>NW_026262679.1:46934391-56934391 GCF_021869535.1 Mytilus californianus | reverse complement strand
AAATCTGAATACACTGTTAGATTGGGCATATCAAAGAACACCAATAATTAAATTTTTGATGAAACCAAACAAAGTTTAATTTTGGACCCCGATTTGGACCAATTTGAATACTGTGCCAAAAAAAAAACCTAAATACATGCTTAGATTCAGAATATGAAAGAGCCCCAAGAATTTATTTTTTTTTTAAATCAAACAAAGTTTTATTTTTTAACCCTTTGGACCTTAATGTGGACCAATTTGAAGACAGGCCCCAAAATTAAAAATCTAAATACACTGTTAGATTCAGCATATCAAAGAACACCAATAATTCAAGTTTTGATGAAATCAAACAAAGTTTAATTTTAGACTTTAATATGGACCAATTCAAAAACAGGGCCAAAAATCTAAATTCTTAATACAGGGTTAGATTCAGCATATTAAAGAACCCCAACAATTCAAGACTTTGAATTAAACCCCATTGAAATTGGTCAAGAAATAAGCAATAAAATAAAGTATTACAAAAGTATTGTTTTTGGCCCCTTTTTCCTAAACCGTTAGGGTCATAACCCACAAAATCAATCCCAACCTTTCTTTTATGACATAAAACCTTGTTGCTTAATTAAAAAGCAATCCATAGACTTATACTCAAGTTATTGTCCATAACCTGAAAATCCTAGTTTTTGGCCCCTTTTGTGCCCCTAATTCCTAAACGATTAAAATCATTTCCAGCCTTCCTTTTGAGGTATGGAACCTTGCCGTAAAATTTCATAAAGGTCCATACACTTATACTGAAGTTACTGTCCTGAAACAAGAAAAATGCTTGCTTTTGGCCCCTTTTAGGCCTCTTATTACTAAACAGCTATGAAAAAAATCACCAAAATCAATCCCAACCTTTCTGTTGTGGTATGGAACCTTGTGCTAAAATTTCATAGAGATCCATACACTTATACTGAAGTTATTGTCTGCGAAACCAGAAAAATGCTTGTTTTTGGCCCCTTTTTGGCCCTAATTACTAAACAGCTATGACAATAACCTCCAAAATCAATCCTAACCTTCCTATTGTGCTAAAATTTCATAAAGATCCACACACTAATACTCAAGTTATTGTCTGCTACCCAAAATGTCTTAGGACAACTAGAAAAATGATTGTTCTTGGCCCCTTTTCGGCCCTTAATTACTAAACGGCTATGACAATATCCCCCAAAATCAACCCCAACCTTCCTATTGTGGTATGGAACCTTGTGCTACAATTTAATAGAGATCAATACACTTATACTCAAGTTATTGTCTGCAAACAAAAATGTCTTCAGACGACAAGAAAAATGCTTGTTTTTGGCCCTTTAATACTAAACAGCTATGACAATAACCCCCAAAATCAATCCCAACCTTCTTTTGTGGTATGTGCTAAAATTTCATAGAGATCCAAATACTTATACTCAAGTTATTGTGTGCAAACCAAAATGTCTTTGGAAGAAGACGCAGACTTCGCCATAGCATAATACGAGTGCAAAATTTTGCGGTCGTATAAAAAGGGCAATAACAAAAACTTTTTATGTTATTGCCCTTTGATAGATAAAATATATGCAACGTGGAGGACATTGGAACTTTTTTTTGTTCTTTAGGTTTCATAAAAAAGCATGGCCAACGTATGATACAAGAATATTGTCTTAGGGAGGGATTAATCCTACTTTGTAAAAAATCACTCCGATTCAAACAAAAAATTCTCTGAAACTGACATTATCAAGATGCATGATTTCTTGATTGACAACATATTTGTTACGTTTGGAGGACATGTTTTTCAACAAACAATCAACATTCCCATGGGAACTTACTGTGCCCCTCTTCTTGTCGACTTGTTCCTTTATTCATATGAGGCTGACTTCATACAGGAACTTCTTAGGAAGAAAGAAAAGAAGTCAGCAGTATCCTTTAATTTACTTTCCGCTATATAGATGATAATTCAAAATTTTGTGACTATGTTGAACGCATCTATCCCATCAAACTTGAGATAAAGGATACAACAGATACAGTTAAGTCTGCCTCATATCTTGACTTACATCTAGAAATTGACAATGAGGGTCGGTTGAAAACAAAACTTTACGACAAAAGAGATGATTTCAGCTTCCCAATTGTGAACTTTCCATTTCTATGTAGCAACATTCCAGCAGCGCCTGCATACAGAGTATATATCTCCCAGTTGATTCAATATTCCAGGGCTTGTATTTCCTATCATGATTTCCTTGATAGAGGGTTGCTGCTCACAAGGAAGCTATTAAACCAAGAGTTCCAAGTGGTGAAGTTGAAATCATCCCTTTGTAAATTTTTCAGACGCCATCATGAGTTGGTTGCCGTTCTGGAATATCTGTTTCACAGATGATAGCGGATATGTTCCAAATGTCGTAACCACAATCCCGTCCCTTTTTACCTGAATGTGATCTACCTAATTAGACCTATTACTGGGTTTGTACTAACATGAGCAACATGACGGGTGCCACATGTGGAGCAGGATCTGCTTACCCTTCCTGAGCACCTGAGATCACCCCCAGTTTTTGGTGGGGTTCGTGTAGCTCAGTCTTTAGTTTTCTATGTTGTGTTTTGTGTACTGTTGTTTGTCTGTTGGTGTTTTTCTTTTTCAGCCATGGCGCTGTCAGTTTATTTTCGACTTAAGTTTGAATGTCCCTTTGGTATCTTTTGCCTCTCTTTTACAAATATCTTAGAGAAACGAAGGCTTGAGAGCAAATACAATGCAATTTCCAATATAATATTTATTTCCAAAAAGTATAATTCTTTTAAAAATATTTGATTGGCACTGATTTGCGAACTTGTCCGAGACATTGCTCATATAAACCTTTGATATAAATTTGATAAAAATCTAGCAAGAATTGTACTTATGAGAGCGCTAACAATGCAATTTTCCTTATAATTAATATTTCCAAGGAGTATAACTCTTTTAAAATTGTTGATCGGCACTGATTTTCAAACAAAGTCCAAGACATTGCTGATATAAACCAATAATATAAGTTTTATAAAATCTGTCAAGAATTGAACACATGAGAGAGCTAACAAGACTGGATGGACAGACGCCTGGTATTTCTATGTCCCCCACAACACATTGCACAGGGGACAATACAAACACTAGATGTGCTGGAATGATATGATTGTCCCTGCCTGCTGCCAAGTTCCAAGGCCATAATTCAGATCACCTACATTCCTACACAAAAAAATTCAGCTTTATATCTAAAGTCTGGACAACTTTTGGATTACTTAATGGCAAGACAGAGTGTTACAATGTGCCAGGTCCCTGAAATATGAAGGATGAAATCAAAGCAATTCTGTTATATCAATTCAAATGTATTTATTTTATTTCAGCATTTTTACAATACTTTCATTATAGACATTAGTGTTAAAACAGCAATCAGAAAGATATAGATAAATAATGCCGTTTACAAAATAAATTAATGTGTATTACACACAAAGCCGTCTGCAAGTTTCTACTGCCTGTAAAGGCCTGACAAATGTTTTGAGAAGTTCCCTTTTATGTGGCTTGATGGACAACCTGTCAATTTGTAACGGACCAATAGAAACTTGTTCAATCAAACTGTGAAAACCAATGACTAACTAATCAGACAATGCACCATCCATTCATCTTCTTTGTTTGAGGAAGAGGTTGGGGTTGGGGAGGGGTGGGATATAGTTTTTTTATTTTTAAAATATTCAGTCTAAAATTCTAATGGGTTAAAGAAAGGGAGTGAAAAGAAAAAAAGACAAGGGATAAAAAAAATTCTTGTTCCTGTATGTAATCAAAAATTTTTATGGGTTAAAGTCGAAATAAATTGTATGCCCCAATATAAAAAAAAACAATAATCCACCAAAGAAGATGAATGGTTAGTGCCTAATGGATTTAAATTGAATTTTTAAATAGGTTGTAGCTTTACTGAAACTGCAGTCGTGCAATACTGAAATGTCTTGCAATATTATCATGAATTCTTTAAGAATGAACCTTAAAGAGGCTCTTTCTACAAAAAAACATGTTTTGAGGTGACCACTAAACAGCTGTGAAAATGTCGTAATTTGTTAAATATCAATGAAAAAAGATGTTTTGGGACTTTAATGAATGTAATTAAGAGCAAAAACCCTTATTTTTTTTTTTGTCATCTGTTAGGCCAGAGCTCTTTATTTATACCATAATGGTTAGTCACGTCACAAGCCAAGACAGAATGTCTTAAAGGCCATGTAAAATCTCATTTTCCATACTTATCTTATGTTCTGAATTACAACATTGCCTAAATCATGAATATGATTTTTACTACAAACTCACAATCTCATTAATTTCATATCTCTAAAATTTTAAATCATAAATTCATGTACTTGTCATTATTAAAATTGTTGTGTATGTTCAGGTAAAGCTTTTGCAACTTTGTTACCAACTTTAAGTTCCTTTGAGGCCCTAAATTTATCTCCTCGTAACACTGTTTCCCTATATTTATCGTGGTCCTGGCATATCTTGCAAATACTTATATATTATCTCTTTATTTAGCCAAATTAGTCAAAGTTGTTGGTCTATCAAAATTCAATTTTGTTTTGGTAAACACATTTTATTATTAAATAGAACTTAACCGCCTGCACATTTATAAGGTTAATCCAGGGTTATATGAATATGGGGCGGGTTTTCAAACGATTCTCATCACAATTTTCACAATAAAAACATTGAAAAATTTCTGAATTGACCATATTGGATTACTTCATCCCTATCCCCTGCAAATAATAATTGAGGAATATAGCGTTTTTATTATTTTCAAAATCTCTTCTTTTACTAAACTATCATAGATAAACATAGTTTATAAAAATACAAAAATGCACATTTTACATTCAAATGCTAAAAATTCATATAAAATTAGCTGCCAGGCTACAGGAAAACCACAGGTTTTAATTTAAGCTAAAGAAAAAAAAGCTGATATTATAAATTTGAATTATAACCAGGGCTTCCAAAACGGTCATATATTCCGGACTTGACCGAAACTTTCATAAAAAGACCGGCTGCTCTCAGCCTCAAACGGTCAAATAGAATTGGTGTGCCACATTTTGTTATTCAAGGCATTTTCATGAAACGGTCATTCCAATTTTTACCAACTATCGATCGATAAAAATGTCCGTTTGGGGCTTTGGGCATGTCCGTTTGGGCATTTTAGTTTATAATTGTGGCAATCTATTTCACAAAGATATTTCGGTCCTAATTGGGTAAAATAAAACAGAAGCAGCATATTTCAGATACTTTGAAGTGTCTCAGTTAGTCTAATCCTCTGGGTACATAAATGTACGGCTTGGTCTTCAGCTTGTGTACATCAATAAATAGTAGAAAAAACACGTTTTCTTTTATTTAAATAACAACAAGCTGTCAAACAATTATCCCTTCAATAAGTTATATTGAAGCCATAAATCATTCACTGATTACAGGTTTGTTACCTTTGATGAGGTGTCCTTAGCTTGTCTTTATCAATAGAATTAATGATGCATAACAATGTACATAAAGGTAATCAGGTAAACGAGGTCAAACATGTAAGCGTGTATGGAACAACATCCTATTTAATTACGCTTTATAGATATTATTTTAAATGAGCATTGAGTTTAAAAAAGTATCCTGATATTTAAAAGTTATTCTTCAAATAAGGATATTTATAAATGAATAAGTATGATATATATTATTTTATTTAACACTGTACATCGTGTTAAATACTGGGGTACTCTCAAGGGGAAAATTTACTAAAATATATAGGAAAAACACCGAGAATAGCTTCGCTTGGGTATACCAAGCTGAGTTGTCCAATAAATAAGGGGGGGGGCGTTCTCTATTCTTGTTTTCATATCAAAAACTGTTTTTATAATTAAAATCATAAAGAATAATATCCAATCATGACAATCTCCGACTGTTATAAAGACTTTGTCTCAAATTGAACTTTACAAATCTGCGATCATGGGCAAACGTAAACGTGACGATTCCGATCAAAATTCGAAATCGTACAAAGATAAATGTTATCACTGTTCAGTAGATTTTACACCGTTTAAAACAATATCCTTCATTGGGCCTCCTCAATGTTATCTATAAATACCACATCAGTTGTAAAAGTCACGTGGTCAGGTAATCAATACACAAAAAGAAAAGTATCACGTGTATTGATGATTAAGTTGTACTGCAATTAAAGCCAACATCAACAGTTTCAAATAAGATGGCCTTAATTTACAAAGTGTTACTAGTACTCACAGAGAGAAGATAGATTATATAAACAGAAACAAAAACATGAGAACAGTCAGGTACTGAAGCTGATTGATGCAATGATGGTTACTGTATTACGATACACAGAAAAATGACACAATACCGAGGATAATATTTTATTTTTTTTTAGAATGAAGAAAACAAAACAGTTATAAATAATTTTATTGCATATAACACTACTAATTATTTTTACACATATATCAATTTATGCATCCTCTCAGTTACATTTAAGTATCCAGCTGATCATTGACCGTCAAAAATATTTCTTTGAAAAATGTCCGGCTGTTGTCAGGAAATTTTGGAAGCCCTGATTATAACATTGTATACACATTTGTTTAAAACCTTCTTGAAGATCTTTTATGTTATAAAGATATGTGATATGGTTGCCAATAAGACAAATTTCCACTAAACATTGAAAGAAAAGGTGATTATTAAACATGTGTATATTACTGTAAACCAACTTATTTTTGCAACTTTTGAGAGTAGAAAAATAACATAAATATAAATCATCGCTTATATATTTAACTTCCATCTTCTCTTACATAAATACATCCAGAAAATCAGAAAATCATGAAAATAAAGTATCTGCTAAAATAAGTTGGTTTACAATATGCCAAAACAGGATTTTCTACAATGAGAAAAGATTCATAACCTGATGCCAGCTATAAAATGCCCCCATTTAACCAAAAGTGAAAAATTCAAGAGACAACTATTTTGTTCTTTCAGGAATTTGATGTTGATAACAGATCTTTAATACTTAGTGTTTTATTTATCAAAACTTTTCATGTCTCCTGACAATTTGAAAAAGTAATTATTGCTTACCAAATGAAAATCTTCCACAGATTGATCTCCTCTTGGTCAAGATATTTAAACTTTTGTCAATTCAATTGTCCCATTGAATAAAATTGAGAATGGAAATGGGGAAAATGTCAAAGAGACAACAACCCGACCAAAGAGCAGACAACAGCCGAAGGCTTGAATAAATACAATAGCTATTGTTCTCTGTGTAGTTTACTCAATGGGACCCTTTTAAATTTCTTCTAAGAAAAATCCATCACTCATTGACTAATTCACCTGAATAAAAAATTATCTTCTAAGTAGACGAAAATACATGTATCTACTCACACAACTGCATGTGCTGTTGTATTTATTCAATATCAGTAATATATTTTCAAAGTTTAAATACCTTGACCAAGAGGAGACGACTCTGTGAAAGAGTTGTATTTGGTTCGCAATAAATACTTTTACTCAAACTAATGCCATCGTAGCCATAATGCCTTACTGTTTTTCCTAAAATCCATGATAACCCATTCTGTTGCAATAACAAACAGGAAAAAGATATGTACTGTGCATTTAACATTTACCAATCTCTAAATAATTATTCACTTTAATAGCATAAAATTTCAAATACAACTTTTAATTCTAAGCTTGTGAATTGAGCTGAGGCTAAAAAAAAAATCAAGGCTTGTGCTTCTCTTAGATATGCAAGATTGTTATAAACTAAAATACAGCTGCATATTTAATACAAATAAAAGCAGATGTGGGTATAAGTCAACCAGAAACTCAACAACATAACAAATATCGACCTTTCCCCACAAAACACTATTTTGGGTAATAAGGACACACAGCAAAAAAATTAGTTAATTTAAAGTACCTAACACCTTCTTCTGGATGATACCCGACTATAGTCCCTTAATCAGATTAAAGGAAGGGTTCATTAACTATTCATTGTTGGTAGTCTACATTTAACTTGAATAAATGATGGAACCCTATTGTCATTTTGTTAATTGAAGTTAAGATACACATGTTGATGCAATCAAGATATATTTTAAACTCCATTAGTATTCCCCATTTAATATTTACAGTTCTGATTTTACATTGTCTTTTGTCTCTTTCCCATCCTGAGACATTTGTGAATTCTGTTTCATTTCCTCTGATGGCACTGTCTCTTGTGACATTGTTTCTTCTTTATTAGTGTCCTTCAACTCAGAAGTTTCTTGATTTTCTGTATTTTGCGACATCTGTGATTCTTCTGTCACGTCCTGTGACATCTGTGAATCATCTGTCACTTCCTGTGACATCGGTGTTTCTAGATTTTCTATACCTTTGGATGAATTATTTTCATTGGCTTCCTCTGGTGTATCATCGAAGCCTTCTGGCAGCGGCGTTCCTGTGTGCTCACAATATTTTTTTGTTATAAATTTAAATATAGATTTCATACTTGTGTATGAGGTTAATGCATGCTTGTCTGTCCCTGTTTTAAAAAAATAGAAAATTTACATTTTTTATTAAAAACCAATAAAACCGCAATACTCATATAAATTCATTTTAAAATACATACTATAAGTTATATGGTTTGCTACTGATCTCCTACAGATCCATAGAGGGTTAGTAAAATCCATAGGTGGTGATGCCGAAGTCGCCGAATCTCCTATGGATTTTACTAACCCTCTATGGGTCTGAAGGGGGTCAGTAGCGAACCGTATAACGAATTTATCGCACACAGGACTTTTCCTGCTAAGTTATGTATAAAAATAAGCAATGAAATACATAAACCTTAATCGATGATGTCACCATTAATAGTAAACGAGATGTCATGAACCCTATATGAAATCTACTGACCCCATACAGATCCATAGGGGATCACCACATGACGCCGTTAAACCAATCATAACGTCATAATTTATCTGAGATGTGATAAAATTGTTATGTCAATATAATAAGTAATTGTTGTCAAACTCTTTATAATCAAAAGGGAAGCTTCAATTTCCTTTTTCAAATATTACAAATAAAACTAACGAGAATAAAAAAAGTCTTTTTACTAACTGTTTGATGTTTATAAAGTTTTATAGCTTCTAAACAAATCCAATTTTTCTCTTAAAATTTCATACTTTTTGATTATTAAAGTCCATTGACTTTTGAAAAACATATCCAAAATTGTACCAAATCATAACTGTTTTTCATTTCATCACTCCAAACATTGCCTTCAAAAGTAATGAAAATCTGTAAAATCAAACATGAACTATTGAATGACAACGAAAGTCCTTACAGATATATAGAAACTAATTCATTATTATTAGGCACCTACCAAAAACAACAAGTCTATATAGATTTATAAAAGCTCAAAAGTAAATATTACATGTTCAAGGTTTTACCGTATATTTGAAATACATGTTAAGTTCTTCACTTGTTCAAGTTATTAAACTTAAAATTTAACATAAAGTATAATTCAATATAAAATATCCAAATGAAATGCTCCGCTGGGTGCAGCTTGATACGACCACAGAGGTCGAAACCCTGAACAGTTGGGGCAAGTATGGACACAACATTCAAGCTTGATACAGCACTTAATTTGGATTGTGATTAAATATTTGACACAGCATAGGTTTCTGACACAGAATGAATGTGGTCTAAGAACTTAAAAAAAATTAATTTACCTATTTAAACCATATCATTATTATTTGCTTTTATATATAAATCAGAAATAACCAATTTAAAATGGAAAACTTTAAAGAAAGAAAAGGAAAAAAAATCCCCCCCCCAAATTTTTTGAACCCCCTTATGATTCATCACCCCCAAACTCAATCCCAGCCTTCCCTTTGTGGTATGGTACCTTGCAGTACAATTTCAGAGAGATCCATACACTTGAACACAAGTTATTGTCTGGAAACTAAAAAAATGCTTGTTTTTGGCCCCTTTTTGGCCCCAAATTCCTAAACATTTAGAACAATTACCCCCAAACTCAAACCCAGCTTTCCCTTTGTGATATGGAACCTTGTAGTACAATTTCATAAAGATCCATACACTTACACACAAGTTATTGTCATGAAACTAGAAAAATGCTTGTTTTTTGCCCCTTTTTTGGCCCCTAATTTCTTAACTGTTGGTACCATAACCCCCAAAATCAATCCCAGCATTCCCTTTGTGATATGGAACCTTGTGGTACAATGTCAGAGAGATCCATACACTAACACACACTTTATGTCTGGAAGATACAAAAAATGCTTATTTTTGGCCCCTTTTTGGCCCCTAATTCATTAACTGTTGGTACCATAACCCCCAAAATCAATCCCAACCTTCCTTTTGTGGTATTGAACCTAATGGTAAAATTTCATAGAGATCCATTCACTTAAACTTAAGTTAGAGTGCGAAAACCAATGTGTCTTCGGACGACGACGACATCAACGTCATACCAATATACGACCGCAAAACGCAAAACTTTTTGGCAGTCGTTTTTGCGGTTGTATAAAAAGTTGACTCTTCTTCTACTTTGATAATGCAAAGCTGAAAACCACTAATTCCAAAATGATTTAAGGTTCTTACCATAAACATTTGACAAACCATGAATATTGAAATTGACAAATAAAAGTACTTTCAATTCCTATTCTCTTACCTGCCGAAAGAGTTGGGGTATAATCTATATGCGTCTTTAACTTTGTATCTAATTTATCATAAGATGATGCCCAATTCACTCCTCGCTGAAAATAAATTATAGCACAAATATGAAAAGAAGTGGAGGTAAAATTTATTGAAACAGTACAACAAATATTAACTGCTTAAAAAAAAATCTTGAAGAAAACAGTCATTTGTTTAACAATTTTCTAAGCCAATGACATAATAATTGCTTTATGAATCAACTTTACTTAAGGAATGACTATAATATTTTTTCTGTCTATGAAGAAATAACATAAAAAATGTGGTGCACACTGAATAACACGTGTAGCGGGTTATTTAAAAGTGTGCACCACATTTTTTAGGTTATTTCCAATAGACAGAAAAATATTACAGTCATTCCTTATAATTTAATTCTAAATTCCATTTTTAAGGAGTAAATTTTGATAAAAAACGTTGGTGATGTCAAAATTATGTCTATGAGCTGATAGATAAAACACTTTCAGCCAATCAGAAGACGTGTTACATCCAAAATTAAATTATTTTAAAATATACTTGTATACTGTGGATTCCTTTACATTCGTGCACAAAAATTTATACCAGAAGAAGAATAATGAATACATAGTTCTTGCAAAGATCACTTGTACAGGCTTGCTCCATATCATTTAAAACTTGATCTAAGTCAACGAGGCATTCTAATATGACCTGTTTCTTTGGCTTTGTAAACGAGTGTGATAAAATTCTCGACATATCTATACTTAGTGCAGACTCATAGATGTACATATTAATGGTTGTTATAATTTAATTCCTACATAAATCCACATGTATCGTAACCTATGTGTAACCACTATGTCAATTTCTTTGTGTTCAAATTGAAATTGAAAAAGAAACTACAGGACCGTTATTAATCTAATGCATAACAACAACAAAATTAATGCTTAAGAGCTTAAAAAATGTATAAAATCAAGATAAAATTCTGCAAAATTTCATGAATGATCCTAGCGCATTGACGCCATGAAAATTCTCAAGCTGAAGGTTATTTCGTTACCTGGAGTTTTGAGTTAGGTGTTGCTTCATTTTCAATTTTTTCATTATTCGCACATTTATGGATATCAGCAAGTCAACATGGCAGCTCTTTCTTTTATTGTGACATGTCAACTGTGGATTTGACAGTAAATAGTAGCCAACAAAAACAAATGTCTGGGTTAAGAATCATAAGGATTGAACACTATTTACTAGTGGTTATTTAAGAATAATTCATGCAAGCCCTTAGATTTATTTGAAATTTGTAGCTATTATCTTACAGGGGGTAAAACAGAAGAGCCATACAGCCAAACAAATCTATAGCTTGCATAAAATATTGACAGGTAAATTTGACCTTAGACTGCTTTGGCTATTCCTTTTAGGATCCATTTGGTCTTATAGCGACAAGTATTTATACATCCATGGCATTTAAATATTTGGATACTAGCATTCCTGTTGAAGGTAAATCCAGAAAAGCGCTTTGGATGCACCAACATTTTTTTAAAGTGTTAGTTTCATTTTCAGTAAAACCATAATCTTACCTCTACAAAGAAGCTGATTGTCTCTTCTGTTGTTTCTTGGTGTTGAAAACTGTGGACAGAATCTGTAAAGGCCATAGCAAACACTCTCTCCTTAAATTCCTTCAAGAAAGTGTTCACCTAAAATTGAACAAAACATGCATAAAATAAAGGGACATAACTCAAGAATGGTAAAAGTGACGCTACCCAAATTCTTGCTTGATTTTTGTGGTATTAAGCAATGTGTATAAGTTTCATAACATTTGGTCAAGGCAAACTTGAGTAACAGAACAGAAACGAAAAATTCATTTATTTTTCCATTTGTAAAGGGGCATAACTCTAGAAAGGTAAAAGTGACAACACCCAAATTCAAACTTGATCTGTGTTTTGTGTTATTAAGCATTGTGTATAAGTTTCAAATATTTGGTAGAAGCAAACTAAAGTTAGAGAACGGAAACCAATTTCGGGACGTATGGACGGACAAGGGTAAAACTTAATGCCCCCTCTGCTACGGGGGGGGGGGGGGCATAAAAATTGCACCTGCTCTATCTCAATAAGATTTTTACAGTGTAGTGTACTACTTTTGGGACAAATAATATCAAAATTATAGAAAAGTCTACCCACTCCAACTCAAAATATGAACAATTTTATGTTAAGGGGGTCTATAATTCAGTTTGACAGCTTCAGAAATACTAATTTTTGACCTTTTTTAACTTTAAACGAAAATCAAAGGACGATAACTGTGTCCTCGGACCTAATGTTAGAAAATGACTACTATAAATTCAGAAATTATTGCATGTGTTTTACCATTTATGGGGTTGTTGAACAATCAACACAAACCCATGTTTAATTATTGCAATTTCAGGAAATACTGCATACAAATAATGCTATCTTAATTTCATAAAATACAAATTTTTATTTTTTTGGGACAACAATCACGTTGCAATTTTCCTAAAAATAAAATCATTGTAAAAATTTCTGAATTTACAGAATTCTTTTCACACATTTTCAAGGCTTTGCGATTGAAAAAAAAAATGTGCTTACTTTAAAAGTGGATATTTATTTTACTTTGATATTTACATTTCTTTCACAGCCCAGCTGACGGGAGGCATCCAGCTAGGGATTCTCTCATATTGACGATTTACCAGGCATTGATCAATGATGTTTGTAATTTATAATTTATATTCATTGTTTACCTTAAATCTTAAAATCCACCGAAATTGGTACCAAGGGATAATGAATCCAAAGTATATCAAAATGTTCTGCTGTCAATCAAATACATACTACTGCTTACAATACACAGGTAGGTATGTGTTTATGAAGCAGGATCTGCTTACCCTTCCGGAGCACCTGAGATCACCCCCAGTTTTTGGTAAGGTTCGTGTTGCCTAGTCTTTAGTTTTCTATGTTGTGTCATCTGTACTATTATTTGTCTGTTTGTCTTTTTATTTTTGGCCATGGCGTTGTCAGTTTGTTTTCGATCTATGAGTTTGACTGTCCCTCTGGTATCTTTCATCCCTCTTTTATGCCTTATATATGTACAAGCAATATTCTTTGGTTAAAACATCTGGAAAAAGTTACACAATCAAAAAATCTAAAACATTTACCCTTGCTGTTTAAGGATTTGTTTTTTGCTTTGGTTGGTTGAACAAACTTACCAAATTTAAAACACACACTCCACCGTAACTGTGAGCAACAATGGCTACATTCTTAGCCTGGGCAGGCTGAACAAATGTCTCCCACAAGTATGTAGTATGTTTTTCAGGACTCTCACTTCCCTATAAGATAAAATGTTAACCTTGTAAATATCTGCCAGTTTTTTTAAGTTTATTCTACATTGTCTCTCAACATTTTTGATACTTTTTTACATTCAATAAAGTCCCTAGCTACCTGTATATCTCCTAATATAAATCTTTTCACATTATGTGTACACTTACATACTGGCAAATGAATCCATATTCCTGTGAAATAAAATTCAGAACATCGTAATTCCAATTGATTTTTCTTTGGCATCATTTTGGGATCTGGCCTATTTTGCTATCAGAAGGTGCAATAACACAGTATTGAAACAAAAATGAAAAGAGTAAACACTATTACCAGACACATAGTCATAGTTTTCTGAGGGGTATACTGTAAATTCAGAAATTATTGCGAAGTTTTTATTAATGCGAATAATACAACTACTTGAGTATTGCAATAATAAAAACTCGCATTCTGATATCAAATACATATATCTGTATGTAGCTTTTGCAAAATTCGCAATATTTAAACTCGCAATTTTGTTAATTTTTCAAAAATAGTAATAACAAGCATTCCGTAAGTATTGCATGGCAATACATAGTCCCCTAACGGTTACAAATTCATTGTAATGGAACGAAATTCTAACTTGATCTATAACTTGTCATGGTGTAAACTACATAAAAATATCAAGTCAAAATCTTCAAGCATGACGAAAAAAAACTGTTGAAAACTGATTATTTAAGTGAATTTTCTATGTCCAAAGACAATAACTCTGCACAAAATTATCATAAAATTGAGAATGGAAATGGGGAATGTGTCAAAGAGACAACAACCCGACCATAGAGCAGACAACAGCCGAAGGCCACCAATGGGTCTTCAATGCAGCTAGAAACTCCCGCACCCGGAGGCGTCCTTCAGCTGGCCCCTAAACAAATATGTATACTAGTTCAGTGATAATGGACTTCATACTAAACTCCAAATTATACACAAGAAACTAAAATTAAAAATGATACAAGACTAACAAAGGCTGGAACAAAATTCCAAGTTGATCTGTAACTTGTCATGATAAAACTATATCCTAATTATCAAATCAATATCTTCAAGAATGACAAACAAACCTACCACTAAGTTCTTCAAACAATTTACCAAAGAAAAGCAAAACAATCCAAAATGTAATTTTGTCTTTTAAAAAATGAGTTATTTCCCTTTGAACAGAAATCTACTCATTAATAAGTATTTCATTAAAAATCTAATTCTAGGGAAAGGGCTTTAACTGAACAAAGAGAAAAGCTAAAATTGTGAAAATTGAACTTGACCTGTAACTTGTCATGATAAATCAATAATCCAAATATCAAATCAATATCTTCAAGCCTGAAGAAAAAAAGTCTGGAAAACTGATTTGCCGGACTGACAGATGGACAGACAGACAGACGGACGGAGTGCAAACCTAAAGTCCCCTTTGACTCCGTCTGTAGGGGACAAATAAATGCACGCAATAATTTCTGAATTTACAGTATCTGGTTTTTCTTTAAACACTCCTACCAGGCTGTAGCGGGTGTTAATTATTCTGAATCGGCAGACTTCGGGCTCAGGCAGGTGTTAATATTAGGCATATTGCTTTTTTTATTGCACCCTTTGCTAATATTATCACATGTTGATATAGGTGGGCTAACTTATGAAAGGTCAGTGAAAATTAACAAATGCTGTGTATCCAATGAAATGAATGGATAATATAACAAATATGCATAAAGTATAATAAATGACTTTAAACTTGATGAACACTTCTATCTTGTTTGTGAAAATGTGAAAATAAACAAATGCTGCATGTCCAATGAAATGAATAGATAATATAAGAAATTTGCATAAAGTATAACAAGAGTGCACACGCTGAAATGTCTCGCCTTCTTTACTAATCATTGATATTATGTTGATAGTCCTAAATATAAAGCTTTATTACAACTGTCACATAAACTTAACATTAACCAAGTAAACTAAACATTGACCAATGAACCATGAAAATGAGGTCAAGGTCAGATGAACCATGCTAGGCAGGCATGTACAGCTAACAATTCTTCCATACAACAAATATAGTTGACCTATTGCTTATAGTTTAAGAAAAACAGACGAAAACACAAAAACTTAACACTGAGCAATGAACCTTGAAAATGAGGTCAAGGTCAAATAAAACCTGCGTGACTGACATATAGATCATAAAATATTTCCATACACCAAATATAGTTGAACTATTGCATATAGTATTAGAAAAAAAGACCAAAACTCAAAAACTTAACTTTGACCACTGAACCATGAAAATGAGGTCAAGGTAAGATGACACCTGCCAGCTAGACATGTACACCTTACAATCATTCCATACACCAAATATAGCTGACCTATTGCATGCAGTATTAGAAAAAAAGACAAAAACTCAAAAACTTAACTTTGACCACTGAACCATGAAAATGATGTCAAGGTCAGATGACACCTGCCAGCTAGACATGTACACCTTACAATCATTCCATACACCAAATATAGTAGACCTATTGCATACAGTATAAGAAAAACAGACCAAAACACAAAAACTTAACTATAACCACTGAACCATGAAAATGAGGTCAAGGTCAGATGACACCTGCCAGTTGGACATGTACACCTTACAGTCCTTCCATACACCGAATATACTAGACCTATTGCTTATAGTATCTGAGATATGGACTTGACCACGAAAACTTAACCTTGTTCACTGATCCATGAAATGAGGTCGACGTCAAGTGAAAACTGTCTGACGGGCATGAGGACCTTGCAAGGTACGCACATACCAAATATAGTTATCCTATTACTTATAATAAGAGAGAATTTAACATTACAAAAAATCTGAACTTTTTTTTCAAATAGTCACTGAACCATGAAAATGAGGTCAAGGACATTGGACATGTGACTGACGGAAACTTCGTAACATGAGGCATCCATATACAAAGTATGAAGCATCCAGGTCTTCCATCTTCTAAAATATAAAGCTTTTAAGAAGTGAGCTAACGCCGCCGCCGCCGCCGTAGCCGCCGCCGCCGCCGCCGCCGGATCGCTATCCCTATGTCGAGCTTTCTGCGACAAAAGTCGCAGGCTCGACAATAAATGACTTTAAACTTGATGAACACTTCTACCTTGTTTGGTCTTGTTATGTGGAAGAATAGCTTGTATTATTAGACCATTAAAAAATAGATCTACATTTCTGAACTTTCAAGCATTTTTGCAAACAAGAGGCCACTAATACCTTCATTAAAAAAGTCTTTAAATCAAAAAATATATCGTTTCAGATTTTGAGAAAGTTTATTGATATACTCATAATCATGGTTTTTTTTTCTATCATTGAAAATGAAAAATACAAGTAGATTAATTTTACTTTATATTGAGTGAAACGAGACTATCTTTATCTCAAGTTTAAAAACATTAAAGCATGAATAATCAGTCTACCCTAGGCTTATTTCTACCTGCTCAGCTCTTAAAAAAATTCTATTTCACAGATTTGTGACATTACATGTGTTTGACCTAAAGTTATCTGTTATGTCACGATGTTTGACTACAACTTATCAAATCTTTTTCTAGTCACCTTGTTAAACAACAAAAATAAACTATAGTTTCAATCATGAGAACAACCTGAATACAATCCTATAAATCAATTATCAGATTTTAATTGTAAATACTGCTTAAAATTACCTGCTTGAAACAATATGAAGCGTTTTTAACTGGCTTGAAGCGCCAATTTGTTAAAACAACTATTCTGTGTTTCACAGCTAATATTGTACAATATCAGTTTGTAGAAAAACTTCTAAGCAGTATTTATAAACTTCACTCATCATTTTGTTTCAATCAAAACACACTTAAAGAATGGATTTTATGATTTTTACATTCTCTTTCAAGAATACTAATATAGCAATGACTGAAACTTTCTTCTTAAATGTCGTTAAAATAAAATAACAGCCAAATTACAAACCCTTATCTTCTTTTTGGCTTTTCCCACAGTGGCAGTGTTGATATTCGTATTGGCTACTATTACGCCATATCCATTGGACATGGCCCATCTAATATATGGAAGCTGTGTACCACTGTCTAAGCAGTCATTCATAATCAAACTGCAATTGGTAAAAACAGTGATTTTTATTTATGTTCATGTTGCGATAAAGAAAAATTTTAAAATGTGTGGAATTCAAATATATTGGCATATTATTAGTGTAAATTTTTTATTTTATTATTTTTGGGGGGAGGGGGAAGAGGAGAATATCTTTTTAATAAATGAACTTAATTTTGGAATAAAATTTGCTAATTGAATATATTTCTTGTAATGTAGAACCAAAGAACCAATTACTTTCAGAAGTAACAGTTTTGTTTTTAGAAAAACAAGAATTATTGCAAAAATGTCTTAAGCTTCTCCAAATTTTCTTTTCAACTTCTATTAACAGCTATCTAAAAAAATTGATCATTGTTGGAAACAAAATTGCAAGTGTATAGAATTCACCTAAATCAAAGAAGTAGAGTTACTTGACAAAAATCTCTTTCACTTCATCACTTCAGTAAATTTTGATATCAATAAGTTTAATTTTTATAAATGGCTCATGATAAAATTTAAATTAAAACTGACCAGTTATAATTAAAATGGATAAGGTACATGTATTTTCTCTATATACCATTTAGACTACTACACAATGGCAGGGAGATGAACATCATTATTCCTTCACCTGTCCTGAACCATGGACGTACAAAAAGGGAATGCCATATCTACTAATATTCAAGGCATTCCATATATAACTAGCTTCGGGAAAATTTTTTCAAATGATCCTTATGAGAACAATTGGCTGCTGGCTGTCATAGTTTGACCTGGGACAGGCACTATGAAACTTAAAGTGATGGGTTAAATAAGGTTTTACAGTGGAACAAACCTCTCACTTTTATGGGTAATTTGTTCCCCTAAAAATTTATCTTGGAGTCATTGTCCCCAATAGCATAAACAATTACTACATATTTTTAAAGACAGTACCTTCTTGCCCATTGTCCAGCTTTGATCTTGGAGTCAATGTCCCCAATGATATATGAACACAACATGAACCTATATAAGGAATACTACATTACGCTTTAACTGACTTTACCTTCTTGCCCATTGACCAGCTTTGACTGGCCCTGAACCATGGATTAATATCAATAATTTATCTGGATTACTCTGCGCATCTTTCGTTTGGAAGAAGAATGAAGTAGGTTCATCTTCTTGAGCATCTACCTACAATAAAGTACATTTGTGTAACACAATTTTATTTTGTACCCAGAAAACACTAGGTTATCTGCCCTTTAGATAGATACAGTGACGTAATAAAAGGCCATTTTAATACATAGCTTGTTACATTTAGTCTAAAACATATACAATCATACACAGCTCTTTGGCATATCTAAAGCTTAATTAAAAAGTATGGAAATAATAGCAAATTCTAAAATTATGAATTCACATATATAACATGATTTTATGGATTTTTTCTGGGAAAATGAACATTTTCAATTAAAAATTGTCCAGTCACCTATTTAAAAATGCATTAAACTTTTGTGACAAACAAGTCACATGTATATAAAATTATGTTGTGTCACTTCTTCAGAATTGTCTTGTTGAAAGTAGAGAGAAAATTGGTCATCATTTTGATATATATCAAATAAATAATCAAATATATAAATTATACCAAAAATACATATATTATGATTGATTGATTGTTGGTTGCTTAACGTCCATTCACAAACTTTATACTTCATGTATGTTCTGGACGAGAACAAATCAACAATAAATACAACAGGTAGGTCTTGTAATTGAGGACATAGGGATGAAGGTCGGGAAAATTTGGACTGCCACTGGAAAATGAGGGTATATTGGATAGGGACAGAATTTTGCCTTGCAATAGGCCACTTAGGGACCACTCAAACAGTTGTTGCAAAGATTCTAAACATGCAAAGAACGTGGCACTTTCTTTACTCGAGGCATCAGATTTAACGTCCCCATTCTGTTTGGATGTGGCTGCGTACTTGTACATCCCGCACAACCAAACAGACACCCCACTTTGACAAGGGCTTTTCTGACAGTCAAAAGAAGAACACGAGTGACCATATTTCCAATCCCAAGTCACCCTTGACGGACATATATTATGCTATATCCAAAATTGATCAAGAAAATATAGAGAATACCAAAGTCATGTTTTCAATTTGATATATTGTGGATTCTTTTATTTTCGAGAGTACCAATTTTCGTGGATTGAGTAAAATTTGCATTTTTCAAGGATATTTGATTTTGTTGTTTCACCAAAGTCAGCATAAAAGCCTATAGAAAATTTGTATTTCGTTAAATATTTAAATTCATGGTTCATCTTTACCCAGAAAATTCACGAAAAATGGTATCCAACAAGTAATAATGGTTCCACAGTACTGGACATTAAACAAACGTCTATCAATCTATTCTGTATATACATCCTAATCATTTAAGTGATACCATGGTCAATTGTGGTATAGATTCATGAAGCATGCAAATTATTGTTCATAACAGATTGAATATGATGGACAAAAAAACAAAGATATAATGAAATTTTATCACTGATAACATAATATTATTACAGAAAGAGTTATGAAAAAAAACATTTATTAAATGATATCCAAAGGAGTCTTTAATTTCAGAATGTTTTCTGATGAAGAATGACTTTGAGCAACACAACAGGTGCCACATGTGAAGTAGTATCTGCTTACTATTTTAGAGCACCTGAGATCACCCCTGGTTTTTGGTGGGGTTTGTGTTGCTCAGTCTTTAGTTTTCTATGTTGTGTTTTGTATACTGTTGTTTGTCTTTTGGTGTTTTTCTTTTTTTGCCATGGCGTTGTCAATTTATTTTTGACTTATTTGTTTGAATATCCCTTTAGTATCTGTGGCGTCTCTTTTGAAGAATACATGTATTTGTATATACATGTAATAATAAAACTTTAGAATATCAATCTTCAAACTCATTGGTATCCATCCTTATCTATACTTACTGGAATGGTAGTTCTTTCTAAACCTTCTTTCTCTAAAAGTTCATAGACATAGTCTGTTATGATCTGTAATAAGAAATAAAGGAATGCTTAATTTGGACTGATGTTAACCATTCAGAAATTTGGTAATGATTGATTGTTTGGCTATTGGCTATTTCATGGCTGCCTGTTTATTTTTGTGGTGGAAGCCAGAGTGGACAGAGAGAATCACTGACCTATGGCAGGAAAACTGGCCATTTTAGTTTTTGATCTATACATTTGGAATATTGCACCAATTTGACAAATATCTTGTTACTTTTATACTGCAATATGCTACCTTTATTACCAATCAAAGAAAATTATTTCTTTGAATAACAACCAAGATAAAGTTTGAGATAAAGAATAACTGGTGTATTTGTTTGATTTTTTTAATTAATTCTAAGAGAAATAGGTAAACAAATAAAAGACTTACATCACCAATGGCCTCATATCTGTTCTGGTTATATCTATGGTTATCTCCCTTTTCTACAAAATTAAAGCCATTGCCTGTTTCTATATTCCTCAACTGTTCATCTGAAGTAGAAAAAAATCTCAATAAAGTACATGTATGTGAATGAACATACATCTATTTAAGTTTCAGAAATCAACAGAATTACTTTCTGTATACCATAAAGAAGAAGGTCTGGTAAGGGCTAATTTTGGCCTAAAATTCAAAGTACATCTGAAGAAAGATTTTTGACATTTTTTTAACACTTAAGTGTGTACTTTAGTCCATTCAATAAGTTTAGGTAAAACATTTGAACTGATTTGGACATTAAAGACGCTAAAATTCAAGCTTTAACATCAAAAATCTATCAAAAATGCCATAAAACGTCACTTTTCAGATAGTTTTTGTCTAAAATATAAGTGGCCACATTCGTGTTCAGTCTCAACCTTTATATATGTTATGTATCATCATCAAATACAACATATATTTAAATATTAAGACTGAACACAAATGTGGCCACTTCCATTTTAGACAAAAAACGTGTTAAAATTAACACAAATGCTAAAATTGTGAAGATTTCTGTAATTTTGCATAAATTAATGATGCAAGTACCTGATGCATGTGCATTGTGTTGTCAAAAAGAGCCCTTATTTATGTAATAAAAGTATTCTACTTTCCAATAAATAGCTAAAGGTTTACATTTCAACAAATCTCTAAAAATGCTATATTTTGGGACCAAAAAGGGCTCTTACCGGGCCTTCCTCCTTTGAGTATCATATGAGTGCAAATTTTCTGTCCAGAAATAACCAAATACTCTTATTTCATTCTTTATATGTTTACTCTTTGTGTGTATTAATCTTTTTGCATGAGACAACAGCTGTCAACAAGAAAAACCAATTTTGTTTCAATCTGTTAATGATGTTAAATTAAAATAAATCTGCAAAATGCAGAATGCATAAACTAATCGGGAATCATTCATCAGGAGAATTTATTTTTGTAGTAACTAGAAAAGAGCAAAAAATTGCAACTTCGAGAAATTTAATTAACCTGTATAAAAGATTAATTATCAAATTATAAAAAAGAAACAAAAAACTTAGGACTTAAAAAGATTCCCTATCACATGTATATGTTTTCCTGGCAGTAGAAAATGTGATAGCATTTCCAGCCCAGCTGCTTGGTACTTTGTACAGAAAATATTGTTATTGTTAAAAAGAAATTTGTAGTGAAAAGATCGGAAATAAGCAATCATCTTTCTCATGCATAGTTTGCCCAGATTCTTTCGCTTGGTTTTACTCTACTTAATGTTCCAGCTCTTCAGTGTTTGTTTTAGGTTTGCTTACTACAAATAGTTTACCTCATGCTTCACAATTTTTGTTGTTGTTTTTTTATACTCAAAATAATATTGCAAGAGAAATAAAGACCATTACCTTCATTGAAATGATATCCAAATTCTTCTAATGTCTTTGGAAAGTCATATTCTGTTGATAAAAAAATTGGATAAAAGAAAGAGTTTCTTTTTTCATCATGACATTACATTTTGACATTCAATGGTATCTAAAGTAATTTATCTGGCTCTCTTAAGATATAAACACAGGAACCATGCGATCTAAGACTCAGAAATGTCTTAACTTTAAATACAAAACCAAAATGTAATGTGAACATAATTATTTTTTTGGGTATTAGTTTTCATGGAATTCAAAATGAAACAGGTATTTTAAGGATGTCTGCTGCTAAAAATTTACAGAAATCTGTCATAAAGAGTACATGTATACACTACTTATTTTCTTACAAGATTTTAATGTGGAGTCTGAATTTTTTAGGACAAATATAAAAGATGCTTTTTTTGTTCTTGATTTCTCCAGGAAAAAAATCATTTTTAAATATTTTCTGAAGAAATTATTCCAGAGACTAAATATATTTTAATCTAAATAAATTGCTTTGCTGAGCGCAGCTGGATTTGACCACAGAGGTCCAACCCTGAACAGTTGGGGCAAAAATGGACGCAATATTCAAGCTTGATACAGGTCTGAATTTGGATTGTAATGAAATATTTGACACATTATATGTTTCTGACACAGAATGAATGTAGTCCAAGAACTTGAAATTGGTTATATGATTTGAATTTATATTCAATTGAAGATTTCTTGCTTTTGTAATATTTCGTAAATCTGTTTTCAGACTATATATAAAGAATTAGCGAAATAAATTGTGATCCCCCTTTTTTTTTGTGGCAAATTGATAATTTCTTAAATCTTGAGGAAAAAAAATTGACCCCCCCCCCCAAAAAAAAAAATTTTCTAATTTTTTTTTGAATAAAGTGCTTTTTCTATAGATAGTGACAGAAGATCATGTAACACAGCAAAAGCCATCCTCCTGAGTTATAAATGAACATGCATGTTATCAACACTGTAATTAGATCTTTGAATATTGTATTTATCAGAATAAATATTGATTTTGTTATCAATAAATTAAAACCAAACTAAATACTATTGTTATACATATATGTACATTCACGGTCCTACAATCTGTAGATAGTTTGTCTTTGCACAAGTTCATGTTTTTCTCTGATTATAATGACATTTTTACACTAAATCTATTGGATGTAGAATGTGTACTGAATGATGTTTTAGTCTTAAGATATATGATTTTTTTTATTAGTATTTGCCTTTGAACAAGCTTTCAGTAACTGTGAGTACTCTCAGATCTGTACTGAGTGTCTTTTGGTTTTTTTTTGGTTTTTTTTTTGGGGGGGGGGGGGGGGGCTTTTTTGTGCTTTGTATCGATTTGATGCATTTATGCTCTATACTTGTCTCACTGGCAATCATACCAAATCTCCTTATTTTTAAAAAGGAGGAGGGTTTGTTGCCATCAAACATGTTAAAACTGTATCTGTGCAAAGTCAGGAGCCTGTAATTCAGTGGTTGTCGTTTGTTGCTGTATATCATAATTTTTTTTCGTTTAATCTTTTGTACATAAATCACATCACCTTTTTTTTATATGTATTTCACAACTTCTTTTATTTGTCTTTAAAAATATAGATAAGAGTTTACATGGAAATATCAAACTTTATAGAATTGCAACCTTCATAACCATTTTCTCAATTCAATATTTTAGCCTTTTTTATGAACAAAAAGGTCTTTAAAAATAAAATATTTTGAAATGTGGCAATTGCAGATTTGATTGTATGTTACAGTATATCTACCTTCATCTTCATCTCCAAACATTTTCTGTAAATAGAAATAACACTTTTATAATATGTCTGACTTGCCCTTTAAAAAATGTAGCTTTTGCCAATAGATATAAGAAGATGTGGTATGAGTGCCAATGAGACAACTCTCCATCCAAGTCAAAATTTGTAAAAGTAAACCATTATAGAACAACATGGAGCCTTAGCTCAAACCGAACAGCAAGCTATGAGTGCCAATGAGACAACTCTCCATCCAAGTTGCAATTTGTCTAAAACAAGTTTTAAACAAATAAATGAATTTTACGGCAAAGTTATATGTTAAAACTAATGTCATGTACCTCGGATAAAATTTATCTTGAAATAGTAGGGAAAAAGTTTACATATCAAAGGAATACAGAATTGTTTTGCTGGTCATCCTGAAAATTGCGGAGACATGAGGAAATCCTTTATAAATGAACATTCCAATCTGATGAGTCAGGCCCTTTCATTCATAAATTATAAACAGAATAAATGTATTTTAATTTCTGATATTGACTGTATCATGTAGAATAATTTTCTTACCGAGGTAGAAGGCGGTCAAAAAATTTTGAAAACTTGCCCTTCAGGTTCATCTAGATACTCTATATGATGAAGACAGTTAAAATAAAATGTTACGCAGGGTGCAGCTTGATACGACTGCAGAGGTCGAAACCTGAACACTTGGGGCAAGTATGGACACAACGTTCAAGCTTGACTCAGCTCTATGAATTTAGATTGTGATTAAATATCAAAGAACCCCAACAATTCAATTTTTGATAAAATTTAAAAAAAAAAAAAAAAAACAAGCATTCTGAAAGTATTGCATGGGGAATGCATAGTCCTCTACCGGTTAAAAATTCATTGTACTGGAACAAAATGATAACTTGATCAATAACTTGTCATGGTGTAAACTATATAACAAATATCAATTCAATGTCTTCAAGCAAGATGAAAAAAAGTGTGGAAAACTGATTTTTTAAGTGAATTTTTTAAGTCCAAGGACAATAACTCTGCTCAAAATCATCAGACCTGACCAAATTTGAACTTGATCTGTAACTTGTCATGATAAAACTATATACCAATTATCAAATCAATATCTTCAAGCATGAGGAACAAAAGTGAGGAAAAATGTATAATATTTTAGTGAATTTTATAAGTCCAAGGACTATAACTCTGCACAAAATCATCAGACCGGAACAAAATGCTAACTTGATCTATTATTTGTCATGATAAAACTATATACCAATTATCAAATCAATATCTTCAAGCATGAGGAACAAAAGTGAGGAAAACTGATTATTTGAGTGAATTTTCTAAGTCCAAGGACCATAACTCTGTGCAAAATTATCAATGACCCTCCATCCAGACCCTCATACATTGAGAATTACTTTTTTTATAGTTTTATTATAAGTCAGTTACACGAAGGTCATGTAGCTGTTGCAGAACTGTTATCAAAATTATAACAGAACAATCAACAATAGGAAGTAAATGGAATTGGGCAGTATTTGGGATTTTTATCATTTTAAAGTCAAGTTACAGTTGGTCATATTACAGTAGGTCATGTCACAGATTTTTTTCAAATTTTCAATACAGCTGAAATATGTTAAACATGAACTAAAAAACCAAGTTTCCTATACAAGTTTAAATAAACAAAATTACACTGATAAAATTACTTCAATGTGGAAATTAATACACCACCAAATGTTTAATTTCACTACACTTATTAATTGTAATCTTGACCTTCTAGTTATGACCTTGACATGTCCATTGTTTGATCATTTAACACTTTGTATTCATATTTATATCTTCATTTTGGAAGTGTATTTTTTTCACTATATATATATATATATATATATAACAAATGTTGTAATAAGATTATTGCATAGCTACTGATCAGAACTTTTGTAAATTCAGAAATTATTTCAGGGTCTTTATAATAGCAAATAATGTGACTAGGTTATTAAATGCACACAATAATTCTGAATTTGCAGTAAATGTATATTTGCTTCTTGTATTTGCAACTTTTCCATTTATTTCTGTAACCCCTATTGCGTTTTCCTAGGTTATACACTACCATTTAAAAAACTTACATCTTAAATACACTTTGTGTAAAATATTTTGAAAATCAAGGTTTATTATATTTTAAATAAAATTAATCTTCCTCCAGTTTATGTCCAAATTAACACATTTTTTCATTACATTTCATATGAAAAATCCTGGCACATCTTTTTCCCACCAAAAATCTAATTTTTTTAAATACTTGTATCTTAAATCACATAGATCTATCTTTGTTGTTTTATAACATTATCAACTGAAAAAGACACATTGAAATGTTATTAATTGGTATTTCAGCAACTAACATTTTCAAAACTTTATCTTTAAAGAGATATTTTTGAAAAAGCAATTATAGTCCAGTCCATTACTTCACAATAAACTTTAATTGACAGATAAATTAAGTTGAAATAGATTTTAAATGCACTTACCTATAAGATTTGGGATGAATGTTAGCTATATTTTCGTGAAGCATGATTTCAAAAGCAAATGAGCAGATACAGAGTATAAAATAAAAAAATAGTACCTTGACTATGATTGAGTAAATGTTACCCATGATCAACTGTTTTAACTGTTAAGTCCTACAAAAAATATTTTACAAATACTTAGTTTTTATTACACATCATGCAAATTTTCTTTTATTAGTCAACACTAAATATGTACAAGCTTGAAAGTAATGACCATATCATTATAAATAGGTTTTGAAAAACATGAATTGATAGGAATAATTAGTTATTTTAAGGCCAAATGGAAAAGAAGGTACATGATTCATGGCACTAGCCAAGAGCTAAGGAACAACACTTTTATTGCTGTTCTTCATCACAAATTCACAGTGAGGAATTATGTTCTGGTTAGATTTACCTTACAGGTAAAAAAAAGAATAATGCAAAAAGAAAGTTAAGTTTGTGTTATAACAATTTGACTAATATTTTGTGCAAAACAACTTCAATTAATTTTTGAAAAAAAGGACACTTTTGTATACATTCATTTATACTACATGACTGTACATCTAAATTATGTATATAATCATTTAAAAAAATAAAGATAAATCTACAATCATGACAACCATGACAATAATGACAATGAAGATTAATTTTCAAATGAAATAAATAGTGTTGCACGTACTTCAGGTTAAAAGGCTTCACTTCTGGTTTGGATGTAAACAAATATTAATTTTGTGTAATGCTTGCTATTTAAATTGAGAAGGCTTTTCAAATGATTTAAGACAAATGTCAAGATTGTG
The DNA here is from genome assembly GCF_021869535.1 of Mytilus californianus. NCBI lineage: Eukaryota > Metazoa > Mollusca > Bivalvia > Mytilida > Mytilidae > Mytilus > Mytilus californianus. Next base: position 56,906,462 of record NW_026262679.1, on the reverse strand, counting down.
AGAAAGGAAACCTTTCTATAAATAGTTTGATTCATAATTGATTTTATTTCCAAGAACCAACTTGAATTTAAGGAAAAACAAAGCATGATGTGAAGTTGGGGGTGGGGGTGTTCTAAGCACAACTGTTTACGAACTTGTAATGAAAATTTGACATACACTTTTCTGGAGGTCACTTTCATGTGTAGGTCAAATTCAATGTCAATCTACTACATGCTATCTGTGAATGATCTTTTGAAGATTTAACATACATGTATTTATAAACAAAAATGAAAGTACAATTCATAACAATATATCTTTTTGTTTGATGAGTTTACTGTTTTAATTTCAGTGATATTTGAGAGTAGCGTTTTGTCCTTCATGTCAAAATGTAAATAATTCTCTTGTTCTAATATGTCTTCTATAAGGGCTCAATAATTATGAGAGATAACAATACGTTTTTCACCACCATTTAAAAATAAAGGAGTTTAGGGTTTTCTTACCTTCTCTATTTTTAAAGTCTAGTGGTAGTGAAAAGTGACAAAATTGAGGGTAGTTACCATACACTCAAGGTAAAACTATTTAACAAAATGAAAACAAATAATTTTCATACCCATCCTTTACTCTTATTTCTGTGTAAAAAAAACTTTTATCATGAATTTGGGGAATATGTATTCATCCTTTACTCTCATGACTCTTTATTTCTGTGTAAAAAAAATTTTATCATGAATTTGGGGAATATGTATTTACCATGTTTACAGATGCAAAATTATATTAGGCAGTACTTCTTAATTACATGTACATGATGTATGTGCAAAGTTTAAGATTGCACTTCAAAGTCACAAGTGAGAACCTGGAATTTCATTAAAAAATTTCAAAGGGAGATAATCCTATATTAGTCATGATAGTCTGGTTGTGCTTATATAGCCAGATTGAGGTACATTAAAATCAAAGAAAATATTATACAAAAATTCCTAATTTTTCAATACTTGACAATCAGCCAAAAATTTATTAATTAAACAGTAAAGACAATCATGTCAAAAATGTCAAAACAATAATAGTATATAAATTTTTTTAATGATAAATTCCATCATTTTAAAAGATAGTCATATAGTTGTGATTATGGACAATTTATGCTAACTTTTAGTAAAAGATGTTCTCCTTTATCAAAAATATGGATTTTTACATTTGTGATGGATACATAGACATTTATTGATTTTGAAATAATCACACCCATCTCCTTATTTACATTTAGCAAGTGTTTTTTTTTTTAATTCTAGCAATGTGGTTGTAGCGACCCTTAATATATATTTTCTTATTTGAGCGATATGTACAATTCTTTAAACATAATGCACTGTTTGAAGTTTGAACTTTAAAGTATGATTTCTATTAAAGACACATAGATTAAATGGGTGCAGGATTTTTTATTTCTAACTAAGTATACATGTTTTTCAACACAATGCCCTAGGGAAGAGCTTTATTAGACTAGTATCAGTGGAGGAAACAACAAGAAACTGAAAATAATTTCTTAACTTGTGCTGTTTGAAATTTTTTATTTCTTTTGATTATATTTATGTACATATAACTATTGTATTGTTCATTATATAATGTATGCCTGAGACAGGTCCAATAGAAATTATACAAGCCTGACTGAAAGGCCTGTGACCAAGGCCAAAAATAAAATTAGAATTGTTTGACATGTTTGATGTTGTCTACCTACCCACCTAAAGAGCAGCCTACCCAAAAAATTTGATGACACAAATTGTTTCAAATGTTTTTTGAACAGTTTTTTCGTGCTTGAACATTGCTTTCTTGTCTAAAGCATGTAACTTATGCTGTTGGCCAAAAAAATCTCTACCTACCTACCTACCCAACCCTACAAGGCATGGGTAGGCAACTTCAAACAAAGAATTTGTTAAGGGTGGCCAAAGTGGAAGATTGTTTTACAGCTTATTTAAATGGCAGTGTAGTAGATATTGTAATTGAGTATTTAAATCTAATGTGTCTATATTAATCAATATTCTTGTTTCCTTTATATTACATATGTATATGTATGCTCCTAATGGGTCTATAAATTGGTAAAATGCTCACGATAGAATCATAAATGGTAGAAGTATCCATTAAGGTCATTATGACCATGGCAGCAATAAATTTCCTGTCACATGATCTGTAGTGAGAAAGCTAGACTTTCTTTCTTTTCAGGATTTTCTCTTAAACGGTTTAGAGGAGTATATAATGTACTACACATAGCTATTTTCCACAAATCTTAATATCTAATTACTGAAAAGTATGATGATAAATAAACCAGCATGCATCAATAACTATTGGAAGATCATCAGGTACATGTAGTACCTGTCTCATATTAAAGTATACAATGTAGTCATGACTCACGTATGTTGATGTTGTTGAATAGAATAGAATAGAATACAAGCTTAAGACAGATTGAGGTCTAGTATATTAGCTCAACCTTCAGATATAGATAATTTATATTGACAACACAATTTGAGCAAGAGTTATTTCCCTGGAGGTCAAAATGCACAAATGACTGCATAGATCAGCCAAATTTAACTTCTAAATTTTACGCTGGCTGCTATCCTTAGAAAATGTTGCTTTCTGAACAATTTTAATTTCTTTTGGCCTTATATAATTCATCATTACAATCAAGTAAGGATTTTCTTACAGTTGCTTGAATCACATGATTCAATTAAGTTTGTTAAATTCGAAAATCTACCAGTTACACCTCCAACAGGCAACATGGCAGTCAACGCTAACAGAAATAAATCAAAACTCAAATTACATCATATCGAAATATATATTTACATGATGATGATGTCATGTGATGTAGGAAAGCTTGGAATATTACCGAACACTAAGACAACGGGACAAGTGGTCGACAAACATGACAAGTCTGGAAGTCGGACAAAACAAGTAATTTGAAACTGAAACTGAAAGTAGTCACATAAATTTTTGTTGATACTAGACTTACTGTTCCCAAATTACATACAGTTCAACATCACTAGCTGGGATGAGACAATTAATCATTAAAGTAATTTGTTTACCACTTACACATTTTATTGTACCACAGGATGCTAATAATGATAAAAACAACAAACACTGCAATTTCATAAGTTGGGACACTAAAAAGGGGGATTTTCCCAAATATCAATTACTTCCTGTCTCGTCAAAAACGTTATTTCTCGTTAGTTCGGTCTCTTGTTCCGGTTGTCGCTCTCTGATCACAAGGATCAGCATGAAGGTAGTTTAAGAACTCAAATATACTAGGTTTCTACACAAATAAAAACATAAATAGTATCCATTTCTGTTAAAACGAATATAGTCTTTCACTTTAAGATATATCAAAGTATCTTTCAATTGCCCAAAAGCGACAGATGAAGACCGATTCCATTTTCTGTTCAACTTTGAAGATGATACCTAGTTCAGAAAAAATATAAATTTAGAGATTTTACCTATTAAGAATTATTATTTAATTTTAACCTTTCAGATTTTGTATGGCAGGGCTAGTTGTGGAACTGTCAATTTAGAAGAAAGACCCTGTAAACGACCACATCCCCCCTTTTAGTAAAACGAAGTTTACAACATTTATCTTATAATTTGCTGGCAGAAGGAGAATTATGAACAAATTTCGACACCACACGTGATGTGCCTTTATGCACTTTATTAAAGGCATTGTATTCGGACATGACGTTACTTTTCATACCAAAACATGATGAACACATTTCATCTTGTCCCCCCCCCCTTTCCAAATAGTTGCCGGGGAATAGCATTATGGCCACTATTGTCTTCTTCTGACCAGCAGTTAAACCCTTGCTATAGTGGGGCATCTGTTGGGCTCTGCAGGATTTACAAGTACACAGCCACATCTGTTCAGAATGGGGATGTTAAAATTATCTGATGCCTCATGATGTTAAATTTTTGTCCCTATCTAGTATACCCTCATTTTCAAGTGACAGTCCAATTTTTTCCTGGACGCCATCTATTACAGGCTTACCTATTGTAGTTATTGTTAATTTATTCTCATCCTGAAAATGCAAGAAATATTTGCCACTGGATACAAAGTAAAAAACAATCATCAATCGTCTGACCAATAATTAATGACAAGGTTCAGTAGATATACAGTTTTAACTTATATTGCTTAATCTTATTGAGCTAGGTATTCACCTTTTGGCTTTATATTGTCAGTAACATGTTTGAACAGGGTCCATTTCACCCACAGAGTTCATACTTCACTTATATGTCTTAGAGTATAAAAATAGTATATTAATTTTACATGTAATTAGTAATAGTTAAAAGACGCTACCAGAAAAAAATGTATTTGTGCTGTCTGTCCAAATAAGACAATATGTTACACTATAGGTCAAAGGTTACTGTGTAGGTTATTTTGGTCCATGCTTTGATTATTTAGACAGTTATAATTTAGTGGAACAACAAAATTAAAATGAACTACATGTACATTACATGTAGTAACCAAAATTTAGTTATTAATTGTATTAGTAAGAAGATAAAACTTGTTATGTTGTATTGTATTTCACATTCACATAGGAACATAGGAAAACGTACGCATATCATTGAGCTACGTGTATAAAACTAATCTATATATTGAACACATGAATTTAGATAAAAAAAAAATATATTTTCTATCTCATTGCATTATTTTATTATTAATCCTTTTTTTGTAGCTCAACATTTCTTTCCCAGCCACTGGCTGTCAAAAGCTTATAGAAGTTGACGATGAAAAGAAATTACGACCGTTTTTTGATAAACGTATGGCCCAGGAAGTTACCGCTGACAGTCTTGGTGATGAATGGAAGGTTTGTTTTGATATAATACAAAATCATGACAATCATTATTCATAACATGACCTTTTAAAGAAATGATTAAAAAGACCAACACTTAGAACATTTTAAGCATCCCTATCTTAAAGGCTTACAAACATGAAATTTTTAAAGAAATGAATAAAATGACCAGCACTGAGAACATTTAAAGCATCTCTATTTTATAGGCTCACAAACATGAACTTTTTAAAGAAATGAATAAAATGACCAACACGGGGAACATTATAAGCTCACATGGCCAGTACATGTAGGTATTTCTTTGTGGGACACCAGCGTCACAATTTCAATTCACCAGGCAACAATTTGCTGCTTCTCTAATAAGTCAGCAATTCTTTAAAAAAAAAACCAATTCTATAAACAAAATTAAATGTTCCCATGTTCCTCAGTTGATTTTAAAACTGACACAGAATAACAATTTATTTTACAATCTCTTTCCTTTCGAATCACACAAAGACAAATGAAATAAGACATTGAGAACAGGCACATATCTTGCCAGGGAGGCAAAATAAGAAATAATTAAAATAACCAGATGGCTGGGTAAATATATTAATAGGGGCCCCTATAGTAATCAGTCTGTCGGTCCGTAACAGATTGTGTCCGCTCTATATCAAGAGAACCGTTAAAATTTCATACTTTATACTTGACATGTATATTGACCAACACCAGAGGGTATGTCATAATGTTTGTACAACTTCCTAGGTCAAAGTTCAAGGTCAGCTGGTCCCACAGAGATGGCTCCCATCTCAATGATGTCTAGTTAATTGATGGGTGCTGAAGTTAAGGATTCTCTAAGGTGCAATACAGAGGTTTACATCCCCCCCCCCCCCCCCCCCAATAAAAAACCCCAATAGAATACATGGTTTGTTACCATCAGTTTTATCAACCCTCTTGATTCTTCAGAATTTATTGTCTAGAAAAAATGAATTAGGCATTCTTCATATCATTTCTTGCGTAATTAAAGAATATTGTACATAAAATATATTTTTTCAATTCTAAAGGAAGAAAAGTAATACTTTTTTGAAGTGCATATAATTGTTCATTTGAAAACTAACATACAAGTCAAATTCACTTGTATTAATCATTACATTATTATGATTTTAAACTGCAAAAACGAAAAATAAAATACCACAAAAATTAAAACATAATATATACTTGTAATGATTCCCCTTCTGTACGAGTATAAATTTTATCAACAGGGATATGTAGTACGTATTTCTGGAGGCAATGACAAGCAAGGATTCCCAATGAAACAGGGAGTTCTGACTAATGGCAGAGTGCGTCTGCTGTTGTCTAAAGGTCACTCTTGTTTCAGACCAAGGAGGACTGGTGAAAGACGCAGGAAGTCAGTCCGTGGATGTATTGTGGACAGTAATCTGAGTGTTTTGGCCTTGGTTGTTGTCAAGAAAGGTAAAATTACATTGAATCATTTATTGCGAACCCAATGAAAGTTTTCCACAGTGCCATCTCTATCTTGACCAGGTATTTAAACTTTTGTAAGTTCACCTGTCCTATTGAATAAATACAATAGCTATTGTTCTCCATGTATTTTTTTCACTGGGACCTTTAAATTTCTTCTAAGAGAAATCTATCACTCATTGATTAATTTACCTGAGTAAAAAAAAAATCTTGTAAATAGAGGAAAATAGATATAGGAAGATGTGGTATGAGTGCTAATGAGACAACTCTCCATCCAAGTTTTATACTCAAAACTGCATGTGATGTTATATTTATGCAATATTGATAATATATTTTCAAACGGTTGAATGTAAACAGTGATGCAAAGTTGAAACATTAATAAAATATAAAAAAGAAGATGTGGTATGATTGCCAATGAGACAACTCTCCACAAGAGACCAAATGACACAGAAATTAACAACTATAGGTCACCGTACGGCCTTCAACAATGAGCAAAGCCCATACCGCACAGTCAGCTTTAAAAGGCCCCGAAATGGCAATGTAAAACAATTCAAACGAGAAAACTAACGGCCTAATTTATGTACAAAAAATGAACGAAAAACAAATATGTAACACATAAACAAACTACAACCACTGAATTACAGGCTCCTGACTTGGGACAGGCACATACACAGAGAATGTGGCGGGGTTTAACATGTTAGCGTTGATTCATGTTATATCAATAGTATATTAATAATATATTTTCATTCAGTTTAATATAAACATTGATTCAATCATAAAAAGTTGATTTCTGACAAAACTTTCAACATTGTTCCTTTTAAAAAAAAAATTGTTTGACATGAATAAAAACTTGAAAATTATGATGTTCAAATTAAGATCTTCTTAAATGTATTCTATAACTAGACAAAAAAAAATCCAATTTCAATAGGAACATTGATAAACTTTTGTTTAAAATCAACTTTTTATGATTGAATCAATGTTTATATCAAACTGATTGAAAATATATTATTAATATTGAATAAATACATCATCACATGCAGTTAATGAGTATAAAAAAAAGTATTTTTGTCTATGTATAAGAATTTTTTTTTACTCAGGTAAATTAATCAATGAGTGATTGATTTCTCTTAGAAAAAATTTAAAGGTCCCAGTGAATAAACTACACAGAGAAAAATAGCTATTGTATTCATTCAATAGGACAGGTGAACTTACAAAATTTTAAATACCTGGTCAAGATAGAGATGGCACTGTGGAAAACTTTCATTGGGTTCGCAATAAAAAATTTAAATTCACAATTTTACATGTAATTTAAATAAGGAAAGGAATATTGACAAAGTAGAAAATTTTGTATTGCAGCTTGGCACTCGCTTGTAATTCATTATTTCATAGGGTTAATACCTTAAGTCACCTTATTTATCAAAAGTTTCCCAATGTTGTTGGTGATAAACAGGAAGAGGAGCAGAAATCCATAATCCAAGGGTTATTAAATCAAAAGAAGGCTCCAGAAAAACCATACTATTAGTATTAATTGCTCAACACTGAAAACTATTGAAGATGAATACTTTTTGTATCAGCTTCTTTGATTGGTCGATATCTAAATGTTGACAATCATGGCATGATGGTGCCCAACCAGGAAAGCCAATTAAAAGATCAGCATCAACTGATAACAGACATATTTCAAAACCCAAATATGATCAAGAGGTTCGAGAGCATAAATTTCTCGATGTTTGGACCAGGGACAGACCGTGGTTATATTTTGACGAAACACTCTAAATTTAATGTTTTTTCAATGTTTGTAAATTGTGCAAAGAATATGATGATGAGGAGGATGATTGTGATATGTCAGAAGACATGATAAACTCTCTCCTCTTTGAATTTACAAGAGATTAAATTAACAAATTCAATATTACTAATCATATTGAATTTATATATTTGGTGTCTTCAAAACATGACTTTCAAAGCTCTCATATTGCAGGATTTTTTCAAAATTTTTCCGGGGGGGGGGGGGGGGGACATGCCGCCAGACCCTCTTGCAAGTTCACACCGCATTGCTCCGCTCAACAGTGACAGTAATTTGTGGGGACTTGTAAAATCTTATCAACCACAAGTCCCCCTGGCTTGTAAGTTTAAAAGTTTATTGAGAAGACTATAATTTATCACTGGTAATTTTTATGCCCCCGCTGTGGCAGAGAGAGCATTAAGTTATACCCTTGTATGGACGTCCCAATTTAGTTTCTGTTCTCTTTTGTTTGCCTCAACCAAATATTATGAAACTTATATGCAATGCCTATTTCCACCTAAACACAGATCAAGTTCAAATTTGGTTAATGTCACTTTCACCCTTATTGAGTTATGTCCCTTTATAAATAGAAAAATGGCTGAATTAGCAGTTTCCGCACTCTTACTTTAGCTGGCCTCAACCAAATGTTATGAAACTAATACACAATGCTTATTACCACCAAACACAGATCAAGTTTGAAAATGGGTAGCGTCATTTTCTTTGTTCTCATGTTGTGTTCCTTTATAAATGGAAAAATTTGGCAGATTTGTTGTTTCCGCAATTTGACTTTATTTTGTCAAACCAAATGTTATGAAACTTATACACAAGGCTTATTACCACCAAATGCAGATCAAGTCTGAATTTGGGTGGTGGTATCATTTTCACCTTTCTCCAGTATTGTCCCTTTAAAATGGAAAAAAATGCTAAATCTGGTGTATATCTACAAGCAGGGGCATCTGTGTCCCATGGACACATTCTTCATATATCATAAAAAGGTACTCACTTCTGATTTTACCAACAAATTTGTGATTCTAATGGTCCTATTGACTTTAAAGTCCAACAAATATAGTATTAAAATAAGAAATAAATTTGTAATTGTCATTTTTGAGTTTCTAGATGCAATTGAAAATATTTTTCTAGGAGAAAAAGACATCCCAGGCCTTACAGATACAACCATCCCAAGAAGACTTGGTCCAAAGAGAGCAAGTAAAATCAGAAAACTGTTCAACTTGTCAAAAGAAGATGATGTCAGACAGTATGTTGTCCGCAGACCACTTGCAGTGAAAGAAGGTAAGATGTTTCCCCATTCTGTAAACATTAATACAAATAAACTAGAGGCTCTAAAGAATCTGTGTCGCTCACTTAGCTCTTTGTTCATCTTCAACAATGGACACACTACAACAGTGTCTACTAGAATATTATTCATACTAAAATCTTGATGTTATTGATCTTGTATTCCTAATATTTGTTTCTGTTTGCAGTTTCTCTCTTTTATAGTTTTTGCCCAAAACTAAAAAAAAAATCAATATGGTCAGTTTCTTGAAAATTGAAAAGATCTGGTTTTCAATGCTTATCATAGTTATTGCCTTTAAATGATGTTTTTTGGCTAATTTTCAAGTTTTTGCTTATTATCTAAAAAGTTAAAGTAGATAAGAAGAGCCTGTTAACAATAAAATGATAGGCAATGCAAGACATATTTTTGTCAGGTGAACAATTCTGTCTCTCAGCAGCCTATTGTTCTTTGTCTATTGCTTCCACTAAGTAAATCATATATTGTTATGCCCATGTCGCTAGGGGAAGGCTTTATACAGTATGTAATAATTGGTGAATTTCGATTTCACCACTCTAACTTTAAGTTTTGAAGGTGTACATTGACACTTGCATATTTAGAAGCGTGCATCTGTGTCCCATCTACACATTCACTGGCAGACCTATTTGGAAAATCACCGCGATTTTTGTAAAAACTCCGGTGTTTTTTGGCTAATCTCCGCGAAACGGATAAAAATTAGAGGTTCATCGTAAATTTGCTGTATTACAGGATATTTTGCATGTTATCCGGAGATTTTCCGTGTCGGCGGGAATTAGCCGTTTGTCCGATAAAACTGGTGTGTATTGTGTCATTGATAGAATCACTGATGCGTGAGCGACGGTTATTAATAGGTCGTTGTATAATCCGTTATGCGTGAGCGACGGTTATTAATAGATCCTTGTAGTGTGGTACAAATTATGATATATAGATGTTTACAGAATTAAAAACAAAGTAACTATAATCATTTGAGATATAAGGAGTTTTCAAAAATATATCATATAATGTTTCTGTAAATTTAGAGAGAAACAGATTATATATATCTGGGGATTAGATGGTTACTTTTTTTAATTATATGTCAGAGGCCGCAGATCATTTAATTGCTTCTAGAACCGTTTATTGAAACAAAAATTAAATGAACGGCCAGGGGAAAGTCTTAAGTAACCTTAGTTGGTATCAGGGGTCAACTGGGTTGAGTTCAATATCGTAGCAGCTACGTAGCGGCTATGTAGTTGCTATCAATATCAATGTAGCAGCTTATCTATAGCTACACGTTCAATAGTAAAAATCTACATAGCACTACGTAGCCGCTACGATATTGAACGCAACCCTGGTAATACATAGAGTCAGACCGTCGTTGCATAATATGTATATGTATTTACACACAATGCAGTGCATTCAAACTCGATTTCGCAAACTCGTGGGTTGTCTTTTTAGACAAAAAAGTTCAATTTAAAAGATATGAAAGTTACGTACATGTATACAAGCATAGATATAATAGCCGTTATATCTATGATACAAGGAATTGTATATTTAACGTCAATGCCTGTCTTGTAAACTAATCTGTTACACTTTGAAATGTAAATAAGTTCTTTTTATACGACCGCAAAAAAATTTTTGTGGTCGTATATTGGTATGACGTTGGCGTCGTCGTCGTCCGGCGTCGTCGTCGTCGTCGTCGTCGTCGTCCGGCGTCGTCTGGCGTCGTCCGAAGACACATTGGTTTTCGCACTCTAACTTTAGTTTAAGTGAATGGATCTTTATGAAATTTTACCACAAGGTTCAATACCACAAAAGGAAGGTTGGGATTGATTTTGGGGGTTATGGTAATAACAGTAAAGGAATAAGGGGCCAAAAAGGGGCCAAAAATAAGCATTTTTGTAACTTCCAGACATAACTTGTGTGTTAGTGTATGGATCTCTCTGACATTATACCACAAGGTTCCATATCACTAAAGGAATGCTGGGATTGATTTTGGGGGTAATTGCCTCCAAATTTTAGGAATTAGGGGCCAAAAAAGGGGCAAAAAACAAGCATTTTTCTAGTTTCATGACAATAACTTGTGTGTAAGTGTATTGATCTTTCTGAAATTGTACTACAAGGTTCCATATCACAAAGGGAAAGCTGGGTTTGAGTTTGGGGGTAATTGCCCTAAACGTTTAGGAATTGGGGGCCAAAAAGGGGCCAAAAAACACATTTTTTTCTAGTTTCCAGACAATAACTTGTGTTCAAGTGTATGGATCTCTCTGAAATTGTACTGCAAGGTACCATACCACAAAGGGAAGGCTGGTATTGAGTTTGGGGGTGATGATCATAATGGGGGTTCAAAAAATTTTGGGGGGGGATTTATTTTTTTTTCATTTTTTTTCTTTTTTTCCTTTTTTGTTTCTTTTAAAATTTTCCATTTTAAGTTGGTTATTTCTGATTTATATTTAAAATCAAATAATAATGATATGGTAGGAGATACACACCAAACAGGATGTGTAAATTATTATATAATAAGTATTGTGCAATAGCAAGAAATTTTCAATTGCACAGTATTGCACAATAGCAAGAAATCTTCAATTGCACAGTATTGCGCAATAGCAAGAAATCTTCAATTGCACAGTATTGGGCAATAGCAAGAAATATCCAATAGCACAATATTGCGCAATAGCAAGAAATTGTCAATTGTACAGTATTGCGCAATAGCAAGAAATATTTAATAGCACAGGATTATGCAAAAGAAGATACTTCCTATAAATTGCTTATTTCTTGACCAATTTCAATGGGGTTTTATTCTTGATTTCATGGGGTTCTTTAATATGTTGAATCTAACCGTGTATTTAGTTTTTGGATTTTGGGCCCCGTTTTTAAATTGGTTCACATTGAGGTCCAAAGGGTCCAAAATTAAACTTTGTTTGATTTCAACAAAAATTGAATATATGGGGTTCTTTGATATGCTGAATCTAACCATGTATTTAGATTTTTGATTTTTGGGCCCCGTTATCAACTTTGTCCACATTGAGGTCAAAAGGGTCCAAAATTAAACTTTGTTTGATATCATCAAAAATTGAATTATTGGGGTTCTTTGATATGCCGAATCTAACCGTGTATTTAGATTCTTAATTTTTGGTTCCGTTTTCAAATTGGTCTACATTATGGTCCAAAGGGTCAAAATTAAACTTAGTTTGATTTTAACAAAAATTGAATTCTTAGGGTTCTTTGATATGCTGAATCTAAACATGTATTTAGATTTTTGATTATGGGCCCAGTTTTCAAGTTGGTCCAAATCAGGGTCCAAAATTAAACTTTGTTTGATTTCAACAAAAATTGAATATATGGGGTTCTTTGATATGCTGAATCTAACCATGTATTTAGATTTTTGATTTTTGGGCCCCGTTATCAACTTTGTCCACATTGAGGTCAAAAGGGTCCAAAATTAAACTTTGTTTGATTTCATCAAAAATTGAATTCTTGGGGTTCTTTGATATGCTGAATCTAACCATGTATTTAGATTTTGGATATTGGACCATAATAGGTGAATGTCCAATTTAAAATTTTTAAGTTCTTAGACCACATTCAATCTGTGTTAGAAACCTATGCTGTGTCAAATATTTAATCACAATCCAAATCCAAAGCCGTATCAAGCTTGAATGTTGTGTCCATACTTCCCCCAACTGTTCAGGGTTCGACCTCTGCGGTCGTATCAAGCTGCGCCCTGCGGAGCATTTTATTAAAAGATTGGACGGTTATTTCACATGAATAAAAGTTCTTCTGATCATTTTTGTTTTACAATGATTTTTGAAAGTGCGATCTTAAAACTAAGTTTGTCCGGACTTGCATGGAATATTTGCCACTGGAAGTTAAGCAACCAACAATCAATCATCTTAAAATAAAATAAATATGCCTGAGCGATAATATTCTTAAATTTTTTAATGTGAAACACAGTTTCTTCATTTATTAGAAATCACTTTCAGGTCTAATGGTAAAGTGAATATACATTCCGGGATGAGATTAATTTACTATAATTGCCAAAGAAAAAGAAATGATATTACGTTTCTTTTAATTAAATTTTAGACTGCAACAAATGTAGATCGAACATTTTTAATAATGAAATAATGCACGTCAAAAATTTCGCTCACAATAGAGATGTTAAAAATAGATTTTATCAATTGTGTCACTGCACGAGATCTTCCAACGGCGGGAAACATCATGTAGCTATAAACACAGGTGATGTTACTGACCGATTGTGGAATGTCAATTTAGGGTTAAATTTGATGTGTAATGATTGACATTATTGTGGCGTTAGGTTGAGGCTCTAGAAGGTTCATTTCAATTGATAACCAAAATTATAATATCAAGTTTTTTTTTTCAAATCAACGTTTAAGTGTAAAATTTTGTGGGAGGGAAACTTTATTTTGTTTGTTTTTTAGGGGCACAGGGAGTTACCATAAAAATCTATAGGAACATTGAATAAAACAATTTCGAAGGTCACAACTTGTAAACTAATGAAAACAATGATAAACACTGCTGACAAGCGTAAACAGTTGTACATTACTTAGAAAATAGAGAGAGTGAAAAAAAAGGACGTTGATGATGGTTACTGTTCATGTTAATTTTGAAAGATCGTGGTAACTGATTTCTCAGATGGTGGTACTTGCCAAAAGGTTGTATAAAAGGACAAACTAAGTACAATTTTAGCCGTGATATATGGGGGCCCCTCACGCTTGAATTAATTTACGTTACGTATTTCGTCCTTTATTATGACCTACAGTTGATCATAGTTGAGTACTACGTATCGGTCAGGGGCGGATCCAGACACTGTGAAAAAAGGAAGGGTGTGCTAGCCAGGGTTTCTCAGAAAAAAGGGGGTGCTAGTACAGTTGGCCTAATGTATTTGAAGGCCAGGATTGGAAGATTATCAGACATTCTGTGGCTCAATTTTAATTTTATTTTCTAACTGTGAAGTGCTACCTAAGCCGTGGCCTGGAGAACCATACCCAATTTTTTAAAAGGGTGTTCCAAAGGCATATTAAAATACTTCCAGCATTATACAGGTCCTGAGGTACAATTTCTTGGGGAGGAGATTTCAATTGCTGTTATGTGGGTTAATTTTTTGTTACTAGGAATTTTCGTTTTTTTTTTCATCAGATTTGCCCCAATTGTCTATTCTGTTAAGGTTTCACAAAAGTCAAAATATATAACACTTCATAAACATCTGAACTTTGCCTGTATTTTTCAACCTATAATGAATAAAGTCCTAAACTATATGCAAATATCTTCATTTAAACATACTTAAACATATGCACACCGTGTAAATTGTAAATAAAATTGAAATTGTTATGTTGTGGCCAACCCGGTTCTTGGGGTGAACACCAAATTTTCCAAAAGAAATCTGGAGGCCTATTCTGATCATATTCTGATCCCCAATTTGATGAGAGTAAAAAATATTGTGGTCTGGCAGTTGACAAAAAAAATCGGAATTCAAGAATTCCCCATACCGTTTATTTCAAGAAAAAAATGTTTGGTGCATGGCAGTGGGGAATAACGTTGTGTTCCGAATTATTTCTGACTCAGAACAAACCCCTAACCCTTTGAATTTAAATGTTGCTCCTATATACCTTACTATCGTGAATTTTCAATGTTTCATGTATATTTCAGGTCAGATCCCAGGGCATACTATGTGTTCAAAATTATAAAAACGTAGAAAATTCATGATTCATGTACGTGTAATATGTCTCAAGAAAATGGATTGAAGGCATATTAATTATCAAATTATTTATTTGTACAAAAAAACACATAGGCAATGAAAACCGTGTGTGCGCCAAGAAAGGTCAATACGTATGACTCAACTCGGAGGCTGATTTAGGGGCAGGCTGTCCAGATCCCTCCTTATGGAACTACATATGGTTAATTTTGACTTTTATTTACTTGTTTCACTTACCCGAATAATTCAGTCGTTATATTCCGCTGATCTACGATTATTTCATTAACAAGTATATAGAAGAGATCGATTACGGAGAGAGACTGAATTTTTCGGGGTTAGTTCCACTCCGACCTTTTTTTAGTTTATACAATAAAGCAAGTCTATTTAATCCATTTCTCCGCTGTTTTCGTTATATATAGCACTTTCGTCATACTAAGGTTAGGTTTCAAAGAGTGGATCATTAATATGAACATGTCGGGGTCTTTAAGAGCTGACAATGCGGTATGGGCTTTGCTCATTGTTGAAGGCCGTACAGCGACCTATAGTTGTTAATTTCTGTGTCATTTTTGGTCTCTTGTGGAGAGTTGTCTCATTGCCAATCATACCACATCTTCTTTTTTTATATATAATAACAATATCATAATTACAAATACTAATTCTCCTTACGTCATCCGAGAATACACGTGTCTTTTCTTTAGGCTAAAGCGCGAGTAGATGGTCAGATATATATATGGAATTTTGAAAGGACCTTGACTGGCTACACAGCCCTTGCACGATCTGATCGATGGTCAGAAAGATGACCGTCAAGTTCTAAGTGCACACAAATGGTCACATGTCATGAATATCCATGAACGTACAACGAACTAAATTTTATATATACGAATCCTTGCTGTACCACAGGTGTCCTTGTGTAATGAAATTTTAGGGTATTGGTGCATAGTCAAGTGATTAGATAAACTTGGATAATCAATGAGAGAGAATGAATGACCATTTTAAGTTAATCCAGGGACTTTCTATTGATTGTTGTTTGCTTTACGCTGCATTAGCACAAAAATGCTATATCGCGGCGAGAGCTTATTCCAATATTTTTACAATTTAAGGTATATTTTTAAAATCAGACAATAAGGTCCTTCAATAAACTAAAAATCTAGACTAAAGGGACTTTCTATACTAACGGGATAAGATAAGATAAAACTTTTTTTTATTAAATAATGAAAGCTTTTTCAGATAAAGGGAGTGTCGGACATAGTTTTAACTCTAAATGAAACTGTTCTTTAATTCATAAATAATAAAACATAAAATTAAAGGCATTTTAGACCCTTCCTACAAACGGAAAAGATGAGCATGAAAAATAAGTGAAAGGGGGGTGGGCATAAGTGACTGGTTACGAATTAATTTTAATAGTAGTTCACCGTGCAAGAAGTTTTAAAGTACTAATGGAATAGTGTGACAGAAGCGGATTTAGAGGGGGCCAGGTACCCCTTTTCTTGAAAAAAAATGTGGTTGATTATACATGTATTGGGAATCACTGAAGCATGACTGAAGCGACCCCCTCTTAGGCAGTCAGTGCATATGAAAATTTCTGGATCCGCCACTGGTGTGCTAGCTTATACATGATATATTTTTTACTTCCTTTATTTTTTTTAATCCTTACTCCGTCTTTGTAAAATAATCGAGACTTCATCAGGTATACACACGGAGAAATAAAATATTGAAGTGATTTGAGTACCGATATATGAAATGTCTCCTTGGTAGCTGGTATCCCTTGTGGGATTAATAAATTGAACTCATGTGTGCCGGAATAGGTAATTAATATATTTAATTTTTATTATTTGTCAACTTATGGTACGGTAATAACTTTTATTTTTTTATTTTCCTTTTGTTTCAATTTCAATTTGCCCTTCGTTCTGTGAACAAAATAACACGGCTACACATTTTAAGACAAAACACACTAATAGTTCGACTAACACGTTGACTTATTGTACTCACTTAGTATCAGATAAACGAAATGCATGCTCCTTAAAATCATTTCAGATATTCTATGGAATTTTTAATTCACCAGAAAATCAGAAATATCCATCTTAAACATTTCTTTTTTCATTGGATGTTATATCATTTTAAATATCTAACAAGGCACATAAAAAATTCTAGTTTTTTTGCGATGTCCAATATTACGTGCGATGATGCGTAGCTGCATGGAAGTTACTACATGAATTACATCATTTTGATTATCTTTGAAATCACTCACACGTGGCGGTGTACACATTACACTCAATATACGACTTAAAATACCTGGGGCAATTTATACTTCCGTTTATTGTCCCTTTACTAGCCAGTGTACCTGTGTAAGGTTATAGATGTAATTTTACATCTATGGTAAGATGTATCTCTGACTCCAAAACAGTCGAGTGCGAATCCCGGATTTTGACAAAGAATGTTGGAGGACGAAAAGACAACATTCGAAATGAGATTTATGTATAAAGTTTATGCATATATACCATTGAAGCAGCCTCTGATAAATTGTCATCTAAGACGGTATAAATTAAAATTCTGTTGACATGGCACGAAGAGGAGTTGAGAAATATGCGACACATTTTATTCAATGTCCTCACAAAGGTAGTTTATTTTACATGTTCTCGGACATTAAATATATTTCTTGTGTGACAGTTTGCTGACTGTTAACACCATGTTCAATTTATCTTAATTGACAAACATTTTGATAAGGTTCCATCATTCGAAAATAAGTTATCAAAATCTCAGTAGGTTCAAAACTACTAAATTTTATCACACAGAATGCAACAAATAAAGGTTACAGAAATGTGCTCTACCACTTCACACTTTGGCAATTGAAAATAAAATCTAATCAGTCAAATTCTCAGTATCACAACTTCATTTAACTGCAGTAGATATTGTCTTTCAAGATAACTGAATAAAATAAATATTCTTTAAAACAAGAGTGTAAGGAGTCTATTTCCTACCGACTCGCATGAACAATTTTCATTTTTTTATACGACCGCAAAAAAATTTTGAGGTCGTATATTGGTATGACGTTGGCGTCGTCGTCGTCGTCCGGCGTCGTCGTCCGAATACACAATGGTTTTCGCACTCTAACTTTAGTTTAAGTGAATGGATCTCTATGAAATTTTACCATAAGGTTCAATACCACAATAGGAAGGTGGGGATTGATTTTAGGGGTTATGGTACCAACAGTTAAGGAATTAGGGGCCAAAAAGGGGCCGAAAATAAGCATTTTTGTAACTTCCAGACATAACTTGTGTGTTAGCATATGGATCTCTTTGACATTGTACCACAAGATTCCATATCACAAAGGGTCAATGCTGGGATTGATTTTGGGGTTAATTGCCTCAAAATTTTAGGAATAAGGGGCCAAAAGGGGGCAAAAAACAAGCATTTTTCTAGTTTCATGACAATAACTTGTATGTAAGTGTATGGATCTTTCTGAAATTTTACTACAAGGTTCCATTTCACAAAGGGAAAGCTGGAATTGAGTGTTGTGGTAATTGCCCAAAACGTTTAGTAATAAGGGGCTGAAAAAGGGGTTTAAAATAAGCATTTTTTAGTTTCTAGACAATAACTTGTGTTCAAGTGTATGGATCTCTCTAAAATTGTATTACAAGGTACCATACCACAAAGGCAAGGCTGTTATTGAGCTTGGTTTGGGGGGAAAGGGGGGTGGGGGTGATGAATCATAAGGAGGGCGGGGGTAAAAAAAGGGGTAATTTTTTTTTTTCCTTTTTTTTTTGTTTAAAATTTACATTTTAAGTTAGTTATTTTTTATCACGAAGAGAAAGTAGGAATTGAGTTTTGGGGTTAATTGCTCAAACATTTATGAATAAGGGGCCAGATATTGGTCGAAAATAAGGATTTTTTTAGTTTGCAACAAAAACTTGTGTTCAAGTGTATGGATCTCTGTGAAATTGTATTGCAATGTACCATACCACAAATTGAAGGTTGTGATTGAGGTGGGGGATGATGAATCAAAAGGGGGTTGAAAAAATGTGTGGGGGGTAGGATTTTTTTTTCTTCCTTTTTTTTCTTTAAAATTTTCCATTTAAAGATGGTTGTTTCAGATTTATATATGAAAGAAAATAATAATGATACGGTTATATATCATGAGGAACTGAAATTTAAAATTATGTATATTGGAAATTTAGGTTACATTGGAAAGTAATAATTGGCTTTGGGGGGGGGGGGATGGTTATGGCTCTAATGTTTAAGGAATAAGGGGGAAAAAAGGTTAAAAAACAAGAGTTTCCATTTTAATAGACAAATAATTGAGTAAAGAACATTATTTAAAAGCAGTGTAAGGTTGGTAATTCAAACTCATTTAAATATCTCATCTACACTGCTTTTAAATTATGTAAATTGGAAATTTGCCAATAACTTTATTGTTAATAAATGCATTGGAAATTTGCCAACAATTTTAGTGTAATAAACTTCATTGGAAATTTGCCAATATAAAATTTTGCTGATGAAGGTTTTTTGTTTACCTTTAGCCTTGACTATGAAGTCATTTTCTATTTTTATAGCCTTATGATGTAGTTGAATTATTTAATACTTTTATGATGTGTTTAAATGGGGTTTTATCATGTTTATGGTTGCAAATTTATTGTTTTAGTATAATAAACTCCATTTAAAATTTGCCAATAAAAAAAATTTTTGTTTATTTTTAGCTATGATTATGATGTCATTTTTATACGGCCGCAAAAAAATTTTTGTGGTCGTATATTGGTATGACGTTGGCGTCGTCGTCGTCGTCGTCGTCGTCCAGCGTCGTCGTCCGAATACGCATTAGTTTTCGCACTCTAACTTTAGTTTAAGTGAATGGATCTCTGTGAAATTTTACCATAAGGTTCAATACCACAAAAGGAAGGTGGGGATTGATTTTGGGGGTTATGGTACCAACAGTTAAGGAATTAGGGGCCAAAAATAAGCATTTTCTAGTTTCCAGACAATAACTGTGGAACAGTGTATGGATCTCTCTGAAATTATACTACAAGTTTCCATACCACAAAGGGATGGTTAGGATTTGCTTTGGGGGGTTATGGCTCAAACCGTTTAAGAATTAGGGGCAAAAAAGGGGGAAAAACAAGGTTGTCCTGGTTAATGGACAAATACTTTAGTACAAAACATAATTTAAAGCAGTGTAAGGGAGATAAATCAAATACATCATTGAAATTATCTCCCTTACACTGCTTTTAAATTATG
The DNA here is from genome assembly GCF_021869535.1 of Mytilus californianus. Classification (NCBI taxonomy): domain Eukaryota; kingdom Metazoa; phylum Mollusca; class Bivalvia; order Mytilida; family Mytilidae; genus Mytilus; species Mytilus californianus. Next base: position 56,886,213 of record NW_026262679.1, on the reverse strand, counting down.
TATACAGTAATGGTTAATGAACAATTAAGATAATTTAAAACAGTGTAAGGGAGGTAATCCAAATACAACGTTTTGGTTACTTCCCTTACACTGCTTTTAAATTATGTTTAAAGAAATGCATATTTATAAAGGAAGACCAGAAAAAATATCTGCAAATGTTGCATCTTTTTTTTTTACAAAAAAATCCATATGAAAGATTTGACACTATATTTTAAATTCTATTATAAAATAGATTAAGTTAGCACTATGGTAAATTTAAATGGGTAATTATGGCTGCAAATTCCATTGGAAATTTGAATTGAGATTATGACCATATCTTGAGGGAAAGAATTTTTTGGGGGAAAGGGGGGGGGGGGGGGGGGGGGGTAAAAAGAAATTGTGGGGGGTCAATTTTTTCTCATTTCAGATTTCAGAAATTAAAAAGAATTATTCTTCAAATATTATTTTTTTTTCAAATTTCAAATATTGAAAAATTTCAAGAAGTAATCTTTAATTGCACAGTATGGCGCATTAGATTTGTAAAATCTTTGACCACATTTATTTATTTGTTATGCCGAATCTAACCGTGTATTTAGATTTTTAATTATGGGTCCAGTTTTCAAATTGGTCTACATTAAGGTCCAAAGGGTCCAAAATTAAACTTTGTTTGATTTTAACAAAAATTGAATATATGGGGTTCTTTTATATGCTGAATCTAAACATGTATTTAGATTTTTGATTTTTGGCCCAGTTTTCAAGTTTGTCCAAATTGGGGTCCAAAATTAAAATTTGTTTGATTTCAACAAAAATTGAATATATGAGGTTCTTTGATATGCTGAATCTAACCATGTATTTAGATTTTTTTATTTGTGGGCCCCGCTATCAAATTGGTTCATATTGAGGTCAAAAGGGTCCAAAATTAAACTTTGTTTGATTTCATCAAAAAATGAATTAATGGGGTTCTTTGATATGCCAAATCTAACCGTGTATTTAGATTTTTAATTTTGGGTCCCGTTTTTTAAATTGGTCTACATTAAGGTCCAAAGGGTCCAAAATTAAACTTAATTTGATTTTAACAAAAATTGAATTTTTGGGGTTCTTTGATATGCTGAATCTAAACATGTGTTCAGATTTTTGATTATGGGCTCAGTTTTCAAGTTGGTCCAAGTTGGGGTCCAAAATTAAACTTTGTTTGATTTCAACAAAAATTGAATATATGGGGTTCTTTGATATTCTGAATCTAAACATGTATTTAGATTTTAGATTTTTGGCCCAGTTTTCAAGTTGGTCCAAATTGGGGTCCAAAATTAAACTTTGTTTGATTTCAACAAAAATTGAATATATGGGGTTCTTTGATATGCTGAATCTAAACATGTGTTCAGATTTTTGATTATGGGCTCAGTTTTCAAGTTGGTCCAAGTTGGGGTCCAAAATTAAACTTTGTTTGATTTCAACAAAAATTGAATATATGGGGTTCTTTGATATTCTGAATCTAAACATGTATTTAGATTTTAGATTTTTGGCCCAGTTTTAAAGTTGGTCCAAATTGGGGTCCAAAATTAAACTTTGTTTGATTTCAACAAAAATTGAATATATGGGGTTCTTTGATATGCTGAATCTTACCCTGTATTTAGATTTTTTATTTGTGGGCCCGCTATCAAATTGGTTCATATTGAGGTCAAAAGGGTCCAAAATTAAACTTTGTTTGATTTCATCAAATATTGAATTAATGGGGTTCTTTGATATGCCAAATCTAACTGTGTTTTTAGATTTTTAATTTTGGGTCCCGTTTTTTAAATTGGTCTACATTAAGGTCCAAAGGGTCCAAAATTAAACTTAGTTTGATTTTAACAAAAATTGAATTCTTGGGGTTCTTTGATATGCTGAATCTAAACATGTGTTTAGATTTTTGATTATGGGCCCAGTTTACAAGTTGGTCCAAGTTGGGGTCCAAAATAAAACTTTGTTTGATTTCAACAAAAATTAAATATATGGGGTTCTTTGATATGCTGAATCTAAACATGTATTTAGATTTTAGATTTTTGGCCCAGTTTTCAAGTTGGTCCAAATTGGGGTCCAAAATTAAACTTTGTTTGATTTCAACAAAAATTGAATATATGGGGTTGTTTGATATGCTGAATCTTACCCTGTATTTAGATTTTTTATTTGTGGGCCCGCTATCAAATTGGTTCATATTGAGGTCAAAAGGGTCCAAAATTAAACTTTGTTTGATTTCATCAAAAATTGAATTATTGGGGTTCTTTGATATGCCAAATCTAACTGTGTTTTTAGATTTTTAATTTTGGGTCCCGTTTTTTAAATTGGTCTACATTAAGGTCCAAAGGGTCCAAAATTAAACTTAGTTTGATTTTAACAAAAATTGAATTCTTGGGGTACTTTGATATGCTGAATCTAAACATGTGTTTAAATTTTTGATTATGGGACCAGTTTTCAAGTTTGTCCAAGTTGGGGTCCAAAATTAAACTTTTTTTGATTTCAACAAAAATTGAATATATGGGGTTCTTTGATATGCTGAATCTAACCATGTATTTTGATTTTGGACATTGGACCATTATAGGTAAATTAAAAAAATTGAAGTTCTTAGACCACATTCTTTCTGTGTCAGAAACCTATGCTGTGTCAAATATTTAATCACAATCCAAATTCAGACCTGTATCAAGCTTGAATGTTGTGTCCATACTTGCCCCAACTGTTCAGGGTTCGACCTCTGCGGTCGTATCAAGCTGCGCCCAGCGAAGCATTTTATCTATTTTACTTTTATGGTTGCAAAGAAATTTTTATTTTTAGATATTACTGTTAAATGATGCTGATTAAGGTTTTTGCTATGTTTAGCCATGACTATGATGTCATTTTCTATTTTAATATCTGTTATGATGTATTTAAATGGGCTTTTATGGTTACAAAGGAATTTTATTTTTAGATATTACTATAAAATGTTGCTGATGCTGATTAAGGATTTTGTTTATTTTTAGCCATGACTATGATGTCATTTTCTATTTTAATACCTTTATGATGTAATTTCCATTTTTAGATATTACTGTTAAATGATGCTGATTAAGGTTTTTGCTATGTTTAGCCATGACTATGATGTCATTTTCTATTTTAATATCTGTTATGATGTATTTAAATGGGCTTTTATGGTTACAAAGGAATTTTATTTTTAGATATTACTATAAAATGTTGCTGATGCTGATTAAGGATTTTGCTATGTTTAGCCATGACTATGATGTCATTTTCTATTTTAATATCTTTATGATGTATTTAAATGGGCTTTTATGGTTACAAAGGAATTTTATTTTTAGATATTACTTTAAATGTTGCTGATTAAGGATTTTTGTTTATTTTTAGCCATGACTATGATGTCACTTTCTATTTTAATACCTTTATGATGTATTTAAATGGGCTCCCATGTATTTAGATTTTTGATTATTTATACATGTTACCAAATTGGTCCACATTGAACAAAAACGGTCCAAATTTCAACTTTATTACATTACATCAAACATTGAATTCTACATATTCTTTGATATATTGAAATTAACAAACAATTTAGTTTATGGATATTCCACCATAATAGGTAAATTAAATTTTTTCCAGTTCTTACACCACATTCATCCTGTGTCAGAAACCTATGCTGTGTCAAATATTTAATGACAATCCAAAGTCATAGCTGTATCAAGCTTGAATTTTGTGTCCATACTTGCCCCAACTGTTCAGGGTTCGACCTCTGCGGTCGTATCAAGCTGCGCCCCAGCGAAGCATTTTATTATATACTGCCTGAATGACATGACTCGAGAAATATTTGTCACTGGACATCAATTTAAAAATTAAAAAGAAAACAAAGAACTCGAAATTAAGGATCTGTATGACACCGTACGGCCCTTCTCAGACAGTGAGCAAAACTCATACCATATAGAATTTATAAAATGCCCCGACATGACATAATTTGGAAAAATTAAAAAGACAACACCTTTAAAAATTACAAGCTCCTGACTTGCCAGGACAGTCATAGAATGAGGAGGGTTTAAACCTATTTGAGATAGCTCAACCCTCATGCGGTCACCAGTCCTGGAATGTAAGACTGAGAAAATCCATATCCTTTGCTTTATAGGATAGGACTGGGCCTCTCCCAACCTGGACAGTGAGGTAATAACATGCACAAATTGTGAAAATTAAAGTTAAAATCAATAAGAATCATTGGATCTAGTGTAACGCAGTTATAAGCAGTCAGAGAAAAATCATGAACTTGTGTGATACCAAAATATACGTACATAAAATCGAGAGAAAAAGGCACGACCATAAGTATGCATTAAAGCAATCTATGTATGTAGCAGGGAATTTATGTTTTTTTTTGTTCACATCTCATCCTTTTTTTTCCATTCATTTCCAATGTTTGTCGACTTGATATATAGCCTGGTTAAGGATGTACTTATGTGATGTTTATGAATTTGTGTATAGCTTGTTATGTTTCTTTACAAAAGCTTCTCCGACTTATAGTATCTATCTATCTATACTACTTAAACGAGAAGACCTCATTTTGTTAGTCGCTTCTCTTCCTTTCATAATAAATTAATCATCATGACTCTGTGTTCTATAGGTTCCATGCATAGTTGCATTTGTCATCTATTCTTATGATTCTACTGTTTGGGTTATTTTAGGAGAAATCAATTTAGCAGTGATCGCCGTGTAGAAGAAACTTGGAATTGATAGTTTATATCAAATATACTTTATTAATAATAAATGTATGTTCATAGTATACAGAAACGCCAAAATAATGGTATTTAACAGAAAACAAAAAAAATAATGCACTTTGGAGAAAAGGGAGAGGGCTTGAAAAAAAATTGTCCCTTCTCCAGGAGTCCCTATGAATTTTGATACCTTTTCTGAAATTATCCAGATTTATAAAAAGAGATGGACCATTTTGTACATATACCAAGGGGAAACTTCGTGCAAAGCATTATTATTTATAGTTTAATTGAATTTAGTAGAAAAAGAAAATTTGGTGAAAATAAAACCAAGATTTTTTTAGAAAATCCACAGATTTTAAGACCGAGATTTTTATACGATTCCAATTTTTTTGGGGGGGGGGGATCGTATAATGGTATGATGTGGTTGTTGTCGTCTACGTCGTCCGAAGACACATTTGTAGTTTCTGGACTATAACTTGTGTGTAAGTGTATGGATCTCTCTGACATTGTACCACAAAGTTCCATATCACAAAAGGAAGGCTGGGATTGAGTTTGGGGGTAATTGCCCCATTCATGAAGGAATTCGGGGCCATAAAAGGGCCATAAAACATTTTTTTAATTATTCTAGTTTTTCAGACAATAACTTGTGTTTAAGTCACTGTATGGATCTTTCTGAAATTGTACTACAAGTTTCCATACTACAAAGGAAAACTGGGATCAAGTGTTGAGGTTATTGCTCCAAAGGGCGGGGGGGGGGGGGTGGTTGTGAGTTCAAAAAGTTTGCAGGTTTCCAAATTTTTAAAAGGGGTTTAATTTTTTTTTCAAAATTTTTCAAATTTTAAAATATTTCAAAAGTTTCAAGAAGAAATCTTTAATTGCACAGTATTGCCCAATAGATTTGAAAGACCTTAAAACATGTTTTGTGTCAGAAACCTATATTATGTCAAAAATTTGATCACAATCAGGGGTTAAAAAATCCACTAGCCCGACGCCCGGGACTAGACTTTTACACTTCGGGCAATTAAAACTTGTAACCGAATATGCCCGACGGACTAGTAACAAACAATTCTTGGCATTTCCAAAATAGTAAGTGGAAAATCCCCTCATCGCTATTCTATCTTAGCCAATCAGATTCAATTACGTACGTCATCCGGGATTCCAAGAATTTGAACCGATTTTGTACATGTTTTAAAAATAGAACAACTAACTCTGGGTGGACCGGTATCATGTATTGATCGCAATTCACGTACTTTCAATATCAATTTCTCAGTACAGGGGGTATTGTACATTGCTTATGCCGAGATTTTCAATTAATGGTACTTGGGTGTATGATGTAATGATCGATATTGACCTGTCTTGTCGGACAGCTGTTAATTTGAGCTTGAAACCATGCACAAATTATTTCTAAACATTTTAGTACGGCCACCACAGGAACTTTGTCAGTTTTAAAACGAAAAACGGTAGATGAAGGGGGTAATGAGGCTGAAAATTTATCCCAAAAAATGCCAAATACGACCAGGAAAAGCGGAAAAAAACATTTATGGTGTCATTGACAGAAAGATTCCCCATGGGCAAGGTCGACTGTTACTGATGATAAACAAGAGATGATGTTTTGTGAATATTGCCGTTATTTTCCCGATCTCGCTGATAAAAAGTCTGCTTTGTATGTGGGAACAACAAATATACGAATTGAACCACTGGTTTAACATGACAATATCAATGAACATGTTTTCTGTGCCCGAAAATATTTAACAACCCATAGTACAAGGGATATCCAAAAAGATGTCTAGAGATCCCTGTTATAATTAATAAAACAAAAATTAATTTGATTTATTTAATCAAATACCGTGTATAATGCCGGATTCAAAACAAGGGACATCCACTCTAAATTTGAAAGGTATACTCGGGCTAGCAGGTCAGTTTTGATGGGCTAGCAGCTCTTTCAACAGGGCTAGTAAAATCCTGCTACCAATAAGTCCTGGGCTAGTGAGCTGTAACACATTTTTTTAACCCCTGACAATCCTAATTCAGACAGTAATAAGCTTGAATATTGTGTCAAAATTTGCCCCAACTGTTCATGGTTCAACTTCTGCGGTCATATCAGGCTGCGCTCAGCGCCGAAGCATTTTATTTTTGTTATAATATTTTAAACATATATAACTCAATTAAAAAAATCATTGCTAGCACTGAATGCAATAATCCTTCATCAATAAAGCATCGAATCGCCAAATATGACAGTACAAGGGAAAAGCTGTGGATTTTCTAAAAAAAAATCCATATGTTTAGCATTTAATCAACACAAGGGTACATAATCCTTAAAAGCCTTTGAGAACGTAACTTTATAGCAAGGAACTATAACGTATGCAGATTTTCTTTGAACACATACGAAGGTCTTGAATATTGGGGGGGGGGAGGTCTTTCAATCCTAATTGTCTTTTAATTTGTTAGTCATCTGTTTTTCTCTATTCTTCATATTTTTTTCTCATTATTCTATATTCTTTATTTTCTTGGCAGCTATTTTTTTTTACTTTTCTGGTCCTATGTTGTGCACTTTTTGTCCATTTGTGTTCTCTATTCTTCTATAAATCCTATCCAGACCCTCACAAACATAAATAATCAATAAGTTCCGCTCCTATTACCTAACCCCACTTGACATGGATATAGATAATTGTCATCCATGGGGTTTTCTCATCCGTTTTGAATATAACATTGCTATTAAAACGGGTACGTTATAAAAAAAGAAGACGTGGTATGATTGCCAATAAGACAACTCTCCACAAGAGAAATGACACAGAAATTAACAACTATAGGTCACTGTACAGCCTTCAACAATGAGCACAGCCAATATTGTATAGCCAACTTTAAAAGGACAACATGCTAGGAGTCCATTACATCAGATATAACATATAGAGATGTATAAATACGCAGTCACGTATACGTCCGATGCTAAATTGTTGACTTTGTTGGAAGGCAAAATGATTAGCTCTATACTGACTGGAACTAGTATATATATAACTGAAACTAGATGAAAATCAAGGAATCTACACATGCTGTAATAGCAAATCTGAACGGAACCAAAACGCATGTTTGTAAAAAAATAAATAATATACAACTTACATTTCAGCAACTGTTATATTAGTAATTATTTATGATGTAGTTCGTGAATAAATTGTCCTACACAGTGGAACAAATGGACAGTCTAAGTACGTTAATGTCTGGATTAATATTTCTGCAAAGACGTTGTCATTTTATTGTTTCCATTAACCGACTTAAATAAAAATCAAATTATAACTTTGTAATTATTATAAATGTTTACCTTTTGAAATAAATTTTGGTTTATTGAATATATTTACGGGAAAAACGAACTCACAAATGTTTTATTTCCATGTATTTTATGACATATTAAAAAACATCTTTGTGTAAAAGAAAAATCCAATCACATCAAATTTTGATCGGCCGTAAAATAAACTTCACATCACTTTATTTATATCACAAATCAATTTACAAAAACTTCTCAACCATGTCATAATAGAAAGCACGAGTGATCTATCTGGCGGACCAACTTGTGGCTAATGATTGACAGGTATGATTAGATCTTGAGGCTCCTATGGGGAACGTGGTGTCGAAAGGAAAATAGAAGATTATTCAATTATAATTTTTAGGACTCGTACGAAATGTGATCTGATATGGAAAATTTTGAGTTCTTTTAATAGCACAAAGAAATAAGACGTTAGAAGGGTTACAAATGTGTAACTATAAACCAATGACTCGTATGTAATTTACGGGAAAGATTTTATCAAAAGTTTGTTGAAAACTTTCAATTTCAAACCTTCTTGGTTGGAATGAATATGTTCGATTTATATGCAAATAGGTCTTTATTATATAATATATTTAAATTATCTTCATTAATTACAATACAATATATAACATGTATCTATGATATCCTCCGTAACGACTAAATATATGTACAGGTAAAATTAAATTCTGATCAATCGGGTACAGATTGATTTACGACCTTCCACTGGTATTGCACAAGCAATATCACAGCAGGTGTTAAATACACTAGGACAAGTGTCAGATCAGTTTGACATCCTGCCCGATTACGGTATCTTCCGGAGACTATAAGTACAAGGACTGATTTTTTTCTAAACATGACAATTGTGAAGAATTTTTTAAAGTGAGAACAAAGTTTCTGACCCAAACTATCGATTCACATTATGAATCTATCATGAATAGTAGATTAGTTTACGTTTTTTAACGTAAATACGATTTCCATTCATATATTAAAAAAATTGTAGTTGTCTTTTGCAAAGATAACACATGTATTCATCTTGTTCATTGGTCACATTAAAATAGATTTTTCTTTAATGAACAATGACAACATTTGATATTTATATCTTAAGTAACTTTATTATCAAAAACACCGTTTTATCTCGACCGAAAAGGGAAATAAGATAGTTTTTTTAATCTGACTGTAAACATTGTATATATCACAACGATCTATTAATAACCGTCGCTCACGCATAACGGATTCTATAATCATCTATGTACAACGATCTATTAATAACCGTCGCTCACGCATCACTGGTTCTATCACTGACTCAATACACACCCGTTTTATCGGACAAACGGCTAATTCCCGCCGACACGGAAAATCTCCGGATAACATGCATAATATTCTGTAATACAGCAAATTTACGATGAACCTCTAATTATTATCCGTTTCGCGGAGATTAGCCAAAAATCGCGGGCATTTTCCAAATAGGTCTACCAGTGATTCTTTTAAAATTTTAAAATGTCACAACCAATATAGTCCGCTCTCTTTTAGGTTTCATGATTTTCAGATTTACCATACTAATGTTTTAATTGAAAAAAATTATCTAATTATATTAATATTCAATTGGTTTAGGAAAGACAATATAACGGAACAATGAATTTTGTTTTTGCAGGAAAGAAAGCTCAGTCAAAGGCTCCTAAAATTCAGAGACTGGTAACTCCAATTGTACTACAACGTAAAAGACACAGATTTGCCCTCAAAAAGAGGCGTCATGCTAAGAGACGTGATGATGCTGCAGAGTATGCTAAGCTTTTGGCCCTCAGACTGAAGGAGAAGAAAGAAAGAAAAAGGAGTCGATCAGGCAGTAGAACATCTCTGTCACAGTCTCAATCTAAAGCATAGACTATGGGCATGGCTGATCCAAATTAAAAAAAAATTTAAAAGATCTGGTTTTCATTTTATATTGGTCTAAAGATATAAAAAAAAAAGATGTGGACTATATCAATGTCGTATTCCTGACAGTATAATCAAAGTCAACCATTTACAAAGTTTATTTCGATTAGTAGTATGGAGTAAAAGTTGCCATAATATTCAGTTCAGAGATTGTTGACTGCTTGTTTTGTGCAAAAATCATCTCCTTTAAAACTACAGTCAATCAGAACAAAACTTAGTCACAATCATCCTCAGAGTATCTAGCAAAAAAAATGTGTCTGGTGCAAAATCTACATGAACGTCATTGTTAAAAATAAGGGCAAAATGCAAGTATTGGTTTTGTCTAAAATCCTGAAAACCAATATAGATAAATAAAATCTTGACACAGCAAAATGTATATCATGTTATGTACTATTGCTATTTATCTTGATGAGTGTACTGTATAAAAGAAAAACATAAAACGTTGACAGTCGAAATGATGAGCAATAGAAGATCTTCATAGCTGTAATTGTCAATCGACTCTTCAGAAGAGTTATTGCTCTTCAATCACAATATTTGGCTGTGATCTTGATAACTTTAAAAGATAGCCAGAAGTTTAAACAGATCAGCTAGACAAGATCTGTGAATATGCACCATGACCAAAATCATCAGTAGACTCATTAAGAGTTTGCCCTTCAACAACAATTTTTCCTTTTCAGCTTTAATACCTGGCCCAAAGGACCAGAGATTGCCATCTGTTTACTGTTACAAATAAGTCAATATAGCAGAAATCATCAATTGACTCCTTATATGAGTTATTGCCCTTTAATGACAATTTTTTGCGATTTTTGCCTTCATTCTTGAAAACTATATAAGTTAGATAGAAACTTTAAATAACAAAAATGATCAGCAAGACGAGATTTACATCAGGTCAAATTCTGTCAAAAAAGTTAGTAGATTGGAGTGATTGCCCTTAAATGACGATTTTTTTTTGTAACCCTGTTTTGTTTTTCTCAAAAAATTGTCAGCAGGACAAGGTCTATCGGCCATGAAATTTTCAGAAAAATTGATCTACCCATATTTGAGTTATTGCCCTTCAAATGTAAATTTTTTGTTAAAAGAATCTCTGAAACTAATGGGCCAAATGTAAACAAACTTTCTCTGAATGTTCCTAGGGATACTAGCTTAAGATTAAACCGGGGGAGGGGATTTGATCCATCAACAAACATGGTGCTTAAAATAGGACCAGTAAAATGCAGTTTTGACATTCATCTCAAAAAATTGTCTGCAGAACAAGGTCTGCCATGAAATTTTCAGAAAAATTGGACTTCCCATTTTTGTCTCGCCTGCGAAGAAAGTCACAGTATGCGAGACATAGGTATTACTATGCAGCGGGGGGCGGCGGCGTAAACTTTTTGTATAAAGCTTTTATATTTCAGAGGGTAGAGGACCTGGATGCTTCATATCTTGTATGCAGATACCTTATGTTAAGAAATTTCCGTCTGTCATACGGAATGTCCAATGTCCTTGACCTCATTTTCATGGTTCAGCGACTGCATGAGTTTTTTTTGTCATGTGAATTTCTCACTTATAATGAGTAGTAGGATAACCATATCTGGTATATGGGTTCCTTGCAATGTCTACATGTCCGTCAGACATGGTTCACCCTACCTCAACCTTATTTCATGGATCAGCGATCAAGGTTAAAGTTACATGATTAGGTCCGTTTCTCAAATACTATTAGCAGTAGGTAAACTATATGTGGTGTATGGAATAACTAATGGGTACATGTCAGTCTGGCAGGTTTCATCTGACATTGACCTCATTTTCATGGTTCATTGGTCAATGTTAAGTTTTTGTGTTTTGGTCTATATTTCAAGTACTTTAGCCAACATGTCAACTATATATGGTGTATGGAATGATTGTGAGATGTAAATGTCTGTCTGGCAGGTATCATCTGACCTTGACCTTATTTTCATTGTTCATTGGTCAATGTTAAGTTTTTGTGTTTTGGTCTGTTTTTCAAGTACTATATTAAATTGTTATAATATTCGAATTAGCTCTCGCCGCGATATAGCCTTTCTGTGCTAATGCGGCGTAAAGCAAACAACAATCAATCAATTAAGTACTATAAGCAAAAAGTCAACTTTATTTGGTGTATGGAATGACTAATGGGTACATGTCAGTCTGGCAAGTTTTATCTGACCTTGACCTCATTTTCATGGTTCATTGGTCAATGTTAAGTTTTTTGTGTTTTGGTCTGTTTTTTCGAGTACTATAAGCAATAGGTCATCTATATTTAGTGTATGGAATGATTGTAATGTATATATGTTTGTCTGGCAGGTATCATCTAACCTTGACCTCATTTTCATGTCAATGTTAGGCGGGGGCATTAAGTTTTACCCTTGTCCGTACGTACGTCCCAAAATTGGTTTCCGTTCTCTAACTTTAGTTTGCCTCAACTAAATGTTATGAAACTTATACACAATGCTTATTACCACAAAACACAGATCAAGTTCGAATTTTGGTGGCGTCACTCTTACCGTTCTAGAGTTATGCCCTTTACAAATGGAAAAATTGCTGAATTTTTCGTTTCCGTTCTCTAACTTAAGTTTGTCTCAACTAAATGTTATGAAACGTATACACAATGCTTATTACCACAAAACTCAGATCAAGTACAAATTTGGGTAGCGTCACTTTTACAGTTCCTGAGTTATGTCCCTTTTTATACGACCGCAAACAAATTTTTGTGGTCGTATATTGGTATGACGTTGGCGTCGTCGTCCGGCGTCGTCGTCCGAAGACACATTAGTTTTCGCACTCTAACTTTAGTTTAAGTGAATGGATCTCTATGAAATTTTACCATAAGGTTCAATACCACAAAAGGAAGGTGGGGATTGATTTTGGGGGTTATGGTACCAACAGTTAAGGAATTAGGGGCCAAAAATAAGCATTTTTGTAACTTCCAGACATAACTTGTGTGTAAGTGTATGGATCTCTCTGACATTGTACCACAAGGTTCCATATCACAAAGGGAATGCTGGGGTTGATTTTGGGGGTAATTGCCTCCAAATTTAAGGAATAAGGGGCCAAAAAGGGGCAAAAAAACAAGCATTTTTCTAGTTTCATGACAATAACTTGTGTGTAAGTCTATGGATCTCTCTGAAATTGTATCACAAGGTTCCATATCACAAAGGGAATGCTGGGATTGATTTTGGGGGTATTTGCCTCCAAATTTTAGGAATAAGGGGCCAAAAAGGGGCAAAAAACAAGCATTTTTCTAGTTTCATGACAATAACTTGTGTGTAAGTGTATGGATCTTTATGAAATTGTACTACAAGGTTTCATATCACAAAGAGAAAGCTGGAATTGAGTTTGGGGGTAATTGCCAAAATGTTTGGGAAAAAGGGGCCAAAAATAAGCATTTTTCTAGTTTCCAGACAATAACTTGTGTTCAAGTGTATGGATCTCTGAAATTGTACTGCAAGGTACCATACCACAAAGGGGAGGCTGTGATTGATTTTGGGGGTAATTCCCTCCAAATTTTAGTAATTAGGGGCCATAAAAGGGCAAAAAAACCAGCATTTTTCTAGATTCAGGACAATAACTTGTGTGTATGTGTATGGATCTTTATGAATTTGTACTGCCAGGTTCCATATCACAAAGGGAAAGCTGGGTTTGAGTTTGGGGGTAATTGCCCTAAACGTTTAGGGATTTGGGGCCAAAAAGGGGCAAAAACACAAACATTTTTCTAGTTTCCAGACAATAACTTGTGTTCAAGTGTATGGATCTCTCTGAAATTGTACTGCAAGGTACCATACCACAAAGGGAAGGCTGGGATTGAGTTTGGGGGTGATGAATCATAAGGGGGTTCAAAAAATTTGGGGGGGGGGATTTTTTTTTCCTTTTTTTTCTTTAAAATTTTCCATTTTAAATTGGTTATTTCTGATTTATATATAAAAGCAAATAATAATGATATGGTTTGAATAGGTAAATTAAAAAAATTTTAAGTTCTTAGACCACTTTCATTCTGTGTCAGAAACCTATGCTGGTCAAATATTTAATTACAAACCAAATTCAGTGCTGTACCAAGCTTGAATGTTATGTCCATACTTGCCCCAACTGTTCAGGGTTCGACCTCTGCGGTCGTATCAAGCTGCGCCCCAGCGGAGCATTTTATTAACGTTATATTCAAGCAGGGGCATCATCTGTGTCCCATGGACAAATTCCCCATTTATTTTGTTTTATGTCGGTTTTTCAATTATCATAAGCAATAGGTCAAATATATTTTGTGTATAGAAAAATTGTAAGGTGTATATACCTGTCTGACAGCATTTATCTGACCTGAGTTTCTGTGATGCTTTTAGTAAAACCTTTATCCTTTAGACTTTTAACATAAAATCAATGGTCAGTAAAGCAGGAGAGACATTTCAGCGTGTGCACTCTTGTTGAGTTGGGGAGCTACCATTTGATTTTTAGGGGGGGGCTAGGATGAAATTTGAAAAAAAGGCAGGACAGGAGTTTTGAGTAAATAAAAAGGCAGGATGAGCAACTTGGCAAAAAAAAAAAGGCAGGATGAGCAACTTGGCAAAAAAAAAAAAGGCAGGATGACAATTTAGGTAAAAAAAGTCAGGATAAACTAATAAAAAAAAAAACGCAGGACCGAATAGAATGAAAAATAAAAAGGCAGGACTGAATGGAAAGAAAAATAAAAAGGCAGGACAGCGATTACAACTAAAAAAAATGCAGGACAAAATTTTTCATCCTAGCCCCCATAAAAATCAAATGGAAGCTTCCTTATTGCCATTCAAATGTAAAATTTTTAAAGATTTAACAGCTTTTAGCTTATATCTCTAAGAACTAAAACAATATGAGCAAATCTGTCAGAGGGTGAAAATTACCAACAGGTAAAGGCTTATCTCCCTTGAAATTTTCAGAAAAAATCAAGACCATCATTTTTGGAGTTTTTGTTTCTTAAATGTTTTGGGGCAAATTTCAAGGCTTTTGCTTATTTTTTTGAAAACCATAAATGGTGGAGAGAAATAAAGAAAACAGCAAAAATGACTAGAATTTTGTTTACCAAGTTTTGCAAAAACCATTAAATAGAGGGAAACTGTAAATAGCAAAATGTTCAGCAAAATTATATCCACAAGCAGAGACATATAATACATTGTATTATATGTCTCTGCCACAAGTAAGTCAAATGGCTGAAATCATCAATTCACCCCTTATAGGAGTTATTGCCCTTGATTGATGTATTGTATCCATTTTTGTCTCGCCTGGAGCGAAAGTTGCAGTGTGCGAGACATAGGTATTACAAACCGGATGATAGTGTAAACTATTTGTTTAAAGCAGAAACTTTATACACCATTTTAATCATCTACTGCCAACTTTTGACATGTTATTTGCCCTTAAATAAAAAAAGATTGGTCGAACAACTACTTTATTATAGACACTTGCACATAGTTCCTTTATAAATCAAAATAAAAAGCTCAAACACATCAAACGAATGGAAAATAACTGCCATATTCCTGACTTGGTACAGGCATTTATAGTGATGTAGTCTTAATTAACCACAGTTAATATCTCTTGTGTTACATAATTATATAGACAATTTATTACACATCTAACTGAATACACACATTCTCTACCTCATGAGTCAATAGTATAGCTATTATTTATTTTGGACTACGCTACATAACATTATTCTGTTTATTTTGTGTAAAAGCTGAATGATTTTAAAATAAGATGTTTTCAAAGAAAAAACAAAAAATACAATATGTATAAAAAATGCAAGCAGGTTAACTATATTTGGTATATGGGGTTTTTGCAACGTCTTCCAGGATGTCAGTCAGGTAGGGTTCACCTGACCACGACCTCATTCTTTGGATCAGTGATCAAGGTTAAAGTTACGTGGTCAAGTCCGTATCTCGGATATTATAAGCAATAGGTCAACTATATTTGGTGTATGGAATGATTGTCAGGTGTACATGTCCGAATGACCGGTTTCATCTTACCTTGACCTCAATGTCAAGGTTCATTTGGCAATGTTTAGTTTATGTGGTTTGGTCTATTTCTCAGATACTATAAGCAATAGGGCCACTATATTTGGTGTATGGAATGATTGTCAGGTGTACATGTCCGTCTGGCAGGTTTCATCTCGCTTCGACCTCATTTGCAAGGTTCATTGGACAATTTTTAGTTTTTGTGGTATGGTCTATTTCTCAGATATTATCAGCAATAGGTCAATTATATTTAGTGTATGGAACAATTGTGATGTGAACATGTCTGTCTGGGCAGGGTTCATATGACTTTGACCTCATTTTCATGGTTCATTGGTCAATGATAAGTTTTTGTAATTTTGTCAGTTTTTCAGATACTATAAGCAATGGGTCAACCACATTTGGTGTATGGAATGATTGTAAGGTGTACATGCATATATGTCTGTTAAGCAGGGTTCATTTGTCAATGTTAAAATTTTGTGGTTTAATCTGTTTCTCAGGTACTATTAGCAATAGGACCAATATATTTGATGCATGGAATGATTGTATGGTGAACATGTCTGTCTGGCATGGTTCATCCAACTGCAACCTCATTTTCATAGAACACATGCAGTTAATGTTAAGTTTATGTGATACTTATAGTAAAATCTTCATATTACAGACTTTCAACATGAATTCAAAGACAAGTAAAACAGGCGATACCTTTTCAGAGTGTTCACTCTTCTTGCATATTTTGCAAGAACAATAATAGATGAAGAGAGTAACAGTAAATAGAATAAACTGCTTCGCTAAGCGCAGCTGGATACGCCCGCACAGGTCGAACCCTGAACAGTTGGGGCAAAAATGGACACAATATTCAAGCTTGATACAGGTCTGAATTTGGATTGTAATTAAATATTAGACATATTATAGGTTTCTGAATAAATGTAGTCCAAGAACTTGAAATTGGTTATATGAATTGAATTTATATTCAATTAAGAGATTTCTTGCTGTTGTGCAATACACTATGCTGTTGCGCAATACTTAGTAAATCTGTTGTCAGACTAGAAAACAAATAAAATTTATAAAATTCTAAAGGGAGCTTACATCAATAGATATAATCAATTCACCAAAGTTTCATAAGAATTGCTGAAAGCATTTTTGAGTTATTGTCTGAAAATTGGAAAATCCCTCCTTTTTATACGACCGCAAAAAAATTTTGTGGTCGTATATTGGTATGACGTTGGCATCGTCATCGTCCGGTGTCGTCGTCGTCGTCGTCGTCGTCGTCCGAAGACACATTGGTTTTCGCACTCTAACTTTAGTTAAAGTGAATGGAAATCTATGAAATTTTACCGTAAGGTTCAATACCACAAAAGGAAGGTTGGGATTGTTTTTGGGGGTTATGGTACCAACAGTTAAGGAATTAGGGGCCAAAAATAAGCATTTTCTAGTTTCCAGACAATAACTGTGGAATGGTGTATGGATCTCTCTGAAATTATACTACAAGTTTCCATACCACAAAGGGATGGTTAGGATTTGCTTTGGGGGGTTATGGCTCAAACCGTTTAGGAATTAGGGGCAACAAAGGGGGAAAAACAAGGTTGTCCTGGTTAATGGACAAATACATTAGTACAAAACATAATTTAAAGCAGTGTAAGGGAGATAAATCAAATACATCATTGAAATTACCTCCCTTACACTGCTTTTAAATTATGTATAAAGTAATGGTTAATGAACAATTAAGATAATTTAAAACAGTGTAAGGGAGGTAATCCAAATACAACGTTTTAGTTACTTCCCTTACATTGCTTTTAAATTATGTTTAAAGAAATGCATATTTATAAAGGAAGACCAGTAAAAATATCTGCAAATGTTGCATCTTTTTTTTTTACAAAAAAATCCATATGAAAGATTTGACACTATATTTTAAATTCTATTATAAAATAAGTTAAGTTAGCACTATGGTAAATTTAAATGGGTAATTATGGTTGCAAACTCCATTGGAAATTTGAATTGAGATTATGACCATATCTTGAGGGAAAAAATTTTTTGGGGGAAAAAAGGGGGGGGGGGGGGGGAGTAAAAAGAAATTGTGGGGGGTCAATTTTTTCTAATTTCAGATTTCAGAAATTAAAAAGAATTATTCTTCAAATATTATTTTTTTTTTCAAATTTCAAATATTGAAAAATTTCAAGAAGTAATCTTTAATTGCACAGTATGGCGCATTAGATTTGTAAAATCTTTGACCACATTTATTTATTTGTTATGCCGAATCTAACCGTGTATTTAGATTTTTAATTTTGGGTCCAGTTTTCAAATTGGTCTACATTAAGGTCCAAAGGGTCCAAAATTAAAATTTGTTTGATTTCAACAAAAATTGAATATATGGGGTTCTTTGATATGTTAAATCTAAACATGTATTTAGATTTTTGATTTTTGGCCCAGTTTTCAAGTTGGTCCAAATTGGGGTCCAAAATTAAACTTTGTTTGATTTCATCAAAAATTGAATATATGGGGTTCTTTGATATGCCAAATCTAACCGTGTTTTTAGATTTTTAATTTTGGGTCCTGTTTTTTAAATTGGTCTTCATTATGGTCCAAAGGGTCCAAAATTAAACTTTGTTTGATTTCAACAAAAATTGAATATATGGGGTTCTTTGATATGCTGAATCTAAACATGTATTTAGATTTTTGATTTTTGGCCAAGTTTTCAAGTTGGTCCAAATTGGGGTCCAAAATTAAACTTTGTTTGATTTCATCAAAAATTGAATATATGGGGTTCTTTGATATGCTGAATCTAACCATGTATTTAGATTTTTTATTTGTGGGCCCCGCTATCAAATTGGTTCATACGGAGGTCAAAAAGGGTTTGATTTCATCAAAAATTGAATTATTGGGGTTCTTTGATATGCCAAATCTAACCGTGTATTTAGATTTTTAATTTTGGGTCCTGTTTTTTAAATTGGTCTACATTAAGGTCCAAAGGGTCCAAAATTAAACTAATTTGATTTCAACAAAAATTGAATTCTTGGGGTTCTGTGATATGCTGAATCTAAACATGTGTTTAGATTTTTGATTATGGGCCCAGTTTTCAAGTTTGTCCCAGTTGGGGTCCAAAATTAAACTTTGTTTGATTTCATCAAAAAATGAATATATGGGGTTCTTTGATATGCCAAATCTAACCGTGTTTTTAGATTTTTAATTTTGGGTCCTGTTTTTTAAATTGGTCTACATTATGGTCCAAAGGGTCCAAAATTAAACTTTGTTTGATTTCAACAAAAATTGAATATATGGGGTTCTTTGATATGCTGAATCTAAACATGTATTTAGATTTTTGATTTTTGGCCAAGTTTTCAAGTTGGTCCAAATTGGGGTCCAAAATTAAACTTTGTTTGATTTCATCAAAAATTGAATATATGGGGTTCTTTGATATGCTGAATCTAACATGTATTTAGATTTTTTATTTGTGGGCCCCGCTATCAAATTGGTTCATACGGAGGTCAAAAAGGGTTTGATTTCATCAAAAATTGAATTATTGGGGTTCTTTGATATGCCAAATCTAACCGTGTATTTAGATTTTTAATTTTGGGTCCTGTTTTTTAAATTGGTCTACATTAAGGTCCAAAGGGTCCAAAATTAAACTAATTTCATTTCATCAAAAATTGAATTCTTGGGGTTCTGTGATATGCTGAATCTAAACATGTGTTTAGATTTTTGATTATGGGCCCAGTTTTCAAGTTTGTCCCAGTTGGGGTCCAAAATTAAACTTTGTTTGATTTCATAAACAATTGAATATATGGGGTTCTTTGATATGCTGAATCTAAACATGTATTTAGATTTTAGATTTTTGGCCCAGTTTTCAAGTTGGTCCAAATTGGGGTCCAAAATTAAACTTTGTTTGATTTCATCAAAAAATGAATATATGGGGTTCTTTGATATGCCAAATCTAACCGTGTTTTTAGATTTTTAATTTTGGGTCCTGTTTTTTAAATTGGTCTACATTATGGTCCAAAGGGTCCAAAATTAAACTTTGTTTGATTTCAACAAAAATTGAATATATGGGGTTCTTTGATATGCTGAATCTAAACATGTATTTAGATTTTTGATTTTTGGCCAAGTTTTCAAGTTGGTCCAAATTGGGGTCCAAAATTAAACTTTGTTTGATTTCATCAAAAATTGAATATATGGGGTTCTTTGATATGCTGAATCTAACCATGTATTTAGATTTTTTATTTGTGGGCCCCGCTATCAAATTGGTTCATACTGAGGTCAAAAGGGGTTTGATTTCATCAAAAATTGAATTATTGGGGTTCTTTGATATGCCAAATCTAACCGTGTATTTAGATTTTTAATTTTGGGTCCTGTTTTTTAAATTGGTCTACATTAAGGTCCAAAGGGTCCAAAATTAAACTTAGTTTGATTTCAACAAAAATTGAATTCTTGGGGTTCTATGATATGCTGAATCTAAACATGTGTTTAGATTTTTGATTATGGGCCCAGTTTTCAAGTTTGTCCCAGTTTGGGTCCAAAATTAAACTTTGTTTGATTTCATAAAAAATTGAATATATGGGGTTCTTTGATATGCTGAATCTAAACATGTATTTAGATTTTAGGCCCAGTTTTCAAGTTGGTCCAAATTGGGGTCCAAAATTAAACTTTGTTTGATTTCATCAAAAATTGAATATATGGGGTTCTTTGATATGCTGAATCTAACCATGTATTTAGATTTTTTATTTGTGGGCCCCGCTATCAAATTGGTTCATACTGAGGTCAAAAGGGGTTTGATTTCATCAAAAATTGAATTATTGTGGTTCTTTGATATGCCAAATCTAACCGTGTATTTAGATTTTTAATTTTGGGTCCTGTTTTTTAAATTGGTCTACATTAAGGTCCAAAGGGTCCAAAATTAAACTTTGTTTGATTTCAACAAAAATTGAATATATGGGGTTCTTTGATATGCTGAATCTAAACATGTATTTAGATTTTTGATTTTTGGCCAAGTTTTCAAGTTGGTCCAAATTGGGGTCCAAGATTAAACTTTGTTTGATTTCATCAAAAATTGAATATATGGGGTTCTTTGATATGCTGAATCTAACCATGTATTTAGATTTTTTATTTGTGGGCCCCGCTATCAAATTGGTTCATACTGAGGTCAAAAGGGGTTTGATTTCATCAAAAATTGAATTATTGGGGTTCTTTGATATGCCAAATCTAACTGTGTATTTAGATTTTTAATTTTGGGTCCTGTTTTTTAAATTGGTCTACATTAAGGTCCAAAGGGTCCAAAATTAAACTTAGTTTGATTTCAACAAAAATTGAATTCTTGGGGTTCTATGATATGCTGAATACACGGTTAGATTTGGCATATCAAAGAACCCCAATAATTCAATTTTTGATGAAATCAAACAAAGTTTAATTTTGGATCCTTTTGACCTTAATATGAACTAATTTGATAGCGGGGCCCACAAATAAACAATCTAAATACATGGTTAGATTCAGCATATCAAAGAACCCCATATATTCAATTTTTGTTGAAATCAAACAAAGTTTAATTTTGGACCCCAATTTGGACCAACTTGAAAACTGGGCCCATAATCAAAAATCTAAACACATGTTTAGATTCAGCATATCATAGAACCCCAAGAATTCAATTTTTGGACCCTTTGGACCATAATGTAGACCAATTTAAAAAACAGGACCCAAAATTAAAAATCTAAAAACACGGTTAGATTTGGCATATCAAAGAACCCCATATATTCATTTTTTGATGAAATCAAACAAAGTTTAATTTTGGACCCCAATTTGGACCAACTTGAAAACTGGGCCAAAAATCTAAAATCTAAATACATGTTTAGATTCAGCATATCAAAGAACCCCATATATTCAATTTTGGATCCTTTTGACCTCAATATGAACTAATTTGATAGCGGGGCCCACAAATAAAAAATCTAAATACATGGTTAGATTCAGCATATCAAAGAACCCCATATATTCAATTTTTGTTGAAATCAAACAAAGTTTAATTTTGGACCCCAATTTGGACCAACTTGAAAACTGGGCCCATAATCAAAAATCTAAACACATGTTTAGATTCAGCATATCACAGAACCCCAAGAATTCAATTTTTGATGAAATCAAATTAGTTTAATTTTGAACCCTTTGGACCTTAATGTAGACCAATTTAAAAAACAGGACCCAAAATTAAAAATCTAAATACACGGTTAGATTTGGCATATCAAAGAACCCCAATAATTCAATTTTTGATGAAATCAAACAAAGTTTAATTTTGGACCCTTTTGACCTCATAATGAACTAATTTGATAGCGGGGCCCACAAATAAAAAATCTAAATACATGGTTAGATTCAGCATATCAAAGAACCCCATATATCCAATTTTTGTTGAAATCAAACAAAGTTTAATTTTGGACCCCAATTTGGACCAACTTGAAAACTGGGCCCATAATCAAAAATATAAACACATGTTTAGATTCAGCATATCATAGAACCCCAAGAATTCAATTTTTGGACCCTTTGGACCATAATGTAGACCAATTTAAAAAATAGGACCCAAAATTAAAAATCTAAAAACACGGTTAGATTTGGCATATCAAAGAACCCCATATATTCATTTTTTGATGAAATCAAACAAAGTTTAATTTTGGACCCCAATTTGGACCAACTTGAAAACTGGGCCAAAAATCTAAAATCTAAATACATGTTTAGATTCAGCATATCAAAGAACCCCATATATTCAATTTTTGATGAAATCAAACAAAGTTTAATTTTGGACCCCAATTTGGACCAACTTGAAAACTGGGCCTAAAATCTAAATACATGTTTAGATTCAGCATATCAAAGAACCCCATATATTCAATATTTTATGAAATCAAACAAAAAGTTTAATTTTGGACCCAAACTGGGACAAACTTGAAAACTGGGCCCATAATCAAAATTAGTTCATATTGAGGTCAAAAGGATCCAAAATTAAACTTTGTTTGATTTCATCAAAAATTGAAATATTGGGGTTCTTTGATATTCCAAATCTAACCGTGTAAATAGATTTTTAATTTTGGGTCCCGTTTTTTAAATTGGTCTACATTAAGGTCCAAAGGGTCCAAAATTAAAATTAGTTTGATTTTAACAAAAATTGAATTCTTGGGGTTCTTTGATATGCTGAATCTAAACATGTGTTTAGATTTTTGATTATGGGCCCAGTTTTCAAGTTGGTCCAAGTTGGGGTCCAAAATTAAACTTTGTTTGATTTCAACAAAAATTAAATATATGGGGTTCTTTGATATGCTGAATCTAACCATGTATTTTGATTTTGGACATTGGACCATAATAGGTAAATTAAAAAAATTCAAATTCTTAGACCACATTCTTTCTGTGTCAAAAACCTATGCTGTGTCAAATATTTAATCACAATCCAAATTCAGAGCTGTATCAAGCTTTAATGTTGTGTCCATACTTGCCCCAACTGTTCAGGGTTCGACCTCTGCGGTCGTATCAAGCTGCGCCCAGCGAAGCATTTTATTTAATGAATAAAACCCCATAACTCGGAACTGTAAAATCTAAAATTTATAAAATTCTAAATGGAGCTTACATCAATAGATATCAACAATTCATCAAAGTTTCATGAGAACTGCTGAAAGCATTTTTGAGTTATTGTCCGAAAACTGGAAAATCCCCCCTTTTTTTATGAATAAAACCCCGTAACTTGGAAACGTAAAATCTAAAATTTATAAAAATCAAAAGGGAGCTCATGTCAACAGATATAAACAATTAACCAAAATTTCTTGCAAGTTGGTGAAAGCATTCTTGAGTTATTGTCCCAAAACTGGAAAATCCCCCTTTTTTTAATGAATAAAACCCCATAACTCGGAAACTTAAAATCAAAAATTTATAAAAAAACGAAAGGGAGCTCACGTCAATAGATATAAACAATTCAATAAAGTTTTATGCAAATTGATTAAAGCGTTTTTGAGTTAATGTCCGACATGTTGACGACGGACGGACAACGGTATACCATAATACGTCCCGTAAACGGGCGTATAAAAACTTTCAGCATTATAAGATCCACAATTTATAAGTCAACATGGCAGAAATTGTCAATCAATTTCTTATAGAAGTTATTTCCCACACCCAAGTGCTGAATTTTACTCATTTTTTGCATTTTGGCAAAAACTATAGTAGAAGGAGAGAAACGTTCAAAGGCAAAATAATAATAGCAAAATGGCATATCTTTACCCTGTAAGTGATTCAGGCTCTTCGGCGCCTAGCTCTTGTTTGATCAACTGATGAGTAATAGACAACTATATTTTGAATATCTGAGAATCACTGCATGTCCGTTAGTCAGGGGTACCTGGCCTTTACTTATTACATAGATCAGTGATTAACGTTGAGTTTTCACAATTCTATTGGTAATAGCTAAAAAAAACAGAAAATTAGTAAAAAATTGTCAATTAAGGGCAATAACTCCTGTAAGTATTTATCTGAAAGTTTTGGTGAAATAGGAAGTAGGCAGATCTTGGCATTCTGAGCATGTTTGCCCCTGTCAGACTTTCTCTATCTATATGGTTTTAAAGATTTAAGACAATGCATGCATTTTACTCTTATGTAATATTTTTTTCACCATGGCTGCCATGTTTGTTGATAAGACAGGAATAAAAACACAAACTTTATAAATGAGATACTCTATGGATCATTCATCCAGTTTGGTTGAAATTGGTTTGAAAGATTCAACGGAGAAGATATTAGAAAAAGTGTACAACAATGGACCCCAAGTGATGGCAATAGCTCCCATGGCCCGCGCATTGGGCCAGGTGAACTAAAAATAAATATGTAATTAGGGGTTAAATGGTCTATAGCAATTGGCTATACTGCATTCACTTTCTTTGTCCATCAAACAAAAAATTCTGACAAACTCTTCTTTTAACTATTACTTAACAGAATAACTTCATATTGTCAACAGCTTGACAGTGATGAGTTGTAACCTGAGTAAACTGTCTGCACTCTGGATCTGTCAGACAACGACTTCCATTTGCTGATACTTTCAAGATTTTAATATGATAAACATGTTGAAATAAACTTAAAATTTTTGTCACATATTTCTTAAGCTTGTACTAATAGAACAGATTGACTTCATATTTTAATAATTAGAAACTAAACAGTGATAAGTTGTAATGTGTAAGCGCTTTCTGTCAGACATCTACTTCCTGTTTTCTGATACTTTTGAATCAAATTTAGGGAATACTTGGCATGGCAATGTGTGCAGTCTTGTGTCATCTATTTTCAGTAATGGGGGCAGCTATAACTAATGGTAATTGGGGTCAATATTAACAATTTTAAAAGACACAAATATGACTATCATGTATGTACTTTTGATACTATAATGCAAAGGTTGAAATTAAAATAGAAATACTTGAAAACTATTCAAAACATTCAGTCAATAAACCATGATTGAGGGTTTGGGACCACTTAATTTCAATGGAAAATGAGACGTGCAGATCTTAATACAAATACATTAACAATTATCAATTACCATAAGTGGTTCATCTTACACTGACCTAATCACAAACTTTAAATGTTAAAACTAAGCAAAGTTTCACAGTCAAAAGACCATGACTGAGGGGCAGGGCAAATTTATATCCATGGAGATAAAATGAGTCAATGCTAATACAACTGCATACCAAATATCATTGACCTTCCACTTTTGGTTACCCTCAAACTGACCTAATCACAAAATAATACATTGTTGACTCTAACATCGCCATCACCTTACATTTGATTTGATTTTTGGTGTTTTAACACCACTTTCAGCATTAATCGGCTAATTCTTGGCGGCCTGATGGTATTGGTGAGAGATTTGAGGAAGCCAGAGAGAACCATAACTTTTGGTAGGAAAACTGGCAATCCTAGTCAATTAAGATTGGAGTCTAACGCTCCTGCCACCTGTGGGGCTTGAACAATCTCAGTGACGAGTGTTGACATGCTAGCGGTTCAGTAGGTGAACTACTTAGACTGCTCAGTCATCGAGACCCCTCCCCCCAATTACCTTAGAAACAGCATGCTATCAAATGATTGTTACAAACTGGCCAAAATTTGTCAGAATTCTTTTTATACTAAGAGAACAGGTTATCCTGGTAGGATAAAATACTTGTTAGAACTATAAATATCAAGTACCTACTTACTGAAAAGGCAACATAACTAAGACAGTAATATAAATCTTATATATTTTAATGTCATTGTAAGTATATCTGATAACAATATAATATACATAAATATATATATATATCAAAATTATCTTTCTTAGCATTTAATTATTGCTTACAAGAGTAACATAATTAAACAATGTGAGACAAAATCATGTGTTCTGATAATGGATAAACTAGTGAGATTTTCTTACCTATGAGAAAGAGTAACAACTAAATGTAGGATATAATGTATACATAAATGAGTTAGCAACCCAACAATACAAAAAAAGTAAAGTCAGTAAAATGGAAATATATCAGAAAAAAATAGTTTTGATAATTTTTGAACCAGCTAGAATTATCTACAAAGCACGACAAATACCCCACTGCTCAAATGTTTCATGAACATCTGATGATGCAATTAGAAAGAGATGCATCAACAATGTGTTTACTGAGGAATTATAATTACAAAGGGGCATAACTCTTGGATTTGTCAACAGACCAGTCCCTACTAAGTTGCATGTTGAAACATCATAAAAATAAGGAGATGAATTACGATTGCCAATGAGACAACATGCATGTTTAAGGCATTCAGATTTTGGATTGTTTACACATGATTTCTTGTATTATTTTATATCATCATAATAGCAAAAGCAGTTCGGATAATAAAAATATTCTAAATTCAAAGGGGCATCACACTAATGTGCATCTTCAATGTAAAAGTTTCATGATAATTTGATGAAGTTAATGTAGTATGTGTCTCAAACTTTTAAAATATTCTTACATTTAGGGGGTCATAATTTCAGAAATACTCTAAGAGAGAACAAAATCCTTCATGATTCAAAATTGATACATCATAATCTATAATTGCATGAAGGTAAAATTATTACATAAATGTTTGTGGAAGTATAAACAAATAAAATCTCAAAAACAAAAACTGATCTGCAAAAATTCTTTCGAACCTGACATAATAAATTATTGAGATTCATTGCAGGAAGCCATTAATACAAAGCACATGCTTAAGCCTGAGAACAACAATTTAACATTTCAGTTACAACATAGAAAAGAAACTTAATATTGTTCGTTGTATAAGTTAAGACCAGAAATAATAATTAAAGGCATATAAAATACAATGTACATGTATAATGAAATATGTAATACTAAATATATTTTTGACATCAAAATGACAATTCAAATGACTATCACATTTTCTGCAAGTTGTGGAATGATTTATATTTCAAAATTTTACTGTTAGATTTTCAAAATAAAAAAATTACAATTCCTGCTTTTTTACAGAACAAGTTATACAAAAAGCTTTATTTATTCTCGTTTCTATATTTTATCAAAAAAGAGATGAGCACAGAATTTTTTTCTGATTGATGAAACTGCTAGTCTTAACTCTTGAGACCTAAACAAACATTAAGGTTGCTGCTATACCCCTTAAAATATCTGACTTTGCAACTATTAATTACAAGCCCTTTTTCAACTTTCGTTTGGTATAGAAAGAACTCATTGAAAAAATATAAACCATTACCATACATAAGGAATTCATCACAGATGATAGGTTGTATAATTATGACGATAAACAAATCCAATGTTTACATTAAATGGAGATGTTTAGTGTGAAGATTTATCCTGCTAGTTATAGTTGTATCAAATGTCACTTATTAAAACTAGTAAACATTTATTTTAGAATTGAATCATTTTGAGTAGATTGAGATCTTGTTCAAATTAAACATGGGTGGTTGAATTATTTATAAGTGTTGGATGTATTGCAATCAATAATTACCAATGTATAAAATTACTGGCACTTCATTTCATAATATAAGCTTAATTACATTGACAAATATCTCTTTACTAGTGCAGTTTTAACATATTGGTATATTTCATCATTTGATGGAGTCTGAATCATCAAATTCAAATGAAATTCCACCTCAATGTTTTATTTTCTAACTTCCTATATGGATGGTTATTAACCTAAATTTAAAAAAAATTCTTTTTAAAATTTGCATTTAAGGATACTGAATTTAAAAATCTCAAAATTTAATTTTTCAAAGCATGTTAGAAATGACTTACACCCACACAAAAAAATATTTGGCAAAGCCAATTTTCTTACAGCTTTTATTTCAGTATTTATAATTTAAAGTATGAGGATAAATATTATCCCCTTATCTAACACAGATCCTTTCAGTTGACTAGAATTCTTTAAACAAATTCAATACACAGTAAATATTCTCTAGATAACAAATTTGAGAACTGCAACAGTTCAACTTCCAAGTTTAAAAATTCCCCGAAAACAATATTGATTTACACATTTCTGTAGCTGGTTAGGTTTGGGCTGTACCATAATTAGGGCTGCTGTAATGGAATTTATACAAAATTACACATTCATTATCCTGAGTTACATGAAAAAATTTGACACTTCTTTGAAAACCATACCACTTTTTTTCACAGATCGTATGCCTTTTAAGGCTTAATGAGGTCCATACATAACTAGTGTTTTTTTACATACAGAATGTATTATATTATTATATGGTGCAAACCTAAAAAGTTAAAATCTATACACAATTTCAAACATCAATACAAGTGCCATGTACCATTGCTTAGGTGATAAGAGTATCGATTGTAAAAAAAATACTTCAAATTAGCTCTACAGGAAATGAGTACAAGTTTCTCTTGTTCAAAGACAGCTGATATCAAAATCCTATGAATAACTACAACATCAATTTTTTTATAACTTCAAAAAATATTTAATGAACATTATCAAAAATAGCTACAGCTAAATTCACCTTTTTACAACTACAAAAAAAAATTCAATGAACAGTTGCAAAATTACACTTAAAAAGAATAACATGCAGAAGATCATGCACCTACAGATAAATAAATTCTTACGAACATTTGTAAATAAACTTAAGTAAAATTACATACTACAGACTTACCATGTGTCAAACCTGTTTGATCAAGTACTGAAGTATAAGTATACAAACGGAGTAATATATAAACAAAGAAAAAAAGCACTATATATAAATAACATTGTAACATTTTGATTTTATCACAAGTAGCCTATAAAAACTTTTATACGTATGTATTTTGGCATCAGAAAATAGCACCAGAAAAAAAGATATAAGTAACAAGCCACTAAACTACAATAAATTAATCATCTTTGGATGTGTTTTTTCTTTTCTTTTGAAGGTTTTATGCCATTTTGTATACTCTTATTGATAAAGGAAAATGGATATCTGGGAAACATCAATAAAACATTAATGAGTAACTTAGCTGACAAACTTTTTGGTGGCAAAAAAAGGGACTGCTGGGAAAAAAATATCCTTTTGTCCTGCTCCCTTCCACCATCAATTGAACTTAAGAAAAATGGAACAGCAAAAGAAAGATTAAACTACAATCATACTCAAGTCATGGTGATGATGGGCTGTTGTCTTAATAGGTAAAGATTGGAGAGCTGCACAGACCACTTAGACAGGGGTCCATAAAGTTAAAAATTTTGTATTAATATTTTAAGAAATAGTTTTACATGATAAATTAACTCTGAAGGACTTTTTCAACATATTTTCTTAGCCTATCTTTTCAATAAAGAAGAAAATCTGAGGAAGAAAACAAAACAAGACAAGACAATTTTTTACAATGATAACAAAATTGATTAATTGATTATTGGTTGCTGAACTTCACATCACTAATAAAAAGCTAATTAATTTATTGTAGCCTGAAGAAAAAAAAACAAAGAACAAACTCTGACTGGGAAAACAATTACAAGAGCATGTATCACAATCATACAAAATTTTACACAGCACACTATTAATAAAGTGTGAATTGATAGAAAGATACTTCAATAACTGATAGCACTGTCATATTGATGAGAAGATTTGGGCACTTTTTAAAAGGTATTACATGTCATATTGATGAGGAGATTTGGGCATTTTTTAAAGGTTATACATGTCATATTGATGAGGAGATTTGGGCATTTTTTAAAGGTTATACATGTCATATTGATGAGGAGATTTGGGAATTTTTAAAAGGTTATACATGTCATATCAACTACTAAATATCTACACTCAGCTAAAATAGCATATAAGGAAGCTCATTTTTTTATATGGGGTAATTAATCTCTTAAAATACACAGCAAAAACATCTTTTTCAAGATCTCAAAGGGGCAAATTCACTTCACCATCTTGCACCTCATATGACTTGTATAGAAATTTACTGAAATTATATAGACTAAATTTTATTTATATCCTTTTTTTTTTTTTATTAAAGAAGATATTAATAATAGTTTTTCTTAAGTTCATAAAATATTGTTCTGAAGACATAAATTTTGATTTATAAAGATTCTAAACAATTTGATTTATAAGGGGAGATAACTAAGATTATCTATATTTATAATTGATTGTACTGTAAATCTACTTTAAGACTTTATGTTACAATGAAACCTGTTTGATAACACAATCAATTTCCCCTTGAATTTTCTCAAAAGTGTGTAGTCTTGGAAGCAGAATGATATACATGTACTACATTTTTCAAAATATCACATAATTCTGCCATTATTTTTAATCCAATGCAAAAAATTTGTAATCATGAATTTGATTGAACGACCTTGTTAATTTTGAGGGATTAGCGGCAGATTGCATGGTCTTCAAATGTACCAGTAACTAAGGGGAGCTGCCATTTTGAATTCCAGAATTTAATGGTATGTGATAACAAAATAAGTAGATGACTCATCTGAAATTATCCTTTTCAGCAAATTTTATTTTGTTCTGAAGCATTCATTAAGCCAACAAATGTCAGGTGTTTGTGTTTGATAACTGTATAGTATTTTAAGCTTGGCCTACATTAAACCTGGTTTAACTGACACAAAAATCAATTTACCTAGCTCCACTATGTGTCCCTAGGTAAACTGAATTTCTACAGAAAAACCTATGTTACGTAGACCAAGCTTAAAATACAATACAGTTATCTCCTAAATGTTATACTCTGGTTGTGCCCATAATACCTTTAGACACAAAAATCAACTTAAAACTACTAATGGATTAAAACAGGTTCCCATTATATATACACACTATTGTATACATGATTTGTTCTATTTACAATCATCTACCATACATGTAAAATATAAGTGTGCATACAAGTTTAAAAAGCAATTTAAATTATTGTTTTAAATGAAAGGAAGTTTTGTCATAACCACATTTACCTAATGTAAATTCAAGCATTACTTTTTTGTTCAATATGTGAGCATTTAGCTTACTACATTCATTGCCAATAAAAATTGGAGGACTTGTTTCTACAAAAAACATGATTAATCATTTCATAGAAATCTTATTATAAAAACTATACATGCTATATGGGAAGAACTATCTGACATAATTATAGGAAACAAACAAATTCTGAAATTTATCTATCATGTATATTGAACCTACATTTTTTTACAATAAAAAAAAATGCAATTTAATATTTGGCAGTGGCATAAAAATCTATTCCTATTAATTAACAAGTGTTTACAAAAATATATAAAATTTGTAAAGAGTCAAAAATATATAACTGTTGTTCTTGAAATTTTTTTAACAATTAATTAATCTTAATTGTGATTTTAAGATGAATAAAATGGATTAAAAAATCTTGAATTATTTAACCACTTCTAACTTTGTATATGTATAGTCCTGCAATTTGAATGCAAATTAGACCTATGTTAAAAAAAAAAAGATGAAGTATGTTAATGGTAGATCTCTCACATTTTTATAAAATTTACAGCATATGGAACAAGTCTGATGTCATGACATTACAATGCAGTAAAAACTAATTTTTCTAAATCTTTAGAAAAATATAGCTCACATTATTGAATAATTTATGAAACAAAAAAAAAAAACGAAGCTAGTAACATTTTCCCCCTTCAAATACTTCTATTGTCCATTAAACTCAGTGTTCAGAAATAATAACATTTCATTTTAACAAAAAAATTGAAAAAGACATGATTTTGAGTTAGACAAGCTTTTTAGAAAGGTAATACTTGATCACAGTTGATGGTGTTGAAGATGCTCTAAAAAGTTGATCTTAGTTCAGTGTTTCACCACAGGTGTTCTAAGAAATCTCCTTTAGAACTGACTTCACACAATAAACCACCTATGACAACACATTAATCTGTCAGTTTTCAGTAAAAAGTGTCAGGATAAAGGCATGTTTCCCATGTTGATTGAAAGCAATGGACAATGAAAAAAGCTGGTTATGACTAACTGCTTCAAAAAACTGTAAAAACTGAACAGATAATGGACAGACAAGACCTGTCCATCTTTAGAAATGCATACCATTGCTAATTTTTCATAAAACACATCTCACAATGTGTACTTCATGTACTTAACTCTTATTTCTTAAAAATCTTCTATGCTTTTAAATTTTAAATCCTGTTAAATTCATTTAAACTGATCATATTTCTTAGTATAAATAAAATAAAATTGAGAATGGAAATGGGGAATGTGTCAAAGAGACAACAACCCGACCAAACAGCAGAAAACAGCTGAAGGCCACCAATGGGTCACACCTCAATGACCATTTCATTATTTTCATCTTGGTAAGTCATTTAAAAAATTGTTAACAAATCTAACATTGTTTTTCCAAAAATGGAAATTACAATGTAAAGGGCACTCTTGGATATAAGGCACATTTTAACTTCTTTGTCCAAACAGCTATAAACAATTAGAAAGCAAAATACTTCATACCAATTAGTTAGTAATCATAATGGCTTAATGCTTCATATATGGCTGTTCCACTTAAAGATGCAAAAGATCTAAACTTTTCGACCGTTGTTTGTTCCCCATGGGTACAATACTAAATTTTTGATTCTTTTAATACTTTTTTCTCTCCAAAACTAAATATCCAAATTAGTTGATCTTAGGAACTGAATGGGATAAATAGATTATTATACAAAATTATTTGTTGGAAAAGAAAATCAAAACAATTCGAAGCTGTAATAATTTTGAAATCTTGCATAATATTTTACAATATGGATCAAAGAATGGGTTAAATGATAACATCTCAATCTTAAATGAAGGTTGGAATG
The DNA here is from genome assembly GCF_021869535.1 of Mytilus californianus. Classification (NCBI taxonomy): domain Eukaryota; kingdom Metazoa; phylum Mollusca; class Bivalvia; order Mytilida; family Mytilidae; genus Mytilus; species Mytilus californianus. Next base: position 56,853,103 of record NW_026262679.1, on the reverse strand, counting down.
TTTTGAAAATAATACCTCCTTTACATATATATTGCATACATAAAATGTTATTGCATAAGATCTATATATAAATAACTATTTCTGATCATCAAAGATTTCCATCATCCATCATTTTATGCATGTTCCGTACTATAACCTCCATATGATCCCTATATTTTCCACTCGAATCAAAGATCTGATCCATAAGTTCCTCACAGTTGAAGAAGTTGAATACTGCGTCAGCGCGTACTTTCGATTTGTCTGTTAGATGTCTACTGATCACACTTTGTAGCAACTGTCTACATTCTTCTAAACTGGTTTTCAGGAAGGCTTTATCGTATGTAAAGTCGACTTCATGGAAGCTCACCATAGTCATAGATAGTGAATGAAACTTAGATTTAAATGTTTCCACAGTTTTTAACTCCTCTGCATTGAATTGATCATTCCTGTATAGAATACCAACTTTTATAACTGTTTTAATGATATATTTCATGATCTTCTTAGCCTCTTCCTTATTTTTGAAGTCTTTAATTATAAGAAATGCTTTGTCCAAGACTTCACTTGTTGTATCGTCAATGAAGTGTTTGGCAATTTTTTTGTTGGACATTTTTCCAAGAAGCTTTTTTTGTAGACTGAGTCCCAGTCCTTTGGAGTCAAACCCTGCTCCTGGTTCAGCCACTGAAATAAAAAAAAAAAACATTTACATATAAGTCAGTACATGTCTTCATTTGAAAATTAAAATGAAATTTTCTTCGTAATGTTTTTCTACACTACACACAAGGTGATTACTGGTGTTTTAAGGTGACAACACTCTGTGAACATATAATATAATACTTATGGAATATACAGACAAACACTTTCAAATTGAGTAACTAAAATCACCAGCTTTCACTGAAAAATCACTTAGTGAATTTTTCACTGAATCACCCAGTGTGCACTCAACTGTACTTGACAAAGTAGTAATTTTCTTCACCTTTCATTTTTTACTGTGGATTCATTATTATTCGTTAGATACCGATTTTTGTGGATTTCGTGAGTACAGGCCTAGGGAAACTACGAATTTAAATGTTCAATGAATTACAAATGTTCCATAAAAATATATGCTGACTAAAGCAAAACCACGAAATTAATTAACCACGAAAATGGAAGATTTCGTCAATCCACAAGAACTGGATCCCACAAAAATAAATGAATCCATAGTATTTCCAGTAGATTAAGCATTTTTCAAAAATATGTTTTCATCAGTTTTGAATTATTAATCAGGTTTGGGAAGCAAATTCAAAATTCAAAAAGTATTAAAATGAATGCTTCGAGTTGTCTTGAATTTACAGAATTTTAGCTCACTGCTAATGATCTTCAAGATGAAGAACTGCAATCAAAGAACTGTTTTTTTATCTTCAAAATCAAGAACTACAATCAAAGAACTGTTTTTTTCAAAAGTCGTTATAGACTAGCATGTAGGGTGATGTTATTCAAGGTGAACCGTTATTCAGTACAGTTCAAATAAAAACCTGAAGCAATTTTTCAGGCATTTGAAACATGACTTTTAATAATTTCTTTATACATGTACTTGAAAAGGCATATTTTCACGAAAATTTAAATAAAGTTTCCAAAGGGATGAATAAGTTAAATTAGAAAAAAAAATGATTCCATTTTCTACATATTTGTGACATTTCAAGTAAACACATTCATCTATTTCTTTGACTGTTTATATACCATGTATACAAATATCCACAGTTTAGGGAAAATAACTAATTTGGGGAACTAATTCCCATTCGATTGATTGTAACCAGTCTGTACTTACTTTTTTGCAGAATTTCTCTACCAACAGCTGCAAATAAGTTCACTGTTTCATAACTCTATATAAATTTCACTTGCTTTCTGCTAAAATAAAAAAAAAATGCTTAATTATCAAACAGAAAAACACTTCTAGCTAGCTAAAAAAATGAAAACTATCCATAATTACAACAATTAGCACTTAATGACAGTCTGAATACACATCACAGGATAAATCAATTGTTTGTCCATATTATGCTGGTGGCTGTATGTACAAAAATGTAGGTTAGGTATTGAAGCACGATATTAGATTATTGTATGATAAATATGTGACAACATATCATCTTTACACACTTAATGAAAATTTAACTATCAATTTCCTGATATTTTTATATAAGAAAATTGTGTACTGCGGAAAAACTCAAGGTATTTGCAACTTGTTGTCCTTTACAAAACAAAACTTCAATTTAAAAAAAAAAAAAAAAATGGAAGGCCCTTTAGAACTTTACTTTACAACCACATGACAACTAAAATATACTAATATATTCATGAAAAGGAAAATTAGTAACTTTCACATTTTCAAAATAATTATAGCTGAGGAAGCTGCTTCAAAAAGATAAAAAGAGCCTCTAAGAACTGAAGCATTTATTTTTTTCTGGAAAAGAGTTCCACACCACCACAGAATAAATTGTAAAATGTTATTTTGTTCCTTTAGTGTGGTGGGGGTGCAATATGGAACTCTTTGACCAATTTCACAAAAAAATCTTCAGAGAAATGATACTTATAAGTCATGAACATTTCAGTATAACTTACTATGAATATTTATCGTAAGATTTTTTGTGAAAAGAGCCCCTCATCTTTAAATGTCTTAGTTAACCTGTTCCCAAAACACTGGCATTATGTGATCTATGGTTAATTGTAAGCATTTTATATCCAGTGGCAAATATTTCATTCATATTCAGGATATAAAGTTGAGATAGAGACTCCTGGAAAAAACCCAGTTAAAAGCTATCTGAAACTTATGTTTAATAGTCAACTACATTGTGTAACAGTTTTAAAAGATTTGGTTAAGCTGTACTTCCAAAAACCTAAAAAAATGTTAGATAATAAAAAGGCATAGCAACTGAGAAATGAATGTGTACACTGCAAATATATCAAAATCTTAATCTATGTTTCATGGTCAATAATATGACAAGATTTGGATAAACAATACAGAAATTTCCGTAACATTTACAAACTTAAATGTAAAAAGCAAAATTAACTGACAATTCGATGAATAAGGGGATAGCTGAAAAATTCCAGACTCTCTGAGGAGAGGACGCTTTTAAATTCATTATAGACTATGCAAATTAAAAAAAAAATACATATCTATAATTATTTATACAAACTTATCATTTGAATTCGAGGTATAACTTTGAACACTTTTATATTGTTTCCTTCAAGCAGTTAATTTTAAAATATTTTCTATAACTATACAGTTTACTAAAAATTCAATTATGAATATTATTACCACATTTTATAATCTTAAAAATGATTACCTACATAGAAATACATTACACTTTAAAACTATTGACAGGAAATAAATCAGCCATCAATCCATCTGCTGACAAATTCTTACAATACCACAAAATAACACCTTGAGATTTATCTTTACATACAATCTTTCAAGTCTTCAATATTAAATATGCATGGAGGTTATCAGATACAAAATATACCTTGGTTAGTTTAAATCCATCATTTAAACTTCTAACTACTGAATCAAAGGTCAAATACTCCTGTGTGTAATTACAAGGACCAATTTATACACATGGGGAAATTGAAATTTCTCTTGAGATTGATAAGGAAATAATTATTTTAGTTTTTCGTACACATTTTACTACCTCGAAAAACTTTACTAATTTAATAAATATGAAACTGAGAAATAAGAAAATCACTGATTTGAATGTTTTTGATAACCGAAAATTTTATCCAAATTAGAACATCTTGAGAAAAGTCCCCCCTTTCTGGTACCCCATCCATTCACTGAACACTTACTTGAGTGAGATTTGTTGGTCAGGAAGTTTCAAACCATTGACATTTACATATATACAATAAATGTCTCATACACAGTCAGTCAGAGACATGCTTCATTATACATGTGTGTTAATTTAATCACAGGAATTCAAGCAGTAAAATACACATGTATATATTTGACATGTTCTACATTTGCCTTGAGGTGACAATCTTTACAATCGAACCAAATAATTAAGACTTTTGTTCCATTACATTGCTACTATATCTATAGGTTAAATACGGCTTGCTATGATTCAAATAAAGAAAACTGTGTAGGGATAAATTTGATGTCAAGATCGAGTCTTAAACATCTTTTCCCTTTCTTTCAATATTCACTGGCCATCAACATTTAAATTCTGAAAGGATCAAAGGGCTTTAAAACTGTGTGCCAGTGCATTTTGAGAAAACCATTTAAAGAAAAAACATCAGATGCATAATTTCCACCAAATATACCATGGGACAAGCATAACAGGACTTTTTATAAACCTATTTCAAGATAACAATTAATTTGGGTAGAAGCTTGCCCTTACAAGTTACATCGACGAGGACTATGCACTATTCAGCATGTTCAAAACTAATTCTATAACACTGTAACTTCAACTATCTAAAGCAACAAAATGTAACTCAAACACGCACATAAGCCTTTTGTAAATTTGGTGAATAGATATATTATTTAAATATATAAAAACAGATCATTTTTAGGTTATATTTAGAAGTAAAAATCAACCTCAATGTTAAAAAGCTTTAAAATGGGTCATTGATCTAGACTTGTGTGCAGGCAAGACAAAAATGGTATACTTTGCTGTACTTTTTGCCTTATCATGCCTTTTAGGAGTAAGAGCAAGAGACAGGTTTGCCCAGTCAGAATATGACCTGAAATGGTATCTTGCAGTAGACTGTTACCTAGAGAGCTAGCATGTTCAAAATATGGATAATCGTGTCAGTTTAGGACAAAAAGAACTTATATTCATATATGCATATTCTCATCCTTGATATGGTTGAAAATTACCCACTTGACGAAAAACATACTTAAATTCATAAGTACTTTAGTTAATAGTCATCTGATTCATACACAAACTTGTATTTCCAGTTTTGAAGGTCATGTGAAATTTTGGACTGATTTCTGCTTATTGTATCATGCAGTAACACATTTCCTACTTTCAATTAAAAACTAGAGTATCTAAGGAGCCTGTGTCGCTCACCTAGGTCTATGTGCATCTTCAACAATGGATACTCTCCAACCCATTGTGGACTAGAATAGAATTCATGACAAAAATTTCTTCCTTGGTGATCTGAGTTATGTCTTGTATAATTTCAAGGATATCCTGAGAATAAAAATACTGCAGGATTATTTTCTGCAAGGGTAGTCTTGCTGATCATTTTGACTTATTTAAGTTTCTATCTATCTAATATAGTTTTTTAGACTGTAGGAAACAACACAAAACTAAAGGCTCTCAAGAGCCTGTGTTGCTCACCTGTATTTACTGATGCTTTGGAAATCATGTAAAATAAGGTTAAAATCATAATTAATAGTATTAGATATTAGACATTATAATGATATCTAAGATAATAACAAATAATAAAATGCTCCACAGGGCGCAGCTTGATACGACCGCAGAGGTCGAACCCTGAACAGTTGGGGCAAGTATGGACACAACATTCAAGCTTGATACAGCTCTGAATTTGGATTGTGATTAAATATTTGACACAGCATAGGTTTCTGACACAGAATGAATGTGGTCTAAGAACTTAAAAATTTTAAATTGGACATTCACCTATTATGGTCCAATATCCAAAATCTAAATACATGGTTAGATTCAGCATATCAAAGAACCCCAAGAATTCAATTTTTGATGAAATCAAACAAAGTTTAATTTTGGACCCTTTTGATCTCAATGTGGACAAAGTTGATAACGGGGCCCAAAAATCAAAAATCTAAATACATGGTTAGATTCAGCATATCAAAGAACCCCATATATTCAATTTTTGTTGAAATCAAACAAAGTTTAATTTTGGACCCCGATTTGGACCAACTTGAAAACTGGGCCCATAATCAAAAATCTAAATACATGTTTAGATTCAGCATATCAAAGAACCCTAAAAATTCAATTTTTGTTAAAATCAAACTAAGTTTAATTTTGGACCCTTTGGACGTTTATGTAGACCAATTTGAAAACGGAACCAAAAATTAAGAATCTAAATACACGGTTAGATTCGGCATATCAAAGAACCCCAATAATTCAATTTTTGATGAAATCAAACAAAGTTTAATTTTGGTCCTTTGGACCTCAATGTGGACCAATTTAAAAATGGGGCCCAAAATCCAAAAACTTAATACACGGTTAGATTCAGCATATTAAAGAACCCCAAGAATTCAAGAATAAAACCCCATTGAAATTGATCAAGAAATAAGCAATTTATAGGAAGTATCTTCTTTTGCACAATACTGTGCAATTGAATATTTCTTGTTATTGCGCAATACTGTACAATTGACAATTTCTTGCTATTGCGCAATATTGTGCTATTGGATATTTCTTGCTATTGCGCAATACTGTGCAATTGAAGATTTCTTGCTATTGCGCAATACTGTGCAATTGAAGATTTCTTGCTATTGTGCAATACTGTGCAATTGAAAATTTCTTGCTATTGTACAATACTTATTATATAATAATTTACACATCCTGTTTGGTGTGTATCTCCTACCATATCATTATTATTTGCTTTTAAATATAAATAATCAGAAATAACCAACTTAAAATGGAAAATTTTAAAAGAAAAAAAAAGGAAAAAAAGAAGAAAAAAAAAATCCCCCCCCCCCAAATTTTTTGAACCCCCTTATGATTCATCACCCCCAAACTCAATCCCAGCCTTTCCTTTGTGGTATGGTACCTTGCAGTACAATTTCAGAGAGATCCATACACTTGAACACAAGTTATTGTCTGGAAACTAGAAAAATGCTTATTTTTGGCCTCTTTTTGGCCCCCCAATTCCTAAACGTTTCGGGGAATTACCCCCAAACTCAATTCCTTTGTGATATGGAACCTTGTAGTACAATTTCAGAAAATATCCAAACACTTACACACAAGTTATTGTCATGAAACTAGAAAAATGCTTGTTTTTTGCCCCTTTTTTTTGGCCCCTAATTCCTAAAATTTTGAGGCAATTACCCCCAAAATCAATTACAGCCTTCCCTTTGTGATATGGAACCTTGTGGTACAATGTCAGAGAGATCCATACACTTACACACAAGTTATTGTCTGGAAGTTACAAAAATGCTTATTTTTGGCCCCTAATTCCTTAACTGTTGGTACTATAACCCCCAAAATCAATCCCAACCTTCCTTTCGTGGTATTGAACCTTATGGTAAAATTTCATGGAGATCCATTCACTTAAACTAAAGTTAGAGTGCAAAATCCAATGTGTCTTCGGACGACAACGACGCCAACGTCATACCAATATTCGACCAAAAAATTTTCAATTTTTGCGGTCGTATAAAAACTAAAATTTCTGTAAAATTACTAACTCAGGGGCAGCAACCCAACAACGGGTTGTCTGATTCGTCTGAAAATTTCAGGGCAGATAAATCTAAATCTGATGAACATTTTTGCCACCTGTCAGTGTGATTATGGCCAAGTATGGTTAAATTTGTCTCAGTAGTTTCAATTTTTTATTTTAATATTCAACTTTTTTCAAAATGTAAAAAAAAAATGTTTTTTGTGCTGGTCATTAAACTTTTGGCTTTGAGTTATCCTCAAAACCACTAATTCACTTTTATGTTTTAAATGTTGTAATACAAAGTTAACACTTCCGGTAAAAAACAATATGGCGTAAATTTCAAAGATGAATCCTCAATCCATATCCTCGATGTAGAGTTTTGGATAGATTGATTAAAACAAAATGAAGTCACTAAAGTACTAAAACGTTTTTAAAATTAATACTAATTGGCCACAAATACATGTTTATTCACAATCACTACCACAAGCACACAAAGCAGTGCACGGGAGACCCGATTTTCCACATTTAAAACGACCGCGACATCCTTTCTTACATCCACAATATACAAGCTCCTTACAAGATGATGAGGCATCACAAAGAGTTTTTTTGGAAAGGGTTCCCATGGATCCTCATTGTCCCTTCGCCGTCCATTAGCGCCTGGACTTGGTAGCATAAGAGCCAATTCCAAGCTCGTCCCCCTAAACACCCGCCTTAGTATATTGCACGTTTTACATGCTGGAAAAGACTAGTAGACCAAGTTGATAATAGCCTCAATTAGCCTGTCCTTTTGCGCAAATGGTTTTTTTCTTGCTTTGTTAACCCCATCTGATAAGTTTGTGCGATCTTACAGTAAAACCATGGTGATTTAGACTGATCAATCATCATTCTTAATGTTAAAGTCACATCTTTAAATGCCATCAATTTCTCCCACGCAGTCTTTTTCCTTTTCAAGCAAACAGAGAACCGTATCACAACCGGTAAAAACATGGATCACAGTTACTATGTGTGATCACTTATTGCCTAGTGCATTTGAAAGGTCATGGATAGATATTTATCCAAATTTATTTGCCCTCCCAAACACAAGCCATAGTTTGTCTACCCCTATGTCACGGAATAGCGAAACAGTAATGATAGCATCATCAGTAACGACTGTTCGAATCATGTTTCGTTTAAGTCTGTGTTTCACTGCATCAGACACATGCACCATGATTTTAGTGTCAGCCTCTTAATGTGAACATGGTGCTAAACTTGAAACATCATCATGTGGTGGATAAGATAGAACATCCTAGGCATTTGTTGCTACAACTACCATACGCATCCAAGACTTCATCCACACTTGTTACAGTTTCAAGGAGTTTCTTAAGGTAAGGACATGATACCAAATCAGCATACTCGTTAGGAAACACCTTGAAACTGTAACAACAGTGGATGTAGTCTCGGATGCGTACATAGACAATAGCTTGACGGCTGCTACAAGAAGCAAGAGCTAGGGAAAGGGAATACACAGACGAGTCCAGGGTTAAAACAAATTCCTCAAAATTAGCAAAATTTTCTGAGAGATGACGACAATAATAAAGAACTTTTTAGTTTTCATTCACAGCAGCTTGCTCAATAAAATTTTGAGGAAAAGGTAGTTGTAGCAACAAATGCTCAGGATGTTCTGTGTTATCCACCACATAATGATGTTTCAAGTTTAGCACCATGTTCACATGAAGAGGCTGACACTAGACTCATGTTGCATGTGTCTGGTGCAGTGAAACACGGACTTAAATGAGTCATGATTCGAACAGTCGATACTGATGTTACTGTCATTGCTGTTTCGATATTCCATGACATAGGGGCAAACGAACTTTGGCTTGCGTTTGGGAGTGGGAAAAGGTTTAGATATATATCTATCCATTTCAAATGCAATAGGCATTGAGCGATTACACGTTTGCTGGAAAAGGAAAAAAGACTGCGTTGGTGACATGGATGGTGTTTGAAGATGTGACTTTAGCATTTAGAATGATGATTGAACAGCCAACATCACCAGATATGGATTTGATAATTTCATTGATAGAACGATATGTGGTTTTACTGTAAGATCGAACAAACTTATCAGATGGGGTTAACGAAGCAAGAAAGCATCTGTTTTTGGAAGAGGAAAGACTAATTGAGGCTATTCCCACGACTCGGTCTAGACTTTTCCAGCATGTAAAACGTGCAATATACCATGGCAGGTGTGAATGAGTAATAAACTTGGAATTGGTTCCTATGCTAACTAGTCCAGACGCTTATGAATGGTGAAGGGACAAATATGATCCATGGGAACCCTTTTGAACAACTCTTTGTGAGGCCTCTTCATCTTGTCAGGAGCTTGTACATTATGGATGTAAGAAAGGATGCCACGGTCTTTGTAAATGTGAAAAATCAGGTCTCTCTTGCACTGCTTTATGTGCTTGTGGTGGTGATTGAAAATAAACATGTATTTGCGGCCATAAATAAGTAAGTCTAAAGATGTTTTAGTACTTTTAGTGACCTTATTATGTTTAATCAATCTCTTCAAAACTCTACATCGAGGATACAGATTCAGGACTCATCTCTGAAATTTACGCCATATCGTTTTTTTACCGGAAGTGTTAACTTTGTATTAAAACATTTTAAACATAATAGTGAATTAGTAGTTTGAAGATAACTTCAAGCCAAAAGTTTAGTTATCGGCACAAAAACACTTTTTTTACATTTTGAAAAAAAGTTGAATATTAAAATTAAAAGTTGATATTTCTATGTCCGCCATATTGGATATAACCGGAATTAGGGGTTTTAAAGACATATGTCCTATATATTGTATCCATGAGAAGCATCAAAGAAAAGTTCCTGCACAATATAATGATAGTAGCAATACGTTAAAACACATTTCAATAACCCTCCCTAAAAAATACGCTTGTTATAGTACAATCTCCGCCATGTTGTATTTAACCGGAAGTATGACTTTTAAAGTCATATAATCTATATATTATATCCAAAAGTAGCACATAACAAAGGTTTGTGCCAAATATAATGATAGTACCATGATTATAACACCTTTTCACATAATTCAGCCTTCGATATTGGGCTGATTTAAATATAATGTCCGCCATATTGAATTTTACCGGAAGTGGTGTATTTTTTCAGATGCCTCCTTATCTGAAATCAAAGAGTAATACTAGATTAAGCTTTGTGCCCAGTTCCATGCTTGTAGCAGGATGTGCACAATTTTTCACGAAGCCACCGTACTATAAAGGGGTCGACTGACAATTTTGGTCATGATGACTTATTTGTAGATCTTACTTTGCTGAACATTATTGCTGTTTACAGTTTATCTCTATCTATAATGATATTCAAGATAATAACCAAAAACTGCAAAATTTCCTTAAAATTACCAATTCAGGGGCAGCAACCCAACAACAGATTGTCAGATTTGTCTGAAAATTTCAGGGCAGACAGATCTTGACCTGATAATCAGTTTTACCCTGTGTCAGATTTACTCTAAATGCTTTGGTTTCAGAGATATAAGCCAAAATCTACATTTTACCCCTATGTTCTATTTTTAGCCATGGCTGCCATCTTGGTTGGTTGGCGGGGTCATCGGACACATTTTTTAAACAAGATACCCTAATGATGATTGTGGCCAAGTTTGGTTAAATTTGGCCCAGTGGTTTCAGAGGAGAAGATTTTTGTAAAAAGCTAACGACGATGATGCTGACGACGACGACGACGGACTCCAAGTGATGAGAAAAAGCTCACTTGGCCCTTTGGGCCAGGTGAGCTAAAAAATGATAACAATCGTTATTTAAAAAGAGAACAACTCCAATAAGGTTCATCAGACGACTTAAACCATGTTGACTTATTTAAGTTTCTATCTATCAATTAAAGTTTTTCAAATATAAGGCAAACATTTTAAAAGTTTGTAAAATTTTCATTTCAGGGCAATAACTCCTGTAAGTCGTCTGACAGTTTGGAAGTAATGGACAATAGGTAAATCTAATCATTCCAAACATTTTTGACCTTGTCAGATTTTGTCTATTTATAGTGGTTTTCAAGATAATAGACAAAACTTGCATTTTACCCCTACGTTCTATTTTAAGCCATGTCAGCCATCTTGGTTGGCAGGCGGGTCATTGGACACATTTTTTAAACTAGATACCCTTATGATGATTATGGTCAAGTTTTGATATAGTTTCAGAGAAGAAGATTTTTGTAAAAGTTAACGACGACAATGATGGACGCCAAGTGATGAGAAAAAAGCTAACATGACCCTTTCGCCCAGGTGAGCTAAAAAGCAAAGAAAGACATGATTCATGAATAGAAATTTTCTCAACTTATCACTTGTCGTTTAATGTACCACATATATTGAAGATGATGATGATGGATGATAAAGTGCAGTGGCAAGTTCAATGCATATTCAGGGTGAGAACATGTTAATTTGATACCAATGTAAACCTTGTTTTGTACTAGACTGACACATTGAGCCAGATTTTCAAAGTGCAGGTTTACAAGGTAAACAGTTCGCAGGAAGACATGTCAAACTACATGGGACACATTAGTCTCACTCAGAGATTACCAGTCTTTGCTATTACCCTTAAATGCCACATGCTTAGCAGAGAAGAAGCAAATACCAACTTTCAAGTCTTTAGTTTGACCTGGCCAGGGATCAAACCCTCAACCTCCCCCAAGATCACAGGGGCAGTTTATTCCATTTTGATAAAGTGCATTGAAGGAGATTCAGTTAAAAATCACTCTTGGAAGTGAATTTGCACACTGAATGGTGGTGATTTTGAGTGATTCACTCTGAAATCTCCCTATGTAGAATCCATAAGTAAAATATGACAGGGTTATAAATGAGCGTTATCACCATGTCTATCAATCATCTGCAGTGGTCACCCTGTTTAACACAGTGATTCACTCATCACCAGGAAGAGTGATTTTGATCTAATTTACCTTGTACATATCCTAGTTTGCTTAAAACAGAACATACTTGACAAAACATTTTTTTTATAATATAATCTTCTTGGTAGTGATTAAAATCAGAAACAAAATATTAAAGATAAAACAGACAAGGAAGCAGTCAAGGAAGAATTTGAATATTTTAAACTTTGTTGCAAGCTAGATTTTTGAGATTTCTTTATTTGATTATTAAAAAAAAGCTCGCTTAACTTTTTGCATTGTAATAACTGTATCTTTGCTTACAAAAACTAGAAGAAATATGAATTATTGATCAATTTTATTTTCGAGACCCAACTGGTAAAAAGCAGTCAGTAAAATATTCAATTCATAATTTTATCAATTCATATCTTTGCAAAACTTAATCAAAAAATGTGCAAGAACCTTATTTATGGATGGGCAGACTTCAAAAAGGTAAACATCAATGCCAAAAGCTTATGAGTTGGAAGGACTAAAATACAGGTTTTCATCATTCAGTTATTTTTCAAAACACATAAACATTTATTTAACCTGCAAGTTATTTCTATCTTACTATGTATAATTTCATAATAATTTTCATTTCATTTCATCTGATATCAAATGTATCAACTTACCTAAGTTTCATTTCTAGTCAATATGCATAATTTAAATCCCGGTAAAATCTTTCTATAAATTTGCAAAAAAATTAAGTATAAAAGAAAATATATAATAGTAAACAAACCTGTTTTACTTTTACGCTTATCCTTATTACAATTTAAATCCACCGTATATTTCCTTCTTATTATCCATGTGAAACTGATTAGCTTAAATATAACAAAATGCTTTTAAGTAGATTTTCCTCTTTGAACATGTGAACATCTTAATGAGCATTCTATGTATATAATACTACAGACATACACCAGGTCTTTACATGAGGAATTAACTGTGACACCGATAGTCTTGTCTGTTTCTACTTATAATAAACTAAAATATATTTCTTGATCATTTGTATAGTTTTTAATATACTTAACAACTGAAGAAACACAGCACTTATCTTACATTTGCATGTTTGTACTAATTTTTTTTTTTAAATTGAAATTTGTTTAAGCAAGTTTAGCCAATAAAAAGGTGTATGGTGTGTTAAGGGTTTCCTCCTTAAGAAATTAGGGTTGATAGGGGTTGAATTCTTTTATTTTTTGTTAAATTCATTTTTTTACCTCAAGAGTAAATAAGGGATATACTTAAAATTTGTCACCATTCATTAACAAAAGTTCAGATAAAAACTTAAAAGTAGGCAATTTGGGTTATACAAAAAAAATGGTAGGCAAGGAAACTTATACAAAATAATCTTTTATATTGCTTTAATTAATTTAGAGCTAATAGAAAAAAAATTAGAAAGATTTTACATTTTTTTGAAAATATATGGGTCCGTTAGAAATGTAGTAAGAAAAACAGAAAAAAAATTTCTCAATTAAGTTTGGAAAAGATCTTCATCAGGTTATTTTTTTCTTTGAAAAATTGATTTTAGAAATAATTCTATTTAGTAACTTAATTTCCTACGGCTTGTAAATGAATGCTTGTGTTAAGGCTAACCCTACCTACCCTAATTTTTTGCATCTACCATAAAGATTTTTTTTTAATTTTTTAAACAAGACCTATTAGTCAGGCTTTTTCCCCTGTTTTATATACAAACCAGTCAAAAAGTAATAAAAAAATTAAATTATTTTCATACCTTCCTACCCTATTTTTTTTTTTTTAGGCCTAAATGTCAAAATAATTTGACTGATCCTTTAGACAGTTTAAAATATAAAGCTATTTGATATAAAGATAACAGCATCTTCACTAGCCAATGGTTACAATCTTCAAGGAGGGGGCAGGATCATAACCCTTGGCTAACAAAGACAAAATAATAGTGGCTGACAGAGCCATTTGATGTTCAATATACCATCTAAGAAGTATACATCTGCTTGGTATGTCACAAATTCTGCAACAATAACACCTACATGTAGCTAAATTCCTAAACTATTTCAGTACATGTACTTCAACAAATGAATGTCAACAGGACAATAACAATCTAATTTAGAGAAAAGCATTTATAACACTAGTTCGAGAAATAATTTGCTAATTTACATATGCTAAAATGTCTCTCATTTGCTTTGTTGATCATTTTGAAAGTTTTTAAGATGGAAGTTTTACTATGCAGCTATCACATAATTTGTCATTATAAATGACCCATGAAAATTAGGTCATGGTCAGATGAACCCTGCCAAACAGACACCTACACTATACAATCATTTAATACACCATTTACAGTTGACCGATTGTTTATAGAATCTGAGAAACAGAACTTAATGACTGGTTAGGGTTAGGGTTAGACCAATGAACCATGAATAATATCAAGGTCAGAGGTTGTTTATAGTATCTGAGAAACAGAACTTACCTGACCAATGAACCATGAATAATATCAAGGTCAGATGAAACCTGCTAGACAGACATGCACTGACTGGTAGTAAGTATCGTCTGCTTACAATTCAGTGCACAGGTTGCAGTTTCAATGCCATCCAATGCATTGTGGATGATTTAGATAAAATAGTCAATTGATGAATAGTGTATGAAAAAACAAAATTCACTCAATGCTTGCAATTGGTTCAAATCCATTCAGTGGTTTCAGAGGACAGGACTTTTTATACCCATAATAGTTTATGCCAATGGAAAGTCAATGTCAAATGATGGTAATACATGCAGTGATATATATATCACAATGAACAATAAAAGTTCAGCTTGTCAGAATGGTGCTTTTTATATTGACTTGCATGAAACACTGAAAATGATTGCCTTACTTCAAGTCTTAAAATCAAAATTTGACAAAAACTAGATATCATTGAGATGGGAACCATCTATGTGGGCCCGCTGTGAATAATGTGTGGTAAAAAATTTGTATCTTTACCATAGGACAAGGGGTTGTCAACTGAAACCAAAGTTTTTGACCTTGATCTTTGACCTAGGAAGTTGTATATACATTATGACATTCCCTCTGGTGTTGATTAATATACATGTCAAGTATAAACTTTGAAATCATAACGGTTCTCAAGATATAGAGCGGACACAATCTTTACCATAGGACATGGGGTTGTCAACTGAAACCAAAGTTTTTGACCTTGACCTTTGACCTAGGAAGTTGTACATACATTATCACACACACTCTCTGGTGTTGGTTAATATACATGTCAAGTATGAACTTTGAAATCATAACGGTTCTCAAGATATAGAGCGGACACAATCTTTACCATAGGACATGGGGTTGTCAACTGAAACCAAAGTTTTTGACCTTGAACTTTGACCTAGGAAGTTGTACATACATTATGACACACCCTCTGGTGTTGGTTAATATACATGTCAAGTATAAAGTATGAAATTATAACGGTTCTCTAGATATAGAGCGGACACAATTTGTTACGGACGGACAGACTGATCACTATAGGGCGACCCGCCATTCGTCGGGGCCCTAATAAAAATAGAAGCAAAATCCACATTACACAAAAATAATCAATCAGCATACCTAGAAGATTCAATTTTCAAGAAATATCATGCTGCAGTCTATATCAAAATTGATGAAATATATGTTATTGCAAGAGTTCAGAAATCTGGAAGTCCAAAGGTCTGGGACTTTTTATGTTCTGTAAGAACCTTTTACTGTTTTGCATAGAATGTCTGATGGGCTTTGACACCTATATACAGCTTGGTTGAATAATAATGATTAAAGTAATTGTTTTAATGCAAAACTTATCTAATACAGAAATGTTGCCATAATTTTTTGTTAAAAATAATGGACATATGAAAATCTGGGACATTTAACCACAGGAAAGATTTTAGAATTCTCATATATTAACTTGGTTGAAACCATGTTCAAATAATTTGAAGTTTCAATTTTTCCTTCAGCTTTGATTTAATGGTACATTACTGCCTCATAATAAAATTGACATAAAATGCATCTAAACATTTCCTATCTTATATCCTTGAGCATCTGTTACACAGGTAATTTGAACATGTTTTTATGATTTTCTATACTATACTATACTATAGTTTACCTGCATACAGATGTATAAGCAAGGTGCTTGGATCATTGAATTTCATCTGAATGAGTCAAAGATTCAAAACGTTTGTTCAGAAATCACTAAATCTATAGATTTTCTCTCTCTCACACAATGGTGCATTCATAAATTATTAAAAAATTATTAATTGCAATTTCTAGACACACCAACATAAATTCTCATTAATAGGTTTCCTTGATTAAAATGATCCATCAACATCCAATTATACATGTGCATGGAATTGCATATATATATATATCAATAAGGAATTGGATGTGAAATTAAACATGGGATTGTCTCCTCTTGTATAATCTATACTTGATTATTTTTTACAAAGATTCATAAGTTTTGAGAATTCTGTAACAATAATATTTTTTCTATTTGATCAAATTTGTATTAAAATGCATTAAAGTTAAAACTAGCAAGCATTTGCTACTGCAAATTTTCAAGACTAGCAGGGTTCTCACTATGGATTTTTGAAGGCAAGTCCAGGGACTTGTAAATATTGGCCATATGAACAAGTCCAACAGTGGGAAGAAGAAATTATATTGCTATATATAATAATTATTTCAGTATCAATAACTAATAGAGTAAGGAAATGACATCAAATTTAAATAATTTTTTTAATTTTGCTACAAAATGATGTTATCACAAAATGGTACACAAAATGGTGTGACATCCATTTTGCTGAACTAGTACACATTTTTATTCGGGGGCCAGCTGAAGCCCGCCTCCAGGTGCGCGATTTTCTCGCTGTGTTGAAGATCCTTTGGTGGTCTTGGGCTGTTTTTTGCTCTTTGGTCTGGTTTTTGTTTCTTTGATACATTCCCTGTTTCCATTCTCAATTTTATTATGTGTGCTCATTGGATATCTTGATGTACAATCTTACAGTTTTGAAAATGACGAGTGCAGACAAATTTTCATGAGTCCAGGACTCATGGACTCGCCTTAGTGAGAACCCTGCCTGGCATATAACATAGGAAATTCAAAATTTCAACTAACAATTAGTCTGTTAACTGCCATAACAGTTTGACAAAGTAATTGATGTTTAAAAAACTTTACGCTCAGACTGAACCTAAATGTTGACGCAGACGAAGACCATGCAAATGATGAAAACATCGAGATTGCTCTGTCTTGCTTTTGCCACATAAACGTTGCAGGCTCAACAAAAAGAGTTAATCACTGTTGAAATCAATGAGTTTTGCTTATACATGTACAAGTAGCCCTTGGTGGAAATGTAATAAAATTATACAAATGGAATTAGCCCTCAACTTTTTTTTCATGTCAAGTTTATAGTAACATATGTGTATGTAATATATATGAGTTAAAATGTCAACATTATCATGATTATCTACAGACATGTATGCATTTACACCATGCTGCCATTACACATTATTAGACATGCATGCATTTACACTGTGCTGTCAATACACATTATTTGATATCCTAGATTCATTACCCTGCATCCTATATAAAATGAATGAGGTCAAATTGATGAAAGACATCTCTTCTTAATTATTTAAAGGAATCATTTAACATTAACCATATTAAACTTCTTGGTGACATTAAACATATATCATATTATAATCAAATCAAATCAAATCAAATCAA
Source organism: Mytilus californianus (assembly GCF_021869535.1). Taxonomy (NCBI): domain Eukaryota; kingdom Metazoa; phylum Mollusca; class Bivalvia; order Mytilida; family Mytilidae; genus Mytilus; species Mytilus californianus. The sequence continues at coordinate 56,835,179 of NW_026262679.1, read as the reverse complement.
ATATTTATTATTCCAATCATGGTCCCACAGGGGGCATTTACAATTAACAATTATGATAGTATAAGCAACAAACATGAGACATTGTACAGTATATAACGTGACAGATATTATAATAGACAATGAAAATAGCATTAATAACAAAAATACATTAAAAGTACTCTTGAGTATTCTTTTTTTCCTTCCTTCCTTATGTCCAGCAGTGTAAAAATAAAAAAAAAAGTATTAATAATAAAGTTTGAACAACCTTAAATTACTATCTATAAAGATGGAAATTTGTTCATCTGCAGGAGACACCAAGGGACGGTGCTCTAGGATATACTGTTGATTGCGATAGGCAATAACAGCAATCCTCCCCGTGTCAGAAGCAGATGAACAAAATAAAAAATAAATAGAGAAACTGAATCCGGTCAATAAACAAATAATTTTTTTTTTTTTTTTTTTACCCACAGGGCTTATATATTCTCCCATTGATATATCTTATATAGCAGCAAATCCAATCATAGTTATTGTCCCAATATTTGTAATTTCCACTGATTATTTTTTTCTAATTAATCATAAGCATATCTTCATAACAGTAAGTTTATGAAGTGGTCTAGTATCTACTACCTAAAGTTATTGGCTGTATGAAGCTTAATCTGGAATTTGTATAGTATTGTAAATTTCGTGCTTCTCCCAAAAAGTGATGCCTCTACATTGTATGTCAAACTTTCATACACTACTTTCTGTCTACCTTCTTAATCAAACTAACTCCATTATTCGTTTTTTATTTCATTAATAATAATTCATACTTTTATTGCTTTAAGTCAATCTAAATACATGAAATATTCACTTATTTCAGTGTTGATTGATGAAATCATAAATTTTTTATCACCAGTAAGGAGCTTAATAGATTGGAGATGGAATGTATAATGATATGAATGACGTTCAATACAAAAACCTGGGATATGACTTACATGTAATCTTATATAATGCATTTGCATGAAAAAGATCCCACTGTAATCATGATAACAAGAAACCATTCATTTTTTTTCTTACAGGTTCAACTATTATTTTCAAGATATTTTATAACATGTACCTATTAAAGTTTAGACTTTTATTAATTGCAATGTTTTAATCATGAACAAGAGGCTGTTAAAATAACTGTAAACTGGGTTGGTTAAAATGTTTTCAAGTTATGGAACAAGCTGGAGCCATCTGCCTATCAGCTTGACTTGCAACCTTTAGGTTATATCTAAATTTTGAGTTCGAAAACCCTGTGATTTTCTTTTTAAGGACATATCATTTATTACTGGCAAAAAACAGGGGCTCATTGTAGTTTTTAGGGATCTATTTTCTTTTAAAAAAGACAAGAGGATACCTCTCTGTAACATTTATTTTGGTTGAGAACCAGCCATAGTATATAAACATTATCATAAAATGGTACTAAACTGACTAAAATGTCACGAGAATTTGAGGAAGTTATAGCTTTACAGTATGGACTTTCACATTTCTTTGCTATAAACGAAAGTTGACTTTTCTTAAAAAACAAGGGAGCTTATTCATTAAGCACAATTAAAGTACATTTCAACTTCAGGAATACAAATGTACAACTTTTGTTACTTGTACATGTTGTATTCAAGTTACTTCTATAACAATTTGGTGGGCCTAGATTTGCAAAATGTACAGAACTCTATTCAAAATAAAAGTCCACCATATTGTTATACAAGGAACTTGCATGACTTGCATACAAGATACAAAAATCGTATTTCTGAAGTTGAAATGTACTTTTGTTGATTAAAAGTGACATATATACCTGTACTGTGAAAGTACTTATATTCGTGGGGTACCAATTTTCGTGGTTTTCATGGATGGCTTTATCCTATCAAGGATATAATATAACAACTGTTGTCCAAATCAAGACATGGAAAGATCCCCATGTAGGTTTGACTACGTGGATACAGGAATATAATCTAGAAAATACATTGAATATCAGCAAACATACTTTGAACTATATATTATATACAACTCAAGACAGGATTTTATCCATTTAATCGCTAAAAACTTATACTGTACGACTTTTAAAACTTTTTAGTTCTCATGAAAAATTAGTTTTGTTCAATGAAACTCAAGACTTTCAGTGATGATATGTGATGATGAAGTGTTCATTTACTCCTCATAATTTTCATACAAAAAAAAAAATCATATAGTATAGGGATTTGCTTTTTTATTTCATAAGAATTAATTCTACAATTCAAAGTACATTTGTAGCATTTTATGTAACTGTTTTCTTTTAAGTGACATATTTATGGCCCAATTAACACCTTTGATGAAGGTTAATCTGTTCATCATTTGATCTTGGGTTAATTGGTGTCATCACTTCTGATTACACTGTACAACAATTAAAATGTTTACTTTACAATTTCCTCAAATCGAGACACATTTTGTAAGCATAGATGAATCATTTTATTTCCGAAAGCAATTATTTTACTAAAAAATTCATGAATGTTGTCAGTAATGATTCTAATGAAAGACGAAGAAGTGAAAATGAGCACCTTATTGTGTAACGTCTACAAATCATTATCATCATGATTATAAAACAAACATATGATGATTTTCAAGAATCTTCGTTTCTGATGGCTTCAAAATTTTCACTAGATTTTTTCAGGAAATTGAAATCCACGAATTTAAGAAACCACGAACATATATATTTTGCTCAAACCACAAAATTGATATCCAGGAATAAAGTACTTTCACAGTATATCTAAAAATTATAGAACTGTAAACTCAGAAATTTTTCAATATGTTCATCAATAAAAAAATTTTAAAAATATATGATTATTGGAACAAAGCAAAAAGCAATTCCACATTACAGTGAAAGTTTTTTAACTATTAACAATCAAGTGATACAATCTTCCACATGCGAAAGTCTCTTAGGCATTAAAATTGACCCTTCCCTCACATTAACTAACCAAATTGATTTGATCTGCTCAAATTTTTTTAGGCTATATCTACTTTTAAAGATTAAGAAATTTCTAAATCTAGACTGCAGAAAATTATTCTATAATGGTTATATCTTACCACTTATTGATTATTGTTCTATAGTGTGTAGTAGTTGTAGCAGTGAGGGTTTTAATAGGATATTAAAATTACAAAAGAGAGCCGCTAGTGTAATACTAGAAACAGACCCTTTCCCTCCTTCTGAGCCCTTATTCAAACACTTAAACTGGATGACAGTTGAAAAGAGAATAAAATATCACAAGTTTGTGATGACATTTAAGTGCATCAAAAATTATGCCCCATCATATCTTACTAGCCAGTTTCATTATGTTTCAGACAGAAATCCATACTCCTTGAGAAATGCTGTTCAAGGAAACCTCATACTCCCTAAACCAAAATAGAATTGTTCAAAAAATCTTTTAAGTATTCTGGACCATTTTGTCAATATCGTTACGAAATATTACAAATGTTTATTTTTATTTCTTTCAAATACAAAATAACAGACCATTTACTGAAATCAACCAGTTGAAAAAATATTGAATATTAATTATTTTATCATGTTTATTTTTTCATAACATTTTATGCAGTTGTATTGAACATTATATCATCATACTTGACTTTTATACTAATGTATGCCATGTATATGTTTCCATTTTAGTTTATGCATTTTCTATGATGAGGGCCTCAGGGAAGATTTGTTATATAGCTAACTGTGTAACACTCTTAAAGATAAAGTATTGTTGTTGTTGTTGTTTCCAAAAACTGCACTAGGATAGAATTCTTAAAAATAAAAATTTCCATTCTTGATGATAGCATTATTTGTGTGCAGCATTTTCTGATATCACAGTTATTCATTGTACATTTTTGTCAATTATGCAATCATCGCAATAATCCCATTAATGGATACATGCAAAAAATTTCTGAATTCACAGTATTTATTATCAATATAACATGTATAAGAAAATATACAAAATTGCTTTTGGGATAAAATTAAAGGGCTTCAGGGTTATTAATAGTTTCTTGGGTACTTTCAGGTATTCAGGGTACCAAAATTTCTTCCAGTAAAAACAGCACTGACATGACTGACAGTTGTTTTTCACTTCACTTTTACCAAAATAAAAGTTCTATGCCAAATATTTCATTTGATATAAAATATGCCCATTGCGTCACAGTAGCCTACTTAACTGTACTGAAAAAAAAATGTCCGTAAAACTATTCAACAGTTGCTCTTGAAAAGAAAATAGGGATGCATGTGTACATGTATTATCTTCTTACATTTCTAACTTCAACAAGCTTCCGTGTTCAATATTCTGATTGACATGCCATTTCTTTTTGACAAACAAGTCGTTTGTAAATTCATATTGCAATTTTCATTCATGGCCTTCATCTCTTTTACTTATTTTGTATTTGTACAAACTTACAAAGTAGTTTTAAAACCTGTGAATGTCTTGCCTAGTGACGTCAGTTACCGGAAGTTACAGCGTTTAGCGGAAGTGGATAGCATGAGGCGGAAGCAGGACAAATCGCCCCACTGGCAAATCGCCCCACACCTAATCGCCCCACTTTTTCACCAACTCGCCCCACTTTTAAAAAAATCGCCCCACTTTTTAAAAAATCGCCCCACTTTTGAAAAGGGTTAAATCCCGTTAATATTACTCCTGCCAACTCGCCCCACTTAATGAAAAACGGTAATATCTAGATGAATATATAATTTTCATGTCTGCCAACTCGCCCCACTTAAATGAAAACTAATCTACACAGAATACAAAAAAACGAAAATTTATTTAATTATTATTATTGAAATTAAATGATGTTTCACTTTCTGAAATTATAATTCTAAATATAATTTTCGTATTATTGCAGAATAACTTTATTCTTGTAAGCTTATAGTTATTTGCATAACAATTGAAAAGAAACCTGTTAATTGTATCATAATGCGATATATCATAACAATTGAAGGATTTCAATTAACAGCAGTTTGTTATCATAGCACTTACCGGATTGGTTACTTTTGTCTTTGAATTAAGAATAATTAAACACTAACGAGCAATCAGTGAAAGGCAAAATTTAATGTAACTTTCAAGTAAATATCAAAGAGAATGCCCATTCTTTCATTTACAATAAGCGTGTGGTCGTGTCAACGGTCTAGTCGTGGAAGCAGACAGCTACTGAACTTTCTAATGACAATGTATTCATGTTCTTGTTTCTAGTGCTGACATTTCATCTAGTACTTCTTTTTATGTTATCATGCCAGTGCTTGTCATAACTGATTTAATGTATGTTTGTTTTAAATGTTATTGTTATGCATAATTATGTATTCTGTTTTATTTCAACCAAAAGAAAAGAACCAAAAAAAAAAAAGATGCATTTCTAACGTTTTCATAAGTGGGCAGAATTGGAAGGCCTACACTCCTTACAGTTTAATCATTTTATTCATAAGTGGGGCTAGTTGGTAGCCATTAGTTCTATTCATACTTTTATTTATCAGTTGGGTACGTTGGCAGACATAAATTCAACGGTATTACTTCCTTTTTCATAAGTGTAAAGAGTTGGCATGACTCAATATTAGGATTTTCCTATTTTTCATAAGTGGGGCGAGTTGGGATAACTCAATTCATCAGGATTTTTCTATTTTTCACAAGTGGGGCGAGTTGACATTCACGTCACCGAAATACTGGTACTCACTTCTTACTGCTTTATTTAAACAAAAAGAAAAGAAAAACAAAACAAAAAGAAAAGAATTACAAAAGATGTTTATCTAAGGTTTTCATAGGTATTGATTTTATTTATAAGTTGCAGGAACATATACAACGGAATAGCATCTTTTTCCATAAGTGGGGCGAGTTGGCATTACTAAATTCATCGTGGTTTATCTATTTGTCATGAGTGGGGCGAGTTGGCAGACCTTATTTCAGCGGGATTTTAACCCTTTTCATGAGTGGGGCATGTTATCCAACCTATTTTCAATGGGATTTTACCCTTTTCATAAGTGGGGCGAGTTGGTAAACAAGAGTGGGGCGATTTTTTTGGAAGTGGGGCGAGTTGGTGAAAAAGTGGGGCGATTAGGTGTGGGGCGATTTGCCAGTGGGGCGATTTGTCATGGATTCTTCGAGGTACCGGTATCCCCTTTGAAGCGTCATGAATCCATGACAAATCGCCCCACTGGCAAATCGCCCCACACCTAATCGCCCCACTTTTTCACCAACTCGCCCCACTTCCAAAAAAATCGCCCCACTCTTGTTTACCAACTCGCCCCACTTATGAAAAGGGTAAAATCCCATTGAAAATAGGTTGGATAACATGCCCCACTCATGAAAAGGGTTAAAATCCCGCTGAAATAAGGTCTGCCAACTCGCCCCACTCATGACAAATAGATAAACCACGATGAATTTAGTAATGCCAACTCGCCCCACTTATGGAAAAAGATGCTATTCCGTTGTATATGTTCCTGCAACTTATAAATAAAATCAATACCTATGAAAACCTTAGATAAACATCTTTTGTAATTCTTTTCTTTTTGTTTTGTTTTTCTTTTCTTTTTGTTTAAATAAAGCAGTAAGAAGTGAGTACCAGTATTTCGGTGACGTGAATGTCAACTCGCCCCACTTGTGAAAAATAGAAAAATCCTGATGAATTGAGTTATCCCAACTCGCCCCACTTATGAAAAATAGGAAAATCCTAATATTGAGTCATGCCAACTCTTTACACTTATGAAAAAGGAAGTAATACCGTTGAATTTATGTCTGCCAACGTACCCAACTGATAAATAAAAGTATGAATAGAACTAATGGCTACCAACTAGCCCCACTTATGAATAAAATGATTAAACTGTAAGGAGTGTAGGCCTTCCAATTCTGCCCACTTATGAAAACGTTAGAAATGCATCTTTTTTTTTTTTGGTTCTTTTCTTTTGGTTGAAATAAAACAGAATACATAATTATGCATAACAATAACATTTAAAACAAACATACATTAAATCAGTTATGACAAGCACTGGCATGATAACATAAAAAGAAGTACTAGATGAAATGTCAGCACTAGAAACAAGAACATGAATACATTGTCATTAGAAAGTTCAGTAGCTGTCTGCTTCCACGACTAGACCGTTGACACGACCACACGCTTATTGTAAATGAAAGAATGGGCATTCTCTTTGATATTTACTTGAAAGTTACATTAAATTTTGCCTTTCACTGATTGCTCGTTAGTGTTTAATTATTCTTAATTCAAAGACAAAAGTAACCAATCCGGTAAGTGCTATGATAACAAACTGCTGTTAATTGAAATCCTTCAATTGTTATGATATATCGCATTATGATACAATTAACAGGTTTCTTTTCAATTGTTATGCAAATAACTATAAGCTTACAAGAATAAAGTTATTCTGCAATAATACGAAAATTATATTTAGAATTATAATTTCAGAAAGTGAAACATCATTTAATTTCAATAATAATAATTAAATAAATTTTCGTTTTTTTGTATTCTGTGTAGATTAGTTTTCATTTAAGTGGGGCGAGTTGGCAGACATGAAAATTATATATTCATCTAGATATTACCGTTTTTCATTAAGTGGGGCGAGTTGGCAGGAGTAATATTAACGGGATTTAACCCTTTTCAAAAGTGGGGCGATTTTTTAAAAAGTGGGGCGATTTTTTTAAAAGTGGGGCGAGTTGGTGAAAAAGTGGGGCGATTAGGTGTGGGGCGATTTGCCAGTGGGGCGATTTGTCCTGCTTCCTACCTCGAATCACCGAATAACACCGTTATTAGCCAAATAACACTTGTAAACACCGAATAACACTTGAAATTTTAATATTAGCACATATTGGTGACATTTAATCATTGATTATTAAATAATATTGTATTATAAGTGTATTTTATAACTTAAAACTTATTTATAGAAAGCAGGTAAGTTCATAAAGATCGCATTAAATATTAGTGTGTACATCCAACATGGCGACCAAGGAAAACACAATGGGAAGAATAAAAGAATGATTGCATATGCATACAAAGGGAAAAGCTATGAAAATAAAATATTAAATAATGTACTGTATATACAGAGTATTGTCCAATAATTGTTTTTCAGTAAGGTTTCGAAAAGTTAACAAGTACACCAAAGCCATGCAATTACTCCAATCACCAATTAGTTTTCATAACGATTTTCTCAATATTGAATGAAACGTAATTAAGAATTTTCACATATTTAATTTAAATTTAATCAAAAAATTAATTATACTTGATTGTTCTATAATAAAAACAAAGCAGCTGAATGGATGATTCGTATGTGTGTATTTTCTCAAAAAGAAATTAAAGGTTTTCATTGGCAAATATTAATGTTTTTACAAGTAACTAAAATTTGGTATAAAAACATGTGAAGACATATGTGCTGTCTTCCATTTTTAAAATGGCTTTATATACTTGTGTTCAATGTGATGAAGAATGTGTTGATTGCACAATTCAGTGCAGTAGTTGTGATCGTTGGGTTCACAGTGCTTGTGTCCCAATGAATGATTCAATGTTATCGGCCTGGTCAGATGTGTCTCTAAAGTTCCTATGTAAGGACTGCTGCTTTACAGACAACAAGTACGACATGGCCAAGTCCCTAGAAAGGTAAGTAATTTTATAAAGTATATTTTCAACATAATATTTATTAGAATGTATATGAAATATATAAAGAACAAATGTGAAATTGTACATATTTAATTTTAATGAAGACATTAATTTCACTAATTCGATTATATTTAACTTGTTTCTTATTTCATTTTCTTTGGCAATATACATTTGTATATTCAATTTACTTAATTTACTAAAAATTCTGAAATAAAAGTAAAGGAAAAAATAATATTCTTAGTATTGACGTTTAATTATTTTTTTATTGCTATGTTCATCCATTTTAATACATTAAATTAAGTTTAATAATGAAATATTTTTTGCCAATTAGATAATTTAATTGTGATAATGCCAAGTTCCCAATTATCAAAATATTTATTACCTTACAGTTCTATCATATTGTTAATTAGATTGTTGTTTACTGACACGTGCCCATTACATAATTAATCATTAAATGATAATGAAATTATATTACGGTATGACCGTATGGACACTCTGCATTTAACAGGCTTGTGACTGTCTTGGTATACCAAGGCTGCATTACCAAAACCAGAGACATATAATACAAGAGATTCGCAACTCGGCGAAATCCCGTAATAACACGCGGCCACTAGTTAAACCTCGCGAGATCTCCTTAGGTAATAAAGTCATTAATAAAAGTATTAAAAGTACTCGAAGTAAGGACGAATGTTTAAGCATAACATAAACTGTTTCAGTGTTAAATTTATCATAATTAATTAAATATAATTTGAGTACATATATAATTATTTATTTTAATGTAATTTTGATTTTAGATTTGTATTATTGAAAAAGAGACATAATTTGATATTGTATAAAAAAAACTGATATTAAATAATTAACACTTGATAAATTGTGTCAGAGTTCATTTTATTTGATAGTTACATAATGGGTTTCTATTGAATATACACCTGTCTCGGAGACATAATTTCACAGTGTGACATGTATATTAGGTTTGAATTATTCGATGACCAGGTAAATCACGAACATGTTATAAATAATGAGTTTTAATTGACACCTTGTAAACAAGAAGTTGTCACACCACAGGTGTCCACACTCTTTCCAAAAATACAATTCACAAAATGTATAATTAATTAATATGGAAAAAAACTTAATTTATTTGTTAATTAATTGTTAATCATGATAGGCTTTTATTCTTGATATTTATAAATTATTAAAATTTTATTTATTTTTATATTCCTCATTTATTGGGCTTTCATTGAGTTTTTTTTCTGTAGGATTGTCGGTAAATGTTTGATTTCTAAGTGTTGTTTGACAGTTTTATCATATAGGCTTGCATTGAGTTGTTTTTTTAAATGATTGTCGGTAAATTTATGGTTTCTTCATGTTCGAAGTGTGTATTGAGAATTAATATTTAAGAAAATTACAATTAATTTCTCATTTGAATAAAGCTTCATTCATGTGCACGCAATATGGAAAATTCCGATTTTATTTCGTGGGATGACAATCTTAATTTCGTGGGATGACAATCTTAATAGTTACGACTTAGATATACTCCTAAATAAACTGATAACGAACTCTTTGTTGATAGTGAAAAGGACGAAAACATAAGCGAGAGACCCACCAACAAAAACAATTGACAATACTGCATACATAGATGGATATGTGTGTCCTCGAAGCAACAAAAAATCTATAAAAAAACACAGGTCATACATCAAAGCAACACGGAAGACACTATTTAAAAAGTATTTTATAACCTTGTTTCCACGAGACAATCATTTGTAGTGGTTTTTGTCTTTTTTTATACGTGTGCATGTAAAACAAATTTCTTGGTAGAGGGGTCTAAATACAGCACAAACAACAATTTCCAAAAGACCAAAAAAAGTGAAAAAGTCTATTTTAACAAAACGCATTTGACTAACAGGTCGAACAACTGATGTTCTTAAAACCTGCTGACTGCCATTGGCGATTGCCAAATAAATTGATCACCAGATCTAACAAAATGGATCTTAATATTAATTAAATACCAAACAGAAAACAATAAACTTGTGGAAAAGATGATATACCACAAACATATATATATATATCTTTTGCAGTCACCATTGAAATGTCCTCAATACGATTTTAATTTAAAAATGAATTAGGTTCATGTTTTGAACGAGAAGCGTAGTCTGAAACGACAACAGATGCATATGAAGCTCATTCATAATATTACGACCAGCAGAAGGTTTCCTTTACTAGGAAAATTTTACTCCTTTTGTAAATTTACTGCATTCGTTCATCTTTGGCACCCTAAAAAGAAGAAAAAAACAATGACTTCAGAATAGGAGAAAATAAACAACTTTGCTATAAACAGAATGAAAAATGAATAAAACATCTAACAAAATGCAGGCTATAAATTTCATAGTGCACAAAAAAGAAGGACTGATTTAAGGAAATTTGTCCATGAACAATTTCAATATTTAGCCAGTTTAATAAAAAATTTCGGGTATCAATCAGAAAAAATCGCCACATTGTTGGTTCAAATTTTACGAAAATAGTCTTATTTTCAGTCACGAAACAACATTTGGGAGTACTATTGGCCCATAAAATTATATATTTATTAGCATATTTTTCAAGTTTTAAGAAAAAAATTGGGAGATCAAATGGTTTCTACGGCAATAGGTGAAGTAAAATGGGCCGAGTTTTAACTTTGTTTGAATTTGATTAATCTCATCATTAGAACACATTTTATCAATAACAAATTATTAGAATTAGTTTTTTGTAACTTTTAAATATACTTGCATGCTTTAGCTGTGAAAGGTATCGGCATTATCCATTAGAAAAATCGTGAGGCGTAGAACCTTTTACACAACAATACGGGTTATTACCCATAAATCCATCGGATTAATCGGCTTTCCGGTGGCCACGTCATTTCATTGGCTGTTATATAGACTCTACTAGAGTTGCGAATCTCTTGTATTATATGTCTCTGCCAAAACCAATAATAATAATTAAGAAAAAAGAACACAAATAAATATTTACAACTATATACAATATATGTACTTCCTAACTATATCTTCTGTAAAAGTGTAAGTTATAGATATTTCATATCTTTTGAATAGTTTTGTGGTGTTTCGTAAATTATACCATAGCTTTTGTTGAAACCCCCGGCAATAACCTCACGAGACGAAGTCGAGTGAGGTTGCCGAGGGGTTTCAACAAAAAACTATGGTATAATTTACGAAACACCACAAAACTAACCAAAATATATGAAATATCTGTTTTAACCTATTGCATATGTTGTTGTTTAAATATGTGTATTTCATATATTTTTGTTTATTAACTTCAAAAATAATTTTGATAAGAATCGGTCAAATTACCCTTTTAGGACCTTACACATTAAGCTCCGCCTACTTTCTAAAATACGCACGGGCTTCTGAAACAGCGGGAAAATCAGTTGGACAGGATTTTTCGACAGCGATGGATGCACATCTACATTGGTGACGGGTAACGTTACAGACTAAAAACTGTTGAAGGAATTATATGTTCTGCATATGGACGCAAGATATAGTTTGAAAGATTTCTGGAACCCAGATTTAAAGTTGAACTGCAAAGGGTTAGTATTCAAAGTTTTTATTTTATCAAAATATTTGAAATGTTTTTAAGTTTTTGATATTAATTTATAATTCTGTGGAAATTTAATTCACAAGAATCTTTCTGAGAGTCTGAATGAATCGTTCCATGTTTTAATTTGTACCAGAAGCCCAAGTTGTACATTTAATTTAATTTAATTCAAAGGATTTCAAAATGATCACGATTAAAGATCATTAAAAATCACATGTTGACTATAGATAATTTAAACAAAAAGTTCACCTTTATTTAGAGTAACCAGACGCTTCCTATTCTTAACGGCCCAACATTATAGTTATTACTTAAGCAAATCGTTAAATTAAGATGTATATAAAATCGGATACGGATCCAGGATTTTGAAAAGGAGGGGGAGTCTAGCCATCCAACATTTGGAGTAATAATACGAAATATCTATGCATTTACCATTATAGAATAGAATAGAATATTTTTATTTCCCAAATTACAGGGCCCATAAAGGGCATAAAATCAGATACAATTGATTTACATAATTGGTAACAACAACAATAATAGTCACTTGTAAATATATATTTAGTATATTAGCATTGGTCAGAATCAGAGCCAAAAACCACATATATATTGTGAATAAATATATTAAGCTTCTTGAAAGGGGCATGCCTTCCCCCTCCCTCCCCCTTAAAAAGCCGCCACGGCAAATTTCATCCTTTACATGTAGCTATACAGTTGAGCCTAAGGGACTACAATCCAAGTATACATCTCAATAACCGAAAATCGAATTATATTTTCAAGTATAATATAATAATATATTTATATATACTTTTTTTTTAAACTTTGTTCTTGAATCGAATTTTCGTTCATTTAAAAATATAGGACAACGGAGTTGGTGTATGTGGGTTCGATTCCCACCCTAGGCATTCATTTATTTCGGCTGGTGCAAAGCGGGCAGTTTAGCTTAGTGGCCCCACTCTGACTCTGTTGTTCCTATTTCAAAGAATTCAATCGGCCACGGATAGGCCTTGCTATCTTTCATTTTTTCTTTTCAAATACCAAATACAACAAAACCATGGTATAATTGTGAAAATTATACCATAGATAGCTATGGTATAATTATCGGTTATTGAGATTTATACTCGTGTTGCATTCCCATAGGTTACATTGTACAGCTATAGGTTAATAAGCTTTATTGTTTCACAAAGAATTTTGGATTATTTAAAATAATAAAATTTTTCTTCAGAAAACAAAAATAAAAAAAAAATTATTTAATAAATGATTATGTATTGTTCATGCTGTTTATTTGTATTGTGTATATTTTTTCAAATTGTTCATGCTTTTTGTTTGTATTGTGTATACTTTTCTATATTGTTCATGCTGTTTTTTTTTTACTGGTAGGTACATGTATACGTTCCAACCAATGTATGTTAATAATCTATTTTAATTGCTTTCTCCTAATGTTTAAGTAAGTATATTGTATTGTTTATGCAGTTAATTTGTATTGTGTTTAATGCATTTTTCTTTTACTGTTCCCCATTGCTGTTTTATAGACTGGATAAATAATGCATGTATAGTATTGTTGCGCATGTTTTCAGGTACAACTTGAAGAAAATATTTTTTAACAATAAGTTCTAAATAAATTGTTTTCGCGGACTATGACAGATAAGCCCGTGCCTTGTGCAGGATATCTTAGTAGTTTTAAATTTTTACAATGAAATTCTAAATAAATTCTAAATAAAATGTTGTTTTCGCGGACTACGACAGATAAGCCCGTGCCTTGTGCAGGATATCTTAGTAGTTTTAATTTTTCACAATAAAATTCTAAATAAATTGTTTTCGCGGACTATGACAGATAAGCCCGTGCCTTGTGCAGGATATCTTAGTAGTTTTAATTTTTCACAATAAAATTCTAAATAAATTGTTTTCGCGGACTATGACAGATAAGCCCGTGCCTTGTGCAGGATATCTTAGTAATTTTAATTTTTTACAATAAATTTTAAATAAAATGTTGTTTTCGCGGACTATGAGAGATAAGCCCGTGCCTTGTGCAGGATATCTTAGTAGTTTTAATTTTTGACAATAAATTCTAAATAAATTGTTATCGCGGACTACGATAGATGAGCCCGTGCCTTGTGCAGGATATCTTAGTAGTTTTAATTTTTTACAATAATTTCTAAATAAATTGTTTTCGCGGACTATAACAGATAAGCCCGTGCCTTGTGCAGGATATCTTATTAGTTTTAAAAGGGCTTGGTTACTCTCCATTTTTAAATTAAAAAATATAATATTATTTTTTTAATAACTATAAACACAAAAATTATTATTGTAAACAGTTAAATATTCCATATTTTTTTTAAAGGGGAGGCGCCCACTCTCACATTGTTCATTGCCTTGACGTGGCGTGAGGGCTCCACTTTGGTGGTCTAAAATGAACACGTTGAGGGATTGTATGCAATCATTCTTTGATTCTTCCCATTGTGTTTTCCTTGGTCGCCATGTTGGATGTACACACTAATATTTAATGCGATCTTTATGAACTTACCTGCTTTCTATAAATAATTTTTAAGTTATAAAATACACTTATAATACAATATTATTTAATTATCAATGTTTAAATGTCACCAATATGTGCTAATATTAAAATTTCAAGTGTTATTCGGTGATTACAAGTGTTATTTGGCTAATAACGGTGTTATTTGGTGATTCGTGTTACCCAAGGGGATACAGAATGATCGACCAAGGATAATTACAGGGGCGGATCCAGAACCTCGATGTCTGGGGGGGCACCATGAAACCAAATTTAAAGATTTGTATAGAGATGTATATATGGTGGTGGTGTCATGTATTGGGGATGATGGTGGTTTGTGAGGGGGGGGGGGGGGGGGGGTTCAGGTCTTCATTTCTATATCTTTTAATTAATTTTGGGTCCATTTCTTTCTACTCTTTTATTTGCTGCATAATGTCCTCTATTCTTTATAGTTCAACACCCTTAATCTGTTTTCTATATTTTTTGGGCCCATTTTTTTTCTAGTCTTTACTTTTTGACCATTACTAGTATTCTCTAATCTGTAAACCCCATTCATACCCTCATTCACGGTAAACCATTCATACCCTCATTCACGGTAACCTATTCATACCCTCATTCACGGTAACCTATTCATACCCTCATACACGGTAATTGAAACAAGAAAAAATATACAAATATTACTGTACAATAAGTAGGTTTTCAAAAATACAATATCATTTTATTGATGATTATATATCAGGCACAGACCATTCATGTTTTGTGGAAGGGGATGTTTTTTAAAGACAAATCGATGGTTTCCATAAAAAATATGAGGAAAAGAAACACGACATTTGAGTTTAAATAAAAATGTTGTAATCAGTGGCGGATTTACCGGGGGGACTGTTGTATGCATTGAAAAAATTGTTTGTTGTTTAATAAAGTTCGAAAAAAACTGTTCTGAGAAAGACACATTCCCCAGAAACCGTATACAATGTGAGTGTTTGGTAATAAAGACGTATATCTCATATCGATACTAACCTTCTTGACACTAAACATCTATTTTTACATATTCTTTTAAGACCGATTTTAGTTGGTAATTTCTTTCCTGATAAGAAGATTTCACTTGTTAATCGATATTGATCCTGTTAATATATTCGTATTAATTCCAACCAGCATGTACATGTACATGTAGTTTACATAAATGCTTTTGGATATAGACATTAATTTACACAAAGGTGTCAATATTTACACACCCATCGATAACTTGTCATAAATCACGCATGTTGAAGCTGGGGTTAATTAATGACCAGTTTAGGAAGTCAAATCAAGCTGTGTCTTGATTTTCTATCTAGATATCTAGATAAGCAGATACAGTAGCAATAAAACTATGTGAGAAAATTTTTTTGGTGACCTCGACTGGGGGGGCACGTGCCCCCTGTGCCCCCCCGGTAAATCCGCCACTGGGATTTGTATCGTTGGATCAAACTGCATATAACTTCCAATGGCAATTATTTCATGCATATTCAGGAAGTAGAAAGAGGTTGTACTAAATAGTTAATTAACGTAACATTCGAGATTTACATCCCCCCCCCCAAAATAAAAAAATAAAAAAATAAACACTAAAATTTTAAATAAATAACAATTAAAGCAGAACTTTTTATTTCGAGTCGACGATCGGCGTATGTCAGTTAGATTTCTTTAAGTAAAAGGTACGTAAATGGACAATCTAACGGATTTTTATGAAATTTTGCAGGCACATTGATCCACTAGAACCACAAATAAATATCCAAAAAGTATGCAAGCAAAAAATTTTCGGAGATAAAGGAATCTGAACATCATATATAAACCGAAGTACAAATATATATATTAGGATGCAAGTAAATACCGCAAATACTATTAATAATTTGATTTTGAATGGACTTTCTTCAAAACATGTACTGTGAATTTTCTTTTAAAATCAGTATATTTCTTTGCACTAAAATTTCCCGGTTTTCACTGATTGATATAAAATTTACCGGGGGATACCGAATTCATATTTGTTGTATGCAAATGTATTTGTTTTATCGTAAAACATGATTTTGCCATATCGTTTTCAGTTTTTCTTTGAACTTTTAAGTTTTTGGGTGTCCCATTGGAATTTTCCGCATCTTTTTTAAAGGCCAGTCAAAGTTGCTGAACTTCTATTGCGATATTTGCATGAATTCTATACTTTCGTACCTCAGATTTCTGGATATTTAATTTGCTATACATATCGGAAGTAAACAGCTACATATATTATTTTTCGATACTAATTGGTGTCTGTTTGTTGATTCTGACCTTGTGCATCTAAACAACAAAGTTATACATGTTATCTTGATGAGTAAAATATTTGTCGCTGGACATTTAGAAGCCAACAATCAAGTAGTTCAAAAACGTGTGTACCTTGTATAGACTTTTAATCACTTTCATTTAATGTTAAATTTTCCGTTCTTTTGTTCGATTATTTTTCTTTTCTTTGATTTTTTTTTACTTTTAAACGCTGGATACCAAGATTAGAATTAGACCATGCGCGTAGCTACGTTTACGTGCACATAAATTTTGAAGAAAAAATATTTTAACACAAATAAACGAAAAGAACTGATTAAAAGAACACGAGCCTTGTAATTCTTTCTCCGATGACTTGTAATTGAAGATATTTACTTTTTAATCAAATGGTATCATATTATATATTTGTTAATTTTCTGTCAAAGTCTGACTCTACTGCGAATTCTACTTTTGCTTAAAGCAATTCATTATCTGCTGAGATACGATGTGGCTTGCATCTTTATGTCACAGTTTGGTATTAATTTTTACGTTACACCTGACCATCTATGAAAATTAATTAGGTCATGTGTCAATTAACGAAATTTGCGTGTAAGAAGGTGAGTAAATAAGATGAGGTAAAAAAAAAATGAATAGAACGAAAACATTGAAATGGACACTTGCTTTTTTACCATCTCTATAAAGTTTTGATTCTTTTGTCGATTGTCGTTTACCGCACATCTCGTTTTAAACATATTTTAAGCAACTAGTTTTGACATTTTTCTCTCAAACAAATGACCATAAGATTTCAAATCAACACAATGAATAAATTTAACAGACTCTAAAAGAGAGGCGAAATATACCAAACTCATCAGTTGAAAACAAACTGACAATACCATAGCAAAATACGAAAAACTACGAAAAAAGCAAACAACAGTATACAAAAAACAACACAGATATAAGAAAGAGACTGAGCAACACGAAACCCACCAAAACTGGGGTGATCTCAGGTGCTCCGGAAGGGAAAGCAGATGCTCCACGTGTGGTACCCGTTGTATTGCTGATGTAAGTACAAACCCAGTGATAAGTCTAATTCGGTAGGTCAAATTCGTGGAAAAGAGGTCGGGGTTATGGTAATATCAACAATTGGAACAGATCCCTCGTCATTAGCATTCTGTGAAACAGATATTTCATAACAGTCAACTTACTCGTGATGTCGATCGTAAAATTTTCGAAGGGGTGATTTCAACTTCACCACTTGGAAATCTTGGTTCGTTAGCTTCATTGTAAGCAGCAACCCTCTATCAAGGAAATCATGATAGGAAATGCAAGCTCTGGAATATCTTATCAACTGTGAGGTATATACTCCATATGCAGGTGCTACTGGAATGTTGCTACATAGAAAAGTAAAGTTCACAATTGGAAGCTGAAATCATCTCTTTTGTCGTAAAATTTTTGTCTTAACCGACCAAGTATGTTGCTATTGATGAGTTGTTTAACGACAGATATTGATATCTCTTTCTCAAAAAGCGTGAATTTCCGGTGGGTTTCACTGCCTACCAGGAGGTCATCTGCCCTGGATCACCTTAGCGGACCTTAAACCCCTCGATGAGGTTCGGGCATACACTTGAAAATGGCCTAGCTACGCCATTGTCTTGCAAATTAAGTTTACTGTTTGTGTCATATATGTGCATATGTATGTAATCAGTATCTTCCATATATTTGATATCCAGTAGTTAAAATGGTAAAATATAATTTCTTTTTGGTGTATCCATGGCAACAATCTGCATTTATTTGTTATAAAATATTGCAAAAAGGGGGGAAAAGATGTCACATATTTCCCAAAAATTTAGCCAGAAGTAGAATTTCAATCCCTTGGAGTGATACCTTTTCTGAACCTGTTTACATATATCTATCAAGAAATCAAATAAAAATCACATGTCTTTCGTCTCATTTTTTTGTAAAATTGCGTCAAAAACTTCGTGTAGAAAAAAAGTGTTTGTAAACATTACATTAAGAATCAGTTGAAAAAGAAACGGAAATACGGCAACGTTTTACGATGTTGGTCCTGTTGTTAGGGATTTTAGTTGTGATGTCATTTTCAATGCAAACAAGCTTACATCAACTTCATTTGAACTTTGGTGGATAGTTGTCTCATTGGCAATCATACCACATCTCCTTATATTTTTATAAAGAAACGCCATTATCAGATAACGTTTTTTTTCATATCAAAGAATTATTAAAATAAAATTGTTAAAATGAATTTCTCTAATATTCATGCTATTTTCACAATTCTCGATCGATGTGAGAAAAATACTTCTCACCTCTAGAGAAAACTTTGTTCTCAGAAAATGATTGGTCAAAATTTAATTATGATGTCAATTTTTCTTGATTTCTACTGAATTTCCTATTGTGACGTCATGAAAAAATGCGACCATGTCTGATGACGTCACATAAAAGAACACAACTTTCTGCAAATCTTTGATAATTAAGGATACACCTTATTTAGATATCGTCTAAAAATCATTAGAGAAACAGTCTCCACCACTATATCTCGTGTATTACAACATTTCTCCACTCTCAACAGTTAAATTTGAATATTAAAAAACTCGGCAAGCCTCACGTTTTAGATTTTAAAATTTAACTGTATCGAAGGGAGAAATATCGTAACAAATAACACATTTTGTTTGCCATAAAATCATATGTTGAATAAGATCCAGATTAATTTTAAATGTACAGATTTTTTTTTAATTGTTTGCGGGAAACCAAAAGATTTCCTCAAAGTCTCGTTTTTTTTTAATCATTTCATTGATTTTCTTTATTGTAATTGTTATTAAGTATAAGTTAAATTCTTAATACATATCCACATTAAATGATAGTATGCGAGGAGAAACCTCACTAGGAAAATTCCATGTTGATGGGACTAGAAGCCAATTTTCGTCCATCTTAAAGTATAGTGGAGCACGTAATTTATTTTGATGTGTTTTTGTTTGATGTGTTTCTTCTTTACAAGTGCAGAAAGATGCGGATGTTTTATTTTCTGTCTTCAAATAAATGGGTTTTAAATAAACCACTGTCAACATCCTGGTCTTGCGATCACAAAAATTCAAGTACGATTATCGTTTTCAGACTCAGAAACCAACCAATCAAAATACTGGATTTGATGTTTTTCGAGAACAAATTTTGTACTCCCGAGTACTGATTTTAAAAAGTTTAAAAAGCTCGCATAACATGGAACAAATTAGATGGATAAATCATACTTTTATTAGACTGGTAAAAAGAACAATTTTCGAAATGGCATAACTTTAGGTTTTTCTTTGTACTCTTTCTGGGACATATTCATTTATCATAGTTGTAGCCTGGAAAAGAAAAGAAAATATATCCAGTGGAAATTATAGATCACACATGAATAGGTTGCAAAAACACATTTACTAAACATTTAACAAAGACTATAATAAAATGATTATTGTACTACAGACTGAATTTTCTGTGTGTAATAGGTAAGATATACACAAAAAATCATGCACAGATTGAATGATTGACTCAATTATCGGTTGATTGGTAAATTGATTGTTGGTTTGTTTTGCTGATTGATTATTATTCATGATTGATTGGCTGATTGTTCGATACATTGATTGATAAACTGATCCATGAGTTGGTAACTCGTGTATTGGATACACACACACAACAAATCCAATGACTGTAATACAATGATTATCAAATAAAAAACTAACCCGACTAATCCAGTCGTTATATTCCGACTCGATCACTATCGATCGCTACATTAACGAGAGGACACTGACCGATAGAGGGCGCTGAATCATTCGAGTTAATAAAAAAAACTGAATTTTCTGTGTATAATAGGTAATAGGTAAGATATACACAAAAATTAGATTCAATCTGATTGATTGAGTAATCGGTTAATTGGCAAATTGATTGTTCGTTTGTTTTACTGATTGATCATTCAATACATTGACTGATTGACTGATCCATGAGTTAGTAACTCGTGTATTGGTTGTGTCTGATTTTACAAGTCTCAACCTTTTTGTTAATATGACCGATTTTTACTTCTGTCCGAACATTCAAATTATAGTGTATTGGAATAACATATGTATTGCTATATACTTGCCCATTGATAAAATGTTGCAGCACCAGAACTTGCTATCTGGACAGATTCCAGGTCATATTTTGAAAGAATAAATTTTGCTTTTTGAAGATTTGCCTTTTTAAGTTTTGAAATGTTTATATTGGCAACTTTTCTCTTCAGACCTTCTTTTCCCCTTTTTGATATGAGTCCTTGGATGGTGGCCCATTTCTTAAAAAAAAAGAAGAATGCTAATTATGTATTTCAGTATTCTATAGTACAACGTGTTTTTCATACACACCTTGTTATAGCAAATATTTAACGTAAGTTAAAGATACATGTCAAATCCAGGGGCGGATCAAGGATTTTTGAAAGGGGACGTAATAGAACAAAACGTAATAAATATGTAAAATGTGGACAATTTTATGTTTAGAAATGATATATTTTCCAATAAAATCCGCCACTGAAATCTATATCAACAATAATAATACAAAGAAGAAGTTACTCGACAGAATCCCCAGGAATCTACTCTACTGTTGACAGCGAAAAATATTGTATAAGGTAGCATCTAATTGTAACCCTCTGATCTAAATTTAAAGAAACCATGGCCTTTGATGGCAAACAATGTCTTCTAGATGATACTTATCATGTTGTCTTGACCTGTTTAAGATATTTTTAAGGTACTTAGTATCCTCTCAAAAATATTTAAATAAATGTGTCAGTTTTAATTGTGTTAAATTCTATTTTACTTAACAAAAAAAAGAAAATCCTATAAACAGACCTTGAGATCTGTTTCCTTATGGCCCAGGAGAAGAAATGTTGCTGCCATTACACCATGAACAGGGTTTGGTGGCTGGGGATAACTTCTTAGTTCTGATATTGTTTTCTGGTCCATGGCTAACACAGCATGGTGTAATCTTTTTAGCTTCCTCAGCCTCGATCTCAATTCTTCTGCATCCTGATAAATCAATCCAAGATCCTTTTTCAGTGACGTTTCACTAAGATTGTGCATAGTTTTATCTAGCGTGTCCAAATCCTTGGCGGCTATAGCTTCTCGAATCTCTGAAAGGGAAGTGGATATGAAAAGTCATCGTCATATTTGTTTACTAGTAGTTTGATTGAAAATGCATTTGTTGTCAATTTTTGTTTTCATCACAATGCAGACTATATTATACTTCGATGACATAAAAGTAGCCCGAAAAGTTGATTTATTCAAAAAGTTTTTACAATAAACTTATAAATGCACTAACAGTTAAAAAAGAACAAGGGTTAAAAAGTTAAAAAGGATGGTTAAAATTGTCTTCATCTTGACGTAGATGGTTGAAAACTGGGTCTAGACCCTCTCCCCCCTCCCCCAAAAAAATTATCAACCAAGAATTTAGCAGGATGTTTCTAATATGAGATAAGACATACATTGCATCGAAACATGAAACGTTGTTAATCTGTCAATGTTTTAGCTATTTTTCGGTCTTGGCTATAGTGAAGTTTTTGTTAGCTTTTTAACCTTGCTAAACGAAGCTTTCATTACCTTTTTAACCTTGCTAAACGAAGCTTTCATTACCTTTTTAACCTTGCTAAACGAAGCTTTCATTACCTTTTTAACCTTGCTAAACGTAGCTTTCATTACCTTTTAAACCTTGCTAAACGAAGCTTTCATTACATTTTTAACCTTGCTAAACGAAGCTTTCATTACATTTTTAACCTTGCTAAACGAAGCTTTCATTACCCTTTTAACCTTGCTAAACGAAGCTTTTATTACCTGTTTAACTTTGCTAAACGAAGCTTTCATTACCTTTTTAACCTTGCTAAACGAAGCTTTCATTACCTTTTTAACCTTACTAAACGAAGCTTTCATTACCCTTTTAACCTTGCTAAACGAAGATTTCATTACATTCTTAACCTTGCTAAACGAAGCTTTCATTACCTTTTTAACCTTGCTAAACGAAGCTTTCATTACCCTTTTAACCTTGCAAAACGAAGCTTTCATTACCTTTTAAACCTTGCTAAACGAAGCTTTCATTACATTTTTAACCTTGCTAAACGAAGCTTTCATTAGCTTTTTAACCTTGCTAAACGAAGCTTTTATTACCTGTTTAACCTTGCTAAACGAAGCTTTCATTACCTTTTTAACCTTGCTAAACGAAGCTTTCATTACCTTTTTAACCTTACTAAACGAAGCTCTCATTACCTTTTTAACCTTGCTAAACGAAGATTTCATTACATTCTTAACCTTGCTAAACGAAGCTTTCATTACCTTTTTAACCTTGCTAAACGAAGCTTTCATTACATTTTTAACCTTGCTAAACGAAGCTTTCATTACCTTTTTAGGTTTTAATTCCATTGTTAATTCAAATGAAATTTTCGTTATCGTTTGGTAGTTTTTGTTACCTTTATTTAACCTTGATAAAAGAAGTTTTCGTTTTGCCTTTGTGTATTCTCCTTTGTCTATAAGTCCTTTTAATTCAAATTCTTTAAGAGCTGCTTGTAAATTTTCTGGTGAACCACTACTAACTGCTTCTAACAGCAATTTTCGAGTTTCTGCCATTTTAGGTTCCTATTCAACACAAATATATATATACATAGATTTAAGAAGATGTGGTATGATTGCCAATGAGACAACTCTCCATCCAAGTCACAATTTGTAAAAGTAAACCATTATAGGTCAAAGTACGGCCTTTTTTGTTTGTTCTTATGTTGTCCTGTGGCAGCACTGTCCTATGTTCGGTGCTCACAACATATTTCACCCGCCATATTCCTTATTATTTATTAGCCTGTCCCAAGTTATGAGCCTGTAATTCATTTTTTATCGTTGGTTGCTGCATATTGTATTGTTTTTCGTTTTTTGTTTTAGCATACATCAAGCTGTTGTTTTTTCTCAGTTTATTGTTTCAAGGTCTATTTAAGCCTTCTTTATCGTCTGGGTTTTGCTCGTTGTTGAAGGCCATACGTTGACCTATGGTTGCTTACATCTACGTCATTTGGTCTGTGGTGGATATAGTTGTCTCATTGGCAATCATACCGCATCTCCTTATTTTCATTGTATTGTTTGGGTTTCTGTCGAAATAATTTGTTTTGTATTTGCTTATTCAAGTGTTAAGTGAAAATGAAATTTGGAAAGTTCGTAGTTTATTTGTTGACGTTTAATTTCGGCATTATTACATATCTATACTATTCAGACTGTTTCTGGAGTAACATAGATGGTGAAGAGTTGTTTTAATTCTTTTGATTTTCAAACATCATTGAAATGCTGATTATTCAATTTTAAGGCAAGTTTATTGAGTTTTTTTCAAATAGATTATAATATTAGATAAGCTTCACTCGAGATATCTTCTACATGCAATATCCACCAAGAAAACATTGACACAAAATTTTAGGACAAGTTTTTCTAAAAATGCTCACCCTTTTCATAATTATACAAGCTGATAACATGATATACTACACAAATGTCAAACAAACTAAATTTAAACTTTTTAAAATGTGTCTGTCCCATATTCGTCATTTGGTCTCTATGGTGCATGGATAATTGTCTCAATTGCAATCATACCACATCTTCTTATCTTTATACTAAATTCCCTTTATGGATAAATAAATTCATCACAAAAACATATGACAAAACGCCAAAGTTGAACCAATGCAGAGATTAGATCAGTTGAAAGAACAGCAAAAATCTCTGGTTTATTCAACTAGACAAATACCAAGAACTACATATTCATGTGGTAGTTTCATCTTATCTGATGGTCATCTGCAATGGCCTATATTGAGCAAGAAATTAAACAAATTCACAAAAGTACGTAGATGCAAACTTGATATGAATAATATTGAATTCACAGTTAACATGTGAAATTAATATCGGCGAAACGTGTATTTTTATCAAAGATCTGAAAGCACTGTAAACAGGGAATAACTTACCTCAACAACTTCAGTTCGTTCTAATAGGTAATTACAAACATTTTCATACATTAATGTTCCTGTATCTTTACAAAAGATTTGAAGAGCATACTCCCCTTCCTGAGGAGGTTTCACTTTTACAACAACCTCGGCCTTATTCTTCACCACTGTTACACAGTCTGATAACTCCGATTTTGCTTTCAATGATTGAGAGAGCTCTGCGTAAATATCACTGTCAGGATCAACAGTAAATTTAAACACTGTCTCTAGGGATTCATCGATGTTGACTTTTCCAGATGTTTCCGCTAAAGCTGTCATATTATATTTTTCTAAATATTCCTCTCTTGCACCCCATCCTATTTCCGGCACTAGAGGTAGAGGAAGACATTCATCCATGCCATTTTTACATGCTAAACAAAAATCACAGACCCATCCTGAATTGTTATGCTCATGTTCGTTTATGTCTACACAAAAGATTTGCATTTTGTAAGTGCCAACAGAAACAGGCGGAAATCTCACTTCAAATATAGTTTCATTCTTCGAATAATAATGCAAAACGAACTTTTCAAGAGAGGGGTATGTATATTCACCCTCGTCATCAGGATACCTTTTCCTAAATAGCTTATAGCTAAACTTCAGTCTACTTTTAATTTTTTCTGGCATTTGTATTACAATTTTTATTTTTCCATCATTACATAGAACTTTACAAGATTTTGGTTCAATGATTTGTAACCCAAGTTTAAAAAAATTAGGTTGTAAAAACAGCTTATTTTCAAAATCGGCCTTTGAAATCGGATCATCAAGTAGCTGCCATTTAAAGTCGTTTGGCAAACATTTGATGATGAACATCTCTGGATCTATCAAGAAATAGGAATCATTGATCTTAGGAGTGACAATGTATGACCGACTTCCTATCCTGTCGCCTGTATGAAATTCTTGACAGTCTACCACTGTCCAAGCCCCCGTCTCATATCCATTGGAAGTCATTAACGACCAATGAGGATGAATTATTCTCCAGTTCCCTTCCACAAATACGGCATTCCAAGAGTTCTTCATAGTGACGGTATCAATTTTATCTCCAACATTATAGTTCACACCTTTAGCCACACCGTGTATTACTACACAAGGTAGACCAGCTTTCCTGAAACAGAAAGAATAAATTATCAACCATTAATGGAATTTTCAAATTGGCTCATTCGATCCTCGAGGCTTATGCACCACCATTTGTAACAAATTGATACACTGAATTGTTTAAAAATCTTAATGATTTATGATCAAAATAAGGGTATGTGGTATGATTGCCAACCAATCTGATTAAAAATCAGGTCTCACGTGCTCGTATTATAAGGATTGATTGCCAACGAGACAGATATCCACCAAAAACCTATAGACAAGGATATGAACAATTACAAATCACTTTCAATAATGACTCATAATGAGTAAAACCCATATACCGTACAGTAAGCATTAAAAGGCTCTGAGATGGCAAATGCGAAACAATTCAAAAGAGAAAACGAATGGCCTAATTGATACCAAAACAATAAACGAAAACCAGTTATAACAGACAGCAACCAATGACAACCACTCAGTCTGGATTACAGGCCAGGGGACTAATAAGATATACATGTGCATGTACAAAGTTAGAATGTCAGTGGCGTAGCTAGGCCATTTTTAAGTGTACGCCCGAACCTTGGCGAGGGACATGAGGGCCACCAGCGGGTTTAGGTCAAAGGACTTCCTGGTAAGAGGTTCGTTGGGGTGAAGCCCCAGGAACCTCACGCGTTATCGAGAAAAATACCATTTCTGTCATAAAAAACTCATCAATAGTAACATACTTTAGAGTCTAATTTGTTTATTTTCATGTTTAATTTATCATTTATTTTGATAATTTGGAATCTAATGGTCATAGATTTCAGAGAAAAATGTCCAAACCAGACACTTTATAATATGTTTAAAAGGAGATGTTGAATTAAACAAGCAATCGACAAAAATAAAAACAAAAGCAAAGAGTTTCCATTTCAATGTTGTTCTATTATTTATTCAATAATATGTTCATCTTATTTTCTCCCATTTTATGCACAAATTTTGTTTATGGACACAGGAAATGATGAATGTTTATAGATGGTCAGGTGTAACATAAAAATGTGTAAGGCCGGTTTAGTGGAACCCTGTGTCTCGCCTGGGATAGCTGCTGTCAGTGTAAAAGTGTGATTTAAAAAAAAAATCAAACTTTTTTCCGATGCTTTTTCATGATATTGAACAATTAGCTTATATCCAAGTTTCATAACAATCTATGAAGGTTAACAAATTTAACATGTCACAAAAATTTAATCCACTGTGTTAATTCAAAAAAAAAAAAAATAAGTCCGTCTTGTCAGTAAATTTTTCCAAAATTTTTTTTTACTTTCAAAATTTTGCTTCAGACATAATCTCTTACTCATAAAAAAGCTTCTGCCAAATTGTCATAAAATTCGATGAAAGTTTGACAAAGTAATTGATGTTTAACACACTTTAACCTAAGACTATCTTACTGTATCTACTTATTAACTGCAAACAACAAAGTCCTTTTATTAGTAAAATACGGCAAAAAATTGAAAAATGTATGTTTATTATACTGTCTTTTGGTCATAAAAAAGCCTCTGTCCAAATTTCATTAAATTCCATGAAGGTTTGACAAAGTTACAAATGCTTAAAAAAACTTTAACCACAGATTGAACCTAAATGTTGTCAACTTGACGACGCCGACGCGGAATCTAGGATCGGTATGTCTCGCTTTCGCGACATAAATGTCACAGGCTCAACATTCACACTTTGACAGAAAATGAACAAATATATAATATAATACCATTTGATTAAAAAGTAAATTTCGTCACTTTTTTCTTCTATTGCAAGTCATTGAGGAAAGAATTAAAAGGCTTTTAACCAGTTCTTTTAATTTCTTTAGATTAGAATATTTTTTTCTCTAAAATTTATGTGTACGCCCAGGCGTTTTGACGTAAACGTAGCTACGCGCATTATGTAGAGTGACCTGTAAATATCGTTTTTGTTGACTTGTGTTGTTTGATTGCTGTCTCATTGTTTGTTTTTTTTTCTATTGTGAAAGATGTCGGGGTAAAAATCAAAATAAAGAAATGCGGTATGATTGTTAAAGTGACAGCTATTCACCAGAGAACAAAGAGAACTACCAAACCTTTCTTAAACTATTCATATAAAGAAATAAAAACACTTACAGAATGCTTACAAACTCAAAGTATCTTAGGCAAATAGTCCGAAATTGTTGTTAAGATTTTTTATTATCTGATCTTAAGGTGTAAACTATCATGCGTCCAAAAACACTAAACAAAGAAGGATAAAATCCAGAAAAGAATAAATATTTTAAGCACAAAATCCTACGATACATTTGGTCCCATAGCTCCATTATCATTTTCTTCTTTCAAAAATGTCTCTTTTCCTGGTAGTGTTTAAAAAAAAATTACCTGCACATTATTGCGAATAACTGAGCATATGTTCCTTTACGCATCCGTATTGCGTGTAGGTGACCGACAGGAGTATCAGGGGACGGTATATCCTTCTGACATAACAGGAAAGGCACTTTTTGTTGAACAATCCAACAGAATATTGCTCTCACTTTAGCCAAGTCGCTTTCAAGATTACTTAATAAATAGTCCAATAATGTTGAATAATCGTTGGCTGCATTCAATGAGACCTGCAATGTACAAGAACAAATGTAGACAGTTATAGTTTATCTTAATGTTACTTTAAAGGGATGGGTTTGTGAAAATCAGTTGGAACCAGGCGTACAGTAGAAGCGATCATTTGATGTGCTGCTTGGTTGCTTTATCCTTGACCTTTCCCCTTATATATATATATATATAAGTACGTCTGAACCAGTGACAACTCTACAACAGATTTATCCATCGGATCACCAGCAGTGATGGTAATACATGGATGTGTACATTCTGTATATACAACTAGTCTAAACATCAGCCCAACAATGTTAGATCTGTAAATTTGTTTTCGCAAATTTTTTGTTCTTCCCTCGCCGGGATTCGAACTCATGCTACTGAGATATCGTGACACCAAATCGCCTGCACTGTATCCGACGCGCTAGACCACACGACCACCTAGGCTTCACAATACTAGTAATAAAGCTTTCGGTGGCCAGGTGTTTCCTTTCCTATTTATATATA
Source organism: Mytilus californianus (assembly GCF_021869535.1). Lineage (NCBI taxonomy): Eukaryota > Metazoa > Mollusca > Bivalvia > Mytilida > Mytilidae > Mytilus > Mytilus californianus. Next base: position 56,806,084 of record NW_026262679.1, on the reverse strand, counting down.
TACAAGTCTAAATTGAAAACAACGTTCAAAACTATAATTGCGTTGGATAAAAACCGCAATTTTTATACGTGTGAATGCAAAACAAATTTCTTGTTAGAGGGGTCTAAATACAGCACAAACAGCATTTTCCAAAAGACCAAAAAAGTATATTTTAACAAAACGCATTTGACTAACAGGTAGAACAACAAATGTTCTTAAACCCTGCTGACTGCCATTGGCGATTGCCAAATAAACGGATCACCGATGTAATAAATGGATCTTAATTATGAATTTAATACTAAACAAAAAACAATAAACTTGCGGAAAAGATGGTATATCGCAAACAAAAGGTGCAAAGGTTTTTGTACACCATATCCGGATTTCGACAATTAATGTCTCTTCAGTGATGTTAGGAATCGAAACGGTATTAGGAAATATATATATATATATATATATATGTTTATTCACACTGAAGAGTGGCTGGTACAGAAATGCATTCACGTAAAAAGAAAAACAAAAACAAAACAACCCAACCCCCTCCCCCCATAAAAAAAACAACAAAAACAACAACAGTTTAAACATGTTGTTTGTATTCTTTAATATATTGATGATACTACTATTGTGTTCGGCTATTAGATAAACAATAGAAATATATAGAAGTTTTTGTGTACTCTTTTGTAATTCTCCGATTAGCTAGTTGCCATGATCAAAAACGATCAAGATCGATTCAAAAATTCGATGGGCATTATAGAACTATACAACGGTTTGTTTACATATCTTAATTAGAACAGGCACACCGCAAACTCTGTAAAGAAGAACATAAAGGTAGTATATATGTGTCTTTCTCAGTCTTGGGTTGTAGACTAGCAGAACACTATAAGTCCCGATTTTCAATCAAGTCAGCAAAATTTGATGCAGGAATGCAATTAACTAACGTGAATTTTCATTCAAATAAATAAATTTATAACGTTTTAACTTATGATAACTAATATTTTTACAAACGTAGATTATTTTTTTGCTTGATTTTCATTTTTTTTTTAAATTAGTTTATACAGAGGAGGTAACTCTGAAATAGTATAATTTCTAAAGGAATCTACATGACATTTTTCTGTTATATGTTATAGCAGGAAAAAACGTACGGTGACCCTATCTTTTCTTTTGATATTCTGACAGCATTTTCTAAGAGCCATCTTCTCGTATTTTATTTCACAATTCTGTTATTTAGATTACGTTCTATTCACTTAATGATGGTTTTCCTGTATAATCCATACAAAATGTGTCATTTTTTTACAACCTGTAGCTTGAAAAAAAAGCTCGGTGACCTATCATTTTCATTATATTTTTAAACATACCACAATATATACTATATTTGGCAAAGTATGAAAAAAATCTATCATTTTTCGTTTATACTACCATACCACCTTAAATACGCTCCAGTACATGGGCTTTGAAGAGATCATTTGCAATATTCAGTTTTTAACTATTCAAGAGAAAATGATGAGACGAAGAGGACAAAAGCTGCAAAAGGATGAAATAATTAGGCTGCCATCGTTACCAAAATTATGATTGATTGATTGTCAAGTTAATTATTGCTTACCTATCGTCCAATCGGCTGTAGTTGTGTATAGTCAAGAAGGAAGAAATATAAAATATTCATAATACCTCAAGAACATGCTGTTCTATCTCGAAGAATTCTTCTGGATGATATATTTGTGATTTAGTTGAAACTGGTGGAGCAGGATCAGGATATGTAAGGCCGTCCTCATCAGGACCAACCTCAACAGTAGGCACAGTCTGAAAGTATTGTAAGAATGATTTCAATTAAAAATACTGTTGTCGATATAACCGAATGTGATAATATTTGCTTTAAAATAAATCCATACAGTGCTTCATACGTGTATTGGCATTTCAAATTTTGACTTGAAATCACATAAATTCAAGAATCACTGCATGAGAATTCACGAATCACTGCATGAGAATTCACGAATCACTGCATGAGAATATGCATAACATAAAGCATATTGTTTTTAATTTAAAGTCGATACATATAATTATTAAGTAAATTTAATCGTTGTGCACTGTACACTGAAAGAATGTAAAAATGCAATTTTCAAACATTATGTTTGTTAATATTTTCTGCAGTGTGTCAAATAATCATTTCTGAAAACAATTACTTGTATCAACGTTCGCAGCATCCTTGGCTCCAGCCTGGTATAGTTCAGTTCGTGGTCATTTTTTAACTGTCTTCAGATTTGTCATTTCTGCTATCTCTTACAACAAATATACTTACACTTAGGCTGGGTTTAGAATTTACATGTTTGAGTAGCCTTTTTGAACTTCTTTTAGATTTAAGCTGGATTGCTGACATGTCCTCATCTATAATTACAAAACATTTGAATATATCTTTGATTTTCTCAAATTAATATAAATGCAGAAATAACTTATTCAATATAACACAGTTCTGTCCTTTTTTATATCTTAAATTCTTTGCATGCTTTCATCTAGATTTTCGTCGGTGATCTTCTGTGTTGTCATGCATGATATAAGAGGGTCTGATTATAACACGTTTGGAAATTTTTATTTGGTAAACAATAGAAGGTGCGAATAAAATATTATCTGTATTCAGAAAATGCAACATACATTACGGTGGTACCATGATCGAGGTGAAAGACAAAACCAATGTTTACTGAATCAGCTTATGGATTTCGGCTCTTTGTTTATTATTCAAAATTACAAAAAATAAAATGGTACATCATTCTATTTACATAATGTGTTATAAAGAAAATAAGGTTCACGGAAGCTACTTACTTGGAACCTACTTCTATCCCATTTTTGCTAGTTGCCAATTGTATAAGGTTTCGGATGGTCGCAGTTATGTGTTACTATTGTGACGTCTTAGCGTTATGATAGAAATGTCGGCGTTGCTTTATCTATTAAAGATGTCGCCGTTTTTAATTTGATTTCAAATTTTGCATCTCTATATTCATAATTTTAATGATATGAGTAAAATAATATAGATATTAAAATTTCCCCACAAAGTTATGTACTATATAACCTAAAAGATTGCTTGAATCTGAACTGTTTGGCCTTGCTTTCATGCTGCGAATATTATATCTTAGGGAATCCCTTTTTTTCTAAATATTTGTTTTCTTTGTGTTTGAATAATTTTTTTTTAGTTAGTATTCTGTAATATTTTTAATATTTCCACTTGTTTAATGTGTTCTTGCTTTGTGGATTTATATCTTGTAGGGTTTTATTGTGTTGCTGGATACCGGCAGCTGTTTCGTTGACTGGTACAGCCCCATGCCTCTTTTTAATAGTATTGATATTGACTCGATTTTGAGGGTGTGCTGATTCCTGTTGCACGGTGTGGTTCTGGTGTCTGGGCCTCTGATTGTAAACACAAAGAAGAGATTATGCTAGGATACTAAGCAAGGTAAGGACTCTGGTGAATGAAAATCTGAAAGATTTAAAATATTTACCTATAAATGACAAAGCTTTTCATCAGTCCATAAATATTTGATATCTGATTATTTGTTTAGATAAAAAAAATAAACACAATTTAATATAAATTTCATATCGATATCAGATAACATTACCCGACGACAAATGCATTGATAGATATGTACATATAATATATTAACGGTAAATAATACCTTATATATTATGCATGCCAATGTCTATAACAAAGAAAAATGCAAAACGTTATCCTGTACTTACCTTGCATGGAAATTGTTTAAAGGAATCTTTGTCGCAAATGGTTTATCAGGAAAAGAAAAGGAAAAACGTGGAATCAATCGGTGTAAACATGCATCCTTTGAAAAAAGGAGAGAAACAGACCATTGCTATTTTTCTAAACAGGTGGTTTCTGAGCAAAAGATTTTAAAAAGTTTTTAACGACCAATGATAAAAAGTAACTAAAAATGTCACTAATGGCGTTTGACCACGAGAGCCAAAACTAAAAATTATATTTCCAGAAATAAAATTGAGAATGGAAATGGGGAATGTGTCAAAGAGACAACAACCCGACCACAGAACAGACAACAGCAGAAGGCCACCAACAGGTCTTCAATGCAGCGAGAAATTCCCGCACCCGGAGGCGTCCTTCAGCTGGCCCCTAAACAAATATATATACTAGTTCAGTGATAATGAACGCCATACTAAACTCCAAATTGTACACAAGAAACTAAAATTAAAAATAATACAAGACTAACAAAGGCTAGAGGCTCCTGACTTGGGACAGGCGCAAAAATGCGGCGGGGTTAAACATGTTTATGAGATCTCAACCCTCCCCCTATACCTATATTTATGGAAAATGTAGTGGATATTGCAACGCAACAACAACAACAAAAATCTTAACCCTACCTTTTAATCTTGGTCCGTGATATAAAAAAAAGATACTGTACACTAAAAAAAACCCATCTACTAATATGTCTGATGGAATCACTGTACAGAAAAGCATCCAACTCTGTCCATATAATCGATCTATAAAAACACACACACGAGAACAAGCAGACAAAAGATGAGAAGCGTAATTTATTTATTAATTGTAATTGGTATTGAGCTAGCTCCCAGTTGCTAGGGGTAACCTTAGATCGGTACTTTCCTGTTAGTTGTTTTTGTGCTTTGTGTCGATCTGATGAGCCAATATGAAATAAGGAGAAGTGGTATGATTGCCAGTGAGACAACTATTCACCACAGACCAAATGACCATAGACGTTAGGAACTATAGGTCACCGTATGGCCTTCGACAATGAGCAAAACCCATACCGAATAGCAAGATATAGCCTTTTTAAATTGTTTTTATATTTTGTTCTTATGTGATACGTGCTGTTACACCTCTGTCCCAGGTAGGGGGAGGAATGAACGCTCGCAAGCATGTTCATCACCGCCACATTTTGTATGTGCATGTCCCAAGTCTACAGCCTGCACTCCGACAGTTGTTGTCGTTGGTCGCTGTCAATCATATATGTTTTTCGTTTATTGCTTTGTACATAAATCAGGCCGTTGGTTTTCTCGTTTGAATTGTTTTACATTTTTACAGGGACTTTTATGTCTTACTATACTGTATGAGTTTTGCTCATTGTTAAAGCCGTGCGGAGGCCTATATTTTTTTACGTCATTTGGTACTAGTGGATAGTTGTCTCATTGGCAATTTATTATGGTGAACAATATGACAGTATCAAAGAATGCGTGCAGTTTCTTAAAGTAAGCTCAAATTACTTGACCTGATGCCGAATATGACATTATGCCGACTTATGCACTCTAATATCGGTAGCCGTACTTCCGAGTGGATTTCATAAAACAACATCATACTTCAACGCAGTTATGCCAAGAATAAATTTGTACAGAATTTCTAAGCAGATAAAAGTGTTAGAAACATTTTAGTCTCGAACTTCAAATTAGAAAATCGATTCTCATCCTTAACTTTAGAGAATTATTTTCATTCCAAAATTACCACTCAAGGTACCAGCCTGGATCATGGCAAAGTCACCAACCGCGGCCACGTCTCAAGAAAGGAGTCCACTAGCGCATCTGATGGAGCATATGGAAATAAATCTAGAATAAGGTCAAAGAAAGGACCGCTTCACATGCTAAAATCCACCAGAACCAATGATTAAAATTTTCAACCTTTATTTGATCAAGAGAAAAAAGATTTGAAGGACTAAGTGAATTGAATAGGAGAAATGACCTATTAAAATGGATTCTTAGTACTATTCCTAATTGTGAAATAGACTGAGTTTCATAATCGAATCATAACGGTGATTTCCTCATTGACTAAACATGATCTCTATATTTGAGGGTCTGGATTTGTCCTTTATTGTCTCTTTAAACTTTAACTTTTTCACTGACCCTTTTTCGTTATTCTTTTTTTTTTAACAATTTTTCTATATTCTGCCGTGCGGAGCGAGGCGTAATTTTTTTTGGACGGGTTTTTACTAAAACTTAATATATTACGTCAGAGACATTTATAACATATATTTCATGTCTCTGATATCGTGAAAAACATGACATTTTTTTCATATTGTTGTCGATCTAAGGAGGGGACGTACGCCCTCTACGCCCAACCCCAGTGGGTCCACCACTCAACCTTTAATATATACCATTCGATGTATTTGTTAAAGTGATAATTACTTTAAGTGCATTTAGTAATCAAAAGTCGAAGCAACACATGCAAAAATAAATACGATCAACACACTGACAAATCCGTTTAATATCCAACAGTCGCACTCCTGAGAACTATCTTAATATATCCGGAAACTATTCATGTCTGAGTCCTGATCCTGTTTCGTGATGTAGAAAGGAGAAACACGTTTTCTTCATCTAAATTGTAAACATTGCATTTTTAAACAGTTTTTGATGGTATACAGCACAAAGAAAAGAACAGTATATCAACATTATGAAAAGGAGACATGTAATATTAAAATTAGGAAATAGTATCGAATGAAATGCATGAAAACACTCATCAAAGAAAATAGGGGGAGGGTGTCAGAAGTTATGGATATGAAACATCTAGCAGGCAATCTGTCAACTAAATTCGGGGGCGAAAGATGAAGATTTGTTTTGAATATGAACCCTGGTTTTCTCTAGATTGACGTGATTAGTCGAATTTTTAAACTTGCTGAATGTATTTTAATTTGTTCTACCTGGATACTCTGTTATTATCCCTTTTAGGATTCTGTGTCTGAAAATTGCTTTGAACTCAGATTCACTCCAAAAGGGAAATATATACTCTGGTTAATTTAGGTGCATTGTAGGTGTCAAATCTTCAGATGTCAGGGAAAGCCTCCAAGTCTTTTACAGAAGAACATGTCCAAGGACTCATCAAAATATCTTAGTGAAACCCCTGTTCTAATTGTCTGCTTTTTTCTGAAATAGACAAATACAGAAATAATCTAATCATACATTGTACATGCATGCTTTTTCCAAAATAGCCAAAGTACAGAAATACTGTATGCATTTACTGAAATATTCTAAAGTCTTGTCCAAATTTGCTATATTACATCATGTACATTGTGATTTTTTCAGCCAATAATAGTCAATTTAATACTTCTTCTCTTCTTTATATACAGAAAAATATCAACTGGTAGATGATTACTTTCTGGCGCATGCCTGGTTTAACAATATTGTTAATGATTAAAAATATATTTTTGATTTCATAATAATTTTTCAATTTTTATATATACAAATGTATATGTAAGTAATATTTTTCAATTTTTATTTTTAATTTTTGGTATAAGATAAAAACAAGATACATATTAAACATGTAGGTGTTTGTAAGTGTCAAGGAGCATCTCTCTAGTGAGTTTCTCCTTGAAGCACTCAGTAGTGGTGCTGCAGGCTATTGGTTCAGGTAATTTGTTCCAGTCTTTTATAGTTTGGCAGAAAAATGAAAATTTGTAACTGTCTTTGCTGCATCGAATTTGTCGGTATGTTTGTTCGTGGCTTGACCTGGTGTTTGATTTGCTTTTAATTAGTATGTCGGTATGTGGTATGGCAATTTTGTTGTTTGTTATTCTATGGAACATATTTAATCTGCTTTTGAGTCTCCTTTCTTGTAATGTTGGCCAGTGAAGTGTGTTTATCATGTTTGTTACACTTTTAATTTTAACATTGCACTTTTGCAGTCAAATGAAGATGATGGTCCAAAAGATGAAGTAGAACCATTAACAGAGGATGCTGTTCCAGAGAAAAAGACGAAGAAAATTGACAAAGGACAGTTATATAAACCACTATCCAGTGATGAACTTCATCAGCTTAAAGATGCAGAAAATTTATTCCATTCTAATGTTTTTAAACTTCAGGTTGTTTACATTTATCAGGAATTCCAATAATTTTGTATGAGATTTAGTTATCATCTTCAGTTTGGGCCAAGTGTTATTACATTTGATTTTTAGTATTGGGGACTATCAAGAAATTTTAAATGTACCTCTAGTTAGCATCTTGTCTTATATTACTAATAATTATCCTATTTTGTATTAAGGCCGTTCCATAAAAACGTACATGGGACCTAGGGAAGGCACATAGAAATCTAAACCATGTATGGGTGTAAATAGAATTGAGAATGGAAACGGGGAATGCATCAAAGAGACAAAAACATGAACAAAGAGCAGAAAACAGCCCAAGGCCTCCAATGGGTCTTCAGCACAGCAAGAAAATTCTGCACCATGATGCGGGCTTCAGCTGGCCCCTAAACAATAATGTATACTAGTTAGATATAATGACTTTTTTGTAAAGTGACTATGACCAAAATATATTGTAAAATTCTCGTATAGATGGTTATCCCATTTTTAAAGTGCCTTGTATGTTTTAATGGAATAGCCCCTACTAAAAGTTAGCGATATAACAAAAAAAAATAGTCAAGGCTTGCCACTCTGTTTGTAAGAAGAAAATAGAGAGATATGAAACAAATGTGGGGAGTCATTGAAATGCTGTCCCTCACTTGGTCAAAAGAAAATTTGAAAAAAATCTGGAATTGAAGCCAAACTATGGTATCCCGATGTAACTGTCTTTGATAGTAGGGGGTATTTGTTTTGGTCGGTTCGTCTATCCCGTTTCAGGATAAAAATTAGGTTTAAAGTATTTTACCATGAAACTTTGTATATTTGTTATAATGAGAACTTTTAAAAATATATGAAAATTAAGATATTGACCCAAATTTTGTAGTTCATTAATACTACAAGCAGGGCATGGTGTCCTATGGACTGAGTTTTCTGTTTAATTCTTATTTCATTGCATTGATGGATTTGTCTTTTTTTTCAGATCACAGAGCTGCTGAATGAAGTTCAGTTGAAAGGGAAAAGAATTTCAAAGATCAATGAATGTATCAAGGATTTGAAATCAATATTATTACACTTGCCAAGAGGAAAAGAACATGATGTAAGATTTTACAGAATAGAAATACAGTACACACAGGGTGGCTTAGTTCAAAAACACTCCAGCTGGTGTTGAGTGAATCACTGAAACGGGGTGATTGTTGGTGATTAAGTAAAAAAATCACTCCAACAGGTGTTGAGATAATCTCTGATTATAACATGGTTTTATATGTACTGGGCTCTTACGTCCTAGAGCCCCAATAATTCCTTTAAAAGGTCTTCAGATGTCAAAGCAGTTTGAAATTGAGACAAACAAAAACAGAGAATTTTAAAAGCTAAAAATTTGGGCTATAATTATATATAAGAGCTTCAATAATCTGGCGAGATAGTAGGTGCACAATAAGGGCAGGCTTGTTCTGCTCGGATGAAAAACACTGAATATTGCCCAGGGGTCAATTTCAGTAACGGTAAATATCCATAACCGAATGTGAAGCACTTTAGAGAAATATGGTTGTCTTAGATAATCTAAATGTATGATTTTAAAATATAGTTGAATTTTGTGAAACAATCATTGTGAAAAACAGAAAAACAGCTAAAGTATGAAAAGGGAGGCAAAAGATACCATAGGGATATTCAAACTCATAAATCAAAAACGAACTAAAAATGCAATGCCAAAAAACTAAAAAAAGACGAAAAGACAAACAACAGTACACAAAACGAAACATAGGAAACTACAGACTGAGCAACATGAACCCCACCAAAAAATGGGAGTGATCTCAGGTGCTCTGGAAGAGTACTTGTACAACATGTACGTTGTTCAATTTCTTTTGTAGCTTGGAGATTGTAGCTGGCTGTCTGACAAAGTAAAACTCCCTTTAATAGATCATGGGAGGATGATAAAGGGAAAATTTAAGTTCCTTCCTCCTATAGATGTGCAAGAGATTGGCAGTTTCTCTACTGGTACCTGTCTGCGACCAAATCCATCTGTGGATCTTCAACTGACAATTCCAAAGGTAATTTGATTCTTTTATAATATATGATTTCTTTTTAGACAAAGAACAGGGTGAAGTGATAGACCATTTTTATGCCCCCGCTGTAGCGGAGGGGGAATTAAAGTTTACCCTTGTCCGTCCGTCTGTAGGTATGCCCCAAAATTGGTTTCCGTTCTCTAATTTGTTTGCTTCAACTAAATGTCATGAAACTTATACGCAATGCTAATTACCACAAAACTCAAATCAAGTTCGAATTTGGGTGGCGTCACTTATACAGTTCTGGAGTTATGCCCCTTCATAAATGGAAAAATGCTGAATTTTACGTTTCCATTCACTTACTTTAGTGTGCCTCAACTTAATGTTATGAAACTTGTACACAATGTTTATTACTACAAAACACAGATCACATTTGATTTTGGGTGGCATCACTTTTACAGTTCTCTAGTTATGTCCCTTTATAACGCTATATGCAAGCAGGGGCATCATATGTGTCCCATGGACACATTCTCCATTTATTTTTCCTGATTTGGACACTTAGACTCAGAAATTTCCTTGATTATTTGATGTTCTATTGTTAACGGCATATATATTTATTTATAAACCATATATGCAAATTTCAGAATGCAGTGTTTTTGCTAAAAAAATCTATGTTTTACAAGTTCAGACTGTTAAAACTGATGCCCAGTGGTCTTAAATTTCTGATAAGGCAATGGACTCAGAATGATATTAATGTTTTATATTCAAATTTTGTCAAATGCCTCTTGGTACACGGTTCTTTGTAAATGAAAAGAGATGTTGGGGTATGCATCAACGAGACAGAATTTTTGACCTAATGACAAAAAACCAAACTAAAGAACATCTAGAAGTATGTTAAAATATTTAAATATTTAAATAGTCCTAGGTCTGGAAAAGTTATAAATAGATATAACAGACTATGAATGATCAGTCTTCAAAAACAGATGTGTTTAACATAAAAAACTCATTACCATATTGTAACGTTCCAGGGTTTTCGAGTCAGGATACCCGTGCTACTTATGTGGCCCTCTGATGAAGGAAGAATTAATAAAAATCATAATGGATGTTCATAAATTGTATTATTTTCTGCTTCAGTAATATGCAAAACAACACAGTGGTTGAGGGGCCTGATGGATTATTTTCGTTCTTCGTGATCGGCGCATTTTCGCTATCGTGATCCGTTTTTCTACAGATTTTTTTTTTTTTATATTTTCGTGATCCGTGATCATGGAATTTATTTTCTGTGAATCGTGATTGACCAAAAAATCAACTCGTGAATCGTGATGAGACCCCCCCATCAGGCCCCTCAGTGGTTCATAAAATATATGGCATGAAATTAAATACGTTAATATATAATAAGTAATACAGTAAGGTGCAGTACTTGCACAACGTTTAAAAAAACAATTGTTCTAGCACTCGGTGCAAGAAAATCTACTTGGGACACTGCATTCTAATACTCTGCATACTTAGTGCAGGAAAATCTGCCTGGTGCACTGCAATCAAATACTCAGAATACTTGGTGCATGGTTAGCGATTTACCCGAGAAAACAGTACATCAGATTTTTGATATGAAGACTTGGTTAATTATCAAGTCTATTAAATATTGTCACCAAGCACTCTTACTTGGTGCAGCAAATTATAGTTTGAGATATACTGCTAACGGCATGGAGGTTCTTTGAGAGAAGCTCCCAGTTAGAACATGCGTTCCGCAATTTATCCAAAAGCGTCGTTTACTGGTGACTTAATACACAAGTTATTCATAAACAAGAACAGGAACATATAACGTTACATTTGGCACGTTACATTAAAAGTAAACGTAAGCAAATACAAAACTGAACAATTACACTCATAAATAAAGTTGATTTGTAGGTTAAACAAAGTAATTAAATAATAATGGGTATAGTTAAGCTATTCATTCTGTAAAATATGGAACAGGACGCAACAATGAACATCTGCTAGTAACAAGTATGGAACGGAGACCACAGTGATAATATAAACACATCTATCTTATTTACACAAGTTAAACCACAGTAACAATATAAGCTTTCAAATCACCGGGGCGTAACACTATAGCTAAAAATATCCAATGACTAGGTTTCCTAATTTGGGTCATTCACATGAAAATGTGACAGGGTTATTAAACATAGATTTAAAAACAAATCTTAGTTGCTTTCACTTTTATGTTATTCACGAATATGGTGTTGATGTCAAATATTTTGTCATTTTTGCTGAATTAACAACTGTTTAGATTGTGAAGTTTAGGACTGTCACATTGTGTGGGTGCTTAGTTATGATCAGTTGTATGTAGATGTCTATTTTGATAAACTGATATTATTGAATTATTGCCTCCAATAATTATTACTCATCTTTTTATTGTCATATTTTTTTTTCTTTTTGTGTAGGAATTTTTCCAACCTAAAGATTATATGAATCACAGATACATACAGAAACGAGCGTTATACTTGTCTGTTATTGCATTGAAGTTACAGAAACAGGAATGTGTACAATATGTGAAGTTTTCCTATCAAAATGGGAACACACTCAAACCAATTCTTGCTTTAGATTATAAAGGTATTATGAATTAAAATATTTTCAAGGATTTAGATCACAATAAGATTGTTTTCAACACACATTTCAGGGGTAATGCTCATTGCCAGAATTTAATTTGCTGATTTTCTGGTGGCACTAAAATAGTGTCATTTATATTCTGTTATAACATTTTTAAGGGTACTTCATAATTCGTTATTTTACATAACATATATATCGCGAAAGGAAAGGCATGTTTCAAGTCTGTTTTAGAATCCATTTTTGCAACTGAAACTTAAAGAGAAAATACATTGCTTGTCCATTTTTATTTTAAACTTAGTGAAAAATAACAAACAACACTTTATAAATTTTACAGCATCTGAAGCCCTTTTCTTGATCTACCAATGATAGTGTTCAATGTTGTCAATTTAATGACATAAAGAAGCCCAAAATTTCATTATTTTATGAAAATACAAAAATGTACCTGGTAAACACAAATGTTCCCAAAATTATGTTAAATTGTAAAAGATACGCATACTTGTAGATGGTCCCTGATGAAAATTTTTTTTTACAGTTTAAAAAAACTTTTGAAACCAAAAATAAGCACTCCTTTATATTGTACGCTTTTACAAGAGGCCATCTATTTGTTTTTCTGGACAAAAACCATTAAATTATAGGTTTCTTTTTCTAAAAACATTATATTTTCATATAAGTAGTATTGAATTATAATTTTAATTCATATTAAATATTGCAGCTGATAATAATGATGATTTTGATAAATGGAAATTATTTTGAAATATTTTTGATATCAAATGTGATATTTTGTATTATTTTTGATATCAAATGTGATATTTTGTATTATTTCATTTGATATTGATATGGACTATTGATACTCAATATATATATTTTTTAGGAGAGGGCAAAGAGGTCACATTTCATCTTCATGTTTGTCCCCAAGAAGGAACATTCAAGTATAGTCGTTTCCATATCAACAAGAATAATGTTAGACGGTCATGGTTTAATGGCCAAGAATCAGAAGGTATATATTTCAGATCCAAGGGGTATTGTTGTAAAAATTTTAAAGTTTCAAATATCTTATTTTTTTAGCTCACCTGGCTCAAAGGGCCAAGTGAGCTTTTCTCATCACTTGGCGTCCATCGTCGTCGTCCGTAGTTGTTAACTTTTACAAAAATCTTCTCCTCTGAAACTACTTGGCCAAATTTAACCAAACTTAGCCACAATCATCATTTGGGTATCTAGTTTAAAAAATGTGTCAGGTGACCCGGCCAACCAACCAAGATGGCCGCCATGGCTAAAAATAGAACATAGGGGTAAAATGTAGATTTTGGCTTATATCTCTGAAACCAAAGCATTAAGAGCAAATCTGACATGGGGGTAAAATTGTTTATCAGGTCAAGATCTATCTGCCCTGAAATTTTCAGATGAATCGGACAACCCGTTGTTGGGTTGCTGCCCCCGAATTGGTAATTTTTAGGCGTCGTCGTCCGAAGACACATTGGTTTTCGCACTCTAACTTTAGTTAAAGTGAATGGATCTTTTTGAAATTTGACCATAAGGTTAAATACCACAAAAGGAAGGTTGGGATTGATTTTGGGGGTTATGGTACCAACAGTTAAGGAATTAGGGGCCAAAAAGGGGCCAAAAATAAGCATTTTCTAGTTTCCAGACAATAACTGTGGAACGGTGTATGGATCTCTCTGAAATTATACTACAAGTTTCCATACCACAAAGGGATGGTTAGGATTTGCTTTGGGGGGTTATGGCTCAAACCGTTTAGGAATTAGGGGCAAAAAAGGGGGAAAAACAAGGTTGTCCTGGTTAATGGACAAATACTTTAGTACAAAACATAATTTAAAGCAGTGTAAGGGAGATAAATCAAATACATCATTGAAATTATCTCCCTTACACTGCTTTTAAATTATGTATAAAGTAATGGTTAAAGAACAATAAAGATAATTTAATACAGTGTAAGGGAGGTAATCCAAATACAACGTTTTTGGTTACTTCCCTTACACTGCTTTTAAATTATGTTTAAAGAAATGCATATTTATAAAGGAAGACCAGTAAAAATATCTGCAAATGTTGCATTTTTTTTTTACAAAAAATCCATATGAAAGATTTGACACTATATTTTTAATTCTATTATAAAATAGATTAAGTTAGCACTAAGGTAAATTTAAATGGGTAATTATGGTTGCCAACTCCATTGGAAATTTGAATTGAGATTATGACCATATCTTGAGGGAAAGAATTTTTTGGGGGAAAAAAGGGGGGGGGGGATAAAAAGAAATTGTGGGAGGTCAATTTTTTCTCATTTCAGATTTCAGAAATTAAAAAGAATTATTCTTCAAATATTTTTTTTTTTTCAAATTTCAAATATTGAAAAATTTCAAGAAGTAATCTTTAATTGCACAGTATGGCGCATTAGATTTGTAAAATCTTTGACCACATTTATTTATTTGTTATGCCGAATCTAACCGTGTATTTAGATTTTTAATTTTGGGTCCAGTTTTCAAATTGGTCTACATTAAGGTCCAAAGGGTCCAAAATTAAACTTTGTTTGATTTTAGCAAAAATTGAATTCTTGCGGTTCTTTGATATGCTGAATCTAAACATGTATTTAGATTTTTGATTTTTGGCCTAGTTTTCAAGTTGGTCCAAATTGGGGTCCAAAATTAAACTTTGTTTGATTTCAACAAAAATTGAATATATGGGGTTCTTTGATATGCTGAATCTAACCATGTATTTAGATTTTTTATTTGTGGACCCCGTTATCAAATTGGTTCATATTAAGGTCAAAAGGGTCCAAAATTAAACTTTGTTTGATTTCATCAAAAATTTAATTATTGGGGTTCTTTGGTATGCCAAATCTAACCGTGTTTTTAGATTTTTAATTTGGGTCCCGTTTTTTAAATTGGTCTTCATTGAGGTCCAAAGGGTCCAAAATTAAACTTAGTTTGATTTTAACAAAAATTGAATTCTTGCGGTTCTTTGATATGCTGAATCTAAACATGTGTTTAGATTTTTGATTATGGGCCCAGTTTTCAAGTTGGTCCAAGTTGGGGTCCAAAATTAAACTTTTTTTGATTTCAACAAAAATTGAATATATGGGGTTCTTTGATATGCTGAATCTAACCATGAATTTAGATTTTTTATTTGTGGGCCCCGCTATCAAATAGGTTCATATTGAGGTCAAAAGGGTCCAAAATTAAACTTTGTTTGATTTCATCAAAAATTGAATTATTGGGGTTCTTTGATATTCCAAATCTAACCGTGTATTTAGATTTTTAATTTTAAGTCCCGTTTTTTAAATTGGTCTACATTAAGGTCCAAAGGGTCCAAAATTAAACTTAGTTTGATTTTAGCAAAAATTGAATTCTTGGGGTTCTTTGATATGCTGAATCTAAACATGTGTTTAGATTTTTTATTATGGGCCCAGTTTTCAAGTTTGTCCAAGTTGGGGTCCAAAATTAAACTTTGTTTGATTTTAACAAAAATTGAATATATGGGTTTCTTTGATATGCTGAATCTAACCATGTATTTTGATTTTGGACATTGGACCATAATAGGTAAATTAAAAAAATTCAAGTTCTTAGACCACATTCTTTCTGTGTCAGAAACCTATGCTGTGTCAAATATTTAATAACAATCCAAATTCAGAGCTGTATCAAGCTTGAATGTTGTGTCCATACTTGCCCCAACTGTTCAGGGTTCGACCTCTGCGGTCGTATCAAGCTGCGCCCCAGCGAAGCATTTTATTGGTTATTATCTTGAATATTATTATAGATAGAGATAAACTGTAAACAGCAATTATGTTCAGCAAAGTAGGATCTACAAATAAGTCAACTTGACCAAAATGGTCAGTTGACCCCTTTAGGAGTTATTGCCCTTTATAGTCAATTTTTAACCATTTTTCGTAAATTTTTGTAATCTTTTACAAAAATCTTCTCCTCTGAAACTACTTGGCCAAATTGAACCAAACTTGGACACAATCATCATTGGGGTATTTAGTTTAAAAAAATGTGTCCAGTGACCCAGCCAACCAACCAAGATGGCTGCCATGGCTAAAAATAGAACATAGGGGTAAAATGTAGATTTTGGCTTATATCTCTGAAACCAAAGCATTTAGAGCAAATCTGACGGGGTAAAATTGTTTATCAGGTCAAGATCTATCTGCCATGAAATTTTCAGACCAATCAGACAACACGTTGTTGGGTTGCTGCCCCTGAATTGGTCATTTTAAGAAAATTTTGCAGCTTATGGTTATTATCTTGAATATTATTATAGATAGATATAAACTGTTAACAGCAATAATGTACAGCAAAGTAAGATCTACAAATAAGTCAACATGATCAAAATTGTCAATTGTCCCCTTAAGGAGTTATTACCCTTTATAGTCAATTTTTTACAATTTTCATAAATTTTGTAAATTTTTGTAAATTTTTACATAATATTTTCCACTGTAACTACTGGGCCAAGTTCATTATAGATAGAGATAATAGTAAGGAGCAAGAATGTTCAGTAAAGTAAGATCTACAAACACATCACCATCACCGAAACACAATTTTGTCATGAATCCATCTGTGTCCTTTGTTTGATATGCACATAGACCAAGGTGAGCGACACAGGCTCTTTAGAGCCTCTAGTTATGTTATTGCAAACATATGCTCAAAATGGTAAAGTTCTTTACTTTTCATCATATTTTTATGCCCTAGCCCCTGTGCGAAGGGGGCATTAAGTGCTACCCTTGACCATCCGTCCCATTTTCATTTCCTCGTTCTTAATTTTTTCTCATACAAATTTTATGAAATTCACACATAATACTTAGAACCAAAACTCACAGACAGAGTTTGAATTTGGGCAGTGATTTACTTGCCCCAATATAACTTGGAAATTTTTTCATTTCAACACTATAACTTAAGTTTGCCTCATGCAAATTTTATTAAACTCATACACAATGCTAAGAACCAAAAACTCGCAGTCAGAGTTTTAATTTGGGCATTGAATAACTTACTGTTCTAGAGTTATGCCCCGTCATAATTTGGAAAATTGCAAGAAAATAACACAGCATAATAGACTAGAACAATACAACTCTTTAAAAACTAGGCAGTGACATCAAATGTTCTCAAAAAGTATTTTCACATATTATTAGCAAGCTTGAGCAGGGGCATTCGTGACCTCAGACACATTCTTTTATTTTTACATAAATAAAGCCCTTAAGGCAAAATGAAAGTAATTTGGCTATATTTTTGAGTTTGATGAATTTTTAATGTATATAGAATCTGAATATGAAAACAATGATATATGTAGCATTCATAACTCCAGAAGACTTTATAAGTTTGATTAACTTGTGTCTCATCCCTTTTGTATATTTAAGCAAATAAAATATGTTTAAACTAATTCATAACTCCAGAGGTACAATCAATTGAAAATTTGTGAAAAAGGTTTATTAAAAGATAGAATGTAAGTTAAAAGCAATTACCGTAGTCAAGTTTATAAAGAAAATCAGTAATATTCAGTATGGGACGTTTACTCTTGGGTTGAATTGACATATCTACATTATAATATGTAATGTTGGTTTCCCTCCCCAAGACTACAAAATGCCCCTGTCATCGGACAAGCAGACGCTAAATTGAATGTTTTGACAGTCTGTCACTATTTAAGTACTATCTTTGTGCTAATTTAGGTTATCTGTTAGCATTTGATTGTACTAGAATGAATGTTCAGATCATATCTTATAGAATATTGCCATTTGTTTTTGAAAACCAAATATATACAGTTAAGTACAGCCTATCAACCAAAAACTTAGTACTAAAACTTTATAACTTCATTATTCAATCCAATTTGTTCTAATTCAATTTTTTCCAAACCGTAAGATTTTATCTAAATGATGTCTAGAGTCATTCCAAAAACCTACTAAGTACATAGTTGAATTTTTCAAAAGCATTTTATAATTATAGGAATGTTGTTTTTTTAAGTTTTCAGCTTTTGATTTTTAAATATTGATAACATGTAATTCCTTAATTTAATGCTTGGAGGAGTCAAACTTGTCTAATTTTCTAAGATACTCCTGCATCATTCTCATAATCTAATGTAAACAACATAAATGCTTGATCCCTGTTCCAGTTACTGCTAGGTTAAAACACACAAATGACTTCAAATACCTTTGTAAAAGTTATCTCCCATACCCCAGGTCTACCCCCTTAATGTCCTTATATTGCCCAAATTATCGTGAAAATTGATAAGTTACCGGTACCATACTTTTTCTGAAATTTGTCCCAACTATTCTAAGGTACAAGGTGTTCCAAAAAGAAAAACATTTCATATTAAACGAGATACCATAATAACAAACCATGACGAAATTTGTATATTTTGTAAAAATGTCTTGAAACCCAAGAAACAACTATATTTGGGGAGATTATGTCAATAGTTACAACAAAGCTTCTCTTTTTATTTTGTTGTTTCTTGGCTAGGCAGTATGTTTCCACATTGGAAATATGGATGGGAAAGTGCATAAATTCTGCAGTTTTCTTAATTTTCTTGAAAACGGTGCATATTATGACGTAATTGTGATGTCATCACATCGAAAATCTTATGTTATACATGTACATTTTTCTTGGGCCAAAACTGGTCCTTAGTGCTCCTACTCCTTTTGTGTCTTATGCATCCATGTACAACTTTCATAGGACTTACTAAGAGCATCTAGCAACTCTTTTTCAGAAGTTTTTTCAGAAGAACCTGCCACACCCCATTACAACACAGCCATCTTACAAGATCTTACAATGACCAGTAACAACCAATGCATGAAATCAGCTTTACAGGATGCCAACTCTGTAAAGGAAGGGATCAGTCTGCTCAGAATATGGTTACAGCAGAGGGAGCTTGATATTGTAAGTTTTTATTTAATGTTGAATTTTAGAAAAGAATTAAGGTGTTTCCAATTGCATGGTACTGACTGGCCCATGACAATCTGATTAGAATACAGATCCTGTAATTCGAATCTTATGCTTTGTGATTACAAGGGTCTGAAAACACTCTGTTTTACAGACCTTTTGGGATCCTCTGGTGTTGTCTTAATGATTTAAACCCGCTGCATTTGTTTGCACCTGTCCTAAGTCAGGAACCTGATGTTCAGTGGTTGTCGTTTGTTGATGTGGTTCATAAGTGTTTCTCGTTTCTAATTTTATAGATTAGACCTTTGGTTTTGCACTAGTCATTTTTGGGCCCTTTATAGGTTGCTGTTTCGGTGTGAGCCAAGGCTCCGTGTTGAAGGCCATACTTTGACCTATAATGGTTTACTTTTACATATTGTGACTTGAATGGAGAGTTGTCTCATTGGCACTCATACCACATCTTCTTATATCTACACACCTAAAAAAAATTATAGGCAAAAATTTCATTTGTTAATGATATAATTACCAGATCAGACAGTAGATTGGGGGTGTTGTCAGATCCTTGTAGGCTAATAGTGGACGCAAGATCTGCATTTCAATAAGATTGTGTCCATGATGATGTCCTTTCTGTGATGGTGGAATGTGAGATATTCTAAGGTTGTTAGATTTTATGGTTTCCTTATATCCATGATTGTTATTTTTCAGGGACATAGTGGATTTTCTGGTTTCATATATCTGTGATTGTTTTTTAGCTCACCTTTCCAAAGGAAATGTGAGCTTTTGCCATCACTTGGCGTCCGTCATTATCCATCCGGTGTAAACTATTTCAAACATCTTCTTCTCTGAAACTACTGAACCAATTCCAACCAAATTTAAGCTGAATGATCCTTAGGGTATCTAGAATAAACTTTGTGTTTTATTTTCTGTTTCGTCAAAAGATATGGCCGCCATGGCTAAAAATAGAACATAGGGGTAAAATGCAGTTTTTGGCTTATATCTCAAAAACTAAAGCATTTAGAGCAAATCTGACATGAGGAAAAAATGTTCATTAGGTCAAATTCTATCAGCCCTGACATTTTCAGATGAATCTAACAACCCATTGTTGCGTTGCTGCCACTAAATTGGTAATTTTAAGGATATTTTGCAGTTTTTGTCTTGCCTTGACGGAGTCAAAAAGCGAGACATAGGTATGCTGTTTCTGGCGTCGGCGGCGGGGTCAACAATGTATTAGTTTGTAATTAGGTCTAGTTCATGGTGAACCACTAGTGGTAGGTCAATGATATTTGGTATGCAGTTGTATTAGCATTGGCACATCTCATTACCATGGAGATTATTTGGCTCCGCCCCCTTAGTCATGGTCTATTTACTTTGAAACTTTTGCTTAGTTTACATGTATTAGTTTGTGATTAGATTAGTTTAAGATAAACTGCTAATGTTAAGTCAATGATATTTGGTATGCAAATTTATTGGCATTTGCAAGTATCGTTTCCATGGAGATTATATAGCCCCACCCCTGATCATGGTTCATTGACTTTGAAACTTTTACATAGTTTACAAGTTAATGTTTGTGTTTAGGTTTGTTTAAAGGGAACGACTTCAATGGTATTTGGTATGCAGTTGTATTAGCATTGGCACATCTCATTCCATGGAGATTGTTTAGCCATGTACCTTCAGTCATGGTTCATCGACTTTGAATATTTGCATAACTTACATGTTAAAGTATTGCTATTTTAATTTCAACATTTGCATTATCAAAATTACAAAAAGGCGAGACATATCTCTGTGATAACAGTTTATTGGTTATTATCTTAAATATTATTAACGATAAAGATAAACTGTAAACAGCAAAAATGTTCAGCAAAGTAAGATCTACAAATAATTTTTTATATGACCAAAATTGTCAATTGACTCCTTAAGGAGTTATTGTCCTTTAAAGACAACTTTTCACAATTTGTTTATCTAGTTTGCTTACTTTAAAAAATCTTCTCCTTTGAAACTGCTGAATCAATGTCAGCCAAAGTTGGGCTGAATGAGTTTCAGAGTATCTAGTATAAATTTTGTATTTTATTTCCTTGTACGTCAAGAAACATAGCCACTATGGCTAAAATGGAACATTGGGGTAAAATGCATTTTTTTGCTTTTGAAGAAAATATGACAGATACAAAGAACATTTAAATGGCATTTTTAAGCCACTCATTAATATATATTGAAAAGCAAAAATAATCATTGATGAAAGATTTAAGCAAAGAATTACAGGTGAGCGATTCAGGCTCTTGAGAGCCTCTTGTTTCAGGGACATGGTGGATTTTCTGGTATCATTATATCCATGATTGTTATTTTTCAGGGACATGGTGGATTTTCTGGTTTCATTATATCTAAGATTGTTATTTTTCAGGGTCATGGTAGATATTCTAGTTTCATTATATCCATGATTGTTATTTTTCAGGGACATGGTGGATTTTCTGGTTTCATTATATCTATGATTGTTATTTCACAGGGATATGGTGGATTTTCTGGTTTCATAATGTCCATGTATGTTATATATTTATTGTCCAGGAGGAAACTAAACAAAATGATGAGTAACTACCAGATTATGAGGAATACCCTATTACAGTTAGGTATGTATGATATATAGCAAAGGAGGAGGTGACCTAATAATAAGGGCCTGTATTGTCCTTCAAGATTGAATAACTACAAAATTATTTGATGTTTGTGTAAAAAAAAACGGATACTAAATATCATGTACAAACACTAAAAAGATAGTATAAATTTGATTTTAATGCCCCACCTACGATGGTAGAGGGGCATTATGTTTTTCGGTCTGTGCGTCCATTTGTTTGTTCATTCGTCCGTTCATCCGTCTGTCCCGCTTCAGGTCAAAGTTTTTGGTCAAGGTAGTTTTTGATGAAGTTGAAATCCAATCAAATTGAAACTTAGTACACATGTTCCCTATGATATGATCTTTCTAATTTTAAATGCCAAATTAGAGTTTTGACCTCAATTTCACAGTCCATTGAACATAAAAAATGATAGTGTGAGTGGGCAGGTTAAAGTTTTTGGTGAAGGTAGTTTTTGATGAAGTTGAAGTCCAATCAACTTGAAACTTAGTACACATGTTCCCTATGATATGATCTTTCTAATTTTAATGCTAAATTAGAGTTCTGACCCCAATTTCACATAGAAAATGATAGTGCGAGTGGGGCATCCATGTACTATGGACAAGTTCTTGTTCTACATAAATGTCACAAATGTATAATAATGACACACATTTTCTATGAACATCTTTTTTCAGAGCTCTAAAACTTAAATTTCAAAACATAAAACAATGCTTCTACAAATGTTTCAATGCTCAACAGTTCATGTAAAATGTCTCAAACCAGCTGGTAAACATTTTTATTCTATTCTTAGTTCTTAGCACAAAAGTAATTGAAATATAATTAATTACATTGACAATGTAATTATTTGTATATGTAAAAGGTAATATATAAAGTATATAAAAAATCAAAAGTATATGCATATGTAAATTAGTTAATGTTTGTATGAGCAAAGGAGATATAGGGTATTTTTCAAAGAGAAAGCACCTGAAAAAAAAATGACAGAACTAAAAGTTTGGATTTTTACATGTGAATGAAAGGAGATTTGGGGTTTACCCCAATGAGACAGCAACCTAATGAAAAAAACAACCAAAGGACATCTAGAGGACATCATACAGTCTTCAACAATAGACAGGTGTATATACAATATCAAGCTCTAAATCCTCCAAAGTGCTGTGGATTCATTTATTTTCGTGGGTACCAATTTTCTACGATTGAGGAAAAATTGTATTTTCATGGATATTTGATTTCAGTCTGCATACAAGCCTAAGAAAGTTTTTCAATGTCTAATTTTGAAATTTTTGGTTCACTTATACCCACGAAATCCATGAAAATTAGTAACCCACGAATAAGAACGAATAGTTGGGAATAAATTTAACAGAAGCAATCAAGAATCTGCCATTAAAACCTTATTCTCCAATTAACAACAAACATTAAGATATGACAGATGACAACTACTGGCGAGGTTCCTGACAGCAAATCAGCATGTTTCATCAATAACTAATTGCAGCTGTAATAATTCAAAGAACTTTTTTTATTGCAGCAAAAGAAAATTGGACAGAGGAAGGACCTGATCTTTGTGGTGATAAGTCAGACCCTAATCAACCAACAACAGATGATTTTCAGCAAATGTTTAATTGTGTATTTTTAGATCTTACTGGTTATGTTAATTTGTGTTCAGAAATGACAAAGTCAACTTTTTTAAGGGTAAGATATTTGTCAGTAAAACAGTCTGAGATTAAGTAATCTTAAGATAATATCTTTTTGAAATGGTTGCATTTTTGAAGAAGGACTCAAAGTTTGATTTACCTACTAAAAGATGTAAACTTGATTAATATTCATATATGTTAGGCAATATTTGACATTGTCTTTTAATTTGAAAAAAAAACTTAGATTAATCAATTATTGCTAAGGTATAAAAATTAAGTTATCAAATAAAACTTATTTCCACTTATTCATGACTCACACAACAAAAATGACTTTCATAGGTCTAAGTGATATCACTAATTAAAAAAAGATGAACCATTGTTCAAAACTATCACTTCTTATTATAGAAAACTTTCAGCCTAAGATTCTTGGCTTTCAAATTGTTCTGTTATAGGTATTCTGACATCATTAAAGCATTTTTTGTTTCATGGGGTACTCATTGACATAAACCCAACATTTTGTCTTATCCTTATTATTCATTCAGCAATACGCAATTTCAAAATACATAAGGGTTTACAAATGAGCGGTATTCATTTACATTGCAAATAGAGTCTACAGGTATGGTTCTCATACTTTTAAATAATCAATGAAATTCCTCTTCTAGGATAATTTTTGGTGTCACACCTGTGGTCCTTATCCAAGGAATGCCAGTTTTTTGAAGAAAACAACATCTTTCGATTTAAAAAAAAAAAAAAATGGCAGCTTTTATAAAATAATATATATACACTGTTAAAAATTATGAAATATCTGTAGTATTTCATTTCTCTTTGTTTTGAGAGCTTTTACATGTTACTTGTATACTATTTAACTATGTGAATATACTGTATCAACATAAATGAAATATGCTTTATATTTTAAGGTGAAGCATGAAGCAGAATTAGCCGTCAAAATTTTGGAAGACAAAACTGTTGATAGTTTTCATGTATTATTTTTGATGCCTGTCAAATTCACCAGGAAATTTGAACACATTTTTCAGTAAGTTTGTAGTACATATGTTATGATAGAAACTGGAAATCATTTTTAAAAACCAATAAATTTTTCAGCCTTGTCATAATACTGTCTACACAAGCGTGATCATAAATGAGTTTGTTTGACAAAATTGCAAAAAGATTTTAAGAGTTACTTCCCTTTGTAGAAAAGTTTTAGTACCATGCAGGAATTATCATGTCTAAAGAATGAATAGAAAATAAAACTTCAAGAATTTGTTTGCCTCTGAAATGAAATAGACACTAATTGTTGGTCTCAATTTGTAAATGAATAATTGTTAAGCCAAAGAGTTTTGCAGCTTTGAAATATTTGTTGTTGTCAAAATAAAGGTTTATGTATGACTTATAATGAAAAAAGGAATAGCTTTTATACTCTGACATTCAAAACATGTTTATATGTTCAGTTGACCCTCATACACTAAATTCATCATTTAGCATATTTAAATTGTCTTTCGCATCATGGAGCTGTTGCTGAATTATGAGCATTCTGAAGATATTTCATAAAAATCTTTCTGGAAATTAAAAATTAAAAAAAAATTCCCAGGCTTTTCATACCCTTCTTATCTTCATAATGATATCAGTTTGTAATTTATTGCTTTCAGTATAACCTGTGTAGAAGAGCTTAAAAACACTGTTGATAAATTGAATCAACATGATCGGCTATTGGACTATGGTGGTAACTATGTTCATACAGTTATACCAGATGTTATGTCACTTTTACAGAGAGCATTGGATAAAAGGATTGATCTTGTACAAATCAAACAATACCCAGTCACACAGGTATGTATAGACATGTTATCCATATGCAGTGCACAAAAACAACTTTATTAGAAAAGGAAGGGCTTCGGTGGCCGAGTGGTCTAAGTAGTTCAACTACTGTATCACTAGCCTGTCAACATCGAGGTTGTGAGTTCATACCCAACATGTGGCAGGTGTGTCTGACTCCAATCTTAATTGACAAGGATTGTCAGTTTTCCTGCTGAAGATCAGTGGTTTTCTCAGCGAACTCAATAAAAACTGACTGCCGCAAAATAGCCAATAGTGGTGAAAGTGCTGTTAAAATAACAATCAATCAATCAATATTAGGAAAGGCATATGGGATCTACTTTATAAAAAAAAGTGGATGTGGTATGATTGTCTTTGAGACAACTTTACTTCAGCTATCTGCCAGAAATCAAAGGACAAAGATGGAAACAACTATAGGTCATTGTACAGCATTCAACAACGAGCAAAAAAAAAAAAAATTGTTTTGTTAGGTCAAGGGAAAAGGAAACGTCGAACTTAGCTTCACAGTTAAATCTGTCTTAAACAGTTAACATGTTTGCTGCATTGAAATAGGAAAACAGTGATAGTTGTGCTAAAAAGAAAGAAATGTTATATTATTATTGGACAAAAGTTTATTTACAACAATGTTGTTTAAAGACTTTAGAATAACTTAAAATTGCAATATAATGACATGATTAAGCTTTCAGATAACCTGATGTTAATCCAGGTGTTGATAGTTTTTAATGCCCAAAACTTGAGCCTTTCAACTATTCAGTTTTTATACATCCTTTTTTGTTTGTCTTTCAACATATCTACTTGACTTTGATTCATCTTGAATGTGTGTTGTACTCTTGATTTTGATTTTTATATCCCCATTCTAGAGTGGGACTACATAGCAACCACTATGTCTGTCTGTCAGTCCTTTCATACAACTAATATTTTCATCAGTGTTTTTTTCAGATACTACTGAACAAAATAACTTCATATATGATGATTTGTAAGGTGTGAGCTCGTTTTGAATCTTTCAGATACCTGCTACATGTTTTCTGATTCTTTGGATTACAAGTGATTTATGCTTAGCACAAAAACACATACAACTTCTTGTTGAATTTCACCTTTGAACTTAAATTTGTTTTTGAATGTTCTACTGTGGATTCATTTTTATTGTGGGATACCAATATCCATAGATTTTTGGGAATAGGTAAACCAGGAAGTTAATTGCTATAGGCTTGTTTGTAGACTGGCAAAACTGCAAGATCAAATATCCATGAAAATTGATTTTTTTCTCAATTCACGAAAATTGGTACCAAAGAAAATAAATGAATGGACGGTGTCTGTTATTTTCCATTGATGTCTTTTTCCATTGATGTCTATTTCCATTGATGTCTATTTCAGTGGGATATTGATGACACACCACCATCTCTTGAAGACCAGAAGGTAACTGTTGGTATTTCATTGAATCCAGAATTTGCATTTTCATCAATTGATAAAGGACCACCTGCAGACTCACCTGAGGTAATAATGGGTACTGTAAATTTCAACATTTACAGATATAGGTTATTTCCCTTATTTCATGAATACATTATGTGTGGAAATAATCCATGCACGAATTTTTTGTACAAATCACCAATATTGATGTGAACAGCTTGTTTTATATTTGATGCACAAATCTGACTACCTCACAAAATGTTTATTCATTGTAATCTTGAAAAAAAATCCATGTTTACCGTAAAGGGGTCTAGAATGAACACATCATTGTAGTATAAAAAAGTGGTTTTTTTTGCCAGCTTACAATAGTAAGGGGGTATTTTATTTTCTGGTTTGCATTGTGTTCCTCCATCATTAGTCTGACACGTTACAGGTTAAAATTTTGGGTTAAGGCAGTTTATCATGACATTTTGGTAAAATTTTGGCATATTCATTGTTTAATTATCTGTCAGTCACTCGTTAAGAAAAACACTGTAAGAAAATAAAAAGAAAGAATTGATCTCTTTTTTTTTTAAATCAGGTAATATTTGATTGCAATAATTAGATGAGGATAGATTATTTAAACTTAAAGTTTATATTTAATTTGAAGTATTGTTAACGTAATAGTAATGTTGGTCAATAATAAATTAAGAAGGGCCATTAATTGAAGATGTTACACTATTAGATGTTTTGATCTATTAATCTTGTTATATAATTAATGCAGTCCCTATTTTTCCTCATGAAATTAAATCAAATACATGTATAATAATATTTATTTTTTTATGATGATTATTGAAAATCTTGAATTTATCTTTTTGGTTAATATTTAATTTGGTGTGTTTAGCTTTGGTAATTTTATCTTGGGTGCCAAAATATGACTGCAGCCAAAATATCCCAATTTACAGTAATAAAATATTTGAAAACTTACGTAAACTTTATGATAATTTTGAATATGAAGTAATTAGAGGCAGAATTTAAAAAAATGTTAACAAAGCAACTAAAAAAGGATGGTTTGTTGCATACTTATTATATACTTTATATACCTTCAGGCTAAGGAATTTCGAGAGTTTTGGGGAGAAAAATCTGAGTTGAGAAGATTTAAAGATAGCAGTATTACTGAGACTGTCCCATGGACAACAGAGAAATCTATGGACAGAAGACGTATTATTTGTTCATATGTTGTTAAGGAAGTACTGAGGAGGTTTGTGTTTTATATTAAAAAAACATTTCTGTCTACAAGAATGGAAAATACAATTTGAATTAAAAAAAAATATTCAGATATTTGAAAATGTCTTAAACCGTGAAAGTCTGTGAGTGAAAATTATGATTAAATGTCAATAATTTAATTTTGGATATAACACGTCTTCTGATTGGCTGAAAGTTTTTTGTCTATCAGCTCATAGACATGATTTTGTCATGTGACCATGATGTCATCAACATTTTTTTTCATAATTTACTCCTTAAAAATGGAATTTAGAATTAAATTATAAGGAAAGACTGTACAAAATAACCTTAAAAATGTGGTGCACACTTTTAAATAACCCGCTATGCAGGTTATTCTGTGTGCACCACATTTTTGATGTTATTTCTTCATAGACTGAAAAAGTATTACAGTCTTTCCTTAAATATCAAATTAAGTAAAATTAAACTGGAACCTTTCTGAAACTGAATTTTAAGTTTTTAATACATCTCCAAATTATTTTGCGTCCGTAATTATGTTATGGCGATGTCTGGGCCTGCGTCTGAAGACATTTCGGTTCGCAGACAATAACTTGAGTATAAGTGTATGGATCTCTATGAAATTTTAGCACAAGGTTCCATACCACTAAAGGATTGTTGGGATTGTTTTGTTTTTTTTGGGGGGGGGGGTATTGTCCTAGTGGTTTTGTAATTAGGGGCCAAAAAAGGTCAGTTTTACTGGTTCAGGGCTCGACAATAACGCTTGTCCGATTGTCCGGTACCAGAGGAAAAAAAGGTCGGACAAGTAAAAGCTATATGAAGCTTGTCCGACGGGACAAGTAAAATTATTCTGCAGAAAATAAATTTAATCCAACTTTGATGAACAAAGTAATTATAAACAAAAAACAAGAAAAGAAGATAAAAACAAGTATTAATTTGACATGTTTACTTGCAGTCGATAATTTAAAACTGGTTCTTTGTCAGGTACTTTTTAACAGGTAAAAGGCATACTATTCTCGGAAACCAGTCTTACTGATCCGAATCAGCGATGCCTTTGTAGATAAGGTAACTTTACAAGACAGTTCGTCACCAGCTCGAAACATTCGGCTCCAAGTTTATTAGACAGTTTGGCACCGTCGGAGACATATTTAATAGACATGATTAATAGACAGATTTGCACCGCAGGAGACTTTTCCGGACCAAGACAAATTAGTACCTCGTTTTCTTACCTTATTCCGTTGATTTATAATAAATACCATACCGGTAATTTTTTTTAACAAAACTATTTTTTAAATAAAATGAAGAAATTATTTACCACATAATTCACAAAATCATTTTTCATCATATGTAGAACAAAAACAATACTTGCAATACGGTGACCTATAGTTGTTAATTTCTGTGTCATTTTGGTCCCTTGCAGAGAGTTGTCTAATTGGCAATCATACCTCATCTTCTTTTTTTTTATTGCATTTGAATAAACTTTTTTCAACTTAAAAAAACAGTATACAAATACAGTTGACAGGCCTATCAGACGGTGCCTCATGTGCAGAGTCTGATGAGATTTTGGCATTGATAATAACTAGAACCTAAGTCCTGTATGTCTAGATTCAGTTGTTTTCGACTCATATTTTTGAAATTCTGTTCTATTGTTTTAATTAATTTTGTTCCTTGAATCAACTTAAAATGCAAAAAAGGTTATTATTAACAGATTTTTTTTGGACAAGTTACAATTTCATTCGGACAAGTAAATTTTGGTATGTACTTGTCCTACTGGACAAGTTGAAAAAAAAGTTATTGTAGAGGCCTGTGGTTCATAGAAAATAAATTGGTTCACAGACAATAATTTAAGTATAAGTGTATGGATCTATATGAAATTTTAGCATAAGGTTCCATACCACATTAGGAGGCATGGGATTGATTTTGGGAGTTATTGTCATAGCAGTTTTGTAATTAGGGGCCAGAAAGGGACCAAAAACAATTATTTGTCAGGTTTTAAGACAATAACTTGAGTATAAGTTTATATATCTCTATTAAATTTTAGGACAAGGTTCCTTACCACAATAGGTAGGTTGGGATTTATTTTTGGGGTTATTGTGGTAGCTGTTTGGTAATTAGGGGCCAAAAAGGGGTCAAAAACAAGCATTTTTCATGTTTCAGGACAATAATTTGTGTATAAGAGTATGGATCTCTATGGAATTTTACCACCAGGTTTCATACTTCAAAAGGGAAGCTGGGATTGATGTTTGGGGGTCATGGTCCAAACTGTTTAATAATTAGGAACCAAAAAGGGGCCAAAAAACGAGGATTTTCTGGTTTCTGGACAATAACTTGAGTACAAGTCTATTTATTGCTTTTTATTTGTACCACAAGGTGTTATACCATAAAACAAAGTTTGGGATTGATTTTAGGGGTTATGTCCGTAACGGTTTAGGTAAAAGGGGCCAAAAATAATTCTTTTGTAATACTTTGTATAAATTACTTATTTCTTTAACAATTTTAATGGGGTTTAATTCAAAGTCTTGAATTCTTGGTGTTCTTTAATATGCTGAATCTAATTGGGTATTTATTATTTGGATTTTGGGTCTGTTTTTGAATTGATCCATTTAAGAGATAACTGTATTGTATTTGAAGCTTTGCGGACGTACATCAGTAGTTTTACTGTCGCAAATTGAGTTTACCTGGCAACACGTAGCGATGTACGTCCACAAAGATTCAAATACAATACAGTTATCTCTATTCTAATGCAAAATAAACAAATCTTTGAATTTTAGTCATTATTTCAGTGTAAAATTTTCATTAAACAAAAATTCCGCGAAATGATGCTATTTTCTTTGGCGCCTAAACTATGTGACGTCATAGGTATAAACATTTCAACCAGTTTTAACAAATAAGAACATTTTAAAAGTAAGATAGAATTTTACAATTGAACATATATATGTTTCACATCAGCATGACAATTGGCATTTTCAAAGTTTTCAGTTATTTTGCACTTACATGTATCACACAATTCAAGTTACTAAACTAAAGAACAAAAAAAGGGGGGTTGAAAAATTAAAATAAAATTTTCATTTAAATTTTACAAATGAATAAAAAATACATAAATATCAGGATTCACAATTTATTCTTTTAAAACATTTCACCAATGCAGAATCCTCCTCACACACACACCTCTTATTAATATTTCAGGACAAATTTAATTGTTATTTTATTATTTAGTCATATTAGAAACAACATTCTAATTCTGAGCTGACCAGTCTTTGCAGTTACTCTTTAATGCTTTGTGCTTAGCAGAGAAGCAGCAAATACCAATCTTATTTTGTCTTGACTTAGAAACCAGCCACCTCTACCCCAATTTGAATCACAACGTCCAGATTCTAAATTCCATGATTAAGATTTCAGTGTTAAATAAACAACCTGTTTGTAAAAGAATACAATTAATAAGCATGAAAATAATTACTTTTCTACTTTATTTCTTAGTTTATCATAAAGTGAAATCTCCATCTATGACAAAAGCTGAGATCAGGTAGTTTTTACATTGTTTGGAGTCATTTATGAATATGGATAAGTGTTGTGTATTTACTATTGATTCATTCATGCACAATTACCACCTATTATCAAGAAAACCAAACATGTGTTATTCATCAAATAACACACTTATAATTGGAGTGACAAATTTATTTAAAAATTTTTGGTTTTTTAAGTGGTCTGGCTGATAAACTGATTTTAAATCCATCATCATTTTGATGCGATTTCTTGGGGATAACTGTAGGACTGTATTAATGGGGAATGATATTTTGGAAATTGTTTTTTCATTTTTTTTTTGGTAAATTTTTTGAAGAACTTTGTGATAGGTTTGTTTGTTATTCTGTATAAATTACTTTTCAGAACGCTATATATGTTAAATAAAGAATTATTATTATTATATATAAATTTTTTTATGGGTGAAGCAAACCCCTTTAAAAACTTAGCTCATATTTTCCATTAAGAAATAAATTGATCAAATTCTTGGTGTAGTTTGATATGCTGAATCTGTCCAAATCAGGGTCCAAAAATTGAATATATGGGGTTCTTTGGTATGCTGAATCTAACCTTGTATTTAGATTTTGGATTTTCAGGACCCTGTTATCAAATTGGTCCACATTGAGGTCAAAAGGGTCCATAATGAAATTTTGTTTGATTTCATCAAAAATTAAATTCTTGGGGTTCTATGATATGCTGAATTTAACCATGTATTTAGATTTTGGATATTGGACCAAAATAGAAAAAAGTCCAATTTCAAAGTTTTCAGTTCTTTGACCACAATTATTCTGTGTAAGAAACCTATGATGTGTCAAATATTTAATCACAATCCAAATTCAGAGCTGTATCAAGCTTCAATGTAGTGTCCATACTTGCCCTAACTGTTCAGAGTTCGACTTCTGCGGTTGTATCAAGCTGCGCTCAGTGGCGGATCCAGGACTTTTCATAAAAGGGGGGGGGGGGCGCACGCTCCAGTCATGCTTCAGTGATTCCCTATATAATCAACCAAATTTTTCCCACAAAAGGGGGCCCAGTCCCCCTGGCCCCCCCTGGATCCGCCTATCGCGCTCCTCAGAGTATTTTATTTGAACTGTTGTTTGTTTGTCTATTCCTCCTTTATCTTTTGGCCATAGGATGGTCTGTCCTTTGATTATTAATTGCCGTTATGGTATCTTCTTGCTTTTTTGTAAACCCCCTTAGAACAAATTTACAGACATAAGACAATTATAGACATGATGCAATTAAAACGATTTTTGTGTATGAACAAAAGGAGATGTCAGGAATTTGTTTATGAGACAGGCTAACCCAAAGAAACAAACAAAATCAAAAGACATTTAGAGGTCAAATAATACAGATTAAATTAACAAAGCTTTCTTTATTAAAAAAATGATACACTTAGTATATCTTCATTATAGAATTTGATTGGACTTTTGTTATACGATGATTGCACCTTTCGCATTTTCTCCTACCTTTTATTGACCTAATATATACATGTCTTATTTGATTGACCTACAGAGTATAACACACTTATAAATGGAGTGACAAATTTATTTGAAAATTGAAAACTTAGCTCATATTGTCCATTAATAAATAAATTGATTAAATCCTTGGTGTACTTTGATATGCTGAATCTGTCCAAATCAGGGTCCAAAAATTGAATATACGGGGTTCTTTGATATGCTGAATCTAGATTCTGGTCCCCCAAATTTCTCTCATCTCGACAGAGTCTCAAAGAAAAACTAACTGTTAGTCTATGATATTTGGTATGCCTTTGTATTAGCATTGGCACATCTCACATCCATCCATATTTCGTGGCCCAGCCCCCTCAGTCATGGTTCATTGACATTAAAACTTTAACATAGTTTAAACATGTTACAGTTTGTGAGAACCACCAATGATAAGTCAATAACATTTGGTATAAGCACGTCTCTCTCCGTGGAGATTATATGGCCCCACCCTCTCAGTCATGGTATATTGACTTTGAAACTTTTACATTGTTAACATATTAAGTTATTATTGCCATTTTAATTTTAACATTTGATAAAAATTACATACAGGCGATACATATCTCCTGTGTCAACAGTTTATTTTGTTATATATTTTACATCTTTTGATTTATATGTGTATTTTGTTAATTTGTTTTGTTTGTTTTTGTTTTTTGGGTAGATTTTACATATACTGTAAAATCTAAATATCTACCTTGTGAATCCCCCTTATTTGGTAGATTAGCAATTTTATTTATTCGACCTTTATTTTGTTGATTTATGTAACATCTGTCTGAGTATTAGAATTTCATTGAGAAAGTCCCCCTTTTTTGTTGGATTTTCATTGCTTTTATCTGTAATATTCATTATTGTAACATCTCTCAGAGCTACTTTCAAAAAACTCTCTTTCTGAAAGATTTCCATCTATTTTCTATGTTTTTTATTGACCTGTATTCTACCTACAAGGTGATACTAATAAATCTACTGTGCTAATCACCTCATTAGAGTAATTCAATCTTCCTGTAAAGAAACAGTACTGGTCAGCTTTTATTTTCTTTAATCAGTTTGGCCAGGTGGAGAAAAATATAGATAAAAATAATGCTAAATAACTTGTTAAAGAAGGTTTAGGTGAAGGTAGACTGTCCTTACCCCTCTCAGTGTTCTCCTCAGGATTTTCAGATAGCACCTGGGTAATCAAGGCGACAAATTAGAACATAATTTGCATCGTGTTGCAACTCTTTTCCTCTATCCTCCTTAAGGTTAGTTCCCATAGAGTTCGCTCTCTTTTTATTACCTTATATCAATTTGAGTTTTAATTTCTTTTGTACTATGTTTTGTTGGCATTATTGCAGTGTAAGTGAGCTACCATTTGATTTTTATGGGGCGGCTAGGATGAAAAATTTTGTCCTGCACTTTTTAATATGACCGCAAAAATTCGTCCTAAGACACATTGGTTTTTGCACAATAACCTAGTTTAAGTGAATGGATCTCTATGAAATTTTACCATAAGGTTCAATACCACAAAAGGAAGGTTGGGATTGATTTTGGGGGTTATGATACCAACAGTTAAGGAATAAGGGGCCAAAAATAAGCATTTTTGTAACTTCCAGACAATAACTTGTGTGTTAGTGTATGGATCTCTCTGACATTGTACCACAAGGTTCCATATCACAAAGGGAATGCTGGGATTGATTTTGGGGGTAATTGCCTCAAAATTTTAGGAATAAGGGGCCAAAAAGGGGGCAAAAAACAAGCATTTTTCTTGTTTCATGACAATAACTTGTAAGTGTATGGATCTTTCTGAAATTGTACTACAAGGTTCCATATCACAAAGGGAAAGCTGGAATTGAGGTTGGGAGTAATTGCCCAAAACGTTTAGGAATAAGGGGCCAAAAATAAGCATTTTCATACGCCCGTCAAATTTTTGACGGGACGTATTATGGTATACAAATGTCTGGCGTCCGTCCGTCTGTCTGTCCGTCTGTCTGTCCGGCGTAAACATGTCGCACCGTAACTTGAGAATGACTTATCCAAATTTCATGAAACTTAACATAGTTGTTTCTTATGATGGTCAAACGATCTGTATACTTTTTGGTGAAAATAAGATTAAAACTTTTTGAGTTACAGGACTTAGTAACTAAAACAGGTGTGTGTTTTTTTTCACATGTCGCGCCATATCTCAAAAACAATTTATGATTATTGCTTAAAACTTTACACACTTCTTAGTTATATTAATCTTAAGATCTGTATACTTTTTGGTGATGATTCAAAATTTTATTTTAGAGTTTTTGAGTATTTTGTTAAAAAAGGGGGAGGGGTTTTTCACATGTCGCGCCGTATCTCAAAAACAGTTTATGATTATTGCTTAAAACTTTACACACTTCTTAGTTATATTAACCTTAAGATCTGTATACTTTTTGGTGATGATTCAAAATTTTATTTCTGAGTTATTGAGTATTTTGTAAAAAAAGGGGGAAGGGTTTTTCACATGTCGCGCCGTATCTCAAAAACGATTTATGATTATTGCTTAAAATTTTACACACTTTTTAGTTATATCATGGAAGTAATATTTAAAAGGAATAACAACGTCGTCACTTCAAAGGTTTCATCTGCGTTACTGCCCATCTTTCGATAACTTGTTAATTAGTTTAATATCTGGTATGGAAGTTGATTCTCCGCATGTGATCGATCAAATCATTGACACTTTTCGTTCATTTTCGTGTTCACGGAAAACTATGAACAGACAAGTTTTTGTCGTATATACGTGCGAAGTAACCGGAATAGTCCATTTGTCTTAATCGACCGTGCAAGGGCTGTATAGCAAGTCAAGGTCGTTAAAAACTTCCATTTGTTGTAGTCCATTCGTTACATTCCGTTGATGTACGCTGCCATATATAGTCATTCGTTCAATTTTTATTTTAGTCCAATTTTCCTATTTCTGGTCAGTTCGATCTAAATAGTACAGACAGCTATCACATAAGAAATTGGAGAACAAGGCTGGGTCATTTTCAATTTTAATATTTACAGACAGTTAAAAAGCCATTTCCGTAAGTTAAGAAGATGATTGTACAAAAAATACGTTTGGACCCCTTTTTATTAAATACGAATAATCTAAGTCTTTCATGTATTAGTCAATTAAAATATTCACAATTCTAAACGGTTCTATTCTTTAATTTATAGTCCTTGATACATAAACTAAGTCGTGTAAAAATGCATTTGCCGTAAGACAGATAGCGTCAAGCTCATTTTGTCGGTTTGTTTTAATTTTTGCTGTAGCTTGTTATATTAATACAAGTATTCCACAATAAACACTTTTTAAAAAAATATATGTTTACGAACATATTATCCCTATTTTAGCTGTCCAGTTTCAATAATGTAATCAATGACATTTATGACATATACATAAATTTAGAATACTTCTCGATAAACTTTGCACATTTCAACAGTAAAAAAATCTATGTCTAGATTTGTCTACATTATTTTGTTAAACATCATGTGAAACCTGATCGATTTATCGGTATTTAACTGTTTTACTCAGGATCCGCTTTTAACCGGAAAATACTTTTAGAACAGTATAAAACAAAAGGTAAAAGTCAAAAATATGCTAAATTAAATACAATTTTCCATGCTATACTGTTGTAGGTTGAACAATTCTCGTCCGTTTTTCAAGTTTTTTACATCATACGACTTCTTTCTGAAGGTAGAGGTTTTATATGATACAGCGCCACCTTCTC
Organism: Mytilus californianus; assembly: GCF_021869535.1. Taxonomy (NCBI): domain Eukaryota; kingdom Metazoa; phylum Mollusca; class Bivalvia; order Mytilida; family Mytilidae; genus Mytilus; species Mytilus californianus. The sequence continues at coordinate 56,769,407 of NW_026262679.1, read as the reverse complement.
ATTAATAAACCTCGGATTTCACACAGGTGCTTTATAATTACCGGACTCGATAAAATCACGTGACTGATAAGAAATTCCAGATGCCATTTTACAACCACGGTATCACAGATAGTAACCAAAGGGGTCTTGCCGCTGAGACTATAATTGGATAAAATCATATGACTTTAGTACAGAGCTCTGCAGGCTGTTAATACATGCTAATTAGTCGTTGTTATTCCTTTTAAATATTACTTCCATGGTTATATTAATCTAAAGATCTGTATACTTTTTGGTTTTGATTCAAAATTTTATTTTTTGAGATATTGATTTTTTTTTTTTAAAAGGGGGGGGTTTTCACATGTCGCGCCGTATCTCAAAAACTATTTATGATTATTGCTTAAAATTTTACACTTCTTAGTTATATTAATCTAAAGATCTGTATACTTTTTGATTTTGATTCAAAATTTAATTTTAGAGATATTGAGTTTTTTGTAAAAAAAAAAAGGGGGTTTTCGCATGTCACGCCGTATGTCAGAAACTATTTATGCTTATTGCATAAAAATTCACACACAAGAAGGCGGGCGTATCATGCGCTCATGGCACAGCTGTTTATTCTAGTTTCTAGACAATAACTTGTGTTTAAGTGTATGGATCTCTCTGAAATTGTACTACAAGGTTCCATATCACAAAGGGAAAGCTGGGTTTGAGTTTGGGGCTAATTGCCCTTAACGTTTAGGAATTTGGGGCCAAAAAGGGGCCAAAAAACGCATTTTTACAGTTTCCAGACAATAACTTGTGTTCAAGTGTATGGATCTCTCTGAAATTGTACTGCAAGGTACCATACCACAAAGGGAAGGCTGGGATTGAGTTTGGGGGTGATGAATCATAAGGGGGTTCAAAAAATTAGGGGGGGGGGATTTTTTTATCCCTTTAGCTCACCTGGCCCGAAGGGCCAAGTGAGCTTTTCTCATCACTTGGCGTACATCGTCCGTTGTCTGTCGTTCGTCGTCATCCGTCGTTCGTCGTCATCGACGTCTGTCGTTGTTAGCTTTTACAAAAATCTTCTCCTCTGAAACCACTGGGTCAAATTTAACCAAACTTGGCCACAATCATCATTAGGGTATCTAGTTTAAAAAATGTATCCGATGACCCCGCCAACCAACCAAGATGGCCGCCATGGCTAAAAATAGAACATAGGGGTAAAATGTAGATTTGGGCTTATATCTCTGAAACCAAAGCATTTAGAGTAAATCTGACATAGTGTTAAACTAATTATCAGGTCAAGATCTATCTGCCCTGAAATTTCCAGACAAAATCCATTGTTGGGTTGCTGCCCCTGAATTGGTAATTTTAAGGAAATTTTGCAGTTTTTATACGACCGCAAAAAAATTTTGAGGTCGTATATTGGTATGACGTTGGCGTCGTCGTCGTCGTCGTCGTCGTCCGGCGTCGTCGTCGTCGTCGTCCGGCGTCGTCGTCCGAATACACAATGGTTTTCGCACTCTAACTTTAGTTTAAGTGAATGGATCTCTATGAAATTTTACCATAAGGTTCAATACCACAATAGGAAGGTGGGGATTGATTTTGGGGGTTATGGGATTAGGGGCCAAAAAGGGGCCGAAAATAAGCATTTTTGTAACTTCCAGACATAACTTGTGTGTTAGCATATGGATCTCTTTGACATTGTACCAAAAGATTCCATATCACAAAGGGTCAATGCTGGGATTGATTTTGGGGTTAATTGCCTCAAAATTTTAGGAATAAGGGGCCAAAAGGGGGCAAAAAACAAGCATTTTTCTAGTTTCATGACAATAACTTGTGTGTAAGTGTATGGATCTTTCTGAAATTTTACTACAAGGTTCCATTTAACAAAGGGAAAGCTGGAATTGAGTGTTGTGGTAATTGCCCAAAACGTTTAGTAATAAGGGGCCTAAAAAGGGGTTAAAAATAAGCATTTTTTAGTTTCTAGACAATAACTTGTGTTCAATTGTATGGATCTCTCTAAAATTGTATTACAAGGTACCATACCACAAAGGCAAGGCTGTTATTGAGCTTGGTTTGGGGGGAAAGGGGGGTGGGGGTGATGAATCATAAGGGGGCGGGGGTCAAAAAGGGGTAATTTTTTTTTTTCATTTTTTTTTTGTTTAAAATTTACATTTTAAGTTAGTTATTTTTTATCACGAAGAGAAAGTAGGAATTGAGTTTTGGGGTTAATTGCTCAAACATTTATGAATAAGGAGCCAAATATTGGTCAAAAATAAGGATTTTTTTAGTTTGCAACAAAAACTTGTGTTCAAGTGTATGGATCTCTGTAAAATTGTATTGCAATGTACCATACCACAAATTGAAGGTTGTGATTGAGGTGGGGGATGATGAATCAAAAGGGGGTTGAAAAAATGTGTGGGAGGTAGGATTTTTTTTTTCCTTTTTTTTTCTTTAAAATTTTCCATTTAAAGATGGTTGTTTCAGATTTATATATGAAAGAAAATAATAATGATACGGTTATATATCATGAGGAATTGAAATTTAAAATTATGTATATTGGAAATTTAGGTTACATTGGAAAGTAATAATTGGCTTTGGGGGGGGGGGGGTGGTTATGGCTCTAATGTTTAAGGAATAAGGGGAAAAAAGGTTAAAAAACAAGGGTTTCCATTTTAATAGACAAATAATTGAGTAAAGAACATTATTTAAAAGCAGTGTAAGGTTGGTAATTCAAACTCATTTAAATATCTCATCTACACTGCTTTTAAATTATGTAAATTGGAAATTTGCCAATAACTTTATTGTTAATAAATGCATTGGAAATTTGCCAACAATTTTAGTGTAATAAACTTCATTGGAAATTTGCCAATATAAAATTTTGCTGATGAAGGTTTTTTGTTTACCTTAAGCCTTGACTATGAAGTCATTTTCTATTTTTATAGCCTTATGATGTAGTTGAATTATTTAATACTTTTATGATGTGTTTAAATGGGGTTTTATCATGTTTATGGTTGCAAATTTATTGTTTTAGTATAATAAACTCCATTTAAAATTTGCCAATAAAAAATTTTTTGTTTATTTTTAGCTATGATTATGATGTCATTTTCTATTTTACTTTTATGGTTGCAAAGAAATTTTTATTTTTAGATATTACTGTTAAATGATGCTGATTAAGGTTTTTGCTATGTTTAGCCATGACTATGATGTCATTTTCTATTTTAATATCTGTTATGATGTATTTAAATGGGCTTTTATGGTTACAAAGGAATTTTATTTTTAGATATTACTATAAAATGTTGCTGATGCTGATTAAGGATTTTGTTTATTTTTAGCCATGACTATGATGTCATTTTCTATTTTAATACCTTTATGATGTAATTTCCATTTTTAGATATTACTGTTAAATGATGCTGATTAAGGGTTTTTTGCTATGTTTAGCCATGACTATGATGTCATTTTCTATTTTAATATCTTTATGATGTATTTAAATGGGCTTTTATGGTTACAAAGGAATTTTATTTTTAGATATTACTTTAAATGTTGCTGATTAAGGATTTTTGTTTATTTTTAGCCATGACTATGATGTCACTTTCTATTTTAATACCTTTATGATGTATTTAAATGGGCTCCCATGTATTTAGATTTTTGATTATTTATACATGTTACCAAATTGGTCCACATTGAACAAAAACGGTCCAAATTTCAACTTTATTAACATTGAATTCTACATATTCTTTGATATATTGAAATTAACAAACAATTTAGTTTATGGATATTCCACCATAATAGGTAAATTTAATTTTTTCCAGTTCTTACACCACATTCATCCTGTGTCAGAAACCTATGCTGTGTCAAATATTTAATGACAATCCAAAGTCATAGCTGTATCAAGCTTGAATTTTGTGTCCATACTTGCCCCAACTGTTCAGGGTTCGACCTCTGCGGTCGTATCAAGCTGCGCCCCAGCGAAGCATTTTATTGGTTATTATCTTGAATATTATTATAGATAGAGATAAACTGTAAATAGCAATAATGTTCAGCAAAATAAGATCTACAAATAAGTCGCATGACCAAAATTGTCAGTCGACCCCTTTAGGAGTTATTGCCCTTTATAGTCAATTTTTAACTATTTTTCGTAAATTTTTGTAATCTTTTACATAAATCTTCTCTGAAACTACTGAGACAAATTTAACCATACTTGGCCATAATCATTAAATCTTCTTCTCTGAAACTACTGAGACAAATTTAACCATACTTGGCCATAATCATTATAAGGGTATCTTGTTTAAAAAATTTGTCCGATGACCCGCCTTCCAACCATCATAAACCATTTAGAGCAAATCTGACAGGTGGCAAAAATGTTCATCAGAATTAGATTTATCTGCCCTGAAATTTTTAGACGAATCCGACAACCTGTTGTTGGGTTGCTGCCCCTGAGTTAGTAATTTTACAGAAATTTTACATTTTTTTATTATCTTAGATATCATTATAATATCTAATATCTAATACTATTAATTATGATTTTAACCTTATTTTACATGATTTCCAAAGCATCAGTAAATACAGGTGAGCGACAAAGGCTCTTGAGAGCCTCTAGTTTTTTTTTCTTTTTTTCCTTTTTTTTTTCTTTAAAATTTTCCATTTTAAGTTGGTTATTTTTGATTTATATATAAAAGCAAATAATAATGATATGGTTTGATTTCATCAAAAATTGAAATATTGGGGTTCTTTGATGTGCTGAATCTAACCATGTATTTAGATTCTTAATTTTTGGTCCCGTTTTCGAATTGGTCTAATTTAAGGTCCAAAGGGTCCAAAATTAAACTTAGTTTGATTTTAACAAAAATTGAATTCTTGGGGTTCTTTGATATGCTGAATCTAACCGTGTATGTATTTAGATTTTGGATATTGGACCATAAGAGGTTAATTAAAAATTTTTAAGTTCTTAGACCACATTCATTCTGTCTCAGAAACCTAAGCTGTGTCAAATATTTAAGCACAATCCAAATTCAGAGCTGTATCAAGCTTGAAAGTTGTGTCCATACTTGCCCCAACTATTCAGGGTTCGACTTCTGCGGTCGTATCAAGTTGCGCCCAACGGAGCATTTTATTATAATGTGTAGCAGCTAATTAAAGGTCACTAACCAATGTAACTTATAAAATAAGAAATAAACATGAACAAATAATAATATTTACATATTTCTTTTTTGCATATATATTGCAACAAAGTATCATCAAACACAGACTATAATATATATTTAGTCATAAAATAGCACATATCAAGCACTTCTCAATTCTACATTGATATATATAATAAAAAGAGTTTCACTTAAGCACACATAATAAACAGCTAAATACAATAAAGTACGCACAATAAACAAATTAATTCATTAAAGCACACACTTGACACATGACACGAAGAGCAGATACTATTAAGCACGCATAATGCATAAGGTACAACAATAAAGCACACATGATTCATAACTTAAACATCACAACGCATCATATAATTGCAACAAACTTAGTCAAAATGTAACAAATAAGTCAGAAGCAATGTCAGCACACTGAAACACAATAACTTCGCTATTCTGAAGATGGTCTGAGTTCCTATAGGCATTGATTGACTTAAGTGTATTTTGTTCTATATGTTTGTCCTACTCCCCAATCTTGGTACTGAATGATAGTCATTTCGTTTGCTGCCTGCTCTTCTTTAAGATAGTTCAGTAGCTTTTATACTATGTTTGGGTGTGGTACTTAGATCATCTTCTTCAAGCTACTGTGCCATCCATCGAGGTGGTTTGTCGTCCTTGGTCCTTCGGTTTGGTAATGGTTCCATTGCTGCCTGTTGCTTTCAACCCAGTATGTTGTGACGATTTCTGTAAACGAAGTGATATTTGCTGTTGAGTCCGAATTTTCCAGGTCTTCAAGTGTATGGAACCAGACGTCGTCTATTTCTGTAGGTGATACCAGAGGAAGAACTGCTGCCGACTGTACAAGTTGATGAATGTCTGGTTCTCCTTTATAGTTAAGAGACGAGTCTTGTTTACTGCTCTTTTCGCCAAATACACTGAGTATAGTGAAACAAAATGTCCTTCAATAGTTTTTCCTGGAAAGGATGCTCTGGCAAAATTATGAAAAGCAGCTTCGTAATCAATGAAGAAAGTTGTTGGGTTCAGGTTAATCTGACATTTTAATTTAATTTTAATTAAATAATATTTTATTGTATTAATCAAGCAATATGATTGGACACAAGTTATTACAACTTATATTAAGTCCTCTCCTTACATATACAATACACATATATGATGACAGCAAACACATACATAGTATAGCCACAGTTATAAAGGAAGGAGTCACACATTGGCTTGGAAAAAAAAAAAAAAAAAAGAAAATAGGACAGAGAGAAAAAAGAAAGCTGCTGACTTAGAACGTTAAAATCTTTTTGACTGTTTAATGAAATAACGAACTTTATCAAAAATTTTAGAGTTAGTTTCGTAATTATATGCATCTTTTTCAAACAATAGCGTTTCAATATCAATGTGTATGTTCATATATATAATATCATTAACCAGAGATATTCTTTGGTTATAATATAATTGGCATTCTAGAAAGTAATGAATGGCATCTTCAACAGGAGAACCGCAGGAGCATTTAGAATCATTGCATGTATCATTTTTAAATTTATTTAAAAACTTTAATAAAAAATGTAATTAAAAATACAATACTGATATTTGTTTTACAAATAAGAGTAACATTATATTTTATAACTCAGAAATTTTATATTATTTCATCAAAAGTGCTTTAATGTGATGATTTAAAAAATCCTATTCTAATTCTTGTTTATTTAGTAAAACAAACAACAACTACCTTGTTTATTTAAGAACATTTTACATAATAAAATAATGTGGGACAATCAGAACTATTCATGTGGGACAATCAGAACTCTAAAATTTTAATAAATGGGACATTTAAACTCACCCTGTGATCCAACTAAATATTAATCTGATTGACTTTGGTATGTTTGAAAACAAAACTTGGAAAACAATAAAAAAAAAAAAAAATTGTATTGCAAAATATTGAATAAAAATCTTCTTCACACTGTGGATTTCACTTAATTGCGCATTTTAAAGATGTATCAATAATTTATTGTGTTGGGCATTTAAACTAAGAGATATAAATGCCCAGTACATTATTTCTCAATTTTGAAACTATTACTTTTAATTGTACAGCCTATACCTCATTTCATTGTAATTGTGGATTTTTACTCAATTGCATATTTTAAAGATATATTATTATTTTATTGTGTTGGGTTTCAATGCATTATTACCCCATTTTGAAACTACTATTGATTTTAAAGCATATAATTGTTTACACCCATGAGGGTATTAACCTGATTGTGTGTATCTAATTTACACCAAGATATAGTTAATGCAAAATTATAGATTTCAATAACTAAAGGGGGGGTGAAGGATGGGTGTCTTTCAGCAATTTGTCAGTATGTTATGGAAAAGCATATAAAAATCAGGATAAACAATTATATTTCATGACAATTTATTTACAGTAATCAATGGCCAGGTTATATCCTATCCATTCTCAATTTTATACATATAGTTAGTGAATAAACAAGGCAAGGTGCTTTAAATGGATCTACATACAATTATCTATTATCTATGATCATAAATTGTGTAAGAAACTATATCAGTGTGAAGAATTTAAAATTTGAATAAGTTAAAAATAACTCTTGAAATACAATAGTTATATATAAACTGCATCAGTCTAGATCTTAAAAAATAAGGAAGTTAGATCCGGCAGACATATTGGAAGTTTAACCAATAAGTTATGGCCTGTGGAGGGGGACAGGTTCCAGTTTCCTGTAGTGTTTGTGAGGAGGACACTAGAATAAATTGGAAGTGTTTAAAGTGTGACATGTTAATGTGTGATAAGTGTAAAGAGAAAATTCATGTGAAATGCAAACTTGCCAAGGATCACAAAGTTGTTTCTATACAGGATGTTGGACTTCATGAGGATGAAATAGATTTTTCTAATATAAATTGTAAAAATCATTTAAATCAGATTTGCTTCATGTTTTGCAAATCATGTGACTGTTTGGTATGTCCGTTATGCATCATTGAAATCCATAATGGCCATGAATTGGTAGTAATCAGAGAAGGATATGAAATCAGACTTGACAAATTGAAGAAAAAACAAAAGAATATTGGAACTAATATAGATCAGCTGAAGAAAAGAAAAGCTGAAACTAAGGCTGTTGAAAACACTGAACATTCAAAAATGAAAAATACCAAAAAGAAAATGAAAGCACAGAAAACTGCACTAAAGAACGAAGTTGATAAACATATAGATGAATTAAATTCTGAAATTCTTAGAAGATGGGAAGCTTTTCATCAATATACCAAAACAGAAGAAAAAAAAGTGTCTCTGCTTATTGGAGACCTGGAATCCAAGAATGCAGAAGTTGATGATATCATCAAATCAAAGCATGCTGAACGAGTCTTTTTAGATGATTTGGGGATAGCAAAATCAATGGAGGAAACAATCACATTACCTTGCTCAGAGTTTGATTATATTCCAACTTTTCTTCCTGGACAAATAATTGCTTACAACATTGGTTCATTGCAAAATGTTTCTACTAAATTTGAAATTAAAATTATTAAACAGTTCGAAACTGAAATCACCAATGTTTTTTATATGGCAGCATGCTCTGAAAAAACATTGTGGATTACTAACCAAGAAGTACTACAAAAAGTTAAGATAGAAGGGAGAAGTTTGAAGATAATTGATCAAAAAAATATTCACATCTACGATATGGCATTGACTCCATCTAAAGATCTACTTCTAGTTACTGAAGGACCTAGACTGAAGCAGATCAGTGGTCAGTCAAGAGAAATGACTTATTCTAAGTACGAGGTAAAGGGTTTAGTGCTGTTAGCTGTTCATGTAAACTCAGATGGAAAGGTCACTGTTGGTGCTTATAGTGGGGATTTAGTTTACCCAGCTGTAGGAAGAAGGGTTGTGATTGTAATGAATAGAAGTGGGAAACTTGAAGCTAGTAAGTAAAGCTACTGATGAATTTGACAGACATTGGAATCCTATATTTACAAATGTGAGAAATATAACCAGAACAAAGAATGGTAATATCTGTGTAGTAGACACGTTATCTGAAGATTTGAAAGGCAGAGTGGTAATACTGAGTGAGGATGGTGATGTTTTGAATACCTTCAATGGCAATCCAGAAGTTAACACAGACAAAATACCTTTCAAGCCACTATATGTATTCACTACTCCATTTGACAATATTATCATTTCTAACCGAAACTATAGCATTTTATATTTCCTAAACAATTCAGGGAATTATATAAGTTGGTGTGACACAAGTAAAATAGGAATATTATACCCACGCTCTTTCTCTAGTACAGATGCTGGAAAAACTTATGTAGGATGTGTCACATCTAAAGGCAATAGTGATAAGGTCAAAATCTATGAAGTGGACATTTTGTGAGTTAGAAACATTTCAGTTCATGAGAGGGAAGTTAGATTATTTTGATATGAGTTAAGAGACAGTGTTTGACTTTGTTGTAAGTGAGGGAAGTTACTAGACTTTGTTGTAATTGCTTTGTATATTAATATGATTTGAATAGTTTTTATGGTTGAAAATATAGTTGAAGATGAGGGGTAAATATTATTTGGACATAAACTTAAATTAAACAAACATGGACATTTGAAGTTCATCTAACATTTCTAATAAAGGTCATAGAAATAAGAAGATGTGGTATGAGTGCCAATGAAACAACACTCCATCCAAGTCACAATATATAAAAAGTTAACAATTATTGGTCAAAGTACAGCCTTCAACACAGAGCCTTGGCTCACACTGAACAGCAAGCTATAAAGGGCCCCAAAATGACTAGTGTAAAACAATTCAAACAGGAAAAACAATCTATATAAAAAACGAGAATCGAGAAACACTTATGAACCACATAAACAAACAACAACCACTGAACAACAGATTCCTGACTTAGGACAGGTGCAAACAAATGCAGTGGGTTTAAACAGGTGCCAACCTTCACCCTTACCTGAAACAGTAGTGTAACATTACAACATAGAAAGACAAACTATAAAATATCAATTGAAATGGCTTAACTTAAATATTAACAAAAACAAGTAAACATACTCTGAACGAATAAATTTGATCTATGACACAATATAAATACAATATTAATAAAAAAGGAGATGTAAAACAATGTCTAAAAGACAAATATAACCCGAGACAAAATGGCGTTAAATAAAATGACGTACACAGGTAAATATGAATATAATAATTTTGTTGTTAAGAGTACAGAAATATTTTTTACAAAATAAATAAATTTGTTCTTCATAGTACGAGTACATAAGTGAAAATTTATTGTCATGCTAAATTTTTTTCAGAGGTGGTACATATTAAAAATAGTGAGACGAGATATAACACAAAATAAGTAAAAATGATGCATTACAATTTGTGCCAACAGATCAAATTAACACAAAGCTACGATTTGAGAGTACTCGCAGTTACTGAAAGCTAGTTAAAAGCCAAAAACAATTAATAATAAAAAATCATGCATCAGAGACTAAAATCAATTAAAACACATCCCAGGGATTTAGCCTTTTAAGGCCATGGACAGTCAAAGAAGACATGCATATACAACTTAACCATTTTTAAAGAATTTTACATCCATTTGAGTCAAGACAAGTAATTATAGAAATAAACATTCTTATCAGTCGTCCAAACCTGTCTGTATCACTCTGCTCAGCTCTTGATTGAATTGCATATCACGGCTTTTTGAGGTAAAATATGTTGACCTGGCCTTAATAACTTTGAGCCGGACATATCATCTTGTTTTAATGATTGCACCAACATTGACAAGTTTGACCGAAACTTATCAAGCCATCTTCCGGTTTGCTGGTGAATCAAAGAAAACACTTGGTTCTATTATGCAAAATACGCAAATACAATCCGATAATCAATACAGAGGCACTAAGACCCCAAACAATATGATAAATATTGACATTTAAATGTTTTTATACGACCGCAAAAATTAAAAATTTTTTGGTTGTATATTGGTATCATGTTGTCGTTGTCATCGTCAGAGTCGTCCGAAGACAGATGGTTTCCGGATAATAACTTTAGTATAAGTAAATAGAAATTAATAAAATTTTAATACAAGGTTTATAACCACTAAAGGAAGGTTGGGATTGATTTTGGGGGTTATGGTTCCAACTGTTTAGGAATTAGGGGCCAAAAAAGGGGCCCAAATAAGCATTTTTGTAGTTTCCAGACAATAACTTGTGTTAAAGTGTATGAATCTCTCTGAAATTATACCACAAGTTTCCATACTACAAAGGGATGGTTAGGATTGACTTTGGGGGGTTATGGCTCAAACCATTTAGGAATTAGGGGCAAAAAAAGGGGAAAAACAAGGGTTTTTCTGGTTAAAGGACAATTGAGACAATTTAAAAGCAGTGTAAGGGAGGTAATCCAAATCAATTCGCATAGTGTATTGCACAAAAGCAAAAAATTGAATATAAATTCAAATCATATAACCAATTTGAAGTTCTTTGACTACAGTTATTCTGTGTCACAAACCTATTATGTGTCAAAAATTTAATTACAATCCAAATTCAGACCTGTATCCAGCTGTGCTCAGTGAAGCAATTTATTACCATATAGATCAATGCAAGTCAAGATGATATTGCACCCTTTGCTTTGACAAATTCTATCTGGTTACTTCCAACAACAAAAAAATAATTTGTGAAGAAAAAGCAAAAATGGATGAACTAAATGCCTGAAGTAGTAAGTAGGGGGATGAAATTACATGTAAAAAAATTTGGTCCATGAATTTTTAGGTAAAGTAGTGATTTTGTCCAGTTTGAAAAGGTCAAAAATTGGTATGTCTGAAGCTGTCAAACTTAATTGCAGACCCCTTTAACATAAAATTATCCATATTTTGAGTTAGAGCCGATAGACTTTCCATAATTTTGATATAATTTGTCACAAAAGTCTAAATTGTCTAAAAGAAATGCACTACGAAATAACTGTGTTCTTAGAGCAAATCTGACATAGTAAAAAAAAAGGTTTATCAGGTTAAGATATGTCTGCAATTTAAACCAAACTTGGCCTCAATCATTATTAGGGTATCTAATACTATTTATTATGATTTTAACCTTATTTTACATGATTTACAAAAACACAGTACATACAGGTGAGTGACACAGGCTCTTGAGAGCCTCTGGTTTTTTAGCTCACCGGGGCCCAAAGGGCCCCATGTGAGCTTATGCCATCACTTGGCGTCCGTCGGCTTCCGTCGTCGTCCGTCTTTGTAAACTATTTCAAAAATCTTCTCCTCTGAAACTACTGGGCCAAATGCCTTCAAACTTTAACTAAATGTTCCTTAGGGTATCTAGTTTATAAATTGTATCCGAAGTTTTGATCCATCAACAAACATGGCCGCCATGGCTAAAAATAGAACATAGGGGTCAAATGCAGTTTTTGGCTTATATCTCAAAAACTAAAGCTTTTAGAGCAAATCTGACATGGGGTTAAATTGTGCAATTGGTCAAGATCTATCAGCTCTGAAATTTTCAGATGAATCGAACAACCCATTGTTGGGTTGCTGCCATGAAATTGGTAGTTTTAACAAAATTTTGCAGTTTTTTGTTATTATTTTGAATATTATTATAGATATATATAAACTGTAAGCAGCAATAATGTTCAGCAAAGTAAGATCTACAAAAAAAGTTAATATGACCATAATTGTCAATTGACCCCTTAAGGAGTTATTGCCCTTTAAAGACAATTTTACACAATTTGTTCATCAAGTTTGCTAACATTTAAAAATCTTCTCCTCTGAAACTACTGGGCCAATTACCTTCAAACTTTAACTGAATGTTCCTTAGGGTATCTTGTTTATAAATTGTATCCGCAGTTTGTATCCATCGACAAACATGGCCACCATGGCTAAAAATAGAACATAAGGGTCAAATGCAGTTTTTGGCTTATATCTCAAAAACTAAATCTTTTAGAGCAAATGTGACATGGGGTAAAATTGTTTAATTGGTCAAGATCTATTGGCCCTGAAATTTTCAGACGAATCTATCAACCCATTGTTGGGTTGCTGCCACCGAATTGGTAGTTTTAACAAAATTTTGCAGTTTTTTGTTATTATTTTGAATATTATTATAGATATATATATAAACTGTAAGCAGCAATAATGTTCAGCAAAGTAAGATCTACAAAAAAGTTAATATGACCATAATTGTCAATTGACCCCTTAAGGAGTTATTGCCCTTTAAAGACAATTTTACACAATTTGTTCATAAAGTTTGCTAACATTTTAAAATCTTCTCCTCTGAAATGCAGGTGAGCGATTCAGGCTCTTGAGAGCCTCTTGTTATACTTGAAACTTCATAGTTTTGGATGGTTCTGATGGGTCAAGATGTAATATTTGAGGATGCTGAGATTGCACTTATGGACAAAGATCAAGGTTTTGTTGAATACTGATTTCATTTCTATGAATGAATAAACCACGATGAAACCCCATGGTTTAGAAAGTAGACTCATTCACGTAAAACTCATCAATTTCTGAAAATTTCCGATAGTTAGCTGTTGTTGATTCAAAATATTTTGCCCCCTCACAGAATTGATAATCTATGAATTATTTATTTACGAAAAACCAATGGATTAAAAGTCATGATAGTCAATGAATCAGATATTCATGATAATAAATGAATCAGAAAGTCATGATAATAAATGACTCAAATATTCATGGTTGTCAATAAATATGTAAATCAATGCATCAGATAGTCAAAATAATCAATGAATCAAATGATCATGATAATCAATGAATCAGATAGTCTTGATAATCAATGAATCAGATAGTCATGATAATCAATGATTTAGATGGTCATGATAATCAATAAATCATATAGTTATAATAATAAATGAATCAGATAATCGTGGTTATAAGTGAATAAGATAGTCTTGATGATCACTGGAACAAAAGTCATGATAATCAATAAACCAAAAGTCATGATAATCAATGAATCATATAGTCATGAAAATCAATGAACCAAATAGTCATGATAGTCAATGAATCAGATAATAAATGCTTCAGATAGTCATGATAATTAATGAATCAAATAGTCATGATAATAAGTGAATCAGATAGTCCTGATAGTCAATGGATCAAAAGTCATGATAATCAATGAATCATATAGTCATTATAATCAAAGGATCAAAAGCAATGATAATCAATGAATCAGATAGTCATTATAGTCAATGAATAAAATAATCAATGCATAAGATAGTCATGATAATTAATGAATCAAATAGTTATGATAATCAATGAATCAAATAGTCATTATAATCAATGAATCATATAGTCATGACAATCAATGAATCAGACGATCAATGAACTAGATACTCACTTGTTTGTTCCTGGAGGACACTAATTTTTTATTGCCATATTGGTAGAGTTTTCTGTACTATTGGTGATCCATAAAACAATATAAATTAAGCGAAAATATTGCTTGTCCTGCATCCATAGCATAAAAAATTAAACAAACAAAACTTGAGCCTGGCACCATGATTTTTTCCATATTAAAACTTGGGTGTAAATTGATTTCCAATATAAGATAACTCTTGACATGATACTGATTTCAGAATGATAATTTAAAACTTTTGTCATTAGCCATAATTTCCTTATTTACTTGGAAACAGTTTTTATACGACCACAAAATTTTTTGCGTCCATATTATGTTTTGGCGATGTCTGTGTTGGCTTCTGAAGACATTTTGGTTCGCAGACAATAACTTGAGTAAAAGTGCATGGATCTGTATGAAGTTTTAGCACAAGTTTCCATACACAATAGAAAGGTTGGGATTTATTTTGGCGGTTATTGTCTTAGATTTTTTGTAGTTAGGGGCCAGAAAGAGGCCAAAAAACAATTATTTGTCTGGTTTTAAGACAATAACTTGATTATAAGTGTAATTATCTCTATTAAATTGTAGCACAAGGTTCCACACCGTCATAGGAAGGTTGGGATAAATTTTGGGGACTATTGTCATAGCTGTTAAGTAATTAGTGGTCAAAAAGGGCCTAACAAAAACAATTATTTGTCTGGTTCACAGACAATAACTTTAATATAAGTGTATGGATCTCTATTAAATTTTTGCACAAAGTTCCATACCACAATAGCAAGGTTGGTATTTATTTTGGGGGTTATTGTTGTAGATGTTTAGTATTTAAGGGCAAAAAAAGAAGCAATTTTCATGATTCAGGACAATAATTTGTATATAAGAGTATAGATTTCTATGAAATTTTACCACAAGGTTCCATTCTTCAAAAGGAAAGTTGGGATTGATTTTTGGGGGGTCATGGCCCAAACCCTTTAATAATAAGGAGTTGAAAAGGGCCAAAAACAACTATTTTTCTGGTTTGCAGGCAATAGCTTGAGTATAAGTTATGGATCTCTATTAGATTTTAGCACGAGGTTCCATACCACAATAGGAAGGTTGGGGGTTATTATAGTAGCTGTTTAGGAATATGGGGCAAAAAAGAGGCTAACAAAAACAATTATTTTTCTGGTTCATAGACAATAACTTGAGTAAAAGTGCATGAGTTGTCTCATTAGCACTCATACCACATCTTCTTTGTTATACGGATCTCTTATAAATTTTATTTTCGCTCTCACCCCATATCAATTTACTGACCCATACACATCCTATTAGTTCACTACCACACTATGTAACTAATATTGTATATAAACCTACATCATTGTTGACCTATTTTTCAGATGGGCCAAAGTTACTTGTATATCATACATTGGAGATCAGCTAGATCAGGTGCTATCATTGCCCATTCAGTCCTATGAAAAGAATTACATTTATGGTACAGGAGAAGAACAACATTCAGCTTTAATGCAGTCGTATGACAATTTATGTAAAGTGCTACGTAATCTGAAAGATATGCCGTTGACGATAAACTCTATACAGGGGACATCACCTGTGTTTAGGTTTGCTGAGGTAAATCATGCATAAGTTTGTAGCACTAACATAAGTTTATAAACTATAATTTGATATTGTATTTCATATAACATTTTTTATTGGACTTAGATTTTTAGAGTGAAATACAGTTGATTCCCGTTATTTGCATAGCCTATTTGTCAGACAAAATTATGCAATTAAGCTTATATTGGAAATGCCAAATTATGGAGTTAAATAACATCGATAGTAAAGATCAGTAAAGGAAATCCCTGAAGAAAGATGAACGGCTGTAATCCACTTATTGATAATTGAATGATGATTTATTCTAATAAAAGTTATATGTCTGATGTCATACATGTTACTGTCTTTTAATACTCTCAATAAAGTTTATATATAAAACACATTTTGTTTTAGTTTATTTACGTACTATCAACATAATATCAATGGTTAGTAAAGAAGGCGAGACATTTCAGCGTGTGCACTCTTGTTCAAAGTGAATTGTCAGGCGTCATTGTTTTTAAAATTCACCCCAAATTTAATATATGGACAATGTTTGAAATCCAATCAATAATTAACACCTTTTGAGAGAGAATGATCGTGTTTTTACAACAATTACCTGTTTGACATTTTTTATACACCCATCAAAATTTTGACGGGACGTATTATGTATGGTATACAAATGTCCGTATGTTCGTCTGTCCCGCGTAAACATGTCAAACTGTAACTTGAGAACAACTTATCCAAATTTCATGAAACTTTACATAGTTGTTTCTTATGATGGTCAAACGATCTGTATACTTTTTGGTGAAAATAAGATTAAAACTTTTTGAGTTACGGGACTTTGTAACTAAAACAGGGGTGTGTTTTTTTCACATGTCGCGCCGTATCTCAAAAATGATTTATGATTATTGCTTAAAACTTTACACACTTCTCAGTTATATTAATCTAAAGATCTGTATACTTTTTGGTGATGATTCAAAATTTTATTTTAGAGTTTTTGAGTTTTTTGTAAAAAAAGGGGATTTTTCACATGTCGCACCATATCTCAAAAACGATTTATGATTATTGCTTTAAACTTTACACACTTCTTAGTTATATTAAACTAAAGATCTGTATACTTTTTGGTGATGATTCAAAATTTTATTTTAGAGTTATTGAGTCTTTTGTAAAAAAAAGGGGGGAGGGGGGGGGGGGGGGTTCACATGTTGCGCCGTATCTCAAAAACGATTTATGATTATTGCTTAAAACTTTACACACTTCTTAGTAATATTAATTTAAAGATCTGTATACTTTTTGGTGATGATTTAAAATTTTATTTTTGAGTTATTGAGTTTTTTGTAAAAAAAGGGGGATTTTCACATGTCGCGCCATATCTCAGAAACTATTTATGATTATTGCATAAAACTTCACACACAAGACGACGGGCGTATCATGCGCTCGTGGCGCAGCTGTTTATTACCTCGAGGCTTGAAAAAGAACAAGGGAAAATTTACTTGTGTACACATCGAGGATTATTAATCCATATCCCATCATATAAACATGAAAGAAACTGATTTAAAACTTTATTTAAACAACTCAAAAGTGAATATAAAATAATAAAGAAAATAATAATGCATTCAATAATAATATACTTACCAAATTGCCGTTTCCGGTAAAAAATCTTGTCAGTTTTAACTAAGCATATCTAGCTGGCGATTATTTTCTATGCAATTAACAGAATGGCCACTTTTTAGGCTATGCAGATAACCGGATAATTTATAACATTAGATGAATGGGAAATGGTTTTGTGCAGGAGAAAATTATGCAATTAACAGAATTATACAATTAAGCGATATGCGATTAAGTGGAGTCGACTGTATTGCCTTCATAAATAGAAAAAAGATTTGTCAATTTTAGATATTTACTTAAGTTGTATATACAATTTTAATCCCCACACTACAAAGAAGCAGGCATTATATAGCTCAAATATTGAGTCGAATATTAAAGATGAAGAATGTTTAAAGTTAAGGCTTAAACATACAATCAAAAGGCCAAATATTGAAAAATTTGGGTAAAAGTTGACATAATGTTCCAGACTTCAACTATATATAGGATTATCAAAAATAATAAACAAAATAAATATTCAAGTCTTTTATTAGTGTCTTATCCAACCTAGTCTTTAGCTTTGACATTTTCATTATTTTTACTATACTTTTGTTAACTTTTTTAGGTGTTTCCTGCATTGCCAGCTACATTCTTCTACCATGCTAAAGTGAGCAGTGATAAAAAAGACCTAAGACTATTACCACAGTCGGATAAACCATGTCCTCCTTACACAGCTGTTACTAAAGGTATGAAATATTACTATTTTACAGAAACTATGCACTTATGTATGTTTTAAGGTTCATCATAACAAATGGACAAAAATGGCTGTATTTACACCTCAAAAACAATGCTGAGTACAGACTTAACTGTCCAGTTGGAAAAGTTTTAAGGCCTGGCATCCACTAGATATATAAAAGTTGAATGCATTTAGTGTTTCAGAAAGATAAAATCTTTTTTGGATTTTGATGGCCATTTTTTTTCGTTCCTGCAGAAGGTGTAAAAATAAACTATGTTGGGATACAATGTTGCGATGCTCCCTCTCAGGTAACAACTGTATTGTATTGGCTTGATTGTCCTTGATTGACATGGACAATAGACAGACAATAGATATCTACACAACTATAGGTGAGTTAAAGGGTGTAACTGAGTGGACAGTATCAAAAGCAATTGAGGTGTTTGTTTATTTTTACACCAACAGCAGGAACAAAAAAATAATGCCCATCAAAATCCAAAGGAAGATTTTATCTTTCTGAAACACAAAATGCATTCAACTTTTATATATCTAGTGGATGCCAGGCCTTAAAACTTTTCCAACTACACAGGTTAGTCTGTACTCAGAGTAGTTTTTGATGTGTAAATACAGCCATTTTTGTCCATTTGTTATGATGAAACTTAACTGCAACATCATTTATTAATTTTTTTTGATAAATCAACTTTATGTAATTTAATTATGTAAGAAAACAAAAATGGCATTTTGATAATGTAATTAACACAGCCAAAAAAATTGTAATTTGTGATTTCCAAGTAAACCACATTAGAAACCTCTAGAGAGACCATTTTTTTATTTTGTTTTGCAGTTGTATGTTTATTGGAAGGTAGTGGTCACTGGCCTGATGATAAGGATGCATTCAGAAGAATCAAAGCTGCCCTGCACATCAAATTTGGAGAAATACTCAGCGACCAGCATGATTTACCTGTCGCTATAAATATTGACCATGTAGATGTCAGATTTGTATGTATTCAATGATTGAAATATATTTCTGGGAAAATGATCATAGATATTGACGAATAATTATAACAAATTTTATATTTTAAGATTTGTTTCAAATAGAAGACATTGACATATTAGAAAAAACAAAATTATATGTTCATACTAAAAATGTGCTTGCTTTAAATGCTTTTACAACCCTATAAAATTACAAAAAAGAGCATTCTATTCTTATTATTTAACTTTTATGCTACAATCATGAAGTCAAAGTTAATTCAAGCTTTTTTATGTTTTTCTGTTCTTTGTTTAAACATTGTCACAAATAGCACATGGATTCATAGGTGTTGCATTTTACTGGGAGATAAAATATTAATTATGGAATGCTGGGGCAAATCAAAATTAAGGAATCAGATAAAACATCTATGTTGTGAATTTATTAAATTTGCTACTGTAAATTCAGGAATTATTGCGTGCGTTTGTTATTGCCATTTTTGAAGAATGAACAAAAATGCAAGTTTAATTATATTACGATTTTAGGAAAAGCTTCATACAGATATACGTATCAGATATCATAATGCAAGTTCCTATTTTTGCAATACTCAAGGAGTCGCATTATTCATATTATGAATACCTCGCAATAATTTTGAACTCACAGTAACCAAATTCTTAATTTAAAAACCTTTTTTGAAGAGTTAAAATATGAGTTCAACAAGTAAATAGTTAATTCTCAAATGTTATTGGTCATTTTTGGTTGGGATATTATGCAAAAATAAGATAAAAGGGAAAATTAAAGAAAAGAATTGATACAAAACAGTATGAAAATACCAAAGGGCCAATACAATGAATAATTAGAAGAAAACACAACATTACAGAAAGAAACGGACCAAGGGACAAATAACTCTAAAAAAAAAACACTATACAAAAAACTGAAGATTGATCAATATGAAATCCCACCAAATTCCAGGCCCTGAAATTGGTATAAATGATCCATAAGGCATGTCTGTAATATTTTAGTCAACTTTCCCTTACCAGTTTATCTTGTGCAGTTATATAAACAAAATAGTCAATTTCATTTCCATTCCATTTGATAACACTGGAACCAAATTTAATGTTGCAAAAGATTTTGACATTAAAATGTGTTATCATCATAGCTAACTATTGTGGTGCCCATCATTATAACCACACATTTTGATACTGCATATTTCCAAAAAATTTCGATATTTTTATAAAAAAAAACTTTTCCTGAATGTATTGCCATCCTTACATATCTCACAATTTTACCGTTCAAGAGTTGTGATACAGTAGTAATATACATAATGACATTGTTGATGTAAATTTTATTTCTAGGAGGATTATGTATTCAGGTTAGAATTACAATACTTGAGAGAAATAGCCTTACTGAAGAAAGTTACTTCCCCTGATGGAATGGTGAAGTTTGTAGACAATGATGAGGCGCTGAGATTAGAGCAGGACATAAAACTACTTCCCATTCTAACCAGTACATTACACGGGTATGTAACTTTTTGGTAACAGGTTTCATCATTAATGTTGGATTTCTTAACTGGTACCCAAACCAGTTAGTATGTTACATGGTTGTGTTACTCTAGGGTGAAAATGCATCTTTTGAAGTGTGGAATGTAAGCTGAAATGGCAAGACTGACAATTGTTCTTTGTAACTTTTGTTTTTCTTTTTCTCTAATACTACTTGACTAGTTTGAACCAAACTTGGCCAGTATCATCCTGATGATGTGTTCAAAATATATATAGAATAACTATACATTGTCTCGAAATGTAAATTTTATTTGTACTAGGCTTAGAAACTGGTAGAAAGTGAGGCTGTGCCAAGCATTTCTATCCTGTTGAGAGCAGAGTACAAATAAAATTTATCTTTCGAGACAGTGCATGGTTATGCTTTATATACTGCAACTCCTATAACTGTTCCAAATGAAATATTTAGGGTAAAAGCCATAATTTTTTGATTTGGAGCGGACGAAGTAAAATATCCGCGAACCTGTATATTTTATTGACGTCATAAATAAAACTCTACTGAAACGTATTGTCAATGTCATAAACAAGGCGATATACAGTCAGTGACTGAATATCACAAATGAATATACGATCAATGAAATTTGACTGTGCAAATAGAACAGCTGCAGTATATATTTGGTTCAACAGTTAATGCCATCATTACTAAACATGGAACATAGTTTAAAAAAGAAAGAAGAAATCATTAAAAAATATGAAAATTTGTGTTATACTTCGGTTGATATTCTCTAAATAAAAGTTGATATTCTTTAAATAAAAGTTGATATTCTCTAAATAAAAGTACATGTAGGTACAATCAATAAGATAGATTGCTTAAGTTTGATTTATTTTTTATTGAATTTTCTGAGGTCTTGAATGTCATGCAATTTTCACTCTCTTATAAAAATTTAAAACAAAACTTGTAATTTCCTAATCCTTCTTACATACATGTAAAATAGTTAAAGAAACTTGTTATATTTACTGATTCATTAAAGGATTTTTTTAATAGTGGATTAAACTATTAAAATTTGGTGGATTCATTATTATTCGTTGGATACCAATTTTTTCGTGGTCTTCATGGGTACTGGTGAACCACTAATTTAAATGTTCAACGAAATACAAATTTTTATCAGGTTGTAAGTAGACTTTGGCAAAACCACGAAATCACATATCCACTAAAAGGCAAGTTTTCCACAATCCACGAAAATTGGTGCCTACAAAAATAAATGAATCCACAGTAATGTTTTTCCACACAGAAAAATGGTTATTGTCATTAGATTTCATTGCTAATTATAAGAAACGGATAATATGTAAACTTGATATTGAAGTATCAAATTTTTCCAACGTTGCAAAGCAATGAAATGATATCTTAATGAAGTCCAGTAAATGGCAGATAATCTGTTTTCACCAAAAATCATATACTTCTTGAAAGTAATACATTTTACTTAACCATTATTACAGTTTATTTCAGTATAAATAGTACTTGATGTTTAATTACAGGATACAACAAAAGTTTAACAGTTTTTGTGGCTCAGTAAGACTAGCCAAACGCTGGATCTCATCTCAGCTGTTGGCAGATCATGTCCCTGATATAGCTGTAGAACTAATGGTGGCATACTTGTATACAAGTCCTGGACCATACACAGTGCCATAGTAGGTTTTAATTATAGAGCAAATTATAGAAGTTAAACTCATTTAAAGTTCATTAATACTATACACAAATACATTAAGACATGTATAAGTAAGTCATGATATAAAAAAAGATGATATGCATATTATTAACCACAAGAATATTTAGATATGTGTAACAAATAAATAGAAGAATCAAAAACTAAATAAAATTACAAGACACATTTTCAAAACTTTTTGCTAAATATGTTCAATAAAATACACGACACACTTCTTGTTGAATCTTTTGTGTTTTTCTGTGACAAGAAGGGTCTAATTATAGCAACTTAAAAAGCTTTGATTCACCTCAAATTAAATTCTTTGTTGCCATCTTGGTTGAGAATTGAAATGTCATTTTATCTTATTCATTGGACGGGGGTGAATTTATCAGGCTTTGTGCTATTTACTTTGTTGAAATTAAGATCACTGCCTTTTACTAGTGTACTTAATATTGTCATAATATAAATCAAAGTCTATTGAAATCCAACAATGTTACCATACAAAAAGTTTCTATATATTCATCGGTGTTTTCCTTAGCAATTAACTTTTATAAATTGTAATTCTAATTGAAAGTTCAAAATATTAATCACTAATTGCTTCATTTTAGCAGCATGCTTTTATAGATGTCCAAAATTGCTGTTTGTTCAATCAAACTGTTAAACTGGTAAGAAATATTACCAAGCTGCTCTATAAGAGCCTTAGCTATGTCATCAAAGTCAGAAGTTATAAACATTACTTTTCCCATTATAGGACAGTGCGTAAAGTATGTCCTCTGACAGGGTTCATGTAAAATACTGATTTTTAGCTTTACAATATTTTCAAATGTTCAAGCACTCAGAATTAATTAAAATGTGCTTTTTTATAATTTTTCAATGGATGAAATGACAGATCATTTATCTTGTTTGTTTTCATTTTCAGTAACCCTTTAACAGGATTTCTCAGATTTTTACATCTGGTAGCGACTTTTGACTGGAAGATGTCTCCTTTGGTTGTCAACCTCAACACAGAACTTAAAGGTAAAGTTATATTATTAGGGCTATAGTAGTATTGTGGAAATCTGAGTAATTGACTAATTTTTGATGAAGTTAGATAAATTATAAATTGTTTAGAGAAACTAATTTGAGGGTAAGGAATATGTTCAAATATGCAAGTATTTGCTCTAAATGGGGATAATATTCTGTTTAAAAACTTATCCTGAATTTAAAAATAAATTATCAATTAAAAAGGTCAGCATACTGATAAAAACTGTTAATAGAGAAGAAAGGATATGGGGCATCCATCCATGACACAAAATCTTTATATGCACAGCAAAAAAAACCCCAAAAAGCAAAGGAACAGTTTTTTTATTGCTGTTCTTCATCTCAAAGTCATCGTTAGGCCTTCAACACAGAGCAAATAAACTCCCATATCACTGCAAGTTTAAAACTGCCCCTAGCACTGGTTTGAGCAGAATCTGTATTTAGTCTGGTAAAAGAGGGAAATTTATGTAAATGGTGATGATTGCAGTAAGATATTTGAAGTTACAAGTAAAGTAAATGATTGATTATTGTTTGCTTAATTTCCTTTGGCAGATATACCATACATATACAGGGTAAGTGAAATAAATGTTAAAGTAAACGTTATTTGCCATTGGAAGGTAAGCAAATATGACGCTCTATCTAAACATTATCGGAACGAACACAGTGATATTTGATGTGTTTAAATTATAAAATTCATAAAAAGTGAAAATTTGATATTGCTAAATTTAAATGGAGTTATTTAATTGCAGTATAATGATAAAAGAGTCTGGCTAACAGCAATTTTATTGTTATTATTGAAATATATAAGGAGAGTTGATTTCAATTAAAAGCTATATCTAACTCTCAAGATTTGTTAAACCAATTTCTCTTATGGTAAAAATTATCTTTGTGTAAAAAAGAAAATTCTGCAAAACATTGTTCTAGTCTTTTGCACCTAAACAGTTTGATGTTTGATGTCATATGACTGCTTCTGGTGTCAGTCATGAACATCAGATGTTTTCCAGCTCTTTGGACGCTTCAGAGTTGAAAAATAAAATTGACAAAAAGGATATGTGATAGTGAAACTTGTAAGTGTTTTGTATCTTATTGAAGGAATAGCAATTATCCATGCCAAGGTAAGTAGTCTGAGGCGACCTTTGAAAGTCATCATCGGCCAACCAAATTAAATAAATTCCATTAGTGTGATATAAGAAAAGTAATACTTGAGGGAAATAGATAATACCTTCAGTATTTTATCTTTTATAGCTTTGAGGTATGGGTTTTGTTCATTGTTGAAGGCCATACAGTGTTGTTAACTTCTATGTCGTTTGGGTCTCTGGTGGGGAGTTGTCTCATTGGCAATCATACCACAACTTCTTATCTTTATATCTAGACCATAAAACAATCCTCTGTTTCATATAAGTAATCGAATGATTTTCTGTTTATTCACTTCTTGCAGAAAAAATATTTCTTGCATATATAATTTGCCATTTCAGAATCTAATGCGCTCTGGGTAATATTTTTTAAAGCCATACACCAAAACTTTGTGATTGGTTTAAAAGGTCCTTAACAATGGAAATTCAATCAATGACATAAAGTTATCTTAATATTGGTGTACGAACAATTAGATTACCCATAGTCCTTTAGATTCTGAAATTCTGAAATGGCGAATTGTACAAGTGTCAGAACAAAAACAGGTGTGTACAAGTTCAACATAAAACTTTTCAAAATGAAAGAAAGAAAATTAGGGTAAACAATGGAATCTGAAAAATTTATACCAATATGAAAAGTAGTTCTGTACAAATAGGGTTCATTAGAATGTCTGTTAAAAACTTCAATACTTTTAACATAAAATCAATCCTGACCAATGAAGCATGCGAGACATTTCAGCATGTGCACTCTTGTTGAAATTTTATATTTTTGGAAACCTTTAGTTGAGTTTGTAAGGGTCAACATTTGATTGTTGTAAATATAGAATTTCAATTGTACATTTTGTGTTGCAAATCTCCCAACAACTGACAAAAATGCAAGATTAATTAATGAAATTCCTGTATATGTGTCAGCAGAATGTTACTTAAAAAAATAGAGTTTTAAATAATACATAAAATAGAAAACAGGAATTACCGAAAAATTATTGGACAGTACAAAGACCACACCATGAATTGTTTATTCTGTTGCATTTTGGGTATTAATAATCATTACATTGCATTTACAGTACCTCTGGAAACTAGTTGATAAACAATCATTTTATCATTAACTGAGTTAAATTATCAGTGTTGTTTCGGTCATGAGTTGAATATTTTTCGATATGTGAATTCTTTGATTAGTTATTCTTTTTATTACATTGGCAATGGGCTTTTTAATGGAATTAAAATAGAAAATGCAATGAACTATATCTTTTTTTACCCATTCACAATTTGCTTTGATGCAAAGTCATGGACAACATCTTGACAACACCTATTGTTTTATGACGTCAGAGGAGTGAAATTATGAGGGCCTCAGGGAAGATTAGTAATTGTTACTAACTGTGGTTACCCTCTATAAATAAAGAATTTATTATTATTATTATTATTAGTATTAGTATAGCTCTCTTTTTGGCAAAACTTTTAGGAATTTTGGGTCCTCAATGTTCTTCAACTTCGTACTTTATTTGTTTTTATGCCCCCGCCGTAGTGGTGGGGGCATTAAGTTTTACCCTTGTCTGTCTGTACGTACGTCCCAAAATTGGTTTCCATTCTCTAACTTGAGTTTGCCTCAACCAAATGTTATGCTTATTACCACATGCTTATTACCACAAAACACAGATCAAGTTTGAATTTTGGTGGCGTCACTTTAACCGGTCTAGAGTTATGCCCCTTTATAAATGGAAAAATTGCAAAATTTTTATTTTCTTCTAAATATCAAGTAATTTTTAAAATTGGAGTTATCTTTCTTTGTCCATGATTATAGTTGAATCAACTACAATCAATGCTTTATACAATGCAATGTTTAATTTTGACTTCCACTGATAAAACACAGATCAAGTTGAATTTGGGTAGTGTCACTTTAACCATTATTGAGTTATGCCCCTTTATAAATCGAAAGATTGCAAAATTTTTAGTTTCCATTCTGTAACTTAAGTTTGCCCAAACCAAACATTATGAAACCTATACACAATATTCATTACCACAAAACTAAGATCAAATACAAATTTTTTGTTTCCGTTTTCTAACTTGAGTTTGCCTCAACCAAATGTTATGAAACTTATACACAATGCTTATTACTACATAATACAGATTAAGTACGAAATTTGGTGGTGACACTTTTACCATTCTTGAGTTATGTCCCTTTATAAACATAAAAATTGCTGAATATTTCGCTTCCGTTCTCTAACTTTAGTTTGTCTCATCCAAATGTTATAAAACTTATACACAACGGTTATAGAGTTATGCATGTTTACAAATAGAAAAATTGCTGAATTTTCAGTTTCTGTTCTCTACTTAAGTTAGCCTCAACCAAATGTTATGAGACTTACACACAATGCTTATTACCACAAAACTCAGATCAAGTTAAAATTTGGGTAGCGTCACTTTTACCGTTCTTCAGTTATGTCCCTTTATAACTATATGATATGCAAGCGGGGGCATCATCTGTGTGCACATGTGGACACTATCCACATTTATTTTTCTATAATTTTTTTATTCGAGCATCACTGATGAATCTTTTGTAGACGAAACGCGAGTCTGGCGTACAAAATTTCAATCCTGGTATGTATTATGGGTTTATAATTTTGAAATAGTTTTATTTCATATTAATATTTCTTTCAGGTGAAGATTACTCAGAAATCACATCAAATTTTACCAAGTCCAGATCTAGTCATCCAGTAATGTTCATTTCCACACCACAAGATAGATTTCAATCTGTGTGGACCAAAAAACATCCTACACCTATGATCTTACAAAGACTTGTCATCCTGGCTACTGAATGTCTTCAGATAATAGAATCACAGATTGGAGAAATTGGACCTTCTGTACCAGATTTTAAGGTAAATGAAAAAATGTAAACAAGTACAATAATTATAGAATAAACTAATCGAAGAATTCAAATATAGAAAAATATTGAACAAGTGACGGAACAACACATTAATTCACTTATGCGGGTCGCGCATGAGTTAATTATCAGTGTTGTTTCGGTCATGAGTTGAATATTTTTCGATATGTGAATTCTTTGATTAGTTATTCTTTTGATTACATTGGCAATGGAATTAAAGTAGAAAATGTAATGAACTACATCTTTTTCTACCCATTCACAATTTGCTTTGATGCAAAGTCATGGACAACATTTGACAACACCTATTGTTTTATGACATCAGATGAGTGAAATTATCGAGATTATTTCACATGTGAAATTATCAGTTTTTATTTCACATGGAAATCATGGTAATTCATTGCAACCAATGTAATAACACTGAATAGAGAATTCTTTGTATCTTTCCTTAAGGATGTTCGCTACTCTTGTTTTTGACTTTTTGTCAGATATTCGGAATCCTCTAGTTTTATCAATGTAGTGCCAATAAATTGTTTGCATGCTAACCCCTATTTTTCTTTTCATAACTTTAGAACATATACTTTAAACAGCCATTTTTGAACATCTTATAAAATCTTTGTTATTTTTTCATAGTTTTTGAAATAAAAAAGGTGTCAATGTTAAATTTACAAAAAATCTAGAGAGAATCATTTCCTGTCAGATTTTCAATTGATTATATCTCAAAAACAAGGACACAGACCTATTATTTTTTTCTTCTTTTTAAGTTCCGTTATTTATATACCATCAATTTATTACAAGCTTTTAAAAAATCTTGTTATTTTGAAGTAGAGTAGCGAACATCCTTAATATTGTTATACATCATCTACACATTTGGATTCTCATGGAATACAGTTTTACAAATGTAGCTGATTTTATTTTTTTTAGGAAGAAAGACAGTTATGTTTTTATGTCACTTTTAAAGATTAATATATTGTCTAATGTAACTTCTCAAGTTTTATATAAAAATATTAAATGTGTCTAATATATTATTTCAAGTTCTAAATTAGATGTATTTACGGCATAAAAAGATGTCTATTATTGAAGACTCTATGTTGATATGTACAGATATATAAAAATGAGAGATGTCGTATGATTGCCAATGAGACAACTATCCACAAGATTTCAAATAAGTGGATATAAGCAAATATAGGTCACTGTAGGCCTTTAACACTGAGAAAATCTCATACCGTATAGTAGGGTCTGATATGAAAAAATGTGAAACAATTCAAATGAGAAAACATATCTGTTTTATTACCTGGTGCGTTGCCAATACAAGAGCAGGTCTAGTAAACGCTTGACTTGGTTTGTCTGTGTGTCCGTCTCAAAGAATCTATGAAAGGGAATTATTTTTTATTTGATCTGCAGCTTGATAATGATGAGTTGTAACGTGTAAGCAAATTTTATTTCTGTTGTGCAGCTTCATAGTTTTTGCTACACATTGTAAAAGGACAATATTTGTCAAACTTTTCTTGGCTACTATAGAAGGGAATGATCAGTTTTGCTTTAGTATACATGCAACCTCAATCAATTGCATGCAGCATCACTGGTCCAGACCCAATGTTGGTCTTGTTTGTTTTTATACACGATATTCCTTCTGTTCCAGTCTATGGACAGTTTTAGTTCTCTGTGGTTTGGGTGCTGTCGACATTTGCTCCAGTTATAATAAGTAGTAATCAATGTTTGTTATAATATTCAAACTTATGATGCTTTCTGTATACTTATGTAGGTTTTTGAAATGTTAAAAACAAATAAAATATATTTGTTTCTCTTATTCTGTATGCATTTATACCAGTTCTGACAAGTTTGATAAATTTTGATAAACTACAGGAGGATCTGCTTACCCTTCCGGAGCTCTTGAGATCACCCCCAGTTTATGGTAGGGTTCGTGTTGCTCAGTCTTTAGTTTTCTATGTTGTGTTTAGTGTTCTAGTGTCTGTCTGTTTGTCTTTTTCTTTTTTGGCCATGGCGTTGTCAGTTTATTTTCTACTTATGAGTTTAAAAGTCCCTTTGATATCTTTCACCTCTCATTTTGTTTTGTCACAATGTCATGTAATTTCCTGTCATGTCCATTCTGAATATTGCACTCAGTATTTTCCCTTTAAAACATAAGAGAAATAAATTTGACCCCTTTAACACTTTGACTACTGTTTTTATTGACTCTTGAGAAAACTCTGTTTTGAAAATTCAATATTTAAGGTGGTACCTAACACTATAGGGAGATAACTCTGTAAAAATCAGCTAAACGTTTTAATCACGTTGTTTTGTTAAGGAAATATTACGCTTCTCAATGATCAAAATTAGTGTTTGTCAAACTGCTATATAACCAACGAAATTTTTCTGATAAAGTGGTAGGTTCAAATTCTTTGAAATTTTTATATTTTTGTCAAAGGGTCAAAGTAAACATTATGTCAAAATTTTATGAAAATTAAACGAGCCAAATTAATTTTAGTCAAGGTGTTGGGTACCACCTTAAAGTGGATAAATATTGTCATTAACATGGTTGAGTGGTAGAATATTTGTTTTTATATATATATGCATCTGAAAAATTATAAATATTTTTTATATATATTTGTATATTTTTCAGCAAATATTTCGCCCAGCTGTTGACGATTTTGATCTTTTGATCCACCTTCGAGGAAAACAACTTGCCTGTGATAGAATGATGATTGACAGGCCAAAGAAGTTATATAACCCACCATTGGGTGATAGTTTGGACAATAAATATAAGACAAACCTGCCAGTGTATGACTATGATCCGGTGCAGAAATATCTACAGGAACTCAGGGTACCTTGATATATACTCTCTTTCTAATGGCAATAATTCACTTTAACATTGTGATTTTAAATACATGAAAATATAGATGTTTATGTAAAAAATAGAATTGAGAATGGAAATTGGAAATATGTCAAAAGAGACAACAACCTGACCAAAGAGCACAAAACAGCCCAAGGCCACCAATGGGTCTTCAACACAGGGAGAAAATTCCACACCCCGAGGCGGGCTTCAGCTGGCCCCTAAACAAAAATGTGTACTAGTTCAGTGAAAATGGGCGTCACACTAAACTCCGAAACATATAAATGAACTGAAATTAAAAAAACATACAAGACTAACAAAGGTTTATGTGTCTGCATTTATTGATATGAATTGTAAAAGCTGACTTAACTGCCAATAAATTCATGCAGCTTTGATAAATCTCTTACTGAACTATCATAATTTGTATAAAGGCCTTAGTTTTAGATAATTGAATTGGAATCTAGTTGCATTTTTTTTGCATTTTTTAAAGATTTATGTCCCATAATTCTGGACGGAAACCTCTGAAAATCATAAAAATGGAAAGGAATGATACAATATGTAAAATTTCATAAATGCCTGTTTAAGCAAATTTCTATCATTTTGATATGTGCTGGTATGGATAAATGAACTGACAATGGTATGTCATAATACATTCATTGTTCACATCTGTATGGTACATATGATTTTTTAAAGGACCATTCAGTTTTGTTGTCCCCCGTGCAACGCGTTGCAGGGGACATAGAAATAACGATTGTCCGTCCCTCTGTCTGGTCTTGTTAGAACTTTCCCATGTACAATTCTTGCCAGTTTTTATGAAACTTATATCAAAGGTTTATATCAGAAATGTCTTGGATAATTTAGAAAATAAGTGCCGATCATTTATTATTAAAAGAGTTATGCCCCTTGAAAACATTAATTATATGGAAAATTGCATCGTAAACGCTCTCATTTGTACAATTCTTGTTTACATACTAATTTGTTGACTATCCTGGAACTGTGATTTAATCATATTCGTATTAGGTGTGTTTGGTTTTTTTTTTTAATGATGAATTTTTATGCCCCACCTAGGGGCTTTATGTTTTTTGGTCTGCGTCCGTTTGTTCGTCCGTCCGTCCATTCGTCCGTTAGTCTGTCCATTCGTCCGTCTGTCCCGCTTCAAGTTTTTGATCAAGGTAGTTTATGATGAAGTTGAAGTCCAATCAACTTGAAACTTACACATGTTCCCTATGATATGATCTTTCTAATTTTAATGTTAAATTAGAGTTTTTACCCCAATTTCACGGTCCACTGAACATAGAAAATGATAGTATGAGTGGGGCATCCGGGTACTATGGACACATTCTTGTTATTGATTCAAATGGATCTGCCATTTCTGTGTCTATACAGTAAATAATAATGTCCACAACTCATTTTAACTGCAGCACCATTTGTTGTTCAGCTTATAAAAGTAATTTATTAATTCTATTTTTTGTTTGCAGGAGAAGTATGGCAATTTAGCCCTGTTTTTCTATGATAGATATGGTGGCCAAGTGATAGGTGTACTCTTCAATCCAAATGCTTTTCAGCCAAAAGAATTTTCAGTAAGTTTCTAAATTATTCAGTTCTATAGCTTTCGGATAATTCTAAAAACTACCTTCAAAGAGTTTGTCTGACTTGGGTTACAATTTTATTAATTTCTTGAGGATAGGATACCTTCTAACTAACCATCCATTTGTTAGGTCATGTTCTCCACCAGGAAGTAAAACTGACAATAATACTGATGCATGATTGGAACTATAACTATTATGTTTGAACATTTTTCTAAATATGAGGGTCTGGATTGGGTTTACAAATGAGGAAAATGGGCAAAAAGTGCAGAATGAAGTGCCTTAAAAATAAAAAACATAGAAAAATTGGCAAAAATAATAAAAAGAATAACAAATAATGGGATAGTAAAATATAAGTAAAAGAGAATAATGGGCAAACAAAATATAGAATAAAGAAAAAATAAAGGACCAGACCTCATATATATTTCTGACACATAAAAGTAAAAACAGTGTTTCCTTTGATTTTGATGGAGAAATATGTTAAAAGATACATTCTTTATTTTTTTTTTTATACGACCGCAAAAAATTTTTTTGTGGTCGTATATTGGTATGATGTTGGTGTCGGCGTCGTCGTCGTTGTCGTCATAGTCGTCGTCGTTGTCCGAAGACACACTAGTTTTCTCACTCTTAACTTTAGTTTAAGTGAATGGATCTCAATGAAATTTTACCATAAGGTTCAATACCACAAAAGGAAGGTGGGGATTGATTTTGGGGGTTATGGTACCCACAGTTAAGGAATTAGGGGCCAAAAATAAGCATTTTTGTAACTTCCAGACATAACTTGTGTGTAAGTGTATGGATCTCTCTGACATTGTACCACACGGTTCCATATCACAAAGGGAATGCTGGGATTGATTTTGGAGGTAATTGCCTCCAAATTGTAGGAATTAGTGGCCAAAAAGGGGCAAAAAACAAGCATTTTTTCTAGTTTCATGACAATAACTTGTGTGTAAGTGTATGGATCTTTATGAAATTGTACTACAAGGTTCCATATCACAAAGGGAAAGCTGGAATTGAGTTTGGGGGTAATTGCCCAAAAGGTTTAGGAATAAGGGGCCAAAAAGGGGCCAAAAATAAGCATTTTTCTAGTTTCCAGACAATAACTTGTGTTCAAATGTATGGATCTCTCTGAAATTGTACTGCAAGGTACCATACCACAAAGGGAGGGCTGGGATTGATTTTGGGGGTAATTCCCTCAAAATTTTAGTAATTAGGGGCCATAAAAGGGCAAAAAAACAAGCATTTTTCTAGTTTCAGGACAATAACTTGTGTGTAAGTGTATGGATCTTTATGAAGTTGTACTGCAAGGTTCCATATGACAAAGGGAAAGCTGGGTTTGAGTTTGGGGGTAATTGCCCTAAACATTTAGGAATTTGGGGCCAAAAAGGGGCAAAAAAACACATTTTTCTAGTTTCCAGACAATAACTTGTGTTCAAGTGTATGGATCTCTCTGAAATTGTACTGCAAGGTACCATACCACAAAGGGAAGGCTGGGATTGAGTTTGGGGGTGATGAATCATAAGGGGGTTCACAAAATTTGGGGGGGGGGGATTTTTTTTTTTCCTTTTTTTTCTTTTTTTCCTTTTTTTTTCCTTTTAAAATTTTAAGTTGGTTATTTCTGATTTATATTTAAAAGAAAATAATAATGATATGGTAGGAGATACACACCAAACAGGATGTGTAAATTATTATATAATAAGTATTGTGCAATAGCAAGAAATTTTCAATTGCACAGTATTGCACAATAGCAAGAAATCTTCAATTGCACAGTATTGCGCAATAGCAAGAAATCTTCAATTGCACAGTATTGCACAATAGCAAGAAATATCCAATAGCACAATATTGTGCAATAGCAAGAAATTGTCAATTGTGCAGTATTGTGCAATAGCAAGAAATATTCAATTGCACAGTATTGTGCAAAAGAAGATACTTCGTATAAATTGCTTATTTCTTGACCAATTTCAATGGGGTTTTATTCTTGAATTCTTGGGGTTCTTTGATATACTGAATCTAACCGTGTATTAAGTTTTTGGATTTTGGGCCCCGTTTTTAAATTGGTCTACATTAAGGTCCAAAGGGTCCAAAATTAAACTTAGTTTGATTTTAACAATAATTGAATTCTTCGGGTTCTTTGATATGCTGAATCTAAACATGTATTTAGATTTTTGATTATGGGCCCAGTTTTCAAGTTGGTCCAAATCGGGGTCCAAAATTAAACTTTGTTAGATTTCAACAAAAATTGAATATATGGGGTTCTTTGATATGCTGAATCTAACCATGTATTTAGATTTTTGATTTTTGGGCCCCGTTATCAACTTTGTCAACATTGAGGTCAAAAGGGTCCAAAATTAATGATTTCATCAAAAATTGAATCTTTGGGGTTCTTTCATATGCTGAATCTAACCATGTATTTAGATTTTGGATATTGGACCATAATAGGTGAATGTCCAATTTAAAATTCTTAAGTTCTTAGACCACATTCATTCTGTGTCAGAAACCTATGCTGTGTCAAATATTTAATCACAATCCAAATTCAGAGCTGTATCAAGCTTGAATGTTATGTCCATACTTGCCCCAACTGTTCAGGGTTCGACCTCTGCGGTCGTATCAAGCTGCGCCCTGGGGAGCATTTTATTTAATCAGGATTTGGGATTCATTATAATCAAATATAGGATACCACTAATTTTTTATTATTTATTATAATTGTCCATTGTTACAATAAGACATTTAAGTTAAAGCAATTCAATCTTTCAGAAGTTTTCTTCTTATTGATTTTATTTTGAATGATAGTTAACAAGTGTTTGCAGTAAGCCAATAATCTGATTAAGGATGTACTTGGGTCAGGTTTAGGAATTTGTGTAAGATTTTTGGACTCCTTGGGTTTTTTTCCTATGATACAGGGTAAAATATTTTGCCCCATAACACCCATTTTTCTTTTCTTATAAGTCTTCAGTATCTCATACAGGGCCTAATTTAGGATTTTGAAGAGGGAGAAGTGACTTCTCCTTCCATGAGAGAGAAGGGAGAAGTGGTCAACTTCTTGGAGAAGTGAGATTCCATTACCGTTTCAGTTGCATAGTGTTTTCATGCTTACATGTATCACTAAGGAAATTGTTTTATATACTTGCAGTTTTTTCATATGTTATTGTACACAGTGTATATATAGAAAGTTCTTAATAAAAAGGTTTAGACAATATATAGTTGTTATTTATTTATTAATACCATAATGTGTTCTAAATAAAATTTGTTGATTGGGACATGAGGGAGTAACCTAGTAATATTATCAAGATTATGATGCATTAAATTCATGTGCATCTGCCTCAATTTATTTTTAAAACTCCAGAAAAATATGACTCCTAGTTTACCTGTTGAATTTCACATGACTGGGAATTTAATTTATATCACCACTTGTCATTATTTTGTAAAACATTATTGAATGTCCAGGACATTTATGTTAGTTGTAAATTGAGATTATCGTTAAACAATGTTAAAGATTGTAAGTTTATAAATGAAAATATCTTTCAATCGCAAATTAATTATCCGATATAGAGCTAATTTCTATAAATTTTTTTAAAAATATCATCCATATCAACGAAGTGGTCATGAGAAAAAATCCACTGCTGATCACAATCTGGTTGAGTGTCGTACGTTTGCAATCACATTATCCATCAGTTGTCTTTCTACCTTTTATATTTCAATTTTTATTCAATGAATATAATAAATCTACCGTTAATTCTCACCCTTTACCTACCGAATAGTAAAATTGATCGACTCGTGTAGGTAATAAAAATAAAACAAATCAGCTGAGTGATTATGCAACATCCTCAGATGAAAATCATCGTAAAACGATAACTTAAACAGACGGTCAGTTTTCCGTTTGAACAATTTTGAAAGTTATATCAGAGGATGTTCAAAGTCGCCGTTGTATTTATTTAATTTGATCGTTTACAGTATTAGTCCTGGGTCGTTTTCGAAAATCTCGATTTTCCATGTCAGCCGCCATTTTTATACGACCGCAAAAAAATTTTGTGGTCGTATATTGGTATGACGTTGGCGTCGTCGTCGTCGTCCGGCGTTGTCGTCCGAAGACACATTGGTTTTCGCACTCTAACTTTAGTTTAAGTGAATGGATCTTTTTGAAATTTGACCATAAGGTTAAATACCACAAAAGGAAGGTTGGGATTGATTTTGGGGGTTATGGTACCAACAGTTAAGGAATTAGGGGCCAAAAAGGGGCCAAAAATAAGCATTTTCTAGTTTCCAGACAATAACGGTGGAACGGTGTATGGATCTCTCTGAAATTATACTACAAGTTTCCATACCACAAAGGGATGGTTAGGATTTGCTTTGGGGGGTTATGGCTCAAACCGTTTAGGAATTAGGGGCAAAAAAGGGGGAAAAACAAGGTTGTCCTGGTTAATGGACAAATACTTTAGTACAAAACATAATTTAAAGCAGTGTAAGGGAGATAAATCAAATACATCATTGAAATTATCTCCCTTACACTGCTTTTAAATTATGTATAAAGTAATGGTTAATGAACAATAAAGATAATTTAAAACAGTGTAAGGGAGGTAATCCAAATACAACGTTTTGGTTACTTCCCTTACACTGCTTTTAAATTATGTTTAAAGAAATACATATTTATAAAGGAAGACCAGTAAAAATATCTGCAAATGTTGCATCTTTTTTTTTTACAAAAAAATCCATATGAAAGATTTGACACTATATTTTTAATTCTATTATAAAATAAATTAAGTTAGCACTATGGTAAATTTAAATGGGTAATTATGGTTGCCAACTCCATTGGAAATTTGAATTGAGATTATGACCATATCTTGAGGGAAAGAATTTTTTTGGGGAAAAAAGGGGGGGGGGATAAAATGAAATTGTGGGGGGTCAATTTTTTCTCATTTCAGATTTCAGAAATTAAAAAGAATTATTCTTCAAATATTATTTTTTTTTCAAATTTCAAATATTGAAAAATTTCAAGAAGTAATCTTTAATTGCACAGTATGGCGCATTAGATTTGTAAAATCTTTGATCACATTTATTTATTTGTTATGCCGAATCTAACAGTGTATTTAGATTTTTAATTTTGGGTCCAGTTTTCAAATTGGTCTACATTAAGGTCCAAAGGGTCCAAAATTAAACTTTGTTTGATTTTAGCAAAAATTGAATACATGAGGTTCTTTGATATGCTGAATCTAACCATGTATTTAGATTTTTGATTTTTGGCCCAGTTTTCAAGTTGGTCCAAATTGGGGTCCAAAATTAAACTTTGTTTGATTTCAACAAAAATTGAATATATGGGGTTCTTTGATATGCTGAATCTAACCATGTATTTAGATTTTTTATTTGTGGACCCCGCTATCAAATTGGTTCATATTGAGGTCAAAAGGGTCTAAAATTAAACTTGGTTTGATTTCATCAAAAATTGAATTATTGGGGTTCTTTGATATGCCAAATCTAACCATGTTTTTAGATTTTTAATTTGGGTCCCATTTTTTAAAATTGGTCTTCATTGAGGTCCAAAGGGTCCAAAATTAAACTTAGTTTGATTTTAACAAAAATTGAATTCTTGGGGTTCTTTGATATGCTAAATCTAAACATGTGTTTAGATTTTTGATTATGGGCCCAGTTTTCAAGTTGGTCCAAGATAGGGTCCAGTATTTAAACTTTGTTTGATTTCAACAAAAATTGAATATATGGGGTTCTTTGATATGCTGAATCTAAACATGTATTTAGATTTTTGATAATGGGCCCAGTTTTCAAGTTGGTCCAAATTGGGGTCCAAAATTAAACTTTGTTTGATTTCAACAAAAATTGAATATATGAGGTTCTTTGATATGCTGAATCTAACCATGTATTTAGATTTTTTATTTATGGGCCCCGCTATCAAATTGGTTCATATTGAGGTCAAAAGGGTCTAAAATTAAACTTTGTTTGATTTCATCAAAAAATGAATTATTGGGGTTCTTTGATATGCCAAATCTAACCGTGTTTTTTTAGATTTTTAATTTGGGTCCCATTTTTTAAAATTGGTCTTCATTGAGGTCCAAAGGGTCCAAAATTAAACCTAGTTTGATTTTAACAAAAATTGAATTCTTAGGGTTCTTTGATATGCTAAATCTAAACATGTGTTTAGATTTTTGATTATGGGCCCAGTTTTCAAGTTGGTCCAAGTTGGGGTCCAAAATTAAACTTTTTTTGATTTCAACAAAAATTGAATATATGGGGTTCTTTGATATGCTGAATCTAACCATGAATTTAGATTTTTTATTTGTGGGCCCCGCTATCAAATTGGTTCATATTGAGGTCAAAAGGGTCCAAAATTAAACTTTGTTTGATTTCATCAAAAATTGAATTATTGGGGTTCTTTGATATTCCAAATCTAACTGTGTATTTAGATTTTTAATTTTAAGTCCCGTTTTTTAAATTGGTCTACATTAAGGTCCAAAGGGTCCAAAATTAAACTTAGTTTGATTTTAGCAAAAATTGAATTATTGGGGTTCTTTGATATGCTGAATCTAAACATGTATTTAGATTTTTGATAATTGGCCCAGTTTTCAAGTTGGTCCAAATTGGGGTCCAAAATTAACTTTGTTTGATTTCAACAAAAATTGAATATATGAGGTTCTTTGATATGCTGAATCTAACCATGTATTTAGATTTTTTATTTGTGGGCCCCGCTATCAAATTGGTTCATATTGAGGTCAAAAGGGTCTAAAATTAAACTTGGTTTGATTTCATCAAAAAATGAATTATTGGGGTTCTTTGATATGCCAAATCTAACCGTGTTTTTAGATTTTTAATTTGGGTCCCATTTTTAAGTCTCCCAAACGAAGTTTGGGAAGACTTATTGTTTTTGCTCAGTTCTTATTATTATTATTATTCTTCTTCTTCTTCTTCTTCTTCTTCTTCTTCTTCTTCTTCTTCTTCTTCTTCTTCTTCTTCTTCTTCTTCTTCCGCCGCTTTTAAATTTGAACTTGTCCGCACCCGTTCTCCAAAACCGCTTGTCAGATTAACTTAGGGTTTCACAATATGTTAGACTAACATGTCTAGTGGTGCAATCAGGGTTTTGTTTGTGCAATGGGGTTTATAAAGGGGTACTTTGAGGGGCAAAAAGAAAAGAGGGTTTTACTATAGAACCCTATGGGATTTTATTTTTAAAAATTTTCAAATGATTATAAATTGAAAATCGTTTGTGATAGACACAATCTTTTTAATTGAAAATGTTCTAAATGATAAAGCCCATTAAATGAAATACAGGGTTAGTCCCTAGGGGTCACCCCCACCCCCTGCCATTTAAAAAAGTTCTAATATCTTGTAAGTGGTCAAGATTCCCACCCCTAAACCATATATATTCTAGTTTGTCATTCGAAGATGGTTTGAATGATATATGGGGTTAGTCCCCAGGGGTCATCCCGACCCCCTGCCATTTAAAAAAGTTCTAATATCTTGTAAATGGTCGAGATCCCCACCCCTAAACCATATATATTCTGGTTTGTCATGATAAAGCACATCAAATGAAATACAGGGTTAGTCTCCAGGGGTCACCCCCACCCCCTGCCATTTAAGAAAGTTCTAATATCTTGTAAGTGGTCAAGATCCCCACCCCTAAACCATATATATTCTGGTTTGTCATGATAAAGCACATCAAATGTAATACAGGGTTAGTCCCCAGGGGTCACCCCCACCCCATGCCATTTAAGAAAGTTCTAATATCTTGTAAGTGGTCAAGATCCCCACCCCTAAACCATATATATTCTGGTTTGTCATGCTAAGATGGTTTGAATGATATACAGGGTTAGTCCCCAGGGGTCATCCCGACCCCCTGCCATTTGAGAAAGTTCTAATATCTTGTAAATGGTCGAGATCCCCACCCCTAAACCATATATATTCTGGTTTGTCATGATAAAGCACATCAAATGAAATACAGGGTTAGTCCCCATGGGTCACCCCCACCCCATGCCATTTAAAAAAGTTCTAATATCTTGTAAGTGGTCAAGATTCCCACCCCTAAACCATATATATTCTAGTTTGTCATTCGAAGATGGTTTGAATGATATATGGGGTTAGTCCCCAGGGGTCATCCCGACCCCCTGCCATTTAAAAAAGTTCTAATATCTTGTAAATGGTCGAGATCCCCACCCCTAAACCATATATATTCTGGTTTGTCATGATAAAGCACATCAAATGAAATACAGGGTTAGTCCCCAGGGGTCACCCCCACCCCCTGCCATTTGAGAAAGTTCTAATATCTTGTAAATGGTCGAGATCCCCACCCCTAAACCATATATATTCTGGTTTGTCATGCCAAGATGATTTGAATGATATACAGGGTTAGTCCCCAGGCATCACTAATGCATATAACTTTACTAGACCAAACCAATTTTCATTGGACTTTGCCCAATTTCAGGCGACCATGGGAATTACGAATTATGGGAGCTTCGTTTGGGAGACTTCGTAACAGCATCCTGTTACAATCATTTCTTGTTTAAAATTGGTCTTCATTGAGGTTCAAAGGGTCCAAAATTAAACTTAGTTTGATTTTAACAAAAATTGAATTCTTAGGGTTCTTTGATATGCTAAATCTAAACATGTGTTTAGATTTTTGATTATGGGCCCAGTTTTCAAGTTGGTCCAAGTTGGGGTCCAAAATTAAACTTTTTTTGATTTCAACAAAAATTGAATATATGGGGTTCTTTGATATGCTGAATCTAACCATGAATTTAGATTTTTTATTTGTGGGCCCCGCTATCAAATTGGTTCATATTGAGGTCAAAAGGGTCCAAAATCAAACTTTGTTTGATTTCATCAAAAATTGAATTATTGGGGTTCTTTGATATTCCAAATCTAACTGTGTATTTAGATTTTTAATTTTAAGTCCCGTTTTTTAAATTGGTCTACATTAAGGTCCAAAGGGTCCAAAATTAAACTTAGTTTGATTTTAGCAAAAATTGAATTATTGGGGTTCTTTGATATGCTGAATCTAAACATGTGTTTAGATTTTTGATTATGGGCCCAGTTTTCAAGTTTGTCCAAGTTGGGGTCCAAAATTAAACTTTGTTTGATTTCAACAAAAATTGAAAATATGGGGTTCTTTGATATGCTGAATCTAACCATGTATTTTGATTTTGGACATTGGACCATAATAGGTAAATTAAAAAAATTCAAGTTCTTAGACCACATTCTTTCTGTGTCAGAAACCTATGCTGTGTCAAATATTTAATAACAATCCAAATTCAGAGCTGTATCAAGCTTGAATGTTGTGTCCATACTTGCCCCAACTGTTCAGGGTTCGACCTCTGCGGTCGTATCAAGCTGCGCCCCAGCGAAGCATTTTATTTTTTACCTGTGAGACTTGTCAATCACAAGTTGTCTCCCTTCTACCGATTTTGATAGCGATTTGACTTTGCTATGAAGTCAGTCGGCCGGCGAGATTTAGCGATTTTCTAAATTCTTTGGCTACTTAAATCGTCATTTCGCCGGCAAGGTTATGGCCTGAGCTCATAAAAGGTCAATTACCAAAATTTAAGCGGATTCTAGATTTCTTTTCTTTCGATTTGAGACCCAAATAATACCAATGCAAATATAAGGTAAAAGTCCCCAAGTCAGCCTTTTCCCGCCATTTTTTTAAAATTAGATGTCTCAAAAAGGAGCCCAATAACCTATCAATATTTTTAGTTTATTTTGTTCCTAAACTAATGCTCTTCTGACTCATAGTATCAATTTAAAATTCCAGATTTTTTTAATTTCACCTAAGTACATCCTTAAGCTGAAGATTGTCAATTTTGTTTTATTACTTTGTTATTCTTAATTAATTTTGGTTCCGTAAATTGTTCCTTTAACTTCAAAAATACATATTTTTTCTGAATATGTATATTTCAATTTGCATATGATATTTTAAAACTTGTGAGTTGAACAAATTTGCATTACAAAACAGCATTTCAATCTGGATATTTTTTTGCCAAATTTTCAATGTGAATTCAATGTTTCAATATATTTTTGTCTTCAGAAAGAATTTTTGATTTATCTAAAATTCCCCCCCCAAAAAAGAAATATAAGAATTTAAGTTAAGTGATTACTTTTTATTCTCCATTGATTGCAAATCAAACTGGTGAATGCTTTAACTAAACAAGTTCATATTTGGTACGCTAGGCAAGCATTTTGTTTTCATAAGACTTTGTCAGTTGCCCTAGAATCCAAACAGTTGGAAGACTAAATCAAATACAAAGTTGAAGAGCATTAAAAAGAGAAATTCCGAAAAATTTGTGCCGAATAGATGTACATCTAAGGCAGTCTATGTCTTGGGGTTCAAACAAACTTTGTGGTTTGAATAATTCAACATTTTATATACAATAAATTTACCGAAAATGAACTTATGAATTATATTTCATGTGCACAGAAGTGCTGACTATTGGGCAAAGTATTATAATGACGACCAGTAATGAAATTTTTCTGTATACTATAAGATTGTTGACTTACAAATGTATGTGGTTATTTGCCAGTATGCCATCAGATTGTTGCCTTATGTGTATATTTTCAGTATACCATCAGATTGTTGCCTTATGTGTATATTTTCAGTATGCCATCAGATTGTTGCCTTATGTGTATATTTTCAATCAGTATACCATCAGATTGTTGCCTTATGTGTATATTTTCAGTATACTGTTGCCTTACAATTCTTTACCATATACCAGTATTACTTCTACATTTGATATAGTCCAAATTGTTGAAATTGATAACTATTTTAAAAATTAGGAATTTTTCATCTTTTTTCTTCTAGGTTTTTTTAATTTGATCAAATTTCTAAATGTAGTCCGTATTTATTTTGAAATTCCATTTTGTAGGTAAATCACATGTTCTGCCGGAAACCAGAGACATCACAAAATGGTCACACAGAAGTGGTAATGAAACCAAATATTGCAGCAATTAAAGAGGACTTTGTTATTTTTGGTGAAGGACTTGTTGCTAGTGTTCAAATGTTGAAATCTGATTTGAAATAAGTAATAAAATATGCAAGGACATTTGCACAAGCAATTGAAATAACTTGTTTATGTCTGAATTCGTTTTCCACAGTGACTGTATATTAAGGCCATACCAAATCACACCCCGGTTTAAAAGATAGGAGTATATAGTGATGCACAAGTCCCTCTGTCCTTTTGATGGTCTGTTGACAGTCTGTCAGAAGTTTGGCTTCAAGTTGATTGATTGACTGATTGTTGATGTTTCTCATCACTTTCAACACCCTTAACTGTATCGTTGCAGCCATTTTCATTGTTCAAGGCAGCTGGAATGCCCAGAGAGAACCACTGTCCTCTACCCGAACATATGTCAATCCTAATTGATAAAGATCAGAATAAAGAGGCAAACCACACCTAGATGAAATACTTAAGACCACTCAGCCACTGAGGCCCCTGGTTTCCAGATGATAATTAAAGTACCAAATGACAAAATGTTTTAAAATTTTAAAACAATGTCATGGACCATAAAATACTGATGATATTGATTTTGATGATTTAGACTTTTACCTTTCAAGATTTTGCCCCTTAGGTACCTGAACAGTTGAGTTTAATCTGTTTCGAGATGATTATGATAATACAGCTTGAGCAAATCTTTTGAAACTTGAATCTCAAAGTGTAACAGACCATACATACAGGTCATGTTTTGATGAAATAAACCATTCAAGATGCTCCATTATTGACCTTAAAAGTTGGTGTTTTTTTCAATTTAAATTTAGGTTTTTGAATTTACCATTAAAGAGTTTTCTGCATGTGGAGGCATCTGAGATCACCTTATTCTAGTTTTTGTAGTTTTGATTTTCTGATCTCATTTTTTTGTGATTGATGTTGCAAAATCAAAAGAACAAGTGGTGTGGCAGAAGCAATCAGCAAAAAATCTTAGAATGAAATTTATTATTGTGTAACAGTATCTTTTATACACTTGGCTGATCATTTTTACAGCGATTTATTTTTGCAGTCTTCTTATTTCTTGATATACTTATATAAGGAGAGATTTGAGTTACACATATTCGTGACAATTTAAATTCACAATATTTTTCAACTCGCAAAAGTCACAAAAATAAATACATTTAGCTCACACAAAATAAGTTGGTTTAAAATATCTCCGTGCTTGGTTGATGCATCTTTACACCACATAATGGATGGAGTATCTGGAAAGATTGGAGTTTGTTTGTCTCTAAACTTCCTCATACTTCCATTTGAGAATCAATTCAAATGAAATTTATTTATAAAAGATTTATACACATTTTTCAGTTACTGAAAATGATAACTAAGGTAAAGGATTTGAAAAAGCTGTCGCCCTTTGATGAGATTTTAGCTGAGAAACACCCTTTCAATTGAAAAACCGTTGGTAATTTGTTTCCACTATTTTGCCTATGACGTTGTTGATGTTTACATTGACAATGACACGTTAGTTTCTAGCCATAATTTCTATCTCGAGCAAGTAGCATGATATGAAAAATTATCACAAAGAAAAAGATCAAAGGCAAAATATACAAAAAAGCGATAAATAAAAGATTTATGCTACAACTTTTTCAGTTACTGGGAGAATGTTCACTCTCAAATTTTTGCAAAACTATCTGCAGTGTCTGTACGTCTTCCCGTATGCACCATACCCTCTTATTGCCAGTCACAGTCCATAATTCCTACTGCTTTTTATACTGGTTGACTTACATAACTTTTGAAGAGGGTACCCCAACTTTTCCTTTGAAAACCTATCTTTTAATGGCTTCCATGTTAAATCAGTGAACCTCTATCAAGAACAACATAATAGCAAAAACAAGCCCTTGAATATTGCGATACACCGACCACA
Source organism: Mytilus californianus (assembly GCF_021869535.1). Lineage (NCBI taxonomy): Eukaryota > Metazoa > Mollusca > Bivalvia > Mytilida > Mytilidae > Mytilus > Mytilus californianus. The sequence goes on along the minus strand of NW_026262679.1, from coordinate 56,724,641 downwards.
TCACTACGTAACAACTGAGAGACATATATATTCCACATGAAGGCACTGCTGGGATTTTATACAGAACAACAACACTGTAAACATCAATTCTCCGAAAACAAATTACGTCAAACATCAAAAGGACCAGATAGTCTAGTACAGTCACAAAATGTGGTGGGGTTTAACAAGAAAACGTCCTAAAACCACCCCTTTTGACAATCTGGACCATATGTTCTTCAGTGTAGTAAGTTTTGTCATAAAGTTTTACAAATATGTTCATGTATCCATTGACAACAAGAAGATATGAAGCAGACCTATCTGTATCTGTGGTATCCTTTATCAAGTTCAGTGGGATAGACGCAACTAATATAGTCACAAAAGTTTTTTTTTCAGTTAGAAGACATCATTTTTATAGTTGAGAGTCAACTTAATGGATAATGTAATCTCTCTTATTTTCTCTTTAGGAGCCTCTGTATAAAATATTTCTGTACAAATAAGGGAACACATCGACACAGTAGTAAGACAGATTGTCTTCAGAAACAAACATGTTCTCAATTTTGACAAAAGAAACATTTTTGCGATGTCATTCTCAGAGAACTTTTATAGTTTTTTACAACGTATGATTTGACCCTTCCCAAAACCTTGAATGTATATATCTACATTGGCTGGTTTTTTAATATAGCAGAATAGGATTTTAATGTACGTAATCTATGTATAACTGGTAAATTATTAAGTCGGGAATTTTGTTACCATAAATTATTTAAACTTTTACTAAATTCTTTCATAGATACAACGGGGGTATATTTTACTTGTAAAATCAGTGCTATATTGATCTGTCATAAGTCAATAATTGGGTCATATCTATCAGTGATTCACTTGAGACAATAGACAAAATAGCATAGCAATTCTTCAATCATAACGAAAAGCGCAATACTACGAATACATAATATATGTATAAGAATTCAAAGTTGATAACAGTTCATCGAATCCTATCTTCCGCTTCGGCCGTTTGGTGGCCGCCATCATTTCTTCCACTTTTTGTCCAAACTAAATGAAAGGGAATATCCGCCATAATTATACATTTTCATAATTTGAAAAATGCAATTTCTTAATTTGTAACATGCAATTTCTTGATTTGTAAAATGTAATTTCTTAATTTGTAACATGTATTTTTTCCATCCGTTACATGATTTTCTATATTTCTTGATTTGTAAATGTGTAAATGGAAACTCTTAACTTATTAACGTATTTACTTCGTTCGTTACATACAATTCTACATTTCTTAATTTGTGAGGTGTAAATTCTTTGTTTGAGTCACGTTTTGGGAGAATGAATGTGTCAGTGTAAATGTTACCGCTGCAAGCCAATGAGAAGTTTCGTTTCGCTAGAAAACTGCAAGTTACAAATCAACAAGTTACAAATCAACAAGTTATAAATCAAAAAGTTTTAAATATCAAGTAGTTTTACAAATCAAGAAGTTTTAAATATCAAGAAGTTTTACAAATCAAGAAGTTTTAAATATCAAGAAGTTTTACAAATCAAGAATGAGATAGTTTCACAATATTTCGCACGAGGCCGCTGTCGATCCATGCAGTCAACTTATACCTTAGCCAACGTCCCCAATATTCACCAACTCGTACTTCTACCAACTCATACTTTTAGCAACTCGTACTTTTACCAATTCGTACTTTTACCAACTTGTACCTAATATTTTATTATTTATACGCATTAAATTTTTCATGTTCTATTACATAATATACAAAATACAATAAAATACAACTTTATTGATTGATAATCTGATACAATTTGTTTTTAAATCAGAAAAATCTAAAGTTAATCAGTAAGTGATTACATGCATATGTAATTGTTTGAACGATAATACGTTAACAAATTAACAAATTGCATTAACACATTAAGAAGTTACATTTCACAAATCAAGAAAATTTAGAAATTCATGTAACGGATGGAAAAAATACAAGTTACAAATTTAGAAATTGCATGTTACAAATAAAGAAATTGCATTTTACAAATTAAGAAATGTACAATTATGGCGTATATTCCCTTCCATAAAACTACGGTGTGTGCCTATGCTTATTTACAAGGAATTCTAAAGTATTTACAAAACAGACAAACGGTGCTGTACAGATCAAAATGTGCGAGTAAAACAAAACTGATTTATATTAATCAGATAACTGAGTCTTGAATATTTCTAGACTCTTAGCCATGGCAGTATTAGTGGGTAGGGCATTCCAGTCTCGTATAGTCCTTGGATAGAATGATTCCCTCTGAGCAACTGTGCGGCAAGATGGTACTTGGAAGGAACCGCTATGCATATTTCGACTAAGTATAATTGGTGTTATTAGTCTATTAGAGGCATCTATGTGGACTAGTCCATTCACAATTTTGTACAATAGTACCGTAATCTTGATTTTTTTTCTTTTTGAAGTGATGTTCATTCTAATTTTCTAGCATGTGACATATGAGGTGTTGTGGTATCTGTTTTCAACGTATCTGGCAGCCTTTCGCTGAACCATCTCAATCCGATGAATATCCGCCTTCAAATATGGAACCCAAGTTGTTCAGGCATATTCCACATTGGTCTAACTAATGCTTTATATGCTCTTTCTTTTAGAGGTGGGCATCTAATGTTAAGGTTTCTTTTGAGGGAGCTCATTGTGTTGTTTGCTTTCTTACTAATGGTTGTAATGTGTCCACTCCACTTCATATCTGATGTAATAGAAACACCTGGATATTTGGCTGCTGTCACATGTTGTAGTTCATGGCCATGGAGTACATATTTGTTTATGGTTGGTTCTCTCTTTCTTGTGATGGTAAGCACATTACATTTTTCTGGATGCAAACTCATTTTCCAGGTTTGTTCCCATAATGCCAGTTTGTCAAGGTCGTCTTGAAGGTTGATTCTGTCGACATCTGATTTTATAGTAAGATATGCAAGGGTGTCATCTGCAAATAATCTTACAGTGGATCTGATGTTTTCTAGCATATCATTGATATAGTATAAAAACAAGCTGATGCATAGTACTGATCTTTGTGGCACCTCAGATTCTACATCTATATATCCTGATGATTCTCCATTACGACTGCAGCTTGTTTCCGGTCTCTCAATTTTGGACCTTAAATGATGGTATTCCCTTTTATACCTTGAGGATCAAGTTTATGTGTAGGGCTGTGGTATACTTTGTCAAATGCTTTGCTGAAATCCATAATCAGACACTCTGTTTGTTGACCTAGATCCAGGTTTTTGAAGACGTCATCTATCAATTCCACTAGCTGGGTGTCACAGGACAGTCCTTTAATAAAACCATGTTGTAGTGGATTTAAGATCTTATGTTGATCAGCATGAGTCATGATGTTGCTACTGACAATATGTTTAGTTTAAACATATTTTATTTGCATAAATATCCGAAAGGGATGAGACACAAGTTAATCAAACTTATGAAGTCTTCTCCCATGAACAGTTTATAACAATAGAATTTTTACAAAGCATGCATGCAAACAATACATTATATATATTGGATATGTAAAAAGATGATGTGTGATGATGTGAATGGTTGTACACCATATACATGTATATGCACTTTAATGTACTGTATTACACAATTAGAAACCTATTTGACTCTTTAATAAATTCATATACATTCTTTAAAATTCTTTCATTTTCATCATTAGTTAATGACGAATCACCGGAGGTTAAGATGTTCAAATTTAGTAGAGAGTTCTCTGGTAACCAGTTCAGATTATTAGATAGTTTGATTCTTATATTCGTATAATTAGGACATTTAAAACAAAAAAGAGGCTGAGCATCTAAGTTGAGTCAAAATATGTTCCATATATGTCATAACGTTGTGAGTGACAATGTGTTCCATAAGTTTGCAGTGACACTGGTCTATAATTCACTGCTTCAGATTTCGTACTTTTTAAAAGATGGGACATACATTTACTGGTTCATATGTGTGGTGCTTCTCCAGTATTGTATGACTCTTTGAATATTAAAGTTAGGATGGGTGATATCTCAAATGACAGTTCTTTCAAAATTCTAGGGGTTATGTTGTCTGGTCCCGCTGCTTTGTGTATTTTAAAGTTGTTTAGTACTTTGGTGACTCCGTTTTCTGTGATATTTATTTCAGGCATAATGGGAAAATTTACTGTCATCTTACACTTGTCTTTGAATTTTTTTTGTGTTACATCTTCACTTGATGAAAAAACTTTTTGAAATTGGGAATTTAGAATGTTTGCCTTGTCCTTTGATTCTGTATGAAGGATTCCCTCCGAAGTAAGGGAAGGGATGCTGTAATTATCCGATCTTTTGTGTTTGATGTTAGTCCAAAAGCGCTTCATTCAGTTTCTAGTGCCACTGCCATCCCGTTTTGGTGCAACTATGCCCTCTATCTATAAGAAGTTTAACCTTTAACAAAGAGGAAATCATTTACGACCCCATTATCAAGAATAACAACTTATCTTGCTCGTACTGGATTCAAAATTTACACAAACCCAAACTGACATAGTTTAGCTTCATCTACTTGTCAGACAAAATATGTGCCAGTTACTTTAACTAAAATAGTTCAAATAGTGAATGCAAAAAAGGTCTTAAAAATACTGTGATGTTAATACGAAAATTGGTGTTGACCAACTATGGATGTTGAAATTCTTCAAAAAGCTATAGATGTGAAAGAATTAAAACACATAAGGCCACACATAAAAATATTTTGGTTTGCCCAAACCCTACCCAAAGGTAGAGACAGTGGGTAGGTAGGTAGGCATTTTCTTTCTTTTTCGGCAAAGAGAAATTTAAGTGTCAGATGTTTTTTAGTCTTCATTCCTGATTGAAATAAACTTTTCACAACAGACAATAAACGATTTTGAGTAGGCAGCTATTTTCAGCTGGGTAGGTAGGCCTAATGGAAATTTGAAACCTCATTTAAAACAAACGATACACATTGTATTTATAGTTTGAAACCCACATTAGAGATACATTTCTATTCTAGGAATAGATTACAAAAGCGGTATTTGGCAAAACCTTTCGGAATGTTTGGTCCTCAGTACTCTTCAACTTCGTTCTCCTAGGCCTTTTAAACTTTTTTCATTCGAGCGTCACTGATGAGGCTTTTGTAGACCAAACCCGCGTCTGACGAATAAAAAAGTTAATCCAGGTATCCATGATGAGTTTATTTCCAAATATGTTGTCCTCAGATATTTGAACATTATTTTGTAAAAACCAAACGTTATGCGAAAACTTACTACAGTAAAGAACATATGGCAAAGAAAGTCAAAAGGGGTGGTTTGTGCGGGAGATTGTTTAACCCCACCCCGTTTTGTGATGACCCCGTCGACAAACCAACATGGCTGACATGGCTGACATGGCTAAAAATAGAACATATGGGTAAAATAAAATGTCAGTATTCACCTCAAAAGCTAACAAAACCTTTAAACAGACTTATTAAGAAGGGGTATAGTTACGATACTGTTGTCAGGTCATTAAAGATTGCATATTTTGGCTTTAATATTGATTCACTTATAGGGTCTTTGCATCGGAATTAAACATATTTATTCTAAAACCAGTTGTTGGCATGACACGGGTTATGTTCTTCTCATATATTTTATGACGGTATAATACTTAACCCCTAACAGGAGGGATTGTGCCTGATATTCATATGATGAAGACATAATCTTTCAATCAGTTTAATTGAGGTCTGGAGCTGGCATGTCAGTAACTGCTAGTAGTCTGTTGTTATTTATGTATTATTGTCATTTTGTTTATTTTCTTTTGTTTCCTATTCTGACATCGGACTCGGACTTCTCTTAAACTGAGTTTTACTGTGCGTACTGTTGTACGTTTGTTTTTCTACATTGACTAGAGGTATAGGGGGAGGGTTGAGATCTCAAAAAACATGTTTAACCCCGCCGCATTTTGCGCCTGTCCCAAGTCAGGAGCCTCTGGCCTTTGTTAGTCTTGTATCATTTTTAATTTTAGTTTCTTGTGTATAATTTGGAGTTTAGTATGACGTCCATTATCACTGAACTAGTATACATATTTGTTTAGGGGCCAGCTGAAGAACGCCTCCGGGTGCGGGAGTTTCTCGCTGCATTGAAGACCCATTGGTGGCCTTCGGCTGTTGTCTGCTCTATGGTCGGGTTGTTGTCTCTTTGACACATTCCCCATTTCCATTCTCAATTTTATTTGTCGATTATCTTGAAGACCACTGTAAATAGAGAAAATCGGACAGGGAAAAAATGTTATGAATGTTGAGATCTACCTGCTGTCCATTTACGTCCAACCTGTTTAACTTTTCTTTTAGAAGTTATTACTCTTAAATGTCAAATTTAACCAAGTTTATTTTCATTTTTGCCTGTTATTTTGAAAAATATAATAGATAGATAGAAAATTAAATCAGTTTATTGATCAGCAAGACAAGATCTGTAAAAAAGGTTCAATGGCTGAAATCGGCAAGAGAACGAGTTATTGAAATTATTGCTCTTTAATGACGATTTCACCAATTGTTTTTGCCTTTCTGCCTATTATCTTCATAGATATACAGAAATTTTAAATAGGAAAAATGATCAACAAGAAAAGATCTACAAATAAGTTATCATCGCTAAAATCTCAAATCGACTCGTTAATGGAGTTATTGTCCTTTAAAAAAACTTTTTGCCTATTATCTTAAAATGTAAAATAGAACATAAAATGGAAACAGGGAATGTCAATGGAAACTTTAAAAAGCAAATATGATTAGCAGGATAAGATCTACAAATACGTCAACATAACTATTTTTTCGTTTAACTCTTTATATAGCTATTGCCCTTTTATGATATTTTTTTCACAAAACAAAAGTGGCCATTGTTGAAGATGCAGGTGAGCGACCCAGGTACATTACAGCCTCTAATTTGTTTCGTTTAAGTTTCCAGTTTGGCTTGGCTTAAATTAAAGTAATGGAAAATGATACTAACAAATAGGAATGTCTAACGTCGTACAGTTAATATAGTCCAGTCGATTTGTGCAGATTTTTGGCAAAATTGCTCAGATTGTGGTAAAAGCATGAAATTTGGCATAGTAATAGTATATGTCATGGACAACATTTTCAGCTATGGACCCACTCTGAAAGTCAAAATTGGCGGGAGAGACGGCCATTTTAAAAATGGCGGACGTTTGATTTCTATAAATTAAAAAAAATTAATGAAAATGATATTAGGGAAGATATTGACATGATACCTGGTAAATAGAATGACAGTGCTTACACCAATTATCTTGTTGAAATTTTTTTTTTAATGTAAGCCATCTTGAATGGCGGCCATCTTGAAAAGTCTTGAAATTTTCAAGCCAAAATAGGTAGAGCTCCAAAGTCATAATTCGATAAAAATAAATATACAATATATGTACATTGTCAAACATGTTGTATAAATTATAGAACCACGACGAAAAGCGAGGCCCGCCGAGTTTTTCTCCTGTTTTGTAGCGAGTACAAATGAATTTTATATTTTCCGACAATGTACATATATTGTTTTTATCCTGGAATTTACACCTAACACTTGCAATTTTAGTGATCAAAACCTGAATCATTGTCTCTAATGTTCCAAAGTAATCGACATAGTTTAAACGCAGACCGCGAAAAGGACCCTAAAATGAACTGTTACGCAAAAAGTAATATCCATACTACCGATTGCTCAAATTAGAATAACAGAGATTTTTATTTTACAAGTACAACATGTACAAATAAAGCAAAACATTTATTTGTATAACTGTCATTTACAATAGGCTGATTACATGATATATCATTTTGTTGATATTGTTTATCTGAAACAACTTTCAAAACCTTGATTGCAGACATAATGAGTATCATATCATACAAGTTATGTCATAAGGAAATCTTCTGCTCAAATGTTCTCAATTGACGGTAAAAATATCTCACTATAAATGAGTTGTACTGCCTTTTTTCGTTGATGACCGGTGTTCACTTTGACATTCACATTATAAGTTAAGCTCTTGCTGCAGAAGGGTTTCTATATAGTCACATGGTATATTCATTACATGACAATGAGAACTTCAGATATTGATTTTATAGTGACCATCTTGAATGATGGCCATTTGAAAAACATGAATTATTTCCAATTTATCATTATTTGCTACTTTTATTAATTCACTGTTTGCATTTATACTTTTTTTGCTAATTTATATTAGATATTAACCGAGTGGTCAGATAAGACATGCACATGTCTACGATATAAAGGTATAAGTATCAACATTTCCTTTACTTACACGTTTGCCTTAGTAACTTTTTACAACAGAAATTACTTATATAAGATATAACTTATGACCAAACTTTGTTGGAAAGGATCATAATTGTAGATTTCGAAAAAACTGGAGCTACATGTCGAAAACACTTGAGCTAAATAACCTAATGAACAAATAGACTGGAAGGAATGTGTGAAACGGCAAGAGAAGACATGTGAGGGTTTGCAATGTCAAGCAGATACAAAAAGAACAGACATAATAGACATTTGAGCTGGTAATTATTCCTTTGATGCAAGCATACAAAGATGTTGCACCTTGCATTGGTTCTCGCTCAATTTGAAACAGTTGAATGAAGGCTATGCTATGGAACTGCAGAAATACTCAAGAATCACAAGGCAAAATGGGACAAATCTTGTCGAGACAAATTTTCAGATCTCAAAATATTTCATCATTAAAAGCGAAAACATACTTTTGAATTAACAGTAAGTAACCAGACACTGTACAGTGGTACTAGTACTGGATCAACAAGAACAATGACTGCAGTGTATTTTTCTGTGGTGATGTATCTGAAGATTTCCATGATGCAAAAATATTGCATGACTGTACACCTGTTCTACAAGACAATATTCTCTTTGTCAGACTATTAGTGCTGGAGATGTAATATCACAAGTATCATGCTTAATGATTGATAAAACTTGACAACATAGCTAATAGTCAGAATAAATAAAAAAACACACAGAATGAAGGCTAGGAATCTTTTAACCTAGGAATTGTGCTTTCCGAAATGATAGAATAGATCGACGGCAAACAGTCTGGAACAGATATTGGGCTTATCTCCAAGCTTGCAGATCACGCTAAATTGTACAGTAAACGCATTGAACTACTTGGAGCTGTCATGGAAGGAAGTACTGTTCCAACGCATCAAAAAAAATTGGAATGTAGCTGCCTTAGGAGCATCTGCAAGCATACAAGCAAGGTAGATTAGTTCCCTTGATTTTCAACGAAGTGTTCGTTAAGCTCTGAAACAGATCAAATCTTGAACGGGTGAAAATGAAGGCATCATCATAGTTATATGAGGCAAAATAGTTTAAAGAGATATGCTTGATACTAAGAATAGCTTTACAGGGGCATTCAATAACAGCTGTCAACACGAATCAGTTCAACATACATTAGTTTCCTTAGTAGGAATGATACTAGGATGGCCACACACCGAGACAATATCCAGTAATATCGTTGAGTTGCAGACAGCACTTACCATTTCACAGTTATAATAGTTCAATTGTGCAACTCGACTTCGAAAGGATACAACTGCAACTTATCAGTCCTCAGATAAAGAGTAATATGGCTCAATGTTTGTGGAACAGGTTCATTTTGAAAGCCTTCATTGAATATCCCTGTAAAGCTTTTTATAGTAGCAAGCCTATCTCTTCAAACTATTGTAGTTACTTTGGCTATGATGTGGCCTACATCATCACGACTGAATATAAGACATGGCCTGTTTCAGAACTTCACAAACATATTTGTTGAAAATCAAGAGAACGACGCTACCTTTTTTGTGTGCTTGCATATCTTCTATGGCAGTTAGTATCCAATTTCCAGAAGCGTTGTATTAATCATTCCTTCCATGACAACTCTGATTAGCTCAAGGCGTTTACTGTACAATTTACCGATATCAGCATGCTGAAATATTGAAACAATATATGTTCCAGTATGTGAGCCGTCACTGTATTCTATCAGTTTGGCAAGCCCCATTCCATAACTTTCTTTCTGTGTCTTTGAATTCTGTCTTTATATTGCCTTGTCGTGCAGTTTTAACAAACATTTAGCATGATATCTGCTCATGTGATATTAAATCTCCAGCACTGAGTCTGGCTAAGAGAACAATGGTTAGTAGTTCAAGTGCACAGTCACGTACTCTATTGTCAATCATTATTGTCGATGCTTCATGATGATAGTCAGATACCTCACCCTCTCCCCCCTAAAAGATAAACCCTCCCTGCGGTCATTTTTCTTGTTGATTCATCACAACTGTGTCTGGTTATTTTACTGGTATTTTCAATCGGCGACTCATCTTGAAATTAAGCATTTTTTCGTTTTTCCTGAGAAAATATATTGAGATCTGAAAATTTGTTTTGACAGGATTAGTACATTTTGCCTTGTGTTTCTGGAGTGTTTCTACCATTCCATGGCCTTCATCAACTTAGAACAGTTGAACGATGTGAGAAACTAATTCAATGTGCAACATCTTTGTATGCTTACATAAAGGACTCACATGTCTATGTCTGTTCTTTGTGTATCTGCTTGGCATTGTAAATTCTCAGGTGTCCTCTCTTTGCGTCCGAAATATTCCTTCTAGTCTATTTGTTCATTAGGTTTTCTGCTCCAGTGATTTCAATACCTACATTTTTTTTCTTTGCGACATAGAGTGGTCATAAATTAAATTGTATATAGTTACATACTTTTGTGTGGTAAAAAGTAACTTAGGCTAATCTGCAAGTAAAAGACATTATATTTCTTTAGAAACATTTATCTTGTTGACATATGTATGCCCTTTTTTACCACTTGGTGAATATCTGATATAATTAGCAACAGTCATATATAAATGATTAGCAAAACTAGTTGTAAATGCATAAAACATTAGTTTAAAGGCAAATAACAATTATGGATAGCGAATAATGACATATTGGACATTTATGTTTTCAAAATGGCCACCAATACTTTCATATATGAGTCCTCAGGTGATAGTCTTTGTCATTAGTGATGAATATACGAAAGGTTATCAAAATTGGTAAAGTCATTTATTTTTTTTATTTTTTTTAATAATTATTATTAATTTTTTGGAGGCCATTTCAAAATGGCCGCCCAGAGCAGCCATTTTGATTTTCTGAATTGGGTCCATAGCTTTAAATGTTACTTATGACCTCAACTAAAACTCTGCAAAATTTGATGCTTTTACCACAATCTGAACAATTGTTTCACAAATCGACTGGACTAATATAGGAAACTTTGGTTAACCGATGTTCAAATCTCATAAATCAAGTAAGCAGACAAATCAAAATAACAAACGAAAACTGAACTGAAAGGATCGCAAGGAATCCAAAAGGGGCGAGGTCGGATGTGTCGATAGAAAAGCATACCATGCTATGCATGCATCACACGTCATGTAATTCAACGCTCAGACAAAACGTCACAATCGGAAATAGTATCAAATCGCTAAATTACAGATTATACGACTATTCTACACTTATGATATGTCGATTTCAGCCATTCGACCTGATAACTCTGTTGGAGCAGTTTTTGTGCAAGGAGCATACCCCTGCTAATGAACTCCGTTTGGTATGAACATGCACGAGAGCTACGTATCAATTGAAATATGCAAATGCAAAGGGTTCGTTGCTAACGAGAAATGAAAAGTTGACTATTCAAATTTAAATCATCACGTTTGCATAGATCCTATTTTGAAGTCAATATCGAAGAAAAGTTCAAGATATAAAGCAGACATTCTTGTTTTGGTATGATCATTATTTTTTTCAATTCACTTCTAAGTTAGTGTGAAAGTGAAATCAAAGAAACATGTTTTTTTTTGTCCATGAGAAGGTTCGAAATATTACTGCTTCTCATGAGTAAAAAAACAAGGGATGCACAATGTATACCAACAGTCTGTTGAAATATCAATCTAACAAACCCATCAACTTTGTTGTCTATAAAAAGTCCAGCTTATTTTATGATATCATGTCAAAACTGTTGAATGTTTAAATCATTCCAAAACCAAGATAACGAAAAAAAAACGATATTTCAATGAAACACTTTAATGAATGACCTTAAAATTTGAAATATGTTATGGTCTTGTCACAGCTATCAATGTCTTGTGAATAAAGTACTGACTGTACTAAGTTATATTGACATAAAATGTAAACGAGTTTAAAAGTGTTCTTTGTAATAAAAAAAAACACAAGGTAAGTGATACAAATATACGCCATGGCCAAGTATTGAGTAACCGCCTCGGTGGTCTCGTGGTAGCGTGTTCTTCTCGAGTGCGGGAGGTCGTGGGTTCGAACCCCGCCCGGTCATACAAAAGACTTTAAAATTGGTATTTGCTGTTTCTCCGCTAAGCACGCGGCATTAAGGAGTAAGAGCAAAGATTTGTCAGCTCGGAGTCAGAATAATGTGTCCGGGTAAGGTGACATGTCTCCCTGCGGACTGTTACCTGTGAACTAGTGCGTTAAAAATCCGGCTCAGTGTGTCGATCTAGTACAAAGCAGGGTTAATATTCATATTACATTAACATGTTCTCGTCTTGAACATGCATATTAATTTGCCGCTGGACGTTAGGCAGCCATTCATCCATTTAAGTATTAAGTCACCTGTCAGTACTTTCGTAGTACATATACTTATTGTTAAAAATGACTTGACAATCTGAATATAGTGTAAATCTTAAATACTTCTCGCCGCTCTGAAATTCAGAAATAATCATAGGACAGCCGATAGCATTTTTATCAAAAAAACTTTGATAATAAGGTATTTGACAAAAAAGAAATGTAAAATTTACTCTTGCTTTATTGATTTGCGTCGTACATTTGACATTGTTCGGCATGCTGGTCTCTTATACAAATTAAAGAAGGATGATGTTGGAAAGAAAATATTTGAAGTAATTAAAGATATATATATATATATATACAACTCGTCTAAACATCAGCCCAACAATGTCAGATCTGTAAATTTGCTTTCGCAAATATTTTGTTCTTCCCCCGCCGGGATTCGAACTCATGCTACTGAGATATCGTGACACCAAATCGCCTGCACTGTATCCGACGCGCTAGACCACACGACCACCTAGGCTTCACACATATAAAGCTTTCGGTGGCCGGGTGTTACCTTTCCTCGTCAGTTTTAATCTAGAGTCGTAATACAGTACATGATATATAAGGCATGAAGATGGAATTGTTACAGATCAGCTGAAATATCTATTGTAAAGGATTCTACAAATTAATGCAAGATACAGTCACAGAAATAATTATATTATAAGTACGTCTGAACCAGTGACAACTCTACAACAGATTTATCCATCGGATCATCAGCAGTGATGGTGATACATGGCTGTGTACATTCTGTATATACAACTCGTCTAAACATCAGCCCAACAATGTTAGATCTGTAAATTTGCTTTCGCAAATTTTTTGTTCTTCCCTCGCCAGGATTCGAACTCATGCTACTGAGATATATATATATATATATATATATATATATATGGAAGTCTATAAAATAAGGACCAACCAGCAAATTTACTGTGTACCGGATCGTCTAGAATAGACGATACTGCGCAGATAAGGAAAAAATTATATAAGTCTAAAGATTTGCACAACGGTACTAATATAAGATGGTAATATACGAAGATGATGTTATAAAATCGTGTTGACAAATATTTCGTATATTACCAACTTATATTAGTATCGTTGTGCAAATCTTTAGACTTATATATATAAGTGTTGTGAATCTTCAGTTTAATAGATAATAAACGCTCTGACTTTCTTAAAATAAATTAAGGAGTCAAACAAGGGGACAGTTTCAGCCCCACATTGTTTAATTGCTTTATTAATGATCTCCATTCAATTTTTGATGGGACGTGTGATCCTGTGTTCTTAGACAAAACATCAATAAGTAGTCTTAGTTATGTTGATGATCTTTTAATATTATCAGAATCACAAAATGGTTTACAATCTGCTTTGAACAAACTGGAAAAATATTGCTATAAATGGCAACTGACTGTAAATACTAATAAAAATAAAATTATGATTTTTCATTCTAGAAATTCTTATGAGTCAAAATTTTACTATAAACAAAATCAGTTAACTGAAGCTAAAGAGTATAATTTTCTTGAGAACATTATTGATAATAACGGTAGATTTAAGAGATCAATACATGAACTATCCAAGAAAACGCTTAAAGCGTTATTTTCACTAAAAAAATATATGTCTAATTTTCATTATGTTCCTGTTGATTTATCAATCAAATTATTTGATTCACTAAGTAAACCCATAATTTTATATAATACTGAAATCTTGTTTATGGAATATGATTACTCCATTTTTAGAGCCATGAACTGAGCCAAGATGCATGGAACTTATTGTGATAGTTTATCCTTGACTGATAGATTTAGCTTTGAGAAAGTGTATCATAAATTTTGTAAAACTGTTCTTGGAATTAAAAAAAAACTCATGTAATATAGCTGCAAAGTCTGAGTTAGGACGGTTTCCACTTGACTCCTTTATAAAAACTCAAGTTTTATTATATTTTTGCAGAATAAACTGCCATGAAATAAACCTTCTTGTTCAAGAAGCTTTCAAAGTAAATAAGTCTATGTCTAAAGATGGAATATATTGCAAAGCAAATTTTAAAGAATTTGATATTGATGAAGAAGAATATTTTGATTTTGAAAAACCTTTTAAACTTATTAAAAAAATCACTTAAAAAACTTTTAAACCTATTGTTAAAGAAAAGTATGATAAAATCACTCTTGAAAAATTAGAGACTACTTGCACAATCTAAGAAATTTTAATAATCTTCAACTTTTAACAAAATTCCGTGTTACCATAATTTGGAAATTGAAGTAGGTCGATATAAAAAAATTCAAAGAAAACACAGAGTGTTTAAAGTTTGTAAAATTTTAGAATATGAGGAACACGTTTTCCTTCATTGCCAAATCAACAGTAATGTTAGAAATCCCCTTATGATTGCAATTAAAACCCATTATCCTAATTTTAACCAGCTTGTCTCAAATTCTTAACTTAAAACTATTTTAGATCCCAATAAAGATATTTTATTTAGTTTTGTAGACTATATAAAGCAATTGGGAAACTTAAATGTGGGACAATCGGGAATTGTTTTGATAGTGATTAATTTGTTTTTATAGTGTGTAGTAGGTAATTACAGGTAACTAAGCAGTGTAACTTATAATATTACGAAAAAAAAAGGAACAAATGGTAATATTTACATATTTTATTTTGCACAAACATTATAGGTACAATTGAAGTATCACCAAACAGAATATATTATTAAGTAATAAAATATCACATATCAAGCACTACTCAATTCTACATAAATGGGTAACCAAGAGTTACAATTAAGCACACATAATAAACAGCTTAGTACAACAAAGCACCTTAATTCATTAAAGCACACATATGACATGAAGAGCAGATACTATAAAGAAAACACAATGCAGAAGGTACAACTATAAAGCACACATAATACATAACATAAACATCGCAGCACATCAAATAATTGCAACAAATCTAGTCTCAAGTGTAAAAATAAGAGGCAATGTGTTACCATACTGAAAAACACTAACTTCGTCATTCTGAAGATGATCTTGGAGTTCTTTTTAAGACGTTGATAGAGTTGTGTGTATTTTCGTCTCTTTTTGGTCGATCTCCCCGGCTAGGTACAGAATGATGGTCACTTCGTGTGCTGCCTGCCTGCACTTCTTTAAGCGTTTATATGTGTGGTACTTTGATCACCATTTTTAAGCTGTTATGCCATCCCTTTGAGTAGATTTGTCGTCATTGGTCCTTCTGTTTGGTAATGGTTCCATAGCTGTATGTTGCTTTCAATCAAGTTTCTTGTGACGTGGTCCGTAAACGGAGTGGTATTTGCTGTTGAATCCGAATTTTCCAGGTCTTCTGTTTATGCACGTGGTACTAGAGGAAGAACTGCTGTCCTGTGTATAAGTTGATGAATGTCTGGTTCTCCTTAATAGTTGGTGACGAGTCCTGATGACTGCACTTATACATTGGGTATAGTGAAAAAAAACCTTCAATAGGAATTCCTGGAAAGGATGATCTGGAAGAATTCTGGACAGCAGCTTCGTAATCAATGAAAAAAGTCGTTGGGTTCAGGTGAATCTGACTTTGGGTGTATCCAGTCTTCAGTAGTGTAAAGAATCTTGTTAAAATGGCCTCTGACTTACCTGGTTAAAGTGCAAAGACTATTGGAAACATTTCTCCATCAAAAAGTGAGTATAGCGTTTACAGTGTAAATAAGTTTATCCTTTTTTTAATTGCATGCATTATTTCTAAATTTATTTAAAAAACTTTAGAAAAAAATGTAATTAAAATTACGGTATTGATATTTATTTAATAAATAAATGTAACATTATAGATATATTTCATAACTCACAAAGGTTATAATCAAAAGTGCATTAATCTGATGATTTACAAAAAATAATCATATTTTGTACTTTTATAAAATTTATATTGAATAATAGTTTGAACATGCAATAATTATTAATTAAAACAGGAAGACATGTATATCAGTCAAGATGTTGCGTGTCAAGAAGGTTCAGGCTAGAACAAAATGTCTTAAACTTTATGCATGCATAATTAACAAATTACATGTATAAATTATAAGCAGTCACATCAGATACATTATTTCATGTTCTTGGTTATACAGGACCAATTCTGTAACGACAGACGGAGTATTGCAGTAGTGAACAATATGTCATCATTGAAGATTAACTATCTTTCAGTTTTTCTGATGATGATGTTATTTACATCAGGTTAGTACGTTTTCTTTAGCTTCTATCAAAATTGCATTAGGTGACATTATTTTGATTGCCATTTACCTTTAACTAAAATTAACTGATTCGATTTGTTTTTTGGCAAATTTGGCGTTTAAAATTTGAAAAAGTTACCAAAAGCTTATAAAAGTAATAAAATTAATGGTTGAACAGAATCGCTTTTCCACATTTCCTTTAATTTTCTAGTCGGACTGGTTGTCGTTTGTTGCTGTATATCATATTTGTTTTTCGTTCATTGTTTTGTAAATAAATCAGGCCGTTTGTTTTCTCGTTTGAATTGTTTTTCATTTGTCCTTTTTGGTCGTTTTAAAGCTGACTATGCGGTATGGGTTTTGCTCATGGTCAAAGGCCGTACGGTTGAAGGGGCGGACAGTTGTCTCATTAGCAATCGTTCCACATCTTGTTATTTTTATATAGATGAGTTACATATCAATAAACTCCTCAAATAAAGATTACTGCTACAATAGAAAATGTGGATTCAAAAATGTTTTCCTTACTGTAACAATATTCTAGTATACCAGTCAGTATCGCATAAACTCAAAAGTTTTGAAACTATGTGAACCGACATGGTATCATTTCCTGCTCTAATTGTTATCTAAGATTCACACAAGTTCACCTAGAGATATCATTGGTCTAGTAATAATTGTAAGGAACCAACTGAACACAGCTTTTTCCATAAAACTTATACATGTGGTACGTCTTCAACACCAGTTTTCAGATTTTTTCATCATTTCCTGCTTAAATTTGGATTTTCAATCAAATCATTAAATGAATGAATAAATAGAAAAGGAGAAAGACAGCATTTACTTGCCCCGTTATTTTTTTAGCAGCGCTCATTAAATCAAAAAGTAATATAAATACGAAGACATTCGTGTTTTTTGCCTGCAGTACCGATGTTATCGAATTGAGTGCTTTTTCAGAGTTTCATCGTGCGCTTATCCATGTTCTTTTGGTTATCTTTGTTACATTTTTCTATTGTTCTGTGTGCTTTGTTGGAATACAGTTTGATTTGGACAGGCTATGTCTTGTAAGAAAGTCATTGATTTAAGCCTTTGCCAAATCACCAATCAACATTTTAAAATTTTATATTTATATATATATATTCACATGTAAAAAAGTCCAGAGACTCTCTTTTTTGTCTAAGATTTATGTTATTTTCCCTGTGATTGATTCGATATTATTCTCTTCTTGACTTGTTCTTCAAACAGTTTCTGTCCCCAAATGAACTACTTTCCGCGAAATTTATTATTTGAAGTAAATTATATCATCTATAGTTTATAGTGCCATACAGATTCCTGTCCTGGTACTTTGTTTAGATTCGTTTAAAATTACATGTTGTGTATTTAAAATTTACACAGGCTAAAATTATGGTTTGATGTGTCACAACAAATATAATATATTTCTTTTACTGTTCATCCACCGACTCATAAAAATAATTTGACGTTCGATTCGTTTAAAGGAGATGATATTTCCACTGTGAATATACTAGATTGGATGTATCTGTTATGATATCTGATTCATTATTGAAAATAATGATTGTTTTCTTTACTTTATTGTTTTAGAAGTAAATGGGTTCTGTCGGTTCCCGTGTCCAATGCAGCAAATGACGTTTACTAATGGATTTGTAGATTTGGTTGTACCTAATCCGTACACAGTGCAAGTAAAGAATGGGTCTGAAATACTCACAGAGGAAAACTGCATAGAAAGAGAAGGACAATTCTTCGTCAGCATGTAAGTATATTATATGATATAGTATACCAGAGTAAGGACCCATATCTATTTGAAATTGAATTCGATTGACTGTCGTCTTATTACAGTGTTAGGGCTTTTTCTGTTGCTTATGTTAAAAACTCATTGAAGATGCCAGGCTTAGAAATTGGTACGCTCGGATTAGAACAATTGTAAAGCTGGTGATTATTAATGTAAAACATTAACAGCAAGCATTTGATATGTTTGATTGATTTAACAACTGAAATATCATACCTTACTAATGTGTTCGTGATGCTGTGCTTTCAGTATATCTTAAGTGGTACTTACTTTTTATTTCTGTAAAACCATATTTTATTTTTTGGTAAAAAATACAGCATTTTATGCGGCAATGTTTTTTTAAAGTTTCAACTTTGGTGTCCCAAAGCAAACGGAACATATATGTTCTCAATTCTAAAAACAAGGAAAGAACATACCAGTTCGTGCTAACATAAAAGAATACAAGTTAACCTTAAAGCAGTGGATGTCATGCAAAGCAGTACACTCACGCCTAATGCTACTGGAATCGTAGTAAAATATTTAACAAATTACAGTATGCAGCCATACTCAAGCTTCTGAACGTTGAATGGCTCATACTTCAGAACGAAAATTGAGAAAACTTGATATAAATTTAACACGCGAGGAACATTAATGAGAGTAAGACACCAAAAGCAAACTAATTATATGCATTTCTCCAGTAAAATAAAAAAGCAAGAAACATGAATTCACAATCCCTAAATGATCTAAAAGCAAGAAAGTGATGTAATCTGATGCGGTAAATGGAACTGCATAATATACGCTAATCATTTCTTAACCACGTTACATTACATGGTACAGGTTTTAATTTGTAGTCCTCATGAAACTAAATGTACGTTTATAAATGCTCACGACCTGTCCCTGAAATTAATTCAGCCAAACCCTTGCCTTTCAATCTCTGTATTGCAGATTTGCAATATCTGGATTAAGAAAAATAAAAGGCGAACGAAATATGTCTCAACAGTTCTTTGAAGACTTGAAAATTTACCGACGTTCATGAAACCTTGAGGCGGCTACGCTTTAAAATATTACACCATCATCAAAGAAATCTTGTTTTTTTAATTTTACAGTTATACATCCCGGATAACCAAAATAATTTCTTTTTTTAAACTCGCTCACCACCACTTATTTTAAGACGACCAAAATACGTTTTGTCGTCATATTGTCTCTAAGTTAATTGCACAATTTATATAAAGGAAACCACCCTCAAAATTTCCAAACCCCCTAAAAAAGCGACTTCAACTTGAACGAAATTTAGTCCGTAAATTTTACCGAACCGTTAAACGAATAACAGTAATTTCAGTAGTAAAAAAGGCAACAGTAGTATGCCGCTGTTACATTTCTAAAATACAATAGGTTTGTTTTATTGTACTAGAATATAAAATTGGGATTGTGTTTGTAATGGTCTTATTTGTCTTTGCTAACCATTCGTTTTTTCTTCTAAACCAATACTGTGTATAAACAAAAAAATCCAGTGTAGATAGTAGCATTTAACTAAAAATAATATAAATGAAATAACTGATTTATTATAATTATATAATAATTATAATTCGGACGATAATAGACCATTGGCGTTGCCATTTAGTTGCTAAATATAGGATCAATAAAACACCTAAACATGTTCTCCCACGTATAACCATTTGGCAGAGTCAGTTTATTTCCAATAAAGAAACGTACTAACGCATTTGCGCTTTTGAAAGACACGATATATTTGTAAGACTGTTTATAATGTTTACAAAACCCCATTCCACGGTTGTAATTGTATCCAAAGTTTTCCTCTACCCGGCGCGAAACTGAAGCTCTACTCCCAGTCCCACCCACACATACTTCTAAAAGTTTGTTCAACAGGCTTCCAGCCGCATAAAAAACAACATTTGTGGTGCTTTTTTATTCTGTATTCATTTGTTTTAAGTGTCTTTGATCGGAGCGTCACTGATGAGTCTTATGCAGACGAAACGCGCGTCTGGCGTATTAAATTATAATCCTAGTACCTTTGACAACTTTTTACACCACTGGGTCGATACCACTGCTGGTGGACGTTTCGTCCCCGAGGGTATCACCAGCACAGTAGTCAGCACTTCGGTGTTGACATGAATATCAATTATATGGTCATTTTTATAAATTTTCTGTTTTCAAAACTTTGAATTTTTCGAAAAACTAAGGATTTTCTTATCACAGGAATAGATTACCTTAGCCGTATTTGGCACAACTTTTTGGAATTTTGGGTCCTCAATGCTCTTCAACTTTGTACTTGTTTGGCTTTATAACTATTTTGATCGGAGCGTCACTGATGAGTCTTATGCAGACGAAACGCGCGTCTGGCGTATTATATTATAATCCTGGTACCTTTGATAACTTTTTTGGTCACCTGCGATATAAAGGATAATGCAGTGGGAACACCTGCAGTGCAGTTTTGATTTTCATAGCCTATTTTTGAACAGTCCACAAAAAATTTCCCCTATTATCACAATTTTTATGTAAATCTTCATTTCGATTTTATATTCTTTTCATCGTTTCCATGTTAACATATTTTTATCTTAAATTATAAGTCTGAAATCTTTGATGGATTTATATCGACGTGTGCTTATGCAGTATCAGTTGAGGCTTCTTGGTATCCCTCTTTTCATGTGAAAGTTTTTGAATGACTCATGAAATTCATTGTCAGACAGATCCATTCAGTTCGGATTTCATCCCTTGACTGCATCAGCGTCTTAATTCCTCAATGCTGTTCTTCAAGTTCAAACTCAAACATTTACAAATAAGTTCAAAAATACTGACCTGCAAGGAAAATTCAAAACGAAAAGTCCCTTAACAATTGACAAAAGCAAACGCTCAAACACATCAAACGAAAAGAAAACAACTGTCATATTCCTGACTTGGTACAGTCACTTCCCTTATGTAGAAATCGGAAATTCAACATTGGTTTAAAGCTAGTCAAACCTTTTACTTGTATGACAGTCGCAAAAAATTCCATTTTATTGACAACAATGTGTGAGCAAAACAGACATAATAGGAAATACGTCAAAATTAGGGGTACAGCAGTCATCATTGTGTTATATATATAATCTCAATCGCTATAAAAACAAACACAGAAATATGTCAAGAAAGAAAAACAAAATGGCACATACGCAAAAATGAAAGACAAGAATACAAAACATGACCATAGCACAATAACTATATAAGTTACCTTGGGGACATAATTTCCCCAAAAATGGGGTTTTAAGGTAATTAGAATTATTCTGTCATCCAACTAAATCGAGAACACCTCTAATGTTAAATTTCTACGATGTATCCGAGGTATCGCGACTGATTGTTTTATTGGTTATTTCAGCTTAAATGGCCAATATATATGTAACAAACATATCGAATTATCCATCAATGCGTTTATTATCTATTCAACATATCCACGTAAGTTCATATATACAAACTTTAAAAATGTTTTCCAAACCTTTTGGTCACACACATGCTTTATTGAAATCGTTTAGAAACACGTGCTATAATCACTAAAACGAAATTTTGCTAATCATCGGATATCTCTGGCAAGTCGAGTGATTCACACAGCGTCCAATTCCCCAAAAAATGTACAATTATCGTCAAACTAACATTGAACCCCTATCATAGTTGACATTTGATGCATAAACATAGACATTTTGCTGATCCTTTAACCTCTAGTTACTGTAGGTTAATCATAATGATGCTTCTTATTGCTTATTTTTTTAATCTGAAAATATTGGTCTATCGACGGGCATTGAAGTTGGTATTATACCTTTATATCACATTTTAAGATAAAATCAACCCTTGTTGAATTCAGTCTGTGTATTGGTCTGAATTGGTACAGTTCAGGCTTATTTAACAATTTGTGTCGAAATCAAAGATAACAAAAACAATGATAAATTGTGTACACATGTTAAAAATGGTGATTGTAAATCGGCGTAACAGATAATTATGACCATATCAACCTAACATTTTAAATTTTGCAGTAAAGTTTTAGACTATAAATCTAAGCAATCAACGATTAAAACCAAATTCTCATAAATTGGCGATCGGTTCTTGGGGAAAAAACAACAAACTAACTATGAAGCAACATGCCGCTATCTGTCGATCGACTTCAGACAAACAAAATCGAACTAACAATGGTACCATATGTATATATCGATCATCTTTAAAGAAAAAAAACAGTCAGCATAGCTACCAGGCTGATATTTTGGTACGCCATGATCGTATTTCGTCTACGTAATATATATACTCATCATTGATGCTGGAATCAAACAGTTGGAAGGCCTTATCATATACAAAGTTCAACAGCATTAAAAACTGGAATTTCGGAAAAAATTGTAACAAATACGGCTAATGCAATGTGGTTAAAAAAGCCTTCATCAGCCATGAAGACATTTATTGATTTAGTTTTGTAGTCTCCTAGACTCAATTCGTCATCCAGGCGTTTCACATTTCTCTTATTTTTTTACAAGGCGACATCTAATAGATACTATATATACTTCTCTTGTGGAGAGTTGACTCATTGGCAATCATACCAAATCTTCTTTTTTTATATTAACACATTTAAAGGCTGTAAACATTGGTTAAGAGAGACAACCCTTTTATCAAATTATTAGCCTGAGATGACCTAACCTCTTCTTCGCGTCAGTAAGTCTACTGTCGGGCAGTGAACCAGGATCCAATCATAATTAAGTAATGTGTTTGAAATGGCAAGTTTCAACAATCCGTTGTAATAACATTAACGGTACCAGTTTTTCTGCATCAGATGCGCATTTCAATAATAAATGTCTATTCAGTGATGCTCGAGGCCAAAAAATTGGAAAATCCTAAACGTATTAATTAAATGAAGAGCTTATCAACCAAAAAAGACAAAAAGTATAGCCAAAGCCGAACAAGGAATAGGGCTGATATGCATAAAACTACTTACGTTAAGATTTGTTCCGAACGGACGGATTTTTCTACATGTCCTACTATAAATTAGTTCGTTTTATGCATATCAGCCCAGAGCTTTGCATAAGGAACAAATATGCTTTAACATAAGTTGCACATACATACTTTTACATAATTTCCCAAATTTTGTAACAGCAAATTTTAATAAAACTATATCCTTATTTGCATACCAGTACTGGGCTGTTGATACCCTCGAAGGCTAACAGTCCACCAACTGAGGTATCAACTCAGTGATAGTAATTAACATTAAAAAGATGGGGAAGGAATCAGAGCTTTGCATGAGGAAGATATGAATTATAAGCATTCATATGAAACACAATAATCGAAGTTAATTTGAAGTTAAGAATGTATTGGTGGAAATGATTGACACTAACGTATCAATGATGCAAGAGTGATGTCCCTTAGCATATAGGGTTACCCCCTTAATTAAACTAATATTTTTTTTAATTTTTTTTGTCTGTAAAACGAGTGACTACTGTAATTGATGTAAAATGTATATGCATTCTTAGTTTGCTTCTTTGATGCTATTTATCTCCTTTTGAATTGTTTTCTGGGATTAATTAAACATTCAATTTTTTTTAGGAAATTTTAGCGGGCGACCATCGTTGTGTGAAGTATGTAAAGTTCCATTTAAAGAAAGGCCCAACTTATGGATAGGTATACTATATGTAATATTGCTGAAATACTTGGTGTACCTTTACATATTTATACTTTTTCAATGTGTGTTATATAGTTCACATTTAACATTACAATTTGAGATATCAATGCGAATATGGCAATTTAAAAAAAAAAAAAAAAAAAGAATAGCGGGAATAAAAGTACAACATTGCCAATCCTGTTCATTTGGAAACAAGAATGTGTCCATAGTACACAGATGCCCCACTCGCACTATCATTTTCTATGTTCAGTGTACCGTGAAATTGGGGTCAAAACTCTAATTTGGCATAAAAAATAGAAAGATCATATCTAAGGGAACATGTGTACTAAGTTTCAAGTTGACAGGACTTCAACTTTATCAAAAACTACCTTAACCAAAAAAATTAACAAGGAAAACTTTAACCTGAAAAACTTTAACCTGAAGCGGGACAGACGGACGAATGGACGAACAGACGAACGAACGAACGGACGAACGAACGGACGAACGAACGAACGGACGCACAGACCAAAAAACATAATGCCCATAAATAGGGCATAAAAATATTAAATATGAAAATTAACAATGGATAATTATGATCTGCACGTTTTCCAGAATTATGACGATTGAAATTTGTCAAACGGTTTTGCTCAAGTTGCATCTTGATGATACATCTTCACTTTTTTGTATAATAGTTATAACGTAAACGATATAACCTTCTGTAAAAAAAAACGAAACAGGAAACATGATCCGTCGTCATTCCTTTATGTAAGCATAACTTTCAAACTATCTACCTCAAAATCTAGAGCAGAAATAGCTTTATGCAACATTTATGACCATTAGATCTGTCAGTTTGCGTTTGTACGAATAATAATCCATTTCTCCAAAGGAACAGGTGTAAAAACTGATCAATCAGTGCAGACAAAAGTTTGTATTACATTGGTTGCAAAGAATAACCGTGATTTTCCCAGCGAAAAAACCCCGATAATTTCACATGTGAAATAAACTCGGTTATTTCATTCCTCTGACGTCATTCAACAATAGTTGTTGTCGATAGTGAATGCGTAGAAAAAGATATAGTTCCTTACATTTTCTACTTTAATTCAATTTAAAAGCCCATTATCAATGTAATAAAAAGAAAAACTAATCAAAGAATTCAAATATCGAAAAAATATTCAACTCGTGGCCGATCAACTCTGATAATTAACTCATGCGCTATGCGCATTGGTGAATTAATGTGTTGTTCGGTCACTCGTTGAATATTTTTCTACATTTTAATTCTTTGATTAGTTATTCTATAAATTGTACACTGCATTATGTACTTTTCAATAAATAAAACAAAAAACAAAAAACAACAACAACCGGACGTACAGATAAATTTCAGTCATCGTATTTTCATCAGTCGTAATTCGTTAATTATAGATCCATCGACTGTATTTCAAATAGTCCAGGAGCCCTCATAGTAGCTTTACGTTAAAATAGATTGAATTCAATTTTTAGATCAAAAAATAAATCTGTTTTGATCTCCATCCGTCCATAATGACTATGCTTTCGATTTCAACTTAGTATGTCATCGGAGATTTAAACGATTCAATATTTTTAGCAATTAAACTTATTTCCATATGTTTTTACGTTTTAGCCAAACAGTCTACCAGTGAGTATGTTTTAGAGATTTAAATATAGTGTTAACTTGATTCTGGATGTACAATGCAAGAGATATAATTTGAAGCTTATTTTACCAGGTGCTAATCGGACGTCATACGTGATATTTAGTTACCAGATCTTTGCTTATAAAGCAGGGAACGCATGAACAAAAATACATATTTATCTAAAGAGTATACAAAAGACTTTTCCAGCGAGTAGACAATCAAATAATATGCCTTTTATTATTTAGTTTTTCTAGCAGGTTGTATAGTTTATTATTTCCAAACCTGTGCGAGTCAAATGATCATCATTTTGTACATTCGCCATCTTCGTGCAGTTAGATCGATTGTCTTCGATGGCAAAATATCGGTCTAGATCTTTAATGAAATGTGCAAATTTAGTGAGGGGAATGTAATTCATTTGTAAGACTTTTCATCTAAATAAAGAGATTTTTTTTTGCTTTTAAAAATACAGCAATTTCGTAATAAAAGTGTACATAACTCATATAATGTAACTTTTATAAAGGAATGTGTAGTAAATTTACCCATTTTTTTTCAAAACAAGGGAACGAGTGCCATGATCTCAATTTTTCTTTATATTTTCTGAAAGGACATCATTAGAGCTATCTTCTTTATTTTTTTAAAAATTCTATTGTTTATACAAAATCTGACAATTTTGCACGAAAAAATCTCCGGGCCCATTCTTTTTAGTTTATTTTTGAAAAGCGCTTGATATAAACTAGATGTTTGCAAACTATGAAAAAATTCTAGTATATTATGCAGCAAAATTAAAGAAACTACTTTTGAAAGTTAAACGGACGGCATTGGGGCATAAATATGAAAGCAATTAATTGGATGCTTAAAAATTCGAAATCTGAACATTTAAATCATACATGCAGACAGTTCCTATCTTAGTGGTTGAGAGTATGTTTAAAATGCAAAATGCATATTAAATGGATTTGTATATAAATTTATATAATAACATTTTCCCGCTCACATATATTTAAGAACTATAAAAAGTATCATATTCCTGTATACAATTGCATGAATATAATTGAAAACCCCCCATTTTTTCAGTTCTAGGCTGTGAAGTGCCAAAAAACTGCCCGTCAAATTCGAATGCATGTACTGGTTCTGACAAAGATATTCCAGACGACGGCTTATATTGTGAGACTCGAAGAAAGAATAACGTACAAGGAAATCCCCGGTATCGTAAAGGTCAAAGGCACCACTACGGCTATCGAAATGCCAAACCATATGGACATGATACTAAGAAGCATGGATATGCTGCGCACGCAAACGAACATCACAATACCAACAAACATTACGGCATAGCTTATTCCGGATAACGAGTTATCCAGAGATCTCGCAAGAACAAATTTACATAATAACAACTGTAACACACCAAAATTCTTTAAATAAAACTTGTGAGAACATTTTAATGCCTTGCTTTTAAATCCGTTTAAAATATTATTACTGGAGTCCTTCATTTCTGTATTCTTTAACTTTTTATGCAATTTTTCTCTATTCTTTATACTTTTTGCCCATTATTATCTATTTTTTATATTTTGGCACCCCATTATTATCTATTTTTTATATTTTGGCACCCCATTATTATCTATTTTTTATATTTTGGCACCCCATTATTCTCTATTTTTTTAATTTTTGGCACCTCACTATTCTTCATTCTTTATATTTTTTGCCAATTATTTTCTATTCTGTAAACCCAAATTCACATCCGTCTATATGGGAATCTGGTTTGGGGGAGGTCATTTCTGTATTCGTTAATTTTTTAGACAACTTATCTATATTCTATATCTGTTTTGTTCATTATTCTCTTTTCTCTTTATCCTTTGTTCTTTGAGTTATCTTCTGTTACTTTTAGAGGAGTGCATTGACTGAATAGATTTTCAGTGAGAACACTATCGAATCCCGCCGTGTGAGAGTCGCTTAAACCATTTCAGAAAGTGTTACTGCACTGTCTGGCTCCTCCTCCTTTGACTAGTAAATAATGGAAGAATAAGACAAAATGTAATTAAAATGACCATACATTTTCCTACTGTCATTTTGGTTAGATATCAGCTTTTATCGTGTCGGAATTGATATTTCAAAAATACATGTCACTAGATGTTTAGTCATTTTCTCCATTTTACAAAGGTCTATCTCCGAGAATTGAGCATGCTTCAAATATTTGTCACTGGACCATACGCTACCAACAACCAATCCATTAACTGATCTCTTTCTAGTTGTCGTAAATGGATGAATAGTATAACCTTCATAATTGGTTTTAAAAATGTTTCCATCTTATCACAACGTTTAACTTCTTTTAATCTACACGTCCTGTTTGGGGTTTGAAGACAGATAAACATCGAATAAAATGTTGCATCTATTCCCTTCCCCTCAAGGATTTACGAGGAACAAAACTTTTCATTAACACATATTAAATGGTTCTCGGGTCTGTAAACGTCTATGTAAATTCCACGTCAACAGTTCATGTGCATCTGTATCTGAAATACAAATCCTACTGACAAATAATGTATGTGTTGATTTCATAAAAATGAGAGATAGTAATCAAACCACTATTTGACATATTTAATTCGTGAGAAGCACAGTTTTATTGGTCAGCATTTAACATTTGTATTGGTCAGCATTTAACAATGTTTTTGCCTATTTTTTCTATTTTTCATTTTTCTGTCCTTTTTACTGTACTGTATATATTGTACGAACATATATATATATATATATATATTCTTTTCCCTGATCATTTTTTTTAATTTTTCGAAGTTTAGAATTAGAATATGTTTTAGCATATATTTTTTTAATTTTTCTAATATGTTTTAGCATATTTTATTTTACATCTTATACCGATGCAGAATTTTTTGCAGCTCATTGTGCATTTTGGTCAATAAGTTAATTGTGCTGCTAAATAGTTTGTATAACTTTCAGGATTTTTAGATATATTTTAACACGAAAACTGTTAATACTTCCCGTTGATGCCATGTGGATGAAGTGCATTGAAAAAGTTTCGTCTCGCACCTGTTATTAAAAGGGTAACTTAACATCATTCAGTTAAACAGATCTGCATGCTGGTCGCTTACCGCTGTCAAACCTACTTATTTAAATCTGAGTTCTAATTCTTCACCCCGGTTAGTCATACATTATTGACAAATATTTACATATACTACACGTTTCTAAATCCACATGTATAAATCAGCAGTAGTGTTTAACTGCGGAGATCAGAATAGTGCACAAAACACGCACACAAATAAATATAAATAGTGCAACATTTGATGAGATTATATCATAAAAAAACTGATGAAATTAAACTTGTAAACAACTGATATCTACATCCAGAGAGTGTTTTTGCCGGAACACTTGGATGTATTATCTAGAGGTAGGATCACTGTGATTAGAATCCTTCCTGAAGTTGAAAAATTTCTCATCCGAACAAGAAAAGGTAAGTGAAAATGAATTTTATGTATTGTATTATACGGATCACCTAGATAAAGTTCAAGTCCAGTGGCAAACATAACATGCATGTTGAGGTCGTTATTTCGCATGTTGCTTGTGTCATATTCCCTGCTTTTCTGAGACTCGTTTATTACGTTGATAACTCTCATTGCTCAGGGAAACAGTACACCTAAAATAGATGCACAAATCTTCACGACTCCGACACAGTCCTGCAGTCTTTGTTCTTGCGGTAGCAAAATAATTGGGAACCTCGTCAATTTTGTCTATCGTTTTATATCACGACAACCATTCGATTATCTTGGGGAGGCAACAGGATTTTCAGAATGAATTTTAATTCTGGCCTGTCTTGTGAGGCACTAAAAATAATTTAAAAACGAATAATCTGCTAAACAAATGCAGGAAATGGTTGTGTTGTAAAGTGAAAATAGATGTACATGCAACTAAATGCCTTGCAAATAAACACGGCGATCTAGAAACAGATGAACCTTAACATTCCGTCGCACCCCCAAAAAAAATACTCATAAAAAATCATTAATCGTTGCTAATGGGTAACATTCAAAACTGTTCTAGTTTTTCGGCAATTTAGAACGGACTAGAACATTATCGTTTATCAGTTGTATTTAAATTGACATTTTGTTGAAGACTCTATGTTCATATCTGAAGGCTCCCCTGTTCTAGCTAATACAAAATTGACAGTGGTCAACGCTTTTACTAACTATTATTTGTTCAACAATGTTTAACAACTATACATTACAGGTGGACAATACAGGTTATAAATAAGAATATTGACTTTTACTACAAAGTTTATATTAAATAACATGGCTATTGGATAAATTGACATTGTTTAAATATCAATGTTGACGTGTATATATTAACTTTAGGAACTCGGTAGCTGTTAATTTAGTTCTGTCCTGTATCAGATCGTATATCCCATTATTGCGAGGTTTTTATTAATGCGAATAATGCGACTCCTTGAGTATCGCAAAAATAAAAACTCGCATTCTGATATCTGTTATGTATATCTGTACAAAGCTTTTAATTAAACTCGCATTTATGTTCATTCTTGAAAAATAGCAATAATAAATGCACGCAATAATTTCTGAATTTACAGTAAGTAGAAGTAAATAATCGAGGGTCAGGAAGGGGCTTACAGAATAGAGAATAATGGGGAAAAAAGTGAAGAATATAGGGCAAATAAAAAATAAAGAATAAAAAAAAAAGCCAAAAAAATGCAGAATAGAGAAAAATAGGCAAACACATACAGAATAGAGAACAATGGGGTTTCATCAATATAAAGAATAGAGAAAAATGGGCAAAATAAATAAAGAATAGAGAAAATGGTATAAAAATTAAAGAAAAAGAAATTAAGGATCCCCCATCCAGACCCTCACGAATCAATACATTGTGACTATATATATATATATATATATAAAATGACTGAATAATAGCCAACGATAAATCTTACGGGGCGATGGATCATATAAATATGATACAGTACACTACAAAATATAATATATAACCAGTCTAAAAGGGTACAACATCACAAAAAACGAACAAATGCGACTATAAATATTTCGGATAACAGATATCCTTCATCAGTATGAGCACGATGCAAAATGAATCAGATCAATCTATTCTGATTATTAAACTATAGCAATCTTGAATTCTATACAATAAAAAAAGTGAAACAGTTTCACCCGAACATCATATGTAGAGACGCTAATAAACTTTTAAAATTTCCAAAAAACGACTCAAAGACATGCCTAAAATGAAAATAGTAATTAGAGATATGAACTGGCACAACTCTAAAATTCCAAAATGACGTCAGTTAAGATGTAACAACAACTGCGTGTAAATACATTCCCCCAAAAAAACAGCACTGATCGATATAAGCTGGTAAAATATGTCAAACAGAGGCTTTTATCATCCCAAATAAATAGCAGTTTTATAATGAAAAGAAAAAATAATAGTAAATTTGGGATAAGGTAAAAAAAAATGGACGTGGATGCGTACTTGTACATTCCTACCAAATGAAAAGAACCCTGGTATTTAAACTAGTAAAATTCAAAAAATTCCAAAAGAATCCTTAAAACTGCAAGGGTCAAGTAAGGAAGCCGGAGTAACTGGAAACAAATGATGTCAGGAAAATGAGTGACTCATTCTATGTTTTTTCATTTATGCCCTCTGGGGAAACTGTCCTTAGCTTTCTTATCCAAAACCTTTCCCGAGCAAGTCTTTCGGCCCTTGACCAACCCTCGTTGTGGTCTATGATTGTGATTGTAAGGTTTTTGAGATCAGCTTGGGCGTGCCCAGGTGATCTCAAATGACGACTTACGGGGAGGTCGGGCTTGCAGGTGTAGTCACTTCGATGACCATCCATGCGTTTGTTGAATGGCTGTTCTGTCTCGCCAATATACTGCATGCCACATCGACACTGAAGAAAGTATACAACATTCTGTGTTTTGCAAGTTACATTACAAAATATAGTGTACACAGACCCAGTGGAGTGGCAAGTAAATGTTTGAGTATTCAGTATTTGTTGGCAAGTCAGACATCGTCTGTTACCACACGACTTGCACCATCATGCAGTTGAACAGCTTTTATTAGAAGAGACGTCAGCTTTCACAAATAAGTCTTTCAGACTAGCTGGTCTCCGAAAAGCTAAGACAGGAGGATTGGGAAAGATCTTGGACAATTTTGGGTGCTTGGCAATAGTTTGCCAATTGGCACGGATTAAACGTGAAAGGTTAGTAAAGGCGGGATTGTATGTTAAAACAAACGGAACTATTTTGCTGCGCCTCTTCTGTTTGTACTGTAATAGGTCGTGGCGGCTGTTGTTATTATCACGCGCAAATCCCTTATCTATGTCCAATTTCTTATAACCTCGTTTTGTCAAAAAACCGCGAAGTTCCTGTAACCGTTTAGTGACAGCCTCCTCAGAGGAGCAAATCCGCTTTACTCTGAGAGCTTGACTGTACGGGATACTTTTTGTACAGTGTTTGGGGTGACAGCTTTGGGGAGAAAGGTATTGATGTTTATCTGTAGGTCTAGTAGGGATCTGTTGATATGACACCGTCCTTAATAGATGTAGTAGTGTCTAAGAAAGATATTTTGGAGTCGGAAATTTCATATGTAAATTTAATTGACTGGTGTGCGTTGTTTGCATGTCTGATAAAATCATCCAATTTTTGTTGGGATTCAATCCATTTCATGTCAACATCATCGATGAAACGGAACCAAGACAGAGGTTTGGATAAAGATGTTGAAATAATTTTTTTCTCTAATTTTCCCATGAAAATATTGGCGTATGACGGTGCCATTTTCGTCCCCATCGCTGTCCCGTTTATCTGAAGGTAATGTTCACCATTAAAGGTGAAATTGTTGCATTTCAGAACCAGAGTGAGCAGCTGGACTAAACATTCGGTAGGTGGTTCTAAGGTGTTGCGAGAGTCCCATATTTATCAACAGTCTCTTTATCTGAGGACGAAATTAAAGTCTTATCTAAGGGTTTGAATTTTTGCCCCACTCCCAGTAACATAGATAATATGAAACTGGAAGATGACCTTAATTACTTTGCCAGAACCCTCAGAATCAAAGAATATTTTGGTAACAAGGATAATGAGGAAGACTCAGACACGTCTGACTCGGAGGAAGAAATCAGAATTCCGCATTTTAAAAAGAAGAGTTTATGGATTCCAAAACCTAGTAAATCTGCTACACTGGAAGATGTTATCGACAAAATCAAATCGGATGTTGTTCATCTAGCTAGCAACAAGTACTCGTCATTTTATAACACCTCTTCTGACGAGAAAAAAGCCATACAATCGCTGAGAAACCGAGATGATATTGTGATAAAACCAGCAGACAAGGGAAGAGCCGTTGTGATAATGGACAAAGCTAATTACATCGCGGAAGCAGAGCGTCAGCTCTCTGATGAGAGATTTTATAAGAAGCTTGACTATGACCCTACTTCCGAGTTTAGTTCCAAAATTATTACTGCGTTACAAACCATGCACGATGACGGTCACATAGATGAGGATACAATCGGATATTTAAAACCAGAGAACGCCAAGCCTGATCGATTGTATCTTCTTCCCAAAATACACAAGGTTAACAACCCTGATAGACCCATTGTATCCGCAAACGGCCACCCGACTGAGAAAATCTCGGAATTCGTAGACTTTCATTTAAGATCTTATGTAGAAAATCTTCCTTCTCACATTCAAGACACAACAGATTATCTTCGTAAAATGGAAATCATGAACCCTTTTCCTCCGGAAACCCTCCTTGTCACTTTAGACGTCACCTCATTGTATACCAACATACCTCATGATGACGGAATACAATCGTGTAAGGAAATATGGGACTCTCAGAACACCTTAGAACCACCTACCGAATGTTTAGTCCAGCTGCTCACTCTGGTTCTGAAATGCAACAATTTCACCTTTAATGGTGAACATTACCTTCAGATAAACGGGACAGCGATGGGGACGAAAATGGCACCGTCATACGCCAATATTTTCATGGGAAAATTAGAGAAACAAATTATTTCAACATCTTTATCCAAACCTCTGTCTTGGTTCCGTTTCATCGATGATGTTGACATGAAATGGATTGAATCCCAACAAAGATTGGATGATTTTATCAGACATGCAAAAAACGCACAACAGTCAATTAAATTTACATATGAAATTTCCGACTCCAAAATATCTTTCTTAGACACTACTACATCTATTAAGGACGGTGTCATATCAACAGATCCCTACTGTAAACCTACAGATAAACATCAATACCTTTCTCCCCAAAGCTGTCACCCCAAACACTGTACAAAAAGTATCCCGTACAGTCAAGCTCTCAGAGTAAAGCGGATTTGCTCCTCTGAGGAGGCTGTCACTAAACGGTTACAGGAACTTCGCGGTTTTTTTACCAAACGAGGTTATAAGAAATTGGACATAGATAAGGGATTTGCGCGTGATAATAACAACAGCCGCAATGACCTATTACAGTACAAACAGAAGAGGCGCAGCAAAATAGTTCCGTTTGTTTTAACATACAATCCCGCCTTTACTAGCCTTTCACGTTTGATCCGTGCCAATTGGCAAACTATTGCCAAGCACCCAAAATTGTCCAAGATCTTTCCCAATCCTCCTGTCTTAGCTTTTCGGAGACCAGCTAGTCTGAAAGACTTATTTGTGAAAGCTGACGTTTCTTCTAATAAAAGCTGTTCAACTGCATGATGGTGCAAGTCGTGTGGTAACAGACGATGTCTGACTTGCCAACAAATACTGAATACTCAAACATTTACTTGCCACTCCACTGGGTCTGTGTACACTATATTTTGTAATGTAACTTGCAAAACATAGAATGTTGTATACCTTCTTCAGTGTCGATGTGGCATGCAGTATATTGGCGAGACAGAACAGCCATTCAACAAACGCATGAATGGTCATCGAAGTGACTACACCTGCAAGCCCGACCTCCCCGTAAGTCGTCATTTGAGATCACCTGGGCACGCCCAAGCTGATCTCAAAAACCTTACAATCACAATCATAGACCACAACGAGGGTGTGTCATTGGCCGAAAGACTTGCTCGGGAAAGGTTTTGGATAAGAAAGCTAAGGACAGTTTCCCCAGAGGGCATAAATGAAAAAACATAGAATGAGTCACTCATTTTCCTGACATCATTTGTTTCCAGTTACTCCGGCTTCCTTACTTGACCCTTTAAGTTTTAAGGATTCTTTTGGAATTTTTTGAATTTTACCAGGGTTCTTTTCATTTGGTAGGGATGTACAAGTACGCATCCACGTCCATTTTTTTGACCTTATCCCAAATTTACTATTATTTTTTCTTTTCATTATAAAACTGCTATTTATTTGGAATGATAAAAGCCTCTGTTTGACATATTTTACCAGCTTATGCCGATCAGGTGCTGTTTTTTTTGGGAATGTATTTACACGCAGTTGTTGTAACTACTTAACTGACGTCACTTTGGAATTTTAGAGTTGTGCCAGTTCATATCTCTAATTACTATTTTCATTTTAGGCATGTCTTTGAGTCGTTTTTTGGAAATTGTAAAAGTTTATTAGCGTCTCTACATATGATGTTCGGATGAAACTGTTTCACTTTTTTTATTGTATAGAATTCAAGATTGCTATAGTTTAATAATCAGAATAGATTGATCTGATTCATTTTACATCGTGCCGTCATACTGATGAAGGATATCTGTTATCCGAAATATTTATAGTTTCATTTGTTCGTTTATTGTCATTTTTTGGTGATGTTGTACCCTTTTAGACTGGTTATATATATATATATATATTATCCTTTAGATGTCGTTTGTTTTTCTGTTGTTTGGTCGCTATCTATTTGACGTAATCTCCACATCTTTCATTCTTGTTTTGCCAAAATATTTCTACGGTGCACATTTTTCTCTCTCAATACATTGTCAACTAAAGCAGAAACTGCTAAGTTAACCTTATACGGAGCATATGGAATTGCCTACAGGTCAAATACATAAATCATACTGCGAAAATTTACCCAAAGGATTTTATTCTAAAAAAATCTAAGATTACTAGCAATTTTATTCCTTTTCCTAGAAATGGATATTTGTTTCACACGTAACCCGAATAATGTCAGTCTTTATATTCCGCCAATCTCCGAATGTTCCCCGATTGCTACATTAACTATCAGCTATAGGTCGCTTTAGGGCGTAGAATTATTCGAATTATTACAAACGGGAAAATCAAAACAAACATTACGACATAAGAGATGAATTTTAGTTCCCTAAAGTGTTACTTTTTCCTATTTTAGACAGTGGTGTTCCTGTGGCCCCATCTTATGGTGTGTATACTTTCAAACTCGTTCGCTATGCTCTTGTCTGTAGTGACGTATTAGATTTCGATGAACGTAAGCTATGTATAGCTGGTAAATTATTTCAGTCGGGGAATTAGTTATCATAAATTTCTTAAAGCTTTCTTTCGTATATACAATGATGTTTAGCCGTACCTGTAATGTACAATCATGCAAGGATTCGTATTACTGAACTTAAATGTCCTTGTCTAAAGTAGATTTTTTTCACGTAACAACCGTGACTGATATCGATGAAATGTTGCCATGCAATAAGACCATGTTGCAATAAGGTGTTTGATAAAGCCTTTGCAACCGTTACTGATATCGATATCATGACGAATGACTGATACAGCGCGATTGCCATTGACTGTATTACACATACAATTTACTTGTATTTACTGTTAAGTGTACAATGATGATTTATATGTATTTTAGTCTGGGAGAGTACTCTTATATTGGTACTTTGTGTATTTTGTCTTTATGTTAGTTGTTTTATTTCGTGCCGGTCTTACGAGGCAAACCATTTTCAACTACTTGTTACAGTCTTTCTTATGCTGGGCTGTGACTCCATTGTTACGTGTTAGGGGTAAAGGTTGAGCGTTTACAAATATGTTTTTATGTATACTATATTCTACATATGCCTATCCAAATTCAGGAGCCTGTTATTCAGTGATTGTCGTTGGTTGGTGTCTGTCATATTTGTTTTTCATCTTTTGTTTTATCATAAATCAGGCCGTTGGGTTTTTGGTTTGAATAATTTCACATTTAGAATTTAAAAGAAGTCGTTTCAATAAGGCCCCATATGACCCCTATTTCTATCAGAAATTTGAAATTATTATATAGTCACTATTACACAAAATCACCATAATGAATAAATAGATATATGACGGTCTATTTTTGAAAATTTACTCATGCTTCTAATACTAAGTGCACGTGGTACATACATTTGTATTGCTCGGTATTTTTTATATGACGTAACAATTGGTGTCAATTTCATTTTCACATTAAACGAAAACAGCCCAATCTAATTGGCTTTCAAAACCAGAGACATATAGAGTGTGCATAAAAAGTACACTTGTATTATTATGTATAACATTGGTCTTGCATTCTATTTTACCTATTTGGTGTATATACATATTCAAATATTAAAACATTTCTCCAAAATAGTTTTCTTTCAATTCAAATTAAAACACTTTTCATCCTGATACTATACACTCAATATTACGCGTCTGGCGTACAAAAATTCTGTTATCCATGACGAGTTTATTTTAGGCCTTCTAACAACCTTAGAATGCTTACTGCGCCTGTATGTACCCTTGGTCACCTCAAATATCTAACACTGTTTAGTTTTTTTTTCTATATCACTTTTGAGGAGGATTTTAACTAACTCCACCTTTTGCTAGGTCAGCTATTTAATTTGTACGGCCTTACTACTCGAAATTTTTGTTTGTTTTTGTTTCAAAAGAGATATCTTTGTAATAGCTATATAAAGTCCTTGCATGTACAATACGAAACATTTATTTTCGATTTAATGCCTGGTTATCATTAGACCAGCAAACATGATATACTTGTTTTTTTTGTTTTTTTGTCTTTTTTTTAATAAAACAGGAAGGTAGCTAATTACAAAAATACATGTACATAGGTTTTATAGTAGTGTTCCGAACTTTAAAAGAGAGGCGGAAGATACCAAAGGGATAGTCAAACTGAAAAGTAAAAAAACGAACTCACAACTCACAACTCACAAGACAAAAAACGAAAAACGACCGAAAGACACACAACAGTCTACAAAACACAACATATAAAACTAAATTGTGTTTTAACAAAAAGGTCTGGACTAAATCTGATTATTCAAAAATTTCCATATAATGTGTTAGGGTAGGTATGGAAATTAAGGGTAGGTAAGGAGGCAGAATACACGACACTTTATTGTTGATCTTATAGCGTTATATTTGAAATTTTTACCTGAATGACGGAAATTCAAGCATTTGTTGCCTATTTTAGCAAAGCATAATATAGTTCAAATCAGCTTTTTTTAATACTCAGTACAACTTAAAAAAATAAAATTGGCAATGAGGATCAGTTGAAAACAAAACTTTACGACAAAAGAGATGATTTCAGCTTCCCAATTGTCAACTTTCTATTTCTATGTAGCAACATCCCAGCAGCGCCTGCATATGTAGTATATATCTCCTAGTTGATACGATATTTCAGAGCCTTCATTTTATATCATAACTTCCCTGATAGAGGGTTGCTGCTTACAAGGAAGCTATAAAACCAACAGTTCCAAGAGGTGCGGTTGAAATCATCCCTTCAAAATTTACATGACAGCAAAATAAGATAAAACATCAAGCAAATTTCGCTCTCACCCCATATGGAATTTACTGACCCCATATATATCGTATTAAGTCACTAACACACCATGTAACTAATAATATATTGCATATATAAACCATTACAATTGAACTAGTATCTAGGATCTTATATGTATATATGAATCATATATATAAAAAATTTACAAATGAAATAGGATCTTGCATGCATATCATATAAAAAACCAGTAGTACTAAGGATATGAATTCGAAGGACAATATATATTTGCTTGATGTTTTATCTCATTTTGCTGTCATCACTGTATGCCTTAAAATGTATTGTGTGGTACACAAAACACAACATAGAAATCTAAAGACTGAGCAACACGAACCCCAACAAAAATCGGGGGTGATCTCAGGTGCTCCTGATATATATCAAATATATGTAGTCACCACGTGTAGTCCTTTAACCAATCATATCCTCCGAAATCTAAAGGAGGTAAGATAATTTTATATATACACGTAAGATCCTCGTCTATTTTTTTATAATAGTGGTGAAGAATTCAACAAGCATTTAGAACTCATTATACCTTTAATTGTAGTTTCATGTTTCAGAATGTTGTACTCAATTTTATCAGCGTTCAATGTACAGACAGTTCTTATTGGATTACTAGTTGTACTTGTTGTTTACAAACTCAGACAAAGATGGAAGTATAATCTTCCTCCAGGACCATTTTGCTGGCCTCTGATTGGAAGTTATGAAGGTAATACCATTTTGCTAGCCTCTGATAGGAAGTTATGAAGGTAATACCATTTTACTGGCCTCTGATAGGAAGTTATGAAGGTAATACCATTTTGATGGCCTCTGATAGGAAGTTATGAAGGTAATACCATTTTGCTGGCCTCTGATAGGAAGCTATGAAGATAATACCATTTTGCTGGCCTCTGATAGAAAGTTATGAAGGTAATACCATTTTGCTTGCCTTTGATTGGAAGTTATGAAGGGTATAAATTTGCTTTATAATGGACAAACGAAGAAAAGTTATGCCGAGTGACTTCTGTTGTCTTAAGCTTTAAAAATATGTGTTTCCACTAACCAGAGCGACCCGAATTTTTAGACCCTAAATATAAAAATGAAGATGTGGTATGATTGTCAATGAGACAACTCTTCACAAGAGACCAAATGACACAGAAATTAACAACTATAGGTCACCGTAAGGCCTTCAACAATGAGCAAAGCTCATACCGCACAGTCAGCTATAAAAGGCCTCGAAGTGACAATGTAAAACAATTCAAACGAGAAAACTAACGGCCTAATTTATGTAAAAAAAATGAACGAAAACCAAATATGTAACAAATAAACAAACGACAACCACTGAATTACAGGCTCCTGACATGGGACAGGCACATACATACAGAATGTGGCGGGGTTAAACATGTTAGCGGGATCCCAACCCTCCCCTAACCTGGGACAGTGGTGTAACAGTACAACAAAAGAACGAACTATAAAAATCAGTTGAAAGAGGCTTAACTCATCAGATGGATAAAAATACAAATACTACAAATACAAGTGGACGTGGCCGGGTACTTGTACATCCAAACAACAAAAAGACACTAAGTACAGATCTGAGAGTACTCGCAGTTACTGACAGCTAGTTCAAAGCCACTAACAACTAATAAAAAAAATTAAGACTATTTTCATATTTTCAACAAAAAATCGGACTATTTCCCCTGTTTAAACAAAACTTTATGCCTGCTTGTCAACTGTTTTTCATCATATTAGGGGAAACACAGTTTTTATTTTGTCCCCTCACGTTCAGTTATTTGATTCAATTTACAGTTCATGAAATATGTAATGGTTTTAATACTAAGCTTGCAATCCTTTGAAACAAAATTGACCTTACAATTCTACATTTATTTAGGCATGTTTGGTTGTCACAATATGCTCTCAAAACTTGTATCATGGGCATAACCCGATGAATTTGAATTTAAAGACATTAAACACTCAAGTAGTTCAATATTAGCCAAATTAGTGGTTTAATATGCGCACATGTAATCTAAGATTGCATAGACCTGGACATATATACATCTTTCATAATGAACTGGCAGCACTGATACACACTTAGAAAGGGCAAAAGAGTGAACATAGTTTTTATTGTATTTAACGAAATTATGTTCGGATAAAGGAAACAGATGGAAGATGCTTCTCAAATGTTTTAGTGTGAAAGATAAACCTGTTGTAAAAATAATGGCCACGTTTTTTTATTGTTGTTTGTTTTTTAATTTGATTATTATAACTGCTCCCCTTTGACTTCAGTTTCTAGCTAGATCACTTCGTTTTATTTAAGTAAATGTGTTGTGTACAAGGAAGTCATATCATTGAATGTTTTTTAAATGTTTTTACTCTATGGTTAAGGTTTGTTTTCTTTTAAAATCTATCATCTTATAGACTACAGATCACATGTGTTATGTTATGTCCCTCCGTCTTTGGTGAGAGGGATTGACACGGGGTGGTCATTTCCAAAATCCCGTTTTACTTCCC
Organism: Mytilus californianus; assembly: GCF_021869535.1. Classification (NCBI taxonomy): domain Eukaryota; kingdom Metazoa; phylum Mollusca; class Bivalvia; order Mytilida; family Mytilidae; genus Mytilus; species Mytilus californianus. Next base: position 56,683,662 of record NW_026262679.1, on the reverse strand, counting down.
ACATGTTTTTCCTTCTTTTTCCTACTTCACACTTTGTTCCTACTTTTTCCTTGATTCCACTTTTTACCCCCATATCCCACATCCCCATTTTTACCCCTTATATCCCACATCCCCACTTTTTTATACTTCCTATATCCTACATCCAAAAAGCATGTCACACTCCTCTGCTGGGAGCAGCTTTTTTTTATAAATCTATCCGGAAATTAGAGTTGGCAGGAGTAGTCTGCCCACGGTAGGTGGGTGAAATGTGATAATCTATATGAAATGAGGTATAAATAAGGTAAGGCGATACAAAGGGACAATTAATATCTTAATATTTAATATTTCATGTAAGTTTCAAATAATGGCACATACAAAGCAATAGACACATCCATATCTATAATTCTAATTATAAGAATTGACATTCTAATATATCCTGCATTTATTCTTTTAGAGGTGTCGATTTCGTGTATTTTGTTAATAAAGCTGATCCACAAATTAAGGAGATTACATGTTTGATATAATACAAATTTCCTATAGTTTTTATGCTGAATTTTGCTAAAGGCACACATTCAAGTAATAAAATATAGATAAATCCAAATCTCTCGATGTGTATTTGTTACTTTGATTTGTCTCTTCTAAATCGATTAAGGTGGTACATAACACTACGGGGAGATAACTCTGTAAAAATAAGCTGAATGTTTTAATCACATTCTATTGTTAAGGCAATATTGAGCTTCTCAATGATCAAAATTAGTGTTTGTCAAACTGCTAAATATCCAATGAAATTTTTCCGATAAAGTGTGTGGTTCAAGTTTTTTGAAATTTTTATATTTTTGTCAAAGGGTCACATGAAATATTTTGTCAATATTTTAGGAAAATTAATCGAGCCAAATTAATTTTAGTTAAGGTGTTTGGTACCACCTTAACGAGAATTGAACATCGGTAAACTGATGTTGCCTTAATTCAAAACTCTATCCGCTGAAAGTTAGACCCACACTAGAACAGTTTAACTGTTTATATTGCATAGTAAGTATTTTTAATTTCTGCTTAAGTATTTGCGTTTTCTGCCTTAGTATTTGTGTTTTTACCTAAGTATTTGTGTTTTCTGCCTTAGTATTTGTGTTTTTTACCTAAGTATTTGTGTTTTCTGCCTTAGCATTTGTGTTTTTTACCTAAGTATTTGTGTTTTCTGCCTAAGTATTTGTGTTTACTGCCTAAGCATTTGTGTTTTCTGCCTAAGAATATTATGTTTTCTGCCTAATATTTGTGTTTTCTGTCTAAGTATTTGTGTTTTCTGCTTAAGTATTTGCGTTTTCTGTCTAGGTATTTGTTTTTTTCTGGTATATGTATTACTAAGATTAATAAGAAGTTTTATTCAATTCCAGTTATCCAAGCCAAATTTCTACATGAAATATTTGTAAAATATGCGAAGAAATATGGACCAGTGTTCACTGTTAGTCTAGGTTAGTAAATCAGAATTTGAGAAATGTTAGGAAAAACAAGAGCTTAAAATACAGAGGTTAAAACCAGTGTCATATGCATTTTTATATACCTTTATACTTTATTTTAGTTTTTTAATCTTTGAAAATTTTTTTTCAATGAGTATACTTTTGAAAACTGTTAGGATTGAGCAAATCAGCTCATGGATGAAGACTTTCTAACTATTTGTTAACAAAAAGAGCACAGAAAAGTGCTTTCCTTTTGATCAAAGGATCTATCAACATTTAAAAAAAAATGTTTTTCTAATGTCCAAAAAAGGAAAGCAAAAAACAAAAAACAAACAAAAAATGAAATAATTACACAAAAGAAAAAAAATATGCAAACTTAACATTACAAATATGAAACATAAAAAAAAACCAAACGATTAAAAACTTAATTAAATCTGAAAGATCTCCCAAAATAAAAGATAAGATAAAATGGATATACCGATGAAATGTGTAGGATATTTATGAAACATTTATAATAAACTCAAATGTTTATACCTGTTTAACAATATCACACACCCCTTATTTTCCCATTGGTTAGAACAAATTGATAGCTATGCAAAAACATGTTATTTCCTTTACAGGACCTTATCAGATGGTTGTTTTAAACGATATAAATAGTGTCACAGAAGCATTAGTCAAAAGCAAAGCTGATTTTGCCAATAGACCATTAATTCATTCAGGTATGTGTAGACTAAATACTGTCATATTTTAACCAGGATAAACCCTAATCCTTTCAAATGTCATTCATCTTACAGTTGCCTTTATTCTGTGAAAAAATCAAGCAGTAAAGTTAGAGCTGATAACTTTTTGCGTTAATCATTTTGTCTGTATCTCAGACTGTAAAATAAATAATGGATTTATAAGATGGTCTGAGTTGGGGTCCTTCATTTTTTATTCTTTGATTTTCTATACCATTTTCTCTATTCATTATTTATTTTGCCCATTATTCTCTTTTTTTTTATATTTTAACACCCAATTTGTTTCTGCTCTTTATTTTGTTTGCTTTTTTTTTTCTTTTCTTTATTATTTTTTTCTCATTATTCTATACTTTCCCCCATTATTTTCTATTCTGTAAACCCCATCCAGACCCTCTAGTCATTCTGGTATGTTTTAATCAAATATTTTTATATTCTAACCAGGGTAAACCACATTTTTTAAATGTTTTCATTCTACAGTTGCCTTATTCTGTGAAAAATTCAAATAGTATAGTCTGGTCCAGTTTGAAAAGGTAAAAAATAGTATGTCTAGATCTGAAGCTGTCACACCCTTTACATAAAATTGCTCATATTTTGAGTTGCAGCCTATAGATTTTTCTATAATTTTGATATAATTTGTCCCAAACAGTAGTACACTACACTGTTAACATCTTTTTTGGATAGAGCAGGTGCGATTTTTTAAATTTGCCTTTTCTGTCTAAAATAAATGCGCAACTAAATAACTGTTTTCTCGGACGAGTGTTTGTTATATGTCTGTTTTGTTTTACTAACGTCATTCTGTCGGGCTGTTCAATATAGTTTTTATAAGAATTCTTCGACTGCTTTATAAATGTTTATATGTTAATTTCTATGTCATTTGGTCTCTTGTGGAGAGTTGTCTCATTGGCAATCATACCACATCTTCTTATTTTTTTGGTTGTAGTCTTTCCGTTAATCATTTCTGTCTGTATCTCATACTTTGTAAAACAAATAAAAATGGATATATAAGTTTGACATAATATATATGTATTTCAAATTCGTAATGTTATTTTGCGTAGACGTGAATTACCAGTAGCATGACAAATATACAAGTATTTGTAAGTTGTTTAAAAATGTTATAACTTAATAAATATTTTTTTTTAATGAGAATATAAAATATATCCGGTCCCAATCCTAGACGAGAACGAGGAGGGTTGTTCATAGGGCCACCACCTCTATCACGTTAAAAAAAATTATACGCCACGGAAACCACACCAGAAAATATTTGTTATTATGTGCAACAAAGCTGGAAGATGATTAAGATAAGAGAATATGTTCAGTTAACAATAAGTTTAACCGGACCCTGTATAGGAGTAATACCACCATTGTTTTTTCCCTATTAGTCCTCGTTAAATTGGCATTTTTCAAAAAATTGTGCAGAACTTATCTTAAATAGAAAAAGAATGGCACTTTGAAACACCCAAGATATATGTTTATGACTCAGTTTTTTTATTCTGCAATGAAATGCAGGGTTAATTTCCTACAACTGTCAAATTCAAGGGAATATTTTTTTCGACCCTTTTTCGTATGAAACCGGATGTGACGTACCATGTTTTGGTGGTATTACACATATAACAGTCCATTTTCCAATTACCGACTTTGTTTCAAATTTGAGAGTTTGGGAGAAGGAAACGTAATTATTTCCCACTTTACATGTACAGTAATATTTAAACATGCATTGAAATTGTAAATCTTAATAATATTTTATTTTTTATGTGACATCAGTATATTTTGTATTAGTAAGACATTTTACTTGCAGTTCACATGTTCACGGAGGAAAGTAAAGATATTGCTTTTGCTAATTATACACCAACATGGAAACTGCACAGAAAAATTGCTGGAAAGGCATTAAGGTAGATTTTTTTTAATTCACCAGATGCAGATTTTAGACAAATAGTGTCTCTGAAGTGGTGCTCGAGATTTAAAAAAACTGAGATTTCAGTACCAAATACAAATTTTAAAGAGCTGATATTAAAACCAACCAGGATAAAAAAAGATATAGCCAAACGTAGACAACAATAGTTTACTGAGGTTCAAAATTCATAAATCGATCGAGATAGCACACAACAAGAGATACTTGCATAGACTCCAAAAGGAGTGACACAGGATAGACAACCGGGTCACTTCTCCCGCTATGCATTCATTAACCACCGTGCGAATCCACAACCGGTTACAACTTCATAAACAATCGGTAAATATACAAATACGACTACTATTCTGGTATCTAAAGATCCAAGACAACGAAATCATGTAGTGAGTTGACAAACAGATATGTTGTATTGGTCAATTAATTCGTGATGGTGACCTTAAAACCTATGTAGTGTCGATTTCAGTCGATCTTCCTCAGCAACTCTGACGGGACAGTTTTCGTGTTTGAGCATACACAATCTAATAAAGTATGTATGTATTGAGCAGACACGAGCGTAACGTATCAAATTGAGATATTTAGACACCCTACGATAGAACAGAGGGAATTTTATTGCTGAGGAATGGAAATTGGACAATTGGAAAGTTGAAATCATTACGTTTGTCAAATATGATAGTGTGGAGCCGTCCATCTGTGTCAAAATACAGGAAAAGATCAAGCTATGAACAGACCATCTACTTTTGGTAGTATCTTTATCTCAAGTTCATATGATCACGATGATATGAAAGTACTCACTAAAATGTGAATTGTTGAGTGGTAGGACATCATAAACATATCCGAAATTGTAATTTAATAACTTTGCTAGAGTTTTTTTTGTCTTGTCTTTGAGAAGGTTTTGTATCAATTCTGATACATATGAATAAAAAAAGTCGTCCAGTAATTGGTACCCATTAAAATATTGACTGTCGAAATATCAACACACCGAACTTAACAAATATGTTGTCGATCAAAAGTCCATGAAAACCAGACCAGGAATCAGATGACAATTTTTATACTCTCTTGTTACGTCATACAGCAATGAGTGCTGTCAAGACATTGTCGATAACGTTGTATCAAGGCAAATTGAGAATGCGTAGAAAAGATATAGTTACTTGCATTTTCTACCTTATTTCCATGAAAAAGTCAATGGTTAGTGTAATAAAAAGAATAACTATTCAAAGAATTTAAATAGCTTAATAAATTAGCTCCTGACCAAATTACAATCATAATTAACTCATGTACTACGTGGATTCGTGAATTAATGTGTTGTTCGGAAATCCGTTTAATTCTTAACTATTTCGGAATTCTTAGACTAGGTATTCTATAACTATCGGTAAAATAAATCATGCATTACAGCCTTATCAATCACATATTATACTCTTATCAATGTTTTTCATCAGAAATGGTGTATCACATATTAATTTGAGTTTAATGGTACTATTTTAGTAGTTCCCAATTCAGAATAAATACAAGCATATTGAAGACTTGAAGGAATCAAGCAAGGCCAATGTAAGATTAGGAATGCTGATATATCATATACACTCCGTACGGATCTATTGAGTTAGGCCATTTACAGTTTGTTCTTATGTAGTGCTGTTACACCAGTGTGCTAGGTTAGAATGGTTCCCTGTTAAAGCTTTGTCTATTTTATGTTCAACAAGATAATTGTTAACTTTAAAACAGAAAAAAATAATCAATACAGCAATTATAATAACAAGGAAGCTTATTTTTTTGTAGGCAATATTTGGCAGGAAATCGTTTAGAGGACGTTCTGCATGCTTCAATGAAGAAATGTTTACCTTTAATGGCTAAAGAAAATGGAGCATTTAATCCAGAAAAGTACATTGATTTAATGGTGTTTAATATCCTTACTGCTGTATGTTTTGGCGAAAGGTAAACAACGATTTTACAAGAGTTACGGTAGAGCCCAGGTATATTTTGACATTTCCCAAAGGCCGATTTGGGGAGTTAAATCAAATTTAAACTCAAGACTACGTAAAACTTTTAAATTCAACAGCTTTCCTCAGACATTGCCGGACTCTGGTGAAATAAGACATAGATTATCAATACTGTATTGTTTTTTTTAATATTTTGCTGTTTTTCTTTTAAATTACTGTACAGTAGTAAGTCTTAACTGTTTCTGTAAACCTCGAGAAAGAGAGATATTTTAAACTCAAACAGGTATATACACTCATCATAGATACCAGAATTACAATTTTGTTCGCTAGACGCGTGTTTCGTGTACAAAGACTCGTCAGTGACGCTCGAATCTAAAAAATATAAAAAGGCCAAATAAAATACGAAGTTGAAGAGCATTGAGGACTCAAAGTTCCAAAAATATATTGTATTTAATTTCTTAGATTCTACACTGATATTGTAAATTAGGTAATATTGAAAAGCATACGATTCGATGGCACTGTGGCCTTGAATAGTAATTTCTTCTATGCTGGTATGTAGGTAGCTCATTGGTGTTTTTAAAGTATAAATGATAGGTTTACAAGCAAGGTTGATCCCAATTCATCCAGTTTAGGCTGTAAATGTTATTTATCGTATCGACTTTTTTCAGTGTTGAATTAGATAATCCAGAGTTTATTAGATTTATGAAACTTAGCAAGGAAGCAAATGAAATGATAGGAAAAGGTTTTGTTGAAGATATGTTCCCCATCATGTATAAGGTATGGACAACAAATAAATACAGAACAGTTGCCAAAACGATGAATGAACTCATCTCTATTATCAAAAGAAAATTCGAGGAACATGAAGAAACATTTAATATTGGTATGTATACCAGCACAGACATGACGCTGACTAAAAAGTGAAAAAGACATAATAAAGCAAACAAAAAAAAAAAAACTGAAAAAAGAAAAAAATAAGAATAATATCCACATTTTTCCAAAACAAAGAAGACATCAACAAATTAAATAGAAAGAGCAAAAAAAAAAAAAAAACAAAAACAACCAGCAAACTCTGAATTGGAACATCATCAAGGTAATGTCAATGTTCTTTTCTATTTATTATAATATATCTATTATTTTATGTATTTAGATTATGTATACAAATTTACTTTTCTCATTACACAAGATTTTTGTTCTGCTCTTCGTGGCTGTTCAGTAGCTCTGTATTCATTGCCAAACTTTAACTGTCATATGTTGTTTTCAATAAATTGTTTAAACTAAAAGTATATAGAAAAAAATTCATTAATGATTTCAGACAAAATAAGAGATTTTACTGATTCTTTGATACTGGCAAAAAAAGAAGCGGAGTATGAAGAGAACGCGGAAATGTTGTCCCAGTTATCCGAAACACATCTTAGACAAACTGTATTCGATATTTTTAGCGGTGAGTTTAAATGAGTAAATGTTGTGTTATAATCTTAAACACATGTTAAAAAAAATCATATATTATTACATAAAGATATGTTTTAAAAGAGTTAATTTGACACATCTATGACAGATGAATTAAATCATACATAGTATTGTATCAAAGTATAATGAGAAATGACAGATAGGGTGTATTGGTTGCATGACACATAATCCGGTCCCTCCTGTCACTTGTCAAAACCGAAAGCGAATCAATTGCACTTTTATTGCTGTTAATCATCTTAAAGTTACAACGAGGGCTTAAATATGAAGCGAAACCTTTTTGCTCATTAAAAGGTCAGATTGTCCTAGCCTCAGTTTGTGTGTAATATACAGTAACATATAATAAAATGTATAACAGACAAAGAACTATATAAAATACATTTTGAAATAACAAAAACCTACAATAAATCTCTGTAGTTGATTAATTGAATATTGTCCACCATTACATTCTTTGTTCTTCATTGATTGATTGAACATTGTCCACCATTACATTCTTTGTTCTTCATTGATTAATTGAACATTGTCCACCATTACATTCTTTGTTCTTCGTTGATTAATTGAACATTGTCCACCATTACATTCTTTGTTCTTCATTGATTAATTGAATATTGTCCACCATTACATTCTTTGTTCTTCATTTCCGAATATCAATACTAATTCATGAACATATACATCATCATACAAATAGATAAGTTTAATGAAATGCATGATTCGGTCCCTGATATTTCCAATAAACTTAATTCTTCAATCTGAATTTTTTTTAAAATTACATCGTTAAATGAATAGTAGGATCTGTTCTTATTACTTTAGTGTAGAAATGTCATTCTTGATGTCATTGTGATTTATTTAATTAACATTATCAAATGAAAAATTACCTATAGTTGCTAGCCTTCTACGACATTTGGTCTCTGGTGGAGAGTTGTCTCATTGGCAATCATTCCAGATCTTCTTATTTATATATTGACATTTTTGACATACAATGTCAATTTCGTAAGCAGTATAAAAATAAGGAGATATGGTAGGATTTCTAATGAGACAAATATTCACCAGGGTTGAAATGAAGGGATGGTAAGTATTTATAGGCCAACGTAAAGCATTAAACAATAAAAAAAAACAAACACACAAATCGTATAGTCGGCTATCAAAGGACCCGACATGAAAAATGTGAAACAATTCAAACGAATAACTAACGACATAATTTGTAACAAAACAACTTACGAAAATAAATATGCATATATGAACCAGCAAAAAACACTGTACTAAATGCTGCTGAATTAGGACAGGCATACTTTCCTCGATCTTGATATCTATATCATTAATGGAAAGCTTAATACTAAAATATATGATAAAAGAGATGATTTTTCATTTCCTATCGTTAATTATCCATTTTTAGATGGTGACGTTCCCTTGTCACCATCTTACGGTGTTTATATATCTCAACTTGTACGATTCGCTCGTGTATGTAACAATGTTTTAGATTTTAACGAGAGAAATTTATGTATTACTGAAAAATTATTACACCAGGGTTTTCGATATCACAAACTAGTCAAAACATTTACTAAATTTTATCATCGGTATAAGGACATCATTCGTAAATATAGCTCAACATGCAGACTTCTTATACGTTCAGGTATTTCACATCCAATTTTTTATGGAAATATTCTTTATAAAGCACAAAAATGTCAGTATTCACCTCTGAAGCTAACAAAACCTTTAAATAGACTTATTAAGAAGGGATATAGTTACGATACTGTTGTCAGGTCATTAAAGATTGCATATTTTGGCGTTAATATTGATTCACTTATAGGGTCTTTGCATCGGCACTAAACACATTTATTTGAAAACCAGTTGTTGGCATGACACGGGTTATGTTCTTCTCATATATGTTATGATGGTATGATACTAAACCCCTAACGGGAAGGATTGTGCCTGATATTCATATGATGAAGACATAATCTTTCAATCAGTTTAATTGAAGTCTGGAGCTGGCATGTCAGTTAACTGCTAGTAGTCTGTTGTTATTTATGTATTATTGTCATTTTGTTTATTTTCTTTGGTTACATCTTCTGACATCAGACTCGGACTTCTCTTGAACTGAATTTTAATGTGCGTATTGTTATGCGTTTACTTTTCTACATTGACTAGAGGTATAGGGGGAGGGTTGAGATCTCATAAACATGTTTAACCCCGCCGCATTTTTGCGCCTGTCCCAAGTCAGGAGCCTCTAGCCTTTGTTAGTCTTGTATTATTTTTAATTTTAGTTTCTTGTGTACAATTTGGAGTTTAGTATGGCGTTCATTATCACTGAACTAGTATATATATTTGTTTAGGGGCCAGCTGAAGGACGCCTCCGGGTGCGGGAATTTCTTGCTGCATTGAAGACCTGTTGGTGACCTTCTGCTGTTGTCTGTTCTATGGTCGGGTTGTTGTCTCTTTGACGCATTCCCCATTTCCATTCTCAATTTTATATAAAGAATGTGGCGGGGTTAAACATGTTTGTGAACGCTCATCCTCCTCCTAACATGGGACAGTGGTGTAACAGCACAACATAAGAACAAACTGTAAAAATCAGTTGCAATTGGCTTAACTCAAAAGATCTGTACGAGCCACAAAAAAACCACTAGCATAAAAACAATGGACACGAAGCACCAAAATAAGAGTTCTAACAGTCACTGAAAGCTAGTTCAAAGCCAATTACAACTAATAAATAAATCATGCTCTCCCTGACGAAAGTATCAGTTAAGAAATAATCTACGGCTGCCATTAATTATTTCGTTTCTAATAGGACAAATAAGGTAATTTTGTCGACCGTGAACGTCCTATACACACGATACTGTTTTGGCTGTTCCGTTCTCCCGCATATTTAACGAACACAAATGTCAACAATATTATCCATGAAATTTAAATGGAATGTTAAATATCTATCGGAATGCAATCATTCTAATGCAATCATTTTGCTTGGATGACAATCAGCGTAAAATCCTCTATCTTCCTGTTTGTAGCTGAGGGAACCCGTCATTGTGAATTCTGGAATGTATTGACATATATGCATGTTATTTCTTCAATAATAAATAAATAGATAAATTCACATTTTCCACCTTTAAATATTCTTTTTATCTAATTTTATTTCATTCTGAGGCGTACAAGAAGCCTTAAAAAGGTCTGCTGTTTGCATTTGACGCCGGAAGCATACATATGACGTCACTGTGTTGTGTTGTCAAAGACGATAACATCATTTTCTGGAATTTTCGTTTTATGAAACTTTACACCGATAATAACTGATATGGACTGAATTGTTTATTCTGCATTAGAATACAGACAACCATATTGTATTTGAAGCTCAGCCTACGTAAAGCATGGGATTTACTAAAATTGAGTTTACCTGGTCGTATAAATAAGGAGGGCGTAACGCGGAACAGCCAATGTTGTGTATTCATATGTTTGCACTAAACGTAGATATACTGTGATTATATTGGTTGACAATATATAGGTCGTCATATTAGAATCAGTGAACATCAAACGGATTTAGTGCTTGTTTAAAACAAATACGAACAATAGCCCTTCATAAATATATAGATCTCATATATCAATTCAATTTATGGAAGTTATGATCAACGACCAACACAAGGGGCTTGGCTTGTAATAGGCACATGCAACATGTGGCCGGGTTAAACCTTTTTTCAGCGCTGTATTCAAACTGGAGACAGTGGTGAAACAACACACTTTAAAAATAAAAAAAGTGAGTTGGAAAGGTCTTGATAAATCAAAATGATAAAAGACGCGAAGTACCACTCCAAGAATACTTGCAGTAACCATAAGCTATGTCAAAGCCCAATATGAACTTATTAATTGACCTTGTTTTTCGACATTATCATCTATTAATCATTTAATAATAATCTATTAAAAATTTGGCTTTTAATAGCTGGTATCGACACTTCAAGAGTAACGTTAGGTTTTGCTGTACGTTATATGGCCGGTTTACCAGAGATTCAGAGTAAAGTTCAGGAAGAAATAGACAGAGTTGTTGGTAAGTACTCTAAAGTTTGCTTGTGTTCTTTCCTTGTCATTCATATTGTCATATATATAAATTAACTATTTACAAAACTTTGAATTATTCGGAATACTAAGGATTTTCTACCCTAAGAACAGATAACCTTAGCTGTATTTGGCAAAACCTTTCGGAATTGTGGCCCTCAATGCTCTTCAACTTCGCACTGTATTTGACCTTTTCGATTTATTTAAATCGAGCGTCACTGATGAGTCTTTTGTAGACGAAACGCGTATATGGCGTACAAAATTATAATTCTAGTACCTTTGATGAGTTTTTTTTTCTAAAGCTTTTAGGTATTTTATAGTGGACAAATGTGTACATAAAGAGTTCTATATATCTGAACATTTTTTTCTCTTATATAATATGGTATAACTTCTATCACACAATGAAATATTCAATGCTCATACTTAATACACAGGTTCTATATCAAAAGTTTTTTATGATAGTAAAATCTTGTTTTATTATCTCATTATCAAACAGGCCACTTTAAAAGAATGATCAATATTTTTTAAATGTTGAACATTACCGAACCTGAATACTTCTCAAAACTCAAATCCATTGAACGAATATTCTTTTATGTAACAAGAAATATATGAAAATAACACTGTGACATGGTATTGGTCTGTGAAATGCCTCTTTGATTGTTTAATTAGTAGAATAAAACAACTAATTATGAAATGTAAAAGACATCTTTTATTCAAATAGATGTAATGTTACTATCATTTTTAAATAGAAAAATATCTTGATAGTCATATTAATACATACATGTATATTTATATGTTATGTCATTTTGATGTTATAATCATGTCTTAAATAACAGACTTGTCAAAAAATAATGCATTTGACCTTTAAAACGCAAAATAAAGTCCATCGCATTGTATTAACTAAGTTAAAGATGTCCATCTACTCTAATTACATGAAAAAAACATTGAAAACATAATATATTGTCATATGAAAACACTTTTTTATTTCAGCATATCTGTACTAAAGCCCTGAAAAATTCATTTATTGCCACAAAAGGTTTTTAGTTTGTACAGACCAAATTAAAAATCCCTCAAATTGTTATCAGTGTTTACATAAAAAAAGTAAAATATCTAAAATACCGAACTCCAAGAAAAATTCAACACGGAAAGTCCCTTATCAAATGGCAAAACCAAAAGCTCAAACACATTAAACAAATGGAAAACAACTGTCATATTCCTGATTTGGTACAGGCATTTCCTTATGTAGAAATAGGTGGATTAAACCAGGTTTCTGATGTTTGAATAGGAAAAGATAGATTACCGACGGTCAAAGACAGAGAAAATCTCAGCTATACAGAAGCCACCTTACATGAAGTCATGAGGCTTGGTACCGCTGTTCCCGTAGGTATACCTCATAGTACAATTTGTGACACACGAGTTGGTGAGTATTTTAATCAAACAGACTTTTACAATGTTTTAAAAAGTCTTTTTACTTATCCAATATGGAGACTTTATATTTTTTTCGATAAGGCAATTAGATTATTTCACTGCATCGTTTGTTTATTATATAAACTGCATTGATATTAATTTTGACTAAATGAAATCAGTCGCACACCTTCGTTTTTTGCTGATTTGTGATAAAATATGTTCTTTTATTTGTGACATCATTTAGCATAACGGTCTGTTTCATGTCATTACCAAAAAAACAATGAATTGCAAGTAAATTTGAAATCAAATTTAAAAAAAATGAACACTCAATGGTTGACAAATAGACCAACCATAAGTTGAATAAAGAAGTAAAATTCCAATAGAGAAAAGTAGCTGACGTTAATAAGAAGTGCAAACACAGCAGTATGTATCAAATATATAGAAATCAGATACATATTCATATAATATACAGGCGCGGATCCAGCCATTTTTAAAAGGGGGGTTCCAACAAATGAAAGTATTATAAAAAAGGGGGTTCAAACCATATGTCCCCATACAAAAGCATAAGTTGTCAAACAAAAGAGGGGGATCCGCTACTTATAAAGCCAAATTAATATGAGGCATAGCATTTTGAAGTGTGAATGCATTTCTATAGTTTCATTGGAGACTAGAGTAGTACTTCATATTACTTAATGTTTTATGAATAAATGAGATATAGGGTATATGTCTATTGGACCACAAACAAGCTCGAACAAAAAACCAAAATACATTTATATAAAATCAATGCTCTTGACTTTTTTGGAATCATATTGTGATGCATGGTGCCTAAATGTTAACTTAAAAATCTGAAGTTTTAATAGTTAATAAAAGTGAACGTCACATAAAAGAACGATTCTATTTTAAGAATGAATTGTTTGAAACTGTTATATTTAATTATTACATTACATTAGAATCCGTAAATTTGATTGGCTGACAACAATTGTGAGGCGCTCAAATATAAAATTTTATTTCCGTATTAAACACAACAGCACGTGCTATCCGTGACAATGTTAAAAGAATGCATAGAAAAACAAATGGAAACCTTGATATAACTCTTATAATGTCATGGTTGTAGCATAACAAATGTAATTATAAGAATTGAATGCTTCTTTTAATAATGTTATAGAGTTGTTAAAGCGTTGATAGTGCGCACATTTTTAGAATGAAGCGCTTCATACAAAATGTGCTTCGGTCAACGCTTTTACACCCAATAACATTATAAAAAGAAGCATTTCATTCTTAAATATAAATATTTGGAGTTATTTATATTCAAGTCAAGGGGCCTATTTAAATATTCAAAAGAAAAGCATTTGATAAACCTGTAAACGCTTCATATCAACTAAGTAAATTTTTATCTTGTTCAGCTGGTTGAGTTTAAAAAAATGAACATCTGTTTGACCATACCATAAACCCTATTCTTTTGTATGGCTCAGAGATATAAGGAATATTCAAAGCTGACTCTACATCTTGTCAAAAATTAAAAAATGCTATGATTATACTAGTACTTGAAAAAATATATAAAAAAAATGTTGCTGATGAAATGTTCTGTAGCATATTTTGTATTTGTAAATAACAAAAGTACAAATATTACTGTACAATTCGAATTAGGAAGATTTCATTATCTTTATATCTATGTCAAGCTTTTTGCATACATCACATCATTGCAACCCAAATTCATTGAACGAATTTGTTTCTATGTAGCAAGAAATATATGAAAATAATACTGTGACATGGTATTGTTCTGCGAAAGTTCTCCTGAATTGTTCAATTATTAGAATAAAACAACTATTCATGGAAAGTAAAAGACACCATTTATAAAAATAGATGTAATGTTACTGGAAAATTGGTTACTCGTTAATCTCACAAAAGTCTTTCTCAAATATAGAAAAATATCTTGATAATCATATTAAAACATACATGTATATTAATATGTTTTGTAACTTTGATGTCATAGTTTACATACTTGTCCAAATTTTGCTATTTCAATTGTTTACTTCTTTGTTAAGCAGATGAGTATGTTATGAGGTACATATCCGTCCCTATGTCAGTAGGTTGTTTTTCGAAAGGTTATTAAAAGTACCATTTGCCAAATATTATGACATTCAACACAATGTTATGGGACATAAAATACAGATCAGATACGATTTTAATGGATTTGCCATTTACCATTTAAGAGTTAAATCCCTTAGTTACACAAACTAGAGGCTCTAAAGAGCCTGTGTTGCTCAACTTGGTCTATGTGCATATTCAACAAAGGACACTCTCCAACATTGTAGATGAGAAAAAAATTCATGACAAAATCTCTGTTTTGTTGATCTTATATTGCTGATCATTTGGTCTGTTTCTCTCTATCTTGTTTAAGTTTTGCTCAAAACACAAATGAGGCTCATTTAAAGGCAATCACTCGTATAAAGTGACAGTCTACTAACTATATCGGCAAAATTTGATGTGTTAGTAGATCTTGCCTTGCTAATCATTTTTGTGATTAAAAGTGTCTATTTATCTATTATAATTTTTTATCATATACAGCAAAACGCAAAAAAATGGTAAACATCTTCATTAAAGGGCCCTTACTCCAATAAGGAGATGTAAGACGATTTCCTCCAATTGTTTAAATTGAAGTATTTGTCTTGCTGATCATTTTTGCTAAAATGAGTATCTATCTATCTATGATAATTTTTAAGATATAAGGCAAAAACGCAAAAAATTGGTAAAAATCGTCACCCAAGGGCAATAACTCTAATAAGCACTCGACTGACGATTTCGACCATCAGACTTAATTGTAGACCTTGTCTTGCTGATCATTTTTGCATTTTAAAGTTTCTCGCTATCTATTACAGCCTTCAAGATAATAGGCAAAAAAGAAAAAATGATAATTTTTGTCATTTAAGGGCAATAACTCTTATTAGAAGTCGTCTGACAGTTTTGACGTATGTGAACAATAGGTAGAGCTCAAATTTTGAACATATCTGCTCCTGTCAGATTTTCTGTATTTATAACGGTTTTCAAAATAATAGACAAAACTTGCATTTTACCCCAATGTTTAATTTTTAGCCATGTTGGCCATCTTGATTAGCAGCCGGGGTCATCGGACATATTTTTTAAACAAGACTCCCCAATGATGATTGTGGCCAAGTTTGGTTGAATTTTGTCCAGTGGTTTCAGAGTAGAAGATTTTTTTGATGGACACCAAGTGATGAGAAAAGCTCACTTGGCCCTGTGGGCCAGGTGAGCTAAAAAAAAGATATTTCTTTAGCTTACAGATGATAACTAAAAATGCACTATAACAAATCATTTTAAATTTGAACACAATGTAAAAGATCATAAAATATGACATGGTGATCCTCTATTCCGTCGGCGTCGTAGACGTCATCGTCGTTATTTTATATAATAAAAACATATCAAATTTACAAAAAAATAGTAAACATCAACTTAAAAACAAAAGTTATAGCTTTGAAACATACAAATTTCCAAAAACTTTGAACATAGCGATTAATTTTTCAAATTTCGAAAAATAAATCGAATAAGGGACCACAGTTTATTAATAGAAACTGTTAGATACAGAAAAATTCTAGAGATTTAAGACTATGTACACATTTTGATGTATAAGTTGATGAATAACATTTCTTTTATTAATGTAAAATTAATTAGTAATAATTAAGGAAAGCAATTTTTTTTGAAAAAAATCTAATAACTTAAAATATATAGATAAATTAAAACAAATTCTTCATCCTGAAATAAAACAGGATACCAACAAATTAGGCTCCTTTTAAAAAAAAAGTACAGAGAGTGATAAAAACATGATTATTGTCAGATGCATATGTATTGTTTATTTTCAATTGTTTGTTATATATGTATGTTTGTAAGCCCTTGGCAAATATGGGTGGAAAGCGCATTTTCAATAAAGAAAGTTATCAACAATAAGGTTCAGTCTGTGGTTAAAGTGTTTTGTAAACACTTTTCTCTAATTCGTACACGATTTATCCTTTTCCTGACCTGTTGATTATTTTTATTTAATCAATGTGTGGTTCGTTTGATCTCAGTTCTTCATTAGTCAAAATTCTATTATGACGTCAAATTTTCTTGCTTTCCTCTGAATTTCCTATTGTGGCGTCATGAAAAAAGGCGACCATGCCTGATGACGTCACATAGAAAGAACACATCTTTTTGCAGATCATTCGAAAGGAAGGATTGAATTTGTATGTATATCGTTTAAAAATCATTAGAGAAATAGATTCCACCACCAAAACTTGTGTAATACGATATTTATCCACTCTCAACAGTTAAATTTTAAATATTTAAAACGCTTGGCGAGCCTCGCGTTTTTAATTTGAAAATTTAACTGTCTCGAGTGGATAAATATTGTATCACACTCGATACAGTGATAGAATCTATATATAACTTTTTCAAACCTTCATGGAATTTTATGAAACTTGGACAGAATCTTTTTTTATGATAAAAAAAGCAACATTTCAAAAACATTTTTTTTTCAAATTTGATGTATTGTACTGATAAGATGGACTTAGTTTTTTTTCAGTTCATATTCATGTTCGATCTGAGGTTAAAAAAACAAATAAAAAATCATTAGCCCTGTCAACCCGTCATGCAACTTTACATGGATAGAAGCTTCTTTATTATCAAAGTTAGGAACCTTAGTGCCATTATTGTACCTCTAAGGGGCATTGTTAGCAACCATTAGTGAAATAAAATATCTGAAGTTGGTCCAAAAAACAAAAAATATATTATTTCCAGAGCAAAATTTAAAAAAAAACATTTTTCATTTTCTGCATTTTTTAAAGAAATGGATTCAATTTTTTTTTCAGTTAAGATTAAGATAGTCATATATATATATTTGTTCTCATTTGTCAGTACTTAAATGATAGATCCTAGACGAACTATGGATCATATTTTTTTTGCAGCTTACATTTCAGTATGAGGTTTAATATTTTTAGACATCAATAACTATGTTTTACCTCCATAGAATTTCGAGACTTAGACTAAAGTTTCTTCATGATCAAGAATATATTTTTCACGTATTTTTCTGATAAATTGACATAGTTTGGCATTCAACATAACTTGTTTACACCGATACTAGCAAATACATAGGGTACCACGGAAACCTCTAAGTTTCTTTTAATTTTAAATAACTTTATAAATCTTTTGAAATTTTATCAGAATGTCATAGACTATAAAATACAGGTGAAGTTCAATTTTGACAACGTTGACATTAACCATTCGAATCATTCCCCTTAATTACGTTAAGATCTTGTTTTTTTTTTAGTTTAGGTGATAACGAAAGTACGGTTTGACAAATTTTTAAAAGTTTTGAAACATAATATACAGGTCACAATCAATTTGAATATTGGTTTTGACAATTACTTTAGGAAACACTTATATTACATTTATAAATCATTATAAAAACACTCATCAGAAATACCAGGGTAATATTTTTGTAGACCAGACGCGCGTTTCGGGTTTTGACAATTACTTTAGGAAACACTTATATAATATTTGTAAATCATTATAAAAACACTCATCAGAAATACCAGGTTAATATTTTTGTAGACCAGACGCGCGTTTCATCTGCAAAAAGACTCGTCAATGACGCTCGAATAAAAAAGTGGAAAGGTCATGAATTAAAAGATATCAAGAGTAAAGAGATATTTTAAATCATTTACTATTGTATTCAGGTTAACATTTCCTGTCTTTCTCAAAAGTACTGCACAAATTATATTTTTTTTGTTTTACAGGAGGTTATGATGTTCCAAAGGATACAATGGTAATGATCAATCACTGGGCACTTCACCATGATCCCAGATATTGGAAAGACGAGGAGAAATTTGATCCGACACGTTACCTCGACGAAAATGGAAAACTTGGTATGAAACCAGAAAGCTGGTTACCATTCTCTGCAGGCAGACGTGTGTGTCTAGGCGAAACTGTTGCTAAACCAGAACTTCTTTTGATTTTTGCAACGATAATGCAAAGGTTCAAGATAACCCTGCCTGAAGGAACAAACCCCAAAGTAGAATTATGTGGATCTGGTGGTATTACAATACCTGCTCCTTATAAAATCATTATTAAAGAAAGAAATATCATATGAATTTTTTCTTGACATTGTATAATATTTTCTAGCTAAACCTTTTCTTTACACATTTAGCTGTTTGTTAGAAAAAAAAAACAGACAACCTGCCAGTTTTTTTTAATAAATACAAAGAAATTATATTCATTTTTTTCATACTTTGAATGTGTTGTTGTTTACGTGCAGCTATGAAGTTTCTTTAACTACAGATCGATATCATGATAACTGAAAACCTGCTATCAAAGGCATGCGTTATTTATATATATTTTGACTGCCAAAAGAAACGCAACACGTACAGGTATTTTTCATTTAATAAATAAAAAAACCAAACAAACCAGATATCTTCTTTAAAGCTGTCCAATCGATGCAAGTTGTTTTATCAGAAAATGTTTTCTAGTGTTACCACATGCACTGCACATAATGTTGTCATTGTTTTTATTGTAAATACTTATTGTCTCCGTAATTGTGTAATTAGTTTATTAGAATATGATTTCGATCATTCATCCTCATTTTTTGTTTTTTTTTCTTCTCCTGAATTCATTATATCTTTACAAAGGCCCGACTGGGACTTTGAAATAAATAATGACAATAAGAGCGCATTTCCTTTATTTATGCTTTATTTTCTTTTGCGCGTAGTGATTTTGTGTCATGAGCTTATACACCATGTTCTTTGTTTATCTTTATGCTTAATTTATTTCTACACGTATGCATGTATATGATGTCATTTATATGTTTTTACAAAACAAGGATTGCCGTCAGTTCACAAGTCCTGCACAAGTTACCATAATTTGTCTGAATTTTTCTCTAAATTAGGTGCTTCCATAAAGTACCCCATCCCTTTATAATTTTTCAGTTCACCAATGACATGTACGACAATTATATTTCAATATTCCACAATGATGCAATTGAATTTTCGACACTTGCACTTCTGGTGATCAGGTTTTCTATTGATTTGCTGACGTGTAATGGCGTGATTACGGGATGCCAATTTGGATAAATCTAATCTTCTATCGGCAAAAATTCTTCCGAAAAATTTAGCTGTGCATCGGGTGCAATCTGTATCGTCCTCACGTACGACTGTGTTTCATTTGAAGGACTAAACTTTTGCTTTCAACGTTACACATGTTGCCCTTGTTGTATACTAAAACTTGCGTACGTGTGGCGTGGTACTGACGATGACCGGTTCTTGTGGTTCCAGTTATAACCTATATATTTATACAGTCTAGGCGGTAAATTACCGCGTTTTCCCTCTCCATTTATCCAGAGCAGGCCACTACACGAACGACTCCAAAGCTCTTTGAGATATTGGAATACATGTATTAATCTCCGCTGGATTTTTTGCAACATTAACGTTGAAAATCAACGAGACAAAACATGGTATGACGGATACGACAGAAGACCCATTACAACATGTATATACAACATAACCCAATTTTATATAGATATAAAATTGAGAATGTAAACGGGGAATGTGTCAAAGAGACAACAATCCGACCAAAGAGCAGAAACAAGCCCAATATATATTTCACAAATATTATCCCCCTCTTGTCAGCTCACTTGGCCGAAGGTATATGTGAAATATTGCCATGATTACTTGGCATCCGTCGTTGTCCCATGTCTTTTCGTGCTTACAAAGTATTTGAAACAAACTTGTTATATAGGAATGCTCTTTAGATAGTCCACTACAAAAATTATGTCTGCCAGCCCTATTCAATATTCTAAATGGCCACCACAGCCTTTGAATGGTCGACTTTTCCTAAAAAACTACTAAATTTAGGTTTGACGTTAGATGATAGAAATGTTCCTTTGATTATCCTCAACCAAACTGTGACTGATCATTCCAAAAGAATTTGGCGTGGTTATATGGCCTGTGATTTGTTGACAAAATTTCGTCAAACACTAATTGACCTATTAAAACAAAACTTGATAGAAATCTCCCTTGTATGTCTTTTTTCACAAAAAGATGGCCCATGAATGTTGTAAGAATGGCCGCCACAGGCTATAATTGGTTGCAACAAATGTTCAAGTAATATTTGCCAGCACTGATTATCTGTTTCCGCTCCTCCCATTCCCCCTGGTTAAGTACCCGTCCCATTTTTTCGTATTTGTGGAACAGGAAAATATTACTATATTAAAAACGGATTTTTATTTATTTGTACACTATGGCATTGTAAATGTAAAAATAAATGATTCAAAAGTTCTTATCTGGCTTTATATGCATGTGAATGAGCTTGACGACATATCCGATTAAAATGTGCTATTTAGGAAACCCTGGATTCAAATTTTGCTGCTTATTACCGGTGGAGCAATACATGCTCCGTCCATGGAATTTCTGGTTTTATTTGCACAACAAATACCTTATGAATCAAGTGCATAGTAAAATTCACATTTGAGACGACTCATTTTATTTACCTGTAAAAATCGGTGCCTACAGTCGGTACCGAGACTTTCCCAAAATCTCTAGTTGCGAATTCATTGTTTTTAGTAAACATGTTTACTTTTGTGAAACATAAAGTCCACGGATAGGAAGCATTAAACTACAGACATTTAATCGTAAATATTAAATTACTGGATAAAATATATGTACAATGTATAAAACAAAAATATATGTACAAAATATAAATTTTAGTTGCGGTTATTACATAGCAACAGCTTTTAATGCTTGTACAAATACATAACATATTTTTCAATTTTGAAATCATATTTTTATATGTCTTTTTAAGACGGATGTAAAATAAAAAACTATTCAATTTCATTTTCACACTTCATTTTGAGGACAACGTAAACTTTGGCTTGTGATGCGATTACAAGCGGTTGAATAAGAATTGTATTTTAATACCCCTACTTTTTCCTGCAAATTTATATATTAATTTTTTGTTTTTCGATAGTATAAGTTGATCTTGTATATTTGAGATAAAAGCAATGCGATGTATTTATATTTAATACAGATATCGTTTTGAGTTTAATGTTACGGTTTCACAAGAAAATATTAGATACATCCACTCACACATCATTTTCGGGGGGGGGGGGGGGGGGGGGGGGGGGAGAGGAGGGGGGAGGTGCAGGAGGATTTTTTGTGCGGATTGACTGTTCATTTTAATCTACTCCTAAGCATACTTTTTTTCTCTCACTTTTACAGCTCTTACCGGTCGCCAGGATATTCATTTTCAAAATCCTCCTGCCCCTCAGAAAATCAAAGGATCGTCCCTTTAGGGGTTTGAAGAAAAGATATTCGATTGTTGTAATTAAACGGATCGATGGATGTCTGTGAATTCTAATTGCGCACACTGTTTTTTTAAGGCCAGATGCCCATTTCCAACAGGAAAATACAAATAATAGAATGATTTTACATATAAAATACGAATTATACAAAATATCAAAACTTTTGTGTAATTTTATTGATAATATATTAAGCAAAGCTACATTAATTATACACACATTATATGTATTATAGAATATTTTTAATGGTTAGAAAATAAGAAATACGGATTATCCCATGTATATTGTATGCTGTATGCAAGATATATAAATAAATGGTCATAATACATAAAAAGATTGAAAATCATTTCGGATATCTGTAAGGATATCTGTAATACTTAATGAGGGGATATCTGTAAGGATATCTGTAATACTTAATGAGGGGATATCTGTGTCAGTTTGATTTTTATTCAGTATAACTCTGTGTCCTGAAGCTGAGATGAACAGTGTAGTTTGTTTTCCCAATATTTTATAATTATGTCTGAATTATCTTGGGAAAAGTTTGGAAATGAAAATGATACCTGACGAATGTCTATCAGATTCGGATTCATGGTCCCTTGTTAGAGCAAGAAAGATGTGACAAAAAATCAATAAGATATGCAAACAACGTTGCACCACAAGGAATCTAAATGAAACAAGAGTTCGATAGTGTTTTATGATATTAAACTAATTCCATTGAATATATTGAAGCATTTACGTTATAAACAAATTAAAAATATGAAAAATTGAAGGAGAATGCGCTGAAAATATCTTAATATAAATTTCTTTTCAACTCATTGTTAATTGTATATCTTGTGATATTAAAAATGTATTTCACATTGACGATATCCGTTTCAAGAACCACATAGACTGTAAGTACTAAGTTCTTCTTATTAATCTGCCTCTGCCACTATGCTGGCCTGGAATAGCTGTAAAAAAAACCCCGAACAATCATTACGTATTGATATACGGCATAACAATAAAATAAAACATATATAAAGTGAGACTGATAAATCCTTATACTTCAATATGCAGGTGCTGTTATGTAATTGCGACATACAAAAAGAAAAAAACGATTTTAAACAGGAAAAATGAAATCCTACATTTTGTAGAAGTAAAGTTCCCCACCGATCGTCATTGTCAATTTTAAGATGTTATTTAAGATATTTAGCAGACTGAACTACATCTGTAAGAATCCTTTATTCTAAGTTCAACGGGCTAGAAGCGAGTACGCTTTCAAAACATTATATATATCTATAAATAATTTATAAGCTTCTAATTTATCGCTTTCTTTAATAATTTTTAAATATGCATCTATTAAGCATGAGAAAAATGAACATAACACCGACACAAGGTGAAATGCAACAAAAAATTGAAGATTATGAACAATAAAAGTTTATAAAAATTTGTTTTATGAATTTAAAGATCTAGAATTTTTGTGCGAACAGATGCCGCAGGTAATTTCATATAAATTGCAGGCAGGAGAAGCAATGAATAAAATTGAGAATGGAAATGGGGAATGTGTCAAAGAGACAACAACCCGACCATAGAACAGACAACAGCAGAAGGTCACCAACATGTCTTCAATGCAGCGAGAAATTCCCGCTCCCGGAGGCGTCCTTCAGCTGGCCCCTAAACAAATATATATACTAGTTCAGTGATAATGAACGCCATACTAAACTCCAAATTGTACACAAGAAACTAAAATTAAAAATAATACAAGACTAACACAGGCTAGAGGCTCCTGACTTGGGACAGGCGCAAAAATGCGGCGGGGTTAAACATGTTTATGAGATCTCAACCCTCCCCCTATACCTCTAGCCAATGTAGAAAAGTAAACGCATAACAATACGCACATTAAAATTCAGTTCAAGAGAAGTCCGAGTCTGATGTCAGAAGATGTAACCAAAGAAAATAAACAAAATGACAATAATACATCTACTAGCAGTTAACTGACATGCCAGCTCCAGACTTCAATTAAACTGATTGAAAGATTATGTCTTCATCATATGAATATCAGGCACAATCCTTCCCGTTAGGGGTTTAGTATCATACCATCATAACATATATGAGAAGAACATAACCCGTGTCATGCCAACAACTGGTTTTTAAATAATGTTTTTATTTTTGAATAAATCTGTAAGAAAGATATTTTAGAAATAAAAAGAGTTTAACAATAGTTTGCGAGAAGTATATTTTAAAGGTTTACTAATAAAATATTGCATGTACATTGGGGTTGCTAAGGAAATGTGTTCAAGTTCCTAGGGAAACGCCAGAGGGGTATCAAAATATCATATGAACACGTTGAAAATATTACTGCCGATCGATATAAACGAACCAGTTGCAAAAGTATGAACTGTATTAAAAAGTATAACAAAAATATCGAACTCCAAGGCAAATTCAAATAGGGAGAAGTCCATAAAAACTGACAAAAATTAAATGCTATCAATCATTGGAACAAGTGAAAAACAAATGCAATCTTCCTGGCTTGGTACAGGCATTTTCCAAAGAAAATGGTGGGTTAAACCTGGTTTTATAGCAAGCTTAACCTCCCACTTGTATGAATGATGTTTATAGTTCCGTTATATTGACAAAATTGGGTCTGCAACCCAAACAGAGATAACTAGACATCATTGAGATAGGAGTCATCTCTGTGGGCCCCGCTGTGAACAACGTGTGGTAAAAAAATTGTATCTTTTTACCATAGGACATTGGGTTGTCAACTGAAACCAAAGTTTTTGATCTTGACCTTTGACCTAGGAAGTTGTACATACATTATGACACACCCTCTGGTGTTGGTTAATGTACATGTCAAGTATAAAGTATGAAATTATAACGGTTCTCTAGATATAGAGCGGACACGATCTTCACCATAGGAAATGGGGTTGTCAACTGAAACCAAAGTTTTTGACCTTGACCTTTGACCTAGAAAGTTGTACAAACATTATGACACACCCTCTGGTGTTGGTTAATATACATGTCAAGTATAAAGTATGAAATTATAACGGTTCACTAGATATAGAGCGGACACAATTTGTTACAGACGGACGAACGGACGGACAGACGGACAGACGGACAGACTGATCACTACAGAGCGACCCAGGAGCCAATACTATGTTAACACACAATACAACCGAGACCTTTGCCAATGATTATTCTCCATAAGTTTATCAAGAAAGCAGACGCTAAGTTGACCTTTTTGTGAACTGGTAAGGTGACTTAACAAAATATTTCTGCAAAGCATAAACAAGTTTGATTTATAATTTGTTCCATATGTAAATCTTTGAATCTACTCATGATAAAATTTACTTGATTCTTAAGATTTGAGTGCAACATTGAGTATAAATTTCATTTGTTTGCACTCAAAGTACCAGATATATGAACATTGTTTGCCCCATTTAGATAAATTGCAGAAATTTCGGTTTTCTATTATCTTCATATTCGTATTTAGTTTGACCTTCCAACTGGTGGTATTAGAGCGCCACTGATGAGTATTATGTTAACGAAACGCGCAAGTTGCATACCGAATTGTCAGTCTGGTATCTTTAAAATAAAGTTTTTACAACCACTGGGTCGATGCCACTGCCGATTGACGTGTCGTCCCCGAGGATAGCACCAACCAAGTAGTCAGCACACTTCTGTTGACAAAAATATCATTGAAATTGTCATTTTTGTAACTTTACTGTTATGAATGGATGAATTATTCAAAACACCGTGACCCAGATACATAGTTGGTCTTTTTCGGAATTTTTGCTTATGAATGCATTTCAACTTCGAATTTAATTATGCCATCATACTATTTTGATTAGTGCGCCACTGGTATGTTTTAATGTAAACGAAACGTGCGTATGGTGTACCTTAATTTAAGCATGGTATCTTTGATGATGTTTAATTACTCTGACATCAGTATATTTTCTTACCTTGAACATTATGTCCTTCTGGTCCATGAGAATCACCAAAGTTCTGAGATTCGGGATTTTCACCTACAAAACAGATACATTAATGTCAGTTATTGGCTTTCATAGCGTTTAAAATTTCCAAATTTGTTATCCTCATGTTATATTAAGGATTTTGATTAAAAAAACTACAAAAAAAAACAAACGCTCCCTCCCCAACCGAAATAAAATGTAAAACAAATTTTATTTACATAATGTTTTCTATATTAGTTGATAATGTTTTGCTGTTCATCTAAAATGCGACTGTTGGACAAAATCATGAATTATCAATTATTATGCAAATTTATTATAAGCAATCGTTTCTGTTTCCAAATTAAAAAAAAACTTATGGCTGTCTTCCATTGACTATTTATTTTCATTTATTCTTTACTATCCACATTGATGTTTTGTTTTTTCTCTATATAACGATATATGACCGATTTCCTCTATCATTTACATAGATATGCGGGTATTGATCCCCTTATAACATAAAGCGTTGTGTTGCCCGATTACTTCAATATTGTCGGGAATAAGTTTCGAAGTTAACAATTATGAATTCTAGATGCAGTAAGTTATCGGAATTAATCGGCAATCCTCGGGTGAATCCGCTACTCTCCTTGTACGGAATCGGCCGAGTTGTGACGATTGTTATCGGAATGTAAAGTGACACAATTTACTAATAAGACTTTATCTTGGTCTTGATATAATGATAGGAATTTTTTTGCCGAAAATGTTAGACACATGACAAGCTTAATTCCGATATGTTTTGTTCGAATTGTTTTAGCGAGTTGTGTTGTGTTTGTTAGAGTTTCGATTTGTTCTTTCAGTAAAGAATGAAAGGTTTATATATATAACATAAATTTACAGGTCAAGTGGATGTCATAAGTGAAGACACTCTTGTGTTATACATGTCTTTATTATGTTATTTATGATTTCTTGATGTTATGGTTAAATTTTGCAACATCGGACATCTGTTTAGGTATTTATCAAAACCAAAATAGGAAAAAATATCAATTAGTAGCTTTATTTATGTCAAAAACATTTAAACTGCCTGGGACAATTATTTCGCTTATGCTGGGAAGCCGGTGTGGTTGAAGAGAACCACCGACCATCGGTAGGAAAACTCAGAATCCTAGTCAATTAAAATTGGAGTCGAGCGCACCTGCCACGTGCAGGATTCGAACTCACAACCTCAGTGTTGACAGGCTAGTGATACAGTAGTTCGACTACTGAGACCACTCGGTCACCGAGGACCCAGCATTTAAATGAATCATACTTTAAATCTATGCACTAATTAACAACGATTTCCCTCATTAACCCATATTTCATTAAATATTTGCATTTTGAAAAAAAATATTCATCATATCTTTCTGAATTATACGTTTCTTTGAGATACGCAATGTTTTATTCAAGTAGTTAAATCTTGTATTATAAGATCATACAGTATAAATAAATAGGACCAAGAAACAAGCAACACTGCTTATTTCAACAAGCATAAAAAGATGATAAATAAATGATACATTTTGTTATCTTACCTTGAAGCTCCCTCTCTAAATTTTCTTTCTTTTCTGGAAATAATAATTAGATAAGACATTAAAAAGTGTTTTTTATGTTTCGTTTCTGTATATCTTTTTCTATACCAGTATTACCGTATTAATATGCATTTAAGTGACGGACATTCTATGGACGTTGCTGTCTCTTTTTTGTCATATAGCTCCTTAACCTTCAGCGTATGTACGCATTCATGGCTTTCTGATGTTTATGTTTGAGTGTTCCAGCTTTCTGATGTTTATGTTTGAGTGTTCCGGCTTTCTGATGTTTATGTGTTTATGTTTGAGTGTTCCGGCTTTCTGATGTTTATTCTATGGAAGCTGCTGTCTCTTTTTGGTTATATAGCTCCTTAACCTTCAGCGTATGTACGCATTCATGGCTTTTTGATGTTTGTGTTTGAGTATTCCAGCTTTCTCATGTTTATGTTTGAGTGTTCCGGCTTTCTGATCTTTATGTGTTTATGTTAGAGTGTTCCGGCTTTCTGATGTTTATGTTTGAGTGTTCCGGTTTTCTGATGTTTAAGTTTGAGTATTCCAGCTTACTGATGTTTATGTTCGAGTGTTCCGGCTTACTGATGATTATGTTTGAGTGTTCCGGCTTTCTGATGTTTATGTTTGAGTGTTCCGGCTTACTAATGTTTATGTTTGAGTGTTCCGGCTTTCTGATGTTTATGTTTGAGTGTTTCGGCTTTCTGATGTTTATGTTTGAGTGTTCCGGCTTACTGGTGTTTATGTTTGAGTGTTCCGATATGATTGTATCAAAGATCCAAAGATATTTATACTCCGAATAGCCATTTACAGCATTTGATACTAAGTTATTGTCAAAACATACCTTTATTTATAAAATGCTCTCAAAAAAAAAAAATTATAATAACAATAAATCAAGTAAGAGCCTACTATCCTTTTAAAAAAATTGTCTAATCTTTATTGGCCTATTTTGGATATTGTATAATATCTTATACTATTTAATTTAAGGTTATGTACTGATGAACTTATATTTCCTACATTAACCATTATTCTTTAAAAGAAACAAAATGGTATTGTGCAAGATTTGAATATTCTTCAATGTACAAATATTTTTTACGCATTACAATTAGCCTAATCATACAGTTTGTTGACACCTCAAAATGGAAAAAAAAATAAATGATACTATTTTTCTAAAGTAACTTGAATTCCCTTTCCAGATATGCTTTCTTTTCTGGAAAAAAAATATATAATTGGTATAAACATGATAAAGAAAAAAATCATCTAGGAAGTTTAGTTTCTAATGACTTTAACTTGTCAATAGTATTACCACATTAATATGATATGATATGGAGTGTCTAATATAGCTACCTTAATGACAGATGAGGTGAGTTTGAAACACCGTACAGGGAATTTATTCACTAATATATAACTATGAACTACTAAATAATATCATTAATTAATAGCGACGCAGTTATAAATTATAAACTGTCGATAGATTGCGTTTCCCAAAGTTAAAACAAGATCTGGAACGTTCATGTATGAAAAAAGTACCACACACTTTGGAGTTAAAGAAGAACCTCTTCAAAGAGGTTCGTAGGTAAATCGTAGTTCTATATCGAACTAAATTTTTCATGTTTTTCTAGCCAAAATACACTTCTTATTTCCCCAAACTTTGTTCTACAAACATTGAGATCTTGTGAATTGATGTATTGATCACGTCATGAAAAGTTATTTAATAGTTACCATGATACGTTAAGCTACCAAGAAGCAACAGAAAACATAAATAACTGCTCAGCTATTCTGTAAACTTCTTAAATACGTACTTTTTTATTTGTACTAATTCATGTATGCATAATATACTGTATATTTGTAATACAAACCTTGTGTATCTAATAATTCTTTCTCTAAATTTTCTTTCTTTTCTGAAATAAACAATGGAAAACATATATACCATTCCTTTCGCTTATGAAGTTTAACATATCTGAACGCAATTTAGTGTTGCTGGTTACAAAAGAGAGTACCCTTAGTATTGCGTAGTAACACAAAATGATCAATTTAGTTAATACATGTATATTGATAAAATCGAATAAATATCGGTAAGATATGTCTTAAACCTATTGTCTTTTGTTCGAATAGTTTATATAAAGAAACATTTGTTAAAACTTTATTTCTTTTAGTTACCAATGTTAACCTTTATGCTTTGGTTCATCGGTTACAGTTGTTATTTTAAATTTCTATGAAAATACACTGCATCGGTGGACATTTCGTAGCTTTCACCTCTCGACTGCAGAATGTAGCAAATTCGATCCACGACAGGGTCAAACCAACGAAATTAAAAACTAATTATTTGCAATCTCCCCCTTAAACATGGGGCATTTAGGAGTAAGGGGATATATATAAAGGCAACAGTAGTATACCGCTGTTAAAAAGTCATAAATCGATTGAGATAAAACAAATCCGGGTTACAAACAAAAACCGAGGGAAACACATCAACTATAAGAGGAAAACAACGGAACAACGGAAACACTGAAGTTCAACAAAAACAAACGCCAACATACATAGAAACATAACCTGTTCGAGTCAGAGTACGGTGAATGTGTCAGATTCGGATGAGGTGCCTAGCTGTTCGTTTGAGCTACAACCTTAAAGATCTGTCTTATAGATGAAGGTGGGTGAATAACATAACAGGATGCACATTCATGCCTCAGTAAAAGAGAGGCGAAAGACAACAAAACGGGATATTCAAACTCGGAAAAAACGAAAAAAAAAAAAAAAAACAAAAGACAAACAACAGTACACAACATACAACATAGAAAAACTAAAGACTGAGCAACATGAACCCACCAAAAGCCGGGGTTGGTCTCAGGTGCTCTGGAATGGTAAGGAAACCCTGATCCACATGTGGCACACATCTTATAGCTCATGAAAGTACAAAACCGGTGATAAGTCTAATTCTGTAGGTCACATTCGAGGAAAACATGTGATATTTGCGTTGGGCGATAAAAACATCTATCAGGTAATTAATCAACATTGCTAACAAATATTTATTCTGACAAATGGTTGATGCATTGCCTTTTGTAAACATTTCTGCACAATTCCTAATATTCCAATGAATAGTTTAAAGTTTATATATAATAAGTGTTTATAAATCATGTGATGGGCAAACCTATTTCAAAAACTCGTGTAATGCATACTGAATAACCGCTACTGGTGACTGTCCTTGGTGCGTTGATATTTAACACAGAGATTTCTTTAAAACAAGTGTTGAGCGGATACACTGTTTATAGTAAAATTATAAAACATTTTTTTTGGTTGTATAAACATTTAGTTTTCCTTTGTGGCAAAATCTTGGTCTTATTCTTCTCTTACAGAAATTGACAAAATTCTCGTTTTCATTCTGTAATACCGCTTTAGACAATACATTGTTACTTCGAAAAAATATTTTACAAAATGGTCAGGTAAAGAGCTTACCCAATGTATCCTTGAGTCGACGGCTCACACTTTCAGCTTCATCTAAATAAGGGATGCAAATGAATAAATTATGATGATAAAAATAATGAACAAATTTAAACACACTGTTTCCCATTTTCGGAATAAATTTTAGCTATAAAATGAATCTCTGTTACTGCGATCGCCTTGACGGTCAAATATTTTTATTATTCACATAAAAATATAGGAAAAGGGCGATATTTGAATGTTTGTATTTGCGGTAGAATCACAAAGCATGAAATAATGACCATTTTTCAAAAAGAATTAAGCGTTCAGCGTTCAACCCAAACCACAGCCGTGCAACTGATTTCGTTTTCAAAATATTAAAACGCACACATAAAAAAAGACATATAAAAGAAGGTTTTTAAATTTACATGCATCATATACCGAAATGAAAAAAAATACAATATATCATAAGACCTGCTTATTTGATTAGCAGACTTTACTAATATGACTTCACTGTAAACATCACTGTATTTCAGAGATTCTGAAGTGTTTCTCAACAGAAAGCTTAAGCATTTATTTGAAAAAAAGTTGCTAACTACATTGACTTTGTATAGCTTCAAAAATAAATCAATGCGGTGGTATATTTCAGCTATGAAATCTGCTTACCTGTCTTTTGATGTAACTGACGCTTAAGTTCTATTCGGTGACCCCTGAAAACCTGCACCTCTTCATTAAGTTGTTGGATACTGTACGTCTGGTCTCGATACTTTTGCTCCATAAAAGAAATTCTTTCTGTTAGATAGGAGAATATAAAACATCATTCCTTTGTTTAGCATGTTGAACATGCTGAATCTTTGAGATGTATATATTAAGTATGATTACATATAAACAAATTATGTAATTTAGATCTAGATAGGAAATGTTTTTACGCCGTTTATAATTTATGTAATTTAATTAATTATAATGCATTCATAAAACATTTACTTAAGGTGAAAAGTCAATAAATTTTGAAAAGGTATAGGAATTGGAAGCTGACCAAATATATATCTTCTTATTAATAAATAGCATCTGATCGTAAGGTCAATCATTTTAGTCCCAAAATGATTAATTCCAAATGACATAAAGAAAATATGAAATGCATTTTAGAAGATCATGCAATGCATTTTAAACTATTAGGTGTAACTGATAACTTTAATCTAAATTAAGTTGATGATAGAGCTACTAACTGAAATAAACACTTTTTATTAGTTGTTATTAGCTTTGAACTAGCTGTCGGTAACTGCGAGTACTCTCAGATCTGTGCTAAGTGTTTTCTTGTTGTTGGGATGTACAAGTACCCGTCCACGTCCACTTTGTGTTTTTTGTTAGATGTATTTCTATGTGTATCCATCTGATGAGTTAAGCTTTTTTCAACTGATTTTTATAGTTTGTTCTTATGTTGTAATTTAACACCACTGTCCCAGGTTAGGGGAGGGTTGGCGCCTTCAAACTAGTTTAACCCCGCCATATTCTGTATTTGCCTGTCAGGAACCTGTAATTCAGTGGTTGTCGTTTGTTGCTTTGTTACATATTTGTTTTTCGTTCATTATTTTGTACATTAATTAGGCCGTTAGTTTTTTCGTTTGAATTGTTTACATTTTTCATTTCGGGGCCTTTTATAGCTGACTATGCGGTATGGGGTTTGCTCATTGTTGAAGGCCGTACGGTGACCAATAGTTGTTAATTTCTGTGTGTCATTTGGTCTATTATGGAGAGTTTTCTCATTGGCAATCATACCACATCTTCTTTTTATACTTTATAAATTTCGTGCACCTGAAGTGTTTTTCTTGATGTATCTTTATCAGGAGCGCTTTAATCCTAAACATATAAAAGCCAGGTAGCAGCTATATGATCTAAAAGGACCTAAACAAAGTAGCCAAATTCATCACAGGTCAACTTACCTTAAGGAGTGGGAACCTTAATTTCTTAATGACCCAATTTACCGATTAATCTAATTGCGCTTTAAACGCTGAAAATGCTTTCATAGTGTATACATAAGACATTTCTTACCTTGATATCTTTGACCTTCCCATGAAAGTCTTGAATTTTCCTCTCGTAAATAATGTAATGTCCTTTCAAAGGGACCAAATGACCTGATTCTTTCTTGAAGTTGAGCATTTTCCTCTGAAATAATAAGGTGTTAATGAAAATATCTATTGAATATATGCGCATGTTATACAATTGAGAGGTATAGCTAGCTATAAAACCAGGTTTAATCCACCATTTTCTACATAAAGAAATGCCTGTACCAAGTCAGGAATATGTCAGTTGTTTTCCATTCGTTCGATGTGTTTGAGCTTTTGATTTTGCCAGTTGATAAGGGACTTTCCGTTTTCAATTTTCTTTGGAGTTACGTAGTTTTGTTATTAACTTTTTGCAGTTCACAAGAAAACTCTAAAAAGTTATCAATACATCTTGATAATAAGATCGGTAAATTATTTCGAGAAATTGATTTTTTATTCCAATTATCAAAAGCCCTTAACTGAATTTTCACTGTTTTAACCATTCATAAACGAGCAAGGGCACTAAGCCTAAATGGTATACAGTAAGGTGCAGAGCTATTAATCTTGTTGTTGGTATTACTTCTATAATAAAAGACGATTGACTAAAGTAGAGATTTGTCTAAAGAAAGCAAAAATATGAAAATATGATAATAACTTGAATCTTACCTATAAGGAACCGGTTTGAATTCTCAATAACCTTAAAGTTGGCCTCCTTCTG
This sequence comes from Mytilus californianus, assembly GCF_021869535.1. NCBI lineage: Eukaryota > Metazoa > Mollusca > Bivalvia > Mytilida > Mytilidae > Mytilus > Mytilus californianus. The sequence goes on along the minus strand of NW_026262679.1, from coordinate 56,649,744 downwards.
GGGTAGATCTCGATATTTTAACTGAAATTCACGGCTTTCTATTCTTATTTTATTTACCTCTTCTGCAAACAAATGTTTTACTTTTAAGTTATAGTTATTACTACAATTGCAGGTGACTTACAAAATGACATTGCGGAGTACTCTATATTCAAGGACAATTTTGTTTTTAATAGGGAAATATTATTTGTCAATTGCAACAATTGCATCTAGAGTTCATGATATATAATTTTATTATAACTGTAGGTTCGAACTTCTTCAAATTACTTTTGCCTTCATCAGAGGCATATTCACAAAAAAATACCCCAATTGTGCAATATATCAATTTTTTGATAGTAAACACAGCATTTCTTGTTTCTGTTTTTAACGTCATAAAAATGATAACGCATCCTCGTCCCGTGATATTTAGTTTGTAATACAGGAACATGACTGTGGCCAATATATGGTTATATATATGAACGTTAAAGTTCCTTGAATGTAGAGGGGGAAGCATATAAATATTACAAATATAAAATGATTAATTTGTACTATCCTTTCATTCTCTCCTAATGTGGCAGTTAAATTTGGTTCATAATTGAGTCCCATCCTATCCATTTCTTGATAACTTTATGCCATTCATTTCATGTGTTGGAGTTAAACCAAAATCAATTCATTGGGCTTCGATGGCCGAGCGTTCTAAGCAGTTCAACTACTGTATCACTAGCCTGTCAACACTGAGGTGATGAGGTCGAATCCCGCGCTTGGCAGATCAATGCGTTCGACTCCAATCTTAATTGACTAGGGTTGTCAATTTCCTGCCGAAGGTCGGTGGTTCTCTCCGGGCACTCCGGCATCCTCCGCAAAAAATTTGACCCAAACGAAATAGCCAATAGTGCAGAAAGTGGCGTTTAACACCAATCAATTAAGCAATCAACTTTTTTTTATATTCAAGTATTAACTTTGCTACATTTCAATTGTAGTTATTCATATACTAAATAAGTTTGGTTCTAAAGCTTAGGCTTAAATGTCCACAGTTAAAACAGCTACCTTCCTTTACAACTTATAACTCTATACAATTTATGTGATGTTGAATATATTGTACCTTGCATAATTTCGATCTCTTTATCCTTTGACTGAACCTGTGAATTCATTTTCTTTATAGCCTCCGCATACTGAGTGAGAGTATTTCTTGTGTCTGAAAAGTTTTGTATAATTCAAATTAAATTCAACCACCTTTTCAGATCTTTTGATATTCACTTTGTTTCATATGACAAGTTAAATATAACTGTTCTCTTACTTTTGGCTAATATGTTTTCTTGTTCAAGGTATTTAAAAAAGTCTTCAAGATTCATGTAGCTTTTACTCAATCTACGAATATAGAAGAAGATACACCAGGAAAATGTATCAAAGTTAAAGATAGTTTGGTAATACAGATAGAATATAAAATATATGCCTGTGCATTTGTATATACTTCCTGAGACAATATATGAGGGTCTGGATAGGGATCCTTTATTTCTTTTTCTAGAATAATTTTCCCTGTTCTTTATTTATTTTCACCCCATTCTATTTTCTTTATAATTTAACATCCCCTTATTCCCTATTCTTTATTTTGTTGCAAATTTTTCTCAATTCTTTATTATTGCACAATTTTTTCCAATTATTTTCTATTCTGTAAACCCCATCCAGACCCTCATATGTATTTTATAGTAACTCACTGTTAAGTTCCAATTGTTCCCGTTGTAACTCACTCTGCTTTGTCTTTAATTCTATACTTGTCTTGAATATATTTTCTAAAGATAACACAAACAGAAATTTTTTTAATGTTTTTCCTGATTAAATGGAATGTATTTACCTGATTATATGGTCAGGCTAAGATTCAGGAAATTCGGTGACTATGCGTTCCGACCCCTATATGAAATGGTTGGGAGTTACAGAGAATTGCTCTTAAATGATCAGACACCTGGGATAAACGTCAATGGCAACAACCACATAAAATCTCAAAGAAATTATCAGGCCATTTGTTTTCTTTATTTAAGTACTTCAAATTTTGTTTTCCTGGTCCTTTTAAGAATTAAATGTACTGTATGGGTTTTCCCAGTGTAGATGGCCGTACGGAGAGCTGTCCTGTAGTTGTATGATCATTATTATTTGGACTTTTTATGAATAATTGTCTCATTTGCAATACTTCCAGATCTCCTTATTTTGATGCTTTGCAATTAAGATTTCTCATTTGTGATCTTCCTTTTAACAACGCTTTTCTGAAACTGTTAGCTTGAAGTTATTTCACTTTCGTGTAAAACACTAAAATATTTCAAATATCATGTTTAGGTAAACTCACGACCATAAAAGTGAATAAAGTCGATTCTTGCAGTAACTTCAAAATGTCCCCTGTACATATAATTTGAAATATAACAGCTTTTTTTTTACCCAAAAAACAATGAAAAACACTTAAAAATCGGATTTTTTTTTATTATACTTTTTTTTTTTATCTTGTCAAGCCCTCCTCATAGCACTTTAATTTTGCCATATCTTAAAATCCTTTACCCAATTTAGGAACATTTTTCTGCAAACTTTTTTAAAAATATTTTGAATGAAATGTATGGAAAATATTCGAAAATGAATTACTACTCATTTAATTTTTCGTTTTTTAGTTTAAAGAATTAAAACAACCGTACATGAATGTCCTTTTAACGAATGAAAACATTTTGACATATTCAAAGATCACAGTATTTTTTTAAAAAAAGTGCATTTTATTTAGTGCAGTGATACAAACACACAAGTTTGTACGGTATGCGATTTTGTCGTGCTTTCTACTGAGTGACAACAAATTCAGCCATCCAAAGCATCCAGGTAGACAAACCCGTTAAGGTAACGAATGGCTACAATTTTGAGTTAACTCCAAAAAGAATAACAAAAGATTATTACTACATATTGTAAAATTGAAGTGAGTAAATTTGATCATCATCGTTTAACAGGTGGGGACGGAAATATATATCTATATGCACCTCTTCGTGTGGTGTTCTACAACTAAATACAGTTTCGTCAACATCCTTAAAGCTGCTGAGGAAAGTCTTGTTAACGAGAGACTATAACCAAAATCGCAATATTGGAGTCAATAAATTCATTCTTCTCCACGTTAACATGTAAAACCAGGATCATATTCCATACGCAGATACTAAGGTTTTGTTCTACAATTTGTAAAGCTTCATCAATATCCGTCTAACCGTTCAGGGAAAGTTTTGATTACACACAAATGAACAGACAAAACATCGGACAGACAATGAGACGGACAAACATACAGACAGACAAAAGGACGAGCATGGTTATTTATATATACATGTACCTAAACAAACATTGCCAAAGGTATACAAAAAAGTTGAATTTTATATTCTGATTTGAAAAGTAAACAGAAGTGGTAGAACTCGTAAAAAGAAGTGGTAGAACTCGTAAAAAGAAGTGGTAGAACTAGTAAAAAGAATGGTAGAACTGGTAAAAGAAGTGGTAGAACTAGTAAAAAGAAGTGGTAGAACTGGTAAAAGAAGTGGTAGGACGTGTAAAAAGATTGATTATTATGTTACTATCATTACCTTCTAACTGTTGCTTTTGTGAGGTTATTCTTGCAATTTCTCTTTTCTGTGTTTCTATTTCTGAATCTCGTGACCGTCCCATAGTTCGAAGTTGTTCTAAAATAATGAATATAAGCAGTTTAGAATAACTTCCAAATAACTCTATGACGAATAACGATAAAAATGCTTTAAAAAAATACAATATCAAACTCTCAGTCAAAACATGATATAAGAGCGAAATGTGGTATTATCGGTTAGGACGTAATCCGTCAATTATTAAAAGTATCCATTCGATAATAAAGTGATTTTTGACGTTTAACTTCAGCAAATGTTCATTATAGCAAAAGATGCACGATAATTCGAAAATAATATATGCTTTAAAAAAATGAAATAAACATCCGTCCTTTATTATTCATCCATTAATTGAAAAATGAACTATCCGAATTATTTTCGATTATAAACCGAAGTTTAAATATTTTTTTTTTGATCAATCATAAAAGTTTCTGTATATGCAAGAAGTGGATGATGGCTTTATAATTTGCTAAGTACAATAAAATACAGATCGATCATTTGCGATCTAAACTTAAGGGAGATACCATACTTTCACATAGCCATTACAGTAAAGGAATATGGGCTAAAGGTAAAATAGAGCTAAACTATTTACCAATACCAGCTTCATATTGTCTTTTGATCTGATGGCTGTTTTCCTCCTTGACCTGCACGTCAGCTTTTAGTTGTTTGATTGTTTCTAAAATAAGATTGTTTTATTTTATCTAGTCACTTTAAGGATTGGAACAAAGGAATAATACAAAATAATAATTTTACGCGACTGTCATACAAGTGAGAAGATTAGTTAGCTATAAATAAATATATAGATAGATATTATTATTTTAAAGTACAACTTGGTACATGCACATGAAATACAGTATATTACAATTTTAAACATATATAGTCAATAAAAATGTATATTTTCTACATAAGGAAATGCCTGTCAGGAATATGATAGTTGTTTTCCATTCGTTTGATGTGTTTTAGCTTTTGATTTTGCCATTTGTGAAGGAACTTTCCGTTTTGAATTTTCTTTGGAGTTCGGTATTTTTTGTTATTTTACTTTTCATCCAGGAAACAAAACTATTATTCTAAAGCTTGTCATTACAATACTAGTGATTTACATCTCATGTACCATTTTAGTCATAAACGATGTTTAGGTTGAACATTCGGTTTTATGGTCTACACTTGAAATGACTTGGTTAAATTCTTGACTGTCATTTCACTAACACCTGATTGAATTTTATATGTTTACCGAACAATTTTGTTGTTGTTTTTTTAAAAGTTTTCTTCAACATTTCAAATTGTTGATTTTCTAATTATTTATTTTAAGGAAAACTGATGAAAACAATTTCGAAGTGAGCATTTATATGCTTTTAATTGATATTGGCATTTTGTTATTAAACGAATCAAAACCCACTTTATAAATTCCAAAGTCCGAAGAGCTTTTCTGGATTTAATAGTTTATTTAATTGTTATTAAGTTGTCTATCACTGTGTCTATTTCAATGCAAGTGGACTGCAAGTCAAAGAGGGTTTGACCAATGTTGTAGCAAGTGTCTTTGTTTTGTATGCGTGTACTTTGATACTGATACTTAAGACATTTCTACTTAACGTATAGATGTATAAACAATATCAAATTAGGAAGTTATCAGCTTCATGTGTAGGTGGTCTATGGCTCGTTTTGGAATAAGTTATGGTCTATTGCTGTTTAATATTTGAATTTTCAAACTTCCAATATATAGTTTCTGGCGATTCTGATAAACTCATAAATGAAATGCGCTCACAATGCACCAAATAAACATATTCTTTGGAGCTCTTTATCAAGTATTGGCTAAATCTGTCTATAGTTGTTTACATCAGGTTTAACTTACCCTGTACCAAGGCAGGAATATGACAGTTGTTTTCACTCGTTCCGTTGTTTGATGATGTTTGATTTTGTCAGTTGTTATGGATTTTCTCTTTTTAAATTTACCTTGGAGTTCGGTATTTTTGTTATGCTTTTTTAAATCGATTTTTTAAAGAAGACGATCTATAGGAAATTACACATTAATATCTAATAAAAAATCTTAATGCTGAAGAATTTAAAATATCTTGAATGAAAATATAGCTCAACATGCAGACTTCTTATACGTTCAGGTATTTCACATCCAATTTTTTATGGAAATATTCTTTATAAAGCACAAAAATGTCAGTATTCACCTCTGAAGCTAACAAAACCTTTAAATAGACTTATTAAGAAGGGATATAGTTACGATACTGTTGTCAGGTCATTACAGATTGCATATTTTGGCGTTAATATTGATTCACTTATAGGGTCTTTGCATCGGCACTAAACACAATTATTTAAAAACCAGTTGTTGGCATGACACGGGTTATGTTCTTCTCGTATATGTTATGATGGTATGATACTAAACCCCTAACGGGAAGGATTGTGCCTGATATTCATATGATGAAGACATAATCTTTCAATCAGTTTAATGAAGTCTGGATCTGGCATGTCAGTTAACTGCTAGTAGTCTGTTGTTATTTATGTATTATTGTCATTTTGTTTATTTTCTTTGGTTACATCTTCTGACATCAGACTCGGACTTCTCTTGAACTGAATTTTAATGTGCGTATTGTTATGCGTTTACTTTTCTACATTGGCTAGAGGTATAGGGGGAGGGTTGAGATCTCATAAACATGTTTAACCCCGCCGCATTTTTGCGCCTGTCCCAAGTCAGGAGCCTCTAGCCTTTGTTAGTCTTGTATTATTTTTAATTTTAGTTTCTTGTGTACAATTTGGAGTTTAGTATGGCGTTCATTATCACTGAACTAGTATACATATTTGTTTAGGGGCCAGCTGAAGGACGCCTCCTGGTGCGGGAATTTCTCGCTGCATTGAAGACCTGTTGGTGACCTTCTGCTGTTGTCTGTTCTATGGTCGGGTTGTTGTCTCTTTGACACATTCCCCATTTCCATTCTCAATTTTAAATTTAATGATAATTTGATATTAGTTCTGGTTAGAACTAGTAATATGCAAGAAAGTGTGCTGGCACTCCGAAGATATAATTCAGAAATGGGTCATGATTTGAATATCTGTTTTATGTGATTTACCGTCTTTTCTTTTTTTCTCCTCTTTCAAACTGCTTAAAACCTCTTCTACTAAATCGACTTTAGTCTTCAGTTCTTGTATCTCTCTGAGATGACTTTCTAAATCAAAAGATATTGCATAAAATTTATTATATATGTAAACTACTGACAAATTTATTTTTTTCTAAACCATGATGTGCACTGACTATTTACATGGGCAAATCAAACATCATAATTGATGAAAAATATCTTGTTCATGGGAAATTCTTTTTTACTAGCGTTCCTTATCAATATATCCATTTGTCAGTTCGTCCACTTGCCAATCTGACACGTTTTTGTGAAAAGAGTTTCTTTTCGATATTGAATAGACAGGATGTATATACATAAAATGGTTATGTAGTATACGTCAATGAGACAGCAGACCAATGACACAAAAAAAAAGACATCAAGTGATCATCATGTCGTCTTTATCAATGCAAATGTGTCTTTACAATAAGTCAGCCTTAAAGTGCTCGAATCTTTAAAAAGTTGTGAATACATTTAATAAATTCTTTAAATGAAAATAAGTACATAAAAAAGTACGTAATTCTATCATTACTTTTATCTAGATGACAAAAACACAAATACAAAGAATGTGCATTTACCAGGAAAATAAATAACAATTCTTTAAGTTAATGTCCTGAATTAGAATGGATGTGATTGCGTTTTAATACATCAAACACCATCAACCAAACGGATGCTCCTCTTGCAAGTAGATTAATTTTTGTAATCGTATTGGATATGAAAACTAAAGAGGTAAAAAATTAAGAAATAAATCAGTAAAATAGAATGACAGTCTTTATCAAGCTATAATGTGAAAAGTCAGTACCCTTTTCTCTTCCTAATGTGACAACCATTGTTTCTATATATCGGTAGTGTTCTTCTTTTTCACCTTTTCTGGCTGAAATATAAAAATTTAATTCAACTTATCAAGCATGATTCAACTGAATATCATAACCTTTTTTGTGTTTTTGATGAGTAACCTTGCTTCATGTTATCTAAATCAGCCACTAATTACACAGTAATCAACCATGTAGAAGAAGTAATAACGAATAAAATAAACCAAATGAATAACTTCTGCAAAGCTTGACTTTAGACATAAAAATGAGGATTGCAACGGGAAATGTGTCAATGAGACAACAACCCGACCAAAGAGCAGAAAACAGCCCAAAGCCACTAATGGGTCTTCAAAACAGCGAAAAAATCCCGCACCAGTAGGCGGGCTTCAGCTGGTACCTAAACAAAATTGTTTGCTAGTTCAGAACCAAAATTAAAAAATATAAAAAATACATACACGACTAACAAAGGCCAGAGAGTCCTGACTTAGGACAAGCGCAAAAGTGCAGAGGGGTTAAACGTGTTTTGTGAGGTCTAAACCCTCCCCTATACTTCTAGCCAATGCATAATAAACAAACACACAGCAATACGCACAGTAAAACTAAGTTTAAACATATGTTACTCGACTTAACATTTTTAAAAACATTCAAAATCGACGGTACCTTAATTGCTAAGTATTATTGTGAGTTTAAAATACAATCTTTGGATTAAAAAAAAATATATGCAGGTATAAAAATATCATGATCTTAAACTAGAAAATATGTGCGTAAAATGATACATGACTACCTTTAACTTTTAATTTTATATCTTTATTTTTTCCTTAAAATAATCCTTAAGATTTGCCATATTTATATTGTATGTGTTGGAAATGGCTTCGCTATTCATCAAATTTTTACTCTACTCACCAAGATCTGCAGACAGTCCTTCGCATTCTTGATATGATTGTTCCAGTTGTTGTTCAGTGGTCCTCAACTGGTCATTGATCTGTTGATATTGTGCCCGGTACCTTTCGGTTTCCTCTGTATTAGATTTAAACAATAAAAAGATAAAAAATAAATATAATTTAAACGTTTTTGTGTATTTTATTGTTTGTATACTAAAACTCGTTACTAGATTTATACCTATACTTGTATAGTTTGTTTTAAAAAATATGACCTACCATATGTCGTCGCTAAACATGGCAAATAAAATATTTGATTTTTCGTTGATTCTTTTTTAATTGATTCTAATATATATTTTTGACCTTATACATTAAACGACTACTTGTATTTTTAAATTCGTCTCAGTAATGTTTAAAACACTAGCAGTTACAAATCAATTTTACTGAAAAAAGATAAGAAGCATTATTTGCAAATAACGTCGATACGGACCAATGCAAACCACAAAATCATACATGTATATATTATATATATAAAAAACGTTTTCGAAAATTTGATAAGCACGTGAAAAATGCGGAGACTGGTTTAAAAAAAAGATTTATTCATCGAAATACATTTAATGATGTTACTATTTTCAATTCAAAGGTCGCATGTTCTGCAAATCTTAATAGTCAAATCAACACTGCGATTTTATGGCTCTTGTAATAATGGACGAATTCACTTTTGGATCAGGAGGGATCAGCCTTTATTCGGTAAGAGTTCCTTATTTAGTCGATGAAACAATTCAGTATGTGACAATAAGGGGCTTCTGTCCGCTGGTGTGTCTCAAGTTTACACAAAGACATAGGTAATGCAGACTCTATTTTTTTTTTATTTCTTTGTGACACTGCCGAGAATAGCTAAACAATGAGTATTTTTATTTTACTTTACCTTTCATAGATTCTAGCTGGCCTGCTATTTCTCTCATTCTGTCAAGTTCTTGTTCCAATTGATCTTTTTCTCCTGAAATAGGAAAACATTCTAGGAGAGGCTTAGTTAAAAACATTTTAAATGCATCATAGTAACTACTGGTATTGGTTATCTATTTAATTTGTATGTTTTGGATTCTTCTTTCATTTTATCTAAATATTCATTTGAAGACTTTGTTCTAAGAACTATAAACTAGTGAAACAGCTATTTAGATCTCAACAGATCTTTAAAGACCGAACAATAAATTCATCTGTCATGTTCATTCTTTCAGACAATTTTCAGATTATCCACTGATGTAAATTAAGTAATGTTGAGACACATCGCTTGCAGTCAATGTAAATCTGATCAGTCCTTTTCCTCTAGTAAACCAATTTTGATCTGAATCGCTCATGTTGATCTGAGAAAGTCATAAAAGATAGAACAATAAATCATTTAGTAATTTTCAGTCTTTCATTCAATTTCCAGACTTATTCACTGCGGTTATTCAGTACTGTTCAGACTATTCGCTTGCAATTAGTTTATTTCTGTTAAGTAGCTTTCAGACAATTCAGTATGATGTTGATATGTACAGGAAAGTGACTACTGCACAGCCTGAACATAGACTGAACAGATCTTAATTGACTGCAAACGAATTGTGTGAACAGTACTTAATTTACCTCTGGATAAGTCTGATAATTGACTGAAAGACTAAATATGACTGAATAATTTTTTGAGATGATTTTAAGTAAAAAAATACTAATATTCATGCACTAGTGGCATGCATGTAATTTAATTAATTAATTCGTGATTGTTCAGCTTTTGTTATCTACCTAGTACTGCGTTGTTTGAAACGATTCATAACAAGGCTGGATAGGGGTAAGCCTGTTTTCAATTGGATTACTTTTTATTGTGGAGGAGTAATGAGAGTTATAGAGAACAATTCCATGTTATTCAATTGCCACACTCGTTTTTGTGTAGAAGCATATTTGAACATTTTAATATTTGTGATCATTTACCTTTTACATTTTCCAGCTCCACTACTTTTTCTTTCATTTCGTCAAGTTCGCTATTAACATGCATCAATTCTTCTTCAAGCCGATCCTTGTCATCTGAAATAACAGAACATTTCGAAAACTTAGCTGTTAACAATTCAAATCTAAAGAGAAATGTCGTCCAATTCGTTCAATGTCGTTTCTATGAAAACTTTCATCTGCTTGAAAAATTATTTAAGGTCATGTATCCGGCTCTTAGGACATTCTGTGACTGAATGGAAAACCCAGTATTTCATCGGAAATTTTCTCAACAAGTCACAGGAGGTAGTATGAATATGACACGAATCAACTAAAGAATTGATATGATATCGATACATATGATTTCAAAGCTACTATCGAATCCCAACAAAAAAATATAGTTACAAACTACAGCAATGCATTTTGATACGTAGCCATCATGGAAAATGTATAAAGCCTTGATTCTTTATTAATTTGTTAATCAAACAGTTTAGTGTCGCAAAAATACATTGATCGTTTTAAGATACATTTGCAACTATAACAGAAGTGGAAGTAGGGGGAAATTGTCAAAATATCCGTCAATCTACACAATTGCCAATGTTATCGCTATATCAAATAAGAGTGATAGATCGAATTATCACCCAATATCCTTAATTTGTTGTGTGGGAAAGGTAAATTAGCCTGTTCATTTATAAATAGAATTATCATAATTTTGAATGGCACGAGTAATTTTTGGTATTTAATTGGCTAAATAATGGCTCTTATTGTACCTCCTCTTTTACATCATATACTTAGGAATAGACTTAACTACTTACAAGATGAACGTGTATTGGATCTAGAAGTTATAACATCCGGTAGTATTAAACAAGCTGACTGACAAATAAGCTCATTGAATTCAAAAGTATATATTAAATGAAAACTATCTAATTTTATCACAGTTCTGCGTTTAACATTTCTTCCGTGCTGCTCTTATAACGTATATGATTACAAAGTTAACATCGAATCACAACAAAAAATTTTATTCACTAACTACAACAAAAGTTTGAACATAATTCTTTTTTTCAATATTTTCCAATAAAATATGCGTTATCTAAACTTGTGATCTACTACATACCAAGTATCTGCCGTCAATACCAAACTTATTGCCCTGGTTTAAAGATAGTTGTTCCTTTGGTAATCATACCACATCACCTTTAATATTGAGGCAATTTCATTGACTTGTTTGTCAGTGACATATAAACTGTTTTTTTTTGTTTTTGTGTTGTTTGGTTGCTATCTTATTTGCATGTTCGTACAACCTACATCTTTACATGTACTAATAAATGGTACATACATGTATAAATGAAAGACATTATGTTTACTTACCACTTAATCTTGTATAATCCTGTCCCTCACTTCCATTTGATTCTAGATGCCTTTGAATTGATGAATACTCTTGTTTTATGGTATCTTCGATGACTTTAGTAGATATATTAAGTTGCTCTGAAAAAGCAAATGTTTTGGTTTAATATTATCTTTTGATTGAATTGCATTCGTGAATTTAAAAGACTGAAGTAGTTCTGCATACACATTTCATTATTACCATTGGGGTTCACAATATTCAATTATATTCCACTATTATGCAGACTTTTAGCTATGAATTTTTAGGATACATTGTAATAAGCCTATAACAAAAATTTATATCATTTTGGAGGCAAAATAATGGACAAAGTTTCAGAACATTTAAATAAATTCTAAAAAGTTTTGCTAAATATGGCTGAGGCCATCGATGCATATGAGTAGAAAAGTCTTAATGTTTGAAATGATTACTACACACAGTAAGTTAAAAGAAAATGACCGTAAATTAAACATGCCAATTACGTGTATATAGAGAGATATTATTTCAAGCATTATCTAGCAAATAAAACTATATTTGATTTCGAACAGATAGAGCAAACCTGTACATTGTTACAGAGAATAACTTTCTAGAATTACCTTTTCGGTTTTCCAACTGAGATAGCTTCGCTTTACATTCCTCGAATTCTTTCCTGAGGAGCTGTTGTTCGTGGACAAGCTGATGTTTCTCATCTAAAAAGGGTTAAACAGGAGTAATGTCAGAAAAGGTTTTAAACTGTTAAAGCTTGTCAAGATGTATGAATGTCAACGTCACTTTCAATATTCAACATAAAAGAGTTTAACAAAACAACACTAAGTTTCAATTATAAATATATCTAAATTAATTGGTTAGAACACAAGAACATTTAATTTACGCGTTATACGCAGTGTCCTGGTATTTTAATGGAACGAAAATAAAACTTTTGATCATTAAAAAGTATATTGTGCAAATATAACAAGTAATTCTGTCTGAGCATCCATTCATATGAAAATAATAATTTTAAAAGATATTATGAACAAATTAAAAATTAAAAATTAAAAAATTACAGCTGCCCGTGAAAAAAAAAACCCTGATTTGTAAATTACCTTGTATATTTGAGTTTTCTTGTTTAGCAGAGTCTAGTTGGTTTTGAAGTGATGACAACTCTTGATGCAGGGAATGTTTAGTTTCTTCTAAAGATTGCTGAATTTCTTCTGTTAACAGATATTTTCAAACAGTACATTTTACATCAATTATCATATGGGTTATTCAAAGCGAACACGTTAATATTTTGAAGGATTTCATTTATATTTTGATACTAATCTGTATAATATTTGAAGAAATACAATTGAATGTAGAATTTTTGAAACGAGTTTATCTAGGCATTACAGCGTCAGCCCATAACAAATATGTGATAGTTAAACATGTTAAGTGTGAAGGTGAAGGTTGGCGCCTTTTAAGACGTTTAAACCCTATGCATTTTTATGCACCTGTTCTAAGTCAGGAGCCTGTTGATCAGTAGTTGTCGTTTGTTGGTGTGCTTTATAAGTGTTTATCGTTTTTCGTTTTTTGATATAGATTAGACCATTGGTTTTCCTGTTTGAATTGTTTTACACTAGTCATTATGGGGCCCTTTATAGCTTGCTGTTCGGTGTGAACCAAGGCTCCGTGTTGAAGGCTTTGACTTATAATTGTTTACTTTTTATACATTGTGACTTGGATGGAGATTTGTCTCATTGGCACTCATACCACATCTTCTGATTTATAAGTACCAATTATCAGGTTTTGAATATTGATACCGTAAAATATCAGCTATAAGTCACAATATGAAAACCTACTGACGAGTGGGCACAGAGTAGGATCTTTACAGGCTTCATATTTTGTCGAGATACTGATATTTAATTTGTTTTATGTGATACACTTTCAATAATCGATTTGTATTTGTGTCTTTTTTTTATGACAGAAACAATATTTTTCAAATCACAAACAGTAGTACAGAACGAGATAATGATGCCAAGCGGACATAAATTGATGCACTAAATAGAGATTTATACATTTCAGCATACCATTTTGATTTTGCAATTCATTCGTTTTCTCTCTAGATTCATCAAGCTCGCCTGTCACAGTTTCCAATTCCCGTTCCGACTGATTTTTGCCTTCTGAAATGAGTGAAGAATGAAAACATAAGTACAGTTTGCAGTTAGTAACACTAATTTTTTTAAATGTTTTTGTTCATGTTATAATTGAAGGGATTGTTCTATTTATGTTATATATTCAATTTTCATTGTTGTTTTTACATGCTTTCGTTGGTCTCTCTTCGACCTATAAATTTTAATTCTCTCTGTGGTATCTTCCAGTTTGTTTTACAGGTTCACGTATGAAACAGATAAAGATGTAGGTAAACTTTTTCACATTTGTCATGTCGACGCTTCTTGGAGCTGGCAATGCCGTATGGGTTTTGTTCATTTGTGAAGGTCTAACGAAGTCCTATTGTTGCTAATTTCTACGTCATTTGGCCTCTGATTGAAAGTTGTCTCATTCACAATCATATATTTTTTTCTGTAACGATAAACAAATTCATGATGAAAATAGAAGAAATAACCATGTAGTTAGTCTTTATAAAATGAAAATAAAACTTTATACATTTGCTGCGTCCGAAACGCTTCTCTGGATTCTACATTCACCAGGAACGCTCAACCCATTGTCTCTATTATTTAAACTATTATTGAGACGTCTCCTTCATTAATTAGACCCTGTTATCCGTGATTTCAAATAACTACCTAATTATATCTTAAATGAAAGAAACAAAAAACAATCAAAAGTATATAGGAAGTGGATTAAAATCATGAAATGATTTTTAATTACAAAATCGAATGTACTATCAGTTTACTGTACTGAAATTTCCACTTAAATATTATTAATCTGAATATTATCTGTAATTTACAAAATAAGGCATATTCGAACAAATTTCTAAGTATATTTATATATATACGTATGTTACCGAAACTCTAGTGTACTAGAGATTTCCAATAAAATGACATACGTACGTAACTCGACGTACGGACCTAATGGGACTGGTTATTGCCAACTATTGACTTGGCCAAATACCCCGTGTAAGTTTCAACAAAGTATTCCAAGACTTTTAAAATCATACACTGGAATTGTCGTCCATATGAAATAATTTTAACATGATGAAAAATGATAGAAATCATGCATTTTTATTTATCACGTGGTTCGCCAGATTCCCGCCCTAATTATCACTGACATAAGATCACGTATAAACACACGTATCACTTACCTATTATACGATCGATTTCAGTTATCTTTCATGGTTTTGATTATGAAAATTATTTTTCAATATACTTTGCAGATGACGATCCATTATGAACATGATTATTTTTTTCATCATCTGATGTTCTTTCTTTCTTTCTCCATTTATTTATTTATATTTTTGTGGGGAAAATATTTTTTTTTATCAATTTTAGAAATGTCGAAATCAGTGTTAGTTAGCCTTTCTCTATTGTTAAAAGTTAAATTTGAGATAAGACTATCACTTCCATTTAAATTCTAGATAACATTCTTTTCCATTTATTATACAATTTATAGATACAAAATGTCCTATGTAGTTGTATTTTCAAAGGTGTTCTCGATTAAGGATCGTTCTGTGTTGTTTTGTTTAATGGGAATGCTTTTTGAGTTCAAATGCGAAAGACGTTTCCTGGCAAAATATTTATATTCCTTGAAGTACTTTTACTTATAGTAATTTTATCTATTCTATTGTTAAACAATTTATAGAGGGCCACCGAATTTGTTTTTGAAACAGAATTATTGAAGTGAATGCGTTATAAGTTAGAAACATAGAAAAACTTCAAATAATAAGATTTCGATGCACTATGAAGTCAAAACGGCACGCTAATTTTTCCCTTTTAAATGTTTTTATTCCCAATTCAGTGCAAAAGATCACGATTTTGCCCAAAACTTAAATATAAGTATCAACAGGATGTAGGACCATAAGTGTTTATTGCATATGTTGTTTGAATATCAATATTCAGGACGAGAAGATAAATATGAACCCGACTTTGTACTAGACCGACACGCGTTTCAAATTTTTTAACGTGCTAGTTCACAAGATCACAAGATAATAGTCCACAGGGAGGCATGTCACCCTACCCGGACACATTATTTTGAATACAGACCGACCAATCTTTGCTCTTACTCTTAAATATCGCGTGCTTAGCAGAGAGGTAGCAAATCTTTAATTTTAACCGGACGAGGATCGAACCGAAGACTTCCCTCGCTCAACTCGAGGCGAGGAAGCTACCACAATAAACCAAAAATACACGGAAATCTGTTCTTATTGCAAACATATTAACAACAAGCATTCTGAGAGTATTGCATGACAATACATAGTCCCCTACCGATTAAAAATTGATTGTGCTGGAACAAAATGCTAATTTGATCTATAACTTGTCATGGTGTAACTATATAACAAATATTAAGTCAATATCTTCAAGCATGACGAAAAAAAAGTGTGGAAAACTGATTATTTTAGTGAATTTTCTAAGTCCAAGGACCATAACTCTGCACAAAATCATCAGACCGGAACATAATTCGAACTTGATCTGTAACTTGTCATCATAAAACTATATACTAATTATCAAATCAATATCTTCAAGCATGACGAAAAAAAGTGCAGAAAACTGATTATTTGAGTGAATTTTCTAAGTCCAAGGACCATAACTCTGCACAAAATCGTCAGACCGGAACAAAATTTTAAATTGATCTGTAACTTGTCATGATAATACAATACACCAAATATCAAATCAATATCTTCAAGCTCGAAGAAAAAAAGTGTGGCAAACTGATTTGCCGGACTGACGGATGGACAGACAGACAGACAGACAGAGTGACGGAGTGCAAACCTAAAGTCCCCTTCGACTTTGTCAGTAGGGGACTTATAACACACCAAATTAGAAAAAAGGAAAAATAATAAAAAGGCACAATAAAGAGAAAACAGGGATTTGAATCAAACCGACAAATCTCTACTTGTAACATTGATTCAACAACTCATTCATTTGAACCTCGCACATACCAACGTATACTATAGATCGTCTATCATATATGTGTATAAAGGTCCAAGCCTTGTGTTTATCATATTTTAAAATTAATGTATGTTCATTGATATATGTAAAATAGAGATCTTAATTTCAACCCATTGGTAGCCGAGATATTTTGTCGGTGTGTTTGATATCAGTCATACATAATTGACTTCATGGAGGGGTTTGATTCCCAGTGGAGGCAAATAAAAATGAAAAAACATAAAGGTAAGTTTGTTTTTACATTAATTTCATTAGTGAACAGAAACCAGTAAATAAGCCAATTCAAACTTAATGAAATTAAGCACACACAGGAAACAAATAAATACAATTTTGTGAGTCCATTTCATCGACAGATTTAGGAAGCGTTGACTCTTAAAAATGAAACCAAGGTAAATGAATAGGCTGACGTCACGGCAATGGTTTAATTTTTGTCATCATAATTTGATAGGATTTTTTTTTGTATTATTGAATATGCAATCAGATTTCATTCAATTATGTGATTGTTAAAAGCTTCGGTTGAATCTCAGTAAGGCAAAGCAAACAATTGGATGTTCTGTCTAGGCACTTGTCATCATTACTAAGAAAAAGATCAAGGTATGACGGACACTCTTCTGTATACAAAACACTTATATGTTCGGAAAACATACCCGAATAAATAATTTACCTAATAAATTAAAATTTTCTTCTTTAGCTGATTCTAATTGTTGTTGAAGGTTTGCCAACTCCTGCTGGATGGAGTTTTTAGTTTCTTCCATGGACTGTTGACTTTGTGCTGTAAATCAAATTTTAACCGCTTGTAAAAGTTGTTTGAGTTTAGGTCATAATTAAAACAACATTTTAGATGTAAATCGCCCACAACGTCTACCTCTGATTACTTTGAAATTTTAGACAAACCATCGCTTTGACCAATTTCTTTCAGGTGTTCAAGTGTTTTCAAAATAACTTTTATCACTCATCTTCAGATCAAAAGTCTAAGAAGCTTAAAACGTAAAAGTTCCGACTCTCTTTAACATAATGTATTGCCGGATAAGCTTTAAACAATAAATGCAATATTTAAATTGATTCAGTCAGTTAATCAATCGCAAAATTCATCTACTTGTAAAATGCGAAATGAACTAATTTATTGAAGTTTAGGCCAAAGTAAAGAATGTACAGCATAACAAGTTCTGGAAAAATAGAAATAGTTTGCGCTCTTGTTTTTTGTAATTGAAGCATATAAAAAAAATGATGTCTTTAATTTATTCACTAGAAATCACTTAAAAATAGCCTTTCATAAAAGAGAGGAAATAAAAGTAACCTTATAAAAAGATGTCAGTGGTGTATCTTTGAAAAGTGTTTTAAAATATTAGGAAACGAAGGGTATGCTGAGGAAAAAAATATGTGATTTTCCTATTTGAAAGTCGCAAGTTTTATGAAATATAAAATTTTAAGATTATAATGACTTACTTTAGTATATCTTCAAACACAGAAAGTGGTAAGAGTAAGGTGTGATAAATAATAACTGCATCATGTGATATATAGTATCCCCCCCCCCAATAAAAAAAAAAAACACCATCAAAATTATAAATAAATGATTACTAGTCTTTAATCCAACATACCTTGTTGACTTTCCAGACGGGCATTATTTTGTTTCCATCTTTCCAATTCGTCATTCACTTGTAATAATTGTTCTTCAAGTTGATTTTTATCCTCTGAAATGTGTTCCATTAAACAAAAAACTAGTAGTTATTTAACCAAAATAACCAGAAAACCTCATCAGACAAAAGAGATATTTAAATTATGGAACAATGATCTATGTTTCAATGTAAAGTTGATTTGGAAGACTTTCCGTTGTGAAAGCCAAACGAATTTGGAAGTTGCACTCTTTTGAGTCAAACTATTTAAGAAATAATTCATGGGGGCTTGAATTTATTGTGATTTTACCACAGGTTGTTCCTTTATGCTAAATATTTTACCTCGAGCGATAGCGAGGGGTAAAATATCAGCATAAAGGGCAAACCCGCGGTAAAATCAATATAAATTCAAGCCCACATGAATTATTTCTATTCTATTAGACAAAGACAGCAATTATTTGTGATTGAAGCGCTCTATGTCAAGGGAAATGTGTGATGTTCCCATAATTGAACACACTAATAATATTGAAGTAAACAACGAAGAAAATTGAATAAGTAACATTCTTAAACGATATATAATAACATACTGAGACAAATTTGGATGAATTTAATTAACTACCTTACTTTCATTTAAGAAGATATGGACATCATACAAATTCTTACCATCGTTTGTTTATTTTTTCATGTTTTGACGACTTTCAGTTTCAATTCGTGCATTTTACAGTAAAATCCTTACATTATTACGTCATCGTTCAATGACGTCATTTACACAATCTGACGTGAGGTAAATCATTCATAAAAAGATGACGTTGCCCATCAGCTAACATATGAAGATATTCGAAATTTACCAAGGGTGTGTACCCAAAGCGTTTGAAGAACGTCATATTAGATTTCTATCATTTGAAAAGTGCTCCATGCACCCCGTGCCAATAAAACAGATCTTTAACATTCGGAACAAATGATTTGTTTATAAATATAAAAGTGATGTTAAAAGCTTTCCGTTTATCATAGCCATATAATTAGGATAGTTGCTCAAAAGTATTCTAAAATACGGGGAAAATGACAAAATAAGGAATAGAAATAGGTTAACTCCAGTTACTTCTGATACAACCTTACCTTATGACGCCTTATATAGTTTTCTTGATTGATAAAAAAATATGTCATTTAACAGCCTGCTAATATAAGTTTTTGATATTTCTTAAAATCTATTTTGATGTTTCGTCGTCTTTGTGTCTACATGTTTTAAGAACTTAATACGAGTTTAAAAAAAATTAATTTTTTTACAGGTTTTTAACACAGAATTGTTTTGAAGTGAAATCAAGCTTCACTTCCTTATTTTATTGATTTTGGTTACAAATTATCGAATACGTAGGATTGAAAGCAGAGGTTTCAAGAAACACATGACAACAGCTTAAGATCTCAATCTTTTGTTTTCAATCATGGAGTAATTGAGTTTCAGAGATATCAAGTACGCGCATTTTAAAAAGTGGGTACTTAAAAAAATGTGACTCGACATACCTGAAGATGCTTACCTACACAATGAATAATAATAATATACCTGAATATGCTTACCTACACAAATAATAATAATAATAATAATGATAATAGTAATAATAATGATAATAATTCATTAATTTCAGTTCACTCATATCAAGTGATTAGAAATTCAATTACACCATTGTGCAATAAAAACTGGCCAGTTGCTTGTGTTTGTTTAGGAAAAAACACAATATTTGAACAGTGAATCGAAATCGTAAATGATTTTGTTCAAGAACATATTTACCCTGAAAAAATTCCTTCAAAGTTTAGCTGTCTTATATTTTTTTGTGTCTATGACTTTGTAAATTTGATGATTGTTCAGTCTTTCTAAGTAAAGTGTATACTCTTCATCTCAAAATGTGTTAGTCATTGCATCTGGGTCATTATTAAAAAATGGAGACTACAATAATAACAAATCTGTAGAAAATGTGTTATCACGTATTGATTGACAGATTCTGTTGTTCTGAGCGAACTAATGTTTTTCAGAAAGCGACAGCTTCCTTTTAGCTTACCGAGAAATTTTTCTTTTTCTTGGCGAGCCGAAATCAATTCTACTTCGAATGATGTTAGCCTCAAGTCAGTCTTCTCTTTAATTTCTTTCCAACTTTCAGTCATAACATCTGGCAATTGATATTCATTCTAATTAAAATCGTTGTTAAAAAACTTTTCATTGCTTAAGGCGAAATAAATAAATATTCGGGGTTCAATGTCACCAATAGGGACAAATGAAGAATAATAGCGATCCTCTAAGACCGTCTATCTTAGAATTTTTGATGAAATGTTTGTCAAGCTACAAATAAAAAGTATAAAAGTTAAAAGCAGAAATCGTATTAAATGTGTTGTTTTATTAACGCCCATTTCTCTCCAACTAAATACATTTTCGCCCAAAAAAATGGCGGATTACAGTTGCAACGGACATAGAAATGACAATATAAATCTTAATATTTTGGGGTTATCGCCTACCATCCAATTCTTTAATTAAATCGTGAGGGGTTCCGAGTAACCGTTTGTCCCGCCTGCTGCAATGAGTGTTAAAGTGAAATGTTGACTTAAAAAGTGAGTCCATTCATCAGTAAAATACAGAATTTAAAAACAAATTCAAACTTTTTCTTATAATGCTATTTCACGGTCTTGAAGATTAGCTTCTGTCCAAAATTCATATCAATCCACGAAGGTTTACAAATTTATCATGTCAAAAGAGTTTAATCCCAGACTGGTGCGTGAATGTTAACAGTAAAAAACTAAGAAAAATCTATCAGAAAGATATTGAAAATGAAAAAAAATAATTTCTACAGTTTGCTTCAGACATTATCTCTTAATCATATTATTAATGAAGGTTTGACAAAGCAGTTGATATGTAACAAACTTGAACTAAGTCTATTTATTAGTAATATACGGAAAAATTAAAATAGATATTTTCACAATTTTGGTCTGAATTCTGTATTTTGGTCATAACTAAGCTTCTGTCCAAATTTTTATAAAATTCCATGAAGGTTTAACAAAGTTATTAATGACTGAAAAACTTTAATTTCAGACTCAATATGAATGTTAACTGTAAAAACTAAAGGCTCCTAAGAGCCTGTGTCGCTCACCTGTATCTACTGTTGTTTTCGAAATCATGTAAAATAAGGTTAAAATCATAATTAATAGTATCAGATACTCTTATAATGATTGAGGCCAAATTTGGTTTAATTTGGCCCAGAAGTTAAATTCAGGTCATCCCATTGAAGTCTTACAATAGTTCCTGAAGACCCCTTATCATTATTCAAATCAGTTTTCAAGTTGTGACCATTTGAAATTGTTTTTTTCACAATTTTCCCTTAGACTTCTATAGTAAACCCCTATGTTCTATTTTTAGCCATGGCGGCCATGTTGGTTGGTAACAGGGGCATCGGATACATTTTTCAATCAAGATACCCTATTAAAAATTGTGGCTAAGTTTAATTCTATTTGGCCTAGTAGATTAAGTAGAGAAGATTTTTGTAAAAGATTACAATAATTTACCAACAATTGACTATAAAGGGCAATAACTCCTTAAGGGGTCAATTGACAATTTTGGTTATGTCAGATTTGCTATAAATGCTTTAGTCTCAGAGATATAAGCCAAAAACTGCATTTTACCCCTATGTTCTATTTTTAGCCATGTCGGCCATGTTGCTTAGCAGGCGAGGTCATCGGGCACATTTTTTAAACTAGATACCCTAAAGTTGATTGTGGCCATGTTTCATAATTCCAATGAAAGTGTGACAAAGTAATGGATGTCTAAAAAAACATTAATCATAGACTGAAACTAAATGTTGACGCCGCCGACGCCAACGACGGAATCTATGATCGCTATGTCTCGCTTTTGCGACATAAATGCCGCAGGCTTGACAAAAAATGTGAACACATCAATCAGATGACAAGCTACAACATATTTAATAAACTTTTATGTAATTTCATAATCAGATCACATTTTTTGTATATCATATTTTATTTTACATTTTGTAACTGCAATATAATCAATCCAACATCTGCAACCATATCCCAAACTTACTGACAACTGTAATTGAAAAGTTGGGTTTGCAAGTCTTTTTACTCAGTGGGATCATTACATTCTCCGGGTCACGTATTAGTTGGCGATGGGCAATCAAGAGCGCCGAGAAAGCATTTCCGGTCTGGCCGATATATATATGCAGGAATGAAAAGAAAATGATATAACCGACAAACCTTCTTGAGTGACTGACTCTTCTTTCCATCCTCTGAGATCTTCAATGACTTTCTCAAGTTTTTGTTCCCGTCGATCTCTCTCTACTAAAGTGAGAAAAAAATAAACATTTTGTAGAAATTCCTGACAATAACAAGGATATTAATTACAAAAGATAAAAAGGTAGCTATCCGTTATTTTTAAATTGTACTGTAAAAATGATTTTCTTTCACTGAGTAATTCAGTGATTTGACCATTTGCATCGTACATATTCAATTGAACTTGAAAAATGTCTTTTGAATGTTGTATTTTGGTTGCTGTATCAAATTGAAAAAAAATTTCAAAGTTAAAGTATGAATACAAGTACTATGGATCATACATCAATAAGAACATAATCAAGACACACACACAAAAAACCAAAATACATCATGATAATGTGAGGTTAAACTGGTTTAACCCAACACATATTGTTCCTATACCAAGTCCAGCTATCTGAAAAATATGTTATTCGTTGTGGTATTTCTTTATTGTATGTCTGGTTATTTTAGAAAGTCTGCTTAATGTGGTAAAGTGGCATGTTAACTCTGCGATTTGTGGTATTTTGGCAATCCTGTTATTCCTTCTTGTGTATTATACAGTCTTCAATAATACAAAGTTGTCAATGCAAATTGTTTTTAATCGCCGATTTTCACAGAAAAATGCACCAATACTTTCATAAGCATCTTTTCAATTTCAAAATTATTAAAAATTGTCATTTCATCAATTGAATATTATGTTTTGCAGCAACTTTATAAAATTGCATATAAACGATAATTTTCAATAAGTAAAAGAGAGACAAAAGATAACAAAGGGGCTTCAATCAATCTCATAAGTCGAAAATAAACTGACAACGCTATGGCTAAGAAAAAGACCAACAGACAAACACAGGAAACTAAAGACTGAGTAACACGAACACCACCAAAAAATGGGGGTGATATCAGGTCATATTCTAGTTCGAATACTTTCCAGTCATTTCATTCTTTCATTATGAAACTTTATTTATTCCATAAATAAATCAAAAAGAGCGAACTATTTCTTTTTTGGCTTCAATTCATTTCATTAGCAGCTTTGTTACATAGAAAGGATTGTTTAAGTTATGCCGCTTTTTGTTTTTAAAAATATTTGAGTGCAAATCAAAACCTTGTAATCATTTTCTTGTATAGATACCACTTCGTTTAAAAAAATATAATAGATAAAAGACATATGATTCATATAACACAAAAATCACACTACTAGAAACAGAATGCAGATAATGATTCTATGAATTGAAGAATAGCCTCTAAATATAAAAATCCACACGATAAACAATCGAAAGAAGTCTTTGGATATTGTTTGCCTTTTTATGTTGTTACAGAACCACTGAAATATTTGTTTGCTTTTATAAGTATGCCATCTGCATTTTAACGTGTAGTATTCTTCTGACTATAACTTGACGTGTTATTTAAAAAAATCATTTCAGCAAACCTTTTTCACTTTCTAATTTAATTGCCTTTTCTTTCCATTCAACAAGCTCGTATTTTTCACGTTTTAGACCCTGTTCAAGTTGGCATTTGCATTCTGAAATAAGTAAAAGATGAAATCTTACAAGAGTCGTTAATTAGTAACTGTAAAAATTATAAATGTATATGTTAGCGGCAATAAGTGAAATTAGGCATTACGCTAAATCCTAGGCAATCAGCTAACGCATAGGCATTAAGTTATTGCCTGAAATTTTCAGGCATTAAGCTTATTTCCTGAAATCTGTTGAAGATTATTCAAACTATTGCCAAACATCATTTCAGGCAATAAGTTAACTTTGGGATCTTCCAAATACATGTACATTCGGTGAAATACTCTTGATGTATTATATTTTAAAAATGATATTCCAAAAATTAATATAAACTGATTTAAAAGATATTCAATTTTTAGTATTTTTTCGTATTCAAAACAGAACTTACTCGTATTTCTTTTAGGTATTGCAAAAAATGGGTTTTAAACAAATAATTGTATCTAATGGAAAAGGGGAGAATTGAAGATTCTATCTGAAAATTATTTAAAGAAAGTTCACTCTTCACTGGTCGAGCCGGTTTGATTTGGTCAAAAATAAACAACTGAAGATATAAAACTTTGCCAGTCACATCATCTTTCCATCTGTTTTAGTGGATATGTAATTTTTCTTAAATACTCTTCTTGTGTTTTCACTTCTTAATCTGGATTTTTTACATTTAGACAACAACAAATTTCTTGAACCTTTGCTGAATATGAATTTGAATCAGGGAATACAAAGATCATCTACCCAAGGCAAAATCACAATGATCATTTGGCAAAGATTAAACTTTTAAAATCAGAAAAGAAGGCAGCTGTGGCATATTACTATTCAAAATGGTATGACTTATTTACCATTGGAGTTTTGAAAGACTGGTTACTAAATAAAAGAGAATGATGAGGGAAATTTCAATGTTGATGATTTTCTAGAGGAACTGTATGGTATTTTTGGGAAAAACACATAAAGAAATATGTCATAGCGGCCTATTATTATTATAGACCGTACAATTAAACAATCTAATAAAGGTTTGGCAAACATTTTCCATGATTCCATTGTACTATTTCTTCCATTTTGTGAAAATTGTAACATGACAAAAAGTGCATAGGGAAGGGAGTAGTAGTAAACCCCGTTTTATCCAAAGAGTTTTACAGAAGAGGACAGGTTGATTTATTGGATTTCCAATCAAAGTACTAGTAAGATGGAAACTATATTTTCTTATGGTGTACCAAGATCACATAAAAAAAATATATTACTAGAGCTCTTACGTCAAAAAGTGTTTCAAAGATGGCCTCAAATTTAATTTATGATTTCACAATATTTGGTGTCCCACATAAACAGCAAAGTGTCAAAAATCGTGAATTTGCAGCATGGGTTATCATGGTTCTATCTGAATTAATGATAATGTGGCCAAAACTACTTGTTGTTCACGGAAAGCCAACAAGAGTGGTCAAACCAGAAAATATAATACATGTATTATATGTCTCTGGTCAAA
The DNA here is from genome assembly GCF_021869535.1 of Mytilus californianus. Classification (NCBI taxonomy): domain Eukaryota; kingdom Metazoa; phylum Mollusca; class Bivalvia; order Mytilida; family Mytilidae; genus Mytilus; species Mytilus californianus. Next base: position 56,624,021 of record NW_026262679.1, on the reverse strand, counting down.
CAGAAGTATTCATGACATGCTTACTGCATGGATGAGGAACAAAGAATTAACAGTGGTCATTTGGAATCAAATTAGTCCATATACAAAAGAATTCTGCTCTATACAAAGGTATTGCACGATCACCAGCTGCAAATGCTAGAAAAACTTTAAACTGTGAAATACTATACTAGTCTGTGCCATAGCTCCGCACCAAGTGGTAACAAATAAATTTCAAGACAATTTTCTATCAAAATAAAAAAAAAGAGATGTGGTATGATTGCCAATGAGACAACTATCCAACAAGTTTACATATATTTTAAGAGGTTTATTCAATGTGTTTTTATATCAATATTTTACTAATGATTTTATGTCGTGTAACTGACATTTAAACTTCAGTAAATATTCTTATTATTCTATTATGCACAAAATGTATTTTAACTTTGAATAAATTTCTTTTTATTTACTCTCATTTTCATTTTAGGCGTTAACATTAAAGCATGGACATAATTTTCAGGATTTAAGTTTAAATCCTCGGATTTAAAAGTAATGCCTAACATTATCTAGGCAATAAAATTACTGCCTAGGCGTTATCTTATTGCCTAGGCGTTACCTTATTGCCTAGGATTTAAGCTTCATGCAAAATTTCAATTATTGCCGCTAACATATACATATCATTTTCACAATACAATATAAACCAATCGAACAAATTTGCATCGATTACTTATAAAATATTTGAAGAAGAGTAAATTTCTAGAAAATAAAAGTTCCACCACGAAAATAACAATGATGATGGTAATGTCACATTAACAGAGTGGACTTTTGGGATCTATGACAGAAGTAAAAAGTAGTTACGATATTGAGAATCTTACGATTAATAAATAAATGGTGGCGACAGAAAAAATACTTAGAAGTACGTCTTTATAACAATGTTTTAATAGTTCAGAGTTCATTAAATTATGTAATTGTGTGAGTTGCTTAGACATATTTCACTTCAGACGGTTGGGTCGTTTTTTCAAGGAAAATGCGACCATGAGATGATCGAGATTTGATTCACACATTTTCTGTATACTTATCTTTTAAATGTTTTTAAAACTTTCCGAAATAAATAATTTACCTGACAAATCAATTTTTTCTTGTGTTACTGATTCTAGTTGTTGTTGAAGGGTTTTCAATTCTTGATGGAATGCTTCTTTAGTTTCTTCAACAGACTGTTGAATTTGTACTGAAAATGAGAATTATACACAAATACATAACTAAATCGTTTAAAAGTAATTTTTTCTCGATTTGATATCATACATAAAACAACATAGATGTGTACTTATCAGAAAATTTGACTCACATTTCAGTGAAATCTAGAACACATTATCGCTTTGATAAATTTCTGTCAGGAAGACAAGTATTTTTAGAATGACCTTCTTCAATCGTTTTTGGACCAAAAGTTTACGAAGCTTAAAATGTAAACATTTATTAGCATGCAAAGCAAAATATACCGATCGGAAATGCTAAAACCATTTTATCCCGAACATCCACCATATCTTTCACTACTGACATATCAAGCATCATAATGTTTTGATTGACACAAACAAGTAATGAATCAAGCACGCAATCGTGTACGTGATAAGTCACGATAAAAACTCTGTCTATTGAAGTTGAATGGGTTGAACAAAAGTCGATTTACGTTAAACGTTAATAAATCATTTAACAGTTACAATAGAATAAATTAACACTGAAAATGAAAACGTCATTTAACGTCCTAATCGTTACATCTGTCAGTATAAATAAGGGTAGTTTACCCATTGTGTTATTGAGCTATGGTCATTTTTTTTAATTCTTGTCTTTCATTTTTGCTTATGTGCTTTATCTATATGCCATTTTGTTTTTCTTTGTTGACATATTTGTTTGTTCTTATAGTGATTAAGAAGATAACAAAATGTTAACTGCTGTACCCCTATTTTTGACATTTTTTTCTATTATGTTTGTTTGTTTTGTTCACACATTGTTGTTAATATAATGAAATTATATGCGACTGTCATACAAGTGAGAGGTTTAGCTAGCTATGAAAACAGGTTTGATCCACCATTTTCTTACTAAGGAAATGCCTGTACCAAGTCAGGAATATGACAGTTGTTTTCCATTCATTTAATGTGTTTGAGCTTTTGATTTTTCCATTAGATAAGGGACTTTCCGTTTTGAATTTTTACTTGGAGTTCGGTATTTTTGTTATTTTACATAAAAGTATCAGTATCAAAACAGATAACAATTGTTTTTAAACAACTTTTCTTGTTTGAATCTGTTTGTAGATGTGGCATTCAAATCAAATCTCATTCGAATGCTTACAAAAATAAATCCTTACTGTCAATGGAGACAAACTAACCTTTGAAAAAATATAGCTTATCAAAGACTTCAAAGATCCCAGAAATGGTTCAAACATGGGCTCTGTTACACTTATTAATAACTGCTTTTATGGTTGTAAGACCACAAGTCAGAAGAACAGTAATGTTCATTTCAACGTTTCCTTGTTGAAGATATAAACAAATTTCATTAGATTTCTTGTGTAATTTTGGAAGCCAATACGTTGTTGGAACCTTGTGTTGTTACAAATAAGCTTTTAGTAAGTCGTAGTTGAAGATTGTTCATTTAAGACCATTTCTTCAGTACAGGCAGTAGATATGAAAATACTCTGATTTTTTAGTATATCAATATTGGTCTGACGTAAGCAGGAATAATTTAAATGGCAAACCGTTTTACTTCAGAACTTAACTTACTTTTGAATCATAACATTAAAGGTCAGTTACGAAGAAACCCAAGAACGATAAAAAAATATAATTTCAAATGTTTCTAGTTTAAAATGTAATTTTTGTCACATCACAAAAACAATCGTATATGAAAGTACATTTCATTTCCATAGCAAATATTATTAATTAAACACTTGTGATTTCTATTTAAGTGCCAGTCTGTCTAAGAATCAGGCAAATTCTAAAAAAATCAAAACATGACATATTTCAAATATTCATCTCATATACAAAATATGTTACCTTTAGTTAATCCAAATAGAACTGTATAATCAAATTTTAGAAAATCAATTGCAGTATTATGTATTAGCACTTCGAAGTTCTATATGTTTTACTATTAACCTATGTAAATTCAGGCAATTTCAATTCACAATATTTTTTATTACCAGACCCGTACAATCACAATGATTGCAAATATAAATACTAAGCAAATAGAAATTTCAGGTTTAAGCCTTCGTCTGGTGGGTTTTTTTGTCTACTGGTCAAAATTCCATTCCAAAGATTCTGTTGCTTTGTTCATGAAAGAACACAATTTACAGAGTTACTTCCCCTAGCAGAACTCTTTTGATGTAAACAATACTGATGTCATGCATGTGGCAGACAATGTTGAACTGTAGTTTTTCAATCTTATCTGACGATGAATGAGGGAATTCACAGTATTCTAAGGATGAAAAGACAACACGGTTATTGGACAATGTAATAGAATTGTTGAACCACTTCCCTAGGATTAAAATATTCAAAATTAGACAAAAATCAAGTCGGAGGGAAAATTGACTTTTTACAATATTGGGATCTTTTCCCACTTACATGAACATTCATACTTTGTTTGTCCAAAACACCAACAAACCCTAGGAATATGCATGAGATTAAGAGAAGGAATGTTGATTGTGCACAACCGTCTCACAAAGGAAGGATCAAAGCCAGGCAGAGCAGTGCCAATCCAGATGATCAGGGCCTTTTTCTAGGTTCTAAACACAAGGTACACTATTTACATATTATTATATATTCAAAAGATAATTTTGGTCCTACACCATTCTCCTCCCCCATTATATATTTTACTGTAAAATATTGAAAATGGTTTAGGTTCAACATGAATATAAAAGGGGGGCTCATTATCAGACTCATATTTTGTTTTTCGGCAGATTTTTTTCTGTTAGATAATTATAGATTGAAAAGAAGTAAACTTTTTTTTTCTCATATTTTATAAAGAATGTTAAGAAAAAATGGTGATAATGCCAAAAATATGAGTTTGTTCTAAACTGAAGGAGACCCCTGGCCCTGAAAAATGTACTATTGCCCTTCCAAAGGAAGGTTCACATGTATTTCTTTAACAAATGTTTAAGTTTCATACATAATGATGCATTTAGACCTAAAAAAATAGACCTACAACTGAAAATTATTAGGTTAGATAGGTACGAAAATGATTTTTTTTTTAAATTTTTGACTGGTTTAAAAAGGGGAAATAATTTGACGCAATATAAATAGGGCTCGTTAAAAACTTACAGAAATGTTTATGTATAGGTAAGGTTATCAAAGGAACAACTATTTTTTTCTCAAATAGGCCTTCAACAATTTACAAAACTATTTTGATGATATAACTGTACCTTATAGGCTTAATGTAAGGAATATGTTGTTTTTATCAGTGCTATTAAAAAATGACAAGAAAAAATTTCCAGTGTACTTTAGGCATTTTTAATCATAAAATATAGGGTCAGTATTTTTAGTACTTTAAACACATACATATTTTTGGTCTGCCTTAGGCCCATTACCTTATTTACAATTTTTGATCTACTAAAATGTTTTAACCCAGAGCCCTTGAAACTCTATATATAGCTAGCTTTCAGGGGTTAAAACATATTCTGCATAACTTATACTTATGGAAATAATTTTCTTAGTTAATGTTATTTGCAACTTATTAGATTGGTCTGAAGTAATCTTGAGCTACAAAGAAATTTCATGTACAAGTATATATATTTTTATCAGACTTAACAAATTTGAACTTTTTCTTCAGGGATTTGCTGAATTGCAGAGGTGATTTGTTAAGACACATACCTTTGATATTTGAAAGAACTGTTTACAGAAGACTATTGAATTGCACAGGTACAAATTATTTGAATTTAGATATTTTTTATGTATACCAGTAAATTTGAGTGATAGAATATTTACTTCAACCCATCTCCACTAGTGGGCCCATTTTTTTCGGTGAAATATTTTTTTTAAACGATTTTGTGATTTAAGAAATAGATGAAAATTACTTCAGCTACAAGATGTTTTTGTCATACCCATCCACAACAGGACAGCTCTTTATCATAGATTTTCCAGTCAGTATGCAAATGCTGATTTACAAAATGATTTTTGCTGGTTCTGTTTTGAGCAAGTGGTTAATTCATCTTATGATATACATGTAGATATACATGTATATATGTCATAACAAGAACTAGGTCAATATGACCTACATGTACATTTTCTGCTGGAGCTACTTGGGTAAAAATATTGACAATGCTAAACAAGAATTATGCAGAGATCACCTACACATGTATTGTCAACAACAGCAAGAGTGTTTTTACTTGTAAAAAAATCATGCATTTCCTTTCCCTACTCAAAAACATATTGGTGTTTAAAATTTTTTAATTAGGTCAGCTTAAGTGGAACTACTAATGGTAAATAAATAATATTTGATATATAAAGTTGTATAAGCATTCAATTTGATGCATCTTATATCTATGGAAATTATTTGGCCCTGTCCTCTTACTTCGACCCTTGGTCATGGTCTATTGATTTTATCATTTTAGCAACTAGTTTACATTTTAAAGTGTGTGATTTCATGTAGATCGGTTAACAAAGAACCACTTATGATAAGTTAGTTTTATTTGAGGGTAGGAATGCCCTGTATTGTCAGGCGTCAAACAGTCATTTAAGGCTACCGTAAGCCTCAAATTGGTTAAAATTTTACCGTGATTTGTCATAATATCCTAAAGTTATTGTGATTCGTCAGAGACCTCAAAAAGTTATCATCACTGTTAATTTTGGAGAAAAAGTTAACATGATTCGTCAAAATCAGTCGATTTCTTTACGGTTAAAAAGAAAGTGTACATTTTATCGTCATAGACTAAAAATTACCGTTAGCGCCCTTTGGCAAGAATTCTTACCCTTAATCTTAATGATGGACTGGTACCCCCATTACCACTCTCTTATTTGGTATACAGTTGTATTTAGTATTAATGGCATTTCTTATATTTCTACTGACATTTTTAGTAATGGTTCATTCACTTTGAATATTTGGCATATTTAAACATTTCAGAGTATAACTATTTGATTTCATCATTTGAATTTTTCTACCAAATTAACATATAGACTGTGTCAAGTTTATTTTTTAAACTTTTACTATATTTTAGTGAAATACTTTTCATTTCTAAAGCGAAAAATGACAAGTGATTGCAAAATCACTGGTAAGCAAAAAAAAACAAAAAAACAAACAATGTTCCACCTGGGACTTGCACATAAATTTATATATTGATCGCTTGTTCACATACATGTACTAAAATTAATGGTCGTTTCCTTAGTGTTCATTTTTTTAAACATCAATCATTTACATTTCATTCAACCATAGTGATTCACTGAACTTGAAATTAACAACATGAACTGTAAATGAATTGCTATTATATTTATTTTGATTTTTACTGAAATTTCATATGATTGCAGGATTGATGATTAAAAGATTCAACTACAGTTCAATGAGGCTCAACATATTGTGATGCCAATATTGCGCACTTGAGTAGGAAGATCAAAATGATTGTAGCAAATGGACATAAGTAAATAGCGTGCCTTCAAATTGACAAACATTTCTGAAGTGAAGGATGACAACTTAGCCTCTATTTGTTGGGAAATTTTATAGCCATGTTTGAACCTAAAGAACAGATATACAAAACCTGAATGACAGATGAAATAATAAGACATGATAAATATAAGAAGACTCTGAACAATCTGAAAACTGTAAATTCAGGAATTACATGTATGTGACAGAAGTTTTTAAAAGCATTTGAATGTTGAGATTGGTTGAGTATCGCAATGATAAGAACTTGCATTCTGAAATCAGAATTTGGAAGAGCTTTTCCTGTATTAACATAAATAAATCTCTAATTTGGTCAGTTACTTTTAAAAATATTATAATAAATGAATGCAATAATTTGTGCATTTTAATGTTTTCTTTTTGAAAAATGTTGCATGTTTTTATGACTTACATTTCGTCTCACAGTGTCACAGTATGCAAGACAAAGGCATTACTATCCGACGGTGGTAGGGCCAAATATTATATTTTAGAGGGTAGAAGACCGTAGAAGACCTGGATTCGTAATATAAATAAGAAGAGCTTGTTAGCAGATACCTTATGTTACAAAGTTTCTGTCTGTCATATGTCCAAAATCCTGGTCCTCATTTTCATGGTTCAGTGACTGCTCAAATTTTTTTTTAGTTTTTTGGTCATGCGAATTTCTCACTTATTATGAATAATATTAGGATAACTATATTTGGTATATATATGGGTTACTTGCTATGTCTCCATGGCAGTCAGACAGGGTTCACCTGACCTCAACCTCATTTCATGGATCAGTGATCAAGGTGAAAGTTACATGCATGAATAGGTTCATTTCTCTTATATAAGCAGTAGGTCAACTATGTGTGGTGTATGGAATGATTGTAAGGGATAGATGTCTGTCTAGATCTGATAGGTTCCATCTGACCTTGTCCCCATTTTCATGATTCATTAGTGATCAATGATAAGTTTTTGTGTTTTTGGTCCTTCTAACAAGTACTTTATGCAATAAATAACTTTATTTGGTTTATGGAATAATTATAAGTACATGTCAGTCTGGCAGGTTTCATATGACATTGACCTCATTTTCAGGGTTCATTAGTGAAAAAAAAAATTTGTGTTTTGGTCAGTTGTTCGAGTGCTGTAAGCAATAGGTTGGTGTATAGATCGATTGCAAGGTGTATATGTCTATGAATTTGGTGTTATCTGACCTTTACCTCATTTTCATGATTCAAAGGTCAACGTTGAAGTTTTGTAGTTCCGGTTAGTTTTCAATTATTAATAGCAATTCAATATTGAAGCATTTAACATAAAAAAATGTATAATTTAAATAATAGCCTATAATTTTGATAGAAAGAATGTGGAATATGCATACTTTACTGTTGCTAAGGAGTATTTATTGGTTGTTATGCATATCCCTTGTTTAAAAAAAACCACCAGGTTGTAATACAAATTTTAAAGCATGATAGTGTCAGTAACTATAATGAAATGTCTCAAACCAATATGAATCTGGTATAAGAAGTAAGCTCACACCAAAAATGTGAAACTTTTGAAAGAATCTATTTTGTTACTAGGGGGTTTAAGTTGTTGCTAATGAAATGTAGTTATTGTTTAATTTACTGATTTTATATCGAAATGATTGATATCTGACCACTTAATTGTCGCTTTTTGCACTGGAGAATATTTTTGTATAAAAAAAAACCAAAAAATTTAAGTTTGTACATTTTGGTTGCTAAGGACTATTTTCGGTTGCTATGTAATATTTTCCGGGAAAAAACTGGAAAAATTGACAACACTGGAATGAGATTAGCTTAAATAAATCATATTTAGTCCATTTATATGTCTTTAGTCTTTAATATTGAATACATTTGTTACAATTTGTTTTTTTAGCTTTGTTGCTATAGGTTAACTTTGTTGCTATGGTTACTCAATATTTGGAAAAAACCCACCGAGCTTTTATGAAATAATGAAAGTATGACCACTACTTGTTCCATATTAAGTAACACAATGTATATGCTGTTCTGGTAATAGAAAATATTTGAACTTGATTTCTGGCCTTTTTTGGCTTTTTTGGACATTATGGTCCATGGAGACCATCCGTACCCCAAAATTTCAAGAATGAAATAGAATTTCATCAAAACAGCTGTTCTTCAAGAATATTTGATAGTTGAAAAAGTTGCAGTACAATGGAGAAATACTACATTTTATATGAACAGCAGTTTTCATGAGACTGAAATAGTGAAAAACTGTCAGTTTTATGCTAATCTCAATAATTCGTTTTTTGGAAAAATGAAATGGCTCTGTTTCCATAGCAACCATATGTAATTGGTCCGAAAAGTATTTTTTTCTTTATAACTTGTTATTCAGATGATTTGTGCAAGTTTTCATCAAAATCTGAGACTATCATGTTTTGGTCACTGCCTGATCCTTAGGCAGACTGGCACTTAATTGCTTTGGTTATAAGAAACTGGGTTCTCGCTAACCGTTTTGATGTTTCCATTGTGATCGTTCATATATTATTTGTTTGTGTTTAGTACTATTTGGATACTCTGATGTAGCTCTGCATGTTTTGGATTGAAGTGGAATTCCGTTAATATGATTATAGTAAAATCGGTAATATGTTCATTCAATCTAGTTCTTGGATTTTCTAATATACCTTTTATACTTTCACTTTCCTCTTTTAATGAATCCAATTGTGTTTTAAGCAAAATAATGTCTTTGTTGACTGCCTTGCCTAATTCTTCTCTTGGTTGCTGAACATGTCCTAAAATGTGAATAAATTGAACATTATGATTAACCGAAATAAAGGAAAATGATTTATATGCATACAAAATATTCTCATATGGTTGTGGCTTGTTATCTATTTCTTGCATGAAATATTTCTCGTACCACACTGCACGGAGTGTGATACGAAAAAGTGATACGGAAATCAGCGTTAATTTGATTGGCTTATCAAGCATCATGTGACGATATTACGACATTTCCATTGGCTATTCATGAGGTCAGTGATGACTTTCAAAGGTTAAGACGATGTATTTTTCGTCCATGGCAATGGACATATGTGATTTCTTCAATTATATATACAAAACACTTACACTTTTTACCAGAAAATATTCTTTTTGTCAAATTTTATTACATTCTGGAGCGTACAAAAAGTTTTAAAATGTCTGATGTCTGACACCGGAACAGGACATATTTTGTTTATGACGCCATACTTGAATGTGCAAAAGACTGGATCAACTATTCGCGGAAGTTTTATTTTAACACAACGAGAGTGTTGACTATAAGAGAAATAGGTTTAACAACTTGTCAGAATTGGATATCGCTTGATATCAACTCTCGTTATTTAATTTTAGTAGTAATAATAAACTCGCCGAAGGATCGTTTATTCTCATAATAAAATTAAATAACTCGAGTTGATATAAAGTGATATCCAATTCTCACTCGTTATGAAACCTATAAATCTAAAGTACCATAGTGTAGTCTACACTCTGGAAGATTAAAAGTGCAATTTTTTACATTGCAAGGAATATGTTCTTGCCCAGTTGTCTCTGGTAAAAAGGTATCTCATTGACAAACATAGCACAACTTGTTATTCATATGTATAAAAATGGATGTGTGAAGTACTTGGAAGCTTATACATTTATTGGTATTGGCTCATCATGTAACAGCGGTATTAACAAAATTTAGTCCAATTGACCTCTGACCAGTATCCAGAGTTACCAAACAGTAGTTTATATATCTTGATGGTTTTGATCATATGATATTAATCACTCACCATTTATGTTTTTTCCGTTTTCTTTTTCAGAGATACTTCCATCATCGTCATTCCCTATATTCTCTTTAGTAAGATTATCGATCGACTCAAACTTTGTTTGTACATGGTTGCGAATTCCTTTCTGTATAAAGTCTCCATAAATGTTTTCAATCTCAGATGGGCCATTATTCCCTTTCTCTGAAGTATTGTTGTCACCCAGGAAATCATCACTGCTACCACCTTTCATTTCATTTTGGATAAATGTTGACGGCTGGTCGATACATTGTAAAGTTGTCGAACTTTCGCTGTACACGGTCATATGATTCATTTTAGTTGGTTGGCTATATTTATTTTGTCCCTGATTATTCTGGTCAATATTTGTTTTACTGCCTGTACCAGAAAACTGCTCGTCACTTATTATGGTATGTCTAGGTGTAGTATTTGCTATGTTGTGTTGGATATCAGCAACGTTATTTTGTGTTTGGTCATTACTCTGTGGGCATTCTGGAGCTAGAGATAGATAATCTCCTTCCATGTTGAGGCAACTGTTAGTTAAATGTCGTTCAGAATCATCACTCTTATCTTGTTCATCGTCGCTCTTATCTCCGCCATCTCCTCTAGTGATCAGAGTTTCGGTGTTAACGGTTGGAAAGGTTTTCGTGTCAGTTTTGTCTACTTTTGAGCCAATGGTTCCATCGTGATCGTTTTCTTCAGAATGCTGATATCTACTTTTATTTGAAATAAGGATGTTTTCATTCTTCTTCAGTTCTTCTTCATTTTGATTATTTTCAATTGTGCAAAGTGTGATCGAAGAATGAAAAGTTACGTAAGCCGTCTCCTGGTCGGTAGATTCCACTTGACTTTGTCCTTGTTGATTCTGATCACCATTGTCAAAATCAATTCTACCTGGATCGTTTACGGTGATTGCTTTATCTAAATCATCTCTTGGGTGCCGAATATGTCCTGAAATGTGAATTTAATGATCGATCATGATGATTTACATAAATCAAGAAAATGATTTATTGAAATACAAATATTCCAAAGTATGACAAAATGAGCTGATCTTTTTCATTCTAGTATGCTTTAAAGTGCGATTTTTGCATTTCAAGGCATAAATTTGGACACAAGAAAAATATGAAAAGACCTTGTTTTTGGTCTATGGTGAAAAGTTGTCTCATTGAAAATCATACCACAACTTCTTATTTCATATATAAAATTAATTGAGATGTGTAGTATATGGCGATTATTACATTTCTTGCTATATGCTCATCATTTAAGAGAGGGTTCAAAATAATCATGTAATAGAAGTTTGTACATCTAATCAGTTTTGATTGTCTTATAATAATATCTCACCATTCATATTTTGCCCGTTTCCCTTTTCAGATGTATTTTCATTGATAAAACCCCCATCATCGTGATTTTCTTTATTATCCCCAGTATTCCAGTAAGCTTGTTCTGTAATAGAAATCTTGGATAAAGAGTCATCTGTTGTATCATTTGAATTCTCACGGACTTTGACTTGTTTTTTAGCTTTAAAGCCACCAGCATTGTCATTAAACTCAAATGGGCCATTATATACTTTCTCTGGAATGTTTTTGTCATCCATGGTATGCTTAGTTGCAGTGTTTTGTTTGTTGTGGTGGATATCACCAAAGTTATCTTGTTTCTGGTCATTGTTCTCTGTACCATCTGGAGTTAGATGAAGATCATCACCTTGCATGATTTGACAACTTTTAGTTTGTTTCAAATGTCGTTCAGTGTCACCACTCTTATTTTGATCATCGTCGATCTTGTCTTCGCAATCTTGCTCTGTGGTATGAGATTCTGTTAAGGTAGTCAAGCTTTCTGTCTTAGTGTTGTCTAATCTGGAGTCATCACTCCTTGTGTGTTCATTTTCATCGGAATGCTGACAATTACTTTCATCGGAAGTAGGGGTGCTTTCCTTAACCTTTGGTTCTTCTTCATTTTTATTATATTCATTTGTGCTTTGTGTGATCAAAGGATGGACAGTATCGATTTCATCCTCCTGGTCTGTGAATACCCCTTGTTCACTCTGTTTACTGTTGTCAAAATCAGCTGCACATGTATCATTTTGTTTACTCATTCCGACTTCATTCTTGGTCGTATAGGAGTCATCTTTTCCATTCACGTCTTCGGTCAAACTACGACTATCCATGTTTTTACGAATTGGACTTTTTTTATGTGCCCTGTCTGAAAAAGATTTATCAGTAGGTTCTTGTTTATATTTCTTGCGATCAGTACTCTTTTCAACTGGTGTGACATGGAGGTGGTTTTCGTTTTCCTTCATATTTTTCATTATCTTTGCCTTCTTCCTCTGTCTTTTATTTTTACCCATCAGTTAATCTTTCACTGTGATAGAAATTGACGAATGCAATTAAAACAAACGATATGAATTTATTCTCCCGAATTGATATTGTTTTATAGCAAGTTCTGCAATTCCATCTAAAGGGCTACAATAAAAACTGAGAATGACAATAATTATTCATTTGAAATGGTAGTTATATATTAAATGTAACGGCTGTTTACAAAACTATGAATTTTTAGAAATACTAGAATTAGGATTTTCTACCCAAGGAATAGATTACCTTAGCTGTATTTGACAAACCTTTCGGAAATTTCAGTCCTCAATGCTCTTCAGCATTGTACTTTATTTAACCTTTTCAACTTTTTTTAATTCGTATGTCACTGATTAGTCTTTTGTAGACTAAACGCGTGTGGCGTACAGAATTTTAATCCTGGTATCTTTGATGAATATATGTACATGTATATTGTATACAAATTCGTTTAGTAACATAATGACCTAATTATAGTAAATCAGGTTGAACCTGTTTGTAAAAAATATATTGGCGGATATTCATGACGATATCTGATTCTCTGTCTTGTATCATCGACTTTATAAAATAACATGTTTGATCTGTCTCCTCTTGGAAACACTTTATGAATATTACTACCAAAGGTAACCAATTTTTGTTTGAATTGGTAAAATTTATCACTTCCAATTAAATTACTTAGTTTAAATATATTTTATTTGAAAACTAAAGTAAAAAGGATATAACACAACTAAAATTAGACTTATGGCGTCTTCTCAGTAATACATTTAATATACATATATATACGTCTAAACAAGTGACAACTCTACGACATATCCATCCATTGGATCACCAGTGAAGGTAATACACGGCTGAAAACACATATTATATTCATAAATACACTAAATATCAGCACAACAATGTTAATTCTGCAAATTTGCGGAAGCAAATTTTCGTTCTTTCTTCTCCGGGATTCGAACTCATGCTATTGAGATATCGAGACAACACCGCCATCGCTGGACACAGGGAGGGAAGAACAAAAATTTGCTTCCGCAAATTTGTAGATTTAACATTGTTGTTCTGATATTTAGAGTAATTATGAATATAATATGTGTTTTCAGCCGTGTATTACCTTCACTGGTGATCCAATGGATGGATCTATCGTGGAGTTGTTACTTGTTTAGACGTTCTTATCAAATAATAATTTCTGTGACTGCATCTTACGATTATCTACGACAGATAATTTAGCTAATCTGCAATCAATTCCATCTTCATGCCTAATATATCATGTACTGTGCTACAACTCTAGATCCTACGGACGAGGAAAGGTACACTAGGCCACCAAAAGCAGAATTTTTAGTTCAGTCTAAGTGACCGAGTGGTCTAGAGCGCTGAACATAGTGCAGGCGGTGTTGTCTCGATATCTCAATAGCATGAGTTCGAATCCCGGCGAGGGAAGAACAAAAATTTGTTTTCGCAAATTTGCAGATTTAACATTGTTGTGCTGATATTTAGAGTAATTATGAATATATATATATAATTCGTCTAAAAAACAATGTTAGATCTGTAAATTTGCGGAAGCAAATTTTTGTTCTTCCCTGGCCGGGATTCGAACTCATGATGGTGAGATATCGTGGCACCAAATCGCTTTGCACTATGCCCGACGCGCTAGACCACTCGACCACCTAGGCTCGACAAAAATCAAGCTTTCGGTGGCCGGGTGTTACCTTTCCTCGTCAGTTTTTATCTAGCGTCGTAACACAGTACATGATATATAAGGCATGAAGATGGAATATTACAGATCAGCTGAATTATCTATCATAGATACAAATTAATGTAGGATGCAGTCACAGAAATAATTATATTATAAGTACGTCTGAACCAGTGACAACTCTACGACAGATTTTATCCATATGATCACCAGTGATGGTGATACAAGGCTGAAAACACATTCTGTATACATAATTTGTCTAAATAACAGCCCGACAATGTTAGATCTGTATATTTGCGGAAGCAAATTTTTTGTTCTTCCCTGGCCGGGATTCGAACTCATGCTACTGAGATATGATCCGAACCGATAGATAAAATCTGTCGTAGAGTTGTCACTGGTTCAGATTACTTACATATTTGATTTTTGATTTTTTTTGTGTTTTAACGCCACTTTTAAGCACCGCTTTTGGGCTATTTCGTGGCGGCCAGTTTTTATTGGTGGAGGAAGCCGGATTGCCCGGAGAAAACCACCGACCTTCGATAGGAAAACTGACAATCCTAGTCAATTAAGATTGGAGTCGAGTGCACCCGCACGAGCGGGGTTCGAACTCACAACCTCAGTGTTGACTGGCTAGTGATTACAGTAGTAACTACTTAGACCACTCGGCCACCGAGGCCTCTGACTACTTATATATACCAAACAGAAAACATACATATATATATATATATATATATATATATATATGTATGTTTTCTGTTTGGTAATAAATTAATTATAAGATCCATTTTGTTACATCTTGTGATCCGTTTATTTGGCAATCGCCAATGGTAGTCAGCAGGGTTTAAGAACATCAGTTGTTCGACCTGCTAGTCAAATGCGCTTTGTTAAAATATACTTTTTCACTTTTTTGGTCTTTTGGAAAAGGTTGTTTTTGCTGTATTTAGACCCCTCTACTAAGAAATTTGTTTTGCATGCACACGTATAAAAATTGTGG
This sequence comes from Mytilus californianus, assembly GCF_021869535.1. NCBI lineage: Eukaryota > Metazoa > Mollusca > Bivalvia > Mytilida > Mytilidae > Mytilus > Mytilus californianus. The sequence continues at coordinate 56,608,647 of NW_026262679.1, read as the reverse complement.
TTTTTATCCAACGCAATCATAAGTTTGAACGTTGTTTTCAATTTAGACTTGTTTATATTTTTTCGTTTGGGCTTGTATTATATTTGCCTTCGGATTTATATGATCCGTTCATCCTATTTCGACTCTTTCAAAATTCAAGAGTCTATCCTAAAGTGAGGTAAATTATATGGCCTTCCAATTACCGTTTCGATTTCTAACATCACTGAAGAGACATTAATTGTCGAAATCCGGATATGGTGTACAAAATTTTGCACCTCATGTTTGCGGTATACCATCTTTTCCGCAAGTTTATTGTTTTCTGTTTGGTAATAAATAAGTTATAAGATCCATTTTGTTACATGTTGTGATCCGTTTATTTGGCAATCGCCAATGGCAGTCAGCAGGGTTTCTACCAAGAAATTTGTTTTGCATGCACAGTTTGATCGTTGTTTTCAATTTAGACTTGTATATATATATACAAATTTCTTGGTAGAGGGGTCTAAATACAGCACAAACAACATTTTCCAAAAGACCAAACAAAAGACCAAATGAGTGAAAAGGTATATTTTAATAAAACGCATTTGACTAGCATGTCGAACAACTGATGTTCTTAAACCCTGCTGACTGATATATATATATATATATGTATATAAGTCTAAAATATTGCACAACGGTCCTAATAGAAAGATGGTAATATACGAGGATGATGTTATAAAATCGTGTTGACAAATATTTCGGCTTAACAAATTAACAAATAGCCTTCGTCAGTGTCAATGATTTGAACCATACTAATTGTATGTGTAAAAAATAGCCTTCGTCAGTGTCAATAATTTTAACAATACTAATTGTATGTGTAAAATAGCTCAATATTACAGGTAAGTTTTGGTCTACTGATTTAATCCCAAATCTTGAACATCATAAAATAAAAAAAAGCTCAATACTCAGTAGACGCGACTGTGTATATATACATCCCAAATTGTCAAAATGAGTGTAAAATAAAACTGCTAGCATTTCTTATTGATGCCGTTTGGATGATGTACATTTAGTTCCTTTATCTAAAATCAGATCACATACTTGGTGACTTTAACGGCATGCAAATCCTAGTGATTGAACAGACATTCGCTGGAGTGATGCCCAGCGACAGGTTCGAGAAAGCTTTTGAATAAAGGAACTAAATGTACATCAAACTGAAAAAAATATTGATTCGGTCCTCTTCTTTACTCATTCTTCTCCTCTAGGTCTGTAACGACTGATTTTTTTCAAAAAGTTCTCAGAAACTCAAATGTACTGACGGTTCGGTAGTATGTTAATTTGATTATAAAGCCAACATGTGTGATAGTAAGTATGAATCATTCATTGATGATTTTTTATGAGGTTCTAGATTGGATATTCATGAATATAAAAGAGGCTTACCAGCATTTAGTTAAATCAGTTTTTAAAAAATATCAATTTTTCAGCAGAGTTATTGAGCAACCAAATCAAAGCTCTGCCACATATTGTAATGTGATTTGTTGTACACAAGGATGAAATGAATGTACGTATAATCTATTAGAGTGAAACATTAATACATACAATGAAATGTACAATTTTTACTACCACACTGATTAAGCCATCCAAATAGACTGAAAAACCACTATCACATTTTAACTTTACATATAACAATGGGTGTAAAATCATTTACACAAGGTCTGCTTCATATCTTGATATTTTCTTTTATATTTACATAGATGGACCACTCCAAACTGGCACATACGACAAACGTTATGATTTCAACTACCAATTGTCAACCCATTTCTCAGCAATGACATATCGCAGGCAATACATTTAACTTGTGCGTGTTGACAATACACGTACTTCATTAACAGGGTTGTGCTCTTACACAAAAACTGCTCCAACAGAGGTATGAGAAAGAACGACTTAGATTAATACTACAAAAGTTTTTGGTCATCATCACGAATTGGTTGACAAATACGATGTGTCGGTGTCTAAACTCACTAATGACATCTTTTCGTGGTCTCCGATTTTTAGATACTAAAATCACATGAAGTGTTATGCATGCATAGCAGGAGACGCTTACCCTGAAAACGTACCAAGTCACACTCCTTTTGGAGTTTATGGATTCCTTCACTTTATTTTGATTACTGTAGTCTTAATTATACATAAAAAAGATCAAAGGTTAAGGGGAAAACGTGTATAAAGAACCTGTACCTTTTGTAAGTTTTTTTTAAGTTGTCTCACATATACATGATACAGTTTGTCACATTTTGATGATCAGTAATCTAATAACAGTGTTAATCAATACTATCATGAACTAATTGATTTTCTGATTGCTTATGTTTTTTCTCAAAACTACATATAACAAACGTGCTTACAAAAACTTGACTTCGCCAATTATATTCTTAGGGATGAATCACTGTATTAAAATTAATTAAAGGTTGCACCTCAAACAGGCAAAGTAGACCTCAAAATTTTTGCAGTTATATATGTTTATGTCATTATAAAAGAATTTTTCTGTATATGGCTTCAAACATGTGGGATGTCAGGGTTGAAATGTACCTGATGATGGTACTTCACGGAATATATGTTATGTTCACTAAAATCGGCACTATTAAATTGACGTGTAAAGAATATACTAACTAAGTAAAATAGATTCTGATTCTTTCAAAAATCGAAATAGTATAATGTTGTTGCAAATGCATATAGAAAAGACATAAGGGAGTTTATGGTGATTACTTCTGCAAAATACAGTAAAAAGTTTTAATGTAAAATATAGAAATGAGATATGATTGTCAATGACACAACTATCCAACATATTCCAAATGAAATGCAAGCTACCAAAAAGAGGTCAACGTACGGCATTCCACAATGTGCAAATACATACCGTATATTCATGTATAAAAGGCCTCGACATGTCTAAATTTAAAAAAAATCCAAAGGCTTGTTTTATGACAAAACAATACACGAAAAATAAATATAGTAGAAAGCAACCACTGAATTACAAGGCTCCTGACTTATATATCCAATTTGTAGTGGATTGTTTCTTGACTAATTGGATAACGAAGGTTAATTGTATTTTCATTAGAAGGCATGGAAACGAAACACAAATTTAGTTATTTATTTTTGACGGTCCACAATATCGACATTATATTTATATATCTACACATAGACATATCTATATATACATTCAAAGTGATTTTATGCTTTTAAAATAGAAATAGAATAGCATCCAGCAATTATACTGCAGAGATGAGTAGATGATCATTCCTATGCACTTAAAAATACTTCGTGTAATGCGATTAAACGTACTTTTTCAATATCTACGAGAAGGTAACACCCATAGAAACAAAAGTTGATGTTTTAAACAATTCAATTAGCCATGTCTATGCTAGTTAAGAAATTCACGAAAATTCACGAAAATCCATTTCAATTTTATTTATTTATTATAAAGATGTAGCAAAAATGATTCATAAGACATTCGTATTTTATACACTTTATTTCATCATGTTAATGATAAGAGTTGACGATGTGTGCGGTTGAATCGTTACGACTTTGCAGTGGTACGAATAGACCTTTAGTAGTACGAGTTGACATAATACGAGTTTTCACTTGTACTTGTTTCCCTGACTTGGGACTGGCACATTTAAATTGTTTTGGGTTTAAATATGTGTTAATGACCGTCCAACCCACCCCTTTCCTTGGGCAGTGGTGTAACAGCATAACATAAGAACAAACTAAAAAAATCAGTATCATAAGAACTTAATATAACCGTACATATACAGCACCACATATTTAGTTCAGTTTTATTGTTTAAAAACTAAATCAGTAATAGTACCGCTAAAAAAAATATTCAAAAATTTAACCCACGGTGTTAAATCAAGAACCTTTAAGGATAAGTTTCTATAATTTAATTTTGGATGTAACGCGTCTTCTGATTGGCTGACGTTGTTTTGTTTATCAGCTCATAGACATAATTTTGTCATGTGACCGTGTCGTCATCAACGTTTTTTCAAGGTTTACTCCGGTTTAAAATGGAATTTAGAATTAAATTATAAGAAATGACTACGCGGGTTATTCAGTGTGCACCACATTTTAGATGTTATTTCTTCATAGACAGAAAAAAAATTACAGTCATTCCTTAAATAAAATGGCAGGTACAGCCAAACTTATAAATCAAACATTTGTGTCTATGAAATAATTTAGTAAAAGCTCTACTTAATATGTGGAAACGAAATCCCTGACTTGATAATTTATTTAGGTCAAATGCTTAACACCGTCCAAAAGTGGAAACTTTACAATAGGGAATGACAAATCGTCCCTTTTATAGTAAATTCGTATATATAGTTGCCCATGTGAACAAACTGAACATATCTTAATCTAGAAAAAAGAACAATTATTGCTGTTAGTATTAGATTTATTTCAAATTAGTTCCATTGAGTAAATATCCGCCGTAAAGTTAGAAATGTTTGATAATTCAAATCAAAAATGTCATAAGGAAGCGGTAAGTGTTTATAAAATTATCAATGTATGCAATTTTGACGGATCTTCACTGAGATTGGTCATAAACTGTGACCCATAACAAACACGGACACGTCTGCTAAGGCGCGCAATTGGTGGCATTGAAATGCCTACAACCTGTCGATAAACTTTATTGCTGCCAAGAATCCATATATGTTGGCAAGTAGAATGATCTATTTGTTCTCAATTTTGAACTTTCTGTTTTTAGTTGTAGTACTTTTTTAATATAACAAGAATGTAGGGAATTTGACGAATACGTCATTGAAACAGTTATCCATAGATACTCCACATACACTTTCAAATCTGTTCTAAGGTTATGGCAAACATATAACCGTCAAGAAAGGTTCAATAAGTTTGTGTTTGTCACCATGATCTACATTCATAATATTGTATACATTACATAATATAACGCTAAATTATGAAAGACTTGGTAGGCGGTTTAGAATATGACCTAACATAATAATAAAAGTTTGACAATTTTCTTAAAAACGAAAGTAAAATAATAGATTTTAAAAAATAATGCAATATGCATGTTGACCTAAATACATGCGTTTGTAAATGTCCAGGAAAATTGAAAATTCTGTTTAGATTGATGATCTGAATAAACCAGGCCATTGACTTCCAGAAAATACTTTACTTGCTAGTTGATTGATTTCTTGATTTTGTATATGTGTAAGCAGACTTATAGATCTAATGTACTGAATGACGCGTTAAGGGCAGTGGTTGTTGTTATAGAAAGGAGAATTTTCAGGAATTCTATGAACTAGTTTCACTTTTATCATAGTCTTCAAATGATTTAAAATAAAATTCACTACATTTGACATTTATTTGTTATCTCTATATAGAATGAAAGCGTCTGATAAGTTCAAGCATACTATCTATTTATATGTAAAAACATCGCGGTTTCCACGCGAACATAGTATACTAGTTATACACCTTTATTTCAAAAAGAATATTTACTGACTCATGGTGGGCGGAAGTTTTTTAATTGAAAACTTATTTTGTTAAAGGCCTTGAGACGAAACACATAATCCTACATATAATTTAGGCTATTATCGTTGAACTGATGTTTTTGTTACTTCTTTTTATCATTTGTAGTTCTTGTGGATAGTAGAAAGGATATTGTTACTGTCAAGTTACAAAAATGTATGAGTTTATTAGACAAATGTTTCATCAAAAATATAATAGGAAATTTAATTTGTCCTATACAATATAACTTTGAATTTTCATTTTGCTTTTTCTAAGTTTTAATTGAAATGCAAAGTCATATCGGATACGGCTATTTTTCTGTAACATGCGTCCTTCCTGATTTCCAGTCGAAAAAAAAATGACCAGAAATGCTACAAATACCGTTTTAGTTATCATGTTAATTAAATTTGATCAAACAAACGGTGTTATTGCGCAATATAACTCATTAAAATTTAGAAAACACTGATAGTGTCCAAAGCAGTAATCTTGAAATTCAAACAATATTATTTAAACCGAGATCCAACTTTTAACAAACAAATTCTTCATCAATACAAAATTAAGATTTACTAAGTGGTTCAATTTTATTGATTAAATTGTCAAAAAAATTCGGTGTGGTCATTGAATTCAATTTGATATTTTTTAGATCTTGCTAGGGGAATATGTACATTAATTACACAAAACCATAATAATGTTAAAGATAATACTAAAAACAATAACTTATGATGACAAAAATATTGCCATAATTGATCAGATATGTCAATGTAACATGACTCGCTATTTTCAGATAAATTATAACAGTATGGCTAACAGTACCGTATATCCTATCCTATTTTATATGAAAATAAAGATGTGGTATGATTGCCAATGAGACAACTTTTCACAAGAGACCAAATGACACAGAGATTAACAACTATATAGGTCACCGTACGGCCTTCAACAATGAGCAAAGCCAATACCGCATAGTCAGCTATAAAAGACCCCGAAATGACAAATGTAAAACAATTCAAACGAGAAAACTAACGGCCTAATTTATGAACAAAAAAAAATAAATGAAAAACAAATATGTAACACAGCAACAAACGACAACCACTGAATTACAGGCTCCTGACTTGGGACAGGCACATACATACAGAATGTGGCGGGGTCAAACATGTTAGCGGGATCCCAATCCTCCCCTAACCTGGGACAGTGGTGTAACAGTACAACATAAGAACGAACTATAACAAGAGTGCACACGCTGAAATGTCCCGCCTTCTTTACTAATCATTGATATTATGATGATAGTCCTAAATATAAAACTTTACTACAACTATCACAAAAACTTAACATGATCTAAGAAAATGAGGTCAAGGTCATATAAACCGAACAAGAAATACATGTACACCTTACAATCATTCAATACACTAAATATAGTTGACCTATTGCTTAAAGTTTCTCAACTAAGAAAACTAAACATTGACCAATGAACTATGAAAATGAGGTCAAGGTCAGATGAACCACGGCAGGCAGACATGTACAGCTGACAATCCTTGCATACAACAAACATAGTTGACCTATTGCTTATTGTTTAAGAAAAACAGACCAAAACACAAAAATTTAACACTGAGCAATGAACCGTGAAAATGAGGTCAAGGTCAAATAAAACCAATGAGACTGACATGTACATCATAAAATATTTCCATACACCAAATATAGTTGACCTATTGCATATAGTATTAGAAAAAAAGACCAAAACTCAAAAACTTAACTTTGACCACTGAACCATGAAAATGAAGTCAAGGTCAGATGACACCTGCTAGCTAGACATGTACACCTTACAATCATTCCATACACCAAATATAGTAGACCTATTGCATACAGTATAAGAAAAACAGGCCAAAACACAAAAACTTAACTATAACCACTGAACCATGAAAAATGAGGTCAAGGTCAAATGACACCTGCCAGTTGGACATGTACACCTTACAGTCCTTCCATACACCGAATATACTAGACCTATTGCTTATAGTATCTGAGATATGGACTTGATCACCAAAACTTAACCTTGTTCACTGATCCATCAAATGAGGTCGAGGTCAAGTGAAAACTGTCTGACGGGCATGAGGACCTTGCAAGGTACGCACATACCAAATATAGTTATCCTATTACTCATAATAAGAGAGAAATTAACATTACAAAAAATCTTAACTTTTTTTTCAAGTAGTAACTGAACCATGAAAATGAGGTCAAGGACAATGGACATGTGACAGACGGAAACTTCGTAACATAAGGCATCTATATAAAAAGTATGAAGCATCCAGGTTTAACACCTTCTAAAATATAAAGCTTGTAAGAAGTTAGCTAACGCCGCCGCCGCCGTTGCCGCCGCCGCCGCCGCCGTTGCCGCCGCCGCCGCCGCCGGATCACATTCCCTATGTCAAGCTTTCTGCGACAAAAGTCGCAGGCTCGACAAAAATCAGTTGAAAAAGGCTTAACTCATCAGATGGATACAAATAGAAATACATCTAACAAAAACACAGAGTGGACGTGGCTGGGTACTTGTATATCCAAACAACAAAAAGACACTAAGTACAGATCTGAGAGTACTCGCAGTTACTTACAGCTAGTTCAAAGCCACTAACAACTAATAAAAAAATCATGCATCTAAGACTAAATTATCAATCAGTTCACATCCAACATCCAATGGATTTAGTTAAAGACGTCATAAACAGTCAGAGAAAAACATGACATTGTGCAATGCCAAGATACAGGTATCGACAGATTGTAGATCCATGAATGTGCATATGTATATAACAATAATCTTTAGTTTGCTTTTAATTTACTGATAACAAAATCAATATTAATACCAATAAAAACAATATTCAAAGATCTAATTACTGTGTTGCATTGGTAACCTTTTAGAATAAGTTTATTTAAAGGATCGTTAAGTTTACCAGGATCGTTTTTAAATTTCCGGGCACGGTAAACAACATCTCCGTAAAAATGAGGATGTGCTATCCCGTTTGAAATAAGTTTTCTACAGGTACAATCAAACTTCAAAACCAAATCTTTATATCTATGTAAGAATTTAGTAAAGGTTTTAAGTAATTTGTGGTAACGAAATCCCTGGCTTAATAATTTTCCTGACTACATAGATTACGTTCGTTAAAATCAAAAACGTCATAACAGACACGGACATAGCGATTTGTCTGAATTAATTGAAGTTTAAAAGTATTGTATCTCATCATCTCATCTTTTGAAGGTACAGGATAGTTTGGATTGCATTACATAAAACTGGCACGTTTTAGTTAATGTGAGGAATTACTAGGCATTGTTTGAGTTTCTTACTGTCACCACAATTTGACTCAATACTAACAGATTAGCTTCTGCTTCTGAAAACGGAAAAGTCAGGACAAAATTATCAAAACTCCTCCCTCTCTCTTTTCATTGAAGCGACAACTACTTGCTGGGTACTGAATATTTAAATGACATCTTTGTACAAGTTTTATCCAAGGTACACATATTACAATTAATTGACATGTCTTTTTCAGGACCTCAGTTCCATGTAGTTTGACATGAATGTTACCGGTGGTAATGAAGGGCCGAGATAATAAAGAACCGTGTGTTACTGGATTGAGGTCTCTATCTAAATGTATTATTAAAGTGCTTTGCATTGAGCTCAGTTCATTACTATGCAAATGCTTTCTTTGTGAAATAAAGATGTGTAAACAGACAACTCACATCTACATATGAACTGTAATGTAAGATGATTAAAACTGTCAGTACAAGCAATACATATTGAAGGAGCATCCATACAACAAAAATAGTTAAAGGGAGATTAAAGCACTTTAAATAACACAGTAAAAGATAGAAAAAATTACATTGAAAACACTTTTATCAGAATACACTGTCAGACATCTAAACATACTATCCACACTGATATGTGTCCTACTTGTTCGCGTTTGAATAAATTAAAGGAGATACAGGTTTTAGCTAAATGAAATATCTGAAACGTATGATTTAGAATTAGTACGAAAGCATCAGATCTTAGACAATTTTTACGTCAGTACACAAGCAGTAGGCTGTGTAAAAACATCGGTATTTTATTCAGAAATCTGAAGTTCTACCCTGAAGATTATATACAATTAAACTTATACATATACCTTCAATTTCTATTCGAAAACAATGTTTTCAGGAAATGTCTATTTGTTTTAGATCAAGGTGAATTATGAATTATATTTAGACAACGTAAATAAAAAGAAAACTTCATGTTTTGTAATATACTTTAAGATGATGAATAACCCATGCATTTGCTATTGGATAACATCACCGAAACGTGACACCGTGCTTCATACGCCTACTAAATTTGTAATTACAGAATCTGATTTGTGATGAAATTTCAAATGTGCCAACAATTTTGCAATTGATCAACAGCGTCCTTAACAGACATTTTACCAATGACTTAATCATTTTTCTCTGTTTGGTGTACAAATAATCAAAATGAATAGGAATATAAAATGGCGGATAAAATGAGCTATTGTAATTTGTTCATGATAATTGATCATTATAATAAAAAAGAAAACACTGAAGTTTTGACATGCACTACTCTTAAATTTTGAATTCAGCATTTGCAAATCATTACAATGAATGATATATTAAAACTATCGCGTAATTCATTTACACAATAACAAACACATAATAGAAGTTCGACAATTTTCTTAAAAACAAAAGTAAATTAAAAGATTTAAAAAATAATGCAATATGCTCGTTAACGTTAATACATGTGTTTGTTTATGTCCAGAGAAATTGAAAATCCTATTTAATATTATTAATTAACCAGGCCTTTGACTTCCAGAAAATACTTTACTTGCTAGTTTACCGATTTATTGATTCGATATATTGTGTAAACGGACTTATCTAATGTATTAAATAACAGGACAATAAAGCTGTTAAGGACAGTTGATGTTGTTATAGAAAGGTGAATTTTCATAGTTTATTGGTTAGTTATTATATTGCGGTTTCTACGCGGACATATACCGGTTTAAATTGAATAAAATAGTTAAATTGAAATACTGTCTTATCGACATTAAGTTTTCTGAAAATGTGTATCCTTCATAGATACACGTGTCACACTTATTTTTCCTTTTCGATATTTACAAATCTAAAGATAAAGGATGAACACATAAAGTGGGACAGTTTAACTGATGGATGATTAGGGTTTTGAATAAGGAAAAACCTTGTATGATTGTGTTCAACCGTTTGTTTTAACATTTGCGTAATCTTTTTCATCATTTTTCTTCAAATACTTTTACATCATAATAAATATGAAATATACTGAGTTCAACTTGAACACAAAAATGAAAGCATACAATAAACTGATGCAGATAGGTTTTTTTATTTATAATGAAAACCTATCTGCATCAGTTTATTATATGCTTTCATTTCTGTGTTTTAATGTAGATAAAGTACCGAACATTTACTAGCGAATCTATAGCGGGATCAGGATCCATGTCTAAATATCAACCTATCTAAAATTGACTTTGAAATATTTGCAATTCTGATCTGATATTAGTATTATATAAAATGCACGTTTTTCGACTTGGAGCATTACAGATATCAATGTTAGTTTATATCGAATTGAAAATAGTAGCGTTCAATTTTAAATTAATAGCTAATAAGAATTGACAAGGTGGCAATCTTAAACCATCTCAAACCACAAGTCCAATTAAACATAAATCACCTTGCCCAAAAAAGACACGACGTAGAGACGAACAACAATAATAAACAATACACAAAAAACTTTAGATTGAGCATTACGAACTATTACGACTCAATCATGTATAATTTGTAGTTGCGGACTTCAAAATCATTTGAATTCTGGTGGCTAGAACATACTCACCCCTTCTCGTTTAAAGGAAAATCAGTTTTTGTCCTTTTAATTTTCATAGCACATGCTTGTCAGGCACTATAAAATGCTATACATGAATGACTTTTCATTGTAGATTAATTACGAAAGTGAACTCTTAAAACTGCACTAACGAACTGAACAATTCCCCGAGGCAATTTCTATAGGAAAACAGCAAAAGAAAACAAAAATCATTTTGTCTGTTTATTGCAAATGAAAACAGGGGAATCGAACTATAAAAGCATTTTAAGTTGAGATTTCAACAATGTAAACGTTTACGGTTATATAATGGTACATAAAAAAAAAAAAATTGAAAAGGGGGCAAAGGTGTAGGTAAAATAATATTCAATCTAATTATTAAACGAGACATTAAAATCAATTTCTTTTTAAGAAACAATGACTGTTGGTAAAACAATCAAAGGAATTTTTGAAAAATAAACACTACATTCATCAATAAAAAAAGGTAGGCATCTGATGTTGAAACAATTGTAATTAATGAAATTTTGTCATTATTGAAAATTATACAATTTTAGAAAAGCTGATTTATATAACATTGTGTGCTTTTTAAAATGAAGGAATCTTATATATAAATTATAAGTATTGAATTGTACCTGAAGCAGAAGAATACTCCATTTTTTTTAATGATTTATCCTTTTTTGTTATCACAAAACTATCTCATTGCTATTCTATTCGATCTGTTGAAATGACCATCAAATATGATTTACATCCCTTTTACTAACCATGCTAACACTTTAAGTGAGCTTCAAATCTTCATAAAACATGACCAAGCATTATCTAACATATACATAGTTGTCTCATTGTGAATCATGCTACATCAACTTGTTTTTACTTTGATGCTTTTTGTGGTTATGTTTTAACCCTTTGCATTTTTCTGAGATTTTTACGTTGCCTTTAAAGTCATTTTGTATTAAAATGCACGTTTTATGCGGACTGAAATATATTTCATTAAATTACAAAAGTGCAGAAATATTGACCTTAATACAAGAAAACTTACATGCAAATTTAGAATTAGTGATCATTCCATCGCTATTGAAACTGGAAGATATAAAAACATTCCGCGCCCCCAAAGGCTTTGTAATAAGTGCAAAGTTCTGGATGATGAATCCCATTTCTTGTTATTATGTAAAATAGATAATGATTTAAGACATGTCTTTTTTAACGATTTGAAAACCCAATACAAAGATTTTTCTGATAATAAAATAAAATATATTCTAAATCCAACTACTAGTCAGCAAGTGAAATCTTTAGGATCCTTTATCAAACTGTCTATCATCTTTGAACTGTAAATGCAAATGTCATCATTATATTGTTGTTTATACATGAATTTGTTATAATGCCTTTGGCCCTCTCATGGGTGTAACTTGTGCTTAATAAAGTATTAATCAAATACTGCGATGTGTTTTTAAACTAATGATCACGCAACTCAAATTACCATGAGGTAGATATAGGAAGATGTGGTATGAGTGCCAATGAGACAACTCTCCATCCAAGTTACAATTTCCTTTGAACCATTTAAATTTGTCAAATTCAAAAATTATATATATATATTTTTTTCAAACAATGACTAACATTTGGTGATTCTAAGGCACCTATTTTGTTATATTTAGAAAAGGTAAATACAGAATATATCTTAAAACGAGACGATTAAAGGCTACAGTATATAATCATACTACTATGAGACATGTGTTGGTCATAAGTACTTTTCTAGGACCTATGGACAAAAATGTAGAAAGACAATGACAACAATGAATATTTTCTTACAACCATTAAAATTTGTCAAATTCAAAAATTACATTTTTTTTCCAAACAATGACTAATATTTGGCGTTCATGGTCTTTAGCATGCTGAACTTTCACGTCAAAATATACTTTGGTAGTGTTAAATTTCCTTCCTTTCCTTGATTGGTGTGTTCACGTTTCTCCAACATTTGATAATTAGACTAAAACAACATTAGGGGTAAGGGGGTCCTCTAAAGGACTGGCATATTGAACCTGTCTCAGTTCTTAACTAAAATATTGTCAAAAGGGGTATTTTTTTTAAAGATTTATTGTAAAATATTAACCAAACATATTTTTTTTTTCAATATTTGGTTTTTCATATTATTTTTCTTTAAATAGTCACAAGATTTTAAAAGACGATACAAATTTTAATTTTATAAAAATAAGGAGATGTGTTATGATTGCAAATGAGATAACTAACCACCAAAGTTCAAATGAAGTGAATGTAAGCAATTATAGGCAACCGTAAGGCCTTCAACCATGAGAAAACCCCATACCGTATAGTCGGCTATAAAAGGTGCCGACATGAAAAATATGAAACAATTCAATTGAGAAAACTGTCTGCCTAATTTATAACAAAACAATTTACGAAAAACAAATATGACAGACATAAACAAATGACAACCACTGAACTACAGGCTCCTGACTTGGGACAGGCACATAAAGAATGTGGCGGGTTTAAACACGCTTGTGAACGCTCATATTTTTGTTTATATTTTCCATAATAATGTATTATTGATTACAATGTTGCGATTTTGAATAAAAATAAACATTTTATTATCTGAGAGCTTTTGATTTATAGTAGCTTGAGTCTTTAAGCTTATATAAAAGTATCAAACGCTGCTTATTATCATAGATGTAGTATAATTAAATTTCTTAGTCCCTGTGCTGTGTAATGGTTCTAAAGGTGAATGCTCTATTCGACCCAGTATGTTGTTATATAGTCTGTAAAGGGTGTGAAGTTGATGTTAGTATAAATCTGATCTATGTCTGTTAGGGCATTTAAAAAACAGCTTTTTGCGTTAATGCCAGGAAATACAGAATATGCTGCATTTCGGATGGCGACTTCATAGTCCAGGAAGATAGTGGTAGGCTGAATTTGTAGTTTGTGTTGGTGGCATACATCTTTGAGTAAAGTCAGGAACCTTGTATATACTAGTTCGCTCTTGGCTGGAAGTAAACTGTGTACCAGTGGATGCATCGCACCGCCAATCATGTGTAAAGTTGGAAGAATATTCTCGGACAGGAGTAAAATGTACCATCACCATATATGATATCTAAAGCTGCTAAGTGTGTTAGATTCTTTTGAGTACTGAAAATTAGCATACGCCCAACTGTGTTGTCGTCTGTTAGCAGGAATGGGTCAACTTGGCAGTACGTGACCAAATACCATCTATGTAGATTTCATCAACAGTTTTTAGTAAAACTAGTAGGTTCCTCTTGCGTTTGTTGTACATGGAATTCTTGCAAGATGGGAAAGTTGGAATGTTCTCTACAAGTTCTTGTGTGTCTTCGTTCCAGTCGTCGTTTCTGAGTTTTACTAATTCTTTTTCGTAAATAGTTGGAATTAATGTCAGCTCATCTGTGCAGCGAACTTTCATTCTCTGGATGACATCATCTACCTTCGGCTGCATGTGGTCAAAACTATGGTTGTGGTTTGCTGAGACTTTGATCGGTATGTTGTTCAGAATATTGATGGTGGCAGGACAGTTTGCGGTGGAACACTTCCAGTAAGTTCGAATTCTTTGGCCCCTTTTGTTCTTAACATGGAACTTAAACCCACTGTATACAAGGTTTTAAGTAAAATGAACAGTTTTCACCCATTATTTCACATCTTTGATTATTGGTCCAAGTAATGTTATTGTTATAGTATACTTTTATTTCACATTTTAGGATTATATTTTGTAATAATATTATCTATCATCAATTTATTTGTTCCGATGACAATTTTTAAAGTTTACAAATTCTTTATTTTTAAGTATTTTTTTTGAAGAAAAAAAAAACATATTACAAATAAACAGTGTATTAATTTTTTTAATTTGTTTTTAAATAATATTATACTTAAACAGTGTATGAAATATGTTTTCTTTTAAAAAATACAGGTAAATCTCAGGTGAATTTTTAATTAACCTTAATTGATATAAAAACAAAATATTTATCAAAACATATATTGTTATTTGCATGTGAGATTAGAAGGAATAGTGATTTTTAAAAAGTGGGAATAGGAGGAAGACACCATTTAGTTCACTCTGTATTCTATATTATGAAAATAAGAGATCAAAAGCTTAAAGATCAAAGCTATTGTGGCAAGTTGTTTGTGTTGAAATACTTTAACTTGATCGTGAATAATATATTAAGACAGACCAAATATTAATTAAATAGAAAGAAACCTTCATGTTTTGTCATATAATTTTAGATAAGGAATAATCAATCGAAGAATAACATGATCTTGTACAATGCCAAAATGTAGGTATAGCAATATTGTAGAACCGTAAATGTACATACATGTAAGTGTATAACATTGACATTTATTTTGGTTTTAATCTACTGATAGCAAAATCAACATCTAACCGATAAAATAATATTCAAAGATCTGATTACAGTGTTGAATTGGTAACCTTTTAGAATAAGTCTATTTAAAGGATCAATAAATTGATCTGGATCGTATTTATTATTTACGTCTTAGATAAGCAATATCACCGCTATTCCGTTTGTAATAAGTCTTCTGCAAGTACAGCCAAACGTCCAAACCAAATATTCGTATCTATTGAAGAATTTAGTAAAGGTTGAAATCATTTGAGATAACTGCATAGAAAACTAACGACTGTGCAACACAAACCACACCAAACAAATTTAGGTGTGATCTCTGATGCTCTGTAAAGATAAGAAAATCCTGAGCCATTAGTGGAACCCATCATGTTGTTCATGTTAAGTATAAATCTGGTGATTATTCTCAATCGGTAATGTGGTTATGACAGTTTTTGGTGGGGTTCGTGTTGCTCAGTCTCTAGTTTTCTATGTTGTGTTTTGTGCACTGTTGTTTTTCTGTTTGTTTTTTTCTTTTTAAGCCATGGTGTTGTGAGTTTATTTTTGACTTATGAGTTTGAATATCCCTTTGGTAACTTTCGCCTCTCTTTTGCAACATATCTGTTGTCATTTTTTACATAGATATTCTACAACAGACGAATTTTTAGGTATCCCTTCCTAACTACTGTTCATAAATTTATTAAATGTTAACAATCTAATTTTGATAACATACATAACTTAAGTAGAACATTTTTTGCTGTAAAAATTCCATCTTAAAGAAGTGATATTGAATTTGATTTTTAAAATGCAATCAACGTCGAAACAACGTTCAATCAGCATTTGACGAATTTTGTGTATTGTTGAAGGATGAAATGGATAATAAACTTCAAAAAATAAAACCTAAAACTGATTTCAACGAATACGGTTTTGATGAAATTCCTGCTGAAGTTCTGAAAAAAACAAACAGCATTAGACCTTTTGCACATAATATGCAATGGTTGCTTCGAACTTGTTATAGTCCCGGATCAATGGACAAAAGGAATAATTAATCCTAATTTAAAAAGTGCATCAGACACGGGTAACAACCCTCTCAATTACCGAGAAATAACACTTATTTCTGTTCCGAGTAAAATTTACTGCTATGTTTTAAACGCAAGAATTTCAGCATGGCTAGATGATTATAATATTTTCTGCGATGAACAGAACGGGTTCAGGGGAAAAAATAGCTGTGAGGAACATATGTATACATTACACACCATTATCAATGACCGTAAAATAGCGAGACTCTCAACTTTCGTTTGCTTTGTGGACATGCGTACGGCATTCGAAACTACAACGAATATTAGACGTGGTTCTTGGTGTAATGAATGGAAACTTCATATTAATGCTGGCTTAACGCAAGTTGTCCATTTTAGAAACCCTTCAATTGGCCGTAGTAACTACTTATCTTCGTGCTCTAATACCAACATCGGATGCGCTGATTCATACAAGTACCTCGGCTTTTGGCTGGATGAACATTTGAAAATGAACAAAGCTGTTCGGGAATTGGCCAAGTAGGCTATTCGTGCACTAGGCGTCCTATACGGAAAATTTATAAGTAGTGAATGTATGACTCATCGTGTTTTCTTTAAGTTGTATGAATTCAAATTTAGCCTTTCTTCTTCTATGGAAGTGGTATATGGGGAACAAGACAATATGGTGTGATTTACAACGTTCAAAACAAAGCATGAAAATTATTTCTAGCTGTAGGAAAACGAACATCAAACTCAGCAGTGCGTGGCGATTTGGGACTAATTACATGTTTCAACAAAAAAAAACTGTCATGCATTCGTCTATTATGTAGGTTGAAACGCATAGACGATGACAGACTAATTACAACGGTGTCGGACCGGGCCTGAAGACGTCGGAAAGGATGGCACAAGCAAGTGATTGGTTTTATAAAATCTATCAAATGTCATTAAAATCAGCAGTATATCCAATTAAAGACAAACTGACAATTCGAGATAATGGTGAATTTCAATCTGAACTTTTTAATGACAAAAATCAAGCAAATGGAATATAATTACGAATTTATCGCTTATACAAAGAAATGTTAAAACATAACAATATATACAGCGTAACATCCCACGTTCCGTAAGACGAACAATGTCACTCTTTAGAAGTGGTTATTGAAACGAGACGATACTTCAGACACCAGATACCTTTTGAATGAACGATTTTGTAATTTGTGTGACAATTAAACTGTAGAAAATGAAATACACTTCATGATGAACTGTCTGCTCTATTCTGACATTCGATTTTAACTATTACAAAATGCTAAACGGTTAATAGATAGTTTTGAAATGTTTACAACGGTACACAAATTTACATCTATAATGAAATGTAATGAAACCCAACCACTTTTAGCTCACATACTCCATAAATGTTTTATGAGACGTAAAATTGTTCATAGCATAATTAGAACTTATTGTATTGCTTTAGTAATTTTTTTTTACAATGTAAATCTCTCTTATCGACTTTTGAAGTTAACGTAAGCTTACTGAATTTTTACGTAACCTTTACCCTAGTGATGTTTTTAAACGAATTAGATATAAGAAGATGTGGTATGAGTGCCAATGAGACAGCTCTCCATCCAAGTAAAAATTTATAAAAGTAAACCATTATAGGTCACAGTACGGTCTTCAACACTGAGCCTTAGCTCACACCGAACAGTAAGCTATAAAGGGCCCCAAAAATTACTAGTGTAAAACCATTCAAACGGGAAAAACAACGGTCTTATCTATATAAAAAACGAGAAACGAGAAACACTTATGAACCACATCAACAAACGACATCTACTGAACATCAGATTCCTGACTTAGGACAGGTACAAACAAATGCAGCGGGTTTAAACGTTTTAATGGTACCAAACCTTCACCCTTTTTCTGAAACAATAGTGTAACATCACAACATAGAAAGACACACTATAATATATCAACTGAAATAGCTTTGCTCAATCAAAGGACATATTAACACCATTGAACATACACTGAACAAATAAATTTGACCTATGATACAATGTAAATACAAAATAAATAAACTAAGGGAAGAATAATAAAAGTAACATGTTATATCGGTATATAATGTTAAACAATTAAAGAAAAACAATATGCTCGAACAAAAATATCAGCCATTTGCAATAACTTTAAACACAGGTAAATGAAAATAATTTTATTGTTAGGTAAACGTGTAAACTTTAATGATAATTCTTGTTTTATCGTTGATTTGTATTATTAAGTTCAAGATTATTATTATTTTGAAGAGTTCACAAATAGATACTTTATAATCATATGAACATTTTAAATGATGTAAAACATGACTATGCATTTTTGTAAAAAATATTTTCCCTTAGTATTATTATCATAGTTTTTATTTGTATATACAGTGTATCATAAGTCTTTTGCAGCTGGGTATTGATACTTTTTTCATGATGTTGTTTTGTAATTTTATTATAGATCAATATGTGACACTTAGTATATAATTTTTTCGAGGGGGCGTTTCTGTTTTTATGTTTTAGTACTTTTTTTTATATAAATTCGACGTGTACACCATTGAAACAGTTATCCATAGATACCCCACAATACTTTCACGTTGGACGTTAAGCAACCAACAATCAATCAATCATACTTTCAAATCTGTTCGAAGGTTATGGCAAATATATAATCGTCAAGAAACGTTCAATAAGTTTTGGGTTCGTCACCCTGTGATCTATACTGTAAACAGTTTCTTATTACATATTAATAATATATTAGTAATTATGAAAGACTTTGTAGGCGGTTTAAAATCTGATCTTTCTAAATTATTGATTGGTAATTTTCTTGAAACGAAAGAAAAATAAAGGATTAAAAAAATTAAAATCCAAAACGCATTTTGGCGTTAATACGGGTGGTTTTTTTTTCATGTCCAAGAAAATGGAAAATCTTGATTATATTAAGATTATAAATCAACCAGGCCTTTGATTTCCAGAAAATACTTTACTTGCTAGTTGAACGAGTTGTTAATTCGGTATATTGTGTAAACGGAAGAATTTAATGTTACGGACAATAAAACTGTTAAGGGCAGTTGTTTTAGTGATAGAAAGGGGTATTTTCATGAATTCTATGAAGTAGTTTAACTTAAAACTTAGTCTCCAAAATAAAATACATTTGACCTAGTTTATTGGTTAGTCAATTGCCTTATTTCTATAAAGATTAAAAGCGTCAGATTAACTCAAGCATACGATTTATTTACATTTCTACGGAGACATATACCGGTTTAAATTGAACATAATACATAAAATGAAATACTGTCTTATCGACATTAAGTTTTCTGAAAATGTGTATCCTTCATAGATACACGGGTCACAGTTATTGATCCTTTTCGATAACTACATGTCTAAAGATAAATGATAAACACATAAGTGGGACAGTTTAATTGTGATGGATGATGATGTTTTTGAATAAGGAAAAACCTTGTATGTTTGTGTTCCACGTTGTTTGTTTTCACATTTGCGTAATATTTTGGATCAATTTTCTTCAAATACTATTACATCATAACCAATACAAAATATGCTAAGTTCAGCTTAAACACAGAAATGCAAGCATACAATAAACTGATGCAGATAGGTTTCATAATTTTAACGAAACATTTACTAGCGAATTTCGAGAAGGATCAGGATCACGTCTAGAAATCTAATTATCCAAAATTGACTTTGAAATATTTGCAAACCTTGTCTGATATTAGTATTATAATAAAATGTACGTTTTTCGACTTGGAGAATTTCATTACAAATATCAATGTTAGTTTGTATCGAATTAAGCATAGTTGCGTTCAAGTTTATATTAATAGCTATAATGAGAATTAACAAGTTGGCAATCTTAAACCATCTAAAACCACAAGTCCAATTAAGCAGAAATCTTCATGTCCAAAGTAAAAACAACGCAGAAACGAACAACAATAATAAACAAAACACAGAAAACTTAAGATTGAGCATTACAAACTATTACGACTCAATCATGTATAATTTGTAGTTGCTGACTTCCACGTCATTTATATTCTGGTGGATAGTTGTCTTATTGTGAAACATACTCCATCTCTTTTTTTTTCATTTTGATGCTTTATGCGGTTATGTTTTAACCCTTTGTATTTCCCTGCGATTTTTATGTTGCCTTTTCAAGTCATTTTGTACCAAAAAGCACGTTTTACAAAATATTGACATACCCTAATCTTAATACAAGGAAACTAATATGCTAATTTAGAATTTAGAATTAGTGATCATTCCCTCGCTATTGAAACTGGAAGATATAAAAATATTCCACGCCCTGAAAGGCTTTGCAAAATTCCGGATGATCAATCCCATTTCTTTCTTTTATTAAGGAATGACTGTAATATTTAATTTTAAATTCCATTATTTTATTAAGAAGTAAATCATGAAAAAACGCTGGTAACGTCAAGGTCACATGACAAAATTATGTCTATGAACTGATAGACAAAACACTTTTAGCCATCCAAATTCACAATTCACATCCACAATTAAATTATTGTAAAATAAATAATGATTTAAGATATGTCTTTTTCAAACGAAAATAAAACCAATACAAAGGTTTTTCTGATAATAAAACGAAATATGTTCTAAATTTCAACTACATTGTACTAGTCAGCTAGTGAAATCTTTATGATCCTTTATCAAACAGTCTATGGAACTGAGGACACTTGAGGTCATTTGTTGTGTTTAATATTTTATTTTATTTTCATGTAAATACAAATGTCATCATTATATTGTTGTTTATACATGTAATTGTCATTATGCCTTTAACCCTCTTATGGGTAAAATATGTGCTTAATAAAGTATTAATTAAACTTTGTGATGTGTTTTAAACTAATGATCATGCAACTCAAATTATCAAATCATAAAGAACACCAAACCGAAAAATGTAGTGAATAAATGAAATAATCTACATGATAACTTTGTTCACTTTGGATCTTGCACCACATACAGCATACTATAAATATTCTCAAAACATTCACCCCTAAAATTTTTCTTGATTTGTAGTTCAAATTGGTATTATAATGATTCTAAAGCACATATTTTGTTATATTTAGAAAAGGTAAATACAGGATATATCTTAAAACGAGACGATTAAAGGCTAACATGTATTTATACTACTACTATTAGACATGTTTTGGTCATAAGTTAAAATCTTTTTTTGCAGGAACTATGGACAAAAAATGTAGAATAACAAGTACAAGAAGACATTTCCTTTGAATCATCAAAATTTGTCAAATTAAAAAAAAAGGTATTATGATGATACTAGGCACCTATTTTGTTATATTTAGAAAAGGTAAATACAGGATATGACTTAAAACGAGACGATTAAAAGCTAAAATATTTTTATCATACTACTATGAGACGTGTTTTGGTCATAAGTTAAAATCTATTTTTGACCTACGGACAAAAATGTAGAAAGACAAGAACAAGAAGACATTTCCTTTGAATCATTAAAATTTGTCGAATTCAAAACATTACATTTTTTTCAAATAATGACGAACATTTTTTTTTTCATGATCTTCAGCATGCTGAACTTCCACAACAAAATATACTTTTGTATTGATAAATTTCCTTGCGTTCCTTGTTAGTGATTTGTTTGCTTGAATAAAGATAATCATCTCAGTTGGTGCGATGTGCACGTGTTTGTTTTGATGTCTCAGATTTCAATGACCGAAATATTTTCATTCCTAAAAAGTTAAACGTTAATACCATGGATATATTTGTAATAAATTAGCCAAGACTTTTAATAAATTTATTTTGCGAAGATTTTTTATTTTATAATCTTGCATTATGCCTAGACATTCAAAGTCGATATTTGAATTGTCTTTAAACAAGTCAAATATGACTCTGGAAGGAATTCAGAAATCGGGTGAAAAGTCTCATGAAATATTTTATGAATATCCACTGATGCATTGATTAATTGATGTCAATTAGAATCTGTGAAATTTGATAAAAGCTAAAAAATATTTCATAAATAGTTGAAATTTTCTTTCAGAATTTTTCCAGAAATTCTCTGATCCCGAGAAACTCACAATTTTAAGTAGAAAATTTCTCTATAAAATAAATGAAAACACATATATGATTAATTATCATGTCATTGTAAACAAATTATAAAAAAAAAATAGTGATTTTTTTTGCCACATTCAACAAAATGATATTATTAGGTAGCTAGACATTTAACAGATACTTCACATTAACCTCCCATTATATATTGAACATTTTGAATATATTTAGGCCAGAATATTTATTGTCATATAAAAATAAGGAAATGTGGTATGATTGCCAATGAGACAACTATCCACTTAGTTCAAATGAAGTACATGTTAGCAATTATAGGCAACCGTACGGCCTTCAACAATGAGAAAAACCCATACCGTATAGTCGGTTTTAAAAGGCCTCGACATTAAAATATGAAACAGTTCAATTGAGAAAACTAACGGCCTAATTCATAATAAAACAATTTACGAAAAACAAATATGACAGACATGAACCAACGACAACCACTGAACTACAGGCTCCTGACATGGGACAGGCACATATTTAAAGAATGTGGCGGAGTTACTGTGGATTCAATATTATTCGTTGGATACCAATTTTCGTGGATTTCGTGGGTACAGGGGAACCACTAATTTAAATGTTAAACGAATTACAAATTTTCCAAGGAATTTATGCGGACTTTGCCAAAACAACGAAATTTGCCCATGAAAATAAAAGTATTCACAGTAATCAAAAGTCATGTTTGTTAGCGCTCAGTCCCTTCCCTAACCTGGGACAGTGGTGTTACATCACACCATAAGAACAAAATATAAAAAAAACAGTTGAAAAGGGTTTAACTTATCAGATCGATACAAAGCAGAAAAAAACATCTAAAAAGGAAAAAAAAAAGAGAAGACCGGACGTGGCAGAGCATTTATACATCCCAAACAACAACAAAAAACACAAAGTGCAGATCTGAGAGTACTTTACAGCTAAATAAAAAAAAAATCTTGTATCTAAGATTAAATATCAATCAGTACACATCCAACATCCAATGGATTTATTGTAAAGACGTCATTAACAGTCAGAGAAAAACATGACATTGTGCAATGCCAAATTATAGGTATCGACAGATTGTAGTACCTTGAAAGTGCATTATTGTTGGTTATGGTCAGATTATATATTTCAATCTTAATGCATATGGGGACTACAATATTCATTTTCAAAATTTTCCAGCCACCCTAACCCACTCCCCTTAATCGAATGGTCGTCCTTTTATATTGTTTGTACAATTCGCAATTACATAATCTGATAGTTGATACCATTTCAAAAGTGCACAATACAATATTCAACCAATGACTTACATTTTCATTGTTTGGTTTACGAATAATAAAAAATGCAAAGTCGCTAAATGTCTAAAAACGTGGATTTAAATGTGATGTTGTAATTTATGTTGAAAATTTATTTAATATTTAATATGTCAGTATAAAAAATGCACGCTACATCGAATGACCTGATTGTTCCACAAACAAACACGTATTTTCTGGAAAATGAAGGGGTATTTAAACTCATTATTTAACACTTTCTAAATATGATATTCCGTAAAATAAGCCGGACCTGTAAAAATCATTACACAAACAAACGGTGTACTTTTTGCTGCGGTTGCACTGTCCATATTGAAAATGAAACGGAAATCTAAAAATTAAACTAAATTTCAAACCTACAATAACGTTTCTAGAAAAAGCTTTAGTTTCATAAACATATATAAAGGCTATAGAACAAGATTTAATTTGGTACAAATAGGAATTTGAAAAATCCAATGTGGATATTTAAACAATTGCTTGTTTGCCATACTGTCCATAACTACAACCACTGAATTACAGGCTCCTGACTTGGAACAGGCACATACAGAATGTGGGGGGGGGGGGGGGGTGGGGGGGGGGGGGGTGGGGTGGGGTGGTGGTGGGGGGTTAAATATGTTTCCTGGCGCCAACCCACCCCTTCCCCTAACAACCCCCTCCCGTCCCTAATCTGTGGCAGAGGTGTGTAACAGAACAACATAATAATACACTATAAAAATCAGTCGAAAAGGGCTTAACTCATCAGATTGATACAGAGCATATAAAAAACCCTAACAAAACTCAAAAGACACAAAGTACAGACCTGCGAGTACTCGCAGTTACTGAAAGCCAATAACAATTAATAAAAAATCATGTGTCTAAGACTAAAATATCAATCAGTACACATCCAACATCCAATGGATTTAGTGAAAGACGTCATTAACAGTCGAGAGAAAAAAACATGATCTTGTACAATGCCAAAATGTAGGTTTAAAAAAATGGTAGAACCATAAATGTACATACATGTAAGTGTATAAACATTAATATTTAATTTCATTTTAATTTACTGATAACAAAATCAACATTTATACCGATCAAAGGTCTGATTACAGTGTTGAATTGATAACCTTTTAGAATAAGCCTATTTAAAGGATTGATCGTGTCTAAATTTACGTCTTAGATAAGCAATATCACCGTAAAAATGAGAATGTGCTATCCCGTTTGTAACAAGTCTTCTACAAGTACATCCAAACTTTCAAACCAAATATTCGTATCTATGGAAGAATTTAGAAACGGTTTTAAGTAATTTGAGGTAACTGCATAGAAAACTATCGACTGTGCAACACGAACCACACTAAACAAATTTAGGGGTGATCTTTGATGCTCTGTAAAGATAAGAAGATCCTGATCCATTAGAGGAACCCATCATGTTGCTTATGTTAAGTAGAAATCTGGTGATTATTCTCAATCGGTAATGTGGTTATGACAGTTTTTGGTGAGGTTCATGTTGCTCAGTCTTTAGTTGTGTTTTGGACACTATTGTTTGTCTGTTTGTCTTTTTCTTTTTAAGCCATGGTGTTGTGAGTTTATTTTCGACTTATGAGTTTGAATATCCCTTTGGTATCTTTTGCCTCTCTTTTGAAACATATCTGTGGTAATTCTTTACATAGATATTCCACAACAGTCGAACTTTTAGGTATCTCCTCCTAACTATTGTTCATAAATTTATCAAATGTTAACAATCTTATTCTAGTAATGTACATAACTTAAGTAGAACATTTTTTGCAGTAAAAAATTCCATCTTAAAGAAGTGATATGTAGATCGTTTCCAGACACAAAATCCTAACATATACAAGAGAAAAACAAAATACATAAAAGAACAGAGTTCCAATGTCCCCCGCGTTGCACATATTTTATCTATCCAAGGTACAAGGGCAATAACTAAATAAAACACTTTTTTTGTAGCGCTAACGAGGCAATTTTCTATAAATTTGATATTTCCAAGGGGCATAGCTCTTTTAAAAAAGTCGATCGGCCATCATTATTGAACGAGTCCGAGATATTGCTGATATTAACCTATTATAGTATAAGATTTAGAAAAATCTGGCAAGATTTGTACCCGTGACAGCGCTAACGAGGCCATTTTCCATCAATTAAATATTTCCAAGGGGCATAACTCTTTTACAAAAAGTCGACCGGCCACCATTATAGAACTTGTCCGAGATATTGTTAATATTAACCTATAGTATAAGTTTGTTAAAAATCTGGCAAGAATTGTCCCCCTTGAGAGCGCTAACGAGGCCATTTTCCATAAATTTAATATTTCCAAGGGGAATAACTCTTTTAAAATAAGTCGATCGGCCACCATTATATAACTTGTCCGAGATATTGTTGATATTAACCTATAGCATAAGTTTTATAAAAATTTGACAAGAATTGTACCTGTGAGAGCGCTAACAAGACCGGACGGACGGACACACGGACGGACGGGACAGACGGACGGACGCCCGGTATTTTCATATCCCCCGCAACGCGTCACGCGGGGGACAATAATTGTCGGTCTAAGATCTTTGAATGACCGTTCCTAATGAATGTTAATTAGAAAAACACTTCTGGGAACACCAAATTTATAGTGTTATTTTAGCCTTAGATAACCTGTAGTTGCTTGAAAAAGAGGGACGAAAGACTCATAGATCGAAAACAAACTGACAACGCCATGGCCAAAAATAAAAAGACAATCAGACAAATAATAGTACAGATGACACAACATAGAAAACTAAAGACTAAGCAACACGAAACCCACCAAAAACTGGGGGTGCTTGACTTTACTTCATTTTGAAAAGAAAAATTAAAAAAAATCACTTACCACTAAAAACTTCTTTTTGTTGCAAAATTTAAACATCAATGGTCCTTGAGGAAGATTTCAAAGGTTTTGGTACTGCTTTATTTCCGCATGTATAAGTCGATTACATGTCGGCCATTTTTGTCGCCACCAACAACGAGTTTGACGTATTAACCGGAAAATTTTTAACCACTCACATATCGATTTCAGGAAAAAACTACCCTTTAAATTTTGTTTACTTGTGTAAGGGTCAAGAAAAAGAAGTCCTTTTTACGCACAACCAGCGGTTAATCAAAAGATCTAAATTTTCTTTACAATTATTGAAGTTTAGAAAACAAACATACTTTTATGTTTTGGCCGAACTAAAAAATTACGACACATGTTAGTAAACGTATCAACTTCAGTGCACCTCAACCATGTTTCGTCCGGAGAAATGCAAGACCAAAATTTATCGGAAGCCTAAAGCATTAAACGCTTGCAGTTTTTCATGATTTCAAAACTAAACAAGACCAGAGAAAACAAATGCAACTTTGCCTCTATGAGAATTTTTACCTTAGTTTTAATCATTGAAAGGGTTTTCATAGACTGATATGGCCGCCATTGAAATAAATCATATTAGTCACTCCGGTACCAACATGCTGGCTACTGAGTTGATAGTTATACATTTTTGGTAGACTGACACACAATTAGCAGCTCAACTGATTAAGCGGCATAATGTAAAAACATATGCGGCTGTGCAAAACAACTATTTTCGAAGAATTCTTTTTGCGGTTTAGTGGAGACAAAAAGTCCGATGTCTAGGAAAGCAAAACCAAGTGGCATGCACATTATACCCAAACCGTCTCAGGGTAGTAAATAGCCGCCTTAGCTTTAGGTCAATTAGATAATTTAGAAATTGAATATTTACAATATAAAATGAATGATATACATTTTCAAGCATAAAAGCACTTATTTGTGCGGATGGTATACTTGTAGTCTAGCAGTTTTAAAGCACTTGCACTTACTTATTTGGAATTGCAGCAATTTAAACGTATGATTCCTATTTCAAAACGAATCTCTGGAATAACAATCTTACAAATGCGATGGCTAGCCGAAAAAAAACCCACCATAAAACAATTTCTGCCTTTTTATGTGTACGGTCTAAACACCCCATCCACTATATTAATTTTAAATTAGTAACTGTATTGAAAATGAATAATTAAAAGATTAGTTAGTTGATAATCTATCGTGCTTACCTTTACGGGTTATATCTCTAAAATGAATCGTTTATTTTGCCTGAACATATAAACAAAAAGTCGATTTTCAGAAAATATACAACTTATCATTGTACATTTTATAGAAATCCTTAGCATTAGAATTGTTGACAATGATTAGTTATTTAATTAAAAATTATATAATCTACGACATGATTAATTGTACGTTAAAAGATATTTTTTCTGTACAAATGATAAATTGTATATTTTCTGAAAATTAATCTACTTTGTATTTAATCTGCGTGTTCGTCACATTCTTACGATCCTTTATGTCCTAACCCTTTCAAAACTTCATTCTCTGTACAACTTGTGTTTTGATGGTGTTTTTATGGGTGGTCACCGTGTTGTTGTGTTGGTGTCTCAGTGACCCAACATACCGTTAATATTGTTAAAATATAATAGTGCGGCTTCATCAGACTTCTTTTTATATTATTAAACTTATTTTTTATTTAAATTATTTTTATATGAAGTTTTTATGTCATATTAATTTGTGTGATATCATTTTTTGTATGTCGAAACTATAAGCCGTTTACATGAGGGACCCCATTGGAAACAAGCTATAGAGCTTTCATGGGTTATCCCTGATAAAATATCAGCAAATTTTTTCCATGCACTTAAGGATACTACACTCATAAAATTCCATTATATTTTACAAAGTATGTGTTAATATTGTCTTTATGCATATGTTTCGTATATATTGAGTATTGTATTAACTCATATGCTTGATATTTTATTGAATAAAATATCATATATTTTTATTATTATAAAATATTAAGAAGAATTTTTGTCAATTTGAATTGTTTGTTAAACATGTGGAACTTGGAAATGATACACTTAACTTTACTTTGGTGGAATTGTTTTGCCTATCCTAGAAAATCTTCAAATCTGTCAGTCTGATTTTTTATTGAATGGAAAATATGGTAAGGGTTGTGTTTGTATTTCTTCTTTCCTTTACTCTATTTTAAGCATTCCGTTTAAAATGAATTTATCGTTTATCTTGTAATTAGTTATCTCGACATATTGAATGATAACAAACTTGCGACAGTCAATTAAGATAAAAATTTACAAGTTTCAAGTCATATACACGACATTATAAGTCATAAGTCATAAGGCCATCTTCAAGATCATTTAAATAATTTATCTTAAAAAATAACATATTCATTATATTATGTAACGCGTTTTGGTTCAGTGACTAGTTTGAAATTTTATATCATATTTGTTATTTAAGTTTTCTGTACAAAGGATAACACATTATCAGAGCTTTGACCTTAAATAGACAGGTTAGATGAGCACACCCGTAATTAGGAAATTTAGTCGACCATTATTTACACATCAGATCGTACTTGTTACCGGAGCTTTGAATATACCCAAATCAGGTACTTCTTATCTGAGGAACGGTCAATATATGCCCTCCTTTTAGATTAATTCATACATGTTTGTATTATTTAAAATTATCAGTCAAAATTTGTTCTACAAGGATCACCAGTCCTTCACCTTTCTAGACTACTAAAACATGTTCTACATACTAGTTTTATATTTACAACTATGCGTAGGAATTATTTTGTTTTAAATATGTACTTCTTTCCAGTATGTTCTTTTTGACCGGGCCCGGTTTTGTGGTGTTACATCTTTCCAAGTCTACCCGAATCATATTTGCAAAATATTCCGCTCAAACTGGTTCAGTGATATGAGAGTTGTTTTGCTAAATGTGACTTTGAGATGAAGAACTGCGATAAAAGCGCTGTTCCTTTGCTTTTTGTTTGTTTTGTGCTGTGCATGTACTGATTTTGTGTCATGGATACATACCCCCTTTGTTTTTCTATTAAAGTATACACAATTAGGCTGACTGCATTTCACAATCGAAAAAAAAAATATCTTGCATGATGCTTCTAGAAACAATCAATTTAATATTCAGGAATTGAGCAATAGACTTTTAGATGTACATAAAAAGTGGCGACAAAATGCAATTGCAATTTCTCTAAATTCTGTCCACATAATTATATTTTAAAATGATATGTTATTGCTGTGAACTTTACCATGTAAATGACGATTAAGCAATCATAATATGAACATTGTCATTTTGGGAGGAGATTATAGTTTAACAACTAAATAATTAAATTTTTGACTTCATCCTTTCTGCTGTTTTGGCTTAAGATTGATTTTAACTTATGTGTGGTTTAAGGATGTTCGCTCCTCTTGTTTTTTACTTTTTGTCAGATATTCGGAATCCTCTGGTTTTTTCCATCTACTACCATTGCAAATTTTGCCAGATAACTCCTACTTTTCTTTTGATAATTTTATTACATATCATAGTTTAAAAAGCTATATTTGAAGATCTTATAAAGTCCTTGTTATTTTTTCATAGTTTTTGAAAGAAAAAAGGTGGCAATGTTATGTGTATGAATACTCTAGAGAGAATCATTTCCGGCAAAATTTTCAATGGCTTATACCTCGAAAACAAGTACACGGACCCTTCTTTTTTTCTGCTTTTTTAGTTCTATTATTTATATACTATCAATTTATAACAGTCTTTTAAAAAGCTTGTTATTTTAAAACAGAGTAGCGAACATCCTTAAGCGTTATAATGTAATAAAACAACACTTTCACGAGTTTCTTAAATCATCTAGTGTTCTGCGTTGTGTTTAAATCATCTAGTGTGGCGTCCATTTCGCTGACCTAGTATACATTATTGTTTAGGGGCAAACTGAAGTACACCTCCTGTTGCGGGACTTTCTCGCTACATTGAGGACCCAATTGTTGCCTAAGACTGTTTTCTGATCTTAGGTCGGGTTGTTGTCTCTTTGACACATTCCCCCGGTTTCCTTTCACTATTCTAATAACTGATTAGACTTGATTTCAAAGAGAGCCATCATTTTGGCCCTAAAATTGCAAAAACAGTAAAATAACACATTTGTTTGGTTACTAAAAAAATTGAGCGAAGTCTTAGAAAAAAGATATATTTACACACAGTAGTATCGTTTTATAGAAATCTTTTCTTCTAACAAAATTGAGTTTGGATAAGGCCTTTATCAATTGCTAAATATTTGTTTAAAGATCTCAAAAGAATCTATTTCATCAATTTTTTGCAGTTTTGCTTTAAAGTGGAAGACAGTTAAAACCCAAATAAAACTATATAAGATAAAAATCAAGCAATGAATACTGAAATATGACAGAACCTAATCGGATATCTTCAAAATACCTTTTAGCCAGGTGAGCTATTTTCATCACTTGGCATCCGTCGTCCGTTAGCTTTTTACAAAAAATCGTACCTTTGTAATTAACCAAACTTGGCCACAATCATCATAGGAGTACTAGTATATAGTTTAAAAATGTGTTCAATGTTTCCCTACCAAACAACATGACTGGCATGGCAAACATGGCTTAAAATATTACATAGGGGTACGTGGCACGTTTTGTCTATTATATTGAAAACTGCTATAGATTCAGAAAATCTGACAGGGGCAGAACCGTTAAAAATTTTGAGGTCTACCCACTGCCCATTTTGCATCAAACTGTCAGACGACTTCTTATAGGAGAGGTGATTGCCCTAAAATGACGGAGTTGACCATTTTTGCCTATCTATAAGCATGAAAACTATAACAGATACATAGAAACTTTAAAAGCAAAAATGATCAGCAAGTTTTGCAAATGAGACAACACGTACTTAATCGTCAGTCGACTTTTTATTAGAGTAATTACCCTTTAAAGAAGATTTTTGACAAGTTTTTTTTGCATTTTTGCCTATTAACATGAAAACTATAATAGGTAGATAGCTACTTAAAATAGCAATAATGACCAGCAGGACAAGATCTACAAATAGGTCAGCATAGATGAAATTGTCAGTTGTCTTCTTAAAGGAGTTATTGCCCTTAAAATATGATTTTAAAACATTTTTTGAATTAGAAATTTTTTTAGAAGATACGGAGAAACTAAAACTGATTTTTATTCTAGTCTACAATGTTGGTGAGTGTCCATGGTTGAAGATGAGCGACACATGCTCTTCAGCGCCGATCTAGTTTAATTTTCGAATTCAAAGGGTAAAAATGAGGGGCTTTCACACTTTTAAAAAAAAAATCTAAACACCATAGTGAGAATTCCATTGTATGTCCTTAACTATCAAGGTTCATATCTTGTAAATCTATCTTGAATACACAGATTGAGTGACAAAAGAAAGTTAATCGAGTGCGTTAATTGGGTGCATGATCGTATATCCTGCTATGAATACACGACGGTCATGTGAATCCAAATATAGGGAATAAACACGCAATTGCTAGTTTTACGGATTAGACGATCAAACTGGTACGTGCATATGACGATCTAAGACCGCAAAATCATGTCTTCTGTTATTAAAACACAGATACCGTACATTTCAAAATTCTTCTATAAAAGTTTTGCGTTATGAATACAACACTGCTAATCATCAGTTATACCCTTTTTGGTTATATAGCTCCTCATCTGTTTTGGTTCTTATATACCATTGGCTTTCAAATATTCAGCTTTGAGCGTTCATGATGAAGTTGAATCTAGAAAAGCTCCTCGGACGAATACAATGTATAAAGTATTGTTTTAATTTATTACTGAGGTCTATGTTATATGAGCATGTACGCGTGTTTCGCATTAACTGTAGAATGCTAGTATGCGTCTAATTGGAAAATAAAAGGTTAACAAAAAAAACAAAAAAAAAAGAAACTGAAACTGTCATTGTAAGAAAAATAAAATATTCCCGCTCCATTGTAGCATGTAGTATAAAAACCGATAAAGTAACAACTGAGACATTATTGTTGTATACATGTATAAATCTATTTTTAAAAAAGTATAAGAAGTTATTTACCATAGGGTTGCATTTAAATAGCAATGTCTATGTTATGGTTGATGTAGATATTGTAGAATTTTATACGCCAGACGCGCGTTTTGTCTTAGCTTCGCAAGACTCAGCATGACGCTCGAATCAAAATTGTTAGAGACAAAGCAAGGGAGAAACTGAAGGGACACGAAGCCGTACCAGATCTGAACTTAATATTGCATTCTTCTGTCGAAGTATGTTTTGTCCTTTGATAGCACAGGATCCACATCATATCCCAAGTATAACTTTCATAAATTGCGTCATACAGGGTAGTTTGCAATATTGCATTATATACTCAACACTATACTTTAGATCTACTGGTATTCAAAAAACTGCTGTTACATTCAAGCCCAGGTCAACCTAATGTGCTTAGAAAAACGATACCTTACTTAATATTTGGTCGACATTATGTCCACCATTTCTCAAAAATATCTCATTTGTTAAATTTCAGTTTAAAAAAATCATCATTCCCCTCAAATCTCAAATATGTCAGTTGCAATCAATCCTAACACCATTTGACCACCTCTGCATTCGTACACTGTGGGTGAACAGACTATGAAGAAAAAATACAGAAATAGTTAACCATTTTGCCAATTGCCCATTATTGTAAGTGGGAAATAATTATTGTTTGAAAATTTTGCAATTGATTTTTGGGCTTTTATTTTCAACAAAATAAAGCAAAAAGAAATGACTCTTTAAAGGAGCATTAGCTGTAAAAATCCTCATATTTGATTTATGATATACTTAAACGCATATCCAAATCATAAAAAGTCTAAAATAAACAATTTACGATGCATGGACTCGATAATATGAATCAACATTTCGTGTGTATTTAAGTCTAGACGCTATCTAATTAACCACCGAGGTGACCTCCGAAAACTGCCAACGGCTGTATAACCCGATATAAACATAAATATACATATAAATAGATAGCGAACACGTTGCAATTGGATTTTTCTATGTCTGTTTGAAGAAATGTTATAGGTTGAAACATATGTTAATCATCGTTTTTACCTGTATAAGAATGAGTTTTTGTGGATCGAATCTGTCAACTAAATGATTTACCCCTGTGTTACTTTCAAGGTTTGACATTTTTTTCCTTTTAATAGCTGAACACGCATAGTTTATGCGTAACCTCTCTAGCTAAGGAGTTAAATTGAAGGTCACATGAATACGGATTCAATGAGGTCGAATTAGCGATGTTTCTTAGCTTAGCTTTTGACAAATAAAACCAAACTGGCTGCTAATAGCGAATTTTTATTCCACCAATTCACTTTCATTAATGATTGATCAAAAAAAGATCGTGTTTTATATTTTTTTTTATATCTCGTAGCTAATGCCCCTTTAATAATAGAATGTGTCCTAACTAATAAAAGTTTTTATGCAAGTGTTCAACTTTGGTACACAGATTGGAATTCAGAAATATGTATTATTCAAGGAAGTAATACCACAGGGAGCATTTGGCTTCGTGTACGTTTTTCGAGAGTTTTGAATTCTCTGTTATAAAATATTAAATTATTCGAAACACTAAGATTTTTATACCCAAGGCAAATATATTGTAATTCTCACTTTTGGAGGAAATTTATAGAAATTTATATGTGACGTCACATTGTGCGTCGATCTCTTCGGCTAACATATAATACGTTGTTCGGCTGTGCCTTTTTTATGTGCTGATTTAGGTTATTTTACGTATTCGTTTTTATTCTGTAGTTAGTCACCACTTCGGTGTTAACATGTATATCTATTATATAGTCATTTTTATAATTTACTGTTTGTAAAAGTATGAATTATTCTAAATACTAAGGATTTTCTTATCCCAGGCATATAACCTTAGCCGTATTTGGCACAACTTTTTGGAAATTTTGGTCCTCAATGCTCTTCAACTATGTACTTGTTTTGGCTTTCGAACTTTTTTGATCTGAGCATCACTGATGGGTCTTTTGTAGACAAAACGCGCGTCTGGCGTATTAAATTATAAGCGTGGTACCTTTTGATAGCTATTATTTGTGTGTGTCTCTGTTCTGTATGTTCTCCCATTTATTTGTATTGTAGTCCTGTCATGTAATCTTGTCATTTTAATGTTATATTTAACATTGCCATAAAAGCGGGAGGTTTGGCTAGCCACAAAACCAGGTTCAACCAACTATTTCTTCTTAAAATGACCTGTACCAAGTCAGGAAAATGGCCATTGTTATATTATAGTTCGTTTCTGTGTGTGTTGCTTTTTAGTGTTGTGTTTCTGTTGTGTTGATGTTCTCCTCTTATATTTGATGTGTTTCCCTCAGTTTTAGTTTGTAACCCGGATTTGTTTTTTTCTCAATCGATTTATGAATTTCGAATAGCGGTATACTACTGTTGCCTTTATTCGAAACTCGGTTTTAAATGCTTTTCAACTGCGATTTTGATTTTGCCCTTAACTCTTTTGATTCGAGCGCGATTGATGAGTCTTGTGCAGACAAAACGCGCCTCTGACGTGACTAATTATAACCTGATATGTTTGGTGAGTTTTTATAATAAGCTGCTAATATTCAAACATAAACATGTTTATTTTGTGTTTTTTCTGTGCATGTTCTGATTTTGTGTCATGAATGGATACCCCATGTCCCTTTTTTCTATTATCAGCGTCAAATATAAGTCGGTATTTGCTACAGAAGATTTTCTGCTATGAACTTCACTTGGAACTCTTGATTTGATAAGATTCATTTTGAGCAGCAATCCATATCAGGGAAATCACGATAAGAAACGCAAACCCTAGAATATCCTATCAACTGTGAGATATATTCTCCATAAGCAGGCGCTGCCGGAATTTTGCTACATAGTATTTTATGTGTGTAAATCACATTACATAAACTGTTTAATAAATGAATTAGGTATTGACAATTCACTTGGAAACTCCACATATACCCCACGACACTTACCAATTAGAAAATCCTGGATAATCATAGGTCTGTTCTATGTTTCATTGGAATTTCAACCAAAGATGAAGAACTGGATCTTCTTTCACTGTATCGGACACCTAAACTACATAAGTGTCCTTACAAACAACGTTATATTGCTAGGTCTTCAAAGTGCTCCACGAAACCTCTTTCTAAATTATTAACTTCAATTTTATCAGTAATCAAAGCCGGACTTCAAAGTTGTTGTGAAACTACCCATTCCAAACTAAAAGACAAATTGAAAGAGTTGGTCGTACTTTGTTTCATAAAAAAGAAAGACCAACGTAGATACACGTATCTTGTCTTAGTGAGGGATAAATCGTACTTTGTAAAAAAATCACTCTGATTCTAACAAAATTTTCTCTGACATTATCAAGATGCTTGATTTCTTTTCAACAAACAATCGGCATTCCCATGGGAACCAACTGTGCTCCTCTTCTAGCCATAAATATGAGGCGGACTTCATACAGGAACTTCTTAGGAAGAAAGAAAAAAAATTAGCAGTATCCTTTAACTTCACTTTCCACCATATAGATGATGTTCTTTCGCTAGATAATTAAAAATTTGGTGACTATACTGAACGCATATATCCCATCGAACTTGAAATAAGTATACATCAGATACAGTTAAGTCTGCCTCATATCTTGACTTATATCTAGAACTTGACAATGAGGGTCGGTTGAAAACAAAACCTTAAGACAAAAGAGATGATTTCAGCTTCCCAATTGTGAACTTTCCATTTCAATGTAGCGAAATTCCAGCAGCGCCTGCATAATTTCCAGTTGATACGATATTCCAGGACTTGTATTTCCTATCATAATTTTCTTGATAGAGGGTTGCTGCTCACAAGGAAGCTATTGAACCAAGAGTTCCAAGTGGTGAAGTTGAAATCATCCCTTCGTAAATTTTACGGACGTCATCACGAGATGGTTGACCGCTATGGCATATCTGTTTCACAGATGACAACGAATATGTTCCAATTGTTGTAATTACAATCCCCTCTCCTTTTCCTCGAATGTGACCTACCGAGTTAGACTTATCACAAGGTTTTCACTAACATGAGCAACACGACGGGTGTCACATTTGGAGCAGGATCTGCTCACTCTTCCGGAGCCCCTGAGATCACCCCGTTTTGTTGTGGGGTTTGTGTTGCTCAGTCTTTGATTTTCTTTGTTGTGTTTTGTCTGTTGGTGTTTTCTTTATTAGCCATGGCGTTGTCAGTTTATTTTCGACTTATGAGTTTGAATTTTAATTTGGTATCTTTGGCCTCTCTTTTACATACCTATAATATTTCCGATCATTTTTACACTTTGAAAAAAGTATTTTGACGTCACAAAGAATAAAAGATACTTGCATATACATATATAACGTACGACTTTATTTTTTATTAGAATATTATCATAAAATCAATTTCCATTTTGATATAATATTTGAATAAAATTTCAAATTCTTTGACCCTTATCAACTCCAAATCCATCAAATCTTCAAGGTGTACCTGAAATAAAATATTGACAATTCAGTTATGCACGATAACAATTTTTGGATTTCTCTTATTTTTGTGTGCGAATGTAATAGTTAATATTTAAGCAATATTTATCTTGGATTTAAGAGTCGTCTTGTAAAGAACTTATATAAAGAAATTATAATGAAATACACCTCAAAATAACCTCAACAATATAACCGACTTTTATTTGGCTTCATCTTATGTCTGTCATCTTAAGATTCATTTTGCTGATAATCCCATCGAATACTATATATGTTTCCTCCCAAAATGTACATCCAGCAAGACCAACGAATGTTATAATATTGATGGCGTTTGGTTTTGTCAGTTTTTGTGGACTTCCCTTTTGATTTTGCCCTGCAGTTTGGAATTTTTTTTTATACCTTTTATACCATGAACATAAGGTCTGCAAGGAAATCGGTATCATAAATTCGAGTAATAATTCAGATGATACCTGGTCAATAACATTTGTTTCTGCACTGGTATGCTTTAAATTGTACATATTCATTGTGTGATTTTAGTAATCAAATCATCATACTAAAGATTAAGCTGTAACTCCTTCATAAGTAATAAAAATAACACTTTATAAATGTCGTGTGTCCAAAGCCTCTTTCTGGATTTACCTTCATTAGGAACACACAAACCTTAACATTTGATGGTCATCGGTGGCCGAGTGGTCAAAGTAGTCGAACTACTGTATCACTAGCCAGTCAACACTGAGGTTGTGAGTTCGAATCCCGCACAGGGCAGGTGCACTCGACTCTAATCTTAATTGACTAGAGTTGTCAGTTGTCTTACCGAAGGTAGGTGGTTCTCTCCTGGCACTCAGGCTTCCTCCACCAATAAAAACTGACCGCAATAGTGTTGAAAGTGGCGTTAAAAACCAATCAATCAATCAATCTAAACATTTGAAAGCCAGAGATGTTAAATCGAAGAAACATTGGGAACTATATGAACGAAAGAGACATAAACAGTTAGCTGAGGTCAACTTTTCTTGTGGGTATTGGCCGCTTAGTTTTTGAATAATTTCTCCAAGAGGAATTTTAGAACAGTTGTTATACATTATGTCAGTACAGAAACTATGATTACTAAATTGGCAATATTCTCGGGAAATAAGACCACCAGCAGTGCCAACGACTCAGTGATTGTAAATGAAAAATAACCCTTATTATTTTTCGCTTGAGGTTGTTATTTGAAGATCTTGTTAGCTGAATTAAGGGTATTGTTCCATATTAGCTTTCAATGTAGATATTTTTTATTTAAATCCTTTCGGAGTTGATGATATTGTAATTGTTTTCATTCAAATTAGCTACGACTCATTTCACGCAAAATCTTGTGAACAAAATAACTCGGAAGTCATCAATATTTCAGTATAAGTTACGATCAGTTTTTGTCGTAATATGTTTTGTGAAAAGAACCCCTATGACTATTGAGATATTAAAAACAAATCAGTCGACTACCGTAATATTTAAACTTTTAGGTATTTCTCTTCTAAAAGTGTTCCTTATAAAGTTTATTCAGGAAACTATCACAATAATCACTTTTGTCGAAAAAAAATTTCAATATGTAATGACATTTTGTTTTCCAGTTTAAGACTTGAGAAAGTTTTGAAAACATTTACCTACCATTATTGTTCGTTCTTCCTTCCATGGAATGACTAAGGGAATGGTCTGCATATCCTATACATATGAAAAATGAAAAAAAGTTTATGTCTTATAATTGATACAGAAAAAGCATAACTTTCGAAATTGTCCTAACCGTTACTACTAAATTGTTAAGATATCGTCCACCAACACACTGCCTAATTTTTGTCTAAGAAATAAAGTTTGAAAATCTGCAATTCATAGTTCAGAAAATTTTAAACTATCTTTTTTCCAACTACTAGTACTTTCTTCTCCAATCGAAATCTCCTAAAAAATTATGTTTTTATCTTTGCCAAAAAGTTTATGTGATGGCTGCTTGTTGTTATTGATAGGATTGTTAGTTTTTCCGTCGAAGGTCGGTGGTTCTCACCGGCTTCTCCCACCAATAAAAAATGGCCACCAAGATAGAGTCAAGTGCTAAAAGTGGCGTTAAAAATCAATCAATCAGTTAATAAATATGTACATTGTAATAGATATGACCAGTAACTATAAATTTGTTTCACAAATTTATTAGTTAAAAAAAATTAGGTTGAACCAGATGGACTTTGAATATATACGATGCTGAATAATATACCTAAAGTTTTATCGGTAATCCCAAAAATACCAATATGCTATTAAGCGCAATACATTGATGCAGAAGACAAATTTGAACCATAATTGCATATTTTACATATTTCTAACATTTTGCATTGAATTTCATCAAAATGAATATATGATAGAATATATAAAGCTTAACGAACAGCAAATGATTAGATTTGGTTACTCTATTTTTTATTAATTTAAAAAAAAAGACTAAATATAAAAACAAGAAAAAATCATTCATAATGGCCGTTTTGGGGTATCTTCCGGCACTGATAATTAGTCAATAATTATTCAATAAGCGTAAACATTGAAATAACAACCTTAAAGAACATTAGTCGATAATGAAAATTTAAGACATTTTGAAAATGACTCTTCAGTAAAACATTAATCAGGGAATAATTCATTTTGTCATAGCTGATAATACATCTTATCATTACTCTACCTGAATCATTTTGTGCTATTGTTCTATTGTATGAATGCGTATATGCATTCAAATTTCCCAAGTTACCAAAGGTGTCGGTTACTGAAATGTGCAACATAGTTTAGTTAAATGTAAAACATTGTTTTGTTAAGTGTAAAACATAGTTTTGTTAAATGGAAAACAGAGTTATGTTAAATGTAAAACACATTTTTGTTAAATGAAAATTTTGTTGATTGATATCTGTAAAACAATCGTATTTAATGAAATGTATATGAAAATATCCTCAAACTTCAAATGTAGTTGGTGCATATTCATATATGATACAAATAATGATTTTATCCAATTTCTAAAGATATGATAATATAAATATAGAAATAACAAGACTTAAGTAAACACTACGATTATAATAACGGCGTTAATTTTACCGCACAAGATCCTCATTTCGACAATCAATATCTCTCCAGTCATGATCAACATATTTGAAAATTCAAATCCTAATACAAATTGTTTAATAGGGCCTTGTAAATAAGGTACATGAAATGTGTCTTTAAGTTAAAAAGCACAAGCAATCCTTTTATATTGGATTAGCTGCTCGCAGTACGGTATTCCAAATATCCGGTTTTAACTTACACAAGTGCAAGATGTAGTATGAACAAATCAAATTGTTTATGGAATGTCGACGTTTAAAGAATCATGAACATCAGTTGTTTAAGAAATGACCTACTAACATTCAACTTTTCGGCAAGATAGTAATTGATTTTAGTATTTGTAATTTTTCCATAGTTCCAATGTCTCCCGCGTTGCACATATGTCATCCATCCATGGGGTACCGGTCCCGATAATGTACGCATGCCCCTCAGTACTTTTTTCATATCAAATATAAACTCTGAACAGTACGTCGAACGTTAATTTGAACTTTAACCCAATGGATAGCGACACTCATCCGCGAGCCTCATTAAAGAAACGA
Source organism: Mytilus californianus (assembly GCF_021869535.1). Taxonomy (NCBI): domain Eukaryota; kingdom Metazoa; phylum Mollusca; class Bivalvia; order Mytilida; family Mytilidae; genus Mytilus; species Mytilus californianus. Next base: position 56,567,605 of record NW_026262679.1, on the reverse strand, counting down.
CTTGGAAATCGGATTTTAAAATAGAACTATTTTTCCAAAATTTTCACGCGTCTATGTGGTTTTACCTCATCTAGTAATGTGATAACCACATCAAATACTGGAACGAACACATCATGTAGTGTAAAATCGTCAAATTTTGAAACATTATTACGTAATCTTAAAGCCATTTATAGAATTGACAAATCATCATTACGAAATAAGAAAACCACATCATACAATGAAACAATAACAATACGTTAACCTACATTGCCTAATGACAAAACCACATTAAATAGTGTTGAAATCATATTACTATAAGTAATGACAAAACCATATCAAGTCAAAACGAAACAATATCATGTAATATTGAAATATCATTAAGTAATGACTATACCATATTTGAGTTATATCAAAACATCTAAGTAATGTCAAAACCATATCTGACATGTAAAGACAAAATATCATCAAGTAACAAAGAACGTGTCTAAGTACACGGATGCCACACTCGCACTATCATTTTCTATGTTCAGTGAACCGTGCAATTGCGGTCAAAACTCATAGACAGATCATATCATAGGTAACATGTGTACTTAGTTTCAAGTTGATTGGACTTTAACTTCATCAAAATCTACCTTTACCAAAAACTTTAACCTGAAGAGGGACAGACGGACGAACGAACGAACGGACGGACGCACAGACCGAAAACATAATCCCTCTAGGTGGGGCATAAAAGTTAAACCACATAACGTTATGTCAGAGTACCACAAAAGACAGCTGCGGCGTTAGATAGAAAGTCAACCAAACAACGGACTAAAAATATCGTTTTCTGAATGATCTTTAATTATTAGAAATAAACTCCTTACACATAGTGTAAGCCTACCTGTCTGTGGACGGAAAAGAGATCTTGCTTCCCATAATTCCCTTTGAGACTCTGTTAAAGCTGTTTCTAGATATTGCACTTTCCCTATTAAATAAATCAACAGAAACTTAGAAAAATTAGATTTTGCCTTGAAATGTATATCAGGTAAATTAAAAGTATGTTTACTAGGCGATTATTTTTTGTACAAGAATTTTTATAAGAAAATATAAACCAAACAAATAACAAGGTAATTAAAATTGAAGTAAATACACAAGAAGAACGACAACACTATACATGGGCAAAAGATAAATGACAAAAATTAGTTCATAAAACATTTGAAAGTAAATATTCCGTGTCTGTATCAAAAAAGTATAACACAAATACCGAACTCTAAGGCACATTCAAAAAGGGAAAGTTCATAAAAACCGACAAAATCAAACGCTATCAATCAACGGAACAGCTGCCATATTCCTGACATGGTACAGCCATTTTCCAAAAAAAAAAAATGGTAGGTTAAACCTGGTTTTATAGCTAGCTAAACCTCCCACTTGTTTGACAGTTATTTATAGTTCTTTATATTGACAAAATTGTTATTGGTTTTAGTTTGTTCGTTTTTTTTTGTCCAGAGGCGTCAGGCGTTGGTGTGTTTGTAGTTTGTTGTACTATCAAATATTTTTTATGAATTCCTGTTATCCTTTGATCTACTATTAAAGATTGAGCAATATGAATCTTTATCTGGGTGAATTACGGAAAGGCAAGCAGGTTTTTCTCACTAGTTACACCTACCTTGGTGCACCGTACAAATCGAAATGTATTGAAAACATTAATCGTTATCAGTGGTCCCGAAAGTCATGAACAAGAAATTCAGAAAACGAGATTGTAATATGACAAACGGAAGGTTTTCTGCACTATCTACGACACATTATATTATATAGGAAACTAAAAGAAAATAAACAATCAAAACCATCAATCAGAAAACAACAGACGACATCATAGTTAAAGCAAAAACAAATCTTTAGAAGAGCGGGGAAATTGTCCACAGAACAGAAAGCTTAAGATTAAGTATCATGAAGCTATTAAACCAAAAAACCGGGATTAAACTCTCGTACCCCGAAAACATAAGCATTTCCATTCATGGCGCCAGCCGAGTAGCTTATGCCAAGTTAACTCCGGTTAAAAGTCACATTCAATGATGCAATAAAATATCAATCTATGAATGACACTCAGGACTGCGGCTTCGAAAGATGGAAAATAAACAATATCACTTTAAAAATTTGGTGAAACCGAAGATCTATTCAGGAATTACCTTCATAAGGGATTCCGAATCCAAAACAATTGAAAGCCAAGAATGTAAATTTACTTAATACGGGAGATATAAGACCGAAAAGAGACCTAAAATGAATAGCCAATATACAATGTAACAGTAGGAGAGGTGATATGATTTCCAATGAGACAACTATTAACCAAAGTCAAAATCACCGTACGACCTTCTACAATGAGCAAAACCCCTTACCGTAAGTCGGCAATCAAAGTTCCCGATATGATAAAATTTGTTTGTGGGTGGGTTAAACATGTTTTTGAGCACCAAACCTTCACTCTTATCTGGGGCAGTTGTGTAACAACACAACATAAGAACAAACTGTAAGAATTGTTGATAATTCGGTAAACTCATCAAACTGGCACGAAGCACGTGAACACACAGATGACTACAATAAAGACAAAAGACAAACATAGCTATCTAAGAAAAGCTAATTCAAAGCCAAAGACAACTAAAACATAAATCGAGCTTTTCTATAGGTAAATATTTTCTTAGGGAATAGAAATCTTAGATTCTTAAGATAATTCATAAATTTATCAACGAAAATTTTAAGAAAGCTATGCTATAAGTAATGTCTTTAAGAAGCATTAATTACGGAGATGATGATACATTCGGGGACTAGTCTACCAGCAGTTGTACCGACCCAGTGATATACAACGAAAAGAACACTTCATAAATTTGGTACGTCCGAAGTGTATTTTGTTTTGTTTCATTCGTGATCATATGTTTCACAAAATGTTTATAACGGTCAACAAATGATGATATCCTCCGTAAGCGTCCGAAGAGAGGACATCGATTTTACCATTAGGAACTCTCGGTTAAATATCTTCCTTGTAAGCAGCAGCCATCAAAAAAGCAAATCAAGAAGCCTTGGAATAGTATCAATTTTGATATAAATCTTTTATTTAGTACAGGGACATCATCAGTTACATAGCGAATCGTGAAATTAAGGGATAACGATCGCTCTTTTTTATTCTTCTGGACATTCCATGTATGTATAGTGATTCTACTAACAAACATGGAGCAAGGGGAGAAGCACAGTTGGTTCCAATTTGATTTCCGAGTGTCTTGGCCTTTGTTAGTCTAGTATGTTTTTTAATTTTAGTTCATTTATATGTTTTGGAGTTTATGACGTCCATTTTCACTGAACTAGCACACAGTTTTAGGCAGGGGCCAGCTGAGGACCACCTCTGGGTGCGGGATTTTCTCGCTGCATTGAAGACCCATTGGTGGCCTTCGGCTGTTGTCTGCTCTTTGGTCGGGTTGTTGTCTCTTTGACATATCCCCATTTCCATTCTCAATTTTATGTAGTGTAAAGGGGAATGTCGATTGTTAATCTTTTGACCACTGTGTTATCAGTTATGTTGGGTTAGTTTAAAACTATGTTCCTCAGCAATATTTATTATAAATCAAAATTAGAATAAACTGTGATCCTTAACTTCGGGAGAAAAAATGAATGATTGTACATTGAAATCCACATTAACTCAAGTTTTCCTATTCAGAAATATTAAATTAGTATTCTTTTTTTTATTTCATACGTAATATGACCGCACCTGGATACTTTCGCATTCATCGGATTAAATCTATAACAACGATAATATTTGATTTTATGTCGACTAATTGTGGTGTCGGTATATGGTCTTGAACCGAAATAGAGTACAGAAAATTAATAATGTACTTACCAAAAAGTTCTTTAAGTTTGTTGGCCAAAGCGTTCACTTCATCTACAATGGATTATGGGTAGGAATGACTATACAGATTTGGTATAAAAAAGACACATATGATAAATAATTGTTAACTGCTGATAAAAAAAATCGTTGCGATCAAACTTTTAGCTAATCTTTAAATCACATTCTCAACTACAAAAGTTGTGATCTTCTAATCATCGCAAAACATGAGCTCAATCTGATTAGAATACAGATCCTGTGCGTCTTAGCTTTGCTTACAGGGATCTGAAAACGTCCTAATCTTTTTTCTGTTCTAAAGACATTTCGGGATCATCTGGTTTTGTCTAATTCATACACACCTTCAAAACTTGAAGGCTGAAATTTCATTGGCTGATGTTATAATTAACAGAGCTTAGACACGGGATCTGTATTTTAATCAGACTGCACATGAGCTGTGCCAATTATTTTAAACAAGAAACCATAAAGCAGTAGAAACAATCGATATATTTTCTTATTTTCAATTTCTTCATTATACCAGAGACATATATACACATATATATGTCTCTGATTATACCAAACGTATGTCAACAGCCCAATAGTCATAACGTATGTGCTAACATGAAATTTCACCAACAGCGTAAAATTCAATAAATCTATAAATTTTGAAAATCATTTAAAACAAAAAGGTTTTTCTTCCCTAGCTATAGATGGCCATTGTCCGATTTGACACGTCTTTAAGGACTTTTAGTTTTCAATTATTCTTCTTAAATTCGTAACTTATTTAGCATTCCGATCGTTCTAGATCGAGTGCCACTGATAAGGAAGTAACGCGTTTCCAGCGTATCAAACACTCATCCAAAATACCAGGCTTATAATATGTTACGCCAGACGACTCGTCAATTGCAAAGCCAAATCAAATAATACGAAGTTACTGAGCATGAATCACCGAAATACCGAAAAATGTGACAATTACAGCTGAAGCAATCTTTACCTTGGGGGTAAAAAAGTCTTAGCGTTTTAAATATTTCATCATTTCATTAACAATAAAGTTACAGAAAATGAACACAATTTTTTATCAATGATATTTCATGTACTGAGCATAAAAGTGCTGACTACTTGGTAAATATACCCTCGGTGACGAAACGTCCACCAAGAGAGGCATCGACCCTGGGATTGTCAAAACTCATCAAAGAGGAATTAAATTACAATCATGGAAATTTTGACAAGTTTTTATGTCCCTAAATCCTGTAATGAAAGCCTTAAAATGAAGAAACATAAATGCATACAATGATTACCATTTTATTCCATACTGAATTGCATTGGATTCCTGAGTTTTGCTTACCACTCTTCTGCTTAAGTTGTGTCTTTAAACTAACTTTTTGTCCCATAAAAGTTTGCGATTCTCCCATTTGTTGACCATACTGTTGTAAAATTTCTCTGTATTTTTCCTCCATAACTTTATTTCTTTCTGAAACATCAGCAGTATGACAGAGAAAAATAGAAACTATAATAACATTTATTTATTTGTCATACATAAGTTAGGTTTGATCGTAAAACTGTAACTCTTCTAAGACCATATAATGTCGATATCTTGCTTAAAATTTCAATGGTCATTTTACAATGGCTATCAATTTATATTACGAAGGAACCCACTGACATCGACAGATCAAGCACAGTAGCAAGTAGAACCTAATCTTTTATGATGCACAACTTCTGATTAGATACAACCTATTCAGTAAAATTATAAAAAAATGGACAAAGCAGAATGCTTATGTCTGTAATGAAAAGTAGCTAATTTTGGCACACAGATGAATTTCGATTACCATCCAACCGAGAAGACGTGACCATTTCATATATCTGAAACGAGAAGGCACAATGAAGTCCTTGTTTTGCCTTTTGAATTCGACACTGCAGTATCCTACATAATTAGTGTTTTCTGTACATTAGTTAGTCAGATATTAGTATATATATTTATATTTAAAATTTTGTCGAAATTGCTTGAAAGTTTCAATCTACGTGGACTTGTTTCAAAACTGAAGAAATACTTAATGTTGTAAATAATTTTGTTTTTTATGAGCCAAGGACTTACTAAAATATACATGTTTTGCTACTTTTTTTAGCCCAGGCCTTACTTGTAAATATACATGTATTTGCTACAAGATATCTTATGCAAAGATTGGAATGTGAGTAAAATATCCATTTGGATTAATCCTTGGCTAGTATTTAATTTGGTTCAATGCTATTTAAGATCAAATATGTCAATTTCAACAAGTTTGTCAAATTGCAGTGACATGACAACACATACTCCTTAATTTTCTACTGTGTCCTTATTGAACCACACAATTATCAAAAGAACTAACATAATTTTTATAAGATTAAAGAATTTTAATATTTTTGTATTTTCGAGTCAGATATTACACGCGGCTTTTATCTTATTTTCACATTTTTTTGTTAAGAATGGGAAAATATCTGGTCAAATGATATATATTAGTAGAAAATGTTTCTCTGATAGTCGTTGGAGGAGATTTGACCATTAGTTAACACTTTTTTCTGGCTATCCATAAATACATTCCGTGTTGTGAGTCATCAGATTTAGTTGTGTTTTTTCACCCCGTAACCAAAGTACAACTTTATAACGACGAAAACGGCAATGTTGAAGTTAAAATTATGTTTCCATTAATGCAAAACTGAAACCAAGGAGACAACTTTTGAAACTTGAAGATAAAAAAATATAAGCAGCATGTGGATAAAAGTTTAAATTTGCTAATAATTTGTAATATAAATATGAATATAATATACCTCGGAATGATTCCTTATCCTTGAAATATGATTCATTTTGTTCTCTGAGACCTGACACTAGTGACTGCAAACGTTTAGCATCTTTAATTTGCTCCAGAAGTTCAGCATTTTCTTCTGCAATGAATTAAAACGATTATAACCACAAATTGAATCCTATATATCAACTGATGTTTAAGGGTATACCAGTAACTGAATTTAGATTGATAAATGTCTTGAAAGATGTTTATAATATTGAATTAATAAGAGATGAAAACATATTAACGTTTTGTTCAATTTATGCAACAACGTGTACAGAAACCCAACTTACGAGAAAATATAGAAAAACGCTTCGGATGCATATAATTTATAAAGTATTATGTTCATTTTAATTTGGAATTGAAAATGGGAAAGTTTAAATCCATGAAGATTTAAAATTTCTTTCAACTTCAAATTACAATATATTTCTTATTTATCGTTTTTCTATCATATCATATTATTGTTGCTTTATTTTGACAACACTAATATTTTGAATTGACTAATAGACTTGTCTTAAAATTTAAGTTTGGCAAAGCCCTTTTTCATCTTCTTCTACTGATGAAAATGAGGAAAAAAGTAAACATAATTTTCCTAAACGTTATATGTTCATGGTGTTGCATTTGAAATAAAAGGAAAAAAGAATTACCTCGAAGATAATTGCTACTTTCCTCTATCCTTCTAAACTGTACTTCTTTCTCTGGTAATTCATGATATTTTATAGTAAGTTCCCTTGCTTTAATATTAACCTTTGCTACCTCATCTACAGTAGATATTTCGTACATATAAATATAACAAATAACATACATAAAACATACCTAAAATTATCAGAATAGCCAAATAAAGGCAACAGTAGTATACCGTTGTTCAATAGTCATAATTCGATTAAGCAAAAACAAATCCTGGTAACAAACAAACTAAAACCGAGGGAAACACATCAACTATAAGAGGAAAAAACTGTCTTAGCAAATGTTCATACTGAACTTCAACGTTCAACAGGTCTAGTAACCATTTTAAAGAATTTTGTATGAACATTTTGCAGGTCATGTTCAATGTCAATCGAGGTCATCAACTATTATAACAATGAGGGATTAGGGGTTTATATGATTTTGTCTGTACTTTCGGGTTTAGTTTTTAATTTTTTTTTGTGTGTCAAACTGTTCTAATTTGATAAAAGTCAACTTTTCTAATAGGGAAATGATCATCTGGATAAAGTCCAAAAAAGGGATGATTTTTAGATGTCTTGTAAATACATTTTCGAAGTGAACTTTTCGTTTTGGTAATGTGATTACCGTTTAAATTGTATTGCGATTACCAAAAACGTTGAAAAAGTAGGAACAAAATGCGAAAAAAGGTCGAAAATACATAACAAAAAGTCTACAACCCACAGTAAAAAATAAAGATTTAGTAGCACAGTTCTCGCCAAATACCGAGGTATAACTTAGATTTGAGCGTCACTGATGAATCTTTTGTAGAAGAAACGCGTACAACATTTTAATCCTGGTATCTAGTATGTGTATATCAAGATAACCAGATGTGTAAGTAGTCCCTGTTTCACTAGTTTAAGGATGTTCTTAGGTCTGGTTTAGGAATGTTTGTCAGATGTTCGGACTCTGGTTTTTTCCTAAGATACAGGGTAAAATATTTTGCCCCATAACACCCATTTTTCTTTTCATATAAGACTTCAATAGCTCATAAAAGGTTTATTTACCAAAATTTAAGCAGATTCTAGATTTCTTTTTTTTCGATTTGAGACCCAAATAATACCAATGCAAATGTAAGGTAATAGTCTAAGCCAGCATTTTCTCGCCATTGAAAAAAATTAAATATCTCGAAAAGGAGCTCCATAACCTATCAATATGTTTAGCTTATTTTGTTCCTTAACTAATGCTCTTCTGACTTATAGTATCAATTTTAAATTCTAGATTTTTTTTAATTTCACTTAAGTACATCCTTAACAGTCGTATTTCTAATGACAAGTAAAATGCAGGTGATAGTAATACAACACAACAGTCGCATACTTGACTACAGGTTACAGAACTGAATTTCTATATGTGTACCTTGCAAAACTTCTAGTTCCTTTTCCTTGGATTCTAACTGGGAATTTAACCGCATCCCTTCTTCAAATTGTTGTAAAAGCTGTAAATGTGTTTCTGAAATTATATAACAAATGATAAACATATTAAATGAAGATGTGAGACATTTTGAAATTGAACATGTAATATAAAGATTATATATCTGTAAATAATGATAATACTAATGAAAAGAAAAAAGGCTGCGACAAGAGCGACAAGAGCGCATGATACGCCCGTACACATATCAGTAACAGATGACAATGAATGTAGATTTACTAGATATTATTGAATGAAAAAAAAGTGTGATATAGGGTTCGTGAAAGGTAATGTCGCGAGACATAACTTAAGTATAGAATGACTAATATGGATATCGATAAATTCAAAAAAAAAGCAGCTTACTTCTACATTGAAAGTAATACTATCACAAACACTGATATAATTTGGTGAAACTCCCATATTTCTAACTATGAAACGAATAATTTGACTATTCAAAAAATCGAAGAAATGCTTGTCTAAAACAACTCTCGACATTATTTACAGATTTGGTTAGGATTTGTTAAAGCATATACTATAGTAGTACTTGAATTACTGTTAGACTAACCCGGACAGACGGATGGACGGATAAATGCTATGCATACAATGTCCGTCAATGGCAGGCGCTATAAAGATAAGATGTACAAACAATTTCACAACTTATTGGTGTATGCGTACTAAGTTTGACGTTGGAATGATTAAAACCTCATGGTAAACTAAATTCAACATAATTTTAACCTAATACGAGACAAAAAGACGAACGGACGGATGCACAGACCAGAAAACATAATGCCCCTATTATCGTAGGCGCGGAATACAACATTGAATTTATAAATAAGTGAATGAACAAGTATAAATTAATAAGTATAATTAATAAATGAATATAGTAAACCTGGATTAAAAATACTAAAAATGCCTAGTAATTATTTCTGAAATAATATTTTTATTCTCAAGCATCAAAAGCGTCAACTTGTACACATTGAACAAAATTTGAATGTTTAAAAAAGACTAAATAAACTTACGCTGATGTTCTGAGGATTCTTTTTGTAAATCCATTTCCTTCTGTCTGAAAGCCATGGTGAGCTGTAGTATTTGACCTATATAATTCAATATGACAATTGTTATATGAAATATAATATGTTTTTCGTGATATTTTAAGAACTATAATTTATTTTTGACGGTTCTAGCTTCTCCGTCTTCTGTTTTTTTCAAGCTTATTGCGTAAAAGTGCCTTTTCCGTATTGAATGCAGGATACATTTTATTGTTTTCTTTCAAAAAAATTAGTCCGAGATTGCTCTGACGTTTGACAGCATTTTTGCGGACGTGTTGGGGCCATGGGACATCTAAGAGCAGTCCATACACTAAACATGAAATCATCTTTAAATTGTAAAGGTCCATTTTCAAGTAGATAAATCAGATTTCATATTCATTTTATTCCACGAATATGGATTTTTAATCACGTACTAATTATCTGTAGCACATATACACTTTATTCTCTTCAACACCAATTGGTTTCACTTTGAACAATGCGTTATTTCATTTCGTGTACATAGATTCTTGGGAGTTGATTCATGCATATTATCTGTGGGACCCCAAGAATAGCCTTTTCGTCCAATCTTTCTAAAAGAAGGTAAGTCGAGATTGGTCTGATGTCTGACGGCGTTTTATTATCACGTGATCGGGCGTTGTGAAGTCAGATCACAGTCCATATAGAAAGCATGGAAATTGCCGACCCAGACTAAAGGCGGCAAGTTTTTATCTCTAAATCGTGAGCATAGATTTTGTGAGTTAATTCATGCTTATGATCCCAGTATACTGCATATATAAACGAACTTTGCCTCTTCATCCAAAATAGTGTATGCAAAATTAACGCATCTCAGCGTATCTGCAAGAATAAGCTCCCATGGTTACAAGTGCGGTGAAGAAATTGCGCTAGTTCGCAACTTTGTTTTCAAGGTGAAAGTATGTCGCTGAAAATGGTGGGTTAATGGAAATAAAGTGTTCGTTTGTGCTACAAGGGTTAAAACGCGAAAATAAAAGTTACATATTCTTGAGTAAAATGAAGAAGGGATAAGTATAACAAAACAAATGTTGTTTTTCGAATACATTACCGTCAAAAGAATTTCAATATGCTTGACAATATTTTTACCATTATGGTCATCTACGCCTCTCCTTTCCTTGAACCCTGGATCCTGGAATACATAACTTACCCTTTCATTATGATGTGTATATTAAGGTAGTGTTAGAAACGGGACTAGCATTATAATATTCCCTCATCTTTTAAAATGTGCATTCTCCCTCTCTCTCTCCTTCCCCTATATTTACCTTCCAACTGCTGTTTATTTTCTTGTAACTTATTAATCTGCAACATTTTAGATTTGGCATCATCTTCCTTTATTTTGATGGTTCTTTCTTGAAGTTGTAGTTTGCTTTGTAGATTACCTATTGAAAAGTTATTCAAACACTCAGCGAATGAATACTAATAATACATGGAATAGGATCCCAGTTACGGCAACCAGTCCGGTACCCACGAATGTAGTTCTTAAAAAAAAATGTATAACTTTTATCTAAAATGGTGTAGTGTTATTATTACACAAGTTCTGTATCTGAATGTAGATTTATTTGAAGGGGTAGGCTTTCCAGTTTGAATTTCTGTAAAAATTTTGATTGATTTAACTGTAATCTGGCGTCAGTACATAGAGTAAATTGCCTAAATTCTAGACTTTATTCTTCCCCGGAAGTAGACGGACTGACCCTGTTGTCAATCAAAACAAAATTTTGCAACGGAATGCCGGTCATGAGGCACTGAGATTGTACTTAGAAACTTCAAAACAAATGCCTAACATGAACCAGAAGTCCCAAGGTGGCTATCAAAATTATTAATTGAATAGCACCCCATTTATTTACTACGATTTTCAATGCGTTTCAATGGGGCAAATAATTGGGTCCCCGTTCCACATAGAGGATAGTGGTGGGAGCCATCACAGTGTGCCCCGCAGCGTGTAAATGAGTAACGTGTGATCGTATATTATCATTCTGTCGATGCGCATGATTATCGTCTTACTTTGTTCTATACCATTTAAAAAGTAAACAATGTCAAATCTCATACATCTACGTGTGGACTCGAGGGTATCATTAGCCCAGTAGTGACTGATTCGCCACTAACGCGTTTTAAAACATACATTGCTTAAACATTTCTGTTGGAAAAAATTGAAATTATTAAGAAACTTAGGTTCAAGCTCAAGTGACAAGTAAATAGTTTGTAATTCTTGACATACAATAAATATTGTTTAAAAAGTGATTTTTAATTACAAATAACCATACTTTTTTTTAAATCTAAGATTTGATTACAAAGATATTAAAAGATTATATTTGTGTTTATGAAGGTTCAATTTATGTACTTTTTATATTACCAAGAGTTGCGAGAGAAGTCTACAAGAGTAAAACGGCATTCTTCATTACATAATTTCCATAGAAAACATAATAATTAATAAAGAATTTAAGATCTAGCTTGACTAAACCGAGGAGCCTTATAAGTGAAATTACCTAATGCAGTTTCTATTTGTTTCTTATATTTCTCGTGACTCTCACGAACATGACACAATTCTATCGTCAGTTGTGCTATCTTTTCTGCAAATAAACAAAAATGAACAGAAGATTACAAATAGCATTCATGCTAATATATATAAGTATAAATCTATCATAAATTTTGCAAAAAAAAAAAGAAAAAAAAAGAAAAAAAAAAAGTTGTTTATCAAAAGTAGTAAAGTTTATAGTGATCTTAGTATAGAAGGTTTTGGATCCCTTTAGGTTATATACAGTGTCTATTGTCTAACTACTCAACTATTTAAACAATCTCAGCTTTCCCTCTTTTTTTCTGATTTTGGGCGTTCCTGATTAAAAAAAAACGCATTTGAGGCATAAAATTAATTTTATTTTCTTGCACTTGGGGGGGGGGGGGGGGGGGGTTGCACTGTTTGGATATTGTTACTTGTGGTCTGTTCGTCCTCGATGGTATCATTAGACAAGAAGACAGTGGTCCGCCATTTACGTGATTTACGTGATTTATTGAATATATAAAAGTTTTCGTTGATAAAATTTGAAATTATTAAGAAACTAAGGTTCAAGCTCTCAAGGTTGGCCTGATATGATTTAAGATATTCTGATAAGGTAATTTTTTTGACATATCGAACCTAAAATATTTAAAACATCCCTAACTTTCATAATTGTTGGTTTTGATCCTTCCTGATGAAGGCAATCCCAGAAAAGAACTTCGATTTTAAATTGTGTTATTTTTTTTTTCTTGTACTGGGTGTATATTGCTATATCGATGGTATCATCAGCCCAGTAGTGACTGCTTCACAAATGGCGTGATTTAAAATATACGATTCTTATGTTGAATGTTGAAAATCGAATGTTGAATGTTGAAAACGTAACGAATGTTGAAAGTTGAAAATCGAATGTTTAAAACTTCTGTTGGAACAAATATAAATTATTTACAAACTAAGGTTCTGTTTTCCTCAGGCAAAATTAAGCTTAGCTAGTTTTCATATTTTATTTTAACTAAAGGTTCCTTTTGGTCATGTAGCTATCGAAATAGTAAAACACCCCCTTCTTAATGTTTTTTTAAGCGTTCCTGATGAAGGCTAATAAAGAAAACCTCTATGGATGCACCAAATTCATAAAAAAAAAAATTTCATTTGCACAGCAAAATACCAAGCAATCAGTTAAGTGTTATAAATGACAGAGATCTTTATCAATAATCCGCACATTTACATATCATCCAATTAAGGAATAACCAACTTTTAATGGCAAAGCAACAGTCCTCCTGATTGAACAAATTGATCTATTACGCAAATCATGCATAAAATAATTGTTCCAATATAAAAATAGTTTTACTATGCTTGCCAATAAAACAACCTCAAAATAAAGTAACGGGATTGTAAACAAAAAAAGGTAAATGAACGGCCTTCAACATTGGTCGAAACCGAAACTATATAGTAAGTTTATAAAACAAATTAAACAGAAAATCAATGGCCTGTTAAATCAATAATGGCCTTTGTGAAATCTGTAGGTGGTACATGCACTTGACTTTTGTAATCCCATTGATTCGGATATCATATAATCCCATACTAAATATTTTTCGTATCGAAATCGTAAAATTCTTTCAAACACTTATTGATCTGCTGACCTGTTCAACGTTTAAACAGAATATTTCTATCAATCATATGAATGCAAATAATATAATTACCCTCTTTTTGTCTTCGATCTGCCTCTATTGAAGTGTTATTTACAATTAGTGCGTTTAACTCCTGTTGCTTTGTCTCTACAAAAACAAATTATGGACGTATGAAATTGTATGACACAAATTCAACGTTTTGCCATGCTTAAAGTTTTAAACGCCAGACGCGTGTTTCGTCTACAAAAGACTCACCAGTGACACCCGAAAAATAAAAAAAGTTTAAAAGGTCAAATTAAGTACGAAGTTGAAGAGAATTTAGGCCCGAAATTCAATGATAAAATCCGAAAGAAATGAAAATTTTGAAATAAATTCCGAGTTAAACTAATGCAAAAGAAACTTGCCATTTGTTTTGTTCTCCTTGGTCAACATCTGTTGTAAACGTCTGTTGAGAGAATGGGTTTCGTCTAATCGTGCTAAAATAAACTCAAACAAATAAGACTACACTTTGATATACTTGAAACACCATTCTTTTCAATCTTTTATTTCTTTTGATTTTAGAATAAATGTCTTCAAATTGATCTTATATTAGACATTTACTAGTTCTTACGTATTTTGTATTTATTTACATTGATTTCATTTCGCCTGCTGCGATATTAAAAAAGAAAGACAAAATTTGTAACTTCTATATTTTTGTTGGTCTCCGAATGTTAAAATCAAAGCATAAAACTATTATTCTGATTTAATATTCATAACATTGGAATGAAAAATGAAACTCTAACAGGACGGCCTGCTGCGATATTAAAAAAAAGAGACAAAATTTGTAACTTCTATATTTTTGTTGGTCTCTGAATGTTAAAATCAAAGCATTAAACTATTATTCTGATTTAATATTCATAACATTGGAATGAAAAATGAAACTCTAACAGGACCGCTGCGATGTTAAAAAAGAAAGACAAAATTTGTAACTTCCATATTTTTGTTGGTCTCTGAATGTTAAAATCAAAGCATAAAACTATTATTCTGATTTGATATTCATAATATTGGAATGAAAAATGAAACTCTAACAGGACCGCCTGCTGCGATATTAAAAAAGAAAGACAAAATTTGTAACTTCTATATTTTTGTTGGTCTCCGAATGTTAAAATCAAAGCATAAAACTATTATTGTGATTTAATATTCATAATATTGGAATGAAAAATGAAACTCTAACAGGACCGCCTGCTGCGATATTAAAAAAGAAAGACAAAATTTGTAACTTCTATATTTTTGTTGGTCTCCGAATGTTAAAATCAAAGCATAAAACTTTTATTCTGATTTAATATTCATAACATTGGAATGAAAAATGAAACTCTAACAGGACCACCTGCTGCGATATTAAAAAAGAAAGACAAAATTTGTAACTTCCATATTTTTGTTGGTCTCCGAATGTTAAAATCAAAGCATAAAACTATTATTCTGATTTAATATTCATAACATTGGAATGAAAAATGAAACTTTAACAGGACCGCTGCGATGTTAAAAAAGAAAGACAAAATTTGTAACTTCTATTTTTTTGTTGGTCTCCGAATGTTAAAATCAAAGCATAAAACTATTATTCTGATTTAATATTCATAACATAAGATTCGTATATCAAATAAATAATTTCGTCAGTTACCAAGCTCGTCTGCTACTCGTTTGTGTCTTTCAGTGGTTTGGGTAAGTACTGTTTTAGCACTGACTAATTGGTCATTACATGACTTCAATGAACTCTCTTGTGTTTTTACCTTATCTGAAAACAAAGACGATAAACATACACATTTATTTATAAAATATAGTAAAATTGTAATGAATCAAAATGTTAACCGATGGGAGAGTATGTAAATGCCTCTCATACACTCCCCCCTTACAAACATACAGAATGAAAAATCACGGAAAATGGGTTTAAAGCAGACTATGAAGAAACAAATAGTATTGCTTTTCTCGGTAGAGGTTTAACACGAGCAATCATTTTGAATATTATTATATCTTGTTGTAATGTTGTCATGTTGAGCACGTGCAATTACATTTATTTGGAAAAAAATGTTAATCTAAAATAGACCAATTGATTTTCGTTTGACAATAAAAATGGTGTAATCCTCATCAATATACCAATAATTGTTGAAGAATTTTTCTGTTCCTCTTCTTTTATTTGAGTAAAGCAATTTATAACTTTGTATCACTATCTTAAAGAGAGACAGAAGATACCAAGGTGAAATCAAAAATCAAATTAAGTCGAAGAAAAGTAGATAACACCATGGCCAAAAGGGTTTGGCAAAAAAAAATATATATAAATGAGCTTGTTTAACCAAGCCACATTCTTTATGCGTCAGTCCCAAGTCAGGAGCCTGTAGTTCAGTGGATATTGTTGGTTCATGTCTGTCATATTTGTTGTTCGTAAATTGTTTTGTTATGAATTAGGCCGTTAGTTTTCTCGTCTGAATTGTTTCATATTTTTCATGTTGGGGCCTTTTATAGCCGACTTTACGGTATGGGTTATTTTCATTATTGAAGGCCGTACGGTTGCCTAAAACTGCTTACATCCACTTTATTTGAACTTAAGTGGATAATTGTCTCATTGGCAATCATACCACATCTCCATATTGTAGTATTATCTTACCTGATAACGATTTAAATTCTTTCTGTTTTGATATTGTGCTTTCTTCAACAGTCCTCAATTTTTCATGAGCTTTTATTATGTCTTCTGGAGAAAATAAAAAATCAAATGTTATTGACACATGTATATATCGGTAGTTCTTATTTTAATTTTTACAGATAATAGATTGTCTTGTAAGGAAATTCAGAGTACTATAAACCAACTTATTTTCGGGGATACTATATTTCGTGTTGAGCCCTTTCTATACCACTACGCGGCGATTTAGTTTCGCGATTTTCAAATTTACTTGATGTATTCAAATAAGGAAAGATACAAGTTTGACATAATCGCGACGATTAAAATCGCGTTATTTTTCTACCCGCAAAAGTTGCGATAATACATAGCTCGCGAAAATTAGTTGGTTTACAGTAATCATTTAATGATATGTGTAGTAACTACAATAAGTTCCGGGAATGAAGAGTGAAAACTATTGATTTATTTTCAGTATTTTTTTTCTCAATTAAATGGGTGACCATTTAATTTTCTGAGGGGTGGGGGATATTTGAAAGGTGTGCAATACAAAATATAAGAAACAATTGTGTACAAAACCATTAAACATCAAAAGTTGATACATGTAGTTAATCAGTAGGATTGTATGAACTTCAGGCCGAGTTAATTGTATTTCATTCATAACTGAATAGCAATGTTATGAGGTTGAATGATGATATGTACATGTAAATGCACTTTTAAGAATAAAAATAATTTACCGTTAAGACCTTCGATGGATTTCTCCTTTTCTTTAATTAATTCCTCCGTTCTTCTAATTTCTGTATCAGGGTCGTTCTGTGGAGAACTGTCTATAAGTGTTTAAAATTGTATCATTGGGCACATCAATTAATACTTTTTGATTTACGCGTAACAAACAAAGACAACATTGGTTTCATTTATCACTTCCGTATAATTATCGATAGAAGTTGATTTTACATACATTGTAATGCCGGATAATGTGGTAACTGGCTTTCTGATCGTATGACAGTAAGCCATCCAATTTAATGAATTTTGTCCTATCATGGATACAAAATATGTTCAACTTAAATGCAGAGAATAGTCATAAAAAATCAGTATCTTTTACATTTGATAATTATAATTATTTGGATGCCTCATTAATGCAATAGTGTCTGAACTTTACAGGTTGTTTTTTTTTATTATCTAGACGTGACATGCAGATAAGCAAGATGCTCATGCATTGTCCGTTGTGCGAAACACGTCATCTCATATTGTTTATAACAAATCGAGATATCCATTAATTACGATCAAAATATATTCCAAAATATTTCACCACGAATTCATCTACCATATTGTTATTTTTTTCAATTTGTTAACTTTTCTATCAATATGTATTTATTGTGTCCTCTAGATCTATCGCTCAGTTTGTGCCGGAGTGCCAATAAAATCTTTTAGAATCAACTTGAAAAGAACATTAATTTACTTTAAGGTGATTTAAAATCTAACGAGAACGTAAAATATGTCCTTAACCTTAACATCATCTAGCGAAGATTTGTCTCATTGGCTTTATATCTTATTATTTTTATCATGATAAATAAAGTAAAGATGCATGCATTACCATTATCCCCGTTTCTGTTATTCCCAGAACCTTGACCATTCTCTCCGGACATCTTTTTGCTAGATCTTCTAATGACGATTATCAACTGTAGGGATAGAAATATAAATATTTTAGGAGTTCTGTCAATGATAATATGTGCATGAATCGAAACAAGAACACAACATTTTGTTATCAATCGTTATCGTATCGGTGCAATGAATACGTGTATTAATCATTTTATGAGCAGGCATGTATATCTAGTCTTCACATCAAGCTTAAATTAACTTTTTAAATACGGATATACTATCAATATGTATGTATTATTGGTTACCTAAACTCCACAAAAAAACCCGTAAAACATACTTTCATCTCGGCCACTAGTAAGAGTTCTACTACCTATCGTTCAGTGCTTTTAACGATATCCTTAACTACTAATCAAAGAACTTATCATTAACTTTTGTAATAAAACATATGAAGATAGTTGAATTTACCACTTTCGGAGCGTAAAAAATTCTTTGGATGTTTTAGATAAATTACGTGCTTTTGATGGTCCTTTTGAATCTGTTGACAGTTTTGACTTTTCCCCTCTTTATACTACACTTCCACACTATCTCATCAAACAAAAGTTTTTCCTATTGAATCAAATGGTCGTTTAGTGTAAACAATATTTTATTTAGAAACAAATAAATAAATGCGTACATCAATACAATACATGGAGTGGAAAACAAGTGACAAGTCACTTATACAAATTCTTCTCCTAATGGTCGTTTGTTTGACAAATCTGATTGCAAATTTATTTGCTGCAATTCACATAAAGCCTTTTTTTTTCAAATGAGAAAGGTAAATATGTTAGAAATACTTACTGGTGGTATGATGAGATGATTAAAGCCGTAAATGTTCTCCTTGACAACATTTATGTACGTTTCGGCATAAAGCTTATTGACAGGTTGTAGTTATTCCTATGGGCACCAATTGTGCCCCTTTTAATATCAGACTTATTCAAGTACTGTTATGAATCACAGTTAATGGCAAAACTCAGTAAAGACCCGTCTAAATTCTATTTACTAAATAGTAATTAATCAATTCAACAACACTTACCGTTATCTTGATGATATGTTTTCTTTAAATAATCAAGAATTCTCTAAATATACTGCCGAAATTTACCCAAATGAACTTACTTTAAATAAATCAAATAGTAACAGCAATAACTGTCCTTTCCTAGATTTAGGTATTTCAGTTTTTTGCCAGAAACTCTACACAAAGATTTACGACAAAAGAGATGATTTTTCTTTCCCTATTGTTAATTTTCCTCTTTTGGACGGTGATGTTCCTTTTGCATCGTCTTATTGTGTTTATGTATCCTAACTCGTTTGCTATGCCCGTGTCTGTAGTGACGTTTTGGATTCCAATGAGCGTATTATTGGTAAATCATTAAGTCAGGGATTTCGTTTCCACAAATTACTTTATACCTTTACTAAATTCTTCCATAGATATAAAGATTTGGTTTGCAATCTTGGCTGTACCTGTAGAAAACTTATTTCAAACGGAATAAATAGCACATCCTTTTAATTTTTTCTGCTTTGTATCGATCTGATGAGTAAGCCCTTTTCAACTGATTTTTATAGTTTGTTCTTATGTTGTGCTGTAACACCACTGTAAAATGTTAGGGGAGGGTTGAGCGCTCACAAACATGTTTAACCCCGCCACATTCTGTATGTGCCTGTCCCTGTAGTTCAGTGGTTGTCGTTTTTTCATGTCTGTCATATTTTTGTTTTTCGTAAATTGTTTTGTTATAAGTTAGGCCGTTAGGTTTCTCAATTCAATTGTTTCATATTTTTCATGTCAGGGCCTTTTATAGCCGACTATACGGCATGGTTTTTTTTATCATTGTTGAAGGCCGTACGGTTGCGTATAATTGCTTACATCCACTTCATCTGAACTTTGGTGGATAGTTGTCTCATTGGCAATCATACCACATCTCCTTATTTTTATACTATTACTGAGGAAAATATAATCAAAGTAGTTTGATCATGTAATACTGTATTCCATAACATATACAGCATGTACACACACATACAGTATATGTTCCATAACATATACAGCATATACACACACATACAATATCTGTTCCATAACATATACAGCATGTACACACACATACAATATATGTTCCATAACATATACAAACATGTACAAACACATACAATATATATGTTCCATAACATATACAGCACGTACAAACAACACATATAATATATGTTACATATCATATACAGAATGTACACACACATAAAATAAATGTTCCATAACATATACAACATGTACAAACACATACAATATATGTTCCATAACATATACAGCATATACAATTACAAACGCCTACAAGGTCAGGCATCAATACCTGGACGTTTAATCTGTTTGTGCAGTATTGACATAGTTCACAATCCAACATAATGACTAAAGATTCAGCTGGTGTCTTTTTTTAAAATTTTTTTTTCATTTGGGGGGGGGGGGGGGGCAAAGGTTATTTTCTTCTTCACGATTACACCACAAATCCCTTTATTCGTATATGCGAATATATGTCATTACTAGAAAAAAAATGCGTCAGCTCTTCAATAGGTTCGGGTGACTATGTTTCCTGTCAGTTTAGTCGGAGTTAAGGCGTTTATAGGTAAGTGGGTATGGAATCATGGGTAGACATATTATCATTTCAAAGTGGTTCGACAAACAAAACGTACTAGTGTAAAAGACATAAATACGAGCAATCGTGAAAATGAAAACAAACTTTTTTTCTGAAATATAAAGCAAAAAGTATAAACAATCAATTTATGCAAATTCGTGTATTCGGCAAACGAAAGTAGAAGGCTGAGCGCATGCATAAACTGATTGAGACAATAAATGTGATAAACTTTTGCCTTTTAAGTCAAAATTTTAAAAAATATTTCATTTGGGAATTTTTCATCATGTGTATTATTCATCTGTAATGTCAGGGCCTTTCATAGCTCGCTATGCGGTGTGGGTTTTTCTAATTGCTGAAGTCAGTACGGTGACATTTATATTGCTCCTAACTTAGAACTACGTCATTTTCTCTCTTGTTGAAAGTTGTCTCATATTTTATAATGAACATATCGTCGTATACATTTTTATGTTTGTTGTATTAAAAAAGATTTAGATTAGTAGTATGTTATCACCCAAATATTGGATCCTCGCAGATTATGTCCATAGAAGAAAAGGGGTAATTAATTCTTCTATCTCATTGTTGGTCGACTCGTAAAAATTTCTTCTAAGATCGCAGACTAAACTAAACCACCATTTTCAATTATATGCAATGGGACAACAGAGCGAATCACTTTGTGTGACTCAGAGTTAGTTCTTACAATTTTTAATTAACAATTTTCCCATAAAAAAATTAATTGCAAAATTTTATAAACTAAATACAATTGAAATTAATGATATGCACTTTTGCCCTGTTAAATACATTGTTTTGCGGAAAGTGGCGAAGATGCCGAGACGACAGGTCACCGACCTATAGAAAACAAACTCATTGGCGGAACTTACTCATGAAAGACTGGTAGAGCGATTAGTCCAACATTGTCGTCAGTTTTAATTTTCATTAAGTCGGGTATTGTCATTCGACATCTACATCCAACTTCCATCAGTGGACAGATTATTAAGAATATTTTACAGGTTGCCATAGAATTAAGATTACACAACAATAAAATTGAGAAAGTTTAAATAATATGCAGTCTTACTAGAGTAATAATTGCGGGGATTGAAGACGGGTTAATGTCACTGTAAACATATACGTAGATATAATCGTCTCTGGTAATTCTATATGAATGGCTTTTAGATATTTGTAATTTGATTCAAAACATGTGTTTTGTACTTGTTTGTAAAAGTTGAAACGTTAATAAGATATTGCATTGTATTGTTCATGTACTGAACACGAACTTGTGGAAAAAAAACATTTAAAAAGATTTCGTTCTATTCGATCTAAAAATTTACGAATTGCAGCAAGAACAAGGGGTTCCCAAGAGACTGAATCGCTCACCTGGTAAAACATATCCAATTTGATATATATTTTGTTCCTTAATTGCAATCAGTTGTAATACTTGCTTATTTGCAGATCTTTTTAACTGCCATTTTTGTAGGTCTTATAAAGATGGTTATTTTCACTGTTTAAAGTTTATACCTGTCTATTGAAGTTTTTGAGATAGAAAAGTCACTTAATGCAATAAATCGTATAACTTGTGCTGAATAGTTTTACTTTTAAAAGTATCTAATTATTTATTATAGTTTGTTCAAAAAGTAAAAAAAAATGGAGAAAAAAATCACCTTGCCAGGGTAATATTTCTGAAAGGGATTAGTTGACAATGATGAATTATTTGTAGATCTTACTGTGTGTTAAATAATCTTTACTTTTTACAACTTCTCTTTCTATAAAAATGCTTTCTGCAAAAATGAAAAAAAAAATTGATAACAACCAACTTTCAGGGAATTGATAACTCATAAAAGCGGTCAATTTACAAATGTTGTTCAGTTGACTTCTTTTTTTTAGATTTTATTTTTAATACACAATTTCTCTCTATCTATCATACTTTCTGCCAAAAAAAGGCAAAAATAAGTAAAATGAGTATTTCAAGGGCAATAACTCCTATGAGGACTAATTGACGATTCGTCCATCTTGTCTTATTTTGCTGACCGTTTTTGCTTCTATGTATTATATTTTCTGCAAAAATATCAGTAAAATTATTCTTTCAAGGGCAATTTCTCCTGTAAGAGGTCAATTCAAAATTCGTCCGTGGTGACTTATTTGTAGATATTACTGTTCTTGTCATTCTTACTGTTAAAAAATAGGCCATTTTGACTTATTTTGCTGAACTATTTTGCTTCTTACAATTTCTTTTAAGCTTTTATAGTTTTTGCAAATCAGTAAAATTGGTCTTTCAATGGGCACTTATTTGTAAATATTACTCTCCTGGTCATTCTTACAATAAAAAAATCTCTCTATCTGTTACAGTTTTCAGGGACAATAACTCCAAAATGGGCATTTTGATTTTTCTGCAAATTTCACAGGAGATAATCCTTGACCTGCTGGTCAATCCTATCATGTCAAATTGCTTTAACTGCTTTAGGTTTTGAGATATAACCCAATACTTTGAAATTTACTAAAAATTGATATTCCAGGGGCAAAAACTCAAAAATGGATTGTCCGATTTTTCTGAACAGTTCACAGGTGATAGACCATGACCTTCTGATTAATTATAACACTGTCAGATTTGCTATAACTGCCTTAGTTCTTGAAATACAAACCAACAACTGCATGTTACCCCTATGTTCTATGTTTAGCAACAGCGGCCATCTTTGTTGACGGATCACATTTCCGGATACAACATTTAAACTAGATACCATAACGATCCTTTAGATTGAGTTTGGCAGCATTTGACCCAGATGATTTAAAGGAGATTTTTTTTAAAAGTTTACGACAAAGGACGGACGATAGACGCCAAGTGATGGCAAAAGTTCACGTGGCCTTTTAGTCTATGTGAGCTGAACAGACGTAAAACAAAATAACCCCTTTCAATTTTTTCACATAGTTTGAGAAACAGATAACGACGTAATAATTCAGAATTTTAAATAAAATGGAATATAAAATATTCATCAAAAACATCTTGATTATTGAATTTTAAATGAAATTGTCAGAAAATATTAATTATTATACACAAATTGAAGAAAACATTTGAAATGAGAAAATTGTAATTCAATTCAGATTTGAATGATTTTTTTTCTGCTCTGTCACACATAACTCTTACCAGGAGGAAAGGCGTAATCAGGCCGTTGAATTTCTCGTTAGAATTGTTTCTTATTTTGTTATCCCGAGCCTTTTGTGGCCGACTATACGGTATGGTATGAGTTTGCTTGTAAATGAAGGTCATACAGTGATCTGTAGTTGTGTACACCCTTGCCGTTTGGTCTTAGGTGGACACTGAGGGTGGACGGTAGTCTCATAAACAATCACACCACATTTTTACACTGAATGTGGACAAGATTAAACAAAAATAAGGATATACATCCTCGACGCGATCTTGAGTATTATTAACATTAAAAATCGTGCTTGTAAGTGCCTATTTTACGAAATTAACAATTTTACTTTCGATTTCGTCAATTATAAGTACGATCCAAAATTCATAGTCATTTACATCCATAACTTATATAAAACATTTCTACATTTTTTGAAAATTTAATATTATTCTACTTTCGTTTTCTCAAAACTTCCGATTAATTTGGAAAAAACGGTAAAGAGAACTAACTATATATAATCCCGTATTGGACCTTACGGGTTTAAATAATGTAAAACTGTACTTACTCTGCAAATATATTGAAATCCGTGCGCTGAAGTTTTCAGTTGGAAGAAAGTCCGTCAATGTGTAGACATAACAAGACAAAAATTAACCCCTGATATTTATCAATAATTCATTCGTCACGTGATACATGTTCTTTAAAGTTTTAAAATAAAATTTATCCAGGTATTTAACTTTATCTAATACATGTAAATGTTATTACATTACGTAATCAATGTCACCATATAATGAACTTTCACCAACATTAATAAACGCATACATGCTTACCCTAAACTGTCTTTTTTACTACATTTTTTGTTCACACAACACAACAATACCATTTATGAAATGAACATTATGTAGGTTCTGGCGCAGGTATTTGGGGCATGGACCCCTTTTAGGGCCCAATGTAAAAAAAAAAATAATATCTATTTTTCTATATTTACAATTTTCTACAATGTGTAGACATATATACATGTACCAAGTCTCAAAAATCCATAACTAGTCGGTTACAATACCTTTTCAACAATCCACACGAACCCCAAGTGAAAAAAGAACAGCAAGCAGTTCGATATTGTAATATTTTCACATAAATTTTATTAAGGTCTGTCGCCTTAACATTGAAATGTGATTTCATTAGATTTTACGGTAAAATATTTATATTTAACATATCATATATCATTTAATTTTTTTTCAACATTTTCCGTGTCTCCCTTAAATGTTACCGAAGAGCCATTGTTCAAGTTTTATTCAGTATCATGATAATTTAGGACCGACAAATGAACTATGAAAACACATGCTTCTTCTTTGACATGGGGATCGTGTGGATAGTAGAAAAGGTATTGTAATCGACTAGTTGTGGATTTTTGACACGAACCTAGACCAAGCAGCGCTGTGGTCAATTATGGTAACATTCATTCGTTTGAGATCTACCTTAGTGTGGCCATGGGATCTCAAATGTCGACTGGGAGGAAGGTCTGCATTCAATAGTCACTACGATGGCCGCTCATATATAAATGTATATATAAAAACACGGATGACCCACTTGTTTTGTTGATTTTAAAATTTATTTCAGATATTTTTTGGGAAATGAGATAAACTACTCAAAGTTAATTTGTCAGTGAATCGATTTATATTAAATTTGATACAATTTGTATATAACTAAGCAGAAATGCATACGATCAAAGCCTTATGTGGGCGGATTTACCGGACTGCACCGTACATTTAGATTGCTGTTAAAAGTTGCAAACAGTATCTAGTAATAGTATCTAGTAAGAGATAACGAAAAGGTTATACTTTTTTGAGTGGATACATGCCTTAATTTGTATGATTTAATGGAACTACGATATGTGAAATATCGATCTTTCCTGAATTGTGAAAAATAATGATAGAGGGTGAAAATTTATAAACCGTATTGTCATATCGTATGGAAAAGAGCAGGACACATTAAATAAGTGGAATAAGTTAAAATATTATAGACAATTCACTAAAAAAAAACATACCTAACAACACGAACAAACATTTAGAAGGGGGGTAGGGGTCCATTTCCCAAGCGCTTGTGGCCTGTGAGCAAATCTATCAAAAATGATTAAAAGCGAAACTAAAAAAATAAATAAATCTGGGGATGAAGAAAGTGTTCATCGAAAGGTCACCGAGTTCCAAGGTAATATAATCGGTACACAAATGCAAATAAATAAATATGAGCATCTGCTTCAATTCATATTTTGGTAGCGTTAGGGGGATAGTCAAATTGGTTTTGAGAGTTTCATTTAACCTCTGACTTCTTCATGTTATCAAATTAGTTACATCCAAAAATAAAATTCATCAAGAATAGAGGTACTTATTTAAAAAATAAGGAGATGTGGTATGATTGCCAATGAGACAGATATCCATCCAAGTTCAAATGAAGTGGATGTTAGCAATTATAGATAACCGTACGGCTTCAACAATGAGAAAAACTCATACCGTATAGTCGGCTATAAAAGGCCCCGACATTAAAAATATGAAACAATTTAATTGGGAAAACTAACGGCCTAATTCATAACAAAACAATTTACGAACAACAAATATGACAGACATGAACCAACGACAACCACTGAACTACAGACTCCTGACTTGGGATAGGCACATAAAAAATGTGGCGGGGTTAAACATGTTTGTGAACGCTCAACCCTCCCTTTACCTGGGACAGTAGTGATACAGCACAACATAAGAACAAACTATAAAAATCAGTTGAAAATATCTTAAGGGCATACGATACAGTTTTGATCCCATAATGAAATTTTAATGAAAATTTGCATATAGGCTATTTTTTACCTGATTTAATCAAATATGTAATAAAAAATATGAGGTAGAAATTTCAGATATTTGCTCAAAATTCGGATCTGTGGACGTATTTTTCCTTTCGACAGAAATTCATAACTTTTTTGTTTTAAAAGATAAACACAAGCTGTTTAATGTTAAATTATTTGTAAATTCTGTTTTATATAAATGTCCTATAAATTTGTGAATTTTATTTTTACTAATAACTCATATTTATCAAATGTTCATGAATGTAGAAAAAACCGTCATTTTTTGCTGTATATTTATCAAATTTAAAGAAATTGCATTATTGACTTTTTCATGAAAATTGGTACACATAATCTTCATACAATATCAAACCAAATGTCATTTTAAAAAAGAGGGGTCCATGAACTCATTTTCAAGATAAATCAGTTTGAATGATAACAAGCAGTCGAAAACTGCATCTTTTCCCGATAAGTCGCAGTTTGACGTCGTGAAAATAACAATTTACGTTAGCAACGTCATTACCTCTGCTGTAACTGTATCGTATGCCCTTTACTCATCAGATCGATACAAAGCAGAAAAACATCTAACAAAACACAGACCGGACGTGGCAGGGTATTTATAATACATCCATAACAACAGAAAAGACACAGCTTGGTTTTAGCCTATAATAATAATTTACATGAAACGCCATTCAATGATATTAATATGATGTCACTTCGGAAGCATTGATCTCATAATCAACAAGGATTCTCTCATTATTTGTGACTGTAAATGCATTTTTCGTTGCAATTCCATGTAAGGTTTTTGAATTATCAACCAGAGTAACTGAAAACATGACACACACTATGTTATAACCAGTTGCACATATATCATGATGCGATGACTTTTTATTTGTTGAGAAAAATGCGACAAATGATCACAAATGTGTTGCATCAGACAGATTGTTTCAGATAAAAAAGGTTTTCACAGTGTTAATTTCATTTTGTTTACTCTTGTGTTTATATTTGCTTAACTTGTTCTTTATCGGGAACGTGTATACTAGTACGGCCTTGTGTTTTACTATACTGTATGTTCTGTCAACTACAAAAACTGTTTTGGTTGGCGACTTTGTCAGATTTACTGTTAACTTCAATAACATTTTTTGTTTGCGTTCTTTGTCGGGAAAGAGTATACTAGTATCGGCTTTATGTTATAGTTATTGAACAAGCAAATCGGTTTTAAAAATGATATATGCCGTTTTGATTGGCCAATAACTGTTTTAACACATGACGCAATATCATCAATTTACATGAACGTTTTCGAAATATGCGGACGATATTCCGCTATCCACGGCTCTTAAGAAAGTTCGCTTGTAGGGTAAAGAAAGGGGGATATATGCCTTTATGTAGTAAATGGTTTGTAACTTTTAAATTATTAACTTTTTTGATATTCAGACTTCTCCCTAAATTGTTACATTAAATGGAGTATTGCGATTTAATGGCAGATTTTTTTTTTATCGTTTCTGTTAAATTTATCCACAACTTTTAAATAAATTCGTGACGATTTAGAACTTAACATATTGTGTAGAATCTGTTTGTTGAAAACCATGTGTTGCCCTCTAGATGTCCTGAGGTTGTTTTTGTCGTTTGATTGCTGTCAAA
Organism: Mytilus californianus; assembly: GCF_021869535.1. Taxonomy (NCBI): domain Eukaryota; kingdom Metazoa; phylum Mollusca; class Bivalvia; order Mytilida; family Mytilidae; genus Mytilus; species Mytilus californianus. Next base: position 56,539,196 of record NW_026262679.1, on the reverse strand, counting down.
TTGACATGTAACCCTCATGTCCTACAGATTGAGTTCCGTTTGATGTACTTTTAAATCGGTTTATGACAAATCATAACTGAAAGGGTTATTGAGTATATATTAATTGCTTTCTCTCCCTCAAGAATATGCTTAGAGGAATGTGAACCGAGGAGAAATGTACCTAAATTTATAGTGCAAAGTAAAAAAAGTTTCACTTTTTAGTCTTTAACTTCCCCCTCTCCCCCACAAGTTCTCTACTATATTAATTTTGAAGACATGTCGCATGTAAAAGTAGTCTGATTGATCTGCAGCTTACTTTTTCCCATTTTGGCACATATTTAAATATGAACCTCATTAAATTCGATCCAAAAATAGTCACTAAAAGGAATAAATATTTAAAATGTCGTAATAAATTCCATTGAACACAAAACTAATCCAAACAAGATTTCAAAAATACATTTCTTCTTTGGCAGAAATTCCAAAAAAAAATGTTATCTTGTTTAACTTTGAAACACTGATTTAAGATTTACATTGTACACAAAATAAGATCATGATTGTCACATTGACTGATTGTGTCTGTTTGGGTTGCTTGCCCAATGTGTCAATATTACGGAACTATAAACAACTGTCATACAAGTGGGAGGTTTGATGGACTCACTATTTGTTTTAAATTTAACTAGGAGTTCAGTATTTTTGTTAATACTTTTTATTGATAGACAGAGGTGTACCAGTATGATTCAGTATGCTCCAAAGGGAAAAAAACATACCAACATTTATAATTATTTTTAAATTTTTAAAAGCTTCATACAGTTTCAAGTCACATTCGTGTTGATTTGCGCAATGTTTTCTGTTCTTACATACATGCAGCCACTATTTGATTGAGTTTATGTCCATGTCTTAGAAAATAAAGGTTACATATGAATAGTACAGTTTTCTAGTTGAGTACAATTTTAAGCAATATTTAACCTACTATGACCTATATTTTATTCAGAAAGCTATAGCATTATAAATTTAGAAAATATTCTGAAACCCTTAGTAATAGCATTTATGAAAAAATACTACACTATTAATTATCGTTTAATAATTGATTCAAATTTTCATCAAACTTTCATACAACGAATTGGAAATTTGATCACCTAAGTTACAAGGTAATGGTCCTACAGAAGTTGGTCAGTTTCCCAGAAATAGTTTTTGAACTCTATTTGGCCTTTCTTACTTTTTTTTATTCGAGCGTCACTGATGAGTCTTTTGAAGTCTGGGGCCGGTTGTTCAACTTGTCGTTAAGTCTAACGCTGTCGTTAAGGGCATACGATACAGTTACAGGGAAAGTAATGACGTTGCTAACGTAAATTGCTATTTTCGCGACGTCAAACTGTGACTTATCGGGAAAAGATGCTGTTCTCGACTGATTTTTATCATTCAAACTGATTTAACTTGAAAACGAGTTCATGGACCCTTCTTTTTTAAAATGACATTTGGTTTGATTACGTATGAAGATTCTGTGTACCAATTTTCATGAAAAAGTCAATAGTGCAATTATTTTATATTTGATAAATATACAGCAAAAAATGACGTTTTTTTTCTACATTCATGAACATTTGATAAATATGAGTTATTTGTAAAAATAAAATGTACAAATTTATAGAACATTTATATAAAACAGAAATTACAAATAATTTAACAAAAAACAGCTTGTGTTTATCTTTTAAAACAAAAAAGTTATGTATTTATGTCGAAAGGAAAAATACGTCCACAAATCCGAATTTTGAGGAAATATCTGAAATTTCAACCTCAATTTACTCAAAAAGTAGCAAATGATGGTATATTTTTTATTGCATATTTGATTTAATCAGGTAAAAAATAGCCTATATGCAAATTTTCATCAAAATTTCATTACGGGATCAAAACTGTATCGTATGCCCTTAAAATATGACAACGCATGGTTAAACCTGTTGCTCATCTCTACGTTAAATTTAACGCAACGTTAAACTGTCGTTAACTTCTTGAAAGTCTAACGCTGCTTTTGACTTTCGTTAAATACTTAACGAAGGGTCAAAATTTTCAAAATGGCTGCTCGTCTGATGCCACCTAGGCAAAGAAAGGAAAGAATCGTTAGGAGAAATGTCTCTCATCTAACAAATTTGACTGATACTGAAATGAGGGCTAGATATAGGTTTGGTAGTGAGTCTATTGCCTACATTTGCAATCTTGTGGAAGAATAACTGAGGAGATCAACGACAAGGCAACTGCATTAACAGTGGAGCAACAAGTCTGTATAGCTTTGATGCCTCTGGGTCATTCCTACAAGTAATTGGAGTTAAAATGGGATATGATAAGGCAACTGTCGAGAGCTGTGAATGATGTTACTAATGCTTTGATCGATGTTAAAGAAAACTTTATTCGGTGGCCAACAGACGTTAATTCCAAAAACATAATGAAATGTTGGTTTCACAGACACAGGAACTTTCCTAATGTTTTGAGGGTGCATCAATTGCACTCATGCAAGAATACAAGGGTCACCAGAAGACGAGGCAGCTTTCGTCAACAGGAAGGGGTACCATAGTGTTAATGTTCAGGCTTGTGTGTGATTATGAAGGTACTTATTCAATTTGATAATCTAAATATTGTGTGTCTCTTATCTCCTCTTCGTCTTTTCATTTGGTTATCCTTATTATTAGGCACCGGCCTTTCTACGATTACGTTGAAACGTAAAAATAACAAAAAAGGAATAATATCCATGGAAAAAAAAAAGACTTTCAAATGCTAATACAACTGCATACTGAATATCATTGACTTAATATTAGTGGTTCCTCTTAATTTGATCTAATCACAATCTTTAACATGTAAACTAGGCAAAACATTCAAAGTCAGTATAACATAACCGAAGGGGCGGAGCCAAATAATCTCCATGGAAAAGAGATGTGCCAATGATAATGCATGATGATGATGATGGTTTGACCTGACCAGGGATCAAACCCACAACCTTCCACAAGACCACTGGGGCAGTTTGGACCATTTTGATAAGATGCCAGATAAAGTGCATTGAAGGAGATTTAGTTAAAAATCACTCATGGTGATTAATTTTCACAGTGAATTCTTCTGATTTTGTATATTTCACTCAGTAATCTCTCTATGTATATTCCAAAAGTAAAATATGACAGGGTTAGAAATGAGTGTTATCATCATGTCTATCAATCACAAACGGAAGTGATTCACTCATTACAAGGAAGAGTATTTTTTTTTTATCTAATCAACCTTGTATTCGTTATACTCCAGTGATGATGAAAACAAAAGATACTTGACATTACATTTTTTTATAATTTATTCTTGTTAGTAGTGATTAAAATCACAAATAAAATATTAAAGTTAAAACAGACAAGGAAGAAGTCAAGGAAGAATTTAACTATTTTAATTCAAGTTGGTGCAAGCTAGATTTTTTTTTAGATTTCTTTGATTATTTGAAAAAAAAGCTTGTTTTAACTTTTTGCATAGTAATATTTGTATCTTTGCTTACTAAACTAGAAGCAATTAGAAATTACTACAATATTTTCATGACTTAACTGGTAAAAATTTGTCAGTAAAAATGTGAAATAAACTATTTTATCAATTTTTTTTTCTTTGCAAAACGTAAGAATATTGTTTATGAGTGGGCAAGCTTCAAAAAGGTAATCTCAATGCCAAAAGCTCATGAGTTGGAAGGCATAAAAAATTTTTTTTTCAACATTCTGTTATCTTTATACACAGAAACACTTATTTAACCTGCACGATATTTTTGTTTTACTACAATGTATGTATAATTTCATAATAATTTTCATTTTATTTCATCTGATATCAATTGTATTAACTTACCTAAGTTTCATTTCTAGTCAATATGCATAATTAAAATACCAGTAAAATCTTTTGAAAAATTTGCTTATCCCTATTACAATTTAAATCCAACGTATATTTCCTTCTTATTATCCATGTGAAACTGATAAGTTAAAATATAAATAAAATGCTTTTAAGTAGATTTTCCTCTTAGGTTTTAGGGTGAAAAATTAAAACCTTTGGATGCGTAATTTCGTTTTAAAATCAGAAGAAGTACGTCCAAACCAAAGGCAGGTTTTTCTTCCTATATAAATTTCAATTGGTCACAAAAATTAATACGAATGGTATAACTTCAAAAAGGGAAATTGCAGAGTGGAACTGTTTAGGGTGCAAAACCGAGGCGCACATTGCGGCATAACTCGTTTGTGATGGTTTAGCCTACCAAAAATGTGTCGGACTTCAAATATGAATCCAAGAACGAAATAAGATTCCATCGTTATAAGATAATTATTTACATTGAACCTAACGTAATGCCATTATATATTACATTGCTGTTTTTTTTATTTAAAATTTCCTTTCTGTTAATATGCCATTCTGTACGCCTTTGTACGTACATGTTGTGCCAGTCTATTATTACAATAAAGCAAATTCATTAAAACAAAATGTGTCGGACTAAAACATGCACCCAAAAGCACATATCTGATGTGCAGAAACTGTCATTGTTAAAAAAATATATAATCTTGTACATGTATGCAACATTGTATAATTGAATTGTTTACGAATAAAAGTTTTCAAGTTGCATTTCAATATATTACATACATATGGTACATGCTATATATATTACTATTTCCAGCATATGTTGAATTGCATTACGCAACAATAACACAACGTTACCGTAGACACTAATATTATTGTTACGTTTGTAATTAATCGTTTCCTAACCCAACCTAGCATTCCAGAAATTAGTGTCCAACGTAACAATAACTTGTTTGTTATTGTTACGTTTTCATCGTAATCGTAGCCAGTGCCTATTTATCTCTCTTCGCTTTCTCGTCAGTAAATTAATAACTCGGCGCAAAGTGTATTACGACCCAAATATGACCAGTATTCGATCATCGATGACGACCAAAATTAAATTTAGAATACTCATTTATGAAATATTCAATCAGCAATGAATTAATTGTTATAGCAGGGACAATTAAAGTTTATTCCATCCAAAAGGCATACCCTAAACGGAGGTGTAAAATGATGACCCTCATCCCATATTTTGCATTCAAAAGCAAGGTACCAGAATTTAAAGCTAATAAATGAAAATAACACTTTAAACTTTATGCTGTCTTTTTTTTTTATCAGAACGCAGACCTGTTAGTGGACATCAAACGCTGTTCTATGTGCCACTTCTAATCTATATAATGTTTAGCCTGGAAATCATTTATGAAGGGAAACATATTTCTGTTATATTTTTTTTGTACGTTTATTCCTTGATGATTTGATTGAACCTATTAGTTAATTAGACTATGTTATAATTAATGTATTTTCTAAGTAAGTTATCGGGGAAAAACGTTTGATTCTTTATTTGTCACTAGAAGCAATAGACCGGCCTTTATTCAAGCTGCAATTGTAACATTTAATGAGTACATTTTATAAAATTAAAAAATTTAATTATACTGCATACGGAGTATATATCTCTCAACTGATACGATATTCCAGGACTTGTATTTCCTATCATGATTTTCTTGATAGAGGGTTGCTGCCATCACGAGTTGGTTGACCGTTATGGAATATCCGTTTCACAGATGATGGCGGATATGTTCCAATTGTCGTAACTACAATCCCATCCCCTTTGTGATTTGCCGAATTAAACTTATTACCGGGTTTGTGCTAACATGAGCAACACGACTGGTGCCACATGTGGAACAGGATCTACTTACCCTTCCGGAGCACCTGAGATCACCCCCAGTTTTTGATGTGGTTCGTGTTGCTCAGTCTTTAGCTTTCTGTGTTGTGTATTGTGCACTGTTGTTTGTCTGTTTGTCTTTATCTTTTTTAGCCATGGCGTTGTCAGTTTATTTTCGACTTATGAGTTTGAATGTCCATTTGGTATCTTTTGCCTCTCTTTTATATTTACACGGAAGTTTACCAATATATCCGCTAACTGGCCAGGGTCAACCCATGATTCGCAACAGAGGACTAGCAGACGGTTTGATTCTTGGAGATAGCGGGTATGTATGTCGCCCTTTTCTCATGAGACCATATCCAAGTCCAAGAGAAAGACACCAGCAAAGATGTAATAGAGCACACGCAAGTACAGGATCCATTATTGAGAGGGTTTTTGGGATCTTTAAAAAACGATTTCATATTTTGCACTCTGAGGTAAAGGATAATTCTAGGATAATTTTGAATATAAAGTAAGAAGATGTAGTTTGATTGCCAATGAGACAACTCTACACCAGAGACCAAATGCCATATAAGTTAACAACTATAGGTTACTGTATGGCCTTTAACAATGAGAAACCCATACCGCATAGTAAGCGATAAAAGGCCCCGAAATGACAAATGTAAAACAATTCTAACGAGAAAACTAACGGCCTGATTTATGTATATTTACAAAACAATAAACGAAGCATCTTTGCAAACATCCCTTACTATGCATAGTTATACAGGTAAAATAAACTCAGCAGTTTCGTAAAAAAAAGGTAGACAAGCGTCAGTTGAAAAGAAAGAAAATACAGGAAAGAGAAAAAAACGGGACTACAAAAAAAAAGAACGATGACAAACAAAGGACAAGTAGATACAAAAACTAAAGACAAACGAGAAAAATAGACCCCATAATAACAAGGGATGTATATGTACTCATGATGACGATGATGTGTTGCTGGAAGGTGAACAGTTCATATGGGTGAAGACTGTCAAGAGTGAACCTGTTTAATAACTTTCGATTTTTTTAGGATGTATTTGGGAAAAAAAATCAATAAAATGATTCTTTTTTGTAAAGGGGATATCTGCATGGGTAAATTTCAAAGAGACAACTGCAGCAGAGAATATTATATTTCCGATAGCGCATTTTTTTAAAAAATTTCGATCTGATAGATATCAAAATTAACAAAAAAAGTAAGTATTACACTCTTCATGTCCATGAGAACAGTATTTTTTTTTTAAATTTTAGGTCAGAATGAAACCAGAAAAAGTCTGTCGAGTTTTAGGTGCTTGTGTGCTGTATAACATATTAACATAGCTTTAACGAGGAATGAGCCTTTGGATGATGTTTGTGATGTACATGTCCATCAGACCAGCCAGTGCAAGTTCCACCTTTTGAAGGAGAACAGGGTGGTAGACATATTAGAGAGCATATTGCAAGAGTTTTCTTCAACTGAAATACATGTTTTGAAACAAAAGCGGTTTTTTTTCACCCAATATTAAATTGTGATAAATGATACAATTACGTGTTTTCACAACATATGCATTTGACATGTTTAAAGGGAAGCAAATAACAAATAGTTAAGTGAGCTATTGCTACCACTGGGTGTCCGTCGTCTGCATCTTTTATTAAACATCATCTTCTCAATAATTCTACTTGGTCAATATGAATCAACCTTGCCAGAAATGTTCAGCTCCATTGACATGTGAAAAAACATTGACACAACATATTGTTTTTAATCATTCGGTTTAATAATATGATAATTTAAGGAGAACTAGACACTCAATAAACATTTGAAAGAAAAAAATGTTGGATGATCAAATAATATGGCCAAAACAACAATGGCCGAACTAGTTTTGTGGCTGAAATGTCTCGGAAGCTGAAAATGAAAAGATACGAGAGAGTGAGAAAAAAAAAATGCTCTATCAACACGCAATACAAACACTCAAAGTTCACCGCATGATCTTAAATGTGATGAGAACTCAACAAGTAGTCAGCTCTGAATGACATCATACCCTAAGGATTTATTAAGGTATATAATTATGGTTATCCCTTGGACTTCTTCCGTCCTATTGGTAAAATCTTTTGCCAAAGTGGGGCGTCCGTTAGACTGTGTGGGATGCATAAATACGCAAGCACGTTATGTTGGAATGGGGATGTAAAATCCGATCGCATCGTGTAGAAAGAGTGTAACGCTCTGCATATTAAGAATCCTTAACAAACTCTTGAGGGGTCCGTAGATGGGATGTTGCAGGGCAACATTTATGTCCCTATCCAACATAGTTACCCTCATTTTCCAATGGTAGTCCAAATTTCCCACCTTTCATCTCGGTTGAAGCCTACCTTGCAGATCATATCAATTGAATATTTTGTTAATTTGTTCTCGTCATGAAGATGCATGAAGATATTTTCTACTGGACGAAAAGCAAACAACAATCAATTAATAAATCAATCTGAATGGCCCTTATAAAAATAGAGTGATCAAATTCAAGGTTACTCAATAGAACACTGACAAAATATTAACCATCCCCTATATATGCACAGCCAGAGGTTAAATGAAAAAACAAAACATACGAACAGTAAAATTCAATTGTCTCGAATCCACCAAAAAAATAACATGACGAGACTCAAAAGAGCTATATTTCAAAGTTAGAAAATGCAAAAGACTATTAAACAATGAGAACGACTTCTAAACACCATTTGTGACTTGGTAGACATGAATTTCTTTAGAAGCAAATAATTGTAGATTGATAAGAATAATAAATAATTTAATTCAATAAAAGTTGGGAGAATTCTCTTTATCTTGCTTCATTCGTTCCAGCAAAATAAGGTTTGGAAGGGGAGAGGTGAAAAAAGTAGTTGGGTACCTTCTCGTAAATATACGTTGATAGTGGATCTTCCCATGGATAGAAACAAGCGCCTGTGCACTCTCCTCTTGCAATTTCTTTCGGCTACAAATCAAAGGGAAACAACCACAGCAAGCAGGGAGGGTCTAAAACGCGGAAGTGCAAAATTAACACATTTAAAGTAATTTCTCTGGAACTGCTAATTTAAAGATAAATTAATAATTGAAACGGATTTTGAAAGCTTATATGATAGTCTATACTTTGAAATAAAAAAAAAAAATGATTTTGATATTCATTACTAGTTCACCGAAATGACGTCACACTTAACTCCGAAACATACAAATGAAGCAAAATTAAAAAAAAACACAAGACTATCAAATATAAAAATAAGAAGATGTGGTATGATTGCCAATGAGACAACTCTCCACAAGAAACCAACTAACACAGAAATTAACAACTATAGGTCACCGTACGGCCTTCAACAATGAGCAAAGCTCATACCGCATAGTCAGCTTTAAAGGCCCGAAATGACAAATGTAAAACAATTCAAACGAGAAAACTAACGGCCTAATTAATGTACAAAATAATGAACGAAAAACAAATATGTTACACAGCAACAAACGACAACCACTGAATTACAGGTTCCTGACTTGGGACAGGCACATACAGAATTTTCCGGGTTGAACTCGTTTGAAGGCGCCAATCCTCCCCTAACCTGGGACAGTGGTGTAACAGTACAACATAAGAACAAACTATAAAAATCAGTTGAAAAAGGCTTAACTCATCAGATGGATACAAATAGAAATACATCTAACAAAAACACAGAATGGACGTGGACGGGTACTTATACATCCCCATAACAAAAAGACACTAAGTACAGATCTGAGATACTCGCAGTTACTGACAGCTAGTTCAAAGCCAATAACAACTAATAAAAAAAATCATACATCTAAGACTAAGACAAAGACTCGAAGTTCCGGACTTGGGTCAGGCGCAAAAATGCGGCGGGGTTAAACATGGTTTGTGAAATATAAACCCTCCCCCTATTCCTCTACCCAATTAAATAAACAAACACACAGCAAAACTCACAGTAAAACTCAGTTCAAAAGAAGTCCGAGTCAGATGTTAGAATAGAAGAATCTAAGCAAAATGACAATGATCAACATAAATAAACAAATGACTACTATCAGTTACTGACATGCCAGCTACAGAACTCAATTAAACTGATCGAAAGATTATGTCTTTATCTTAGAAATATATTTAGGTCTACTTGTTTAAATGTGTTTCTATTTGAATGAATCATGACACACATTGTCCATTTTCTATCTTTGAATGATAATCTCAGTATTTGCTGGAATAGTTCGGTCTGCCTTCAAGCTCCATATTCCTAAATGGTATACAGCGAAATTCTAAGCACCCTTTAGTGTAAAATTCTGTCTCCTGTAGATATGTAGGTCTCGAATTCTGTCTCATTCAAGTACAAAATTTCTTAACAAAATACGGAAAATATATACAATAAATGGCCGTGCAATTTTGATGTATATATAAAGTGAAATCCAAATTGTGGGAGAAATATGGGCATGGGGGAAAGTGGCTATATGTATACGTATCGTCAACTTTCCGCGGGAGAGAATGGCAATGATAAAAAATTTCCCCGAGGAAAAATAAGATCATGACTATATAACAACGGCCCTGGTATATTTAGATGAAACTTGGATGGATAATAATAAAACAGATAGTCAGTGTACATCTTACTAGTATTTAGATAATCAATCTAAAAGCCGACACGGGACATCGGATGTATTGTTCCTATTTCGTTAGCTAAACGGACGCGATGACCAAATTCTCCAAATGACAAAAAAATTATGTGACAAACATTTTATACAATCTTGATGATTTGGTCTGCAACGGAAAATAGGCGTCTAGTTTAAACAATTTTTATTAAAAACAAGACAAATACCGGGTCTGAACCTGCGTCGCTGCATGCAAATTGATTGAGGTAACTTGTATACTAGAGCGAGGTAACATGAAAACTGGAGCATAACTGATCATTCCCTTTCACTGATGGGAAGAAAACTTTGACGAAATTTTTCCTTGTACAATGAATGTTGTAAAACTTCAAACTTTCGCCAAACAGGAAGTGGCTACATGACAGATTTTATAATTATTGCTTACTCCTACAACTCAATATCATCAAGCTGCAGACCAAATATTCTAATCATTCCCTTTAATAGGAGCCAAGAAAACTGTTTCACGTAACATTTCCCCTGTACAATGAACCAGGCTCAAGACAAATCTTATCAACCCCTGTTTATTTTCAGGTGAACAAAGAAATTTCTTCCAATCTCTAATTGATCTGCATTCAATGACTTGAAGAACCTTAGATCTACCACCATTTGAAATAGACCTTGTCGTCTTTTTGACGCATTCCTCGTTTTCATTCTCAATTTTACTCCTTATTCTTTCTGCTGATTTTGTAGAATGTTCCACAGCATATCGATCAAACACATCCACGACACACCCGAAGTTTTCAAAACAAGCTATTAGGGTTTTAAAGGCGTCCTTGGACAAATCTCCAAAACTGTTGTACCTTTTTACATAAAAACTTTGTACAATACCCATGCCATCTCTGATCAGGGGTGTACTGATTTTTAATGCAGGAATATCACACAGGTAAACATTTCCGTACAGTATCACATGAGAGTGCAATGTAATCATTATCCATATGAAAATAATTGTCATCTACTAACCAGGCAAACATATTTATCAGAGAGGTAGGAATAAATTATAAAGCTGTTGGAATACTAAATTTTGACGAATAGATAGTAATAATTTTAAATTTCGAACTATCGTAAACTGCTTTTCACAATTCTTTCCGCATCATGAAGGATCTTGAAAAAAGGAACAATATGCATCTAGCAAACTATACAACAACGAAAATGCGTTTTTTTTTTTTCACAAACAGATCATCATGTAGACATTCTGTTAGATTTTGGGAAGCAACATCATGCTCCGACTGATTTGAAGCATCAGAAGCAAGTTATTTTTTTTCATTTCAGCCAGTAGTTAACAATGCCTGCTGAAAAATGCAGCGCCTTGTCCTTGATCTCTAGAGAGTAAACTTGCCACTGGAAAGTCTGCCCGGTAATTTGCGTCATTTAAAACATAATCGGCACGCTCAAATGACTCGACATGCCTTAATTGCTTATCTTTTGTATGACTTTTGTCTGCAGAATAAACATTTGGACCAGTCTAATGGTAATGCCCATGGAGCGTGATTTAACGAAAGTTGATTCATTACACGCATTGGTTTTCCCTAATTCAAATGTATCAAAATGTATTCTTCTTGTACATGTATAGGCTTTATAACACGACCTAAGCTACTTACTTTACGAGTTGGTTGATCGTTATGGAATAACCGTTTCACAGATGATATCGGATATGTTCCTTATGTCGTAACTACAATACCCTTCCCTTTTCACGAATGTGACCTACCGAATTAGACTATTAGTATTTACCGGATTTGTAATAACATAAGCAACACGACGGGTGCCACATGTGGAGCAGGATCTGCTTACCCTTCCGGAGCACCTGAGATGACCCCCAGTTTTTGGTGGGGTTCGTGTTGCTTAGTCTTTAGTTTTCTATGTTGTGTCATATGCACTATTATTTGTCTGTTTGTCTTTTTATTTTTGTCCATGGCGTTGTCAGTTCGTTTTCGATCTATGAGTTTGACTGTCCCTCTGGTATCTTTCGACCCTCTTTTACTAAGTTGTTCTTTTTTTAATGGAACTAGCACTGCCCATAGTTTTCCGGATTAACTAGGATGTGTTACAATGTGGTTTAAAATTAGTCTATTCGAAAAACTCAACAAGTATAAAAACGCCTCAAAAGTTATTAAACCTTAAAATCTGTACTTATTCAAACATCTAGACACAAACATTGATACAAATCTATATTCTTATTCACAAAAATTAAGAAAATGCATATTTGATTCATTGTGAAAAACACAGCAATTCATGAGTCAGGGGAAAATAGAAAAAGGAAGCGTAACATGACTTATTGAGATGAAAATTGAATAGTAAAACTGCTATATGATAAGAATTATAAAAAGGCTTGTAAAAGTTGATTTGTATGTTCTATCAAACTTTAATATATATAAAAACTTTCTAAGTATTGGTTGTTCCAGTATTTTATGTCAAAATCGGCTACGGTTGATGTATGTAAGAAATTTAATATACTTTGACAGACGGTAAGATTGAAAAAAAATGTCACATGCAATTGAAATTCTTCAAATTCACTCTATGTGCATTTTCATATGATATTTAATTTTGACATTAAATGAAAGCTGATGCATTACTCTTCATTCACATATCATAGCAAATATTTGCTGATATCTTCATTCAGGAATAATTATAAGCGTTCCCATGTTTGAAAATGAAAAAAAAAATAAATCGGAAAATCACGCTTTACCGCGATTTAACAAAAAAACTGCACCGTGGGAAAACTCTACATGTACATGTACGACAGGGCTAAAATGATAGTATAAATAATGTTTACTCTATCATCATGTGGATTTTCAGCCGTGAGGTATGTCGGTCCATTAAACTCTTAAAATAAGCGACTTTTTCTTGATTTGTCACTCCACTATTATTGCACGTTTTTCAATATAGCTAAAATTATTTAAATATACACAAAACGTTCACAACTTAAATATCAACAGAAATCTACGGAAACGTCGACGAGCGACGTCCACAAAAAGTCAATTTTAAAAAATGAGCAATTAGAGGCATCCATTTCTTCAAAAATGAATAGTAAGCTTGGACTATTGTCGAAATTTTCCAATTATTTTAAGAAATAAAACAAAACATCAGTTATCCGATTTTTACGGATGTGAATTTAAGCATGGATGCAAATTGGGTACGCCTCATTACAAAATCGTGGATCGTTTGGAGGTCGGTTCAAACCCATTTTCTATATATGGATTCAAAATTAAATTGGTGGAACTTTTGTTTGGATCATAAATAAACGTAGGTGAAAAACTGTCAAAATAAGTGTACTTAAGGTACCCTCACGTTACATATACATGTATATATCTAATTTAATTTTCACTCAGAATAATTGCTCAATTTACAACATAAATAAAAGTCATGGTACAACACGTCCATTAAACTATTGCCCAACAGCGCACAACAAATCATTTGAAGTATGCATTTAAGCTTAATCATTTTGATATGATAATCTTTATTGTCATATAAACAAATTATAGTGTTAATACAATATAAAGCAAACATAAATCATATTAAGCAATCAAGAAATATACATATAAAAAGCATGAAAAATTAAGCTGCTTCTGTTCTCAGTCCTAATGACTTTATACAAAAATTAGCTGATTAGTTTCACATGTTCTGATATAGGGGGGCCTCGTTGGCCGAGTGGTCTAAGTAGTCGAACTACTGTATCACTAGCCAGTCAACACTGAGGTTGTGAGTTCGAATCCCGCACGGGGCAGGTGCACTCGACTCCAATCTTAATTGACTAGGATTGTCAGTTTTCCTACCGAAGGTCGGTGGTTCTCTCCGGGTTCTCCGGCTTCCTCCACCAATAAAAACTGACCGCCACGAAATAGCACAATAGTGTTGAAAGTGGCGTTAAACACCAATCAATCATTCAATCAATCTGATATAGAGTTAAATAATTTAATATAAGTTTTGTCTTTTGGAAATAAACTCATCATGGATATACAAGGCTTAAAATTTTGTACATAAATTCATCTTCCCAGTTTAAGGATGTTCGCTCCTCTGTTTCAAAATAACAAGCCTTTTAAAGGACTGTAATACATTGATAGAATATAAATAAGGGAACTTAAAAATATAATCAATTTAATATTAATGATTCTCTCTAGATTTTTCATACATTTAACGTTGACACCTTTTTTCATTCAAAATCAATGAAAAAATAACAAGGATTTCATAAGATTTTCAAAAATGGAGTTTAAAACTATATGCTATTAAATTATGAAAAGAAAAGTAGGGGTTGGCGGACAATTTTTTTTATTGGCACCACATAAATAAAACTAGAAGACTCCGAATATCTGACAAAAAGGCAAAAACAAGAGTACGAACATCCTTAACTGATAAAGATATTTCTTGTCGATATTATAAAGTAACATGATAAGAGATCGCCGTTCTATGTAAACGGAGATAAATATACAACTAATATGACATTCGTGACACACTTTTTGGTCTATGTTTGGTGTATTGGAGGATTTTCATACTGTTTTCAAGCGGATTCTTTGTTAGATGATGAAATTAAGAAAGTTGAGGAACTAGTTTCCATTTATACAAAACAAAATAATACGTTTCACGAGAAATTGAATCGTGTTGAGTTGGAATTGGAATCTTTTAAAGCTGACCTTAATGTGCCGTTGGGAAAAAGCAGACAGGCACAAACGATGATTACCGATGCCAAGTTGAATGAACAAGACAAAGCAATGATAAGAGAAAATCGAGGTTGGTTTTCACACTGTTTTAAATTAATCTTATGTTTCTCTGTATTTTCAAAATGAAATGAACTAGTTAATTCCTGCAGCAGGGTAACTGAGGACACTCGACAGCATATGTTTTGTGTCTTCAATGATAGAGATTTTTTTCATAAATTCAGTTGAAACAAAAAACAACATTACAAAATGGGATAACAACATGATACTGCGTGTACATAGACAACAAAACAAAAGATAGTTAAGATGGTATATTTGAAAAAAAATAAAGTTTCCAGATACATAGAAATAAGAAGATGTGGTATGAGTGCCAATGAGACAACTATCCATCCAACTCACAATGTGTAAAAAGTAAACAATTATAGGTCAAAGTACGGCCTTCAACACGGAACCTTGGCTCACACCGAACAGCAAGCTATAATGGGCCTAAAATGACGTGTAAAACAATTCAAACAGGAAAACCAACGGTCTAATCTATATAAAAAACAAGAAACGAGAAACACTTATGAACCACACCAACAAACGACAACCACTGAACAACAGGTTCCTGACTAAGAACAAATGCAGCGGGTTTAAACGTTTTAACAGGCGCCAGCCTTCATCCTAACCTGAAATAGTAGTGTAACATTACAATATAGAAAGACACACTATAAAATATCAATTGGAATGGCTTAACTTAATCAAAAAGACATATTAACAAAAACAAGTAAATATACAATAAACGATTAAATTTGATCTATGACACAATAGAAATACAATATTAAATAAAAAGGGGGGATGTAAAACAATGTCAAAAAAGACAACTATAACCTTGAACAAAATGGCGTTAAATAAAATAACGTACACAGGTATATTTAGACATAATAATTTTGTTGTTAGGAGTGCGGAAATATTTTTTTTACAAAATAAATAAATTTGTTGTTCATAGTACGAGAAGAGAAGTGAAAATTTATCATCATACTAAATACTTATCAAAGGTGGTACATATTAAAAATAGTGAGAGGATATAAAAAAAAAATAAGGAAACATTGAATAACAAAAATGCATTACAAATTGTGTCAACAGGTCAAATTAACATGAAAGTACGATTTGAGAGTACTCGTAAGCTCTATATAGAAAATGAACGTGGATGTGTATTTATACATCCCTAAAAAACATTCGAAAAGAATACAAATTTAGTTATGTTTTAATTTGTTAATGACAAAATCGATGTTAGTGCCAATGAAAACAATATTCAAAGATCTTATTACAACATTAATAAGATAACCTTTACTAATAAGTTTGTTTAAAAGTTCGATGATTTTACACGGATCACATAGTGATGTACGCTACACATATTTGAGGATAATCTCTTCAAACCCATTGATAGTGTGCCAGTCATTTCAATAAAGTTTCAAAACGGAATTGTAGTGTAGGAACACACAAAACGAAGGGTTATGTGGACGGACGAACAGAAATTCACGATAAACAATAAAAAAGCTTGCACGTTGCTTGTTAACCAATTAACTCCTAGTATCTATGGTGAGTTTATTTGCACGAAACGCGGTGAATTATGAGCTTCAAGCATGAAAACACGCGAAATAAAAATTGCAAACATGTTGCGAGAAAATAATTTTACCACCCTTAAAAACGCGTTACGGGAGTGCCTGTGTATTCAAACATGGCGACGGCCATACGGTCGCCCCTTAAAAAAGGACTAGTTGTAAGTGATCTCGGACACTCGGAGACATTAGATACTTCCACAATTGAATTTATCGTCACCGGTCATATCGTACTGTGACGTGACTGCATATTTATACATCCTACACACCCAAACAGACTCATATGCCAAGAGTATTTGTTAAGGGCACACTACATCATACGAAATTAAAATGAACTATTTACATTCCTTATCAATACATTTAGATAATATACCATTTCAAAATGCTACCGTACCTGATGTATCATGATGTAAGTACGAATATTACACACTTGTAAGGAACATGGTGTTTCCTATCGTATAAAACGTTCGAAATTGACGCATCCCTAATTTTACACGATTTGTCTGTGCCTCAACTCACTTGTACATGTTTTCGCGGTCTGAGATCTTAAGATGATAGAATAGTCGTCTGATCTGTAATGGATTAATTATGGGCTATAAGTTTATGGCCTCTATTTTAAGATACAATTTCAAATTCAGATTGTTTTACTTATATCACAATGAATCAAGCTAAAACAATGCGAAGATAGGAAAACGGTCTTTTTTGTTGAACATTTACGTATTGGCGTTCTTTCATAAAGTCACAAATTTCCATAAAAAATCAATGAAAAAATTTTAATTTCCATTTTATATTTGAGACTTACTTAGAAATCTTTATGTCATTTTTTATAATTTTATATTGAAGCAATGAACTAAAGATGCCCGATTCCCGACTATGACCTAGTATGGATTAGCATAGCAAGTGATTCATGCATAACGCTTACCCTGTCCAAGCAATCGGTCTTGCGTCTTTTGGAGTTCATGCGATTCCCTCCAGTTTTTGTTTGTTAAACTTTGGTATGCATCTTCTTAATGGATGAAAGAGATTTGAACATCGGCGAATTAGTGTTACGTCTAATGTTTATATACATAAAACACGGAGAGCAATAATAACTATTTGCTCAACTATATTAATTGATTGTTTTTTCACGCCACTTTCAGCACTGTTTGATATTTCGTGGCGGCCAGTTTGCATGGTGGAGGAAGCCCGGAGAGAACCACCGACCTTCGGTAGGAGAACTGGCAATCCTAGTCAATTAATATTATTAGAGTCGAAAGCACCTTCCACGTGCGACACTCGAACTCACAACCTAAGTGGTGACACTCACAGGCTAGTGATTAGTAGTTGAACTACTTAGACAACCTGACCACCGAGGCACCGCTCAGCTATATAACAGACAACATCTTGAAAAAAATTAATACTAATACAAGAATTTACATATTTGCGTAATGTTCGAATTGCTGTCATTATAAATTTTCATTCTCTACAAAGTTAACATGCATAATCGGTATAAGGACATCATTCGTGAATATAACTCAACATGCAGACATCTTATACGTTCGGGTATTTCACATCCAATCTTTTATGGTAATATTCTTTACAAAGCACAAAAATGTCAGTATTCACCTCAAAAGCTAACAAAACCTTTAAACAGACTTATTAAGAAGGGATATAGTTACGATACTGTTGTCAGGTCATTAAAAATTGCATATTTTGGCTTTAATATTGATTCACTTATAGGGTCTTTGCATCGGAATTAAACATATTTATTCTAAGACCAGTTGTTGGCATGACACCGGTTATGTTCTTCTCATATATTTTATGACGGTATAATACTAAACCCCTAACAGGAGGGATTGTGCCTGATATTCATATGATGAAGACATAATCTTTCAATCAGTTTAATTGAGGTCTGGAGCTGGCATGTCAGTAACTGCTAGTAGTCTGTTGTTATTTATGTATTATTGTCATTTTGTTTATTTTCTTTTGTTTCCTATTCTGACATCGGACTCGGACTTCTCTTAAACTGAGTTTTACTGTGCGTACTGTTGTACGTTTGTTTTTTCTACATTGGCTAGAGGTATAGGGGGAGGGTTGAGATCTCAAAAAACATGTTTAACCCCGCCGCATTTTTGCGCCTGTCCCAAGTCAGGAGCCTCTGGCCTTTGTTAGTCTTGTATCATTTTTAATTTTAGTTTCTTGTGTATAATTTGGAGTTTAGTATGACGTCCATTATCACTGAACTAGTATACATATTTGTTTAGGGGCCAGCTGAAGGACGCTTTCGGGTGCGGGAGTTTCTCGCTGCATCAAAGACCCATTGGTGGCCTTCGGCTGTTGTCTGCTCTATGGTCGGGTTGTTGTCTCTTTGACACATTCCCCATTTCCATTCTCAATTTTATAATCACACTGGACGTAGATACGTGTTTATACATCCAGTAACCATCACCCTTGGTAAGAGTTGATTTGAATGTACTTGTTCACAATGAAGTGGTGTACTTTTAATTTCCTAGCGGTGACACGTGAATGTGGAAATATATATATATTTAAATATAAATTGCCTAACAATGTAATTTTAATACACTATTTAGTATGTAAAAGAGAGGCGAAAGATACCAAAGGGATATTCAAACTCGGTAGGTCACATTCGGGGAAAAGGGGACGGGATTGTACATGTAGTTACGACATTTGGAACAATATCCGCTATTATCTGTGCAACGGATATTCAAGTCAGGAATATGACAGTTGTTTTCCATTTGTTTGAGGTTTTTGAGCTTTTGATTTTACCAAGATAAGGGACTTTCCGATTTGAATTTTTCTTGGAGTTCGGTATTTTAGTTATTTTACTTTTTTCCATAACGGTCAACCAACTCATGATGGCGTCCGTAAAATTTACGAAGGGATTATTTCAACTTCACCACTTAGAAGTCTTGGTAAAATAGCTTCCTTGTGAGCAGCAACCCTCTATCAAGGAAATCATGATAGGAAATACAAGCCCTGGAATATCGTATCAACTAAATATTAAAATGTTAGAAATATCTACAATGCAATGAAAAAATAAACGCAATATTTCGCTAAACAATCTAGCTTCATCGGGCATGCATCTATCCAGGTGAAATCGGATGCAGTTAAGACACTTTTGCAGCTCAATGTACATTTAATTTTGGTATGTAAATAAACGGATATGATTCAAGATTTTTGTTTCGTTTACGAATTAAATCTGTTGTTGAAGTAAGCAAAGTGTGTAACTTCCATTAGCCAAAATTACAGAGATATTAAGGACGGTGCCATTTAATGAACTTATCTTTATCTTCCCTGTACCTTTTTCGTCTTTTTCATTTCGATCATCAGGTTCTAAAGTATTGAGCTGGTGGATCCAAAAGTTTTCTCTTCTCCATCTCGCCGAGGTGTTCCTCTCAGTGTTCACTTCATAATTTGAAAAGTAACTTGATCAAAAAGGTGTTTCGGTGAGGTGTTAGTTTTGTACCATAATTGATGGTTATTTAGCCGAATGTTGTCCATTATTTCCTCCGACGTACTGAACGCCACAGGTGTTACATGTTAATACATAAATTGAGTTCTCCGTTTTACAATAATTAGAATTTGCGTAGATAATATAACTTTGCTTTGTAACAGAGCTGATGAAAGAACTGCTAGTATTCGCTACTCCTATCTATAGGCACTATATTAACTGGTATATATTTCGAGACAATGAATGTAATTATGCTCTTTTTATACTGCAACTTTTACAACTGCCCAAAGAAATATTTTGGTTAAACAATCATTTTTTTTTAATTTGAAGCGGACGACATAAATATTCCGCGAAGCTATATTATTTATTGACGTAATCATGATTTGACTGCGCAAAAAGGAGAATTGCTGTGTAAAGTTAACAATCATTCGGAAGTCTCGGGAGACGAGTTAATTGAAACGATACATAAAGTACGGGAAAATGTTTGCTTCCAGTATTTCCTGTAAAAAGACAATTAACCGGTTAATAATTTTTAAAACTATAAACCCGGTTATTAGTCTTTTTGTGGGAAAATGTTTGCTTCCAGTAATAAGTTCATATGATATAAATTATTTTTGAAACTGTTATAACGGGTAAAAAAAACCCAGACAATTACGTAAAAATTATAGATTTATTCGTCTACAATATTATAAAGAAAATACATTCTGTGATTTTATAATAATTATTAACTTGTGACCTGACCGATCTCTCGTAAATATTCTGGATCGTCAGTTCATAGGAATGCATTTGTAAATTTATTGATTAAGAAAGGGTGTCAATAATGATTCCGACATACTAAAGCATGCCTTGGTTTCATATTTTTCATTAAATAATCCAGAATTCTCTAAATATACTACCGAAATTTACCCAAAGGAACTTACTTTAAATAAATCTAACATAAACAGCAGTAGTTGTCCTTTTCTTGGTTTAGACATTTCAATTTCTAAAGGGAAACTCCATACAAAAATTTACGACAAAAGAGACGATTTTTTATTCCCTATCGTTAATTTTCCTTTTTTATACGGCGATGTTCCTTTGGCTCCGTCATATGGTGTTTATATATCCCAACTCGTTCGTTATGCCTGTGTGTGTAGTGATGTCATAGATTTTAATGAACGTAATCAATTTATCACTGGTAAATTAATAAGTCTGGGATTTCGTTACCATAAATTACTTAAAACATTTACTAAATACTTTCATAGATACAAAGATTTGATTAATAAATTTGGCTGTAGAAAACTTATTAAAAATGGTTTTTCACATCCAAAATTTTACGATAATATTGTACTAAAAGCGCGGAAATCACTATGTGATCCGTGTAAACTTATCGAACCTTTAAACAAACTTATTAGTAAAGGTTATCTTATTAATGTTGTAATAAGATCTTTGAATATTGTTTTCATTGACACTAACATCGATTTTGTCATCAACAAATTAAAACATAACTAAATTTGTATTCTTTTCGAATAGTTTTTTTGGGATGTATATATTTACACATCCACGTTTATTTTCTATTTAGAAATTGTTTTATCTATACACAACATCCTACATATTTATTATAAGGTTAAATTCTAACTATTCTTCTGCCTGTCGTTAATTTTATTTTGGCATTGCACAAGTCATGTCTTCTTTGACTGTCCATGGCGTTATACCCCCGTCACACTAGGCCACGGTCGCACTACGATCTCTGAAAAAAATGCAAATTTTGACGATCGTAGTGCGATCGTGTAGATCGCAATAAGGTCGTGGTACGATCGTGGTGAGGTTTTCATGATCGTGATGAGCGTGGACCAACTTTGATCATGTTCAAAATAATCGTGGTGCGGTCGTATCGAAATCAGGTCGTAGTAGAAGCGTAGTGAGAGCGCAGTAAGGTCGTGGTAAGATCGCAAAGGTCCCTGTACCATCGTAGCGAGAGCGTAGCGAAAGCGCGATTCAAGTCGGAGAGACTGCGCTACGATCTCACAGCGACGTTACTACGACCTCACTACGACCATCACGTTCTCACCGCGACCCAACAAAGCTTCTACTACGACTATACCACGTTTATAACACGCTGTTCAAGACCATAGTGCGATTCTAGCACGCTCATGCCGTCCTCATCACGCTCTTCTTACGACCTGACTACGTTCATACTACGACCATTTCGAGTTCTAGTCATGCGCAGGTTTGGTCTGTATGTAATTTGGACCTCTTGTCCCTTTTCTCCAACGACTCAACCATGATTGATACATCTGTGTCATCCCCACTATCTTTCACTAAAACATCGTCATTTGATCTTGATGGACCAGCAATAGGTTGTGATTTAGGTTGGATTGGTCGGTCCGACATCTCTACTGGATCAGGATTCGTATCAGAGGCCCCTCTGCCTCTACCTGTACCCCTACCACCACGTCCACGAGTTCTGGTAGATTTTGGTGGCATGACTGTTGTTTCCGAGAAATCTACGTATTAATGAGAAATAGAAGAAATGGAACAGTATTTATATGGAACACGATGTTGACGTTATTGCTGAGAGCGTAGTAAGATCGCGGTATGATCGTGGTAAGAGCGTGCTATAATCGCAGTAGAAGCGTGAAAAGATCGTGTTACAATCGGATAAATCGTGGTATGGTCGTAGTGAGAACGTGATGTGCATGGTACTAAGATAGTAATAATCGTAGTGAGGTCGCAGAATAAGCGTGGTGAGAAGGTGGTATAATCGTAGCGGGATCGTTGTAGAAGCGTAATGAGGACGTAGTAGCATCGTGAAAACCAACGAAAATTAATATTTTCATGCCGCTCATACCGCGACCTCAACACGATCTGAATTTATTTTAGATCGCGGTGAGCGTGGTGCGATCGTAGTCTAGTGTGACGGGGCATTATTAAACACTAAATCCCTGCCGGGGATGTGTTTTAATTGATTTTAGTCTTTGATGCATGATTTTTTATTATTAATTGTTTTGGCTTTTAACTAGCTTTCACCAACTGCGAGTACTCTCAAATCGTACTTTTGTATTAATTTGACTTGTTTGCATAATTTGTAATGCATTTCTGTTATTCAATGTTTTTAGTATTTAGTATAACGAAAAAAAAAAATTCACTTCTGTACTCGTACTATGAATAACAAATTTATTTTGTAAAAAATGTTTCTGTACTCCTAACAACAAAATTATTATATTAAACTTTACCTGTGTACGTTACTTTATTTAACGCCATTTTGTCCTAGGTTAAAGTTGTCTTTTTGACATTGAAACATCTTTTTATTTATATTGTGTTAAAGATCAAACTTATTCGTACAGTTTATATTTACTTGTTTTTGTGTATTGTCTTTTTGATCGAGTTAAGCCATTTCAATTGATATTTTGTTGTGTGTCTTTTTATGTTGTAATGTTATACTACTGTTTCAGGTTAGGGTGAAGGTTGGCGCCTGTCAAAACGTTTAAACCCGCTGCATTATATGTTTCCATATGTTTTTCATATGTTTGAAAACATATGGTAACACATGATTAGGACTGGAATGGAAATATATGTTTTTGAACATAAATTTATCAACATATGAAAAACATATGTTGCATTTTTTCCCTGTGTATGGCTTACTGGTATTTTCAACTCATATTTATGACAAAATCGTAAATGCTCAAAACTGTAATTTTAATTGGTTTTGACTGTAGAGTTTTTAGATAAAGAAAAGGTATGAGGTGGACACTTAACCAAAATCAAAATTATATCAAAAGTAAAGCCAAAATGTATTGAATTCTTTTTAATAATAATAGATGTTCCTATATCTTAAAAAGATTCCAGGCTTATTATTTATATGCCGGATGCAATTATTAGAAAAACATGTAAAATTGGCAAAATTGTATTCACCAGCCATATGTGGCGTTGAATAACAATTTTATTTTATGGAACTTTATTTTATTGAAGACAGATGTTTTGAATATATTATGAATACTCCTTAATATTCGAATTCCATGGAAGGTCTCGGTGGCCGAGTTGTCTAAATAGTCCAACTACTGTATCACTAACCTGTCAACACTGAGGTTGTGAGTTCAAGTCCCGGACGTGGCAGGTGCGCTCGACTCCAATCTTAATTGACTAGAAATGTCAGTTTTCCTGCCGAATTTCGATGGTTCTCTCCTTGGACTCCGGCTTCCTCACCCAATAAAAACTGACCGCCACGAATTAGCAAAATAGTGCTGAAAGTGGCGTTACACAATGATTAATAAATCATTCAATCAAATTCTAGTAGATTTAACAGCTTTCCGATTTTTAGCATGTGAGTGGAACAAATATAGGAGAAATTGGTTTTTTTTCTCTTTTGTTGATCTTTTTTTTTATTGCAGCTCAACCATCGACATCATCTGTGGGATTTTCGGCTACAATGACTGAACACAATCAAAATATGAATCTACAAGATACAGTTAAGTTTCAGAATTTGGTGACCAATGATGGAAATGGATTTGACCATATTTCGGGAATTTTTCGAGCGCCTGTACGTGGATTATACTTTTTCAGCGTCGTCATATTAAGTCATGCAGGAGAAGACATGGAAACTGAAATTGTCAAAAATGGAGATGGTTTTTTCAGAACCTATTCTGGAGATTCAACCACCTGGAACGCAGGACGACAGTCGACAGTTTTGCAGCTTGATACAGGAGATCAAGTATGGATACGGATATTAAACTTGGTGCCATCTGTCAATAATGGAAATGTGAGAATTTTCGGATACGGATTTTCATCTTTTTCCGGATTTTTACTATCAGAATAAATATTATCATATTTCTTGTCAATTTTTTTTAAGGCAAACATTCCCGCATGCATTTTATGAAACCAGTTGTATACAAGTTAAACATGTCTATAAATTGTTATATTGTCCAACTACATATAAATTACGTAATTTATTACATAATTTCCCTTCTTTGTTTCACCATTAAGGGAACGACCATTTAACTTCAAGGGGGGTTATGGTTTTTACCTAAAAAAATATTCTGATCCCAAATTTGATGAAAAAAATATTGTGGTCAAGCAGATGACAAAATATTCTGAATCTAGATTTTCCCCATACCTTATAGTGTTAAATTTTGAAAAAAATAATTTTATTGATAGCTTCGATAAACAAAAAAACAAAAAATGTTCGCGCTTTGTGCGAAATTTTTTTTCTGACTCGGACAAAAAACCATTACCCCCCCTCCCCCTTGATGTTAAATGGTTGCTCCCTAAAACGCACAAATAGTCATGATAATTCATAAGGTAAATAAAAGGTTACTTTTGGTTTCCATACTTACCTACATGAGTACAACTCCTAGCTACGGCTTATGGAGTGTGTCATATTATGCAGTTTGAATTTTAAAACTAGACTAAACTGTTACGGGAGGTCCAATGATAGGAATTGTCTTGCTGTTTACCATTTCATTAAAGAAACTGTTTTGGGGTGTTAAATTTGTCTTGTTAATACTAGATTATACAAAATCAACATCCCGGAGAAAGGAAGTACTGATTTTCCGTGAATTTAACAAGAGGGTTTTGTTAGGATAATTGTGAGACAGTTTTGGAATATCAAACAAAAATTTCAATATTACTACTTCATCAGTGTTTTTTGAGAGTCTGACTTTTTTAGTGTTTGATCAGATTATTCACTGCTCCTAGATTGCTCGATACAAAGTAAAATTACGAGATAGCGAAATTGATTTGATGCACTACGTGACAGAGGTTATCGAAGTCAAATATTATAAATCCGATAGTTATATGCTGAGTTTTTTAAAAATTCTAATCAAAACCAAAATAATGCCAACACAAGCTGAGTTTAAGGAACATGTCTATCGAGAGCATAATCTTTAAAAACACAACGTATTGTTCTGAAAAAAAAACCAAGTACAGTAGGGTAGTAAGAGACAAAAAAATTTCAAGAAAAAAAACCAAGTATATATAACGCCAGAAAACCTAAAAACCGAAAAGGGAATGAACAAAACTGCCAAAACCGGGAAGGTCAACAGTCCTACAGCAGTGGAACCCACAAATTGCTAGTATTAAATCAAAATTCGAACAATGCGTGTTCCTGGAATGAAATTGATCATGTACGTTATAGGTCATACGTTTTAAACTAAAACTATCAAACGCTAGAGAGCACAAAAGACAAATTAAAATTGCCTTAACAGATAGAACGACCATAAAAAAAACTTGCTTTAGGCTATAAGTATTACAACGAAATTAACATTATGTACAAATTCATTAATTTTGGTTCCAGATGGTCTTAAATGCAAAATTTTACAAAAACACCAAAAGTTTGTAATTTCGTATCAAAATTCGCGATAATAGTAATATGTTTTACTTCAATCTTTGTTTAAAACATAGAACTATGAAATTGTACTGAACATTAATCTTAGATTAAAAATTTGAAAAACTTTTAAGAATATCATTTGTATCATCGGTCGTTATTTTCCGCTGCTCTACGATGGAATATATTGCCTGAATGTCTATTAAATGAAAATAGCTGAAGATTTGCCTATATCGATACATTAAGGAAACCAGTTGATTGGCTCTCTCGTCCATAGAGCCCCAATCAAAATTCTTATTCGTGACGCCTTTTTATCATATAAAGTATTCAAGCCATCGCGAGTGAGAGAGTCGATCATGAAGAGGGAAGAAATTAGTGAAGATGAAATATTTTAAACTCATCGGAAGTGCTCTATTTTTTAGGAATATTTATAAAGGAAAAGCAGATAGAATATAAGCAAAATTGCATTTTTATTTTACGATGAAATACTTGAAACTATAATATAAAAAATAAAATACGGAAGATTCTATTGTTTTAAAATTATGTATTAGTTATCACTCTCGCTCTCAATAAAGCAAGATCGTTTCCTTTTATTCGTTTTGTTGAAATCAAATGATTGTGGAACTGAAGATTTCACTGTTTTTAATGTAAAATAATAATTTCCAGCTTTTGCATTTGTAAAATAAACCCTCTTTGTAGGGTGCAAGTTCTGGAAATTAAGATTGACAAGATTGTTAGGCTTATTACTGTTATTGTTAAAAACCATTTTCCTAGACTGTCTTGAATTAATCATGACATTGTTTCTTCAGATTCGGTATTTTTTACTGTTAATAGTGTAGCGTGCTTTAATCGGTGTCTTGTTGTGGATATATTAACTTATTAAAACATTCTGCTGTCCCAAGTCTGTTTTTGAATAAGATACTAAACTGTTTACAATTGTATGTGCTGTTCTCTGAACTATTTCAGTGTCCTCCAGCATCTTTATTTTTCTAAATTAACAATTTCCTTGCACTATGGCAAGTGATTCTCTTATCATTTGTAGCCAGTGCTTCAGTGGCCTTTTTAAATATTATTTTAGAAATCGATTGTGTAAAAAGTTGGATATTTCTTATACCAAAGTACCTTTAATTCATAATAGTCATCTTGAAAAGTGTTTGCTTGAATATAAAGAGGGAAAGTCATTTTTCATAGTTTCGGTTCTCCATTGCAATGAGTCCCGATTTAGCATACATGTGTCGATTCCGACAATACTGGAGATATTCATGTCCATATGTATCAATCTTCAATGTAAGTCAGTATCGCCCAACATAAAGTATATGATATATGAAGTTCTGTAACTCCTCAAAGTCGAAAAGATAATTGTTGATTATATAAACAGTATCGATCAATGCAAACAGATTTTTTGAACATTTTACATTTTCAGATTATCGCCAATTAATTGGTGTGAAGCATTTAGTTCATGTGCTAGTTCATAAATTTGTACTTTAGTTCTCGATGTTTGGCGGCTTTTGTGAAATTCGTCATCATTTATCCTGATGTTGAATTCGAAATTTTAATCCTTTAGGTACCGACTTTTGCTTTGTTGTATTGCTTAGAATGAGGGAGGTTTCCGATTCAAACGTTCCATTTGCTGTTTTTTTTTCTTTTATGGCTCGTAAGAAAAAAAAACTTATTAATTATCTATCTACTATTTGTGAGTCATTTCTTCATTATTTCTGTTCTCATTGTGTTTTGTTTTCAGAAATGTCTGAAGAAATTGAAATAAGATTTTAGTTTTTCTTTAGGTGTTCTCATTTTGTTGTTCTTGAAGAAAAAGACTCCAATTGAACATCTATGACTTCTTTGAAACGTTCATTGTCTGATATTTTGGCTTGGTAACTTTTATTTGGATTCGTAATCATATTTTCAGCTTGACTATCTCCAGAAAGGTTTAATTTTGCTCATATACGTACAAGTTATCTTCCTTTTGTTTTTTAAACAGTCTGATTCGCATGTAAGTTTAAGGAAGATTATTATAGCGATCACTTTATCTTAGTACTGAAAAAGTCGAATAATTGTAAGATGGACTTTCCATTTTAAATGAAGTGGTGCAACCCTTCTACATTGTCATGCTTAACTTTTCTCGTATATTATATACTATCTGTTTTAAGCTGATAAGCACAATTATGTTCTGATTCCGAAACTTTATCATCTTCAGTTTGACTTTAATTTTATTTCAACCCCCTCCCCCTTTTCCCCCTAAATTTTATTTCGAAATGTTTGCTCTTATAAAGTATCTTTATCAACAGACGAAATTTGTACTTTAGACTTACCAGGAAAAGGGTGGTTGCATTATGGTAAGTGAATGTTCTATACATGTATCATAATTTGATGTGAAATGTGAATATAAAGTATGAAATCATGTGCATTTAATCAACTTATTTTTATAATTGGTTTTGCTTCAAATCCTATGTACACTATCAATATGTTTTGCTCAATTACTTTGCCATTCCCTCGTTGTTGATATTTCTTTCCACAAATAGGTCCTTATGTGCATTGTAGGTCATATTAAAAATTTAAGTAAGGTAAGGAACGTCATGTCTGAAAAAAAGTTTTCCCCAACAGAACTTACCAAAAATACGGCCAGGCACCTTTGATCGACATCTCGTTTGAGAAAAAAAAATGTTGATAAGAATTACGAGCTCCAAGATGAATTAAAAAAAGGCGGAAGTCCTTAAAACTTGACAAAATCAAATGTTAGACTATATCAACCAGCAAAACTAATGGAAAACAACTGTCATATTCCTTACTTGGTACAGGTATTTTTCGAAGGGTTAAACCAGGTTTTATAGTCAGGTTTTACTTGATCGGAAACTGATATAAATGTTTAAAAAATGTTTGGAGAAGGTGTTGATAAGTACTCCTTACATAATAATGTCGCCTAACTGCACTATTTTGCCTGTCATATAACAGAGAAACGTTCAATATTGTCTAAATTGATTAATTGAAGGATGTTTCACGTCAAGCAGCAAGTAATACATACATACTCATACCGAGTATGGCACTATATAATTTGAAACTTCCTTGAGGTTGCAATTCTGTAAATATAGATAATGCAATTTCCCATAGGAACTCCCCTTGCAGGTAAAACTGTGACACTTTTACTATGAAGTTTCGTGAAAAATAATATCCCAGAACGGAAAGTTTATATGCACTACTATTTTATTCAAAGGTCAAAATATAGGGCTGTGCGGCATATTTTCAACATTTATATGCCCTGAACTTCTATGAGTTTAAACTTAATACTAAAATGCTATACAACCCTTACCTTCATATTTGGACCTCCTAAGAATTAAAATTTAGGCGCTACCATGTTTTTCTGTACTGGTTACATTCCCAAGTGATGTCTCTATGAGATGAAACACAGAGATCATAAATGGGAACCAGTACATTATCAAATTAACATATCTATGAATATTATATATCTCCCCAAAAGAGGCGTGGTTTGAGAAACAGCTGTATTTACAAAGTGCAACCTATACAAACATTTATTCAAATAGATAACCTTCTAAAAACACTTTTTCTCACAACAATACTTATTTATCAGAATTATAGCCTTAAGGAAATCACTGCATATACTCTAAGTTTCCTTTTACAGTACATTTTATACCCCTACACCTGTTTCAGTTTTTTGAAGAATTTGAAAACAAGACTTTAATTATTGCCAGCTTTCCCTATGTGCATGTTTTCTGACATGAAATGTCTAAAACATGTTTGAAACTATTCTGATAACAAATTGAAATCATTTTAGAATACTATAAATGTATTGTTTAGTAGTTAATCATTCCAACATTCAAGATTATACAAAGTATCCAATCCTGCCTGTGTCTCCAGTCCACATCTTACTGTATGCCTATTTGTCAATGAAAGTTCACAATTTCTGTCTCAAATGGTCAGTAAAGAATTCTTGTCACAACAGTATCATCTCTAACCATATAACTAACATAAGTATGTTAATGTATGAACTAGAAGTGTCTAAACAAAGCCATATTTGCAAAATTGTATATAAGAAGATATCAGTCTGGTGCATAAATTCAATAAAAGCTTGATAGAAATGACTGCTTACATCTTATTTTTGCATAACTTTCCAGCACAGTTATTGTTTTGTTTACAAAAGACCTTGAAAATAATAAAAGCATAGCATTTACAAGTTAAATTATATGTTTTATGACCCAGGGTAGGCATTTTTTTCTGTTTTTTGCCCCCTGGGGCCTCACATTTCCTAAATATTTTCCCTGTTCTTAGCAAGGTGGAATATTTAGTATATATTTAGGATAGAACACACTATTGTAAGTTTTATTGAGGTCTTTTTGTAATTCTAGCTTGTACTTTTTAATGCCGCGGTCACAAAAAAACACATTTAGGTGTTACGGCTTACTTTTGGGTTATCGACAAGACAAAAATAACCCAACAAAATTATTTAGGAAGGATCAATGAGTTGCAATGACTGCGAAGAGTAAATATAAGCACTTCCAAACAATTCAAATCACAAATAGGCATATATTTTGAATTTATTTTGAATTCATGGCCTCAAGTAAACCATGCATACTGTAAACTGTGATTTTATGCTGAGTCATCATAGTTAAGGCTCAGGATTTTCTCAATCTTCATGAAATATTTATAAATCTTTATATTTGAGTTAAATTCTTTAAAATCTCTGCGATAAACCAGATTTTGTGAAATTCTGTATGTTCTATTTTTTAACCCTATATAGGTTGCAATTCTGTAAATATAGACAATGCAATTTCCCATAGGAACTCCCCTTGCAGGTAAAACTGTGACACTTTTACTATGAAGTTTCGTGAAAAATAATATCCCAGAACGGAAAGTTTATATGCACTACTATTTTATTCAAAGGTCAAAATATAGGGCTGTGCGGCATATTTTCAACATTTATATGCCCTGAACTTCTATGAGTTTAAACTTATACTAAAATGCTATACAACCCTTACCTTCATATTTGGACCTCCTAAGAATTAAAATTTAGGCGCTACCATGTTTTTCTGTACTGGTTACATTCCCAAGTGATGTCTCTATGAGATGAAACACAGAGATCATAAATGGGAACCAGTACATTATCAAATTAACATATCTATGAATATTATATATCTCCCCAAAAGAGGCGTGGTTTGAGAAACAGCTGTATTTACAAAGTGCAACCTATACAAACATTTATTCAAATAGATAACCTTCTAAAAACACTTTTTCTCACAACAATACTTATTTATCAGAATTATAGCCTTAAGGAAATCACTGCATATACTCTAAGTTTCCTTTTACAGTACATTTTATACCCCTACACCTGTTTCAGTTTTTTGAAGAATTTGAAAACAAGACTTTAATTATTGCCAGCTTTCCCTATGTGCATGTTTTCTGACATGAAATGTCTAAAACATGTTTGAAACTATTCTGATAACAAATTGAAATCATTTTAGAATACTATAAATGTATTGTTTAGTAGTTAATCATTCCAACATTCAAGATTATACAAAGTATCCAATCCTGCCTGTGTCTCCAGTCCACATCTTACTGTATGCCTATTTGTCAATGAAAGTTCACAATTTCTGTCTCAAATGGTCAGTAAAGAATTCTTGTCACAACAGTATCATCTCTAACCATATAACTAACATAAGTATGTTAATGTATGAACTAGAAGTGTCTAAACAAAGCCATATTTGCAAAATTGTATATAAGAAGATATCAGTCTGGTGCATAAATTCAATAAAAGCTTGATAGAAATGACTGCTTACATCTTATTTTTGCATAACTTTCCAGCACAGTTATTGTTTTGTTTACAAAAGACCTTGAAAATAATAAAAGCATAGCATTTACAAGTTAAATTATATGTTTTATGACCCAGGGTAGGCATTTTTTTCTGTTTTTTGCCCCCTGGGGCCTCACATTTCCTAAATATTTTCCCTGTTCTTAGCAAGGTGGAATATTTAGTATATATTTAGGATAGAACACACTATTGTAAGTTTTATTGAGGTCTTTTTGTAATTCTAGCTTGTACTTTTTAATGCCGCGGTCACAAAAAAACACATTTAGGTGTTACGGCTTACTTTTGGGTTATCGACAAGACAAAAATAACCCAACAAAATTATTTAGGAAGGATCAATGAGTTGCAATGACTGCGAAGAGTAAATATAAGCACTTCTAAACAATTCAAATCACAAATAGGCATATATTTTGAATTTATTTTGAATTCATGGCCTCAAGTAAACCATGCATACTGTAAACTGTGATTTTATGCTGAGTCATCATAGTTAAGGCTCAGGATTTTCTCAATCTTCATGAAATATTTATAAATCTTTATATTTGAGTTAAATTCTTTAAAATCTCTGCGATAAACCAGATTTTGTGAAATTCTGTATGTTCTATTTTTTAACCCTATATAGGTTGCAATTCTGTAAATATAGACAATGCAATTTCCCATAGGAACTCCCCTTGCAGGTAAAACTGTGACACTTTTACTATGAAGTTTCGTGAAAAATAATATCCCAGAACGGAAAGTTTATATGCACTACTATTTTATTCAAAGGTCAAAATATAGGGCTGTGCGGCATATTTTCAACATTTATATGCCCTGAACTTCTATGAGTTTAAACTTATACTAAAATGCTATACAACCCTTACCTTCATATTTGGACCTCCTAAGAATTAAAATTTAGGCGCTACCATGTTTTTCTGTACTGGTTACATTCCCAAGTGATGTCTCTATGAGATGAAACACAGAGATCATAAATGGGAACCAGTACATTATCAAATTAACATATCTATGAATATTATATATCTCCCCAAAAGAGGCGTGGTTTGAGAAACAGCTGTATTTACAAAGTGCAACCTTGACCTTTACTATTACTTTTGAGTAGGATTTTGTTTAAAAAATTGCTATAGCTTTTTTTATATATAGCTCACAAGATAAAAATCACCATTGAAACATACGACCCTACCGGTTACACCTCGTTACCCTGTATGACGCATCATTTTGACTCTGCTTTTACTACTTAATACTGTGTTTATTGTGGGGAAGAAGTAAATACCAAGTTTGAAAGTCTTTTATGTATTTCATTAGATCATATATGCCGACATCTCAATGCACAAGCTTTTGTACTTGAGGTGTTGAACAAATCTATAAAAAGGTAGCATGACGTGACTTGAACAGGTCACTTTTCAACCATTGTCATAACATTATTTTTATCCAATTAATTTGTAGTCGACTTATCGATTATTTGAGGTATGACCTTGCTAAACTTTGCAAACAAATAAAAATAAATCTACATTGTTTCGGTAAAATGAAACCTTTAGAAGAATTTCAGTTCAGAATTGCCACTGCCTGCTTGTCTGCATTTATTGCAAATTGTGTATATTATATTTACTCCGTGTATTTTTAGTATGCCTTTTGCTGTTCTATGAGATATAATGGCATCGCAATATCTGTCTTATCGATAAACAGACCTGTTTCGGTGCGTTCGATGTTGCATGTTGTATATTGAGTAAAAGCGCTATTCTATAGTGGATTACATGTACACAATCAAGACATTAAAATTTAATAAGAAGATTTATTTCAATCAATATAAAAACAAAGATAACACTAGATTTACAAAAAAATAAACTTTAAAGTTAATGTACCAAAAACAATAACAATCTTTTTAAACTACCTGTTCTTCAGAGGCTTCATCTGTCACTTAAGTAGTTTTCATACAACTCTTATTTGTCAACACAAAAATTAAAGGTACACATTTTGCTAACATTTTGTAGAAATTCAAGGTAAAATAGCTCTATAAAATACTGACACAAAGCACACCTGCAACACTTTAAATTCAAAACACTGTTATAATGATGTACAATTCTTACAGAGACACCTTTCACACATAGTTAATATATATAAAGATGCTGTACGATTAGAAGAGGTAGGGCTTTTTTAATTTTTCACGCTAAGGTCATTTAAAAAATATCTTCTTATCTACACAAACATTCATAGTATTACAGTTTCATATGTGTACTTAGATTTTGTAACAGCATTGTAGCAATTTTCTGAGGAAGTAACAAAATTTCAAATACACCAAGATATGGCCTAAAAAGTTCAATTTGGTTAGATTTTAGTAATAATCGGGAAAAAATGAATGAGATGGGCTTTATTAACCAAACTCTGTTGGAAGTAAAGCTGTTTTGTCTTTCAGATACAAATTAGTTCAATTTGGTTACATGCAAAATTGCAACATTGCATCGAAGTCGTCTTCTAAAATAATGCACTGAGCTGAATAACATTTTGATGTAATGGATGTGTAAAACTATTGTCAAATCTTTTGTGTGTATTTTTTGGAGTCTTCAATACTAAAATTCCAATATGTTTCGACCATTTAGTATTTTGATCTTGAAAGTGAAAGAAATTCAAGGGAAATTGGTCCTATATGATCCTATATAGCAACCTATTCAAATGTACCATCCCTTGAACCATGCATAAGGCACTTTTGTTTAGAATAGCATTCTTCAAATAAGCTTGTATACCAAATTCGTACAATTGAGAAGGAGACACAAATGGGACAAATAAATCAAATCGAAAAACAGAAACAGAAACTCACAAAATTTACTCCATGAACACCAACAGATAAAACCGGTAAATGTAGTGACAAATAAAAATAAAAAATCTCTCTACAATAAGATGTTCAGTGGTCTTTAAACCTATTTTTAACTATTTTTTTTCCAGAACGATAGGTCTTTCTTTTGAAGAAATAATATGTACAAACCACATTTAGCAGGTTCCAACTCCCCAGGCCAATTTGACCTTAGATGGATTTGGCTATTGATTTAAGATCTTTTTTGGTCATACAGCTCTTAAACTGTTTTGGTTCTTATACATACTTGGCTTTTAAATATTCGTCTTTGAGAGTTCCTGGTGAAGGTAAATCCAGAAAAGCGCTTCGGACGCATGCAATTATAAAGTGTTATTCTAATTTGTTAAATGAAAATCAAATTACTCTCCAGATGAGTCTCCTACATTGTATTCAACAAGAAGAAAAATACAATTCCTAGATTTTGCTAAGAATAAATTAAAAGAGTGTATTGGGTTTTCTTCGGAATAAAGTGACCTTTTTCTAGTTTTTAATATAGTTTTTTTTCAGTTTGGGATACCCAGGGCTGAAAGATAAAATTCCAAATTTTACCGATTCTGGTCAGTTTATGAACTGTTGGGGAATATATGCTTTCAGCAACCTCTTTGCATTACATGTATCAATTATGAAAATAAGAAGACGTGGAATGATTGCCAATGAGACAACTCCACCTTAGACCAATTGACGTAGAAGTTAGCAACTATAGGTCACCGTACGGACTCCAGCAATGAGAAAAACCCATACCGCATAAGAAGCCATAAAAGTCCCCGAAATGACAAATATAAAACAATTCAAACGAGAAAACTTCTTGAGTATGGTTATAAAAATCGCAAAACATACTATTTGATAGCACAGGAAATTTTTTTATCTATAGTGAGTAATGCAAAGAAAGCATTTCCTCAGACAACACTTTTATGTGGCCGAAGGAGTCCCGAGTGTACGCTTATCCTTTTTTTTCATTTGTCTCATTCAATAACATGTGGAATGTTGGAATCAAGTGAACTAGTGTCTCGCACAGATCTTTTTCTTTTCTTTCTTCCAGCTTTCTGACAAATATTTATGCAGTCTAAAGAAGCTATTATAGCTATAACAACAGTTAAAACAACCACACCAACCCATCCAACAACTATCGCTGATGTTCTGTCATCTGGAGCACTTACTAGCTTTCTTTTATACGATGAAGTTGTTTTCTTGTCAACTTTGTATATAAAATCTTTTGGATTCATTTGGGTGGTATCTGTTTGTCCGTTATTTTGACTACTGCCGTCACCTTGAAATATGAAAACAACTTATCCTTGTACATATATATTACTGTGTAAAACAATCCTCTCGTGTTTGCGTCATTGTAAAAAAAAACAACAAAGTGTCCACAGGATACGAGAGTAAATTTTGTCAACCTTATGATCGACATACACATGTTGCATTCAATTAAAATTGTTAACGAACAAAGATAGTTGTCGCATGTTGCAATCATACCACATATCCCCATTCCTATACAGAAAATGTTTATATTTATAAATTGGTTCAATGGTCATTTCATTTTGTTCCATCGTCATCCCTATTCGAATAAAAAAAAAACTCAACGCATTTGTTTTTACCTTTCTTTAATTTAATTTTAAGTTTATATGTTTATTTGTATTATATAATGAGAATGAATTTGTGCTTCCAAGTCCAATGTCAAAAATTACATGCATATCGATCAGGACGAAAATATGTAAATGTGATATCAATATGATCCCTGTGTTTCTACTAGACCGTTACACTGAGTTCAATTTTTAACGTGCTTGTTCACAAGGTAACGGTCCGTAGGAAAACATGTCACTCTGTACGAACACATTATTTAGACTCTGAGCCAAACAATCTTTGCAATTACTCCTGAATACCGCGCGCTTAAATGAGAAGCAGTGCATTCTATTTAAAGTCTTGGTTTGACCCGGTCGGTGATTGAACCCATGACTCTGGCGCTAGAGGAAATAAAGCTGCCACGATACCACAGAGGCAGTATGTAATATAATGCATAAGTTCATATCAATAAATGAATAAGGTGATAAATACATATACCCTTTTATATTAATTCCTGTGATTTCAAACATTAATTTAGTAATTAAGTTACTGTAATATTCGAAAATAACAACATTACCTGTTGTTGAAGTACTCGTGTTTATGCAGTGTGGGTCAGCACCACTCCAAACTCCTGTTACTAAGCAAAATATTGGAATGGAACCTTTCAAGATAAATCCGTCATTACATGAAACTGCCAAAAAACCATCAACACTGTAGTTGGAAGCAAACACATTTCCATTTGGAACTATTAAATTTTGACACGTGACAGCTGGAAAAAAATCAGTGATGTATTTATTTTTTTTTTGATATTTGATATCAATTGTGAAGTGATTGTTTTACACTATTATGTTAACCCCACCCCCCTACAACACATATTGATACATAATCACAACGAGTACCTGAACATGTTGGCGGCACACCACTCCAGGTTTTGTCTGCCTGACAAGTACGACTCTCTATTCCAATCAAGGCGAAGGCTCTGTCACATTGGTAAGTTATGATATTTCCATAAAAGTACTTGGAACTGGTATTCCATGAGCCATCAGTTATGAGAGCAGGGGCCTGACATTCGACAACTGAAATAATAACACAATTTATTACTTAGAACTAATTTCAACATTTTCATTTTCTATTTTTAAACAGGAATTTCCTTTGTATGCATCGGTTTATGAAGGGAAACAGGAATAAAATGAAATTTCCTATTTTATACTATTCTTTTAAGTGTAAGAATGATAAGTCCACTTCTGCAATTTTAGTGCAATAACTATTATTATGATTGTTCGATTTTATGCAAAATTTTGAATTAAAAGATTGTATGATCCCACAAAGTGTTTAAACATCTTCAAACATAATTTTAATTGCAATCTTTAAAGAAAAATTCTGATTAAAATCTATTTGATTAAGTTCTTTTGGTAACTTAAAAACATTTATAACGTGTTGTTTTCATATTTTGGATAAACATTGACAAATATAATATAACAATCAAATGGAGATTTTCCAATATATAATCCAAAAGAAAACACTTGAAAAAGGCAGCCCTTTACTATTTATTTATTCAATTTTAAAAGAAATAATAAGAAAAAAAAAAAAAAAAAAAAATTAGAATAACAACAAATTGAGGTAACAGGTTGTTATCAATAATGATGGTTCTATAATTGTTCATGATAGCGATCCATTGAGCAAATGCAGTTGTTACAATTAAAAAAAAATCGAATCCATCGAGATAAAAGAAAACGGTACTAGCATTGACTCATGTTAATATTCAACAAAGTACAAAAGAAAAGAAAAACGAAGGGCATAGCGAAATTTTTGAAGAGGGTTACTTTTTAGGCATCAATTATTAAATTGAGAATGGAAATGGGGAATATGTCAAAGAGACAACAACCCGACCAAAGAGCAGATAACAGCAGAAGGCCACCAATGGGTCTTCAACGCAGCGAGAAAAT
This sequence comes from Mytilus californianus, assembly GCF_021869535.1. Classification (NCBI taxonomy): domain Eukaryota; kingdom Metazoa; phylum Mollusca; class Bivalvia; order Mytilida; family Mytilidae; genus Mytilus; species Mytilus californianus. Next base: position 56,500,694 of record NW_026262679.1, on the reverse strand, counting down.
CTCGCACCCGAAGGTGGTCCTCAGCTGGCCCCTAAATAAAATTGTGTACTGGTTCAGTGAAAATGGACGTCACACTAAACTCCAAAACATATAAAGGAACTAAAATTTAAAAAACATACAAGACTAAAAAAGGCCAGAGGCTCCTGACTAGGGACAGGCGCAAAAATGCGGCGGGGTTAAACATGTTTTGTGAGATCTCAACCCTCCCCCTATACATCTAGCCAATGTAGAATAAAGAAACACATAGCAATACGCACAGTAAAACTCAGTTTAAAAGAAGGCCGAGTCCGATGTCAGAATGGGTAACAAAAGAAACTAAGCAAAATGACAGTGATACATAAATTAACAAAGGACTACTAGCAGTTACTGACATGCCAGCTCTAGACCTCAATTAAACTGATTGAAAGATTATGTCTTCATCATATGAAAATCAGGTACAATCCCTCCCGTTAGGGGTTTAGCATCATACCATCATAAAATATATGAGAAGAACATAGCCCGTATCATGCCAACAACTGGTTTAAGAATAAATGTGTTTATTTCTGATGCAAAGACCCTATGAGTGAATCAATATTAATACCAAAATATGCAATCCTTAATGACCTGACAACAGTATCGTAACTATATCCCTTCCAAATAAGTCTGTTTAAAGGTTTGGTTAGCTTTTGAGGTGAATGCCGACATTTTTGTACTTTGTAAAGAATATTACCATAAAATATTGGATGTGAAATACCTGAACGTATAATATGTCTGATTGTTGATTTATATTTACGAACGATGTTCTTGTACCGATGATAAAATTTAGTGAATGTTTTGACTAGTTTGTGATATCGAAAACCCTGGTGTAATAAATTTTCAGTAATACAGAGATTTCTTTCGTTGAAATCAAATACGTTGTTACATACACGAGCGAATCTAACAAGTTGAGATATATAAACACCATAAGATGATGACAAGGGAACATCACCATCTAAAAATGGAATATTAACAATAGAAAATGAAAAATCATCTCTTTTATCATAAATTTTGGTATTAAGCTTCCCGTTAAAGATATAGATATCAAGATCCAGGAAAGGGCAGTGTTCATTGTAAGTATTAGCTTTATCTAAAGTCAGTTCGGCAGGATAAATCTCTTTATTGTACATACTGAAGTCGTCATAATTGAGAGCCAATATATCATCTAAATATCTAAAAGTGTTATTAAATTTTTAAACTAGATGTTGTTTCGATGGGTCTTTGCTAATTTTAGTCATAAATTGTAACTCATAACAATACAGAAACAGGTCCGCAATAAGTGGTGCACAGTTAGTTCCCATGGGAATTCCGATAACCTGACGATATACGGAATCTCCATAGCGAACAAAAATGTTATCTAGTAAATATTCAAGGGCAGTTATGGTATCAAAGCAGGTCCAATTGACATAGTTCTTTTGTTTGTTGTTACTAAAAAATGACCTAAAAGAGTTCGAAAATATATATTCGCATTCCGACTTTTTAAATGCCCATTAATCAGGTGTGTGAATTTTTTCTTAATAAGATTATGAGGCAAAGTGGTATATAGGATAGAAAAATAAAAAAATGTTTCTTTTTATAATGGTGGTGTTTTAATAGTTCGTGATACCGATTCAGTATTTTTTAGTTATGTTTTGATATTTTGCTACTATTATGACATTGCATTGATTAAGTTCAGTTGTTAAAATTTCTAACGAATCCATCGAGATGAAAAATCGAGACGGGTATCAAATCCTGTAATCATTCAATATAATATGGTTTGATCAGCTCTTCAACATTTGTAGCAGGTCTTGGAATTTTGAATATGGCCTCGATCTACACCGAAGAGACCCAACGTCGAAATGGTGCAGCATAACCGTTAATGTTATAACGAAAACTATAAAATTTCACTTTTTAAGTCAGTTTTAAAAAGAGCTTTCTTCATTTTTAAAGCTATTTTAAAATTATTCAGATTTGATTAGTAAATTTAAAACGGTTTTTCACATCCTAAATTTTACGGTAATATTGTACTAAAAGCGCAGAAATCACTATGCGATCCGTGTAAACTCATCGAACCTTTAAAAAAACTTATTAGTAAAGGTTATCTTACCAATGTTGTAATTAGATCTTTGAATATAGTTTACATTGGCACTAATATCGATTTTATCATCAGCAAATTAAAACATAACTAAATTTGTATTCTTTTCAAACGGGATGTATAAAGACACAACCACATTCATTTTTATCTATTAGGAGGTTAACTCCTAACTATCCTACTGCCTGTCGATACATTTGTTTTTGGCATTGCACAAGTCATATCTTCTTTGACTGTCCATGACGTTAAAATACTAAATCCCTGGGATGTGTTTTAGTTGATTTTAGTCTCTGATGCATGATTTTTTATTATTAATTGTTTTCGGTTTTTAACTAGCTGTCAGTAACTGCGAGTACTCTCAAATCGTACTTTCTTGTTAATTTGACCTTTTGATACTATTTGTAATGCTTTTTTGTTATTTAATGTTTACTTATTCAGGGTGATATCTGGTCTATATACCAGCTTTGATAAGTGTTTGGTATTACTATAAATTTTCACTTCTTGAACATCAAAATTATTTATTTTGTAAAAATATTTCCCTTCTCCTTTAAAACTGTATACCTAACAACAAAATTATTTTAATTTTCATTTACCTGTGTATAATATTATTATTGTAAATGGCGGATTTATGTTTAAGGTTATTGTTGTTTTTCTGAAATTGTTTAACATTTCACAGCAGTATAATACTGTTACTTTAATTATTCATCCCTTATTTTATTGATTTGTATTTACATTGTATCATAGATTAAATTTATTCGTTCAGTGTATGTTCACTTGTGTTAATATAATATGTCTTTTGATTGAGTTAAGCCATTTCAATTGATATTTTATAGTGTGTCTTTCTATGTTGTGGTTTGGTACCATTAAAACATTTAAACCCGCTGCAATTGTTTGCACCTGATTGATTGTTGATGTGGTTCATAAGTGTTTCTCGTTTCTCGTTTTTTATATAGATTAGACCGTTGGTTTTCCCGTTTGAATGGTTTTACACTAGTAATTTGTGGGGCCCTTTATAGCTTGTTGTGCGTTGTTAGCCAAGGCTCCGTGTTGAAGACCGTACTTTGACCTATAATGGTTTACTTTTATAAATTATGACTTGGATGGAAAGTTGTCTCATTGGCACGCATACCACATCTTCTTATATCTATTAGTCTGATTTCACTTCTTTAGATGCATACGTTGACAATCTGGAAGTACACCTTTCCACAAACCCGTATGATCACAGATTGCAGTCCCTTTATTTAAATCGGAGTTAGAGATGATATGGCCAACATCACACGTGTACACACTTTCAGCCTCAAACACCATAGACGTGAAGGCGACAGATCCTTTTGTGATATTTGGAGGAACTCCACAGGAAATTCCTGAAAGATATTGATGTCGTGTCCATATTTTTTTTATATATTAATTTCTGACATACGAAAAATATTATTTTAAAAATTCAAACACAAGTAACTTTCCTATATTTAATAGCAAAACATAGACCGTGCTAAGAGTGCTTTCATGTATAATGCATTGTTAAACAATAATGATTTATTTTGTTTTCTTTCAAGATGAATGCTTGTCGGAAATTTATACATATTATAAAAACACCCTTTCATAATTTATTGTGGTGTGTATTTCCTGAGATGTGGCGTATTTCCCCTATGAATTGTAAACTTTTAATCATACCTTAAGGTAGATTCATGGTATACCGCCATCTTGGATTGTACAAACGCAGTACAAAATCGGTCTAGTTATTTGCCCAAATCTGCAAATTTGGAGACAGATTTGCAATTTTATGGTTAGACTGTTTATTTATATTAAGAAAACTTGGTAATTTATTGTATTATTCAAAATTTTTAAACAAATATCAAGTTTTGTGTTTTAAGAATCATTTTTTTCAAATAAGCTTTTTAAGGGGAAATAACTCTCTTAGTAAAAAAATTATACTGGACTGATAGGGAAATTTAAAATTTTTATTTGTAGCAAGAAAACGAGTTCGGTGACACCATTTTTTCTTTTTATTTTCTTAAATCATATTATGAAACCTATCTTCTCACAATTTATTTCAAAATTCTATCTCATAGAATTTTTTTTCTGCACACAAATGTGTTTTTTCATGAACAATCTAACCAAATTTGACCAATTTTGCACGACTTGTAGCTTGGAAAATAGCACGGTGACCCATACTCTTTATTATATTTTTGAAAAAAGCATATTAAAATCTTCATTTTGGCAAAGTATAAGAAAATTCTATCTAAAAAAAATATATACTTATGATCTACCTTAAATAGTTTGCTCAAGATTCCATCAGAACCAGTTTGCGTTTTATATTTATCTGGATACTAGAGAGATTGTTTCATGAATGGAATATTATATACAACAAGTTTTGGGATATATGTCATTTTGACAGCAATCCAAATACACAAGTAACTAAAAGATCTACAGTTTCCATAGAGAAATATTTTAGGAAATACACTTATGTTGACTTAATGATATATCTTTTTTAACATAATAGATCTTATGAAATATCATAACTAGTTATTAGTCTACCATCACAAGTCAAGTGGTTCACTATTGGGACTTAATTTGACAAACATAACACATTTAAAGGAGACAAATACGGTTAAAAAGGGGTTAAATGTCCCCAATTCGAAACGTTACATACGTTTGTTAATCAACACAACCGTGGAGACGATAACTGTACTGCCTCTCTCCAATTTCTCACAGCATGAAAATTTTAAAATTTGGTGTAAACATCTCAAAATACCATGTACAAGTACTTATTTTTAAACTCCATTAGTTCTACTTATATAGAAAGAGAAATATATCAAAAGTTTCTTTTTTTTTCCTTTTTACCTATAAACAAAAATCTTTAAATTTTTTTTATAACATTTCAGTAAATAAATACTTTCTGTAGGCCTTCATACCTCTTTTAACCAGATATTTAAGCAACAACATTTAATTTACCTGAAATATCCTTTTAACATTTTACAAATGTCAGATGTCTTTCAAATATACAATTGATGATGCATAACATTTGATTCCTTTCCGGAATTCATATGACCGGGAACAAACGGAGGATCGCTCTCAATAGAAAAACAAAGGATATGGGATATCCATTCATGACACAAAATCAGTACATGCACAGCAAAAAAACACACAATAAGCAAAGGAACAGCACTTTTATTGCTGTTCTTCATCTCAAAGTCACAGTGAGGCCTTCAACACGGAGCAAAAAAAAAAAAACTCTCACCTCACTACAAGTTGAAGACGGCCCCTAGCAACGGCTTCAGCGGAATTCTTTGCAAAAATAAGTTTGGATAGACTTTGTAAGATGTAACACCACCTAATCGGGCCCGGTCAAAAAAGAACATACTGGAAAGTAGTACATATTTAAAACAAAATAGTTCCTATGCATAGGTGTAAATCTAAAACTATGTAGCATATATTTTAGTAATTAAGGTATCAGATGAAAAGTGAAGGACTGGTGATCCTTGTAGAACACATAATTTACTGATAATTTTGAATAATACAAAAATGTATGAATGAATTTCAAAATTGAGGGTGTATATTGCCTATTTCTCAGATATGAAGTGCCTGGTTTGGTGTATCCAAAATTCCGGTAACCAGTGCAGTACGGTCTGATGTATTAATACAGATATATTGAGCCCGCTTCCATAAAATGGAACCTTTTTCCTACGTCACTCGCACTTACTTGAACAATTATACGGTTCTCCTGACCAGGTCAAATTTACGCCGCATTGTCTTGTTAAATCACCACCGACATACATAAAACCGGCTATACAGTCAAATGTCGCATTGGTGTTGATAAGATTTCCAATATTTGTACGAGTAACGCCTTCTAATAATGGTTCTTCTGAACAGCTTTCTGAAAAAAAAGTAAATATATCATTAAATGTAAAGTTTTTCGAAGTCAGTAAGCTTTAAGTTTTCAAAGTAAATTTATAAATAGTGTCATTGAAAAAAAGTTTCAAGTTCTGACTAGTCTTAATGATACGAACACCCTTTCGTGCATTTTTAAAATCAAGGTAAATGCGATTTAAAGTATTAGTATACGGGTAAAAAGGTTAAGAAAAATTAAAGGGATAAACATCGTACTCACTCGTATGCACATTTTCATATCAAGATTTTACAATTTTTATCTTTTTATATAGATAAGATTTAGATAAACATGCAGTAAATAGAATTTAAAACTTCGCAAACGCATATTTACATAAGGACGTTGTTAATCCAATCAGAGAAATGTAATGGGCATGGTCAAGCTTTTCAAATTTCGAAGGATCGTACATGTAACTGTTAGAAACTCCAAGTATGAAAGAATTATAACAAATTATGCATGTTTGTATCAAATTCTATCAATATATCAATTTTTGAAACATCAAGTGATGTACTAGATTGGTCGATATGTTTAAAAAATGTATTAACAAAAATATCGAACTTCAAGGTTTATTAATAAAAAGGAAGTCTATAACACCTGACAAAATCAAACGCTCGACTATATCAACCAACGGGGAAGAGTATGACTATAGCACAAGGTATATATATAAGAGAAAAAAATAAAACCAACAGACTGGAAAAACGATATGATTTCTTTATCACTTCACATACGTTGTCTTTTTATATAAATGCGATTGTAGCTTCTGAGCTGGTGTGGAGCTATCATGTCTTGTGCATACTATCGTTTTTCATTTCGTTGCAACTGACAATTTTGAGACTCTTCAATGCTTTTATTTAACTTTATAAAATCCGAAGCATAAAGAGGCATTTTAGACGATATATTGCATACAACAATTTACTCCCAGATATCTATCGTTATATAAAAGTTATTCATAGACTAAGTATGTAAGTAAAACAACTCACTTTCACATACTAATGCGCTTCCACTCCATGTTCCGTTCTGTTGACAATATCGAATATCATTTCCAGATTGATGACCGTATCCGGTGATGCATTCGTAGTTTACAGATTTTGAATATACTATACCAGAAATATTAACTATCGTAGAAAATGTCCCACTATCTGGTTCACCGCAAGGTACAGCTGTAAATAATTATATAAAATAGGAATTTTAAAGTATACACATGTATATTGTTTTTTTAGTAATTAAAATTTTCTTTTTATGATCTTTTTCTTTAATATCATAGAAATTGTATACTGGAAGCAGAATATTATAATTCAAAAACCCATATTTTAATATCATTCTTTCAAGGTAGCATGCAAACATATCATTCAAAGGTTTCTTTTTTTCAAAAGATGTAATTTTATTTAATGTATCTAACAGAAGTATAGTGTATTTTTATTTGTGAGTTATCTTTCTTTTCCTGGAAAAAAATCTAATAATAGATGCTTACATCTATGTCATTTGGTTTCTGGTGAGTAATTGTCTCCTTGTCAATCATATCACATCTTCAGACATTGCTTATGACACGTGTTATTTTATAAACATCATTAGATATATGCAAAATCAAAATAAGGAACGTCATAGTTGTTTTGCCATATGTCCAAATAAGAGGCTCTGAAGAACCTGCGTCTTTCACCTGCATCTTCAACAATAGCCATTTTTGGTCAAAATCATCATCAAAATTGAAAAAAAAAAACATTGATAAAATTTTACATTTAAGAACTTCTATTATAAGAAGTCATCTGACAGTTTTGACATAAATTGACAGCAGGTAGATCTCAACATTCTCAACATTTCTGCCCCAGTCCGATTTTTTCTATTCATATCGATTTTGAAGATAATAGACAAAACTTGAATTTTACTCCTATGTTCTATTTTTAGCCATGTCGGGCATCTTGGTTGACACGCGGGGTCATCGGACACATTTTTAAAACTATTTACCCAAATATTGATTGTGGCCAAGTTTGGTTAAATTTGGCCCAGTTGTTTCAGAGAAGATTTCTGTAAAAGTTAAGGGACGATGACGACGGTTGACGGACGACAGACGACGGATGCCCAGTGATAAGAAAAGCTCACTTGGCTTTTCGGCCAGGTGAACTAAAAATTAAAACAACAATTTATAAATTTTATACGTCCGAAGCGCTTTACTGGATTTACCTTCATCAGGAATATTTGAAAGCCAAAATAGTATAAGAACTGAAATAGTTCAAGCGATATATACCAAAAAGGACCTAAAATTGTCAAATCCGTCTAAGGTAAACTTTGCCTAAGGGAGTTACAACCTAAGTTTTTTTTTCAAATAGGTTATAAATTTATAAACGGACAATTTGAGAAAGGTTTGTTATAAATCGTATCAGTACCGAAGTACTGACTACTGAGCTGATGATAATCTCGGGGACTGATAGTCAACCATCAGCGATCTTGACCGAGTGCTTTCAAAATAAAAACACCACTTGACAAATATTATGCGTTCTTATAAATTCTTGTCTTTCAAATAATCGACTTTGAGAGTTCTGAATGTAGGTAAATCGAGAAAAGCGCTTCCGACACATGAACTTTATAATGTGCCGTTTCGGTTTTGACATATGACAGAACAACTATGACGTTCCATATTTTGATGACATCTGATGATGGTTACTAAAATAGCACGTGTCGTGTGCCATGAATATAGAAAAATGGAGATATGGTGTGATTTTCATTGAGACAACTATACACCAGAAACCGAACGACGCAAATGTAAGCATCTATATTATTACATTTTTTCCATCAGCCATCCTTGAAATTTATAAGGTGTTGTTATCAAATTTTACCGTACTGGGTCAATGCCACTTATGATGGACTATCAGTCCCCGAGGGTTTTTACTTCGGTAACGGCATGATCTATAACAAACTTTTCTTAAATTGTCCGTTTACAAATTTATAAATTATTAAGAAACTAAGATTTCAACTCCATCAGGCAAACATTTGACTATTACTTGTATCCTTTTTGATGAAATAGCTCTTCAATCGTTTCGGGTTTAATACATTGTTGACTTTCAAACATTCGGCTTTGTGCATTCCTGACAAAGGAAAACACAGAAAAGCTCTTCAAACGCATGAAAATTGTAAAGTGCAGTTTTCATTTCTTACAGGAATGTTCACAATCATGTCAGTGCATTATATCGGAACAATGTCAAGTTAAAATATAGTTAAAACATTCAAATTAATGACTATATTCGGAAATATTTCGCAGTGTACCCGTAAGTATCTTTAGTAGTCTATTGCATTGAATACCGAAACTTTTTTATGGGAAAGATTTGATTGGATGCTAAAATGTCACTGAATATGGCACTTTATTGGGATAATTCAGATTATTACACGTGACAAATAAATCCAACGGAGTTAAGTGAAAGATCTGATGCTTATCAGATTTCAGGATATCATAATGAAAAAACGTGTGAACTCCAGTACAGTGGAAGGGTTCTGTTATATAGATACAATGGATAAGCGTGGATTCTTGAAAAAGAAACCATGAGCCCGGAGGGCGAATGGTTTGTTTTTCATGAACCTACGCTTATCCATTGTATCTATAACTTAAACTATTGTGTTAATTTCTTTTCAAAATTAAAGCCTTTTCTTAATTAGAAGGTATTGTAAGTGAGTTTAAATAACCATGTTATCATGTCCAACGATGCATTGATAAATCTCAGATCACAATTAATTGGTTAACAAAATACAAATATAACTACCTTTAAAGATCTTTATATTACCAGGCATATAAATATTATCTGTTTATACAAAATGAGACATATTCGAAATTATTCCTAATAAAATTGAAAATGGAAATGGGGAACGTGTCAAAGAGACAACAACCCGACCAAAAAGCATATATAAAGTATATATAATAAGTATGTTATCGAAATTTTTCTAGCACTCTAGGCACATCACGATTTTCTCGCATAGGAATTTGCGAACAAACCTTTGTAAAATTATGTAGTAAAACAGATGAAATCATAATATATTTATGAAACGAAAATTGACAAATAGAATGTAATCATTTTTGTTTCAAACATGTGAAATAGCCAATAATAATTAAAAAAAAACCGGTAAAACTCGCAATTATTACAAAAATATCCACTGCAACATGCAAAATTAGAAAAAAAACCAGGATAACGTAAGAATTAGAACAACAGAGATAATACAGGGATTCGAACCTAAACCGACAAGTCCCTATCTTGAACTCATTGATTTTAACCATGCTAACCTCGCGGCTTCCAACTCATACTATACGACTGCCTATTGTGTCTATATAAAGGTACAAGCCCTGTGTGTCCGATGAACCGATGTATATCAGATGTTCATTTAAATATATAAAATAGACATCTATAGTATAACCCATTGGTAGCCGAGAGGTTCCCAGTGAAGGCATATAAAAATTACAAAAATTAAAGGTAAGTTTTTAATTCCATAAGTGAACAGAAATCAGTAAATTAGCCAATTCAAACTTAATGAAATTAGGCACACAAAGGAAACAATTGAATATAATTTGGTGAGTCAATTTCAGCGGCAGATTTAGGAAGCGTTGATTCTAGAAAAAGAATCCACGGTAAATGAATAGGCTTACGTCACCACAATGGTTTAAACTTGATCAAGATACAAGAATGTACTTACGGTCACACAGATATGGTTCACCACTCCATGTTTTGTCGTCCTGGCATTGTCTAACTGATGAGCCTGATACATTATTATATCCTGTTTTGCAAGAGAATGTAACTTCTGCTTGGTGATTATACAGGTCTTTATGTGGTTCCAAGTTGGCATTCCTGTGATCTTTTGGTTTTAGGCATGTTACATCTATAATCAAAATAAACAATAAAGAAAATCGTTTTTTCTGGAGTTTTTCAAAATATTTGGTCGCGTGTACATATACTCATACTTAATTTAGCAAACAATTGCCATGTCGCTTTGCTAATTAAACAGTGTTAGCTCCAATTTTACGTATCACAGTAATGAGACATAAAACAAGAATAACAACAGATATCTAATTTTAGAGGTTTTAAAGATCTGTGTTGAAATTCAGCAATGTCAATCCTCCCACGTTATAAACTATATTATAATTTAAGACTAAAAGTTCTCTTTTTTGTTGATCTTTTTTGTTGCTTACACTTTCACTTAACTATGATTTCTGCATGAAGGCAAGTTATTTTAATAACTTTTTTCATGCAGATGACGGAAATCTTTAGCTTTGATTCTTATCTAACTTTTGACTATCCCTTTGGGGAGCCCCTGCACTAGATCTTTTGTTGCGTGACCATTGGTCAGTTTCCACACAACACGTCACAATTTTACACATTCTTGCTAATCAACACGATTGATAATTATGTAAACAATATTTTATTTGGGATTTTATCAAAACGGATTAAAAAACTAAATCACACTGTATAAGGGCAATAACTCATATACGGAGTGGAATGACATTTTTATCTATGTAAACTAATCAATGGATCTTAGCTTAAATTGCTAATATGTTTTACTATTTAAAGTTTATCTAAAGCTATTTTAATTTTAAAGATAATAGGCTAAATTGAAAATAATTGGTCATTAATGGTAATAACTCCTTAAAGAAATCGACTGACGATTTCGGCTGTACTTACTTATTAGTTGATCTTTTTCTTGCTGGTATTTTTTGCAATCTAGAGTTTATCTCTATCTATTACAGTTCTCAAGATAAAACGCAAAGATGCAAACAAACCGCCGTAATAATCATCATGTCTATACCGGTAACAGTCTCGTCTATCCTTTGTTACTGTATGAAAAACCTGTTTCAATTTCAAAATTTCACACATTCGGTCAAGTGTCAGGGTAAGAACATTTTACATGACCGATGGTCTAGAATTTGGTGATGTCTTAATTTCTGGTTAGATAAGAGTCAATTACCAATACGCTATTGCATGATCCCTAATCATTTTATATAACTTATCAACGTGTTTTATAGGAGTAACACGACAGTTGTTACATGTGGAGCAGGGTATGCTTACCCTTCCAGAGCACCTGAGATCACCCCCAGTTTTTGATGGGGTTAGTGTTGCTCAATCTTTAGTTTGCTATGTTGTGTTTTGTTTACTGTTGTTTGTCTGTTTGTCTTTTTCGTTTTTAGCCATGGCGTTGTCAATTTATTTTCGAATAATGAGTTTAAATGTCCCTTTGGTATCTTTCGCCTCTTTTTTAACGAAAATAATTTCTATAAGGAGTCAATGTAAGTTTATTTGTAGATATTGTCTTACTGATCATTTTTACTTTTTAAAGTTTCTCTTTATTCATTATTTTTAAAGATAATTAACAAAAACACAGAAAAGTTGGTAAAACAGTCTTTTCATGGCAATATCTCCTATGCTGCTTTATTTGGAGATCTTTTCTTGTTCGACCCTTTTGATATTTGAAGTTTCTCTTTACCTTGTACACTTTTCGAAATAATAGGAAAAAATAGCAACAATTGTCATTGAAGGGCAATATCTCCTTTAGGGTGTCGTCTGACAGTTTTGGTACAAACAGACGTTAGGTAGATCTCATCATTCTGAACATTTCCGCCCCTGTTGGATTATCTATTAACAACAGTTAACAAGATACTAGATAATACTAGTGTTTTACCCTGACAATGTATGTGCCTTGTTGGACCTATTGGTTGGCAGGCTGTATCACCAGACATAGTTGTTTAACTAGATTATACAAGGTTAACTGTGGGCATGTGTGGTTATATATGGAGCAGTTGTTTCCGAGGGGTAGATTTTTGTAACGACGACGACGACGACGGACGGCGGACGCTAAGTTATAGAAATATTTCACAATTTGGGCTAGATGAGCTAATAAAAAGTGAAATACGACCACAGTGCCAGTTGCCAAAGACTGACTTTTTTTTGCCAGACATATTTTATGCATGTTCAGGTCGAGAACAAATAAGATCATAAACATGTTTATAGGTTCTTATAAAGTTGGTCAACGTAGATGGAGATCGCAAAATTTAGACTGCCATAAGAAAAGAGTGTATGTTGGGTAATGGCAGAAATTCTGTTTTGCTAAAGGTCACCAACAAAAAGTCAAGGATACAAGCTTTCATTTTAGTACACCAGCAGCGCGTTCTCTTTACATAAATACATGGTGCACGAACCAAAACAGAGTTAGATCAAACCAAGTTCGAAGTTGAGAAACATTAAAAACCAAATAATTGCAAAGAGCTGTGCTAAATAAGACCATCTATGCATTGGCACGGAATAAACCTAATGGTTCTTTAACAGACAGGGTACAAATGAACAATAAACTCTATTATGCAGTCAACGCTTTCAGTATATTAGTAATCTTTATTTTACTAAAGCAATGTTGTTGGAGATTCATTTCATAGTACCGTACAGTTTAGAATGTATAATTTAAGCAACGGAAAACTGAAGGTTTGCGAGTAATTTGAAATATTTTGTGTTCGAATCTGGTTTGAAACTATTATCTATGACACAAGCAATGATTTAAGTATTTCTGTTTTTGTTTAAACGCGCGTCTGGAGTAAAATTTTTAATTCCGGTATCTATGATGAATTTATTAGTTGTACAATGTAACATACCAAAGATGTACCATGTGTCTTATTATATGGCGTAAACATATCTGCGTTGATAAAATATGCCAGAGGCTGTTCTCATTACGGCAAATCCACTGACAGAGGAAGATATTTATTGACCTTAAAGACAATTCCGAATGTTGATAAAAAACACGACTTTAATTATAACTTCACAAGTGCATCGATCGACACCATACGTTAGTTGATCTCTACAAGGCATCGTTTTAACTCGTTAATGATGTTTATTTGTGTCATAGATTCGAAAGAAAAAAAATACCAATCTGGCACTATAATCGGTTTTATAATTTTCGTGATATAATGAAAATAACAATTATAAATTCGTGAGACCGACTGACTTTTTTTTATATTTACCATCATCAGAAACGCTCAAACCTAAACATTTGAAACCAAGGTATGTATAATTACTAGAAACGTTAGCAGCGTTATGACCAAAAGGAACATAGAAGGAAAAGCCATTTTTTTTCTCAGGTCAATATACTTCTTGGAGTGACAATACTGAATCGCGAAGCTCGCCTTGTCGACGCAACAACTCTCATTTCGATTGGAAGTCTTCAAAATATTTTCCTTTTTATTTTGTTTAACTTGTTGTCATAAATTAAGAATTTAGTGTTCTAAAATAAAGATATCAATATAATTACCGTTATCACAGAACTGTCCTTCCTTTCCACTTCCCGTACAGTTGCATTCTGGTCCTCTGTCTGATGCACCTAAGCATGGAAACACTCCACATGCTGGTTCTACAAAGACATATGCACAAACGTGAATGCAATTAAATACAATACATGAAGTGTAGAAGAAAACACATTATATAGAGATTATTGATGCGTTAACTTTGCCACTAATTCATAAAGCTTCGAGTTTTTTATTCAGCTTGTGAGTTGGTCGGTCAGTTATCAAATCAATAACCTCTGACAAAATATGTTTAATTCTATAATATTATTTAACATATCAACAGTTTAAGATCAGTTACAAGGAATAACAAAAAGAGATGAAATCTTCCTTTTAAATACAACTACGTCAAGTTGAATTGAGTAGTAACATTGGAGGTCCCGTAGGCAACCTTCTCAATCTGAAAAATAAGAATCCCTAATTATAAGTTCAATTTTACATACGGTTCTTTATTGGTTTCTGTAATGTTTCTATCTAATATTTGACCATTGAGAGCTTCTATTAATAATGGCATGCATAACTGTCATTTATTATACAGAAATGTGTTGTGTTTATCAAATCATTAAAGCAATCTGTCTAAAAACGAAATTCCATATATGTATCAACTTTTTTTACAACAATAACAAATGCGTTCATTCATTCCGTTATTGACACTAAAATCACCTCAAGAACTAAAAAACTTAAGCACACAGCTAAGTATAAATGTAATTGTATGACGTCTAAAAGCTTATGGTATAAAAAAAATCTTTTTTTTTTTGGCATTGTAATTTCAGCTAATTGGGCGTCACGACGTCAGGCATTAGATTATCGGACATTTGTTTCAATGACAATTTGGCATGCATTGCGTCTCAAATGTGATTAATACTGTATCGTTATGAATTGCGCAGTTAAAAACATTTCTTAAAAGCTTGTAATTGGATAAGCAATAGCTTTTACTGAAAAGATAACCGTCTCAAATCTGATAATATAGTTAATTTTGGGTTTTTGGCATTGAAAATTTATCTATTTAGAATAGTCACTGTTGCATATAAATGATTAATATTTTAATTGGTACCAGTGATTTTGTTTCCCATTTTCAGCTTTCACATCAGACATTTTTAATTTATCAACTTTTTGTTGGTTTGTTTGTGTTAGAAAAGTTTGAAAACTTTCCTCTATTTCTGTATATTGCATTCATTGAGTACATATCGGAGTTTGATTCTTAAAGAATGCATTGATATATTTCAAACGGTTAAGATACATGGTTTATCTGAAAACTGGGAGTCCAAACCATTTTTTCAAAATGTGGTACATATTACATTTACATTGATTCCATATTCTAAAGTATGTTTTCGTAGCAGAAGACAGCCCACCTTAAATACAATATAAGACCCTCATTAACTAAAATCCTTAACCTATACTAGAACTTGCTATACCTTCTAGTAACGCTAAAGTCAGACAACCTTTTTTAAAAGCTAATACTTGTATATCATCTTATGATTGATGGTTATCGCTCCACTCCTAGTTCATGCAAATACAAGACGAAAACAAATAATTTAATAACTAAATATTAGATGAAATATTCAAGTCATCAATCATACCGAACTTGGCAGCGTTTTCGTATTAATTTATTCATTTAAGGCAATAAAAAAAAAGGATGTCTAAGCACAACGTTCCAGACCGACATCAGTACGTTGGCACAACAGTGGCCCAACATATTTCATTTCGTTTACATTAATGTGTAAGTGTAAAGTGGGCCAATGTTGGCACAACATAATGGCTCAACGTTGGCCCAACCTTGTATGGTTGTATGTAATACATAGGTCAAACGTTGGCCCATTGTTGCAATAACACATCCTTTGTTTGAAGTATGTCTGGGCCAACGTAGTCATATCAAACGTTTACGTTTGCACTGCGTTGATTGAATATGGACTTGTTTTTGTATTTTCATTTACTGTCACTTGATGCCAAATGTTTTAAAGTTGAGTATTGGTGTGAATTTATCACCATTTTAATACCATGCATTTTATTTTCCTTTAATGATAGACGTTGTCCTACATTACTGTATGTAAAGAAACATGCATTATTAAATATATTTATTGTCACCGAAGACATTAAACATCTTGTAAGGCAATACTTTTCGATGAAATTAGTAAGATATGAAATAAATTATGCATCCATAGTGAATAGTAAAAAAATATTGCTCATAATGAAGTCATATATTTGTGTGCATTGTTTTTTTTATAAAGATAAGATGTGGTATGATAATCAATGAGACAATTCTCCACAAGGGACCAAATGACATAGAAATTTACAGCTATAGATCATCGTACGGCCTTCAAAAATGAGCAAAACCATTACCGCATAGTCAGTTATGAAAGGCCCCTCAATGACAAATGTAAAACAATTCAAACGAGAAAAAACTAACTGCCAGATTCATGTAAAAAGCAATGAACGAAAAACAAATATGACATACAGTGACCAGCAACAAACGACAACCACTGAATTACTGGCTCCTGACTTGAGAAATGTACATACAGAATGTGGCGGGGTTAAACTAGTTTGTTGGCGCTAACCCCTCCCCTAACCTGGGACAGTGGTGTAATAGTACAACATAAGAACAAACTATAAAAATCGGTTGAAAAGGGATTAACTCATCAGATCGATACAAAGCAGAAAACATCTAACAAAACACAGACCAGACGCGGCAGGGTATTCATACATCCCCACAACAAAAAAAGACATAAAGTACAGCTCTGAGAATACTAGCAAGTACTGACAGCTAGTTCAAAGCTAAAAACAACTAATGAAAAAGTTATGCATCTAAGACTAAAATATCAATCAGTACACATCCAACATCCAATGGATTTAGTTAAAGATGTCATTAATAGTCAGAGAAAAAACATGCTCTTGTGCCATGCCAAGATACAGGTATCGACTGATTGTAGAGCCATGAATGTGCATTTGTATACAAAAATGATATTAAGTTTGATTTTAATTTACTGATAACAAAATCAATATTAATACCAATAAAAACAAAATTCCAAAATCTAATTACTGTTTTGAATTGGTAACCTTTTAGAATAAGTTTATTTAAAGGATCGATAAGTTTACCCGGATTGTATCTTTTCCGAGTAAACAACATCGCCGTATAAATTAGGATGTGCTATCCCGTTTGAAATAAGTTTTATACGGGTACAGCCAAACTTCCAAACCAAATATTTGTATCTATGAAATAATTTAGTAAAGGTTTTAAGTAATTTGTGGTAACAAAATCCCCGACTTAATTAATTTACCAGTAATACATAGACTACGTACATTTAGATCCAAAACGTTACAACAGACATGGGCACAGCAAACGAGTAGTGATATATAAACACCGTAAGATGATGCCAAAGAAACATCACCCTCCAAAAAAGGAAAATTACCAATAGGGAACGAAAAATCGTCCCTTTTTATCATAAATTTTGTGTAGAGTTTCCCGTGTAAAACTGAAAGGACAGTTATTACCGTTCATACTTGATTTGTTTAAAGTAAATTCCTTTTGGTAAATTTTGGCAGTATATTTAGAAAATCTTGATTATCTAACGAAAAAATCCATCAAGATAACGGTAAGTTAACGATAAGTGTTATTGAATTCATCAATTAAATGCAATTTAGACGGGTCTTTACTGAGTTTAGTCATAAGCTGTGATTCATAACAGTGCAAGAACAAGTCTGCTATTAAAGCGGCACAATTGGTACCATAGGAATACCTACAACATGTCGATAAACTTTATAGCCGAAACGTACATAAATGTTATCAAGGAGAAAATGAACAGCTTCAATCATCTCATTACACCTCCAGTAAATATATCTAGCATATTTACCTTTCTCATTATATTTAGAGGAGAAGGCTTTAAATGAGTTGCAGCAAATATATTTGCAATCAATTTTATCATACGACCATTTAATTAGATAGGAAAACTTGTGTTTGATAAGATTGTGTGGAAGTGTAGTGTATAGAATTGAAAAGTCAAAAATGTCAACAGAATTAAAAGAAGCATCAAAAGCACGTAATTTATCTAAAACATCCAAAGATTTTTTTACACTCCAAAAAAAAATCCACTATTTTCATACAATGTATGTTTTGAAGCAAAAGTTAATGATAAGTTCTTTGAAAGTAGTTAAGGGACTAATTAAAATCACTGAAAGAATAGCTGTAGAACACTACTTGATGCCGAGATGAAACGATATTTAACTGTTTTTTTGTAGTTTAGGTACCAATACACAGTAGGGACCTTCAAATGTTCAGAAGAGGACTTAAACCGTGATGTGGTTATGGTTATGATCCGATTGTTTACTATATGATTCTCTGTGAAGCGCACGGACTTGAATGTAGAAGAATTTGAAATTTTTTTTTTGAGAACATCCATGTAGTATTTACGGCATACCACCACCACATTGATTGCTGCTTTGTCGGCCGGTACAAACACAAACCGGGTACTTGAATAAAATTGAGAATGGAAATGGGGAATATGTCAAAGAGACAACAACCCGACCAAAGAGCAGACAACAGCCGAAGGCCACCAATGGGTCTTTAATGCAGAGAGAAAATCCCGCACCCGGAGGTGGTCCTCAGCTGGCCCCTAAATAAAATTGTGTACTAGTTCAGTGAAAATGGACGTCACACTAAACTCCAAAACATATAAATGAACTAATATTAAAAAACATACAAGACTAACAAAGGCCAGAGGCGCCTGACTTGGGGCAGGCGCAAAAATGCGGCGGGGTTAAACATGTTTTGTGAGATCTCAACCCTCCCCTATACCTCTAGCCAATGTAGAAAAAATAAACACATAGCAATACACACAGTAAAACTCAGTTTAAAAGAAGTGCGAGTCCGATGTCAAAATAGGTTACAAAAGAAACTAAGCAAAATGACAATGATACATAAATAAACAAAGGACTACTAGCAGTTACTGACATGCCAGCTCCAAACCTCAATTAAACTGATTGAAAGATAATGTCTTCATCATATGAAAATCAAGTACAATCCCTCCCGTTAGGGATTTAGTATCATACCATAATAAAATATATGAGAAGAACATAACCCGTATCATACCAACAACTGGTTTTAGAATAAATGTAAATTTCCGATGCAAAGACCCTATGAGTGAATCAATATTAATACCAAAATATGCAATCCTTAATGACTTGACAACAGTATCGTAACTATATCCTTTCCGAATAAGTCTTTTTAAAGGTTTGGTTAGCTTTTGAGGTGAATGCCGACATTTTTGTGCTTTGTAAAGAATATTACCATAAAATATTGGATGTGAAATACCTGAACGTATAAGATGTCTGCATGTTGATTTATATTTACGAATGATGTCCTTGTACCGATGATAAAATTTAGTAAATGTTTTGACTAGTTTGTGATACCGAAAACCCTGGTGTAATAATTTTTCAGTAATACAGAGATATCTTTCGTTGAAATCAAATACATTGTTACATACACGAGCGAATCGAACAAGTTGAGATATATAAACACCATAAGATGGTGTTCAAGTTTGTTTCTTATTCTAGAAATGGGCGTATAATGTACTTTTTTATTTATTTTTATATTGTCTTCAAAATGTGATATTCGAATATCCTTAATTTTCATACATTTCTATACATAAGAATCAAGATTTTTTATCAGATTTTCCCCGTTTACACCAATTTTTACAATACGATGAAAGAGCGTCTTTAATGACCTGACGACACTGTTTCCAATCTATTTTTAGATGGAGGACGATATTTTGGTTCTTTTTTTAAAGAGTTTTTAACCTCTCGGATTTGAAAGATATTGAGATACCCGTAATAACATGGCCATAGAGATCATATCTAAAATTCGACGATTGACAGCCTCACGTTAGAGGAGTATTATGTTCTACACTGACGTCTGATGTTACTGACGTAAACGTCTGCTGTGTGTTATTACTAATAATAATTTTTGTATGTATATAATAAAATATTATTTTTTTAGTTCAATCATTAATAAAAGTGAATTAATGAAAATAATAATTCGCTTTTAGTAGCCAATTTGGTTCAATTTTGTCAAAATAAGCAAAGAAACATCGCTGATGAATTATTCACTAGCAAGTGAATAATTCGACCTCATTGAATCCGTATTCAAGTGACCTTCAATTTAACCCATTAGCTAGAGATTGGTTACGCATGTTTTAGTCATGTTCAGCCATTAAAAGGAAATGAATGTCAACATTGAAAGTGAAACATAGGTGAACCATTTTAGTTGACTGATTCTATCCACAAAAAAACATTCTTATACAAGTAAAAACGGTAATTAACTTATTTTTTTAACCTATAACATGAAATCAAACAGACATATAAAAATCCAATTGCACAAGGTCGCTATCTATCTATATTTATGTTTATGTTTATATCGGGTTATGTGACCGTCGGCAGTTTTCGGAGGTCATCTCGATAGTTAATAAGATGGCGTCTAGACTAAAATACACACGAAATTCTGATAAATAATATCGAGTACATGCATTGTTAACTGTTTATTTCAGACTTATTGTAAATTGGATATACGTTATAAATCAAATATGAGAATTTGAGTCAAATCGGTAAACATGATTTTGACAGCTAATGCCCCTTTAATATATTTAATTTTCAGAAAATGCCGATTGTGGTCTTCAGGTATATCGATACGCGGGAAAAGCCTATGGTGACAAAAAGCTGTAGGTATACGCGAATATTCAAAGGGTGGGCTGAAAAACGAGATTATGTCACACTCCTTGAAAATATCGTGTTATTTACTTATGAGTTTACCAGATATTTCCATATATTTAAAAATCAAATGAGCGTTCAACATAAATGGATAATATGCAACTTCCGAGTAAACATAATAAAATAGTTTTCTACATACATAGTCAAATTGTCATTACATGGTATAATATTATCATTGTCCGTGTTTAATACGTAAAAGAAAAATATTTATTCAAAACTCTTTGAACGCAATAATTTTAATTTCATTTTAGTTAAGTGTTGCATGATATGCATTTACAATAAAAGGCAGTTTATTACGATTTCTGTTTGGATGTATATTAAAAAATAAATTAAATAGAATTGCCAGTAAATAATTTAGTTTAAAAGCTCATTTAAGTGGAAGATAACTGGATGCTGAAAGGAAGAGTTAGGTTATTTATGGGTGACATGATAATGTCGAAGATCTCGGTCTAAATGATAACAAGAGCTACAAATGTAGGTGAAAAGGCAAGAGAATTTTATAACACAGAGCATAAAATATAAATAGTCAAATTAAGGCCAATTAAAATAAATTGATAGATTTTCATCCGCCCGCCCCTCTGAAATCATCCCGACCTGATTTTTTTGATTTTTTAAAGATTTACGATTTCTGGATTTTGTTCATTTCCGTTACCGGTAACCGCCGATAATTTCTTTTCATTCAAAACTTCCTGTTTCAAATTTCAGTTTTCGTATTTCTCCTCGAGTAATATAACCAAAATGATTAAGTCGACATATTCTGCTGCTCAATGATGACCACATTATCTTCTGAGAATATAGATTGATTACTACAAGGGCATGAAATATTCGGGTTATGAGTAATAGGCGGTGTCCAAGAACACTAATCGCGGTATGTCACAAATTTCAGTGATTAGAAAACCGTAGATTTTTTTATTTATACAATGACTTTGTGTCAGGGAATTTGGACTGTGAATAATATCCAAAGTGCAAGAATCGTGGAACACATTGGTACAAAAACATGACTGGAATAAAGTAACTGACACAAGCACGAACTTGTGCGATTTATGACCGCATATATTGAGTACAAAGAGTCGGCAAACATACAAAATGTACTATAGCAAGCCGTCTTAGATTTACCCAAGGCTGTCGTTTTTTGTTGACAAACAGCAAACACCCTCTGTCCCCAGCCCCTTAATAGAGTCATTAAACAACTTCTTCTTTTTTGGTTCAGTTTTAAATTGTATTTATATTTGCACCTTGCATAAGAATCTTCAAAGCATCAACCCTAGTATTTTTAACACAGTTTGAGTTTTCATTTAACTCTGTACTCGTAATATTTGTGTTGCATACCAATGCATATGCTTTATTTTATGAGCACTACAAATCATAGCTTAAAAGAAAAATAAAATTGATGTAGGAGTCTAAAAGAGAACATTTTTCCACGTTTTTTGCTATTTATTAAAGATAGGCTTCTAAAGCGGCCATTACATGTAGATCAGTGGTTGCCCATCAGAAATATTAATTTAAGAATTTGAAAATAATGTAGAATTCCTTACATATACATTATATAAGCTTATTATTACCCTTCTATCTGAACAATTAACACGTCACAAAAGGGTTTAGGAGGAAATAAAAATTAAAAAATTAAATCCTCACACCCGCCCCATTTTTTCCACAATCTGGATGAAAATCTACTAATTAATTTTAGTTGGCCTCATTTTCATGTTGTAATTATACTAAAGGAACTTCAGAATAGTGTCCAAGGGGGGTGGTACATGTAGATATGTATAAGAAACGTAGTGATAGAAATGAGATGAAATAAGATTGAAAATGAGGAACTGACGCATTTCAGACTGAAATTTTATGTTCTTCTATTTAGAGGAATTAACAATTAACAAACCAATCAAACGGGGAACAGTTCCCTAGTATATAAATAACATTACTCAATTAGGCATATATGCATTTTCGATGTATTAAAATGGAAAAGTTTAGCTGCAAACACATTCATGAAAACGAAACAATTTTCTTTCAAGACCATATATCAAGTATTGGTGTTTATTCGAATACAATTTTCGATCGATTCCCCGAGAAGGCATATCTAATAATAGAAAAAAAAATATCTACACGTTAGCAACGATCAAGCAACTGATATTATGCTCCATGTGTGCTTTGGTGTTATAAGATATTGCGTCAATCTTCGGAACTTGTAGCCTTATAGTTCCGAAGGGAGCTTAAAACCACAACTTTTAAAAGATTTTAGCCAAAAAGTAAGAAATACCGAGGAAGCAATCAAAATTTAAAAGTTAAAGTATAACATCAAGGCTGCAAAGAAAAACAATATAAAAGAATCCCAAGAAAACTGTATCTATAATCTAAAACATTGTTCAATAAGCAATTTTATCGGACCTTTTCTTTAGCAAATATCGCAATTATCATCACTGCAAAACAGTTTACGGGGTCCATCATATTTTGCCCTATGATATTTGCTACTAGTTGAGTGTGTTACAGATGACTCACTCTGATTGTGTTCAATTTATAACCATTGTTCTAATCGAAGAATGTAGCCTGCTGAGTAGGATTATTAGTATATGTTAGAATATAGCAAAGTACTCTCGACCAATGAAATTGTAGGATTGGATGCCTCTTAATTGTGAAGAATGAATGTAAATCATGTTCTTAGTAAGGAATTATCCTATTATTTGGGTCTATTTACAGTTCAAAACAAAGAGTTTCTACAATTGAGTTACAACTGCCCCGAAGCACATTTATCAGATTGAAAGGATTTATCACAGAGTGATTGAAACTGACTAAAAGTTGAATTGTGAAACAAACAAAAATCTCAAAATAAGTTGAAGTTTACTGGTGCAGTAAAATTGGTACCGTAAATGTTATTATGAAAATATTAATAACTTCAAATTTCCATAGAATTAAACAATACCAAAGCAATGCAAAAAAAAAGGAAAAAAATCTTTCAGATAAAAAAATAACCTTAATTTTTAGCTTTCCAAAACTTTGATTACTTGATCAGCGGTTGGGGAGAATAGTTATTTCCAATACATGTATTCCGATAAAAAAAAACAGGAATTTAGTTTTGAACATATTAAAAACTTTTAAGGGCATTATTTTTGAACATTTCCCTGACATAATGAAACAGTATTTGATGTAAAAAGCCGGACCAAATTATTGGCTGTGAAATAAAATTTAGTTGTAACTCAAATGTATTAATTGATTTAAACTGTAAATAAAAAAAGGATAATTCCGCACTAAAATATGACATGATTTACATTCATACTCACAATCAGGAAACATATACAATTCCTACCATTTCTTTCTACTGTTGTGTTACCTAATATCTATAACGCTTTTTTTTTTAATATTTCCCAAATGATAAGAAAGTCCTCACATCACTAAAACTTATCCATAAATGACATGCCGAAAAAGGAAGTCATGCATCAATTATAAACATTGCACTGACAATGAAACTAATTGATAGATCATTTGAGCCTTGAGCACTTTACAATATTCTAAGTTTGTAAGAGAATGATAATCCCTTACTTCATGATAAGTACTCGCTAACGCTCGTACTTATACATGAAGAAAGGAATTATCATTCTCTTACATATACTAAGAGAATGATAATCCCTTTCTTCACGATTAAGTATGAGCGTTAGCGAGTACTTATCATGAAGAAAGGGATTATCATTCTCTTACAAACTTAGAATATTGTAAAGTGCTCAAGGCTCAAATGATCTCTTGATTGGTAGTATTTAAGAATTAGTTTCATTGTCAGTGCAATGTTTATAATTAATGCATGACTTGCTTTTTAGGTATTTCATTTATGGATTAGTTTTAGTGATGTAAGGACTTTCTTATAATTTTGGAATATATAATAGATTGTGTTTTAGATATTAGACGACACAACAGTACAATGAAATGGTATGAAATGTTTCCTGATTGTGAGTACGAATGTAAATCATGTAATATTTTAGCGAGGAATTACCTTTTTGTTTATTTCCAGTTCAAATCAATAAATTCAAAATTTGAATTACGACTGAATTTTATCTTACAGCCATTTCTTTAGTCCAGCCTTTTACATCAAATAATACTTCATTATGTCAGGGAAATCTTCAAATACAATGCCTTTAAAAGTTTAAAATACATTCAAAAGTTAAACTTAATTTCTTTTTTTTTTAATTTTATCAGAATATTGGAAATTACTATTCTCACCAACCGCGGATACAGTAATCATTTAGCTGAGTTTTTGAAAAGATTTAGGTTTTATTTAATTGTTAAAACTTTTTTTTTCTTTTTTTCTTTTTCGCATTGCTTTGATATTGTTTACTTTTCTTAGTAATTTGAAGTTATTAATATTCTCATAATAACGTTAACGGTACCAATATTACTGCACCAGTAAACTTCATCTTATTTTCATTTTTTTTTTTGTTTGAAAATTTTTAGTCAGTTTTAATTACAAATCACAATGTTTTGAACTGTAAATATGCCTAAACAATAGGATAATCCCTTACTAAGAACATGCTTTCATTCATTCTTACAATTAAGAAACACCAAATCCTACAATTTCATTGGTCGAGAGCCCTTTGCTATATTCTAAATACACCTATAATGGTTTACTTTTATAAATTGTAACTTGGATGGAGAGTTGTCTCATTGGCACGTATACCACATCTTCCTATATCTATAGTCTCAAAAATGTTTAATTAGATATTTACTTTTTCTCTGCACTCTCTCGTCCGTTTTAATTTACCTCTTATATGTTTAATTACCCCCTGGAATTTTGTGTTTTCTTATTTTACCCCGTGGCAGTCATAGTTCAATGGCTTCTGATAAAATTAAAAATAAAATTTTATTTTTTTTTGTCAGATCAAGAACAACAAAAGTTTCCTTCTCCAGTATTTCCGGAATTTGTGTTCTTTTAAAAGAATGACAGATAAAAAAAACATTAAAAAAAGTTGCGCTGAGAACGGTGATAATTATCGTAATAGTTTAAATAACTTAAAGGGTCCTAGCAGTATATATCAATCAGATAGCATCCTGTGTTTAATGTTCAAATAATTTAACACCAAAGTGCCCCTTCTGGAGGATTGTGTAGGACCACATACTGACCAATTCAGATATTGAACTTTACGTTGTGTAGTCTTAGGATTATCTTAAATAATGTCTTGACAAATCTGAACCTCAAAAGCTAAATAAAAGAAGTTAAAAAAATCCAAATAAAGTACGAAGTTGAAGAGCATTGACGACCCAAAATTTCGAAAGTTTTTTGTAATCTATTCCTGGAGTAGAAAAGCTTAGTATTTCGAAAAAAATTGAACTTTTGTAAAGGGTTAATTTATAATTATGACCATATCAGTGATAATTCATGTCAACACTGAAGTGCTCACTAAATCATAATTATTCATTTTGGTGTAAGACGAACAGATAGGACTGGTTCTTTAAGAAATTTCAAAATAAGATGATACTAGTGTCATTACGACATAAAAGTAAAAAATACATTTCTAAGTGACAATAGAACCGCCAGTGATAAGAAAAGACTCCTTGCTATGAAAATGTTTCATCATATCTTGATGTTCCATTATTAGCCCATTAAATGTAGACATCAGTTTCCACGTCATTTGCGAAGGGATATGGAAAAACTTGTTACAAAAATGTTTCATCATACCTTGATTTTCTAGTACATTGAACGTTATCATCAGTGCCACGTCATTTGCATTGTTACTCTGACATTGTTGTTGATTCTGTGAACCCCATAAACCACCCAGTAACAAAACACATCCTGATAGAGAGACTTTTGGTACCCAGTAGTAAATCTTGTCATCAGTAAAGCCATAAACAAATGACCCAAACTTTGTATTAGTACTGTTGGTTGTCCCGTCTGTCATGGAGGAACCAGCTGGATAGAACTGGTACCCTTGATTATTTCCACTTTCTGCTTTTGTCTGAAACGGATGAATTAGCCTTTTAATTTCTACAATATTATGGTGTTTACTTTCTGGGAAAATAAATAAGTAGACGAGTAAAACGTACTCACTAGTCTAATGCAAAAGAAAGAACAAAGGAAAAAATAATCCAGTATACATTTTATTCATGTGTTATCCAGTTTTCGATATAGGAACCAGGTCGATTTTAATTTTTTCTCGGATTTCTGATTTGAAATACAAAAATGATATAGCGATGCCACTGACCATCTTAGATATATGCTAAAAAAGTAAAAACAAAATAACTCGAGTAGACTAGGCACTCCATAGAGTGAGAAACTTTCTCAAATTGGGAAGAACGAAATGTGTGGCTTACCTGACTCGTTTTAGAAATTTATATTGTAACTGTAGAGAGTTGATAGTAATTCAAAAGCAACTCTTTTAACTAAAGGAGTCGTCTGACAACTTTTGTCTAAATTGACAGTTGGTAGATCTAGACTTTCTGAACTGATCTGCTGTTGTCAGATTTTCTTTATCGAAAATGGTTTTAAGATAATATAACCGTATTTCTATTTTTAGCCATTCCGGCCATATGGGTTGGTCTGAACGGATATCATTCGTTTTATTTCTTGGCACTATAAAGATCCTTTACACAAATATTGGTTGTCCGGGTATCGTTTTTTGGTCCTTTTTAGTTTTATCGGCTCTTCAACCTTTGTACTAGGTTTGGGATTTTCGAATAATGTGGCCTGGAGCATCTCTATAGAGAATTAAATGTCAAAATGCGCATCTTGTACAGTAAAATTGGTATCATTAATTAATGTTATTGAAATTAGTTCAGAACTTTCATAGAAGATCTTTGAAAACGTTTAAGACGGACGTACGAAAATTAGTCAAAATTAGTCATTTATCGCCATATGGGATAATTCAATGGTTTCAATGATATTGGCATTTTTACAGAGGATGACCTTCAGGTCATTCCGATGTATTGCTATCGCCTAAATTTCCATTATGCAAATTAGTTTTGGGATTTCAACCGATCTATAAAAATTATAGATCCGCGGTCATTACAAGGGAAAAAGGTGCATTTTTATACCTGCGATTCCGTTTTCCGTTCGTACGATGTTTCATCAAAAAATGGAATCATTTCAGTTGTTGATTTAGTACTGAAAATTTGACTGAATTATCTCCTTTTAAATACGGTTTTATATGTTTAATTGGTGTTTAAGAAAGAGGTCAGGTGCTCATGTTCATTCATAAAATTATCGTTCATTCATTCATGAATTTATCGTAAAATCAAAATCACTACACAGGTTACACAGGTTGTATACGTAATGTCAAATGATTACCTGTAATCTAAAAATAAACAAACTTAACTGACTCCCCTTACTATAGTGTGTGATAACATTTTGTGAGGAAATTCGATGTTTGCTATACCACTGTTCATTTCAACGCACTTTATGACGATACCACTTTATCAATATGAATGAAATTTTTTGCAGTGTTTTAAGAAATAATTTT
The DNA here is from genome assembly GCF_021869535.1 of Mytilus californianus. Classification (NCBI taxonomy): domain Eukaryota; kingdom Metazoa; phylum Mollusca; class Bivalvia; order Mytilida; family Mytilidae; genus Mytilus; species Mytilus californianus. Next base: position 56,472,237 of record NW_026262679.1, on the reverse strand, counting down.
ACTTTAAAATCGCGTATCATTTGTGAACTATTAAATGTTTTACAAGGACGAATTTTCTGTATAAAGTCAATAATTGTGTGAACTTTTGAAGCCCAAACTTTTTATAGGCTTAAATACGCTAATGAAAGATCCGAAAACTATACCCATACAGAACGACATGTTTTTGAAATTGTAGCAAAACTTTTGGTTGACAAATTTTAATTCGTTATTGCATAAATATTAACTTGAAATATCTGTCATTTTCTCCCTTACAAGTTTACCCCTATTACTCATTATGATGTGGACTGGACATTGTTATTGAATCTTTTGCAATTTGATTGGATTAAGTTATTATTAGATTACCTTCAAACTGTTCATGCTTTTTCGTACGAGTATATCGATTAAATCAGAGCGTGCATGAATGTGTACAGTAAATTAAATGACCTGCAAACTGGACACTGGACCAGTCCATATTACGTTTTATCAATGAATAGATTTTTTTTTTGTATTTTCCAAATTACAGGGCCCATAAAGGGCATAAAATCAGATACAATTGATTTACATAATTGGTAACAACAACAATAATAGCGGCATATGAATGAAACTTAAGGTATGAAAGGTAACAATTGCCACTTTTTATCTTTTCACATAATTTTCCACATACACATTAGATAAATTATTTTTGATAGCCTATTGCGGAGAAAAAAGAGAAAGTTTACTGTATTAACGTTCTATTCCATTAAGTACGCCATTTTTCGCAGAAAAACATTTTATGCACGGCTACGCCAGGTAAAATTGTTGTTTATCCTAACAAAAAAATACAATTTTCAGTTTCATTAGAATATTATAATAATAATAAATCCCAAATTTATGTAGCCATTAGATAAAGTCCTTATATGTCCGATCTGCCTATTTTTGGACATCAAAAGACAATACGATCGTTTTAAGGTCAATTTCGTCTACCTCACACAATCTTGTTAGGCACTATAATGAAATGGACCTGAAATTTATTTCACATGTTTCCTGAAAATTGATAAATACCAAAGCAACATAGAGCTGTTTGTTCTAGTTCGTATAATGACAATTTAATGTCATGTTTGTTTGTGATGACCCCCCTTTTCGGGATTGCATCAGAATTATAGTTATCTCGTATCGCATGAGGATGACACATATCAACTGAGCAATTATGTTTGGGACTTAGTTTTAAGAAATGATGTCAAAGTAACATTATGAAAATATTTTTAGTAAGCTGAAATATATATATTTATTTTTTACATGTTTATGTCTTGTAAGATATTTTATTTCTTGCCCGTTTTTCAACATTTGCGTCTGGAAAGTTGAAATGTTTTAACTGAATGGTTAATTTAAATTAATTATGAAAATTGTTAAAATTAAATCAATAAAGGAAATTATTGCCCAGTTACAAACACTACCAGGGGACAATCCATATTGATTTTTTTTTTAGTTATATGTTTCAGCACATGTATAATTAACCCCAACTTTAGCCTGGTAAACTTGTTGTCTCCTTGTGAAATATAAAACATATTTAAAATGATTTCCTGCTAAAGTCTTTTATTGATATAAAGTTAAAACCGTCTTGCTTCTCACTAGTCAACACTCTTGTCCTGTCAGGTTTAATTCTTATATATATGGATGAAAAATAAAAGTCCACAAAGCATTAACATGGCAGCAATTGCTTTTACAGCCTTTAAGGCTTTGATTTTTTTTACAGAAGAGTGTCCACCATGCACTTGCACTGCACTATAATAATAGTAGAATAGAATGATATACAAATAGATGAAAATTATATATACATGCAACCGTAATATTAATATAATATATAACAACAAACCAGTGTATTCTCTGGAACTATTATTATATTAGTATAATAGTCTAAGGTATACTGATTTGTATCACTACAATATAATAGTTATTACGGTGAGGTTGAATTTCCTGTCATTTATTCATCATCCAAGCAGGAACTTGTATCAGAAAAAAAAATCTCTGTAAATTAACCTCAGTTTCAGATATAGAGATGTGATGTTTCTGTGACATGTGCTTTTGACCATACACAAGAACCTGCGGTCATCCGATGTTCAGTACTTCAGTACTTTGATTGTAGTTTTGCGGCTTTGCCATTAACAGGTTCTGCGTTTTTAGATATAAAAGACCACAAATTTGATTGTTCAGTTCAAAGTAATAACTCCTTTAAGGAGTCATCTGAAAATTTTTGTGAAAGTATACAGAAAGTAGATTTGAACATTTTGAGTATTTCGCCCTGTCTCTTATATAATGGTTTTCAAGAAATAAGATAAATCATGCATTTTACCCGTATGTTCTATTTTTTGCCATGGCGAGTAGGCGACTATGTTTGTTTACTGGCCGAAATAAATAAAAAACCACAATACTAGATATCCTAAGTAAGGATCATTCATTTAAGTTTGGTTGAAATTGGTTCAATAACAAGGAGAAGATCTTTGAAAAAGTTTACGACTGATGGCGACGGACGCCAAGTGATAGCAAAACTACAAGACTTTAAAAGAGTTCAGATTACACAAATGACTATACTGAAAACAAAAATCGTTCATAACAAACCCGACCAAAAACCGAAACTGAAATCCGATGCTGAAGTAGCACTATGGTTGAATTACTAAAAAATTGCCTTAGTGCTTCAAATATTATATAACATTAAGCATGCATATCTAAGTGTCATGAAATGCTGTGTGGCTAATTGTTGAATCGACAAAAATGGATGCATTCCATGATATTTTCTGAGATATAATTAGTGAAGCATGGTCACTCTTGGTAATTGCGGTAAAAAATTGTGGAAAAAACTTAGTTTACAAAAAAAAATATAAAAGCTATCCTCAGGGTATACGTTAACATCATTATAACTTAATAATCCTCAGGGTATACGTTAACATCATTATAAGTTAATAATCCTCAGGGTATATGTTAGCATCATTATAAGTTAATAGAAGACAGGCAGAAGATATCAAAGGGATATTCAAACTCATAAGTCGAAGATAAACTGATAGCACCATGGCAAAAACGAAAAAGACGAAACAACACACATTCTATAAAACACTACAAAGAAAAGTAAAGATTGAGCAACATGAAGCCAACCAAAAAATTGGGTGCGATCAAGGGTGTTCCGGAAGGGTAAGCAGATCCTGTTCCATATATGGCACCCATCGTGTTGCTCATGTAAGTACAAATTAAGTATTCTAAAACTGAGAAGGTAAAGAAAGATCTGATTTCCACTTACCGAAAACAGAAGCAATTTGTAGTTATCTTGAAATGAGTACCCAGCTGGAACAGATATAAAACTGGAAATCGTTATGTACGAGGTTTGCTCCAGGACAATTGGATTGTAGTCAAAACTTTTAAAATTCCATACAAATGCCCTCACTCTAACTGTCTCGCTGTATCCGAATTCACCAGATTCTCCCCAACCATTTATAGCATTAAACGGAACACCTGTATATAAAATGAGAAAATTAGCATTAGTATAAAAGATATTAACTGACGAAAAATGGTATTTCACTTGTAGTAATGACTATGTCTTATTTATTGATTAGGAATTCATCGTGAGGTGAAAGCTTTTTCCTTACTGCTATTTTGCGGTTAAGAAATCAATAAAAGCGTTGTTCTTTTGCTTCGGAGTTGTCAAGTAATTGGTAAAAAAGTTGTGAATAAAACACCGTGTAATAATTTTGAATTTCGTCTGAGTCGTTATGGTGAAATATGGTACGTACTTCAAAATTCAAGTTTTCTATAGCTAGCTAAGATGGATGGATGGATTGGTGTTTCATGTCCAATGGGAAAGTGGAGATGTGGTATGATTGCCAATGAGACAACTATCCACCAAAGTTCAAATGAAGTGGATGTAAGCAATTATGGGCAACCGTACTGACTTCAACAATGAGAAAAACCCATACCGTATAGTCGGCTATAAAAGGCCCCGACATGAAAAATATGAAATAAGTCAATTGAGAAAACTAACGGCCTAATATATATATATATATATATATAATATAGATTTATGTATAGCAGGACGAAAACAGGTTGATGTGATATTACTATATAGACCTGCTGTGTACTAGACTGACATGCTAAACCGGACTTCTAAAGCCGTACGTTGACCTATTATTCCTTACTTCCACTTCATTTGGTTCATGGTGTATATCTGTCTCACCGACAATCAAACTAAATCCCCTTGTGTTCATATTCGTTATGTTTTAGTTTACGAATAGGAGTCCTCAGACATGTCACCCTATCCGGGCACTTTATTCAAACATCGAGCCTACCAAATTTTGATCTTACTCCTAAATGGTATGTGCTCACTACAGAAAGGGCAAATATCAATTTTCAGGTGTTTAGTCTGATTCGGCAGTGATAGACAATATCCATGTTGTTTCTAGCAAATTTAAAGAGAAACAAATAGTATATATTAGTTTTTTTAGAGACCAAATATTGTTTCACACTCTGATTACTACTAGATGTTGAAATATTGCTATTTAGAGTAATTGAAAATTGATCCTAATGAGAAAATCCCTAATGAAATAAACCAATGAAAACATAAAAGAGAATTATTATAGATTGAAACAAGCAATTCAACGGATTTTCTTAAGTCTTCGTGGTTTATTTTTTCCTGTGTTATTGCTATGTCTCTAGGGACGATTTTTGTAAAGTTGTTAACGGAATTTTCTTGATTTAGCTGGTGTAAAAAAAGAAATAGTATACTATGATTTGACGTTTCAACGATAATTCTTACCATTAGCTTTTGACGGTCCTGGTCCTCTTTTTGGAACCCATAATCGGATTTCAACATCATTAAATGCAAATACGACACCTCCAAACGGACAACTGGATGTTTCATAAAAGACGCTACCTGTTGTTCAGAAGAAATTTTACCCAAATAAATACCATAACAGAACACTCGATATATATATACATCATAAAAAAGGCACAGTTATTATTTGATTTTCTCTTATATCTGATCACAAGTTATTAAAAATAATAACTTAGTAAGAGTAGGTTTCTATTGCTGCTTATTCATCAATTCCATAAAATTGTATCCACCTTTGTTTGCACCGATCCTAATTTGTTTGTTCATAAACATTTTTTATAGTTCAAGTATATACACACTGTCCAACTTAACAACATATGTATCCATGGACATTGGCATCGTCAATATTGTGCTTACAGTATATGTCATAAGTCTGGCGGTGGTGTTTTATGTTTTATATATATAAATGCGCAATCAATACAAAAAAAATGAGACCTTCATCATTCTTAGTTATTTATTTAGAAATACAATAGACTTAATTGCTATTTCGGAATCTGCGACACTTGATCCAAAATTTTGCGACATTTGAACTTTAATTGACGTCATACAACAATCACTTTTGCATTGTTGCGTCAGAAAATTTCTCTGATGACGTCAAAATCTTACGGGTCAGTAATGGCGGACAAATAGCGATAAGGTGTATTGCTTGAACACCTTATTAAGAAGTATGTCTGCTAGGCTTAGGTATGTTCTGGTAATACAAACAATAGCAAAAGTGCCAGGCTAAGTTATTTTCAAAACAGGTACCAAGACGATACAACAATTTACCTGCCAAAAGCAATGGTCCTTCGGTTGTTAAGGAAAAACGTGTTTCCGGTTTTAGTCTGATGCCATCTTTTCGATGAAACCGATGATTAGACAAGATGGCAAAACATCTATTGATTGTCAATTAACATGTTTCTATAGAATCTTAAGCAATAACAATATAGTATTACCTTGTGCCTCATAAACCCAGCCTTGCTCAATGTGTACTCTTACAATAACCCACGTTGGTTTCTGCTCATGTGTTAAAGACTTGAATGTGCCTAATGTAAAACAAGAATAATGCATGAATAAAGTCGAAAATCTTCAATAAAAAAAGATTCATGGTTACTGTCTTGATTGGGCAGCATCTTTATTCGTGCGGAACGAGAGTAAGATTTCCGTACTTGACCTGCAGGAAAGAAAATCACCAAACACTATGCCTTTAATCAACTTTTTTCAATTAAAAACGATATAACTTTTTATCACTTTGCCAAAACGTAGTTAAAACAAAGTTTTATTTATTCTCTCAAAAAATTATAAAAAAGTATTGGTCATCAGACTTTTTCAAGCTATTTGGTTATGCCAAATTATCAGATTTCGTAAAGATTATACATGAGAAATTTTTTTATGCGAATAGATAGAAAACTGAACGATAGAATTTTAAAATAAGATATAAGAAGATAGCTGTTTCGAAAATAAAAATAAACATTGGGGCGACGGAACTCGTTTCTTATTGTGATACAAAACAAAAAGGGAAATTCAATATTTACTACACATTCCCTTATACAATTTAGACTATTTGAGTTATCTTCTGTCATAAGTTAGTAAAACTGTAAATCTTCGGGAAGGGCCAATTAGTGTATTAAACTCCTTCGGTTTTCAAACCAAAGCCTTCAAACCTCGTGGAACATTAATTATAATATAAATGTGTCAAAGATAACCACGGGTACATGTATGTTAAACTTGTAGGTGCAGTCCCGTACTTTCTTTAATTGTGAAGTAATTAATGGAATTTTGTCGCCAGGTTTCTTCTTGCCATACGAGTGTCACTTCCGGTATAGGCGGCAACCCAGAGTACCTGAGTTCAACCCGAGTTTTGATGGAGTTCGTGCTGTTTAGTTTACTGCACTATGCTAAAGTTGTGGACTTTTTTTTGTCTTTTCGCTGTTTTTCGTATTGGTCATTTTGTTTTTCTTCTTTTTCTTCGACTTGTGCAGAATTTTTAAATAACTCTAATTCATACATGCTGCCACTCTACTTGTATTTTGTTATTTTGAGATTGTATGAATAAGAGCAAACACACATATATAAGGGGGAAAATTGAAATATTTAAGAAAATTTGATAAAACTAGAGGCTTCAAAAAGGCTGTATCGCTCACCTAGGTCTATGTGCATCTTCAACAATGGATACTCTCCAACATTGTAAACAAGAATATAACTCATAACCTGAACCTAGTTTTTGTTGATCTTGCATTGCTGATAATTTTTACTAACTACAATTTCTCTCTTTCTTCTTTAGTTTTTTGCCAAAAACAACAAAAAGGGTAAAAATCTGACGATTTCGGTTTTGTTGGATTTTTTGTAGATCTTGTCTTGTTGATCTTTTTCACGATTTAAAGTTTATCTCTATCTATTATAGTTTTCAAGACCAAAGGTAAAAACGAAAAAGAAAAAAAAAACAATGGTAAAAATTCTACTTTTAACTAAGGGCGATAATTCCTATAAGAAGTCGTCTGACAGTTTTGATGTAATGGGCAGTAGGTAGATTTCATCATTCTGAATATTTCTGTCCTGTCAGGTTTTCGCTATCTATAGCGGTTTTCAAGATAACAGACAAAAGTTGAATTTTACCCCTATGTTTTATTTTTAGCCATGTCGGTCTTGTTTGTAGGTAGGCGGGATCATTGGATAACATTTTAACTAGATAACCCAATGATGATTGTGGCCAAGTTTTGTTCCAATTGGCGCAGTAGTTTCAAAGAAAAAGAGTTTTGTAAAAGTTAAGGAACGGCCGATGAAAGACAACAGACGACGGACGCCAAGTGATGAGAAAAGCTCAAACTTGCCAGTTGGACAAGGTGAGATAAAAATCTTTAACTAAAAAGGGAGGTCCATGCCCCAAGCGCGTATGGGCATTATATGATGAGGGTTACTATGTCAGAATCCCGCATCGGGCGCCAGACTTTTGTATCATACGTTTACTCATAGCACTGCACACAACCATGAAATGGTCCTTATCACATGCATCTTTAAAAATGCAATGAATTGGTATAATAAAAAAGAATATGAGATATTGTCACCGAAACAGCATTTTATTACCAGATATACATATTCATTTTATAGAGGATATCCATGTATTAAGATCTTGGATTATAGGTCAACGAAAGGAATCAAACCAAAACTAATAATTATAGTTATCTCTGAGATGATGACGACGGACTAAACAAACTTTTTGAAATTGTGTTTTTTCTATTCATGTTTGAACAATTGAATGTTCAAAAGCGAGACTAATAGGCAAATATGTCATGCGATGTCCTTAGTTGGTTAAATTCTAGATCTATGGTCTTTTGGTAGATATTTATCTCTTTGGAAATTATATTAAATATCATCTCCTTATTTTCATGAATATTCAATTAATTTAAGTAGAATTTTTCAAATTGAACGCTGAATTTTTATTAGGGATTGTTCTCAAAAGTACAAATCGTCCACTTAGAAAAAAAGGGAGAGCGAAGATACAAAGGTTTTTTTTTTAAAAAACCAGGTAATACCACGGCCAAAAATTAAAACGACGAAAGCACAAACAACGTTAACAAAAATTACACAAAACACTAAAGACTATAGCAACAAAAAAAAAATAAAACAAACAAACAAAAAAAACGGGGTTGAACATTGGTGCTTCTGAAAGGAAAAATTCCTTGTAAGCAGTACAGTAACCCTCAATCAAGGAAATCATGATAGGAAACGCAAGCTCTTGAATATCGGATCATATATCTTATATCGGAGAAAGCAGGCGCTGTTTGAATGTTACTACACAACATTCTAAATAAATGTCTAAAATGGATTCGGTAAATTAAAATAAAGTTTAAGACTATATACTAGACCTGAGCTCATTGGAATTTCATCAGAGATGAACTGAGGTCTCGGAAGTGAGCATGCTCTCCAAACTCTTGCTCTCACATTTCCTTCTGAAAACGATCTAGATATTGAACTATTACCATGAAATTTACTGCTATTCCCTGAAACAGACAAAAAACTGCAATGATAACTTCATAGGACAATTAGCTTAATAAGCTTTTCTATTAACGTTTGAGAAAAATCTAGTTTCCTGTCAAGCGATGAGCTATTGCAACAATTTCTTGTTTTTAAGATTTGCCCAAACAGGGTTATGTTGCTATTGCTGATGGTTTTAAAATGTAAAACTGAATATTTATATAAATTGGTTTATCGAAGAATTAAGTTCCAATGAACCGTAAATGATCATAAAGTTGTATAGTTATATGATCTGCATGTACGTATAGAATATGAACTGTTAAACATGTACTATTACCACTGTCTGACTTACTTATACATTTCATTTTTTTTATTTTTAACATTTTACTTTATATAAAACATTGGGCATTTCTAAGATAATTATGATTCCAACTCATTTTCAAGGCTTATACAAAGGTGGTTCCATTTATTTTTTTTAAACAAAATTGACATGGGTTTCTTCCAATATTTATTTTTACAGACATGGACCAGAGGCGTACATATAGCTTCCATTGTGTCAATGAGGCAATTGCCTCGACAAATTGTTTACCTTTATAAAAAAAAACAGTGATAAAGGGAAAATAGATAACGTGTATTTCATAGTGCAGAAATGAGAGTAGAAACGGTTCCAAACGTTGACTTTTTTACCTTTTACACACAATTATTCCTTATTTTTAACCAAAAAAAACAAACCCTTATATAAATTCAAATTTCTTTAAAAATAAGGAACACGATAGATACATGTCTTGTTAAAGGAACAGACAATGTATACATGTTTTTGTCATGGAATTATTAGATGTCTTTTGGCTATTTGTGTCGCAGTGATGCTGTCTGATTGACATATACCCGACATTTCCATTAATGTATTTACTCAAATGTCAACGTAAATTTACACATAAATGACCGGATTCATATGCTTCTTGGATGATTTTTCCACGAGTTAAATTTTGTAAACACATATTCAAAAGATCAACAAAACCTAATCATGTGTAAAATTTGTTCCGTGCAAATAATATCTAGTCCAGAGGACTAAAATTATTTTTTATGAAAGGACGAGGTTCTTATTACAAAAACATATCTTAGAATGAAAATTGATCGTAGTTACTCTTAACATGTTCAACTCGTACAATGTCGTAAGGTTAGATTTATTCGTATTTTTTTTAATAAGCCACAAAACTGTGCAAAGAAAAAAATCTTGGAAAGTTTAACGAGCCAAAGGTGTATGCAAAATTTTATGAAAATCTGTGACATAGCCCATTTACTGTAACTTGACCTTAATCAGAAACTTTGCAAAAATTGTAATATTTCGGATCGTGAAGGATCGGGTACCGCATTTTGATGATCGTGAAAAGGATCGTGAAAGAGCTGTTGCCGCTCATTCGTTATTGCAAAAATCTACGAAAATGATCAAATCTTCTTTAAACACATGATAATTAATATTTGTAATTGGTATCACAAAAGATTGAATTTTGCAATGACTTATTCTGCTTCACCTTTGTTTGTGAATAGGGCTAAGTATAATGGTTCAGTGTCATTGTATCTGATTGTTTGATAATACCACACCGACTATTTTTCTTATGACAACATAAGTTCGTCTGTCCGTCCTGCAAAAGTTTTATGGCGTTTGAAAAGTAAAAATTGTCTCATCTGACTTCCATTAATTTTTATGCATATTCATATCTATAAAACGAAGATTCTTATAGATTTTTGTAAAAATTGTTAAAAAAAAACACGCAGGAAAACAACTGTCATATTCCTGACTTGGGCAGAGGCATTTTCCTAAGAAAATGATGGTTTCAATCTGGTTTTCTAGATAGCTAATACGCCCAGTTGTATGACAGTTGTTCAATGTTCCGTTATTGGGTGATAACAACCCAAACATACATAATTGGTTACGTGGCAATTACAGGGATCCAGCAGCTAAAACTTTGTAAACATATAGCACAGACATACAACACAACTGAATTTAACGTTCAAACACACTTACAATTAAATCAAACAAAGACGCCAACAAAAAAGTTTTTGTAGTTGATAATACAGTCAGTATAGTAAAGCATAATTACGGAGCCCCTTAAGTGCCATGTAAATATATATATTTTCGTTTTCTGGAGATTTAATCTAGTGAGCACCAGTTTTCAAAATCGTGCACACGACTTTTAAACTCGTTCGCATTACTTTGAAACTGATGCGCATGACTTTCAAGAACTGGCGCGCAAAACTTGCAAACTTGTGCTCACTACTTTCAAAAATAGTGCGCACATCTTTCAAACTCGTGCTCACGACTTTAAAAAATGGTGCGCACGACTTTGAAACTAGTGCATACCAGTTTTAAAGTCGTGCGCACCAGTTTGAAAGTCATGTGCACCAGTTTGAAAGTCAAGCACACCAGTTTGAAAAGTGTGCGCACAAGTTTTTAAAAGTTGTGCGCACCAATTTTTAAATGTCGTGCGGACGAGTTGAAAAGTCGTGCGCACGATTTTTCAAACTAGTGCGCACCAGATTAAAACTCCGGCAAATGAAAATATGTATATTTACATGGCACTTAAGGGGCTTCGTAAGGGGCTCCTTACATAATGACATATAAGCTTTCCCGTATATCATTCAGTCTGGTCATGCCTTGTCTTTCACGATCAAAATAATGCGTTGAATGATCTTTCACGATCAATTTTGATTAAAAATCAACAAAATTATACTTTTTCTAAAATCATATGAACTTTTTCTTTTACTGGACTATCTGACACAAATACAGATTAAGTTTCAAATAAATCATGATATATTGGAATGTGCCATTATAAATACAAAACGTGATTTTTTTCTTAATGATTCTCATAGGATTGCACGTCGCCTTTTGTGTTTTCTTAAAAAGTACCGCATTTCTTCTTTAACTTAGTGCACGGTACTATTAAGGAAGTTGAATAGTTTTGACAGACATATTTCTATTTTCTAATTTGTTCCATTTTTTGAAAATACAGCAGATTTTTCACAGATTTTGAAGTAGAATTACACCTAATTGCATTCACGATCCGATACTAGATTTTTCACGATCTGATCGCAATGCTTGACCATCGTTAGTTATTCTTTCACGATCTTTTTTCTCGATTTACCGAATGACACCCGTGACACGATATAATTGTTTAAATACCAGATATTCACATCCACGCTGTTATGAACTCTATTCTATTTTCTTGTAAATATAATATTCAATCACGAGAAAATTAAATGTCATATTTATATATTATTTATATGAAGCTATATGGACAATAAGGTTCATATCTACAAAAAAGCCAATTATCAACATCGTTCCGCTGTTATATTTTGGAACTCATATAATATCGAATGATAAATGTGGAAATAAACTCCTGTAAACTAATATGTATTGTTAAGATTAAAGCACTTCACGGGATAACTTTAACTGTTTAATGTTTTTTAATGTTTTAAAAATTTCGTATTGACCTAAGTGTGATCTTATTTTTTTAAATAAAGTTGACCATATCTGATTTAACGAAGCTCAAAAGTTGATATTTCAGGTATTTCTATAAAATTACAAAAAAAGAAGCACGTAATTTCAATCTTATCATTACACTTAAACATATTTACACATTTAAGAAATTACGCGTTAAATCTATCTTTTCGTTTGTTTTCCTTAATATTGTTGTTATGTCAAAGAAGCACATGCAGTCATCGGAATGTCGACTTTAATTACGAAATAAACAATAATATTAGAACGCCTCGCGACTGTTGTTTACCAATCAAAATACGGATTCTTATGAAACATACATGGTTTGGTACCATTAAAACGTTTAAACCCGCTGTTTGCACCTGTCCTAAGTCAGGAATCTGATGTTCAGTAGTTGTCGTTTGTTGATGTGGTTCATAAGTGTTTCTCGTTTCTCGTTTTTTATATAGATTAGACCGTTGGTTTTCCCGTTTGAATGGTTTTACACTAGTAATTTTTGAGGCCCTTTATAGCTTGCTGTTCGGTGTGAGCCAAAGCTCCGTGTTGAAGACCGTACTTTGACCTATATTGGTTTACTTATATAAATTTTGACTTGGATGGAGGGTTGTCTCATTGGCACTCATACCACATCTTCTTATAACTATGACAAAACGTCAACTACATGCACTATTTGCTGTTTAATATACATTGTACCATTGAAGTTTAACTACGACTATAGTAATTATCTTATGAGCTCATGTAATTATCTGCATCAGTTTCCTCATCGATGACAGATCAAACGGCATGATTGGAAAAGAATTAATATGAAGCAATTTTAAACATTTCAAGTAATCAATAGGAAATAAATGATAAGCAATATCACTTTTGTATGGCGGTGATGCATGATCCTTTTTGAAGTTCATTCCAGTACAAATAGTATTTAAAGTGGTAAATGTGATGAAGCATCCTGCGCTACTAGTATTTTGAGAAATTATAATCATAGAAAAATAAGGAGAGGTACATCGTAGTGCTTGTTTTGCTATTTTAGCTTACTTGTATCGTGAGGTTTCTGTCCCATAAACCCTTTGTCCAATATACACGTATACTAGTCTACATGTACCCAAGGCAATGCAGTTTCTAAAACGTGCGCGAATTGTCCAAAGTTAATTTCAATTTAAACCCTTTAGCATCAATAAGACTCCCCCAAAAAGAACTAAATAATCAAATAGAATTGAAAGAATTTGTTGTTTTGAAATACGAATACTATCCTGTGTATTGCCGAATCTTAGTGACGTTCATTTCAATATAAATTAATTTCATTCGCTTGTAGTTCATCGCGTGAGAGGTTTAGCTAGCTATAAAACCAGGTTTTATCCACCATTATATATAAGGAAATGCCTGTACCAAGTCAGGAATATGACAGTTGTTTCCATTCGTTTGATGTGTTTGAGCTTTTGATTTTGCCATTTGATGATGGACTTTCCGTTTTGAATTGTTCTTGGAGTTCGGTAATTTTGTTATTTTACTTTTGAGTATTCCAAACTGTCTGGTTGTTTGATATTGCAGATTCACTTAAACGTTACAACTGTATGTGGTCACATGGTTTTCCAAAATGATAATCTGTTAAATAAGCTGAATTATAAATACCAATATTTATGAGTGAATCAAAATAGCCGGTCAGGATGGATGTTAAATAATAGACTAGTACAAGGTTAACTTGATACAAATATGAACCTGCTTTATATTAGCGAGGCCGACCAGGTGTATTAACATGCTTGTTTAAAAGGTCACATAAAGTAGCATGGAAGCATTATTCAGACTAGCGACTCTTTCTTTTTAATGACATGCACTTAATGTAGATGTATCAAATAGTATTTTTAATCATCTAAATCCTTTCAGGAATCGATGTCAATGCGAACATGCTTAAACGAGAGGTTGTTCATAAGAGTTGCAAACAAAAAAGATGCATAGCAATTCAGATACATATTTGATTACCACTAATAAACAAGAATCCTGACTTGAGACGAAAACATAATGACGGTTTAAAAAATAAATATAGATAATGAAATTTAAACTTCATGATCCATCTACATTTTGCATTTTTATGAAAGACTTCTTGGTCAACTGCATTGCCTTGGGTACATGTAGGCTGTTGTCTGCTCTATGGTCGGGTTGTTGTCTCTTTGACACATTCCCCATTTCCATTCTCAATTTTATTTTAAACTGTTTATGACCACTCAATAGTTATCAAGGATGCAAGTCAGCGAGTGAAAACATATAAAGAAGCAAATTATTCACAAAGCAAATAAAAAAAAATCATTTAGTTGTATGCTTGAATTAAGAAAAACTACAACATGAAGAACAAAAAAATATCCAAGCATCTTTACTTTCTATTCATTATTTGTATTTACGAAAGGTAAATATTTAATTATTATTCTTTGCTGTGAATCATTAACAATTATAATTAAAAAATTCCCCATGAAATAGAATGATATTCAAAATGTATTATCAATATTGAGGACCAATTTCGCAAGACAAATATCAGCAGAAAAGGAAATATATGCATGGCGATGCATAACTGCAGTTATCTGATAGGAACAGATTTTATTGATTTAAGGTAGATGGGGTGTCTAAATGTTCGACGATAGATTTTTCCTATGCTTCTGTGAAAGACTTCTTGGTCAATGTACTTTCAAATTTCAATATAAAAACTGGGGGTCAAGGACCTTGTTTTTTCGTTAAAATACATTGAAACTAACATATTCGAAAGTAATTTTATATGGGTAATATAGGGGAAACTTAATTTTTCTTTGAGGAGTCATTAAACGATAGAATTTAATAAGATTGATTTTCTTCGTTTATAACAGCGGAGTTGTAAAATAATATTTCGATATTGGTAGTCAGTTTGATCCAATTTCGTCAAAACAAGCTCCAACACATCGGTAATGTATTATTGGCTTCAAAGTCAATAATTCAACTAATTTGAATAAAATCATATTCATCCGAGCCACGGTAAAGATCCATTTCGTTAACTGGTTCTTCACACAAAAATCATTCTTATTCAGGATGATTTACATATTTTTGGAATCAATGACATGCAATCAAACAGACCTAGAAAAACCGCCGTTATACAATTACACGTGCCGGTCTATGTACTTATATCTATGTTTATATATGACATTCGGCACTCTTCGGAGGTCATTGCGATGGGTAATTAGATGGCGTATAGTCTAAAATAGACACAAACTGTTAATCCATTTCAACTAGTCCATGCAATGTAAATAGTTTGTGTTGGAGTTTTTGCCACTTTAATTAAGTAACTATGATTCATGCGTTATTTCTATCTATTTAAAAGCTCTTTTAATGGTAGTTTCATGCTTTTTCATTTTACAAGTATTAGGCTCTAGAATTGATATGTTTCTTTAAAGGTATATGAGAGCATTTATTTTAGAATGAATTTCCGCGATTTATACTACAAAAGGAGCGCACTATGAAAGTAGAAAACAAAGCATTTAATTCTTATAATAACATTTATGATGTTATATCCTTAAAATTACGAGTAAAATTTAGCTTATCAGTTATGTTCTTATGAATTCGTGTAACGATAACGTTATCGTACGGGCAGACAGTCATATGTGCTGCATTATGGGGGAAATAAAACATAATTTCTGAATACCCCGCGATTGTTGTTCGCCAATAAAAATTAAAGCCTGGCATCGTGGCCAAACCACTCCCTCTCCGCGTCAATAAGTTTTTCTTTAAAAGACAACCCCCCCCCCCCCCCCCCCCCCCCATAAAAAAATCATTAACAGTCCTCGTCACAATGTTTTTCTCTATAACAAACTACAATATATGAATAAATTCATAAGGTATAAAGAAAGATATATAAAGACCAAACGTCCTCGTTGAATAAAATGTAAGACTTCTTTAACAAAGAACGTTTTTGATTTAGACTTAAATTTAAATTTCCATTTAGAAAATAGCAAGCATGGCAAGGTCTTAAGTCGGAACAAAAAGTATTTTATCAATTTATCGTTTTTTCAATGAGTCTTAACATGGGCGCAGACATGTTGGATCGATGAAAACATACATAGAGATATACCGGTATATAACAAAAATTGTTAGTATCGATAGTGGCGTTCGATTTCTTGTAGATTTGTATTTGTAATTAATTTTGACCTTTTTGCATTGTTTAGCGACAGATGGTCATACCAAAATTCTTGGTATCCTTTCTTTCATTCATTCATTGTCAGTTTGTTTTCGGCTGATGATTTGGAGTATCCCTTTGGTATATTTCGCCTCTCTTTTGCTTAGAAGTAAAAAAATAAAGCAAGATCTCATACGTTTTGATTTGATTTTTCTTTATTGGAAATACTCTGTTCTCGTTAAATTCGTATTCATCTTTATAAATTGTTTATGTTAAGTTGTTAAAATTTGTTCTCAGTTCAAAGAGTTTTGCAGAGGAGTCCAACATAAACTGGATTTAAGCAATTACAGTATACATAGATCTAATTCATACTGTTATTTGTAGGCGACAACTACCACATTCTTTTGCGATAATGTAAAAAATGTGCTGTTGAAAGTTGATAAGAAGCCAATTAAATACTTTATGAATATAAATATGTTCGAAAATTCATTCATGGTGAAATACAAAGAGACGAGACTCGTATGACCTTTATCTAAAATATCTGTAAAATAATTTGACAGGATGTTTTCTTGCAATCCATGCTTGACAAATATGTTATTAACTAATTTTAGCCTAAATACCTCCATAAGCCTGGAAAATATTGTGGATAGTCAACTGGTATGCAAATTGTTTAGAAGGTACGTAAATTCAAGCTGATAGCAAACATACTTACCCAAATACACAAGTGAACCTGTACACTCTTGTCGGAAACAATCTGTTGGTCCTGGTGCCAATATCTTTATTGTTTCATTATCATATAGGTATAAAACTCCTCCAAACGGCAAAGTATTATCATTTCCTTTCTGTGCAGATCCGGTTGCTAAGAAAAACATGTGTTTATTCAAGAACGTATCAAACACTTTGACCTGTACTTCGACCTTTAGAGGTAGTTCATTTAAACCGTGTAAAATGTCTACTTCGGGATATTTATAGGCTTTTATTGGCATCCACTCACTAATGAAATCTGGAGGTGCTAATGCGTGGGAAATGTCGAATACCAAAGTTTTCACTGCAATAAAAATATAAGTGATAACAGTAATGACATCAATGTTTAAAAAACATCTAACTTAAAAATTATGAAGAACAAAAACTCTCAACTTATAATACTGAACTAGGTTTTATCTGGATAACTATATAAATTGTACGAGAAATCAGCCTCTAAAAACGAGATTATTGTTTATCTTCCGACAGCCATTATTACTTTTCAGAGGCTTCATAAATATAATACAAAATGTCGCATGAGCTCAGTCAGCCTCGATCGTTTCGATGGCTGCGTCGCTTTTTATTGAATTTGAGTTGGAGTCAAATTATTTTATGTTACATATAGGAGAAACCATTGTTTTTCCCTATTAGTCTTTGTTAATTAGTATTTTTCAAAAGATAGGGCAGAATTTATCTTTGTTTAAAGAAATACTTGGCATGAGTAAAGTTTTATCCTGTCCAGTACTACAGTGAACATTTCACATAACATTTCATTGCATATAAAATAATAACCATCACTGATGTAAACCAATCAAATTTTCACCCCGTTTTTTCCAGTTTACAAGCTTTAGTAACCATGTCACCTCAAGTTTCCAAAATATTTTATAGAAACATCAAATAAAAAAAAAATGGTTCTTTGACACACCCAAGATATACGTTTATGACTAAAAAATAATTTTCTGCAATGAAATGCAGGGTTTATTTCCTACAATCGTCAAATTCAAGGGAATAGTTTTTTCGTATGAAACGGATTTGACGTACTATGATTTGGTGGTTTAACACCTGTAGCATAATTATGATTATTTCTGTGTGTGTCGGACTTAAATTAGAATATCTGCTGTGACATTTTGCTATGTAAAATTGATGCAAGGAATGTGCAATCACGAAGGAGATGGAACTTATATAAATGAAAGGATATATTAGGTAGATGTCGATAAGTTACAAAAATTGTCAGTGAGACTTTTTATACGGACTTATCATCGAATTTTTACTTGCAAAAAATCACACAATGAACTCAACTAGTGGGGCTAGCACTTCCGAACTTCTGCAGCATCACATCCGGTTTATGTTAGTCTTCTTGTTGCTCAATCTAGTTACGTTTCCTGTGTAGTGTGTTGCGGACTATTGTTTGTCGTCTGATCGTTTATCCTTTTTTTCCATGGTGTTGTCCGTTTTGTTTTGTTTTGTTTTTTAGGGAGGTAGGGGTGTTCCACCCTTGGTATGTTCTCCTTTTTTATATATATTTATCCATATTTACTATCACAGCACCTCTACATACTTTTTTTTTGCTTTTAAAATCTTCAACCATGTGCTATGAATGTGTCTAGAAATATCGAGAAAAAGAGTACCAGAAACCCTGCCATTCATACCGAATTATGGAATATTTACGCTCAATTGTATATATATATATTGACCACCGCGACTAGGTTTTTAACTTTTCGAAACTTAATAACTATAGTATCATTGAAGTTTTCAGAACCGTGGGGATCACCAGATCAAAGTGACATCAACTATAACTGATGGGGTAATTTTCTGATTTTCTGTGAATTTACTCTTCATTAAATGTTAAAATTTAATTAGAACGAAAGTTTTTCAACCCAAAATGCATATATGACCTTAGCAAGATGAAGGCACATTAGGGAATTTTAATTTTTAAGGCTCTCCATTGTTTGTATTTGATTTGGTTTAGAAATTGCCAATGATATGATTCGAGTACCGCTAGTGGATTTTTTTTTTGTCTAGAAACGCGAGTCTGGTGTATTAAATTATAAGCATGATCTTCATGTTTTTTTTCTTTTGAACTCTGACAATAATAAACATGCATCAAGGGAATTAGAAAATACTTTTTTGAAAACTCGATCTTAATTATTATTTGTAAATAAGCACGAAGTTTGATTTTCATTGCTATTTACCTCTAAAAAAGAATAATTGTTTAAAAAAAGATGTTAGTAGATACATTTTTGCAACATATACGTGAGGACAAAACTAGCTATGAACAGCATTTGTCTATGACAAACTTTTATTGAATAAGAAATACATGAATTGAACTTAGTGTATCTGCTAACATAATGAAATTCAATTATCGTATCAAATGAACTAAAACATGAAGAAGATTTTTATCTGGCTTAATGCTGAAATGTAAACGCTTAAACTAATATTGTTAATTTATTAAAATGCATTTTCTTAGCTGTTATGTTTATCAAGTAATATATTAGTTGATTGAAACTACAAAATGAATATTTCAATACCAGGGTAAGTATTAATAAAAGAATATGGCCTTTAGTTTTTCGTATCAATTTAAATGGTGATTATGTTTCTTTTTTATAACATTAACCCAGAATATTTCATAGATAGTTGTCTTCCTGATTAATTATTTAAATGAAATTATAAGGAATAAAAGGAAAAGGTTCCGCATGTGGTGTACTCTCGCCAAGGTAATTATCAGATCGGTAGACAGTGCTTCGGTACTGACATGGTATTTTTTCTTAAATTCTCCGTTAATAAATTGAGAAATATAAAACAAACTATTGGTCCAACACTTTCAGGCTAAGATGACTATAGATGAATTTGGCTACACTTTTTGGTTCCATTTGGTCACATGAATGTAGCTCTTTTTGGTTCCATTTGATCACATGAATGTAGCTCTTTTTGGTTCCATTTGGTCACATGAATGTAGCTCATTTTGGTTCCATTTGGTCACATGAATGTAGCTCTTTTTGGTTCCATTTGGTCACATGAATGTAGCTCTTTTTGGTTCCATTTGGTCACATGAATGTAGCACTTTTTGGTTCCATTTGGTCACATGAATGTAGCTCCTCACATATTCTGGATTTATCTTATACAGCATTGGCTTTTAAAGTTTTGGGTTTGAGAGTTCCTTGTGAAAATAAATCTAGAAAATCGCTTCGGAAGCACCAACATAGTAAAGTGGTATTTCCAGTTACTATCACTGGTCGATACCACTGCTGGTGAACTATAAGTGCTCGAGAATATCATCAGCTCAGTCAGCAGTGCTTTGGTACTGACATGATTTATGACATACTCTCCTTAAATTTTCCGTTGATAAATTAAAAAAATTATATAGAATCTATGGTTCCAACTCTCTCAGGCATTTAGCTTTTGCTATTAGGTCCCATTAGCTTATAAAGCTCCTTACGTATTCAGGTATTTATCCATCCCTGGTTTACAGATTTTTGAGTTTGAGCCTTCCTGATGCAGGTTATTCTAGAAATATACTTTAGACATATTAGAAGTAACAAATTTATAAAGTGTTATTTTAATGTAGGCTGTTTTGTTACAAGTGGCAAAATTAAAAGCTCAAACACATCAAACGAATGGAAAACAACTGTCATACTCCTGACTTGGTACAGGCATTTCCTTATGTAGAAAATTGTGGATTAAACCTGGTTTTATGGCTAGCTAAACCTCTCACTTGTATGACAGTCGCATACAATTTCATTATATTGACAACAATTATACATGTAAGAAATGTATGTGTTAGGCTTCCTACACTTTTCAAACACTTAAACACATTTCGTCCTCAGGATATTGGGTATGATACGTTTATGCTAACTCACATTTAGTCGGTACAGCTTAGGTAGAGGTCAAGTAGAGGGCAGCTTCTGCGAAGAAACCACGTCTTCAATAGCAGATTATTTAAATGAAATATTCTGATTGTAAACTGTCCTTTTATTAGTTATCAATTAATTCTACAACTAAGATTGAAGCTTATTCAGGTAACGTTTAATTTATACAATTAACACTCTTTTTATGGATTTTTACATA
The DNA here is from genome assembly GCF_021869535.1 of Mytilus californianus. Classification (NCBI taxonomy): domain Eukaryota; kingdom Metazoa; phylum Mollusca; class Bivalvia; order Mytilida; family Mytilidae; genus Mytilus; species Mytilus californianus. The sequence goes on along the minus strand of NW_026262679.1, from coordinate 56,451,024 downwards.
TTGAGTTGATGTTTAACTCATTTAATGTATTTGCTTTCAAAAAAATTGTCGTCTAATAAAATGTAAAGAAAAAAGCGTCATGTGAATTGAAATCGAAATTTCATCTTTCATTGCGATATAAATACACTTGTAAATGAATTTCAGTCTTATACGGTCATTTTGATCATAATAATATCTGAAAATGCTGAACCTAAAAACTTTGAGTCTTGATACGTGTTTGTCTATTTTTTCAAAAATGTTCTTATTGTAAATCAGATATTTCGATTTTGAACCGAAACGGCAATTTTGATCTGAACAGGTTTTAAAATGAAACTGAACAATATGCCATGATAAGTCTTTCATTCAATCTCAAGACTTATCTACTTTGATAAATTCAGTAATGTTGAGACAAATCGCTTGCAATCAGTCAATTTAGAATTGTTCAGTAATTGCTATTTACCTGTACAAATCAACAAAGAACTGAATTGTTTGAAAAGTTCCAGAACAGTACTGGATTGACTGACTGTAATCGATGTACTAGTGTAAAGTGCATGCACTGTATATTTCTTAATTTGTTATTAAGAAAACACCCTTAGTGTCTACAAGTGCTTTCATATTTTGGGTCTGAGCTTTCCTGATCAAGCTATATCCAGAAAAATGTCAAGACGCACCAAGGTGGCTTTTAGAGTACATACAATCTAAGACTCTCTCATCTTGCAATAGTATTAAAACATTTGACTTTTCTACACTTTACACAAGTATTCCCCATTCCAAACTAAAAGACAAATTGAAAGAGTTGGTATTACTTCGTTTCATTAAAAAGAATGGCGAACGTAGATACAGGTATCTTGTCTTGGGGAGGGATAAATCCTACTTTGTAAAGAATCACTCTGATTCAAACAAAAAATTCTCTGAAACTGACATTATCAAGATGTTTGATTTCTTGATTGACAACATATTTGTTACGTTTGGAGGACGTGTTTTTCAACAGACTGTCGGAATTCCTATGGGAACCAATTGTGTCCCTCTTCTTGCCGACTTGTTTCTTTATTATTATGAGGCTGACTTCATACAGGAACTTCTTAGGAAGAAAGATAAGAAGTTAGCAATATCCTTTAACTTTACGTTCCGCTATATAGATGATGTTCTCTCACTAAATAATACAAAATTTGGTGACTATGTTGAACGAATCTATCCCATCGAACTAGAGATAAGGATACTACAGATACAGTTAAGTCTGCCTCATATCTTGACTTACATCTAGAAATTGACAATCAATGAGGGTCGAGTGAAAACAAAACTTTACGACAAAAGAGATGATTTCAGCTTCCCAATTGTGAACTTTCCATTTCTATGTAGCAACATTCCAGCCTCGCCTGCATACAGAGTATATATCTCCCAATTGATACGATATTCCTGGGCTTGTATTTCCTATCATGATTTCCTTGATAGAGGATTGCTGCTCACAAGGAAGCTATTAAACCAAGAGTTCCAAATGGTGAAGTTGAAATCATCCCTTCGTAAACTTTACGGACGCCATCACGAGTTGGTTGACCGTTATGGAATAACTGTTACACAGATGATATCGGATATGTTCCTTATGTCGTAACTACAATACTCTTCCCTTTTCACGAATGTGACCTACCGAATTAGACTATTTACCTGATTTGTAATAACATAATCAACACGACGGGTGCCACATTTGGAGCAGGATCTGCTAACCCTTCCGGAGCACCTGAGATCACCCCCAGTTTTTGGTGGGGTTCGTGTTGCTTAGTCTTTAGTTTTCTATGTTGTGTCATCTGTACTATCATTTGTCTGTTTGTCTTTTTATTTTTGGCCATAGCGTTGTCAGTTTGTTTTCGATTTTTGAGTTTGACTGTCCCTCTTTTATTAAATGTAAGTATATAAAATTAAGGTATACACTCGGGTATGCACTATATTATCAAAATGACAATCAATTATTTAAAAAAAAACCTATTTTACGTACATATAAGGACATATATAATGTTCTTGCATAGGAAAACGCCTAACAGCTTATAAAACTTCTCAAAGAAATATACTAGACGAATAGTTGTTCAGGAGTCGAATTGCATTGAGCATCCAGGTGCTTTTTAATTAAACATAATTATGGTCGATTATTTCCGGGTTACTTAAAACCACCCCATTAAATATTAATTTAGTGAACATATGTACGATTACTTCTTGGAGATACAGTACAAATATATCTTGCATGTTTTTAAAAACTAGAAGTTTAATATAATTTGCGGCATTTTAGTAATCGATCCCTCAATATATATACAACTAAATTACATCCTGACTTGACATTTATTGTTTTAATATAATTTATTTATAAACATTGATGATGTCTCTGGAATATTTTCAAAAATTAGTCTCTTATATGAATTAGATAACAACATACTTAAGTACTTAAGCTTAATTACTTGAAATCCGCAGCTACTTAGACGCAGCATCTATTCAATCAAATAACACATTATGATAAATCAATCAATACTAGCCAATAAAAAAACATGACGAAGCTCAAATTTATCATAAAATATAACGAAAAATGTATGAATAAAAGGTATGAAGTCCATTAAACTTAAATCAAACGCTCGACTATATCAACCAAAAGGAATGGGAAACAAATTCAGAAAACTTTTTTATCAAGTGAAAACCAATCATTTGCATAGCGATTGGTTGATAACGTTTGATTTTGTCCGTTTTTATTGACTTCCTGGATTTTTAATTTATTTTAGAATTTGGCCCTTTTGTTATACTTTTTTTATGCATATGATTCAGAAAATGTGCCGTACAATTGAAAAAAAATGGGTCAATTTTATTTCGCGTGACAAATGATGACAAGAATCGAGTCCCCGAATAAGTATTCAAATATCTGCAAAAAAAACCCAAAACTTTAATCAGACCATGTTCATATTTCAAGATCAAAGCTCAAATAATTTAGTCTTAAAAGTTTTTGCGATCATACAGATTTCCCTGTGTACAAATTGAGATTTCTTGAACAACCTTCATCAGGTTTAGATATTCTATTTCTATAAAGTACTTGTGATAAAATAAACGTCACAAAAAATACGTCACTTTTTGTTTGAAATTCTAAAGATCTACTGCTAAATCTTAGATCACAATCTCTGCAATTTTGCAGCAACATTAAAACCTTTGATTTTTCTACACTTTACACTACTATTCCCCATGCTCAATTGAAAGATCGACTTCACCATCTCATTAAACAGAGCTTTTCAATAAAAATTGGAATCGTAGATATAAATTTCTTGTTTTGGGTTATAATAATTCTTATTTTGTGAAGAACCACACTGATTATATCAGAAAATACACTGAAGATGATATTATCAAAATGCTGGACTTTTTAATCGACAATATATTTGTTGAGTTTGGAGGATTGATATTTCAACAGACAGTCGGTATTCCAATGGGTACTAATTGTGCACCCCTTCTGGCCGACTTGTTTTGTACTCGTATGAACCAGAATTCATTCAGAACCTTCTAAAAGACAAAATAAAAGCACCTTGCAAAATTCTTTAATTTTACATTCAGATATATTGATGATGTCCTATCTCTGAATAACCCATATTTCAATCAGTACTTGCATCTCATATATCCCAGTGAACTTGAAATTAAGGATACTACTGATACAAGAAGGACTGCTTCATACCTTGATCTTTTCCTCAATATTGAAACAGATGGACGACTTCACACTAAAATCTATGACAAACGGGATGATTTCAACTTCCCAATTATCAATTTCCCATTTCTCAGCAGTAACATACCCTCTGCTCCGTCGTATGGTGTTTACAGGTAGGGTGAAGGTTGGCGCCTATTAAAACGTGTAAACCCGCTGCATTTGTTTGCACCTGTCTTAAGTTAGGAATCTGATGTTCAGTAGTTGTCGTTTGTTAATGTGGTTCATAAGTGTTTCTAGTTTCTCGTTTTTTATATAGATTAGACTGTTGGTTTTCCTGTTTGAATGGTTTTACACTAGTCATTTTTGGGGCCCTTTATAGCTTGCTGTTCGGTGTGAGCCAAGGCTCCGTGTTGAAGGCTGTACTTTGACCTATATTGGTTTACTTTTACAAATTGTGACTTGGATGGAGAGTTGTCTCATTGGTACTCATACCCCATCTTCTTATATCTATTTACATATCTCAATTGATACGTTTCACACTAACTTCATATACAGGAGTTATGAAGAGGAAAGATTAAAAATGACACTCCGTACATTTTATGGACACCATCACGAATTGGTTGATATATACGATGTGTCTGTGTCTAAACTAACTAATGACATTTTTACCACGTCTTAGGTTGTGGTTTAACATCTATGTCGTCTGTCTGCTAAGCACCGAACTTGACCTATTCCCGAATATGACTGTTATACCGAGTGTGAATTTGCATTGCTATACGACGTGTCTCGGTATTTTGTAGATCCAACATTCATGTATTTATTTTTGATATTTCTGTTATGGTTTCGGTTAGATGATGTGTTATGTCTTATCGTTTGTAGTCCAAATTATTATAAAATTGCCCTTCAATACCATCATTGTCATGAAAATTGTTTGGACTGTTATTGTGAAAATAAGTGTATAAAGTTCGAGATTGCATGTTCTTTACGTAAGTGCGTCACTGTTTTCGAAGTCCTGTGGTGTCCGTCGTTGATGGAAGATGTTCGTTGTTGTTCTGCGGTTTGCATGTTGTGTCGACTATTATATTATTTGTTTGTGCGTTTCTCTATGATGAGTGTTCTTGCGTGTGTTTTTGCTGTATTTCTGTCACGTAGTGTTGTCATTTTAGCGATATTTTTTTTAAACATTGTCATTAAAGCAGGAGGTTTGGCTAGCCATAAAACCAGGTTCAACCCACCTTTTTTCTTTAAATGTTCTGTACCAAGTCAGGAATATGGCAGTTGTTATCAAATAGTTCGTTTTTATGTATGTTGGCGTTTGTTTTTGTTGCATTTCAGTGTTCCTATTGTTCCGTTGTTTTCCTCTTATAGTTGATGTGTTTCCCTCGGTTTTAGTTTGTAACTCGGATTTGTTTTCTCTCAATCGATTTATGACTTTTGAACACCGGTATACTACTGTTGTCTTTATTTGTGGCGTTGATACATTCGTGTGACGCACAGTTTATAATTCTATTGTGTTGTCCTGGTGTACTGTCATAAATTCATGAGAGGTGTCCGGTCTTATTCTGTGGTTTACATGTTGTAATGTACTTTTATATTATTTATTTAGGTACTTCTCTTTCCTGAGTGTTCTTGCGTTAATTTGTACTGTATTCATGTCACGTAATGTTGTCATTTTAGCTATATTTTAACATTGCCATATAAGCGGGAGGTTTTGCTAGCCATAAAACCAGGTTCAACCCACCATTTTTTTCTTAAAATGTCCTGTACCAAGTCAGGAATATGGCAGTTGTTATCAAATAGTCCGTTTCTATGTATGTTTTTATTGCAGTATTTCTTTACGTTGTTCCGTTGTTTTCCTCTTAAAGTTGATGTGTTTTCCTCGGTTTTGGTTTGTGACCCGGATTTGTTTTCGCTTAATCGATTTATGACTATTGAACAGCGGTATACTACTGTTGGCTTTATTAGAGACTAACAATTAAAACAAAATACTATTCAGGGCAAAATATTGACAATGAAGATACTGCGATAATATAATGGCAAATCTTACATGGTTTTGTAAATATTTGCATCGAAAGACATTATGTTTCGAAACAGAATTTAATGAAGGAAAGCCGAGTTCCATTATTTATAATAAAAATGTCATATTTTATAGTATTCTGTACATTTACTGCACATCCCAATTCTGAACATAAAATGAAAACATTAAGACAGAAAGACATTGGCATTTCTTCGATATTGTTTTGTACCTAATTCCACCGATGTATAGAAATGAATTCCTTAAGGGGTGAAATAAAGGAATGTATATTGCCGATTATTCGTTGTTTTGATTGATTTATTGTTGCTTGCTAAATGGTCACTGGGGCAATTATTTTAAATTATGCATATTCAAGGCAGCGAGAATAATTAATACAATATGTAGGGTTTGCAAGGTAAGTCGATGAAGTGATGAAAATGAGGGTGAACTCCAGGAATGACCATATTTCTGTATCACAGTCAACCCTTAGGGTTTTGTCGTTTTGAAAAAAATCACCAAAGATAATGGTTAAATAATCTAATGTGCCAATTTCGCGTTTCGTATACATGAGACTAATCATAACACTGGAATAAGAAATAGTAGAAAATCCAAACCAAAAACGTAAAGCAAAACGTTTCTATTAAATCTTGCAAAGGCCATATATGCCAAGGGTTAACCAATCTTTCTGTTTCAAAAGATGTAAACATTTTATGAACATTAAATTTACAGAAAATTACCATGTATGTATATATATATGACATTTCATGTCAGGACAGCTAAGCGGCCTACTTGATTGATGATATAATAAAGAAGAAAGTTAACGTTCGTATGCAATGGCCTCGACCCATTGATTGTAAAATCTCATCAAAGATACCAAGCTTATAAATCAGTACGTCAGACGCGCGTTTCGTCTATATAAAACTAATCAGTGATGATAGAATAAAAACAGTATGAAGCAAGTGTTTCATGTATCGGAAAACCCAAATAACAATAAAAATATTTTGATAAGAGTTCGTTTTACGCATTTAAAAATAGAAAACTTACTTACTCAATTTAATTCATTTATATCAAAAGGCTTTAATTCAAATTTCTTATAGATTAGATAGGCACGACTGAAAGGGGTGTTGTTTGAAGATAAGATGTCCCAAAGTTTCTAGTTGTATTACTTTCCACAACTCAAAACCGTTTATATCCATTTCCATTTTTTAGACTAACACAAATTCGGCTTTTCACCTTTACACTGTTATTATTCAATAACAAGTTGAAAATAATAGTGTATTAGTTTTGGCTGATGGATGTCAATCATTGTCACATTAACCATTATGTCTGTTTGGGACACTCACTAACGTGTGTCAATATATCAGAACTATAAATAACTGTGGTACAAGTGGGAAATTTAACCAGCTATAAAACCAGGTTTAATCCACCATTCGGAAAATGCATGTACCAAGAAAGGAATATGACAGTTGCTTTCCATTTATTACGTTGGTTGATATAGTATAACGTCTGATTTTGTCAGTTTTTATGTACTTCATCCCTTTTTGAATTTATCTTGGAATTCAGTATTATTTCATTACATACATTTTATGTTTATAAATTTGTTTTCACATGAAGAAAGGAAGTCTTCAAAACAGGTTCATCTTATACTAGGCAACGGAAATATGAAACATGAATTAGTGAAAAATATTGTTAAAATTAATTTTCTCAATAACAGGCTTATAAAAAGGGACATTTTCACATATTTTACTCTTATCCAAGCTATTAAGTTTTCAACACTAAAGATATCATTAACCAAGGTGATTGCTTAAAACTGAGGAAAGTCTCTTACTAAAGCAGAAACGTGGCTTTTCTCTTCTATTTCTTTAGACAATCAAATAAAAGAACATTTATGTTTTGAAACGTGTATGTAACTTTTGACTTCTTATCGTGCTTTGTGAGAACCATTTTGTTTCAAATAAAAAATGTTATATGTAAATGAAGTTATCAAGCTGCTAATTTCTATTATTGACAACTTGGTTGTTACAATTGGAGGTCTTGTTTTTCAACCGATCGGTATTCCCATGAGAACCAACCGTGCTTCTCTTTTTGTCGACCTTTTTTTTAAGCTATGACTTATTACAAGGGCTTCTCACGAAGAATTAAGAGAAGCTAGCATTATCATTTTGACTTCACGTTCTGCAATAAGGATAATGTCCGCTAATTGAATGATTCAAAGTTTCGGTGACCTTTCTGATCGCATCTTGCACATTGAAATGTAAACATAGGATACCACAGATACTGTTAAATCTGCTTTATATCTTCACTTACATCTAGAAATTAACTCTGATGGTCGGTTGAGTAATTAACTTTATGACGAGATAATTTCATTTTTTCATGCTTGTGTGGCAACGTTCAAACAGTGCCTGCATATGGAGTATACATCTCCAAGTTGATACGATATTCCAGGATCTGCATTACGCATCATAATTTTCTTGATAAAAGATTGCTATCATAAGGCTGCTATTGATACAACTAGTAAAGATGAAATCAACCCTTCGAAAATTTAACGCACGCCATTATTATTTGGTTGACTGTTATGAAATATCTGTGTCACAGGTGACCACGACTATGATCCACTTGTCGTAATTACAATACAGTCCTCTTGATTTTGTAAAGACCCCGAATATGACTTTTCATCGATTTTTCATCGTCATGACAACTCAAAGGATGTCAGTTATGGAACATGAACTGCTTATTCTTAAAATTTTAATGTAGTGTTTTGTGGACTTTTTTTTCGTTTTTCTTTTCAGCCATGTTTTATTTGGCATTGTCTTTTTTTTCTCACTTTTTTCAAAATTTTGCCCTTGGTATCTTTTTATTTACTAAGTAACTCTCAAATGGTCTTCTCGGGATCGGAAAGTCAAGCCATTATTACCGAGTCGGACGCCAAATATTGAAAAGTATTTGCATCTTCTTTGCATGGCCATTATTATTAAGGATAAGCAAAGACCGTTCACATAGCAGTGACATGAATTTCGATATGTAGACTGTTAATTTGGATCAAGTGAAATACGACTCCTCATGTCGGATTACTGAAAGAAAATAGTTATATTCATTATATTTCTGAATCTGCATGTAATATTTGCAACTGGACTTCGACACATCCATATATCAATCATCATAACTGCCACTGTTATAGAGGGGTAAATATTTAACTTCTTTCGGCAACATGACGCTGTACATGATGTATAAATACGCAGTAAAGTTTCAGACTTCGGACGTGAGATCAGTTTCAAGAGTTGAAAGAAACCAACACCCAGACACTATCCCACGACATTCTATCAATTATCTTCTTTTCGTTTGAGTGAATATGTATTGAATATTTGCCCCTTGACGAGAAGTCCTGTAATACCAACTACATTTAATTTGAATAAAAATCATTATTTACTAAGATATCACCGGTTTTGTACTTACATAAGCAACACGACAGGAATATATGATCTGCTTACCCTTCCGGAGCACCTGATATCATCCCCGGGTTTTGGTAAGATTCGTGTTGATCGGTCTTTAGGTTTCTATGTTGTGTATTGTAGACCGTTGTTTGGCTTTAATCGATTTTCGTTTTTTTCCGTGGTATTGTAAGTTTGTTTCGACTTTTAAGGTTGAATCCCTCTTTGGTATACTATGCCTCTCTCATATCAATAACTAGCAATAAAAAAACTATACTGATGCCGTATTGAATTACTATATACAAACAATTATTTACTAAATCGAATGTCTATGATCAACGTTCAATTAATTTGACTCAAAACAATAAGAAAAGGCGGAAGATACATTTGTATCAAGAGGACATTCAAAACTCTCCTCCTACCATCTACTGTCCACATTTAACATGTTGAAAAATTCTGGCAAGTTGCGAATGATTTAAAACTGGTAAAAAAAAGGCGGATGATACATTTGTATCAAGAGGACATTCAAAACTCTTCTTCGTCCATATACTGTCCACATTCAACATGTTGAAAAATTCTGAAAAGTTGCGAATGATTTAAAACTGGTTAAAACGATTACTGATAAATTCTTTTATTGATGGTTATTACTTCAGACTTGAATATTGCAAATGACTTTGTAGTGGCGATATCTGGAGACAGTTTGTTCTAGTCCTTGTCGGTATTGACCTGCTCCTGCCATTTTTTATAGCTGGCTCTATTGGTATGTATGATGTCATGTACGACTCGAGCTTCTTTGTTGGTTTTTGTAAGTACTTATTCTTGTCGGTAACTACCAGGCCATTTGATTTTTCGTTACACAAAATGTGTCGTGCTTCTTTACGCATCGTCATCCTAGATTATTTATTGGGTTGCTGACCCTGGATCCATTGCTATGCCCCGCTGGTTACGTATCAATCGTCTTTGTACTTTTGTATTTTGTCTGTGTGGTTTTGCTGATGCGGCATATTCCATTTGTGGTCTTCTGTATTGACATGAATTAGCATTGATTTTGTCATAATTATAAATCAACTGAATACAAAACTTTGATTTTTTCGAAATACTACGGATTTTCTACCCCGGGAATAAATTACTACAGTACCATAATTGTTTTTGGTTTTTTTAAACCTTTCGGAATTTTGGGTCTTCAATGCTCTTCAACATCGTACTTTTTTTGGTCCTTTTAACTTTTTTGATTTGTGCGTTACTGATGAGTCTTTTGTAAACAAAACGCGCGTCTGGCGAACACAAATTTAATCCTAGTATCTATGATGAGTTTACTTATTAAAGTCTTATAAGCATATTCTTTGATGGATTTTGAGCTGTGAAGGTAAGTTGAAAGAAAACTGACATCGCCTTGGCAAAAACGAAAATCGATGGAAAAAGTCCATAACACACTACACAGAAAACTGAAGATTTAGTAACACGAACCCCACCAAAACTCGGGGGTGAAGTCAGATGTTCCGGGAGGGTAAGTTGTTCCTGCTACGCAACAAACGGCTCATTCATTTGATAACAATGTTTGTAGAGTGTACACGACATATTGGCGTAAATTTTCAGAACTTCCTTACGTCTCTGATTCGGTAAGGTATGATTGTAAATGTTTCCTTGCCATAACAAAACCCTTATCGTATTTTTCCGATTTATCTTTTATTATTTGCTATATCCAGAGAAATAAAGACAATTTAATAAGTCAGTTCGATATTTTAATCAATCGTTTAAAGCGTGATTACTATTGTATGCTTGGTTTTCCAAATCGTTTGATACATTTGCAAATTTAGCATCGGGATTTGTATAAAATTCATTCGGCGCATTTTTTCGCTTCCTATCCGGAGTCTTCAGCTGATGACACGAATTTTGTCAACCATGATAGATTGTATTTTGAAACGTATCTTAAAATTAACATCATAGACCTAAGTCAATGTCAGGTTTCACTCAGATAAATAAACTTAACTAAAGGTTTAGTACATTGTAGATTTATTTTTTGTTTGTCCAAGAAGAGGCTGCATGTATGATCTGACAGTTAGTAAATTGGTGTTAATGAAAATAAGGTTTTGCAAACAAATTGTATAAAGAATCCGAATTACGGAATAATGAACCTTGAAGGAATGTTAATTAATGTTTTTTTTTCTTTATTCATAGTGTTTGGTATTGAGTTTATTTTCTATCCATATTGATCGATTCTACAAACAAAAATGAATTTTTTACAAGAGTGTATCTTTGAAATCTTTAATTTCTAAATTTTATTAACACACATTTAACACGTTTAAACTTGATTCAGATATTATACATTTGAAAAACAATTTCTAAAAAATAGAACATATGATGCACTTGTATTCATTGCATTATTGGATAAGCGTATTAAGTCCGATATGACAGTATGTAACTGCAGACATTTTCATATTATCAGATTACCAAGATCCCCTGCGAAGTTTGCCATTGAAGTTCAACAAAGTCATCAATTATTTTCTTTGAGCTTTATTCATTTTAGTAATTTCTTTCCTATGGCTTTCAATTATTTTGTGTCAATAATTCGAAAGTAAAACATTCAGCAATTATTTAGCTATTTATTTCGTGTATTCAAATGAAAGTATTGCAGTTTGCTGTCCTTAAATAAAGGAGTGTGTCATCTGTCAATTAATTAGTAATGTGTAATAATATAACAATGAAACTGTTTAGTGAAAGCGCATGATTATATTTAGTAAACGAATCTATATTTTGGGAATGCATTTGCTTGATACATGTTCAAGTAAAGCTAGTTCGTGTAAATTTAAAATGTTCACATTTTCTATTTATCTCAATATGAAAGATAAAATATTAAAGATGCCTTCATAATTAGACAAAGACTGACAAAAAGGAGGTATATGTACATATACAATATCTTGACAAACTGAGAACTAACTTAATATGAACCTAGTTTTAACATAAAAACAACGAAGGTCAGGACATTCCTTCATCAAACAATAGGGAATCAACTTCAACGGCGTATTTATTTATCAATATCCACATGCAGTCCATGAATTGATTGTTGATATTACAGACTGGAACACACATACAAAACAAAATACAAAGCGACAACTTTCAATCCTTTGCAACATAGAATCAAACGACCAAAACGTATGTGCAAGTTTACTAAATGTTAATGTTAAAAAATACCCACAACATGTATGACCTTAACCCTTACCATGCTGAGCCCGTCATATGACGGGATGACCCAGACCACCGTTATTTGGCTCTAATGGCTCTCCATACTTTTAGAGGTCAACTTCATGATACTTATTTCGAAACTGATGCATGTTCCCTCAACCTGAGGCTATCTATTGTCATGTTTCTCATGTTTAAGTAGCATTTTGAGTTCAAATACGAACTTGGAAATTGAAATCGGATAAAACTGGTTTTTCTGGAAGGGTGGGCTTCCCTTATGTGTCTTACACAGGAAGTTCAGAGGCCTAAAACTTTCAAAAATAGTGTAAACCTGCAGGCATATATCTACTGATCATAATTATTATTGAAATAGGCAGAGGAAACGACTACTTCCGGTTTCAGGTCCAGTTGAAGTCCAAAATCGGAAGAAATCGTGAAATTTCCATATTTTTTGTCCAAATGACCTTCTTTAGACTGGTGTTCCCAGATCAGTGTCACTCCAACCTAAGAACTGTTGGGGTTAATGTGTTTACTGGGGTCCACTGTACATGCAGACTACAGCTGGATACCTATATCAGCATCCCGCGGTCTTTGGGGTCAAGAAATAGGACGAAAAATCGTAAAAAATGACGCTTTTTGCACCTGATGACCAATTTTGGGCCAAATTCTCGCCCACTCACCCCACCTCCTCACCCCAACCACCCCGCCCCATGATCCCCTACCTTAGACAAAGAAATCAATATGCTTCAGCAGCAGGGTAAATTTCATTTGCATATAATTTGCATATTTTTGCAAATAAACGAAAATTATACTTTTTCTGAAAACAATTCAGCATGGTAAGTGTTAAATATACCTAAAGTTAATAAACATTGTTAAAAACCTTAGATTATAATGATACATTTCCAACGACGTAAATTGTAAGCAAAGTAGTCTCATCATTAATCCAGAATTTTACTTTTATATAATATTTCGATAACAATTACAATTCTTTTTGAGGAGAGTAAAAGTAGTCATACATATATCAATTTGGAGTACTATAAATTGTTTTGTACGATAATTGATATAGATGCCGTCCTACACCAAATCTTTAAAATAATTTGCTTTTCGATGAAATACCGTAACAGTATTAATTTCATACAAAATTTACTGATAAATCCGATTTTATTTTGTTTTTAATGTTGCATTAATACATGGTCTGAAAATATGAGTGGCTGATGACCTAAAGATCCATTGACACACTATACATTTCAATCGTGTATCAATTAACAGGGATCCGAAGTACTCTGAATAAAGGTACTTATTCCTAAAGGATTAAATCCAGGATGGGATCATTTCAAGGATTAAATCTTTAAAGCTAGAATTTAAGTGCGAGTAACCAAGGAGGCTTAGCAATCTGATGTTATCGGAATTTCTGCTTTTATATACTGTCAAATTCAATGGTACAAACATGACAATGCTTTTTTTATTTTAACGCGAAAATTATAAATATTTAGTATCATAATATAACAATTGACCAGAAAATCAGATACTCTGACACCAATTCTCATTCATGTTTTTTACCTAATTCACCGGTTGTGTGGTTAAAACTTGTATCGACATTAAATCTACCAACATTATAAGTTTTTTTGTAATGTGGCAAAAGTATATGACTATCAAATTCAAAAAGAACGTATGCCTATGGTAAAAAACTGCTAGATAATATAGATATACTACGAATTCATTTCGCTTCTATCAACTTTGTGCAATACGTAAGCGTATATGACTATCAAATTCAAAAAGAACGTATGCCTATGGTAAAAAGCTACTAGATAATATAGATATACTACGAATTCATTGCGCTTCTATCACCTTTGTGCAATACATAAGCTGAACTATCTTCTGCATTACAGAAGATAATATTGTTGTCGCTCAAGATGGTTTACTGCTAAATGTATACTGATATTTACAAACATTTTAACATTGGTCCATTATATGCCATAAAATACAATACATTTTAACTGTTTTTAATCCACCTGACGTCGTCTGCATCTTTTGTTTTACTCATAATACAACATTTAAGCAAAGAAAACGATGCAGATTGCACACGAAACTCGTTTTATTGATTCGCTCTTTCCGCATACGGTTGCTAGGGCAACGGAAAATGCTGTTTTTGTTGTTTTTGAATATTTGAAAATTACTAGAATTACACTTATACATTGTGCATTCCTCAATGAGGAAGGTACTTTAACTCAACGAAAAGTAACATTAACTTGAAATGAAAATTATTTTAACTTTGACAATGAAATATATCCACAAGCATTTTGATATTAAGCAATAAAAAATTGTAAGACGTAACTCATATAAAAGGTAAAACACTAAGATGTTAAATACATAACACTAAAATACGTAAAATGGCGGCCTAATATTTCGACCCTAAAGGTCTTTTCAAGGATCATTTAAAAGAAATCAAAAGTCCAGATCACTCAAGGAATGTTATCTACCGGTATGAGTTCATATAATAAAAACCAAACATTTGAAAATAATAGCATAACAGATAGAGGTTATCAAATAAGTTATGTCAATACATTGTAATAAATCACTGTGTGACAATTTAGGTTCTATCCAAAGACGAGAGAGTATATTGCTCATCCAAGGACAAAACTTAGGAAAATTGTAAAACTCACTAATATTTCCCGATACTACACGCATACATTGTAGGAATGTCGCCTATAACTGATGATTTTGTCATTTTAAACTTTTTGCCACGCCATTAGAGAGTTATTGAAAAACATTTTGGGAATTATTGAATAGCGTGCACGATTAAATTTTCCCAAGATAATATTCATCAATTTTAATATGAAATTCTATAGTATTCTGAGCATTAAATTTCACACACCCTTCAGAGTAGCAGGTGCATATTAGTGTTACCCATGTCCGTAATGACTTTTTGATGTCAAACAGCAGATCGAACTGTTTTGTTTGTTTTTAATGCCGGTAGATATTGATCAGATTAGTTGTTCAAAAATGTTTATTTCATATCGGTTAAGAATTAGCTTCTCTTATTGGATAACAAGGGGCCACATGACATTCTTTATTCTTAAGTAAAATAATTCCAACAGAAAAAAACGGGACAGAAAACCGGTCGTTAACGGACTTTTACATGTTAATGACCAGTGGGGCGTGGTTTCTCTGTTTAGAGTGATGTCCCTTTAATAAAACGCAATTTCGATTCAGACGTTTGGAACATTGCTGCACTGGAAGGAACGTCTGCTACAGACACCTCAAATGATCATTTTGCCGTACTTTCCGATGCTGATAGAGACAAACCAGGCCTCTACAATAATTATTTTAACTTGCCCAATAGGACAAGTACATACCAAAACTTACTTGTTCGAATGGAATTTTACTTGTCCGAAAAAAACTTATTAACTTTTTTCCATTAAAAATTATATTTTAATGAACAAAATGAAATAAAACGATGCAACAGTTACAGTTTATTTATTATCTATTGACATCTTTGTCAAAAATAGATATTAATTTTGTTAAGTCCATGATGATTGTATCGAAGTGGTTTGTTTATAATATTTCCGTCTCATTCAATATTGTCATTTTAATCTCAACGGTCAGTGCCTTATCTTCAAAGCGCACCACTGAAAACGATCCTTCTAGTGGAGGTTGTTCTAAATTGTCTGAGGAAGATTCAGCAGTAAGATCGGTATCTATTACTGGTTTCCGTATATAGAATGTGTTTTTTCTATGTCAAAGTATCTGACGAGAAAACAGTTTAAATTATCGATCGCAAGTAAACAGGTCAAATTAAATAGTATTTGTTAATACCTTTTTTTTTCTTTTTTTCTTTTTAGGTTATTATTTTCGTTTGATCATCAGAGTTGGATTTAAATTATTTTCTACAGACTATTTTACTTGTCCTATCGGACAAGCTTAATTGGGCTTTTACTTGTCCGACCCTTTTTACCTCTGGTATCGGACAATCGGACAAACGTTAGCCGAGCCCTACAAACTATTTTGTAACAAGAATTATAAAATTATAGAATCTTTATTTTGTATTCATATACTGAAAAAATTGCACTTAAATGAATGGCAGTGACTTATAGTTATCACTATGACTGGTCTTCACTCTTTCCTATAGAAATCGTACAATAACTCGAGTTTGCTTTGAATAATTAGAATTTATGAGAATTTTTAAAAACATGGTTCCTCAATGAAATAAACATAATAGTTATGAAGAACTGGTCATTATCGTGATACATGGACTGCCTGTAGGACAGTGGTATTGACTGCGACAGCGATAATGACATTATCGCTGTCTTAGTCAATACCACTGTCCTGTGGGCAGTCCATATATCACGATAACTATTGTATAAATAATCATGACTTACAGATTGAATTTTCATTTCTTTATGGATGACAGAATTTCATGGATGTTCTGTCCCTGAAATTTATACATATTATGAAATTCGTACTTAATAGTCTTATCCAGATTAAATGATTTTAGTAAAAATTTGTTCGGATTTCTTATAAATTTCTGTAAATTAGAGATAATTTCTAGTACATCAGAGTATAATTATGAGAAATAGATCAAGCTTGAGTATCGTTTCGTTTGATAAACCTTCCGCGATGAGGCTGCTAGGGGTATTCGTATCGTGCCGACTCATGTCGTTTTACCCATATGTTAAGGTAATTGAAATCAAGTAAACAATTGATTAACTGAAGCATTTAAGTGACAGCGGGAAAATAAATTACCACTGTTACGATCGTTGAAACGCGCGTCTGGGGTACAAAATTATAAGCCTGGTATCTTTGATGAGCTTTTAAGATATGAAATCAGTCCTATATAGTAAATGTTTATTAAAGGGGCATTAGCTACGAGATATGAAAAAAAAAGAATATGATTTAGTTTGGTTCAATTATTAATAAAAGTGAAATAATGAAATAATAATTCGCTTTTAGCAGCCAATTTGGTTCAATTTTTTTTAAAATAAGCAAAGAAACATCGCTGATGAATTATTCACTTGCAAGATAAGGATGTCGAGTACTATATTGATGAAATTAAAACAATCATGTATTTTTGTTGTGACGTAGTCAATAGCTTTGAAGCTTAGAATATTGTATTTTAGAAAACCTTTGAATTGTATAAAGTTACATATAGCAGTAAATTAATTATTTTCGGTGACACAATACCAGGGCTTCATATACTAGTAATCGTTTTACTTGAATAATATTAGGAAATTGGATCTTCTAATTCATATTTTATACATATCTGTATTTATTCAATGACATGTCAATAAGAATCTAAGAGCCTGGATAGCAAAAGCATTACCAAACCATGTGATGTGGTATGATTGCCAACTATCTCACTAGGGACCAATGATGTAGATGTTAGCAACAACAGGTCACTGTAAGGCTTTCAACAATAGCAAAACCCATAACGCATAGGTAGCTGTAACAGGTTCCGACATAACAAAATGTAAAACAATTTAAGTTTATTGAAATATATAATTAATTTTAAAAAAGCGAATGGACAACAGTACATAAATACTGGAACATCGAGAATAAATAATAAAATACAATACTACCCCAGCTTGAAATATAACTCGCCGAAATAAAATTGTAAACAGTCACCCACTGGCCAGAACAAACAGATATAAACAGAATACCGATCAGAATAAGTTCTACAACGAGAAATTATATTCTACAGATACATAGATTCGTTTACATTCACAACAATGTAGCTACAAAAGAGGAATTAGAAATATATATTGTCACTAAATTAGAGATTCTGTGTAGAGTCATTTATATTATGCACTATAAAAGATACGAAATGCTTGCAGGAATGGATAAGCTTAGATGTAGTTGGAGAAAGAGCAATCATTAATTGTAATAGATAGATGGCGATGGGTGTTTGCAGATCACCTAGACATGCTCAATTAATATAATTGTTTAGCGACACATCTTAGCTTTAATTGTTTACATTAATAGTTTATATGCAACCGTTAACTGTGTACACAATATGTAAATTGTAGACATACTGATGGAAGAGTTCAGTGACTATAATGGCTTTTACATGTTAACGTTTACTACTTCGTTTTTGGTTTGACCTTCCAACTGCTTTGTTATGAGCGCCACTTGTGAGTTTTTTGTAGATGAAAAGCGCGTCTGACGTACCAAATTATAAGCCTGGTGTCCTTGATGAGTTTTTACTACAAATAAGGAGGTATGCCTATATTTGCAGAGATTCATTGGATACAGACATATAATTGGATTAGGTATCACCAGTTCTGTTCAGATTATTCGCTTGCAGTCAATTCAGTACTGTTTATTAGCTTGTCAGACAATTCAGTATGATGTGGATTTGTGCAGGTAAATAAAAACTACTGAACAGTCCGACTGAACATATCTTAATTGAATGCAAGCGAATTGTCTGAACAGTGCTGATGTTACCGCAGTGGATTAGTCTAAAAATTGACTGAAAAACTCAATTTCAGTAAAAATGATCGTTAGTGACTGTATAACAAATACTAGCAGTTATAGGAAAGTTAGTCAGCTGATATGAAATAATTCCTTCCTACACATTAATACTAGCTGTTGTAACTTATAGATTTTATACATCATCGTTATAAACAGCACAGAATTACACGATCTTGTATGGCGTCTAGTACCTGATGTGTTTGTTTCTTTAAATATTCTTCACCCTTCTAATATTTTATATTCATCTATTTATTTTTTTGGTAGCTTAATCTTGTATGCACTCAATAGATTTTTTGTTGTTATTTCTTTATCTCAAAGAAAAAAGATAAACTTATTGATTGACATATTTTAATTTCAATGTCAAATTAATACACAGTTCAGACTCCTTCTGTATGTTTAGGTGTCAAGTAAATTCAGAACAAATAGTTAATAATAACAAAATTCTGACTTTGAAGTCATTAAAGTGAAAATATGTCTTCGAAGAATAATTTAAAATTCAAATCATCTGTTATTGTGTTGTCATTATACTATGTACATGCACAAAATGAATATTATAACTCCTTTTACAACCCTCGTGCTTTGGTTTCCTGGGATGGTAGTTTAATAAAATAGACTCAGAGGACAAAAGACGATTGAAGCAAATCAAAGATAACAAAACAGGTTTATGGTCGTATAATGTCAGACGTTTATGAACAGAGAACATTTTAAAAACTAAAGTTTTCGAGTTGGTAATTAGAACTCCAACCGAAAGCTAGTAATAATATCAGGGAAGCATACCTTGCTAAAATAACTGATATAAATAATAAACACAAATAGAAAGCTTTTTAAATAGATTTGTTTATACTCACCGATCTTCAATTCTATTAAAACCCCAGTATTTCTTATATTTTCTAACGTTTTACACAAAAATAAACCAAAGACGAATGGACAATATGCTACTTTTATCTTCTCTTCATATAATCAAGATTAACACAATTTTAAATGAAATAAAAGCCACAACTTATTAAATTGAAAATATCAAATCGAACATAGTCGGATCAAATTGGAACTTATTGATTTTTAATGTTGTGTATACAATTTCAGAATTATTTGGTAAAACCATTATCTTTTTAATTATCACTCGGAAACAGTAATTGTATATATGAATATACCGGACGAACTGCCGGAAATGATGATTGCATAAATATTTCCGCCCCTTTAAAATCATTCGAGTTTTTGCAGTTTAGGCTTTTTCAAAGAGTTAATCTGAATCCGTAAACAGACGATGAAGGAATGTGTTAGTGTGTTAATTATGAATTTCTGCACTAAATCTCCACATAATCCTAACTTTAATGTCTAATGCTTGTAAATTCTGTAGGTAGCTATTTTTGAATTTAACCCCTAAAAATGTAATCCGTAACGTTACTTTATATTGAAATTAAGGTAGCTGGGGTGTCTAAATGTTCGTTGATGGATTTTTCCTAAACTTCTGTAAGAGACTTCTGAGTCAATGCACTTTCGAATTTCAATAACAATTATAAAAACTACGGGGTCGCGAACCTTGGTTTTTCGTCAAAAATATACATCGAAATAACGACATTACAGTTATTGTATATGCGTTAATTAGGGAAAGTTTAATTGTTCCTCATTGAGGAAACATAAAACGATAGAATTGGTTAAAATTAAATTAGAGAATTGCTTTTTATTAATACTTACGAAATAACAACTAAACATTGGGGATCACGTGCTTCTTTTCTTGCCAAAAAAAAAAAAAAAAAAAAAAAAAACACAAAATTGTCCTTTCTAATTCAATAAAAATAAATTATCTGAACTCCAAATTGAAAGGATTTTTATTAAAAAATTTAAATACACTTAACGACATTTAATTTTTTGTTAGTTTAATCTTTAAATTTCACGTTTTAGATGTTTCTGTTGTATATTGAATGATACTTTGTAAACTATTTTAAAACCAAAAATAGTATTTTTGCAACATGCCCAGAAATAAGCCACCTGGTCTAAGATATCTATCTTAAGATAGATCATGTTTTTCTTTCGAAAGAAATTTATATTGCAGAAACAAGTTTAGATAATGCTTTAGATGTTTTACGATAAATTCATTACTTTTAACTAATTATGACTGTTTGTCAAATAAAGACAACAGTAGTATACCGCTGTTCAATAGTCATAAATCAATTAAGCGAAAACAAATCCGGGTCAAAAACCAAAACCAAGGGAAACACATCAACTATAAGAAGAAAACAACGGAACAACAGAAACACTGAACTGCACCAAAAACAAACGCCAACATACATAGAAACGGACTATTTGATAACAACTGCCATATTCCTGACTTGGTACATGAAATTTTAAGAAAAAATGGTGGGTTGAACCTGGTTTAATGGCTAGCCAAACCTCACGCTTATATGTCAATGTTAAAAATACCGCTAAAATGACAACTCAGAAATAGATCTTCATGATTTTGGAAGACTTTAATAACGTTATTCAGAATTTAAAATTAAAAAAAATATCACTTACCAAATGCTAGAAAGATAATCCACATTTTCATCACCCTACATCATTCACATGAAATAAAGAATATATTATATAATAGAATGAACAGAACTATAGTCAACTTATAAAACATCAACTGAGCAAAAGAACAAGTTTTTGATTATCTAACTTGTCATCCAATCGGTTAATAAACTTTTGACGCAAAATATAACAAATAACACATACGCTAATTTAAATAATCATCGATCAAAATACATTGAACATGAATATTTTTCACAGATGTATTGTGTTTTCTGATTACGTATAAAACAATTTCAGGACAGACGAGATTTCCGAGAGAAAAACGTGATATCACCTAACAATTATTAACTATACTAAATAAAAACATACATAGGTTCAAACAAATCAGTAAAGGTACATATAATCTTCTTTGTATGTGATTGTAAAGTCATATTACTATTATTATGCGATAATAAAAAAAAAAAAACGAAATCGGTATTGCTTTTATAGAACCTTTGGAAGATTCGTAAAGATCCAATTAAGCAAATATGACTTTTCATGGATGTGCTCTCCGTAATTAAAGTCCTATTACTTAAGAAATAATTTTTCAAGTCTTACTCTATGATCATTTTAAATATTGGTGGAAATTATGTTTGTCAAGATCTTTACCTTAAACATTTTATGTAATATTCCAGAAGACTATCCGTAAGTTTACAATGCTTACTGGATTTAAGATGTTAAAAATGAGATCAACTTTTTCGATCACCTTGAATTTTCATGGATAGTTTTCCCTTCCAGTTAAATATTTGTTTTGGTAATATTTATTATTTTGTGGAACCACATTCCAATGAGTGCTTACATCTAATATATCTTAATTATTACTTTATAATACAGAGAAATTAGAATATAACAAAGTTGGCACTCAATATGTTTCACTATAATACGTTATTTTGATTGGCTAAAAGCAATCTCGCGTCATTCTGAAATTACCTTTTATTTCAAAATGAAATGTAACATTCATGATGACACGAGCTTCCACAATAAATTAGGTAAAAGAAACACTTGATAGAAATCGTGTTTTCATGATCCTAGCAAAAAAAAAATATTATAAGTATTGGATGCTTCTTTTAGTATTTTTTTAGGGTGTAAAAGCGTTGACCGTGCGCAAATATTTAGAATGAAGAGCTTCCGCGCATCATACAAAATGTACTTCGGTCAACGCTTTTACACCCCAATAAATTTACAAAACGAAGCATTCAATTATTAAAGTGAACTTGCGATTAAAGATACTACCGAAAGTTGGATGCTTCATATCTTTTCATCTTTTTTTCGATATCGACACAGATGGACGACTTAAAACTAGAATATATATGAAAAGCGTGATGATGATTTAAACTTTCCAATAATAAATTCCCATTTTTCAGCAGTAACATTATAAGTTATCTACGTTCATGGGTATTTTAACAGCCCCAAGGCGTATTGATGTACTTCAGGGTGTTAAAATACCCATATCTACGGATATGAACGTAGATAACGAATTTATCCCCGATCTTAGTCAGAATCGAGAAATTCGGGCACAAAGTGTAACGTGAAAGCAACGTCTTTTCTATTATTCAAAAAATGTTTGATTGAAATTTTGGAAATTTGACATTTACGGGATATAGGGTAGTACCCTACAGGTAGTCAAATATAAGAAGTTTGTAATCCAAAGACAGAGAAATTAGAATATAACAAAGTTGGCACTCAATATCGTAAGCGTTATGTCATAGACGGCGTGAAGTCAACGTGGGTCATTTGCATAACTAGGTCAGTAATCCCGTTTATTAAAGACGTGCTAGCCAAGTGATGCATGTACTAAAAATGAATGGCCCAATGATCGACAAAATAGAATAAATTCGTTAATGGATCACATATTTAATCACAGACATCATGGATAATCTACAGAATATAATTCTTTACTGAGAATAACCACTGAACTAAGGAAAACGCGCGTGAAGTTCCCCGGGGTAATGGGTAGTAACGCCCGGGTACATGGGTTATCAACACCCTGGACTATGGTTTTTTTAATATACTAAGCCAGGATAAACACTCTTATCTTACCTCCTATACATTTCTAGGAATATGATTGGTTAAAAGCAACCGAGTGGAGACCGTGTATATTTCATAGGGGGTTAGTAGGCGTGGTCTATTTCAATACACGGTTAGTAGTGGTGTTACGTCCCTTTGTAAAAACAACACGGTGTGGAGGAATAATCTGAAAGGTTTCAACAGACGGAGAAATTGATGATGAACGATTGAAATAAGTGCAGAAAACACATTAAAAGCTAACAAATTGTTATTGTTGGCATTTGTTTTTGTATAGACCAATGGAATTAGGTTCTTAATATTGAAGACTTGATCACTTTGATAGGCCACTAATCTAAATGCCACATTCTAAGAAAGTCGGTAAGATAAATTCGTTACACAGTGTGCTAGTGACACTAACACACTATGTAACTAATAATATAGCGTTTACAGATCTCAATAATACGTTACTTAACACTATACGGACTCCAATAACAGCGATATGCTCCTTAAACATGCATTAACTGCTCCAACAGAGTTATGAGGAAGAACGACTGAAATCGGCACTACATAACTTTTACAGTCACCATAACGAATTGGTTTACCAATACGATGTGTCTGTGTCTAAACTCACTTGCGACATGCCTTTGCTGTCTTAAATCTTTAGATACCATTTCTATAATTTTTTAATAATAGAACATCGACAGTGAGGGTTTCAAGGGCGTGCGTAGAGGGCGTAAATGCCAAAAAAAAAATTTGACTCGTCGTCTGCTTCACAAATAACGTATACAACAATATCAAACATTGGATAACATAGGAAACATTATGAAATTTCTGGAATGCCGTTACACATATATGATAATTCAATTTTGAACGAAAACTTAAATTTTTTTTTATAAATCAAAACAAAATGTCATTTTTTGGCAAAAACTTGTCAAGCACATTTTCGCATCGCAAGGCCTGGTGCTATTTTACCATTAAGGATAATGCCACCCCTGTTTTCTCTAACCTTGGGTCCGCCCCTAATATGGTAAGGATATGAAATTCACATATATGGGAATAACATGCTTAGCGCAAGTGTAAAAAATAATTATTGTGGTGTAAATGCACGGTTTCATTTTACAAATAATTTGAACGGCAAATTCAAAGTTGGTAAAATACGATCAGAAGTTTGTGTTTATAGAACAAAACGTTGTGTAAATGTTCTTGAAAACATGCATCCTTATAAACAAAAATGAGCTATTATGAGAAAATGCTTCAAATGTTGCAACAAATGGGGATCTTTCACTCTGTAACGACAAATTTGAAAGAAAAAAAACTGTCTGATTAAAATTTTATGACTACTTTGTTTGAGTCTCCTGTGGGTGTGTTAAATATTTAAGATCTCATTAATGAATACTTTGAAGAGAATGCAAGAGTTTTTAGCTAAACGTTTATTAAAATAAAAAAAAAACATTATGAGTGTTTTAACTAAACGATAAAGATCTTTCCTGGACAAAATTATCCTTTTTAAATATCTTTCATAATCTATACTGAAAAAGTACATTTAAATGTCTGATTGATTCAAAATTATTTCCATTACATACTTATTTATAATTAATGACACAAAAAGAAATTCTAGTATTCATACCTTACAATGACGTAATCGTAAATTGAATGAACATGTTGTCTAACATTTTTTAACTCGGTCATATTTAACACCACAAGCTTGCAAAAATCATCCCATTTGCGTTCTCTTTTGAATTGGTTAACATTGCAGCATACCGGTTTCTGTATAGTATACTATACAATATGAATGTTGCTCACTGTTGACGGCCGTACGGTGAGCTATAGTTCTTTACGTCCTCCATTTGTCTCTTGTAAAAAGTGTTGTCTTATTTGCAATGATACAACATGTGACTCCTTATCTTTTTAAAAGTAAAAATCAGTCTGATATTAACTATGCCTGTTACATTCCTTTCGCCTCTCAATCGTTTTGATTTGAGTGGCACTGATGAGTCGTATGCACAGTAGACGAAACGCACGTCATTCATGCCAAATTATAAGCCTGTTTTATTTGATATTTGACATAAGACACTTTTTACTTGATGTGAAAGAGCTAGAGGCGGTAGATACAAAAGCTATAGAAGAAATGCAAAAAGCGAAAAACTACCAAAAGACAAACATCAGTCTACAAAACACAACATAAAAATCTAAAGCTGAACAACATGAATGAACCCCACCAAAAAAACCGAGGGTGATCTTTGGAATTGCGTGATGGTTGATTCATACGAAGCAGCAATTGCTTACCCTGTCGAAGCAACTGGTTCTCTTCGTTTAAATTCATGCAACTTGAACTGTGTTTGCTCAAATTTTGTCCCTCTCTTTTTGGAGTTCATGTGATTCCTTCAGTTTTTTTTATCTTGATTTGTATCTGTTAAAAAGGTGTATGGGACTTGAACATCGGTAAACAACTGTTGCCTAGATTTATACCTAAACTTAAGAGATATTAACTGGACGTCGGTATACTCCCTGATACTTATCAGCACCGTTCGATTTTCTCTTCTCATGTAGCATCATCATAAACTAAAAACACAACTAACAATTCTAAACTAGTAACACCCCTCCATGGACAAAAGGAATACCGGTGAATTCGATAACTTTGAACTTGAAAACGTCAATATGAATTTAATAGCAACGTTCTCCTTTCTAAACGTGTTTTTTTCAATTTTGAAATCTCCTGTTATTTCCAAATTTGCACCAATACAACCTTTAATCTAACCTGCTTTTCTTTATATTTTACTCATCACATATTTTCACATTATTTGGTTGATGAAAGACAACAGAGAAACCCTCTGATGCTCATAATTAAAGAAATATAAAATCTTAATTTCCTCCCTAATTTAAAATTAAGCCGTATTTGGTGCAATATTTCGGTACTTTTTGGTTTTCAACGCTCTTTAACTTAGTATTTAATTTGGCATACGAACTGTTTTGTATCGAGCGCAACAAATGAGTGTAATGTAGATGAAACGCACATCTAGCGTAATAAGTTATTAACCTGTCTTTGGTCAGTGTTTGAAGATCAGTTACTAATAGTTGGAATTAACTTTTAGATTTAAGCTTTTACTTCATATCTTGCAGTACAGATTTTTAAGTACAATCACGTTTTACCGGATCTCGCAATGTGGCTTTAAAGTATAAAAATCACATATTTGAGGGTCTGGATGGGGAGTCCTGTTTTCTTTATTATTAGATTTTTTAGTCCATTTTTCTCTTTTCTTTAATTATTTTGGCCATTATTCTCTTTTTTTTATATTTTGGCACCTGTCATTCTCTATTCTTAATTCAATTTGACCTTTATTCTACACTTTTTATTTATCATTCTCTATTCTGTAAACCCCATCCAGACCCTCATATTTGTAACAGTTACAAATCCTCAACATAATCTGGTTTCCAATTATATAAAAAAGAGCCCTACACATTTTCTATTGTTCTTCTCCTTTTAAATGTTAGACAAAGACAGACAATGTTTAGATTAGATTCATAAATTCAAATTACAGTTCTATAAAAACAATGGCAGATACTTTGCAATACGTGTAGAAAACGAATGTTTTAATGGCATATAGTCGATGGTACCAATTAAAATTATAAACGTAAAGGTTCTGCATGTATGAACAATCGTGCAAAATCTTTCTTCAAAGATTCCAAAGAAACAATACAAATGATTGTATTTAAAACCAGGTAACAGAGTTAAATTAAATGTGAAACTACTTATGCTAAGGATAGTGCGAAGCATGAATTAATTTGTACCAAAATCTTTTAGGGTGCATGCTGTTTCTCTCCATGCAATAGTTTAATTATATGATTTCTATTTGTTCATGTTGTTGTTAAGGGAAGATTATTGTACATGTACCAATGACCATTTAGAGATAGCAAAATTCATTTTTTATATATCGGTTCAACATTTTAAATAACATTTAAAAATTTCAGCTGCTTGTTTAATGAATTACAATAAAAACATTTTTAAGTTCATGTAAGGTAAGGTCATAATCTACAAACATTCAGAGTTGCCAATACGAGTCCATCATTTTCAATAACTTATTTCAGCTTACTAAATGATTTTCGAATAAAGTTTTACCTTCCTGTATTATAATGATTGGCAATGCTATGTTTACATTGCTCATGGAATTAATCATCGCATATACAATTCCAAGTTACATATACAACCTAGGATCATTAGATAAATATTATAAATAGTACCGGGTACAACACATAATTTTGAGGTAGTAAAATTTTTCATTCCTTATATCGGTCCAACATTTTCAATGAAAAAATTTTATTCTAGATTGCTAAAATGAGTTGCAACGTTTCCCTGTTAACTTTTGTCTTATAAGCGTTCAATATTAGTTTTCAGTTCCGTCGTTATTGAAACATTTTCATCTACAATCTTTTCTTCAGCAGTGACAGAAGCTATAAATAGACATGCCAGTTTATATCTTTACACTAACAAAAAAGTATTGTTGACTATTAACACAAATCGGTTTATGCGAGTATTTCAGATTTGTTTTTCAGTCTTGCTATATTTCTTATCAGCTTTTTCTCATCTTCACCAAAATAAGCTTAAAGGAGAAAGGAGGTCGCCAATGACTTATGTGTGTCGTTGATATTTCGGACCACTTTTATGATTGAACAGATTGAAACAGCTTGATCTAAAACAAAGATCGGGGCCTTTTATAGCTGACTATGCGGTATGGTTTTGCTCACTGTTGAAGGTCGTACGGTGACCTATAG
Source organism: Mytilus californianus (assembly GCF_021869535.1). Classification (NCBI taxonomy): domain Eukaryota; kingdom Metazoa; phylum Mollusca; class Bivalvia; order Mytilida; family Mytilidae; genus Mytilus; species Mytilus californianus. The sequence continues at coordinate 56,422,967 of NW_026262679.1, read as the reverse complement.
TTGTTAACGTCTATGTCATTTAGTCTCTGGTGGAGAGTTGTCTCATGGGCAATTATATCGTATCTTCTAATTTATATATTAAAATCTTCTGTAACAACATAGACGCCATAAGTTTTCATAACTGTTTAACAATGCATATTTAGTTATTTTTGTAATTATCCCCAAAAAAAGTCGCGATGGTCGCCCCCTTTACTGGTTGTGCTTTAAATATAATCCTGTCAAGCAAATTAAAAATTCCTAATTTTTATTTTTAGGATTTTCTTTTTCTTTTGCACATTTTACCTTATGGGAATTAATGCAAAAAGTAAAATTACAAAAATACCGAACTCCAAGGCAAATTCAAATCGGAAAGTCCCTTATCAAATGGCAAAATCAAAAGCTCAAACACATCAAACGAATAGAAAACAACTGTCATATTCCTGACATTAATACAGAACCTGAAAATTTTCAACAAAGTTTGAAGGTATATTTAATTTCCAGTTGGCTTCAAGTGATTTCGCTGTGCTCATAAGAGAGACATGCTAGATCTAAATTTTAATCGACAATGCTAATCTAAAAAATGCTACATCGGTACTAATTTTACTGGTACATGTACGTATATCCCATAAACCGGACGTTGCTGTTTAAACTCACTCACAACCAATTCACTGGTCTCTCCAACAACAAAATTACTACACAAAAAATATGCGGATAACCACAATTACACACAATAGCAAGTGCTTCTGTACTAGCATATTGAATAACCTAACTTTATAAAATTAACCATTCATTTTGACAAATTTAGAAATTATTGAGAAACTATTGTTTCAACTCTCTCAGGCAAAGTAAACCTTAGGTGGATTTCAATATCATTTTTATGTCCCCTTTAGTCACATAGCTCTTAGATATAGCATATACAAGTGTTTATACATCCTTGGCTTTCACGTTTTGGCGTATGAGCGTCCTGATATATAAATATGATGAACATCTGGTAATTGATTTTTCGGATTGTATTTGTGTACATTGCATGATAGAATAAAAGTGTTTTCTTTGTTTCACAATCAAACCGGAAGATGATTTGATAAGTTGCATGGGCTGTTTTCTGCTCTTTGGACATCGGATTGTTGTCTCTTTGACGCATTCACCGTTTCCACTCTCAATTTTACTTGTAATGTGCTTTCAGAAAATAAAAATAAAAACTTAGGTCACCGACTGGTTTTCTGGCTACAAAACAAAATAGGTAAATTCATAACACATTCCATAAAAGTAACTTTATATGAGTTATCTCCCTTTAAATGGCAAAGTCTAAAAAACTGAATCAAGTAAAAAAATATTCTGTATTTGTAAGAAACAATCGTAAAAATATTATAAACCACATTATTTTTCTTCATTTAGTTGAAAATTTTACAAATGAACTACATTCTTCTCTCGAAATTTGCCCATTTCATTAAAGATATAGACTGATTGTTTCCTGTTATTTTACAATCCAAGATGGCGGAAGACACCTAATCTACCTCTAAGCTAAGAATACGATTTTGTTCATGAAACGTATTGAACCTGTTGTCAAACTCTATATCGGTATATTCACACACAAACACATATTTCAAAGAAGCCGATGAAATAAAATTATAAAACTCAGTTTCATGTATCTATTTTGCTTTTGTCATTATTTTCCCGCAAGTATATATTTTTATTTACGTGTATCATTTTCACCAACTAACAACAACAACAATCTTTCAACGTAATGGTGTTCAAGACTTGTATTTACGATTAATTTATACTTGTTCAAACCATGGTTCCGGTCAGATAATAAATGCGTCATTGAGACTGCCTTACATTTTCTGTTACGATCCTGTGGGTGAAAAAATAAAATGTGGCGGGTGAAAAAAAAATGTGGTGAATGAAGAAAAATAAGATGTGGTGGGCGAACAAAAATAAAATGCGGAGAATGAAAAAAAAAATAAAATGTGGTGGGTGTAAAAAAAATTATTGTGGAGAGTGAAAAAAATAAAATAAAATGTGTTGGGCGAAAAAAAAAAATGTGATGGGTGAAAAAAAAAAATATAATGTGGTGGGTGAAAAAATTATATAATGTGGTTTTGTTGAAAAAATTATATAATGTGGTGGTAAAAGTAAATCGTTCATACCCTTATTACTTGAATTTTCTTATTCCTACAGGATTTTTGTAATTCTCAAAATAACTATTTTGTAACGTTTGCGATACTACTGGCCAGTAATCACGGAGGATCTCAACTTTCAAGTCAAGTGTATGTTGTAGTGTTACACTACTATTTCAGTCTAGGTCGAAGGTTGGCGCCTGTTAAAAAGTTTAAACCCACTGCATTTGTTTGCACCTGTCCTAAGTCAGGAACCTGTTTCAGTGGTTGTCGTTTGATGGTGTGGTTCTTAAGCGTTTCTCGTTTCTCGTTTTTTATATAGATTATAAATAAGAAGATGTGGTATGAGTGCCAATGAGACAACTATCCATAGACCGTTGGTCTTCCTGTTCGAATTGTTTTACACTAGTCATTTTGGAGCCCTTTATAGCTTGCTGTTCAGTGTGAGCCAAGGCTCCGTGTTGAAGGCCGTACTTTTACCTATAATTGTTTACTTTCTACACGTTGTGACTTGGATGGAGAGTTGTCTCATTGGCACTCATACCAAATCTTCTTATTTCTATTGGATACAGACATCCGGCTGAGGTTTGACCCCCTCCCATTTAAAATAATACTTCTAAAATAGGAAAAAGATTCAAATGAAATCAAATAAATTTAGTATACATACATGTATATATGTATTCTAACAATAGTTTTGTGATCAATGTGAATATTGAAAAAGTATTGCATCAATTTGTCTTGAAAAGAGCTGTTTCTATAATCATACCTATCAAAGAAAGCTCGCAGTTCATAAAAGCAAGGTCAACGTTCTTATTTGCTCATAAAAAAATCGTGCCATCTAACACTCTTGATAGCATTTGAGATCTGAAACCTGTTTCATATTTTTGTATGCCTTTTTATCGTTCATAATCAGTTGTTATTTGGTATAAGTATCACTGTATCCGTAGAGGGAATACGGTTTATGGTCTTCTATTAAATTCTCGATTTTCATTGAAATAAATGGTCGGTGAATTGACTGCAGATGTAAACTCGGTATTTCGACACTAAACCTATCAAATGTAGCTTGACACACGCAAAATTTAATGCAAACGTGTGTCTTGCACTATCAAAGATTGACAGCATATGAAGAGTGGTTGGGTGTTGTACAGATTGGCTGGGCGGAAGCGAACGTCATAATCGAGGAGACGTTGTCAATGTGACGGCACCTCCCTTCACTACAGAGTTTCATCTGTACCATGACCGTTTGAAGGTATTTTAGAAGAAGCAAATATAAGTGAATTATTTCAGTCCGTGTTAACAATAGATCACAGAAGAAAAAATGAAGAAGAATCGGTATGCATATTAAGCTTAGTTTAAGTTAACGTCATATTCATCATTGAAGGTAGACACCACTGGATGATCTATAAATGTTTTATTTAAGGCATATTTGTGTCATTATCATAAGTATAACTTTTTGTACATTGTAAATACAATCTGCAGTCAAACACGATAATAAGTAATACTAAAATGGATTGTACTCAAGTTTTAACAACAAAAGGCAAATCCTCCCAAGTAACAAAAAAAAAACAAAAAAAACAAAGACTTATCAAAATGACAAATTTTGAAGACAAGAAGTATGTCTGAAAAAGTATTATAAGACAAAAGAACTACGTACTGCAACACAGGCCCTTATACCAATGTTGATGGTATTCAGATGTGATAAAAAAAAAGAAAGTTAATCAGAAATTTTCGCTTATCTTGCTCGAGAGAAAACAATTTATCGGCTGCACTAAAGCCGTGGTTTATTTTAAGAATAATATTATATATAATTGATGTTCCGCGCAACAGTCTTCAAATAAAATCGCACTTCCGCAAAATATTTTTCAGTTGGTCAACGAAAATTACGGTGAAATTTGGTTTGACTTAACTATGTGAAGGAATAATTCTGAGATATGTATAAGCGAACACACAGTATCGTTCGATCCCACATTTAAAAAAATACACATAATGTGTTATACCTTTGAGCAAGGACTATAACAAACATACGTCCTTGCTTTGAGATACAAAATGTATTCACCACCCTATTACTGGATATCAGTACTGCAGAGGTAATAGGTAAGACATACCAAAATATGGTGTACTCAACTGCAAAGTCCATTGTTTTGTAATGGAAATCGGAACAGATGATAACAATATGCTGTACACCATAGCAAAAGCAATCGTATTTAATGATTCCAATGATTGTAATCGGGAACACAAATCCAATTGGAACTGCCATAGTGATAGCCAGTATATATGTACATGTAAGAGATAAATCAGTCTTTGTAAAAATGTGTCCGGACGGACACAAATTGCTAGTACAAAAAATGCATGGTTACAGAATTTACTTGTATTTTTAGTCCGATGTCAGTAAATAATGTTCACAGAAAATATTTCTAGGTATTAATGTCCGTGTCCGTAATATTCCTAAGTAAAAATGTCCATGTCCTTTATTTTACAAGGACATTTTTTGAACTGAGAGTAATCGTTTACATGTACACAATGGGATATTTTAAATGTTCAGTTTGAAAAAAATAACAGATGTACATCAATCTTTCATCATTTTTATTAAAATATGGGTGCTTTTAAAAATAATAACAATGGACTTTTTTTCTTACGAAAATTGATACCGGGTATCACAGACTTTTATGAATTCTATTACTTAAAATGATGTGTTTCTTTGATGAAATAATTATACATGTTTTTAACTAATATTAAGGAATGTCTTAAGAATTGAAATTTTAAAGGTTTTTTTTTCCAGGAAAAAAATAATAACAATTACATAGTTAATATTTCTATAGTATAGTCATTTTCAGAAGAGTTCGATACAAATTTGAAAATTGCCCTAAATATGCATGAAAATTTCTCCATGACCATAATTTACTAGAAAAGTAAGTCCGTAGAAAATATTAACAATGGGAAAATAAGTGCCAGACATATTTTACTAGCTACGGACTTATTTTCCTAGGAAAATTTATCCTGGGACTCTATTTTCTAGTAAAATTATGGTCATGGACTTGATAACCAAATTTTACTACCGGACAGAATTTACTGTTACATATATACGTCCGTGATATATACATCCATATCTAATTTAGTAGTGTCAGTTCTTATATACTAGTGACTAAGTTCAGATGTGATTGTGACCCATTCACAATTGGAAGATGAAATCATCTCTTTTTTCGTAAAGTTTTGTTCTTAACCGACCAATTATGTTGCTATTGATGAGTTTTTAATGACAGATATTGGCATCTCTTTCTCAATAACGCGTGAACATCCGGGGGGTTTCGCCCCCAACCAGGAGGTCTTCTGCCCTGGATCAGCTTAGGGGACATCAAACCCCTCGATAATGTTCGGGCGTACACTTAAAAATGGCCTACCTACGCCACTGATTGGTACAGGCAATTATAAAGAAATTGGACAATATATACAGAATGTATTTTCTACGTTAATCGATTAGTCGTGCAATCTGTGCCCACCACCTGTAAAAACGACTGGTTTGGTTCCCACATAATGCACTTATTGTGAATGACATTTTTTCCCTTTTTATCCTCCCGTTCCTTGCCCAAAGGAGTACGGGGTATACTGGTTAAAGTGTATCTCTGTCCGTGCGTCCGTCCGCAACAACATTTTTCTGAGCTACTATTCATCACAGCAAAATACTCCTCAGTTTCCTACTTCCTGTTTCCCGATCTTTTTTTGTTTTCGTACATATGGTCATACATGGAAGTTTTCGTGGCATTTTTCTCAGGAACTATTTCTGGCAGAAATCTAATATTTAGTAACAAGCTTCATGCATTTTTTACCTGTCAGTTCCCTCCCTACTTCTTGATTGCCAATTGATACCACTTTGTAATGTAGGGTTTCCTAGTCGTAACTATAGTAAGCAATAGCTCAAAGTTGTTGATTTTGTATTTAGTAAAAAAAGACTCAGCTCATTGGTTGACAGGCTTAATAGTTATGCCTCAAACTATGAAAATAAAATCATCTCCTTCAGAATCCCCTTTATAAAAAAGCCCCCCCCCCCCCCCAAACAAAAAAAAAAACAAAAACAAAACAAAACAAAACAAAAACATGTTGAAGTATTTTGTATGAAGACGGTAAAGCTCCTCATAGGTCATTTTTGCAGTCTTAAAAATGTCATACATGTACCTTCATGGACATATGTATTTGTCTGTCAGGCATGAAACTTACATAATTATATAAATATATAAATTATGGTTTTCCGATTTGTATATACATATACTGAGTGATGTTGAAGAGACACATTTGTATGCCCCCGCCGCTAGGCGAATGGGGCATTCGGTTTTTACCCTTGACTGTCCTCAAGTTCCGTCCTTCCGTCCGTCAATTTTTTTCATTTCCGTACTCTAACTTAAGTTTGCCACATCCAAATTTTATGAAACTCATACACACTCAAACGACAATGTTTAGTCTTCATTCGACTGGAAGTTAAACAAATAGTTGACCAAAAATGTACAAATTTTATACGGGCTGTGATTGTTTTGAAACGCTATATGTGCGGAGCGCCCGGGGGCCCCCTACCAGGGCGAACTGGACCCACTGGGAGCTTTAAGCGGCCCCAGACCCCTCGCCCTTTAGTTTATGCTTCCACATCATTAAGAAGGGGCTACGTCCCTGACATGTATCATTTTCACCAACTAACAACAACAACAATCTTTCAACGTAATGGTGTTCAAGACTTGTATTTATAATTAATTTATACTTGTTCAAATCATGGTTCCGGTCAGATAATAAATGCGTCATTAAGACTGCTTTACATTTTCTGTTTCGAACCTGTGGGTGAAAAAATAAAATATGGCGGGTGAAAAAAAAATGTGGTCAATGAAGAAAAATAAGAAGTGGTGGGCGAACAAAAAATAAAATGCGGAGAATGAAAAAAAAAATAAAATGTGGTGGGTGTAAAAAAAATTATTGTGGAGAGTGAAAAAAATAAAATAAAATGTGGTGGGTGAAAAAAAAAATGTGGTGGGCGAAAAAAAAATATAATGTGGTTTTGTTGAAAAAATTATATAATGTGGTGGTAAAAGTAAATCGTTCATACCCTTATTACTTGAATTTTCTTATTCCTACAGGATTTTTGTAATTCTCAAAATAACTATTTTGTAACGTTTGCGATACTACTGGCCAGTAATCACGGAGGATCTCAACTTTCAAGTCAAGTGTATGTTGTAGTGTTACACTACTATTTCAGTCTAGGTCGAAGGTTAGCGCCTGTTAAAAAGTTTAAACCCACTGCATTTATTTGCACCTGTCCTAAGTCAGGAACCTGTTTCAGTGGTTGTCGTTTGTTGGTGTGGTTCTTAAGCGTTTCTCGTTTCTCGTTTTTTATATAGATTATAAATAAGAAGATGTGGTATGAGTGCCAATGAGACAACTATCCATAGATCGTTGGTTTTCCTGTTCGAATTGTTTTACACTAGTCATTTAGGGGCCCTTTATAGCTTGCTGTTCGGTATGAGCCAAGGCTCCGTGTTGAAGGCCGTACTTTGACCTATAATTGTTTACTTTCTACACGTTGTGACTTTGCTGGAGAGTTGTCTCATTGGCACTCATACCACATCTTCTTATTTCTATTGGATACAGACATCCGGCTGAGGTTTGATCCCCTCCCATTTAAAATAATACTTCTAAAATAGGAAAAAGATTCAAATGAAATCAAATAAATTTAGTATACATACAAGTATATATATTGTAACAATAGTTTTGTGATCAAGGTGAATCTTAAAAAAGTATTGCATCAATTTGTCTTGAAAAGTGCTGTTTCTATAATCATACCTATCAAAGAAAGCTCTCAGTTCATAAAAGCAAGGTCAACGTTCTTATCTGCTTATAAAAAAATCGCGCCATCTAACATTCTTGATAGCATTTGAGATCTGAAACCTGTTTCATATTTTTGTATACCTTTTTATCGTTCATAATCGGTTGTTATTTGGTATAATTATCACTGTATCCGTAGAGGGAATACGGTTTATGGTCTTCTATTAAATTCTCGATTTTCATTGAAAATAATGGTTGGTGAATTGACTGCAGATGTAAACTCGGTATTTCGACACTAAACCTACCAAATGTAGTTTAACGCACACAAAACTTAATGCAAACGTGTGGCTTGCACTCTCAGAGATTAACAGCATATGTATCGAGTGGTTGGGTGTTGTACAGATTGGCTGGGCGGAAGTGAACGTCATAATCGAGGAGACGTTGTCAATGTGACGGCACCTCCCTTCACTACAGAGTTTCATCTGTACCATGACCGTTTGAAGTTATTTTAGAAGAAGCAAACATAATTGAATTATTTCAGTCCGTGTTTACAATAGATCACAGAAGAAAAAAATGAAGAAGAATCGGTATGCATATTAAGCTTAGTTTAAGTTAATATTCATTTCTTATAACGTCATATTCATCATTGAAGGTAGACACCACTGGATGATCTAAATGTTTCATTTAAGGCATATTTGTGTCATTATCATAAGTATAACTTTTTGTACATAGTAAATGCAATCTGCAGTCAAACAAGATAATAAGTAATACTAAAATGGATTGTACTCAAGTTTTGACAACAAAAGGCAAATCCTCCCAAGTAACAAAAAAAAAAAAAATAAACACAAAGACTTATCAAAATGACAAATTTTGAAAACAAGAATGTATGTCAGAAAAAGTATAAGACAAAACAACTACGAACTGCAACATAGACCCTTATTACCAATGTTGATGATATTCAGATGTGATAAAAAAAAAGAAAGTTAATCAGAAATTTTCGCTAATCTTGCTCGAGAGAAAACAATTTATCGGCTGCACTAAAGCCGTGGTTTTATTTTAAGAATGATATTATATATAATTGATGTTCCGCGCAACAGTCCTACAAATATAATCGCACTTCCGCGAAATATTTTTCAGTTGGTCAACGAAAATTACGGTGAAATTTGGTTTGATTTAACTATGTGTAGAAATAATTCTGAGATATTTATAAGCGAACACACAGTATCGTTCGATCCCACATTTAAAAAAATACACATGATGTGTTATACCTTTGAGCAAGGACTATGACTAACATACGTCCTTGCTTTGAGATACAAAGTATACACCACACTATTACCGGATATATACTGCAGAGTCAATAGGTAAAACATATCAAAATATGGTGTACTCAACTGCAAAGTCCATTGTTTTGTAAAGGAAATCGGAACAGATGATAACAATATGCTGTACACCATAGCAGAAGCAATCGTATTTAATGATGCCAATGATGGAAATCGGGGAAACAAATTCAATCGGAACTGCCATAGTGATAGTCAGTATATATATACATGTAAGAGATAAATCATTCTTTGTAAAAATGTGTCCGGACGGACACAAATTGCTACTACAAGAAGTCCATGGTTACAGAATTTACATGCATTTTTAGTCCGATGTCAGTAAATAATGTTCACAGAAAATTTTTCTGGGTATTAATGTCCGTTTCCGTAATATTCCTAAGTAAAAATGTCCATGTCCTTTATTTTACAAGGGCATTTTTTGAACTGAGAGAAATCGTTTACATGTACACAATGCGATATTTAAATGTTCAGTTTAAAAAAAATAACAGATGTACGTCAATCTTTCATTATTTTTATTAAAATATGGGTGCTTTTAAAAATAATAACAATGGACTTTTTTTCTTACGAAAATTGATACCGGGTATCACAGTCTTTTATGAATTCTATTACTTAAAATAATGTGTTTCTTTGATGAAATAATTATACATGTTTGAATTAATATTAAGGAATGTCTTAAGAATTGAAATTTAAAGGGTTTTTTTTTCAGGAAAAAATTAATAACAATGACTTAATTAATATTTCTATAGTATAGTCATTTTCAGAAGAGTTCGATACAAATTTGAAAATTGCCCTAAATATGCATGAAAAATTCTCCATGACCATACTTTACTAGAAAAGTAAGTCCGTGGAAAATATTAACAATGGGAAAATAAGTGCCAGACATTTTTTACTAGCTATGGACTTATTTTCCTAGGAAAATTTATCCTGGGATTTATTTTTCTAGTAAAATTATGGTCATGGACTTGATAACCAAATTTTACTACCGGACAGAATTTACTGTTACATATATACGTCCGTGATATATACATCCATATCTAATTTAGTAGTGTCAATTCTTATATAGTGACTAAGTTCAGTTGTGATTGTGACCCATGTACATAGAATATATCCCAAATACTCCATTAGTGGTGAGCCTTCCTGACAGAGGTATATTATATAAAAACACATAACTGAGAGGGTGATAGAGCATATTGTTACCCCGAGAAAACATTGTCAATTGAAGCGAAGGGGTACCAATCTGCTCTATCACCCTCTCAGCTATATGTTATCTAATTTATTATGCTGAATGTCCTATAATTATTGACTTATACTGTTGATTATAAAATTTAAAGTATTTTACTATGACGTCACATACATAACAACGTTACAGGTATTAGAAAAAACAACAGAAGTGAAGCAAGAATGTTTTATTTTATTGTTTTGACAGTTTATGAAAAGGTTCTGAGCCAAAACGTAGAAATCGAATTTGTCTTTAATTATTTGATGTAAATTCAATTCATTGTCCTTTACATTATCGATTTTTGATTGGTCTGCACGAGAGGGTGACATTAAAAAAATTGTCTCCCGCTCAGCCATGAGATAGAGTAAATTATCTCCCTCGTATTAGCCAATCAAAATCTGGCATTTTAAAGTGAAGTATAATAATACATATTAGGTAACAGGTTTATATGTAACAAACCAATGTTTAAGGCGATATAATCTAACTAAACCTTAAATTTATTTCATATAAAAAAGAAGATGTGGTATGATTGCCAATGAGACAACTCTCCACAAGAGACCAAATGACACAGAAATTAACAACTATAGGTCACCCTACGGCCTTCAACAACGAGCAAAGCCCATACCGCACAGTCAGCTATAAAAGGCCCCGAAATGACAATGTAAAACAATTCAAACGAGAAAACTAACGGCCTAATTTATGTACAAAAAATGAACGAAAAACAAATATGTAACACATAAACAAACGACAACCACTGAATTACAGGCTCCTGACTTGGGACAGGCACATACATACAGAATGTGGCGGGGTTAAACTTGTTAGCGGGATCCCAACCCTCCCCCTAACCTGGGACAGTGGTGTAACAGTACAACATAAGAACGAACTATAAAAATCAGTTGAAAGAAGCTTAACTCATCAGATGGATAAAAATACAAATACTACAAATACAAGTGGACGTGGCCGGGTACTTGTACATCCAAACAACAAAAAGACACTAAGTATAGTTCAGCCTATTTTGAAATTGTTAACTATTTTTCATTTGTAGAAATCCGGTAGAAAATATTACACCTAAGGTGCAACTTTCGACCAAGAAGACACAAGAAAGAAGTAAGTTGAAAAGAGACTATTGTACATTCTTCGATACTTGAGGTCATAGTTGGGTACCGTTTTTTTAACAAAATTACTTTCAAAAGAGAACATAAAAACAGAAGGCCGATATTGTTACTTTTTTGTATTTAATCAGTATAATTACATGAATCTTTTTAGCCTAATAAGGTAGCCGATACTACATTTCGCCAAAAAAAAAATTTCCTCGGGAGACGAGAATTATATATATAGATGTGAAGATTCGTTCATGGTTGATAGGGCAAAACATATCTAACAAGATATCACGAGTGTTTTGTTGTAAAGGGTCTACAAGAAAAATGCAATTAAAGGTTGTTTTTTTTTTTGTCTTTTTTTTAAACATGATTTATGCTTATGAATTGGTAAATACTAAGGCCTAAAAAAAATATGTGTTTCCGGTAACCCGACCGACCCTAGTTTGTGCCCCCCGACCATAACTTTTTAATGGCGTCGGCAAAAAAAATAATAAAATCCGGAATTTCGGCGTTTTTCGTCGCCGATTTGCATTTTATTGTACTTAAATCGCTCTCCGGTGTGGAGGCCCATTATCACCGTAAGAACGCTATGGCGAACGCCAGTGCGAGTTCAGTATTTGCAATCAAAATTGCGAAATGTCAGCACTTGGAGGCTAAAAACCTACTGAAATGTTTGGAGCATCGATGGACTTTGATGGAAGTTTTTGAGGAAGAACACGGAGAGTCTTCAAAGACAGATCACATAAAAATTGAATGCATTTTGAACGGTGCCAGTGGGGAAGTTTACCAAGTAACACCAAATATGACAGTCGGCGACGTTAAAGATATTACAATGCATTTACATTTCCAATGCAATGAAAGTGAAATCGATCAGGCCATCAATGTATTGAATCAGGCAGCTAGCGACGCTACAAAGAAAACTATCAATGCCTTCCAAATTCTATTAAAGTACTTAAGTGTACATTAGATGGGACCAAATCTAATTTAATTTGATATAAGAACGCCAAAGTGTAACTCAGGGCTCATAGTTTCGATTTATATCATTTGTGAAGAACACCTTAATAATCTAAACTTATTTATTTTCGAAGATATTGCTTTATTCAACGAACGACGGCGTTTGGGAGAAAACGTAGAAAAATTGAGATTCACTTGTTGTCGAGTATCGAGTTGCGAGTTACGAAGGTCGAGTTGCGAGTTACAAACGTCGAGTGGCGAGTTACGAAGGTCGAGTTGCGAGTTACGAAAGTCGAGTTGCGTGAAAATGGGGAAAACTATTTTAATTGTTTGGTGTACCTCTGTAACATTTTGAATGATGATTGCTTATAGAATTGTATACAGTTTTGTTGATTCATTTTGTTGTTGGACTTCATCTGAGCCTCGTGTAAAAAAAAATAATGGATTGCTTAAATAATCACTACGTAAAGTATTTTCTGAAGAAACAGATAGTCTTTTGAAATACAGCGGATGGCTTGTAGTTTAATTATTATCAAATTTCATAGCTAGCACCGTCATATTAAATGTAAAGGGAGATAGCAACTAAACTATAGTCCATATATGTAAAAGACCCCTTCTGCATATTTCGTTAAGGGTGGGCTCTTTGGGGCAGCTGCAGAGGCAATATTTGTTAGGGACCCCAAAATTTATTCTGTGGCAGTGTCACTCAAAATTGTGGACTAATATATACTAGTATTTATGTCTACATTGGCTACAGGTGAAGGGGGAAGGCTGAGCGCTCATAAAATCTGTTAAAACCAGTCGCATTTTTGCGTCTGTCCTTAGTCAGGAACCTCTAGCCTTTGTTGGTCTTGTATATTTTTTAATTTTGGTTCATGTATATGTTTCGGAGCATAGAATGGCGTCCATTTTCTTGATCTAGTGTACATTGTGTTTTGGGGCCTGCTTGGGGCTGCCTCTAGGTGTGGGATTTCTCGCTGTGTTGAAGACCCATTGGTGGCCTTGGGTTTCTTGTATATTTTGGTTGGGTTGTTGTCTCTTTGACACATTCCCCGTTTAAATTCTTTATTCTATACATGTAGCTGTCAAAGATAATTTTGTAAAAGAAGCAAAAGACGTAGTTTTGGAATATGTAACTTCTTTCTAAAAAATAGGTTAATCATACCCAAATCAATAAAGTTAATTTAGGAATAACATGCTGACAAATATAACTCTTTTTACTTTTTTTTGACACGAAACTCATTGTGCAGTAGATGGGAAATTGATTACATAAAATTTGAATTGTCCGAATAAAACGTCAAAACATTTTTACATCAATATGAAAAAAGTGCAGTTTTAAAGAGTTGTTAGTTATTTGAAAAGTATTTAAAAAAACAGAACAATTCAGAGAAATTCAACATTGACCAATGAACTATGAAATATGGTCATGGTCATACGAAACATGCCAGACATTTATTTACACCTTACAATCATTCCATAAACCAAATGTAGTTCAACTATACCTTATAGTATCTGAAAAACAGACCAAACAAGAAAAAATAGCATTGACCAATGAACCATGAAAATGCGGTCAAGGTTAGATGATTACTGTCAGACAGTCTGAGACATGTACACCTTACAACCATTCCATACACCAAAATATAATTGACTGAATACTTATAGTATCTGCGAAATAGACCAAAACACAAAAAGTAAACTTTGACCACTGAACCATGAAAATGAGGTCATGGCGAGATGACACCTGCCAGTCATTCCATATACCAAATATATAAAAAAAACCTATCGCTTATAGTATCTGTGATATGGATTTGACCACGAAAACTTAACTTTGTTCACTGATCCATGAAATGAGGTCAAGGTCAAGCGAAAACTGTCTGACAGGCATGAGGACCGTGCAAGGTACGCACATACCAAATATAGTTATCGTATTACTTATAATAAGAGAGAAATTAACATAACCAAAAATCTTAACTTTTTTTTCAAGTAGTCACTGAACCATGAAAATGAGGTCAAGGCCATTGGTCAAATGACAGACGGAAAGTTCGTAAGATAAGGCATCTATATACAAAGTATGACGCATCCAGGTATTCTACCTTCTGAAAAACTAAGCTTTTAAGTCGAGAGCTAACGTCGCCGCCACCAGATCACTAATCCTAAGTCTCGCTTTATGTGACAGAAGTCGCAGGCGAGACAACTAGACTTATCAACATTTTACAAACCAAAAATCGAGGTAGAATCAAGGTGCCCCCGAAAGGCAAAACATAAACTACTCCACACGGGACACATGTCGTATGGCTTATGAAAGAATGTATTCCGTGATGAGTTAGCCGATGGTATCACATTCGGCGGAGACGACGACGCTGTGGTTTAAGGCAGTTTGGTATTTGGAGACAGTTTTTCCTACGTGTTATCTTAAATTATGCCACTGGAAACCCTTAGTTTAGTAGTTTTCATGTAGACAGCAACCCTAAATACTGAGTTATGCATTCTACCATAAAAGAAAGGCGGAACATACCGAAAGGAGGATTTAAAACTCTTTGGTCAAAGACAAAGTGACAAACCGCTGTTCACAAAAGAGAACTGAAAATAATAATAATCTATATTACCATACCATCATACAAACTAATATAGGTTTTAGTTTAGTTAAATTAGCACATGATTTTTCAGGGAAAATTATTCTATTTAATTATTTACCACAGAGAGCATTCATTATCTTACATGGTAATTCCAAATTTCCTGAGAGTGTTTTATGCCTGTCTGAAAGTGAATTAGCAACTTCAAGCTTGAAAATATGTGAATAGGTCGGGGAAACTGTCAGAAATATATGATAAGGTCAATAAAGTACCCATAACTTCTTCGTCTGTCATCTTTCTTGGTGTTCCCGGCTGTGTTATCAACTAATTTTCTCTCTTTTGGCACTTTAGTATTCCACATTTACATTACACACCACATGAAACCCAAACAATATTGTAAAAGGTAACATTTTTACATACGCAATACATGAAAAGGTATACATTTTTAAAATCTAAAATATATGAAAAGGGTGGGGTAACAGAACCCCAGCAGCACTCCCTATCAATTAAATAATGAAAGTACAACTTGATGCCATACTTACCCGGGTAAAACCTTGTTTAGGTGCTCTCGTGACAGGCTATGCATGATATTAAAATGAAAAGTTTAGAAAAATGTACAATACCCAGCTGATATCTGAAACTCCAACATTTGTATCAAGGCTGCATGCAGGTAAAAAAGTAAACTTGTGACAAACAAGGCTTCCGTGCTCATACCGTAAAAACACACGTCATAACATTCCTTAAAACTGTTCCTTTTATTTTTTGTAACAGCGGTATAGCTTATTGTAGAATAACGTCTTTCCAAATAAAAAAAAAATCATATTATGATCTATGCCAAGAAGTTACCATAACGCCATAGAAAGACATCTATAAAATGCTTATTTTTGCGTTTTAGTATTCAGATATACATACATTGAACAACTCGATTATTAACTATTTGGTATATATATGCACTCTCCGCTTGGGGTTGAATCACAAAGTTAACAAAGTGAAAAATTATTTAATTTATCACACATAACATATCACATTTCTAACTAATTCATGAGATATTTTCCTATGTTAAATGTGCAATTGTGCCTATATCATGCACCCTAAGCCTTTGCGAAAGACGAAGAGTTAGCACTTGGTATGCTAATGAATATCCTCATTCAAACGTCACTGATGAGTCTTGTATAGACGAAACGCGCGTCTGGCGTAGAAAATATTATAAGCCTGGTACCTTTGATAAGTATTTACTTTAGGCCTAATACAGTGCCATATTCTGTGAGATATCGATAATTTGCAAGTATATTTCATTTGTCTACATGATTCATTTTCTTATGCTTGATTTGTTCAGTACGGTATACATTTTGTCTTATATCATTCTACATTATATCCTGTTTTATTTTAGAAAATGAACAATGTCGCTCTCATGAAAGAAATTTAAGCGTGCGTGACTTTGCAACATATAGACTCTTATAAATAAGTATCACATAATTCTTTCATATCCTGCAATCAAAATACCGGGACCCCTTCTCATGCTGTATATAACTAAGTTCGGGTACATGTATGCTTTGTTTATTAAATGCGAAGCAAACCTGAAAATTCTGTTTCAAAAATCAAACGACACTACCGTTTATATATACGACCGTTTATATATATATAATTCTTAAGAAATTAGAGAAACATAATATTTTTGTAACTCGCAACTCGACCTTCGTAACTCGCAACTCGACTTTCGTAACTCGCAACTCGACCGTCGTAACTCGCAACTCGACCGCCGTAACTCGCAACTCGACCGCCGTAACTCGCAACTCGACCTTCGTTACTCGCAACTCGACTTTCTTAACTCGCAACTTGCAACTCGACGATAAGAAACTCTCAGAAAAACTTTAATATGGTTAGAGTAAAATTTCATAGTGTTGACACAAATCAAGAATTTATAGTTTCTGATAGCTAGATGTTTCTTTAAACTCAGTTTAAACAATAATAGGAATTGGTCATTTTAAATGTCCATTCCACATCCGCTGCAAGAATTTACTATATTTTATCCGACATTTAAAGGACACAACTCCACAGAATTATAGCTTTTGTTAACTATGAGTTCATAAGTTTAAATTGAAAAGAACCAGTGCCTTGATTTCTCTTTGCTTTTAGGGGGAGGGGGAGGGGTGTATGTGTTGTTATGTTGCTTTCTCGTTGACAAAAAATTTCCCAAAATTTCGCTAATCTAAGCCGAAGTATTTTTTTTTCAAAACATAGGCTACGATTATGGCCTTAGTAAGGGGTCTTTCAAGGTTCAGCACTGATCTAGTTATATACTTCGATAAATACTAAAAGGACATCCCTGTTGAGTCTTTCACATAACACGTCCGCTTGAAGCTATGATATACCATCATTTGATTTTTGTCTGATCGATCTTTGTTTTCCATCTAGCGAGCTAGTGGATGTTCTCAGTGAACGAATTGTTAACTATAACCAACAAAAAGGTTTTCAATTAAAATGTTCGTTTTTTTATGAATACTATTTCAACTTAAATTTTAAAAAAAACTGACAATAAAATGAAAAGCTCAAGATCTTTACGGAAAAAAAAAATGTAGGATGAAATACAGTATATATCTGTTCGCGAAGGAACATTGGAAATCTGACCAAAAAGTTAACTTCCCTGCAATCAGCCATTTTTCTATACAAATAATGGTTCTGAATATTATATTATATTCGTACATTATTAAGACTGTATGTTGAATTCTATACGTATGTTCTTTCTTCTTTTGAGTTGTTGGGTTGTTGTCCTATTACTCCGCCTACATCTCTTTTTATTCGAAAAAAAAGGATTAAGCAGAACGAATGACACAGAATTTAAAAGTAAATCATTGACAAGCAAAATTGAAAAAAAAAATTGCTGTCAAATGAAAACTTTGGAATTGCAACCAATGTCGTATGACGCCATAGCAAATAAAGGGATTCGATTGTTGGAACAACATCCAAAACAAGACAGTAGGCTCTCCGAACTTTTCCCAAGTACTGCGTTTAACGATTGATTGCCGGGTTTTCGAGTTTCGATGCTTGCTTGAAAGTTGTTGCTACATGGGCGAAAAGGAATTAATTGAACTAACTGCAACAAGTTGGTTATCCAATAAAACAACATCATTAAGAAAGCATACCACATCCTTTTTTGAAAAAAAAATCTTTGTGTATTTTGTAGAAAAGCCATGGAGCAAGAATACCAGGAGAGATTATGCTACATTTGATGATGTAGACAAAAAAGGAAAAGAGTAAGTTTTATGTAGTTTTCATCAAAAAGGATAGAATATGAGACTATATCAAAATATTTACTGAGTAAATAAGATCTAAATTTAAAAAAATCTGCAAAATACAGCTTTGAATGCATTGTCGTGAACTAAACAAGCTCCCACGCCTCTGAATTTTCAACCTATGTGATTCCTATATAATCCTAAAAAAAGGAACAGGGATGACTGTCACCAACAAAAGGCGAGAATCAAATGACAATGGTTACATTTAAAGTTCAATGATTTGATAGAAAAAAAATTAAATTGTACAACAACGTGGCATAGTAATCAGACTTTTGATTGTAAGTCATTCGGTAACATACAAAAAAATGTTATATTATCAGTAACCAATTATACCTTTATATGCAATTTACAGTCATGTAAAACATGGAGTAACAAAAACAAACACAAAGACTTGTTAAAATGACAAATTTTGAAGACAAGAAAGTATGTCAGAATAAGAATGAGACAAAACAACTACTTACCGCAACACAGACCTTCATACCAATGTTCATGGTATTTAGATGTGATAAGAAAAAGAAAGTTAATCAGAAATTTTCGCTTATCTTGCTCGAGAGAAAACAATTTATCAGCTCCACGTGTCCGTAATATTCCTAAGTAAAAATGTCCATGTCCTTTATTTTACAAGGAAATTTTTTGAACTGAGAGAAATCGTACACAATGGGATATTTAAATGATCAGTTCAAAAAAAAAAACAAACAGTGTACGTCAATCTTTCAGCATTTTTATTAAAATATGGGTGCTTTTAAAAATAATAACAATGGACTTTTTTTCCCTAGGAAAATTGATACCGGGTATCACAGACTTTAATGAATTCTATTACTTTAAAAAAATGTGTTCCTTTGATGAAATAATCATACAAAAAAAAATTCTCCATGACCATAATTTACTAGAAAAGTAAGTCCGTAGAAAATATTAACAATTGGAAAATAAGTGCCAGACATATTTTACTAGCTATGGATTTATTTTCCTAGGAAAATTTATCCTGGGACTTATTTTTCTAGTAAAATTATGGTCATGGACTTGATAACCAAATTTTACTACCGGACAGAATTTACTGTTACATATATACGTCCGTGATATATACATCCATATCTAATTTAGTAGTGTCAATTCTTATATAGTGACTAAGTTCAGATGTGATTGTGACCCATGTACATAGCATAAATCCCAAATACGCCATTAGTGTTGAGCCTTCCTGACTGAGGCATATTACATATAAGGTAACAGGGTTATATGTAACAAACCATTGTTTAAGGCGATATAATCTGGTAACTTAACCTGATGTATTTCAGCCTATTTTGAAATTGCTAATTATTTTTCATTTGTAGAAATCCCGTAGAAAATATTACACCTAAGGTACAACTTTCGACCGAGAAGACACAAGAAAGAAGTAAGTTGAAAAAAGACTATTGTACATTCTTCGATATTTGAGGTCACAGTTGGATACCGTCTTTTTGAACAAATTACTTTCAAAACGGAACATTAGAACAAGAGGCCGATATTGTTACTTTTTTGTATTTAATCAATATAATTGCATGAATCTTTTTTGCCCGATAAGGTAGCCGATTCTACATTTCGCCAAAAATTGTTTTCCTCGGGAGACGAGAATTGTGTATATAGATGTGAAGATTCGGTCATGATTGATGCGGCAAAAAATTTCTAACAAGAGATCACGAGTGTTTTGTTGTAAAGGGTCTACAAGAGAAATGCAATTAAAGTTTTTTTTTTAAGCCCCACCTAGGGGAATTATATTTTTTCGGTCTGTGTGTCCGTTCGTTCGTCTGTTCGTCCTTCCGTCCGTCAGTCTGTCCCGTGTCAGGTTAAACTTGAAACTTAGTACACATGTTCCCTATGATATGATCTTTCTAATTTTAATGCCAAATTAGAGTTTTTGCCCCCAATTTCACGGTCCACTGAACATAGAAAATGATAATGGGAGTGGGGCATCCGTATACTATGGACACATTCTTGTTTAAACCTGATTTATGCTTATAAATTGGTAAATACTAAGTACTTAAGTATACATAAGATTGGACCAAATCTAATTTTATTTGATATAAGAACGCCAAAGTGAAACTCAGGGCTCATAGCCATTGCGAAGAACACCTTAATAATCTAAACTTATTTATTTTCAAAGATATTGCTTTGACCTGTAATGGTTTTCTTTTCCAAATTGTGACTTGGATGGAGAGTTGTCTCATTGGCACTCATACCACATCTTCTTATATCTATTTATTCAACCAACGACGGCGTTTGGGAGTAAACGTAGAATAACTTTAACATGGTTAGAGTAAAATTTCATAGTGTTGACACAAATCAAGAATTTATAGTTTCTGATAGCTAGATGTTTCTTTAAACTCAGTTTAAACAATAATAGGAATTGGTCATTTTAAATGTCCATTCCACATCCGCTGCAAGAATTTACTATATTTTATCCGAAATTTAAAGGACACAACTCCATAGAATTATAGTTTTTGTTAACTATGAGTTCATAAGTTTAAATTGAAAAGAACCATTGCCTTGATTTCTCTTTGTTTTTAGGGGGAGGGGTGTATGTGTTGTTATGTTGCTTTCTCGTTGACATTTTCCCAAAATTTCGATAATCAAAGCCGAAGTATTTTTTTTTCAGAACATAGGCTACGATCATGGCCTAAGTAAGGGGGCTTTCAAGGTTCAGCACTGATCTAGTTAAATACTTCGATAAATACTAAAAGGATATCCCTGTTTAGTCATACTTTCACATACGACGTCTGCTTGAAGCGATGATATACCATCTTTTGATTTTTGTCTGATCGATCTTTGTTTCCATCTAGCCAGCTAGTGGATGGTCTCAGTGAACGAATTATTAACTATAACCAACAAAAGGGTTTTCAATTGAAATGTTGGTTTTTTTATGAATACTATTTCAACTTAAATTTTAAAAAATGACAATAAAATGAAAAGCTCAAGATCTTCAAGAAAAAATAAATTGTAGGATGAAATACAGTATATATCTGTTCGCAAAGGAACATTGGAAATCTGATCAAAAAGTTAACTTTCCTGCAATCAGCCATTTTTCTATACAAATAATGGTTCTGAATATTATATTATATTCGTACATTATTAAGACTGTATGTTGAATTCTATCCGTATGTTCTTTTTTCTTTTCAGGTGTTGGGTTGTTGTCCTATTACTCCGCCTACATCTCCTTTTATTCAAAAAAAAAAAGGATTAAGCAGAACGAATGACACAGAATTTATACTAAATCATTGACAAGCAAAATTGAAAAAAAAATTGCTGTCAAATGAAAAATTTGGAATTGCAACCAATGTCTTATGACGCCATAGCAAAAAAATGAATTCGATTGCTGGAACAACATCCGAAACAAGACAGTAGGCTCTCAAAACGTTTCCCCAGTACTGCGTTTAATGATTGATTGCCGGGTTTTCGAGTTTCGATCCTTGCTTGAAAGTTGTTGCTACATGGTCGAAAAGGAATTAATTGAACTAACTGCAACAAGTTGGTTATCCAATAAAACAACATTATTAAGAAAACATACCACATCCTTTTTGAAAAAAAATCTTTGTGTATTTTGTAGAAACGCCATGGAGCAAGAATACCAGGAGAGATTATGCTACATTTGATGATGTAGACAAAAAAGGAAAAGAGTAAGTTTTATGTAGTTTTCATCAAAAAGGATAGAATATGAGACTATATCAAAATATTTACTGAGTAAATAAGATCTAAATTTAAAAAAATCTGCAAAATACAGCTTTGAATGCATTGTCGTGAACTAAAGCAAGCTTCCACGCCTCTGAATTTTCAACCTATGTGATTCCTATATAACCTTAAAAAAAGGAACGGGGATGATTGGCACCAACATAAGGCGAGAATCAAACAAAAATGGTTACATTTAAGGTTTAATGATTTGATAGAAAAAAAAAAAAATTGTACAACAACGTGGCATAGTAATCTGACTTTTGACTGTAAGTCATTCGGTAACATGCAAAAAAATGTTATATTATCAGTAACCAATTATACTTTGTCCTCTTTTCAGGTTCTTATGGATTTGTTAGTACTGTCACGGAATGCTTATGTTGTCAGAATATTTTATATGCACGTTACAGTCATGTAAAACATGGAGTAACAAAAACAAACACAAAGACTAATTAAAATGACAAATTTTGAAGACAAGAAAGTATGTCAGAATAAGTATAAGACAAAACAACTACGTACTGCAACACAGATCCTTTATACCAATGTTCATGGTATTTAGATGTGATAAGAAAAAGAAAGTTTATCAGAAATTTTCGCTTATCTTGCTCGAGAGAAAACAATTTATCGGCTCCACGTGTCCGTAATATTCCTAAGTAAAAATGTCCATGTCCTTTATTTTACAAGGAAATTTTTTGAACTGAGAGGAATCGTACACAATTGGATATTTAAATGATCAGTTTAAAAAAAACAGCTGTACGTCAATCTTTCAGCATTTTTAATATGGGTGCTTTTAAAAATAATAACAATGGACTTTTTTTCCCTAGGAAAATTGATACCGGGTATCACAGACTTTAATGAATTCTATTACTTTAAAAAAAAATGTGTTTCTTTGATGAAATAATTATACAAAAAAAATTCTCCGTGACCATAATTTACTAGAAAAGCAAGTCCGTAGAAAATATTAACAATTGGAAAATAAGGGCCAGACATATTTTACTAGCTATGGACTTATTTTCCTAGGAAAATTTATCCTGGGACTTATTTTTCTAGTAAAATTATGGTCATGGACTTGATAACCAAATGTTACTACCGGACAGAATTTACTGTTACATATATACGTCCGTGATATATACATCCATATCTAATTTAGTAGTGTCAATTCTTATATAGTGACTAAGTTCAGATGTGATTGTGACCCATGTACATAGCATAAATCCCAAATACGCCATTAGTAGTGAGCCTTCCTGACAGAGGCATATTACATATAAGGTAACAGGTTTATATGTAATAAACCATTGTTTAAGGCGATATAATCTGGTAACTTAACCTGATGTATTTCAGCCTATTTTGAAATTGCTAATTATTTTTCATTTGTAGAAATCCCGTAGAAAATATTACACCTAAGGTGCAACTTTCGACCGAGAAGACACAAGAAAGAAGTAGGTTGAAAAAAAGACTATTGTACATTCGTCGATATTTGAGGTTACAGTTGCATACCGTCTTTTTGAACAAATTACTTTCAAAAGGGAACATTAGAACAGGAGGCCGATATTGTTACTTTTTTGTATTTAATCAATATAATTGCATGATCCTTTTTTGCCTGCAATCAGCCATTTTTCTATACAAATAATGGTTCCGAAATAAATTTATGTTTTATTCGTATATTTTGAAGACTGTTGAATTCTGTACGTATGTTCTTTCTTTTTTGGAGTTGTTGGGTTGTTGTCCTGTTTACCTCCGCCTACATCTCTTTTTAATTCGAAAAAAGGATTAAGCAGAACGAATGACACAGAATTTAAAAGTAAATCATTGACAAGCAAAATTGAAAAAAAAAAAATTGCTGTCAAATGAAAAATTTGGAATTGCAATTAATGTCATATGACGCCATAGCAAATAAAGGAATTCAATTGCTGGAACAACATCCGAAACAAGACAGTAGGCTCTCCGAACTTTTCCCAAGTGCTGCGTTTAACGATTGATTGCCGGGTTTTCGAGTTTCGATCCTTGCTTGAAAGTTGTTGCTACATGGGCGAAAAGGAATTAATTAAACTAACTGCAACAAGTTGGTTATCCAATAAAACAACATCATAAAGATAACATACCACATCCTTTTTTAAAAAATTTTTTGTGTGTATTTTGTAGAATTGCCATGGAGCAAGAGTACCAGAAGAGATTATGCTACATTTGATGATGTAGACAAGAAAGAAAAAGAGTAAGTTTTATGTAGTTTTCATCAAAAAGGATAGAATATGAGACTATGTCAAAATATTTACTGAGTAAATAAGATCTAAATTAAAAAAAATCTGCAAAATACAGCTTTGAATGCACTGTCGTGAACTAAAGCAAGCTCCCACGCCCCTTAATTTTCAACCTATGTGATTCCTATATAACCTTAAAAAAAGGAACGGGGAGGATTGGCACCAACATAAGGCGAGAATCAAACGAAAATGGTTACATTTAAGGTTTAATGATTTGACAGAAAAAAAAAAAAAATTGTACAACAACATGGCACAGTAATCTGACTTTTGACTGTAAGTCATTCGGTAACACGCAAAAAAATGTTATATTATCAGTAACCAATTATACTTTGTCCTCTTTTCAGGTTCTTATGGATTTGTTAATACTGTCACGGAATGTTTATGTTGTCATAATATTTTATATGCACGTTACAGTCATGTAAAACATGGAGTAACAAAAACAAACACAAAGACTTATTAAAATGACAAATTTTGAAGACAAGAAAGTATGTCAGAATAAGTATAAGACAAAACAACTACGTACTGCAACACAGACCCTTCATACCAATGTTCATGGTATTTAGATGTGATAAGAAAAAGAAAGTTTATCAGAAATTTTCGCTTATCTTGCTCGAGAGAAAACAATTTATCGGCTCCACGTGTCCGTAATTTTCCTAAGTAAAAATGTCCATGTCCTTTATTTTACAAGGAAATTTTTTGAACTGAGAGAAATCGTACACAATGGGATATTTAAATGATCAGTTTAAAAAAAAACAGCTGTTCGTCAATCTTTCAGCATTTTTAATATGGGTGCTTTTAAAAATAATAACAATGGACTTTTTTTCCCTAGGAAAATTGATACCGAGTATCACAGACTTTAATGAATTCTATTACTTAAAAAAAAAATGTGTTTCTTTGATGAAATAATTATACAAAAAAAATTCTCCGTGACCATAATTTACTAGAAAAGCAAGTCCGTAGAAAATATTAACAATTGGAAAATAAGTGCCAGACATATTTTACCAGCTATGGACTTATTTTCCTAGGAAAATTTATCCTGGGACTTATTTTTCTAGTAAAATTATGGTCATGGACTTGATAACCAAATTTTACTACCGGACAGAATTTACTGTTACATATATACGTCCGTGATATATACATCCATATCTAATTTAGTAGTGTCAATTCTTATATAGTGACTAAGTTCAGATGTGATTGTGACCCATGTACAAAGCATAAATCCCAAATACGCCATTAGTAGTGAGCCTTCCTGACAGAGGCATATTACATATAAGGTAACAGGTTTATATGTAATAAACCATTGTTTAAGGCGATATAATCTGGTAACTTAACCTGATGTATTTCAGCCTATTTTGAAATTGCTAATTATTTTTCATTTGTAGAAATCCCGTAGAAAATATTACACCTAAGGTGCAACTTTCGACCGAGAAGACACAAGAAAGAAGTAAGTTGAAAAAAAGACTATTGTACATTCGTCGATATTTGAGGTTACAGTTGCATACCGTCTTTTTGAACAAATTACTTTCAAAAGGGAACATTAGAACAGGAGGCCGATATTGTTACTTTTTTGTATTTAATCAATATAATTGCATGAACCTTTTTTGCCTGCAATCAGCCATTTTTCTATACAAATAATGGTTCCGAAATAAATTTATGTTTTATTCGTATATTTTGAAGACTGTTGAATTCTGTACGTATGTTCTTTCTTTTTTGGAGTTGTTGGGTTGTTGTCCTGTTTACCTCCGCCTACATCTCTTTTTAATTCGAAAAAAAAGGATTAAGCAGAACGAATGACACAGAATTTAAAAGTAAATCATTGACAAGCAAAATTGAAAAAAAAAATTGCTGTCAAATGAAAAATTTGGAATTGCAACCAATGTCATATGACGCCATAGCAAATAAAGGAATTCAATTGCTGGAACAACATCCGAAACAAGACAGTAGGCTCTCCGAACTTTTCCCAAGTACTGCGTTTAACGATTGATTGCCGGGTTTTCGAGTTTCGATCCTTGCTTAAAAGTTGTTGCTACATGGGCGAAAAGGAATTAATTAAACTAACTGCAACAAGTTGGTTATCCAATAAAACAACATCATAAAGAAAACATACCACATCCTTTTTAAAAAAAAATTTTTTGTGTATTTTGTAGAATTGCCATGGAGCAAGAGTACCAGAAGAGATTATGCTACATTTGATGATGTAGACAAGAAAGAAAAAGAGTAAGTTTTATGTAGTTTTCATCAAAAAGGATAGAATATGAGACTATGTCAAAATATTTACTGAGTAAATAAGATCTAAATTAAAAAAAATCTGCAAAATACAGCTTTGAATGCACTGTCGTGAACTAAAGCAAGCTCCCACGCCCCTGAATTTTCAACCTATGTGATTCCTATATAACCTTAAAAAAAGGAACGGGGATGATTGGCACGCAAAAAAATGTTATATTATCAGTAACCAATTATACTTTGTCCTCTTTTCAGGTTCTTATGGATTTGTTAATACTGTCACGGAATGCTTATGTTGTCATAATATTTTATATGCACGTTACAGTCATGTAAAACATGGAGTAACAAAAACAAACACAAAGACTTATTAAAATGACAAATTTTGAAGACAAGAAAGTATGTCAGAATAAGTATAAGACAAAACAACTACGTACTGCAACACAGACCCTTCATACCAATGTTCATGGTATTTAGATGTGATAAGAAAAAGAAAGTTTATCAGAAATTTTCGCTTATCTTGCTCGAGAGAAAACAATTTATCGGCTCCACGTGTCCGTAATATTCCTAAGTAAAAATGTCCATGTCCTTTATTTTACAAGGAAATTTTTTGAACTGAGAGAAATCGTACACAATGGGATATTTAAATGATCAGTTTAAAAAAAAACAGCTGTTCGTCAATCGTTCAGCATTTTTAATATGGGTGCTTTTAAAAATAATAACAATGGACTTTTTTTCCTTAGGAAAATTGATACCGGGTATCACAGACTTTAATGAATTCTATTACTTTAAAAAAAATGTGTTTCTTTGATGAAATAATTATACAAAAAAAATTCTCCGTGACCATAATTTACTAGAAAAGCAAGTCCGTAGAAAATATTAACAATTGGAAAATAAGTGCCAGACATATTTTACCAGCTATGGACTTATTTTCCTAGGAAAATTTATCCTGGGACTTATTTTTCTTGTAAAATTATGGTCATGGACTTGATAACCAAATTTTACTACCGGACAGAATTTACTGTTACATATATACGTCCGTGATATATACATCCATATCTAATTTAGTAGTGTCAATTCTTATATAGTGACTAAGTTCAGATGTGATTGTGACCCATGTACAAAGCATAAATCCCAAATACGCCATTAGTAGTGAGCCTTCCTGACAGAGGCATATTACATATAAGGTAACAGGTTTATATGTAATAAACCATTGTTTAAGGCGATATAATCTGGTAACTTAACCTGATGTATTTCAGCCTATTTTGAAATTGCTAATTATTTTTCATTTGTAGAAATCCCGTAGAAAATATTACACCTAAGGTGCAACTTTCGACCGAGAAGACACAAGAAAGAAGTAAGTTGAAAAAAAGACTATTGTACATTCGTCGATATTTGAGGTTACAGTTGCATACCGTCTTTTTGAACAAATTACTTTCAAAAGGGAACATTAGAACAGGAGGCCGATATTGTTACTTTTTTGTATTGAATCAATATAATTGCATGAACCTTTTTAGCCTGATAAGGTAGCCGACACTACATTTCGCCAAAAATTGTTTTCCTCGGGAGACGAGAATTGTGTATAAAGATGTGAAGATTCGGTCATGGTTGATGGGGCAATAAATGTCTAACAAGAGATCACGAGTGTTTTGTTGTAAGAACAAGAAAAATGCAATTAAAGTTGTTTTTTGTATGCCCCACCTAGGGGAATTATATTTTTCGGTCTGTGTGTTCGTTCGTTCGTCCGTTCGTCCGTCCGTCCGTCAGTCTGTCCCGTTTCAGGTTAAAGTTTTTGGTCAAGGTAGTTTTTATGAAGTTGAAGTCCAATCAACTTGAAACTTAGTACACATGTTTCCTATGATATGATCTTTCTAATTTTAATGCCAAATTAGAGTTTTTACCCCCAATTTCACAGTCCACTGAATACAGAAAATGATAGTGAGAGTGGGGCATCCGTATACTATGGACACATTCTTGTTTAAACCTGATTTATGCTTATAAATTGGTAAATACTTAGTACACAAGTGTACATTAGATTGGACCAAATCTAATTTAATTTGATATAAGAACGCCAAAGTGTAACTCAGGGCTCATAGCCATTGCGAAGAACACCTTAATAATCTAAACTTATTTATTTTTAAAGATATTGCTTTGACCTGTAATGGTTTACTTTTACAAATTGTGCCTTGGATGGAGAGTCGTCTCATTGGCACTCATACCACATCTTCTTATATCTATTTATTCAACCAACGACGGCGTTTGTGAGTAAACGTAGAATAACTTTAACATGATTAGAGTAAAATTTCATAGTGTTGACACAAATCAAGAATTTATAGTTTCTGATAGCTAGATGTTTGTTTAAACTCAGTTTAAACAATAATAGGAATTGGTCATTTTAAATGTCCATTCCACATCCGCTGCAAGAATTTACTATATTTTATCCGACATTTAAAGGACACAACTCCACAGAATTATAGCTTTTGTTAACTATGAGTTCATAAGTTTAAATTGAAAAAAACCAGTGCCTTGATTTCTCTTTGTATTTTAGGGGGAGGGGAGGGGTGTATGTGTTGTTATGTTACTGTCTCGTTGACATTTTTCCAAAATTTCGATTATCAAAGCCGAAGTTTTTTTTTCAGAACATGGGCTACGATCATGGCCTGAGTAAGGGGGGCTTTCAAGGTTCAGCACTGATCTAGTTAAATACTTCGATAAATACTAAAAGGATATCCCTGTTTAGTCTTTCACATAACACGTCCGCTTGAAGCGATGATATACCATCTTTGAATTTTGTCTGATCGATCTTTGTTTTCCATCTAGCCAGCTAGTGGATGGTCTCAGTGAACGAATTATTAACTATAATCAACAAAAAGGTCTTCAATTAAAATGTTCGTTTTTTATGAATACTATTTCAACTTAATTTAAAAAAAAAAACGGACAATAAAATGAAAAGCTCAAGATCTTCAAGAAAAAATAAATTGCAGGATGAAATACAGTATATATCTGTTCGCGAAGGAACATTGGAAATCTGAACAAAAAGTAAACTTTCCTGCAATCAGCCATTTTTTTATACAAATAATGGTTACGAAAAAAATTTATGTATATTTTGAAGACTGTTAAATTCTGTACGTATGTTCTTTCTTTTTTTGAGTTGTTGGGTTGTTGTACTGTTTACCTCCGCCTACATCTCTTTTTTATTCGAAAAAAAGGATTAAGCAGAATGAATGACACATAATTTTAAAGTTAATCATTGACAAGCAAAATTGAAAAAAAAATTGCTGTCAAATGAAAAATTTGGAATTGCAACCAATGTCATATGACGCCATAGCAAATAAAGGAATTCAATTGCTGGATCAACATCCGAAACAAGACAGTAGGCTCTCCGAACTTTTCCTCAGTACTGCGTTTAACGATTGATTGCCGGGTTTTCGAGTTTCGATCCTTGCTTGAAAGTTGTTGCTACATGGGCGAAAAGGAATTAATTGAACTAACTGCAACAAGTTGGTTATCCAATAAAACAGCATCATTAAGAAAACATACCACATCCTTTTTTGAAAAAAACTCTTTGTGTATTTTGTAGTAACGCCATGGAGCAAGAAGATCAGGAGAGATTATGCAACATTTGATGATGTAGATAAGAAAGGAAAAGAGTAAGTTTTTCGTAGTTTTCATCAAAAAGGAGAGAATATGAGACTATATGAAATTATTTACTGAGTAAATAGGATCTAAATTAAAAAAAAATCTGCAAAATACAGCTTTGAATACACTGTCGTGAACTAAAGCAACCTCTGAATTTTCAAGCTATGTGATTCCTATATAACCTTAAAAAAAGGAACGGGGATGATTGTCACCAACAAAAGGCAAGAAACAAATGACAATGGTTTTAAACCTTTAAAGTGCAATGATTTGATAGAAAAACAAATTAAATTGTACAACAAGGTGGCATAGTTATCTGACTTTTGACTAAGTCATTCGGTAACATGCTAAAATGTTATATTATCAGTAAACAATTATACTTTGTCCTCTTTTCAGGTTCTTATGGATTTGTTAATACGACCACGGCATGCTTATTTTGTCATAATATTTTATTAGCACGTTACAGTCATGTAAAACATGGAGACATATTTCAATTTTTAAAAAGTGCAATTTTTGTGTAAAGAATTATCTATTGACTTATCATTACGATGAAAGTAACTTTTAAAGGTAATTACTATTAAATAATTACACTGAGTATTGTTTCAGGTTGCTTGCCAACTGGAAGGTTTTAGTTGAAGAAAAGGAGCACGCTATCAAAACAACTTTTAAAAAACTATATAATATGCAGCCAAGCGAACTATCAGATAATAGAACCAGGCAAGAAATAGAACAACACATAGATTTTTATCAAGCTGACAGGCATGTTATGAAGAAATGCATGAACCATCTGCAAAATTCAATGAAAGACCGTCTAACCTACTTGAGAAAACAGAAAAAGTTTCTTCTATATTATCAGAATGCACTAGAAAATATTTTTAACGCAATTGAAAAAAGCGGACCATCAAGAATTCCAGATCCATTTCCAAAATTCATTCTTGATGTTAAACTCAATCATTACCATCTGTTCAACGAAGAACTTCTTATTTTATCCGACGAACGCACACACAAGAATGTAAGACGTTTGATAGAGCCTAACACTGTCAACATCGGAAGTATCAATGTATATATGGGAAGAACGGGCAGAGCAAATGTGATGACACCGATTCACGAAAATAAATTTGAATCAGACGAATGCTTTACAGGCCAGTGTTCCGACCCTTACTGTACATGCAATAGGTCTGACTCAGAACTTAGTTTTGTCAACCATGAACTTGATATTGAATGGCAGATATATGAAATTGCAGAAGATAGCAAACGAAATAAAAACATATCTGAAAAGGAGGCACTTACAAACGTGTTGCAGAAACAAGCTCAGAAATCAAAAACGCCAATTCCCGTTAAACTACCATCACAGTTAGCCTACAAGAAAATAAAAAACATGGACAAATCCTCCGCCACTCAACTGAAACTTCCACCACTGTTACCAAACAAAAAAATAAAGCACATGAATGAATCCTCCTCCGATCAACTGAAAATACCAACACTGTTTCCGAACAAAAAAATAAAACACATGAATAAATCCTCATCCGATCAACTGAAACTACCACCACTGTTACCAAACAAAAATATAAAATACGTGGACGAATCTTACTCCGCGCCTGTGAAATCATCAACATTGCTACGAAACAAGAAGATAAAATCCTGCTTGGAACCTCTGAAACTACCACCGTTGATGCCGGATCGACAGCAAAATTGCAAGGAAGAAAAATCCTTCACGAAACGCCCTGTTACTCCAAAAGTGCTTCAACCTTTAAAGATGTTGCCGCAAAACATGAAAAGGTCCTTAATCATAAATAAGGAAAGGGACGAACAGAAAGAGAAAAGCAAAGCCAAGTCAATGAAATCAAGGCCTAAATCAGCCTCGCGCCAGACTGTTGAGACAACAGCTTCTAATGAAATTTTAAATGTAGGCTCAGAATTATCTTTGGATATGATAAGCTGGAACAATGTGCCCCGTGAGAGAACTTACCGATATTCCAGGCTACACAAGGCATCGACTAAAGAGTGTTTTATCCCTAAGGGTCCAGATGATAAAGTCAGCAAAATCATTTCTGCTAAATACTTTAACACAAGAAAGGAAAATACGAAAGCCAGGAAGCAAATAGAAACAGAAAAATCGGATTGCTACCCAGAACCCGATCAATATCATACTATGCAGGATATGGAAGTCGCTGATAAATATGCGGACGAAGATACTTTTGACAAGCTTTACGACCATCATTCTACAACTGTTCAAACTGTAGGTAGTACCGTGAATGATTTTCAAGTTACGGCAAATCAATCTCTGTTGTCGGATTGCCATGTTATAAACAGTGGCTCTGAAAGAGAAATTAAGACGCGATTTCTTCCTATGCCACCTAAAACACCTAAACCAAAAACACCATACTCAAGACAAAATCAATACAACAGGAAATAAATATGATTATGATAATACATGTAGCATTTTACCAGAAACTTAAACAATGATGTTCTGATTGTGTTCTATCAATAAAAGAGCTATGATGCACACCTGTAAACCAGTTTTGCTAGTTCAAGTGAAACAGTTATGTTATAGGGATTCATCTTTCATTGTATATATCATGTAATATGGAACTTTCCTAATCTGTTTGAAGCAGCAAGTAATGACAAAATGGACTGAAACAAAGAGGAAGGACCAACTATATGAGTGGGAAGCATATATAGTGTTTAGGCATTACACTTTAGATGAACTATCTGTAATAACAGCAAAAGAAAAACAATCAACATAGAACTAATGTAGTTTTAGACTCAAATATTAGTACCCACTACTGTTCCCTTTGTTTCACTGTATAGATATAGCAACTAAATAAATAAGTATGATATGTTTTTTTCTTTGTTTATATTCAACAAGATCATTTTCTATTAACTAATTAGGTCAGTGGCGTAGCTAGCAAAAATGTTTATCGCAGGAGGTTTTGGAACCGCTAAAGGCTCACGGAAGCGCTTAACTAAATGATAGAAAATCCTGTTATCTGAATTTTTTCGAGGGCAACATGTTCAGTTCTGAACAAAGGTTTCTGAAAAATGTAAATTAAATATTAAGTCGAGCATTCATATAAATGTATGCAAATCATCACTAGTCACTAGACCTGAAACCACAATGCACGATTCTTGTTTCTTTATTATTATGAGGCTGACTTCATACAGGAACTTCTTAGGAAGAAAGATAAGAAGTTATCAATATCCTTTAACTTTACGTTCCGCTATATAGATGATGTTCTCTCACTAAATAATACAAAATTAGGTGATTATGTTGAACGAATCTATCCCATCGAACTAGAGATAAAGGATACTACAGATACAGTTAAGTCTGCCTCATATCTTGACTTACATCTAGAAATTGACAATGAGGGTCGGTTGAAAACAAAACTTTACGACAAAACTGATGATTTCAGCTTCCCAATTGTGAACTTTCCATTTCTATGTAGTAACATTCCAGCAGCGCCTGCATACGGAGTAAAGATCTCCCAATTGATACGATATTCCCAGGCTTGTATTTCCTATCATGATTTCCTTGATAGAGGATTGCTGCTCACAAGGAAGCTATTAAACCAAGAGTTCCAAATGGTGAAGTTGAAATCATCCCTTCGTAAATTTTACGGACGCCATCACGAGTTGGTTGACCGTTATGGAATAACCGTTTCACAGATGATATCGGATATGTTCCTTATGTCGTAACTACAATACCCTTCCTTTTTCACGAATGTGACCTACCGAATTAGACTATTTACCGGATTTGTAATAACATAAGCAACACGACGGGTGCAACATGTGGAGTAGGATCTGCTTACCCTTCCGGAGCACCTGAGATCACCCCCAGTTTTTGGTGGGGTTCGTGTTGCTTAGTGTTTAGTTTTCTATGTTGTGTCATCTGTACTATTATTTGTCTGTTTGTCTTTTTATTTTTGGCCATGGCGTTGTCAGTTTGTTTTCGATCTATGAGTTTGACTGTCCCTCTGGTATCTTTCGTCCCTCTCTTACAGTCTGGCAACTAAAAAGTAATTACAGATATTAATGTTAGAACAACACGGAACACATGCTATTAGAATTCCCTGTCTCATCGGTAATGGCATCATAACCTCA
Source organism: Mytilus californianus (assembly GCF_021869535.1). Lineage (NCBI taxonomy): Eukaryota > Metazoa > Mollusca > Bivalvia > Mytilida > Mytilidae > Mytilus > Mytilus californianus. The sequence goes on along the minus strand of NW_026262679.1, from coordinate 56,388,685 downwards.
ATGAATAAGTTGTTCATTCAAGGAAAAATTTGACGAAAAATGTCTTAGCATTGACACCAAGCATGGAAATAAGGCTTTTCCCAAACATTACATGTTGAAATTCAAAATAAAGTACCTTTTTGTTTTTAAGCAATTTTAACTTTCGTAACTACAATTGAAATAGACATATTCAGTAGTTTTCGTTTGTTGATGTGGTTCATAAGTGTTTCTCGTTTCTCGTCTTTTATATAGATTAGACCGTTGGTTTTCCCGTTTGAATGATTTTACACTAGTAATTTTTGGGGCCCTTTATAGCTTACTGTTTTGTGTGGCTCCGTGTTGAAGTCCGTACTTTGACCTATAATGGTTTACTTTTATAAATTTTGACTTCGATGGAGAGTTTTCTCATTGGCACTCATACCACATCTTCTTATATCTAGTGAAATAAATGATGCCCTTGTCTCAGCACACGTTTTTGTTTTCGCCGTTCGGTAAACAAAACCAACTTTCAGGAGCCTGTTGTTCAGTGGTTGTCGTTTGTTGGTGTGGTTCATAAGTGTTTCTCGTTTCTCGTTTTTTATATAGATTAGACCGTTGGTTTTCCTGTTTGAATTGGTTTACACTAGTCTTTTTGTGGCCCTTTATAGCTTGCTGTTCGGTGTGAGCCAAGGCTCTGTGTTGAAGGCCGTACTTTGACCTATAATTGTTTACTTTTTACACATTGTGACTTGGATGGATAGTTATCAAATTATCACTCATACCACAACTTCTTATTTATTTGTACTGTAGAAACACACATATAGAAATGGTTGTTTCCCTTTTGATAATTGTATTACAAAACTAACATACACTCAAATTTTTGACGATCATATGTTCAAAAAGTTTCATATTGTGTCAAGCAGCTGATGTGACGAAATATCCATATGATGTAAATCTGATTAGATATATATTTGATTATCTATTTTTCACATTGTAGGTTGCACTTCTGTAAATATAGACAATGCAATTTTCCAAAGGAACTCCTTTTACGGCTAAGACTGTGCAACTTTTACTGTGAAGTTTTGTAAATAATTATCATATCCTAGAATGGAAAGTTCTATTTTTTTCAACGATCAAAACATAGGGCTTTGCGGCATATTTTCAACATTTATATGCCTCGAACTTTAAGAGTTTAAACTTATACTGAAATTCTGTAATGCCCCACCCTTCACTTTGTGTCTTCCTCAGAATTTGGCCGCTATCCATGTTTATTCATACTGATAAAATTCCCAGGTTGTGTCTCTATATGAGATGAAACAAAGAGATCATATCTGGTAACTAGCAGGTAAACAAAACAAAATATCTATGAATATTATATATCTCCGAAAATTAGGTGTGGTTTTGAAACAGCTGTATTTACAAAGTGCAACCTGTATTTGTTTTTCATGATAGATATTAGTGTTGTTTTTTTCTTTTAAAGCAAACCGGAGAAGGACTTGAAATATTCGAGTCAAACTTAACAAACGGCGGGTCAAACATTATGACGTGAGTGGTTATACGGGTTAACGTTTAATTACAGTGAAAGATCGGGCTACTATATTTGACGTCCCAAGGCTTTATGACAGTTGATCAAAGTGATACAGGCGGAGGGAGATGAAAGAAATCTAATTTTAAAAATGTTGTGTAAATCATATAAAACTGTGTATACAACAACCAAAATAATTTCGGTAATTAAGGTAATCTACATATGCTACGTAGGGAAACTCATTCAAGACCTATCAAAAATAAATTGGAACTATTTTTTAACGAATACTAGTATTGATTTTATCTGTCATTAACATTTTTTGCATATTTTGTAATTTCGAATATAATTTGTTTCTCTATGCCTACCCTTCCGGAGCACCTGATGTCAATTCCGGTGCTCCGTGTTTGGTGAGGTTCGTGTTGCGCAGGTAGCAAGATATACATTGTAGAGAGTTTATTGTTACAATTTTTCATCATTGGCGTATTTACACATTTTTCGTAAGATAACACAAAATCGTCAAAAACAAATACCTATTCCGTTTTCTGATTGACGATTCTGATATCTTAAACACGCCGGAAACGCGCCACTTTTTCTTAAATTTTTGAAAACATGGAAGTCATGAAGTAGTGTTAATGGGAAGGACCGTTCTATCTTCACTTCTACCAACAACAACAAAAAAACATAGCGAAAAAATTGAAAGTCAACACTTTTAACGGGATGCTCGCTTGTCACTATTTAATTGGAAGTGTCTTCATCAACAATTATATAGTAGATTTATTTCTAATATTTTTCTTAAAATGTTTTATGTCTAAAGAAAAATGAAGGAGAAACAACATAAACATGAAATTCTAGTATATCGGTTTGCAAAGAGTGGTGCTTTTCCGGCGTGTTTAAGATATCTTGACATTGGGGAAATAATAATGCTATTATTACAAATATATGCATGTTGCATGAAAGATAGAGCAGGAGAAAGAGAAAGAGGTTGAAGACATATACATTTATAAGCATTTTACATTTTTTCATGTATTTTGACAAATGACATAAATTTTTCTGCACTTTCAGATGCTAATTAGAACACGTATCTACGTCAGTTATATTAATCTTCGTTATGGTTTAAAAATAAATTGAGAATTGAATTATATAACTTCAGATATTACTCATTATCTAAAGTTTGATTTTTTTGGGGTCAAAATATCAAACCCAAATTTTCCGACCAATCCTATTATTTTTTCCAACTGCAAAGAAAGTGTTTGTTGTTCTGATTAAATTTTAGTTAGGTAGTTATTAAAATATGCATTTATATTTGGTTTTATTTTGGTAAATTGTTAAATCATATTCTAATTAAAAAAAAGGCACACCAATCTCAAATTTGGAAAAGAAACTTATAAATGTTCTAAATTTATAGAAACAAACTACTGATCAAGGGTATTCAGACTTTCAGTTGGAAAGCAGGCCCCGGCGCCATAAAACTTTTATTTTCTGAGTAAAAAATTTTTCTCAGAATGAATTATATTACTCAGCTAAGAATAAGAACTTTTTTCTCTTCCATAAAAAAATATTCTCAACTTTGAGGATATTCTTAGCTGAGAATTTTTTTCTCAGTTATGTAAGCGGTAAAATAGATGTTTGAAAACTAAAAAGTGTACCTAACTTCGCAAAAACGCAAGTTTTATCTCTTTAGCAACACTGTAAAACATAAAAAGAATCTATGATAGATAAAATGACAAGTAGCATTTTGTAAGCATCGGTAAATGGACAGAAAGTCACAGATCGTCACAGTCCTGACAAAAAGTCACAGGATAAAAAGTCACAAATAATTTGTGGACAATTGTTTGAAATTATAAGAGAAAGATCTTGAAATATTTGAGTTATTAACCCGTAGCTTGTTATAAATATATATTACTTTTTATATTTCTCATACAACTTCTGTCTTAAGATACACGTATTAATGATTATGTGTAACAAATGGCGAAATCTTCGAAATGTAATCTCCTTGACCTTGGAATGTAACCTTCGTTGACGTTTACGTGAAGAGTGCTTTCTTTCACGTCCGCACTTCTATCGAGTATGGTATGCCAAATAAACATATTATAAAGTCTTATCAATGTAGCTTACTTAGTAAAGAGATAATTAAAAGCAAGGTTTTTAACTTATAAATATAGTTAACTGACCTTCATTTCCTTTTTTCATATGTTTTCTCCTCCAGAAATTTCCTTTACAAGGCATATTCTATAATTGCTATTTTTTGTGCTTTTGTCCATCCATAGGCTATCATTAATTTGTCAGATTTATTTCCAGTAAGAATGAAATTTTCTAAGACGTATAGTTTCAAACGCAATAAAGATGATCTTTGTTTCACTTTTCCAATGTGTAAACTTTCACTATGCACTGACCCTGACACATATTTTGTTAACGTTATATGACGTATGTTGAAAAAAGAAAACAATGTCACCGTCAATTTGTGTAGGGGATCAAGAGGGGTTTTGATTACTTTGAAATGGAGGTATCGTATGAAATTGTGAAAAACAACAATTATCAATCACAATTACATTCACATCTTTAATAAAATCAGTATTTTAGAGTACTTTGGAAACAGGTACAATGAAAAGAAGTTGAACTTCACTGTTTTGAACCAGAATCGCAGCCAAAACCAGGTACAAATTGACATGACTGGTGGTCACTAAAATTGATGTATTACAGTAAAAAATGATGGCTTCAAAATTGTGTAGAAATTTGAAATAGGTTACCCGGTTTCATTTAAGATTACTACCGTTCTTTTCCGTTTTTGGATACGCAAACGTCAAGTTATTAAAATTCGATGTTTTTGGCGAACAAAAAAGATGGCTAATAATTTTTAGAACGGACAGGATAAAGAAATAGCAAATAAAAGCTATTTTGGATAATGTTTGTATGTCGTATTGAAACTACATTGGTCGCAAAACCTACAAATTTTAAAAATCAATTATAATAAAGGCATGACAAGTTGAAAAACAATAGTTTAAACGTCATTTTTTAGCCAATTGTTTTGGCGGACTTTTTGACGTCACGGGCGACTGTAGCGCCACCTAATTATTTCCCCCTGCTATTATTGCTGATAGAGCTTGACGACAACGGACGTTTCCAAGGACTTGCTTTCCAACTGTTTTATTTTGTCATAAAATCTAAAGTTACCAGGACTGAACATGGCAATAGCTGGGCGGAAAAGATGACGTCACTGGCGGTGATTGCGTTGGCAACCATGGAAACATTGTGGAACCCCGGCGAACTTAACGAATTTACGGGGAATGAGGATTGTCTGACTACATCGATCTATGAAAAAAGGTCTCTGGAACGATAGAGCATTTGGGAATTATAACTGACCTATTTGTGAAAAATAAACTATGATATGAAATTAACTATACTATAAATTAAAAATCCATACTAATCAACATGTTACAATTCATACTAATTAGCCAATTAAACGCGTAGAGATCGATACACGGTCTAAAAAGATGACCGAGAGTATCTCTTGGACTATATTAGCACATTTTGTCGGAAGAAATATGGTGAAAAAAGAGACCGAGGATCTCAACTGGAAATTATAAATAAAATAAAAACCTAGAAATAGACGACAAACAGACTGACAACAATAACAAAACATCAAACAAAAGACCAAAGATTGAGCAACAGGAATCCAATTAAAACCGGTATTAACTAAGGTACTTCGGAAGGGTAAGCCATTCCTGTTCCACATTTGGCAACCATTGTGTCGTTGATACTTAGTACCATAATCGTTTTACTTTTTTCATGGAAGGTATCAATCCACTTTACATACACTAGAAAAAAACCCGCGCGAGCGCGGCTTGAAGACTACTTGAAATGTTTATGTTGATACACAGCTTGGGTTCGTGTTTCTCAAACTGTTTTTATGCACTAATGCAGTATGTTGATAGTTTTTCATTAGTTTGTCAGTTCTTCTTCCATAGGAGTTTGAATGTCCAATTTGTAGCTTCTGTCTGGGTGTTACACAGGTGCTACTAGAACGGAGGAAATAACTCAAAGAAAAAGAAGACAACCTAAAACACTGATGATTTAAAACATTTCTCAGTGGTGCTAGTTTGTAGTATTTCTTTTTTTTTTTGAAAGGTGCGAGTCAAGTTCTGTCTCTGTGTGATACGGGTGCTCCAAGAACGGAGGAAATAACTAAGAGAAGACAATCTAGAACTCTCTGATGATTTAAAACATTTCTTCAGTGGTGCAAGTTTGTAGTTTTTTTTCGAGTGTTGCGAGTTCTGTCTCTGTGTGATACGGGTGCTCCGAGAAAGAAGGAATTTACTAAGAGAAGGAGAAAACAGTCTAATGATTAAACACATTTCTTCGAGTTTGTTATATTTCTTATTTTTTTAGTGGTGCGAGTTTGATAAAGTGATGCAAGTTGTAATAATTAGTGAGAGTGTTTGAGTGGTGCGAGTTGTCATAAATTCAAAACAAATTGAATACAAAACCATTTCCGCCTGCTTACAAAACGTAGAGGATAAGGAACCAGCTACGGAACTTTATAAGGGTTTAATTAACTAAGCTACGCTAATTGAAGCAATTACTATATGAAGTTATAAAGTACATTACATACACTAACTATTTATTATTATATAATACTTCAGACGATCGTCGGCTCGGAGACAAACCGGCTAAAAAAATTTGGTCTCCAAATTTAATAGTATAGATAGCGTGTGAGTTCACAGAAAGCTTACGTACGGCATCGATAGTAGCTAACTTCCTGCATTTTCTAAAAAAAAAAAATCATACAAAAAGTAAACGACGGACGTTTTGAAAAAAATTTCTGACTGTTATCATACCGTGTGATAACAGAACAGTAAAAACTTTATTTCTCGTTGCCTGATTTTTTTTTTCACACCAAAAACAATCTTAAAGATTACGCAACCTTAATCTTTTGTTCCAAATATGATAATTGAGAAAATACAGGTTAGGTGGTTTTACCAATTCTTTAGGAAATGAATGTAGGCTATCTCTTTCTCTGCTTAATATCTTTTAAAATTACAAAATTAAAACTTTCTAAATACAACTTTACCAAATTTTCCAGAATTTGAATGTAGCTCGATATCTCTATATATGAAAAACAATGACAAAAACCGAAACGGTATAGTCCGCTTTAAAAGGCCCCGACATGAAAAATGTGAAACAATTGAAACGAAAAAACTAACGGTATAAGTTATAACAGAACAACTTACGAAATTAGATATGACAGACATGATCCCACGACAACCATTGAACTACAGACTCCTGACCTGGGACAGGCAAATGAAAAATTTTGCGGGGTCAAGCATGTTTGCGAACGCTCATCCCTACCCTTACCCGAGAGTGGTGTTACAGCACAACATAATAATTAATTATAAAAATCAGTTGCAATTGGCTTAACTCAAAAGATCGGTATAAGGCACACAACCTACTTACATAAAAACATTAGACACAAAGCACCGAAATAAGAGTACTCGAACTTACTGAAAGCTATTTCAAAGACAATTACAACTAGAAAATAAATCATGTTCTACCAGACTAAAGTCCACTCTGTATTATTTTTGTTCCAATGAGTATTACCAACCAAATTGTTCAGTGCTATTATCTACAAATTGGAAAATGGGTATGATCGCCAATGAAACAACTATCCACCAGAGATCAAATGACATAGATGTAAATTTCGGTTTGAGAAAAAATAGATAATGTTCAAACAAAATGCATTAACAAATAAATACAAAATGGAAACACTCGTGCTTATCTTGTCTTAAATCAGATATACTTTATCAGCATCCAAAAACTGAGCATCAGTGATTTGTCTCACTATAACGTCAATTAACTAAAAATGCTGAAAATTTCCTAGACGGTTGTAGCATTGTAATTTACGCTAAAGAGTCGTACTATTTTCTAAATTCTTTTGCGCTATTTTCAACTATTTGGCAATTTCGAAAACTTTGCACAATTTCGAAAAAATGTGGTTGTTTAACAAAGTTTTGCATTATTTTTTATATTTGACTTAATAGTAAATGTTCTTCTACTGGTTTTTATTCTATTTTTTAAATCTAGATCTAGATATGAAAAAGGGTGAGGATTGAGATAGCAAACTACTAGATTAACCCCCACATTATTTTCAAATAACAATAACGAGATGTGGAATGATTGCCAATGACACAACTATCCACCAGAGACGAAATGACGTGAATGTTAGCGTACGGCCTTCAATAATGAGCAAAAATCCATACCTAATAGCAAGAAATAAAAGGCAAAGAAATGGAATGTCAAACAATTCACACGAGAAAAATTAATGTCGGAACTATAAATATTATACTTTCTTTTATTAGTTTTGTGTATAGTTTGATCTCCTTTTTAGGAAATTTAGATGTCGATTTGAATTTGATAATATTTTCATGATCTATATGATTTTGTATTGATATGCCTAAATATTTTGTAGCTGTTTCAGTTTGAAGTATATGACCATGAAGGACGTAGTCGTTGTTATTTCAAATGCACATTTGTATTCTGAAAGATTGATGGCATAAATAATTAACAAAAATGAATACGGTACAAATTATATAAAATACACAAACTTCGTCATAATTTTTTGATGATTTAAGTGGTGTTTCTATCGATGATGCTGTCATCAGCAAATAGCCTTAAAGTGTTTTGTAAAAGCGTTTTGTAATAAATATATTTAAGGAAAATTGTTTGATGAGAAATAAAATGGGACCGAGAACAGTGCCTTGTTGCACTCCAGATGTTACCATAAGTTTCTCAGATTGTTCTCCAGCTTGCATGACTGTCTATGTACGGTTATGTTAGAAGTCATCTGTCCATTGTCTCTGTCGTAGTACATGTATTTTGATTTGTAAACTAGCCGTTCCCGAGGGACTTTGTCAAAACTTTGGCAATGTCCATCACATCTGCTTTTACGTTTGTATGTTGTAATTTTTCCTTTGCAAGGTCTGAAAGTGTCTTGTTTTTTCTTTTATGAAAGATATTAATGAGTGTCTCACGAGCGCTTCATAAAAAGTCATGTTGGAAATTGTACAATATGTTTGTTGGTGATGTTCCTTTAAAAGTGTTCCATTATTTGTACAACGTATATACATGTAAGAGAAAAAGGTGTATACTTTATGGCATTGTGTTTATCTCCTTATTTTAGGACAGACCGTTGCATGTTTCCAGTCTATTGGTATTTTGTATGTATAATTGATCAAATTTTGCAGGATGACGATTGGACTGAGATGGTCTTTTATTTCATTATAAAGTTTTTTTTTCGCTTAATGAAAAAGGCAAATTTTTAATGGCTCATACGTGCAGAAATTTAATATATTTTCTATACTTTGTAAAATATAATTTTGATTTTCTGGATTTTTAAAGCTAAATAGTTAAGCTTTCGATTAAAAGTTATTCCAATCCTGTATCATCCAATCAGAAGCCGTACAAGATTCTATTCTGAGAACCATCTTGCCGGTAAAATGTAACAAATAATTGCGCTCTTGTAACCTTTACCTAGTCAAACAACTCATCATGTCCTGTTGCCGTTTTTAGTCGATGGTATGTAAAAGTTTTATGTAAACATTCATTTCTGATGTATTGGTTCCATTATCTGCATAGGATGATAGAGTCTTTGCTGGTTTGCAGATAATTCGATGGTATTTCATTTACAATTTTAGAATAGTTGCCTTTTCTTTGTATGTTATATAAGTCTCTTTTGTATTTTCATAACTTTTACACGGGTAACATTAGAAAGGTATGGACCAAATGCATATATCAACCATAAATGAGACTCGGTGCATAATGTTACAAATATAAACTTTTTTTTTCAACGGTAATTTTTAAGTTAATAATACCTAAACCACAATATTCTTTACTTTGGAAATAATAGATATGGAGTAGATGTTCTTGAGACAAAAACTTATGAAAAAATATGAAGTAGCAACAGATATTGCTGTTCTTTATCTTGATAGTCGCTGGGTCCATAGCATCTCCATTGATACATGATATCGCCGGTTTTGATAGGTCTGTGCTTCACTTCATTGTCTTAGCTTGATTACTTAAGATAAGTTATATTTATGTAACCTGATTATTTAAGATACGCTAATTTTTTGTAGTCTGAGTATTAAAGACAAATAAAGTTATATTTTTGTACCCTGATTATTTAAAATATGTTTTTAGTCTATCAATAACATGAACAATTTATGGGTAACCTTTACTGAAAAGATCCGAAATTTCGATTTATAAAACATAATCGATTAAAAACCCAGTAAATTATACATAAACACAAATATGACCGCTTATCCGAATATATGGGGTAAGTGGTAAAATTTGTGTGTTTAATGCAATCACTGTTATCGGTTTACTAGTTTTACCAAGATGAAAAAACTTGACAAAGAACTAAAACGCAAATGAATATGTTCTTGATTATAAGCGATATCTTCCACAACATTTACAATTGATTTATGCAAAACTTCAGCCGTAATGAGTCTCATTTACTCGACTCCCCTTTTACGTTGCAGACCATGATATGTTTTTTTTTAAAATAAAATTAGAATGCACTGGAACGGTCTTTATCGGCGATAATTGCACAGGGTGTTCAACAAAAAAGATGACTCACATTTTCCTGATATGAACTTTCCATTTGTATGTAGTAAAACGTATATATAAGATGTATGTCAACCAATTAATTAGATAATTTAAAACTTACGATGCTTCGGCACAGGATTGTTGCTTACATGGAAGCTACTATGTTTCGTAATCGTTAAGTTGAAGTCGTCGCTTAGAAAGTTATTTCGTGATATACCATTTATATCGAATATCTGTATCACAGATAATGGATACGTTTCATTATTCGTATTCTCAACTTTCCTGCTTTCCTCTGTTTTTGCTTTCATCCCCAAGTGCATTTATCCTCCAATGTTTACTTGTGATGAAGAAAACTAGAGGGGTAGGAACTGCATACCGTTGCGGAGCATCCCAATTTGTTTGGTGAAGTTCATGTTAATAAATCTATGTTTGTTTTGCGTACTAAATTTGACTTTTCGTCATTCATTTTGACCCCCCCCCCTTTCCCCCGTTATCTCACTACATTCCCGTCGCCTAGTCCTTTATGTTTGTCATTTCTACCCATTAAAACTTTTAAACAACGATTTTGGTAACTATATTTTTGAGGTAACGAAGTAGCAAATAGACAACTTAAAAAAGGTGCCCCCTTTTTAAAAACAATCTTGCATATGCTTTGATAAATTTAAGGCAGTATATACACTGTAAATTAAGCATAGGAAATGAAACCAACAGATTGAACTCGTGATTCGGTTCATATTCTGTGTTAGATCCTCAGGCCACATAAAAATAATTTTCGAATTCTCGCCTCCTTTTCTCCGTAATGGGTTTCTTCGCTTAAGTGTTACATTATATTTCACATTTTCAGTTACTTTTTATCTCAGATAATTTGGCGGGCAATTAAAATTTTACCATGATTATTATGAACAAAAATTATATTGATATGACCACAGCATCCTAGTAAAAACTGTTGAAGGCCGGACATAAAAATCCTAAATGTGAGTTTTATTCCATGAGGAGAATTAGAACCCAAAATTGACTTTACATGGCCATAATGAAATTAAATTATAATGGATCCTTGGTGAATTAAACTTACTTAGCGGTAAGTACTGTATTAATGTACATGAATATTGGTGACTTAAATCTTAGAACATAATCTTATTAATATAAATAAAATAATCTTTCATTGAATTATTAAGTTTTATTCCTAGTTACTGATTAATAGATTGAAGTTGCTTTTTAAAATTGTTCTGGATTATTTCTTTACTTATTGTGCTTTTAATGGACGTTTTATGTATGCAGATAATTCGTTATCTCAGCTATAGATATTTACAAGAAGATTTATTTCGACCTAAATTAAGTTCATTCATTTGTATTATAAAAAGGCGCTTTCTGTTGGCGCTTTTTAAAATATCTGAATTTATTCAGGTCCTCGTTACATCATCTACATATTGAGTTAAAAATTAAACACATTGCAAAAGCATATCAAACATAAACCAAAATCATACATACATGTAATCATCTTGACGAGAAAGGAAACGTAGTTATCTAACATAAGAAAAATGAAGGAAAACGTATTTATACTCGTCCTCAATCTCAAAAAGTAAACGACATTCTAAGAGCTAGTCTAGAGTCTATTTCGCTGGGTTTATTTGATACTAGAGATTTTTATAAACAATATTTTAATCTTTTCTGCAATTCACAATTTTTTTTTCAATTTTGATGTATTTTGGAAAATAATATTGTAAAATTTTTCCAAAAAAGATGAAAAAGAGACATGCAAACCAAAATTTTGCTTGAAAGAAAACTATGTCTTTTTTTTTCCTTTTCGATACAAACTGATTTTATTAACAGATTTCTTCCGATGCAAATCTTTAAGGTAACTGTTGATTTATGGAATACCTGCCTTTAACATCAATTTATAGCGCTGAATAATCTTGATTTATTGAGCTAGGTACTGTACCAATTCGCCGTTTCTGTACATCAAACTGCAAATAACGTTGCGCCATTGGTGGAAGACGTTGTTCAGAAATAATTCATGCAAGCCATAGATTTGTTGTCAATTTTCACATGGTCCAGGCCATGTGAAAATTATTACAAATATATGGCTTGCATGAAATCAAACTCCCCGGCAGTTCCAGCTCCGATCCGCATACTACTCTAGTAAACGAAACTAGTTCCAGAACGGAAACGATCACTGCACGGAGTTTGGCTTGAATTATTTCGATTTTAAAAGGACAAATACGGTAATTTGAAAAACTGAAGCGAATGTACGATTACCGTGTGTATGGCTGTTCTATTTTACCCCTGTAAGATAAAAGCTACAAATTTCAAATTAATCTAAGGCTTGCATGATTTATTTCTTAAAAAACAGCTTAAAAAATGCGTTCAGTCCTGATAAGTCTTAACCCATTTTTTTTTCGTTGGCTACTATTTAATGTCAAATCCACAGTTGACATGTCGTAACTAAGAAGTGAGCCGCCATGTTGACTTGCTGAAATTCATGAAGTGTGCGAAATGTGCGAATGATGCAGTAGAATAGAAAATGAAACAACACCTTCCTAAAAACTCCAATTTAATGCGCTATTATCCAAATTTAGATCGTACACATAACTGAATAATCTTCAGCTTGAGAGTTTTCATTCGTATGACGTCATGTTTTGACATGACGTTAATGCACCAAGATCATTATGAAATTTAAAGGAATTTTATTTTATTTTGATTTTATACGTTTTTAATATTTTATGCATTGATTTTTTTTTGTTATGCATTAGAAAAGGAATATCGGTTCTGTAGTTACTTTTACAATTTTAATTTGAACACAACGAAATCCACACAGTGTTTGCGGATAGGTTACGATACATGTGGATTTACGTGGGAGGTAAATAGTAAAAGCCATTAATATGTACATCTCTGAGTCTGCGCTAAGTATAGATATATCGAATGGGAGTAAATACACACATACGAGACAGTCTACCCAGCATAAACACTGAAAACAAACATACAAGCAAACTTGGCATTAAAAGATAGTTGTCATAAAAATGTTAAAAATATACTTAACAGCACAAATAACGTTGCACTTCTTTCCATCTATAGCAGTTTTATAATTTCGTATTTTTTTGCTAAAAAAATGTTAAATTTTATTTTAAGCTTAACCACGGGGTGTATATACAAATGTTCAATTTAGCGGCAAGATCAAAAGTGTGCGATACGCCAATAACAAAAATGGTTACAAAAACTCAATTGAAAAAAAACTAACATCAAAGTCCCATTCTTTGTTAAAATGAGATTTATGAGACTTTAGTTGTTTTTTGTTTTTTTGCTATTTTGGTGGGGTTTTTTTGGTGTTGGGAAGGGGGAGGGGTGAAAGTGTGTTTTTTGTAAGAAGTCAAAAATGAAAAAAAAATAAAAAAATCTGCATTTTCACAGAATCTTGATCTCTGATTTTCATGACTATTGATCTTCATGACACCACAAATATTATGTCAAAATAATTTATGGTTTTTGATTTGCTTCTTGCGATCTTTTACTTATTTTTTAAGTAATGCACAAAAAATTTGATAGGTTTCACCAGCTTTAAGATCTCAATTTCTTCCATTCAAACGAGAAAAAAATTCCTCCCGTCAGGGAAATTGAAATTGTTTCATATATCAATACTTTTCATACATAATTGAAAAATGGTTTTCTAAATAACGAAACATAAATCGTCAGATACCACTCACAAAAAGAGTTAGTACGGACCGTAATGGTCTTATTTTTCAGTCCACTATTTCACGTGTTGATGCATAAACATTTAGTCATTACACACGACAAAGGTTGTTGAATCCTAATTTAGAAATAGGAACCAAACCGAATCTAATCCTTTCAGGATTGATATTGTGCTGTTTAATTTTAATCGGAGTCGATTGCATCATGTATATCATGTGACTAACGGAATGACCATCTCTTGTAATTTATGGCTGAAAATTGACAGCTTTATAACGTTCTGTAATATTCGATTAAATTGAACCAAGTGGTTCCAAAAGATATGAATTCTTTTGGTAGCGATAATTTAATTTTTCTTTGATAACTGGATGAAATGTGTATAGAGTGTATATTTGATGAGCTTATTTACAACCACTTGGTTGATGCCACTGCTTGTGGATGTTTCTTCCTCTAGGGTTTCACCTGCCCAGTAGTCAGCACTTCTGTTTTGACAGGAATTTTATCATTGATATGGTTATAATTACAAATTAACTATTTATAAAACTTTGAATTTTTTCGAAATGCTAAGGATTTTCTACCCCAAGAATAGACTACATTGTACCATAGTTTTATTTGGAATAACCTTTCGGAATTTTGGGTCTTCTACGCTCTTCAACTTCTTACTTTATTTGGCCTTTTTTTTTTTAACTTTTTTTATTCGAGCCTCACTGGCGAGTCTTTTGTAGACGAAACTCGCGTCTGGCATACACAATTTTGATTCTGCTATCTATGATGAGTTTATTTCCAAGATATAATATGAATACGAAGAGATATAGGACAAACCTCAATGACACATCCACCTAACAACAAAACGGTAACTAACCGGAAAGAGCGAAATACCACTGGCATGCCTATTGTTTGTTTAAATAATTTTCAGATGTAAAAAAAAAAAAAAAATGCGAACGCTGTTTTATGTAACATCATAGTAAATTTAAGAAATATAAAAAATATTTATTTTTAAAAACTTCGAAGAGAGTTCACCTTTATGATATTTTTCATTCTCGTAAACTACTTATGTAACATCACAGAAATAAACCGCGATGTTAGTAAGATTAGTTATGTTAATGTACACAAGAAGGCATAATTACAAGGAAAAATAATTTATTGTCAACAAGTAAACATAAAAATAATCAGCATTGTACAAATATAAAGTATATATAATATACATAAGAAAATATAAAGTTCTGGAAATTTGGTAAAATTATCCCACGGTATTAACGTAATAATGATTATAATGATATTTTTTTTTCAGATGGCAGCGTTAAACCTCGAACAACTAAATGAGAATTTTGCAGAAAACATAAAGAATTTCTATCAATATTTTATATACATCAATACTTGATGTATTGAAAAATTATAAGAGATGATATGAAGAGGGTTTCTTTTGGCGCCACTAACCTGGTAAACAGACGATGTACAGAGGTATAATCAGAAACAAGTGCAAAAAGTTCATACTCAAAAGAAAAAATAAACACAAAAAATTAATACCCTGATGTCCTGTAAATTGCATAGAAGACAAATAGTTGAAATTGGATATGAAAACAACATCTAATCGGAAGACGATGAACAATATAAATATTAGATCATGATGAACAACTATTAATGTTAGAATTCATTTACAATGAACAAATTAGGTATTACATCATGATGGAGGAATTTAAAATTTAATAACGATGAACAACATTTGGATTGAAGATTGTGAGCATTATGTAAACAGAATATGATAAACATCGTCTGGAAATGAAGATGAAAAATATCGTCATGGTATGCTTCGTTGTCTATATAAAAATTTCCATTTTAATGATGTAAATTAAGAATAGGGTTACCGTCTTCGTTTTTAAGGTATTATACATCATTCAAAGGGGTGTTATAAAGGAAAAAGCGAAATAAGCGTAACGACATCGCTTTGGAAGCCGTAAATCGTCGATTTATTACGTTTTTCACTACCAAATAGGTAACGGATTAGCTTATCCACCAACAACGAAGTCGGTGACTCTAAGATTATTTTATACCAATCAAATGGCAATGTATGCATCAACAACTTTCAATTTAAAAAAAAATCTATGGATTTGAAACTAAAGATTTTATCATCATATTATAAGACAATATAGAAATAAGAAGATGTGGTATAATTACCAATGAGACAACTTTCCACAAGAGACCAAATGACACAGAAATTAACAGTAAAAGAAATAGAAAATTAATATAATGGAGTATGTAGACGGCTCTCTCACAAGCAAAATACCCTTACTGTAAAATATAAGGGTATACACTACAGGCACGGGGACACATTCTATTGCATCCACACATCACGAGTAACAAACCCAGCAGTAAATATGAAAATAAGAAGATGTGGTATGATTGCCAATGAGACAACTCCACAAGAGACCAAATGACATAGAAATTAATAGTAAAAGACATAGAAAATTAATATAATGGAATATGTAGACAACTATCTCACAAACAAAAACCCTAACTGTAACATATAAGGGCATATAAATCTATAAACGTTTTCCGTCGATTTTATGTGCTTTCTATATATATATAATGTTAAATAATTTAGTAATATTTCAGAAAATAAAGAGATACATGATTTATTTTTTCGATGCTTAGTTATAGTTCAATGAGTCAAAGTTGTATGCAAAATTTTTCAAAATCTGTGACATAGCACATTTACTGTACCTTGACCTTAAATTGCATTATGATGAGCAAGAACTTCAAGTATATCTCAACAGTAGACAATGAACAATTTCTACACGTTTATTGGAAGACATTTTCCGTTTTTAGTTGCACAACCTTGTGTAACATCACATGGTCTGCCGGGAGTTATAGCGATGCATTTCATCCATAAAGCATTCTGTTCTTCTATAGATGCATAAATTCTTTGAAGAAGCTTCTTGTCATAATTTGCTATGATATTATTCTGCATCGCTAATTCTTTCTCAACTTGTTTAACTCTCGATTGAAGGCTGGTGGTTACGGAATTTGAAGTTTGCAGATCTATGATGCAACTGTTATAAACTGGAACAGAACAATTATTATTCATAAAAAGTGTTCGTATGTTAATTCTTCACATACATGTAATGAAATAACCAGAATCGCTCCAACTTAAAACAGCATTTTTTTTAAATTTAAGGATGTTCGCTTCTCTGTTTCAAAATAACAGTTTTCTAAAAGATGAAAGAATTTAGATAAAGTACCTGAAAAAGCAGAAAAAAATAAAGGGTTCGTGTGCTTGTTTTCGAAATATAACCCATTGAAAATTTGGCGGGAAATGATTCTCTCTAGATTTTTCATATATTTCACATTGGCATCTTTTTTCTTTCAAAAACTAGGAAAAAATAGCAAGGATTTTATAGGATTTTCAAATATGGCTTTTTAAACTAAATGTAATAAAATTATGAAAAGAAAAGCAGGGTTAGCGGGCAAAATTTTTATGGCAATTCATGGATAAAACCAGAGGATCCGAATAGCTGGCAAAAATTCAAAAACGAGAGGAGCGAACATCCTTAACAAGCTATAAACACCTGAACATAAGTTTATTGTTTTTGTAAGTTCTGACCGGTTTCTATATTCTGTTAACATTTTCTAGTTGTGCAACAGCGTGAAATATTTTTATTGGACGTTTAAACATCGTCAATCAATCAACAAGTAGAACAATATATCTTCGAAAGTCAAAGCCAAATGCAATTGTGTTCATGTGAAATGAAAATTAAATCGAGAAAAAAAACATCGTTATATTTTGAGGCAGAAACTTTGATAATTTGCAGTAACTTTTATTTACATGTTTGATTAATGAGGTGTTTTTTTTTTAAGTTATTACGTTGAAACTTAAGAGAGAATATATAAATATTTGAAGAATGAATATAAATAAGTAATATTAACTAGACATTAAAGTACCATTTTTCCAAGGATCGGCGTGGAAATATTCACCTACTTCTCTACAACCACCTGTAAAATAACAGAACAAATTTGAATTACAAAAACTTTTAATACATTTTCAATATCTTACAAAACATTTTTGACAAATTCTATACTAAATTTCCCTGGTATTCATTTAACAGACGAGTGAAATCAAAACAGTCCTTTTTGTAACAATAGTTGAAACGAATTTGCAATTTGACAGCATATACAAGGAGCTATGTGTAAGAATTGGAGTAAATGTTTCTATGCGGACCAACAAATATCCCTTTTTCGTATTGTTCTAGTCTAAAGACACCTAGGGCACTTCTGTCTTTAGATTTTGTTACCTGGCTTCAACCGTTTTATGTTTAAGGCATATATTTTTAAGGTGGTACCAAACACCTCGACTAAAATTAATTTGGCTCGTTTAATTTTCATAATAATTTTGACAAAATATTTACTTTGACCCTTTGACAAAAATATATAAAAAAAATTTCTAAAAACTTGAACCACACACTTTATCGGAAAAATTTTATTGGATATATAGTAGTTTGACAAACACTAATTTTGATCATTGAGAAGCTTAATATTTCCTTAACAATAGATTGTGATTAAAACGTTCAGCTGATTTTTACAGAGTTATCTCCCTGTAGTGTTATGTACCACCTTAGTAGATAATAAGATGAGAAGTTATGTCGCCACAACGATGACATGATATTCATAATAAAACCAAATCTGTCTAGTGGAAAACTGTGATAAAAATCTGTCAACAAGATAAAACTATAGCCAATAGCCAGTTATAGTATTAATGTATATGAGTATGTCGATATATCGAATTCAATATCTATATATTTGGGTACAAAATGAACTAAGGCCAGGACAACAATATTAGGCATACATTCTGTTTTTCTTGTGTCCTCATGCTGGAAAACATTTGTTAGTGTGAGACAAAACAAAAAGAACAAAACAATCAGAAAAGAGACTGAAGATACCAAATAGTGTCCAAACTCATATGTTGATGAGAAACGGACAACACCCAGACAAAAAATGAAAAACGACGAGATGACAAACAACAATCTTCAATACAGTACATAGTAAAATAAATACTGATCAAGACGAACCCCACTAAAAACACCGGTGGTGTTCTGAAAATAAATTAAGCTAAATGAATTTCCTAAATCATATTTTAGTCCATTGTTAAACATTAAATGCTTGTGTCGTTCGTAAGATAATTTTTTTTAGCAAAACAAAATTTGATGTTTAATTTGTTGACAAACCATATGAATATTTAGTTTATTATGGGTATGTTTTTTATTTGTTCTTTCTTCCTGGTTGGCTCTTAAGTTTTGCAAATTTGACTTAACGCTTAAAAAAATTAAGAAAACAAACACAAACTTTTGTTTTAAAAACCTCGGACTACATTCACATTATAACCGTCTTATTCAAACATATGAAACGAATTTGACTTTTTTGCAAACAAATTTGGAGAACTGAGTTTTATTATAATGTGAGTAAATATACATGTAGCTGAATTCCAAAAAAATTGCATGAATGCAACTATCAGTCATTATATCTTGCTAATAATAGTCCTACGCTGAAAATAATCCGCCAAATGCGATTCTGAAAAATCTTACATGTCTGTTGAAATATATATTTTTTGAGGATTTTGTAAATATATCTAAAAAGATATTTGATGTAGATGGCAATGTAACAGCAACACAGTGACATAAAAAGAAGAAGCAGAGCTCAACATACGGTCTTAAACAATGATAACCACACAGGGAGTTACGTAATAGTTTGCTCGCCCTGAATGTGTAAAAGTAAGGGCTTAATCCCAGGCTGGTTAAAAAGAACCACCTTTACTTCTTCGCCAAGCATGCGTGGTTTGGGAATAAAACAAAAGACCAATCTGCCTGTAGTCAGAATAATGTGTTCTTTACTTGGGTGACACGATTTTCTGTGGATTTACTTGTTAGCTGGAGTCACTCAAATTGTGAATGGCATATTTGATGAATGTATTACTAACTTAAAGATTGAATACAAATTTTCGGGAAAGATTTAATTTTGTTTGTTAGAAAAAGGGTATATTTTGGAAATTAAGACTTATTTTGCATTGTTAATAAAAAAGGAAGATTTCTAATGAGACAACTATCCACCAGACACCAAATGACGTGGATCTAAGTAACTATAGGTCACTGTACGATCTTTAACAATGAGCAAAACATTGACCGTAGTCAGTTATAAAAGAACGCCAGAAACAAAGGTCTATACACTTTTTTTTACTCGTGTAAACTGTGAATAAAATTATTTGATATGAGAACTTTCAAATATTAAAATTATTTGTTTTCTAAAAGCTTAGACGGCGTAGTTCACCAGTTCATTCATTTCAAGTACACAACTCATTTTTTACAGTCACTGATTTTGTTATTATATTTTATATCCGACACGGGATGCATGTCCTAACGCTTACTGCTGATTGATATTAAACTTTCAAATCTTTGAGGTATAAATAAGTTTGATTGCATTTCAAATACGTCAAGTCAAGTTTTTTTTTTTATTTATTAAAACAGCTTCAATAGACATCACACTAAAAAAGGATACCATTGACAGATTTATAGTATTGACCTTCTCAAGTTTTTACAAATCCAATACTATCAAGCAGATAAGTGTGGCTGTTTAAAACATAGTTTTACGTTTGTTAAATAAACTGTTTAAAATGTCTCGCCTTATGTAATTTTGATAGTATAATGCAAATATTGAAATTAAAATGGCAATACTTTAATATGTAATCTATGCAAAACATTCAAAGTCAAAGACCATATAAACTTCTTTGAAATTAGAAATGCCAATGTTAATACATTTGCAAACCAAATACCTTTGACATACTAATAGGGGTTCCCCTATAAACTAACCTAACCATAAACTAATAAATTGTTGACACTGTCGGAGGCCTGAAACAGCACGCCTAACTCTCGCAATTTCGACTACACGTATATTGTTTAGTCTCAAACAAAGCAAAGTAAAAGTATGTTAACAGGTAATTAAATACTGATTTAAGTGTAAATTAGGTACAGTGTACTTGTTGTCTAGATTTCTAGAAAAGAAAACCAAAGATAACTCAGTCGACAAGTACATAAAGAAAGACGCAATGTTTGTAGGGTGCGTTTGATATCCGACCTAATATAATATCCAACTTGTTTGTTCTAATCCACACAATTCTAACTTCAAACCAAAAAAATAGTTTGATTTAAGGCAAAACTCTTAATATAACAATTAAGAGATGTGGTATGATTGCCAATGAAACAACTATCCCCCAAAGTTCAAATGAAGTTGATGTAAGCAATTATAGGCAACCGTACGGCCTTCAACAATGAGAAAAACCCATACCGTATGGTCGGCTATAAAAGGCCCAGACATAGTTTATTTTTACATAGGCGCATGTACCTTTTTCTGCTTGCTCTTTTTTGTCATAGAAATATGAATATATTTCTTTTGGTAATTTGTTTTTTGGGGATGCTGTCTCAATGACATATATTCGACATCTTATTCTCCTTTATTAATATTCCACAGCAGTCAAAACATAAGTTACTTTAAAAGTTGCATGTCATATGAATATTTTTTAGAACGATATTACTTTGGTGAGCAACTTTTAGTATCGAATATGTTAATGTTTTTTTCATTTTCGATTATTTGAATTTTAAGAATCTATAAACTTTTATGCAAAAATACCCTTTAACTTTATGAATGGAAATGATTATATAGTGATCATGTACATTTCCATTGATGGGCCCTGACAGATTGTAACTGCTATCGATAGTCACTGACTAAACTGATAAATATAAACTCTTCGGTAATAGCAATGACATGCTAGGTACGTACATCCAAGCTGTTATGAATTTCATCCTATGTTAGATGAATTTTTAAAAAGAGCTATAATTTTTACAAAAGAATTTTGAGGAAATCTTTTTAAAGTTTTCAGTTAAGCATTCAATATGTCTCAAGTCATGACTGACTTTACACATACCTTAATGTTATAGTACTTAAATAAATAATGTATAAAAATGATTACAGAAAGTAATAAGAATATAAGACAGTACAACAAACTACGTGATACATCAACGGCCGCTTAGCTCCTTCTAGAAAACAAACGTAAGAGCAAAGACGAAAAACATCGACCAGTGTGTCCAAATAGGCAAGATTGCTAAAATGTATTAACAGATCTTGATTAGACTCTTCCAAAACTTATTCAAACCTTTTCTAGACCAAAGGCGATTAAAAAAAATTGTTAAAAAGTATAGACACTCGTCTATAATCGTTGACGACCGATTGTAGAACTTTAGATGTTTTTTTTTTTACTTTTAGTGTAAAAAGATGCTGTTAAATTCACGAATAACCCGCATCTTCTTTTAATTCATATTCGACATCACGTAAATGCGTTGGAAATTGACACACATATTTGCATAAAACCTTTTCATGAGACCGATCTAATTCTAACAGTGCTTTGCATTTTGATTGTAAAAGAAAACGTTGAAATCCTTACCCAACATAGTATCTAGTTGATAAGGTGTTCTGCAGAAGAAATACATCGTCTTCGCTGTGCAGTGTTCAAAAATCGTAAACAACATCCAACACAGAATGATATAACATAAGTTTGAAGACATCTAAAACGACAAAGAAAAAAAGGTGAGATTTTATGAAATCTTTTAAGAAAAATGTGCAATAATTTAAATTCAATTATGAAAATCAGTTGAAAATACACAAGTTTTTGACCTGATAATAATTTTAATTTTATAAAACGGTATATCTTGCACATAGTATATATTTAAAGGAAAATAAGAACATCAGTTGTTCGACCTGTTAGTCAAATGTGTTTTGTTAAAATATACTTTTCACTTTTTTGGTCTTTTGGAAAATGTTGTTTGTGCTGTATTTAGACCCCTCTACCAAGAAATTTGTTTTACATGCACACGTATAAAAATTGCGGTTTTTATCCAACGCAATCATAGGTTTGAACGTTGTTTTCAATTTAGATTTGTTTAAAGGAAAATATATATTTTTTCATAGAAGATTTAAAAGATGTTTTAAACGCATTTCAATGTTTTTTTCTAAAAGGTGCAAATAGTTCATGAATCATAATTCAAACATGTTTAAATACACACAGCAGCATTTGCATGAATTAATTTGTGCAAATTGTATGCAACCTTTTAAAAAAGTGTCATCTTCCATGTACACCTCTTAGATCTTAATTTCTTTTTAACTTCATATCAAAAAATTTGCTAAAAAGTGTGTGTGTGTGTGTTGCCCAACGGTAACTATCCATCCTGTCCCACCATCTTGTCGTGTATTTTTTTATATCGTTATGGAAGAATTGTTGAATTGCTAAAATTTGTTTACTAGTACAAATATTTAAATTTGAATTATAATGTTTAACACATACCTTACAACAAATGCAGTAATTAAATCAAAACGATTTCTTGTTTTCTGTCTCTGTTCGACATATATTATATACAGAATATCTCCTACACAAAAAAACAGCAGACGCAAGTGTCATGAGACGACGCCCTTTTTAGGACACGACTTGTTGTTTTTGCATACCTTTAACATGTTTAATTTAAAATACCAAATAATAAGAGTGCAACACGGTCATTTCACTAGCATCCCAAACTCGAATTAACTTGCGTCTTCATGACTAAACCATTAAACAAATAAATACAGACTTAGATCATATCATAGCACTGTAATAAATAAAAAAATAAATGTAAATATAACTATGACATCCCACATTGAAAAAAAAAATGTTTTATTTACGAACATGTGGATAGTTTACTTCAGGGCAAACTTATATACAATGTATCTTAACTTCATTAAAGTTAACACACCGTTCATTGTCATACAATTCAAAAATCATTAAAGTTTTTACACATACATGTTATAAAATAAAACGAACAGGACCGTAAATACATGAATCAGATATAAAACATTTTTAGTCGGTACTTTTTGGTTGGTTAAGTATTAGCCATTGGTTAAAAACGGCATTGCAATTGATTTACAGTGGGTTTTTTAAAACTCATATTTTGAAATTTCAGATAATTTCATTGTTTATAACTGGTCAACCTTTATAGCTGTAATATATGGTATTTTGGACCCCATGAAAATTTTATCTCGGTGTACATTTTCACCCCCCCCCCCCCCCCCCCCCCCTAAAAAAAAGAGAATTCTGCACTTTACTTTGATCGTATGTCATACACAGTAAACACTCACTTGTGGCGTTTTACATGGTGATTATGAAGTCAACAATTAAAATATATAACAAGTCAATTTAAAAAGCCGCGTCATCCTCATTAAAAGCTTGGCCCGGCTATATACACAACCACGGACGGTGTTCTTTTATTTGATATACTTTATACACATAGTCCAGAAATTAAGAAAACAATACTTTATCAACATATAGTGGTAGTGGTTCATTACATGTGTACGCATTTAATCTACAGGTATCAGTGGTAGAGTTGTACATATTATGAATCCATAGTTTCAATGTAATTACTCGTTGCTTTGCGTTCTATCAGGTTCGCGTTACTGTGATGTATAAAATAAATGCTTCAACCCTGTACTCAATACCTGCTTTGTCAATTTTTTAGATTAAAACATTTCTATGATTTTAGTATGTGATTGGATACTAAATATGTAACTGTAACAAAAATGTTCAAATCCTATTAGGTATTTAACTATTTTCCTTTAGGTGACTTTAAATTTGTATTTACTTTACTTTTATCGTAGATATTTGACACATTTTTTGAAAATTTTTAATCATTCCCAGATTATTTATCAAGGCAGCCCTTTATCCCCCTCTATGTTATAATAGTAGTAGTAGCAGCTCGAACTGATATTCATTTCGCTATTGCTCATGTATATATCAATTATAAACTGCCTTTTTTGAAAGAGGTTGTGTTGAATAGGGCAGAAATCTTGCCATGCAACAGGCCACCGATCACCCAGACCACTTAATGAGATATCTCAAGGATTCTTAAACGTGCAGAGATATGTGACATTCGCCTGCATGAGGCATTTATTAAATTTTTGGATTTAACGTTTCCATTCCGATCGGACGTCGCTGCGTATCTATATACATCCAGCACAGCATATAAAGTCACAGTAAGATTTAAATGAAATTTGAGGAAGGTAAAGAGAAGTCCACGTAAAATGTGATCTTGCAGAACTATAAGTTTTGACCTAAACTAATCTTTCAAATATAAAATTGTTCAATGTTTGGTAAGCACACAATAAAACACAAGATCTTTTACTTGAAAGTGTTTTGTGTTTGCCAATTATTGACTTAATATATTATTCCGTATCTTTCATACGACTGAAATTTTTTTGATTCCGTATAATGGTATGGCGATGTCGTCGACGTCCGAAGACATTTAGTTTCCAGACAAAATAACTTGAGTATAAGGTAATGGATTTCTATGAATTTAATTTTTACCACAAGGATCCATGCCCCAAAAGGAAGGTTGGGATTGATTTGGAGGGGGTTATAACTCAAACTGTTTATAAATTAGGGGCATAAAACAAACAAGGATTTTCTGGTTTCCAGACAATAACTTTTGTATAAGTGTATGGATCTCAATGAAATTGTACCACAAGGTTCCATACCACAAAAAGGAAGGTTGGGTTTGATTTTGGGGATTATTGTTCTAACTGTTGGGGAATTAGGGCCAAAAACAAGCATTTTTCTTGTTTCAGGACAATAACTTTTGTATAAGTGTATGGATCTCTATGAAATTGTTTCACAAGGCCCCATACCTCAAAAGGAAGGTTGGGATTGATTTGGGGGGTTATTGTTCAAACCGTCAAGGAATAAGGAGCATAAAAAACAAGGATTTTCTGGTTTCCAGGCAATGAATTGAGTGTAAGTCTAAGGATATCTATGAAATTGTACCACAAGGTTCCATATAAAAAAAGTAAGGTTGGGATTGATTTTGGTGATTATGGCCCTAACCGTTAAGAGATAGAGACCAAAACGGGGCAATACTTACTAATACTTTGTATAAATTGCTTATTTTTTTACCAGTTTCAATGGGGTTTTGATTCAAAGTCTTGAACTCTTTTGGTTCTTTTATATGCCAAATCTAACCGTGTATTTAGATTTTGAATTTTGGGCGCCGTTTTTAAAGTGGTCCACATTGAGGTCTTAAGGATCCAAAATTAAACTTTGTTTAATTTCATCAAAAATTGAATGACTGGGGTTATATGATATGCCGAATCTAACCGTGTATTTGGATTTTTGATGTTGGGCCTGGTTTTCAAATTGGTCCACATTAAGGTCAAAGGTCCAAAATTAAACTTTGTTCATTTCAACAAATAATGAATATATTGGATTCTTTAATATGCTAAATCTAACCGTACCTCTTTTAGGAGGTTGGAGGACCCACTTATATAGCTACTTTTGTGGTTAATGCATTTTGTCCCACTAAGAAGTTACGTTGTCTTGTCGGTAGATCCCCTTTTTTACATCCTGGATAGGCATCCACAGCTAGATATTTCATTAACTTTTTACGAGCTCATAGTACGTATAATTACAGTGCAAACAATTAAGAAATTTATTTTGTTGAATTGGGTTCAATACATGTCGAAGTCCTTATGAATATTTGTCAGTTCTTTTTAATGATTTCGTCATTCTTAAACAATATCAAAACAGACTTGTTCCTAATTTTACTGTTCTGGAGTATTTGGACCATACACGTATGGTCATGATAATGATGATGAATGGATGGCTGCTTAACGCCAAGCGGCAAATTAATTTGCATATTCAGGACGAGAACATGTTAATGTAATATGAATATTAACCCTACTTTGTACTATACTGACACGCTGAGCTGAATTTTTAACATGGCTATTTCACGAGGTAACAGTCCGCAGGAAGACGTGTCACCTTACCCGGATATATTTTTCTGACTCCCGAGTCGACCAGTCTTTGCTTTTACTCCTTAATGCCACGTGCCTAGTGGAGAAGCAGTTTTTAAATTTTAAAGACTTTGGTTTGACCCGGCCAGGGTTCCAACCCGCGACCTCGCGCACTCGAGGCGAACATGCTCTAACGAGACCACAGAGGCGGTGCTGTATGGTCATGACCATATGCGTATGGTCCGGATAAATAATGCGACGAAAGTTGAAAATATTCTTTACTGTAAATTGCATAAGGAATGAAATTAGGCATTTTTAAAAATTAAATTTTTACTTATTCAATCATATGGTAATCATTGTTACATGATTACAAGACAAAATGAATTTTAGTCACTAGTTAAGACTACTTAAAATTATATTAAAAGCATTTTACAAATTTCATTATCGACTTTTTACTTACGCATCACAATATGTCGGCTTTTGAAAATAACTTTAAAAAATCTAAATGAACAGTTAAACAAAAAGTCAATTATTTTAATAACAGGTACTTGGGGCATTCATTTGAATACTCCTTGTTTGTCCCCCGCGCACGCTTTTGCGTGGGACATAGAAATACTGGGCGTCCGTCCGTCCGTCTGTTCGTCCGTCCGATTTTGTTAGCGCCCTCACAGGTACAATTCATGCCAGATTTTTATAAAACTTATACTATAGGTTAATATCAGCAATATCTCTGACAAGTTCTATAACAAGTTCTATAATTGTGGCCGATCGACTTTTTTAAAAGAGTTATGCCCCTTGGAAATATTAAATTTATGGAAAATGGCCTCGTAAGCGCTCTAACGGGTACAATTCTTGCCAGATTTTAATAAAACTTATAGTATACTATAAGTAATGCCCTTGAAGATCTGTTTGAAATGTAATTTATTTTCTTTAACGAGATAATCAAAGATTAATCAAACTTTTTTAAAAATGAGTGCTGTCAGATTTTTAAACACCTTAGAATCTTCGATCAGTGTGTTATATCCTTACTAGTCTTTGCACTTGAAATTCCTTGAAGGTCTGTTTGAAATGTAATTTATTTTCTTTAACAAGATAATCAAAGATCTATTTATTAGCAATATCTCGGACAAGTTCTATAATGATGGCCGATCGACTTTTTACAAAAGAGTTATGCCCCTTGAAAACATTAATTATATGTAAAATTGCATTGTTAACGCTCTCAAGTGTACAATTCTTGCCAGATTTTTATGAAACTTATATCATAGTAGTATTACGTTTATATTAGCAATGTCTTGGACGAGTTTGAAAATCAGTGACGATCACTTATTTTTAAAAGAGTTATGTACCTTTTAAATATTGATTATATGGAAAATTGCAACGTTAGCGTTCTCGTGTGTACAATTCTTACCAGAAATTTATGAAAATTATATCATAGGTTTACATCAGCAATGTCTTTGACACTTTTGAAAACAAGTGCTGATCAAATATTTTTAACCAGATATGCCCCTTGGAAAAATTAATTATAAGGTATAGAACCACTAATTAAGGCCCGGTCGGAAAGAACATACAAGAAAGTAGTACATATTTTAAACAAAATAGTTCCTACGCATAGCTGTATCTTTGTCAATAGGTGGAATATTTGGGTAGTTTTGGTAGCAAATGAAAGCTTGGGGGCTTGGGATCACTGTAGAACCCTTCTTTTGAATAATAAAGAAGTATATACAATTTTAATAGGAGGGCACATTTGCCCTGTTGTTCAGATCAGAAGTACCTGTTTTTGTACGATCAAACTTCCGGGAACCAGTACGCTCTAATATGCAATTCAAGGTATGTTGAATTTTTCAGCACAAGTCAGGATAAGGTATAGTTTTGACATGAAATAACTGCTACTTTATTTGAACTTAAGACAAAGTAGCCGTTAATGCTTGAAATTGCAGAATTTAACACAGAAAGCAATGGGGCTATGAATTGGTGGTTTTATACCATAACAGAAATTTTCCTCTGAAGCCTTCATTTCTCTAAGATATTTATAAATTGTTTTAAAGAACAAAAAAAAAGTTGTTTTTTTTAGTTATTGCCCTTTGATAGATAAAATATGTGCAACGCGGCGGACATTGGAACTCTTTTTTTATGTGCAAAAATAATATGAACATTAGAAGACCATTTTTCTTTAAAACTTATCTTAACACCGGAGTAAAAGCAAAAAAAAAAAAAAAAAGCCAATCTCACAAATATTTGTGGTTTCACCTACTAACAACAGATAAACCAAGATTCAGACAATATGTAAAAGATAAAGGATTTCAGTCAGTAAACTTGTGCTAATTTTGGCTCGGAGAACGAGAAGTGTGTTCCTGAGAAGAAAATTATAACTTATTTGGAAAAATACCTATTAAATTTGTTCTCAATCCTCACATATCGGTCTGTTAATAACCAAATGAGTATATGCTCATATGGTCCTAGTATTCATATGGTCCGGAACATAACCATGCACAAATAAAATACCTTTATGTGTGCCAGCATCATGTCCCACTACGAATTAACGTTGTCTTCCCGGTAGTCCCTTTTTTTTAAAATTACATTCAATAAATGTCGTTTTTTTTAATGATTTCGTCATTTTGAAACAATATCGAAAACAGACCCATCTTTTTCCTTATATACACCCCCACTTTTCCCCCAAAAAACAGCCCCTCCCCCGAAAATAAATAGTAAAATATGGAAACCTATTCACCATACCAAGAATAACTGATGAACATTTCAAAATACGATTTAATGCTGAGCTGAAAATAATCTGTGCTGATAATTTTCTTCAGGGTTTAAAAAGATTCTTTTTTAGACATTAACGCGGTCGTGTTAGAGAGCACCCTTTTTTCTTTGTAAGTTTACGTTACCGGTTACGATTTTTAAGTACATTATGAGATTTTCTTTAGTAAAATATATAGCCATAATGCACTAACTTTATAGTGTATTCAGTATATGCTTACATTAAATAAAATCTACTCTTGTACCTGTGGTAACGAACACTATTGTGAAATACTCTAGTCTAGTTGCACGGTTAATATTTACGGTTTATTTCTGATTAGTGCAGATAACTTGATAAGGAATTATGGTTACATGGGATGAGAAGAAAGTAGCTGTTAACCACTGGTTAAGTAACCTTAACCAGTTGCTAACTAACCATACTTCAATTTTGCTTTTGAGCAATGGAAAAATAGCCAACGGATAGTATGTCACTGGATAATATAATTATCCATTGGATAAGCTAACCAATGGCTAAATTTAGCCATAGTTTTGAGCAACCCAGTCCTGTAATTTAAAGAAAAGTTAAAACAAATAGAATGGTGATTTGGTGATCACAAATGCCCCTACTTGAAGCAACTGGGAGATCATGATTTTGTTAAGTGGTCCAAAAACATTCCATTGAAATTTCATTCAATTCCATCTGTATTCGGAAACCGCAAAATTTCGAATTTTTCAAACAATCTAGAGCCATATCCCTTTGGATTGGTAACACAAAAATAATTAAATCAACTTAAATCTGTGTTTAGTGGTCCAAAAACAAACCATTAATTTTTCAATTAATTTTTAATTTGAGTTTTCCATTTATTATCTACAAATCACAAAATTTTCAAGCTGTTCAGACACTTAGAATCGATCAGTTTAAGCATGAACTATTCGCAACTGGACGTTAAACAAACAAAACAATCAATCAATTAATCAAACGTGAAGGAGGAACATGCAGTGAAATAAAACGAGCAGAGTCATACAATGAATTGAACCTATTTGTATCAGATTTACAAAGGCACCAACCATTCATCATTTGTTGGAATCTTCAATTTTTCTTTTTATAGTCTGTTTCTTGTAAATATTTATCATTTCTGTTATTCAATGAATTTATCTCCCACAAAAGAAAACTTTTGAAAAGTAACAGCTTAATATGCATCATCTAAAAGAGGATTGTTATTATTATTATTGAAAAGCCGGGCTAACTATTTTATTAACTTGAAAAAGAGTGGCGAAAGATACCAAAGAGACATTCAAACTCATAACTTTTCAAGTCGAAAATAAACTGACAACGCCATGGCTAAAAAGAAAAAGACCAACAGACAAACAATAGTACACAAAAAAACATAGAAAACTAAAGACTGAGCAACACGAACCCCACCAAAACTTGGGGTGATCCCAGGTGCTCCGGAAGGGTACGCAGATCCTGCTCCACATGTGACACCCGTCGTGTTGCTCATGTTAGTACAAACCCGGTAATAAGTCTCAATCGGAAGGTCACATGGACTTGACGATGCATATGCCAATCAAACAAAAATAAAGATTATAAAAAGACTACATAATGACAGTGTAGACACATCCTGGTTTTGGTTTGTATTTTGATATAAATATATAACACTGGACACTTTTAATTTGCAAAACACTCATTTGCAAATCCGCCGCCGCCTCTCCTTACAGCTACAATGTCGTGTATATAACCAAAAAAAATAAAAAATTATGTCTAGTTCTTTACATGTTGAGGGGGAAACAATGGACCAAGGATTTTAGTCTAACTGCAGTAAAAGTATTGCTACCTTAATTTATCAAATTATAGAATCCATCATTGATGAATGTGGTCAAAGAGCTTTTTAAAAATCATGACGATAGAGATCAAGCTCATTAAGAACACGTTCTAAAGGAACCCAGGTCAAATTAACAGTCAACAGGAAGACATGTCATCCTACCAGGATTCAATATTCTTACTCTGAACCGACCTGTCTTTGTTCTTACTCCTTAATGCTGCGTCATTAGCGAAAAAGAAGCAAATACCTGTTTTATATATTGGTTTGACAGGTTGGGGATCGAACCCTCGAGTCGCTAAGGTGTGGTGACATGATGTTCTTCCCATGGTCTGTTATATTTTGAAATATCATGTTAAAATCCCTTCAGTGTGTCAGCCTTATATATAGCAGTTCATTTTCATATCATAGTCACATTAACATGTTCTCGTCCTGATGTGCATGTAATATTTGCCACTTAACGTTGAACACTAATCAATCAACATCATAATATTAAAATTGCATTTAATATAGAACAAAAGTCATTTGGCACTCCAATAATAACCACAAAATTAGAATATATTAAAATATTTAAAAAAAAAATTACACTGTACGTTGATCGCATTTTCCTTCTCGCACTTTCTTTTCATCAAAAGTTCCGATGAATTATTTTAAAATTGCACTTGTTAAGAAAGTTCTTAGGTTGGCGCTTCAAAGTGCATAAATTTCACACACCTACAACAGATTACTGTACACTAGTTTCCGTGATACAATTCATTGTACTGCACCTCTTTATTATTTGCATTTTATTTTGTGTACTTACATATTGCAACTGATCGAACGTTATTAACTTTGACAGTCATGACCAGGGCACGTGTACCGATTACAGTTAAAACAGGTTCGGCAAACAGTTTATGTCTGCTTTTTGTCACAATCAATAAAGATATGCAATGCAAAGACGTTAGGCTTAACAAACTGATCACGTTTTTGAAGTGATAATCGATCTGTTTACATTTTAAAGCACGTCTTTATTTTTCAAATAAATTGTCTAGATCTGTTTCGAATTTCTAGAAAACAACAATTTGTTTCATGATCAGACGAAGAGTGGAACAATTGTTTGTTTTCATTGAAAATTAAGGGGGACAATTAATACAACAATGAGTATCAAAACAGATTTCTTAATTGTTTCTGTATGTTATTAAAAACAGTTTGTCATTTATTAAAATTAAAAAAAAACAAACTTGCTCGTCTACAAAAAAGCCCCCTGACACTCCTAATAATACACATACAGACAAAAACAACAAAATGAAAACCTCAAAATTTTTATCCCGTAAGAAATAATAGTAAGATCTCCTTACATAGAAAAATTAATACTAATCATAAAATATATATATATTTTTTTTTTATCAGAATGAACTTAAAAATAGAAGGAATCCGTGCAGAATGCGAATTATTGAGATTTTTTTAATTGAAAGGGGTCAGATGTAAAATAATCGACAGAGAAAATAGGAGTTGCCAACATTGTGAATTGAACGAAATAGGTGAAGAATCCTATTTCATTTACGCCTTTTTCAAAAAATAAAACTTCGTTTTGAATTTGAAAATAAAAAGGCCATGTATTAACCATATTTGTAGCTCCTAAAGGACCCCCCCCCCCCCCCCCCAATAAATCCGCAACTGATTCTTGTTTGTTGATTATTACTTTCAACCATTTCAGGGTATATATGTGCATTTGAAATGAATTAAATTAAATTAACAAGTTGCTTCCTTTAAAAAAAAAAGAAATGCAATCGTGAACCTAAATACCTGTTTGGCACGAAAGATCAGAACTGTTATATGAAGAACATGATTTTACCTCATTATTTTAATAAAAAATGTAGAAAACCTGACATGGATTCTTAATCAAGCTGCTGTTCTATGTAGGGCACAATTTTCTTGATTAAAGAAATTATTTCTCTCTCTCCCATCTCTCTCTCTTCAGACAGATAACATTACAACACGCATTCTAATTATAATTCAGATCTATCTTAACTCGCAAGCTCGTACATAAGCATATGAGGATAACGAAACCAGAAATTAGACTGTACAAAATGCTAAATAGCAGGCAACCACCGTTTGTTCCATTCTGAGGTGCAATTTTGGAAATTAAAGATAGCTTCCTGGCTAAAGTCGAAATGTCAATGTGAAAACAATCTTTGTTTTGAAGAAATTTAATGAAATGAATCATGATAATTTGTTTTTGTAGCCAGTTTGAAAATAGTCCAAAACCCTTAGCTATATTCTTATTCCTAAATTCCGAACTAAAACCATTTTGGAAAACAAATTGCACTGGTTTATATGGTTAAGTCATTGGCTATCATATTCAAGATCTTATTCATTATCTTATCTCTGACTGTATCTTTCATCACTAAATCTCTATAAAAGACATTCGTTATTTTATTTCTGACCCTGTACTTAGTATTTCACCATTGCTATTGTATATGCATAATGATTTTTTCTGTTATACGACATCATAGACATCAAGCCCAAACATTGAATTATTCCTACAAAATCTTCGACATACAACTAAAAATATTTTGTAATGTATATTAAAAAAATACATTCTGTTGTAGAATCTTATATCTGCATTTTACACACCTCAACGATTCTTTCAGGTTAAGTTTGTTTTGCTTTAATTTAGTTTGTTTTTATTCTAATTTGTATTTTGATGACGACAAAGGGTATTTTGTTCCAATATTTTACCAGTTAATTATTATGTTATTATGATAGTTCCATTTTTGTTATTTCAATTGAAATAGGAACATTTTTAAAACACCTTGATTGTTCGCATCTTTCCTGGACGTAGAATTTAGATTGCTGCTTAAACGGACTTTACTCTTTTTGAATTTCGCTATAATGGCTCAGTTTAAAAACGCCCTATCCATTGACCGTCACTTTTTTCGCTAAGAATCAACTTGATCTCAAATGTGAACACAGCTTGTATTTCAGAAACTTTAACAAATGCGACTCTGATTTAATTAGCTACTGATGTAGGATATCAATTAGTCTCGATTAACACTGTTAGACGCTAATACATATTCATAGATCAATTAACTTCCTATTACGCAGATGGCACTACAAAAGAATAGATGTGTTCCGAAAAGACAGTAAGCATTTCCGTTATTCCGAAAGACTACAAAATCAACCAATATATATGCGTGAACCAAGCTCCAGATCTGGTAAATCACTGGCATGAATCATTAAACAAAGTTGCACAAATTTGATAGCTGTGATACTAACGAATGATAAGAATTTACAAACCCCCAATACCTTTTTTAACTGTCTGTGACTTTTTTCAAAACTAAAAAAAATCTCTAAATATTAACTGACTATCCATAGATTAATCATAAGATTACCCGGATTGTTAATATGTGCTTGATTGGTTAATATACTATGAAATTAAGTACTCGGGCACAGCACTTTCAAAATAAATGCTTTTCTTTTAACTAACCTTTACTTTACCATAAATCTAGGTAAGCTTCCCTTTAAGCACATGTACATTACACATAACTTTTGATCACACTTATGACTTAAAGAGTGAAATACTAAATATGTAACTTAATTAAGGTTCCGCTAAAGTCAAATTTCAGTAAAAAATTGAAGGACAAGCACCAAGTAATTATTACCATTGTATGAAAAATACAACCTAGAAATTTGGCATATTATCAAAGTTTTTTACAGACTTTCAGTCTTTCTTGGTTTTGACTTGTGGGTACTGTTAGAAGTTGTGTTAGCTTTGAATTTATTTGAAATAAAGTAAAATTTACAGTAAAAAATACACAGCTTTATAAGAATCACTTTACCTAATTTAATACGCATATGCTATTACTCAGGTTTTCTATTAAGGGCAAGCGGGCCATCTGTTTAACTAAATATGCGGAGATATTCGTTTCCTTTGTGTCTCCCTGCTGATGACCTCGCCATTTTGGAAGATCATGGTATGCTACAATTTTGCTTTCATACAAGAGATCGATTATGAAATTATACATATGATATGTACCAATCAAAAAGTATTTAATGCGTGTACTCTTTGTGTACTGTGAGAAATATTTTGCTTCGGATCACGGTGCGAAGCTTTTAGTTTCATACGATATTTACACCATCTTGAAATAATTACGTAACAAATGTCGGTTCTCATTGGTCGTCTGTTAATGTTGGAAAGATTTTATTGGCTAAAATGATATATAGAATTGGGAACATGTCCCGGACAGGAGAAGATATTGAGTACGGACATAGTTACAGTATGGGTATTCATGATCCGAACTGATAACCGACCAAGGAATAAGTTTGTCTATAATGGTTTACCTTGCTATATAATATTGAGTCAATTCGTGTTGATAAACTAGAAGAGGGACAACGATAAACAACTTTCTGAGTGCTCATCTGACTATATATGCACATACACCAACACTTTAAATACATATAACTACCAGTAATCTTCAAGAAAACTGTCAGAATACGTGTATTCCATGTTATAAAACATTATGATATATAAAAACAGCTATATTTCAAGACCACATGATACCCCCAAATTGAGCATTAAAATTATTGTGAGAAGAACTGAAATATTTATGCATCTAATATCAACTAAGTCACACTGCTGTGCAAGAAAACATGCATTAGGATATCATAATGCAAATAAATATTGCGTCAAAATTGACTGTTAAAATTCCGATAACTTTATGGAACGACAAACTATAAAAGTTTCAAATTCAACGCGAGTCTAGATTCGCAAATACCAACAATATTGTAAAGTTTGTAGTTAATCCAAACATTCTAGATCTAGAGTATGCCATGTAGAATATTAACATAACCATGATACAGTCAAATAACAAATCATGGATTTTCAAAATCAAACAGTATCTCTGGAATGACGACACATAGGAATTTCAAAATCAAAAGGAAGTTTCATCTATCAATCCTAATGTTCCGTCTTAGTTTTGTAAGAATTGTTTAAAGCAAATCTAAGTTTTTGTAGGAATTATTCATGGAC
The DNA here is from genome assembly GCF_021869535.1 of Mytilus californianus. Classification (NCBI taxonomy): domain Eukaryota; kingdom Metazoa; phylum Mollusca; class Bivalvia; order Mytilida; family Mytilidae; genus Mytilus; species Mytilus californianus. The sequence continues at coordinate 56,352,507 of NW_026262679.1, read as the reverse complement.
AAACTACAGAATACCACAATACACCCATCTTAGGCGGGCTTATAAGACCACACGTGTGAGTAAATTAACAAAGGGGATCAATAACACCTTTCTCGTACTTAAATACTCACATAAATAAAGGCAATAGTAAAATACCGCTGTTCAATAGTCATAAATCGATTAAGCGAAAACAAATCCGGGTTACAAACTTAAACATATGGAAACACATCAACTATAAGAGGAAAACAACGGAACAACAGAAACACTGAACTACAACAAAAATAAACGCCAACATAAATAGAAACAGACTATTTGATAACAACTGCCATATTCCTGACTTGGTACAGGACATTTCAAGAAAAAAATGGTGGGTTGAACTTGGTTCTATGACTAGCCAAACCTCCCGCTTTTATGGCAATTGTAAAAATACCGCTAAAATGACAACATTACGTGACAGGAATACAGTACAAATAAACGCAAAACACTCAGGACAGAGATATACATAAATAAATAATATAATAGTACATTACAACAAGTAAATTACAGAACAACAACGGACACCTCCCATGAATTTACGACAGTACACCAGGACACCACAAACTGAGCGTCACACGTTTTTTGTGACGTTTATATTATCACAGGTAAATTTCTAAAAATGGAATAGATTTGTTTTATTATAGACACGTACAAGAATATAAAATTGGAATTGAGTTTGTAATGGTGTTAATACTTGTATTTTCTAACCATGTCGGTTTTTCTTCTAATTCAAAACTGTGTATGAACAAAAAAATCCTGTGTATATAGTTGCTTTAAACCTAAAACTATATAAATGAAATAGCTGATTTATTATCTTAACTTTTACATAGATATAGGAAATAAAAATAAAATAACTGTCATATAAGGCAAGATCATGTAAGACCAAACAGTAAACACACTTGAAAACAAACAAGATAAAACAAAAACACTGTAGCCGAACCTCGAGTAACTCGACTATACTGACAAATAAGACATATGTAATATGTACCGAACATACAGAATTCAAACCACAAACGATAAGACATAACACAATATCTAACCGGACTTACAAAAGAAACATCATAACTAAATGCATGAATGTTGGATGTATAAATACTGAGACACGTCGTATAGCAATGCAAATTTACACGCAGCAAAACAGTCAAATTCGGGAAACATAAACCACATCTTACATTGAATTATGATACAGCAAAGCACTCCAAAGCTTTTTAGATAGCTAAAACTTGTCCCGGATTATGTTTCGTTCATGTTGGAAAGTGAAAGTGAAAGTAAAGTATTACGCGCTTTCGTATTCTTTTTTTTATTTTATCATTTATGAAACATCGTTATTTCTTAAGTTTTGCTACCGATAACTTTTGTAGTAGGTCTTTCGGTTGACTGTTATTCAGCTGATCTTTTGACCACTAAGACGTAAACAGACCAACTTAAGTGCAGATGTTAAGTGGTAATACTAACACATCCTTGTCAAACAATGATAAAAACACGTTATTAATTTAATGCGTCCGAAGCGCTTTTCTGGATTTACCGTCATCAGGAACGCTCAAAGCCGATTATTTGAAAGCCAAGGATGTATAAGAACCGAAACAGTTGAAGAGCTATATGACCAAAAGTACCTAAAAAATAGCCAAATTCATCTAAGGTCGACTTTGCCTGAGGGAGTTGAAACCTCAGTTTCTTTAAAATTTCACTGAGCTGATGATACCAATTTAGTTGTTCATTACCCATTTTTAATGGTGTATCAAAGATCACGCCCAGATCTGACGATCAAAAACAAACAATTTAACCGACCTGTTATGTCAGCCATGAGCTAAATGTTTAAAAAAAACATTTTTCAATACGTTATATAGGCATATAGTTTATAAAAATAAATAGTTTATACCCTATGTTTCCAACACTAAATTATATGAAAGGCCACATGTGGAATCACAGATTTTTCTACAACAAAGGGAGACAATTTAAATCTACCTGATTTTTGTTATAAATGTGAAAGTTCAGTATGGGTAGTAAAAAGAGATCTTCGATCTTCGAGAATATTTGGAAAATCTGTTTGCATTAATAAGCCATTACGCAAAATATAAGATTGTCAAGCGTACCACATCCTCAAAATCTAGAAAATTATTCTATGTTTCACCAGACAAAGACAAAGTTTATAATAATCCTGTTTTCATATCACATACACTCTTTGTCGACACTGGTTGTACTTCTAGGCCTCCAATTAAACTTAATATTCGAAAGGGGTTGGATACAAGTCAAAATGGATACCGTATCATGAATCTAGATTGCTTGCAATCACATGTAACAAACATTACAATGCATGCAATGTGCGTATTGTTATGCGTTTACTTTTCTACATTGGCTAGAGGTATAGGGGGAGGGTTGAGATCTCATAAACATGTTTAACCCCGCCGCATTTTTGCGCCTGTCCCAAGTCAGGAGCCTCTAGCCTTTGTTAGTCTTGTATTATTTTTAATTTTAGTTTCTTGTGTACAATTTGGAGTTTAGTATGGCGTTCATTATCACTGAACTAGTATATATATTTGTTTAGGGGCCAGCTGAAGGACGCCTCCGGGTGCGGGAATTTCTCGCTGCATTGAAGACCTGTTGGTGGCCTTCTGCTGTTGTCTGTTCTGTGGTCGGGTTGTTGTCTCTTTGACACATTCCCCATTTCCATTCTCAATTTTATGCCAGTGTTTTAAGGTCATACAGATAGCTGCAAATAATGAATCCACTTGAGTTTGCAGACTGAAATATGAAAGGCCACATGTGGAATCACAGATTTTTCTACAACAAAGGGAGACAATTTAAATCTACCTGATTTTTGTTATAAATGTGAAAGTTCAGTATGGGTAGTAAAAAGAGATCTTCGATCTTCGAGAATATTTGGAAAATCTGTTTGCATTAATAAGCCATTACGCAAAATATAAGATTGTCAAGCGTACCACATCCTCAAAATCTAGAAAATTATTCTATGTTTCACCAGACAAAGACAAAGTTTATAATAATCCTGTTTTCATATCACATACACTCTTTGTCGACACTGGTTGTACTTCTAGGCCTCCAATTAAACTTAATATTCGAAAGGGGTTGGATACAAGTCAAAATGGATACCGTATCATGAATCTAGATTGCTTGCAATCACATGTAATAAACATTACAATGCATGCAATGTGCGTATTGTTATGCGTTTACTTTTCTACATTGGCTAGAGGTATAGGGGGAGGGTTGAGATCTCATAAACATGTTTAACCCCGCCGCATTTTTGCGCCTGTCCCAAGTCAGGAGCCTCTAGCCTTTGTTAGTCTTGTATTATTTTTAATTTTAGTTTCTTGTGTACAATTTGGAGTTTAGTATGTATATATTTGTTTAGGGGCCAGCTGAAGGACGCCTCCGGGTGCGGGAATTTCTCGCTGCATTGAAGACCTGTTGGTGGCCTTCTGCTGTTGTCTGTTCTGTGGTCGGGTTGTTGTCTCTTTGACACATTCCCCATTTCCATTCTCAATTTTATGCCAGTGTTTTAAGGTCATACAGATAGCTGCAAATAATGAATCCACTTGAGTTTGCAGACTGAAATCTGGTCTTTAGGTTAAGCAAGTGTTTTGTCTGTGCGTTGTAAGGGTTGCAATAAGCAATTTACATTTGGCATTAGTCCTTAACTACCAGTAGCAGGAGATATGATGTCAATGTTCGAGCAGTTTGGGGAAGTATTGCAAAGTTCTGGAAATGGTCTTTCTCATTTGAATGAAATTTTAAGTAATTGTACTCTAGACTCACCTGGTATTTCACAACCCCTATTTTCAACTATTGAACATGATATTGGGAAGTGGTGGAGTAGTGTTCTTAATCAGAGTATGTTATCAGCTTGACAGCTCTAAATACATCCACATTAAATAAACATAGGAGACATAACAATGTGCCAAAATTACAGTACTGGTACTGTTCATTGAGCTGTAGTGCTGATGATAGGTATATACTCAGAAACCATGTGACCTCGAAATAACCAGCACCTACAATTTTACCCTGGTGACACCCCGACACCAAGTAAGGGTACAGTCATCTGTAGAGTCAGTTGGCAAGACCTCCAAGAGATTGGCGCTAACATTTACTATAAACCAGCAACTGTCACTAGGGAGAGCATTGGATCTGAGGCTACCTTCAGACAGATTACTGAGATGATACGAGCAGATACCGGATTTTACGGGGCTGCTTAATGAGCATAGGACACATTCACTTATGATTATATTGAGGAATAACACAAAAACCCTAAACATCTATCCTACATTAGCAGTTCCATTTGATTCAGCAAATATCTAAAGCCGAATTCTCCAGAGACATTTAAAGATCCACTGTCATTCTCCACTCCAGACGAACAATTTCTCAGACAAGGAGAAATTTCCAATGTTAATACAGTCCCAAGTACAGAATAATTTTAATAACTGATAGGCCTCTAGGTTTAACCAACAGTATGCAGAGCAACAGCCCTTTATCATCATTATCATCATCATCATCAATACCAATCCAGACAGACAACAATGAAACTGACATTACCATTAGTGGTTCATCAGAACTCCAGAACCTATTACAAGAGATACCATTAGACCTCACAACCAAATCTATGAAAACTGACCTACTGGTTACCAATTCAACAACACAAGAACTGGCCATACAGTTCTAACCAATGTTCGGAATATACAAGCTGCGGGTGTTGACCTTAGAAGAATTGAAGTGCTCCGAGGATCTTGACATCGATTCTCTACTATTTTTCGCGGATGCTCCCTCTTCTTATATGAACTACCCTCATACCATGAAAACTCTGTCACCAAATCAACCTCAGTAGGAGAAACCATGCCTCCCGTTACCAGAGAACGCTGGTACCCATAGGATCATGTAAGAGGAAAGTTGTTACCTTCTTAGTCGCTCTGTTCATGAGTTTTGTGACATATTGACCAGTTGAAGCACAATGGAGGAATATGTAATGATAGGTTAGAATTTATAAGTAATGTATCCTTGCTGTTTTTAGTTCGAGGGGAACTATTCCCGTGGGCGAGGGTAGGGTTAGTGTTTCAGGTCATGATTATAGGTACAGTATGTTTGTGTTATGATATTTGATTATTCTTTTCTTGTTATTGACACACTGAATTTTACTCTACTTCGCGTCCTTTGCGGTCTAGATAACGTTTGCGTGCAAGAGATAATGTATGAATGAATTGTTTTTATTGCAAGTATCGATATCGTGTCCGAGCTATGTATATTGTTATTTTATATGGAAGGAGAAGTAATTCTCTACCAGCATTGCCATTGTCCCAATTTCTCACCTTTGGTTTCTTTCTATAGATATTATATATAATTGTATCATGGCATTACGTTAGCCGCACATGTGTCAACCATGGAAATAGAAGACAACATACGATATGTAACACCGTGGGCAGTCAACAAATCAAGCAACGTAGAATTGCCCAATATTACTATGGCGATGTGGGTTATAGGCATTGAGTATAAAAGGTGCATCTTTCGTCTGCTGTGGTTCTAATGTTGTGGCCCGTTACAAAATACAAAATCGACACCAGATTTATCGGAGTAGGTTCCCCGTCTTTATATAAAGACCTTCCTGTGATCCAAATTTATTTATTACTATAGACCTCATTTTACAACCGTATTACCAAATACAATGACTGACGCCTGACGTGCAAAGGGGTGGGGCATCCTTGTACCATTTTATGCTCTAGGGTTATTATATTTGAATATATAGTATATATATTTGTATATCAAACTAATTAAGAGTTGATGTTGACCTCTTTTATTATTTTAATGTGTTTTAAATTAAACTAGCTTTTCTTAAGCCAATTGTTGAAGACAAGTAACTTTGGCTACAATACCAGATATCAGAATTATCAGCCTTATACTAAGGTTGACTAGTACTAATATACTCCTATACGAGACCGAGGTCAACAGATCCGAACCGTCACAATATTTCATGTCAACACAGAAGTGCTGAGTACTGGGCTGGTGAAACCTCCACCAGCAGTGGCATCGACCAAGTGGTAGTTAAAAAAACTCATAAAAGATACCCGGCTAATATTTTTTTACGCCGACTCTCGTTTTGTCTGCAAAAGACTCAACAGTGACGCTCGAATCATATAAGTTAAAAGCCAAATTAAGTACGAAGTTAAACAACATTTAGGAACCAACATTAATTCCGTAAGGTGTTGCCAAAAAAAAGCGAAGGTAATATCGTCGCGGGATAGAAAATCCTTAGATACTATCCGTGACAGCAAACTGCGGATGTTGTTGTTGAATTTTAGTGAATACGATACTACATATTATACGATGGAATTACGACTCGCAAAAAAAAGCTGTTTGTTGATAATGAGATAATTGGTTTTCATTGTATTGCTACGTTCCCACCTAATAAAATTCTAGTATTAGCCGTATTCAGAGGCGTAGCTTCCCTTGAGGCTATGCGGCAACTGCCTCACCAAATTTTTGATCAATAAAAATAGAGAAGATAAATATAGATAAAATATGTAACGTGTATTCCATAGTATAGAGTTGAGAGTGAAAATAGTTTTTTCCTGAAATGACCAAGGTAGATACAGATTTCTTGTTTTAGAAACGGACAATGTAAACCTTGTAACAAAAGTGATTAAAAAAACAAAAGGTCAGAACTGTAAAAACTAACATAATGCTTGATTTTTGTTTACGCTTGATAAATGTGGTTTTCAACAGCCTCTTGGCATTCCAATGGAAACCATCTTGTCTACCCTTCCACCGACATGTTCCTTGATCCATATGCGTCAGGTTCCATAGTTTAATCAGTTATATTATATCCACCCATGCATCCTCGTAAACTTAAAAGTTACAAGACATAGTTGATCTTATACTTGAATATCACAGAATCTGTACCAAACCAATTTATTGGTGGCCAAGATTGTGTCAGTTATTTTTGATTTGATCAGTGACTATTTTGCTATGAATACCGAAAATACAGTTTTAATCAATAGTTTCATTCAAATGTATAAAATGATCTGATGCACATTAGAAATACTATTATTTCATCATTAAAGTCCACAAGAGAGAGAGAGAGAGAGAGAGGTATGAAAAATCCTATTTGTCAAATAAGATCAAATAGTAATTTTATAAGACTGCTAATAACGATAGGATTGGGATATAGAAAAATGGCAACCTAACTTTCTCAAGTGAGACAGAAAAGGAAGGAATGGGGGTTATACCAGACCCAATCCAACAGTATAGAGAGTGCAATTCTCACTACGTGTTCCAGAACCCTTTAAACAAATCTGACAGGGGTCCATAGGGGGCCTTTTGAAAGACAAACTCTCTGTTCTTGTTTAACATTCTCTCTTTTTCCAGTTGGAGTCGAAATTCGTGCTCATATACTGGTTGACACAATGCAGAACCTATACTATTGAATATGGTTAATTTTTCTTGTCTTGAATATGCTTGAAAAATTTGTCCCTAGATGTAAGGCAAACAATAATCAAACCTGCAAATGCCGCAAACATTTTTTTTGCAACGTCGGTTTGCTGTAACCGTCCATTTCCTATCCGCATCGCTGTCTTTGAACTGTGTCAGGCTTTGACTCCCAAGTATCAAATCGTTTGCCTAACTAGAAATAAGGGTCAAGCTACGCCACTGGTTTTAGTAAGTTTTCATCTTCATTCAATATCGAGTAACGTTGTTTAGAGTTATATCCATGGGTGAACACTTTTTAAGAAAGTGCCCATGGAAATATCCCAAGGGGCAAACGTCCGAATGAATGAAGATGTACAATAGAAAATAACTCTCTATTCTTGAAAGATAATGGAGGGTTTGAACAAATGATTTATGTCACAGGTGTACTGTAACATGTGTTCGTAAAAAAGTCCGTTAAAAAAGATATTAGGGGTTTGTAAATTCTTACCACTAGCTAGTATCACAGCTATCATATTTGTGCAACTTTGTGTAATGATGCATGCCAGTTAATTTGATTTAATTCATTTCAAAATGCAATGTATACCCTGAAATGTTTATTAGTAATAATCAACAAACAAGAATCAGATGCGGATTTATTTTGTAAGGGGGTCCTTTAGGGTCTACAAATATGGTTAATACATAGACTTTTTCAGCTGAGAATTCACTAAAGAATAGACATTTCAGCATAACTATGTTAAGTATACAGAGTCCGCAGTGCTGTGCTATGAACTTTTTCTTTTTTATAGATGAAGCAACAAGTTTAGGCATTCATTCTTTCTTAGTATATCTTTTTATAACTTTCAAACATAGTTTTATTTTTAGAAACGGGTGTAAATGAAATAGGATTCATCTTCTATTCCATTTAAATCACAATGTTGACAAATCCTTTTTTCTCTGTCGATTCTTTCACATCTACTCCTTGCAATTAAAAGAAAAAACCCAATAATTCGCATTCTGCATGGGTTCTGTCTATTTTTAAGTTGTTTCTGGTAAAAAAATAATATTGTGTGATTATTATTAATTTTTCTACGTAAGGAGATCTTAATATTATCTCTTACAGGATCAAAATTTTGAGGTTTTCATTTTAACATGTTTAATGTTTTTGTTTGTATGTGTATTAACTCTGACCTTACTGAAAAAAATCAGTCTCCTGCAAAAATTTGATGCAAGTCTGCAGCGAACTTCCTGTAGACTTGCAGCAAACACAAAGTCTGTATTTGCGGAATGTTTGCTGCAAATGTGCTGCAGGTCTGCTGCAAACAATTTACCATGCAAATGAGTGTTTGCTGCAGACCTGCAGCAAACATTTATATGCAAATGATTTTTTGCTGCAGACCTTAACATTTTTTGCTGAAAACTTACAGGAACTACACACATTACAATTAATCAATGTCATGTTGTCTACACATCACATTATTCAAATTACACAGCAAATTCTGAAAAAGTTAAGTTATATACATATATACATGCAACAATTCAAATTCCTTATCATTTGCAAAATTATCGTAGCATAAGTAAATACCTTTCAAGAAATAATTTTAAAGTTCTTTTTGTTGAAGTGCTCAAATGAATGGAATATTTGAAATACAAAAGAAGGGTTTAAATTAATTTCATTACAAAATTCAACTTGACTTTTGGAAACATAATATTCAAAAAGTTACAATCTCCAAACATATTAGAGAGCCAGTACTATATATTTGAAACATGTTTGTAAATGTTTTCAAACCTTCAGGTATTTGTGGAGATGACGAATTTAAAAGGTTTACAGTTCTATGACAAAAAATGTCAACCATTTTCTACATAAGGAGATGCCTGTACCAAGTCAGGAATATGACAGTTGTTTTCCATTCGTTTGATATGTTTGAGCATTTGATTTTGCCATTTGATAAGGGACCTTCCGTTTTGAATTTTCTTTAGAGTTCGGATTTTTGTTGTTTTACTTTTTTAAAGACTAAACATTTAATATCCAACTTAAAATGCTCCCTGAAACTAAAATATAACATGACACAAACACCATCAACATAATTAAGCACCGAATTTCAAATTTTTAACTTGCTGGTAGTTCTCAATAGGCATGCTCAGTGATTTTGTGTAATTCTTGCAATGCTCTTGCAAACATATAGAATGGTCAAGGACTTCTGCAATCTAGCTTCGAACATCCCTTATATTCTAGTTTTTCCTGCAATTTTACTGAATATATAATTATTTCTACAAACTTGCCGCAAGCATGCAGCAAAAAGTTGCAATGTTTGCAGGAGGTTTGCAGTTAGCTGCAAACATCTGCAAACATTATTCAAAGGGTTCCTGCAAGCTTTTTGTTAGCAGCAAGCCTGCAGCAAGTTTGCTGCAGATTTGCAGCAAACATTCAGTTCTGTAAGGGTGATGGAAGTAAAGGGTTTTTTTCCATTTAATTTAATAAATAACAAACTGTTTTTCCAATAACATACAAAAACAAAAAAATTATTTTGAAACTCATTTGTTGTATTAATCCCCATATTTTTCACTCTTCGTCTTATCATGAAACAAATTATTGTTTTCTAGCAATTCGAAACAGATCTAGACAATTTATTTGAAAAAAACCAACCTTTAGAATGTAAACAGATCGATTATCACTTTAAAAACGTGATTAGTTTGTTAGGCCTTCAGTCTTTACATTGCATATCTTTATTGTTTGTGACAAAAAACACACGTTAACTGTTTGCCGCACCTGTTTAAATGTAATCGTTACACGTGCCCTTGTCATGACTGTCAAAACTAATAACGTCCTTTCAGTTGTAATATGTAAGTACACAAATGTAAATAATTAAGAAATGCAGTGGAATGAATTGTATTACGGAAACTAGTGTACAGTTACATGTTGTAGGCGTGTGAAATTTATGCACCTAAGATCTTTCTAATCAAGTGCAGTTTTAATACAAGAAAGTTCGAAAAGAAAAATGCGATCAACTTACAGTGTATTTTTGTTTTTAAAAAATGTTTTATTGCATTTCAATTTTTTGATTTTGATGGATTGGTGTTTAACATTAAATGGCAGATATAACATACACATCAGGAGGAGAACATGTTAATGTGACTATGATATGAAAATGAACCCTGCTATATATAAAGCCGACACACTGAAAGGGATTTTTAACATGATATTTCAAAATATAATAGTCCATGGGAAGACATGTCACTACACCTTGGCGCCTCGAGGCGGGTTTGATCCCCGACCGGTCAAACTAAAGACTATAAAACTGGTAATTCCTGCTTTTTTTAATAATTACGTAGCATTAAGGAGTAAAAACAAAGACGGATCGGCTCAGAGTAAGAATAATGAGTCCCGGTAGGATGACACGTTTTCCTGTGGACTTAACTTTACCTGGGCTACTTTAAAACGTGTTCTGAATGAGTTTGATGTCTATCGTCATATTTGAAAGCTCTTTGGTCACATCCATCAATGATGGATATCTATAATTTGACAAGTTAAGGCAGCTATAGTTTTACTGCAGTTAGACTAAAATCCTGGGTCCATTGTTGTCCCCTCAACATGTAAAGAACTAGACATCTATTTATCTTCATTGAATATTTGCAATATTAAATATTTACAAGAAACAGACTATAAAAAGAAAAAATTATGGATTCCCACAAAAGATGAATGGTTAGTGCCTATGTAAGTTTGATGCAAATTGGTCCAATTCATTGTATGACTCGCTTTATTTCTCTGCATGTTCCTCCTTTATGTATGATTTAAGAATTGATTGATTGTTTTGTTTGTTTGACGTCCAGTTACGAATAATTCATCCTTAAACAGATCGATTCTACGTGTATGAACATCTACAGTTTAGTGATATCTGGATAATAAATGGAGATTAACTGAAATATGAATGGTATGTTTTGGACCACTTAACACAGATTAAAGTTGATTTCATTATTGTTGTGTTACCAATCCAAAGTGATATGGCTCTAGATTGTATGAAAAATTCGAAATTTTGTGGTTTCCGGATAAAAATGAAGAACCCCTCATAACATTTCAATGGAATGTTTTGGACCACTTAACAAAATCATGATCCAAGTTGCTGCGAGCAGGGGCATCACTAGATCACCGTTCTAGTTGTTTTATTTTTTCCTTTAATTTTATAAGTACTAGGTAAAAAATGCTAATATTTTTTCAAAAATACAAATCTAAAAAATGTTTTTTTTCCATATCTGATTCATACATTTACGGTTGATTTAACTATCCTCTTCGTTCTATTTTAACATGTATGTGTAAAAACTTAAATGTTTATTGTATTGTATGATAATACACGGTATGTTGACTTTAATGATGTAAAGATACATTATATATAGATTTGTCCTGAAGTAAAAAATCCATGTAAATGTTCTTAAATTTTAAACGTTTTTTCAATAAGGTATATCATAGTTGTATTACTTTATTTTTGTTATTTATTACTGTGTTATGATATGAGCTAAGACGGCATTTATTTGTTTAATGGTTTAGTCATGAAGACGCAAGTTAATTTAAGTTTAGGATGCTAGTGGAATGATCGTGTTGTACTCTTATTATTTGGTATTTTGAATTAAACGTGTTAAAGTTATGCAAATACAACAAGTCGTACCCTAAAAAGGGTGTCGTCTCGTGACACTTGTATCTGCTGTTTTTGCGTAGGAGATATTCTGTATATAATATATGTCGAACAGAGAGAGAAAACAAACACTCGATTTGATTTAATTTCTGCATTTTTTGAAAGGTTTGTGTTTAGATTTAAACATTTGTTCTAGTAAACAAACTTTTAGTAATCCAAAAATACTGCCAAAACTACTAGTCTAAGTAAATAAGAAAATACTTAGCAGGACGATAGGACAGCCTTGAATGGATAGTGACCATTGGACAACACACACACTCACACGTTAAACAGAACTTAAGCTCAAAGAAGTGTACATGGAAGATGACACATTATTTAAAAAGGTTTGCGTACAATTTGAGCATATCAAATTTTTTTAACTGCATGCGATGAAAATAAATTCATTCAAGTGCTGATGTGTATATTTAAACATGTTTAAATTATGATTAATGAACTATGGTTGTCGTTTGTTTATGTGTTACATATTTGTTTTTCGTTCATTTTTTGTACATAAATTAGGAAGTTAGTTTTCTCGTTTGAATTGTTTTACATTGTCATTTCGGGCCCTTTTATAGTTGACTGTGCGGTATGGGCTTTGCTCGTTGTTGAAGGCCGTACGGCGACCTATAGTTGTTAATTTCTGTGTCATTTGGTCTCTTGTGGAGAGTTGTCTCATTGGCAATCATACCATATCTTCTTTTTTATATTTGTCCCTTTGAATAGAAAAATATTGAAAATGCGTTTAAAACATCTTTTAAATCTTCATCTCTATAAAACATATATATTTTCCCTGTAAATCGATACTATGTTACAAGAGAAATAAAATAGTCATCAGATCATGGAATGAATGTAAATTTATTTTTTATTCAGTTTTATATTTCTTTTATTTCCAGAAAAGATTTCATAAAATCGCACGTTTTTTCTTTTTTTGTTTTAGATGTCTTAACACTTATATTATATCATTATGTGTTGGATGTTGTTTACAATAATTGAACAATGCGCAGCGAAGACGATGTCATTCTTCTGCAGAACATCTTATCAACTAGATCATATGTTGAGTATGGATTTCAACGTTTTCTTTTAGATTTAGACCGGTCTCTTTAAAAAGGGCCCTATGCAAATATGTGTGTCAATAGCCAACGCATTTACGTGATGTCGAAAATGTATTAAAGAAGATACGGGTTATTCGTAAATTGAACAGCAACCCTACGACATAAAAAGTAGGAAATGTCTACAAACGGTCTTCAGCGATTATAGACAAGTATCTATACTATTTATCAAATTCAATCACCCTTAGTCTAGGAAAAGTTTGAATAGATTTAAAAGATATAAAAATAAGAAGATGTGTTATAATTGCCAATAAGACAACTCTCCACCAGAGACCAGATGACATAGAAGTTAACAAGTATAGGTCACCGTACGCCTTCAATAATGAGCAAAAACCCATACAGCATAGTCAGTTATAAAAGGCCCCGAAATAACAAATCTGTCATGGCTTTTCAATTGGAATGTACATGGTCACTATATAAACATTTCCATTCATAAAAATAAAAGGTATATTTTAATATAAGTTTATAGGACTATTGCCTAAATTTCAAATAATCGAAAATGAAAGTACATTAGCATACTCCAAACTAAGATATGTGACTCATCAAACAAAATCCGTTCTAAAAATATATTCATTCCGCATTTAATTCAAGCCAGTGCTAGGGGCCGTCTTAAACTTGCAGTGAGATGAGAGTTTTTTTTTTGCTCCTTGTTGAAAACCTCACTGTGACATTGGGATGAAGAACAGCACCAAAAGCTTTTTGTGTGTTTTTTTTTTTTTTTTTTTGCTGTGCATGTATTGATTTTGTGTCATGGATGGATACCCCATATCCTTTGTTTTTCTATAATACGATATGCACCTTTAATAGTAACTCGCGTCTTTTTTGCTGTGGGTTATTAATAAAGGAAATATCGAAAATATGTCAATCAGACAACATCCCCACGACACAAATCACTAAAAGACATATTTATTCATATTTCTATGACAAAAAAATAGCAAACAGAAAAGGGAACATGCGCCTATGTAAAAATAAATGATTAAGAGTTTATCTTTTTGATTTGAAGTAAGAACTTTGGTGGAGTAGTTGTCTCACTGGCAATCATACCACATCTCCTTATTTTTATATTGATTACACGTAAAACACACAAATTGGATATTATATTAGGTCGGATATTAAACGCTCGTCTTTCTTTTGGTACTTGTCGACTGAGTTGTCTTTAACTTTTCTCTATTTTTTATGCTCGTAAACGAAAATAACTTGATTTTTCCCTGAGTATCTTTAGTTGAAACAGTTATAGTTATAAGACATTTAATAATACCTGAACACGTATTAAAAAGTCACTTGCAATACAATTTTATTTAAAAAGACTGGAAATCTAGTCAACAAGTACCTAATTTACACTTAAACGAGAATTTTATTTAATTATACAATCACATAAAGTTACATATTTTTTTTCTTTTGCGGTGTTCGCTTTTGAGACTAAATAATATACGTGGCGCCCGAATCAGGCGCACAATCAAATTTGCTTTTATCTCGACTCGACAAAGTCGAAATTGCGAGACTTTAGTGTGCTGTTTCCTGCGACGGCGTCAACAATGTTTTGGTTTATGATAAGATTAGTTAAAGGGGAATCACAAGTGGTAGGTCAATGGTATTTGGTTTGCCGAATTCATTCAATCTTACATTCATCAAATAAAAGATACCATGCACAATTTGTGTGATTCCAGTTAACAAGTTAATCCATAGGAAATCGTGTAAACTTAGTTAAGGACACATTTTTCTGACTACAGGCGGATTGGTTTTTTTGTTTTACTCTCAAAACACGCATGCGATGAAGTAGCAAACCGCCTCTATATGAGGTCGTTGTTTTAATCAGCCTATGATTGAGTCCTTAATTTTTCACATGTGGGACGAACAAGCTATAACTTAATTTCCTGGGTGGTTATCACTGTTCAAGACACCGTATGTTAAGCTCTATGTGTTCATTTTATCGATCGTCCCTCTGTCTGTATCACTCTGCTCAGCTGTTAATAAAATTGCATATTACGGCTTTGTGATGTCAAATACGTTGACCCGGCTTAATAAATTTAACCCGGACATATCACCGACGTCATAATATATGAACCGACGTTGATAAGTTTGACACGAACTTATCATGTCATCTTCCGGTTTGCTGGCGAAACAAAGAAAACACTCGTTTCTATCATGCAAAATACGCAAATACAACCCGATAAATCGATTATCTGGTTTTCTGCATATTAATATTGTAAAATATCAGCTGCTCGACACAATATGAAGCCTTTTTGATCTCGTTCACTGCGTTCTGTGGTTTGTTGTACTATCCTAATTTTTCATAACTTTCTGTAATCTTTTTATACATGATTTACCTATTAATAAGTACAAAAACATTAAGGTATGGGTAAAGTCAATCGTGTCTTAAACCTAACATAGCACATCTCCTTATTTTATATTGATTACTAGTAGAACAGACAAACTGGATATTATATTAGGTTGGATATTAAACGCACCATACAAACACCTCGTCTTCAGTCTTTTGGTACTGGGTTGTCTTTAACTTTTCTCTATTTTTTGCTCAATTCCATTTCTTTCGTCATCGAAAATAACTTGGTTTTTCCCTGAGTATCTTTAGTTGAAACAGTTATGGTTATAAGACATTTAATATTACATGAACACGTATTAAAAAGTCCCTAGTAATACAATTTTATTGAAAATGATTGGAAATCTAGTCAACAAGTACCTAATTCACACTTAAACGAGAATTTTATTTCATTATACAATCACAAAAAGTTACATATTTTTTTTCTTTTGCGGTGTTCGGTTTTGAGACTAAATGATATACGTGAAGCCTGAATCTGGTGCACAATCAAATTTGTTTCCTCGATAAATTCGAAATGGCGAGACTTTAGTGCGCTGTTACCTGCGACAGCGTCAGCAATGTTTTAGTTTATGATAAGGTTAGTTAAAGGGGAATCACAAGTGGAAGATCAATGGTATTTGGTTTGCAGTTGTATTAGCATTGGCATTTCTAATTTCCAAGGATGTTGTAAATATTGTCACTACACCTTAAGTCATGATTCAAGACTTTGAATATTTTGCATAGTTTACAAATTAAAGTATTGACATTTTAATATCAATATCTGTATTATACTTTCAAAATTTCATAAAGGCGAGACATTTCTCTGTGTCAACAGTTTATTCAACTAACGTAAAAATAGGTTTTCAACAGCCAAACTTAACTGATTTATAGTACACGTATTTGATTTGTAGAAATTGATAAGGTAAATACTATAAAACTGTCAAATTGTCAATGGTATGCATTTGTAAGTGTGATGTCTATTGAAGCTGTTTAAATAAATAACTTGACTTAACGTATTTAAAATGCAATTCAACTTATTTAAACCTCAAAGATTTGAAAGTTTAATACCAATCATCAGTAAGCGTTAGGACATGCATCCTTTAATATTGATCGTTCCGTGTCAGATATAAAATATAACATAATCAGTGACTGTAAAAAATGAGTTGGGTACTTGAGATGAATGAACTGGTGATCTACACCGTCTAAGCTTTAAGAAAACAAATGATTTTGATATTTGAAAGTTCTCATATCAATTTATTGTATTTACAGTTTACACGAGTCAAGAAAAGTATATTGTCATTGTTTTTTTTACAGTTTACACGAGTCAAGAAAAATATATTGTCATTGTTTTTTTACGTTCATATTTGATTACTGTTTTGTCATTCATATTTGTTTGCTGTTTTGAATGGGTTTCTTGTATGCATTGTTCAATCACGTTTGGAATCAGTTGGATAGTTGTCTCATTGGCAATCATACCATATCTCCCTTTTTATAAACAAGTCTAAACCAGTCTTAATTTCCAAAATATACCCTCTTGTTACAGACACAATTAAGTTTTCCCTAAAAAGTTGACGAATTCATTCAATCTTACATTCATCAAATAAAAGATACCATGCACAATTTGGGTGATTCCAGTTAACAAGTTAATCCATAGGAAATCGTGTAAACTTAGTTAAGGACACATTTTTCTGACTATAGGCGGATTGGTTTTTTGGTTTACTCTCAAAACACAAATGCGAAGAAGTAACAATCCGCCTCTATATGAGGTCATTGTTTTAATCAGCCTATGATTGAGTCCTTAATTTTTCACATGTGGGACGAACAAGCTATAACTTAATTCCCTGGGTGGTTATCACTGTTCAAGACACCGTATGTTAAGCTCTATATGTTCCTTTTATCGATCGTCCCTCTGTCTGTATCACTCTGCTCAGCTCTTAATAAAATTGCGTATTACGGCTTTGTGACGTCAAATATGTTGACCCGGCCTTAATATATTTGACCCGGACATATCACCGAAGTCATAATATATGAACCGACGTTGATAAGTTTGACCCGAACTTATCACGTCATCTTCCGGTTTGCTGGTGAAACAAAGAAAACACTCGTTTCTATCATGCAAAATACGCAAATACAACCCGATGAATCGATTATCTGGTTTCCTGCGTATTTATATTGTAAAATATCAGTTCGACACAATATGAAGCCTTTTTTATCTCGTTTCCTGCTCTCACTCGACAAAAAGCTTCATATTGGTACTTATATCGTTGTATTGCTGTCACATTGCCATATACGGTTGAACCTCAAAAAACATATATCAACAAACATATAAGATTTTTTAGAATAACATTTGGTGGATTATTTTCAACGTAGACTAGCACTATAAGCAAGATACATTTGTGTATAATGATTGACAGTTCATTCGTGCAAACAATTTTGGAATCCAGCTGTATTTACTCATATTATAACAAAAACTTCAAATCTGTTTACAAAAAAAGTCAAGTCCATTGTATATGTTTAAATAAGTCGGTTACAAAGTGAATGTAATGCGAGGTGTTTTAGAAAAGGCCTTGTCTGTACTTTTTTAAATTTGTTTAACTCGAAGTCAAATTTGCAAATCTTACTAGCCAGCAAGGAAGAAAAACCCACGCACAAAAAAATCCCACACATCCATAATAAACTAAATATTCCATTAGTTTAACGCCAATATTAGCATCAAAATCATTCTTCCTAAAAATAATCAAACAAACGACACAAGTATTTAATGCTTTTACAATGGACTTAATACATGATTAGGAAATACCGGTTGCTAAATTTAGTTTCAGAACACCCCCTTTTTTTTAAGTGGGGTTCGTCTTGCTCAGTATTTAGTTTACAATGTAATGTTTTGGATATTGTTGTTTGTCATTTCGTCGTTTTTCATTTTTTTGCCTGGGCGTTGTCCGTTTCTCTTCGACATATAAGTTTGGACGCCATTTCGTATCTTCAGCCTCTTTTCTGATTTTTTGTTTTTTTTGTTGTTGTTTTGTCTCACACTTACCAATGTTTTCCAGCATGAGGACACAAGAAACAGACAATTTTCGTCTAGTATTGTTGTCTTGGCCTTCTTTTAGTACACAAATATATAAATATAGACATAATCATATATATATATATACTAGCTATACTAGCTATTGGCTATATGTTTTATCTTGTTGACAGATTTTTATTTACAGCTTTATCATATTTGGTTTAGCATGGATATCATGTAATCATTTTGGCGACATAACTTCCGATCTAATTATCTATTAAATTCTCGGGGGGGGGGGGGGGGGGGTCACTTCCTATAACCACGTGCCATCTGGAAATGGCCACATTTTCCACCTTTAAAAATAAATATGTGAATAGGTGGGGAAAACTATCAGATATATACGATAAGGTCAATAAAGTTCCTATTGTTATATGAAAAGCCCTGTAATTTTTTCACAGCCGAAAGTCTTTGGGGGGGGGGGGGGGGTTCCCGGCTGTGTTTTTCGTCCAAAAATTTTCCTTCTTCGATACTTTGGTATTCTACTTTACCAACACACCACACGAAACTTTGTCAAAATGTTTTGTAAGATATTGAAAATGTTATAAAAGTCTTTGAATTTGTTCTGTTATTTTACAGGTTGCTGTAAAGAAGTCGGTGAAGATTTGTTCACCGATCCTTGGAAAAATAGTACTTTAGTGTCTTGTTAATGTTGCTTATTTAGATTCATTCTTTAACTGTTTATATATTCTCTCTAAGTTTCGACGTAATAACATTTAAACAAACCTCATTAATCAAGTGTAAATAACAGTTACTGCAAATAATCAAACTTTCAGCCTCAATATATAGCAATGTTTTTTTTTCTTCTCGATTTATTTTTTTTATTCTAAATGAACACGATTGCATTTGGCTTTGACCTTCGAATATATATTGTTCTTGTTGATTGATTATTGATTGTTTTACGTCCATTAACAATACTTCATGCTGTAACACAACTAGAAAAATGTTACATAGTCAACATAATATTAAACCAGGTCAGAACTTACAAAAACAATTATGTTCAGGTGTGTTATAGTTGGTTAAATTAAAAGATTGCTGTTTTAAGTTAGAACGATTCTGATTCTTTCATTACATGTATGTGAATAATTAACATACGAACACTCTATATAAATAATAATTGTTCTGTTCCAGTTTATAACAGTTGCATCATAGATCTTCAAACGTCAAAATCCGAAACTGCCAACCTTAGTCGAGAGTTAAACAAGTTGAGAAAGAATTAGCTATGCAGAATAATATCATAGCAAATTATGACAAGAAGCTTCTTCAAAGAATTTATGCATCTATAGAAGAACAGAATGCTTTATGGATGAAATGCATCGCTATGACTCACAGCAGGCCATGTGATGTTACACAAGGTTGTGCAACTAAAAACGGAAAATGTCTTCCAATAAACGTGTAAGAAATTGTGCATTGTCTACTGTTGAGATATACTTCTTGCTCATCATAATGCAATTTAAGGCCATGTACAGTAAATGTGCCTTGTCACGGATTTTGAAAAATTTTGCATACAACTTTGACACATTGAACTATAACTGAGTATCGAAAAAATAAATCATGTATCTCTTTATTTTCTGAAATATTACTGAATTGATTAACATTTGTGTATAGAAAGCACATAAAATAGACGGAAAACGTTTATTAATTTGTCTTATAATATAATAATAAAATCTTTAATTTCAAATCCATAGATTTAAAAAAAAAAAATTGAAAATTGTTGATACATACATTGCCATTTGATTGGTAGAAAATAATCTTGGGTCACCGACTTCGTTTTTAGTGTATAAGCTAATCTGCTACCTATTTGGTAGTGAAAAACGTCAAAAATCGATGATTTACGGCTTACTAAGCAATGACGTTACGCTTATATCGACTTTTCCTTTAGAACACCCCTTTGAATGATGTATAACGTAAAAACAAAGTCGTTGACCCAATTCTTAAATTACATCATTTAAATGGAAATTGTGTATCAACAACGAAGTACCATGACCTTATTTTTCATCTTCATTCCAGATTTATCATATTCTGTTGACATAATGCTCACAATCTTCAATCCACATGTTGTTCATCGTTATTAAATTTTAAATTCCTTCATCATGGTGTAATATTTAATTTGTTCATCGTAATCGAATTTTAACATCAATATTTGTTCATCATGATCTAATATTTATAATGTTCATCATCTTCCGATTAGATGTTGTTTATCACATTCAATTTCATCTTTTTATTTACTATGCAATTTACAGAACGTCAGGGTATTAATATTATGTGTTTATTTTTTCTTTTGAGTATGACCTTTTTGCACTTGTTTCTGATTATACCTCAGTACATTGTCTGATTTAGTAAGACAAAATACTGTTTATCAAGTTAGTGAAGCCAAAAGAAAACCCACTACTTAACATATCTTATAATTTTCAATACATGTAGTATTGAAGTATAAAAAACAGTGAAAGAAATTCTGTCTGTTTTCTGCAAAATTCTCATTAAGTTGTTAGAGTCATAACTCGGACATTTTTTAATGAAAGAATTTTCAGTAAATATTGTATAGAACATAACAGAAAATATTCCTTGAAATGCTTTTAAAAAAGAAAAAAATTGGGCAATAGTACTCATTTTCTTGTTACATGACAAACTAGATTATTTGCCTTAAAGAATGACTGTAATACTTTTCTGTCTATCACGAAATAACATAAAAATGTGGTGCACACTGAATAACCGGCGTAGGGGATTATCCAAAAGTGTGCACCACATTTTTGAGGTTATTTCGAATAGACAGAAAAATATTACAGTCAGTCCATATAAATAAATTCTAAATTCCATTTTTGAAGAGTAAATCATGAAAAAACCTTGATGACGTCACGGTCACATGACAAAATTATGTCTATGAGCTGATAGACAAAAAACTTTCAGCCAATCAGAAGACGTGAAACATCCAAAAGTAAATTATTATACAATATATCAAAAGAAAACCCACTTCTTTACATATCTCATAATTTTCAATACATGTAGTATTGAAGTATAAAAAACAGTGAAAGAAATTCTGTTTGTTTTCTGCAAAATTCTCATTAAGTTGTTCGAGTCATAACTCGGACATCTTTTCATGAAAGAATTTTCAGTAAATATTGTATAGAACATAACAGAAGATATTCCTTGAAATGCTTTTAAAATACAAAAATAATTGGGCAACAGTACTCATATTCTTGTTACATGACAAACTAGATTATTTGCCTTAAAGAATGACTGTAATATTTTTTTTCTGTCTATCACGAAATAACATAAAAAATGTGGTGCACACTGAATAACCCGCGTAGGGGATTATCTAAAAGTGTGCACCACATTTTTGAGGTTATTTCGAAAAGACAGAAAAATATTACAGTCAGTCCTTATAAATAAATTCTAGATTCCATTTTTGAGGAGTAAATCATGAAAAAACCTTGATGACGTCACGGTCACATGACAAAATTATGTCTATGAGCTGATAGACAAAAACTTTCAGCCAATCAGAAGACGAGTAACATCCAAAATTAAATTATAATACAATATATCAATTATTAATACAGTGTAGATACCGACAATCTGTGATTCATGATGGCCTCTTCAATCTTTATACTTCCTAACTAACTTACATGATGATCGTATCAAATTAAAGATTATCAATAATTGTGATAATTATTATTACATTGATACCGTGTGATAATTTTACCAAATTTCCAGAACTATTTATATTTTTTTATGTATATTTACTTTATATTTGTACAGTGCTGATTATATTTATATTTACTTGTCGACAATAAACTAATTTTTTCTTGTAGTTAGGCCTTCTTGTGTACATTAACATAAACAATATTACTATTATCTTTCGCAGTTTATTTCAGAGATGTTACACAAGTAGAAGAAAAATATTGTGAACTCTCTTCGAAGTATTTTAAAATATTTTTTTCATATTTCTCATGGTAACTATGATGTTACATAATACGGTTTTAGCAATTTTATTTTTTTACATCTGACAAGTGTGTAAACAAACAACAGACGTGCCAGCTGTATTTCGCTCTTTCCGGTCATTTATGTTTGTTGTTAGGTTGATGTTTCATTGAGGTCTGCCCTAAGGCTATATCTCCTCGTATTCATATTATGATTACATATGGAAATAAAACCATCATAGATACCAGGATTAAAATTGTGTACGCCAGACGCACGTTTCGTCTACAAAAGACTCATCAGTGACGCTCAAATAAAAAAAGTTTTAGAAAAAGCCAAAATAAAGTAAGAAGTTGAAGAGCATAGACGACCCAAATTTCCGAAAGGTTTTGACAAACAAAGCTTAGGTTGTCTATTCCTGGGGTAGAACATCCTTGGCATTTCGAAAAATTCAAAGTTTAAGTGCTGACTACTGGGCTGGTGATACCGAGGAGGAAACATCCACAAGCAGTGGCATCAACCCTGTGGTTGTAAATAAACTTATCAAATATACACTCTATACACATTTCATAAAGTTACCAAAGAAAAATTAAGTTATTAGTACATAAATAATTCATATCTTTTATCACCAATTGGTTCCATTTAATCGAACATTACAGAACGTTATAAAGCTGTCAATTTTCAGCCATAAATTACAAGAGATGGTCATTCCGTTAGTCACATGATATACATGATGCAATCGACTTCGATGAAACAGCACAATATCAACCCTGAAAGGATTAGATGGAACTTTGATGTTAGTTTTTTTAATCGATTTTTTTTTCTAATGGCAAATTTGAGATTGGCTTATGGCAGACTTTTGTTTTTGCTACTGAATTGAGCATGTGTATGTAAACCTCGTGGTTAAGTTTAAAATAAGTTTCGAGTTTTACAGATTTTTTAGCAAAAATACGAAATTATGAAACTGCTATTACAGATGGGAAAAAGAGCTACGTTATTTGAGTTGTTGATATAAACAAGAAGATGTGGTATGAGTGCCAATGAGACAACTCTATATCCAAGTCACAATGTATAAAAAGTAAACCATTATAGGTCAAAGTACGGCCTTCAACACGGAGCCTTGGCTCACACCGAACAGGAAGCTATAAAGGGCCCCAAAATGACTAGTGTAAACCAATCCAAACAGGAAAACCAACGGTCTAATCTATATAAAAAATTAGAAACGAGAAACACTTATGAACCACACCAACAAACGACAACCACTGAACAACAGGCTCCTGACTTAGGACAGGTGCATATAAATGCAGCGAGTTTAAACTAGTTTGTTGGCGCAACCCTCCCCTAACCTGGGACAATGGTGCAACGGCACAACACAAGAACACATTTTATAAAACAATAAACGATAAACAAGTATGAGAAGCAGCATTAAACAAATATTAGAGACAGCAATAAACGACAACCACTGAATTACAGGCTCCTGACTTGGGACAGGCACATGTAGAATGTAGCGGGGTTAAACGTTTTAACAGGCGACAACCTTCACCCTAACCTGAGACAGTAGTGTAACATTACAACATAAAAAGACACACTATAAAATATCAATTCAAATGGCTTAACTCGATCAAAAAGACATTTAAACAAAAACAAGTAAGCATTCACTGAACGAATAAGTTTGATCTATGAAACAATATAAATACAATATTAATAAAAAAAAAGATGTAGGAACAGTATCAAAAAGACAACTCTAATCTGGGACAAAATGGCGTTAAATAAAACAACGTACACAGGTAAATTTAAATATAATAATTTTGTTGTAAGGAGTACGAGTACAGAAGTGAAAATTTTTAGTCATACTAAATACTTATCAAAGGTGGTACGTATTAAAAATAGTGAGACGAGATATAACACAAAATAAGTAAACATTGAATTGCAGAAATGCATTTAAAATTTTGTCAACAGGTCAAATTAACAAGAAAGTACGATTTGAGAGTACTCGCAGTTACTGAAAGCTAGTTAAAAACCAAAAACAATTAATAATAAAAAATCATGCATCAGAGACTAAAATCAATTAAAACAGATCCCTGGGATTTAGTGTTTTAACGCAATGGACAGTCAGAGACGACATGACTTGTGCAATGCCAAAATAAAAGTATCGACAGACAGTAGGATCGTTAGGATTTAACCTTATAATAAATATATATCATGGTATATATAGATAAAACAATCTCTAAATAGAAAATAAACGTGGATGTGTATTTATACATCCAAAAATCATTCAAAAAGAATACAAATTTAGTTATGTTTTAATTTGTTGATGCCAAAAACGATGTTAGTGCCAATGTAAACAATATTCAAACATCTTATTACAACATTAATAAGATAACCTTTACAAATAAGTTTGTTAAAAGGTTCGAATAGTTTACACGGATCTCATAGTGATTTCCGCGCTTTTAGTACACTATTACCGTAAAATTTAGGATGTGAAATATCGTTTTTAATAAGTTTTCTACAGGTACAGCCAAATTTACTAATCAAATCTTTGTATCTATGAAAGAATTTAGTAAATGTTTTAAGTAATTTATGGTAACGAAATGTTTATATATTTAACATTTTGATTAGTACTATCTTGAAATGCCAAGTTTGCTTGTCTGTTTGCTTTCGGTGTTTATACAAGTAGTTGGGTATATTGTCTCGACGTGCATGTGTATTTACCTCATGCATCATTTATGAAAAAAAGAACAAAACAAAACAACTGCATTGATCATATCTTTAGTACGATAAAAAATTCTAAATAAAAACACAAAGATCACACATAGATATGTTCCAAATTCAATTTTAAAACTCAAACCTATAAACTAGTTCCTAAAGCTTTTGAAGATCTTTATACCTGGATAAAATTTGGTTTTTTCTGGAGCTTTAGGTTCTAGGGATATAAAACTGGAACAACTTTTACTATCAATTACAAAATATTCATATATGAAAAAAGTATAACAAAATTACCGAGCTTCAAGGCAAATTCAAAAAGAGAAAGTCCATAAAAACTGACAAAATCAAATGCTATCAATCAACGGAACGAGTGAAAAACAACTGTCATATTCCTGACTTGGTACAGGCATATTCCGAAAAGAATGGTGGGTTAAACCTGGTTTTATAGCTAGCTAAACCTCCCACTTGTATGACAGTTGTTTATAGTTCCGTTGTATTGACAAAATTGGGTGAGCAAACCAAACAGACATAAATTGGTTAATGTGACAATAATTGGGATCTAGCAGTCAAAACTGTGTAAACATACACCAAAGACATACAACACAACTGACTAAAAAAAAATAGCAAACATATTATTTCAGAAGCAATTGTCGTGCGTACGAGCAACAGTATAATATTTGTTTTGGATATTTTATACACATCATAATTGACGAAATTTTGTAATCAAGAGTATGTCAGCATGTGATATATCTTTAATGTAAATAACAGACAACAGCCTGAAACCCCTCCGAGTAGATTTAAAATAATATAATATCTTTACTGCAAGAAATACATCCATATTGGTGAAACAATAATAAATTAATTACAACATGTACAAGAATACAAAAATTGAACATTTAACTAAATGCACAAATGATGATACTACATTGCACAAGTATAAGTTTCATAAACCTGTCTGACACCCTCAGTTATGAAGACGGTTTAATAAAGACTCCAACATGACAATGTCAGGAGTGGGTTATATTTGAATCAGTTTAATCGAGGTCTGGAACTGCTAGTAGTCCTTAGTTAATTTATGTATCATTGTCATTTTTCTTTGTTTCTTTTGTTACCTATTCTGACATCGGACTCTGACTTCTTTTAAACTGAGTTTTACTGTGCTTATTGCTGTGTGTTTATTTATTCTACATTGGCTAGAGGTAAAGGGGGGGGGGGTTGAGATCTCACAAAACATGTTTAACCCCGCCGCATTTTTGCGCCTGTCCCAAGTCAGGAGCCTTTGGCCTTTGTTAGTCTTGTATGTTTTTTAATTTTAGTTCATTTATATGTTTTGGATTTAGTGTGACGTCCATTTTCATTGAACTAGTACACATTTTTTTATTAGGGGACAGCTGAAGCTGTGTTGAAGACCCATTGGTGGCCTTCGGCTGTTTTCTGCTCTTTGGTCGAATTGTTGTCTCTTTGACATATTCCCCATTTCCATTCTCAATTTTTATAGAATGTGTATTAAATTGATAAACATACTTGCGTTTTTTTGGGATGTTTATGTACCTACTGACTTTAATGCTAGGAAATGATTACTTAATGCAAATTTTGATAAAAATATTTCCTTATCTTTTATACACCATTATCATGTACAACTTGTTTGGTTATGTATCTGTTCTGACGGCTTTTTCAATCATCTAAGATTTTTGCTTGAACTTTCTGCCGAAAACCACTTTGCAATAATATTTATTGTTTAGTGAAGTAAATATTCTCGATAGTTACACTACTTATATAATGTTTTGTTTCCTATTTGATCATATCATCATGTGTAAGTAGTTTGTGTAGAAAGGGCGATAAGTCTGTTAAGATTTATGTGACAATCTGAAAATTTACCTACATTTGCTGTTTTTTCTCTGAGTAAATTAAACCCCTGATAAATTCTTTGCTTTCCAAGGTCAGAAACACTCAAACCAAAACATTTGAAAGCCAGGGATACGTAAATTTGCTGCAACGTAAGGAGCTTTTTTTTTACTTAAATGGACCCTTACAGCATAGCCAAATTCAATTTAGGTCAACTTTTCCTTAATTTACGAACATTTAATAGATATAAGAAGATGTGGTATGAGTGCCAATGAGACAACTCTCCATCCAAGTCAAAATTTATAAAACTAAATCATTATAGGTCAAAGTACGGTCTTCAACACGGAGCCTTGGCTCACACCGAACAGCAAGCTATAAAGGGCCCCAAAAATTACTAGTGTAAAACCATTCAAATGGGAAAACCAACGGTCTAATCTATATAAAAAACGAGAAACGAGAAACACTTATGAGGCACATCAACAAACGACAACTACTGAACATCAGATTCTTGACTTAGGACAGGTGCAAACAATTGCAGCAGGTTTAAACGTTTTAATGGTACCAAACCTTCACCCTTATCTGAAACAATAGTGTAACATTACAACATAGAAAGACACACTATAAAATATCAATTGAAATGACCTCAGTGCTACAGCTTACACAACAAGGGTACATGTGAATGCGAACTAATATTTATGACAACTGGGTTTCGTATAGATAAGAAAAACATTTTTTTATTAATAATATGAATAGAAATTGAACATGCGGAAATAGTTTTGAATTTCCTTCTATAGTTTTAGAATAAAAAAAAATTAAACTCTTTCGCATGTTCATCATAAACCGTTTATTATTACTCATGAAATAAACTGGATCTTATATTTCCCATGGCCAACTATGAATACTTTGACACTCGATTAAGTAAAACATAATATACAGTCCGGAAGAAAACAAATTCCAGCTGTATGGTTAAAATAATGCTTGTTTTAGAATGCTCTAACAATAAGTGTATTCCGTTCTCATCTTTGTATTTTATGTCCTGAGATTTGAAATATTATTGATTTATTCTGATTTTCTAAACATCCAAGTTGTAAGTACTTAGACATACTTAGGACAATTGCATTGCATTTTGAAATGCTACTAGATAAGAAAAGAAACTTTGCTGGCAAAAGACATTGATGAAATACCTTTCAATATATTACCTGCAGCAATCCTTTTTAGTTGTAGAGGGTTCTTTGTTTCCCGATAATATATATGACGTGTCTGTGTATTTATACACCCGCAATGCAAAACACCGTCTTAGTAAGAGACCAACACATTGAGGAGAAAAAACAGGTTTTTGTTTTGTTGTTTTAATTATAACAGATAACTGAAGAAAACATGCATCGTACATGTATTATATAACAATAATCGTCTATATAATGGATAAACGCGTCGTAACAATATCATTGGGCACTGTTGATAGTCCAGAAATGATGAATTTTGGATCTTCTGTGTTTACACGTTTATTGGAAAACATTGTCCTTGTTTAGATGTTGAACAACCTTGTGTAATATCACACGGTCTACCAGGTGTCACAGCAATACACTTCAGCCACAAACTGTTTTGTTCTTTAATTGATGTAGATATCCGTGAAAGAAGTTTTGTATCGAAATCTGCTGTGACATTTTTAAGTCTTTCTGTTTCTATTTGATCCTGTCCCAGTGTGAATTCAAGTTGATGGATTTGGCGGTATAAATCCTTATTCTTGGAAGTTATTTGTTGCAGATTATTGAAACATTTGGTACACTCTGAAAGTGGAAAAAAGGTAACATCATGTAATAACTTTTAGTTCTAACAGGTGACATGTTAACATACAATGTATTTGATATATGGCCCGAGAACACAGTTATTTCGTAGTGCATTTCTTTTAGACAATAAATTCAAATTAAAAAAATCGCACCCGCTCTATCTCAAAAAGATTTTTACAGTGTAGTGTACTACTATTGATACAAATAATATCAAAATTATAGAAACTTCTACCAGCTCTAACTCAAAATATTGACAATTCTGTGTTAAGGGGGGCTTAAATTCAGTTTGACAGCTTCAGACATTCTAATTTTTGACCTTTTTTAACTGGACCAAATCACTACTTAACATAAAGATTCAGCACCCAAATTTTTTTAACAAGTAATTTCATCCCCTTACTTAATATTTCATGCATGAAATATCAAGAAATAAATTGGGAAAGTGTATCAAAAAAAAATTCAAGTTATTCACTGTTCACACTAGGGACTATATTCGTAGACAACGAAAACCAAAGGATGATAACTGTGTCCTTGGACCTAATAGGATAGAAAGACTTGACCAATTTTAATAAAACTTTGCATGACCTAAGCTTAGGAAATTATAAGATAGTTGGCCAAGTTTCATGGCCATAGAATCTATATTAGAGAAACTAGGGCCATTTTAATATTGAAATTTGGATGTTTATTTTTGACGTTTAAATCAAATATTTTTAACTGTTAAGATTTTGGCCTAAAAAATTTAAATATTGCAAAAATTTGCTTTTTAAATACTCTTGAATATAATGTAATAAGTATTAAAAGCAACGGAACACTCATTTGATTTATCAGATCTATTACAGCTATTCAAATGTCAAATTTATATGAGCCTGTGCCTGAAAATAGGGATTTTCGAATTAAGGGAAGCCTTACATAAACATGCATTTTTTTCAATCAAGTTGAGGTTTTTGAAGTTTTTTAACCATACATTATTCTTCCATATATATTAAATGTACTTTAAATGTAAAGAAAAGTTACAAAAAGCATACCACATGAGTATAAAATGGTCTTAGGCCATGTAAGAATGAGAATTATTTAGAATCGATTTAGGCCGTAGCCCATATTTACATATAAAAATGCACACAGAGGCTATAAGAAATGGAAATTTGTTACTTTTTGCTCATTTCTATGCTGAGATGTCATGATACAAGAAGTCTAATTGCAAAAGGACTCTTGAATTCAACTTTTTTTGCAGACAGTATGGTCTGATGACCAGTTTTTCACTTTTCAATGGAAAACTTGCATGTAGTTTTAGTCTCAACTGTCATATATTTGAACCACTTACTATCCTAAAGAAGAAAATCATGGTAGCATATGAAATGAATAGGGTGAACTGATCATTGTAAAGTGTTATTTTACAGATTTAGTGAAATATTTGTGATGGACTACAGATTTTATGTACAAAGCCCTTCACATTTCACATACATCAAACAGGCCATTTAACCAGGGACATAAATACAAATATTCTGCACATTTTTTCTGTGATAATCTACTTTTCTTTAGATTCAGAGTTCACAAATGGTTAATTAAATTTGATTTAAGCATAGAAACACAAATATCAGAAACATAAAAAGCTGTCAGATAGAAATTCAGCATGGCTCTTAGGCATAAAATGGAAACTGCTTTAAAATGATTATTTTAGCCGTATAATGGCAAAATGGGACATTTTAACAGAATTTCTGTCAAACAAAGATGTAAATCCTTTACTTTTATTGAGTTTGACAAATTGAAACCAGCAAACCATTCAGGAAAGTTGCCAAAGTACAGAATCTACATTTACGGAATTCATCTCTTAGGCCTGAGAACACAGTTATTTCGTAGTGCATTTCTTTTAGACAATAAATTCAAATTAAAAAAATCGCACCTGCTCTATCTCAAAAAGATTTTTACAGTGTAGTGTACTACTATTGATACAAATAATATCAAAATTATAGAAACTTCTACAAGCTCTAACTCAAAATATTGACAATTCTGTGTTAAGGGGGGCTTAAATTCAGTTTGACAGCTTCAGACATTCTAATTTTTGACCTTTTTTAACTGTACCAAATCACTACTTAACATAAAGATTCAGCACCCAAATTTTTTAACAAGTAATTTCATCCCCTTACTTAATATTTCATGCATAAAATATCAAGAAATAAATTGGGAAAGTGTATCAAAAAAAAATTCAAGTTATTCACTGTTCACACTAGGGACTATATTCGTAGACAACGAAAACCAAAGGATGATAACTGTGTCCTTGGACCTAATAGGATAGAAAGACTTGACCAATTTTAATAAAACTTTGCATGACCTAAGCTTAGGAAATTATAAGATAGTTGGCCAAGTTTCATGGCCATAGAATCTATATTAGAGAAACTAGGGCCATTTTAATATTGAAATTTGGATGTTTATTTTTGACGTTTAAATCAAATATTTTTAACTGTTAAGATTTTGGCCTAAAAAATTTAAATATTGCAAAAATTTGCTTTTTAAATACTCTTGAATATAATGTAATAAGTATTAAAAGCAACGGAACACTCATTTGATTTATCAGATCTATTACAGCTATTCAAATGTCAAATTTATATGAGCCTGTGCCTGAAAATAGGGATTTTCGAATTAAGGGAAGCCTTACATAAACATGCATTTTTTTCAATCAAGTTGAGGTTTTTGAAGTTTTTTAACCATACATTATTCTTCCATATATATTAAATGTACTTTAAATGTAAAGAAAAGTTACAAAAAGCATACCACATGAGTATAAAATGGTCTTAGGCCATGTAAGAATGAGAATTATTTAGAATCGATTTAGGCCGTAGCCCATATTTACATATAAAAATGCACACAGAGGCTATAAGAAATGGAAATTTGTTACTTTTTGCTCATTTCTATGCTGAGATGTCATGATACAAGAAGTCTAATTGCAAAAGGACTCTTGAATTCAACTTTTTTTGCAGACAGTATGGTCTGATGACCAGTTTTTCACTTTTCAATGGAAAACTTGCATGTAGTTTTAGTCTCAACTGTCATATATTTGAACCACTTACTATCCTAAAGAAGAAAATCATGGTAGCATATGAAATGAATAGGGTGAACTGATCATTGTAAAGTGTTATTTTACAGATTTAGTGAAATATTTGTGATGGACTACAGATTTTATGTACAAAGCCCTTCACATTTCACATACATCAAACAGGCCATTTAACCAGGGACATAAATACAAATATTCTGCACATTTTTTCTGTGATAATCTACTTTTCTTTAGATTCAGAGTTCACAAATGGTTAATTAAATTTGATTTAAGCATAGAAACACAAATATCAGAAACATAAAAAGCTGTCAGATAGAAATTCAGCATGGCTCTTAGGCATAAAATGGAAACTGCTTTAAAATGATTATTTTAGCCGTATAATGGCAAAATGGGACATTTTAACAGAATTTCTGTCAAACAAAGATGTAAATCCTTTACTTTTATTGAGTTTGACAAATTGAAACCAGCAAACCATTCAGGAAAGTTGCCAAAGTACAGAATCTACATTTACGGAATTCATCTCTTAGGCCTGAGAACACAGTTATTTCGTAGTGCATTTCTTTTAGACAATAAATTCAAATTAAAAAAATCGCACCCGCTCTATCTCAAAAAGATTTTTACAGTGTAGTGTACTACTATTGATACAAATAATATCAAAATTATAGAAACTTCTACCAGCTCTAACTCAAAATATTGACAATTCTGTGTTAAGGGGGGCTTAAATTCAGTTTGACAGCTTCAGACATTCTAATTTTTGACCTTTTTTAACTGGACCAAATCACTACTTAACATAAAGATTCAGCACCCAAATTTTTTAACAAGTAATTTCATCCCCTTACTTAATATTTCATGCATAAAATATCAAGAAATAAATTGGGAAAGTGTATCAAAAAAAAATTCAAGTTATTCACTGTTCACACTAGGGACTATATTCGTAGACAACGAAAACCAAAGGATGATAACTGTGTCCTTGGACCTAATAGGATAGAAAGACTTGACCAATTTTAATAAAACTTTGCATGACCTAAGCTTAGGAAATTATAAGATAGTTGGCCAAGTTTCATGGCCATAGAATCTATATTAGAGAAACTAGGGCCATTTTAATATTGAAATTTGGATGTTTATTTTTGACGTTTAAATCAAATATTTTTAACTGTTAAGATTTTGGCCTAAAAAATTTAAATATTGCAAAAATTTGCTTTTTAAATACTCTTGAATATAATGTAATAAGTATTAAAAGCAACGGAACACTCATTTGATTTATCAGATCTATTACAGCTATTCAAATGTCAAATTTATATGAGCCTGTGCCTGAAAATAGGGATTTTCGAATTAAGGGAAGCCTTACATAAACATGCATTTTTTTCAATCAAGTTGAGGTTTTTGAAGTTTTTTAACCATACATTATTCTTCCATATATATTAAATGTACTTTAAATGTAAAGAAAAGTTACAAAAAGCATACCACATGAGTATAAAATGGTCTTAGGCCATGTAAGAATGAGAATTATTTAGAATCGATTTAGGCCGTAGCCCATATTTACATATAAAAATGCACACAGAGGCTATAAGAAATGGAAATTTGTTACTTTTTGCTCATTTCTATGCTGAGATGTCATGATACAAGAAGTCTAATTGCAAAAGGACTCTTGAATTCAACTTTTTTTGCAGACAGTATGGTCTGATGACCAGTTTTTCACTTTTCAATGGAAAACTTGCATGTAGTTTTAGTCTCAACTGTCATATATTTGAACCACTTACTATCCTAAAGAAGAAAATCATGGTAGCATATGAAATGAATAGGGTGAACTGATCATTGTAAAGTGTTATTTTACAGATTTAGTGAAATATTTGTGATGGACTACAGATTTTATGTACAAAGCCCTTCACATTTCACATACATCAAACAGGCCATTTAACCAGGGACATAAATACAAATATTCTGCACATTTTTTCTGTGATAATCTACTTTTCTTTAGATTCAGAGTTCACAAATGGTTAATTAAATTTGATTTAAGCATAGAAACACAAATATCAGAAACATAAAAAGCTGTCAGATAGAAATTCAGCATGGCTCTTAGGCATAAAATGGAAACTGCTTTAAAATGATTATTTTAGCCGTATAATGGCAAAATGGGACATTTTAACAGAATTTCTGTCAAACAAAGATGTAAATCCTTTACTTTTATTGAGTTTGACAAATTGAAACCAGCAAACCATTCAGGAAAGTTGCCAAAGTACAGAATCTACATTTACGGAATTCATCTCTTAGGCCTGAGAACACAGTTATTTCGTAGTGCATTTCTTTTAGACAATAAATTCAAATTAAAAAAATCGCACCTGCTCTATCTCAAAAAGATTTTTACAGTGTAGTGTACTACTATTGATACAAATAATATCAAAATTATAGAAACTTCTACAAGCTCTAACTCAAAATATTGACAATTCTGTGTTAAGGGGGGCTTAAATTCAGTTTGACAGCTTCAGACATTCTAATTTTTGACCTTTTTTAACTGGACCAAATCACTACTTAACATAAAGATTCAGCACCCAAATTTTTTAACAAGTAATTTCATCCCCTTACTTAATATTTCATGCATAAAATATCAAGAAATAAATTGGGAAAGTGTATCAAAAAAAAATTCAAGTTATTCACTGTTCACACTAGGGACTATATTCGTAGACAACGAAAACCAAAGGATGATAACTGTGTCCTTGGACCTAATAGGATAGAAAGACTTGACCAATTTTAATAAAACTTTGCATGACCTAAGCTTAGGAAATTATAAGATAGTTGGCCAAGTTTCATGGCCATAGAATCTATATTAGAGAAACTAGGGCCATTTTAATATTGAAATTTGGATGTTTATTTTTGACGTTTAAATCAAATATTTTTAACTGTTAAGATTTTGGCCTAAAAAATTTAAATATTGCAAAAATTTGCTTTTTAAATACTCTTGAATATAATGTAATAAGTATTAAAAGCAACGGAACACTCATTTGATTTATCAGATCTATTACAGCTATTCAAATGTCAAATTTATATGAGCCTGTGCCTGAAAATAGGGATTTTCGAATTAAGGGAAGCCTTACATAAACATGCATTTTTTTCAATCAAGTTGAGGTTTTTGAAGTTTTTTAACCATACATTATTCTTCCATATATATTAAATGTACTTTAAATGTAAAGAAAAGTTACAAAAAGCATACCACATGAGTATAAAATGGTCTTAGGCCATGTAAGAATGAGAATTATTTAGAATCGATTTAGGCCGTAGCCCATATTTACATATAAAAATGCACACAGAGGCTATAAGAAATGGAAATTTGTTACTTTTTGCTCATTTCTATGCTGAGATGTCATGATACAAGAAGTCTAATTGCAAAAGGACTCTTGAATTCAACTTTTTTTGCAGACAGTATGGTCTGATGACCAGTTTTTCACTTTTCAATGGAAAACTTGCATGTAGTTTTAGTCTCAACTGTCATATATTTGAACCACTTACTATCCTAAAGAAGAAAATCATGGTAGCATATGAAATGAATAGGGTGAACTGATCATTGTAAAGTGTTATTTTACAGATTTAGTGAAATATTTGTGATGGACTACAGATTTTATGTACAAAGCCCTTCACATTTCACATACATCAAACAGGCCATTTAACCAGGGACATAAATACAAATATTCTGCACATTTTTTCTGTGATAATCTACTTTTCTTTAGATTCAGAGTTCACAAATGGTTAATTAAATTTGATTTAAGCATAGAAACACAAATATCAGAAACATAAAAAGCTGTCAGATAGAAATTCAGCATGGCTCTTAGGCATAAAATGGAAACTGCTTTAAAATGATTATTTTAGCCGTATAATGGCAAAATGGGACATTTTAACAGAATTTCTGTCAAACAAAGATGTAAATCCTTTACTTTTATTGAGTTTGACAAATTGAAACCAGCAAACCATTCAGGAAAGTTGCCAAAGTACAGAATCTACATTTACGGAATTCATCTCTTAGGCCTGAGAACACAGTTATTTCGTAGTGCATTTCTTTTAGACAATAAATTCAAATTAAAAAAATCGCACCTGCTCTATCTCAAAAAGATTTTTACAGTGTAGTGTACTACTATTGATACAAATAATATCAAATTATAGAAACTTCTACAAGCTCTAACTCAAAATATTGACAATTCTGTGTTAAGGGGGGCTTAAATTCAGTTTGACAGCTTCAGACATTCTAATTTTTGACCTTTTTTAACTGGACCAAATCACTACTTAACATAAAGATTCAGCACCCAAATTTTTTAACAAGTAATTTCATCCCCTTACTTAATATTTCATGCATAAAATATCAAGAAATAAATTGGGAAAGTGTATCAAAAAAAAATTCAAGTTATACACTGTTCACACTAGGGACTATATTCGTAGACAACGAAAACCAAAGGATGATAACTGTGTCCTTGGACCTAATAGGATAGAAAGACTTGACCAATTTTAATAAAACTTTGCATGACCTAAGCTTAGGAAATTATAAGATAGTTGGCCAAGTTTCATGGCCATAGAATCTATATTAGAGAAACTAGGGCCATTTTAATATTGAAATTTGGATGTTTATTTTTGACGTTTAAATCAAATATTTTTAACTGTTAAGATTTTGGCCTAAAAAATTTAAATATTGCAAAAATTTGCTTTTTAAATACTCTTGAATATAATGTAATAAGTATTAAAAGCAACGGAACACTCATTTGATTTATCAGATCTATTACAGCTATTCAAATGTCAAATTTATATGAGCCTGTGCCTGAAAATAGAGATTTTCGAATTAAGGGAAGCCTTACATAAACATGCATTTTTTTCAACCAAGTTGAGGTTTTTGAAGTTTTTTAACCATACATTATTCTTCCATATATATTAAATGTACTTTAAATGTAAAGAAAAGTTACAAAAAGCATAGCACATGAGTATAAAATGGTCTTAGGCCATGTAAGAATGAGAATTATTTAGAATCGATTTAGGCCGTAGCCCATATTTACATATAAAAATGCACACAGAGGCTATAAGAAATGGAAATTTGTTACTTTTTGCTCATTTCTATGCTGAGATGTCATGATACAAGAAGTCTAATTGCAAAAGGACTCTTGAATTCAACTTTTTTTGCAGACAGTATGGTCTGATGACCAGTTTTTCACTTTTCAATGGAAAACTTGCACGTAGTTTTAGTCTCAACTGTCATATATTTGAACCACTTACTATCCTAAAGAAGAAAATCATGGTAGCATATGAAATGAATAGGGTGAACTGATCATTGTAAAGTGTTATTTTACAGATTTAGTGAAATACTTGTGATGGACTACAGATTTTATGTACAAAGCTCTTCACATTTCACATACATCAAACAGGCCATTTAACCAGGGACATAAATACAAATATTCTGCACATTTTTTCTGTGATAATCTACTTTTCTTTAGATTCAGAGTTCACAAATGGTTAATTAAATTTGATTTAAGCATAGAAACACAAATATCAGAAACATAAAAAGCTGTCAGATAGAAATTCAGCATGGCTCTTAGGCATAAAAAGGAAACTGCTTTAA
This sequence comes from Mytilus californianus, assembly GCF_021869535.1. Taxonomy (NCBI): domain Eukaryota; kingdom Metazoa; phylum Mollusca; class Bivalvia; order Mytilida; family Mytilidae; genus Mytilus; species Mytilus californianus. The sequence goes on along the minus strand of NW_026262679.1, from coordinate 56,315,042 downwards.
AATGATTATTTTAGCCGTATAATGGCAAAATGGGACATTTTAACAGAATTTCTGTCAAACAAAGATGTAAATCCTTTACTTTTATTGAGTTTGACAAATTGAAACCAGCAAACCATTCAGGAAAGTTGCCAAAGTACAGAATCTACATTTACGGAATTCATCTCTTAGGATAGAAAGACTTGACCAATTTTAATAAAACTTTGCATGACCTAAGCTTAGGGAATTATAAGATAGTTGGCCAAGTTTCATGGCCATAGAATCTATATTAGAGAAACTAGGGCCATTTTAATATTGAAATTTGGATGTTTATTTTTGACGTTTAAATCAAATATTTTTAACTGTCAAGATTTTGGCCTAAAAAATTTAAATATTGCAAAAATTTGCTTTTTAAATACTCTTGAATATAATGTAATAAGTATTAAAAGCAACGGAACACTCATTTGATTTATCAGATCTATTACAGCTATTTAAATGTCAAATTTATATGAGCCTGTGCCTGAAAATAGAGATTTTCGAATTAAGGGAAGCCTTACATAAACATGCATTTTTTTCAACCAAGTTGAAGTTTTTGAAGTTTTTTAACCATACATTATTTTCCATATATATTAAATGTACTTTAAATGTAAAGAAAAGTTACAAAAAGCATAGCACATGAGTATAAAATGGTCTTAGGCCATGTAAGAATGAGAATTATTTAGAATCGATTTAGGCCGTAGCCCATATTTACATATAAAAATGCACACAGAGGCTATAAGAAATGGAAATTTGTTACTTTTTGCTCAGTTCTATGCTGAGATGTCATGATACAAGAAGTCTAATTGCAAAAGGACTCTTGAATTCAACTTTTTTTTGCAGACAGTATGGTCTGATGACCAGTTTTTCACTTTTCAATGGAAAACTTGCATGTAGTTTTAGTCTCAATTGGCATATATTTGAACCACTTACTTTCCTAAAGAAGAAAATCATGGTAGCATATGAAATGAATAGGGTGTACTGATCATTGTAAAGTGTTATTTTTTACAGATTTAGTGAAATATTTGTGATGGACTACAGATTTTATGTACAAAGCTCTTCACATTTCACATACATCAAACAGGCCATTTAACCAGGGACATAAATACAAATATTCTGCACATTTTTTCTGTGATAATCTACTTTTCTTTAGATTCAGAGTTCACAAATGGTTAATTAAATTTGATTTAAGCATAGAAACACAAATATCAGAAACATAAAAAGCTGTCAGATAGAAATTCAGCATGGCTCTTAGGCATAAAAAGGAAACTGCTTTAAAATGATTATTTTAGCCGTATAATGGCAAAATGGGACATTTTAACAGAATTTCTGTCAAACAAAGATGTAAATCCTTTACTTTTATTGAGTTTGACAAATTGAAACCAGCAAACCATTCAGGAAAGTTGCCAAAGTACAGAATCTACATTTACGGAATTCATCTCTTAGGATAGAAAGACTTGACCAATTTTAATAAAACTTTGCATGACCTAAGCTTAGGGAATTATAAGATAGTTGGCCAAGTTTCATGGCCATAGAATCTATATTAGAGAAACTAGGGCCATTTTAATATTGAAATTTGGATGTTTATTTTTGACGTTTAAATCAAATATTTTTAACTGTCAAGATTTTGGCCTAAAAAATTTAAATATTGCAAAAATTTGCTTTTTAAATACTCTTGAATATAATGTAATAAGTATTAAAAGCAACGGAACACTCATTTGATTTATCAGATCTATTACAGCTATTTAAATGTCAAATTTATATGAGCCTGTGCCTGAAAATAGAGATTTTCGAATTAAGGGAAGCCTTACATAAACATGCATTTTTTTCAACCAAGTTGAAGTTTTTGAAGTTTTTTAACCATACATTATTTTCCATATATATTAAATGTACTTTAAATGTAAAGAAAAGTTACAAAAAGCATAGCACATGAGTATAAAATGGTCTTAGGCCATGTAAGAATGAGAATTATTTAGAATCGATTTAGGCCGTAGCCCATATTTACATATAAAAATGCACACAGAGGCTATAAGAAATGGAAATTTGTTACTTTTTGCTCAGTTCTATGCTGAGATGTCATGATACAAGAAGTCTAATTGCAAAAGGACTCTTGAATTCAACTTTTTTTTGCAGACAGTATGGTCTGATGACCAGTTTTTCACTTTTCAATGGAAAACTTGCATGTAGTTTTAGTCTCAATTGGCATATATTTGAACCACTTACTTTCCTAAAGAAGAAAATCATGGTAGCATATGAAATGAATAGGGTGTACTGATCATTGTAAAGTGTTATTTTTTACAGATTTAGTGAAATATTTGTGATGGACTACAGATTTTATGTACAAAGCTCTTCACATTTCACATACATCAAACAGGCCATTTAACCAGGGACATAAATACAAATATTCTGCACATTTTTTCTGTGATAATCTACTTTTCTTTAGATTCAGAGTTCACAAATGGTTAATTAAATTTGATTTAAGCATAGAAACACAAATATCAGAAACATAAAAAGCTGTCAGATAGAAATTCAGCATGGCTCTTAGGCATAAAAAGGAAACTGCTTTAAAATGATTATTTTAGCCGTATAATGGCAAAATGGGACATTTTAACAGAATTTCTGTCAAACAAAGATGTAAATCCTTTACTTTTATTGAGTTTGACAAATTGAAACCAGCAAACCATTCAGGAAAGTTGCCAAAGTACAGAATCTACATTTACGGAATTCATCTCTTAGGATAGAAAGACTTGACCAATTTTAATAAAACTTTGCATGACCTAAGCTTAGGGAATTATAAGATAGTTGGCCAAGTTTCATGGCCATAGAATCTATATTAGAGAAACTAGGGCCATTTTAATATTGAAATTTGGATGTTTATTTTTGACGTTTAAATCAAATATTTTTAACTGTCAAGATTTTGGCCTAAAAAATTTAAATATTGCAAAAATTTGCTTTTTAAATACTCTTGAATATAATGTAATAAGTATTAAAAGCAACGGAACACTCATTTGATTTATCAGATCTATTACAGCTATTTAAATGTCAAATTTATATGAGCCTGTGCCTGAAAATAGAGATTTTCGAATTAAGGGAAGCCTTACATAAACATGCATTTTTTTCAACCAAGTTGAAGTTTTTGAAGTTTTTTAACCATACATTATTTTCCATATATATTAAATGTACTTTAAATGTAAAGAAAAGTTACAAAAAGCATAGCACATGAGTATAAAATGGTCTTAGGCCATGTAAGAATGAGAATTATTTAGAATCGATTTAGGCCGTAGCCCATATTTACATATAAAAATGCACACAGAGGCTATAAGAAATGGAAATTTGTTACTTTTTGCTCAGTTCTATGCTGAGATGTCATGATACAAGAAGTCTAATTGCAAAAGGACTCTTGAATTCAACTTTTTTTTGCAGACAGTATGGTCTGATGACCAGTTTTTCACTTTTCAATGGAAAACTTGCATGTAGTTTTAGTCTCAATTGGCATATATTTGAACCACTTACTTTCCTAAAGAAGAAAATCATGGTAGCATATGAAATGAATAGGGTGTACTGATCATTGTAAAGTGTTATTTTTTACAGATTTAGTGAAATATTTGTGATGGACTACAGATTTTATGTACAAAGCTCTTCACATTTCACATACATCAAACAGGCCATTTAACCAGGGACATAAATACAAATATTCTGCACATTTTTTCTGTGATAATCTACTTTTCTTTAGATTCAGAGTTCACAAATGGTTAATTAAATTTGATTTAAGCATAGAAACACAAATATCAGGAACATAAAAAGCTGTCAGATAGAAATTCAGCATGGCTCTTAGGCATAAAATGGAAACTGCTTTAAAATGATTATTTTAGCCGTATAACGGCAAAATGGGACATTTTAACAGAATTTCTGTCAAACAAAGATGTAAATCCTTTACTTTTATTGAGTTTGACAAATTGAAACCAGCAAACCATTCAGGAAAGTTGCCAAAGTACAGAATCTACATTTACGGAATTCATCTCTTAGGCCCGAGAACACAGTTATTTCGTAGTGCATTTCTTTTAGACAATAAATTCAAATTAAAAAAATCGCACCTGCTCTATCTCAAAAAGATTTTTACAGTGTAGTGTACTACTATTGATACAAATAATATCAAAATTATAGAAACTTCTACCAGCTCTAACTCAAAATATTGACAATTCTGTGTTAAGTGGGGCTTAAATTCAGTTTGACAGCTTCAGACATTCTAATTTTTGACCTTTTTTAACTGGACCAAATCACTACTTAACATAAAGATTCAGCACCCAAATTTTTTTAACAAGTAATTTCATCCCCTTACTTAATATTTCATGCATAAAATATCAAGAAATAAATTCGGAAAGTGTATCAAAAAAAAATGCAAGTTATACACTGTTCACACTAGGGACTATGAAAACCAAAGGACGATAACTGTGTCCTTGGACCATATAAATCATATGCTATTAATTAAAGTCAACGGCCGTATAAAACTGATGAAAATGTACTGTGTAATGCTTATTTATCTGTATAATTGTTTTAATTCAGTTCATCGACTAAATTTCCATGATGTGTTTTTTTTGCAAAAATGCCAATGATTAGTATAAATATATATATATTTTTTTATTTAATGATATACCGAGTATAAAAAAAGTTGAGCAAAATACATCTCATTTAAAAAAAAACTTTTAAAATGACAATTTACCAAGTTTCGGAAATAAATTTAAAAAAAATCTTTTTGTTGATTAAGAATTGCGTCTTTTGGTTGATTTTATTTGTTACGGTAATTTGTTTATTGTTATGTTTAGAAGAATAATTAATTTCTAGATGTGATATTAGAATTATTTGTTGTTAAACTTTTTTTTCTCAGTATATATCCTAAAATTGATTGGATTTTAATGATGAAATAGAAAGGATATTGAATATCAATTCGAAATATAAAATCACTACGGGTGAGTACTTTTATTGCTGTTATTAGTCTCAAAGTCATAGTGAGTCATTTAACATAAGCAAAAGTTTGCATCTGAATAGTTTGCATGTTTATATGGTAAATTACTAGATTATCGGTAAACTTTATCACGGTAGAACGGAATCGAGTTGTTTACTTACTGTAAAAGTTACTTTTTACCCCCTATTGTTCTCCTTTATATTTGATATATTCCTGTTCCTGATAAAAAAAGTGGAAAGACACACGTATATGAACGGATCATCTGAACGTTTGCAGCGCTAACCTGTATATGTACGCTAAATTTTGACTATTATATACCGGTTAAACAGAATCGAACCGATTTCTTTAAATAAATGTCTATGTCTGCCTGCTAAGCATTCGTACAAACAATCATATAATTACTTAAAGACTTAGTCTATGTACTACGGGAGTCTATTTAAGAACTCCTAAAATCACATCTACTAACTATTTTCTGTGCAACAAATGCCCAACTTCATAACATATTTCCGGGATAAGAGTACCGGCATATAAAATTAAATTGTAGGATCTATTTTTCAGACTAATTCGGGTAATGGTAAACCCTGAGCATGCTAACATTTTGCATGTGCCTGTCCCAAGTCAGGAGCCGGAAATTCAGTGGTTGTCGTTGGCTGCTGAATATCATATTTGTTTTTCGTTCTTTGTTTTGTACATAAATCAGGCCGTAAGTTTTCTCGTTTGAATTGTTTTACATTTGTCATTTCGGGGCCTTTTCAGTATAGCTGACTATGCGGTATGGGTTTTGCTCATTGTTGAAGCCCGTACGGTGACCTATAGTTGTAAAATTCTATGTCATTTGGTCTCTGGTGGAGAGTTGTCTCATTGGCAATCATACCACATCTTCTTATCTTTATATAAATAAGTATAACACACATTGTTTAATCTTTATTTCTGCTAATTGTGTCGTATTGATACGTTTTGTTAAGTTTTGAGGTTGATATGAACTGGGACTTCTATAACACAAGTAATATAGTAATTTCAGAAAGGAAAAGTTTTCTCAGAATATAAGTAACACTGTGTCAATTTAGAACAAAATGGGAGACAAATGAATGTATCGCAGCTAATACCAGGTTTCCCTGCAACCCATATGTCATCCCTTCATATCTTGTTTCTGGGATAAGGGTATCGACGTACAAAGATAAATTGCCTGCTAAATTTCAGACCAACTTAGATAAAGGTATATTCTAAAAAAAGTATCAGATTGTTTAATTGTAATTTCTGTTTACTGTGTCGTGCACACAAAGTTTGGGGTACAAATCAATCATTATGTTAGCTCGACTTCCTTTTATAGAACGTTCAAGTTTATTTTAAGGTATGGTGTGAGCAGTCTTCTCGAAAATAAGAATTTTGTATTGTGTCAATTTGGACAAAAAAGAGTCCACTGCTTACCCCTTTCCCTGCAACAAATACTTTCCCGTCATAACATATTTCCGGGATAAGGGTAATTACATATGAAGTAAAGTTGAAGGATAAATTTTTCATACTTTTTCGGATGAAAGCATTATCAAAAAAATATTGCATTGTTTAATCGTTATTTTTGTGTATTGTGACGAATATATATGTAGGACTCTAAAGTGCGATGGTACTCTAAAGTGCGATGGTCACACCAAAGTGCGATGGTCTACGCTTAAGTACGATGTTGTCTCACGCTAAAGTGCGATGGTTGTTTGTTTGTTAAAGTACGATGGTATATCACGCTAAAGTGCAATGGAACAATAGGGTAAGGTTCGATGGATTAAAACGTTAAAGTACATGGATGTTAAAAAATAGTCTTTAATTTATCAAAAGCTAGTATGCTAAGGTAAAACATATAATTTACCTGTAGGTTTAAGTGATTGTTTCTAAATTTAGAAGACCGACCACGTAGTAATTGCTAAAAAGATAATTTAGGTGTCACAAAATACTTTATTTCCTTTAAAATGAATTTTCAACAGATCGGGCGTATTAAATATTTGCTTGCCGTTCACACAGTCTATCAATAATGTGAACACATCCCTTACAGTCGTCATTGTAAATTACAAATACAAAATTCGTTCATTGTCGGAATATGTAACATTTATTTGTGTAAGCTTTAATTTTAATGTGAGAGAAAGGCGAACTTCGCCGAGCTTTCTCCTTTTTCGTAACGAGTACAAATACAAGTTATAATTTCCTACACTGTACAAACTATGTTTTAGCCGACAATCTATAATTTACGCTGAAAACATGTACCTTTAGTTTACCGACGTTACTTTTCAATAAAATCGACAATATCTTAACGGGGACCGCAAAGTAAACTGCAACGTTAACAATGATTTAAATGTATCCGTTCGCTTCCAATAGAAGCCGGATACCTATGCGTATACTATTTTGTATCTATAAAGTACAATGGTCGGTTTAAAATTTGTCAATCAAATATTCTTAATTTATCTTCCGGCATGTTCATTTTTGGTTTGTATAAACGACTGTTAACGTCAAAATCCAACTACGTTTCTTACGTCTATACTTTCGCGGACCATCGAACTTTAGCGTATGGAGGCATCGCACTTTAGCGCATACCATTGCACTTTAGCCTGACCATCGTACTTTAGCTTCCCCATCGCACTTTAGAGTCCTACATATATATACGCCTGGTAAACGAACTTGAGGGTATATAGGAATCAACCTATCCAAACGACTGTCCGTTTAGAACTGTTGAGTATTAAAAAATTAAGATGTGAGCAGTTGCAAAGAATATAAGAAACAATATTGTGTCATATTTGAACAGAAAGGAGAGACAACTGACAGCATCATAGCTACTATCCTATGAAACACTTATTTTCTCTTTATGCCATATTTCTGGGATTACAGTAACAACATAAAAAATAAAATTACAGGCTAAAATGTTTAGACTAATTCAGATCAAGGTATAATCTGAAAAAGACAATACGGTCTTAATGGTTTTTTTGTTAAATGTGTTGTAATTTTACATGTCTTGCAAACAATTTGGAGATATAAAGGAAATATCCTGTCCAAACGACTGCCAGTTCAAAGGGTAATTATTTCATGTCTATATGTGTAAATATATGATGTTAGCAGTTTTCCTCCCCAGATTACAAGAAACAATGTTTCTTTTTGAAAAGAAAGGAGACACAATCGAAAGCATCGCATGAACCCCCTTTCCCCATTTCACTGCAACATAATTTTCTTTTTATAAAACATTGACGAGATAAGAGTATTGACATGAAAAATTGCAAACTGAAGCCAGACCAATTTAGATGAAGAAGATATAATCTAAATTAGTATAGCATAGTCGTAATATTATATGAGTTTGTATCTCTTAATTAATACGTGTCGTAGAGAAAGTTTTTAGTTCAAAAAGAATTATCCTCTCTACACGACTGTCCTTTCAAAATGTAAAATTGTTTGAGAGAAGTATCCACATAGAATGAAATATCAAAACCTTTTTTTTTTTATTACAGACTTAATTTGTCAGATGAATCCGTAATCTAATTACATGTTGATAAGTTTTAGTGTATCTCTATATAGTAAGTCGTATCTGGGGCCGAGGGTTTGGCGGGGGCGGAGGAATTGCATTTTTTTTTATAGTCCTTTCTATGTTGTGATGTAATAGTCCTTTCTACGTTGTGATATAACACTATTGTTTCGGGTAGGGTGAAGATTGGCGCCTATTAAAACGTTGAAACCTGCTGCATTTGTTTGCACCTGTCCTAAGTCAGGAACCTGATGTACAGTGGTTGTCGTTTGTTGATGTGGTTCATAAGTGTTTCTCGTTTCTCGTTTTTATATAGATTAGACCGTTGGTTTTCCTGTTTGAATGGTTTTACACTAGTAATTTTTGGGGCCCTTTATAGCTTGCTGTTCGGTGTGAGCCAAGGAGCTTGCTGTTCGGTGTGAGCCAAGGCTCCGTGTTGAAGGCCGTACTTTGACCTATAATGGTTTACTTTTACAAAGTGTGACTTGGATGGAGAGTCTCATTGGCACTCATACCACATCTTCTTATATCTATTGAAGTAAAAAAACAGCTGTAGGTCAAATTTCCGTCAAATGAGAACTTACTCTTATTTCCAGAATAAGAGTATTGAGGTAGGTTTGAAACGTAATACTATATTCAGAAGCAGCTATTTAGTCTGTCATATATTTCCGAGAGAAAATATTTTTCCTGCATACTTCGGATAAGAGTTTTTTTTTGTCAAACTAAAATTGCAAGCTACCTAAAATGAACAAGTGTCTCATAAGAGCATGAATAGCTCACATGTCAAAAATATAATTTGCATTGCTGCATTACAGTTTAGACCCATCTTTTATTGTTATCGAAAAAAATGCACGAAGAGACGACGATACTCACGAGCCAAGTGATGACAATAACCATGTTAATATGAGTTAAAAAAAAAAAAACAATAACAGTCATTCACTTATATGCATGATATATTTTTTTTATGAAATATATCTCTCAAGGATATCTTATATTACTTTTCAATAAAGACTGGATCTGTGAGTGAGTGAATCCAAAAAGGATACCCTGCCGTACAATCGTTTTTGTATATGAAAGAAAGAAGATTTAATTTTCTCAACTTTAACATGTTAGACCGGGATAATAATCCTTTCTGCACATTATCAGGTAGAGTTAAACAAATCCACGTGGACATTTTCATCAAATAACTGCCCAGACGTTTAGGGGGAAGTTGCGCTTACAATGCACATCGGTAGATTAGATTTTTTCGAGTATATAGACATCAAAACTTTGTTTGCGGAGGTACAACTATTTCTTCCCGTTTAATGATACAAAAATAAAATTAGTTTCCAACTTTAAAACTGCACGATTGTTGAAGGAAATAAGATTACATTTTCGTTTCATTTATTTATAAATATTTATAATATAGTTGATTAAATCTTTGCTGTGCATTTTTGTGTTGAAATATGCATTTTGTCTTTTATAATAGCTATACCCCTTATTGCGAACCCAATGAAAGTTTTCCACAGTGCCATCTCTATCTTGACCAGGTATTTAAACTTTTGCAAGTTCACCTGTCCTATTGAATGAATACAATAGCTATTTTTCTCTGTGTAGTTTATTCACTGGGACCTTTAAATTTCTTCTAAGAGAAATCTATCACTCATTGATTAATTTACCTGAACAAAAAATTTAACTCTGAATGATAAAAATACATGTACCAATACTAAATAAGGACACACAAAACTATATGTGATGTTGATTTATTCAATATCTAATAATTTAGTAGGCTTCTAGAATGTATTAGGGTAAGTTGTCTGCATTGGCTATTTGCATTATTTACCAATTTTTACTAAATTGTCTACAGCTTTTCATAATTTTGTTCCAATGTTTTGACATTAAATTTTGCTATGTTCCTATGGAAATTTGTGACTTTCAAATTATTTTTTTTGTGTTGGACCAAAAAAACTATGAAAGTGACAATGCTAATATTTACTCTTATTATCCATTTAGACTGTACTTCAATGTACATTTATTCTAATCAAGCTTAAAGGTTTGTGAAAAAATGTCAAAATAATCCTCTCAGACATAGATTTATAGAAATAAAAGGGATAAGTTAACATGAATAACTATCTGTGAAAATAAGTTGGTTTACAGTATTTTATTAAATGTAGACAAAAAAAAAATCAAATTTCAATAGGAACATTGATAAAACTTTTGTTTGAAATCAACTTTTTATGCTTTATACTTTTGCAAGTTCACCTGTCCTATTGAATGAATACAATAGCTATTTTTCTCTGTGTAGTTTATTCACTGGGACCTTTAAATTTCTTCTAAGAGAAATCTATCATTCATTGATTAAATTACCTGTGTAAAAAAAAATTCTTATATATATAGACAAAAATACTTTTTTTATACTCATTAATTGCGTGTGCTGATGTATTTATTCAATATCAATAATATATTTTCATTCAGTTTAATATAAACATTGATTCAATCATAAAAAGTTGATTTCTAACAAAAGTTTTATCAATGTTCCTATTGAAATTTGATTTTTTTTTGTTTAGTTATAGAATACATTTAAGAAGATCTTAATTTGAAACATCATTATTTTCAAGTTCTTATTCATGTCAAACAATTTTTTTTTTAAAAAGGAACAATGTTGAAAGTTTTGTCAGAAATCAAATTTTTATGATTGAATCAATGTTTATATTAAACTGAATGAAAATATATTATTAATATTAAATAACTACATCATCACATGCAGTTAATGAGTATAAAAACAGTATTTTTTTCTATATATAAGAAATTTTTTTTACTCAGGTAATTTAATCAATGAATGATAGATTTCTCTTAGAAGGTCCCAGAGAATAAACTACACAGAGAACAATAGGTATTGTATCTATTCAATAGGACAGGTGAACTTGCAAAAGTTTAAATACCTGGTCAAGATAGAGATGGCACTGTGGAAAACTTTCATTGGGTTCGCAATAAAAGTTGTGAATTCAATATTTACCTATTGTATTTTCTAGATAAAGAGTGAAATACGTTTCCGTTTAAGAGTAATACGTTGCGGTTGCCTCCCTTTACATTAATTTTTTTTTTAATGAATTCTCCCCTTACAAATACGGATTAATTCAATATTTGTGCATTGAATGCCAATTATCATTATGCTACTCATCCAAAAATATTTATTACTTTACTATATATCCTATCAAAAGACCTACTATTAAATATTTTGCTTAGTTGAAAAATATTTTAGAAAATTTTTATTTCCAGGTTAAGGGTAATGGATAAAGGTAAATTTTCGGGTTAAGGGTAATTCATGGATAAGTGTATGACATGTGGTCACAACTGTAGATTTCAACCTTGTTGCTTACATATATTAACGTATAATTTCTCTCAAGTTAAACTTTTTTCATTAAATCCGTCGTTTTGAGCAGTTTTTCGGTTCGCCGATTTGTTCCTGCAATTTCTGTCCGTTTTGGTTCGCCAATTCGTTCCTGTAATGTCTGTCCGTTTCGGTTCGCCTATTCGTTCCGGAAATGTCTGTCCGTTTCGTTTCTTGTCTCGCCTTTCCATTGCTATATTCCTAAAATCATCATTGTAGTATTTGCCGTTTTATTGGGTTGTTCGGTTGTTATCTTTCTGGCATATATCTCGGATCTCCTTTTTTCATATGTATGAGTACTTTATAATAAATTTTACATAGTTAAAATTCTAGCATATAAAATAAAAGTGTTAAGTACCGTTTTGCCAATATGCAGTTTCATCATAATGTAGTGAAGGAGCTGTTACACTATTCCAACTGCTGAGAGCCATACACGGAACCAGTATGACAAATAAAAGTCCAATTAAATAACACATTCTGAAAGAAGATTAAAATTATTCAAAATTCAACTAGTTTATATAATTTATATAATATAGCATAATTAAAAAAAAAATTAGTATTCGAAATCTTTGACAACAACATTCGTCAGACAACTAGCTATATTCTCGCAGGTTTTTAGACGCGTATACATTTTGAATTACTTAGAAGCGATTATATACTCATTGTCGTACACAAAAAGTTGTATGAATTTCAAGAGTTATAACATAACTTGCAGATGTAGAAATTAATATTCACGTCTGTACCATTGGAATAAAAAAGTTGACATATACATTTATAATTGAATTTCGTGTACGTCCAGTAGCAAATATTTCGTGCATATCCAGGATTCAATATGTAGGTTCTGCAAAGTGGGATTAAAGAAAGGACATTTAGAATGTCAATGGACAGATGAGTTATATTTGATAGGGCTGGAAATCTTGCCGGACCTCTTAATATTTTTTTATCATGACACTCTCCTATATATACACAAACTCGGATCGAACGGTACCGTTCTTACCGGACGTGACGGTGTTTATATACATCCCGCCCTTTTAGCATAGTTTTTACTACTTGATGGAAGAAGTTCATGGTACCACATTTCTATACTCAAATCAACCCTTTGGGTTTAATGGGCATATAAAGTACAAAGTTGAATAACATTGAGGACCCAGATTTCCGAAAGGGTTTGCCGAAGCTAAGGTTATCTATTCCTGAGGTAGATAAACACATTTTTAAAACTAAGGATAGTTGTTGTTCAGAAATTTGGCTTCTAGGCTTTTTTGTCTGGTAGTGTAAATAAAAACTTGTTTGTTTTGCTGAACAGGATGTGAAAATAGTTTTATATAGTAGTACACGTTTAGCGAGGATAAAAAAAATCTTCAAAGGGGTTTCCAAGATTACACATTTTAGGCTTTAATTTCTGACTTTCCGAATCCTCCCCCGGTCTTTTTGCTTATCATATTTTCTATTTGTCACCGGACATTAGTGATCAATTATCAATCAGTTAATGCACATACAATTATTGTACATCGCTTTCAGATAACTTGAAGTAAGTAGGTTCTTTGCTAATTTTATGTTTAAAAATTCGGTATAATTTCCGAATAAAATATGTACATGTATATTATAAATGCTGTTACATGTATATAGTAGAAACTATAGAGCCACTTTTGTATGATCTGTTTGCCTACATCGTCCTTACCATAAGTATATACCTAGTGTGAAAGTCGGTGTGTATTTAAGACAAATAAGCAACCTCAGAGTTGTAGAACGGAACAAATCCTGTTGTGTATCATTTCATTCACCTTATAAGTCATTTAGTGTGTTATGCTGTATATTCTTAAGTAAACGTTCTAGGCAGTTGTGTTATTGCATTGGATAATTCCTTCATGTGTGCCTTTAAATCACGTGACTTCGGAATCATTTCAAATAATTCTATTGGCAACATAAGTTGATTTAGCTTTTATGCACTTGTCGTTTTAGACCTTCCAGAAAAAAACAATGAAAATGACTGTTTGCGGTTTGCGCTGACAATAATCTAACATTTGATATATAACATATACAAAATCAAAAAAATGCTTTTCACACAACGGGAGCATAAAAAACACCTTTAAAAAATTGGTACATATAGTTTGAACTCGAAATCACACAAAAGTGTGACATAAACAATATAATTGTAAACAGATATTTTAAGCTAATTTAAATAAAAATTATTACCTGGTTTTGTAGACTTTTCCAGGTCACTACCTGTAGTAATAATGTGTAGTAGGAATGAATCCTTATATATATATATAGATAGAAACATTAATGCACGTTGATGTCATATAAAAATTATAAATATAACTATGTACATCATGAGAATGTAAACCAATGAAAAACAAGGCCTTATGGGAAGTTCAATCCTTGTAACATATGTGTATAGTTGTAACATGGAGAAAGGAATTCAATTTATTCAGTACATGTCAATTTAAAAGAGATACAGGAACAAGACATGAAAAATGACACCATGAGGTCAACATTTCGTCTTCATATACAACATATGTGCAAAAAATTAATTTATTTGTACGAGCTTTAGAAAAACAACGAAAAGCGAGGGTCGCCGAGTTTTTCTCCTGTTTCGTAGCTGGTACAAATAAATTTTATATTTCTGACAATTTACATATATTGTTTTTATGCTGTAATATACACCTGGCACTTTAAGGTTTTAATTTTAGTTGTTTAAATCCAAATGGGTGTTTTTGATTTTCAAAGAAATCGGTCAAGTTTAAACGCGGACCGCGACGGGGACCCCAAAATGAACTTTTACGCAAAAAGAAATAATCACATTACTGTTTGCTCAATATGAAAGTGGAGTAACAGTAGACTTTATTTGTAAAAGTACAAACAAAGCAAAACAAATATTTGTGTACCTGTTATTTGTACAATAGTTGGCTGGTAGCAGGGTAAACTAAATTAATATAGTTTACGATTGTCTATACCATGCATGTCAAGCTATTTGATAGTTATTATCAAATCCATATATGAATGAAAAAAACAAGAAAATAACAATAACTATTACAAACAAATGATTTAATTTTGGATGTAACACGTCTTCTGATTGGCTAAAAGTGTTTTGTCTATCAGCTCATAGACATAATTTTGTCATGTGACCGTACGTGACGTCTTCAACGTTTTACTCCTTAAAATGGAATTTCGAATTCAATTATAAGGAATGACTGTAATATGTTTTCTGTCTATTCGAAATAACATCAAAAATGTTGTGCACACTTTTGAAATAATATTACAGTCATTCCTTAAATAAAGACGGAACAGTAACAATTAAGTTGCGCGGTAAAATATGGCGGCTCCGTAGTATACGGATGTTCTGTTATTAAATCGTATATTCCGTATTCTAATATGACGTGCTTCTTTCGCTTTGTAAACAACAGTGTGTTAAAATACCCGATATATCTATACTTAGCGCAGACTCAGAGATGTACATATGAATGGCTGTTACTATTTACCTCCCACGTAAATCCACATGTATCGTAACCTATGTGCAAACACAATGTGGATTTCATTGTATTCAAATTGAAATTGAAAAAGAAACTACAGAACCGTCATTCTTATTCTAATGCATAACAAAAAGAATTAATGCATAAAATATTAAAAATGTATAAAATCAAAATAAAATAAAATTCAGCGAAATTTCATGAATGATCTTGGCGCATTATAATTAACGTCATGTCAAAACATGACGTCATATTTATGAAAACTCTCAAGCTGAAGATTATTCCGTTACATGTACGCTCTAAATTCGGATAATATCACATTAAAATGGAGTTTTGAGGTCGTTATCTTCGTTAACTTTATCCCTCGCTAACGCTCGAAATAAAATTCGAATATAACGGCCATGTGAAAATTTCCAACAAATCTATGACTTGCATGAGTTATTACTTAAATATAAGTAGATGAAGTATGGTTGTCGATTAGACATGCACAGCAGCTATCCGCTAGAGTTCAAATGACGTGGATGTATGCAATTATAGGGCACCGTACGACCATCGACAGTGAGTAAAACCCATACCGTGTAATCTATAAACTACAAATCTCTGATCTAAACTATAAAAGGCATCGACATGACAAAATTTGAAACAATTCAAACAAGAAAACGTATGGGTTATATATAATTAATTTATGACAAAACAATTTACGAAAAACAAATATGACAGACATGAACCAACGACAACCACTGAATTATAGGCTCCTGACTTTGACAGGCTCATAACATTTTGTTAGCGCTCAATTCTCTCCCTAATCTGTGACAGTGGTGTTACAGCACAACATAAGAACAAACTGTAAAAATCAGTTGCAAATGATTTAGCTCAATATACACAAAGCACCGATATAAGAGTTACAAGTGTTTTTTTTCTCGCAAGATCTCAAGTTTTTGAAATGAGTCGCAGATGCCTCACCAGGCAAAAACATAAAACACGATCATAATTCAGTTTAAGATCAGAGTCACTCAGGAGACAAGGTAACACATTCAAAGATGGCGACTGCAGAACTTAACTAGATTTTTTCAGTAAACCCAATCCTTCTAAAATTGTTAGGTAGTATTTCCCAGATGCTTTGATTACAATGGGAAAAAATGGAATACTGAATCATAGCATGCATGTATAATTGCATGCATATGAATAACGATTCCGGCTTTTTGAATTATTTTAAATTCTAAGAATCACAATGTGCATTTCCAATGTTCACTACTTTCTTCATAGAATTCGTAATTTAGCTGGACGCATAATTCACAACTGTTTGAACATTCCAAATATACAGGTAAGTGTATTAGATAACACGTGAATCATCTCGTTATTACAACATTGTGTATCTCGGGGGCGAAACATGCAGTTGATTACGTTCAAAATGATTAATATGATATAAAATGTTGTACAACAGTACTTTATAGTAAAGTACAACTGTCCGTAATTATTATGTTAACTAATAAGGACAATCAGGATTCTAATTCGTCAAAATTATCTCCCCATTACGACACCTATTTTTTCAAGTAAAAACGAAAGCCTTTGTAAGGATGACTTGCTTTCAATTTGAGAACCGATAAATTTACCCACATTGCATAAAAAAGAGGTGCGAAAGATACCAGAGGGACATTCAAACTCATAAATCGAAAATAAACTGACAACGCCATGGATCAAAAAGAAAAAGAGAAAACAGACAAACAATAGTACTCAAAACACAAAAATACATCAATTGAACCTTACATGACAGTTGACTTAAAAAAAAATTTAATGTATCTACCAGCTATAAAGCATCATTTAATGTACTTTTAGGCCTTTGTCAACTTGAAATTATTGTCTGATTGGTTGGCAAGGGGAATTTTCGAAAAAAAAACACTAAAAAAATTATATTCAAATATTTCAGACTTAATATTTTCAGATGTTAAAATTAATTATGAAGTTATGCATAAAAAAGATCAACAAGTAAAGTGTATCGTCAAGGGATTTTAGTAAAAAGTTAAGGGGTGTTAGTGAACGGTGTGTCCGACTTTTCTTTCTTTTAGTACATTTCATGAATAAAGTAATTAATATATGTCTCAATTTTGATTGAAAAAGTAGCGAACGGAAATTGAAAAAAAAAGTGCAAGTAAGATATACGCCAGAAATTTTAACATTTGTAGTAGCATGAAACTTTTCTTTTTTACTCTGTTGTTATGACTCATTAGAAAGGTATTTCAGCTTTTTTTGTACTGCAAATTTTGAATGTTATTATATCAACATGTAGCCTGAATATATATAAATGCTTTGTATGTTTTCAAAACAAAACAGTCAACTCAAACACGCCTCAACCCCACTTTAAAAGGGGCTTTTATGTTGACAAAATCTCTTGACAAGATATAAGAGAAATATTTTAGGAATATTTTGCCTGATAGGGTTATATTACATCGAAAAGTAAATTGTAAAACACAATTAAATATAAAGGAGATAAAACGTCAAAGATCCTGATAAATAGAATAACAGAAGATAAAAGTAAAAATTAATTGAAAAAGAACAGAATAGTTAGGTATACATTGTATGTACCACGATTTTTATTATAAGAAAGAGTTTCACTACTCCGTATAAGTAATCACATCCTAACTAGAAATAGAAAAATGTACATATTCAAAACTTCCTAGAAAAGACCGGCTTTGCAAACTATGACATGTTCTTGAAAAAGAGGAACATTTAATTTTAGAGAGAAATATGAATAATAAATCAATAAGTTAAACGGAGAGGGTAAATTTTTGTCACTTCCCAAAGACCAAAAATTATTAATTTATGTATCAACAGATCATGTGAAACCAGTCGGCTAAATTTTTTACTCAGTCATTAGAACTTAGGATAGAAGCAACTTAATTTGTTCATGTTTTATCAATATGTTTTTGTCACAAACATTCAGTTTTTTTTATTTGACTGTAAAATTAAGCCGGGTTCTTCAGGCTTTAGTGATACAACAGTATAGGGTTCTGTACCTTTTATTTCAGACGACATAAAATGTACATTTTTGTAATGTATATATAAAAAGTCACATATATCGTGCAAGTGGCACATTTCCATAATAACCAAAACATACAGTTGCTACATTTTTAGCTTTATCTTTGATAAATTTAGACATATCTTATATGAGAAACTTTTCAAATCACAGAAATGTTAAGCAAGATATTAATTACAACAGTTATTTTTTCAGACAGGTAAATGTATATGTTTTGACAGCAAGATGTCTTCCCAAAAGATGAAAAACAGAGAAATTCGACCACGAAGACTAATAACCAATAGTAAATCATGAGGTTGCGAACTAATCAGCCGTGAAAATAATGTACTAACTTAAGAACAGTGAAACAAAACTTTACCAAAACAAAAGATAAGAATCCGTCCGTCTATAGTCCATGTAATAAGTTAAATTAGTATGCTACATAATGCTTATCATTAATTACAAAATGCAATTGATAAGCTATGAATATAAAGACAACAGTAGTATACCGCTTTCTAAACTCATAAATCGATAGAGATAAAAACAAATCCGGGTTACAAACTAAAACTGAGGGAAACGCATCAAATATAAGAGGAGAACAACGACACAACAAAAACACAACATTTAAATGTAACACACACAGAAACGAACTGTAATATAACAATGGCCATTTTCCTGACTTGGTACAGGACATTTTAAGAAAAAAATGGTGGGTTGAACCTGGTTTTGTGGCATGCCAAACCTCCCGCTTTTATGGCCACGTCAAACACAACACCAAAACGACAACATCACATAACAGGACCACCATACAAATAAATGGGAGAACATACAGGACAAAGAAACACACGAATAATAGCTAGCAGAAGGTAATAGGCTTAAAATTCAATACGCCAGACGTGCGTCTCGTCCACACAAGACTAACCAGTGACGCTCAGATAAAAAAAGTTTGAAAGCCAAAACAAGTATAAAGCTGAAAAGCACCGAGGACCAAAACTTCCAAAAAGTTGCGCCTAACACGGCCAGGATTTTCTGCCTGGGACAAGAACATCCTTATTATTTAGAATAATTTATAATTTTGCAAACAGTAAATATTATAAAATGACTATATAATAGATATACATGATAAAACCAAAGTGGGGACTAACTACAGAATAAAAACGGATACATTACATAAAACAACTTAATCCAACATATAAAAATACACAGCCGAGTTAGCTAAAGCCTCAACACACAAAGTGACGTCACATTTGAAATTCTAAAAAAACACATAAATGACGTCACATATGAAATTGTAAAAATATTTTCCAAAAATAAGATAGGATTAGGATTGATTCAAGATAGATTTGTAATACTGCCATTACATTTATTGATAACAATGAAAATTACAATATAACTTTCATTCAAATATATTACTACCAAGTACTATGAATATGAAAATAGACAAAACTACAGGCTATCACATACTCCACCAAGCTGTGAAATGACGGGACATCCGTGGTTGGTTTTGTAATGACGTCAACAATAGCCGGGGCTGCTTCTGTTTGTTTTGCATGAAATAGATATGTATCTGTTAAAGATGTACCTGTTTAAGACATTGAACCTTAGCTTCTGGAACCAATATGTAGTGTTGGTATGATTTGCTGCCTTAGAAATCTCATATTTTCTTGACGCCATCCAAGCAGCTGCTTTCTTTATTCTGGTTGACTGGCGAATAGTCGCAGGTAACGAAAATGATGAACTGTCAGAAATATCCTCCTGACTATCACTAGTCACCTTTTTAATCTGTTGTCGGTTTTTTGTATAGTCTAGGTGCAGGTTTCGATGGTACTTCTTTGTTGTTTTTCTGGGTTTAGGCACTGACTAAGTTAGTTCGACTAGATAACACCTGACAACGTAAACATTTTGTGGAGGTTCCTGTTGTGTCCTTCCCATTCTTCTTTCCCACTCAAACGACTAGTATGTCCGGATTCGGTTGATCAACTACAACATAGGGATCCTGCTCCTACTTGTCTTACAGCTTGTATTTGCTTTCAAACATAACTATCTTTCCTAATACTCAGTCTCCTTACTTGGTGGTAGCTCACTTTTCTCTGGTGTCATAGTTTTCTTCTCCAGCTGTGCTTTCTCCGATGTTTCAATCGCTAACTTGTGAGCAAACTGTCACCGTTCTCTAAGGTCCTTGAGGTACCGGTATTTGGATTGTGTTTCTTTTCGTATGCCAAATGCTACGTCCTCTGGAGTTCTGGAATCTCTTCTAAACAAAAGTTAATGTGGTGCAAATCCAGTAGATTCATGCTTGGTACAGTTGTATGCGTGGACCCGTGGTCCTACATAGGCTTTCCATTTCTTCTTTTTGTCTGATTGAAGTGTCCTCACATGTTTAGTAGAGTTTGGTTGAACCTTCGCACATACCGTTACCCATAGGATGATTACTGATTGTGCGAGACTTGCTCATCCCTGTTCGACTTCATAACTTCTTAATGATCTTTGACTCAAATCTAGTTCCTTGATCTGAATGTATCCGATCTTGTATTCCATAATGCACTATGTAATGCTGATAGAAGTATTCAGCTGTTGTCTTTGCTGTTTTGTTCTTGGTGGAATGACCTGGCAAACCACTGTCCCAGATTAGGGGAAGGTTAAGCACTCACAAACATGTTTCACCCCGCCACATACTTTATGTGCATGTCCCAAATCAGGAGCCTGTACTTCGGTGGTTGTTGTTGGTTCATGTCTGTCATATTTGTTTTTCGTTAATTGTTTTGTTATAAATTAGGCCGTTAGTTTTCTCAATTGAATTGTTTCATATTTTTTTTGTCAGGGCCTTTTATTACCGACTATACAGTATGGGGTTTTTTGTATGGTTGAAGGCCGTACGGTTGCCTATAATTGCTTACATCCACTTTATTTGAACTTTGGTGGATAGTTGTCTCATTGGCAATCATACCTCATCTCCTTATTTTTATAAAGTAATTTGTAATGACCAGGATTTGTTGTTGACCTGCTTTGGATGGCTCTGAGGTTAGGTAGTGTATAAACACTAATTGCAGGAGTGTAGATGTCTCAATGCTGACTAGTTGAGCTCTCTGGTTGGGAAGTGTTTTTGTACGAATGTATCTCCCACAGTGTGATATATATATATATCCGTTCTTAAACATTCTTGGCTATATAGGGCCAGTAGAATCTGTTTCTCAACAGTGACAATGTACGGTGCTTTCCAGGGTGTCTCATTTCGTGATGTAGTTGTGATAACATGTGCTGCTGGAAGTACTAGCTGTACCAAGTCAGGAATATGACAGTTGTTTTCCATTCGTTCTGAATGTGAGATACCAGGGTGCTGTCAGCTTGCTAATCTGTAAAATCTTTCTCCTAAGTTTTTCTTGAATGAGGCCATGGAGTATGATAGAATATTGGTTTCTGGTAAAAGTGTTACCTGTTGGTTGTATCGACTGTCTGGTGTAACTGGCAGGATAGATGATTGTGTCTGGTGATATACTGGTATTTGTAGTAGATCTGCTTCTATAAAACCTAAATCATCATCACATTCAATGTACAATATTGTTCCAATGTTGTTTAATGGTGTTGTTAAATGTTACCGATAGAAAGATTCGCTGATAGTTGAAACGGTGGAACCATTATCAAGTAGTGCAGGTGTTAATAAGCCTTCAATACAAACTTCAGTTTCCGTTGGTTTACCAAATAGTCATCGTGGTACTTTCGCATGACTGGTTTTAGGAACACTTCTCCTACATAAGCCTATAGATATCCCTTCTGCATAGACTTCTTAACGTTTAAATTCTTCCTGTTGAGGTCCATTCTAACGGCCAAACCTCTTCTATAATGTCTTGTTTGTTCACATCTCCAACAGGAAGGTTCATCTGATTTTGGTAATAAATACATTGGCTTTGTTGTTGTTTTCTTCCAAAACTTCCACCTTTACCTCTCTGTTGTAGTTCTTGCCATCCTGGTTGCTGGTGTTGTTGCCATGGTTTTGGTTGCCATGTAGTTTGTTGCCATGAAGTAGATTTTTATTGCCAAGGAGGTTGATGGTGCACAAACTTTTTTCATAACTGTCCATTCTGGTTGTCATCTACTTATTCATTCCTGTGATTTCCAAGCATTAGAAAGCCCAATGGCTACTTAACTGGTTTGGGACTTGGAAGAATTGGTTTTGTCTTTTTGTTGCCTTTTATAGCGTACTATGCGGTATGGGTTTTTGCTCATTGCTGAAGGCCGTACGGTGACCTATAGTTGTTAACTTCTATGTCATTTGTTCTCATTGTCATTCATACCCACAGCTTCTTATTTTAATACTTCACAACAAGAGTTCACGAGATAAAAGATGTGTCATTGTAACCGTTATTTCGTATGATTAGCACCAGACTACCACAAAAAAAAAACTATAAATCTTCACCGTTTTAAGGAAATTTGTGAAGTTATCTTTAGAGAATAAGAATGATTGTTTTGCACAACACCCAATAGCAAATATGTCATGCATGTTCATGAGAGTATAGCTTAAAAAGCGTGTAGTTTACTTCTAGACATCATCCCATCAAACACTTTCTGGTTGCATTCTTTACTTTACAATTAAAAAGGTTTGGCATGAATATCGGTGAATATTATCTCTCGAAGAATATATATTGCACTCGCAATATAAAAATTTACTTTGGACAATATTCACCAATGTTCATGCAATAAGCCTGTATTATTTTACGTTCTTCTTTCTTTTTGTTATTTAAATTAAGCGACATTTAAAACAAAGGGGGTTAAATATCACATCACAAGTTTCATTGATTTATGTCCAATATACCCCCAAAGGTGAACTTGAGCGGACAAATATGGTGACAAGTACTTCCTCCCTCCGTCAATAAAACCAAAGACGTGGTGGAAGCGGGGTTGAGGTATGACTGTGTGGGATGTATAAATACGCAACCGCGTCCGGTCTGAATGGGGACGTTGCATCTCATGCCTCGTGTAGTTAAGAGTGTCACACTCTCTTAATGTTTAAGTTCCATTTCAACAACTCTTTGAGGGATCCGTAAGTGAGCTGTTGCATTAGACAAAATGTTCTGCTCATTTCAACATGCCCTCATTTACCAATATCATTCCAAATTTTTAAAGTTGCCGCCTTCATTTATCATCCCTGTCGACTAGCTTTGCAAAATTTACCTATGTAATTTTTTCATTAAACCTCTTTTTATCCTCAATATTCATGGATTTGCCGCTAGGAATAAAAACTATGGGTCAATCAATCCTCATAAAAATGATGTGAATGACAGATCTGTGTTCAATTTTTTTAATTCATTTACATTTTGTTTAGACTCATAGCAACTGTTAACTTGACATATGATATTGTCATGTGTTTATTGTTAAAGCCCGTACGGTGATTTCTTAATACCTTTAATGTTTTGATTGGTTGTTATCTCATTGACTCAAGACTCAACACAACCTTTTATTCGTAGTTATATAATGAATTAGTATTATATTCAAACGATATTCATTATTTTATCGGGTGCCAAGTTTTGAAAACATTAGAATTTACCAATAGGGCAAGCAAGTCAAATATGACAGCACCAAGGTAAACAGAAAATTCCAAAACACAACAAAGTTATATAAAGATTGAACAACCGGAACCCTACGTAAACGGGTAATGTCAGAAGGTTATTACTCAAAATGTAACACGCAACATATCATATTAAAATCTGATGATAATGGGGAAAAAAGGATATGATGTATCAATTCATAACACAAAATCACTACGCGCATATGAATGCAAATCCAAGAGCAAAGGAATAGCACTTTTATTACTGTGCAAAATGCACAACCTCAGCGCAAGTTGAAGAAGGCCCACAGCACCGGTTTTTAACAAACTATCAGCAAATACAATAGTTATATAAAAATAAGAAGATGTGGTATGATTGCCAATGAGACAACTCTCCACAAGTGACCAAATGACACAGAAATTAACAACTATAGGTCACCGTACGGCATTCAACCATGAGAAAAACCGCAAAGTCAGCTATATAAGTCATTTTAATGATAAAATAGCATGCGAAAGTGGATTGGTAGATTGTTCTTGTCATACCCTAAGATATATAAAACTATGGCACATGTTTATTTTATAATCCTGGTCCATTATCAAATGCGAGGTTAGATAGACAACGCCATAATTTATAAAGATAAATTACATATTTAAAACCAACATTGTTGAAAACTATTGCAAAGGCAACACCAACCCTACTGAGAATAGCTTCACACGCACTTATGATAAAAAGTTGCTGGCTTACTGGTGTTGCCCGTCAACTAAGTCATAATGATACCAGTAAAACTTTCAAATAAGTTACTTCAGCTTTACAATTAAGAACTCTTGGTTCAGTATTTCTTACACGCAGCAAGAATAAATAAAAACATACTTATCTTGGAGGGTTTTTATATTCATTTTTCGTTAATTGTTTTATCATAAACAAGGTCGTTATTTTTCTCGTTTGAATTATTTTACATTTTGTCATGTCGGGGCCTTTTATAGCTTTATATACGGAATGGGTTTGCTCATTTGTAAAGACCTTATGGTGACCAAAGTTGCTTACATCTACAAGATTTGGACTCTGGTGTATAGTTTTCGCATCGGTAATAATACAACTTCTCCTATTCTTTATATTAGGGTCTACCATTTGATTTTTATGGGGGGGCTAGGATGAAAAACTTTGTCCTGTTTTTTTTTTTAGTTGTAATCTCTGTCCTGCCTTTTTATTTTTTACTCTATTCGGTCCTGCCTTTTTTTTACTGGTTTATCCTGAATTTTTTTACACAAATTATCATCCTGCCTTTTTTTTTACCAAGTTGATCATCCTGGCTTTTTTTTACTAAAAACTCCTGTCCTGCCTATTTTTTTCAAATTTCATCCTAGCCCCCCATAAAAATCAAATGGTAGCTCCCTTATAGGAAATACAAGGTAAAAAAGGGAGATAATTGAGTTCAAACTATTATAATATAAAAAATACGGAGCTGTGGCCATGACAAAACGATCAACCAGGCAGCTATTTTATAGCTAATTACATATGACAAATAAACAGAATGCCGATTATCCGTTGAAAAAAAAACCAAAACAGAACAGGTTTCTGGTGGAGAGTTTTTTCATTGGCAATCATACCACATCTTCTTATTTTCATATTTGTTATTGAGTGTGTCTTGTGATACTTAGGTTATTGAAGATTGGTGTTGAATGAATGTCCTTAGACCGAATCAGTTTAAATACAAATCTGTTAGAACTATCTACTGACTTTATCTCATTCGAGTAGAGTGTCTACGTTTTCTCTTTTTCGATTCAATTTTTCAACTTCTCGAATACCTACACTCTGCTATATGCAAAAACTAATTGAATTTATGTTATAAAAATATTTTACACGTGGAAACTTAAAAGGGGCAATCTGATTGGAATTGCATCAAAGGTTTAAAAAATCGAGTTGTCTAAAATCAATCAATGAATAAGGAGCACTGATATAAAAACTCACCATGCTGTTTTCATTGTTATTTTTATTATTAAGGTTTGTTTATAATCAATTTATAAGTAAAATTTTCTGAGAACTGTCAATACGGATATCATATTTCAACATGTAACTGATCTAGTCAGTTGCGTGACACTTATTTGTTGTCTATTGCAACAGATATTAATAAATGGCATCAGATTACTTTAAAAAATATATTACATAAATGCTTGTGTGTAGATTTCAATTTGAGCGAAATAATGATGAAAATATTTTTGATAAGTTTATTATTTTGTTTAACGTCTGGGTGCAGGATAACAATAGATGGTGCAAAATATAATCCAGCTGCTTGCAATGATAATTTCAAAAGACTGGAATATAAGATTAACCAAATGACGGAAACTCTGTCAGCAAAGATTGGGCGTATACAACAAGTAAACAAGTGTGATTTCCAAGGTAAGACTTTACTACTAGGAATAAGGACTTTTTCTTTGGATAGACGTAAATATCAACATCTACCACAACGTCCTTTTCGCTTTGCAGTGTTTAATACAGTGCAGTTGAAATCAGTTTTTCACTTTCTTTTGTTTAAAAATAATAAGGTATATATCCTATATCACCTCTTCAATATCGCTGGAACATTTCAAAAACAAAGTAAGTAACGGTAATTATCTAAAATGGTTCTAATCTTACCTGTTCAATATAAATGGCGAAAATGAAAATTTATTTGTTGGCGGAGATGAAAAATTTCTTTTGGCGCAAATGAAACCGTTAATATTTATAACAAAAAAAAGAAGATTTGAAACAGAACGTTAGGAAATACTTAATCGTCATAAGAAATAATATGAAAATATCTTTAATTTGATCATTAATCTAAACACGAACGGAACTTGCCATAACATTTGATGAGAACAAAACTTAAATATATTTACTCAAGATCAAAGGGAGATAAATAAATCGTAATTAATTACAAAGGAGAGAGGAACATGTTTTACCATCGTAGAAATGTATGTGCTGTATAGTTTCCTTGTGAAAAGCAAACACATGATTTTCTTGATATTGAGTCAGAATATAAAAATGTTATGAAATCATTCTAATATATCATTTGTAAATTTAAATTCTGGGCAACTGAAATTAAAATGGCACACAATTTTCACTACCGTGACGTCTAATGCAGAGCAGCGACTATTGTCATATGATGCATCATAAAAGATATAGTTTCTTTTCTTATAAACTTTTGTTATGCTCTATAATTATATATTATTTAAAATGTTGCTTGTTTAGTTAATTGGCGGAACTTTGTGCATATACAGCCAATTGAGAGAAATATAGATTTTGGCAAATAGATGGTACAATTGCGTGGAATTCAAAGCTGTTTTTTTTTTGTTTGATCAAAATCATATATAAGTATGATAATCATTAATTCAGTAGTTAATATGGTTTGAAAAATATAGTTATGTCAATTGAATATTTGACAACAGGTGTTTCAAGTAGTCCAGATTATCTACATTGTGCAACTTCTTCTTACTTTCGTATATAATCTGAAGATTTGCAGCCATTTGTCTTTAATGTATTGGCCCAAATGTGTTGACCTGAAAGATCAATTTCATAAATTTACTTGCGTTTTGCTATAAGTGCACGTCAATATTGCTTTTTTTGTTCGTAACTAAAATATGAAAATAGCATATTATTTTTCTATATGACTTTTGTTTTGTTTTGTTAGATTGCTGTCTCATGAAATTTTACCAAATATTTCCCTTTATTGATATTGTTGATGCTTTGAATTTAAGTTTTCCTGTCTACCCTAAACAATTAAACACCATTAATTGGTGTAATGTAAGGTCTCGTTCTTATTTACTATTGGTTCTATAATTTATCATATTCAACATCACGAAAAAAAAAATTCTTTTTTTATTTTCTTGCGCTGTTGTTGTTTGTTTACTAGATTATAATGTACGAAAAAAACAATGAAATGGTAGTCTGTAGAAAATCCTCATAAAATGTAATTGTACGACAAAATGTGTTTACCACTTGAAACTGTAAATGCAAGTTATATAATATATGAAATAGACTCTTTTTTTCAAGACTGACATTCGAACATCCATGATCAACCCTGTAAAAAAAATATCATCATAGATACCAGAATTAAAAATTTGTAAGCCAGACGCGCGTTTCGTCTACATAAAACTCATCAGTGACGCTCGAATTAAAAAAGTTTAAAAGGCCAAAAAAAGTACGAAGTTGAAAAGCATCGAGGACCCAAAATTCCAAAAGGTTCTACCAAATCAATGCAAATACAACTAAAGTAATCTATTCCTGGGTTAGAAAATCCTTAGTATTCGAAAATTCAAAGTTTTATAAACAGTTAATTTTATATCAACTGATCGTTGGTTATTTTACAAACAGGCATAAGTATTTCATGCATATTTAGAACCAGATGGCAGAATATGAAAAACAGATAAACCAAATGAAAACTGGTTGCTTCTAAATAAGAAGAGCGTTTAATGGACATTGTAAGAAATTAAGCTTAACAACATATACATGTACATTCGATCCAATCCGGGTACTTGTTGCTTGTGTGTTTTGACGCAAAGATACAACAAAATTGACTTGGGTTTGACGTGTTTGTCACAAATAGCAGATTTGACAGCGTATATATATATATATATATATACAAGTCTAAATTGAAAACAACGTTCAAACCTATGATTGCGTTGGATAAAAACCGCAATTTTTATACTTGTGCATACAAAACAAATTTCTTGTTAGAGGGGTCTGAATACAGCACAAACTACATTTTCCAAAAATCCAAAAAAGTGAAAAAGTATATTTTAACAAAACACATTTGACTAACAGGTCGAACAACAAATGTTTTTAAACCCTTCTGAGAGCCATTGGCGATTGCCAAATAAACTGATCACCAATGTAATATATATATCATACCTAGACAAACTGAAACCCGTGATATGAGCAATAGTCTAACCAACTGAACATAAGAAATCCAGATTCTCATTCTCAAACTGAAATGAGTGCACTTCTTTGTTCTTTCGTCCTGAAAATATTTAATATTTTGCAGGCTGTAAGACATCAAAATGTCCTATTGAAGATGTTGCATATAAAAAAACAAGCCAACAAAGCTCCACGTATTCTAGTATTTGTCTAGCTAGACATGGAAACGACGGAAATAAGAAAACTTTCACTGCTACCAAGCAAGAATGGTTACCATACTGGTGGGTAGACCTTGGACATGTATATGACATAAAACGAATTGAGATCTTTAACAGATTTGATGGTGCAGATGAGTAGTTAACATGTATACCATGTAATATAAATGCATCAGTCATGTGTACCAATCTAACAGCGTAAAAATAGTCATGTGCTGACGATATAGTCGTACATGTGAACATAAGATAATTATGCTTACATGTTGTCGTTGGGTTTAAATAATAATAGGTTGCAGAATTTTGTTCATTCCTGTGGAAAAACAAATATTATAACTATAGAATATGCAAACAAACTAATTTTTGCAAGCGATTAATTTACGAAACTTTCGGTAGCATATAAATAAACATAAAATATATGATTATAACCAAGTCTAAATTGAAAACAACGTTCAAACCTATATATATATATATATATATATATATATATATATATACAAGTCTAAATTGAAAACAACGTTCAAACCTATATATATATATATATATATCAACAAAATTACAAAATTGCGGAAATGTATCTCTGCGAATTCGAAGTCTACTACAAAGTGGATTCGCGAAAAAACGTTGGTTGTTAGAACATTTACAAAAAATGAAAAATTTCAGAAAAGTGCTTCCATTTCATTACGACATTCATAACAACTAAAACGCAGAGAAAATCATCAAGACCTGACCATGCAAGGTTCTACTTCTGCAATATATCAAATATGCTCCCATTGCATGTCTCATTTCGTCAGGCATGACAACTAAGCATCCAAATTTTTATCTGAGCTGATCTTCAATGTGACTACCTTTGTTCCACTGATTGATCAAAAATTGGTGGTTTGGAAAAGAAAAAAACAGCAGCACATTCTAATGGGCATGTTTCTGTAGTCAGAAACCACCTCGATTGATGTCTTGTTTCTTAAATATCTATTTGAATACTGTATACGTTGTTCTTTTGTAATTTTAAGAAAAAGAACGATATCACCCAAAACGGCAAGCTATTCCGACAATGACACAACCTTAACGTTTCTACGTATTAAGGCTTTTGGCTAGTAGAGAAGGAACAGATTTGTTTTGATCGTCTTTGGTAATTTTCAAATTGATTACTTAAGTGCCACATATCAAATTAAAATGCCATCTTTCAATTTGGTTTGTATCCTAATCGTATGAAATAGTGAGGTAAAGTTTTAGTTCGATGTTAAAATATCGTGAAACCTATAGCTTAATCATATTGTTGATTTATTTTCCGTTTTAGATTTCATTAATATAAAAGAAGTTATATTGACAGGAATATTACAATTGTACTTTTTATTTAAATTAGGCGAACGGCTTCATGACCTTGACATCACTATTGGACCAACTTTGAATGATATGGCATTGTGTATACACTACAAAGGTCCTGGAAAGACAAACGAGCACCTTATATTTCGTTGCCACCGAAAATTGAGAGGCCGATTTGTTAAATTGAGCATCAAAGGAAGGGAATACCTTCAAATGTCTGAAGTAAAAGTGTATGCACCCCTAATAAACTGTTAAATTCGAAATAAAGATTAAATAGAAACTGTCAGTTGACTTTTAATGTTTTTTTTGTATAAACTCTTTTGTTTACAGGCATAATTTAATGATATTCAAACTGTATTATGGCATTCAATATTGCAACTAGAAAAGTAATGTCAATGTTTTTCTTCAGTTAAATATTTGTGTATGCTTATATAGCCTCTATGTTATTTGTTTGCGAATTTTTGAACTAGGTTATATTTTACCACAACTTTACAAGATAGAACCAATAACTCTAATTTGAGTGACCATATTTTTTTCCTATTGAATTTGAAACAAAGCATACCACAGATAATAAGCCTGCTTCATATCTAGACTTAGGTCTAGAAATTGAGAACAAAACTTTACGAAAAAAAGGACGATTTTAATTTTGCTTTTGTGCACTTTCCATTTCTGTGTAGCAACATCACATCAGCGCATATTGAGTATACATATTCCATTTCAAACTATTTGACAATGTTTGCGTTCCTTTTCCTAATTTTGTTGATAGAGGGTTGGTGCTTATAATATAGGAATGTTTCAAATGTTAGAATTGGAGTCATCTCTTCGAATATTTTACGAACGCCATCACGATTTGGTTGACCGTTATAGAATATCTATATCACAGATGACCATGGAAATGTTCCGCTTGTGGCTCCAATTCCTTCCTTTTTTTCCCTTAAATGTGACAACACCAAAGTCAATTTATCATGAACGTTTTACTTGGAACACGAACCACTTACCCATCCGGAGCACCTGATACCATCCCAATGCTTGATGGTACTCGTGTTTCTCAATCCTTAGTTTTCTTTGTAGTGTTTTGTGAACTGTCGTTCGTCTTTTATCACTGTTTATTTTGGCCATTGTACTGTATGTTTTTATTTGACATGATGTTTTGTTTTTAATGCTCACTTCGTATCCCCTCTTTTCCAGTTGAGGTGTACATATACCATATAGGAGTCATTCAAACATTCTTCTGCCATTGATCTAGTTAGTAGATTGCATATAGTGTGATATGTTATGTATTTGAATTGTTTCTAGATAAATGCTTTTTTGTTCTGTCCTCGGAACAATTTAAAAAGTTTTTCAAAATCTTTCGTACAGTAAACTTGAACAGAGATATGTGATGTGAAAATAGAATGTGGCATGATTGCCAATGAGATGAGACAACTCTCCACCAGAGATCAAATGACGTAGGAGTTATCCACTATAGGTCACAGTACAGCCTTCAACAATGAACCAAACCCATACCCCATAGTCAGCTATCATTTTCTTTATGGAACCCTTACTACAATCACTGTTTGGATTCCAACGGTGAAGATTTCCTCTCCGAAGGTATCACCAGTTCAATAGTCAGCACTTCTGTGTTGACATGAAATATAATTGATATTGCCATATCAATAAAACCTGTTTAGAAAAATTCAACCATGGTGTCCCGTGGTAGCGTTTGTGTGTTGAATCGCACAGTTTTGGGTTTATTCCGATCTCCTGTTTAATCGTAGATTTTAAATTGATATCTTCTGCCTCCCCTCTAAGCAAACAAATTTAAGTAGTGAATGATAATGTGTTCGAATGGTGACATTTCTTTATCCGGAGAGCTAGCACGTTTAAAATCTATGTCAACGTATCGCTCTAGTACAAAGCATATTATATTAATATGCATTAACATTCTAGCGTTCTGAGTAACAAAATTTGCATCAATCTGTCAGTTAGGCTTCGTATTCATAAAGAAAGAACATTTAATGACTTCAAAGTAAATAAAAACACAACACAGGACAGACTGAGGTCAGAGGATTGGGTTAAACGCTGTTCATATGACACACTTTACAGCTAGATCATTTCATTCAAACGCGATTATATAGGTCGGTATAAGTAATACTGCCTATCTCGGGTAACCTTCCACATACCTGACCCGAACGACGTCACTGTTTAGTTTGCAATTGTGGATACAAATTGTTGACAGGTCAGACGGATTAAAAGAACTAACGTACAAAACCAAAATTCTGTATTCCTCTTTGAAGGATTTGAATATAAATAAAAACCGTGCTAGCTTTTAGGAAAAATGACTGAAGTGGATGTAGGCTAGATGCAACATTAAGGGGATGACCATATGATTTCCGGAGGCAGAAGATTTTGATAGGCAGGCGTATCCCGTTTTTTTTTACCAGGAATAGATTACTTTAGCTGTATTTTACAAAACCTTTCAGAATTTTTGGTCCTTAGTGCTCATCAACTTTGTATTTTAATTGGCTTTTGTAGACCAAACGCCCATTTGGCTTACAACCTTTTAGGCCTGATATATATGATGAGTTTAGTTACATCACCACATTGGTGAGCAAGGGACTGAGAATAACGGAAAGGGTATAAAACTTAACTTATAAGTAATTGTGTAATACCAAAATAATATAAATATACATAAATGAAATTTTTACCTGTGTTTACCCGTAAAATGAATGCGCGCAAATGTAATGATTTTACGTGCAACTGTAATGGTAATGCGCGCAAATGTAATGATTTTACGTGCAACTGTAATGGTAATGCGCGCAAATGTAATGATTTTAGGTGCAACTGTAATGGTAATGCGCGCAAATATAATGATTTAACGTGCAACTGTAATGGTAATGCGTGCAAATGTAATGAATTTACGTGCAACTGTAATGGTAATGCGCGCAAATGTAATGATTTTACGTGCAACTGTAATGGCAATGCGCGCAAATGTAATGATTTGACGTGCAACTGTTATAATAATTCAAACAAATGTGATTAACCGTTATGTGCTACTATATCCACATTACAAAAGTGATTTCGGATAGAATGATTGAAAAATTCAAGCTTCTTCCATAATGAAAAGTTAGAACTATTTGTCTATTTGAATATTGAAAAAGAAAATATATAATATTTACATAAGATAAGAAGATGTGGTATGAGTGCCAATGGGACAACTATCCCTCCAAGTCTCAATGTGTAAAAAGTAAACAATTAGAGGTCAAAGTACGGCCTTCAACACGGAGCATTGGCTCACACTCCGAACAGCAAGCTATAAAGGGCCCCAAAAGGTGCTTTGAAATGCAGCGGGTTTTAACGTTTTAACAGGCGCCAACCTTCACCCTAACCTGAAACACATTACAGCATAAAAAGACACACAATAAAATATCAATTGAAATTGCATAACTGGATCAAAAAGACAATACACAAAAACAAGTAAATATACACTGAACGAATAAGTTTGATCTATGACACAATATAAATAAAAAAGATGTTTCAATGTCAAAAAGACAACTTTAACCTAGAACAAAATGGCGTCAAATAAAGTAACGTACACAGGTAAATTTAAATATAATAATTTTGTTGTTAGGAGTACAGAAACAATTTTTACAAAATAAATTTGTTATTCATAGTACGAGTACAGAAGGGAAAATTTTTTCGTCATACTAAATACTTATCAAAGGTGGTACATATTAAAAATAGTAAGACGAGATATACCACAAAATAAGTAAACATTGAATAACAGAAATGGATTACAAATTGTGTCAACAGGTCAAATTAACACGAAGGTAAGATTTGAGAGTACTCGCAGTTACTGAAAGCTTGTTAAAAGCCAAAATCAATTAATAATAAAAAATCATGCATCAGAGACTAAAATCAATTAAAACACATCCCAGGCAGGGATTTAGTGTTTTAACGCCATGGACAGTATAAGAAGACATGACTTGTGCAATGCCAAAATCAAAGTAACGACAATTTCTAAATAGAAAATAAACGTGGATGTGTATATATACATCCCAAAAAAACTTTCGAAAAGAATACAAATTTAGTTATGTTTTAATTTGTTGATGACAAAATCGATGTTAGTGCCAATGAAAACAATATTCAAAGATCTTATTACAACATTAATAAGATAACCTTTACTGATAAGTTTGTTTAAAGGTTCGATAAGTTACACGGATCACTTAGTGATTTCCGCGTTTTTAGTACAATATTACCTTAAATTTAGGATGTGAAATTCCATTTTTAAAAATTTTTCTACAGGTACAGCCACATTTACTAATCAAATCTTTGTATCTATGAAAGAATTTAGTAAATGTTTTAACTAATTTATGGTAACGAAATCCCTGACTTAATAATTAAAATTTTTTTACCAATGATACATTGATTACGTTCGTTAAAATCTATGACATCACTACACACACGGACATAACGGACGAGTTGGGATATATAAACACCGTATGATGGAGTCAAAGGAACAAGGCCGTCTAAAAATGGAAAATTAACAATAGGGAATGAAATATCGTCTCTTTCGTCTTAAATTTGTGTATGGAGTTTTTCAGATTTAAAAAAAATATTTTTCGACTTCACACTGATTATTTTTATTCAACGTGAAGACTGATCAAAGGGGTTTGTTATTCTAAGTATTAGCACATATTTAGAACTCCTCGTCCAATAAAATTGCTCGAATTTGCCTTCCAAGTTTCGTAGTACATACCTTTCCCCGTGTACTTAGTAACTATGCATGAATGACCAAAAGGGTAAAATTAAATTGTATTGTAATATAATAAAAGGTGCCACTCCTTATTTTGGAATAACATATTGCGTCCCAAATCAACAAAGGTATTTGTAATTAGTTTTCACATTGCTTTTTATACATCCTGCTATTAAATTCTTAATAAAGCATATGGTTCTTAATGCTTTGACTAAAGTACAAGGTAATCTTAAAGTTGTAGTATTCATCAAAAATTATGTACATGAAATCATCTAATGTGAAATTCAATCTATAAGATTATGATGATGATGGCGATCACGTTTTAAAAATTCCTAAGGAACTTGACCCTTTCATAATTAATTGAAAAACCGTGATAATGTCTGATGATGTGCCAACTGTCAGATGTTACGAGTGATTTGCCATCAACAAAATATTATCAAAATAACAGAAGACAATAAAGTACTGTTAAGTTCATGGCTTGAAACAAACACACGAACAGTTGAAGAACTCGCTTTTATGGTAAACTCTTCAATTAATAAGTATTAAATAAAGGTCTGAAACCGCATTCTCGTTTTACTGAACAAAAAAACATAATGTGGAAATAGATGAAAAGACAAGAGAGTATTTTATCCGATTAGTCCTAGTATGAAACTTTAATAAAATAGGCATGATGAATAGAACTTATTTTTGAATTTGTTCTGATGTTGTGCTGTTACAGAACTGGTCCAATGGGGTTTAGGGCAGGTAATCTCTTTTTTTGTTTGTCTTATTTAGTTTTTTTGTGTTGCATTTGTTTTAGTTAATATTCTTAAATATTTAATCTATTTGCACTTATTTAATGTGTTCTTACGACTTGTAGTACTATATCCAATAACATTAGTTTATATGTGCAGCACAACTATTCTTAGTAGAGGGGCAGCATATATAAACTTCGGCTATTATTATATCGTATGGATAAGAGCAAAAGCACATTAAACAAGAGAAAACAAAATATTTACTTAATAATACACTAAAGATATAAAGGGGGCCAACAAGCGCCTGTGCACTGCCTCAATTATTAAGTGTCTATTTACAAGTTGGCAGCCTGAATTTCGGTGGTTGTCTTTGGTTGCTGACGATCATATTTGTTTTGGGTTTATTGTTTTGTACATGTATAAGACCATTGATTTTCTAGTTTTAATTGGTTTATATGTTCTGTAGGCCTTTCAAAGTTTACTAAACGGTGAAATTTGCTCATCATTAAAGGCTGTACGGTGGTCTCTGGTGGATAGTTGTATTATTGGCGATCATACTACATCTAATTTTGTGTAGAATTATGGGAGTTCTACGTTTGCACAAATTCCTCATTCAATCGCGCCATAATTCATTTGCGGCAATATACAATATGATAAATACATGACTAAGTATCAATAAGTAACCTTAGTACTCTGGAATATACTAGATGACTTTCCTATTTCTTTAGTTAGTATGTTTGTCTGGTTGTTCGAATCAATTATGGGCTTTACTGGCCGAGTTTTCTGAGTAGCCTTGGAACTGTATCACTAGCCTTTCAACAAAGAGGTTGTGAGTTCTAACCCCGCACATGGCAAGTGTGTTCGATTCCAATGATAATTGACTAGGATTGCAAGTTTTTTTTGTGTTTTTTTTTTTTTGCCGAAGGTCGGTGGTTCTCTCCGGACACTCCAGCTTCCTCCAATAAAAACTAACCACCATAATATAGCCGATATTGCAGGAAGTAGCGTTAAACAACGAAAATCATTCGAATCAACGACATTAGTTGTTTTTTTCACGTTGATCCTAACCGTCTTCCGTATGTTTGCATTTTTGCCTGATCTTTACTCACATCGGTTTTATTTTTACTAATGCACATATCGTAAACGCGAAGTTGTGTAATAGTTTTCCCTCCAGGCATTGTTTGTACATATTATTTCACCATAACCATGTTGAAGTTTTGGTCCATTTAGTGCATATATTTTCTTTAATAATTTATTACCCTTATATTGAAATATGTATATTTATAACGTTAAAAAGATTATTTATTGCCTCCCATTGGAAATGAAGATCGTGATGAACATTTTTCAATTGCTTGGAAAGATGGAATACAATGATTTACACAAAATTCTTAAAGAATGGAAAATTTTATAGATATCAACAATTCATTAAATTTTGTGAATATGAATATTGATTGATAAAATATTAATATAGACTAAAAATATTTTAATTGACAATAGCAACGATCAGTCATTATGAAAACATAAAATGCACGAC
Organism: Mytilus californianus; assembly: GCF_021869535.1. Classification (NCBI taxonomy): domain Eukaryota; kingdom Metazoa; phylum Mollusca; class Bivalvia; order Mytilida; family Mytilidae; genus Mytilus; species Mytilus californianus. The sequence goes on along the minus strand of NW_026262679.1, from coordinate 56,277,753 downwards.
AAAGGCAATGCATGTACGTCGTATGGCGATACAAGGAAAGCAGTGATTATAGTGTATGCATTAGTATTATTGCCGTCCATCTCTGGTAAGACATTATAATATATATTCATATAGTTTAATACCAATTATCTGACTATATCTTATAAAGAGGAACGGAATAAACGCCACAGCTGTCTTATGTGGAACTCTGATATTACTTTATGTTGTTTTATTATTACTTGATGATATTTTGTCTTTACTTAATATGGTTTTGACATTACGTTATGATGTTTTGATATAACTCAATATGGAATAATCATTACTTAATGATATTTCGATATTACACGATATGGTTTCGTATTGACTTAATATAGTTTTGTCATTACTCAATATAGTTTTGTCATTACTCGATGTGGTTTCACCATTATTTAATGTGGTTGTGTCATTAGTCAATGTGGTTTTAACATAACTTGATGTGAATATGACTTGACGTTATGTAGTTGTTTCATTACATGATGTGGTTTTGTTATTTTGTAATGATGATTTGCCTATTCTTTATATGGTTTTAACATTACGTAATGATGTTTCAAAATTTGACGATTTTACACTACATGATGTGTTTGTTTCATTATTTGATGTGGTCCTGTCATTCTTTGATGTGGTTATCCCATTACTTGATGAGGTAAAATCACGTGACCAATTCGGAAAAACCTGTTCTATTTTTAGATAGATTTCCATGGTGTATGTGGATGAGTGTGGCCATCCATCGAATTATAGTTCAAATTACAGTTCGGGTTACTGTTTGAGTTAAACTTTGAGTTAGTCTTCGATTTCGAATTCAAGTCATTATTAGAATTAAAGTTTTAATTAGCATTGAGTTTCGAGTTGGACTTCGAGTTTGAGTCACATTTAAAGGTAGAGTTCTAGTTACAACATTAAATTTGAGTCACTTTTTGAGGTAGAGTTTGAGTAAGATACGAATTTAAGTCTCATTAAGATTAATTAAGATTTTGAGTTGAAATTCGAGCTATTTTATATGAGTTCGTAATTAAATTTTCTATCGCGGAACAAGGACTTTTGCTCGGGCTTCCGAAAAGAGGGCTCCGGGGTATGCGTACAAAAGATAAACAATGTTACAGTATACAAAACGCAACATAGAAGTTGAAATAAAGTTAGATGTGGTGTGATTGAAAATGAGACAACTATCTACCAGAGTTTAAATGCAGTGGATGTAAGAAATCATATACAGGCAACCGTACAGCCTTCAACACAGCGTATAGTCATCTACAAAAGGCCACCATGCACCATGTGAAAAAATCCAAACGAAAAAACAAACGGTCTTATTTATAAATAAACAATCTACAAAAAAAAAGACAAACATTTATACAACGACAACAATTGAACTGCATGCTCCGGACTTGGGGCAGGTACATAAAGAAATTGCACGTGGCGGAGTTTAACATGTATGTGAGCGCTAAATCCTAACCTTACATCGGACTGTTACAGTTGTGTAACAGCACAAAACGAGAAAAAAATGTAAACTAGACAAAGTGATGCCCCCGCACTCAACTCATTTAACCGCTTATATCCCAAATTGACAAAAAAAAGTTCGATTAACTCCCAAAAGAGCAAAAGATAGTAAAAATAAAAACCCTGTCCACATGCACACCTTCAATAAATGTACAAACAGACAGTAAAGAGAAACTTCCTAGGATTCAAACTGTAGGAGGAGTTAAGCGGAATAACTGTATACCCATAATGGGACGGACAGATGGACGGACGGACGGACGGACATGGGTAAAACAATATGCCCCCCCCACCCCCAACTTTCAGTTGTGGTAGCATACAAAACAGTTTCATTTGGCTGATTCAATAGATCGGTATGACTGGGTAATATAAATCCATCGGATGCTCCAGAAAGGCACTCGTCGTGTTATTCGAGAAAGTACAAACCCAGTGATTTGGTTTTATTTGGTAGTTTACATTCAAGGAATAGATGACGGTATTATGGTTACGACCACTGGAACATGTCCGTCGTCACATGTGAAACAGATATTCCAAAAGTTTATTTTTCAATTAGTGCTAGGTAGATCAGGGAATTCAATTGATTACAAATAAAAGATTGATATTCGTATAAGTACAAATGACACATGTACATTTACGCTAAAAAAATTCGGAGAATTCTTATTTTATAGTATTGATGCTTTGTCGCTTAGTCCGAGCCCCCACCCCCACCTCCCCCCGTTTCCCTGTAACTTTAGTGTGAGTTGATTTGAAGTGTTTCATTTGTTAACAATGAAGTTCAAGTCTTTTGATTTGTGTCGAGCCTGCGACATCAATGTAGCGGCAGGGAGACACAGCAAACCTATATTTCGTCGTCGATAGTGGCGTCGGCGTCTCTATCTCCATTTTTTTTTATTTCTATTGAGTTTAACCTTTCATTATACATGTTACTAAACATGTATGCCATCATAATTTTGTACTTTTAGAATATCATACTGTATTTGTTTACCTCGGCTATTGTATCTGTATTTATATTTTATGTTTCTCTGTAAACTTGTATTTAGTTTTTAGAGAATAAAGTATCTATCTATCTTTATAAATCGTTAGGTTTCTAGTTTTTTACATTTTTCATTTCGGGACCTTTTATAGCTTACTATAGGGTATGGGTTTTGCTCATTGTTGAAAACCATACAGTTTTGTTTTAGTTAAATAAAACCGAATTAAACTGTTTTGACATGATAAATTTGTAAACCTCCATGAAGTGTTTTAAAACTTGTATAGGAGTTATTCCTCAATTTCAAGAAAAAGCATCTACAGAAAAACATTTTTAAATTTATTTTTTTTTACCGATAAATGTATTATTAGATAAATGTATAGCCTATCAACATGACGCTTTTACACTTACAGCAGCAATATCAGGCGAGACACAGGGTTCCGTGGAATATTTTACAAATTTATTACAAAAATACTGCTTCCGTTTGAGAACTTAAGATAAAAACAACAGGACCAAGTGGTTTGGGGATATCTTAATTATGTCCGAAATACTGTAAACTTTTTAATACTTTTTTTCTTATTATTGTCTGCCGTTCCCCTTTTTCATACCAAATAACTCTGAACAACCACTTGAACTTTAATTTGAACTTTAACTCAATGGATAGCGATACCCATCCAAAGCACATTAAACAAACGATATATTGAAATCTGTTTAAAAATAGAACATATTTTTTTTCCGAATTGGACACGTGGTTTTGCCTCATCAAGTAATGGGATAACCACATCAAAGAATGACAGGACCACATCAAATAATGAAACAAACACATCATGTAGTGTAAAATCGTCAAGTTTTGAAACATCATTGCGTAATGTTAAAACCATATAAAGAATAGGCAAATCATCATTACGAAATAACAAAATCACATCATGTAATGAAACAACTACATAACGTCAAGTCACATTCACATCAAGTAGTGTTAAAACCACATTGACTAATGACACAACCACATTAAATAATGGTGAAACCACATCGAGTAATGACAAAACCATATTGAGTAATGACAAAACTATATCAAGTCAATACGAAACGATATCGTGTAATATCGAAATATCATTAAGTAATGACTATTCCATATTGAGTTATATCAAAACATCATTACGTAATGTCAAAACCATATTAAGTAAAGACAAAATATCATCAAGTAATAATAAAACAACATAAAGTAATATCAGAGTTCCACATAAGACAGCTGTGGCGTTCCATATTATGGTAACGGAAAGTCATGATCATTTTTAACGTTTCGTGAATATATCCTTTTGTTACATCATCAACATTACAATGCGGTAATATTGACATGCTCTGCTCTTTTACCAAGTATCAGTTATATATATATATATATATATATATATATATATATATATATATATATATATATATATATATATATATATCCGTTTATTTGGCAATCGCCAATGGCAGTCAGCAGGGTTAGTCAAATGCGTTTTGTTAAAATATACTTTTCACTTTTTTGGTCTTTTAGAAAATGTTGTTTGTGCTGTATTTAGACCCCTCTAACAAGAAATTTGTTTTGCATGCACACGTATAAAATTTGCGGTTTTTATCCAACGCAATCATAGGTTTAAACGTTGTTTTCAATTTAGACTTCTATATATATATATATATACAAGTCTAAATTGAAAACAACGTTCAAATATACATATATACAATTTATAAATGAATATACAAGGCAACATATCTTTTGCAGAATAATGGATTAGGATCATTTTAAGTTAAATATGTTGGCATCATTGTCGAAAAAAACTTATTAGTTGTCCATCTTTCAACGCAATACTGGGAACAGAAAAATACCGGGTGTCCATCCGTCTGGTCTCGAAAGTGCTCTCACGCGTATAATTTTTACCAGACTTTTATGAAATACAGATCAGATACGTTCATATCAGCCATGTCTCCTTTAAATTCACAGATCCGAGCAAAACAAACAACTATCTGTTAAGGAGGTAGGCTCCTTGGAAATATAAATTATACGGAAAATGCATTGTAAGCGTTCTCAATCCTACATTTAATGTAGATTGTTATAAAAGGAGTAATTTTGGTAAGGGCCACATTTGGCCGCTAATAATAAGTCAATTGTTAATAAATACCGTTTCAAGTTGAAGCAAGGACGCGTAAGAAATAGAAATACAACCATTGTTGCACAGTTTCTTCTTATAACGCGTTAAATTTAAGAACCAAAATAGAATATAAGTACGGATTTGGGTAAAATTAAATAAAATCGTTTGGATTTTAACCAAAGGAGAAGGTCCGGTAAGGGCTAATTTATGCCTAAAATTTGAAGTACATCTGATGAAATAATTTTTACGTTTTTTAAACACTTAAGTGTCTACTTCAGTCGATTCAATTAGTTTATGTAAAAGATTTGAATTGATTTGGTAAATGAAGACGCTCAAGTTCAAGCTTAAATATGAAAAATGTATCAAATATGCCATAAAACGTCACTTTTCAGATGGTTTTTGTCAAAAATGTAAGTGGCCGCATACATGTACGTGTTCAGTATCAACCTTTATATATTTTATGTGTTATCATCAAATACAACATAAATTATGTTTAAATATTAAGACTGAAAAATTGTGAAGATTTCAGTAATTTTGCATGAATTAATGATGCTAGTACCTGATGCGTGCGCATGGTATTGTCAAAAACGGCCCATATTTATGTAACAAAAGTAGTCTTCTTTCTAATAAATAGCTCAAAGTCTACGTTTTAACAAATTTGTAAAATTGGTATATTTTGGGGCCAAAAGGGGTCTTACCGGACCTGCTCCTTTCAATTGTAATTGGTGCCTAGAAAACATTTAGCGTAGGCTTCGGAAAACTATATATTCAGTCAGGTGTGTGAATTGTTATAACAAATATTATATTCAAGATCGTTTTTGTCGACCAATGCGCTGTATGTTTCCATTAAAAAAAAAGATTTATCTCGTTTGTAGCAAATCAAAATTAGTGCTCTTTGTGATGTCATTAAGAAAAACGCTTTTACGTAAATGTTATACAAATATAAGAGATATTTCCTATCAAGTCATTGTTTAAGCAATGATTCATTGTGATATTGCATGGTCAATAAATCCTAATTTGAAATTTTAGCTAGAAATATAGCCGTACTCCAAATTTAAAATAAGGTTTATAATTGTCAGCAAAGTTTGGGACGAGTTCGAAAATCAGCATTTATCAATTATTTTTACCGGAGTTATGTGCATCGGAAATGTAAATTTTACAGGAAATTGCATTGTATGCGTTCTCAAATGTACAATCCTGCCAGATTAAAAAAAAACATGTATATAGAAGGTTTTTATCAACAATGTCTAAGGAGTTTGAAAATCAATTCTGATAGACTGTTTTTGAAGGCGGTTATGTCCTTAGGTATATAAATTATAAAGAAAATTACACTTTAAGGGCTCTCATATCTACATTCTGTGTAGGTTTGTAATGAAAATTACATCAAAGGTTTATATTCCGAATGTCTTGGAGAAGTTAAAAAATCAGCGCTGATGCTTAATAAAACGTCTTTTAAAATTGAAATGCAAGTTTAGAAAACTGTCTTTCCCCTGTAATTATTTATTGAACAAATCTAAAAACGGTCAACTACAATTTTACAAGTTTACCTAAAACATGAAACGAAAGTACTGTAAACCAACTTATTTTCGCGGATACTTTACTTCGCGTTTAGCCCTTTCTATCCAAATTCGCGTCGATTTAATTTCGCGATTTTCAAATTTACTTGATGTAGTTAGACAAGGAAAGATCTAAGTTTAAAATTTTCCCGACGATTTATATTCGCGTTATTTTTCTTCTCGCGAAGGTCGCGAAAATAAATCGATCGCGAAAATTAGTTGGTTAAAAGTTTGTTTTTTGGTATCTATGATGAGTTTATTTGTATCATATGACTAAAACAATAAGCCGGCTAGCAGGGATGCATATATACTATCCAAATAGAATAACAGCTGTCTTAAAATCCATCCATCAAACACAAAACTATATTTCTATTAAGACATGAGTCTTTTTATTCAAATTGAACACATTAGTAAAGCGAGAAGAAAAGTCAATGGTTTCATGTTCTTGTAAACAAGAATAAATCAAAACAAATTTCAGGCGTCCGAAGCGCTTTTTGTCATTTACCTTCATCCAGAAGTTCAAGTTTTTGAAGCCAGAGATCTACAAGAACCGACACAGTTGAAGAGCAATATGACCAAAAACGACTTAAAAAATTAGCGAAAACCATCTAAGGCCAACTCTGCTTTAAAGGAGTTTAAACCTTGGTTTCTTTATAATTTCTGAATTTATCAACGGACAATTTTAGAGAGGTTTGTCAAAAATCCTATCTGTACCGAAGAATTAATGAGCTGATGATACCCTCTGCATTTGATAGTCTATCAGCAGGGGTATCGACCCAGTGCTGTAAAAATGAAATCAACACTTTATAAATGTCATTCATACGAAGCGATTTTCTGGATTTACCTTCACCAGGAACGCTCAATGTCGAATATTTGAAAGCCAAGGATGTATAAGACCCGAAACAGATGAAAAGCTATATGACCAAAAATGACATAAAGCAAATAGCCAAAACCATTTAAGGCCAACTTTTCCTGAAAGGAGTTGAAACCTTTGTTTCTTTATAATTTTATAAGCTGACAATTTTAGAAAGGTTTGTTAAAAATCTTTCAGTTCCGAAGTACAGCTGTTAATATTCTCGGGGACTGATAGTCCACCAACAGCGGTATCGACCCAGTGCTGTAGAACATTAAATCAACACATTATAAATTTCATGCGTTCGAAACGTTTTTCTGGATTGACCTTCATCAGGAACGCTCAAAGCCGAATATTTGAAAGCCAAGGATGTATAAGAACCGAAACAGTTGAAGACCTATATTACCAAAAAGGACATAAAAAAAAAAAAAAAAACCAAAACCACCTAAGGCCAACATTGCATTAGGAAGTTGAAACCTGTAGTTTTTTTTTTATTTCTAAATTTAAAAGCGGACAATTTTAGAAGGGTTTGATAAAAATCATGTCAGTACCGAAGTACTGACTTCTGAGCTGAGGATACCTTCGGGGACTGATAGTCCATCAGTAAAATAGGCATGACTATAATTTGACATTTTTAAAAGTAAATCGCTTACATGAAATTATTAATCCTTATATGATAACCACTACTGGAGGAATCGTTTTCAAAATATTTTAGAAACTACCATCTGGACTCTATTGCACAAAGTCATGTTTTTCTCTGACTGTCTTTACACTAAATCCACTGGACGTTGGATGTGTACTGATTGATATTTTAGTCTTAGATGCATGATTTGTTATTAGTTGTTATCGTACCCTGCCACGTCCACTCTGTGTTTTTGTTAGATGTATTTCTGCTTTGTATCCATATGATGAGTTAAGCCCTTTTCAACTGATTTTTATTGTTTGTTCTTATGTTGTACTGTTAACCAACTGTCCAAGGTTAGCGTGAGGGTTTGCGCCTTCAAACTAGTCTAACCCTGTCACATTCTATATGTACCTGTCCCAAGTCAGGAGCTGTAATTCAGTGGTTGTCGTTAGTTGCTCTATATCATATTTATTTGTTTTTCGTTCATTATTTTGTACATAAATCATGCCGTTAGTTTCAATGTTTGAATTGTTTTACATTTGTCATTTCGGGGCCTTTTATAGCTGACTATACGGTGCGGTTTTAACTCATTGTTGAAGGCCGTACGGTGACCTATAGTTGTTAATGACTGTGTCATTTGGTCTCTTGTGGAGAGTTGTCTGATTGGCAATCATACCACATCTGCCCATTTTTATATGTAATGAGAAATGTTTGAACATATAGAAAAATAAGATAACATATGTACCTGTAAAACAAAAATAGTGAGATAAAAAAGAGATGGTGCGGAAAGTTCCTGTTTTCTTGCCATACGAACAGATGTTTACAAAACCAGATTACACAAGTACCCCGGTTAGGAAATGTTAATAACACGTGATAAACTTCATCCGTCCGAAGCGCTTTTTCAGATTTAAGTTCACCAGGAACGCTCAAACGCAGGCATTAAAAATCAAGAAATGTAGAAGACCTAGAAAAATAGCCTGATTTATCAAAGTCAACTTTGCCTGAGGGAGTTGGAACCTTAGTTTCTTTACATTTTCTGAATTAATCAGAAGTTTGTTAAAATCATCTATGTACCGAAGCACTGACTACTGAGTTAATGATACGCTATGGGACTAACAGTCCACCCGCAGTGGTATTGACCCAGTTCTAGTAAATGACAACTGCATTTGATAAATTTAGAGCATCCGAAGCGCTTTTCTTGATTTACCTTCATCAGGAAAGCTAAAACCCAAACGGTTGATATTACAGTTATCATTATCAATATGACTCAGTCTGTTTAAATAGAATCATGTGCATAACAGTGTAGACGAGACCATTGATTGGCGCGCTAAAATATCCCATTGACTGGGTCAGATTAGGTGAACGTTCGTCTGTAACGCCCACTGCTCACGACGTACTTATTATAGACATTTAAACTATGGGGTCACCAAAGGGTCTCAACGTCTAAATAAGATAATTCAAAAAACTTTGTGTTTTGATTTATATTGAATACTTAAACGTTCTTTACTTGTGTTTTTGTTATGTTTTGATAATCAATTTTTATGATATCGCACGTTCTTTCAGCAAAAAAAAGAAGCATTTAAATGGCTTTAAAAGTTACAAGTCATGTGTTGATTATTATCTTTTTTCGGACGTCAAAGCGATTTAACAATTGCGGTTGTCCAATTATGTCATCTTTTAACTTTTATCTCGTCAAAATTTTATTTTAGAACGAATGCATGATCAACTTTAAAAAATGTACAAATACAAAACATATAGACAAAATATACTTCTGTCCTGTCTTTTTCGTACTTGCAAGTTATTAGACAGTAAAAAAGCTGTTTGGATCAAGCCTTGTGAAATTTGCATTTACGTTATTGAATAGGTAAAATGTATAGTTTGGTGAACTTTTCTGCTAACTACTATACTTGTGCAAAACCCTTGGCAACAGAAACATATTCAGCTTTTTTTTTAAATTTACAAAGTAATGGACGACTTCGTACATTTTATGATCGCAAATAAAATGTGTATATAATATACTGTGCACTGTTAATGGATTTGCCCGTCTTTCTGGGAGGGATTATTTGTTATTGACTCCTTAAGCTTACTCGCAAATAATTTAAAACCAAGACTTGCATTATAAAAATGTCCAAACAAACCTTGATTTTCCTTTTTTTTTAAATATACATCTCGGCCATAGATAATGACTTAAATTCGCCAAGTCTTTAATTTCAAGTTAGTGAGTTGACCAAAGTAATATTGCGGACCATTTGCCAGTTTCCATGAGGTATCCGTGTTTTTTTCTCTCGCTCTGTTCTGCATCCACTCAACTTTTGTGTTTGTCATGACAAGGCCATTTGAAGCTTTCATGCTATACAGTGGGTGTTTTGCTTATTGTTGAAGGTCGTACTGTGACCTATATTGCTAACGTCTGTTTACCACTGGAAGGGATTTGTCTGATTGTCTATCACACCACATATTCTTATTTTTATATGCAGTTATATCATTCTATAAAAAAAATTGAGAATTGAAACGGGGAATGTGTAAAAGAGACAACAACCCGACCAAAGAGCAGAAAATTTGTTTTTCGTTAATTGTTTTGTTGTAGATTAGGCCGTTGGTTTTCTCAATTGAATTGTTTCATATTTTTCATGTCGGGGACTGTTGAAGCCGACTATACGGTATGGGTTTTTCTCATTGTTGAAGGCCGTACGGTTGCCTAGAATTGCTTACATCCACTTCATATGAACTTTGGTGGATAGTTGTCTTATTAGCAATCATACCAAATCTCCTTATTTTTATATAAAGTTGTATCAATTGTGACTTTAGATACATTGGTGTATTGATTTTTTTTTTGCGTAACGTCTAGTGTCAAATTTGTCATGCATGTTCAGGACTATTAAATATATTGCAGATAGATTCGTAATTAAACGGCTTTAGATCTGTTAAACGACAATAATACATAAAAAGATAAAAGGTATGGAAATTAAAAGAGACCACAACAACAAAGACCTTCGAGTCCTGTCCATAAATAGTAAAAATACACTTTTAATCAACAATGACCAACACAAAACCCGGATAGCCGGACGTTTGGCTCAAAATTTAGTGGGACTAATCCAGTTTAACATGCAATCCCTCCCTGGCCAGACTTGGCGCAGGCACACAATCCAGTGGGTTAAATCAGTATAACATGCACCCTCCCAATCCCGACTTTGGCACAATATGTAGCGGTGTATTGTTGTGTGTTTGTTTAATCTACATTGGCTAGAGGTATAGGGGGAGGGTTGAGATCTCACTAAACATGTTTAACCCCGCCGCATTTTTTGCTCCTGTCCCAAGTCAGGAGCCTCTGGCCTTTGTTAGTCTTCGTTTTGTATGTTTTTTTTAATCTTAGTTCATTTATTTGTTTAGGAGTTTAGTCCATTTTCACTGAACTAGTACACATTTTTTTTAAGGGGCCAGCTGAAGTGCGCCTTCGGGTGCGGGATTTTCTCACTGTGTTGAAGACCCATTGGTGGCCTTCGGCTGTTTTGTTTACTCTTTGGTCGGGTTGTTGTCTTTTTGGGACATTCCCCATTTCCATTCTCTATTTCAACATGTAACCTTCCAACTTTTTTTGTCTGTCTTGACTTTATTTTTCATTAAACAATACAAGAAAAATAAACTACACAGCACAGCTTCCAGCAGGATTACAATAAGAAAATTAATTTTAAAAATGAGGTCAAAAGTCAAAATTTGCTCGCAGCGGAAAAATACAACAGCTTGTATTCATTTGAAATAAAATAATTGTAATGATTTACATAACGTTACTTTTTCCAATATAAACATTCAAATTATTTTGTTTTTTTGTTGTTTTTGCTTAATTTACAACATCTTTACAAAGACCAAATTTTGACTTCGATATTAAGTAGACCATAAGAGCGATGTCCATTATTTTTCTTCTGTTGTAAGTTTAACTTAGTTATTTTGTGTCATGAATTGGTATTGATGTCACTCGTATGTTTTTAAATATGAAGAAAGGGGTAGTCCGTTCGTCTTATACGTCAATGAGGCACAAAATAAAAAACGACAAAAAATAAAAAGAGGGGCAACATTCATTCTTTAACAAAAGAATACATCACAAGAATATAAGTTTTGTAAGAAAAAGTCCAAATTCGTGAGACGTTATGTAGGACTTGAATAGCCAAGGCAAACTGATAAATATCTGAATGAATGAATCGATTTATGTAAAAAAAAATCAAGGTATTAAACAAAAAAATAAAATGATTTTTTAATTATCCGGAACTCTTCACAAACAAAACCTACATGTATGCATTGAATAAATAGTAGGCCACTTTTTTAAAATGATTACAACGTAGAAGTACTTATTCTCGTAATCAATAAGATATTTTGTGAATTAACCTCATCAACTTAAAGTTTTTTTACAATGAATAAACGTATTTTTGGATTATTTAATGATATCAGCTCTGAACATTATTATTATTCTTTAAAATGAAACTGTTGTATGTGATGGTATAAAAAATATTTGAAACAAATCTTTTAAAGTTTTGTGAATTGAAAGTTTCATTTTATGTATCGAAATGTGTAATAAGTGATCATTATTTAAATCCCCACTGGAAGGCCTCTGACAGACTGAGTGAGCGTAAAATCATTGTTATCGATAGCCGATGACAAGCAAGTTAAAGGTAAATTATTCAGTATTACAAGTAATAGCTTTTCTAAAAAGCTTGCCGTATTTTAGCTGCTTATACATGTATTGAGATCGGTGGTTTGTGGGTATAGGGTTTTTTATTGGAATCTTGCAATCCAAGCATTAGAATATATAGTGTCTTTTTTCTCCTGGTTTTTGATTTTAGTTGTAGTATTGGTGAATCAGGGTTATCATTGAAGGAGGCTTGATAGTCACATATGATAATATATATATATGGTTTGTAATAGCTAAAGTAACGATACAAACACTTTTTTGTTTGTTTTGTGGAATATGATTGTTTACTCTTTATGACAATGCAAGTAGTTTTAACATGCATTCTGTGTCTTGACAGTTATGTAATAGTTAGCAAGGTTATAATCAAGTTGATAAGAAAAACGTATTATTTTCTTTTGAGGATTACTGATAGACAAAATGGACTACCAGTGGCAGATCTAGAAATTTTCATAAGAGGGGGCCAGCTCCAGTCATGCTTCAGTGATTCACTACATGTATATGATCAACCAAAGTGTTCCCACGAAAGGGGGGGGTGGGGGTCCCCTGAAAAACTCTCTAAATCTGCCTCTGACTACTATAGTTGGCCGTTCGAATATGAGAATATTACATCTTGTATGTATAGAAGACAGTGGTCTCTTTAGCCCAAATTAGAAAGGCGCCGCACCCTGGGTGCCTTCAATTGCGCCTCTCTCTGACGCCTTTTTCCAAGAGGGGAGAATAGAAAGTTTATTTCGCTTCTTTTGGTTGATAGTGATTTGATGTATGAATGTGTATTGCCATGTTTTATGAACATGTAGTATGAATGACTTTTCTAATGCAAATTTGATATAGTAAATAATCAAAACAACAACTTATGCATCTTTATTAACAACATATACAGTAAAAAAAAAGTGAACTCGGGATACACACAGAAACGTAGACAAAAGAAATTAGAAGTGCCTTTTCCTATCATGAAAAAGTGCCCTGCCCTTCACTGGCACACTGCCCCTTTCTATTTCTAGCTGGAGCACTTCAAATGATGAATATCTCATCTGGCTTTTGTCTTAGAAGAAGCAATTAGTTTTGAAGGTACAGGTTAAGTGTCCGTTGTTATTACTAATTTCTAGATGTAGTATAACTGTAAGAAGATGTTTTGTGGTAATGGATTTGGAATGAAATATTAATTGCAAATAATTATCTAGAACATGTTGTCAGCTGGCTTCTTATATTTTTATTATTTTGTTGCGGTTTGTAATCTTGACATTTTTTTTTCATAGATGAAAAGTTCTATAGATGAGAGCTTCATATTGGTATTATCATTTAGTGCTTTATATTTGGTTGCATGTGTAAGCATATGCTTTTGTTAGTTGGAATACTTATATTTTCATTTCTGATGGCAACAAGTTCATGTAATACATATAGTCAGGATTATTAGTAAGCGATAGTTGTTTTGTTTGTTTATGTTTATTGTCATGATTGATATGGACTATATAACTTGCTGTTTGGTGTGAACCAAGGCTTCATGTTGAAGACCGTACTTCAACCTATAATGGTTTACTTTTACCAATTGTGACTTGGATGGAGAGTTGTTTTTGGTGCTGATATGACATTCTGTTATATCTATCGACAAGATTGAGAACACATTTTTTTGTAATAAAACATATTTAATTCTATGATATCATATTTAACAATTTATCGGTAATTTGTGCATTTTTCCTTTGATGTGTACTCTCTGATAATGTCAGTACCAGTTGACTGGTCGTGATATATAAATTATTGGGTCAGTTCATAATTGACATACTCAGGTGCACTGTGTCAGGATCTTCTTTCCCCTTTCATTCACAAAATCATGCATGATTTTTTTTTTGCAGAATCGCAAGAGTGTTTTGGTGAATGAAACACTTCTCATATTGTTTGAAAGTTTCAGTAAAGTTAGTTTTGCCTTTTTGACAGATTGTGTGAAAATTCGAACAGAATATGAATAAAAAACCCAATAAACTTTAAAAAAAATGCACCATTATTAATAGCTTTCCTTGTTTATTCACAATGATGTACAAAATGTATAAATATATCATCCATGCTATTCCGATCTGAATTTTTATTCATACATAGTCTGGTGCTGTTCCAAGTAGTCTTCTTTTTCTGTTTCTTGAGAAGTATTTGTTTTACCTGTTCAGTCACTTTAAAGTGTTACAATTAATATTTAGACGCAACACAGAATAGTGACCAAAAAGGTACTGCTATCATATGAGAGGAGCTAGGAAAAAAAAATGAAATGTACACATTATCAACATTTTTGTGGGACCATCAAGATGTGGTTTCATTGACTTTTTTGTCAATATATAAACAGATATTCATAGACCAAATAACAAATAAGCAACAAATTCACAAAAGTAGATGTAGGATGAATTATAGAAAGAAGGGGTACCTGGGGGCCCGAAACTTGACAAGGTTTGGTTTGGAACAAGTAATATGTCTGCATAAACATTAAATGTAGCTTTCACCTTTCCCTAAACCCTTTTCTGAAATTAAAGGTAACCGCATATTTCTGGGGGCAGTTGAAAAATAAATGAACATGACTTTGAAAAAGCAAGAATATTAAGCTAAAAGAAATAGACCAAATTTGGATGACATCTATTAAAATGTTTGAAATAATTATGAAGTTGACAAGAAATGAACTTGTTCAGATAATATACAGTCAGCCTACAGACTTGTTGCTTCCTGAAATGTCTGCTTACACAATGCTTTCCTACAATGATTTGTAATGTGATCGTTTTCATGATGAATGATGAGCAAACATAGATTATGCCGTTGGTTTTCTTGTTTGAATTGTTTTACATTGTTATTTCAGGGCCTTTTATAGCTGACTATGCAGTATGGGATTTGCTCATTGTTGAAGGCCATAAGGTGACCTATACATGTAGTTGTTAATTTCTGTGTCATTTTGGTCTTTTTTTGGAGAGTTGTCTCATTGGCAATCATACCACATCTTCTTTTTTTATATTATAATGACAAGATAAATGTTATGTTACCCACCCAACTAAGTAAAATATATAACTTCTCGTTGAACTTCTAAAACAACGATAAATCTGCTGATTCATATCGTATCAGTCAATGCTGTCAGATGCTATGTGAAAAATAAAGAAATTTACCTTAATGTATGCTTCCATTATATTTGGCATTTTTATTCAGTTATGTCCAAAGCAGAACTTATGAAAGACATGCCATTATTTATTTTCAATAGATGCATTTGAAAAATTTATTTTCGGCACTAGTAAAGCGACGTCTATGTTCATGATGTCATGTGATCATCTATATTATATATAAGAATATTTCATTAGAGTTGATTTATTAAAGATTGCTTTGAATCCTACTTATTGCTATTTGTCTGCAATTACTGGCCATCACAAAGGTTCACGCAAAATTTTGACGTCATAATACAAAATATCTGACGCCACAATGGAAAAGTGATTGTAGTTTGATGTCAATGGTTGAAGCGGGACAGATTCTCAGGTCAGCTGGGACAGAATTCCATAAAGCGATTAGGTGTATGGTTATTATATATGGGTACTATGTTCAGGAGGATGAATTCTAATATATATACGTAAAATACCTGTTCGGTTTTGGATTAACATCCTGGATCTGGATTTCCTTATCAACCACCATCATTGTTAACGCATCCAAGTCATAAACTAGAGCCTTTACAGGGTCAGTTCCATCTGCCAATATCACACATTACAAATACGTATACAAAAACAGCCGACAGATTAAACTCAGCACCATTGTATACATATTGATGATTATACATATAGTATCAGCTCATTCAGATTTGAAAAGGTTAGCAAAATAGCAGCACCATCTGAAAATGGGAAACCTTGATTATCTGGAGCATGTGAATCAAAGCAAATAGTAATTATCATCACGACAAAATAAATATACTTATTGTAAGACCTGATACATTGTACATTGTAATGTGAACAAATTAGAATTTGATTTATCTATATCAAACATTTGTCAAATGCAGTTCTTAGTGCTGTTGATATATCAATTAACAATGACTGCTGAGCGCCACTGTGTACAGTGGCAGATCCAGAACTTTTCATAAAGGGGGGGGGGGGGCTATATAAGCAACCAAGGGGAGGGGCGGCCCCAGCCCCCCCCCCCCTTTTTGGATCCGCCTGGGGTGTACAACGACTCCAAAGAATAAATCGTCATGTACGAGTACATTACACCCCACGTGCGAACATCATTTGGGACCTCGCTGTGTTGCAAGTCTCTTGGGTTTTCAGGCATATTAATTCAAATTGCTCATTGCTGCCTTTTTTAATTTCATCTATCTATAGTCGTAGACGTCCAGCAAGAGGTGTCATTAAACAACTATAGTGCACTGAAACCCTTGCCCATAACTAAACCGTGATGCTTGGTGTTTGCTTGCTTGCACACACGCAACCATATATTACTCACCTTGTTTGTTTTCTATTCTTCTAATCAGCTGTTTATCGGCAATTGTCTGTTTTGTTTACATTAGAAATCAATGAAGCGGTGAATGCGCGGGGAAACGAAAGGACATCTTCGAATTCGTATCAATACGGTAAATTCCGTGATTTGAATATTTTCTAATCAATATGTTCAAGCAATGAAAAATATGAGGATAACATTTTTAATCATAGAGCACACGTTTTGTGTATTAACTATTTAAAATTAAAGTTTATGAAGAAATATAGCAAAATATGTTTCAATACGCACTATAAAGTGAAGATAAGATGTATTATTGTTTTGTTTTTGAAAGAACATTAATAATCCATAAATACACACCTTTGTACCAAAATTGCACCAAATTTCAAGATAACATAAATTTCATCATCACAAAATGATATTATTTGCTCAAATTGACAGGGCTTCGTGAACTAAATTTGGCTTAAATTATGATAGCAAATGAACACTTCATTTTAGTTTCTACCTATGACCTACTAATATGATTTTTATCCGACCCCACTTACGGACGCGTTGACATATAATGCATACAACTCAATAATAGCCAATCAGACGTTAAGATATCCTTCACTTCCACCAGAAGCAGCCCGGAAGCAGCTGAGATGCAGCCATTCAATGTTATTTATAACCAATGAGATACCGTTAACATATTAACCACATTCCAGACGTCCAGCCTCTGACTAATCAGACCGTATCACCATGGTGTTACGGTAATTACCAACAAAAGTTTTACGGTTGTCGCTGTTTTACGCTGTTATGAAAACGAATCTAAGAAAAAATCTTTAAAAGAGAAGTTAAAAAAAAATGAATACCAAAAATGAAAGTCAATTTTACAGATAATTGATTGTTTTCGAAGAAATACTTCGTTAAAATATTGTTAATCCAATGCATATTGATACATTTTGATATAATAATCAGCCCGACAGGTCGTCTCTCTCAAATTTCCAAAACTGAATGTTTACCTTGTACTCAAATATACTTGTATGAATTACACAAAACTGCGACCTCGAGTAAGAATAGTGAAATCTTATTTGTAGGTGTTTCTTTAAATAAAGGATATTATCATTATTATCAAGTCTGCATATATTTGATATATAACACTTTCGGGGTTTGATATTTTTCAAAAAGTTGAGCGACTGTGCTTGTCGGCATTCAAATATATCGTTCAAATTTTATAAAATCGATATATGCATATCTATATCATTAACGGAAAGCTTAATACTAAAATATATGATAAAAGAGATGATTTTTCATTTCCTATCGTTAATTATCCATTTTTAGATAGTGACGTTCCCTTGTCACCATCTTACGGTGTTTATATATCTCAACTTGTACGATTCGCTCGTGTATGTAACAATGTTTTAGATTTTAACGAGATAAATTTATGTATTACTGAAAAATTATTACACCAGGGTTTTCGATATCACAAACTAGTCAAAACATTTACTAAATTTTATCATTGGTATAAGGACATCATTCGTAAATATAGCTCAACATGCAGACTTCTTATACGTTCAGGTATTTCACATCCAATTTTTTATGGAAATATTCTTTATAAAGCACAAAAATGTCAGTATTCACCTCTGAAGCTAACAAAACCTTTAAATAGACTTATTAAGAAGGGATATAGTTACGATACTGTTGTCAGGTCATTAAAGATTGCATATTTTGGCGTTAATATTGATTCACTTATAGGGTCTTTGCATCGGCACTAAACACATTTATTTAAAAACCAGTTGTTGGCATGACACGGGTTATGTTCTTCTCATATATGTTATGATGGTATGATACTAAACCCCTAACGGGATGATTGTGCCTGATATCCATATGATGAAGACATAATCTTTCAATCAGTTTAATTGAAGTCTGGAGCTGGCATGTCAGTTAACTGCTAGTAGTCTGTTGTTATTTATGTATTATTGTCATTTTGTTTATTTTCTTTGGTTACATCTTCTGACATCAGACTCGGACTTCTCTTGAACTGAATTTTAATGTGCGTATTGTTATGCGTTTACTTTTCTACATTGGCTAGAGGTATAGGGGGAGGGTTGAGATCTCATAAACATGTTTAACCCCGCCGCATTTTTGCGCCTGTCCCAAGTCAGGAGCCTCTAGCCTTTGTCAGTTTTGTATTATTTTAAATTTTAGTTTCTTGTGTACAATTTGGAGTTTAGTATGGCGTTCATTATCACTGAACTAGTATATATATTTGTTTAGGGGCCAGCTGAAGGACGCCTCCGGGTGCGGGAATTTCTCGCTGTATTGAAGACCTGTTGGTGACCTTCTGCTGTTGTCTGTTCTATGGTCGGGTTGTTGTCTCTTTGACACATTCCCCATTTCCATTCTCAATTTTATAACACCACTTGAAAAGTTAACCGCTTCCACTATTTTTGAAAATTTTCTTTGGCTTTCGGATTTATTTGACAAATTGAAAATTGTTCAACCTACAAGTGAAACAAAAATCTGTTATATGAGAAAATCATTTGTGTAGTTTCATAGGAACACAATGTTTTAGAAAACTTTCTTGGACTATAATTAAATTAATTGAACAAAAGAAAAATCGGTTGTTCACCTGTTAAACTGTATAAATATAGGTCGCTAGCTTGAGTCTGGTAAACAATGAGAAATTCAATCGTTTCATTGGTTTTTTTTTGTGAAATAGAAACTTCAATTGAAGATGAAACGTCCTTGTATAAAAAAAGATATTGAATTTGTAAACCAGTCCTGATATTATGGAATTGTTTGAGAAATTTTCTTGATTTAAACAGATTTGCGAAATAATTCATTTTTCTGAGAGAAAAAAATGTACACGAAATGAAGCTTTGCACCTATTATGGATTTGTTTAAAGACACCCGCTTCCTAAAAATTGTTTTAATATTTGAAAAAAAAAATAAGTCTAATATGCAACTCCTGCATTTGAGTCTTTGATCAATTTTTGGAAGATATTTTTTTCTGTTGACTATTTAATATTCCTTCGTTTACTTATATTTACACATTGTCAATCCTTGATCCTCAGATTGTTTGTACATTCTTTAAAGTTTTTGCATGAAATGTTTGCAAGGAACATTAAGGAAACAGGAGTCGGTCAAAATGAATTATTTCTTGAATGATTTCTTCCTTTATGAAACTGCTATGAATTATTAATGTATATGTATTGATATCAAGAAATTGTTTTATCATTTAAGATTGAAAATCGTGCAAAATCAATAACATCAAAAGGTTATTCATATACATCCCTGGCTTTCAAAAGTTAGGGCTTGAGCGTTCCGAACCAAGAAAAAACAGAATAGCGCCTCGGACGCACAATATTTCAAGTGTTATTTCATATAAAGCAGAGAGAGAGTATTGGTGATAATTCGCTATCAGCTGCCAGTTTAGTTCAATTTTGTAAAAATAAAATAAAAGACAATACTTATACAGTGTTTTCTTTCAAGATAATTGTTCGACCTCATTTTGGTCCGTATGCATACATTCAATCTAATTAAAATATAGAACTCGGATTTCGTTAAACTACTCGTATGTAGTATAACGAAATCCGAGTTCTATATTTTAATTAGATTGGCATACATTTTATTTGACCCTTAGTTGAATTCATTGTCAAATCCCCTCAGGTTGTTTTTATATTCTTTGGAGATTTTTGCATGAAATAATTACAAGGAACATTAAGTAAACACGAGTCAGTCAAAACGACTAATTTCTTTGAATGCTTCTTCCCTTATGAAACCTGCTATAAATTATTAATGTATATGTATGGATAGCAGGAAATCGTCTGATCATTTTATATTTAAATTCGTGCAAAATCGATAACATCAAAAGGTTGCCAATATACTCGAAAATGTTTTATTATTGAGACAACGCAATATTGACTGGCTGTCAGTCACTATGCTAGTTATTTCTGTACTGGTTCCTCTATTACCTTTAGTATCAGGTAAGAATTTTATAGCAAATCATTTTTATTTCCAAGTACAAAATATTTACTTATTTTTGTTGAGTTATCTTTAACATATACACTGTTTTCATTGATTTAATTTCGACAGATTTTGATCAGCATTTGAACACATTACAAATGAAATAGTAAAATTTACGAACTAGAAAATAAAAAAAAGTCTTAACTAACACTTAGCAAACACCAACATGAAAAAAAAATCGTTAAACTTGTATCAGTAGTCCGAAGTGCTTTTTCTCGATTAGGTTCTTCATAATTTCGAAATTTATAAGCGGACATTATCAGAAAGGGTTGTTCAATGTTACCCTCGGGGAGTGATAGTGCACCATCAGCGGTATCGCCCCAGTGCTGTAAAAAAGTCAACACTTCATGCGTTCGAAGCATTTTTCTTGATTTAACTTCACCAGGATCGCTCAAACCCGAATATTTGAAAGCCAAGGATGAATAAGAACCGAAACAGTTGAAGACCTATATGATCAAAAAGGACTTAAATAAATAGCCCAAAACCATCCAAGGCCAGCTTTGTCTCAGGAAGTTGAACCTTAGTTTCTTTATAATTTCTAAATTTAAGAAAGGACAATTTAAGAAATATTTGTTACAAATCATGTCAGTACCGAAGTACCGACTTCTGAACTGATGATACACTCGGAGACTGACTTTAATTTAACACTCAAGTAAATCGTTTACATGAAATAATCTTTATAAACACCACTTGAAGAATCAAATTCAAAATAAGAAACGTCTATGGACTGCAATGAGAAATATTTGAATATATCGAAAACTGGTTGATTGCATGAGTCATAAGTTAACATATGTACCTGTAACACAAAAATGAAGTGGTGAAGAAATTTTCTGTTTACTTGCCATACGGAAAGATATTTATAATATTATACTAGATTTTACAAGTACACCTGTCAGTAAATGAAAATAACACGTGCTTAACTCCATGCTTCCGAAGCGCTTTTCTGGATTTACCTTCATCGTGTACGCTCAAATTCAAATATTTGAAAGCCACCTAAGCTATGTGACCAAAAGGGACCTAAAGAAATAGATAAATTTATCTAAGGTCAACTTTGCTTGTGGGAGTATGAACATTAGTTTTTATAAACAATTTCTAAAATAATCAAGTTTATAAAATAATGTCAATACCGAAGGACTGACTACTGAGTTGATGATACTGTCGGGGAATAGCAGTCGACCGGCAGTGGTATCGATCAGATACTAATAAATGAAAATAACAGTTGATATATTTCGTGCGTCTAAAGCTCTTTAGGGAGCAACTATTTAACTTCAAGGGGATAAGGGGGGGGGGACTTTTATGGTTTTTGTCTGAGTCAGAACATTTTTTTTCAGTTTTTCGACGCTATCAATCTTTTTTTAAATGGTCGTTCCCTTACTGACTAGTAAAAAACTTCTGAAATAAAGGGTATTATTATTATTACTATCATTATCATTGTCATTATAATTGGTTACATCATAACATAACATGAAGGAAGTGAATCTATTTTGCATATATTTGATATTTAACACTTTCTAAGTTTGATATTCTTTCAAAACTTGAGCGACTACACTTGACGACATTTAAGTATATCTTTATTCCCCGAGGGTATCACCAGCCTAGTAGTCAGCACTTTTGTGTTGACATGGATTATCATTGATATGGTCATAATTATAAATTAACTGTTTACAAAACTTTGAATTTTTGAAATACTAAGGCTTTACGACCTCAGGAATAGATTACCTTAGCTGTATTTGGCAAAACTTTTAGGAATTTTTGGTCCTCAATGTTCTTCAACTTTGTACTTTATTTCGCCTTTTTAACTTTTTTTTATTCGAGCGTCACTGATGAGTCTTTTGTAGACGAAACGCGCGTCTCTGCGTAAATACAAAATTTCAATCCTGGTATCTATGATGAGTTTATTTTAAATTTTATAGAATCCATATATACCTAAAAACACCTTACAATAACTAAGTTAACATTAGTGGACTTTTTGAAAATCGGTGACATACAAATGAAACAAAAACCTGTCTATGGGAAGTGCGAATCGAGAAACCCGTTTCTTATGTGGAGAAGCGATATTTTCTTTTGTGAACGAGATGCATTGTGGGAAAATCGCAATTTTTACATTTGTAAAAAAAAAGAAGATTTTGTGGTAAATGTCAGTTTGTTTACGACAAATGAGTTGAAACATTCTAATGGTATGTTTTGCCTCCCTTAGCAAAAGTGTTTCCAATAATAACTAAATAATAGATTAATGAAAACTACTCACAATATACCTATATAATTATGAGTTGACAGAAAAAAGTGTGAGTAGAACTTGTACTGTAACACTTTTCTCCTTTAACCAGACTTCGAAACTTCTGCAAAAAAATGTACACCTACTGAAGACATGCATCTCCCATTTTGAGTGTTTAATGAAAACCTTCCCTCTACCCCCTCCCCCTTCCCTCCCCCAAAAAAAAAACAAAAACAAAAAACAAACATTTTTAGATATTTCAAAAACGATTCTATGCAGTCCATGCATTTCAGTCTTTGATCGCTTTTTGGAAAATTGCTTTTTGGAATAATGAATAATCCATTATTGTCCTTCTAATTTTATACTTTGGTATTTATCCTCACGTTGTTTATATATTATGAGGATAATATGCATTACATATATTCAAGGAACATCAACCAAACAAGACTTAGTCAATAATGATTTTTTCCTTTATAAAACTGCTATAAATTATTAATGTTTATATATAGACACATAAATATAATGACACCAACACGTTGCAAATATACTCTAAAATATTTTATTATTGAAACAACACTATGTGGACTGGCTGTAAGTCACCATGGACCATAGTGCTTTCTGTACTGGTTCCTCTATTATCGTTTACATCAGGTAAGATTGTTATCATATAATTTTCATTCTCGAGTACAAAATATTGAAATATTTTTGTTGAGTTGATTTTGATAAACAAATGAAAAATCATAATTGAAATATTGTGGCAAGAATTAAAACAGAAATGAAGAAAAATACATAAAAGGGTTTAACTTATAGTTATCAAACACCAACATGACACATCTTTAAACTTGTATCAGTAGTAAATGAATACCACGATAAGAACTACAAGCGCGTTTGGGGCACATTAGCTGCGAATACAGTGTGATTATTTTTTTTTTCATTCATTGATACATTTGGTACTTTCATGGCTTAAAACATTTAGGTTTGAGCGTTCCTGTTGAAGATAAACCCATTAAAGCGCATCGGGCGCACGAAATTTACCATTCTTTCATTTATTAGCCCTGGGTCGAAACCACTGCTGGTGGACTGTTAGTCTCCGAGGGTTCTGAACAGCTCAGAACTCAGTACTTCGGTAGACATGATTTACAACATGCTTCTCTATAACTTCGAGTTGATAAATTAAGAAACTATCAAGAAACTAAAGTGTTTAACTCCCGCAGCCAAAGTTGACCTTGATGAGATTTGACTATTCTTTGTATTCCCCTTTTTGTCATATATGTGACCGTAACTGAAAAAATGGGTCCAAATGAGCCTTCTACATATAGTCAGTTGTTTTCTTTTTTTTCAATGCTATGAATGTGCTTATCATGTATACAAAATTTTTTGATGATATATCAACTGGTTTAAAAAATACAGCATGTTCTAATTGTGCATGCATTTGCGTACATAATATTTTAACTTAAATAATGGATATTCAAACAAAATTCTGACTTATTAATTTTTTTTTTATAATTTGAATGTTTTAAATGAGTTTAACCTCAAAATTATATTTTCTATAGATAATCTAGATCTGAATATCTATCTTGATGACACAAATCTTGTTTTTTGTGGAATTTATAAATGTTAAATATGTAGTTTCTATGGAAACAAAACAATGCTGATTCTAAATTCGCGTTTTTTTCTCTCCAAATGTCTTCATCTTTACATACATTTTTGTGTTGTTTCTGGTGGTATTGTACTGTCTTCGTGTCATTGTCCCCAAATCTGTTTTATTCACATTGTTACTTTGAAATTAAGTGTCCATTTTTTTTAAAGTTTTGGTTGATCTTCTATGAGTTGCATTACGTTATCGTATGTTTCGAATGTGTGTTTAGGTTTTATTTGAAATAAAACAGAATGTATCACAAACTTCCATCTGATTTTTTTCCAATTCCAATGAAAAAATCTTGAACTTAGTGACATTGCTATTGAAAATGTCTGTACCAGGTGCAGGATATGCCAGTTGTCTGCCATATGGCCAGTTTATTAACAACTGAAAAAGGTTTTTGGTGACAATAGCCTTCAGAATTAGATATTGTTTATTAAATTAGAATAGAAGACAAAAAAACTTTGATACTTTAATTCAAACGGTACTGCTTTCTTAATGAACATTAATGTTTATTGAATTCTCCTTCATTAGTCAAGTCAACGTCAGTTCTTGCAACGGTAGGATTTGGATAGACAACATCTTTATTAGTTTCATTAGAACAATATTTGTTCATAAATATACCACTGTCTTGCTGCATTTTATCCTTTGGGTGTTAAGGTGTTTGGCATATTAAATGATGAAATTATAGTGATCTTCCTTTAGACATATTGATCATGTTGATGATAACGAGTTCTGGGTGACATAATTCTTTCCATATAACACATCAGTATTTTGTTGAATAGATAATGGAAGTGGTGGTATGTGCTAATATGCTTCAGTGTATTAAAATACTGATGAATGCATTGCTTCCA
Source organism: Mytilus californianus (assembly GCF_021869535.1). Taxonomy (NCBI): domain Eukaryota; kingdom Metazoa; phylum Mollusca; class Bivalvia; order Mytilida; family Mytilidae; genus Mytilus; species Mytilus californianus. Next base: position 56,252,277 of record NW_026262679.1, on the reverse strand, counting down.
AATATGATATATGACAGGTTTCTCAATATTCTTGACTAACTGGAAAATAGCATGGCTATTACTACTGGACGTGATGACACTATCTGCAATCTGCAAAGTATGTACAACATAATTGCTATTACACCAACAACAAATATTGTACATACAGTATGTTTTAAATGTATTCAGAAAAGACAATAAATATCAAAGGGGTTAAAATGCCCTTTTCCTGCAATGTATATAGGATTCATACATGTATAATGTTTGGTTCCTCAGTGTCCTGAAGAATGACAATTCTTCGACTTGGGAAGATAACCTAAAAAATATAATTGAAATTTCAAACAATAAGTCATCTGTTTAATAACGGACGAAAAAGTCAACAAAGTAAAAACGCTTTTAATAGACATTAAAGAATGTGAGAAAACAGTTAAACCAGATTCAGACACAATGTCCACGATAAAAAAATGTCAGATTTGGGTTAGGAAAATGAGTTGTGTGTTCCAGCGAAAGGAGTTATAATTCTTATACAGTTTATTCTAACTTATTTTTATATTTCAAAAATTCATTTATTCATAAAATAAGCAATTACAGTGAAAAGTTAAATCACAAAAATACTGAACTCCGAGGAAAATTCAAAACGGAAAGTCCCTAATCAAATGGCAAAATCAAAAGCACAAACACATCAAACGAATGGACAACAACTGTCATATTCCTGACTTGGTACAGGCATTTTCTTATGTAGATGGTGGATTGAACCTGGTTTTAAAGCGCTAAACCTCTCACTTGTATGACAGCCGCATCAAATTCCATTATATTGACAACGATGCGTGAATAAAACAAACAGACATAATAGGTAAAATTGTCAAAATAGGGGTACAGCAGTCAAAATAGGGGTACAGCAGTCAACACCGTGTCACAATCTTAATCACAACAAAAACAAACAAATATTTCACAAAGAAGCACAAAAAAGCATATATCACATTTAACAACCTCGTTCATTGCTTTCTTATTTTTGTATTTTATTTAATTATGCCAAATCAACCCATACAGGATCGAGGGATTTTAAACACTCGGACCGAATCGTAATTTTAACATTAACTCTGGCGTAGAATCGCGTGATTGACGTCAGAATGAAAACGTCACACAGGTAGAGATATAAAATAATTGTGTCGTTCAAAGTATGCAAAAATTATTATAGAACAATAACACAATGGCGGGATGAATATTCTGAGAAGGCATCTGAGTCCAAAACGTATTTTTATATTTCAAAAATTCTTTTTTTCAAAAATTAAGCAATAACAGTGAAATATTGTGATATATCATCTTTGTCCAAAACGTGTTTGTTTTGTTTGTTACTTGCTGTCATTGAATCTTGATATATAATTCTAAGTATAGTATGTTTTGTTTTCTGAACACAATTGATTAGTTTTTGACTTGCTGAACAAAAAACACACAAGTTGGATAAATGAGCATAGCTCATTCTTATCGTTTCTCGTGCATATTCGAAAATACGAAAATATATGGTCTAAATACTCATATGGTCCGGCCCCGTTAATAACCAAACAAGTATATACTCATATGGTCCGACCATACGCGTAAAAATCCCGGATTCGGTAGTCTGTAAATAAATCAAGCAAATTTGGGAATAAAATATGTTGTGATGATACTAGAAAATAATTTTTCGTCTTGTAATTCATTATTGAATTATTATAATTATGCAAAAATATTTGAATATATGTTTTGTTTTCTTATGTACATTAGCAAAATTACAAAAAATGTATCCAACAGACAAAACTTGTTTTCATTGAAGAATGGTGCATGTACTAATAGTGTTATTTCCTTTCTTCTCTGACGATTAAACATTGCTGTCACGAATATCCCCATCCTTATAATCATTCAATTTTAAAGGCATCTGTTCAATGAGCCATGAAAAAATGTACACCTTCTAAAGCTATGCAACTCTCATTATAAATTTGTTTGAAGAAACCATCCTCTTCACCCCCATCCTCCCAACAAAACCCTTACAAAAACATAAAACAACCTTTTATTCTGCCAATGCATTTCTTTAGTCCATTTTTTTAAAATTTTAATTTTTTTGTAGAATAATTTATAATCCATTATTTTTCTACTAATTTTAGAATTTAATGATTGTCCTTACATTTTTTACATATTATGTGGAGAATATAAATGAAATCTTTGAAAGAATCACTAAGCAAACAAGAGTCAGTCAATACGAAATATTTCTTTGAATACCATGATTTCTTCATTCATGGAACTTCTATAAATTATTAATGTATATGAATAGACACCAGGAAATCATCTTATAATTTCAAATTCTAGTCTTACAAAATCAATGACACCACAAGATTGCAATTATACTCGATTTTTTAATATCTATTTTATTATTTAGACAACACAATGTGGACTGGTTGTAAGTCACTATGTTCAATTATGTTAGTGATTTATGTACTTGTTTTTTTTTATCGTTTGTATCAGGTAAGATTGTTATCATATAACTTTATGTTAATAATATTGAATTATTTTTGTTGATTTGCCTATGACATGTCAATGTACACTGTACTAATTTAATTTGACAGATTTTAATAATTGTTAGAACAAATCAACAATGAAATATCATGGCAAGAGTTGGAACAGTAATGAATAATAAGAATTACTAACTAGACATAAAAAAGGCTTAACAAACACCTATCTAACACCAACAAGAAAAAATCGTTTAACTTGTATCAGTAGTAAGTAAATATTAAGATAACAAGACAAGCGCGTTAAATGGACATTAACTGCGAATACAGTGTGATTAATTTTGTTTCATACATAAAAACATTTGATACTTCCATGCCTTTTAAATATTTAGGCTTGAGCGTTCCTGCGGAAGATACATCCATAAAGTCGCTACGGAGGCAGGGCATTTACTAAGTGTTATCTTCATATACTAGCAGTTAATCGAGTCCACTACTGGTAGAATGTTTGTCTCCGAATGTTTTCAACAGCTCAGTACTCAATGTCTCGGTAGACATGATTTACAACATGCTTTTCTAAAATACCGAGTTGACAAATTTAAGAAACTATTAAGATACTAAGGGTTAAAACTCCCTCAGCCAAAGTTAACTTTGATGGAATTTGGTTATTCCTTGCATGCCCTTTTTTGTCATATATCTCCTAATGTATTAACATATTTGTACATCCCTGGATTTCAAATGTTAAGACTTAAGCGTTCCAAACCAAGATAAAATCAGTAAAGCACTTTGGATGCACACAATTGTCAAGTTTTATTGCATATAAAAGTATGGAAATGATAATGCGCTGTCGGTAGTCAGTTTGGTTCAATTTTGAAAAAAGATAAAAGATCTTGCTGATATTTTTGTCTTGCAAGATCAATAATTTGACCTTATCTTGGTCCGTATGCATACATTTTATTGTATTTGACCCTTAGTTGCGCATGTGCTTTGCATGTTCAGTCATTAAAATAGAAAAGAATGTAAATTTGAAAAATGAAACAAGGTAGCTACCAGGAAGAAAAAAGCGGGACGAAAAATACCAGATGGACATTCAAACTCATAAATCGAAAATAAACTGACAACGCCATGGCTAAAAAAAGAAAAAGAAAAACAGACACACAATAGTACACAAAACACAACATAGAAAACTAAAGACTAAGCAACACGAACCCCACCAAAAACTGTGGGTAATCTCAGGTGCTCCGGAAGGGTAAGCAGATCTTGCTCAACAGGACATACAAGAAACAAATTCGGCCAAGAAACATCTTTTTTTATACATGAAAACGATGACTTTCATGATATTGTTTTTAATCTTCGTCATGAATCAAACAGACCTAGAAAAAATATCATTTTACTCTTTGCTTTTTGTCTATGTATACATGTATTTCTGTTTATATCGGGTCACACAACTATAGGCACTCTTCGGAAGTAATCTCGATAGTTAATTAGATTGCGTCTTGTCCTTGTTTTGTTTATTGTTTCAATGAAACTTTTGTAATTCTGTTAAATATTTTAGTATGTTATAAATCAATTTAAAGAGTTTGAATCAAATCGGTGGTAACAAATATGACAGCTAAATCATAATATGCTTTCTTTAAAGTCATTAGTATCATTTTATCGTTTAGAATGTAAAAAAAACCCGATTTTTTTGCTACATAATCGTCAACCGAGCCTGCAACAAATTTAACAAGTCAATAACTTGAATTTACTATGCACAATGAGGTAAAAAGTTTTGGATTATAAGTAAAAAAGCAGAAGTCAACAAAATCTTAATTAAGTTAAAAAACCGACAACATTCAAAAATTGTAATATAAAAACAAACAATCAGTTTTAAGCGAAACTTCCATACTAAAAAAAAGATCTATACGTCAACACTTAACAAATTGCAGACTTCAAGCGAAACACAGAAAGTAATAAATCCATTGATATATGTAATAATTGATTTTCATATGCAATTACATACACTTCATTGGAACTTGAAATGCACCCAGAATATTTAATACATTGGGCTGAATAAAACTCGTACTTTCCTGGTTTCCGTTCAAGAAACAATGCCGTTTACGTAAGTAGTGCTCTAACTATAACTTCAAGAAAGTGCTTCTTACATCAATCAAACCGGTTGATATTACCAAAAATGTTCCAACAGACATTTTGTTTATGGAGAATTTGTTCCATTTACGACGGGCATTTTAAAATTAAAAAAATATATGTTTTTTTTTTTCAACTAACATGAACTTGCAGGGGAAAAAAGTAATATCGAAATATAAGTATTGTGCTATTATCGCAAAACTTATCGAAGAAATAAAGAAACTGTAAATATCAAAAATTATCAGCAAGGCCAGATCTACATAAAATGCTTTTGGCTGCAGGTACCAGTCTTGTATTACAACTCCAGTTTCTGGTGCATCACAAAACATGGTGTGAAATAAAATAGTCCATTTTTTCTGGGCTCAATTTTTCTGTTTGATTAAAAGTTTATGCTTAATTGAAACATCTATTTAGATTTTAAAAAATATTGCATCTTTTTGGGATATCAAACCAGGAAAGTGGAACGATATCATGTTTACTGAGAGTGGTGCGGCCTAGTAAAAACAGCAAACAAAAAATAGAAAAAAGTAGTTTTGACTTCAGGGTTTCACAACTTTATATTCTTCGTGACATGAGGCACTTTGTTCTATTAAATCACAATTTCGCATTACTACATACATAATATATACATGAAAAAAATATTCAAATTTTGTAGCATTTTATTTTAAAAAAATTTCAAAGATCAGCTGTTTTGCATGTAAGCCTATGGAGCAGTCAATTACAAGAGTGCAACCTGAAACCATTAACTGACTCTTAACAGAGTTATTTCCTCTAAATGACGACGTTTGACATTTTTGTCCATCTGCCAATTTGGAGCTTTGTACCAATTATCAAGAAATCTCTGCACTAAAAAAAACTCATCAAAGATACCAGGCTTTGTAACTGTGTTGCCAGACATGCGTTTCGTCTACAGGTTGCACTTCTGTAGCTGTAGACAATGCAATTTCTCATAGCAACTCCTTTTACGGCTAAAAATGTGCCACTTTTACTATGAAGTTTCGTAAAAAAATTATGTCCTAGAATGGAAAGTTCATATGTGATACAATTTTTTTTAAAGGTCAAAATATAGGGCAGTGCGGCATATTTTCAACATTTATATGCCCCGAACTTCTAAGAGTTTAAACTTATATTAAAATTATGTACTGCCCCTGCCTTCACTTTTGGTCCTCAGAATTCAATTTCGCCGCTGTCCGTGTGTTTTTATACTGGTAACATTCCCAAGATATGTCTCTATGAGATGAAACATAGAGATCATATCTGGGAACCAGTACGTAAATAAAACAAAATATCTATGAATATTATATATCTCCCCAAAAGAGACGTGGTTTGTGAAACAGCAGTATTTACAAAGTGCAACCTACAAAAGACCCATTCGGTGACGCTCAAATCAAAAATTTAAAACGTCAAAAAAAGTACTAATTTGAAGAGCATTGAATACATAAGAAATGTAATTGCTGAGAAAAATGCGACGAAATATGTTATGCATGCATCAATGTTATAATAAAGACATACGCGTATACGGCAAACAGTTTGTAGATATGTTTCGGACAAAAAAATTAGCAACATTGTATAGCTAACATTGTATCAATATAAAGCTCGCTACCATAATCACGTAAAGAAACTAGCTATAACAAGTAGTTTCTAATGAACATGCGACGAACATTTCATATACATGCATCAGTGAGAAACACATACATATATGGCGCAAACTGTAAGAAGATAAATAAACTCATCATAGATACCAGGATTAAAATTTTGTAGGCCAGACGCGCGTTTCGTCTACAAAAGACTCACCAGTGACGATCGTATCAAAACAATTAAAAGGCAAAACAATGAACGAAGTTGAAGAGCATTGATGCATTACTAATCTAAAAATGTATCATGGAACTATAAACAACTGTTATACGTCAAGTGGGTGGTTTAGCTAGCTATAAAACCAGGTTTTTCTTCGGAAAATGTCTGTACCAAGTCAGGAATATGGCAGTTGTCTTTCACTAATTCCGTTGATTGATAACGTTTGTTTTTGTCAGTTTTTATGGACTTCTCATTCTGAATTTGCCTTAGAGTTCCGTATTGTTGATATACCTTTTTCATAATGTAGGGCCTATACCAATATGAACTTTGTACAAAATATCACGAAACTTTAATGTAATTGTAGAAAAAATTACGTTAAGATTTGTATCTAGAAAACTGTAATACTAGATAGTCTGCACCTAAAGAACGCAGATATAATCACCCTGGCAAGATAAACGCATAAGTAACATTACCAAAAAATGTCAATTGATTATTATTTTGAGTTATTGATTTTTACAATATGGTCAATGTTAAAATAATATATCAACTGTTTTGTACAAGGCCACGATGCTGCTAAAGAAAGAGCGAAGTTAACCAAGTCCTTTTTTTTTGTTCCGAATACAAAACAAAAGTTGAAATTTGTTGTTAAAAATTGATCTAAAATAAAATAATATTGTTTTCATAATAAAAGTGTTAAACTGTAAACCCAAAATAAAAGTTATTTTCCATCCCTAAATGAGCACCTTATTATGAAGAAACATTATATATGTGACGATAAAATGGCATGGTATAAAATATCACTTTGTTAATGAAGACAATATACAATTAAAAACCAATTGTTCAAAGAACAATTGAAGGTCTTTCCACATCAATTTTCTAAATAATTGATAGGAAGCTACTTCTGGTTTACTCAAAGTTATTAATAGCGTCAAAGTATAGATTTCTTCATACTGATTCAATAAATAAATGGTTTCTATATACTTTTGCCTGAAATAAGGGAGATAATTGCCAACTTCCGGTTTAGAAAAATGTCACTTCCGGTCTCATATGATAGCTTTATTCACACTGATTCCAAAAATATATAGTTTGTATATACTTATGACTGTAATAAGGAAGATAATATGCTACTTCCGGTATATGAAATGTCACTTTTGGTCTCAAATGATAGGTTAACCTATGATCATTCAAAAAATATATGGTTTTTAGGTACTTTTCCATGAAATAAGTGCAAAAAATACTACTTCAGGTTCACTCAAGGTCACTTTCGGTTTACTTTTTTCAAGTTCATATGTCAACCAACAGTTTGCAAAAGACCCTATGGCTTTATCATGTACCAAGTTGGAGTAATAATCAATTAACCTTAAATTGAATCATTTCAGGGACAATAACTCCTATAAGATATCATTGGATTGTTTCAGACCAAGTGTATCATATATTAATCACAGTTAAGCAAACATTTTGCACTAGTTCTTTAATTTGTAATTTTAAAAGTGACAGAGGAGATCAAATAACAAGGAAAAGTCAAAATTTAGAATATGACCTTGACCTTTGACCATGGCCTCAATTTCATTTAAATGAACCAAGGAACTCAAATCAATATACCTTAGGTCTCTATGACTTACCATTCATGCTAAACATTTATATATCCCTTATGTCAAATACAGAAGGGGAAATAACTCTCATATGGAGTTTACGTATCGCTTCGGTCAAAATTGGACAAAACATCCTGAGGATATAACGAGCAATTTGGTAAAATGAATTTGTCGCTTTCTTTTACGGTTACGGAGGAGATGCACGCACAAGGAAAATAGTGTTCGGGGAGATAACTCCTACAAAGAAAAGTATTCGGTTAAGCAGGGTCAATTTCAAACTGTTCGATATCATATACGAAACATCTAAGCGACATCTTGACAGAAAAGTGGAAAGACCTAATTATTGACTTTTGATGAGGTCGATGCAATGATTTATCAACCCCAGAGATATGATATTCACCAAGGTCAACGGCCGAGGGTGAGTGTCATATCTCTTGGGTTGATAAATCATTGTATCAACTGAAATCAAAAGTCAACAATTGTTTTATTATATGACTCTTTATCCTACTCCAATTTTCTAGTATTTGTTCAAGTTACTTTTAAAATTGCTCCTTGTTTTTATACTAAATATATCATCTGCTTTTGCAGTTGCTATTTTTCATAAGTTGCAATATTTAATAAAGTTTACTTAAAAAATACACCGAAAACAAGAAGAAGAGAAAAAAATACACCGAAAACAAGAAGAAAAAGAAAAAACGGGAATTTACACGACGTCATAAACCTACGTCATTGACTTTGCCTTGGAATATCTATATTTAGGTACATGGACGCTGTTCCCAATCTTATATTAACCTCTCGTGATTTTTGCCGCGATGAATGTAATGTTTTATCAAAGAGGATTTCCTATGCGTTTAGCCAATAAAAAACAGAAAAATTATAGTCATATAATATCAGAACTTGTTCCAGCTGCTGTGTAGTAAACTCTAAATATCTTAATGATACGCATGCCATCATACTCATACCAATATGTCAAGCCTAAAACCCATGTCCTTTCCTCAGTTTCCATCTTTTCTCAAATCTGCATTTTACGAACTAATGCCCTATCATATAGTGCGTCACACAAACATCGGAAATATATGTGCCCTTTATTTCAACAATACATTTAAAAAATATAAAAACTATAAAGAAAGGTGATATTTTTATCTAACGGACTTGTGTAGTCGAGCGTCAATAATAGTTAACGGTTTGTTTGCTTATTAAAATTGGTTGATATTGGGTTAACTTCCACTGGACAGAATTTAACCATTATAAACGTGCACGAAGAAAACTTTATATATACATGTAGGTCATAGCATTGTCTAGTAACTGATACCATTAAGTATGATGCAAATGGCTCGTAAAAAGGAGGAAAAACTGAACAACGAGCTCAATAAATACTATTATGAGATATTGTCAGCACTGTCTCCAGGATTTATGTTCTAATTCGTAACCTCAACCGAACATAAAACATTTGTCAATATAATACAAAACTCTCACATGGGAGTAGCCACTTGCAAAAGTCAAGTGCATTGTTTTATTCAGATAATAAGTAAACGTAATTCATTTTATCTCAATGAAAATTGTCTGTCTCTAAATAGCACATCAATATTTGCGACCCATCTTGGATAATCAACCTGTAAATAAATCATTTTTATAATTATTTATTAGGAAAAAAGCCTCTAGTAACCTTGACTGCAATGACTCGAATGACTTAAACTACTATCAAACCACCCGTGCATGAAATTCTACCCGTATACTTTTATACATCCAATCAAACAGACCTATCTATAAATACCATAACACGTGTACCTTAAAACACAACAAACTTGACATTTTTGTATTGATATATGTACAACTTTGATTAATATAATTCTTTTTTATGTTCGTCACATGTGCCCAAATGGTCAAATAGATTTGAGGTGAAACCAATGGGCACACATTCACATTAAATATTCATCGTTTTAAAAGGATACATATAATGATACAAAAGTCAATAAATATTGCTATTGTTGTTATGTATTATGTACGGAAAAAATAAAATAACAGAACCAGTTGTACTTGCGTTGACCTGTAGAGCTCGCACGTAACGCAAAGTTATGCCAATACAGACCTTATCGTTTGAAGTATAGCATTCTTTGATATAAATATATATGTTAATGCGAGAGTAAAACAAAATATATAAATTGATTCGTAAAGTGTTCCTGCACTTGCTATCAAAAGTTGCCAGAAATTATAAATTATAAGAGAACATAAAAATATATAATGACTATAACCGGGCACAATAAAACAAGGTTCACAAAAGACAGATTGAGATGGAACTTTAAGTTGCATTGGATACTAAAAACGATTGCACCATATAACCAATGATAATACTATTTGCAGTCTTAGTTGTCTGCAATCTAGAGTAATTCTTTGAACATGTTGAAATAAAAGTTTTATTTCAGGTGATCAGGATAAAATCCAGGTCCATACCGATGATGCTGGTAAATACAGTGCATATGATTTAGATGTTCTTGATCATGTCATATTCTTGAATAACTCTGTACTTTTTAAAGGCTCACTTGTCTTTGAGTTCAAAGGATGTAGCGGTGCAAGAATATACTTGACTGAACGATCAGACAGAGATCAAAATCAAGCGTTTTATGAAATATTACTTTATGCCGGTCCAAAAAATGAAGTTTACTTACGACGACGCGATAATGGACAACCAACCTCAATAAATCAATTTTCGGTTGACGATTTGCTGCACTGTAACATTTTTCGTAAACTATGGATTTCCTGGCATAATGGTCATCTTAGATATGGAAAAGGGGATTCAATACACACTGGAGAATATTACTCCTGGACAGATCCGAATCCGTTCACTATCCAGTCAATAGGTATAATGACTGGATATGGAACATCTGGTGACTGGATTTTTTCATTACCAGGTACAATTTGTAATACTAAAATATCATACCGAACATATAGTTTTAAATTATTAAGAAAAAAAAATCAGAAAAGAAAATATTATTTAAACATATCCAGGTATTCATCTTTAAATGACCGATAAGCCTACAATAATTATTACGAAATTGCAAAATATGAAAACTGCACTTTATAAATAGCATGCGTCCGACGCGATTTTCTGGATTTACCTTCACCAGGAACGCTCAATTTCGAATATTTGAAAGCCAAGGATGTATAAAAACTAAAACAGTTAAAGAGCTATATGTCAAAAAGGACCTAAAAATTATAGCCAAATTCATTTAATGTCCAATTTGCCTGATGGAGTTGTAACCTTAGTTTCATTTTAATTTTATGAACGAACAATTTTAAAAAGATTTGTAATGCATCATGTCAGTATATATCGAGGTACTGACTACTGAGCTGGCGATATACTCGGGAACTCATGTGCTATATTGCAGACTTTCGAATGAAATTTTTCAATTTATATGAGAAAGTCTTTAAAATGTTAACAGATGCAAGTACGAGTAAGTGACAACTGCTTAACCTCCGTTAGTAAGAATAGTTTATTTGAGAACCAACGTCACAAATACACACACACACACACACAAAGCCGAATTTTAACGAGATATATCTTTTGTTTTCTGTGTTGTACGCTTGCTGTGTCAATGCCACATACCTTACAGTTTCTTTCATCCACAAGTATTGGTATGAGCTATAGAAATTGTCGATAAGTTGAATTTATAAAACATATTGAACCAATTTTAAAATCTTCTTTTTATTTTAGAGCCACATTGTTTATGTTCTTGTGAGTACAAACAAAGACTGGATTACTGGTCTTCCTTGAATGCAACAAACCACACACTTGAAGAACTGAGAGAAATACTAAAACCAGTACTATTAGAATTACAGAGAAATCTTACTGTTGATAAAAAGAAGCTGTCTTCGTATGATCGGAAGCGTAACAGTGCAAAAGATGAGCGCCCATCTTCGCAAAATCTCGGCTTTGTTGGGGTGGTTTTTATTTCTATTGTCGTTGGGTTAGTTATTTTCATAGACATCGTTGCAATTCGCAATCATTTTAGAACGTAAAGTTGTAATTGAGCTGATTAATGATGATATGTGTGTTAAACATTCATTTAGTCAATATTTGCGGATTGCTATTTTTTTTTTTTTTTTGGGAAAGTCCATATCTTTTTAACTATGCACCTTTTGTGCGGACAAGTAACGCAATGACATCTGGGAAACGGTATGCCCATTTGACAGTATGGGTCAAAACATTTTTAACATGCCTGAAACAATAAGGAGGTTACATGTATATATAGTACTATAGTGCCTTTTTGAGGTTTATAATTGTTGTTTTTTGTCGCTTTTCTCTGTTCAAAGATTTTGTCTGGATATTCTAATATGTTTTAATATTTAACGCACAATTTTGGTTAGAGATTTTAAGTTGTATTATTTGAATGTTTCAAATTTCCAAGCCTTTCACAAACCTTTTGTTGGTCGTGAACTATAATATCGTCACGATAATGTTATATGTCTTTGAAAATACCTCGTAAACAATTAGTATATAAAGAAAATGTTGATTTTCGCATTTTTTGTTGTATTTATTATTTGTATTTGCATGCATGAAACTGACATCGAGGTTTTTTGTTTTTTTTTTTTATTTTATTTGTGTTAATGTTTTTTAACTTTTGATATGCTTCACAGTTTAAAATTTTCTTCTCTCTATTAATTCTTGGTTCTTTAGTATTTCCATGAACTCTGAATTTTCAAATAGTTAAGATTATACCTTTATTTAACTAGCTTTTATGTAAACACTGATGATTAAATCACCAATCACCAACAACAGTGTAAAGTTTGTAGTTATTCGATGCAAGCATTCCATATCTAGTGCGTGACATGTAAACAAATGCCTTAAATACGACGGTTAAAATCCTACAACTCTAGAATGACAAATAAAAATAAAAAATATCTTAATTACTAGAACCAACTCCAACAATTTTGTAAAATTTCCTTTTCAATCGATCCAAGCATATTCAAGTCATACTGAGTACAACATGTGAAAAATTTATATTCGACAGTTCAAGTCCCATAACTCTGGAACGACAAATCAGAAAAAAATCAAAATCGATAGGAAGCTTCGAAAATCATGAAAATTAAAAAGGGAGCTTGCTTTGCTCAATTTTAGTCATGTGGTAAAAAAAATAGGTAAAATATCACAGTAAAGTTGAGTTCCTGTACAATATTTGATAAAATATTCTAATTTGAAAATTTGGAAATCGTCAAAATCGAAAGGGAGCTTTCTTTCGTCAATCCTTGAGAATTGTTTCCAGCAAATTTGAGTTTTCAGGCGAAGTTTTGACATACGGGCGGACTACAGTACATCATAGTACGCCCCGTCTAAGACTGGCGTATAAAAAGGAATTGCTTTTATTCAGAGGTACCGGAGTTTGGTCCCAAATTGAGTTTGAGATGATCAATATTAGATTTCAGTGTAGTGTTTATGGACTATTTGTAAGTAATTTTATCAACAGATTTAAGCTCTGAATTTTATAATTCAGATTTAAAGTCTGTGCTGTTTCGAAAGATATATAATACCTTGATCATTTTTTAGCTTAAAGGGACACAACACAATTTGAATGTATCATGTCTCTCTTTTGCGTAATAGAAAAAAGTAGTTGTAAATTTAAAATTATTTCTAGCAATTGAATCTGAAACCTTATCAAAAACAAAAATTGTATAAAAATCACACAAAAAGTAATAAATCATCCTATCCAGTGTTTTTATATACACATTGCATCACTTAATTTGTAGGAATTAGAGTTTTGTGACACGACTAGAATATTTGTATTGTTCTCTTTTATATTTGAAATTCTGTACACTGCTTTACTTTTTACAGAGTGCGAATGTGTTCTTTAACAAATCATGAGTTTGTTGTTCGAATCTACCTAGACATACAGTGACCGATATTAGAGTAATGTTTTCTAATACAGCAGATTAAGCACATTCACCTGGCTTCAACCTGGCCCACCCCTCTACTTTCATTTCAAAATGCCTCTACCATGCAAGTCTGTGATTTTTTGTTCATAATTAGAGACATATGAGTATATCTAATTGACCAATGGAGCCACACGGGTCTTTCGTTTAACATATAATCTGTCGCACCAAGTAAAATCTTTGTGTGATTTGCAAGCAATTCGAGGCTATAAATACTATCCTCGGGGTCAACACAACTAACCTTGAATCTTTAATACGGCCAATATGGGAACAGCCAGTTAATAACACTATTGCATTTAGACGAAGTGTGTACCGGCATCGGCTACAGTTTCATACACACTTTATCTTAGGCTCCATCATGACCCAGTTGACCTTGATCTGGATACATAATGTTATTTGTCTTCAAACACTTTTGGTCCACATCGTACTTCATGTAGGTCATTCCAGTTGGACTTCCGGTGAGCACTGAAATCGTTTATTTCAAGAGGGTCTGAATGAAGGGGGTTTCATTTCCATAATCTTTAAGACCATTTTCTCTATATTATTTTAACCCATTATTCTCTATTCTGTTTCCTTTGCCCATGTTTCTTAATTGTAATCTTTTAATTATACTCCGTGCTTGTCCATTGTTGAAGACTGTTCATGGTGTCCTTCTATTTTTCTTTTGCAAATGCGGCGGTAACACAAAGCCGATTATGGCTTCCGTTTGAGACCAGACAGCGCTACGACACGAAAAGTGTAAAAGTCGGACGGGATTACTTTCATCAATGACCTGAAATGTCAAATACGTATATGTTTTTCTGCTAACCATGACAGTGTTAATAACCAAAGGGTTGATTGTTTAATGTATGCTGATGACATTGTAATTCTCTCAGATTCATGAGACGAATTGCAAGAGAGGTTAACTATGCTTAATAATTACTGTTCAAAATGGTGTTTAAATGTAAATGAAAACAACGAAAACAAGACAAAAGTTATGATTTTTAATAAAGCAGGGAGACATTTTAATCTCCCTTTTTTTTTTATCTAGGTGAGAAAGCTATTGGTTGTACATATAATTATAAGTATTTGGGAATTACATTTATACCCAGTGGGAAATTTTTTCAATGTAATAAAAGATGAATTGTACAAGAAGTCTATAAAAGCATGTTTTAAATTACAACAATGTATGTCATCTTCAACCCCTGGTGTTACAACCTTACTTCATTTATATGACTATACTGTAAAGCCAATTTTAACCTATTGATGTGAAGTGTGGGGTATGTTTTCAGTTAACTCAGCTGCATGTAAGAAAAATTATCAATATATTTTAGAAAAAGTGTTTTCAAACAATACATCTGAAAAATCATATATCAAATTTATGAAATATGTATTAGGTGTAAACAAAAAATCCAGTAATCTTGCTGTGACCTCTGAACTAAGGAGATACCCAATGTATTTTTATATTATATTAGCAATGTTAAAATATTATCATCGACTAGATAATTCTGAGAACATGTTATTATATGATGCATATATAATTATGTAGTAAAGAACTTCACAATAATAAAGTGAATACATGGTTCTCAAGCATATAGATTGTATTTTAAAAAAGCTGGGTATACAAACATGTAACTTAAGAACCAATATTTATACTCTTTCACAAAATTTATCAAAGATAAGATATATAAAAACTATCTCCATTTCTGGAAGGAAAATAGAAATAAGATATTACAATCAGATCAAGGCAAACATATACTTATTTTTCCTTTAAAACTCTATTTTGTTTTGAAAAATATTTGAATCTTTAAGATTTTAGATTAAGGCAATCAATCTGTAAGATTAAAATAAGCGCTCATCCATTAAGGATTGAGACTGATAGATATGCAAAAATTTATGTGAATAAAACACTTAGAAAATGTTTATACTGTACATTGAATAAAGTTGAGGATGATATGCACTTTGTGACTGAATGCCCACTATATGTTGATAATAGAACTGAGTTTTTTACTGAAATTTCATTAACCTGCAATCATTTTCAATCTTTAGACAATCTTTCGAAGTTTTTACATGGTTATTTACACAAGAAAATGTAGATGTATATAATTGTTTGGGAAAGTATTTATCTAAAAATCTGGAGATAAGTAGAAGTTCAAAGATAACAAGTGCAAACTAACCACACGTATACTTATTTTGAGTAGTATATTTTATAGATGTTATTTGTATTATCTGGATCTGTCCTGGCCTTAAAACAGTTATTGTAAAACTGTGTGTTTTTTCTTTTATGTTTCTCAATTGATATCTAATCTTATGTATTTGTAGGTAATGTGACAAAAGCTCTTTATAGGGCCCTTTAATTGGAAATAAAATATTCTTATTCTTATTCTGTATCCGAGTCCTTTAGATCAGGAATGGCCCGGAGAGGTAGACTGACTGAGGTCTGGCGGATCGCTTCGGGAGAATCGGGAGGCCGTCGGGACATTTCAAGATATTTTTTACCATTCGGAAGATACAAATCGGATCATAATCAGATTGAGAACGGGATAATCGGGACGTTTCCAGAATAATATCTGATTGATGTCGTGATTGAAGAAATGTTTTACTAATTTTTCGCTACGAATCACAGGATCTTGATCCGACTTTTGACAAATGTTCCTATCAAGGACGGATGTAAAATTCCTAATGAGTGACTGATGCATAACTTTTATTGCTGGATTGATTCTCATTTACACTAATTCGTTGATGTTTAATAAAAAAATATAATTGAACGCTAAGAGTTATCGTTCTTATGCCAAATGGTACTTTTGATCCTATTTTTCACCGTACAGCAGAAAAAAAAATCACTAAATTATTTACACAATCATTCGATATATAATAAATGATAACGTTTTGACTTGAGGAACAGTGATATTTGAGTAGCAAATTCCGGTTTCTTCACTTTGTTTATATTTACTTAAACTACTTTTTATCGGTAAGGTTCACCTATACAACAACGTATCTAACAGGTGTGCAATATTGTACACAATGTCTTTTTGTATTCAAAAATAAAACTGTTAAAAATGTGTCTTAAATTGAATTCACAATCTTATTGAATATTGGAATGGAAAAAGGTTATAAAATATGTTTTATTTGTTACTATCAAAAAAGCTAAAATGTTAAAACAATTGTATTTCAATATATGTATTTTATATTTAGTTTGTAAAAATAGAACTATTTCTGAAACTCAAATAATGAAATTGTACATTTGCATAAAACACCACCCGTACAAGAGATCCTCTTTTTTTTTTATAAAAAGCATCGTTGAACTGCATCTGAATACCGAAAATATGATAAAAGAGTCAAATGACTGGGTTGAGCAGATTTTTGTTTTTAAAAATGGAGAATGGTCTACACTGAACATTTAAATACATGGAAATATAAACTAGTGGGAAAGGGTGGGGGAATTTTTAACCTTTCATAATGGAAGATGCACAACTCCAATAGTTTGACAAACTTTCTTAGTAGTTCCAAAGATGTGGGTTAAAAAAACGAAAATTGTTGCTATCTTTTGAAGAAGAAAAAAAGATGGTGAAAAATCAGTTAGTACCCAAGTCTTGAAAAATATGAAGAAAAATAATTCAAAACTATTCGTGCACAACTTAAACATGTGTGCAATCATTCTGTGAATTTTCAAATATCAGGATTGTATGCCGAGTTGATTACACTATGATACCTACATGGCCCCGCCCGACATGCTGGTTTTGGACTTCATTTAACCTAACTAAAATGGTATGCGTAGCATTAATAATTTCAGAGATACATGTGCAATCAATTCAAAAAATTAGAAATGCAAGTTCAAATGCATAGAATTTACGGTATTTAAAAGCGCGATACTGATGCATTTTCTACTTTAAATTGACCTTTCTCGGTCATTTATCCACATCATTTTGTTTTATAATGTTTGTTTTATAATGGTTGTTTTCGACATTTTTCGCTCGATTCGGAGGAAACGATATAGGTATAGTTTTATAACTAGAACCACAATGAGCAAAACAATAATATCATTTAGTAGTATTTGAAATTAGATTAGGAAGAATGTCTTAAATAGAAATTTACTAGTTTTATTTTCTTTCTATTAAGACACAGAAAATGTGTGCATTCAAGAATTATAATACTACATTATCGACTACTAGTATAATTGTAATTTCTGTCCTGCCTTTTTTTACACTCTATTCGGTCCTGCCATTTTTTATTACTTTATCCTGACTTTTTTTACATAAATTGTCATCCTGCCTTTTTTTTTGCAAAGTTGCTCATTTTTTTTACTCACAAAACTCCTGTCCTGCCCTTTTTGTCAAATTTCATCCTAGCCCCCCCCCCCCCCCCCCCCCCCCCCCCCCCCATAAAAGTCAAATGGTAGCTCCCTAAAGAAAATCGAATATATTTTCTAATTTGAAGAGACAGACTCATAAATCAAGAACATACATAAAGCAACAGTTGTATACCGGTGTTCAATAGTCATAAATCGATTGAGAGAAAACAAATCCGGGTTACAAACTAAAATCGAGGGAAACACATCAACTATAAGAGGAAAACAAAGGAACAACAGGAACACTGAAGTGCAACAAAAACAAACGCCAACATACATAGAAACGAGCTATTTGATAACAATTGCCATATTCCTGACTTGGTACAGGACATTTTAAGAAAAAAATGGTGGGTTGAACCTGGTTTTATGGCTAGCCAAACCTCCCGCTTATATGACAATGTTAAAAAAAACATCGCTAAAATGACAACACTACGTGACAGAAATACAGCACAAACACACGCAAGAACACTCATCACAGAGAAACGCATAAAAAAATAATATAATAGTCGACACAACATGCAAACTGCAGAACAACAACGAACATCTTCCATCAACGACAGACACCACAGGACATCACAAACAGCGACGCACTTACGTAACGAACATGCAATCTCGAACTTTATACAATTATTTTCACAATACCAGTCCAAACAATTTTCCTGACAATGATGGTATTGAAAGGCAATTTTATAATTATTTGGACTACAAACGATAAGACATAACACATTATCCAACCGAAACCATAACAGAAACATCAACAATAAATACATGAATGTTGGATGTACAAAATACCGAGACACGTCGTATAGCAATGCAAATTCACACTCGGTATAACAGTCATATTCGGGAATAGGTCACGTTCAGTAATTAGCAGACAGACGACATAGATGTTAAACAAAATCTAAGACGTGGTAAAAATGTCATTAGTTAGTTTAGACACAGACATATCGTATAGATCAACCAATTCGTGATGGTGTCCATGCAATTTATATTTACGGAGTGTCATTTTTAATCTTTCCTCCTCATAACTCTGTTGGAGCAGTTTCTACGTATGGAGTCAGTATAGTGTGAACATGCACGAAGCAGTCCTTTTTGTATCAGTAGCATTCTTTATTTCAAGTTCACTGGGTTATATGAGATGCAAGTACTGAAAAACAATAGTATACAGTCCCCAACATAGTTAACTAAAGACTTCGCAAAACGAACCCATATCAAAAACCGGATGTTTGAATAAAACGCGATTGACAACTTAAAATAAAGGACATTAGAATGATAAACTTACATTAGTTGTGACGGTTAATATCTACAGATTTTATTTTCAGAATTAGACATGTTTAAAAATAATTAAATAGTGGATTGGCGATCCACGTCTAGTGGCAAACATTCCATGCATAACTCGACGAGTACATGTTAATGTGAAACAAATATGACCTATGATTTTGCTGGACCGATACGCTGATTAGCGTGATACTAGCAGTAGCAAGATCATCCAAAAGGACGAAACGTCACCCTACCCAAACATATTATTGTAAACCAACTTATTTTCGCGGATACTTTATTTCGCATTTAGCCCTTTCTAGTCCATTTCGCGGCGATTTAATTTCGCGATTCTCAAATTTACCTGATGTAGATCAATAAGGAAAAATCCAAGTTTTACATATTCGCGACAATTTATATTCGCGTTATTTTTCTACTCGCGAAAGTCGCGAAAAAAATCGCTTGCGAAAAATTATTTGGTTTATAGTATTCTGATTCCGAGTTGACCGATCTTTGTTCGAACTCTGAAAAGCCGCGTTCTCAGTGTAGTTGCAGCAAATACCAATTTTCAAGTCTTTTGTTTGACCCAACCGGAGATACAATCCAAGAACTCCAGCATGCAACCAAAATAGAATTAAGGGGATGTGATATGATTGTCAATGAGACAATTTTCCACCTGAGCACAAAGGACGATGATGTTATTAACTAGATCACTGTATGAGCAAACCCCATACCGTATAGTAAGTTATAAAAGTCCCCGGCATGAACCGCTGTATAACCGGCTCCTGACTTGTGATAGTTACATAAAGAATATGTGTGTGATGTGTGAGTGATTACCATGGGACAGTGGTAGGTACCTTTTACTAACAAAGTTAGAAATAATAAAACTTACCTTGTAAAGATTATTCAAAATCATTATCAAGGACATGAAATTAAATATAAAAAGATAGGCGAAGGATACCAAAGGGACATTCAAACTCATAAGGCAAAAAATAAACTAACAACTTCATGGCTAAAAAAGAAAAAGGACAAGCAGACAATCAAAAGTACACAAAATACAACATTGAAAACCAAAGACTGAGCAACACGAACCCCATCAAAAACTGGGGGTGATCTCAGGTGCTCCGGAAGGGTAAGCAGATCCTGCTCCACATGTGGCACCAGCCGTCGTGTAGGATAAAACTTTATCCATTATATATCAAACAATTGCTCGGAAACATCTCAGCTATGAAAAGCATTATTGAGTCCTTGCCAAAAAAACTCATTTCCGGAATTAAGAATCGTAATCTGCAAATTTTAGTTGAAAACAAGGATTGTATCCCTTGTTCACAGAACCACTGACGAGAGTATACTTATGATGCACCAAACTCCGAAACAGTGGTAACGTAGTCTTTGCTACGCAATGTTGACTTATCGTGACAGTTTAGCAAAGCAACGTCACCGCTGTCTCGAAGGTTAATGTTGCACCAGATTATTTTTGTACAAATACAATGTATGTAAAAGTTTTGTTTTAGAAGCAGTCATTTTCTCCTCAAAGTCAAGAAAAAAAAACTGCATGCGTCTGGACTTTTTTATTTACATTGCACGGAACTTTTTTATAAGATAACAAGAATGTGTCCATAGTACACGGATGCCCCGCTCGCACTATCATTTTCTATGTTCAGTGGACCGTTAAGTTGGGGTCAAAACTCTAATTTGGCATTAAAATTAGAAAGATCATATCATAGGAAACATGTGTACTAAGTTTCAAGTTGATTGGGCTTCAACTTCATCAAAAACTACCTTGACCAAAAACTTTAACCTGAAGCGGGACAGACAGACGAACGGACGGACGAACGGACGCACAGACTGAAAAACATTATGCCCCTAGGTGGGACATAAAAAAACTTTTCATTGATTTCAACACCTTGTCAGGTCAATTGATAAATGCATAGTATGATATAGTTTTTTTTTTAATGTAGAAATGGTGTATAAAGTTACTGTATTTGACTTCATAAACATGTACTACATTTTACCTGTACATTAAATTTTGTCAAACTGGTGATTTTACTTATAATTTTTATTATTTGTAAATTAAGTAGGAACAACCGCTTTACCCAACCATACCTTCCAGCAAGGGAACCTATCTACATCAATTATAATTTAAGAGCCAAATTCATGATTCTTGAAATATTAAAAAAAAGAGATACAATAAAAAGGAATTTAGTAATACGATTAATAAGCAATTTGAATAAGAACTTTAAATAACGCGACAAGTTCTCTTTTTACGTCATACTCTAGATGGGTTTCATATTTTCATTGACAGCTTAGTGATATGTGATCATACTTTGTTAAAACACTCTTTTTGCAGATAAAAGATAAAACTATTTTTTTATGATTTATACTGATTTGATATTATATAATATCTCAATATTAACACAAAAAACACCAAATCAACTAGTAATAATTATATTAAAAAAAACACATATAAGGGGTTAATTCCCTAACTTAAAAGCGTTTACATTTGAAATTAATATAAATAAGAAGATGTGGTATGAGTGCCAATGAGACAACTCTCCATCAAAGTCACAATGTATAAAAAGTTAACAATTGTAGGTCAACGTACGGCCTTCAACACGGAGCCTTGGCTCACACCGAACAGCAAGCTATAAAGGGCCCCAAAATGACTAGTGTAAAACAATTCAAACAGGAAAACCAACGGTCTAATCTATATTAAAAAACGAGAAACGAAAAACACATATGAACCACACCAACAAACGACAAGCACTTTTGAACAACAGGCTCCTGACTTAGAACATGTGAGCACGAATATTGACAGAGCGAAATAAAATTATAAACCAACAAAGTGAAAACTACAATCAGTCGTATGTGTTTAACCGTGTCTTAATGTGTAAAAGTAGCTAATGAAAAATACAAAATAATCTTCCTGCAATTAAGATGACAGAACCAACAACAGTAATCAACTGATAAATAGTTATTTTTGGTCCACAATTTATATCATGTAGTTTTATAGTTATCAATAGTAATAAATAATAATTCATGGTTAAAATATTTAAAGTATAACCCTTTTAATAGATATACCATGTTAGCTTATGTTTATACCATGTTTATATTTATTCTTTTTTTTAAATCATAACAGCTATAGGACTTCATAATATAAACATATTAAGAAAGTTTGTTCTATTTTCTATTAAGATCCCACTTCAAAAGTTTAACCATAAATAACCGAGCTTTAATTTCTTCATTTTAACTTTTCAGCGTTTTCCCTCTCTAAAAGCATATATTTAACTAAAATTTAACATTTTAAACAATTTTGTTTAATGTATCTAGTTGAGTATAATCAAGGAAAAACATTACGGAAACATAAGATTAAATGTCCAAACTTCAACAAAGCTTACTTAAAAATTTAACTAGAAATAACAAAGCTTTTTTATTTTTCGTTTTTTTGTAATTTGTTCCTAAAACCATATTTTCCACCCAAAAAATAGATTTCTATTGAAATTGAGAACTAGAGGAATACATTTATACATAGTATAAACATAAGAGAATATTGTCTATCTACTATAAAGATTATATTTTTTTCACCATGATGAATAACCGAGCTTTTTTATTTCCATTTTACACAATTTTCTCTAAAAACCAAATATTTTATTCAAAAATTAACACTTTTTAAATGCTAATAACTATAGGACTTCATATTATAAACAAATGATAGTATTTTCTATTTTCTTTAAAGATTTTACTTCAAAAGTTTAACCATAATTAACCGAGCTTGAATTTCTTCATATATTTCCAGCACTTTCCTCTCTTAAAACATATATTTTAACCCAATTTTACCCAATTGAAATATTAATACTAATAAGTTATTAGCCGATTAATCGGTCGAAAGATTGTCCGAGTAACCGGTTAGACAAAGCTGTTCAATTTAACAAAACTACCGTAGTAACTTTAAGACTACATGATATAAACAAAACATAATAAGTGCTTTTGTGTATAAAGATCATATTTCAAAAGTGTTAACCATTTTTTTTAACTGAGCTTTTCTTCATTTCCAGTTTTCAATGTTTTAATTTTCTCTACAAATCCCACATTTCACCACAAAATGACCTTAATATGAATACAAATAACTAAAGGACTACACAATACAATGATAAAATTATGTTTATGCATACTTTCAGTATGCTGTTTGTACATTTAGTCTGCATTCTAAATTGCACTAAAAAAAACTTGTATTGCAATTAGTTGCAGGTTAACTGATTTTAAATGAGCTAAATTGACAAGGCTAACATCATACATGTACGTATACTAGTACTCGAGATAGGTATCGTATTTAACTTGGCAGCTAAGGAATAGGTGTTAAGGATGTTCGCTCCTCTTGTTTTTTGAATTTTTGCCAGTTATTTGGAATCCTCTAGTTTTATCCATGTAGTACCATTAAACAATTTACCTGATAACCCCTACTTTTCTTTTCATTATTTTATTACATATAGTTTAAAAAGCTATATTTGAAAATCTTAAAAAATCCTTGTTATTTTTTCATAGCTTTTGAAAGAAAACAAGAGCCAATGTTAAATGTATGAAAAATCTATAGAAAATTATTACCCGCCAAATTTTCGCTTATATCTCGAAAAAAAGCACACGGACCCTTCATTTTTTCTGCTTTTTTTAGTTCCTTTATTTATATACTATCAATTGATAACAGTCTTTTGAAAAGCTTGTTATTTTGAAACAGAGTAGCAAACATCCTTAATTTGTTAAAACAGACTATTTGTAGATAAAAGAATAGAAGATGAAGTTTTATGTGTTTGTGTTATACCTATTTATATAAAATTTGTCAATATTACATTGTAACACCAAAAACACGAACTCAGCTAAATAAATGATTAGTAAAATGTATAGTCTAATCTCGTATCAAGTTCGGGTTCTGGTGATCTTTAAAAAATCTACTTGTTGAACCGGATTGTGATAATCGCACTGCTTTATGAGTAGATGTTTTGATACATGCGAAAGAAATATTGCAAAGTCGTTGGAAAACAGTTATGAACCGACTCAAATTTATACAGTAAACAATGCGAGATAACAGGCATCGACAGTGAGAAATTCCTGTTCCTCAGTCGTCATACGAATAAATGAATTTTAACAAGTATCACTCTGTTCAGCTCTTTATAATGTTGCATATCACGGCTTTGTGACGTCAAATACGTTGACCCGGCCTGGATAACTTTGACCCAGATATATCACTGACGTTGATAAGTTTGACCCGAACATATAAAGTACGTCATCTTCCGGTTAGCTGGTGAAACAAAGAAAACACTTATTTCTATCATGCAAAATACGCAAATACAAAATAAATCGATTATCTGGTTGTCTGCATATTGATATTGTAAAATATCAGCTGCTCGACACAATATGAAGCCTTTTTGAACTCGTTCGCTGCGCTCAATCGACAAAAAGCTTCATATTGTAACTCGCAGCTGATATTTTACAACAATCTGATAATCGGTACATATAACGAGAGTAAGTAAACTCATCATAGATACCAGGCTTAAAATTTTGTACACCAGGCTCTTGTTTCGTCTACAAAAGACTCATCAGTGACACACGAATCAAAACATTTTGAACTTGTAAGGGAGCAAACATTTAACTTCAAAGGGGGGGGGGGGGGGGGGTTAGGGTTTTTTGTCTGAGTCAGAAATTTTTTTTCTGGATTCAGAATATTTTTTTTTGTCATCTGCTTGACCACAATATTTTTTTTCGTCAAATTGGGAATCAGAATATTTTTTTAGGAAAAAACCATAACACCCCCCCCCCCCCCCCCCCTTTAAGTTAAATGGTCATTCCCTAATGTGACATAAGAATACCAGTCAACAAAGAACATAGAAAAAAATGCCAACCGTTTTATACCTATCTAAACTATACACCCTTCTCCATACCTCTCGCATACCTTCCTTCTGGAACTCTCGTGGGAGTACAAGTCCCTGACCTACAATAAACTGGAATAATTGAATCTGGTAAAAAGTAGTTCAATATTCCTATTTTTACCAGGACGTTATGTAACAGCTACAACTGCACAATGTTTGTTCATCGTGATTATATAAAGGTCGTCTATGTAAAACGAAGATAATCTCCAATAATGATAAATCTATATCTATTCTAACTAATTCGACATTTAAAAATGTTCTTGTTTTATTGATGAAGCCTAAAGTGATCAAAATTCGTTAAATGTTAATGCGTTTTATCCATGTTTTTTCATAGGAGAACAAAAGATTGAGATATTTTTGTGTAGAAGCTTTTGTGTTGCTTACCTTACGGATTTCATTTATTGAAAGCAGTTAATGATTGTCCAATTATGATTTGTCTTTCAACGGAATTGCGTGGGATATAAAGCAATGCAGATTTTTCCTAAATGCATAAAAACCATTGATTTGTCACTTTTTTCTCTTTAACGTGACAATCCTGGCGCCTTTAATAACTACTTCTATTTGAAAAAATCATACTTCTGCTTTTGTCGCATGACGTTTTTTTACTCAATCATACTTCTTAATTAAATGTTTTAAGATACTACAAAAAGCGCTGAGTAGACTCAGGACAACAGGAAGTACTATCACTTACAACTCTTAAAAAGCACATTAATTTAATCAGTCATAGAGTTTCATGAATGAAGCAAGGCAGAATAACCTTTACGTAAGTGGATGTGAAATACATTTATGGCACTGTAATAGAGCCATAACAACCAATCCTGTATTTACCTCATACGCCTTGCTAGAATTTTATAATGCCATTTATAACATATGTGTTATATCGGTGACACACTGTCACTATACATAACGTAGTTTTGCATAACAGAGAACTGGAGCAAGGCAGAAACTGAATTTTCAGCCTCATAAGTTTTGTTGCACAGCTACATATTCTCTCACATTTATCTTGTCTCGTTTTTTCAAAGATTGATATTATGTCCAGTGGCCTGCTTTAGAGACTGGATAAGGCAATATGACGTCAGAGCAGTCCATGATACCAAGACTTGGGCCGCGAGTTTCTGTTTCGAAATCGTTATAGATCCATTTTCAATATGATGAAAAATACATCGAGTGTTTATTTATTCATTAAAATTGTATATTATTTTTTTTAATATGGACTACGCTCTGTCGTTCCACACCAAAAAACCAGTTTCAAAATAGGTCGTCAACGTCAGAAAAATTTTGCAGTAGTTGTTTGAGGATTTTAAGCAATTTCAAGCAAATGAAACGTTTTCGCGTATTCTTTTGTCCAGGATTACAGTAAACTACTAGGTCAATCGGCGCAGAAACGAGGCTAGCAAAAATTCTAAAATGTTATTTTCTTGTTCCAAAAAGGGTCAACTATGCTGTTCCTTCCTCATTTCACAATGTTTGAAAAAGAACATTTTTGTTACAGTTAAGTTTGTTTAAACAGAGAAAAAATACTGTTACGATTAAAATTTGGTGTTTTTTTTTTAATTTGACAGCTTTGCTGAGAGTTTTTTTTTTTTTAATTGTGTCAAAAGTAAAATGTCAGAGCACATTTCTGCTAAAGAATACACTAACTTATCAATTGTATGTCAACTAATTAGAAACATGATACTTGCTTCGATATCAATTTTTAAATTGTCACTATAGAAAGGATCAACACATATTGTTTATCTAACAGTCATGTAATTCCTTAGATTATTGTGTTGGCCTGTTCAGGCTTTTTTTTTTAGTTTGATGTTAGATTTAGAATTGAGTGTTTGCTTCTATTGACATTTTTTGGGGGGTTTTTCTTTGCATTTTTTTTTTGTGGGGAGGGGGTGTTTTTGTGTGTATGTGTGTGTGTGTGTGTTTTTTTTTTTTCTTCTTCTTTTGTTTATTTTTTGTATATGAAAGTACTAGAATCTGTCATAGTTACGTTCAGGTATAATTTTCTGATATCTGCTAGATGTCTGTAAAATTGAATATATTATGAATACCGAAGAAAATTTACAAATGGTTAGTAATTTTACAGAATCTCTTTAGTATTTTATTGATATAACACATAACACCTATTTTAAAAACGTCAGGGGGATGTGGTATCCTCGTCATTTAAATGTTAGGTTTTAAAATTGTTCAAAAACAAAACTGCACACAAGACGAGAGATAATTAAAAAATGTCATTCCACGTTGAATTTGTGGCTGGATAATATTACTGTCGCGGTCGGTTTTCTTTCCTCACAGTAATGTTTACTTTATGTGGTGGTTCATTTTTCCTTATAGATCTATAACATTTTGCTGCAATATCAACTTCTTGGTCATTAACTTCAGACAAATTTACACTATGAATATATCCAAGGGTGAAATAATTATATCCTTGTTCTTTGGATCTTCCAGTTAAAGGTTTATCTTTAAAATATCCAATACTGATGACATGTGGTAAAACATCTAACTTTGTAGTTACCGCCATCTTGTTGATTAGCTTGACCTAGGATGCTGGGTTGCTATGTGTTGTTAAGGGAGGCGGGGCATTGCATGGAATAATGGAAAGGTGTATAGTGACCAAAATATGATTAAACGCTGGTACAAGAATACATTTACTTAAATCATCTACTTTGGATATCTTTCCTTAGTTTTTGGCCAATGCAATTCTTATTGTCAAAACAAAACTTTCATTCTTTTTTTTTCGTTTTTTTGCTGAACTCACTTGATGCCCCGGGAATGTACTATACTTGTCTTCTAATCTATCGTTTCGATGACGTTCAGTTTTCATCCAGCTTTTACTTCAAATCTTTTCTTGCAATAACATAAACAATGACAAAGCAAAATTCTAATTGAGTTTAGGCTATGCAGATAACATCGAAAATGCACACATTGCACTTCTTTATCATATGGATTATCTAGCCCCCTGCGTTAAAGTTAAATGACGTCTCACTTTGATCAAATGGACGTAAACAATACAGAAACCACAAAAGCAGGAAATATATTTCACATGTCGCATACCATACGATGTGCAACAGATAACCTAAAGTCTGACCTGTTGTGAAGGCTTCAAGGACGGTTCTTAATTAAATCAGCTTCTTCTATATTTACCGGAGGTACTTTTGACAATTGATATATAGGTATGAAATACAATACATTAAAGTGTTAAAATTGAAATAAGATGATCCCCTGCATGGCGAGAAAAACTGGCTTTTAAATCTATAACCTCCTTTCAAAAGCTTTACAGCGAAAAATTTCCTTTTATTTTGTGCATCGGTGGGGGATTTAACTGAGTTGTTATCAGCTTGTAACGGATAAATTAAGTATCAATTTAACAAAGGTCAAACATACAAATAAATTTTATAATGATGAAATTTGAGCTCGTGGATGGCGCGTGCCGGTTTCACAATCGAATCGAAACAATTGTCCCTTAAGTTTAAAAAACCTCTGCATTGGTCTTAAATGTTAATCCGTTTACACGCCAAATGATTAGCATTCAAAGTACGATGATCAGAGGACTATCTCATTTAAAATGTGTTAAATGGTAATGCACAAAGGTAATGTGGTGTGATGTATCATAGCTTTTTGTGTCAATTACATCTCGCCGAAAAAGAGATTTAAAACTGTATTGTTCATAAATGAATGAATATATTGATGTTCAATAATCAGCGGAAATAATTTCAAACATATTTAGTATAATGGAATGTTTCAATATGAAAATAAACCTGGCTTTCATAATATTGAACTAACACGCGCAGTCTGCGATATTTGAAGCAATGTCTCACAAGTTAGCACCCCACAGGGTAAAAGAAATACCCCCAATACGCATTCTGAATCAGCACCCACACGTTTTTGTTCTTACATTTAGTTGATCGGATGCTTGGTGCGGAAGCAGCTAATGTCAGCTTTTGTTTTACCTTGCTCATAAAGATCAAACTATTAACCTCAAATATTTGTGCCTTGAACGGTATCACGAGACCACCTAGGCGGTTCATTGTTCATGCTCGCAACATCGTCAAGCTTGGGTCTTCAATTCGTTTCACTGACATTCTGCCACATAAATAACTAAATAATAAAGTATAATATAATTGTCAATCCAATTACGGAAGTATCGTCTGAAATGTCGAAAATTTGTAATTTCATTAAGTGGGTGTTTCATTTAAGGATTCAATACTCTTATTGGCAGACAACAATCACGTGGTGCTATAAAGTGAATCCACTTGCTCTCTATGACAACGTTCAAGCAATGCGTAAGCATACAAAAAAATCAAAGCACAAACACAAACAAAAGAGAAAAAACGTGCACACATTATAGTGTTACATCAACATGTTACAAAGTGAGCTTCCGTCAACACAATTAAACCACTACAAAAAGAAGCATTGAGTTGTTAGATAAAGGCCAACACTGTGATACAACATGAAACACATACAAACAAATAAAGACTTATAAGAACTATTATGTCTTTTAATTAATTTTGTAGTTGATCTGCTAGCTCATTATATATGAGCCAGTCCATGCATAAGGTACAAAAAACGGAAAAATTACGAAATTCTAAAAAGTGTGCATAATTATTGGTAGCAGACTTGTGATCTATAAAACATCTTTACTTTTCCTCATACCCTTAAAGCTGTAAGATGAACCATTTGGTTGACTGATTCGATCCACAATAAAATCATGCTTATTCAGTTAAAAAAGATGATAAACAATTTTTTTAACCTACAATATGAAATCAAACAGACCTAGAAAAATCCAATTGCTCGTAGTCGCTATCTGTTTATATTTATATGTATGTTTATATCGGGTTATATGACCGTCGGTAGTCGTCGGATGTCATCTCGATGGTTAATTAGATCACATTTAGACAAAATTACACACGAAATGTTGATACTTATTATCGAGTCCATGCATTGTTAATTGTTTAGTTTAGACTTTTTGTAATTTGGATATACATTTTAGTATGTTATAAATTAAATATGAGAATTTGAGTCAAATTGGTGAACATAATTTTGACAGCTAATGCCCCCTTTAAAGATTTTGCTCAATTATTTCATATTTTTTATTCATTTTCCATGTATAGTTTAAATGTCTTAACTTGCCACTTGATGATGTAGCAGTGGGGATAAAGCTCTCGCTTACATTGCAGAAATCAATGCAATTAAAGGGGGCAACAGTTCGAATCCCGTGCAAGGACGGTTGATTTATATAATATTAAATTACTTAACTTAACTTAACTTATATAATATTGAATAACTTAACTTAAATAAGTAAAGTTAACTTTCAATTTCAAAAACACAAGATGACATTATTTTTTGCATTTTCCCTTACGTTTAACTGTTGTCTTCCTTTCTTTAGGCATAGGTAGAGATGATGAAAATTGTTGAACTTTTCTCTCTATAGTGTCGTAAATGGTTAAATGTCTGCTCAGTATAGCATAGTTCCGGGTAACAAATTATTTTACACTGGCTTAAGTACAAAAATTCAGATATTTTTACGTCTTTTTCCGTTTTAACTGACAAATTCGGGACAAAATTGACAATTTTATAAATGTATACATTAATATCATTTTTTTTTGATAAATTTGTTTTTTAAAAATATTTTAACGAACTTTAACAACGTGTCCTGTAAAATTTATCAAAAGGACTTTTTGTACCTTTTCGCATGGACTGGCTCATATGTAAGTTTATGTGTATTACGTATTTGGCCCGCAACACAACATTTTTCTGCCTTTTCCTTTTTTCAATTTTATCATAAATTAGAATAATAGAATCTGTTATTTTTGAAACTCAAAATGAACGAAAAGTATTTCATTCGTACAGATCAGCTGTGATGATCCGAATTTTATATAAAAAGCATTAAGCCTTTAAATGTTTTATTGATATTCATTATGATTCATATCTTTTTTATATTAAGATCTTTTAAACATATTTGTGGTGGATTTAGTATCGAATTGTATATGTTATTGGAATAAAATGACAACTGTCTGAGTACTCAAGGTCATGTGTATAATGACGTTTTGATGGCCTTTATTGACATCATCTGCATTTATAAAATATTATGATCATATATATGAAATGCACTTCAAATTTGACAATGAAACTAAGTTCGTGAACCCTTCTTTGTTGGCTTGAAATAATTTATAACGCTAGTATAAATTTTTCACTAAATTCTGTAGTTTAGTATTTATATGCACTAAGAAATGTTGGGAAAATTCTCTTTTACGTCCAATACATTCACATTTTTGAAAATATTGTATTGGTCTTAATCTAAACAAATATTTGATTCAGAGTGGTTTAATGATATATTGTATACAAGGATTGTATAATGCAGGTAAAACACCCGAAATCTTTTGCATTTATTCGTACACTCATACAGCAACTATTACATTTTTCAACTTCATACTCGTGCCATATATTAAAAAAAAAACGCAAACTAGATCTCAAGTTTGGCGACATCTCGTCATGCTCGATAGAAAGTACATGATTGAACCAAGCAAATTCTGAGAATAAAATGCTGTTTCTGCGAACGATGATTATTCGAAATTGTCTTCAGTCATGACATTAGATCGGGTGATCGTTACCCAAAATTGCAAATTAAAGTACATTGTGTCATTTTAGGATATGCAAGGTATGAAAGTTTATTCGTGTCATTCTATGCTCAAGAGAGAAAAAAAAGTCGTGGCAACGACATGAGAAACTCGTGTCTATGATTTTGTAACTCCTGGCCACGACTTGTGTTTTTTCTGGAGCATAAAATGACCCGAATAAGCTTTCATAGTTAGATACCTGCTTGCCGATTTTTCAACAAAATTAGTTACAATAGTATCGTCAGTAGTCATTGCAAAAGTTTGAATTTTATTCTTAAATTAAATATATATTGAATATTTTGAGAGTTTCGTTAGATCCAAGTTATCTGTCAACAATAAAACTCTGAAATTATTTCTTTTTAAAAGTAATGAACAATGTAAAAACAGGCTTCATTTTTTACATTGCACCGAATCAGTATAATAAACGGGAAGGGGAATAAATTTTTGGTAAAATTATTGTTATCTATTTCTTTACATAAAACGACCCTGTAACGTCTACTTAAGGATGTTTGCTACTCTGTTTCAAAATAACAAGCTTTTTAAAAGACTGTTATGTATTGATAGTATATTTATAACGAAACTTAATAATAAGAAGAAAATGATAGGTCTGTGTGCTTGTTTTCGAGATATAAGCCATTGAAAATTTGGTGGGAAATGATTCTCTCTAGATTTTTCATAAAATTAACATTGGCAGCATTTTCTTTCAAAAACTATGAAAAAATAACAAGGTTTTTATAAGATTTTCAAATATGACTTTTAAAACTATATATAATAAAATTATGAAAAGAAAAGTAGGGCTTAATTGGCAAAAGTTTTAATGGGTACTAGATGGATAAAACCAGAGGATTCCGAATATCTGACAAAAATTCAAAAACAAGAGGAGCGAACATCCTTAAAACCATTTTAAATATTTTTTCCCTTGTTTATAACGCTGGATCCAAGACCTAACAAAAAAAAAAAAAAAAAAATAGCAACATTATTATTCCGGTAAATTTAATTCATCTTGACATGTGCCATATTTGGGGGTAAGGCCTTACCGGACTTCAAAATAGCAATGTCAAGATATCAAAAAGAGTCTCTTTCTTGTGTTAAATGCAAGAATTTTGAAGGCGTACGCAAACTCGAAAATTTAGGTACTGATTTCCAACAGACTGATATCTTGTGAACATCTAAAATCCTGTTCACACTAGCATTTTTTGAATCGATCTAGATAGAACCATGCAGTTAGCATTCACAGTATCTTTAATTAATCTTAAAGATCTCGATCGGTCTAATCTGAACCACTGCGTTCACACTACACAAGTAAAAATGCAATCATTATGACCTCATTATCCGGGAAATGTAGACACTGTGTATAAATAGAAATATTTAATTAAATGAATGTGTTGATACACACGTTTGCAAAACAATAATGGATGAATTAGTTGTTGCGTGAACCCCACTTGAATTACAAGTTCAAATTTTGATACTGCTGTTCGTATAGTTTTCGTTAATTTTCAGGTGGCAGGTACCAGTTTTTGGTGTACCATAACATGTGTCCCACGCAGAAATATTGTTATAGTTGAGCAATGAGGTATATAACTGCATCATGTGGACTAAAAAACAAATGAATGTAAATTTTAGGCTATTATACTACATAAGTAAGTAATTGCACACACACGTTGGGGATTTCCTTCAGATATGGGTCCAATCAGAAGTCAAAATTGTGGTCTCCTCACTTGACGGCATCCATTCAAAGTGGGGAAAAAAATCAGTTTTATGTAAACAAAAATATCTTGAGATTTTGATGGTAGGGATAGGTACGGACAAGGCTCTAATTCATTGAATATCATTTATCTCTTGAATTTTGCCTAAAATTCTTGTCGGCTTTTAGCAGGATTCTGAAGGTAAGGATTAGATTTGTATCAGAGCATCACATTTTTTGCCTTATTTGCAATGCATTTAAGAATTTAAAAATCTCCATGCTGGACAGACACCGAAATTTAAAGGTTTTCTATATATTCACATAAGCACGCACACATCTTAATTAGTAACTCAAAACCATACAGTATTTTATTTGTATATAAGCTTGAAAGATTTTTCAAGAAAATTAAATCATAAATCCATGAGATTCTAAAGATTTATTGTAAAATAACTGGTTCCTGCCACCTCGGTCCTTTTATGTTGGTCATCCATTTTGTAATAAATTGCACGTAATTTTTCAGCCATACTTGCGCACACATTATTTTCGATTCAATTGTACTAGTTTAGATCGATCTCTGTGCATACATTTAAAGTTAGATCGGTTCACTTTAGATCGATTCAAACTAAACTACGTCTTTTGTTGTTTTAGTTTAGACCGATCCAAAGCGTCTCATTGGGCTTTAATCGATCTTAAGTGAACTGATCTAGTTTGAATCGATCTAAATGTCTAAGTGTAAACGGGGTCTAAGGGATGCTGTTTGATAGATTTTTAATACGTTTTGATTTTCGATTCGACAGCCCTTCTCGTTTAATGAAAACCACTACTGGTATGTCTGATCAATGTGTGTCATGCGTTAATGAACCAAATGCACACAGTTATAATTACAAATGTATTGATTGTATTTTTGGTTTGCTTTTAAAAACATAGTTATATAATTACAGTAGTTTAATTATCGGTCAACTTTCCTAAAATCGGTAAAAGCTAAATTTACCTACAAAACTGTCCTTCTCAGTAACTATTTAAAAAACTCGAAATTCGATACTCCGGATCAAGTACACTCGCACGCAGTTGTTTACCTTTTCCATTTCTTTGTGTACATAAATTATGATACCTCCAACAAAGATTTATATGGTATTTTTAAGGGGTCCTTGATGTCATATTGTACTTGAAAATATATAAACAATATTATGCTCTATGTATTCAATATAAATTATCAATTGGAATTTCATTTACGTAAACTAATGAATAAAAAACACAAAGAAAAACGCAAACTATTCCAATAATTTAAAAATTCCGCATAGTATTCATTTCGTATACACATGTATGTCGAGGACTTTCGATCATAAATTAATTTATTTCAACAGCAAATATTACCACTACAAAAAAAGTAGACGAGTTAATAGATATAAGAAGATGTGGCATGAGTGCCAATGAGACAACTCTCAATCCAAGTCAAAATTTGTAAATGTAAACCATTATAGGTCAAAGTACGGTCTACAACACGGAGCATTGGCTCACACCGAACAACAAGCTATAAAGGGCCCCAAAATTACAAGTGTAAAACCATTCAAACGGGAAAACCAACGGTCTAATCTATATAAAAAACGAGAAACGAGAAACACTTATGAACCACATCAACAAACGACAACTACTGAACATCAGATTTCTGACTAAGGACAGGTGCAAACAATTGCAGCGGGTTTAAACGTTTTAATGGTACCAAACCTTCACCCTTATCTGAAACAATAGTTTAACATCACAACATAGAAAGACACACTATAAAATATCAATTGAAATGGCTTAACTCAATCAAAAGACATATTAACACCAGTGAACATACACTGAACAAATAAATTTTATCTATGATACAATGTAAATACAAAATAAATAAACTAAGGGAAGAATAATTAAAGTTACATGTTATACCGCAGTGAAATGTTAAATAATTTAAGAAAAACAATATGCTTGAACAAAAATATCAGCCATTTGCAATTACTTTAAACACAGGTAAATGAAAATAATTTTGTTGTTAGGTATACGTGTACAGTTCAAATGGAGAAAGGAAATATTTTTACAAAATAAATAATGTTGATGTTCATAGTATGAAGCAGTGAAAATTTATAGTAATACCAAACACTTATCAAAGCTGGTATATAGACCAGATATAACCCTGAATAGACACGTTTCAATTCCTCATATATATCTTTTTATTGTTGGTAATATCTTTTCAGTAGTGTTCTGAATGTATGCCTCTCACAAGATTTGTTCTCGCAATGTTAAGTTTGACTTTGAGTTAAAAACAACATTTAACCATTATATATACATTTTGACGACAAGCTTGATTTTGTTCATAATATTTTTTTATTTTTTATGCGTTGTTGGTTTTCAGTACATTATGTTTCCTCTTATTTATTAAAAAACTTTAAAAGATAAACATATATATATATAGTGTAAAATATTTACAGCTCGCCAAGAACAACACCAGCTCACCTAAAAGTTTCAAATTGTGACTTGTAATATGTAACTTCTTATTTATATTGGTCCTATTTATATATTGAACATCAACTATATATAGATATAAGAAGATGTGGTATGAGTGCCAATGAGACAACTCTCCATCCAAGTCACAATTTGTAAAAGTAAACCATTATAGGTCAAAGTACGGCCTTCAACACGGAGCCTTGGCTCACACCGAACAGCAAGCTATAAAGGGCCCCAAAATGACTAGTGTAAAACCATTAAACCAACGGTCTAATCTATATAAAAAAACGAGAAAAGGGAAACACTTATGAACCACATCAACAAACAACAACCACTGAACATCAGGTTCCTGACTTAGGACAGGTGCAAATAATTATCTTTAACGGATATATGAAGTAATGTACACACTTGTGGGACTTTCTGAATTTAGAATTTTCAAAATGTTTGTGTACTGTAAAAATACACTCTCTTTCTTTTAATCGCTTAAAAGAGAAATCTATTCCTTTTAGGGATTATTGCATCGATATAAAGATACATAAGACGTAGTTTTAAACAGCAAAATGTTGATATTGAGGGATAAAATTTAATACTCATTCTCTGTAACCACTTAAACTTTTTCGGCACACATAGTCACCGATCTTTCTAAAAATTGGCTGATATGTAGATCCTATTAGACTAGTCAGAAAAATAATGTCAACCGATATATATATTGGTTGGTTACCATGGTAACAGCAGAGAAAGTTGGGATTTTTGAGATAAATACAATATTTGGTGTAGTGTTGTGAAATTATGCGGCTACATCTATTACAAAGAAACACAAAAACAGTTAATTTCATTCTTGTTTTAGTCAAAATTCAAAAAAAGTTATGGGGAATATACCTAGAAACATGCGAAATTAATTTCTAAAAAATGATCATTGTGCAATTTTCCTCACAATACGAATTATCTCCCTTTGATGGGTTACACTAATGACTGGACCAAAACGAAAACGCTAATAACTTTTTTATTTCTCAAAGGATTTATGTCAAATTTGAATTGTTATAAATTTAGACCATTCAATATATAAATATAAGAAAAAAAAATATAGAAAACTTTTTTAAATCTTCACTTAACGTGACCTGACCAACGCTGACAATGCCAGGACCAAATGAAAATGCTAATAACTTTTTTATTTCTTAAAGGGTTTATGTTAAATTTGAAATATAATAAAGTTTAAGCATTTAATATATAAATTAATAAAAAAATATAGAAAAAAATATAAAATATTCAGATAACGTGACCTTTCTAACGTTGACAATAACCTGAACAACAATAGCAATGACCTGACCGATGAAAATTTCTGTGTTATTTTATATTATTAAAAAAAACCAGGAAAAATATGTTTTGGGTAAAAAAAACTTGACCTGACCAACGTTGACTGTGTCCTGGTCGTTGTACTACCTAATACTTATTTATATATTATTGGATTTTCTTTAAATTTATAAAAAAAATAGAATTAAGAATGAATGGTAAAAAAATGGGAAAAACAGTTTAGGGTACTATGACGAGCACCGAATTATTTAAACTTTTTATGGTATTGAGTAGTATATTGTATTTGACTGTGTTGTAAATTATGTTGTATATTACCGGTTATAATTTGACACGTTTGATCACAAATATAAAGTAACTCAAAAGGTGTGTTTGAAGTAGGCCATACATACATGTAAGTTAATAAATCCAATATAGTTTGTTTTTTAATATTTTCTAACAGTAAATAGTTATTTCCACGTACTACTTGAGGTATGCCCGAGCCCCTGCATGCAAGATATCTTTGTAGTTTAAAATATTTTCATAAAATATAAGTAAACATATTCGCGGACTTAACTTGAGGGTTACCAGAGCCTTGTCTTAGTTTTAAATGTTCCCGAAAGTTTGTAAAGCATTTTATATTTTCTTATTTGATAAAATTAATTGTTCAATCTAAGTGTTTCTATAAATTTGATGCAAAGCCTATTACATTTAAATAGGTATAAAGTCATTTTTCCTGGTCATGATAACGGTCAGAATATAGGACAGAAAGTCACAGACAAAAAGTCGCGGACAAAAAGTCACATGTATAATATGTTATAAACATAGACTTCTGCTTCAAAGTAAAATCTAATTTTTTTTTGTTTAAAGAAAGACAATTATATACTAATTTTGAGAAACATCTTTCTGTAATGGGCTTTCAGTGGAAATCAAAGTATGTGTACATGCATATAATTCTTTTAAAGTTACCCTGTGTAAAGAGTTATCATATTGTCAATATTTTTTAATTTGCTGCTAAAAATCCATTAAGATTACTGTTATTTTCTCAAATTTCAATAATCCAATGCCTTTTACTAATGTAAATATAGTGCTACCAAATGTGGATCCAGGGGGCCATGAGGGCCCGCCCCCTCCTTTCATTGGAAACATTTGGTTGATTACATATGGAATCACTGAAGCATGAATGTAGCGGGCATCTCTTAAGGCAGTCAGTGGTACCCCTGACAATTGTCTAGATGGTATATTTTCCCCCTGCTGCTCGTTGTAAGACCAGCAGTCACCCTCTGACCGATTTTCCGTGGGTCCTCTCAGGGAAACGGAACTTTTTGGAAAATCTCGAAAATTCCTCCCCGGTCAGAATGTCAAACAAGAAATGTGTCGGATGAATAGCAGGGACCATCGGGTCGACGGCCGACCGTACCCGCACTTGCTTGTTAAACCATTTTTTTAGGGGCTCCCTAGTTGATCTATTGAAATTTCTGTCCTTGTCCAATTGATCCCGATTTCTAGTGATATTTCAAATTGTCTGCCTTCATCCCAGCTTACACCTATTGAAGGACCTTTTTGATTTTTTTGATTTTTTATAACTTTTATAAAAATGATCTTCATGTAGATACTCATCATCCAATAATACAATATTATTCAAAACGTATAGCTACATGTATACATGCTTTGCCATTTCAACATTGAGTTTAAGAATGAATAAGAAAAATAAACAGCTCATAATAAAGTTATTTTTTCCTTTATATAAAGGTTAGATGGTCAATTATCATTTATTTAGAGGATCAACGTCTGACTCTTTTGGTTCTATTTTTTATTGTGTTGAATTGTTTCAAATTATTGACTTTAATTAATTTTTGGTCAGTAGACTAGCACAGGACCTACAATGTTCCTATTAAATTTATTGGTTTTGTTCTCTTCTGAAATATGCATGAGATGTTTGACACTGGACATAAAGCAAACCGCAACTAATCGGTCATTTCTTTTTTACAAAATTGTATACACTCTTTGCTATATGTATCGAAGTTCATTAAACGAATTTGTAAAAATTAGCACTTATCAGTATTTTTGCAAATGGACTGCTTGTTTCCATGGCAACACATTCAATGGCAAATATTGCATAATTGAATATATAATTTTTTAAATGATTTTATTTGTTTTTTTCTAGATTTAGTCATTGTTTTTCTTGTACATTTTTCATGATCATAAAAACAGACTGAAATTTCTTCATAATCAGCACTTTTATCCAGATTAGAGAAATTGTATTTGTTTCATTCAAGTGGTAACACCATTATCGATATACTATACCAGAAAAATTATTTATATATATACACATGTGTGTATACAGTGAAACTTAATAAGTGTTTTCGTTTTCCTACTTTTGTGCACATTTAAGAAACTAACTGAATTTTTTTTTAAATTGTTTTAAACTTGTGTATCATGAAATTGTTTCCATAGCAACACAGTTAAAACTATAATACCGTTATGTATCAATATGTTTCAAATTTTGATGATTACAATCATTTCTACAAATTGTAAATTTATTTATTTTTTTCTGACTGCAGAATAAGGTTTTAAAACTTTTTTTTTCAAAAATTTTCAAAAAAAATTTTTTCTGAAAAAATGAATACTAAGCATTTTGTATCCATGGTAACAAAAAAATGAGACATACTTCCCCATTAATTTTTCGCATCATTGATAAGATAAGACTATGGTATTTATGAATTGATGGTTGACTTTAACTCAGGTGTCCGCAAAAAATTATGGTGAGCATTCAAAAATGACCTCAAAAGAGTATTTTTTACCTAATGCAAACCACATAAAAAGGGGGGTATATGTGATTATGATTGAAAATGAATATGAAAATATCAGTTATTAAATTACATTAATAAAATGCACATATTTAATAAAATCATAAAAAAATATTCTTTCTTTTAATCATTTATTATGAAAAAGTGTGTTGAAAATAGCCATTTTCAGCTTAAAATCATATATATCCAGAAGAGGTAACACTGGTCATCGGTTGCTATGGCAACCGATATGCTTAGCAACCAAAATTTTGCCATTTTTTGTTTGTTTCATCAAGACTAGTAAGTGTGTGAAGTTTGAAGAAAATCCATGACCATGCGTGCCACACTCCCTATATAAAAGTTTAAATAGTTACAGAGAACCAGTATTAAGTTTTAAATTTACGTATTAGTGTTCATTTTTGACGTTGTAAATAGCATTAATCTTAATTTTCAACGGCCAAATTCAATGAAAAGATGCAAATTTCAATTGGTTTTCGGGCAGTGAACATACAGCGCGTGTGTCGACAAAAAGGTCTTTTAAAATTATGTTTATTATACAAATGAATTATGACTTCAGAATACAGTTTGTCAAACCCTACTTTCTGTGTTTTCTAGACCTCAATGTGGTACATGTACTTAATTTATTATAATACACATAATCTGGTTCCCTTTCTGTTGACTACAGTGCAAACGATGTCAGACAGCAATTACTCTAGTTCCCTCGCTGTTTACTACAACACAAACAATGTCAGCCATGACCTTGAGGTGCTTGTTAATTGGTAACTTTAAAAATGTCTTATACAGTCTAGCTCCATCTGTTCTCTTTATATCATATACTATGCATTTTGTAAAGCAGATGCTATTTTCATCTCTTTTTTTTCTCATTATAGGTGTTATATGATAAATATAGTACATCAAACAAATTATATTGTACTGTTTTCGAGCAGAGTGTTATGTCAATAGCCTGATTGAATTTGGTCAATTTTCCCTCAAAAGTTAATCGACTTGTATCCATCAGTTCTCTTTAAAATACCATAGTCAACACATGGGGTTTATAGGATTTATGTGATATGAATACGAACCCTGCTGTGTACTAGAGAGACACACTAAGAAGTATCCTATCGCGTGTATGTTCACGATAATATATTAACATTGTTTGTGAGGACACTTATGTAATTTGCACTCGTCTAAACTCGGCCGATAGAAGAAGAGTGGCGGATTCACCCGAGGATTGCCGATTGATATAAATTGGGTATTCAATACAAAGACGAAATGATCCAGATCTTTATCTTTGGTTGAAATACCAAAGGAACATAACACAGATTGTTTAAGGATTCCTCTAAAGTAAATTCTGTAACAGTCTATGTTTGGTTTTTAAGAGAATAGTCAATACAATGTACCTAATTCTCTCAGGACGCAGTTTACATAAAGAAATTCATAAGCAAAAACTGTAGGATTTGGAGCCTTGTCTGCGGGGACAACATCATATTTGTCATGGAAGTTAAAATTTTCGGTCAAGTGCTTAATAACATTTGGGTCTTCGAATATAGATGTCTAAGGAGGGTTAACAAAATGCCATGAAAATCCTCGACGCTAAAATTTTAGTTCAGCATTATACTTTATAATTTATCCAATGCATGCCTTGCGTCTAAAGTATACGATTTCAGTCAGTTATTACACTAAAATGGTGTTTTTACCATTTAGCAATTACCCTAGTTCCCTCGCTGTTGACTACAATGCAAAAGATGTCATACAGCAATTACCCTAGTTCCCTCGCTGTTTACTACAACGCAAACGAGACCAGCAATGACCTCGAGGTGCTTGTTAATTGGTAATTTTAAAAATATCTTATATACTCCATCTGTTCTTTTTATATCATATACTATGCATTTTGTAAAGCAGTTGCTATTTTCATCTATCTCATTATAGGTGTTATATGATAAATATAGTACATCAAATAAAGTATATTGTACTGCTTTCGCGCAAAGTGTTTTTTACTGTAAATTATTTCAATAGATTGATTTTGGTCAATTTTTACCTTTGAAAATGAAAAGACTTGGGTCCATCAGTTCCATTTGTTTTTTTTTTTTTCGTTGAATAAGCCAAAGATTTTTGAAAACGTTATTTAATGTTCTTTAGCAATATGGAGCGACCAACATTTCATGCCTCAAACTAATTAGGACAAAAACATTTCAGTGATTGATTGTTTGTTGTTTGTTTAACGTCAATTTCAAATATTTCATGCATATTCTTTACGAGAACAAATCACCAATGACAGTTCACAAACATGCTGAGCGCATGACACTCTCCAACACGAATAATCAGATTAACCGTCCCAATTTTCAACTGAACATGGTTATATATCGATAAATTTATCAACAGCTTAACAGACTCTGCACTGGTTTAACTACAGAATACGAGAAGTCCATGCAGGTTACCATGTTTTAATAACTCGGTCAACCCTTGGGTTTTAAAGGGATAATGTAATATGAATACGAACCCTGCTGTTTACAGACACTCTAAGAATTTTTTTTTTCGCGTGCTTTTTCACAATATAATAGTCCGCGGGAACACATTTAGCCAATATTATACACATTATTCTGACACAAAGTCGATCAGTTGTTGCTAGCCTTGACTAGTAGGCGTTAATACTTGATGTTAATACTTTAAATCAGACTGATTGTTTAAGGATTCCTATAAAGACTATATTGTAACAGTTTATGTTGGGTTTTTAAGAGAATAGGCAATACCTAATTCCTTATGGCGCAGTTTACAAACTCACAAATTCACAAAAAAAAACTATATGGTTTGGAGCTTTGTCTGCGGGAACATCATATTTGTCATGGAAGTTAAAATCTTAAAATTTTTACAAAGTAATGGTGTGTTTTTTTTCTATTTGTACGAAATATTCAACTGTTTCAATCGATATATCCTATAAGATGGTGCATAACAAATATTCGGCATTGAGTGTTCCTGATGAAGTTAAATCCAGAAAAGCGCTTCGGATGCATGAAATTTATAAAAAGTGAAAAATAACAAAAATACCGAACTCCAAGGAAAATTCCGAATCAAAAGCTCAAACAGATCAAATAAATGGAAAACAACTGTCATATTCCTGACTTGGTACAGTTATTTCTTATTTCTTATGTAGAAAATGGTGGATTAAACCTGGTTTTATAGCTAGCTAAACCTCTCACTTGTACGACAGTCATATAGAATTCCGTTATATTGACAACAATGTGTGAGTAAAAAAAACAGATGTAATAATTTAAAATGTCACAAGTTGGGGTACAGCAGTCAACATTGTGTTATAATCTTAATCACTATAAACAAAATAACTATTTCAACAAAGAAAAAAAAATGGCATATAGACACTCAATAGAGAAAGTACATAAGCGAAAATGAAAGACAAGAATACAAAAATGACCATAGCACAATAACACAATGGCGGGATGTATAAATACCTAGCCACGCCAAAAGTATATAACCAAGAATGGACTAAACAGTAAAGGTTAAAAATATACAAAGACAAATAAAAAAGACCACTATAACACGTAATTAAGATGATAAACAACGTCAGTACCTAGAATCTATA
This sequence comes from Mytilus californianus, assembly GCF_021869535.1. Lineage (NCBI taxonomy): Eukaryota > Metazoa > Mollusca > Bivalvia > Mytilida > Mytilidae > Mytilus > Mytilus californianus. The sequence goes on along the minus strand of NW_026262679.1, from coordinate 56,208,434 downwards.
CTTCAAGACCATCATGTTTTATTTGTAAAGTTGATACGGAATATTTATCAACAAGGTCTTGCCGTATCTTACGATGAACCTTTTGGGAAAAAGGACGAGACGTTCTTTGGCATAACCCTGGTTCATCAATCTTCTGCTCAGACACTGGTGACGTTTTATAAAGATTGAGTAGATGCTGCAAGCTCTGGAATACCGAATGAGTTGGGAAATGTATATATGAAGTTGGTATATTGCTGCTAAATTGGGGCAAATTTATAATTTCAAAATTAAAATACTCTCGTTTGTCATAGATTCTGGTACTGAGATGACCACTTATGTCAAATTCGAAGTTCTTTTCATTTTTTTAAATACCGAGAATGTCTAGAAATAGACCGTAAATATATCGATTTTTGTTGAATATCAGTAGAATATTTTAAAGGCAAATAGTCAGTATTATACATAGGTGTCCCTGATTTTGGACTTAACTTTATATCTCGATGCCTATTCAAACGGACAACCAAATATAAAACGGTGTCAAGAACAAAACCAACAAAAGAATTATATATGGCATTGTTTCAAAGTTTATTTCAGTTAACCGCTCTATATATATATCATATTGATCTATATTTAAAGGCTTTTATTGATTCAAACGGAAACATAATCTTACCATTGGTATTGATTATGAAAACAAACTGTCCTGTTTGGTTGTGTCCATCCTTGAGAGCAGCCGATACCGTGTGTCCATCCTTGAGATACTTTATGCAACTTATCTGAAATTAAAATAGCCAAGGACATTTTTGTTATTTAATAAGATAAAATGCTAATCTGAACATTAAAAAGTAGCAAGAAAACTGTCCTACATGTTTCCATCCACCCACCTGCGCAGCCGACACCGAGTTGTTTCAAATCTGTGTTACTAAGTGCGAGCAATTTGAAATTAAACCAATTTTATTGCTTTTTTTTAAGATTTAGAGTCAGTCTCTAGACTTTTAATATACCAAATGCTTTTGTAGAAATGTTAAAACGCATTTCCGCTACTCTTTTACTTTATTCACAACGACTAAGTTTTAGCATCAAAGAAAGTAAGATGGACTCAACAATCGTAGTAACGTTAACCTATCATTTCCTTCCAAAGCCACCTGACCTTCGTTACTTACCAACTCTTAAAGTTTGTGACAGCCATTGCCATAACATCATACAACAGTAGGATTTTACGCAATATGCAATTTAATTCTGGACTTACAAAAATGCCTTAAGGGTTGACTGGAGTAAACAAATATAGCCACTTGTATTTCTCCAATGTGGATGTAATTACTTAAGTGTGATCCCCGTTTAGCTTTTGGGATGTATAAATACGCAGCCAGGTCAAGTCGAAATGGGTGAATTAAATCTGGTGCATCGTGTAGCTTTGTATGTGAAAAAAACACTTGCAATATCTCTTTCAAGGATCCGTAGTTGACCTGTTGCACGGGAAAATTGCTCTCCCTTTCCCACATGCCGTTTTTAAGTGGCAGTCTAAATATACTGCCCTTAACCCGGTCGACCCCCTTATTGAACCTACTCATTAGATATTTTTATATGTTCGCGTCCTAGATATACATTAATGATTTTAGACTAGAAATAGAAATAATAACAATCAATTACAAAATTTATAAACTTTAAAACGGATTTGGAATTCTGATGTTAAAGTTATTAATAAAAGATAGTTTCCTCCCAATAAACGAACACGCTATATTTGTCTTTCCCTTAATATTATTTAAAAAAAAACGCAACAAAGTGGTGATAATCAAAATGACACTGTTTTAGTACTATTTTAGATTGATTTGACAGCAAGAGATGTCACGATCAAAAGTACAATACATATTTATGTAATAAGGGAAAATCACAAAATAAGGGGCGGCTGAAGTGGGAGCAAGGTAAACCCACTGTATGACCAAATCGTGGATTGTTTTGAGGACATATGTACATCTAATTTTTGACTGCCCCCTTTTTTAAGCAAAAGGTTTTGGTGGGTTTTATTGGCCTACATTTCATTTTAGGATTCCTAGATTCGCTACTCAAAATGATTAACATCCAGCCACTAAGAATTCGCGTAACATTGATTACTTTTTCGAAAGGAATTGGAAAATGTATAAAAGTGTAGTAAAATAGAAATATTATTAAAATTCTAGATTTATTTCCAGTTTTCATAAATGACTTCTTAGTATTTAAGCCCAATAAATGTTCTACTGGAAATGCATGTGAAAATTACAGCATTAAAAATTTAGATTATACTAGGACCTTATTCATTGGATTTGATGCTCTTTTCCATATCAAGCGAGAACCCTCCGGAACACTTTTGTTCACGTTTCGTTTCGAGTATTTCGTGTTTGCCCAATCTTTCACGGTCTTTTCAAATGATTTATGACACTTTGTTTTTCTTTCTGGTCTTTTCTATAATGGCTATTCTTCTTTCATTTAAAGTTTCTTGATGGTCCTTTGTATCTCCATTGTTTTCATAAACGATAACTCTAACTTGGAAACGTTCAGAGAGCCAAAGACTTTCGAAAATAATGGGAGAATATTTTTTTAAAAGCAATCTATTAACATAACAACTAAAACGACTTACAATCAAACTAAACGGAGTCTGGTGAGGTAAAAACTTAGGTAGGGCACAGGTCGTTAATGAGGTAAAAACTTAGGTAGGGCACAGGTCGTTAGAAAAAAAGCTATCAATTCAAATGAGAAAAGAAACCGAGGTTGTTACTCCACACATGGACATAATTTTAGGACTAAACTGAGTCTGGTTAAGACAAAACCGAGCTAGGGCAAAGGTCGTAAGAAAGAATTTATCAAATCAAATGAGGACCGAAGTTGAGCTTGTTAACCGACAACATGGAAATAATAGTATTAAAAGTTAATATAATTTGAACAGATTTTTCTATGAATTGCACTGATGATGTTTCTACCTTCAAAACAATTCATCGATCTATCCATCGGTCAAAGTAATCGTCTGTCCGTGCAACCTTATGACTTTGCCTCTTTCACATTTTGTGCATATTCACAAGGAATACAGGTGCAAAGTAAAGTTGTAAAGTGATAGAAACTTTATACTCTCAAGAATTGAAATGCATATTTTTAATTTTCAATTGACTTGTACATTAAAATAGTTTAGAGATAATTTGGCTCTTCTGTTAGACCCCTTCGCTTTTTTAATGCTATAAAAAGAAATATACATTTGGCTTTTTAATTTTCTGTCTCAAGCGTACCAAATGAAGTTATTCAGAAACATGCCACTGGAATCGATATTATACGTTTATTTTCCATAATTAAATTTACACATATATATATATATAAGGTCTTACCCATGCAACAAAAAAATTGAAGGAGATCTATTTGCTAAAACGAATGAACAAAATATAGTTGTACTCTCTAAGGCAAACATACAATACAGCATACCACGTGTAAATGTAATTAAAAAAAAAAAACACGTGCAAATTAAATAATCATAGAACCATAGCTATTGCTGTTATATATTCCTTTTTGTATTCAAACAAAATTGCAATTGAAAAAGTAACACGGAACGGGGGAACGGGGAATAGAACTAAATAGCTTAAAATTATGAGAAAGGGGAAAAGAGGTGGTGATAGAATTGATAAGTATAAAAATGGGGAAAAGAATTTGGCAAACTTGCCGCTTCCTTCTATATTTTTATATTTTAATATACAAGCTGGTATTGTCCAAAAGAATCCATGTAGAATTTTGATAAACCCTGAATTAAAAGATCATTGATATCTGAAAGTTAGTGTTATAGTCTTATAATTGTGGGAAACTATTTCGGTATAACAATTTCAAGCGTAGGCATCGTAAAGTACAAATTCTAGTGTATATACGTTTTTTAAAGAAAAATATGTGGCGTTAAATTTTTGCTCTATTTTTTTCAATATTTACTGAATGTGTGTGGGGAAATAAGTTGCAAGTAGCTATAACGTTCCAGATCACTTATGTAAATGGGTAGTTATTGTTCAATATTCATGTTACATGTAATAATGAATTTATACATCAATAATTCATAAGTGTGTTACACGTGTGGGTGGTAAAACTTTTAATTAAATTAAATAATTTAACGTTTTCGTCAAAGTAAAATGTCTAAGGAATTTTTATTTATATGAAAAAATTATATCATTAACAAATATGGTGGGCACATTTCATTTACGATTTTTTTTATTTACAGGTCATAAAGCTATGCGTGGTTGGCAGTAATTATGCAAAAAAAAAATACACCAGCTGTTTTTCATGTTTGTTTCACTTTATTTATAAATACAAGGATAATAAAATATAATATAACATCATTTTTGTTAGTTTGTTTATTAATTCCCACTTTCATATTTTCAAATTGAACTAAAATGTGATCAAGTAATTTAGTAATATTTTAATAATTGTATGCTCATTTACACCAAGATGTCGTTAAATGAAATTGGATACCCTGCATTTATCATGCTTTTCAATAACATATGGTCAAATTGCTGAAAGACCCCCTCCTAAAATAAAATGATTGAAAACTATCATTCTGCATTGACAATAATATCTTGGTGTAAATTAGATACATACATTCGCCCTCAATGTGTATCTAATACATACAGTACGTTTCTCTGCTAAGCACGCGGCATGCAGGAGTAAGACTGGTCTGCTCGGAGTCAGAATAATGTTCGGGTAGGGTTACATGTATTCCTGCGGACATAATTTGTAAACGAGCACGTTAAAAAAACCGACTCAGTTTGTCAGTCTAGTACAATGCAGGATTAATATTCATATAACATTAACATGTTCGCGTCCTGAATATGCATTTAATTTGCCGCTGGACGTTAAGCAGCCTTCCAGCATCATCTACTTGATCATCATCAATGTAAGGTAGCTATATATATACTAAAAACTTTATCGTGTCCCGCACTTTTCGTTGTGATTGAGCTCATACACATTTATGCGAGATTGTCCATTCATTTCAAGACCCTAATTCAAATTTATCTAGTCAATTCTTTGCATATAATATTAATAGAGAATTTCCAATACTTTACAATTTATCTGTAACAGTTGATAATATCATTTGTTTATTCAGACAATCGAAATTGATTTATTCTTAATCTTATATGTTTTTTCTTGAACAATAGAGACATATGTTTTCCTATGTTTTTATTTTTATAGCAAATATTTTTATTTGCTACTCTTTATACATATCAAGCTGTAAATGATGCATATTCTTATATGCGACGTTTTAAAAGATTCTATCTGAATTATTATACTCCTCTACAGAATTACATACGGGGACGCACAGATACTGTTATGCAAGTTAAGCCAAGAATTATTTTCGAATCTATTTTTATTTTTCTCAAGTTTGTTGCCTATTTGAAATTATATATAAATATAAAATATATTGTTTAAAATTTGTATTGTTAAACTCCGTGTCATCCTAGGTGCAATTGCACAGAATCGCGTGTTTGACATTTTCGTGAATTGTCGTCTGCTAGCCAGAAAGCAATTCATAATAGTTGATATTAATAATCCAACTAAGACAGGCGCGAATTCTAAATAATACCTTTTATTTATCGAAAAAGAAAAAAAAAAAGATATTGTCTAAAATTAATGATCAGTTGATAAAAATAGATAAAATCTTTTGATAAATTAAGTCTCCTGCGAGAAAAGAACAAACACCTATTGTACAACTCGCGAAATAGTAACAGATAAAAGCCATTGTTATAGATAATCTATTATTAATATATCTTCATGTAATTAGATTAAACCCTTAATCACCCTGTCGTGGCGACAGTCAATTCAAACCCAATATGCTTAATACGCTAACGCGAAAATTCATCTATCATTTGAAATTCCAGAACCCCAGGAAAGGAAGTTCTTATGTATCTATGATATATATAATTAATTTTGTCGTTTGATTTCTTTTATTGTGCGTGTTGTAGGTACCCCGACCTAAAGGCACTTGAAATTGATTTATTGTTATCCGATGATCATCCGGGTAACCACAGTTATGTCGATTTCAAAGGTTTCGCCACATCGAAAGAAGATTCATAATGCTTTTGGAAGATATTTTCGAAAAACACAAGATATATTTACAAATAAACACAATTGTGTGTGAATTTTAAACTAATTCATTGTCCAGTGACAAAGTAATGTAAATTCTTTGACTCATTTTTAAAATTTCTTAAATGTACGTTTATATTTTATGGCTCATTTGATTCGTGAATATTTGTGGAAATAGGTTAAAATTCGATCATCTGTGCTTCTTAGTACGTTATATGTTTATGTTATTTAAATGTATTTCCAAATAAATTCGCAATTGAAATGAAAGTCATCGTTACGCACGGAAGAAATTTCCTGTTCTCAGGGTTGTGACGTATCTTGAACATTAAAGGTACCAGTTTTGCATTTTTTTTTAAGTTTTAGTGACAAATTTTTATGTGGGTAGGTGTACTTTAAGATAACTTCAAAAATATCACAAAATGAGAACATTTAGTGCATACCTATCTTCGTCTTGAAATTTGATGTAGACATTAACTTATTATGTCTTTCTACAGTAAAAGATGGCCCTCAGAAATATTGTGACGAGGTTTATTCAACCAGAGGCCTCAGTTAGATGTTGATTCTTAAAAATACTAAAGATCAACTGCAATATTTCTTCAATCAATTTTGCAGTAAGATCAAAACTTTTGATTTTTCTACCATTTACACTATTATTATTCCCCACGCTCAAATGAAACATCGAATACATCGTCTCGTTAAGCAGATATTTTTTACCTTAAAACATAAGAATCGTATAGATACACCGTGATTTCTTGTTTGAACTCATGAAACATTTTACTATGTCAATAACCGTAGTTATTCCAAAAGGAAATATACCGAAGGATATATCACCAAAATGATGGAATGAAACTAACCCGAATAATTCAGTCCCTCCCCGTGATCGACTCTCCCACTCGCGAGTTAATGTAGCCATCGTAGAGCAGTGGAATATAACGACTGAATTATTCGGGTTAGAATGAAACCGAAATTTGTCAGCTTTATCTATAGGATGATAACTATAAAATTTGTGATTTTCGTCAAAAGTTTGTAATAAGAAAAAAGTCTCTCACCGCCTCATTCTGTATTTACCTGTTCCAAGGCAGGAGCATGTAATTCAGTAGTTGTCGTGTGTTGCTGTATATCATATTTGTTCTTCGTTCATTGTTTTGCCCACAGTGTGTCAAGCTTTAAATCGCCCCGAGTCTAGAAAATAGTTGTGAATAAGGAATGGAACTATCAAGAATTTGCAATATAAACCAAATTCACTGTGTGACAAAAATATAAAAATAACACAATTTTATTACGCATATATTACATGAGATAACAATTGAGGCAACCAAAATAATTCAGTTCCTCTCCGTAATCGATTTCTTCTGCTTGCGAGTAAATGTAGCCATCTTAGAGCAGCGGAATCTAACGACTGTATTATTAGGCTTACAACTTAAAGTATTCCTGACTTGGGACAGGCAGATGAGCATATGACGGGGTTATTCTATATTTTTCACTTTAAATTCTATCCCTTTTAATCAGGATACGCAGAATAACAAAAGATTTAAAGAGAACGTATTACTAAGAATAAAAATCAGTACAGAAAAAATGATAAATTATTCAGAAACTAAGGTTCCAAATCCCTCAAGCAAGTTTGACCTTAGATGAATTTGGCTTTTCTGTCTTATTTCCTTTATGGTCACATAGCCCGACGTTTATACGTATTTATACATCCCTGACTTCCAAATGTTTGAATTTAAGCGTTCTTTGTGAATGTAAATTAAAAGCGCTTCGGACGCACGAAATTTATAAAGTGTTACAATGCGAGTAAAACAATAATATGAATAATAATCTCGTATGTCGGAGAAAACTCACATCTACTAAACACTAGCTCAAAGTGTGCTCAATCTACTGATATGAAAACTTGCTGGCCTCTATATTGCCATTATTTGCACTAACTTCATCCCCGCCATATTTAGCTATAATGAGACACTAAACATTGATTTTTCCATTCGGAATTGTGAAATTCTGCATTTTAACATTAGGAATTGTTGAATACAAACAAATATAATTTTTCATAAAGAAAGAAGGAAGTAATTTAAAAACACGAAGGGAACGCAAAATAAGATACAATGAATTTTAAATGTCATAAAAACAACAGCAACATGTGAGTTGGAAGACATTATGTCATATACATAAATAGAACTCGGAAATCAAATTAGAATAAGCCTTCACAGAATAATAGCGATAATTTCTATACATGCATTTTAAATTTTAGGATCCTATCGGATTCTCAGGCTTATTAACAAGTAAGCTAAAACAACTCATTATTGGCGCTCAAATCAAAACAGTTGGAAAGCCAAATCAAATACGAAGTTGAAGAGCCTTGAAAATGAAATATTCCAAAAACTTGTGCCAAAACTGGCTAAGTTCTTTTATCTTTGGGGGTAGAAAAACGTAGGGGTTTCGAATAATTCAACATTTTATATACAGTATATTTACAGAAAAAGACCATATCAATGATATTACATGGTACCACACGAGTGCTGACTACTGGCCTGGTGGTACATCCGGGTACTTTACTTCCATCAGCAGTGGCATCGACCTAATGGTTGTAAAAAGTAATCGATGGTATCAGTCTAATATTGTCAACAATAACTGTTATTAACTATGATCTGTGATTTATGCAATTTATATGCAATTGGTGATGAATTTCACTATCAGTTTAAAGGTACTTTTTCTCAAATTGAAGAAATAGGCGTGTGCCCTGTAATGTGTATAAGAATCCCAATACTACAGACTAGTGTCTACTTTTTTTGTTCTGATGACTACATTTTACTGATCAAACTGGCAAAATTTTGTAAAATTGTTTTGTCTGTTATAAAAAGGTTTGCCTCCCACTGTAAGTTCCATAAACCATGTACTTTATACCATTGTATATGTAACCATGTCATTCCATTAATTTCCATTGTTTTGTATATATGTTATTGAAAGGAGGTATAACTAATATACGTCCTTGGTTATTGTTATGAATAATATTCACATACCGCTGATGGGGTCTTGAAAAATAAAAGTTAGCACTTGAGATCACTCATAGTTTTTTGTGGGGTTTTAGTTGCTCAGTCTTTAGTTTCTATGTTGTGTTTCGTATACTGTTGTTTGTCTTTTGGTCTTTTTTCGTTTTTTTGCCATGGCGTTGTCAGTTTATTTTCGACTGATGAGTTTGAATGTCCGTTTGGTATCTGTCGCCTCTCTTTTTCAAAGTTTCAAACAAGAATACAAGTATATAAATATAATTTTAAGAGATACATGTACCTACAATTGTGAATAATTATAATGTTGCTGATCCTCATTCGAATCGCCACCCTCACCTATACTGATACACCTTATTTACCTTGTCTATAGTCTCTCTATTAAGTTATCATAATTAAGTTTATTATTCAAATAAAAGTATCTGGATTGCTAGTCATAAAGTTGGATTGTAAAAATACATATTGAGAAGCGAAATATGCCATTATAATTTTAAAAAGTCGAAACACAATATTTGGAGCGAAGTGGAACAGTTTTCATGTTTTATTTACACCCCTTAGTTTTCTACGATCAACATAATATATCAATTGCAAAACGATAACAGAAAAAAGGCGGATTTGTTGACTCGAAACTGGTTTTTAAATGTATCACAACACGAAAAGCACTCATATATTGAATATTATTAACATTATTGGTCATACATTAAAACAAAGATATTTAAAAAAGAAAATAATCAACAAATCAAAAGGATAAAAGAAAAAAAAAATACATCATCCACGGTGGGATTCGAACCCACGACCTCTGGATTAGAAGTCCAGCGCGCTATCCCCTGCGCTACGCGGACATATGTATAGAGTGTACATATTTAAATATTAATACATGACTTGTAAATTAACAACATGTACCCATAATTGACAATAAAAAACTTTGTATATTGTATACCATACAGTTCAACATCTGGTTGCAATTTCATATAAACCTACATATCAATACTTTATAATAAAAACATGTTTTGTTGAACTATATTTGAACAAACAGACTAATCTGTTTTGGATTTATTTCAGCTTGGGAATTTTGTATGAGATGTGTTTCATATTTTGGATCGAGTCATTTGGATTGTTTACACAGATCAAGATAACGGTTTTTGTTGGACAGTATAAATTTGCGCTTATTTCTCTGCCATCTCCAGGATTTTTTGAAAGGGGGCGTAAATCTATAAAACTGTATATATATATACTGCCGAGTGGAGCGAAGCGAACATTTTTTGGACGATCTTATTCTAAAAATTATAAATTTTCCAATCAGTCAAAAGGGGGTAATGTTACGCCTAAGACATGTAAGAGTAAGACTACGCATCCCTTAATTGATTCCGCCACTGATATCTCCAGTTATAACTAGACTTTAAAAATTGTAATCTCCATTCATTATTGATATTCTGCATTTAAGTTTGACATTTAACTGTATATCGTATACATGTAAAATGGCAACCGTGATGATCAAATTTATGTTATTTGTCGTACGCCGGAGTGAAGAATTAACTTACAATATTGAAACATAGCAATAACTGAAAATATACGAAGGAAATACTCTCACGGTAGGAACTAACTTAAAGTTAGCATGTCATGAAGACATTAATTTATTATAAAAAGGAAGCATTTTATATAAATAAATAAAATAAGAAAAGTTGAATAGAAATTAAGTGAATGCAAATTATTAAATATGGTAATCCTCTTCCATGTAATCATGTTAGATGTTTCAGTCTTTGAATTTTTTGTGTAGTTTAGCTGCTGTCTTCTTGACTTAAATTTTACATTTTTTAAATTCATATTAAGGTAGATCGGGGGTCTTTTTCTCAACATCCCTTCTGCAGTTTGTTCTGGGAATGTTGCAAAATTACTTTTTTGGTTTAAAAGATTTTACCAAGTATCATTCAGTTTACAACAGAAATATCTAAAACTTGAAATTTAAAGATTAAACTATCAAAAAATTAAAGTCTTTAAACGTATTAAAATCTTTTTTTAAATCGAGGGCAGATAATAATATTGAATTTGATACAGGCCAATTTGTGTTTTATTGATTTTTCAGGAAAATAATGCTAGTGATCCCATATCTTTATTTGATATTTCGGAAGTATTTATGAAAAGCAATTCTTTCATTAATTTTTAACCCATTCTATCGTTTAATGATTTCTCAATAAGGAAAAAATGAATTTACCCTGTATAACGCATATTACATAACTGTGATTTCGTTAATTTCAATGTATTTTAACGAAAAAACAAGGTCCGTGACCCCAGTTTTTGTATTGAAATTTGAAAGTACATTAATTAACCTAGAAGTCTTTTACCGAAGTTGAAGAAAAATCTATCGTCGAACATTTAGACACTCCAGCTACCTTAAATAAACAAGATTTAGTTATTCACGCCTACTTACAAGGTAAGACATGGTATTTGATTTCCTCCTCAGCCTCAATGTTCTTTTTGTTCTGACTTTTAGGGATGTCATTGGCCATTGCCTCATTGACACTATTTTCTATCCATAATTTACTTTGTTTTTTGAAGCTGCTTTAAATGTGGCTTATACTAATTGAAGTCACAATGGACAACCTTTGAAATTTCTTCCAATTATAATTATGACCGACATCAATATACATATTTGTTTTTCGTTTACTGTTTTGTATAGTGTGTTCTTGTGTTGTGCTGTTGCACCACTGTCTCATGTTAGGTGGAGGGTTTGGCGCCATCTAACTAGTTTAACCCCGCCACATTCTGTATGTGCCTGTCCCAAGTCAGGAGCCTGTAATTCAGTGGTTGTCGTTTGTTGCTGTGTAACATATTTGTTTTTCGTTCATTATTTTGCATATAAATTAGGCCGTTAGTTTTCTCATTTGAATTGTTTTACATTTGTTATTTCTGGGCCTTTTATAGCTGACTATGCAGTATGGGCTATGCTCATTGTTGAAGGCCGTACGGTGAACTATAGTTGTTAATTTCTATGTCATTTGGTCTCTTGTGGAGAGTTGTCTCATTGGCAATCATACCACATCTTCTTATTTTTATATGTATATACATGTATGATAATGATTCTCTGTTCTGTTTCAATTTTGTTTTTGTTAATTGACCATACCATCTTTGTATGAACATACACTATTCTGACTTAAAAACACACATTTCAAATAAATGTTTTAACAAAAAATATTATTGAAAATCAAAATTAAAAATTTTCAAAATCATCATAAGGAATGTCAAATAATTCTTGATTATATCGTGCGAATTGTTGTGAAATAACGATGGTTTACATCCGCGTCATTGGACTCCTGAGGAAAGATGTCTCATTGGCGATCATTCCACATCTTCTTATATAATAAAGAACGATGTTGTAGAAATTTTGAGATTTGTGAAATAAAAGGGGGACTATTAATTTTATGTAAATGTAATGCTTATACTTAAAAGTACTAAACAACGTGAATCACGATATTTTCCACTGATCATAGTTGATGTATCTATTTACTCCGGACAAGGCGAGTTTGTCGGATGAAACCGATTTCCGCTTCCTGTTTACCTTAATATCGGTCGATGGCCTTGGATTTCGTTTATCTTAATGTTGTCCACTTAGACAGTAGACTCGGTCATGTTTCTAGAAAAATCTACACACTTGGGATTAATCCGTTTTTTATTTTTTTTACTTTTTTAACGTGTCTGTCAGTTTTAAAAGAAGAATTTACTCCCACAAACAATCTTATTTTAGCTGTATTTGCGACGGAAGAAAGAATCGTATTCCATCCCAAAGGCAACTTACACAGAATGTATCGTTTACATCTTATTCATGAAATGAATAAATTAATTCCGATCTTCCAGGCAAATCTTGTCTCAAACATATGCGTTGGCTCGTTTATTTTTAATTCAACAGACAGTTAAGGTAGAATAGTAAGAAAAAAAACGAGGAAATCACCAAAGACAAAATATCACGTTTTCGACGAGTTTCATATTACTTCTAGTATAAGAATTGTGTTAGCCCTAAACGCCTCAATTGACAAAGTTTTCTTAGGTTAACAATCTGCTCTATCCCCCTCTCATCTATGTGTTATTTGTATATTGATAGTCATCTTTGTATAATATTCATATTTTTACCCATATTATTCTCATATCATTCATACCAGAACTAACAACCAATGTCAGATTTTTTTTTTTTTTTAAAGATTTTTATAGTTTGTTCTAATGCTGTGCTGTTACACCACTGTCCCAGGTTAGGGGGAGGTTGAGCGATCACAAACATGTTTAACCATGCTACATTCTTCATGTTAGTAGCCTGTAGTTCAGTGGTTGTCGTTGGTTCATGTCTGTCATATGTGTTTTTCGTAATTTATTTGGTTATGAATAAGGCCGTTAGTTTTCTCGTTTGACACTTTTCATGTCGGGGTCCTTTATAGCCGACTATACGGTATACATTTATGTGGTCTGTTGTACTTTCCAAGTATTTTTGGATTTTTATAGATTATCGTTGGTTATCTCAACGAGATTGCTTTTCTCGCTTTCGCCGGTACGGTACGGCGAAAGCGAGAAAAGCAATCTCGTTGAGATAACCAACGATAATCTATAAATATCCAAAAATACTTGGAAAGTACAACAGACCACATTAACCACAAACAAGGCACAACATCTGGTGGTGTTCAAGTAATTTTACGTGCGCATTAACATCGGATTCCCATTTTTGACTATCAAGACCATATGCAGTAAAAAATAAACACATAATAACAGAACATGTCAGTGCAGCTACCAACAGGAGGACGACTAACTAACATCTCATTTGGAAAGCGGTGAGGAATTGCACTACTACAGGAAGCTAGCTTAGGTAACTACAGCGCAGTGCGCAGATTTTGTATCTTAAATTAATTGGCCAATCCTCATTGATACGGTATGTTTACCTTGACACTTAAGCTTGTAATATGAGTTATAGAACAACCTGATATCTTGAAAGAAGCAAGAACGCAAGGGTTTTCACAAACATTTTCAAAATTCAGATTGTACTTTTCCAGCAGGGTGTCAATATGGTACTACAACGTTATAACAATCAGAATAGAAATATATGATCAAATGTGGTATTACAGGAGCGGATTCAGACGAGCGCGCCCGGCGCGCGATACCAACCCCCAACTCTTAAAGGAAGAACAAATGTAATAAAGGTTAAATAATAGCTAATTTTTTGTCAAAATAAGGTCCTATATATTCTGAGGAGCACCGATATGAACTTTTAAGTTACTTAGCAAGTTTATGAAAATGTAAGGCAAGCTATATATGAAATAAGATAACAGTAATATTAACAAACGTTTCTCATTTATATTCTCATAACACAATGAAAACGTATATATTCATAAAATCAATAAACAAAGAAACTGGTGTTGAAATTGATATTAATTACTTAAGAAACACTCATTTGTCATCTGATGTGCCATACATTCACCCAGCATAGCGAAGAATATTATACAATGTTCAAGTTCAAGTTCATTAAAATTGTTTTCTTTTCTTAAACTTTGAGGTACTAGTAGGTTATTCCATATTTTGCAGCCGTGTAGCGAAAAGAATTAATGTCATAGCTTGTTATTTTTTACCTTAATTGACAGTGGGGCTGTTCAACTGTATTTTTATATCTAAAGGAATATTTGTGATTTGTGATATATTAATGAAAGCATGTAGATAACTATGGTGTATGTTGCACATGCAACTATTTACGTCAGCATTTTTAGTCTGATTTCTTTTTTTTAATCACTAGCTGCTCCTTACTGTGACACTGAATTATAGCTATCTTCTTTTTTTTTATATTTCTGCTCATTTCCTTAAAATAAGGAGACGTAACATACATGAGAGTTGTCAAAAGAAGAAAAGACAAACCACTAGACACGAGTTCAAATATTGAGTAGAACAATTCCATCCCAAAACCGATGGTGAAATCCGGTATAATTTTAATTATCCTTTTTGGTTATATAGCTCTTCAACTGTTTCGGTTCTTATACATCCTTGGCTTTCAAATATTCGGCTTTGAGCGTTGACGGTAAATCCAGAAAAGCGCTTCGAACGCGTGAAATTTATAACGTGTTGTTTTCACATTTTGAGCTTATTAAATCTAAAGTCTACTTTCAATTGCTTGATAATCGTTGACTTTGTAAATACTGTATATCGATATAACCTTTCTTATAGCAATAGTGTTGTGTTAGTGGAATTCCTATACAAATAAAAGCTTTGCATGTCTATACATGTTTGGTGCTTTATACTGCAAATTACTTCTTTAGAGTTTTAAATATATTTTGAATTTGAATTCGAATGAATATTGTCTGCTCAGTTAACATTTTTGTATGCAAATCGAATGAGGATTTTTTTTTAAAACATTAATTTTTTTCAATATGAACTTTCGTTAACTAAAAGATCTACTGAAAGATTGTAAAATACAGAAATCACGGAAAGTGAAAATTATTCAGTTGAGTCTACTTACTGTTTTGTTTGCTTGGACAACATATTGGTCAATAGTTAAAAGATAAAAAAAAAAGTAGTGTTTGCGACAACTCATTATAGCGTGAAAGTGATTATTGAGTAAGAAACAATAAACGGGAACTTTATAATTCAATGTTTGATTTAATAATACAAAATAGTCAAAGAGGGAACGATTGGTCACGTGGTATAGTTCTAATATTAGATAACATTAACGATACCAGTTTTACTGCACCAAATCCGCCATAATATTTGAAAACCTAAAACATAATACACACGCTGAAGAGTTAAGGGAGCTACCATTTGATTTTTATGGGGGGGGGGGGGGGGGTGTAGGATGAAATTTGAAAAAGGCAGGACAGGAGTTTTGAGTAACTTTGCAAAACAAAAAAGCAGGATGACAATTTATGTCAAAAAAAGTCAGGATAAACTAATAAAAAAAAGGCAGGACCAAATAGAGTGAAAAATAAAAAGGCAGGACAAAATTTTTCATCCTTAATTTAGAATGATTTCTTAAGTTTTAAAACAGCAGTTTTCAATCATACAATATCTGTATTTTCATGACAGTGCCGAAGAACTGGCTTCTGGGCTGAAGGTACCCTCGGGAACTAACAGTACACCAGCAGATGTATCGACCCAGTGGTAGTAATGACATTAACTGTACCAATTTTACTGCACCAGACGTGCATTGCGACAATTAACGTCTCTTCAGTGATCGATGCTCGAGGCCACAATATTTGAAAATCCAAAACATAATACGCACGTTGAAGAGATGATCAAACCAAAAAGTACTTCCTTACATGTAAGTATAGCTAAATCCGGACAAGGAATTAGAGCTTTGCCTGATAAAGATATGTTCCTTAAATCTAAAAAAAAACTAATTCTTGAATATTAATCAGAAAAACAATTGACTATTTCTTGCAGCAATGAACTTTTATCGAAAAATTCACTTGAAAAGAAAACCTATGAACTGACCCTGTAACATGTATATAAAGATAAAATAATAATCTTCCTTCCGGGTTTTCAGGTTAGTGTAATGACTCTTGAATGTATAGGATGGTCTAAGGGTCACGAAATTATATTTCAATTGTTATTTATTGTGATATTTAAGTATAGCATCTTATTTGGAACGTAAATTTCTATATTTGAAAGTTGGATGATATTATAAGTAATCTTAACTAAAATACCTCTATGGGGATTTCCGGCCTTACCTAAAATATTTCTTGAAGCATTTTTTTTTTCATTTTAAAAAATCTTAAATTCCACGTGTGTTAGTTTGAAACTTAAAATACATACACCTAATAAATATTCACAAAAAACCTATAAAATTAAAGAATTAAGCAAATTCATATCCTTTTGCGGAGTTAAAACTACTATGATCAAGACGTTAATTTAACTTAATTCTCAGAATTGAAAAAAAAAAGATTATGGCACATGTCGTTGAAAATTTGTAGGAACATATCTGTATAGGTATATACTGAGAAAACACGTTATTAAGTAAAAATAAATTTAGCACTTATTTCAAAAATGTTCGTTTTGAGAGTCATCTGATATGTCTGATAATTTTTTGTTACAAAAGGTATGAATGTGATATTGCTGTAATTTAATACTCTTGTAATCAACTACATGTATATTTGAACTTGCTAAATTGAAAGTTAGCATACTAAAAAATCTATGTTTGAATAAAAAAGGAATGTCTTACTACATGTATAAGGTTTACTCACAATGATTCATCTTAATTCAAAACAATCAGAAAAAAAAAAATTCTAGAGTCAGACATAAAGAAAAGAGCCATTGGTTTATCGCCGATTGGAAAGCGACCAAATAACACAACAAAAACAAAAATTATTGATTCTTCAATTCAACCTTTTTGGATGCAGTTAATATGGTCGGAAATATAACTTTCAAAAGTCACACGATTTATCCTTTGAATAAGTATGTGCCATCTGTTGCCTTGAAATTTTATTCGAGTAATCGCACGTTGGTTCCCTTCTAGATTCCGTAAAATATTCACTATGCAATATTTGTATATTCCGAAGGCATACTGAATATTTTACGCAAGGATCCAACCTAACATTATGCCGGATCCGATCTGACCACTATTTGCTCTTACACCTTAATGCCTCATAGTAAGCGGAGACGAAGCAAATACCAAGGTTTTTGGTTTTTGGTTTGACCTGGCATGGAAACAAATCTATTATCCCCGGCACTCGATAGATGGATGGCTACGACCATATTCAAAACGAGAACAAGATTATTTGAAATGAAATATGAATTCTGCTTTTTACTAGACCAACACGCTGAGCCGGATTTTTAACGTGTTATTTCACAAGGTAACAGTCCGCAAGAAGACATGCCACACTACCAGGAAACATTATTCTGACTCCGAGCCGACCAGTCTTTGCTCTTACCCCTTAATACCGCGTGCTTAGCGCAGAATCAGCAAATACCAATTTTCAAGTCTTTTGATTTACACTTTCCTGGGTTCGAACCCACGACTTCACGGACTCGAGGCGAGCTCGCTTCCACGAGACCACCAAGGCGGTAACTGAATTCAAACTGATTCAGATTTTTTATAGAAAAAAATATGCCCTTTTTTTACATCAACAATTCTTAGAAGAAAAGTTATCTTTATACCAAAGATTATTCGAACTCCGCAGATCAAATGCAGAAATAAAAATAGAATATTGTTAACACACAAAAAAAAAGAAAGAAAACAGAAAGACAAGAACAATAAGATATTGATTTTTGTACAAATGTAATTTTTTTATTATATAAATTTTAATGTTTTATGTTAGTAATTTTTCAAATATCTTATTGTCGTTGTAAAACAAAGATTTACTTTAGGCTTGAAACGCAATTGCTGATAATTATGTGTTTGTCAATTATAGCTAAATGGAAATATGACATATTTATATCATTCAAAAGACTTTTTATAGAGATCGCAACAGATTATCACGACCCGACTCATTTGCTTTTTCTTTCTTTGACTCGTTAGAGCACAGATTATTTTTTACTGGAAATTAAAATCGAATTTGCACATTTGTTTTCATATGATGGCTCTTTCGCTATTTCCTCGCATATGCAAACCGCAATATTTCACCAGTTCTTGAAAGCTAGTTGTTCAATTAAATGTAATATTGCTAAGCCTGTTTTTTGTGTATTTGCTTTTGAAAACACAAATCCTTGAATGGTACAAGAAACATAATTTTTCCAAAATTTTACTGACAACCAAGAAACCCGAAATGAACTAATACATTTAGGCCGAACGGTGACCTTTGGAGTCTTAAACCCATGTCAATTGATTCTAGTGGATAGTTGTCTGATTGGCAATCATTCATGACAAACTCTTCTTATTGTTATATTAATTACAATCAATCTATATATATATATATATATATATGTGATATAAGTTGATCTCGCAAGTATGTATTGTATTGCAATATATGATGAATGATGGATGGCTGCTTAACGTCCAGCGACAAATTAACATGCATATTCAGCACGAGTACATATTAACGTAATATGAATATTAATCCTGCTTTGTACTAGACTGACACGCTGAGCCGGATTTTTTAACGTGCTAGTTCACAAGGTAACAGATCGAAGGAAGACATGTCACCTTACCCGGACACATTATTAGGACTTCGAACCGACCAGTCTTTGCTCTTACTCCTTAAACGCCGCGTGTTTAGCAGAGAAGCAGCAAATACCAATGTTAAAGTCTTTGGTTTCACCCTTCCGGGGTTTGAACCCACGACCTCCCGCACTCGAGGCGAACACGCTACCACGAGACCACCGAGGCGGTTTGAAAGATATGATGTCCGCAAGCCGATGATTTGATTTCGTTTTCTTTTACTTAGTTTAACCTCATTTAAACTTCAATATTTTGCGTCAAATCCTTAATTTTGTTATTCCTATTAACAAGGCATTAGTGAAACAATTAAAGTCAATGTGAATTCATTTACTTTCGTGCGTATCAATTTTCGTGAATAGAGAAAATTTGCGTTTTCGTGAAAACTTGATTTTGTTGTAATTTCATTCATACTTGATTTCACAGTTTGTGAAATTCTTCATACAATCCTATAAAAAAAATCATCAAAGACATCAGACGCGCATTTTGTCTACAGTAGACTCATTAAAAAAGTTGAAAGGCAAAATAAAGTTCGAAGTTCAAGAGCATTGAGGAACAAAATTTCCGAAGGAAAAGGAGTAAGTTTGGTAGGTGGCGTATTTGGCCCAGATTATTAAGTCAATTGTTTCCAGCAAAAAATGTTTCAAGTTGATAAAAAGACATTTAAGAAAGTAAAGTGCGTTTTACGGTACCATTTTCCATGAAAATCGAACCTTGTAAACGCGCCTTACAATTAGACTACTTTGGTCTAACTTTTCAGGTGAAGCTTTGACAGTAACATCTCAAATATGGCCAACATATAGAGTGTTTGAAAGTTGACAAAATCGTCTGGATTAAAACCAAGTTTAGGCCTACGAAACATACAGCACGCTAATTCTTAAGTTTCAAACAAAAAGGCGTATTTCCTATCTTGTCATTAATTTAGCTATGATTCATTGTAATATAGTTTAATAAATCATAATTCAATATTTTTGCTGAAAATAAATGCCATATAAGGGCCTTATCGAACCTTCTCCTTTGTATTTTGCTGAACGAATAGCTTGATTAAAAAATACTTTCATTTTATTAAAAAATCACATATTATAGACTTGCTACTACAGAATACGATTAGAACTATGTTGAACATATGAATTGCATGTTACGTCACCTCGCTATTGCGTCGGAGATTTTATGATTGAAACAAATTGCGATGGTAAAGATCTTGCATGACTTATTGGTCGTTAGAATGTCTATTTTCTGCTTCTATGAGGAAGTATATCTTTTTAATCCTCTAATTTTATCCTTCACGTGTCTTTCTAGGAAATGTTTAATTGTCTCCTGTAGTTTACAACCTGGATTTATCATTAACACAAATGCTTGATAAATGATGACATTTTCTATAGTGTCCTGGATTCTAGTTTTAGAAACATGTCAACCTTACAGGAAGACTGGCTGACTGGTTTATTGTTCAAAAATTAAAAGGAAATTGTTATTGCGGAAAGGTCGTAACTTTTTATTACTGTTCAGATGATTCCGTCAATGAAAGCAAGGTTCGGCCTTAGTGTCTGTTTCTATATCGATGTTGTTTTACTATGAAATCTTTCTTTTAACAACTATAGTGACGTTTATTGTTTTTTCTTTTAAAATATTGCAGTCAATGAAAACAGGGCTTAGTCATTTGACATTGACATGGCACTGACATTTTTCTAAAGTTTGCTTCCGTATATATGTTTTTTATAGGCGGAATTATTGAAAAAATAGAATTAGTTCTAATATTTTTCAATTGCAATGAAAATTACTTCTGTAATCAATAACATCAACATGGACTTTATCTGTGATAGCTTTTTTGTAGTTTTTGTAGAAAAAAAAGATAAATAGTAATCAAAGATACAAGTTTATAAGGGATCAGACTCACAAATTTTACAATGACTAATAAGCCATTAAATTGATAAATGAAGCCATTCTGAATTAAGGAGTAAATCTCCCTCATTCAAAGCTCTGATTCCTTTTCAGATTTGGGTATACTTTACCGGTACCGACATGCTTTATAACAAACCTTTCTTAAATTGTCCGTTTATGAATTTATAAATTATAAAAATAAACTAAGGTTTCAATTTCCTCAGGCAAATGTGACCTTAGATGGATATGGCTATATTTGTAGGTCCTTTTTATCATAAAGCTCAACTGTTTCTGTTCTTATATATCCTTGCCTCTCAAATATTTGATTTTTAGCGTTCCTGATGAAAGTAAATCCAGAAAAGCGCTTCGGATGCATGAAATTTATAGTGTTGATTTCAGTTTTTATATAGATATAAGAAGATGTGGTATGAGTGCCAATGAGACAACTCTCCATCCAAGTCAAAATTTATAAAAGTAAACCATTATAGGTCAAAGTACGGTCTTCAACACGGAGCCTTGGCTCACACCGAACTGCAAGTTATAAAGGGCTCCAATAATTACTAGCGTAAAACCATGCAAACGGGAAAACCAACGGTCTAATCTATATAAAAACGAGAAACGAGAAACACTTATGAACCACATCAACAAACGACAACTACTGAACTACAGATTCCTGACTTTATGTCTTTTTTGGTTTTATCAGCTATTCAACGTTTGTAATGGGTTTTTTGCATTTTTAAATATTTTGGCGTTGAGCATCACTGCAGATACATTAATTGTCGAAATGCGTAACTAACTGGTGCTGAAAAATTGGTACCGTTAATGTTATTAAATTCATATTTGCCTACCGATTTCCTTTTAGTTTAGAATTAATATTTCATGTATGTCACTAGTAAGGAATCATTATGTCGAAAAAATTCTTCGGTATATTCATTAATTTTTATATCAATTTTAATTATTATAATAATAGTTATATTCAGTGGCTGCTTATTATGTTAAACAATGAATACAATATACTTAGTAGATCATATAAAATATATGTAATATCACCGAAGGTCTACCGAAAGTCAACTTTGCTCAGTAGTCTGTCCATTTGAATTGATATGGCACGAATTATATGATACAACTGGTATTAATTATACCAGACGAGTTCATTGAATTATATTTAGGTATTTGTTCTCTCCAACATTTTATATTAATCAATTTCAAAGACTTTTGTTCACGAGGTTACCACGTGATGAAGGTTATTCAAAATATACATATTGCGTGGAAATCATATCATATGTTTTGGTCTTAAGGAGTTGCATAAAAGTGACAGACGATTCCAAGGCGGCAATCAAAACTATAATTAGAAGCAAATCTGACAATGCCACGACCAAAAAAGACAGACGATGAAAAGACAAAAAGTATACAAAACACTACAACGATAAATAAAAACTGAGAAACACGAACCCCACCAATAACATAGTGTGATCTAAAAAAAAAAAGGAAGATACCAAAAGGATATTCAAACTCATAAGGGAGCTACCATTTGATTTTTATGGGGGGGGGCTAGGATGACAAATTTTGTCCTGCATTTTTTTTTAAGTGTAATCTCTGTCCTGCCTTTTTATTTTTCACTCTATTCGGTCCTGCCTTTTTTTATTAGATTATCCTGACTTTTTTTACATAAATTGTCATCCTGCCTTTTTTTTTTGCCAAGTTGCTCATCCTGCCTTTTTTTTTTTACTCAAAACTCCTGTCCTGCTTTTTTTTTCAAATTTCATCCTAGCCCCCCATAAAAATCAAATGGTAGCTCCCTAAGTCGATGATACTGACAAAGCAATGGCAAAAAACGAAAAGCAACCAAAAGACAAAAAACAGTAAACAAAACACAACATAGAAAACTTAAAACTGAGTAACACGAACCCAACCAAAAACCTTTTGGTGTTTTCAGGTGCCCCAAAAGGGTAATCAGATTCTAGTGGTACCAGTCTTGTTCCTCATGTTGCAACCTTTGTTTCAGTTTAATAGAAACAAATAGTTCCAAAGAGACATGACATTCTACAAAAATAAATAACCCTGAATCTGTACCGATCAAGAAAAAATAACAAAATATCTGCCCCTATAACCGCATTTCTAGTGGCAGTATGACTGTCATGCCCTTTATCCCAGTCAACACAACTTGCATTACCAATTTATTGTAGTTATTGAAAATTTGTTAAATCGTCCTAATATGCCTAAGTTATTTTCCACTAGACGTAAAGAAAGAAACAATCTACCAATCGATCGTTTTTATAGCTTTTGTAGATATAAGAGGATCAGACATTCAAATATCAATTTGACTAATAAGCAATTCAATTGTTTAATAAAGCCATTTGAAATGAAGGAGTATATCTTCCTCATACAATGCTCTGATTCCTTCAATCATCATCAAAAACAACATCTTCAAATTTGAAGAAAATTTTGGACTGCACTTCTGGTTATCGTACGGAAATGGTCAGTCCGACTGAATGCCACCAACCATACCCTATATTAGTAACAGGATATAATCATCAGATAACCCGGTTATACATGCATTTACAGGATTCAAAGCTAATTACTTATATTACCTTTGTGCTTTAGGATGTAATATTCTTTTCAGTTAAAATTTTTGTTTGCGAAGAGATTTCATTCATGAGATCAATATGATTTTTTATTTGCAAAACATAATTCATATACACTTTTCAAAACTGTCAATTTAATTATATTTTGCTTTAATTACTACTGTAATCAATACAAATTGCAATAGATATACCTATGACCTGACATTTCAAATTAAAGCCAATCGCACACGATCGTGTATTTTTTTATAACAAATCTATTTGAAGCAACTTAAAACATAAAAAAAAACCTGAAAGATAGTTTATTCTGAAACAGAATTGATAACATGTCATTGTTAAATTTAATGGACTATTGACTTCATTTAGATACAATACTTAAACTTAAAATATAAAAAAACCTGAAAGATAGTTTATTCTGAAACAGGATTGATAACGTGTCATTGTTAAATCTAATGAACTATTGACTTCATTTAGATACAATACTTTTGGGGCTTTACCGAAGATAATTGAAGACTAGAGAAATCTTATGTCATTTTCCATTTTACCAGAATTTTGAATGCTACCTATTTTTGTTCTATATTCGTGTAATATAAGGTGATGTAGGTATGCGACGACGAGAGAGCACCATTAGTTAAAACAAAATAGTTTTAGGGAGTGACAAAACTTACTTTTTAATAAAAAAAAAAAAAAAGAAACAGCACTCTGATTCAAACAAAAAATAATATCAAACTGACATCAACGAAATGCTTTATTTCTTGATTATTTGTTAAGCTTGGAGAACGTGTTTTCAACAAACAATCAGTATTCCCATAGGAATCAACCGTGCGACCTTCTTGCCGACTTTTTCTTTATGAGACAAACTTCATACAGGAGCTACTTAAAAAGTATTAAGCGAAGCTAAAAATATCCTTTAACTTTATGTTCCGCTACATAGATGATGTCTTCTCACTAAATAATTCTAAGTTTGGTGATTATGTTTAACCCATCAATCTCGTCGAACTTGAAATGAAGCATACAACAGATACAGTCAAGTCTGCCCCATATCTTGACTTACATCTAGAAATTGACAATGAAGTCGTAAATTTTTATTACTGTTCAGATGATTCCGTCAATGGAAGCAAGGTTCGGCCTTAGTGTCTGTTTTTATATCGATGTTGTTTTACTATGAAATTTTTCTTTTTAACAACTATAGTGACGTTTGTTGTTTTTTTCTTTTAAGATATTGAAGTCGGTGAAAACAGGATTCTAAATATTTGTTTATATTTTATATTTTTTGTATCTGTTGTACACATAAAGGATCAAACTAACAAATATTAAACTTGGAAGTTTTAAAAGAGAGGCAAGAGATACCAGATTGCTGTTCAAACTCATAAATCGAAGACAACGCCATAGCAAAAAAAAACGACAAATGACTAAAAGACAAACAACTGTCTACAAAACACAACATAGAAAACTAATAAATGAGCCTCTTCAACCCATAAGAAGTTAGGGTGATTTAAGGTGCTCCGAACAGGTAAGCAGATCCAGCTGATCCTGCTCCTCGTGTGATACTAGTCTTGGTGCTTGTTAAATTCTACTTTTGTATTCATGTCACTTGTAAAAAAGTAAAGTTTAGTTTTCTTCAAATTCTTCGGTAATTTCAGTAATTTCAGTAATTGTAAGATCAATGTTAGTATTAACTACATTCAGTGACTGCTTATTTAGTTAAATATAAATGTTATATATAAATAAGATCATATCAAATACATACGGGCCTTAAAGTACCACTGAAGGTAAAATGAAACATGTATAACCCCGCCGCATTTTTGCGCCTGTCCCAAGTCAGGAGCCTCTTGCCTTTGTTACTCTTGTATGTTTTCTTTAATTTTGGTTCATTTATATGTTTCGGAGTTTAGTGTGACGTCCATTTTCACTGAACTAGTACACATTCTTGTTTAGGTGCCAGCTTAAGCCCGCCTCTGGGTGCGGGATTTTCTCGCTGTGTTGAAGACCCATTGGTGGCCTTGGGCTGTTTTCTGATCTTTGGTCGGGTTGTTGTCTGTTTGACATATTCCCAGTTTCCATTGTGTAATTGAAGCAAATACACGTTTATTACTCTCTCTGGCAAAGCCAACATATGACACGTTTTACTGAA
Source organism: Mytilus californianus (assembly GCF_021869535.1). NCBI lineage: Eukaryota > Metazoa > Mollusca > Bivalvia > Mytilida > Mytilidae > Mytilus > Mytilus californianus. The sequence goes on along the minus strand of NW_026262679.1, from coordinate 56,182,679 downwards.
AAAGTTTTTTTTCTCATAAATTTTATGATTTGGAATTTCTAAACTTTTGGTCGTCTCGAGCTTTCAACCTAACGATAATTATTGTAGATTTAAATTTTGCGCGGAAATTAAGTCATACTTTTTATTTCTGAAGGAGTTTCATAAAAATGGCAAAAGATACCAAGGTGACAATAAAAAACCAAATTTATAGGAAAAACAGACAATGCCATGACCAAAATAAAAGACGAGGAACAGACTATAAAACACTACACAGATGACATAAAACTGACCAGCACGAACTGCGCCAAACACTGGGGTGATTTGAGGATCTGGGCTAAAATAGCAAAATATTTGCCACTATCCAACATACCTTTATTTTTTAGTGGCATTCAAAATGTCCCTACTTTCACCCCAGTTGAACAAACTTGCATAACCGATTTATTGTAGTCATGATAAATAAAAAAATAAAAGAAAAATATGTTTTATTTATCTCTTTTATGCCATCACTGAATGGGACTTTTTTACTGAGTGTAAATTTGCAGACAGGTGATGCATCCATAGCAGGAGACACTTAATTAGACTGTCGACGCACACGGTCTCGCTCCTTTTGGAGTTAACGCGATTCCCTTAGTTTCTGTCTGTTACCTTGATTTGTCTCGATCAGCGAGATTTGAACATCGGTAAACTAATGGTGCCTAAATTTATCTCCGGATCGTTATTCGCCACGATAGATGCTATTAGTGAAACAGGCACTCAAACTCCCCGGTAGTTCCAGCTCCGATCTGCATACTACTCCACACCGATGGAGTAAAGGAAAATTGTTCCGGAACGGAAAAGATCACTGTACGGAGTTTGGCACGCACTGTTAATCCTTTCGGAGCATCTGAGTAAATCTCCGGGTTTGTTTAGATTCTGTTCAGTGATTATTGGACTTGAAAAAATCTCGTTTTTTTTCTAAATGAGTTGTAGGGGATTCTTCTAATGATGGTATTTTGATTGCCCTCGTTTGCCTTAATACATTCGTTTTCAAGGCAATAAACTATTGGGGAAAGTATTTTGTAAAAAGGACATATTAAAATATACATGTTTCGTTTAAAAATGACAATTATGTTAGAGAAATGTAAATTTATATGTACAGAAAAATTAAAAACTATCTCTGATGTCGGTGCTGATTGATATCTTGATCTTGATTTGATGTGTTAACTCTTTATTCAACCCAGAAGATCCCCAAACAACTTTTAAGTCGACGAATAAAGTCATAATCTGGTATTCCACAGGATTGATGTATCAAGTGCAAAAACAACAACAAACCGTGTTTTGCTAACATTTCCTATATCATTGTTAACACAACCAAGGATTATAACTCTTCACCAGCTTCAGTTGAAATTGTCAAAATCAAACATGGCTTCTATTTTATCACCAGAAATATTTTAAAATTAAATAGAATTTCTGCAATGGACTTCACGTTGTCGCACCAAAAGGTTAGTCCGACTGAACGCCTACCCACTGTACCCTTAATTAATAACCGGATATTTCCGTCGAAAAACCCGATTATAAGTACAGGATTCAAATCTAATTAATAATATTACCAGGAGGTAATTTTCTTTTTAGTTGATATTTTTGTTTACGAAGAGATTTTGCTCATTATATCAATATGTGTTTCCATGTGCAAAATATATTTAATATACACTTTTCAAAACTGTCAATGTGAATTAAGTTTATTTTAATTTTCTCTTGTTGCAATAGGTATACCAATAACCTGAAATTGGAAATAACACCCAATCACATTCAAATGTATGTTTCGATAAGAAATCTATTTGAAGCAACTTAAAATAATTGTCATTGTAAAATTTAAGGGACTATTGACTCCATTCAGATACAATACTTTCGGGGCTTTACCGAAAAAAGCTGAAGACTAGGGAATTTTTTTTTAATTAAATGAATAAATGTTTTTTTGTCGTTGTAGTGATAAGGTTATTTTCCATTTTATCAGAACTTTGAATCCTACGTATTTTTGTTCTATATATTCAAATAATATAAGGTGATGCTGGTATACGCAAATATGAGCGAAACAAACAACCCCACCACAAAACAATAAATTTTTAACCTCGTAGGTCATTTCGAATGATTAACATCCTATTTCTAATTTAATTTGTTGAATAGTTATCTTTTATTTTTTGTATGTGAACGTATTTGCATATAACATTAGCTTTTGGTTAGACTAATAGATTTTGTAATTTTTTAACGTAAACTAACATAAATAAATACCCTATTGTACTGCTAGTCCTCGGGGTTATCATCACCTCAGTGCTTCGATACTATCATGAGTTGAAACATATCTTTCTTAAATTCCCGTTTGATAAATTTAGAAATGATTTAGAAACTGAGGTTCCAACTCCAAAAGGAAAAGTTAACCCAAGATGGGTTTGACTATTCTAATAGGGTTCCCTATTTGGTCATATAGCTCCTAAATTACTTAGTTTTATGCGTTCCTGCTAATTTGAATCTAGAAAAAAAGCTACGAAAGCGCTAATTTTATGAGTTGTTATTTTCGTTGTTAGTCTCATTGTTTTCAAAGGGGACGTGAAGGGGTACTGATTAGCCTTTTCCGGATTGATGATATCAATATTTAATTTAAACATTTCTGATTAGTTTGTATATTACTCTGCACGTTTGAACACTATTTTACTTGTAGCGCTACTGCTTGTTAATATAGCGGATGATTCCAAGCGACGTTATTTCAAACCCATACTTTATTTATAATGTTCATTTTTTGTGGATATTTATTATATATATCTATTCGTTCAAATAATCTTAAAACTGGTGTACCAAAAACCAAACACAAAACAAAAATAAAAATAACAACATTTTATTTTGCAATATTTTCGATATGTTTTTACAAACAATAAATTAAAATAACAATTACAAGACTAGTTTAACAACTTGTAATATCATACATGATACATTGTAATATCATACATGATATATTTGGCAACACAAGTAAATAACAGCACTTTCTGGCAATAACAAATGCACTTTTAAAACACATTTTAATGCAAAACGTTTGCAAGAAATAATATCTTCAATTTTGTGCAAATCGCTACACAAAAAGAATCATAATCGCATTTTCATCAAGTTATCTTAAATGCAGATTCATTTTAAAATATAAAATAAGAATTTTAACAAATATAGCTAATAACAAAATAATAAATAAGTAAAGGAAATAAATAACATGAACGTAATGGACCGGGTTTTTTCTTTGATGATTGACAGAATAACGTACTAAATAGTAACAAATATGTAAGGCAAATTTTCTAAAAGCTTAAATTAAGTACAGTATGCTTAAATGGGGAAAAAAACCCATTTGGGCATGGCGGATTTTCCACAGAAGATTCTATTTCTTCAAACATATGTATAACGTTTGCAGATTTTTCAGTCAGATTATAATATTGATTAAACAAAATTGCACTGCACATATTTCTTTGATTAACAGTGTAACAATTTTTTCCAACACTCGGTTTCTTAGGGATCTAAATACTATTCGCTTGGATGGCCGCACATTTTGAAGCAATTAGTCTTTATCAGAAGAAAAATATAAATAGTCACAAATGTATCACAATAAAACAACAAAAGTCACAACTTCTCTGGCAATTATGCTATCTGAAAATAATGAAATGGATATAATAAATAAAATATCACTTAAAACCACAATGAAAAATCTAACATGAATAAGAGTTTGTAGAATAAATGTAAAAATAAATACTTATATATCACAACCTTTTGCAGCGCTTGGAAAAAATAAATAGTTGAGCTTAATTCACATATATACATAACGTTTACAAACATCTTTCTGTCCTTTTAAATACATTTGCACTTCACAAGCGCACACTTCACACATACGTTAAAAACCACTCGACATACGCACATTTAACCTTTTTATATGTACAAAAGCGTTCATTACACACAAAAATAAATACACATGTAATCATTACATACACAAATTTACACTTGTAAAAAATATGTACATTTTGAAAGATTTAGTCCATCATACCCTAACTGAACACAAATGCGGTATTAAATGTCTGTACTATAACCCGAGACTCCGTACGTGGCCTGAAGCATATATCTATGTAGATGGAATATCCGTTGAGTCTTGTGGTTGGATTATGTCCCCTTGTAGCTGCATGGGAGCAGTTTGAGAAAAGTAATAACAAGATTCCTTGGGACCGTCTCCTATCTATCGATGTTCTCGTAGTTTAACATTTACTTGAACACCATTCTTTGGCATTATTGTTGCCCCTTCCTGACAAACCATTGGAATATCTAGCTTTTTGGACGGATAAAAACTGTACTTTTTGAATAACTTAACAATTGCCATTTTGCCTTCCAACTGTGCAAGTCGAAGACCAACACATGTCCTTGGACCCCCTCCAAACGGTAACCAAGCCATTTGATGTCTATTTTTTCGTGCCTCTGCTGTAAATCTGTAATAAAAAATATATTATTGAATACATTTCTTAGTTCAAATGAACACAGACCTTCAACTACATAAAAATGTACTACATAAAATATAGTAAAAACACTAAACGGGGAAAATACTTTATCCATTCACAGGATGAATAAAGTTTAAAAGTGAGTAATACGTGTACAGATACTGTATACGTAGCTTTAGAACTAAGTATAATCAATTTCATTGCCTTGCTTCTTGTTCGTTAAAAAGTTGTTGCCTCAAGTTTTCTTGCCCCTCCCTCACATGTATCTGCCTATTTAGAAGATGTATGATTAATTTTATCGATGACCTTTTACCATATGCAGCTTTTATCTAAACAAATGTTAAACGTAGTATTTGATGTGTATTAGACAAAAAAATGTTATGACTGTCTGTGCCACCAATTGCTATTAGGACAATTTCATCCAAAGAAGTGTTTCATAGTAAAAACATGTATTTATTAAACCAAAATTCATGATCCTATTCAAACAATGTCCTTGCGACTTTATATTCGGAGCCATTTTTTCTTTATCACTAACTTCCTTAAACAGTATTGTTTATTCACAAAAGGCATAAATAAGTATCCATTTGAAAAGGCTTTCCCGTAGAACTAACACATTCCATTCACTGCTTTGTTCCTTTAAATAAATTGTAAACATTGAATGAATATTTTATGATAGTCGCCTATGTACCTAGTTAGAAACTATACGTAATCCCCAGCAGTTCAATAAAAACAATAGAACAACCTTCAAATGGCATTTTTATTTATTTAACTTAGTAAAGCAAAGGTCAACTAATGGCTCAGAACACACAGATAAGCGTTAAGATCCCCTGCAATGTTATATTCTCCCCGTTAGTTAAGGTCATATTGTTAAACCCCCAATATGACTATTGTAAATTATAGTGAAACCAAATACAATAATCTATTGTCTTCTTCGTGGGAGGCTTAAATACTCCGAGTCTCTATCTATTTTTATGTTTTTATTTGGATTATTGATTATCATTGTAAAGTAATACAAAGGATTTAAACTTATTAAATATGCAGTTTTTAAATGATTTTAACAATATTTTCGTTTTTTAAATCAAATTAAAATATGTTGATCTGTATATAATAACAACTTTCGGCGCTTATTTTATTGCAATGAAAAAATGCGGTTATTAGGTTAGCAGGGATATGGACACAGATATTTTGAAATCCATAATTCTGTGTTCAACATCTCAAAAAGCACTCTTAAAACGATTTTTGTTTTGCTGAATTCCGTAATGCCCCTGGTTAAGCGTAGAAATGATCAGTTTGGTATTACGAGCAACGCAAGAAGATTAAAAAACTCATCAGATACCAGGATTTATAATTATGTACGCCAGACGCGCTGTTTGTCTTCCCAAGACTCATCAGTAACGCTAGAATAAAAAAATTTAAAAGCCAAAGCAAGTACGAAGTTGAAGAGCATAAGTCCAGTTAGTCTTTTTATATTTTTTTTACAAATTTTAGGGGTGTTCAAACGTCAATTTTAAAATATAATTACCTTTCTGGTTTAAACTGTTCGGGATTTTCTCCCCATATTTTTGGGTCGTAATGGATGTCCCAGACGTTCGCTTGAACAATCATTCCTGATGGGATGTCTATTCCCTGTACTTTTGATGGTTCCATACATTGTCTGGCTACAACCCTAGAAATTAAAATACGATTTTAAGCTATTTTCACTTGATATATACTATGTGTTTCTATCATATCAAATTTAACGAAATGTTTAAAATTTCACACAATATTCATTTATTTAAGTTTCTAACTCGTCTCCAAGAAGTAAAGTGTTAATAAAGTATCACTAATGCCAGTGTTATTTGACATTTGTTGAGAAAAGAAACAGATAACGAATATCATTACTTACGTGCTTGCCAAAGGAAACTTCCTCAGGGTTTCGCACCACACCATCTCAAGGTATTCCATTTTTGTAAGCGCATGAAAATCTGGTTGCTCTGTCTGAAAAAAAATATTTAGTTGGAATTATAAAGTATTCAAGCTAGGATGCAAAGAATGAGTAAAAAAATAAGAAACTTAACTGGACGCTGAATAAAAGAAGGAAGCAACTCAAAACCTACTTAAACGTACAAGAAGGGAAAAAAAGCCCCAGGATAAGCATAACAAACTCGCAGATTAACCGAAAGGGATACAGGGCTGATATGCATAAAACTACTTCAGTTAAGATTTGTTCCGAACCGACTCAACAGACGGATTTTTCTGCATATCCTACGATAAATTAGTACTACGATTGGATATCTTAACTTAAGTGGTTGTATGCATATCAGCCTAGGCTTTTATAGAACGACTTTTCCATACAATGTTACAACTTATGTTGTCCTATTTACGTTAAGAATGAAATTTTCCCTGTAACTGATAAAAAGTAACTCTTTAAAAACTTACTTCGTCTGGAAAATTCTCGTCAATTTCCTCCTGCAACTTCTTTTGGACTTCCGGATTTACAGCCATTTCGTACATAATATATGCCAATGTTGTACTGGTAGTTTCGTATCCAGCCAATAAAAATAATAAACACATTGCAGTAAGTTCCTGAAATTAAAATTGTTCAAAATTATATTACCATGCATTTTTGATATTTGTGAAACAGTGATCTACCAGTAAAATGCGTTTGAAATGTCGAAAATATGGCTTATAAAGTATTTTTCATAACGTCTGTCAGTGTTTCAGTCCAATAATATTAGAAAAGAGAGACAACAATGTTTATTTTTTGTGTTATATGACAGTTGTAATATTATGTTGGTATTGCATCATTGTTTATTCAATGGTGTTTCTAGCAAGGCTTGAGAGTATCTACCGATTATTTTCGCGTCAAATTCTATCAGTAAGTGTTTTTTCCCAATAAATTTATTCAATAATAAAATAAATGAAACTATATTTTCAATAATCGTGAATGCTTCTTCTACGATTTACATTTAAAAATTTATTGCAACTGAAGAAAATTATTCAGTGCATTTTATTGTTTTGTGACGATTGAATTTCGCCAATAATTAAAGATTAGTGTTAAAAAATTACAGAAGACTCCATCTTAATTGAATGATTAATCAATCAACTCAATTCTATGTTCCCCATTGCAAAATATTGTGAAGGTATTTTGGGGTGACCTTGCAGTTCAGGAACTTACGTCATTTGTGAGGAACCTCTTTTTGACAACACTGTCAATCATGTCAGCGTCATCTTCGCTGGTTTTTGCTGTTGGGTCAAACTCTGACGTCACCATTAGTTGTAATAAATCTACCCTGGATGCCTGTGAATAAATATTGATTCTTTATAAAATGCTTGTTATTTCAAACTCTCGTCAATGAAGACAAATAATTACTCCTACGTCTGACAATCAATTCGATAATACTGGTGTCATCTATACCACAAAATGACACGTGGTGCCAATTGATTCTCTTAGCTAAACAGTTACATATAAGATTTTATTTATTAATTACAAAATTGATCTTTTAGTGGAAAATTTTCACGATTTAATTGAGAAAGACACAACATTAACGTACATTCGTTTTCAATTTATGTAACCGGAAACACCTACAACACGTAGTCTCTAAACTTAGATAATTTAAACATCAAATTAATCTGCTTTTTATAATTCTAAAACGAATAAAAATCAATTGGATATTAGGCTGACGTAGTTTTACAAAAACACTTATTGAAAACGTTTTAATAGCGGCAATTGGAAGCTGAGATTCCTTTTATGCGTGTCCTTGAAACTTGTAGTTAAACAAGGGCGTGTTGACTTTTTTAAACTTATTCACAAATTATCTCTTAGCTGTATATGAAATCAGTAAAAGGTCTGCTTTTAGATAAATTTAAGTAAAAAACAGTAAATACCTTTTTCGATTTCCTTTCTTTCACAATTCGTGCCATGTTGTCCTCCAACCAAAATACTGGATTAAAAGAGATGTAGCGGAGGATATTGTAGATTGAAATCCATAATGAGTGAAATGTTGGGAATACGACTGAAAAAGATCAATGTATACAAGTGAGAGGTTTAGTTAGCTATAAAACCAGGTTCAATCCACCATTTTCTACTTAAGAAAATGCCTGTACCAAGTCAGGAATATGACAGTTGTTATCCATTCGTTTTGTGTGTTTGAACTTTTGATTTTGCCATTTGATTGGGGACTTTCCTTTTTGAATTTTCCTCGGAGTTCAGTATTTTTGTGATTTTACTTTTTGATATATGTAATTACAAAAGTAAAATGTACATTCATAGTTTGGATCAGTACTAAATGAATATAATAATGGATATAATAACATCTAATGAAACATACATTTTGACCTATCTGACTAATTGAGTGATTAATTCAATAAATATTGCTCACACATTGCTCAGCAGCTAATATAATATGCGAAATCTTGAAGATTTAGCAACGGTGCCAAAAGATATAGCGAAATGATTGATGAATGGTGTACATCTAGTAAAAATTACTCTTAAACAAATCTTCCAAGACTGATGAATATACTTACATCCCAACATGAACAATATAGGTCTCTTCGTTGTGTCTTTGATAACATTTCGACAATTTTGTAGACACACATCGTCTTTGCTTGTTAAAGATTCTGATTTCAGTCCAAACCCACAATCAGCAATGGTATCTAAGGTCAATCGTTGAAATAATCTGCAAAAAACATGTGTTGCTTTAGAAAACTGATATTTTATGTAGTTAAGCTTCAAAACCTACAGAACTCTAATTGAATAAAAATGCAATCTGGTATTACCCAATATAGCTACGCTCCATCCCCCCAAAGACTTTCATTTCCAACAGATTCTGAAGTTAAAATATGCTTGAATTCAAAAAATAATTTATACGGACTTCGTCCACTTTCACAGGTAACACCTGCCTCATAGTATGCAAGTATTTTAACAAGTTTTCAGTTCCGACAAACTGCCAATTGTTTCTAATATGAAGAGCAAATACAATATGTAGAGCAAATACAATATGTAGAGCAAATACAATATGTAGAGAAATTCACTATTGATAAAAACAAGAATTTATACTGTGCTTAAGAAGTGATAACGACATTCAAACTCCGAAACAGCGGTGACGTTGCTCTGCTAAACTTTCAACGTATCTCAGCAAAGATTACTTTAGCACTGTTTCGGAGTTTGAACGACATTGAGACTATATTAGTAACATTACACCTCTAGACTTCACAAGATGAAATACTCACTCGTACATATCAAAGTGTTTGTTGTCCATGCGTTTCTCTTCCACAATTTCCATTAGTTCATTAACTCTTTTGTTAATTGTCGGCATCATCTAAAATGATAATTTAAATATATGTCATCCATCTATAAATTAGAGTAAATTAATGCGTTTTAAATGACTGTTTTACGAAAACCATTGACTAATGATTTATATATAAAAGTTGCTCTACTTAGGATGAGTATAAAACAGAATCTGATTAAATTGGTTGTATATACAAAGTGATAGCTGTTCATCATACCTTTCTATAAAAATTGTCGTTTTTAAATTTGAAAGTCAAATTAGTGATCTTATGGGTAATTAGTTTTTAAAAGAATTTTTATAGAATATTTTTGTGTTTGATGTAGGTCCGACCCCAGATTTTCATGTTTCCAGATAATTTTCAACTCAACTTACGTCCTTCATTTTTGATGTACTGAATGCTGGGTTGACAATAGACCGAAGACGACGCCATCTTTCTCCACGAGCAAAAAACATGTGAACATTTTCATCATGATCAGGGTCAACTTGAACTGGGTATACCTGAAAACAGATATTCACGATATATGACATCCATACTTTTGTTTCGTTTGTATAAAATTCAAATACGGATATGTCTGTACATGAATTATCGTTTGGTTTATACTTTGTAACTTATTTATATGTACTTTTCTCCGATATATTAGGTAGTGTGTCGTCTGTTAATTTGATTGTATCGCACAAAACGTACATACTTGGATGGAGAGTTGTCTCATTGGCACTCATACCACATCTTCTTATATCTATACAGAAACCCTACAGAAACCACAAACAAAGTCTCGTTTTAAGTCAGGTAAACGTGATTTCACTTACATCTTTTTTCACTTGAAAACCTTGCATCTGTTTTGTACTAAAAAATTTCAATTCCAATTGTTTTTTTTATCTTAAGACGTTAATGTGATGCTGTCTTTTGAACAGGTATTGAATTTCTAGTTTTCCATTGGTCAAGTTTATAATAAGTAATTTTGAAATACAAAAATCATCAATTTGAAAGCAAATTAAAGCTTCTTACCTTTCTTGCATGAAAATTTTTAAACTGCTTTACGAACACTTCGTGTAAAAAGTCCATATCGCTAGATACAATGACTGGTGTTGGTCCTTCGAAGTATCTGTAAGAAGCAAGGAAACTAAATGTTAGTATATTATGCAGACGACAACACAAGTTTCCTTAAAATCACTAATACTGCAATGTGTAAACGATTTCTATCATCTTAATTTGAAAACTTTATAATTACACAAGATGGTGTTGTTACGGAGACTACAGCTGCGGTTGGAATGATCAACCGTAGTGTTTCTTTATCGGTTTTCTGATACTGCTTGATTAAAAAAGTTCTTAATGAGTTTTTTTTTCTAGCACTGGATAACTCCGATGTTTTCATAGCTTTCCGATTTTGATTTGCTGTTTTCTTACTTTCTTTCTTGGATTTGTTTGTATTATCAATTTCATTTTAATGTATTTTAATACTTTTCATCTAAACATTTCTCTCCAATCTGTTATCATATTGTTTGCATAAACTAAATGAAAATGTTTACTTACCCGTATGTCTTTCCATAAATTCTACACCAGTTTTGGAATGAAATGTACAATGGCTGAAAATTAAATAATAAGACAATGTTCAATCGATTTATTTAAAGTATATTTATCACTGTTATACATCTCAATTAATTGATAAACATGTAAACTATTTTATCAATAGCTTAATATATTGATGATATCTCAGAATTTGCAGACAGATATTTTAAATTGTGATTAAATATTTGTGGTTTATATGATATCTCTTCATCATAACAAAAAGAAATATGACAAATGATATGAAGTTTAATGTTTGTTTCATTAAAAGCGAAGTTGTTGGCGAAAAAGAAGCCAAGAATCACTAAGCACGAGTGTATATCGATACCTCAACATAGAGGACCTGCAAAATTCTGAAGTTTTAAGTAAGACATGGGGAAAGATGGTCTCGTTATAACACACTGTCAAATAAATGGTCTTCCAGTGAACCAAAAACTTGTTTACGCATTGGAGGTCCCTGAATGGTTTAACAATATCTTGTTAGTTTGATTTACTGCGAAAATATAGGTATTAACTTGGTGGTAAGTTGTGCTTGATTTCACTTAGCGAAGCAAGAGTTTTAATATCTAACGAAATACAAAGTTTTTTGTATGTTTTGCGCAAAGTTTAAAATTAGAAATACATATCAAGAGATGAGTCCTTTTGCCTTATAATTCAAAATCTAAATGTATAAACATGGTTTATAAACATATCTAAATGTTCCCATTTAAATATTTTACTCTCGGTGCTTTCTCATATAATTTCCGTTATCAATGACTAGACCTTAATCACAAGTGAAAATCCCCGGCAGTTTTTGTATCTAATTTTGTCTCCTTTTCTTTAGATCTATTGCTATTAGGTCATAATGTAACAAAAATATACATTTAAAGCGTAAAAACCTCAAAGACATGACAGATTTTACAGCCGTTTAAGGACATTTCAATATGCACCAATAAAATATAGCCCGCTGGCAGCTTTTCTTCTTGCACAATAAGTTAACGATAAAATTCCCTATTTTAAGCAAAATCGACAGAATGTTACTCATCAACATAGAATGTAACACAGTACCAAAATTTAAATTTTAATTTCAAGTTTCCGTATATAACATGTTATAACTACGTGATTTACGCCCTACTATACTATGCCCTTAAATTTCTTTAATTTTTGTCATAAATATAGAAATTCAACATTAAAATTTGACTCGTTTAGGAGCAATAAAGCTACATGACAAATTTAAATCCTCAGATATAACGAGATAGTTAATTGATTATGTGTATTTGTTCAGGATATCCTATAAATTTTGATTTTATAGTGTACGTAATATTAAATGGTCTAGTTTGACCTAAACGGTATGTATACAGTAATTGCTTCCGTATTTTGGTCCTATCAGCATTTAACTATTTTTTCATTCATGTTTTCTACTTGGAATTTGCGTGTGTGTCTGGAGACAGTGTAGTAAAGTAAATAAATCTATGCATTTTGATTGGTCAAAACGGTGCTTTTTAAATGGTTTAAATCATGCAAGTCATTTTACGTTAACAGATGCATATTATTTGATATACAGATAAATATTATATCGTAATATAGTAAATAGTTTCATAATCTACTTAAAAGTCCTTGATATATATCATGTATACATATTTCACCTAGAGTGATTTGGACTTAACGTCGTGTATAGATGTACAATAAACATCCGTTACGACAAGACTAACATGTGTAGCCGAATAAAGCTTCATATACAACTTACCCGCCAAAGAAAGTATAACAGATTTCCAAACAAAAAATTTGGCTCTGGACCTGGTAAACCCATCTCCTTGAAAACGGTCATTTGCTGACGTCTCTGTCTGAAAATTAAACAGCAGGAAAGATTAAAACAGGCCAACAATTTGTTGCACTAAGAACCTATTTAGGGTAAATTCGAAACCAAATGTTGCATGTTAAATACATATAATTTTTTCCAGTATACAAACTAAAACGTATTTAAACAAATATTCAGAACAGCCCAAGATCGCCTTTAAACCAGAAAGCTTCCATCACTTCTGGTCTAATGCGAATTTAGTTGAAGGTGCACTGGAATCGTTTCTCTAGTTTTTACTTGAGGAATACTATAGTAACTTTTTGTAGGAGTTTCACCGATTTGAAACTACATGAATAGTACATATCTCATGCGTCAACGGAAAAGAATATATGTATGGTCTAACAAGAAGGAAATAGTAGTTGCGGTTTAAGATTGTCAATTGTTTAGTAAGAGTGCATTTTCACGTTTCATTCATTGAAAATAACTTTATTGACCTACAACTTATGAAAGTTTGAAATATAATTATTTTTACACTTAACCGATAGTAAATATTAGAAAAATGTGATTTGAATCCTAGCTTTGATTTTTAATACAGAATACATTGCTTGTGTCAATGCCATTTTCAACTCCCTCCAATAATTTGATTGCCTCCGACGTGTAGGGTGAATGTCACGATTTCTCTATTGCAACAACTCTAAGAAGGGTCTGTATGAGGTATGTTGCAAGACTAAAAATGTTTTCCCATACACGTATTCAGCAATCAACCAATAGTCTTACTTTGTTTAAAATAGCTATGTTATGGTATCGTTCTCAGGGGAAATCTTCAACTACTAGTAATTAAGTGTAAATTCTCATTTTTCAAGTATTCCATGGGCAAAGTCAAATGCGGTGTTGCTTTTGAAAAATGAACAAACAAATTACCTATTAAGCAGAGGTATTGGTAAATTTAGCTTATTAGATTCATATTGCATTTGCAGACATTACCTGTCTTTTTTCTAGGGCTTTTTTCCGATACACATGCATGTAAAATGATGCTTGCGGAACAAATGTAAATAGAAAACTTTTAGACGATACGGGAAAATTAATTCAATCTATACGAATAGGGAAAATAGTAAGTTAATGCTAATGTTTCAAATTAAGCGGATTTAAATAAACTCATCAAAGATTCTTCACGGTTTTATATTAAAATAAATTACGGAACCTAAACGAATAATTTCAATTCAATAAAATACCGCTAGATACACGTGGTTTGTGATAAAAATAATAATATAGAAATGAAATCGACACTTACCTGTAAAATATAACGAAGGAAATAATCACAATTGTAAGTAGTAATTCTGTAATCATTTTATTGTTCTCTGAATAATAGCAAAAAAATAATCCTTTCAATAAGTAAATGTATATTTTAAATTTTTCAATGAATACCCGTTAAATGATATGACGATTGAATATATTTGCTTTTAGTACCTCTTAATATATACTTACTAGCCAATCAGTATTGGTAAGTATGCTTTAAGGGGAGGATCTTAGAAGTGTCGTGTGTAGGGGTATAATAAAATTGATCAATCGCCGTTCAGGTTTGATTACGAGTATTAATTTATGTTTTTATCAATGGCATTTTCAATTCATTCACGAGAAGAAAAAAATCAATACCTCTCGGAAGCATGTGGCTTGTAACATCTAAGTAGGCTTGAGTTAAAGATAATACGCTAAATGAAAAATCAGTTGGTTTGTTTAAAGTTTATTAATGGGTGGTAAAGCGAATGTCATATTTCAGTTATAAATGAGATTTTAATGGCAAATGATCATTAAAATACACACTTTAAAAGACGATGGTTTAAGATTTGATTTTATCAGCGTCTTTACTGATGATTTACTTTTTCATGAACAAAAACCTCATTTCCACTCAATTAACCCCAAAAATTAAGTAAACTTAGAGAAAAGAGTTACATAAATTCATAACGACTGCTCTTAATCTAAGAAGATTATATGCTGTCTTTCTTTTTTACATGCATCATTAAATGAAAAGAAAACTAAGTGTGTCTTCATTTGATTGCTAATCTCTTACATAATATTAAATAAAACGATTTAAAGCATTTGGAGCAAGAAATAAAAAAGTGCCTTTTAGAGCAGCTTGAGATATATACTTTGTGTTTGATAAAAAAAGAAAACATAGCACAAATAAATCAACATTGTTGTTAAAATCACTACCCCAGGTAAAGGGGTGGGGGGTTAGCTCTTGCAAACATGTTTTATATTCGACACTCTGTAAGTGCCTGTCCCAGGTCAGGTGTCTGTAATAACGTGGTAGTTGTTGGTTGCTGTCTGTTATATTTGTTTTTAGTTTATTCTTTTATGTCAAATCATACGTTGGTTTTCTCGTTTGAAATATTTCACACTCTTGTCATTTCGAAGACTTTTATAGCTTACCTATAGCTTATATTTCCTTACGTTTATTGATAGTTGCCTCATTGGGAACCATATCATATCTCCTTACTTTTAGGGGGCCTCGGTGGCCGAGTGGTTTAAGTAGTTACTACTGTAATCACTAGTCAGTCAACACTGAGGTTGTGAGTTCGAACCCCGCTCGTGCGAGTGCACTCGACTCCAATCTTAATTGACTAGGATTGTCAGTTTTCCTATCGAAGGTCGGTAATTTTCTTCAGGCATTCCGGCTTCCTCCACCAATAAAAACTGGCCGCCACGAAATAGCCCAAAAGCGGTGCTTAAAAGTGGCGTTAAAACACAAAAAATCAAATCAATCCTTACTTTTATATATTACATTGCTATAATGAGGGTTGAAAGGGAATGGGGTACCTTCATACTACCTGATATCGACCATTTTTCTCTCTATTGGTTTACCTGTTTTTTTCTGATTAGGTGTGAAGTAATCTTTGTATTGGTGTGCTGTCTTGAGGTAGTTGTAAAAGGCGGCGAAACTGAAGGAGCTGTCAAAGGGGGAGGGGTCCCTCCCCATCTTCAAAAAGTGGAGATATACTGTGTATCACCTCGACACGTTTTCAGGCTAAATTACAGAATTATAATAAACAAAACCTAAAATTAATTTTTAAATTAACGTAATGCTGACATAGCTAGTATATATTATTGTTAGGGGGCTAACTTAAGCCCGCCTCCGGTTGCAAGATTATCTGGCTGCATTGAAGTTCCACCGGTGGTCTTGGACTGTTTTATGCTCTTTGGTCGGGTTTTGTCTCTTTGACACATTCCCCGTTTCCATTCTCAATTCTATTGCATACCAGTTTTTACTTAATCAAAAATAGCGGAAACTTCGAAATTTTATGTCGACCAAAAAATTGTCTATTTATTGAGATTTATAATGTTATCGACATTTCATATACATGTATGGTGTATATGTCGAGAGGGTTTTGTTCTCGCAAACACATTTAACCCGATCATATTTGGTATGTGCCTGTTCCAAGTCATGAGCCTATACTTCAGAGGTATAAGTCGAGAGAGTCCTTTTGTAAAACAAATAGTCTGCATAGAACAATGTCCAAATAAGAATTACAATAGATAAAAAAAAAACACAACACAATAAACGTCGAAAAATGCCTGACGTTGCACAGCAAAGGGGATAATATAGGGTTATTGGAATTATATTGTAAAATACTGTTCCGAGTAGAATATTATGTTTGCACTAGCAAGGGCATTTAGTTTTTTATAATGTCTACCAAATGCTCTAAATCAAATTTACTTTACTTTTACAGTGCGATTTAAAAAAAAATATGATAAACAGTCCGTTCAATGTCTCTTAATTGTTGTCCATCAGAAGCGCGTGTAGCTCTCGTTACGACATGTTTCTGGCGTTTATTTACAAATCATATATCACATCATTCGTTCGGAAAGACAAAGTCAGAGAGCATTTTCGATTCGGAATTGCTCAATATACTGTTTCAGTAACAGTAAATTTGGTCCGTGTGGAAAATGAGTCCCTGGATTTTATTTCCTAGGTAAGTAAATCCATGTTCATAATTTTTCTAGTAAAATATGTCCCAGGAAAATTAGCCTAGACAAATTTTATTTGGACTAATTTTCTTACCCTTCCGGAGCACCTGAGATCACCCCTAGATTTTGGTAGGCGTGTTGGTTAGTCTTTAGTTTTCTATGTTGTGTTTTGTATATTGTTCTTTGTCTATTGGTATTTTCCTTTATTGCCAGGCGTTGTCTGTTTATTTTCGACTTCTGAGTTTGAATGTCCCTTTGGTATCTTTCGCTTCTATTTTTTAATCACTTAAATTTATATGAATAAAATGTAAGGACCAAAAAAAAAAAATTGTCCAAATATCAACCCTTAATAATAACGGTACCATGATTAATTGTGGTCCGTCGTATGATTCTTGTATTCCAATAGAGATTCAACAATTTATCAGTCATTTACAAGATTAAAACATTTGTTTCCTACGTTTAATTTGATCAAATAGATATTACATGATTCAAAGCCAACTGAGAATGTAGTACTTGGAAATATACAACAATAAAATGGTATATATTGACATTTCTATTGATTTTTAACACTTATGCTTAGTAGGAATTCGGAGTATGCATTTAAATAGGTATGGGGAACAAACTTGATATGTCATAGAAAAAAAAATGTTATTTTAAGGATATTGTGTTGGCTGCAAATGCACGACTACATACAAAAACTGAGCTGAATAAATAAAATGCGTATTTATAATGAAAGTTCCACCACAATTTCGAACAGATTAGACAGAATTAAAAAAAAATATATAATAACTTCACGCATAAATTATTCAAGCCGAAATCATTTGTTTGAGTAAAAGGGGCATACGTAGAACGCTATGTACCTTTTCTAAGGCAGGAAGCTCATCAGTGCTTGTTCTTTTTCATATCTGATTGCTTTTTTGCTATTTGAGAAATTGATGTTCATGGTAGATCTTTGGCAGTCTTTGTAAAATTTATTCTCAACTTTGGGCGATTTAGAACGTGTCATTATGTATCTATATGCCTATTTGAAGACTGAATGTCCACTTCAAGATGCCTTTTGTATATGTGTTACGTTCGGTTGCTGTCTCTTTGAAATTACCCTAATCTTTTTTTTTTTATTAAAAAAACGTAGAAAATGCCATTTAGCAGCGTTTACTTCCTCTTATTCATTCCGATAAAGTCGGCTATTCCAAAGACTTTTTTATATTACAATGTAAGTAATAGGTGTTTGAATTTTTACTTTTACTTTAGATAATATTGAATTGGTAAATTATATAAAATGCAATTACTGACATTTTCTTTATCACAAAATATAATAACTTTATTGCATGAGGAAATATAGTAGGCGGACGGATATACGTTTTTTCAATTGTTATTATTATAGACCATTTCACTCCGAGGAATGATCATCTGGCTCAAGCAAATATTGATGTTTGATGAAGGCATTTACTTACTCTTTCTAATAACATTAATCAATTGACTTATTGAGTAGTTCTATTTTAGAATATCAGGAATGTTGTTAATGGTTAAATAAATCCGATATCGACCGTTCATCTCCATCGTGAATTCTTACTTCCTGTTTTCTTTTCTTTTTTATTCCGTCTTTTAACGTTACTATCACTTGGTGACACCAACAATTCACAAGAGCATTAGCGAAAATATGTTTGGTTAATCGATTGATTGTTATTGTATAACGCCACTTTCAGCACTCTTGGCTATATCGTGGCGGCCAGTTTTTATTGGTGGACGAAGGCGAAGAGAACCACCAACACCAGTAATATTAGTCAACTAAGATCGGAGACAAACGCACCTGCCACGTGCGGGGTTTGAACTTACAATCTCAGTGTTGACAGGCTAGTGATTGCTGTAGATGTTGCGAGTTACGAAGGTCGAGTTGCGAGTTACGAAGGTCGAGTTGCGAGTTACAAAAGTCGAGTTGCGAGTTACGAAGGTCGAGTTGCAAGTTACGAAAATATTATGTTTCTCTAATTTCTTAAGAATTATATATATATAAACGGTCGTATATATAAACGGTCGTGTCGTCTGATTTTTGAAACAGAATTTTCAGGTTTACTTCGCATTTAATAAACAAAGCATACATGTACCCGAACTTAGTTATACACTGCATGCGGAAGGGTCCCGGTATTTTTTATTGCAGGATTTGAAAGAGTTACTGTGGATTCATTTATTTTCGTGGGCACCAATTTTCGTGGATGAAGGAAAACTTGCATGTTCGTGGACATTTAATTTCGTGGTTTTGCCGAAGTCTTTATACAAAACTTTAGAAAATTTGTCTTTCGTTGAACATATAATTTCGTGGTTTACCTCAACCCACGAAATCCAAGAAAATTGGTATCCAACGAATAATAATGAATCCACTGTATGTGATACTTATTTATAAGAGTCTATATGTTGCAAAGTCACGCACGCTTAAATTTCTTTCATGAGAGCGACATTGTTCATTTTCTAAAATAAAACATGATATACTGTAGATATAAGACAAAATGTATACCGTACTGAACAAATCAAGCATAAGAAAATAAATCATGTAGACAAATGAAATATACTTGCAAATTATCGATATCTCACAGAATATGGCACTGTGTTAGGCCTAAGGTAAATACTTATCAAAGGTACCAGGCTTATAATATTTTCTACACCAGACGCGCGTTTCGTCTATACAAGACTCATCAGTGACTCTTGAATAAAGGATATTCATTAGCATACCAAGTGCTAACTCTTCGTCTTTCGCAAAGGTTTAGGGTGATAAAGGCACAATTGCACAATTAACTTAGGAAAATATCTCATGAATTAGTCAGAAATGTGATATGCTATGCGCTTTATGTGATAAATTAAATAATTTTGAACTTTGTTAACTTTGTGATTCAACCTCAAGCAGAGAGTGCATATATATATACCAAATAGTCAATAAGCGAGTTGTTCAATGTATGTATATCTGAATACTACAACGCAAAACTAAGCATGCTATAGATGTCTTTCTATGGCATTATGGTAACTTCCTGGCATAGGAGATCATAATATGGATTTCGTTTTAATTTGGAAAGACGTTATTCTACAATAAGCTATACCGCTGTTACAAAAAATAACAGTTTTAAGGAATGTTATGGCGTGTGTTTTTACGGTATGAGCACGGAAACCTTGTCTGTCACAAGTTTACTTTTTGGAGTATGATTAACCCGTTTTTTAGAAAGAAGTTACATATTCCAAAACTGCGTCTTTTGTCTCTTTTACAAAAGTATCTTTGACAGCTACATGTATAGAATAAAGAATGGAAACGGGGAATGTGTCAAAGAGACAACAGCCCAACCAAAATATACAAGTCAACCCAAGGCCACCAATGGGTCTTCAACACAGCGAGAAATCCCACACCCAGAGGCAGCCCCGAGCAGGCCCCGAAACACATTGTACATTAGATCAAGAAAATGGACGCCATTCTATGCTCCGAAACATATAGATGAACCAAAATTAAAAAAATATACAAGACCAACAAAGGCTAGAGGTTCCTGACTTAGGACAGACGCAAAAAATGCGGCGGGGTTAAACAGGTTTTATAAGCGCTCAACCTTCCCCCTTCACCTCTAGCCAATGTAGACATATATAACTTAAACGTCTACAATTTTGAGTGTCACTGCCAAAGAATAAATTTTGGGGTCCCTAACAAATATTGCCTCTGCAGCTGCCCCAGAGATTCAACTCTTAACGAAAACTGCAGAAAGGGTCGTTTACATATATGTACTATAGTTTAGTTGCTATCTCCCTTTACGTTTAATATGACGGTGCTAGCTATGAAATTTGATAATAATTAAACTACAAGCCATCCGCTGTATTTCAAAAGGCTATCTGTTTCTTCAGAAAATAACCATACTTTGCGTAGTGATTATGTGAGCAATCCATTCATTTTTTTTACACGAAACTCAGATGAAGTCCAAACAACAAAAAGAATCAACAATACTGTATACAATTCTATAAGCAATCATCATTCAAAAATGTTAATGAGGTACACCAAAAAATTGAAATAGTTTTCCCCATTTTCACGCAAATTTAATTTCGTAACTCGCAACTCGACTTTCGTATCTCGCAACTCGACTTTCGTAGATCGCAACTCGCTTTTTGTAACTCGCAACTCGACTTTCGTAACTCACAACTCGACTTTCGTAACTCGCAACTCGACTTTTGTAACTCGCAACTCGACTTTTGTAACTCGCAACTCGATACTCGACATCATGAATCTCGTAGATGATCTGCTTAGACCACTCGGCCACCGATGCCCTTGTGAATATACGAATGGACAAGTACAAACAAGTGTATGTTAAATAAATGGCAACTTTAAAAAAATCTAAATTTGCAGTACACATGTACATTCTTAGTATATGTATCCCTTTAAAACAAATAGATCATCAGCTCAGAAGTCGGTCCTTCTTTACTGATATGATTTATAACCTACCATTCTAAAATACTCCGTTGATAAATAAAGAAATTTTTGAGAAATACATTTTCAACTTCCTCAGGCAAAGTTAACATTAGATGAATTTGGCAATTCTTTTTATGCTCCTTTTGGTCATATAGCTGCTAACTTTTCTTCGTATTAATGCACCCCTGGCTTTTAAATATTTGGGTCTGAGCGTTACTGATGAATGTATTTCAAAAAAAAATCGCCTCGGACGCACAATATAAATAATGTGTTGTTATCATTTACATCTGATTTTTGTCAAGTATTCTGATTATTCTTTAGAATTACATATGAAAATTATTATGTGGATTGTACAAAAAAAGTTAAAAAAAAATAAATGACATTAGTCTGCTTGAAAAAGTCAACCTAAGCAGATTATTTGTCGTAACCTAAAGATAATTATAATCCCGACCTTTCTCGTTTATGGCATCATCTAATGAGACTTTTCCCAGGATATCTCCTTGACATGGGTAACATGAATAGGGTCCAAAATGAAGCAGGGACTTCACACCATTCCGAACCACAAGGAGTCACTCCGTTTTATGTACGTGTTGTCCAATCTTTGTTTGCAATCAGTCTTCTCGGGTTTTTTTTTTAGTTTATGGTGATGTTGTCTTTCTTCGTCTTGTTCCCTTGGTATATGATACTTTTTGTTGTTGCTATATATGTTTTGTTTTGCTCAATTCTCAGGTATGTATCCGATAATGAATCCATAAAAAAAACAAAAATACAATTTGAACTACACAGTTGCAGTATTCATGTATTAGACACTAATAATGTCAATTTTTAGGACTATAGTAAACTAAATATGAGGTCTGGTATTTATTTATTTTGCCATTTTCTCTATTCTTCGTAAATTTTGTTCATTATTCTTTATTCTATATTTTAGGACTATTTTTCTTATTCTTTATTTTTTTGGTCCATTTTTCTGTAGATTTGGCCAATATTCTCTATTCTGTAAAACCACTCCAAATATTATTCTATTCGAGATCTCACGTCGTTCTGATGCAACTTCTTTCAAACGTTTTTGAAAACACCTATTGTCGTATGACATCAAAGGAGTGAAAATACCGGATTTATTTCTCATGTGAAATATAGGTTTTTCTTGACCAGGAAATCACGATTTTGCATTGCAATCACAAAAGTAATCATTCTCAACTATGTGAGAAGGATTAGGGGAAGGTCAGTTTTCTCGGAAGCACATATGTCAGCAGTTGATATCATACATGTATGTGGTACTATAAATACACAATGAGTATTGTATATGTGTTATTTTACACGTATCCTTTACGGAAAAGATCTAATACATTGCATACATGTTATACATTTGTATATAAACAATGTGGTATTATCCATATATGGGTTTTGTTTATATACATGTACTGTTTACATTTATTCAGACATAAACTTAACTGAAATTTTAAAATGTGAGTTTTGCCTTTTAAGATTTTTTATACTAAATAGAATATTTTACCAAACGGAAATGTATCTGGTACAAGTTTTCACATACTTAAAATTTCAAATTAAAATTTATTACTAAGAAAGATTTATAACATATTTACCTTGACTTATTTCTTTACCTTGAACGAAATTTCTAAATTGATTGAAATGATTACAAGTGCGAAGAAATACATTTAAAAAGAAAAAAAGACATATTGTTGTCTCATTGGCAATCATACCACATCTTCTCATTTTTACATATCCTTGAAATTATGTATGATCTATAAATCACATTTATCTGGTACTGAGTCCATAATCCTTCTGGCAGGAATGACATGCAAAAGGTCTGGATGGGGGGTTCTTCATTTTGAATTTGTTATGCAATTTTTCTTTCTCTTCTTTTTTTAGACCATTATTATCTCTTCTTTATATATTAGAACCAATTATTATCACTTCTTTTTTTTTTTTTGTATATTTTTGTTTGTTCTTTATATATTTTTGCCCATTTTGCTCAATTCTGTAAACCTCATCCATACCCTCAATTGATAGTATACTAGTTTTTTCTAGTTATTTCAGTATTTATTTATCTTTATCAAGTACAGAAAACCACTATTGAGTGCAAACTGTGAGTAGAAAATTATGAAAAAAATATTAAAAAAAATGCTTTTTTGAGATTAAAAATAGCACTCCTAAGAGAAACCTTTAGATTTCGTGTTTATGTGTTTTGAGGGGTGAATTCAAATAGAAATCTAATGGAACAAGAAAGTTGCAAGAATATTCAGTATCCAAGCATATTACAATTTCATTTTATATTCTAAAAACTAAATGACAAATGCAGCGAAAGAGGTCGCAAAAACTCAATGACGACAACTGCAAACCTCTTGACACTATTGGTAAACAGAGCAACGGTAAAAAATAGGTTATTGAAGCTGAACTTTTTCAAACGATTGTGTACGGTGTTCGTTGTGTACAGATACTTTTTTCTATCGTTTATTTATAAATATGAAATATCAAGCAAACCTCATAAAGAAGGTTTAGGTATCAAAGAGAGATACAAATCTAAACCAATCGTTGGGGTTGTACGTGTTTCTAACATTATTGCACCCTAACTAAGTATCATGGATTTTGATTGGTCGATTGCTAGTATCTTTGTTTTAATAAATTTGCTTTTATAATTACAACTGCCTGAGTATATGCACAAAGATATGTTTTTATCCTCTCTGTCGTGGTATTTGCCACAACAAAGACGCCCTTTTTATCCACATGAAGACGCTTAATCATTTCTTTGTTTTATTAAAAGTGATTGTTTTGGTGAACGTCTTGAAGCGCAAAGATGCTGGAATTACATCTCGAATGTTTAACTTAACCATTGCTATTGATATTCGGTGTAATTAAGCAGATATATCGTGTTCATAATCACCATCGGGTTTATTTTCGATCGTAAGCATTAAGGAACCAAAAAAACATTTAGAACACCAACAAGATACTGTGGATTCATTATTATTCGTGCGATGCCAATTTTAGTGGATTCCGTGGAAAAAGGTGAACCACAAATTTAAATGCTAAATGTACAAATTTTCTATCAGTTTTTATGCAGACTTTAGCAAAACCACGTAATCAAATATCCATGATAATACAATTTTTCTACCATCCACGAAAATTGGTAGCAAGGAAAATAAATGAATCAATTGTAGACAAAATAGCCATAAGTCTACATTACCTGAGGGAGCTGTAAAACATAATTTAAGTGAAATTTTGTAATTTTCTGCTGATAATTACACTCAAATCTACCATTTAATTATTGTTTATATACACGAACAAAGTACTGCTTTTTGGCGGATGTAATACTAACTACCAGTAATATAAAGGAATAAAAGCTATCTCAGTGCACTCGTCAGTTGTTTCTTGAAAAACATACTTCAGGTTCATTTGAGATGGAAAGATTGATAAAACGTTTAGTAAAAACCAAAAGGACACACATGTACTAGGATAGCAAAATTAGCTAATGTCAAATTTGTCTGAAGGATGGGTAACGTACCTGCTGGCATGATTCAACTTATATGTTGAAATTTACAGTAAAGAATGTGTTTAGTTTACAATGCTTTATCCTTCTTGAGAATCTGGTATCCCTCTTTTTTTACAATGCTTTATCCTTATTGAGAATCTGGTATCCCTCTTTTTTTACAATGCTTTATCCTTATTAAGAATCTGGTATCCCTCTTTTTTTTTACAATGCTTTATCCTTATTGAGAATCTGGTATCCCTCTCAGTTTTGTTGGAGTTTGTTTTACTTGCTTTTTAAGCTCTACTTGTTATTTTGAAATGTATATTTCATTGACCGTATTTAAAAACATTTATAACAAAAACACATTTTCGTGCATCAAAAAATACATATGTACGTCCGGTCGAAATTGGGATTGTCAAATTCGATGTCGCTTGTTTTGATAGGGTCCACGCTATTTGAACGCATGATTACCCTTGCCAACATCTTTGCAGAACTTATTATTATTAAATTCATTTTCTTGTCCTTAATATGCTTTAAATATTGACGACAGAAAAAAACCAAATATGTGAATAAGCAACTTCTATTAGGCCACCAATCGGCACTGCTGTTTCGTCTTACACAGAAGTAGGTGAATGGTATCATTATGCCAACAATCAATGCTTTAGGAAGTAATGATATACATGATACATGCTTTCTGATTGTTTGTAGCTCAATCTCATAAAATCATGGTCTTACTCGCCTACAAACAAGAATTGTACAAACATTTCAGGTGGACTTATGTGTAATTATAACTTCGTAATAATTCTTCTAAATTTTGTAAATATAACAAGTCATTTTGTAATTTCCTTATTTCTCAGATATGTTCCGGTCCTCGTACTAGATATTAACCTTACTTCCTTACGCTCTCGTGACATTATAACCGGACTTGACTTACTTTAATACCAAATTGTGTTCAATATAAACAACATAATAATTAACAGATTTGATAGCGACGATGTAGTTAAGAAAACTAATTACACGATATAAGTATTTCACTCATTATCTCAGGATGGGATCACTACATGAGTTAGGGAAAAATCGTCTCATTTTCGGCTAGTTTTGAATAGATATATAAAAAGGTCAAAGCGATTTCTTACTTCATAACCATCTTTAGCAAACTACTTTCTGCATCTATCCGTCTAAGTTTCAATTTTCACATGCTTTCTACTTTTCAACTTTTCTACTCTCCAAAACCAAAAAACAGAGTCATTCTTATTATATGATTTATCAAGCATGCACATTGTATTTATACTCTAGCTGAAATTAATTAGTTTTGTATGTGCATGCTGAATTTAATGGTATACTATCTATCTATCTATTATCATTGTGTTTAAAGGAGGAACACTTCTAATTCATCACCCAATTACTTTTTATGTTAAATTCATCAATTAGCAGTCACAGCTTTTTGTCTTAAATAAGTTCAAATAAAGTGACAGTCATTATAAAAAATAAGGAGATGTTGTGTGATTGCCAATGCGACAACTATCTACCAAAGTTGAAACGAGGTGGATGTAAATAACAATAGGCAACTGTACGGTCTTCAACAATGAGAAAAACCCATACCGTATAGTCGGCTATAAAAGGCCCCGACATGAAAAATATGAAACAATTCAATTGAGAAAAACTAATGACTAATTGCATGTCAAAGCAACATCTTATAGTGTCTTGCACTGAAAAATCAACATAGAAGTTTACGTTTAATTGCATATAAATAAACTAATCACAGATACCAGGATTAAGATTTTGTAAACCAGATACGCGTTTCGTCTACAAAAGACTAACCAGTGACGCTCGAATCAAAAATGTTAAGAAGGCCAAATAAAGTACTGAGTTGGAGAGCATTAAGGACCCAAGAGAGTACTTGTTCCCGGATCTGAAAAACAGGCAAAATTTACTCTCCTTTTTAAATTTCACACAATTTCTTTATTATTTAAAATTATAAGTAAAAAAGTGTTGATACAAATTAAATGATCATCAGTCGTACAGCTTTCATTTGATTCCAAAATTATAAATTCATTCTACATAATTTGAAAGTTACACTCATACGTAGGAACTATTTTGTTTTAAATGTGTACTTTCTGGTTTGTTCTTTCAGACCAGGCTCAAATGAGTAGAGTTACACCGAAAAGAGAAGACTTCATAAGCTGGTAAAACTGGTAGATCATCCTATTTGTATCATTGAACAATTGAAATGGCAAATATTGATTTTCTAATATTTTGCACAAGAAAAAGAGGAAGAGAAGCCTCTGTCTACTTTTCAGCTACAAAATACGCTCCTATATTCCTATATGCATTGAGATTTCCAATTTACAAAATACGAAATATTGTAACAGAATGAGAATAGGAATATTTAGACTGCCACCTAAAAACAAGACAGAATGAGTAAATTCATTACTCCCCATGTCTGCCTATTCTTTTAAGCAGTATTGTTGTACATTTATACAGGGTATTTCTACCCCTTGAAATAAAATTAAAACTGCATACATCTATCATATAACATCCTGGAAATATTCAAAAGACATTAGTCTGTCAGATATTACATGTAGTAATTATATTAGTGTCTAACTTTCTTTGGGTCTACAAACTTCTGGATTTTTCTTGCATTTAATGGAAAATTTCAGAAATTTACAAAATTGTTATTTTCATTTGTTACCATTCATATTTAATTATGACAAAATACATATTTTGCTAGATTGCTATAAATCACTATATACAAAGATGGCCAGTAATGTAGGTATAATTTTGTTCGGGGTAATCTTGATCTAATTTTCACAATAAAACAGGTAATTTCAGGTCAAACATGTTAAATTTCGACATATCTAGAGGATTCCGTGAAGTGGTTTATAAAATTGAGAATGGAAACGGGGAATGCGTCAAAGAGACAACAACCCGACCAAAGAGCAGAAAACAGCATAAGGCCACCAATGGGTCTTCATCACAGCGAGAAAAATCCACCACCCGGAGGCGGGCTTTAGCTGGCCCCTAAACAATAAAGTATACTAGTTCAGCGAAAATGGACGTCACACTTAACTCCGAAACATATAAATGGACCGAAATTTAAAAAAAAAAAACATCCAAGACTAACAAAGGCCAGAGGTTCCTGACTTGGGACAGGCGCGGGGTTAAGCATGTTTTGTGATATCTCAACCCCTCTGTACTTCTAGCCAATGCGGAATAAACAAACACACAGCAATACGCACAGTAAAATTCGGTTTAAAAGAGGTCCGAGTCCGATGTTAGAATAGGTAACAGAAGGACAATGACCAACATACATTAACAAAGGACTACATTTTGTACTAGCAGTTACTGACATGCCAGCTCCAGACCTCAGTTAAACTGATTGAAAGATTATGTCTTCATCATAAAATAATCAAGCACAATCCCTCCCGTTAGGGGTTTAGTATCATACCATCATATAATATACGATATAAGAACATAACCCGTTTCATGCCAACAACTGGTTTTAGAATAAATGTGTTTATTTCCGATGCAATGACCCTATGAGTGAATCAATATTAATTCCAAAAAATGCCATCTTTAATGACCTGACAACAGTATCGTACATTTACCTATCATGGTTTGGTTAGCTTTTGAGGTGAATGACGACATTTTTGTGCTTTGTATAGAATATTACCATAAAAGATGAGATGTGAAATACCTGAACGTATAAGATGTCTGCACGTTGATTTATATTTACGAATGATGTCCTTGTACCGATGATAAAATTTAGTAAATATTTTGGTTTAATTTAAGATTTTTCTTTATAATCAATATTGATATATGTGTAGTCGATATAATACTATTCCTATTAGAGACATTTTACTCAAGACAGCAATCAGGCCTCAATTATTGGAATTATTTGATTTTCACTTTTATATTCTACAAAACATTGTTTCAAATGAAAATATTATGTATCGGATTTTATTTTCAAATTTCATCTATCGTTATCTGCACACATGTAAGAACTTTTATTTATGTTGGTAATCTGCTAAATAAATATAAGTATCTATTTTTGTATTTTGTTCCATTTATAGCAAGTACAAAATAAATAAATATGGTATTAAAATTTTGTCAGACAAATAGCTGCATAGATATTGAATTCCAATACAGTTTGTCATTTTTTCTTGCGACGGGGTGAATTTTGCATTTTGAACCATTTCATGCATGTTTTCTTTTTCAAAAGGTACACTGTCATATAAAACCTGCTGTAATGTATAAGTATAAAAGAATAACAGAAATGTGGCTCGATTGCCAACGAGAAATCTATTCATAAACCAAAGGACAAAGATATGAACAAATACAGGTTATTACACGGCCTTCAACAATGAGCAAAACACACAAAAACGTAGACTGTAAAAGGCCCCGTAGTGACAGAATCTGAAAAATTCATAAGCGAATACCAGCGGCATACTTTACACTAATTCAATGAATTTTAATCTGTTTCTCTTTTCAGTATGCATATGCTTTGCTTTATTCTGTGTTTGCGTTTCTTTTTCTTCCTTTATAAATGACATGTTCACTTTTATTTGCGGGCTAAATAGTGAGCTTGGCGACATAGAGGTTGTGGGTTTGGGTCAAATTACAGATTCTAAAATTAATACAGGTTGCCTTTGCTAAATAATTTGCACTAAGGAGTAAAAGCATATGTTGTATCGTCTAGTATAAAAAGGGGTTTATATTTATAACATTATAAAATATAAGGAGATGTGGTACATGTATGAATGCCAATGTATGTATTTATCAGAGACTAAATGGTGTAAATGTTAGCAACTATAATAGGTCATCGAACGTCCTTTAACAATGAACAAAACCCATACCGCATAGCAAGCTATAATGACCCCGAAATAACAAAATGTAAAAAAAAAAACCAAACAAGAACGGGTGTTGTATTTGAATTTAACATCAAATGTATCAGTACAATTTCAAAGTTTTTAACATCAAATATTTCAGTACAATTTCAAAGTATGTTCTTCAACTATTCAGTAAAATAAGGTGATGTTGTATAATTGCCAATTATGCAACTATCAACCAGAGACCAAAAGACGAGGATATGCACAACTATATGGCACTGTTTTACCTTCATTCATTAATAAAACCTATACCTTATGGTAAGCTATAAAAGGCCCCGGCATGACAAAATGTGCTACACTTTGCATCCGTCACGCTTTTTTTTTAAATCTGCTATTCCTTCCAAATATTTAGACGTGTTCATACATTTTAACGCCAGGATAGCTATACGTCAATTTAATATTTCTCTTTGCTCGGTAGTTTAGAAAAGAAAAGTAAAAAACGATTCCAATCAAAAATAGTCTTCAAATTTTTAGGGAATCTTCATATTTTCACACAAAGTTTCGAAGCTATACCATGACATATATTATACTAACTAGATCTGTCCAATTATCCACATGCCAGAAGTAATAAAAAGCAATATATCAATATAAAACAATCTTTGAAAAAGTGATAGAGTTTTATGTAAACAGTTGTAATAGACCTTATCGACTATCGATTACGATAATTGTCTGTTAGACAACTTTAGAAACGTACAACATTAAACGCCTTGTTGTGGGCGTTGTTCCAGTGAGAAGTGTTTAATGTTACTGGGTCATTGTATATTGGTAATTAAAATAGGTTTAAGAGTCACGGGGCTAATTAACTATCTCTGTGATCTAAGAAATGAACGGTTTTATGGCTCATTACCTTCTAATTGGGACTTGTTCACACTAATCATCGATCACCAAAAAAAATGAAAAAAAAATGCAAAAACCATGATTTAAAATTTTCTTAATGCTGGAAGTCATACAATATTTAGCTAACCAATTAATTACAACAATATTTCCAAACCACAGATCGTTTAACGTACTTTATTTTCTGCTTTTACATAACTTTAGACTACTTTCTCGGTCACCCCCTGGTACCGACCTATCATAGACAGCATCCAAAAAGATAGTTTGTTCCCCGGCAGGCCAAACAAAATATTTTAAACTGGTATTTGCTGCCAATTCGCCACACAAGCGGTAGTCGAGAGTAAGAGCAAACACTGGCAGGCAAAATAATGTTCTGGAAAGTGTTAAGTGTATTGTGAGCTAGTGTGTCGGTCTTTTATAATGTAGGGTTCAAGGACATATTACATTGAATGGTTATCGTCCTGAATATGTAAGTGATATTAGCCACTGGACGTTAATCGTCCAACAAACAGTCTAGATTAGATAAAATAAAAGGAAATGGTCTGAATGAACATGAAACCATAATAAAATGCTTTCAATTCTTAGCCGGTTAGCAGCAGATACATGTACGTCCATGTCATCATGACATTGAGACATTAAAAATACATTTTGATATGCCAAATTAACCGTTATGGTCTTATTTGACTAATGAGCTCAAACATGTTAGTTCTGTCATCATTTTTTTCAAAGAACAATGACATGAATTGTAGATCTCCATGTTTTTCGTGTAAAGGTTTTCTCGATCTATTTATGTTGCAGGTTAACATCAAAAACGCATAAAAGTTCGAATAAATCATCATTAAGGGTAACAAATCCAATTAAGGAATTATCTGACAATTTTGATGAACATAGTTTTTTTTCAGGATTTAGCTCGAATATCTGATCATTTTTCTAAGATTTTACTTGTAAACTTGCAGTTGCCATGAAAATAGACAATTGTTTGCATTTTACTCCTATGTTTTATTTCAACCCATGGTGATCATGATGGTTGTTTAGGCCTGAACAAAATTTAAAAAACTCAAATGATTGATTGATTGGTGTTTAAAGCCATTTTCAGCACTGTTGGTTATTTCGTAGCGGTCAGTTTTTATTGTTGGAGACAGCCGGAGTGCCCGGAGAGAAATTCTGACCTCTGACAAAGAAACGGACAATCCTAGTCAATTTAAATTGGAGTCGAGTGTACCTGCCAAGTGCGAAGTTTGAACTCACAACCTCAGTATTGACAGGCTGGTGATACAGTAGTTGGAATACTTAGACCACTCGCCCTCCGAGGCCCCTCGACATTAGGTTTGTATACATCTAAACGACTATTCATACTAAATTTTTACCGTACCTTTTATGAATTGAAGTTTTCATTTTAGTAGATTCCTGGTATTTGCTTCTTTGTCTAGAAGTTGTATTTTTCTGTTCTGTTATATTTTCTTTGATATCCCTGAAATGAATGAACATTTCCAAGCTTTTCTGTGACTCTACGAAAGATAAATTCGAAACTAAATGACGAAAGAGTCATATTTTCTAAAATTATATTTTCTTAGCATCGACATTCTCGATACGAAATGGAAAAAAAACATCGTTTATAGCTAATGGAACAACTGGTTTAACTTTAAGATGAGCTGGTAGAATGTACTACAGAACCTTTATAAGAGCTGAACAACCATGTGTACGTGTTTAAAAATATAAATACCAATTTCCGAAGGAAGATCGTCTGCTCTCCAAACTTTCCCGAAGTCCTCCGTTTATTGTCGAGTTTATAGACTTCGGCCCTTGCATGGAAATACACCTAAGTATAAATTTAATAATTCATATGTTGTAGGTGGATAAGCGGGAAAGGAATGTATGTAGTATTCATTCATTTTAATGATGTATAAATCATATTTACTTACACATTATTATGTAAGGCTCTCATAAAACGGACAGACCAATTAACTTCGACTTAACCGGTTTTTTCATGTTTTTTTTAAGAAACGGAATTTATTAAAGGTTTATTTCCAAGGTCGATCTGTTATTGGTTTTAGCTTTAGTTAGTTTTGTGATGACTTTCCGTGTCTCCTTTAACGTAGCACAACTGTCTAATTCCTGAAATTTAGGGTAGTTAAGTAATAGTTCTTGAAAAATCAAGTAACTATAACTTTATCATTTTAAATATTATTAAGGCAAATGAAGTAGCATATTTTGGGAGAGATTTCCGTAAAAGTTGATAAAACCGAAAATACTTGAATGTTTCTTAATTTATATTATTTCGTAATAGAACCGGAGACACGGGTCCTGTGCTTATGTATGGAAAATACAACTAATTAGTTGCTGCAAAACTTAATGTCCTAAAAATGCTTATTGCGAAAATAAGAAGTTTAAAAAAATATTGAAATTTTCTCTAAATTTGACACATTTTGGTACTTTCTTCGCTTGGATTATGTGAAATTTGAATAAAAGTGTGTTTAAACAGTAGCTCGTTTCTTTTTCTTTCTTTCTTTCAGTACCTGATCTGTCTTTTAATAGAACAGATAACAAAGATACAGCATTTATTACTTAAACAGTTGCAATTTCCCAAAATAGACGGCTGTACTACCATAATATAGGACTGTAACAGTGCATGATGCATAGCACCAATTCGGATGGTATTTCTGTACAGTTCAATTTATTTCATATATCGTACAGGATAACAATGAACTTGATATACTGTCACACAAAGTTTTTGTTTTATTGTAAACACTTTATTTACGACATCTCTTAGGAAAATTGTCTCCAGTGGATGGGCGAAGCAACATGTATATGAGGCTTTCTATATATCAATATATACTACTTGCGTATTGAATTCAGCCCAACAATGATAGAACTGTATATTCATAATATTTAAAATTTATTTAAACTTCAAAGCTGAAGAGACATCAATGGCAACGCCACCTGCTGTGGTAATTACATGGACTCCACAGTTCCTTATGAACCAGAGCCCTGTATCTTGAGCTCGGATCCTTACTGAAAGAGCTGGTAGTCCTATCATTGGAGCCTGGAAAACTATTAGTAGAGCCCAGTGCCCTATCAATGAAGCCCGGTTCCCGAAAAGATTGCCCAAAATGAGTCTATAATGTGGAGCCTGGAGCCGAACGATAAAATTAGGATAGAGTTCGGAGCCCAGAGCCCGTGTCGTCCCTCATATCTTGTACACTGCCGAACACCTTATACATAGACCACCTGGCTTTACGAAAACAGTATAGTCTGTGTATAGATTATGCTTTTTCTCGTCGGCTTCATCTGTTACAGTATTTCATTTCAGTCGTTCATTTTAATTTTTCAAAGAAAAATACGTCAAGCAGATGCTAAATCATGTACTTAGTACTATACTAGTATTGTGAAATCGCTCAAAATTTGTAATCTTGAATTTTATACAATTAAATTCGAACGGGTATTTTTTTTACGTAAGATGAAATAGTTATTAGGAAACAAAACATCGTATGTATAACACTCACACACACACGCAATAAAATAAATAAAAATTCATTGGAGAGTTGTTTGTTTTCTTGGACTTCGGTTTCCTATTGTGTCGAAATATCATGCATTTATGTTAATATGTTTGTTACATACAATTCCTTAGAGATCAACGTTTTATCGGCATTTGAACCTTTGTCGCTCATACAATTAAGAGTAACGTAAATTTTACTTGCTCGAACCAGTGACCTAAATTATCTGTACTGACAACAATCAAACAGTAGTTTCAAATTTGTTCTGTTAAAGATATAAAAATATTTATAAACATTTTACTACGAAATAATTTCATTCATTTTCTGTACATTCACCTTTGCATTATATCGAATGAACAAGGCTATTTTGTTATTTGAATATATTAATATTTTAAATATACAATCTAACATATTTGCGTCTGTTACAGTATAATGTAACTGATTGAAACTGAATCTGAATATAATTAATCATTTGGAACCGATTTCAGTGTGAAAAACACGTGCAGAATGAGGATAAGAGAAGATATTGAGTATAAGTTAATGAGACAGCGAACTAACGATACCAATGTGCAATGTAGTATTAGACATATATAGATCAACATAAGGTCGAAGTTATCTATATAGACAATATTCGGTATAATGTGTCAAGCTCTAAAATGCCCTAATTTATAAAAAAAAGAGACTTATATGGAGACTTCTACGTCATTTGGTCTCTGGTGAAGAGTTGTCTCATTGGCAATCATACCACATCTTCTTATTTTCATATCCATTAACAAAATTGAAATAGGGCTTCGCTGATTCCTTGCCCAATTAATTTTTTTTCGTGGACACCATAAACATGTATTCCAATAATAGTCTGAAAGTATTTTTAGCGCTTTAAGTGGGAATTTCATATTTCAGAATACTTTATCTTATATGTTATAAACTTCATAAAGTCACATGTTTCAATAAGACGGACCATTGCAACAATGTCAAAAACAGATATCCAGATTTGTATTTTTTTAAGATTCATACTAATTCACCGAACACGAGGCACTTCGGAAAAAGGTCACAGACTGGTCGGTTCGGAATGTGTCTGATAAGGGTAGTATGTATTGTAGCTGACCTTTATTTGTGAACAAGCACGTTTAAAATTCGATGCAGAGTATCGGTCTAGTATGAATCAGATACATTTTTTTGGTTCTATATATGTACGTAATTTTTGCCGCTGGACGTTAATCAAACGGCTAGCAATCAAGATTTAGACATTAACCTGGCTTATTACGTACATGTGGATGTTAAGCAACCAACAATCAAGCAATTACGTACATGTGTAAATAAATGTTGTAGTAAATTCTACGAAAACCAGTTTTTCATTGGTAAAGACACTTGTATTTCGATGAAGACCGTATGTTAGCCTATAGATGTCTTTTGATTTTTCCTTTTTGTCGTGAGGTTTCGGTCTCATTGACATAACCATACACCTCATTATTTAAATGCAGTTTTAAAATTGCGTTGTACGGTATTATTTTTTGCGTGTAAAACCCCCACAAATGTTAGTAATACGTGACTAATAAAATCCTGTGCACAGTTCTCGAGTTCGTTCATACCTAGTTGTCTTTAATATTTTAATGATTTTTCAAGCAGAATTTCGGTTGCATAGAAATTTGTCAAATATTCCGGTTTGACTAAATACCTGTCAACTATTTTATTACAGATCGAACCGACATCTGTGTACATTGACAATAATAGCTTTTATTGACTTGCAAATTATTTAGATTCTATATAAAACAAATCATCTCAATCAGAATCATCAAAATAGAACCAGGAAAATTATTGATTGTTGATTAATTTTCGCCACCACCCATACCTGTACAAATGATCACTTCGAAAATTAAATTAATAAAAACAATTCAATTTGTGTTTCCGATGACGGATACATCAAATTCTACTTGTTGGCGTAAATTATGCCATCGAAGATCACAAAGGGTGTTTAAATATATTAATAGGGTTTAATGATGTTAAACGGCATATTGCTATCTTTTAATATGGAAAGTTGCAAACAAATGTATCATTGAGGAGAGTAAATAAATGGCTACTAAAAGAACTATAGAAGTAGGGGCTATTAATTTTTCTTCACTCAGCTTCTATATATAGAATGTTGTAAATCCAAAAAGGATTAATGGACGTTATATTTGTACGTTTCTACTCATCAGAAACGAATGCAAATTAATTCAGTTGAAAGATATTGATATCGTGATGCATTTGAAAAGGTCAAACCGCTTTCAAGTCGCTGTCAATGTGCAGGTTAATAGTAGTTAATACGTAAACGCGTGGTACCAATAATCCTTAGTTTGTTTTTCTTTAACGGAACCGGTTCACTCTGCATTTCAATTAATAAGCTAACAAATAAAGATTAAATATGTGATAAATATACATATCCTTTATTGATTGGATTGAAAATAAAATTTTACATTCCAGCTGATTGGTAATAAATAAAATGATCACGTCAAATATTACATCAGGTACATGCTGATGAACTCTCATTGTCTTTTTATACATTTTACTTGCTTTCATTGTGTTTTAAAGTTTGCTTTCCCGTTGAAGTAATGCAGCATTACCTTTAATGTCATGTTTCTCTCTCACTTTATCATGTATGATTGCTTTGTAATTAATTTTGACGTCAAATAATCAAGACGCTTTAACAATTCCTTTATAGGGCTAGCGATAGACTTGTTAAAAAGACTTCGCAACTACAGCACATACAAATGTAAAACGTGACGTCAAATTATTACATATAGCAATCTCCCTTAATTATGCAGCATTTGAAGTAAAAGCAAATACTGGTCGGATCGGAGTCGGAATAAAGAGTCCGAGAAAGGTGACTTGTCTTCCTTCGGACTGTTACTTTCTGAACTAGTTGGTAAAAAGTACGGCTCGGCGTGTCGGTTTTGTACAAAGCAGGACTCTCATATTCATATCACATCAAAATGTTTTCGTCCTGATATGCAACTGATATTTGCCACTGAAAGTTAAATACCGATCCATTCATCTTATCTTTGTGTCTAGCAAGAATACATATATATTTGTTTTTAACCTCAGTATCGATTGGTATTTCACATTATTTTAACCTTAGTATCGATTGGTATTTCACATTATTTTAACCTTAGTATCGATTGGTATTTCACATTATTTTAACCATAGTATCGATTGGTATTTCACATTATTTTAACCTTAGTATCGATTGGTATTTCACATTATTTTAACACCATGTTTGTGGGGTGTTTGCTAGTCTCAATATAATACTATTATAGTATATACATTTTTAAACTTTTAGTATCATTGCAAATTCGGATTATTATGCATGATTTTGGTCAGTACTATGTAACACATTAACTTATAAACATGTACCATATTAATTTGTTTGTCATTAAAGGCTCTCGGTCTTTTTATATTTAACTACTTGATACTTTTATTGAAGAAAACACTTTAAGGGAGCTACCATTTGATTTTTATGAGGGGGCTAGGATGAAAAATTTTGTCCTGCCTTTTTATTTTTCCCTCTTTTCGGTCCTGCCTTTTTTATTTTTCACTCTATTCGGTCCTGCCTTTTTTTTTTTAGTTTATCCTGACTTTTTTATTTAAATAAATTGTCATCCTGCCTTTTTTTTTGCAAATAATCTCATCCTGCCTTTTTTTACTCAAAACTCCTGTCCTGCCTATTTTTTTCAAATTTCATCCTAGCCCCCCCCCCCCCCCCCCATAAATAAATATCAAATGGTAGCCCCCTAAGTTAAAAAAAAAAGCCCAATGGCTTACAAACAGAATCACATGTTAAGATTAAAACGAATATTAGTTTACAAATTGAAGTGTTTTTTTTTTAAGTTTTAAGGCATTCCAATACGTCTTTGTTGTTATCTAAACTTACTACATCAGCAGATATTCCCAATGTACTGAATACATCTAATGTCAATTGGTGTAATCGTTTGTTTAGTCGTGGAATTGTTCCAAGTTTATACATTTTTATTAACAGACGTCTTTCTGCAGACATTGTGTCACAAATTGGAAAATGACAGCAAACATTGTGCTTAAATTCATAATGAATTAATTTAACAATATTCAATTGTTCCTTTTATTAACAATAAGTATACAATAATTTGTACGTTTGTCAGGAATCAAATAAAAATAATTGTGATAAAAGAAAGATACAAATACAATTGTTTGAATTTAGTATCAAACACCTAAATCACAATAGAATAAAACGGTACTTTAAATATTTACTTGGCGCTGAGATGTTTATTTAATTGGGTGTTTAACATTTTGCTACTACGAGCAGAATATTTAATATTTATCTGAAAAAGAATAAAAATCAATACCGTTTCAAATATACTGATATTTTTTTTTTTATTTATTGAAATGTTTAAAATTTAATTTAATCTGTGGTGTGGTGTACGACGTAACCCTTATCATCAAACAACTCTTAATGTATTTTTTCATTTTTTTTTTTTTTTTTTTTTCAAAATTGAACTACAAGATGTACATTAAATTAGAAGTTATAGGAAAGAAATAGTATCATGCTTTTAAATTAATATATTTATCCATCATGCCCTTAATAAATATGCATGGGTATATATTAATAAATATACATCTGAATTAACCGGATTTGAATAATTTAAGCGACTTAGTCTAGACTCTTTTATTATTCTGTTTAAACAGTGTAACTTTCGTATTTTTCTGCGGCGCCCCGTATTTAAACATGTTTTATGATTTCTTAGTTTAATGCTAGTGTGTATTTAGAGAAAAAATCACAAGTTTGTTGCGTGACGTTTTTCATTTACCAGAAAAACGATAAACAACAGCTATTTTAACGTCCAAAGAATTCGAAATAATTGTGGATTAGAACTTGTTATTAAATATGATATGAATATTAAACCTAATGGAAACACTGATTCAATAATGGGTGTAAAGTTGATTAGTTGTTGGTTGCTTAACGTCCAGTGGCAAATATTTCATGCATGTTCAGGACGATGGGTATAAATTTTTTAGACAATTGTTTGTCCGTTGTATAGACTAAATGTTAATCACGTTGTTGCCGTCCGTAAGTCCTTCAACGTCGATGTTATGAACTTTTCAAATTTGTAAATTTGAAACCATTGAGTAAAAAATGTAACACTTTGCCACGATCATTCATAATTAGATTTGTACTTTACAAATTGTATCCAAAGATACAGGATCCCGGGGAATGACTAATGTAGAAAATAGAATCCAGAACTTATCCTTTAAGACAATAAAACTCATGCTCAAGAGTGATCGGCTTTGTTGTGGTTTTAGTGTATAAATACACAGCCACGTTCGGATGGAATTGGGACGTTAAACAAAAAGCCATGTGTAGGGAGTGTGACATTCACTCACTGCACGTTGAACTTTTACAAAAACTATGAATGGCCTTAGGTGAGTAACAAAAACTATGAATGGCCTTAGATGAGTAACAAAAACTATGAATGACCTTAGGTGAGTAACAAAAACTATGAATGACCTTAGGTGAGTAACAAAAACTATCAATGTCCTTAGGTGAGTAACAAAAACTATGAATGGCCTTAGGTGAGTAATAAAAACTATGAATGGCCTCAGGTGAGTAACAAAAACTATGAATGGCCTTAGGTGAGTAACAAAAACTATGAATGACCTTAGGTGAGTAACAAAAACTATGAACGACCTTAGGTGAGTAACAAAAACTATGAATGGTCTTAGGTGAGTAACAAAAACTATGAATGACCTTAGGTGAGTAACAAAAACTATCAATGGTCATAGGTGAGTAGTCGTGTTTCAACATATTTTTTTAATTCAAAAGTTGCTTATGCAGTCTAGTATATAATTCATCATTGGATTTTCTGGCTCATTATTCAAACTTACCGAAATATTTTCCCCACACATTCCGTCAAATTATTTTCAGTTATTAGTGTATCAGCATATGACACCTGTAGGATATGTTTTACTTTTCTGAAACATGAATTATTATTAAGTAGAAAAGAAAGGCGTGTTCTAAGGGGGACATAATCATAAGAATTGTTCATTATTTACATATGCAATGTTTGACAGGGCTGCTTAAAATACATATCCGGCGTATAGTATGTTCATGTCGAGGAGTTGGTTTGGGCGGGGAAAAGTGGGTACCTGTTGTGTGTGATCAACACCTACAGTTTTTAACTCAGTTCCTTGAAACTCTACAGAATAATCACACGTATACTTAAGTTGTATACCTGCTATTATTAAATTTATTGATTTTTTCTTCATTTTTCAGCATAATTTACCAAAGGCAGTACATATTTCATTTTTTCAACCCAGATCCTTGAAACTTTACAGAATGTTTGCAAACCTATTGAGATTGTGCATATTTTATTAGGGAGTTGGTTGAAAATTTTCCCTCCATTTTGAACATTTTATATTTCTATCATATATTTGTATATATTTATATGTTAATTATTGCCATTCTCCCTTGTTTAAGAAACGAAACGTTCTACGCAACGCGGCCTCGGCCTTGTATTGGTTTGCATATTAGACATCTTCGTTGAGTGAGACAAGCTTTGATGCTGTGCCTATCCTCTTTTTAGTTTTTTTTTTATATTATATGAAGGAATTGACCGATTCCGATATTTGTTCATAACTATTTGCATCTTCAGGGTTCTCGTTATTTGCTGTCAATGGCTACATTACGCAAATAACTAAAATTGTATTCCATCAACAGAAATATTACTCCGGAATATTTGGGTTTACCAAACTAAATTCTGAAAGTTTTAGTTTTCATGCGGAAAAAAACCCAACATTGTCCAATTTTATTTCATTTCAAAGAATACTGCAGGTATATTTACACTAAAAAACAAGTTTTTAAAATTTGGGACGTTTGTTTTCAAGTAAAAGAATTTCCCTATTTCCTTAAAAATGTCATATCTATATTAATTTACATATAATGCTTGTTCAGTGATATTGATTGATTGTTTGTTTGCTTAACGTACAGTTGCAAATATTTCATGCATGTTCATGACGATGACCAACGAGAGACATCAAACCTAAATATACTTCGTTTTCTGTTACTTCGATAATGGGAAGTTCTTAAAGTAATGAAGTTATAGTGCAGTTTGAATGTCTAAAACATGTTTACAGATATTTGAATGTCTAGTCTTTTTTGATAGATTTATAAAACATCGTAAACGTTGGATTCAAGGGTCCAAAAATGGGCAAACCGTAACGTCTCCTACACTAGTATACATTCTAAATTTCTAGAGCAAAAACTTAAACTCAACGGTCTTAATAATCGACCTACATGGGCGCTATTTCAACGTCAAATGTGTTCTCTGAGAGTATTCAGTACATTAACCTTATACAAACAAAATGCTCTAACCACGCGTTTAGTTAACAAATTTAATTCATTCCGTATCATCAATTTGAGTTTATCGCGATAACACCTAATTTTATATTATAATTTAAATAAAATATTTATTAAAACATATTATAAGATGATATGTCGCGATAAAAACACATAGTTTGATTTAATCTATAATTTATGAGGTTTATCTTTCCATTGATTAATTTCAAATATAAGTATGATATACTTTAGGTCACCACTTGTCAATATCGGAATACATAAAACAACTCTGTGACGGTAACAATAAAATTATGCACAAAAATTATCAATCGAGCGAAACAAAAACAATATTGAAACATGTTCGATTGGAAAACAATTAAAATTGAATATAGATATCATTAACTTTATCTCACGATATAACAATACAACTAAATATGCATTGACGCCTATTTGGTTATGAAGTTATCAAATTAGAAGATCGCAGGTAATTTGCCATAAATCTTAAACTTAATGAAAATTGGTTCATTAATTTCTCTTTGTACCAAAAGACAAACCGAAACATTTCTGTATAAAATTAAGTTGGCTCGAAGACTAGTATAAGCTGAATGCCTTATCCGACATACCCTCATTTTCGGATGGCAGTCCAAATAGTTCCGCCTTTCATTACCGTCAACCAATCTACCAATATATTTATTATAATTTTCCCCGTTCGGATGAATATCTATGAACATTTCCTACTGGACGTTTAGCAAACAACAATTAATCAATCATAAGTCAGATTTTGCGGTTTACTTTTTCATATGATTCCAGCATATGGATAGCAATTAAGAAATACTAAGCTGTCGCGGATACCAGTAGACAATTAATCCGATTCGGTACTTGATTGATTTAAATAGCTAGTTCTGAAACAATGTAAACATGTTGATACTAAGCCCGCCCCCACCTTTGAAAATTTGACCTTATTCAATTTTATCATTGGCTGTTCTGTATAACCCTTTTTGGTTTTGATTCTGAACGGTTTTCGTTTAAACTTTTGGTCTCAATTTTACCTTGTGGTCATCCATATCAAACATATCATGCACTTAATTATACGTATCATAATTAAAAAAAGAAATATTGGTTATACGCAATGCGATATCAATGCAACGACAAAACTAAGCAAACAGACATCTAGAAGTCAAAATATACAATCTTCAACAATAGACACGTGCCTATTCATGATGTCCAGTTCAAAATCGAGTCTTTAAAAGGTGTGAATAAACAAACTTTTGTGTGTGTACTGTATGATGTCCAATTTGTCTAAATTTTACCCTTTTTTTTCTTAAAATCGTTACTCAAAATTAGAAATGACGATATAATGTCGGGTGATTTTCGCCGACATTGAATTG
Source organism: Mytilus californianus (assembly GCF_021869535.1). Taxonomy (NCBI): domain Eukaryota; kingdom Metazoa; phylum Mollusca; class Bivalvia; order Mytilida; family Mytilidae; genus Mytilus; species Mytilus californianus. The sequence goes on along the minus strand of NW_026262679.1, from coordinate 56,139,767 downwards.
GAGAGAAATCGTTAAGGGGTTTTTACATTCTCGTACATACTACAAATAGAAATAATACCAAAGATCATAATTCGTTTATTATATTTTGGCTTTTAGGATTTTTACATGTACAGTTCAAAATCTTGGTGATTCATGAAAACTTTGTTACCTTTTTTTATATCTAAGAATTTTGGTACTCCTTCTTATTTTATGGATTTCCTGACCTCTTAAGTAAGTAGCCAATAGTGCTTATGCTGAACATACGTTATAATAATTTTAAAATGTAAATGATTTTAATCTATCAAGTTCTGAGTTTTTTTTTATAAAAAACTTTATCAACAAAAACATCGCAACTAAACAAGCTCCAGTGTAACCGCATGCTCAAAGATACCAGGGCACGAATATCTCTATGAACCGGATGATGACTTTGGAGTGTCCGTGTGTTTTGTTTTTTTAATTGGAAAGCCATTATTTATTGGCTTCGCTTGGATGACGATTCTAAAATCAATACTTAATAGTTAAATACTCGTCCTGAACATGCATGAAATATTTGCCACTAGATGTTAAGCAACCAACAATCAATCAATCAATAATTATAATTAGATACAGAATGATAAAGAAAAGAAAAGATTTGCAATAAAAATGAAATAATTTGTTTCAGCAGATTATGACAAAGTAATAGTCTAACTTTAATTTGATTTGTAACACGTACTTTATTACACGTTTCTTCAGCAACACAAACTTCATGTTTTGTGGGATCCCGGTGAAGGTCAATCAATGCAATCGCTTCAAACGCAATATATTCATTTGCTATTTTAGGGAGCTAACATTTGATTTTTATGGGGGGGGGCTAGGATGAAAAAAATTGTCCTGCCTTTTTATTTTTCCCTCTATTCGGTCCTGCCTTTTTATTTTTCACTCTATTCGGTCCTGCCTTTTTTTTTTTTAGTTTATCCTGACTTTTTTTGTTACATAAATTGTCATCCTGCCTTTTTTTGGCAAATAATCTCATCCTGCCTTTTTTTTTTACTCAAAACTCCTGTCCTGCCTATTTTTTTCAAATTTCATCCTAGCCCCCCCCCCCCCCCCCCCCATAAAAATCAAATGGTAGCTCCCTTACAGTCATATACGAGTATTATGTTAGTTACACTTATGGTCATTGAAAATACATACTTCATATTTTAGAATTTCTATATCAAGAATCATATAGATACATTAACATATCTTATTTCAAAGGTACATGTATAAAACTTGATTTGCACTAAACGGATTTTTTTACTTTTCTGTCATTTTCCCTTTGTAAATGCAGACATATCTAGTTATAATTAATGGTAAGTAGGAAGCGACAATATGAGTTGGTGTTCAACTCGTAAATCCATTTAATTTGTAGATTTTTTTTTTTTAAATCTGAGTGACTCGCATGAACTACATACGGAGGGATGCCGAGTGCGTCTCCAGCAATTAATGCACGCATCACTCGTCAAGTGACTCTACATTCAGTCAAAATGTCACAACTGGGAGTTAGATACAATCGATACATTTACATGTTATCTGGTATCTAAAGATCTACAATTTGAAAGTCATTTCATTTTTCAATTATTCGAAGATAGGTACATCTTAGTACGGTGACAATTCATACTTAGCGATACACTATTCATATTTGTTTTTCATAAACTGTTTTGTTATAAATTAGGCCGTTAGTTTTCTCAGTTGAAATTTTTCATATTTTTCATGTCGGGGCCTTTTATAGCCGACCATACGGTATGGGTTTTTCTCGTGGTTGAAGGCCGTACGGTTGCCATTAATTGCTTACATCCCCTTCATTTAAACTTTGGTGGATAGTTTTCTCATTGGCAATCATAACACATCTCTTTATTTTAATATGGTCATGGTCAAGGTGTGTAGAATGACAGAACGTTAAGCACACTTATTTCATTTTGATTAACAATTTAAAAATGAGAGGACAAATTGTCAATGAGACAACTATCCATCACTTCAACACTGTGCCAAACTCAATCCATAGTGTTAGGAATAAGACATGAGGAAGAGAAAATGTGAAAGAATTCAAGAGATAAAACCAACGATCTGATTTGAACTCACTAGAATTTATGATTGTTGGTTGCTTAACATCCAGTGACAAATATTTCAGGCATGTTCAAGGCAATTAGAATTTATGTATGGTACAGAAGATACATGTATGAACATTGTCTTTTTTGTGAACATTGTCTTCTTTAAGCATATACGTTCAAGGATTGGTTTTGGATACATGTGTACTTATTACTGATATTCTTTTCCATAATATATCGTAAAAAATCCTTAAAATCTCTAAAAATGGTTGGAATTTAAATTTAAAAAAATTAGCTGCAAAATGGACAAAATGATATATCAATCACCTTCTTTTTTATGGTAGAATGCTGAATCACTTAAATTGGGAGTTGCTACTAAATAGTTGCTATATATTTATACTTAATTTATGCGTTTATGATATACCCTTTTGACGAAAAAAATCGGAAGTATTTTAAGTTGTTTTTAAGTATAAAAACAAGGGCGGTGAACGTTAAAAAAAGAATTGAACACTTATCCCTTTAACGAATAAATCTGGCCCGTGAGAAAAGATTAGATCGGAAATATAGAAGACACATCTTGTTATTTTATCTATTCAAAATACGTATACAATGACGCAACTTCCGGTTACTGATGTATAATTAAGAGTGTTGTGAGTCAAGGACAATAAGGATATGAAATAAATATAGGATGTTTTCTTATATTTCAGTGTATTATTTATATTTTCTTTGGAATTTCCTGTAACATTTTAAAATTTTACTATTACATGATTCACTAACTTCAAACGTGACAATAAAATCTGAATCATTTTATCTCGTATAGTTAAAGCATCTAACCACAACTATGAAACAAATGTGAATTTAACCAATGGGCGTCTAAAACGTTTTGGTTTTTTAAAATCTTATTGTTTTTATTGTTATATTTATTGCGTATTGTTTTATTTTTTTTTTCTTAATTATAGATTTTGTGTTTGTTTATATTTGAATTACTCCTTTAAATCAAATTGAGTGATTTATTAATGCTTACATAATGTCCAGTTGCAACTATTTCATATGTATTCATTTCACATTATGCGATAGTGAAATAGATTTGCTTTAACAGTCTGAATATGTCGTGTAAGGCTGCATTTAAAAAAGAGAGAAAAAAAAACACTACCTTTCTGTACTTAGCTTAAATGGTATAAAGTCGCTCACACATACCTATCTCTAAATCAACAAAGCAATTTTCGGGCCATATAGTCTTACAAATGTACAATTATAGCAGTTTAAAAAAAATAATTATTTCTATGATTGGTAACTTCAAAAGTTGAATATAGAATTAATTTTATTGTATTTACCTTAACGTTGTGAAATTATTTGCTCTGCGAAAAAAAAAATGTTTTAGAAGTTAACACGATCGTGTCTAGATCAAATGAAGCGTTTAGATGAAACTGTCTTTTTTATGGTACATCCTACAGCGGGTTCAATACGTCATCAACTTTATAACTGTATCGATAAACTGATAAAATATTTTAAGCCGTTTAAATAGTTTATACTGTTTAACATTCGATACACAAAAAAAAACAACATTTAAATACATATTACTTTTGTGAAATATCAATTTAAGAGTTTTTTCTTTTCATTTACTTTTAAGAACTGAATTCTGTATTCTGTGACATCAATATTCACTGAACCGAAAAATTATTTAAAAGGTCATCATTTAGTACATTCATATGACAGTGCGGTAAAGGTAAATATTGTTCAAGTCAAGCATTTAAATTTCAATCCTTGTAACTGATTAATGGGGGACGACTACATGTTATCATTAACAAAGTCTATATATTCTTTTAATACAAAAAAACCTAGATTTCCGAGATATGATACCACACCCCCAATAGCAGGAAAAGCTTCAAAAGATTGGGGATGTGTTTGGAACTCAAAACTCAAAAGATAAGAAAAAAATCACAGCGGCATACTTATTTAAAAAAAAATAACACTACACACGTCACGTCCAAGAATACTTGAAAAAAAAACAAGTGAATTTTTAATCGTCATACGAATCGACAGAATTATAATGAGTATTTTGACAAAATGGCCACAATAATCTTTAATCGATGTTTGCAACCATATTAAAGCTGCGGTACTTACTGTATGTAGATAGATCAATAATATAAGAAGCCACTGAAATGTACAGAAACATATAGCGGTTTTGGTATAAAAAACAAAAAAAGTTGAATGTTCTATCTATTGCATACGAATCTTATTTTATAACATTGTTCAATCAATTTATATTGTTGAGTAAAAAAAACACAGTTTTCCAAACACACCCATGCCTAGCTCATATTGTTCAAATAATATCTTTCAACGAGATTAATTTGATAAAAGAAAAGTATTATTTGAGAATAATGTATCCAGTTACGGTAACATATCATGTTGTAGACTGTTGCCAATGGAAACAAAACATGTTAAAAATCAAGGCGAGCGCGTCGGTCTAGGTCTAACATTTTAATATACAAGTAACACGTGTCACTGGATCCATCCATTCATCATTTTTTGTAAACTTGTCCAATGATACCCGATTAGCGCTTATAATAGTCAAAACAATTAGCTGCTTGATCCGTTGTGATTCTTTTGAGAATAAGTATCGGTTAGTCTATGGAAAGGTATATAATATGAAATATGAAATTTAGAGCGAGGGGCTTGCCCCGAGCACTTAATTTCATAGTATTTACCTTTCCATTGGCTATCCAATTTAACACATATTTACAACTCAAATAATCTTTTAATTGGTCTATTCATAGTTTTTTTTTACTGACTACTTGTATCATAAGTGTTTGTAATGTATCACAAGTGTTTGTAAAACGGAGTTCATTAACTAAGTATTACGTTTTGTAAATTCACTCCCTAGTATCATAGCTATCATAGCTATCATATTTGTTCAATTTGTGACAGTGATTTGTCAGATCATGAGTTTATAAATGCAGGAGACACGAATTGGAAAAATAGCTGTTTATAAGTCAATTGCACAGAAAAAATATGTGATTTTAAAAGGCCCTTGACTCCAGAATAAATAGATGGTAGCTGCTGATGTAATTATGTATAATATTAATATAGAGTGGTGTTTTTCTACATGTACTTCTTAACATGGTAAGATGACATAATAAATTGACAAAATAAAACAGGCAGGCATACATTATTAAATTTAAGTGGGTGCTTTACATGTTTAAAAATATTAATCAATTTCACAGTAAAACTAAAGCTATAATAAATTTGAAAAATACAGATATATATATCCAATTTTTTATATATAGATAGTCTAGCGAATATGCATTAAAAAAGCAAGTACCAATAGATCAAAGTTTATATATATATATATTTTTTATTTCAAAGTAAAAACTAAACGCTTTGTCAGAATATAGATAACAGTGGCACATTACCTTCAGACATCATCACGGTTTTGCAATTCATTGATCAAGTTCCTAAAGAAAGTTAAAAACATCATCATAAAGTTGACGTAATTTCCATTCACAAGGTTGCATACTATACTTTTTGTGTACAAAGTAAATTTATTTCTATTCCGTTATATTTGGAATTTCCCTATTCTATTTCTATCTTTAGACTTGTGGTACAAGTTTGGCTAGTATGTAAATCAGAAGTGGTCTGATGTTACTGTTGTTTTCTGCACGAATATTTCGAGGGCGGTAGTACGGGTGGGGTTTTATAGGCATATATAAGTCCTGATTACGTTTGGTTATTATCGATGTGCTCCAGTAACTTTGATAGACGAAGTTAACGTTAAGCTCTGCATAATATATTACAGTTATGTTTGTATTGATATGTATTTAGAGGACATTGTGAATGTATATAGATGGAATTGTGGTATATTTTTGTAATTTGTAAAATGTTTACAAGATATTAAATGTTGTTTCGCTGAGAAAATAAGAAAGTTACTGCGAGCAAACAAACCTAAATTATGACTTGTCTCTTATTTAACCATGTATTTAGAATAGAAATGTTTTAAATTCGGACGAATTCATGAGGGAGAATTTAATTACATGAATGATAATTATAAGATAGCGTTTTACTCTTATCAAGGTATGAAGGACCATATTTGTTATTCTTTTTTTAAATGATAGAAACTTGCAATTGTCAAAAATATTTTTTTAACCACAGAGTTTTATAGCAGGATATATAAAAATCAATGTGAGAACTAGTTACATACATTTATTAATTTGGGACACATCATATTATTCCAAAATTGCCAGTGGCAAGTTTTGTTTTTAAGATCTTGATTACAGTACAATGAAATCGTACCTTTGTGGTCATACATGCATAGTTAGTTAGTACACGGGAAAAGAGTGTACTATGAAACTTAAAAGGCAAATTCAGGCAATTTGATTGGACGAGAAGTTGTAAGTATGTGCTAATTTAATATAGTTTTAAACATTGTTTTACTTATTATCGTTCGAGAAAATGAGTTAACTTCATTTTTGATTGCTGGTTACTAAGGTAAAGTGATAAGTATTTATGCAGGTTCAAGTTCAGAGCTAAAAACGTGATTAATATGTGAATGTTTCAAATTCGTGGGATCTGAAATCTAATTGTTATCGAGAGAAGGAGCTGATACATTTTAATTAAAAAAAAAGACTGCAACTTGAAACTGTAGACAATTACCCAAAAATCAAGTTATAAGCGTACATAAAAATAATTACGACTTTAGCATTATTAGTATAAGTAAGTATGAGAACTGTCTGATTCTTATAATCTACATTTTCAAGGGTGTCACTGGGTTCAAAATTTGTGATGCAGTTATGAAAACTGACACTTTCTATCGTTCTAAATAGGATTAAATTATTTTTTTCCTTGTAAGCTATACAAAAACATGAAAAATACACATTATGTAATAATAAATCATGTCAGTATCGAAGTACTGACTACTGAGCTTCATATACCTCAAGGTACTGCTAGTCCACCAGCTGCGGTATCTACCAAGTGTTGTTAAAAAAGGAAACAACACATTATAAATTCCATGCGTCAGAAAGCGCTTTTTCTGGATTTTCCTGCGTCAGTTGTAGAGCTATATGACCAAAAAGGACATAAAAATAATACCGATACTCAATCTAAGGTTAACTTTGCTTGGGGGAGGGGGGAGGGGGGTTGAAACCTTAGTTCCTTAATAACATCTAAACTAACAAAAGGTTCGAAAGATATGTTACTTCTTACTTAGCTGATGATTCCATCGAGGGACTGATAGTCCACCAGCAGCGGAATATACCCATTGCTGTAAAAAACAAAATTAAAAACAACACATTATAAATTCCATGCGTCCGAAGAGCTTTACTGGATTTTCCTTTATGAGGAACGCTCAAAACCGAATATTTGAAAGCCAGAGATGTATAAGGACCGAAACAGTTGTAGAACAATATGACCAAAATAGACCTAAAAATAATAGCCAAAATCAATCTAAGGTCTGCTTTGCCTGAGGGAGTGAAACCTTAGTTTCTTAATAATTTTTAAATTCATAATTGGACAATTTTAGAAAAGTTTGTTATAAATCATGTCAGTACCGAATTAGAAGTACTGACTACTGAGCTGATGATACCCTCGGGGACTGATTGTCAAACGGCAGCGGTATGTACCCAGTGCTGTAAATTAATGAAAACAACACATTATAAATTTCATGCGTCCGAAGTGCGTTTCTGGATTTACCATCACCAGGAACGCTCAAAGCCGAATATTTGAAAGCCAAGGATATATAAGAACTGAAACAACTGTCGAGCTAAATGACAAAAAGTCACCTAAAAATAATAGCCAAAATCAATCTAAGGTTGACTTTGGCTGAGGGAGTTGAAAGTTGTTTCTTTTTCGTTTCTAATTTCATAATCAGACAATTTTTGAATGGTTTGTTAAAAACTCATGTCAGTACCGAAGTATTGACTACTGAGCTGATTATACTCTCGCAGACTGATAGTCCACCAGCAGTGGCCGTATCTACCCAGTGCTGTTAAAAAATAAAAACAACACGTTATTTATTCCATGCGTCCGAGGTGCTTTTCTGGATTTTCATTCATCAGGAAAGCTCAAAGCTGAATATTTGAAAGCCAAGGATGTATAAGAACTGAAACAGTTGTAGAGCTAAATGACCAAAAAGGATCTAAATATATTAGTCAAAATCAATCATAGGTCAACTTTGCCTGACGGAGTTGAAACCTTTCTTTCCTAACAATTTCTAAATTCATAATCGGATTAGATTCGAAAGGTTATAAAAAATCATCTCAGTACCGAAGTGCTGACTACTACAATGAACATTGATCAAAATCGTGCGTCATTTAAGGAATGACTGTAATATTTTTTCTGTCTATGAAGAAATAACACCAAAAATGTGGTGCACACTGAATAACCCGCGTAGCGGGTTATTTTAAAGTTTGCACCACATTTTTTATGTTATTTCGAATAGACAGAAAAAATATTACAGTCATTTCTTATAATTTAATTCTAAATTCAATTTTAAACCGGAGTAAACCATGAAAAAACGTTGATGACGTCAAGTAGACTAAAGTACCAAAGCTACTGTGCACACGAAAACAAAAAAGTATATACATGTATTATGAAATTTAAAAGGGAAATTCAAGCAATGATTGGACGAGAAGTTGTAAACTTCGTAGCATGTGACCTGTAGAAGGAAAATATTAAGTAACATTTAAATAATCAAGAGTTCATTGGTCATAATTACATTTGCGGTGAATTTGGTAGCTTACTAGTAGGACTTGTCCATGTTGTCGCGCTTACTATGATTGAAACGTAATGCCACTGTATGGACAGTGTTTGCATACATGTCCCTTCTCAGAAGATGTGTTCCTCGTTAGACCATTATAACAAAAGTTTTCTAAACTAACTAAAGAATAATTATAAACTTGTAATACTTGAATAGTAATTATAAAATATATTTTTTTATACTTTAAATTCAAACGAAAAAAACGGTATAACGTCAGACAATGTAGTTTGATGACTTTTCTTAAATTCTTTCCACGTCGTACAACGCAACGATTATTCTAGAAACGTCGCAATCAAAGACTGATCCTTTGTAAACTGAGCAGATAACGACTCGAAATAAACTTATGTAAGTCTGATTCACATAAGAAATCATATGACGGTGATATTTTATAAGAGAACGACCATTTAACTCGGAAAGGAAGGGGGGTATGGTTATTTTCAAAAAAATATTCTGATTCCAACTTTGCAGAAAACAATTTTTTCATCACGGAGAAGGAAAAAATACATGTTCTTGTTGAGAGTGTTTGTCAATAAATTTAATAATAAAACCTTACAAAACATTTCGCGCTTTGAGCACAAAAAAATGAATAAGTTTATGCTTGCGTGGTACTATTTTTTTGAATTTTGATCATTATTATAACAATAAGTATGTATATGTTTGTGTTACTCAACTTTCAGTTTTTTTAGATTGGTTTTGTGGACTATTGGTTGTTTATTTCTCGCTTCACTTTATGCGATAGACATGTATCCTGGTCACGGAAACAATGTGTTGCGTAGTGTATTATTTGTAACCTCATGCTTGAATAAGGTGTTACAGATACATATATGTCTGCCTTTATAACTTTTTATTTAATGATAAAAGTAATCATATATATCATTAACGCGACGCCACAAAGCTAAAAGAATACGCAAAGTTCAACGGGTGCTGTTAGTTGTTCTCCAAGATGGCTATGTCAAGGATTACAGGTTGAAAATTTGAACTGCCAGTAGAAGTTGAGGGTAAGTTGGATAGCTGCGGACATTTTGACTGATCACGGTACCGTTAACAGTTGCAAGGGTTCTTTTATGTGTCGAGATCGTGTAATTTTCGTTTCACGAAAACATCGGTTCCCGTTTCTACCGGGCGTTGTTTTGTATTTATACAACCCGTATAACAAGACGGATGCCACTTTTCACCATGGATATTACTACCAAATTTGAGAAGTCAAGTCGACCATATTTCTATACCAAGTCCTGTCTTTCGGAACAAGTGTTTTGGAAAAAAAAATCGTCACACTGCACACATGTCTATATAAACATTTAATGAAATAAACATCTCTTTGACACATTCCCCATTTCCATTCTCAATTTTACTTGATTATGTTTGTGCGTTCGAAGTGCTTTTCTGGATTTACCTTCATCAGAAACGCTCAAACTTAAACATTTGAAAGTCAGGGATGCGTAAATACATTGAAAAGTAAAGAGCATTAACAATTATTTGAACAATCATAATATCCATAACAAAAACTTTTTCAAATTTAATCGGGTTTTTAGAGCTGTGAATTTGTTAATGCTTTTAACCAATCAACTTCCTGGAAGTAAGCATTCAAACATTCTAGACTTTTATTCTGATGTCCAAAATTCGTAACAATAATGATTTCTCATGTTCGGATATCATTATAATTATCATCATTATGTTATAATTTAATTTTAGATGTAACACGTCTTCTGATTGACAGAAAGTTTTTTGTCTATCAGCTCATAGACATATTTTTGTCATGTGACCGTGTCGTCATCAACGTTTTTTTAATGATTTACTCCTTAAAAAATGGAATTTAGAATTAAATTATAAGGACTGACTGTAATATTTTTTCTGTCTTTTCGAAATGATCTAAAAATATTTAATGTGCACCACATTGTTGATTTTATTTCTTTATAGACAAAAAATATTACAGTCATTCCTTAAATGAATGGAAATGGTTACAATAACCACAAAGATGCACATTTTATAAATCTATCTGGAACCCGGACGACAGACAGTTATGAAGTCAAAGAAAAATTACGTTACGTCTTTTGTTGAGAATTCAATAAAATATAACCTTGCAACTGAAATTAATTTTCAGTTATCTATTTTTAGATTTCATTTAGATTTTATGTTCATAGAAATGCAAACATGGAAAACGTTCTAAGTTTAAAACATTTAAAACACTTCATTATTTATTTCTTATCTTTCAACCGTGGCTTATTGACATGTTAGTTAAAAATGAACATTTTAATTAAGACAAATTGTGTTTTAAAATGTCAGACTCCTACTATTATTTCTATTTTTAGATAACAACCATGTCAAATTTCAAATATCTCAAGTATCTAATTTTTATTCCGTATATTAAAATGATAAAATGTTCTAAAAGATAGTTTCTTCTCATTAATTAATATCAATTAAGAATCGGGAAGTTCAGATGAGTGTATGCCAATGTTTCACTTTTTCTCTATAATTACAGCAACGGTAAGTTTTACGAAACACAAAATGGTTGACACGAGAAAAATTCTGATGTCAAGTTAAAATATAACACTTTATAATGTTGCTGTGCTCGAAGCGCTTTACTGTATTAACCTTCACGAGGAATGCTCAAACAAAACAAAATGTGAAAGCCAAGGATGTATTTACACCCGAATACGTTAGGAGGTACATGACCAATAAGGACATATAAAACCTAACGTAAACTTTGTCTGAGGGAGTTGGAACCTTAGTTTCCTAATAATTTCTTAATCTATCAACGGAGAATTTAAGAAAAGTTCGTTATGAATAATGTCAGTACCGACTAATAAGCTTAAAATACCCTCGTGGACTTGTTAGTTCATAAACAGCGGTAAGACACATTTGATAACAGACTGTCACGATGGACTGATTGTAATTAAAATATATTGATAGGTATATATATATATAGATCCATTTATTACATCGGTGATCCGTTTATTTGGCAATCGCCAATGGCAGTCAGCAGGGTTTAAGCACATTTGTTGTTTGACCTGTTAGTCAAATGCGTTTTGTTAAAATATACTTTTTCACTTTTTTTGTCTTTAGAAAAATGTTGTTTGTGCTGTATTTAGACCGCTCTAACAAGAAATGTGTTTGCATGCACACGTATAAAAATTGCGGTTTTTATCCAACGCAATCATAAGTTTGAAAGTTGTTTTCAATTTAAACTTGTAATATATATATATATAAAACAGATGGCAGCAACACTTTGATAAATAAAAGGGTCAAATTAAACGACGTTTAAAACTGAAATCTGATGTATTTTCCTCATTTTCAAATCTTAGGGTCGATTGACATTTTCAGAAATATATAGTCATTAAATTATTTTACCTACACTTCTCCAACCCAACATTAAAACTATCCTCACGCTAACGAGGGAGCTCATCTGGATACAGAACCATATCTTGTCGGAATCAGGACGTTTAACACGATGCCCCGTATAGGGTAAATGCCACGCCATATGGACATAAAAAAACACTTACAACATCTCTTAGAAGGTCTAGTTGAAAGGCAAGCTTTCAACTCCTATTCAACATTCCCTTATTGTCAAGTGGCAAGTGGCAGTCGAAATTTTCTTCCCGTCATTGTGGTAGAAACCTATCAAAAGTATATTTTTAATATATTGTCCTGTCCAGCAGCTGATTATGCATGAAATATTTGCCATTGGACATTAGTTGAACATTATTTCATCAACTAATCCATGATTTTATAGAGTATAAGGAAGTTTCAGAGGAATGTATTAATGAGAAAATAGTTATGATTGAAAAAGGATACCATTTTTTTTTCAGTCAGTTTAAAAATCCAGTTGCATAAAGTTAAATTGCATTTTAAGTCCCTATTCTGACTGGAAGTGGCTACGTATCTACATATCCTGTTAAACCAAAACGGAGTCTAAGTGTTGTATGAAAAGAGTCAACACAACCATATTTCTAAACAAAACTAACCTTTGGGGTCTTAAAAAAAAGAAGTGTAGGGTTTACGTCAGTAAAACAGCTACCCAACAACACAAAATATACGCCAAATATCTAATATCAACAGCTTTACTTCGGAGAAGATTTCATGTAAATCAAAAACAGTGTACGAAGACACGATCTGGGGCAAAGAACGATACTATATCAAAAACGCGATACAAATATTCAGAAAACCATCGATGAATTGTACAGTAAACAATTTTCAAAGATGACGAATTTTGAAAAATCGTAACAATGGCAATGCAATGGATATATGGAGTATTTTCTATATGTATATAGCTAGGCTTGCAATAAGTTTAATGGTTTTTTAAAGATTTACAGCTATTTGTATATATATTGAAAACAATATTTTGAAATTTGTTGTTTTGCTTTTGTACAAATAATCTAAATGACACCCAATGCAGGAGCAGCTGTATACAAAACGTGATAAAAGACTAATTTTTACAAAAGAAGTATCTTTCCCTCCGCCTGCAACTTAACCTCTGTCCGTCCTCTTCATGAAATATATTTGAGGTTCAAATAAAGCCTCTGATATTAATAACGTGGCATTCACAAAAGTTTTAGACAGGTTTGTATAAAAAATTAAACGCATTTCTTATAGTTCAGTAACCATGTCTTGTTCTTCCAAAACGGAGAAAACGTAAACCAAGTAGAATGAAATGGTAGTTTTAGTCAGCCAGCCATGTTGGTAAAGGGTATAATACAAATACATGAACACCACTGAATGAATGAAATTTTACAACGTGCCAGTCAAGGAATCGAACCATTAGAAGTTACATTAACCTGTCTATGGAAAGAGCAAATCGAGAAAAACCGTTTCTTGCATGGAGTTTGGATATTTTCGAATATGCAATTGTATATATGCTGACACTCCATGAGGAAAAAGATAGTTTTTGCAATAAAAAATTGTTTAAAGTCATATGAAACTTCAAATTAAAAAAAAAAGTTGAATATGTTTTATATACTTGGATGGCTAAGTTTTACTATATAACAAGTGTACGTTAACTTTCTTGTAAAAGAAAATACTTTATATCATCTTATTCTTCATACATATACTGATATTGAATTATTGTCTTCCTGTATACCAATTCGCCGATATAATCCCGTTGCAGTGACCCTAACGTAATGATCTCTCATTAGAACTTCAGCCACTGCACAGCGCAAGTGCGAGGGGAAACACGTGATGAAAGAATGTAAACAAACTAGTACTGGAAGGTAAATAATAATAACTGACTATGAAAGAACGAATATAATACAACAAACCATTTAACAACTGTTTAGGAAAAGTTTAAATATAAAATGTGAACGCATGGAAAATGAAAAAAAAACCAAATATCATGGCTCTTTCACTTAACTCATTTGTCACGAGCTTCACGTGCTTTGTGTTGACTGTTTATCAATGTCACGATCCGGTAAACATCGGCAACTAACTCGAAAGCTTGATATCAACAATCACTGAATAAAAAATTATTTGTCGATAATACGTTAGATTCCTCAAAATTATAAAAAAAAACGTGCATACAGGACTTAGTATAGTATATATGTATGCATTGGTTCAATAATTTCGATAACATTAAAATTTAAAGAAACTCGTCTCATATGACTTTAATATTAAAATATAAAAATACGCTCAGTCCGGAATTAATTCACGCGACAAACAGGAGAGTTTTATGTATTACAGTCTGTTATATCAATCAATACAGTGTAAAATCGATAATTACCTGCCTTTCAAGGTCGTTTAAAATGAAAATAGTAAAGTAGGTCAGTTAAACGAGCAACAAGGTAAGATTTCTTTATGGAAATATAAACTGTTAACATGTCGTTTAAGGTTCCACTAAAGTCAAAATATAGGACACTTCATAAACATCTAAACTTTGCCTGTATTTTTCAACCTATAATGAGTAAAGTCCTAAACTATGAGAACATGTGTTCATTTAAACATACTTAACATATACACACTGTGTAAATTGTAAATAAACTTGAAAATGTTATGTTGTGGCCAAACCGGTTCTTGGGGTGAACACTAGATTTTCATAAAAATCTGGAGGCCTGCGATTCGACTTAATTTGTTTAAAATTGGTATGGACGAATACTGTTACATGTAATGCAGGGCAAGCTCATAGTTTAGGACTTTACTCATTATAGGTGGAAAAATACAGGCAAAGTTTAGATGTTTATGAAGTGTCCTATATTTTGACTTTAGTTGAACCTTAAATACAAACGAAAATTTAGTCTTGAAATATATACAACATCAAAATAATAACAAAAGTATATGTCCGTGTAAACATTTTACCTTTACGTTTTTCTTTTTTAAATAAATAATCAAAGGCTATTTATTGTATTGTAGATACGATATTTTTTAATGTTGTTTCGGTACGTTTCATGTTATATGACGTAGCAGTTTTTAGCTCTCTGCTTAATGTCAAAATTAATTTTTAAACATCTTTCGAAATTCCTAATAGTTCTTCAAATTTATTTGTTTAAGATAACTGATTAATATAAGATTGTATTGTAGTATTCGTTTCATACCCCTGTCCATTTAAACTAGGCACTTGTAGTTTGGTGGAACTGACAGATCTACTGAAGACAACAAATATTTTTTTTGGAATCTATTACAGAATGCAGCTATATGTTATACTAGTATTCATCATGTAGTTGAATATAAATAAGAAGATGTGGTATGAGTGCCAATGAGACAACTATCCATCCAAGTCACAATGTGTAAAAAATAAACAATTAAAGGTCAAAGTAGGGCCTTCAACACGGAGCCTTGGAACAACAAGCTATAAAGGACCCCAAAATGACTAGTGTAAAACAATTCAAACAGGAAAACCAACGGTCTAATCTATATAAAAAACGAGAAACACTTATGAACCCCACTTACAAACGACAACCACTGAACAACAGGCTCCTGACTTAGCACAGATGCATACAAATGCAGCGGGTTTAAACGTTTTGACAGGCGCCAACCTTCACCCTAACCTGAAACAGTGGTATAACATTACAACATAAAAAGACACACAATAAAATAATAATTGAAATGGCTTAACTCTATCAAAAAGACAATACACAAAAACAAGTAAATATACAATGAACGAATAAGTTTGATCTATGTCACAATATAAATAAAAAAGATATTTCAATGTCAAAAAGACAACTTTAACCTAGGACAAAATGGCGTTAAAAAGGTAACGTACAATGTGTATAAAGTTAAGAGTTGTTTCTATCTCGTAGAGGGATGTTTGAAAACTGCTTAGAACAAACGCCATCTTTCTATTTTGGGCCAGCCTCATTTTTCATTTTATCTAAATCATATAGACGTTTCTTTCTGAGCTGTTTTCGTTTACCACTCAAGCTAAAGACAACTATGTATACGCAAACTACAAAAGACCTTGCATTGAAGTCATTGCTGTTTAGAGCACTCTTTTATATCGAAATCTACAGAATCAAGACTTTCCTGACTGGGAACAATATCATTGTCTTTTGACAAAGATGTATTATATTGCCCACGTTCAATTTGATGCGACAAAACCGGACCTGTGTATTTTTAATCCTGACAAAAATCGTAAAAATCTTCTTTTAAATAGCTGTTATCCAGTCCTCCAAAACCGTCGGACTACTTCATTGTACCGCATTGTACTAGAATTCTCAGTTACAGAACCAGGTTACAACATTGATAAATACGTGGTAAGAAATATTGTCAATGGAGAGAAGTTTGTTTGTGAGGCATCTAAATAGAAGTGTCCCAGCGGCAAGTTGTCAATGTTCGTAGAGTTATCGAATTGCCAACGGGAAAAGTTCTTTGATATCGTATTAGAAAAAAAGTAAAAAAAAAAAAAATACCGAACTCCAAGGAAAAATCGAAACGGAAAGTCCTTTATCAAATGGCAAATTCAAAAGCTCAAACACATCAAACGAATGGAAAACAACTGTCATATTCCTGATTTGGTACATGGATTTCCTTATGTAGGAAATGGTGAATTAAACCTGGTATTATTGATAAGTAAACCTCTCACTTGTATGACAGTCGTATAGAATTCCATTATATTGACAACAATGCGTGAGCAAAACAAACAACACATAATAGATAAAAATGTCAAAAATTGGGTAACAGCAGTCAACATTGTGTTACATTCTTAATCACTATAAAAACTATTTCATCAAAGAAAAAGAAATGGCATATATAGACAAAGCACATACGTAAAAATGAAAGACAAGAATACGCAAAATGATCATAGCACAATAACACAATGGCGGGATGTATAAATACTGAGCCACGCGAAGGATATTAACTTTTCCCCTTATCAACAATATTGTCTATGTTGACGATAAATACGTCCACTGTTTGACATGTTTTTTCAGTTCTGGTATTTAAAGTTGGCTTATAAACAGATTGAAGCTGATCCGTCTAATTGTCATTGCTTGTTTTTAGCTTCTTGTTCTGGTATGGAATTGTAACTTCAAAGTCCATCACAACGGTAACGATGCATCTATCTTTCTTTGGAATAATGCTGCTTCCATTTGAATATTCATTTTCAGGTTTTAGTGGAAAACGGATTGGATTAAATTGTGTATCGGAATATTTCTTTCTCTTAAGAAATACTATTTTTTGTCAGCGTGGCTATTTACTGCATGACCTATGATGCAATCGAATAGCTACTAAGAAGAATAGTTACAGTGGTCACATTTAAATACTGCCATAGCACCATCACTAAAAATATAATAGCTCTGTGTAACCAAAGAATTGTATATTATGCACTTGCAAGGTGGTAAATACTGTGCAATATTGATTGGAAAACCCAAAATTGATCGACGCGCAGGGGATATTGAACAGCGTTTCTACTTCTTTACAAGCGTATAATTGGAATCATCAAAGAAATTTCAGTGACATTTTGCATGTACCATCGAACCTAGGCTTGTCATGAATAATTGTCGATGTTTCTAATTTGTTTGGATGTATTGTGTCATATTATCGTATTTCTTTTTTTCAAATAAAAAAAAGTATCGCATTTCTATGAGAAAAATATTACATTGGAAAAGTTTTTCATAATAAAACATATCGCTATTCCATTAGAAAAACGTCGCACTCATATAAGAAGATATATCATTATTATCCTATTACAAGTGATTATGGCGTAGAATGCAATCGAGTACGTTCAATGGCCATTCCACTGTCTTTGGTACATGATTTTCAAAATATTTGGACAACTCGAAATTATCTATCTTGCAAATAGGTTTTATTAATGATAGTGCATATTTACTCGTATAAATACAACATACCTAGGATAAAATGTTTAATTTACATGGCAAATTGTATATACGTTTGTCCTATTAAATATGTCCATGTATTAAAACGATTAAACACACACTTACCGATAAATCTTCTTTTATTCCTACAAATGTCAACATTCGTCTGAGCTTTCTTCACAATGCATCTCGACTACAAAAGAAAATATCGATACTCAAAATAAGAAACGGTTTTCTCGATTAACACTTTCAAAAGACTGTTAACTATGGTAATTGATAAAATACTGCAAGAAAGATAGTGATCGAAAAACATTTTTTTGTATTATAAATCTTCTTTACTTTCGATTTATGTATTTCCTTTAGTCTGACATATGTATAAAATTGTCTCATTGACCCTTTTTAGAGTTCATGCGATTCCCTCAGATTTGGTTTGATTACTTGATTTGACTCTTAATCAATTTATGAGATATGAACATAGGTAAAATAGAAGTGAAAGATACCAAAGGGAAATTCAAACTCATAAGTTAAAAAAAAAACTGACAACGCCATGGCAAAAAAGAAAAAGGACCAACAGACAAACAAAAACAATTTACAAAACACAACCCAGAAAACTAAAGACTGAGAAACATAAATACCACCAAAAACCGGGGGTGATCTCAATATTCTGAAAGTGTAAGCAGATCCTGCTCCACATATAACCCCCGTCGTGTTGCTTAAGTAAGTACAAAGCCGGTGATAAGTCTAATTCGGTACGTCACATTCGGGGAAAAAGGAGAGCGGGATTGGGATTACGACGATTTTGCACATATCCGTCGTCATCTGTGAAACAAATATTTCGTAATGATCAACCAACTCGCGAAATGCTTCCGTAAAATTTTCGAAAGGATGATTTCAACTTCACCACTTGGAACTCTTGGTTTAAAAGTTTCATTGTGAGCAGCACCCCACTATCAAGAAAATCATGATAGGAAACGCAAGCCCAGGAATATCGTATCAACTGGGAGATATATACTCCATATGCAGGCGCTGTTGGAATTATGCTACATAGAAATGGATTCACAATTGGGAAGCTGAAAATAATCTCTTTTGTCGAAAAGTTTTATTCTCAACTAAAATACTGTTGCCTAAATATACATATAATATATTTAAATAAAATGTTTATTTTTATACAGAAAATCTTAACAAATTTCATAAATAACAATAACAAAGTATAAATAAACAAATCAAAATTATGTACACTTCAAAACATCTACTAAGTTTATTAGACAGCCACGTGTGGTAATTATGCTTAACACTTTTCCAATGACAGTTCCGTTTGATGTGGTATTTCATCCTGTTTGTTCTTTTTACATTTCATCTGTGTTTCAAGCCTTTAGGAATGTCCGTGCATGTTCAAGGCGACAGTTGACTTTATTTGCTCAGATCTACCATTATTTGGATATTGGTAGATAGTTGTCTCATCGGCAATCACACTAACCTAACTTTCCTTACTATATATTACTAGTACTACTCCCAGGGTACAAAATTGACTCGAATCTTTGTTCAAACTGGTTTGGTTTATCAGATGGTCGTCATGGAAGTTTTTATCCCCCAATCTCTAAATCCAAAATCAAACCATTCCAATATATGACCACGAGATCTAGTTTCAAAAGTAGATACACGAAACTGGTTTCGGTTCAACTTTGCTAAAGTGCTTTCATTTACTGCTGGTCCAATTCCATCCTTCTTGTTCCATTTGACGTTACCAGGAGAAAATCTTGAATAGAAAAATTAGCTACACATCTGTTTACCATCGTTTGAGCAGGCGGAAATCATTTCTATTAGATATGTCATACCATTAGTTCAGTGCAATATCAGAACAAAATTACCTTTAGACATCTTGCTAAGTCATACTTTAGTGGCACGTCTCAATGCTTTTAAAAAGCATCAACTGTTATTAATATATTCGATCATTATAAGGTGAAGCATTCCAAAAATTCTTCTAAGCAGATATCTGCTAACCGTTTTGGATCATATGAGTTTACCTCCGATTTTTATTTAACTTTGTATTACTCAATCTTTAGTAGGGTTATGGTCTGTTTTTGTGTTGTATTTCTCTTTTTTCTTCTTCTTGATCATCGACTTACTGTTTTTGATTGACCCCTTATCAATTCACTTCTTTTTATCATTTATCATTCTGTTGTATATAATATTAATATAAAAGATCTTGTATCAACGTTGATGTCATGTTAATGTTGGCATTATTTTTTATTCTGCAATTAAAATTTCCGGCGGTACAAATGTAATTGGTAACCTATAATCAATACGTAGGACAAGACTTTATTATTTACAAATATATTGCTGTAGATTAATTCCATGTTTTATCACATAAATACATGTTTGTTGTCCTTAAGAAATATCTTTGTTTAAGCTATTTTCACATCTGGACATCTAATAGATATAAGAAGATGTGGTATGAGTGCCAATGAGACAACTCTCCATCCAAGTCACAATGTGTAAAAAGTAAACAGTTATAGGTCGAAGTACAGCCTTTAATACGGAGCCTACAGCAAGCTATAAAGGGCCCAAAAATGACTAGTGTAAAACAATTCAAACAGGAAAAACAACGGTCTAATCTATATAAAAAACGAGAAACGAGAAACACGTAAGAACCACATCAACAAGCGACAACCACTGAAGCAGGTTCCTGACTTAGGACAGGTGCAAACAAATGCAGCGGGTTTAAACGTTTTGACAGGCGCCAACCTTCACCCTAACCTGAAATAGTAGTGTAACATTACAATATAGAAAGACACACTATAAAATAACAATTGAAATGGCTTAACTCAATCAAAAAGACATATTAACAAAAACAAGTAAACAAACATTGAACGAATAAATCTGATCTATGACACAATATAATTACAACATTAAATAAAAAGGGGGAATGTAAAACAATGTTAAAACGACAACTATAATCTTGGACAAAAAGGCGTTAAATAAAATAACGTACACAGGTAAATTTAAATATAATAAATTTGTTGTTAGGAGTACGGAGATATTTTTTACAAAAATAGATGAATTTGTTGTTCATAGTACGAGAACAGCAGTGAAAATTAATCGTCATTCTAAAAACTTATCAAATACTTGTTTGTTGTCCTTAAGAAATATCTTTGTTTAAAAAATTTTGACATCTGAACCTCTAAGCACATTACTAACGACTGAAATTAATATAAATACATGACTACATGTTCAATGCACCTTCCTTTAAGTTGATCTTTTATGAGGAATTTAGAAAATTATAAATTAACATGAAAAATAACACTGTTTCAAGGGAATTAGATAACTTGCCATATGTTATGTCTAAGATAATAAAAGAAATATGTAAACTATCCTTTTACTTGTACAAAAATATTAGTTTTGTGGGTCGATATCGCTCAACTGAAGTGGTATTCCTGCAGACTTTCTTATTAGAATAAGAACAAATGCTCTTTATGACTATGTTTTATGACACATCCCGTGTTATTGGTGAATTTTAAAACATAACAGTACTTATCTTTCGACTGCAATTAATTACTAAAATCTTACATGTATTCTAATGCTAACACAATAGTTATTTGTTTGCATCAGCACCTTTATTGTTGACCATTGCAGATACGTTTGGTTACTTTCACACCTATTGCCAATACATCTTTAATTTGTTGATAATTAGAGCTGACACCTGAAGTTATTAGATGTTTTCTAAATATTTCTTTTACAAAGAAGTAAGCCATTACAGTGATTTCATTATGAGCAAGGCCATAGAGTAACCTTCAAATACCCTTTATAGGTTGCCTATATGAAATATAGACTATGCAATTTCCCATAGAAACTCTTTTTAAGGTCAAAACTATGCCACTTTTATTATGAAGTTTTGTAAAAATCTAGAGCATAGAATGGAAAATTCAGATGCACTACTATTTTTATTAAGGTCAAAACATAGAGCTGTGCAGCATATTTTCAACATTTCTATTCCTCAAGTTTCTAAGAGTTTTAACTTGTACTAATAATCTGTTCTACCCCTCACTTCACTTTTAGTCTTCCTCAGAATCTAATTTGGCTGTTATCCATTTACATTTATAATGGTATAATTCCCAAGTTGTGTCTCTATGAGATGAAACACAGAGATCATATCTAGGAACCAGTGGGTAAACAAAACAAAATATCTATGAATATTATATATCACCCCAAAAAAGAGGCGTGGTTTGTAAACAGCTGTATTTACAAAGTGCAACCTATATTAACACGTGTAATTTTAAACCAAAGACGTTATTTTTGTGTATTTCTTGAACATTTTGTAAATGTTTTATAAATCTGCAAGTGAGCTATGAAAAACATATCCTTGTAGTTATTTGTGTTACTCAATTTAGGGTTGACTTTGAACAGCAAATTGTATGAAGAATTTGATTAAAATATGAAATAATAGTCATAAATATTCAACGAAAATTCCAGACTCCAAGGTAAATACAAGAAGAGAAAAATCCATAAAATCTGACAATTAAACGCTCGACTATATCAATCAACGGAACAATGCAAACAACTGTCATATTCTTGACTTGGTACAGGCATTTGTGTCGTACAAAATGGTTGGTTAACCCTGGTTTTATAACCATCTAAACCTCCAACTTATTTGACGTTTTTTTTTTATAGTTCCTTTATAATGACAAAAGAGTGTGATCAACACAAACAGACACAATTGGTTAACGTGACAATAGTTGAAAACCAGCAGCCAAAATTGTGTAAGCACTCATCATAAATATACAACACAACTGCCTTCAAAAATCCAAATAAACTTACAATTAAATTTTACAATGACGCCAACAATAAAAAGTGTATGTAGTTGAATGTATACACACTTTCCCTGATAAAAATGTATTTTATGTTATTAATAATATGATCAAGAGTTGATTTAAACCGTTTTATTTACAAAACAAAACTTTTTTTATGTTATAACCATGTTGCCAATTCATCGAAGCTCGGAAAAAAAATATTTCAATTAACTGATTGATTACTAGTATTGTGTTTTAACATCCACTGTCAAATACAACATGCATATTGGGTATTTGTTCTCCAAATAGGTCTACCGGGATGAAAAGCGGGTAACTGGACTGCCACTTGAAAAAAAGGTGTATGTTGCATAGGAATACAATTTTGTCTTGCAACAGGCAACCAACATACCTACCATCAAAAGTGTTAAACGTTCCTATTTAAATTTTATATAAGTACGTTTTATACGCCCGATTACGGGACGTATTATGGTATACCGGTGTCCGTTTGTCCGTCGTCAACATGTCGGACAATAACTCAAAAACGCTTCAACCAATTTTCATGAAACTGTGGTGAATTGTTTAAATCTATTTACGTAAGCTGCCTTTCAATTTTTATAAATTTTACATTTTATGCTTCCGATTTATGGGATTTTATTCATAAAAAAGGGGAGATTTTCCAGTTTTTGGACAATAACTCAAAAATGCTTTGAGCAGTTTCATGAAACTTTGGTGACTGGTTTATATCTATTAAGATAATCTTCCTTTTTTATAAATTTCTGATGACATTGAGGAATTATGGAACTTTATTCGCTGAAAAAGCGACGGCCGTATCATGCGCTCATGGCGCAGCTCTTTATTCACAATAGTATGACCTTGATGAAAAGCGCAAAATCTGGACTGCCACTAGAAAAAGAGCCAGTTGGAAAAGGACGTGATTTTGCCTTGCAACAGGCCATCCTCCAATACCTTATAGAGTTTTTGCAAGTGTTCTGTGACATGCAAAGGGGGTTGGCATTGTCCTTTCACTAGGCATCGGATTAAATGTCCTAATTTCCTTATGCGTATTTATGAATAGTCGTGTGGAGATAACATATTTATTCATTATCCGCACATCATAATGGACACCCCACAGCCTAGGTTTCCTGTTGGACGGTGACCATATTTCTAAACCTTAGTTAACACTTTGGTTGGAGCATCAAGGTACCAACACACTAGCTTTTATTGAAAACTATCGTATTGTGCAGTACCCATATATCATTACGTTTGAATTTTTATTTAAGAATTGAAAGTATACAATACAAGTACACCAACAAGTTTCATTACGATTCATACAATTAAACCTTTAGTTTCTTCATAACAAAATGCAGAAACTGGAAAATGCCGCCTTCCAACAAGGAACGAGGGCTAATCCCCAGCCTCAAATCAATATTTAATCAAAACCATTATTAGAATTCCGCCCCTTTACTATTTTCATGTATGACAAGCTGCTTAAATTTCACTGCAACATACATTCCTCGATTGTGATCCCCATACCTTAAACTATTAATCTATGATTATCCAAAAAAAGGTTGATATCCCTAAACCTATATATTCCATAAATACATGCATTCATTTTCCACTTTACAACCTGCATTCAAATTGAAAAAGTTTGTAATAATGGCAAAAACTGTCGACATCACTATCCCTAGACATATTTTCTGACATGAACAAACCATTTTCCTTTAGTGTTATCTCCCATAAAACCCGTCGAAATCCCAAAACCCCTAACCTTGAATTACTCGATATGATTGGTCGATTTGAATATGCATGAAATATGAACCAATGATATTTACTCACACAAATTACAATCCTTTTGATTAGGAGTATTCACTTCAACATACCAATTCAGCTGGCCTTCTTCGCCACTTCCCCCCTTGATATCATCTTACAATTGGTTAAAAATTTGTTGAGCTTTTCATAAAGTATTGCTTTTAATTTCAAAATTCAATGACTGCAGCACCCCTTTCCCATTGCTGAGGTTCATACTAACCTGTAATCAATAATATGCAATTGTTAATAATATCTACTCTGATAAACGTTGTAATACAATGGTATACAGAAAACATTTTCGTAAAATTTCCTTTACTTTCATTTTTAAAAGTTTGTTAAAATCGGGCGACTATCTCTTTTTTAACCTCTTTTACTCGAATCGGCAAACTAACACGAAGTTTACCTCATTGTCAATATTCAACTTTAACTTTGATAAACAATTTAGCGTATCCGTTGTGTTTTTATTCTGATAAAAATGAAAGCCAGTGCAGATGAGGTTAGTTTAAACTGATTGTCACTTTCGCAAGATAACAGCATATACAATGTTATGTAATTTACAATATGCGTTTAAATACGATCTCTATGTTGCATTTGAAGGATAAATTAATTTTAAAATGTGTCAATTATTTTTGCCGAGCAGCAAACATAGCATCCATTACAATACAGTTGAGATCAGTTTTAAGATTTTGTTAAGTTTTTTATGTTCTTTTTAAGCAACTTTTCTTATTTCGGTTATCGAAAAAAATAAAGTGAAGGTAAGGATAAAGAATTGTTCAAAAATTGGCCTACAGTTTTAGCTGATTCAACATGAAAAAAAATATATATATTCTTAGCAAATTTATTGTTACCCGTCCCTTATAAACCAAAAACTGACTCCTTTCTCCTTTCGAACGAATTTCGTGAGTGAGTACAAATGGTTGACTGTTTTAAAAATATCCGTGTTGTCGGTAATCCTTACTGCAGAGCTGCAAATAATCTCATCATAGATACCAGGATTTATAAATTTTGTATTTGCGCCAGACGCGCGTTTCGTCTACAAAAGACTCATCGGTGACGCTCGAGTATAAAAAAAGTTAAAAAAGCCAAATAAAGTACGAAGTTGAAGAGCATTGAGGACCAACAATTCCTAAAAGTTTTGCCAAATACAGCTAAGGTTATCTATTCCTGAGGTAGAAAAGCCTTAGTATTTCAAAAACTCAAAGTTTAGTAAACAGTTAATTAGTAATTATGACCATATCAATGATAAATCATGTCAACACAGAAGTGCTGACTACTGGGCTGGTGATACCTTCGGGGAATAAAAACTCCACCAGCAGTGGCATCAACCCAGTGGTTGTAAATAAACTCATCATAGATACCAGGATTTAAATTTTGTATTTGCGCCAGACGCGCGTTTCGTCTACAAAAGACTCATCAGTGACGCTCGAATAAAGAAAAAAGTTAAAAAAGCCAAACAAAGTACGAAGTTGTAGAGCATTGAGGACCAAAAATTCCTGAAAGTTTTGCCAACTACAGCTCAGGTTATCTATTCAAATTAGACGAAATAAGTATTAAACCCATTATATTGTTTTTTCAACACTAATGGAAATACGAAATATGATAAATATGAATTTAAGCGGTTGTTGTCACGGTTGATGGAACTGATTGGACCGACAACATTTGTTGATAAATCTATCAGTTTGATATTGTTAATGTTTGAGCTATGCTATAAATTAACAAATGATTTAAAACTAACATTAAGTTGAAAATGAGTTATATTAAAAATACACATGATGCGTCTTTGTGCGTTTGGAGATATTTTTCGTTGTTTTGATTTATTTTTATTTTTATTTCAACTTTTATTTTTATTTTTTAAGTGATATTTATTTTTTTCTTTTCAATTTCAGTTGCCAAATATAATGTATAATATATTCATTGGTTAAACATTTTGCCTTAACGTGTGTAACTTTTTTAAAATACAGAACGGATATGAATGCATTAGAATCGACGATATTTATAATTTGCAAAAATTTTATGAGAACCTCTTTAATTTCTTTTTTTAAAGGAATATTACATACTCTTAGCAGAATTTTCAAGGTGAGTGTCATGTACATAGATATAAGAAGATGTGGTATGAGTGTCAATGAGACAACTCTCCATCCAAGTCACAATTTGTAAAAGTAAACCATTATAGGTCAAAGTACGGCCTTCAACACGGAGCCTTGACTCACACCAAACAGCAAGCTATAAAGGACCCCAAAAATGACTAGTGTAAAACCATTCAAACATGTTTACTTTGACACCTTTTTCGCTGATTTCTCGACGCTGCCACCAATTAACTATGTATGTCACAAATAAGGTATTGCTTAAATTCTTACAATTCGTGTATAATTACTTGATAGATTTGAGATTAGTATGATAATAATCTAAGCTGTCTTTGTTTGCATTGGCACCTTCAATGTTGTCCATAACAGATATATGAGGTTGCTTTTAATTCTTTTGCTAATATAGCTTTAATTGGTTGATCATATAAATATTGATAGCCTTAGCAGTATTTGGCACAACTTTTCTTTTCTTTTTTTTTTTTTGGTTTTCAGTGCTCTTTAACTTTGTATTTAGTTCAGCCTCCCATCTATTTTGATTCAATCGCCACTGGTGAGTCTTATATAGACGAAACGCGCGTCTGAGGTACCAAGTTATAATTAGCCAAGTACCTTTAATGATGTTTAACATTTGAAATTATAATCTTGGTTCCGAATAGTTCTTGTATAAAGACAACAAGGTGAAGATCATTAAATACCTCATAATGATCTAGGCTTTGCAATAACCTTCAAATAAACACATGTAAGTTTCCAACCAAGAAGTTAATTGAGTTTTTTTCTGTTAATTCTTTTATGAATCAACGAATTTGTTATGCACATGTATATCATAATATTGAGGTAATGGGTTACACGATTTCGACACCAAGAGAAAATACTTTAGAATAGTAAATTGCATGAACAAATTGAATAAAATGCAAAATATAGTTATATCTACATCACATAGTAAGTTTTTATTAAACGGCGTTACTTATGTCAAAATCATTTTATTCTTCAACATGTCTGTGTTTGAAGTCGTTATGTTGCAAGCTAAGGACATTTAAAAGTTTAACACATAATTCAAGCTATTTATTTGATTGGTTGTTGTTTTGTAACATTGGTTTAACTATGGGACGGTGACCAGATTTCTGCACCTTAGACAACTCTTGGGTAAGTTTTGTAACTACTGAAAATAAACGTTGAGTTTATATTTCTTAACTTTGTTTGATAATTATATTATAACTTTATTTTGGGTTTTGAATACTAGTACTCGTTGTATTTTTTCCAGATGAAAGGGAAATCAAGAAACTAATCAACACAACAGATTCGTTTACTTGGTATTTAAGAATTGAAAGTATGCAAGGACACTTTCCTAATTCATTAATATACATATCCTTAAACCATTTACATTTTAATTCCTCATGACATGATGTAGTTAACACGAGTAGAACAAACATCTTTACACAATAGGTTGCATTCAAGATGCATTCAGTGCAACAAACATACACCGATGATAATTCCCTCCCTTAAAATAAATTAATCTTAAATTATTTCAAACACGTAGATATCCATATCCCGAAAACCGCATATACATGTTTTCATGTTCCTTATGAAAATCTGCTTTCACTGCAATATATCAATTTTACTATGCTCAAATCCGTACGCTTGTAATTAGTACAGAAACTGTCAACATCTCCACCATTAGAACGTACATATTCTTAGTCCTCATAATAATATCCGTTGACCACAAAAAAACATGCACCATGAACATTACAGTATAAATTACGATCTATATGATACTAGAATGTCATCCTGAAGATGCATGAAATATTGACTATTGGACGTTACACAAACGACTTTCATGACTATCGGCTTGAATAGAAGTATTCACTACAACATACATTTTAAAGGGATTATTCGCCCTTACCCTTTGCAATTATCTTGAAATTGATGCAACAGCTGTTGAGACATTGATTGTAATGAATTACCATGATTCCCCAGTGAAACGAAAACCGATAATTTCAAATGTGAAATAAACTTGATTATTTCACTCCTCTGACGTCATACATTAATAGGTGTTGTCAAAACGTTGTCGATGACGTCGCATACAAGCAAATTGTAAATGCGTAGAAAAAGATATAGTTCCTTACATTTTTTACTTTACTTCCATTAAAAAGCCCATTGTCAATGTAATAAAAAAAATAACTAATCAAAGAATTCAAATATCGAAAAACATTCAACTAGTGACCAAACAACACTGATAATTAACTCATGCGCTACGTGCATTCGTGAATTAATGTGTTGTTCGGTCACTCGTTGAATATTTTTCTATATTTGATTTCTTCGATTAGTTATTCTAAAAATAGTATTGCTTCTAGTGTCAAGATGCATTGGCTGAAGCAGTACCAAAAAACTAATCTCGAAGATCTTTTTTTCATGCCATTCATTCTTATTTAAATAAATGCGAACATTCAGACATTCATTTATATTTCTAAACTTCCGGTCTCGAGTTTACTTGATGAAGTTTATTCCTGAAACATGTTTCGTGCACACGATATTGTTAATTTCGAGTACATGTACTTGCGCATATTTTACAAAAAAAACTATTGTTCAGTATATGAGATTGCACATACTAATATTGCTTATTATATTCTTAAATCAAATATACTTCAATTTCAAATAAATCTTTTCAAGATTTAAATTTTTGCATTGTGATAAAAAGTAAAATAACAAAAATACCGAACTCCAAGGAAAATTCAAAAAAGAAAGTCCCTTATCAATTGGCAAAATCAATAGCTCAAACACATCAAACGAATAGAAAAAAAACTGTCATCTTCCTGACTTGGTACAGGCATTTCATTATGTAGAAAGTGGTGGATTAAACCTGGTTTTATAGCTAGCGAAACCTCTCACTTATATGACAGTCGCATAAAATTCTATTATATTGACAACAATATGTGAACAAAACAAACAGAAATAATAGGACAAAATGTCAAAAATAGGGGTAAAGCAGTCAACTTTGTGTTATAATCTTAATCACTATAAAAACAAACAAATATGTCAACAATGAAAAACAAAATGGCATATGGACAAAGCACATAAGCAAAAATGAAAGACAAGAATACAAAAAATGACCATATCACAATAACATAATGGTGGGATGTATAAGTATCGAGCCATGCCAAAAGGATATTACCAAAAATGGACTAAACAGTAAAGGTTAATAATTTACAAAGACAAAAAAAAAAAGAACACTATAACACGTAATTAAGATGATAAACAACGTCAGTACCTAGGATCTAAACTTCAAGACCATCATGTATTATTTGTGAAGTTGATACGGAATATTTATCAACAAGGTCTTGGTATCTTCCGATTAACCTTTTTAGAAAAAGGACGAGACGTTCTTTGACATTACCCTGGTTCATCAACTTTCTTCTCAGACATTGGTGACGTTTTATAAAGTCTGAGTAGCAGCTGCAAGCTCTTGAATACCGAAATGGAGGATATACTATTGGAACCCAATTAGAAAAGTTTGTATTGTTAATGGAAGGAATATCATCAATATATCTGAATGTAAAATTAAATGATCTGGATTCTTTGATCTTCTTGTTTCTGAGAAGTGTCTGAAGGAACTCCGACTCATATGAAAATAAGAAGAGGTCGGCAAGGAGAGGCACACAGTTCGTTCCCATAGGAATGCATAACATTTGTTGAAAAAAGTCTATCTTCAAATTCAACAAATATGTTGTCAATAAGAATAAGCATACTGATCACTTGTTCCTCTGTGTGGCATGTTTTACCTTTTTGTTCACTATTAACAAAATATGCCGTATGGTATCCCAAAGTACTAGTAATATATTTATAGCGTAAGCTATCATTTTTATATTGAAAGGCATTGTGGATTATTTCTTTTAGACGATTTTTCAATTTCACACGAGGAATGGTGGTATATGTAAGCGCGTGTGTTCATTCCTGGCAACTATTATTTACTACAGACTATTGTATGTAAATAGTGTGAAAACCGTTGTTTATGTTTATGGTAGACTGGTATTTTGGTAACATAGATTGATGGGTTGAAATGAGAATAATTTTGAAGGAACCAGTTTAATTCATCTGAATCAATCCAGCTCTTTTGTTGGTGGATATAAAACACTAGGAATTTTCATCCTTCGGATGAAGTACACTGGCGGAATCAAACATTCCTTGGATAAAAAACACTAGTATTTTGGGTCCATTTTTTACATAAATCACCTATGCAAGTTTTAGTTACATCAAATACCCCTAAAAAATACCAAGTCCCATTTTTTAAATATATTTTCCCTTCAAGAAAACCCTCTTCAGAATCTTATGACGAGTGTTGGATATTTCACACTAGCCCCGGATTAAAAAACCTAGTGCATTTTTGTTGGTGGATATAAAACACGAGGAATTTTCATCCTTCGGATAAAGTACACTGGTGGAATCAAACGTCTGTTACATATACAGGGTTGAAAAATCAAAAGTTTTGATAGAATTAATTTCAGAGAAAGATCGAGATTTAAAATTATATAGAAGCTCTTTATAAAGTTTTTTAGAATCCACATATGGTTAATACCACTACGCTAGTAAACAGTTTCCCAGTATTTCTGAAGACCCTCTTTCACTGCGGACAATTTTTTTGAATATTCAGTTTACTCCCTTTTAAGACAATTAGCACAATAGACAGTTTTATATAATAGAAAACAAAGGATATGGGGTATACATCCATGACATAAAATAAGTAAATGCACAACAAAACATACAAAAAGCAAAGGAACAGCGCTTTTATTGCTCAAAGTCCCAGTGAGACCTCAACACGGAGCAAAAAAAAATTTCACCTTACTGCAAGTTTAAGACGGCCCCTAACACCGGCTTAAGCGGAATTCTTTGCAAAAATAGCTTGGATAGACTTTGTAAGATGTAACACCACCCAATCGGGCCCGGTCGAAAAAGAACATACTGGATAGTAGTACATATTTAAAACAAAATAGTTCCTACGCACAGGTGTAAATCTTAAACTATATATGTATGGAAAACTTCAGAAAGGCAACGCTTTTATTCAAAATGTTGGTATAACGAACAGTAGAAGATGAAAGGGGAAGGGATAAAAAAAACCTGTTTAACAGTAGCACATATTCATGAGCGTGTCCAAAGTCAGGAACCTCTTCGGTGGTTCTCTTGTTTCGTGTCTTGTGTTTTGTAATTTTAAAGAGAACATGAAACAAGGCCTTGAAGGGCTTGACATTGTTAAAACTCTTCCTCTCTGCTTAAGGGTTCACCCCACCATATCTCCTTCTATTCATTTGTTAAAGAAAAACGTATATTTTTAAATACCTCTCTCTCTCTCTCTCTCTCTCTCTCTCTATCTCTCAAGCTTGCTATTTCTGCTGTAATTATAATCTAACTAGATATATAAATTTATTAATGCTTTGACAATTCAAAAGTGGTACATGTACAGTACAATCTCCTTTATAATGCTCCAACATATAAACATTTTCCATCTCACAAAGGTACCTTTATGTACTCTAACTGTTACTAACTGGAAAATAGGTGACCAATATAATTTACTAATAGTTTGACCTAGTAAAAGTATTAGACGTTTCTATAACCTTCTTTACGCGCTAATTGGGTAAAAAACACATATACTGAACTCAAAGGTAAATTCAAAAAAGGGAAAAGTCCATGAAATGTGAGAAAAGCAAACACTCGACTATACCAACCAATGGTACGACTGGAAAACAACTGTCATATTCCTGACTTAGTCGCTCTCTAACGAAGACATAGATGGAGACTGAGTCGAGTCATTCAAGGGGCTACATTTGTCTTAAGGCGTAGATAATAGTAATTTAAATGTTGCGCATTGTCGCTCGTTTGTGGGAAGAAGAAAGACATGTTTGCAAAAGGACTATTGTATTGACCTTAAATGTGCTACAAGGTCACTGCATTTGTATTAAAATTTCAAATGTAGGACAAGCTGGCATGCACCTGATAAAAATACTTGCACATGTTATCATAACGAAACACAGATACGGTAGCTATAAATGCAGGAGTTTTGGTTAAGTAAAAAGTTTTTTTTTTCTTTTTGTCTTTTGCCGATTTAAAATCAAAATCTTATAATCTTATACAAGGAAATACAATGAATGTAACACTTAATACATTTCGTGCGTTCGGAACGCTTTTGTATTTACCTTCACCAGGAACGCTCAAACAAGCATTGGAAAACAAGGGATGTATCAATACGTAGAAACGTCAGTAGCTATATTACAAAAAGGGACCGAACAAGAATTGCCAAATTCCTTCTGAGGTCAAATTTGCTTGAGGGAGTTCGAACTTTAGCCTCTTAATCTATCAATAAGGATTTTTTTTTAAAGTATGTATATAACAAATGTATATAACAGTTAGTTGTTATTGCTTGTTATGTTATCAACATTTCTACATTCGCATGACAAATAACAGACAACAGATGTCAAGTTTTCAAATAAATATCAGAACCACACTTTAAATCATAGTGTGTATCGAGTATTTGGAACAACACGTCATTTTAATGTAACAAGTTATTTCAAAATTTGCTTAAAACAATTCTTGCTATAAAGGGATCTAATAAATGTCACAAGCACTTGTCACATCATTGGTTTATTTCAGTACGTGACTGCTGTAATATTAGATAATGGCAAAGAAAGAAATTAACAGAAAATGATGACATGTGACCAAATGGCAAACACTCTATCAGTTGCACACAATAACATCACAAGAAAAATAGACAAAAAGATAAGCGAGAAAAAAAGGGAAACGGGCAAAATAGTATATGGTAATCATTTACATTTGTACTTCAGAAAGTAAAACAAAAATGAATTATAAAATCAACATAACTTACGTATAACTTCATTATTTAACATGTCTTACTTTTTTTCAAATTGAAAACATATCAGTTTGATGGGAACACAACTTTGAGATTCAAAATTACGATTTCAATATTTCGTTTTGTCACTCAAAAACCTACAATCAAATAAATTAGACTATTATAGATTGTAATTAGTTTATAATATATAGAACTCGGAGGTGCGAGGGGGACGAGGAGGTGTGATGGTCACGCTGAGGTGTAATAGGGACGCTGAGGTGTAATGGGGACGCTGAGGTGTAATGGGGACCCTGGGGTGTAATGGAGACGCTGAGGTGTAATGGACACGCTGAGGTGTAATAGGGACGCTGAGGTGTAATGGGGACCCTGAGGTGTAATGGGGACGCTGAGGTGTAATGGGGACGCTGAGGTGTAATTGGGACGCTGAGTTGTAATGGGGACCCCGAGGTGTAATGGGGACGCTGATGTGCGATGGTCACGGTGAAGTTAGTTGTCTTTATCGTTGGTAATTGTGGTGGTCCTTTATCTGATTTGTGATGGTCATTATGACGCGTAATGGTAAGTTTAAAATCTGCAAATAGTATGATAAGAAGTAGGTTTTTTTTATTGTCAGTATATTAATTTACATTCATTATTGTCCATAAAACATATATTGCAGATGATGTGTATGTGTATAGTTGAAATAAGATCATTTGTAAAAGAATTACCTTTCTGCAATAAGCCTGTTTACCGTACAAATTAGGAATATGTGATTATCCTATACTGTTTGAATATCATCTGTTAGTACCCTGCTTATATTATAGTTTCATCTATACCTTTAATGTACATATCTTTAAGTGGTTTTTGCAACGTTTGAAATACAGGAATATATTTCATATTATGTATGTCCGTAACAACAATTGCATAGTTTGACTAAATCAGAGATCGACCTAATGGATTTTGCTGCATACTCTCGACTATTAACTTATAAATATCTAAAAGGCTGTTTCTAACAAACAAATTGACTTCTACATCAACATTTGAACTTTATAAACATTGGCAATAAAGTTTACGTAACACATCGCACTTCAGCGTTACCACCAACGCACTTCGGCGACAGCGTTCCAATGCCACCATCGCAATCGGCGTGATCAAAATGATTGTACTTCAGCGTCAAACCATCGAATTTCAGCGTGACCATCGCAGTTCTGAGTCCTACATATCAAATAATACCATGAAGAACCGTGCAATATTCCTGTCAAATTCGAAATTAAATATTAGATTTCCAGGAGAATTGTTTTACTGTAATTTTATATCAACCATGATAAAGAACCATTAAATCCGACCACAAAAAAACCTGTTCCAAAGTTTATATCTTATTTGCTGTCATATTAGCAACGAAAACAACGTTTTTGTAATTTCATTCAGATAAAATATAGGT
Organism: Mytilus californianus; assembly: GCF_021869535.1. Lineage (NCBI taxonomy): Eukaryota > Metazoa > Mollusca > Bivalvia > Mytilida > Mytilidae > Mytilus > Mytilus californianus. Next base: position 56,104,782 of record NW_026262679.1, on the reverse strand, counting down.
AAGGATACTGTACCTTATAAAATTGAGAATGGAAATGGGGAATGTGTCAAAGAGACAACAACCCGACCAAAGAGCAGAAAACAGCCGAAGGCCACCAGTAGGTTTTGGTATACATTAATTAAATAGTTCAATACTGGGTTGAATATTTCAGCTATTTGATATTCGCTCCAGAGCATTATTCATGAGAAGAGTGAGTGCCACAATCTCTGCACGTTAAAAAACACACAGATACCCTTACAAAAAACGTCGTTGCGTGCGTGCGTGGCATTTTATTTTACAAATGTCAGCATCTATCCAAAATAGGCTTAGATTCCCAGGTGCAGTCCGAATTTCCCGCCGTTCATCTCGGTCAACTTGCCTTTTAGAACTTACCTATTGTATCAACTGTTGATTGTTTTCGTCTTGAATATGCATGAAATATTTGACATTGGACGTTAAGTTGGCAACAATCAATCAAACATTTATAAAAAATTAAGTTTCTTAATGCATATTTGGCGCATAATATTTTCTTCAATGTCTCGTTATGTTGTTTAATACCTTGTTAACCTTTTTAGGTAAATAAAAGATTTCTAAACATTTATGTCATTTTGAAATAATTTAGGAAGTAATTTTCAGGTAAATTTTTCTTCGGTAAAAATATAGGGTATTCACTGTTGATTATTAAGTATTTTCGACAAAAATATCTTAAATTGATTGTCATAAAATATCAATTTAAATCAAATAATCTTTGATGTTCCAGATGTTAAATTACACATAAAAACCACAAATAGATAAAGCGGTCAAAAATTAATCCAAAGTTCAATAAGAATAATAATAGCGTTATTGAACAATCCGGATATGAAAATATTACAATTTATACATAAATTTAAAACTAAATCAACGAACCATCTTATTTTAAATAGACATTTATACATCTGATATCTGGTCCAGATTTACAAGGCAAAAATAACACTCTATTTTGTATACAATTTTTTTAATAGTGGGGTGTTAGTTTTTTTGTTTAAATAATTTGCTTTAAGTTTGCTTTTATTTTTTGTGTTGATTTGTTGTTGTTTTATTTTCTATTTTTTTTGGAGGGGGTGTTTTTGATATATCAAGTATTATTCTAATTAGATTAATATAAAAATAAGGAGATGTGGTATGATTGCCAATGAGACAACTATCTACCAAAGTTCAAATGAAATGGATGAAAGCAATTATGGGCAACCGTACGGCCTTCAACAATGAGAAAAAACCTTACCGTATAGTCGGCTATAAAAGGCCCCGACATGAAAAATATGAAACAATCGAGAAAACTAACGGCCTTAATTATATACGAAAAACAAATATGACAGACATGAACCAACGAAAACCACTAAATTACAGGCTCCTGACTAGGGACAGGCACAAGAAAGGCATATAGAATGTGGTGGGGTTAAACTAATAGTAGTTTCAATGCGCCAACCCTCTCCTAACGTGGGACAGTGGTGTAACGGCACAAACCTAGAACAAACTGCAAAACAATAAACAAACACAAATATGAGAAACAGCAAAAAAACGACAACCACTCAACTACAGGCTCCTGACTTGGGACACTAGTTTGCTGGCGACAAACTCTTTCTTTAACCTGGGACAGCAGTACAACATAAGAACGAACTATAAAAATCAGTTGAAAAGGGCTTAACTCATCAGATCGATACAAAGCAGAAAACATCTAACGAAAACACAGATTGGACGTGGCAGCGTATACATCCCACAACAAAAAAATCACTAAGTAAAGTTCTGAGAGTACTCACAGTTACTGCCAGCTAGTTCAAATCCAATAACAATTTATAAAAAAATCATGTATCTAAGACTTAAATATTAACCTGTACACGTCCAACATCCAATGGATTTCGTGAAAAGACGTCATTAACAGTCAAAGAAAAACATGATCTTGTGCAATGCCAAAATATAAGTATCGACAGATTGTAGTACCGTGAATGTGCATATGTATATAACAAAAATATTTAGTATGGTTGATAACAAAATTAATATTTTTACCAATAAAAACAATATTCAAAGATCTAATTACAGTGTTGAATTGGTAGCCTTTTAGAATAAGTTTATTTAAAGGATTGATAAGTTTACCCGGGTCGTATCTAAATTTCCGGGTTTGGTAAACAACATCCCCATAAAAGTTGGAATGTGCTATTCCGTTTGAAATAAGTTTTCTACAGGTACAGCCAAACTTGCAAACCAAATCTTTGTATCTATGTAAAGGTTTTAAGTAATTTGTGGTAACGAAATCCCTGACTTAATAATTTACCAGTAATACATAGATCACGCTCAATGAAATCCAAAACGTCATTACAGACACGAACATAGCGAACGAGTTGCGATACGTGTATATAAACAAAGGAACAAAAAAAGCAAAATTAACAATAGGGAAAGAAAAATAATTTTGAATAATTTTTTTACTTGCAAAGTCAAAAGAATTGAAAAGAATTATTTAAGCCCCAGGTTTCCTATATTAACAGGGCTTTTTATTTTAATTCAGATTGATATTCCTATTTTACTGATTTGATAATAGTTAGGATGTTTCTACATTTATTAACATATGACTATATTAAATCTCACAGATAGTACTATTTTACCCCAACGAACTTCTCAAAAATATATTTAAAAATCTTTAAATTTAGTACGTTGTTTAAGTAAAATGAATGGATTTAGTTCCTCTTTCCACCAAAAAAAAAGTGTATAAAATAGGCATATACATGTGTATGACTGTGTCAATTGAGTACCCCAACTTTCCATATATACCAATATTAACCAAAATCAGCTTGAAATATATATCTGATATAAATCAAGATTGTAATTATACTTTTTGTAAAAACCAATATACATATAGTATAGTAAGTTACACAAGGTGCCGGTATGTCAAAATATGAAACAATTCAATAGAGAAAACCAACGACTTGATTTAACAAAAAACAACAAATAATACTGGATGGCAATCAACAACCACTGAATTGCAGATTCCTAGCTGCTTAGGACAGGCACATAAAGAATTACGCGGGATTTAACATGTAGTGAGCGCTCTACACTGGTACCCGGCCGTTATTGACAAGCTTGTATATTCCGAAGGCATACTGAATATTTTACGGAGGGAACCACCCTATGAGCGCTCAGCCCTCTCCATAACATGGGAAGTTGTGTAACAACACATCATAAGAACAAACTGTAAAAATCAGTTGGAAATGGCTTTCCTTATCAAAACTATACTAACAATCTGTATGTTGACCTATAGTTGTTAATTTCTGTGTCAATTGGTCTCTGGTGGAGAGTTGTATCATTGGCAATCATACCACATCTTCTTATTTTTATAAGCACAAAAGCAATTAAGAAGAAGACAAAAATATACTGCGGACATTTACCAAACTGGATTTTTTTCGGTTCTTAAATGTCTATAACTTCGTTTTTGATTTGGCCTTCCGATTGTTTTAATGAGAGCGCCACTTATAAATCGTATGTTGTCGAAACGCGCGTCCAATGTTCCAATTAAAAGGTATGTGCCTGATATCTTTGATGATTTTACGACCACTGAGTCAACGCTACTCCTGGTGGACGTTTTGTCCCTGAGGAAATTACCAGCCAAGTAGTCATTGATCTGTTCATTTTCAATAAATTTATTGTTTATAAAATGTTGAATTTTTTAAAACCCTAATGTTTGTTCTTCCCATCAGCATATATCGCCTTAACCGTATTTGGCGCAACGTTTCGGTATTTTGGTTTTTAAAGCTCTTCACCTTCGTATTTCATTTGGCCTGCCAACTGTTTTAATTCTGGCGAACAAAATTCTAAGCCTGTTAATTTTGATCATTTTTTAATAAATAAATGTATTATAAACAACAACAAAAAATGTTGTCTTTTTTTAGGTTTAGATATATCAGCTTTAAACGGACCTCTGATACAAACAAAAAATGTGCGACAAAAGTGAATTTTCATTCCCTATTGTTAATTTTTCCTTCTTGTATGGTGATGTTACTTTTGTCCCTTCGTACGAAGTGTTTATCTCTCAATTCGTTAGCTATGCTCCTGTTTGCAGAACTTTACGCTTTAGATTTCAATGAAAATAATCCATGTATAACGGGTAAATTACCACAAATTACTTAAACCTTTATTTCTAATTTTTTCGTAGATACAAAGATATGGTTCAGAAGTTTGTCTGTATCTATAAATAAGAAGATGTGGTATGAGACAACTCTCCATCCAAGTCACAATGTATAAAAAGTTAACAATTATAGGTCAAAGTACGGCCTTCAACACGGAGCCTTGGTTCACACCGAACAGCAAGCTATAAAGGGCCTCAAAATGACTAGTGTAAAACAATTCAAACAGGAAAACCAACGTTCTAATCTATATAAAAAACGAGAAACGAGAAACACCTATGAACCACACCAACAAACGACAACAACTGAACAACAGGCTATGTATGCATTCTTATTGCTAATGAGATATCACATTCAATTGTGTAAACTTATTGATTCTTTGAATAAACATATTCTTAGAGGTTATCAATTTAACAATGCCGTAAGATCTTTGAATATTGTCATCATTGGCACTTGCATTGGTTTTTTTTTAAGTATTAATAAATTTAAATATAACTGATAAAAGTAGTAAAACAACTCATCCTAGATATCAGGATTAAAATTGTATACGCGTTTCGTGTACAAAAGACTCATCAGTGACGCTCGAATAACGATATGAACACTTAATGTCCAATATCCTGTCGATATCAATTGAATGTTCGCATTGCACAAGTTCATGCTCTAGTTTAGACTGTTCATGAAGTCTTTTATATTAAATCTGCTGGATGTGTGCTGGTTGATATTTTAGCTTCTGAAAACATGACTTATTTATTGGTTGAATTTGGTTTTGAGTTAGTTTTCAGTAACTTCTTTGTTGGTTTTTTTCCATGTTGTTTTCTTTTTTGTGCTTCGTGTCTATCTAACGAGTCGAGACATTCCAACTTAGGATTACAGTTTGTTTTTACAAACGTATGCTGTTCCGTTACACCAATATTCCTTGTTTGGGGAAGGTTTGGAGCTCACAACGCAACACCGCATCATTTTTGAATGCCTGTCCTAAGAAAAGAGCATGTAATTCAGTGGTCGTCGTTGGTTGCTGTCTAACATATTTATTTTTCGTACGTTGTTAGTAGGCATAAATCAGGCCGTTAAAGGTTAAGGTGATTAGGGTGGTGATATTATCAGTTACGTATATGCCGATGCTGAAATTGGTAGTGATAATGGAAACATCAATAGTGTTTCTGATGGAGTCAAGATTGTATCACTGCTCCAGATCTCTTTCAAATTAAATGAATAACTTTGTATTAAAAAATATTGGCAAATGGATGGAATGTTTGTTGAAATTTATCATACACTGTTTTATCCTGATTGCTCATTTCTTACTTCTTGCATTCAAATCGACAGGGGAATTCACAAAATATTTCCAACTAAAAATAATCTCAGAGATACTTAAAATTAATAATCTTTCAACGTAAACATTCTAAGTCGTAAATCATCTTTTGAAAGATCACGATTTTAAGTTCAAGGATTCAGTCTGGAATGCATACATTAAATTAGGAACTAAATGATTTAAAGCTAAGACGAATATAACTGTTTGCTCAATACTACAACACGGAAATCAAGTTCGGTCTGTCATAGAAATTACCGCTCATTTAGCCGGGACGTAAAGCTATACTTATTTCCGATCATGGTTTTGAATACACTTCGATTTTGATTAGTTTGAGTTAGTACCTGATAGACTAATTATCTAAAAATAGTACTTAATGGCACATAATTGCGCGATTTTTATGTACTTAGCTTTGCATATATTTTGAGGGAGTATGATTGAGAAAAAACAGCCTGACAGGTAATTAATAAATATAGAAATCAGACGTGTTTATTTATGCACTGAGTGATGAGTGTTTCGGAATTTTTAAAGGTTTCAAGGCTAATAGACACTTTGGTACTATCTAAGTTGAATAATATAACTTAATGGCAAACGTTGGCACTATAACTGTCTGAAACAACGATTCACATCACAGAAACCGGAAGATTTATGACGTCAAAATTCTACCCACACCAGTCGTTCTGACCGAAATATCTTGTCAAGATGACTTTTTTATACTATAAATCTATTAAGTATTGTACTTATTTACCTTTTTGTAAGCAGCTACAGCCATAAATGTTTTTTGTTATATATAAGAAATATATCATCTCCATTTTATCATCTCTTTACTGGGTTTGGTTGACTAAGCTTTTAACTACAGTTTCGATTGTTAATCTATGCACTTATTGTAATGTGAAAGAGCTTTTTATTAATATATTTTAATGAATATTTTTGCTTTGTGAGATTCTCCAACATTTTCATTACACTCGTATTATAGTTTTATATTTATTATTTAATTTGGAAGAAGACGCTGCCGCCGCGTTGCATGGGATAAACCACCGAAACTGACAACCGATAGCCATGATTTTGCGCACCAAGTAAGAGGTATGACCACTTTCCCTTGTATTTATGTCACTGACATGGTCAGTATGGGAAAGTTGTGGCATTTAAATGTATAAAATAGTCTAAATATTATGTTTACAAGTTTTGTAACATTTCCTTAAATATCCATATATATACTTTGCTGATAAAAACATGCACTGTTTGCATGTTTTTGGTGGTAAAATCATTCTGCATTGAAGGGATTCATTAATATGTATTTGAAAGACAATAGATTACGTACATACACTTTTGATAGATTTTTTATTTCGGTTTAGCACGTTTATTCTAAAATTTTTTCTAAATTATATATTGTATTTGTTTGTGAGATATGTATTAGGGGACGCCCATTTGATATTCTGGGTGAGGGACTAGTTATTTTCATCTCTTGCTACACATCCTTATTTTTTTCCGCGGGAAAACTTATTTGCACTTTTGTACACAAATCCTGCATTTTGTATTGCACAGTATTCATTTTCAACTTGTCTCCACAAAACACCTTACAAATATAGATTTCTTTCGTCTCAAAGCCATTGTTCCACTACTAAACTGTCTATTCTACTTACTAGTAAACTTGGTACAATCAAAAACCTGGTAATAAATTGTTCAAATAAGGCCTTTGAAAATAGTGGAATTAATTACTTTTGGAGTGTCAAAAATTCGTTGGAAGTACTTGATAAATTGCATGCTCATATTGGTGATTTCGAATCTGTTCAAAGTTTTGAGTTTTCTACCCTATATACCACTTTGCCTCATAATCTCATTATGAAAAAATTCACAGACCTAATTAAATGGACATTTATAAAGTCAGAATGCGAATATATATGTTCAAACTCTTTTAGGTCATCTTTTAATAACAACAAACAAAAGAACTATGTCAATTGGACCTGCTTTGATTCGATAACTGCACTTGAATTTTTACTAGATAACATTTTTGTTCGGTATGGAGATTCCGTATACCGTCAAGTTATCGGAATTCCAATGGGGACTAACTGTGCACCACTTATTGCGGACCTGTTTCTGTATTGTTACGAGTTACAATTTACGACTAAAATCAACAAAGACCCATCGAAACAACATCTGATACAAAAACTTAATAACACTTTTAGATATTTGGATTATATATTGGCTCTCAATAATGACGACTTCAGTATGTCCGCTAAAGAGATTTATCCTGCTGAACTGACTTAAAAAAGCTAAAACTAACAATGAACACTGCCCTTTCCTGGATCTTGATATCTATATCTTTAACGGGAAGCTTAATACCAAAATTTACGATAAAAGAGATGATTTTTCATTTCCTATTGTTAATTTTCCATTTTTAGATAGTGAATTCCATTGTCACCATCTTATGGTGTTTACATATTTCAACTTGTTCGATTCGCTCGTGTATGTAACAACGTATTTGATTTTAATGAAACAAATCGCTGTATTACTGAAAAATTATTACACCATGGTTTTCAATATCACAAACTTGTCAAAACATTTGCTAAATTTTATCATCGGTACAAGGACATCATTCGTAAACATAAATCAACGTGCAGACATCTTATACGTTCAGTTATTTCACATCCAATCTTTTATGATAATATTATATACAAAGCACAAATATGTCGTCATTCACATCAAAAGCTAACCAAACCTTTATACAGACTTATTCAGAAGGGATATAGTTATGATACTGTTGTCAGCTCATTAAAGATGGCATTTTTTTGAATTAATATTAATTCACTCATAGGTTCTTTGCGGAGATAAACACATTTATTCTAAAACTAGTTGTTGACATGATACATGTTATGTTCTTCTCGTATATTTTATTATGGTATGATACTAAACCCCAAACGGGAGGGATTGTGCTTGATTTTCATATGATGAAGACATAATCTTTCAATCAGTTTAATTGAGGTCTGGAGCTTGCATGTCAGTAACTGCTAGTAGTCCTTTGTTAATTTATGTATCATTGTTTTGTCATTTTGTTTAGTTTCTTCTGTTACCTATTCAAACATCGGACTCGGACTTCTTTTAAACCTAGTTTTACTGTGCGTATTGCTGTGGTTTTTTTTTATTCTCCATTTGCTAGAGGTATAGGGGGAGGGTTGAGATATCACAAAACATGTTCAACTCCGCCGGAGTTTTACGCCTGTCTGGCCTTTGTTAGTCTTGTGTTTTTTTTTTTTAATTTTGGTTCATTTATATGTTTCGGAGTGTAGTGTGACGTCCATTTTCTCTGAACTAGTACACATTTTTGTTTAGGGGCCAGCTGAAGCCTGCCTCCGGGTGCGGGATTTTCTCGCTGTGTTGAAGGTCCTATTGGTGGCCGGGTTGTTGTTTCTTTGACACATTTCCCGTTTCCATTCTCAATTGACAAATGCTAAAAATAAATACATTTTCATGCAACTTGAAGCCTTTACTTTTTGATCATATGTTCAGTAATATAATACAATATTGTACGTACATGTGTTTATACATGAAGCTATAATACTGTATAAGGTAAGGAGAATGATTATGACCTTGCTTGTGAAATGAATACTGGGAAATTCGCTCAACCTTATTTTGCAGTACAAATTAACAAGGGATTTATCCCACCCGCTTTATCGTAGTAGTAAAATACGCATTATTAAAACGTTTAAACCCGCTGCATTTGTTTGCACCTGTCCTAAGTCAGGAATCTGATGTTCAGTAGTTGTCGTTTGTTGATGTGGTTCATAAGTGTTTCTCGTTTCTCGTTTTTTATATAGATTAGACCGTTGGTTTTCCCGTTTGAATGGTTTTACACTAGTGATTTTTGGGGCCCTTTATAGCTTACTGTTCGGTGTGAGCCAAGGCTCCGTGTTGAAGACCGTACTGTGACCTATAATGGTTTACTTTTATAATTTTTGACTTGGGTGGAGATTTGTCTCATTGGCACTCATACCACATCTTCTTATATCTAATTATGCACAGATGCCACTCACCACTCACCACAAGCACACTCGTGTCTAGAAATGTCAAGGTATTTTTTGGTATTTAAAGTGTCATGAATTATAATAAAATAATTATGTTTAGATTAGAAAGTATTGAATTCAAATAGGTACATACTCATACTTCCGGAAAAATACTATATGTAAATATATGCTATTTCAAAAGTTTATCGAAACACTCGAAACACTCGAATGTCGTGCGATGAATGTTGTACGACGGTCTGGATGGGGTTTACAGATTAGAAAATAATGGGCTAAAGGCCATAAAATATAAAAAAATAGAGACAAATAGGCTTTTAAAAAAATAAAGAATAGAGGATAATGGGCTGCTGAAATATAAAATATAGAGAATAACGGACCGAAAAATAAAGATAAAGAATAGAGAAAAATGGCCTTAACAACTAAAGAATACACAAATGAAGGACCCCTTCCAGACCCTCTTGTACCTACTTTGCAGTATTTTCAGTGATCATTTCGCTCAAACAGCTTATAACTTAAGAAAGTATCTGTGTTTTCTGAAACTTAATTGCTATCTTTAGATCTTGACAGTAAAGAAAACGGAGACGGTTAAATCATTTTAGAATGTAGATCATTTATAAAAGGCGTGGGAAATTTGATGTGTTACATGAAACTTATAATTTAATGCTATTTCTCGAGATTTTGTCACCTTATTCATTAATACTATTTTGTGTTCATTTTTATACTTAGTAGGCGTTCTTTTAATACAAATAGTCACAAATGTTGATCTTTTTAAGAACAGAGAGACGAATCATTTTTCTCCATCGTCTGTTTACAAATTTGTATGAATGCAACCCAAGATAATAAATCAACACTTTTTTTTACATATTTATATATAATATTTCACATCTATTAATAACGGCTATAGATTCAGCCGCTGCAAAAGGTAAAGCCGATCAAAATTTGATATACACGATTGTAATACTGTATTGCAATCGGAAACGCAGATAAGAATCTGCTGTACTCGATAGCCAAAACAATTTTTTTTTTTGTAGCAACAGGGAACTTATATCCGAATGTATCTGCCGTTAATGCACTTAAAGCCGGTAATTGGGAGTGTATTTGGGAGATAGAAAAAAAAACAGAATTGTATATCAAACCTATCTGCACTAACTATTGCTTTACGCACGTTGACTGACAATCGGTTGATGAATTATGTAAACAATGATACATTCATATCAGATTTTTGGTATAAATGAAAATCCTTAATCACTTCTCATCTAGAATTAAAATGATTGAAACAAAACTAGTTTTTTTTTGGTTCTTTCAGTGTGAATCATTCCTCACGTTTCATTTTCTGCTTAATTTTTAATGATGAATGCTATAAATTGCTGTTATGTTTTCTCCTCTCTCTGTCTCTCTCTCTCTCTGTCTCTCTTTATTTTTATGCTATTTCATTGATTTATTTATCGGATCTTTTGACATGTCCATAGCAGTAATTCATAAATATAATTAATAACATACCAAACAACTCCCCTAATTCATTCTTTCATCAGATTGTTCATCCCATAACACGCACCATCATCATCGACAGTAAAAGCAACATGACATCACAGAAGGTATGATATCATGTCACGTTAAATGTTAACCGGATCTTTCTCATTCCGATAATGATGCATTTAATTTGATTTTCCACTTCATTACTGAATTGGGTGGATAAATCTGAATTATTGAATTTTGATTATGTAATAATTGCTGACTTCATTGTGTTTTATCTGCTAACAAATACATTAAGCAATTAGAACCCAGATTAAGAATGATATAAATCATGATAAATATGTTAAAAAATCAAATTGTCGCATGTGTTTTATCAGCAGAACTAGAACACACCCGCGACATCGCGGGTCCGTGACTGAGTTCAGGTACCTATGCCTTATTTTCAGCCTGGATTTTTAGTATTCGGATTGTCCTCTGATAAAGTCATGCTGATTGTAAAAACACAGTTTTCTCTGCTTTCAAAATCTTTCTGTTTGAACCCGTCCTGATTTTCTTGCTATAAATAAATTATTTTTTTTTAACTTTTTAACCAAAATTAATAGTGGTATTGAAGTGGAAGAAAATAGACTTGTTAAAGAGTGTACTATAATGTAACATAGCTATAAAACAACTACTGGAAGAATTCCAGGTTCTAGAGGAGGGATTCGACCCGGAACTTATTAGTTATTGATAATATTAATTATGTTGAAAACAAAAGTGCCTTGAATGGTGTAATTTTCAAACAACACCATTGTCCTATATTAGTTATATATAAAGTTGAATTCTTTGATTTGTCGTTTTTAAGTCATGCCGGCTAACAAATTGGACTTCATTATTTTAGTAATATAGATACACGCAAAAACATATTGATTGAAAGTGGAGGCGCAGCCGCTAAAAAGTGGAGGTCGAATATGGCATCTTAGGCATTTTATTGATTGGTTGTTGGTATTTTCAGCACACTTTGTTATACTGTATCATAGAGGCCAGTTTTTATTGGTGCAGAGCCGTAGAAAACCATCGATCTTCCGCAGCAAAACTGGCATTGCTAGTCAATTGAGATTGGAATCGAACGCGACTCGCCACGGGCGGGGCTCGAAATCACAATCTCAGTGTTGACAGGATAGAGATAAGTGTAGAGGAAATATTTAGACAACTCGGCAACCGACGCTCCTTGCGCATTTGATAATTATAAAAAGCACAAGAGCACAAGCTTTTGATACACATGCATGTTGGTTGACTAAAAACTGTACTGTTATACTAGTATTACCATATAAATGTACCCATCCATATTTTTGTGGACTGGTAGATTAAAAGGAAGGACGGACAGAAATATTAAAAAGGGATAAAATAATAGAAAAAATTATTCTGAATAACATTGACGAAAGTTATCCTTAGCTTTCAATATTGCAAAAAATTAAAGCGAGAAGATACATTAGATAACTGGAAAACAAATATCAGTTGTTTTAAATACCGTGACTGCGATAAATTAGATAACTGGAAAATAAATATCAGTGGTTTTAAATACACTGCGATATTTTCATGAAACTGAACTCAAATATGTCTTAAGACGGTTTGACTGTTCAATATGCACATCTGATGAATGTTATTCTAGAAACACACGTTGCACGCGTGTACGCACGATAATCATATAATTATAAATTAAAACTTTTGTCTTTGATAAATGGAAATTTTAGTAGTAAGTGGTGGAAATACGTAAAAAAGCCTTTTTCAGTTAATATTCAGAATTATACATTATTTTCCATTAAAAAATAAGAGTGCACTCTGTTGTTAGTTTCGTTTCAGTCTATTCAGTGTTCCTTAAATTTTGACAACGAAAATCATCACAATTTAAAAAGAAAGACGTTTGCTGATAACATTTAAAAGAATTTGCGGAAAACATTATCGAACTTTATTTATTCAATAAAATAGGCTGAATATATTGGAATAATGAGCAAATATGGCAATGCACAAGGTATAGTTATTCCGCAGTATTGTAGGACTACGGTATCTAAAACAACAAGGCAGGACCTCTAAACAAACAAGAAAAGTTCTTTTAACTTGGATTTAATAAAGTTGAGCATTCATTGTTTCTATTCAATATATTAAGTAATTATCTAGTTTTGTATTACATGTCGTACCAATGTTATTGAGTGAAGTGTTTTTTTTTTCTTCTTTATTTTATTAGTTTTTATTGTGTTTATCCACAGATCAAGATAATAGTCGAAAGGGTCGAGACCTCTGCTGCATGTCTCTGCCCTAAGCTATTATCTAAAAACTTCCTTAGTTGTTATTAATGTTGATCAACTTATATGCCGATTTCATGATGTCCTCGGATCTTCATTAATCTCGGTTAAATTATTCTCCAATAACTTGTCTTTGGCCTTCCTGAACACCTGAGTTTCCACCTGTTTTTCTTAATGTTTAGTTCGTGATGTTCAACCGATTTTTAACAGAAGCTGTGAATCGTGTTTATTTATAGATAACACTGTATGTTTGTTTCAATTATATCATTATGATATGAGTACCAAACAGTCATATCCCAAAAATGGTTTGCATATATAAAGTAGGTTATTAAATTAGATTGAGCAAAGAGTTAAGTAAGTTATCTCGGCTTATCAAATTAGAATGAGCAAACAGTTCTCCAAACAGTCAATCTCGACTAGTCCGAGTGTAAATAATCAAAAGCCCATTTACGGAAACATTTGAGATAGAAGACATATCCACAATACCTCCAAGGAAAACAGAAAATATGAAGGAAAAGATAAGCACTCCGCATTGATAAAATGTATAGCCCTGGTTGCAATACTGATTTGTATCAGAAAGAATGCCTGACCGGTTTTGGTCCTATAACGAGCCTTCATCCGATACTAAATAATTTGAGAGCAATGGGCCTTTTCTTATTATTATACTTCACGTTAAAATGCCAGATTTTGATTGGCTAATACGAGGGAGATAATTTATTCTATTCCATGGCTGAGAGGTAGACAATTTTTTGAATGTCACCCTCTCGTGCAGACTAATCCAAAATCGATAATTTAAAGGACAATGAATTGAATTTACATCAAGTATTTAAAGATAATGCTTAAGTTCTACGTTTTGGCTCAAAACCTTTTCATTGACTGTCAAAATGAAAAAAAAAATCTTGCTTCACTTCTGTTGGTTTTTCTAATACCCATAACTTGTTATGTACGTGACGTCATAGTGAAAAACTTTGAATTTAAAATTCAACTGTAAAAGACAATAATGATAGGACATTCAGTATAATAAGTTAAATAACACATAGCTGAGAGGGTGATAGAGCAGATTGGTACCCCTCGAAAAAGCATTGTCGACCTTGGCTTCGCCTCGGTTGACAATGTTTTCTCGGGGTAACAATCTGCTCTATCACCCTCTCAGTTATGTGTTATTTATATAATGTTAAGTTCGTGATGTTCAATCGTTTGTTTTCTAAGTAAATGTATTGTGAAGTTTTAGTTTTCTATGTAAATGTATTGTGAAGTTTTTGTTTTCTATTGAGGCAATGATGCAATATACCAGATGACAGATAAAAATTATGCGTTCCTGGAAAAAATTGTTAGACTTTGTTTTATTTTTTTTATTCATTTTTTCACAAGAACAATATGTGGTTGCTATAATTTAATTTGCTGAATGAGAATCTTGTACTTGGCGAACCTGACTTAAAAGGTAGGCCTATTTCCCTTGAAAGTATTTCACACCAGGACATCCTTTTTAAAAAGTCTGTCAATTCTTACTATAACTTAAATTATCACAACTTTATGTGTGCACTTTGAAGCACTAGCAATAGTATGGGTTATATCTAAATGCATGATCAAATTATAAACGCCTAAAACAGCAACATTCAATCTTGAAAATCAAATTAAAAATCATGTTGGATTAAAGATATTGTCTTTCGGATATAAATCATTTTGAGTATATACCTACTTCTATGCAAAATTAGTAGAACTTGCAATTTTGCATCAAAAATGACGTCAACAGAGTTATGTAGCGTAGAATAACATTTCAATTTTATGGGCCTATCCCTTTTTTTCACAACAAATTGGAAAAACTATTTTAATCCGGCACAACACGTTAATGTACCCATGACCATATTATCCTTACAGAAATCGACACAGTTTAAACCCGGACCGTGAAGAAGACCCTAAATGAAATATGTTTAACATTACCGTTTGTTCAACATAGAAACAGGAGAACACGAGACTTAAGGTGGTACCAAACACCTTGACTAAAATTAGTTTAGTTCGTTTAATTTTCATAAAATTTTTACAAAATATTTACTTTGACCCTTTGACAAACATATAAAAATTTCAAAAAACTTGAACCACACACTTTATCAGAAAAATTTCATTGGATATATAGCAGTTTGACAAACACTAATTTTGATCATTGAGAAGCTTAATACATTGTATTACCTTAACAACAGAACGTGATTAAAACGTTCAGCTGATTTTTACAGAGTTATTTCCCTGTAGTGTTATGTACCACCTTAGTTTGTATACTAAAGTCTATAAAAATAAAACAAAAAATTATTTGTATATTATAACGAAGAGATGTTGAATGATTGTCAATGAGACAACTGGCTACCTGTTATTTGTACAATAATTATATGATTACAGGATAAATTACGATATCAAGTTGTCTTTCGTATGAAAGTTTCAAAATATCAATATCAACATTTATTTTCCTGCAATGACTTGCAACGTGCTAGAGGTAGAATCACTCAGTGTGTTAGTTGTATATTAAATAACATTACAGCAATGTTTTATAATGGTGATTAGTATCTGGTTGAATGTATGAGGGTAGATGGGGTTTTCAGAATAGAGAAAAATAAGCAAAAAAAATAAAAATAGAGAATAATATGGTATTATTATATAAATAATAGAGAATAATGGGTAAACATGTAAAGAATAGAGAAAAAATTACTTAAAAAATAAAGAACGTACAATTGAGGGACCCCAATTCAGACCCTCATATATAAATAAAAAGTATTCTCTTTAAGGCCAATAATCTAATTTATCGCGACCTTAAGAAATATAATGTTACACAGAGAAGATAAACTCATTTACTATTTACACTTTCATTATCTTTCTGAAAAAAAAAAACACTTATAAGAAGAAAAAAAACATTAGCATCACCTTGTTATTTGTTAAATAAAGAGAACAGTTCACCATAATTACGATAAGTCTATCATATATGATGACTTTTCATTTATCTAGGGCATCATTATCTTGAAACTCATTGTATCAAACAAAGCATGTCCCTTTTTTTGTCATCGAATACAAAAGTCCAGTATCTAATTATTTCTAGCCGATTTTTAACAGAAGCTGTGAATCATGTTTATTTATAGATAACACTGTATGTTTGTTTCAATTATATCATTATGATATGAGTACCAAACAGTCATATCCCAAAAATGGTTTGCATATATAAAGTAGGTTAATAAATTAGATTGAGCAAAGAGTTAAGTAAGTTATCTCGGCTTATCAAATTAGAATGAGCAAACAGTTCTCCAAGCAGTCAATCTCAACTAGGCTGAGTGTAAATAATCAAAAGCCCATTTACGGAAATATTTGAGATCGAAGACATATCCACAATACCTCCAAGGAAAACAGAAAATATGAAGGAAAAGATAAGCACTCCGCATTGATAAAATGTATATCCCTGGTTGCAATACTGATTTGTATCAGAAAGAATGCCTGACTGGTTTTGGTCCTATAACGAGCCTTCATCCGATGCTAAATAATTTGAGTGTAATGGGCCTTTTCTGTTGTTTTTTTTAGTTTGCAAAATTCATGGCACGTATAGAAGTACGGGTTAATGGGACAAGACTCGCCAAATAGAAAACATAATGTGGAGCATGGCGAGGAGAACCCCCTTTAGCATCTTTGGTCGTCCTGATTAAGCAGGAAATATTTGACATTTCACGATGAACAAACAACACTCAATCAATAAAATTATCATAGATACCAGGATTAAAATTTTGTACACCAGACGCGCGTTTCGTCTACAAAAGACTCATCAGTGACGCTCGTATCAAAAAAAGTTTAAAAGGTCAATCTTTGAGGATTTCTATACACTTTAGGGTTCATCAAAAGGAATTGAAAAATATGGCTGTGTTTACACCACAAAATCTACTATGAGTACAGACAAACTGATGCATCTAGGAAAGTTTTAAGGCATGGCAGGACTTAGATATATAAAAGTTATATGTAGTCTATGTTTCAGAAAATTAAAAACTTAACTGGATTTTGATGTGCAATTTTTTTCCAGTCTGCAGAAGACAGCAAAATAATCTAACACATGAGTTTCATTTGATACGGTCCACTCAGTAACACAGTTTAAATCACCTATTGTTTGCAGATGTCTATTGTCCATCTATTGTCCATTTTAATCAATACTACTCACAACATTTATTAAATGAGGGGAGATTCTCAAACCTCTTTCCAACTTAGTTTATTTTGGCACCCTCTGCAGGAATGAAAAAAATGAATAGCAAAATCCAGAAAAGTTTATAATTTTCAGAAGCATAAAATGCATTTAAAAAATTTAATTATCTAGTTCCTGCCATGCCTTCAAAACTTTTCCAGGTGCATAGGTTTGTCTGTTCTCAGGTAACATGTGTGGTGTAAATACGGCCATAATAGCCAAAAGGTATGATGAACCTTAAGGTTCATGTGGACCCTTTGGCTAAAATGGCTGCATTTTCACCTCAAAATTTACTCTGAGTACAGACAAATCTTTTAGAAAATTAAAAACTTAACAGGATTTTGCGGTGCACTTTTTTTCATTCCTCTAGAAGGTGCCAAAATAAACAAAGTTGGGAAAGAGGTTTGAGAACTTCCCCACATGTAATAATTGAAGTGAACTGTATTGATTTACATGGACGATGGATATTTGTCTATAATTAGGATTTAAACTGTGTACCTGAGTGGACCATATCAAGTAAAACTCAACTGTTTGTTAATTTTATCATCTTCTGTAGGAACGAAAAAAGTTCACAGCGAATTCCAGTTAAGTTTTAAATTTTCTAAAACATCAAATGCTTTTGAATATTATTTATCTAGGGCATGCAATGCCTTAAAACTTTTCCAGATGCACATGTTAGTCTGTGCTCAGTCTGAGATTTTGATTCTGTCCTCAGAGTAAATTTTGAGGTGAAAATGCAGCCATTTTAGCCAAAGGGTCCACATGAACCTTAAAACTATCACTAGCTATCTATAGCCTATTGTACCACATTAATTACAGGTTTTAATTTCAAACTTAATATTATAATTATTTCATAGTTTTCGAATTGCTGCAGTCTGTCATAGCAAGTTTGCGGTAGAATTTATATTGACATAGACAAATAGTAGTTGAAGTCTTGTCTAGAAAAGATGTCTAAATCTATTCTATCGTGATTCCACAAATGTTGACTGTGGTATGAAAACGTGGTCATGTCTGGACGTCTCCCGTACGGCAGTATTTGTCCCTTAGTAAAGTTAAATATCTCCTTAGAAGTTCTGGATGTATAAATGCGAAGCAACGTTTGGTCGGAATGGGAATGTACCGCAGAAATTTTACGGGAAAGTCTGGGATGTTCAGTAATGGAGGACAAATAGGGAAACTGTGTAATATAGAGGTAGGACCAGTCCCCTCTGAAATTATTTCACAACAGAACTATTTTCAAACCGTTTTAAAATCTTAGATTTAATTCCCAATATCACAGCTCCAAGAATGTACATTTAGTTGACCAAGTTATAAACACTCAAAGGTAGCCCGCGATTATGTCAAATTTGGCCAACATTTGAGCAATTTCCTAAACATAAACAAATAGAAAGAACTTTCTTATACTTAAAACAAAATTATGTTGAATATAAAGTTAAATATTGTATTTCGGATACACATCTGTTCGTTTTGATGAGAGACTTCATTTAATGCATAATTTTATAAAAGCATGTAAAATTTGCATGTTTGTATCAATCTGTCTTTATCGGCAAATTTAAGCGTTGAGTTACATTTTTATTTTATTCAAATACGGTAAGTTGTTGAATTGTTTTTGAGAATATAATATAGACTCTATTAAATAAAATTTTAAAAAATCATCAAAGAAACCAGGGCTGATACATGTATGCATAAAACTACTTAAGATAAGATTTGTTCCGAACGGCCAGATCTTTCTACATGTCCTACGATAAATCAGTAGTCCTACGATAAATCAGTACTACGATTGGATATCTTAAGTGGTTTTATGCATATTAGCCCAAGCTTATATTGTGTACGCTAGACGCGCGCTTTGTCTACAAAAGACTCATTAATGTCGCTCGAATAAAAAAAGTAAAAAGGTCACAAAAAGGACGAAGTAAAAGAGCATTCATAACCCAAAATTTCGAATATACTCTCTTCGAATTCTGTCTTTAGTGTTTGTGCAGTGTTTTGTGAACTATAGACCATTTTTGAATTTTTTCCATTGCCACCATTGCTACCAGTGTTACCCGTGTGTTACTTATTGCAGGTAAAAAATGAATAATAAGTCACATAAGGACAAAGAATGACCGTTTTTTGGTCCAACTTTAATGAAAGAGGTAAACTCTGATTTAGTTCTAGCTTCAATTTACAGAACAGTCTTTTTATACAGATTAGTGTGACGTCATGACGTACTTATATGTTTGTTAAATTAGAGGCAACAGTAGGTTCTGGTGTTCAAATCTCGTAAATCCATGGAGAATATATATGATGATGAGTTAATAGATATAAGAAGATGTGGTATGAGTGCCAATGAGACAACTCTCCATCCAAGTCACAATTTGTAAAAGTAATATAGGTGAAAGCCCTTTAAAACTGATTTTTATAGTTTGTCCTTATGTTGTACTGTTACACCATTGTCCGACGTTAAAAAGGGGGGGGGGGGGGGCAAAGCAAACTAGTTGAGCCCCGCCACATTCTTCGTGTGCCTATCTCAAGTCAGGAGCATATATTTGGGTGGTTGTCGTTGGTTGATGTCTATTATATTTGTTTTTCGTAAATTGTTTTGTTATAAATTAGGCCGTTAATTTTCTCAATTGAATTGTTTCATATTTTTCATTTAGGGGCCTTTTATAGCCGACTATACGGTATGAGTTTTTATTATGTTGAAGGCCGTACGGTTGCCTATAATTGCTTACATCCACTTCATTTGACATTTATCTCATTGGCAATCATACAAGATCTCCCTATTTTTATATATCCAAGATATAAACAAATAATGAGTGTGGCACGAAAGCACAACAGAGCGAGGCCAGATGCATCGAAAGGGTACGTATGATCACATATTTAGCACTATTACCTTGTATTGGTTTCCGTCTGTATGTAGATGAATGGATAAATGGTAAACGAACTTATGAAAAATACCAGGCTTTTAATTGTGTTCGCCAAACGTGCGTTTCGTCTACAAAAGACTCATCTGAGACGCCCGAATCAAAAATGTTAAAAGGCCAACTCAGGTACGAAGTTGAAGAGCATCGAGGACCCTAAAAGACTGTTTTTATACTGTCAGGTAATTATCTTAAGGTTATTTCATAATATAGTAAACAGAAAATAATTATTTATAATATATATATGTTAATTTCTTTATTTTTTATTACGCGTTAATAAGTATTTTCTATTACAATGATATATTATCTTACTACGATCTGGGTATCCCAAGGGATTTGGTAAAAACTTTACTGTTAAAAAACGTCCTTATCATACAGGACATTGTATGACCAGCGAGGAAATGTAAAGGTGGAACGGTAGTATTTCCTGGACCATAGGGATTAATGATAGCCTTTTAAAAATTGTTAATTCTTTCTTACACTGACTAAGATCCTAAATACACAGATTACTGAAGTACTTTCATTATAATATTCAGAAATAAATGTGAATATGTATGATGACCGTTTACTTTCTCTGTTATTTTTATAGCCTAAGGCCACTAGTTCTTTGTGGCCTTTTAGCATGAGGTGAATACAAACTTTTAAAAATTTAAAAAAAACAAACAATTTCATCTGTGTTTTAAATTATTTCGTATTTTTCTACACCAGATTCATTCCTTAGCTTGGGAAAATATGTTCAGTATATGCTGTATTATTTGTCCAATCACAGTGTTCAGATAAATATACCTAGTAGGGTACACAAAAGAGAAACTTAAATCCTGGAAAGTAAATACAACCGTTTCACCTACATATTTATGTACTCCTAAAATAACTAGGTCCAATTTGTTAGCCAGCATGACGTAAAAACGACAAATCAAAGAATTTAACTTTATTTATATATACATGTAAATAATAAAGGATACTGGTGTTGATTAAACATTACACCATTCCAGGCCCTTTTGTTTTCCACATAACTAATATCACCAATAATTAACGAGTTCCGGGTCGATTCCGATACCGATACCAATAGTATATGTCACGTGTAATTTTCGGTTGTAACTGTAACTGTAAAACGAATCTACCTCCAATGAAGGAGCACCTCATATGATGAGTAATCATCCACCAAAATAAAAGTTAGTGTATCCTAACGCTTAAAATGTTGCATTTACATGTGATGAGTAGTTCTTCACCAGAGAAAACTGTGCACCTTATAATCAGCATGACTTTATCAGATGACATTACGAATACTAAAAATCCAGGTTAAGAATAAGGAGTAGGTACTTTCCAATTTGTAAGCCGGCATGACGTTAAAAATAGGAAAATGGTGTTGATTAAAAGTAATACGGGTCGACGGGTTCAAACAGAAAGATTTTGAAAGCAGATAAAACTGTGCATCTTTTAATCAGCATGGCTTTATCAGATGACAATAAGAATACTAAAAATCCATGCTAAAAATAAGGAGTCAGGTACTTTAATTCAGTCACGGACCTGCGATATCGCGGGTTTGTTCTAGTATCCTCTTAAAGACATCAGTTATGGTGATTACATACCGGACTTGGTTTGTGTAATCGAAACGACTAAAGCTGCATTTTAGCTTCACTGATAATAAAAAGAAAGGCATACATAGTATTTGACAGTACAGACTTAAATGTACGTTAATTCAGTCTTCCTAATTCAAATTTGAAGGAATTTCAAAAAGGTTGTCAAAACACGTATGATTAGCCAATTTAATTATTATGAAAACAGAGATTTTAATTAAGTATGTTCAAGCTTGTGATCTGTCGAACAACACAAAAGATTCCATAATTAACAGTATCAGGAATAAAACGTTCAAATTTTGATAAATCTTGGAATATGCAAGGACATTTACTCGAGGTCAAATTTTCGCTTTTCTTTAGCTACCGCGAACAAAGCAAACATTAAACACACGCGAAAAAAAACCGATATACGGTATCCAGACAAGCACTGATAAAATATTTGAAATGCGAGCAATCATTGCAATAAATTCAAAAGTAAAAACATTAACATTCCAAGATGCAAATTTTGTGCAGTTAAATAGAAGAAGTTCTTTTAAACTAGGAGCACCGTCCAAAGTAAAACAAAAAAAAAATGAGATCAGAAATAAAGACATAATTTATTCTGAATTGAAATATACATGCATTCATAGATTTGTTCAAATATGTAAAACAACATATACGGGGTAATGACACGAAGGCAGTACAAAGTATCCCGATGCTACACAGAAAGAAAACTATTTGCAAATGTAAAATTTTGCGAAGTAACAATAACTGAAGGTAAAAATAAAAAAATGATAATATTGTTACCTGCAATTTCCGTTACATAATGAAATCAGGTCCGTGTCCAGAAATACAATTCGGTAATGAGTCTCGGAAGTAACAATAGTTAGTTCTTATTTTTACTTTTTGCGGGTAATCGTAGCCATGGCCTTTAGGAAAACGGATCGACGGGTTCAAGCAGAAAGATTTTGAAAGCAGAGAAAACAGTGCACCTTTTAATCGGCATGACTTTATCAGATGACAATTCGAATACTAAACATCCAGGCTAAAAAATAAGGCGTATATGTTTTAATTCAGTCACGGACCCTCGATATCGCAGAAGTGTTCTAGTATCCTCTTAAAGACATAGGTAAATCAGCTATGGTGATTACAGACCGGACTTGGTTTGTGTACTCGAAACAACTGAGGTTGCATTTTAGCTTCACTGGTGTTGAAATGTAAGGGCATACATTGTATGTTACAGTACAAACTTAAATTAGCTTTAATTCAGTCTTCCTAATCAAATTTGAAGGAATTCAAATTACTTCAGATGGAAAGTGGAATTCTGATTTATACCTGTCCTGATAAATTTGTTTTAGTACTATTGTTATGCAGTTCATATTGCTGTCGTTGTTTTATTGTTTATATTATGCTGCTTTTACCTCTAACTTTCTTTGATCTTTGTAATAAGTTTGGAAATACTTTAACTAGTAATGTTTCTTTACAACAGATTTTATTAAATTTCATAAAATGGATAAGTTGATTTTTACACAGTTATTTATTAAATTTATGTCATATTTGATTTTTTTGTTTTTTTTGTTAAAAAATTTTATGCAATTCCAAAGTAATTATAACGCTGTCCATAACTAAGAGGAAGCACCATATAATTATCACTATACTTTTCAATGGTTTCTTTTTAAATTAAAAGGTAAAGAATGTATTATGTTGTTATTACGTATTTTAGCTTCATGTTCGGCTAAATTTTATATATATTTGATACTTTTCCATATCTATATTATATATGCGTTGTGATATTTTATTCTTCACGTGTGTTGGTGGATTTTGTTTTGTTCGTTCGTTCGTTTGGTTTTTTTTTTGTTTTTTTTTTGCAATATTCAGAAGATACGTATTCTAAAGAGATGAAGAGAAAATAAAACAGCTTTAGTCTAAAAGTAAACTGAATGGATTTCTGTTTCCAAAAATTATAGCATCGACGACACTGTATATGTTTTCCATTCTATAACACAAATTTACTTTTGCTATATAGCTAATGTCACTAGAGATACAACTTAGAACTTAATTTGAATGATACATGTTTGCGATGATCGTCCATCCAAAACAAAAAAAACAACCGTTGTTCGGACTTTTATCCGTTATGCCTGTAGGTACTGAGCTTATTTTTTTTGCTCATTTTTGTACAATATAGAGTTACGGACCAATTTCGCGTGATGACCTTCTTTTCACGGCATTTCGACCTTGAAATATAATGGTCGAGAAACAAAATAGAAAAATAGTAATTATACCATAGAGAATAGAGAATAACCAATTGATGTTCAATACATAACCAAACAAATCAACTGTTTTTGTTATTTCAACGGACTCTTTAAATAATATATATTATCTACGTATTACATTGAGAATTCTGAATTGACAATCAGCTTAAAGGGAGACAATTCTTAATTTAAAGAAAGGATTTATGTATAGTTCATTCACTGGTGTTGGAATGTTATTGGTTTTTGCACCTGGGTTACCTTTCTCCTTCAAATTAGAATAAGTGGTTGGTGCTTAATTTAGACTGTTAAGTACGTCGTTTTTTTCAATTACCATTTTCAGATAGTAACAACAAAAATAAACAAAAAAGACTAAATCTTAATGTTGATATGGCGAGAATGGTACAATAATATGCTATACATTCAATATAATTCTCTGAAAGTAAATATATTTGTTTATTCAACAAAAATAACAATTTTTATGATTAAATTTTAATTGAAAACTCAGATTTTATAACTTTATTTACTTTTTGTTTTAGCCATTGCTATATTTGGCCACAAAAAATGCTTATGAGTTAAATCTGAGGTAATGATTCGTAAAATGGCATGTTGAAACCACTTAACTTAAAAGATACAAATATACATAAATGTTTAATGTAGGAAATTGTTCAAATGATAATTAGCATCCTGACAGTTTATACATCGTATAATCTTATTCATCACCTTTCAGTTCCTACAATTTTAATGCATGTCTTAGCTACCATAGACCATGTACAAAACTTCCATGTCAGACATTATCAAACAGCGTGGGTTACATTTCACATAAACCCGACTTTTGATGTCAGAAGGCACGTTCAGATTAAACAATCGTAGTCTTTATTTGCAATAGGGATACACATGTAATAACTTTGAATAATTACACTAGACGGAAATAAGAATAGAAACTATCAAAATGAGAAAGCGTGCGGAACGCTGAAACTCTCTTGGTGGTTATATTTATAAACCTGCAGATTTATATCTTGATGTAATGAAGATTTTGCATCATTAGTCAACATCAGGGCTAGTTTTAATAGGAGAAAGTAAACAAAAAAAAAAAAATCAATTTATCATTGACATGACGTAAAACTCATTCAGATGTTTGTAAATAGAAGTAAATTAATCCATTCATAATTTTCATTAATGAAATACATTTTAACGGTTTGTCAGTTATTCTTTACTGTAGAAGTCGTTCATATGCTTATTGATTCCTTTTCCCACAAAAGTTGGGACGTGGATAAATTAATTCGTTAATGGAAATGTTCCGTGTTTGAAATTTAGGGATTGCACTATTCCGTGGTTGAATATTAATCATCAATTTAATATGTGCGATAAATATCCGAAACCACTGATATATTTCAAAAAGCTAAGCAGATTTGATCTTAAATTATTTGGAATAAACAAATCATCATCATTCCAAAGCATTTACTCGTTTGCTGAGTTTGGGCATGATGTATATCTGTCTACATGTGCTTGTGAATTAAAAGAGATGTAGGGTAAAACTTAATGAGATAGCAACAACAACGTCACAAAAATCCAAAAGCAATAAGAGGTAGCCGTATGATTTTCGACATTTGACAAGTGTCTGCACAATACGTTCAGTTCAAAAATTAAACGAACTCCGAAACAGTGGTAACAACACCTTTGCTGCGCTACGTTGAAAGTTTAGCAATGCAACGTCACCGCTGTTTCGGAGCTTTAAAAATAAACGAGGCTGATCTGCCATTTACTCAAAATTCACCCTGAAAGATATAACTACAGACAACTAATAACGAGGTTCTGGACTTGTACATGCACCTAAAAATGTGACATCGTTAAACTAGCTAACGCACGCACACATAGCACTTCTTAGTTGAACCTTTTCTCTTGATATTTCAAAGTTACTTTTTGACTGTTGTAAATTGCATAAAAGAAGCCTTTTTCAATATTTTTGCAATACACTTGATTGGTTAATTTGGCACAAATATAAAGATCTGTGTTGAAGCAAATCCACTGAGAGCTTGATTATAGTAAATTCTTTCAGAATAGTTTTTAGGATGACAGCTCTTGCGGAAAGATATTCCTCTTTTGGGCTTGAGTACAGTTCTGATATATTTATTAATAGTACCGGAAGCACATGTCTTGGTCTGTTTATATTCAACACGTGTTGATGAGTACGTGGTGGCATACCTGATTAGTTATTGTATGATTTGATTGGTTATTGTATGTCGCAATGCAGATATTCTATCCATATATTTGAGAGTAGGATCGTGATTTTCGTGCAAAGTTTTATTATAAATAGTAAATATTCTAATAACAAGTCGTTCGATGTTCTGCCTTTCTGAGTAGCATACGTTTCGTTTTGTTATACATATACCACCCCGTCCCATCCCTTTGATAGATTTTAGTTAAGCCAGGTTAATAATTTTTCATGATATTTGTAATAATGATGTACTTGAGTTTTGTAGATTGTCATAGATTTTGTTTTTGTTGAAAGGAATTCGGTAACGGACTGTGTATTGGTGAAATTTTTGTGATATATTTTTTCGAGATAGAAGAACGCTTAAAGGAAAATGTTGATATGCTATGGTTTGATTTTTTTTAGTATATTGTCTGAATGAATATAGGATTAAAGTGCGCTACCCACTAAGATAACTCATTTCTATAGCATACATGTGTTGAGTTTTATTGACTAAATAATTCATGTCCAGTTATGCTGGGCGAATAAGAACATAATTTACATTATTATATCACTAACTAGTGTAGAGAAATGTGATTTGAGAAATATAGATTTTAGAAGTTACTTTTATTGACCTTGTTGATATTGTTAATGAAATTATTATGTAATAAAACAACCAACACTCGCAAACACCTATTGTTTCTGACGTAATATTTGATTCCGGGAGTGGCAACTTCAATTTTATTTTTTGAAATATACAAGCTAAGAATACATGTATTAATATGTACTTTTAGTGGATAACGGCCAAAATCAACAATGTTTTAGCTAGCAAAAGCGAAATAAACGGAATTTCCAGTGTTAAATAAGTCATAAATATCTTTAAAAAAAAACAACTTGTAGAGCTTTGAGTATGCAACCAGTTCAATCAGCAAAGGAGAGACTTACTAAACAAGACATCTATCAAGATAGAACAAGCTCAACTGTTGGATATTGCTCACAATTGTTATTTGTCTGTTTGTCTTTTTATTTTTGGCCATGGCGTTGTCAGTTTGTTTTCGATCTATGAGTTTGACTGTCCCTCTGGTATCTTTCGTCCCTCTTTTGATAACTCTGCCGTAAGAATTCCTCTAACAGGAATTTAATGAACAATTGATGTGAAAACGCTCCAAACAGTACAACATGCTCATACGAAGCTCGATTTTAAATTTCAGAAAGCCTTGATTTGAAGTTCCAGCGTAAATGAAACCAAAATGTTATACCTAGCCATTATATGTAAGAATATGTAAATAATTGGTTCACATGTAGTTTAGGAGGGATGACTATGTAAATGCACCACACGATAAATTAAGGAGACCTTGGTTTATCGATGATTAAATCTCGTCAATCGATTAATAAGAGACAAATCAAGGTAAGAAACAAAAACTGAGAAACGAATAAACTCTAAAATGAGCGAGACAGGATCCGTCTACAGGATAAGCGTCTCCTGATATATGCATGCATTACCCGCCGTGCAAATTCGTTCTCAATAAAGATGTCAAAATCGGGAATAGGAAACATTCGGTAAAATACAGATCAGACGACATTAAAGATCTAAGACCTCGAAAAAATATCGCCAGTGCTTTGAAACACCGACACATCTTATTCGTCAACCAATTCGTGATGATGGCCGTAAACAAGTTGAACAGAAATACCGAACTCCATGGCAAATTAAAAAAAAAGAGGAACTCCATCAAAACCGATAAAAATCAACGCTATCAATTAACGAACAAAGTGAAACACAACTGCCATATTCCTGACGTGGTACAGACAATTTCCGAAGAAAATGACGAGTTAAACCTTGTTTTATAGCTACCTAAACCTCCCACTTGTATGCCAGTTGATTGTAGTTCCGTTATATTGACAAAATTGGATCAGCAACCTAAAAGACATATAGGTTAACTTGAAAATAATTGGGATTCTTCAGCCAAAACTGTGTAAACATACATCACAGACATACAACACAACTGACTGAATTCAAACAAACATTCAAATTAATCTTACAAAAACTTATATTGTCGATTGCAGTCGATTTTGCTCTCACCTCTGTCGGGGCAGTGTATGTGTAAGTAGTACACCCTTGTAAATGAAGTCTGTATAGTTTGAACATATATTAAGTGAGATATGAAAACACCAAACGATGGAGCAGAGGGTATGTTACTGCTGTGCAATGGGCAGTTGCCATTGGAAAGTTGAACAATCACTTTTGTTTTAGATTTTAATTTGAAGTTCTCCATCAAGCTTAATACAAAATGACAGGAAGCTATAGTTGCAAATCCTGTAAAAATGCATAAGTATTCAGTAAACAGGAAGTTAATGATTGTGAACGAGTAAAAAGCATCACACCGTAGAACATGCTCACATAAAGCTTCATATCAAACTTCAGGAAGAAATGATTTGAAGTTCCTGATAAACGTTAGACAACAATTTCATGGAACGTACGAGAGGACAGATAGACGTATTTTGGGGGTTTACTTTGTTTGTTTGCTTTTTAAAGGTATCCCTTAAATAGATTTCTACTACGATTCAGTCATTCAGTAACATCGACCTAAAATGTACAGAGATATTAGAAATATATTTTTTTATATTGTAAAATGCACGGCATCATGTAGCATTAATTTTGTATTGATTAGAATTGGCATTTCAACGAGGGTTTCAAAACATAATTTGTACATAACATTGCATTTCAAAAGGATTGTGAATATTTTAGTTTTGTTCGAATTATAACGACTGCTGTATAAATAATGGATTGACTGCTGTTCTACGCAACTTTCAGCACTATTGGTTATTTCGTGGCGGTCAGTTTTTTTAGTGGAGGGAGCTGCTCGGAGAGAACCACCGGCCTTCGGTAAGAAAACTGACAATCCTAGTCAATTAAGATTGAAATCGAGCGCACCTGCCATGTGCAGGAATTGAACTCACAACCCCAGTGTTGACAGGCTAGTAATACAGGTGTTGGATTACTTAGACCACTAGGACACCGAAGCCCCTATAGATAGTGGAAGTAATTTATTCAAACATTATAAAATGTATGAAATTTGCTGAGTCGTCACCAAGGAGAAAATTTGGGAAATACTACTATATTCACCTAGTTGTAGTTTTGACTTCATAGAATATTTATCCTATGAATTACATCTTTATAACGACAATAATGCTACAATTATCACTTCAGTTGTCTTCCTTTTGTTTAGTTGAGAGATGAGATTATCAACTTTATATTTTATATTTGGCGTTGATTCGCCAAAAAAGAATATAATGATCAAGTTGATTGAAATGCAGATCTTCCTAGATTCACATTATATGGACTTCGTGAACAAGACTTGTGCCTTTGAAATAAAGACTGCCACAACAGAGATATAAGGAAAAACGACTGTAATCTACATCACATAAGTGTTATGGTCATCATCACGTGTTGGTGGACCGATAAGATATGTCTTTTTCTCAACTCACTATCCTCATGCTTTTGCGGTCTTAGATCTTTAGATAACATAATAGTTGTCTGATCTATAAATTATTCGTTTGTGACATTTTAAATGAGTTTGGATTCAAATGTCGGGATAATCATGTATAGAAGGTGACGCTTACTCTGTCGTTGCTACTGATCCCGTTTCCATTGGAGGTCATGCGATTCCATGTTATTGTTTGTTTTACCTTGCATTGTTTTTTCTTAATTGGTTTATGAGATTTACACATCTGTGAACTTCTACTGGCTCGAATTGTTGGTAGCTTAAACATTTTATGACATGCGTTTGTTTAGTGTGCAATTGTTTTCCCCAACTCGCAAAAGATGATTTGAAATTCAGAAAAGATTTTTTTTAATGTTCTAAACATAGGTTATCATGATCAATATTGCTAAGGCTTTCGAGTTTTTGATTTTACGTATGGAAATATTACAATGCAGTTCAGAATAAAATTTAAAAAAAAATTATACTAAACATAACTCAGAAAGCGAGGAAGAATTGATATTGTTGCCCTTGGGATGATAATCTAAATGTGTAAATGTGCTGACAATTGCACATTTAGATCATCATCTTGCTATTGCAGACGACACCATGTTCTTTATGGCATATAAGTCGGATATTTGTATGACAATAGCTCAGCTTAATTTGCATTTACAGTTCGCGAGAACTGGATAAACATTTTTGAGTCCAATTGTATCGGCATTCATCTCAATACAAATATAAATGCAAATGTATCTTAACAATCATAATGAAAAACAGAAATCAAACAGCGCTCCCTGTTATATATTGGTTGTGTCTTCTACATTCACTGTATGACCTTTCTTTCCTTATCTATGAAATTTTACAGGCGCATTTGAAAGAACATAATCCATTGTTTACTGTCATACTGGATATTTTAGTATTCTAATATTTGTCGATCCTGTTTTATCATTTATCAAGTTGATTTTTTTAATGCTTATGTATTGGTATTTTTTTCTTTACAAATCATCATTATACCATATCCGGATCAACATTTATCTAAATCTAATTCATAGCGATTTAACGACCTACGTCAAAAGATCGGAATTCTGAATAGCTATTATTGTGCATAACAAACAAGTAAAAAC
The DNA here is from genome assembly GCF_021869535.1 of Mytilus californianus. Taxonomy (NCBI): domain Eukaryota; kingdom Metazoa; phylum Mollusca; class Bivalvia; order Mytilida; family Mytilidae; genus Mytilus; species Mytilus californianus. The sequence continues at coordinate 56,073,866 of NW_026262679.1, read as the reverse complement.
AAAGTAAATAAATACTTGAACAAATACGGTTATGCTTGTAAAGTTGTAATCTAGATTGTCCAGGCATTGGTCATGTTAACTCACGATAAACTTGTTGCGCATAAAAACTTATAAATATACGATACCCATATAGCATACAAATATCGTCAAATAGTTGTTATGTTTAATCAGGAGCACACTATATTTAAACTTGCGTTAACGTTAAAGTTTGTTTCGATTTTTTCATCGTCGATGTTTCTTAAATATTGGCATTTAAAAACATAGATTGAGAAATATTCCTTTCTGAAACTTTCTTTATGAACACAGAACTCTTGGCGTATTAATAAGACAATATCCGTCATAAAAAACAAGTCAATTGAAAACCAAACATCTATATAACATTCTGTCCGAGTTATCTCTTCAACGTATATGCTATTTAGATTATAACTACAACTGTATTCCAACAAACAAGATGTGCCTCATCTCGTACAATCATGTTGAAGGTAAATAAAGAAAAGCGCTTTGGACGCACGAATTATATAAACTGTCTACCAGTATTTCATTTATAATAGTACAACTAATTTGCCTTCTGAACCCTGCATTCCACGTGCTAAATTAAAAAAAAATTTTATTAAATAAATCTGTTTTGATTCATAGGAAAAACGGGAAACGTATAAATAAATATTTAAGGAAGGGACAAGTCATACTTTGTAAAACAAATCTACAAAAAAGTCAATATGATCGAAATGGTTAGTCTATATCTTAGGAATAGGGTATTTGTCCTTTGTGGACGATTTGTACCATTTTATCGTTTCTGGCTATATCTTGAAAACTATAATAAATGAAGAAACACTTTAAATTTCCAAAATAATCAGCAAAAACATATTTCTTAATAAAGCAATTTGGAAGAAATTGTCATTTATTGCCTTTGAAAGACAATTTGTTGCCACATTTTTTCGCGGAAATATATAGAGGGAAGAAGAAACTGTGAACAGCAAAACTTATCAACATAATACGATCTAAAAATAAGTCGGATATATGAGTTATTGGCCTTGAATGATGTTTTTTTTTGTTTTTACCAATTTGCGCCTTTAACCTAATATATATATAAAAATAAATGATATATAGATATGATACTTTGAACAGCATTAATATCAGCATCCAGAGATAAACAAATACGTCAAATGATTAAAAAATCGTTCTTAAAAGTTGTTTTCTTTAAATGACAATTTTAAGCGTTTTATTTTTTATTTTTGCCTTTTATCTGGAAAATTATAACAGATAGACAACAACTCTGATAAGCCAAACAAATCAGCAAGACAAAGTTTTGCACATAACAGTTTCCGTTCAATCCATATATTCCTGTTTCATTGTAACAATATAAGCAAATATGCCAGATGAGCAATACAGGCTCCATGAAACTTCAAGTATATATATCAAATTTGGTTAGTCTATTTAATTTCGGTTATTTCCATATATTAACTTTATGTAGAGAGGATAGTATTTACCTGAATGGCAGTTTTTTTACGAATGTCCAAACTTTTGCAATTTGTAACTGGTGTGTTCACGTATATACATGCATTCAGTTGACAGACGAAAGCAGTTCATTTAACTTAATAATATTTAAACATGTGTAACAGAACCATAATGATTTGAATGTCGACTTGGTATTTTCCGCATCTTTGTTTTACTTTAATACCAATCAAGCTATATAAGAAACTATGAATATCAGTTTTGTAATGTCATCTGGTAGACATACCTTTATCAAGGAGACAGATTTGTTAAAATGACCTAAAGTGAGGACAAAACGTGCTCAGCATAGAAATCATTGTTTTCATAGAAACTAAGAAACATAAAAGAGATTGGAAGTAAAGTATTTGATAGTAATTGGTAGTAGGAGGTAAAATTTGGTCAATACGTTGTTATAAAACGATATTGTATTCTGCCATCGTCAAATTGCTTTCTATATACAGTCCTGGCCAGCTTTGAGAATATAGCACGTGGTAACTGCCCCTACGTTGTAATTAATCCGCACAATCAAGTCTTTAGTATTATCTGCCGACAATTTATTTTTATAGTTAAAGATAAGACCATACGTGGAATAGCTTGCTGAGTTTCTTCAATAATCGGTGCTATTTACGAATGTTTATAGATAGGTCAAATAATTATTTGGAGAATAATTGGAACGATATGTTTATTTATGACCACGCGGAAATAACACTAAGTTGACACAAGATTATGTAGCCTATTTTTTGATACTTTGAATCCGTTAAAAGCCAATAGCATTGGATTTTTTTACTATTTCAAGTTTTTAGTAAAGCCTTTGCATCAAATGACGTCATGTGTTTCACCACTTACTTACGGGTTACATCATATATCGTACTCTTTCAAAAACAGAGATAATAAAAAGAAAAGGGAATAAACAAAAGTAAAATAAAAGTTCTTTTTAAAATTGTCGTCAGATATTTAAAGCACTGAAAATAAAATTGTTTAAAATAATGTTATGACAATTCAAATGCAATCTTTTACATATCTTTTTGATTAATTATGCAATTATTAAAATCTATCATGGTTGTTATTGTTTTTGTTGTTATTATTTTGTAATTATTACAAACAGCTTTTAAGAAAGATCTAGTCAAATACGGGTCTGAAAACGTCATAACGATGATAAATATATGTATATATAACTACGTTAATATATAGTTAAATTGATAAATATCCAAATTTGATTATTTCTATCATAGCAATGGGAAAGATCCTTGATCGTGTATTTCTAATCTTACGATTATGTATTTTAATAATACCATAGCTATTCAAAATGTTGTCCAAAAATATGCATAATTTGAATATTTAAATGAACAGCTGAAATGCATTTGCTCTATCAAGTACAGCTTTTATTTACAATATATATATAAAGGGAAACAAGTTGTTTCTGAATCCTATTTGTGAATTTGAATTTATATTGTAATTTGTATAATTCATAATAAAATATTGTTTACACTAAAGGAAACACGTACAATTGTATATCTTATCATTTTTCCAGCCTCTCTCCCAGAAAAATATCCATTAGGCTCTCAATGTCCTGTACTACATGGGTAGAAATACCAGTCAGTTCATGTCTTCAAATAATGTCTTCATCGACGATCTTCAAATAATGGGTAAGTCAATTATTAGTGAGAATACCTTTTGATATAACTGAAATATCTTACAATTTATCATTCAAATAATAACTTTCAATTATCTAAATCTATCTTTAGCCATTTTCTTTTTGTGTATGTGTATGTGAATAGTTACAAAAATATTGTCATCGTTCTGAACATCTGATTTCTAATCACGCTAATATTTCACGCTTTTGTAAATATGGTTGAATTTTTCATTAAAAAAAAATTTAAAATGTCTTCCATTTTTGGAGACTGTCGAATAGGAAAAAAAACATTCGGTACGAATTTCATGTAGTTTTTGTATTGCAAGCTAATTCGTAACATTTAAAAGTTTGACGTCTATGGTTAAAAAACTTATGGAACTCCTTTATTGTAGAAACCTATAGTATAAAAAAACGTGTTTCTCTCTGTCATGTCTTTTTAATCAGAGAACCAGAACTCGGAAATAGTCTTGAAATTTAAAAAAAAATAAAAAGACCAATATGAAGATTTAATTCATAGAGGCAGAATGTAAGACGTGATCAAACTGGATTTCATTAAAAAGTTTTTTTACTGTTATTTTTCTATTGTCCTTTTTGTTTCGGTCAAGGTTTTGTGTTTATTATCTCTTTTTAGATTTGATTTGTTAATTAGAAATAAAAAAATCCGAATGATGACATGATATTTTTGTATAACCAGTCAAATACAATTAAAGAAAAAAAAATAATGATAAACGATGCTATAGCTAGTTTTTCTTTTGAAAGTTATCACGATTGAAGTTACTTCAATATTTTATTTCTAAATTCTACCATTTAGTTTTCTTTCTATTCACATTATAATACTTTTTCTCTGTATAATCCATACAAAACATTTTTTTTTCACAAGCTGAAGCTTGAAAACAAGCTCGGCGACCTATCACTTTTATTACTAGTATATTTTTGAACATACCACAATATGTACTCCAATACCACCTTAATACATCTAAGTTATTATATTTTCTCTGATCAAAAACTAAATCAATTAAAATAACGATAAAGATAATATTACTACAGTATCAAATTGATAACCTTTAAGAATAAGTTTATTCAAAAGATCAATAAGTTACAATAGAACATATCTAAGTTATGGGCTCTATGAACAACATCACCATTAAAGTTTGGATGTGATATAACGCTTTAATATGGTCTTGTCATGAACAGCCTAACTTCGTAACAAAATATGTGCATCTGTAAAAGAGAGGCGAGACATACCAAAGGAATATTCAAACTCTTAAGTCGAAAACAAACTGACAATGCCATTGCAAAAAAGAAAAACGTCGAAAAGATAAACAGTACACAAAGCACAACATAGGAAACTAAAAACTGAGAAACACGAACCCAACCAAAAGCTGGGGGTGACCTCAAGTGATCCGGAAGGGGAAGCAGATCCTGTTTCACATGTGGCACCCGTCGTGTTGCTTATGTTAGTACAAACCCGGTGATAAGTCTTATTCGATAGGTCACATTCGAGGAAAAGTGAACAGGATTGTATTTACGACAATTGGAACATATCTGATGTCATCTGTGAAACAGATATTCCATTATAGTTATAGTTTTATTTCCTATATAGTTTTAGTTTTATTGTAATTTTTCAATCAAAAATATCATCACAATTATTTGTACACTCTAATTTAAAAAACTGTAATTGTTCTGCTTGACAAATAAAATTGTGGTTGTTGTTGTTGTTGTTGTCATAACGGCCAACCAACTCGCCAAGTCCCTTAAATTTTCGAAGGGAAGACTTTAACTTCACTACTTGCATGACTTGGAACCCTTGGTTGAAAAGCTTTCTTGTAAGCAGCAACCCTCTAGGAAATCATGATAGGAAATGCAAGCGCTGGAATATCGTGTCTACGGGGAGATATATACCCCATATGCAGGCGCTGCTGGAATATTATTACATAGAGCTGAAAACAAATAGGAAGCTGAAATCATCTCTTTTGTCGTAAAGTTTTGTTCTCATCCGACCCTGATTGTCAATTTCTAGATGTATGTCAAGATATGAGGCCGTCGTAACTGTATCCGTATCCTTTATTTCAAGATCGATGGGATAGATGCGTTTAACATAGTCATCAAACTTTGAATTATTTAGTGAGAGGACATCATTTATCTAGTGGAACGTGGAAGTTAATGGATAATGCTAGCTTCTGTTCATTTTCGTAAGAAATAATTCGTCTTTTAAAGGAGAGCCGAAAGATACCAAAGGGATATTCAAACTCATTAATCGAAATTAAACTGACAATGCCATGGCAAAAAATGAAAAACGACGTTAAGACAAACAGTACACAAAACACAACAAAGAAAACTAAAACCCCTATCAAAAACGGGGGGTTATCTCACGGGCCTTGGAAGGGTAAGCGTTTCCTGCTCCACATGTGGCATTTCAGTTTTAATAATTGTGTAAATGGCATTTTAGTTTTGAATGGGAAATAATTGTGTAAAGGGTAGAAAAGTCTTGTTTTAATGCTATTGCAAGAGGAAAGTTGTATGTACTTTAACAACAGATCTTTTGAATCTTTAATTATCAACGTCTGGAACACGCCGACCCTGGAGTAGTTAGTTTCACAATATCTTTTAAGCCAGGCTTTGATTGCTGATAAAATTGATGTTAATAATTTATAAAGAATTCAGTAAAGTTTAAGTAATTTGTGGTAAGAAAATCCTTGACCTAATAATTTACCAGTTATTCTTATATTATGCTGTTACACGACTGTCCAATGTTATGTGGATGGTTTTAAGCGCTCACAAACATGTTTAATCCCGCCTCACTCTTTATGTGCATACCCCGAGCCAGGATCCTTTCGTTCACAGATGACTACGGATATTTTCCAATAGTCGTAGCCACGATCCCCTTAACTTTTCCTCGATTGTAACATCACTGAATTTTCCTTGTGAATAACGATGGGTGCCACGGATTGAAAATTATCTCCTAAAACTACCGGAGCACCTTGGTTCCCGCCCAAAGTTTATAGTGATTCGTGTTGCTCAGTCTTTCGTTTTTATATAGTATTTTTTTACTGCTGTTGGTATTCGTCTTTTATTTGATTTTGCAATGGCATTGTCGATTTTACTTCGTATTTTCTGATTTTCAATTGTCCGTCTGATAATTTCTGTCTCTTTTATCTGCAGACTTTTTTTAACTTTTCATAAGCATATCTGAAATGTCGTTTTAATAATAGGAAATTACTCTGCAAATCTTAAATGATTTTCCAATAATGATTTTCTTATACGTCAAATTAGCGCAATAAAGAAAATAACACTAAATATATTTGGTCCGTCTTAATCGCTTTTCTGGAGTTACCTTCATCATCAGGAACGTTCAAAACCAAAAATGTCAAAGCCAAGATGTATAAATCCTTGAATACATGAAGAGATCATGACTTAAAAGGACCTAACATCAAAAGCCAAATCTTTTACCAACATTGCTTGAGAGGGTTAGTACCGAAATTTTATTTATAAGTTTTAAATTTATAAACGGAGAATTGAAGAAAGGTTTTCTATAGCAGTTTGAAATATTATCGTCTTTGTGTGTTAATAGCTATGAATGAATACATGTATACAGTTTCTAGTGTAAGAAAAAGCTATCAAAAATAGCCTTCCCCTCTAACAGTTTCTAGTGTAAGAAAAAGCTATCAAAATAGCCTTCCCCTCTAACAGCTTCTAATGTAAGAATTAGCTATCAAAATAGCCTTCCCCTCTAACAGCTTCTAATGTAAGAATTAGCTATCAAAATAGCCTTCCCCTCTAACAGCTTCTAATGTAAGAATTAGCTATCAAAATAGCCTTCCCCTCTAACAGCTTCTAATGTAAGAATTAGCTATCAAAATAGCCTTCCCCTCTAACAGCTATATTTTTAATCTAGATTTTTGTTTCTCGAAATGGCCTTCCAGTTTGGTTTTTTTTTTTCGAACTCCACTGATGAGTCTTATGTAGATGAAACGTTTGGCTGGCATATATAATAAAATGCTTAGTATCTTGGTGAGTTAGTTCATCACAGCAGTGCAATGCTTGCTGAAGGGGAGAGGCGAAAGATCCCAAAGGGACATTCAAACTCATAAGTCTGAGTATTTAAAAAAAGAACTTTACGTATGGATTTTTTCTCATTGTTGAAGGCTGTACGGTTCCTATATTTGCTTACATCAACTTCATTCTTCATTTGATCTTTGGTGGATAGTTGTCTCATTGGCAGTCATACTACATCTCCTTAGTTTTATGTTTATAATAACGTTTCATAATCAGTTTAAAACTTGTAAACATTTTGGACTTATTTCTTGTGTTAACTAATTTTCCCGAAAAGCTCTCTCGAAAGTTATTAAGTGTCATTTGCATTTACTAGCAATAGGTTGATGCCACTGCTGCTGGTCTTTTAGCTCCAGGTTATCATCAGCTCTGTAGTCAGTGCTTTGGAGCTAACATGACTTTTAACAATTTCCTCAGGCTAAATTCATCTTAGATGAATTTAGCTATTCATTTTACGCTCCTTTTGGTCATTGAGATTCATATGTTTCTACATAAATATATACGTCTAAACATGTGACAACTTTATGACAGACATTCAATTCTCCAGCGGCTAACACCAATATATATATATAATTCGTCTCAAATTTAGCCAACGATGTTAGATCTGTAAATTTGAGTTTGCATATGTTTGTTCTTCCCTCATCGGGATTTGAACTCTTGCTTCTGTGACATCGTGGCACCTCTGCCTGCACTGTGTCCAGCGCCTTAAATCACTCGACCAACTAGGCTATACAAAATATAGCTTTCGTTAGTCGAGTAATGCCTTTCCTCGTCGGCTTTATTTAGGGCTGTAACACAGTACATGATGTATAGTGGAAGGTAGGATGGTATATCTTTCAGATCAGCTATGTTTTGTCCGTCTTAAAGAATGATAATGTAATTACGATGCCGCAACATCAAATTATAATTTTATTATTGTTATGATATATATATATATATATATATACGTCTAAACATATGACAACTTTCTGACAGCCATTCACAAAGGATAGCCCGTAGTTATACAGCTGTAATTTTACTGACTGTGTCCTATTCCCGATTTTTACATTTAGGGTTTAAGCGGTCTCGATGAAGTTTAATCATGAAAAGCGCTTCCTGTTCCTATAATCTGATTGATTCTTCTATTTGCATGTAATATTGTTTGTAACAACGAAAGAAAATTAAACGACAGAAGTTTACCTATGTTCAAATCTCGTAAATCGGTTAGGTAGAGACAAATCAAGGTAACAAATAGAAACTGAGGGAATTGCATGAACTCTTAACGAAAAAAAGACCGGGTGAGTCTACAGAGTAGCATCTCCTGCTATGCACGAATCGCCCGCCATGCAAATTAACACTCAGTCAAAATGTAAAAATCGGGAATAAGACACAATCAGTAAAATTACAGATCATACAACTATACTTGTATCTAATGCGTTTAAAGCGACATTAGCTGTCAAATTTTGTCCATGGAAGAGCCTCAGACCTTTAATTTGATTTATTAATACTAAAACCTATGATCGAATTACAAAAGTTCCAAAAGAAACCGTGATCGTAAACATCTCATTTAATTAATCATCGACATGACCTCCGATATGTGTTTGAAACTGATATGAATATAAATACATATCTTGCATATATGTAACAATCTGTTCAATGTAAGATATATAAAAGAATAAATAACACGAGCAATAGCAAATGACGATTTGTATGTTTGTTTCATATCATATTAAAAAAATTTGTACAACATCGTCATTTCTTGCCACATATACATGATATATACAAATGTTTTTTGCAGGTCGATTCTGTCAACGAATTAGGTCTTCATGTTCGCTTCCCTACTCTCACTTCACAGCTGACGATTCTGTTCGTTAACTAAAATTCTAAACACATGTGCAATCATTTTCTAACTGAGGTAACATCACAAGTTGCATGCATATGGATCCAAATGAAGTCTCATCATTGCAAAAAGTTAAATCACAAAAATACTGAACTCCGAGGAAAATTCAAAACGGACAGTCCCTAATCAAATGGCAAAATCAAAAGCACAAACACATCAAACGAATGGACAACAACTGTCATATTCCTAACTTGGTACAGGCATTTTCTTATGTAGAAAATGGTGGATTGAACCTGGTTTTGTAGCGCTAAAACTCTCACTTGTATGACAGTCGCATCAAATTCCATTATATTGACAACGATGCGTGAATAAAACAAACAGACATAATAGGTAAAAATGTCAAGATAGGGGTACAGCAGTCAACACCGTGTCACAATCTTAATCACAACAAAAACAAACAAATATTTAACAAAGAAGCACAAAAAACAGCAAGCAAGACAGTTATGCATTTTCGAGGTTTTGGACTGATTTTGACAAAATCAATTCAAACGACGACTGCTAATACGGAACTATTATTCAATATTTCACTCATGTACATAATCAAAACAAACAAAACATACTTTTTTAACTTAAAGTTTCGAAATCGAATCGCCGCTTTAGCATAATCATTTTATCATAATGACTGTTACTGGTTTTAAAGGTCACGAGGTTTATCCGCTTTTGCAATTGTGCATGATTTCCATTAAATATTTTGATTTGTCAGTTTTGAACAATTCGTTCAAAAACCGCAATTACAACTTGTAATTCCCTTCAAATGGTAACTTGAAATCATTTAAAAATGAATGTTGCTCTTTTCAATCATGTCAATAGAAAAATGATTTACTGTTTCGAAAACAAATCAATTATTTTAATTGCATCGACAATCAAAAGGAAATAATGGGGAAATATATAGAACAGTAGTTATGTTTTTGTATCCAAATGATCAAATCAGATGTAGGGATAATTTACACTACCTACGTTTCACTTACAGGGTTAAACTCTCAAAGGTTTTAACCTAATAGTATTCGAGTATAAAAGGGTCTTTATGATATTCTCATATGAATTATCGACAATTTAAAATGTTTCAATCAAATAAATTTTGACATGTTTTTTGTAAAGTTTTTCGTCAAAGGTTGCCTCTAATCAAACAATATTTTAATCTCTTCTTGCCGACTTGTTCCTTTATTCATATGAGGCTGACTTCATACAGGAACTTCTTCGGAAGAAAGAAAAAAGGTTAGCAGTATCCTTTAAGTTTACTTTCCGCTATACAGATGATGTTCTCTCACTTAATAATTAAAAATTTGGTGAATATGTTGAACAGATCTATCCGATCGAAATTGAGATAAAGGATACAACAGATACAGTTAAGTCTCATATCTTGACTTACATCTAGAAATTGACAATAAGGGTCGGTTGAATACAAAACTTTACGACAAAAGAGATGTTTTGAGCTTCCCAATTGTGAACTTTCAATTTCTATGTAGCAACATTCCAACAGCGCCTGCATACGTAGTATATATCTCCTAGTTGATACGATATTCCAGGGCTTGAATTTCCTTTCATGAATTCCTTGATAGAGTGTTGCTGCTCACAATAAAGCTATTAAACCAAGAGTTCCAAGTAGTGAAGTTGAAATCATCCCTTCGTAAGTTTTACGGACGCCATCACGAGTTGGTTGACCGTTATGGAATATCCGTTTCACAGATGACAGCAGATATGTTCCAATTGTCGTAAGTACAATCCCGTTCCCTTTTCTCCGAATGTGACCTACCGAATAAGACGTATTACCGTGTGTGTACTAACATGAGCAACACGACGGGTGCCACGTGTGGAGTAGGATCTGCTTACCCTTTCGGAGCACTTGAGGTCACCCCCATAGTTTTCTATGTTGTGTTTTGTGTACTGTTGTTTGTATGTTTGTCTTTTTCTTTTTTAGCCATGGCGTTGTCAGTTTATTTTTGACTTATGAGTTTGGATGTCCCTTTGGTATCTTTCACCTCTCTTATATAGCTCTACTACTTACATAATTATTGTTTGGGCTTGGGATATTCTGATATTTTTTAGCATAATCACTTAAAATTTGCAAAAAATCTGTAAAACTGAAAGTTTTTAGCATATTTATGTTTAGGCATTAGAAATTTGGCCATATGTTCGAAAATACACCAACATGTTGTAAAAGCCTTAAAGTACACATTTGAATCTATAATACTGACTTTTAGAAAATTGCCCTGGTGTGAAATAAATTCAGAGGAAATTGACCCTACCTCTTTAATTTAAAGTCAAATCCTTCTATTGAGATCTGCCAATCATATCTTCTTCAAATTTTCTTTTCACTTTAGCCTAAATAAAGCTCAAAAATTAGCCAATAGATGTTGACTTGTAGTTATTTAAATTGTATTCTTTACTTTTCAACCAAAATGTCAATGGGCGAGGGGTGGCGCCACATATGAAATCATGAAATAAGGCGGAAAAAGATAATGAATTTCTAGAAAAGTAGACAAAAATGAAATCTATTCCTATTTCAGACTGATATATTTATAATATATGAAGCAATCATACATTTTTTTCTTATTTTGCTTAGAAAAATAATGCATAAGCAATACATACACAGTGGAATTACTCAAACAATTGAAGTTTAAAAAATACACCGTTGCAGGGCCGTTTAATGGGGTTACTGTCTCTACTTCTTCGGTAACATGTTCTGTAAAAGTCTTCAAATGCATTTTTGAAACTATGATACTGTCAATTTCAGAAAATAATTCAAAACTATCACATATCATGAGGGAGATATAAATAATGCGGGAAATAGTTTATAGCAATATATCGTCATCAATTGTCTATCAGAACATGGTATAGGATTTAAAATATTACACTTTACATAACTACAGGTCCTAATTATTAATCTTCCAATAATAAGTGTGGGTGTTAATTAGAGTATATTCAAATGGCAGTGTTCAATACGAGAACCTAGATCAGCTTATATAGGTTGTACGTCTGGATATAAATAGTCTAGCTTATAAGGTCATTCTTTACCATAACGGCTGGTCCTGTCAAGCTTTAAATCTTTTCCAGGTTCACAGGTTAATCTGTTGTAAATTTTATTCTGTAAAAAAAGGGCAGATGGCACCAAAGGGATATTCAAACTCATAGGTCGAAGACAAACTGACAAAGACATGGCAAAAAAACAAAACAAAAAACGACTAAAAGACAAACATTTGGCAACAAAATACAACATATTGAATAAAAGACTGAGAAACACGAAGCCTTCCAAAAACCGGAGTTTATCTCAGGTGCTGCAAAAGGATAGGCAGATCTTGCTCTACATATGGCACCCGTCATGCTGCAAGTACAAATTCGGCGATAAGTCTAATTCGGTGATGTCACATAAGAGGAAAAGAGGACAGATTGTGGTAATTAGTACATATTCGTCGTCATCTGTGAAACAGGTATTCCATAACGGTCAACCAGCAAGTTATGTCGTTATTACAAATTTTCGAATGGGAGACTCAAACTGCACTAACTGGAACCCTTGGTTTTATAGCTTCATTGCAAGCAGTACTCCTATTTTAAGTAAATCATGATAGGAAATGCAAGTTCTGGAATAAAGTACCGACTGGGAGATATATACTCCATATGCAGTCTAATGTATCATTTATTTCAAGTTCAATGGGATAGACGCGTTCAACATAGTCACCAATCTTTTGAATAATGTAGTGAGAGGACATCATCATCTATAAAGCGGAAAGTTAAAGAATAGTGCTAGCTTCTTTTCATTATATCTAAGAAGTTCCTGTTTGAAATCTGCATCATATTGATTAAGGTACAAATCGGGAAGAAGATGACCACAGTTTGGAATGCCGAAAAACAAGTCTTCGAAACGTAACAACAATGTTGTCAATTAAGAATTAAAATACACCTGAATCTTTTGTTCAAACTCTCCATTATTTTTCAGGAATGGAGAGTCATTTGCTATTGTTCATCTTCATTCATCAAGACGTTGTGCCCTTTGGATATTTCCACGGGCACTTTCTTCACCCATGGAAATAATTCTAAAGGACGTAAGGCGATATTGAATGAATATGAAAACGTACACATATTTTTTCTAGGTGGGATCTTAGTAATACATTGAACACCAAACATCTCATTATTAACAAACAGCTTTTATTTGCGAGTCGTAATTCCATCGTATAAAATATAGTATCGTATTCACTAAAGTTCAACAACAATATCTGCAGTTTGTTTTCCGATGCAAAGCTTGGCTGAATTTCTGTCAGGGATAGTATCCAAGCGTGTAAAAACCTAAATTGTCCATTGAGTACCATTCCCCTTCTAAGCATCTACAAGATATTAACTGTGTTAACTCAATTGAATTCTTTCACATTGATATTATTCAATAAAGAAAATGAGAGAAAATATATATTTCACTCTAATGTTTGCTTTTAATTTTACCGTTTAAGATATCATTTCCTTGAAATTTGAAATGTTGTATTTTGATTTTGTACAACAAAATCGTTTGTTGCATTTAAATACATATATTAAAGACAGAAGAATTACCCGGATAGTTTCTGCAACAATATTATGGTTTAATAGAATAAAAACTGAAATGGTCAATATGGCGTATTCAATATAGCACTTAATTGTTTGTTGTCATGTATAATTTGAATATAGTACTAATGAATAGTATTTCAGGGGGGTTGGATAAAATTTATATTAAATAAGGCTTCTGTTAAATATTGGGCGCGGTTAATATTCAATTTTCGACAGAAACGCGTAACATAATCAAATTCATTCACTGTTGTTATATGTCCAGTGGCAAATATAACAGTTATATCGGAAGTGCAAATGACGGTGTGTATCTTGAAATGTTTAAATTAAATTGAAAAGTAGTTTTCCACTTAAGTTAAAGACATAAAAAAAACGGAATCCAGAAATATTTTTAATCATGCGGATTTTTTTTCTAAAACTTTTTTGTTTCCTTTCTGATAATTGAGAAGAACAAAAAATACTTTCAGTTTGCTTGGATTGCTATTTAAGACTCATCTAAAAATGCATAGCATTTTTGTTCCTTGTAATGAGCAAAGAGAAAGCAAATATGTTTATAGTTATGCATGAAACACTGTTTTCTTGTTTAATTTTATTTCATCTTATAGAATGGTTTAAAATATAGAATCACATTTTGTTTCCGTTATGACTTAAAATTGAGGACAACCTTATGGTTAAATAACCTAGACTAAAGTGTTACATACCTGGAAATTTATTCTAGATGTACCATTTCATTTTTCTTAGACGATTCTTATATACATCCAATATTTATCAAACGAAAACTCATAATCCATTAACATATATGCATACTTATTAGGTTTTTTCTCTCCCGAAATGCCATAAAAAGTAAAACAACAAAAATACCGAGCTCCAAGGAAAATTCAAAACGAAAAGTCCCTTTTCAAATGGCAAAATGAAAAGCTCAAACACATCAAACGAATGGAAAACAACTGTCAGATTCCCGACTTTGTACAGGCATTTCCTTGTGTAGAAAATGTTGGATTAAACCTGGTTATATAGCTAGCTACAAAAGACAAATAAATATCCTTTCAATCCCTCTACAAGAAAAACGTGCGAATCCAATGACTTAAAACATAAACCCTGGATGAACTTTATTTAAGATCTTTTCATAGTAATTAATCTACTGTTCATAAATACTTCGTTAAGTGAGTAGATGGTCAGTTTGATATCCAATTTTGCCTGATTAGTGGGTATAACACGGGGAAAATGAAAAGAAAACCTTTACAAAATGAAATATAATTCTTTGAAATGTTATTATCTGATGATTCATTCTTAATATTTAAGGTGTATTTTTAGTTAACGAAAGTCAAAATAACTGTGCATTCCTTGGAAATAATTGGTGTCGGCCCTACGGGCCTCCGCTCAATTATTTTCCAGGAATGGACTTTCTCTATAACTATAACATCAGTTTTAAAGCATTAAAGAGTGTTTATGATTTGTCACTCCATAAACAAAAGATATTTGTATCTACGTAGGCCATTCTTTTTTTATGAAACAAAGTTAGACCAGTTCTTTCAGTTTTGTTTCAAATACAGTCATCTTTATCAATGTCTTCTAAAGAATCTTAGTCTGTCATTTATATTGTGTACGTTTATTTATGAATAGTTAGGTGACAGTATCCAATGAAAAACTACTAGTATATAAATTTATTCTCACTGCGCTTAAAATAAAAGTTCATATTGTAATGCCGCTGTTTAATTGAATATGATTACGATGACAGGAAGTTCGCTGTCATTGCTCAAAGATGCTAGCTTGCCAACTTATTGGATTGAGAGTAGTAACGTAGTTGTATGCCTTCATTTAATATTTTTGATCTTTGGACCTAAAAGCTTAAGAAAAAAATTTACCGCCACCTACTATTCAATATGTTTTGTTACCAAAAGGTGCCAAGGTTAATATTCAATGACAAAACTCAACAATTTTCTAGATCAGTGATTGCAGTCAAAGTTTTCTTTGAAAACAACTGCTATAGTCGATTAAAGAGCTCATTAGAGATCATGTTTCTCAACTATTGTGTACATATATGCCAAATTTAAATAAAATTTACTTACCTGCTTACTTACTGCCATAAATTATGACAAATTCTACCAATACTCTCGTTTCAACATATTGGACATAAGTTGTAATGTATCTTGTGATATGCCAAAAAGAAGTTATTTTGTATAGCTGGTAATGTAACAACTACATTTGTATTTCTATGTAGAATTTTTAGTACTTTGGCAGGATTAAAAAAACATCTAAATAATAGGGTCAAATTTAATCCTTTGCCGTTTTTAGCATACAACTTTGGCATTTTTATTTCTTACTAAATATCGAAAGCTAAAATTTAATTAAGTGAAAATCCATAAAATATCTTAAGTTTCGTATAGAATGTATGTAAAATCTATTCAAAACTTGATGAAAATTTTCTTTGAATACTCCTTTCTCTATACACAGTTCATTAATACTTCTTAACAAATTAATATGCTTTAGCCAGATTTATTTTCGTTTGAATGATGTAAATAAAGGCAACAGTAGTATACCGGTGTTCAAAAGTCATAAATCGATTGAGAGAAAA
Source organism: Mytilus californianus (assembly GCF_021869535.1). Lineage (NCBI taxonomy): Eukaryota > Metazoa > Mollusca > Bivalvia > Mytilida > Mytilidae > Mytilus > Mytilus californianus. Next base: position 56,057,708 of record NW_026262679.1, on the reverse strand, counting down.
CAAATCCGGGTTACAAACTAATACCGAGGTAAACACATCAACTATAAGAGGAAAACAAAGGAACAACAGGAACACTGAAGTGCAACAAAACCAAACGCCAACATACATAGAAATGACAACACTACGTGACAGAAATACAGAAAAACACGCGCAAGAACACTCATAACAGAGAAACGCACAAACAAATAATATAATAGTCGACACAACATGCAAACTGCAGAACAACAACAAACATCTTCCACCAACGACAGACACCACAGGAAATCACAAACAGTGACGCACTTACGTAACGAACATGCAATCTCGAACTTGATACAATTATTTTCACAATACCAGTCCAAACAATTTTCATTACAATGATGGTATTGAAATAAAATTGAGAATGGAAATGGGGAGTATGTCAAAGAGACAACAACCCGACCATAGAACAGACAACAGCAGAAGGTCACCAACAGGTCTTCAATGCAGCGAGAAATTCCCGCACCCGGAGGCGTCCTTCAGCTGGCCCCTAAACAAATGTATATACTAGTTCAGTGATAATGAACGCCATACTAAACTCCAAATTGTACACAAGAAACTAAAATTAAAAATAATACAAGACTAACAAAGGGTAGAGGCTCCTGACTTGGGACAGGCGCAAAAATGCGGCGGGGTTAAACATGTTTATGAGATCTCAACCCTCCTCCTATACCTCTAGCCAATGTAGAAAAGTAAACGCATAACAATACGCACATTAAAATTCAGTTCAAGAGAAGTCCGAGTCTGATGTCAGAAGATGTAACCAAAGAAAATAAACAAAATGACAATAATACATAAATAACAACAGACTACTAGCAGTTAACTGACATGCCATTTTATAATTATTTGGACTACAAACGATAAGACGTAACACATTATCTAACCGAAACCATAACAGAAACATCAAAAATAAATACATGAATGTTGGATGTACAAAATACCGAGACACGTCGTACAGCAATGTAAATTCACACTCGGTATAACAGTCATATTAGGGAATAGGTCACGTTCGGTACTTAGCAGACAGACGACATAGATGTCAAACAATGATAGAGTCGCCGGCTTCAATTTTTGGATATACATCAGTCACAGTAAGAGTACTATTCTCGGTGAACAAAATGCCTCGACACGTCGAAATAAGCGTACCTTAGTTATGTTGTAGAGTAATAAAAAGTTACTTTTCGATTCGACGTTTTACTACCAAAACTAAAACAGGTTGGTAAATAAATCAAAACGAAGTCGGTGATTTTTATTATTTTATATCAATCAAATAATAATTTGTGTAGCAAAAGCATATCAATTTTGAAGAGAAATCTACGCATTTTTTTGGGAATGAATGATTTTGAGACCATTTAAAGAACGTTTTCGACCAATTCTAATTGCTTTTTATACAAATCCTCATCTATTTTGAAAAAAAAATCAATAAAATAATAATTCAGAAATAAATAAGGATAATAAATTTCTTTTTTATATGTTTAGCATACTGTAGTTGTGTTCAACATTAAATAAAAAAAAACTGTGACATGACCCATTTTATGTAACTTTGCTTCAAACTGCTAATGTGTTAATATGCCGTTTTACACTCTAACATCGATGAATTGAATTCATACGCTCATCAAAAGAGCAACTTCATAGACAATACCAGGAAGACAATGAATAGAACAAATTGTACAATATTAAAAAAAAAAAACGTTTTAAAAATTTATGAAATATCCCTTTTATCACATTCCTGCATGTTAAATCATTCTTCAACAATAAAATCCTATGTTTTTGATGAAATTACAGAATTAATTTACCAATAAATGATATATTTATTCGAGCTATAAATATGTTTAGTAATGAAAACATTCATTGAATTATATAAACCTTCAACGATAACTCACGAAATATTTCAAAACATAAATGGCATAGCCAGATTTAGCAAAACGATTTATAACTGTTGGTTTTCAATGATTTTCAATCTCGTTATCACTGTATTGTTTCGATGTCACACTGATGTATCGTCTTTACCCGAAACGCGTGTCTGGCATTCTAAATTATAACCCAAATATCTTTGAAAATTTAAGACCTAAATCGAAAGGTATTTTGTTTTCATGCTCATACACTTTTTATGTATTCAGGTTCTGGAGCATACCCTCTAAAGAGTATGGTCTGATGTAATTTTCTGATGTAAATAATATCATTAAATAAGGGTGAATGTATATAACAAATTGATATATTACTTTCTTTTATACTTATTACGATACTCCTTATTAAATTTAAGAAAAAAGTAATTCTTTTGTTGTGGTAGGATGGAATATCTTGCCATGTCAGTAACTTTTATAGCTGAATGTGGTATGGGTTTTGCATATTTTTGAAGGCAATTAATGACATTTGTCTAGAAAATGCACGTCAATAGGAAGCTAATGGATTGTTGTTGGCTTGGCAACCACATTTGCTTATTGTCACATTTTCTTCTTTCTAAACAAAATTTCAATCTTTAAAACCGTGTTTTATAAAAGAGAGGCGAAAGGTACCAACGGGACATTCAAACTCATAAGTCGAAAACAAACTGACAACGCTATAGCAAAAAACGAAAAACGACCAAAAGACAAACAACAGTATACAAAATACAACATAGAAACACGCATTTTATCAACATCCGGGGGTGATCTCTGTTGATCCGTTGTGATGCTCATGAAAGTACAAACTCGGAGATAAGTCTAATTCGGTAGGTCACATTCGAGAAAAAGAGGACGGAATAGTGGCTTCTACAATTTGAACATATCCGTCGTCATCTGTGAAATAGATAAAGAAAGATAACTTTGAGAATTTTGTTTTGTAAGGCTTGTGCCATGTAAAACGATTGATTAATTGATTGTTGGTAGCTTAACGCAGGTAAAGCAAAATGAGTACAAGGTACCAGTATTTCTTTTTTATTTCCTGAAAGCGCTTTATAATATCTCTCTTCTTTTCTCATATTTTACTTCCAAACTGTACTATTTATCATTTTCATGTGTATAACTTACAATTTTCCACAACCGATTAAACAAGCTAGGTGACCTATACTATTTTTGGAAGAAAGCATTATCTACACAACAGTTTTGGCAAACAAAGTATGACTTAATCGATTTCTTTTGGTTTATTGAACTACCCTCCCACCTTGAGTTTGAAATTAAGATGTGTTGAACGGAATATACACTATCTCGGTTTTAAGGTTCATGAGATTTAGATAAAACATTTGTGATATAACAAACGCTTGCGGCTTTTATTTAAGATATATTTAACGCATACTTCTCCTTTTGAGCTATTTACCTGAAATTGTATACCTCATTTACTTGTCGCAAGGCCATATAGCAAGAAACAGAAAGAGAGCAGCGTAGGATTTTGCTTGTTATTAATGGGATTGGTTCTAAATATTGGATGTCAAGTTAACGTCTAGTTGATGCTTAAGGACAGATTTCGATTTATATAAAATAATTGTAATCTTATCCTTATTTGAATAGGCGGATAGTCAATGAACGGTTTTTGCGTAGTTAAAAATATGACCAAAATGCCCTGTGGTGTAATAATCTTGTTATATTGGTTCATATGTGTTTTTTTAATATTTGATTTCCGTCTTATTCCAATTAATGTATTATAAGAAAGAATATATATTCAGTGACTGTTCTTTTCATTAATATATATGTTGAATTGCAATATATGGTCTGCTCTTGTCGTGATTGGTTTCTGTCCAGTTTTCTAGTTTTATTTCGGAATAATTTTACCTTATACAATTTGTTTTGAAATAAATTGAACTAAGTTAACTCAACGAGTAATAAACACTTTTCTATCAGTTTGAGTGTTTTCTTGTTTCATAATGAAAACTAGTAATCTAGGTCACCTAAAAAAACCAAAACAGCAAAGCGATCAATGGGAGGAAACTTTAGAAAATTAAGCTAAAATATATTGAATTTTCAAAATTAAGGAGGACTTCTTTCTTTTTTTCCGGGGGCCAATTGAGTCACTACAGAACTTTTATTGATATACTTTAAACTGTCATCTTGCCATCTTCTGTAGATTTTGCACTGATTTCTTGTCAAGGCTTGGATTGACCATTGGTCCTTTTTGTTTTTATCAGCACTTTATTATGTTTTTGATTATAAATTATGTAGCCTCGTGCATCACTAAAGAGGCATTAATAGTCAAAATGCGCATCTGGTGCAGTAAAATTGGTACTGTTAATGAGTTTTTTCTTTAGTTTTGGTCCATTTTGATTTTATCAGCCCTTCAAAGTTTTTATCATATTTTGTATTTTTTTAATATTTGGCCTTGAGCATCACTGAAGCGACAATGAATTGTCGAAATGTGCATCGCATCTGATGCAATAAAATTGTTTCCGTTAATATTGTTTGTACAGATCGAATAAGAACATTCCGCAACATCATGGTTGTATACTCGTTAACGCTAATGGATTGTAGCATTCTTAAATTAATTTTTGTTTTATTTAGAATTACAGCTACTGGTCCATGTGTCATCGTGTAAGAAAGCATGATTTTGTTTATAGATTTAACAAATTTGAACTTGACTTCAACAGCTGATAATTGGTATCACATAGTACTGCTTGTATTCAGTTGTAGTTTGATCGCCTGTAGTACCAGTTATATACCTGCATGTGCATATGAACATTAGCTTTTGGTTTTCGTCTAATCAATATAAACGAGAGGTTTGTCGGGTGCCACATGTGATGCAGGATCTGCTTACCCTTCTGGAGTACCTGCTCAGGTTTTAGTTTTCTATGTTGTGTTTTGTATACTGTTGTTTGTTTTTTGATCGTTTTTTTTCAAATATTGCCATGGCGTAGTTATTTGTTTTCGACTTACGAATTTGAATGTCCTTTTGGTATCTTTCGCCTTTCTTGTGTGCTCATAGAAATTTTAAGAACAACGGGACGACTTTTCTACTCCATTATTGTTATGTTCTGTTTGCTCCCTCTTATTGGATGTACATTTAAAGATACTTGCGTGTTTGGAAAGATGTCTCAAATTGCAATGAGAGTTATAGTTTTATGACTGAAAACTTTAAGAACAGGACTAATGAAAGCATAAATTGGTTAAAAAGGTCTGCTGTCACAAATAGTGAGATTTATTTGGCAAGAATTATTTTACTTGTTTTTATATAAAAAGTTTGAAACAAGACTAAATATTTCTTTTGTTATTTTTCCTACATTGCAATTCTGTACAAACATAATCAGATTATTGCACAAGATCGCATCTACTAGTATCTGTACTTTTTATGACGTTACTGTTAACTATATATATTCAGAACTTGCGCTTTCCACTTTAATCCGTAGTTTCGCTTGCTTTCCCATTTCAGAAACGATTCTTTCGTATCTTGCAGATCATCTTGCCCCAAGAAATAATAAAAATATCAAGTTTCGTGAATGAAATTTAAGTTGATGGTATCCAGTTTCATAATTTATGGTGACTTATCGGAGGATAAATAAAAGTGAGTTGTTTTTACCAGAACTGCGTTAACGCGCATCCCTGAATTTTAATAATCTCATACACAAGTTTTTTTCTCTACACAGTATTTTGAAAAAGGATTGATAAATCAGTTTTCGAGAGAACCATCAGCCCAGTAGTAGGCACTCTTGTGCTGACATAAAATAGCGTTGATATGATCATTATCTGTAAATCTACTGTTTATAAAATGTTGAAATATCATAACAAAATCCCAAGTTAGAACACACAATAGATATAAGAAGATGTGGTATGAGTGCCAATGAGACAACTCTCCATCCAAGTCAAAATTTATAAAAGTAAACCATTATAGGTCAAAGTACGGTCTTCAACAAGGAGCCTAAGCTCACACCGAACAGCAAGCTATAAAGGGCCCCAAAAATTACTAGTGTAAAACCATTCAAACGGGAAAACCAACGGTCTAATCTATATAAAAAACGAGAAACGAGAAACACTTATGAACCACATCAACAAACGACAACTAATGAACATCAGATTCCTGACTTAAGACAGGTGCAAACAATTCCAGCGGAAGTCCATTGCCAAAAATAATAACGATGAAAAGACAAACAACAATAACAAAACATAACATAGAACTATTGCTATCGTTAATTCTATTACTGCCACTGGGTCGATGCCTTTGTTGGTGGACTGTTAGTCCCCGAGGGTATCACCAGCCAAGTAGCCAGTAGTTTGGAACTGGCATGAAAATACTTTTTTTGTTTTATTGAAATTTGATGTTACAGAATTTTAGAAATTATTTTAAATCAAATGGTTTATCTCCTTCGTGTAAAGCTCTAATTCCTTTTCCAACTTTGGCTATAATTTTTTGTCCTTTTTGGTTTTATCAGGTTTTCAATTTTTAAATACGTTTTTGAATTTCTAATATTTTGGCCTCGAGCATCACTGAATAGACATTAATTGTCAAAATACACATCTGGTGCAATAAAACTTGTACCCGTTAATGTTATAGAAAACTAAAGACTGAGTAACACGAACCACTAAACACCGGGTTGAACTCAGCATACTTATATATATTTCATTGAAGAAAATCTTTCCATTACTTCTTATAACAAGGTAAACAGGACTATAGAGATCTCAATGTTTTCTGAATACAAGTTTATTCATAAATAAACTTTTAGTTCGTTTACAATGATTGAAGCTTACTTTTCTTGACATAACGCATTTTCAAAAGAAATAGAGGAAATGTGTATGGAAGTTTGGTGTGAACCAGAAAAATTCCATCCAATTTAATAATGTAATTATATTTCGTATGACTATGTTTGAATTTTATTTGAGGCGAATCCACGTTTTTAAGGGGATGGACAAGGGCATAGCAAACTACTGTCTTTTAATGTTTAAAAACAAATATCGACTGCAAAAATTATAAATGTCCTAAACACCTTGTAGCCCATGAATCTTATCTCTTTTTGAAAATTTTAAAGATCTTCATTTTATACCTATGATAAAATTCAATTCATTACTTTATTCTTTTTTTTTGCATATACTTAATTTAAATGTTATTGGTATTGTATTGTAAATTCACATAAGCCAGCATTCCACCTTGCATTTTCCTTAGAAAAAAATTGTAAATCGCAACATTATGCGTTTAGTTCATCAACCAGCTTTCGGAATAGATAAAGAACTTTTTATATTTAGAATTGACATTTGGAAATAACAGTCTTGCTTTTGAAACATAAAAATCATGACCAAAAAGAAAAGTAGCGAAAACAACCAACAGTCTACAAAATACTTAACAGAAAAGAAACCTTATGACTGAGTAATACGAACCCCACCAAAAGTCCGGGGCGATCTTGGGAGCTCCGGTAGGGTAAGCAGATCTTGCTCCACTAATGGCACCCGCCTTGTTATAAGTCTTTTTCAGTATATTCAATGTAAAAATCACAATTAACATACTACTTTGACTTGTTTCTTTTGCATGCTTAGAAAACAAATGTCGTATGAAAATGAAAAGTAGGAGATATGGGTACTATTTTCAAGTTCGTTTGGATAATAATTGACATTCAGTATAAAAGTAAGAATTACGTTGAGATTTGCATTGGCTATCCGAAAAAGTAGCGTCAATTCAAGAAACAGTGCGTTTTCTTTCTGGTCGTGCACTGTGTTTTCAACCTCGGCAATTATTTCGCATTGCCAATACTACTACCATTAACATAATTTGTTAAATAGTGTATTAGAGTCTTATGCTTTCATGGCATTGTTGAAATATATAACGTTCAATACAAGTTATGGAAGTGTGATACATTAATACATTATTCGGTAATATTTTTGTTTACGCAATTAAAACTACACATAACAAATTATAAAATAAAACCATAGGTGCAACATTTCACAATCCTTATAGAATACGGAATGTTTGAATTTCGATTTATTTTTCGCTCGAATTATTACCATTAAACTAAAAAGAAGATACCTATAGGAAATGAAATAGCATAGTCAAAGAATAACGGACAATATGATTTTGCCCAAAAAAAACGTATTCGACTTTTTCGAAAATAATAGAAGGACAGAGAGAACCATAAAGGCGTTGGGAATATATTTTAAGATCTAAAATGCAACGGCAACACAAGAAATCAGAAAAACATAATTAACGATCGGAATAAAAGAAACTTAACAATGAAAGGAAAGATAACTCTTTGTCAAATCATTAAATCCTACTGAATATCACTTATGTTGCATCAGTAAAGATACTGATATAGAATACCTGGCAAAATTTAAAAAATAATTTCTAGTTTTATATGGAATAATAAAACTTAAAAAGTAAAAAGAACAATTTAAAGTTAAGATTGTTGTGTTAGCGGGCTCAAGTAAATCGATGAAGACAAATATATTGAATCTATTTATATCAATTGGGTAGGAAATATAACTGATAATGAAGACTCATCATCTTATTGGAAAGTCAAAGCAAATTTTACTTTAATGAATACGAAAAAGAATTATTTTTTTTATCTTCAGAATGAGTTTTGGCAATGTTAATTTAGTTAATGAATTAAAAAAAAATGTTCCAAAATTTTATATAAAAATAATCAAAACCTAGTTAAATTCAAAGTCTGAAAAAGAACTAAATCAATTATAATATTAGCATATTCGACAGCTCCTTCGGGGAAATAAATACATCCAAATAAAGAGAATATGACTTTTCTTAAAAAATTGGATAACAAATGAGGTTCAATTTGTCAATTATATAATTAATGATAAAGGAAAAATTAACCAATATACTGTATAGGATAAATATAGTTTCTTATATTGGTACCAGTGGATAAATTATCGAATTGTAAAGTCCGAGCCTCGGATTTAAATGTCGAAATTGGATAAATCCGATAATCCAAGAGTAACTATATAAGAATCTGTTTCCCTAATGTTTATCAAATAAATTTTCATTTTTGAAAAAACGAAAATCCCTTCGAGTGTCTTCCACATTACAAAGAGTTGTCAATTTCACTAACACCTGTTAGCACATTTTGACTCATTTAGTGAACTGATAAAGGTTTTTATTTTTGGCCATGGCGTTGTCATTTTGTTTTCGATCTATGAGTTTGACTGTCCCTCTGGTATCTTTCGTCCCTCTCTTTTTTAAACTCATCCAATCATCTTCTGAGATCATCGGCAACCACACGTTGATTACTTTTTTTATACAATGGATCCGGAAAGGGTTTAAATTTCCAAAAGAATTAGAGAAAATTCTCATGTTAATAGGTTTCATAATACCATCAGTTAGTGAAAGCAGTACAAAAAACAGTGTTTGCATGAGAATCAATTAAAAAAAAGTTGCGACTGATTCTAATTTTGATTTTTTAAATCGGGAAGGAAAAAGGTACCGATTCAATATTTATTTTCTAGAGACATTTATCTTTCCATCTTGACCAGATATTATGAAAAAGAAATAGGACAGACAGATTACTTCAGATGACCAACCAAAGAAAACAGAACAAATGCTCAATTTTATTTTCAATCATTAACATGAAAATATATTGAATTTTGTTTGAAATAAAAGATATATTTCAAAAACGGGGGATATTACCCTCCAAACAACTACTATTGTCCTGAAAAATAGAACAAAAGTTGTTAATGGCATATATGTAATGTTATGGAAGATTATGAACATTATTTTTTAACATAAAAATATTTGAAATTTTTATAGGGATAAGATATAACTGTTACTTGGTACAATTAGAATAGGACATCATATTATATCAATAAATAATCTTTTGTATTGATACAAGATAAATGATAAAAAAAATCATGGATGTAATTGCTTTCTGTCTATTTGACTTTTTAATTTGTAGAAAGTCTATTGTGTGTCTGAACAGAAATCAAAACAAATTGATGTATTTGAAACTGATAAAAAAGAGCTTAATGAAATAAAAGAACAACGATTCAACTGGCAAACATACACGCGACTTAATATTAATCGTACAGAAAACTTTAAGTACATATTTTTGACACAGATTACTTTTGCACTATTTATTAAGGTCGAATGGTTGGTTTTTTTAGTTAAAAACATGGACATGAAACGGCCGGGTATTTTCTATATTTACATTATAATTTTGAAACTTAGTTAAATTGACTTTTTCAATTTTCGAAGGTATTTTCAAAATAAATTATAATATAAAACCTAATATGTATAGGCTTATCATTCATAAACTTAGACGACTGTTTCGTCTACATAATGAAAATAACACTATTTAAATTATGTGCGCCCGAGGCGTTTTTTTTTTTTTTTGATTTATCTTAATCATAGATGTATGAATTGATGAGAAGCTACGAGACCAAAAAGGGTCCTTTAATAAATAACCAAATCTACTTTATGTCAACTATGTCTGAAGGAGTTTGCATCTCAAGCTGATGAGGAATAATCCTGAAAAGCGCAGCGGACACACGAAATTTTTAGCACTGTTATTTTCATTTAGTTTCGTAATCATTTCTAAATCTATAAATGGAGAATTTAAAAAGGGTATGTTATAAATCATGTCAGTACCGATGCACACGACTGATCAATGACGATCAACTCTAACAAATTAAATGGCAAAATCAATACGGAAGTTGAAGAGTATCAAAACTAATCTTAATTTGTAGATACATCATGGGCATACTCTGAAAATTTTTATGTGTCTGTCCAAAGGCAGAAGCCTGTAATTCATTGATTGTCGTTTGTTGCTATATCATATTTGTTTTTCGTTTATTGTTTTGTTCATGAATCAGGCCGCTAGATTTTTCATTTTAATTGTTTTACATTTGTCATTTCGGTGCCTTTTTACAGCTTGCTATGCGGTATGGGTTTTGCTGAAGGCCGTATGGTGACCTATAGTTATTGACTTCTACGTCTTTGGTCTCTTGTAAAGGGTTGTTTCATTGGCAATCATACCACATTTTCATGTTTTGATTATAATACATAAAAAGGAAAACAGGAATTACCAGAAATTATCAACAGAGCAACAGATAACGCCAACTACCAACGCCAGGTTTTGATCAATAAAATCGTAGTTTTAAGTAAAGATTTAATCTGCTATTAAAATCTCTGCTTTATTTTTCCAGGTAACAAATTCTTTAAATTGAGACTTATCATTGAATTTATACTCACAAGAGCAACACGATGGGTGTCACTGAATTTACACTTACAACAATAACACGATAGGAGACACGTGGAGCAGAATCCGCTTTCCCTTCCAAAGCACCTGATATCACCCCTGGTTTTTTGGTGGAGTTCGTGTTGCCAAGTCTATGATTTGAAATGTGTTCGTTTTTAGTTTTTTGCCATTCCGTTGTGAGTTTGTCTTCGACTTTTCAGTTTGAATATTACATTGCTCTTTAACTTCGTACTTTATTTGGCCCTTTTAAATTTTTTGATTCGAGCTTTACTGAGGAGTCTTTTATAGACGAAACGCGCGTCTTTCGTACAATATTTTAATCCTTGTATATATGATGAGTTAATTGTATCTGCAGCCTCTTTTTCATGAAAATTTATTTCTCACCCATATGCATGTATTTGGTTATATATGCAATTAAATAAACTATTCAACAACATAAGTGTAAAAGCCCATGTGAGAAGAACAAATCGTAACTTCTATAAATTTTAACAAAAAATAGTAATTTGAGTCTCTTCCAAATCATCTTTAAAATAAAGTTGGAATTATCAATTATAATTTCCCATTGACGTAGTTAATATATAAACATTGATGAATTTTCATTTTGTCTATATCAGCAACTGTCTTATCCAAATGAATCAATATCATTGAAAATCACAACTAATTGTCCGTTTGTTACTAATGCTGTATATTTATTAGATAATATAATAAGTCAGTAGTTGCATTATTAACATGATTGTGAACAGCACCATGCCTTTGTCAAATTAGAAGAAGAGTCTGTGAACAACATATTAATGAATTGTAATTTATAACAAAGGTATATCAGGTGCTTTCATTCACCAAAACATATTTATTGCTAAACATATATATTAAACTATTGCCGTGACGTCAGTCTATTCATTTACCGTGGATTCTTTTTCCTTAAACCGTTGCATTGACGTCAGCCTACTCATGAACCATGGATTCTTTTTCGTTATATACCTATATGGAGTTATTTTCTTTTAGAACGACAGGTCTTTCTTTGAAGAATCAACCCGGACGATACCAAGTTTCAATATAATTTTTTTCAAGGCATAAGGCATTACCTGTGTAAGGTCATTATTTTCCTTGATTAAAATGCAAACTATAATTTACTTAAACATTAAATTCGTTTGATAGTTATCGTGTGTTGTTGATTAAGGCAGAAACAATCCTGTCCTCCGTTTATTAGAATGAAATACAAAAATACATTTTAATTTTCGAAACAAATAATATGAAGTTTTGTTAATTTATCGTTACAATAAAGGAACATTATTTGAAATGAATTTGATAATGCACAATTTTTCATAACACTTTTAAATCAAGACAGATTTAACACTTTAGTGTGTAGGATTTTGAAAATTTTATTAATTCACACTGTATTGGAAATCATACTTTGACCTATGGATATTCGTTTTTCGTGTTATATGAACATGTATCACGATTTCGTGCTCTATTCGTGTCAGTTCTTAACTTTTCACTATCTATATATATATATATATACCCTTTACTCTATCAAATGATCAATTGACCAAATATTTCTAATTCTATAGAATAACAGCCACTTACTTTATGATAGGGTTTGGGAGGGGGTATAAAATTTAATTCTGATTAAGTTCTCTGTTTCAAAAAAATGTATTCCATTCAAAAGCGAAGAAAACAATTACTCTGAACAGTTTGTTAAAAATTGTTGAAAAAATTATCTGCTTTTCCGCGATGAAAATGTTATGAAAAAGAAGGAAACATAGCTTCCCCCTTTCATAAACTAATTTGATACAAAACATTACTTACAACGTGACTTGTATTGTTCATACACCGTAACAGTTCATTTGCATCTTGCTTCATGCAGCTACAGTGATATTTCTATTGTAAATGGATAATGCTTGCTAACGTTTACATCTAGATTAATTAGTAAGTTTTATTTCACATTACAAATGAGCCAAAGGGCGTATTAATATCTGAACGCATCAGAAAAGAACATCCCACTTTAGTTTGGTCGGTAAAATAGGATGCAAATCCTGCATATTTTAGCAGCAAATAATAATAAGCAGATAATGCATATTTTAAGGTTTTTCTTGTCGTATAACACACCGAGGGGTGTCAGGGTTGATCAAATGAAAGACCGACCGTAGGGAGGTCTTTCTTTTGGCAATCATGACACCCTCTGTGTGTTATACGGAAGAAAAACATTAAAATATGCAAAATCTATAACAGAATCAACGCTTCCTAAAAATGTCGCTGAAATGGACTCACCAAATTATATTCGATTGTTTCCTTTGTGTACCTAATTTCATTAAGTTTGAATTGGCTTATTTACTGATTTCTGTTCACTAATGGACTTACCTTTAATTTTTGTAATTTTTATATGCCTTCACTGGGAATCGAACCACATCTTGAAATCTGTTATGTGTGACTGACATCATTACATCGACGAAACCTCTCGGTTACCAAAGGGTTGCAATTTAGATTTCTATTTTATATATATAAATGAACATATGATGCACCTCGGTACAATGGACACACAGGGCTTGCACCTTTATATATACATAATAGAAATCCTATAGTTTAAGTTGGTAGCCGCGAGTTTAAGATCAATGAGTAATAGAGTCAAGTTAGAAGTAGGAACTTGTCGGTTTAGGTTAGAATCCCTGTTTTCTCTTTGTTGTCCCTATTCTTAAGTTTTTACGTTTTTCTTTTTTTGTATGTTATTGGTGATATTTTTGTTATAATAGCGGGTTTTCCCGTTTTTTGTTTTTGATTACATTCAATCTGTCCATTTTTGTTTTTTAAATATAGTTTGATTTCATCAGTTTTACTTCGTATCTTTACGCATGAAATTAATACTGTGTTGTTTACATTTTTTACAGCACTGGGTCGATACCTCTGATGGTGGACTATCAGTCCACGAGGGTAGCATCAGATAAGAAGTCAGTACTTCGGTACTGACTTGATTTCATAAATTTTTATAAATTTTGAAATTATAAAGGAAAATAAGGTTTCAACTCCCTCAGGCAAGGTTGACCTTAGATGAAATTTATAGGTACTTTTTGGACATAAAGCTCTTCAACTGTTTCGGTTCTAATACATCCTCGGCTTTCAAATATTTGGTTTGAACGTTCCTGATGAAGGTAAATCTAGAGAAGCGCTTCGGAAGCATGAAATTAATAAAGTGTTGTTTACATTTTTTTACAAATGTGTATCGTGAAAAGTAAAACGTGATGTGCCTAAAACTAGGTTTCTTGCTAGAAATTTCGGTAACATACTTATCATACATACTTAGAAATATTTTCCAATTTATCCTATTTCGTAAATTACGGATAATATTCAGATGCATAATAATTTAAAGAAAGACGTATTATGCTATATTTGTATTTCTCTAACCAATTAATTGTGAACTTAAGGCTCCGTGTTGAAGGCCGTACTTTGACCTATAATGGTTTACTTTTACAAATTGTGACTTAAGTGGAGACTTGTCTAATTGGCACTCATACCACATCTTCTTATATCTATTTGTTTAAATAATACATCGTTGAATATAATAACATGGTTATTTAAACTCACTAACAATACCTTCTAAATAAGAAAAGACTTTAGTTTGAAAAGATATCAATACAAAAGTTTGAGTTAGAGACACAATGGATAAGCGTTGTTTTATGAAACACAAACAGAATCAAAGCTTATCCATTGTATCTTTAATTCATAATGACGTCAATTACTAATTAAATAAACTATTCGTATACGTAAACACTTGATTTTCTTAACTGCTTAATGAGGATTTGTTTTGACTGCATATCCAATATATTATATCTGTCGATGAATATTTGTATCTTTTACAACTTGTTCATGTGTTCTTAAATACGTAAATTAATTTATTATTCATAATTCGATATAATACATTATAGTTTATAAATCAAATTATAATTTACACAGAACAAAACCGGATAAACAAAAATCTATGATTTCCCCCTGAATTTTACAACATAATGGGATATTTCGAAACATGTGTTCAAATAAAATAACTTAAATAAACTGCAATTTTGGTTGTCAATCCTCTTCAACTTTATCATTGATTTAGATTCCAACTGTTTGAATTCGAGTTCCACTGATGAGACTAATGTAGTCGGGGGGGGGGGGAAATTATGAGCCTGGTATCTTTAGGGAATTTTCACAACCACTTGGTCAATGTTAATAATGGTAAACGCTTCGTTCAGGAGGATATCATCCGCTCAAAAGCAAGCATATTTGAAAACTTACTGTTCGTAAAATATTAGAGTAATTCGTAACATTAATAATTTCCAATCTCTAGACATAGATAGTTTTAATAAAAACTTTTGAAATTTGAAAAACTAAAATTCTTTTTTTTAATTTAAATTCTCACGGAATTAGATATCTATGCATCTTTGACTTTCAAAGTTTTGGGTTTGAACGTTCCGAATGAATGTAAACTTAGAAAAGCGATTCGTACTTACTAAATTTATGACGTGATATTCATATTTTTAATAATGTTGGGTTTTAAATGCTCTTTAGCTTCTTCGTTTATTTGATTTTCAAACTGTTGTTTGTTGGAAGTCAATAAAGTATCAGATCTAAACACGGTAAGAGATATACGACCAATGGGATCTAAACAAAAATAGCATAAACGACTGTCTATTTTAATTGCTGACCATAAACCAAGGGAAATTCCAAAGAGTGATGTATCCATACGGTTTATATCTTTATTTAGGCATCGGAAAAGTTAAAGAATGTAAAATATAAATTAAAATTTAATACATATATTATTGATTCTGCGGTTGCTCAGAAAGAAATCAATTATGCTAGACATGTTTTATTAACAGGATTAGGCAATTATAAGCTATAAAAAAAAACTATTTTTCTAAAAAGAATAATTATATGTGCTTCAGATTTTGCATGTATGGTATTTTTAATGTCGGCTTTGGTTTAGGTTAAAATGAAGTAATTATTTACATAGGCGACAATGTAGCCTTATTTGGTTCTGCGTTTTCACTAAAAAAAAATCAGTTGAAAAAACTGTCAAATTCTGAATTTTCAACACTTTTGGCTGTGCAAAAAACTGCAAAACACATATGGTGCCGCAATTTTTTTGTTAAAAAATGGCATTTCTTAAGGGTACTTTATGGTTCTGGAATTTTCGAAATGGTATGAATGAAGAACACCCCTTGTTTAATTTTTAGCGGAACATTTTATTCATCACAGAGTGTTTCCTCCAAATTTCTCGCTATTTCTTCAACAATATCCAAAACTCATTTCTCACTATTTCAATTTTCTTTTTTTTCTAATTAACAGGGCAGCAGAAAATGAAATTACTTTTACCTTTTATCTTGGATGTAAAAACTAAGTGACGGAAATCATCTTTAATATCTTCCTTTTAACCTAAAGATTAAATTTTTTTAAAGTAATCATATATTTTCTCTCAGAGAAAATTCAAAATATTGAAAAGAAAGTAAATTTTGGGAAAAAAATTTTAAAATGCAAATTTTAGAAAAATAAATGCGAAAAACGAAATATGAAGCAAAACTGTTATTTATGGTTACAATTTCTTAAATGTACGAGCTCTGGTTAAGTTTATTTTTATGTAATGTTCTAATTATAAGTATTGATAGGAAGGGAATATTTGGATTAAATATGTGATTTCTAGCAGTATATGCGAAAAATAAAAAAAAGAAGAAAAACTCGATTATTCATGTGTAAGACTTTTGATAGGTAATTTTCTCAAAGATAGAGCTTATTATCATATCATATATAATGTATTCCTCTAGCTATAAGTATTGATTTAAAGATAAATTTTGGATAAAATATGTGATTTTGGGATATGCTAGTGTAAAACTAGGATGGAAAAAAAACAGTGGCTGATTTGGTAAAAAAGTAAAACAAAAATACCGAAGTCCAAGACAATTTCAAAAAGGGGAAGTCCATAGAAACTGACAAAATTAAACGATATCAATCAACGGAATACGTAAAATACAACTGTCATAAACCTTTCTTTTTCACGAATGTGACATACCGAATAACACTATTTACCGGATTTGTAATAACGTAAGCAACACGACGGGTGCCACATGTGGAGCAGGATCTGCTTACCCTTCCGGAGCGCCTGCGAGCACCCCCAGTTTTTGGTGGGGTTCGTGTTGCTTAGTCTTCAGTTTTCTATGTTGTGTCATCTGTACTATTATTTGTCTGTTGATCTTTTTATTTTTGGCCATGGCGTTGTCAGTTTGTTTTCTTGTCCCTCAAGTATCTTTCGTCCCTCTTTTGGAACAGGCATTTTCCAAAGAAAATGGTTGGTAAAGGTATTTTTGATGTAATCTTTATCAAAAGTTTGACATTTTATCGCATGTTTAAGTGATGTATTTTTTTCTTCAATGTTATGTATTGTATGTCTAGTAATATATCAAAGACTTATAAAACTTAATAAGTCTTTAGGTAGTTTGTGTTATCTTTTTCGACTGACAATGTCGCATTTTATAGTATATAGCTTAACCGGAATTGGTAGATGTGCATTTTACAAATACTGTCACAATTATAAAATAATTGAATTGATTTAGATGAAATCATTACAGACAGTTTATCATCTCGTTCTCAATGATAACATCATGGGAATTTATGACATATCAAGAACCGGTTATGTTAACATTTTGGATATAGTTTCTAAAATTGTACGTAAAAACCGTTCTTATGGTCGTAGAATAAATCGCAGTAAGAGAAAATTCTGTACTAACAATACAAATATTTCGGACGTAATAACTTTTTCTTCCAAAAAAAAAGCGGCAAACATCATTATTACGTGGAATGAGTGTCGTAACATCATCCATGACCCACTCCATACTTACTGTATAAAATGAATAAAATGAGAAAAAGCTGACAAAAAAATCCTTAAATTCTTTTTTCATTTTATTAATGAAATGGTTGATATTCTTATTAAACATTTGAAAAAACGATTTTTGTCTGAAGGTGTTGGAATCTCAAGCTGATGAGGCAAAATCACGAAAAGCGCTTCGGACGGAAAAAAATGTTAATGTGTTAATTTTATTTAGTTTTGTGATCATTTCGAAATCTATCAACGGAGAATCAAAACAAGAGACATGTCAGTACCGAAGCACACGACTGTCAAAACGCTCGAATCGAAAAATTTAAAAGGTCAAATCAATACGGAAGTTGAAGAGTATCAAAGCAAAAATTTGAAAATGTTGAGCAAGATCTGACTATCGCTATTCATTTGTAGTATGACCATAGCTTCCTGAATGATTTTCGCATTTTAGGAATAGTGAATTTACAGAAAAATTACTGAAGCTATGGTATTTTATTCCGGTATATGTGTTGGTAAATACTTTTGGGAACAGAATGCCCGTCAGCAGTGGCAATGACATAGTGAATGTGAAAACTCAATAAGGTACTACTCATATAAAAGAGGTGCTCGAATAAAATCAGTTTAAATGGGAGCTAAATAATGAAGTTGAAGAGAGAGAATTTTAAAAACACTTTAAATGTGAGATATATAATAAAGTTGAAGAGACTTTAAGACCATAATAATTATTGTTGGGCCGAATCTGACTAAGAGGTCATCTAAGCTTCAGGGTAGCAAAAATTAATATTTTCAAATAATGTAAAACATTTATTAACAGTTGATTTACAGAAAATGACATTACTAATGATTTTCGTGTAAAAAAAAAAAGAGCTTGGCGCTGGTGATCAAACAGTAGAAACATCAACCCAGTGGTTATAAGATACTAGGCTAATAGTTATGTAAACCCGACGCTCAATGCAAATCAATGGGAGGTCCACATCTATAATGAGGATAAAACCATTAAAATAAAAAAACAAAATATAACTTTTGATTGACATTATTGTTTGGGTGGACATTGATTATCTATTAGTTGAAATTGAACTTTGAACTAGCTTTCAGTAACTACGAATATTCTTAGATCGGTACTTTTGTTTTTGGTCTTTCGTTGTTTTTGTATTTGGCACCGAACTGATGAAGTAAGCTTTTTCAAACTGATTTGTACAGTTTGTTCTGTTGTGTTGTTACACCACTTTTCCAAATTAGGGGAGGATTAAGCGCTAACTAACATCCTAAGCTCCGCCATATTCTTTATGTTTCTGTCTTATGCCAGGAACCAGTAACTCAAGGGTTGTCGGTGGTTGTTGTCTGTCGAATTTGCTTTTCGTTCATTGTTGCATAAATATTATCGGTGGTTTTCTCCATTGATCTTTTTTTTTACTATTTTGTAATACTAGGGCCTTTTATAGAATACTAATCGGTAAGGGTTTTGCTCATTGTTTAAGGCAGTACGATGACCTGTTTGTACTTAATGGAAAGCGGTCTCTTTGGAAATCATATCACTTCTCCATATCTTTCATTTCAATTTCAGCACATTTTATGAAATTCATCCATCAATGCAATTTCTTTTTGTATGACGTTTTATGAAATTCGACATGGCCATTCCAATGGCGTACGGTATTCGTCGGGACGTCGTTCATTTCCCTGTATTTTTGTACTATATAAAAGGAGGGACTGTAACATTTGAATTGCATATATAGTAAAATGCAAATTATAAGGGTGCAGTCCCTTTGCAGCCCCGGATTTGCCACTGAAAATTTTGATAATGTAAAGGAACTGCATACTGTAAATGATTTTCAATTCATCAGTTTATTTTAAAAATGAATAAAATTGAGAATGGAAATGGGGAATGTGTCAAAGAGACAACAACCCGACCACAGAACAGACAACAGCAGAAGGCCACCAACAGGTCTTCAATGCAGCGAGAAATTCCCGCACCCGGAGGCGTCCTTCAGCTGGCCCCTAAACAAATATATATACTAGTTCAGTGATAATGAACGCCATACTAAACTCCAAATTGTACACAAGAAACTAAAATTAAAAATAATACAAGACTAACAAAGGCTAGTGGCTCCTGACTTGGGACAGGCGCAAAAATGCGGCGGGGTTAAACATGTTTATGAGATCTCAACCCTCCCCCTTATACCTCTAGCCAATGTAGAAAAGTAAACGCCCATATATATCGGTTATTTTCCAGAATTTTGACTTTTTATGATAGAGGAGTGAAATATTGTGATAAATGTTCTTAATTAAACATAGTTCAGTTTATCTACTTTTTGCCTCTAGCTAACCTGGTCAAGGTTAATCTCAACACACGTGTTGTGCACACTAATATATGTAGCATATTTTGAAAGAATCTTGAAAGAATCGTGCTCAATACATACCAATTACCGGATATACCCCTTAATCTTAGAATATTTTAGAGAAAAGAATACAGATATCCGCCTCCAATTTATAACTTCATTTGGTGGCTGAATGACGACAAAATACGAATATGCCTTAACTAAATGACCTTTGTTATAGTTGATTGTAAACTTCACACCGTACTGTAAAATACATTTCTGACGCAATAAATATATAAATTGTTATTTTCATTAGCGTTCAATAAGTGATTGTCTTTATTACTAGTAAAAATATGAAATTAAATTATTAAAATTGTTTTTATTTTATAGATTTTAAATTAAAAAAAGATATGTTCCCAGTCAAACTTAAAGGTTTTAGCCATTTAAAACCAGCGGGAAACATAACCGTATCAACTATGTGCGCTTTATGAGAACTTTTTCGAAATTTTACTAAATAGTTATTTGAAATGATTTACTTTATGGATATGAACTCATTTTATTATAATCAGAACAAAATTAGATATAAAATCATGTATTTAAAAAAGTAGATTTATGGTTTTTTATTTCCTTAATCATTGAAATACTTTGTAAATATTCAGTTTTTCTTTTTATAGTAAAATACTCTGAGGAACTCATACTTTTTATTTTGTACATAAATCATTGACATTATCTGTACATACTCTGAAAAATTCTTTGTGTCTGTCTCCAGTCAGAAGCCTGTAATTCTGCGGTTGTCGTTTGTTGCTGTATATCATATTTGTTTTTCTTTTTATTGTTTTGTTCATATATCAGGCCGTTAGTTTTTTGGTTTGAATTGTTTTACATTTGTCATTCCGATGCCTTTTTAGCCTGTTGTGCGGTATGGGTTTTGATCATTGTTGAAGGCAGTACGTTGACCTATGGGTCTTAACGTCTCTAATGGAGTGTTGTCTCATTGGCCACCATACCACATATTATTTTGATATTAATACATAAAAAGATAACCAGAAATTATTGTCAGAACAAAAAATACTAGGAACACTAACCACCAACACCTCATGTTTATCAATAAAATCGTAGTTTTAAGTATCGACTTAATCTGTTATTCAAATCTCTGATTTTTTTTCACGTAATAAATTCTTCAGATTGAGACTTATCATTCAGTTTATACTCACAAGAGCAATACGATGGGTGTCACAGAATGTGTACTCACAAGACCAACACAATGGGTGTCACATGTGGATCAGTATCTGGTTATCCTTGTAGAGCACCTGATATCACCGCTGGTTTTTTTTTTTTTGGTAAAGTTCGTTGTGCTCAGTCTTTGAGTTTTTATGTCGTGTTCGTTTTTTGGTTCTGCCATGGCGTTGTGAGTTTGTCTTTGACTTATCAGTTTGAATATCCTTTTTGTATCTTCCACCTCTCTTTTGTGAAAATTTATTTCTTACTCATATACATGTACTTGGTGAGATATGCATTCAGATAAAATATTCAACAACATAAGTATAAAAAAACCATGTGAAAAGAACAAAATTAACTTGTTCTAATAAAAGAATGTTGGAATTTTTCAATTATGGTGTCGCATTGACGTAATCTATATGTAAACATTATTGATTTTTATTTTGTCTATATGAGCAACTGTCTTAGTCCAATGAATCAATATCATTGAAAATCACAACCAATCTTCCGTTAGTTACTAATGCCGAATAGTTATTACAAGCTTCAGATACCCTGAGATAATATGTCGATAAATGCGAAACATTATATGAACAGTACCATGCATATGTCAAATTATAAGAAAAGTCTGTGAACACTACTACTAAATAGAGTTTAACAACACATTAATGAATTGTAATTTATGACAAAGGTATATCAGGTGCGTTCATTCAACGGAAAATACTATTGCTAGAACATATATCATAATGACGTCAATTATTATTAAGATAAACTATTCGTTTACGTAAACACTTGATTTTCTTAACTGCTTAAATAGGCTTTAATTTGACTGTATATCTCATTTATTATATCTGTAAATGAATATTTGGTTCTTCTACAATCTGTTCATTTGTTCTTAAATACGTAAATAAATTTATTATTCATAATTCGATATAATACATTATAGTTTATAAATCAAGTTATAATCAACACGGAATAAACCCAGATAAAGAAGAAACCATAGTTTTCCCTAACTTTATTCCATAACAGGGTCATTTGCAATTTGTTTCTCCAAACTTTTTCTTTTGAAAAGTATCATTAATCAACGAAAAGCCAAGGCAATTATGTAACTGAGACGATAGAGGATGTTTGTAATATATCACATACTATTTCTCTAAATGCAATTCATCGTCAATTGTTTATTCAAGAATCCTCATATTTTAAACTACTACGTTTTAATTCTAAATTCAAAGCTGATTTATTAAGCACCATTTTTTTAATAAAAAGTGTCAACACATATACCAGTTCCTTGTCTTACAGACATGTTCTTACTTTGGTAGGGACCACTCTTGTTCGAGTGAAAACGTTAACAACTGAACCATGCTTCATTAAATTGACGAATTGTATCATTTTAAAATTACATCCACCAAATCAGATGGATATTCAAGCATAGAATTTCACACTAAAGACAATTTTGTAAAAAAAGACAGAATGTACTAAGCGGCCAGTAAAATAATAAGAATAATAAAAAATCAGGCAACACAGTGGTTTACCAGAAAAACGATGAAAACAAAAAGTCTACAAAACACGACACAGAAAACTAGACTCAGCTACAAAAACCCCAAAACAGGGGTTGATTTCATGTGCTTCCAATAGTGAA
The DNA here is from genome assembly GCF_021869535.1 of Mytilus californianus. NCBI lineage: Eukaryota > Metazoa > Mollusca > Bivalvia > Mytilida > Mytilidae > Mytilus > Mytilus californianus. Next base: position 56,034,591 of record NW_026262679.1, on the reverse strand, counting down.
ACTCGCCATGTTACTTTTGTTTAAACAGTAGTCATGATAGTATTCCTACCAGGTGATTTAACATCATATAATGGCAAATTCGTGCATATCTCTTGTTTAACAATTGACACAAGAAAATTGTCTAGCCCTAAACTTTTTCCAAATCCGTAAATTTGAGGAAAACAACAAAATAAAGAAATATTTGCCTAATGTATAATACTTACATTGATGTAGAGTTGAGATTTGGTTTGCAATGTATTGTATTTCATATAATAAGTGATAAATATTTCAAAATACTAAAGATATAGCAATTTTTTGTAAAGTGCAGTGCTTTTCCGAATTCCACTTCAGCAGGAGATTGACAAAAAATGAACGAAATTTTTGCATAGTGAAGTTAGCCATCTTGATTTGCAACTTTCTTAACATTTATACATCACGTCTTAATATAAATCTACAGAACACACAAATGTATTAAAAAGTAAAATAACAAAAAACCGAACTCCAAGGAAAATTCAAAACAGAAAGTCCCTCATCAAATGTCAAAATCAAAAGCTCAAACAAATGGAAAACAACTGTCATATTTCTGATCTGTTACAGGCATTTCCTTGTCTAGCTAAACCTCTCACTTGTATGACAGTCGCATAGAATTCCATTATATTGACAACAATGTGTGAGCAAAAACAAACAGACACAATAGGTAAAAATGTCAAAAACTGGGTTACAGCAGTCAACATTGTGCTATAATCTTAATCACTATAAAAACAAATAACTATTTCAACAAAGAAAAACAAAATGGCATATGGACACTCCACAGACAAAGTTCATAAGCAAAAATGAAAGACAAGAATACAAAAAATTACATAGCACAACAACACAATGGCGGGATGTATAAATACCGAGCCACGCCAAAAGTATATTACCAAAAATGGACTAAATAGCAAAGGTTAAAAATATACAAAGACAAATAAAAAGAACACTATAACACGCAATTAAGATGATAAACAATGTCAGTACCTATAATCTATACTTCAAGACCATCATGTATCATTTGTGAAGTTGATACGGAATATTTATCTAGAAGGTCTTGGTATCGTCCGATGAACTTCTTTCAAAAAAAGGACGAGACGCTCCCTGAAATAACCCTAGTATATCAACTTTCTGCTCAGACACTGGTGACGTTTTATAAAGTCTGAGTAGAAGCTGCAAGCTCTTGAATACCAAATGAGTTGGGAAATGTATATCCAATATACAGGTGAAGTTGGTATATTGCTGCTAAGTTAAAACAGCGATGTCTTTATGAATTTATACAAAACTTTTAAGATTGTGTCATATATCAACAATCATGTTTAAAACTGTCGTTAGTTCTCCAAATGATTCTTTGTACGTGAAGCTATGACAGGTAAGTGGTATATTTGCTTCATATACATAAGATATGAAATTAAAGTATTACTAGTTTTTTTTTTTTAATATAATGAAGAATGTTATTCATGCCTAAGTCCTTAGTTGTGAGACCAATGATTAAATCAGGTAGTACATAAACGCATCATAGATACCAGGCCTACAAAAGAGTGGCGAAAGATATCAAAGGGACATTCAAACTCATAAGTCAAAAATAAACTGACAACGCCATTGCTAAAAAATAAAAAGACAAACAGACAAACAATAGTACATAAAACACAAAACACAACATAGATAACTAAAGACTGAGCAACACTAACCCCATCAAAAACTGTTGGTAATCTAAGGTGCTCCAGAAGGGTAGGCAGATCCTGCTCCACATGTGGCACCCGTCGTGTTGCTCATGTTTATACAATTGTGTATGCCAGACAAAAGTTTCGTCAACAAAAACACTCTGAAAGTATTAGACGTTTTAGCTTGGTACCGTGCATTCAATTTCATTATATAGTAAAAACACTGCCTTGTATCGTTTTGTTTATTGACTAGTCTATATATATGTATACACAAAACTAGATTGTGTTATATTAACAGTGTCTTTTTCAGTAGAAATAAACTCATCAAAGATACCAGGCTTATAATTTTGTACGCCAGTTTCGCGTTTCTATATTACCTTGAGATAAATGTAATGAATTATAGTTTGCTTTTAAGAGATAATTGTCTGTTGTATTTATTTTCCTTCTTTTAAGTGTTTGATTTTTCTTAATCTTCCAAATTTAGTCTTACCTTATATAGCTCATTCACTAAAATGATTATTGTTGTACGTAAATATTGTTTAGTAATTGGAGTATCTTTGAAGTCAATATATTTATAGATATATTAATCTTGTCTGAAAAGTTCAATGCATTATCTGAATTAGAAAAAATATATTCTAAAAAAAATGGAAAATAAAAAAGAAGCAATTAATCAGCTAACGCACCTGGTAAAATTTGATAGAACAAAATCTGGATACTTCAGTACAGCAATGTCATTTGTAATGTCATTTTGATTTTGTAAAAACTCATTAAAGATACCAGGTTAATAATTTGTTACGCCAGACGCGCTTTTTATCTACATAACACTTATCAATGGCACTCGAATCAAAACAGTTGGAAGGAGTTGTTTCGAGTGCCACTGAAAATGAAATACGAAGTCAAAGAGCATTTAAACCGAATCCCAAAAGTTTTGCCAAATACGGATTAGGCAATATATGCCTGTGGAATATAAAACCCTCAGGATTTCGAGTATTTTAACATTTTTTAAACATCATATTTACCGAAAATAGACATTTCAAGGATATTTCCTGTTAACACAAAAGTGTACTGAGCTGGTGCAATCTTCGGGGTTCAAAATGTTCACCAGCAGTGGCATCGACCCAGTGGTTGTAAGAAACTCATCAAAAATACCAGGCTACTAGGTACGCAAGACGCGCGTAAGCTCGAATGTAAACAGTTGAAAGGTCAAATCAAATACGAAGTAGAACAGCTTAAACCAAATTTTGGAAAGTTTTGCCCAATACGGCTTAGGCCGTAAAGATGATATATTCGACCTTAAATGATAATTTTACACCATATTATTGGGAAAATGAAATATGAGCCACAGCCATGTCTAAGCAGATTTTGTTTAGCATTGAAAGTGAATTAAGAGCATGGGAATAATTTCAATGGAGTTTTAGTATCACTTAGACATAAACGCGCATGATAGACTATCAGTTCCCTAGGCTACCAACCGCCCTGAAGTATTCTTAATTATTGTCATGATGTAAAGAATACATTTTGTCCGTAAATTTCAAGTTTATGAAATTATTTAATTGATATAAATCTATAGATTATGCTATATTTATCGTTGATGCGCGAATTTACAACACCCCCCCCCCCCCTTTCCCCCTCGAATCGAGGTTTGTGCATTTACATCGTGAAAATGTTTCGCACAAAAGTTTACGTTTTAGTTATGTTCGGTCATAACCTTATTAGCCACTTGTTGTTTCTGAAAATATGGATGTGCTGTTCTGAATTTCAGTTTTATTCTTTTGTTTCACTATTCAGATGATCGTTGTTCCGTGGTCCTTCTGTGTGATAATAATTCCACGTACTGTGTTTTTATCTTTCGTTAATCCATGTGTCAGTCACATAATATGTCAGCTTAGTATATGCAGCTCTGTGTGGTTCTAATTCCAAAATTTTATAAGAGGTTACCCAGCTTGTCGAGTTATTTTTGATAATTTTTCCATGTATCCTTTGCATAGCGGAATAAATTGCAAGAAGCACATTCAAAGTCAAAGTAACTCATCCTAGGGAGAATTAAGGTGGTATCGCTTTAGTGAGAAAAGTCTGATGTAGGTTTCTGTGTATCTCTGAGACAGTTCTAAACACACCAACAAAGGTATGGGTAATGAAGATAATATCGATCTTTGGTAGTGATGTGTGTGACTATACCACCAGAGAGTATTCTTTCAGCGTTACAAAACTGTTGAAGGTTTCTCTGCAGTTTTAAAGAGAGTATCTTGTCACCTTCTCCATCATCCCCTTGTATGAACTCATATAAGATACCATGCTCATAATATATTACGCAAGATGTGCATTTAGTCTGTCTGCATAAGAATCATCATTAGAACTCGAATGAGGCAGCTGGAAGACCAAATCATTTAAGTTGAAGACCAGTGATAAAAACAAAAAATTATAAAAATAAAATTGTGCTACATCTGGTTAAAGCAATGTATGCCTGAGGGTAGGAATGTCAGTTATTCAAGTGTAAAAGAGAGGCAAAGGATACCAAAGTGACATTCAAACTCATAAGTCGAAAATAAACGAATAACGCCATGGCTAAAAAAGAAAAAGACAAACAACAGTACACAAAACACAACATAGAAAACCAAAGACTGAGCAAGACGAACCCCATCAAAAACTGGGGGTGATCTCAGGTGCTCCGGAAGGGTAAGCAGATCCTGCTTCACATGTGGCACCCGTCGTGTTGTTCATGTTAGTACAAACTCAGGGATAAGTCTAATTCGGTAGGTCACATTCGGGCAAAAGGGGACGGGATTGTAGTTACGACAATTGGAACATATCCGTTGTCATCTGTGAAACGGACATTCTATAGCGGTCAAACAACTCGTGATAGCGTCCGTAAAATTTACGAATGGATGATTTTAACTTCACCACTTGGAATTCTTGGTTTAATAGCTACTTTTTGAGCAGCATCCCTCTAAGGAAATCATGAAAGGAAATACAAGCCCTGGTATATCGTGTCAAATGGGAGATATATACTCCGTATCACTATGCAGAAATGCTTTCTTCTGGTTATTTTGTCTGGTTTTCCTGAATTGTATACCAGTAGATAATCTGGTGGTATTCAAATACTTATACATCCACAAAAATTTGCATTTGAGCGTTCCTAGTAAAAAATAAATCCTGGAGAGCGTTTCGGACGCACCAAATTTATAAAGTTATTTTGATTAGTCTTGTGGTAGTTACTGGAGGAAGTAATTTCTGTCTGTTTCAGTAGTCTGACGAACTTGTGGAGTCAAATATTAGAAACTTTAAAGCAATCCCTATGGTATGATTATCACTGAAACTAGCAATTTCCCCTGAAATAAACAATAGTCGTCAACTTAATTTTAGGCAGGTGATTGTGTCCTTGACCTAATTTAGTTTTGTATATCTTGGCTTTTTAGTTTTTTGGTCTCCAGAGGAAATCTAATAACACTTGTTGAGCGATCATATCATATTTGTTTACCCACATTCGCAAAATCTTTTTGGAGCAATGCTGTGGCTCTAAACTACTAGTACATGACATGATTTCAAAAAGAATCAATTTTGGCAGTTTTAGTATTTCGCCACATCGTATTGCGTATACATATATCTCAGTTAATATCTTACGCTCGTATATGGACTTCATTAACAGGAGGTGTGCTTCTGCAAAAAACACTGTTCTAGCAGAGTTATGAGGAAACACTACTAAAATCGACACTGCATGAGTTTTACAGTCACCATCACGAATTAATTGACCGATACGAAGTTACTGTGTTTCAACATTTTATCGGTTATTTGTTTGCGGTCTTAGATCTTTAGATACCAGAAAATTATAAACGTCAGTAAACTACTGATGTCTAGAACATTTAAGTAGTCCTAGTCTTTCTGAAAGGGGTAGTGTAGTAGATCATTTCGATTTGTTTTGTTTTTATGCACTATCTTAAATTTTCTTTTTCTTCTAAACACCAAATGTAATGCTCGTGAAATACGTTCATTTACCGGTCCTCTCGTGTGAAAATTTAGAACGGTAGTCTTTTATTTACTACTGCTTTTAAGAAGACAAGACAAGCCAAGTCTATTTGAACAAATTATCGTGTCCATTGTCTTAGCGGAACAAATGAATTATAGTTAACAAGAATACACATGATTATCATGATTGATATCAAAGACAATATTAAATATTGAATGATAAATGCATCAATTACATGCAATATCTCCTTACTGAGACCCGGATTGTTGATTCATTGTTGGTGTTAATTCCACTTTAAGCACTGTTATCTATATCATGGCGGCCATTATTTATTAGTGGAGGAAGGCGGAATAACAGTTTAGAACCACCCACTTTCGGCGGGAAAACTGACAATTCTCGCAACCTAAGTGTTGACAGGCTAGTGATACAGTAGATGAACTACTTACACCACTTGGCATCTTGGATCCCGAGAATTACGTAACAAAGTAATAGAATAAGGAGATTTTGTATGTTTGCAAACTATCCACCAAAGAGCAAAAAAACAGGATGAATAGATCTACATGCAGGTCATCGTGTGGTCGTAAAAAAATACCAAAAACCAAAACCGTATAGTAAGATATAAAAAGCCCACAGGCACTTGTCTCTGAAAAAAATTGCCTATATACTTTGTAATTTATTTTTTTCAGAGACAATGCTTGTGAAAAAACCCCTTAGATTACGAAATGTGAAACCATCCATATGAAGGGGAAAAGGCCTGATTCATACTACAATAATTAACTCAAAACAATCAGGTCAATCAACCACAACCATTTGAACACAGGTTCACGGCGTAGGACAGGCATATGAATAATTGGCGGGATTAAATACGACTATGGATGATTTATCCTCCTCCTAACTTGGGACAGTAGCATAACAGTACAACATAAAAATAAATAGTAAAAATGTGAAACCATCCATATGAAGGGGAAAAGGCCTGATTCATACTACAATAATTAACTCAAAACAATCAGGTCAATCAACCACAACCATTTGAACACAGGTTCACGGCGTAGGACAGGCATATGAATAATTGGCGGGATTAAATACGACTATGGATGATTTATCCTCCTCCTAACTTGGGACAGTAGCATAACAGTACAACATAAAAATAAATAGTAAAAAAACAGTTAAAAAGACCAGACTCATCAGCTAGGTACTAAGCATTATTTAAATAACACAAACTTATTTGTTGTAATAGACTTGAGAATTTAAGTGATTATCAAACTTGTGATACTTCTATTCAATTACATAATAAAAGTGAGTTCTACTATCTCGTTTTATGTTCTGATTGTTACATTATGGTGGCTTGAATCGTATCTTTTTAATGTGTGTTACTATAAAACAGCAGCCAGGTGAGCATAATATCCGGTAATTAGATATAAGCAAACAGGATGAAATATGAATACAAAAAAACGTGTGATTTTACAAGACGGCTACTTCAGTTTGAATTCTAAGATAAACAAAAATATCATGAATTTATACGGAAACGTTGTTTTTCGAACTCTTTTAACTTAATAAACTTGCACAAATTCAAGAAATGTGCCGATCTTGACGTCATATTAGTCACGATAGCAAGATTTTTTGTTATGTCTAGCATATAACTAATTTTACAATTAAACACCACGTGACTTCATTTGTCTGACATGATGATAAAATTGTAACTTTATATTTTGTTGTTTAATTAAATTCAGAACCTTCGGAGTAACCACTAAGCAAATTTCAATGATCGCTGTCAAAGGATTTCATATGTTGCGTCTTAAAATTACAAAGAGCTTGCAGATGGACACGGGGGAAAACCCTGACATCGTGTTCAAATGAAATATAAGGTTATATCCATTGATCATATTTATTAGAAAGCATTTCGAATACTGGCCTTGACTTTATAATCAATTTTCACTAAATTGTTCACGACGTGAACATGACATGATCAGTCGCTGTATCATGTTGCAATGGAAATGGAGCTTAAAGCTTTCACAAGTGAGAATTAAATATCGCTTGATACCAACTCGATTTGTTTAATTTCAGTATAATAATAAACAAGCCTTTTGCGAATTAAAATTATGATTGAAATTAGGTAACGAAGGTTGAAGGCACATAAAGTAAAAGTAATGTTTTATGGGTAATATTTGGTATAAGTTTTGACAAATATATTTTGTGGACAATCTGCAATAAACTTATCGGTTATAAAGGGAGCCGATCTGGTTGGAGGTCTTCATAAGTACGTTAGAAGATATTTTACATTAAAAAAAAGTTCTCTGGTAAATATTTGACTAATGATGCAATAGTTCACGTATTTTTTTGTTATTTCATTTACATACTGAGAAATTCCTAAACTGTTACAAGAGCCCTTACCATCTAACTCCATATTGAATCAGCATAAAATTAATTACATGTCCTGTCCTGATATAAAAATTGTCTATAATAAACTAAACATGTACAGAATGTGGCGAGGTTAAACTAATCTGCTGGCGTCAAACCCTCCCCTTAACCTGGGACAGTGGTGTAACAGTACAACATAAGAACTCATTGGTATTTGCTTCATACCAGTATTGTTTTCGAAAGGCTTTTGAATCTTTACTTAATCATAGTCACAGTATCGATATTCTATTCGTGCATTTGTGATTTCTAAAGAAAAACGTAATAAAATGCATTTATGAATACGTGACTAAATTAGGAATGCCTAAAGATGGTTAAAAATTGCAATTTTTATAGATCATGCTAAACTGCTTTTGCTGTCTATTCAAATAACGAATTAGAGGGACAAGTTTTTATCCAAAACCAAGATTAGATCGCAAGTAGAGGTATGTATTGTATAACAGATGTAAATTATTTCATTTGTATATATATATATATCTGTTATGTATGTTTTTCGTTGCAACTATTAAAAACATGAACAATGTGCAATTGTGTATCAAAAAGTGTGCATGTGAAGCGCTTAATAACAAATGTGGAATTGTCATGTAAAATTCGTCTCTCTAAATTCTAGGGGGTTAAAAAATTTAACAACTTTCTAATTTGGCCCTATATATATATATGAGTGTATTAAATGTAATGGAAATTAGGGCCTACGGGGTATGTTTTGTCACATGATTTTGCAGAGCTGAGCATGCCTAGTTTTACAATTGTTTGCTGAACTGGGCATGCATTGTATTATAATTTTCATACGATCTGTACACAATGAACAATTCACCTTAGAAATTGCACAAGTGAGCAGTTCATATATACATGTATATAACATAAGGCATCTATATACAAAGTATGAAGGACCCAGTTCTTCTACCTTATGAATATTAAGCTTTTTAGTAGTTTGTTAACGCTGCTGCCGCCGCCGGATCACTATCCCTATGTCTCGCTTTCTGCAACAGAAGTTGCAGGCTTGACAAAAACCATTTCTCATCATAATGCAACTTATATTTGCAAAATTCAAAGCTTAATTTAAACTGACTGTAATGTATGACTTTAAAAAAAATAATTGAAATTCAATTTCTGACTACAGAAACATAAAATTTCAATATCAAGATGAATTTTGGTTGATTTTGTCGTGTTTTTCCTACTGCTGTAAAGTCTTTTTATAACTTTTATATTGAGTTTAGTAAAAAAAAATCATAGGTAATGAAGTGTCAAGAAATATTGACCCCCCTTTTTTCATCAGTTACCAGTAATGGACCATTAATTGATCAATAATACATTTATGGTCATGAGACATTTTTCATTTACTATAAGTCAATAGTATTTAAGGACTTTAAGGTAGAAAACTTTTATTTGAGACAATTTATTAAGGTATCTAACACGTGTGCGGCATGCTTGATTCCTTAGACTGTTGGTATTTAAAATATTTTGCAGTCCATGCATATTATCATTGATATTTTTAAGTAATAGAATGGCAATAAACAACATCGTCTAGTTGGGCCGGTTCCCTTTAAAAAGACAAATAGATAACTATAAATAAAATACATGTTTACCACCCCCCTTTTCCCTCCTTCCCCCTTCCCGATTCACACTATATACTCCCAAGTACAGACAAACACCAAACTTGTGTATCTTGAAAGGTTTTCTCGCAGGACAGAACAGAAAATTGAACACTTTTCTGGATTATGACGTGCATTTTTTTTCAAATCTGCGGAGAAAGGTTAAATAAACTATAGACACATGAATTTCACTTGTTACCGTCCAATCAGTTGCAAAGTTTAAATCGCCCATTGTCAAGTTGTGTAGATATCTATTGTCCACATTTTGTCAATTACAATGATACAAAGAATAAGTCTATACTACAATTATTACACGCAGATCGATCGTTCCCAACATATATAAAAATGATGTGGTATGATTGTCAATGAGGGAACCATCCACCAGAGTTAAAATGAAGTGTTAGTAAGCAATTAGAGGCTACCTTTCGTCCTTCAACAATGAGAAAACCTATACCGTATAGTCGGCTATAAAAGGCCCCGACATGAAAAGTGTGAAATAGTTCAAACGAGAAACTATAACGGCCTAATTTACAACAAAACAATTCTACGAAAGACAAATATGACAAACATGAACCAACGACAACCAGTGTACTACTACAGGGTCATGTTTTTTTTGTTCTTCGGTAGTGAGTCAGAAGAGGTCCATTTCTGTTTTTTTTTTTTTTTTTTTTTTTTTTTTTTTTTGCATTGGGAAGATCTTCTCTTCTCCCTCTTCCTTATAGATAGGTAGTTTAGACAGCAGAGTCACATAACAAACATGGCGTCGCTTACTCTAAATGACATTAATAAATTTATGAAAGCATATATAATGCCCGGTAGAATGTGAGCTGTGTGATAAACGTTTTTATGGTATGGAAGCCTTAGTAGGACATCCAAGTACAATACGGACAATAACTGTCAGGGGACGACTATTTGATATTCTGGGGAGGGGAGGGGAGGGGGCAGGAGGATTTTTTTGCGGATTTATAATTCATTTTAATTTGCCGCTAATCATGCTTATTTTTTCAGCTCTGACCAGGCCACCATATTCATATATTTAACGTCCAGTGACAAATATTTCATGCATGTTCAGGAAAACACGGGTTTAAATGTCAGGTATAAATATAAAAATAAGGAGATATGGTATGATTGCCAATGAGGCAACTTTCCACCGGAGTTCAAATGAAGTGGATGTAAGCAATTATAGGCAACCGTACGTCCTTCAACAATGACAAAACCCCATACCGTATAGTCGGCTATAAAAGGCCCCGACATGAAAATGTGAAACAATTGAAACAAAAAACTAACGGCCTAATTATATATACTAGTCAACAAAAGTAACGATACACTGTGACAAGTTTGAATTCTAATTTATCATAAAATATAATAAATAGGAAAAACTGTTAAATTATCCAATGGAAGACATTCATTTGCTATGATTAAAACAATCTGTCCGAATTGGAAAGTGAGAAAATACTGTGTTATTGAACACAGGGGTCAAATTTATTTTGCGGAAAATAATGAAAAAAGTCGGCACTTAATTTCGAAGATGAGAATTAAGTATTCAAATATCTGCAAAGGCCGTGATTTAAAATTTTACGCAGATTTCAAACTGTAATTGATTTGAACCACCATCTAGCAAATCCAAGTTAGCTTAAACGTACGATACCCCGCTTGAACTTCTAGATTGAACGCGGTCAAGGATTTGTATAGTGTATACAGAAATCCTTGACGAGGTTTATTTACAGCCGAAAAAAAAAAACCCAAAAATAATAAAAGAAAAATCTTCGACTCTGTTTATTTATATCTTTATTTAATATTATTCATCTTAAACAAATGAAGATGATTCAGCATGGCTTAAAACAAGATTTGGTAGTAACAGAGGGGGAAATCACCGGAAAATTACATTGTTACTGTCTGCCTAACTCATTCCGCTTCTCCACATGATACGGGTACCAGGTAAAAAGCACCTGTCAAATCCTTTTTAGAAAGCGAATTTAAATTAACAGTGAGTAGGGCAATAAAATGGGTTAAATCATATAAAATTAACTTATTTGTATATATTTATATCTTTAAGATATATAGTACAAGCATCGGGGTAAAAATAGCTTTGTGGTAAATATTTAACATTAAAGTTCGTTTCCTAAAAAAGTTGATTGACCTTAGTAACGTATGAAAATGGAGTCGGACAGATATTTTCTCGATATCTGAATACTTCAAATTTAATTAGCTGACAAGTATTTTAGAAGCATATGTAGGTAAATCTCTTAGAATTGAGGAAATGTATAGATTTACTTGTAGAAATAATATGTGCTTTAGGGAATTATCACGTTTTCTTACCAATTTTGTACATTGTTTACTTTTAAATTTGCACAGACATGTTTCCAGTATTTGCAAATAAGATTAACTTACAGGGTGTCGATGGTCAGAATAATTTGATTATATTGCAAAGTGTAGATTTTTCATCAAGAAGAAGGAACATTCAAAACCAAAATCAATACATTGTGCAGACAGTGAGGCCTTTCAACCTGTATCTTACCTCCCCTTGCATTCCCCTACTCCAGTCTCCAGTTAATGTATAAAAAATAATAAATTGTTATAAACTGGTTTGAAAACCGATTGGCATTTTGGCATATTTAATGAGACAGCTGGCACAAGGAACTTGTCACTATTTTAGAATAAAAAAAAAATGTACAGAGCAGTCCAGTTGGACTGTAATTTGGTCAATGTTGGTAAACTCGTAAAACTAATTATCAGATAATGTTTTATGAACAAATTCAAGACATTTTTAATTTAATCTCATGAAAGATTAAGGAATTCAATATTTGGATTTTGTGTAAACATGGTAAAGTGTGTCTTAAATTAAGGAAACCCCTAGGCCTGTTTTGACAGTTATTCAGATATCTTGTGATTCCTTGCATGCCTTCTAAAAATATTTAATTTTGAATGGAGGAAAAATTTATACTACAAAAAATAGTTCAGTTTAAACTAAACAGACTGTCAAGAATGCAAAGCAGAATATTTCATTTGATTAAATTTGCCTTAAACATGTTAAAATGAAACATTTTTTTCTGAACATGCTAAAGATGTCGTTAATTTGAATGGAAAATGGTTAAACCTGGGATTGCAATTGTAAATAATGCTTGACCTTACCAATTTAAAACTTTTCTGTTCCTTTAGAAGACTAAAACAAGAACAGTTTTATTTATGTCACATTTTCGATATGACGAAATCAGGTAATTCATAATATCAACATGGGATTCCACTGTAATACTTTTGTTTTTACAATGTACACTTGAAGAAATAATCTCATTGTGAGGACTTTTCAGTAACAATGGATACATATGACATGTATAATAAACATATTTTTAAAAATGTTTGAATTTGTAGTATTTTTGGGAAAAGGAGAGTAAGGTTTTTAGCATGATTATAAAAAACCAACGGCTTTAATATGCTATTCTGAATATTTGAAGTAATCCCTCTTAGGATTCTGTGTAAGGAGCGATTTTCTGATTTGGCTGTCCTCAGAATCCATTATTAAGCCTTATAAAATCTATTTGGGAAAATATTTACCAACCACCCCTGGAACTTATGCCTGTTACACCAACAGCAGCAATGATTGGCTCATTAACTGCATTTACTAATTTACAATGATTATAAAACAATAATTAAGCCATAATCAATAAATAAGCACCTATTTGATATATATGAGTGATTTCATTTTGTAATTGTAAAGAAAACACATTTACAAAAGTGCAAAGATAGAAATCACCAATGCGTTTTACCATTTCAAACAGAAGATTTCGTGGAGTTTTAAATGGAGATTTAGCATTTATAAACCTACCATTGCATACGAAAGAAAACAAATTTTATGAAAAGAATGATACAATGTTCTAAAAGGAAATCGATTTCTGGATTATCATTTTGATATTCGAAACTTGGTACAGCTGCTACTCAGACTTTATAAAATGTTACCAGAGTCTGAGTAAAAAAGTCAATAAACCAGAGTTATGTCAAAGAACGTCTCATCCTTTTTCTAAAAAAGTTCATAGAAAGATACCAAGACCTTGTTGATAAATATTTCGTATCAACTTCATAAATAATACATTATAGTGTTTGAAGTTTAGATTCTAGGTACTGACGTTGTTTATCATCTTAATGACATGTTATAGAGTTCTATTTATTTGTCTTTGTTTATACATTGATATTATTAACCTGTACTGTTTAGTCCATTTTTGTTAATATACTTTTGGCATGGCTCAGTAAATATACATCCTGCCATTGTGTTATTGTGCTATGTTCATTTTTTATTCTTGTCTTTCTTTTTTGCTTATGTACTTTGCCTATAGAGTGTCTTTATGCCATTTTGTTTTTCTTTGTTGAAATAGTTATTTGTTTTTATAGTGATTAAGATTAAAACACAATGTTGACTGCTGTACCCCTATTTTTGACATTTTTACCTATTATATCTTTTTGTTTTGTTCACACATTGTCAATATAATGGAATTCTATGCGACTGTCATACAAGTGAGAGGTTTAGCAAGCTATAAAACCATGTTTAATCCACCATTTTTTACATTAGGAAATGCCTGTACCAAGTCATGTACATGTATAGTACGCTCTATAAAAAAACCCTGGCATGACAAAATGTAAAACAATTCAATCAAGAAAACCTATAGCCTGATCTAATTTGTGCCTGAAAAAAAACAAAACAAATATGGCATTTGGTTTATGTACATGTATATACATCATGTACATGTGTGAATGTATTAAGGGAGCTACCATTTGATTTTTACGGGGAGCTAGGATGAAATTTGAAAAAAATAGGCAGGACAGGAGTTTTGAGTAAAAAAAAAGGCAGGATGAGATTATTTGCCAAAAAAAAAGGCAGGATGACAATTTATGTAAAAAAAACCAGGATAAACAAAAAAAAGGCAGGACCGAATAGAGTGAAAAATAAAAAGGCAGGACCGAATAGAGGGAAAAATAAATAGGCAGGACAAATTTTTTCATGCTAGCCCCTTATAAAAATCAAATGGTAGCTCCCTAAGTTATTCAAAATATGAAGTTTTTATGGCAATCTGTGAGGGTTCATATTGTGAACAAGCTGACTTCTCATTCTGCTTATAATAAATGCTTTTTAATTTATTGTTTTCTAAACATAGAAATAAGAAGATGTGATATGAGTGCCCATGAGACAACTCTCCATCCAAGTCACAATGTGTAAAGAGTAAACAATTATAGGTCAAAGTATATTTGTTTTGAGGTTTTGAATTTGCTTTGATACATTTAACAGTGGGCTAGTAAATTAGGACATCATAGTCATCAGTCAGGTTAAAATATTCAAAATTTTTACTTTGAGGGAAAAAACAGAAGAAGTAGTTTATTTTATTTTGGTTACATGGTTATGAAAAAAAAAGAATATCTTTTCGCTTTATAAAAATATTTGAATGAAGATGCATAATATGTTTGATGAGAATGATATTTTGTAGATAAGATAAAACATTCCACACCTGTTGTTAGCAGAAGATATTCTTCACCAGTATGACTGATGTACTTGATGGACCATTAGGGTCCTTGAAAAAGCGAGCTGATCCCCATGTGTCAGAACTGCAAGCCAAACTACGGGAGAGAAAAAAGCTAGGATTGACCCATGATTTGAGTGATAGTGATGTTCTGGAGGACAATGATGATGGAGATAGTGAAGATGGTTTGTTTCTGTTTAATACTAAAAATGTAGTTTGTCTTTACTAACTCCATGGATATTATTTTAATCCCACTTATACATGTAGTATGAGTGGTACTAAAATGTAACCATTATCATTTTTCACCATTTTCGGCATATTGATAAGTACATTGAAGTATGAAATATCAGCTGCAAGTCACAATATGAAGCTTGCTGTCAAGTGAGTGCTATTTAAAAAGGCTGCAAATTGTGTCAATGTTTGATCATATCATTCAAAAAATTAAAGTAATCTATGAAAGACCCCAACATAACAAGATGCATAGCAATTTAAATTCTCAAAAACAAAAACTAAAACCATAAAGTAGAAATGCAAACACCACCAAGCCTGGGGCACATTTTACTGCATACACACAGCATGAGCAGCAGGCACAGATGTCGTTTAACTAATTTTAAAACATAATTTTTCTTTCAGTTGCATTAGGATAGAGTCAACAGTATTGTATTTGATTATGAGAAGGCATGTTTGATTTGATGATCCAAAAATGATGCTACAAATGTTCAAATACTAATATATTATCTCCTTAATGGCAGGTTTAGGAGCAAAAATATAATTAGGATGAACAAATAAAAGGACACGTAGGTTAATGTCAATCAGACAGCAACCTAATGCTACTAACACATACATGTCAACATATAGTCTTCATAATCCATTTGAGAAAATAGGTTTCAATGCATATGGGTAAAGACAAAATGTTGTGAGGGGCCAAACGGAGTAAGATGGGGTCAAGACTCAAGAGTTTATTAAACCATAGAAAAATTGTTATTGATAAATGTATGTTATTTTTTCTAGATATCCTGAACCAATATAGAATAGAATCTAGTAGCCACAGGAGAACTGATCGTCCTAGTTCAGCAAAAAGGAGGTCACCTGTATCAACTGGTGCCTATGATAGTGGAATTTCATTAGGTGATACACTAAGGCCAGGACAGGGAAACAGATTCATGAAATCATCAAGAAGTACAACCCTGAGTTCTTCTCCTTCATCACAACGTAAATCAGAAATGCCATCAATTGCTTCCCCAAAACAGTCTCCAAAAGATAAACAAAGTTTGCTCTCTGACAGTTTGTCATATGAACAGAAAGAGGCTATCATCATGAATAGAAAAACTCCAACTAAAGATCTACAGCAGTAAGTAGTGATGGGATGATAGAACATTAAATCTACACTACAGCACAAGTGAATTTCCTTATTGCTTCCTGGCCACCATGGGAGGTCCACTCAAATTTTATTTTATATTTTGTAGAAATATTGAATGTTCAAATTTTTTAATGGCACTACATGGATAAAACCAGAAGATTCCAAATATCTGAGAAAGGTCAAAAACAAGAGGAGCAAACATCCTTAAAAGTCAATGTCAAGGCCATGCATCATAGATTTTTATAAATTTTACCTTCTGTCAGAAAGCAATATAATTCACCTACAATGTAGATGGAAATTTTTAGTGCAAAATTTCAAAGATGAACTCTTTTTTTTAAATGTGAATCTTTGCTACAACACAATCTGTGTTTGGAGAGAGAGACAGTAAATCTTCTCTCTGTGTAATGCATGCTTATATATATAGCACATTATATGTTTATTTTGCAAAATCCTTTAGATGTAAATTTTAAATAAAGTTACTTTAACACTTATTTGATATCAATATTTATTTAAAATTATTAATTTTAATTATGCTGTTATTTTACATAAATTTGTATTAATTAATATAATGTGTTGAATAAAAATATAATGAAAAGATATACATTTTGTAGTGTCACCTTTAATGAACTCATTCTATTGCTAATTAAACTGAATGCATAAGTTGCAAAAGGTCAGTTGTCATTAGATTAATTCATTTACTCTGGCATTATTATTCTTCATTTAAAACTGTTTTGTCTCAAATTTCAGCATGTCATTTGCCAATCAATCTATTCACTCAGGTAATGAAACACTTTCATATTTTCTTTAAATCAGATAAAATGTATCAAATATGGGAAAAGGTTGGAAGTAATTTATATAAAACAATGAAATTGTAATTATTTATACATAGCAATGCATGTATTTAAATATTATGGTCTTAAAAACAATCATTTTACAGAAGACAGAGCCCTGTTGACCTTTCCAAACCATGGCAGCCTCCATCCTACAGAAAAGTTAGTGCAACACCAGAAGATGACATAGGTGACACTGCAAGTTCAGGTATGTATTAGGTTTATATTTGTTCCCAGGCGTCTTGAAAATCCAGTCCCACAGGGAACAGGCCAAGGTAACAGTTGTTTAAAAGCAAATGAACTGGATGCTGATATAGCGATAAAAAAATTTCAGAACTTTTACACATTATAACTTCTTTATTTTCCCCCAAAATGCTGTAAAACAAAATATTATTTTTTTTCAATCCTTGTTCATAACAAGCATAAATAGTATAAAAAAAGCAAATGAAAGTATATTGAAATGTGATGGGATAATTTGTTTCTGGTCTTTAAAAATATGACTAAAATAGGAATAATATACTACATAAAAGTTAAAAAATATCATTTAGGGTTAAATATTTTATTTTTACATTTTGAAATTAGAAGTCACTTAGGTCAAATTATCAGATTTTTTTGTTCATTTTCTGAAACAATAATCCTTAAAATTCTTCTCCAGAAGCACCTTAGTTTGTGCAGTATAATTGAAACATGTCTTGTTACATAATTTAAACACCAATCCTAAATTTTTTTTCTAAAAGCACCTCAGTATTGCAGTTTGCACATCCATTTCATAAGAATTTTTAGAATGCACAGAGAAAATTATTAAGACGCATATTTCATCATATTTTAGAAAATTCAATTTGTATATCACCTATAAAAAAAGCGACAAGTGTATACAACAGAAAGATTACACATAAAATTGCTGATTAAATTCATTTTTCAAAGGTATAATTATCTTCATATTCAAACTGCACTAAATGAAGAAAAAAAATGACATGAATACACTTTGTATTAATTAGCAATAAATCAGTATAAATTATCCAGTTGAATTCATTATAAAAGCAAAAAGAAAATTTACCACTAGAAACTGTATGTTCTTACATAAGTATATTTGCAACACTCAAATTATAAATGTTTCAAAACATTTCAGGTTTAATGAGAGGAAGAAAAACTCCACAAGACCCATTACTTGAATCCATCAGTGAGACACCATCTCCTAGGTACAGGAAACAGAGTCCCAATTCTGACAAAAAGATGCCTTCTATGCCAGGGTTGGACGGGAAAAGTCCTGGACTGGACAGAAAAAGTCCTAAACTAGACAGAAAAAGTCCTGGTTTAGACAGGAAAAGTCCTGGTTTAGATAGAAGAAGTCCTGGTTTAGATAGAAGAAGTCCTGGTTTAGATAGAAAAAGTCCTGGTTTAGAAAGAAGAAGTCCTGGCACAGATAGAAAATCACCCAAGTATGTTATTACTCACATTTGTTAACATCTGCCAAGTTTTTATGTAATTTTGGTAATAAGCAGTATTTAGTTATAGATTTTTTCTTCGCCAGAAAAAAAATTCTAGATATATAAATGTATAAGAAATATTACCATTGTCCTTGTACTTACGTGTGATGAAATAGGGTCATTGCATGGATATTTGTTAAAGTGTCCTGAGTAGATTTTTATATTGCCCAAGCTCGTGAGTTCAATATATGTTCTAGGAGGGATAATAATCACCAATATTCATGCAATAACCCTTCTATTGTATAACAAATTTTGAAAAACATTTAACATGTGTTTGTCACTAATGATGTCACTAATTTGAAGCTTTAATGTGGAGTGATGTAATATGATATGTTATTGCATGCTAACGTTTGGATATGTTCTGTATGAAATATGTTTTTCCTATACAATAAATTACATTACTGCGCTGGTATATCTTTCATTCATCATTATTGTCTGACATCTGTTCAACATACTTTTACAATGAAAATCGACGATTTGAAATGGAATGAGCTAAAAAAAGATACCCATTGAAGCTTTACAATGTCTTACCTTCCAGCAAATCTAAATAGATAACTAAAATGAGAAAGCAAAAGTAAACAATAATGATGTGTCTGATTTTATTCATGACCTACATTTTTTAAGATGTTTTATTTTGGTTTGACTTTTTTGAAGAAAAATATTAGATGTATCCAAATTTTGCACTTTTCAAGAAAAATATAAAGATATACTTACAAAAAATTGAAGGAAAATGTAGAGGATGGTAGACTAAGGATAATTAAGGATAATTTTCTCTGCTTTACAGGGCATTAAACTTAGATGATCCTCTGATGTCTGTTAAAGGTGCCACACCACGACCAAAACTTAAGACAGATGTTTTTGGAAGCTCCTCAGCTATGGATGCATCCCTAGATGAAGAGCCTACACCAAAACCTAGAAAGTCAAGATTTTCTAGTGCAGGACAGAAAACAGAAAGTGATAGAATTCCTGGGAGAAAAACTCCCACAGAAAAAGATAGATTTGGTGGTCGGAAAACACCAACGGACAAAGATAGATTTACAGGTCGTAAAACTCCAACATTTGGCAAAAAGTTTGAAAAAGAAGAAAATGAAAAAGCCAAGGAAAAAAGTGAAAGAAAGCAGGAGCCAAGTTTAATGGATTTTTTAACTGGTGATGTTACTGAAAAAGAAACACAGAAAAAAGGAAAGAAAAATGGACTTTTTGATGAAGATGATAGTGACGAGGAAGAGGGAAGAAAACAAAAGGTCAAACCTAGACGACCACAACATGAAATTCAAAAGGAGGAGGAGCCAGAGGTAGACAGTTTTCAAGCTCTTTTAGCCAAGAAAAGTTATCAAAAAGGAAGGAAACCACAAGCAGATGAAAGTTCTATTTGTGAAGAATATGAATTTGAACCAGGCCTGAAAAAAACTACAGATTTGCATATGGAACAGAGCCAAACACTCAGGTAAAAAGAACATAATATTGAATATTGTTACAAATTTATCGTGTTATTATCAAATATGAAATGTAAATATGATTCTCATATTTTTACCAAAAAATCTATAATGCAGCAGATTTAACTGTATACTCCTGTTTTTTCCATTGTATTATTCAAAAAATCAAGACCATATATAGCTTGAATCTATTATGTGAATAATTTCGTTAGGTCAAAACCACAATTCCTGTTAATTTTATGAAAATGTCTTGAGAAATAATTAATATTATACTAACCTAGAAAAAAATGCAAGTATTTTTTACAGTTAAAAAATGTGAAGAGAACCCTTATTTTTGTCATTTTTGTCTTGCCCATGACAAATACTATGGAAGCAAGACTCAGCGGTTTCAACAATTGTAGAAATCTGTGATTAGCTATCAGTCACACACTCAAGTCATATCTCCGTGTCAACAGTTTATTCAAGCATGTAATTTCAATATTTTTTGTTAATTGTGTATATAATTTCTCTTACATTTAATATTTTAAGTCAAGAGGAATCCCCTATAGTATACATGGACAATGCATGAAATGGATTTGGTACAATTGAAGAAAAAAACAGATCTGAGAAATTTATAACTATCAAATCAAACAAAATTTCAAAACAAAACTATGAAATTAAACAGTGAAATTTTTCTGGTTTGAATTGTTTTACATTTGTCATTATGGCCTTTTAAAGCTGACAATGCGAAATGGGTTTTGCTAGTGTTGAAGGCCATACGGTGACCTATAGTTGTTAATTTCTGTGTCATTTGGTCTCTTGTGGAGAGTTGTCTCATTGGCAATTATACCACATCTTATTTTTATAAGCTACATATATAAGTGAAAAATTCTAAAAATCTTTATTTAAATCAGAAAAAAATGCAATGCACCAATGGTATGTATAAATGTACATTGAATTATAATTAAAGGTCATACAACAAACAGAGGTCAGATAAACAGCAAGCTGAAGATGCAATAGATATGGTGGCAGGTCAACAGAGAACTCAACAAATGAAGCCAATAGAACGCCCAGATAGTTCTAAAAAGTAGGTCACTTTATACAAAAAAAATCCAACAACAAAAAACATACTTTGGAGAAAGATCTGATCAGATTCTTCTTTTGTTGAAATGTTTTATAAATGTGCTCATTTATATTCCATAGATCAACAAATAAAAAAAAAGTTGTCAAAATCTGAAGTTTCTGGCTGCTTTCTCAAATATTTATTGATGGTACACTGTAGCTTACACACTTATAGCAAGAAAGAATTAATTAATGCAGTTTAATATCCAATTAAATTTGTATGTGTCACAGTGTCATAGAACTGAACCGCTCTAAAATTATAAATATTCTGAAGCCTTTGATATAACTGTAGAATTTAAGAAATTTTTGGTAGATTTGATATTTGTCTTTTCTTTGTTGGATTATCATGTAAATGGGTATAGTTGTGAATTCATAAAAAAATTTATTTGGAAACTTGAACACAAATATCAAGAAAAAGTTGCTGCAGTTTGCCTGAGTATCCATAGAAGGTTGTGTTTTTGCTGATTTTTTGTCTCGCCCTGACAGAGTCAAAAAGTGTAACATACATGTAGGTATGCTGTTTCCAGCAGCAGCGGCATCAACAATGTATTAGTTTGTGATTAGGTCTAGTTTATGGTGACCCACTAGTGGTAGGTCAATGATATTTGGTATGCAGTTGTATTAGCATTGGCACATCTCATTACCATGGAGATTATTTATCCCTGCCCCCTTACTCATGGTCTATTGACTTTGAAACTTTGCTTAGTTTTAAATACATGTATTAGTTTGTGATTAGGTCAGTTTATGGGGAACCACTAATGGTAGGTCAATGATAATTGGTATGCAGTTGTATAGGCAATAGCACATCTAATTTCATGGAGAATATTTGGTCCTTACCCCTCAGTCATGGTCTATTGACTTTGAAACTTTTGCTTAGTTTACTTGTATTAGTTTGTGATTAGGTCAGTTTAAGATGAACCACTAATGTTAAGTTAATGATATTTCGTATGCAAATAATACATTTGCAAGTTTCATTTCCATGGAGATTATATAACACCACCCCCTCATTATGGTTCATTGACTTTGAAACTTTTACATAGTTTACAAGTTAATGTTTGTGTTTAGGTTTATTTAAAGGGAACGACTTATGAAAAGTCAATGGTATTTGATATGCAGTTGTATAAGCATTGGCACATCTCATTTCCATGGAGACTGTTTATAAACCTGTACCTTCAGTCTTGGTTTATTGACTTGGAAATTTGCATAACTTACATCTTAAAGTATTGCTATTTTAATTTCAACATTTGCATTATCAAAATAACAAATAGGCGAGACATATCTCTGTCTTAACAGTTTATGTGTTCTTTTTTCTCTGTCTTTTTTTATTTTGTTGTTGTGTAAAAATTTGTCTACTTAGTGAACATGATTTTTTATTATAATAGTAAATATTCTTTTACTGAAGAGCTCTTGAGATTATATTGGTGTCTTAGGTTGAAACAGGTGTGATATTGAAAAAGTCATATGATATTCTCTATTTATTTTAGAACAACCACAAGCAGTAAAATTGTGAAGCCAAAACCTCGACATTCCCTACCTGGTACCCCTACTCCTTCTTTAACCCTGTCTGAGACAGAATTTAATGATACCAAATCTCTGAGGGAAGCTATCTTTAATGACTGGAAGAAAGAAAGACTGAATTCTGCTCGACAAAAACAATCTGAAGAAAAGAAGAAAAAAGAAGAAGAGGAAAAGAAAAAGAAACAGGTATTGTAAATTTGAATGAAATGAGAGTTGCGGTAAACATCAATGAGACAGCCACCGAACTGTACAAATTATCATTGCAGACAGTACCTTTAAAATATTTATACAAATGGGGACATGTGATGGTCTGAATTTGGGAGCAGAGTTTTAAAATAATTTATTAAGTCTATCATTTTTTTTGTCTTTTTTTTTCAGGCTGAAGTTTTTGTCTGTTTTTTAAACAAAGGTCTTATAATGCCTTTTTTGTGACTGTCTGTTTTTTGGTAGTAGTTATGATTATAAAAGTCCTTTGTCAGCTATAATTGTAAGAATTTTAAGGAATTTAAGACTGTTTACTTTATGAACTAACAAATTAAAAAATCCAGCTCAGCATGTCGGTTTTGTACAAAGCAGGGTAAATATTCATATTACATTAACATGTTCTCTTCCTGAATATGCATATTAATTTGCTGCTGGACGTTAAGCAGCCATCCATCGTCATCATCCTACAAAAATATGCACATTGTAAGAGATATCAGTGAATGTATAATGAGTATATCCATGTCGTCAGTAGGCGTCTGTCTTGATCCTACTTTAAGCAGCTGTTGAGATGGAAAAAAGCAATTAAAAGATGTTAATATGATAAAATGCTAATTAATGAAAAAATGTCTCTCACCGTATATTATGAGCATATATCTATGTCTTGTTGGTTTTTTTTAACAAGTCAAAAAAATATAATTGTCTGTATATGTTGAAAAACCAGTATGTACCTATAAAAGTAGGTTTATTTAGTTTGATGTAAGAAGTATTTGCTTAAACAGTATTTATTTTTATTTTTATTTTTCAAAGGATTTACAAAATAAAAGATTAGAGAATGAGGCAGCATATAGAACTTGGAAAGAACAAAGAGAACCAGTAATTAAAGATAAAATGAAGGAAAAACATAGAGAAGAAAAGAAAAAGAAATTAGAGGAAGAGGAAAAATTAAAGAAAAAGAAAGATGCAGAAAAGGTATGTTAAATGTTTTTATTTCCATGTCTGATTATTGCCCTAGTCAATTATTATCCATACAGGGGTTCTAGTCAGTATGAGTTAGAGGTATGGGATCTTTCATTTCTCTGAGGGAACTTTCTGAATAACAAAAGTCAGTGACCTCCCATCTTTGATATTGTTCCTCTAAAAAAGGACCTATGCTTTTTTAAGGAGGGCCTTTATTTGATAATACAAATGCCCATGAACTTTTCGTTCTTTAAAGAAAATTTGAATCCCTGCCATAACAGACATTTCATTATAAATCAGTACCAAAAAAATAGCATGTTTCCGTGCACCTAGGACAATATTTTAAAATGTGAAAATTGATTTTTAAAGGAATTCAAGAAATGGAAAGAATTAAATGATGAAAAGTTGATTGAAAAGCAAAAAGAAAAGAAACGAGCTGAGAGAAGAAAAGAAGAAGAAGAAAAAAAAAAGCAAAGAGATCGAGAAAAAGATAATGAAAGTGCTCTCAGAGTCTGGTAGGTATTATTTACCTAGAAAGATTGTACTTTACTGGTTTTTTCACAGTACAGTAGTAACCTTCAAATCAAAGGCACTTCATGCAAATTTTATTCTATGAATTTTATCTTGTAAATATTGAAAGGCTAGGTCCAATTAAATACACCTGTCTATTATTGAATGATGCCAAGCTTCTAAGTTTGTAAGACATAGATTAAGACCATGATAAGTAATTTTAATGGGGTGCTAACTTTTTGCTTATTTTTAAGTTGGATCAAATAGGTTGGTAATTAGTACTATTTCACATATATTTGACAATTTACACACAAACTCATGCAAATCAATTCATTCTAATTTTTGTTTGTTAATGACTGACTTGTCTATCATTATAAACATTTCTAATGACACACCACTGTTTTTGATTATCCCAAGCTCACATTTCATTCTAAGTTATAAGAGGGTTAAGATAAGAATTAGTTTATTAAAGTGTCATAAAAGTCAACGATATAATTTAAATATGCATACAAAACAATAATTTTTCAGCCATTGATACGATATAATTGACACTATATAACTAACAAAATTTATAAACATAATTAAAAAATACTTTAAAATTTTCTAAAAATTTATCACTTAAGATTTCATAATTCAAATTACAATATCAGCTTTGTCAAATGGTATTCAAAACTTCCTTAAATATTATCTAATCAGAGCAAAATAAAACTGTTAAAATTTATTGAGATTTATATAAGAAGACTTAAAAAAAAATCAATGCCAGAAAAATGTATGTAGCAATATGCAGAGATAATACATGTACTACATATAAAGACAGTTTAAAATTTCCATAATTTACTGTCTTCATTTAGACTATGAAGCTTTTCAATGAATTTTGAATACTTATTGCGAACCAAATGATACAAATGTACTTTTCCACAGATTCACATAATTCAAGCTTAAATACGAAAAATCTATCAAATATGCCACAAAATGTCACTTTTCAGATGGGTTTTGTCTAAAATGGAAATGGCCACATTTGTGTTTAGTCTCAACCTTTATATATGTTATGTATTATCATCAAATACAACATATATTTAAATATTAAGGATGTATTCTTCTGATGTTTCAGTCTTGTTGAAATCTCGTTCTGGAACTATTTCCAAAACATGTGATACAAGTGGAAATTATCAATGAATTTAAAAAATATTATAATCAAACTTAACTCTGTGAAAAAATTGTGTATTTATAATAAGTAGTTTTTGAGTAATAAAATTTTCAAATTTGATAACCAATCAAGTCAGTCTTATTAGCTAAAAAGCTCAGAAAATGGGTGAGGGGTACAAGAAAAGATTTTACCAAATACATGTACATCCCATATCAAATTTTCTTTTCAAATTTCTTAGATATGTATTTTTTCAATCATTTATAGCAAAGAAGTTGAAATAATATGCTTTTTGTTCTAAAAAAAGAGAAAAATCCCAAATTGACAAAATTGACAACATGGTAAATTTGACACGAAAAAGCAACAAAATTTTATAAAACTTTCTTATATTAACACCTACCCATAGTTTTTTAAGGTTAAATTTATTCAGATTGGTCCACTTCATCTTTAGGGAAAGTATGAAAAAAAGTTTAATTGTGAAACTGTCATTTTTCTCATGATAATAGCCCAAAAATGGGTAAAAATTGATGAAAAATGGGGTACTTTCAAATGGCTGTAGCGAAAAAAGAAGTGCACCATCATATGATTTTTTCTTCACCAATTATTTTTTTACAGTCATATAAACCCACAAATCAGGTTAAGAAAAAAAGTTTGATTCTAGAAATTTTTGGCTCCTCAGAGGTGTACATCCTTAAGGCTGAACACAAGTGCGGTCACTTCCATTTTAGACAAAAACCATCTAAAAATAAGCACAAATGATAAAGTTGTGAAGATTTCAGTAATTTTGCATGAATTAATTATGCTAGTACCTGATGCATGTGCAGTGTAATGTCAAAAACAGCCCATATGTATGTAACAAAAGTATTCTTCTTTCAAATTAATAGCTAAAAGTTTACATTTTTAACAAATTTTAGAAATGCTATATTTTGGGGCCAAAAGGGGGTCTTACCGGGCCTACTCCTTTAGCCACAAGCATCCTGGGGGTATTTATTTAAAACAATGTATCTGATGATTCTGCCAGCAAACTAGCATGGAGGCCAGTGCTAGATATTGAACATAGGGGTCAAAAGTGAGTTATTGCTAATATCTTGAAAATCATTATAGTTAAGATATTCTTGTAAGGGCAAAATGTTTAAAATATCAATTTTTACCTATTGTCCATTGAAATACATTATGGGAGTTATTGCCTTGAAATGGAGATTTTTACCATTATTTGGCACTCTTTGCTATTATCTGGGAGAGTATTATAGAAAAATAGAAATTTTTACAGCAAAAATTATCAATATGACAATATCTACAAATAAGTCGAATGGCCAAAGTTGTCAGTTGACTACTTATATTAGTTATTAAACTTATAGGTATCTTTGCATTCAGATCATGATATTTTACCAATAATTTGTTTTTGCCTTATATATATAATAGAAACTTTAATTGACTGAACTTTGAACAGCAAAAATGACACTAGTAATATTACCCAATGTCTGTTCTTTCAGTCTCCATTCAACTCAAATAATTTTGTTGCATTGTTTGAAATTTTTTGCAAAAATACCAGTTCAGGTGAGCATATCACCTGATTTCATTACTTAAGAGAAAATATATTTCATAGTTGAATTGGTATTTTTATCTATAAATCAGGAATTGTTGAATTATATTTTGGAATTTTTTAGTTTTACATTAGTCATAGCAAGCTCTTGATAAGTAGTACAAATGTATAATGAAACTTATTTTACAGGAAAGAGAAGAAGGAAGATGTTATTAAGGAAAAAACCAAAGAAGAAAAAGATAAAATGAAACAAACAAAGAGATTTATGGATGCAGAAAAACGAAAACAGGAAGAGGAAGCCAGACAAAAATATGAGAAATGGCTGTCAAGGAAGGTACGTCCTACAATCATATCTGTAATTTCCAATGCTAGGGGGCCTCGGTGGCCGAGTGGTCTAAGTAGTCGAACTACTGTATCACTAGCCAGTCAATACTGAGGTTATGAGTTTGAATCCTGCACGGGGCAGGTGCATTCGACTCCAATCTTAATTGACTAGGATTGTCAGTTTTTGTCGAGCCTGCGACTTTTGTCGCAGAAAGCTGGACATAGGGATAGTGATCCGGCGGCGGCGGCGGCGTTAGCTAACTTCTTAAAAGCTTTATATTTTAGAAGGTGGAAGACCTGGATGCTTCATACTTTGTATATAGATGCCTCATGTTACGAAGTTTCCGTCAGTCACATGTCCAATGTCCTTGACCTCATTTTCATGGTTCAGTGACTACTTGAAAAAAAAGTTAACATTTTTTGTAATGTTAAATTCTCTCTTATTATAAGTAGTAGGATAACTATATTTGGTATGTGCGTACCTTGCAAGGTCCTCATGCCCGTCAGACAGTTTTCACTTGACCTCGACCTCATTTCATGGATCAGTGAACAAGGTTAAGTTTTGGTGGTCAAGTCCATATCTCAGATACTATAAGCAATAGGTCAAGTATATTCGGTGTATGGAAGGACTGTAAGGTGTACATGTCCAACTGGCAGGTGTCAACTGACCTTGACCTCATTTTCATGGTTCAGTGGTTATAGTTAAGTTTTTGTGTTTTGGTCTGTTTTTCTTATACTGTATGCAATAGGTCTACTATATTTGGTGTATGGAATGATTGTAAGGTGTACATGTCTAGCTGGCAGGTGTCATTTGACCTTGACCTCATTTTCATGGTTCAGTGGTCAAAGTTAAGATTTTGAGTTTTGGTCTTTTTTTCTAATACTATATGCAATAGGTCAACTATATTTGGTGTATGGAAATATTTTATGATCTATATGTCAGTCGCGCAGGTTTTATTTGACCTTGACCTCATTTTCACAGTTCATTGCTCAGTGTTAAGTTTTTGTGTTTTGGTCTGTTTTTCTTAAACTATAAGCAGTAATTCAACTATATTTGTTGTATGGAAGAATTGTTAGCTGTACATGCCTGCCTGGCATGGTTCATCTGACCTTGACCTCATTTTCATGGTTTATTGGTCAATGTTTAGTTTTCTGGGTAATGTTAAGTTTATGTGACAGTTGTAATAAAGCTTTATGTTTAGAACTATCAACATAATATCAGTGATTAGTAAAGAAGGCGAGACATTTCAGCATGTGCACTCTTGTCCTACCAAAGGTTGGTGGCTTTCTCTGGGCACTCCGGCTTCCTCCACCAATAAAAACTGACCACACGAAATAGCACAATAGTGTTGAAAGTGGCGTTAAACACCAATCAATCAATCAATCAATCCAATGCAAGGACAAAAAGGTTGTCTTGTATACATGTAGGTCTTTTGATACTTTGAAATTCATTATTCATCTCCCAAATTATGTCCACATATGTTAGTTCAATTTTTGTTATAATCCTCATATAGTCTTGTCACTTTAGTTATTTAGTTAAGATATTATCTCAGAAGTGATAAGTACTGAGAAAATGTTAAGAGGGCTATTGTCAATTGGCAGTTTCAGAATCTAAAGGACTATGGGTAATTTTATTCTTCATATCCCAAAATGAAAATAACATCACATCATTGGTAGAATTTCAGTTGTTTAGAACGTTTTCAACCAATCACAATTTTTTGGTGTATACTTTTGAAATTTTACCAAGAATGCATTAGATTCAGAAAAAGCAAATTGTTTGCAGTTTTTGTCTTGCTTTGACGGAGTCAAAAAGCGAGACATAGGTATGCTGTTATCGGCGATGGCGTCAACAATGTATTAGTTTGTGATTAGGTCTAGTTCATGGTTAAACCACTAGTGGTAGGTCAATGATATTTGGTATGCAGTTGTATGGCACATCTCATTACCATGGAGATTATTTGGCCCCGCCCCCTCAGTCAAGGTCTATTGCTTAGTTTACATGTATTAGTTTGTGATTAGGTCAGTTTATGGGGAACCACTGGTGGTAGGTCAATGATATTTGGTATGCAGTTGTATAAGCATTGGCATATCTCATTTCCATGGAGATCATTTGGCCCTGCCCCCTCATTCATGGTCTATTGACTTTGAAACTTTTGCTTAGTTTTCATGTATTAGTTTGTGATTAGGTCAGTTTAAGGGGAACCGTTAGTGGTAGGTCAATGATATTTGGTATGCAGTTGTATAAGCATTGGCATATCTCATTTCCATGGAGAATATTTGGTCCCTACCCCTGAGTCATTGTCTATTGACTTTGAAACTTTTGCTTAGTTTACATGTATTAGTTTGTGATTAGTTCAGTTTAAGATGAACCACTAATGTTAAGTCAATGATATTCGGTATAGAAATGTATTGGCATTTGCAAGTTTCATTTCCATGGAGATTATATAACCCCACCCCCTAATTATGGTTCATTGACTTTGTAACTTTTACATAGTTTACATGCTAATGTTTGTGTTTAGGTTTGTTTAAAGGAAACGACTTATGAAAAGTCAATGGTATTTGGTTTGCAGTTGTATTAGCATTGGCACATCTCATTTCCATGGAGATTGTTTAGCCCTGTACATTCAGTCATGGTTCATTGAGTTTGAATATTTGCATAACTTATTTCAACATTTGCATTATCAAAATAACAAATAGGCGAGACATATCTCTGTGTTAACAGTTTATTTTCATGCCTGCAACACGTTTTGCTACATGCCAAACATTATCATATGTATGTCTATAAGGTTTCTAATTTTTTCAGTTGTCATTCTCCCATTTTCCATGGTTAACTGACTTAAATTAATTCAATGTTGTCATAATCAGGTGATTTTTCACTTAGAAAAAAGTATAGGTAATTGGGTCATATTTTCAGCTGGTCCCAGTGGTATAATATGTAATTGTTGTAAATTTTTTCCAGTTCAAAATATAGAGGCTTCCCAAGCTTTTATAATCAGTAAAACTCATTCCACCCTTCCAGCTAGGTGAAAATAAATCATACTCTCTATGATAAGACCACCCGCATCCTTTTCCAACTTTATTGCCAAATTTAATTTTCCTTTGCAATTGCTGTTATAAAAATGTAACCAATACTGCAATGAATATGTATCAAGCTATGGTGTTAAAAAGCATGTCATTTTTGTAGTACACGCATTTTAGAGTGTTATGCCATTTCATGACGCTTTCTCATTGCCAGAGGTTTGCAACTATGGTTATGTCGGCAAGGCAAAGAGGCATTTTTGAAAGATGACCTTGGACTTGAATTTTATTTGATTTTCATCAAGTATAATTATTATATGTTGGTTGATGTAGAAAGGCCAAAATTTGCTTTCAGTTGTGGTCCACCTTCAGAACTTATAACTTACTTCTTGTTCTATTTTTTGTATGCCCCACCTACAATAGTAGTGAGAGCATTATGTTTTCTGGTCTGTGCGTCCGTTCGTTCGTCCATCCATCAGTCCCCGCTTCAGGTTAAAGTTTTTTGTCAAGGTAGTTTTTGATGAAGTTGAAGTCCAATCAACTTAAAACTTAGTACATATGTTCCCTATGATATGATCTTTCAAATTTTAATGCCAATTTCACGGTCCACTGAACATAGAAAAATGATAGTGCGAGTGGGGCATCCCTGTACTATGGACACATTCTTGTTTTTAATAAATGTTAATGTCTTTAATTTGATTATGATTTATATATTATTAGGACAAACAGAAAGTTGTTGATAGGAAGATAAGGTACAGTTCTACAGAAAGTATAGAGGAACGACCAGCTTGGAGCCCAGCTAGTAGAACAATTCCTCATGGTCGATGATAGCCAAAAGCTTGTGGTAGTGAATTTAAGAACTTGAAAAAATACAGGAATAAGTTTGATGTTGAATCCTTCATTGGGGATTATAGCTTTGTACATTTAACCAATTGTAGAACATAGGTAGCTAAGACATTTTATCTTGCTTACATGAAGTAAAATAAAACTATTTTTGTTCTGCTGCTTGTAGATTAACATCAGCATCAGTTGACATTAGTGATATTTATCCAAGCATCATTTGAATATTCTGTTAATGTAAAGTCTAAATGAATAGTTCATATTTGTTTCAAGATTCTTTATTTCCTGATGTTAAAAATGCTTTCACACGTAACATAACCCTACATGTGTATCAAAACTAACAGAATTTGTTTTTAAAGATATTTAATATATTTCATACCTTCTTTTCCTATTTTTTGAACTCTGAATTTTTAGATTTGTTTACTGATTTCTTTGGTTGTAGTAGTCATACTGATGTTGATATTGTTGTGGAAATTCCTCTTTCAGAGGCAGCTATTGTGAAAGTATGATTGCTGGTGGATTCATATGTTTTTTTATTGTCTCAAAATCATTCCACTCTAGATTTTCCTGTTTCATACCGAATCAAGTGGACAATATGCTCTTTTTGTTGTTCAAATTCCTATCATTAACAGACCACAGACTAGAACAACAGTACTCCAAAAAGAAAGTCATCTTATAAACAGTATAAATATATTTTTATTATTCTTTTGTAGCCTTAGGCCAAAAAAAAATATATGTCTGTTTAAGGTTGCATACTTTAAAAAAATAGGGTAGGTAGGTCAGTATTTCCATTTTATTTTATTTTTTCATTTTATTCTTTGGGACATGATTTTGAGTCATGCCGTTTCGTCTTGTCGTGGTCCGAGTTGATCATGGGTCGAGTTTACCCGTATTTTTAATGATTGGATTATTTCCCTTGGTAATTGGTTGGAAAAAATGGCGGCAAACTGTTTATTTCATCACACGAGTTGCGAATTTCCTTAAAACAGCTGTCATATTCATGATTGTGAACATTGGGATGTATCAGGCAATTGATTTATATCATTTGCAACACTAACTTCGCTTTTGACACGAGTTCAGTTTATTTTTCACTTTACGACGGAAATAAAAAAACACTTGTTGTTTAAGTTCTTTGAATTTCACTGCAGAAAACATTTAGATCATAAAACAAGAGTTATGTTTTCAGATTGTTTATGGACTTTAAAATCAAGTTTTCCTATAATTTTATCAGTTTTAAAGAAGAAAGCTACAAGTTTCCATAGAAATTAAGTTCAAGGGAGGAAACAGTATTTCCTAATGCTTAAAAACTCATGGAAAAAGTGTTGGACAATGTTTGTGGTTCACATTTAACAATTGACATGGTATTGATAAGACTAGAACAGTATAAGATACAGAAAATTACAATTTATACCTCTTCTTTTTTGAAAATAGTGAACATTATGGTTTATTTACAGATGTGCATGAATTCATCAATTTATTGAATTGTTTAATATAAATTCATCAATTAAAACATATCCATGATGTAATACTTGTTCCAGTTTTAATTTTTTTCCTGTACATTATAAATTTCTGAATATTTTTATGATAAATTTGTATGTATGTTTCATTGTCAGTGAAGTAAAAGTAGATTGTTTATTTTAGTGCTTTTAGATATTAATTATGTTTTACATATGACCTTTTTTGTTGAAAAATATTCCGTCCTAATGTGATATGTAATGTCTGATGTAGATATGTTTTATTTTTCATTTTTATTTAGTAAATGTAATTTCATGGATTTTAAACTAAAAAGGCCATTTTGATCTGAACTGAACTTAAAAGACCTCATTCTTTCAGTCACTTTTCAGAGCTATTGATTGCAATAAATTCAGTACTGTTCAGACATTTGGCTTGCCATCAAATTAAGGGGTGTTGTGTTTTTGGTATGAAGGAAAGTGAACATGCCTAACAATTCAAACTGAATACCCAATTTTTTGGCTATAAGGATATAAAAGTTTGTTGAAACATTATCAACAGAACCATACATTTAAACATGCTTGGCAAGCGTCACATTTTTAAGATTTAATTGTCTCAAGTGGGGAAATATGATATCTAACTCAACAAATTGGTAGAATGTATATTTAAGCTTTAGATTATTACTATTTTAGTTTAAGACTTAATAATAGCAGCAGTTCAGTCTATATTGTTTTAGTTATTTGTGTAGTACTACTTGATGTTTAGGTCTTCATCTTATCTGTGATATGTTTCTATTAAAAATCATGAGAATTAAACATCTTAAAACAAATTTAGTTCGAGTGTTTAACTTTACCAATTATTGACTTTGTCAGTATAGCAGATTTTGATAAGAGTGCATTTCTTTTGAGTTTGAAAGGGCACTTGCAGTGCTTTTGTAGTATTTCCAACAAAAAGAGCATGAACAATAGTCAATACATAAAATAATAATTATCTTTACAAAAGAAGGTTTGGACGGGTTGTTGTCTCTTTGACACATTCCCCATTTCCATTCTCAATTTTATTAACTAATGCACATATAGGTTAGAGTTAAAAACTTTGTTGTGGATTCTCTGATGCTCCTCTAAAAGTATCCCTTCCCCATCTGAATAGTTTGTTTTATTGAAATTGCTGTTATAAAATTTTCCAAGTCCTTTAAGATTAAGGAAAGTATCTCTCCCTCATGCATATCTCTGATTCCTTGTCCATGTTTTGCTGTACATTTGGTCCTTTTTGGTTAAATCAGCTCTTCAACGTCTGTATCAAGATTTGGAATTTCGCAAACATCTTGGCTTCGAGCACCAGTGAAGATACATTAATTGTTGAAATGAGCATCTGTTGTAGTAAAGTTGGAACGGTTTATGTTACATGGTACCTGAACATTGAACTGTGACTTAAAACTTGCCCTTTATTACCGAAGCATAAAATAAATTCAGAAGGTAGAGAAAAGCTATTGGTAACCCTTTTGGTTCATTATTAATCCAAGAAACATGATTGAATATTAAATAAGGAGATGTGGTGTCCAATAAAGACCACAGGACAAAGATGTGAACAATTACAGTTCATCATAAAGCCTTTAACAATGAGCAAAACCAATACGGTATAGAAAACTTTAAAAGGCCCTCATCTATGCTTCAACAATAAACTTGCAACAAATATGGCAGACCACCAAAAACAACCACTGGATTACAAGTTATATTGTAGTCTTTTTGTTAATGTCTTCTTCTTCTTGCATGCACACAAACGTGACAATAGATTTATAGTAAACATCGTCTCCTTGTATACTACTTTAATGTTCAATTATGAGAGCTCGTCGAGGTAAGCAATATCATAGTCTGAGATTGTGTCTTAAAAAACTGCTTGACATATTAACACAAGTACTGATGATATATTTATTACCATAATTTGGGTGTTTTGCAGTATAATTAGAATCGTTTATGATATTAAAGTAAAGGGACTTTCTTTAAATAAAGTACTTAAAAACAAGGTTACTCATTAGGACCATCTTCTTGGCTGTATGACCTGAATGACTGAATACTCAAATTGTACAGCAGAATAAATGTTGAATAAAAAAGTTGATTGAATGTTCAATGAACTGACAAAGGCATCTTTTCCCCTATCTTCCTCCGGGTTGGTATATATGTAGTAAATGTGAAAACATGCCAATGGCAATTCTAATATTGTGTATAATACAGTCATTATGACAACAGACTGTAGAAAACGGATATTCCTTGTAATGATTGCTGAGTCCAAACTACTTTGTCTGCACCAACGAATCATTTGTAGCATCTTAATAATCAAACATAAATCCACAAAAAACATACAAGCGTACAACAATAATCCCATTACTGGTTTTGCAACAAGTGTCATCACATCTTGAGAAATATGCACATTGATCCATTCCATATAGGCACATGACTGAACCGGTTTATGATGGTCTGTATACGAATGAAAGTAGGTAAATTCTTACTTCATCGAAATTAAATTAATTGTCAAAGCACTCATGCTTACTAAAATTATAATGCTAGTAAAGGCATTCATATACGGACTAGTTTTTTGGCAACCAATGAATATGTTACATGAATAAACCGTCGAAAGGTCATTAGAGTCTGTAATATTGTTTTTAATTAAAATACATAATTGGTGAGCAAAGATAAACACATAAAGCATAAGCCAGGCCAAATGGTTCAAATATTCAATACAGTCATCAATAAAGACAACTTTGATCAAAGTCGATGTAGAATAGACAAATGAAATGAAATCCATTAAGAATATAATATACGTCAATGAGACTCCATTGCAGACAAAGGCTGTGTTTGGATATACGCCTAAGGCAGCCTATGGTTACCCATAGGTATCTTTGGGTACCCATGGTTTGATATTTTGATATATAGAATATCAAACCAAAGGTACCTATGGATAACCATAGGCCACCTCTGGCGTATATCTAAACACAGCCAAAGTCTTTCTTTTTATATCGGATTATGATAAAAAAAAATAATCGACAATATTGTTAAAATAGCAATCGGGAATATGAAGTATTCATAACCAAGAAAAAAATCTTTTGGTTTGAATATCTACAAGACGAATGGGAGGCAAACAATATTGATGCCATTGTTTCATGCAAAATGAGTATTAAGATTTATATCTATAACATATGTATCCTTCTTTTTTCTAGTTATCTGTTCTCTATCTATCATCTTTATTCTCATTCGTGTCCTCCTTAAAACAAAACCAAACCAAAATGACGTTCGTTACAGCTTCATCGTGACGTGTAAAACAATAGTTCGCTTTCATAATATCAATCATTCCACACGCATGGTGTTTTATTAATTCATATATTATCCATACTATTATTTCATCATCTCACCATGGATGTTTTAATTCTATCATAAATCTTAGTTAATACAAATTACAAATTAAACAAGTTGCTTTCTTTAAAAAAAAGAAATGCAATCGTGAACCTAAATGCCTGTTTGGCATGAACGATCAGATAATTGGTACATTATAATAAAGAAGCATAATATTACCCTTTTTTAATATAAAATGAAGAAAAACTGATATGGGTTCTTATAGAAGCTGCTTTTCTATGTGGGGTATAATTTTCTTGTTAAAGAAATAATTTCTCTCTCTCTCTACCATCCCTCTCTCTTCCGATAGATAACATAACAGCATGCAACCTGATTAAAATTCAGATTTATCTTAACTCGCATGCTCGTACATATAAGCATACGAGGAAAACGAAAACACATCTCTATATTATGATTAGATTGTACAACATGCTACCACTCACGGTTTGTTCCATTCTGAGGCCAGAGCTATTTTGGAAATTAGAGGTAGCGTCCTGGCTAAAGTCGAAATGTAAATGTGAAAACAGTCTTTGTTTTGAAGAAGTTTTTGAAATGAATCATGATTATTTGTTTGTAGCCAGTTTGAAAATAGTTCAAAACCCTAAGCTATATTCGTATTTGTTAATTGATTATTCCGAACTAAGACCGTTTTGGAAAATCAATTACACTGGTTTATATGGGTTGGTCATTGGCTATCATATTCGAGATATTCTTGATCTCAATTTATTTATACCCCAGCTTGTATTTCAGAAACCTTAACATATGCGACTCTTAATTTTTTTAGCTATTGATGTACGATATCAATCAGTCTCGATGAACACTTATCTCTATAGAAACTGTTGGACGCTAATACATATTCATTAGATTCATTACCTTTTACGCAGGTAGCCATATAAAAGAACTGATGTATTCCGAAAAGACAGTAGGCATTTCCGGTATTCCGAAAGACTACAGCATCAATTAAGGGACGACATCAAAAGATCAATGTAGGATAAAAAACTTAAATCAAATAGTTTGGGGGTGGGGGGTTAAAATTGCTGCAAGTTTTGTTTATCCAAAATCGATTTTACATATACTAGTATCAATATTGGTCAATCAATTTTTCCCAAATTAAGTTAAGAGGGGGGGGGGGGGGGGGGTCAGTGAAAAAAACTATGTGAATTAAGTTTTTTATCCTACATTGAACTTTTGATGTCGTCCCTAATATAATAAATATCAACCGCTCGTAGATAAAAGTTACCCTACAAAGACCCCCTGGGGAACAGACAGGAAGTATGTTGAATGCATAATAATACATAACTATTTTACCATTTGTGAAATATTCGTCTGGGGAACACTTAATGAAAGTGCGCATTTAGTGAAGTGTTCTTCAAGGGAATGTGCCTCTGGAAAACACAAATCAAAAGTTACCATTTAGTGAAATGAACTGTTCCCCTAGGGCACATATTTCAAACGTTACCATTAGTGAAATTAATCCTGAAACGCTGGACATATTTTTTAATCATATCATTATATTACCAATTTCAACAGTTCTTTGAATTGAAATTCCCATCGAAGGAAAATTAAACATTTAAAAAACAACAGTCCATTTTTGATTTTCTCAAAAGAGAAACATCATATAAAATTGAAAAGTATATGATACTCAAACTTATCCAACCCTAAGACAGTGTTTCACATGATACCAAAACCTTCTCGAACTGTTCCCCTAGAGCACACATTTTATAAGTTACCATTAGTGAAATATACCCTGAAACGTTGGACATATTTTTTTATCATATCATTATATAACCAATTTCAACAGTTCTTTGAATTGAAATCCCCATTGAAGGGAAATTAAACATTTAAAAAACAACAGATCATTTTTTATTTTTTTTAAAAAAGAAACGTCATATAAAACTGACAAGTATATGATGTAAGTGGCAGTTTAAACATGTGACAAACACTCAAATCTATCCAACCCTGAAACAGTGTTTCACATGATACCAAAACATCTTAGGTTCTTTAATTAAACATCACGCAAATAGAAGCCTTAAATAGTATTTTTCGCATACCTGGATTTGTGCCCAAACCTATAAAACCTAAGTCATCTTCTTTATTTCAGATGCAATTGCCATAAATTTTTCATTGCATTTCAAAGTAGATAAGTAATTATTAGTTACTACTGGTTGTGGTCGTAGTGCCATGTATTCTAAACATTAAGGGACATCAGACTCGGACTTCTCTTGAACTGAATTTTAATGTGCGTATTGTTATGCGTTTACTTTTCTACATTGGCTAGAGGTATAGGGGGAGGGTTGAGATCTCATAAACATGTTTAACCCCGCCGCATTTTTGCGCCTGTCCCAAGTCAGGAGCCTCTAGCCTTTGTTAGTCTTGTAGTGTTTTTAATTTTAGTTTCTTGTGTACAATTTGGAGTTTAGTATGGCGTTCATTATCACTGAACTAGTATATATATTTGTTTAGGGGCCA
Organism: Mytilus californianus; assembly: GCF_021869535.1. Classification (NCBI taxonomy): domain Eukaryota; kingdom Metazoa; phylum Mollusca; class Bivalvia; order Mytilida; family Mytilidae; genus Mytilus; species Mytilus californianus. Next base: position 55,995,867 of record NW_026262679.1, on the reverse strand, counting down.
GCTGAAGGACGCCTCCGGGTGCGGGAATTTCTCGCTGCATTGAAGACCTGTTAGTGACCTTCTGCTGTTGTCTGTTCTATGGTCGGGTTGTTGTCTCTTTGACACATTCCCCATTTCCATTCTCAATTTTATTATTCTATCCCCAGGCACAGATAACTTCAGCCAGGTTTTGCACTACTTTTTGGATTTTTTGTTTTTCAACTTTTCAACTTCGAAAAGCATTTTTGCCTTCCGACTGTTTTGATTCTAGTACCACTGAAGAGTAACGCGCATCTGGTTTCTTTGATTGGATCAGAGATGCCCTTAGAACTCAGGGGGATGCTTTCTACGTTGTATTGTGATCTTTCTTGTGAGGCCACTAGCTGACTTCCCAATGCCGTACTGACAGCAGGTCCGATAATATTGATCACCGGTGCATATGCGCCACTAACGAATCGGGGGCTGCCACTGTCCTTGAAATGGATGCATTATATACATGGTCTCTGTACATCCATGGCCGTTGACGGCGATCCTCTTGTTGATGGCAAATGATCAAAAAGTCTCGATTTGCTGTTTTTTGGATTTCATGTCTGGTTCTGGCTGTTGAGATTTCTTTATTTGAGGATCATGATGACGATGCCTTTTCGGTGGTTCCATAGATAAATGAAGGCGTAGTTTTGTTACACTTTTTAGAACTTTCGTTTGTGTCTTGGTTATATTTAAAGCTCTGAATCAGATTCTAGAGGCACATTGGAATTTTCTTTGTTGGTATATGTCAAAGATGGGACACTTTTATCAAAAGCTATAGGTTGGAAACATTTTACAAAACCTAATACAGGTATCATGTTCTATATATAGCTTGGTACAGAATCAGTTCATACCATACACTTTGTTTTGTTTTGTTTAAGATAATAGCATTGACCATAAATCTTTACACAATTAAAAATCAGATCCCACATTATTTGGTTAAATCGACTCAAAATTTTTTTTAGTTCTTTCGAATTGCTTGTTTTAACTTTTTCTGAAGAGTAAAAAATCGAAGCAAAAACATCTCATGTTTATTAGTATAGTCACATTCATTGATAATTGCTAAATTAGACGCAACAGTACTTTCCGATGCTCAAATTTCATTAATCTACTAGTATTAGAAAGATACAAATCAAGGTAACACAAATCTGACCGAATCGTATGAACTCCTAAAAAAAGCAAAAGCATCAACAGATTAAGGGTCTCCTGCTATGTATGAATGCTTCATCCGCATGAGAATTTTAAATCAGTAAAAATTCATAATCGGGAATAGGAAACAATCGATAAATTTACAGTTCGATGACTTTTCTGGTTTTCAAATATATTAGAGCGCGAAAACATGTGGCTAGTGAGTTGATACACAGACACATCGTATCGGTCAATCAATTCGTCATGGTGACGGTAAAACTTGTGTACAAAGTGTTGATAATTTCTGAAGTTTTTGTGTCCGGAGCAAAAACGTATTAACTATTAACTCCAAGGTAAATTTAAAAAGGGGGAAATCCATGGCAAACCTGACAAAATCAAACGCTCGACTATATCAACCAACAGATCGAATGACTTGGTACATGCATTTTCCGAAGATAATTGTGGTTTAAACCTGGTTTGATAGCTAGCGAAACCCCCAACCTGTATGACAGTTGTTTATAGTTCCTTTGCAAGACATCTTTGGGAAATTGGATCAAAACTTTTCAGTGTCATTGAGAGAGAGAGATCAAGGATAGTTATATCATTGGCAATCGTACCACATCTCACTATTTTATGTTGCGGAAGATAAACGCTATGGCGTCCATTCTAGTGCAGTAGGATGAATGATATATTTATCTCATTATCTTGGAGAAGCGCACTATTGCTACATATATATTTCCTATATAACTTGCATCATTTGTAGTGTCGTCTAAAGATATCCATTCCGTCTAAAGAAAGACTTTATAACTCCGCACATCATTGTTTTATTTACAAACTCATGCATGAATTCTGTAATTCATTTTGCACGAGATGAAATAATGTAATGCCATATTAATACTATGAAAAACACCAATTAGATGAAACAACAGAAAAAATTATACAGCTGCCGAGTCAAGCGTGCAAGAAACGTTCAATATGCCAAGAAATATGTTAACTGTAATGAAAAAAGGTAATTTTAGTTTTCCGACAAAACTTAGTTAAAAATGTTAACATCTTTGGACGATAGTTAACGAAACATATATCTCCATTTTCCCAGTTCGTAGAAAAACGTGTTGAACCGCACAATTGCACTACACTGAATTTTTCACCAGATAATCTGCTGTCATAATATGCATGAAGACAAAATTGTTACAAAAATAGGATCTTAGTACTGCTTAATATAAAAATGATTGAACTGACTTAAACATGCAAATCAACATGTCGATGACAGTACACCAAATGTAACACATAGATCGCCATTAAGCTGTCAAAGAATAAAGCACACGATACATCCATTTATTATAATAAAATCATAAGTTATTGATGTTCGTATTGAAATCCAGATACATATTAAGCCACCGGTCTTTGTAAATTTTTATTAACTATATTGTCATTAATGCAAAGTTCCATAATTGACGAAACGACGTTTTAATGAGCGCTATTAGTGGTTCTCGTCGATTATATATATTGGTAATTCTTCTTCTCTGAATTCATTGAGATGAAATATATGACGCCTTGGACTATATGTTAAGATTGTGTCCAATCGTTCTCTTTCATAAATATGTTTTAATTTGTATTTCACCGTAGAGAAATATAGGAAGCCCATTTCTAAAAATGGAAACTTGAAATATTAAAGCTTCTGTTACATCTCCTTTATTATATATATACAACGAATAAAAAAAAGACTTAGTGATTATCAAACTTGCCGAGACAACAATTTAAGGGGGAAGGCGTGAGTATCATCATATTTTTGTCTGCTGGTTCCATTTCCTTGTTTTTACACAATTGAACGAGCAGGGGTCCATACATACATGATCTGTCAAAATATTGTGGAAATTCCTAGTTTCATTTCATGTATAGGACATATTGAATATGATCAGTTTTGGGGTACTGTTAAAAACAGTTGAAAACACACAAGTAGGCATACTTTGATTTAAGCTTTGCACATGCTCTCGCTAAGAAAAGCCATGAATGGATAAATGCACAGTATAAACATGCTCAAAATAAAATCTGAAGTCATGGTATTTTGTTTGTGTGATTAAGTGAAAATGCAAACCTGTCGTTTTAAATTAACATTAACCTTTATGATAATATAACATCAAACTATCTTAGCCTTATACACAATGAACTTTCAACGTATAGTTTCAAGTCAACGTTATTGTATGATAAGACTGCTGTGATACTATATAGTGATTTGATATATGATGCCATCTTAGCTAACATCATGTACTTTCAAGCTATCATCGTGATGTGTCAAGTCAACAGATTTTATTATGAGCCTATCATGCCATTATAATGAAGTAACATCGTGCTACTTTAGCTGAGTATTTATTTATGATAAGACAACATCATAAAGCTTAACCCATTATATTTTTTTATAATAGGAATCGAAGTGGACGACTTACCATTATTAAGTTGCAAGTAAACATCGTGTAATGTGAACTTAACATCGTATAGTTTCAACTCCACGTAATGTCTCATAAGCACACCATCATAACGCAGTTGCTTACCATTATGCTTTCACAACTTCAACACGTGTGTCAACATAACTTAAACTTAACATATTGTTGTTTTAAGTAGGTTAATGACTCGATTCATAATCATGCTATCTTAACTTTACACTAAACCGTTCAGCATAACGTTTCGTCAGACACGTGAAATCTTAAAGGATGCGCGAAATGGATATTTATTTTGGTATAATACGTAAATATCGTTCAATAATGTCATGGTGTCATACAGTTTGTCATAATAATGAAAATGCACACATAATGAATGACTACATTTTATCAGAGCTAACATGCTTTGCTAAACCAAACATTGAAATAAATCAAAACAATATTTACATCTGCATGGTTACTTAGGAAGAAAGAAAAGAAGTTAGCAATATTCTTTAACTTCACTTTCCCCTATCATAGATGATGTTCTTTCACTAAATAACTCAAAAGTTGGTGACTATATTGAACGCATCTATCACATCGAACTTGAGATATAGAATACAACAGATACAGTAAAGTCTGCCTCATATCTTGACTTACATCTAGAAATTATACGGAGTCATGATATATTTCCCAGTTGATACGATATTCCAGGGCTTGTATTTCCTATCATGATTTCCTTGATAGGGGGTTGCTGCTCACAAGGAAGCTATTAAACCAAGAGTTCCAATTGGTGAAGTTGAAATCATCCCTTCGTAAATTTAACGGACGCCATCACGAGTTGTTTGGCCGTTATGGAATATCCGTTTCACAGATGACAACGGGTATGTTTCAGTTGTCGTTACTACAATCCCGTCCCCTTTTGCCCAAATGTGACCTACCGAATTAGACTTATCACCAGGTTTGTACTAACATGAGCAATACAACGTGTGTCACATGTGGAGCAGGATCTGCTTACCCTTCCTGAGCACCTGAGATCACCCCCAGTTTTTGGTTGGGTTCGCCGTCTTGCTCAGTCTTTAGTTTTCTATGTTGTGTTTTGTGTACAACGCAATCAAAGTAAGAGACATTGTCTTTAATCCCAAAACATATTCATAGAAAATTATAAACAAATACATCATAAGACAGGAAACATGGTCCAAATATTCATTACTGTCATCTATGAAGAACAGCTTTATAAAAGTCGGTACGGAATAGACAGATTGAACCATCCGTGACGGAAATAGCGTACATAAATGTGTCTCCAGTTCTGAAAGAGCATTCCCCTATACATCGGATTATCAAAAACAAATTAGTCGAAACTAAAGCTGCAAAAGCAATGGGGAATATGACGTATTTATAACCCACAGAATATCTTTACTATAAAATCTACAAGACTCAAAGGTTACCATGTTATCTTTTCCACTTTCATCCTCTGTCAGAGTAAGAAGCAAGATAATATCATTAGTTACATATTGTGCTAGTGACCCAATACATTATATATGGGGTCAGTAAATTCCATATGGGGCGAGAGCGAATATGACCCCATGCATATATTCCGTATTAGGTCACTAGCACACTGTGTAACGAATATATCTTACCGACTATCTTAACATGTGGTATTTAGACTAGTCGCCTATCAAAGAGATCAAATCTTCAATATTAAGAACCTACTTCCATTGGTCTATACAAAAACAAATAACAACTTGTTAGCTTTTAATGTGTTTTCTGCATTTATTTCAATCGTTCATCATCAATTTCTTCGTCCGTTGAAAACTTTCAGGGAAATTATTCATGAATAACAATCGAAATTGTAGTTTTTTCAAGGAACTGTTGTCTGTTTCTTTAAACAAAGGATATTCTTGTTTGTAATTTACTTCAAACGTTATTCATATATGATGTAGGAAAGATGCAGAGATTTGTCAATATGATTTAGTACTTCTTATTTACCTCAACTATACGCCACTGGTTTAGTATGTCATTTGAGAGGATAATTACAAACGAATATTACATAACTGATCCGCGAGAAGACGATATTTCCTTTTGTCGAGACATTAATGAAAAATAAAATTGAGAATGGAAATGGGGAATGTGTCAAAGAGACAACAACCCGACCATAGAACAGACAACAGCAGAAGGTCACCAACAGGTCTTCAATGCAGCGAGAAATTCCCGCACCCGGAGGCGTCCTTCAGCTGGCCCCTAAACAAATATATATACTAGTTCAGTGATAATGAACGCCATACTAAACTCCAAATTGTACACAAGAAACTAAAATTAAAAATAATACAAGACTAACAAAGGCTAGAGGCTCCTGACTTGGGACAGGCGCAAAAATGCGGCGGGGTTAAACATGTTTATGAGATCTCAACCCTCCCCCTATACCTCTAGCCAATGTAGAAAAGTAAACGCATAACAATACGCACATTAAAATTCAGTTCAAGAGAAGTCCGAGTCTGATGTCAGAAGATGTAACCAAAGAAAATAAACAAAATGACAATAATACATAAATAACAACAGACTACTAGCAGTTAACTGACATGCCAGCTCCAGACTTCAACTAAACTGATTGAAAGATTATGTCTTCATCATATGAATATCAGGCACAATCCTTCCCGTTAGGGGTTTAGTATCATACCATCATAACATATATGAGAAGAACATAACCCGTGTCATGCCAACAACTGGTTTTTAAATAAATGTGTTTAGTGCCGATGCAAAGACCCTATAAGTGAATCAATATTAACGCCAAAATATGCAATCTTTAATGACCTGACAACAGTATCGTAACTATATCCCTTCTTAATAAGTCTATTTAAAGGTTTTGTTAGCTTCAGAGGTGAATACTGACATTTTTGTGCTTTATAAAGAATATTTCCATAAAAAATTGGATGTGAAATACCTGAACGTATAAGAAGTCTGCATGTTGAGCTATATTTACGAATGATGTCCTTATACCGATGATAAAATTTAGTAAATGTTTTGACTAGTTTGTGATATCGAAAACCCTGGTGTAATAATTTTTCAGTAATACATAAATTTCTCTCGTTAAAATCTAAAATATTGTTACATACACGAGCGAATCGTACAAGTTGAGATATATAAACACCGTAAGATGGTGACAAGGGAACGTTACCATCTAAAAATGGATAATTAACGATAGGAAATGAAAAATCATCTCTTTTATCATATATTTTAGTATTAAGCTTTCCGTTAATGATATAGATATCAAGATCGAGGAAAGGGCGGTGGTCATTGTTAGTATTAACTTTATTTAAAGTAAGTTCAACATGATAAATTTCTTTAGTATACTGAAGTCGTCATTATTGAGAGCCAAAATATCATCCAAATATCTAAAAGTATTATTATGTATCAGATGTTGTTTCGATGGGTCTTTGCTGATTTTTGTCATAAATTGTAACTCATAGCAATACAAAAAAAGGTCCGCAATAAGTGGTGCACAGTTAGTTCCCATTGGAATTCCGATAACCTGACGATATACGGAATCTCCAAAGCGAACAAAAATGTTATCAAGTAAAAATTCAAGGGCATATATAGTATCAAAGCATGTCCAATTGACATAGTTTTTTTGTTTATTGCTACTAAAAAATGACCTAAAAGAGTTTGAACATATATATTCACATTCTGACTTTTTAAATGCCCATTTAATTAGGTGTGTGATATTTTCTTAATGGGAATGTGAGGCAATGTGGTATATAGGGTAGAAAAATCAAAACTTTGAACAGATTCAAAATCACCAATATATGCATGTAATTTATCAAGTACTTCCAACGAGTTCTTGACACTCCAAAAGTAATTAATTCCACTATTTTCAAAGGCCTTATTTGAACAATTTATTATCAGGTTTTTGATTGTACCAAGTGTACTGGTAAGAAGAATAGACAATTTAGTAGTGGAACAATGGCTTGAAGACGAAATGAATCTATATTTGTAAGGTGTTTTGTGTAGCTTCGGAAGCCAATACATAGTTGGGACTTTCATTATATTTGGTTCTGCATGTAAAGCGGTAGCTAAAAGTTTATGTTTGTTACAGATGTCGTTTTCTGAAAATGGAGTCAGTTGGAATGTTGGTGAATTGGTGATTTCTTTTTTCAGAACCTCAATGTAAAATTTACGTCAAACAATAATAATATTATCAGCAGCTTTATCGGCCGGGACAAAAACAAATTCCTTGGCTAGTTCTTTTAGTTTATGTTTGATACGAGAAATAGGTTTATTGTGGTTATTGTTAAGAGTAAAATGTTCTTTAAAATGTTGAATACGTATATCAACTATGTTCATTACTGAATTAAAAAAGGAGTCCAAAGATTTTTTGTCAGCTTTTTCCCGTTTTATCCATTTCAAACAGTAAGTATGGAGTGAGTCGTGGATGATATTAAGACACTCATTCCAATTAATAATTGACGGGGGACGATATTTAGGTCCTTTACTGAGGAATGATTTTAACTCTCGGTCTTGAACGATGTTAAGATCTCCTGTTATAACATGGGAAATGGGTCCATAAATGTATTCTGAATTACTGCAATTACATGAAGTAGGTGTATTTTCACTGATATTAACATCTTTACACAATTGGCTATAATTAAACACAAATTTCCGGGTAGATTTCTTGTAAATATAACAAATAAGAGGGAGCTCAGTATTATCAAAATATCCCGGAATTTGTTCTTTAACAGAATGGTCGTTAAAAATACCGGCAATATTTACAAAATCAAAACCTTTATTGACATACTTTATTTTAATAAACTGTTTTTTATGATCTTCAGGGCGATCAATTTTGGGAAACAGTTTAGAATAACAATATGCCATTATAATTTGAACGATTTCATACTTAGGACTGCTATATGAAATTGTGTTGCAATCCTCTAAAATTTTATTTAACTTATTAACCGGTAATGAACAGAGCTTTGTTAACAGATAATGTCTGCCGTTGTTTTTTGAAATAGAAATAAGGTCCGAAATATTGGTATGATTGGTCCGAAATTTTCTTTGATTGCGATGTATACATCAGAGTTTCTTGTTTAATTGTAAAATGAGGATTTCTGGGAAAACAAAATTCTACTTTCCCCCAGATACAATGTATAGGAAATGCATAGAAATCAACTTTTTTGGGGGGGAGGGGGAGGGGTTTAAATTGTCATCCATGATCCATGCATTATTTTCCTTGAAAGGAGACATCAATTTTTTTCTTGGGAAACAATACATATTAATCCATTGACCCTGACTAGTTTCCGCAGAGAACAAACAAACAAAAGATCACCCGGAGACATTATATCATGAGATGTCTTTATTCAAAAGCATAATTTTGTTTAGCCTTTACATTAATGACAACTACAAACGATAGAGCATCTTTTTCTTGGGGGCGGGGGGAGGTAAGAGTTATTAGAAAATTATCCAGGACAAATATAGCAGATAACATTATCTGGGTAAAAAAAAAACAATTAAGAATGATGTGATTGTTATTCAAGTAAGACTACAAAAAGTTCAAATCATGATTTAGCATTGCTACTGAAATGCAGCTGACTCTATCGGAATAATTCATCATATCAGGGGAATACAAAAAAAATTGTATGTTATATCAAACTGGAAATAAGTGATAGAAACCTTTAAAATATATGCACAAGTGAACTACTTTTTTGTTGATGATAAAATGAATAATGTTTTGTTTGGGAAACAACAGACGTTCGACTTTCTTCCATATACAATGTAAGAAAAATAATATAGATTTCTAAACATAATGCAATATTACTTATTGGAATCGTCCGTTTACTTTACAAGATTAATTTCAAAGGATTACACGAACAATTAATTAGATTTGAAAGTGATACAAAAAGGAATGTCTCATAAAGCATTTTTTTTTTATGAAAAGGTAAAGCCAAAAAGAAATTAATCTTTTTTACACTGAAAATTGATAATTTCCATAGGAAACAGACAACAAAAATATTTCCATGGGGAAACTATACATAATCATATTCAACTGGTGTTCTTGAAAAGTTATTTTCAGGGGGAAAAAAGTAAGATGATACTATTTTACGTATATATTTCTGATATTTTGCACCAGAAATCTTATAGTTTCCCAAGAAACTTAAGTCAGCTGTGCATCATTCTTCATTAATATTAATTAGGATTTGACAGTCTTCCGTAAACATTTATTTTGGCTGATTAAACGTGAAGGTTTAGGACGCTTTCGGTGGCTTATTAAACTGATTGATGAAGGTTATAAAATTGAGAATGGAAATGGGGAATGTGTCAAAGAGACAACAACCCGACCATAGAACAGACAACAGCAGAAGGTCACCAACAGGTCTTACACTAAAGTATTTATATATGCTTTTTTTAATTACTGGGTCTAGTATTTTGTTGAATAATCATCATTTGAAGCTATTCTAAATTGGTTTTTTTTGTTTTTGTTTATTTCTGCATCATTCTTTTTCAGTTTTTAAACGCTCATTTTTTCCCCTTACTATATTTGAAATCATCTATGAAGAACAGCAGCTGATATAGAATGCAGGCTATCTTGATGGTATTTTAGTAGGTAAAGTACTTTGAGGTTGCTGTCAGTTACTACGCCTGACTTCGAATAAATAGTAGTCTGCTAAACTGCCGGAATGCCTTCATAAGCATACCGGTTGTTATCTGGATTTTAACTTTCATTTACCGATTACCTCCCTTACTTTGGGTTGGGAAACTGATCAGGATATCAGGAGTCAACTAAACAACTAGTAAAAATGGGCAAGCTCAATACATTTATGATTCAGCTTCAAAATCAGAATGCAATATTTTACCCAGGACAACCCGTAAACGGACAGGTCTATGTTGATTTGAATGCAGACATGAAAATGAGAGGTATATAAGTTTTCATTACTTCTAAAATAACTGATGATTATGGTAATTTCGCAATACTTTTAAAATGTTATTATTTCGCAATACATATAATATATTTTTATTTCGACTCCTTTATGATAACCCTCATTATGTAGTCAAGTTCATGAAACACCTTCAAGTTGTAGATCTATATATTTTCCACCTAATGATTTTATGATGATAATGTGAATTTCACTTACTAGCATACTATGACCCCATTGTCTAAAACTGAGCTCACTTTTCAATTTCTGAAGCAAAGTTTTCCCGTGGATGGGTAGCCAATTGAAAAAAATGCTGTGGATCAGTGTTTAATTTTTATGAGTACGAAATAGAATTAAAAGTATTGGTCACCGACAGAGTTCGGAATTTTGATCACATTTCAGTACTAAGCAAACATACAAAAATGTACATACAGTTCATTTCCTGTATATACTTGCAGGAAAGGAAACAATAATGAAAAGAATCGTTAAAATTATATATTGCTTTTCTGTGGCATCATATTATTTTTGCCATTGGTCAGATTGAATAAAAAAATTGCACTGGTTATAATAAATTCAAAAGCATTTAGACCATTATTATTCTAATAAGATACAATGTATGCATGTCCTAGCAAAATATATGGCTGCTTTCTCTCTTGAGAGCCCTGTGAACATCATTGAACATGTTGAAGTTTCGTTTAAGAAATGCTGAAGGCTTATCTTCCCTACTTTCACTTTGGCCAAATCACTTCTTTCACTTTCAAGAATCAATTCTTTCCACATGCATGACATGTTTTACTTGTTTAACAATATTGAACTTATAGGACCACTAGCTTTAGTTAAATTGTAAACTTTTCAAGGCAAACAGTCGCATGAAAAATCAGGAAGAAAATGATTTCCCAGTGTGGTAACAGATGGATCACATCACAGTGACACGTCTACATGTACTTAAATGTAATAACTTATGTGTGGTCAAAATTATGGCAAGCCGTTGTGGAATTTATTCCCTATTTATTAATATTAATAAATCGAATTTTTAATATTTAGAATTCCTATCATTATCATGTTCATGTCATTTTTTAATATTAATAAATGAATTTCTAATATTAGAAAATGAATTTCTAATATTAGAAAATGAATTTTTAATATTAAAAAATCATGTAATAATATTAAATATTCAATGGGATTTATCAATATTAATAAATGATTTCTAATATTAAAAAATATCCTGATTTATTAATATTAAAAAATCAACATCTATGTTACCTTAGGTTTAAGATAAGACAAAATAATCATGATCTGCCAAACGCTCTTGTGATGGATTGGATAAGTGTCAAATCTGCCCGTCTATAATGTCAACCCACATAAAGTATCAAAAGAAAGTTTGGATTATTTAATGATTAAATGTTCTATTTCACATAAAAGTATCCTTTAATATTACATATTTAATGTTTACATATATATATAGGTATAGGTACATGTTATATTTACACGTGTGCAATCAGTCTTGATGGTTATGTTGATTCTCACCATTTAATTTGTTTCTTACACCAATATTTTATTTCATTAAATGTAGTAATAGACATAAAGACTGTAGTACATCATAATACAATTTCTACAACACTATTACGTGGTGAAATATACAGAAAAAAAAACAACTAATTTTTGTCTCACCTGTTGCAGAAATGTGAGACATAGTGGTTACTATCTGCTGCGGGCAACAACATAAACTATTTGTATAAAGCTTTATATTTCAGAAGGTAGAAGACCTGGATGCTTCATACCTCATATGCAGATGCCTTATGTTATGAAGTTTCCGTCTGTCATACGTCCATTGTCCTTGACCTCATTTTAATGATTCAGCGACTGCTTGAAAAAAATGTATGTTTTTTTGTCATAGGATAACAATAATTAGTATATGGGATCCTTGCAAGGTCTACATGTCCTTCAGACAGGGTTCACCTAACCTTACCTAATTTCATGGATCAGTGACCAATGTTAAATTTTTTGTGGTCAAGTCCCTATGATCTCAGTTACCATAAATAGGTCAATTATATTTGATGTATGGAGTAATTGTAAGCTGTACATGTCAGACTGGCAGGTGTCAATTGACCTTGATTCATTGGACAGTGTTTAGTTTTTGTGGTTAGGTCTGTTTCTCAGATACTATAAGCAATAAAGCAGCTATATTTGTTGTAAGGTGAACATGTCTGTCTGGCAGGTTTCATCTGACCTTGACCTTTTTCATGGTTCATTGGACAATGTTAAAGTTTTGTTGTTTGGTCTATTTCTCAGACATGTCAGATACTATAAGCAATAGGGCCACTATAGGTCAACTATATTTGGTGTATACTATAAAATGCTTGTAAGGTGTACTTGTCTGTCTTGCGTGTTCATCTGTCATCTGCTCTTGACCTCATTTTTATGGTTCATTTGTCAGTGAGTTATTTTCATGGTTATGTCTGTTTTTTTCAGATATTATAAGCAACAGATCAACTATATTTGGTGTATGGATTGATTGCATGGTGTACATGTCTGTCAGGGTTCATCTGTCTTTGACCTCATTTTTATGGTTCATTGGCCATGGTTAGTCCAGTTTTGAAATAAGGTCTGTTTCTCAGATGATATGAGCAATAGGCTAACTATATTTGATGTAAGTTATGATTGTAAGGTGTACATGTCTGTCTGGCAGAGTTCATCAGACCTTGACCTCATTTGCATGTGGACAATGTTAAGTTTTTGTGATACTTGTAGTATAACCTTCATATTATAGACTTTCAGCTTATGTTAATTCATACTAAGTTAAGCAGGCAAGATATTTCAGTGTGTGTACTTTTGTTAAATATGAAATTCATTGATGTTTTCCTGTCATTTGACCCATAAATTTATTTTTCTCCTATCAATGTGTACAACTTTCATTCAACTTTTTTTGTTCATATTTTCTTACAGAAGTTCGACTAAAATTTGAAGGATATGGCAATGTTCATTGGACAGAGAGACACTCATCAGGGTCAGGAAAGAATCGTCATACCAGAACTGTACATTACAGTGCTCGGGAAACCTACTTTGATATAACTGTCGCTGTATACGGACAGTGTAAGAAGAATAAGTGTTGATAAAATAGTAGCCTTATAAAAATAAGGAGATTAGGTATGATTGCCCATGAGACAACTATCCACCATAGTTCAAACAAATAGGATGTAATCAATTATAGGCAACCATATGGCCTTCAACAATGAGAAAAACCCATACCATACAGTCGGCGATAAAAAGGCCCCAACATCAAAAATATGAAACAATTCAATTGAGAAAATTAACGGCCTAATTTATAACAAAACAATTAACGAAAAACAAGTATGACATGAACCAACGACAACCACTGAACTACAGGCTCCTGACATGTGACAGGCACATAAAGAATGTGGCGGGGTTAAACATGTTTGTGAGCACTCAACCCTCCCCATAACCTGGGACAGTGATGTAACAGCACAACACAAAAACAAACTACAAAAATCAGTTGAAAAAGGCCTTGTTTATTTTGTTGACCTTTATGTATACCTGGTATTAATTTTTCATGGGTACCAAATTTCGTGGTTAAAGAAAAACATGCGTTTTTGTGGATATTTGATTTCGTGTTTTTACCATAGTCTCTATACAAGCCTATAAAAAATTTGGACTTCATTGAACATTGAAACTCATGTTTCACCTGAACCCACGAAATCAACGAAAATCAGTATCCCATGAATAATAATGATTCCACAGTAGATGAAAGATCTCTCTAAATAGCCCCAAAAATTTATAGCTTCCGTTAGGTACATCTTTGATTAAAAAAATCAACAAAATCAGAGGTAAATACTAATTGAAGAATTGAAAATGTACTAAGGGGCCACAGCAAACCCCATGATCACTATCAGTCCATATCAATATATTTTTGTATAATATTTGTATAGTTTTTATTTAGGATATTCTGTCGAATAATAAATTCAAGAATCTAAATAAAGAAAAATATTCAATGAGTGAACAAACAATACATTAATTCACAAATGCCATAACACATGAGGTAATTGTAAGTGTAATGACTAAATGTCCCTCAAAAGGGGGAGGATTGAAATCTCAAAAAATAAGTTGAACCCCTCCACAACTTTACATTCATATACCTTGTCCTAACCCAGGAACCTCTTCAGTGGTTGTCTTATGATTAGTCATATATGAGGGTCTGGATGGAGTTTACAGAATATAGCTTAAAGGACAAAAAGTGCAGAATAAAAGGTAAAAAAATAAAGAAAAGAGAAAATAGGTGCCAAAAAAATTAGAATAGAGAAAATAGGCGAAAAAAAATTAATAATAGAGAATAATGGTCAAAATAAAGAATAGAGAATAATGGTCAAAATAAATAAAGAATAGAGAATAATAATCAATATAAATAAAGAATAGAGAAAAATAATGGTCAGAATAGATAAAGAATAGAGAAAAATTGTCAATATAAATAAAGAATAGAGAAAAATAGTTTAAATAATTAAAGAATAGAAAATAATGGTCAATATGAATTAAGAATAGAGAAAAAAGGTCAAAAACGTTAATGGACTCCAAATGTTTGTGTTTTTTTTTATGGAATTGGGTGTCTGTCTCATTGTATTATAATCCATCCTACTTTTATTCATATCTAGAAAACTTTTTTACTCGTATAATACACATATTTTTATACCCCCACTCCAAGGGAGGGGCTGTATTGTTTTACCTCTGTCCATTCCATAAAATTTTAATCACATTTTTCCCAGGAGATCAGAGATTCATGAAGTTTAGTATCAAGCTTCCTGTATTTTCTATCCTTCATTGTTATTCCTGTCGGAAACAAACATGAAAAAAAGACTAAATCTTGTTGAAATGCACATTTTATATGTATATGACCAAACATTGGATGGAATTCAGCTAGAAACAAAACACAAATTTAAACAAAATTAAGCAAAACTTTCAGCAAGTTCTAATATTTATTTATTGGGAAAATTAATACATGATCATGTATTAGGGACCCTAAGTATGCTCTCCTGGGATACTAAAGTAATTGTAATTAAGTATTTGAAATAAATTGTATTGAATTAAAAAAAGAAAATACATTATCATGTACACAATGGTATTGAATAATGAATGACTTTGGTGTCAAATTTGATATTTCATAGTTATTACAATTATTGATCTGAAACAAGGTAGTTTCTCGAGCACTGTATATGATAATGGTATATTTTTTATTGATTCTGATTATGATCAAATTCAAATTTTACAGTAAATTATTGATGGGTTTGAAAATAGGTTTAGAGGAATGAGGTGAGAGGGGTGGTTATTTTTATATTGAAATAGATTCTGTGATGCAAAGTTTTATGTTTCGACCTTAGTTTTGAAAGTCTTTGAATATTTGCATTATTTCAGAAATTCGTCTGAGATATCAAGGCTATGCTAATGTTCATTGGACTGAGACACGCGAGACAGGGACAGGGGATGATAGAAGAACAGAAACAGATACATACAGTGCTCATGAAACATACTTTGATATTACCATTGCCTTGTATGGCACATGTAAGGCTATATTTTATGGCACATGTAAGGCTATGTCTTTATGGCACATGTAAGGCTATATTTTATGGCACATGTAGGGCTATGTCTTTATGGCACATGCAAGGCTATATTTTATGGCACATGTAAGGCTATATTTTTATGGCACATGCAAGGCTATATTTTTATGGCACATGCAAGGCTATATTTTTATGGCAAATGTAAGGCTATATTTTTATGGCACATGCAAGGCTATATTTTTTGGCACATATAAGGTTATATTTTTGTATAAATTTTACCAGCAAAATACAATCACGTGATTGAACAGATGATAAGAAATATGGATTTCATAGAGCTTGAATCATGGCCATGCCCAACATCAATGTTAAGCTTATTTTAATGAAATATGTTATGGGATTAAAACATTTACATTTGCTTGAGAAATGTTTAAAGTGTTATTTTAAATATAAATTAAGATTAGATGTTTTGTTTAAGTTTAGGAATATTAAAGAATATCTTGTATGGAACAGTATTTCATTAAACATTTTCAGCATATTCAGTCCTGCTACAAACATTTCTACCTCTGAATTTATAAACGGAATGTATTTCATTTTTTTGGACATCAAAACAAATAATTTTAAAGATTTCTGGCTATACACCAAGTCTTTTATAAAGAAATTTGTGATTTTTATTATTTTTTGCACAGAATGTTATTCATAGGTTATATTTCTATGTTAGCTTTAGGACATGGTGACAAGCTGCCCAGTGGACAACATAACTTTCCTTTCCAGTTTATGCTGCCACCCACCTTACCATCTTCCTTTGAACACATGTATGGACAGGTCAGATACTTGTTAAAGGCCACCATTGACAAGCCTTGGAAATTCGATCACCACACTAAACTGCCATTTACAGTTGTTTCTCTGCTAGATTTGAATGCCATTCCAGAAGCTCCGGTAACACTTTTATATATCTTTTAAATACTATTGATTCATTTATTTTCGAGGGTACTAAATTTTGTGAATTGAGACAAAGTTGCATTTTTATGGATTCTTAATTTCGTGGTTTCGACATAGTCAGCACATAAGCTTTTAAGAAACTGTATTTCACTGATCAATACAATTCATGGTTCACCTATACCAATGCCATTCATTAAGATTGGTGCAATACAAATAATAATGTTGAATCCACAGTATTTTTAGTCTGAATAGTTTACATAACTGAATTAAATTCAGAAATTATTGCGTGCATTTATTATTGCGATTTTGTCATTTTAGACTAAAATGCGATTTTAATTTTTGCTATATTGAGAAAAATCGTGTTTAATTCATATAAAAAATTTCAAAGTGCAAGTTTAAATTATTGCGATTATAACCCTGTCGCATTTTTCGCAATAATAAAAACATTGCAATAATTTCTGAATTTACAGTAGCAAAACATGATTAATTTTCTTAAAAGTTCATTTTCTTATTGGCATAATTAAATAAAATAAAGGTATCGAGTATTTGATGCAGTTTCTGTTGGGAAACAAACCAAGAAGTTTAATCAACAACCCTACATGTAAAAGGTAGATGAGATAACATTATATATAGTAGCTAACAAATAAACAAATTTGATCAACCAGAACTAAGTTTCATTTCAGCAAATCAAGCTAACGTCATTTACCCAAATTGCACCGAGTACCCAAATTGCACCTAGTTAGCAAAAATAGCAGCGAAATTTCTTACAAGTTTTCTTAGGGACTAACCAATTTATGTTTTTTTATCATTTGACATTATGCACGTCTTTCAAATAGGTAAATATATTTAAATATTCACAGAACGTTCACAGTATATATCAACAGATGAAGTGTTTACTGGAAAAAGTAAAATCTACGAAAACGTCGCCATGCGACGTCCATAAAAAGTCATCTTTTAAAAATGAGCAAAAACAATATGTTACAGGCATCCATTTCTTAAAAAATGAATAATAAGCATGGACTATTGTCAAATTGTTCTAAATATTTGAAGAAATAATATAAAACATCAGTTATTAGATTTTTACGGAAGTGAATTTAAGCATGGATGCAATTTGGGTACTCCTCATTACAGAATCATGGGTCGTTTGGAGGTCAGTTCAAACCCATTTTTCTAGGATTCAATATATGGATTAAAAATTAAATTGGTGGGACTATATAGTAAATAAGGATACATCTACAAAATAAACACAAAATGGAAACTTTTGTCTGGATCATAAAAAAAACGTAGGTGAAAAAACTGTCAAAATAGGTGCAATTTGGGTACCCCCACGTTAGAATTCTAGTCACATCATTCTTATATATAAAATTTCTATAATTGTAGAGACCAATGCAGAATCAGGTAGCAAAGACTCTATGTTGTTTATGTTGTGAATCGGGACCAATAACTGGTGTTATACGAGTAGACAAATCTGGATATGTTCCAGGGGAAGCTATCTACCTTCAGGGTGAAATACAGAATTTGTCAGATACAGCATGTTCTGTAGAAGTCAAGCTTAATCTGGTAACTAGTGACCTTATCATACCATCTCCTTTCATGATTTTTATGAACTTGAAGAGGACTTGATAATATTTTGTAATTGACTTTTAATATTCTGATTTTAAGGTGAATATATTATGTGTTCATGGTTCTGAAGAAGATAAATTCAATAAGTTTTTGGCCTTGTATTTAGTTAAACACATTCAAAAAGTCACATATTTAAAATTTGTTTTTGATCATGGCATGTATTACCATGTGAGTGGTTCAGGCTCCTAGGAGCCTCTTTTTGTAGATTATCTTTACTTATAACTTTCATAGTAATCAGTACAAGCAAGTCAAATTAGCTTGTATGTCAAATGACCTATTTAAGTCAACATGCTTTGTGGCTTTAGATTAAAAGCACAGAAATATAAAATATGCAAAATTATGATTCTGAATCATATTTCTGAAGACCATTTTTATGCAACTTTGATTATTTCATATCTTTTTAGCACATGCTGTTCCATGCGACATCAAAAACAAAGTCAGTTCCCCAGGAGGTGACAAAACTAGTTTTAGACCAGTCCAACCCTGGTGAAACACAAAGCTTATCAGGCAAAAGGATAGTTATTCCTCCTGTTGCACCATCTTTTCTGGCTGGATGTACCATCATAGACATAAGATATCATTTAGAGGTAGTTAGCTCATTACTGTGCATGAATCATTATTATTTGTGAAAAACCAACTTTTATGGTTTTGATGGGTACAGGTACACCACAAATTGAAATGTTCAGCAACGTACACATTTTTGTAGTTTTGCCAATTTTTATACAAAGCTTGAGATAATTCATCAAACTAACGGTACTCTCTCGTATACACTACAACTAATTATATCCCAGATATGCTCAATTGATGATTTATCTCAAGATTTGTACCAGGAATGGCAAAAACTACAACAAAAACAAATTAAACGTTTAAACCATGGAATGAGAAGATGGTCAGCAAATATGATTTCAATTCATATTAACATTGTCATGTTCATTGTAACGACTTAAACATATTCTCTTTTTCCACAATCTTTACTATTGTGTTTAATAGATGAACTCATAGGACAGACAAAATTTGAAGCCAACATTGTTTATCTTTTATAAATTAATGAATAAAAAGCTACTTTTATAAATTAATGAATAAAAAGCTACTATCTCAATTTTACCTTTTGAGTGAAAATTAGAGAGGATATACCATAATCTTTTAGCATATGAATATTTTGCTATGTCTCTAACAGAGCCATAATTTGAAACTCAATTTGACATTCAGCAAGCTTCCATCTTTAGGCTATTCATGAAAACATAAAGTCTTGAAACACTCACCAAAAAATTGTTTATGAGTGTTCTTTTCTTTCGTACAGTTAATTTTCATGATATTACTTTTTATTTCAGTTACACGTCAACCCATCTAGTGTGTCAAAACGTTTAGTAGTTCCCGTTGATATCATCATTGGATCAATACCATTAAGAAGTTCATTTCAAAGTATAATGCAACCTCAGCCAGCTATTGCACCACATGACATAAATATTAATGTAGTAGGTCAAGGTCCAGGAGCATTTCCATCAGCACCAGAATTAGGTAAGTATTATTTTATTTTTAGGAAAGACTGTATGGCAATCTTTTTCGTAGAGCATCACATTACTGATAGATGTTCCTATTTCCCATTTTTAGTCAAGTTTGCAACATTTTTGTATTTGAAGCGAGATTTAGCTATACAACATTCTGTTGGCACACCAGCAGCATCAAAATTTAGGTTCAGTCTGTTGTTAAACTTTTTTTTTAAGACATTGAAAATTTGGTCAAACCTTCAAGACATTTCATGGAACTTGGACAGAAGCTTTTCTTATGATCAAAAGACAATATCCAGAGGAAAATTTAGCAAATTCTTTTTTTTCTATTTTCCATTTTTAACCGGATTTTCGAAGGAAAAAATCAGTTATTGATTTGGGGATGTATGGCGGGTGGCTGCCACACAGTGTCTGTTCATTAACATGCAAAGGCTTTGACGAAATTTTTTCAAATTTAGATATGTTGTTTCCTGTGACTAAATGAAGGTCAAGTTCAATTTTTACGATTTTAGCTTTTCTCGTTGTTGAGCTTTCAACCTTTTAGTTAGTAAGTTATACTATTATATGTATGATTGAGTTATTTCCCTTTGAACAGAAATTTTGATTTGCAAATATCATTTTCATTAGATAATAATCTATTTTTATTAAAGGATATATTTCATTACATTACATTGTGCAGATAGAATTGTTGATATTGATAGATAAGTTGCAGATCTATATTAATTTGTAACAAATGAAAGAAAAATATTGGGAACTATTAATTATATATATAAAGTTTGATTACACTAAGTGTTTTTAAATAATTTTCACCTGTATTCAGATAACAAAGCATAAATATGAATGGTAAATATCTTATCATATGATTATAATTGGAGTGGCAGATTTATTTGAAAACTTTCTGTTTCCTGATAAGATCTGTAGGGCTGTATAAATAAAGTTTGAAATTTACTGTTCATCATTAGACATTTTGAAGATAATTACAGATAAGTTTTATAGATTTTTGATAGATATTGTATTAATGATAAATGACATTTTGGATTTTTTTCTTCTTTTCTTTGATAAATTGTTTAAAGAATTTTGTGGTAGGTTTGTTTGTTATTCTGTATAAACTTGTTTTCTGAATGCTATATATATATATATATATATATATATTTACTTTTATGAAGCAAACTCCTTTAAAATCTAAGCTTATTTTGTCTATTAATAAACATGTATTTAGATTTCTGATTTTGGCCCCAATTTTCAAGTTGGTCCAAATTGGGGTCCATAATTATACTGTGTTTGATTTCAACATAAATTGAATATAAATATGGTTCTTTGAAATGCTGAATCAAAACCTGTAATTATTTTCATTATTAATGAGATAATACCACATTGAGGTCCAAAGGGTCCTAAATTAAAATTTTGTTTAATTTCATCAAAAATTGAATTCTTGGGGTTCTTTGATATGCTGATTCTAACAATGAACTTAGATTTTGGATATTGGAATATAATAGGTAAATGTCCAATTTCAAAATTTTCTTTGACCGCATTCATTTTGTGTCACAAACCTATGCTGTGTCAAACATTCATTCACAATCCAAATTCAGAGCTGTTTTAAGCTTAAATGTAGTGTCCATATTTGCTCAACTGTTCAGGGTTCGATCTCCGCAGGAAATCCGGTTTTCTGTCACTCTGACAGGCTCTTGTTACTGATAAATTGATTGATATTTTGGCAGTCAACATAACACCTCTGTACTGACAGCAGCAGTCATAGGAAAGACACAGGGTTCTGCAGAATTCTTTTCGTTTTATTTTTTTATAGAATCTAAGATATATTTCCTAATAATCACAATCCATCATTTCAATAGACAAACATTAATCATGAAGTTGTTTTTAAATGATGTTTAGTCTCACTATGTTGACTACATGTGCTCTCCAAGACAATATTTCAACAATGCATAGTATTAAATTTTCAAATCAAAACAACTAAAAAGCTCAATTTAACTCTTCTATTCTTATTTTTGCATTAAAATATAATTATATTCCTTAAATGATATTGTATCACTCTGGATGAAGCTGCATAATCTTCATTTTATGCTAAACTATTGTTTTATATATTTTTTAGCTCCACCATCTTATGCAGAATGTGTTTTTGGAAAGTCAGACATGCATGAAGAAGGGGACAATGAACATACAAAAGGTCAAATGTCATATGCACCTGCATATCCATACTACAACTTCTCATGAAAATCAAAGGTCCGAACTCATATATAATGTAACCTGCATACATCAATTTAGTGATAAGATAAAGTTATACCGGTATATGTAAATGTATATCTTACTGTGAACTTGTTATAAAGTTTGAATGTCATCGTTGTGATTGTTTAAGAAAAATATTTAATCCCATTTTTGACTAAATGTGAGTTGTCTCCTACTTATGTAAGAGTTATTCTTCTTTGTTATGTATTACCCATGACATTTTAGATATATTAAGATAATAGTTATTTTTAAATCTTATCAAAAGGTAATAGTAAATTACACTTGAATTTCAAGTATTACAAACTTGGATATTTTCAAAGAAAAAATGTTAAAATTTGCTGTATAAACTATATAGAAACATTATAACAAATTGGAGATAACTTTTAACAAAATTGCTCCAATGAAACAGGGACACTTCAACTTGTATTAAAAATTGAATACCATGAATATTCATATACTAGTTGTTATAAGATTAAAGGCCAAACAATGTAATTTGTCTTCTGCTGAACATTTAAAGAGACTCTTTGAAATATTAACTCCTGTAATTTAAAGAGTTGGGTATTATTTTATATAGATATATATATTTTGTAATTATGTTTTGACAATCATGTATTAATTCTGTAGAATGCCTTGTTAATAAAGAATGAAGGGAGATAACTCTATAATTTTCAGAAATTAAAATGAATGGAAACTCTTAGACATTTTATATGTTAATTTTTTTCCGTGAACAGTGGATAATGAATAAAAAATTATCTACTTCAAAACTTTTGCAAATTATAACTGAACTGCAAAATACAAGGAATATAGTATATATAAATCAACCCTCTCTTTAAAAAAAAAAGAATTCCAGAATCATTACCTGAATATTATTTTGAGTTTTCAAAAAGAATGCAGCAAAAAGAGAACATTTATTTTGAATGTCCTATGAAACAATTTTTCACAAGTCTAACAGGTACAACATTGTACAAGGTGAATATCTCTTTTTGGCTTAAAATGTTACATATAAGATGTTACATATAAAATGTTACATATAAGATGTTACATATAAAATGTTGCATACAAATGTTACATATAAAATGATGCTTACAAATACTAGATGTAAAATGTTACTAACAAATACTACATGTAAAATGTTACTAACAAATGTTAAATGTTACATATAAAATTATACATTACAAGTAATCAACATGCATGCCGACTAGATGTGCAATTAAGTACTATGAATGCATAATTTTGCTATAAAAGTTATAGTTCTTTTAATAATTTGATATTTAGTTGTTATAATAAATTTATGTTTAGATGTTATAATAATTTGATGATTAACAATTAGACAGTTGTTGTTGTTAGTGAAACTGGTTGTTGTCAGATGATATTCATTAGCATTTTAATAAGGGCTATTCCATTAAAATGTATGTGGGGGGTAGGAAGGGAAGTTTAATTATTGAATGTGGGTCATGGCTCTTTTTTCAGAATGCGTCTATTACCATTATGCAAAATTATCTAAAAAATGGTTCTTGGTTGTAGGGATATTTTGAAAGACCCTTCCTACACTCCCACATACATTTTAATGGAATAGCCCTAATACTAATTATTTTCTAATTGCTAAATTGGGATTTTACTTATTTCTGTTTTGTGTAAGTGAATTTCTAGTTCAAGTTTAAAATGAAACAATTAGATTTTAATAAATATTTAATTTGCAAGAAGCATATAATGAAAACCATGACAATCAAACAGACATACATAAACTTATATTATAACAATATTTGTGATCCAATTTTCCAAGCTGCTTTTAAATAATTGCATAGTTTGACAGTAAGAGATTTACATTAAAATTTGAATAAGTTATCTTACTTGTACTGATTTGGCCTTGAACATTACTGTTTCAATAACAGATCTGTATGCTGGACAAGTTAAAACAAAGTGTTATTCGTCCTCTAAAGCACTCATATTGCAACATATTAAAAATCTATTATCTCTTTGTGTATTTTGTTAATGAATAGCTTTAATATTTGATTTAAGTGTGCCACTTCCAAATTTAGTTTACAGTAACACATTACAATTCAAATCTAAATAATTAATAATATAATACCAAATACTAATTTATATTGTCTATAAATATAGTTAAATACATTCTTGTAACACTATTGTGCAACTTTGTAATAGTTACAAATATAGGGGCCTCGGTAGCTGAGTGGTTTAAGTAGTCCAACTACTGTATCACTAGCCTGTCAACACAGATTGTGAGTTCAAACCCTGCACTTGGCAGGTGCCTTTGACTCTAATCTCTATTGACTAGCTTTGTTAGTTTTCCTGACAATGGTTGGTGGTTCTCTCCGGGGACTCCATCTTCCTCAACCAATGAAAACGGATCACCTCGAAATAGCCAATAGTGCTGAAAGTGGTGTTAAACACCAATCAATCAATCTTTAATATGTTTTAAAGCAATCAATTGATATTGTACCAGGATCTTATGTAATCCAGACATTGTTAATTCCAAGATAATAAAATTATTTTTTACGTTAGACATCCAATTAATTATTTAGTATTAGTTGCATCTTCATATACAAACAATTTATAAACTTTGTAAACAATAAGAGGTTTATTAGTAACTATATGAATCCAATATCTCAGAGTTTTATGTTTTCTCAAAATATACTTTACAGTTCTCTAGTTATGTCCCTTTATAATATTATATGCAAGTGGGGCATCATCTCCTCCAACACTTTTTTATGTCAAAACCTTTATGCTATGTAGGATGATAGAACATATACTAAAGGTGTGTATTTTATAAGAATTTTAATTTTCTTAATATTTTCCACCAATGATGGGTTGTTGAAATGTCATTTTTGTAATTTACATTCACATTTTATAGTCTTGTAAAATTTGCTAAAATGTAGTAATCAATTTAGAAATGAACAACAAATATTCATAAATTCTCCCACAAAATGGATTAAATTTTAATTATTGCGAGGGTATCAAATGTGTCCTTCAATAACACTGTTACTAAAGCCAACGGTGGCATCATCTTTGTCTAGTTTAATAATATGAACTCCTTTAAGCCATAAAAAAGGAAAACTGTTTTCTCAATGTTCAATTTCAGTTTCATTGGTAATGTTTTATGAAAATAAAATGATTCAAATGCAATTCAAGTAATAAATTTAGATTGAAAATAGCTTATTTTTAAGTCTTTTTTTTTGCAAATTTTCAATGTTTTTACATGATATTTTGAATTTTTTAAAAATTGTTGTTTTGTTTAAAAATATGAAAAAAAGGGATTAAGCTCTTGTCAAACAGAGTTATATATTTAAAAATTTGTGTTTATATTCATACTGAGATGTTTTGAACAAACCACTTACAGTAGCAATTTTAAAGTGCCTACTCTTGTGACATACTTTGTTTTGATTAAACACTTCATACTATATATTTTATTCAATTTAAATATTCTGTTTTTAAATTGCCTGAACGAGAATTCATGTCCAAAACTGAAATAATCTGAAAGATTGTGTTTTTTTTGTTCGTTGTTCTTAGTATACTGGGTGTATTTATGATGTCAAAACATATATTTGTTTCTTATTTTAGCTTACCTCTCTAAAAGAAGCATATGATCAATTGACATCCATTGGTATCTGTTGTATGTCTTCTATTGCTGTCTTCTTTTTAATGTTTTTTTCCCCTGAAATCAGGAAATGGATGAACCAATGGGGGTATAGTGTCAAATTTGGGCCAAAATTTTCAACCAATATAAACAAAATGCCATTACAGAACAAAATCTTTCTTTGGGATTAATTCTTCTGAAAGTATTTTGATGGGCCAAATGCCACCAAACGTTTGGGAGATGATACAATATGATCTTCAACCAAATTTTGAGGAAATTATGCAATTGTTATCCTCATAAAGAACTGTTTGGTATTGCCTGAACCATTTTTACATTTTTACCATGTGAACAATGATCAGAAAACTGGGCAAATTTATTTGAAAATTCATTAAAATTTTGTTACGGGATAAATGGCAAAATCTTCTGGTAATTGATACAGTTTTTATCACCTTCAAAAATTGGCAAGTGATCTCAGTCTCCATCAGACATTGCAGTTTCATTTACAGAAATCAAAACATAAAATGGAAAAAAACAAATGAAACTCACTGTGAAGATAATACCCTCTTACGCTTTTTATTTATCAATTCTCCTGTGAGAAGGAGATTTTGGAACCAGAAGACATTTTTATAAATACACGGATTTCTTTGAAAAATGTCTTAACTATCTCAGGAATGCTCGTTTTTTTTTACAGTTGTTCTTGTAGTATAACTGATTGATTTTCACATTATCTTTGTTGTTAATATTGTTTATGATATAATATTTGTATTTATGCATGCATAGTTTTTATACGACCGCAAAAAATTTTTGCGGTCATATATTGGTATGACGTTGGTGTCGTCATCGTCGCCGATGTCCGGCGTCGTCGTCGTCCGAAGACACATTGGTTTTCGCACAATAACTTAAGTTTAAGTGAATAGATCTCTATGAAATTTTACCATAAGGTTCAATACTACAAAAGGAAGGTTGGGATTGATTTTGGGAGTTATGGTACCAACAGTTAAGGAATTAAGGGCCAAAAAGGGGCAAAAAATAAGCATTTTTGTAACTTCCAGACAATAACTTGTGTGTTAGTGTATGGATCTCTCTGACATTGTACCACAAGGTTCCATATCACAAAGGGAATGTTGGGATTGATTTTGGGGCTAATTGCCTCAAAATTTTAGGAATTAGGGGCCAAAAAAGGGGCAAAAAACAAGCATTTTTCTAGTTTCATGACAATAACTTGTGTGTAAGTGTATGGATCTTTCTGAAATTGTACTACAAGGTTCCATATCACAAAGGGAAAGCTGGGTTTGAGTTTGGGGGTAATTGCCCAAAACGTTTAGGAAAAAGGGGCCAAAAAGGGGCTAAAAATAAGCATTTTTCTAGTTTCCAGACAATAACTTGTGTTCAAGTGTATGGATCTCTCTGAATTTGTACTGCAAGGTACCATGCCACAAAGGGAAGGCTGGGATTGAGTTTGGGGGTGATGAATCATAAGGGGGTTAAAAAAATTGGGAGGGTTTTTTTTTTTCCTTTTTTCCTTTTTTTTTTCTTTAAAATTTTCCATTTTAAGTTGGTTATTTTTTATTTATATATAAAAGCAAATAATAATGATATGGTTTGATTTCATCAAAATTGAAATATTGGGGTTCTTTGATATGCTGAATTTAACCGTGTATTTAGATTCTTAATTTTTGGTCCTGTTTTCAAATTGGTCTACATTAAGGTCCAAAGGGTCCAAAATTAAACTTAGTTTGATTTTTAACAAAAATTTAATTCTTGGTGTTCTTTGATATGCTGAATCTAACCGTGTATGTATTTAGATTTTGGATATTGGACTATAATAGGTAAATTAAATTTTTTTAAGTTCTTTGACCACATTCATTCTGTGTCAGAAACCTATGCTGTGTCAAATATTTAATCACAATCCAAATTCAGAGCTGTATCAAGCTTGAATGTTGTGTCCATACTTGCCCCAACTGTTCAGGGTTCGACCTCTGCGGTCGTATCAAGCTGCGCCCAGCGGAGCATTTTATTATAATTGATATATTCTTTCACTAGTCAGATTATATTGTTGTCATTTTATTTGATTTCCATCTTTTGCTGCATTATTTTGACATGATATTATGGTATCTTTTTTATTCTTTTTATATCTATTTACAATTGAGGTTCATCTCGGTCTTGTTTTCCAATTTTTTTACTTTTCTGGTTTCTATTTTGCCATATTGCAGACAAAACCCTGAAAGAAATGCTGATTCTTATGTCTTTTCATTACTGTTAACTAATTTTTTTTCACAAACGTCAATAATGTAGAATTTGGAAAAGTATTGATGTTTTACTATTTTTGGTTTGAAATTAAACATGTTGTTGTAAACAAATGTGTGTTATGTATACAGTACATACAAGTGATCAAAATTACATATATACCCAGTAAAAGTTGATGTTTTAAATTATTGCGAGTTCAAATAGGTCATACAGATACAATTCAACATAATAAATACCATCAAATACTTTTTTCATTGTTTGTTTTGAATACCTTCAAGTATTTATAGAAGGTATTGCTTTCAAATAAAGGTCAATCATTATTTTTCAATATGAAATGTATTTCAAATGTATATTTGAAATAACCTCATTTTATTGGTGCTTAAAGAATGATATGTGCTATCTTGTATGAACATTTGCTTTATATTCATAACTGCTAATTTCTATTTTTTCTTGGATAAATTTTTATTGGTTCTGTAATAGTTACTTTTTTAAATGATAAAAAATCTTGCTTTTATTTTTATCTTGCTCCTAGCAAGGATTGACTTAGCTAGACTTGACACAACTTTTTGGAATTTTAGGTTTTTAATATCTTCAACTTCACGATTTAATTGGGGGGGAGCCTCGGTGGCCAAGTAGTCTAAGTAGTTACTACTGTAATCACTAGCCAGTCAACACTGAGGTTGTGAGTTTGGAACCCCGCTCGTGCAGGTGCACTCGACTCCAATCTTAATTGACTAGGATTGTCAGTTTTCCTATCGAAGGTTGGTGGTTTTCTGCGGGCACTACGGCTTCCTCCACCAATAAAATCTGGCCGCCATGAAATAGCCCAAAAGCGGTGCTTAAAAGTGGCGTTAAAAACACAAAAAATCAAAAAATCAAA
Source organism: Mytilus californianus (assembly GCF_021869535.1). Lineage (NCBI taxonomy): Eukaryota > Metazoa > Mollusca > Bivalvia > Mytilida > Mytilidae > Mytilus > Mytilus californianus. The sequence continues at coordinate 55,966,817 of NW_026262679.1, read as the reverse complement.
TCAATGATTTAATTGGCTTTCAAACTGTTTTGATAAAGCACTGCTGATGAGTCTGTTGTAGAAATGGCACACAGATTATAAACCTGGTATGTTTAATGAGTTTTTATAATGAACATTAATGACTTACTGTAGGTTTTAAGATGACTCCTAAATGCATGACATTTGACAATCAGCTGAATATGATGCGTTCACAGTGGTACTAATACTGTTGCTGTATTAACGTGAACGTCAAAGATTTGATTTAAAATGAGTAAATTCAAATATGTTCTGCAGTGCACCAAAAGAGAGTAAATTTAAAATTAATCCCTTTTCTATTTTAGTGAATATTTGAAAACAGATAATAATGCTATAACTATTACATAATTATTATTATAGCTATATACTAACATTAGTATATGTTGTAGTATAATAATCTAGGAAATTTCTTAACAAAAATATATTTAACAATGCAGTGTTCATTATGTAAGGGTTTTATAAAATCATGACATGAATTTTTGAATATATAGTTTGCAGTTAAAGTGGTCCAACATATTTTGTAAATAAAACTTTCTGATTCATAGCATTCAATATATTTTTTTTTGTTCTTAAACTGAAAAATTTCTGAATTTAATGCAAAAATATTTTTACACATTTATGTGGCCTTTCTGAAATGTTTTGGCAATGTTTTTTACCAAGACAAATTTATGATCTAAAGATGCTCAAAGGAAAGATATATGATCTCAAAAATCAATGTAAGTAAGTAATTAATGTTTCCAAAATGAAAATGCATTTAAAATTAGCCTAAAATTGGTTGTACAACATAAACAAAATCCAAAAAAAATGTTCAATCAGATATGTCCCTGAGTCCTGAAAAATAGTTATTTGGTACCAGAATTCGTAGTCATTATATATCAAGGTAATTTTAAACCTAATCCTTTCTTATCTTTAACTTTAATTTATTTCATTGTTATTGTTTAATTTGAAATTTTATGTTATATAAGCAATTTATCAACTGTACGTGCTATTACATAATTATGTATTAGTTGTTTTTATTTGATTAAACTAGAGAATAACCAAACCAAAATCAGTTTTGATACATTGTTCATGTGCCATTTTAAGTCAGAAACTATTCAGTCGTCTTTAGGTTTAAGTTATATATTCTTGTTTTTTGTTTTTGTTTTTTTTAAATTTGATTATGATTGAAGATCTTTGATTCACTGGGATAGCACTTTCATTTTTCATCTGATCGTCTTCATATCTGCATTTTACTAATCAAAACCTTGGATGCTTTCAATGAACAGAAATTTCTAACAAGAAGACCCTTTTTTCGGAAGATAGACGTAAAAATATCATATATTAGTTCAGTATGTGATTTTTTTCACCAAAGGTATTTTGTCTCGCAACCCCAATGAATGACTGGATATAGCAATATGGCCATCCGTTGATCTTCTTCCGACCGGGAGTAAAATGCTTAATAAAGTAGGGCGTTCATTTGGCTATGAGTGACATATAAATTCGCAGCCACATCCAGTCAGAATTGGGATGTTAAATACGACGCATCGTGTAGAGGGAGTGTCATGCTCTCTGCAAGTTAAGAACCCTTGTAACAACTCATTAGGTCGCTTGTTGCAATGCTACATGCCCATTTCCAACAAAGCCTCATTTTCCAGCCGCATTCCAATTTTTCACCTTTTATCTGGATTGACCCCATGACAGAACCTACTTTTGTTTAATTTTTAATTTGTTCATGGACATGCATGACTTATTTTCCACTGGACGTTAAGCAAACAACAATTGATCAATCAATATTTGAGATATAGGAGAAAAGACTTCGGCGTGTTGTTTCTAGCTGAGGTCGGTAATAAAAAACGAAACGCAGAATGAACCTGGAACATAATGAAATCATATAACAATTTAACAAGGTTGACCAGATAGTTAATTGATCCCAGATTCATTGAATACCGAAAGATATGTTACAGATAAAGCTTAGTATTAAATAATAAACTGCCTCGGTGTACTTTTGGTAGTGAACTCGTTGCAAGTGCAGGGGATAGTAGGTTTCGATCCACGTCCTGGACAAAAGAAAGACTTGAAAATTGGTATTTGTTCCTTATCCGCTAAACCACGACATGAAAGAGCAAGACTAAGACAGGTCAGCTCGTAATCGAAATAATGTCACCATGAGTCTCATGCGTTCCTCTGGACTGTTACCTTGTGAAATAGCACGTTAAGTATCCGAATTGTGTGTATTTAGTACAAAGCAAGATTCATTCATATTTTGATCAAATCAACATTTGTTTTCCATTTATGCATATAATATTTGCCACTGGACCATAGCTGTACCACCTGTTTTGGGTTAAATTTGTAAGTTAAATCCTCTTGTAAAAGTTGACATTTCAATAGTATAATTTGCTGTTTAGAACTAAAACAAATTTGTTCAGCAACAATGGAGTTAATTCAACCTACGATTCATGCTTGAGTAGCAGGATAAACTTCAGTGGTTGTCGTTTGCTGCAATATATTATATTTACTGTTGCATTATCTGTTTTCGTTTATTGTTCTGTACATTAATCAGGCCTTTTCTCTTTTGAATTGTTTTACATTTGTCATTTCTGGACCTTTTAAAGCTTGCTATGCGGTATGGGTTTTGCTCATTATTGAAGGCTGTACGGTGACCTATAATTGTTAAAACTTCTATGTGAGTTGGTCTCTGGTGAAGAGTTGTCTGATTGGCAATCATTCCACATCTTCTTATTCTTATATTTGCTGCAAACTTTGAATAGGTGATATCAAATTTTACCAGAAATGCCATAAAATAGGTGCTACCATTTCGAAAACTCTTCTGCCAACAAACAGAAAAGAAAGTAAAAGTGTTAACCACAAACAGAAGTCTTTATTTTTACTACAAAGCCTACAAGGGTCAAACGTTCCTGAAATGTTCTATGGTAAGTAGCATCATTACTATAACTGATAATATAACTAAGTTCTTCAAACTTTTGTGTTCATCAGAAGCCAAGGCAGCAATATAGGATGCTCTAGAGTATGCCCAACGTCTCGAAATAAATGACAGATACAGGAACGATATATATTTGACGTCGGCTCAAAAGGTTTGTGCAAGCTTATTTTTTTTTACTCAACAGCAATACTGGACACGCTGTTAAGAATAACTCTACTGAGACAGCTATCTCAATGCAGTTCTCTATTTCATTAACACCAGAAGATCAGGGAATCTTCAGGTAGATCAACTGAATATTGTTAGTCATTTACAAAAATATTATAACATCAATACATAAATAATTTCATTATTTTAATGTATTTATCAAGCTTATTATTATTATACATGTATGTTGTATTGTTTTTTATCTTTACGACTTTAAAAAGGCGTATTTTATTTGTTTGAATTGATGCCTTGAATGAATTCACATTTAGTGAAAGTATTTTGTTGCAAACAATTCTGTACTGGCTTGTGTTCATTGTTGGAGAACATTTGGTGTCATTCGTTTCTTCAATTTTCTTTCCCTTTTGTCTTTGATGGGCAACAGTCTCAATCTCCAGAACATCAAAATGATTAATTTCAAGTAAAAGTAAGATCTAACTCCTTATAGCGTCAATGACCTACATAGTTTCTTTTGCTACTCTTTGAGCTGTTTATATTATAGGGTTATTGCAATTATGTTAAGAAATATTATCACAAGCAGTATATCATATTGCACGAGCTTGATCTTGCGAGCGAAATATGATATACTGCGAGGGACAATATCCTTTGATATTATTGGAATTACCCGTGTATTATATAGTACCAAATATTTCAGTTAATAAATGATTCTTCGTCAAATTTCTCTATTAGATGCAGTAAGGACGTTATGTTAATCTTGTGAATCCCTCGCTGCTTGCGGACAAATATTAGTTTCTAGGAACTTATGTTGTGCGGATCAAGCATAAACAAGATATTAGGGAATGAAATATCGGTCAAGATGTAATATTTATAACTCATCGGAAATGTTCTACTTAATAGGCATAATTAAATATATCGGCCTATTGCATTTTTATTTGCACGAAAACATAAAATATTTGATACTATTAGATATACCATTTATATATATAGTTAAATGATAAAAAGATCTTCAGATAAACAAAAGTTAAACAAAATCAGTTATAGGCAAACAACAAATTAATGTCAATATGTTAACAACAGAGCAAATTTTGTCTAAATTCTCTAATTCTTATCGTGTAAACTATCGGATCAATTATCCAAGCTATGCGCTGCAATACAAAAGCTATGAGCATAAACCCGAAATGTCTTATTTCAGTAACATGGATATCCCCCCTTTGTTTCAATATAACAACTGTGACAATAAAAGTAGGATATACAGAGAATAACTGAACAAAAACTAAAAGCGTGATTGTCAACATTGCATGTACGTTTTGCAAATGGCGCTTCTTGGTTGTTTTAATCTGGTTGGTACCTGATCTTTGGCCTTGACTGCTGATTTCACTTTGATTCATTCCTATAACTTTTCGTCCCTGCCTCCGTAATTTTATTATGGTTGCTACGCAAACGGGAAAAATTATTACTGTTATTTCAAAAACAGCTATTCCGTGAATAGAGGCGACTTGACGTAGATAAGCACAAGAATGAGAATTTGCTCCAAACATGATAATCAAACTGATAATTAGAGTAATCAGTATGCATAAAATGTTGATTTTGCGGAGAACTTGACTACGTTCCACTGTTACAGATGTCAAACTAGGAAATGTTGCCATGTATCGGTCGACACAAATGAAAACGTTTTGTGTAGTTGAGATTAAATCAAGCGGAACAGAAATACCGAACGAATAACAGAAAATAACCGTTCCATAAATGTTTTGAGATGTTACAATGTTAACTACAAGTAGACACAATTGGTCTATTACCTGTATTAAGTGAGTAAAACATAACAAAGAAATGAAACTTAAATGAACATTTTGCCTCAAAGTCGGAGTCTTGATAAATACAAATAAAGAAATTCCATTTACTGTTAATGCAAAAACTTGGAAAATACCATCTAGTATCATCACAATATTTGTAATTTCATTTGATCCAAGATCTGCAATAGCATTGCCAGAGGTATTCATTGCCAGTCTACCGAAATTTAACACGTGAAAAATATTTACGTCGTCTGTCTAACTAATTATATTAGAAATTCAATATTGTTGTCGCATTAGGGTAAATAATCAGCAAGTCGTTCAACCATTGCCTAGATATCACAAGTTTTTCTAACCTGAAACGGGTTACCTTTATTTCCAAATCTGAAATGATGCATCGTTACCTTTATTTCCAAATCTGAGGAAAGAGTTTATGACTACGCGCATCATCTCTTGGGTGAATTCCAAATTAAAGCACGTTTATGAAATGGAATCATTGGACATTCACATAACATACAGTCAAAGTCGCCATACATTCATCTGAACAAATTCAAAGTGTCAGAGTTCGGATATCTATTCGACAAGAAACATTAATTCTTACTACATAGCCAATCTGGTACATACTGTTCACAATGGCAATATAATATAATATAAGTTCACAAATACTGGTGGTTCAATATTTATACGTTGTTCAATATGATGTTAATACATCACTTAGTGATCTTATTTGAATAGATTAAGGTGTTGCGTGCTAAATTTGTTTACCCTTTTCACAGTCCGGATTGTGACCAGTTGTCATTAATTGACGGACAAAGACTGCTTTTGTAGGTTGAATTTAGTTTAATCATTGTAATATACAACAGCAGCAATTTATATTTATGAATCAATTTTGTCTTAATGCATACGTTGACATCCGATTGGTGACAAAGTTCAGTCCAGTGTTAACGTACTGTAAAAGTAAAATTCTTCATTACTACTATACAGATAATTTTTCTACGATATGAAAAGATGTACATATGTAGATAATAGGCCATCCTATTATGTTGATTCGAGCGCCACTGATGAGTCGTATGTAGAAGACATGGACCTCTCGGATACTAAGCAATAAACCTGGTATCACTAATGTTTTTTTTTAACTACTTGGGAGATGACCCTGCTGGGTAACGTTTCGTCAACGAGAGTATCGGTAGTCCGCATTGACTCCTGTGCTGAGATGGAATATCATTGGTGCTGTCTTTTTCTGTAAATTTAATATGTTAAATAATTTGAAACGCTGGGCTTTCTATCCCAGACAAAAATTGCCTTAGCTAGAGATTTATCACAACGTTTTGGACTTTTGAGTTTTTTATGATGCTTCTCAACTTTGTAATTGATTTGGTCGTACCATTGTTTTGATTCGAGCGCTAATGATGAGTCGTATCTAAACAAAATGCACGTCTGTCGTACTAAATTCTATATTTACAAAAGTTAGCAAAGATCATGATCGCCTAACAAAAAAGAAAACTAAACTTTGTAAACGAATCGTACACTCAAATAATTCTACTATGAGCTGTAAATTAGTTTTCTATTAGTTCCCAAAGGTTTCTTGCTGCTTTTATTCAGAGTTTTTGCATTACTTACAAATACATTTTCACAACTTATGCAAAAGAAAATAATCTTCTGTAAGTTTTCTCCTATAAAGCTCATAACGCATTTTGCATCTTTGGAGATAACTTTGTGATGCTTTATGATGAGGTTACAGGTTTGATACCACCAAATTATAGTATGTCACATCCGGTTTCATACAAAAAAGGATCGATAATGATGAGTCGTATCTAAACAAAATGCACGTCTGTCGTACTAAATTCTATATTTACAAAAGTTAGCAAAGATCATGATCGCCTAACAAAAAAGAAAACTAAACTTTGTAAACGAAGCGCACACTCAAATAATTCTACTATGAGCAGTAAATTAGTTTTCTATTAGTTCCCAAAGGTTTCTTGCTGCTTTTATTCAGAGTTTTTGCATTACTTACAAATACATTTTCACAACTTATGCAAAAGAAAATTATCTTCTGTAAGTTTTCTCCTATAAAGCTCATAACGCATTTTGCATCTTTGGAGATAACTTTGTGATGCTTTATGATGAGGTTACAGGTTTGATACCACCAAATTATAGTATGTCACATCCGGTTTCATACAAAAAAGGATCGATAAAAATATTCTCTTGAATTTGACAGTAGTAGGAAATTAATCATACATTTCATTGCAGTAAAAATTTCTGAGTCATGAACATATATCTTGTGTGCTTCAAAACACCATTCTTATTTTATGTGGTGTTTCTATAAAATATTTTGGAAACTTGAGGTTACATGGTTACTAAAGCTTGTAAACAGAAAAAAAGGGGTGAACTTTGATTGGTCAAATTCCAGTGATGGTTATTATCTTATATGCAATGAAATGTTATGTGAAATTTTGTCTGTAGTACTGGACAGGATAAAACTTTACTCATGCCAAGTATTTCTTTATTTGAAACAAAGGTAAATTCTGCAAAGTGCCAATTTAACAGAGGCTAATAGGGGAAAAACAATGGTGGTATTACTCCTACACAAGATTCAACACATTTCAGTTGAAAAGTAAAATAAAATGAAAATGTTATACAATGTATACATCGATACTAACTGCCAGGACAAAGACCAAAAATACATGCGCTTTTTTTCTGTGTGTTGGTCTTTTTCTTGTAATTTATGAATATTTTTCTGATATTTATCTACCAGATATATATCCCCATATTCGGTTTCTTCGGAAGTTTGAAAAATAAGCATACTTTGTAATGGTTTTTTGGTGTTCTGTTAAGGCAATTCTTGTCTTCCATGGGACTTTAATATAAATTGTACTTTTAATGCGTATCTAACGTGACTTCATTTTATTAATCAGTCATTCATGTTTTTTTTCATTTACATAAAAACATTGCCTAAAATTTTAAGTATGAGGTAAGCAATTATAGTGTTTCAGCATATTTGTAAATGAGGTAAGCAATTATAGTAAGTATTTGTAAATGAACCCTTCTGATTTTTTACATTCAATTTAACTTTTTTTCTCTTCAACTGGATAACATTCGTGATTTTATGAAAAGCTTATTTCACACATCTATGCCACTATTTCTGACAACTTATGATCTCAAGATAGATAGGGAAAGGGACATATTATTTTTAAAGAAATTATCTCATTAAGCATATAATGTTTACAAATACAAGTCATTTATATGTAACTCGAAAGTTTAGGTGTGCAATTTCCAGCGGTGGAGATATGATAACACCTTAATTGAGAGGGGAAGGATACCAAAAGGATTTCCAAACTCATGCCAAAAACAAACTTACAATTCCAAGATCAGCAACAATAATTTCACGATACTTTCATTGCAATTCTACCAAAATTAACATGTGATAATTATTTCTGTCATTTGCCTAATCAATATAATTTGATATCCAATATTGTTGTCGCATTAGGGTTAATAATCACCAAATCGCCCAATCTATGCTTAGATATTTCAAGTTTTTCTACCAAGAAACGGGTTTCCTTTATCTCCAAATCAGAAGAAGATGTCTATGCACATCATTTCTAAGGTAAATTCCAACTTAAAGTTTATTCATACAATGAAACCATTGAATATTTACATTATATATAGTCATAGACGTCATACATTTCATGACAATTAATTCAAACGACCTGTATTTCTGATATCTAATTCAAAAAACCATTAGCGCTAACTTCATAACCTACCTGACATATATGGAACAACACTATACAGTTTGATATAAGTTCACAAAGACTGATGGTTTAAAATTATAACGTTGTTGTTTAAAATGATAATATATCACTAAATGATTTATAAGAATATATTAAGATGTTGCGTGCTATATTATTTTGCTCTTTTTACATTCCGGATTGCGATCAATGCCTTGTCATTAATTGACAGACACAGACTGCATTTGTACATGTAAGTCAGTTCAATAATTGTCACGTACAACAGCAACAAGACTATCTTTATCATCAATTATGTCCTAATGCATATTCAATAGCAGATTAGTGACAGTTCAGTCCATTGCTAACGTACTGTTCAAAGTAAAACTATGTATCAATATTACAAAGATAATTATGTCCTAACGTTTTGGGAATTTTTGTTAGTACATGCTCTTCGTACTTAATTTGGCTTTTCCAATGTTTTGATTCGATCGCCATTGATTAGTCTATAGTAGAGGAGACGAACTTCTATCATAATTAATTATTACCATGGTGTTACTAATGAGTTTTAACAAACTCCGTCGATACCAATGCTGATTTACGTTTTGTCCTGAAATGTATCACTTCCTCCCCAGTAGACTGCACTCCAGTGCTGACAAAAGATATCATTAAAGCAGTCCGTTTCTGCAAATTGACTGTTCATGAAATGTTAAATTCACTAGTGCTTACTACCAAGGCATAGATGGCTTTAGCCAGATTTGTCACAACTTTAAGAATTTTTGTTTTTTCAATGCTTTTAAACTTTCTGATTGATTTTGGCCTTTACAAAGATCATTGAAGTTAATATAAAAATAAGACGATGTGGTATGATTGCCAATGAGACAACTCTCCACCAGAGACCAAATGATATAGAAGTTAACAACCATAGCTCACCGTAAGGCCTTCAACAATGAGCAAAACCCATTCAATAAAATCAGCTATAAAAGGCCCCGAAATGACAAATGTGAAACAATTCAAATGAGAAAACTAACGGCCTGATTAATGTACAAAACAATTCACGAAAAACAAAAATGATATACAGCAACAAATGACAACCACTGAATTACAAGCTCCTGACTTCAGATAGACATGGGGCGGGGTTAAACATGGCGCCCATGACTCCCCCTTATCTGGGAAAATGGTGTAACAGCACAACATATGAATAAACTATAAAAATCAGTTGAAAAGGGATTAAGTCATCAGATTCATACAAATTAGAAAAACAATAACAAAAACAAAGATTGTTTGTTCTTAAATGGACAATGAAATCAATATCAATAACATCTGTTGTTTAACAGTTATAACAGTTATCACTAGCCAATTAAAATTGGACGGGTAACCAAAAGATGATTTGTCATCAGTTCCTCTTCATACTTACATTTATGTTTTTACTCATCCAAACCTTGGATGAGTTCGATATAGAAAATAGGAATAGACGACCATTTGTTCGGGAGATATCCCATATTGATTCTGTATGTGAGCTTACTCACAACTGAAACATTTGGTGGCTTCGAACAGAGTTGGTAACGGTGGCGCGGTGTCAACAATTTAGGTTAGTTTAAAGGGAATAACAAATGATGGATAAGTAAATAAATGTTAAATCGATTTATTATCATTTGGACATCAGTCATGGTTTATTGACTTGGAAACTTTTGCATAATTTACATGAGTTAGTAATTTGGACAGTTTAAATGGAACAACTTTGATTAACGTTCTACGTTTTTTATACACTCCTACCTTTTAATTGTTTATGTTTTTGGCGTTCCTGGTGAAGGTGTTTTCGGAAATGAGCTTCGTATACGCACGAAATGTATGAAGACTAAGTTTCATTTGCTAGCACTGGGTCGATTAACCTGCTAGCCGCTGTTCATCCCCAATGCTATCATAAAATCAGTAGTCAGTACATCGGTCCTGATATGATTTAAAACATACTTTTCTCAAATTACTCGATAGTAAATTCAGATATTGTTAAAAACTAAGGTTACAACTCCCTCAGGTAAAAATTCTTTAGATGAAATTGGCTATTCATTTAATGTTCCTTTTGGCCATTTAGCTCCTTTATGAAATAAACAACTTTTAAATTTTGTCTGGGGAGCTTATCTGGATTTACATTCATCAGAAACGCTCCTGGTAAATTACGAAAAGCAAACGGACGAGCGAAATTTATTAAGTGTTATTTACATTTCCAATGAGTCAATATTATTTGGTATGCAGTTGAAACAGTATTGACATATCTCGTTTCCTCGTTGATTGTTTGACCCTGCATCCTCAGTCATGTTTCACTGAATTTGAAAGTTTGGCATAATTAAATGTTAAAGTGTTGCACATTTATAATTTCAACTTTTGCATTATACTATCAAAATTAAATAAAAACCAAACATATCTCTTTGTCAACAGTTTTTTTTTTCAATCAGTACATACCTTTTCATTATATAATATGACAACAGAATACGTATTACTAAAATCCAACAATAACTATTGGATGCAGAGGTCAACACAAGTCTCTCAACAATGATTATGTGCCTATAACGTAGCAAAATTTGATATGTTTATATGTTTAACTGTGATGAAAATTTAAAATAAGCTCAGATTGGTTTCTTGAACACAATGACATAGCTTAACAATTCAATCAAGATGATCAGGCAATGAATTGATTTAAATTACTTTGAATAGCAAAATACATGTTCCAGATATGTTTTTGAATAACAGAAAACACATTTCTACAACGCATACAAAGTACAACGCATTTAGGGGTAAGGCCAAAGATGGGTTATCTAAAAAAACTGCATGGACGATTGGTGCCCAATTTTAGGAACTGTCACTTAGAATTGTTTGGTCATCATTACTGTTATCAAACTTGTTACTAAAATAGAACTAAAGACTACAAGGAGCCTGTATGACTCACCTGGCGTTTTTGCATAGCATTGGTACAATCCAATAAGAATATTTCCGATCGTTCCCAGCAAAACCGCATAAAATAGGTAAAAATCATATTTCAAGGGCACTATTAGGAGTCTACGGATAATTTCGGCCATTGAACTTTTCTACAAATCTTATCTTGCTGTATAATTTGAGGTAACCACAATCCCGTCATCTTTCCTCGAGTGTGACCTACCGAATTAGACTTATAATCGGATTTGTACTTTCATGAGCAACACGACGGCTGGATGCCACATGTGGAGTTTGATCTGCTTACCCTTCCAAAGCACCTGAGATTATTTCCGGTGTTTGGTTGGGTTCGTGTTGCTCAATCTTGAGTTTTTTATGTTGTGTTACCGGTACTATTGTTTGTCTTTTGATTATTTTTCGTTTTTGCCATGACATTGTCGTTTTTTTTTTTATTTTTATGAGTTTGAATATTCTTTTGATATCTTTCGCCTTTCAATCAAAAACCCAACCATATTCCTATAACACTGGATTAACCACATAAATGCGCAGGCGTACACAATTCAGTTGAAAAAGAAAACGTGTTTACCAAAACAACATGGAATCGTGGTGGACCGACAACTTTGACGAATTCGGCTTAAAATAAGAGATATTTTAGAAGTGTTATCGAGATATGCCAGGACCATGATAAATATAGGAGAACAGTGTTACGGGTAGACCAGATTTAAGGCCTCATTGAACTTAAATTGGTAGCGAGTTGCAAAAGCCCTATCTGAACGTATGCAACGGATTATTTACTAGCATGTACATTACCGATTAAAATCTCTAAAGACACGATGAAATACATGATATTGTGAGTGTGTAGTAGAAGTCATATTCATGATTTTAGCAATGTTGTAATACAAAACACAAGAAAGAAAAGAGCGGAGAATGATATTTTACGGGAAAATAATTCACTTTAAACAAATGTGGTCAGACGAGAGGACAAAAAAAGTTACAGAAAAACGTAGAAATGATAAAAAATAAACATTAAAAAAGCATAAGAAATAGCTACAACAGGCATACAAAATGCATACATTAAACCAACTATTTTATATTACTGATCAATTATTTATTAATTATCAATGATTTTCTTTCCAGACGAAAACATTGAACATTTGTTAGGTATTTCAAATAATTATAACAACAGTCGCCCCTTTCTTGCCTCATCAACTCTAAATAGATCCTTAGCGATTTACATACGTTAATTTTAAAATGTAATACTTCTACTTATTCTACTAATAACACTAATAACACTAACATTAACAGTACAAATTTTACTGCACCAGATGCATATTTCAACAATTATTGTGTCTTCAGCGATGCTCGAAGCCAAAATATTGAAAGTTCAAAATCTAATACAGACGATGAAGGGATGATAAAGCCAAAAGAGGATCAAAAGTAAAGCGAAACCCAGATAAGAAATTAGAGCTATGCTAGAGGGAAACAAATTCCTTAATTTCAAATCATTTCGAAGTTTAATAACAGCAATCGCCCATTAAAAATCTTCAGGAAAATGAAATGAATTCAATTCGAATACTGAAGTGAATTTCAAGTTATTATCACTTTTCCTAGTCGTGAACATGTACTTCAAGAGGGTCTAGGTCATCGTTCGTGACGTTAATATACATACATGTAGAATTAAAGAGCTCTGGTCTAACAGATGACAAAAAATAGGAGTTTTGCACTTATTTACGTTTACTGGAGTCCTAAAAATGAAACATATTTTTCATCAATTTCTATAAAAATATCCGCATGTTCATCGCATTTCAGTTTTCTTCTGAGAACATGACTTAAGTAGATGCTATCTCTTTAATATCAATGTGGTTTCCATACGAAGATCTATTATACATTACAAAATGGTTAAATAATCAAAATAGATTGAAATGTTGCATGCTATATCCTTTTACCAATTACGACATATCATTGACACCTGTTTGAACTTAACTACGACCTATCATTGATTTACCGACATGGACAAAAGATGCGTGCATTTGTACATTTAGGTCAGTTCTTCAGCAGCAACGAGATCATATGTATATGAATAATTTTCCACAAACTGCAGGATAGAGATATCATCGTCGATCGTCAATTACTGTTAACATTTTTATTTAAATTTGATAGAAAACCTGTTTAAGTTTTCTCACTTAACACACTACGTAAACGGTTTCCTCTATGAAATGTGCCTTCGTGTTTTCGGTGTACTGTGAATTCAATTTTGCAACACCAAATAACAACAGTACATTCAACTTGCTATGTTTATTTCGTTTTCTATATTGATTCTTCACTTTTAATCAACATGATATATTACAGAATGAATTTGGCAAACATTAATGGCATATTTACATACAAATAAAAATACAACTTAAAAGTTTTTGGGTGTATTGTCTGAACGTTCGATGGCGTTCCAAGATTTTTGAAAATATTGCTACAAACACCAAAGCATGAATCAAACCCCTCTCAAAATAATCTATCTTTGATATGTAACAAGCATGATCCTTAATATTGCTGTATACTTTTACATGGAATGAAAATACAAAGTCGGTTTAGTTTGCAAGTGTTCTGTTACTTCGCGTTCATAATCTGTAAGACGGTACTGTGCCTTCACGTTTTTGAGTACAGTGACTTCGTGTAGTGTTAACATATATCAACCTCAGCTATCAGTTTTCATATCCTATAATGCATATTGGTATGTAAATTTTAACTTTACCATATCCTAACCGCGCAAACTTTGTATGAAATTATTATGTATACGTTTTGTCTATCCTTTGACATAAAACAGTCGAATATTCTTGTTACTTGTCATTCTCTGACAAAACATCCAGAACTCCGGATAAGCACACATGGTTGAATTGGGTTTGCATGTGTAAAGTATCTCCTCTTGCAAACTACTTATCGAACTTTTGCACCAGGCTGCAGACTAATCCAATGTCATCGACTGTTTCCATACAGTCATCCAAAGTCTCATCCATTTGACACAAACTGGTATGGACACCACTTATCACTAAGGCATATATAGAATATCTCGAGTTGAAGCAGCTTATATCTTTTAGCTCCCTTAAGGCTAAGATTTTTTTTACTTTTTTTATTGAAATTTCAAAATCTAATACAAACGATGAAGGGATGATAAAGCCAAAAGAGGATCAAAAGTAAAGCGAAACCCAGATAAGAAATTAGAGCTATGCTAGAGGGGAACAAATTCCTTAATTTCAAATCATTTCGAAATTTTATAACAGCAATCGCCCATTAAAAATCTTCAGGAAAATGAAATGAATTCAATTCGAATACTGAAGTGAAATTCAAGTTATTATCACTTTTCCTAGTCGTGAACATGTGCTTCAAGAGGGTCTAGGTCATCTTTCGTGACGTTAATATACATACATGCAGAATTAAAGAGCTCTGGTCTAACAGATGACAAAAAATAGGGGTTTTGCACTTAATTACGTTTACTGGAGTCCTAAAAATGAAACATATTTTTCATCAATTTCTATAAAAATATCCGCATGTTCATCGCATTTCAGTTTTCTTCTGAAAACATGACTTAAGTAGATGCTATCTCTTTAATATCAATGTGGTTTCCATACGAAGATCTATTATACATTACAAAATGGTTAAATAATCAAAATAGATTGAAATGTTGCATGCTATATCCTTTTACCAATTACGACATATCATTGACACCTGTTTGAACTTAACTACGACCTATCATTGATTTACCGACATGGACAAAAGATGCGTGCATTTGTACATTTAGGTCAGTTCTTCAGCAGCAGCAACGAGATCATATGTATATGAACAATTTTCCACAAACTGCAGGTTAGAGATATCATCGTCGATCGTCAATTACTCTTAACATTTTTATTTAAATTTGATAGAAAACCTGTTTAAGTTTTCTCACTTAACATACTACGTAAACGGTTTCCTCTATGAAATGTGCCATCGTGTTTTCGGTGTACTGTGAATTCAATTTTGCAACACCAAATAACAACAGTACATTCAACTTGCTATGTTTATTTCGTTTTCTATATTGATTCTTCACTTTTAATCAACATGATATATTACAGAATGAACTTGGCAAACATTAATGGCATATTTACATACAAATAAAAATACAACTTAAAAGTTTTAGGGTGTATTGTCTGAACGTTCGATGGCGTTCCAAGATTTTTGAAAATATTGCTACAAACACCAAAGCATGAATCAAACCCCTCTCAAAATAATCTATCTTTGATATGTTACAAGCATGACCCTTAATATTGCTATATACTTTTACATGGAATGAAAATACAAAGTCGGTTTAGTTTGCAAGTGTTCTGTTACTTCGCGTTCATAATCTGTAAGACGGTACTGTGCCTTCACGTTTTTGAGTACAGTGACTTCGTGTAGTGTTAACATATATCAACCTCAGCTATCAGTTTTTATATCCTATAGTGCATATTGGTATGTAAATTTTAACTTTACCATATCCTAACCGCGCAAACTTTGTATGAAATTATTATGTATACGTTTTGTCTATCCTTTGACATAAAACAGTCGAATATTCTTGTTACTTGTCATTCTCTGACAAAACATCCAGAACTCCGGATAAGCACACATGGTTGAATTGGGTTTGCATGTGTAAAGTATCTCCTCTTGCAAACTACTTATCGAACTTTTGCACCAGGCTGCAGACTAATCCAATGTCATCGACTGTTTCCATACAGTCATCCAAAGTCTCATCCATTTGACACAAACTGGTATGGACACCACTTATCACTAAGGCATATATAGAATATCTCGAGTTGAAGCAGCTTATATCTTTTAGCTCCCTTAAGGCTAAGAATTTTTTTACTTTTTTTATTGAAAGTTCAAAATCTAATACAAACGATGAAGGGATGAAAAAGCCAAAAGAGGATCAAAAGTAAAGCGAAACCCAGATAAGAAATTAGAGCTATGCTAGAGGGGAACAAATTCCTTAATTTCAAATCATTTCGAAATTTTATAACAGCAATCGCCCATTAAAAATCTTCAGGAAAATGAAATGAATTCAATTGGAATACTGAAGTGAAATTCAAGTTATTATCACTTTTCCTAGTCGTGAACATGTGCTTCAAGAGGGTCTAGGTCATCTTTCGTGACGTTAATATACATACATGCAGAATTAAAGAGCTCTGGTCTAACAGATGACAAAAAATAGGGGTTTTGCACTTAATTACGTTTACTGGAGTCCTAAAAATGAAACATATTTTTCATCAATTTCTATAAAAATATCCGCATGTTCATCGCATTTCAGTTTTCTTCTGAGAACATGACTTAAGTAGATGCTATCTCTTTAATATCAATGTGGTTTCCATACGAAGATCTATTATACATTACAAAATGGTTAAATAATCAAAATAGATTGAAATGTTGCATGCTATATCCTTTTACCAATTACGACATATCATTGACACCTGTCCTGTTTGAACTTAACTACGACCTATCATTAATTTACCGACATGGACAAAAGATGCGTGCATTTGTACATTTAGGTAAATTTTTCAGCAGCAACGAGATCATATGTATATGAATAATTTTCCACAAACTGCAGGATAGAGATATCATCGTCGATCGTCAATTACTCTTAACATTTTTTTTAAATTTGATAGAAAACCTGTTTAAGTTTTCTCACTTAACATACTACGTAAACGGTTTCCTCTATGAAATGTGCCTTCGTGTTTTCGGTGTACTGCGAATTCAATTTTGCAACACCAAATAACAAAAGTACATTCAATTTGCTATGTTTATTCCGTTTTCTATTCCGATTCTTCACTTTTAAACAACATGATATATTACAGAATGAATTTGGCATACATTAATTGCATATTTACATACAAATAAAAATACAACTTAAAAGTTTTTGGGTGTATTGTCTGAACGTTCGATGGCGTTCCAAGATTTTTGAAAATATTGCTACAAACGCCAAAGCATGAATCAAACCCCTCTCAAAATAATTTATATTTGATATGTAACAAGCATGATCCTTAATATTGCTGTATACTTTTACATAGAATGAAAATACAAAGTCGGTTTAGTTTGCAAGTGTTCTGTTACTTCGCGTTCATAATCTGTAAGACGGTACTGTGCCTTCACGTTTTTGAGTACTGTGACTTCGTGTTGTGTTAACATATATCAACCTCAAATATCAGTTTTCATATCCTATAGTACATATTGGTGTGTAAATTTTAACTTTACCATATCCTAACCGCGCAAACTTTGTATGAAATTATTATGTATACGTTTTGTCTATCCTTTGACATAAAACAGTCGAATATTCTTGTTACTTGTCATTCTCTGACAAAACATCCAGAACTCCGGATAAGCATACATGGTTGAATTGGGTTTGCATGTGTAAAGTATCTCCTCTTGCAAACTACTTATCGAACTTTTGCACCAGGCTGCAGACTAATCCAATGCCATCGACTGTTTCCATACAGTCATCCAAAGTCTCATCCATATGACACAAACTTGTATGGACACCACTTATCACTAAGGCATATATAGAATATCTCGAGTTGAAGCCACTTATATCTTTCAGCTCCCTTAAGGCTAAGAATTTTTTTACTTTTTTTACGAAAATTGGTTTGGTGGAAAAGTTTTGCCTTGGATCATTAAAAAAATCTGTTATAGTTACAAGTTGTTCTATTTCCTTCAAGGAAAATACGACATATAGTAAAAGTTTGATAATAATGTGCATATCATCATATTCATCACCGTTATCGTCATTACTAAATGTATAGACATAAAGCTCATCAATATATTTTAAGATATAGTCGGAATCGGGAAAACTTTCGAACATATTCTGTTTATACCTCTCATTGCAGTAAAAATAACTGAATAGGACCTTCGTACAGTGGACTCGCCAAAACGAACATTTGAAAAATTTAATACACTTAAAAGGTACAATGAATGCTACACGTCAAAACATACAAACTTCTTCGTAAAACTATACTAAAGGTCAAATGAGAGCGACCCCATATAAAGGCCCGGAGATACCAAAAATGGAACGATTTTAATGGACTTACATTACAGTCTATTTGTTGAACATGAAGTCACAATACATTTACAATCGCTTTGTACAAGAAGTCACAGCACACTGGACAGAAATGAACGCAAAGTCACAGCACACTTGCAAACAAAACCGGCTATGTATATTCATTCCATGTAAAATTATACAGCAAAATTAAGGATCATTCTTATTATCTATCAAAAATAAATGATTTTGAAAAACGATTTAGAGAAGTGTTTTGGTATTTGTAACAATATTTTCTAACTAGATTGTCAAAAATCTTGGTACGCCATCGAACGTTTAGACAATACACCCAAATTCTTTTTAATTGTATTATCATTTTTTATATAAATATGCAAATAATGTATGCCACATTTATTCTGTAATACATCATGTTATTAAAAAGTGAAGAATCAATATAGAAAATAAAATAAACATAGCAAACTGAATGTACTGTAACAGTTGTTTTTTTTTGGTGTTGCAAAATGGAAGTCACAATAGTGTGCTTAAGGTTGACTCGGTGTCTTTTTCTGAGCTTCCCTTCTGGGGTTGTTTCTAAAATATTTTTTATGGTTTTTAAACATATTTTACCAAGTATCATTCATTATACAACAGAAACATCTGAAACTTGAAATTTAAAGATTAAGCGATAAAACAAACTAAGTGTTGCTAAGTGTATTTACATTTTTTTTGAAATAATCCTTTTAGAAGCAAGGTCAGATAATTATACTGAATTTGATAGGAAAATTCGTGCTTTTCTTATTTTTCAAGAAAGTAAGTCCCGTGACCCCATTATTTTATTTGATTTTACCGAAGCATTTATGAAAAGCAGTTCTTAAATGGAATTTTAACTAATTCTATGGTTTAATGTTTCCTAAATAAAGAAAATATAATTTCTCCTATATAACCCATAAAAAATAACAGTGATTTCTTTAATTTCAATATATTTTAACGAAAAAACAAGGTCCGTGGCCCCCAGTTTTTATATTGAAATTTGAAAGAACATTGACCCAGAAGTCTTTTACAGAAGTTTTGGAAAATTCTATCGTCGAACATTTAGACACCCCAGCTACCTTAATACTCTTTATTGCTTATCGATCGTCTTACAAAAAAATAATTGTTTCTATATGTACAAAAGCTAATCAAGAATTCGTGATTTACCTAATAAACAAGCACAATTAATTTTTGCACTCTCAAATAGTTCAGAAGAAAGCAGTAAATCAATTTATACCCTTGAATTTCATATTGACGGTATATCCCAGGAGAAAGAAATATTCTGGGATATATATTCGAGAATTTCGAAAAGAACTAAATCGGGAAATGTCTTTATGTATGAAATAACAGTGTTTTTTTTTCATAGTCCTCGGGTAACAAAACACGAGCTAAATTATTTTCCCCTTAAAAAGGCAACGGTCAATGTTTTAAAACATTGGATTTAGAATGGGATTGAGTTTGATAAATTTCATTTGTATATTCAGTCAAATCTAGATTGTTTACAGAGAATTCATCATTTAAATATCTGCAGATATAGATGCAAATATTTATCAAGTGGTGTTTCATAAGGTCTTATAAAGTTTGGCCATAAGATATGGTTCGGAAAGTAAATGGATATATCTGCAATACGAGAGGGACCAGTAATTATCCAATGGCATACCAATTTGTTAACAGTATACTTAATCTCCAAAAATTCTTTCTTTGTATGTGCAATAAGTGTAACATTTTGTAAATGTTATTACTAAAAAGGAAATTATAACGACAACAAAAGTTGAAATTACACCAAGTTTTAACGGAAATACAGTAGCGTAAAGGAGACTGAAATCACACTAGCAATAGATACAGATTAACCATCAAACAAATGTAGCTTTTCAAGACCTCTCAGTCTCGATCATCTAGCCGCTCCATAAACCACATACAGAGACGTTATTGTTCGCAGTAAGAACGATAAAACTGGTAGAACAAAACTATAAAGACTTCTGAGAGTTTTAAACGTGCTCTCTACAAAAGTTAATAACACAGTTTACATTACCTTTGTAATATTCGCCAAGTTTTATAATGATTGTAAATCGTTAGATGAAAATATACGGTATGCAGGTCACAAGGTTGCATGTGTAATAATAGAATCCGAAACACATATTCGGAACCTTGTGATGTTGTGTAGCATCATTTAGTTCAGTTTTTTTTTTTCAAATGTGTTTATCTAAGATCTATTCTTCAGAAAAAGTAGTTGGCATAAGTCTTTTAGAATTTGTGATCTCAGTTTTGAGAATTTCAGTATAGATTCACCCATTTTCAGGAGAAAGAATCCAATATGTTTTACCTGCTTTTTTTCTTCTGCTTCGAGATTTTCAGGAAGAGGAGTGGGAATTGGGAATGGAGTTTGCTGACATGTTTTATTTTAAATATTCTTAAAATGCGGACGATATTTCGTTCCCTTTTTTAATTTTGTTTACAACATTCATTACCTCTTGGTCTAGGGGGATTGTAAGGACACTCTGTAACAAAATGACCACAAGAAGAAAATATATTCAAACCTCGAATGTTCAATGTCTAAGGAAAAACCAAGGTATGTTGTTTTCAATATCAATGTTTGAAGTCATATGCATGTAGTTAAAAATCAAATTTCTGCTAGGCTCTTTGAAAGCGTAGGCTATAATAGTGGAGGGGATTCGGTATGGTCTAAGTAAGTAAGTAAATAAGTAAGTTAGTAGGTAATTTTTATTGAAATAAAGTCCTAACATTGAACTATCATCTATTACAAAATGAACTGATACGTGTGTATGAAGGCAAAAGTTTTCGACAATTACACTCATTTAATATACTAGTAGATAAATTGATAACGTCAAGACATCAACTATCATATTTGAGTGTCAGAAAATGATGTTTGGAGGATAATCTTCAGTCAGTTCTAGATGATCAATCGTTGTAATTTTGAAAAATATTTTATTTAATCAAAATATCAATCCTATGAATTGTCTTGGTTCATCAAACCTTCCGTCATATCCTTAGTGCCTCATTTAGTACTTCGCCAAACTTAATTGACGCCGTATCTACTGTCAATCAATTTAATACTGCAATCGGTCTATTGAGCAGTCGAAATGCGTTTACTGGTCGAAATGTGATATGCAGTCACTGTTCTTTAAATCCTTGCTTTGAAACTATTTTTAATTTTAAAATGTACATACTTCAGAGTGGCAAGCAACGAAATCGACTCATTTTGCCTACAAAATGAAAAAAATAATAATGTTCTTGTTTTTTATATATAAAATTGTATAAATTATTACAAATATTTCTGGTAGTTGTGTTTTTCCTCAGTAACCTGTTGTACTCTTTCACATGATTGATTTCTACAAAGTAAACTTTGCATAGTAAATATTTTACTCCGTCAATGTATTACGCTTCTAAAGGGTGAATCTTTAAAAGCAACTTAAATTTTTTTTATAACAAAACACAATTATAATACTAAAATGGTTATAACATGTATAACAATGATTAAGATTGTATAATTGCAACAATAGCGTATTGAGGTGACTTAATAACGATATAAGGATTCAACATTGTCGAAGCCCAATCCTTATATCGTTGTAATGTCAAGATGATAAACTATTATTGTCTTTTCAAAAAGTCAGACAGATTCAATATAATTATCATTAGAAACTTATTGAATTTGAATTGGGATTTTTTTACTTCTAAAAATAAATTATTAATTAGTTTAAATTTAAGATAACAGGGATGCTTAAAGCTTGAATGATTAATATCTAAAAATGGCGATGTTTCAAATTGGAGGGAATTGTTTACAACAATATTATGTCAGTTTTAAAAAATGTATGGCGATCGAAAGTTTTATTTTCAAAATAGGTCTACCGGTAATGTTCATCACACTGTGTAAACTGTTAATATATGAAGAGAAAATTGACATACTTCAGATTTCTAAATGGTATCTTCTATTTGTATTTGTGGTCTTATCGTGTCAGTGGTTACCAGTTAATTTTGGAGATTATCTTAGAATCAGAAAGAACATACTTGTTTATGGAGTATTTCTGCCTTTCTTTTGGTTAGGCATTTATCTTACATGACATAAATATATTGAGGGAACAATAGAAAAGGGTGAACGATTCGCAAAATGTTTTGACAATGTTTTCTATTATTTGGGTTTAGATGTAACAAATAAATGTTTAAATGGCAGTATCCGCAGGTGGTACATTCAAATAAGGTATGGTATTCCAAAATTTATTTACAACTTGATAATTTGGATTCTGTTGCTATTTATTTTGTATCAACTAAAGTACTGCACCAGTAGTGTAACACGAAGACTTGTAATAGAGAGCAATAAATACAACACGTTAGCTTCACTACTAAAAGAGTATAACGAAAGCAAAAAGCTAGTAAATACACACCATGTAAATGCATCATATGAAGCTATTCTCAAACCCAAATACATAAAGAGGGTTATTTTGCATCATGGAAGGTACCGAGTTTTGTTTTTTGAAACTTCTCCAGCTTATGAAATACGATATTATCGCTTTCTGGGCGAAGATATTAAATTGGAATGTGCATGGGAACTGGTTAAACGTAAAACTTCTAACTTTAAGGTTGCGGAAAGGAGATATACAAAATGGACAATGGTTGGGCTTGAAAATATTGTAAAACGACTTAAATCACACAAGAAACATAAAGTCGACAGAACATTATCAAACCGACAGTTTTTCTAGAATTCTCAAAAAACCAGAAGATTTTGGTGTATATTATGTATGGTACTCCAAGATATATGAAGATGTAATGCATTCTCATTTAGTATGTAAATTTGAGTTGAAAAAGTCAGAAGTTATGACAGAATATATTCAAGTTACAGTTGGAAGCTTTTTGAAACTTGGAAATCATGTTTTTCATACATTTGTCAACAGATCGGATTTAACTGTCATTTACAATGTCCAAAGCGAAGCATTAGGGGAAATAAACTTAACTACCAATGCAATATCTTTAGAATGCTCATAATTGACAGATATTTATAAGGATTACAAAACAAACAATTTTTACCTCGGCTGATAATGTAGAGGGACAACTTGTAGTAGTCAGTAGTGGAACTTGCGTTTCTTCCGAATTATACGGAATACATTACCTCAGTGTTGTGCGAAAATTATATAAGGAAACATCAACAAATAGGCGTTTTATTGGCGAAGAAGAAGTTAAGTTAAGACACCGATATTTTGTTGTCCCTGATCGGATGTTGATCGACTTCCTTTATAAAGAAGAATCAAAGCAATTTTCCGAAAACGAATTTCCTTCTATTTCGGATATAATTGACGAAGAAAGGATATGGACTATTCGTTATGGAATTGAATGTACCTTTATATTATTTTTGGTTATCAGTGTTCCAAAACTGTACGATTGCGTTTTTGGTTCAGCTTTTATGATCTTTTTCAGCAAGGTAGATATAGTAGAAGTGGAACATTTTTTTGATTTCGTAGATCATATTGAATTCTTTAAAGAAATTGACCGCCCTTTGATATCAGCTGAAAACGAAAGACTATACAATAAACTTATATCGTCTTGTCTGGAAGGAGAGAATTTAAAAGTATGTATACCAGATAGAGATTTTGATGTAAACGGACAATCCATCAAACTTTATTCACAAGCTATAAGTACGGCATTATCTTTTGTCATAATATGTTCTACAGATTTATTACATGACCCTTTTCTTAATACATATGTCATAACAGACATGATTTTAAATCGACTAAAAGATAAAACTTTTAGGGAGAAAAATATTTTAATTATCCAAACAGAGAGTCAAAGACTTCCAACTTCGATGCTAGAACTCAAGCAGGTGCAATATTTAGATTTCTCGAAAAAATTTCTTAATGAGTCCAATAAAAAAGATATGATATTAAACTGGGCATGCTCAAAATTTACTGTAAAACTTACGTTCTACGCAATATTTTCCCGATTTTTCAAATGGTTGGAAAGAAAGTTACTTCAATTTTGTTTACGCCACAAATCAATAGCTAGATGTTTATTTGTAATTCATTTTTGTTTTACCGTCTATATGACTTTGCGTCTCTTTACTTAAAATCGTTGAATTTCCCAATATTTAATCGTTCAATCAAAGTCTTGACTTATAACTGTTACACATTTGAAAATGTAGTATCAATGTATTCTGATATTTTTTCAAATTGTATAATTTCATTTTTCATCTTTGAAATATATAAGATCAGATGTCTGTATGATTATCGAAATAATTTCTCTTCCTCGTATGCATAACTCTACTTCACCTATGATGGTCTTATTCAGTATGTGCATGATTTCCGATTGTTATATAAACAAAAGAAACCTCCATTGCAACTAAAACCTGTAATGTTGACTTTAGACGAATTTGGGTGGTCCACTAAATTCTTTTTTGGTATTGATTCTATGGACTCATCCGGCTAATTGTGAATAGTTTCATGGAAACGCTGAAAGCACTGACGACCCTACTTTTCCCCATTCAGATTGGACTTTGCTGTGTATTAATACTACCCAGAAGTCAATGATCATGTCCTTAGTTAGTGTTCCGAAACACAGAAGTCCTGGTGTAACACTATTTACAAAAGTCTGTATATCTATTGTATATCAAAATCTTTTTTATAGCTTTTTTCCCTGTTTTTTGTGTGGCTATTAATCAGAGCCCCAAAAATTTACAATTGTATATAATAAGGAACAAAGTTTAATCGCTTTAGACCATTAAAGTTTTGAAGAAAAGTAACTGACCTTGTTATTTTGTTTAGTATTAAAAGTCTATAAGTCCCAAAGTTAATGCATTTTCAGGCATTGAAAACCCAATTTTTCAGAGGTAACATGCATATGATTTACACACTCTATACTCAAATTATGGACTTTGTATGCCTTTATTTATCAAATGAACTTTGAGAAATTAGGTTCATAGATTTGACAGTAAAAAAAAGCTATTTTGTATATTCAAATTGTAACGTTTAAGCGAATGAGGTCATTAAAACTACAGCTATTTGTTACATTCATATTATGTAAAAGTTAACTTGTCGTAGGTACTTGACATTACCGATAACGCTGTGCCTTTGATGGCTTGTAGAAATATATATATATATATATATATATATACAGTAGGTGTTCAATTCATATAAATGCTGATCGTTTATTGTCTGAAAGACGAGTCATTTGATTCCGTCGGATGTTTTCATTTCGTATGAAGGTAATCATTCCGTATGCAAACAACCCATGCCGTATGAAAACAACCCAAGTCTATAGAATTATTGGCTCCGCTTACTGATTAATTAAGAACATTTTTTGCATTGTTCGTGTACTTCGTGCAAACGATTATGCTTTTAAAAAAATCACAAATTTTATTAATTTGAAAAAAAGTAGTTGACAAAATATCTTGGAAATATGGATATTTGATATAAAGACAATAGTATTAACTATTGATTTACATGTACAATAACGATAGAAATTGATAAATATTTACGAGCCATCTACTTTAAAGTCTTTACAATTGACATCTTCATTTGCCAATGTCAGCTATATGACGTACTATAATTGATTTCACGTGGAATGATCTCCAGTTGCAGACTGTTTTTTAATGTCCCATCGGTTATCTTGTTTCATATCCGAGTGGTTTTTTTTATTATTAAGGAATAAAGGTTAACCGCAAATTTTAGTACACAGTGCTCTATGTAGACTTGAGCTATTTATTGTTTGACTGAAAAAATATAGTACTAGACTATATTTTAAGACTGTATGTCTTTGTAATTAGTTGTGTGTTTGTGTTTTTTTTATGTCTTTGACTCAGAGTCCCCATCTCTTTTGATACTTTGAGAAGGATTTTTGAGGTGACCAGTTTGCAAGTAGCAAATCAATTCAAAAAATTTAAACTCCCATAAAAGTCAGATAATTGTTCATCACCCGGTCATTTGGGGTATGATATTGGTACCATTACCTCTTCATACTATTTTAATTCCTATTTTAAACAAACCATGTACTAGTTCTGAATTACAAATATATATTACATCATAAAAAACGAATCAATGCATATAACATAGGTCAAGAATTAAGAGACCATATCGAGTTAACCGAAACGTCCTTAATATATTCTTGCCAGTAGAGTATGTCTCAACGATTGGATTTTTTCTTCTCATCATAAATTGCATTAATCACACAAAGAAAGAAATATTCTATTTGCTGAACATACGCTAGTGTTATAAGTAAAATGTCCTCGAGGTAAAAGGGAAGTCCCTAAAATGTTTGAATTTTTTTTCCGAATACAAGAGTGATTTATGAGGGCAACGTGCATGTGCGTGTAAGTAATGTGTTGACTTACGTTACGTTACGTGTAGTTTATAGAAAGTTCATTCACATAAACTTGTTTGGCAACGTAACGTTTTTAAGAAGAAGGAAAAAAACAACATCTTAGCGATCAAAGGGTTTTAGGGGTAGGGGCAATAATACACTTATTTGTCCAAATATAAGTGCAAATTAAAAGTTACCATATATTTTCTTAAATTTTTTCTGGCATATTAGGTACAAGGTGTTATGAAGAAGAAAAAAAATCACATTTACTAGTAACCATGGCAACATTCCATGACGAAATATGTATTTTTGTAAATTGTCTTAGTTTTTCATCAACATAATTTGGATTGGAAAAGTATATGTTAGCACCAACGAAACAACTTTATATTTGATGAGATTATGTAAATAGCTATAATCGAAAAAGAAAATAACGTCTAACGCGCTTTTTTTTTACTTACCTTCATCAGGAACGTTAAATGCAGAATGTTTGAAAGCCAAGGATGCATAAGAACCATACTTTTGAAGAGCTATATGACCTAAAAGGACCTAAAGATAATAGCCAAATCTATCTAAGTTCAACTTTGCCTCAGGGATAAAGCTTCTATAAAATTTATTTTGTTGTTTCTTCACTGCACAAGATGTTTGTTCCCAAGAAATATAGACGAAAAACTCAATGAATACAGCCGTTCTCTTGTTTACATAAAAAGGTTCATATAATGACGTAATTGTGATCTTTTGACATAAAACATCTTGTTATTCATTTATATTTCTTGACCTTATACATTTAAAAATAAGGTGCAAATTTGAAAATTCTCAAAAGCTTTATTGTCTTGGGCCAAAAACGGGCCTTAAAGCCCTTATTCCTTTTGACTAAATACACAAGGACATCATATGTTTTCAATAGTATACCCGTACTAACCCTAGACATCAATATAATCCCAACAGCTCTGCTCGAGGGATTATATTGTTTAAGGGTGTTTGATATTGAAGGGCCATATCGTATACACTTTATTGTACCTCAAGGAGATATGTATAGATTATTACTTGGCATTTTTATATTAGACCCTTTATCGGCACTAGGTAATGATATCAGCCCAAGAGCAGAAAGACTGGTATGAAGAAGAGTGCACACGCTGAAATGGCTCGCCTGCTGTACTGATCATAATTGATTCAATGTTGAAAGTCTTAAAGATAAAGTTTTACTGCAAGTATCATCTAAGCTTAACTTTATCAATGATTGATGACAATAAGGTCAAGGTCAGATAAACCCTGACAGACATACATATACACATCAAAATTATTTCATACACCAAATATAGTTGAACTTTTGCTGATAGTATCAAAGAAACAAACCAAACTGTGAAAACTTTACATTGACCAATGAACCATGAAAATGAGGTCAAGGTCAGATGAACATGACAGACAGATATGTACAACTAACAATCATTCCATGCACCAAATATAGCTTATAATATCTAAACTAAACTAGGCTTAACCAGGAAAACTAAATATTGACCAATGAACCATGAAAAAGAGGTCAAGGCTAGATGAATCCTGCCAGGCAGACATGTAAAAGCTACAATCATTCTATACACGAATATAGTTGACCTATTACTTACAGTATCTGAGAAGAGGACCAAACTACAGAGACTTAACATTGACCAATGAACCATGAAAATGAGGTCAAGAATAAACGAGACCTGCCAGACAGACATGAACACCTCACTAGCATTCCATACACCAAAAATAGTTAACCTATTGCTTATAGTTTTTGAACAACAGACCAAAACACGAAAACTTAACATTGACCAATGAAGCATGAAAATGAGGTCAAGAATAAACGAAACCAGCCAGACAGACATGAACACTTTACTAGCATACCATACACCAAAATAGTTAACCTATTGCTTATAGTTTTTGAACAACAGACCAAAACACGAAAACTTAACATTGACCAATGAACCATAAAAATGAGGTCAAGGTCAGATGAAACCTACCAGACTGACATGTATCCATCACAATAATGCCATACACCACATATAGTTGACCAACTACGTATAGTAGCTGAGATGCGGACCTAATCATGTAACCTGTTCCATGAAATGAGGTCGAGGTTAGGTAAACACTGTCTGACGGACATGTAGACATTGCAGATATAGTTATCCTATTACTCATAATAAGTGAAAAATTCATATTACAAAAAAACAATAATTTTTTTTCAAGCAGTCGCTGAACCATAAAAATGAGATCAAGGACCATGGACATATGCCAGATGGAAACTTCGTAACATAAGGTATATGCATTCAAGGTATGAAGCTTCCAGGTCTTCTACCTTCT
This sequence comes from Mytilus californianus, assembly GCF_021869535.1. Taxonomy (NCBI): domain Eukaryota; kingdom Metazoa; phylum Mollusca; class Bivalvia; order Mytilida; family Mytilidae; genus Mytilus; species Mytilus californianus. Next base: position 55,937,588 of record NW_026262679.1, on the reverse strand, counting down.
GAAAGCTTTATACAAATAGTTTACATTGCCTATTACTATCCGCCTCCACCATCGGATAGTAATACCTATGTCTTCGCAGGCTAGACAAAAATGGCATGTAAAAGATCTTTTCATCATTTACTTCAGCAGAAGAAATACAGACAAGAACTATTTTTCAAACTTTGAAAAAATGCATTTATTGTATTATTTGTTTTATATTTATCATAATATATTTTCCTGTTTTTCAATAGTTGTATTTTTATCCTTCTTGGGTTTTTTCACTGAAAACGTACCTTGAGGTGTTTTTTCCAGAATTTGCCAATTTACGTCAAAATGCCATGCAAATGTTATGGAAAGGCATGCAATGATAACCAGAAGCAGTTAATAAATTTTCATATCAGCCCGCTAAGCACCATTTCAGAAAATTTGGAATTCACTTAAATATCATCATACTGTAAAAATTATAAGTTATTTATAAACTAGTATACATTATTGTTTAGGGGCCTGCTGATGCCCGCCTCTGTTTGAGGGATTTTCTCGCTGTGTTCAAGATAATCTATATTTTGATATTTTATAAATTTTGAAATATTTACCAGGTATGCACCAGAGTAAACATCTGTGTGTTGCTGGTTTTCTGTAACCGAAGAAGTGAACAAGAGATGCTTTTCATGTTATACATTGTGTTTGATAATGCCTTTGCAACCGTGACCAATATTGATGATGTGACGGCATACAGACTAGGTATTTGAAGTAAGCATTAGGTAATCACTCAAGCTACATTCATTACAAGTAATTGAATGTGAGAGTACATCAGTATTTTAGCCAATCAAATAAATGTTTGGTCTTTATTTACTAATTTATTTATAGTGTTGTGCCATTCTATGGAATGGCTTCTCAATAACGCATCATTACAGATAACAGTATTATATTATGAAAGGACATATTGCTTATTGGGTTGGTCAATAGTATGGTGTTCTATAAAAATGGAACTTATTGTCCGACTAATGAAACAAAATTGTCTAAATACTTCACATATGGCCATGATGTAAATGCTGGACAGATATATATATATTCATTATGCCACCCAAAGGGGGTCCAATATATTGTGCAATATCTCCTGCAAAAATGTGAATGTCATTGGTGGTGAATCAAAGCAGTCAATCCACAAACACCTCACTGGGAACAAACACATCGTGACATAGGCCATATTTCAAAGTGAGCTAACTTTATCAGACTGTCTGACCATAACCACATAAAAGAGCTTGTGATTGAGTAATTACTGAAACGATACCAGCTTTGAGGATTGATAATGATTTTGATAAAGGATCTTAATCTTATCTACCAATAAATCATTAACAGGAAGAAATTTATGATTATTATGGGTTATCTACTTTTCCCTGTCTGCCATCACCATACTATAAGCAGGTATTCCCACTATGTCTAAGGCTTGATCTTTTAACTTTTATATCCAACATTTTGTTGCTTGACTAAACATGCGTTAAGAAACATATGAAGCAAACACATAGATGTTTTTTTTTACAATGTACCATAACTATGTTTAAAATGAACTATGATAAAGCTGTTAAACCATGCAAATTTGATTCATGAAACCAAAAATCTGTATTTAGAAAATAGTCAGGAAAGTGTTATTCAAACGCCTCTAATTTGGAATATTTTAACAAAAAGGCAACAAGGAGACAATATTTTTATACATGACTTTAATGTTCTACATGTCAAGACATGGTACAATGATAACACGATAAATCTGTGACCAATATGAGATAAGTAGTGTATCATATTCAACTACATTTATATGTGATATGTGATAAGAAATGTATCATATTCAACTACATATATATGTGATATGTGATAATGAACAGATATGTCCAAAATTCGTGGCAGCAGTTGAGCTTTTGAAAAAAACAACCATCAATCAATGAAATATCAATAAAAATATAAAAGATGTGGTAATATGTTTTCTGCTTTTTTTCATTTAAAAAAAAATCAAAATCAAAATCAAATATAAACAGTTTGGAAATTCAATCTTACATCATTTGCATAAAACAATATCCTTAAATTCTTTAACTAATAAAAAAAAAACTTAAACTTTTCTGACACATTTTTGGTTTGTTTATTTCAAATACTACTTCATGCTATTATTATTACACCTTTGATCTGGTCATGTCATAACAGTTAGTTGCTTAACCAACTATTCTAATGCTCATAACCAGAACTATTTGCATTTTTGTGTTTACAATATATCATACAAGTCTATGTACATGTAGAAATTAGCACTCAAGAATACAGAAATCAGAAAGACAGACAAAGAAAGGAAATATCGAAGCACAAAGTGGAACATTTATATCATTTATACCAAATATATCATTATTTAAAAGGTTGTTTTCATTTGTACCAATTACAAGGATCTTTAACATCAAATTTCATCCTTTATGGAATGGTTTTGAAGTATCTTACCAAATTTTGACTCATCTAATATTTCTAATCCCTATTTAGAATTAAATTTTAATAATTATTGACGTAATGTTTGGATTCTATTAAAACAGTTTTGTGTTCCCCTCTATGCTTTATTGAGTAATTTTTTTGTCAGAAAAATTGGGCACTAGACTCTGACTGGTTTTTAAAAAACCATTTTTACATGTTTTTGTTATAGTGTAGGAATATTTAAGAATATCTTGTATGGAACGGAATCTCATTTTCAGCATGTTCAGTCTTGGCACAAACATTTCTACCTCTGAATTTATAAATGGAATGTATTTCATTTTTTTGGACATCAAAACAAATAATTTTAAAGACATTTGAGATTTTTATTTTTTTTTGCACAGAATGTTATTCATAGCTTATATTTCTATGTTAGCTTTAGGACATGGTGACAAGCTGCCTAGTGGACAACATAACTTTCCTTTCCAGTTTATGCTGCCACCCACCTTACCATCTTCATTTGAACACCAGTATGGACAGGTCAGATACTTGTTGAAGGCCACCCTTGACAAGCCTTTGAAATTCTATCACCACACTAAACTGCCATTTACAGTTGTTTCTCTGCTAGATTTGAATGCCATTCCAGAAGCTTCGGTTACACATTCATATATCTTTTAAATACTATTGATTCATTTATTGTCAAGGGTACCAGCTTTTGTGAATTGAGGCAAAGTTGCATTTATATGGATTCTTAATTTCGTGGTTTCGACATAGTCAGCACATAAGCTTTTAAGAAACTGTATTTCATTGATCAATACAAGTCATGGTTCACCTATAGCAATGCAATTCATGAAAATTGGTGCAATACACATAATAATATTGAATCCACAGTATTTTTAGTTTATGAATAGTTTACATAACTGAATTAAGAGTATGATTCTTTAGATTAACAAAACATGATTAATTTTCTCAAAAGTTCATTTTCTTATTGGCATAATCAAATAAAATAAAGGTGGAGAGTACTTGATGCAGTTTCTGTTGGGAAACAAACCAAGAAGTTTAATCAACAACCCTACATGTAAAAGGTAGATAAAATAGCATTATCTAGTAGCTAACAAATAAACAAATTTGATCAACAAGAACTAAGTTTCTCTAATTTTTGCATTATATTCACATTTCCCAGACAATTGTGAAAAATTGTTCTCATCACTATTGAAATAACTGTTCTCGGCAAATGATTGGTCAAAATTTAATTATGATGTAAAATTTTCTTGGTTTCTTCTGAATTCCCTATTGTGACGTCATGAAAAAAGGCGACCATGCCTAATGACGTCACATATAAAGAATACAACTTTCTGCAAATCTTTGAGAAGGAAGGATAAAATCATTAGAGAAACAGATTCCACCACTATAACTCGTGTATTACGATTTTTCTCCACTCTCAACGTTAAATTTTAATTATCTAAAAAGCTTGGCAAGCCTCACGCTTTAAAACATAAAATTTAACTGTCGCCAGTGGAGAAATATTGTAACACTCTTGTTGCAGTGGTGGAATCTATATTCTAGATTTTAAGTCACATCTTACGTATATATGATATATAAATTCTATAATATATAAATTCTATAATTGTAGCGACCAATGCAGAATCAGGTAGCAAAGACTCTATGTTGTTTATGTTGCGAATCAGGACCAATAACTGGCGTTTTACGAGTAGACAAATCTGGATATGTTCCAGGGGAAGCTATCTACCTTCAGGGTGAAATACAGAATTTGTCAGATACAGCATGTTCTGTAGAAGTCAAGCTTAATCTGGTAATTATTAGTTTTAAAAATTGTATTTAATTTTTAGCTCAGTTGATACATAAGGCTAGAGTGAGTCCTTGCCATTGCTTGAAGTTTGTTGTCTACACACTTAATACATGTATTTTGATTATCTTTAAATTCTTGGCCAATGTGGGTTAAACAGGAAATGTAAACTTAGTCTACTTCACCCCTAGTCTAGAAAAATAGTGGATAAATCTTTTGACAGAAATATTTTATCCTATGTTTCAATTAAAGCAAACAAATACATTGCTGATACATGTATAAATAAGAAGATGAGTGCCAAAGAGACAACTCTCCATCCAAGTCACAATGTACATGTATTAAGGGGTTTGCATTATTTATATGTTATATTTAGGAATATTTCCTTCTGTTAAGCAACTTAGGGAAATGCTATTTAGTAAAACAAATAACAGGAACTACAGGCATGTGTCAATGAGGGATCAACCGAACGCCCTCCATTAATAGACATCTTAATGAATAAGGGGTATCTCAATTACCTTTTGAGTAAAAACTAGAAGAGAGGATACCCCTTTATCTTTTAGCATATGAATATTTTAATATGTCTCTTAGAGAGGCAAAATTTAGAAATTCAATTTGACCTGTAGCGAGTGGTTACTAAAGCTTCCATCTTTAGGCTATTCATGAAAACATTAGATCTTGAAACACTCACCAAAAATTTGTTTATGAGTGCTCTTTTCTTACAGTTGATTTTCATGATATTACTTTTTATTTCAGTTACACGTCAACCCGTCTAGTGTGTCAACACGTTTAGTAGTTCCCGTCGATATCATCATTGGATCAATACCATTGAGAAGTTCATTTCAAAGTATCATGCAACCTCAACCAGCTATTGCACCACATGCCATAAATATTAATGTAAAAGGTCAAGGTCCAGGAGCATTTCCATCAGCACCAGAATTACGTAAGTATAATTTTATTTTTAAGAAAGACTGTATGGCAATATTTTTTTTAGAGGATCATATTACTGATAGATGTTCCTATTTCCCATTTTTAGTCAAGCTTGCAACATTTTTGTATTTGAAGCGAGATTTAGCTATACAGCATTCTGTTGGCACACCAGCAGCATCAAAAGTTAGGTTCAGACTGTCGTTAAACTTTTTTTTAAGACATTGAAAATTTTGTCAAACCTTCAAGACATTTCATGGAACTTGGACAGAAGCTTTTCTTTTTTCTTTTTTTTCTTTTTTTTTTTTTTAAATTCTATATAATTTTATTTGAAATTTACATTTGTTAGAGATACATAAAGTACCGATATCTTATCCCGGCCTCGTTTACGTTAGTATATAGCATTTCAGTGATAAAGTTAGTACTTGTTAGTACACAATATACAGTTTTGCTAATAAATAATGTGTAACAGAATAAAAAGAAATTAATATGATATATTATAAATCTTAATTAAGAAGATAAATTAATTTTTTCGGCAACCAAATTGTTGAAGTTTTTATATTTGCCTTGTTTATTTGTCAATATTTCGTAATGTTGGAGAAGTTCATTTTTAAAACTTTCAAACACATTAATTTGTTTTGTTTTCTGCTCGGATATATAATATACTTTATATATAGTAAAAAGTATGATTGTTAGAAAATCGTTAATATTAAAATAATTTGTATCGTTTATCTTGTATCCATACAAAAGTGATGCAAGTGATATTATATGATGTCCTATTTTAAGTTTGTCTAGTATTAGTTTTATTTGATCCCAAAATGATTTCAGATATTTGCATGTCAAAAAGTAATGTTCATAATCTTCAATGACATTACACATATTACATAAAGGAGTTTTAGTTATTTTCCAAGAGAAAAGTAATTGTTTGGTTGGTAAAATGTAATGTAGAAAATTCCATCTTAACATTCTCAATTTATTATCTTGGATATAGTTAAAGATAAAGTACAACATTTGTTCTCTTTTCCTTGTATTGGTATCTAAATTAAGAATTATGTCCCATATTTGATATCCTATTGCTTTCTCATAATATCTATTTAAAAGCGAGATGTAGATATCTTTGAAGGAAAATGTTTTTATTGGTACCATTTTTCCTTCTCTATCTTGGAATTTAAATTCGGAGTCGGTAGCGAATTTTGTTTTAATTGATTCTTCTTTTATTAGCTCTTGTAACCACTGTATTGGTATTGCTTTCATCAATTTAGTATATTCCGAAAACCAATTAGCATGGCAAGATAGTTTATCTAAAATATTATTTTGATTAATTTTTCCTTTATCATCAATTATGTCATTCACAAATAAAATTTTACTGTTTATCCAATTTTTGAAAATAAGACATTTACCATTTAATTTGATATGCTTATTGCCCCGTATTAGTTGCTGTCTGATTTGCTTATATGTTAGTCGATCTGATTCTTTTTCAGATTTTGAATTTATCCATGATATGATTATTTGTAAGTAGAATTCTTGAACAATTTCTTTTAGTTTATCAATCAAATTAATATTGTTATTAAAGTCCATTTTAGATATAAGGAATTCTTGTCCAAACTTGTCTATGTCAAATTTTGGTAAGACTTTCCAATTGGGTGATGAATCTTCATTATCAATGTCTTTTTACCCAATTAATATTTATGGATTCTATATATTTATCTATGTCTATCATTTTGAGTCCACCAGCTTGATAATTTTTACTTATTATAGCTCTTTTAACTTTTTCTGGTTTATTATTCCATATAAAACTATATATTATTTTTTTTTTAATTTTGCGAGGTATTCTTTATCAATTTCTGTTACTGATGCAACATTGGTTATATTTTGTAGGTTTAGTGATTTAACAAGAGTTATTTTACCTAACAAAGTTATTTTTCTTTTATTCCAATCTTTAATTATTTTTCCGATTTTTCGAATTGTCTTTGCAAGTTTAATTTTTTACACTCATTTTTATTACGTCCAAAATATATTCCTAATACTTTTATCGGTTCTTGTGTCCACTTAATGTTTTCAACTTTATCTTTACAGGACTTTAGATTTCCGAGCCTTATCCCCTCTGTTTTATTTCGATTAAGCTTTAGGCCTGAAAGTGATCCGTAAATTTCGATAATGTTCAAAGTTAATGAAACTTCTTGTTTTGAATTTAAAAATAAAGTGGTGTCATCTGCAAGCTGACTTAACTTTAGAGTATGGGTTTTATTATCTAGTTTGATTTGAAAACCTTTAAATTTTTTATCTTGTCTTAATCTACAGGCTTAAATTTCAACAGCAATAACGAAAATTATAGAACTCGTGGGACACCCTTGACGGATACCGCGCTCAATGCTGAAGGGTCTTGAAATCCACCCGTTATTTAATATGCAACCCTTTATATCTGTATATTAAGTATTTATCCACTTCAGTAAAGATTTCTGAAAGCCAAATTTCTTTAATGAACAATACATAAATTCCCATTCTAACGAGTCGAAAGCCTTTGAAAATCTAAAAAAAGGATTGCCCCGTCTACGTTGAATTTTTCTGAATAGTCTATAATATCTTGGATATGTCTAATATTAAACCCAATATATCTGTTTTTTTTCATATCCGTTTTGATCACTGTGAATGATTTTATGCAATACTGGTTTAAGTCTTTGTGCAAGAGAATATGCTATAATTTTGGTATCTACATTTAATAAAGTAATTGGTCTATAATTGTCTAAATTTAAAGGGTCATTTTTCTTGTAAATAAGGGTAATTAATCCTAGTTTCTGTGAATTTGTCAATTCTTTTTTCTCATAACAATGATTAAAGACATCTACAGCAAAATATTGTAAGTTGGACCAGAAAGATCTATAAAATTCAATTGGAAGACCATCAATACCCGGTGATTTGTTAAGTTTCATTTTAAAAACAGAATTTGTACATTCCTCTAGTGTCAGCTTCCTTTCAGAAGCTTTTCTTATGATCAAAAGACAATATCCAGCGGATAATTTTGCAAATTCTTTGTTTTACTTTTTTTCTATTTTTACTGATAAATTGACTGGGATTTTGGCAGTCAACATAACACCTCTGTAATGAAAGCAGCAGTCATAGGAAAGACACAGGATTCTGCATAATTCTTTTCCTTTTTTTATGAACCTTTAGAATCTAAGACATATTTCCTAATAATCACAAGACTTCCATCATTTCAATAGACAAACATAAATCATGAAGTGTTTTAAATGATGTTTAGTGTCACTATGATGACCACATGTTCTCTCCAAGACAATATTTCAACAATGCATAGTATTAAACACTCAAATCAAAACAACTAAAAAGCTCAATTTAACTCTTCTTTTCTTATTTTTGCATTAAAATATAATTATCTTCCTTAAATGATATCGTATCACTCTGGATGAAGCTGCATAATATGCTAAACTATTATTTTATATATTTGTTAGCTCCACCATCTTATGCAGAATGTGTTTATGGAAAATCAGACATGCATGAAGAAGGGGACAATGAACATACAAAAGGTCAAATGTCATATGCAACTGCATATCCATACTACAACTTCTCATGAAAATCAAAGTTCCGAACTCATATATTATAGTATCTGCTTACAACAATTTAGTGATAAGATAAAGTAATACCGGTATATGTAAATGTATATCTTACTGTGAACTTGTTATAAAGTTTAAATGTCATCGTTGTGATTGTTTAAAAAAAATATTAAATCCCATTTTTGACTAAATGTGAGTTGTCTCCTACTTATGTAAGAGTTATTCTTCTTTGTTATGTATTACCCATGACATTTTAGATATATTAAGATAATAGTTATTTGTAAATCTTATCAAAAGGTTATAGAAAATTACACTTGAATTTCAAGTATTACAAACTTGGATATTTTCAAAGAAAAAATGTTAAAATTTGCTGTATAAACTTTATAGAAACATTATAACAAATTGGAGATAACTTTTAACAAAAATTGCTCCAATGAAATAGGCAGGGACACTTCATCTTGTATTAAAAATTGAATACCATGAATAGTCATATACTAGTTGTTTTACGTTTAAAGGCCAAACAATGTAATTTGTCTTCTGCTGAACATTTAAGAAACTCTGTGAAATATTAACTCCTGTAATATAAAGAGTTAGGTATTTTTTTTATAGTAATATATATTTTGTAATTATGTTTTGACAATCATATATTAATTCTGTTAAAATAGAATGAAGGGAGATAACTCTATAATTTTCAGAAATCAAAATTAACGGAAATTCTTAGACATTTTATATGTGCATTTTTTTCCGTGAACAGTGGTTTATGAATAAATAATTATCTATTTCAAAACTTTTGCCAATTATAACTGAATTGCAAAATACAAAGAATGTAGTATAATCAACCCTCTCTTTAAAAAAAAAGAATTCCAGAATCATTACCTGAATATTATTTTGAGTTTTAAAAAAGAATGCAGCAAATAGAGAACATTTATTTTGAATGGCCTATGAAACTATTTTTCACAAGTCTAACAGGTACAACATTGTAGAAGGTGAATATCTCTTTTTGTCTTAAAATGTTACATGTAAGATGTTACATATAAAATGTTACATGTAAGATGTTACATATAAAATGTTACATGTAAGATGTTATATATAAAATGTTGCATACAAATTTTACATATAAAATGTTACTAACAAATGCTACATATAAAATGTTACTAACAAATGCTACATGCAAAATGTTACTAACAAATGTTACATGTTAAATGTTACATATAAAATTATACATTATAAGTAATCAACATGCATGCCAACTATATGTGTAATTAAGTGCTATGAATGCATAATTTTGCTATAAAAGTTATAGTTCTTTTGATAAAACAAAGTTACTCATTTAGAAATGTGTGTTTGTATCCATACTGAAAAGGTGTTTTAAATGAACCACTTAAGGTTGCATTTCTGTAAATATTGACAATGCAATTTCCCATAGGAACTCCTTTTACGGCTTAAACTGTACCACTTTTACTATCGAGTTTTGAAAAAAATCATATCCTAGAATGGAAAGTTCATATGCACTACTATTTTTTTCAAAGCTCAAAATATAGGATTGTGCGGCATATTTTCAACGTTTATATGCCCCGAACTTCAAAGAGTTTAAACTAACAATAAATTTCTTAACTGCCCCTACCTTAACTGTAGGATTACCACAGATTTCAATATAAACAATATGCATATGTATATTTACTGGTAACATTCCCAAGTAATCTCTCTATGAGATGAAACATAGAGATCATAACTGGGAACCAGTATGTAAACAAAATTAATTATCTATGAATATTCTATATCTCCCCAAAAGAGGCGTGGTTTGAGAAACAGCTGTATTTACATAGTGCAACCTATACAGCCTTTTATTCAAATAGAAAACTCTAAAAAAACACTTTTTCGCACATTAATACTTATTTATCAGAATTATCAGCTTAAAGAAATCACTGCATATACTCTAAGTTTTCATTTACTGTACATTTTATACCCCCTCCCCTGTTTCAGTATTATAAAGAATTTGAAAACAAGACTTTAATTATTGCCAGCTTACCCTATTTGCATGTTTTCTGACATGAAATGCCTAGAACCTGTTTAAAACTGTTCTGATAACAAATTGAAAGCATTTCAGAATACTGTAAATGTAATGTTTAGCAGTCAATCATTCCAACATTCAAGATTATATGAAGTATCCAATCCTACCTCTGTCTCCAGTCCACATCTTACTGTATGCCAGTTGTCAATGAAAGTTCACCATTTCTGCTTCAAATGGTCAGTTTAAAATTTTTGTCACAACTATATCATCTCTTACCATATATCTGACATAATTTAGCTAATATATGAACTAGAAGTGTTAAAACAAAGCCATATTTGCAATAGTTGTATGTATGCAGATACCAGTCTGATGTACAAATTCACTTAAAATTTTATAGAAATGACTGCTAATATCTGAATTTTGCATAACTTCCAAGCACAGTTATTGTTTCTATATAAAGACCTTTAAAATCATAAAATCATAGCATTTACAAGTTAAATTATTTGTTTTATGACCCAGGGGGTAGGCAATTTTCTCTGTTTTTTGCCCCTGGGGTCTCAAATTTTCTAAATTATTCTGCTGTTTCTAGCAATATGGAATATTAAGTACATATTCAGGATAGGACACACTATTGTAAGTTTTGTTGAGATATTTTTGTATTTCTAGCTTGTATATTTATGTCACGGTGACAAAAAAGTAGATTTAGGTGTTACGACTTACTTTTGGGTTATTGACAGGACAAAAACACCCCACCAATAATATTCAGGAAGGATCTTTGAGTTTCAATGACTGCGAAGAGTAAATGTAAGCACTTCTAAACAATTTAACTTACAAATATGCATATATTATGAATTTATTTTGCATACAGGGCTTTAAGTAAAACTATGCATACTGTAAACTGTGAATTAATGCTGAGTCATCATTGTTAAGGCCCAGGATTTTCTCAATCTTCATGAAATATTTATAAAACTTCATATTTGAGTTAATTTCATTAAAATCTGTCAGATAAACCAAATTTGGTAAACTTCTGTATGTTCTCTTTTTCCACCCAATATAGGTTGCATTTCTGTAAATATTGACAATGCAATTTCCCATAGGAACACCTTTTACGACCAAAACTGTACCACTTTTACTATGAAATTTTGAAAAAAATCATATCCTAGAATGGAAAGTTCATATGCACTCTATTTTTTTCAAAGGTCAAAATATAGGGCTGTGCGGCATATTTTCAACGTTTATATTCCCCGAACTTCTAAGAGTTTAAACTAACACTAAATTTCTTAACTACCCCTACCCTAACTGTAGGATTACCACAGATTTCAATATAAACAATATGCATATGTATATTTACTGGTAACATTCCCAAGTTTTGTCTCTATGAGATGAAACATAGAGATCATAACTGGGAACCAGTATGTAAACAAAATAAATTATCTTTGAATATTCTATATCTCCCCAAAAGAGGCGTGGTTTGAGAAACAGCTGTATTTACAAAGTGCAACCTATACAGTAGCAATTTGAAAGTACTTTTTCTGGGGACATACTTTGTTTTGATTAAACACTCCATAGTATGTATTTTATTCCATTTAAATATTCTGTTTTTATATTGCCTGAACGAGAATTCATGTCTGAAAACTGAAGTAATACAAAAGATCGTTTGTTTCCTTCTTAATATAATAGGTGTATTTAATATGATGTCAAAACAGATATTCATTTTCTTATTTTAGCTTACCACTCTATAAGGAGCATATGATCAATTGACATCCATTGGTATCTGTGGTATGTTTGCAATTGCTGTCTTCTTTTTAATGATTTTCCCCCTGAAATCAGGGAATGGATGAACCAATGGGGGTATAGTGTCAAATTTGGGCCAAAATGTTTAACCAATAAAAACAAAATGTCATTACAGAACAAAATCTTTCGTAAGGATTAATTCTTCTAAAAGTATTTTGATAGGCCAAATGCCACAAAACTTTTGGAAAATGAAACATTATGATCCTTAACAAAACTTTGAGATAATAATTGTTATCCTCATTAAGAACTATTTGGTATTGCCTTAACCATTTTCTAACATGTTTACAATGTTAAGAATGATAAAAAAATTGGACAAATGTTCTTTGCAAATTCTTTAAAATTTTGTTATGGGATAAATGCCAAAAACTTTTGGTAATTGATACAGTTTTTATCACCTTCAAAAGTTGGTAAATGATTCAGTCTCCATCAAACATTGCCGTTACATGTACAGAAATCAAAACATATAATGGATAAAATGAAATGAAACGCATTGTGAAGTTATTACCCTGTTGTGCTTTTTAATTATCTATTCTCCTGTGAGAAGGAGATTTTGGAACCAGAAGACATTTTTATAAATACACGGATTTCTTTGGAAAATGTCTTAACTATCTCAGGAATGCTTATTTTTGTTTGTTGTTAATATTGTTTATTTCGATATTATATTTGTATTTATGCTTATTTTTTATAATTGATATATTCTTTCACTAGTCAGCTTATATTGTTGCCATTTTATTTGATTTCCATATTTTGCTGCATTATTTGACATGACATTATGGTATCTTTTTTTATTCTTTTTTGCTCAATTTGCAATTGAGGTTCATATCTGTCTTTTGTTTTTTGAATTTTTTGGCTTGTCTTTTTTATGGTTTCCATATTGCCATATTGCAGACAAAACCCAAAACCCTGAAAGAAATGCCGATTCTTCTGTCTTTTCATTCCTGTTAAATATTTTTTTTCCACAAAAGTCAATAATTTAGAATTTGGAAAAGTATTGATGTTTCATTATTTTTGGTTTGAAATTAAACGTGTTCTTGTAAACAAATGTGTGTTATGTATATGTTGTGTACAAGATGTAAGTTTGTACAAATTATAATTTGTACAGAGTTTTTGTACAAGTTATAAGTTTTTCGACATATACCTTTTTGCACCAGGTGATAAAATTTTAACTTCTAAAATTTATCAGCTTTATGTCTTTAATTCAAATTTATATACTTCAACCTAACATTTAGTGCTATTCTCCTTGTCCTAAAACTGGAAATAAGGACATCTGAATGGTTTAAATTCTATTTTTATTTTTCTCCTTGTACCAAAATCATATCCATTAAAAGTCTTTTTGTGTTCTTATTATGTTTTTTGTAGCAATTCTCAGTATTAGGCTGTGACATGTAGTCATGGAAATATAACAAAAATATGCGAAACGAAAGACTGTATGCTTGTATCATCCATTTGTGTTAAGTGGTTCATAAAACACTGATAACTTGTACAAAAATTCTGAACAAATTACAATTTGTATACAACATATACAGTACATACAATTGATCAAAATTACATGTAAAATCAGTAAAAATTGATGTTCATTATTACTAGGAGTTTAAATAGGTCATACAGATTCAATTCAACATAAATACAAACAAATACTTTTTTCATTGTTTGTTTTGAATACCTTCAAGTATTTAAAGAAGGTATTGCCAAAATAAAGGTCAATCACTTAATGTTTTTTTTCCAATATGAAATGTATTTCAAATATGTATTTGAAATGACCTCATTTTATTGGTGCTTAGATAATAATATGTGCTATATTGTATGAAAATTTGCTTATATTCATCACTGCTAATTTCTATTGTTTCTTGGATAAATTCTTATTGGTTCTGTAATAGTTACTGGTTTAAATGATAAAAAATCTTCGGTTTGAACTTGCATATTTTTTTCTAGCTCCCAGAGGGCATTGACTTAGCTAGATTTGACACAACTTTTGGGAATTTTAGGTTTTTAATATTTTCAACTTCATGATTTAATTGGATTTAAAACAGTTTTGATGAAGCACCACTTTTGTTCTTAAACTGAAAAATTTCAGGATTTAATGCAAAAATATTTTTACACATTTATGTGGCCTTTCTGAAATGTTTTGCATCTGTTTTTTACCAAGACAAATTTATGATCTAAAGATGCACAAAGGAAAGATATGATCTCAAAAATCAATGGAAATAAGTAATTAATGTTTCCAAAAAGAAAATGCATTTATAATTAGCCTAAAATTGGTAGTACAACATAAACAAAATCCAAACATTTTTCAATCAGATATGTCACTGAGTCCTGAGAAATAGTTATTTTGTCCCAAAATTCGTAGTCATTATATTTTAAGGCAATTTTAAACCTAATCCTATCTTATCTTTAAATTTAATTGTTTCATTGTTATTGTTTAATTTGAAATTTTATGTTTAATAAGCAATATATCAGCGGTACGTGCTATTACATAATTATGTATTAATAGTTTTTATTTGATTAAACTAGAGAATAAACAAAACAAAAAACCATGTTATGATACATTGTTCATGTGCCGTTTTAAGTCAGAAACTTTTCAGTCGTCTTTAGGTTTAAGTTATATATTCTTGTTTTTTTTTTTAAATTTGAGGATGATTGAAGATCTTTGATTCACTGGGATAGCACTTTCATTTTTCATCTGATCCTCTTCATATCTGCATTTTACTTGGTTGTGTTCAATAATCAGAAATTTCTTAACAAAAAGACTTTTTTTTCGGAAGATAAACTTGTAAAAATATCATATATTAGTTCAGTATGTGATTTTTTCACTAAAGGTATTTTGTCTCGCAACCCCAAGGATTGACTGGGTATAGAAATATGGTCATCCGTTGATCTTCTTCCGACCGGGAGTAAAATGCTTGGAAAAGTAAGGCGTTTATTTGGCTGTGAGGGACATATAAAATCGCTGCCACATCCAGTCAGAATTGCGATGTTAAATCTGACGCATCGTGTAGAGGGAGTGTCATGCTCTCTGCAAGTTAAGAACCCTTGTAACAACTCATTAGATCGCTAGTTGCAATGCTACATGCCCATTTCCAACAAAGCCTCATTTACCAGCCGCATTCCAATTTTTCGCCTTTTATCTGGGTTGACCCCATGACAGAACCTACTTTTAATGCCCCCGCCGTAGCGGAGGTGGCATTAAGTTTTACCCTTGTCCGTCTGTACGTCCCATAGTTGGTTTCCGTTGTCTAACTTTAGTTTGCCTCATCCAAATGTTATGAAACTTATACACAATGCTTATTACCACAAAATACAGATCAAGTTTGAATTTTGGTGGTGTCACTTTAATCGTTCTAAAGTTATGCCCCTTTACAAATGGAAAAAATTCTGATTTTTTCGTTTCCGTTCTCTAACTTAAATTTGCCTCAACCAAATGTAATGGAACTTATACACAATGCTTATTACCACAAAATACAGATCAAGTTTGAATTTTGGTGCTGTCACTTTAACCGTTCTAGAGTTATGCCCCTTTACAAACGGAAAAATTGCTGAATTTTTCGTTTCTGTTCTCTAACTTAAGTTTGCCTCAACCAAATTTTATGAAACTTATACACAATACTTATTACTACAAAACTCAGATCAAGTACAAATTTTGGTAGCATCACTTTTACTGTTCTTCAGTTATGTCCCTTTATAACTTAATATGATATGCAAGCGGGGGCATCATATGTGTCCCATGGACACATTCCTCATTTATGTTAAGTTTTTAATTTGTTCATGGACATGCATGAATTATTTGCCAATGGACGTTAAGCAAACAACAATTGATCAATCAATATTTGTCTCACCCTTACAAAGTCGAGAAGAAAAGATACTTAGGCGTGTTGTTTCTGGCTAAGGTCGGTTATAAAAAACGAAACTCAGAATGAACCTGGAACATAATGAAATCATGTAACTATTCAACAAGGTTGACCAGACACTTAATTGATCCAAGGTTCAGTGAATACCGAAAGATATGTTACTGAGAGCGCTTAATATTGAATAATAAAACTGCCTTAGTGTTCTTTTGGTAGTGAACTCGCTGCCAGTGCAGGGGATAAGTGGTTTCGATCGACGTCCTGGTCAAACGAAAGACTTGAAAATTGGTATTGAGGAGCAAGACTAAGACAGGTCAGCTCGTAATCGAAATAATGTCACCATGAGTCTCATGCGTTCCTCTGGACTGTTACCTTGTGAAATAGCACGTTAAGTATCTGGATTGTGTGTACATAGTACAAAGCAAGATTCATTCATATTTTGATCATATCAACACTTGTTTTCCATTTATGCATATAATATTTGCCACTTGACCATAGCTGTACACCCGGTTTTGGGTTAAATCCTCTTGTAAAAGTTGATATTTTAATACTAGTAGTATAATTTGCTGGTTAGAACTAAAACAAATCTGTTCAGCAACAATAGAGTTACTTCAACCTACGTTTCATGCTTGAGTGACAGGATAAACTTCAGAGGTTGTCGTTTGCTGCTATATATTATATATACTGTCTGTTTTCAATTATTGTTCTGTACATTAATCAGGCCGTTAGTTTTCTTTTTTGAATTGTTTTACATTTGTCATTTCGGGGCATTTTAAAGCTTGCTATGCGGTGTGGGTTTTGCTCATTGTTGAAGGTCGTACGGTGACCTATAGTTGTCAACTTCTATGTAAGTTGGTCTCTGGTGGAGAGTTGTCTCAAATGCAATCATTCCACATCTTCTTATTTTTATATTTGCTGCAAACTTTGAATAGGCGATATCAAATTTTACCAGAAATGCCATAAAATAGGTGCTACCGTTTAGAAAACAGAAAACTAAAAAAAAAAAAAAAAACAAGGAACTTTTTTAGATCCTGCAAAATACGAATTGGTGACCAATATTAGGAAATGTAACTTCAGATCGCACTTGGAATTGTTTGGTCAACCCTTCTGCCAGCAAACAGAAAAGAAAGTAAAAGATGTTAACCACAAACAGAAGTCTTTATTTTTACTACAAAGCCTACAAGGGTCAAACGTTCTTGAAATGTTCAATGGTAAGTAGCATCATTAATATAACTAATAATATAACTAAGTTCTTCAACTGTTGTGTTCAGCAGAAGCCAAGGCAGCGATATAGAATCCTCTAGTAATATGCCCAATATCTCGAAATACATGACAGATACAGAAACGATATATATTTTACGTCGGCTCAAAAAGTCTGTGCAAGCTTATATTTTTTTTTACTCAACAACAATATTGCACACGCTGTTAAGAATAATTCTACTGACACAGCTATCTCAATGCAGGTCTCAATTTCATTAACACCAGAAGATCAGGGAATCTTCAGGTAGATCAATTGAATATTGTTAGTCATTTACAAAAATATTTTAACATCAATACATAAATAATGTCATTATTTTAATGTATTTATCAAGCTTATTAGTGCAGCGGATATAAGAATAATTGATCACGTTATGGTAAAAGCATGAAACTTGGCATAGTGAAAGATTAAGGGGTATACACAAAATTCATATATGGAGCGACGAAAAAAATTCCAATATGGCTGCCAAATTAAAGATGGCCGGCATAAGGTACTGGTAATACAACATCATACACTTGATGGAGTCTACTTATATGCAAGAGTTCAGTAGATATCACAAATTTAAGGAAATACATTTAAGATATGCTAATAATTATTTTCTAAGTTTTATAAATACATAATTAATCAAAATGACGTCCAAATTCAAAATGGCACTGTCAAAAATGTCAGAATTTGACAGTATTGATATATTTACACTACCAATGTGGTATAGAAAGTTAACCAAATTGTGAAACTGATTATGTGATGTAGACGCAGGCCTTCAATTTATTAAATAAACCAGGAGACATAGATTATGTTTTCAAAATGGAGGCAAAAATTCAAAATGGCGCCGTCAAAAATATAAAAATTTTACGGGTTTTTGTAATAATGTGGTATAAAATAATACAAAAATAACGAAACTTTTATTTGGATACAAATGAAAAACATATTATTTATTTTGTAAGAGGTGGCGTAAACTATGAAATAAAAATGGCCGATACAATTTAAAATGATGTCTCTGACAAGGTCTAAGTTTACACAGCTATAGTTAATGTTTACATGACTTCAGAAAAGTTCTCAATTTACTAGCAATGAAAAATATGTATGAAACTCTACAAAGATAAAAGACAAGTATTTCTTTTTTTTAAATGAGAGCGGAAATAAAAATGGCGCCTCAGTAGTAACTTTGTGTAAGTACAACTTTATAGAACATATTCAAGTTATTGATAATCAAAATAAGATCCAAATGAAGGATATTCAAAATTTAGCACAGTCTCAACCAGTTTCTCAAGGGCTTTGAACGCAGCCATTTCTATGTGTAGTCCGCCTAATAATATCATGACAAAGCTTTCCTCACTATACATCAAAGGGCATTTCCATCGTATTAAATTTAATACTGTGAAAAGTGGTTGGTCAAAAGCCACAATGGGAGTTTGACGATGAAGCATGATAGGCGGACCATGAAATGTTCATCTCACTTCAGCCTTAAACGCTTGAATTTTCCGCAACATCTTTGAGGCATTTGACTTCCCCCTTTAAATGCCACTGGGAATAAAGACATATGAATTGATAGTTCTCCTTTCACTAATGGGATATCTGTTTTGCTGAATCTCAATACAGCTTGTGGAAGATTCGAATACTAGTAACTCTCTGGTAAAAAGGAGAATGTCTTTGACTGGCATTATAAAATAGCTTCAGATTGGTTAAATGTTTGAAAAACTCATTGAAAAACCTTCGAAATATGTTGGAATAAAGATAAATCGGTACCATGAAATGAATCTTTTGATGATATACTGCTTGGATTGTGGTCAGTGTTGTCTACAGCAGACGAGTGAATACATTTTGCAGTAGATGGGTAGGGCAAACAATACCTTACTAGATATAAAGATGACAAGCATCAAAACGTTAATGATCTTTCATATGATGGTTGGATAGTTCCTTTGTACAACTATACATCAGAAGCTATGCTATTATCAATTTCGACTGAGAATATGTACGATCCTGAATGTTGGGTCAAGACTGAATCATACTGACCAAAGAAAGCAATGATTGGGGTACAGAAGCTTCTTATGGATTTTAAAAAAAACGTTTATAAGCATCATAACTAACACTGTGCATTGTTTCATGCTTTTATTATATAAAGTGATCAATTATACCAAAATATTAGACTTATATCCTCTTGACTATTGGCGGCCATTATAGATTTTTTTGGGATGACTCCACATCCAAAAATGTGTGTTTGCGTTAATACTGGCACTGTGCAAAGTTTCAGGCTTTAACTATAAAGAGATCAATCATACAAATATATATAGGACTTAGCCTCTTGACTTTTGGCGGCCATTTTGAAATTTGTTTAGATGGCTCCATATCCAAAAATGTTCATAAACATCATAACTAACGCTATGGAAAGTTTCATGCTTTTACCATAAAGTGCCAAAATATCGGACTTAGCCGCTGAACTATATCATGTATCGTATTTTATCTTTGCTTGAATTGATGCCTTGAATGAATTCATATTTAGTGAAAGTATTTTGTCGCTAACAATCCTGTACTGGCTTGTGTTCATTGTTTGAGAACATTTGGTGGCATTCGTTTCTTCAATGTTCTTTCCCTTTTAATAAATCTGAAGCTATTTTATAATGCCAGTCAAAGACATTCTCCTTTTTACCAGAGACTTACTAGTATTCGAATCTTCTACAAGCTGTATTGAAATTCAGCAAAACAGATATCCCATTAGTGAACGAAGGAACTATATCAGATCAATCATAAACAAGATATTTGGGAATGAAATATCGGGCAAGACGCAATATTTATAACTCATCGGAAATGTTCTACTTAATAGGTATATATAAACATATCATCCTATTGCATTTTTATTTACAAGAAAAACATAAAATATTTGATACTATTAGATATACCATTAATATATATAGTTAACAGAGTTCTTAAGATAAACAAAAGTTAACAAACAAAATCAGTTATAGGCAAACAACAAATTAATGTCAATATTTTAACAACAGAGCAAATTTTGTCTAAATTCTCTAATTCTTATCGTGTAAACTATCGGATCAATTATCCAAGCTATGCGCTGCAATACAAAAGCTATGAGCATAAACCCGAAATGTCTTATTTCAGTAACTTGGATATCCCCCCTTTGTTTCAATATAACAACTGTGACAATAAAAGTAGGATATACAGAGAATAACTGAACAAAAACTAAAAGTGTGATTGTCAACATTGCATGTACGTTTTGCAAATGGCGCTTCTTGGTTGTTTTAATCTGGTTGGTACCTGATCTTTGGCCTTGACTGCTGATTTCACTTTGATTCATTCCTATAACTTTTCGTCCCTGCCTCCGTAATTTTATTATGGTTGCTACGCAAACGGGAAAAATTATAACTGTTATTTCAAAAACAGCTATTCCGTGAATAGAGGCGACTTGACGTAGATAGGCACAAGAATGAGAATTTACTCCAAACATGATAATCAAACCGATAATTAGAGTAATCAGTATGCATAAAATGTTGATTTTGCGGAGAACTTGACTACGTTCCACTGCTACAGATGTCAAATTAGGAAATGTTGCCATGAATCGGTCGACACAAATGAAAACGTTTTGTGTAGTTGAGATTAAATCAAACGGAACAGAAATACCGAACGAATAACAGAAAATAACCGTTCCATAAATGTTTTGAGATGTTACAATGTAAACTACAAGTAGACACAATTGGTCTATTACCTGTATTAAGTGAGTAAAACATAACAAAGAAATGAAACTTAAATGAACATTTTGCCTCAAAGTCGGAGTCTTGATAAATACAAATAAGGAAATTCCATTTACTGTTAATGCAAAAACTTGGAAAATACCATCTAGTATCATCACAATATTTGTAATTTCATTTGATCCAAGATCTGCATTAGCATTGCCAGAGGTATTCATTGCCAGTCTACCGAAATTTAACACATGAAAAATATTTATGTCGTCTGTCTAATTAATTATATAAGAAATTCAATATTGTTGTCGCATTAGGGTAAATAATCACCAAGTCGTTCAACCATTGCCTAGATATCACAAGTTTTTCTAACCTGAAACGGGTTACCTTTATTTCCAAATTTGAAATGTTGCATCGTTGCCTTTATTTCCAAATCTGAGGAAAGAGTTTATGACTACGCGCGTCATCCCTTTGGTGAATTCCAAATTAAAGCACGTTTATGAAATGGAATCATTGGACATTCACATAACATACAGTCAAAGTCGCCATACATTCATCTGAACAAATTCAAAGTGTCAGAGTTCGGATATCTATTCGACAAGAAACATTAATTCTTACTACATAGCCAATCTGGTACATAACTGTTCACATTGGCAATATAGTATAATATAAGTTCACAAATACTGGTGGTTCAATATTTATACGTTGTTCAATATGATGTTAATACATCACTTAGTGATCTTTTTTGAATAGATTAAGGTGTTGCGTGCTAAATTCGTTTACCCTTTTCACAGTCCGGATTGTGACCAGTTGTCATTAATTGACGGACAAAGACTGCTTTTGTAGGTTAAATTTAGTTTAATCATTGTAACATACAACAGCAGCAATTTATATTTATGAATCAATTTTGTCTTAATGCATACGTTGACAGCCGATTGGTGACAAAGTTCAGTTCAGCTTAAACGTACTGTAAAAGTAAAATTCTTCATTACTACTATACAGATAATTTTTCTACGATATGAAAAGATGTACATATGTAGATAATAGGCCATCCTATTATGTTGATTCGAGCGCCACTGATGAATCGTAAGTAGAAGACATGGACCTCTCGGATACTAAGCAATAAACCTGGTATCACTGATGTGTTTGTTGAACAACTTGGGAGATGAACCTGCTGGGTGACGTTTCGTCAACGAGAGTATCGGTAGTCCGCATTGACTCCTGTGCTGAGATAGAATATCATTGATGCTGTCATTTTCTGTAAATTTAATATGTTAAATAATTTGAAACACTAGGGCTTTCTATCCCAGACAAAAATTGCCTTAGCTAGAGATTTATCACAACGTTTTGGACTTTTGAGTTTTTTATGATGCTTCTCAACTTTGTAATTGATTTGGTCGTACCATTGTTTTGATTCGAGCGCTAATGATGAGTCGTATTTAAACAAAATGCACGTCTGTCGTACTAAATTCTATATTTACAAAAGTTAACAAAGATCATGATCGCCTAACAAAATAAAAAACTAAACTTTATAAACGAAGCGCACACTCAAATAATTCCACTATAAGCAGTAAAGTAGTTTTCTATTAGTTCCGAAAGGTTTCTTGCTGCTTTTATTCAGAGTTTTTGCATTACTTACAAATTCATTTTCACAACTTATGCAAAAAAAAATAATCTTCTGTAAGTTTTCTCCTATAAAGCTCATAACGGATTTTGCATCTTTGGAGATAACTTTGTGATGCTTTATGATGAGGTTACAGGTTTGATACCACCAAATCATAGTATGTCACATCCGGTTTCATACAAAAAAAGGATCGAAAAAAAATATTCTCTACTTGAATTTGACGGTAGTAGGAAATTAATCATACATTTCATTGCAGTAAAAATTTCTGAGTCATATACATATATCTTGGGTGCTTCAAAGCACCATTCTTATTTTATGTGATGTTTCTATAAAATATTTTGGAAACTTGAGGTTACATGGTTACTAAAGCTTGTAAACAGGAAAAAAGGGGTGAACTTTGATTGGTCAAATTCCAGTGATGGTTATTATCTTATATGCAATGAAATGATATGTGAAATTTTGTCTGTAGTACTGGACAGGATAAAACTTTACTCATGCCAAATAATTCTTTATTTGAAAAAAAGATAAATTCTGCACAACTTTTTGAAAAGTGTCAATTTAACAAAGACAAATAGGGTAAAAACAATGGTGGCATTACTCCTACTAAAGATTAAAAACATTTCAGTTGAAAAGTAAATAAAAATTGAAAATGTGATACAATGTATACATCGACACTACCTGCCAGGACAAAGACCAAAAAAAAAACATGCGCTTTTTTCTGTGTGTTTGATTCTTCTTGCTTTCATGAATATTTTTCTGATATTTGTCTACCAGATATCCCCATATTCGGTTAAATAAGCATACTTTGTAATGGTTTGTTGGTGTTCTGTTAAGCCCATTCTTGTCTTCCATGCGTCTTTAATATGAATTGTACTTTTAATGCGTATCTAACGTGACCTCATTTCATTATTCAGTCATTCATGTTTTGTTTTTTTAATTTACCTAAAAACATTGCCTGAAATTTTAAGTATGAGGTAAGCAATAATAGTGTTTCAGCATATTTGTAAATGAACCATTCTGATTTTTTGCATTCAATTTAAACAGAGAATTTTGTTCTCTTCAACAGGATAACATTCGTGATTTTATGAAAAGCTTATTTTACACATTTATGCCACTATTTCTGACAACTTATGATAACACCCTAATTGACAGGGGAAGGATACCAAAAGGATTTTCAAACTCAAGAAAAAAACAAAGTAACAATTCCAAGATCTGCAATAATAACTGCCCAATACCTTCATTGCAGTTCTACCAAAATTAACATGTGATGATTATTTCTGTCATTTGCTTAATCAATATAATGTTATATTCAATATGATTTCGCATTAGGGTTAACAATCACCAAGTCGCCCAATTAATCCTTAGATATTACAAGTTATTCTACCTAGAAACGGGGTTCCTTCATCTTCAAATCAGAAGACGATGACTATGCACATCATCTCTAAGGTAAATTCCAACTTAAAGTTAATTTATGCAATGAAATCATTGAACATTTACATTACATATAGTCAAAGACGTCATATATTTCATCTCAATTAATTCAAACGACCTGTATTTCTGATATCTAATTCAAAAACCATTAGTGCTAAACTTCATAACCTACCTGACATATATGGAACAATACTTTACTGACAATACAGTAAGATATAAATTCACAAAGACTGATTGAATTATTACGTTGTTGTTTAAAATAATGATATATTACTAAATGATTTCATTAGAATATATTGAGATGTTGCGTGCTGGATTCTTTCGCCCTTTTAATATTCCGGATTGCGAACAATGCCTTGTCATTAATTGACAGACAAAGACTGCATTTGTACATGTAAGTCAGTTCAATAATTGTCACGTACAACAGCATTAAGACCATCTTAATCATTAATTATGTCCTAATGCATATTCAATAGCAGATTAGTGACAGTTCAGTCCAGTGCTAACGCACTGTTCAAAGTAAAACTATGCATCAATATTACAAAGATAATAGACTATTTTCATATTACCGACTTTTGACTCCAGAGTTTATATTTTTTCGACAGGTTACCTTCTCTCTGGTAAGACATCCTGGTTCTCGGCCAACCAAGAGCAATATAAAGAAGTAAAATTAAGCTTTCAATCGGTAAATGTTTTGGAGAAAATAAACTGTGTTGTGTTTTTATTACACGTCAAATTAATCGGAAAACAGTAAACTTTCCCCCAAAGTGCACAGATTATATGTTTGATTTTAATTCTTTTGGTTGCTCTTACTTGACCGAGTACCAGGATGTCTAACCACAGATTAGGTAACCTGTCGAAAAATTATATAATCCGGAGTCAAAAGTGGGTAATAAGAAAAGTCTATTATGTCCTAACGTTTTTGGAATTTTTGTTAGTCAGTGCTCTTCGTACTTAATTTGGATTTTCCAATGTTTTGATTTGATCGCCATTCATGAGTCTATTGTAGAGGAAACGAACTTCTATCATAATAAATTATAACCATGGTGTTACTAATGAGTTTTAACAAACTCCGTCGATACCAATACTGGTTTAAGTTTTGTCCTGAAATGTATCACTTTCCCAGTAGACTGCACTCCAGACTGCAGTGCTGACAAAAGATTTCATTAAAGCAGTCCGTTTCTGCAAATTGACTGTTCATGAAAGGTTAAATTCACTAGGGTTTACTACCTAAGGCATAGATGGACTTAGCCAGATTTGTCACAACTTTTAGGATTTTTGTATTTTTCAATGCTTTTAAACTTCGTAATTGATTTTGGCCTTAACAAAGATCATTGAAGTTTATATAAAAATAAGAAGATGTGGTATGATTGCAAATGAGACAACTCTCCACCAGAGACCAAATGACATAGAAGTTAACAACTATAGGTCACCGTACGGCCTTCAACAATGAGCAAAACCAATTCAATATAGTTAGCTATAAAAGGCCCCGAAATGATAAATAACAAACAATTCAAACGAGAAAACTAACGGCCTTATCAATATACAAAACAATGAACGAAAAACAAAAATGATATACAGCAACAAACGACAACCACTGAATTACAGGCTCCTGATTTGAGACAGACTTGTTGCGTGATTAAACATGGCGCCCATTACTCCGCCGAACCTGGGACAATAGTGTAACAGCACAACAAACTATAACAATCAGCTGAAAAGGGATGAAGTCATCAGATCGATACAAAGCAGAAAAACAAGTAACAAAAACAAAGAATTGTTTGTTTTTGCTAAATGGACAATGAAATCAATATCAATAACATCTGTTGTTTTACAGTTATAACAGTTATCACTAGCCAATTAAAATTGGACGGGTATCCAAAAGATGATTTGTCATCAGTTCCTCTTCATACTTACATTAATGTTTTTACTCATCAAAACCTTGGATGAGTTCGATATAGAAAATAGGAGTAGACGACCATTTGTTCGGAAGATATCCCATATTGATTCTGTATGTGACCTCATTCACAACTGAAACATTTGGTTGCTTCGAACAGAGTTGATATCGGCGGCAGTGTCACCAATTTAGGTTAGTTTAAGGGGAATAACTAATGATAAGTAAGTAAATTTTGAATCGATGTATTATCATTAGGACATCAATCATGGTTCTTTGACTTGGAAACTTTTTGCATAATGTACATGAGTTAGTAATTTTGTCATTTTGAATGGAACCACTTTGATTAATGTTCTACATTTTTTATACACCCAAGGGTATTTAGATAAGTATTCAGTGCTTTGGTCCTGATATGATTTAAAACATACTTTTCTCAAATTACTCGATGGTAAATTAAGAAATTGTTAAAATCTGAGGTTCCACCTCCCTCGGGTAAAAATTATTTAGATGAATTTGGTTATTCTTTTTATGTTCCTTTTGGTCATAATGCTTCTTAATACCAACCACTAATAAATATCGTGCGTCAGAAACGCTTTTCTGGATTTACATACATCGGAAACTGATTTGACAAACACAGAACAGCGTTTCGGACGCGCGAAATTTATTAAGTGTTATTTACATAGTCAATGAGTAAATAATATTTGGTATACAATTGTAACAGTATTGACATTTCTCGTGTCCACGTAGATTGTTTGATCCTGCATCCTCAGTCATGGTTCACTAAATTTGAAAGTTTGGCATAGTTAACATGTTAAAGTGTTGCACATTTATAATTTTAACTTTTGCATTATACTATCAGAATTAAATAAAGGCTAGACATATCTCTGTGTCAACAATTTATCTTTTCAATCAGGACATATATTTTTATTATATCCTCTCAGAACAGCAAAACCGCCAAAAATAGGTAAAAATGATTTTTCAAGAGCACTATTATAAATCTACGGATAATTTCGACCATAAAACTTTTCTGCAAATCTTATCTTGCTTTAAAATGTTGTTTTGTAGTTCCTTTCTTTACTAATTTGTCATCGCCACAATCCCGTCATCTTTTCTTGAATGTGACCTACCAAATTAGACTTATTACCGGGTTTGTACTTACACTAGCAGCACGACGTTGGAGCTTGATTTACTTACCCTTCCGAAGCACATGAGATCATCCCAGGTTATGGTGGGTTTCGTGTTGTTCGTCTTTAGTTTTCCATGTTGTGTTTGTATATTAATTGATAAATTCATATTACAACAAAAGGGACGATTTTTCGTTCCCTATTGTTAATTTTCCATTTTTGGACGGTGATGTTCCTTTGGCACCATCTTATGGCGTTTATATATCACAACTCGTTCGCTATGCCCGTGTCTGTTGTGACGTTTTGGATTTCAATGAACGTAATCTATGTATTACTGGTATATTATAAAGTCAGGGATTTCGTTACCACAAATTACTTAAAACCTTTACTAAATTTCTTCCTTAGATATAAAGATTTGGTTTTGATTTTTGGTTGTACCTGTAGAAAACTTATTTCAAACGGGATAGCACAACCTAATTTTTACGGAGATATTATTTACCGAGCCCGGAAATTTAGAAACGATCCTGGTAAACTTACTTTTAATAATCTTATTCTAAAAGGTTACCAATTCAACACTGTAGTTAGATCTTTGAATATTGTTTTTATTGGTATTAATATTCATTTTGTTATCAGTAAATTAAAATCAAACTAAAAATTATTTTCATATACATATCCACATTCATGGCTCTACAATCTGTCGATACCTGTATCTTGGCATTGCACAAGGTCATGTTTTTCTCAGACTGTTAATGACGTCTTTATTCTAAATTCAATGGATGTTGGATGTGTTCTGATTGATATTTTAGTCTTAGATGCATGCTTTTTTTTGTTAGTTATTATTGGCTTTGAACTAGCTGTCAGTAACTGCGAGTACTCTCAGATCTGTACTAAGTGTCTTTCTGTTGTGGGGATGTATAAGTACCCTGCCACGTCCACTCTGAGTTTTTGTTAGATGTATTTCTTTGTATCCATCTGATGAGTTAAGCCTTTCTCAACTGGTTTTTATAGTTTGTTCTTATGTTGTATTGTTACACCACTGTCCCAGGTGAGGGGAGGGTTAGCGCCTTCATACTAGTTTAATCTAGCGATATTCTATATGTGCCTGTCCCAAGTCAGAAGCCTGTAATTATGTGGTTATCGTTATTTGCTGTTTCTAATATTTGTTTTTCGTTTTTTGCTTTTCATAGTTTGTTCTTATGTTGTGCTGTTACACCACTGTCCAAGGTTATGGGAGGGTTTGTCGCCAACAAACTAGTTTAACCCCGCCAAATTCTGTATGTGCCTGTCCCAAGTCAGGAGCCTGTAATTCAGTGGTTGTCGTTTGTTGCTGTGTAAATATTTGTTTTTCGTTTATTATTTAGTACATAAATTAGGCCGTTAGTTTTCTCGTTTGAATTGTTTTACATTTGTCATTTCAGGGCCTTTTATAGCTGATTATGTGGTAACGGCTTTTCTCGTTGTTGAAGGCCGTACGATGACCTATAGTTGTCAATTCCTGTGTCATTTGGTCTCTTGTGGAGAGTTGTCTCATTGTCAATCATACCACATCTTCTTATTTTTATATTGTGTGTCTTTTGATCATTTTCGTTTTTTGCCATGGCATTGTCAGATTGTTTTTGACTTATGAGTTTGAATGTCCCCTTTGGTATCTTTCGCCTCTCTTCTTTTATAGTTTCTGCAAATAAGACAAATAGGAATAGAATTCTTCAATGAAGGACAATAATTCCTATAAGGATTTGAATGCCGATTTCAGTCATGTTGACATTTAAGAAGGTCTTGATCTGCTGATAATATTTTGCTAATTACAGTATGTCTGTATCTAAAATAGTTTCCACCGAACAAAAAACGCAAATGCTGTTAAAAGTTTGTCTCTATAAAAGTTTCTGCATAAAAACATAAAAATAGGTAAAAATTGTCATTCATTAAACCTTATTCACTTTTTATATCAATTTGTTATCAATATTTATATACAATTAAGATTATTGGAATAATAAACAAAATAAGTTTTTCTGGAAGGAAAGTTTGTGTAATATTTCAAAAAGATTTATTTATTGGATATCTCTGCAAATTAGGTAGGTACTGTCATTATTATGCATGAACATTATTTTCCATGTGCATTTTTTTACAAACAGAACTACCTGTTGTCAAGCTCCTCCCTTTAAATTCAATTTGATGTAAAAATCTGTTCACTTCAGATTTTTAAACATGGAATAATTAATTTCTATGAAATAAGAAAACGTGTTTACCAAAATAAAATTGAATCGTAGTAGACCGACATCTTTGACGAATTCGGCTTAAAAAAGAGATATTTCAGAAATTTAAGCGAGATATGTTAGGACCATGATAAATATAGAACATTGTGACGGTAGACATATTTTAAGGCCTCATTCAACTGAAATTGGTAGCGAGTTTCAAAAGTCTCATCTGAACGTACGAAACGGATTAATGACTAGCATATAGATTAACGATTAAAATCTTTAAAAACACGATGAAATAAATGAGATTGTGAGTGTGTGGTAGAAGTCATATTCATGAGTTAAGTAATGTTATTGTTCAAAACAAAAGAAAGGAAAGTACGGAGAATGAGATTTTTCAAGAAAATAATTCACTTTAAACAAATGAGCCGAGCGGCCCAATATAGGATACACAACAGAAAAAACGTAGAAATAACAAAACACTTTTAAAATATAAGAAACAGCTACAACAGGCATACAAAATATAAAGCATACATTAAACCAACTTTTTTTTATTACTGATCAATTATTTATTAATTTATCAATGATCGACGAAAACATTAAAAATCTGCGAGGAATTTCAAATATTTATAATAACAGTTGCCCCCTTCTTGCCTCGTTTACTCTTAATAGAAATCCTAAGCGATTTACATACGATACTTTTAAAATGCAGTACTTCTACTTATTCTATTAATAACATTCACATTAACAGTACAAATGTCTCTTCAGCGATGCTCGAGGCCAAAATATACCAAAGTCCAAAACCTAATACAAACGATGAAGGGCTAATAAAACAAAAATAGGATGAAAAGTAAAGCAAAATCCTGACAAGGAATTAGAAGTGTGCTAGCGGGAAATACATTCCTTAATTTCAAATTATTTCGAAATTTTATAACAGCAATTGCTTATTACAAATCTTCAGGAAAATAAAATGATTTCAATTCGAATACTGAAGTGAAATTCAAGTAATTATTACGTTTCGTATTTGTGAACATGTGCTTCAAGAACTTCTAGGTCATCGCTCGTGACGTTAGTATGCATACTTAAAGAGCTCTGATCTAACATATGACAAAAAAGGGGGACTTGCACTAAAAATAGATTAACTGTATACCACCATCATGGATTGTAAAATAGCAGTACACAATCGTTCTAGTTCTTTTTTAAATCTGCAAATTTTGAAACAGATTGGCAATTAATGTGTAGACTGTTTATTTGAATAAAGAAAAATAAGTGATTTATTGAACTTTTCAGACTGTTTTAACAAATATCAAATATTTTTTTTTTTTATTTCAATAAAATTTTCAACTAAGCCATTTAAGGGAAGATAACTCAAATAGTATTTTTTTTTATAAAGGAATGTTTAAGAAATTTTCATATTTTACTTTTACCACCTTTTTTTTCTTTTTATTTTCCTAGCGCATATTATGAAACCTATCTTCTCATGTTTTATTTCAAAATTCTATCTCTTAGATTTCTGTTTATTCACAAAAAGCATTTTTTTTCAAGAATAATTATGCAATTTTGCACGACTTGTAGCTTGAAAAATAGCACGGTGACCCATTTTTTTATTATATTTTTGAAAAAGCATGGTAAAATCTACAGTTTGGCAAAGTATAAGAAAATTTCATCTGAGGAATTATATACCGATGATCCACTTTAATTAAGTTTATTGAAGTCCTAAAAATGAAACGAAACTTATGTTTCATCAATTTCTATAAAATTACCGCATGTTCACAGCATTTCAGTTTTCATCTCAAAACATGACTTTAGTACATACTGTCTCTTTAATATCAATGCTGTTTCCATATGAAGATCTATTATACATTACAAAATGGTTAGATAATCTAAATAGATTTTTATGTTGCGTGCTATATCCTTTTACCTGTTTGAACTCAATTACGACCTATCATTGATTTAGTAGCATAGACAAAAGATGCATGCATTTGTACATTTAGGTAATTTTTTCTAAAGCAACAATATCATATATGTTTATGTCCCTATATATATATATAGACTCTTCAAAATTCAAGAGTCTATCCTAAATTGAGGTAAATTATATGGCCTTCCAAATACCGTTTCGATTCCTAACATCACTGAAGAGACATTAATTGTCGAAATCCGGATATGGTGTACAAATTTTTGCACCTCATGTTTGCGGTATACCATCTTTTCCGCAAGTTTATTGTTTTCTGTTTGGTATTAAATTAATAATTAAGATCCATTTTGTTACATCTTGTGATCCATTTATTTGGCATTCGCTAATGGCAGTCAGCAAGGTTTAAGAACATCCGTTGTTCGACCTGTTAGTCAAATGCGTTTTGTTTAAATATACTTTTTCACTTTTTTGGTCTTTTGAAAATGTTGTTTGTGCTGTATTTAGACCCCTCTACCAAGAAATTTGTTTTGCATGCACACGTATAAAAATTACGGTTTTTATCCAACGCAACCATAGGTTTGAACGTTGTTTTCAATATAGACTTATTTATATTTTTTCATTTGGGCTTGTATTATATTTGCCTTCGGGTTTATATGATCCGTTCATCCTATTTCGACTCTTCAAAATTCAAGAGTGTATCCTAAATTGAGGTAAATTATATGGCCTTCCAAATACCGTTTGGATTCCTAACATCACTGAAGAGACATTAATTGTCGAAATCCGGATATGGTGTACAAATTTTTGCACCTCATGTTTGCGGTATACCATCATTTCCGCAAGTTTATTGTTTTCTGTTTGGTATTAAATTAATAATAAAGATCCATTTTTTTTTAATGTTGTTTGTGCTGTATTTAGACCCCTCTTCCAAGAAATTTGTTTTACATGCACACGTATAAAAATTGCGGTTTATATCCAACGCAATCATAGGCTTGAACGTTGTTTTCAATATATATATAAGTCTAGAGATTTGCACAACGATACTTATATAAGATGTATTTTTAAACAAAACGCATTTGACTAACAGGTCGAACAACGGATGTTCTTAAACCCTGCTGACTGCCATTGGCGACTGCCAAATAAATGGATCACAAGATGTAACAAAATGGATCTTAATTATTAATTTAATACCAAACAGAAAACAATAAACTTGCGGAAAAGATGGTATACCGCAAACATGAGGTGCAAAAATTTGTACACCATATCCGGATTTCGACAATTAATGTCTCTTCAGTGATGTTAGGAATCGAAACGGTATTTGGAAGGCCATATAATTTACCTCAATTTAGGATAGACTCTTTAATTTTGAAGAGTCTATATATATATATATGTACGGACATAAACATGTATGATATTGTTGCTTTAGAAAAAATTACCTAAATGTACAAATGCATGCATCTTTTGTCTATGCTACTAAATCAATGATAGGTCGTAATTGAGTTCAAACAGGTAAAAGGATATAGCACGCAACATAAAAATCTATTTAGATTATCTAACCATTTTGTAATGTATAATAGATCTTCATATGGAAACAGCATTGATATTAAAGAGACAGTATGTACTAAAGTCATGTTTTGAGATGAAAACTGAAATGCTGTGAACATGCGGTAATTTTATAGAAATTGATGAAACATAAGTTTCGTTTCATTTTTAGGACTTCAATAAACTTAATTAAAGTGGATCATCGGTATATAATTCCTCAGATGAAATTTTCTTATACTTTGCCAAACTGTAGATTTTACCATGCTTTTTCAAAAATATAATAAAAAAAATGGGTCACCGTGCTATTTTTCAAGCTACAAGTCGTGCAAAATTGCATAATTATTCTTGAAAAAAAATGCTTTTTGTGAATAAACAGAAATCTAAGAGATAGAATTTTGAAATAAAACATGAGAAGATAGGTTTCATAATATGCGCTAGGAAAATGAAAATAAAAAGGTGGTAAAAGTAAAATATGAAAATTTCTTTAACATTCCTTTATAAAAAAAATACTATTTGAGTTATCTCCCCTTAAATGGCTTAGATGAAAAATTGATTGAAATAAAAAAAAATATTTGATATTTGTTAAAACAGTCTGAAAAGTTCAATAAATCACTTATTTTTCTTTATTCAAATAAACAGTCTACACATTAATTGCCAATCTGTTTCAAAATTTGCAGATTTAAAAAAGAACTAGAACGATTGTGTACTGCTATTTTACAATCCATGATGGTGGTATACAGTTAATCTATTTTTAGTGCAAACCCCTCTTTTTTGTCATTTGTTAGATCAGAGCTCTTTAAGTATGCATACTAACGTCACGAGCGATGACCTAGAAGTTCTTGAAGCACATGTTCACAAATACGAAACGTAATAATTACTTGAATTTCACTTCAGTATTCGAATTGAAATCATTTCATTTTCCTGAAGATTTGTAATAAGCAATTGCTGTTATAAAATTTCGAAATAATTTGAAATTAAGGAATTATTTCACGCTAGCACACTTCTAATTCCTTGTCAGGATTTTGCTTTACTTTTCATCCCATTTTGGTTTTATTAGCCCTTCATCGTTTGTATTAGGTTTTGGACTTTGGTATATTTTGGCCTCGAGCATCGCTGTGAGACATTTGTACTGTTAATGTGAATGTTATTAATAGAATAAGTAGAAGTACTGCATTTTAAAAGTATCGTATGTAAATCGCTTAGGATTTCTATTAAGAGTAAACGAGGCAAGAAGGGGGCAACTGTTATTATAAATATTTGAAATTCCTCGCAGATTTTTAATGTTTTCGTCGATCATTGATAAATT
Source organism: Mytilus californianus (assembly GCF_021869535.1). NCBI lineage: Eukaryota > Metazoa > Mollusca > Bivalvia > Mytilida > Mytilidae > Mytilus > Mytilus californianus. Next base: position 55,903,248 of record NW_026262679.1, on the reverse strand, counting down.
AATAAATAATTGATCAGTAACAAAAAAAAGTTGGTTTAATGTATGCTTTATATTTTGTATGCCTGTTGTAGCTGTTTCTTATATTTTAAAAGTGTTTTGTTATTTCTACGTTTTTTCTGTTGTGTATCCTATATTGGGCCGCTCGGCTCATTTGTTTAAAGTGAATTATTTTCTTGAAAAATCTCATTCTCCGTACTTCCTTTCTTTTGTTTTGAACAACAACATTACTTAACTCATGAATATGACTTCTACCACACACTCACAATCTCATTTATTTCATCGTGTTTTTAAAGATTTTAATCGTTAATCTATATGCTAGTCATTAATCCGTTTCGTACGTTCAGATGAGACTTTTGAAACTCGCTACCAATTTCAGTTGAATGAGGCCTTAAAATATGTCTACCGTCACAATGTTCTATATTTATCATGGTCCTAACATATCTCGCTTAAATTTCTGAAATATCTCTTTTTTAAGCCGAATTCGTCAAAGATGTCGGTCTACTACGATTCAATTTTATTTTGGTAAACACGTTTTCTTATTTCATAGAAATTAATTATTCCATGTTTAAAAATCTGAAGTGAACAGATTTTTACATCAAATTGAATTTAAAGGGAGGAGCTTGACAACAAGTAGTTCTGTTTGTAAAAAAATCCACATGGAAAATAATGTTCATGCATAATAATGACAGTACCTACCTAATTTGCAGAGATATCCAATAAATAAATCTTTTTGAAATATTACACAAACTTTCCTTCCAGAAAAACTTATTTTGTTTATTATTCCAATAATCTTAATTGTATATAAACATTGATTACAAATTGATATAAAAAGTGAATAAGGTTTAATGAATGACAATTTTTACCTATTTTTATGTTTTTATGCAGAAACTTTTATCGGGACAAACTTTTAACAGCATTTGCGTTTTTTGTTCGGTGGAAACTATTTTAGATACAGACATACTGTAATTAGCAAAATATTATCAGCAGATCAAGACCTTCTTAAATGTCAACATGACTGAAATCGGCATTCAAATCCTTATAGGAATTATTGTCCTTCATTGAAGAATTCTATTCCTATTTGTCTTATTTGCAGAAACTATAAAAGAAGAGAGGCGAAAGATACCAAAGGGGACATTCAAACTCATAAGTCAAAAACAATCTGACAATGCCATGGCAAAAAACGAAAATGATCAAAAGACACACAATATAAAAATAAGAAGATGTGGTATGATTGACAATGAGACAACTCTCCACAAGAGACCAAATGACACAGGAATTGACAACTATAGGTCATCGTACGGCCTTCAACAACGAGAAAAGCCGTTACCACATAATCAGCTATAAAAGGCCCCGAAATGACAAATGTAAAACAATTCAAACGAGAAAACTAACGGCCTAATTTATGATCTAAATAATAAACGAAAAACAAATATTTACACAGCAACAAACGACAACCACTGAATTACAGGCTCCTGACTTGGGACAGGCACATACAGAATTTGGCGGGGTTAAACTAGTTTGTTGGCGCCAAACCCTCCCATAACCTTGGACAGTGGTGTAACAGCACAACATAAGAACAAACTATGCAAAGCAAAAAACGAAAAACAAATATTAGAAACAGCAAAAAACGATAACCACTCAATTACAGGCTTCTGACTTGGGACAGGCACATATAGAATATCGCTAGGTTAAACTAGTATGAAGGCGCTAACCCTCCTCTCACCTGGGACAGTGGTGTAACAATACAACATAAGAACAAACTATAAAAACCAGTTGACAAAGGCTTAACTTATCAGATGGATACAAAGAAATACATCTAACAAAAACTCAGAGTGGACGTGGCAGGGTACTTATACATACCCACAACAGAAAGACACTTAGTACAGATCTAAGAGTACTCGCAGTTACTGACAGCTAGTTCAAAGCCAATAATAACTAACAAAAAAATCATGCATCTAAGACTAAAATATCAATCAGAACACATCCAACATCCATTGAATTTAGAATAAAGACGTCATTAACAGTCTGAGAAAAACATGACCTTGTGCAATGCCAAGATACAGGTATCGACATATTGTAGAGCCATGAATGTGGATATGTATATGAAAATAATTTTTAGTTTGATTTTAATTTACTGATAACAAAATGAATATTAATACCAATAAAAACAATATTCAAAGATCTAACTACAGTGTTGAATTGGTAACCTTTTAGAATAAGATTATTTAAAAGTAAGTTTACCAGGATCGTTTCTAAATTTCCGGGCTCGGTAAATAATATCTCCGTAAAAATTAGGTTGTGCTATCCCTTTTGAAATAAGTTTTATACAGGTACAACCAAACATCAAAACCAAATCTTTATATCTATGGAAGAAATTTAGTAAAGGTTTTAAGTAATTTGTGGTAACGAAATCCCTGACTTTATAATATACCAGTAATACATAGATTACGTTCATTGAAATCCAAAACGTCACAACAGACACGGGCATAGCGAACGAGTTGTGATATATAAACGCCATAAGATGGTGCCAAAGGAACATCACCGTCCAAAAATGGAAAATTAACAATAGGGAACGACAAATCGTCCCTTTTGTTGTAATATGAATTTATCAATTAGTATACAAACACAACATAGAAAACTAAAGACGAACAACACGAAACCCACCATAACCTGGGATGATCTCATGTGCTTCGGAAGGGTAAGTAAATCAAGCTCCAACGTCGTGCTGCTAGTGTAAGTACAAACCCGGTAATAAGTCCAATTTGGTAGGTCACATTCAGGAAAAGATGACGGGATTGTGGCGATGACAAATTAGTAAAGAAAGGAACTACAAAACAACATTTTAAAGCAAGATAAGATTTGCAGAAAAGTTTTATGGTCGAAATTATCCGTAGATTTATAATAGTGCTCTTGAAAAATCATGTTTACCTATTTTTGGCGGTTTTGCTGTTCTGAGAGGATATAATAAAAATATATGTCCTGATTGAAAAGATAAATTGTTGACACAGAGATATGTCTAGCCTTTATTTAATTCTGATAGTATAATGCAAAAGTTAAAATTATAAATGTGCAACACTTTAACATGTTAACTATGCCAAACTTTCAAATTTAGTGAACCATGACTGAGGATGCAGGATCAAACAATCTACGTGGACACGAGATATGTCAATACTGTTACAATTGTATACCAAATATTATTGACTCATTGAATATGTAAATAACACTTAATAAATTTCGCGCGTCCGAAACGCTGTTCTGTGTTTGTCAAATCCGTTTCTGATGTATGTAAATCCAGAAAAGCGTTTCTGACGCACGATATTTATTAGTGGTTGGTATTAAGAAGCATTATGACCAAAAGGAACATAAAAAGAATAACCAAATTCATCTAAATAATTTTTAACCGAGGGAGGTGGAACCTCAGATTTTAACATCGAGTAATTTGAGAAAAGTATGTTTTAAATCATATCAGGACCAAAGCACTGAATACTTATCTAAATACCTTGGGTGTATAAAAAATGTAGAACATTAATCAAAGTGGTTCCATTCAAAATGTCAAAATTACTAACTCATGTACATTATGCAAAACGTTTCCAAGTCAAAGAACCATGATTGATGTCCTAATGATAATACATCGATTCAAAATTTACTTACTTATCATTAGTTATTCCCCTTAAACTAACCTAAATTGGTGACACTGCCGCCGATACCAACTCTGTTCGAAGCAACCAAATGTTTCAGTTGTGAATGAGGTCACATACAGAATCAATATGGGATATCTTCCGAACAAATGGTCGTCTACTCCTATTTTCTATATCGAACTCATCCAAGGTTTTGATGAGTAAAAACATTAATGTAAGTATGAAGAGGAACTGATGACAAATCATCTTTTGGATACCCGTCCAATTTTAATTGGCTAGTGATAACTGTTATAACTGTAAAACAACAGATGTTATTGATATTGATTTCATTGTCCATTTAGCAAAAACAAACAATTCTTTGTTTTTGTTACTTGTTTTTCTGCTTTGTATCGATCTGATGACTTCATCCCTTTTCAGCTGATTGTTATAGTTTGTTGTGCTGTTACACTATTGTCCCAGGTTCGGCGGAGTGATAGGCGCCATGTTTAACCCCCCAACAAGTCTGTCTCAAATCAGGAGCCTGTAATTCAGTGTTTGTCGTTTGTTGCTGTATATCATTTTTGTTTTTCGTTCATTGTTTTGTACATTAATAAGGCCGTTAGTTTTCTAGTTTGAATTGTTTGTTATTTGTCATTTCGGGGCCTTTAATAGATAACTATATTGAATTGGTTTTGCTCATTGTTGAAGGCCGTACGGTGACCTATAGTTGTTAACTTCTATGTCATTTGGTCTCTGGTGGAGAGTTGTCTCATTTGCAATCATACCACCTCTTCTTATTTTTATATAAACTTCAGTGATCTTTGTAAAGGCCAAGATCAACAACGAAGTTTAAAAGCATTGAAAAATACAAAAATCCTAAAAGTTGTGACAAATCTGGTTAAGGCCATCTATGCCTTAGGTAGTAAACCCTAGTGAATTTAACCTTTCATGAACAGTCAATTTGCAGAAACGGACTGCTTTAATGAAATCTTTTGTCAGCACTGCAGTCTGGAGTGCAGTCTACTGGGGAAGTGATACATTTCAGGACAAAGCGTAAACCAGTATTGGTATCGACGGAGTTTGTTAAAACTCATTAGTAACACCATGATTATAATTTATTATGATAGAAGTTCGTTTCCTCTACAAAAGACTCATGAATGGCGATCAAATCAAAACATTGGAAAAGCCAAATTAAATACGAAGAGCACTGACTAACAAAAATTCCAAAAACGTTAGGACATAATAGACTTTTTTCATATTACCGACTTTTGACTCCGGATTATATAATTTTTCGACAGGTTACCTAATCTGTGGTTAGACATCCTGGTACTCGGTCAAGTAAGAGCAACCAAAAGAATTAAAATCAAACATATAATCTGTGCACTTTGGGGGAAAGTTTACTGTTTTCTGATTATTTTGACGTGTAATAAAAACACAACACAGTTTATTTCCTCCAAAACATTTACCGATTGAAAGCTTAATTTTACTTCTTTACGTTGCTCTTGGTTGGCCGAGAACCAGGATGTCTTACCAGAGAGAAGGTAACCTGTCGAAACAAATATAAACTCTGGAGTCAAAAGTCGGTAATATGAAAATAGTCTATTATCTTTGTAATATTGATGCATAGTTTTACTCTGAACAGTGCTTTAGCACTGGACTGAACTGTCACTAATCTGCTATTGAATATGCATTAGGACATAACTGATGATAAAGAGAGTCTTGTTGCTGTTGTACGTGACAATTATTGAACTGACTTACATGTACAAATGCAGTCTTTGTCTGTCAATTAATGACAAGGCATTGTTCGCAATCCGGAATGTTAAAAGGGCAAAAGAATGCAGCACGCAACATCTCAATATATTCTAATGAAATCATTTAGTAATATATCATTATTTTAAACAACAACGTAATAATTTTAAACAATCAGTCTTTTTGAACTTATATCTTACTGTATTGTCAGTAAAGTATTGTTCCATATATGTCAGGTAGGTTATGAAGTTTAGCAGTAATGGTTTTTGAATTAGATATCAGAAATACAGGTATTAATTGAGATGAAATATATGACGTCTTTGACTATATGTAATGTAAATGTTCAATGGTTTCATTGCATAAATTAACTTTAAGTTGGAATTTACCTTAGAGATGATGTGCATAGTCATCGTCTTCTGATTTGGAGATGAAGGAACCCCGTTTCTAGGTAGAATAACTTGTCATATCTAAGGATAAATTGGGCGACTTGGTGATTGTTAACCCTAATGCGAAATCAATATTGGATATAAAATTATATTGATTAAGCAAATGACAGAAATAATCATCACATGTTAATTTTGGTAGAACTTCAATGAATGTATCGGGCAGTTATTATTGCAGATCTTGAAATTGTTACTTTGTTTTTTTTTTTTTTAGTTTGAAAATCCTTAGGGTGTTATCGTAAGTTATCAGAAATAGTGGCATAAATGTGTAAAATAAGCTTTTCATAAAATCACGAATGTTATCCTGTTGAAGAGAAAAAAGTTATTTGTTTAAATTGAATACAAAAAATTAGAATGGTTCATTTACAAATATGCTGAAACACTATTATTGCTTACCTCATACTTAAAATTTCAGGCAATGTTTTTATGTAAATTTAAAAAAAAAGCATGAATGACTGAATAATGAAATGAGGTCACGTTAGATACGCATTAAAAGTACAATTCATATTAAAGTCGCATGGAAGACAAGAATGGGCCTAACAGAACACCAACAAACCATTACTAAGTATGCTTATTTTTCAAACCTCCGAAGAAACCGAATTACTGTTAACATTTTTATTCTAGTTCGATAGAAAACCTGTATTTTTCTCATTTAATACTGCTTACTGCTTATCGTTTTACACAAATAGCTTTTTTGACATATGTACAAAGGCTAATAAAGAATTCGTCGTTGACCTAAGAAACAGTAACAATTCATTTTTGTAAACGAAGTGCAAACTGGAATGGTTCAGAAGTAAGCAGTTATTTAATTTAGACCCTCGAATTTTACATTACCGGTATACACTAAGAGAAAACTATTCTTGGATAGATGTGCGACATTCCCGGAAAGAATTAAACCGGGAAATATCTTTATGTATGAAATAACAGTGTTTTTTATGCCCTACCCACGATAGTAGTAGGGGCATTATGTTTTCTGGTCTGTGCGTCCGTTCGTTCGTCCGTTCGTTTGTCCGTCCGTCCATCTGTCCCGCTTCAGATTAAAGATTTGGTCAAGGTAGTTTCTGATGAAGTTGAAGTCCAATCAACTGGAAACTTAGTATACATGTTCCCTATGATATGATCCTTCTAATTTCAATGCCAAATTAGAGTGTTGACATACTACTGTTGCCTTTATTTTTGACCCCAATTTCACGGTCCACTGAACATAGAAAATGATAGTGCGAGTGGGGCATCCGTGTACTATGGACACATTCTTGTTCTTTTATAGTTCTTCGTCTAAACAGATAATGCTAGGTAACAAAACATGCGCTAAATCTTTTTTCTCCTTACTGCAAGAGCTAGACTATCCTAGCGTTAATTTTTCGCGTAAATTATGTTTGTTGTTCCCGATGTCTATACTGACGCATTTTTATTTCTCCAAGGTGTCTTGTTTCTAAAAGTTTCCATACTGGCTGTAATGTACAACAAACATTTTCACAACCTTAGAATATAGGAAAAAATAATTACAAAGATTAACAAAAAAATCAAATGACTAAAAAAAATGAAGAAGTCAAAATAAACAAATTCTATATGTTTCAATTGATACTCAAAATAGAAATTGAAACTTTCATTCGATGTTGCCTCGACTAGAAACAATTCTAAATGCATAACCATTATAGACAATTTTAAGATATACATGTTGTATGGAAACCCCTCTATATGTCTGTTTGGTTATTATTTCGCCAGGCTATTGTCTCATTGACGTATTTCACACATCTCATTGCTATTCTTTTGATGTGTTTGTAATTTTTGTAGTGTATCGTAATTTTTTTTTATCTTTTCAGCGATTAAAATACATTGGCATAATTTTTTTAAATTATTCTAAAGTACAAAAAGTGTGTCCAGTGTTGACTTAACAAGAAAATGCGGTATTTGAATTTTCAATTGTTGAATGCTTTCCAGTCAAATATATTACTTAAATTCAAATGAATTGTACTTTAAGGACGGAATCCGTAGCCATAGCAGAGTTCGTAACTTTTGTTAGGTTTAACCTACGAAAGATTTTGGTAAAAGATTATGTTCTAATCATATAACACCACTAAGAGTTCGAAGTTTCATGCGGAATCTGAGGAGAGCTTAATAATAATTGAACACAAAAAAGAAGTCAAATTATTTGAAAAAAACAAAAAGAATAGTGTGAAAATATCCCTCTCAGGACAATGTGTATTGTTGATGATGCTGGTGTTTAAATCTAAGACATTATTGCAAACACACTTTCGAAATATTTCAAACGTCTAAAAACAAGATTTGTGCATTTTCTAATGAAAAAATCCAAAGATTAGTTTTCTTATACCTTTCTTTTTTCTTTTGCATTAAGATTTTTATCAAATGTTAATAGGGTTCGTTGGTGACTATAAGACATTAAAAAAGACGTTTCGTAAGTTCTTTAGAAAAATTGTTACCTCTTAATTAAGGTGAATGTTGATGCATCCTGTAACAACATCAACATAATGAGAACATATCTACACCATTAATAGGCACAGTTCCAAGAACAATTAAAGACTGACGTGCAATGCCATGTGGGAGGAATAGGTATTTAATAAACAGTTCTTTTCTATTGGGCTCCTTGTAAGTATGTGTACGATATACTTTTTGATTTAGTATTATCAAAGTATGAAGGCCAAAGTTTATAACAAATACAACCATTGAACATAGTAGGTACATTGATAACGTCAATTCATCGTTTAACATATGAACTAAAATTACGTTTTTGATATTCTGGCCGATTTATATGATGGATAAACTGGGGTTTTTGTTGTTGCAATTTCATACAAATTTTTTTTAAAAATGATCAAAATATCCATATTGATGAATGACCTTTGTTAATATCTAAACCTACCGGCATATTTACAGTGTAGTACTTATTCAAGCTTAACTGACGTCGTATGTACTTTAGATCCTTGTTTTTGGTCATTATTCAACAGGTTCAATATAACTATTAGTAGAGATATAAATTTAAATTATGGGTTTTATAAATCTAAAGTTAACTAGTTTTAAATATAAATTACCGGGGATTTTTAAAAGCTACTATACTGGTTGAATAATGGCGATGATTGGAGCATTTAGGTTACAGCAATATTTTGCCAGTTTTGTAAAATATAAAATATCATTCGTTATGGAAATTTTAATCTTCAGCATAGGTTTACCAGTAATGTTCGTTTCACTATGGCATCTGTTAGTATCTGAATTGGAATTTAACATTTGTCTTATTTCTAAGTTGTACCTTCAACTTCTACTAACGAATACAATTTAAAACAGCAACTTTTCAGTCGTTGTCCTTGACATATCGGATATTGGGGTTGACAGCAGAACTTAAGGGCAAAGATGGCTTGGTTACAAATCTGCAAAGGACGATTGGTGCCGAACATTCGGAACTGTCATTTGGAAATGTTTGGTTATCATTACTGCCATCAAACATAGTTTTCATTGTTCATAAAACAGAATTAGAGGCTACAAGGAACCTGTATGACTTACCTGGCGTTCTTGTTTAAAATTGGTACAATGCAATAAGAAAATTTTCGATTTTTTTCCCAGCGAAAACGACAAAAATAGGTAAAAATCATATTTCAACTGCAAAAACTCACATGTATTAGAATGATTTCGGCCGTCGAACTTTTCTTTAAAACTTGTCTTGATAGATTCTTTTGCTTTTACAGTTCCTTCTATCTACTGTGGTTTCTGCACACACAAAAAAACTACAAAAAGTCGTCATTCCTATAAAGATTTGAATGATGATTTCAGTCATATTAACATTTGATAAGCTCCTGTTCTGCTGATGATTTTGTTAATTATATCTGTATCTCATATAGTTCCCACCAAAAAAAAACCCCACAAATATGGGTAAAAATCATCCTGTCAATTGCAAAAGCTTCCATAAGGGGTCGACTGACTATTCCGACAATGCTGACTTATTTATAGATCTTGTCCTGCTCATCATTTTTCTCTTAACAGTTTCTATCTGTATAAGTTTTTGCATAAAACATGAAAATAGGTACAACTGGTCATTCAAGGCTAATAACTACTATAAAAATTAACTTAAGTTTTCCGCCATGTTGACAGATTAGAAGATCTTGTTCTGGTTTTTTTTTATTATATAGTCTCTATCTAAATTAATTTCTGCAAACACATAAATATGGGTAAAAATCGTCAATCAAGGGCTTTAACTCCTTCAAGGAGTAGACTGACTATTTGACCATGTTGAATGTTTTCAGATCATGTCAGCTTATATTTTTTTTCTATTTACAGTTTCTATCTATATATTATAGTGTCTGAAAAACTAATCAAATATGGGTGAAATAGTCATTGAAGGGCAATGACTCCTATAGAAGCAGACTGATGATTTCAACCATATGACCTTTTAGGTAGTTAGTAGATTTTGCCCTGTAATTTTTCATATTTAAAGTTTGTCTCTATTTACTATAATTTCAACTAAAACACGAATATGGAAAATATTTGTCATTCAAGCGCAATAACTCCGTAGTGAATCAACTAAAAATTTTGGTCATTTGACTTGTTTTGTAGATCTAAGCCTACTGATTATTTTCGCCATTTATAAGACCAGTTATAGTTTTCAACATTTCAAATTTTCAACAATTGTCACAAAAGTCATTTAAGGGCAATGCTTCTATAAGGAATCTTCTAAGTTATCCCTCTCCCCCCTTAGTTCAAATTGTGACAATAAAAGTCGGGTATAAAAGAATAACTGAAATAACTAGAAGTTTGATTGATACTATAGCATATTCTTGTTGCTGGTGACATTTCTGGTATGTTTTAATTGGGAAAGAACTTGAATTTTGGCCTTGACTGTCATCTTTTGTTCGATTCATCCCTTACGTTTGAAATGTAATAATTTGACTAATTTTAATAATAACATTAACATTAGCAGTACAAATGTTATCGCACCAGATGCGTATTTCGACAACCAATGTCTCCTCGGCGATGCTTGAGACCAAAATATTTGAGAGTCCAAACCTAATACAAACGACGAAAGGCTGCAAAAAACAAAACAAAAAACAAAAAAAGAGGATCAAAAGTAAATCGAAACCCGGACAAGGAATTAGAGCAATACCAGAGGAAAATATTCCTTTATTTCAATTTATTTCGAAATTTTATAATAGCGTTTGCTTGTTAAAAATCGTTAGGAAAATGAAATTAATTCAATTCAAATACTGAAGTGAAATTCAAGTTATTATTACTTTTTGCATATGTGAACATGTACTTCAAGAAAGTTCGGGTCATCGCTCATAGTGTTAGTATACATACTAACACAATTATAGAGCTCTGATCTAACAGATGACAAATAATAGGGGTTTTGCACTTAATTGCGTTTATTGGAGTCCTAAAAATGAAACGAAACTTATTTTTCATGAATTTCCATACAAATTATCGCACGACATTCCAGTTTTCACCTCAAAACATAACTTTAGTAAATACTGCCTCTTTAGTAACAATTTTGTTTCCATATTAAGATCTGTTATACATGACAAAATGGTTACATAATTTGAATATATTGATTTGTTGCGTGCTATATTCATTTACCTGTTTGAACTCAATTACGACCTATCATTGATTTACGGACATAGACATAAAATCCATGCATTTTTACATTTAGGTAATTTCTTCTAAAATAACAATGTCATATATATATCAATTATGTCCGTATATATAATGATAGCAGATTGACAAGTGGTGACAGAGTTCCGTCCGACAAAAAATAGGTGGGAGAGAAAAAAAAGATTCTGAAAGTGGGAGGTGGGAGAAGGGTACCCCCTGTCCACCCCTCATAGAGATATTATCGCCCATTGTCAATTAACTGTTAATATTTTTATTTTAGTTTGATTGAAAACCTGCAATTTTTTTCTCTTTAGTAGTTCTTAATTACTAGTTATCGTTTTATATAAATATATTTTTTTGACACATGTACAAAAGCTAGTACAGAATTCGTGGTTCACCTATCAAACAAGCACGATTCATTTTTTTTTAAACGAACAGCACTCTTAAATAGTTCAGAAGTAAGCAGTAAATTGATTTAGACCCTCAAATTTCATATTACCGGAATATTTAATGAGAAAATAATATTCTGGGATATATGTGCGAAATCCTCGGAAAGAGAAATTTATTAAACTGGGAAACGAATCTATTATATACGAAATAATTGTGATTTTCATAGTTCTTCATCTAAACAGATCATGCTGGGTAACAAAACATGAGCTAAATTATTTTCTCCTATATGTCAGCGGTCACTGTTAACATTGGATTATAAATAAATTTGGTGTATTTACTGTCTTCCGATTGGATAAAAGTATTACCCTTATTTTCAATGTTGTCAATTTTTATGGCGACACGCCCACTCTGACGTTGTGTATTCATACGCCAACATGTTTGTACGTTGTTATTCTTAATATAAATAATACAAAAAGCTCTTTGAGCCTTATTTTTGATAGAAATTTATTTATAATGAATGACAATAATTTATTTTGAATTTATTGAACCATAAAATTAATTTTTGACTCTTCACATTTTACATAATCCGATTCGCGGATTATTCAATGTGAAGAGTCAAAAATTAATTTTATGGTTCAATAAATTCAAAATAAATAATAGCCATTCATTAAAAGTATGGAATTGAGTTTGAAAGATTTATTTGCATATTCAGTAAAAATTGGATTGTTTACAGAGAATACATCGTCTAAATATTTTGCAGATATAGTTGAAAATATTGATCAAGTGTTGTCTCGTAAGGTCTTTATAAAGTTTAGCCATAAGCTATGAATCGAGACAGTAAATGGATATATCCGCAAAACGAGAGGGGCCAGTAAGTACCCATTGCATACCAATGTCTTGACAGTATACTTAAGCTAAAATAGTATCAATAATATCCCCCAAAAAATCTGATGTATTTTATTCTTTCTTTGCAAGTGCAATAGGTTTATCATTTTGTAAATTTTACAACATACTAAAAAAGAAACCATTACGACAACAAAAGATGAAATTACGCCATCATTTATCAAAAGATTATGGTTTCAAATAGAAACATATGGTAGTGTAGAGGAGACTAAAATCTCAACAGCGACAAACACAAATTAACCATCAAACGAACGTAGCTCTCCAAGACATCTTAAGTTTCGATCATCCATATGCTCCATATTGTTAAAAGAAAGTAAATAAAGAGGACGGGCGCCACCTAGTTTTTACATCCAAAATAATAGCTTGTAGTGATTTTTTTTTCTGCTGTCCTGTTAATTAGAAAAGAAAATTGAGATAGTGATAAATGAACGTTGGCTTTTGGTGTAGAAATACCGAGAAATTTGGAGGAAACTCTTTGTGATGAGTAAAATATTTTATGTGCAAAATTAAGCAAGGAGTCTTCTTCATCATATTACTTCGAAAATTGTGGGAACATAGAGTACCCTTTAAAAATGTCATTTTTCAAATTAAAAAAGATGCGGCACCATATTTTTTTAGTTTTATTCACACCCCATGGTGTTGAAATTCAGAATCTGACAGTTTTTTCAACGGATTTTTTATAATGAAAAAACCCCCCAAGGGTGACTGGGGAATAGAAGTATGGTCACCATTGGTATTCCTCAGACCGGCAGTAAAACCCGTGCTAACGTGGGGCGTCCGTTTGGCTGTGCGGGATGTACAAATTTGCAGCCACGTCCGGTCAGAATGGGGACGTTAAATCCGATGCCTCTTGTAAAGAGAGTGCCACGCTCTTTGCACGTTAAGAACCCTTGCAACAACTCTTTGAGGGGTCCGTAGGTGACCTGTTGCAAGGCTAAATTTCTGTCCCTATCCAATATACCCTCATTTCCCGTGGCAGTCTAAATTTCTCCGACCTTAATCCCTTAATCTATTACAGAACCTACCTATTGTATTTATTGTGAACTTGTTCTCGTCCTGAATATGCATGAAATATTTGCCACTGGACGTTAAGCAACCAACAATCAATCAATCAATATAATGAAAAAAACACCTTAAGAACCCTAAAAGTCTACCATTGTTGCCTATGTAAATAATTACCTCATTTTAACCATATACCACATGCCGAGACTTTAGTGTTCGCAGTAAGAACGATAACTCTGATGTAACGAGACTATAAACACTTCTAAGAGTTTTAAACATGCACTACTCTACAAAAGTTAATAAAACAGTTTACATTAGCTTTGTAATATTCGTCCTTACGTTCTATTATGATTGTAAAATCGATAGATGAAAATATTCTGAATGTAGATCACAAGGTTGCATGTGTAATAAAAGAATACAAAACACATATATACCTGCATGGAGTTATTTTCTTTCAGAACGATAGGTCTTTCTTTTGAAGAATTAACCCGGACGATACCAAGTTTCAATGAAATTTGCTTCAATGCATAAAATAATGACCTGTGTAAGGCCATTATTTTCCCGATTAAAGTACAAACTTTAATTTACTTAAACATTTGATTCGTTTGATAGTTATTATGTGTTGTTACCAATTGGGTTTTACTTTTTAATTTTCCATCTTTGGTAGATTTAAGCAAGGATTTGTATAGTGAGAAGTCACTATACAAATCCTTGGATATCACTATACAAATCCTTGGATGTCACTATACAAATCCTTGGTTTAAGGCAGAAACAATCCTTTCCTCCGTTTATTGGAATGAAATATAAAAAATCGTCGTTGACACACATTTTGACTTTCGAAACAAATAATGTGAAGTTTTGTTAATTTATCGCTACAATAAAGGGACATTATACGAGATGAATTTAATAATGCAAAACTTTCCAAAATACTTCAAAACAAGCAATTTTTAACACATTCGTGTGTAGGACTTTGAAAATCTTATTGATTCACACTGTATTGGAAATTATACTTTGACCTATGGATCATTCGTATTTTGTGTTACATATACATGTATCACGATTTCGTTCTCTCTTCGTGCATGCCAGTTCTTAACTTTTTACATCTATCATATATACATTTTACTCTATCTAATAATCAAACAAGCTGCTTTCTTTATAAAAAGAAATGCAATCGTTAAACTAAATGTCTGTTTGGCATGAACGATCAGATAGTTGATACATAAAGAAGCATGATTTTACCTCATTTTTTTAGTATGAAATGTAAAATAATGACATGGATTCTTTATGAAGTTGCTGTTCTATGTGGGGTATAAATTTCTTGTTAAAAATAATTTCTCTCTCTCTCCCATCCCTCTCTCTTCCGATAGATAACATTACAGCATGCAATCTGATTAAAATTCAGATCTATCTTAACTTGCGTGCTCGTACATATAAGCATATGAGGATAACGACACCATATCTCTATATTTAAATTAGATTGTACAATATGCTAAATAAGAGGTAACCTCTGCTAAAGTCGAAATGTAAATGTGAAAACAGTCTTTGTTTTGAAGAAGTTTATGAAATGAATCATGATTATTTTGTAGCCAGTTTGAAAATATTTCAAAACACTAAGCTATATTCGTATTTGTTAATTCAGAACTAAGACCGTTTTGGAAAATCAATTACACTGGTTTATACAGTTTGATCATTTGCTATCATATTCGAGATATGCTTGATCTCAATTTATTTATACCCCAGGCAACAATTAAACTCAAAACAGACTTTTAGAGTGGAAACAATTTGAAACCTCAACTTTATACTTAAATCAGTTTGCTCAAACATTTTTCCCTTTTTCATTTCTTAACTTAGTCCTTTTGTAAAAAGGCAAAAATATCATGATGCTGTTGATTTGCTCTTTTATACGATTATGTGACAGACAGAAGGAAGTATGAATAACAGTGCCAATTCAGTACGCAATTATAAAAATCCTGTTTCTGCAATCATATGGATATTGATTTTAAGAAAAATAATTTTTTACTTAGTTGTCGCCATAAACGCTCTAGACCCTTTAAATTCGCTTATGACTACAGATTGGCTCGACTCCTTGAAAAAAAAAGACGGAATTCCCAGAAACTTGCACTAATTCCTTTTTAGGTGGGACACGAAGTTGTGCACCAGCTTCTTCAACTTTTAATCTGATTTTATTTTGAGGGGGATGTGGGTTGTTTCACATACCGAAAACAAAGAACTTTTTTTGTCATTTATAACTATATGTTTTGGAGAGGGAAGTCGACACACGTGCTCTTTGGAAAACTCACACATTTTCCTAAAAACATTAACATACGCATCTCTAATTTTATAAAAGAATCACGAATAGATAATACTCATCTTCCTGTTATTATAAGTCTTTGGACAATTGCTAATCTATTCTCGCAAATCACATACCGGTAGTAATTCATAATAGTTTTTAATGCCAAACACCGAGGAATATATCAAACCTCAATTTGTTTTGAGTTCATTCACCATAAGTTTTAGATAAATAGAGAGTTATCGCCTCAACTCCAAAGAAAATCACTCAGTGTCTGTAAATCTTTTCATATCTTTAAACCTATTTTAAGGACTCAAACGCATATTCATTCATGAACTGTTTCGATATGACGTGTAGTTTCTGCATTTAACACACATAAAAGGTGCCTTTATTTCGTTGTAATTTCCAAGGTTAACTTGTATTTTTAAATAAGATTAAGTATGGTTTCTTTAAATAAAAAGGGAGATGTGGTATGTTTGCCAATGAGACAACTCTCCACTAGAGACCAAGTGACGTAGAAGTTAACAGCCATATGTAACCGTACGACCTTCAACAATGAGGAAACCCCATACCGCATAAAAGCTATAAAAGGCCCCGAAATGACAATGTAAAACAATTCATACGAGAAAACTATCAACTACCTGATTTCATCGCGTTGTCATTTATTAGGTCTTTCCACTTTTCGGTGGAAAGACCTATTGTATTTGTTCTGATTATTAGGTCTTTTTACTTTTCTGTGGAAAGACCTATTGGTTTTCTTCTGATTATTTTTTTTTTTCTTCCGCCAAATTTTGTTCTTGCGATAAATTTTTGTTTCGCAAGATGTCGCTTAGATGTTCCGTATATGATATCGAACAGTTTATGCGCCTTTGAAATTGACCCTGCTTAACCGAATACTTTTCTTTGTAGGAGTTATCTCCCAGAACACTGTTTTCCTTGTGCGTGCATCTCCTCCGTTACCGTAAAAGAAAGCGACAAATTTATTTTACCAAATTGCTCTTTATATCCTCAGGATGTTTTGTCCAATTTTGACCGAAGCGATACGTAAACTCCATATGAGAGTTATTTCCCCTTCTGTATTTGACATAAGGGATACATAAAGGTATAGCATGAATGGTAAGTGATAGAGACCTAAGGTATATTGATTTGAGTTCCTTGGTTCATTTAAATGAAATTGAGACCAAGGTCAAAGGTCAAGGTCATATTCTAAATTTTGACTTTTCCTTGTTATTTGATCTCCTCTGTCACTTTTAAAATTACAAATTAAAGAGCTAGTGCAAAATGTTTGCTTAATAGTGATTAAGACATGATACATTTGGTCTGAAACAATCCAATGATATCTTATAGGAGTTATTGTCCCTGAAATGATTCAATTTAAGGTTAATTGATTATTACTCCAACTTGGTACATGATAAAGCCATAGGGTCTTTTGCAAACTGTTGGTTGACATATGACCTTGAAAAAAGTAAACCGGAAGTGACCTTGAGTGAACCGAAAGTAGTATTTTTTGCACTTATTTCATGGAAAAGTACCTAGAAACCATATATTTTTTGAATGATCATAGGTTAACCTATCATTTGAGACCGGAAGTGACATTTTATAAACCGGAAGTAGCATATTATCTTCCTTATTACAGGCATAAGTATATACAAACTATATATTTTTGGAATCAGTGTGAATAAAGCTATCATATTAGACCGGAAGTGACATTTTCTAAACCGGAAGTTGGCAATTATCTCCCTTATTTCAGGCAAAAGTATATAGAAACCATTTATTTATTGAATCAGAATGATGAAATCTATACTTTGACGCTATTATACTTTGAGTAAACCAGAAGTAGCTTCCTATTAATTATTTAGAAAATTGATGTGGAAAGACCTTCAATTGTTCTTTGAACAATTGGTTTTTAATTATTTAGGTCTTTCCACTTTTCTGTGGAAAGACCTATTGTATTTGTTCTGATTATTATTAGGTCTTTCCACTTTTCTGTGGAAAGACCTATTGTATTTGTTCTGATTATTATTATTATTTTTTTTTTCTTCCGCCTAATTTTGTTCTCGCGTAAAATTTTTGTTTCGCAAGATGTCGCTTAGATATTTCTTATATAGTATCATACAGTTTGTGCGCTTTTTATTTTCACCCATTCTAAGCCGAACAATTTTCTTTGTAGGAGTTATCTTCCTGAACACTGTTTTCCTTGTGACTGCATCTCCTCCGTAACCGTAAAAGAAAGCGACAAATTTATTTAACCAAATGGCTCGCTATATCCTCAGGATTTTGTGTCCAATTTTGACGGAAGCGATACGAAGACTCCATATGAGAGTTATTTCCCCTAATGCATTTGAAATAAGTGAAATGCATTTGTAACTGGTAAACCATAAGTGATAGAGACCTCGGGTCTGTTGATTTGAGGTCCTTGGTCCTAAAGAATAGAAAACTAGGTCAAGGTCAAAGGTCAAGGTCATGTTGTGATTTTTTACATTAAGTTCATATCGCTTCTTCCTAGAAAGAGTTATAGATATCGACAAAACAATTTAACCAAAAAGTTTGTCGCGACACGTGTTTACTAGAAATTTTTTGTCGAAATGGTACGCGTCATTTTATTGCAGGGTCAATGTCCCTGTTATGGTCGAATCAACAAATTACTTATCAAAACTTCAAACTTTGCAGCTATCATGTTGTAAATGTTTCTTATCTCAATAATGAACCACAATCTACCACTACACTCCCCCCCCCCCTTTTTTTTCAACTGATTTTTTTTTTTAAGTTATCCCATTTCAAAGAAAAGAAGATCGCTTTTAGTCCCGTACATTATACAGTAAAATGCTAATCCTTCTTATGTACAAATTTCTTTTTGAAATAGAAATCCATCCCTGCAAAAATCTGCTCCAATTCATGTATTTTCTGAAATTAATCGATGAGGCACGTGCGGTCCGCTTGATTGCGAAATTAAAATCAATGTATTACTGAAATCCTACACTCAAATTTCAAAACATGCATTAAAATACAAATCTGTGCTCCCGTAAACATGTGTACGTAATATGTATGCATGATCCGACAGCAATGACCTGTACAAAATAAAAACAATAGTTATCGTGTTTCTCTGATCAATACACATGTGCTCTGTTCAACGGTCTACCCTGAAAAGAAATTAATATTCTAACTCCAGACATATATATTCGAGGGTCACGTGATCTCACAACATCATCTCGCGCGCGGACCTAAATTTAGAATAAAACATTGCATATCCAAATAAGGAAAATAAAACTTCCAAGATAAAATTTACTCCGTTTTCCTACAAATTCAATCAAAATGCATACACAACAAATAGATGAAAAATGGAAGTCCGAGGTAACATAGAAACTAGATAAAATTTATAAACGAATGATGCTAGGATCAATTTTTATGAGGACATCTCAGGCGTCCGTTTGGTTGTGCGGGATGTCTAAGTGCGCAGTCACGTTCGGTTAGAATATAGGCGTTATTAAAGTTAGCTGCGTCGCACAGAGAAAGTGCCATGCAATCAATCAATCAATCAATCGACCGACCGACCGACCGACCGACCGACCGACCAACCAACCAACCAACCAACCAACCAAGCAAAAAACCAATTAATCATGTTTCGGAGGGGAAAGACCGTTTAACAATTTTTTTTAAAACTTTTAAAACAATTGATTTATATTTTTATATATTTTTTTTTTCTTCCGCCACTTTTATTTTTTTGTGTATAAATTTTGTTACGCAAGATGTCGCTTAGATGTTTGATATATGATATCGAACAGTTTATGCGCCTTTGAAATTCACCCTGCGTAACTGAAGACTTTTCTTTGTAGGAGTTATCTCCCCGAACACTGTTTTCCTTGTGACTGCATCTCCTCTGTAACCGTAAAAGAAAGCAACAAATTTATTTTATAAAATTGCTCGTTATATCCTTTGCATGATTTGTCCTATTTTGACCGAAGCGATACGAACACTCCATATGAGATTTATTTCCCTTTATGCGTTTCTTATTAGTGATATGTATTTCTATCTTGTTTACCATAAGTGATAGAGACCTAGGATCTTTTGATTTGAGGTCCTTGGTCCAAAAATAAGAAAATAAGGTCAAGGTCAGAGGTCAAGGTCATTTTTAAATTTTGATTTTGGCTTATTTTCAATTCTTTTCAAAAACTGTATAAGATATCGACAACATATTTTTACTAAATTGTAAGTTGCGACATGTTGTAACACATAAATTTTGGTTGAAATGGTACGCTAACATTAAATTGGAGTTTTCTCCCCTCTTATGTTAAAAATTAGGCGTAAAGTGATATAACTCATTAACCATATATAATTAAGACCTATGGTCTTTTGATTTGAAGCCCTTGGTTTATGACCTTGAAATTGAGCTCAAGGTCATAGGTAAGTTTGACGTTCTAGATATTGACCTTTGCTTTTACCTCATATGTATACATGATAAAGCCATGGGACTTTTTGCATTACGTTGCAAGCCACTTGACCATGGAAAATCTAACCGGAAGTGACCATGTGTAAACCGGAAGTAGCTATTTTTTTGTACTTATTTAATGTAAAAGTATATTAAACCATATATTTTTGGAATCAGTATCAAGTAAACTAAAAAAAAAAACCCGGAAGTGACATTTTTCAAACCGGAAGTAACAATTTATCTCCCTTATTTAGAAAAAAATGTATAGAAACCATATATTTTTGGAATCAGTGTACAATAAGCTATCATTTGACGCTGGATATGATATTTTAAACCGAATTTTAATAGTTCTATATCAAAATAGATCTTTATGGGTGGAAAGACCTTCAATTGTTCTCTGAACAATTGGTTTTTAATTATCTATTGCTTTTGTTTCCATATTTATATTTAAGTTTGATAAAACGTAGAGCCTTAATTACTATATATAGAAATTCATTATCTTATCTCTGACTGTATGTATCATCACCCAGTCTCTTTAAAAGACATTCGTTATTCTATTTCTGACCCTGTCACTGCAGGCGCGTAGAAACCCGTACGCAAAAACGCAGTTGCGTACACATCGAAAATTTTACAAAAATAAAAATATGGTAAATCTAGTAAGAATAAAACTAAAGTAATACATTAAATTAAAAACTATTATACAAACATGTTAATAATCACTTTGTAGCTATATTCCGTTCAAAATTACTTTTAATTTACAGAACCAGCATCATGATTATGTTGCTGATGCAAACAATTAAAATGGTCCTCGAGGTGTACTGCAGAAGACAATTATACGCCTCCTTACCCAGTCCTGACATCTTTTCTGAAGATTTAAAAATAACTGACGAAATGAAATATGACGTTCTAAAGAGACCATGAACAACGATTCATTCTCATGATTTTCCCCTGAGGTATAGATAGTCTTAATTACATACCGGTCGTCATAACAAATTTTTTAAACAGCCCAGTCAGACTTAAGTTTAACGGGGGTGGTAAAGGGTAATTTTCGTGCATCGTGTTTTGCCGTTTTTTTTTTTAATTGACGATTAATGTTTTTTTACCTTTTTTATTTTTACGTTCGGTTGTCCAAGACGGGTGCCTCGTTCAAAGTGTTCCCCCAACTTAATTATACGTGCTTCGAGATTAAAAGTGCTTATTTTCCATGCTTCGAGATTTAAAGTACTTGCTTTCCGTGCTTGGTAAAATTAAAAGACTGTCGTTTTGGAAGTTAATAAAAAGAAATCAGAAATTATTTGATGATTTTTCTTATAGATTTCGGGACTTCAAACGTATATATTATATACTTGCCAGTTAAAGGTTTCCAGCCTATGATATGCGTTCGTTATAGTACTTTTTTATCACTTTCATTGACGAAATTATTTCACGTTCACCGTGAAATTGTTATTCCTTCTTTGTACTCAACGTTTTTTTTCGTGCAAGTACCACCCTTTACCTACCTTTCAACCTAGACTCTCTTAACTAACTAGTAACGAATATTATTCTTAATTTAATTTAATCAAACTCAACCCACTACACATTAGAAAATCCAAATTCCTAAGCCAACAGTACTTGTTTGTTTTTCTTTAATAATTTTTTTTTTTTCAAAAGTTGACTTGTTACTCATGAAAATAAGATTTCCATGACGTCATTTTAAGTCCCAGGAAATTGCAAGAATGCAGGATTTTGCACCATTTACCTCAGAGCATCTGGGGCCTCAAGACCCCAGACCCCCTGCCGTTTGACTTTCTGCACCGGCATTGAATATACATTATATTGGCCTAGTTATATAGATTTGAATTTAATTGAATAAAAACGAGACATACGCTTTCTCCTCCCAACCTGAATCCGTCACAGGCCTTGCAATTACGACATAGCTGATCAATTAACAACTTTGTACAAACTTCGTCGCTTCAAATATGAAAAAGAAAGTGTTTCTCATTCTTTAAACTGGGAACATTTTATGATATTTTGGGGTTAAAGGTTGATAAGTGAAACTTTTTGTCTGTTTGCACTATAAATTTAGGTACATCTCTCTTCGATTAATTTTCCTCTGAGTATATTCTTGATGGAAAGAAAAGCAATCAATCTATACTCAATAACCCTTTCAGTTATTGTTTATCATAAACCGATCCAAAAGTACATCAAACGAATCAAAAACTGTATGAGATGTTGGTTATACGTCAATAAGACAGCAATCAAACGACAAAAACAACATAAGGACATCTAGAGGGCAACATAAAGTATCCAACAGTAGACAGGGGTCTGCACAATATTTCAAGTTCTAAAAGTCACGATTCATATAAAAATTGTGAATAAATTTAACAGAAATAATTAAAGATCTTCCATTACAACGTAATTCTCCAAATATTATAACAATCTAGGAGAAATCCTGAATACAAAAAAAGTTCACAATTTAGAAGTTATCAACCTTTTACTTCTAAGGGGCGGATCCAGAATTTTAGGTTAGGGGGCGCACACATAAATTATTGCCGAGCGGAGCGAGTCGAAAATATTTTTGAGGTACAATTATCGAAATATTCTTTATCAAGCTGAGGACAACCCATGCTTTGCAAATTTTATGGGGTGCCCGCCCGCCACGCCCCCGTCTGAATCCGCCCCTGTTTCCCCTTTCTTTTCCGACAAGAGAACTTTCCTCGGAGGTGTGGATTGAATAAATCGTCCACGTATTTCCAAAACGTTCATGTAAATTGATGGCGTCATGTGTTAAAACAGTTATTGGCCAATGAAATCGGTATATATCATTTAATCTGCACGGGTGGAATGACCCTTTAACCCGAACTCCTACGTCGTTCTGGCGGAAATAATAAACTCTACAGTTACTTTCTTTAAATAATTATGAAAATAAAGTGATAAAATCGCACGAAAAAAATTGCTGCAAAGTCAACTACAGATGACTTTATATATACAAAGAAAACAAATCCACGAAAATAAGTCAATTTTGGTAGGTTCACATGCAACCAATTCGAAATCATGATTAATTGAACGACAATTTTCAATTTTCACAGCGGTCTTAAAATTATATATATATATAACCTGCATGTGCATGCATCAACTTTCAATATGCTAATTTTAAGTCATTGCGGGACAGATGATCTCCCGGAATTCACCTAATACATTTTACTAAAGCAACACTCTGGTTTTCTGAATAACTTTGATGAGAATATCATGTAGAAGCACATTTACCAAGTATTTTAATGCAAAACCATAGCCAAGAAAAGTTGTGTTCGTAGTCGTCCAAATACATATATGTATCTTTCATCAAAAATTTAGTTATGCAAATGTATTTGCTACGTGTAATTTAAGTTATCAGCAACATTAAAAGTGCTTTGTTTTGTCATGGTAGGCCTTCCATGTGCTAAAATTGTTCAGCAGCTCAAGGTTGACCGTTTCGTGCATTCTTAATACAAAAATAAAGAAAAAAAAAAGGAACAATCATGTTCCTATATGCAGTTGTCAATATTGACAAGTTAAAGACGGACGACATTTTGAGTCAAGCGTTAGATTTGGTAGAAGAGACTTAAGATAAAGGCAATACTATAACCCAAAGTACTTACCTCTATTAGTTTAATGAAGGCAATCATAGATGTATTTTACGTGTTACGGTTTTATATACCCCCTTCTTCCCATGAATAAACAAAAATTCATATTCAGACATTCTGATGGATAGGTGTGTTTGGATTAGAAACCTGACGACCGGATACGCTCAACATACAAAGATACAAATTGAATATTTCGTTAGAATCCCCGTTTTGTTTAAGATCAATTCTTTAGAATAGAGACATATGACTGGGATATTTAAAAGATTTTTTTTTATCAAAAATAAATGCTCAATATTTTTTTCGCAATTGGAATTTCCTAAAATGTGTTTTTTTAATATCTTGAAACCACTTGCAGTCAACACAATTAGTAATTTCTTTTGTTTATGCTATTCAAAAAATAATCAATTTCTATTGTTATGAATTACAATGGACTGTGTTTTAGGGATGTAGAAGCAGGGATTTCTAATAACCGCGCTCGTCACACCCTGTCGTCAAAATCAAAAATGCCTGTACCAGGTCAGAAATATGACAGTTGTTGTCCATTCGTTTGATGTGTTTGAGCTTTTGATTTTGCCATTTGATTAGGGACTTTCCGTTTAGAATTTCCTCGGAGTTCAGTATTTTTGTGATTTTACTTTTTGTTACTCGTTACAATTGATCTATTCAATTTACACTTGTTTCAGAAATAGAAAGTATAAAGTATAACACTAGAACTATGGTGTAATGAATTAAACTATTGTGTTGTTTGGTACCATATCATTAGCCTAATAAAATGTTTTTATGATACATGTATTTTCATGATTTCGAAAGTAATCTTGAAATTTTTATTTGAAAAAAATGGTTAATTACTGAGAATGAATTTTACATTCTTGAAAGATTTAGTCTACTTCACTGTTTCAAAATTGTTTACCGATGTTTTTTTTATACATTTGTTGATTGAAACATCAGTTGAAATCTGCTTACTTGCATTTACCTGTTAATTTACATACCTGCAAAATTCACTTCAAGATTGGTTTTCACACAATAAACACTTAGTTCTTATGTAAAGTATTTTCTAAAAATAAATGTAGGTTAGTCTATAAAATGGTATATACTATGAAATTTAGAGCAAAGGGCCTAAAAACTATCCAATTTAGCACACATTTATTACTTGATTTATTTCCCTTGACTGGGCGGAGTTTAACCCATGGTATTGTCAGTTTTCAATCTGATTTTGACTGTCCCTCTGGTTTCTTTCCCCCTCTTTTAAAGGTAAAGATTATGTTATAGCAGATGCTTCATTAAGATCTTATTAAAATCCGGTATGCTAACCTTATTTTTTTTTGTATATATGTGTTCTACAGATTTCTAGGAGTTTGTCTTTAACAGTGTTAGAGAAGTTACCGGGACACCTATTTATATAGACAACGAAATTATACTGATCAGAGTCAGACATTAATACACTTGTATTTTCAGAAGATTTTTCATTATTGTTGGAATGAAATTTTTTAAAATTTAATCCTGGTATCTATGATGAGTTTATTTACAACCACTGAGTCGATGCCACTGCTGGTGGAGTTTTAATTCCCCGAGGGTATCACCAGTCTTTATCTTGATTTATGTACTATGCGTGGTGATGGTTTTGAATATAGACTATGCTCAGTTGTTGTCTTGATTTATATACTATGTTCAGTCGTGATCTTGATTTATAAACTATCCTCGGTCGTGGTCTTGATTTATATACTATGCTCGGTAGTGTTCTTCATTTATATACTTTGCTCATTCCTTGTCTTGATTTATATACAATGCTCGGTTGTGGTCTTGCATTATATACGATGCTTAGTGTTCATCATATTGTTTACGGATGGTTTGTATTTCTTAATATTTTTTGTGTCTAAATGCTCGTTTGTTTACGACTGTCTTAATTTCAGTTCGGTACTCGTCTCATTGTTTGTTCTTTATTTCTATTAGATTTCTTTAATTTGCCTCTTTGGATACTGTTGTTGTGATCTTTTCGGTGTTCCTAATGATTTTTGAACAATAATCAGATTTTATAAAAGTCACAGCTCATTTAATATAATGATATTAATCTTATTATTGTTTTGCATATTGCATATGCTTCTTAAGGAATGACTTATATTTGTCTGTCTATGTAATTTGTGTAGTAGTTGATTTTAGTGTGCACCACATGTTTGAGGTTATTTCGAAAAGATAGAAAACATATTACAGCCATTCCTTACAATTTAATTTTGAATTCCTTTTTTAAGGAGTAAATCGTGAAAAAAAACGTTGTTGACGTCACGGTCACATGACAAAGTTATGTCTATGATCTGATAGACAAAGAACTTTTACGATCAAAAGACGTGTTACATTCAAAATTAGATAATATAAATATATCTCATAATTTGTAAATTTTACAGAGACAGTACTTTAACTTATTGTAAAGTCATTTGTATCTCAGTTCGTAGTAGATTTTTCAGATTTTCATACACTTTACAGCTTTTTATTCTAATCCTGAAAAATTCTAAAATTAAACAACTCTTTCAAGGAGTAATGTTCATACAATTGTAACGCTTTAAACAAAGCATTTCTCTAAATCTAATTTGCATTTCAAAAATTTGATCATAAACTATATAAATTTTCAAATGTGCACTTTCTACACTTTTACCGCCATTCAGATAATTACTGATGCACTTTGTGGACCAACATAGGAAGTTGTCTCAGGAACTATTTTTTCCGGATTGGACTAAAAAATATATATAGCGATAATGTGTTTTAAAGATAGGATAAACATACTTATGATTAACATTTTCCGAGAAAGCAATTTTTTTTCCAGCCCAAAAAGCGTCAGTATGAATAAAGAAAATCTACAGAATCCTTCTTGTGTAACTCCAGGGCTTACATGGACAGACCAATTAACTAATTTGGTAAGTTTTTTTATGTTAATTCAAGTAAGTTTATTTATCCAGTGTTCTGAATTATTTCAAAAACACATGTTTTTTTAAGTTTAAAACAAAGATAACTGAAGTAACAATTTCCTTATGTTTGTAAAATAAAAATTCGATGTTAATTTTGTTTATACTGGCAAGGTCTTATAAAGCCATATCACATCTTCTTATATCTATATCTCTAATTAGTTATCAAAGGTACCAGGCTTATAATTTGATACACCAGACGCGCGTTTCGTCTACATAACACTCATCAGTGACGCTCTGATTAAAATAGTTAGAAAACCAAACAAGTATAAAATTGAAGAGCACTGAGGGCCCAAAATTCCAAAAAGATGTGCCAAATACGGCTAAAGTAATCTATTCCTGGGATAAGAAAATCATTAGTATTTCGAATAATTCATACTTTTGAAAACAGTTAATTTATAAAAATGACCATATATTTGACATTCATGTCAACACAAAGGTGCAGACTACTGTGCTAGTAATACCCTCGGGGACTAAACTTCCATCAGCAGTGGTATCGACCCAGTGGTGTAAATAGCTATCAAAGGTATCTGGCTCATAATTTGATACGCCAGACGTGCGCTTTGTCTACACAAGACTCATCAGTGACGCTCAGATAAAAATAGTTCTTACTATAACTAACCAAATTTTAAAATACGTATTACAAAGTGTGTTTCTAGTATGCGAACAAAAGTGTCCCTTTCCAGAACATATGAGTTCACTCCGCTTTTTAGATGGTAATTGTGTGTTTTTGTCTTTTTCCATTGGTTATGGCGTTTGTCCAACATTTATCAACTTTTGATATCTCGCGCAATATCTTCTTACCTTTTTACCACTCATAAATGTTTGTTCTGATATTTTATCACGACACTTAAATAGATAAAACTAGATTTTTGTCATATATGCATTTTTTTTTCAAAAGCAAACATGATCAAACGTAATTCACCTTCAGCAGCGGGTGCTTCACGTAACCGTATGCTTCAAAATCTACTGATGAAATTTACCAAAAGCAACCTCATTTAGATAAATCCCACATACACGGAAATAACTGTCATTTCCTAGATTTAGATATTTTAGTTATACACTGAAAACTCTACAAAAACATTTTTTCGTTCCCTATTGTTAATTTTCCTTTTTTGGATGCTTAATTTCCTTTGGCACCATCTTTCAGTGTTTATATACTTATGTATTATTGCGAACCCAATGATACTTTTCCACAGATTCACCTGCAAGTTACCTGTCGATTTAAACTGTTGTATATAAGTTCTTTTGTCCCATCTTATAAATACAATAGCTATTGTTCTCTGTGTAGTTTATTTGATGGGACCTTTAAATTTCTTCCAAGAGAAATCTATCACTCACTGATTAATTTACCTGAACAAAAAATTGAACTGTCAAAAATGAAAAAACATGAACAGATACTAAATAAGGACTCAAAAAAAACTGCATGTGGTGTTGTATTTATTCAATATCAATAATTCATTTTTAATAGTTTCAATATAAACACTGATTCGAAAATTAAAAAGTTGATTTCTGAACAAATTTTTTATATTTTCCCTATCAAAATTTGCTTATTTTTGGGGTGTTTGACAAATAAAAATTTGAAAATTATTATGTTTAAATTAAGGTCTTGATAAATGTATTCTATAACTGAACAACAACAAAAACATGCAAATTCATTGGATCAATACTAAAAATTTTGTCAGAAATAAACTTTTTATAATTAAATCAGTGTTTATATCGAACAGATTGACAATATATTATTGATATTGATTAAATACAATATTGCATGCAGTTTATGCGAGTTTATACAACTATTTCCCCCAAAAAAGAAGATAATTTTTTGGTCAGGTAAATTAATCAATGAGTGATAGATTTCTCCTAGAAGAAATTTAAAGGTCCCAGTGAAAAAACTACACAGAGAACAATAGCTATTGTATTTATTCAATAGGACAAGAGAAAACTTATTTCTAAAGAGATGTTGTTTACCGATCCTTGATATTTAGATACGACGTGTGTAAACTTATTAAGCCTATAAACCTTTATTTCCATAAGGTGACCAATTCACATACCTGCCAACATCACAAATAGACTATGGGTTTTTTGTCGTGCAAGATGGCTTCCATAATCCTACAAAAACTTTAAAAGGGCCATCAAATGTATTTTAGTGTTGTTTATTTGCTTCTTCATACTTTTACAATGCGTTACCCAGGGTAAAACTGATTGTTTTGTTTTAAATTGTAGACAAAGTTGGTTTTTCAAAATTCTCAGTTGGGATCCTCCAAGGGTGAAATCCCCCGCATAAAGTGACTGTTGGCAGGTATGAATTCAACAATGTAATCATATCAGTCTTTGGATATTGTTTTATTGGGATTAATATTTATTTTTATGCCCCACTTATAATGCCCTACTTAGGGTCATTATGTTTGTCGGCCTGTGTATCTGTTCGTTTGTCCGTCAGTTCGTCCGGCCGTTCGTCCGGCTGTCCCGCATCAGGTTAATGTGCAATTTTGGGCAATGTAGTTTTAAATGAAGTTGAAGTCCAATCAACCTGAAACTTAGTACACATCTCCCTAATGCTATGATCGTTTTAATTTTAAAATTTGAGTGTTGACACTTATTATACGGTTCACTAAACATAGCAAATGATAGTGCGGGCGGGGCATCTGTGTACTATGGACATATTCTTTTTTTTTTAATAAATTAAAATCAAATAAATGAACAGAACAGAGTTACAATGCATAACACATTGCACATATTTTATTCATCCAAGGTACAAGGGCGATAACTTAAAAAAACACATTATTGTTCTTTAAAACTTTTTATAAATATCTTCGAAGGATTCAGCGCAAATGCAATATAATTGATAATTCCGAGGGGCATAACTCGTTAAAAAATATTTGATCAGCACAATATTTCAAGAGTGTCAAAGACATTGTAAATAAAAACCTATACGGTATACAATACGCAAAGTTTTAAATTGTCCCGAGTCTAAAAAAATATTATTGTCCTTGCTATACGTAAATGAACACACCATACTAAATCTATTTAGTGTCAGCTTAATAACATCAATTATTTTTTTTTTAACTGCAGACATGAAAGTACAAAAGAAGACTTTTTGTCTGTTATGGATTTTATTGATGTTGATTTTCATTGCGACAGAAGCAAGATGGACGACATCTATCTCGCGATCGCTCGGAAAAATCAAAACAAGTTTAAAGTCCAGTCAACACTCAGCAAGACAACAACTAGGAAAAATAGAAAATTATCTAAAAAATAACGATGTATCGAACAAGATTTCTTCAACAATAGAAGCCGTTGGTAGTGCAGCTCCATCTTTGACAAGTGGTGATGTCACACAAATCGTCTCTGGTGCATTAGACATCATGTCAGCAGTTACAGTCCTGATTCCAGTAGTCGGTCCGATAATAAGTAGCATTTTGACGGTGATTTCCGGATTGGTTAGCTCAATAGGTGGCAGTGGAATGGACATTGGATCGGTTGTTAAGAAGGCTATCGATGAAGCACTTAGAAAATTCGACGATTCCAACCTCAGAGCAGAAGCATTCGGTACTACCAAAGTATTTGGCGTTTCATCAGCATACCTCGACGGAATTAGCGATATACAGCAACATGAACTTTCTGCTTTTTCTGCACATATTCCTATCTATTCTGGAGTTCGTTTCATCGGAATACTACAATCAAAAATATTAGACAGTTCAAAAGTCAAGATAAACAGCAGGTCAAACGGGCAATCGAATACACGCGACTTTTTGTAAAGCTCTCTGTCTTTAGATCCGCTGTTCTGTGGAAAATGTACCTCACCGTCAAACAGGCAGGACATAGTGTGTCAACAGCGAAGAGCATTCATAACGTCATAAAGAATATGGAATTGAAAGACAAAGAATTCTTAACGTTTTTGACGAATCCTGAATACCATCAAGCTGTTATTTTACAAACTTGAAACCATCGGAATTGCCTGAAGTTTCGAAGTATCTACAGAAATGTCAACTTGCCTTTCAGAATCTGACATTCTTAGGGGAAGGGTCACATACTTTTTTGACCCAAAAATGGCCAAACTGGTATGCATATATAAAGAAAGATACGTATGGGTCGATAACTGGATCAACATATTTAGACAATCAAGGATACTTCTACTTTGATGTAATTTCGTCAGTAGACAATACTTTCTATTTGCGTTCAGTGAAATGGTCCGAATGGTATGTCTACATGAGAAGTGGAGCACAGGCTAGATTGAATGGTTGGAAAGGATACCCCGGTGATAGTGGACGGTGGAAAGTAATCAGGTTTTCTGATGGGTATTACGTGTTGTCACCAGAAAAGTGGCTTGACTGGTTTGTCTTTATTGCAAACGACAATTTTGGAACAATTCGAGGTTAGAAAGGCGACCCTGGGAAACAAGGACATTGGATCATAACATAAAACTCTTATAACCACAACTGGATAGATTTCGGAATGCATTTTCTACTTGCTTGTATATTTTATGAATTACTCAAACAAAAATATATTCATATGTTTTTCACACGTTATTTGACCATTTAAAAGATCTAATAGATTTCATTTACCGTGTAAACTGCCTAATCAGACACATGAGTATTCAAACTTCCTGCTTTATCCGACACATTTTTGTGGTCTCAAAATATGCCTATCCTTGCAGAAAAAACACAGGTTACACTGTATTTACATCTTATTTTGCTTTGTTTTATGTTTTTTTAAAATCAAAACAAGGACTAGATTAGCACCTCGCTCATTTCAATGATAAGTACCCCGCATCGTTTTTCACTTCTGGAAGTCTTTTTTACATATCTTTACTTAAACATAGTCTCAGAAATTCGTGCGTGTTCTTTTCGGATTTTACCATAACAAAATTATGTCGTACTTTTGTATGAATAATAAGAATAAGAATATTTATTGAATTCTATTAAAGGACCCTTTTAAATTTCCGAGCATATACATATTTATATTAGACCCCTCTACCAAGAAATTTGTTTTGCAGGCACACGTATAAAAATTGGGTTTTTTATCTAACGCAATCATAGATTTGAACTTTGTTTTCAATTAGGCTTATACATGTAGGACTGTGAAGTGCGATGGGGACGCTAAAACACGATGGTCACGCTAAAATGCGATGGTTTGATACGCTATAGTGCGATGGTATGTACTATGTAATAAAACTGGCTAAAGTCCAATGCCGCGATACGCTAAAGTGCGTTTGTTCGCGAAAGTACGGACGTTTGCATTATGACGCTACAAGCCGTTTGTTCAAACAAAAATGAACATACCGGTAAACGAGAATGTTTGTGCAGATGAAGGTTTTTTACTTGACAAGAAAAGAAAAACAAATGATCCCAATCCGGAACATTTTTGGTCTGTGCTACATGAATTTGTATGCGAAATAGTTATTTCCCAAAAAAACATCAACAGTAACAGAAATGCAAACCATTGATCCCGCTATGTCGGCGGTGACAATTGAGTTTCTTTCAGGATACTGGGAAACAAATATTCTTGTAAATATAGAAACTGACGACAGTAAGCCAAGGGGGAGGTTTATACCGTAAAAGAGAGCAAAAACGGCAAAATACACCAATTGTCAACGTATTTGATTCGTCCAATTTTCATTTACTTGTATGAAATAACAACTACTTTTTTACTTTTAAATTGAATTAACTTATAAAACATTTTTTTACCATATGGTTCGTCATGTCTGTGAAAGAGATAAACACTCGTAAACAAGACAGTAACCTAGCGAACAGAGGTGTAGTATCATAATATGATTGCCAATGAGAAAAGTCTACCTTTATCAACTATTTTTATGGCTCGTTCTTATGATGTACTGTTACACTACTGTCCCAGGTTAGTGAGAGGGTTTGGATCCCCCAGACATGTTTAACCCCGCCATAATTCTGTATGTATGTGCCTGTTCCAAGTCAGGAGCCTGTAATTCAGTGGTTGTCGTTTGTTGATGTGTTACATTTTTGTTTATCATTCATTTTTTTTTACATAAATTAGGCCATTAGTTTTCTCGTTTGAATTGTTTTAGTACATTTGTCATTTCGGGCCCTTTTATAGCTTACTATGCAATATGGGCTTTGCTCATTGTTGAAGGCCGTACAGTGACCTAAAGTTGTTAATTTCTGTGTCATTTGGTCTCTTGTGGAGATTTGTCTCATTTGCAATTATATCAAATTTTTTTTTTTTATATATCTATCCAAGGTTTAATGTCATTAATATAATTAACTATAGGTTACCGTGTAGCTTACCGTACAGATAGTATTTATGACGACCAAAGGGTATTAAAACTACCAGTGTAAAACAATTTAAACGAGAAAAATAACATACTGATTAATATAAAAAACAATTAACAAAAAACAGAAAAGATGATAATGTGTAATTGTCATCAAAATAAATATCCAACAAAGACCAAATGTCGTTGATATAAAACATTATATTTTTATGACCTTCAACATGGAGCCTTGGTTAACTTTGCATATCAAGCTATATAGTACCACAAAATGACTAGTGTAAAACAATTCAAATGAGAGAGACAACGGCATGATTTATAAACTATACAATAGACGAAAAACTAATATGAACAGAGCAAAAATAAAAATGTAAACATTGCCTGAACACCATTCCCATTACACCATTACACCATCGCACTTTAGCGTGTAAAACCAACGCACTTTAGCGTGTAAAACCAACGCACTTTAGCATGCAAAACCAACGCACTTTAGCGTGTCATATACCATCGCACTTTAGCGTGTCATACAATCGCACTTTGGCGTGTCATCTGATCGCACTTAGAAAACAAACAAGAATCGTACTGTAGAGTACCATCGCACGTTAGAGTCCTACATATTTATGTAAAGGTAGATAATTGACCTGATCTGTAAAAATTCTTCATACCTTATATATCATATACTGTGTTACGACGCTAGATTAAAACTGACGAGGAATGGTAACACCTGGCCACCGTAAGCCGTATTATAATAGAGCCTAGGTGGTCGAGTGGTCTAGCGCGTCAGGCAGAGTGCTGTGCGATTTGGTGCCACGATATCTCAGTAGCATGCGTTCGAATCTCAGCTAGGGAACAAAAAAATTTACAGATCTAACATTGTTGGGCTGTTATTTAGACAATATATTATATATATATATATTCCATCTTCATGCCTTATATATCATGTACTGTACTACGACGCTAGATTAAAACTGACGAGGAAAGGTAACACCCGGCCACCGAAAGATTTATCATTGTGAAGCCTAGGTGGTCGCATGGTCTAGCGCGTCGGATACACTGCAAGGCGATTTGGTGTCACGATATCTCAGTAGCATGAGTTTGAATCCCGGCGAGGGAAGAACAAACAATTTGCGGAAGCAAATTTACAGATTTAACATTGTTGGGCAGATGTTTAGAAGACTTGTATATACAAAATTAATTGTCAGCCTTGTATCATCATCACTGCTGGTGATCCGATGGATAAATCTGTTGTAGAGTTGTCACTGGTTCAGACGTACTTATACATATAATTATTTCTGTGACTGTATCTTGCCTTAATTTGTAGGATCCTTTACAATAGATAATTCAGCTGATCTGTAACAATTCCATCTTCATGCCTTATATATGATGTACTGTATTACGACGCTAGATTAAAACTGACGAGGAAAGGTAACACCCGGCCACCGAAAGCTTTATTACTGTGAAACCTAGGTGGTCGTGTGGTCTAGCGCGTCGGATACAGTGCAAGGCGATTTGGTGTCACGATATCTGAGTAGCATGAGTTCGAATCCCGGCGAGGAAAGAACAAAAAATTTGCGAACAAATTTACAGATCTTACATTGTTGGGCTGATGTTCAGACGAATTATATATACAGAATGTACACAGCCATGTATCACCATCACTGCTGGTTACCCAATGGATAAATCTGTTGTAGAGTTGTCACTGGTTCAGACGTACTTATAAATATAATTATTTCTGTGACTGTATCTTGCATTATTTCGTAGGATCCTTTACAATAGATATTTCAGCTGATCTGTAACAATTCCATCTTCATGACTTATGTATCATGTACTGTATTACGACGCTAGATTAAAACTGACGAGGAAAGGTAACACCCGGCCACCGAAAGCTTTATTTTTGTGAAGCCCAGGTGGTCGTGTGGTCTAGCGCGTCGGATACAGTGCAGGCGATTTGGTGTTACGATATCTCAGTAGCATGAGTTCGAATCCCGGCGAGGGAAGAACAAACAATTTGCGAAAGCAAATTTACAGATCTACATTGTTGGGCTGATGGTTAGACGAATTATATATAGAGAATGTACACAGCCATGTATCACCATCACTGCTTATGATCCGATGGATAAATCTGTTGTAGAGTTGTCACAGGTTCAGACGTACTTATAAATATAATTATTTCTGTAACTGTATCTTGCATTAATTTGAAGGATCCTTTACAATAGATATTTCAGCTGATCTGTAACAATTCCATCTTCATGACTTATGTATCATGTACTGTATTACGACGCTAGATTAAAACTGACGAGGAAAGGTAACACCCGGCCACCGAATGCTTTATTTTTGTGAAGCCCAGGTGGTCGTGTGGTCTAGCGCGTCGGATACAGTGAAGGCGATTTGGTGTCACGATATCTCAGTAGCATGAGTTCGAATCCCGGAGAGGGAAGAACAAAAAATTTGCGAAAGCAAATTTACAGATCTACATTGTTGGGCTGATGGTTGGACTAATTATATATACAGAATGTACACAGCTATGTATCAATATCACTGCTGGTGATCCGATGGATAAATCTGCTGTAGAGTTGTCACTGGTTCAGACGTACTTATAAATATAATTATTTCTGTGACTGTATCTTGTATTTATTTGTAGGATCCTTAACAATAGATATTTCAGCTGATCTGTAACAATTCTATCTTCATGCCTTATATATCATGTACTGTATTACGACGCTAGATTAAAACTGACGAGGAAAGGTTACACCCGGCCACCGAAAGCTTTATCATTGTGAAGCCCAGGTGGTCGAGTGTTCTAGCGCGTCGGATACAGTGCAGGCGATTTGGTGTCACGATATCTCAGTAGCATGAGTTTGAATCCCGGCGAGGGAAGAACAAAAAATTTGCGAAAGCAAATTTACAGATCTAAAATTGTTGGGCTGATTCTGACGAATTATATATATATATATATAAACAAGTCTAAATTGAAAACAACCTATGATTGCGTTGGATAAAAACCGCAATTGTATACGTGTGCATGTAAAACAAATTTCGTTGTAGGGGGATCTAAATACAGCACAAACAACATTTTCCAAAAGACCAAAAAAAGTGAAAAAGTATATTTTAACAAAACGCATTTGACTAACAGGTCGAACAACTGATGTTCTTAAACCCTGCTGACTGCCATTTACGATTGCCAAATAAATTGATCACAAGATTTAATAAATGGATCTTTATATTAATGTAATACCAAACAGAAAACAATAAACTTGCGGCAAAGATGGTAAACCACAAACATGAGGTGCTAATTTTTTTTTTACACCATATCCGGATTTCGACAATTAATGTCTCTTCAGTGAGGTAAGGGATCGAAACAGTATTTGGAAGGCCATATAATTTACCTCAATTTCGGATAGACTCTTGAATTTTAAAGAGTCGAAATAGGATGAACGGATTATATAAACCGGAGGAAAAATATAACACAAGTCCAAACGAAATAAATATAAACAAGTCTAAATTGAAAACAACGTTCAAACCTGTGATTGCGTTGGATAAAAACCACAATTTTTATACGTGTGCATATATATATATATATATATATATATTAGGTTTCAACGTTGTTTTCAATTTAGACTTGTATATATATAAGTCTGAAAATTACACCAAACAGTGTTTGAATTAGATTTTTATCTCACATTTGATACACTACAACACCAATCGCTTAGCATCATGCCAAGCTCTCTAAACCATACGACAACATCCGCTATATATAAAATATAACTTCAATGGTCGTAGTGTTACCTTGTCACGGAAGGCGAATCTATATAGACATAAGACATGTGTTTCTGAAATGCAAATTTTCTCTTCTTTCAAAACAAGTACATATAAATCTTGACACGGACATATAAACATTTTCAGACTCACATCAACCAAATAAATTGTTTATACTTTGAAATATAATGGAAATTTTTGCATTGAATGATTGCTTCATTAAGAATAAAATTCCTCCGAGTTTCTTTTTCATATGCAGTGCATTCTATTAAATCAAAAATTCAACCTGCATATTTTTACACTGCCTACAAAATCTTTTATCTTTATCGATTTTTTTTTATATCTACATTTCTCAATAGCTAACTGATGAGCACTGATTCTAAATTTGTAACATAAGTTATAGACGCTCAGTGATATTTATTCTGTAGAATTATGACCTACTATTCACCAAGGATTAACGTCCTGTAATAGAATTTTTTAAAACACCTATAAAAATTTTCAACTGAATGTTCTATTGAATAGAATATATGGCAATGTCTGGAATTTGTGGTTCATAAGTGTCATAAGTCACAGGGATATCACAAACCTGCCATGATTGACATATAGTACAAAAATGATTATTTCACTGTTTATTCCTTGAATACCTATATCCTCTGATCTGCTGTCAAAATACAGATCTGATTAACATGAAGTCTAGTAAAAAAAAACTTGATAATGATAATTTGTAAAGGTAAGCATGACTTTCCAAAAAAAAAAACTCAAGGTAATTTATCTCTCTTCTGTTGCAATGAAGATTTTTTTCTGTTTGTTTGCAATGAGGATTTTTTTCACAGTTCAATGAATGAAAGCATATCAAATAAAACTAGAACAAGGAGAACCCAAGGATTACTTGGAATAGAAATATGGTCACTTTCGGTATTTTTCAGATCTGTTGGTTGTACAATTCTTGAAAACGTTTGGTTGTGTGGGAAGTTAAAAAATTCGCAACCACGTCTAGTCCAAACAGGGAAATTAAATTCGATGGTTCGTGTAAGGATATACTGTATACGGATTTACTTGATGTAGTTTAATAAGGAAAGATTCAAGTTTTACATATTCGCGACGATTTATATTCGCGTTATTTTTCTAATCGCGAAAGTCGCGAATATAAATCGCCCGCGAAAATAAGTTGGTTTACAGTAGTGCATCAATACCTGCACGATAAGAACCATTGCAGCAACTTTTTATCTGAGTTGTGGCCTTTCGCAAAATTCTTATACAGTATTATCGATGAAAACTAATGCAAATTAGACAAAAAGTAAAATAACAAAAATACCAAACTCCGAGGAAAATTCAAAACCAAAAGTCCATAATCAAATGGCAAAATCAAATGCTCAAACACATCAAACGAATTGATAACAAATGTCATATTCCTGGCTTGGAAAAGGCATTTCCTTATGTAGAAAATGGTTGATTAAACAAATGTGTTAATTCCCCAACTCATTTTCATATCCAAATATGCAGGTTTGAAATAAAAACATTTATTCCAAACAACTAATAGACAAGACCTTAACATATCTACGTATATACTATCACAAATGAATTAACAAAAAACTAAAGCAATATTTCCTTATTACATAGATGTTACCTTGTCTGAAACTTTTAAGGATGATTTTTTTTACGTCATGAAAAGTGACAAATTGGATCCTATATATAAATAAACAACTGCTCTATAAAGTCCATCATTTACAGATCATTTCTGTGGGTGCGATTTAAGAGCTTCGAAAATCAGTTCAATCATGCTTGTTTCCGAAATATGAACAGCTTCACAGGATTTCTGATTTAATGTTAATAAGCAAGAAATCAAAATTGTGTTTTTTGAGTAATACATGATACAAAAAATTACGGTATGAAATAGAAGCGCTTATTAAATTCGTATTAGTAGTATACTCTATCGTGATATATTTTATATCCGGCCTTTGTCAGTCGAGTTAATGTAATTCAATTCTATAAAATAATCATGTTTGGCGTTTTGAGTGATCTTCCTGAATATATAAAGTATGAATAATACCCACCAGACTGAAATTGGGTTACAGTAGACATTTTAAAATTGATCTTAAAGGTACATGTACACACAACATTAGTGAACTTGGTATACTACTGTTGGCTTTATTTACAATAAAATATCAGTTATTTGATTCACATGTCCAAAACATACAGATTCACAATATAAATGTTTACTCTACGCAATATTAATCTTGTACATATACAACGTATCATACTAAATAAAAAATGAGAAACTGACCTTATGTCTCTTCGTTTTCCTATTTTAAACATTTTGAAAATTAATGGTATGAAATATATAAAGGCAACAGTAGAAAAGCGTTGTTCAAAAGTCATAGATCGATAGAGAGAAAACAAATCCGGGTAACAAACTAAAATCGATGGAAACACATCAACTATAATATTGCTATAATAATTTGAAAGATGCTATTTAGACTAGACATATTCAACAAGGTATGTTGTTAAAAAAGGTAAATGTCACATGTAAGGGGAGGGTTGGGATCCCGCTTACATGTTTAACCCCGCCACATTTTGTATGAATGTGCCTGTCCCAAGTCAGGAGCCTGTAATTCAGTGGTTGTCGTTTGTTGATGTGTTACATATTCGTTTTTCGTTCATTTTTGTACATAAATTAAATCGTTAGTTTTCTCGTTTGAATTTGTAATTTCGGGGCCTGTTAAAGCTGATTATGCGGTATGGGCTTTGCTCATTGTTGAAGGCCGTACGGTGACCTATAGTTGTTAATTTCTGTGTCATTTGGGCTCTTGTGGAGAGTTGTCTCATTGGCAATTATACCACATCTTCTTTTTTATAAATCTATGATTTTGAAGTAATAATTGTCTATTAAAAAATAAGAAGATGTTATATGATTGCACCAGAGACCAAATGACTTAGAAGTAATAAGCTACAGGTCACTGTACAGTCTTCCAAAATCAACAAAACCCATACCGCATAGTACGTTATAAAGGTCCCGAAATGACGAATTTTAAACAATTCAAATGAAAAAACCAAACTATGCAAAAATTGAGAATGGAAATGGGGAATGTGTCAAAAAGACAAAAACCCGACCAAAAAGCAGAAAACAGTTGAATGCCACCAATGGGTCTTCCATACTGCGAGAAAATCCCGCACCCGGAGGCATGTCTCAGTTAGCCACCAAACAAAAATGTGAACTAGTCCAATGAGAATCGAC
Organism: Mytilus californianus; assembly: GCF_021869535.1. Classification (NCBI taxonomy): domain Eukaryota; kingdom Metazoa; phylum Mollusca; class Bivalvia; order Mytilida; family Mytilidae; genus Mytilus; species Mytilus californianus. The sequence goes on along the minus strand of NW_026262679.1, from coordinate 55,863,048 downwards.
GTCACACTAAAAACCGAAATATATAATTGAACTAAAATCAAAAATCATACAAGACCAACAAAGACCAGAGGACAGGCGCAAAAATGCGGCGGGGTTAAACATGTTTTTTAAAACTCAACTCTCCCCTCATACCTCTAGCAAATGTAAAAAAACAAACGTACAGCAATACGTACAATAAAACTCAGTTCAAAAGAAGTCCGAGTTCGATCTCAGAATAGGTAACAAAGGAAACTTAACAAAATGACAAACTATTTATATATCAGTCCCACGGGAATTGATCGGTCTTAATATGCAGATATACATTATATGGTGTTGTTTTTATTAGTTACCATTGATTTTGATAAGCCTATAAGGCCCTAACCAATTGAAATAACTAAGTATAACATTCTGATATGTGACCACCACTTTTCCTTTGATTTGTAGATAAGACTATACAAAAACAAGTTTTTTTATTTTCAAGAGCATATAGGGACAAGAACTTTGTTCTAAAACTCAATGTTAATTTTATCAAGTTTTCAACTGTCCCTTTTCATCTGAAACAGTTATCATTTTAAGAGATTAAAATTCAAACTAAATAAAAAAACAAAACATGCGTAAATAAAAAAAAATACGTGTTTATATTAGAATATTAATCATCCGACTGAATATGAAGAAATTGTGCAGTAGCTGACGTTAGATTAATAAAGGAACAAACGTTAATAGTGTTTTTGGCTTCTTTTATAATAAAACATCAGTTATGTGATTCATACGTCCAAAATATAGAGTTGTATAATATATGTTTACTTTACGCAATATTCCAACGTAAACAAAGTATCAAACTTAGTAAATAATCTGGGAATTTGACCTGATCTTTTTTCGGTTTCTTATTTTCATTTCTTTGTTATCATTGATTGAATCAAATATAGCACTACTATAAAAATTCGAAAGATGGTGTTTTGGCCTATTCAATAAGTTATCGGCATTTGGTACAGTAGAGATATTTTTATCCCATTAAGGAGAGAATGTGTGGGACTAACTTACAAAACGAGACATTTATTCGTCAAAGACCAAATTGTGAGCAATTCAATTTTGATAAATTGAACATTCATGATTAAGTTTCGAAGTATTGCAGTTTTATTGATGTTTAAGCTCTCTCATATAATGATTTTTAAGTCGGACAACATTTTACCAGTTGACAAACATATTCTTTAAGACAATTGTTAAAAATCTTTCGGAAGTTTTTAAGGTAAATAGCTTTAAAAAGATTGACTTTGAGATGATCGATTTGGTTTTTTTTCAGTCTAAAATAGTGTGCCAAATCTAAAACCAAGTAGGAAATCGTCATAAATCTGAACTGTAACTGATAATTATAAAAAAAAAAAGAAACCGGAAAGTCTTTACAAAAACGTGTATGTATCAATAAGTATTTTTCAACACGGATTTTTTTTCTTTAAAAAATACATAGCAACCAACACTTCTCATGTTGTTGAACTTAGTCTAGCCATGATTTTAGAATAGGAGTAGATATTGTGTTAAACCGTTTGTAAATGAAGTTCATTTGAATCGATCGGTCTTTATAAGCAGATATACTTAATTATGTTTTTAACTACTTCAAGTCTATAATGACCATTACAAATAAGTACTAGTATTAGTTACTACATCATTCCGTACCTTTAAATTATAGATGAGACTTGATTAAGAACAAGCTATTTGTGTTCTTTTAAATTCAACGTTAATTTTGCTCTCTTCTATCCTAAATTTCCATCTCACTTTCGTTTTGAAGCAATTATTTGCTCATGAAATTTAGAGCAATTTATAAAAAAAAATCACCTGCCTCATCCCACCTTCATAATCAATAATTGATAACTTTGAATTTTATTAATTTATGAACATAGTTTCTAAAAATATGTTTTGAACATTAGAAACATTTGAAACTCAGACTGAAATTAAGTTGAAAACGTAAACGCATTTCTTAATAGTATTTGTTTTATTTTTGTTCACTCATTTTAGCTCTTTAATGACAATTTTACACAATATGTTCATCATCTTTGCTAACATTTAAAAATCTGTTCCTCTCAAACTACTGGGCCTAAATAAACTCATCATAGATACCAGGATTGAAATTTTGTATTTACGCTAGACGCGCGTTTCATCTACTAAAGACTCATCAGTGACGCTCTAATAAAAAAAATGTTAAAAAGGCCAGTTGAAGAGCATTGAGGATTAAAAATTCCTTAAAGGTTTGCCAAATACAGCTATACTTCTAAACTTTAACTGAATGTTTCTTAGGGTAACTGGTTTGTAGATTGTATTCGAAGTTTTGATCCATTTACAAACATGGTCCATATGGCTAAAAATAGAACATATGGGTAAATGCAATTTAGGGCTTTTATTTCAAAAAAGTAAAGCAGTTAGAGCAAACATGACAGAGTAAAAGGGATGAACAAGTCAAATTTTATCTGATATGACATTTTCAGACCAATTGGACTACCCATTGTAGGGTAAATGTCCTTTTACTGCTTTTATTTATTATCTTTAATATTATAATAGATAGAGAAAAGTGTAAACTGCAAAAATGTTCAGCTAAGTAGGATCTACAAATAAGTCAAATGATCAAAATAGTCAATAGTTATTGCTCTTGAAACTTTTATACTCCTTAACGTGCAAGTCTATTACTTTTCAAAAATCTTCTCCTCTAAAAGTATTGGACCGAATACCTCCAAATTTTAACTGTATGTTCCTTAGATTATCTAGTTTTGAAATTGTATCTGAAGTTTTGATCTATCAACAAACATGGCCGCCATGGATAAAAGTAGAACATATGGGACAAAAGCAGTGTTTGGCTTATTTCTAAAAAACTACAGCAGTTAAAGCAAAGGTGAATGAGAGTTAAAGTGATAAATGGGTCATGATCTATCTGTTATGAAATTTGCAGTCATTTTGACAACCCATTGTTGGGTTACTGTTGGAAATGGTTTATTTTTATAAAATCTTACTGTTGATTATTTGTTTTGAATATTATGATAGATAGACAATATAAGTTGCAATTGTTGTTCCGCTAAGTAAGATCTGCAAAGAAGTCAACATGATCAATATAGTGAATTGACCCCTTAAAGAGTTATTACCCTTAAAATGTTTTTTTTTTACATTTTTTGTGAAAGTCTAACTACTTTTTATTTTTGTTGTTGTCTAAAACTTTAAAAGAATGTTCCTTAGGGTATCTAGTTTATAGATTGTATTTGGGGATTTGATCCATTTAAAACATGGTAGCAGTTTCTTAAAATAGAACAGAGGAGTTAAAATGAAGTTTTTGGCTTTCATCTCAAAAACTAAAGCAGTAAGAGCAAAACTGACGTAGGTGAAAGTGTTAAACAGGTTTAGTTCTACTTGTCAAGTAATTTTCAGACCAAAAGACAACTTATTTTTTTATGAACAATAAGTTGTCCTTTTGGCAGGGTTCGTGTTGCTAAGTCTTTAGTTTAATATGTCGTGTCTTGTGTACTATTATTTGTCTGTTTGTCTTTTTCTTTTTTGAGCCATGGCGTTGTCAGTTTATTTTCTATCTATGAGTTTGACTGTCCCTCTGGTATCTTTCGCCCCTCTTTTACAAATGTTTTTCAAAATTTTCCAAATCTGAGGAACATAAATTTAGAAAGTGATGTTATCTGGATCATGATAAATGAAGATATAGATTTTAATCCTTTTTATGTCTGTATTAAAAGAATCAAGATGAGACAGAAAAATAGACGCAAGTTAAGGTATACAAATGAAGTTATCCCTCTTTTTACTGGTTATCCCTCTCATATATTTAAATTTTTAAACTTGTTTCTATATTTGTTCCTAATCATTTTGATAAGTAATAATCAGTATGTATGTAAAATCCCATATGCTGTTTGTGTGGATATACTCAATTCTCAATGAATATTCATAAAATCCGCTTATAAACTCAAAATTCAAAAGATTTTTTAAAAGTCGATAAGTGGAACAAAATGAACGCCGAGAAAACTAGTGAAGACTATAGTAAAGGGTACGACAAGCAATGTACTGTGGTATTATGCAGAGACAACGGTCGTCGAAATCCAGAATTTTCGTTCCACACGTTTCCCAAACTGACCAATGAAGGAATCTGTTGAACCAAGCAATTAGAAGAGATCCAGGGTCCATGTTTAACGTAATAATTTCATCATTCGGTGAACATGTCATGTTGATATACATAAATCGCCATTGAGTTAAGTTTAATGATAACTATTGCATCTTTTATATTCACCACTGTACAGTTTAATATGAACATATACAGGCCAGGCAGATTACGGAGCCCAGATTACTTCTATGAGCCCTCCAGTCAGATTAATACAATGTACATATATCCCAAAAACTGATTTATTTCGTGAAAACTCGACTCATAACTAAAGGGCTTTCATGTTCATGGCTTGACATGTTTTTCACGGCTATGTGAAATTGATCCATGACGATGTCATATCGTACCTTTGCTAACTTGTTTCAAACCAACTCGTACCAAATATTTATTATTGTTTATATGCTTTTTAGTTTTTTTGTTCTTATAATCTTAAAACTATCACATTAAAATAGTTTTCTTAAGAAATAAATTCATATGTGCTTAATTGGAAAACGAACTTAAATGATATATTGTAATCATCTACATAGAATACCAAGTACTACTGTAAACCAACTTATTTTCGCAGATACTATTTTTCGCGTTTAGCCCTTTTAGTCCATTTCGTTGCGATTATCAAATTAAATTGATGTAGTGAGATAAGGAAATATCCAAGTCTAAACTTTCGCAACGATTTATATTCGCGTTATATTTCTAAACGTGAAAATCGCGAAAATAAATCGCGTGCGAAAATAAAAGCATACTGCGCTTGTTAACCTTCAATTTCATTGTATTTTTATTTATATTGTATTTTTCTCGCTAAACTTTTAATTAGATTTCGGAGAATAGCATATGTTTGTATATGTACTACCACTATCCTACATCTTTACGTTCGTAGTAACATAGAGGTATTTCCGTAACAATGTGGACAACCGCAATACTTATGTTGGTAATACTACTGAATCATTTACCTTTAACTTGTTTGTCATCGGCTATACATAACAAGGATTTTACACTCACTAAGTCTGTCAGAGGCCTTCCAGCAGGGATTCAAATAGAATAAAAGAAAAAAGTTCATGCATGTGCATGAGAAGAAAAAAAGAATGTTTAAGTATTCAACATTAAAATCAACACACAAGGTTTATTTTTTGTTTAAGAAATTTTTTTGCTTTCTTTTTTTTGATGCATTGCTTTGATATTGTTTTTTTTTTCTTTTTTAGTTATTTGAAGTTATAAATATTTCCATATTTTTATAACTTTAAAGGTACTGTTACTGCACCAGTAAACTTATTTTGATTTTTTTTTTAAATTAAACTTTTAGTCAGTTTCAATCACTGTGACAAATAAATCATTTCAATCTGATAAATGTGCTTCGGGGCAGTTGTAACTCATTTATAAAAACTCTTAGTTTTGAACTGTAAATATATCAAAATAATAGGATAATCCCTAACTAAAAACATGATTTACATTCATTCTTCGCAATTAAGAAACGTCAAATCCTACAATGTGTTATGATATTATAATTATTATGTTAATTTAACGTTGCCTTATTTGTTTTGTGTGGCATAATCTACGATGCGTAATTTTTAACTTCTTCAGTATTCAAGAAGTCTCCCTTCTATAGATTACTAGAAATTTCTCTTTCACAGTGTTCCAGAAGTTACCGGGACACCTATATATACAGACAACGAAATTCTCAGAAGATCTTTGTAGTTGTTGGAATGGCACTTTTTTTTATGAACAACATCATATAAGATTGTGAACTTATTGGACATATATATTCCATTTGATTCCGTACAGTTAAGAGACATATATTGTAGTAGTTAGGTTGACATTTCAATTTGCATAATATTTCTTGTAAACTTGTGTATAATAAATCTTGTTAAATTTTATTATTGATTTGTGTCTCTTAATGGCTACAATTAAAAGGTGATTTCTAGCCGTAAGAATGGTCTTGGTTTATGTACTGTACCCGGTCGTGGTCTCGACTTAAATATACGATATATTCTCGCTCGTGGTCTTGATTTATATACTATGCTCGGTCATGCTCTTGGTTTATATTTTGTTTGGTCTTTATCTTGATGTATGTATCATGCTTGGTGATGGTTTTGAATATATACTATGCTTGGTAATGTTCTTGATTTATGTACTATGCTCGTTCCTTGTCTTGATTTATATACTATGCTTGGTAGTGTTCTTGATTTATGTACTTTGATCGTTCCTTGTCTTGATTTATATACTTGGTAGTGTTCTTGATTTATGTACTTTGCTCGTTTCTTGTCTTGATTTATATACTATGCTCGGTAGTGTTCTTGATTTATGTACTATGCTCGTTCCTTGTCTTGATTTATATACTATGCTTGTAGTGTTCTTGATTTATGTACTTTGCTCGTTCCTTGTCTTGATTTATATACTATGCTCGGTAGTGTTCTTGATTTATGTACTTTGCTCGTTCTTTGTCTTGATTTATATACTATGCTCGGTAGTGTTCTTGCTTTATGTACTTTGCTCGTTCCTTGTCTTGATTTATATACTATGCTTGTAGTGTTCTTGATTTATGTACTTTGCTCGTTCCTTGTCTTGATTTATATACTATGCTCGGTAGTGTTCTTGATTTATGTACTTTGCTCGTTCCTTGTCTTGATTTATATACTATGCTCGGTAGTGTTCTTGATTTATGTACTTTGCTCGTTCCTTGTCTTAATTTATATACTATGCTCGGTAGTGTTCTTGATTTATGTACTATGCTCGTTCCTTGTCTTGATTTATATACTATGCTCGGTTGTTGTTTAAATATAAATAGAAAATAGAAAATGTGGTAAGATTGCCAATGATACAACTCTCCACAAGAGACCAAATGACACAGAAATTATCAACAATAGGTCACCGTACGACTTTCAACAATGAACAAAGCCCATACCGTATAGTCAGCTAAAAAAGGCCTACAAATGACAAATGTAAAGCAATTCAAATGAGAAAAATGCTGCTTAGTGTTTATCATATTGTTTCCGGATGCTTTGTATTTCAAAATATTTTTTTGTGTCTAAATGCTCGTTTGTTTACGATTGTCTTAATTTTATTTCGGTACTTGTCTCATTGAAGGCATGGATTACCTTAGCCGTATTTGGCACAACTTTTTGGAATTTTTGGTCCTCAATGCTCTTCAACTTTGTACTTGTTTGGCTTAATAACTATTTTGATCTGAGCGTCACTAGTGAGTCTTATGTAGACGAATTGCACGTCTGGCGAATTAAATTATAATCCTGGTATCTTTGATAACTATTTGCCCTTTATTTCTATCAGATTTCTTTAATTTGCCTCTCTGCATACTGTTGTTGTGATCTTTTCGGTGTTCCTAATTATTCATCAACAATAATCAGATTTTATAAAAGTCAAAGGTCACGGTCACATGGCAAAGTTATGTCTATGATCTGATAGACAAACAACTTTTACGATCAGAAGAAGTGTTACATTCGAAATTAAATAATATAAATATATCTCATAATTTGTAAATTTTACTTTTACTTATTGTAAAGTTATTTTTGTCTCAGTTCATAGTAGATTTTTCAAATTTTCACACACTTTACAGCTTTTCATTCTAACCCGAAAAGGTTCTAAAATTACACAACTCTTTCAAAGAGTAACGGTGAAACCATTGTAATGCTTTAAACAAAGAATTTATCTAAATTTAATGTGCATTTCAAAATTTTTATCATAAACTATATAAATTTCCAAATGTTCAATTTTTCTCACGTTTACCGCTCTCAGATCATTACTGATGACCTTGTGTCACTTAAACCCACACAGGAAGTTGTCTAAGTAACTATTTTATCCGGAATGGACTAAAAATATATATAGCGATAAGATGTTTTGAAGAGGGGTAAAACATACTTATGATGAACATTTTCCGAGAAGGGATTTTTTCCCCGCCCATGCAAATAAGCATCAGTATATATAAAGAAAATCTACAGAATCCTTCTTGTGTAACTCCAGGGCTTACATGGACAGACCAATCAACTAATTTGGTAAGTTTTTTGCATGTTAATTTATTAAGTACAGTTATTTATCCAGTGTTCTGAATTATATCAAATAAACATGTTTTTTTAATTTAAAAGAAAGATAACTGAAGTATCAATTTCCTTATTTTTGTAAAATAAAAATTCAATGTTTATGTTTGTAAAATAAAAATTCAATGTTTATGTTTGTTATACTGGCAAGGTCTTATCTAGCCATATCATATCTTCTTATATCCATATCTCTAACTATTGCTTACCAGATTTTGAAATTAGTATAAAAAGATGTGTTTCTAGTACGCAAACAACTATGTCCCTTTCCAGAACATATGAGTTCACTCCGCTTTTTAGTATGTCCTTGTGTGTTTTTTCCCCATTGGTTATGGTGATTGTCCATCATCAACTTTTGATATTTCGCACAATATCTTCTTACCTTTTTACCACTCATAAATGTTTGTTTTGATACTTTATCATGACACTTAAATATAAATCTAGATATTAGGTTATATATGCATTTTTTTCTCTAAAGAAAACATGAATAAACGTAATAGACCTTCAGTAACAGTTGACATATGTAAATGTATGTTTCAAAATATACAAAAATTACCTAAAACCTTTACTAAATTCTTCCATAGATACAAATATTTGTTTTAGAAATTTGGTTGTACCTGTAGAAAACTTAATCGAAATAGGATAGCATATCCTTATTTATAAAGGGATGTTGTTTACCGATCCTTGAAATTTAGATATGATGTGGGTAAACTGGTCAATCCTTTAAATTAGCTTATTCTAAAAGTTGATCAAATTCAACAAATTAAATGTAATCAAATCTTTGAGTATTGTTTTATTGGTATTATTATTGGTTTTTATGCCCCACTAATTATGCCCCACTTAGGGGCATTATGTTTTTCGGTATGTGCGTCCGTTCGTTTGTACGTCCATTCGTTCGTACGTCCGTCCGTTCTTCCATCTGTCACGCTTCAGGTCAAAGTTTTTGGTTACAGTGTTTGATGAAGTTGAAGTTCAATCTACTTGAAACTTTGTAAACATGTTCCTTATGATATGATCTTTCTAATTTTGCTGCCAAACAAGAGTTTTGACCCCAATTATACAGTCCTTTAATCATAGAAAATGATAGTGCAGGAGGGGCATTCGTGGACTATGGACACATTCTTGTTTTTACAAAAATCAATAAATCAAAATAATATAAATGAACAGAACAGAGTTACAATGCCAAACTTATTGCACATATTTGAAATATCCAAGGTACAAGTGGTAGAACACCTTTTTTGTTCTTTCAAATCTAATAAAGAAATATCTTAGACAAATGAAGGCTTCCGCGCCAATGCAATGCAATTCCGATATAATTAATATTTCCAAGGGGCATAACTTGTTAAAAATATTTGATCAGCACTAAAATTCAAGAGAGTCAAAGACATGGTAAATACAAATCTATGCAGTATACCATACGCAAATTTAAAGTCTAAAAAAGTATTCTTTACCATACTAAATGTATTTATTGTCAGCTGCTTAGTAAAATCAATTATCATTTTTAATTGCAGACATGAAATTACAAAAGAAGACTTTTTGTCTGCTATGGATTTCGTTGATGTTGATTTTCATTACGACAGAAGCTAGATGGACGACATCTACCTGGCAATCGCTCGGAAAAATTAGAACAAGTTTAAAGTCCAATCAACAATCGGCAGAACTAAGTAAAATAGAAAATTATCTTAAATATCACGATGTATCGAACGCAATTTCTCCAACAATAGAAGCCGTTGGTGATGCAGCTCCATCTTTGACAAGTCGAGATGTCACAGAAATCGTCTCTGGTGCATTAGACATCATGTCAGCAGTTTCAGTCCTGATTCCAAAAGTCGGTCCGATAATAAGTAGCATTTTAACGGTGATTTCTGCATTGATAAGCGCAATAGGTGGCAGTGGAAGTCAAACAGACATTGGATCGGTTGTTAAGAATGCTATCAATGAAGCACTTAGTAGATTCGACGATTCCAACCTCAGAGCAGAAGCATTCGGTACTTCCAAAGTATTTGACGTTTCATTAGCATACCTCGACGGAATAACCGATATAAAGCAACATGAAGTTTCTGCTCTGTCTGCACATGTTCCTATCTATTCTGGAGTTAGGTTCATCGGAATACTACAATCAAAGATAATGGAGAGTTCAACAAGTGATGATAAGCAGCAGGTCAAACGGGCAATTGAATACACGCGACTTTTTGTAAAGCTCTCTGTCCTTAGATCCATTGTTATGTGGAAAATGTACATCACTGTCAAACAAGCAGGACATAGTGTGTCAACAGCAAAAAGCATTCAAAGCGTTATTAAAACTATGAAATTGAGAGACAAAAACTTCTTAAGGTTTTTGACGAATCCTTCATATTCTCGAGCTGTTTTCTTTGCACACTTGAATCCATCTGAGTTGCCTGAAGTTTCGAAGTATTTAAACAAATGTCAACTTGCCTTTCAGAATCTGGCATTCTTAGGGGAAAGGTATCACAGTTTACGAACCCAAAAATGGTCAAGATGGTATGCTTATATGGACGATGATAAACATGGTTCCATGATTGGATCAACAAATTTAAACAACCAAGGATACTTCTACTTTGAAACAATTTCGTCAGTAGACAATACTTTCTACTTGAGTTCAGCGAAATGGTCCGAATGGTATGTCTACATGAAAGATAACGATGGTGGAACACTAAATGGGTGGAAAGGAAATCCCGGGTCTAGTGGACAGTGGAAAATAATCAGGTTATATGATGGGTATTACATGTTGTCGCCAAAAAAGTGGCTTAACTGGTTTATATATATGAAAGACGACGATGATGGAACAATTCGAGGTTGGAAAGGCAACCCTGGAAAACAAGGACATTGGCGCATAGAATGAAACTCTAAGAAAAGAAACTTATATATTATTCATTCTCTGTAACTATTAACCAAGGGATGGATTTCTGAAAGATTTATTTTCTTAAGAATTTGTTCATTTTATGAATTCCTCAAATAAAATCATTTTTAGATATTTTTCACACATTATTTGATCTTTTGTAAGCTGTAGGTAGATTTGATTTGTTCACAACCTACTTGATATGTAATATGTCTTAAAAGCAAAATGAGGACTTGATTAGCAACTCGTTTTAATACAAATTCTTTAATCTACAAAAAGGGGTATGACCGGGTTCTACGAAAAAAGGATGCATCTTCCAACATTTATATATACATATATTTACTGACAGTCATAGTTTCGTGTGTTTTCTTTCGGATTCCTATAAAATGATGTCGCATTTTTGTATGACTTTGTGAAACATAATTATAAACACTCAAAGAAAGTTATACTATACAATTCTGATCGCTAAGTAAACGTCTTTTGACTTTTAAGAAAGAACATACTATTCACCAAAGTTTAACGTCATGTAATTCTCTTGACGACAATTAACATTTTCAACTTTATGTTTATCTTATTTAATACATAACACCGTTTGGTCGATTAAGTTTCAGACGTATTAATTATCTCTGTGATATCCAAAACTTGCCATGATTGACATATTTGACAAAAATGATCTTTTTAACGATTACAGTAATGCAATGATATGCATTTACTCTTTCAATTTCCCTTTTGTCGACATTTTTGTATGATCCCTTTGTTGCTTCCGCTTCTCTTTATTCCCAAATTAATTTTTTTATTATATTAATATCAACACCGACTTTACATCAACATCTGTTTTTAAACGTGTAGCGTATTTTGAGACTGGTGTAATATATAAGTCTTGCATCTGTACACTGTCCTCTTTTTAGATGGTCCCTTGACGTTTTTAATGATGTTTGTTATTTCTGTTAGTGTATGTCAAATCCGATCACCCAGTAACGATGAGTGTTTCGAATGTGCCATCATTATTATATACGTAAAAAGTAAAAGAACACCGAGGAAAATTCCAAACGGAAGGTCAAATGGCAAAATCAAAAGCTCAAACACATTAAACGAATGGATAACAACTGTCATATTTCTGACTCGGTACAGTTGTTTTCCTAATATAACTTTTCTTTCCGCTTTATAGATGATATAACAAATAGATGTGGTATGATTGCAACTGAGACAACTCTTCACAAGAGACCAAATAACACAAAAATTTATGATGATGTTTTCCTACTAAATATTTCAAGAGATACAGTTAAGTCTGCCTCATATCTTGACTTACATCTAGAAATTGACTTTGAGGGTAGGTTACAAAAAAAAAACTACACGACAAAATACCTAGTAGATGATTTCAGCTTCCCAACTGCGAACTATCCACTTCTATGTAGCAACATTCCAGCAGCACCTGCATACGGAGTATATATCTCCCCATTTAAGACAATTAATTCGATATTCACGGGCTTGTATTTCATATCATGATGTTTTTATAGAGGTTTGCTACTCACAAGGAAACTATTAAACCAAGAAATCCAAATGGTGAAGTTGAAGTAATTCCTTCGTAAATTTTACGAACGCCATAACGAGTTGGTTGATCGTTATGGAATATCCGTTTAATAGATTATATCATATATGTTCCTAATGCCGTAACTACAATCCCGTCAGCTTTTCACGAATGTGACCTACTCAATAAGACTTGTTACTGGGTTTGTACTAACATGAGCAACACTACGTGTGCCGCATGTGGAGCAGAATCCGGGGTACCTGAGATCACCTTCAGTTTTTGATGGGACTCGTGTTGCATAATCTTAAGTTTCCATGTTGTGTGTGCATACTGTTGTTTCTCTTTTTCTATTTTAGCCATTGCGTTGTCAGTTTATTTTCAACTCATGAGTCCCCTTGGTATATTTCGCCTCTCTTGTGTTGGCGTTTGTTTTTGTTGCACTTCGGTGTTCCTGTTGTTCCTTTGTTTTCCTCTTATATAGATATAGTAAGATGTGGTATGAGTGTCAATGAGACAACTCTCCATCCAAGTCAAAAGTAAACCATTGTAGGTCAAGTTATGATCTTCAACACGGAGCCTTGGCTCACACCGAACAACAGATGTGTTTCCCTCCGTTAAGGTTTGTAATCCGGATTTGTTTTTTTCTCAATCGATTTATTACTTTTGAATACCGGTATACTACTGCTGACTTTATTTAATAATAAATTTGTGATTCTTGAACCATGTTTTACAACAAATTAAGATATCACAATTTTTTCAAATGACATGTACTGAGGATAATGGAGAGACAAAATATAGTAGGATACTGAAAGTAAATATTGAATAAACGTTACAAATATCTCTAAAAAAACACTAAAAAATGTCAAGGCAAACTCATATCGGACAATGACATTGATACGCTAGTTAATAAAACAGCAAACGTGCCATAATCTCAATATTTTTATAAAAACCAGTTAGCCAGATTAATATGTATATTCCGCTTTGGATGTATATACTTCCCAGTAAATAAAGTCTTATTAAAGTACATCAGTGAGAAACATTATATAGAAACGAAATTCATTTACTCGTTTCATTTTCCTTATTGATGCTAACAGTAATCTAAATGATGATATACTAATGAAGGGGCGAAAGATACCAGAGGAACATTCAAACGCATTAATCGAAAATAAACTGACAACGCCATGGCTAAAAAAAAAGACAAACAGACAAACAATAGTACACAAATCACAACATAGAAAAGTTAAGACACGGACCCCACCAAAACTGGGGGTGATCTCAGGTGCTCCGGAATGGAAAGCAGATCCTGCTCCACATGTGGCTTAATTGGTAACATACGTCTCTCAATTTCTATGTGCATGTATTCTTTGTTGTTTAAAAATAAGGAGATGTCGTATTAATTCCAATAGGGTAACAATTCACTAAATGACATGAATATAAGTAAAATAGTAAGTAAGAAATGATGGTTTAGCAGATGTAGTTAAAGGCACATATTATAGTATACTGAAGATAATGTTTATATAATATATATCAACACTTAAATCCGAAAACATGATGATATATTTACTTTTTTTTAAAGAATGACTGTTGGCAATCTAGATGAAAAAAGAAATCGCCTTCGTTGACGATGACAAAAGGAACCCTTAAATTTAATAAGAAGATATTTGCAAGGATTGTTAATGAAATAACTTCTCACTAAGGACAGAAAAACGAGTATATACAAAACTACGGGTCACCGTACGACCTTTAAATCAATACCGTACTATAAAAGGCCCAAGTATTTTCAAAATGTGAACTAATTCAAAACAGAAAACCGGCAGCCTAATTAATGCTAAAGACAATAAACAATATAATTATGACAAACAATACTCAACGACAAAAACTGGGTAAAAAGCTCCTGAATGGGATAGTCACATAAAGGATGTTACAGGAAAAATGTGTTAGTGAGAACTTTAACCTCCCATAATGAGGAATACTGGTGTAACAGCAGACCAACAAACTGTTAATTCATTGTGAAATGGTTTGAATCATCAGTTAATTGATGAGCAAAAACAAACAGAGTGACACAGGACACAGTTTCCAAATCTAAGAATGTTTTCAGTTACGGAAAGTTCCAAAGCCCCAAATCAACTAATGAATACAATTTACAAAAAGTAAAATACTAATCAGTATAAACGAGATAACTATCCGCCTTTTTATGTATAAAACAATCAAACAACTACAACCATTGTGTAACCGGTTATGACTTAGGACAGGCATATTTAGTCTTTTTTAATAGTTGTCTTTGTTAGATATATTTCTATGTGTATCAATCTGATGAGTTTTTCAACTGATTTCTACAGTTCGTTCTTATGTTGTACTGTTACACCACTGTCACAGGTTAAGGGAGGATTGTGCTAACGCTAATATGTGTAACTCCACCACATGCTGTATATATGTGCCTGTCCCATGTCAGGAGCCTGTAATTAAGGGTTGTCGTTTGTTGCTGTGTTACATATTTGTTTTTCGTTCATTTTTTGTACATTTGTAAGTTTTCTCGTTCGAATTGTTTTGTATTTGTCATTTCGGGGCCTTTTATAGCTGACTATGCGGTATTGGCTTTGCACATTGTTGAATGTTGCACGGTGACCTAGAATTGTTAATTAATGTGTCATTTGGTCTCTTGTGAAGAGTTATCTCATTGACAATCATACCACATCTTCTATTTTTATACATACAGTTTATCCCGTTCCATCACCCATTCAAATTATGTCTTGTTAATAGATTATATGTATGTTTGGTAAGCCAAATACATAAGTTAAGTAACATTTATCTGGACGTGTTCTGTTTTCTGCTAAGTTTTGTTGAATAAATAATACTTAGATTTTGTATGTTTGAAGCAATATAAAGTTACCATACCATATTTTGCATAAAATGATATACCTAAAAAGAATCAAAGGAACTACGTCAGTTGCTCTTTTATTGCTTAAAAATTACACTATCTGCATTCACTTTAACAATGTTTGGTATGAACATACACTATACAATAATATAGTTCAATCAAAGATAAACAGAATTAACATTTGAATGAATTGATTTAAATTGTGTAATGCCGTTGCCTTTTATAGTTTACTAAACAGTATGTGTCTACGTCTAAACAAGTAACAACTCTACGAAAGGTCCATACATTGGATCACCAGTGAAGCAAATTTTTCTTCTTCCCTGACGTGGAAAAACAAAAATTTCATTCCGCAAATTTCAAATTTAAATAAAGCCAACAGTAGTATATCCGTGTGCAAAAGTCATAAATCCATTGAGAGAAAACAAATCCGGATTACACACTAAAACCGCGGGAAACGCATCATATATAAGTGGAAAACAAAGGAACAACAGGAACAATGAAGTGCAACAAAAACCAATATTATTAAACCAGGGATTTCGTTACCATAAATTACTTAAAACACTAAATTCTTTCATAGATAAAATATTAGGTTTTGAAGTTTTATTGTACCTGCAGATAACTTATTTCAAACGGGATAGCATATCCTCATTTGTTCTCGTTTGAATTGTTTTCAATTTGTCATTTCGGAGCCTTTTATAGCTGACTATGCGGTATGGGCTTTGTTCATTGTTGAAGGCCATCCGTTGACCTATAGTTGTTAATTTCTGTGTCATTTGGTGTCTTGTGGAGAGTTGTCTCATTGGTAATCATACCACATCTTCTTTTTTATATATACATAGAAACAAATTATTTGATAACAACTGCGATCATTGTTAAACATTGTTATCATGAGTGTGCTGATATTTAGAGTAATTATGAATATGATATGTTATTTCAGCCATGTATCACCTTCACTGGTTATCCATGGATGCATCTGTCGTAGAGTTTCCACTTGTTAAGATGTACTTATTAAAATAATTATTACTGTTACTGTTTTTTACGACCCATTACGATAAGTATTTAGCTAATATGCCATCAATTCCATCTTTATGCCTAATATAGCATGTTCTGTGTTACAATTCTAGATTCTACTGACGAGATGAGGAAAGGTAACAATAACCACCGAAAGCTGAATTATAAGTTCAGTTTAGGTGGCCGAATGGTCTTCAGCGCTGGACACAGTGCAGGCGGTGTTGCCTCGATATCCAAATAGCATGAGTTCGAATTCCGGCGAGGGAAAAAAAAAATTGCTTTCGCAATTTTTTAAATTTAACATTGCTGATTTATATTTACATATATTCTAAACTAAAGCCTCTATGCACGTATTGTTTTACATTTATTATGAATCCATAGTTAAATCGACAAAATGATCATTTCTTCAGTGGTTGCCAATCGAAAAGTATAACATCTTTTTTTGTTGCCGAAGTTTACCGATCGCGATGACTTTGACTAACAATCAACACAGAACCATGAAGTACTTGAAAAATAAGTGAGTTCATCGAAGGTCGTAATTTTTTTCATATTTTTCATTTGTTTCCATTTTTTTAATTAAACTTTGTCATAAAAGCTGTGAAGTGATTTGGTTATTAACGTTTCCGAACTATTTTTTTGTAGATTCTCCGCAAAGTCTTGATATAAATACATTTTTCTTTTGGGTAAGATTTTTAACTGACGAAGAAAACAGTAATCTTTTGTATAAGAACAAAACTATGAATTATAAAGTAAAAGGTTCACACAATAATATGAAAGCATCTTTATAGGTTCTTTTGTATTTTTATTTATTAAATATTGGTGTATCAATGTTTATCTTTCAGAGGCAATTAATGAAATGTTATCAATATCATTTAAATCTAATTATTGGATTGATAAGTATTGGACTTATTTCCCTTTTAATGTTTTGATTGTTGCAAGCAACATATCAAACCGGTTTTGTAATATATATTTTTATGTACATAATATTAAGCAAGCGCAATTAGCTCATGCATTAAAACGCGGGAGTTTAGATACTAATAAATGAAGGCACCAGTAGTATACAGCTGTACAACAGTAATAAATCGATTAAGCGCACTTAATAAGCCAGTTGTTTAATTGTTTAACAAACGGTGTGCATGGAAATACTAAACAACCACACCCGAACCAATAATTATTGTTTGCTGCTCATGTCTTTTTTATCATTGAAGATTTTGTATGCTATTTTTTTGGTAAAAATCGATATCATATATAGCAAGAATTGTATGCGACTGTCATACAGTTGAGAGGTTTAGCTTGCTATAAAATTAGGTTTAATCCGCCGTTTTCTACGTGAGGAAATACATGTTCCAGGGAATATGACAGCTGTTTTCTATTCATTTGATGTGTTTGAGCTTTTGATTTTGTAATTTGATAAAGGACTTTCCGCTTTGATTTTTCCTTGTAGTTCGGTATTTTTTCTATTTTTCTGTATTCAATAACACTAACTATTCCAGTACACATTTATTTACCTTTTTAAATGTCGGTTTTTCCTCGCACTTCCGCTGAGCATATCACGATGTGAGGTGTCGTGGTAAAGGTAACAGCATACAGAAAAGCTATCCGAGAAGACACGTATTAATTAGCAGTACTTTTATGAAGAGTTGGATAAGACAAAGCCATTTTCTTTTTTCATTTTCATGTTTTATGGTAAACAATGGTATACTTTAGTCATGCAAGCGAATCAAACATAGTAAACATTTTTTTTTAATATGATATGAAGGGTCACATGACTTTCATCTCCAAAGGGTTGACTAGGGCTTATAATAATGGTCACATGGACTTTTTTGTAGAAAATCCAGGCCTATAAACGGCGTCCGTTCTGTTTTGTTTGTGTGTAGAAATAAGTGCGTCTATCTAACATAGCCTTTCTTTCCTGAAAACTAGTTATGTATTTAGTCTATCATTTAAATATCATTCGTGTTTTAGTGTATTTTTTTATGCCATGCCAACTATTGGTAGGTGAATATAAGAATATCAACTGTTACAAGTATATAGCAACATAGATTATAACGTGCATCCGTCGAAGTAATCCTATAGAATATTACATATATTTTTATCCGCTATAGATTTATTTAGTCTAGTTTATGCATAATTATTTCAATAAAAAGATATGCTGATTGGATTAGACTGTACAGTAACGTTTCAAATTCATTATTAGATAGTGATGAATAGAGCAAGAAAAGAGAGCAAAGCCAATAGGAATACCACGAACTCCAAAACGGTTTAGACCAAATTTGTCGTATTTTTTTTAGTTTGGTATATTTAAATATTATATACATAAATATCTAGTAATTGGTTGCTGTGTGTACATGGGAAAAACTACCCTTATATTTTATCATTTGGGGCTGCTTTTTATGCAGCTCTAAACACCATATCTCCAAAGATTATTACATACTGTTTAAAGGGGAATAATCCTTACATATTTATAGATTGTCTACCATATTACTTTCTCTTCTATGTGCATACAATAACTGTTCGGTGTTCTATTGTGTTGTGTTGTGTTGTATTTTATTTTATTATTATTTCATTGCTATAAATCAATCATTGTAATCATTGTATGAAATTTAAAACCCGCAAGGGTCCATAATTGGATTATTAAAGTATTCTTATTCGTATTCTTATATCAAAAACCATGCCATTCCAGACTTATGACGGCTTTACACTAAATCCATTGGATGTTGGATGTGAACTGATTGATAATTTAGTCATAGATGCATGATTTTTTATGCAGTTAAGCTGCATTATGCTACCACCCTAGATTTGTGTTCTTCCCACTGGATGGTGTAAAAAGTGCTATTGTTATTATCTAGCTGGCTAATATGTTATTGATAACTAATTGGGCACTTTTTTCATACTTTCAATTCTGTAATACAAAAAATATGACCAGAAAAACCTTAAATGATCGTCGAACTACCCAAAATTTTTGAAGTTGCACATAGGAAGTAGTGCTCAAAAAAAATCCGTACGTAGTGTATTATCCCATGTGCTTTTGGCTAAGATGTCAAAGAACAATTGTATGAAATATTTCATCACCGAAAATCTCTAATTACAAGTCGTTTACATTTCCCAAATGGCAAAAGGCGCAGGAATATTGTTCATGTACACCAAATCTCTTTGATAGAGGAAATAAAGTTATAAATATATAGAAGTCTCAGTTGGCGGTAATTTCAACTTACACGAACCGTAAGTTCGTAACAGTAAGTATTCTGATATTATAAAGTAAGTTTTGTTAATCATGATGTTCTTTTCGTTTAACATGTTTAAGAAGATTGTGATTATTTAATTGATTTCAATTAAATGTACGCACATTTAAATTCCTTTCTTTTATTATATTATTCCGTTTTTAAATATCACTGACTTGCCAAAGTTGTTGTTGTTTATGAATGAAACAGATCCGAAAATCGACGTTGATAGGATGTTTTACGAAATGTGGACAACTCGTCCCCGAGACAAGTCGGACCGAGTCCTCTCGGACCGTCTTAAAAGACAACTCGAACCGCTTGTCAGATTTACTTAGGGTTTCATAAAATGTAAGACTAGCATGTCTAGCGGAGCCATCAATCTTTCGTTTGTGCATTGGGGTCTATTTAGGGATATTTTGAGGGGCCTTAATAAGGGAGGGGTTTCCTATAGAACCATATGGGATTTTATTATTTTTCAATTTTCAAATGACTATTACTTGAAAACAGTAAGTGATAGACACACACAGTCTTCAGTAATGATAACAGGACAATAGAACGAATCAAATAAAATGTAGGTGGAATCCCCAGCGACACCCCACCCCCTTCTGTTTGAGAACTTGTAAACGGTCGAGATCCCCAACCCCTACTGCATATATTTTCTTGTATTAGCCAATAAAACAAATCAAATGAAATATAGGGGAGTCCACAGGGGTCACCCACCCCCTTCTTTTTTTCTCATTACTTGGCGTCCGTCGTCAGTCGTCGTCGTTAACTTTTAACATTTTGAACTTCTTCTGGTGAACCACTGAATGGAATGAAACCAAACATGGCATGAATGTTCCTAATAAGGTGCTGACCAAGTGTTGTTACTTTGTAGCCGATCCATTATCCAAGATGGCCGCCAGCGGGGGACTTCATTTAACATAGTACCCTATGGACAATACTTACAAATGTCTTCTTTAGAGAACCAATGAATGGAATGAAACCAAACATGGCATGAATGTTCATTATGATGTGCTGACCAATTGTTGTTACTTTGAAGCCCATCTATCATCCAAGATGGCCGCCAGCGGGGGACTTCATTTAACATAGGACCCTATGGACAATACATACAAATGTCTTCTTTTAGAGAACCACTGAATGGAATGAAACCAAACATGGCATTATTGTTCCTTATGAGGTGCTGATCAAGTGTTGTTACTTTGAAGGCGATCCATCATTCAAGATGGCCGCCAGAGAGGGAGTTAGTTTAACATAGGACCCTATGGGAAATACATACAAATGTCTTCTTTAAGTGTAAAACTAAATAGAATGAAATAAAACATGACATGAATATTCCTTAGGAGGTGCTGACCAAGTGTTGTTACTTTTTAAGCGATCCATCATCCAAGATGGCCACCAGCAGGGACTTAGTTTAATATAGGACCCTATGGGAAATACATACAAATATTTTCTTTTAGAAAACCACTGAATGGTATGAAACCAAACATTGCATGAATGTTCCTTATGAGGTGCTGACCAAGTGTTGTTACTTTGAAGCCGATCCATCATCCAAGATGGCTGCCAGAGGGGGACTTAGTTTAACAAAGGACCCTATGGACAATACATACAAATGTCTTCTTTTAGAGAGCCACTGAATGGAATGAAACCAAACATGGCATGATTGTTCCTTATGAGGTGATGACCAAGTGTTGTTACTTTGAAGGCGATCCATCATCCAAGATGGCCGCCAGAGAGGGACTTAGTTTAACATAGGACCCTATGGGAAATACATACAAATGTCTTCTTTAAGTGAACCACTAAATAGAATGAAATAAAACATGACATGAATATTCCTTTGGAGGTGCTGACCAAGTGTTGTTACTTTGTAAGAGATCCATCATCCAAGATGGCCACCAGCAGGGACTTAGTTTAACATAGGACCCTATGGGAAATACATACAAATATTTTCTTTTAGAGAACCACTGAATGGTATGAAACCAAACATGGCATGAATGTTCCTAATGAGGTGCTGGCCAAGTGTTGTTGCTTTGTAGCCAATCAATCAACCAAGATGGCTACCAACAGGGGACTTAGTTTAACATAGGGCCCTATGGGAAATATATACAAGTGTCTTCTTCTAGAAAACAGCTTAATGGATTGAAACCAAACATGGTATGAATGTTTCTTTTGAGGTGCTGACCAAGTGTTGTTACTTTGTAGCTGATTTGTCATCCAAGATGGCTGCCAGCAGGGGGATTAAGTTTAACAGGATCCTATGGGAAATACATAAAAATGTTTTCTTCTAGAGAACCACAGAACAGAATGAAACCAAACATGGCATGAATGTTCCTAATAAGGTGCTGACCAAGTGTTGTTACTTTGTAGCCGAACCATCATCCAAAATGGCCACCAGCAGGGGACTTGTTTAACCTAAGACCCTATGGGAAATACATACAAATGCTTTTTCTAGAGGAGCACTGAATGAAATGAAACCAAACATTACATAAAGGTCCCTTATGAGGTGCTGATGAAGTCCTTAATATATGTATCTTAATAGATTAAGATCTACTGTAAACTGCATAAATATCAATAAAAAAAGATCTACACATAAGTCAACATGAGCAAAACTGACATCTTGTTGGAGTTATTGTCCTTATAAAGTCATTTTCTATAATTTCAATAGATTTTTTGGTAATTTCTGTAAACTTTACAAAAGTCTTCTGCTTTAGATTAAATTACGGGCCAGTATTAAACCAAATTTGGCCTCAATCATTATTAGGGTATCTGTTATGATTTTAATCTTGTTTTACATGATTTCCAAAACCAAAGTAGAATCAGGTGAGCGAGACAGGCTCTTGAGAGCCTCTAGTTGAAAACTTGTAAACGGTCGAGGTCCCCACCCCTAAACCGTATATATTCATGTAGGGAACAAGATAACAAATCAAATGAAATATAGGGGATGAAATATAGAGTCCCTATGGTCACTCACCCCCTTCTTTTCGAAAACTTGTAAACGTTCGATATCCCAAACCCTATATACACCATATATATTCTTGTATGGGACAATAAAACAAATCAAATGAAATATGGGGGAGTCCACAGGAGTCACCCCACCCCCTTCTTTTTAAAAACTTGTAAACTGTCGAGATCCCTACCCCTCAACCATATATCCATGTATTGGACAAGATAACAAATCAAATGAAATATAGAGGAGTATATGAAGACACCCCACCCCCTTCTTTGTGAAAACTTGTAAACGGTCGAGATCCCAACACTTACACCACATATATTCTGGTATAGGACAATAAATCAAATCAAATCAAATATAGGGGGAGTCCACGGGGGTCATCCCCACCCCTTTCTTTTTGAAAACTTGTAAACGGTTGAGATCCCCACCCTGAAACATATATATTCTTGTATGGGACAATAAACTAAATCAAATGAAATAAAGGGTGAGTCCCCTGGTGATCACTCTCCCCCTTTTTGAGAGCTTGTAAACGGTGAGATACCCACCCCTATACCATATTTATTTCTGTTCGTCATTTCAAGAAGATTTCAATGACATACAGGGTCAATCTCCTAGGCGTCACATATGCGACCTAATTGTACTGGACTTTGCCCCATGTCAGGCGACAATGGGAATGACGATGTATGGGAGCTCTGTTTGGAAGACTTCGTAACAGCATCCTGTTACAATTATTTCTTGTTTATTATAAAATTTAATTGATGCATAAATAAGTCTAGGTTAATTGAATTTACTTTAATTATTTTTTGAATTATTTCTGGGCCTATAAAAATTTTCATTTATGGCTCATTTTAAAGAAAACATATAAATCTTTCAAGAAGTGTAAAGCCCAAGAATGTTTGACCAACTGTTTTATAATAACCTGTCATTTTATTCCATACTTGGGATGGAGTGACATCATGGACTCGGTGAAGGTAAGGGTCATTTACATTTACTATAGGCAGGTTAATCAGACCTCACCTTTGATCCCTGTAGTAGTAAACCTTTGGCTGATTTGTGTCTCATAACTCTTGTACTGTAGAACCCAAATTCAGTGTTCCTGCCAGGGAAGCAAGTCCATTCATACTATTACAAACTCGTACTACGTCAACTTGTACCACTATAAAAAGTCAACTGGTACCAACGTTAACTACCAACTAGAACAACTGCAATCATTGCGTACTTGTACCACTGCAAACTCATCATTAAAAATATACATTGATATATGCATTGCTTTTGAAAATCTTGATAAAATATTTATTAATTTTCCTTAATAATCAATTCATTTAATAAACATACATGTACAATACACGAATGTTTAATGTTTGTTCTTTCGAATCTTTAAAAAAAAATGAAGCAACACTGCCACAGTTTTCATAATTACGTTTGCCTAGGTTTTTGGTTAACTGCCTATAGCACTTACAGTGCTTTGATTTTTATTAGTTAGTGGATTTGAACTAGCTGTCAGAAACTGCGAGTACTCTCAGATCTCAGTGTCTTTTTGTTGTTGGGATGTACAAGTACCCAGCCACGTCCACTTGTATTTGTAGTATTTGTACTTTTATCCATCAGATGATTTAAGCCTTTTTCAACTGATTTTTATAGTTCGTTCTTTTATTGTACTGTTACACCACTGTCCCAGGTTAGGGGGAGGGTTGGGATCCCGGTAATATGTTTAACCCTACCATATTCTGTATGTATGTGCTTGTCCCCAAGTCAGGAGCCTGTAATTCAGTTGTTGTCGTTTGTTTATGTGTTATATATTTGTTTTTCGTTTATTTTTTGTACATAAATTAGGCCGTTAGTTTTCTCGTTTGAATTGTTTTACATTGTCATTTCGGGGCCTTTTATATCTGACTATGCGGTATGGGCTTTGTTCATTGTTGAAGGCCATACGGTGACCTATAGTTGTTAATTTCTGTGTCATTTGGTCTCTTGTGGAGAGTTGTCTCATCGGCAATCATACCACATCTTCTTTTTAATATTATATATTATAGCTAAAAGTAAGAATATACCAAGGATGGATACGTTTGAGAGTGTTAAATAAGGATAGATAGTGTGATACTACTGACAACTATGGAACGCCACAGCTGTCTTATGTGGAACACTGATATTACTTTATGTTGTTTTATCATTACTTGATGATATTTTGTCTTTACTTAATATGGTTTTGACATTACGTAATGATGTCTTGATATAACTCAATATGGAATAGTCATTACTTAATGATATTTCGATATTACACGATATGGTTTCGTATTGACTTGATATAGTTTTGTCATTACTCAATATGGTTTTGTCATTACTCGATGTGGTTTCACCATTATTTAATGTGGTTGTGTCATTAATCAATGTGGTTTTAACATTACTTGATGTGAATGTGACTTAACGTTATGTAGTTGTTTCATTACATGATGTGGTTTTGTTATTTTGTAATGATGATTTGCCTATTCTTTATATGATTTTAACATTACGTAATGATGTTTCAAAATTTGACAATTTTACACTACATGATGTGTTTGTTTCATTATTTGATGTGGTCCTGTCATTCTTTGATGTGGTTATCCCATTACTTGATGAGGTAAAATCACGTGACCAATTCGGAAAAACCTGTTCTATTTTTAGATAGATTTCCATGTTGTATGTGCCTTGGATGAGTGTGGCCGTCCATCGAATTAGAGTTCGGGTTTGAGTTAAACTTTGAGTTAGTCTTCGATTTCGAATTCAAGTCATTATTAGAATTAAAGTTTTAGTTAGCATTGCGTTTCGAGTTGGACTTCGAATTTGAGTTTTGAGCCACATTTAAAGTTAGAGTTTTAGTTACAACATTAAATAGAAGTTGAAATAAAGCTAGATGTGGTGTGATTGACAATAGGACAACTATCCACCAGAGTTTAAATGCAGTGGATGTAAGAAATCATATATAGGCAACCGTACAGCCTTCAACACACCGTATAGTCAGCTACAAAAGGCCACCATGCACCATGTGATGAAATTCAAACGAAAAAACAAATGGTCTTATTTATAAATAAATAATTTACAAAAAAAAATGACACACATTTATACGACAACAATTGAACTTCATGCTCCTGACTTGGGGCAGGTACATAAAGAAAGTGCACGTGGCGGAGTTTAACATGTATGTGAGCGCTAAATCCTAACCTTACATCGGACTGTAACAGTTGTGTAACAGCACAACACGAGAAAAAAATGTAAACTAGACAAAGTGATGCCCCCGCACTCAACTCATTTAACCGCTTATACCCCAAAAATGACCAAAAAAAATTCAATTATCTCCCAAAAGAGCAAAAGATAATAAAAATTAAAACCCTGACCACATGCACACCTTCAATATATGTACAAACAGCCAGCAGAGTGAAAACTTCCTAGCATTCAAACTGTACTGAGGAGGAGTTATCTAGAAACGCTCTTCTTATGCAAGTAAATTTCCCAAAAAATTACAATGTTCAACTATCTCCCAAAAGAGCAAATATTAATAAACATTAAACCCTGACCACATGCACACCTTCAATATATGTACAAACAGACAGTAAAGAGAAAACTTCCTAGGATTCAAACTGTAGGAGGAGTTATGCGGAATAACTATATACCCATAATGGGACGCACAGACGGACGGACGGACGGACGGACGAACAGGGGTAAAACAATATGCCCCCCAACTTTCAGTTGCGGTGGCATACAAAACAGTTTCATTTGGCTGATTCAATAGATCGGTATGACTTGGTAATATAAATCCATCGGGGTGAACTCGGAGGCTCCAGAAAGGCACCCGTCGTGTTATTCGAGAAAGTACAAACCCAGTGATTTGGTTTTATTTGGTAGTTTACATTCAAGGAAAAGATGACGGTATTATGGTTTCGACTGGAACATGTCCGTCGTCACATGTGAAACAGATATTCCAAAAAGTTTATTTTTCAATTAGTGCAAGGTAGATCAGGGAATTCAATTGATTACAAATAAAAGATTGATATTCGTATAAGTTCAAATGATCATTTACGCTAAAAAAAATTCGGAAAATTCTTATTTTATAGTATTGATGCTTTTCGCTTAGTCCGAGCCCCCCTCCCCCCGTTTCCCTGTAACTTTAGTGTGAGTTGATTTGAAGTGTTTCATTTGTTAACAATAAAGTTCAAGTCTTTTGATTTGTGTCGAGCCTGCGGCATCAATGTAGCGGCAGTGAGACACAACAAACCTATATTTCGTCGTCGATAGTGGCGTCGGCGTCTCTATCTCCATTTTTTTTTTTATTTCTATTGAGTTTAATCTTTCATTATACATGTTACTAAACATGTATGCCATCATAATTTTGTAGTTTTAGAATATCATACTGTATTTGTTTACCTCGACTATTGTATCTGTATTTATATTGTATGTTTCTCTGTAAACTTGTATTTAGTTTTTTAGAGAATAAAGTATGTATGTATCTATCTATAGATCGTTAGGTTTCTAGTTTTTTACATTTTTCATTTCGGGACCTTTTATAGCTTACTATAGGGTATGGGTTTTGCTCATTGTTGAAAACCATACATTTTTTTTTTAGTTAAATAAAACCGAATTAAACTGTTTTGACATGATAAATTTGTAAACCTCCATGAAGTGTTTTAAAACTTGTATAGGAGTTATTCCTCAATTTCAAGAAAAAGCATCTACAGAAAAACATTTTTTTTTTAATTTTTTTTTTTACCGATAAATGTATAGATAAATGTACAGACAATCAACATGACGCATTTACACTAACAGCAGCAATATCAGGCGAGACACATGGTTCCGTGGAATATTTTACCAATTTATTACAAAAATACTGTTTCCGTTTGAGAACTTAGGATAAAAACAACAGGACCAAGTGGTTTGGGGATATCCCAATTATGTCCGAAATACTGTAAACTTTTTAATACTTTTTTTCTTATCATTGTCTGCCGTTCCCCTTTTTCATACCAAATAACTCTGAACAACCACTCAAACATTAATTTGAACTTTAACTCAATGGATAGCGATACCCATCCAAAGTACATTAAACAAACGATATATTGAAATTTGTTTAAAAATAGAACATATTTTTTTCCGAATTGGTCACGTGGTTTTACCTCATCAAGTAATGGGATAACCACATCAAAGAATGACAGGACCACATCAAATAATGAAACAAACACATCATGTAGTGTAAAATCGTCAAATTTTGAAACATCATTGCGTAATGTTAAAACCATATAAAGAATAGGCAAATCATCATTACGAAATAACAAAACCACATCATGTAATGAAACAACTACATAACGTTAAGTCACATTCACATCAAGTAATGTTAAAACCACATTGATTAATGACACAACCACATTAAATAATGGTGAAACCACATCGAGTAATGACAAAACCATATTGAGTAATGACAAAACTATATCAAGTCAATACGAAACCATATCGTGTAATTTCGAAATATCATTAAGTAATGACTATTCCATATTGAGTTATATCAAAACATCATTACGTAATGTCAAAACCATATTAAATAAAGACAAAATATCATCAAGTAATAATAAAACAACATAAAGTAATATCAGAGTTCCACATAAGACAGCTGTGGCGTTCCATAGCCAACCACCATTTATCCGTTTAAGACGTTGTGAGCAATTCAATTTTGATGGAATGAACTGTCCAGATTATTACGATACTTACATCGAATTTTTGTTTAAAGTTAAAACATATCCTCTTTAAAACAATTGTTTAAATTCTTTAGACAGTTATAAATACTCATAGTTTGTAAAAGATCAACTTGTGTATAGTTTTAAGACAATCGATCTGACCTCTTTCTACGGAAATAGTATGAACGTGCTAATTCCAAAACCAAATAGGAAATTATCAATAATCTGAACTGTAACTGATAAATATCAAGTACGGAAACCGGAAAGTTGTGAATTTTAAACCTCCTTACATCAACGTGTATGGATCGATAATTCAACACATTTCATACGTTGAACTTTTTAAAGATATAAACAAACCAAAACTGTTTATGTTGTTAAAATAGCCAAGTCTTGATTTTGCTGTAATATTTGTCTTAACCATTTGTATAAGTAAGAAGTATTGATAACCAAAAAAATAAACTCCGTACATTTCGTTTATTCAAAAGAAATTTTGATTTTGAACCCTACTTAAACCTGTTAAACTTTAAACAAAGACAGGCATTAATAAAACTCAGAATTGGGGACCACCAGCTTACAATTGAAACAGGAAGACACAAAACATCCCAGCTTCTGAGCTTATTTGTAAACTTTGTGAGGAGGAGGTGGAAGATGAGATCCACTTTCTCCTTCAATGCCAAAAATTAGAACTTTATAGAAATACATTTATAAAATATCTGTGTTGTACTTATCTCAATTCAAAGAAATGAAGTACCGAAACAATGTTTATATGGCTAAAGGTTTGTGTGAATCTAGAAGTTCTAAAACGCGTATGTAATTTGATAATCAGTCTCTGGACTGAAAGGGATATTGTGTTAGGAAATGTAATATTATGCCAATTTACTGTCCCAGTGAATCATTC
Source organism: Mytilus californianus (assembly GCF_021869535.1). Classification (NCBI taxonomy): domain Eukaryota; kingdom Metazoa; phylum Mollusca; class Bivalvia; order Mytilida; family Mytilidae; genus Mytilus; species Mytilus californianus. Next base: position 55,833,849 of record NW_026262679.1, on the reverse strand, counting down.
ATAGGCCAAAATTGAAAGGAACATCTCTTATATTGTGGTATCAAATTTGCGGCACTTTATCCATATATGCCTCAACATTTCTATATATGTTATATATACATATCTGGGGTTTTGTTTTTGTTGTGTTTATTTTTTTCTATTCTATATTTTGTCTATGTATATCATTAAGAATTAATAATTATCATTGTAATAAATTGTTTGTAATTATACTGCCCTTCTAGGGAGTCTTTGGTCGACAATAAAAATTATTGTATTGTTTTGTATTGTTTTTGAATATGAGCCCCACTGGAACGGATCCAGTTATTTGTTTTTAAGAAATTAAGATTCAAACAATTGATTAAAAAAGCTTGCACGCGTATTAAATTATGTATATGTATGCTGAATAACCATCGCGATGAATATGAAGAAATTAAATTACATCTAACGTTAGATTGATAAATGAACAAACAGCAATAGTGCATTTGATATATTTTATAATAAAACACCAATTAGTGATTCACATGCCCAAAACATAAAGTTCCCTATTATAGGGAAAACGGTAGTATTTATTGTGCCATAGGCGACGATACGAACATTTTTTAAATCCGCTTTTTATAATATACCTGGACAAAACAGTTATGTGTGGTATTAGTAGCATATCATTCTGTTTTAGAAATTGCAGTCAATTAGAATCATGACCATCATACGGGGCATGTTTATGGTAATCATGCCCACCGGTTTTTTACAATAAATTTATGAAAATTTTGAAGTCTTTTTGAATAATTATCAAGAAAATATTTCAATGGGTTTCAATTTTTTTTATTGGAAATATACACACTGCAGTTATTCATAGATATTTTAAAAATATATTGTACCATTACATCGAAAAACAGCGTTCCTAAATTGACTTCATTCACTGGGCTTGGGTACACAGAGTCCAAACTAAAGGCGGGAAAATGTAATACGTCTTTTTTCCCTATATGTTTTCTCTTATCAATATTTGTACATATACAAAGTATCAAACTTCGAAAGCAATCTGCGAACTTGACCAGATCTTTTTTCGGTTTCTTCTTTTCAAACATTTTAAAAACATTGATTGTATCAAATATACCACCAATTTGAAAGATGCTATTTGCACCAATTCAACAAGTTATTGAAATTCGATTTTACAAAAGATATTTTGTTTTCAATTATGACACATATGTGAAAATGAGGAGATAGTGTGTGGTACTATAGCCAACGAGAAATTTATCTGTTGAATGCCAAATTGTGAGCAATTTAATTTTGATAAATTGAAGTTTCATGATTATTTTTCGAAATATTGCAATTTTATTATTGTAAATTTATCACTTATGATTTTTACGTTGATATCTTTTTTTGGTGTTTTTTTACGCTGTTTTGTTTTATTTTGTTTAGTTAAACTTGTATTGCCACACACATTGTAAATGTTTAATGACAATAAATTTGAATTGAATGTATTCATGATAAATACGTAGAACTACTTTTTACAAGTTAAAATACATATTCTTTTAGACAATTGCTAAACAGTCTTTAGGCAGTTATACATGTTAACATTTTTGAAAGGACCAACTTGAATATAAACGATTTTATTTTTTTCTTGAGAACAATCTGCACAGAAAAATACAAAAATTAATAATATAATAGTACATTACAACATGTTATCCCCAGAATAACAACGGACATCTCCCACGAATTAACGACCGCACAGGACACCAAAAAAAACAGCGCGTCACATGATTGGACAAATAAGTGTGACGTATATATCATCACAATTAATCTTGAAATTCATACAATTATATGGAACAGAATTAAAAAAATTCACTTTTATTTTCACTACCAAATAATTAGCATGATTATGAAAGACTATTTTAAATTATATCTAAATCATTTGTATATAAGCCCCACTGCAATGTATCGGTCCTTAATATGCAGATTATTTTCCTCAGGTTTTTTTTGTAATTCTAAACCTAAGACAACAAACCCTTTTAAAATGAATACCGTAAATTGGGATATTTTGGCGGTTTTCTCCCAAAAGGCATGTGTTTTATTTTGATGTATATAATGTTGGTGCTTACTCCAATTGATGTGTTTATTTTTGGCACAATAGAGTGAGCGAGGTCATTCATATTTGCCTTTATTTACCCGTTTATTGACAAAATATCAGTGACCTACACACACTAGGAACACTACCAATTTAACTCAATGAAGGAATCAAAGACGGATGTCATTGCAAATTATTCCGTATCAAAGTTAAAAGAATATGAACATAAAATGTATTTAGACAAATATACCATTCCGATATTTAGCAATCACTATTCATTTGATTTGTAGATAAAAACAGCTTTTTTTTCTCAAAAGCATACACAAATAAGATATTTGAAAATCAATATTTATTTTATATCGCCAAGTTTTCTATTGTAAAATCTCATTTAAAAGATATTTAAAAAATTAAGATAGGAACAATTATCTAAGTTTAAAAACATACACGCGATATAAGTTATGTATATGTTTATTTACCACCAGACTGAAATTATATGGAAATTGTGCGTTTTAAAAGTCATGTGACTCTGTATCAAAAATCTGCCTCCCGCCAATTTCCTTCTAGACGGTGATTTTTAACTCTACAGTGAACAAATTTCAGAATCCAAGTCATCCTTATGCCATCTTAATCAATTATAATGATTCACAATTTCCCATTTGTCAACTGTTTCCAAATTACTGCTTTTCTGATATATTATGCAATATGCAACGAGCTGTGACCGACAATCCCTGTACAAAATGAAAATAATAAACGGCAGTTATTTATTCAAACGACACATCAAATAATGAAGTCTGACCTGATTGTCTAATATACAACTAAGCATCATATTTTCATGTACCTAATGGTCGTATAGTTTTATTTGACAATCCTTTAGTCCTTGCATCAGTAGTAAAGCCTATTCTGAAACTATGATGTCCGTTATATGTCCTGCTGAGACCGCAAAAATTCAGTGGAAAATTCAATGCATTTTGAAAGGGTTGTCTACAAACAGCTTGTCCGCTAGAGTTTAAACTAGAGGCTCTCAAGAGCCTGTGTTGCTCACCTGTATTTACTGATGCTTTGGAAATCATGTAAAATAAGGTTAAAATCATAATTAATAGTATTGGATATTTGATGTTATAACGATATCTAAGATAATAAAAAAAAACTGCAAAATTTTTGTAAATTTAATAACTCAGGGGCAGCAACCCAACAACGGGTAGTCGGATTCGTCTGAAAATTTCAGGGCAGATAAATCTAAATCTGATGAACATTTTTGCCACCTGTCAGATTTGCTCTAAATGCTTTAGTTTCAGAGATATAAACCAAAAACTGCATTTTACCCCTATGTTCTATTTTTAACCAAGTCGGCCATGATGGTTGGAATGCGGGGTCATCGGACATTTTTTTTTAAATTAGATACCCTAATAATTATTATAGCCAAGTATGGTTAAATTTGTCTTAGTAGATTCAGAGAAGAAGATTTTTGTAAAAGATTACAAAAATTTACAAAAAATTGTTAAAATGACTATTAAGGGCAATAACTCCTAAAGGGGTCGACTGACAATTTTGGTCATGACAACTTATTTGTAGATCTGACGTTGCTGAACATTATTGCTGTTTACAGTTTATCTCTATCTATAATAATATTCAAGATAATAACCAAAAACTGCAAAATTTCCTTAAAATTAACAAGTCAGGGACAGCAACCCAACAACAGATTGTCAGATTTGACTGAAAATTTCAGGGCAGATAGATCTTGACCTGATAATCAGTTTTATCCTTGTCAGATTTACTCTAAATACTTTGGTTTCAGAGATATAAGCCAAAATCTACATTTTACCCCTATGTTCTATTTTTAGCCACGGCGGCAATCTTGGTTGGTTGGCAGGGTCATCGGACAGATTTTTTAAACATGATACCCTAATGATGATTGTGGCAAAGTTTGGTTAAATTTAGCCCAGTGGTTTTAGAGGAGAAGAATTTTGTAAAAAGCTAACGACGACGGACGCCAAGTGACGAGAAAAGCTCACTTAGCCCTTCGGGCCAGGTGAGCTTAAAAAGCAGACCTTCTCTATTTACTCGAATGCCAAAATATAATTTGTAATGCATTTCTGTATTTACTTATTTTTTGTTATATCTCGTCTCACTATTTTTAATTTGTTACACCTAAACAAGTGTTTAGTATTACGATAATTTTCACTTCTGTACTCGTTCTCTGATCAAAAAATTTATCAATTTTGTAAAGCTAACACACATAAATATATATACGGTGTTGTCGTAAAAGTTAGAAAAAAGTACAGGTTCCAGCCCCGCCCGGGGAGGAAGTAAAGAATCAGATCTACTCTAACATCGTTAGGTTGATTTTCTAGGCACTTTATACATATTCTATCGCCTGGTATTTCTTAATCATAAGGATTCCGATGGAAATGGTATAATTTACAGTTGTCACTACACATCGGCAGACATACATATATATAAATTTACAGTGATTGTATGCTTCTTAAAATAGAACAGCATCCTGTAAATATACTGAAGAGATGAGTAGATGTTCATTTCTGTACACTTAAAAATACTTTGTGTATTGCGTCTAGATGTCCTTGTTTAATTCCTACGAAAAGGTAACACCATCCCGAAACGAAAGCTGATTTTTATCAGCTATAGTTAGAGGAGGGGATAAGGTGTCTGCGCAATGCTAGGCGGTGTTGTCGTAGAAGTTTGAAAAAATAGTACAGGTTCCAGCCCCGCTCCGGGAGGAAGTAAAAAATCAGATCTACTCTAAAATCGTTAGGTTGATTTTCTAGGCACTTTATATATTTTGTTTGGGCTTGAATTATATTTTCCTTCTGGTTTATATGATCCGTTCATCCTATTTCGAGCCTTTAAAATTCAAAAGTCTACACTAAATTGAGGTAAATTATATGGCCTTCCAAATACCGTTTCGATCCCTATCATCACTGAAGATACATTAATTGTCGAAATCCGGATATGGTGTACAAATGTTTGCACCTCATGTTTGCGGTATACCATCTTCTCCGCAAGTTTATTGTTTTCTGTTTGGTATTAAATTAATAATTAAGATCCATGTTACATCTCGTGATCAATATATTAAGCAATCGTCAATGGCAGTCAGCAGGGTTTAAGAACATCAGTTGTTCGACCTGTTAGTCAAATGAGTTTTGTTAAAAAATACTTTTCACATTTTTGGTCTTTTGGAAAATGTTGTTTGTGCTGTATTTAGACCCCTTTACCAAGAAATTTGTTTTGCATGCACACGTATATACATTGCGGTTTTTATCCAACGCAGTCATAGGTTTGAACGTTGTTTTCAATTTAGACTTGTTTATATTTTTTCGTTTGGGATTGTATTATATTTTCCTTCGGGTATATATGATCCGTTCATCCTATTTCGACTTTTTAAAATTCAAGAGTCTACACTAAATTGAGGTAAATTATATGGCCGTCCAAATACAGTTTCGATACCTAACATCACTGAAGAGACATTAATTGTCGAAATCCAGATATGGTGTACAAATTTTTGCACCTCATGTTTGCGGTATACCATCTTCTCCGCAAGTTTATTGTTTTCTGTTTGGTATTAAATTAATAATTAAGATCCATGTTACATCTCGTGATCAATTTATTAAGCAATCGTCAATGGCAGTCAGCAGGGTTTAAGAACATCAGTTGTTCGACCTGTTAGTCAAATGAGTTTTGTTAAAAAATACTTTTCACTTTTTTGGTCTTTTGGAAAATGTTGTTTGTGCTGTATTTAGACCCCTCTACCAAGAAATTTGTTTTGCACGCACACGTATAAACATTGCGGTTTTTATCCAACGCAATCATAGGTTTGAACGTTGTTTTCAATTTAGACATGTTTATATTTTTTCGTTTGGGATTGTATTATATTTTCCTTCGGGTTTATATGATCCGTTCATCCTATTTCGACTTTTTAAAATTCAAGAGTCTACACTAAATTGAGGTAAATTATATGGCCGTCCAAATACAGTTTCGATACCTAGCATCACTGAAGAGACATTAATTGTCGAAATCCAGATATGGTGTACAAATTTTTGCACCTCATGTTTGCGGTATACCATCTTCTCCGCAAGTTTATTGTTTTCTGTTTGGTATTAAATTAATAATTAAGATCCATGTTACATCTCGTGATCAATTTATTAAGCAATCGTCAATGGCAGTCAGCAGGGTTTAAGAACATCAGTTGTTCGACCTGTTAGTCAAATGAGTTTTGTTAAAAAATACTTTTCACTTTTTTGGTCTTTTGGAAAATGTTGTTTGTGCTGTATTTAGACCCCTCTACCAAGAAATTTGTTTTGCATGCACACGTATAAACATTGCGGTTTTTATCCAACGCAATCATAGGTTTGAACGTTGTTTTCAATTTAGGCTGTTTATATTTTTTCGTTTGGGATTGTATTATATTTTCCTTCGGGTTCATATGATCCGTTCATCCTATTTCGACTTTTTAAAATTCAAGAGTCTACACTAAATTGAGGTAAATTATATGGCCGTCCAAATACAGTTTCGATACCTAACATCACTGAAGAGACATTAATTGTCGAAATCCAGATATGGTGTACAAGTTTTTGCACCTCATGTTTGCAGTATACCATCTTCTCCGCAAGTTTATTGTTTTCTGTTTGGTATTAAATCAATAATTAAGATCCATGTTACATCTCGTGATCAATATATTTAGCAATCGTCAATGGCAGTCAGCAGGGTTTAAGAAGATATGTTGTTCGACCTGTTAGTCAAATGCGTTTTGTTAAAATATACTTTTCGCCTTTTTTTTTTTGGAAAATGTTGTTTGTGCTGTATTTGGACCCCTTTACCAAGAAATTTGTTTTACATGCACACGTATAAAAATTGCGGTTTTTATCCAACGCAATCATAGGTTTGAACGTTGTTTTCAATTTAGACTTGTTTATATTTTTTCGTTTGGGCTTGTATTATATTTTCCTATGGGTTTATATGATCCGTTCATCCTATTGTTACGATTTAGTGATCGTATCATTAAATTAATGGATCTCGTGTTGTCAATAATTTATAGTAGTAAATTTACGAGTCAGCTGTTTGTCTACGTTTTCGCATCGCTATTTTTACAATGGAATTTCACCTTGTGCAGAATATTTACGGTTGGCTGGTAGGTATTTTTATAATAAATGATGTGGTAATGTGTTTACCTTATTAGCTTACTTATTTTCTTAATGTAATAACTTGTGTTTTAGTCGTAATCATGTAAATCCCAGCAATGCCATAGTTTATTTACTAGAGGAGCCATATTTAGTTGTGTATTGGCGGTCTAATACACGAGATTGCTTGTTAACATAACAAACGTTCTGATTGGTTGATCCATTGACCGGAAAATTATAAATAGAAGATTGACGAAACGAACTTTAGAATTATTCTCATCGTCTGCAAGAGCAGTCAGAAATTTAGCCTAGCTTTATATTTAGTAAACCTAATAATAGTAAAAATGTCTGAACAACAGTCAACCATTAGTCTGATACGCAGGTTTTGAATGTTTTAAGAAAAACTTAAACCTTCTAGCACATGGCTATTAGTGTTTGTTTTGCAAAAGTCAACCTTCGATCTACGGGAAAGTCCCGTCAACCGTCGTTCCACTTCGTCAACCTTCTATCGATACGATAACATGAGAGAGGTTTTCTGGAAATATTTTCATTTTAACAGAAAGAAATAAGATATATGAATATTTTATTAAATCAACCCTTATAAGTATTTTATACTTTTGGTAATAGAAGGTTGAAAAGTTCAACCTTCTACCAAATCAACATACGGAAACAATCAACCTTATTGAAATTTGAAGTCAACCTTCCTGACCTATAACTATAGATGATTACGGCATATGGTATATAAATTTAAATGTATGTTTTTGTGATGAATTGTAAATATTTGATTATATAAATGTTACATAAAGTGCATCTAAAATTTACACCTGACTTAGTTATTATTTCAACCTTATACCAACTCAAAGGATCCATGCAAATTATTTTCGATCGAGCCTCCTTATTCAATTTAACCTACCACTCGGTAAGGGCGAAATCGTTACTGTGGTGTCAGAAGTGGGATTTTATAAACTTTGAATTTGGTGGTTGAAATGAATTATTTTTAAATTATACTGAAGAAGCTTTAGTATATTTAGAGCTTTGCATATCATCTAGAAGCCGAATTCTAAATGGAAGAACTTTAGGTGATACATTAGGTAAACCCACTTCCCATCAATATAATGGTAGTGCTGTTGTTGATTATTGTATTGTTAGTAATAATATGCTAAAAAAATGTATGTTTTTTTACTGTAAAAGATTTTACCGTCCACTCTGATCACTGTCCTATAAATGTATGTTTATCTTTAAATTATTCTCAAGAACAACAAAAAGTTGGGAGACCAATACCTAAGGGTTTACAATGGAACAATGCGGTTCCAAAATGTTATATAGATATAATGTTATCAAAGGAAGTTGAATCTAATGTACAACTATTCTTAGGTAAAGACAGAGTATTACAAAGAAACGGGGTGGCTGAAGCCGCTGAGGTATAAAAAGTTTAAAGAATAACACAAGTGTAGGTTTTGACTGTATAAGTAATGAGATGCTTAGACATTCTAGTGTGAATATGTTGAATTGTATTTGCAAACTTTTCAATATCATTTTGAAATCATATTTATATCCTAGTAGTTGGACAGAAAGTATGATTTAACCTCTTTTTAAAACAGGAGACGTTAGAGATCCAAGTAACTACAGAGGTATAGCAATATCTAGTTGTCTAAGAAAGTTGTTTGTAAAGATCTTATGCAACAGATTAGATTTTTTTGTAACTGAGAACAACATACTATGTAAAAAATCAAATAGACTTTAGAAAAGCTAACAGAACAATTGATCATGTTTATACATTAAAATCTATTGTGGATAAAATGTTTAGGGCAAAAAATTATCTATATTGTTGTTTTGTTAATTTTAGAAAAGCCTTTGACACAGTTCGGAGGAATTTTCTCTTTTCTAAACTTTTTGAGCAAGGTATTAGTGGCACGATTTTCCATTTAATCAAAGATATGTATACATGTGTTAAATATTCAATTAAACTAGATTCCGGACTAACTGATTCCATACTCTCAAATGCTGTATTAAAACAAGGGTGTATACTGAGTCCCCTTCTTTTCAATTTATTTATGAATGACTTTCCAGGATATCTTGATAAGAAATGTGATCCAGTAGATATAGGGAATAAAAGCTTAAATTGTTTAATGTATGCAGACGACATAATTTTAATGTCTTAAACCAAAGAAGGGCAACAAAACTGTTTATCCTCATTGGAACTTTATTGTCAAAAATGGCAATTATCATTGAATATAGAAAAAACTCAAATAATAGTATTTAATAAATCAGGTAAATTATTGAAAGACTGTTATTTTCATTTTGAGCAAAATCTTATCAAAAGTGTTCAAGAGTATAAATGCCTAGGTATTGTAATGAGAGCATCAGGTTCTTTCAGTACTGCAGTTGAAGATCTTAGTAAGAAAGCTCTTAAAGTAATTTTCATGTTTAAACGTAAATTTCATTGTACACATAATAATACACCTTTGCTCTTAAAACTTTTTGACTCCTGTGTTAAACCAGTCCTTCTTTATGGAAGTGAATTGTGGGGTCCGTACATTCTTAACCTGGACAAAAGATTAACACCAGGTTCAAATGATGATTTAGAAAAAACTTTTTAAAATTTTGCATCTGAAAATGTTCACATTCGATATTGTAAATTTGTACTTGGTGCCACTAAATATGCTTCTAATATTGCCAGTATGGCAGAACTTGGTCGTTATCCAATCTCTTTATTTGTTATTTTGCAATCTCTTAAATGCTGGATATATTTGTATAAAGACCCTCTTTTGATTTTTTCAAAATTAGCATATAAGTCAATCGAAGATGTTGATTGTACCTTTCCATGTACCTTCAATAAGCACATTTTTCAGTTTCTAAAATTCATTGGTTTTGACCATGTCTGGAATAATAAAGGAACTCTGTCAGAAGGAAAACTCATATCTGCAGTGAAAAAAGATATTACAAGAAAGATATGGAAAATATTTTTTCTCATGTTTGTCAGGCAAAAACCAAAACGAATTACGCACATATTACAAGTTAAAAAAGGAATATAAACCTGAGACTTATACAAAGTTGAATATCTCAAAACAATATATTAGACAGTTATGTAAATTAAGAATTTCTAACCACAATTTACACATTGAAAAAGGCGGATATAATAGTACGCCTTTGGATCAAAGAATATGTAAACAATGTATTGATAACAAAATTGAAGATGAGTTTCATTTGATATGTGAATGTAACCTCTATCAAGACGAGAGGAAAAAGTTTAATGATGACATTGTTAATATTATACCGTGTTTTTGTAATTTAGATAATTTTGATAAATTTAGATATTTAATGAACTGTTCGGAGACTGATGTTCTCAACAGATTTCTTTTATATATAGACAAATGTATTTTGATAAGAAATTCATCAGTGGGAATAATTGCATAATATTGAAGTGGTTGTTTTGTCTTTTGTTTGTTATAAGTGTCACAATTGTTGTCTCTTTTTGTTTCATTTTTGTTTTGTTTTTCTATGTTTTCATGTATTTCAGCGATGATCCTTCTGTACTGGATTTTATACTGTATAAAATTAGTTAGTTAGTTAGTTAATTAGTTAGTTATTTACTTGATGTCAAACTATTTCACTAAATTTTTATACAAATCTAAATTGAATTAGAAAAAATATGATTTTAGTACATTATGGATGATAATTGAATCTTTAGCAAATAATGAGGGACTATTTGTTAGAGCTAAAATTAATGATAAATATTTAGCTTTTCTTGTGGATACATGAGCAAATGTGACTATTTTAAGTAAGAAATTTATTGATGAAATAAATCCCTCATTACTTCCAAAAATTAATCCTGTGAATATTAATTTAATTACTGCTACTGGTGATAGTGCACCATTTATAGGACAAGTTGATGTTGAAATTTGTCTTGGAGATCATATTTATCACCACAATGTTTTATTGGCTGATATTTCCAATGAAGGAATCATTGGTATGGATTTTCTTGTGACTCATGACTGTGATGTTTTGTTAAGTCAAAATAAGTTGAAAATTAAAGGGGAGATAATTCAATGTTTTCATTATGCAAGTAGTGCTAAATCTTGTTATAGAGTTGCTATACAAGAGACAGTAAATTTGCCTCCTTACTCAGAAATGATTGTTTCTGGGGAGTCAAATGAACCTATTTTTAGAGGTTTAGCTGGGTTAATAGAACCTAATGAGAAATTTATGGAGAAAAATGGTTTATTGGTGGCAAGATCAATTGTACATCCTGAGATTTATAATATTCCTTTGAGAATAACAAATATAAATAATGAGCCCTGCACTTTATATAAGGGTACAATTATTGCTACCGGCAATAAAGTAAATGAAGAAGATATTCAAACTTCTGAGTTTGTTAATAGTGTGGCTGGTGGCCAAGCTATAGTAAATAAGGGGAGACAATTACCTGATTATTAACATGAAGTATTTGAGTCTAGTCAAGTTAATCTTGATAAAGATCAAAGTGAAAAATTTAAAGACCTTTTAATGGAATATAGTAATATATTCTCAAAGTCCTCTGAGGATATTGGTTTAACTGATTTAGTTGAATATACCATAAATACTGGAAATCACCCTCCAGTACGTCAGCGACCCAGACGAATACCCCTAGCTAGAATGAAAGATGCTGAAGCTGAAATTCAGAAAATGGTTAAGCAAGATATTATAGAACCCTCTACAAGTCCCTGGAACTCCAATATTGTTCTCGCGAAGTAGTCAGATGGCAGTTGGCGATTCTGTATTGATTTTCGCTCCGTAAATTTATTAGTGTTACGCCATCTTACCCGTTACCTCGTATAGATGACACTAAAGATTCCTTGTCAGTCTTCAAGTTCTTCCCAACCGTCGATTTAAAGTCAGGATATTATCAGACTCCAGTAGCCCAAGAAGATAGACCAAAAACAGCCTTTTTCTTTCCAGGGGGTGGTCTCTGGCAGTTCAAGAGAATGCCAATGGGTCTATGTAATAGTGCCCCTGTTTTTGAAAGATTAATGGAAACAGTTTTATCAGGTTTGACGTGGAAAGTTTGTCTAGTTTATCTAGATGATATTATTATTTTCTCAAAATCATTTGAGGAACATATGAAAAATTTGAAAGAAGTTTTTCAAAGATTAAAAGCAGCTAATTTAAAGCTGAATCCCAAGAAATGTAACTTTTTAAAGACAGAAGTTAATTTTTTAGGTCTCACCGTTAGCGAAAGTGGAGTAGCTACTGACCCAAATAAAATTCAGTCAGTTAAGGACTGGCCAGTGCCCAAGAGTATAAAAGATGTAAGAAGTTTTCTAAGATTAACATCCTATTATAGAAAATTTATTTTAAAATATGCTGATAAAGCTAAATCTTTATATAAGGTTACTGAGAAAAAACAGAAATTTGTCTGGACAGACGATTGTCAACAATCCTTTGAGGAATTGAAGACTACTTTAATTAGTGCACCTATTTTAGCCTACCCTACAAGGGAGGATTTATTTATTTTAGATACCGACGCAAGTAATGTTGGTATGGGAGCAGTGCTATCCCAACCCCAAGATGGAGTAGAAAAAGTAATTTGTTACTTTAGTAAAACTTTCAGTAGATCTGAGAGAAAATATTGTGTTACCAGAAGAGAGCTACTAGCTGTAGTAGCCTCTATTAAACATTTTCACCATTATTTATATGGTAAATATTTCAAGGTTAGAAGTGACCATGGTGCATTAAGTTGGTTGTTTAATTTTAACAATCCAGAAGGTCAGCTAGCTCGTTGGTTCGAGGTCCTGGCATCATATGATTTTAAAATTGAGCACAGAGCTGGAAGGTCCCATAATAATGCAGATGCCCTAAGTCGACGTCCTTGCTATAATAAAGAATGTCCTCACTGTGCTAGAGCAGAAATAAATTATGAATTGATTCCAACTAATAAAAACAGTTTAACGGTTGAAAATTGTAATGATAATATCACTGTTAGTGAATCTTGCAGAAATGTTCAAGATGTTAGTGCCAAGCAGTCAGTTACAAAAACTAGTATTAACTGTATAGAAGAAGATAGAAGACCAAACATGACAAGTGACGAAACGTGCCACAAAGTAAAAAGTCATGTCATTCATAATAAATTTAAAAGTAAGGGTCCAGATAAAAACCCTGATGTACTCCCTGTTCAGTCTAAGATAGTAACAGTTTGTACCAGATCTAAGGATTATGGTTGCAGTCAAAATGAGAAGGACAACCCAGTTAAAGAGATAAATTTTGAAAATGTTTCAGAAGCTCAGTTATCGGATGATGTAATCAGTATAATTATTCAGTGGAAAATAGATGAAGTTAAACCCATATGGGCAGATATATCCCACATGAGTCCTTTAGTTAAATTTTATTGGTCAAGATTAAATTCTTTAATACTTGTCGATGGAATCTTATATAGAAAATGGGAAAGGTATAGTGGAAAACATTATGATCTACATATTGTTCTTCCAGCTAATTTTAAAAGGTTCGTGTTGAACCAAGTTCATAACACAGTGACTGGTGGTCATCTTGGTGTAAGAAAGTCTCTATCAAAAATTAAACAGATATATTTTTGGTATAAAATGAGACAGGATGTTAAATTTTGGTGTACCAAATGTGATATTTGTACTTCTAAGAAAGCACTTTGTAAAAAACCTAAGGCCCCAATGAAACAGTATCTTGTGGGTGCTCCTTGTGAAAGAATGGCTATTGACATTCTAGGACCTTTACCATGTAGTATGGATAATAATCGCTATCTAATGGTAGTTCAGGATTATTTTTCAAAATGGACGGATGCTATACCGATTCCAGACACGGAAGCAGTTACAGTAGCTAAGAAATTAATTATTTTGTGGAAACAATAGTTACCATTTTTGGGGTTCCTCTTTCTATTCACTCAGACCAAGGGTCTAATTTTGAATCTCATGTGTTTAAAGAGATGTGTAATATTTTGGGTATCCATAAAACTCGTACAACACCATTCCGACCAAAATCGGATGGTATGGTTGAAAAGTCGAATTTAACTATTGAGACAATGTTTGACCATTCCATTGTCAAAACGTTTTTTACTCTTTCAAGAGGCCCAAAATACTTCCGTTACTGATTCTCGTTCTGTTTTGTATAGATTAGTTGCAATAATCATGGACATTGCTAACCATGGACTATTCAAACCCGTATCGACTACATTCAAAAATGAGGAAAAACGTAATTTTTTTTAAGGTAGAATTCGCCAATAAAGATTTAGATGATGTAAATATTAGCAATATTTTCCACCAGAAATCTGTACAAAAAACTATACCTGATTACTTCAAAAATAAAGCTACACCTGTTATTTCTTATACTTACACCAAGTCTATTGCATCCAAGATTTTCAACCACAAGAGGGTTTTAGAGGCCTTTAACCTCAAAGATGTGAAATCCAAGCCTCCGGATTGCTCATGTGCATCGTCGCAACACAATTATAGTCAAGCTGGTCATGTTATTACTGGCGACCTTGGCATCGTTACCAATGAACAACTAAGAGAGTTGTTAGTCAATGGACCAAAATATAGAATTCCCCAGCCCATCAACTGGAAAAAGAACTTCAGGTTACTGATGGATGCAGTTGAGGACTATGCAAGAAAATGGGTAAAGCGCGAACCAGACGAACCAGAACTGGACACTTTGTCTGAATGGATCAAAGCTATTCGATCATGCATTCAGAAGCGCATTCAAAAACTACGATGTACTATGAGCACAAGAGCTACTAACCCTTTCAAGAATCCGGATGTTGTGGATGCTTTATCCTCTTTGCATGACAAATATGTCGTTGTTCCAGCACATAAAGCCTCCAATAATATTGTCTTCATATGTAAAAACAATTATTTGCAATGTCTCACAACAGAGCTTGGAATAAATAGAACTACTGGTAATCCTACATATTCTTTAACATCATTTACCAAAGACGAAATTTTACAAAATCACAAATCTGTCCTTCTTTCTTTTGGTATCAACATCAAAGAAAACGAAGAAAATTTACCATCATTATACTGGATACCAAATTTCACAAAGCTCCATATAAAGAACGATACATAGCTGGGTCATCAAAATGTTCGACTAAACATCTTTCTAAAGTACTGACTACTATTCTTTCTACAGTTAAAGATGGGCTTCAAAAATATTGTGATGAGATATATTCTAGCAGTGGTGTTAACCAGATGTGGATTCTCAAAAATTCAAAAGATCTACTGCTTAATCTTCGATCACAATCTTTGCAATTTTGCAGCAACATAAAGACTTTTGATTTTTCTACGCTTTACACTACTATTCCCCATGCTCAGTTGAAAGATCGACTTCACCATCTCATTAAACAAAGCTTTTTTCTATAAAAATGGGAATCGTAGATACAAATTTCTTGTTTTTGGGTTACAATTATTCATATTTTGTGAAGAACCACACTGAATCTACCAGAAAATATACTGAAGATGACAGTAACATACCCTCTGCCCATTCGTATGGTGTTTACATATCTCAGTTGATACGTTATGCTCGTGCATGTTCACACTATACGGACTTTATATACAGGAGTGTGCTCCTAACGCAGAAACTGCTCCAACAAAGTTATGAGGAGGACAGATTAAAAATGACACTCCGTAAATTTTACGGACACCATCACGAATTGGTTGATCCATACGATGTGTCTTTGTCCAAACTAACTAATGACATTTTTACCACGTGTTAGATTGTGGTTTGACATTACGTCGTCTGATCTTTTAATTACCGAACGTGACTTATTCCCGATTGTGACTGTTTTGCTGAGTGTGAATTCGCATTGCTATAAGACGTGTCACGGTACTTTTCTATCCAAAATTCATGTATTTAGTTTTGATGTTATATTTGTTATGCTCATCGGATTTTGTCAAATGTCTTATCGTTTGTAGTTGTAAATCTTATTTTTTTCTGTTGTATTTGTGTGTTACGGTAAAGATAATTAATCACCCAGTTCATTTATTAGATTTTTAATAGTTTGGGTCAACTAAATTTATACGATATATTTGGTTTACAGTTTGATTTAGAAGAAACACCGACATAGCTAGATAATACAATTGATTATCTTATTACTACCACAATTTTATATTAAGTAGTATTGTAATTTTCATTGTTATTAATAAATGTTATATGAGTATTACACACCTAATCTTGAATTCTATCCTAATTCTATCCTATTTTGGGGAAATTTTTAGAGATTCAAATGTGACGTCATTTTGTGCGTTGATCTCTTTTGCTAACTCAGCTGTGAATTTTTATGTGCTGGTTTATGTTGTTTTATGTATCCGTTTTTATTCTGTAGTTAGTCACCACTTCGGTGTTATCATGTATTTCTATTATATAGTAATTTTTATAAATTTACTGTTTGCAAAAGTATAAATTATTCTAAATAATAAGGATGTTCTTATCCCAAACAGAAAACCTAAGCCGTATTTGGCACAACTTTTTGGAACTTTTAGTCCTCAATGCTCTTCAATTTTGTACTTGTTTTGGCTTTCGAACTTTTTTGATCTGAGCGTCACTGGTTAGTCTTGTGTGGACGGAACGCGCGTCTTGCGTATTAAATTTTATACCTGGTACCTTTTGTTAGCTATTATTCGTATGTTTCTCTGTCCTATATGTTGTCCCATTTATTTGTATTGTAGTCCTGTCATGTGATGTTGTCATTTTAATGTTATATTTAACATTGCCATAAAAGCGGGAGGTTTGGCTAGCCACAAAACCAGGTTCAACCCACCATTTTTTTCTAAAAAAAATGTCCTGTACCAAGTCAGGAAAATGGTAATTGTTATCGTATAGTTTGTTTCTGTGTGTGTTGCATCGTCGTTCATTTTTTGTTCGCTTCAGTGTTTCTGTTGTTTCGTTGTCGAAATGTACTATATTGTATTGTTTATTTGCGTTATTCTCTGTCCTAAATGTTCTTGAATTTATTTGTACTGTATGCCTGTCATGTAATGGTGTCATTTTAGTGTTATATTTAACATTGCCATAAAAGTGCGAGGTTTGGCTAGCCACAAAACAAGGTTCAACCTATCCATTTTTTTATTAAATGTCCTGTACCAAGTCAGGAAAATGGCCATTGTTATATTATAGTTCGTTTCTGTGTGTGTTACATTTTAATGTTGTGTTTCTGTTATGTCGTAGTTCTCCTCTTATATTTGATGTGTTCCCTCAGTTTTAGTTTGTAACCTGGATTTGTTTTTTTTTCTCAATCGATTTATGAATTTCGAACAGCGGTATACTACTGTTGCCTTTATTTATCTGTTTTTATAAGCAAACACCAAAGAGATTGGGACGAATATATTTATTTATTAATATTGGCCTATCGGTCATCAGAACATGAGAGTTTGGGTACATCTCCATGTTCCATGTTATTTGGAAGAGAAGTTAATCTTCCAGTAGATTTAATTCTGGGTAAACCAAAGACTGAAAAGTCACCGTTATATTTAAAAACTGTTTATGCTTATGAATTATCCCAAAAGTTGGAGGTAATTCATAAACTTGCACGAAATAAATTTAAACTGTCAAGCGACAGGATGAAAAGAAATTATGATGTTGGAACTAAGATGCAAAAATTTGATGCAGGAGATACAGTGTGGTTGCACAATCCTCGTCGTGTAAAAGGATTGTGTCAAAAATTACAAAATAATTGGGAAGGTCCATATATTGTTGTGAATAAACTTAATGATGTGATATATAGAATACAGAAAGGTCCCAAGACAAAACCTAAAGTAGTGCACCAAGACAGATTGAAGCCCCGTCTAGGAGAAAATGTTCCTGTATGGTTTAATAAAACACCTGGAGCTTGCAGCACAAAAAGATGTTGAACAGTCAACCTAGAACATTTGTTGGAATAAATGAACATTGTATTATATATTTATATGTGTTTTGTAAATAATTCTGCATATATAATGATGTAATGGAAGTATTTTTAATGCAGTACAGTATTACCTTAGAAAAACCCTATGATGTAATTTATCCTTTTCTTTTCTCAGGTTTTACTGTCCAGTATTGGCTTATTTATTCACATATGGTAGAATGTCTTGTTAATTATGGGTTTTATATCCATTGATAGTGCTATTTAATATGTCATTTTTTGACATAATTTGTTGTTGAATTTTCATTAACCAATTTACTGGTATGTGAATAGATGAGTTTTATTTTAGAGTATAGGATGAATTTGGTATTGCAATTCAGTTGTTGTCTTATTTGATTTTGTTTTTCAAATTTTCAGCCAACCAACCAATTAGTGGATTAATTAAATAAATGTATACATAGTTTCTGTGCATTTCGGGACAAACGCCTAGTGGTTAGGGGGCTGTGTTACGATTTAGTGATCGTATGATTAAATTAATGGATCTCGTGTTGTCCATAATTTATAGTAGTAAATTTACGAGTCAGCTGTTTGTTTACGTTTTCGCATCGCTATTTTTGCGATGGAATTTCACCTTGTACAGAATATTTACGGTTGGCTGGTAGGTATTTTTTATAATAAATGATGTGGTAATGTGTTTACCTTATTAGCTTACTTATTTTCTTAATGTAATAACTTGTGTTTTAGCCGTAATCATCTAAATCCCAGCAGTGCCAAAGTTTATTTACTAGAGGAGCCATATTAAGTTGTGTATTGGCGGTCTAATACACGAGATTGCTTGTTAACATAACAAACGTTCTGATTGGTTGATCCATTGACCGGAAAATTAAAGATAAAAGGTTGACGAAACGAACTTTAGAATTTAAAATTTATTATTCTCATCGTCTGCAAGACCAGTCAGAAATTTAGTCTAGCTTTATATTTAGTAAACCTAATAATAGTAAAAATGTCTGAACAACAGTCAACCATTAGTCTGGTACGCAGGTTTTAAATGTTTTAAGAAAAACTTAAACCTTCTAGCACATGGCTATTGTTTGTTTTGCAAAAGTCAGCCTTCGATCTACGAGAAAGTCCCGTCAACCGTCGTTCCACCTAGTCAACCTTCTATCGATACGATAACATGAGAGAGGTTTTCTGGAAATATACTTTCATTTTAACAGAAAGAAATAAGATATATGAATATTTTATTAAATCAACTCTTATAAGTATTTTATACTTTCGGTAATAGAATGTTGAAAAGTTCAACCATCTACCAAATCAACATACGGAAACAATCAACCTTATTGAAATTTGAAGTCAACCTTCCTGACCTATAACTATAGATGATTACGGCATATTGTATATAAATATAAATGTATGTTTTTCTGATGAATTGTAAATATTTGATTATATAGATGTTACATAAAGTGCATTTGAAATTTACACCTGACTTAGTTATTATTTCAACCTTATACCAACTCAAAGGATCCATGCAAATTAAGTTCGATCGAGCCTCCTTATTCAATTTAACCTACCACTAGGTTTAAGGAGAGAAATCGTTACACTATTTCGACTCTTTAAAATTCAAGAGTCTACACTAAATTGAGGTAAATTGTATGGCCTTCCAAATACCGTTTCTATCCCTAACATCACTGAAGAGACATTAATTGTCGAAATCCGCATATGGTGTACAAATTTGCGCACCTCATGTTTGCGGTATACCATCTTCTCCTCAAGTTTATTATTGTCTGTTTGTTATTAAATCAATAATTAAGATCCATATTACATCTCGTGATCAATTTATATAGCAATCGTCAATGGCAGTCAGCAGGGTTTAAGAACATCAGCTGTTCGACCTGTTAGTCAAATGCGTTTTGTTAAAATAAACTTTTCACTTTTTTGGTCTTTTGAAAAAATGTTGTTTGTGCTGTCGTTAGACCCCTCTACCAAGAAATTTGTTTTTCATGCACACGTATAAAAATTGCGGTTTTTATCCAATTATATGGCCTTCCAAATACCGTTTCGATCCCTAACATCACTGAAGAGACATTAATTGTCGAAATCCGGATATGGTGTAAAAAATTTAGCACCTCATGTTGTGGTATATATATATATATATATATATATATACGTCTGAACCAGTGACAACAGATTTATCCATCGGATCACCAGCAGTGATGGTGATACATGGCTGTGTACATTCTGTATATACAACTCGTCTAAACATCAGCCCAACAATGTTAGATCTGTATATTTGCTGTAAATTTGCAAAAGCAAATTTTTTCGCAAATTTTTTATATATAATATATATATATATATAATTCGTCTAAATAACAGCCCAACAATGTTAGATCTGTAAATTTGCGGACGCAAATTATTTGTTCTTCCCTGGCCGGGATTCGAACTCATGCTACTGAGATATCTTTGCACCAAATCGCCTTGCACTCTGCCCGACGCGCTAGACCATTCGACCACCTAGGCTCTACAATGATAAAGCTTTCGGTAGCCGGGTGTTACCTTTCCTCGTCGGTTTTTATCTAGCGTCGTAACACAGTACATGATATATAAGGAATCAAGATGCAATTCTTACAGATCAGCTTAATTATCTATCGTACAGGATCTTACAAATTAATGCAGGATGCAGTCACAGAAATAATTATATGATAAGAATGTCTGAACCAGTGACAACTCTACGACAGATTTCATCCATCGGATCACCAGTGATGGTGTTACAAGGCTGAAAACACATTCTGTATATAAAATTCGTCTAAATAACAACCCAACAATGTTAGATCTGTAAATTTGCGGCAGAAAATTTTTTGTTCTTCCCCAGCCGGGATTCAAACTCATGCTACTGAGATATCGTTGCACCAAATCGCCTTGCACTATGCCCGACGCGCTAGACCACTCGACCACCTAGGCTCTACAATAACAAAGCTTTCGATGGCCGGGTGTTACCTTTCCTCGTCGGTTTTTATCTAGCGTCGAAACACAGTACATGATATATAAGGAATGAATATGGAAATCTTACAGATCAACTTAACTATCTATCATACAGGATCTTACAAATTAATGCAGGATGCAGTCACAGAAATAATTATATATATATATATATATGTAGAGCCTAGGTGGTCGAGTGGTCTAGCAAGTCGGGCACAGTGCAAGGCGATTTGGTGCCACGATATCAAAGTAGCATGAGTTCGAATCCCGGCCAGGAAAGAACAAAAATTTGCTTCACCAAATTTACAGATCTAACATTGTTGGGCTGTTATTTAGACGAATTATATATATATTTGTCAACAGTCTCTTTAACTGAGGATGAAATTAAAGTCTTATCTAAGGGTTTAAATTTTGGCCCTACTCCAATTAACATAGATAATATGAAACTGGAAGATGACCTTAATAATTTTGCCAGAACCCTCAGAATTAAGGAATACTTTGGTAACAAGGATAATGTGGAGAATAATGAGGAAGACTCAGACACGTCTGACTCGAAAGAAGAAATCAGAATTCGCACTTTAAAAAGAAGAGTTCATGGATTCCAAAAACTAAGCAAATCTGCTACACTGGAAGATGTTATCGACAAAATCACATCGGATGTTGTTCATCTATCTAGCAACAAGTACTCGTCGTTTTATAACACCTCTTCTGACGAGAAAAAAGCCATACAATCGCTGAGAAACCGAGATGATATTGTGATAAAAGCAGCAGACAAGGAAAGTGCCGTTGTGATAATGGACAAAGCTAACTACATCGAGGAAGCAAAGCGTCAGCTCTATGATGAATAAAGGCAACAGTAGTATACCGCTGTTCGAAACTCATAAATCGATAGAGATAAAAACAAATCCGGGTTACAAACTAAAACTGAGGGAAACGCATCAAATATAAGAGGAGAACAACGACACAACAAAAACACAACATTAAAATGTAACACACACAGAAACGAACTATAATATAAAAATGGCCATTTTCCTGACTTGGTACAGGACATTTTAAGAAAAAAATGGTGGGTTGAACCTGGTTTTGTGGCATGCCATGATGAGAGATTTTATAAGAAGCTTGACTATGACCCTACTTCCGAGTTTAGTTCCAAAATTAATTCTGCGTTACAAACCATGCACAATGACGGTCACATAGATGAGGATACAATCGGATATTTAAAACCAGAGAACGCCAAGCCTGGTCGATTATATCTTCTTCCCAAAATACACAAGGTTAACAACCCTGGTAGACCTATTGTATCCGCAAACGGCCACCCGACTTAGAAAATCTCGGAATTCGTAGACTTTCATTTAAGACCTCATGTAGAAAAACTTCCTTCTCACATTCAAGACACTACAGATTACCTTCATAAAATGGAATCCATGAACCCTCTTCCTCCGGAAACTCTCCTTGTCACATAAGGTGTCACCTCATTGTATACCAACATACCTCATGATGACGGAATACAATCGTGTAAGGAAATATGGGACTCGCGCAACACTTTAGAACCACCTACCGAATGTTTAGTCCAGCTGCTTACTCTGGTTCTGAAATGGATCAATTTCACCTTTAATGGTGAACATTACCTTCAGATAAATGGGACAGCGATGGGGACGAAAATCGCACTTTCTTACGCCAATATTTTCATGGGCAAATTAGAGAAACAAATCATTTCAACATCTTTATCCAAACCTCTATCTTGGTTCCGTTTCATCGATGATGTTGACATGAAATGAATTGAATCCCAACAAAAATTGGATGATTTTATCAGACATGCAATCAACGCCGACCAGTCAATTAATTTTACATATGAAATTTCCGACTCTGAAATATCTTTCTTAGACACAACTACATCTATAAAGGACGGTGTCATATCAACAGACCTCTACTGTACACCTACAGATACTCCCCTAAGCTGTCACCCCAAACACTGTACAAAAAGTATCCCGTACAGTCAAGCTCTCAGAGTAAAGCAGATTTGCTCCTCTGAGGAGGCTGTCACTAAACGGTTACAGGAACTTCGCGGATTTTGGACCAAACGAGGTTATAAGAAATGGGACATACTAGTAGATAAGGGTTTTGTGCGTGCTAACAATAACAGCCGCAATGACATATTACAGTACAAACAGAAGAGGCACAGCAAAATAGTTCCGTTTGTTTTAACATACAATCCCGCCTTTACTAACCTTTCACGTTTGATCCGTGCCAATTGGCAAATTATTGCCAATCACCCAAAATTATCCAAGATCTTTCCCAAACCTCCTGTTTTAGCTTTTAGGAGACCAGCAAATCTGAAAGACTTATTTGTGAGAGCTGACGTCTCCTCTAATAAAAGCGGTTCAACTGCAGGATGGTGCAAGTCGTGTGGTAACAGACGATGTCTGACTTGCCAACAAATACTGAATACTCAAACATTTACTTGTCACTCTACTGGGTCTGTGTATACCATATTTTGCAAGGTAATTTGCAAAACCCAAAATGTTGCATACCTTCTTCAGTGTCGATGTGGCATGCAGTATGTTGGCGAGACAGAACAGCCATTCAACAAACGCATGAATGGTTATCGAAGTGACTACACCTGCAAGCCCGACTTCCCCGTAAGTCGTCATTTGAGATCATCTGGGCACGCCCAACTGATCTAAAAATACTTACCATCACAATCATAGACCACAACGAGAGTTGGTCAAGGGCCGACAGACTTGCTCGGGGAAGGTTTTTGGATAAGAAAGCTAAGGACAGTTTCCCCAGAGGGCATAAATTTAATGAAAAAACATAGAATGAGTCACTCATTTTCCCTACTATCACTCATTTTCCCTACTATCACTCATTTTCCTACCATCACTTGTTGCCAGTTACTCAGGCTTCTGTACTGAACTCTTAAAGTTTTAATGAATTTTTGAATTATACCAGTTTAAATTACAGGGTTCTATTCATTTGGGAGGGATGTACAAATACGCAGTAACGTTCAATTATTTAACCTTAGTCAAAATGTATTATTATTTTTTTTAATCATTTTCAAACTGCTATTTATTTTGGATGTTTAAATACGCAGCCTCTGTTTTAATTACTCTACCGTTGACAAATTTGAAATATTATACCAGCTTAGATCGGTCACTGCTGTTTTTTGGGAATGTATTTCCACGCAATCGTTCTTGTAACATCTTAACTGTCGTCACCTTTGAAATTCAGAGTTGTACCAGTTCATATCGCACATTACTATTTTTATTGGAAGCATATCTTTGCAGTCTCTGTTGTAAATAGCTATATAACCTACGTCATGTTAAAAAAAAAATTAGAATTGTACAAGCGTCACTATGATGTTCAGTTTTGACTGTTTTATTGTATAAATTGCAAGATTGTTATAGTTTTATAATCAGAAAAGATTGATATGATTCAATTTACATCGTGATCATACTGATGAAGGATATCTGTTATCCGAAATATTTAACATTTGTTCATTTTATTATTATTTTTTTGTTGATGTTTTACCCTTAAGACTTGTTATATATTATATTTTGTAGTGTACTGTATCATAATTATATGATCCATCGCCCCGTAAGATTTATCGTTGGCTATTATTCAGTCATTTTATATATATATATATTTGTTTTCTGTTTGGTATTAAATTAATAATTTTAAAAGATCCATTTTGTAACATCTTGTGATCCGTTTATTTGGCAATCGCCAATGGCAGTCAGCAGGGTTTAAGAACATCTGTTGTTCGACCTGTTAGTCAAGTGCGTTTTGTTAAAATATACTTTTTCACTTTTTTTTTGGTCTTTTGGAAAATGTTGTTTGTGCTGTATTAAGACCCCTCTATCAAGAAATTTGTTTTGCATGCACACGTATAAAAATTGCGGTTTTTATCCAACGCAATCATAGGTTTGATTTATATATATATATATATCAACAAGTCTAAATTGAAAACAACGTCCAAACCTATGATTGCGTTGGATAAAAACCGCAATTTTTATACGTGTGCATGCAAAACAAATTTCTTGTTAGAGGGGTCTAAATACAGCACAAACAACATTTTCCAAAAGACCACAAAAGTGAAAAAGTATATTTTAACAAAACGCATTTGACTAACAGGTCGAACAACAAATGTTCTTAGACCCTGCTGACTGCCACTGGCGATTGCCAAATAAACGGATCACCGATGTAATAAATAGATCTTAATTATAAATTTAATACTAAACAGAAAACAATAAACTTGCGGAAAAGATGGTATACCGCAAACAAAAGGTGCAAAGGTTTTTGTACACCATATCCGGATTTCGACAATTTATGTCTCTTCAGTGATGTTAGGAATCGAAACGGTATTTGGAAAGCCATACAATTTACCTCAATTTAGGATAGACTCTTGAATTTTGAGGAGTCTAAATAGGATGAACGGATCATATAAACCCGAAGGCAAATATAATACAAGCCCAAACGAAAAAATATAAACAAGTCTAAATTGAAAACAACGTCCAAACCTATGATTGCGTTGGATAAAAGCCGCAATTTTTATACGTGTGCATGCAAAACAAATTTATGTATATATATAGGCACCTACGTTTTAAAATTGTATTTACTTTGTATCGTAGATGAAACTTCAGTTCAGTGCATGTTTACTTGTGTTTGTTTAAATGTCTTTTTGATCAAGTTAAGCCAAGTCAATTGAAATTTTATTGTTTGTCTCTTTATGATATAAAGTTACACTTCTGTCTCAGGTTAGAGTGAAGGTTGGTGCCTGTTAAAACGTTTAATCCCGTTACATTTTATGCCTTTTTTATTTTTTTTATTTTATTTGTTAGGTGTTTTTCCTTTTTTATATTGATTAGACCACTGTTTGAATTGTTTTACACTTGTCATTTTGCTGCCATTTATAAATTACTGTTCGGTGTAAGCAAAGGCTTCGTGTTGAAGGTCGTAATCAGACCTATAAATAAAGACAACAGTAATAGACCACTGTTCAAAAAGTCATATATCGATTGAGAGAAAAAAAAATCCGGGGGAAACACATCAACTATAAGAGTAAAACAACGGAACAACAGAAACACTGCACTAAAGTGCAACAAAAACAAACGCCAATGCAACATATATAGAAACGATTTTGTTATAACAACTGCTATATTCCTGACATTTTAAGAAAAAAGTGGTGGGTTAAACCTGGTTTCATAACTAGCCGAACTTCTCGCTTATGTGGCAATGTTGAAAATATCTCTAAAATGACATCACTACGTGACAGCACCAACAAACCCAAGAATACTCAGCACAGAAATAATATGATAGTCGGTGCAACATGTAAACCGCAGAATAACATGTAGTAACATCTTCCATTAACGACAGCCCAGGACATCACAAACAATGACGTACTTTTGTAACGAATATAAAATATTGAAGTTCAGACAATTATTTTGACAATACAAGTCTAAAAAATTGTCGTGATTATTACGGTATTGAAAGGTTATTCTAAATAAATGCTGTGACGACGTCATACTTATTTGGACTAGCATAATACTATATCCATGGAAAATGAAAATTAACTCGATTATACTGACAAATAAGACATATGTGAAATATACCGAAAGTACAGAATTAAAACCACAAACGATAAGACACAAGATCCAACCAAAACTACAACAGAGACATCATAAATAAACACATGAACGTTGGATGCACAAATACCGAGAAAGTCGTATAGCAATGCAAATTCACACTCGGCACAACAGTCATATTCTGGAATATGTCACGTTTGGTACTTCGGACAGACGACATAGATGTTAAACCACAATCTAAGACGTGGTAAAAATGTCATTAGTTAGTTTAGACACAGATACATTGTATAGATCAACCAATTCGTGATGGTGTCCATAAAATGTACGGATTGTCATTTTTAATCTTTCCTCCTCATAACTCTGTTGGAACAGTTTCTGCGTAAGGAGCACTCTCCTGTATAAAAAGTCCGTACAGTGTGAATATGGACGAAATATCTGAAAGTAAAATTAAAGACTTTTGCAAGTGCGTTTTCCTTTTTTATCTTTTAGTAGGTTCTAAATGAATTCTGCTTCATACGAGAACAAAAACAAGTCGACCAGAAGGAGTGCACAATTAGTACCCATTGGAATACCGACTGTCAGTTGTAATATCAATCCTCCAAACTCAACAAATGTATTTTTGATAAAAAAAAAGTCCGGCATTTTGATATCTCTTCAGTGTATTTTCTGATATAATCCGATAATTTTAATTTTTTATACATTGTAATTCGGATGGAGATTTGTCTCATTGACAGTAGTCGAAGAGTTGCCACCGTCAAATCTAAATTCCGTTAATCCGATTATAACGCATTACAAACAGAAATAATACGTTAGAACTTGAATTAATTTATAAATTTGAAATAAAATAAAATTCCGCGAAACTTCCTGAATGATTTTGGCGCAAATTAAAGGCGTAAAGGCTAAACGTTGCATCATACAAATGAAAACGTACAAACTGAAGGTCATTACGTTACCTCTACGATTCAAATTTGGATAAAATCACATCAAAACGGCGATTTTGTGGTAGGTGTTGTTTTATTTTCGACAACTATCCAAAATGAGGTGGATGTAAACAATTATAGTAAATGTTTTGCAATTGGGATTCTGATTTATACGGATTCATTATACAAGTAATTAGGCGTTACTAATCTTCATTGATTACTTGGTATAAGTAAACCTCGAATTTAAATGTTAAAAGAAGAACAAATTTTCTAACAGCTTGTATGCAGACTTTGGCAAAACTACGAAATCAAATATCCACGAAAATACAATGTTTCCTAAATCCACAAAAAATGGTATTCACGGTTAGTGTTAAAAATAGTCCAAAAAATAATCAACCGTATTCTAAAATAAAAGTTCTAAGCAACATTAGAGGTCTAAATTGAAAGGATAACATTGCTTAACAAGAGTATTTTATTTGGACCTGATTATTCAAATTCAAATTTTGCTATGCCAAGCAAAGCAAGTTTGTTGTTATCGATTTGTTTGGTGTGTTTGAACTTTTGATTTTGCCATTTGAGTAGGGACTTTCCGTTTTGAATTTTCCTCAGTGTTCAGAATTTTGTGATTTTACTTTTGTCTTCTATGCCAAAATGTAAAATAACAAAAATTTCAACAATTCTTCTCAAATTACCCCTTTAAATAATAAAATAATTTGAAGGTGTTTCGAACTTTTTATCGGCCCAATGCTTCACAGATCACTTTATCTATCTGACGACATTAAAAGTTTTCAAATTCTTGATTAGCTTTCTAATCTTACATCAATTCAGTTGTTGACGTTAAAAAGAGGCAGTACTGATTTGCTCTGTATTTTTTTCACAATTTTAAAATTGCCAAATCCTACTGGAAATAAATACTAAAAGAGAATCTGATAGTATACTCCAACTATTTTTAAACGATTTCGCTTATTTCTATAAATTGAGTCGAAATGCTATTTAGCTCTACATGTTACTGTTTTGATACATAATTGAACATTGAATTTCACGTGTTCTTGTCAAATTTTGAATCGAATTACGGCACTTACCAAACGAATTATTTTGTATCAGAAATAAGATATTTAAGTTTACTTCCAGTGGACTTTTGGTTTTTGTTAGCGATACCTTTTTGGGATAAATACTGACAAAATTGTGAGATTTTACTACTTTCAGGACTTACAATTTTGTGATTTGCGATTTATTGACTTCTTGATGTCTTTTTGACGTAATGTTGCAGTGTTTTTATCTTAACTTCGATTAGAGGGAATGTTGGGCGACCGCTAACATGTTTAATCCCTCCACGATCTGTATGAGCCTGTCCAAAGTCAAGAGCCGGAAATTTAGTGGAAGGAATTTTGTTGCATATATTATACTTTTTTTGTTTATTGTTTTGTTCAAAAATCAAGGCGTTAGCTGTTGTTTGAGTCGTTTTACGTTTGCGATGTTTTTTTACCCTTTATTGGTTAGTATACAGTATGGGTATTGCTCATTGTTGAAGGCTGTATGATAGCCTTTACTTGGGAAATTTTACGTCATTTATTCTTTGGTGAAGAGTTGTTTCATTGGCAATCAAAGCGCAACCTTTTTAAGTATCAATACAACATTTTTATAATTAAGAGCTAACAGTGTGTAATATTCCAAGTACATAGCTATCAAAATTCGTACAGATAATAAGCTACTTTATCAATCCAAGAATGGCAGTTGGAAATCCAATGTCAACAAAACAATGTAAAAAAAACATTTTACAATAGAAAAAAATGTAGGGATGTATGTTTATAGATTGTCGTAATCTTTGAACTGTTTTGGTCTTGATTTATATACTGAGTGGACCTTTAATGTTTTATGATGCTTGGTATTTCTAAATGCTTTGTTTGTGTCTTGTGGACGAACGAGTCTTAATGTCCATTGGTTTATATGTGTCTCAATATTTGCCTGTTACTTGTAGGTTGTCTGATTGTTTGTCTTATGTATTGTTGCTGTCTTAAATGTTGTCTATATGCTTTATGTGGTGCTTTTTGGTGTGTTTTTATGCTGTTAAAGTTCATTTAATATAATGACATTACTCTAATTATATATTTGCAGTTAACTTTTTAAATGTGACATCAATATATCTCATAAATTGAAAAGTATCATCTTTATAGTTTTGGTATGCCTGAAACGCTTTTCTGGATTTGCCTTTATCAGGGACGCTTACCGGCAATAGATCGAAGGGAATGCTGTATTAGTTAAATGGAAATCTAAGAAAGAAAGTGATTGTATTTATGATAAGTGACGTTCGTATGATAGGTTCTAGCAGAATTCCTACACAAGAAAATATTTACATAATGCGTTCAAGAAGGGGATGAACTGTTCAAGGAAGACATTATATACAATTTTATTTTATGAAAAAGCCACAGCTTCCGAGTTAGAAAACATTGTTTCTTCCGCCCAAAAATAAACCTAAGTATAAATACAGACACAACGTAGAATGCAATTAGTGTAAACCAAGGGATGCTACAGGTATACCAATCATCGAATTTAGTAAGTTGTATTATATTTTGCCTTGTACTAAATTTTAAACTTAAACTTTCTTTCAGTTGAAAATTCAGGAAAATAACAGCATAATCCTTTGCCTACCTATTGATCATATCTGAGTTTCGTTTTTTTTTATCACCTTATCATCTCAGTATCAAATTTCATTGTGCGTTTCATGTTATTTATAAAGTTATAATGTACTTCATAATTATACCTTAATAGTTTTGAGGAGTAATGATATTTATCTTACTGTAATAAATCACATAGAATTTTATGAAAACTTATCACTGCGACCGACTATATATAACCTACAATATTTTAACATGCATATCGCTTTTCGTTTATAATGTTTGTTTGGTACTTCAACAGAAACGTAGATTTCTGTTGGTTACATTTATAGTCCAAACACAATAACTAAAAGCAATAGACTAAAGATTGCTTTATGTTTGAATTAAAAGTATTTTTATGAGTTAGAGATCTACTAGAGATCTTTCCTATAATTAGGAATAGAAAATTTTATTTTGTGTTAACGTCAAGGAGAAAACAACTCAACAACAAAACAAAACAAAAGACATCGTCAGATAAATATGCAGTCTTCACAGAATTGTAAATGATTGTTTACCTTCCTATACTAAAAAACATACATAAATATTTCTATTTTCTGCAAGTAAAACTAATTAAACTTTCTTATTGCAGACATGAAAGTTCAAAAGCGTACTTTGTTTCCGCTTTGGATTTTTGTGATGTTGATTATCATTGCGACAGAAGCAAGAGTGAAGACATCCATCTCGCTATCGCTTAGCAAAATCAAATCAAGTTTAAAGTCCAACCATTACTTAGCACGATTAGAAACTAGGGAAAATCTCAAAGTATTTAGAGTCTGCCGAAGTATCAAACGCAAACATAATTTCCGAATCGATAGAAGACATCGGTAATGCAGCTTCATCTTCAACAAGTGGGAATGTTACATAAATCGTCTCCGGTGCATTAGATATCGTGTCATTCATTACAAACCCGAATCAATTAGTCGGTCCAATAAGTAGTAGCATTTTGACGGTGATATCCTCAGTGATAAGCTCAATAGGGGGCGATGGGATGGACATTGGTACCGTCGTAATAAAGGCTATTGACGAAACACTTGGAAAATTCGACGATTCGAACCTCAAAGACGAATCACTTGGTACAACGAAAACATTTAGCATTTCATTAGCATACCTCGACGGAATTACCGATATACAGCCACATATACTTTCTGCAATGTCTACACATGTTCCTATCTATTCGGGAGTTAGGATCCTTGGAATATTAGAATCAAAGATACTAGAGAGTTCGAAAAGTCATGATAAGCAACAGGTCAAACAAGCAATTGAATACACGCGTCTATTTGTAAAGCTGTCTGTCATCAGATCAACCGTCCTATGGAAGATGAACATTATTGTAAAGCAAGCTGGACACAGTATTTCAACACCAAGGGACATTTTCAGCGTAATTCAGAGAGAAAAGGAGAAAGAAAACCTTTTTTTAACGTTTTTGACTAATCCTACATACCAATGGGCTATTTTCTTTGCACATTTGAACCCTTCTGAGTTGCCTGTAGTTTCGAAGTATATGAAATCATTTAAACTTTCTTTTCAGAAATCTTCAATACTTGAGTGGGAGGGTCCATAGTTTACGTAACCAATATTGGTCTAGCTGGTATGCATATATGTATAATGATGGGTCCGGTAGCATGTGGAGAACAACACATTTAGGTGACCAAGGCTACTTCCACTTTGACCCTATATCTGCAACAGACAATATTTTTTATTTGCGTTCATTCAAATGGCCGACATGGTATGTTTACATGAATAATGATAGCAGAGGTTATTGTTATTGGTGGACAGGGAAAGGAAAACCTACACCAAAAGGACAGTGGAAAATAATAAAGTTTGACGACGGGTATTACATGCTGTCACCAGAAATGTGGCTTGACTGGTTTTTATTGATGGGAAGCGATGGACATGGGCGAATTCAAGGTTGGAAAGGCGATCCTGGAAAAAAAGGACATTGGGACATTAAATGATTTGTTTTGCAAATGAAATTAAACAATGTATTCTTAAGATTTAGTCATTATGTTGTAAAAGAGAGACAGGAGAAAACGGACATTTTAAACTTAAAGTAAAAAAAAGACAACACCTTGGCAAAAAAACGAAACCGTAAAAAGATGAATAAGTTGACAAAACACTACATAAAAAACAAAAAAATAAAGCAACACAAACCTCACAACAATCCGGAACGTGTGCTCCAGAAGGACAAGAAAGTCCTGCTCCGTATGTAGCAATACACAGTTAGGAGTGTGGTATCGCATTGTGGCCAGGTGGATTCTTCAAATATGAAAGTTATTGTGCAATAATTAGACAGCTGATGACTAATTAAGCCTTAAAAGTGGGTTTATATGAATGTCAAGATTATTCATTAAATTTTTAGTGGGCTTGTTTCTGTTTGACAGGCCATATTTTCATATCTGGACAAGAAATGGGCCTAAAAATTAGTGTTATGTGTACATACACTGTTTTTAACACGAACTTTTTGACGCAATTTTTTTTCGAGAAAATGAGATAAAAGACATATATAATTTTTATTTGATCTCTTGATGGATAAATGTAAATAGTTTCAGAAAAGGAAAACATGTGACATCTTCGCACCCCTTTTTGCAATATTTTATAGCAAATAAATGCAGATTGCTGCTATAGATACACCAAAAAGAAATCATATTTTACCATTTTAACTACTGCAAATCTATGAAAGAAACTAATTACATGCATATGTGCATAGATAACACAAACAGTAAGCTTAATTTGTAAGGAAGCAAGGAAAAGGGGATGGTAAAATTTATAAGGGTTACTTTTTTCATTACACTATATTGCTCCTTATGGCATACTTCATGTACTGAGAAAGCTTAGAATTGCATAACTTAAGACTATTCATACTACAAATATATTGATATGTATATTCTAAGTCAATTTCTGAGGGGGAAGTGTTTTAGAATAAAAAATGCATTGTAATTTTATTGTTTATTGTCCTAAGCAACCAAAAATAGACATTTTGACACAAATATAAAAAAAGAATATGTGGTATGATTGCCAATGAGAAAACTCTTCACAAGAGACCTAATGGCACGAAAATTAACAACTATAGGTCACCGTACGGCCTAAAAACAATGAGCAAAGCCCATACCGCATAGTCAGCTATAAAAGGCATCGAAATGACAAATGTAAAACAATTCAAATGAGAAAACTAGCGGCCTAATTAATGTACAAAAATATGAACGAAAAACAAATATGTAACACAGCAACAAACGACAACCACTGAATTACAGGATCCTGTCTTGGGTCAGGCACATACACACAGAAAGTGGCGGGGTTAAACATGTTAAGGGGATCCCAACCCGCCCCCTAACCTGGGACAGTGGTGTTACAGTACAACATAAGAACGAACTATAAAAATCAGCTAAAAAAGGCTTAGCTCATCAGATAAATACAAAAAGAAATACATCTAACAAAAATACAGAGTGGACATGGCCGGGTACTTGTACATCCCAACGACAAAAGACACTAAGTACAGATCTGAGAGTACTCGCAGTTACTGACAGCTAGTTTCAGGCCAATAACAACTTATAAAAAATCATGCATCTAATAGATATAAGAAGATGTGGTATGAGTGCCAATGAGACAACTCTCCATCCAAGTCAAAATTTATAAAAGTAAACCATTATAGGTCACAGTACGGTCTTCAACACGGAGCCTTGGCTCACACCGAACAGTAAGCTATAAAGGGCCCCAAAAATTACTAGTGTAAAACCATTCAAACGGGAAAACCAACGGTCTAATCTGTATAAAAAACGAGAAACGAGAAACACTTATGAACCACATCAACAAACGACAACTACTGAACATCAGATTCCTTACTTAGGACAGGTGCAAACAAATGCAGCGGGTTTAAACGTTTTAATGGTACCAAACCTTCACCCTTTTTCTGAAACAATAGTGTAAAATTACAACATAGAAAAACACACTATAAAATATCAACTGAAATAGCTTAACTCAATCAAAGGACATATTAACACCATTGAACATACACTGAACAAATAAATTTGACCTATGACACAATGTAAATACAAAATAAATAAACTAAGGGAAGAATAATAAAAGTAACATGTTATATAGGTAAGAAATGTTAAACAATTAATATGCTCGAACAAAAATATCAGCCATTTGCAATAACTTTAAACACAGGTAAATGAAAATAATTTTGTTGTTAGGTATACGTGTACAGTACCAATAGAGAAAGGAAATATTTTTACAAAATAAATAATTTTGATGTTCATAGTACGAAGTGAAAAGTTATAGTTATACCAAACACTTATCAAAGCTGGTATATAGACCAGATATAACCAGATATATCTAAGACTTAATTATCAATCAGTACACATCCAACATCCAATGGATTTAGTGTAAAGACGTCATAAACAGTCAGAGACAAACATGACCTTGACAAAGCTTATATTTGTACTCTATTGGCTTAATCCTTGCTACCGAAGGATAGTGCTGAATACAATAGCCTAATTATTGTACGCTTTAGATTTTTTCATGTAAATATGTCAAATTATTATTTTATCAAGGTTTCATGCTACAATTTGGCATAAATTATATGAGGGTAATTTGTTATTGTTTTCCCTAACAGTTTATAGCTATCTCATGTAAATAAAAATCAGTTGAATGGTCTCATTCGGTGATTTCACAAGTCGAGGAAAAGAGGACGGGATTATGGCTATGACAATTTGAACATATTCGTGTTCATCTGTGACATAGATATTTCAAAACGGCCAACCAACTCCATAAAATTCTTAAGGTGACGACTTCAACTTCATCATTTTAAATCCTTGGTTCAATAGCTTCCTTGTAAACAGCAACCCTCTATCAAGGAAAAATCATGTCAGGAAACACAAGCTCTGGGATATCGTATCAACTAGCAGATTTGTATACATATTTGCAGATTTAACATTGTTGTGCTGATATTTAGAGTAATTATGAATATTATATGTGTTTTCAGACGTGTATCACCTTCATTGGTGATCTAATGGATGGATCTGAAGTAGAGTTGTCAATTGTTTAGACGTACATATATATATATATATATATATATATATAGTCCCGTATTACCACGTGTTATCTGATGGAGAAGGTGTGTCGAAAAGTTGTCACACGTTTAGGCGTGTAAGATAAAATAAAAACTTTGATGTGGCAGCATGGTAAGTTTACAAAGTCTAAGTAACAGTTCCAGGCTCTTGAATACTGAATGAGTTGGCAAATGTATATCCCATATGCAGGTGTACAAATGTAATTGGTATATTGCTACTAAGGTGGGGGAAATAGATATATTATAACTTAAAAATGTATGTATATTTTGAATTAAGATAACTAATATGTACTTACCAAATCAAAATAGTATATACTACCAATGTTTAAAGAGGCCGAGATAAGGAACGAGTATATTTTGTATCCTACAAATGTCAAAATGATCGATAAAATATGATACACACCAAAACAAAACCAATAAAAAAAATATATTGATATTAATCTTTCCTTTAAAGTTGTTGCATGTTAATGTATGTTCAATATTATTTGTATTTTCCATAAGTTGTTTTTTTTTTGCTTTAAAAAAAAATTAAAAAAGACATCAACAGATAAACATGCAGTCTTCAGCAAAGGATTGGTTTTTTTTACAATATCAAAAGTTTTTAAAATCCAACCAACAGTTAACACGAGTACAACTATGGACAATCACAAATTATATAGATGCCAAGGAATCTTACGTAAAAATTATTTCAATAGAAGCCGTCGGTAATGCAGCTCCATCTTTACCAAGTGGGAATTCTACAGAAATCGTTTCCGATACATTATTTATCATGTCATCGTTCACAACCCTGTATCAAGCAGTCGTTCCGAAAATAAGCATTTTGACAGTGATATCCTCATTAATAAGCTAAATAGAGGGCGATAGGATGGGCATCGGTTCCGTCGTTGAAAGGGCTATCGACGAAACACTTTTAACATTCGACGATTCGAACCTCAAAGATGAATCATTTGGTACAACGTTGGGGATTCATTAACATACCTTGACGGAGTGACCGATATACAACGACACTAACTTTCTGTTTTGTCTGCACATGTTGTCTCTTTATTCCGGATTAAGTTCCTTGAAATACTACAATCGACAGGGGCGATGCAGGATTTTATGTTAAGGTGGCGCAAACTTAAATTTTCGCCGAGCGGAGCGAAGCGAATTTTTTTTTAGGTAAACTTATCGCAGATAACATAGCCTGATGAAAACACTGCATAAACTCACAAAAATCCCATTTATAATCTCAAATGAAAGTTTTATACCTTAAATTTTATTGACTGATAGTAAATAAAAACAGTTCAATGACCATGACCGCACTTTTGGTTAGTTAATAGTCCCATTACTGACACCAGGTGAAAAGGGGGGGGGGTCAGTATTCCTTGACTCTTCAATACCTTGGATTTTTTACTAGACTCATTGTTAAAATTGTGGAAAGTCTTTAAAGAAGTAGAACAAACAAGGAAAAATCAACAAAAACTGATCTTGATATTGTAAGTTTATGTTCCTGTAGTCCAAAATGAAATTTTCAAGTATTTTCTATCAAAGTCATATATTACAGTCAGTTTAAATTGAGCTGTGAAACTTGTAATATAAGTCCCATTATGCTCAGAAAGGCTGTTTTTAACTACAAATTGACTAAGGATTAAGAATAAAGCAAAACAAAAGATTTCTGATCAACTTTTTTGTCTCTTTAGGTGTCAGACCACCAATTACTCCCTTTGGTGTACTTGTTTACTTAAACTAACCAACAAATTTGCAGAAATGAAATTTTTGGTGAAAGAGAAATATATTTAGACCATTTTGAGCCAAAATTTACTTGTTTATGAGTTTGCATTGAAAATTGAGGATTAATGCGCTCCATAGTATACTAATTTAAGACTTCCAGAAAACCAGTGGTTATTTTTGGAGTACCTCTTTTTGTGTACAATTCAGGATATA
The DNA here is from genome assembly GCF_021869535.1 of Mytilus californianus. Lineage (NCBI taxonomy): Eukaryota > Metazoa > Mollusca > Bivalvia > Mytilida > Mytilidae > Mytilus > Mytilus californianus. Next base: position 55,796,710 of record NW_026262679.1, on the reverse strand, counting down.
CCTGGTTTCTATGAAGTTAAACTTAGGTAAAATATTTAGAAAGCTGTGAATATTGCAAAATTTGATTGAACAGATAGGAATATTTAATTGGTGGTCTGACACCTCAAAGTTGTACTGAATACATTATCTTAGTATTGTCCGCAAATTGTTTGAGGAAACATCAACAAACAGGCGTTTTATTGACGAAGAAGAAATCATATTAAGACATCGGTATTTAGTTCATCCTGGTCGAATCTTTTACAAAAAAGAATCAAAGAAATTTTCCGAAAATAACTTTCCTTCTATTTCGGATATAATTGACGAGGAAAGGCTGTTGACTATTCGTCAAGGAATTGAAGGAACCCTTTTATTATTTTTCTTCATCATGGGTTGGCTACTAGTGACAAAACTGTATAATTACGTTTTCTATTTTGCTTCGGTTTTCATGAACCTTTTCAGCAAGGTAAAGAAAGTGGAACATTTTTCTGATTTCATAAATGATATTGACTGCCTTTTGATATCAGCTGAAAACGAAAGACAATACAATATTGTAAGCCAAGGTTGACAATGTCTTTTCGAGGGGTAACAATCTGCTCTATCACCCTCTCAGCTATGTATTATTTACTTTATTATACTGAATGTTCTGTTAATACTGTCTGTTAAATTTCCAATTCAAAGTAATAGACTATAACCTCTTGTACATAACAACCATCCCTATTTAGTAAAGTGCACAAATGATAAAGCGTCTCCGTGAAGGGTAATAGAGTTTTTGCCATGGGATAGAGTAAATTATCTCCCTCGTATTAACCAATCAGAATCCCGCATTTTGACATGAAGTATAATAATATATAAATAACACATAGCTGAGAGGGTGATAGAGCAGATTGTTACCCATAGAAAACATTGTCAACCGCGGCGAAGCCAAGGTTGACAATGTCTTTTCGAGGGGTAACAATATGCTCTATCACCCTTTCAGCTATGTATTATTTACTTTATTATACTGAATCAGCATCCCGCATTTTGACATGAAAGTATAATAAAAGATAATGCTGTACTTGTAGCTTGTGAATTAAGTTTGATGGATTGTACATTTACATCAAAATCTATATCCGGTATACACACTTTTAACTTCTCTCCTTCCAGACAAGACGATATAAGGCTATTGTCATAATTTGTTCTACAGATTTAGTGCATGACTCTTTTCTAAATACATATGTCATAACAGATATGATTTTAAATAGACTGAAGGACAAATCTATATGGGAGACAAATATTTCAATTATCAAAACGGACATCCAAAGACTTCCAACATGTTTGTTAAAATACAAACAGGTTCAATATTTTGATTTTTCTAAGAATTTTCTTAATGAGTCAGATAAAAAAGATATGATATTATGCTGGGCACAGTCAAGATTTAAAACCACAAAACTAACGTACTACGCAATATTTTTCCGATGGTTTGAAGCAAAGTGTCTTCAATTTTATTCACGCCACAAATCAATAGCATCGATTATATATATATATGTTTTTTTCATTCATACTCGTTTTATCGTCTTTTCCTTAACTGAAGATCTTTGAATTTCCAGTTAATAATTGACAATCACTAATTCATCTGTTGACTCAAAATCAATGTTTTGTCAATGTATTTTGATTTTTTTTAATTGTATATTGCATTTTTTCCACATTGAAATTTGTGAGTACATATATATCAGTGTATAGTTATTGATATTGCTTTTCTTTCTCGTATAACCCTGCTAAATATATGATGGTCTCATTTATGTGGTTTCCAATTGTTATATACACAATAGAAACCTCCATTGCATCCACCCCATGTATGAAGTTGAATCAAAATGTTAAGGTTCGATCGAATACTGGTATGAAATAAGTATTAGATATCCATTCCAGCAACATTTATCAATGGATAATTGAAGGTGTGAATCCATCAGTATTTCAGGCAATCAAATCAATGTTTGTTCTTTACTTAATAATTTATGTAAATAGTGCAGTGCAGGGGCAGTTTTAGGGGGGTGCCTGGGCCCCCTTATGGAGCTTCATTTATGCTTAATCCAGACTTTTTACCGCTTCCACTACAAATATTGTCTAGTTTGGGGCCTGCAGGGTCTCCTTTTTCAAAATCCTGGATCCGCATCTGCAGTGCCTTTTTCTGGAAGAGTTTATCAGAGCGCAGCATTATTGGTAACATTTGTATGCCTTTTTGTTGAAGTTAGAAGTATTTATGATGTTCTAACAATGGAATTTTTTGTCTGACTTATGAATCTGAATATGGCCACATGTGAAATATGCTCATGATGTAAATGCTGCCAACAGATGTAAAATTCATTTTGCCATCTAAAGGAACTTCCAAATATTGTACAATTTAACTGCCACAAAACAAGTGAATTTTTTTACTACATATCCATTTATTACTTGACAAAGGACTTAATCAAAACAATGTGTTTAGAAAACATGTGTACCAAATACCTCGATATTTTTTAAACAGAACTATGTTTAAAATGAAATATGATAAAGCTGTTCAACCATGCAAATTCACTTCCTGAAACTAAAAACGATAACTAAAAAATAACCAGGAAAGTGTTATTCAAACACCTCTACTTTGGAATATCTTAACAAAAATGCAAGAAGACAAATATTTTTACATGATTTTAATGTTCTACATGTCAAGACATGGTACAATGATAACATGATAAATATGTGACCAATGTGTGATAAGAAATGCATCATATTCAACTACATATATATGTGATGTGTGATAAGATATGCATCATATTCAACTACATATATATGTGATGTGTGATAAGATATGCATCATATTCAACTACATATATGTGATGTGTGATAAGATATGCATCATATTCAACTACATATATATGTGATATGTGATGAGTAAATGTATCATATTCAACTACATATACCTGTGATGTGTGATGAGTAAATGTATCGTATTCAACTACATATATATGTGTGATATGTGATAATGAACAGATACTGAACAATTCTTTTCTTGGCAGCTTTAAAAAAACAACCATTAATTCATGAAATATCATTAAAAATACAAACCTGAACACAAAGCGTTGTTATAAGTTTTCTGATTCTTATATTCAAAAACAAAAAAAGGAAATAAAAAGAACTATATATAAAAAGTTTGAAAATCAATTCTGGTATCATTTTCATAAAACTATCCTTGAACAAACAAAAAAATTATTCAAAAGTTTCTTAACACCTTTTAGGTTTGTCTATCCATGCTATTGTTAATACCCGTTTGATCTGGTCATGTCATAAGCAGTAGGTTGCATGCTTTGTTTACAATATATCATACAAGTCTATGTACATGTAGAAATTAGCACTAAAGAATACAGAAATCAGAAAGACAGACGAAGAAAAGGAATGTCTAAGTACAGTGTGGAACATTTATATCATTTATACCAATTCTGTGGATTCATTTAATTTTTGTGAGTACCAATTTTCGTGTATTGAGGAAAATTCATATTTTCATGGATATTTGATTTTGTGGTTTTGCAAAAGTCTGCATATAAGTCTATAAATAATAGCCACTTCCTTAAACATCTAATTTTGTGGATCACCTCTACCCACAGAATCCACGAAATTTGTATCCACTTATATATTAATGAACCCACAGTATATCAAACCATTTGAACCAATTACAAGGATTTTTTATATCAAATTTCATCCTTTATTGCATGGTTTGGAAGTATCTTATCAAATTTTAACTCAGCTCATGTTTCCCATATCATGCATATATAAAATTTAATCATAATAATTATTTACTGCAAGGTTCTATATAGGTTGAGTCCCATTATAACTATTATGCTCCTATCTATGCTTCTTTAGAATATTCAAGCCAGAAAAATTGAGTACAGACCTCTGACTGGTTATAGCCTGATTAATATCATATCAAAGCGTTTTTTTTAAATTATTCTTAAATCTTTTTAACAATTAATGTAACACATTTTACAGTACTATTTGTAAAAAAGCTTATATTAGAATACAAGATCTGTAGATCACAATTAACATGGAATCCCACCTTTAAACCTGTGAAGTTAACAAATCAGTATCAGACATAAATGTTCCACCTCTTTACACAGAAGAAACATACAGACTTAAGTCTTACAAATTTACAAATATAACATACATTTACACACCAATCAGAAGATGCCATGCATCACTACACAAAACAGTAAACACTTAAATATATCTATTTGTAACTCTACCACATAACAATAACAAAAGCTTCACACATCCTAAACAAATAATACTACAAGCTTTTAAGTACTTGAACAATAAAAAGTTATTTTGCAATTGAACTGAAAGCCATCTTAATATAAAACTAATTAAAAAAGGCTGGTAACAGTGTCAGGTAATTCAAATATTGAAATTTAAATTTTGCATAAGAACAATAATATCTATTGGTTTTTTCCTTCTTATTATTGTCAAAATCGTAAATTTTTTGACACAAATCATCATTTGGTGTCTTAACTTGCATACCATCAGAAATTTTACTTTGAAATAATTAAGTCACTGAATTCCATCAGAATATGGAAAAATAATACAATAATAATATATTTAGAAAGTATATTTAACTTATCATGGGCACATTTTAATTCACTCTGTGAAAATCTCTAAAAATTTAATCATAATGCTTTACTGTTGTCTTTCTCTCCTTTTTAAAAATTTTGTACAATTTTTCTGTATATACAATTGATAACTATGTACATTTTATAATAAAACTTTGAGTATTAAATTAACAGTATTTTTACATTGTTCTCCTGATATTATAGCACTATTTATGGCATTGAGTTATCTCCCTGGACCAGAACTCTCTACAGTTGACTTTCTCTTGATTTCAAACTTGGAGAGAGAGGCATTGCCATCACTGGAGCTCTTGATCGTGGTGTATTCATTGCTTTCTGAAAAATCATATAAAGATATTCTAAAATATTGAACTATTAAAGTTGCTGTTTACAATACTTATTTTTCTTGTGTAAATCATATTAAATTTTAAAGATAACAAAATGCCTATACCTATTGCCATTGTTGAAGATACGGTAAAGTCATTGTTTTGACTATTGAAAACTTTAAATGTATAGCAAGTAAAATAAAAAAAAGGAGGTGCACAATGATCTTGAAGATTTTCTGAAAGTTTTGAAGTTTCAAGAAATTCTAGGACAGTCTTTTAAATAGGAGTTAGGGATACAACAGGTGGACAAAACCAAAAGCAAAATGGACACATAAACCATATACATTTTTTATGTGGACTGTTGCGTTCAGTGAGGAAAGGGTGAAGTGAAAAATACAAGAAGCTTTCTTCTTATTTTTAAAGACTAACAAATAAGTACTATTTACCTTCATAACTTGTGGACAGTCTTTGAAGGTGTTGGATATAGGTGAAAAAGACAATGGGGACACCATAGCAACAGGCTTCCCATGAAGCTCTGGTGTAAATCGTAACACTCGGGTTTCTGGTGGGTTCTTGATCAAATATTGTATTTCATTCTCTATTGACGGGATAGGTTCTGGTGTTGGACGTTTCTCTGGTATGCTGCCATCACTACTTCCACTACTCAGACGTTTCCGTGCCTTAGGGGTCCTGTTTCTGGGTGTGGCAGGTGATTTACAGAGGTCAACTATGTGCACAGCAGGACTGTTTGGCTGAAAATTAATAACCAGAAATGTATATGCAATATTCTAGACAAAGAACAGTTTTTTTTATAATACTTTAAATTTGGAATATTACTTCTTTGACAGTAATTTAGTTTTACTGTATTGAATTGGAACCTAACTTTGAAGACTTAACTCAACACTGGTAAACCAATTACCATTTGATCCATTTGCAAATGATGGTCCAGAAATAAAGTTTGGTTCAAAATCTTATATATGCACAGAAAATAATGTGACAGTAAGAAGGATCAAAAACTGTTAGAAAAAACATACTAAACTCTCAAAATCATAATTTTACGATTTGTATGTCACTGTTGAAACCTTGCATGAACCTTTGATATGATCAACAGTGTATATTCAACTACACAAATATCTGTACTTACTGTTTTCAGTATTCTCAATTTTGATGAGGATTTGTCTTCAGTGAACACATTATCTAAGTTATCATTCTCATCAATATTAATTGGCTGGAAAGAAAAAAAAACCACCATGAATAAATGGTACTACTGAATAAATGTCAAAGAGCAAGAAATATATTCATAAAAATAGACAATAAGAGATCACAACACTGTCCTTAATGATGGGCTTATACTAATAGCAAATCATATGACAAGCTCTTTAACCACCTAAAGCCTTGGTAAGCAATGAATAAAACCAAAAGAGAGAACCAGATAATTTGAGACCAGCACCATATGTTTTTTAGACAATGTTTTCATACATTAACTTAATCATTGAAATAACAAAATAAACCAAGATGTCTAGCTCACAAAACTAATGAAACCCCAGCTGTAAGTATTCAGTAAAAAGGAAGTCAGTTAGCAATGTATGTGAAACTGCATCACACAGTATAGCATGCTCACACGAAGCTTGATACCACATTTTAGGATGCTCTAATTTAAAAGTCGTTCCTGAGAAAAATATGATGAAATTTGTTTTGGTTTGTAAGAATGTATCACTAGATGTGAAAATGCATCACACAAAATGCATGCTCACATAAATCTTGAATCCAAATTCAGGAAATTCTGTTTTGTTGTTCTCGATAAAAAAACCAATGACGGAAAAATATAAACCAGAATAAACTACAACCCTCTGTAGTCTTTTAAGAGGTATAATAACTACTATTTTCTTACCTTTGTAAGTGTCCATGGCAGGCCAGCAGTACACTCATTGGGGTCATTTGATCCCCTTCTTTTATGTCGACTAAACCTCTTCTGAAAAAATGAGAAATATAATATAACAATTTTAAAATATCAAGTAAAATTTAATTGAAACGGATTAAAATATTTAGTGTCTTTATGTGTAATGACTTAAAACAGTTTTTTGATGTTTTATTTAGTACCTGGCAGATGAGTGTTATTAAACAAACTTGTGAAGTGCACATGAAATCTTAAAATACATATTTTTTTTAATATTACAATAATTTATCAAACTTGTTTGACAATGAATTCAATACTGAAACAGCTTCATTCAGGCAACTTAGATTTAATTGATCAATTTTTCTTTCAGCATCTGACATTTAAAGAAAAAAAAATCATAATAAAATCTAACAGAACTGACCCTTTCCAAGAAAATGGGTTAACATAAACATGCTCCATCCTGTAAAAGTGATAATTAATGCCTACCTTAATTTGTTCTCCAAAAGTTCTACTTCTGTGATGCTTCCTGGGTTTAGCACAACTCTCATTCAAACCATTGGCATTATTAAACTGAAATAAATTTCAATAATTCAATCTTAAATCATATTTTTAAGTTTAATGTTTAAAGAATAAAGATAAATGTGGGTTGAAGTATAAATCATTGCTGCCATATCAAATTAAAACTTGGTATAAAGATTTAAGAGATCTATATTGAATGCGAAATGTTGTTATAGAGTTATGTTGTGTCACAGTGACCTAATCACAAACTCAAATAATTGTTTATGCTGGCTACAGCATGCCTTAGACTTTTGAGAGACAAAATTTACATGAATAAAACGTACGCTATCAAATTTTCAAAATCGATCAATTTTTCTGGTTATCTGATAAGAATTAATCAAATTTATCTAAGGTGTTCGATCACTGAATGTCCTTCTTAATTTTTTTTTTAATTTGTTGAATTTCTGTCTAAATAATGTAAACCCCAGATCTCCATTTATCCTTTTATTCATAGCATACCTGCTTAAGAAGTTTTTTCTTCCTTGCTGACTCAGGCATAGATTGCACATGTGCATACAATTTAGCCAGTGCCACCTGTGTATCTGTGTCAGAGTCTGATGACGACTTTCTGTCTACAAATGTAAACACTGTGTCTATAGCTGTCGCTGATGTTGTGGCTAACTTCTGAAAATGGATAAAGGAAATGATTAATTTTATTAATACATGCCATCACAAAGTTTCAAAATTACAAATATTTTCTTTTTCAAACTTAGGGACAGAAATAGCTTTGTAATGATTGTAATCAAAGTCACAATGTCGGCAATCACATTAACATCAACAGTAAAATTCATGGTTTAATTGTAACCATAAAATCCTGGAAAAGTAATACCAAATGAATACTTATCGAATCCCCAGTACCTGTCTTATATAATCATGATGGTTTTAAAACAATTTTTGTTCTGAAAATGTTTATCAAATAATTTATTTGTAGCAAATTGTTGAATTCATGTCATTCTGTGCCAACATGTTCATTGCTTTTCAAACATCAAATGTTCCCTGATTTGGTTTTTATTTAATGTTAAAAATTCTAAAATCCAAACTCACCTTGGTAGACAAATTCTCCTTATTTTCATTTTTCTGGGTGTATTTATTTGGTGTTTCCATCTGTTTCCAAAAGTTGGCTACATCTACTGCTAATTCTTTTGGGATCTGTAAAAATTGACAAATATTGTTTAAGAATCATATATGAAAGATACACCTGAAAAGTGGATTCTTTTTATATCATGTATTTTCTTTGCAACAAACTACTGTTTAAACAGTTAAATAAAACTTAAGGGAGACAATCTTTACAAATCATCAAAAGTTTTTAATTGCATTGTGAAATTAAATTATCTTATTACCACAGACTTAAATTTTCAAAGCAGACATCATCTCCAGTTTAGGCTTCAGGAAATTTTTTTTATGCAATATAATGGCTCAATTTCAATAAAATTTCAAAATTAATCAGCTGAAATGTTATTGTAATCTCATATTAAAACTAGAAAGTAAGAAATATTATTTCACCAAAATATTGTGTTCCTCTTTATATGCCCTATCTTTTGCCATTGTTTTATTTTCTTACCTTAAATATAGAAGGACCATATTCAATCATGAACGCTACAGCTTTAGATACAACTGGTGATATGCACTGTAATTCTGAAGCACTTAACTGAAAAACAATCAAAGGATATATGACAATGTGTTCCACTTAAAACGTACAGTTCATAATGATATTGATATGAATTGCAATGAGTTACCAACACAACAATACAATAAATCAAAGGACTACTAGTAGTATCTTCAAAAAGTTTACTTCATTTACTTATCTAAATTTTAAACAAATCAAGTTTATTGAATAACTTTTTATACTGATGCAATGATCATAAAGATGCTATCTTTTTATGCCTTTGGAAAATCCATTAAATTACATCTAAATTTTTTCAATTTCTTTTCAATAATTTATTGATGTTTGCAAACTGTACATGTTCAAACAAGTAATAGTTCTTCAAATGTGTTTTCTTAATGAATTTTGTGAATTTGTTCATAAACGAGTTGCACATTTCAAGTCATTTGATCTTTTCTTCTGATTCCAACAATTGTTTTGCCATTTGTTTCTAAAACTTAACATACAAATATATATATATAAATATATATCCAAACACAGAATAACCAGAAATCATTTAAAAAGTTTTCTTTTATAAAAATATATGAAGATTAATACTACATATAATTTTAAGCATGCTAAACTTAAAATTCCTTATTTAAATTCTTTCTTTTTAAGTGTTCCTTACCTTTCTAGAGCACAATAAATGGGGAGCAAACAGAGTTCCGAGGGACTGAGCTGTCATCATGTTTCCACTCGTCTTGGTTACTTTATGTAATAGATCAATCAAACATTCCAGGAGAAGTGAATTTTCTGGAGGTAGTAATAAAAATAACAACTGGAGGGTCTTCAACTGTTTTGACCGAGCCTTAGCTTTGTCTTTATCTAGCACTAGATTTGATCCCATTTCTGAAAAAAAAGTCAAATGTAACAATTTTAAACTATTGAAGTTTCAAAGAAGGGCACATTAAAATCCATTTTTGGGACTTTTTACAGTGTTTTCTGACATTTGTGTAATCTGCACTTTATTACATCTAAGTCATAAACACTTTTCAATTTTTATTAAATTTCTACATTTTTTTACTTTTCACCAAAAATCATTGTGTTAAATTTCCATAACATTGTGAATTGAAATAAATCTTTCCTTCCATGGCTAAATTGTAATACAGTGTGTGAGTAAGGTTTTCTAACAAATTTGACCTGGTAAGGAACTGTACATGTGTACTGAATATATTGATATATTTACTCTGCTTTACATTGTACAGTGACTAAAAAAATCTGTGATTTCTACTTCCTAAATAGCTTGCACAGGCAATTATCTTTTTGATCAATTTTAAGATTCAAGATATTTCAAAAATATGTTTCTATTTTGGCTTGTTATAACAGTTGCAATAGATCCTTTGTTGGTCAATATGCAAATACCATCAGATGCTGTTCTAATGGACAGACCATATAATGAATTATACAGAAAGGGTTTGTTTCAATCCCTTACCAACAATTTGAAGATGAGCTTCATAATTCTTTTCTGTAAGTAAAGGATCTGGTAATTCTCCAAGGTAATTCTTTAGCACTGTAGCACAATCATGGTGAGAAAAAGTCCCATCGTCAAGAGACGTTAAAGAGCCGTCACTCAACCATTGTTTTAACAACCTTTGTCTGGCAACATTACCAGTCTTCCTGAATAATCCTTCTGTAGTAATATCTGTAATACGTAGAATTTCTATTTAAGAAAATTGCAACATGCCAGGACTTTATAAAAATTGCTAATCAACTTTGGTAACATTTAATTTCACAACAAAGCTTTACACACAGCTTATAATAAGTATGTTTTAGCAGAATAATACATATAAAGCATAACTTGAATTACATTAAATATTGGACAGTACACAAAACCATCCTAACCACCAAAGCCAGTATGATCATATTATATTTATGTCCCACATAAAAGATATTCTATAGTATTACAATAATTTTCAATAGCTAAAGGAACCCCATAAATGGTAGTCATTTTTCCATAGCTGAGATAAGGTAGAGCAAATTGAATTTATTTCCTGGAAATTTATTGCCACTTTCCTAGAAAACAAATTTAAATATTTTTGCTACTTTAATAAGTGAAGCAAAAGTGCTGTTACTCAACCATTGTCTTAAACAAATAGAATTCCAAAAATGTAACACTACCCCAGTAAAAAGTCCTTTTGTTTAACTAGTCACTTCAAATCTGTGAAATAAAACCAAATTGATTAAGCATCATTTCTTGGAATTGCAGAGGAATGGTATTTTCATATTTATCATATATACATGTACTTACTTTCTGGTCTACCTAGAAATTCTATCAGCTTGTAGATAATGGCTACATTTTCTGATGTCAGTGGTGAACCAAATAAATGACCCTGTTTATCACCTGAAATGAAATCAATAAGATATTAACCATTTTAACTAGTTGTATATTAAAAGAATTCTGTCATTGTCTGTGCCATTTAGCTACAAAGATTTTGTATTTTCTTAATTTGTTATCAGCTTCATTACTCTGACTTGTGACTAACTTTTCTTCATATCTTACTGAATACAACAAGATATTCATTATTCAACAAGGGAAATAATTTTGTCACTGATAACATTTATACACTGCATAGCAATATCATATTAACACTGCAGAATTGTGTAGAATTTTCAAATAAACAAACAATTAAATGATGACCAAAGTGCTTCAAAAGAACAATCAAGATTATTATAACAGAATCAATAATCTCTCAATTTCTGTTGATGATTTTTCCCTCCATACAATTAAGGACAATATAGCAATTCCTAAATACAAAATATAACTTGAAAAAATAATTTAAGTTTATAAGTCTTACTTTTCTTTCTAGAAAATGGTGTGGAAGATTTATTCTTTCTTGTTTCTGTTCTTTCTGCTGGCTTATTTTCTGAAAACATTTCATCGAGTTTAGATCCATCCAAGTCTAACAGGAATGACAAGTGCATTCGTACCAGAGTCTGAAATTTTTCTGGCATACAGTTACGCAGTCTGCAGACATTTTTCTGTGCCTCTGACTGCCTGAGGCGTAGGGTGGGTGTAGACATGTCATAGGCTGAAAATAGAAAATTCAATATTGTAACCTAGTTAAAATAGTTTTCATGGTGAAACCTGTAAAAAGTAATCATTATACTCAATACTAACAAATTTTTCCCTCATGTCTAAGTTATAAAGCAATTATTGGAGTTTCAAAAAGTGAAAACAACTGACTACAGTGGTAAAAAGTTACAGATTTGTGGTTGTGTTTTGAGTTGGTTTTTTTTTACCCATATTGGAATTAATTCATAAATCAACATACTTTTTCTAAAAGTTTGTCATTACTTTAGTTAAATTCTTACTTTTATACACACATACAATGTATACAACTTACAGTAAACTGTATACAAATATTCTTTTCCATTTTACATATTTCTTACATTTGTATTTCATTTTACATTTTAAAATTAAAAAAAGATATAATTTATCACTTTTCTTTAATATCATCTTTTCTGTATGTTGAACCTATTTCACATTCTAAATTATACAAATGTATATCAAAGTTTCATTTCAGTTCTAAAAAAATACTTATCAATCACATTTTGTTTTTTTTTAAACTTACAGAATGTCATTTTCAATCCAGAAAAAAACAACCAAATCAGATATTTGGTGGTAAAAAAATCCAGTTAAATTTTCACAACAAGACCAACTGGTCACTTAACAAAATATAACTGTGTTTAATGGAGTCAATAAAACCTCCAGCTTTTATGGACTCTCCCCAAATCCCATTACTGTTGACACTGTCAATTGCACCAAGTCAAAATAACACATAACAGTGAGTGTGTGTAAACCCCCTACTGGGTTCTCTCCCTTTGTTTATTACTTTTGTCACTGAATACCCTGGGATGCCATGAAAAGACTGGTCAGTGTGAAATCGCAAGTTTATTGTCAACAGATTTCAATCAAAATCTGGTATGAATAAAACAGAGAGGGTCAAGCTGAAGTCAGAGCCATTGAAAAAAATAAATCATTTGTACTTTTTAACTTTCAATGGTCAGCTAATGGCAATTGACCAGCACTTAACATCTGTAAAATCAATAAGAAAAGAATTACTGGCAACTTTTATATCAGTGCAAAATTAATAAAAATCAAAAATAAAACTTCAAAGGAAACTTCTAATGCTGTAATACCAATCATTTTCAAAATAGATGAATATAAAATTTAGATAATTGCTAGAAGAAAACTAAATTTTATTTTTCCATTTGCTAAAATTATTAACATTAAGAAAATGATCATTTGTATCATCTGTAGAAACTATTAGAAAAATTTTATGTCCATCCTAACCTTTGGTGATAGCTGTGAAAAATCAGATAGTAGAATTTAACTAGCAACATACTCATTCATGCATTTTTGGTCATCTGCAACATACTTCTAATCAAAATTACTAATAGATTTTATAAACCATTTCCAAAACAAATGATAAGTTTAATGTTATATATCTGTAAACTACATGTATTTGAAAAAATTAAGTGAATTAACAATTATTCAAGCCATGATGAAATTGTCAAAATTCCCATATACAAAATATATTTCTGTTTAATTTCACAAGATTCATAAACACATCATTCACCACATAGTTTGAAATTTTTAAAGTTCAATTTTTTTATTAACCCATTTGCAACTGGACGAAATTTATGGCATCTTTAAACCAACTCCTTTTTTCTCTCAAAGCAAGTTAACTCAGAAAAATTATTAAGAAGAAACACAAATTTATCCTTACATAAAGAAAAAAAATAATTCTTTTCATAAAGGGCATATAAAGAAGTTACTTCTGTTGGTCCACAGACAAATAAATATTTATCAAATCTAAAACATTCCCCATTAATACAAAATAATGACACACAGTCAGAGCAAATTGTAATTATATACTCTTTATGATAAAATCAAACATTTAAATTATGGGAAAAGCTATCTGAATATCAACATAACTGTCCACAACAATAGCCTCTGGTCAAAGCTTACTGGACAAAGATGGTCATCATTCTGGACATAACAAATCATTTAATTAACTGTAAAATGGACTTTTTATGAGGGTGTCCTTTGAAGTCAGAGAGCTTTATAGACCTTCATGGCCTTAGGGTAGTATATGTATCTATAATGAGGCTAAAATTGTCAGTTTGAATCAAATTTCACAAGTTTGCCCCTATGACTTCCAGGGTGGTTTCACACTACAATGAATAGTACTGCTAATAAGATTATATCCAAAATTGATTTTTTGGGGAAAGAGAATGGTCTTCTAGTTTTTGATGATGTAACCCAGCAATAGAATTAGGCCTGGAGATTATCAGGTGCTATTGGCCCCTAAACAGATGTTGGGGATGCTGAGTTAGTATTTCCATTGTATAAATGCCAGATGCTTTCTGATCAACTGCAATGTTTATTACTGTATAAACAGTTCCATATTTTGATCATGGAAGTTTCCATGCTTTGAATTAAAATCCTGCCAGTACAAATGTTATCCACAAGCAGAGAGAAAATAAAACAATTACAAAGTGATATTGTAGTTTTCTGTCATTAGATCCTAAATTGATTAATTGTTGGTTGCTTAACATCCAGTGGCAAATATTTCTTGCATGTTCAGGACGAGTTCAAGGAGATGTTGGGAAAATATATGAAAATGACACATCAAACACAACTACATTTATAACCACACAAGACTTTCCTATTTCATTCGAATATCAACTTTTAACCATTTCTAAAAGTAATAAATATTGCCATTGCTGGGCAATCCTATTCCAAACTTTGTTTGTAATATTCTTCAATGCTTTTTTCACATTTATAGAAAGTAATACTATACTTGTGGGAACATTTTGAATTCCCAGATAATTTGCCAAGAACCCTACAAGAATTCACAAAATAGTGTTTAATTAAAAATATTTGGCATGACTTCGACCATGAAATTTTTTTGTATCTCAAGGACTTGATCTGGAGCAGGTGTTCAAATTTTTTCACATCAACTTCTTCAACTATCTTAAAAACTAAAAATTTACAGATGAAGAAACATTTACAAAAGAGATCGCTTAATAATTTTGTATTCTTTTTTTTAATTTGCTTTTTCAATGTTTAAATATTTCAAATTATCAACTTTTTGATGAAATCCACCACTGTAACTTTCCATGAAATTTCCTCCAAATGTTCATTATCAATTGACCTCCTGTGTTATGTTGCAGAAAATCAAAGTTTATTTGAACAGACATATCAAGGCATTATAGATGATTATTTCTGCATTTCAAGTAATTAATGGATCTGCCAAAACTTGTCCTTTATCTCAAACTAATGGTCAATCTGTGATAAGGGATTTGTCCATAAATCATTGACCACTGATAACACTGGACATCATAAACCACGTAACTCAATTTATCTTGTCCAGACAAGGAAATTAAATTTTTTAATTAATTTCAACTGTCACTTTAAATTCTGAGGATACCATTCCCTTGTTGTTTGAAATGAGTTTCTTAAATCTCAAGCCAGTGGTAAATTGGTTGGATAAACTTCTGACCAATTTTAATGACTCTTATAATCTGCTAGAAACATTTCATGCAATGAGGAGTTCAGGGTCATAGAATTTACCATGAAATGGTCCCATCAAAGATGATTATAAAGTCTCATTCAGATGACCACAGGTCAAGAATCACACCATAGTGTCCATAAAATTTCAATTTTAACAAGAACATTAAAATAATCAATCTCAGAACCAATTTGTCCAGGAAATTGCAATGTTCCTCCATATAATTCTAACTCTTCTTTCAAATTGGACATGGTAGAAAATAGTGTAATTCTTCACCTTACACAAATCAACCTGTCATTGGAAACAAATTACAACACAAACACTTCTAAAAGTTGTGAGAAAAATGTTCACAATTTATTTCAAATTTGAATTTGACCATTATGTTGCAGTTCAACAGGTCAATTTTAAATGGATCATTATCACTGTGGACATGCAAATAAACAGTGTCTTCCTATCCTACCCTTATTATCTATCCATTTAAAACAAATTACTGGATGAACAACACTGTGGTGGCCGAAAGAAGAAAGAACAGTTGGGATTTGATTTGTGTCTGGTCTGTATGCTTCAGATCATTAGGTCAGCAAGGACTAAAAGTACGGTGAAAAGCACTGACCAGGGGTTTAATTTAATGGCTAAAAGTTTTTCCAACTGATCTATTTAAAATTTTGCTCTCTGAACTTATTCAGACACTGAGTCATTTAAAATAAAATAACAACAAATGATTCTTAAAACTTTTATAACAAAAGAAAAACCCCACCTAATGACATGGAGGTTAAAAATCCACTAGTTCTCTGGGCCTTTAAAATAATTTCAAGACCTTCTTACGTGAAATAACCTGTTTTCTGATTCTGGGACAAAATAAATTAGGACAAGACTTCATGCAGTAGACTTAAAAGGTTTTTTTAAACTCTGAAAGGTCACAAATTTATGGATCGATAGCTACTTTTTCCAACAAGAAATCCTAATAAAGTTGACTTAAAAAAGTTATATGTTGTAAACACTGTTTATGCAAGTTATACTGAGTTGTTTATAATTTACAACTTACAAGTAGTTTTATTCTTATCATTTTTTAGACAGATTTATTTGCAAATGTATTTTCAAAACTTTAATTTCCATTCAACTTTAATTGAAAATATCCACATTCTTCAAAATACAAGAACAAAATCTGAATTGGGATTATTATGCAAATTTTTCAATTCTTTAAAGGAACTTTCCCCTCCAAATGTCAACTGACATCAATCAAAGCACTGTAAGCGCTGTAGGCAGTTAACCAAAAACCAAGGCAAACGTAATTATGAAAACTGTGGCAATGTTGCTTCAATTTTTTTTTAAAGATTTAAAAGAACAAACATTAAACATTCATATATTGTACATTTATGTTTATTTAATGAATTAATTATTAAGGCAAATAATTTATATTTTATCAAGGTTTTTAAACGCATATATCAATGTATATTTTTAATGGTGAGTCTGCAGTGGTACAAGTTCGCAAAGATTGCAGTTGTTCTAGTTGGTAGTTAACATTGGTAATAGTTGACTGTTAGTAGTACAAGTTGACTTAGTACGAGCTTGTAATAGTATGAATGGACTTGCTTCCCTGGAAAGAAAACTGAGTTTGTGTTCTACAGTACAAAAGTTATGAGACACAAATCAGACAAATGTTTACTACTACAGGGATCAAAGGTGAGGTCTGACTGACCTGCCCATAGTAAATGTAAATGACTCCCACCTTCACCCCAAGTCCATGATGTCTAAGTTTGGAATAAAATGACAGGTGATTATAAAACAGTTGGTCAAACATTCTTGGGCTTGAAAGATTTATATATGTTTTCTTTAAAATGAGCCATAAATGTAATATTTTTAAAGGACCAGAAATAATTCAAAATATAATTAGGTAAATTCTTTAAACCTACTCATTTTTTGCATCAATAAAATTTTATGATAAACAAGAAATAATTGTAACAGGATGCTGTTACAAAGTCTCCCAAACAAAGCACCCATAATTATTCCTTCCCATGGTCGCCTGACATTGGGCAAAGTCTAGTACACATTGGTTAGGTCTAGTAAAGTGATATGCATATGTGACACATCGGAGATTGACCTTGTATGTCATTCAAATCATTTTGAAATGACGAACAAGAATAAATAAAAATATGGTTTAGGAGTTGGTATCTCAACCGTTTACAAGTTCTCAAACACACACAGGAGGGGGTGGGGTGACCCTAGGGACTACCCCTATATTTCATTTGATTTTTTATATTGTCCCATACATGAATATATATGGTTTAGGGGTGGGGATCTCGACCGTTTCAAATTCTCAAACAGGAGGGGGTGGGGTGACCCCAGGGACTTCCACTATATTTTATTTGATTTGTTATATAGTCCCATACATGAGTATATATGGTTTAGGGGTAGGGATCTCGACCGTTTCCAAGTTCTCAAACATGGGGGGGGGGGGGGGGGGGGGGGGGGGGGGGGTTGACCCCAAGGACTCCCCCTATATTTCATTTGATTTGTTATATTGTACAATACATGAATATATATGGTTTAGGGGTTGGGAACTCATCCGATTCCAAGTTATCAAACAGGAGGGGGTAGGGTGACCCCATGGACTCCCCCTTTATTTCATTTGATTAGTTATATTGTCCCATACATGAATTTATATGGTTTAGGGGTGGGGATCTCGACTGTTTCCAAGTTCATAAACAGGAGGGGTGGGTTGACCACAGGGACTCCCCCTATATTGCATTTGATTTGTTATATAGTCCCATACATGAGTATATGAGTATATGGTTTAGGGATGGGGATCTTGACCGTTTCCAAGTTCTCAAACAGGGGGACCGCAAGGACTTCCCCTACATTTCATTTGATTTGTTATATTGTACAATTCATGAATATATATGGTTTATGGGTGAGGATCTCGACTGTTTCCAAGTTCTCTAATAGAAGGGGGTGGAGTGACCCCAGGGACTCCCCTATATTTCATTTGATTAGTTATATAGTCCCGTACATGAATATATATGGTTTAGGGGTGGGGTTCTCATCCATTTCCAAGTTATCAAACAGGAGGGGGTAGAAAGGCCCCAAGGACTCCACCTTTAGTTCATATGATTTGTTATATTGTCCCATACATGAATATATATGATTAAGGGGTGGGGATCTCGACTGCTTCAAAGTTCCCTAACAGAAGGGGGTTGGGTGACCCCAGAGACTCCCCCTATATTTCATTTGATTAGTTATATTGTCCCATACATGAATAAATATGGTTTAGGGGTGGGGATCTCGTCTGTTTCCAAGTTCTCAAACATGGGGAAAAAGGGGGGGGGGGGGGGGTTGACTACAGGGACTCCCCCTATAATTCATTTGATTTGTTATATTGTCCCATGCATGAATATATATGGTTTAGGGGCGGGGATATCGACCGTTTACTAGAAAAAAGCACATTTTCAAATTGAAGGGGGTTGGGATGACCCCCAGGGACTCATCCTATATTTTAATTGATTTGTTTTATTGTCCTGTTCTCATTACTAAAGACCATGTGTGTCTATCACTTACTGTTTTCGAAATAATAGTCATTTGCAAATTAAAAAAAACCAAAAAAAACATTGGGTTCTACAGTAAACCCCTCCCTTCTTTAGGCCCCTTAAAATACCCCCAAATAGATCCCAATGCACAAACGAAAGATTGATGGCTCCGCTAGACATGTTAGTCTAACATTTTATGAAACCCTAAGTAAATCTGACAAGCGGTCCGTGTTGTCTTCTAAGACGGTCCGACTTGTCTCGGGGACGAGTTGTCCCCATTTATTAAAACATCCCATCAACGTCGAACGTCGATTTGATCCGGATCTTTTTCATTCTTAATAACAAGTGTAAACATCGAATGTTGGTGCATTACTTGACAAGGTCATTTATGTGAAAAACGGAGTAATTTAAAAGAATGAAATTCAAATGTGAATACACAATTTATCAACACTCATCTCAAACAAAAGGAATATTATGATTAACAATAATGACCTTTCTATCATCAGAATCCTCCAAATTTAAAAGATACGAAAATTTCGTCTTCTAAATTATTTGAAATTGCCGCCAACAGTTGAACTTATTAATAGACTACTGACGTAGTTGTACTACGTATTGATGACAAACAATATTCCTACGACTTTTGCCATTTGGGAAATCTAAACTACTTGTCTTTAGAGATTTTTGGCGATTAAATATTTCATACAATTGTTCTTTGACATCTTAGCCAAAAGCACAGGGGATAATAAACTACATAAGGATTCCTAATGAGCACTACTTCATATGTGCAACTTCAAAACTTTTGGGTGGTTCGACGATCATTTAAGGTTTTTCTGGTCATATTTTTTGTAATCCAGAATTAAAAGTATGAAAAAAGTGTTCAATTAGTTATAAATAACATAATAGCCAGCTAGATAATAACAATGGCACGTATTTCAGCATTTATTGGGTAGAACACAAATCTAGGGTGCTCGCATAAGGCAGCTTAACTGCCTAAAAATGATAAATATGATATTTTTTTAATTTATTACGTATTGTTTTGTAAAACAGTTCCCCCCTAAGGCATTCTCATATCAACACAGACTTACACTTATGACTTATAATGTGACAATGTATTGTTTTATTATTTTAACAACCAATAAATGAAAATATACCCTCAGTCTCTTCTTTAATAATTTTTAACAAACTAATTATAATAATTAAGTCAATAAATGGATCTTTTTCTGACAAAGGCCCACTCTATCAATTCATTACACAAAGCATCCCTATTCTGTCCTTTAGTATTCAAGATTTATCAATTTTGAATCAATATCCTACATTTAATCCCTTTTTCCTGTACAAACAAAAATCCCCTTTAATTCACAAAAGAGGTTATCTCCTCTTTAACAAACATCAAAGGATTGCTCTAGATCACAAATTAGTATTCAGCTTAAAGTTAAACACTACTGTTCATATTGCAAGACATGTATTACTCAATATATATTTGTATTCATCCTTGTTTGTTTGAAGTTTTGAAATCTTCAAAAGCTATATTAGTAATGAACCATAAAAAAAAGGAAATCTTAAAGTTAAAACTAGTGGCTAAGTCAGTCTAGTGGAATTAAGAATATATACCATAAATATCACTTTTTTTTATCTAGATATATGCATTTAATGTCTTTTAAAGAGTGTCAAACAACCAATATTTGTAAAAGTGGAGTCAAATTTACTCTTACAATTCAAATAGAAGGTCTTCAGATAATTCAATATTTGAACAAATTGACAGCTGTATTAGGATCTTATAAAAGATTAAAGACAACCTCAGGTTTCTATAACACAGTATATAGTGTTATAGAAATCTCACTCAGAATAACCCTTATTTTAAGAAATATCATGTCAACAAAAAACAGATGATAACTTCTGAATAATGAATAACCAAGCAAATACTAGTCAATTCAATATTGATCTTAAAGTCATCATCCTAGACACTATAATCATTTGTTAAAGACTGGCCACAGCCATAAATCAAAACTGCCACTTTTATCTAATATTATCATATACAATCACAAATCAAACCCTTTATTATTTCCAAAAGAATTTGAAGTCCTGATTCACTCCAAACTAATGACATGAAATTCACATTATAATTTAAATGGATTCTTTGGAAAATCCAGCAGGTGTAAATTAAGGCATCCCTTTTTTCACATAATACCATATAAAAAAGGGGGGATACCTCTTTCAAAGGCATTTACAAAAAAATCTTTGGATAGTTAGAAACCTGAGATTTCCTTTATATCCCAATTCACAGGACAATATACAGGTACTCCAAAAGGAACACCATAGCAATAAAGTTAGTTTTATGATCCCAGGTGTAGGTGTCCTCAGACAATGGGGGATTTAACAAGAAGGTGTGAATACCTGGGGTATAAGATAGCTACATACCCTGGTTAATAAGACATTGTGTAATAAAACACCAGGTAATAACTTCAAAGGAAAGTTCATTAAATTATATTGGCTATCTTTCTCCACAAATAAGAAATGTCAACAATATTTTTGCAGGTCCATGGCAGGTCTAATGAATTGTCCACATGCAAATATCAAAGATAATGGGAATGAAAGCTAAATAAACAAACTTTTCCCTAAAGCAAAGAAGGATATAATCTGGTAACTGAGCAAAATCCCCAGGAGTGAGGTATCTCCAGCATGTATAACATATACATGATGAAAGTGTCAACACAGAGAATTGACTTTAGATCCACTTCCTTTTATGAGATAATTTTTTTTTAAGAATAAGAGCTAATTTTTAATTAAACTTAATTTGATATTTTTCTTTTACTTTAAATCTAATTAGATGCATCTAAATTTGCTAAAAAAAAATTGGTTCAAACAGAAAAACACTGGCTATAGAGATTCTGATAAAGTTTCTTTAGCAAATTTTTTTTTATTTCTTTCAATTTTCATTAACTTAAAATTTTTACATTTCCTTAATTAGTTATAATAAGTTCTTATATCAATGTTTATAGTTTGTCAAATATACAGTTGTCCATATATCTCAAGATTTTTCATAATCAAAGTATTATATATATATATATATATACATGTAGCTGTATTCTCATATAAGTACAATGGTAAATACAATGGTATAGGGACATATACCAAGTAATTAATATGCATAGTATAAAATATAAGTAAAAATGTAAAGTAGAGACCTAAAAGTTAACCAAAAGATTAATCAAACCAAACCTTTTCCTGCAGTGGCCCAAAATTTCACCTCAAAAATTAAACAAGTCAAATATTTATTTATAACTATATTATGTCAAATTTTTACATATTTATTGAAAAAAAAAACTTGAAAACTAAGAGGTGTCAAATAAAAAATTTCACCAACTTACTTGGAGTAGCTAGCACACTACAGTACATGAATCCCCGACCAGCACACTTTGGTGTAGACAACATTGCTGTTCTATGTCAAAACCCAACACTAAATCATTACAAATATATAATCCAATGTAAACAGAATGTCAAAAACTGAAAGAAAGTTGGCTGTCAAAACACACACCAAAGCTATAATGTCAGTTTTCAGTAATGATCCAAGCTTTCTATCAAAACACACTACTGAAATAATTCAATTCAAATTTGACACTGACGTTTATCAAAACAAACCAATGTAAACAAAACTTCCTAGAGCTTTAAAACAGGCAGTATGTTTTGTGCCTTCTCTACACAACAAACTGAAGTTTAATCATTAAAGAAATTGATGAATGAGGACTCATTGAAAATGGACAGCTGATCATATGCCCTAGGCCAATCATAATCAAAAAGGGTCATCCTTGATTCTGATTGGTCAAAAAGTCACATGGCTTCAAGTTGTAAAAAAGTTTCCAGAAGACAGGATTACATAGAATTAGGATAATGAGCAATTTGTTTTTCAGGACATCCTATAGAAATCCTCAGAAGTTATATGTATTTTTTAATACCACCAGTACAAAGATCAAATACTCCCAAATAAGCCATTACAATAGAATTAATGATTGAAGACAGATCAACCTGACATACACTGTCAAAGATCAAAGACTGTTTATAATTAACTTCTTGTTGACCTCTAAGTCAAATCTTTTCAACTTTTAATACCTAATTTGAAAAAGAAAACAACAATGAAATTAAAATGTTGTTTTATGATTTTCTTTTTTCTGACCACTTAAAACTTTTTTTTCATAGTGTTCTGAAGTAAAATCTTTTCAGATAGAATTTCAATAATCATTCTATAAATTTTATTCACCTAAAATTACATGCTCATTATTTCCTCAGTTTTCCCATATTTTTTAGAGTTCAGATTTTGGCGGACCTTTTGAATCTTTCTTTTCTCAATTCTATTTTCCTGCCAATATATAAAAATTTGCATTGGAATACAGACTAAGCCTGTACAAGTCCTCTATTAGTTACATCAAGGGTTTGTATAGTTTGTATAGTTATACAAATCCTTGGTAATAAGATAACACTTTTTGCAAAAGCACCAAATAAAAATCATTTTACAAGGCATAATCGTTCTAGTTCAGTCGAAATAAGGAATTATAAATTTACATTGTTAACAAATAAGCAACCCTATCTAGAAACCCTATAACTGATTTCACAAAAAAATCTTGTGAAATCTTAAGAGAAGCCTTGAACATTTCTGTGCAACTTACAATAGTTTTTTGTAGTACAGGTTATTGAGAAAAGAGCCCCTGACTATCAACTGGGGCATTTATAAAATATTCCTCTTCAAAGCTATAAATTAATACACAAAAATTATATTGCAAATTTATCCAAAAGAAAAAAATCTTGTAAAATCATAAAATACTCTCAAAGAGAGTTGTGCACATATTATATAAAAAAACAACAGCCTCTGTTAACTATCCAGGACACCAGACTACTACATACTAGTATCAGCCTGGACTAATAAAGTGCAGTAAATGTCAATTACTTAGATAAGAAATTGTGATTTACCTGTCTTTCGCTAGACAATGGACTGTTGTGCCCTCTGTCCAGGGACTAAAGTGCTACACTTGACAGTTAGCCCTTAGACTCAATAATTGTACTTTCCTTGTAGTGTTTAAAAGTGACAGATCAGAAAGTGAAATCAACAAGTTGATTAATAAGTTAATCTTGATCCTAACAATGATGTACCTGTAGATATATTTTATAATTATGGTAATTATCCCTGCATGTCTACAATAGAGCACCATTCCATATCAGTGCCAAATAGACAGGCTAATACTAATTTAATAAAAGTAGATGATGAATATCATTTATTTTTCAAATGTGATAGTCATATTCATTGAAATTTAAATTTCTAATCATGCTCAAGGATTTGTATAGTGACAAATCCTTGTCATGCTGATAGTTTATAATTATAATGGCTTATAAATACTTTAAAAAAATCAAAGATTTTACTAATTCCTTGCATTTATCTAAGTAGAAAATTCATATATATTTAAAATGTGTCTAATTTTACTTGTCAATTTCAAATTTAAAGATTTTGTTTTAATCTATCTCTAACTGGAAGCCAGAAGATCATTTCCCATCTGCAAAATAAATGCTAAAAATCAAAGACAATCTAAGTACAACAAACAAACAAATATATATATATCTATTCTATATTTAATTAACACATTTATTATTACATAAACTGCAATGAAGCCATTGCTATCAAACTATTATGGGTTGATTCTGGGACTATTATTTTCACATTAGTATGATAGTCCCAGGTTGGTTTCAAAATATGCCAGAATCAGATAATTTAATTTACACTTTCAAAACTATGCCCAAAGGAACATTACAAATCAAATCTAGCTAAATTATATTAGTGCTAATTAAATTTACATGATAAACTAGATTATCTTCAACCATTTATCAAG
The DNA here is from genome assembly GCF_021869535.1 of Mytilus californianus. Classification (NCBI taxonomy): domain Eukaryota; kingdom Metazoa; phylum Mollusca; class Bivalvia; order Mytilida; family Mytilidae; genus Mytilus; species Mytilus californianus. The sequence goes on along the minus strand of NW_026262679.1, from coordinate 55,771,783 downwards.
ACAAAGAGTTTAATATCCTTTAGAAAAATATCATCTTTTATGTTTTTAATTAGCATGTCCAAGCCAAAAATCAAACAATTAACTATTTGTACTGATGTAATAATAAAAGCCTTGTTTATAAAATGATTAGGGGTCAACATTTGTGATGAATAAACAAATATTGCTATACAATAGTTACCAAAGCTAACAATTATGCAATATTTTTCTCATGTCAAGAAAAATCTTACATTGAAAGTTTGTGAAAAGTTGTTTGATTTCAACTTTAAGCATGTTTGCCATCTATTATAATTACAGATTGTTTAATAGAAGTATAATGAATATAAAAAAATATAAAATTGAGAATGGAAATGGGGAATGTGTCAAAGAGACAACAACCTGACCAAAGAGCAGAAAACAGCCAAAGGCCACCAATGGGTCTTTAACACAGCGAGAAAATTCTGCACCTGGAGGCGGGCTTCAGCTGGCCCCTAAACAATTCAATGAAAATGGACATCACACTAAACTCCAAAACATATATAAATGAACTAAAATTAAAAACATACAACACTAACAAAGGCCAGAGGTTTGTCCAGACATGAATGTTTGTCCTGACATGAATAAGTCATGAGGGGATTCAATTTAAGGGCATACGTAACAGTTTTGATCCCACGGTGATTTTTTTACGAAAATTTGCATACAAGCTATTTGTCACCTAGTCAATGCAAATATGTAATAAAAAATATACCTTCATGTGTTACTTTAAGAGATAAATGGGGTCAAAATTTTAGACATTTACTCAAAATTTTGTTTTTTGGAACATTTCTATCCTTTGGATAGATATACCTAACTTTTTTGTTTCAAAAGATAAACACAATAAGATTATTGTAAAAACATTTGGAAATTCTCTTTTACATAGGCATGCTCTAAATTTTTATAACAATTCTTTGAAAATAATTAATTAGTTTCAGGATTTTAGGAAAAAAACGGAATTTTTTGCTGTATACTTATCTAATTTTAAAAAATCTCATCAGTGACTTTTTCATAAAAATTGGTACAAATTATCTTCATACGTAATCAATCCTAATGTCATTTTAAGAAAGAGGGGTCCATGAACTCGTTTTCAAGTTATATCAGTCTGAATGATAAAAATAAGTCGAAAAATGCATCTTTTCCCGATATGTCACAGATTGACGTCGCGAAAAATAACATTTAATGTTGGCAACGTCATTATCTCCCCTGTAACTGTATCGTATGCCCTTAAATGGTTCCCTATATGCCCAAAGAAATCTTTATTTTCATCCCCTAGTAATTTTCTTTTTCAGAATTGAGTTTGAAATTTTACAATCTTCATAAAAACTTTTTGTTTTGGCTAACAAACTGGAAAATCAGGCTTTTATAAATATAAGGTGTACATGTGTGAGGCCAATTTTCAGGTAAATTTTACTGACTCAATAAAATTTTTTCTGGTCTGGGGTGAAGGGCTTTTGGTTACTGTAGTAGCGAAACTTGACTTTTATGGTTGAGGATATTTTTACACATTGATCATGTTGATAGGACATTTTAGTGAAAAAATCTTACATTTAGGGCCAAAATACAGCCCATTTTAGCAAAAAGTGAAATTATCAATTTCAAACAAAGCGTCCATATAATCATATTAAAAACAAGGCTTCAGATACATTGAATACCCTTTGAATCATGTGATTGTAATATTCAAAGAAAAAAGAAGATTGCTAGACCATATGACATATATATAAATATTATTACACAAAAAATCGAGGTAAACAGCAAACAACTATGATACGAAACTTAGTAACAGTTTATCGTAAGAGATTTCAGGAACAAAAATAATAAGATTACAACTATCTACCTAATAAGGTGATTACATTGAAATAAAGCTTAACGTGTCAAACCTTTTAGCCCCAGGATTTGTACGAACGTGTGAGAGCCTGATAAAAAAATGTAGAAACACACTGATAAAGAAGACAGGTGACAAGACTATGTCAAATGGAAAGAGAATGACACAAATGACATCTTAGATGCTATCTGCAACACATATGCTTCTTTCTTCTATATAAACAAATATTATTTAATAAGAGACGGCATAGTAGACATCCTTGTATAATACCTTCCAACAAAAAAAGTTGTAACTATGTCCAGTGCACTAATCTGTATTGAACAATTTTGTTTGCAAAACAATTTTTCTTTTTAAAAAATTTTTTTTTTTTAATAGAGTTAGAGCAGCAAAAATTCATAAAAGTTTATATATATACATTGTACATGCAAATATTACATGCTAGCTCCCAAGATGATACTGTAAATTTAGAAATTATTACATGCATTTATTATTGTAGAAAAATTTGCAGAATTGATCATTGCGATTTCAGGAAACCCTACATACAAATACTCACTGCAACCAGTATCAAAATATTATCGTGAAACCAGTTATTTCTCAATAATAAAAACATTTTTAGAAAATGCGCACCGCCTGGAGCAGCTGGATACGACCGCAGAGGTCGAAATATGAACAGTTGGGGCAAGTAATGACACAATATTCAAGCTTGATACAGCTCTGAATTTGGATAGTGAATAAATATTTGACACATTATAGATTTCTGACACAGAATAAATGTGGTCAGATAACTTAAAAATTTGAAATGGGATATTTAATCTACTTAATGGTCCAATATCCAAAATCTAATTTCATGTTTAGATTCAGCATATAAAAAAAAAACATGAATTCAAACAAAGTTTAATGTTGGACCCTTTGGACCTAATATAGACTAATTTGAAAACAGTGCCCAAAATTAAAAATCTGAATGCACAGTTAGATTCAGCATATCATAGAACCACTAGAATTCAGTTTATGATGAAATCAAACAAAGTCTAATTTTGGACCCTTTGGACCTCAATGTAGACCTATTTAATTAAGGTGGTACCTAACACTACAGGGAGATAACTCTGTAAAAATCAGCTAAACGTTTTAATCATGTTGTATTGTTAAGGAAATATCAAGATTCTCAATGATCAAAATTAGTGTTTGTCAAACTGCTATATAACCAGTGAAATTTTTCTGATAAAGTGGTTGGTTCAAATTATTTGAAATTTTTATATTTTTGTCAAAGGGTCAAAGTAAACATTTTGTCAAATTTTTAGAAAAATTAAACGAGCCAAATTAGTATTAGTCAAGGTGTTGGGTACCACCTTAAAAATGTCCAAATATCCAATATAGTATTACATGGTAAAAACCTCAAACAATTCAAGACTTTAAATTAATCCTCATTGAAATTGGTTAAAAGATTTGTATTTATTTTCGATTGAAGATTTCTTGCTGTTGTGCAATACTTTGCTGTTGTGCAATAACTTATACACAAGTTATTGCCGGAAACTAGAAAAATGCCTTTTCTGGCCCCTTTTTTAACCCTAATTCCTACACAGTTAGGACCATAACCCCCAAAATCAATCCAAACCTTCCTTTTGTGCTATTGAAACTTGTGGTTAAATTTCATAGAGATCCATTCACTTAGTCACTTATACAAAAGTTATTGTCTGGAAACCAAATGTCTTCGGACCACGACGACGACATGATAGCAATATTCGAACGCAAATTTTTTGCAGTCTTATAAAAATTATTGAATTAACAGTAGTCTGCAGAAAGACAAATATATATCATCCTACTGAGTACTCAGTAATATGATTCTGAACTTGAGCTGACAAGTCTTTAATCTTACTCCTGTTGTGTGCTTGACAGAGAATCCCAACATATCAATTTTGAAGTCTTTGGTTTTAACCAAATGAGGGATTGAACCAACAATCTCTATACTCAAGGTGAGCACAAGACAAATTCAGAAGCGAATTGGATAAGATTGATACAAATGATGATCAAAACAGCCAACATGGCCTATTGTCATGTTTGTGTCAACTAAGGGATAAAATTGAGAATGGAAATGGGGATAAATGTCATGATCATGGTAATTTTGAGAAAAGTACTAATGATCAGTATACTTCATTGAATCATAGATCTCTATAATTTTCTTTACAAATAATCCATGTACAGTAGTACTCAGAAAGGGACATGGTCATTATCTAATATCTATGATGCACAGACTTTTGGGGGTATGAACCCCCCTTTATCTTATTAAGGAGAGGTGCAGCACAAATAAAATGATTTTTATTATAAGATTAAATTGTTAATGCAAGAATACAAATTTAAGTAGTTAACGTAAGTACCACATGAAGGCAGTACTGTAGTTATCTTTAAGTAAAAATTTGTTATGACTACACAGAACAGTACTACAAATAATGGAAACTTTATCCCCAAGTTTTTGTAACAAATCGGTACTTTATTTAAAAAAAAATAATACTTAGAAGTTTAGATACAATGAAGATAACACATTGGAAACTATGTAATCTGTTTAAAATTAGACTTGATAAAATGGCATGTTGGTTAAAAATAAAAGGATTAATAAATATTTACTATAAATACCAATCAAAATGATCTCTAATTTATCAATTCGTAAGCAAAAAGATTATTCACATTACTATGATAATCTAGCAATGTTAAAGCCAGGAACAGTTAATGTATGGCTTCATAGATAATGAATATATTATATCACAAAGGTATGAGAACAACTTACTAGCTAGACAAACCTAAAAAAACAGACAAAAAAAACATTTAATAATACATTCTTAGAAATCATTGAAAGAGTTGTCTTGAAATTGAGGTGGGAATGTAACCTGTACAACCCTATTAGGGCTCATGAAATATAATTTCACTACCTACATGATTTGGTGAATAAGAAGACACAAAGAATGAAATGATACATGTATACGAGTCGAAAGAGAGAAAAATGTTCTGCCAAAAAGGCTTTTAAAATTTTTATTGAAATGAAAATTTAAATAGTTTTAAACCATTTGAGATCATTAGCCAATATAAAAGAACTACTTTTTCTCAATGCAACTTAATAGCCATTTATTTCACATAGTCATAATATTATACATGTCATGGATTTTTCTAGCCTTACTCAGGGTGCCATAAAAAGACTAAAATCCCATGAGAATTAATTCAAAATCATTATAATCTTAAAGAACACTTGTTTTTATTCCCAAATGACCTAATTTTGCTGAAAAAAATATCAAACATGTCAAAATGGCAATTATCATGTTGAAAGGACCATTCTTAAAACACCCTCATAAACTGAAAAATCCTCCATGAGGAATACCTTACAATCTACATCAGCAAATTTTGGTGCTGTAGTCATGGTAGTGTTTGTTTTATCCAGCATTACACACAGTATACATTTTAATTAGTATTACCTGAGACTGATACATAAAACATTAAATATCTTCTTTCCAACCATATGAAGACTATTTATCATAAATTATTAAGGAAAATGTAAAAATGATGCACCTCCTAAAATTAAAATATTGGACTAATTTGCCTAAAAAATGAAAAGTTCTCTAACTTTGGACTTGTAACAAATGAGCTGCATCAGATAGAAATCGACCTTATGCAAATGAATATCAATACACCTGATACATTTGTTAACCAATTTTGGGTTGAAAAAATCTCTATGGGAAAGTCTGTAACTGTTTGAAAATTGAGTTGTATAAGAACCCTACAAAACAGACCCAAATTCATCTTTTATTTCGTATGAATTTTGAATGTTCCAAAATCAATCAGTCTTATACATGAACATGATGAATATGTATGCGTGTACTTGCACTAGGTCGACTTCTATCCAACGCAGCTTAATGAAATTATGGAAATTAAATATACACTATGGTTCCCTGCAATCATTCATCTTTAAAGTCATATAATCTTCAGACTTCATCAATATCAAAAGACAAACATATTGAAAGAGGAAAGTGAAAAAAGTAGACAATGTTAGAACAGGGAAATGTCCCCTAAAACAGCAATTTACAGGTAATTTTGCCGTACTACGAAATAGAAAAATATTCCTAGTAGCATGTCCCTTTATAAATATATATTGATTCCAGAAATTACACATGACTTTTATGATTAAATCTTATCATGCTAATGATATTGTGATCTATTACAGTAGCACTAATATGATAACATAGCATTGATTAACCCAATACATAGGTGTCAGGTAAGCAATAGACAACAGCAACAAATTAGAACAGAACAAAAGTGAATACTTATGTCTTTTTTTTAAGTGTCAGGATATTGGGTATATATATCACAACTGTCTTTTTTTTAAGAGGTTTCTCATTCTAATCATGAAGTACACAGTTTTTTTTATCTTTATTAAAAATCACACAGTATAATGTATTTTCTGGATTCATTTTAAGTTTTCAACATTTTTTATCATGTTAATATGTAAGTCTGATCTAATAGCTTGAAACTGTTTTAACAAAAGCTTTTAAAAATCCAAAAGACCATCCATGGTCGTTCGTTTTACAGTTGAGGTTTACCATGAACGAATATCTACTATGCAATCATCATTCATAATTATTAATATATAATTTAACTGTTCATCAAAACCACAACAGTTATGGTATCACATGCAATCAACACTAGTTAGTCTAGAATAAGCAAAACTTTAAATGAATTCCTGCCCTAAATTCATCCCATAAGATTGCAAAATTATTTTATCTTTAAAATTTTTAAAAACTTTTCATGCAAGTAGTATCAACTAGCACTCGTTGAACAACATCTGAATATGGTACCTTTAGGTTTTTACTTTCCATACAAGACTTGCCTACATATGATTTTACATAGATGTTACCGAATATCAAAATAAGCTTAACTTCACAAAAATCTTTAAGATAACATAGATGATCTTTCAGACTTTTGTTTTTATTTCAATTTTTGTGTCACCTTAATAGTTTCTCCCAAATTCAAAATTATAGGCATTTTGCACTTTAAATTTATATCATTTTTGGGATATTATTCACAAGGATATAATAGACCTTATCGCTATTTAAAAATCTGCACTGCTTGACCAAAGAATCTGCCCCTCTTGAACTATTCCATTGTGGCATCAGATATTTTCTGTTATGACGTCAAAACTTACGGGAACCTTTGTGATGTCCAGTAATGGCGGACAAATAGCGATAGGGTGTATAAGTCACTGATCCAAAAGAGTCCAGATAATAATAATGTCTACTTGGGGTATTTTTTTTATTTGATATTTATAATCCTTCATAGTCCAGATAATCTTTGACTTTGAAACTGTAACTCTTATGGTCCTTGGTAGTCTACTTAATATTTCTTGTTAGGCTATTTTATTGTTTTAAGAGAGCGTCACAGCACAAAAAGTCCAAGGTTACAACTGCAAGACTACATAATTATATGGACTAGGTCCTTGGGATACTTTTTTGTACTGTGTAACATGTACAGTGTAAGGGCAATGAATCGCAGCTAGTTCACATATAATTTTTTTGTTTTTTTAAATCCTTATGTTAATTATAGTACAGCATGTACATAAGGTCTAAGTGAGCTTTGGAATCAACATACATAATAAATTATATATAGGTCTGTTTTGTTACATCTTGTGATCCGTTCATTTGGCAATCGCCAATGGCAGTCAGCAGGGTTTAAGAACATCAGTTTTTCGACCTGCTAGTCAAATGCGTTTTGTTAAAATATACTTTTTCACTCATTTGGTCTTTTGGAAAATGTTGTTTGTGCTGTATTTTACGCAATCATAGGTTTGAACATTGTTTTCAATTTAGACTTGTTTATAAATTATATATATATTTATAAGTTATTTTTATAATAATGCAATACTAAAAGTTAAAACTACAAAATGGGTTTGATGAATCAACTTGATCATCCCCAAGTAAGATACTTGTACCTTTAATACAAGTAAAATAATGCTGGCTGTTCTTCGGTTCATTTAGACTTTAGTATGCAACGACTGACCGGTTGAACATGTTGAACGCAAAATAACCCGGACTATCATTTATAAAATACAAGAACTGACAGAAATTATATCTCAATACATTGGATGAAAAACGGAAATTCATATAAATATCAATATTAATCTAGTTCCCATCGATGCAATAAAAAGAGAATGTATACTTTTAAATTTACTTGCCAATATTGTTAGATTATAATAAAATCTGTAGTTTTCAAAAGTTGAAATGGCCGCTTCGTGTCAAAAAGTAACGGTGTGATCGATTGGATGATTGGAATGCATCTCGGACGTTGATTGGCCAATCAACCCGATACCAAGATGTCAGCCCCCATGGCTTGTTGACAATCACTGAGTCAGTGCACGAAAGTGTATTTTTCCTCAAAATACATTGTTTTCAAACATATATATCAAGAACTTCAAACATAATTGTACGTTTGAAATATTATTTTATGACTGACTTCAGTTAAAATCCTTCTCTTAAAGCCAGAAATTGGAAAAGATGTCACATCTTTCAATCCCAGCATATTATTATTAGAAGTTATAGATCAGATACAAAATCATAGAGACCCTGATATAAATTTTTAAATGAAAAAAAAAAAATCAACGGAGAAGGTAAAAAAAATTAATATAAGGAAGGTGTAACCTGTGAAAGGGGAAAACCTTTTAGAATACCTTACGATATCCTGTTAATAGAAGATTTATACATATAACAAATACAAAAATCTGCCTGATTGATCTGAAGTGAGTTCCCCCAGAGAACTCATTTTATTTGCCATGTTTGCTATAACTTTTAAGATCGCATGTTGATTAAGCTGAAGGCTCTAGATTCATTTTATTACCTACTAAAACAGAAAAAATTAATAAAAAGGTTCGTCCTTATTATTTATTTTGGTAATCAGTTATACAAATTTGTGGGAAGTTGTACAACTTACAACATACATGGCAGCGTCCGTCAACAGAACAGGATCAGGGTAATGTCCAAGTTCAACTTTTGGAAAAAAGTTATATTGCTGCTTAATTCATGTATCAGGTCAATATCTTTATAATATGTTTTTGTAGATTGACTTAATAACCCAATTGGTCATTTCTATTAAAGATTTATTTTAAATTTTTGATTAATATGCCTAAATAAAGATATTGACATATATCCTGTGATAATTTATGGCCTTCATGCAGCCTTATGCTACAATGTATATGGAAAGACTTGTTCAATAATATTCAAAATGTCAGTACATGTATTTAGGGAATTGTTCAATTTTTTTTCAGTGACACCATTTGTTATGATTTGGTGCTTTTCAGCTAAGCATGTGCAAAGTCATGACAGTACTGCTTATAAGTAAAATTTTTGTGTACATCTAATTTATTGTTATGTTCATGGTAGGCATTATACCACAGAATTGGCCCTATGCAAAAATTTCACTGTCCCATTGAAATGCTTTGTGTAAGGCTGTTAAATGCAAACAATGAAAACAAGGAAGATATGACTGCCTCTGGCCTTCTAAGGTAGTGTGAGGTCCAACTTTAAAAGAAAAAAAGAAAAAGGAGACACAAAAATAATCTTATATACATATGGTATTTAAGAAAAACTAGGTTTATAGTTTATAATAGTCAGATGGAATGACATGTTTTAATGCAAATCTTGTGAAGATGTCAGTCTTGTCCCAAGAAGCTTCATTTTCATTGGATGTTGAAATTTTATCAGTGGCTGTTGCCTCCACTGGATGTTAAGTATTTGTCAGTCTATCCGTTAAATCACACATCTTAAGCAATCAGAAGAAATTTTCAGTAGAATAATGAAGGGCAGTTGCAGCGGTATAACAAGGGAACATTACACGTTATGTATTTGTAATACAAATGATAGGGAAAACACAACTGGATTCATTATTATTCATGAGATACCAGTTTTCATGGATTTCGTGGGTATATTAAAAGTTTAGCCATGAATTTAAATGTTCAAAGAAGTCCAAGTTTTCTACAGTCTTGTATGCAGAATTCAAACCATGAAATCAAATATCCATGAAAACATAATTTTTCCTGAATCCACAAAAATTGGTATCCACGAAAATAAATGAATCCACAGTATCACATTTTTGCAGTCCTCACTTTCATAATGTGAAAAATAGTGTCTTTGATACATGAAAAGGATATGAAATATTACCAAAATTATTTGACATTACAATAAACCACAAAAACAAACTCCTCCAGAAAAAACGTAAATACAAAGAAAGACTAGAACAAAAACTCATGGTCCTAACTTGGTTATGACATGAAATTTGATGGGGTTAAACCAGTCTTAAATAAAACAAATCAAATTTAGAAAACAAGTCTTGTAATTTTAATGAATTACAAATACCAAGGAAAGTCTGTTGTTTTAACAGTGAATATAAAAAAAATAAACCAAAACTTGTCGTATGTTGAGAAAACTATGATTATTTCAGTAAATATTTATAGATTATTCTATTACCATTAAGGCACCTTTAAATATTATTTTATTGCCAAACACAATTGTCTAGTTTGCATTTGATTTTCTTTAAATTCTTGTGTCGATCCATCATATGTATGCATATAAAGAACATCAGAAGCTTTTTAATTTTTGTTTGTGTTGTGTGTTGTTTATGGTTCCACCTGCTAGTCAAATGCGTTTTGTTAAAATATACTTTTTCACTTGTTAGGTCTTTTGGAAAATGTTGTTTGTGCTGTATTTAGACCCCTCTACCAAAAAATTTGTTTTGCATGCACACGTATAAAAATTGTGGTTTTTATCCAACGCAATCATAGGTTTGAACGTTGTTTTCAATTTTGACTTGTTTATTGTCATTTTATACTTTAATATTCTGTAATCATTTACTTGATCAAAGACATGATATCTATATTCCTACTATTTTTTTTTTAGACTAGCTGATGCAAACCAACAAAAGCCAACAGAAATGTCAGAATCAACAGCCTTTAGGCAAATGGACGAGAAGCATGTTTCAGTTGATGTTCATCTTATGCTCTGGTCACCAAAGTTTGACTTAGTTGCACTCTCTAATGTTCAAGGGGAGGTAATTACTTAAATTAACGTTTGTTAAAACTATGTTCAAGGGGAGGTAATTACTGAAATTAACCTTTGTTAAAAATCTGAATGTGAAGTAGAGGCTATGATCTGTTAGATTGCTACACATTATTGCTTAATTTTCATTTCTTAAGGTTATAATGGAAGTACCAATACCCTGTAGGAAGTACTCTTGAATCATTTAGAATATTTTTTACAATTTCAAATACCTTTAGTACAATGGACTTCAACTTTACATGTGATGTGAACATATTTAAATAATAAAGTTAAAGGTGACTTATTGGTCCAAGGGAGGGGTGTATTTTTTGTTGGATTCTATTTTGTAAATTAATATACATATGTTCAAAAACTACAAATCTCATGTATCTCTTAACTAAAAAATAATAATGGGAGATCTCTGATTCTTGAATATTAAAAGTTAACATCTGTGAATGTGGATGCACAAACACACCAATATTTCAAATGTAAAGATAAATACTGCAAAATGTCAAATGTTATATTTTGAAAAATTTGTCATCATGGTCATAGATGTATCTACCTGGTCAGATTGTCCAACATTAATTTTCTGTTTTGATGTAACATAATTTTTGGTTTTGATTTTATGAAATCTAAAGATATAATTTATAAATTAAATTACTTAAGAAACAAAAGGTATAGTAGACTTATCTTACTTTTTTCAAAGGAACATAGCATTGTGCAAACCAAATTTTGTTTTGTTTTTAAACCTGCCTATGATAAGGGGTATTATGCTTTCCAGCCTGTATTCCATCTTGATCAGTTTAAAATTACTTGTCACATTAGTAAATCATAAAGTTGCTGTTACATCAAGTTTAAACTTAGTCATGTTGGTACAAATGTTTATTATGATGTAAACTTTTTGAAAAAATTGCTAAAATAAGGGTTTTGACCCAAATTTCATTGCTCATTGAAAGTTAGAGTGAGGCATGATGTCCTGGACACACACTCTTGTTTTTATACGACCGCAAAAATTTTTGCGGTCGTATATTGGTATGACGTTGGCATCCTCGTCGTCGTCATCGTCGTCGTCGTCTGGCGTCGTCCGGCGTCGTCCGAAGACACATTGGTTTTCGCACTCTAACTTTAGTTTAAGTGAATGGATCTCTATGAAATTTTACCATAAGGTTCAATACCACAAAAGGAAGGTTGGGATTGATTTTGGGGGTTATGGTACCAACAGTTAAGGAATTAGGGGCCAAAAAGGGGCCAAAAATAAGCATTTTTGTAACTTCCAGACATAACTTGTGTGTTAGTGTATGGATCTCTCTGACATTGTACCAAAAGGTTCCATATCACAAAGGGAATGCTGGGATTGATTTTGGGGGTAATTGCCTCAAAATATTAGGAATTAGGGGCCAAAAAAGGGGCAAAAAACAAGCATTTTTCTAGTTTCATGACAATAACTTGTGTGTAAGTGTATGGATCTTTCTGAAATTGTACTACAAGGTTCCATAACACAAAGGGAAAGCTGGAATTGAGTTTGGGGGTAATTGCCCAAAATGTTGAGGAAAAAGGGGCCAAAAAGGGGCAAAAAATAAGCATTTTTTCTAGTTTCCAGACAATAACTTGTGTTCAAGTGTATGGATCTCTCTGAAATTGTACCACAAGGTTCCATACCCCTGGGATTGATTTTGGGGGTAATTGCCTTGAAATTTTAGGAATTAGGGGCCTAAAAAGCGGCAAAAAACAAGCATTTTTCTAGTTTCATGACAATAACTTGTGTGTTAGTGTTTGGATATTTCTGAAATTGTACTACAAGGTTCCATATCACAAAGGGAAAACTGGAATTGAGTTTGGGGGTAATTGATCTAAACGTTTAGAAATTGGGGGCCAAAAAGGGGCCAAAAAACACATTTTTCTAGTTTCCAGACAATAACTTGTGTTTGAGTGTATGGATCTCTCTGAAATTGTACTGCAAGGTACCATACCACAAAGAGAAGGCTGGGATTGATTTTGGGGGTGATGAATCATAAGGGCGTTCAAAAAATTGGGGAGGGGGGATTTTTTTTTTTTTTCCTTTTTTTTTCTTTTAAAATTTTCCATTTTAAGTTGGTTATTTCTGATTTATATTTAAAAGCAAATAATAATGATATGGTAGGAGATACACACCAAACAGGATGTGTAAATTATTATATAATAAGTATTGTGCAATAGCAAGAAATTTTCAATTGCACAGTATTGCACAATAGCAAGAAATCTTCAATTGCACAGTATTGCGCAATAGCAAGAAATCTTCAATTGCACAGTATTGTGCAATAGCAAGAATCCAATAGCACAATATTGCGCAATAGCAAGAAATGTCAATTGTGCAGTATTGCGCAATAGCAAGAAATATTCAATTGCACAGTATTGTGCAAAAGAAGATACTTCGTATAAATTGCTTATTTCTTGACCAATTTCAATGGGGTTTTATTCTTGAATTCTTGGGGTTCTTTAATATGCTGAATCTAACCGTGTATTAAGTTTTTGGATTTTGAGCCCCGTTTTTAAATTGGTCCACATTGAGGTCCAAAGGGTCCAAAATTAAACTTTGTTTGATTTCATCAAAAATTGAATTATTGGGGTTCTTTGATATGCCGAATCTAACCGTGTATTTAGATTCTTAATTTTTGGTTCCGTTTTCAAATTGGTCTACATTAAGGTCCAAAGGGTCCAAAATTAAACTAATTTTAACAAAAATTGAATTCTTAGGGTTCTTTGATATGCTGAATCTAAACATGTATTTAGATTTTTGATTATGGGCCCAGTTTTCAAGTTGGTCCAAATCGGGGTCCAAAATTAAACTTTGTTTGATTTCAAAAAAAATTGAATATATAGGGTTCTTTGATATGCTGAATCTAACCATGTATTTAGATTTTTGATTTTTGGGCCCGTTATCAACTTTGTCCACATTGAGGTCAAAAGGGTCCAAAATTAAACTTTGTTTGATGTCATCAAAAATTGAATTCTTGGGGTTCTTTGATATGCTGAATCTAACCATGTACTTAGATTTTGGATATTTGACCATAATAGGTGAATGTCCAATTTAAAATTTTTAAGTTCTTAGACCACATTCATTCTGTGTCAGAAACCTATGCTGTGTCAAATATTTAATCACAATCCAAATTCAGAGCTGTATCAAGCTTGAATGTTGTGTCCATACTTGCCCCAACTGTTCAGGGTTCGACCTCTGCGGTCGTATCAAGCTGCGCCCTGCGGAGCATTTTATTATCTTATGGTAAGGAACAAAATATATAATGAAGGGAATAGAAATTCATGGAAGATAATCAGATTGTTTGTTTTTATAGGTTGTATTACACAGATTATCATGGCAGAAAGTTTGGTCAGTGACTCCTCCTGGAGATGATGTCAAAGTTACTTCCCTTGCCTGGCGACCTGATGGGAAAGGTACTTGATATGTAAATGAAGTGGTGATATATAAGGAAATTATTGCAAAATTACTTTTAACTCACAGACTACCAATTTTTCTCAGTCCGTAGTTCATCAAAAAATTTAAAAAAAAAACGAAACTAAACGAAATGAAATAAAATTTAATCAAATAAATACCATAATTACGAAATATTCGCTCTTTTCAGTTTCATATTTAGACTCAGTTGTTTTGAGAAATGAAACAAAAAACTGAACAAAAGAACCATTTGGATGATGCTAATAAAAAAAGTGTTTCAATGTTCAGTGGCAAATATTACATGTTTTGTACTAGAAAGATACACTGAGTTGGATTTTAAAAGTGCTACTTTACAAAGCAATTGTGTGTCCACAAGACAAAAAATCAACCTACCAGGAAACATTATTCTGACTTTGAGCAGACCAGTTGTTGCTCTGACTCCTAAATACTGCTAAATTGTGGGGCAGCAGCAAATAGCAATTTTCAAGTTATGGCTTTGACATTGCCAGGTATCAAACTGACAACCTCACCCAATCAAGGACACTACGAAACATTAGAACCATTTTGTTTGATGACAAAATATTATTTACTTAGGAGAGGTGGAAGAGATCAAATGGATATTGAACTCATAAGTGGAAGACAAAAAGACAAACAACATTCCACAAAATCTAAAACTAAAGAATGAGCATCATGAACTTTATATGAAACCATGTACCAAAAACAGGGGTGATCTCAGGTACTCCAGAAGGGTAAGCAACTGAGTCCTGTTCTACATGTAGCACCTTTTGTGTTGCTCATTCAAGTACAAATTCAGTGATGTCATAATCAAGGAAAAGAGGACGTAATTGTGGTTATGACAATTTGAACATAGCCGTCATCATCTGTGAAACAGATATTCCATAACGGTCAACCTTAATGAAATGTATTCAGTTCCTTCTAGCTCTCTTTACATCTTAACAAATTCATAAGATACATATTATAAATTTCTTTAAATTAAGTATTTGCATCTATTTATTTCTATTATATATGTTTATTATCTTTACTGCAAACAGGGATAATCATGGTACTATATTGATGTGACCAAAGGTGTGATATAATCTGCTGTCTCTTCATTTCACTCTTTTTTGTCGTTCCTCTATATGACCCTCTTTCTCTCTTTCTCTTTTTTCCTCTTTTTGAAATTTTAAAGGAATTGTTTAGAAAATGAAAGGATATGGAGTAAATGTTCATGGGACAAAATCGCACACAGTACATAGAAAACATAGAAATTATCAATGAACAGGGCTTTTATTCCTGTTCTTCATCTTGACAGTTGATGTAGGGTCTTCAACAATGAACAAATCATTCATACCCTACAACAAGGTCAAAACGGCCCCTAGCATCGACTTAAGCGGTACTATTGATAAAAATAAACCTCAGTTCACCTTCTTGCTCCCCACCCGCCTATGGGTGCCAACTTGTGCGATGCTGGTGTACGACAGTTCTCCAGTCGAAAGCACCAGAGATACAAGAAAAGTGCAGTAATTTTGAAAGACAACGATCGCCGCTAAAATATGCCTTGAAGTTACACATGTTGGAAGCGGTCAATGAATTACATAATTTATAATTACGGGCGAGGCTTTTCAACATATATTTGTCTTTTTTGTCATACATTGCTTAGCATTATTAAGGCAATTTCAACTATAAAAGCACCATCCTCTGTGTAAAATTTACAGGAAAAGTCAATATTATGTATAGATTGTTGAGGGCTGTGCCAAAATTGATTGTGGTGTGAGGGGATAGGTGGCACTCAAATTAATTGATTGTGAGTGGTTGCCTTTTCATTAAAACTATGTAAGAATCATAAGTAAAATGAAAATTTTATATTATAGGTGGTTGGGTCTAAAAAATGTGTCTCCCATGCCACCCCATAAGTTTTATTGTTGAAAAGTCCTGAGCAGTACAGGATCCTTGGGTCCTTAAAATTTTTTTTTTTCATATCAAACATTTCTTTTCACACATTTTGCATTTTAATTTACCTTTATAGTTTTAGCAGTGAGTTATTCTTGTGGAAAGATAAACTTATATGACATAGAAAATACAGAAGTTTTACACACGATTGAATTACAAGGGCAGATAACTAGCTTAACTTGGATAAACCAAGCTATACCAGAGGGAAACACATGGTCTCCAGAACCTTACCTAGAAGATGATTTCAGTCAGTTTTTACCCAAGCTTTTACCTTTATCTAAGAGGTAAATGTTATTTCTAACGAGGAAGGAAAAAATGTGAATACAAAATATGAATCACTTGAGGAAATGACCACTTTTGTTTTGTTTAGAAATGGAGAACTTCTAAATTTTTTGACTCCAATGTTTTGATGAAGAAGAAAAGAATATGATCATTATCAATGGTGCAATCCAACGAAATTGTTGTTATATACTTTGAAAGTATTTAAACACTGAAAATTTTAGTTCAATTAGACAAGCCATATATTTCCTATACTGTAAATTCTGAAATTATTGCATGCATATCATTGTGATTTTTAGAGAATGGACAAGAATGTGAGATTAATTATTGGGATTTCAGGAAAATCTTCGTACAGCTATATGTATCATATATCAGAATGCAAGTTCTTATTATTGCGATACTCAACCAGTCGCATTATTCGCATTAATAAAAACCTCGCAATAATTTCTGAATTTACATTAATTGAAAATTTTATGTCATGAAAGATCTTAATGTGTGAAATACTTGGATAGTATTTTATATTAAGCAAAGAACTGTTTGAAATTTCACAGCCCAAAATAGAGTTCATTTATTTTGTGTATTTTCCTATCAATTGTATAATCATGACCTCTTTATGCTTTTAGTTACAGTCCACTGAATACTAAAGGAACAGCATCGTAAGTTTTAAACCATTTTGGATTTTGTTTATATCTCATTCTTATGAATAAATGTTCTTATTGCATCACCTATGAAAAAGGGTATTTCGAACATGTATTGACTTTAAACTTTTTTAGAAATGGCAAGTTTGAATCCTGCATAAAAAAAACCCAAAGAGAACGAAAAACTTGTATATTTGTGAAAAGTAGACAAAACAATATTTTATCATGACTATACCTGAATCAGTATCACAAGCTTATGGAATTATATGAGAACAAATTGTCGTTATACTGGCAATACAATGCAACACTAGCATACAACAAGTGTTAAGAATCAGGTGGAAAATTATAATTGATTAATGGTCCAATATTTGGACATCATGCTCTGATTCAATTTTTCTATTACTATCGGTTTTAAAAATGTTTGTGTATGACTTCATATAGACAATGTTAAACATTAACGATTGGTTAGTAAAAGTTTTAAGGTTCTCACTTTTGTAAAAGTCTTTTTATGATTATATTTAGTTGAAAATATTGCAACAAAGTTAAAATCGTATGACCTTGTAATAACCAATAAACCTAGAACACAACTAAAAATGGAATCACATCAGGGTCTTCATGCAACATTATTGTGTCAGTTATCACCTAAAATGTACCGTCATTTGAATCCTGGTGGATATTTGTGTCAAAAGCATTCATACCACATCTATATTTATATAGAGTCAGCAATCTTAACTACCTTCTCTTAGGCAGCCAGTACCCCCCCCCCCCCCCCCCCCCCCCCCCCCCCCCCTGTCCTCCCCTCCATCCTTTCCCCCACCATCTGTCCCATACAATTTTGGTTGCAAATATCAGCGAACCTGAAAATCGGAGCATCCTAAAATGTGGTTTTCATCACATTTTTCTCAGGAACTACTATTCAAGGCTTTCTGAATTTGGAATTAAGCGTCATGTGATCATGATGACTTATCAATTAGCAGTTAACCACATAGTTATAATGGGGCTACCATTAGTGTAAGAGCAATATCTCACATTTCAACTTGTTAATCCTATATGTGCATTGAATTTCTGCAGATTTGTAGCCTAAATTCTCATCAGTTCGTGTGTAGATTTTTAATTTGATTTAAATCTTGTACTTCAAACTTAGATTAAAGATATTTAAAAAAGAAAATAAAACAAATGTATTTTTCTTTAGAAATAAGTAATGACTATAATTAGAAGTTTGTGTTTTGAAATATGCAATGTAAATACTTGATGTAAAAGTTTCAGAAAAATAATACTACACATAATTATATTATAGATTGTGTACCAGTTCAGTGGATTATGTGATACAGAAAGCCATTGAACATGTTTAATTTCCCAACAAAAAGCACATTTCACTTGCTGTGCCTGATACCGCACAGTTAAAGCACTATCGACAGTCTGCACCAAAATCTTTTCCAGCTACTAGTCTGAAGACCAATATTCTGGCATTTTTTTATGGGTCTAAACAAAGTTTTGCAAAAACTTACTAGTTTAAATAACATTTGAAAATAATAATGCAAACTGTATTGTCATAAAGAATGGAACTCTTGATATAATTCTTTCACTGTACACATATATTTGAATTCATATTTTTTTGCAGGGAAGAAAATGTAGAAGACAGTAAAAAGTTAAAAGATCAGAAAGAGTAAGATATCTTTTTTTACCTCATGTAACACTTATTTTTTTTTATGCCCCACTTATGATAGTAGAGGGGCATTATGTTTTTCAGTCTGCGTCCCTTTGTTCGTTCGTCCATTCGTTGGTCTGTCCATTAGTCAATCTGTCCCGCTTCAAGTTAAAGTTTTTGGTCAAGGTAGTTTTTGATGAAGTTGAAGTCCAGTCAATTTAGCTGTTTGTATGGTCAAAAAAAGATAGAGAATCCATGCCAACCCCAATATCAGTTTTTCACTCCCCTCCACAAGTGTGACTGTAGACTTACCTTCTTCTCATATATGATTTTTTTTTAGTTTTGTCCCAAGATTGCTCTGATGTGAGTAATCTTACCATCTGAGTAATTCTTACAAAATGCACAGTTCTGATTCAAAGGGTAAAGTTGACATCTAGAAAAGCTCTTCTAATGAACAAATTCAGTATTTTGATTTTTGATCGAAGCAGCAAGGAAATGCATGAGAAATGTGCAAGATGTCCAAAAGATGAGGATTTCATCAGGACTTTATTTGATAATTGCAAAATGGAGATGTCTCCTCTTTTTAAATGTGATTGGGATTTATGTTTTGTATGCCAACGCCCTTAGTAGGAGGGGGCAGTAAATGTTACCCCTGACCTTCCGTTCGTCACAATTTTGTTTCTGCATTCAAACTCAGCACAAAAATACCTAAGAATAGAACAGTGGAACTCTATTAAAACTAGCAGTGACATCAAATGCTATCAAAAAGTATTTTTAGGTGTTATAAGCAAGCATGAGTGGGGGCATTTGTGTCCTCAGACATATTCTTTTATATTTTTTTTTATCTTCGATGAAATTTGTTAGTTGCTGGTCTGAGCACCTGGCTATTTTTAAATGTCTTATATCTTAGCTACAACAATTATAAGTATAAACAAACTATTTATTGCTTGCAGTATGCATGATCAAGTTTATTATTTCCAGGTTGAACCTTCTGATAGCTAGCTGTGGCAAACAAGACATCCATACGTTTGCCTATGGTGTATATCCAATTGTTGTTATGGCAGTAGATCAAATAAATGGTGTTACAGTGAGTATAAGGATTGCTAGTAGATTTTCTTACTTTCTCAGAGCTGTTGAAATCAATGTAGGGTTTGCTGGAACATGTAGCTAATACATCATTTATGTTAGTTAGTGTATTAAAATATACTGCAGATTTCCACAAGTCCTCAACAGAATTAGACAGTAAGGTCTGTTATGTCTGACGATATTCAACAGCTCTTATTTTGAGGATTTTCTTACTTGTGGATCGATTTTGTTCAACATCAAATTTTAACAGTTTTGGGTAAAGATTCCATGAAATGCAATCAAAACCCTATGGTACTAACTTGATAACTATATCTTCCAAGGTTTATCACTACGTTAGATAGTTCAAACAAAATAGTGCAGTGAAGTGATTATTATTTAGATTTATAGATGATATGTTATACTTTGATATTTAAGTTACAATATGATGTGTATTTGAATTACCATACTTGTCAAGAAAACATTTTTTTATCAAAAATTGCATAAGTATTGAATGGTAAAATTGAGAATGGAAATGGGGAATGTGTCAAAGAGACAACAACCCGACCATAGAGCAGACAACAGTGTATGAATCTTTTATACAAATAGGTTCAACTACAAATGTACAATCATTAACAAAGGAAGATAACTCCAACTCAACTTTTTGCCTAGCAAATTACAATTTAGTGTTTTATTTAAAAATTCACAAAATTGCAAAATGAAAGCAATCTTTTCCCTTCAGTGCTCACAAAGCACTTTGATTCATATTTTGTGCATCGATTGAAATTCTCATATGAACAAATTATAAATTGTCTTATTTTTTGAATCCTATTTAATTCCAATTAAAATTTAGAGATCTTCTTTCTTTTGAATTGATTTAATTTCCCCATAAATATTTAGTAGATTGTTTTGTAGATTTCTTTTATTTTCCATTAAAAGAATTTAGATTTCAGATGAAACTAATGTAAAAAAGTATGCTTAATGAAAATTGAATTTATCTTCATATTGTTAAAAGATATACCTACAACTTGATAAATTAGAATATATATATGTATAAGGAAAATTGCATCTGTCTACATACAAATGAGAAGATATACCTCCAACTTGATATTCTACACAAGTGTGGAATTCTGAATGTTGAGGGTCTTATATATATTAATTTTAGGGAAGCTATAGCAACATGACATACAGATCAAAAGAGTCAACTACCATAACCACTAGACATAGTATTTGAATCTTTTGTGATAATCATTTGAAAATGAGTATGCAAATAAACTCATCATAGATACCAGGATTGAAATTTTGTACGCCAGACATGCATTTCATAGATCTGCAAAAGAGTATTCAGTGACGCTCGAATGTCAAAAAAGTTAAAAAGATCAAATAAAGTACGAAGTTGAAGAGCAGTGACCAAAAACATCCTAAAAGTTTTGCCAAATACAGCTAAGGAAATCAATGATCTGTATATAATGCAAGTTTTTCAACTCTTGGCAGGAATACTCACATTATGAAACGTGTAGAATTAGCAAAATGTTTGGGAAGGGAGTTAACTCCTATGAATATTTTTTTTTAGAGCAAGTTTAAATGAAATGTGAATAACAAGAAGTTATCCATAATATTATTTCATGCATATTCACAAATGCAATTTTTAGATAGTTTATTTTTTTCAAAACACAATATATGTTCCTGGAATAGCCATGAGGGACACGCAAAATATTTTTTTTAATCCAACCATAAAAATCTTGAGGCAATCTACACTACTGGTATTGATAGAATTCATCGGTAGTTTTAGTAAATATTTACCCCAGCTACGCACTTAGAATGATGGATATGATAGTCCATCTGGCTGTACTTCTCATATATTATACCTTTTTAAATCATCTGATTCTTTTTAATCTTTTGCATGCTTTTGGGTTTCCTTACTCAAATCTGGGCTTGCGCATATTAAACGAAATTGCATCTTTATAAGTTTATGGGCAGTATTGGTGGTGGTTTTTCAAATCTGTCCACAAAACATTATTTGATATTCGGAGGTCAATGATATGAAATACTGTAAGTAACTATATGTACATTTCAGATTGACAAAATCCATACAGCTGCTGTGTCACAGGATCTGAGAAGTCTGGTGATAATTGCTGAAGTCAGCCATGAGTCTGCAAACAATAGCATGTTTAAAATATTGACAGTAAGTTTTATAAAGGTTCCAAAATGTTCTTTTAAGATTGTTAGACACACTGGTCAGATTAGACAGGTAAAAGAAACATGATTGTTTTTGTTTGAAATTTCAATATTTGCTATTTGCAGATGAAGCCGTTTTCCCAACCTCTAATTGCAAAGATAATTTAAAATGTCTGTATATGAAAAGTGTATATTTAATCCTTGAAAAAATTGTTGAAGTTTTTTTTAACCAAAAAGAGGTAAAGCTTTCCTAAGAGAAAAGAGACTTATAGTATATTTTAGGTGTTGCATTCCTAAATTTATTTTCTTGAAAAAAAATTAATTATCAAGTTGCATAATGGAAAAGAGGGAAATAGAGAGAAGGAAATGAAAAAAGAAATACAACTATTCTTGACTACTGATTTCTGTTTGATTCCGTAAAATCTGTCGACATTTTCAAACATCAAACATTATGTTTTATAACTAAAACTACTTAAACTTGACATTTTTGAAAATCTATATGTGTGTTATATTAGAAATGAATTTTGGACCATCTTTACTGTAAGCACAATCACTAACACCTGTATATATGAAATATCTTTACTAATGTTAACAAGGCCAGGAAAAGGTACTGGTTTTCGATGTTCTAAACTTAAAAATGTACATATTTCAAGAAGTAGAAAAAAGAGTTAACTTTAGATCTATAAAATGTTAAGGTACTATGATACTGTAGTATTCATATTTCTCCCATTTTTGACCAAATGGACAAAAAATCTGGTCATGCCTATCATGAAGCCAGACAGACGTTTTACCTTTCAAGCAGTGTCTGCTTTAATGGTGTCACGAACATCAATTGTAAACTTACCTATCTGGTTAGGTTGACTTCTCTACCAATGAAAATCTATGGTGTAGCGGAGCATGCAGAAAGTGGTGTCAAACATTAACAATCGATCAACTAATTTTGTTTATAAGAAAGTTATATATTGGTACTTCAAAAATATACACGATGGTGTTGAACTGTACCTGTGCCATTCTTGATTACATCAGTACATCACATCTAATTATTTATATATTTTGTAAAACCATCCGGTTTCAGCTGTCCAAATAGATTCCCTTCAGTCAAAACAAAAATTTAAGGTAGATTCCTATCTTGATATGAAACCTAAAAGATGTTTTCAGTAAAAAAAAAAGATTTTTTTTGCAGTACAACACCTCATTGGTTGCTTCTAGGGACAAAGAATTAAGGATGTTAGCATTGAAATGTGGACAGGTAGCATCATTGATAGCTGTAAGTGTTTACTATGTATTGGCCTAAAATATTGACTTCAGATTATTTGTTGGAAATCATAACAATTTACCATTATGTTTCTAGTTATTTTTATGTAATTTATTGTCCTATAGATGTGTATTCAAAATCTCTGTAGTGGTTATCTTTTTTTTTTAAAGTGCCACATAAGTCAAGGCCCTTTAGATCTGGTTCTTATATAGGATTCAGTTTTAGAGTTCATTTTTGAAGAGTTTTGTATTTTTTAACAAAATGAAGAGCAGTAATAACACTGTTATTCATTTGATATACATTGTACTGATATCTTGAGAAAGTTGTCTCATGTACATCTATCCTGTAATTGTTACAAAATAGTACTGGTCTCTTCCAGGGGCACAATACTCTTTTATGTAGAAATATAACGCCAATTTGTCAAGTAATTTCTACCAATTAGACTACACTGCACTTAAAACCTATGTCCAATCAGTATAAACTATATATTGAATCATTTTCTTAGTGTACTGAAACAGGTATTGGAAAAGGGCATACTGGGCAAAGAGAAGATAGGAAAAATCATTGGTTTAAAAGAATTACTCTCTTGATCAATGATATGATGATATGGTCATACAGTACACATTTAAGCCATATTAATTTGATATTTCAGTACCTACAGTTAACTGTACAACAGATGTCAGAATCCTGGGAAGACATACTAATGGAAATGGACTCGAAATTGTTAAAATTTGCACAAGAAAAAAAGGTTTGTTGCTCATTACAGAGGGTATGCTTCATGATAATATTGTCTGTGTGCCACCCCACAGGATATTGGGGTTACAGAATATCTACAATTCATCTGTTAAACATTTCTTAACCTTATTGTTCTGTGAATTAGTAAAGGCATCTACCTCCTGTTGTTTTGTATGTTTAAATTGTACAGCCATCAATTTTTATCTTACCAACATTTTGTGGCTTAAGATTTTTAATGGAACTGGTCGATATTGAAGAACACAGAAAGTGTACATTTCTACTTCACAGCTTCCATTCCAGTTTTCATGTATCCATAGAATATGAGTTAAAATATTCTGGTTCAGAGTCATAACTATGCTAATTCTCTGTTAGCTAAAGCTCACTGAAGGATTTTTTTGTTCGACTTTATGCTTATGTAGATTGTGTTTATGCTGTTGCTGAATGGAACTGGAGTAGAATTAGTGACGCCACAAGTAAACATAGAAGCTGCTTTGTCTGCAGGGAAATATAAAAAGATAAATGAGAAAAAAGAATTTTATATAACTATACCAAATTAAATGCCTTTTGTAATTCTTTTGAAATGGCAGGATTTTTTTAAAAAGTAACAGAATCTGTAAACAATGACATTATGATATAGTTTCCTTCTTCTGAAATCTTTCATCATGTTTAAAGATGATAAACTATACTTTTGCAGGCTACAGGTAGTGGTACAGTCAGTAATGATTTCCTTGAACTACTGCTGTTTGGGATACCAAGGTAAAGCTAGACTCAAGTAGTAATAGATCTGCAATTTTTTTTTTAAATTGCTGTGGTCATTTGGCAAGATATAAAGGTAAAATCTATTTACCAGCATGTAATAAAGTTTGTCAGTTACTTAACAAAGGCTTCCCGATCTATAAATATGACTGCCATGGAAATGCACACATGAAATGATGTTAAAACTCCACAAGACAAACAAACTGTGAATTGCAATATCAGCTGTATATAAATATTTTTAAAAAGTTTAGCTAAACAACTTCTGACTGAAAATAAAATATAGCTAAAGCTTGATTTATATTTCAAGTAAAATGCATACAACACACAAAATTGACAAAGTGGTGAATCTGATGGCATTATTGATAACTAACCAACAGAAACTAACATTTATTTCCCTCTCAAAAAATGAACAAAAAAAATTGAGAGGGGCATTTTTTTACCCCCCAATTTTTTTTTAAATTTTTGTTTTCTTGAATCAATCAAATTAAAACAGGAATGCTGTTAATTTCAGATCAATTTGAGCATTTTCTACAAAAATATGAGTCTTCAAAGCTGACCCTCATTAATCTCAATGGAAGTGTAGCAAAACTTTCTTTGAGTAGTATATATACTCATCATGATTCGATATCCGATTTAAAATCTTATTAACCCTAGATTAAAGTTACTAGAACTTAAAATGCTTCAAAGTGCTGATTCAATGCTGTAATTTTGTCAAATATTTAAATAGGACAATACCATTATATTTGAGCTTATTGTAACCATCACAGAGATACAGTAGTATGTATCAAATTTGTTTTTCAAAAAGTTCTCATAATTTGCAGTTGCCTTGAGTTAAATTTGATTATACAGAGCTTTCAAATGCTCAAATTATTAAGTAATATAAAGTAATTTGTGTTGTCTTTTTTAAATAATATTTTTTTTCTGTTCACTCTGTTAACGTGTATCAGATCTTACAAATTGCACATGTTAAAGGAAATTACTGTAAATTCAGAAATTATTACGATTTTTAAAGAATGGACAAAAATGCGAGGATAATTTTTGCGATTTCAGGAAAATCTTCATATAGATATATGTATCAGATATCAGAATGCAAGTTCTTGTTATTGCGATACTCAACCAGTCGCATTATTCACATTAATAAAAATCTCGCAATAATTACATTTATCTTATCCTTCTCATTAATGTCTCTACAGATTGTTAAATTGATACCAAGATTTCCTTTGACAAAATAGTTTGGGTTAGGTTTTAATCGACAACAGAAATAAGGAAGCAAAAAGGATGCTTGTACAATAGATCTGATTTTTTTTCTAATTTTAGTTTGGAGCTGAAGTCTTTCCTGTTGCATGAACTAACAGACAAGGTCAGTATCAATCTAATGAAACAGAACAAAAGAAATCTAATTGTTGATATTCTGTCTTAAACAATGGAAAAATTGTGATTGAATTTAACAAATTTAAAGTATAGACAAACATATGACAAAGCACATTGTAAACCTATTTGTAAAAACATTGACTCTTCAATAGTACAGACATTTGTGACAAAATCTATCAGTACTTTTAGCTTATAATTGAAGCTTTCTTTGTAGTGCTTGGTAAAGCTGAAAGTTTAAACAAACTATCTAATATAAGAAGTGGATGCAGGAATAAGAGATATAGTGCCACCTAAAAATCATGAAATAGGTGTGCAGAAATTTTAGTTTTTATTATCAAGTAATTTTGTAATCGTTCTTTTATATTAGGTCAACAGTATTTGCAATAAATTTGTTTTCTCCAAAGTATACATTGAAAATTGATGATGAAGGGGAGATAATTTAACAAATAGTTGATGAATTAATTACAGTATAAATGAAATTTTTTTTTAGGGATTGAAGAAACTAGGAATCTCTATAGAGACATCATATACTAATATACAGAAACTTGTCATTAACCACCTACAAGTGTAAGTCTCAACAATTTATTTTCAGATTTGTATTGATGTATTCACTGATTTGTAGCAAAATAATTTTATATCTTAAGTTTGGTCTTTATTTTCATTATTGTATTTTTACAAGCTCCAAACTTTTAAATTACATTCAAACCTGAACCAACAAGGTTCAAAAGCTTCAATCATGTAACATATTACAAGCAACTGTTCATAACATACTGTTCAGGAGGCTAAATAAATTGACTTGTATAACTGTCATTTATAAAAAGGTCAAGGCTCAGTGTAACAGCAGATGTAAGTATTATTGAAAAAATTACCATAATCATGTATCATGTCTGTGAAATGTTAGTTTTAATGTCTGTGATATTCAGACTTTGAAACTGAATTTAAAAAAAAATAAATGAGGGTAAAAGAGAAACAGGCTTTGAAGGAACTTTTCAAATTGGTAAAAGATTAAAACTTGGAAAAACAATTAACTGCTCCAAGAGATTTAAAAGAAATAAGTTTAAAAAATTGAAAACAACACGTTTAATAATTTCATGCGTATCTATGGAATAAAAATAATAAGAGGACACCAATGTTAACATGGTAACTAAATCCCTAAAAAATATAAACAGTAGAAGAAAACCATTTTCAGAATTTCTTATTGTGGGCCTGAATTTAGTTTACATTTGTTGTATTCTCACAGAGAAAAAGTATTGTGTTGAACCTATTAATAAGTTACAAAATATGTCTCTAATATTAATTTTTATTAGTTTACATAAAATATTTTTTTACTTTCAATGTTTGCCTTAC
The DNA here is from genome assembly GCF_021869535.1 of Mytilus californianus. Lineage (NCBI taxonomy): Eukaryota > Metazoa > Mollusca > Bivalvia > Mytilida > Mytilidae > Mytilus > Mytilus californianus. The sequence goes on along the minus strand of NW_026262679.1, from coordinate 55,744,244 downwards.
AGTCTCTATTGTACTACTGTAAATTCAGAAATTATTGCGAGGTTTTTATTAATGCGAATAATGCGAGTGGATGAAGATCGCAATAATAAGAACTCGCATTCTGATGTCTGATACTTATATCTGTATGCAGATTTTCCTGAAATCGCAATAATTAATCTCGCATTTTGTCCATTCTTCAAAAATCGCAATAATAAATAGACGCAATAATTTCTGAATTTACAGTATATAGAGAAGTCTAGAGAAGCAACATAACTTATTCGGGTACTTTACCTAAATATCTAGCCTATCTGACTATATTTAAGACACTTGTAATGTTTTAACATTCAAAAGAGATTTTTTCTGGTAAATTGGAGGAAAACCAATTTGAACCATATTCAAACACCCATTACCAATTCCATATTTGTCCAATGTGTACAAGGGCCTTTTTGGCTGAGTGGTCTAAGTAGTTCATCTACTGTATCACTAGCCTGTCAACACTGAGGTTGTGAGTTTGAACCCAGCACGTGGCAGATGCATTCGACTCAGCTCTTGATTAACTAGGATTCCCAGTTTGCCTACCAAAGGTTGATGATTCTCTCCAGGCACTCTAGCTTCCTCAACCAATAAAAACTGACTGCCTGGAAGGAGCCAATAATGATGAAAGTGACATTAAACAACATATAATAAATTAATCAATAATCCAAAGCATACATTATTTAACAAATTTGATAGGCTATGTCATTTCTTTTGACTTCTCTAGTATGTTTTATTATGAGTTATATCTTTCTATATTTACTATGTCCACTTTATTGTACTTTCAGTGTAAGCCAGTCTTTATTGTATCACCTGAGTGAGTTACGTGGTATGTCACAGTGGTATGACAGATTTGGTGTACTGGGCATGTCCACAAAACACATACAGGAGGCTGTCACTGCAGTGGGATCATTTGTATTAAAAACTAGTGAACTTCAGCAGTAAGTTTTTACACTAAAACCTGTCTAAATGAACCCTTTAACCTTGATTACAAAAGTATATGGTTAATACAGGTTGAACTGTTCAAAATATATTGTGGTGGTATAGAGTGACTTTGGAGCCAGTCTGGTTTAGACTTGTTTCCTGTTCAGCCAGTGTTTGGTTTAGACTGGTTTGTTAATTTTATTAGAGGTATTTTCAGCAGCAATGTACAGTCAGGGATATAACTCTATAGGGTTATTACAGAAAAATAACATACATTTGTTATTGTGGACTAAAAAATCAAAGAACTGTGATAACTTATGCATGTTATATGTTTCAAAGGGACAATATACATCATTAGTTTATTTAAAATGTATAAAAGTTCTATTGATACTACTTTTGTCTATATGTATACTTAACTATTGAAAGATATAACAGTTCATAGTTTGCCAATTTTGCATAGTACACCTATATGTTATTACAGAAAAAATATGCCTGTAATAACAAAAGGGTGTTATCACAGCTCCTCTATATCACTTCAAAGCATTTGCTCAGACATACATCATGCTTAATTACAATGTATTTTAATTTATTGTAAGAAATAATGACCAGAGCATGTAATGAGGTTCTGCGCAAGTTTCTCAGTAATTCCCAAGTGTCTTATATAATAATTTAAATTCCTTTAATAACTGAGCCTTGTTATTACAGCTAAGTTTATCCCTTAATAACCTTGTCTCATTGATTTACCATGGTTAATCAAAAATGTATTAATTTAATTAAAAAATTAGTTATCAAGGCTATGCATTTAGTTTCTGCGCATAGTCTCAAGAGATCCCTAGATGCCACTATAATTGAAATAATTTTACAAATAACAAATATATGTTATTACAGATTTAGAAAATTTAAGGAATAAAGAGTAGACAACTCATGAAAGTATCTGTAATAACACACGCAAGTTATTTTCTGTAATAACCCTATAGAGTTATATCTCTGACTGATGTATTTGAGTGTCAGAAGGAGCTTTTTATTAAATCACACTATGCATCCAATTTTAATTGTTGCTTTTATTTTAAAAAATGCACCACTGATTAAATTTTAGTTGGATTGCCTTTTGACATCATGTAAAATTATTTCTGGAAAACATTTCACAATGTAACCCCAGTAAAGTCCCTAATTCTACAGATTATGCTTGTGCATATCTACTGAAACTATAGAATCTATGACAAACGAGACGATTTTAATTTTAAAATTATCAATTTCCCCCACCTTAGTAGCAATATACCAACTTCACCTGCATTTCCAAACGTATTCAGTATGCAAGAGCTTGCAGCTCCTACTCAGAATTTATAAAACGTCACCAGTGTCTGAGCAAAAATCGTCAGAACCACGTTGTTTGAACTAGTACACTTGTACGCAGGTGGGAAATTTAATTATGCATCCTAATTCATCAAAAATGCTAAAATTATCATTGATACCTTCATCTAACATTCATTTCGAGTATTTTCTTGAAGAAATAACTTGGAAAGAGCTACTTAAACTCAATCATGCTTTGTAAACGTACTTGGATTTTAATTGTTCGTCTCTGGTCTGTGTTTTACCATTGTCAAGTCAACATCCGGTATTAGGAAAATGTGCTTTTTAAAAACGAAAGTAAAGTTTTTGACAACATTATTTTGCACAAATAAAGAGTCTAAGGCAGAAATAGTACGCTGATGTTGCACACTTCGAATGATGCACTGTCAATTTAACAGTTAACATCAGAACATCGAATTTATATCAAAGTAAAGTTTAATATCGTTTTAAAATCAATCATTGGTTATATGATGGCCAACTGATTACCATAATTGCCTTTTGTTACTAAGTCTAAAGGGATTAAAATCGGGACTAGATATAAAATGTCCGGCTGGCTCAAATATTTTTTGGAAGCCCTGGTTCAATATCCAATTTCAAACTAGGAAACTGAAACATGTGTACAACAATGTTGTTGATTATCTCCCCTTGATTTACAAGGTTGACAGTTGACTGTTTATGCAGTATTTTAATAGAAAGTATGTTTTGAAGTTAACAAGGATTTATATGATTTAGTAATAGAACACTGTTATTTTCTGTTATAAGTTCAGACTATCTGTAATAGTAAAAAAATATTTATGAACTAAATATATTAAAAATTTTACTTTAGGGCTGTTCCAGAATTAAATGCATGTGGGGTATGAGAGGCACTTTTTTAAAACCCTGAACACCCATAAAATTAAAATTATCTTTTTAATTATAAATCTTTATCTAAAATTCTAAGGAAAATGCAATCACCCATATTAAATTGTTTTTTAAGTGCCTTCCATCCTGCACCTTATAAATTTTGGAACAGCCCTGAGATTGATCTTACAGTTTACATAATTGTTGTCGACTAGCCTAGTTGTACATATGGAAAGAACTTCCATTTTGTGTCAAAAAGTTATTTTAGTTTGTCTAAGGATTGTAGATTACTAATTAATAGTTTGATTATATTTTTAGAGTAATAGATGACAGCATCAAGAACTTCAAGGCTTTTTTCTGTTGGTTGTATGTAGGTAAGTATTTTGTCATACCTTTTATACAATAAATTCTGATATTATTGTGTGCATTTATTATTGCATTTTTGTCTCGCTTTGACAGAGTCAAAAAGTGAGACATAGGTATGCTGTTTCTGGCAGCGGCGGCATCAACAATGTATTAGTTTGTGATTAGGTCTAGCTTATGGTGAACCACTAGTGGTAGGTCAATGATATTTGGTATGCAGTTGTATTAGCATTGACACATCTCATTTCCATGGAGATTATTTGGCCCTGCCCCCTCAGTCATGGTCTATTGACTTTAAAACTTTTGCTTAGTTTACATGTATTAGTTTGTGATTAGATCAGTTTAAGATGAACTGCTAATGTTAAGTCAATGATATTTGGTATGCAAATTTAATGGCATTTGCAAGTATTGTTTCCATGGAGATTATATAGCCCCACCCCCTCATCATGGTTCATTGACTTTGAAACTTTGACATAGTTTACAAGTTAATGTTTGTGTTTAGGTTTGTTTAAAGGGAACGACTTAAGAAAAGTCAATGGTATTTGGTATGCAGCTGTATTAGCATTGGCACATCTCATTTCCATGGAAATTGTTTAGCCATGTACCTTCAGTCATGGTTCATTGACTTTGAATATTTGCATAACTTACATGTTAAAGTATTGCTATTTTAATTTCAACATTTGCATTATCAAAATTACAAAAAGGCGAGCCATATCTCTGCGATAACAGTTTATTTTAAAGAATGGACTAAAATGTTAGATCAATTATTGCGATTTTAGGAAAATCTGCATAAAGATACATGTATCAGATATTGCTATACTCTCCTAGTAGCATTATTCACATGAATAAAAACTTCTAAATAATTTCTAAAGTTAAAGTTATTAATATTTTGTCTCCCCTGTGACATTGGGCATGAAGGCAAGACATAGCGATCCTACATTCCATTGTCCTTGGCATTGTCAGTTGTTGGTAAGGTAAATTTTATGAAATATCTTGCAGAAACTTGATGCATAAACTTACTAAAACATGTATTTAAGTCTTTTCAGGAATTTACCAAATTCCAGATTTTTTACATCTTTTGCCAGTATATTTTCTTTACAAAACACTCAATTTTTTCACATTTCTGGATTTTGGCTCATTCTGTACTTTCATCCATGTTAAGATGAAAACAATAATTTATCATGATTTAAAAGTACACGTGCATGATTGATTAGGAGGAATTGTAAGTTTGAAAGAAAGGCAAAAGATACCAAAGGGATATTCAAACTCATAAGTCGAAAACAAACTGACAACGCCATGGCATAAAACGAAAAAACTACTGAAAGACAAACAAAAGAACATTAAACCCAACATAGAAAACTAAAGAGCAGGCAACATGAACCCCACATAAAACCAGGGTTGATCTCAGATGCTCTGGAAAGGTAAGCAGATCCTGCTCCACATCTGGCACCTGTGAAAATTATTATTTATTTGAGATACATTGTAAGGGAAGTAACTCAATTTAACTCACCAATGAAAATTTAAAAAGCATTTGTAAAAGCTTTATTGTTGCAAGTTGATTGATGTTTAGATGTAGACTCATATGATTAAACTTTTTTCGGTATTTGTAGCAATTTTACAGCTGTCAGATGAAAAAGTACCAGCAGAACTAAGCAAGGTATAGTCTTTAAAGAGCAATATTAGATATATTAAGTTTACCCATACTGGTAGTTGAAATATTTAGCATTTTATGTTGCTTTCTAATTCCAGTATATCACTCTACTACTATGATACACAAATACAGACTTTGTAAATAGTCATGTGACATCAGATTGATTTCAACTTTACTGATAAAGGGACTGACTGAAGTTTTGAAGGTCCTGACAGAAATCATCTCATTGGGTGTTATAATCACTTAATGGCAGATATTTAATTCCTTTGTCAAGTTTGTCCACAACCTGTATACACAAATGACAGTTTGGAGCTTGACATATTGTATAGACACCTGTCTATTGTTGAAGACTGCATGTTTCCCTCTAAATGTTTTCTTGCAGACTCCTTTTGAACTTGCAAGTTAAAAAATCTAGCTCCCCATGTCAATCTAGTACATGCCGAGTTCATATTCATTTCTCTTCCTGAATATGCATTCAATTAAACGCTAGATGTTTAACAGCCATCCATCAATATTATTCTGATGTTTTCATTACATTACTTCAGGAGACAGTTAACAATAGGATATTAGATATATCAAATGGAAAAAGTTTTGTATTGAAAAGCTAGAACATTTTAAGACCATTCTGAAAATTGGTTTGTTGTTTCTTAAAATTTGGGAATCAGGGATGTGGGGGTCAAACTGTAAAATGTCCTAAATGGTGATGGAATTAAACATAAAGTATCAAAGCAGTACAATCAACACATTTTCCAAAATTAACAAAACTATAAGATATGACTCAAGTCAACCACTGACAAGGTTCTTGATGTAAGACGGGCACATAAATGAATGTCTGGTTAAACTTGTTTTTTAAAATCTTCACCTTTAATCTTTATCAATATGATAACAAAAGGATTGATTCATGAAGGAACATACAATAAAACTCATTCTAGAAAAAAACACTGAACTCTAGAATAATGGTATGGTAGGTAACAAAAGCATAAAAGTATTTAAATATTTTTATGACATCTAAAGCCATACAATGTGTTTAATTTTTCATCTTAAAAAAAATGCTAAAATTGTTACATCTCTGCCTTGAAATTGTTTGCAAGGAACTCATTAATCAAAAAGTGATAGTCTGTACCATGAATCAACATTTGAATCTTCATTGTTTTTTAAAGTAATTCTGTTAATTGTTTGATGTCAGATATTTTGGGTTGTCTATTATTTTGATATTTTACTGTCTAAGAAAGATAACTCTATTTTTTCAGATGACACAACATGATATCAATTTTGTAGCACAGTTTTTAACAGACAACTTTGATCATTTTTCTGTGGTAATTATGAAGTATGGTTTAATTAATTTTAGTTATTTTCAATTTTTGCTTATTTTCATAACCCAAATACAATTCTTTTTTCAAAATAGCAGAATATAAAATCTGCTTTCCATCCCCTATAATGGTATAACAAAACTACATGTATTCAGTATTGAATAAATCAAAAAATCGTATCCTTATGGTGGGCTTAGTTATGACACAATTTCCATGCTCTCACTTGAAAGAACTACTTGTATTGCTGCCCATCATGTCAAAATCACAATGAGGCTTTCAACACCTAGCAAAAGCTCACACCTCACTGCTAGTCTTAGTCAGGCCTTAGCACATGTTTGAGCTAATTCTTTACAAGAAGTGAAACCGACATCTTTGAATGGAAAAAATACATAAGGTATTGTGAACAAATTACAGACCCAACACAAAACAGATCTACCAGGTGTGGTCAAAGAATCTCATAACAAAATACAGAAACAATAAGAATATTCAGACAGCCACATCGCAGGTCATGATATTTGTTCCACAATTTGCTGGGAAATGATGGGCGAATAGGGCATCAACTCAGTTGGACTACATAACAATTAAGACAGAAAGAGGAAAAGTTCAGTAGTAAACATAGTAGTTGTACCATCAATAAATATGCCATAATTTTCATGTTATATTTTTCTCTCTCCATCAAATAGGATGAAGAAGATTCAATATCAGAACTAACAGAGAAGAGGTCAGGGTTCAAACTTGAAAAGGTTGGCCAGGTATGCAGCTAGATATATTCTAGATTTCTTTTATGCACATACATCAATTTGTTGATTTGAACTGATAGATAAGTTATTTTATGTCCAGTGCAAATGTTTCATATCACATCAATTGGTAGGAGTTGAGAGCAGATCTAGGATAATTTTGACGGCTGCATTCTTTCAAATTCTGTGGTTTAGAAAATGAGTATTACTGCAATCAGAGAAATAAAAACTTGTATTAAATGGTTCTTCAACATATTTCCAATCCTTAAGGCTTCTGTAACATTATTTGGGATAAAGACCACATTCATGCAATTAAAACCCTAATCTGGCTTGCTTGACAGTTTTCAATTTTCCATTAAAATCTCAAACAGTATCAAGTTATAGAGACTAAGTGGTCTGTAAAATCAAACAGGCACAACATTTTTCAAAAGAAACAAGCAACTAGTATTCCAGTGTATAATTAGAATTAGAAACACAAAAGATTAATTGATTGTTGTTTGCTTATTGTCTAAAAACATAAAATTAATAATACTGGATGTTTAGTCGAATTTTACTCTAATCCAATCGCGTCGGGAATGCCGTAAAGTGGTTTACCGTCGCAAAATTTCTAGGCAATTTAGGGATGGTATCTCTGTTTTTACATTTATTTAAATAATTTTGGTGTTGCTGGCACCTAACTAATTTAACATTTAATTTTCTGAAGGCACGGAATGATGGTACATTTATTTCTCGAATCCTTTGCGGCATTCCCGACGCGATTGGAAGTAGTACCTCTGGCCAAAGGGAAGCCAGTCGAAGTGGTAGGGGTGTGCCCTAAATGTGTTGTCCAAATTAGGAAGAAACTTTATACAAACTGTACACTGACATTGTACTTACATTCATGTTACACATATTTTTTAATTTACTACCTTTATGTACATACATTTGTAATTTTTTTCATTTCATTCATACATTGGTAACCAGGAACAACAAAGACAATGGAGTAAACACATTATGACGTTAAAATTTAGATACCATTTTTTTATACTTCAGGGATTGTAATTTCTATATAATTTGTCCTGAAGATGCCGATCTAATTGGCAAAACTAGTCGACACAATAAAACTTGCAGTTCACTAAAGTGTTGTTGTCAATCCAGCGGTATTTTATTGAAAATAAATGTATAAATAACTATACTCCATACCAGATGGTGTCTGAAAATAAATAAAATAGAATATTAACCCTCTCTAATACATAAAACATAAACTACATCACTACTACATGTATATTTAGTTTCTGGAATGCAAATTTTCCCTTTATTTCAAAACAAGTACTAATAAATCTTGACACTGACATACAGTTGAACCTCGTTGTGTCGAACTCAGTTGTGTTGAAAACTCGGATGAGTCTAAGTAATTTCTCGTTCCCGGTAAAATTCCCGTTTGATCAATGCATAATTACCTCTGATGAGTCGAACTGGGTTGATTCGAATACTCGGTTAAGTGGAGTAAATTTCATAGTCCCGTCGATGTAAAATTAATGTAAATTAACCCTGATGTCTTGAAGTTCGAAAGTAAGAATTTTCGAAAGTTGCAGTCCTAATGATAAAAATTCAAATCGAATGTATTTCTTATATAACCTAATCATTTTCAAAAGGGATTAAAGCTGAGAAAACATACTTGTTTGAATAACAGTTAAAATGACATGCTATGTTGACCGATAATTTACACCTTTGCTGATCATCCAAGAGGAACGTTTGTGTGTTGAAGATATATTACCTGACATAAAAACGAAACAAATTTAAATGACCCAAGCCGAGATTAAATGAATCGTTAGAATTAAAATTCATTAATTACAATAAATAAAAGGATTAAGACAATAATTAATGATGAATTTATAATAATTGAATGTAAAGCAGACGACTTCATCAGAGACGGTTCAGAACTTGTTTCGTTCCGAGAGTGATTTCTTATTAATAGTGACTGACCTTAAAATGTAAATATTTGTGTATACTATTGAATTTATTAGTGCATGATTTGTATCTGTACTTGTGTGTTTATTGCGAACCCAATGAAAGTTTTCCACAGTGCCATCTCTATCTTGACCAGGTATTTAAACTTTTGCAAGTTCACCTGTCCTATTGAATAAATACAATAGCTATTGTTCTCTGTGTAGTTTATTCTCTGGGACCTTTAAATTTCTTCATAGAGAAATCTATCATTCATTGATTAAATTACCTGAGTAAAAAAAAATTCTTATATATAGAAAAAAATACTTTTTTTATACTCATTAATTGTGTGTGGTGATGTATTTATTCAATATTAATAATATATTTTCATTCAGTTTGATATAAACATTGATTCAATCATAAAAAGTTGATTTCTAACAAAAGTTTTATCAATGTTCCTATTGAAATTTGATTTTTTTTGGTTTAGTTATAGAATACATTTAAGAAGATCTTAATTTGAAACATCATTATTTTCAAGTTCGTATTCATGTCAAACAATTTTTTTTTAAAAGGAACAATGTTGAAAGTTTTGTCAGAAATCAACTTTTTATGATTGAATCAATGTTTATATTAAACTGAATGAAAATATATTATTAATATTGAATAACTACATCATCACACGCAGTTAATGAGTATAAAAAAGTATTTTTGTCTATATATAAGAATTTTTTTTTACTCAGGTAAATTAATCAATGAGTGATAGATTTCTCTTAGAAGAAATTTAAAGGTCCCAGTGAATAAACTACACAGAGAAAAATAGCTATTGTATTCATTCAATGGGACAGGTGAACTTACAAAAGTTTAAATACCTGGTCAAGATAGAGATGGCACTGTGGAAAACTTTCATTGGGTTCGCAATAATTATTATGAAGAACCAAAAAATATGGAGATTAAATACAAAATCATAAAGTGTCATATCGATAAAAAGCTCACTGTTCAAAGTAACTAGTTTACACAAATCTTATGCCGTATTTCGTGCATTCCAAATTTATGATGACACACTCGACCTTGGATGAGTCGAACCTTGGATAAGTCGAATACTTTAGTCCTGTCCCTTCGACTTCGACATAACGAGGTTCGACTGTATTAACATTTTCGGACTCACTGGACATCAACCAAATAAACTGTTCGTACTTTGAAATATAAGGGATGTTTTTACATTGAATACATGCTTCATTAAGAATAAAATTCCTTTCCTTTTCGTATGCAGTGCATTCCATTAAAAAATGAAACTTGTATTCAACCTGCATATTTTTACAATGCCCACAAAATCTTTTATCTTTATTGGTTCTTTTATATTGACCTTTCTCAATAACTAACTGATGAGCACTGGTTCTAAATTGAGTTAAGCTTTTTGTACGAACGCATAAAATTTGCGTTTGTATATTGCTATCATGTCGTCGTCTTCTGAAGACATTTGGTTTCCGGACAATAACTTTAGTATAAGTGAATGGATCTCTGTAAATTTTAGTGACAAGGTTCAATAGCACAAAAGGAAGGTTGGGATTGATTTTGGGGGTTATGGTTCCAACTGTTGAGGAATTAGGGGTCAAAAAGGGGCCAAAAAAGGCATTTTTCTAGTTTCCGGACAATAACTTGTGTATAAGTGTATGGATCTCTATGAAATGGTACCACAAGGTTCCATACTACAAAGGGAAGGTTGGGACTGACTTTGGGGGTTATGGCCCAAACCGTTCAGGAATTAGGGGCAAAAAAAGGGGGGAAAACAAGGTTTTTCTGGTTCATGGACAATTACTTAAGTATTAGTCTATGGATCTCTATGAAATTGAAAAACAAGGTTCCATACCACAAAGGGAAGATTGAGTTTGACTTTAGGGGTTATGGCTCGAGGAACAAGGTTTTTCTGGTTTCTGGACAAATACTTAAGTATTAGTCAATGGGTCTCTATGAAATTGTACCACAAGGTTCCATACCACACACAAAAGGTCGATTTTGTGGGTTGTGGCTTTTATCGTTAAGAAACTAGAGGCCAAATTGGGGCCAAAAACAAGACTTTTCTAATACTGGCTAAGCTGGTTCTAACGTAAATTATTTCTGATCTATATATAAAGAAACAACAAATACTGATATGACAGGAGATACACACCAAACAGGGTGTGTAAATATTATATTTAGTTTGTAAACAGATTTTTAAAGTATTGCACAACAGCAAGAAATCTTCAATTGAAAAGAAATACAAATCTTTTAACCAATTTCAATGAGGATTAATTTAAAGTCTTGAATTGTTTGAGGTTTTTACCATGTATTACTATATTGGATATTTGGACATTTTTAAATAGGTCTACATTGAGGTCCAAAGGGTCCAAAATTAGACTTTGTTTGATTTCATCAAAAACTGAACTCTTGTGGTTCTATGATATGCTGAATCTAACTGTGCATTCAGATTTTTAATTTTGGGCCCTGTTTTCAAATTAGTCCATATTAAGGTCCAAAGGGTCCAAAATTAAACTTTGTTTGAATTTGTGTTTTTTTTTTTTTTATATGCTGAATCTAACCATGGAATTAGCTTTTGGGTATTGGACCATTAAGTAGATTAAATGTCCCATTTCAAATTTTTAAGTTATCTGACCACATTTATTCTGTGTCAGAAGTCTATAATGTGTCAAATATTTAATCACTTTCCAAATTCAGAGCTGTATCAAGCTTGAATATTGTGTCCATACTTGCCCCAACTGTTTAGAGTGTGACCTCTGCGTTCGTATTCAACTGCTCCAGGCGGAGCACATTTTTCTATACTGAAATTTATTTATAACGACATAAATATGCTTCCCTTTTGAAGATGTTTTTGAATTTAAAATAAGTACGCAATTTTCCTTTTTTAACATTTGCAATATCGTCTATGGTATTTTCCCAGTAAATCCTTTATCTACTAATCAAAATATTTTTAACCTTTTCAATGTCAAAACTTTTCATATCAACATTAATACATCTTAAAATATATACAATACTAGAAAACCAAGATGACTTATTACATTTGTGAGTGTCCATACTTGTGACCAGGGCTTGTTTTAACAAATGATTCTCTTCAAAACCATTAATTCTTTGTAAAAATTTAAGAATAGAACAAATAATGTCAATATGTAAGGGAGTACGACCTAGCTCTCCCATAACAGCTATATTACATGACTTTATTTACCCCGAAAATGTATTTGTAGAACTTTAAACTTAAGTTCTCGCAATCAAACTTATTAAATATTTTTTCAATTTCAAAGAGGCTGTGTGTTTATTTTGTTGTAGTACCTGTATCTATATGTGTTTAATTTGTTGTAGTACCTGTATCCATATGTGTTTATTTTGTTGTAGTACCTGTATCTATATGTGTTTATTTTGTTGTAGGACCTGTATCTATATGTGTTTATTTTGTTGTAGTACCTGTATCTATATGTGTTTATTTTGTTGTAGTACCTGTATCTATATGTGTTTATTTTGTTGTAGTACCTGTATCTATATGTGTTTATTTTGTTGTAGTACCTGTATCTATATGTGTTTATTTTGTTGTAGTACCTGTATCTATATATGTTTATTTTGTTGTAGTACCTGAAGAAAGAAGATTTGCATTATCCACCACACATATCTGCTAATCCCTGGATACAGGTCATGAGGTCAAGTCTGCATATAAGAGGTAATATTTTCATAATCCAGCAGAGTTGAAATAATTCTTTATTGTGTTATTGTTCTTTAATGATTTGTAGATTGATTGATGGTTGCTTAAAATTCTGTCAGCACAAAAGGGCTAGATTGCACCAATCTTCTATCATTTATTACATAATACCAGTTTCAGTTGTCTTTAATATTCCTGGCATAACATTCATGAGACAAGCTTCCAAATAAAAGTATGAAGGTTAAATTTGTAAACAGAACAGCCAAAATCATTGTCTAAGATTATAAATCAAAGTGTGTAGTAGAAATCAGTCTTAGCTACAGTTATAATTTTGGCCAACCAAATTAGACTCAACTCAAAATATGCATTTTGTTATGCAGACAGACTGGAGCCAGCATTTGATCAAATTTTATGTTATTTACAATACAGCAATAAAGTAGTCTAAATATATGCAAACATCATTATATCACAATGATAATATTTAGTCAAACGTAATTACACACAACTTGGTAAACACAAAATATACTTCCAGGAACACTTATTATACCCCACGCAACGAGTTGCGGAGGGTATAATGTTTTTGACCCGTCCGTCTGTCTGTCCGTCCATCAGTCCGTCAGTCCGTCAGTCCTGTTTCTTGTCATCACAACTCCTCTCAAACCACACAACAGAATTTCACCAAACCTTTTTAGATAATAAGGACATACTATGCATATCGACAGGAAATTACGATTCAATTCTTTTTCTAGGAGTTACGCCCCTTTGAACTTATTTACTTTAATGTACTACTGCAACAGTTTGTCATTGCAACTCCTCTCAAACCACACTACAGAATTTCATGAAACCTTTTCAGATAATAAGGACATACTACGTAGATGTGCATATCGACCGGAAATTACGATACAATTTTTTTTCCAGGAGTTGCGCCCCTTTGAACTTATTTGCCCAATATACTACTGTAATCTTTAGAAAAAAAACAAATATTGAATATTTTATTATTACGAATACCTGTCATCAAGGGACACTCAGCACCCAGGAAAAACCAAATATTTTGGAAACCTGCTTCGTGGAGCCATGCAAGAACCGTTACTAGATAATGATGCCAAACCTCATCATAAATATGACAATATGAAAATGGATACAAAAAGGAAGTTTTTACTTTACGATGTCTGCAGCTAGAATGACAAACTAGACAATTTTTTAACATACCTGCGAACAAACTATTACAAAACATCTAGTCCCCTTTCATACCAAATTTTATATTATTGGCTCATAAACTAAATCTTCGAAACTTTCAGACAGCATTTTTCCGCTATACTGGGAAAACACAGAAAAATGTAAACAAACGTATGTTTATTTGAGAGATAATATTTATAGTGAAATTGTGAATTCTAAATGTGTAGTGAACAAGGCAAGATCACAAAAGAAATTAAATGGAAGCATAAACAAGTTATTATTTACTGTTGATTCATATATTTTCGTATGTACCAATTTTCATCGATTTAGAAAATATTGTATATTTATAAATATTTGCTTTTAGTGGTTTTGTATACATACAAGCCTAATGAAAATTGTATTTTGTTAAATATTTTAATTGGTGGTTTATCTTTACCCACGAAATCCGCAAAAATAGGTAACCCACAAATAATATTGAATCCACAGTATATTGTTACACCTATTATGATAAATACTTATGATTTGAAGTATTGTTTCTGTTTCAGTTGAGAAATAGTGTTATAAGTAATGAGAGTAGATAAATTAATGGTTCATATTTGTAAATATTGCAGATTCAGATATTGTTTATCCTGTAAAAAGTTCAAGTTCATTGGTTCAACTGCAGGAATCAGTAGAAGAAATCATCAAGTCAGCTTTAACTCAACCATCTGTAGGTTTTTTAATGGAACTTTAAACAGGATGTTATCATTAGACTAAATTCCAATTAAAATTAAATTGTATGTCTAACAGATAAAAACTTGTAATAATTGTCCTAGGGGTTAACTTGCACATGATGTCCCTGCTAGAAAATAGTGTTCTATAGGGAATTTGTTAGGAACACAACAAAGTAAAAAACCTTTTTTATTTTTAAATGCTGGGACAGTTGAATCAAAACATTGATTTGTCAACCTGAATGTGAAAGTTAAAAAAAGATATTTGTCTTTTCTCTGAAATTAAAGAGCATATATAATGTTTGGACAAAGTGCTTGCAAAATGACCCAGCAGTGGTCCTTGCATGATTATTTAACTGATTTTTTTAATACTGATCATGGAATCATGGATTTTTTTTCAAAAATTGTAATTTTTTTGCCCTCCTTTGTCTGTCTGTCCAAACACAGTCCCTCCTAACAGGCTAGATTCCTACATGTTAAAGGGGAGATAATTGAACTTAATTACTTATTTAAATATTCCAATATGTGGTAATAATATTGCATCAGTTAGTGGTAATACTTTGTAAAGTGTCTTTTATATACTTCAAGATGGACGGTAAGTTAAATTTTTGAAAAAGTAAAAATTTTCAGATTTAAATTTTCTTTTGAAGGTTTGATTAATCTCCCTTTGAACAATCTCTCCTTATGTTTTACAAAAATTAACTTATGCAAGAAACTTTTTCAACAACCCCTAAGAATCTCAAGTTTTAAGAAGTCAAAACATGCTGGATAGAATTTCATTGAAAATATTGAGCATATTATATAACTAAGAAAAAATCTCATTTATTAGACAATCAATTCAGGTAGACTTTATTCCCTAATGCAGGCAGACTTTTTTAGTCATAAAAGTGACATAAGGAGAAATAACTACAGAAATAGTAGGTAGTCAAAGCAGTTACTAACAATCTGAAATAGGTTTTCAGACTTCTGAGGTTTACCAGTTTACAGGACATGTTTTCATGTTTTGCTGTTCAGCAAATAAATAATTTTAGCAAAATAATTTTTAATTTGTCGTAACAATATCAAAACTGATTTAATCAAAATATTTTTGGAGGAAATATTCAATTTTACTACATTGTTTAAATACACACGTGTGGAATAAAGTATGAAACATATATGATGAATTTGAAAATAAAAAAAATGAACGAAAAATTAGAATCCCATGAATAATAATGAATCCACAGTATATCAATTATCTTTGTCTCTGGTAGTTACAGAAGGAAAGAACACATAAGGAATCGCTGTAACTTTCTATAACTTGAGGATGTGTGACAAAAATGTACAAAGATTACTGTAAATTTAGATATTGATTAATGTGTGCATTTATTAATGCTAACCCTAGAGTACTTGCTAAAATGCGATATCAAGTAAATGTGACCCCAAAAATTTTATGAAAGGAAATCACTACTGAAATTATGAATGGGAGTTTTTATGATTTCGAATCTGATACTGTCGCATTTTTCCCATTAATAAAAACCATTGCAATCATTTCTGAATTTACAGTACTTATATTCCATTTCTAATAACATCTTTGATCAGAAAACAGATATTTTTTTAATAAAAGTAAATTTTCAGACAGTGCTATTTCAGTATGAAAGAACGTACCACAAATTTAGACTGCTAAAGTTTCAAAAGGATGAACTGTCAGTTAAAAGAACCCATATCAAAGTATGAGTAAATCATTTTCCTGTGTTGTAACCAACTTCCTTGCACTTCTTATGATTTCCTTGATTGGTGGGAACTCCTTTAGTTAAAAATTAAAAAAGAAAAAAAAAACACTGAGAATCCATGGTTCGGAATTGTGTTTAATCCACAGTCTTTTGATTTAAGCATACATAAAAAAATTATTTTGCCTTTTAGAATCTTATCACACAATTTTTTTCGGCTTTCTGTGCATAGGTGAGTTAATGATATCAGGAACATTTCTATTTTGTTAAAACACAAATTAGAATGACTAACAAACATAAATAATATTGATAATTTCTTAATTTTTGATTTCAGATAGTTATAGGACAGTCATTGTCATGTATATCATCAATAGATCTGTTTACAAAGGATAAAAGGTAGATTTACTTGTGATATGCATTTGTATATGCATACCATTACAACACACAATTGGTTTAGATACTTGAGATAGTGATTACACTATGGGTAGTGCATAACCAATAGGAATAAGTGGTAGAATCTGTTTTTTAATGATTTAATGAAAAGGTCTGAATCGGAACAAATTTGGTGGGAAATCATATACAACAAATTAATCAACTTGTAATTCATCTAAATTGTCAAAATATATGCTTATTATGCCCCACCTATGATAGTAGTAGGGGCATTTGTTTTCTGGTCTGTGCGTCCGTTTGTTCGTTCGTCCGTCCATTCATTTGTCCGTCCGTCTGTCTGTCTTACTTGAGGTTAAAGTTTTTGGTCAAGGTATTTTTTGATGAAGTTGATGACCAATCAACTTGAAACTGAGTACACTTGTTCCCTATGATATGATCTTTCTAATTTTAATGCCAAATTAGAGTTTTGACCCCAATTTCACGGTCCACTGAACAAAGAAAATGACAGTGCGGGTGGGGCATCCGTGTACTATGGACACATTCTTGTTTTTTTATTAGTTGTTATTCGCTTTGAAATAGCTGTCAGTAACTGGGAGTACTCTCAGATCTGTACTTAGTGTCTTTTTTGTTGTGGGGATGTATAAATACCCTGCAACATTCGGTTGGTGTTTTTGTTAGATGTCTTTCTGCTTTGTATTGATCTGATGAGTTGAGCTCTTTTCAACTGATTTTTATAGTTTGTTCTTCTGTTGTACTGATACACCAATGTTCCAGGTTAGGGGAGGGTTGGCACCTTTAAACTAGTTTAACCACGCCACATTCTGCATGTCCCTGTCCCAAGTCAGGAGCCTTTAATTCAGTGGGTGTCGTTTGTTGCTGTATATCATATTTGTTTTTCGTTCATTATTTTTTACATTAATCAGACCGTTAGTTTTCTCGTTTGCATTGTTTTACATTTGTCATTTCAGGGCCTTTTATAGCTGTCTATACGGTATGGGTTTTGCTCATTCTTGAAGGCCCTACGGTGACCTATAGTTGTTAACTTCTATGTCATTTGGTCTCTTGCGGAAAGTTGTCTCATTGGCCATCATACCACATCTTCTTATTTTTATATTAGATGCATAAAGCATTAGAAAAATAAGCTGTCATGCCTTAAATCAGTTTCCTAAATGAGCATCAACTTTGGCAATCAATTTCCTAAATGAGCATCAACTTTTGCAATCAGTATCCTAAATGTGCATCAATTTTTGCAATCAGTTTCCTAAATGAGCATCTATTTTTGCAATCAGTTTCCTAAATGTGCATCAATTTTTGCAATCAGTTTCCTAAATGTGCATCATTTTTTGCAAAAAGTGTGAAAATCAGCTGCTTGAATTAACATAAAGGCAAGTGTTAATAATACTGTTGATCATCTAAAAACATCAAGTTCAGATTTTGCAGTAGTTCTGAGAGGTATTTTATTTGTAATTGAAAATTTGTTTATAGAATTAAAATGTTAGTATTATATGGATGGATGGATGTTTCAAGTCCATAAGCAAATATTAAATGCATTTTCAGGACAATTACATTTTAATGGGATATGAGTATACTGTGCTTTTTACTAGACTAAAATTGAGAGTGGAAACTAACATGCTAAGCTGAAATGTTAATGTAGCCAATCGTACATTTCTCTTTGTTTAAAGCCCCATGTTTCAAGGGGAAGCAGTAAATATCAATTAAAAAACTTTTGCTAACTTGGTCAACATAGTATATTTTGCTGAAAATTGTGGCATGATAATACAATCTACATAGATGCATGTTACATGTGGTCAGTTCCAAACAATATTAATGGGAAATTCTTACACAAAATGTATGAGTAAACGTTTGTGTCAAAATTTCTCATGGCTACCAGGGTAAAACTTTGGCATCTTTGGAAGTAAAGTTACTGCAATACTGTGGATTCTATGATACTCCTGGTAT
This sequence comes from Mytilus californianus, assembly GCF_021869535.1. Taxonomy (NCBI): domain Eukaryota; kingdom Metazoa; phylum Mollusca; class Bivalvia; order Mytilida; family Mytilidae; genus Mytilus; species Mytilus californianus. The sequence goes on along the minus strand of NW_026262679.1, from coordinate 55,725,508 downwards.
ATCAGTTTTTCTAGATACAGGGAAACCATAATTTTACCTACTTAGGAGAAAGTGATGAAACCACAAAACTAATTACACTTGAAATAGCCAATGTTTTTGCAGCCAAGGAAATTGATTTCACAAAAAAATTTGAATCCAAAATAATAGAGAGTAATATTTCCCTTTACTAAAACTAGATATAAAAATAAATATTGCATGTGTGCATCAATACATATCTGAATCTCATGTAATAAATCTTTATTATTATTATAAATAACTATTATAATATTATTTCTTGTAATTGAAATAAAATAGCTTCAAGTTAATTCATATATTTTTCTTTTTTTTCCAGTGAAGAAAATTTCAGGATGAAGTCTTGCCAGTGAGTTATATTTAACTTGTTTCATTTTACATGTAGTATTCCTAATACAAACAGCAGATGCCTTTATCAGAAAGCATTGTAATTAAAATTTTAAAACCAAGTGATTGAATAGTATAGACATCTTGGCACCATTTCACAAAGCATCTGCATAATTTCTACATTCATTTATATAAACAATAAATAGGTGTGCTTTAATTTGGAGTGTATTAAAAAATCAGTTGACAAAGGATCGACAACATAATGTTCAAATAAATAATAAACTTCACAGACAGTCAAGGGTATAACTCTATGGGGTTATTAGAGAAAAATAACATACATTTGTTATTGTGGACTAAAAAATCCATAAACTGTGATAACATATGTATGTTACATGTTTCAAACGGGCAATATACATCCTTTGTTTTGTTAAAATGTATACAAGTTCTATTGATATTTTTATTGTCTTTATGTTATACGAAGCTATAGAAAGATATAACAGTTCATAGTTTGCCAATCATGCATAGTACACCTATGTTATTACAGAAAAACATATGCCTGTAATAACGAAAGGGTGTTATTACAGCTTCTCTACATCACTTCAAACCCTTTGCTCAGACATATATCATGCTCAATCACAATTTATTTTAATTTATTGTAAGAAATAATGATCAGAGCATTTAATGTGGTTATGCGCAAGCTTCCAAGTAATTCCCAAATGTCTCATATAATAAGTTACATGCCTGTAATAACTTAGCCTTGTTATTACAGCTAAGTTTATCCCTTAAAAGCCTTGTCTCATTGATTTACCATGGTTGATAAAAAATGTATTTATTTAATTGGAAAATTAGTTATAAATGGCTGTGTATTAAGTTACTGCGCAAAGTTTCAAGAATTCCCAAGTGCCCACTAAAAATAAAAAATATTTATGATTTATTTAACAAATAACAAACATATGTTACTGCAGATTAAGAAAATGTCAGGAATAAAGAGTAGACAACTCATGAAAGTATCTGTAATAACACATGTATGATATTTTCTCTGATGACCCTATAGAGTTAAACCTGACTGACAGAACTGGGATGATAAGCAGTTCCTGCTTCATTGATTATGCTAATTAAAATGAAAGTGCAAACAGTTTTCTGGTCTAAGGAGAAACAAGATCATTACTGGCAGAAACAACTGAGACAATGAAAAAATGATGTCACAAAATACAACACTGAAAACTGAAAGAATAGCACCATAAATGTCACTAAAAACTAACTTGGGTACTCTGAAAGGGTAGGAGCTTTCAAGTAAAAATTCTGTGGAAAGTTACAACTAAAAAAGGAGGACTGAAGATATAAAATATTCATGCTTTGATATAACAAGCATGCAAGTTATAAGATTCGTGAAAATATGTTTCAAGGTTTAATCTGATAAGAAAATACAATTGAATCCTATCACCATAGTGTTTTTGTGTCTAGCAGTGGTCATTTTCAAAAATAGCATATATAAAAAATAAACTGGTATTAAACTGGTTTCATGCATATGTAATAGAGTTGATTAGTTACTCATCATAAATTGCAGTGGTCATTTGATTGTAGATTACCTCTGTAAAGTATTTTATTGAATATATGTAATTAATCGGGAAAGTCAACAATCCTTAGTTCAAGAGAGGAATAGGCTGCTTTGTGTTTTGAAAAAAAACTTACTACAGACAATTTGGTCTTGCATATTGAAGATAAACACTTTTTAATCAATTGTGTCCTCAGTTACCACAGACTGATTTTTGTTTTGATTAATCGTTTTAGGTTTACATGCAATGAAAAGAAAGTTGTTTATACAGTATTTACCTCCAGTCCTGCACCATGTGACAAGTTTTACATCCTGCGACAACCTACTTGTAGCAAAGGGTGAGTATTATATAGATTACTATACTAATAGGAACATCTAAAAAAAACTTCGTGAAGAATAGTAAAACTACATCACATTATGTATTAAGTATTAGTAGAGATATGATCCATCATTGGATGTCTGTCAAGGTCAATTTTAACAGTTTTGACTTTTGCCAATCATGAGTTAGGGTTCTTGATTGATTAGAACTTGACACTTTATGTTGCTTCCATGGAATAATTTGAGAACACTTGGTCCAAACCATATTTTAATATGTTGTTTCACTTGAAAAAATGTAGGTCATAAACAGTTTTGACAATTTTCACTTTTGCCTTTCATAAGTTATTACCCTTTATTCTCTTAATGATGACAAAATAAATGTAATAAAAAACCAGGTTTGCTGTCATTTTGAGAGGTGCTTGTTGAATTTTATGTAACATACTTGCTTTAGGTCTTCAAGTTTGTTTCTTGCTTTTGATGCAAAACTGCCAAAATAGCCTCATTTTGATATCTTGTAATTAATATATAGATATGAGCCAAGGCCAAGGCTTTACCCAAAAAGGTATTTGGCTACAAGATGTCTTAAACAAATATGTTGCTTTGTTGCCTTTTTAGCTCACCGGGCCTGAAGGGCCCCATGTGAGCTTATGCCATCACTTGGCGTCTGTCGTCGTAAACTATTTCAAGAATCTTCTCCTCTGAAACTACTGGGCCAAATACCTTTACTGAATGTTCCTTAAGGTATCTAGTTTATAAATTGTATCCGAAGTTTTGATCCATCAACGAACATGGCAGCCATGGCTAAAAATAGAACATAGGGGTCAAATGCAGTTTTTGGCTTATATCTCAAAAACTAAAGCATTTAGAGCAAATCTGATCCAGGTAAAGATGTTCAATAGGTCAAGATCTATCAGCCCTGAAATTTTCAGATGAATCGAACAACCCATTGTTGGAATGCTGCCACTAAATTGGTAATTTTAAAGAAATTCGGCAGTTTTTGGTTATCTTGAATATTATTGAAGATAAAGATAAACTGTAAACAGCAAAAATGTTCAGAAAAGTAAGATCTACAAAAAAGTTGTCAATTGACCCCTTAAGGAGTTATTGCCCTTTAAAGACAATTTTACACAATTTGTTCATCATGTTTGCTGACATTTAAAAATCTCCTCTGCAACTACTGGGCCTTATACTTCTAAACTTTAACTGAATGTTCCTTAGGGTAACTGGTTTATAAATTGTATCCGAAGTTTTGATCCATTAACAAACATGGCCGCCATGGCTAAAAATAGAACAGAGGGGTCAAATGCAGTTTTTGGCTTTTATCTCAAAAACTATAGCAGTTAGAGCAAAAGTGACATGAAGTTAAAGTGATGAATAAGTCAATATCTATCTGCTCTGAAATTTTCAGAGCAATTGGACCACCCATTGTAGGGTTACTGTCAGAAATAGTTTTTTTTTTTCATGAAATTTTACTGTTTTTGGTTATTATCTTTAATATTATAATAGATAGAGAGAAAGTGTAAATGGCAAAAATGTTCAGCTAAGTAGGATCTACAAATAAGTCAAATAATCAAAATAGTCCATTGACTCCTTAAGGAGTTATTGCCCTTGAAACGTTTATTTTTTACAATTTTTCGTGCAAGTCTATTGCTTTTTCAAAAATCTTCTTCTCTGAAACTACTGGGCTAAATACTTCCAAACTTTAACTGAATGTTCCTTAGGGTGTCTAGTTTATAATTTGTATCCAAAGTTTTGATCTATCAACAAACATGGCCACCATGGCTAAAAATAGTACATAGGGGACAAAAGCAGTTTTTGGCTTATATCTCTAAAACTACAGCAGTTACAGCAAAAGTGAAAGGGAGTTTAAGTGATAAATGGGTCATGATCTATCTGTTTTCAGACAAGTTCGTCAACTCATTGTTGGGTTACTGTTGGAAATAGTTTATTTTATTAAATTTTACTGTTTTTGGTTATTTTCTTTAATATTATAATAGATAGAGAGAAAGTATAAATGGCAATAAATGTTCAGCTAAGTAAGATCTACAAATAAGTCAACATGATCAAAATAGTGAATTGACCCCTTGAGGAGTTATTGCCCTTAAAACATTTTTTTTTTACATTTTTTGTGAAAGTCTATTTACTTTTTAATCTTCTTTTCTGAAACTGCTTGGCCAAATACTTAAAAATTTAATAGAATGTTCCTTAGGCTATCGAGTTTATAGATTGTATTCGGGGATTTGATCCATTCAAAAACATGGCGGCAGTTTCTAAAAATGGAACATAGGGGTCAAGTAAAGTTTTTGGCTTGCATCTCAAAAACTAAAGCAGTAAGAGCAAAACTGACATAGGTGAAAGTGTTAAACAGGTTTAGATCTAACTGTCAAGTAATCTTCAGACTAATAGGACAACTTATTGTTGGGTTACTGTCCAGAAATAGTTTATTTTTAGGAAATTTTACAGTTATTAGGTTATGTATTATCTTTAATATTATTATAGAAAGAGAGAAAGTGTAAATGACAAAATTGTTCAGCAAAGTAAGATCTTCAAATAAGTCAAATGCCTGAAACTGAAATAACAGGTGAGCGATATCAGGCTCTCATGAGCCTCTTGTTTATCTTACCATTGTTTTGTCTTTCTTTTCACTTATGGTTTATGAATACACCCTTGGTATATTCTCCTCCCTTTTATGACATTGCTGAGTATCTCCTTTATACCCAGTTTTTGGTGGGGTTCACGTTGCTTAGTCTTTAGTTTTCACCCATATTATTTGTCTGTTTGTCTGTATTTTTGGCCATGGCGTTGTCAGCTTGTTTTCGATCTATGAGTTTGACTGTCCCTCTGGGATCTTTCGTCCCTCTTTTATAGTACAATAGTCACAAAAAGTACACACATGAAGCTATGTGACTTTGATTTTCAGTAGATATTAAAAAACTTTTTTGAAAATATGTGAAATTAGGGATTTATTCACAATGTGTTTAAAAATGCAAATGTCAGTCCTACTGTCAATGGGTTTGTTTCCATCTGGCAATGTTAGTGCTCTCACACCTACAGGTCTCATCAGGTTAACTAGAATTTATGTCAAAGGGTTACACATGTTACATATAAATCTATGACAAATATGAAAATGAGGGATGTTTGCTAGTTTCTTGGGAGTTGTTACTATTGATAAAAATCATTGGAATGGCTCTCATACTAACATTTCAAATTCAATGAAATTTATGTCAAAGTTTACATTAGCAGATGAGTTCAGAATCAGAGCCAATAACCTGTAGATATCTTAACAATATTGCAAAAAGACATTGTAATTGCTTTCACAGCTTCATCAGATTTTTATGAAATTATATCAAAGGTTGAAAGCAAAATATTTTGTAAAAAAAATTGGAAGTAGCACTATTCTGTTCCTTTTATAGAAGTTTCGTTCCTTGGAAATACTAGTAATGTGGGAAATTCCAGTATATCAGCAGGGATCATTGACTCCCCCATGCAAACATGTTTTTTTCAATTGTTATATTCATGCAAAAAATTATCATGGCTATACCAGAAATAAATAAATGTTTGGGTGGTCGGAAGGCACCTTTTGTTTAACCACGCCATGCATTTAATTTTAATTGATTATTTCATATAATTGTTAAGGCTATCTGTCTTAAATAAGCACCACCCATCAAATTTTAATAAAAGTGCCTTCCAACTCCACTGAAGTGGTAACTGTATCAGTAATAAGTTACCTCTTTGGCTTGCTATGTCCAAGTTCATGCTTTATTCTGGTAGCATTATCATCCATTGATGTATTTTTTTTTCCATATGTTTGTATTCAGTTGGTTCTGGTTAACATTCACTGGAAATCATTCAGCAATTTTGAGGAAAAGAATATGTTAACTTTCTGAAGTGCTTCCCATTCTTTTACAAATTTTGAACTTCATTTAATATCACCAGTTTTGATGACTGGTCAATACAACAGTTGTTGCTTGTAAAGTAAGATATGTTTACACCTCTGAAGAACCTTGTATTATCACTGATTTTAATGCATCATTTTGCATGAAGCTTTTGAAAAAGGTTTCCGGATGGAAATTTTGGGAAGTACTGCTGTGAGGACTGTGGCTTCTTTTCAAATTCTAATATATAGCTTCGCAAGACAAAATGGAATTTAATTTTGTTGATTCTTATTTTTGCTTTATGGTCAAATTTTAATATGTTGTTTCTGATAACAAAGTGGAGGTTAAGGATGATTATTTCACTTAGTGGTCGGGGCCATATATTTTTACCCTTATCCGTCATTCTGTCATTCCTTCATTCAATCATTCCGCAACTAACAATTATACAAAAAAAATTTCTAAATGCCTTCACATATTGAGTAGATTTTTAGTATGTGAATCTACTATGATGAGTTACAGATGAAGTTTATGTCTCGTTCTGCACTGCTGATTTTTATGAAAATTTTTAACCTTTTATTATCAAATTTCCACTCCTAAAAATGGCTTCAAGCTTTTTTTTTGCAAGCAGGGCCATTCATGTCATTCCGACACATCTAGTTTACTTTTGCTGACTGAAGTTGTGGTCATTGATTGTAATATTCATGCTCAATGTCTTTTCCATCGAATAACTTTGGTACCATTCAAACAATTTATTTCAAATTTAAATATGTTATTTCTGATAACAAAACTGAGGTCTACTTTGATTTCCACTTTTACTGTTTAGGAATTATGACAATGATGCTTTCACATGGTTAATGGCTACAATTGTGTTTTTGCCTATTTATTATCTTGAAAACTACAAGAGAAACTTTAAATGGCAAAAATATCAGCAAGACATTTCTACAAATAAGTCAACATGGCCAGTCGTTGGTGGACTACTTATATGAGTAATTGCCCCTAAATGATTTTTATTACAATTTCTTGCGCAATTGTTTATTATCTTGAAAACCATAATAGGTAAAGAGACACTAAAAAAGGAAAAATGATCAGCAGGACAAGATCTAAAAATTGGTCAATTTATATTAAATTGTTAGGGATTATTGACCCTTATGTTGATTTTTACCCATTTTTTTGCATTTTTGAACAAAACTTTAGAAAATGAAGAAAAACTTTTAACCAACAAAAGTGATCCAAAAGATAAGATCTACAAAATAGAGTTCTTTGGTAGTCATGAATTATATTCTTGTCTTTAATGTTGAAAAGGCACATATATCATTATGAGCGACACAGGCTCTTTAGAGCCTCATTTTAGTTTGTTCTTATGTTGTGCTTTTACATCACTGTCCCAGGTTAGAGGAGGTTTGAGTGCTCACAAACATGTTTAACCCTGCCACATACTACATATGCTTGTATCAATTTAGGAGCCTGTAAATAAGTTGTTGTCATTGGTTGCTGTCTGTTGTATTTATTTGTTGTTTTGTTTACTGTTTTGCCATAAATAAAGAAATTGGTTTTCCTGTTTGGATTGTTTCACATTTTTCATGTTTGTGCTTAAATCCAGGTCATTGTGACTTTGGTGGATAGTTGTCTAATTTGGGATCATACTACATCTCCTTATTTTCACGTTGATGGTTGAGAAAATTTAGTGAAAGAAGAATGGTCTATGTACATTTTCTAATATCTTTTTGTTTATTTGTTTAGTGCATCATTACAGACACAAGGGGTATCAGTGAGAATAGGACAACTTACACATGACACTAACCATGATGACAGCTCTGATCAAACTTTACAGCCGTAAGTTGTATTTCATCATTTATTTTTATGCCTTGCCTACAATAATGCTTTGGGCATTATGTTTTCTAGTCTGTGCGTCTGTCCCTGCATTCTGTATCAGGTAACAATTACGATAGTTTCCATGAAATTGTCCTCACAACTTGAAACTTAGTACACATGCTTATTATGATACGAACTATTGAAAATATATGCCAGACGAGGGTCTTGACCTATATTTTGCAGTTTATTGTCGATCCTGCGACTTTTGTTGCAGAAAGCTCGACATAGGGATAGTGATCCAACGGCGGCAGCGGCAGGGGCGGTGTTAGCTAACTTCTTAAAAGCTTCATATTTTAGAAGGTAGAAGACCTGGATGCTTCATACTTTGTATATGGATGCCTCATGTTACGAAGTTTCCGTCAGTCACATGTCCAATGTCCTTGACCTCATTTTCATGGTTCAGTGACTACTTGAAAAAAAAGTTAAGATTTTTTGTAATGTTAAATTCTCTCTTATTATAAGTAATAGGATAACTATATTTAGTATGTGCGTACCTTGCAAGGTCCTCATGCCTGTCATACAGTTTTCACTTGACCTCGACCTCATTTCATGGATCAGTGAACAAGGTTAAGTTTTGGTGGTCAAGTCCATATCTCAGATACTATAAGCAATAGGTCTAGTATATTCGGTGTATGGAAGGACTGTAAGGTGTACATGTCCAACTGGCAGGTGTCATCTGACCTTGACCTCATTTTCATGGTTCAGTGGTTATAGTTAAGTTTTTGTGTTTTGGTCCGTTTTTCTGATACTGTATGCAATAGGTCTACTATATTTGGTGTATGGAATGATTGTAAGGTGTACATGTCCAACTGGCAGGTGTCATCTGACCTTGACCTCATTTTCATGGTTCAGTGGTTATAGTTAAGTTTTTGTGTTTTGGTCTGTTTTTCTTATACTGTATGCAATAGGTCTACTATATTTGGTGTATGGAATGATTGTAAGGTGTACATGTCCAACTTGCAGGTGTCATCTGACCTTGACCTCATTTTCATGGTTCAGTGGTTATAGTTAAGTTGTTGTGTTTTGGTCTGTTTTTCTTATACTGTATGCAATAGGTCTACTATATTTGGTGTATGGAATGATTGTAAGGTATACATGTCTAGCTGGCAGGTGTCATCTGACCTTGACCTCATTTTCATGGTTCAGTGGTGAAAGTTAAGTTTTTGAGTTTTGGTATTTTTTTCTAATACTATATGCAAAAGTTCAACTGTATTTGGTGTATGGAAATATTTTATAATCTATATGTCAGTCACGCAGGTTTTATTTGACCTTTACCTCATTTTCAAGGTTCATTGCTCAGTGTTAAGTTTTTTGTGTTTTGGTCTGTTTTTCTTAAACTATAAGCAATAGGTCAACTATATTTGTTGTATGGAAGAATTGTTAGCTGTACATGCCTGCCTAGCATGGTTCATCTGACCTTGACCTCATTTTCATGGTTCATTGGTCAATGTTTAGTTTACTTGGTTAATGTTTAGTTTATGTGACAGTTGTAATAAAGCTTTATATTTAGGACTATCAACATAATATCAATGATTAGTAAAGAAGGCGAGACATTTCAGTGTGTGCACTTTTGTTGATTAAGTTAAAATTTTGGTTTCAGAAAGGTTAAATCAAGGTGAAACTTAAAACATGTTTGTTATGATATTCATTAAAGAAAAATATGCCAAAATAGAATTTTGACCCAGATTTCAGGGTTACCTGAACATGGAAATATGATTGTACAAGAGGAGCATGCTGTCCTATGTACATATATTTTTGTTTCTGTGTACACTACTTTAGGATTTCATCATATTGTATTGCCCATCAATGACAGATATATATATATATTATGGTATGCTATTCTCAATCTGTCATTATGCATCCCTCCACATTTTCAGATTTTGTGTTCTTACTTTTTCACCAAACCTCATTATTTAGTTTCAATGACTGCAAGATGCTTTTCCTATTTTTACTTTTGCAATTTCAGAGTTTGGGAACTTTGTGGAAATCATGTATATATTCCTTATCTTGTAATTAAAATCTTTGGAAGTTAGGACCTCTCAATATTTTTTTTCTTAATACTTTCGTCATGTCTGAGATTTTGAACATTGTATATGTTTATTTTTTTATACAAGAACTCCCTTGTTTTGAGTGAATTTCCAAATGTTTTTAATATGATAGAATTGTAGGTATGTGTATCTTCTGTTTTGACTAGTTTGGCATTTTAGAGAATATGGAAACTTTATAAATGGGTCTTTTTCAGATGTCATCTATTGCTTTCATCCATGCATGTAAAATATTTTATATATTGTAAGGGTTGATGTTTGTAAGTTTCCTTTTAAACAAAAGTCTACATTGTGGTTGATATCATAATGTTTTTCGTCACTCAAGAAGTAACATTTGATCTCAAGAAGTAACATTTGATCAAAACTGGCATGCTTCAATAAAAGTAAAGTGTTCTCTGTTTATTTCAGAATTTCAATGAAAATATCACTATGCATGATAAATCTATACTGTTTGTAAAAAAGCTACTGCTTTAACTTTATGTCCATGGTTGTTATGGCACATTTTAAGAAAATTCTTTTAAAACAACTCAATTGATAAAATATATGCATTGACTCCTGCCTTGCAGCTGTGTCTAAAATTATGTAAAAGTCCTGCCTTCCAACCACTATTGCTACTATAACCAGAAATACTGTGAACAGTTATATTTTTTTCTCTGCAGTAACATAGCTAATCAGACCATTTGTTATTCAAACAGTATGATTTTGAAATGTACTGTTTGATCTCTACTGATCAAATAAAATTTTTTCACCATCATTACAACAGGAACAAAATGTGAAAAGAATTAACAAGCAGTTCAGTATGTCTAGTATACAGATGCCTTATGGTCTGAGATTTCCGACTTGAATATGTCTGTTCTCCATAATCACGTTTTCATGCTTCAATTGTCAATGTTACGTTTTCATGATAAGTTCATTTATCAGACAAGAAGTTTGCGGATTTCTACAAAATTGATTTGAAAGGTGAACTTATCTTTCAATGAGCTTATAATAATTCCAGCACAAAAAAGTTACAGATTGAGATAGAAAAAATAAAAACTTAATGAAAATATCAATGTTGACAGTAAAATGTTTAAAGGTATGAGATATAAGATCAAATGTCCATGTAAACAGATGCCATGTGTTGTATTTTTTCAAAATGTCTTTGCAGCTTTGACAATTGCTATTAACAAATGGTATCATATCAGGCATTAGTAAAGTGTCAGATTCATTTCAAATTGATTTTATTTTGATTTAATCAAATTCAATTTCACAACACAAAACATACAAATCAACAGCAATATAAATTATAAACAACAATTAAAATTTACAAGTTTTGGTTTTCATTTGATGGTCAATATACAACAATTAGCTTATAAAACAAAAGTAATCATTATCGGATCTACACAAAAAAGTAAATCCTGTGTTCAGATGATCCAACATAAAAATTCATTGAAAGGAATGTTCACAATAATATTTCAAAACAAAATTTAATCAAACCACAAACTTGACATGAAAAGTAACAAAGAATTTCTAAAGTTGAAATTAGAATCAAAACAATTTTTCATGACTTCATTACATTAGATGCAAATACTGGATTTTCGCAAATTTCAAGATGGATTTTTGATTTTGCTTTGAGGATTAAAGTAATAATTAATTTTTGTGTTTAAAACAAAAAAGCTGTCGAAAAAAAGACCATGCACATGTGAAAAGTGGAAAAATAAGTTGCAATGATTCAAACACCAGAAGAAGAAATCAAATAAAACTCCAAAGTGTTAGTTTAATTTTAGATGTTCTCAATGAAGATAAGAAACATTGGCTTAATATAATTTGGACAAAAAAGTCTGTTTCACACAAACTTTTTTAAAGTATGTGAGTTAAAGGTATTCTTGTATTCTTGATACTAGTGGGGATCATATTTCTCGCACAGATTTGTGATTCTATTTATCACAAATAGATGAACATTTACTGTTTTTTTATAAATATTATTTTACCCTTTGAAGTTGAAGACATTGAGCAGGACTAGTATATTAAAAATAAATCCTGATGAAGAACAAGTGTAAACATTTAAGACATAGCTGCCATAAAGTTAGTGAAAATACCCCATTAGATAGTTTGAATAAAATGATAGATTATATTTTGTAGTATGATATGCTAGAATATCAAATGGCATTTTTGAAAATGTGTGTTAATTTGTATTCAAGGGAATAATGAGACTTAGGGAAAAGATGCTGCTACCAGGAAGGCTGGATGTAAAAAGAGAAATAACTATCATCTGAATTTGCAGTTAGTGCAAAACAGGACATAATTACAACTCTAAATTTGAAACAGTATAGATTATTTTTGTAATACCAGAAAATAATAAAAAAAAAAGTATTACAGGATCTCTTATAAAAATTAGCTTATAAAAAAGCTGAAACATTATTCCCCCTCTTTTTAATTTTTTCTTAAATTGACTCATTCATAAAATCTTAGGTTTTTAAGAATGTTGATAAGATATATATACACAATGGATATTTATCAAGTTATAGAGATATTTTTATTAGTGTCAATACAAAGGAGTTACTGTAAATTAAACCTCTAAATAAAATTCATTGATGAAAATTCAGACAATGAGTAAAAGATGGAACACCTGCAAATAGACTTTTAAATTATACAATTTTGCATGTGGTGCAAAAAAATGGTGACAAGTGTCTTTCAAAACAAGGTGTGTTGTTTAAGAACCAATTTAAAATGGATTAAAACCTTATCTGATTAAATATAGGGTGGTTGATGGAATATTTGAATAAGATTATTCCATTTTAATGCACATAAGACCAAAACACAATGCACGATTTTAAATGCCCTGAACATAAAATTTAATTGTAAGTTATTTTATACATTACGTTTAACAAAAATAAATGAAATTTTTAATTTATGTCAAAAGCATTTAGATGAACTTGCAAGTGACTGTTTTTCCTTCAGTTTATTTACATTTTATCTTCAACAATTTTTCAAGCTGTGCCTCTCCTCTTTGAAGTGTAACTTTTATGCAATTCAGAAAAGAACCAAGGACATTGGCTGTCAGTATAATTGTGAAAAATGCTGAGTAAATGTCATTAAATTCATTTTAAGTAAGCGATAGTGTATCTTATTTCTCATTTATATGGCAAAGTAGTTCAAATTTATGGCTAACATAGTACTTTACCCCCTCATATATTTAAATATGGTACATATGAATGCAAACATCATCAAAGTATTCTCATTTTAAATAATTTACATATTTGGTATGAGTGAATTATTGAAAGTATGTTATTTTTTAAAGGTGACAGTCACAATTTTGAGTGATTTGAACTTGAAAAGAAACTCATCATGCATTAAATGGAGAAAAATATGTATTATAATTCAAATGAAGACAGTATTAAACTGTCATGAGCAAAGTGTTTGCTTTCAAATGAAAAAAAAAATAATGAATTGAGAATGATATATGAGATATATTATGATGTTTTCCTCAAGCAAACATTCATCACACAAATCAGAACTTAAAAATACATAACTCACACTTAGGTGCGTATCTTTTCACTGAATATAGGGGGTGGAAAGTTCGAAAAACACGAAGTCCTGAAAATTTATTTATTAGTAAACTTCAAAAAGTTTGTACTTCCTAGGATTTCATTCTGGAAAGAAGACTTGTGATATGAATAAATTATTTTTTCAAGTTTAAATACTAAACACATTTTGTAAGTAAGTGGATTTAGTGTTGGCTAATTCAAATGTTACAAACACAACCACAAAAATTGAGCAAATTGAAAAAAAAATGTAGTTATTAATATAATAAAAAGTATTTTTACAACATTTCACCCACTGATAAGCTGATCAGTTCCAACTTGGTAAATAGAATTTACCCTAGTTGACCTGCAAAGCATCCATGCTTCTTTAAATGACTATCTAAAGTTAATTACACATAAAAATAGGAATTTTTACTATTAACTTAAAGGTAAAGAACTGCATCAAGTGCTAGATTTAATCTTTTTTACCATTATATCATGCCAAAAATTATTTTAAACTGATGGTTCTGAATTGAAAAAAAAAATTCCGACTAATTTCATTTAGCTGTCTCGATAAAATTCCAGCAAATTAAAGATGCTTATTTGAACAAATATGGTCACCTTATACTTTTTTTTGTCTTAACAAGTGTCATGTGTATTTTACGAAAATTAAAATAATGATTAAACACAAATAGAAAAGCACATGGAGATCAAAAACATAATGACAATTTTCATAACAAGTACAATTAGCACTTTTAATTTCTTTTTATATATACAAACATTTTCACAAACTGACAATTTATGACTAGTACTTTTTTATCATTCATATTATAATGTCATGGCTAACATCATCAATACGGAATCACAATTCATAAATGCTACAGGAATGAACACAAAATAAAAAAAAAAAACAAAACAAATGCAGCCACTGATGAACTGTCATTACTATAATAATCCTTTTTTTTCAAATGCACATCATATGTTAAACTCAGTTCAATAATTTGTATTCTGAAAACATTTTTTTTTTATCATAAATTGAATACAAATTCATAAAAGTAAGCTCATTAGACAAGCTAGAGTATCCTGTTGATGCTTTTCATTGTTGAACAATTCATACGTATCTGTCAATTCTAATCCAGTAATTTGAGGTTGTAGATTAACTATTTTGGTGACAGTAACTTAACTGGCCATAGATTAGATTGAATGTGGTTGAAGCTGATAAAATTCGTTGTCAATGGTATCTTCCCAAACAATTGTATTGTTTTAAATGACAATTATGAAAATGCTCACAAAATAGTTCTGATTGCCAAAGAAAAAACGCAATAAGTATTATTGATACCTGGATCATGATATTGACCTGCCATATTTATTCCTAGATGGTATTTGCTCATTAGACAATGACAATCCTCTGTGTTTTGCATGACGTAAATGCCCATTACTTATATAATACTTTTTGATAAATTTCCGTCGGAAAGTTTTATCTTTCATTAATGTTTTCAAATCTATTTGTGAATTTGGAGCAAGAGCTTTGTTACCCTGGTTGAAAGGCAGACTGTTTTTCAATGATGAATGTTCTGATGTTACTGGAAGTTGATGGATTGATTGTCCAGGAAGTCGATTGGCTGGAATTTGATGATTCACATTCGATGATGGAGGTGTAGATGCTTGTTTAATATGTTTAACTGGTACATTTTGATGAAGATATCTAGTTGTAGAACTGGAACAGTTGGAATCTGCAAGAGAGAATTCATACAATTAATTCTTTGTCCGTTTTTTTTTATAAGGAAAGAACATAACAACACTTATACCAATGAAAATATTTTCCATCATTGTCTTTAACTTGTTTTCAAATAAAAGAAAGTAATTCCTAATTTCAAGATATGATTTCGTTTGTAATTAGCATAAGTTTTTTTGTATTTTCCATAACATTGTCTTGACTTATAGACAATTATAGATTATGCTAATGTACATATTTGAGGAGACATCATGACTTATTCGTAGTATCAATTTGAAAAAAAAGATCCTGTTTTAAAGGTGATTTTTACAGTTAGCATTTTTATAAGAATAGTGAATAGCTAACATGCAGTGCATCAGTGTTGTTAATTTGTCTGTAGGTTGTTGTTATTGCACTTTACTTTCATTCATATTGTGTTCTGAACTTTGTAATTAAGTAGTTCTAATCAATTTTATGTTACTAAAGAGGTGTCTATATTTTAAATGAAAAAATAACTATATGTAAGCAATTCTACAAGTTCAGTTACTTCCCTCGATGTAAAAAATAAAGTTACAACTAAATGTTCTACAATTATTTTCCATTAGAAAACCTGTGGTCTTACCTGGAGACTCCCAGAACTCAACTGTTATCAAACTATGCCCTGATATCCAATCTTTTGTTTCATGAAAATGATCACAGTCCCACAATGCAACATGTCCAACTGGCAAGTTTTTAATTTTACGGTATGTTATCACCCTAAGTATTCCTTGCTTCCCCCAAAAGTTCTTCTTTGTGCTGACAGGATCAAACTGGTGTAATTTTGAAATGGTTGGATATCCATATTTGTCAGCTAGGAATGGTCCATATGCTATAGGGTGGTAAATATATTGTAGTCCATCAGTGCCTACGACACTGTCAATTCCATTCCTAGATAAATGTATTAAGTCCTTTCCTAAGGAATGTTCACCACCAACTCTGTTGAAGGAATATGATAGTCTCAATGCACTAGTATCATGTAATAACAAATTGCGCTTACATCCAAT
Source organism: Mytilus californianus (assembly GCF_021869535.1). Classification (NCBI taxonomy): domain Eukaryota; kingdom Metazoa; phylum Mollusca; class Bivalvia; order Mytilida; family Mytilidae; genus Mytilus; species Mytilus californianus. The sequence continues at coordinate 55,709,244 of NW_026262679.1, read as the reverse complement.
CATGTCGATAAGATGGTTGTTGTGGTATCTGCCTCCTGCATGTTTGTAGCCTGGATAATTTTCCTTCATCTTGGTAAATGATGGTAATGGTATCTGGAAATAGTAAAAATACCAATATTATTTACAGCATTGGTATTTACATATGATTACAAAAAAAAAACCACTTGTAAATTTCAGTCAGTGTGCTTATAAATAGACATGTCAGTATTAAAAGAAAAGCTAGATTCAAAAGAATGAAAAAAGGAAAGCATGCATCTTAGCTTTGCTAAGGATTTGTCCAGTGTTTTTGATTGTGTATGGATTTTAGATTGCTCTTTAAGGATATATAATTTGTTTGGGAGGGAAATGTGCTTAGACATTAAAAAGCAGTTATTTACACTATTATGTGATTGAATATTCTAAAAGATATCTAGGTGAAGGACAAAATGTTTATCTTAAAATTGAGGCAAAAACAACTTTCTTCAGTGAAGTAGAAAAAGAAAATCTCAACATAGGTGTTTTTTTTTATTGTATATAGCAAATGCTTTGTTAGGAAAACATATATTTGAAAAGTCAATAATTGATCAAATGAAATCAAATGAAAGGACGAGAAAAAAAAGATATGGAGTTGTAGAAAAAGAGAGATTTAGTAAATTGAAATACAGTTAAAACCAAAAAATGAGGGGAAAACAAATAGGAAAGAGGAGTAACAAAATGTCAATGGGGCAAAAATAGTTTTTTTTTATCAGAAAAAAATCTTGATTAAAAGCAGGTTGAACCTTCTAAACTGTGTACCCTCTGACTTCTATACGTTTACACTTACAAAAGTACTTGTTTGATCAAAGAATAGTTTATTGACAATAGCTAGTAATGAAAAAACTTCAATAAACGTTTTCACAAGTCTTCATATAGATTTTATTCTCTTATTAAACAAAATCTAGGCCTATATGACATTGAGATCTTCCAATCAATGTTCGTTTAATGTAAGTTAATGTAAACAATCAAATTATATCAACATTTATTAAACAAACTAGGGTGATAAAGCACAAAGTCAGATAAATCATGTACATGGAGATTCAAATATTGATGTCATTTATAAAGCCAATTGTGCAGTCTGGTAGCAGTTGCAAGATGTTGTTGATATTTCAGGGCTTAAACAGGGTACAGAGGTTAATGTTTGTATTTTCCACACTAAGCCAAAAGGAGGTAGAATGATAAAACACATGTTCAGATCGACATGTTTCTAAGGAGATTAAGATATTTTTAGTAATTTGTTAAGCTTATTGTGCATTCAAATATTTGTCTCAATATCATGTTCATATCTTGAGCTTGAGAAAGCATGACAAAAGGGTCAATTTAGCTTTCTTACAAACTGTGGGCTCAGAAAATATGTTGCTTACAAAAAACACTTTGTCACACAAGATTACAAAAGAAAAACACTGGTAAAATAAATTGGAATGTTTTACAGTAACCATATCAAGAATCTGTTTTTTCACTTTGGTCCTTGGTTTTATTTTTTCCCATAAAACTGATTGGTGAAATTGGTCAAGGTATTACATGTCAACATAAAAGATTATTTGAAATATTCTATAATCATGATGATATAAGTAAGTAGACACAAAGCTACATTCAAACAACGATTGAAATACTATTTGATTTAGGGGTATGAAAACTCGGCAAATTTACCAGGTTTATCATTTTGAACACCAAAAGCCCATTCTTCTATATTAAAATCATCAGTGGCTCACAAATTGAAATAGTAGGAAGGCTAAATCGATTATGAAGTTTAAGAGGATGAAAACCAAAATATTGTGCCAAATCTGGCCAAAACTTTATTGGGTTGAAAAACCATTTGTGTTTTGAATGATTTTAACATTTATGAATAGTAAATTTACAGAAAGTGACCTCACCAACAATGTATCTTGTCAAAACTCCTACAGCAAAGGAGTGCCGACTACCGGGATGGTGATAACACTGACTACCACCACATACAAGTAAATCATGTTCCTAGAGATGCAAATATTTTCATTCTTTTAAATAGTAACAAGTGTCATTAACAATAAATCACCATTTTTGATATTTCAATAATGAATAAGGTTAGAAAGGTCAATGTTGGTCCCTTCTGAACTGTGGTCTAAACCTGCCTTATGATACAGACATGTAGGTAATAAATTTGTTCAGTAAACAAAGGATTTAAATAGTGGGCTTTGTATGACCAGATCCCTCTGATTAATTATAGTTTGTTTGTACAAATTTAACAAATATTTCATCAAAGGGAGAACCCTTATCTTGTTGGAAGGTATCACTCTAATCTGCTTGATGAGTCACTGTAATATTCAATATTAGGAATTCAACACCTAATGGAATCCTCCTTACACATTACCTCTGGTATTTGATGGGCTCGTGTTGCTCAGTGTTTAGTTTTTATAACATTAACAGTACCAATTTTTCTGCACCAGATGCACATTTCGACAATGAATATCTCTTCAGTGATGTTTGAGGCCAAAATATTTGACAATCTAAAGCTTATTAAAATAATTTAGTTTTTCTATGTAGTGTCTTTGATGGTTTTTCATTTTTTGCAATGGTATTGCTGGCTTCTTTGACTAATGATTTTTTTTTGTTTGCATTTGGTATATACTTCCTCTTTTTTATTTGATAGAGTTACAGTTACCTTAACTCTAAACTTTGCCTTAGCATAAAGGCATTTTCTCTTAAACTTGCCGTACATAACCTTTGTCCTCAACCTAGGCAAAACCTTGCTCCTGAATCGTTTAAGTGCAGGAACCTCAGAATTCAAAACTCAGTATCTTTGACAAAGCAGATGTTTTATGTCAAGATTGTTTTTGATATTATGTGACTATCAATAACACAGTTCAGTTTACTTTAGTTTATTAATAATAGTGCAAGAACATTTTGCCAGCCAACATTTTATCATCACTATAATTTTGATATGTTTAATATCACATAGAACAATGTCCCTATCTTATTTCAAAATAAGCATACAACAATGTGAAATATAATATCTAGAATTTCTCACAGGTAATCCATAAGGAAATTCCTTTATGCATTGTTGTAGCATTGTTTGACATTAATCGTCATAACTGATAATTTTTTCAATTGTCTTTTTTTGGCTCACAATATTAATTGTCGAAGCCATCTGATACTTATAACAATAGACTCTGACGATTGTTTCTTATGTATGAAGAAAAGAGGTAGCCACCGTCAAGATGTTTTGATTTCTATCTTGGTAATTATGACAGCATGCCAAATTGATGCTCAGGTTATCTTTAAACAATTTATTTGACTTATTGCTCTCGAATTTTCTGCTAGTTGATTTTCTTTAGGCATTAATTTAATGTCATGAGTGTTGCATCGTTGCAAATTTTCTTTTTTTTTTAAGATATGAACATGATTTAGCTATATTTATTTGTCAAATGCAGAATAATATCATTTTATTTAACTCTTTAATTATCGAAAATAAAACAAAATAAAAGGAAAAAAAAAAACAGCATTTGATATTCTTAGTGAAACAAATTTTTTGTTTCACTACGAATATCAAATGATGTTTTTTTTTTCTTTTAGACATATGTTTCTGTATTTTGTTTTTTTTTTCAATTCAGCATCACCACTAATGGGATACTAAAGACTTTAAAACTTTGTAAATTCGTTGTTCTGTGCCTTGTATCTTTGATGAGTTTTTTTTTAATTATGGGCAATGTCCTAGTTTGAATGATGGAATGTGTCCTGCCAAAAAAAGCTTGACCACGTTAGATTGAAAGGTTGTGTGTCAAGCAGAGTTGAGGAACGCTTTTATATCAAAAAGACTGATTTCCATTTTTAAAACTGTATAAAAAAACCGAAAGTTATGTGTTTCAAATATTCAAATTCCAATGTTGTTTACCTAATCAACTTTTACAAAATGACTACAGTCAATAAAGTAAAAATGCATATGCCAATGTCGTAACAATTTAGATAAACCAAAAAATAAGACTAATTCAATGGAACTTAGGATATTACTTATTGATACTAATGTATAATATAAATTATACAGTCACATATGATATACAATGGAACAAGGGGCCTCTGTTATCAAAATATGTTTTAAGATATCTTAAGTTTTTTTTTATATCTTTCAGGAAGTTCATTCATGCAAAATTTTGACAGGAGGATTAAAAGATGTGTTTATAGTTTATCCAAATATACCCCTTGTATGATAGAAAGAATTTTAATAGTGTTCAAAAGAATAAGAAAATTATAAGGTTTTAGTACGTGCATTTACTTTTATTACAAATTAATTGAAATTTTTATTTCTATATTTTACAAGGTTAAATACTTTATTGAATAATTGAAATTCGATTATGAATTAATGTGTAGAGAAATATACAAGTTGTTAAGTATGTATTTATGCCTTGTCATTATAACGATGATTTTGTAGGGAAAAGTTAATAACAACATATTTTAATACATGATAATTTTTGACAAAATGTCAGTTTCTTCCCTGAAGCAGTTGTCTAGTCCTTAGTTTATAATGATTATTTAGTGAGTAAATATGTTTTATCAAGCTTTTGAATGACAAGACTGTTAATCAAAATTCTATAAAAGTTTTATTAAAGTGGGTAACAGTTGGTCGTAGAATGGTGCTCTTTGACCTCAAAAATACGTATGTTTCATAAATTGGTTGATTTAGTTAGATGAATGATATTCAAGTGTAAACAAAACTTTTTATAGGGACTAGACGAGTGTCATAGCAACTGGTGCCATATGCAAAAGAACATCAGTGTCATAAATGCACAGGAAAATATCGATGCAACATATTGGGAATGTTCACTGCTACACCTATTACCAACCGAGTATGATATCAGGTGCCCTCGAAGGGTGACAATATCCGGGTTACAGTGCAAGGAAATTAGATAATGTTTTGTATTTGCCCTACATTTTGCTCTTGAGTACTTCGATGTAAAAATTCGCAAATAAAACTATATATTTGAGCTTTGATAAAGACTGTGGGAGACTTAAAAAACGAGTCATTGTCCAAAAAATTCAATTGGAATTAAAACTAAACGTTAAGCACACAGTATCAGTTTACTAAGTTGAGAGTTGGGTTCGGGAACATTTAAGTGGAAAATTATCAAAATGATCATGACACTTGTAATTATAGGTTTGAATACATCCAAGAGAGAAAAAAAACAAAAGTTATACAAGATGTGATACATTTTAATAATATCCTAAATAGGCTGACCAATCTGCTATTTTAAGTTACTAACAGAGATCCTCGGGCTCATTTGACCTTTCATTATGAACGCATAATTTGCTGTGCATCAAATCAGAAATAATAGCCAATACAACCAGACTATCAGTTCAGTCAGGCGTTTTCAAACCATTCACTTTTATGTTTAAATGTATTTGGGTTACGTTTTGCACAATAATTAGTAGTCATCCGGAGCGTAAATTTGAGAGTACAAATATTTATTGACAAGTTAACAATGGGATGATAATCCAAACTAAATAACGACAAAATGAAGTCCTTTTCACTTTATTTGTCAACGCCTTCAATTTTCAATTTTTCTTTGTGTTGATTTCGTGGAGTAGAGATATTTTCGCCTTAAGAAACAACAGTGCTGATAGGGTTAGCTGCCGACTAGTGCAGACTAGTCATTTAGGAAATGTCGCTTATCACAATGATCTTTGACCACATTAAAGGTCCATAATTGAATAGTTGACAACTTAGCCATCTTCAATCGGACAATGATAATGATATCCACCACTGAAGGATGATTGTCTAAAAACTAATTAGTCGCATGTAAATGCATCTGTGTGAGATGAGTGGACCAGTGACAATGGTGTCCGTTTCACCATTAGTAACAGCTGTACGTAATTTTGAGTTGGGATTTCCTAATATCTTGTAATTCTTTATTTGACATAAGTCGTTAAAAAGATAAAAACGTCTTTAACTGGTCTGTAAAATATGTTAAGCGATTTTTTTCCACTTTAAAATCCCGTGCTTTTAATTAGTTAAAACTTTATATGACCTTGACCATAAAGCGTTTATTGCAAAGTCGTAGTTACTCTTTTGGTCGCTTTTAGACTTATAGCTGGATAATATATATGAGTATCCCGTCGATTTTAAATGTTGAGTAACTACTGAATTTATATCTTCCCTTTTTATAAACAGTGGGGAGAGCGCGTATCTCATCTCAATCTTTCCTGTTTATTGATTTTAGAAAATTGTATCTTTCTCTGTTACCCATCTTTTTTCTGTCTTTTGATTTCTGGACAATTGTATGGGCATTTTTTTATTTTTTATTAGTAGACCAGACAGTACATACATGTGTTCCCATCGACCAAGGTTATTTTATGTTCGCTCAATGAAGCTTACAAGGGAAGTTCAACTTAACGATCTATTTAAATCCTTGATTTGCCCTGTGTGTAAAAACGGCAAATTAAATTTCAAATGTATTTTTAGTAGTAGTAGTTGCAGCGGCACACTTCAGAAGTATATTGTTTCATGGTGTATGTGTACACAATTAATTCTTTCATAATTGATTAGATAATTTAATAAATAAATAAGTAATACGAAACTTAAAAGAACACAACAACAAAATGTTTGCAGTAAGCATACGACAGTAACCTGATTCAGTTTAAACAGGTAGCTTACGCAAATGAAAATTCAATAAATGTCAAAATATATAAAGACCAGCTTTATATATTTTGCTTGAAGGTATGTGTATTGTTATCATTTGTATCATAATGTCTTAATCTTTCACAGATATTATCTTATATATGGCTTTATTATTTTATTTACTTATTGTAGGGTCAATTCTTCAGGTTCACTAATCTGACTTTCCACTAAAATTTTAACCCTTCCCTATTACAAATATCTTTCATTTGAGTTTTGAAATTACTGTCAGACTTTGGAAGTAGATTAAATCTATGTTGTTGTATACTGGCTGATTGATTGTACTAATGAATTAGGATAGACATAACATTATCAGTGTACACTATTTTTAACCGATTCATATTTATTTATATTTATAAGTACAAAAAGTTGATATTGAAACGCGAAATTTTCTCATTTATCTTTTTTAACTAACAATTCGGCATTTAATAAATTATACACTAGTATCACGTTGCAGCAGTATATAGTATTCAATATGCATTTGATATCCTGCTAGCACATCGTTTATTCAAAATATGTATTGTATATATTATGAAAAACACGTCTCATAGTTCGTTGTTTACATAAGAGAGAAAAATAGAAGAGGGCAAAGGGGACATCTTTGTGGTAGAAGGAAACACAAAAAATATCATTAGCTAATTCCAATAAAATGAAATTTGACATTTCATTTATCTTTTCTACTCTGTTTAACATACAGGTATTTAAGTGCATGATTAGATGCATGCTTGCAATCTTGTCAACACAGAAGGGAAAGTTAATGTTAGCTGTCAAAATATTGTCAGCCGGGTCTGTTGCATGCTAGGAAAAGCCGTTGGCACGATTAAATATGTTACATGCTAATAATTTTTTTTTGCAAAACTTTAAACCTAAATTAAAAAAAACGTTTGTTTTAATATCTCCCATATTAAGTTAAGCTTATATAGAAATAAGAAGATATAGTCTGATTTTGTCAAGTTGGTTTTTTTTAGAATGAAAGGGTGCATATGGATAATACATAGAAGATGAATACCATTTCTCTAATTTTTGTGATATTTTCACATTTCTTGATCGGTGTGAAAAAAATATTTCTCCTCACTAGTGAAATATGTGTTCTCGGCAAATGATTGGTCGAAATTTAATTATGACGTCAAGTTTTCTTGGTTTCTTCTGAATTTTCCTATTGTGACGTCATGAAAAAAGGCGACCATGCCTGATGACGTCACACATTAAGAACACAATTTTCTGCAAATCTTTGAGAAGGAAGGATAAAAATCATTAGAGAAACAGATTCCACCACTATAACTCGTTTATTACGATATTTCTCCACTCTCAACAGTTAAATTTTAATTATTTAAAAAGCTCGGCAAGCCTCGCGCTTTAAATATTAAAATTTAACTGTTATCGTAACAAACTTGTTGCAGTGGTGAAATCTATATTGACATAACAACTAACGATATATAAGCTCTAAATTGCTCCGAGTCTTGTAAAGCGACACTGATTATTATTTTCCACTCAAGTATGCATCTGTTATACAGTGTGATGATTGACTTTACACATATCTTAACTGTTATGTAGAAATCTTAGAACAGATATATTTTTAACATAGATTTTTAAAGTAACATATGGTACTGTCAATAAGTCCATGGGGATTATATAACAGATAAGTGATTTTGTATTACATAGTAAATACTACGGTATTGAATTCTTAAAGTTGTTCAGCTGTCATAATGACTTTTTAGGAACCATGAAAAAGTTATTTTCAAATACTGAAAGCGTTTGATCTTTTAGAGGTTAATACATTTGATGATTTTTTATACATCTAAACAACTTGAAAGATAAAATCTATAATACAATTTTGATTGAAGTTTTTAACATCAAAACTTGTTTCCGTTTTTAAAAGCGTGTCTCGTTCGTAGATGCTACAGTGTAATATATTAAGCACTGGTTTTCATTTGTGATCTTTGAAAACTAGACGTGCGTCTTCGATTGCAGTTAAAAATACATCATTAGATTCAAAATGGATTAGCTATCATGGTTATTCAGTAATACATTATTGAAATTTTTATTTCAAATTCGAACCAGTTTTTTAAATTATTTAATACAAAAATTATGAAAACCCATTTACAAAAGCAATAACAAATCGTTATATTCCCCTGTTTAAACATTTTGATACGAGTTGGACTTTTGGTGCATAAGGTGTCTTTTTAGTTCTATGTTTACTTTGGTGAGCGTCCTTGTTCACAAAACTGTTGATGTTTTTAATTATTGTTTATTTTGGTGAAAGTCCTTATATACAAACACCTCAGTGTTTATATCGGAATACTAAGTGAAATATCACTATAGGCTTACTGTTTAAGTATGGATAATAGCTTTCAAGTGTATAAATTACCTTTGTGTTAAGATGACAAACGCAAACAATATCAAGCATAATGCCAGTGAATATTCAACAACCAATTAGTAAAGAATAGCTGTAATATACGATACAATGGATTCCGATGTTTGAAGCGAGTAAATGATCCAGAAGGGGACAAAGAAAACAATTTTGCGACTGTTACCTATCTTACCGTAATCACTAGGTATCTAAAAGATAAATCAAGACCACCGATATATCCTACAAACGGATGTCTCCTTCTCGGGTTTCTTGTGTCAAGGGTGAACTGCCTTTGTTGTTAAAACACTTTAAACTATTTGGAGTGTTACTATTATAACATTTGAAAATTCTGCCTTCTTTCTTACTTTCTTAAGTGATTTTAATTCAATTTGCAACTTCTGTTTTCTATTTAATTACTTTTTAACATGTTTGGAGGGTTTAACATTTAACGTAAATCTCTTCAACACAAGATGGTTATTTTTTTTCCAATCTGAATAACTTTAAGATAGGATTTCAAATTTACGATCATACGAAAGCATTCAAATATTAGACGTTTCTTGTTGTGTGTTCGGTAAATATCTCATGTGAAAAAGAACATGAATTTTATTTCATATTACAGATGTTTTGTGTAACCCGAATAATCCACTCGTTATATTTCGCTCACTTAGATCCTCGAGAAACGGTAGTGGATAGAGGGTACTGAATTATTCGAGGTGATGTTTTGTGATACGAATTTTCGGGTTTACAGAGTAAAATATGTTTCATTGTACATTTACTACATATCTGGTTTAAAGAATTCACTTTTCTATTAATTGTAAAGCTGTGTTTTGGTGTATTGCTTACAGCCGGGTAGATAGAATTAGCATTTCCTTTTAAATAGTAAGAAGTTTTTTGGCAAATGTTTGCTGATCAATTAAATCGCATTACGTTGTTAATCTTTGCCGTTTAGACATTATGTATAGGCACGAACGTTTGTATAACTGGTCTGAGAGCATTATAAATATTTTGAAAAGAGAGGTTTATATATTGTAATATATTGTAATAGACAGTCGAGTAGCTTTAAATTGTGAATTGAGTACCATTGGTTGAATTAACAGTTTTGACACTGAAAGAAAATTATTATTTTATTATTCCGTATTATGTATTTGGTTTGAATTATAATATGGAAACGGAAAAAAAAATATTTTTCGAGTCAAACTTGTTCATAAATTTACTTTTTTACCCTTTTAATTCATCTCTAAGGTTAAGTATTTCAAAAAAAAAATAGGATCCGTTTGATGTAATATTTCATTGGCTTTACAATATGCATACACCGGCAACAATGGTATCGTTCTACAGTCGCCATGAAATGATTTATGGCAGTCCCTGGTTTATGGGAGAATTGAACACGAGTTTTGACGTTTTTTTACACAAAACGTATTGTGACGTCATTTTGTCTCTGCCATTTTTGATTCAATTTGTTGATATTGAATATACCACAAAGCGAAAACAGGACATCCTATAAGTATCAGGCTTTTAATCCTAAGCATTCATGAACACTTTTCATTGAATATTCTTTAAAAGCTTTTCGTAAACTTTATAGTACTATAGAAGCTCTTTTTAATGAGAATATTACACAAGGTCCTTGATGCATACGACGTCATGTCAATTTGTGGTGAATGAAATGGAACGAACATATTAATGAGAATTTCAATTTTATGTACAGGTTTTTATGATGAATGCACTTCACACTGCACACGTGGCTGGTATGGCGTGAAACTCAATTCTGAAATATCTAGGGCATGTAGTGCTCTACTTTTTTTTACGATTTACGACTGCGTTTCAGTCTATGCAGGGAATGGAAGGTTATTGGCGTTTGATTTGCATCAAATAAGGGCGAAATTTGCATATAACAAAAATGTACGAATATATAAAAGCTATATGATTATACTTATTTTACATGACGCGCTGTAAAATATGATACTTTTCGAAGATCAAGAATATTATATAACGGATTTCTTCACAGAACTTCTTTTTGAATGTAAAATTTACCATTTGCTGTGAAAGCAGATGGGCCCATTAAGTAACTTCAATTGCCCCTTCAAAAGCTAGGTGCAATTGCTCAGGTTACCTGTTGTTAACAACATATTTTTACCTGTGACCTTCGTTTTTTTACAAACTCACTCCATAACATCTTACGAAATGCAAATTTATTTCAAGTTAAATTTTTTCCTAAAGATTTACTTTTTTATCATTACATTTTTTACGATTAATTCGTGAGAATTTTTGAATGAAGCGTATAGTTTTATCCCGTTTTATTGGAAGGAAATTGCTATGATGAAATTTGATGCGTTCTTCCTTTTTAAATGTTTGTATTTTACTTAATGGATTATGGGTCGAATTACAGTTTACGATATTGGGTAATTTTGTGCAATTTTGAGTTTTTATTGCCAATTGAAAGGAGTCTGTCAGGAGGAAATGACTTGTATAAAAATACCATTGTTCCTGCACTACAAGCGTACGTTTTTTTGTCAATTCGTTTTAAACTATGCGAGATTTTGTCTAGTCAGTTTTATTTTGTGCGTGACAATATCCAGCAACTACAACATGCTCCGTTGTATGGGAAGGCTGCCTTTTGGACTTACTTCATGTATGTCTACGCTTGTTCCGTCAACAGAGAGGGTTTAAAAAGAAGATTTTTCCGTCATATTCTATTTCAGTATTGATCGACATCATTAGCACGATCATGTCATGGCCTTGGGAGGCTGTTTCTAACGATAAACTGATACAAACGATACTACTGATAGCTTGGTTTCAATTTATCTTCAAATTATCTGTTGCAATGCCCTGACTGCAACAGAACATCTTTTTAATAAACTTCAAAGATCGTATATGCAATCAGCATAGGTGATTTCAATGGTGTCAACTTTCACCGAATGTGAAACTCGACACTAGTTTTGCACCAGCTACGTTATTTAAATATTTGAAACATTGTAGAAAAAGTAAAACTTTTTTTCACCAAAAGAATTGCAATACTTCATATAATACGCCATTATATATTCTTACCAGAGCTCTTATACAAGAGGCCATTCCAAGCAGAAATAAACATGCTGACACTATTTCCGATTTCATAATTGTTATAAATCCCTATTAATATGTCCAGTTCTTTAGAAAGTCACTGACTACATCTCTAAAAACTTCAAAGCATTCGCAAGTCTTAAGTTATCTTGTCTTGCGGTGAAATTGCTTCCTTTCCCATGGCCTATGCGTGAGCAGCATGCATGTATTTCTTAGAGTTTGTGCTATTTCACGTGGTGTTTTTACCAATCTCATGTACACAAGGTAATCCCAATTTCGTTTAGTTTATCTTAAATATTAGATGTCCCACTTTTATAAACGTTGTTTAACCCGTTGATAAGCACTTGATGTCCTAAATTTAAATGATAAACAGTAATCTATTAGATCCTAAGATGACGGACTTGCTTTTCCAGCTTTATCCTGGTTTCCCCCTTCATGTATTACTTTTAAGCCAGGTAATATTTATCGTAAGATTGAACCGAACTTTACGACAAATTATAATTAGTGGGTGGAGTCATTTTGCGATTTAAACTGTGTGTTCAGGTGTGAATTCTGTGCTTCTGTCAATCAACTACTCACAACAGAGAATGGATTAAATGAAATGAAAGATTATGGGCGGGGCTTAAAACAGCAATAGTAGTAGTAAAGCGTAATAAGTATTATTGTATACTGATGAAGAAAAATATGTTTATTATGTATATTCCGAAGTAGAGAAATCAGTGTCTTTATATCCCATTTTATATTGCAATGGGGTTGTGACTCAGCTTGGCATTGTTTATTCACTGATAGGGGAAAAAAGGGGGTAGTAGGGCACTTAATTATGATATTATCGTATGATGAAGATTTGACATTTATTTACGTTGTCATTACTGATTTAAAATTCTTATTTAAATAAAGTTTTCAAGAGAAAAAACACTTATATTATTATAATTTCAATCTTAGTATTATTTCATTAATAAGTATTAGTAAACCGATACACAGATTACCATTAGATGCTTAAATCCAAGTCATTTGGACTCTAGTGTTGTCTCATTGGTAATCATGATACATCTCTTTATTTTTATACAGTTAGTAACATAATGCACTTTAATTCGTTTTTTTTTCTAATAATAAACTGTATGCAACATATGTTATATTTGAATTTGTTTATATATCTTTTATTATTTTATTTTTGTGTGGGAAAGTTGAAAATTGCCTAGAGAACTTCAACAACATGTTACAAATAACATTATTTAGGAGAGGGCATGTCTTGAGAACAGCCTCGGTGTAGTTCTCAACTGACTAGGTGTAACTTTTAGAGTAGTCGTTGGATACGGTTATGAAGTGGAAATTAGTCCCCTTATTAAATGCACAGAGACAGTATGTAACTTTTAGAGTAGTCGTTGGATACGGTTATGAAGTGGAAATTAGACCCCTTATTAAATGCACAGAGACAGTATGGTGTTCTTGATATTTTGGCGTTTCCTGAATGTCGGCTGAAGCATGGGTAAAAAATATCTGTTGTGTAAATGTTTTAGCAGAACACTTGTCTTCTCTGACAAATTTTCAGTCGAATTCTGTTTTTGTGTTAGAATTATACCCTTTATAAATTGCCCAAATTACACTACTTTTTGAAAACAAACTTACATTAAGTTTGACTGAATTTTTTCTCCCATTTTACATTGCTGTTGTTATAATGTATTATCGCCGATTATCGCCCTGTAGGTTAACTGGGGTATAGCAATATGGTCAAATAAACTTGTCGTCTCCAGCAATAAAACCAAGGATGAAAGGCCGGCGGTCCATATAGCTGTGCGGCATAGTATTAGCCACTTCCGGTTGGAATGGGGATGTTAAATCCGATGCCTCGTGTTTGGGGAGTACCATTCTGTCTTTGTACGCCGAAGAACCTATACGACAACTCTTATTGGGCTCACTATGTGGCATCTTGCAATGCTAAATTTCTGTCGTATACAACATATCCATATATGTTGGTGTCAGTCAACTTTCCGCCATTTATCCCGGTCCAGCCAATTAAAAGAACCCATCCATTTGACGTATTGTTAAATTTTTTATCGTCATGAATATTCATAAAAAATTCTTCGATGCCTATTAAGCAAACAGCAAATAAATCAATCAATCAATAAATCAAATTATCGTTACGGTTAGATTTTCTGACGCTAAGCACAATTGAATTACTATTAATGATAGATAAAATTCAGTTGCTGATAACCTTAATCAATTTATAAATTAGATATTGAGTTGCAAATAACTCTGTAATGATAAGAATTAAATACTACTTATTGCAGTTCACCATTCTGATAATTGAAATGCAATAATAAGAAAACTCTGCGACAAGTGATCAGATTTCGTTTTTATTTTTTATCTTTGAATTCATATTGGATTTATACTTTATTCAAAGAAATATTATTTGTAACGCCATAATTGCAGATATCTTTTTATGTACTTTTTTCTAGTTAATCACTACGTATTCTTTTGAAGGAAAGATTCTGTAGGTAAGAACTACTAATTCGGCCCGGTCAGAAAGAACGAAAGAAAGTAGTACATATATATATTTTTAACAAAATAGTTCCTACGCATACGCTGTAACTTTGTCAATATGTAAAATATTTGAGTAATATTGGTTTCAAATGAAAGATTAAGGACTTGGGATCACTGTAGAAACCCTGTTAAAAGTTTCATTTTTGAATATTAAAAAAAATATACGAAATTAAGATAGGAGTGCATTATTGCCCTGTTGCTTGGATCAGAAGTACCTGCTTATGTACTACCCAACTTCCAGGAAACAGTGCGCTCTAATATTAAAAGGTACGTTGAATTTTTCAGAATAAATCAGGATATGGTATAGTTTTGACATGAAATGACTGTCACTTTATTTGAACTTAGACAAAATAGCTGCGAATGCTTGAAGTTGCAGAGTTAACATGGAAACAATGGGCTATGAATTAGTGGTGTAATTTCTTTAGGTATCAAAATTAGTGGTAGACCGGTGCCTGTATATTATCCTTTTTTAGCTCACCTGGCCCGAAGGGCCAAGTGAGCTTTTCTCATCACTTGGCGTCCGTCGTCGTCCGGCGTCGTCCGGCGTCGTCCGTCGTCGGCGTTAACTTTTTACATTTTGAACTTCTTCTAGAGAACCACTGAATGGAATGAAACCAAACATGGCATGAATGTTCCTTATGAGGTGCTGACCAAGTGTTGTTACTTTGTAGCGGATCCATCATCCAAGATGGCCGCCAGCGGGGGACTTAGTTTAACATAGGACCCTATGGGAAATACATACAAATGTCTTCTTTTAGAGAACCACTGAATGGAATGAAACCAAACATGGCATGAATGTTTCTTGTGAGGTGCTGACCGAGTGTTGTTACTTTGAAGCCGATCCATAATCCAAGATGGCTGCCAGCTGGGGACTTAGTTTAACATAGGACCCTATGGGAAATACATACAAATGTCTCCTTTTAGAGAACCACTGAATGGAATGAAACCAAACATGGCATGAATGTTCCTTATGAGGTGCTGACCGAGTGTTGTTACTTTGAAGCCGATCCATAATCCAAGATGGCCGCCAGCGGGGGACTTAGTTTAACATGGGACCCTATGGGAAATACATACAAATGTCTTCTTTTAGAGGACTACTGAATGGAATGAAACCAAACATGGTATGAATGTTCCTTATGAGGTGCTGACCGAGTGTTGTTACTTTGAAGCCGATCCATAATCCAAGATGGCCGCCAGCGGGGGACTTAGTTTAACATGGGACCCTATGGGAAATACATACAAATGTCTTCTTTTAGAGAACCACTGAATGGAATGAAACCAAACATGGCATGAATGTTTCTTATGAGGTGCTGACCGAGTGTTGTTACTTTGAAGCCGATCCATAATCCAAGATGGCCGACAGCTGGGGACTTAGTTTAACATAGGACCCTATGGGAAATACATACAAATGTCTTCTTTTAGAGAACCACTGAATTGAATGAAACCAAACATGGTATGAATGTTCCTTATGAGGTGCTGACCAAGTGTTGTTACTTTGAAGCCGATCCCTAATCCAAGATGGCTGCCAGCGGGTGACTTAGTTTAACATGGGACCCTATGGGAAATACATACAAACGTCTTCTTTTAGAGAACTACTGAATGGAATGAAACCAAACATGGTATGAATGTTCCTTATGAGGCGCTGACTGAGTGTTGTTACTTTGAAGCCGATCCATAATCCAAGATGGCCGCCAGCGGGGGACTTAGTTTAACATGGGACCCTATGGGAAATACATACAAATGTCTTCTTTTAGAGAACCACTGAATGGAATGAAACCAAACATGGCATGAACGTTTCTTATGAGGTGCTGACCAAGTGTTGTTACTATGAAGCTGATCCATAATCCAAGATGGCCGCCAGCAGGGGACTTAGTTTAACATTGGACCCTATAGGAAATACATACAAATGTCTTCTTTTAGAGAACCACTGAATGGAATGAAACCAAACATTGCATGAATGTTCCTTATGAGGCGCTGACCGAGTGTTGTTACTTTGAAGCCGATCCATAATCCAAGATGGCCGCCTGCAGGGGACTTAGTTTAACATGGGACCCTATGAGAAATACATACAAATGTCTTCTCTTAGAGAACCACTGAATGGAATGAAACCAAACATGGCATGAATGTTTCTTATGAGGTGCTGACCGAGTGTTGTTACTTTGAAGCCGATCCATAATCCAAGATGGCCGCCAGCGGGGACTTAGTTTAACATGGGACCCTATGGGAAATACATACAAACGTCTTCTTTTAGAGAACCACTGAATGGAATGACACCAAACATGGCAAGAATGTTCCTTATGAGGTGCTGACCAAGTGTTGTTACTTTGAAGCTGATCCATCATCCAAGATGGCAGCAAGCGGGGGACTTAGTTTAACATGGGACCCTATGGGAAATACATACAAATGTCTTCTTTTAGAGAACCACTAAATGCAATGAAACCAAACATGGCATGAATGTTCCTTATGAGGTGCTGACCAAGTGTTGTTACTATGAAGCAGATCCATAATCTAAGATGGCCGCCAGCGGAGGACTTAGTTAAACATAGGACCCTATGAGAAATATGTACAAATGTTTTCTTTTAGAGAACCATTGAATGGAATGAAACCAAACATGGCATGCATGTTCCTTTTGAGGTGCTGACCAAGTGTTGTTACTTTGAAGCTGATCCTTCATCCATGATGGCTGCCAGATGGGGGCAATGTTTAACAAAGGACACTATGGACAATACATACAAATGACTTCTTTTAGAGAACCACATACTGAATGGATTGAAAACAAACATGGCATGAATGTTCCTCATGAGGTGCTGACTAAGTTTTGTTACTTTGAAGCTGATCCTTCATCTATGATGGCCGCCAATGGGGGGGACTTCCTTTAACATAAGACCCTATGGGAAATACATACAAATGCTTCTTCTAGAGGTGCACTGAATGGAATGAAATCCAAAACATGGCATAAATGTTTCTTATGAGGTGCTGATTAAGTGTTGCTACTTTGTTGCCGATTTACTGTTCAAGATGGCCACCAGGATTTTTTTATTAAATTACAGGACCAATATTAAACCAAATTTGGCCTCACTCATTATTAGGGTATCTGTTATGATTTTAATCTATTTTTACATGATTTCCAAAACCAAAGTAGAATCAGGTGAGCGACACAGGCTCTTGAGAGCCTCTAGTTTAGTCATGAAAAGATGTAAAAAGGATGTGGAGCAGGATCTGCTTACCCTTCCGGAGCACCTGAGATCACCCCCAGTTTTTGGCGGGATTCGTGTTGCTCAGTTTAGTTTTTCTGTGTTGTGTTTTGTGTACTGTTTTTGTCGAGCCTTCGACTTTTGTCGAAAAAGCGAGACATAGCGATCCTACATTCCGTCGTCGGCGTCGTCGGCGGCGTCCACAAATATTCACTCTGGTTAAAGTTTTTGAAATTTTAATAACTTTCTTAAACTATCCTTGATTTCGACCAAACTTGGACAGAAGCTTGTTTATGATTATAAGATAATATTCAAAAGTAAATTTTGTAAAAAAAAATTCCATTTTTTCCGTATTTTACTTATAAATGGACTTAGTTTTTCTGCCAGGAAACATAACATTCACTCTGTGGTTAAAGTTTTTGAAATTTTAACAACTTTCTTAAACTATCCTGGATTTCTACCAAACTTGGACAGAAGCTTGTTTATGATTAAAAGCTAGTATCTAGAAGGAAATTTTGTTAAAATTTTGTTCCATTTTTTCCGTATTTTACTTATAAATGGACTTAGTTTTTCTCCCAGTTAACATTACATACAGTCTGCAGTTTAAGTTTTTAAAACATTTATTAGATTCATAAACCAAACTTGGACAGAAGCTACTTACAATCAAAAGATAGTATAGAGAGGAATACTTTTATTAATTTTATTCCTCATTTTTGTTGAGCCTGCGATTAACAGCAAAAGTAGGCGAGACACTGGGTTCCGCGGAACCCTTACGATTTTTTTTGTCCGTTGGTCTTTTTCTTTTTTAGCCATGGCGATTTTAGTTTATCTTCGACTTATGAGTTTGAATGTTCCTTTGGTATCTTTCACCTCTCTTTTATCCGACTATGAATCGAATCCACAACCTATTGCACACTTGGTAAGGGTGCTTTCACGAGACAACAGCTTGGTTTTTTTTTATCCGAACAGAAATCGAAATCACGACCTTCCGAAGACAAACCACGAGACCCCGGATGCGGTTAAGAAGGATAAGCTGTCGGTGTTTGGATCAGCCTAGTATTTAACCTGTATCAATGTTGCATCCAGTTATGATTTAACGATCTTAAGGCGTGCGTCAGTCCCAAATAGATAGTTCAAAAGTTAAGTTTAAGAAGCAGGTTAAATGCTGTTACATCATTACCCACGAACATAATTAACCCTAGGGTTGAATGGGCTCATTCCTGGACTTCTTCCGCCCTGCAGTAAAACCCATGCTACAGTGAGATGTCAGTTTAGGTATGCAGGATGTATAAATACGCAGCCACATCAAGTTGGAATGGGACGTTAAATCCTATGCTTAGAGCTTTGAATCCTCCATGAGCGTGTCATTGATATTAATGTTCCAAAATCAGACTGGATTAATAGAAAAGAAAGGATATGGGATATCCATACATAAAAAAAAATCTGTATAAGACTACAGCAAAAACACAAAAAGCAAAGGAACAGCGAGGGTATCAACAGTCCAGTAGTCGGCACTTTTGTGTGTAAATGAATTATCATTGATATGGTCATAATTATAAATTAACTGTTTACAAAACTTTGAATGTTTTAAATACTAAGGCTTTTCTACCTCAGGAATAGATTACCTTAGCTGTATTTGGCAAAACTTTTAGGAATTTTTGGTCCTCAATGCTCTTCATCTTCGTATTTTATTTGGCCTTTTTAACTTTTTTTGATTCGAGCGTCACTGATGAGTTTTTGTTGACGAAACGCGCGTCTGGCGTAAATACAAAATTTCAATCCTGGTATCTATGATGAGTTTATTTAATAGGAGATATTATTTTATACATGTACACAGTAGTTAATAAATATTTATTATGCCTTTAAGTTGAATATGTGAATTAAAGAATCCGTAAGACAAACACAACAGTATTTCTATCTAAAATAGACATGCATACATACATGCACAAAAAAATGTGAAGGAGACGTCAACACACCAAACAAGTTATACATAAATTTACTCTTTCATTCAACTTTCAGATCGCGAATAACTTCATGGTTCATATTAGTATTCACAACTTTAGTGCAACCATGTAACATAACTTACTAAAACATATTTCAAATTGTACAACATAAGAAAAGACAATGGCATTATCGATGCATCTGTCGGAATTAGTCATTAAAATGTCCTATTTTAGATGTTAGTTGGGAAACATCTGTCGACGTCTTCTATCGTTTCATTGGATATTACATGAATATTATGGAGACATGGTTATGCAACGGTAATAAATAACTATAATCATATCTTTAAGTGATTTTCCTCTTCTTTTACAAGTGTAAAGTACTACAATTTTAATGCTTGGACAGGTTTTCAATATGTTATCTTTCAAAAGAGTTTATTCTTTTTCTCTATACGGAAAATTTGCGAGGCAATAGACGATACAAATCTTGAGTGATATCGACCTGAGTGAAGTATAGAATAAAGGCGCTTAGGTGAATGAGAATAAAGGAGATGTTCGAAAAACTTCAATGAAACAGAAATGTTTTTCTTTGAAGAGACTGCTTGAAGGCCGTACCGTACGGTGACCTTTAGTTGTTAACATCTACTTCATTTGGTCTCTTGTGGAGGGTTGTCTCATTGGCATCATATACCACATCTTCTTATTTTTATATAGATTGGGTTTTAGTTCTGAACATTTGTGTCATGTTTTATATATAATTAAATGGGGCATCAAAATATCACACCTTTCACTTCAAAGATTGTGCTCTGGTTCGTACATAACTGAAAGATTTCTATAAAAAAAATTACCTATCTCTTAAGAGAAAAGGGATAATTCTTTAACTGAGTATGTCAACATGATCAATGAATAATATGATTCAAGTTCCATACATTTTTTACGAGTGGGCGACTGAATGCATACTTTTAAGTCAGGGGGTTGCTACTAACAATATAACGATACATTGAATTTGTACGATTCGGTAAATAACATTAATTGATGATTATTTGATAATTGCTCGCTTAACACCTAGTGGCAGTTATTTCATGCATATTTAGGACTTTTTGTTGTTTTTACATTATAAATCAGGCCGTTAGTATTCTCATTGGAATTGTTTTACATTTGTTATTTCGGGGTTCTTTATGGCTTGCTATGAGGTATGGATGGGTCTTGCTTATTGTTGAAAGCCGTACGGTGACCTGTAGTTGCTAACTTCTACTTTGTTTGGTCTCTGTTGGAGGATGGATTGATTGGTGTTTAACGCCCCTTTCAGCACTATAGTGATATTTCGTAGTGGTCAGTTTTTATTGGTGGAGGAAGCCGGAGTGCCCAGAGAGAACCACCGAGCTTCGGTAGGAAAACTGACAATCCTAGTCAATTAAGATGGGAGTCGAGCTCACCTCTCTGGTGGAATCTTTGACTGAAATGAGTTGCAGATTGTTAAATTACATTCCTTGCAATTTATATTATGAGAATATTTATGTAATTCAGCATCAGGAAACTTTATTTATCATTCGTGAAAAAATGGTGGCTAACAGTTGCAAACTGACTATCTCTGGGAAAAACTGAAATCAACACTGCACCTTTTTCAACCGTCGCCATTGTTCATTGGTTATTCTCGACTTGCTGGTAACATGGTTATTTTTTTTAAGACCCCGCATATTTGTTACTGTATATCCGGGCCCATGTCTGCTTTGACACATCACATAATGTTTGGTTTTGACGCATCATATATTGTGTGGATTTACACATCCCATGTCATATCATTGCATTCATAGCAGTATCTTACTGCACATATATAGATTTGTGAGATTTGAAGCTACACATTACCCTATGTCCTCCCGAAGGAGAAATATGTGTCGCGCAAACTAAGAATGTAAACATAAACATCTTCCATTCCGCTCCAAACCGAGAAAAGAACAGTCAAGTTAATAGAATTGATAAAAGTTTGATTTTTTTTCAAAGTACTAAGGATTTTCTACCCCAGGAATAGATTATCTTATCTGTATTTGGCAAAATCTTTTGGAGTTTTGAATTGTCAATGCTCTACCACTAGTACTTTATTTGGCCTTTTTAACTTTTTGATTCGAGCGTAACTGATGAGTTATTTGTAGACGTAACTCGCGTCTAGTGTACAAAATTTAAAGTCTGGTATGTATGATGAGTTTACTAGTTGCGAGCCCTGGTTTTTGGATCAGCAATTCTGCTTTTAGAGAAAAGAAAACTTTTCATAGATGATCTTTCACTTATTTCTGTAATCAGTTTTCAAACAAGCTACGCACATCAACTATTGGATGCAAGAAGATTTGATTTCAGATTTGACTCAGCTGCATAATGTACAAACCTTGTAATTTTGTTGGTTAACTAAATGGTTTGATATTTTTAGTTTTTGTTTGATTATAAAACACGAGTTAATATTGATAAAATTGCTAGCTAATATTGCATAACATTCAAACTGTTATTTGTAATTCTAATTAATGTTTTAAAATGACTATTTTGATCAAATGCTTTAGCAAATAAATTTCCATTTACATGTACAATTTAATTGAATGTACTTCTGTTAAACACATGCACATACTTCCATGTTTTTAACACCTGTTACATGTAAATACAAGTTTAATTTGCTGTTACTGCCCTAGATGCATTTGATTAAGTTTGTTTATAATAATTAAAGTGACAGTTATGTCTAAATCTTAGCATTTGTTCTTGTTAAACCAAAACGCCTCGGCGGTCTCGTGACAGCGTGCTCGTCTCGACTGCGGGAGGTCGTAGGTCCCATTCCCGGCCGTGTCAAACCAATGGCAAGAAATTGGTAATTGCGTATATTAGCATGCTTCATGTAGTAGTAAGAGCAAATGCTCGGCGCCAAGGCAGGGTGACAATGACATGTCTTCCTATAGACTGTTACGTGTAACTAGCATGTTCAAAGTACTGCTCAACGTGTCAGTCTACTACAAAGCAGGGTTCATATTCATATTTTATTAAAATGTTCACATACCGATATGCGTTTCATTTTCGGCACTGGACGTCAAACACCAATCCATGTATCTAATTAAAAAAAACCTGGCATACTAAAAGCAAAATTACTCTGCATCCATTACAAGGGAACCACTAGACTACAGATCAAAATATGTAACTTTTACGGCTATCGCTAAATCACTCTTTTAATTTTTAGGCTCTAAAAACTAAACGTATTACCAAAGACCATACTTTTTTATGCCCCCGCCGTAGCGGAGGGGGCATTAAGTTTTACCTTTGTCCGTCTGTACGTCCGTCCGTCTGTCTGTCCGGCGTAAATATGTCGCACTGTAACTTGAGAACGGCTTATCCAAATTTCATGAAACTTAACATAGTTGTTTCTCATGATGGTCAAACGATCTGTATACTTTTTGGTGAAAATAAGATTAAAACTTTTTGAGTTACAGGACTTAGTAACTAAAACAGGTGTGTGTCTTTTTTTTCACATGTCGCGCTGTATCTCATAAACAATTTATGATTATTGCTTAAAACTTAACACACTTCTTAGTTATAGTATTCTTAAGATCTGCATACTTTTTGGTGATGATTCAAAATTTTATTTTTGAGTTATTGAGTATTTGTAAAAAAAAGGGGGAGGGGTTTTTCACATGTCGCGCCTTATCTCAAAAACGATTTATGATTATTGTTAAAAATTTTACACACTTCTTAGTTATATTAATCTAAAGATCTGTATACTTTTTGGTTTTGATTCAAAATTTTATTTTAGAGATATTGAGTTTTGTGTAAAAAAAGGGTGGTTTTCACATGTCGCGCCGTATCTCAAAAACGATTTATGATTATTGCTTAAAATTTTACACACTTCTTAGTTATATTAATCTTAAGATCTGTATACTTTTTGGTTTTGATTCAAAATTTTATTCTAGAGATATTGAGTTTTTTGTAAAAAAAAAGGGGGGTTTTCACATGTCGCGCCGTATCTCAAAAACGATGTATGATTATTGCTTAAAATTTTACACACTACTTAGTTATATTAATTTAAAGACCTGTATACTTTTTGGTTTTGATTCAAAATTTTATTCTAGAGATATTGATTTTTTTGTAAAAAAAAAAGGGGGGGGGGGGTTTCGCATGTCGCGCCGTATGTCAGAAACTATTTATGATTATTGCATAAAAATTCACACATGAGCGCAGCTGTTTATTCGTTTCCGTTCTCTAACTTTAGTTTGCCTCAACCAAATGTTATGAAACTTATACACAATGCTTATTACAACAAAACACATATCAAGTTTGAATTTTGGTAGCGTCACTTTTACCATTCTAGAATTATGCCCCTTTACAAATGGAAAAATTGCTCAATTTTTCGATTCCGTTCTCTAACTTAAGTGTGCCTCAACCAAATGTTATGAAACTTATGTCCCTTTATAACGTTATATGCAAGCGGGGGCATCATCTGTATCCCATGGACACATTCCTCATTTATTCTAATCATCAAATCATATTGTGTTTTTACTGATTTGTTTAATAGGAATCCGAAATCGGTGACGAGGTTTCTGACTTGTTACAGGCACATGATAATGTAGTGGTGTTAAACTCATTTCTTAGAACCCTCGAGACTGTCCGTTTGGTTGTGCTGGATGTATGAATACACAGCCACGTTCGGCCAGAATAGGGAGGTTAAACCTAATGCCTCATGGAGGGTGAGTGCCACGCTAGAAAAAACGTTGCAACAACTTTTTGAGGGGTCAATCTGTGACCGAGTGCAAGGCAAAATGTCTGCCCCTTATCCAGCGAACTCTGTTTTTTTTCAATAGCAGTCCGAACTCCACCGGCATCCCACCGACCTTACTTATTTTTTCTCATACAGTATATGCATCGATATCGTACTATACACCCGATGTAAGCAACAATCAATCAATCTTTTTGCACTTTTATATCGGTTTTTTATCTAACGCTTATATTTCTAATTCCGTGAATACACTGCATAAAGTGTTTACGAAAGCCAAATGGTTCTAACTGCGCCATGCAATAGTGTGAGGACCATTTCCAACTTTCCAAGTGTTTTATGATAGGATACAGGACTGTATGGGATAGATATAGTGCACCTGAGTAAATTTTGCCAAGCTTTTAACTTAGATGGGGTGACACAGAATTGTATTGATCGAGTTCTCCTTGCCCAATTGATCAGCTTGCGAAAGTTGACTTTGACATACTTCGCTTACGTTTCTACATCTATCTAACTTTAGAAAAAGAAAAATCCAAATTTAGAACAATTCTATTGGTTTTTCTTTGCTTTTTATTTCAAACGCAGTGATGCTCTACTGGTATGTGACATGTACAAGTAGATGTTTAAAAAAACAAAAAACAAAAAAACGCCTACACAAGATTTTGAACTGAACAGAAAAACAATTGCATAAAATTGAATTAAATCTAATATATGGAGAATAATACCTTTCAACGAAATAAAACTTGAAATTACTTGCTGTACCTAATAAACATTATGTTATGTAATTTAAAATATTTGCGGTTGGTAAATTGAACGAAAGCTTGAATGGCATAGCGGCTGTGAAAAGTATATGCAGAAGAAATTTGGATATTAAATAATTGAATAATAATAGGGGAAAATATATAACTTTATATGCAATTACTTGCAAGAAATTACCATATACATAAGCAATATAGAAGCTATGTTTTTGAAGGGGGAATATATTATTTTATAAACAGTACAAGTAGTTTACACTGGAGCATTTTAAGGCGAAGGAAGAGCCTTAAATTTGGAACCAAAAAATTTTTATAAAATCCTTACAATTTCTTTTCTGGTTCTAGATCATTTTATCGGTTTAGCTTTTTTTCCTTATGGTGTGAGAGTTCGTCAATGTTTTGTTTTCATATTTGTGAAGTTCATATTACACACCAAAGTTATTAGAATGATAAGAAAGACTATGCTGATGTTTTTATTTGCGGGAGGTGTAAATTATTAGTTTTTTCCTGATTTCTGAAGTACAAACATATCCAAGCTATAATAATAACATAATGATAATAATCACGATTATAGTAATACAATGAATAATAACAGTTCAAAATATTGAAACGTTTGAGTAAACGATTGGTCTTCATGTTAAGATTAATGACCAGTAGATCGCACTCTGGTATTAATCAACATAAAGCACCATTCGGAAAAATAAACGGGTGTGAAAAATACTAATTTATTAAAAATCCTATCTAACGACTTGTGAATGTGTGTCATTATTTTTCACAATTCATTGTTCCGTAATCGGATTGAAACTATCGTTTTACGCAAAATGACATTGCTAAACGAAATTGATCTCATACCGTATGCAGCTGTTTTTGATTGTTCTCTAATTTGCATAAAATTGGCCAATCACGGACATTTAATTAGCCACTAGAAAGCAATAAATCCTGGAGGTTTTTCACGACTGTTGATCAGATTTGTTGAGTACGATGAATACGAATTATTTGTTTGTGAATGGTATAAACTTGGTAGATAATTGCGATAAATATCATATTTATGAGACATATTTTTAGCACCTGTATTGGTATTATGATATTTATCGCACAGTAACGCAAAAACAAAATAGCCGCATACTATATATTTCCAAAGTTTTAAAGTAAAATGCAATATATTTGTGTCTTGCCACTTTCGGTCAGATTGTAAAAAGTGTGGTACTTTTAATATGGTACCTATGATATGTTTTACTAAATTGTGCTTATTTCATACGCGGTTATTCCATAGAAAAGTAAAAATCTGTTTTCTGTGTATAACGCTGTCAAGCTATAATATAAGCTCATGTTCTTAAACCTGTTTCCTTGTCTGACTTGCGTTTGTGGTGGACTGAACAATTTAAATGCACAAATATGTTGTCTTTTACGTGGAATGCTTTTCAGGAATAGCAACTTGCCGCCAATAGATATAAGAAGATGTGGTATGAGTGCCAATGAGGCAACTCTCCATCCAATTCAAAATTTATAAAAGTAAACCCTCCATCCAAGTCAAAATTTATAAAAGTAAACCATTATAAGTCAAAGTACGGTCTTCAACACGGAGCCTTGGCTCACACCGAACGGCAAGCTATAAAGGGCCCCAAAAATTACTAGTGTAAAACCATTCAAACGGGAAAACCAACGGTCTAATCTATATAAAAAACGAGAAACGAGAAATCCTTATGAACCACATCAACAAACGACAACTACTGAACATTAGATTCCTGACTTAGGACAGGTGCAAACAATTGCAGCGGGTTTAAACGTTTTAATGGTACCAAACCTTCACCCTTATCTGAAACAATAGTGTAACATCACAACATAGAAAGACACACTATAAAATATCAATTGAAATGGCTTAATTCAATCAAAAGACATATTAACACCAGTGAACATACACCGAACAAATAAATTTGATCTATGATACAGTGCAAATACAAAATAAATAAACTAATGGAAGAATAATTAAAGTAACATGTTATACCGCTGTGAAATGTTAAACAACTTAAGAAAAACAATGTATATTTCAAATTGAATGCTGGTTATATAGCTCGTGGCCTACATTAATTACTTTTGATCCCTTGTTTTGAATATAAAACAAATATTTGATTATTTCTACTGTTTGATACCGGACATAAATGTTTTAAATTTTAAACAGAGGGTAATAATCATACTCGACTTTTTACTCCGGAAATATACATGTATGAACAGCATAATTTACAATTTATGAAACTTTTCTGTAATGATAGACATTCTAATGAACAAAGCTGAAGTTCGAAGACTTATATTCTACACTAATCGGTTCCTGGCGCTTTCTATCAACTTATTTGGTGGTCAGTTTATTCCTAATCCTTTTTGCATTGTGTATTATATTTGCATGGTTAAACTTATATTAATACAAAAATAATTCTTTACTATTTGGAAGACCTGCCAACTTTCCTGATTAATTGGGGATTCTTCCATCATATTAAATCATAAACGACAAACACTAGTATAAGTGTTGACTGAGTGCGAAAATTTGAAGATAGAATACCGTAAAACAAGCATTCAAAGGAAGTAAAGCACACATACTGTTTCAAAACCATATTATCATTAATTAGAAATTCTATTGGCAGGTATAAGTTAAGCATATTGTGCTTATAATCCTTAAAATCTTGAGAAGTTGATTTGGATCACAAACACGCACATTATAATATATTAATAAATGAAAGATGGGGTTTTGTGTATGTAGAATAAAGTTATCAATTCATAGTTAATTTAAAAGAAGTTTATTTCTAACAGTTTAGCTATGTTTTCAAAAAATAAACAAATGACCAGCTTTTTGGTACTTTATTTCAGTTTTTATGCCCCGCCTATGATAGTAGTAGGGGCATTATGTTTTCTGGTCTATGCGTCCGTTCGTTCGTCCGTCCGTTCGTCCGTCTGTCCCGTGTCAGGTTAGAGTTTTTGGTCAAGGTAGTTTTTGATGAAGTTGAAATCCAATCAACTTGAAAATTAGTACACATGTCCCCTATGGTATGATCTTTCTAATTTTAATGCCAAATTAAAGTTTTGACCCCAATTTCACGGTCCACTGAACATATAAAATGATAGTGCGAGTGGGCATCCGTGTACAATGGACACATTTTTTTTTTTTTTTTTAATTATAGGTCAAATGCTATTATATATAGTATAATAAGGAGATAAATATTTTAACTATTTTAGTTTTTGTTTTGTTGTTCCCACATAATCCCATAGTTGTAAAATAATACTTGACAAAGAGGATACTTTGGTCTGCATATAGCATTAACGACAGGCAATAACAAAACTGAAACTGCACACGTAATGAAATAAACAGAAATTCATCATTTTATGAAGGTTCTGAATTATAAATAATTTCTTTATTGCTCTTTTTCAACTTCATTTCATTATTCCATTACCAGTAATACCAGGACCTTTAACGTAAGAGCAGTGCTAGTTTTAATCTTATTTCCGTTAGCAAATGAATATATAAACATATATATCAGAAAAAGTAATATACTATAACTCAGACCTGACTATATTCCTGATTTATGGGGGATTCCTCCACGAAAGATGTTGACCTGACTCGCAAAATCCTCTTTTATATTAAACCAATACCTCAAACAAGGTTGTTCCCCAATTATTTCATTTAACATGTATACACACTGCCTGTTTGATTGTAGTTGAACTTTAAGCAACAAAGGTTTCCTTAAAATTTTGAACTAAAACGAACATTAATACATACATTTAATCTTGTAAGTTGGTGGACTGTAATATCTTTGAAGGACGAGAAATATAGAATGCCCTTGATAAAAGAGAGATTTTGGGGAAACACAGAAAGCCAACAAGCTTTGAAGGGTTTGCTACTCTTATATCTCTAGAAACCTTGCATTTGTTTGACAGTCTGGTCCGACGAGGATTTATATATCCCGCACGTTCAAGCGAGCATTTTTCCGGACTGACTTTTTATTAACAGTCTTTGATTTTTTAGGTACTGGTACGTATTGGCTAGACAAAAATGTGAAATTTCCATATGCTTCTGTGTGATGAGAAATTATTGTAAAGTGCTCATTTCATGATTTTTATGATATTTGACAGATTTGAATCCATGTGCATGTGGTTTTCCTTGTATGACGAAATTAACGCGTTCAATGCTGAGTTTTCAATAATAATCCATCCTGTCTCATAAATTACGGGTTGTCGATGTGATTACAATCATTGAGATGAAAATACGAAAATATCAAAACTGGATTGAATATTTTAGACTTTTTATATGGTAAAAAAATCATTCTCGACTGGGACAGCTCTGTGAAAGCAAATCACTGGAGCAAACAGTACAGCATTAACTGAATCAAACCTAATTAATTAGATGGTTACTTGAGACAAAGCATCCACAAAAGCAACAAGAGACAAGAATCGCCAATCGTAGTGCCCTAGCAGGAACTCAATGCTAAGATTAAAACAATTCCAAATCTACGATATCAATAGCTGCAACTCGATATGCCAACAAAATTTAAGAATATATTATCAATAACTTCTGTTGGTATCTTATAGATATAATGGATGTCAAGATTCTTCATGTTTCACAAACAGATGTTGCATCTAAATATTCTTGTCTTTCGTCGTGATTTGTTAAAGCCTTCTGTACGATGATTGTTTAACCATCTTCTCTATAGACATAAATTATTTCGCTATGTATATATGCTTTTTGTTAACTAAAATATTCGACGATTTGCTGTCATCGGATATTTTTATGGAACTTTACAGGCTTTTGTTACTAAACCTATTCAATATGATTTATTACGTCCAACTTCCAATATCGAATTATAGTATTGTACCGGTCAGTCGAACAAGTCATATAGGGTCATTTAAGCCAGGTTGACCTTAGAATAAAAAGTAATTGGTCCCATTTTTACTTGAAAATAGCAATTTAATTTTAAAAAGATGTGAAAATGTTGTGAGCATATTTTTTATTTCTCACCTCTGAACAATATAGGTGACCAATAGGAGTAATATAATATCAGCGGTCAGTTTGCGTATGGTCAGTTCGAAGCATATATTCTTTATGTGCTGTTGCAGCTGTTTTGAATTAAAAATGACAAATGTCTTTATTTTGCTAGATGCGGAAAACTAATTTATTACAACGTTCAGTTTGATTAAATGGTTAGCAGTACATTAATATCCATACTGCCGCGTGAAAAGTTTCAAAATGATTATATGATACCCCAATTTTTCCTCTTTTCTATTTGTTTGTTTGATATGTATTGTTTTGTTTCATTCATAAGTCTTTTTTCAAGTTTGTTTCTAATATTTATGTCTTGGTTCTAAGGGTTTCCTTTTTGGGGAAGTGCTCATTTTTAGATTGCGTGAACAAAATTAAACTTATTATTGATACATAAAATCTTATATGATAATTTTCATTCAACAAAGATTTCAATAAAGTGTGCCCAAACATATGGTATATGTTACTGGTACCTTTCAGTCCTGGTTCAGTTTTCGTGGATGGCTTTCAACGGCGTTTCCACATCTGATATCGCCCAGAGTTTGTTATCGGTCTAACCTTTCACTTACATAGCCCGTCTAAGGGACAATGGCAACAGCAGGATATAGTGTGATGCTACAAATTCGTGAACTACAGTTCAAACATTAATTATCTCGACATTACACTGTATTGTCTCACAACTGAATGACTGCAGGTTAGACTCGAGCGGAGAGGGGGTTCCGAAAATTCGTGTAAACTCAGTATATATGTACTAGTATTGCCTGCAGCATCATCCGAATATGTTTCAACTTAGAACTGAACCTTCACTGTAGGTATTATGTAATATCTGACTTAAAGAGAAATTAATACAGGGAAAAGTTTTAAATTTGTAATTCTTATCAGAAAAAAAAAAACACCCTATCATTAACTTTTATGTCTGTTAAAGGTGTCAGCAGTTAGGCTGTAAAATGATATATAGGTACACGAAACAAAGAGAAACAACAGAAGATGATATAAAATAAACAATGTGTTAAAACAGAACGTAATGTGAACTCGTTTTTGGACGGCAATCACGTCTTCGAAGTTCTAATACTTAATGCGTATCTGTAATGCGAAGCAACGAGACGTGTGCCACCAGTGGAGCAGGATCTACCTACCCTCCTGTGGTACTTGAGATCATATTCTGTTTTTGTTGCGGTTCTAATTGCTCTGTATTTTAGTCTTCTATGTAAAGTGCTTTTTGGACTGTTGTTTGTCATTTCGTCGGATTTAGTTTTTTGCCATGATTATATGTTTTTCTTTGACTTATGGTTTTGATTGTCACTTTGGTTTCTTGTGTACAATTTTTTTTATATATATAAAAAACAAACAATTGGTTGTGCAAAGTTTCGTGCAAATGATTCCATATCGATTAGTATTACCTATACGTTTCTTTAATTTGATACACTTTAAGCAGTAAAGACACAACCTCCCTTTTTCTTGTTCTTTTTATATTTCGTATTGTATGTTGTTTGCGTTGATTTGTTGTGTTTTTTATTATGGAAAAAATTGAAATTGATACTGAAACTGCTGGTTTGATAACAAAAATGCCGGAATCCGAGGAAGTTGATTTTCTGTATGACGAATTGTATGATGAAATACAAGTTAGCTGACGTTAATTAAGCCAGGTTGACCAACAAATAAAATTATTAATTGGTTCTATTTTATGTTAAAATACCTCTTTTTATGGCAAGAGATATGAAATTGAAGTGAACCT
Organism: Mytilus californianus; assembly: GCF_021869535.1. Classification (NCBI taxonomy): domain Eukaryota; kingdom Metazoa; phylum Mollusca; class Bivalvia; order Mytilida; family Mytilidae; genus Mytilus; species Mytilus californianus. The sequence continues at coordinate 55,677,253 of NW_026262679.1, read as the reverse complement.
TTTTTTTCATTTTCGCACCAGAACAATAGAAGTGACCAGACCAGGTAATTTAATATTGGTGGTCAGTCTTTATTCGTTAGTTTCGCGGCAGATTTTCTTCGTACATATTTTAATGGTCAAGGGTTTCTTCGTTGACAGATGAAACCTGTTAAATATTAAGATATTTTTTTTTATAAAATCAGAACCGCTCAACAACTGCCAAAATAAAAATTGCAACAAAAGCGATTTCTCTGTTTCTGTATTAAGGAATGATGTTAGACAATTTGGATTTGTTTGCAGTGTCTAATAACGAGTGGGGATATTTTTGCACGACCTCCCGTACAACTCCTTGTTTATACATGTATTATCTGCAATAAGCTTACTGCTATAATGAAGTTCATTGTGTTTAAACCGCGGGTATTACATGTTTTATTTATTTTGGGTAAACATGATCAGTATTCATTTTTCATTAAGTTTTTCGGTGAAGAGAGAAAAACATGAATAATCTGATGGCATATACTAGCATGCTTCATAGCGCGACATTGCAATCCTCAATTCCGTTGGTGTCGTCATCATGAAGGTTCAGTCTGGAATTAAAGTTTTTTTTACTTTGTTAAACCTTCATGGAATTTTATGAAACTTGGACGGATGATTATCACAATCAAAAGATAGCATTAGAGTATTTTTTAATAACTTTTTCTCCGTTTTTTTAATGAGAAAGGGACTTCGTTTTTTTTTACTTTCACTTTCCTTCCGTTCGTTCTCTGTGCATTTTTGTCACGGGGAGCACGTGCAGTTATTTTTACGTATGAATAGTTTAATGAAAATATTCAGTCAAAGAAAAATAAAGATAATTACCTTAGATTTTTACGTATAATTACAGATGCAGCAATCATAAAATATTGGACTTGGCTTATTATGATGAGAAGACGTTGTCCTTGTTATTAGTAGAAGATACAACTGACCAGCTGCCAGTCCTTGTCCAGCTAGCCCTGTCTATTATTACTGACGATGTATACACCGTCCTGGGAACAAATGGAGACATCCAATCACAAGTGTATGTACTTACAGACTATTTGTATAAACACCTACGATACAAAAGGGGCATTGTTATGTTTTTATGTATTAGCGTCCGTCCGTCCGTTCGTCAATTTCGTATCAGGTTTAAGTTTTGGTTTAAGGTAGTTAACTATAAAATTATGTGTCACATCAATTTTAAGCATATTACACATGTTCATCATGATGTGAACTTTTTAATATATTTTCCAAATTAGGGTTTTTACCCATATTCGCTACACATAAAAATGTGATAGGGTGAGCCGGACATGATGTTCTAAGGACACATATTCTTGTATAATGTTAGCTTAACGTCGTTTGGTAAATATTTCATGTAGACTCGTGGCAAAAACTAGATTATCTATAAATCAGTTAGGTAGGTTTGATAGGCGGACAAGTTTGAGTTAAACTAGACAGTTAGGGCATGTTGGTTAGAGTTAGAAATATTGCTTAGTAACAGATCATGTATATGTCTCTCATGAAAAATAGTTGAAAATATCATTAATATGTAGAGAAAATAATTCTCGAAAAAGCGGTCATCAAAATGAATGTCATCATTTTGACTGGCCAGGTGCTAATAAAAAATTCAGATACATGGAGTTTTTACTTTACAATTTAGTCCCTCTTTAACTGCAATCTTATGTTTTCAGATTCTAGCTTTTAGCTTTAAAACCATTTAGATTTGTTTCAGAAATCCTACAATCCAACTATCTACTAACTAAGGTAATACTATATATAATACTAGTTGGCGAAATTTAGTTTCAGTTAATCTGAAGTGTACTTTAAATGATCATACTTTCATTGGTAAGTGGTTTTAGCAGTAGTTATGATTTTGCTGTGACAACTTCTCAACTAAGTTAACTCTTTTCTTACAACTCATAGGCTTTATTGAGATTGTAACAATGACTATTTGCAAAACTGATTGTGTTGTTGAGAACAGCATTGCAGTGACAGGCCATGGGTAACTTTTAGTTAAAGTTGCTTTTTCAAATGGTTTCACAATAGCAACCCTTGTTTCAACAAGTACAGCTCCTGATAAAGTTAAAATTGAGATCTTACCTCTTGCAAGCAAAACAATGGATAAGGTGAAGGCATTTTGTGTGATGGAACCATTTATATTACAGTAACTGTATAGATGTAGGAAGTGCAATAGAAAGTAACTGCTTCAGGAAATTAGAGAATATGAAGGCATGCAGCTTTGCTGTTAGTGGTACAAGAAAAACAGCTACTGTGGTAAGTTTTTTCCGCAGTGTTTGCTGTTGACGGTTTGGAATTGCATAATAGTGATAGCAGAACCTTTTCATATGTACATGTATCGTTATGGACATGGTGAAATCTTTTAACTGTATTTGTATACATTACCCCCCTTATTAGAATCTTTTGTTATATATGTAAAATGAACTCTTTTTTTTAAATGAGAGAAACACATTAAAATAAGAAAAAAATAGGTATCACTATGTAAATTGAATGATTAGTAGAAGATCAGTTTATTGAATATTCAGATTTATAAAATTTATAATCTAAAAGTGCAATTCTGCATTTTATAAAAAATAGGTCTTCAATTCATTATACTTTATAGTCTAGGCAATACTGTCAACATGGAAATATTCTTTATACAACCCTGTACTTTTAACTTCCTATATTTTTGTGCCAACTACCGGTACTCATTTGCAGTTTTAAAAAAATTTTGAAAAGGGAATTATTCTGATAATTAATATTGAATTGACTGTTTCCAGTTGTTTTCATCAAGACGTAGAGTGAGGATATTCTGGATGGATGCTGAGGAGGAAGAGGAAGATGAAGATGAGGAGATTGATGGTAGTGGTATGGAGGAGGGAGGTAATATCATTAGCCAGGAAAGAACATTAGATGCCACACCCGAGGACACTGACATGGAAGCTGAGGCTAATAAGGAAAATACAAGTTTTTCTAGCCCACTTAGTTAGTAATAAAAAAATGTAATAAGTGTTCTATTTTTTTATTTTGCTTACACCAATTGTAAAGAAAGATGAGAAGTGAGTGTTTCTTTTCTTGTTTGCCATCATTTAAAAGCTAAGTTCTATGTTAAACTGAGTTCTTCAGAAGTATTTATGACAGAGCATTGGTATTTGTGATGGTGCATTTGTTTCAACATTTGACTTCTTTACCTTTTACACTAAAATATTCGCCATTCCGAAAGAATTAGTCAAACTTTGTTTTACTGAAAGGAATGACCGACTTAGATACACATATTATGTTTTATGAAGGGAAAATAATACTATGTAAAAGAAATCGCTCTATTTAAACAAAACAATTATTAGTACCTAAAACTGATATCATCAAGATGCTTGATTAATCATTGACAGATGCTTGATTTATCATTGACATTTTATTTGAGAACTTGTTTTCAAAAAGCAATCAGCATTCCGTATGGAAACCAACTGTGTTCCTCTTCTTGTCGACTTATTTCTTTATTCATATGAGGCAGACTTTTTACATGAGCTTCTCAGGAACAATGAAAAGAAGCTAGTAGCATTATCTTTTAACTTCACACTCCACTATATATTCAAGTTGATGACGTCCTCTAACTAAAAAATTCAAAGTTTGGTGATTATGTTGAACACATTTATCCCATCATACTTAAAATAAAGGATACCACAGATACCACATATACAGTAATGTCTGCCTCATATCTTGACTGACACATATAATTGATGATAAGGATCTGTTGAGAACATAACCACAAAAGAAATGATTTCAGCTTCCCAATTGTGAACTTTCCATTTTTATGTGGCAACATTCAAGCAGCATCTGCATATAGAGTATAAATCTCCAAATTGATACGATAACCCAGAGCTTGTGTTTCCTGTCATTATTTCTTTGAAAGATGGTTGCTGCTTACCAGGAAAAGCTATTAAACCAAGGATCCCAAGTAAAGTTGAAGTCATCACCAGTTTGTTGACCGTTATGGAATAACTGATCACCGACTTTGTACTTACCATGAGTAACATGACGAATGCAACTAGTTGAGCAGGATCTGCTTAACCTTTCAGAGCTCATAAGATCACCCCCTGTATTTGGTGGGGTTTGTGTTGCTCAGTCTTAAGTTTTTTATGTAGTGTTTAGTGGACATGTTTGTTATTTTGGCGTCTTTCGGATTTTGCCATGGCGTTTTCAGTTTCTCTTCGACTTATAAGTTGTGAAAGTCCCCTTGGTACTTTTGACTCTTTTTTCAGTCTAGAAAAGTTATGAATAATTCAACAGAGACGGTCAAAGATCAACAACCAACAAGACATTCCTTAAATGACACACTGGTATGACTAAAGACAACCAATTGCGAGGTTCTTGACTATGGACAGGCACATGGACATGTTGCGGGGTAAATTTTGGTAGTTTTGGTACTCCAAACTCTGCTTTTGATCCTGATTAGTGGAATGAATATCAAAAGCAACATAGAACTTACATTAAACATTCAGTTCAGAAGAGGCACCTAAGTCAATAATACTGGTAAATATACTCATCATAGATACCAAGATTAAAATTTTGTACACCAGACGCGCGTTTCGTCTTCAAAAGACTCATCAGTGACGCTCGAATCAAAAGAGTTAAAAAGGCCAAATAAAAAACGAAGTTGAAGAGCATTGAGATCCAAAAATTCCGCAAGGTTTTGCCAAATACAGCTAAGGTAATCTATTCCTGAGGTAGAAAAGCTTGGTATTTCGAAAATTCAAAATTTTGTAAACATTTAATTTATAATTATGACCATATCAATGACAACTCATGTCAACACAGAACTACTGGACTGGTGATACCCTCGGGGAGGTAACAACCACCAGCAGTGGCATCGACCCAGTGGTTGTAAATAAACTCATCATAGATACCAGGATTAAAATATTGTACGCCAGACGCGCTTTCGACTTCAAAAGACATTCGAATCAAAAAAGTTTAAAAGGCCAAATAAAATACGAAGTTGAAGAGCATTGAGGACCCAAAATTCCTAAAGGTTTTGCCAAATACAGCTAAGGTCATCTATTCTTGGGGTAGAAAATAGGGTGTCTTCCTCGAATGCCAACATTTTATATGTTACCTATTCCTTGAATGCCAACAAAAATATTTCAATGGATGTTTATATAATAACAATAGGTGTTTTTATAAGTATTTAACTGTTAAAAATAATTAGTGAACTTGATAAAATTGCAACATTTTATCACTTTTTGAAAAGATAAAATACTAGATTCTAGGGTTAAAACTATTATGAGTTTTAATGAAATAAAGAAAATGAAAACATTTTTATTACTTTTTATTAAAAAAAGATATTTTATGAATGCAAATGTTTATTAACATAAGACATATTAGAAATATTAAAGACATGTTAGTTAAATACAATTATTTCAAACTATAAAAAGAATATTGGAGATTTATTTAATTCTATATCATTTTAAATATTATATGGTTAATATGAAATATATGAAGATTTCAATTGAATAATTAATTAAACTTTAAAAATCATCAGAAATAATTTAGTAAATTTGATAACTTCCAAACTGGAAACTCTACAAAGTTTCAAGAAAAATCCATAAAATAGGGTAACAAGAATTCCGATGAGTTGCGAACATAATAAACACCAATAATATTGTTGTTCTTTTTGTTATTGTCTTATTTATGTCTTATATTGTACTATGCTCCTTGTGAGCTCATTTAATGCAAATAAACATCTTCTTCTTCTAAACACCTAAATAATAATATTTTATGAATCACTTACAATAAAAAAAAGGATGTAGTATTATAACCAAGAAAAATATCCTGAACAAACTGAACAAAATTAAACATAGTAATCTTACACGTGATACAAAGTTTAAAGAAATCCCATCAAGTAATATGGGAGGATATTACAGCACACACAACAATAGAAATATTGAAAAAAAAACTTCAAAGTCCAAAAAGGCTATTGCAGAATTTGTGCAAACTGGAATTCCTGTCAATATACACATGTTGGCTTTGTGATGCAACACTTTTCAAAGTTTCATTATAAGAGAATCCATATTTGTTCAAGCAGTAACAGCAAAAAATGATATTCTTGAACATGAATTAGATTTAGCTACCTGTAATTTACCTATCTATTTAATTAGTATGATTGTTTTGATAAGCATGGACTTTTGTTGTGATAACTACTTACACCTATTCCTTGAATGCCAACATTATTTTACAGGTAAATTGTCGGTAGATCAAAGGATGTTGGTTTCAAGGAATAAACCGAAAATAGACAAAACAAAAAGGTACAAATTAAAACAATAAAAATAATACTTGATCAAGGTATGCTGACAAGCTCAAGCTACTTATCTGATATGACAACATATGGTTATTACTCGAATATCAGCGACTGTACTTCGAGATAGATTGCATACAGGTAATACGCAGTGCAGGAAATCATTAATCCCACTTAATTTGGGTGAACTCGGGTTCTCGAGCTTGAAAGTTATCAGTTCCAGCTTCATACTTGTATCTTTGTGTTGCTAATATTATGTGAAACATGATAATAAACTCGTCATAGATACCAGGATTAAATTTTTGTACGCCAGGCGTGCGTTTCGTATTCAAAATACTCATCAGTGACGCTTGAATTAAAAAAGTAAAAAAGTAATGAGTAGTATTTGATAGTTCATAAGCAAGGAAAGGAGGACATGAAAGTAACCACTACAAGTTAAGCATATCCGTACTTATTCGATTTATGAACTTTGATTTCCATTAAGACGTATCTAATAAAACGAAGCGTGTTGACCCTTATACATGTAGTACCATTGTTTTGGCTGATACCATACTTCAGTGACAGTCTACCAGCTGTTGTCATTACATAACAAGTCAATAAGTATGCATATTTATTGTAACTTATTTATAGTTTTTTTTTTAAATCTGATGATCGAGTCTAGTTTTCTTTATGCAACATGACGCTTTTATAGCCAGTTTTAGTGCATCAGTATTTGAGACGCAGTACCATCTTTTGGGCTGATACCATACCTCAGTCCACCAGCTGTGGTCATTACCTAACTAGTCATTAAGTACGAATATTTTTTTTTTTTTTTATAGTTAGTTTAAAAATGAGATGAGAAGTCTAGTTCTCTTTATGCAACTTGACGCTTTTATTGCCATATTTAGTGCATCAGTATTTGAGACGTAGTGTCAGGTTGCTTGGCAGACATATGTTTAAATGTGACTCATACAAGCTAGTACATCATACCATGTAACAGTATCATTATGTCAGTTTTATATTTCCTGCATTAATTTCTCAACATACAAGATAATAAGGCACATAACATGCAACACTATAAGTCTACCACCAATGGTATGTTTATATAAAATACGGAACACTCCAATATACGTATCTTACAATCGCCCTTTCCCCTATAAAGTCGGGAAAAGAAACTTAAAGTTAAATATAAAATAAGGAGATGTTGTATGATAGCCAATGATACCACTATCTACCAGAAACAAAGGCCGAGGATGAACAACTAAACAGTATTTTATATCAAGTTAATTGCAAATTGTAGGCACAACATAAGTTACCAATTACATCAGATCTTCACAATTCATGGAAAAACTTTTTTAACACTTGAACGAACTCTATTGAGTATTAATGTCATTTCAACAGCCAAGCATTATGATTTAGGATGATCCGCTTTGTGAGACTTTTGTTGTAAAGGTGTTAGCGAAAAATCGGGAATAAAATAGATAGATAGAAAGAAATGAACTACTTGGGATAGATCAAAATTTCTATAAAGTTGCATTACTATCAGTACATCTCAGTTTGTCGATCACTTTGATGCGCTTCCCTCTATGTCATGGTCCAGCAACTTTGAACTTATTAACAATGTTGTAGTCCATCAGATCGTCTTTTTTTCGGAATTTTCTGCAGATAGGCGAGACGTATCTCTGTGTCAACAGTTTATTTTTGTTGATATAAGTAAGATGCAACATTCATGATTATACCAGTAGTTCAAAACTCGTAAATCCATTTATAATATACAAATCAAGATAAAAAAAAATTGAGATGTTCGTGTGAACTCCAAACAGAGTGAGACCGAGTGACTTGACAGGGTAAGCGTCTCATGATATGTCCCGTCATGCAAATCCAAAATGTCACGATAGAGAATAAGACATAATCGGTAAATAAGCATCGATTTCAGTCGTTCTTCCTCATAAACGTATGGCGCCGAGTTCAAAACGTATATGGCGTTTCTATACTATTTTTCATGAGATTCGATATGGTGATATGTTTTTCTGTGGACGGTTAGTCGGAGGATTCGAGGTTAAAACTTCGAATTTTCATTTTTGTCTAGTGTACAGCAGGTTATATCAATCTAGTACAAAGCAGGATATATTCATTCTATATTTGAATATGGCATTGACTTGAATATCCTTGTAATATTTGTTGCTGGACATGAAACATACGCCTACCTCTCAATTAAACAATCAATCCATAATTAGATATGATTGAGATCAATTGTTTGAGAATTCAATTACATAAAATGGGTGGTAGCAATGACAATTAATAAGGCCTAAACAGAATAGTCAAATACTTTAAACTTTTAATCAGTTCATAAAATGTTACCACCACTACGGCGATGGATTACATCGAGTTGATCAACTGGGGTTTGATGTCCTTGTGTTTACAACCACAGAACGTTATAGGCAATGACGATCGGTCTTCTTACAAACACATTTTATAAGAAGGGCATTGATAGTGTTATATATTATTTAAAAATACCTGAAATTTGGATTTTTAAATTAAATTACAATTATTTTTGTGCAAATGAACCTGACAGGTATTTGGGAGCGTATAACACTGTTTAAAGTACATATAATCAGACAAACAACTTGTGCCAGGCTTATGTTGGTAGTAACTGACACCAAGTGTCTACAAATAATTTATAAATCTAATACTTAGGCTTTCATTTTTTTCTTCAAAAGAACAATTTTTACGCTTTTTATGTTTATTTTAAATTCACTATTTAAAATGCGGTTTGCAAATATTGATGCTTTACATTGTTACTTTGATCTTATAATAAAACCGACAAAAATAAAATAAATTAAATTAAATAATACATGCTTGACAATTTCTGGTTTCTGGTTAAAAGTTTATGATATATTATTATGTAAACACTGATCCTAGTGGCGGTCTTTATCAACTTGTTGATATAAATAGTAGCATTCTTAAACCTATTACCAATTGCATGCAGAGATCTGGAATTCTGGTCCAATCTCTGGTTCCTGTCACTCGAACCAGCACGGTCATCAAATGAAATGTATCGTATCGCATGCCATATATAAATACATCACTAGTCATGAGGCTCATAACGTTTGTGCGGTATAGCAAGTATCAAGACAAACAACGTATCGAAACCAAGGAAAACAAACCTGTTGGATTTACAGCACAGTAACATGCCTCAACTGTCTTTTAGTTCATGCTTGCCATACGTGTGCGAATTCGTTGGTTTGAATTCCGTCCGTGTCAAATCGAAGACTTTAAAATGGGAATTCAATTGCTGCTTCTCCGCGAAACACTGTAAAGTATGAGCAAAAGCTGTTTAGCTCGGTGTCATAATAATCTGTCCGGATAGAATAACTTGTCTTCCTGTCGAGTATTACCATAAGAGCTAGAAAGTTAAAAACCGACTCAATGTATCGGTCTGGTTGGTAACAAAGCAGGATATATTTATATGACATCAACTTTTATCTAAAAGTACATAATAAAGATGACAACAACAACGACTACAAAAAGGATCTAACAAAATGAAAGGGCATTTCTGTTTCACTACTTATGATCACGGATCGCGTTATCTTGTAAAATCTCCTCGGTAGTTATTTTAAATAGCACAAGGAACATACCATATTACATTAATTAAATAGTCGTGGTGGTATTTGTAAATGAAATTCAACTAAATATGATTTAGAGCGTCTTTAAATTGATATTGGTTCACTTTAGATGTATCGACAGATATCGAACTTCCTTCATGGTTTTTGACATTAAAAAGATCAATAGGTAGTGAACCCTTTTCAGGAACATTTAGTCCCAGTTTTCAATTTTTGACAGGGTAATTAAAGATATGAATATCCATTTAATTTTTTTTATCGTAAGATGTTTAACAATCAGTTTCCTTTATCTTGTAGAGTATATAATTTTCTATTCAATGAATTAATGAGCAAATACAGTGCAAAGACCTCGGTTTTATTCAATATTATTTTCATGAACAAAGAGAACAAAGCATGAAAGAGGTAATAAAAAAATCACGAAGAAAAATAAAAATGAAAATGACAAAAAGAGTAGGGAAAAACATTTGAAAGATTACATTACAAATAAAAATTACCATTAGAATAAAGAAAATTTAACATTTTTACTAAGGGTTAAAAATTTGGTTCAGTATTATAAGAATATCATACTTCGTAACATAAAGTATGCATTACTCATTTGATCATTGATAACCGCCTCGCTTGCTCGGCTCAAAACACAGGAGGTCCCTGGTTCGATCCACGACAGGGCAAATCCAACATCTTGAAAATTTGTATTTTCTGCTATTCCTCTAAACACGCAGAGTTTAGGAGTAAGAACAAATAACTTGTGGACTCAGAGTCAGAAAATTGTGTTTAGTTGGAGTGACGTGTTTCATCTCGGACTGTTACTTTGTGAAAAAGCTCGTTGTCTAGGTCTAGTACAAATAGGGTTAATATCCTTATCACATTAAATGTTTACGTCATGATATACATATAATATTGGAAGTTAACCAACAATCTCTGAGTAGTGATCACTTTACATAACGGTTATATCGCCCAAGAGTTGACACCACTATTTATATCACCGAAGCTAAGTTTTTAATAAAAACTTATATCGCATATCCTTTCATAATTAAGAATGATAAAGAATGGCTTTCACACGTCTAGTATCAATCAAATAATGAATAAAACATAAAAAGTATAACAGAAATTATCTCCCCCCCCCCCCCCCTTCCCAAAAAAACAAACCAAACAAATATTGGACAACACAACTCAAAATAGGTGTAATTGGTCGATGTCGAACCACACTTTGTCAAGATCGTCTGACTTTGTACATGCACAAAATCTGGTCGGGTTAAACCAGTTTTACGTGCGCAACAACTCTCCCCTTTGCCTATCTAAATCCCGGTACAGTGCAGGGCCCGTATGCATAAAGTTACTTAAGTTAAGATTTGTTCCGAACGGCCGGATTTTTCTACATGTCCTACGATAAATTAGTATTACGATTGGATATCTTAACTTAAGTAGCTTTATGCATACAGGCCCTGCAGGTTCAAACAGGATGACCACCAACTTGAACAAGGAATAAAAGAGGGCACATAATTTGGAAAGCAGGGCAAAAATGTGCTCCTTACTGAAAGAAACTAGCTAAGGTAGTCACAGGCTGAGTCAGCTTTTGGTTGAATACTCAGAAACAACATTTGTCGGAAGAAGGAATTATTTTAACTGATTTAATTAGAAGATCACGCCATGATGTTGAAAGATGTACGAACTTTTCCCAGCGTAAATATATCATTTGTCAATGCTTCAGTTCTATTTACGACATACGTATAGCAATAAAAGGTAGGATGAGAAATATCATTGCCTTCAATTCTGTATTCTTTAATTTTTTAAGCCATTTTTCTCTATAAATTTTTCCCATTTTTCTGTAGTATCAGCACATTATTATCTATTCTGTAAACTCCATCCAGAATCGAAGTCATGTCAGATAAGATGTCGAAATCGACTACGATTTTGTTTAACATATACAAAAGTTTATGATACCAGTTACCTTATAAAAGTTCCTGTGTCCAAGGCTATTATCATAAAATTATGAAATATTTTAATCTTGGAACAACAACATTTTCTCAAAACCAGAAAACTCATTAATGATAGTGAGTTTACAGTAATTTCTTTAAGACATTCACCAGTGAATTATTGTGTGCATTAGAGGGATTTCTCTGAAAGGGGGAATACGAAAAAGCATTCATATTTGATGCATTAACATTTATAAAAACACATTTAACCTACAGTGTGTTTGCAGAGTCAGAAAATACTTTTTGCAGCAGATTCTTGTTCACATAATGTTATTATTAAAACAAATGGTTGCAAACTATACGCAATAGTAAACACCACGAGCATGAATCATGCAAAAACTGTTTGATGATAAGAGTAATGATCCAATTTGTTACAATGTAATTAAATTTTATTAGTTTAAAATCTGCCACCAACGCTAATTTTTTTTATTGATCACTAACATTGATATATGACTCGCGGAAAGCACTGTCGGGTTTCCAAAATTTAGTCTCGGAGAACATGATTTATTTATTAGTTGATTGGCTTTGAATTAGCTTTCAGTACTGTAACTGCGAGTACTCTTATAGATCTGTACTTTGTGTCTTTTGTCGTTATGTTCGTTGTGTGTTGTGCTTCGTGGCAATCTGATGAGTAAAGCCATTTTCCAGCTTATGTTTACAGTTTGTTCTTACGTTGTGCTGCTATACCATTGTTCCAGGCTATGGGAAGGTTGAGTGCTCACAAAAATGTTTAACCCTGTCACATACTTTAAGTGCCTGTACCAAGTCAGAAGCCTGTATTTCAAATGTTGTAGTAGGTTGCTGTCTGTCATGTTTGTTTATCGATTATTGTTTTGTCATAAATCAGGCCGTTGTTTTTTGTTTTTTTTTTTGTTTTTTTTTCAAGTCGAAACTTTTAAAGCCGACTACACGGTATGAATTTTGCTTATGGTTGAAGGCCGTACGGTGGCATACAGTTTCTTAAATCTACTTTAACTTTGATCTGTTGTATAGTTGTATAATGGGAAATCATACCAATTGTCCTTTATTTTATATTGGGACTCGACAGGCACATGGAGATAATGCGTGTTTAACTAGTTTTTTTCAGCATTTTTCTGAACACGTAATTGTATTAAAGAAAAATGAGAGTATGAATTATAAGATTCGGGAATTTTAAATTATTGTTTTACTTTTACTTGTGTTTTTGTTGCCTGTCTATCGTATCAGCATTTTGTTGGGGCAAATATTGTGTATCATTTGAAATTCCACTGATCGAAACAAAAAGAAAGAGGAGTGAGAGTTAAAATATAGTGAAATCCCGCCACATATATATGTGCCCATCCAAAGCTTGGAACATCCTCAGTGGTTATTATTAGTATCATATCTTTTCTAGCATCAGGGTATTTTTTAGCTTGCTATATTGTATTGAATTGTCTGTGGTTAACGAAAACCATATTGACCTCTAGATATCGTTTGATTTGTTCTTGTGGTGTCTGTCTCATTTGACATTTGATGTAGTTCTTATGCAGCAATTGTTTGAGATATATATTATTTGGGCTAAATTCTTATTTAAAGCTATCCTATCTATTGCGTTAGAATTAGGAATTCATTTACGCAGAATAATTAGTTTGAGTATTTGTTAAATAATCTAATGTATATGTACCTACTAAATTATGATATAACCTTAAATAAAATAAAATATGGAGAATAATAGGTGACCTTGTACACCAAAAGACTGTACTGCTATTGGACCATCAGATGGAAGAGAGCAAAATAGTTCGAATGGCCTGTAAAACAAAGACTTCACAAATAATATCCCAAAGACTATTAAAGAATATTTATTTAGTGTTGTTTAATATTTATAAAGAGGGCTGACCAAAATATTTCCAATACTAATTGGATACTATGCCTTGCCTTGATTAAGTGGCGCTGTACAAAAAACAAAAATAATCAGAAGAAAACAGACATAGTTCAGGGGAAAAAAATGTGCAGTTGAAAAAAGGTACAAATATCAGTTGAATGTAAACTGGCGATCATAAAAGTGTGTAGGTGTCATTGTTTAACAGGATTTTATATTAGAATTGGGGCATTAGTAAACTTCATTTTGACACAAATGATATTAGGTTTTGAAAACTAGTGGCGGAAATGAGTAGTGAGGAAACATTTTGGCGTAAATGATTATCCGCCGTCTCATTAACGTATACATTTTTTGGCAGTTTCTGTAATAATCCCCCTTTCTTATAGTTATTTCATGTGTTCTTGCTCTTATCAATAAATCCTACAATAACAGTAGTTCATACTTGCTACCATTTACTCTTATTTATTAGCATTGGGGCACATGCAAACAATGCCTGTGACGAATACCGAATTCTTTTATTCATGAATGAGCAATAATAATCGTAAATTCAATCTATGATTTCCCAATAGTAGTTGTTTAACTGCATGTCAAATTATACCAAGAGACCGGAGACTAGATACAGCAATTGATGGGTTTTATTTCGTGAGGTGTTATTACAATTATAAGCTAGAAATTAATAACATTGCATAAATGCGAATATGAAGATTCAACAGATAGATATGAAGACCCGATGTCTATCATTGCGATATTTTAAAAGTAAAAAACATTTGAAACTTTGTTTTCGAGTTCTTTTTTTTTCGAAGGAATCCAATCACTGCAAATCCCTTTGTTTTATTGTAGGCAGTGGCTGTTCGTCCGGCTAGCCGGACAAATAGTCAAAAATGTCTATTCATCCGGCAAGCCGGACAAATAGCATTTTTACGGTTTTTCGCTATTTGTCCGGCCAAAATATAATGCTGAAGATATAACATCGTGTTTTGAAGGAGATAGATAAAGCATGAGTATTTTTAAAATATATTGTCCAACATCGTTTTATGAAAAAGAACTCATTCAAATAAAAAAAAAAACTATACATTTGATTCAGTTTTTTTTATTCTAAAGGAATTTGGGGATGGGGGGTGGGGGCAAAAAATGATTCTCTCTTTTGTTGTTTTGCCTATGAATTTCCTGTAAGGTAAATAGTCGGGCCAATGATTATTGGCTTCATTAGACATCTATGATTCCAAAAGATCCTGAATTTATTGTTTCTGTGTAGTTTGATTAAAGTAAGGTCCTGAAATGATTATGCACGATTCTTCATTTAAATTGTTCGGCGATTTTTAATTCATAGGAAATTAGAGAAAAGGGTAGGCACGTGTAACATGTCCCCAAAAGTAGGATTGGGTTTTCGATAGAATTTAAAAAAAAATGAATATTAGATACAACAGAAAAAAAGGGGGGGATACCCCAACCCTGGTGTCATATTCCCAGTCCAGGCATATCAGTGCATTTTCATAGATCTCCGTTGTAGTATAACTTAAAAATAATGCATCCAGGCAAGTTTGATATAGTATTTTTCTGAATGCGTTTTGCCTCCATAAGGTAAATGGGGGTAAATCATCAAATCACTTTGATTTCAGGCTTATTCCTCACAGTTAACATGTATACGCTATTGTTCTGGAATCACTCCTATAGAAATTTGTTTAAACCAATCACATTTTCTCTTGTTTTCTTTATGACATCGTTAAATATAAATCACGATCTCCGATTCTCAAAACGTCCATTGCATACGCGCGTTTGTTATCCGACACCTCATCCGGAACACTTTCCGCGTCACATGACACTTTTATTGATATTGAAGATTTGCGCATCCGCAGACGGATGGCCGGACGAATAGAGATTTTTAACTATTCGTCCGGCTAGCCGGACGAATAGACACTCCGTTTATTGTATGCGCTTGTACAATTTGCAGATGGCGTACAGTTCACTCGAATTACAACGCCATCACTTTTTAACTATCATGAAATAATTAAAATAAAAGATATTATCACATAACTATCCGATTCATGAGATAATATAAAAAGTTTTAGTTTACATCAATTAATAAGGATTAAAAATTTCAGTGTTTAAATAAGGAGACTCGGTAGTTGAAGTGGTCTAGCTACTCGACAGATGTATTGCATCATATCATTAAATCAGAATAGGTTCAGATATCAGTCTGGACTCGCGTTGTATATATCTGTTTCAGCTTACTTTACGCTACTTCTGTATCGCCTTTTGTTTTAACCAATGAAACGAGAATGGGTTTGTCTTTGATGAATTTACTGAACGGCTTAACCTTGTCTCTGATACGTCTAAAGATTTATTAGTTAGGATAAAATCTGATCTCTTTACTGGAAATGAGATAAAATCTGGTCTTCCTTCCAAAATATTTACTGAAAATGTGATAATATCTGGTCTTCCCTTTCCAAAAGATTTTCACTGTTGCCATCTGCTGCAAGTGGATCAATATCATTTCTACATCCGGGTATCGTATGCAATACATGATAACATTATGCATTATCCCTCTATCGAAGCACCTGCATGCATACTGACCTTATCTTTAAGTTGAGTGTTTGCTTATAGAATTTTTATTCTCTTTTTACAGAAAGTGTTTGGGATCTTCTTCCTGTAAATTATCTCTCTCATAAAGCCCAGTGCAATCGATACATTATTGTGCATTTTAAAAGTTTCACACATATAGGTTTAAGTACATTCCTTTGCAATGAACTCTGATGGCATTTAGGTGCTTATATGTTTTCTGAACGGTAGAAATTCTTGAATGAAACATTTTCTGCAATCCTAAACATTCGAATAAAAGATAAAAGTTGATACAAAACTTGAATAACGTGACAACAAATTTTTGTATAAAACTTCGCGCGCATTAAAAAAAAAGAAGAAAGAAAAAAGGCAATACAAACGCCTTTTCTGCTGCTGAAATCCAAAATAATTGAGGTCAACTGAACAAAATTTGAAGACGATTTGTAACTCACCTTTTAACTCGAGTAATTATTGTGCCCTCTATTAGCCAGTGTCCCCATGATAAAGCGATCGACATTGAGAGGAATAATTATAATGACTGAATATTTCGGGTTACTCACCTTTATACTTTTATGAACCAAAAATATCAGCTCATTATCTACAGGCATCGCGTAACACAATCCGGATAATTGTTCGATCTGTGGAAATACTCGGGCTAGTGAAAGGCAGGGCATACACAAAGAAAGAAAACAAACAAAACAGTCACTCGGTTACACATTAAAGAATTTGAATAGACATTAGGCATACACAGTGGGATATAATTTCTTAATTTGAATAAAAAATTGTTTTCGTTTTTATATTCAAAAAGATACTCCAGACAGAATATATTGGTGACTTTACCATCAAAGTCTAAGGGAAAGTACATTTAATAGACCTCTCCAGGTATAGCGTGTCAACACCGTAATTAAAAATAAGCCTTTAACAAATATTTATGTTTTTCAAATACTTAATAATAGGTTCCAAGTAGGTAAAAGTATTTGGTAATGAATTATTTGATTTTTAAGTACATGTATAAACAACTCGTGCCAGACTTGTGCATGTGGTGTCATATTTCATCTAAATAAACCACAATATTATCCTATACATCACGAATTTGTCATTCTTATGAAATATATATGTTTTGTAAGGTTAACTGAATGAACATTTATGTGCATATTGAATTTCGACCATATTTAAATCTATCACAAATATCAAAAAAGACTATAACTCCATTACATTTCGGTATGTTAATGAATGTTTCGTCTAAATCTTTTAAATACTTATAGTTGCTATATTTGTAAGTTAACCTTTAAATCTAGGCGAAGGAATCGTTAATCAAAACTATTTTGCCTTACAATAAGAGGGTAGGATGAATGGGATGAATATATGTTAGACGTCTTTAATCCCATAGACAAGAGAATACCTTATACACTGTCATGAAATAGAAGTTGCAAAATGGAAGAAGTATAATTCTGTAATATTATTTCCACTGGAGCAACTACATGCATTACAGTATTTGTTCCTAACGGAATAAAGTGTATATAATATGTGTTCCAGGGGAACACACTTAAGTATTAACGTGTACGTAAAAAACACTTTGAGAAAAGGTTTTTTATTTAAGACATTTGAATTTAGAAAAATGTTGAATTTATTTATATATTTTCCACTCAACAAAATCGATTTCAAGAAGTAGAAACTAATGAATTAAATACTAAATTTCAAATTATTGAGAAAATACTTTTATCTGGACGGTTTAAAATTAACTGACAGTAAATATACTGTCAGTTTACTCCAATTCCGCGACAGTATTGAGAATAACACGACCATCCCAATAGGTTGGTTCTAATTCACAGACATGTTGGTCAAAATTCACAAAAAGGTTGGTCCAAATTCACAAAAAGGTTGGTCCAAATTCACAAAAAGGTTGGTCCAAATTCACAAAAAGGTTGGTCCAAATTCACAAAAAGGTTGGTCCAAATTCACAGACAGCTTCAAGAAAACACAATAAGTAACATACTTAAATATTAGTCCAGTAACACTTGCCAATCTACTGTTGGGTCCAAAGTACATTGGTAGTACGTATTTTGGAAAGACTAGAATGTCAAAGGAGAGGGTTGAGAATCAATGTCAAAAACAAACATGACAATAGAATGGGGGTGAATTAGATTTTGACAACATTATGAAACAGTGATGACAAAACACTTAAAAGCCTTGCCAAACAGATGACTCCACAATCAATGAAAAAGTGAAAAACACTAACATACCAATAGATGGATCTAAAATACACTAGCAATGTTGAGAAGAACAATAACATGTCCAAAAAACCCTGGTAGATTGAAGAAAAGACTTGTACTTCAATAGATGGAACAAAGGAGGAAAAGACTGTCGTTTAAATAAACGGAATTAGAAACTATTAGATAATTAAAAAGATATGCATGAACAACTCCAAGTATTCAATAAATTTGAACAAGAAAGAATCTTATTTTGCTTGTACTTGTACTAATTGTGTTTTGTTAAATATATATTATACCGGTAGTAAAGGTAAAGTGATGCTCTTGTACTGATTGTCACTGTACATTCGCTTATTATACATTAACGCCTTGTTATTCCACTTATTAATACTAAGGCGTGGAGGGTAGGACTCTATAAAAAATTAGTTCAATCCAGCCAAATGTTTATGAGATTGGTCAAAGTCGAAATACTTTGTCATTCAGACAATTTGGTATTGATGGCAGCCCTTTGTTAGTCTATGTTAAATTTGTTCCTATTTTTTCTAGACTCGTAAGCGATATAGAGTTTGGAACATTGTATAAACACTTGTCCAGTGTTAAAGATCTACGTTGACCTCTAGATTCTTTCTGGTTTCTTTTTATCTTTGGTTGCTTTCCTATTGACGTATCGTTCATTTTATCTTTAACGGAAGTATTCTTCAGTGCAATGCAATAATATTATAATTTATTCTATTTCGCTAGTAAGCACACTTGTTCATGTTATTTTAATGCAGCAAATGTAACCATTGGATAATATTTGGTACTCAGAAGGAGGACAGGTTTAAAAGTGTCAAAATGTATAGCGTTATAGTCAATTTCTAACATTTATGCAGTTACAACGTTTAATAATGGTAAAAAATTATTTTCTCAAGTCACCGATCAGTCGCGTGTTCATAACAACCAATCAGACGGAAGCATTGCATGATAAGTATGCACACCTGCAGAACACGACATAATTACCGCCTTTTAAAAACTGTATGTTATTACTTCATTGATACTTTAAATGTCAAATTATCTGTTATTAAATGTCACCCAATATAATATCTCCTGACAAAACAGTATGTTTGTATTCCGCTTTTCAACAGTACGCATTCTAATTGGTTAAAATTTTACAACATCTGAATTCTCTGATGAGTGTTTTCTTTATGCCGCATCAGCACAAAAAGTCTATATCGCGACGAGAGCTGTAAAAATATTCTAACAAAAATAGCAGCATCTAGATTCAATGATAGTATAGCTGAATGATTTTTTTCACTATAGATAATGTGTAAGTGAATAATATGTTTTTTTCTTTGTTTATATTATTTTTATTTTACGCCACTGCTGACATGTATAGTGTATTAGTCATGCCAGTTTATCTACCTTTGACCAAATTAAGGTCCTCAGTATTTAAACTAAACGGGTTATACTCTCGATGATTTCCTTGAAAACTTAAAAAGCTTCTTCTCACAAACAAATTGACATCTACATCGACATATAAACATAAAAACATTGAAAATGTAGTTTATGTATTGAATCCAAGCCGCTTCAGCGTTACCATCAACGAACTTTGGTCATAACTATCAACAAAATAGGGTCACAATGCCACCATCGAACCTCAGCGTGATCAAAAACGCACTTCAGTGTCAAACTATTGCACTTCAGCCGTACAATCGCGGATCAGCGCCAAGCATACCTATATAAAGTATTCCAAATCGCACAAAACATTGGCATTCACAGTTGCACACACACAGCAATATGCGGTAAATTTTGCGTTGACAACTCCACATTTCTAGAAAAGTCAAAATCAATAAGAAACTCCCAAAATCAGTCTGATCAAAATATAATATTTAATGGAGATGCATGTACGCAATAATAATTACATTAGATGTATGTTTCATTATTATACGTTATTTTGATTGGCTAACAGCAATCTCGCGTCATTCTTCATTTCAAAATGAATTTCATGAATTGTAACATACATGATGACACACGTTTCCACAATAAAGTGCACAGGTAAATAACAGAAAAAATGATAGTAATCGTGTTTTCATGATCATACAAAATGTACTTCGGTCAACGCTTTTACACCCCAATGAATTTACAAAAAGAAGCATTAAATTCTAATAATCAACTTCATAAACAAGAGCGTCGGCCTTCAGAACTTTCAGGAATTACCAAGTTTACGAGCTTTGATCCTTTCGCACCGTGATGTGCTGATATTATTCCCACTCCTTATAGGATTTGGATCTATCTATTCATATAAGGTCTCAGAATTTACTGCGTTACCTTTCCCTACGAGAATTACATCAGAATTCCAACTAATCCAAAATGAACGATATTCAAAACAGTTTAACAAATTGGTACCAAAAAACTTGTTAATGTTAGTCGCATATTTCCTGCAGAATACTTGCACTGGACGTTAAGCAACCAATAATCAACCAATCCTGCGGAATGCGAATTGAACACCATACAAAACTCCGAAGCCTTACTCATAGAAATTCCCTGAAACAAGATTTGGAGATACTGAGATCAAAAAAAAAAAAACATCGCGACATGATTTTATACCGACTATTATATATTGTCCGCTGAAAGGAACGATTCCATACGCTGAAAGTCTTGTGTAATAAAAGTATA
Source organism: Mytilus californianus (assembly GCF_021869535.1). Lineage (NCBI taxonomy): Eukaryota > Metazoa > Mollusca > Bivalvia > Mytilida > Mytilidae > Mytilus > Mytilus californianus. The sequence goes on along the minus strand of NW_026262679.1, from coordinate 55,656,137 downwards.
TGATAGGGTTTAAGGTCATGTTTTTCTCTGACTGTTTATGACGTCTTTACAATAAATCCATTGGATGTTGGATGTGTACGGATTGATAATTTAGTCTTAGATGCATGATTCTTTTTTATTAGTTGTAAGTGGCTTTGCAGTAGCTGTCAGCAACTGCGAGTACTCTCAGATCTGTACTTAGTGTCTTTTTGTTGTTTGGATGTACAAGTACTCGGCCACGTCCACTTGTATTTGTAGTATTTGTGTGTTTATCCATCTGATGAGTTAAGCATCTTTCAACTGATTTTTATAGTTCGTTCTTATGTTGTACTGTTACACCACTGTTCCAGGTTAGGGGGAGGGTTGGGATCCCGCTAACATGTTTAACCCCGCCGCATTCTGTATGTATGTGCCTGTCCCAAGTCAGGAGCCTGTAATTCAGTGGTTGTCGTTTGTTTATGTGTTACATATCTGTTTTTCGTTAATTTTTTGTACATAAATTAGGCCGTTAGTTTTCTCGTTTGAATTGTTTTTCAATGTCATTTCGGGGCCTTTTATAGCTGACTGTGCGGTATGGGCTTTGCTCATTGTTAAATGCCGTACGGTGACCTATAGTTGTTAATTTCTGTGTCATTTGGTCTCTTGTGGAGAGTTGTCTCATTGGCAATCATACCACATCTCCTTTTTTATATTTACAAAACCATCACGTTGTCCACGATCTGTATTTGTAATGTCCACGGGACATCATGTGGTATTGAAAATGTATACATGTAATTCCCACGGGACATTCTGTGATATAGAATTTTTGCGTACACAGTAATTACAATTCGATCTACACATAGAGGAGGCTTTATTTTTACAAGAACAAGGCAAACATTTATTTATATACCTATATTTCAACTTGTCAAAACAGAAATAAGCAAACACATTCTAATGCATTGTCTGTGTGGTTTAATTTCCTTTCACGTTATTTGTACTTTTGTAAAATCAAAATCTAAATTATCCCATTATAGAATAATTTAAAATTTGACCTCCACTGGTGGCCATTTTCAATCGGCACTCAAGTAATACAGTCTGGTAAAGATTTTTAATTAACATTTTTTTGGGGGTACTTGCGTCAACGTAATTGTTGGTTACCTTGTCACCTTTTACTTGCATTCCGAGCATATTTAATCTGTTTTCCGACCATTACATTATATATCAAAATAGTGTTTCCTCGAGTAGTTTTGAGATATTTACATATATCAACCAGATCCATGCATTTAAATGATTTGTCATGTCAGCCTTATTCCTCCTGTATTATGTTTATAGTAAAAAAAATACACACACACACAAAGAATTGACGATGCTTCATACCGTTTATTTCGGGAAAGAAAATTTAGGCTCCATTCAATGAAAATCCATATCACCGATTTATACATCTCGGCATTACATTTATACATATTTTATTCCACAGGATGTCCCGTGGGAATTACTTGTATACATATTCTATTCCACAGGATGTCCCGTGGGAATTACATGTATACCTCTTCGCGGTACATTGTTGGATAATACAAAATGTATTTGTACTAGTTACAGGACATAAGAAATGCTTGCAAAGCTCGTACAATAAAATCATATATTTTCTCACAATGTATGTTTTTTTGTTTGCTTATTTCTGTTTTGTTTTGTTTAGTTATGTGTTTTTTTTTGTAAATATGTAATGTTGTGTTGTTTTGTGTTGTTTTCATTATTTTCTTTATTTCAAATTTTTTTTATTCCACAAAATATTTACCGCTTAAACTTTTCCATAAAGAATAAATTGTTCTTTATTAGTTAAACGGTTTTGTATTTTAAGTAAAATAATGCAAGATCAGTTTGGTGGTTTAAAAAAAAAGAAGACTTACAGGAAATCCTTGAAAACGGAAGTACTTTTCAAACAACTAACTTGCATTTGATATGTGACTAGTTTTCCTTCATATATGAAAACTTCTTCACATTAAAGATGAAACGTAACTAGACGTTCAATTTCAGTTGTAACGCAAATCTTAGAAACATGCACTTCTTCTGGTGTAATGGATAGAAATAATACGTCACATGTGGATAATTTACACATATCTTTGTTTCTTAAAGTATTGCACGCTGCAATAATTACATACCATGTATGTTTCATTAGAATCCGTAATTTTGATTGGCTGGGAACAATCGCGAGACTCCAATATCGTATTATATTTCTGTATAAAATACAAGAGCTATGACTGCACGTGATATCCGCAACAACAATACGGTTGAAAAACAAACGAAAAGTTTGATATCACTCTCAACTTCACGGTTGTAGCATAAAAATGTAGTTGTAAGAACTGAATGCTTCTTTCTATAATTTCGTTAATCACGCTTCATAATAATGTGCTTCGGTAAACGCTTTTACATCCAATAAAATTATAAAAAGAAGCATGATTCAATTCTTAATTAAACAGAAGAACCCTTTTTTAGATTGGATCTTTGTGAAGAAGAGTCAAATATTTAAATATTTATATACAAAATTACTCCCAATACCTCAAAAGCAACATAGGTATCAACAACAAAAATAGGCAAACATGACAACCACTGGTCGATTCGAATCAATGGCGTTAACATGTTATTTTCTGCTTCGTAGGTACTTAATAGACATTTACATTTTGAAGGAAGAAGGAGAGAGCTTATATAAGATTTCGCATGATGTGACATGTATCTTGTAAAGAAATACATGATAACATTTAGGTACATGCAGTGTGTCTGTTTTTACATAAATACAATTAAGTACTAGTAAAAGCGTCGGTGAGACAGGAACCAAACACCTCAATCAAAAACATGTATACGGCATACGGTATTCGTGATCAATGACGGACAAGCGTATATACCATAGGTCAAACTTTAAATCGACAGGATTCTGAACAAATCAACAAGCACCAAATTCTAAATGGATAGAACACGAAGAGAAATCGATAGCCACAGACAAGGTTCCTGACTTTACGTGTGAAAGTTTATAACAACACTTGGAGTATTATGCTTTCTCCTGGTGTCATATGTTTACGACAAAACGAGGAACAATTACTACAGTAAAAATCAAAACTCAAAATGATAATAAGACTTAGTAAAAAGATGCACAAAAACAACTACATAGTTATTCATATAAAATTAACAGTTGAACAGTTCCCGCGTTCAAAAATGATTAAAGAAACGCCCTCTGAACTTATTATACAAAACGTATCATGTTGTTTTCTAAATTCTAGGGACAAATAGTTTAAGCATATTCAGGATGAGAATAAATAAAATAATTACGTATGTTCTGTGATGGTCAACCCGGAAATGTGGCCTACCCTGCCACGTCCACACTTTTTGTTACTTGTTTTTGCTTTGTATCTATCTGATGAGTTATAAGCCCTTTCAACTGATTTTTATAGTTTGTTCATATGTTGTACTGTTACACCACTGTCCCAGTTAGGGGGGGGAGGGGTTGTTTGCTAGCATGTTAAACCCCGCCACATTTTGTATGAACCTGTCCCAAGTCAGGAGCCTGTAATTCAGTGGTTGTCGTTTGTTGCTGTATATTATATTTGTTTTTCGTTCATTATTTTGAACATAAATCAGGCCGTTAGTTTTCTCGTTTGAATAGGTTTACATTTGTCATATTGGGGCCTTTTATAGATGAGTATGCGGTATGAACATTGCTCATTGTTGAAGGCCGTACAGTGACATAAAGTTATTAATTTCTGTGTCATTTGGTCTCTTGTGGAGAGTTGTCTCATTGGCAATCATACCACATCTTCTTATCTTTATATATACCGCAGGAAAATAAGATGGTACAAGGAGTATGACTTGTGAATTAACAGCGTCATTTTTTACCAGGCGTCGCTTCGTATTTATACAATTCACAAAGACAAACATTCATTCTTCAGAACTTGTAACACTTTAATAAGTCATGGACAGCAGAGGCATCAGTTATTTGCATAATTTGCACTTTATTTAATCGTCAATCAGAATCGTTGTACAGATGATCCTATTCAGTGTTAACGATTAACATATATTTCTTTAAAACTTACCTAAAAGTTACATTTTGAGATCAAAGCGAGAAATTTTGATATACATGAAAATTATTGCACATTAAGAGAAGTAACATCTTGAAATATTGTTCGTGTAATGATAATGTTAACTAAACTAATCTTTCCTGTGCTAAAGGGGTTTTAAACCAGATTATTCCTACCATTACATTTTGTCACCTCATTAGTACATGTAACATATTTCACCTTGGATCGAAAACCTATTTTTAAAACTGGAAATCAACTCCCAAGAATTGAAAGAAGATTAGTAGTGAATCAATCTGAAAGGTCCTTTTTTCGGGGATAAATTTCGAATTTTGTGAAGTTGATGCATTTTATACAATCACTTTAAAAAAATCATTTTCATCTATTACCGTGAAGGTTGAGTGTCCTTCCGAATCAGCCAATAAAGGAGTTAAAAAATGTTAGCCGGAAAGTCTTTTTGTCGTAGGTTCAAATATGAGTTACGGTTTAATCGGAAGTACAAAAACAGTTTGCATCAACAGTCGCGCCAAACCAATCAAATGATTAGTTTAAAAATGCTGCCTTAAATCACCTTTCATCCATTATGTAATTATTGAAAACATAACTGAATATTTAATAGATTCATTACACATAATGCTTTTGCAATATCCTAATAACCGGACGATCTATTGAGCTTGCACCGTTAACATGGTACGTTTAAACTAAGTATCGAAATATTTTCTCGTCAGAATCGTTTTGCTTTTCGATAAGATTAAAAAATACTTGTCAACGCAAGTCAAAACCGATAAACAAAAATCACAGAGGCATATTAGATATAATTGACCTGTGTAACAAGTTTACAGACCCGAACGTGTTCATGGCATTGCCGAACTTAAAGAAGAATATAATTTATAATATGTATTAGCGCGATGCCTTAATTGATTATTCAAATTGATGTCCCGAAATGTTTGGCTAAATTATTACCTGTAAGTTGATAGAGATTTCTTCTCTTCATTGTATATTGAAAATTTGTTTGACAAAAACTTGAAATCCAATTTCTGTTAAGACTTTTTGCTGTCCATTATAAGTTAGATTAACGTACATTATATTTTATACAATGTTTTAAAAAGACCAGCAGTTTGCAAATGAAAGATGAAGATAAAAAGATATTATAAATGACCACAATAACAAAGACGAAAATATGTCAGTTCAAACATTATCTTCAAATGGTTATAACTTTCAAGTCTTTATTCAACCAAATTAATATTAAATTATAATGGGAAATTTGTTAAACATAAAAAATGTTTTTCAAAAATAAAATTTAGACATCAATTTTATAAATTGTCCGTCGATCATAGACACAGCTACGCCGATGAACACCAAACAAATACATGATTCTTTATTAGAATATAAATCAAATTTCTTTATATATCTTATCCTGGGTCCTTTATATCTTATTATACGGTATGGGGGTTTGCCATTGTTGAAAGACGTACGGTGACCACTTTTGATGTATTGTTGTCTAATTGGAAAATACCACTTCTCTTTATTTTTATATTTCTTTAGATGTGAATGAGAAACCCCTTTGACAGATCCTTAAAATAGTAATGAATAGGAATATAGATCCATTAACGTTATTACACTGCTGATCTTTTATTCTATCTATTTAAAGAAGAACAACTTACCACGGATTTTTTCAATTTATCGTAGCTGAAAACTTCTTTTCTTTTTTAAATATTCAATGGTTTTTGCTTGACACGAGCAACACGACGGGTACCACTAATGAACAATATAATGCTTACCCATTTAAAGCAACTGAATTCACGTCCGTTTTTATGTAGGGAACATGTTACCAAATCTATAGTCTGTGTAGTGTCTGTGAACTGTAACATTTGTTTGTCCTTTCATCCTTTTTTTCAATTGACAACGGTGTTGCATGTTCTACTTTGACTTATGGTTTTGAGTGCCCCATATATATTTTCATACTTTTTGTTTGTCAATTAATGCAATATTACTATAATTACTAGGGCAGTCAATTATTAAAACAAATGATAAAATTTACATATTTCACTTTTCTTCTTTTTCGGCAACAAGCACATATGAATACATTTAAATCGGAAGATACATGGAAAACACATTAATATCTAAATATGTAATAACATAGAAAGTAGACCGTCGTAGGAGGTGATACTCTTGTCGAGATTATTCCTTATCATGAGCTTTCATTTGTGTTAAACTGTACAGGAAAGCCTTAGAGGAAAACCAACCCTGAAATTCTTAACTGCTTTTCATATTTTTTTCAACATCTTGCAAACTAAACTTAGAGAAAAACTGTACCTGTAAAAATTAATAACTAATCAAGATAGCCAAATCTTTTTTTAAAATGACCGAAATAACACTCAATGAAAGACATTGCCTCTATAATGATTTTGGCGGTTTTGCCTCTTTAAGTTCATATCTCTGAGGAAAGTGAGGTGTTTGTGTCAGTTTTGATAACTTGTAGAAATTAGTAAATATTGTTTTTCCCTTTAAGCATTCAAGTACATGTTCCATACATTATATCAAATACTAGTATTATTTCCGTTTATATGACCTTTCAAATTGCAAACCATAAGTACTGCAACCCAGCTACCTTAGTTTTTGATTTTGTTTTAATCATTCTTTTAAACAATGAACAATTGACGTAGTAGGCTTAGTATATTGGAGTGTTATCACAATGAACTTGCTATACATGTTGAGGATCAAAGCAAAAGTTTAATCTTCAATATGTGTTTGAAAACTACATTTTTTGGTATCCCCCTTCAAGGTAAAGCCGTGGACCTCTCCCTGTTTATACAATCGCTCAAAATTACATCTTCAAATACACATTCACAAGATGTTAAGTTTTTATCCATATTGCACTGGTTGCAATTCCCAAGTTGCTCTGTTCTTTACCAAAATGATGTGAAACTCAAGTCCTATGCTTTAAATCACTCCGCTTGTGTATAGTCATAACGAAAGAGATTCAAAAGGTTGAATTAGCCAAAACGTCCCTATCATTTTTTTTCAAGCTGTATTAAAGGGACATTAAAGTTTGTCTATTGTTTGACTTAGTTTTTGTAATACCTTTGCATAATTGCACATGTTGTTAAGAGGCTTTAAACATTACGAGAAACTGGCATGACAACTTTGAAACTAATAAGGCAAACACTATTAATCCGGCATTGTAAATTTTTCACTGAGGAGAAATATCTCATATTTTCCATTCATATACTAACATTGGCGTTGGTTGTTGCTTGGTTTTGATTTTTGTTTTGGTTCGATTGTTGTTTTGTTTTAATTGTATGGCTGATTTTTTTTAGAAAGATGCGGTGTTTGATATGATCAGTATTTTTAGCGATTTTTGTTATCCCTTTTGCATTTTTCACTGACTCAGCGAATCGGCATTATTTGGCAGTTTTATCAAAATTTTGTCCGACTGAACTAACAAAATAACTTGCTGGACGTACTTAAACGTCCAGCCATCTTCTATAATTCCCTTTATTTAAACACATTAAAGACTTTTCACGGTGTTTTGAGTTGAAGTTTGCTTTTGTCCCAACCAGTAATGCGAGATAACTTGATGTAATTTTCACGAAATACTCCGTCATCATGAATATATATGATGAATGCATTTTGTTAAGATATGTATCGGCAATATAAAACTGAACAGATAAGAACACCAATAAATAATTTTGTATTAAAGATGTGGCTATTTAGCTCAGATTTATGTTTTAAATTTATACTGCGTATGGTTATTTTCCGAATAAAGCTCAAATATCTCGTATAAAATGGTTTCGTTTTTTTTTATCTGTATTGTTGTGTCACATTAATATGCAAATTAAGGTTGAAACTCAACTACAATTACTACTTTACAGAATGCAAAAGTTTTTATTTCTGATAATAAATCACTTTTTCACTTTCCTTCTTTTTTTGTTATCTCAGGTGTCACTCAACACCGAGACTATCACATGTCTGTATACGTATCACACACATTACTTAGAACAATTGTGCTCTTTTTTTCTTCTTTTTTTTTACCAAGGAATGTATTAATATAAAAGTACATAAAAGGGCGATCTTACATATTTTTACAAGCAAATAGAGCATGTGGAAGTGCATTTAAATACAGAACAAAAGAAAAAAAAAACGTTATCCGGTTAATATTATTTCTATAGCGAGCATTAGCATACCTTTTTTTTAAAGATAATTCGTAGAACAAGATTTCGAGAAAAAATATTTTAAACTGTTAATTTTTGGCGACATTTACTTGTATTCTATACCTTTGTACTTCTCTTTTCAAACGTTACATATATAATTTTTTTTTATTAGTATGCAGTTCCTCGTGCTCTATTTGCAAATTTCATAAAAACCAATGAGATCGCCTATATACGTACCTGATACATTAATTATCATATACAATCTGAGTAAATGAAATACAGATCCTGTGCCCAAGCTTTGCTTACTTGGATCTGGCAACACTCCGTTTTACTTTCTTTTTTGGAAATAATTACACCAGCAAATGAAATTCCAGCCTTCAGACTTTTGAAGGTATGCGTCATTACACAAACCCAGAGGATACCGAAAAATCTTTAAAACTGAAAGTATAACCTAGAATTTTCAGATCCTTGTAAGCAAAGCTTGGACACAGGATCTGTATTGCATTATATAAAGTTTCTGTTCAAGCTTTTTTTACCATGGATGAACTGTGGTATGATTGCCAGAAACCAAATGAAATAAATGTTAGCAACTTTAGGTCATCGTATGGCCTCCAACATAGAGCAAAACCAATACCACATAGCAAGCTATAAGAGGCTCCAACATGACATCAAAATGTAAAACAATTCAAACGAGATAACCAACCGCCTGATTTATGTACAAAACAAAAAACGAAAAAGAAACATGATATACAGCAACAAACGGCAACCACTGAATTACTGGCTCCTGACTTGAGACAGACACATACACAATGTGTTGGAGTTAAACAAATTTTGGAGTGCCCAACCCTCCCCTATCCTTGGATAATGATGTCACAGCACAGCAAAAGAACAAACAATAAAAATCTTTTGAAAAGGGCTTGAATCATGAAATCAATACAAAGCACAAAAACAACTAACACAAACAACAATGACACACAGTACCGATCTGAGAGAACTCGCAGTTACTGAAAGCTAGTTAAAGCAAATAACAAATAATTATAATAAAAATCATTTATCCAAGACACAATATCAATCAGAACACGTCCAATGGATTTAGTGTAAAGACATCATAAACAGTCTAGGAAAACATGACCATGTGCAATACCAAAATATAAGTATGGACAGAATGTAGAATCATAAATGGTTATAACTGTTTTAACACAATTTTTCTATTTTTAAAATAACCGATCTAACTTGTATATTTAGTATTTGGACCCCTGAGCTCATGTTTTCTATGCCTAAATGAGGTTGAAATCCATGCAGATTTTGCCAATTTTACCAACATCCCTAGTTTTCGTCTCGATGGGGTTAAAATGTCAACGCTTTATCATAAACGCACGAGTAAAATCGTTTTGTTTCAATTTCTTACACGTTTATGCATGAATTTAGTTGAAATGCTTTTTATCTCAAATTAATGAACTTAATATAAGTGGTCAAATAGGGCCCTTATCGCACTTACATGTACATCTTAAGGGAAAATCGTAACAGAACAGTAGCGTAGGTTTCACATTCACGTATAAAACTAGTATGTTAATTTTTTTCACAATCGCCAGTAAAAGGTTCACCGGGTAGTTCAGTGTTTGAATGCTTGGTTTTATCTACTAGAGCAGATACGCTGAGGACGTGTAACGCATGCGAAATAGGAAATGCAAAGCATGCCAGAGCACCTAAGCATTAAAGGGGGTTATTTTGAATTATTACGCTTGTTTTTAATTGTTAAATTGTTTTTGTTAATTCCACCCAATGAAATAATACGTTTTTGCATTTAAAGAAAAAAAATATTCCTTCATTATATTTTACTAAAACTAAATGCTAGCGGTGTTTCAGTACTCCAGCTAATTTATCTTTTTATTTTATTGTCAATATGTATGATTCATTTTCAAATTAGAAATAAACAGCACCTGAAATAGTCGCCAAAGTTGTTACTTTTAACAATTGTTTATTATAGGATTATTCTATTAGAATGTTTACCTTTTTCTCCATTAATTATTCAGTTTCCTTTGATCCCCAATGTTTGCAAAAAGATTATCAAAGTTGACTTTCCGTCAAAGTAATCTGTATACCACTTATGTATTTTCTTGTTACTGTATACATTTGACTAAGTAAACCCTCATTATTTCTTGTTACAACCTTTTAAATAAAATATAAAGGGGTTATTTATTCTTTGAACTTTCACTTTGAGAATGCTAATACGGTGTAAAATCAGAAATCATAAATGATAAAGCAAATTAAAAAAATCATGATTCTTTTCTTGATGTTTATGTTTTTCAAGCAAAACCATTTTTCTTCTGCACTCTTTTTTTCAGCCAATACTTCAATTCTTATTCATATTTGTAGAATAACTCTGAATTCCTCATCGTAATCATCATCAAAGTCGTCGTCCTCCTTCTCCATCTCCTCCTCCTTCTGTCCCTCATCCTCTTCTTTTCGTTTTATAACAAAATGAAATCATAATTATGATACGATTTCATTGCGCAATTTTGTGAGCATGAATCCAAGTTAACCTAAATAGAACAAACAACAAACGCGGATAAGGTTACGAGGAATTTGCGACCTTAGTGTAACGTATAAGTTTAAAATTTACTATCAAAATTACACATGTCAAGACGGAAATACTGAAACACAGGCTGAACGTCGAATAACATGCTCAGAGACCAGCAGAAGTTTGATTGTTTGTTAAATATGTACACAATATGTTCGTGGTGTATCTTTCATTTTGAAAAGTTACTGTACTGTTCGATAGCTTTTAAATTTTATGAAAATATTTACTCTGAAATATTTGTAAGGAAAGCTTTAACACGAATAAATATAATTCATTTATGAAACATCCGGAAGAGTACTACGGTATTAGTTGAATTAACAAGAATGATTTCAATTTTAATTTTTCGGTATTGTTTGAAATAACGTACGTAAGTCGTTCGACTTACACAACAATCGGTTTATCAGAAGTTCAAATATTGTTTTTGATATAATCTCGGTCGCTATCAAAATAAACGCACTTTGATCATTTGAATTGTATGTTGTTTTACTGACCTTAAGTAGCACAACGTTTCCTGTAGTTGAAACAGAATAACAAAGGAATTGATTTAATGCGAACTAAAATCTAGCACTATAATAATAAAATCCCTTTGTTCGGGTGGGTTAATAATTTTAAGAAACTAGTTGCAGATCCCAAACTATTAAATCTTTAAAGGACTCTTCGCAAATTTGCCCCCGGACTTTCTTTAATTAGGTATATTAAATATTATAACTTTTTTTCGGTGCAAAAAGTTATTTCCTGAACTTTAGATCTATTTATTATATGTTATAGGATAGATAGACCAATGAACGTTTAACGTTGAGTGGCATATATAATATTGACATTCATGATGAGAAAATATTAATATGAACCCTGCTTTGTACTATACTTACACGAATAACCGTATTTGTAACGTGCAACTGCACAAAATACCAGTGAACAAAAGAAAACATATTAAATCACTGGAAATAAAATTTGGACTCTTTAAATGCTAAGCGGAACAACACAATTGCCTCTTTAACGTCTTTTTATGGAGGCGGCCAGAGAACCAACATCCAAACTTCTGCATTCGAGGCGAGCATACTTCCAAGACATCCCGAAAGTGGGTATCTCCTAAGATACATTACAATATTTATGTTACACCAGATTAATCATTGCTTCTTTCAAATGATTAATTGCTTAGGTTATTGAGGAATGAGTTTCGAGACAACGTATTAATGCTCCTCGATTTAGAAGTTTCTGCTTAAACCTTTTGATAAACAATCCTATAATAATTGTATCTTTTGGAACGAATTTGCTATATGCATGCTCTTCAATAAGTGGAACTAGTTTTCTAAAAGATCTTTCGTTAGCATTTAATTTTACTTTTACCAAATCTCCTTTTTTTATACTATGTGTTCGTCACTCCAAATAGAGTATCGCTTTGTTCGTACAAAGCAGCATCTCATTCAGTGAGTGTGGTATGCAAAGCTCAAATCAACGGCTTATAAAATTGATTTTTGGTAGCACTTTATGAAAGTCAAGATACGAACAGACGCACTGCGTTCTTTAGATTCAATCAAAATTACCACAATTTTTATAAAGCGTTTTTTTTTCAATTTGTATTATCATATTGTTCCGAATGTACGAGAGTATTTTCCACTTAACAATTCGATCGTGCGTTGTCGACAACAGTTCTGTAAATTGTTTAGAAATTGTTTACACTCAAATATTTGTTATGAAATCTTAAACATAGACGAATCCTTGGTCCAATAAGAGACCGGAACAGCAATATTAGTTCAACAACAACTATCATTCAATTATAAGTTTTACAAATTGTTCGGAACAATGTATTGGACAGAACACTTATCAGAAGAAACTATGTATTATCAGAAACACAAATAATGTTTCAAAGAAGACACGATCAGACATTATCAATAAAAAAGCACAATGGATACTTCAGTTTTCTTGTTTGCAAATTATAGCTATTCAAACAACACCATATGCCTTCCAGGGATGAAATAAAAGAAGTGAACACCAAATGATTTTTGGAAAGCAGAAACATTGCAATCTTAGTTCAAATATTTTAATTTCCGTTTTCAATTTACTATACGAATTGACATGTAGACGCCAGAGCCTGAAAAATTATATGACAAGATTAATGCAAAGTAAAATAAATCATCAACATGAACATAAAAAATCAATAGCTCCTGTAAAAAAGAGAAAAAATCAACTACCAAGAACAAAATGTCAGGGAACTGAAAACTACGGAGAAATACAAACGTATCGGGAATGGGGACAAACTTTACCTAAGCTGCTTTTACAAGGCATTTTCTACGAACTTTATTTGCGATGAGTAGAATGATGCCACTACTGGAATAGGAGGAACTGCTTGCCCTACTTAAGTACCTGTGTTTACACCCCCCCTGTTTTTACTCGACTTACTGTTTCTGATAGTTTATAATATGTTCTCCATCTTCTTTTATTATGCCATGCTTTAGCATTTCGCGTATTATTTTTACTGTATACTCTGTTATGCCATGTTTTTAACTTTTCAAGTATTATTTTTACTGTATATTCTGTCATGCCATACTTTAGCTTTTCATGTATTATTTTTACTGTATAGCACATGATATAACTTTCATCAACCTGCTATTTAAAATGTTATAGGACGGAAATGATCACTGAAGGCTTTAACATCTTGTCAACATCATTTAGATTTTGTGTAGGCAATAGTAATACTATTTACACATATAGTTCAAAGCATAAATTTTACGTAAATTGGTACGAAAAAAGGGTATTTAGTCATAAAGTTAAGGTCATCTGGTCATCGAGAATTTAACGACGCTATTATAACCCAAATATATGTGTCACAGATAGCCATGACATTTTTCAGTATATGACTTAAAACAAGAAAACCTACATCCATGTCATTTAGTCTCAAATGGATGTAGTTGTCTCATTGGTAATCATACCACATCTTCTAATTTGTATACTGTAGTGTCAGTACCAGCTCTTCTGTACTGAAATCGGTATCATACCTTTACAAAAAGATAACAAAAACAAAACTTTTATCAAAAGTGCATCGGAAGCACAAAATATATGTAAAATATTATTTTTATTTTCTAAAAAGGGATCGACACTATTAGCCTGCTGGTGGACTGCTTGTGACAAGTGTATCATTAGCTCAGTGGTCAGTGTTTCGGTATGGATATCCTTTTATTAATTATCCAGTGGTAAATTTAGAAATATTTTAGAAACAAAGGTTCCTACTCCCTCAGGCAAAAATGACCTTTAGGAGAATTTAGTTATTATTTTAGATCATGTTTGGTCATTGTTCCCTAGGCATTGAGTATACATCATTGGCGTTCAAATCTTGGATTGTAGCGTTCCTTATGAAGGTAAATCCAGGAATCCGGTTCACATGCACCAAATGTATAATGTGTTATACTTGTATTCGTTGTATAAGACTTTTAAAACTACTAACACATGTCTTCTTCAAAAGTAACCGTGTTAATCGAATACCTTACTAATATATTTATAACGAGGCCATTTTAAAAACATTTTCGATTTGTCGTGCTTAAGCTTTTCAAGTGTTACATTGGAAGTGCTTTATTTTACGAGATATAACTGTGATCAAAATTATATCTAAGTTATTTTTGGAAGGACATGATCATTTATGGCTGCAACATCTTGTCAATCGGGTTTAGATTTCGTGTATTCAAAAATTATACTATTTGTATGCAAAGATTAAATGTATTAAATTGATTTTGCATACCTATAAAATTCTACGACTTCGAACGAAAGTTTGTAGACTAAAAGAAACAAAAACAAGTTGGTTTCCTCCCCGAGGGTATTAAGGGGGTATTGCGCATTGACATTTATTTTTATTGATGTGGTTATATCAATAATAAACTGTTTACAAAACTTCAAAATACTAAGGATTTTCGACCCCAGGAATAGATTACTTAAGCTTTATTTGACAAAACCTTTCGGAATTTTTGGTCCTTAATGCTCTTCAACTTCGTACTTGATTTGGCCTTTTAACTTTTTTGATTCGAGCGTCACTGATGAGTCATTTGGAGACATACTCGTGTCTGGTGTAAAAAATTATAAGCCTGGTATCTTTGATGAGTTTATTTTTATATATGTTCTTTAAAAATGAAAGATGCTAGTGTCACTTTTGATGGGAATATGGTAAGTATATAAATAAGAAGATGTGGTATGAGTTCCAATGAGACAACTCTCCATCCAAGTCACAATGTATAAAAAGTTAACAATTATAGTTCAAAGTACGGCCTTCAACCATGGATTACAAAATTATCCAAAATCTATTGTTTACAAAGAATGTGTTGTGAAAGTTCAATGCAAATATTTTGAAAAAATAAATTAAACGCAAGATGGTCAGAAAAACAAAAAAAATATCTACAATAGTTCATCGTTTAGACAATAAATACATAACCTATGGTTTGATTAAATTCCCCAGGAATGAAATGTTATCTTCATTTGAAATGTTAGTTAACATTTTGTGCCAGTGCAGAATTACTGAAAACACGAGGGTTGATTTTACGAGCAGCTTGCAGGAAAACCTAACTTGTCATGGTAAACTGTTTACAAAAATGAGTTCGAAAACACTACGAAGCAGGGGAATAAGGTACAATGTGAACATATCACTTCAAATGCACTTATTTAAGACTTGTGTGTACAACACCCTCGATTCATAGAGCAAAGGTTACAAACTTTGGGAAAGGGAGGTGTAATGACGTGATTACCAATAACGAATTTTTTTTTTACAGTATTACTAAAACATATAATACTAGTAGTATAAACAAAAAACTTTAAAAATAAACATAACCACAAATGAAAGAACGATAACCTTAGAAACAAAATTCAAATGTTGATTGTACAATATAGCTAGATATATAGAGCATATATATTCCGAGTGATTTAGAGCTGGACATATTGTTAAGACAATAGTCTAGTTTTAACTAATTAATTGTTTCACGTTTTTTTACACCGGGATCTCTCACTGTCTGTATACACGGTATGGGTTTAACTCATTGTTGCCGTTATATGACCTATGTCATTTGTATATATTATTGGCTTTGATTGATGTTTCTCTGATGTATACTTCACATCTCCTTTCATTAATGCATGTGCCTGTAAAATTTGTTTAACACCACCACTTTATTTGCCTGTACAAAGTCAGTCCTTATGGACCATGTATTGTTCTTTGTTTGTTTGTCTGTTTTTTTACGGAATAGTGATGTAGTCTATTGTGCTGTCTAAATAATTTTAAATGGCAATTCCTATTATCCTTTAAAATATGTATTACATGACATGGTTAATACGGCATTTTAACTATTTACTTATTTCTGCATCTTCCAGTAGTTTCAATAGTTTCATATTCTATTTGCTTCATCATTTTGTATCATTCATCATAAGCTTGAAAGATATATGCTGAATTTTACCACCCCGAATGGGTATTTGGCAGGAGAATTAAAATAAACGTACATGTATATAGTATTGATTGTAGATGTTTTATCCCTGTCTATGAGACCGTTTATTTTTATTTTTATTATTAACGGTCTTTCCGTCGATTTAGGATAACTCAATACCCACTTTCCGACGTTATCTTGTTTTTTTTCTCTTTATCACATTTTACATTCTTAAACATGAAATTAAAAAATATGATGGACAACCTGTTCAACTTTAAACTGGATTTGTTAAACTGGATATGTTTGAAATTTTTCGAAGGCAATTAACAAAATTTGATTAGCAATCCAAGATAACACAATTATACTTAAAGTATATAAATTTTCTTTATTAGTTGATTGTCAATACCAACTGTATGCGAATGGAAATGTGTCGCCATCACAGTTTTCGTTTCTTTACTAATATTCCCTGCATTCGGGGTACAAAATAATAAGTTTCACTGTACCTCGATGAAAAAGTAATTTCTCACTGTGACGACAACCATTTCGCTACAAATCACAAATTTCATCTACGTCTGGAAGTATAATTACATGATACATATAAATCAACAACAAAAAGTCGTACCAGGTTCAAATTAGTTTTTAGTATCTGCTTTTTATAGTCACAGTAGGTTGAAGTATGAAATTTACATGATAAAGATGAAATTTGTCAGACGACAATAATTTAGGAGGGTCAGGTATCTATTGGCTGAATGGTGTGAACAAATGATTCATTATCAAACAAACAATCGACGGAATTATTTTTGACAAATAAGTCAATGAGATACCAGCCTTCTTCATAGAGATGATTTAGTTAGAATTTGAATGGGTGGACAACAAACTGTTTTGTACAATACATCGTATATGGAGAATAGTAAGGACAGAGTTCGGTACCTCATTAAAACTTAACAATACGGGAGGAAATAAATGAATACTTATATTTTTATGGTGGACTTAATCAATTTAAAAGCCTCAACACTAATTTTGTTTTAAGATGTGCGAATCTCTATGGAATTTTACATGCCCTTCCAGAAACTATACATGCTCTCCAAGAAATTGTACATGTAAATTATTGATCATATTGCTTTAATAACAAATGGGATCTAAAAGCAGCAAATCGGACTTTTTTGTTGACTGAGATGCATGTAGCAGACACAAAATTATGAATATTCAATTTGGCTCGGCAAGATTACTTTTTCATACTTTTAATAAAACTATTGGTTCGTCGCGTTGAAATGAATATAAATCTAATTCGTTGATTTTTTTTTATATTATTTCATTATGTTTAATTGTGTGCATTTTATTTTCAATTGCGATCTTACCTAACCTTAATCTGATTTTCTCTTGTTCTCTATTGTGCTCTCTGGAATTTCTTCTTGTTATCAACATTACCTACTACGAAATTTGTATTTTCTATAATATTTTCTGATTTCTTCTTCTCAATACTTACTGATTCTCCTATCTTCTTGAGATTTTACTTTTATCAATTTTTATGAATTGAATGCTTTAATACTTACTTCCCATTTCCTGTATATTCGACCCACTTTTCCGGAGTTTCCATTTTATATGAATATTTGAGAGCCAAGGATGTTTAAGAATCGAAATATTTGAAGAGCTGTTTGACTTAAAAGTACCAAAAGTAATCAACAAATCCATTTAAGGTCAACTTTGCCTGAGGGAGTTGAAACCCTAGTTTTTAACTTTCTAAAACAGACAATTTTAGAAAGGATTGTTATACATCATTTACGTATCGAAGTACTGACTACTGAGCTGATGATACCCTCGGGGAATGATGGTCCACTAGCATCAGTATTGATCGAGTGCCGTTAAAATGATAAAACTTGATAAATTTCGTGCATCTGAAGCGCTGTTTTGGTTTTACCTTCATCACAAACGTCCAAAGTCGAATATTTGAAAGCTAACGATGTATTAGAAACGAAACAGTTGAACAGCTATATGACTAAAAAGGAACTTAAAATAATAACCGAATCTATCTAAGGCTAATTTTGTCTGAGGGAGTTGAAACCTAAGTTTCTTAATAATCAAAATAGCAATCATTATCTGTAACGAGTAATATAGAAAACAAACATGACGAACACAACGAATGAACACATGATGATAATGATAATTCTGGAGATAATGATGCTTTCGACGACGATGATGATGGTGACAGAATAAAACAACGAAACATATAAATTAAATCTGTGTATTAAAATTGACGTGTGAAGCTGAAAGAGTTCAAGGATATATCGTTATCTGTACCGACGCTCAGATAACATATAACCTTAAGGTTACCTTAAAGATGACCCTATTTCTTGTCAAACTTAAAAGGCGTTTTATCAAACTTTTATCTGCAGGTGATAAGTGTTTATCACCTGTCCTTACGTTTTGTTTACATTGTTGTACTCAAGCTGTGTAGTATACAAATGATACACTGTCTTTTTGATAGAGGAATCAACATTCATTAACATGTAAAATCTTGATGAATATGAACAACAACATTGTATAAAATGAAACCAGTAGTTGTTCACGCTTGCTCATTATGAAAAACAGTGTGTTGTCTGTTTATCTTTTTTAGTATTTTCAATAAGAGTCTTGATCCATCATGTATTAGTTGATTAATTTATGGATCGGTTTTTATAATATAATTGTAACAAAATCCAAAATACTTCTGTCCTTCTGCGACTGATGAGTGTGAATTACCCAAAGAGTTATTACACTTTTTTTTCTAAATGATGACAGGACAAATGCTTTCCTAGTATATCTCGTTTGTTTTTGTTGCAGTTTTCATCATCATCATCGTCGTTTGTTTTTGTTGCAGTTCAGTGTTTCTTTTGTTCCGTTGTTTTCCTCTTATTGTTGATGTGTTTCCCTCGGTTTAAGTTTGTAACCCGGCTTTGTTTTCTCTTAATCGATTTATGACTTTTGAACGGCGGTATACAACTATTGCCTTTACTTATCGTTCACACCTAATGATTTGACTCTTAAAGGAATAGGAGCTTTCAAAACGGGAAAAGCTTGCTTGCTTTTCGGAGTACCCTATATACACTTGGTCCTGTCGTTTGCCGGATTGACATTTAAATATCTAATTGATTCGTTATGCCCAAGGTTTAGTGTAAGCTGTTGTCATCATTTGGTGTTCATCGTCATCCGACGCGCAACAGTCTTTTCCTTTGAAAATGATGGGCCTATTCTTAACTTGCCTACAATCATAGTTGAAAAATGTGTCCATTGATTCGACCAGCAAACTAACATGTCCGTCAAGGCTAAAGTACAACATAGAGGTAAAATGCAGGTAATCGATAATATTTTGAAAATCGTTATATTTAAACAAAATTTGGCGGGACGAAAATAATATTCAGAATGTGAAGATGATTCCTGAAAGGAGTTATATGCATTGCCCTTAAATGAAGATTTTTACCCATTTTGACGTTTTTGGCAATAATTTTTAAAGTTAAAGCGAGAAATCTGAAACAGCAAAAGTGGTCAACATGATTGAAATTATTTCCGTTCAATGGAAATATTCTTGATGTATTACACTAATTTTATCAACAACTACCAGAGAGCGATACAGGTTCTTCAGAGTTTATTTTTTTTATATCTTGGTTGGTGTATGTATATGAAATTTTATTTCTTTTGACAAAACAATTAATATGAAGCGCTTTTGCACAGCAGATAATCATAATATTAACAGTAGATAATTCTACCTACACTTATTGGAACAGTTTCAACATATTTCATGATAAACACCTGTTAAATAAAAACCTAAGTTGCCCAGGGAAGCAACTTAGCGGTACCCGTATTATTTTTTAACATCTCATTTGCCGGGGAATAGAAACAATAAAAAATCTCACTATTTATTATTATATACCAATTATATCTATAATAAAGTATATTTTAATCTTTCTATGTCTTTTAACAGTTAACTACCTGTATTCTGGAATAATTTTATTCATTAAACTTCTTTTCATTCTATTGGTATACTACACTACCTTTGAATCTTCGTTCTAGTCGATCCATGAAGCCAATTCAGAAATTTGCTCAGCATGAAATGATGTTTTCCATGATCAAAAACGTTAAGAACAATGACGACATAATTGGAAAAATGAATGGGAAGATACCAAAGGGGCATCTGGAGTGGTCCATTTTACTTGTGACATCGACAGTACTATTTGCAGGTGCAAAATGAACATTTTCATCACATTTCGTTACATTTATTCTCTTTGTCAAAACTGTCCACTCATGCAGAGTTGTCAGTATTTGTATACAAATAATCAACTCTCTTCTTCACTGAGAAATCGGCAACTATTTACATGTAATCACATGATAAACACGAAACAGAACAATTGGAAACATGAAACCGATAGTTATCCACGCCTGTTAATAAAGGTCTCAGTAGGTTGCTCTGTTGCATCCCAAGCAGCACATTACCATAATAAAAGCCCAATTTGTCAAAGGAACATTTGGGAAAGGTCATACATCTATGGACACAGTAGAACGAATGTCTTTTAATTTGATGAATCTTTGTTGTATTCTCTTCAGATAAAACATTTGGCCCCTGGACTATGACATTGTTAGCCTGATGAAAAGAGCTACTTAAGTGGGTTAATTGGTTTGAAGAATAGCACTTTTGTATCTTCTTCTGATCTTTGTTATTCTAATATTGAGGTGATGACTTATTCTAGCAGTAACCATTCCCTCCTGTTAAAACGAACTACCCAGCATATCATAAACGTCCAATGCAACAGGTCTATTTGAACACAATTAACCGTAACCGCTTTTATAATAAGTCTAGTACCGTAAACTAAATTCAAGCAAAAAACGTTATGTATGAATAATCAACACCAAAGCGAAATATTTTATACGAAAATTGAGTACCCACATAATGCTCACGTAACTCTGAATCAGATTGAAAGGTTGAAAATCATTTGTGTGGATTTCAGTCGCGTGGCAGTATATGATTAAATACGCTTGCACACCTGCATGACACAGAAAATATAAGATGTCTGGTAACCGGACAAAGGAAAAATGATTATCTCTCTATATTTTTATATTCATGATAGAGGTGAGACGAAATTACCCGTTATTATATCATTCACAAAGGACAGTTGAGAAGTTCATTGATTGGTTTAATTATTATTTTCTAGTCTTCAAAATCACTAAACGTAAAATTTTATACAAAAACATCAATTAAATCAGAATTTCTCACAACAATAAAACGAAAAAAGATATGTTAAGTAGTCAATTTTTTAAGCGTCATAGAAACTTGGCATTTAAGCGTCAAAGAAAAGATGCAAAAGGGGGCAGCTAACGTGTATTTCAAACACAGAATATAATAAATTTAAGACTGTGATAGGTATTAAAGAGTTCAAAATAATGCAATCTCCGAACCTCTTGAACAAGACCCTCGGTCGAATTCCTATAACTATTGCTGCTAAACCTATGTCATGAGAAAGTTAACAAAACATTACCATCTTCCACAAAACAACATCAATCAACTATTGCGATAAACTTAGCGTAGCCTTCCCATAATGTTGACGAATTTGACAGATGCTGTGTTCTGACAGGGAATGAAAGAAACATTAACATCAACACCAATTATTTTCTTTTAATTCTCCCTTGGACTGGAAATTGTACCCGGTGCTCTTTAAATACATATATTAGTTCACCCTCACCCCCACCCAAGTTATTGGGTAGGGTTAGTGTTACTCAATCTCTATTTTCCTGTAAAGTGTTTCGTGAACTATCGTTTTTTTTCCAGTATTTTTTTTCTTTAGGCCGATTGCAAGGTGCTGCCTCTTTTGTCTCGACTACCGGCTTTTCAATTTCTGTCTTGTTATCTTCTCTTCTTGAACCCATACCTATTCCGAAGTGTATCAACTGCCTGTTAGACATAGACTGGTTTCTTGTCATTCCTCTGTTTGACTCTATCAAATATAAGGCCCCCTAGCAATTAGGGTGACTCAGATCCCCGTATATTGCAATTGGAAGAAAACCAATCACCTGTTAGATTGTGATTCAGTACTGGCATGATTTAAATGATATATTTTATTGATGAATTTGAAGTAATAAATTATGCAATTTTACTAGAACCGAGCTCCCTCGTGCAAATTTGACATTAGAAGGTCGTAGCACTTCTATTTAGTTACTTTTGGTTTGAATGCTCTCAATTAAGAGTTTTGTAGTTTTATATTTTGGCGTTCCGCGTCCGAAGCGCTTTTCTGGATTAACCTTCACCCGGAACGCTCAAATCCAAACATTTGAAAGCGAGGAATATAAATAAATTGAAACGTTATGAGCTTTATGACCAAAAGGGACCTTAAAAGAATTGCCAAAGTCATCTGAGGTCAGCTTTGTTGATGGAGTTGGAACCTAAGTTTCCAAATAATTTTGTAGTTGTGGGTAAGAAAACAAGGTCTAATTGTAAAAGAAAGTTTTTCTATTATATAACCAATGTTGTAACTGTATAATCTATCCCATTAAACTGTGAACAGAAATATTTATAAAAAAAATAATAATAACGCATGCATGCGCACAAGAAATGTGCTAGGTGTGAAGTACTTTTGGTATCCGCCACTCCTACCCTTACACTATTCTGAAATCTAAATAAAACTTAGTTACGAACAACAGCCGTACCAAAGAATATATTTCTTTCAAGATTACCTCTGAAAATTGATACACACAATTACAAATCTTGGCAGTTGGTACTTCTCTATTCTCATTCTTTTTTTATTTCATAAAAATCTAATTTTAAAACATACAGAAGGAAAGATATAAATGTAGCTGTAGTAGGTGAAAATTCATTATTAAAGAAAACATCTTTGTGACGTTTTCCTATTCAATTGGCGTGGGCTCATGGTATCTTTTTAACGAACCAACGCTTATCCATTATATCTGAGATACTGAATTTGTTAAGTCTGTGGACACTCAATGTCTTTTGAGGAGACAATAGATATGCTTAAAAGGACAAAGAAAAGGGAATCCGCCTTTTAAAATAGGGAAATGTTTCCTCCCTTGTTGTGTAAACAAATAGAAATTGATAGAACTAATATTATAGACTTACAATTATTCTTATATTCTTATACCGAATGTAAAACGCTGATTTAAATCTAATCACGACAGATGTCTCATTCAAATTTAAAACGTAATATTTACTCATGGTTGTTGTTTGAGAGCTTTAATGTGGAATGTATAAACCTTTAACCAAACAATTGTTTACTTTAAACAGGAAACATCTGAATAGAATATTCAATTAAAATATTGACACTGTTGAGAGCAAATTTATGTATGGACAACTTTGGTCAAAAAGGCAAAAGTCGCCATTAGTTTAATACTTTGAATAAGTTTACATTAACCCGATTTGTTTTGTTAGGGTCTTGTGTCATTAGAAAAAATAAATGAGGGCGCGTTCTGAAGTACGTTCTGCGTACGCTGTGAAGTTCTTTCTGCGGGATCGGACATAACACCGATAAAATGAACTATACATTAAAGTTTTTTACGTGTGTGTTTAATATTTTTAGTAAAGTTTATCTTATCTTGGACATAGTCGAGATCAAAATCTAAATACCAAATTTGCTGCGTCCCACAGTTTTCCGGATTAACCTTCATCTGAAACGCCCACAGTAAAGTGTTTGATAGTATAAATGTTTAATACATTGAGATGTAAAACCCCAAAAAGAGGTCACGAGCTAAACCGGGAATTTTTGCTTAAGGTAAATAGTTTCAGGGAAATAATTATTAGTATTTTGAAAATGTATGTTCATTTATGTAATAAAATTATATTCTAGTGCAGAAGCACACACTGAGCGACGAAAGATTCCCCCGACTCTGACTATCGTTTTTACATGCGACTTGATGTTAAGCAAACCATAATCAAATCAGTCAAAAGAATTTTTTTACAAATGCTGTGAGCCATGGTTTCAAACATATTGTTAATGACATTAACAGGTATTATTAACCCAAGCGTTTTCAGTGAAAAAATGCGACCATGAGACCATTTTTCTTGTTTTCAAAGAGTCGTACATGTTTATAAAAATTCCATTTACAATAAATGTATGGACTCTCGACCTATGAAGATGTTTTAGCATCCCCTTTCCGATCACTTACTGCAGTTTCCAAAACATTTTTTTCTCAGTTACATTCACCTAAATGATGATTTCTGGCCTTTAGAAATCTCGGGATAAAAGGTTTTCATTAACGAACCTGAAGTGCTATACCATTCCGTATGTCTTGCCTGACAGATGTATATGTATAAAATAAAATAAAAACATACCGATACGAAATGGTAGCACTCGTTGTCTATGTTTACTGTTGAAACACCAAGATGCTATGTTCAGTGAAAGTACCCCAAGATACTTCAATTTAAATGATTTTGGACATATTTTAATAAAATTTCAATTGACTATACTATACATATATAGCTACATGCAATTAACAAAGCAAAACTTTCTATAATACAAGATATATCAAAATAGAATACCCTGTATTTACTTACAAGATCTCTTTGTGCATTTCACAAAAAAAAATAAAAAATGTATGAAACTGACAATAGAGATGTAAGTTATAGGACATACGTCTAAATGCTGTTTGAAAATGCTGTATTTTTATATATTCATTTTAGTAATACTCGACCAGTTTCGTCCAATTCATGCTACGCTTTAAAATAGTTTTTACGAAAGGAAAATGTAACAAGACAAGGGTCTCTTGGGGTTAAAGTGCAGCTACTCCACTAGACCTGAATTTTTATTGCTCTCACGTAATTCTCTTTTTCAAAGCATCTTACAACTTTTTTATATGAAAGATCCTCGTCTTATTGTATTGTGTATACAAAATGTACTACTACAAAAACTTACAAAGGTTTATAGATTTTTGTTACTGAAGATAGTGGCACAATAAATAATGCTATAAAACCGTCATAAAGTTTTATTACTATCAATCCTAAATCTCATTTCAATTCTTCAAAAGAATTATTACAACACTAAAATGTTCCCGCTAAAATAAATCCATTGAGAAATAAGTGCATTTTGGGCTGTTAAAAGAAGAAAACAAATTTGCAGATGCATGAATTAATCTATTTTTATCAATGCAGCATGATTATGAACTTAAAAATAAGCTTTAAAGCAAATAATGAATGGTGCAATATTGAAAAGGAACACCTGTAACAGAATAAATTGCTGTCTAATAATTTTCCTGTTACCTGGATGATGAAAAGGTAATTTAACAGTTATTATAACAACCCTTTACCGTGAAATATAGGCTTCGCGTCTCGATGGGTTTTATTTTACACAAACGTACTGAAGAGGGTTGTCGAAAATGATATCAACTGCCAATCAAATTAATATCTGTTGACTTCATCTTAAGGCAGTAAACACTCCAGCGTTAAATTGCTCGCCTTGATATCATAACCACTCGACCAATGATAGCCGGTGCATGCCAAATAGCAAAAATGGGTGGGAACTGTTTGTATATTCAAAACACTTGTTCGCGTGGTCCTATTTTAACGTATTTGGTCACAGATAACGCCAGAGATATATGAATCGGAACTAAGAACGGAAGTGGTTTTTATTGTTCTGAACAAGGACTGCCTGGCACGTGTCTGGCACCGACCAATATTGTGTAGATAAGATTCACAATGATTTGACGACAACTTGCACAGATGGAGTTGCAAAGTGCAATCTTGTTTATTCTTTTGATAGCTGAATATGTCTTTGCAGATGAAAAGGTAAAGTTTATTGTTATTCTTTGAATTTCTGTGTTCTGTTGATGAAACACGTTCATATGCAGGCGTAATCGTTACAACAGTGGTGATATTAAATTGAAAAAAAATGGTATTTGATGTACATTAATTCAAGCTTATCAGGGTTTTACAATTTCATTGAAAATGATTCATTTTGTATTAATAACATAAACAAACAAAAACTTAACAAAACCAACTAGTTGTACTAAAGTTTAAATTTAAATGCTTCATGATAGACAGTTTCAGTGTATTCTTTCAGTTGTTTTGCGCAATTTATTTAGTAAATTTTAATCATTTAACTTAATTCTTTTAATTTCAGATTGTTGTTCCATCATTCAAACAGCTGAAATCGTTTTATCCAGGACATAAACACTATGGTGGACATTTTTCTCACAGAAAAATTAAAGAAATGATCGGCATAACTGAACCGCGTTTATTACATGACACAAGTGCTTTGAGACTATCTTATTCTTTGAATAAAGTTGGTGGCGATCATTCGTTAGGGACGAAAATGATTCAGTTATCAACAGCTGGAAAGGACAGCGTCAGTGGCCGAAGTGGACTTCAGTATATTTACAACCCAATTGCATTCGGACCTTATTTTGCCGACAAATATGGCTACCCAAATGTGTCAATTTTACACCAAACAGACCCTATTGCAACGAAAAAGCGATTTTACGGCAAACAGGGAATATTAGAAATAATTACATACACAAAAAATGGAAATAGACCAAGGGGCCATATTGTGCTATGGGACTGTGATCATATTCATGAAGAGAAAGACTGGATTTCAAAGCATCACTTAATAACTGTGGAATTCTGGCAGTCGCCTGGTAAGATTTTAAAAACTTCTTCGGAAGAGTATTTAGAAATTTATATTGTAAAGGTATACATTGTTCATGCCAGTCACAATTGGTACATTGTACGTTAAAATTATTGCATGCATTTAACTATCAATTCAATTGTTGATCTATTGTATAAATGCAAATGGATTTTGACGCGAAGTTTCTAGTTAGTGTATTTTTATCCTGTCGCATTTTCGAATTGATTCAAACTTACAAATATATGTATATGAATTTACAATATACTTTTGACATGAATTGTGCAGATATTTCAACTCATATAACATTAAAAACATGGTGTGGGAGGTTAGGGTATTTAATCCATTTTTAAGTCCACATGAAATGAGTTTGCTCCCTTAGATAAATAAGACAGTTACTTTCCAATTATTCTATTCACTTCTCCCGTTACTGGACCACCGATTGTTTTTTAACACATTTGATGATCTAGTACCTTTTTTCGAGATCTCACGATTTGAAATTGTGTACCGCACAGTCATGTCATACGCTGATTGTAATTTCACATATGTTGGCTATGACGTTTAACCACTGTCTTATCACACATGGCCATTGTTGTTTCCATTTCACACATGAAGCAAGAAAATTTCAACGTTCTACGAGAAAAATAAACTGGTAGTCATAAATACATATACATGAAATGTGAAAAATCTTCGGAGTAATCGATGGTGATTTGCCAATCATATCATCGCTGTCTATTATACCAACCTCGTCAAACCCGAGTACCTACACATGAAAACGTATTGTTTGTAGAACCAGAAATATAATACTGCAGTCGTTTAATTTGACAACATTGCGATGTGAATAAAAGGGGAATAAAGGGTATACGCAAATCAAAACAATAGCAATGACTATCACACATGTAAATACGTAAAGTACAACTAGCAGTTGTTATAAACACTTGAAACATGTGTTCTATTTTGGTTGGCATGGCACAACGCCTGCCACTTCAAATCCTGCTTTTGACATAGATTTTAACATTCTTGTTGAATCAATTATTCTTAACATTGTTAAATTCTTTTACTATTTGAATCGTTTGTCAGTTTAATGAATCTGTTTATTTATTTGTAGATTCAAGTTGTACAGAAGGAAAACGAAAACAAAAAGTTCTCGATACGAACTTGAAGCCGGTTCCGTTCGGTGTTCCTAGAGTAGACACTGTTAGATATCTAAATGCAAAAATGCAACAACAGAAGTTACAGACAATACATAAGAATGGAAAAACATACAAGAAACTTACATATGGAAACGATATTTTACAGTAAAGTGTTCATATGTGTTTTTTCTATGCAGTAATGACATTCAAAGTAAAGTGTTAAAATCATTTTACTCAGTGCAATCAAAAAGATGTATTACAGAATTGGCGTTATGTGGTGCTATTATATACCTAAGTGTGTTCATCAAATAGGCCCTCCCAAAAATTTAAAGTAGAAATATAATTGTTCGATGTTTTCATTCAGGGGACTGATTGTTAATTACATGTAGTTAACAATATTTAAGGGCACCTCAAAGTACATGCTCAAGGAATTACGACGCATTTTCCCATTTAGTGCTTACTTTATGTTATTGTTATTAAACTGTTTTTATTTGTTTATAATTTGATAATGCCGCTTTTATGCTGTATTATTGTTGCATTTATAATAAAGTTTAAAAAAACATGTTGCATAATTACTTTTACACTAGAGTCACTGTATTCAGACATTCAAACTATGGAGCATCTAGTTTTAGTCAACTTTTACACCGGCATCTGAAGCGGGAGGTATATAGTAATGGGGAGACCGTCCGTTTGTTCGCCCGTGTTTCCCACTTTCGTGTTCACAACTGCTGCTTAACCACTTATTACAATTAATCGAAACTTTCTCAAAATCTTCATCATATAATTTATTATAGCATTGTGCACCTATTTTATTTTGATCCGAATTAATGTTGGGGTGTCCCTTTACAAATCATGGCCTATGTCAGGGGCGGGGTATAATTTTGTGATCGTTGCTCGAAGAACCTCTAGTAAGTTACCGACTTCTGTGTAGTTTAAGGTTGCAACACTCGGAAGCAATATTTTAACCTTATACGGGGTTGATCTTTTTTACATATCCTTTTTTTTTGGTTTGGTGCACTTTAAAGTTTTATGTATTGGACTTCCATGAGATTTTTGTCTAGAGCATTAACATTTAAGATTATCAAACAAACACGTGCCATGCAACTAGAGCTGGTATCATAGGTTTGCCTTATTTATTCAACAAAAATATATTGATACCTGTTTTTAAACCCAATATTTTAAACCGGAATTGAAATAAAAACAAATAAACTGTTGACACAGAGATATGTATTGCGTGTGTAACGTGCAAACTATGCAAATTCAAAGTCAAGGCACCATGATTGAAAAAAAAATAATCTCCATAGAAATAAGATGTAATTGCCTACCAATAATCTGTCAATAAATTAACTGGTTCCCTTAAACCGACCTCATCAAAAACAATCGTTGACGCCGCTGACCGAAAAAGCACGCCTAAGTTTTGCATCTGCGACTTCGTCGAGGCGAGACAAAAATGTGCAATCTTTTCTTATTTGAAAAACTTTTAAATTACATAACTTTTTCTTATAATCAGTCAATTTAAGTAATTTGATGAATGTGAAATGCATACGATTTTTTTGAATTTTAAAAGATGGATTTGTGGTTGACACGTCCTTGAATTACATATCTGATTATTTGTTAAGGCTTCTATGTTATATCAAATAATATTGCACACGCAAGAAATAAATAAATAAAGGAATCTAAATGTTTATACGTACTATTGTCGCGTGCAAAGATTTGGTAAAAGTAAATTAAAAGCAATTTTATACAATTTTATATGTAGGTAAAGAATCGTTTGTCATGATATATATATATATGTATATAAATATATAAGAAAGTCTAAATTGAAAACAACGTTAAAACCTATGATTGCGTTGGATAAAAACCGCAATTTTTATACGTGTGCATGCAAAACAAATTTCTTGGTAGAGGGGTCTAAATACAGCACAAACAACATTTTCCAAAAGACCAAAAAAAGTGAAAAAGTATATTTTAACAAAACGCATTTGACTAGCAGGTCGAATAACTGATATTCTTAAACCCTGCTGACTGCCATTGGCGATTGCCAAATAAACGGATCACGAGATGTAACACAATGGATCTAATAATTAATTTATTACTAAACAGAAAACAATATACTTGCAAAAAACATGGTATACCGCAATCATGAGGTGCAAAAATTTGTATACCATATCCGGATTTCGACAATTAATGTCTCTTCAGTGATGTTAGGAATCGAAACGGTATTTGGAAGGCCATATAATTTACCTCAATTTAGGATAGACTCTTGAATTTTGAAAGAGTCGAAATAGATATATTGCGCTGAACATTTCTGTCACCGTTGTTCTCTGGTCTTTTTGGAACTGACAAACCATTCGAGAGGGAGAGTTCAGTATACCTTTTTTTATAAAGCGGCCATATGCTAATGCGTCAGTCCCAAGTCAGTGGTTGTCTTTACATTTATCTTCAGGGTTTTGTCCTTGATGGAATGTAATAGGAATAAAGAATATGTTTAGTATACGTCATATTGGTGCTGATTGCAAATATTTGGTAGTAAATATTGAATTTTTCACAACTAGACTAAATCCATTGGATTATACTGATTAATGTATTGTCTTGGATAAAGGATTTTTTCAATAAATTGATATTGGCTTTGAACTAGCTTCAAGTAACTGCGAGTATTCTCTGATCGGTACATTGTGTCTTTAGTTTTTTATGTTAGTTGTTAGTTTGCTTTGTATCAATCTCATGAATCGAGCCCTTTTCAACTAATTTTTTATACAAAAATAAAGAGATCTGGTATGATAACCAAACCAACGAGACAACTATCCACCAGAGTTCAAGTGACGTGGATGTAAACAATCATAGTCACCGTACGGTCTTCGACAATGAGAAAGACCCAAACCGTATAGTCATCTATAAAAGGCTCCAACAGGAAAAATTTGAAACAATGCAAAGGGAAAACTAACAGCCTAATTTATAACAATACAATAACGAAAAACAAATATGACAGACATGAACTAACAACAATCTCTAAATTACAGGCCCTAACGTTTATAGTTTGTTCTTAAGTTGTGCTTTTGTACGACTATCCAGAATTAGAGGAGGGTTGGCGCCCACAAGCATGTATAACCACGCCACATTCTGTATGTTCCTGTCCCAAGCTAGTAGCCTGTAATTCAGTGTTTATCGTTTGTTGCTGTATATCACATTTTTTTCTCGTTTGAATTATTTTACATTTTAACATGTGGGGACATTTTATATCTTGATATGCGGTATCGGTTTTGCTCATTAATGAAGGCAGTACGGAGACCTATAGTTGCTAACATTTGCGTAATTTTGGTTTCTGTTTGATAGTTGTCTCATTGGAAATCACCCCATATCTCCTTATTTTATTTAGGGGCGGTTTTGAGCTGGATATATGATATTGACAAATGTCTATTGTTGAAGACTGTATGTTGATATGTTGATTGTTGGGTTGCTCCAACATAACAAGTCTGTGTTTTTGCATACGTACTTGCTGTTGACACGTGTAATAATTTTTCAACTTTTGGCTGAAGCTGCGTGATTTGCAAGCACAACTTTTTACTAATAAGAGCCTATTTCCGTTAGTTAAGAGCAATTTGTGATGTAAGTGTTTGAAAATGACAGGTGTATGCCTTAAAGAAGCCATTTAAATGATAACCTCACCTCTATTGTTAAGATAACCGACGTGTCCTTGGAGATTTGAAGTGCTTTCTATCTTTAAAAGTCTAACTTTTTAAATAAAAGGATCGACATGTTTTGGTAAAACTCTTATAACTACTTGCCTTTGTTTTGTGTAGTTTTTGTTGGAATTATTGTATTCTGCTTAGATACCTATTAAGCCATAAATGAATTTGAATATTTTGTCTCAAATTAGTTTACTATATTATGTCGATAACTGCAGATGAATTTGAAAATTTTGCCTAAAATGTTTTGTATTTTGTCTCTTTTATTATCGCTAATACTACATTCTAAGGGACGCTCTAATACTACATTCTAAGGGACGCTCCAAAAAAAAAATAAAAATACAAGACTGTTTTGAGTGTGCATACTACATTAATTGAAGAATCCGATAAAAAAAAGTATTCCTTAGGGGAAAAAACCAACGGAGTTATGACAATTCGATAGGAATATTAGTACAAACTGTCATAATTGTGCCATCATAGTAATAGCCTGTTATGATTGCACATTATTACATATCCACCCAAGGAAGGCGGTCGAATATAGTAAGTGATGTCCGTCGGTTTGTCATACTTTTGGATTCGAGATGATAATTGAGGAACAGATTGGTCGAATATTTAGGAATCATGAACCATAAAATATATGTCCATTTCGATTGTGACATTTTTGGCATTTACCATGCAACAGTTCCCTATGCCCTTTAATATTTTAAAAATGGATTTGTAGGGTTTAAAAAGGATAATGAAAGTCCAAATCGTTAAAATATTTTTAGATTTTAACACAATGTCATGAACCATAATATAATACGTCATCTTCGATCTTGATGATTTTGGCATTTATTGTTCCAAAATCATGTCTCTAAAATTGTTTTAAGAAAATGGAATTTGTTTTGGTTTCCGGATTGTTATTAGATTGCCACGGGATAAACTCTTTTTGAATTTAAAACACAAGGCCATGAACCTTGAAATACATGTCGAGTTCGATTTTTACGGTTTAGAAATTTACTGTTCAAGAGTTATGTCCCGTTATCATCTTAAAACGTTTATTTTTAACTCCCGTCGAAATATTAACGTAATATCATGGATCATAAACTACAGTTGACGTATGGTTTTGACGAATTTGACATTTAATGGTCCAATGTTTTGTCGTTATTCTTCATGAAAATAGGAGTTTTGGTATCTTGTTGATAGTAAATAATAGGTAGTGAGTCATTGACGGACTGAACTTTGGTGCTCAATCATTGATTTATTGTACTTTAGTGTTACATTGTAAGCCATTAATAATTTGTACTTTAGTAATACATGCAAGTCATTGTCAGACGTACTTTTGTAACATGTGTTACGACATCTACTTAAGCAATAGACAGATTACATTTTACTGTTATCATATTTTAAAGCTACTATTTACAGAATTCATTGAGTTGTTGTTTGTAATATTTGACCTGTCCTTGTTGATTGGTTGACAAACGGGCATATAATTGCTTACATGCGCGTCATTTGAACTCTGGTGGATAGTTGTCTCATTGACAATTATACCACGTCTTCTAATTTTTATGCACATCTCAATCACGGAGATTTGGAATCCATTTCTTCCACGTTTGACACAGGCATTTCTCTCTGAATATTGTTTAACCTATGTACCTGAATATAAGTATCTTTTTCAGAGACCAGTGCCTGTGGAGTTTGGGTATAAAAACGAAGTCAGAAGTTTAGCATGATTGATTGATTATTGTTTTCCTAACGCTAAGTATCAATTATATCATGCATGTTCAGGATGAGAACAACTTATTACACGGCATCGAATATTCTATTATCTCTATTCCGACCATACGTAACTGTGCATTTATACATCCCTCTCAGTCATGGACGCCTCTGTCTAGCATTGATTTTACTGTCGCAAAGGAAGGCTCAGGTGGTCATATTTCTAGACCCCAGTCTACCCTTGTGATGTTTATTTAAAACATCTTGCTATCATAAAAATTTACTTTTAATACTATTTATGAAAAAGACTCATTTCACGGTCGCAACAAATGTAAAATGGAAAGTTTTATGTACAAGTTTGTGAATTGGTGTCATATTGTTGAAAGCTAAAATGAAAACGATAGTCATCTTTCCGGATCATCCATCAAATCCAAAAAGATACAAAAATCATCTTTTTATCTTGGTGTTTTCGTCAAAGCAGCCCAACCGTTTAATGAACTTCATTTCATTGGAAATGATAATGTCAACGGTTATTAAAGTTTATTATAAAATGCTATATTTTGTCAACTCGTATTATTTCAAATAAGCATATAGTTTTTAATTTTTCATTGAAAGGTAGTTTCGAATGAAGTTTTCTTGTACAATGTATCAGTTTAACGTTAAAAATATTTTGTAAAGGTGTAAAATGGTCACAGGGACTTGTCTCATCCGATAGTAAGAGTCGTGATGCAAGGTCACCTGTTTAGCTGTGCAGGATTTACGTTTGTATAATAGTTACGCATTCACCTTAGGCCGGAATAGGAAAGTGAAATACGGTGATGTGTATTACGAGAGTGCCACGATCTCTTCACGTAAAATAACGGCCAGAAACAGTATAAGGGTCCAAAGGTGACTTAATACAAATCAGAACTGTTTATGCTTCCAAACATACTCTATTTTCTAACAATATAACTCCTTCTTTCTTTCCAGGAAACCAATTTCAGAACCCATCAAGTTGTTAATAAGTCATTTGTAATTAGTTCTCGTCTTGATTGGGATGAAGTATTTGCCGCTGGACGTAAAGCAAACACATCAATAAGTTAATTGTAGATAAAAAAATGAATATCAATATTTCTCTTTTAAAAGAAAATCAGAATCGTAATGTTACAAAATATTGTGTCAAAATAAAACATCAATTGGAAAAATTAAAATTTGAAAATTTGTTCCTTGTCTTTTAATTTAGTTTTTTTAAGAGATCAGCCACAGTCGCTTCAACTGATGCACCGGTTCTATTGCCTGTTTTTTTCACACCTTGGACGGCAGTAAAACCTTTGTTAAAGTGGGGCGTCCGTTTGTCTGTTTGGAATATATGAAAACGCAGCTACGTTTGTTCGGAATGGGAACTTTAAATCAGATGTCTTGTGTAGGGATAGTGCCATCTCTGTACGTAAATAAACCCTTGCAACATCTCTCCGATGGGTCGGTAGGTGGAATGTTTCTAGGCAAAATGTATATCCCATATCCAACAAACCCTCATTTTCAAATGGCATTCCAAATTTTCCGCCCTTCATCTTGGTCAACATACTTTACAGAACCTACATATTGTATTAAATGGGACAAGAAGTGTGTTGTCGTTCTAAATATGCGTGATATTTTTTGTCACTGGTAATAAACAGACAAAGACTAATCAATGAGAAAAAAGACACCCCATATAAACTTCATTTCTTCTTTCAGCAGGATTTAAATAGTAAAAATTTTGCAAATTAAGCACGTCTTATTGCATAGAAAAAAATATTATGTACTTCAACCATTTATAATCTTATTAAACGAGCTTCCGCTTCTGAAGAGCACTAGACTATGGAGAATCGACAGATGATATCATATTTTATATCATTTTGAAAGTAATTGTGCATGATCAACGATAAAATTAGAGTTATGTCTACATAATTTTATTGGCTATTGAACTAATTTTTCATTTGGAGAAAGTGAAGTTGTTACTAATGTGAAAGCTAAAAAAAATCATGTAAAATAAATAGCTAACCAAAAATGAAAGAGAGGCAAGGAAATTCTATAGAGCACAAGAGCATTTTATCGGCAACTTTTAAAATTCATGTTTAAAACAGTGTGGGAAATATACCCAATGTATTTTCGAAGGAGCAATTAAAACTTTCCTTTTCCCAATCAGTGATAAAATAGACGTTTTTTGAACTGCATTTTAGGTCAACTTTTGTGACATGACCATATTCTTTTTCTGACTGTAATACAACGCCGATATTTCTAGTGACATGAATTTTAATTTACGGTAACCCATTTTTTTTCTCTAGTTTGTTTATTCTTTAAGAGATAAAATATGGAACACCATTTGTACCCTATATGGAAAATGCATTACAAATAATTGCGCTCTTGTAACCATTACGTAAGTGGTAAAGGAAAGATAACTCCGTTAATGTATAATAGGTGTAATAGATCAGAACAAAATATAATGTGACAGCTAATTTCTAATCACCAATTACAAAATAAAATAAAAAGGTTAATTCATCTACAAAAAAATAAGAAAGAAGACGACTTCATTTCAAATATTTTTATGATACAAACATCAGAATAAAAGCAGTAAGAATACAGTTGATACGATTGTACCAAGGATTACAAATCGTAATGTTGAAGTCTTCCCTTCCCTGTCTTCATGGAATATTTGTGTCATATACGAATATATTCCACTTGTCGTATAGTAACAATCCTGTCCTTTATACCTTGATTGTGATATCACCGAGTGTGACTTCTCATCGAATTTTTACTTGCAACTGATGAATAACACAACGGGCGCCACAAGTAGAACAGGAACTGCTTCGGTGACATTCGAAACTGACTTTGCACCTTATTTGTGGTGAGGATCGTGTTGCTCGATCTTAAGGTTTTTCTGTGTAATATTTCATGGGCTGTTGTTTGTCTTTATGGGCATGTTGTTTTCTGTTTTTGTTGGACTTGTGTTTTTTTCTCTCTCTCTTGGTATCTTCTACCTCTCACGTGAACTCCAAACGGTATGAGACCAAATCCGTTAATGAGATAAACGTCTCGCACATGGATCATCCCTTATGTCATTTCAAAATCATATGAAGTAGCAAATGTAACAATATCATCTTATTATTTCCGTAATTTTGAGTAGTAACATGTACAAATATCCAAAAGTGGATGTCATATCAATCCAAAAAGAACAAAAACACTGCAACAAATACCGACTTGCGAGACCAACACGTGAAATGAAGCTCGACATATCGCTCGTAGTAACTTTTTTTTTCGCTAAATCACTTTCTTTGCAGTAGTGACAATTAGAATCTTAAAGAAGGTTCACCTCTTAGATAAAAGTTTCTGTAACAAGTGGTTCACTGCTTAAAATCTGTTGTTCTATAATTAATAATGATAAAAAGAAAACTAAAAAATGTTTTTTTTTTTGTTCAGATCCAAAATGCTCAAACCAGTCCTCAACTTGATTGTCATCTTTAAAATGGTGTACAAGTCAAATACAATGTACTACATATACATATCATTTATTTAGACATTATCACTATTACCCCATCAAATAATTCAATCTAGTTCATTCTTTTTTTTTTCTTCTTAAGAAAATCAACAAAATCTCGTTCATTTAAAAAAAAAATTCTAAAAAGTTGTCTAGTCGCATATCTGTTTTTTTTTAAATTTACATCGTTTATATCTAAAATATTACTGACAAACGTCATTGTGGCGTAAGAAGAAAAGATGAAAAACTTCAGAGTCTCGGTATAATCACAAGTTTTTACTAAAGATAGTAGCTATCAAACAATTTGAAATTAAAACCCATCCTTTCAGTCAGTGTGTTGGATGGCTTGATGTTATCTGGGATCATCAGACATAATTAGATATTGAAAAGAGACTATGATATTTGTATGCATAATTCTGAAGACGGTATTTAAATTCATTTGCTACCACATGGTTTATTTCCGGTATATTGTGTAATGTTTATTACATAATGCATGTGACTGCTTAATTGAGTGGAAATACATGATGCGGGTTCAATTTCAAACATTTCTTAAACGGAAACAAAAAGTTATTTTTAGAAAATAACACGTAGGCAGATAGTTCGGATTGACCAATTTGCCCTGGTTGATGCATATAAATATATTTGTTGATGAACCATCATCAAGATGCTTGGAAAGCCAATTTAAACATGCATGACATCAAATAAAAGAAAAAAACCTACTTGAATTGCAACCTAACGTTTTTTTGTTAACATTACCAAATTAAGCAACTAGTATTCGATTAACAGGAAATTAATGAGCGATGGATGTGAAAACGCTTTTCACGGTAAAAAATCTTCACATTAAGCTTGGTACTAAATTTTTAGGAAGCTCTGATATATGCAGTCCCTGTGAAAATTTCTACAGGACAGATAAAGGTAAAGCAATATACCCATCACCCTCGGAGCTGAGACATAATTGACTTAATATATATGCAATGAAGACATCGAAAAAGCAGGTAGAAGTACTGATGATAATAATAGAAATAATAAATGATTAAAAAGATCATTAAGATATCTACTTTTGGCATAGAGTTGATATGTTGCTGTAGCATTGAGATTACGCCATTGCGTTATTATTTATATGGACATGATTTTGTTTTCTGGTGTTGAAGTTTGGTAGCTTGTTGAAATTTTTTGTCAGTCTATATCATCACCAGCCTAGTAGTCAGCACTTCTGTGTTGACATGAATTGTCATTGATATGATCATATAAACTACAAATTAACTGTTTACAAAACTTTGAAATTTTCGAAATGCTAAGGATTTTCTACCTCAGGAATAGATAACCTTAGCTGTATTTGGCAAAACCTTTCGGAATTTTTGGTCCACAATGCTCTTCAACTTCGTACTTTATTTGGCCTTTTTAACTTTTTTTGATTCGAGCGTCACTGATGAGTCTTTTGAAAACAAAACGCTGGTCTGACGTACAAAATTTTAATCCCGGTATCTATGATGAGTTTGTATTCAAGACATGATTTTTATTGACAAAATAATTTCTCCCCAATAAACAATTAAACGAACGTTCGAACATTCAGATTTTATGTTACGCGAAACATCCATTTTCTACGCCTTATTTTACAAAGCAGATTTTATAATCAAATAAAAGTTTAAAGAATCCTACTGTTAAGACAAATATTAAGATGTCACCTTCAACGCCAGGTCAACCTATTAAAATTTTTATGTTTACAATTTATTATTATGTAGTCAATTTAACACCAATTTAAAGTTCAAGAAAGGGTATAATTACCGTTCCTCCCACCGACCCTTGACCTTTACAACACTTGTCAATAAGGTCATCGGGTATTGCATCTTTATGGTCGTACGTGAGTTAAGCTGTCATTGTATTCGATGGGTTATATTTACTTTCTATGCTTTAAAAATGTCGGAATCTTTTTAAAATATAATTAAAATCATTCAGAAGTAGGACTATTTAATATCGTTATAAGTTATGATCAAAAGTCCTCCTTTTGCCTTTCCGTAACCGAATTTTGTGCTTTTTGTGGTCTGCTGGCTAATCTTAAATTTAATTTTTGGAAAGTTATGAAAACAAATTCTTCTGTTACAAAAATATTGCTAAAACATTATCAAATTTACGTTTAAAGTCTAAATTGATAATTAACTAGACATCATTGAGATGGGAGCCATCTCTGTTGGCCCTGCTGTATATAACAGTTGTCAACTGAAACCGAAGTCTTGGCCAAAGTTTTTGACCTTGACCATTTGACCTAGGAATTTGTACAAACATTATGACACACCCTCTGGTGGTGGTTAATATACATGTCAAGTATAAAGTATGAAATTATAACGGTTCTCTAGATATAGAGCGGACACAATGTGTTACAGACGGACGGACGGACAGACAGATCACTATAGGGCGACCCGCCACTAGGTGGGGCCCTAATAATAAAAAGTTGGCCAATTATTTATATGGAAGGGTGCAATAAAATATCGTATACAAAAGAAAGACGGACAATATCGCAACCAAAAGTATAAAAGAAGACGAAAAGACAGACAAACTTTTAAGTAATACACAAATACTGGAAAAAACCCGAGGTCATCCCAGCTGCTCTTATTGGGTAAACAATTCCTGACACTGTGGCTTTCCTTAATCCTTTAATCTTTATTTAGAACCAACAAATCAAACATGGTCACACTCAACTCTGTCGTATTGTATAGCTTCTTTTATTAGACAGGCGTATTCTGTGCATGGACATTAGAAATGTATTACTTGACTATCCAACAGGATAGACTGTAAGAAATCAGACCTTCCAACAGTTCAGTTACGGTATACTCGTAAAGCGTATTAAAGTCTGTTAAGAGCATCTAGGGAAAGGATTTCTTATCTCAAGTATTAGATTCAACGTTCAAAATTCTATTGACAGTGTACTTATATATATCGCACAACTAAACAAAATGCATTTCACGGGGTGAGAGAATTCAAGTTATAAATATATGTGAAATCTTGAAGTATACATTTACAATATACAAAAGGAATAAGGAAAAAGGCTCTGCGGAATGGTTGTAAAGCTAACCAACAAGGTATTAAGATACTGCAGCTGAGGAAGGAAGACTAAGAACCCCCCAAAACAATAGACAACCACTATTTCACAAAACACTACACTGAAAATTAACGATTGAGATATACGAGCCGTATCAGAAATTGAAAGTTATCTAAGTTGTACTATAGAAGGATATTCAGATACAGTTGCATTTGTTTTCAACGATGTTCAAATCCAATAAGAATTAATAATCAGTGACAAGGAGTCAAACCACATCATCGAGTCCAACAACATCGAGTCCAACATCATTATCGAGTCCGACAACATTATCGAGTCCAACAACATTATCGAGTCCGACAACACTATCGAGTCCGACAACATTATCGAGTCCGACAACACAATCGAGTCCGACATTTTCGAGTCCGACAACAGCGGAGACAAAAAAAAGAGCAGAAAATGAATATCTACTGAAATTGTGTATATAATCTGAATGACTTGACATAAACAAAATATCTGAAGTTTTGAAATACTTATAGTACTGTTGATTTGATAAAAAAAAAAAAAATCTCTTTTAATTGTTGTTTGCTCCATGTCTATAGTGGCAATTTTATCATGCGTATATAGTATATAGTGTATAATGATTAGATACTAGTATGATATCTACAATTAGACATTTATTAAAAGAGAGGCACAAGATACCAAAGGGATATTCAAACTCACAAGTTGAAATCAAACTGACAACGTTATGGAAAAAAAACGAAAAACAACCAAAAGACAAAAAAAAAAAAAAAAAAAATACAGTAAACAAAACACAACACAGAAAACTACAGACTGAGTAACAAGAATCCTACCAACAACCGGGGATGATCTCAGGTACTCCGAAAGGGTAAGCAGATCCTGCTCCACTAGCGGAAAGAGTGTAAATACTCTATTAATACTATGAATGAATAAAATGAGATGTGTTGTATAGTCAGTGGGACAGTAAATCCAAATGAAACTAAAAAATCAAAAGAAATCTATAGAGGTTAACAAAGGTCTTGAACAACAGACAAGTGCCAATACGTCAATATGTCAAACTCTTAATCGATTAGAGTCTATTAAGTTAACAGATACTAGTTTATAATTTTTTTTATCATGAGCACAACACTGTGCGTTTGAGACGACAGAAAGTAAACAACGCCTTCTTTTGACGGAGGGAAAAACTTTTTTTTATATTTTTGAATAAAATACGGTTAACTCAATTTTCCTAAATTTCAAACAACCCCATCTCGAGGAATCTGATATCCACACGATGTTTAGAAGAAGTTTATATTATCCGTAACTTTAGGTTTTAGAGTCTTATTTTGCTTGTCCCCACACCTGTCTTTTTGTTTTCGATATTTATCGGTTTCCTGTATTGACTTCTGCACTCCGATTTATAATTTTCAGATTATCTGAATAACTTCTTCCATTTATTCAATATAATTAATAAAGTTCAACTTTCTTGGATAATGTCATCGTGTAGCTTTCTTTAAAAAGTTGTTATGGATAGCATCTATCAGATTTCTTGATGACATGTTTCGTGTCAATCAATAATTATCACCACCGAAACATTTCAGTCAATTAATTGTGTCACTATGGTTTTATATCTCTGACACTGAAAGAATATATCCGTAAAATATTATTTTTCTTTGAATTAATTTTTGAAATAAATATGGCGATGGCGTTCACACACGCATTGGAATCTGATTATATTACTTGTATTAACTCTTTGTCATCATACCTTGCTTTTAAATTAAATTGTTTCGTCCTATTTTACTCTGTTACGTGTATAACGAAGAAAGATACAGAATCTTTTGTGGAATGTCTAGTAAAGACCATTTTCCTCATTTCATGCATCATTTGAAGTGTAACAGGAGTGTCGAATATTGGCATGACATGAAGGGGTAAATTCTTGTTTTTTTTTTTAATTTGATATGAATGCTGGAAATATTGTTGATAACAGAGCGACATATTCATACTCAATAAAAAGGAATAGCAAATCGAAAACGAAGATAGTAATAAGAGGCCTGGTTATTGTTTGTGTTGAGAAGATGATTTTCTCAAAGTTTATAGGAGTTTTGTAATAGACTTAACTGAAGTTGCTGCAATGTATAAAATTGTATATACATGTAGTAATTATATTTAACAACATGATCAGTCCCATTTCGCCGATTTTAGTCGCATACACATGTTTTTATATTGTTTATTTCTCCTAATCATCATTCTCTCAATCGTTACATTTTCTTTGTAATATTGATAGAATGTTGTTGCTATACTTCCAGTGGCAAATATTTCATGTATGTTCAGGTCGATTCGTGCAATATAAAGGTATGCTATATATTTTAATGGACACGACAAGAGTTTCTAAAAACAATCTTCATCAGATTAAGTACCAAAAGCCTAAATAGACAAATAAATAAAATATTCGAGACAATCAAAATATCAAAAAATCCTATACAGAACAACTAAAGCAGCATAATTTCAACCTTGTGTGTGGAGTTGTAACTTTAGTTAATTACAGTTTAAAACCTGCAAAAAAAACCCTCAAAGAATAAAAAATAAAAAGCATGCATTATTTCCAATCTTTTAACTAGTACGAAGGTTTTCAAAAGCCTTAAACCAAAGTTAGTTCCCGATGCACGCCGAGGAAAATGAAATAAACATCAAATTAATTTAGAAGAATTGAACTGATCGAAGCTTGTGAATATTTTAAATACACAAGGACTCGTTTTTATTTAACAAATAATTTTAGAAAACTTGAAGTGATCTTAACTCATGAATATTTTAGACACACAAGGACTCATTTAATCGAATAATAATTAGTTGCTGATTGCTGGCCATGAAGTTATCGTCCTTTTATCTTATAATAATAGGACGCGACGATCACAACAGATGTAACCAGAACGAACAATACCGTGACCACAAGAGGCTCGCCGTTCTTTACCGAGGTCGTGAAATATGGCAAAGGTTATGCGACCTTAAGAATGATACAGCTGAACTGTCCTGCTGACCACCGGTCATTTTAATTAACATGTCCTAAAATGGTGGTTCTGAATGGACATTAAATACAACCTTTAACCGACCGATTGGAAATCAAACACTTAAATCTCATTCAAACTATGAAAGTTATAAAATTGACATTTATCTGAGAGAAATCTTCTGAAACAGTGTATGAATGTCTTTAATGCGTATAGGACCTGTCAAATGATTTGCAAAAACAACTGTGACATAAAGAAATTAGTTAAGCTGGTCGTGCAATCAGTCTGGAGGGTTTGTGCTTTTAACTCCGATGTTTAATTACTCTTTAATAAGATGGAGTTATGCAATTTTATGAGCAGTCGATTTAAAGTATTTGAATTTTTATATTATATTTCAAAAGTCCACTTTTACCTTTCGTTGAACTCGCTTTACCAGGTTTGCAAATTTTTATTTTACATACGGATAAAACAAGACAGTCAGAAGTCAGAAACTGAGATTGAACGGCGAGAAATTGGTAAGAGACGATTCACACCTTATTACCGGTTACCACTACGACAGATACAATATGATCAAGATTGCCATTAAAAACAATTGTACTTGCCATCATGTACAGTAGATTTCTGCCTGGTTTCCCGATTGCCATTGCCATACAATGGTTTCAGAAACGAAGAACTCCAGATTTAATCATATTATTGAGGTTTTCTCAACAATAGGATTATTTTTCATACCTACATTAAATGTATATAGAGTCAATCCAAAATAAAAGAGGAAAATCCAGGAATGTCGTCTTTGAGGACTGAAATATGCGAAATTCATGAATTTATCAAAAAAGTGTAAATACATCAACTGTTTTCTAAATTTTGTCAACTGTTTTTAATAA
Organism: Mytilus californianus; assembly: GCF_021869535.1. NCBI lineage: Eukaryota > Metazoa > Mollusca > Bivalvia > Mytilida > Mytilidae > Mytilus > Mytilus californianus. The sequence continues at coordinate 55,612,471 of NW_026262679.1, read as the reverse complement.
ATTCAATGTTTAGAAGAAATTTCTTCTCTGTAAGAAACAACAATAAGAAAAACTTGCGTAGAAATATGAGATATTTCACAGCAGAAATTTATACTATTAGACCTAAAAAAAGAAAATACTAGAGAAGTCAGTTTATCATTAGACATTTCTTCTATCTGATATAAAGTAAAATACTTTGAGCAGTAAGTTCATTGGAAGAAATTTCTTCTATCAGACTTAGACCTTAGATTGCCAATGAGACGACTATCCCCAGAGTCCAAATATGTGTACGTCCAACTGTCATTCATTTGTACATCGCAGAAACCATATTTTAAAGGGAAAACAGAAAAGAACTCTAGGTTTTGTTTTCGAATTTGTACTCCCCCCTCCTTTATAACAGAAATTGCCCATACATCAAAATTATTAGATAGTATACTAGTTAGTAACACGATGTACTTGTTGAGATATATCTAGCAATTTAAAAAGGAAAATTGGCAAAGTTCGTCATGATCAAGGTTTGCTAGAAAATTACTATACTATTTTCATTTCCTATCGTTAATTATCCATTTTTAGATGGTGACGTTCCCTTGTCACCATCTTACGGTGTTTATATATCTCAACTTGTACGATTCGCTCGTGTATGTAACAATGTTTTAGATTTTAACGAGAGAAATTTATGTATTACTGAAAAATTATTACACCAGGGTTTTCGATATCACAAACTAGTCAAAACATTTACTAAATTTCATCATCGGTATAAGGACATCATTCGTAAATATAGCTCAACATGCAGACTTCTTATACGTTCAGGTATTTCACATCCAATTTTTTATGGAAATATTCTTTATAAAGCACAAAAATGTCAGTATTCACCTCTGAAGCTAACAAAACCTTTAAATAGACTTATTAAGAAGGGATATAGTTACGATACTGTTGTCAGGTCATTAAAGATTGCATATTTTGGCGTTAATATTGATTCACTTATAGGGTCTTTGCATCGGCACTAAACACATTTATTTAAAAACCAGTTGTTGGCATGACACGGGTTATGTTCTTCTCATATATGTTATGATGGTATGATACTAAACCCCTAACGAGAAGGATTGTGCCTGATATTCATATGATGAAGACATAATCTTTCAATCAGTTTAATTGAAGTCTGGAGCTGGCATGTCAGTTAACTGCTAGTAGTCTGTTGTTATTTATGTATTATTGTCATTTTGTTTATTTTCTTTGGTTACATCTTCTGACATCAGACTCGGACTTCTCTTGAACTGAATTTTAATGTGCTTATAGTTATGCGTTTACTTTTCTACATTGGCTAGAGGTATAGGGGGAGGGTTGAGATCTCATAAACATGTTTAACCCCGCCGCATTTTTGCGCCTGTTCCAAGTCAGGAGCCTCTAGCCTTTGTCAGTCTTGTATTATTTTTAATTTTAGTTTCTTGTGTACAATTTGGAGTTTAGTATGGCGTTCATTATCACTGAACTAGTATATATATTTGTTTAGGGGCCAGCTGAAGGACGCCTCCGGGTGCGGGAATTTCTCGCTGCATTGAAGACCTGTTGGTGACCTTCTGCTGTTGTCTGTTCTATGGTCGGGTTGTTGTCTCTTTGACACATTCCCCATTTCCATTCTCAATTTTAAACCATTCTAAATTATCGCCTTTTTTCGAAAATCTATAATTTCTTTTATTTTTTTACTTTTTTAGATGTTGAAAAGTCAAACGATTAATAGTACTAATACAAAGTTGTTTCCAGAGACTAACGAAGCTTATGGCACCTGTACAAAAATAATACTGAAGAATACCGTAATTATATCCTTAACTGCTGTCAGATCAGTTATTGAAAAGACTATCGAATTAACCCGATGATAAATTGCTGAAAACCCTAACATGAATTAATTGAAAAGGTGTGATCCAACAAACTAAACAAATTTTTAATGTTTATCAAATAGCAGGAGGATCTGAAGTATTGACTGGTTTTCATTGTTGTGTTTACAACTTGAACAACTGTCCAGTGTTTAATGATTTTGTCCATTTCTTCCGAACTTAAAAAGCACTGGATTTATTCACCGTATTTGATATACCATTTTGTATACGTAATTTGTATTATTTAATGAATAAGTTTTGTGTTGACAAAAATTGACCCAAAAATATTTGACAAATTTAATTAATTTTTGCATTAGTTTTACAGTTGAGGTCAGCTCAGTAAGAAAAAAGTTGATTCTGTACATTATTTCTAATTCGTATTCTCTACTTTCAGATGATTTATGAATACGATATAATTATTGAACACACCTTGTGCATGGGATGTTGAATAAATTGATAAAGGCGACACTTAAATAGTACAGGGGAGTGATAAAAAATAATGACATAACTATTTTATAGTTTTCTAAAGTAGATTATATCATACTATTAAACAAATTATAATAAAAAGTTCATGTCTCTGAGTTTGTGTGTAAGCTACAGATGGTGCAATATCTCTTATTGTATAAAGATTATAAATAAAACAACGCCCAATAATGGAAACTTAATAAATTGCATTTCCCTATCAAGGTTTGGTAATTGTAGTAAACAGGTCCCCGAACTACCTAAACCGAATTACGAACAATGTGCTTTAATTTTGATTAAGTGAACTGAATATAATATTACGGATGGACATGCTGGTTTGATACTTTATTTACAAGTCTAGCTATCAGAGGGTGGGGTATAAAATATACACATACATGTAGTCTTTCGATGGAATTTTGTGTCTTGTATATCGTAAAGATATAAGATTCCATGCAATCAGCTTTTAAAATATATTAAATTGTCAAAGTTGCCGTGCGCAAAGAAATGGGTGTAATACGTTTATTGTACTTTTAAAATTTAGAACTTGCATTGTAAAAAATGTATAGATACATTAGAAGCTATCTAAGCAGAAGGGCCGTAGTAACAGTCAAAAGTTATAGTTATATAGATGAAGATAAAATAAGGATGTTTGAACGTTAGCTCTTGTAAATAAAAAACTCTAATTATTGCAATTCATAAAGATATACGCGGAGAATCGTGAACATTACAAACACACCAACAAATTATTGGAAAATATTCTTGGACGCATCAAAGATATAGATTAGCTGGTAAAAGATTAGTTAAGCATGTTATACAAGCTGCAGTTTATGACTTTACTTATAATCTTCAAGGGTAGTATATAAGATATGATTGTCAACTGCTGCTGTCGAGGCACATCTTTTCTTCAAGTTTGTATAGTTTTTATAAGACAACCTAATTGGGTTTATATTAACTGCTTTAACCATTTATTGAATTATACGTGTGTTAGAGATGTGACGGTCATTATTTTTTTTATCATAAATAAATATTTTGTTAGTGATATCTAAACAGGATACTGTAGTATCTTTTAAATGTCCTTGCCGTAATTCATTTATTTTTATATGTAACTTGAAGTATAAGTTCGCTTAAGTCAGTTTTTATTCTCAGTCGTCTTAGACATGATCGAATATGAAAGCATTCATCAACTTAAACCAAAATCTGTTTTCACGGGATGCTTCATAAAGAAAACAGTAATTATATTAAGAATCACCATACATTTTATTTGAAATTGACAGTAACTGTGAGAGACCAGTAAGTATGTAGAATCATCAGTTCAGTAATTAACTGAATATTAGCCCAGAAGCCCTTTGTTGAAAGATGTCAGAACTCTCTTTGTATAAATAGTATAAGTTGTATATTCAAACTGTAAAGAATATACAGTGTCATTTAATACGTAATTAGTTTTTGTATATAATACAAGCATCCAGCCACTCGAAACAATCTGTCTGTACAAAAAAATAGAGTTATCTCCCTTCGTGTATTTTTTCAATTGCTTGATTGTTGCTTGCTTTACGTTCTGTGGCAAACATTCTATGCTTATTCAGAACGAGAACAAATAAACGGTTGATTTAATATAGTTTCTGCAAGGTTTCCCCGTCCGGGGTGAAGATCGAGAAAGGATGAGGTATGATGAAAGCTATTTTTGGCTTTTGTAATTGTTGAAAATAGTAAAATTATTCATTTCTTTCAAAAAAAGTAAAATCACAAAAATACTGAACTCCGAGGAAAATTCAAAACGGAAAGTCCCTAATCAAATGGCAAAATCTAAAGCTCAAACACATCAAACGAATGGACAACAACTGTCATATTCCTGACTTGTACAGAATTATGTTAATTCTATTGATAAATAAACATGTTGACTTAAACACTTTAGTGCAGAAGTGACAGTTGCAGCAGTTGCTATTATTATCAGCGTTGCAGCTAGTAAACCAATTTTGACCTGAAACGGTCATTTGGATCTGAGACTGAACAATAAATTATAAACTCATTTTCAGTCTTTTTGAGACTTCAATTTCAATTGCGGTAAATTCCGTACTGTTCAGACCATTCGCTTATATTTTTTTCTGAATATCTGGGCCTGTTTATCGAAGCAGTCTTAGGATAAGAGCATATCTGTATCATAAGCGGGTTTATCAAAGGTGTCGCAATTTAGGATTTTAATTGAAATTGTCCTAAGTTAAGGGCACCAATTGGTGTTGTAAAATTTTAAATGTACATCATTATATAAGTTTTTTTTACAATACTAAGTTATAATAATACTGTTAATATTTTTTTATTATATTATCATTATATAAATGGTTAATTGTTATGAATTTTGTTATGAATTTTTATCTTAATACAAATATAGCAGGGAAATATAGAAGCGCTTTTGCAAAATTTAGCTGTGGTGTTGAAAAATTGAAACGGGCAGGCACCAGAAATTACTTATTAAAGATACATTGTGTTTTAATTGTAAATATAATGCAATTGAAGATGAGAAACATGTTTTTTTTAATTGTCCATTATATGCAGATTTACGTGTTGTTAAAATTATGTTTAGTCATGCTAATTCTTCTTGTCATGATTTTTATAGTATTTCAGATGACAATAAAATTGTATTTTTATTTAGTGAAGTAAATGGTTACCTTTACACAGCCAAGATCTGCTATGATATTTTATTGAAAAGAAAATGTCTATTAAATTCTTAAAATGTCTATTTTTATTATGTTGTATATTTTATGTGTAGTCTCTCATAACTCTTTTTATAGCGGCTCTTGTTTTACATGTGCATTTGCAATTTGCAAATGTTTTGTAAATAAAATAAAACAAATAAAATATTCTCTTGTCTTATATAGTTTTCATTTTTTTTATTTGCTTTTTACTTATAGTTAAACACTTAGGATAGCAGTTAGAACAACCTATATAAGATAATCATGAGAGGCCTTCGATGTGCATGCTGGTACAGTCCCAAGTCCTAAATTATGTCTTAAGACAGACCTGAGGACACCTTCGACAAATAGGCCCCTGTTCAGTCTATGTTCAGACTGTTCATTAGTTTTTATTCGTATGCGAAGTTAACAAGAACGTCATACTGAATTGTCTGAAAAGCTACTGAATAGTACTGAATTGACTGCAACCGAATTGTCAGAACAGTACTGACTTTACCGCAGTGAATAAGTCTAAACATTGACTGAAAGACTGAACCCAACTGAGCAATTTATTGTTCAGACTTTTCAGATGATGTTATTACTATTGACTTTCACGAAAGTTTTTTTGTGCATAATTCTAGGAAGAGTAACATAATCTATGAAAATAACATATTTACATGATTGAATTTCATTATTAAATATATTAACACGCAATTTAGCAGTTAAGCAGTTCTATAATTATTTTTGCATAACTCGAATTCTTACATTTTAATTATTCGATCTGTAATTGTTGATGGTTAAACATGTGCATCATGAATGTTGCTCGTTTTATCGTTGTTGTACTGGTTATTAGTTGCTACGGTAATAAGACGAATTCTGGATCGTATACACTGAAACTTGGTATGTTATCTTGCTTTTCTTCATGACATTGTTTTTAGAATACAATATCTTTTAATTCATGATCTTAAATAAAACTTTATACTAATTTAATATATCCAATTGTTATCTAAAGCAGTAATTTTAGAAAGGCCATATTTGACCCCGAATTCTAAGTCCGTTGTTTCATTACAAGATAAAAAAGTATCGAGTTGATGAATATACATGTAAGAAAGTGAAATACGACTATTTTTGTAAAGCTTTTCTTTTAAAGGGTTGATATTTACATCCAAAATAGGCCACAATTAGAGATGTTGGTGAATGTTGACAAAATCGTCAGAAATTCAATATAAGTATAAGAAGATGTGGTATGATTGCCAATGAAACAACTCTCCTGCAGAGACAAGCACGACATAGAAGTTAACACCTATAGGTCACATTATGGCCTTCAATAATGAGCAAAACCCATACCACATAGTCAGCTTTTAAAGGCCCGAAATGACAAATGTTAAACAATTCAAACGAGAAAACCTAATGGCCAGATTTGTGTATAAAACAATGAACGAAAAACAAATATGATATACAGCAACAAACAACAACTACTGAATTACAGGACTTGGGACAAGCACATACAGAATAAGGCCGGGTTAAACTTGTTTGCTGGCGTCAAACCCTCCCCCAAACCTGGGACAGTGGTATAACAGTACAACATAAGAAAAATCTATAAAAAGCAGCTGAAAAGGGTTTAACACATCAGATCGATACAGCGCATAAAAACAACTAACAAAAACACAGACCGCACGTGGCAGGGAATTTATACATCCCTACAACTAAAAAGACACTAAGTACAGATCTGAGGTTACTCGCAGTTACTGACAGCTAGTTCAAAGCAAATTACAATCTAAGACTAACCCAATTTAGGCTTAGGAAACATAGGGCGAAGGCTTCGACAAACCAAATATTCAAGTAAGATATGTAAATTATTATATAAAGATATGTAAATTATTATATAAAGATATGTAAATTATTATAAGTATCATAATCTTAATAGATCTGTTTTATCGACCCATGCGCTCCTTGTTCCTGTCTTAAACATCAATGTAAATTTGACTGTTTTCATTGAATTTCATGGAAAAAAAAATGTGTGCTAGTTGTGAAGTCATGAAAAGATCGCTAATACGTAAATTAATAACAAAAAGACATATTTCCTATCTAGTCATTGTTTTAGTTATGATTTATAGCAATATTGGTCAATAAATCCTCATTTAGAATTTTAGCTAGAAATAGGGGTTATAAATGAAAACAACACGTTATTAATTTCATGTGTCCGAAGCGCTCTTCTGGATTTACCTTCATCAGGAACGCTCACAGCCAAATATTTGAAACCCGAGGATGTATAAGAACCGAAACAGTTGAAGAGCTATATAACCAAAAAGTACCAAAAGTCATATTAAGGCCAAGAGTTTAAGATTCAACATAAGTTATTCAATATCAGTTATACAGGATAGTATTTCTATGTGTGAAACTCCATGGGTTGACTGCATGGGTATAGAAATATGGTCATCTAGACTTCATCCGTCCGACATTAAACAAATGACATGTTAAAGAGACGTCTGTTTGGTTGTGCGGGGTGTAAAAATAAGCAGCTACGTCTAGTCGAAATAAGGACATTAAATACAAGACTTTATTTCTGCCCTAACCAAGATCATCCAAATTCAGTATAACTTTCCTTATTTTCCTGTGGCACTTTCACTTTCAAGACCTTTCTCCCGGTCGATGTGACCAATTGAGAACTATTGTAAAATTGTCTCTCTGATGAATGTTAAGGAATGCATGTATTATTTCTGGAATATTATTTGGGGTTAGGTATAACTACACCTTGTATAGATATCCTGTATTTCAATTATAATGTGTCAATGTGAAATAAACTGTTAATACATGTATAATCATTTGTGCATTAGTATACACATCCTATCTTTCGTCTCTGCATTCGTGTTACATGTATAACCGAAATCATTATATACATTGCAATTGAAAAAAAAATGTTTTTTTTATTTCTTAAATAGAAAACGCAAATTTCGAAGAACTTCAAAGTATGTTCATGAATTTTTTAGGAACAGGGAAAGGTAAGAAAATTATCTTAATCTAGAAATTCGTATTTTACAGAAATTCAATTCACTAGATTAACAGGATGGATCTACATTCATTTTTATAGTTTTTATCATTTATTATAAAATCACACTGAGGTTAAATGGAATATTTTCATCACAGAACATAGTTTAAAAAGATAACAAGTACCCCTGTAAAGGCTGTTTAAACATGGATATGAAAAAAATAGGAACATGACTGTGCTTGCTAACGTTTGATACACCGTTCAAATACAGAGTATGTGTATATATACAAATAAGATATGGTATTATTGCTAATGAGACAACTCTCCACCAGTATGTTTGTTTTGAAACTTTAATTTGATTTAATTACTTCATTCTTGCATGATATTCACATAATTTATCATAACTATCTACATTATGCATTTCTCAATCTGTAAGTACTTACATTTATGAATGCATGAGTATTTTTGGTAGTTGTTTTTCTGCTTTGAATCGATCTGATGAGTTAAGCCCTTTTCAACTGATTTTTATAGTTTGTTTTTATGTTATATTGTTACACCACTGTCCCAGGTTAGAGGGAGGATTTGGCGCCAGCAAAATAGTTTAACCTGGCCACATTCTTAAATGCCTGTCCCAAGTCAGGAGCCTGTAATTCCGTGGTTGTCGTTGGCTGCCTTAAATAAAATTTGTTTTTCGTTCATTGTTTTGTACCTAAATCAGGCCGTTAGTTTTCTCGTTTGAATTGTTTTACATTTGTCAATTCGGGGCCTTTTTATAGCTGACTAGACGTACGCTGACATATAGTTGTTAACATTTATGTCATTTGTCTCTGGTTGAGAGTTGTCTCATTGGCAATCATACCACATATTCTTATTTTTATATGAAATAAGTACACACGCCAATTAATAATTTTATTACAGGTTTATTTTCTCCGATTTTTTTTCCCTGATCAACTAAGACCTTTAAAATTGATCACTTGATTAGTTAGTAAAAGATACTAAACAAAATTTTAATTTATGTACAGGTATGAGAGAACATGAGGAGAAATTTTCAGTCTTTGCAGCTTCTTTGACTAATCGACAAACCCTGCGGACTGGTCAAATTATCTAATTTAACAAAGTTTGGACGAATGTCAATAATGATTATCACCCAAGTACTGGTGTATACACGGCTCCAAAACCTGGGATGTACCAGTTCTCATGCACCGTAATGACACCACATGATCAAACCCTTCGTGTCTTCCTATGGAAAAATGACACAAAGACAGTAGGAGTTTATCCTGGTAATTCTGGTTATAACATGGGAACTCTTAATATGTTAGAACTCAACAAAGGGGACAAGGTATATATAAAGCAATGGGGATCAGAGAAACGCATCTGGAGTGAACCTGCAAGCAACTTCTGTATGTTTTCTGGTTATCAAATTCGATGAATTAAATGTATCCGAATAAAGATGGAATGAATAAACAAATATTGATATTTTTCATTTTGTTTATAAACGCATGTTCAGAATGTCCCCTCAGTTGATCCTTATTTGTAACAATTTACCAATTTCAGAATCACTTATATGTATTTCAGAAGTATTTTCAAAAAACATATCATTATCATTATCATGAAAACATTAAGCCCCCCCCCCCCCCCCCCCCAAAAAAAAAAAAAATCTTGTTCCTGTATGATGACGAAAAAAAATGTTTTTGAATTAAGTCATACACATTGTTTTCTGCGCCTATAAAACATAAAAAGTAGAGCCTCAATGTCAAAATGCATACTTGTATGTTATTTGTGTCCTGGTTTCATGTGTCGGCATATGAAGATATCTGTTCTATATAAATCGTTAAGATGTTTATGGGCAGAAGCCAACTTGTACTACAACTTGCATTTAGTGAGGTCATAATATATGATACAATAGCTTCCAATTAATGGAATTTACAGTCTGGGAAGTTCTTACTTCCCCTTAAAGCGCTTCCAATTAAAAAAGACAAAGAAACATACCACATGTACAAATTCAATGAATTCTCTGTCTAAAACAACGGTCACATGAAACAAAATAAAATTTCCAAAATTAAGCATTTTTATCATATCATACATACTTCTGAAAACACGGATTTTCTCTAATATTTTACAATTTACCAAAACAAGTAATCACCACTCATCGCATGAAACACTTCATGAATATGTATATAACACAAAACATTTACAGTACAGTTTAGGAGTTTTAGTTGAAATACAATGAAGGGGCGGGGAAATATTCGAGTCGTGCATGCATATAAAAGTGACCATCGATATACGAGCAAATGGAAACAATATCTGAATCATTTTAGAGCAAGAATCATTACGACTATACACTGAAACCGTGAAAATAACGAGTGATGTAAAATAAAAAGACAAGAGAACAACGAGGCGTACTAATGAAGCCGAGTATTACTAGCAAATCGGAAAGTCCGACTTTACCTATCGATATCTTTTAAAGAACTCGCGTGATTCAGCAGAATCGGAAACTACACTTCCGATTAAAGCAGAATCTTACAACACCCACCCCCAGGAATGTCAAATTGAACACTTCCTTGATCCGCATATGAATGAACATATGTAATTATATGAACAGACAATTGAATCGTGCGACTTGAAAGTTTCTACTCTGAACTGTTGTGGTGTAAAATCAAAAAATCATTATCTCCAGTTTTCATAGAATTGATACAAAATTACGATATTAAATGTCCGGTTGAAACTAAAACAGACAAGTTAGATGATGATGGATGATTGTTTAATGTCCAGCGGCAAAATAAATTCTTATTCAGAATGAGAACATGTTAATTAGATGAATATGGACCCTTGCTTGTACTACATCGACACGCAGCCGGATTGTTAACGTGCTTGTTCATATCAGGAAGACACATATCTGTACATGAACACATTATTCTACTGATTCGACCAGTATTGCTCTTACTCCGTAATGCCGCATGCTTAGCAGCGAAGCAACTACCAATTTTAAAGTCTTGGTTTGATCCGACCGGGGATTGAACCAACGACTTCCCGCAATCGAGAGGAGCATGCTTTCCCAAGACCACCGAAGCAATTCGACGACTTAGATGCAAATCTAGTATATTTGATTGATTGATTGTTGGCGTTTAACACCACTTTCAGCACTCTTAGCTTTATCGTGGCTGCCAGTTTTTATTGGTGGAGGAATCCGGAGTACCCGGAGAGAATCACCATTCTTCGACTGGAAAACTGGCAATCCTAATTAAGATAGGAGTCGACGCACCTGCCACTGACAATGTTGCTAGGGATTTGGTAAAATTCCTAATTTGCTGTTTTATCCATTATATACATATCATGCATGTATTAGACATCTTCTTTCTACGAAGAAAAACATGTTTGAACAAATTTTTTAACAAACCAGTGATTATGAATTAAAGGAATGTTTTCAACTAAAATATTAGCATGATATAGTTTGGATGATGTCTACTGTTACAATTACTCTGTACCTACAATAAGTCTATACCTATTTTAATCACAATTGCGTTTTCACACAACACATTTTACATATTTAATAAACCTTGTCCAACAAAAATGGTAGATAGTTTAACTGCGCAGTTTTGTCTACGTTTTTTTCTCTCGTGTTTTCTTCTTTGTCTTTATTATTTTTAGAAATTACTGTATCTATGCAGTTTAAAACGAAAAAGACTACATTTAACTAACATATCGATATTTGTAATGCACATTACTATGGTTTGCCTCATTCCTTGATAGTCAGTACAATCTTGGGATAGCAAGTCCATATAACTAGCATCCAGAGTGCAATTAAAAATAAATATAATTATCTTTTTTTTTCAAATTCTCTGAATTATACAAGTGAATCTGTAAAAAAGTTCTCAAATATTTCAGTCATTTTGTTAAACCCCTAGTAGGAATCGGGAATAGAAGTATTATAAATCTCAAATCAATTAAGTGGATATACACAAATTTTAGGGATTTGAAAAATGAAAACAACACGTTATAAATTTCATGCGTCCGAAGCGCTTTTCTGGATTTACCTTCATCAGGAACGCTCAAAGTCGAATATTTGAAAGCAAAGGATGTATAAGAACTGAAACAAATGAAGAGTATATTACCAAAATGGATCTAAAAAAATAGCCAAATCTAACTAAGGTCAACTTTGCCTGAGGGAGTTGAAATCTTGTTTCTAATAATTTTCAAAATTTATTAACGGACAATTTTACAATTATTTGTTATAAATTATTTCAGTACCGAAGTACTGACTACTAGGCTGATGATACCCTCGGGGACTGATAGTCCAACAGCAGAGGTATCGACCCAGTGCTGAAAAAAATGAAAACAACACGTTATAAATTTCATGCGTCCGAAGCGTTTTTCTGGATTTAACTAAATCATTAATTTTACAAATTTCCTGTAACATACCTACATTTTTGCAAGTGGGACTAACGGTCGCACAAGGATAGCATTTTCAAAACATAAAATCAATATTTTAAAGTTCATCTCAGCGCCTGTACGTGTAGGTGAGTAAACTCATCGCATTTTGTATGCACATTATGAATGTGTAGGATTTTTCTAATCTTTGCGCGCTTGAAATAATGTTGAGAATTTTTTCATACTTGTTCGTAATATTGATTGAAAAATAAAACAGGGTAAGAAAAATTTTGTATGTTTATTGTATAAAAAGAAAAAAAGACGTTTTCATGTTGGTCAGACATATTGAACGCATATTGCCGTGATATGCAATTGTATGAATAGCTGAGCAGGTTTATACAGGCACAGAGAATTCCGATAAAACCAATAGTCTGTTAGCATATATACATGCTCCTTATATAATCGTTCTTTTACCAACAAACTTCCTAATGCCATTAAATTATGCAATATCTTTGTTACAATTCATCCATATGCATACTTTCTCAATACGATGAAGGTTTATAGTCAATTTGAATTACTCTTGAACCTATATAAGACCTATTGCAGCAAAGATTTTCAACTACAACAATTTGTGTCTTGATCTCAACATAATGATTTATGTATAAACCGCCTGAATGCATATATATCCTTTTCATACACATGTATAATCCCACAGGAAATGTCATAATTGATTACCATAACGTTTTTCAATACTCGTCTTTTGAAAGTTTTCGGAAAAAGTGTGGAATAGTACGATCCTTAATCCATAATTGGAAACTTTAAAAATTCCAATGAATTCTCTCGTGGATAAATCAAGATCATGGGCAAAATGTAAGAGGGAACACACCAATTTTCCCAATAGGCTATAAACGGGAAGTCGCAGATACAAAAAAAATTCGAACACTCATGCCACATTTATCTTCAAAGACTCACATTGTACTAGATATCCATCTAATCTTTATGTTTATCAATTTTTAAAATATTGGAATTTAAACAAGTGGACCATTCTTGACTTTACTGGATGTAAAAAAATAATACCTTACATAAACTATATACTGCGGGGTCAAGAGTTACATTCAAAATACCTACTATAGTAGCCGCGTGATTCAGATGTGGATTCTTAAAAATTAAAATCTATTCACGTACAAATGTATTTATACTCATAGTCTCTTATGCTATCAAATCTTAAGAAATGCACATTTTTACCATTTAAACAAGTATGCCTTACCCAAACTATGTATTTGAATACTACAAAGTTGCAAAGTTTTGTAAAATTCCTACTTTCCGCTTGCAATAATATTATTGGAACCAATTGTATTGCATCAGATGCGAATTTCGACAATTAATGTCTATTTAGTGATGATCGAGGCCTAAATATTTGATAGTCCACAACCTAACACAAATTTGAAGACCTCATACACATAACAGATAAAAATATTTAACTTCTCTACCCTTCACACTATTTTCAATTTTCTAATTATAAGGAAAAAAAATAACCAAAGATAACAGCATTTAACTTATCTACTCTTTACACTATTTTCCTTTTTCGAATTAAAAAAAGAAATCAAAATATGCAGTGCAACTGTGTTTCATAAAGGAATGAACAACCCAGATACAATAACATCAAAGGTGATTATTTTAATGCACCAGATGCGCATTTTGGCAATTAATTTCTTAACAGTGAGCTCGAGGTCAAAATATTTAAAATCCAAAAGCTAATCAAAAGTTGAAGAGCTGATAAATCCAAAAGGACCTAAGCCTTAGCCAAATCCGTACAAAGAATCAGAACTATACATGAGGGAGATATATTCCTTAATTCAAAACGATGTCTAAATTTTATAACTGAAAATGTCAATCCAATACGAATGTCTTGTTTTAGGAATTGATAAATCACACTTTGTTAAAAATGTTCTTATTACAAACTCTACTTTGAAACTTACATCCAAACGATGTTTGATTTTGTAATGGACAACTTGTTTGTTACGTTTTGATGATGTGTTTTCAACAGACGACTTGTTCCTTTATTAATATGATGCAGAAATCATTCAGAAGCTCTAGAAATTGAAAAGGATGATCGGTTGAGAACAGAATGTAAGAAGAAAAGATAAATGCAGCTTTTCTACTGTAGCCTTTTCTTTTCTGTGTGTAGCAAAATTCAAGCAGCAGCTGTAAATGGAGTATATATCTCTAAGTTGATACGAAATTCCAGAGCTTGCGTTTCCTTTTATGATTTCATTGATAGAGAGTTGTTGCGTATAAGGCACATTTTAAACCAAGGGTTCCTAATTGAGGCCATCCCTTCGAAAGATAGACGGATTTAACTATCAGTATGAAAATACTGATTTTGTGTTATTAAAATTTGCTGTTACAAAATTTTGGAAATAATTTAAAATTAAGGAATGTATCTTCCTCATGCAAAGGTCTGATTCCTTGCCCAGCTTTGGCTATACTTTTTGTCCTTTTTGGTTTATTGCTCTTCATGTTTTTAATAAGCTTTAGATTTTCAAATATTTTGGCGTCGAGCATCACTGAAGAGACATTGATTGTCGAAATGCGCATCTGGTGCAGAAAAATTGGTACCGTTTATGTTATTGAATATTTTGTACTCATAACCAAGGATGTGTCATAATTGTCGTATCCACAATACAAACAATTGTCGAAGTTTGTTACCTAATAATGCTTTAGTGAAGAATAAATGATATCATGTAAAATATGTTTTTCTAAATCAGTTTTCTGGAACAGACAACATCAAGATATTTCATTTGTTGAAGGAAAAAAAAAACATTTCTTATACTCAGTGGTCGATTTGATCAGCTGTATTCGTCAATCCGATGGAAACAAACTGTACGCTCTTCTCGATGGCTTGTTCCTTTATTTGTACGAAGCAGCATCATACAGGAGCTTCCCAAGACAAATGGAAAGAATCAAGAATAATTACCCTTTAACTTCAAGTTCTTTTTTATAGGTTGGTTTTACTGAAAAGAAGAAGGGTAAATGCGAACGCCACCTTATTGAACGTTTTATTGACTTGGTTGAGAGTACCTGTATCATAAGTGATGACATGTATGTTCTATTTTAGTAAACTACAATCTTGGCCTCTACTATCAAACACGATTTATAACCTAAATAAATGTTAACTTGTCATGATTAAAATTCCTGGAGCCACTGTAACGTGTTTGGCTTATAAACAATCTGTTCGTATCCGTTTTCACAGAATCTGAGATACTCCAATATCAATCTTTTAATTAACTCAAAATCTAACTACAACTTGGAGGCCTTACTAAAAACTACGAGACCAACCTTTAAACTTTGAAACTTAATAAAGAAACAACAATATTTACACAATTAACTTTGTATCAAAAAGTAGTCTAAAAACTATAACCTCAATTTATCCTTAATCCTTTCACTGACTCCGAGGTCCCAACCGATTTGCTCAACAATTATAACCTTTCAAAAACTATAAGAGGACAAGCTTCAAAACCATAGGTTCCTGAAACACCTAGTTCTGAGACACCTAGTTTCTGAGACACCTAGTCTCCGAAGCACCGAAGTCACCAGACTTTTACAAACTACCTGTTCGAGGCACTGCGACCATTCCCGTGGGAAATTACAGTTTCAGAACAACCCGGTAGCTTGCAACAATCGTAAAGACTTCTAGACCGCTTGCTTCAAACCACAAGCTTTCAACTTAATCCTAGTGGTTTATCAACTTACTTTTCAGCTCCAAATTCTTCTAAAAGATCTTTGAGTTAATTTGTATATAATTTATCGATGCTTTCCTCATCAACAGCCAAATACAAATGACAAACTCGCACAATGTATCGGTGTCTTATATACCAAGAGCGCGGACCTCAAGCAGAGCACTCTAGCAACAACGAGTTTCATAGCAACCAAGGATAAAAGGATGATTTTCCATGTAGTTTTCGTTAAGGCATTGTTAAAAAGGGTAATTTATCATGGATTACAATTAAACATTGAATTACAAATATTGTCTTAGGCTTAAACTGCATTTCTGTCACATTACCCACGCCTCCGATTTCATGCATCCTCGCATGACTAACATACTTTTTTTTCTATTTGTATCAACTCAAAGCAATTGCTTACTGATTTTTTTTTATAAATGATTAGTCCTTAGCTTCTCCAAAATTCGAATAATGAGATTGCCACTGTAAACAAAAATAGCTAAAAATAGGTTCTGAAGTAATTTTGCCTCGACAAGAAGCACTTATGGCTTACATGAGGGTTCTTTTACATGCATAGGGTGTGACGTTTCCCTGCACATGGGACCTCAGATTTAACGTCCTCATCCGACGGACTTATACATAACGTATACAAAACTCAACACGAAATAAGAATATTTATTACTGCTTTTGCTGCCTGCAATAACAGATCAAAGTTTAATCAAAAGAAAGAAATTCCTCCAACACAGTCTGTTCAACCTCTCTGTTGTTTTCAACATATCTGGTAACGGTCTTGATATATTTTCTGTATTTTAATCCTTCGACCTGTAAAGCCTTATCTTGAAGCGTACTGTCTCTTTCTCTCTTTCTCTTTTTCTTTTGATTTTTACTGGTCACCTGCGACTCAGATTCTGAATCCTCTGAATGTTCTTTCTGCTCAGTTTTACTTTTATTTTCGGATTTTTTATCACTGAATAAATCTGGACTGTGGATTTCCCCATCTATTTCTTGCTTGTTTGATGACTCTTTCAACAGTTCAAGTAACTTCTCTTTTCTTGGAGCCAGAACTTTCTCTGGTCTGGTTGGTTTTCTTGTGATTCTTCCTTCCAGACAAACTTTATCACAAATCTTAACTGTTTCAGACTTACTTTTATCATTTTCTGGTCTCGGACTGTCCTTTTCATCATCGAAGCTTTCTCCACCTGAGATGTCTCCTATCAGGTTTTTTAACTCCCCGGGATCGGAAAACTCTTTTCCACTATCTGAGGAGGATTCACTGTCATCGGAAAATGAATCTGACTCATCTGAATTGTCATCTTTGTTCTTTGATGGAACGTCCTTTAATGGAACGTCCGGTTCTTTCTTTTCCTCCTTTTTATCGTGAGGTACCTCAACTATTTTAACATCTTCGTGCTGGTGATACCTTTTCATATGACGTGTATAATATGCCGCCTTCTTGAACATTTGGTTGCACTGGTAGCAGGTCAATCTGCTCTTGTCCTGTACACATGTTAATACATGATTTGTCAGCTTATCACTGTCGCTGTACTCCTTCTTGCATAATGGACAAGTTTCTTTCATAACTAACTTCACTTCCTTTGTCAGCCTTGGTGTGACCTTTGTTTTTACCATCACCTACAAAACATTTAGATATACATTATATTTCTCGATCCTCTTCGAAACGTTTTTTTTTTTTTTTTTCATTCAAATATATACAACATACTGTAGAATACAACTTTATTCTATCTAAATTCACAAATAAAGTCCTGGTATCGCTCGGGACGCCTTACTTCGCGTCTTGGGCGAATGTTGTCTCTTGAAGAAACATCAGTAAACTCATCAGTATATGATTCATTCTCGTTTTCTATGACTGGTTCATTAACAATTAAATCAATGTCTTCCCCTCTTAATATTTGTGATTGTTTTTCCTTAATCCTATCACAATGGATAACTTGTGGCTTGCCACTCCTGCCACAATTAACCTCATATAACACATCAGACATTTTCCTCAAAATTTTAAAAGGGCCCCTCCAAAATGATGTTAGCTTAGGGGAACACCCTATCTTTTTCTGTGGGAAAAATATATATACTTCATCCCCCTTTTCAAATTTTCGCCAGGACAATTTCTTGTCATGATATGTTTTCTGTCTTAGTATTGCTTGTTTCATATGTGCCCTTACAAATGTGTGAGTCTCTTCTATGCGCTCTTTAAGTTCCCATACCCACTGATTAGTAGGAACTGGTTTCACACTCGTAGGCATGCAATAAATTAAATCAAGTGGCATTGTTGTCTCACGACCAAGCATGAGTAAGTTCGGAGTTGTACCCGTTGTTTCATGCTCAGCGGCTCGATAAGCCATCATTACATATGGCAAATGCACATCCAAATCTCTATGATGCTCCTGAACGTACGAGCTGAGCATAACTTCTAGTGTTTGGTTGAATCTCCCTACCATACCATCTGATTTAGGATGGTATGGAGTAGTTCTTGTTTTGTCAATTTCTAAGAGGTTACACATCTCCGAAAACAACTTGCTCTCATACTGTGCTCCTTGATCTGAATGAATCGTATATGGTATTCCAAATCGAGCCACAACTTCTTCAACAAGTATCTTTGCCACAGTTCGTGCCTCCATATTTGGCATAGGAAATGCCTCTGTCCACTTAGTAAAGTAGTCTGATATAACTACTATGTATTTGTTATTATTGTCTGTTTCAGGAAGTTCACCCAGAATGTCAGTTGCAATTCTCTCCATGGGAACCCCTGCCTGAACAACCTGCATGGGAGCACGTTTCTTTACGTCTGGTACATTTGTCACAGCCTGCAACATATCTCCGTACATAATCTTGTTGCCAAGGCCAATAAAATCTCTGTCTTATCTTACTTAACGTTTTTGTGACTCCCAAATGTCCCAATGTTCGGACATCATGACAATATTCGAGAATTTTTCGTATTTCACATAAAGGTACAACAGCCTGACAATATGTGATATTTGTACTTCCAATTTCCCAAGTCGTACATACCAGTTCATTCTCGATACAGAGTTTGTTGAACTGACTCCAAAGACTTCGCATAAAATAGCTGCCACAAACCTCTTCCCAGGATGGTCTTTTACCTTTTTCTAGCCATTGTCTGACCTTACTTATATTTGTATCAGCATTCTGAGCTTCCTGGAGCTCGGTAACAACACTGACTTGGTTCGATTCATTGCTATTTTTAGTTTGAATGTTCTGTGAATAACCAACCGCTGTTTCTTTCTCTATATTACAATGATTGCATTATTTGCATGGCAGCCGACTTAAAAAGTCAGCATACTTGTGTTTGGCACCCGGCCGATGTTCAATTTCCATGTCGTAAGAAAACAACACCTCCAACCACCTCGCCATCTGTCCTTCAGGGTTTTTGAAATTTAGAAGCCAGCGAAGCGAACTGTGGTCTGTACGAACTTTGAACTTTTTACCGTACAGATAGTTTTTGTAATATTTGGAGAAGTGAACCACTGCAAGAAGTTCTTTTCTTGTAACGCAGTACTTGCGCTCTGATTTCGTCAAACTTCTGCTAACATAGGCAATGACTTTTTCGATATTGTCTTGAATCTGCGAAAGTACAGCACCAATTGCGGTTCCACAGGCATCTGTGTCAAGTATGAACGGTTTTGTAAAATCGGCATGAGCAAGGACAGGCGCTGTGGTCAGACACATTTTAAGTTTTAAGAAAGCTTCATTGCATTCATGCGACCAATCGTACTCTTTATTTTACTCTGTAAATTTGTGTAAAGGTTTAGCAATAGCTGCAAAACCTTCTACAAATCGTCTGTAGTAACAGAATCCTAAAAATGATCTAACATCAGTAACATTGATGGCGTTGGCCAGTTTTGAACAATTTCCAGTTTTTTTTTATCTGTAGCAACCCCATCTTTGGAAATGATATGGCCTAAGTATTCTACCTCTGTAGCAAACAAAGTACATTTTCGGGGTTTAAGTTTCAACTTGGCAGATCTCAATCTGTCGAAAACGGTAGCTACATTTTTCAACATGTCTTCAAAGCTTTTTGCAAAAACAATTATATCGTCTAGGTATATCAAGCATAACTCCCATTGCAACCCTGCTAATACCGTCTCCATCAACCGTTCAAAAGTGACTGGTGCGTTACATAATCCAAAGGGGAGTACTCTGAACTGAAACAACCCTTTTCTTGTTACAAATGCAGTTTTGAACCGATCTGAAGCTTCAACCTCTACATGCCAGTATCCAGAACAAAGGTCTAGCGTTGAAAACAACTTTGCACCTGAGAGCTGCTCCAGGGAATCATCAATTCTAGGTAGAGGATATGCGTCCTTAACTGTCGAGCTGTTGAGCATGCGATAGTCCACACAAAAACGCGTAGAACCATCTTTCTTTCTTACTAAAACTACCCCTGAAGCCCAAGGGCTGCTTGAATGCTCAATGATGCCCTTCTCTAACATGTCATCAATTGTTTTATCAACCTCAGGCTGTAAATGAAAAGGGATACGTCTTGGGGGTTCTTTATGTGGCATGTTATCATGTGTTTTAATGCTGTGTTTAACAACAGTTGTCCGGCCTTAGTCAGAATCTGATTCTGAAAACACATCTGAATATTTCGAAAGAAAATTTTTAACCAGCTTGTTTTTTTCCTCCGACATATTTTCAACTGTGTCTTTATACAATTGATACATATGCGCGGGTAATGAGCTTTCAATTATTGTTTCACTGGATTCTGATACTATTATCTCCTCGACCGGACTCAACTGCCCCACTATTGTACCTTCATGAATTGTTTGAGTTTCATCAGACAAATTCATAAACCTGAGTGGAACTTTCTCTTGATTTTTTACCAATATTCTACCTAAAAGACCCTTATTTGTGTCTACAAACTCTTGTGTTGGTTCAACAATACCAACTTGTTGGTTTGGTAGAACTGGTCCTCTGATAGTTCCAGTTACCAAAACTTTACTACGAGGAGGCACTTGTACAGTTCTTGCTACTGATACTCGATAGCAGCCTATCTGACCTTAAAAATGTAAACGCGTTTCTCTTCCGTTTACCCAAATACTACCTTTAGTAAAATTGATAACACAATTTTGATTTCTTTGGAAGTCTATTCCCAATATACCATCTATGTTTAGGTCTGCTACTACAGCAATGTTTGAACAAACATATCCATTTAAGTCAATGTCAATAATAGTTTTCCCAAACAGAATTAAGGGAGAACCATTTGCAGTCAATATCTCTCTGTCCATTGGTTATAGAACAGGAGAATGCATACTGTCAAATAATTTTTTTGAAATTAGAGATACTGTCGCCCCTGTGTCTATAGGCATCTTTGCTTTAGAACCATTTACTTTAGCTTCTATAAACATACCAGCCTCATTAGCTAATTTATTTACTCCTATCGCACCGTTCTGTTTTTCGTGTGACACTTCAGGTCCGTTTGGGGTGTTCGAATGTGCTTTCTTTACACTACTTTCGGGACAATCTTTCTTGAAATGTCCAAATTTCCCACAATTGAAACATCCATGTTTCTTGCGATTCTGGAATTGTGAATTCCCTTTAAAATAACCACCCTTTTCCCTGAGTTTGTTGCAAGGCTTTTACTGCTTGTTGCAGATCAGTCAAAGCTGTCTGCATGTTTTTAAGTAGCTCTACTGTTTTGTCGCTAGTGTCACTGATGTCCGCATCTGTATTTGTAGCTCTTAAATAACCTTTCCCTTCCTCTCGCTTTATTTCAGCCTTATTAAAAGCTTCTAGTTCAACGGCGTGCCGAACCGCGTCATTCAGGTCAGCAGGTCTAGCTTGTTTAATTCTAAGTCTCATGTCCACACTCATGAGTCCGTCGGTAAATTGCTCTTTAGCGAGAGTTTCTCTTACGTCATTCGGGGCAGTCGGATATGAAAGGTTCGCCAAGCGTCTTATGTCCTGACCTAATTCAGGAAGGCTTTCCGAAGCTTTTTGACGACGCTCCCGTAGTTGTGTTCGGTACAATTCCGTTTGATTGGCAGGCGAAAATCTCTCTTCGAGAGACCTCACAAGTTCCTTAAAAGTTTGTCTTTTATCTGTAGGTAAATTTCCTAGTACCCCCTGAGCTTGTCCTCTAAATGAGACTGCCAAATACAAACCCTTTTCTGCATCTGTCCAACCATTAATACTTGAACAGGCATCGAAATGAGACTTGTAATCTATCCATGAGCCTTGTCCGTCAAACGTAGCGGGCTTTATGATATTTTTGTTTTTGTTGTCTCCCCTATATGTACCTAATTTGTTTTGTGGTTTTGGCAAATTTTACTTTCGCCTTTCAGTTACAAAGTTTGTCTCAAGAACAGAGTCTGAATAAGTTCTCATCTCTGGAGTTAATTTTACTGAAGCTGGGATATGTTTATCGGGTATTGCAGGCTTTGGCATAACTTTTGACTTAGCCCCTATCCCAATGTTTGTACTTTGGAATATGTTGCTGCCTGTACCAAAGTCAGGGTTCGGAATTCTGGCAGTAGCAATTCCAGAGTCAGATTGTCTTGGATGTGTTGTTTGACTGATAGGAGTTGACTGAGCAAAGTCTGGGGCATTTTCAAAACTTTTAATTCGTATGCGCCCTATTTCCCTGTTCAATCTATCTATCTCCCTTGTCAATTTTCGTGTTTCATAACTATCAGGGTCATACAACATATCATCTTCTCTGTATGTTCGCGACATATTTTGAAGAATAAATTAAACAAGTTTTTCAAAAATATTTTATTACACAACTTGACAATCAATGTATTTACAAAACAATGTATTGCTTCTTGCAAGGACAAATAGAAAATGAACTCACAATCAAACAATGTAATTACATATAATACTGAAGTCTCTCAGATCCCACCGCTGCTAACCAATTTTTGTAACGTGTTTGGCTTATAAACAATCTGTTCGTATCCGTTTTCACAGAATCTGAGATACTCCAATATCAATCTTTTAATTAACTCAAAATCTAACTACAACTTGGAGGCCTTACTAAAAACTACGAGACCAACCTTTAAACTTTGAAACTTAATAAAGAAACAACAATATTTACACAATTAACTTTGTATCAAAAAGTAGTCTAAAAACTATAACCTCAATTTATCCTTAATCCTTTTAATGACTCCGAGGTCCCAACCGATTTGCTCAACAATTATAACCTTTCAAAAACTATAAGAGGACAAGCTTCAAAACCATAGGTTCCTGAAACACCTAGTTCTGAGACACCTAGTTTCTGAGACACCTAGTCTCCGAAGCACCGAAGTCACCAGACTTTTACAAACTACCTGTTCGAGGGACTGCGACCATTCCCGTGGGAAATTACAGTTTCAGAACAACCCGGTAGCTTGCAACAATCGTAAAGACTTCTAGACCGCTTGCTTCAAACCACAAGCTTTCAACTTAATCCTAGTGGTTTATCAACTTACTTTTCAGCTCCAAATTCTTCTAAAAGATCTTTGAGTTAATTTGTATATAATTTATCGATGCTTTCCTCATCAACAGCCAAATACAAATGACAAACTCGCACAATGTATCGGTGTCTTTATATACCAAGAGCGCGGACCTCAAGGAGAGCACCCTAGCAACAACGAGTTTCATAGCAACCAAGGATAAAAGGATGATTTTCCATGTAGTTTTCGTTAAGGCATTGTTCAAACGGGTAATTTATCATGGATTACAATTAAACATTGAATTACAAATATTGTCTAAGGCTTAAACTGCATTTCTGTCACACCACTAGAGGGACCGGAACTGTATCAATTTTACCCTGGTTTCTTGTGTTACGCATTGTTTTGTTTTCTATGTGATGGTTTCCTTACCGTCATTTTTTTCTGTTTCTTATGGCTATGATATTTTTGACTGACTTTTGTATTGCCCCCTTTGGGACTTTGTTTTTTTTTTACTAATTTGCACCTTTTTGGTGTATTCTCATTAAAAATATAATAATGATTGCCAAAAAATTATTCAAATCTTTCCTACAAATTATTATTTCTTTTTAAAGTTAAGTTCTTGGTTGAATTTAGAAAGAGACTGCATCAGCACATGCATTTTGACTGTTTTATTTCTTTGAAATGTAATAAACATTATTATTACCGTAAAATGTGTACCGAAGGAAAACAAAAATTTATTTAATCTTTTTTTTCATTAAATTTTTGCGATGGGAAATCACATTCACATCACAGATGATAAATAATTATACCGCTATTTAACTCATAATACTGGGATTTTTTAAGGACAAAGATGGCTTCAGACATGAATGCAAGATCTACTTGAAAAAGGTTTTGAAGAGTTATTGATGACGGACAGACATAGCAAAATAAGCTCAAGTATTTTAAAATAATTTATTCTATCAGTACAGCAAAACTTTAATATCGAAATCATACATATATGTCAAAGGGAATAAAGCTAACTTCACAGGAAAGGTTGGTCTATAAAAACTCTAACCTCATAATGGAGGATGTTTAGTTAAACAAGGGAGTTAATTTATTCAAAAGGGATCTAATTGAAGAAGCCTGGTATCTCTGATGGATTTTTGCCACATAATTTTGACTTGCCGAAATTATAACATTGTTTAACCTACCATTGTAACACATAGTATTGTAAAACAATTGTTAGAAGTACTTTGAACATTAATTCACAGAAACGAAGATAAAAGAATCAAATGAAAATTCCATGGCTATACTGAAATACGTTTCTCGTGATTTTCATGATGTTACGTGGTTCTTTGTATCATCATTTGTGATGTTTGGAAGAAGGTGTCGCCCCATCTCAATCCGTCGCTGAAGTCGTCGTTCAAAAATGAATTCGAACACCAGTGGTACCACCAGCCGTTATATCTAGATGCACAGTTAATATTATCGTAAACATCATTATCATGATCATATGTCGAAAAATATCTTCCGTTGGTAGGGCTCATATAGTTTCCTGCAATTAATTTATTAAATGTCTTTAATATGATCCATTTTTGTAACAATATTTTACTTTTCAAAATATAGATATACATCACATGCATGTGGTTATGTATTGCAAACTGTTTAAACTAACATATAAAATCTTTCTTAAGTATGATTCTTTAGGGCATACACTACTGCTGCAGGGACATATAACAACTCATCAAATTAAACGTATTTTTTGCGACGTTGCTAATACTGTGCATTCAACTATCACTGAAAACACACTGACGTCATCAATTTAAGCACGTGAATTTGAAAGCAGTCTCAAAGTAAAACATATGTTTATGGAAGCATGTTATATTCACTGTGGGCCAAAATGTCGAGTTGAATAAACAACGGGTTACTTTATTTTTAAATTTGATTTATAAATATCAGAGATTCGTATAACGTTTCGGCATACGGCAAGAATGATAATAGAACGATGTTGCATTACAAATGCATTACGACGACATTTTGCGCTATAAAAAACAGAAATGCTATCGACATAAAAAAAAATGTTTTCTGCTCTTTAAAAAAAACCCCACAAAAACACATGGATCCCCCGTTTATTTTGAATTACTTTTCAACTTCGTACTTTATTTTGGCCTTTTAATTTTTTATTCGAGTGTCAATGATCAGTCTTTTGTAGACGAAACGCGCGTACAGAATTATAAGTCTTGAATATTTGATGAGTTTTATTTTTGTATACTGCTATTGTATACTGCAATTGTTTTGTTATAATTGCATGAACAAATCAAAGTACGACTTTTTTGGCTGCATGCAATTGTATTGGCAGAAAATCTGTCTGAGGTTTTCTGTCATCGATAATTGCATGATTTTACAATGATTCTATCATCTTATTTATCCTTAACTTAGAAACTACATCAAAAGCCTATCAACAAATGAAAAATTTACAAAGAACAACAGATGAAATATCTATTTTCATTCGAAACTTTTACTATTTGTTGGCGAAGTATACATACTTTTTCATTTTTTTTTATAGAAAAATGTGTCAATGTTAAATGTATCAAAGGTCTAGAGAGAATCATTTCCCAACAAATTTTCAATTGATTATATTTCAAAAACAAGAAACAGGAACTGTTATTTTATTCTATTTTTTAAGTTCTGTTTTTATATACTATCAATTAACAACTGTCTTTTAAAACGAGTTTTATTTTTAAACAGAGAAGCGAGCATCCTTTAGTCTTTCATATACTAAAGACTACATGTATGGTTATGATCTAATTGCAATCATGTAAGGCTACTCCTAAAAGTTTGCCCATATAATGACATTCCGGCCTATGCCATAGTAAGTAGGGAATTTGATGACAAGCGTTTACAAGAAAATGAGACAACTAACTAACCTGCATTTCCACTGTATCCATTTATAGTTGCTGTATAATTTGATGCTGCATCACCGATTGCAAATGTACTGTACTCAGCATAATACATGCTGCCGTTGGTGTCAACAAGTTCCACCCGTAGTTTATAGGATCCACTGCTGGTTAGAACATGTAGGTATTTGTTACCTAGTTAAAGAAATGTAAATACTGTGAATCAATTTATTTTCGTGGGTTCCAATTTTCGTGTATTGAGGAAAACTTACATTTTCGTGGATATTTAATTTTGTGGTTTTGCCAAAGTCGGCATACAAGCCTATAAAAAATTAATAATTCGGTGAACATTTGAATTCGTGGTTCACCTGTTCCCACGAAATCAACGAAAGTTTGTATCCAACGAATAATAATGAATCCACATATATTTTAAATGCAAAAAACGTTTGAAATCACCACGGAGTGCCAATTGAGCCAGGCAAAAAGATCATCACAAAAGACTGATGTTTGTAATAAATTACAGTAACATATGTATAAATATTTCTATTTTATTGATATACATAAAATATGGAGATGTGGTAAATTTCTTAATTGAAATATCGACCTTGAAGGTCAACGGGCGGCCTTAACTTGCCTTTAATAATGAGCAAAATCCATCCTGCATGATGATCTATTGCAGAACAATTACCGGCAATGAGTTAAACCCATTCAAAAGATACAATTAACGGCCTGATTTAAGTAAATAATATTAAACGAAAAAAAAAAACCAATCACTGCAGACGACATCCAAGGGAAACAACTGGACTACAGTATCCTAGCTTGAAAAGGCATATAACTTATTAAGAAGATTTTAACAATTTTTAGTAGCGGTCCCTTAAAAGCAGCTGAGACAATAGTGTAACAAACAAACATTACAACAACTGTATTCAGTTAACAATAGCATGACACATTAGTTCTGCTTTAATAACAAAACAACTAAATAAGTTACAATAGACACACAGTTTTGCATCTCTTTGAGGCAGAAGATTGAAATCCTTATCTTACATCAATTTGACAATACTTTTAGAAAATAATCTGTCACTGTTTTGTCATCTTTTGGATTTATACATGGAAATTTCGGATATTCACGTACATGAACATTTTTATTGGATAATTTGACAGCAGTTGCATGGCCTCTTTTAACACCGTTGATGAACATTCTAAATTTAGACAGCGAAGATGTAACAATATGACCCGAAGTTCTTCTACATTGATTCAATTTGTACTGGGGGCGATTATGTCTGGCATGAGATTTTAAAGGCAAGAGAATATTCGTGAAGAAGAGTTTTTCCTATTTTACCAATTCTTAATATCAAAGTAGATTTCTAAAAAGGTAAAAAAAAGTAAAATATGGCCGATCATTGGATAAGGATCCCAATAACGAAGTGTTAAGTAAATGTAGGACGAGCGACATACTCTTACACAAAACTGTGATCAAGTGTTCGACGTGTCATTCATAACCAAATATGAAAGTTCCAGAACAAAACACAGATTCAATACAAAAAAAAAAAAAGAATGAGCAAGACCAATGATGAAAGAAACAAAGCCATTGAAAATAGAAAAACTCCAACTACCTACAACACAAAACACTAGAACAACGCAATACAAACTCCTTAAAAAAAGAGTGGCTCGAAAGAGTTGTCGGTTTCTCTTCCCTACTAGTGGCTAAATCTTATCGAAACAACATTTTCACAATTAACAATTTAACATTAACATTTTTTATGCTGTAAACTGACAACAATAATGGCTATTTAGAAAACCGTATATACATTATTTTGTTCTAATATTAGGTGATAAAAATCCTTCAAAATGCTGAATGTTTAATTAAACAATGACTTTGAGAAATTTGTACGTTCCTTGCAGATGATATGGATTGAGGAATACAAATTATATCTCTGGAAAAGATATTTTTCGATGGTGTTGTCTTTTCAGTTTAAGCCATTTAGGCTTTAAAGCCTGCAAACTTTTTCTATCTTTGCCTATCTATAGTTTCACAACGTTTTGGTTTCCAGGGTACCTGATGACACTTATTCCAGAAACATGTATTGTATGTACTGAAAACAGTATCGTTCATTTTGTGAAATGTTTTATTAACATATTACAAAGACATACATTGTATTTCATCACATCAGTTCATTATGTTGAAATGAAACATGTCCTATTGCAGTAAAAACATTAATTAAATGACAACTTTCTGAAACCTTCTAACAATGTAAATTGCTCAATGTAAAATTCGCAAGAGTTGTAACAGTACCAAAATTAGGTACATTTATATTACTTGGTAAATAAACATACTAGTTTTTCTCATTGTTGAAGGTCGTACGGTTGCCTATAATTGCTTACATCTACTTCATTTGAACTTTGGTGGATAGTTCTCTCATTGGCAATCATACCACATCTCCTTATTTTTATATGTATAGTGTATTAACATGTGTTAACGATAAACATGGCTTTTGAGAAGGCTTCTTGGATGTTAAAATGAAACCATGTGTATTACTTTTTCACGGACTTATGTCTGGTCGCTAGCTCATGCATTTTAAGCAATGCATTGGTTTCCCTTTATTTTGAATTTATCATGACAGGTTTAACTGATTGGTTAGAACTAAAAACAACGACGACTCACATGCAGCTGCATGAATATTAATGATAATACTAGCTGAAAGAAACTGGTGTAGTTATTTATGAAACACATGCTGTGCAAAATGAAATCGGTATATGATGTTCAAATTTCTAAAAGCTGGCACTATTTACCTTTTACAAATATAGAATAATGCCTCCTTTCTATTAAATAAATAGATCGCCAATTGTATTTGTAAAAAGATTCTTGCATCAACGTATTGAAAACTGTAGAAGAATACGGATCCGTGCACTACGTTCAAAATTCCCACAGAAAAAAAAATCAGATACATGTAAAAATTATCCGGAATCAAATCATTACAGCCGCACAACAGACTCAATTTAGGAACAAATACAACACAAAACCCAGATAAATTTAAATTAAGATATACCCACCAAGCCAAAACTCATTTTTAAGATCACCAAATCCATTTTCATAATCTACCCAAGTCCTTCTAAAATTTTCACTTCCGTCTGTTCTTCTTTGAATAACCTTTGATATAAACATAAGAAGATGTGGTAGGATTGCAAATGAAACACCAACTTAAATAAGACGGCGGTATAGAAATGTAGTCGCGTTGACTATTCAATCTGGAAGTCAAATCCATGCTCAAGAGGGGTGTTTGGGCGAGCAAGATGTATACATATGCAGCCACACACGATCACAACGAGGACATTACATTCGATGCTTCGTTTACAAATATTGTCACGTTCTGTGCAAGTTTATGTCATAAGAGATCAAATATATCAATTATCAGTATTTTATATTTTTGAATTTGTCTAACATATTTGCACGAGGGCCTCAAACTTCTTGCATTTGGTGAAAAACTGCAAAAACTCAAAACATAGCCTCATTTTAAGATCCTGTCATCAATATTTAGATATGAACATCAACTTTACCCGATAAGAAACTTTGCTACAAGATGTATTTTATAAAGGTGCAAATGTGTGTTAAATATCTTTAAGGGTAAGGCTGTTGCTCATATATAACGACACCACAAGTGACCTTTCTGCACACAAAAGTTCAGATTATATCAGCCTGTTCATTTATATATTGAATTAACATAATTACGAAAGGGGCCAAATAATAGCTACTATCATACCTCCTTTTTTGTTTTATTTGTCCGATAATTTCCATATATCATATGTATTCTGCAATAGAGGCGCAAGGCACCAAAGGGACATTCAAACCATCAAGTTAAAGACAAACTGACAACCCCACGGCAAAAAGACGAAAATCGATCTAAAGACAAACAGCAGTCTACAAAACAAAACACAGAAAGATAAAGACTGAGAAACATGAACCCCACGAAAAACGGGGCTGATCACAGGTACTCCACATGTGGCACCCGTCGTGTTGGTCAAGTGATTACAAACTCAACTCAGTGATAATTCGAATCCGGCGATGTTACACTCGAGGAAAAGAGGACGGGATTGTGGTTATTACTATTGGAACATATCCTTCGTCATTTATGAAACAGATATTTCGTAACCATCAACTAATTTGTGATGGCGTCCGTAAAATTTTCGAAGGGATGACCTCAACTTCACCACTTGAAACTCTTGGTTTAATTAATTCCTTGTAAGCAGCAACCCTCATTGAAGGAAATCATGATAGGAAATGCAAGCTCTGGGATATCGTATCAACTAGGAGATATATACTTAATAGGCAGGTGCTGCTGGAATGTTGCTACATAGAAATGGAAAGTTTACGATTGGAAGCTGAAATCATCTCCTTTGTAGTAAAGTTTTCTTCTCAACCGACCCTCATTGACGATTTCTAGATGTAAGTCAAGATATGAGACAGACTTAATTGTATCTGTTTAATCCGTTATTTCAAGTTCGATGGGATAGATGCGTTCAACATAGTCACCGAACTTTGAATCATTTAGTGAAACTCGATATAAATCATTTCCCATTTCAACTTTTGTTGATATTCTTGAAAAGATTCAATGTGATTGAATTCCTACAACCAAAATGAACAGAAAAAAATTATGGTTTTTGCCGAAAACTCATTATAGAAAAAAGGTACATCCGTATGGTTATGTTAATGCGTTTATACATGTTATATGTAATCATGTTATATGTAAACATGTTATATGTAATCATGTTATATGTAATCATGTTTTACTTGGTTACATTATCTCATTATGTTTGAAAATTATGATGGTTGTTATTCCACTCATTCTTAGGAGCGTGATTCTTGAAAAGATTCAATGTGATTGAAATCCTACAACCAAAATGAACAGAAAAAAATTATGGTTTTTGCCGAAAACTCATTATAGAAAAAAGGTACATCCGTATGGTTATGTTAATGCGTTTTTACATGTTATATGTAATCATGTTATATGTAAACATGTTATATGTAATCATGTTATATGTAATCATGTTTTACTTGGTTACATTATCTCATTATGTTTGAAAATTATGATGGTTGTTATTCCACTCATTCTTAGGAGCGTGATTGGCAAATAAATTTATATTTGTTTTTGTTGTTGTTGTAAACTGAAATTGTTCATTGCAGGACAAATGTTTCTAATTATTCATTTTACTACATCATAGTTAATACAGATATCTCTAAGTTTAGATACGTTCGCAGTATAGTTGAAACGTACAGAAAGACAATTGTGGACAGACAAACATGTCTAAATATATTATATGAGGAGCTATAACCGAAAGGGAAAAAGAAACAATCTCCGACATCGAGTTTATATCCGTTCCATTCAATAGTTACACTCCAATACATATTTAGTGGATTATTACAGAGCATGTACTAAATATGGGGTTCAATTTTCATGCATTTTGTGATAAAAGCAAAACATGATATTTAGTATCTAACTAAATACATATTTTTGATTTGACACCAGTAATTATATTATGTTTTATGTATATATCATGTATATCGTATCCTAGAACTTAAATATGTTTCTCAGAAATGTGTGATTTTTTAAAAGAAAAATTAAAGTTTTTACCGCAAAGTGTTTTATCCCATCTCCAAATGTTTACAAAAAAGAACATTGGCACTCATACCACATCTTTATATCTATGAGCAACATATGAAGCACAACAACTGTACAAAATTGCGTTCCAGTCCTATTAAGACTTTTGAAGATTTTTCATTCGAAAAAAGTATCTCCTAGAATGTAGGAATGTTTAAAAAGAAAACTAAATTCTCTAATTTCACGAAGAGAAAATAACATACATATCTAAATATTATGCACAACAACAGTGCGAAATTTCATCCACATGCTACCAACACTTTTAGAGTATTTGCCTTTACAAAAATTGTAGACAACTTATAACTATAGGACTCGTGCATCCTTTAAATTTAAAAGGAGGAATACTTGTGTAAAGGGTAGAGACATTAAATGTGTTTATCAATTGCACGAGGAGAGGGACTAACTCTATCAGACCTTTTGATTTTTTTATTATCCACATTAGGTATTAATGTTTTTGTATGTATTACCGTCCAGCTACCATTGGTCATGCTGCAAAACACATGTAGTCCATTATCAGACGTGGAAGGGTATACTGTATATACTCCCGTTTCGTTTTTGCATTTTCTCAATTTTGTACAATCTTCAGGTAAATCTTCATGAATTTCTGAAATATAGACATTACATGATTAGTCTATTTCTCAATCCGAAAAAGGATATACTATTAATAATATGTTCAACTGACAAGATCTTAATCAAGTTATGTTTTCCAGCTCAGTTTTGGATTAATTGTAGGACAGATGAGCAAATATCTTTTTCATTTGATAATATGTTTTATTTTTTCCTTTTTACTTTCTGACTAGCTTGAAGAAATTCATTCACTTAATTTCGGATGGAAATACATATCTCTATTTTTACAGTAGGTGCTAAATTCATACAAATGCTGATCCTTAATTTACTGAAAGACAAATCATTTGATTCCGTCATACGCTTTCATTTCATATGAAAGCAATATAAGATTAAAGAATAATTAGCTCCACCTACTAAATAAAACAACACTATTTTTTTGCATTGTTCGTGTTCTTCATGCAAACAATAATGGTTTTAAAAAAATTGCAAATTTTATTAATTTGAAAAAAAAGTAGTTGACCAGGTATCTTCTAAAAATAGATAATTTATATGTACGTATAACAATAATTATTATCTTATGATACACATGTACAATGATGATTGAAATTTAATATCTTTATACGAGCTATTCATTCATATTCGACATTTGCATATGCCAATTTCAGCTTTATGACGTATTAGTGTTGACTTTATGTGGAATGATGCTGCATTCATCTCCCTGGACAATTTCTGTCGACGCTTTGTGTTTAAAGTTTATCTTTTATATTCAAGATGTAAATTACATATATTTTAGTTTCAAAAATCTTTAAATATATGGATTGAATGCTGTGTTTTTAAAAATCTATGAGAAATGAAAGCAAGTGACCATCACATTTTTAGCAAGAAGCCAGTGTTGCATGATGAGTCAACTACCAACAACGAAATAAAAAAAAAAGCACATGAAAGAAACGATTTTTTTCCTTTTCCAGTCAGACAAATAAGGAATGCAATTATCAAAAAACTTCGCACACTTGATACTCTTAAACTGCTGTCTCGTGTATTTTAACTTGATTTAAATATTGTATTTTATTCAAATATGTACCACAGCTATTGTTCTCAATCAAATAAAACGGGGTTTGATTTTTAGGATTACATGAATTTTTCACAGAGTTAAACGAAATAGAAACTGGATTATAGTTTTTATGTTAACAGTGTGAAGAACTCAAAAAGAAGCCATACAAATAAGTGATGAAAGTGACAAAGAGTTGATTGACAACTTAAACTTAAACAACCTGATGTACATGTAACCATCGCATGTTGGTCAACAAAATTCAGGGGTTACAATCATTAATAAAATGTTGTGTCAGTTCATAAAACAGCGAGAACTAGCAAGTAGAAAGCTAGATAAGAACTTACTGATACATGTATAAACAAATAAACCTTGTCGAAAATGCATGTTAAGATTATAGTTATAATGTTTCCTCTTTGGGTCAAGATACCAGATGGCATATGATTATTAAGAATTAAAGTTAGAAACACCCTCAGTATGATTAACACGCTATATTGTGATAATTTCCTTTGTTCCTATATGTTATATTTAAATCAGATATATTTTAGTTAATATTAAAACTAATTACGAATAATGTACACTACAGTAATAGTGTGCACATGAAATTTACACTACACATTCAAAGAATAAACAGATCTGAGTAACTATTTATTATTAAATCGCATAACAACACAATTCGTGATGATACTTTGATGCATTCCCTAAGAAGTTACCGTTTTGTTTATTTCTATAGCAAACACGCATTACTTGTATCAATAATTTAAACCAGTTTATCCTTATGTTTTCATATGTACATAATTTGTCAAAGCATACTGATTGACAAAGGACGCTTGTTTCTATGTATAATATTTCAAATATTAAGGATGGATACATACATCTGTCATGTATTAATGTTTTTTGTCATTAGAGGGAATTTTATGTTGATGTGAGATTTTATAGTTTCTGTTTATTATTCACAGCGCTTTGTAGACTCAAACGATTTTGAGCTTGACATAGAAACCTGTATTTTGTTGAATTCTGTACGCTAGATGTACTTTGGCTATTTGTGTCGATATGTTGCTGTCTCATCCATTTTCACTCCACATCTTCTTTCATTTATATTGTTCTATATTTAGTGTAAATTGGTAACATAAATTGACCCAAACTTAATAAATTGATTTAACTGATTCGATTTAATATTTTTAACCCTTGTATACATATTCGTTTTACCTTCTTGGTCCTTGACGCAAACCACGCCTCCATCTTTTTTGTTCTCACAAATTTCTCCACGTTTACAAGGATTTCCCAGGAATATATCATACATAGAATCCTGATATTGAAAAGAATAGAATAAAAACAACGAAAACAACCAAGTGGACACCAAAGTTAGATAACATATTAAAACCGATGATTTGTAAAGGGTTTTCACGTATAATTACGAATAACGCTTTGCAAGATAAAAAAAAAAATCACAAACATTATTTAAACTTCTACGTCTCTAAAATTGGAAGATCTAAACTTGGATTACTGAGAAAAAACAAGATAATGCTGTTTTGTTTCGGAGAAAAAAAAAAAAAAAAATAGTATAACAAAGTCGTAGAAAATATAACTATGAATCAAATGTAATTATTATTTTGGAAATATACAACAATCTGATTGTGTAAATATCCTGTAATTGTTGTTCCAAAAGCCATCGGTTAGATTTCGAACCTATCTCAGATTTTGTAAAGAAATGCTCAAAGTATTGATTTTATAACCAATTTCGAAATAAGTATGTTCATTGACAGACACCTTTCCAATATTATTATTATATCTTGGTAAATTATAATTGCTCATGTCATGTCAAAATAAAGAGGTTTTATCGATATTATTGTTGGATCTTACGTCCAGTTGTAAATATTTCAGTCATGTTAAGGACAAGAACAAAATAATAAAATATCAATATATATGATCTGATGAAATTTGGTAAATCTAAGAGTAGGCAGAATAATTTGGCTGAAACTGGAAAACAAGCTAGGCTTTATTCGGTATACGTAGCATCAGAGAAAGGAAATTTTCAAAACTTGCCATACTTTTTATCACATAACCAAATATTTTGAAAGGGACTGCATATTTACACGTTCTCAACAATCAAATCAATGAACTGCATATAGTGGTTTTACTTGGTGGTGTTTAAGATCAGGTAAAGAAATTAAGATGAAATATAATATGATTAGGTTGCCGATTAAATCCAAAGTATCTAAAACTAATCAATTTCAACATTTTTAGTTGCGATTGAAAAACACCGTCGTAATTGCATCCGATATTTGTCAAATATATTTATCTGTTCATAAAATAGAGTAATCATGATAGCTATAGGTGTATATTTTGTCTAAAAACATATGATAGGGTATGTATTTTTGTTATTCACAAAAGGATGGAAGCGCCCCCGAGACCAAAGAGGAAGGATCCAGGAAAAAGTATATTTACATGCCGACGAGAGGTAAACACGATAGCGGAAATTGTTTTTTTATCATATTGCACTCAGAAGATCGTGCGATGTGATATACTGCTCGAGACAATATGTCTCAATTTTAGTGTAATGACCCTATAATATTGTGACTAATAAATTTACAACTTCAGAACCCTATTATAGACTTTTTATTATATACACAAGCGTGTAACCAATCATACATTTTAATAAGGTGAGGCAAATTGTTATACATTTGATTAAAGCTAAATATGGCCCGAAGCTCTGCTGTAGGAAAATTACTATTCTCAATATGGCCCTGTCTACATACAAAAAAAACGTGAATTAAATTTTTGGTTACAAGATCTGTAGGCTTCATAAGCTTTTACCCAGTCAGATATTGTAATAAGATAAAGCTACAAACCATACGTCATACTTAGAATTTTAATCACAAGTGGTTAACAATTTTGCCGGAGAGAATCAGCAACATGTGACGTAAAAGTGTGATGCTGACAATTTGGTTACTGGTAGAGTGAATCAAAAGTATGACTGGTTGCTACACTCCATTAATGTCTTGGTGGTTAAACCTGTTGTTTAGCCTACTTTCCAGTACTAAAGGTAAACATGTGGATATACATTTAGATAAACATGGATTTATTCCAAACCATGATTTTGTTTGTTCATATTCCTTCATCAACAAAAATTAAGTTAAAACGGCTGTTGAATAAATTGCAAATAGAAGGTACTAACATGAGTATAAAAAATGTTTTTCCTCTTTTAAAAGCACTCAAATTGCCATGAAAATGTATTAATCCGCAAAATTTCAAAAAGATAATCTGTAACGTCTCAATGTTTAAGCATATAAGGTTAAAATGAATCACTTTATAAAATTTTTACGCAGTCACACCAATTCTGGGCAGGGACTTAAGATTCGATTCAAGTGTTGGAAGAATGCATCACTGAGCTGGCGTTACCCAACACACCCTCAACATCATGCTTTCAAATTACAATTTACCTACTTCTTCACAATTGCAAGGTATACAATTTTCAAGTTATATCCAAAAATATGTTGTTGTTTTCTTCCTAAATGTGTATTAAATAAATGCAATTTGACGTTTAGCAACAAACAAACAATCTGAAATCTCTACTACACCTGAAATGTACAACATTTATAAGAGCCGGTATTTCACGCATACGGACAGAAATTCACATGCAGACAGCAAGTTGAGCCAAGGTTAAGTTAAAAAGCTATAAAAATAAATCCAAACGCAAAAGACACGCACATGTATCAAAAGCTGTATGGTTATACTAAAAGTTGTAAAAATTAAATATCAAAGTTTATAAAAGTATAAATATTGGTTGTAGAAGTGCACATGTATATCTATATTTGTTTTAATAATTCATTGAATATATCGCATACAAACTGGGTTATCATTTAAAAACAAAGTTTGATTGAGAGAAAATAAACAGAACTGGAGAAGATTTACGAACATATATGATAAGTTTTGTGACAACCATATTTTGAATTTCCATCTTGTCATTTATCTAATATGAGTATGAAAAAAATGTCATCATTTTAATTGGGGGTAGGGGAATCTTCAACTAACATCAAGTATTGACAGTTTTATTATAATAAAGTCAAACGTTCAAATTAATATGTAAAGATTAATGTTTTAGAATCACAGAGTGAAAAATATGACAAAAAATATCACACAATGAAATAAGAACTTAACTCTTAGGTTGTTTTCATTCTTTAAATATGCATTTCCTTACTCATTTGATTTGAAATCTTCTTTTCGTATGAAAAATAGACAGCTTGAAAACAAAACCAGTACACAGAAAACTTATTTTCTACAAGTTGTAAACAATTATATAGAATGTTCGTTATTTCCTCTTGTTGTTTGAAATATTCAATCTATATGACAAATATACAGTTTTGTACTACATGTATAATAGAATGGCCCATTTGATATGAATATGACAATAACAATGAAACTACTTAACTTGTTGACTGTTTATAATACAATATAAGAGGGTTGTCCGTAAAGCTCGTGGAAAAGTCTGCGTAAAAATAGCATTTCAGGTAAATTCTTTTTGCATATTTGTAATCCTGAACTATATCCTAGTTCGGTTACTCGTATATCAATATTTGTCCAATTTTAAATGCGAAATAATAATACTTACTTCATATAAATATAAGCAATAGGGACCCGGAGCACGGCGAAAATATCACATAACATGCAGGCTGGTGTTTTCATATTTTTGTTATTTTAAGTTTCAAAATCCGCCAAAAAATACATGAAACTTACATTGTGACGTCGACAATAGTCTTACACCTGCTAAATTTGAATGGTCAAAATTTCGAAATGGCGGAGAAATCTTGATTTGAAGCGTTGAATCCAGAATCGGCATCACTGACAAAAAGGAAATTTACGGAAAAGGTGGAGCAGCGGGCGGTTATAAAGTTTTGTGTAGACATCGGAAAAACGCCAACAGAAACACACAAATTCTTAAAACAGTCTGAGAAACATAGCAAAGTTAGTCGTTCATTGGTATTCAAGTGGCACAAAAGATTTGGGGACGGAAGAGACAATTTGGAAGAAGATGAGCGAGAAGGTAGGCCATTTTTTCAGGGAATCAGATGCGATAAAAGATGAAGTTCTGAACGTTATCAACAGTGACCGGCGACTAACAGTTGCAGACAAATGTGACATTTCTAAGACTACAGCGCACCACATTTTAGCAAATGATTTAAATATGAATCGAGTATCTGCTAGATGGGTACCGCGACTTCTTACAGCAGAACATTTAACAAAAAGAATGGAATTGTCAAATCAATTGATTTAAAAAGTTTCTCGTGGTGGCATACGATTTCTAGACAGAATAATTACAACCGACGAAAGCTGGTTTTATTACTACGATCCGGAAACTAAACAACAGTCAAGTCAGTGGAAAAACTGTAACTCACCGCCACCAAAGAAGGCAAAGATAACCAAATCAACTGGAATGAATATGTTCATTCTCTTCATGGACCGAAAAGGAATGTTACTGACACATTCTGTACCCCGTGGCCAGACTGTTAATTCTGAATACTACTCCAAGGTATTTAACATAATATTTGCTTTTAAAAATAATGAATGATCTTATATTAATAATTAAAACCTAAATAAAATGAAATAAATAGTTTAAAAAGGTGTTTATCATAGAATAAAAAATAAATTATCAATCTTTATTTTAATTTAGATGCAATACGATTAAAAGTCCGTTTATTTTGTACTTTCAGGTACTGAGGCGAGATTTGGTTCAAGCTTTAAGAAAGAAACGCCCTTATTTAGCAGCCAACATAGAGCAAGTGATATTACACCAAGACAATGCACTGGCCAACACTTCTCTAAAAACTCATCTAGAAATTGATTTACTTGGATTCGAATGTCTGAAACATCCTCCGTATAGCCCTGACTTAGCGCCAATGGATTTTGCGGTATTCCCGCATATCAAATCTTTTCTCCGTGGACAAAGGTTCGACAATTTACCTGAACTAAGACAGGAAGTAATGAACATAATCTTAAAAATGAAAACAAAACAGTTTGAGAAAATATTTGATGACTGGTTAAAAATATGTAAAACATGTGTTGCTTTGAAAGGAGACTACGTTGAGAAAAGTTAAAATGTTGACGTCGTCGAACGTCGGAACGTCGGAAATATTTGTTTGGGTGCTCCGGGTGAGAGTTTCTTATGATTTTTAAATTGATGAAAATACGATTATTTAAGCAGGTACTGAAATAAAATTTTGTACACTTAATCAGTGAAATTAGTTATATACTTGTTCTATCTATTTAGGACGGGTAAATAATATTTTATTGAGATTATCCTCAAACTTTACGAACAACCCTCGTATGCTATTTGGTTTTCATCATAATGGAAATCTCTAACTGCTATGGACCATTTCCAGTTTTAGTATAAATGCAGATGGGCAACATGACATTATCACGCAAGGATTAATATAACAACTCAATACTTTATTTGCTAATATGAATGCTCATCTTTTCTTCGTTTTTTCACTGCTACAAACATCCACAGATTTTGGTAAAACTGAATGGTTAATTTCACATAAGTATAAATTGATAATGTCAATATTTAAGCTGTCAGCTGTCTTCATTTATTAATTTTGCTATTTAAAAAATAAACTGGTTTACTATAACAGGATGGTCAGTTTGGAATAAAAATGCGGGAAATAATGTAAAACTTAAGTCCTAATTTGTATGCTTATGCGTTCTCATTGCCTTACAAATCGTTAATCTAAGCGATCGGTATTCTCAAACAGTAAATACGTTTAACTTATAAACTACATTATAAACTTATGTAGACACAATTTAATTAAAACATTTTTTTTTTCTAATATGGAACTCTTGTCTATAAGGTAGTGGAACATCAACAATTTTCTCAACTGGCAGAGGCTAAAGTCAAAATTAGGATCCCCTGAAGACTTTTTGTTGAATGATCAGTATTTTACTCACGATGGAGATGTAAAAGTAACATGATAGAACAGAAAGGGAAGGAAATTAATATTATTTGAGATTGATCTCTGATATATCTTTTACACAAAATAACAGAAAATAATAATTCAAATAATGTCATTGCTTAATTTTCAAATAATCCCTTCTTTCTTGTTTCTGTTGTGTTCTCAAAACAACATAAAGCAGACAAGTTCTATTTTAATAACAACAAATATCATTCATTCGAAGAGCATGTTTGAATTTCAATTGTGCTGAATGCCGAAATAAAAAAGAAAAATGAATCCTAAAACATGCATCATATGTGCAGGATGCCTTTGGCTAGTCATTGTATGGACATTACAAACATAGAGAATATTTCATATGCAGTAAAAATCTGGCCGAATATTTATCAATTCTCCCGTTTTATTTTCCTATTTTGTGAGCAGCTGATGATGATGCCCTAGATTGTCTAGCATGACTTTTTTGTCGACCTCTTCATGAGAAATATTGATTAGGCAAACATTTATTTAACTGCGTCTTACCAAACTATATTCTTCTTTCAGAAAGCGATAAACTACCTAGATAAAGCAATCAAGAGCTATATTATTAACATAAATGTTGAATATCAAAATTAAACAAAAGTGTAAATACGAGGCACATGACTTTCATTTTTTAAATTTTGATTTTAAGGTTTGTTAAGGAAAAACACCAAAATGTTCCAGGTACTGGTATCTACACTTAAACATGGAAACTTTTCGGGGATGGAGTATGATCTTTCAAAATCTATCAACCTTGATATTTTGCAAAGAATAAGTTATCCAACAAAAAGTGCGACAAAGTTAATATGCAGATG
This sequence comes from Mytilus californianus, assembly GCF_021869535.1. Lineage (NCBI taxonomy): Eukaryota > Metazoa > Mollusca > Bivalvia > Mytilida > Mytilidae > Mytilus > Mytilus californianus. Next base: position 55,571,092 of record NW_026262679.1, on the reverse strand, counting down.
GTACATTTGTAATTATTATAAGAAAAATATATCGGGCCAGATTACTTATCAATATATTTTACTGTGTCTTCTTTTTATAATCGTTTACAAAAGATGATGACAAATTTATACTTACTCCTCTGTAATGATCAACTTCAACATATACAAATCCAACCTCGTTGTGAAAATCATCGACAGAGACACATTCAGGTCGGAAGTTCAGTTCACAACGCAATATATGTCTGTTATAGTTGTAAGAATGACATTTGGGTCTCCGGATACATTTGTTAAAACACACCCTGGGGGATATTTTCTCAAATGTACGAATGTTGAATCCATCGAGCTTTGTATCAACCTTGTCTGGATTCATACGAAAAATACCAGAATTGCATTTATCTTCAGACGCCATTACTATGTCAACCAATAGAAGTAACAGTTGTCCAAGGCAAACTAACATGCTGTTGGTTAGTTTTTAGAAAATTGATTTTCTCAGAGAATTGTTATCTGCAGAAACATATGTGGATACTGTGCACCTCACAGTTCATTGCAGTATGGAAATAACGGATATTGTTCATTATACATGCATGATACATTTTATATATTTGATGGAAAAGTTTGAATATCGGATTTAAAATGATCCAATCGAGAAGCATAACTCTTTATGTGTAAGTATGAAGTGACAGACGCAGATGTAAACCAGGTCCCTATTGGTTACTATATGTAGACATACAAAGTTTGATAATTACTTCGATCAATTTGTTTTCGAAAGCTCATATATTAGCAATCAGAAGAGGTAAAACTTGAATCGGATAGAATAGAATAAAAAAGACGAAACAACTATCCCTAAAATCATTAAATACAAAATCAACATCGCAATTCCTGCTACGACACAGTTGCATTACAAAAATAGATTTTCCTCAAATGCCACCGTTGTATTATTTGCGCTAAATCTGGTTCTGTGATTAGAAATTCTCTAGAAGCAAATAATATTAGATGTTACTTGTTTAACGACAACACTTTCCAAACTGTATTAATAATCGGTATTTGTAAATTCTACACCCATAGACGATATGTAACTTCAAAGTCGATATTAAGGAAACAAACAGTTTTCAGGACACATAACCTATAACAATCACGTAGACGTGAAACAAAGAAATATTAACGCAAATGTATCATGAACTGCACAATTTCCGGGGGCAAGGGTTGCTCAAGGCCAAGTCAATGATCAGATAAAAAAAATGACACCAAAGTCATTAATTGTCATTGACGTTACTGGAATAAGACAAATCACAAACAAAATGAGAAATATGAACTCTATCATAAATAACCAATGTTGGCATCAACATCCTATAACGCGCAAAATGAATGTGTGGCTTTGTCAGTTTTTTTCAAACCTCAACGGTTAATATATTAAAATGTGAAGACGATGAAATAAGCCCGAAATGTTAGGTTCGTCCCTTATAATGTTTATCTGTTGGCCTCATTGGTGATGAACATGCAAACTTGTTATGTATTTAGCCCTCCCAACTTTTTGTTTAGAGCGTACTCTATAGACCTTATACTAGAGACAAGTGCGCACCAAACTTGATATAAGTTTATTTACCATCATCGGGCCAGTTACACTGCAATTAGTGTTAGTCACCGAGGGGACCATTCAATCAAGAGCCAGTGCTCCAGTATTCGTAAATATTATTATTATACATTTATTATAAGTTTTTAAAGTATGCATTACGTAATTCTACTGAAACTTAGGTTGTATCGCCCTATGGTACAATATATTTAAGACGGCTTTGATAAGTTTTATTTCGGTTCATTTATTTCTATGCTTATATAAGTTTTTGTGTTTTTTTGCCTCTTGAACCTCTTTCTCGAGCGTTTATTTTAAAGGTTTTCCAGAATAAAACGTGTTGTGCCCACTTGTATCATACGTTTATTTGGTTAATTCAGACCGAACTCCATCTGTAATATAATTAACCATGTTTAAATTCTGAAAATGTCCTAAAACTAATTAGGTTGCAACTTCTTCAATTCAATTTGACCTTACGTTTCGTTCTGGCTATGATGCTATTAAGCGTTTAACATATTTGGATTCACAACTTTTGATCGCTTGGGTGGAGATATTGTAGAAACACAATTTGGCAATTTACCTACCGGTATAATACTTTTATGTTATTACCTATTGATCGTTACCGATATTTTTACTAAAGGAGAAGAAGTGAGATGACCACCTTTTAAGGATATCAGTAAATACACCTTAGATTTTTCTTATTTTTTTCCTTTAGGGCTTCGAACTTCTCATAAACAATGCAAAACTAAAACCCTTTCAAAATATCTTATTCTTTCGTGATCGTTCCATTGATATATTAAGATATGAGCCACATCCTTACCAAATCAAATATGTTTTGCTACAAAATGTGTTATACTAAGAAGTTTACAATAGTGAACATCTTTTCTACTGAGCCTGTTGTATGTACTTAATTCTGCGAAAAAACTATGTGCACAATGACAATTTAATTTCAATATATTCATTTCGACATGTGTATGACGCAATTAGCATTTCATCCTAATAATTTATTAATATTAGCATAGATTAACATAAGTTTGAATGGTTTAAAGAATTTTACAATTTTTAAAAATGAACTAGATAATAACTCTTAGTATATTCCAATCTTTTTAGTTAAAGAATGAAAAAAAAAATATACTTAAATTTAGGTTGCAAATCCATTACACGCTTTTTAGGATTTCTGCTTAATACTTGTTTGGTTTTGATGCTCCCAAATGTTTTAAATACTTAGCTTCTCCAAAGTTTTTGTTTTGAGCGTACTTGATGAAGGTTATTCTAGAAACCAGTATGGCAAGGTAACAGTTTCATGAGATTGTAATTGAGAAAAAAGTAGGACACAATCCTGAATGTGTAAATAGAACTGAACTAAACTGAGGACAAAATGGCTAATTGCAATGTGTAATAACAAGAAAATGAAGGGATATCAATTTCTACAATCTCAATAATAAATCTATTCTAAAAAAGTCTGAATTTACAGTACTTTCTTGATTCAAATGAAATAAAAATACATCACAAATATTCAAAACTTGAATAAACTTAAACAACAGTATAGAAAATTCATCATAATGCTACTACGTGAGTCCTTCCATTAATTATGAATAAGTGAATAAATTCGTAAATTAACAAAACAACATTTTTTATCAATATGCAAACAAGAATGACAAAGCAAAAGCAAAATAAAAAAAATAGATAAATGAAACAAAATTAACCACGAAGAAGGAAGAAAAAACAAACGTACAAGATCACACAAAAGACATAAAATTTCCGTCGATTAGCGAGTAGGTAACTAGAATCACTTCAAATCATCTCGTAAACGCAGGTAAAAACGGACAATAAAATTGAAAATTGAAATGGGGAATGTGTTAAAGAGACAACAACCATGAAACAAACATGAAAGTGGAAATTACAGGAACCAGAAATGAACAGAAACAACAACTGTGTGCATCGATAGCGTAAGCATCTATTGCTATGCTTAACACGTAACGCAATTCTCAAATTTTGTCCACCAGCACGTGTCATGGCTAGGAATATACAGACCTGTATTGAATTTAGACGATGCTATTTTCTAAATGATGCGATTTTCGCCTAACAGTGTGGATACCTAAGATTGTATTCTTTTATATTAAATGCTAGAATCGTTAGCAAACAAATCTATTAGTTTGGAATTGGATATTTCTAATAGAAAGGTAAGGGAAGCAACTATTGCCTTATGTAAAACTGAGCAAAATTGACAAGGGAGAATTTACAACCGCTTCAAAAACACAGAAATATAAATGAATAAAGAGATGAACAGGAGGAATTCACTATTCACGTCAACAGATGATGATGACAAAGGCGTTATTTCTTGATGGAAAAGTAAAAACAAAAAATATATAAAATGTGCATACTCATGTAGAATCAATGTAAAATATTTTAAAATTCATGACGAGTTCATTGTTCCAAATTACTGAGATTATGCCGTTCACTAATGCAAGCATCATCAACTCATTGAAAATAAAACAAATTCTTATTACGCAAGGTGATTTGTTTAAATATTAATGCTGCCGGCTGCATCATATCCTCTTAGAAAAATCTTAATTTTAATCTTTTCCTTTCATTTAAATGGAACAATAAATTAGCAGTTAATACTATAAAGTCATCAGGTTGTTTTTGCGATGTTTTAATTATTTCCAAAATTGCGTAGGATTACTCTCATTTTAAATTTTGATAGCATGATTTGTATGCAGCATTTCTTGAAATCCCAATCATCAATTGCAATATCTCATTTTTGTCCACTGTTCACTAATCTCCAAAATAAATGCACGCAATAAAAAAATTGGGAATTCGTACTTTCTTGATTCAGTTAAAATAAACATACATTACAAATATTCGAAACTTGAATAAACTTAAACAACACCATCGGAAATTCGTCATGATGCCATCATGTGAGACATGTTTGTTTTAATGTTATAATCAACACAAAAGTATATAATGTTGACAATTAATCATTTCTTCACTAAGCTCTTTTGTGTCTGATGTAATGGTTGCATAGTTTTTCGTCGACGGTTTAGTTGCAACACGTACCTGCTATTTATCTGTGAACCATACCTCATTTCCATTTTTGTTGGGAAGGAGGTGTTCCTTGTCCACATTTTTTATGTAGAAACCTTATTACCAACGGAATATCAGATCTTGATGGTGATGTTGATTAAAAAGCTACAAAAAAAGTAAACTAATTGATTCTTTCAATAATCTTATTCTTTAAGGTCATCGATTTAACATAAGTAAGATCTTGGAATATTGTCTTTATCAGTACTAACATTGGTTTTGTTTTTAATACATTTAATTTTGCTGTAACAGCACATCATAAAACACAACTGTAGTATTTAGTTGAAAAGGGATTGACTCATCAGAAGTGCACGAAGCAAAAAAACAAAGACAAATACCAACATATCAAAAATACAAAAGACACAGATTACCGATCTGGAAGTACTCGTAGCTAGTTCAACGCCATTTACGTACTAATAAGTAAACAATGTTTCCCTGAAAAAATAAAAAAAAAATTGAAAATAGACACATCAATTAATTGTTTATGTATATAAAATTTATACAAAGTTGTGGTAATAATAGTCAGGAAATATCAAGTAGATGTCGCTACAAATAATCAAATAATCTTGTGTAAGCAGGGTCATTGTCATTGTACCGACATGTACATTTATTTTTTCCTTTTTCCCAATTTACGCATGCACATCAGAAGTGCACGAAGCAAAAAAACAAAGACAAATACCAACATATCAAAAATACAAAAGACACAGATTACCGATTGGGAAGTACTCGTTGCTAGTTCAACGCCATTTACGTACTAGTAAGTAAAACAATGTTTCCCTGAAAAAATAAAAAAAAATTGAAAATAGACACATCAATTAATTGTATTTTATGTAAATAAAATGTTTATGTATATAAAATTTATACAAAGTTGTGGTAATAATAGTCAGTAAATATCAAGTAGATGTCGCTACAAATAATCATATAATCTTGTGTAAGCAGGGTCATTGTCATGGTTTTTCCATTTATCATGTTTATTCAAGGGATAACAAACTGAGCAAAAAAACAAAAAAAAAACAAAAAAAAAAAAAAAACGAATTCATGCCTACCGACATATACATTTATTTTTTCCCTTTTTTCCAATTTACGCATGCACATCAAATGCAGCAGAGACGAAAGTCATCTGAGCAAAAATTAACAAATTTCTATTTCTTATAGCTCCTGTATCAGTGTATGTATTTTATATGTACAAATGTCTTACAGTCTCAATTTACCAAATATAATTCAGTCTGACATGGCCAAGGACCATTTAATACTTCTGTATGGAACGCCACAGCTGTCTTATGTGGAACTCTGATATTATGTTATGTTGTTTTTTTATTACTTGATGATGATATTTTGTCTTTACATAATATGGTTTTGACATTATGTAATGATGTTTTGATATAACTCAATATGGAATAGTCATAACTTAATGATATTTCGATATTACACGATATGGTTTCGTATTGACTTGATATAGTTTTGTCATTACTTAATATGGTTTTGTCATTACTCGATGTGGTTTCACCATTATCTAATGTGGTTGTGTCATTAGGCAATGTGGTTTTATAATTACTTGATGTGTATGTGACTTAACGTAATGTAGTTGTTTCAGTACATGATGTGGTTTTGTTATTTCGTAATGATGATTTGCCAATTCTTTATATCGCTTTAACATTATGTAATGATGTTTCAAAATTTGACGATTTTACACTACATGATGTGTTTGTTTCAGTATTTGATGTGGTCCTGTCATTCTTTGATGTGGTTATCACATTACTTGATGGGGTAAAACCACGTGACCATTTATGAAAAAAATATGTTCTTTTTTTAAACCGATTTCCATATGTCGTTTGTTTAATAATATTTAATGCAAAAAAAGAAAATATGGTATGATTGCCAAAAAGACAACTCTCAACCACATACCAAATGACGTAGAAGTAACAACTATATGTGACTGTATGGTCTTCAACAATGAGCAAAACCCATACCACGTAAGCTATAAAAGGTCCCGAAAGGAAAAATGTAAACAACAATTCAAACGAGAAACCTAACGATCTAAATGATTTAAATGATGAAGACGTCGACGACACTACCGACGACGGGATATAGGTTTGTTGTGTCTCACTGCCGCTACTTTAATGTCGAAGGCTCGACACAATCAAAAGACTTGTACTTTATTGTCAACAAATAGGACACTTTAAATCAACGCAAACTAAAGTTACAGGGAAATGGGGGGATCGGACTAAGCGACAAAGCATCAATTCTATAAAATAAGAATTCTCCGATTTTTTTTAAGCATGTATGATCATTTGAACATATACGAATATCAATCTTTTATTTTTTATAAATTGCATTCTCTGATATACCTCGCACTAATTGAAAAACAAACTTTTTGGAATATCTGTTTCACAGGTGACGACGGATATGTTCCAGTTGTCGTAACCACAATTCCATCATCTTTTCCTCGAATGTGAACTACCAAAAAAAACCAAATCACTGAGTTTGTACTTTCACGAATAACACGACGGGTGCCACACGTTGAGCAGAATCTGCTTATCCTTCCGAAGCATCCAAAATCACTCCCGATGGATTTATATTGCCCAGTCATACCGATCTATTGAGTTAAGCCAATTGAAACTGTTTTTGGCATTTTTTTTTCTTATGCTGTGCTGTTATAATATAGTCCGAGGTTAGGTTAGGGTTCAGCGCTCACATACCTGTAAAACTCCGCCATGTGCACTTTCTTTATGTGCCAGCCCCAAGCTAGGAGCCTGTAGTTCAATGGTTGTCGTTGTTTCATGTGTGTCATATTTGTTTTTCGTAGATGGTTTAGTTATAAATTAGACCGTTAGTTTTCTCGTTTGAATTGTTTCACATTTTCAACTGGTGGCCTTTTGTAGCCAACTATACGGTGTGTAGATGGCTGTACGGTTGCCTATGATTGCTTACATCCACTGCATCTAAACTCTGGTGGATAGTTGTCTCATTAGCAATCACACCACATCTAACTTTATTTCAATTTCTATGTTGTGTTTTGTATAGTGTAACATTGTTTATCTTTTGTACGCATACCCCTGAGCCCTCTTTTCGGAAGCCCGAGCAAAAGCCCTTGATCCGCGATAAAAAAAAACTCATATTAGATAATTCGAATTTCAACTCGAAATCTTAATTTAAATGAGACTCAAATTCGAGTCTAACTCGAACTCTACCTCAAAAGGTGACTCAAATTCAAAGTTGAAGTCGAATTGTAACTCGAACTCTACCTTTAAATGTTACTCAAACTCGAAGTTCAACTCGAAACACAATGCTAACTAGAACTTTAATTCTAATAATGGCTTGAATTTTAACTCGAAATCGAAAAATAACTCAAAGTTTAACAGTAGCCCGAACTTTAATTTGAACTCGATGGATGGCCACACTCATCCAAGGCACATACAACACAGAAATCTATTTAAAAATAGAACTAGTTTTTTCGAATTGGTCACGTGGATTTACCTCATCAAGTAATGTGATAACCACATCAAAGAATGACAGGACCACATCAAATACTAAAACAAACACAGCAAGCAGTGTAAAATCGTCAAATTTTGAAACATCATTACGTAATGTTAAAGCGATATAAAGAATTGGCAAATCATCATTACGAAATAACAAAACCACATCATGTACTGAAACAACTACATTACGTTAAGTCACAAACACATAAAGTAATGTTAAAACCACATTGCCTAATGACACAACCACATTAAATAATGGTGAAACCACATCGAGTAACGACAAAACCATATTAAGTAATGACAAAACTCTATCAAGTCAATACGAAACCATATCGTGTAATATCGAAATATCATTAAGTAATGACTATTCCATATTGGGTTTTATCAAAACATCATTACGTAATGTCAAAACCATATTATGTAAAGACAAAATATCATCAAGTAATAAATATTACTCAAACTCGAAGTTCAACTCGAAACACAATGCTAACTAGAACTTTAATTCTAATAATGGCTTGAATTTTAACTCGAAATCGAAAAATAACTCAAAGTTTAACAGTAGCCCGAACTTTAATTTGAACTCGATGGATGGCCACACTCATCCAAGGCACATACAACACAGAAATCTATTTAAAAATAGAACTAGTTTTTTCGAATTGGTCACGTGGATTTACCTCATCAAGTAATGTGATAACCACATCAAAGAATGACAGGACCACATCAAATACTAAAACAAACACAGCAAGCAGTGTAAAATCGTCAAATTTTGAAACATCATTACGTAATGTTAAAGCGATATAAAGAATTGGCAAATCATCATTACGAAATAACAAAACCACATCATGTACTGAAACAACTACATTACGTTAAGTCACAAACACATAAAGTAATGTTAAAACCACATTGCCTAATGACACAACCACATTAAATAATGGTGAAACCACATCGAGTAACGACAAAACCATATTAAGTAATGACAAAACTCTATCAAGTCAATACGAAACCATATCGTGTAATATCGAAATATCATTAAGTAATGACTATTCCATATTGGGTTTTATCAAAACATCATTACGTAATGTCAAAACCATATTATGTAAAGACAAAATATCATCAAGTAATAAATATTACTCAAACTCGAAGTTCAACTCGAAACACAATGCTAACTAGAACTTTAATTCTAATAATGGCTTGAATTTTAACTCGAAATCGAAAAATAACTCAAAGTTTAACAGTAGCCCGAACTTTAATTTGAACTCGATGGATGGCCACACTCATCCAAGGCACATACAACACAGAAATCTATTTAAAAATAGAACTAGTTTTTTCGAATTGGTCACGTGGATTTACCTCATCAAGTAATGTGATAACCACATCAAAGAATGACAGGACCACATCAAATACTGAAACAAACACAGCAAGCAGTGTAAAATCGTCAAATTTTGAAACATCATTACGTAATGTTAAAGCGATATAAAGAATTGGCAAATCATCATTACGAAATAACAAAACTACATCATGTACTGAAACAACTACATTACGTTAAGTCACAAACACATAAAGTAATGTTAAAACCACATTGCCTAATGACACAACCACATTAAATAATGGTGAAACCACATCGAGTAACGACAAAACCATATTAAGTAATGACAAAACTCTATCAAGTCAATACGAAACCATATCGTGTAATATCGAAATATCATTAAGTAATGACTATTCCATATTGGGTTTTATCAGAACATCATTACGTAATGTCAAAACCATATTATGTAAAGACAAAATATCGTCAAGTAATAATAAAACAACATAACGTAATATCAGAGTTCCACATAAGACAGCTGTGGCGTTCCATACTTCTGTGGTATGCTATTTGTAACTTGTCTTTCCATTCAAAGTACATTAAATATATATGGAAGAATCATTTGTAACAAAAAAACTTTAAATTTTTAAATTGGTGTGAAAAAGTTATTTGAAAATTTTAATTTTCAGGCACACAGGTTCATATAAATGACTTTTGAATCATTGTAAAAAACAAATGAGTGTTCATTAGCTTTAAGTGCATGCTACATAGTATACAAGGGCAATATTATTTTAGGCAAAAATTTTGATAGCTGACATTTTTAGATTAAAACGTTAAAAAATAAAACACCCAAAGTTAAAAAATAAAACGACCCTATTGTCTGTAATATAAATCCTATTATCATGAAATCTGGTCAGCAGTCTTATACATTCCTGCACTTAGGTCATGCCAAGTTTTATAAAAAATGGTGAAGTCTTTCTATTCTTTATTAAGTTCCGGTGATACAGTTGATCTTTTCATATACATGTATTTGGGTTTTGTTGTAGTATATCAAAAATATTATAGGTAACTCGAAAACTGCACATACATTTTGGTATTCCCTCATCTCTTATTCTAACTAAGATTATATATTTTTTATTTTTTGTAAAGTTACATATTTGTATTGTTTATTGTTTATTTTTGATATCTCATGTATTAAGTGGCAATTCAATTGTTTGGAGTTTACACTTATAAATGTCTTATCTTATTCTACCAGTCATATCATTGACTTCCCATAAGTGGTTACCGTTAAACTGACCTACATGTGTACATGTACATGTAATTAATGAATGATTCATTGGTGTTTTAAGGCCACTTTCAGCCCTATTGATTAGTTGTGGCGGTCAGTTTTTAATTGGTGTAGGTAGCCCGAGTGCCCAGAGAGAACCACTAACCTTCAGTAGGAAGACTGATAATCCTAGTCAATTAAGATTATATTGGAGTGAAAAATTGTAATTACAATCTTTAACAAATTGTTTTCGTTATTGGCAATGCCAAAATCAGCACTCTTTTTAGCTTTGGTGACTTTGTTGCAGCAAGAGACAAAACAAAATTGGAAAGGATTCCTCACCTGCAACTGCAGCTTGCGGTTTCAATGTGTAACGATGAAATATAAGTCCAATTATCAGTAAAAAGGGGGAAATTGTGTTTACAAAATCCAAATTTGTTCAATGATTGATCTTTATAATTATGTGCAGTTTCAATTAAGGGAGAAAAAATAGAACTGGAAAGTCAGGATTTCATTTCTATCAACACTACACGAAAAGGCAGATTTACAACAATTTGGGCAATCATGTAAATGTTTGACAAATATAACTACTTTTCTGCCAGATATATTTGCGGACCTACTAATGTATATGTAAATGCATTATTCCTTTGGAATTATTTAGGACGTCCTCAAAGATATGCTAAAGATAATTATTTTATTTCCATAGATTTATTCATATTCCAAAGATATGTAAAGATAGGCTTTAGATTTGCATGCACTTTCCAGGATAGGAGATATATGCAAAGTTTAAAATTTGCATAACTGTTTTACAGAGGCGTGGGCTGTTTTGAGAGACCGCGGTTTATAAAACATTTACAACCAATGTAAATGCTGTCAAATGTTTCTGTTATATTTGCAAACGTTTCTCGATATCGTTCATGCATGTAAAGAAATGTATTTTATTTACTTATACTTTACAGTATTATAATTATTTTGCTAAATATTGATATTTGCAACATATCTTTACAGACGTATGCAAAGTTTTGAGAGACCGCGGTTTATAAAACATTTACAACCAATGTAAATGCTGTCAAATGTTTGTGTTATATTTGCAAATGTTTGTCGATATCGTTTATGTATGTAAAGAAGTGTATTTTATTTACTAATACTTTCCATTATCATAAATATTTTGATAAATATCGATATTTGCAACATATCTTTACAGACGTATGCAAAGTTTTGAGAGACCGCGGTTTATAAAACATTTACAACCAATGTAAATGCTGTCAAATGTTTCTGTTATATTTGCAAACGTTTGTCGATATCGTTCATGTTTGTAAAGAAATGTATTTTATTTACTAATACTTTCCGGTATTATAGTTATTTTGCTAAATATTGATATTTGCAACATATCTCTACACAGGTATGCAAAGTTTTGAGAGACCGCGGTTTATAAAACATTTACAACCAAAGTAAATGCTGACAAATACTTGCTTATTTTTGCAAACATTTGTCGGATGTATTCATGTACGTAAAGAAATGAATTTTATTTACTTCATAGTTATTATATGAAACATTGATACTGTTAAGTTGTCTTTACACAGGTATAGCTTTGCGAGACTGCAGTTTATATCTCGCATGCACAACAAACGTAAATGAGGGTCGTGATTAGAACTAAAAGAAGAAAAAAAGAAAATAATTTATTCCCAAAAAATTAGATAAAAAAGGTCTTATATATACAGAATAGAAAATAATCATGACAATGGACATAAAATGTAAAACAAAAGAGAAATATGACCAAAATTATCATAGAATACAGATATGAAAGACCCCATCCAGAAACTAGTAAATGCTATAAGATGTGTCAATTATTTCGCATTAACGGGGAAAAAAAATCCAGATATTGTATAGTTATTTTGCAGCAAAGTTCACGTATTGATGGTTTCAGAGAGCCACACCGAGCGAATATTTGAATTGAAGTAGATATTGTTCTTCCCGATTCAAAACAGAACTGATTGAAGATATAATTAATGATATTAAAAAATGGCAGGGTGCTTTTTAAATGTCGGACCGATGATATTTTTTTTCTATTTGAATAAATAAGAAAATCTCCAAAGCTTTACTCCAGAACCATGGAAAATATTTAAAACAGTAATGGGGATTTTTTTTAAGATCATGCTTGCATAACAAAACACAAATGCTTTAAAATGTTCATAACTTTCCTTACAGCAGAGTTTACAATTCGATATGCTTGTATCAGAACGGAACCTTTAACTAAGACGATGAATTGTAACAGTAAACTGATATTTTTTTTACATCTTATAGACACATAATAAATGGGTTGATGGATTGATTTGTGTAAACGTCCAGTTGCAAATACTACATGAATCTCAGGTGTAGGAAGAAATGCACTATTATAATAACACTGTACTAAATTGTAAGCAGCTTTACCTTTTGTACTTCAAAATATGAAAACAACGATGTCATTCAGGAATGAACTCTAAACTAGAATAAATAAGATCAAATCGATAAACATGTTACGCTTTCTCAACCCAAGCTCAATCTTGTTGTGGACTTTGAAAAAAGTTAGTTTAGCTTCTGCTTATTTGTGATCTTTTTCCATTTTAAACAAGAAATAAAAATTAATTATTTCAGTATAACTTGAGCCAAGGCGTGTGTTTTGCATGATCCTATAATTTGAAAATACACGAGTATGCATATACATGTATTTTATCAGAATGTTTATGTTTACAATTGAACATGTGTAATAATACAATAAAGAAAGAGCATGAATCAACTATCCCTTAATAGGTGGCAAATGTGTCACTTGTATGTAAATGAAGGGATTTTCCTGACTGTGAAATGGTTCATCTTTTAGCACTACAGGGTACCTTAAAAGGAAAACCGTATGTGTTAATTACCAAAATTGATCTAATAACGCTAATTGTGTATAATAAAATCCAGATGTTGCAAAGAGATTGATAATATACAAATATACCAATTACGCAAGCCAAGAATATGCCAGATAAAGACATCGGTATCATTCTGTAATTAAACATGCAGTTTGTATTCGTGAAAACGTGTTAATACTTTGAAAAACGCAAATAATTAAAAAGTTTACATGCTAGAAAAATAAAGAAGAAATAAGAACAGTTACTGTAACATTGTATCTAAAAATATGTTGAAATTATATACAGTAAAACTGTTTTTAAACAATTGTCTTTTGTATATAAAAAAAAGCATTATCGTTTCCCCGCTTCTCATAGCAGATATAATAGATTCGATGCAAAGCAAGTAATTTAACTTTTAAATTGGGTATAATCTCTGTATTTCGTGTTTTAACAAGAATAAAAATGACCAACATTGATGGAAAAAAAATACATCAATTTCAATAATCTTCCTGCTCCTGTATCAGTTTTATTCTAATGATATATTCAAGTATTTAATCAATTCAAAATTTTAATAAAAAATATTGGTGCCCTTTGGTTTCCCGATCTTGACTTTATCCTATTTAAAGGTATAATGATATAAAAAAAAATCCCAGTACATGTATTTGTTCCAATCGAAGGCTCAAAATTTTTAAAACATTTCTTATCAAGATTAGCACTTCATTTCAAATCAAAATAATGTTGTTGCTGAATGGGGTAAAGTTAATCGTCAATATCAAACTCTACCTCCATTTTGTCATCAGTGACAACATATCAAAATTTGAAAACCTTTGGATGAAAGGTTCATAAGTCATCGCATGGAAACGACTGGAGAAGCCCGCCCGCTCGTCCGCAGTACAACAATAAATCAATAACGGGACTGGAAATCCGGTAATAAAAATAGCAAGTCATTAATAAATGTAAAATAAATCTGGTTTACTGTCACATTCGGACATCCTCATGTTTATGTCGTATACTTGTAAACTGGTGTTTGTCTTTGAGTCGCATTTTGTTTTTACTCAATGCCATCAGCGGTGTGTCAGCACTGATTTTTGAAACTTGTCAGCAACAAGGCTGATATATACCTGATATATAAGTTTTATAAAAATCTGGCAAGAATTGTACAGAGCTAACAAGACCGGACGGAAGGACGGACGCCCGGTATTTCTATATCTACGTCCCCATCAACGCGTCGCGCGGGGACAAATATCCAACGACATCTTAAAATCATTTTGAATTTAGATTCATATTAATTTGCAATTTGGTCTTCGGGGATGGGTGTGTTTTTGGTGTTTTGAGTTAGACATGATGAACAGGCCTGGTACAAATGGTAAAAAACTCACCTTTTCACAAAGTGGGGAGACAAAACGACTCACAGACGATTAGCAAAGGTGCCTTTTTGTGGAGGGCATATTGGTCACATAGGCGTTGGGAAAAGCACGAGAGTATTCACAGTCTTATAAGGAGTTTTTCTAACAAGTATACAAGTGTTTATGTAAATTAAAAGGGTTGCTATTTCTTTATTTGCATAAATGGAAATGTGGGATATACACAGCAACCGGCCAATTAACGACAATCAAAACCAAAGACATATAGATAACACGTGACTAATGCAGGATGGACAAATATTGTTTTACTGCTAATCTGTTACAGTAGTTTTAGTAAAGATTCGTTGGTCTCTTGAATATGAAGGTTAATAAGTATATTTAGTATAGCAAGTATTAAATCTATCAAATTATAACATCACATGTTCACAACAATAGTCATATTTAAGCTATAACAGCAACATAGTTCAGTCTCCTAGTACGTATTTGTTAGTCTTGAAAAAACTCAAACCATTATGACATAAGGAGATGTGATACGATTGCCAATTAAACAACTTTCCATCAAAGACCAAATGACGTGCATGTTAGCTTGCTATATTTGAGATCTCCCAATTACCACCCACTATGAACTGCTAATACAAAGAGATATTTGGTCACCAAATGATTTATAATAATTTATAAAATAGAACATCATTATATATGCTAACATAAGTTGTGTTCCCTTGGCAAAATACTGGAATCATATTGTTTTACCAGTGTCCTTTCGACAGTCCGTCCCGCACTTACTAGTATATGTTTATACGGCTGATTTCGTAGGATTATGTACAGTTTTTAAGCTTAAACCTTTAAATGATGTACCTGGTGTTAGTACATACACTAAAGATTCGCATCTTGTCAATTTTTTCTTTTTTTTTATGACAGGTTGCTAAATTTGGCAGTTTGAAATATATTGCGCCGATTTATTTTTTACCTATATTGAGGGTGCATATATATTCTCAAGATCATTTTTTCTTTAATAATTTTTCACGAACGACATAATGTTGAACTCGGTGTATTTGAGTGAAATTTTGCATACACTTTGCAAGGTTTGTCCGACTAACTACGCACATAACCCACACGTTTACATCATACAGAGTATCCTTTATTTAGATTGTGTATTGTATCAGGATGTTGATTTTCTTTTTAATTTTCACAACTAACAGAATGTTTAACCTTTCTTGACTGCTGCACCAAATGTGTTTTTCAGACACAACAATTCAAATTGCACTGTATCGTCCTGTAAATGCATGAAATATTTGCCACCGGACGTTGAGCAACCACCAATCAATCAATTCAAATTGTACCTCAATATCATTGTTTACCAAATTACGTTATTCTGTAACGTCACACGTTTTCTATCGAATTCTAAGCGTATCGGTCAACTTTGAAGCAATGTATATAAAAAACAAGGATGATGACATATGTGTTTATATATGTATAAAAAAAATAAGAGGATGCGGTATGATTGCCAATGATACAACTCTCTACAAGAGACCAAATGACACTGAAATTTACATCTATAGGTCACTTAACTGCCTTCAACAATGAGCAAAGCCCATACCGCATAAGCTGCTATAAAAGGCCCCGAAAATTACATATGTAAAACAATTCAAACGAAAAAACTAACGACCTAATTTATGTACAAAACAATGAACGAAAAACAAATATGTTACATAGCAACAAACTGAATTACAGGCTACTTGACTCGGGACAGGAACATACAGAATGTGGCGAGGTTAAACTCGTTTAAAGGTGCCAACCCTCCCCCTAACCTGGGACATCAACTGGACCCCTGTTGTGTTCACTTATCGCTACACAAATGGTGCGAAGCTTCAGATGGAATGGCGGACCAGTTTAACCTGGGACAGTGGTGTAACAGTACAACATAAGAATAAACTGTAGAAATCAGTTAAAAAGGCTTAACTCATCAGATGGATACAAATAGAATACATATAACAAAAACAGAGTGGACGTGGAAGGGTACTTATACATCACAACAACTAAAAGACTTTAAGTATAGATCTTAGAGTACTCGCAGTTACTGACAGCTAGTTGAAAGCTAATAACAACTAATACAAAAAGCATGCATCTTAGATGCATGGATTCAGTATACAATCCTGGATATTATGTTAGTTTTTAGTCTTTCTCTGTATAAAAGAACAGAGCCATCTATTGAAAAATAAAAAAAAAAAGATAAAACAAGGCATTTTCCCTGTGTAAATTTGTCGTCAAAATTGACGTTTCTAATCAAATTTACGAAAAAACAAAAATGGTGACCCCTATTTTTTTTTATTACATATTCCGATGTAACTCGATTCAAAGTACAAGTGTGCAAAAAAATTTAGAAATCGGGAGATATGCCATTCGGTATCGTGTTATCTTGATATATAAGTACACAGTTTTGGATTATGAAGAAAAATTGCCCACTTGCAAGGGAACACGAAACTGCATTGAAAATAAAAAAAAAATTGGAAAAAAATTAAACATACAAACCTAGGTTAGAAAAAGACACTACTTTTAAAAAAGAAATAAAAAAAAAATAACATTCAGAGATAAAATCATGATAATTTAGTGCAAATAAAAAAGACGTAGATAACTAGAATGACATCTTCTATGAGGGTGTGAATGGAGTTTACAGAATAGAGAATAAAGGGCTAAAAAATAAAGAATAGAAAAGAAAAGAAAAGAAAAGGATAGGCCAAAAATTTAAGAATAGAAAATAGTGGGCTTCTAGAATATAAAGAATAGAGAATAATGGGCAAAATTTATATAGAATAGAGAAAAAATCGCGTAAATAATATTAAGAATTGAAGAACACCCACCTCCCTCCTTTTCCGGACCCTCTTTTATCCTATGACTGTTAAAAGAAGCGCCGTAATTCATAGGAACAAATAGATTTGAAATATATTATTTTCTCTCATCAAGTCTTTTGTATAGTTAGAAACATTGTCAACTAGTTATACTTATTATTAACAAGAGTGCACACGCTGAAATGTCTCGCCTTCTTTACTAATCATTGATATTATGTTGATAGTCCTAAATATAAAGCTTTATTACAACTGTCACATAAACTTAACATTAACCAAGTAAACTAAACATTGACCAATGAACCGTGAAAATGAGGTCAAGGTCAGATGAACCATGCTAGGCAGGCATGTACAGCTAACAATTCTTCCATACAACAAATATAGTTGACCTATTGCTTATAGTTTAAGAAAAACAGACCAAAACACAAAAATTTAACACTGAGCAATGAACCTTGAAAACTAGGTCAAGGTCAAATAAAACCTGCGTGACTGACATATAGATCATAAAATATTTCCATACACCAAATATAGTTGAACTATTGCATATAGTATTAGAAAAAAAGACCAAAACTCAAAAACTTAACTTTGACCACTGAACCATGAAAATGAGGTCAAGGTCAGATGACACCTGCCACCTAGACATGTACACCTTACAATCATTCCATACACCAAATATAGTAGACCTATTGCATACAGTATAAGATTAACAGACCAAAACACAAAAACTTAACTATAACCACTGAACCATGAAAATGAGGTCAAGGTCAGATGACACCTGCCAGTTGGACATGTACACCTTACAGTCCTTCCATACACCAAATATATTAGACCTATTGCTTATAGTATCTGAGATATGGACTTGACCACCAAAACTTAACCTGATCACTGATCCATGAAATGAGGTCGAGGTCAAGTGAAAACTGTCTGACGGGCATGAGGACCTTGCAAGGTAGGCACATACCAAACATAGTTATCCTATTACTTATAATAAGAGAGAATTTAACATTACAAAAAATCTTAACTTTTTTTTCAAGTAGTCACTGAACCATGAAAATGAGGTCCAGTACATTGGACATGTGACTGACGGAAACCTCGTAACATGAGGCATCCATATACAAAGTATGAAGCATCCAGATCTTCCACCTTCTAAAATAAAAAGCTTTTAAGAAGTTAGCTAACGCCGCCGCCGCCGGATCACTATCCCTATGTCGAGCTTTCTGCGACAAAAGTCGCAGGCTCGACAAAAATGAAATTGATATCTATTCGTTATTTCATGAATCGCAGAGTTAAGTTTACTATTGCATTCCAAGAATAAGGGACAAAAAATAACGGACAGGAAATCACATGACAAAAAAGTCACGATTTACAATAAAAGTTACGTACATATTAAATTTGATTTTCATTATTTACAATGAACAAGATTTATATTTGGGTAGTTCATTTTATGACTTTCATTTAACATAGTTCTAGTCTTAGGTTATTTTTTACTTATGTGGATCATTTCGTTCATGGTATTCATCTGCTTGCGTTGTTGCATGTCTCCTCTCTACTCTGACGTCTTGGGTAGCATTTTTCATGTCTGTACTTTTGTCTTTGTGTTGTAAACGTTCACACTTAGTTTTTTGTGGAAATGGTTATTGAGACTTGGTTGATAAAAACAAAGCACTCAGTCTGTCATAAATTAGTTTTGGTACAATCTTAGTGCTAAAGATTAATCTCATCTGTTAA
The DNA here is from genome assembly GCF_021869535.1 of Mytilus californianus. Classification (NCBI taxonomy): domain Eukaryota; kingdom Metazoa; phylum Mollusca; class Bivalvia; order Mytilida; family Mytilidae; genus Mytilus; species Mytilus californianus. Next base: position 55,551,608 of record NW_026262679.1, on the reverse strand, counting down.
GAGTGTATCTAGTAGCAAATTTAGAAGGATTGACAGCCTTTAAACTCATGTTGCGCTTGCAACCCTTAGAGTACTCTTTACCCTGCTCGGAACGCTCGGTTAATTTTTATTTGATCTACTTGAATCGTCTTTGAATTCTCATAGCATATGATATATGTCAATATTCTTTTTTTACTGAAAACTTTACAGAAAATTGCAAAAGTGGCCAGGGGCACCCCAATCTTTATCTTAGTTAATGAAAATAGCAACTGCAGTTTTTTCCAGCGCATAACTGTTGTCCTAACAAACTAGAACCTAAGTTCACCAAACTTAACAAGTAGATGCATCGCAGGAAAGCAGTATTTCACATCCCCCCCCCCCCCCCCCCCCCCCCCCAAAAAAAAAAAAACAAAACAAAACAAACAAACAAACAGGTCATTAAAGATTGCATATTTTGGCTTTAATATTGATTCACTTATAGGGTCTTTGCATCGGAATTCCACACATTTATTCCAAAAAACCAGTTGTTGGCATGATACGGGTTATGTTCTTCTCATATATTTTATGATGGTATGATACTAAACCCCTAACGGGAGGGATTGTACTTGATTTTCATATGATGAAGACATAATCTTTCAATCAGTTTAATTGAGGTCTGGAGCTGGCATGTCAGTAACTGCTAGTAGTCCTTTGTTCATTTATGTATTATTGTCATTTTGTTTATTTTCTTTTGTTTCCTATTCTGACATCGGACTCGGACTTCTATTAAACTGAGTTTTACTGTGCGTACTATTGTACGTTTCTTTTTTCTACATTGGCTAAAGGTATGGGGGGAGGGGGGAGATCTCAAAAAACATGTTTAACCACGCCGCATTTTTGCGCCTGTCCCAAGTCAGGAGCCTCTGGCCTTTGTTAGTCTTGTACTAGTATACATATTTGTTGAGGGTCCAGCTGAAAGGACGCCTCCGGGTGCGGGAGTTTCTCGCTGCATTGAAGACCCGTTGGTGGCCTCCGGCTGTTGTCTGCTCTATGGTCGGGTTGTTGTCTCTTTGACACATTCCCCGTTTCCATTCTCAATTTTAAACATACACAAACACAAAATAAATACAATACTAAAAATCACTGTTGCTAGTACCTGGACTATGACATGCGACCCCCAATGCTAGTTAATACGGGTGCAGTACTAGTCCACAACTTATGTAGATATAAGAAGATGTGGTATGAGTGCCAATGAGACAACCCTCCACCCAAGTTGATTAGTAGATCGATCATGAAATGAGTGTGCGTCTCTTGCCAAAAGCAATTCACTTTAACATTTCTTTTTACATTTGAGCCACCTGTGATTTTTTTATTTTTGAAGCATTTTTTACAATGTCTATTAATTTATGAAATAACCTCACATTTTGAATAGTCATTTGAATATATAGGAATTCGCATTGATAGATTTTTGCAGATTTGCAACTTGCATAATTAACTAATTACAAAGTAATTAAATTATTAAGGTCACGTTTGGTACCCAAAGAACTAAAACTTCAATAGTAAAACCTTTAAATTGAAGTTTAACCTGCATAGGTATTACAACATCGTGAACGGAGGAGTTGTATGTAAAATAAAAAATGTCGTATGATAGCCAATGTGACGAATACTTTTATCCGTTAGGGACCAAAGGAATTAATATAAACAGCTTCAACGATAAGCATGATGCGAGTTAAAGATTGTAAAATCAGAAATGTGCCTAGATATATATATAGACACAGGGGCTTGTCACTGTTTTTGTTTTATTTTTTTATTGGAAAATATTCTTTAATATTCAACATATTTAGAGTTTTAAACACTTATCAATGCGATTTAACAATAACGGTAGTTTATGTATGTTGCCCCTCTTTCCTTATTTTCCGCCTGTATGGAAAGCAAGTACAATGATACATGTTTTAGACTCGGCTGTTAAAGGACAAATGATAAATGTAGTTATTTTTAAGACTTCGCGTAAAATATGTATAAGAAAGAAGTGCAAGATTTTCCATTATTCAAACAAGAATCATATACATTTCCGCTAAAACTATAAGTCTAGACTTCGTCTTGTTGTACAGGGTACAATTGCCTTATATTTTTAAAAGATATGTTTTCCATGATACGAGCCCCTATCAACATTAGTGTAATATGTATTTTGTCGTTTACAAATCTTCTTGAATAATGTTAAAACAAATTTACTTCGTCACATCAATTTTGTGACTTAAATAACCTTCAATCTTGTTTCAATATTATTTCAATTGAAATGTGTGCAAAGTATATGTTTAATGCAATTATTGCAAAGAAAAAAAAAAAAAAACCCAAAAAAAACCCTAACTTATTTTATCATGATAGAAAAAAAAACAGTTCCTGTCAAAGTACATATGAAAACTGAAATTTTTTAGAATAAAATAGGCGGTACATGAGATATCGAAGGACTGATAGTTCGATAACTTATTTTAGTTTTGCGTATTTAAAAACAACACAATCAAATGACAACGGGAGCATTGTTTTAAGACAATTTATAAATCATAAAGAAATGATAATTATTTGTGTCTTATTATATTGATGGATATTGATACTAGCGGTGGTCTTCTATTGATCTTTTCGGACCAGATCTTTCTGTAAAAGGTGATAATTGTCACACTTAACTGCTGAAAAACCCCGTTGATCGGAGGAAGGGCGACATCTCGTCGATGGAATGATATTATCTATCGATTTTGTTTGATTTCATTGGTAAATTGTGTGTCAATTATGACACGTGACTTGTAAATAAAAATAAACTGGTTCTTTGTTTGTAATTTTTAACTTTCTTTCTCACACACAAGAAAGTTTTTGCAGAGGACGCTTCATGAAGCACACGGAGTTCAACATCTCGTGACTGGACTTAACGGATAAGGAAAACAAATGTTACAAATATTCGTCAATAGATTTAACGTTTATATATGTGTGCAAACTAGCTGATTCTTAAAAAAAAGACATTCTCTCAAGATGTGTTTTGTGTCAAATATTATGTGGCAACTAATCTACCGATGAAGGAATATTTCTAGACTATTTCAGAAACTTGGACTTTTTATAAACACTTGATAAATCGCTCGATATCCTTCCGAATGCTACCGATTTTAAATTTGATACTGATGCCGCATATCTAGTATTGTGTAGTCTTGATTTGTATATGTGTATTATTTCTACCAATAACCAGAGACATATATATATATAGTATAAATGTATCTGCAGTAACATATAATACATATTGTAGTATATGTCTCTTTTTAAAACAATAAATTCTATGTTTTATAAACAGAGTGAATCATGACTCGTGCAATTCCAAAAGTTTAAAAGAGATACTCAAAGGAAACGGTCGTTAAATAATAAATGATAAAACCAATATGCCAAAACCAATCCCAAAGCAGCTATATTTGTCATATCATAGCTTGACCAGTAAAGCTATGGCAATATTTGTCCATATAATCTGCACCTTTCAAATATATCAGCAAATTAAAAGCAAATATAACTATTTACCATACATTTCTAGCTGTCTTAAATATCTTTCTTTATAATATCTTTGCATACATATTCAAAGTTACATATGCCCAATATATTTACACATACATTTCTAGCTGTCTGAAATATCGTTCTTTATCATTTCTTTGCATATGTATTCAAAGTTACATATGCCCAATATATTTACACATGTCATGGATATTATCATTTGACCACATTTCTTAATTAAACAAATTGTCTGCAAATCTATGCATTTACCATACATTTAGGCATATGTTCAAAGGCTTTTGATATGTTCTGATTTGACGTACATTTCAGCCGACTATAAAGACTAACAAAAATATTGCTTTACAATACATTTGACTGGTCTCTGCAGATTAAAGGAAATGATGCTTTACACCCCTCTATAAAGTTCTCGTTTTAAATTGGTTAACATACCAGGCAAATGAAGAGGGTGCGACTTTTTACCCCAATATACCCCAACATACCCCAATATACCCCAATATACATAAAAAAACAGTTTCAACAAAATATTATTGAATAATAATAGCATTTTAGGCATTTCCATGTTATTTTAACACCAACAATACTTTATTTTATAAATATATTTAATTTTAAATCATTTTTTTCATTGAAACTTGTTCCGTTCTTGTCAGCCGCTTACGATCACAAAATGACTTTTTACCCCAATATACCCAAATATACTCCAATAAAACGTTTCAGTAAAACATTCATGTTCTGGAATGATATTTTAACCATATTTATTTAAAAACAAAATCCTATGCACATTTGTGTGCATTTAGAAGCTTTTTAAACTATAGTTAACTCGAATACTGATAATGGTAGCACTAAAGACCAGAATGGACCTGAAAATATACAGGGCAATTTCTTTTTCACTCCTTCAAATTTAAGTTTTATTCAATAACATTTGTGTTTTCTGAATTAAATTTGAAATGTTTTTTCATACATGTAGATAAAATTAGAAATATTTTACTCATGTTTTGAAATATTTTTTTCAATTTTGATTTTTTTTTTCTCATATTTTTAAAATAATTGTCTCAAATAAAATTTGAAAAATTTTCTCCTACATGAAATAAGATTTTCGAATTTTCATTGAACAAATTATGTTTAATCATCACATGCTTAAAATTTACGTAAACTTGGACGGACCAGAAACTACAAAGATGGTAGTTTTATTTATATTTTTCACTTTTCAATAGATAAACTTCAAATTAAAAATTCCATTAATCTAGACGGGAAAATAATTTTTCTGATGCCACAACTCAGGACTGAATGGGGAGATTTAAAGACTTAAATGGACATCTATCTTACGGTTGGATTCATTTAAACTTAAGAATTATTTATTCATTGGATTTCCTTCTTATTTTAAAGTCGAGGCTAGTCATTTAATTAAAATCAACCAAGTTTTAAAGAATTATATGTTTGTAATAAATAAAAAAAAACTTGGACCTAAACGTTAACATTGAAAGACATCAAGACAAGAAATTCTGTATATTTTTTTTTTAGTTATTTATCTTCATAAGTAATCATTAATTCCAACCTTTATAGTTGGGACTGAAAACGAGAAAAAAATATTTTTAGATGATAGAAGGAGGTATATCTAAAAAAGTCTGAATGTTCCCGAATTGTATCTACCATTCTGCAGATAGCATATTTAATATTTATTCGAAGAAGAAAAAAGTCTTTTAAGCCAACACTCTTCTTCTTCTTTGATATAGTAGTTAAAAAAACTCAGTAATGAGTACTCAATACTTGTGCGTTACGTAGGTGCTGGTAATGTCTATTTACAATAAAAGACCAAAGTTAAAAAAAAAATATTGTGCATGCTGTACAGTTGGAGCAGGATAAAAACATTCCTTCATCTATGTAATCAGTCTTGAAAGCTTCCATATATTTGGAGCTTTCACCGTCGATTTCGGTAATGTATTCCAGGCTATTACTGTTCTCGGAAGTGAACTGGGAAAAGGAAAAGGCCTAACTGTTTCTAAAAATATACAGGTAGATTTATAGAAACTTGTAAAACTCATATATTTTCAATGGATCTTCTGCCAATTGGATTATATTAATGAAAGAGACTGTCGTTTTATAAAATGAAAAGATCTGAATGGCTCAGAAAATTGAAAAATATATACATACAAATAAGAAGATGTGGTATGATTGTCAATGAGAAACTTTTCACCAGAATAGAAGCTGGGACTATTACAATAATGTAAGTGTAATAGTTCCAGGTAGAAGTTTGCAATTATAATGGTCACCGTACAGCAAGCAAAAATCATTCCGTATGTAGCAAGCTATAAAAGGCCCTGGCATGTAGCTGGGAAGTCATTTCCCTTTTTTTAAATCGTATATACTTTTTCTTTGGCGCCAATGATACTATGTATTCTGAAATATAATGACGCCAATGAGTTGGTGCACAAAAGGATGCATTTTTGACGGTCAGGTGCTGGCGAAAACACACCAAACGTGAATCACATTTTGTTTTCTTTTAAAATCTCAGTAGAAACACCTACAAATAAAGTATTTTTCTCTTTATTGTATTAAAATTTTGTACAAGACCAGTTTTATATAAAAATGTGTTCTAAAATATGAAAACTAGAAATACAGCAAATGAAAAGGTTCCTGTACGAAATGTCTCGGCAGTTCTGTATGGCTAGGGATTATAGACTCTGCTCTAATAAATAGCTATTGGATTGTACTACAACGAGAAGGCAAAGAATTTCTAGGGTAAGCATTCCTAAAGGTCGAAAATTTCGTGCGAAATATGGAAATAAAGCCAAATTCGATCAAATACGCATTGGGGCAACCCACTGTCAAACCCATTGTCTCGGTAGTTCTTTATGGCTAGGGATTATAGACCATGCCCTAATGAATAGCTATTGAATAGTACTACAACGTGAGGGTAAAGAATTTCTGGGGTAAGTAGCAGAGTCTATAATCCCTAGCCATACAGAACTGCCGAGGCAATCGATTTAACAAGTGGGTGACCCCAATGTGTATTTTATCAATTTTGACAATGTTTCCGTGTTACGGACGAAATTTTTGGCCGTTAAGAATACTATCCCCAGAAATTCTTTACCCTCACATTGTAGTACTATCCAATAGCTATACGTTAGGGTTCCGTTTATAATCCCTAGCCATAAAGAACTACATAGACAATGGGTCGTAAAAATGGGTGTCCCCAATGCGTATTTGATCGAATTTGGCTTTATTTCCATGTTTCGGACGACATTTTCGGCCTTTTGGAATGCTTACCCTAGAAATTCTTTACCCTCCCGCTGTAGTACTATCCAATAGCTTTTTATTAAAGTAGAGTCTATAATCCCTAGCCATACAGAACTGCCAAGGACTGCCAAGGCAATGGGTTGAAAAGTTGGTGACCCCAATGCGTATTTGATCAAATTTGACTTTTTTTCCGTGTTACGGACGAAATTTCCGGCCTTTAAGAATGCTTACCCCAGAAATTCTTTATCCTCACGTTGTAGTACTATCCAGTAACTATTTACTAAAGTAGAGTCTATAATCCCTAGCCATACAGAACTGCCGAGGCAATGGGTTGGAAAGTTGTTGACCCCAATGCGTATTTTATCAAATTTGACTTTTTTTCCGTGTTACGGACGAAATTTCCGGCCTTTAAGAATGCTTACCCCAGAAATTCTTTACCCTCACGTTGTAGTACTATCCAGTAGCTATTTAGTAAAGTAGAGTCTATAATCTCTAGCCATACAGAACTGCCGAGGCAATGGGTTGGAAAGTTGGTGACCCCAATGCGTATTTTATCAAATTTGACTTTTTTTCCGTGTTACGGACGAAATTTCCGGCCTTTAAGAATGCTTACCCCAGAAATTCTTTACCCTCACGTTGTAGTATCATCCAGTAGCTATTTACTAAAGTAGAGTCTATAATCTCTAGCCATACAGAACTGCCGAGGCAATGGGTTGGAAAGTTGGTGACCCCAATGCGTATTTTATCAAATTTGACTTTTTTTCCGTGTTACGGACGAAATTTCCGGCCTTTAAGAATGCTTACCCCAGAAATTCTTTACCCTCATGTTGTAGTACTATCCAATAGCTATACGTTAGGGTTCCGTTTATAGTCCCTAGCCATAAAGAACTACCGAGACAATGGGTCGTAAAAGTGGGTGTCCCCAATGCGTATTTGATCGAATTTGGCTTTATTTCCATGTTTCGGACGACATTTTCGGCCTTTTGGAATGCTTACACCAGAAATTCTTTACCCTCACGTTGTAGTACTATCCAATAGCTATACGTTAGGGTTCCGTTTATAATCCCTAGCCATAAAGAACTACATAGACAATGGGTCGTAAAAGTGGGTGTCCCCAAAGCGTATTTGATTGAATTTGGCTTTATTTCCATGTTTCGGACGACATTTTCCGCCTTTAGGAATGCTTACCCCAGAAATTCTTTACCCTCCCGCTGTAGTACTATCCAATAGCTATTTATTAAAGCAGAGTCTATAATCCCTAGCCATACAGAACTGCCGAGGCAATGGGTCGGACATGTGAGTTATGAAGTTGTATTGTTGATATACAACTACCATGAAAATTTTTATTTTACATCAAAATTCAATGTTTTTAGTCGTTTATATGAGTTTTGAAAATTGCAAATTTGGATTAACATGCGTTAATACGAATCACATCCTGGACTTAACAGATATACTGTGTTTGAATCGTCGTCATGATTTATTTATTGTAAATGCTAATTACAAAATCGTAAATATGAGTTAGAAATCTACAAACTAAAGTTAGAATTTTGTTAATGGGATATAAAAATCTTTGATTTACAATATAAATCTTGTTTTCGAACAAAAATGTCAAAAACTATGATTTTAAAGAAAAATAAAATTGTCGCTCAAGTAGTTTTCCAAACGCAATTGCAGGATGACGAATTGCAGGATAGCTTTCATAAAGAGAATTGCAGGAAGTGAATTGCTGGATAGCTTGACACTAGTGACGTACAGTTGAAATTTTGTAATGGTAAGCTAAGATAGCATGATGTTATATTATTATAATGTCACGATAGGCTTTTTATACAATTTGCTCATTTAAAACTACACCACGTACAGCTGAAAGTACGTGACGTTAAGCTAAGATAGCACGTTGTTATATCATTAGAATGTCACGATAGGCTTACCACACGATATGCCCAATTAGAACTACATGACTTACAGTTGAAACTAGGTGATGTTAAGCTAAGATAGCATGTTGTTATATCATTTGAATGTCACGATAGGCTTACCATACAATATGCTCATTCAGCTTAGCATATTGTAATTTAGAGTTAGCATTTTGATGACTCAATTCAACATCACGCTGTCTTAAGTTTACATATTAAGCTTCAGCATAATGTTTTGTAAATCTCTAATATATGACAGCTGAGGCTTTCTATAATAGTGGTTTAGAGGTCGAACCTGGTCGAATTTTTCTATGGCGAGTTAAAGAAATTTCTTTTTTATCGAGATTCAAAGTAGTGTAATCATATTTTATGCCAGAATAAAAGAACTTATTATTTTTTTAGAAAAGAAAAGAAAAAAGATTTTTACAAGTGTTGAAACTTTCTGTCGTTCCGGTAACACGAAGTTTTAGAAAATAAAGAGAAAAAAGGAATACATTATACATTCTATACACCTTTCCGCTCACCATTTTTGTGCTTGTTTTGCAATTAAATAGCTGGTGGTATAATCTGATTGTCGATTTCATTTTTGAAGCACACAATATATAGATAATTAAACTTTCTCCTCTTTTAACAGAACATCAAAAGCATTTTCCTGGGACAATTGTATCATTCAAGTTGTTTAATTTTTATAGAATAGCTATATATACCTTTGTAATAGCAAAAATGCGAATTTCTATAGAAAATTTTATTTTAGAAAAAAAATCAAAATCATTCGAAAAAAAACACCAATTTTTTATAACCCGATTAATTCACTCCTCGCCATATCGATATCTCCTACTTATGACGTACCCGTCATAGAGCACAGAAATATAAAGATTGAATTAGCAAATATGTGTCTTCATTTTTTTCTTATTCAGTCAACGATTAGTAAGACACAAGACACAATTCAAGTTTCTTTTCCTGATTTTAAAAACAATTTTAAAGCATTCTGAATATTAATAAAGTAGATGTGAGATATTCAATGAAACAGCAATCAAGATATATTACAGATTTTCAATATTCTTCAATCATGATAAATAAAGCAGCCAAGATATTTGAGTGCACTCTTATTTTTTTATTGATAAATTTTGTTGTGCTTAATTAAAAATTGTAAAGTGCCGATTTTTTTTCTGCATAATACTTTTGATATGTTCGCAATTAAAAAAAAAACCCTTTGCCTCAGTAATTTCAAGATTTTATAGTGTATTATTTCTCCATAAATACAAATTTTATTGTCAATTTAGCGGTATTTCTAACATTGCCTATAAGAGAGAGATTTGGCTTGCCATAACACCAGGTTCAACCCACCATTGTTAAATTGAATTGGATTCACTGTAACTCCATTTACCGGTAAATTTCATTAATCTCTTTGACAAAAAAAAAAACACCTTTCTCCGACATGGATTTTTTACCTTTACAAGCTAAAAAATTACCATAGAGCAAATTACATGGATGATTAATATTGACCATTTGGTATAGGCATATGTCCGTGTTCAAAGCGATACGTACATGCAGGACATACATTATTTTGTTGAATAAAATCAAATCTACAAATAGGTGCCGTAGGAGGACCACTGGAGTTTTGAGCAAGGATTTCTTGGCATGTAACAGATCGAAAACTCGGGGTTATGATATTTCATGTATACTTTGAACACATGGAGGGTTACCCCGGCATCCTTTGCCAAAAAAAAAAAAAAAATTCTTCTATGTGCCTTCGGACTTTATGTTTTGAATTGTAGTTCCACTTTCCATATTCGGTATTTATTCTGAGTCAAGTGCCTGTGCGGAGACTCCAAGCAGACAACACGCATGTGTATAACGGCATTGTAGATTTTCTTATAAAATAACGAGAGTTGCCGGACCGGTAGAATAGATCGGTTAGAAAGTTAGGTTTTAATTTTTAAATTAATTAGATTGGAAAGCTTAATTCGAGGGTTGAAAATAGAGAGCGCAAAAAGGGGGTTGGGGGTGTTCCACAGGGAATATTTTTATTTTATAAACGCTACATTTGAAAGGTTTATATTTTTCTATTTAATCTTTAACTAGTAATGGATGCCGTAGGAGGTCCATCGGAGTTTTGAGCAAGGATTTCTTGGCATGACAAACAATTTCAGATGTTGGTCCGAGAAGCGTGAACACACCGACCTGACCAACATAGAATTTCCGCTGACCAATGTCCTAACTGAGTGAAAGATACAAACATTTTATAAACATAAAAAGAAAACTTTAAATGTTTAACATATAAGGATTATATATTATTTTCAAAGAAAACAAATATTTGAGAAAATATTTCCAAATTTGAGAAAAAATTTCGACTTTTATTTTAGAAAAAAACATCATATAGAAAACAAAACACAAAATGCATTTACAATCTCAAAATTTTAAGGGAGAAAAAAGAAATTGCAAAAATTTACCGGTATATTTTTAGGTTCGTTCGATCGGGTTTTTAGTGTAACCTTCGTCAATACATGAATAAAGAACCCGTGTTTTAAAAGCCTCTAAATGCACAAAAAATGTAAACAGTTGTGTTCAATTTTAATATATCTGCTTGTTATATCATTCCTTGTCGTGGAAATTGTGTTGAAACTGTTTATTCGAGTATATTTGGGTATATTGGGGTAAAAAGTCATTTTGTGATCGTAAGCGGCTGACATGAACAGAACAAGTTACGAGGGAAAAAGTGATTTAAAATTAAATATATTCATAAAATAAAGTATTAATGTCGTTAAAATAACATTTAAATGCCTAGTGTAACATTGTTATTCAATCAAATTATGTTTAAACTGCTTTTTGAGGTATATTGGGGTATGTTGGGGTATATTGGGGTATATTGGGGTAAAAAGTCACGCCGAAATGAAGATGCATCTTACACTTTATAACCCCTATAAAACTATTTGAATGATGATGCTTTGCTACCTAGACAAAGAAACACATTTGCGGATAAATTTACATCATAGAAAAATACATGACAAAGATTTCCATTTGCAGAGGTATACAAATACATATGTTTGCGAAAGTTTTGAGATGGTCATAACTATATGCAAATTATAAACTTTAAAATGGTTTGATTAGGTGTTAATATATTTTATAAACCGCGGTCTCTCATAACCGCCCATAGGAGGGTATAGCACAAGAAATGTTGATATTTACTTCATGTAAAGACAAGATAAACTAAATGCAGCGGTTTGTAAATATATGTAAATGTCAGTCTCTGAATACATTTACATAACATTTGCATACCTCTTCAAATCCGGGATTTCGTGTTACAGTTTCAGAACAACCCGGTAGCTTGCAACAATCGTAAAGACTTCTAGACCGCTTGCTTCAAACCACAAGCTTTCAACTTAATCCTAGTGGTTTATCAACTTACTTTTCAGCTCCAAATTCTTCTAAAAGATCTTTGAGTTAATTTGTATATAATTTATCGATGCTTTCCTCATCAACAGCCAAATACAAATGACAAACTCGCACAATGAATCGGTGTCTTTATATACCAAGAGCGCGGACCTCAAGGAGAGCACCCTAGCAACAACGAGTTTCATAGCAACCAAGGATAAAATGATGATTTTCCATGTAGTTTTCGTTAAGGCATTGTTCAAACGGGTAATTTATCATGGATTACAATTAAACATTGAATTACAAATATTGTCTAAGGCTTAAACTGCATTTCTGTCACACCACTAGAGGGACCGGAACTGTATCAATTTTACCCTGGTTTCTTGTGTTACGCATTGTTTTGTTTTCTATGTGATGGTTTCCTTACCGTCATTTCTTTCTGTTTCTTATGGCTATGATATTTTTGACTGACTTTTGTATTGCCCCCTTTGGGACTTTGTTTTTTTTTTACTAATTTGCACCTTTTTGGTGTATTCTCATTAAAAATATGATAATGATTGCCAAAAAATTATTCAAATCTTTCCTACAAATTATTATTTCTTTTTAAAGTTAAGTTCTTGGTTGAATTTAGAAAGAGACTGCATCAGCACATGCATTTTGACTGTTTTATTTCTTTGAAATGTAATAAACATTATTATTACCGTAAAATGTGTACCGAAGGAAAACAAAAATTTATTTAATCTTTTTTTTCATTAAATTTTTGCGATGGGAAATCACATTCACATCACAGATGATAAATAATTATATCGCTATTTAACTCATAATACTGGGATTTTTTAAGGACAAAGATGGCTTCAGACATGAATGCAAGATCTACTTGAAAAAGGTTTTGAAGAGTTATTGATGACGGACAGACATAGCAAAATAAGCTCAAGTATTTTAAAATAATTTATTCTATCAGTACAGCAAAACTTTAATATCGAAATCATACATATATGTCAAAGGGAATAAAGCTAACTTCACAGGAAAGGTTGGTCTATAAAAACTCTAAACTCATAATGGAGGATGTTTAGTTAAACAAGGGAGTTAATTTATTCAAAAGGGATCTAATTGAAGAAGCCTGGTATCTCTGATGGATTTTTGCCACATAATTTTGACTTGCCGAAATTATAACATTGTTTAACCTACCATTGTAACACATAGTATTGTAAAACAATTGTTAGAAGTACTTTGAACATAAATTCACAGAAACGAAGATAAAAGAATCAAATGAAAATTCCATGGCTATACTGAAATACGTTTCTCGTGATTTTCATGATGTTACGTGGTTCTTTGTATCATCATTTGTGATGTTTGGAAGAAGGTGTCGCCCCATCTCAATCCGTCGCTGAAGTCGTCGTTCAAAAATGAATTCAAACACCAGTGGTACCACCAGCCGTTATATCTAGATGCACAGTTAATATTATCGTAAACATCATTATCATGATCATATGTCGAAAAATATCTTCCGTTGGTAGGGCTCATATAGTTTCCTGCAATTAATTTATTAAATGTCTTTAAAATGATCCATTTTTGTAACAATATTTTACTTTTCAAAATATAGATATACATCACATGCATGTGGTTATGTATTGCAAACTGTTTAAACTAACATATAAAATCTTTCTTAAGAATGATACTTTAGGGCATACACTACTGCTGCAGGGACATATAACAACTCATCAAATTAAACGTATTTTTTGCGACGTTGCTAATACTGTGCATTCAACTATCACTGAAAACACACTGACGTCATCAATTCAAGCACGTGAATTTGAAAGCAGTCTCAAAGTAAAACATATGTTTATGGAAGCATGTTATATTCACTGTGGGCCAAAATGTCGAGTTGAATAAACAACGGGTTACTTTATTTTTAAATTTGATTTATAAATATCAGAGATTCGTATAACGTTTCGGTATACGGCAAGAATGATAATAGAACGATGTTGCATTACAAATGCATTACGACGACATTTTGCGCTATAAAAAACAGAAATGCTATCGACATAAAAAAAATGTTTTCTGCTCTTTAAAAAAAAACCCACAAAAACACATGGATCCCCCGTTGTTTATTTTGAATTACTTTTCAACTTCGTACTTTATTTTGGCCTTTTAATTTTTTATTCGAGTGTCAATGATCAGTCTTTTGTGGACGAAACGCGCGTACAGAATTATAAGTCTTGAATATTTGATGAGTTTTATTTTTGTATACTGCTATTGTATACTGCAATTGTTTTGTTATAATTGCACGAACAAATCAAAGTACGACTTTTTTGGCTGCATGCATTTGTATTGGCAGAAAATCTGTCTGAAGTTTTCTGTCATCGATAATTGCATGATTTTACAATGATTCTATCATCTTATTTATCCTTAACTTAGAAACTACATCAAAAGCCTATCAACAAATGAAAAATTTACAAAGAACAACAGATGAAATATCTATTTTCGTTCGAAACTTTTGCTATTTGTTGGCGAAGTATACATACTTTTTCATTATTTTTTGATAGAAAAATGTGTCAATGTTAAATGTATCAAAGGTCTAGAGAGAATCATTTCCCAACAAATTTTCAATTGATTATATTTCAAAAACAAGAAAAAGGAACTGTTATTTTATTCTATTTTTTAAGTTCTGTTTTTATATACTATCAATTAACAACTGTCTTTTAAAACGAGTTTTATTTTTAAACAGAGAAGCGAGCATCCTTTAGTCTTTCATATACTAAAGACTACATGCATGGTTATGATCGAATTGCAATCATGTAAGGCTACTCCTAAAAGTTTGCCCATATAATGACATTCCGGCCTATGCCATAGTAAGTAGGGAATTTGATGACAAGCGTTTACAAGAAAATGAGACAACTAACTAACCTGCATTTCCACTGTATCCATTTATAGTTGCTGTATAATTTGATGCTGCATCACCGATTGCAAATGTACTGTACTCAGCATAATTCATGCTGCCGTTGGTGTCAACAAGTTCCACCCGTAGTTTATAGGATCCACTGCTGGTTAGAACATGTAGGTATTTGTTACCTAGTTAAAGAAATGTAAATACTGTGAATCAATTTATTTTCGTGGGTTCCAATTTTCGTGTATTGAGGAAAACTTACATTTTCGTGGATATTTAATTTTGTGGTTTTGCCAAAGTCGGCATACAAGCCTATAAAAAATTAATAATTCGTTGAACATTTGAATTCGTGGTTCACCTGTTCCCACGAAATCAACGAAAGTTTGTATCCAACGAATAATAATGAATCCACATATATTTCAAATGCAAATAACGTTTGAAATCACCATGGAGTGCCAATTGAGCCAGGCAAAAAAAACATCACAAAAGACTGCTGTCTGTAATAAATTACAGTAACATATGTATAAATATTTCTATTTTATTGATATACATAAAATATGGAGATGTGGTAAATTTCTTAATTGAAATATCGACCTTGAAGGTCAACGGGCGGCCTTAACTTGCCTTTAATAATGAGCAAAATCCATCCTGCATGATGATCTATTGCAGAACAATTACCGGCAATGAGTTAAACCCATTCAAAAGATACAATTAACGGCCTGATTTAAGTAAATAATATTACACGAAAAAAAAAAACCAATCACTGCAGACGACATCCAAGGGAAACAACTGGACTACAGTATCCTAGCTTGAAAAGGCATATAACTTATTAAGAAGATTTTAACGAATTTTAGTAGCGGTCCCTTAAAAGCAGCTGAGACAATAGTGTAACAAACCAACATTACAACAACTGTATTCAGTAACAATAGCATGACACATTAGTTCTGCTTTAATAACAAAACAACTAAATAAGTTACAATAGACACACAGTTTTGCATCTCTTTGAGGCAGAAGATTGAAATCCTTATCTTACATCAATTTGACAATACTTTTAGAAAATAATCTGTCACTGTTTTGTCATCTTTTGGATTTATACATGGAAATTTCGGATATTCACGTACATGAACATTTTTATTGGATAATTTGACAGCAGTTGCATGGCCTCTTTTAACACCGTTGATGAACATTCTAAATTTAGACAGCGAAGATGTAACAATATGACCCGAAGTTCTTCTACATTGATTCAATTTGTACTGGGGGCGATTATGTCTGGCATGAGATTTTTAAGGCAAGAGAATATTCGTGAAGAAGAGTTTTTCCTATTTTACCAATTCTTAATATCAAAGTAGATTTCTAAAAAGGTAAAAAAAAGTAAAATATGGCCGATCATTGGATAAGGATCCCAATAACGAAATAAGTTAGGTAAATGTAGGACGAGCGACATACTCTTACACAAAACTGTGATCAAGTGTTCGACGTGTCATTCATAACCAAATATGAAAGTTCCAGAACAAAACACAGATTCAATACAAAAAATAAAAGAATGAGCAAGACCGATGATGAAAGAAACAAAGCCATTGAAAATAGAAAAACTTCAACTACCTACAGCCCTTGGATGGTGTAAACTTCCCAAAAAAACGTGTATGGTGTAATGGTGTATGGCATATGGTGCAATGGTAGAAGGTGTATGGTGCTATGGTGTATGGTGTAAGGGGAATGGTGTAATGGTGTAATGTGCGATCGGGAATGGTGTGAATGAATGGTGTACGACATTTAAAACTATGCAACATATTGATAAGAACTGATTTTTAATTTTATACATTTATTTACAATATTGTGATCAAAATTCGTTTTTCAAAATAAATAAATAATTTTGAAGTCGCACGCTTTCTTTGAAATTAAATTGCATTATGGTGTAATGTGTAAGGTGCATGGTGCAAAGGTGTAACGTGTATGGTGTAATGGCACAGGGTGTATGGTGTAATGGTGTATGGTGAATGGTGTAATGGTGTATGGTGTTAGTGGGAAGTTCACACCATCCAAGGACTGTACAACACAAAACACTAGAACAACGCAACACAAACTCCTTAAAAAAAGAGTGGCTCGAAAGAGTTGTCGTTTTCTCTTCCCTACTAGTGGCAAAATCTTATCAAAAATAAAATCTTATCGAAACAACATTTTCACAATTAACAATTTAACATTAACATTTTTTATGCTGTAAACTGACAACAATAATGGCTATTTCGAAAACCGTATATACATTATTTTGTTCTAATATTAGGTGATAAAAATCCTTCAAAATGCTGAATGTTTAATTAAACAATGACTTTGAGAAATTTGTACGTTCCTTGCAGATGATATGGATTGAGGAATACAATTTATATCTCTGGAAAAGATATTTTTCGATGGTGTTGTCTTTTCAGTTTAAGCCATTTAGGCTTTAAAGCCTGCAAACTTTTTCTATCTTTGCCTATCTATAGTTTCACAACGTTTTGGTTTCCAGGGTACCTGATGACACTTATTCCAGAAACATGTATTGTATGTACTGAAATCAGTATCGTTCATTTTGTGAAATGTTTTATTAACATATTACAAAGACATACATTGTATTTCATCACATCAGTTCATTATGTTGAAATGAAACATGTCCTATTGCAGTAAAAACATTAATTAAATGACAACTTTCTGAAGCCTTCTAACAATGTAAATTGCTCAATGTAAAATTCGCAAGAGTTGTAACAGTACCAAAATTAGGTACATTTATATTACTTGGTAAATAAACATACTAGTTTTTCTCATTGTAGAAGGTCGTACGGTTGCCTATAATTGCTTACATCTACTTCATTTGAACTTTGGTAGATAGTTCTCTCATTGGCAATCATACCACATCTCCTTATTTTTATATGTATAGTGTATTAACATGTGTTAACGATAAACATGGCTTTTGAGAAGGCTTCTTGGATGTTAAATTGAAACCATGTGTATTACTTTTTCACGGACTTATGTCTGATCGCTAGCTCATGCATTTTAAGCAATGCATTGGTTTCCCTTTATTTTGAATTTATCATGACAGGTTTAACTGATTGGTTAGAACTAAAAACAACAACGACTCACATGCAGCTGCATGTATAATAATGATAATACTAGCTGAAAGAAACTGGTGTAGTTATTTATGAAACACATGCTGTGCAAAATGAAATCGGTATATGATGTTCAAATTTCTAAAAGCTGGCACTATTTACCTTTTACAAAAATAGAATAATGCCTTCTTTCTATTAAATAAATAGATCGCCAATTGTATTTTAAAAAGATTCTTGCATCAACGTATTGAAAACTGTAGAAGAATACGGATCCGTGCACTACGTTCAAAATTCCCACAGAAAAAAAAAAATCAGATACATGTAAAAATTATTGGGATTCAAATCATTACAGCCGCACAACAGACTCAATTTAGGAACAAATACAACACAAAACCCAGATAAATTTAAATTAAGATATATCTACCAAGCCAAAACTCATTTTTAAGATCACCAAATCCATTTTCATAATCTACCCAAGTCCTTCTAAAATTTTCACTTCCGTCTGTTCTTCTTTGAATAACCTTTGATATAAACATAAGAAGATGTAGTAGGATTGCAAATGAAACACCTACTTATATAAGACGGTGGTATAGAAATGTAGTCGCGTTGACTATTCAATCTGGAAGTCAAATCCATGCTCAAGAGGGGTGTTTGGGCGAGCAAGATGTATACATATGCAGCCACACACGATCACAACGAGGACATTACATTCGATGCTTCGTTTACAAATATTGTCACGTTCTGTGCAAGTTTATGTCATAAGAGATCAGAATATCAATTATCAGTATTTTATATTTTTGAATTTGTCTTACATATTTGCACGAGGGCCTCAAACTTCTTGCATTTGGTGAAAAACTGCAAAAACTCAAAACATAGCCTCATTTTAAGATCCTGTCATCAATATTTAGATATGAACATCAACTTTACCCGATAAAAAACTTTGCTACAAGATGTATTTTATAAAGGTGCAAATGTGTGTTAAATATCTTTAAGGGTAAGGCTGTTGCTCATATATAACGACACCACAAGTGACCTTTCTGCACACAAAAGTTCAGATTATATCAGCCTGTTCATTTATATATTGAATTAACATAATTACGAAAGGGGCCAAATAATAGCTACTATCATACCTCCTTTTTTTTTTATTTGTCCGATAATTTCCATATATCATATGTATTCTGCAATAGAGGCGCAAGGCACCAAAGGGACATTCAAACCATCAAGTCAAAGACAAACTGACAACCCCACGGCAAAAAGACGAAAATCGATCTAAAGACAAACAACAGTCTACAAAACAAAACACAGAAAGATAAAGACTGAGAAACATGAACCCCACGAAAAACGGGGCTGATCACTGGTACTCCACATGTGTCACCCGTCGTGTTGGTCAAGTGATTACAAACTCAACTCAGTGATAATTCGAATCCGGCGATGTTACACTCGAGGAAAATTTTCGAAGGGATGACCTCAACTTCACCACTTGAAACTCTTGGTTTAATTAATTCCTTGTAAGCAGCAACCCTCATTGAAGGAAATCATGATAGGAAATGCAAGCTCTGGAATATCGTATCAACTAGGAGTTATATACTTAATAGGCAGGTGCTGCTGGAATGTTGCTACATAGAAATGGAAAGTTTACGATTGGAAGCTGAAATCATCTCCTTTGTAGTAAAGTTTTCTTCTCAACCGACCCTCATTGACGATTTCTAGATGTAAGTCAAGATATGAGACAGACTTAATTGTATCTGTTTAATCCGTTATTTCAAGTTCGATGGGATAGATGCGTTCAACATAGTCACCGAACTTTGAATCATTTAGTGAAACTCGATATAAATCATTTCCCATTTCAACTTTTGTTGATATTCTTGAAAAGATTCAATGTGATTGAATTCCTACAACCAAAATGAACAGAAAAAAATTATGGTTTTTGCCGAAAACTCATTATAGAAAAAAGGTACATCCGTATGGTTATGTTAATGCGTTTATACATGTTAAATGTAATCATGTTATATGTAAACATGTTATATGTAATCATGTTATATGTAAACATGTTATATGTAATCATGTTATATGTAAACATGTTATATGTAATCATGTTATATGTAATCATGTTTTACTTGGTTACATTATCTCATTATGTTTGAAAATTATGATGGTTGTTATTCCACTCATTCTTAGGAGCGTGATTTGCAAATAAATTTATATTTGTTTTTGTTGTTGTTGTAAACTGAAATTGTTCATTGCAGGACAAATGTTTCTAATTATTCATTTTACTACATCATAGTTAATACAGATATCTCTAAGTTTAGATACGTTCGCAGTATAGTTGAAACGTACAGAAAGACAATTGTGGACAGACAAACATGTCTAAATATATTATATGAGGAGCTATAACCGAAAGGGAAAAAGAAACAATCTCCGACATCGAGTTTATATCCGTTCCATTCAATAGTTACACTCCAATACATATTTAGTGGATTATTACAGAGCATGTACTAAATATGGGGTTCAATTTTCATGCATTTTGTGATAAAAGCAAAACATGATATTTAGTATCTAACTAAATACATATTTTTGATTTGACACCAGTAATTATATTATGTTTTATGTATACATCATGTATATCGTATCCTAGAACTTAAATATGTTTCTCAGAAATGTGTGATTTTTTAAAAGAAAAATTAAAGTTTTTACCGCAAAGTGTTTTATCCCATCTCCAAATGTTTACAAAAAAGAACATTGGCACTCATACCACATCTTTTTATATCTATGAGCAACATATGAAGCACAACAACTGTACAAAATTGCGTTCCAGTCCTATTAAGACTTTTGAAGATTTTGCATTCGAAAAATGTATCTCCTAAAATGTAGGAATGTTTAAAAAGAAAACTAAATTCTCTAATTTCACGAAGAGAAAATAACATACATATCTAAATATTATGCACAACAACAGTGCGAAATTTCATCCACATGCTACCAACACTTTTAGAGTATTTGCCTTTACAAAAATTGTAGACAACTTATAACTATAGGACTCGTGCATCCTTTAAATTTAAAAGGAGGAATACTTGTGTAAAGGGTAGAGACATTAAATGTGTTTATCAATTGCACGATGAGAGGGACTAACTCTATCAGACCTTTTGATTTTTTTATTATCCACATTAGGTATTAATGTTTTTGTATGTATTACCGTCCAGCTACCGTTGGTCATGCTGCAAAACACATGTAGTCCATTATCAGACGTGGAAGGGTATACTGTATATACTCCCGTTTCGTTTTTGCATTTTCTCAATTTTGTACAATCTTCAGGTAAATCTTCATGAATTTCTGAAATATAGACATTACATGATTAGTCTATTTCTCAATCCGAAAAAGGATATACTATTAATAATATGTTCAACTGACAAGATCTTAATCAAGTTATGTTTTCCAGCTCAGTTTTGGATTAATTGTAGGACATATGAGCAAATATCTTTTTCATTTGATAATATGTTTTATTTTTTCCTTTTTACTTTCTGACTAGCTTGAAGAAATTCATTCACTTAATTTCGGATGGAAATATATATCTCTATTTTTACAGTAGGTGCTAATTTCATACAAATGCTGATCATTAATTTACTGAAAGACAAATCATTTGATTCCGTCATACGCTTTCATTTCATATGAAAGCAATATAAGATTAAAGAATAATTATCTCCACCTACTAAATAAAACAACACTATTTTTTCGCATTGTTCGTGTTCTTCATGCAAACAATAATGGTTTTAAAAAAATTGCAAATTTTATTAATTTGAAAAAAAAGTAGTTGACCAGATATCTTCTAAAAATAGATAATTTATATGTACGTATAACAATAATTATTATCTTATGATACACATGTACAATGATGATTGAAATTTAATATCTTTATACGAGCTATTCATTCATATTCGACATTTGCATATGCCAATTTCAGCTTTATGACGTATTAGTGTTGACTTTATGTGGAATGATGCTGCATTCATCTCCCTGGACAATTTCTGTCGACGCTTTGTGTTTAAAGTTTATCTTTTATATTCAAGATGTAAATTACATATATTTTAGTTTCAAAAATCTTTAAATATATGGATTGAATGCTGTGTTTTTAAAAATCTATGAGAAATGAAAGCAAGTGACCATCACATTTTTAGCAAGAAGCCAGTGTTGCATGATGAGTCAACTACCAACAACGAAATAAAAAAAAAAAACACATGAAAGAAACGATTTTTTTCCTTTTCCAGTCAGACAAATAAGGAATGCAATTATCAAAAAACTTCGCACACTTGATACTCTTAAATTGCTGTCTCGTGTATTTTAACTTGATATAAATATTGTATTTTATTCAAATATGTACCACAGCTATTGTTCTCAATCAAATAAAACGGGGTTTGATTTTTAGGATTACATGAATTTTTCACAGAGTTAAAAGAAGTAGAAACTGGATTATAGTTTTTATGTTAACAGTGTGAAGAACTCAAAAAGAAGCCATACAAATAAGTGATGAAAGTGACAAAGAGTTGATTGACAACTTAAACTTAAACAAACCTGATGTACATGTAACCACTGCATGTTTGTCAACAAAATTCAGGAGTTACAATCATTAATAATATGTTGTGTCAGTTCATAAAACAGCGAGAACTAGCAAGTAGAAAGCTAGATAAGAACTTTCTGATACATGTATGAACAGATAAACCTTGTCGAAAATGCATGTTAAGATTATAGTTATAATGTTTCCTCTTTGGGTCAAGATATCAGATGGCATATGATTATTAAGAATTAAAGTTAGAAACACCCTCAGTATGATTAACACGCTATATTGTGATAATTTCCTTTGTTCCTATATGTTATATTTAAATCAGATATATTTTAATTAATATTAAAACTAATTACGAATAATGTACACTTCAGTAATAGTGTGCACATGAAATTCACACTACACATTCAAAGAATAAACAGATTAGAGTAAGTATTTCTTATTAAATCGCATAACAACACAATTCGTGATGATACGTTGATGCATTCCCTGGGAAGTTACCGTTTTGTTTATTTCTATAGCAAACACGCATTTCCAGTATCAATAATTTAAACCAGTTTATCCTTAAGTTTTCATATGTACATAATTTGTAAAAGCATACTGATTGACAAAGGACGTTTGTTTCTATGTATAATATTTCAAATATTAAGGATGGATACATACATCTGTCATGTATTAATGTTTTTTTGTCATTAGAGAGAATTTTATGTTGATGTGAGATTTTATAGTTTCTTTTTAATATTCACAGCGCTTTGTAGACTCAAACGATTTTGAGCTTGACATAGAAACCTGTATTTTGTTGAATTCTGTACGCTAGATGTACTTTGGCTATTTGTGTTGATATGTTTCTGTCTCATCCATTTTCACTCCACATCTTCTTTCATTTATATTGTTCTATATTTAGTGTAAATTGGTTACTTAAATTGACCCAAACTTAATAAATTGATTTAACTGATTCGATTTAACATTTTTAAGCCTTGTATACATACTCGTTTTACCTTCTTGGTCCTTGACGCAAACCACACATCCATCTTTTTTGTTCTTACAAATTTCTCCAGGTTTACAGGGATTTCCCAGGCATATATCATACATGGAATCCTAATATTGAAAAGAATAGAATAAAAACAACGAAAACAAACAAGTGGACACCAAAGTTAGATAACATATTAAAACCGATGATTTGTTAAGGGTTTTCACGTATAAATACGAATTACGCTGTGCAAGATAAAAAAAAAAACCACAAACATATTTAAACTTCTACGTCTCTAAAATTGGAAGATCTAAAATGGATTACTGAGAAAAAATACGATAATGCTGTTTTGTTTCGGAGAAAAAAAAATAGTATAACAAAGTCGTAGAAAATATAACTATGAATCAAATGTAATTATTATTTGATTGTGTAAATATCATGTAATTGTTGTTCCAAAAGCCATCGGTTAGATTTCGAACCTATCTCATATTTTGTAAAGAAATGCTCGAGGTAATGATTTTATAACCAAATTCGAAATAAGTATGTTTTTTGACAGACACCTTTCCAATATTATTATCATATCTTGGTAAATTATAATTGCTCATGCCATGTCACAATATAGAGGTTTAAACGATATTATTGTTGGATCTTACGTCCAGTTGTAAATATTTCAGTCATGTTAAGGACAAGAACAACATAATGAAATATCAATATATATGATCTGAAAATTTGGTAAATCTAAGAGTAGACAGAATAATTTGGCTGAAACTGGAAAACAGGCTATGCTTTATTCGGTATACGTAGCATCAGAGTGAGGCATTTTTCAAAACTTGCCGTAATCTTTATTACATCACCAAATATTTTGGAAGTGTCTGCATATTCACACGTTCTCAACAATCAAATCAATGAACTCCATATAGTGGTTTTGCTTGGGGGGTGTTTAAGATTAGGTAAAATGATTAAGATGAAATATAGTATGATTAGGTTGCTGATTAAATCCAAAGTATCAAAAACTGATCAATTTCAACATTTTTAGTTGCGATTAAAACCATTGTCGTAATTGTATCAGATATTTGTCAAATATATTTATCTGTTCATAAAATAGAGTAATCATATAGCTATAGGTGTATATTTTGTCTAAAAATATATGTTAGGGTATGTATTTTTGTTATTCACAAAAGGATGGAAGCGCCTCCGAGACCAAAGAGGAAGGATTTAGGAAAAAGTATATTTGCACACATGCCGCCGAGAGATAAACACGATAGCGGAAATTGATTTTCATCATATTGCACCCGGAAGATCGTACGATGTGATATACTGCTCGAGACAATATGTCTCAATTTTAGTGCAATGACCCTATAATATTGAGACTAATAAATTTAGATCTTTAGAACCCTATTATAGACTTTTTATTATATACACAAGCGTTTAACCAATCATACATTTTAATAAGGTGAGGCAAATTGTTATACATTTGATTTAAGCTAAATATGGCCCGAAGCTCTGCTGTAGGAAA
This sequence comes from Mytilus californianus, assembly GCF_021869535.1. Taxonomy (NCBI): domain Eukaryota; kingdom Metazoa; phylum Mollusca; class Bivalvia; order Mytilida; family Mytilidae; genus Mytilus; species Mytilus californianus. The sequence continues at coordinate 55,526,583 of NW_026262679.1, read as the reverse complement.
ATTACTAGACTCAATATGGCCCTGTCTACAAACAAAAAAACGTGAACTTTAATTTCTGGTAACAAGCTCTGTAGGCTTCATAAGCTTTTACCCAGTCAGATATTGCAATAAGACAAAGCTACAAACCGTACGTCATAATTAGAATTTTAATCACAAGTGGTTAACAATTTTGCCGCAGGGAATAAGCAACATGTGACGTAAAAGTGTGATGCTGATAATTTGGTTACTGGTAGAGTGAATCAAAGGTATGACTGGTTGCTACACTCCATTAATGTCTTGGTGGTTAAACCTGCTGTTTAGCCTACTTTCCAGTACTAAAGGTAAACATGTGGATAGATATTTACATAAACATGGATTTATTACAAACCATGATTTTGTTTGTTCATATTCTTTCATCAACTAAAATTAAATCAAAACGGCTGTTGAATAAATTGCAGATAGACGGTACTAAAATGAGTATAAAAAATGATTTTCCTCTTTTAAATTTATTAATCCGCAAAATTTCAAAAAGATAATCTTTAACGTCTCAATGTTTAAGTATATGAGGTAAAAATGAATTACTTTATAAAATGTTTACGCAGTCACACCAATTCTGACCAGGGACTTTTAGATTCGATTCAAGTGTTGGAAGAATGCATCACTGAGCTGGCGTTACCCACCACACCCTCAACATCATGCTTTCAAATTACAATTTATCTACCTCTTCACAATTGCAAGTTATACAATTTTCAAATTATATCCAAAAATTTGTTGTTGTTTTCTTCCTAAATATGCATTAAATAATTGCAATTTGACGTTTAGCAACAAACAAACAATCTTAAATCTCTACAACACCTGACATGTACATCATTTACAAGACCCGGCATTTCACGCATACGGACAGAAAATCACATGCAGACAGCAAGTTGAGCCAAGGTAAAGTTAAAAAGCTATGAAAATAAATCCAAACGCAAAACACACGCACATGTATCAAAAGCTGTATGGTTATACTTAAAGTTGTAAAAATTAAATATCAAAGTTTATAAAAGTTTAAATAATGGTTGTAGCAGTGCACATGCATATTTATATTTTTTTTAATAATTCATTGAATATATCGCATACAAAGTGGGTTATCATTTAAAAAAAAAGTTTGATTGAGAGAAAATAAACAGAACAGGAGAAGAATAACGAATATATGATAAGTTTTGTGACAACCATATTTTGAATTTCCTTCTTGTCATTTATTTAGTATGAATATGAATCAAATTCATCACTTTAATTGGGGGTAGGGGAATCTTCAACTAAAATCAGTATTGACAGTTTTACTATAATAAAGTCAAACGTTCAAATTAATATGCAAAAATTAATGTTTTAGAATCACGGAGTGAAAAATATGACAAAAAAATATCACACAATGAAAAAAGAACGTAATTCTAAGGTTGTCTTCATTCTTTAAGTATGCATTTCCTTACTCATTTGATTTGAAATCTTCGTTTCATATGAAAAGTAGACAGCTTGAAAACAACACCAGTACACGAAAAACTTATTTTCTACAAGTTGTAATCATTTATTGAGTATGTTCGTTATTTCCTCTTGTTGTTTGAAATATTCAATCGATAAGACAAATACACAGTTTTGTATTACATGTATAATAGAATGGCCCATTTGATATGAATATGTCAGTAACAAAGAAACTACTTAACTTGTTGACTGTTTATAATACAATATATGCTATTTTGTTTTTCATTATAATGGAAATCTCTAACTGCTATAGACCAATTCCAGTTTTAGTATAAATGCAGATGGGCAACATGACATTATCACGCAAGGATTAATATAACAACTCAATACTTTATTTGCTAATATGTATGCTCATCTTTTCTTCTTTTTTTAACTGCTACAAATATCCACAGGTTTTGGTAAAACTGAATGGTTAATTTCACATAAGTATAAATTGATAATGTCAATAATTAAGCTGTCAGCTGTCTTCATTTATTAATTTTGCTATTTAAAAAATAAACTGGTTTACTATAACAGGATGGTCAGTTTGGAATAAAAATGCGAAAAAATAATGTAAAACTTAAGTCCTAATTTGTATGCTTATGCGTTCTCATTGCCTTACAAATCGTTAATCTAAGCGATCGGTATTCTCAAACAGTAAATACGTTTAACTTATAAACTACATTATAAACTTATGTAGACACAATTTAATTAAAACATTTTTTTTTCTAATATGGAACACTAATCTATAAGGTAGTGGAACATCAACAATTTTCTCAACTGGCAGAGGCTAAAGTCAAAATTAGGATCCCCTGAAGACTTTTTGTTGAATGATCAGTATTTTACTCACGATGGAGATGTAAACGTAACATGATAGAACAGAAAGGGAAGGAAATTAATATTATTTGAGATTAATCTCTGATATATCTTTTACACAAAATAACAGAAAATAATAATGCAAATAATGTCATTGCTTAATTTTCAAATAATCCCTTCTTTCTTGTTTCTGTTGTGTTCTCAAAACAACATAAAGCAGACAAGTTCTATTTTGATAACAAAAAATATCATTCATTCAAAGAGCATGTTTGAATTTTAATTGTGCTGAATGCCGAAATAAAACAGAAAAATGAATCCTAAAACATGCATCATATGTGCAGGATGCCTTTGGCTAGTCATTGTATGGACATTACAGACATAGAGAATATTTCATATGCAGTAAAAATCTGGCCGAATATTTATCAATTCTCCCGTTTTATTTTCCTATTTTGTGAGCAGCTGATGATGATGCCCTAGATTGTCTAGCATGACTTTTTTGTCGACCTCTTCATGAGAAATATTGATTAGACAAACATTTATTTAACTGCGTCTCACCAAACTATATTCTTCTTTCAGAAAGCGATAAACTACCTAGATAAAGCAATCAAGAGCTATATTATTAACATAAATGTTGAATATCAAAATTAAACAAAAGTGTAAATACGAGGCACATGACTTTCATTTTTAAATTTTGATTTTAAGGTTTGTTTAGGAAAAACACCAAAATGTTCCAGGTACTGGTATCTACACTTAAACATGGAAACTTTTCGGGGATGGAGTATGATCTTTCAAAATCTATCAATCTTGATATTTTGCAAAGAATAAGTTATCCAGCAAAAAGTGCGACAAAGTTAATATGCAGATGGTACATTTGTAATTATTATAAGAAAAATATATCGGGCCAGATTACATATCAATATATTTTACTGTGTCTTCTTTTTATAATCGTTTACAAAAGATGATGACAAATTTATACTTACTCCTCTGTAATGATCAACTTCAACATATACAAATCCAACCTCGTTGTGAAAATCATCGACAGAGACACATTCAGGTCGAAAGTTCAGTTCGCAACGCAATATATGTCTGTTATAGTTGTAAGAATGACATTTGGGTCTCCGGATACATTTGTTAAAACACACCCTAGGGGATATTTTCTCAAATGTACGAATGTTATATCCATCGAGCTTTGTATCAACCTTGTCTGGATTCATACGAAAAATACCAGAATTGCATTTATCTTCAGACGCCACTACTATGTCAACCAATAGAAGTAACAAATGTCCAAGGCAAACTAACATGTTGCTGGTAAGTTTTTAGAAAATGGATTTTCTCAGAGAATTGTTATCTGCAGAAACATATGTGGATACTGTGCACCTCACAGTTTATTGCAGTATTGAAATAACGGATATTGTTCATTATACGTGCATGATACATTTTATATATTTGTTGAAAAAGTTTGAATATCGGATTTAAAATTATCCAATCGAGAAGCATAACTCTTTATGTGTAAGTATGAAGCGACAAATGCAGATGTAAACCAGGTCCCCATTGGTTACTATATGTAGACATACAAAGTTTGATAATTACTTCGATCAATTTGTTTTCGAAAGCTCGTATATTAGCAATCAGAAGATTTAAAACTTGTATAAATAGAATTGAATAAAAAAGACGAAAGAAGATAAACAACTATCCCTAAAATCATTAAATACAAAATTAACTTCGCATTTACTGCTACGACACAATTGCAAAATTTGATTTTCCTCTATGCCACCGTTGTATTATTTGCGCTAAATCTGGTTCTTTGATTAGAAATCTTCTAAAGGCAAATAATAGTAGATGTTACTTGTATAACTTCCAAACTGTATAAATAATCGGTATTTGTAAATTCCACACCACAAGACGATATGTAATGTAAAAGTTGAAATTAAGGATACAAACAGTTTTCAGGACGAACAGATAAAAACATAACATATAACATTCACGGAGACGTGAAACAAAGAAATATGAACGCAAATGCACGATGAACCGCACAATTTGCAAGTTCCAAGTCACAATATATAAAAAGTTTACAGTTATAGGTCAAAGTACGGCCTTCAACACGGAGCCTTGGCTCACACCGAACAGCAAGCTATAAAAGGCCCCAAAATGACTAGTGTAAAACAATTCAAACAGGAAAATCAACGGTCTAATCAATATAAAAACGAAAAAACGAGAAATACCTATGAACCACACCAACAAACAACAACCACTGAACAACAGGCTCCTGACTTAGGACAGGTGCATAAAAATGCAGCGGGTTTAAACGTTTTAACAGGCGCCAACCTTCACCCTAACCTGAAACAGTTGTGTAACATTACAACATAAAAAGACACACTATAAAATACCAATTGACATCGATTAACTCGATCAAAAAGACATTTAACAAAAACAAGTAAACATACACTGTACGAATAAGTTTGACCTATGACACAATATAAATACAATATTAAAACGTAGGTACCTATATAACATAGACATTTTTGGTAAAAAAAAAAAGATGTAGCAAGATTGTCAAAAAGACAACTCTAACCTGGGACAAAATGGCTTAAATAAAACAAAGTACACTGGTAAATTTAAATATAGTAATTTTGTTGTTAGGAATACGAAAGTAAACATTTTTGTACAAAAGTAATAAATTTTTTGAATATCAGATCTTATAAAGATATTGTTTAAAGAGACCGTAAGTTTAGATACAACCAATGTAAATTAATTGATCCTTTCAATAATCTGTATTGAATTTAGACGATGCTTTTTTTTATAAATGATGCGATCTTCAGTGTGGATACCTTAGATTGTATTCTTTTATATAACATGCTAGAATCGTTAGTAAACAAATCTTTTCGTTTTGCATTGGATTTATCTAATAGAAAGGTAAGGAAAGCAACTATCGCCTTTTGTAAAACTGAGCAAAATTGGCAAGGGAGAATTTACAACCGCTTCTAAAACGTAGAAATAACAATGAATAAAGATATGAACAGGAGGAATTCACTATTCATGTCAACAGATGATGATGACAAAGGCGTTATTTCTGGATGGAAAAGTAATAACAAGATATATATAAAATGTGCATACTCATGTAGAATCTATGCAAACTATATTAAAATTCATGACGAGTTCATTGTTCTAAACTACTGAGATAATGGTGTCCACCAATGCAAGCAACATCAAATCATTGAAAATAAAACAAATTCTTATTACGCAAGGTGATTTGTTTAAATATTAATGCTGCCGACTGCATCATATTTTCGTAGAATAATCTTAACTCAAATCTTTTTCTTTCATAAAAATAAAACAATAAATTGGCAGTTAATACTATAAAATCATCAAGTTGATTTTGTGATGTTTTTATTATTTCCAAAATTGCGTAGGATTACTCGCATTTTAAACTTTGATAGCATGAATTGTATGCAGCATTCCCTGAAACCCCAATAACCAATCTCTCATTTTTATCCACTGTTTAACAATCTCAAAAATAAATGCACGCAAAAAAATTGGAATTCGAACTTTCTTAATTCAGTTAAAATAAACATACATTACAAATATTCGAAACTTGAATAAACTTAAACAACAGCATCGGAAATTCATCATGATGCCATCATGCGAGACATGTTTGTTTAAATGTTATAATCATCACAAAAGTATATTCAAAATTAACCATTTCTTTACTAAGCTCTTTTGTGTCTGCTGAAAAGATGCATAGTTTTTGTCTAGTTTAGTTGCAACACGTACCTGCTATTTATTTGTGAACCATACTACATTTATTGTTTACTTTAATTTTCTTTTTCAGCATTTCATTAGTTAATTGAAATAAATATATAATGGAACAAAGTTTTCGTAATCGGTTGTGCTTCTACCTGTAGAATATTATTCACAGTAGAAGTGTCATATCAATGGACGTCCATTATGTTATTTTATTATCAGCAGTTGGGCAGGCAAAGACAATCACGTCTGATTTCAACAATTTTAACAGAATTATAGTGAAACAGTGTTTTCTAATGATTTCATTATAGTTTTATTATGTCAACCTGTAAATGACAGTTTTAAGAGAGAGGCGAAAGATACCAAAGGGACATTCAAACTCATAAGTTGAAAATAAACTGACAACGCCATGGCTAACAAGAAAAAGATCAAGAGACAAACAACAGTACACAAAACACAACATAGAAAACTAAAGAATGAGCAACACTAGCCCCACCAAAAACTTGGGTAGATTTTAGATGCTCCGGAAGGGTAAGCAGATCCTGCTACACATTTGACACCCGTCGTGTTGCTTATGTTAATACAAACCCGGTAATAAGTCTAATTCGGTGGGTCACATTCGGGAAAAGGGGACGGGATTGTAGTTACGATATAAGGAACATATCCGCTATCATCTGTGAAACGGATATTCCGTAATGGTCAACCAACTCGTGATGGCGTCCGTAAAACATACAAAGGGATGACTTCAACTTCACCACTTGGAACTCTTGGTTTAATAGCTTCTAGTGAGCAGCAACCCCCTATCAAGGAAATCATGATAGGAAATACAAGCCCTGGAATATCGTATTAACTGGGAGATATATACTCCGTATGCAGGTGCTGCTGGAATGTTGCTACAAAGAAATGGAAAGTTCACAATTGGGAAGCTGAAAACATCTCTTTTGTCGTAAAGTTTTGTTTTCAACCGACCCTCATTGTCAATTTCTAGATGTAAATCAAGATATGAGGCAGACTTAACTGTATCTGTTGTATCCTTTATTTCAAGTTCGATTTAACATGCAACTATGACAAATGGTACCAACTGCGAAGTCGAGTGAAATTTATTTAAATGATGACTGATCGATTCTTTAATTAACCACCCATCAGATAAGTGGATTACATGTAGCAAATATTATGGCACAAATTTTGCGACTGTTGATTTTTCATAAATATATATATAACTCCTTACTTGAGAGCACTCAATGTGCACTTTACAAACAGTTCATACATTAAATAGAGGGAAAAAGCAAGACAAAAACTATATCCAACCATATTTGTTTTGTATTTTAGCTAAAATATCTTCACTACATTTTTTTTCTTTCAAAGAATTTTACAGGTTTTTTAAGATCATACGTTTACACACGGTATTCATTTAAACATATAAAATATAAAAAAAAAAATACTTAAAAATTCCAATAGTCAACTTAATATGTTCAATATGCGGGCAAGAATTCATGCAAGAACTCTGCAACTCACCAGCATATTTCTATACACTGTCAACAATATCCCAATTATTTTATGAAAATACTTGACTTAAACTCTTTAATGTGCTTGTACATCTACTTCCGACACATAAACTAATTTTTGCTTTCATTTAGCCGATTGGGGAACAAATTCTACACCAGTTACTCTTTATAATATGAGTGTATTTAAAAAATACAAACACAGTGTACTGTTAATTTTTTTATAAACTCTTACCTTCTATAAATCGTTTCTATTCACTTCTTATACGCTATGTGTGAGTATACAATAAAATTGAAAATGGAAATGGGGAATGTGTCAAAGAGACAACAACCCGATCGAAGAGCAGAAAACAGCCGAAGGCCTCCAATGGGTCTTCAACACAACGAGAAAATCCCGCACCCAGAGGCGGGCTTCATCTGGCCCATAAACAAAAATGTGTACTAGTTCAGTGAAAATGAACGTCATACTAAACTTCAAAACATATTAATGAACTAAAATTAAAAAAATGATGGCCTTCGGCTGTTTTCTGCTTTTTGGTTGGGTTGTTGTCTCTTTGATATATTCCCCATTTCCATTCTCAATTTTATGAAAAAGACTGAATCAACTATACTCAAAAAGACTGAATCAACTGTAACACCTACTAAGAGACAAAACAAATAACATCAAATAGCGTATAATAAGATGGATTGCACATTGTAATTGGTATGGAAAGTCTCGACACGTGTTTTGTTGGGTGCCCGTTTGTTTACAAATAATAATGTCAAGTGATTCTAATTCTAGAACATAGTCCACAATCTGTATGTCCTTACATAATTCCTCATACCTGCATACGCCATTTACTCTGCATTAACTTAAACAAAAATCATGACGAGCAAAATACATGTACACGGTTACATATTGAATACAAAGATACAAGTAGATTGCATATACAGTAAATTCAGAAATTATTTTGATCAGATAAATCAGAATTAAATTAAAATTTTCGTGACCCAAATAGGCTCCGTTCACATTTCTATAAACTAGGATTGTTACTTACTGTCAAGAAGGTCGACTGAATCCAAATATAATAAAAATCAATAATAAAAAATGCTTTGCGAAATTACTTTTGTAATTGATTATAAAAAGGTTATATTTTCAATAGAAATCTAAGGAGATCATTGAAATGTATCAATCATGCCTTTCATGGATTTTGTTTAGCGCGATAGCTTCTTACTCACTATCGCATTACATAACAAAATTGTTATAGAATTCCAATAATTACCTAAACAATTTACTTCACTTAGGAATCACATTTGAACGGAGGAATGTTTGTTTTGTGAAGCGGCTTAATCATTCGGATCGTCACAGTGTACAACCAATTAGCGTACATTTAATTTTGAACATATCGAATTTTAATGCATTTTTGAAATTATATAAAAATGGAATGCTTTAAGTAGATAAAAAACAGGGAATAATGAATTCTTTAAGCAAAAGGAGGATTGGATCGAGGTTCTGTGTATTCACATTCTTTGTGTTTCTTTCCCTACTCTTGACAAATCTGGAGGTATTTTCCGACCTAAATGTTTCACCAAAAACTTTATTTTTATATACAGTTTAGTAATTATAAAGGGAACAACGCTCAATTATGGAAACTGAAAAAAACCTAGCTAATATAATTCCAGATATAAAGTGAAAGTTGGCGTCACTAAGCTGTATCATTGCTTCATAACAAAGTAGCAGCATGATATACCCTCTAATCCAAATTTTACAATACAGTCTGAGCAATGTACTTACCAGTCTTACTATCGATAGTTTTGGATATAAAATATATACATTGTGTTTCGTCAGCAAAATATAAATAATTTTTTAGAAAAACAAAATAAGCAAATTTGTCGTGCGCAAAAAAATGGGTATAATACGTTTATTGTACTTTTTGAAATTAAAGAATCTAGAACTTGTATCGTTCGCAACGTGCTGACAAGTTGATTAACCATTCTCAAGAACGCCCAGAAATAGAAATTATGAAAATAAAACATGTATAAATACATTTGGAGCTATCTGAGCAAAAGGGCATAAGTAACAGGCAAAGTCGTGACCATTACCAAAGCATCGACTAAATATTGGATAATATTCTTGGACACCTTGATCATAGGTATCGACCAGCTGGTAAAAGGTAGGTTAAACATACTGTATTAGCTGCAGCTTATCACTTTTCTTAACAAAACTCAAATGTAATATATAAGTTATTGCCGATCGCTGCAGTTGAGGTACATCTTTCCTGAAAGTTTGCATAATTTTTATTAGAAACTTAATTGGATTTTATATTAACTTTAAACCAGTTTTTGAAGTACAAAAGTGTGAGAGATCTGACGGTCATTTGTTATCAAACATAACTATTGTGTTAGTGATATCGAAACAGGATCATGTAGTATCTTTTTTATGTCCTTGCCGTAATTCATTCATTTCAATGTTCAAAGTCTTTTATGTAACTTGAAGTTTAGGTTCGCTTAATTCAATTTTTATTCTAAATCGTAAAAGACATGATCAAACATGAAAGCATTTATCAACTTAAACCAAAATCTGTTTTCACGGGATGCTTCATTAGGCAAACAGTCATTATACAAATAAGAAACATAAACTTTATTTTAAATTATCAGTAGTTGTGAGAGACTAGTATGTAGAATCATCAGTTCAGTAATTAACTGAATATTAGGCCAGAAGCCCTTTTTGAAAGATATCAGAACTCTCCCAAGTATAAATATTTCATTTTCCAATCTATAAGTTGTATTTACGAATTGTAAAGAATATTCAGTGTCATTTAATACGCTGTTACTTTTCGTATATAATTTTTTCAAGCATCCAGCCGTACTATTAGAAAACAAAAAGAATTGGAGTAATCTCCCCTTCGTGTATTTGTTCAAATTGCTTGATTGTTGCTTGCTTTTCGTTCTGTGGCAAACATTCCATGCTTATTCAGAACGAAAACAAATAAACGATTTATTTAATATAGTTTCTGCAAGGTTTCAATTTCTGTGATGAAGATCATGATGAAGGATGGAGTTATGCAATAGTTTTTTTGGCTCTTGCAATTGATGAAAATAGTAAAATGATTAAAAATTTTCAAAATGATGTTAATTTTATCGTTAAATAAAAAGAATAACTTAATCTGGACACTCTATTGTAGAATGGTCACTTGTGATGTCACTATGGGGTTAAAACTTGTCAAAATTGTTATATTTGATAAAACATTTCCGTTTTATACACATATTTTTTGGTCAATATAGATATGAGCCAAGGCATTACACCAAAATGTTTTATACACACCAGAATCTGTGTTAAATTACATCTTATAGCAAAACATTTATTATGTAAAGACTTGCCTTATATCAAAATATTGATAACAAAATATCTCAAAATGAGCTCGAGGCTATTTTGGCAGTTTTTGAAGTTTGCCCTTAATGCAAGAAATTTGAAGCCCCAATGCAAATATGTCATACAAAATAAAAATAATATAAATATATAATATAACAGACCAATGTCTTATGAACCACTGAAAGATGTTACTGGGCAGATTCATAATATTTTTAATTTTCAAATTGAGGAGGCTCAAATATGGCCTTATCATAGTTAAGTGTACCTTCTCCTTTGAACTGCGGCATGCAAATGGATAATGCGTGACAATTGGATATTGGAAGACATTTTGCCTAGTATCAGACCACTTGCGAACTCCAAGGGAGTTATGACAAGTGTTCTTTTCTTGCAGAGAGTTCGACACTCTCCCTTCACGTGGCATCGGGTGTTACATCTGCATTCTACTAGGACATGGACCATATTTCTATACCACAGTCAACCCTTAGGGTTTATATTTTCTAAAAACTGGAGCTATATATTTTCTATGATGTTCACTGTTTTTCAATACTTCCCGTCAGTGTTTGTTATTGTTATTTGTAAGGAAAATAAAACAACCAAAGAGTTAAGTAATTAAACTGGATAAATTATGTTTTATTGCGTAATTTGCTTTTAAGTCAGGATTTTCAAAAAGAATTAAAACTTTTCATTTTGTTGTTCAGTGAACTAACAAAAATTAGTACAGTGTGAAGACCAACTAAAGAAATAATTTTTCTTCCGTCATTTACTTTTAATCCCTGTCGAACATCTTAAAATAGTTTCTAATTTTCAAATTAATGTAAGGAAAGTCTGGGAATTCATTTCATATTTTTAATGATGTGTGTTATAAATCATAAATATACTAATGAGTTGTTGATTACCTGTGTTTGCTTAGTGTTTAATATTGGTATATTGATTGTTAAGGAGTAATATCACCATTGATTTTACCCTATTGGACTTTGTTAAATTGGTACTTTTCAAAAAATTGTGCAGAATTTATCTTTGTTTCAAATAAAGAAATACTTGGCATGAGTAAGGTTTTATCCTGTTCAGTACTAAAGTGAACATTTCACATGATAAGGTCCCTTATGGTCCATTTATACCTCTCATTCCCTCAAAATTATGGGGTAACTTTCACATATTGATGTAAGAAATGTGATTATAAAAGAGTAATTGAAGTGTTCAAGCTGAATGAACTATCCATATAAAAGTTTACTGACTCCATGGAGGTTTCAATAAGTCCTTACGTAAATAAAGAAAACAGTAGTATACCGCTGTTCAATAGTCATAAATCGATTTAACTGAAACAAATCAGGGTCACAAACCAAAACCGAGGGAAACACATCAACTATAAGAGGAAAACAACGGAACAACATAAACACTGAACTGCGACAACATACATAGAAACGGACTATTTGATAACAACTGCCATATTCGTGACTTGGTACAGGACATTTTAAGAAAAAATGGTGGGTTGAACATGGTTTTATGGCTAGCCAAACCTCCCGCTTATATGGCAATGTTAAAAATACTGCTAAAATGACAACATTACGTGACATGAATACATTACAACTAAACGCAAGAACCCTCAGGACAGAGACATACATACATAAACTTAAGGTTACGCCGCGTTCCAGAGAAGGATATAAAATGGATCCCTTTCAGTAAATAATTTGTTGTTACTGCTTCAAAAACATTTCATTTACTTATTACTGTATATTTTTTAAAGAATTACTTGGGAAACAGTTTTATATTACAGCCCAATATAGGAAATAAGGGTAAAGGCAGAAAAAGCTCCCCAAAACACTGAATATGGTTTGTTCTGCCTACTTATATTCTTGGTATAGCCCTATTTCAAGGCAATTTCCCCTAAAATATGTTTTTGAGACTCAATCCACTCAGAATATTTCATGATTGCTATGTTTGAGTGAAATAGCATGATATTTAAAAAAAAAATGAGAATACATACAAGGTCAAAAGTGCATATGCAGCATCTCATTTAATAGTAATACTACCATTGATTTCCCCTATTAGTCTTTGTTAAATTGGCACTTTTCAAAAAATTGTGCAGAATTTATCTTTGTTTCAAATAAAGAAATACTTGTCATGAGTAAAGTTTTATGCTGTCCAGTATTACAGTAAACATTTCACATAACATTTCATTGCATATAAGATAATAACTATCACCGGGAGTAAACCAATCAAATTTTCACCCCTTTTTTTCCTGTTAACAAGCTTTAGTAACCATGTCACCTGAAGTTTCCAAAATATTTTATAGAAACAGCAAAGAAAAAAAGAATAGTGCTTTAAAACACCCAAGACATATGGTTATGACATTTTTTTTCTGCTAAGAAATGCAGGGTTAGTTTCCTACAACTGTCGAAATCAAGGAACATTTTTTTTCGACCCTTTTTCGTATGAAACCGGATGTGACGTACTATGATTTGGTGGTATGACACCTAAAATAGAATCGTAGAATTCTAACACTTCTCTCACGTATATTTGGGTATTTGCATTTTTATTCATTGCTACTTTAACATGCCACTATTTCACGATTCGACCCTGCTTCACGTAACAACGTCATTGGCCGTCTTCAGGCTGTACACTGTCAAACTGAAGACGCACCACAGTTCAACGTTAACCAGAGCACAACCCGACGCCTTTGACAATTGTTAAAAGATCTGGATCTGTTGAAGATCGCACTAGAACTGATTGGCCACGCATAAATACTCCAGCCTAAAGATCGGTGTTTTCTGGTGTTCCATCAACGTAATCGAACTGTAACTGTAAGTGCTTCAACTATTGCTGCTAGTATTCCAGATTTACGGAGAATATTTATTCGTGAACACGGAATTCGGCCAATAAGACTTTAAGTAAGATCAGTTTTGACCCTGATACACTGATGTGCACTGGTTCGTTGGTGTCATAATTTGAGGGACTAAACGTTGGAAAAATGGCGCCGAATTCGGTTCAATTTGGTCAAGCAGACCTGTCCACAGGTCTGGTCTGGTCAAGCAGACCTGTCAAAAGGTCTGGACTGGTCAAGCAGACCTGTCTACAGGTCTGGTCTGGTCCGGTCAAGCAGTCCTGTCCTCAGGTCTGGTCTGGTCAAGCAGACCTGTCCACAGTTCTGGTCTGGTCGAGATGACCTGTCCTGGGAACAGGTCTGCTCTAGCAAACTTGTCCTTAGGTCTGGTCTGCAGCAGTCTTATAAAAGCAGACATGAGGTCTGGTCTGCTAGGGATAAAGTTAACTTACAGGTCTGCTAAAATTTTCCAAAGTTAACCTATAGAGCAGTCGTAAGGACTGCTTTAAGTTAACCTGTGTACAGATTAGGACCGCACCCATCTGTATGTGTACTTGATATTTTAGTCTTAGATACATGATTTTTGTTATTAGTTGTTATTGGCTTTGATCTAGCTGTCAGTAATTGCGAGTACTCTCAGATCTGTCCTTAGTGTCCTTTTTGTTGATAGGGATGAGGGATGGATAAATACCCTGCCACGTCCGGTCTGTGTTTATGTTTGATGTTTTTCTGCTTTGTATCGATCTGATTAGTTAAGTCTTTTTCAGCTGATTTTTATAGTTTGTTCTTCTGTTGTGCTGTATTACCACTGTCCCTGGTTAGGGGGAGGGTTGAGCGCTCACAAACATGTTTAACCCCGCCACATTCTTGATGTGTATGTCCCACATAAGCCTGTAGTTCAGTGGTTGTCGTTGGTTCATGTCTGTCATAGTTGTTTTTCGTAAATTGTTTTGTTAAAAATTAGGCCGTTAGTTTTCTCAATTGAATTGTTTCATATTTTTCATGTCGGGGCCTTTTATAGCCGACTAAACGGTATGGGTTTTTATCATTGTTGAAGGCCGTACGGTTGCCTCTAATTGCATCCACTTTATTTTAGCTTTAGTGGAAAGTTGTCTCATTGACAGTCATACCTCATCTTCTTATTTTTATATCAACAATATCCTACAATCGTAGAAACAACATAATACGCATCCAAGTGAGTTGTCGGCTCAAAGTTATAGAGACGATATTTTGCAGCCAGATATGCTCAATGTTATTTACCGACAAAGGAATGTGTTTCAGCAGGACAATGCCCGGCCCAATACAACAAGGGGAACCTATGAACTTCTGAGCTATAAACAACATTTATGTATTGCCATTGTCATCAAAGTCTTCTCATTTGAACCCCATAGAATATTTTTGGGAGATAGTTGATAGTCGCATCCGCCAACCCCTACTTTAATCAATGGACCAACTCAGGCAAGCGTTCCAACATGACTGGTAAAGGATACCACAGGTCCGAATACTAGATTTGATTCGTTTCATGCCAAAGAGTTGCAGAACAGTGTTAGCCGCACATGGTGGTCGCAACAATTCTTTCTGCAGTAAAAGATAGACTTCAGAAATATTGTGATGAGGATTATTCAACATTTGGTGTAAATCAAATGTGGATTCCAAAAAAATCCAAAAAATCCATTCCAATATTCTCATTCACAAGAATCATTATTGCAGTAGCTAAAATAATTAAAAATAACCATGTATTATAAGGATGGTTTGTCATGAAATGAGCCAATTGCTTGTCTATTATTGAAGATCGTATGCAGACCGTAATGTCCCCTGAATTTGTTGTGTTGTTGTGTTTCTGTCTCATTGACGTACTTCTAATATCTTATATATATCATGCTGTTTGTATGACTTAGCTAAGGACATGAACTAAGAATACAACAACGCCTAAGTATATCTTCGCATAATTTAAATTCTTTATTTTAGCAAAACATTGAAACCATGATACACATAAAATACATTAACTAACTTATCAAATAACTTTATTGTAAATATTAAACGGAAAAAGTATGATTAGGCCAATCTACCACCATTGCCTCATTTAGAGACCTCCAAAATATTGATGTCAAAATTCAAAATGAGCAACAGCCATAACCAATAAATTATTTTGTCACAACCTAGATGTCTTATTCAAGGATGGTGATTTGAGTCAATAATTCTGGGGAAGGTTGTTGTTCGTATTTAATTCAACGAAATCATTATGTGAAATGGCTTGTTTTTGTCAAATAATTCAATTCGTTGCTTCAGAAAGTGAAGAATATTGGGTAACTTCGTTAGTCGTACCCATAAAATGAAAATTACGTAACGTCATTGGCTGAATTTTCATTGTTTAGGACGTTGTTATTTAAAAATCACAACGTTAAGGTAGAACGAAAAATGGAAACGGAAAAAAATGTGTCAAAGAGACAACAATCCGACAAAAGAGCAGAAAACAGCCCAAGGCCACCAATTGGTCTTCAACGCATCGAGAAATCAGGCCCCCAGAGGCGGGCTTCAACTGACCTCGAAACAATAATGTATACTAGTTCCGCGAAATGGACGCAACACTAAACTCCGAAACTTACAAATGAACCACGTGAACCAAGTAAAGGTGTACAATTTTGAAAATATTTTCCATAATTCGTTAAATTCTGAAATGGATAATCATGACATGGTTGTATATGATGTACGACTGCGTTCACAATGCCCTTGTGAAACATTGTGGCATACGCAAGTTAGAGTTTTGTTATAATATTGACAATTGTTTGGCATGCATTCAATTTCATAATTTGTAATAATTATACGACAATTCAATTACAATTGATTCAATCTTGTTGAAGCCTCAGTTTGAACACAGCCTTATTTGATTATCCGTTAAACTAACACTAGTTTGAAAAGTTTGAGGAAATTGGCTACAAGGACCAAATAATAGCTCTTATCATATCTTTGTGCTTTGTATTGAAAGGCCCTAAAGTAAGTTAATTGTCACAAATATTGTAAAATTGTAAAATTGTTATCAACATTAAACATTTTTAAAATATAAAAATAAGAAGATGTGGTATGATTGCCAATGAGACAACTCTCCACAAGAGACCAAAAGACACAGAAATTAACAACTATAGGTCACCGTACGGCTTTCAACAATGAGTAAAACCCATACCGCATAGTCAGCTATAAAAGGCCCCGAAATGACAAATGTAAAATAATTCAAACGAGAAAACTAACGGCCTAATTTGTGTACAAAATAATGAACGAAAAACAAATATGATATACAGCAACAAACGACAACCACTGAATTACAGGCTCCTGACTTGGGACAGGCACATACAGAATGTGGCGGGGTTAAACTAGTCTGAAGGCGCGCCAACCCTCCCCCTAACCTGGGACAGTGGTGTTACAGTACAACATAAGAACAAACTATAACGTCCATTATCACTGAACTAGTATATTTGTTTAGGGGCCAGCTGAAGGACGCCTCCGGGTGCGGATGTTTCTCGCTGCATTGAAGACCCTTTGGTGGCCTTCGGCAGTTGTCTGCTCTATGGTAGGGTTGTGGTCTCTTTGACACATTCCCCATTTCCATTCTCAATTTTATAAAAATCAGTTGAAAAGTTTGAATCACAATTAATAAACTGTCAAGATATATTTTGAAAGTTTCTTCTATATTTGCACAAATTACTGATATAATTATCTTAAAATCGACAAATTATACATTGAAAAAACTATTTTAAAAGATGCAATATTCAGTTTTATTCAATAGCAACTACATATTCAACATAAAAGGTAACCAAAACTTAGCGTTCAATATTCGCAGCTAAAGTACAGTAAACAAAATCACATCAAATAATTAAATTATCTTCACAAAATATGATGTTCTTGTCATTTTGAACACTCTCATACATGTGTTTGTTTTTGTGTTGTTTTGGTTTGTGTCGCATTGTCTTATTGACGAATGCTCTACATCTCTTCAAATTCATATCAAAAAGGTTCTTGCACAAAGCTTTGTTACTTTATGCCTGTGTGGAATATTATTTACAGTCAATATGATATTCTACGCTAGATTTTTCGGTGTATGTGTTGTTGTCACAAATAAGATTTTTGGTGGCCTTAAATTTGATATTTGAGGCTACTATTCCAATTGTTGCAAAGAAAACAAATCATTACAAGATATAGACGGTCTTTCAATTGAGCTTTAGAAGTAATGTAGAGTGTGGAAAAATCAAAAGTATTGACATTGCTGCAAATTTGTAATGATTGTGAATGAAGATTCGGGAGCAGATATTTAGAACATTTTAAGTACTCTGATTAACACGTGTGTTGAGTATACATCACAATAATATGTCTGCAGGCTATCTGTTACTGTAGAAAGAATTGTAATAAGATTCAGAAGAAGACGTTTAGTGCAACATTAAAGTAAGTCTTATTTATATCATTCTTCACAAGGGTAATGATGAAATGTGTGAAATTTAAGTATCGAATGTAAAGATTTTCGAATGCCATTTTTATTAAACAATAGACACTTATCTTTTGTTGAAAACTGTACATGTATGTTGACCTCCGTGTGCCTTTTGATTTTTGTTTGCATTGTCGGCTGTTTTTTTATAATTACATTTATTTATATAATGTTAATGAACATAAAGAAATAATCAGCAAATATACATGTTAATGACGTTGATTAATTGAAAAAACTACACAGACGACCGTCATCGACGTTAACTACATGCACAACAATAAATACGTAAAAAGTGAAAACAACACGTCATAATTTTCATGCTCAAAATAATCTTAATATGCATAGTGACAGGAAAGAATATGACTAGTCAAAACTCCCAACATTGCTTAATTCAGAAATCTTCTAATTTTTGTACATATTCGTGATATAAACCAACCAATCAATCAATTCTGTATTAAAAGGAATTTGATAACTTTTAGCTTTTTCAAAATAAACGGATTGATACCTTATGCATATTTTCTAAAATTTGATTAAAATTGTTTTAAACTTGTTTAAGTCTCGGTGTGAGCGCAGCGTTGTTCAAAAGTAAAATATCAAAAATATCGAAATCCAATAAAATTCAAAACGGAAAGTCCCTTATCAGAGGGCAAAATCAAAAGCTCAAACGCATCAAACGAATGGAAAACAACTGTCTTATTCCTAACTTTGTACAATAAGAATAATATCTTGACAATTATCAATAAAATTAAACCTCATTTTGAAACAATTGAAGAATTTAATACTACCGAAGATGCATGGGGAAATAATTGTTATTGTTATACATGCTTCTTTCTTTTGTTGCCAAAATGAATCTAAACAATTGAGTCTCAATTTTGTTACACATAACACATGTTTCAATGACAAAAATACACTTACAATTTAAAATATACTGAAAAAGTCAAACATTGACGCACAACCTACATAAGTGTATAAGCGACAAACACAGTTTATCCAATAATCATTTCAACAATCCGCGTGAATTCGCCGGTAAAGCACACATTGAACAATATCAATCAAAATGTGAAGTTATTATTACTGACAAAGGGTGCTCATGTCATATAAAAAGTTTTGTCATAGCGGGTTCATGTTTTGGGTAGCTATTACATTAAGGAATACCCAACATTTCATTTATTCATGATTAAAGGGTTTGTGCATAAAGATTTATAAAGGTTTCATTTGTGGAATATTGATAACACTTGAATAGTTCTTGCAATATAATATCTTCTGAGGATAATATTCACACTATATTCGTGTAATTGCACTATACATTGTTAGCTTTAAAAGTAATATAAATGTCTCAAACGAAACGACTTCATGATTCAACACAAAATGTTTAATCTTTGGTTCTTTCTTGAACGTTTTATTTACGTAACTAATAATGTTACATGTAAATATGGAAGAAAATCCCAACTTTTCATATGACAAACTGATAACATCTCTCGAAGAGAATAATACTTTCATATACCGAGATTGTAGAATCTCCGCAGAGAGTTTTGCAAAGATAATTGTTAAAAAAGAGTCTTGAATAAAAAAGGCATATACATAACTAATACCGGTACCATCCACAAGGAAGAATCTAGTCATGGGTTTGTTTTGAATCATGGTTATTCAAATATTTTATGTGGTTCTTTGTATCATCATGTAAGAATTGATATAAGCTGTTGGGTGCCAATACAGATGGTTGCTATCGTCGTTGTTCAAATATGAACTCGAGCAGGACCGGTGCCACCAGGCTCCCCCAGGATCAGCGCAATTACTAGAACTAGAATCATAATCACGATCATAGGTCGTAAAAGGGTTTCCATTGTTGCCCTGCATCCAGTTTCCTGCAATTGTAAAAAGCTCTCATGTATATAAAGACTTTTGCTACTTACACTTTCAATTTCTGACATTATGTTACTCTCGCGTGATGCACACCTTTTCTCCTGTTTACCAGGCAAACCACATTATAACTTCCTTTTTTAAAGCATGTACTTTAAAAGTACATACATATGAATTTTGTTTATCGTATTCTTGTTACCGGTTTGAATTATAATACAGTTTAACATTCATTCCATTTTTACTCATTTCTTGCCAGGAAGAGTCAAATGACACTTTTATAGTTTTTAGAATTCGTATGTAATAATATATTGCGTACGTTTTGAAATATGAATATAGTAGATGTTGGGTATACGTAAATGTGACATCAAACGAACTACAAAATAACTGAAAGACATGTAGCTGGCAGCGTATAGTCTTTAACCTCAGACAGGTACCGAGGGGACAATCCAAAATTATAAGTCGATTAAAACAGACAGCACCAGAGCAAAAATATAAAACGACAGGATCCTGTAGTTCAGTGGTTATGGTTGGTTCATGTCTGTCATATTTGTTTTTCGTAAATTGTTTTGTTATAAATTAGGCCGTTAATTTCCTCAATTTAATTGTTTCATATATTTCATGTGGGGCCTTTATGGCCGACTATACGGTATGTTTTTTCATTGTTGAAGGCCGTACGGTTGCCTATAATTGATTACATCCACTTCATTTGAACTTTTGTGGATAGTCGTCTTATTGACAATCATACCACATCTCCTTATTTTTTTTTTTATAAAAGGCGACCACAGTCTTTAAAACACTGCACAGAAAAATAAAATTGAACAACACGAAACCCTAAAAACTTGGTTTTGTTCTAATTAGCTCTGTATGATAGGCAAATCCTGATTCACCTGCGGCATTGTCTTATTGCTCATGGCAAGTTAACCATTGGTGATGTCGGAATCGAGGAAAAGAAGACTGGATTTTGACTACGACATTTTGAACATATCCAGGGTCATCTTTCACACTGGTATTCCATAACCTTCAAACAAATCATGATGGTTTTCGTTAAACTTTCGAAAGGATGACTTCAGATTTACCACAAGGAACCCATTCTCCAACACATGAAGCTTCCTTGAAAGCAGCAAGCGTCAATAATAACAAGCTCTAATTCGTTTCGGGTCTATCAAAATATTCGTTTTGAGTCTATTAATAAACCCATAGCAGCATAGACATGGTCATCCATTGACCCAGTGTGACCAACCATTGACCCAGTGTGACCATCCATTGACTAGGTCAGATGAGGAAAACATTCGTCCGTTACGCCCACTTATTACAGTGTATTTACAATAGACATTTAATCGCACGGTGTCGACAAAGGTTTTTCAACGCCTTAAAACAAACGACAATGATGTAACACAATAACGTAAATACTACATGTATACATGTATACAAACATACCCATTCATAAAATGAAGATTTTTCTAAAAAGTTTATAGGACTTTTTTTTTTAAATATGATTTATGTAATAACATCAAAAAGTTCTTTTGAAAGATTAATACATGTTCGGTGGTAATAAAATCAAATAATGGTGACAATACGATTTAGTTTTTTTATGTATAAAAGTTCGGTGTCTCATTAAAGATAATTTGAGAAAAAAATGTTAGTACGATATGACCAGTTTAGATAAACCTAGTAAGATCAATGTTCATTTAAGATTTTTTGGCGTGAAAAATAAATTCATCAAAAATGAAAGGTACCCGATCTTATTCCTAAAACATTTGACTTGGCATTATAATTCTATTTTCAACGATTTCATCATACTGATATATTCATTTAATTTCTTTTTTGAGGCCTTATTTTTTGGGCCCATTGATAGCAAAAACAGCAAATATCAAATATGAAATAACAAATAGGAAAATAAGTAAAAAATTAAAATATCACCCGATCATTTTAGTTCTCCTGACTAGATATATTCTTTGCACATGAATTGTATGAAGTATTCTTTAAGACTCCAACAATAACATTTGCATGAACATATATATCATTCAAGTATAATATGAAACCTGTCGTTTAGTTGAACAAATACGATTACATTTTGTGTGATCACAAATCTCGGCTCGTAATATTTAATGAGTTTCGTTGTTGAAAAAAAAACTTAACAATTTATGGAAGTAACCAATGTGTTGATTGATGTAGACTATTTATAAATTAAATGCCAAGAAGAGTATATGTCAATCAGACAGCATCTCAGTGACACAAATTATCAAAAGACATCAAATCATAATTAATTCTTAACAAAAAAGACACAGAAGAAAAGAAATGTAAAAATTGTCAAACTGAAAAGCTTTTTCTTTAAATGCAACTGTCCCGTTGGTTGGTTAGAAGTTAGAATCGGGAATATCAAGTTGGATATTATATTTTTTTCCGGTTACCGTAACCATGGTAACTGTGTTTCAATGAATTACATGATATATAATAAAGAAACCACATGATAATTTGTAGGTTATTATGTCAACATAAACCTATAACAGTACAATTATACGCATGTTTTTTCTTCAAGTGTGACTACTAGTATACATGTTTTGTTCGAAAACATATTTTTTTTTAAATACAATGAATATAGCTAGACTTGAAGTTATACAATGCAGTAACACTTTTTTATATTTGCAATTTAAAAGTTTACAAATAATCAACATTAAGCGTAATGTACTCTTTGTAAGTCTCTCAATTTATCTCACGCCGGTTGTAAAAATAACCTTATAGGTTACATTAATGCAACACGCGGGAACCCGATATGAATGAACTAGTGAATTTTCTCGACATCTATGCAGTTTCAGTGTTCATTCTAAATGTTCTCGGCAATTACGATATGAATGTACTTGACTCTAATTTGAACTTCATTAAACAATACTGGCTGTTTAATCTAAACATTCATATTGATTAAACTGAATCTAAACTACATGTATATTTTTCAAGACTTCTGATTCTGTCAAGTAAATATATGTATCAGAAATAATATAGTTTATCATTTTAGGATAAACTGGTTTAATCAAAGTGAAAACTAATTCTTTTCCGGAAATATTTTCAGATCGATTCAAATTTTACCCTCCATTCGTAATACGTGACGTCATTTATGCGTCAACCAAATCCAAAATGCTGCTCGCATTCTTGGTAAAAAATCGAATCCATCGGACCCCTTCCAACAGCAATCATGAAACCACCTAAGCAGCACAGAAAACCGGCAGCAAAGTCTAAGTCACCACCAAAAGACAAAACTAAGCGAAGAAAATCTCAAACAAAGCAGTCAGTCTATATAATGAGGGGTGACATGTCATCGCACCATGCCGCTTCAAAATCCCCAACAAAACCTCAAAGTATTACAACATCTCTGTTCCGAGGCTAAGCAGGGAAGAAAATATGCCCTTGAATAGTAAATACAACAGAAAAAATTGGAACTCGGCAGGACGAAAGAGCAAAAAGTCTAGAAACATTAGTGTCATTCCAACGCCAGCAGTTACCAATCTTACCAACACTGACTCTTGGTTACATTTCAATGGACAGAGCGAGTGATCATCATGAGATGGCTGGAATTGGTGCAACGTTCCACAACAGTTTACGGGTATCTTTAGCCATACAATTCTCAACATGTTTATGTTACACGGGTGTGTCACGGGGTTTTGATTTAGGAATTGTAAGATAAAGTGTACATATCCCGGTCATATGAAGGAGAAATTTCGGCCGGGAAAAATATAGATTTACATGTTTTACTAAAGTAAGAGAGACCATTGTTTTGTTCAAATAAAAGAACTGGGTATCACAAAAAAATGAATATTGAATTTTATAGTCTCTGAAAAATGCTGTCGCTGTAATTATTACTTTCAAAATTAAAGGGCACCGATAAAGCTATAAAAAAATTACATTTTGTGGCAAGAAAACCGACAAAACTTAAATTTAGTAGACTACAAAGGTTTTGGCAGCTGACTCTGAATCAAATAGGGATCTTGAGGTAAAAGGGGACGAATTAACAATTATACCATATACACAGAGCACCATTACAAATATACATGTATGGACATCTGCCTTTATCATATTAATGGCAGTTGTGCTTGAAAAATGGTCCAATAAAGAGAAAGAGTGTTAAGTACATGCATAATATTCGATTAGCATACATTAGAGGGTATGGTTCGGGCCGGTCAGTATATGATGAACATTGATATGGAGTATGGGTATTGTACGTTTCTATACCCATAAAATCTTTTCATTCACACATTAGTGCTAATCATACTCTTGACGATTAAGGTAGCACGGTAGTATTTGCATTCAAGAACTTAGGTTGCTCTTTTGTGTACGGTGTACCCTACTTAAGTCAATGTATCTGAACAGTGCGATTGGACAAAGAATACAGTATCAACTGAACATACTTTCCAAAACTGAGGGATGAATCAGGTGTAGAAAAATATGAAATAATTTTACATACAGGTGAAAAAGAATTTTTGGAGAATTTTTTAAAATTTTGTATTCACCGCACGATAAAAGACTTAAAAGCACTAGTGGCCTTAGGTTTTTAAAGATATCAAAAAAGTAAACGGTCATAATACATATTCAAATTCATTTCTGAATAGTATAAGGAAAGTACTTCAGTTAACTGTTAATGTAGAATTTTGGGCAGTGTTAGAAAGTGGTGAAAATTCTAAAAAGGCTATCATTATCCCTTATGGGCCAGAAAATACTACCGTGCCCCCTTAACTGGGAGATATATGTTTACACTAAATCAATAAAGGTATTTTTTTACCTATTCAATTTGTAAGTTTATCAATAAAAAGTTGATTAAGGGCAACTAGAATAAAAACAGACCTTAAATTCCACCCCTGGGAGTGAAAATTGCTGATTCAGCAAATTTTGCCTGATCTGTGGGTTATAATGTTAAAATTTACCTAGAAAGTAGAACTTCATTATTTTTATGTAACTTGCGATACATTTTTAATTATAAATGTTCGCTTTAACTTTTCGCAGTGTCTGACACATGTGCAACAGCTGGAATTTGAGACGCGACCTATTTTAGTTGCCTGCACGTCCTATTATTTTCACCGAAATGAATAAAGTGCATAATTTCTTATTTTTTTCCACACAAGTACAGCTATACTAGTTTTCTTTAGGTTTGATTTGTAGTTCTGTGGTAACATGACACCAGTATGAGCATTTTTGGAACCAGTAAGTGGTTAGGGTCCTTACTTATTCATTTAGCCCTCATATTTAGCTGAAATAGAGATAGCAATAGGGGTTTCTTTACATTGACAAGACATTTTTTGGGAACAAAGTATGTGATTATGATTGTATATCAGCAAGATTAAATAGTTTATTCATTTTCCATGCAAATGTCATTAATTTATTTGATTTTCTGACCCTGAAAAGCACAATAAAGCTAAATTGATTATGTAAGGGGACATAATTTAACTTGATGCATACATGAGAAATAGATAAACAGTCAACTAAGAGATATATTCTAGTACATGTATTGTCAAAAAGATCTTTGAATAATAGTTAACTGCCATCTGAAGAGTCTTGTTATATTGCCTTCATAATCTGGAAATGCTTAAAGGAATGTAAGGCATGCTGTAAAATGTGTAATGGACTTTACTAACATTTTTCATGATTTGGTGCTTAAACTGTTTCTTTCAGTCAGATTAACTATAAATAGAGTTGGCAATCCAATAATTCCTCCTGAATCACCATGGTTTACTTCTGTGTTGATTTGAAACAACATATATTTGGGTTTTGTTCACTCCTTAAGTAAAAATGTTTAGAAGAAAAAAAAGTGAAAATCTGCCAGCTGGGGTAGGGGTATACTTTTTAATTTTTTTTTGGTAAGAAATAAGTGCAGATTAGTATTATTTATTGTAATTTGTTTCCTAGTCAGCAGTTTATGCATCATAGGTGTCATGATTGATTTCAAGTTTGTAAGGTCTTGGTTAAGGTAGCACGGTAGTATTTGCATTCAAGAACTTAGGTTGCTCTTTTGTGTACCCTACTTAAGTCAATGTATCTGAACAGTGCGATTGGACAAAAAATACAGTATCAACTGAACATACTTTCCCAAACTGAGGGATGAATCAGGTGTAGAAAAATATGAAATAATTTTACATACAGGTGAAAAAGAATTTTTGGAGAAATTTTTTAAATTTTGTATTCACTGCACGATAAAAGACCTAAAAGCACTAGTGGCCTTAGTTTTTTAAAGATATCAAAAAAAGTAAACGGTCATGATACATATTCAAATTCATTTCTGAATAGTATAAGGAAAGTACTTCAGTTAACTGTTAAAGTAGAATTTTTGGCAGTGTTAGAAAGTGGTGAAAATTCTAAAAAGGCTATCATTATCCTTTATGGGCCAGGAAATACTACCGTGCCCCCTTAAAATGGATTCCAACACGATCATGCTATTAAATCACAAGATGTTAAACCATTATCTGTGACCTGCAAGGATTACAACTTCCGTATATGTGATAATGAGACAGCTGTATTCTTTTTGAAATATTCCCCTATTTAGTTAATGAAGCTGAAATCTTTTAAATCAACGGAAGAAAACTAAAATTGGTTTTCGATTTGGTTTCAAATTGCGAATATTTTGGTTCACGGCGTAACCTACATGTTACCAAGTTTGAATTTGCGCACTGAGCTTGTCCAAGAAAATGAGTACGACAATTGTCAATGATCGGATGATGATGAATCAAGCAGTCGCTACAATAGTCAGTAAACAAAAATCTTCAAAAGCCCATTTTGAGTTATATCCAATTTTAGAAATTTAGTTTTTCCACTCTGAAATATATTCTCTTAATAAATTATAGTATAACCTGATGAAGTGATGCCTCACCTGATTCTTTTTAAAATACATCCTGCGTCCTGATGCGTTAGTTATACAGTATCGACATAAAGCTTGCCAGAAAGTGTGTAAACATCCGGGTAAGGAACTAAGCACTGAGCATCAGTGATTGCAATTATAAAACAAAAATCTGGCACTGAGCATCAGTGATTGCAAGTATAAAACAAAAATTTGTCATTGAGCATCAGTGATTGCAAGTATAAAACAAATCTGGCACTGAGCATCAGTGATTGTAAGTATAAAACACAAATCTGTACATGATTTATATGATATGATAATAAAGTATTTCCATTATAATGCACTTAATATATGTGCTACAGAAAGAAATGTATATGGAAATGATGGGACATACTAATCCAAGCTTGCTAAAAAAGTATGTAAACAATTTGCAAGGTGCACTTGAAAGGTTCCTGACACCGGAAGGACCACTTATTGTTAAGCGTCGAGAATATTAAAAGCTGTTGTAAACAGATAAGCAAGTGAGACCGGTAAGGGTGATGCTAATAATTTTCAGTGGGGTTTCGGGGGGAATTGTACCAGTGAAGCACAGGCTTGCCAAAATTAATGGTTCGGCGGTTTGTATGTTCATCTTGCCTCATCTTTCATACTCTGGCCATATCCATCCATAATATTTGTTGTTTGTCTTTAAACTTGACCAAACAAAAAAAAAAATCGAAAATTATATTGTTCACAACCTAACATGGGTCAGAATATGGGTTGACCGTACATGAAACGTCTGCATAATTAATAGAACAGAATATAAGATATAGTGTATCAATACATGACACGAAATCACTGCACGCACACGGAAAAACAAAGATCAAAGGTACAACACCCTTCTTGCTGTTCTTAATCTCAAAGTCACCGTTGGGTCTAACGACAGCCATCTTTGATTAAATATAGAATAGTTCAGGTTCAGCTAAATACTATTTATTCTTTTCAGGTATGGTGAAAATGAACCAAGTACAGTTCCAAGTGCTTTCAAAAATATCGAATAAAATGTAGCACTATTCAGTGCAGTTTTCACAAAAATAAAAACAAACTAACTAAACTCTGACTGTTCGAATCTACTAGTAGAGGCAAAATTTTGCAAAGTATAGAACAAAATATAAAAGTATTGAACCGATGTTCAGTTAATACTTCAGAAATCAAGGAATTAAACAGCTGCATGTGAAAAACCCTCCACTGGATTCCAGAGTCACAGCCTGTAGTATGTTATGTTGCCGCTGCTGGTTGACTGTTTCTCCATGCTGGAACCATCCGCACAATAGCCATTGATTTCGTACAGAATGATAATCATGATACATGATTGTACATTAAATTTTCAGTTTTAAAATTATGTAAAACATGGGTTTCGACTTCACATAGCAAATCTGATCTTTAACGAGTT
This sequence comes from Mytilus californianus, assembly GCF_021869535.1. Lineage (NCBI taxonomy): Eukaryota > Metazoa > Mollusca > Bivalvia > Mytilida > Mytilidae > Mytilus > Mytilus californianus. The sequence continues at coordinate 55,498,289 of NW_026262679.1, read as the reverse complement.
TTCATCTCTGTTAGGTCATTAGTTGGTTAAGGTGCAGTTATATATTTGGTGTTTTACGCTTGCAAGAGCATTGGGTGTGTATAAAACCAGAGATAACACGCAGTCATCGGAAAGATTCAGTCATTTCTATCTATATTCTGTATGATGTGAACTTTCAGTGTGTACAGTTGTACAATCCTACACACTGATATGAAAGCTTTTATGTTTGATTATTATTGTCAATATAATTCAGAGTAAGATAATTACACCCATAAAGAGTAATATTTGATAAAAGGAGAAAGTACTATAGGGCCACTGTTTTACCCACTAATAACCATAATATAATAGAGAATGGAAACGGGGAATGTGTCAAAGAGACAACAACCCGACCAAAGAGCAGAAAACAGCCGAAGGCCACCAATTGGTCTTAAACGCAGCGACAAAATCCTGCACCTGGAGGCGGGTTAAAGCTGGCCCCTAGCAATATTGCATACTAGTTCAGCGAAATGGACGCCACTAAATCCGAAACATACAAATGAACCAAAATTTCAAAAACACACAAGACTGACAAAGGCTCGAGATTGGGACAGGCATTAAAATGCGGCGGGGTTAATCATGTTTTGTGATCTTTAAGTCTATTGTATGTTAAATACTATTGCGGCATGTTAGGCTGCTTTGAAAAGTTGGTCCAGTTCAATATATAGCATTGTGTTCACTGAGGAAATTCTAGTCTATACCATAGAGCTAGTAATTTTATGACAAGCGTTTACAAGAAAATGAGATGACTTACCTGCAGTTCCATTGTATCCATTAATAGTTAATGTATATCTTGATGCTGCATCACCCACTGCAAATGTACTATACTCAGCATAATACATGTGGCCGTTGATGTTAACAAGTTCCACTCGTAGTTTATATGATCCACTTCTGGTTAGAAGATTTAGGCATTTGTTACCTAGTTAAAGACATTTAAATATATTTAAGATGCATATTTTTATATGATTTGGGCGTGCAATTAAAAACCAGAAAAGAGAAATATGAGCTGCGTCGGATAGAAATCGACCTTATGCAAATGAATATTATTATCTGTTAACTTATTTCGGGTTGATTGATTGGTGATTGCTTTACACCGCATCAGCGTAAAGCAATCACCAATCAATCAACCCGAAATAAGTTCGGGTTGAAAAAAAATCTCTATGCAAAGTATTTAACTGTTTGAAAATAAAGTTGATATAAGAACCCTACAAAACAGACCAAAATTTATCTTATATTTTATATTTGAATGTTCCAAAATCAAGCAAAGTCTTGTACATGTACATGTATACGTGCACTTGCATAAGGTCGATTTCTATCCGACGCAGCTCATATCTTTAAAATAGATTGCTGTTTGCAATAAATGACAGCCATATAAAAACTGTTATGTATGAATATTTCCCCATTTTAATTATGCAAATAACAATATGGCAATTTGGAATGATTACCAATCAGACAAGTATCTACCATAAAGCAAAGAACGAGGATGTTAGCAAATTAAGGTCACCGGACGACATTGAACAGCATTCAGTAATTTGCAATATCCATACCGCAAGGTAATCTATCGAAGGAACTTAAGTGGTAAAAAATAAAACAATTTAAAAAAGACTAGTGTCGACATGATTTAAGTAAATAACATTAGATTTAAAAAAAACAAAAACAATCACGACAGACAACAACCAAAGAAAATCATAGGACTTGAGACAGGAACATAATTAATTAGGCGGAGTTGAACATTTTTGTGAGCGCTCAACCCTTTCCCGACAGGTCAGTAGGGACAATGGTATAAAAGTTCAACATTTCAATTGATTAATTGGTGTTTAACGCCACTTTTAGCACTATTGTGCTATTTCGTACTGGTCAGTTGTTATTAGCAGGGGAAGCTGTAGTGCCCGGAGGGAACCACTGACCTTTGGTAGGAAAACTCACAATTCTAGTCAATTAAGATTGGAGTCAAGCGCACCTGCCACGTGCAGGACTCGAACTCACAACCTTAGTGTTGACAGGCTAGTGATACAGTAGCTCCACTACTTAGACCACTCGGTCAATGCGGACCATTCAACATTACAACAAACTGTAATCACGGGCTTGACTCATTAGTTCTGCTCTTTTCACAAAATCAACTTATATATTTACAATAGAAACAAAGTTCTGTCTTTTTTTGGGACAGATCATTATAATGCTATTCTTGCATCACTTGCACATTTACGTAATAGTAAAATCTAATCATTGCAATCGACAAAAAAAAAAGATGTGCCCACAATAGATTCAATAAATGAATAAATACAATTCTAAAAATACATTAATTTTGTAATTAACATATACCAACCAAGCCAAAATTCATTCTGAAGATCACCAAACCCATTCTCATACTCTACCCAGGTCCTTCTAAAATTTTCACTTCCGTCTGTTCTTCTTTGAAAAACCTTTGAGATAAACATTACAAGTCGTAATATTGTAAATGAAACAATTTTTTACCAAAGACTGAGATTGAGATATGTGGTCGCGTTGACTTTTGATATAGCAGTATAATCCAAGCTTAAGAGGGGCGTGAGTTTGACCGAGCAGGATGTATAAATATAGAGCGACGCACGGTCACAATGAGAACATTGAATTCAATGCGTCGTGTACACAAATTGTCATTTTCTGTGTTTGTTGAAGAACCCTTGCAAACATCTTAGAGTTGTTAGTAAGCAATGTTTCTGCGCATATTCAACATTCCCTCATTTTCTAATGACAGTCCACATTGTCCGGTAAGTATCCCGGTTGACCCACTTTTCGGAACCTATATATTGTATTTATTGTTAATTTGCTCTTGTCCTGAATGTGCAGTATATAATTTCCATTATACTTTAGAATGAAATTATAAATGCGTAGAATTAAGTTCATAACAGGTGGATGTGGACAACTTGTATTTACACGTTATCGTGTCTGTCACTGGCTTTCGACAACAAAGATATCACGCAATTACAGTATGTCAGGGTCATCTATATGGGGATGTACATAATTACTATCTTTACAGATTTCCATTCATAAAATAAACGTTTTGCATAAAATTTTATATAGATTTGTTTTTAAATATGATTAATTTAATCACATCAGAAAGTTTTTTTAAAAGAATAAGTAGAGGCAAAACAGTTACAGCTTGGATAATCGTAACCCATATTTTGTTAATTATAACGAATCATTTACATATCGGCAATCGATAACGATGTTTTTTTTCTTTTGCAAACATTGTCTGTCAGAGGCCTTCCAATGGGGATGTCAATAGTCACTTGTTTCACATTTTGATAAATAATTTATAACTTTCTTCCAAGAAAAGTTAAAAAGAATTAATTTTAAATATTCGTTTTATCATCACATCTAACAGTTTGATTTGAATAATTAATGATACGAGCAGAGCTAATATCATTAAAAAATATAAAAATATATAAACACATTTCGATTTTCATTGTAAAAAACTTTTTGAAGTTTATGGGGTTATTTAACAAAATTTCTTAGGAAGAAAAAAAAAATACGCTTACGTTATGAACATTTAAGAGTAACCTACTATTTATTTAAAGGATAAGATTCGTTTGTGAAAAGAGCTCTGGATATGACAACAATTTTTTTCTCATTTTAACTGCATATTTTCCGAATCACATCATTTGGATCATGCAGTCATATAGAAGACTCGTACGGTCAGTTTGCCTTTGATATTCAAGTATTGCACTACTCTACTCAATTATCTCTATCTATGTATATTTCTAAAGGTAAAAGTAAATAACTCAAAGACTTTTCTATTTCTATAATGCTTTATGTAAAGGGAAAACCGGTTCAGTTTGGTCTTTGTAAAGATCGTGTGAATCAATTAGTATCAAAAACAGAAATTGAAATGAATGAATAAATAAATATTAGAAATCAGAATAAGAAACAAAATGACAAGGTCTGCATTTGCTTTAACTAATTGACATTCATAATACCGGTACCATATAACAACATCCAAAGATATTGTGTGCAAAAAAGAATGTTTTGAAGCCATTTAACCGAATTTTGACAATCGCTTTCCCAATTTTACTTGATAAATGAAAACTGTATGCGACTCCCGATTTTGGAACCTGGATGCATTACTTACATGTATTTTGGGTTTTAATCTCGTTTGTCAATAGGGCTGCTGATTCGCGAACGAAATCTTTTAGTCTGTTTATTCATCCTTGTGGTTGTAGTTTGGGTATTTCGCTCGTTTGTTTGTCGTGTACGAATGTCTGAACTTTTTCGGTTCGGTTAATTTATTCATAATATAAGTGGCAATGGCTTGAATATTAAAAACACTCTTTTCATAGCAACGACAGAATTATTCTTGAATCTGAGCTTAAACTAAATATTTTATATCGTGTTCTGTAACTGTAAACTCAAATAAAGAAAAAGTAAGATAAATTCTTTTTCCGACAATGTGTGAAAAATTGTATTGTATGTAATGCAGTTATAAACAATTGTAAACAAATAGTTGTCCATCATGCATGCCACTCAATCACTGGCCTGGTCAATGGCCAAGGTAAACAAATTGCTTTATTTGTAAACAAACCCTGATATGTGTATTGGCAAAAGTATTCGCATGCTGAATATTGTATATCCGTATAAGGAAATGTATCCCACCTGTTAAATACAGCTCTTTGATCAAAACAATCGTAATTAGAATTGTACTTATTTTTTTTGGAATATGTGTTTTAAAATCTATCAACGAATTAAATAATGTGTTCACAATACCTTTGTATTAGAATATTTAGACGAGAGCTTCAGACTAAAGTGATCAACAGGAACACATATGTTATTATTACACTGTAAGAGGTTTATGGTGACATAATAACCCACACATTTATTAGGTTTTCCAGTTGACCAGTTTAGTCTTGAGTGCTCTCAATTTATTTATTATTTTAATGTGACCATACAACTTATGCTTTATACCATGCTCTGTAAACGTAGACACACAAGAAGAAATAGTCAAATGAATTCTTTTATCGAAAATTTGAGTTGTAGGTCACTGCAAAAACACGTTTTCATGGTGAGTACGTAGTAGTCCATCATTCATTGCATTATTAAAAGGATTGGTCAATTTTGTAAGGCAAAGCATATTACTTCTTATTCAAAAGAACAAATGTATTTGCGAAAACATTAGTATGCCGAAGAGTATGTGTATCCAAACATGGAAGTGTACCTGACACGATTTAATGTATCAAAGTTTCGGGGCGATACATATTATGTTAAGCATTCCTCAATCATTCAGGAAGAAACTGAAAAAAACCTGTTAAATTTAACTTTAAAATAAAGAACAAAAAATACGACACTGATATTAAAAAATATTGTTCCTGTATAGATGTTCATGAGAAAAATAAACAATGCCCCCCCCCCCCCCCCCAAAAAAAAAAGAGAAAAAAACAACACACAAAGATGATTGTCGGTGCATAATCATGAATTCAAGAATACGGGTCTGCTGCCAAGCATGGGTTTTTCTGAAGTTAAGTGGTTAGCAGAAAAGTTTTTGTTTCCTATACATCAAAAATGTATTATTCTAGACAATTTCAAGACCTAGTCCGATTGCCGAGTCAGTCTGGAAAACGTTGGACCAGCTTATTTGAATACTTTCAAAACTCTAGCGTTCGAGTTAATAACTTACTGCAACAAATAATCATATTAAGATATTGATAATGATTTCTATTTCATGAAGTAAATGCAAATTGTTTTAAGCTAGATCCAAATAGCTGTTAACCTTCCAATATCTGGCAAGTACGAAAAAGACCGTGCGAAAGCATATGTTTTAATTGCACCACGATTTAAAGCGTATCATGCATTCTTTCTAGATTTAAGATTGTAAGCAAGATATGAGGTGAAAGTTACGAAAAGCAAGTATAAATTTTAGAAAACCACAATCCGAAAAAGTACTAACACATTAATTTCTACTTTTAAAGCTAGCTGATTATTTTTGTGTTTAAAGGACGTGCGATATCATGTCAAAGTATTCAAGGCTAATCAAAACACAAGGTTTAATCCTGTAGTATTTTTTTGAGTTATTTGTTTTAAGGAATTAAGAAACTTTTGGCAACCACGTACAACGTATTAGGTGGACGTAATAGACGAACGTTTACCAGATCATACAGAGCCAATAAATGACCACATCAACGCTGTTATGGGTTTAATAGTATATTCAGACGTGATATCATCAAGAAATCGAGGAAAAACGGTTTTTTTTCCTTGCACAAAACTTAACTTCTGTGGCCCATTAAGTAAAAGTACGAACAAATCTATTCGTCCGAGTTGAGAAGCCTACGATCAATTTTCATCCTAAGATTTTTTTTGGGAATAAAAACCCCGAACCCATTCAAACTACTAATACAAACGTATTCCTAAACATAAAACAACCGCCTACGTTGAAAAATTCCAGCTTTAATTGGCTAAAACAACCAATAATGTGACGAGGAAGGGAACTAGACATATTTAACGGTAAAATCGTAGATTTGGCAACACTAACTCGTACACTTCTAGGAAAATGCCCAGTAGAATGGATGGCACAATGAGTCTATAGCATAACAATTATGCATGAGTTAACGGGGAACCGCACAGAAACTACTAGGCGACGCAAAGTCGAATGTCTTGACAGATTATTACTTACTCAAAGACATGCTAAGCAGACAGTTCGTACCGAGAGAACGCATTACTGCTTATAGGTGTGAATTTAACAGTAGAGATCGCTTGAAAAATGAACCATTTCAAGATTATGGATATGCCCTCCAAAGGCTAGTACTGTTAGACACTATCCAGAATTATATAAGACGGAAGATCTAGCTATTGTCTAAATTATCAAAGGATAAGACAAGTTTGAATTGTAGAAACGCGTTCAGTACTTGCATCCGGCAATTTTGAAGTGTAGAAACGCGTACAGTTCATGCATCCGACACCTTTAGAAAGTGTGATTGCACTAACTATCGAGTTCGAAGCATTCGTTGGTTCTTTGTTGACCGAAGAACGTAAAACAAAGAAACAAATTAATGAACATGCTATACAAGCTGTAAAAAAAATGGTTTGAAAAGACTGACTGAGAATGCTAAGGTACAAACAGATCTGACTGTACCTACTCAAAACAATTTTAAATTGCTTTGCACAATTAGGAAAGAGAATTGAAGAAATTAATAAAATAATTCCCCAAAAATGTTTAAATTGTAAAAAAAAAAAGATCATTTAGCTAAAGATTGTAGGGTACCAACTTGTTTTAACTGTCAAAAAGTAGACCACATATCTAAAGACTGTAAAGATCCAAGAGCAAATAAAAGACAAAATAATTCAAATAAAGCTTTGAACAAGGAAACCTGGGTTCAGGGTGAGAACACCAGGCTTTACAAAGATAAGAGATCCAATGTAAATGTACACCAAATTAAACAAAGTGGTCTTTTTGCCTCTTTAAAGATAGGATTTCAAAAAGGTAATGTTCTTTTCGGCGCGGCAGTCGGTTGTGTTTTTAAAGCAAAGCATGATGAATTCGATTTTCATAAAAGAATCGTGATGTTTTAATTTTTACTGCTTTAGTAAATAGAACTAAACGAAAAGTTGTAATTTCTGCAGTAAGCTGTAGGGTAAAAAGATGTAAATTTAACAAGAAATAAAGATGTAGGAAGTATTCAGACAGTTAAAGCAATGGCGGTTTCTGATTCAGTCAGTATAAAGGAATTAAGAAATTAATTGCTATGAGCTCCCAGAACATTTAACAAGTCTGATTGATAATGTCTCTCCTAAAATGACTGAACTGAAAAACCTGATCTCAAAAAATTTTCGATACAATATCAAGACATTTTTGGGGGTGTAGATGGGATACTTGGCAGATCAGATACAGTGCAGTATATCTTTCACACTGGGAACACATAAACTGTTACGAAACCCCCAGAAGGGTACCCCTGAAACAAAGGGAAATAATTGAACAAGAGTTATAGAAAAAAGGTTTCAAATTGATGTAATTCAACCCAGTAGTAGCCCTTGGAGTGCCCCAGCAACAATTTTGTCTAAAGAAAGACTCAACATGGCGGTTGTTTTGATTATTGATAATAGAATTTTAAACTTGCATACTTAAAAGGATTTTTTCCCTTTGCTAAAGGGAATTACAAGTGGTTAAGCACGATCGATTTGGCTTTGGGATATTGGTAAGTCATAGTAAATGAAGATGATAGACCTAAAACCAAACTTGCTTGCTGTACAGTGTTGTTCCAATTTAAAGTCATGACCTTTTTGTAGTGTAATAGACCCAGTTGGTTCGAACGATAATCGATATTGCTTTAAAGGATCGTGTGCTACCTTGATGATGTCATTATTTTCAAACCAACTTTTGAAAAGGCTCTAAAAATTTAGACCATATATTTGATAGATTGAGAAAGGCTAACCTTAAACTTAAACCCAAGAAACTTTCTACTTCACCATCAGGTGTTATATTTAAGACATTTTGTAAGCAAAAAGGGGATAGCTTGTGAACCAGCGAAAATTGAAACAGTTCGTGATTGTCCAGTACCTAAAAATGTCAATGAAATCCGTAGTTTCCTAGGCTTTGCAGAATATTATAAGAGTTATATTCTTGCGTATTCAGATGTAGCATTTGCGTAGTTCACTAACTCACAGTTTCGGCCGTAAAAATCTAAAAAAATTAAATTGTGATATTGTTGTGGAAATTTCATGAAAACATTTGTTGAAATGTCCAACTGTTTCAGTGAACGAATATTTTCACCAATCGTGTCTTTTATGTAGAATTTTTACGTCATAAATGTAGAGTTTTTGCATAATTTGTCAAAGTTTATAACAGTTTTCTATAAAATTAAGAGTGGCGCAAGCCCTGCCCACAAATACTTTTGCTGAAATATTTTTTATATACATTTTACCACATTCTTTACTCTTTAACCAAAATGTCAATGGGCGACGGGGTGGCGCCACATATAAATTCATAAAAAGGTCCAAAAAAGCTGACAAAGTAATAGAAAATGGAGTAAAATGAAATCTTTTCCTACTTCAAGCTAATATATTTATAATATATGAAGCCGATATACAATTAATAATACACACACACATAATATTTACTCAAACAATTGAAGTTTAACCAATACAACTTGACAGGGCCGTTTACTTTGGTTACTGGCACTTCTCCTTTGACTATAAAGGGTCTAAAATTGAAATGGTATAAAGGATGTCAAAATGCATTTGAAATTTTGGAGGAAAAGCATATTTCTGGACCCATTTTTAGTTACCCTATAGAGGACGGTCAATTCATTTTAGACACAGATGCTAGTGGTCGTGCAATAGGTGCAGTCCTTTCTTAGGTTCAGCAGGATAAAGAAAAGGTGATTGCTTATATATGATTCCGAAACGAAATATTGTACAACATATAGGGAACTCTTGTCAGTTGTCACTTTTGTCAAATGTTTTCGCCATTATTTGTTGGGTTAGAAGAATGCTGATTATCCTGGGTGTGATAAAAAAAAGTATTTCAGTGTCGCAAAAACCCAGATATATATGTTGTAGCACCTATTCGGCCTGAAAATATTGTCTAAGATGAAAGTATACCCTATGTCGAAGATGAAGGTGATATGAAAATAAGTTTGAATTGCCCCAAATTTCAAACTTATTAAGAGTTTGAACAAATGAGGAAAAAGTATCTTGGCAGGTTAACAACCCTGACATTTTAAAAATCATGGAGATGTTAAATCAGTTTGATCAAAAACCTAGAAAGGAACATGTTTCCGGGTGTTCATATGAAATTATGAGCATTTGGAGCCTATCGGAATTCTTTGCAATTGGAGAAAACATACCTTAATATAAACTGAAAAAGAATGATAGGAAAAAATCTTGTATTAGTAGCCTCAATGGAAGTGAGAAACCAGATTATGAAATAATTTCATAACTCAGTGATATCAGGTCATTAAGGTAGAGATCGTACAATTAGAGCTATCAAAATAGGTTTTATTGGTTTGTATGACACCAAACATAAGTTCGTGGGTTCGTAACTGTTCAGTTTGAGCTGAAGCTAAACCTGACCCAGTTATAGGTAGATTTCCTCTTCAGCAGCCTTTAGTGGGTTGTCCTTTTGACAGGATTGGTGTCGACATTGTGTAGCCCTATCACCTATTGTTTTTATTATTTTTGAATGTATTGGCATAAACAGTTTTGTAATTTCGTAGTTCTGAGGAATTTTCTTGATTTTCAGTTGTTTCTACTGGTGAAAATATAGCTTACAAATAATTACACAAATTATTCTTAATGAGAGACTACTGAAATAAGCTCCCAATTAGTTTTGTGGCCGAAAATAGTCAAATGTCATGGTGTACAGGAGGCAACTCTTGATATTCATCTCATTATAGACATAGGAAAATATCGCTTTAAACGAAAAAAGCACTTGAACGCAAAAATTTAATTATTTTAGAAAGTTCCAATGTTTTCATAATATTTTCCATAAAAAGTTAAGCTATGTTTGGGCAAGTTTCCGTGTGTATATAAAATTATTGAATTTGTTTAATGTCTCTGGTAAATGCATGCCAACTTGAAAAATAAATTTTAAAGGCAAAGCTGAACTCGATGATATGTATTAATACATTTTCATTAACTTTAGAGATTACTTTTTCCATTTTATAATTAGTCCTTGTAACAACTGTATGTCCGTTATCAAAGACATTGATAAACCAACTAGTGCTGAGAAAGCATGATAATCCGGAATTTGGTCGTCTCTGGTATTAACAAAACCTAAATTATAATTATTCACGTTTTGCCGCCAAGCGATAACTGTAGATATGAAAAATGAGGAAATGTGTTATGATTGCCAATGAGACAACTATCCACTTGGAGTCCAAATGAAGTGGCTTTAAGCATGCGCAATTATAGGAAAGTGTACGGTCTTCAACAATAAGAAAAACCCATATCGTATATATCGTAAATATGAAACAATTCAAACAGAAAACTAACGGCCTAACAAAACAATTTTCGAAAAAAACAAATATGACAGACATGAACCTACGACAACCATTGAACTACAGACTGCTGACTTGGGACAGGCACATAAAGAATGTGACGGGGTTAAACATGTTTGCGAGCGCTCAACACTGCCCCTACCCTAGGACAGTGGTGTACCAGCACAACATAAGAACAAACTACAGAAATCAGTTGCAATTGGCTTAACTCAAAAGATCGGTACGGGCAAAAAAAACAACTAATACAACAATAAACACAATGCACCGAAATAAGAGTACTCGTAGTTACGGACATCTAGTTCAAAGCAAAATACAACAGTTACTAATAAATAAACCATGTTCTAGATTATCAATCAGTACAAATGCATCGGAATTAGTTTAAAGACGTCATAAACAGTCTGAGAAATACATGACCTTGTGCAATGCCAAAATATAAGTTAACAGTATCGACAGGATGTAGGATAATGTATAGCAATATATATTTAGTTATATTTTAATTTTTCAAAAACAAAATCAATGTTAGTACCAATTAAAACAATATTTAAAGATTTTCATATTGTGTTCAATTGATAACCGTGAAAAATAAGTTTTATAAAAGGATCAATTAGTCTACATGGATCGTATCTAAATTTACGGGCTTTAAAAACAACATCACCGTAAAAATGGTTAAGGATACATTGTGGGTCCATATCATATTACTGAAAATGGGAATGAGGATTCAATTGCCGTAATGCGCTAACTGTTACGCAAACAAATTAGTTACAAAAATATTTTGTAGATTTGGCATGCCCCAAACAATGCATAGTGATCAGGGCAGGGAATTCGAAAATGTTATCAATGTTTGTTAATACATATAGGAATAACTGGAATGATTTATTGCCGGAAAATGATACTACCGGTGTCAATCAATAGGGAAATGGTATACCCATTAAGTATTATGACACAAAACTCGTTTACCACTCATACACCATGTCCAATTGAAATTTTACAGTGGCTAAATTACTCCTTTTGTAAAATGTTTTATTTTGCTGGGAAAAACTTATCAATAGCTGCTAACAGACAAAATAACAATTATACATGTAATAGGCGTCTTAAACCTAGTATGAGGTCAATGATTTTGATTGTAGGTGGTATCTCCCGACAGTAGGCATTACGTTAGGATTAGTATGGAGAGGTCCATATAAAGTCAAACCCAAGTTTCTGATGTAACCTGTAGAATTTAGGAAACCTACTGCTAGAGAAATAGTACTCTATGTAAATCACGTAAAACTGAAGATGAAATACAGTCGGACAAGTCTGATATTGAACCACCTTAATTTTATAATATGTCAGATCCTGAACTGTCTGGTTATGAGACTGAAGTTCCCATAATAGGGATTTAACTCCCACACCCTACTCAACAAAGAACAAGATTTGATAGAGCAATCAAAAAGCCAACAAGATATTCCCTTCAAGTTGTATATACATGTAGTTTTAAAATATTTTGTAAATAATGCAATTTGTATCGAAATTAACATTTAACTTTAATTTCACATATTACTAATTTTAAATCGATTGGTAAATTGATAATGCTTGAGAATTGTAAGCAGAAATAGTAAGGTATGTACTACTCGTGTCTGGAAGTTAAAAATTATAGTAATGAAAATAAAAACAGTTTGAAATAGAAGCATACTTACATGTTTTTACAAAGGTATAATTCATACATCATAGATTATGTACAAATGAACAGAATCTAACTATGTATATATATGTATTTACACAAACATTATCTAATGAGTTATATCAATGCGTAAGCATAATTCGATACTATACATAGAAAAAATATGTTCGCTTCATAGACCTTATTAAAAGGCTGTCGTAAATAAAAATGACAGCAGGGTTCATATTGAGTATCAAGTGCCGCATATTTCCAGTAACTCGTGAAAAGATTTTATCAAATATTGAAAGGAACTTGTGCGTGAAAAAAAGGATTAATTAATGGACCTATGGAAAAAGGATGTCATGCATACATTTGGTTATTTGCTATTTACCTAAATGTATGTTTATTGATACTAGAGTTATGTTCTGATATATATATATATATACATGTGTACATTGTATTTTGTCTTTATAAATTATTTATCTCTTGTATGTGCTTATGATCCTGTTTATATTCCAATATGACAATAGTTGAAAGCCCAGGATATAAGTCGGATTAAAACTGTCAAGTGGAAAATTGTGGAGAATAAAGACACAGATTAATATATTGCTTGCTTGATGTCTTTTTGTTGTGTTGTATTTGGCATGGTTTCGTAAACTGAATAAAAATGTTTGTTAAATGCACGGAAATATGCAACATCAATATAATCACAGTTTGCTATGCCTAGTATTCAACATTATTTTTGGCTTGGAAGATAAATATATAATTATACATAGAAACTTGCACAATTAGTGGTTAACTGGATGCATGTAAATCGGTATATCTTTATTATGACCTGATAACCGACCCCCACACCCCTACAAAATAATGAAAAATAACCAAAAAAAACCAAACCCGAACCCCAAAAAGAAAACCATTTAATCACAGAAATTTATTGATTACAATTTTGAATTTGTTTTTCAATGTAATTATCATAAGTTGCCCATCAGTTCTATGGTACAATATAAAAAAATATTACTTTTATGAGAAGATTCTGACATTTCGCTAGCTTTTAGACAATCGTTTCTTATTTTGTGATTATTTTCTTGTAATTTATGTGTTCATATTACCGTCCAGTTGCCGTACGTCAAGTTGCAAAACACAAGTAGCCCTTCTGCAGTCGTGGATGGGTATATAGTAGATACGTCACTTTCGAATGTTGAATAGAATTTTTTCAATTCGGTACAATCGTCTCCACAAATTTCTAAAATGTAAAAATCACTTGATAAGACTTTTAAAAAGCAGACAAAACTTCAACAAACAAATCATACATTTCATCTTCATCAAATATTAGATGGGATTTCATATGGAATAGCGATGTTTCGTAATTTTTTTTTATTGAGAGCCAGTATATAGTTTGTATCTCGCGCTACCTCTATTATTGCTGTGACGTTCTTTCAATAAGACACTTTTATGTTTATTTAATTTGTGGAGTATAAAAAACTATTTGGATGTTTTAGATAAATCACGATCATTTGATAATACGTTCATGTTGCACTTCTGTAAGTATAGACAATACAATTTCCCATAGGACATCCTCTTGCGGATAAAACTGTACCACTGTTACTATAAATTCCGTAAAAAAATATATCCTGGAATGAAAAGTTCTCATGCGCTACAATTTTTTGAAAGGATCAAAACATAGGGTTGTTCGGCACGTTTTTTTAAAACATTTATATGCCTCGAACTTCTAAGAGTTCAAACTTAACTGAAAATTCTGTTTTACTCCTCCCTTCACTTTGAGTCTTCCTGAGAATTCAATTTGACTGCCATCCAACTGTATTTATACTGATAAGTTACCAAAATTATGTCTCTATGATACGAAACATACATGGCGATCATATCTAGGAACAAGTAGATACATGTAAACAAAACAAAACATCAATGAATGTTAAGTATCCCTCAAAAGAGAGGTGGTGTGTGAAACAGATGTATTTACAAAGAGCAACCTTCAACTCAGTTGACAGTTAGGAGTTTCGAGTCTGTACACTACACTTCCACACATTCTTATCAAACAGAAATTTTCTTGTTTAATTAAATGGTTTTTTGAAAACTCTAATGTTAGATTAATGTGTTTCAACTCATATAAAGCCTTCTTCTGTAATAAAAAAAAAGGAAATATGCAAGATATACTTACTGTGGAACTGTGGTAGATAATTAAAGCTATAAATAAAGGCAACAGTAGTATACCGCTGTTCGAAACTCATAAATCGATAGAGATAAAAACAAATCCGGGTTACAAACTAAAACTGAGGGAAACGCATCAAATATAAGAGGAGAACAATGACACAACAAAAACACAACATTAAAATGTAACACACACAGAATCGAACTATATTATAACAATGGCCATTTTCCTGACTTGGTACAGGACATTTTAAGAAAAAAATGGTGGGTTGAACCTGGTTTTGTGGCATGCCAAACCTCCCGCTTTAATGGCAACGTCAAACACAACACCAAAACGACAACATCACATGACAGGACCACAATACAAATTGTCTCCTTGGTAGGATATGTCTTTACGTTCAGTTACAAATTTTATCGACAGGTTGTAGTTATTCTTTTGGGCACCTTTAATAGCAGTCGTGTGTCTGTATTGCTTTTAACCATAGTTTATGGCCGAAGTAACTATCAGTCTTATTCCATTAAATTGATAGATCTAATAACACTTACCGTTGCCTTTATGCTAAATCTGCTTAACATAATCGTGGATTCTATAATTATCATGAAAGGAACTTATTTGAAATAAATCTTATATAAACAGCAATAATTGTTCTTTTCTAAATTTGGATATTAAAGTTTCACACGGGAAAATCGATACAAAGATTTACGATAAAAGATTATTTTTTCGTTCCCTAATGTTAAGTATCCTTTTTGGACAATGATGTTCCTTTGGCATCTCCTTAAATTATGTATATTTTCCAACTCGTTTGCCATGCTCGTATCTGTAGTGATGTTTTAATTTCAACAAACGTAATTAATGTATAACTGGTAAAGTCACGTCATTCGTTACCAAAAATACTTCAAACTTTTACTAAATTCTTCAAAGATAAGACTATTTGGATTTGACGTTTGGCAGTACCTGTACAATTCTTATGTAGAAAGTTGAAGTTAACTTTTTGTTCTTGTTAAATCGATATTTTGATGTGATCGTAGTATACATCCGCTTTACCACATGACCAGTACAAAAATAATGCATACAAATACTTGAACATAAATAATTACATTAACTTGAAAAATATTTGAAACCTTTCGATCTCTTGTATGGATTTCTTTTTTACCTTGTTCTTTGACGCAAAACACGTCTCCATCTTTTTTCCTTTCACATATTTCTCCAGGTTTACAGGGATTTTCAAGGCATGTGTCATACTTAGGATCCTGATATAAAAAATGATAGATATTTGTAAAGAATAACCACGTAAATGTAATTTAGTTTGGTAGCTGTTGACGTCCTGTAGCAAATATTGCCACCATGTTTGAGACAAAAACACAATAATAGTCAGTTGTCTGATTATAACAATTTATGATCTAAAAAATAACTAATCCTAATCAAACGTGTACGCTGAAAAATGGAAAAGGTGTATAAGATTTTGTCGGAGAGGGAGAAGGGATACTATTCCTACAGCTGTTAGACATTAGGAAAATATTTTACAGATAAATGGTTTTCAGTTGGTCAATTGTTAAATATTGTAATCAAATCTAGTGTGTAAATAAATAAACAGAAGGCAACAATCATTATCCGTATTTAGTATAATAAAGCGCAATTGTATTTTATTTGTTTTAATCACCAAACAAAAATCCGTAATATAAGACATCTCAGAAATAAAAATATTTTAAAAAGCCATGTGGGACATATAAAATATAAGTGGGTAAAACGAAAAGTACATAAAAGAAAAAAAAATACATTTTTACTTTAACAGAAATTTAACCAATTATACAATGTTGGCATAAATCCTAGAAAAGACATTTAAAGAAGAAATCGCTGGAAGAGACACAAAACTTGTATATTATAAGTTTTGTATAACCCTTAAATGGGTAGAACGTACCATATAACTGAAAGCAAGTATAACAAAAATTTTACCAGTTCCTTTACAAAATTGGATCTCCTTTGCTCAAACAATA
This sequence comes from Mytilus californianus, assembly GCF_021869535.1. Taxonomy (NCBI): domain Eukaryota; kingdom Metazoa; phylum Mollusca; class Bivalvia; order Mytilida; family Mytilidae; genus Mytilus; species Mytilus californianus. The sequence goes on along the minus strand of NW_026262679.1, from coordinate 55,481,510 downwards.
TTAATGAGTTTTAATTGCTATAACTTATTCTTAGTATCGTTATTGAGAACTTAGGTAAATAGATCATATTTAAAGGCATTTTGACAGCTATTACAAGTCATGAGGATGTGAGCGTCATAGTCTATACTAATATGACCAATTTAATGATATACGGTTAGCAACTAAAAGTTTAAAAATGGTGTATCTTTTTGTCTTTGCAGTATGAAAACTTTTACAATTGGTACGAAAGTGTGCAAGACTACACAGCCGAAAAATACAGCTTTCATATTTGATAATATGTTTTAATTGCCTGTACAGTATGTTCTGAACGTATCATCAAAGGAAAAACCTACTCTCACTGATTTGAGCATCAGCTCATCAATCTGCTTAAAAAAAAATGTCGAATAGGTCTGTTTTCTTATATCTATAACTTAACCCATATTGAGATGTTTCAGAATAACATAAATTCAGCTTAACAAGCTTGCTCTTTATCATAAACTTTGCTTTGTTCTCTTTCAGTGTCTTCCATTAGTAAAGGATCGTAAATAGTGTATTCTTCAAATGCATGCATCGAATGTTATGTCTCTAGTTACGCAGATACATTTACTTTTTATATATCAAACAGATAACCCCACAATAAATGGTCTTACTCATTTCAAACTTGACATTTCTCATTTCCAAATTGAAATTTCACAGTTCAAGTTTATATTTGTGAGTCAACGTTTAAACTAAATCTGTCAATTTGGAAGTAAAAAATGTCAGGTTTGAAGTGAGATAAATCGAATTGGAGGAAGAACTATCAAGTTGGAGGAAAGAAATTGTCAAATGGGAACTGAAAAAATTGTACTTGGAACATAGAAATACCTACATGAAACTTAAAAATTTCAACTTGGTACGTAGAAATGTCAAGTTGTAAGTAAGAAATGTCAAAATTGACTGGAGAGTTTTTGAAAATAGAATGTCCTTAAAAGTGTTTTGTATATATATATATATATATATGGTCTAGCGCGTCGGGCATAGTGCAAGAACATAGAAATACCTACATGAAACTTAAAGATTTCAACTTGGTACGTATAAATGTCAAGTTGTAAGTAAGAAATGTCAAAATTGACTGGAGAATTTTTGAAAATAGAATGTCCTTAAAAGTCTTTTGTATATATATATATATATATAGTCTAGCGCGTCGGGCAAAGTGCAAGAATATACAGAATGTATTTTCAGCCTTGTATCACTATCACTGCTGGTGATCTGATGGATAAAATCTGTTGTAGAGTCGTCACTGGTTCAGACGTACTTATGATATAATTATTTCTGTGACAGCATCTTACATTAATTTGTAGGATCATTTACAATAGTTAAGTCAGCTGATCTGTAACAATTCCATCTTCATGACTTATATATCATGTACTGTGTTTCGACGCTAGATAAAAACTGACGAGGAAAGGTAACACCTGGCCACCGAAAGCTTTATTTTTATAGAGCCTAGGTGGTCGAGTGGTCTAGCGCGTCGGGCATAGTGCAAGGCGATTTGGTGCCACGATATCTCAGGAGTATGAGTTCGAATCCCAGCCAGGGAAGAACAAAAAATTTGCTTCCGCAAATTTACAGATCTAACATTGTTGTGCTGTTGTTTAGACGAATTATATATATATATATGTATATATATATACCAGTCTAAATTGGAAACAACGTTCAAACCTATGATTGCGTTGGATAAAAACCGTAATTTTTATACGTGTGCATGTAAAACAAATTTCTAGGTACAGAGGTCTAAATACAGCACAAACAACATTTTCCAAAAGATCAAAATAGTGAAAAAAGTATATTTTAACAAAACGCATTTTACTAACAGGTCGAACAACGGATGTTCGTAAACCCTGCTGACTGCCATTGGCGATTGCCAAATAAATTGATCACCAGTAAAAAATGGATCTTAATATTTATCCGGATTTCGACAATTAATGTCTCTTCAGTGATGTTAGGGATCGAAACGGTATTTGGAAGGCCATATAATTTACCTCAATTTAGGATAGACTCTTGAATTCTAAAGAGTCAAAATAGGATGAACGGATCATATAAACCCGAAAGACCGAAAAAGTGAAAAGTATATTTTAACAAAACGCATTTGACTAACAGGTCGAACAACTGATGTTCTTAAACCCTGCTGACTGCCATTGGTGATTGCCAAATAAACGGATCACCAGATGTAACAAAATGGATCTTATTATTAATTTATTACCAAACAGAAAACAATAAACTTGCGGAAAAAATGATTTACCGCAAACATGAAGTGCAAAAATTTGTACACCATATCCGGATTTCGACAATTATTGTCTCTTCGGTGATGTTAGGAATCGAAACAGTATTTGGAATGCCATATAATTTACCTCAATTTAGGATAGACTCTTGAATTTTGAATGAGTCGAAATAGGATGAACGGATCATATAAACCCGAAGGCAAGTATAATACAAGCCCAAACGAAAAAATATAAACAAGTCTAAATTGAAAACAAAGTTCAAACCTATGATTGCGTTGGATAAAAACCGCAATTTTTATACGTGTTCATGCAATACAAATTTCTTGGTAGAGGGGTCTAAATACAGCACAAACAACATTTTCCAAAAGACCAAAAAAGTGAAAAAGTATATTTTAACAAAACGCATTTGACTAGCAGGTCGAACAATTGTAGTTCTTAAACCCTGCTGACTGCCATTGGCGATTGCCAAAAAAAAAAAACGGATCACCAGATGTAACAAAATGGATCTTCTTATTAATTTATTACCAAACAGAAAACAATAAATATATATATATATATATCAATAGGTATTACTTTTCCTTTTTGTTTTCTAACGTTAAGATCAATGTAAATGTTATACTTACCCCTCTGTAATGATCAACTTCTACAAAAATAAATCCAACGGCGTTCGGGAAGTCATTATGAGAAACAGATGTTGGTTGATAGTTCAGTTCGCAACGTAATACATGTCTATTATAATTGTAAGAATGGCATCTTGGTCTCCGGATACATTTGTCAAAACATCCCCGCGGGGATATGTTCTCAAACGTACGAATCTTGTATCCATCGAGTTTTGTGTCAATCTTGTCTGGGTTCACATGAAAAATTCCAGATGTGCATTGTTCTGTAGATACTAGAAGCATATCAGCTAAAAGTATCAACAATTGTCCAAAACTAAATAGCATGTTGTTAGAAAGTTTTGAGGTCGTCAATATTCTTAAAACAACAATTTTCAAAGCATTTATGGATGCTATGCTTCATCCTTTAATACTTTTCATCGTACATTAAATATATATTCGTAATTATACATGTGATATATTTGCTAAAAACTTCCGAGTATCGTATTCATAATTATCCAATCGAGAGTGTCATAACTGGAAAGAGGTTATCATGATACTACGAACGTAGATTGCAAATTACGTTCCGATTTGTGTCTTTTAGTAGTCTTGCAATCTAATGGGTGCAACTAGAAATAGGAAATAGAAGGCAGATTAACAATAAAATGGCCAAGATTAAAAAAATATTAAAAACAATTAAAGACCTTTAAAAAACAACATTAAATATATAAAGAAATGTATCATCATAATTTCCACTGAAACAATGGTCAAAATTAGGTAATTTAGAAAAGTAGCCTTTTAAGGTCCTAAGTTTAACATATTGTCTTTAAAGTGTTAAAATATGATTATAAGATACATTCTGCTATATAACACTTTGTTATAGGAAATTGTTAGTACTTGATACTTGATGATTCTTGTATAAAAAAAATAACTACTTTAGAAACATTGTTATTTGTAAACCACATTCCATGAGAAATAATGGAATGACCATGTATGACTTTGATTTGTAGATTGTATTAATTGTTTTAATAAGGTAAGTCACCATACTATATGGGATCCTTTAATTTAATTTGAAACATTAAAAAAGATAAGAACTACAAAATACCACCAACGACAATGAAAAACTTACAGCACCATTTCTGGTGAGGAGAATGCTTGTGTGTAGGTCTTAGTAAATATAATATAAGATATTCTGAACTTTACGACATAACATTTATTATAAAAAAATGTAAAACGACAAAAAGACAAAAAACAGTATCATAAAAGCAACAGAGAAAACTAAAAATTGATCAACGCTTATCCCACATAAACAGGTACTCTGGAAGGGTAAGCAGATCCTAATCCACATGTGACATCCGTCTTGTTGCTCATGTAAATACAAATTCGATAATAAGTTTTATTTGGTGATGTCACAATTGAGGAAAAGAGGACGTGATTGTGGTTTCGACAAGTCAAATTGTACCTTAATTAAGGTTCTTAATTTCCCCTTTTGCTTCTACTGCTCATATCGACTTTGTGTTTATTTTTTTATTACTTTGCCTTCGAACATGAATGATGAAACGTTTCCAGAAAAGCATTTTAGAACTCTTTATCTTTTTTTCAAAATATAGTAAATGGACAAATATATAGGATTTCAACAATAACGTGTTTAGTATCGTTCCTTCGTAATGACTTGCTGAATAATCAAATATTCTTAAACTAAAGTTGTTAATCCGTTCAAGTTAACTCTCACTCTTTTAAGGAACTTTTGATATCAAAGTGCTTAAGCTTTTTTATATTTAGCTTTCAAAGCATTGGTCACTTGCATGCGTAATATAGATGTTATACATGTAACAGTACTTGTCATTGTACCGACTAAAGTGTAGGTATTATACTTTTGAATAATAACAGTTTGAAGAGTACCAACCTCGATTTCCAGTTTTTAGAGGCTCATAAACGTTAGAACTAGGATTTCAATTCTTCAAATATTTTAACCTCGAGCATCAATGGGAAGAAATTGTTGTCAAAATGCACATCAGGTGTAATGGAATTGGTACCGTTAATGTTATTACTACGACTGAGTCAATACCCCTGTTGGTTGACTGTAAGGCCCATTGATACTGATAGTCAGTATTTCGGTACTGACATGAAAAAAAAACCCCGAATATTGATTTATTGAAATGTGCTTGTTTTAAAATTACAAAATCGTTTTAAATTAAGAAATATACTTCCCTCATGTATAGCTCCTTTTCGAGTTCGGCTTTACTTTCGGTATTGTTTTTGGTTTAATCAGCACTTAAGCGTGTATATTTAGTTTCGATTATCAAATATTTTGGCCTCAAGCATAACTGTAGGGACATTCAGAGACAAAGAGCTTAAAATGGTTAATGGTTTATTTTATTGATTAATAGAGAGGTATGATACGGGCATTTTTTTTGCCACTTGATTCCTTATTCTGAATGATATATTCCTTTATGATATGACATTATTAAGATGACGAGAAGACATCCTCCTGTAAGGGTTCAATCTAATATTGTTTTTATTTTGTCATCGTTATGTCCTTTCTATTGTTATATCAAAATTTTACTGCATGAACAACACGACGAGTGCCCTCGGTTAATTCTATAGCTTCAAACATCTGTTTTTTTTCCGGACATTTAAACTATCTTTCCTGTAGGATTTTATTACGGATGACATGCGAACAGGACGAATTAACCCACCTTGTATGTGGGAGACGATAAAAAAAAAGGCAATCATTGGCTCGATGAAAACGTTAAACAAAGCATGTATAAAATGTTTCATGTAAAATTAATTCAAATTATTTAAATTCATATAATTAAATTGTTTAGTACATGGTGTACAGCTGTTCCTGTCATTTAAATTTTTTATTATTCATGACTAGTTTTTTCATTTTGGTCAAATAATCCATCCACGAATGCAAGTATTACTAAAAATAATAACATTAAAAAAGTTAAAATTACGTAAATTGGATTATGAAATATAAGTATTGACGGCTGCATAATACTGCCGTCTAAAATTGCAAATATGCTTTTTTTTCCAAATATAGTAAAATAATTTGGCTGTAAAATGGCACGGTTCAATTAAAAAAAAATACATAGGTTAATAAATATTTATCAAATCATAACCAAGTTTCATAACCAATTCCGAAAGCAACAGTGGATACCTAGGTTATAGAAATTCGGAAATTGGACTTCGTCATCGAGAATCGTGAACCTCTTTCAGAAACCGTTACACCGTAGGTTATGCATGATGTTATACACACAAAGTTCCCTGTCCTGTGATGCGACACCTCCTCGCATCAGGGAAACCGTTTGGTTGTGTAGGATTTCATATTCACAACCAACGTCCTTCGTAGGGGAAAGTTTAAATCCTAGTGATGTGTTGTTAAAACCTCCACTCTCTATGCATGCTAAAGATCCATTGTTTCAGATCATCAGTGATCCTTATGCAAGTTTTTGGGCTTATCTTTCCGCCTCTATCCAATTTACTCTTTTTTTCAGAGGCAATCATAATTTTATGTCCAGTAGTCCATCGCCTATCGCAAATTGGTTTATTGTTTAATAACTTTTTCTCGTCCTGATTATATCTGAAATACAGTATGGCTGACGTTAAGGTGGCTCACCCCAATAAGGACCCCCGGTAGAATTTTTTTATTTTCACATATTTTGTAGATCTTTTTATGCTGAATCCAAAAATGCAAAGAAAAAAGGGGGTCACTTGGCTCGTTTTCGCCTCAAATGGAAGCGAAGTGTGCAATTTTGACCCTATTTCCAAACATTTCCACCCTTTCAACAATAACGGCTACATCAAATTCAAAGACTTTTAGAACCATGTCAATATGATTATTATGTGAAAAAACATTACAATTTGAAATGTTAACGTTTTCCCTTGGTTGTTTTAGACCTAAAAGTCCTTTTATTTACAGATTTATGTCTAAATTTAGCATTTTCTAATTTCAGTTCAAGGCTAAAAATATTGGTTAAATCAATTTTTCGTAAAATTTCCCCGGTAGATTTTGTTTAAAAACGGATATGTCAAAGCTATGAACTTTTCGAGCATTTTAAGGTAAAATAAAATTGGGGTTCACCAGGCTTTTAATAAAAGTTACGGACTTTTGTTTAACCCCTCTACCCCATGAGGTCTGATTTCAATGCACTCCAATAATTACTTTGCTGTTAATTCTTTATTGATTGCTCTAATAAAATAATGTTTGCAATTATACATGTATCAATGGACGATAGCTGAATATAAATGTGATTAACATATAACTGTTTGTTATAAAAAAGCGAAATTTTGATTACTTTGGGGAAATACGGTAATTTTGTCTGGCGCGAGTTGTTTCCCTCTAAATTGGCGCCATAATCGGACACCAGAAATTTCAGGATCGCCATTGTTGATCAGAATACACCACTGATGAATACGACCATGTACATGAATAACAGAAAGTGGCGAATAGACAACGATGTAGGTAGAGTCATTACATTAGAAAACATAGATTTTAATATTTTAGGCAGCTACATGTTATCAGTATCACGAAAAATATAAAGTGGGGGGTTGTCTCAAAATACTCACTACTGTAGAAAATCTCTGCGCCTGAAACCTTGCAAAGCTAAATTTCTGTTCTATGTATAATCTTTATGGCTGGTATCTTATTTATGTGTTCATTTGATCCTTAACTGGCAAGTTGTGAACATGTATAGCCTGTTGGGAAAACATCGAGGGGATGGACAGGGTATTGTGTTTTCGACCGTCTTACGTTTTCGACCTAATTCTACTTTCACTTCCCGCATGCTGCGCATGCCCGTTTGACGTCATATTTGGCTGCTATATTTAGTAACAATAGCAAATAATACCACGTGTGATGAAGATGTTTCAAGTAAAGTTATTATAATTAAGTTTTTACGTTATTTTATTTGATATCACATTTTTGTACCTTTTCACTTATACTATTTTTACCTTCCACAAGAATCTATCAAAAATAAACAAATATTCTAGAAATATGGCCGAGGTCTTTTAGCATGTGAAGTTACATCAAGGTCATTAAGTCACATGACTGTCATGTGGTTAGTTGTAATACTTAAAGTTATTTTTAAAACGGAAATGTGGATGATCCTTACAGCTTTTTGCTGAAAAAATAAAATATCAATTAATTTTAATTCACAGAAACAGCAGTCTGTCAGGAGAGATTACAGACAATACTCACCAACCTCACTTCACAATGCCTTCACTAAAGTATATTGAACAGAAACATGACTGTATATAATGTCCTACAAGGGTCTACAAGGCTTCCGAAGTGCCTCATGTGAAATGTGTACAACTAGTCAAATAAAGATATCAAAATAATATTTTATATCTTATAGTTGTATATGTCACCATTTAATTCACTAAGTCATAAGTTTGATCGCCTCTAGCACTTTAAATAATTTGATATAAACATTGGCATAAAATTATAACCAATTCCGGATTTGTACGACATGTCATTTCCGACTTTGGACCCGTTTCTTAGATAGGTCGAAAACACAAGACGCTAGTTTTTGTCAATAAAGGTGCCATCGATCTAATGAACTCAAATAAAAAAAAAATGATTTAAGATCGAAATATATTTTAGATACAATTATTTAATATACAAGTATACTAGTGACTCTAAAAAATATTAGGCATGTATATGTTCAAACATATAAAAGGGGAAATATTGATAAATATGTTAGTAGGTCGAAAACACAATACACGAGGATAGAATGCCCTTTACTGCCAAGCATCACAAATGTCCTTTTTGCGGGGTGGGTCTTTTCACCACCGAACACCACCGCACACCACCGAACACCGCCGAACACCCAAAAAAACCATCAACCACTGAGAAAATCAGTGATTTTATACAATAAAACGGTAAAATCAATTAAATTACGTCTAATTTAACAAATTTTTAGATGTTTATATGCATCATTTTTCTGTTAAAGTCGATTATCAATATAATCCATATAAAGAAAAACGTCTCCGGATTCATCACTATTTTTCCGGATTACATTGTGTGTGTATAAGAATCATTTGACATTAATTACTGATGAAGGATATTAGTTACCCGAAATATTTAACATTTGTTCATGTCTCTTTTCTTGTTATTGGTACAACTATTTTATAAAAGAAGAAAAAAAGAATGAAGAAAAAAAATTATTTGAGGTGTCCAGTGGTGGTTTGCAGAGTTGTAGTGTTATAGACTCTCCTTTTCTGTTCGATGTAGATATTTGTTCTCTTAACCTGATTGTTTGTTGAATTAATAACTTAAATACTATATTTAGGTCACATTTATAACAATAAGAGTTCAAAAATATAAATGTTTGGGGTGTTCGGTGGTGTTCGGCGGTGTAAGGCTCAAATGAATCTTGATTTTTAATCATCATTTGTAAAATTTAATTTCGTAGCTACGTTAGGGTCAAATCGAGTAAATTATTTATCGTTAACGTCTCATGTGGGGTACCCCATAACTGTCCTCGAACAGGGGTCCATGATTCCCACTCCCTATCCCCAACTCCCAATTCCCTTCCCTTTTACTCTAAAATATTTGCCCCCTACTTCCACTTCCATCCCCCTTGCTCCCAGACAAAAAATTGGCCAAATATATTTCCCAGAATATTCATCCCCCCTCTTCTCGAATTCTGGTCCTTTCACCCAAAATCATGTTAGCTCACATTCACGTTCACCCCCTTTTACATTCGCATCCTTCCTTTTTTTAATCGTGTTTGAGTTAGTATAGTTCTATAACATGATGAAATAAAGATATTAAGTTTATTTTGTTGTTAAAAAATAAAGTGACACACACAAGATCAAAGGGCACAGGCCATGCAGGCTAGCTGTTAAAAACAATTATCTGGTCTTTTCTATTTATAATCTTCGTAAGATTTACTTCTACCCTCAACTTCTACCAAACTAGTTACTTTTATTTTCACTTGAGACCAAGCTAACAGACCCAATACTCCCTTTTCCCACCCCCTGACTCCCACTTCCTGATCCCTGATTCCAATGTTCCCTTACCCTTGTCCACCCCCTCAAGAGTTTGATTGTTTTATTTGTTTTCTTGGGAATATAAATGGCCTAATTTGTAAATTTTTACCCCTACAGTACGAGGCAATACATTTTATTGATGGATTCATCTTGATCATAATTTGTTTACAATTACCCCCCCCCCCCTCTCCCCCCCCCCCTTCTCTCTCTTTGGTATAAAAAAAATTCTTAAGGTCAAGTATAAGGTTTAAACATACATTGTAGGGCTTATCTAGTTTACCAAATAACACATACATTTGAGTTGAAAAGTTCATTATTGTTTTGTGCTTAGTATTTTTAAATACAAAATTAGTGTATCCCTTATTCCAAACAGGGTACAAGTAACCTCAACATAATTTGGTTGACCCGAGAAGTCTGTATTCAACATATAAAAACAAAATCATTTATTCTTGCTGTGCATGTAATTTTATTTTGTTTGCTCATTATTGATTGCCACAAATTCTTCATTGTTTAGCTCACCTGGCCAAATGAATTCTAACCAAACTTGACCCCATCATCGTAAGGGTATCTAGTTTAAAAAATGTGTCTGATAACCCTGCCTTCCATTCAACATGACAGACATGGCTAGAAATAGAACATAGGGGTAAAATACATTTTCTGGCTTATATCAATGAAACTAAACATTTAGAGCAAATCTAACATGGGATAAAAATGTTCATTAGGTTAAGATCTATCTGCCCCAAAATTTTTAGATGAATCAGACAACGCGCTGTTGGGTTGCTACCCCTGAGTTGGTAATTTTAAGGAAATTATGCAGTTTTTATAAGACTGCAAAAAAAATTTGGGGTCGTATAATGCTATCATGTCGTTGTCGTCCGAAGACATTTGGTTTCCGGACAATAACTTTAGTTTAAGTGTATGGATCTCTATGAAATTTAACCAAAAGGTCCAATACCACAAAAGGAAGGTTTGGATTGTTTTTAGGGGTGATGGTCCCAACTGTTTAGGAATTAGGGTCCAATAGGGGCCCAAAACAAGCATTTTTCTAGTTTCAGGACAATAACTTGTGTATAAGTATTGTGATTGCTCTGAATTGTCAGGGTTGGCAAAGTATTACCCGGGCGGTCTAAAACAAGCATTTTTTTTAATTTTAACTTGTGTTCTTCTTAAATTGTAGCAGATTTTACAAATAGAAAATTTCTTCAAATATTGGGGTTTTTTTTAAAAGAGGGGGAGGGGAGGGGGGGGGGCAAAAGCATTTTTTTTGGGGGTCAATTTTTTTTTTTCCTCAAGATTTAAGAAATTGTCAATTTTCCAAAGAAAAATTGGGGATCACAATTTATTTTGCTAATTCTTTGTATATAGTCTGAAAACAGATGTACTAAGTATTGCCCAACAGCACAGTATTGCACAAAAGCAAGAAATCTTCAATTGAATATAAATTCAAATCATATAACCAATTTCAAGTTCTTGGACTACATTTATTCTGTGTCAGAAACCTATAATGTGTCAAATATTTAATTACAATCCAAATTCAGACCTGTATCAAGCTTGATTATTGTGTCCATTTTTGCCCTTACTGTTCAGGGTTGGACCTCTGCGGTCGTATCCAGCTGCTCTAGGCGAAGCAGTTATTTGGTTTTTATCTTGAATATTATTATAGATAGCGATAAACTGTAAACAGCAATAATGTTCCGCAAAGTAAGATCTACAAGTAAGTCAACGTGACCAAAATTTTCAATTGACCCCTTAAGGAGTTATTGCCCTATAAGTCAATTTTAAACAATTTTTCGAAAAATTTTGTTATCTTTTACAAAAATCTTCTCTGAAACTACTGACACAAATTTAACTTAACTTGGCCATAATCATCATTAGGGTATCTAGTTTAAAAAAATGTGTTTGATGACCCTGCCTGCCAAACAACATGGCTGACATGGCTAAAAATAGAACATAGGGTAAAATGCAGTTTTTGGCTTATATCTCTGAAACTAAAGCAAAAGTATAATATTTGCATTATTGTAACGTTCCGGTGTTTTCTTGTCAGGATACCCGTCGCTACTTATGTGGGCCTCTGGTGAAGGAAATAATAATAAAAATCATATTGGAGTTCATAAATTGTATTAATACTATTATTTCTGTTTAAGCAATACAACAAATACAGTGGTTCATAAAACCAAATACGTTAATAATATATACAATTAGTAATACAGCAAGGTGCATTACTTGCACCAAGTTAATAAAATAATTCTTCTAGCGTTCGATGCAAGAAAATCTACTTGGGACACGGCATTCTAATACTCTGCATACTTGGTGCAGGAAAATCTACTTGGGACACTGCATTCTAAAACTCTGCATACTTGGTACAAGAAAATCTACTTGGGACACTGCATTCTAATACTCTGCGTACTTGGTGCAGGAAAATCTACTTGGGGCACTGCGTTATAAAACTCTGCATACTTGGTGCAGGAAAATCTACTTGGTGCACTGCTTTCTCATACTCAGCATACTCGGTGCAAGGTTAGCTATTTACCCAAGCAAACAGTACGTCAGCATTTTTATATGAAAACTTGGTTAATTATCAAATCTATTAAATAATATCACCAATATAAAAAAGAAGATGTGGTATGATTGCCAATGAGACAACTCTCCACAAGAGACTTTTACTTGGTGCAGCAAATTATAATTTGAGAGATACTGCTAACTGCATGGAGGTTCTTGGAGAGAAGCTCCCGGTAGGAACATGCGTTCCGTATGTTATACAAAATCGTCGTTACGTGTGACGTAATACACAAGTTATTCATAAACAAGACCAGGAACACGTAACGTTACGTTTGGCGCGTTATACTGAAACTAAGTATAAACAAATACAAAAATGAACAATTACACACATACATAAAGTCGATATATAGATTTAAAGAAGTCAGTATATAATGTAAGGTCCAGGTAAGCTATTTCTTCTGTAAAATACGAATTAGAACACAACAACGGACATCTGCATGTATCAAGTGTGGAACGGAGACCACAGTGATAATATAAACACATCTATCTTATTTACACAAGTTAAACCACAGTAAAATTATCAGCTTTCAAATTACCGGGGCGTAACATTATTTCATACTTCAATTGTGAACAAAAATATCAGGTGAGCGACACAGGCTCCTTGGAGCCTCTAGTTTTAAAATATGAACTACATTATGCATTTAAATGTCAATCATGGTTGATTTTCTGACAGAATTACTCTCACAATTAATTTCAGGCTTCAAGTACATGTAAGAGGAAGTAGTGATTTGTTGTAAAAGATCCTGGAATGTTCAACTTTACTTGGAAACTATTGGCAAAGTACCGACATAATTTACATGAGAAGTCAGGATCATCTTGTCTTGCAATTGGGAACTATATGTAAAATGCTGAAACTTAAGAACAACATTAGAAGCCAAGATCAACAATACTCGGAACTACATGTATAATCAAAGTACTGTCAGAATCCATATGAGAACTCAGGATCATCTACACTTGGTGTCTATATGCAATGTGTTCAGAATCCACCTAAGAAGCCAAGATAAACTATAATTTGGAACTATATCATGTATATGCTAAGTGCTTTCAAAATCCATAAAAAAAAAATCCAAGATCAAAAGGACCTACTGTACCTACATGTCCCAATGATGAATAGATTATTGAGTCATATAAAAAAACACTGAATAGAAGAATATATTTATTGATATAAAAATTATGAAAATATGGAGCTGATCAATTAATGATTGTACATGTACATCATGATGTATACATGTCAACAATTACTAGAACATTGAAATTAACAATGTTAATAAATGTTTTATAAATTTGATCTCATAGACATTTGAGAATTTTGAGACATTTAAAATATCCTAATTCAAGCCTTCAATTTCTATAGAAATGGCTATTTTACCGGCAACAGCAATATTGTGAATTTGTTGCCCATGCTGGAAAAATAGAAAATATGTTATATTGCTGGCATTAGGTAAGCCGAAGCCAAGTTAAAAACTATTTTGTTTACACACATATACAATTCAAATAAATATTATTCCAAAAGCAAGTTTAATTGAAACATTTTTGATGATTTTCATGCCCCCGCAACTGAAAGTTTGGGGGCATATTGTTTTACCCCTGCCGTCCGTCCCATTATGGGTATATAGTTATTCCGCATAACTCCTACAGTTTGAATCCTAAGAAGTTTTCACTTTGCTGTCTGTTTGTACATATATTGAAGGTGTGCATGTGGTCAGGGTTTTGATTTTTATTAATATTTGCTCTTTTGGGAGATAGTTGAACTTTGTCATTTTTGGAGTATATACTTGCATAAGAGGTGCATAGCATTTCCGGATAACTCCTCCTACAGTTTGAATGCTAGGAAGTTTTCACTTTGGAGGTTGTTTGTACATATATTGAAGGTGTGCATGTGGTCAGGGTTTTGATTTTAATTAATAAATGCTCTTTTTGGAGATAGTTGAACTTTGTCATTTATGGAGTATATACTTGCATAAGAGGTGCATAGCATTTCCGGATAACTCCTCCTACAGTTTGAATGCTAGGAAGTTTTCACTTTGCTAGCTGTTTGTACATATATTGAAAGTGTGTATGTGGTCAGCGTTTTGATTTTTATTAATAATTGCTCTTTTGGGAGAAAATTGAACTTTGTCATTTTTGGAGTATTTATTTGTATAAGAGATAGTCCAACAGTGAACCATAAACCTATGTGCTCCCGTGCTCAACTTTGTATATTTTAAACACATCATTAAGAAAATTGTCATTCACATTTTTTGCCGCAATGACACACTCCACTTTCCTTTTTTTTAAATCAAAAACATTCCTTATTCATGTTATTAGCTTCCCTTTAAAAAAAAAAACGCATGTCAAAAAGTAAGACAGAAGTTAAAGTTTGCCAATATCACCGACTAATATAGTGTCCCTGTGTACTGGGTCGAGTTTTAAAATTACAATCCCAACTTTTCCTGGACCTAGTAAGTAGTATAGATTTTGTTTATTATATATAAATTCTTTAGCTGGAAGTGTTTGGAACTGCCCGGTAGACTTGGGTGTAATACGCTAAATCCCGACTTGGTCAGACCAAATATATTGCGCTTCTCCGCAAAGCATGCGGTATTGAGGGATAATAGCATAGACCGATATAGGTCGGAATTCTAGGTCCAGGTAACTATTGACCAATTTTCATCTACATGATCAAAGGTGAAAACAGCAAATAATTGAAGTGCATGGCGGGTTTTTTCCTGCGTTAAACAAATAATCAATTAAGTGAAATGTGTTGCTCGAGTTCCGGTAGTCTAATAATAACACATTCTTATTCAATTATTTAAATTTTTACGCTGATGTTTCCTCTTTTTTTAATGCGAACTCGGTTGGAATATTGATAGATAAAACAGACTGAAATAGAAAATTAACAAAATAGCAAAATAAGTAAAAGGAAAATATCATAAATAGAAAACATTGACCCCGAGGTCTTTTGTTAAAGGACTAGAGTTCCGGAATGCATAGAATTATGATACGAGAGAGAAAACTTGTTAGATATTTTTGTGCCCATGAGTTGATAAAGTATATAAATCTTATAGGTGTGACTGTCATGTATTTAGTCTTTGCTTGAAAATTGTCATAGTTCAAAACTATTATCAAATTTTGCAGTGAGAAAATATTTCACATACTCCGGAATAGAATCCTACCAATACTTGGAAATGAAGATATTTCAAGTAAAAAAAGAGATTTATGGCCGCCAAACGGATAGCGTGCAGATGAACCCCCGATGCCTTTATACTATAGCATACTATATGGGTTTTACTTGTTTTTTAAAGCCGTACGGTGACATGCAGTTGTTTACATCGCTATCCTTTGTTTACGGTTAAACATTGCGTCATTGACAAAATATTTTCATATATACATCTAAAAGACATCTTTTAATTCAAGCGGTATTTAATTGAAAATAGGGTGCGAACGGACCCAAGGATCGAACGTGTAGGGCGAGAATGTGTTTTCGGAGCGAACGCACCAGATACCGTCGTACATGTCAATATTTATTTATTTATTTTTTTTTTTTAATTATGCTCATATCATGTATATCTATGTCCTTTTTATGTGAAAAATTACACAAACCACTCTGTATTTCTGATCGTATTTCCTTTTTTGAAGAAAGTTTTGCATCGTTTGTTGACATCGGGAAAGGGTGCTCTCAGACACGTCCGCGTTCCAATATCGTCAACACTACTTTTGAGAAGACCCCTCAAAGCGATCGTTTCCAAGGCGCTCATCATTAGAAACATGCGTTAAAAACTGCGCACTGTTAAAGGGCCGAGCCACCTTAAACAATCATTCATTCCATTGACTAATCCTTAGGATAGAGGATGAGACTTAGATTTTGACCTTTGGACTATTTTGAAGGAAAAACATGTTCAAATGGCATTTACATAGACCCGGGAGTTTTCTATGTAGGTACTTTACCAAGTCAAGACTTAACGACGTGTTCAGTTTTGGTTGATATAACTCCTTGACGATAAAGTTGATAACGTAAACCAAATAAATTTCACGGCGACTGATTACGCCGCAATTTATTTACGTGATGAAAGTTCTTTATTTTCCATATGATTAAAATATTGTTTAAAAAAGATTGTTCGTTATGACGACGTGATTTTCGGTTAACTGTTAGTGAGGTGAATTAACTGTATAATTATTAAGAAATCAGTTTTTCTAATCAATAATAAATCCACAATCGAACTAGTAAATGCTTATTCGTTTGGTTAAGGATTTAATTATTTGATTTCGTTTAAAAATATGCCATACATTTTGCATGAGGCATACGAAATGAGCCAATAAAAGATCAGCATTTGTATGAATTTAACACCTACTGTAAATATAGAGAATTGGAATGAACAATTTGTAATATCAAAAGACTATGATCATGATAATACGTCACGGATGGGTGAAAAGTAGCACGTTGCTACTTTTGTTCATGATTTTGACATATTATTGTACATGTGTTACTGAAAATTTAAGTTTATGATAAAAGTTGTTTCTTACACGTCGTTTTGCGTAATAAAATCTTATCAAAATTTTTTAGTATTCTTTTCCCATATACATGATGTAGCTGAAGGGGATACTATATCCAAAAAAAAAACAAAAAAACAAAAAAACAATTGAACTTGTACATTGTAAGTTAGTCTACAAAAGACAAGTTGCAATTCCGTGTATCTTATTTGATATCTTTATCACATGAACGTCATAGATAGGATATAACGTCATCTTAACGATCCAGAGTAAATTGCAAACTCTTTCCCAGGTAATGTGGAATGTTTAGCACCCATCGTAGCATTCTGTATGTGCGTCCCAAGCCAGGAACCTATGATGCAGTGGTTTTCTTAAATTGTTTTTTTTAGATAAATTAGTCCCTTAGTTTTCTAATTTGAATTGTTTTAAATTTGTCATCTCGGGGCTTTATAGCTTGTTATGCGGTATTGGTTTGAAGATATAAAGGCATTACGTTAACATATAGTTGCTAACTTCTACGTCATTTGATTTCTGGTGGAAAGTTGTCTCATCGGTAACCATACCACATCTCCTTATTTTTATCTAGATGCTATTTCACTAATTATATTCTTCAAAAACAAAACTTAATTATAATGAAAAGTAGTTTTGAGGTAACCGATGTCCTTATAATCTGTTTTATTGTGTTTATTAATATATTTCATTTAAAGAATTCAAAACGGTGACTTATTAACGGCAACTCCTTAGTAACTACATTAATAATATTTAGAGTTTCAGTTTTACACAGGAAATTCTACAAACACAAAATTACGACAAAAGGGACGATTTATCGTTCCCTATTATTAATTTTCCTGTTTTGAACGATGATGTTCCTTTGGCACCATCTATTGGTGTTTGTATATCCCAACTCGTTCGCTATGACCGTATCACTAGAAGTCACGTTTTTTTTTATTTCAATGAACGTAATCTATGTATAACTGGTAAATTATTAAGTCAAGGATTTCGTTACCACAAATTACTTTGAAAACCTTTACTAAATAATTTTTTCATAGATACAAAGATTTGGTATGGAAGTTTGGCTGTAC
The DNA here is from genome assembly GCF_021869535.1 of Mytilus californianus. Lineage (NCBI taxonomy): Eukaryota > Metazoa > Mollusca > Bivalvia > Mytilida > Mytilidae > Mytilus > Mytilus californianus. The sequence goes on along the minus strand of NW_026262679.1, from coordinate 55,463,567 downwards.
CTGTAGAAAACTTATTACAAACAGGATAGCGCATCCTAATTTTTACGGTGATGTTGTTTACTGTGCCCGTAAATTTAGATACGATCCGGGTAAACTTATCGATCCTTTAAATAAACTTATTCAAAAAGGTTACCAATTCAACACTGTAATTATATCATTGAATATTGTTTTTATCGGTATAGATATTGATTTTTAAAATGTAATCCAACTAAGTACTATCATTACACACATATGTACATTCACGGTACTACAATCTGTCGATTCCTATTTTTGGCGTAGTACAAGGTCATGTTTTCCTCTGACTGTTAATGACGTCTTTACATTAAATCCATTGGGTGTGGAATGTGTACTGATTGATATGTTAGTCTTAGATACATGATTCTTTTATTAGTTGTTATTGGCTTTGAACTAGCTTTCAGTAAATGCGAGTACTATCAGATCTGTTATCTGTGTTATTTTTGTTTTAATTAGTTTTTTATGCTTTGTATATCTCTGATGAGTTAAGCTCTTTTCCACTGATTTTTTTAGTTTCTTCTTTAAGTTAAGTTGTACTGTTAGGGGAAGGGTTTGGTGCCAGCAAACATGTTTAACCCATCACATTCTGTATGTGCCTGTCCCAGGTCAAGAACCTGTAATTCAGTGGTTGTCATTTGTTGCTGTATATTATATTTGTTTTTCGTTTATTGTTTTGTACATAAATTAGGTCGTTAGTTTTCTCGATTGAATTGTTTTACTTTTGTCATTTCGGGGCCTTTTATAGCCGTTTTAGTGGTATGGGCTTTGCTCATTGTTGAGAGCTGTACGGTGACATATAGTTGTTAATTTTACGTCATTTGGACTCTGGAGGAGAGGTATCTCATTGGCAATCATACCACATCTCCATAGTTTTATACTTCGTAACACTACAAATTGCTTAGAGTCTGAAAATACCATATTTTGAGCTAAACCAGTAAGGTTGAGCACAGACTTGACATAATCTCGACAGTACTTAATTGTACTTAACTGTACTTGACTTTGGTGTGGACTTTACTTTATAAGTCTGATTGAGTACTTGATAATCTTGGTAAAGTCTGAATGTGGTCTCGACAAATGCTCGACCAGTCTCGACCAATACTACACCAGTCCCGACCAGTCTGGACCGATCATGACCTTTAGATTAAGTCTCGACTGGTCTTGACTTGGTCTGAATCAACCTATCTATGCCAAATAGATATTGATCTTACAAAATGCAAGTTATTTTGTAGTTTGGTTTATTGCTGTTAAATTTTAAGGATTTGATTAATAGGTAAAAAAAGCTAGAATTTTCAGTTCGGACTAAATTCAAATAGTCACCTTTAAAAAATTTGTCAAATCAACTTGGATTTTCATAAAACTCTACAGCTATCTCAATTATATATCAATCTTACTGAAGATGCCAAGTTATTTGGTAATTTGAGATAGTTGTAGATTTTAATCAAATTCAAAGTTGAAAATTTTTAAAGGTGACTGACTATCTGTATTTAGTCCGAACTGAACATTCTAGCTTTTTTAACCTATTAGACAAATTATTGAATTTGACAGCGATGAATCAAACTACCAAATAACCGGGCATTTTGTAAGATCAACATATGATTGAGATAGCTGTATAGTTTTATGAAAATACAAGATGATTGGAAAAAGTTATAGAAATTTTTAAAAGTGACTTTTTGAATTTATTCCAAACTGAAATTCTAGCTTTTTTTTTTACCTATTAATGAAATCATTGAATTTTACGGCAATAAATAAATCTACCAAATAACCTGGAATTTTGTAAGATCAATATATAATTGACATAGATGCGCTGATTCAGACCTAGTCAAGACCAGTCGAGACTGAATGAAATGGTCAAGACTGGTTGAGACTAAGTCGAGACTGGTCAAGACTGAGTTGAGACTGGACGAGACTGGTCGATACTCGTCGATCATTTGTCGAGACCATATTCAGACTTTACCCAGATTATCAAGTACTAAATCAGACTTATTATGTAAAGTCTAGACCAAAGTCAAGTACAGTTAAGTATATTTAAGTACTGCAAGATTATGTCGAGTCTTGTCAAGTAAAATCTGTGCTCGACCTTATTTGTTCAGCACAAAATATGGTCTTTTCGGACTCTGAGCAGTTTGTAGTGTAAGAGGTTTGTGCCAAAATCAAATTCACTTACAAGTCAACAGCAGAATGATACAACTTCGGTTTAAAAAAAAGGACTATCATCACGCATGAACACACTTATTAAAACAAAAAAAACACTAGTTAATATCTCCTTAAAGCTGTCACCCTAAACATTGCTCTTGAAGCACCCACTACGGTCAAGCTATTCATATCAAAGGAATTCATTCCTCACAAGCTAAACAAAACCATCGATTTGGCCCACTGCGAAAACATCTGATCGCAGGAGGATGCAGTATTAACATTAATCATACAGTCTTCATAAGTCCGTGACAATAAGCATTCAATTGACGATGACCTTATCCTCAACATGAGGGTTCCATTTTCTCACGCGCTTGCAATTGCAGTTTGCAAACTAAAATACAACATCAAGAACATTCGTTAGAATTCATCTTAAGCTCGAGACCATCATCAGTCTACAGCGAATAATTGAGATAGCTGTACAGTTTTATGAAAATACAAGCTTTTAAGAAAATCAGCTGTGAATGATGCAGTGCGACAAAAACGAAAACGAAAATGTATTTTTCCCTCAAACATTAGACCATTTATGACAATTAAACATTGTTAAATAGTGAATTGTATTTATGTTTTAGCATATGGATATCAAAACACTTGGGGAAATGAGATTTTATTCAAGAAAAGCTAAGCATGCATCGATTGTTCGCCCAGAAAAGCACCATTGCCCTCTCTCTCAATACGCAAGATCAAAAGGACATCACACGGAAGGTGTAATCTTCTAAATCCAAGAATACTACAACATGTAGACAGGGTGAAAATTTCAGATATATCAACTGAAAAGGTTAAAGCCTCAATGAAAATAACGTACGGAACATCAAATATAAAATAAAATAATCCTCCCAGTATACCATTTTTGTTCAGTGACAATAACAGTTTTCTGCGAATGACCTCTTAAATTCCTTGTTGTTTGTCGGCCTGTTTTCGTCATTGAAGATATACTGTTTGCTAGATGCTAAGTAACCAATTCATTTCTCAATCAAACTTGAAAAAAATATTTTCACGCAGCACTAAATAATGTGTTACAGCTGCATTATAATTATGAGTACACGATTTTTTTAGTCACAACGCGCTTGATAAATGTATTTGTTTTTTTTTTATCAAATTGTTCTTAATTACGAAATCATTTTACTGTCTCTTGATTGAATGTCATTCACGGAATTATGGAATTTAATTATTTGCTGAACTTTTTGATATATTTTTTTATAACGAAATATATGTGCAATAACATCAACATTATTTTATAAGCAATACTAAAGCGAACGCACAAAGACTGACAAAATGAGCTGATTTTCTCTCAATACATTTATACATTTGAGACAAAAACATTTTTGATCGTTGAATAATACAATGTCATAGACTGAATTTCAGGTCATAAAAATTTTTGTTGAACAGTAATTTAATTCTGTTTCGCAACATTAGACTTCCTAGCATTTCATCATCAAATATCTCTGGAATATCTCTTCGTAATGACTTCGCAAAGGACACAGACATTTTTTTCTTCGTAGCAGCTGAATGTTAAAGTGTCTTCTAATTTCAGTTTTTTGCACGAATGAAAATAAAGTCCTAATCCACATTCAGCAAAAGCTGCATATGTTTGGAACCATTTGTCTACCTTTTGTTTGCATATAGTTGAGTTTGTTTGCAGATCTTGTTTTGTACCATATCCCATGATCAATGATTCAACAATACCTGGATTATTCGAATTTTGTTTAATTAAGGATTCAAAATTGATTACTTCCTGACGCATTCCATATTGAAGTCCAGCCCGGATACACAAATCTCTAAGGATAAGTGAAACTGGAGCCCATATATCCATTTGTAAATGTTCAAATACAAAATCCTGAGACAGAACATCAAAAAAGTTGTCTGCGATATCTATAACCAATTCTGCAAAACACTCGAACCTCTCAATATCAACTGTTGATATGCTTGCATTTTCATTTTCCTCTTCTGGAATTTGAACGGCTTTGGGAAACAATGTATTGAAAGCAAGTTGCATGATGAGCCCTAGATTAAAGAACGACTTAATTTTAGGTCTACCGATCAACAAATCCTGCAGAAAGGTCTCGTTTGAATAAATCGTACTTATATCAATAAAATTATCTGTCCTATTTGAATTAGTTAAAGTTGCTGACAATGCATCCACAACAAATTGAATTATACTCAACATGTACAATCGATTTGACGGATTTCCTGATTCATTAAAATTGTTAACTTCAGACAAAACTGCTTTGATTTTTGGAACCTTTGGTAGAGGATGATTTGTGACATCCGAATAACATGACTGTAGAGATCTATTTAAAATAGCGAGAAGATTGTCGTCGATTAAGATTGAATAAAAGGAATCCATACACTGTTCAATGGCCTCTCCGGATAATGTTTCAATGATATTTCTTTCCGGAATGAAGTAATCAGGTAGAACTCTTTTGCGTAAGAAGTATAGCAGTTTTTCAACTATTTCATGACAATCTACGAAAATGTTATTCCATGCAAGTTTTTCCTCGCATAGCCATAAAAAAGATGTTTTTAATTCATAGGAAGACACTAATTTAATATTCTTAAAAGTAGGTCTGCGTTTTAAAGAAAATTCTAATGTTTCTTTAATCAGCAGTTTACTCAGAATAAATGCTTGTCTTTGGTTAAAACTCAAAGAATGTGCAAGTATATATGAAGCACCCGTAAACGATATACGCCATTCCTTTCGTTTATCGCATTTAGAACTACATTTGTGACCAACAGGCACAACATGGCAATCTGACATAAGACACTTGCTGATTAAATCTGGTGATGGCCATCCACTTTTTCTTTTTCTAAACTTCCATTCTCTTGCATGAGAAGGCCAATTAACACATTTAAATGCTGGCACAAAATCATGATCGTAAAAAGTCCTATCACCTATACTTTCTAATTTAGTCTAAGCTGGTCCTATAATATACAAATAAATCATTTCATCCCTTGTGTAGTTCTAATTTATTGAAAGAAGAGAAAGAAAAAGACGTTAAATGTAAGCAGGATTTTAGATACAAATTAGAAGGATAAGAGTCAACAAAAAAAATGTATGTTTATAAATGAAAAAATAGGGTTGGTGAATTACCAGCTAGTTTTGTTACCACTAGCAAAAAAGAATAATTGAAAGGGTAAAACATATACATTGTAAAAAATTACCTAAAAAAGAGAGGCGAAAGATACCAAAGGGACATTCAAACTCATAAGTCGAAAATAAACTGACAACGCCATCGCTAAAAAAGAAAAAGACAAACAGAAAAACAATAGTACACCAAACACAACATAGAAAACTAAAGACTGAGCAACACGAACCCCACCAAAAACTGGGGGGTGATCTCAGTTGCTCCGGAAGGGTAAGCAGATCCTGCTCTACATGTGGCACCCGTCGTGTTGCTCATGTTAGTACAAACCCGGTAATAAATCTAACAACCTTATAATCATTACCAGCAGTTCAATGTTCGCTTGGCTTACAAATAAGTGAAATAATCTCCAATATAAGGCATCGGAGGTAATGGTCTGAGTCCAATTGTCGCTGGCTATGAGGTTGAACAGGATTAAAATTGTGTACGCCAGACGCGTGTTTTGTCTACAAAAGACTCTTCAGTGACACTCGAATCAAAAAGGTTGAAAATGCCAAATAAAGTACGAAGTTAAAGAGCAATGAGGACCCATTAAGTTCGTAATTTGGTATCACCTATAGTGAAGGATTATTCATTTTATTCTCCTTAATGAATTGTTCACAAAACACAAATCTGTTCTGTTTTATCGTGACCAAATATTTCCTCTTGTGCATACGTTGTTGGATATGCAGATTTGGGAATTACGTAACTAAGTTCCTTTATTGGCTATAGATATGTAACAATTTTTACATTAACCCATTTGACAGCCTTTTTTATAATTGGGTTTTATGACATGTATCATACGTGTCATCATTATATTACACTCGGGACAACAAACTAATTGTATTGTTTCCTGTTGCATTATTACTTTTTTTCTCCGAGACGAGGATGTTTGTGTTTTGTAATTAAATTCATAAAAAAATTAATGTCGTTTTTTTCCTTAAATATAAAGATATGTTCGAGAACAGCTATCGGATTGATGCAATAAACTATGCAAACAAGAGAAGGTTTCCATTTCTTATCATCATACCAACAGTTCGGATTTGATATTAAGTATCCTTCACAACCACTCATACGTCTGCTTATAATCCCACACAATTCGTTTTTATTTCTCTTAAAAGAGGGAAATGAAACAAATCAATTTGGTTGTATATATCTATGTGACTAGGCCCTGACATGCATTCGGGATTATAAATGTAATTCCAAGTGATTGTGACTTGGTTTGTAGGTAGAAAAGTAATATGCCTAAATAATAAAAATGAAGAAAGAATATGGTTTTGAATAAAGTTAATAATTTGTCAAATTTATAAAGGCAAAACAAATTATATTTACAGTTGTTGATTAAGTAGAAAACTAGACCAATGCGTACAGTGATCATTGTGTTTGTTACTGTACCATAATTGTATACTTGTATTTAGATATCACAACCAGTGATCGCTTGTATATTTTGAGTAGCAATAAAATAATAAACGAGCCTCAGGTGAGGTTAATAACATACGATTCTCAGGAGTTTGGAAATTCGATTACTATAATAACCAAAGATAAAGATTACAACATCTAAAACTTTGATAGAAATTAAAATAAAATCCTAACAGTAATGGAAATTTGAGCTAAAATTTTCATAAATGCATCAGGTAATTGACCGAGAGTCTAACTATTTTTCTTATCATCGCTATATCATTTATTAAAATATAATGATTTCATCTCCCTATTGAAGATCCATATTCTTAATTGGCCACTTTTTTCAAACAGATCATCGCCATGCCAGTAGGAGGACGATGTGGGGTGTGAACATTTTGTGTGCAGACAAACAAAGATTCCTATTATTGTATCATAAAGAAACAGTAATTTTTGCGTCAATGTCTATTGGCTTCATTCAGGAGAATAATATATATCATCGGCAAGTTGAACAGAAGACAAACGTTACAAGTTTTGAAATCTCTAAAAATTACCTGAAGACTTATTCCCTCTGGCGGGAAATTTATTACCACGTCCATTGAGGAATGTATGCATTTGAATTTTGTCTATTATTGTTTTCCAATATTTTTTAAAACCTTTACTTGATATCGTCTGCTTTCCTTTTAATAGTTTGACATATCCTGAGTGAGAACTTTCTTTCATTATGTATTGACGTTGGGAGGAATGATGTACCTCTGCTACCGTTTGGTATTTATTTACAAGCAAGCCATCTATGTCAGTCATTGATCTTAGTCCCATCTCTAATGGAGTAATCGGGGGATACTTCCAGCGAAAAGCTAAAAGGCTTGACTTCCTTAAATTGAAATATAAATCTATTTATTAATAATAATATAATTATCTATTAATAATTAATTAAATTATATTTTTATAAATTATACTATTTATTGCCTACGTGAGTAAATTGGTGGCATCGCAAAAAACGATCAGTCCCTATAATTCTGACTGAAGTTGTTTCAGAACAAACAAACGAGCATATACGGAGAATTAAACTTATTGATATGTTATTATATAAAGCTATATTTAAATTGGTACATTGAAGATCTCAACAAAGAGTGCATCTGTGAATATCTCATTTTATCTCTCTAAAGTGTATGTAACCTAAGACGATTTTGGCTCTCTGTTGAGATGACTTCGGCATTACTACGTACTACAACTTTTGGTGTAAGTTTGGTATTTCATAGTTAGAAATTTAAGCCTTACTGACGAAGTTAAACCAGAAACTGTTGCTTGACGCTTCACAAACTGACATCTAAAATGTTCATTTTAAAATCATATTACTTTGTCAGTGTTGACGAACATATCTATTGAAGAGACAAATACTTAATAATTCATATTAAGTCTTTATAATTGTGTTTGAACTTACCTGTCAAGAGTATTTCTATAGCAGTGCCAGATTCTTTCTGGGGGTCATCTCTGAATTTCATGTAAGTTTTCTGCAGTTTTTGGGGTATAGTTTCATTATTAAAAACTTTGCGAGATGTTTCAACATAGTTCATCAAAAATACATAATTGCTCTTTTTCCACCTTCATACCAATCGACCTCGCACACACATCTACTCGCACGTGTATCAGTGTCCACTGTTGATGTAGATGGGATCACATTAGGGCAACTGTCAGTTTTAACAGGCTTAAAGAAATATAGAATTGATAAAAAATGAATAAACGACTTGTACTTGCTTTATCTTTTTTTAAAATAACCGTCTTAAACATTTAAGAATCAGAGATTTGATATCATTGACCTGTCCAGGAATAAGATTGTCTTGGTCACATACAATTTTCATTTGATATACGATATTTTGCAAGTACAAATTAGGAATCTATAATAGGAATAAAAGTTAAACTGATAGCACATCTTTTGGCCTAAGTTTGTGTCATTCAAACGTATTTCTTTTTTTTTTAGTTTTCATTTTGTCTTTAATACGAATATTATTTGAATGTCCCCTTAATTGTAGTATTGTTAATGTTTTCCCTGACTATGTGAATTTTTATGGCTTTGTTGTTTACAACGAGATTCTAGTCCATTTATGATTTATACAGTCTTTCATTTAGTGGTTAGGTGATGCATAGTGAAAAAACCTGCAACGATATGGTTAATTTTGAATGTTTTAGAGTCATTAACTACAAATTATAATGATCAGTTTTCAGGGTCATGGCAATAATATGACATTCCTTTGACTCTAACCTCCTTGGTATTTGGTTACTGAATTTAGATTGAAAACCGCAAAGATAACACACTTAAAAATATGTACACCAGACGCACATTTCGTCTACAACAAACAAATGAATGACGCATGAAACAAAAAAATTAAAAGGCAAAAAAAAAGTACAGATAAAGAGCATTGTTGAGACAAAAAAAAACCGGTATTGTTGTTTCCTATCCTGCAACAATTAGAAATTATTTTCAATAAGACTTAGTGTAAAGAAAGGACGATCAACTAAGGAGCATGTCGACAATATTTAATGTTTATGCTAAGACATATAGTTTCCATATTTTTTTTCTCAAGGAAATGGGAGCATACAGAGGTTGAGTGCTTTTAAAAGAAATATTTATTCTCGTGGCATTATCATGACTTGCCGGTCGGTAAATTTTATTATCATTTATTTTTTCTGAATTGGGCAAACACTTTTGTCCTCGTTTTTGGTATACAAAAATCAAAAATAAACGAAAAAAACACAACATCGTTATCAATAAACATCTTTGTATTGAAAATACAATTTAAACTATTTGTCAGACTCTGTTGAATTGCAAAATAGGTGTACTCAAATAGTTGGAATTTTACTATCTATCTTCTCAAATTAAGCAAAACCAATACCGGATCTAGACCTGCGTCGAACTTTGACGAAAAATTTTCCCTGTGCAATGAGACTTGTAAAATTTCAAACTATCGGCAACAGGAAGTGGATGTACGGCAGATGTACAAATAGCATATAGGCTGCAACTCACGACCTGCTTTCGCAATCAGCGACGCAGGTAAAAATGACTACCGGATTCTGAGTTGTTTGTTTTTATGCAATTTGTATAGAGATCTTTTATTTAAAATTATTTGAGTATAGTCGTTTTTTTTTTCACTCTAGAGTACACTTATGACGGTCACACAATGTTTATCCGCAACATTATTTCGTTGATTAAAAGGGATACAAGGTGCAAAGGTATATCAGGCGAGAAGAAATTTAAGCTGGTTAGGGAGCAGTTTCGGATACAAAATGTAATCGTGAAAACGAAGGAAATTGATATTTCAAAAGCATCGCTTTATAATTATTTTGTGTTACTTGCTTATCGCATATTCCCTGATTTTCAAGTGCACCGTTTATAGAGTACCCTCTGAACGATTTTGCTATACTAAAATAAGGTTAAGACACAACTTTGGAACTATAACAAAAAGATTATAAACCTTATACAAGACAACAGATTGTTCGAAAAAAAGACTTATTACACACTATAAGGTAAAGCTTAAACACGCCATCGGAGAATTAAAAAAAAAAAATACAAAGTTATGGGGATTTTTGGTGAGATATCAAATACAGCGATTCAAATCTGTTATGACCATTTCCCCTGCATTTGTGTGTCGTCGAAACGTTTTATTTACATAACAACAAAAAAAAAAACAATCATTTAGTTTTACTAGTTATCTCTATTGTTGCTTTTTTTAAATTTTGAGATGACCCCTTGTCTTTCGTCAACTGTAATCGTAAGTCTATGTGTAATCATAGGTATAGACGTAGTTTCCGCAAATGTCTACTACGCATGGCTATTATTGAGTATTTGTCAAGCTTACCATTTGTCATAGCCAACATTGCTTTATGAAGTATTAATTGAAAGAAACAGCATAGTTGTCAACATATTGATAATGCCAATTTCACATCTATAAATTACATAAACATTTCTATTAAAATCATATTTTAACTCAGAATTCACTCAAGACACATTAGTATTAAGTAGTTTCTTATAGTGCTTTAGAACATATTTCTGGATATACTGGAAGAAACATTATTTAGAGAAAAGGAAAATTAACTTTATGTGACGAATGTCTTAAAAGCCTATCCAAAATCCGAAATAAAGTTACATCTTTTCCAATGTTACTTGTATGCAAATATATCTTATGTTAAATTAAATGAATACTTTAGCAGATCTTAGCTGTGCTATTTAGTATCATAAGTTTAATAATTGGTATTTTCATATTGATTAACCTTTATTAAGCTATTTTTTCATTTGTATATGAGAAGATGGACATTTGAAGAATGCAGTTGTATCATCTTCATCAATGACATGAATTCCTCTCAGCCTATTAGAGTAAGAAAAACATAATACTCTACAGAAATATAGTTTAGTGCTTTCTGCCAACATGGAGAGGGACAATATGGATAATACACAAGGGACATTTGGGTATTGGAAAATACCAAAATATATTGTACAAGCAAACAAATGTTAGTATAGATGATCAAATTATTCAAACGAGGAATACAAAAAAAAAGTAAAATAGATCACCACCTTACTTGGAAACAGCAAATTTATAAAATTTCTAAAACCATTAGCTCAAGGTTGTTTATTTTTGCAAAAATCAAGAAATAATTAGACCACAAAAATAAGATTTTATTTTATAATTCTTATATTATACCAATATTTGACTACTGTTGCACAATATGGGAAAAAGTAAAATATCAAAAATACCGAACTTCAATAAAAATTCTAAACGGAAAGTCCTTTATCAAATGGCAAAATCAAAAGCTAAAACACATCAAACGAATGGAAAACAACTGTCATATTCCTGACTAGGTACAGGCATTTCCTTATGTAGAAATTAGGCAATTGTAATGACGAATGCCTCCAAAGATTAATAAAACTCCAAAAAGAGCAGCAAGAATAATTTTAGATACCCCTTTCTTTACAACAGCGGGAGAAATTTTGACAGATTAAATTGTTAAGTTTCCGAGACAGAATTTCATATCATAAACTAACGTTAACTCTAGTATATAAAATCTTACACGATAAAACTCCTGATTATCTGAAAAATTTGTGTGTTCGGAACTCTATGAAATTTATGAAAGAAATTTAAGATCTGTCTCAAAAAAAATTTGGTAGTTATTTGGCCAAACATGCATATAATGAAAAAAACTTTTGCATACAGTTCTGCAATTCTATGTAATAGTTTATCAAAAACATAAAAACATCAACATCTATATGTTTATTCAGATCTAAATGCTTCAAATATCTCCGTCAAGCCATACAGAGATAGATTATCAATTAACATGAACACTATGAATGATATTAATCTGATGTATATATACTATTTGTTTGTTTTTATTGTTTATTTGTATGTACTATATCGTTCTGTACTTACTTTTTAAGGGCACCCTCTTTAAATAAAGAATATCATTATTATTATTATTATTATCATTATTATTATTATTACTATTATTATTATTATTATCTGACCATAGATATTACATGGACATAATGAATGTTATAAATATATACTGAATATATATATTGGCCATTCAAGAAGTAATCATATCAATATCACATCATGTAAATAAGAAAGGGACGTTACTCTTAACAGAAAATACCTGGATTTTTGGATCCGAGAATGGTAGCATTTTAATTCTAATAAAATCTCATGTTTGTCTCTGTTATAAAAAAGGAAAGATCTCAAGAAAAGGGCAAGAATCATTTTAGGCTTGTGAAAATGATCTATTATATGTTAACCAAAAGTGAAAAATACAAAGGGAACATTCAAAACATGTTAAATGAAGATAAACTGACAACGCCATATGGTAAAAGTCGACAGACGACACAAACCATTGCACAATTCACCACACAGAAACCTAAAAACTTAGCAACTAGAACCCCACCAACAACTGAGGGAAGTATCGGGTACCCGAGAACTGTAAGCAGATCATATTCTAGAAGTGGCACTTGTAATATTGCTAATGGTAGGTATTATTTCAGTGGTAAGTCTCATTCGGTCATGTCACAATCAAGGAAATGAGAACGGATTGTGGTTATGACAATTGGAACACATTTATAATCATCTTTGACATAGATATTTAATTATGGTCAACCAACTAGAATCCTTCTTTTAGTAACTTCCTTGAAAGAGAACACAACCCTCTATCAAGGTTATCATAATAGCAACTGCAAGTTCTTGAACATCATATTAACTGGGAGAAACACATATACTCCATATGCAGGCGCTACTTGAATGTTTCAACATAGAAAGGGAAATTTGACGATTTGGAAACTAAAATCATCTATTTTGTCGTAAAGTATTGTTCTCAATTGAAATGTAATGTTAATTTTTAAATGTAAGTCATAAAATAAGGCAGAGTCAACTGTATCTGTAGTTTACTCCCCATTCAAATGAATATGGAATCAAGTTGGCAAGAAGAACACAGTTGGTTTCCATGGGAGTGCTGATTGTTTTTGAAAAAAACATGTTCTGTAAATGTAAAAAAAAAATTATGGTGTCCATACAAACGTTTTTATTTACTGTAAAAATTTGGTTTCTCTCGTCTCTGTTGTAACATAGACTGCACAACCTTAATACATTCGAAAAGAGTATTTACGTATAGGCCATTGCCTGGCATAATTCTTGAATAAATACATTAGGAGTGCAAGATTATGGCTCAAATTTCGTTGATTTGGTTAATAAATTTCGCAGATTAGTGTTTTTGACAATGTTCAGGTCACCAGTAATAACGTGGCAAGCCAAATTATACATGAATTAGGAAGAATAGTCTTGAAGTCGTTTATATAGAGATCCTGCAAAACCTGTTCAGTGTTGACAGTTTTAGTCCCACCAGCTGTGGGAAAGGAAAACAGAACAGGGTTGTAGCACTTAAAAGCAACAATATCACTTAAATATTTTAAACTACAATTTCGTAGAAACAATACATGATAATTTAAAATTACTTATCCGTTTGACTTTTACTCTATGAAATTAAAAGAAGCGAAGCTTGTTTAAATAAAGTTAAACAACTCAAGACTTGTAATTTGCATACCTCTTCACGACTGTATAATATTTCATAGTTATCTTCTTCGGGCTCCATAAATCTTTTCTTGTCATTCTCGAAATTACATCATTATTCTTTACCTTGTGTCATAATGGAGGACACATTTATGTCCTATTGAAGACAAAATAAACTATTTACGACTTGGCCTATAATAGATATTTGTTTGAAAATTACCGAGTCGTAACGATATACAATTTTAACTATTACATGATATTATAGTTTAGGCTGAAAACGAGATCAATTTAATCAGTTGTAAGTGCATTTATTCGTTAACGAAAAAACTGAAAAATTGATCGGAGATTCATAAAAAAATTGAGATTCATACATTTTTTATTTGTATATCTTGAAATTCTATGCATTCCAGACCATTTGCTTTTTCTCCTGTCCCCCCTCCCCCGGGGTGTCTTTCTTCATCTATATTTATTTTTAATGTATGTTATATATTAATGTTTCGCTCCTTTGCGATCAATCTTTATATTGATTTTGGTTTTATACTAGTTAATCATTTCTATAATTTGTGTTATTTAATTAATAATTTAAAATAATCTGATGACATCAGCATAAACTGAAAAAAGTGCAAAAATAAAATATACGAAAAGACAGCGACTTGCCCCATTTTCACTGGATATTAAAGTAGTGTAATTGGAAAGGGAAGATGTTTTAAATAACTTTGTACCTTGAATTTGATAATAATATTAGCAGTACAATGTTTTCTTTATTAAAAATTTTAAAATTGATAATACAATTGTCGGTGTTTTTAAATGGACTTCCAAAAAAGACACTAGTATTCTATCTTTTGTTTAAAATCTACTATGAAGGAATAAAACCATTATACATATTAGACCAAATGCATCTTTCGTTTTCTTTCCTTGCAATTGTCAGTTCGTTTTCGACTTATGAGTTTGACTACAAAATGTATCCGTTTGGTATCTTCCGTCTCTCTTTTTGTTTAACCCTAACACTTAATCGAGGTCGTTATTTTTTTTATATTAAGTTTTTTTTAAATACTATATTTTTTGAATACCTGTGTATTGATTTTTTAAATGGTGGAAATCTTCTGACATTAAAACACATTGAACTTAATCTGAACCTTGCATCTGCACATGTCTAATATAAATTATGCAACAAAATGATAACAAAACTATAAGATACACATATGCTATTATGAAATAGCATACTAAAACATTAAACATTATACAGCTTATATTCTTTAGTAGCTGAAATGAATAAAGCGATGTGAATTGTTCAGAGTGAATAACTTAAAAGTTAATTTGTCTACACTAATATATTGTCTTACTTTCCATTATTCATGTTATAAAAACACAATATGCACCAATGTCAGTAGACAATCAGCACAATCCCATTTTTTTCTAAAACTAAACATTTTACAGGTTGAAAATCTTCTTACATTAAAACACATGGTACTTAATCTGAACCTTGCATCTGCACATATCACATATAAAGCACGCGATCTAATTAATACTATAAGATACATATATGCCACTATAGAATAGCATACTTAAACATTAAACATTATACTGCTTATAATCTGTAGTAACTGAATATGTATACATCGATTTGATATGATCAGTGTGACGCTCCGGGTCCTTGGAATCGTTTGAACGAACCAACGCTAATAAATTGTATCTGCATTATAGAAATTACAGAAAACAAAATTTGAACAGAAGAAAAACCACAAAAACAGCAATTAATCAGGCTGATGGAGAGGTAAGTAGTCTCTACAACGTTAAAACATTGTTGAGACGTTATTTTTGTTGTATCCGTTCTTTAATTCGGTGATTGGACTTTTATTTACCTGTAAGAAACCATTATGTTACCTTTAACTGTCCAATATTTTAAAGAATAACCTCATTTTTCTTTAAAATATTGGACAGCTGAAGGTAGCATAATTTATTCTTACAGGTAAATGATAGTTCAAGGACTGAAAAGAAATCCATCAATACACACAATTTGCTTTTTTTCATTTTGAAAAAAAATACAACAAAATAACTAATAACAATTACACAAAATTATTTTTTTATTAAGTTCACCTTCCAATACAATAATTTGTTACTCATCAACACGTTTTTTTTCACCTTTCAAATTGATTTTAACACTGCCAACATCAATACTTATTTCACAGCTCATATTTTGGGTTGTCTCCTTTAGCGTCAATTTGGTTGAGAATGATCGTTGTAAGTTTATTTTTTGCAATTAGGTATTTTTTTTAGCACAAGATATTTTTGTTGTTGAAAGAAATGAAGTTTCTTGATGAACTAAGGTGCTAGATTAATTATATGTTTGTTAAAAATTTTTTAAACAGTTTGTAATTGTGTTATATAAATTCAAACATAAAACTCTTTCCGGTATTGAATCAAAAAAAGGTGAAAAAAGCAAACACAATACAAACTTTTGTTAAGATTTATTTTCATCAAATGTGTAAAATCTGCGGCCTCAGACCCGTCCAATATATTTTACAGAATGGACTGTTATCGGCGTATATCCTTTACAGACTCAGAGGGAATACGACTTAGTCATCTGTTAAACAGATAATACAAGACAATCATACAAGTCTTGGTGTTTCATTTTTTTGTTAGGATCCCTATGTCAGTAATACATCAGTTCCATAAGACTGAATTACTATTTAGAATAGGCATTTGCTGAAACTGCTGAATAATAAGGTATCTTTTCCAGCCACGACTAGCATTAGAATGGAAGTAAATATGTTATACTTTGAGCTATATCGATATGTGCACTTCAGGTTTGCATAATAACTGATCAAAACTGTGTTTTAAGTACGGTAAACATGCTAGGTTTTAAAGTTCTTTTAAAATCGTTCAAGTTCCACACATACCAACGCGCTTATAATATATTCACCACATGATCGGCAACATGTTGTATACGCTGCGTTTAAACATATTTCTATAAATCATTTCACATCCCAACAAGTACAGTTTAATAATACTCCTTTCAAAGCAGAGATATATGCATTCTCCAATATTCATTGTGTCCAGGTATATATATTCAAACCAGGCACGACTTTATAAACACCATAACACTACAGGTGCGATATGTCGATTGGTTCTACGGAAATGCATTTAAATTTTTACACTGTTGAATGATACTTAAGTTTTGACTATTGATATCCAACTGATTAATTTATGAAGAACACGCTTTAAATGAACTTGAAGAAAAATAATTAAACAACAACAAAAAAAAAGGAAATTGATTAAATTCAAGGCATGAGGAGTCCAAATATATAGTCTTAACTTTTTTTCCATACACTAAAAGTGTTTTAACTGTAACGTTGTATGCGTACATATCCGTTGGATAACTTACCCATACCAAATAATCGGGATAAGTGTATTTCAAAATCAAATTAAAAGTCATATGCATACCTTGAAATACGTTTACAAAGAAAATAAGCGAATTTGGTATGTTAGCAAATGATACAACTATCCACTATTGTCCAAATTACGTAGAAGTTAGTAATTATAGGTCACCGTACAGTCTTAAAGAATGAACAAAACCAATATCGCATGACGAACACGCTTTAAATGCGCAAGGTGCACAATTACATTTGCACATATTTCATCAATGTCTCCTGTCATTTGATTTGTTTTTATTTGTACAGTACATTTATTACATTGCTATTTAAAAGCAGACAACGATATCTATATATGATAGTTTTATGCACATATTATTGAAATATAGGATGACTATTTGCGTCTCTTTTACTGGTTTAAATATATTATACGTCTTTTAAAATTCTTTAATTTCCAGTTTAAACTGATTCTATACAATTGAAAATAACAATTTATAAATGTACTGCTTCCGAAGTACTTTTCTGGATTTACCTTCACAGGGAAGACTCGTACTCGTACTACTTGAAAGCCAATGATGTATAAATACCTAAACACTTGAAAATCTATTTGATTCAAATGAACATAAAAGAAATCAGAATTAAATCCATCTGAGATTAGCTTTGTCTGATTGGGTTGGAATCTTAGCTTCAAAAACAGAATTCATTTATCAGCGTAGAATTAATTGCAAAATTCTTATTGCTTCATTCGTAGTCCCGAATATAGTTCCATACATACTGTATATGGTGTAATGATGAATGGTGTAATATTGTAGTGATGTTTGGGGAATAGTGACTGGAGATTTTTTTTAAATTTAGTTTGTTTTATAAAAGATATATTGAAATTTGCAATTACGTTGCTCTATGGGTAATTGTTAATGATTCTAATCTTTCATGATTACAATGAGGAGGAAGGGGACATAGTGTATGATGTATGGTGTGAGGGTATGATATAGGGGAATGACATATGGTGTAATGGTGTATAGTGTGAAGGTATTTCGTATATGGTTAAAGGTATTTAGTATATGGTGTGAAGGTATTTAGTATATGGTGTGAAGGTATTTAGTATATGGTGTGAAGGTATTTAGTATATGGTGAAATGATGTATGGTGAAATAGTGTATAGGGAAAGTGGATTGTCCGAAACATTCAAAGAATGTAACAATGTTGAAAACGTATGATCCTACAATCAGTGGTTTGGACTGTTTCTACACTAATAAATGACTTTGTGTTGTCTGTCATACAATAACGGGTTAGTTCGACTGAATCTGATACGGCTCATTTTTATAACTACTGCTTAAAGATTTGATTATAAACCGTCAATCATTAGGAAATTTTCAGCTTTTCGAAAGCTAACGTTTTTTTTGTTGTTGTTGTAATTATTCTATCTTGTTCAATTATATAATCATATGGTAATTATCTTTTATTTTACATTCGACAGGATTTAGAGTGACGTTTTTGTTTGTAAACGGGATGTCAAAAATACTTCTTTTTCTAAATAAAACACGGAAGACAGAAGTAAGATGTGGATAACCCGAGATAATTCTCAAATTTAAAGCAAAGTCTTTTAACCTAGTTTTCTTTTTTATTAAATGCATTCGACACTGTAATTTATGCTGAATATGCTGTTGAATAACAGTCTGCTTTGAATGCCCTGTTTTTATATTGTGAAACATGGAAACTTAGAGTATACACAGCCAAAACTAATACTGTTATATTTTCTAAGGGCAGACAGGCTGAAAATGCGCATTAAATGAAATGATGAACGTTTGTCGGGTTATAGATGAATTTTAATATCTTGGTATAATATTTTTCTGGAAAAAGATACCTTTCATAGATATAAGTCTAGAATTGTAAAACAAGCCAGGATCGATATGTTCTACATTCTATGTGTTGCAGAAAGCAAGAAAATTGTGCTTACCAATAAGACTTCAATCCAACGGTTTAGACCATTCGCTTGCAGTTTATCTGACGATATAGGGCCTGTTTATTAAAGCAGTCTTAGGATTAGGACATGTCCTAAAACCATCTAAAGACATATCTTTATCCTAAGTGGGTTTAGCAAACATGTCGCGATTTAGGTTTTTTCCTAGGAATTAGGACACCAATCTAGGTGCCTTAAGATGGTTATAACTTTTTGAAATATTTTATCATACTTAGTTTGTATCTTAAACACTATTTTAAGTCAGTTGGTTGCAACCTTTGAAATTATAGTGAACAGTGAGATTTATGCTTTCAGGAGAGCCTCTTGTTCGGAATCTGTACATTTAGAATTCCTCCTTTTGTTCATACTCACTCGTAGATTTTAGGCAGTACTGATAAATATAGTTTAACCAACTCGTATTCATATAAAATATGCACGAGATTTGCATTTGAACTCTGTTATGTATGAAATTGTGAGATTTTGAATTCAACTCACTCAAAAATAATTCATTACAACAACAATTAGGATAGCGATTAGGACATCCTAGGTAAGATAGTCCCTAGAGACCTGTGATATGCATGCTTAGATATGTCATAGGTCAGTCCTTAGTCCATCCTAAATCATGTCCTAAGATATGTCTTAGGAAAGATCATAGGTCGATAGACAGTAGACAAGTCTGAACATTGACTGAAAGATTAAACGCGATTGAATAATGTATTATTCAGACTTTTCAGATGGTGTTATTACTATTGATTCTCACAAATTATTTTTTTCATAATTCTACGAGGAGAAACAAAATCTATGAAAATAGCATATTTACATGTTTGAATTTCATTTTCAAATATATAAACACGCTTTTTGGCAGTTAAGCAGTTCTATAACTATTTTTGCAGAACTCGACTTTTTACATTTTAATTATTTTATCTTTGATTGTTGATTGTTCAACGATGTGCATCATGAATGCTGCTTGTTTTATGGTAATGAAACGAATTCTGGATCGTATACACTAAAACTTAGTATGTTATCTTTGTTTTTTTCAAGACATTTTATTTGGATTTAATATCTTATAATTCACGAACTTATAAACTTTATATTCATCTTGTATATCCTTTTGTTATCTAAATTTACATAGGAGGAATTTTATTTTCATATCTTTTATTTTACATAGAATAACGTTTATCGTAACATTTGATAAGAATTTATGATACAACATAAGTTGTTCAATATCAGTAATACAGGACAGCATTTCTATTTGTGAAACTCAGAGGGTTGACTGCATGGGGTATAGATAAATAGTCATCTGTACTTTTCTCGTCCGACAGTAAACCCATGTTAAAAATGCGTCCGTTTGGCAAAGCGGGGTTTACAATTATGAAGCTACGTCAATGCCTGAATGAAAACATTCTGCCCTAATCAAGATCATCCAAATCAATAATATCCTTATTTTCTTGTGACAGTCTCAATTTCAAGATCTTCATCTCGGTCGACCAACTTTTGAACTTATCAATTAAGAACTATTGTAAAATATTCTCATGTGGTATTGACTTATTTATATGATATACATGTATATAATTATCTATCTGCTTCGGTTGATCAGTGTTTGGTTTTTTACAGTTTCGACCGTTTTTTTTTCAATATTAATGAGTAAGACTGTTAATCTGTTTTTTTTTTATTTGAAGTTTGACTTAATAAATCAAGGAGGTCAATGTGTCAAAAACAAAGACAATGTGTATTGTTTCAAAACTGGTACTTTCTGCCTTGCGAAATGAAACATTTGATGTATGCAGTAATGACCAACATATTAATGAAAGTAACTGTGAAAAAGGTCCTACAATATATATATGTTTCTGGCAAGAAGCAAGAAGCTAAGTAATGCCTATTTAACAGTAATGAAACAGTTGGATATAAGAAATTATAGACTCAGCAAAATAAAATATAGCACTTGCCTACGGTTTCAGACTTTGCTACGATCATAAAAAGCGTTTGATGCCTTCTACCCTTCTATGATATCGGATATATGTAAGACAGATTACTCCCGTTTAACCACGATATTAAGCATTTTTTTTCGATCTTTTATACAACAACTACATGTAGTTACTGGTGAGCGAATGTCGATGAATGCATGTATTATTTCTGGTATAACTTTAATCGAATAAGGTAACCATCGTAGAACAGCGAAATATAACGGCTACATTATTTGGGTTAGATATAAATATACCTTAATACATAGATATCCTTTGTTTTGATTGGTTGAAATCTAGTGTACTATCACGCATTTTCTTTTATCAGATGAATTTCGCTCACATTTCATCATCACCGAGCGGTTCAGGAAATGTTATCTTCTTTCGACTGGTGCATAATGTATTTCCGTTAGTACTTACATTTATACATGCATGAAATAAGTACACTCATATACACACACTAATTAATTTATATGACTTTATGTTATTATAGTTTCATATATGTATCAATATTTTTTTGTTATCACTTCAACCCTTTTTTAAATCAATCTTTTGAAAAATAATTAGTAAAATGTAACATGTACAACAAAAATAGTTTGAATTTCATTTTTTTCTGTACAGGTGTTATTTAACATGGGGAGAAATTTTCAGCCTTTGTAGCTTCTTTGACTAAAATACAAACCCTGGGAGCTGGCAAAATTGTCAAATTTAACAAAGTTTGGACGAATATCAATAATGATTATCATCCAAGCACTGGTATATAAACGGCTCCAAAACCTGAGGTGTACCAGTTTTCATGCACCGTACTGACACCAAATGATCAAACCCTTCGTGTCTTCCTATGGAAAAATGACACAAAGACAGTAGGTATTTTTCCTGGCCATTCCGGTTATAACAAACCGTTCTCAGAATAAATGGGCGTAGAATAAATCGAAATCAGAGAATATTTCTCGTGCCAATAATACAAATATTTCGGACCTAATTACTATTACAAAAAAACAAAGGCAGAAATTACTTGTTAACCAAGCTCTGTTCTTTACCTATTAATAAATTACACCAAATTTTAGAGGATTGCAACACAATTCCATAGTGCAGTCCTAAGTATGAAAATGGTCCAAATTATAATTGCATATTGTTATTTTAAACTGTTTCCCAAAATTGTTCGCTCTGAAGATCATAAAAAACATTTCATTAAAACAAATATGTCAATAAAGTTTTGATTTTGTAAATATTGCAGGTATTTTTAATGATCATTCCGTTTAAAAACCAATTCCTGGTTATTTTTTATAATACTGAGCTCCCTCTTATTTGTTATGTTTACAAAAAATCTACCCGGAAATATGTGTTTAATCATAGCAAAGTTTGTAAAGACGTTAATATTTGTGACAATACACATACGTCATAAAATTGCAGCAATTCTAAATACATGTATGGCCCCAGTTCCCATGTTATAACAGGAGACATTAACATTGTCCATGACCGAGATTTCAATTCATTCCTTAGTAAATGACATAAATATTGTCCCCTTTCAATTACAAATTAGAATGAGTATCGTTACATCATCCACGACTCACTCCGTACCTACTGTAAGAAATGGATAAAACGTGAAAAAGCTGACAACAAATCCTTAGATTCTTTTTTCAATTCAGTAATGAACATAGTTGATAGTCGTATTAAGTATTTTAAAGAAATATTTACTCCTTACAACAACCATGATAGCCCTATTTCTCGTATCAAACATAAGCTAAAAAAACTCGCAAAGGAAATTGTTTTTGTCTCGGCTGATAAGGCTGCCAATAATATCATTATTGTTTTTACGTAAATTAAACATTTAGGTTCTGCAAAAGGAAATCGGGAATTCACCAACATTCCAATTGACTCCTTTTTCGGAAATTGTCATCTGTAACAAACATAAACTTTTAGCTACCTCTTTACAAGCAGAACCGAATACTAGTTAAATGAAAGTTCCAACTATGTACTGGCTTCCGAAGCTGCACAAGACACCTTACAAATATATATTCGTCTTCAAGCCATTTCCCCACTACTAAACTGTCTATTCTACTTACTAGTACACTTGGTACAATAAAAAACCTGGTAATAAATTGTTCAAATAAGGCCTTTGAAAATAGTGGATTTAATTATTTTTGGAGTGTCATAATTCATTGGAAGTACTTGATAAATTGCATGCTCATATTGGTGATTTCGAATCTGTTCGAAGTTTTGATTTTTGTACCCTATCTACTACTTTGTCTCTTAATTTCATTAAAAAAATCACATACCTAATCAAATAGGCATTGAAAAAGTCAAAATGCAAATATATATGTTCAAAATTTTTAGTCATTTTTAGTAACAATAAACAAAAGAACTATGTCAATTGGACCTACTTTGATACAATAACTGCACTTGAATTCTTACCAGATTACATTTGTGTTCTCTATAGAGATTCCGTATATCGTCAAGTTATCGGAATTCGAATGGGGACTGTGCACCACTTATTGCGGACCAGTTTTTGTATTGTTACGAGTTACAATTTATGACTAAAATCAGCAAAGACCCATCGAAACAACATCTGATACAAAAATCAAATAACACTTTTATATATTTGGATGATATATTTGCTCTCAATAATGACGACTTCAGTATGTACACTAAAGAGATTTATCCTGTTGAACTGACTTTAAATAAATCTAATACTGAGAATGAATACTGCCCTTTCCTGGATCTTGATATATATATATATCTTTCACGGGAAGCCTAATACCAAAATTTACAATAAAAGAGATGATTTTTTAATTGCCTATTGTTAATTATCCATTTTTAGATGGTGGCGTTCCCTTGTCACCATCTTATGGTGATTATATATCTCAACTTGTTCGATTCGCTCGTGTATGTAACAACGTATTTGATTTTAACGAAAGAAATATATGTATTACTGAAAAATTAATACACCAGGGTTTTCGATATCACAAACTTGTCAAAACATTTCCTAAATCTTTTATCATCGGTACAAGAACATTATTCGTAAATATAAATCAACGTGTAGACATCTTATACGTTCAGGTATTTCACATCCCATCTTTTATGGTAATATTCTATACAAAGCACAAAAATGTCGTCATTCACCTCAAAGTCTAGCCAAACCTTTAAACAGACTTATTCAGAAGGGATATAGTTACGATACTGTTCTCATGTCATTAAAGATGGCATTTTTGGAATTATTATTGATTCAATCATAGGGTCTTTGCATCGGAAATAACTCATTTATTCTAAAACCAGTTGTTGGCATGATACGGGTTATGTTCTTCTCGTATATTTTACGATGGTATGATACTACACTCCTAACGTTAGGGATTGTGCTTGATTTTCATATGATGATGACATAATCTTTCAGTCAGTGTAATTTAGGTCTGGAGCTGGCATATCAGTAACTGCTAGTAGTCCTTTGATAATTTATGTTGATCATTGTCATTTTGCTTAGTTTTTTCTATTACCTATTCTAACATCGGACTCGGACTTCTTTTAAACTGAGTTTTACTGTGCGTATTGCTGTGTGTTAGTTTATTATACATTAGCTAGAGGTATAGGGGAGTGTTGAGATCTCACAAAACATGTTTTACCCCGCCGCATTTTTGCGCCTGTCCAAGAAACCTCTGGCCTTTGTTAGTCTTTTTTGTTTTTTTAATTTTGGCTCATTTATATGTTTCGGAGTTTAGTGTGACTTCCATTTTCGCTGAACTAGTATTCATTTTTATTCAGGGTCCAGCTGAGGCCCCGCCTCCGGATGCGGGATTTTCTCGCCGTGTTGAAGACCCATTAGTGGCCTTGGTCTGTTTTCTGTTTGGTCGGGCTGTTGTCTCTTTGACACATTCTCCGTTTCCATTCTCAATTTTATGTATATCAAACAATGAGTCAATACCACATGAGAACATTTTACAATATACTTCCTCATATTGATAAATATTCATAATAAATTTCAATAACTCTTAAACATATATAAGACCTGTTGCAGTAAAGATTTTCAACACCAACAATGTGCTTTATGTATAAACCTCCTGAATGCATATGAATCCTCTTCATATATATGTACAATCCCACATGGCGTGTTATTAGTGGTGAACTTATTGATTTTCAATTCTTCTCTGCTGAATGTTTTCGACGAAAGGGCGAAATGCTACGATTCTCAATCCATTATTGGAAATTTTCCAATGATAATTCTGTCAAGGACAAATTAAGACAATGGACAAAAAGTAGTAGAGAATACAAGAACGTACAAAGACACTTTTCATCGAATAAGCTATACATTGGAAGTCGCAGATTTAAATAGAAATTATAACTTTCATGCCATATATTAGAATTGAAACATAGATGAAAAAGTAGATCAATTTTTACTCTACTTGATATATAAATAAGTAATACTTTATGAAAAGCTATATACCACGGGGTCCACAGTTACAGCCAAAATGTCTACCATAGTAGCCACATTAAGATATGGATTCACAAACTTTTAAAAACCTATTCACGTATAGACAATTATAGTGCGTTTTGCTACTTAATTAAAATATGCACCTGTTTTACTGTCTAAACAAGTATTTCTTACAAAAACTTTGTATTTGGATACTAAAACATTTTAAAGATCTGTTATAGTACATACTTTCCACATTCAAGAGTATCAAACATAACTAACCTTTCCACTGCTTTTTGTCATTCTAAACTAGAAAAAGATTCATAAAAAAGAATGGCTAACGCAGATGCAAAATATCTCGTTTTAGGAACGAATCTTTAATCATACTTTATAAAAAAAAACACCCTCATATAAAACAAAACCAAATACTATAGAAGGAATGAAAAGAAATAGTATGAACTTTAACTTCAATTTCCGCTGTAAAGATGATGTCCTCTCACTAAAAAAATCAAAGTTTGGTGACTATCTTGAACGCATCTATACCATTTTAAATAAACAATACAACATATACAGTTAAGTCTGCTTTATATCTTGAATAACTTCTAGAAATTGACAATAATGGTCGGTTGAGAGCAATTTTTACGACAAAAGAGATGATTTCAACTTTCCAGTTTTGACGACCTTTCCATTTCTATTTAGCAACAATCCATCAGCGCCTGTATATGGAGTATATATCTTCAAGCTGACACGATATCCCAGAGTTTGGTTTCCTATTAGGATGTCTTTGAAAAAGGAATGCTGCTTACGAGGAAGGGGTTCCTAGTGGTAAATTATAGGTCATCCCTTCGAAAGTGTAACGGATGCAATTATGATTTGGTTGACCGTTACAAAATATCTGTGTCACTGATTACTACGGATATGCTATGATTATGGTATCTGCAACCTCGTCAACTTTTCATCGATTGTTACATCATCGATGGAAATGAACTGTGTGCACTTGTCGAGGACTTTATTTGTGGTAAGTAGACATGATACAGGAACTTCACAAGACGCATGAAAAAATTTAAGCATTATAACCCTATAACTTTATGTTATTCTAATAGGTTATTACAAATGATAAACAGAATGAAAAATGTCAAAGCCATTTGTTCGAAAAATGTATGGACTTGGTTATCGAGCAGAAAATCTGTGTAAAAATTGACATCCGCATACTATTTGATAAGGTCGTCTTATCATGATGTTAAAGTATAAAAGTTTCTTTAAAATGAGCTAACAATTAGTAAATATATTAGATTGCACGTAATGATGATACTTGAAACCAATTAACTGTTAATTAACATGAAATATTTAGATAAATTAGGGAGATAATACATTTTAAGGGGATTTTACCACCCATATACAGATATACTTTTGTGGAAAGGATTGAAAGTTTTGGTTTCGGTAATCAACTTATTGCTAGAGAAGAAACTGAATTTTAACTTTCCGAAATGTAAACAATAATTAAACTTTAATTGTAACAAACACTGTTGTAAGACTATTGTACTATACTTAAGCGAAAAGAAGAAAAAAATGATTCAATTGGAAACTCTTAAACTGGTTTCTGATGATGAATCATGGATGTTACGTGGTTCTTTGTATCATCATTTGTGATGTGTGATAGTAGTTGCTGCCGTCGCCCCATCGCAATCTGTCACTGAAATTATTGTTCAGTTGTATATACCCACAGCAGTTGTACCACCATCCATTATAGTCAGCTGCATAATTGCAATTGTGGTCAAGATCATAGGTAGAAAAATGTCTTCCATTGTTATCATTCATCCAGTTTCCTGCAATTATGTTTTCAAAAAGTTTTGTTTATAAGCCATTTCAATTTCTTATTCTTTTTTCTACATATAACTAATTCAAAAACAGACATTTTCACGCTGGGGTTATTTTTGCTCATTTCGTAATGAAAAATATTTTCGAAAATACCCCCAACGCGAATAGTTTATAAAAAGCAATGTCAAGTGTGAACTTACCGTTGATACGCAAATTCAACCACTCGGAAAAAAGTTTATGCAGTGATATCGCAGAAATGATAACTCGCGAACATATCCGTGTTTACAATATACATCACATGTATGGGGTTATGTAATCTCGCTGCTATAAAGTGAATGTAGTCAACTCAAACATGTAATACAAGAACATTTTTTTTATTTCTTTAACGTTAATAGTCATTTCATTTACTTCATACCAGGTAGAGTCTTAATATGTGTAAACGTAATTTAATGACGATTAATTGTCTAACTGTTTTCGAAACCTTCTGGACAAGAACTAACTTCAACACGACTGTAATCCGAACTTTACTGACCAATCTGGATAGACTGTTACTTCTAAACATAGATCAACCAATATGTCCAAAATATCATCTGTTTTTTTGGTTAAATTTTTTGTTGTTGTCTTATTGAGGCATACCCCATATATATATCATGCATATACAAATCTAACTAAGTTACAACAATCAAAGTTTGATTCGTCAAATAGAACAGAGATTCGTTCTTTAAAAAATATCTAGTATATGATTACTAATTGGAGAACTTTCCAACAAAGACCAAAGAACATGAATGTTAACAACTATAGTTCATCATACGGCCTTTAACAATGAACAGAATCCATATTGATTATAAAAGGGTGGCAAAATATGAACCAATAAAAACAAAACCAATGGCCTCATATATACCAAAATGTTAACGGAATTCGATGATTATTACTACAAACAACAACCAAAGGCAACCATTGGATTATAATCGCCTTGGTTGTGGGAGTCTTGTGTGATTTAACATGTCTGCAAACATTTAATCCTCTACGTAACTATGCCAGTGGTTTAATAGCACAACAAAGGAACAAACTGTAGAAATCAGTTAAATTCCAAATGTTAAACGCTTCTGGTATAATTATTAATGCTGATTTATGCAAAAGACAGAACGACAAAAGATACAAATAGCCAATCATCGAGTATTGTATCTTCTAAAAGTTAGTTTATAAGTCCAATTAAAAGTTAATTATTTAACCATGTTATCTAAGACTAAAATATCAATCAGTACACCTCCAACGAATTGAGTGTAAAGTCTATTATAGCAGTCTGAAAAATGCATGACCATTTAATTACAATCTATATTTGATTAAAAAGTGGTTAAAACTACTCAATTTGAAGTTCTGAGTATTCGTTAAATGTCAATTAGAATTTAACATTTTTGTGCAGTCTGCAGGAGGTAAAAATATACCCAAAATTCGGACTTTTAGATGCAATTGGTCATTGTTGTTATTTATAATTAAGAATACCATACGAAAAGGTAACACATGTTATAGTATTAAATATATTTAGCTTTGAACGTTATTTTTAAATTTTCTGCAGACAACATTGCAGTAAGAAAAACAAACACCCCAACAAACGCAAACAGAATATATATAAGATAAATAAAACGCTGTATAGAGTAAGGTAAATCAACCTTCATAAAACAGAAATTTTCTTTATACATAGATTTTTACATTGGTACCAATGAATTGTCATATTTATCCAATCAAGATAGTTAAATCATCGAATTTCAAAGTCAAGTCCGAGCCTCGGCGAGGACTTTAAAATTGATAATTTAACTATCGAGATTTGATAAATCCTACAAACCACGAATAACTATGTAAGAATCTGTTTCTCTGGTGATTATCAAATAAATTTAAATTTTTGATAAACGAAAATCCCCATTCGAGCGCCTTCCACATTTCACAAAGTTGTCAATTTCTCTAACACCTGTTAGCACATTCCGATTCATCCAGTGAGCTGATAAAGGGTATGACCCTCAAACTTAGTCAATCATCTTCTGAGATCAACGGCAACTACACGTTGATTAAATTTTTATTATACAATGGGTCCCGAAAATGTTAAATTGCCAAAGAATTAGAGAAAATATTTACAGTTTCTATAGTTGTTTTTTTTCTCACCGCATTAAAGGAAAACCTCAGAGTTTGATCAGAATTTAACAATACCTATATATATTCAGTCAAAGACTTGACTAGAAAATAGACGTTTGGTCATTTTGGAATTCTCTGGCTGTGGAAGCTACGCTAAGGCTCGAGCGTCTTACTTTTCTATGATAACTATTCAATCACCTTTGCGATAATTGACGTTTAATCCGAAGCTTCGTGTAGGGTACGTGTCACGGTCTGTGTATGCTACAAATCTGGAGCCTGTAATTCAGTGGTTGTCGTCGTTTGTTGCTGTATATCTTATTTGTTTTTGTATGCAAATCAGGTCGTAATTTTTCTCGTTTGAATTGTTTTACAATTGTCATTTTTTATAGCTTTCTATGCGGTATGGGGTTTTCTCTTTGTTGAAGGCCGTGCGGTGACCTATAGTTGTTAACTTTTGCATCATTTGGTCTCTGATGGAGAGCTGTATCATTCGCTATTACACAACATCTTCTTATTTTATACATGTTAGTCATAAATTAATATTGAACAGTTAGACATTATACACGACAAAACTGCATTTTACCCCATGCAAACTGAACATCATGTTTTTAAACAAGCATGATGGTTGTAAAAAAATATAACTTAATCATTTTTCTAGGAACACGAAAAGCAAATGCAAAAAGTTGTCTGGATATTTAAAATTGTGCCCTCTAGGAAATTTATAGCCTTTATATTTAGAAAAGGGAATCAGATCTGACTTACCTGCATTTCCGCTGTATCCATTCACTGTTAATTCATAGTGTACTGCTGAATCACCTACTGCAAATGTGCTGTACTCAGCATAATAGTTATTGCCGTAACTGTCGACCAGATCCACCCGTAATTTAAACGACCCTTTGCTTGTTAGAATATGTATGTATTTGTTACCTGGATAAAGAAACATAAGCGTATACACGAATAGGAGTTATACTAAAACAATCACACTAAACTGCTATCTATTAAAAGATGTAATTATACTTAAACTGCGAATTCATTACAGTAAGATACTCTGCATGAAAAGACCGCATTTTACCCCATGCAATCCGCAAATCATAAAGTTGTTTATAAATAAAGGCAACAGTAGTATACCGCTGTTCAATAGTCATAATTCGATTAACCAAAAACAAATCCGGGTAACAAACTAAAACCGAGGGAAACACAACAACTATAAGAGGAAAACAACGGAACAACATAAACACTGAACTACAACAAAAGCAAACGCCAACATACATACAAACGGACTTTGTGATAACAACTGCCATAATCCTGACTTGGTACAGGATATTTTAAGAAAAAATGGTGGGTTGAACCTGGTGTTATAGCTATCCAAACCTCCTGCTTATATAGCAATGTTAAAAATACAGCTAAAATGACAACACTACGTGACAGGAATATAGTTCAAACAAACGCAAGAACACTCAGCACAGAGAAGTACATAAATAAATAATATAATAGTACATTACAACATGTAAACCGCAGAATACCAAGGAACACCTGCCATAAATTTACATCAGCACACCAGGACACCGCAAACGAAATATAAACTGCGCGTCACATGAATGGATCAACGTCACAAAAAGTGACGTATTTTTTTGTGACGTTTATATTATCACATGTAAATTTCTAAAAATAAAATAGATTTGTTTTATTCATAGACACGTACAAGAATATAAATTAGGATTGAGTTTGTAAAATGCTGTATATATGCCAATTTTTTGTTTTATTATACTGTGTACGAGTATGAAAATTTGTTGTTTTTGTCATAATGTGTATGAAAATTTGATGTTATTAACATACTGTACATGAAAATGTGATTTTTTCTTAAATTTATCATACTATGCATGACAATTTTTTATTTATCATACTGTGTATGAAAATTTGTTGTTTTTATCATACTGTTTATGAAAGTTTCCCTCTTTTCAGTAATATGTCCATACTGGGACTAAAAATACGATATAAAAGAAACAAACAAAACTTTACAGTTACGTTCTAGTCAAACAGTTTGAAGGTCCTGAAGTAAATGTGGTAAATAGAGGTCCCTTTCTTCCATAGTGTCCCCTTTTCACGATACATTGTGATTCAGATAACACATCAAAGTGTGACAGTCATTACTATAATACAACGTTTTCCCATTTCTAATATTTCATCACCTATCTCATTATTTGACGTTATAGAACAAACGATCAAGCGGTGTAAAATTGAGGTTAATTGTTTGTTTCCCTCGCTCATGAAAATTGTAAACAGGCAATACTTGCCAAAGCTGTTTTAAAAAAAAATATTTAACTCTTGCACTTTGTAAATGACTAGTCGGTTTGCAAAAAGACGAATAAGGTTTTGAAAAGTACATGATTTTTACTATTATATCAAGAACATCTTCAATATCTTGTTGTTTTAAAAGTTATAGTTTAAATACATAAATAGATATATGTATAGATATTTGTATAACACTACTACTTTACGCTTTACTAAAAAAAAATTGACAAAATATGAATCAAATGAGAAATAAAGGTATTTTTTTTATTCTAAGATATACCTACCCAGCCAAAACTCATTTTGAAGATCACCAAACCCATTTTCATACCCTAACCAGTTCCTTTGAAAATTTTCTCTTCCGTCTATTCTTCGTTGAATAACCTATACAAACATATGTTTAATCATACACAATAAAATAAAATATTTAACCAGTATCAAAACAACTAAAACCAGACTTGGTTCATTTGATTGATATTCTTTAAAAGCAACGTTATTTGGATCATACCATCAAAATACACTAAGTAATACGATTGCATAGATTCAAATTTGCTGGAATAATCACTAAAATTGCATTATAACTTTGTGAACAGGAAAAATTGCTCTCATGCTAGAACTAGGTAAATATTACACTTAATCATGTACAACAAAGTACCGTCAGATAACCATGTTTATTCACTAGTACATAGTTTGTCATTTTAGTGATTTGAACCTTTCCCATTGACCTGTAAACAGAGAGTACTATACACACAGGATGGTCTACTTCGTATTTAAAATTACATCTAGAACTATGAAGGTACCTATGTCATTGCATCAGATGCACATTTCGACAACTGATGTATTTTTAGTGACGCTCGAAGACAAAATATTTAAACATCCAAAACCTAATACAAATGTTGAAAAAGGACAAAAATTAAAGCCAAACCCCGATAATTAATCAGATTGATAATGATGGAGACTCATTCTTGAATCAAAGGAATTTAAAAAAAAAATGTATTGCATCAAATTAAAAAAAATATATATACATATCCCAAGTCAGGAGCCTCTAGCTTTTGTCAGTCTTGTATTATTTTTAATTTTAGTTTCTTGTGTACAATTTGGAGTTTAGTATGGCGTTCATTATCACTGAACTAGTATATATATTTGTTTAGGGGCCAGCTGAAGGACGCCTCCGGGTGCGGGAATTTCTCGCTGCATTGAAGACCTGTTGGTGACCTTCTGCTGTTGTCTGTTCTATGGTCGGGTTGTTGTCTCTTTGACACATTCCCCATTTCCATTCTCAATTTTATATTGTCATGCGAGTATCGAAGCCTGTCTACTTAGCAGATAATTTACAGTGCAGCAGCTACACTTATATTCTTGTATCAGATGCGCATTACGATAATTAGTGTCTCTGCAATTTTCACAATGTAAACTTTTCATTTGAATTTGAATGAAGGAACGTGAAAGCAGAATCTCTAAATGGATCAATTATCTCCAGTTCGATACAATTTTCAAAACTTCGCGTTTCTTATCAAGATATCTTTGAATCAGGGCTACTGCTTTCAAAGAGCTTGGTCTCGAATTGAAAGTCATCACTCCGAAGTTGTACAGACGCCATCCTGCTTATGTAGACAGTTACGGAATATACGTGTGTGATGTCCACGGATATCATCCTTTCGTCGAAACTGATCCCTGTTTGTCATGAGCAAGACTATTATTATCACTAGTTTGGCAAATACACTCAGGAGTATCTGCACTCACCAAGGTTTCTGGTGAGGTTCATGTTTCTAAATCTATTTGCTTCTGTGAAGTATTTCAGATACAGTTGTTTTCCCTTTCCTTTTTTTCACTGGGATTTTCAGTTTTGCTTGCTTGATGTCTTTTTTGTATTATTTGGCATGTTTCTTTTTAAATTTGTGAGGACCAGTAAATGAAAATAGTGCTTATATGCAATGAAATATGCACCGTTAAAATATTTGCAGGTTTCTATGTCTTAACAAGTGGTCACCATCTTTTTTGCTTGATGATAAATATATAATTATACATTAATAATTATTGTCTTGTAAAATATTTAATTGTATGTAACGCTGATGTTATTGTTTGAGTTGTATTTGTATGTTATTATGCCTTTGTACCCTTAACCCCTTATGCGTGTTTTTATAGATTAATAAAGTCATTTGTAACGAACACATCTTGTTTATAATTAGTAGTAAATTGACGCACGTAACTCGCAGTACCGTTATCATGATCCAATTACCAAAACGAATCACAAAAAAGCATTATCACAGAAATTTTCTGTGATAATGCTTTTTTGTGATTCGTTTTGATAATTGGATCATGATTACGATACTGCGAGTTACGTGCTAATTAAGTATTTTTTTTCACTGTAATTGCTTAAGAGTAACCCGCCAGCTCTATTCTTCGATTTCAAAAATACTACTTTTCTGAGAAGATTCGGACAATTTTCTACTACTTAGACAATCGTTACTACTTTTATGATGGTTTTCTTGTATGTATGTTTATTTGTTTATATTACCGTCCAGCCGCCGTTCGTCATGTTGCAAAACACCTGTAACCCCTCTTCAGTCTTGGATGGGTATATTGTAAATACTCCACTTTCGTATATGGGATTTAATTTTTTCAAGTTAGTACAATCGTCTTCACGAAATTCTAAAATGTAAAAATTACTTGATAAAGATTTTCTAAATCAGTCATAAGTATATAATAACGAACAAATCTTACACCGTAATCAAATAATAAAACGGATATCATATATAACAGCGATATGGATGTTCTGTAAAGACAAGTGATAAGTTGTGCCGTCGCCGTTTATACCTGATTGTACGGTATAGGTTGTGCTCATTGTTGAAGGTTGTAAGGTGACCTATATTTGAATACATTAACGTCATTGGCCTGTTGTGGATAGTTTATGTTTAGTCTCTTTATACTAATTGTCGTCAAAAGTAAAGGGGCATTATCTGTCAAATTCATATTCACCAAATTGACTCAAATTATAATATTTGATTTATAACCTACTAAAACGTATAATCATTACAAAAAGTCCAAACGAAACAGTTAAAAATGAATGTAATCGTACAATGTATCAGTATTTCGTGTGTATTGTAGACTAGACGCCATATATTACCCATAGAGATGAACTCTGTAGAATACCGATGGTCTATGACTTGATATAAACATAAACACAAATATAAAAACACAGACAAGCACGTTCAATCGTATACTAACGATTTGTCTAGGTCTAATCCTTTCGGCTGTAAAATTGCACTAAATAAACATCGTATTCAGTAACATTAACGGTACAAAATGTACTGCTCCAGATGAACAATTCGACAATTCATGTTTTTTCAATGATGCCCTAGGCTAATATATTTCAAATCTAAAACTTGTTTAAAAATTGGAAGGCTGATTCAATCTACATAAAGGCGCGAAGGACCAATGTTATTAATATTTTAAATGAGACAAACTAACTGTAATAGACATGTTCTATTTTGACAGAGAAAAGGCTATTTGTTTTGATATGAAAACGAAAACTTTAAAATTACACTATTGTCATATTTGATGAAACGTGAAATCCATCTGTAATTGAGATGTGTCAGCAATATGTAAAACACTCACAGCTTTAAAAATTGAACTGATTAACGCTTCCAAATATCAAACAAAGATTTATGTCATTAAAAAAAAGGCACAATGCTACTGATGTTAACTCTTAAATCAATTTTGAACGTACAAATTCAGACAGAAAACTTGAACTTAAAACAAAAGTTCGGCCGAAAAAAAGCAGCTATCACCCATCACACGCCGTGCCAATTGTTAATTGTTCAAAATTTGTTGAAAGGGAATTAGAATCGATCGGTTACGTATTAAGGACCAAGACCGCAAAAACCAGTCTGCCATGTTTACATACACTAACATCTGTCAACCAATCATTGATACATGTAGCAACTGCAAATCTTGTTATATGTCGTTCTTCTTTATAACCATATTGAAAGAGTTTAAACCCTATTGCTTTTAAAAGATGATCAACAGATGCAAAACGTTTCCTTATCAAAGAGAGGCAAAATATACCAAAGGCACATTCAAACACATAAGTCGAAAATAAACTGCCAACGCCATGGCCAAAAAAGAAAAAGACCAACAGACAAACAGACAAACAATAGTACACAAAACACAACATAAAAAACTAAAGACTGAGCAACACGAACCCAACCAAAAACTGGGGGAGATCTCATGTACTCCGGAAGGGTAAGCAGATCGTTCAAAGTATGAAATACGTTTCTTGCAAAGCAAATACGAGTGAATTGGAAGTATGGTAAGTCAGCCATAAACAAAGTTAACATCAAATTTAAGCAACTCACACAAAGCAATTATCGTTTTTCGTTATTTATCTCAAATCAAAATATTAGGACACGAGAGAGGCGAAAGATACCAAAGGAACATCCAAACTAATAAGTCGAAAATAAACTGACAACGCCATGGCAAAAAAAGAAGACAAAGACCAAAAGACAAACAACAGTATCATCATAGGAAAATGGCTCATTTGAATTTAAAAAAAAATGTTTTTTTCACTTTACATTAACTACATATCCATGGTTATTGTATCTATAGAGAAGTCACCAAATGAATACAGAAACAAAAGCTTTGTATAAAAGAATGTTATGTCCATACGAGATAATGGCTTACAAAAAAAGATGAGAAAACATTACAAAAAGTCACTTGTGCCAACCACTATCGCGATGTTTTTGTGATCCAACTGATTTTTGTTTGCGTAATAGCGAGTTACAAATCAATTGTTTATAAGTTCTGTGAAATGAATATAAACACAAGGACATGTTCAGTCAAACTTAAAGTATGGTTCGTTATAAATTTTATTAATAACGTAAAAAGTTCCCTATTTTCTTAGTAATTCGATATATTAACGTACGCTTGGTATAAATCTGCTTTACCACGTGACAAGTGCAAAGAACAATTACTTGAACGAAAATAATTATATTGATTTGAAAATATTTGTATACCTTTCTATTTCTCGTTTAAATATCTGTATTACCTTGTTCTTTGACGCAAAATAAGCCTCCATCCATTATTCTTTCACATATTTCTTCAGGTTTACAGGGATTTTCCAGGCATGTGTCATACATAGGATCCTGATATTAGGAATTATAGATATTTTTACAACAGTACAACTTCGTATTTCGTTTAGCCTTCCGTCCATTTTTTTTACGAGCGCCACTGATGAGTCGTTGTAAAGGAGAACCATTTACATCTAGTATAGTTGTAACCATCAGCAGCATTTCATGCATTATTTTATTTAGTTTAATAACACGAATAGTTTTTATTTTATTATATTTTTCTATATACTCACATTATTTGTATTTATGTTTTCAGTCTGTACATGTGACGTATTCGGAAAATTGCAGCTACATGTAGCTTGCCATCAAATTGCCAGTGTACAATTTACAAAAAACAATATCACGAATAACAATATTAAATTTAGCTGTTTGGTTTTAACTGGTATAACATTCATGCTCTTCTTAGAATAGTGTATCTTCTTGTCTCTGGAGTACGAATTTTTTTACAATTGTTACGAAAGTGAGTAAGAATACGTCTTTCATCTAAATATTTCACTACTTGATAACAACTTCCATACTTATTTTTAATGCATTTTTGTTTTTCAATGTTTACTTATTTTGTGTTATATCTCGTCTCATTATTTTTAATATGTACCACCGTTGATAAGTATTTAGTATGACGATACATTTTCAGTTCTGTACTCGTACTGTGAACAACAAATTTATTTATTTGGTAAAATATAAAAAAAAAATCCGTAATCCTTACAACAAAGTTATTTTATATTTAAAATTATGTGTACGTTATTTCATTTAACGCCATTTTGTCTCAGGTTAGAGTTGTCTTTTTGACATTGTTTTAAATCTTTTTTATTAATATTGTATTTATATTCTGTCATAGATCTAATCTATTGGTTCAGTGTATGTTTACTTGTTTTTGTCTATATGTCTTTTTGATCGAGTTAAGCCATTTCAATTGACATTTATAGTGTGTCTTTTTATGTGGTAATGTTACACTACTGTTTCAGGTTAGGGTGAAGGTTGGCGCCTGTTAAAACTTTTAAACCCGCTGCATTTATATGCACCTGTCCTAAGTCAGGAGCCTGTTCAGTGGTTGTCGTTTGTTGATGTGGTTCATAAGTGTTTCTCGTTTCTCGCTTTTTATATAGATAAAACCGTTGATTTTTCTGTTTGAACTGTTTTACACTTGTCATTTTGGGGGCCTTTATAGCTTGCTGTTCGGTGTGAGCTAAGGCTCCGTGTTAAAGGTCGTACTTTGACCTATAATTGTTTACTTTGTACACATTGTGACTTGGATGGAGAGTTGTCTCATTTGCACTCATACCTCATCTTCTTATTTCTATTATAATTGAGTTAAAATTGCCCCCTCTTTATATTTAAAATATCATTAACGATGCCAATTTTTACTGCACAAGATTCGCATTCAGACAATTAATGTCTCTTGTGATGTTCGCAACAAAACTATTTGAAAATTAAAAACATATAAACCAAAAAGGACTGAATGTATAGCCATAGCCGGGTAAGGAATCAGAGCTTTGCATGAGAGAAACATATTTCTTAATTTCAAATAATTTCCACAATTTCGTAGCACCAAATTTTAAATACACAATATCCGTATTTTCATGCTGGGCTGTTGATGCCCTCGGGGACTAACAGTCCACAAGCAATGATATCGACACAATGATAATTATAACATAAACGGTACAATTTCAACGCACTAGATGCGCATTTCGACAATAAATGTCTCTTCAATAATGCTTGAGGCAAACACGACCCATTTTAAAATGTTTAAACATAATATAGATATAGGTCAACCCGCATGGCTCTTTATCAAAAAGTTATTGTGTTCTCTTCCAGTGCCTCACTTCAATAAAGGATCGTACAAATTGCATTTTTAAACACTTGTCTCGAATTTTAAGTCTCTAGTTAGACTGATCACCCTACATTTAGTTTTTACATATCAAATGAGCTACCCCACGACAGTGTTCTTACTATGATTAAAGGAAAGTTATACATATTTTCACTTGCATTTACAATTAAATGTGCCTGGATATAACACCACTAGCCTTACACATGTGAAAGTGTGATAACAATCTGAAAGACATAAGTATAGTTTTATTTATGTTTGCAAAAAAACACAAAACATTCTGCAACTTGTTTTTAAGCATGTGACGGAGCCCCTTTAGACAGACTCCCGCATGGACGAAATATAAGTAAACCGCATAGTTCCGTTCTAAAACTGTATTATAGCTACCATTTGAACTTTGAATTATCTTATTAACCCTTTCCCTTTCACACCGGTACAGCTTACCGGTGAAGCAAATTTTGAGACAATTCTTTGGCGTTAATATAAATAAGAAGATGTGGTATGAGTGCCAATGAGACAACTCTCCATCCAGGTCTAGTTAAGTCTTGTTTCATCGACATTCTTTGACGTACAGATATGGGTAAGGGCTCAAACTAATTCTTAGAATACCAGCAATGTGATTTAATGTGCACCAAACTTCTATCATTATCTGTGTATAGTCGATTTGCCTCTTACCGACAAGTGTTTTTTTCTGTAAAAGCCATTTTTTTTTCTTCAAATTTTAGCAGAATATTTTCACAAAGTAGTGCATAGAATACCGTTTTTTTGGGAAAAATGACTATTTTCAATAACTGTGAATTGTTTTTTGGAAAAAATATATCGAAATAATAGTTTTAACTTGTACACTAGTTAAAAATGAAATTTCTAGTGTACCAGCGCAATCACAAACTTGAAATGCGCTAAAAATTCGTAGTCATTATCCACAGAATTTGTTGAAAAAGAGACAAAAACCACTAAAATATCCTAAATTTTTTTTAGCAAAGTTTAAATAGATGTAACAAAACATTATTTTGTATGTGCTTGCTTATGATATAGTTGAAAAAACTTTTGTTTAGATAAAGGAACATGTATATGTCAATGAAAAAATGACAGACTAAGGTATGGATTCCTCCTATATTTGCTTAAAATCATGAATTTGGCAACAAAAATATATCATCTCAACACATGATTTCTTAAAGAAAACAAGCAGCTGGATGATGATCTTATTTGTTTTTCTCTCACGTCTTGAGTAGTAGACTTTACTACTAAAACATCAATAATTTTCTTAGAATGCCAGTGGTGCAGGGGTATGCTAAACCAACCCACAGCGGGAAGATCGCGTGTTCGAATCTCACTGCCGGAGGTGAAAAAAATATTTCCTATATTAAATGTAACTTAACTTAACTTAACTTACTTTACTTTTTCAATTTCAAAAAGAAAACCAACTACATGCAAAAGTCTGATACAGAAATATTTATGTTTGTTTTTAAAAGAATTTGTGTGCTCAATTGTACCCCCTTGTTTTCCTCTTTGCTCCATTGGCCTCGGTCCAGGGTGCGCCTCATCAAGTAATCATTGGTAATTCAATGAATTTTCCCTTGTAAATACCAAATAAAGTTTACTGCTTGACTGAACACGATTTATACAAAGGCTTTTTTTAGGGTTTGAATTTGGACGAAAGAAGCTTCTGAAATCGGTTATTTTGAATGTTATTGATATCGATATTTCACGGAATGTAGCACGTATTTCCTCTTTTTATACCATTATGACAACTTGTCTGTCTCTAGCAGACATAGGGCATTGTTTTTCTACCAAAACTATACCCTATGAGCGCAATGGGATTTCGTATTTTTTCACATTTTCCCCACAAGTCACATGACTTTTGGAAAGATACCACGCGACCTATAAAAGAAAAATTATCTTCAAATTTAGTTTTCTGAAATATTTGATCAATTATCTTTCATATGCGTCCAATATTGCCAGTGCATGACCTTTGGTGCGAATGCAATATTCAATTGAACTTTAGTAGTGCACGTGTCTTTTTGATAAATAAAGTTCTAAAATGCCTGAAAGGAAAAGGGTTAATATTGTTCCATTATGCATTGACAAAGTTGTAGATATTTCTACAAGTAAAGTTTACAATTTATACTAGAATCAGACAAAAAACCCAACCTTTTACAACTCAGAAATACCGGTTGGGTCATTCTGTTGTTTCCAAGTTGAAAACTAACAGTTGGAACTATCTGTCAATTTGAAAGTGAAAAATATCAAGTTGGAAGTGATAAATATCGAGTTGGAAGTGAATAATGGTCAACTCGGAACTGAAAAAATAAATTCTTGGTACAGAGATATGCCCACGTGGAACTAACAAATTTCAATTTGGAACTTGGAAATGTCAAAATTGAAAGAAGAATCGTTGAAGATAGAATGTCCCTACAGGTCTTTGGTATATCTATATTTCAATGCGCAGAACTCTTTTGCTTCTTCTTTTGTTTTAAAAATAACAATGTAAATGTTGCACTTACCCCTCTGTAACGACCAACTTCTACATAGATAAATCCAACCTCGTTCAGGAAGTCATTAAAAGAGACAGATGTTGGTTGGTAGTTCAGATCGCAACGTAGTTGATGTCTGTTATAGTTGTAAGAATGACATCTTGGTCTCCGGATACATTTGTCAAAACACGCCCTCGGGGATATATTCTCAAATGCACGAATCCTGTATCCATCTAGTTTTGTGTCAAGCTTGTTTGGGTTCACATAAAAAATTCCAGATTTGCATTGTTCTGTAGACACTAGAAGCAAATCAGCTAAGAGTATCAACAATTGTCTAAAACTAAATAACATGTTAGAATGTTTCGAGATCGTCCAAATTCTTAAAACAAGTATTTTCAAAGATTTTATGGATGCAATGTTTCAATCTTTAATGCCTTTCATCTTGCATTAAATGGATATTTGTAATTATACATGTGATATAGTACTCCAAACTTCCGTGTATCGTATTAACAATTATCCAATCGAGAGCGCATATCTGTGTAGTTGTAATCGCAAATCTACAGACGTAGATTGCAAATTAGGTCCCGATTCGTCACTTTGAGAAGTTCTGCAATCTATTATAAATGCTTCGATTAATCAGTTTATGAATAAAGTGAACACAGGCACAAAATATGCTTCTAGATTTGATTGCTACTCTACTGTATGTTTCAATATTTTTTCCATTTTACAAATAAATTTGTATTAAAGTGAGGAAAGCCTTGAATCAAAAATACACTGTTTCTCCTTTTTGTATTTAAATATTATAAGAAGTTTGAATATATCATTGGTGCAACTGGAAACAGGAACTCGAAAGTAGACCACAAAATAAAATGGCCAAGATTAAAACAATAAGAAACCGCTCAAGACATTTAAAACAACAACATTTCATATATATGAAATGTATCATCTTAATTTCCATTGAAACAATGGTCGTAATCGAGTATTTTAGAAAAAGTAGACTTTTCTCGTCCTAAAGTGTTACCTATTGTCTTATTAGTGTTAAAATATGGTTCATAAAATACATTCTGTTATAGAACACCATGTAATCGCAAATCGTAAATACTTGATACTTGACGATTATTGTATAAAAAATAATCTTTAATTACTTTCGGTTTAAAACATTGTTATTTGTTTCATTACCACCATTAAGGAATGCACTTCCCTCAAACAAAGCTACAATTCTTTTTCCGGGTTCAGCTTTACATTCGGTATTTTTTTTATTCAATCAGCACTTTAGGGTGTATATGAATTTTCGATTATCAAATATTTTTGCCTCGATCATAACTGTAGAGACATTCAGAGACAAAATAAGAGCCTAAAATGGTTAATGGTTAATAATATTGATTAATGGAGAAGTATAATATGGGCATTTTTTTGCCCTTTGATTCTTAAATTCAGAATGATATTCTGTGAAAGTATTTTTA
The DNA here is from genome assembly GCF_021869535.1 of Mytilus californianus. Lineage (NCBI taxonomy): Eukaryota > Metazoa > Mollusca > Bivalvia > Mytilida > Mytilidae > Mytilus > Mytilus californianus. The sequence continues at coordinate 55,420,978 of NW_026262679.1, read as the reverse complement.
TTCGAGGTGTACCAATATTCGTGGTTTTCGTGGTTGGCTTTATCCACGAATGTAAGTGTCCAACGAAATATAACAACTGTAATCCAAATCAAAACATGGAAAGATCCCCATGCAGGATTGACTACATACTTACGACAAGGATTTGTAAAGTGAGACTATTCAAATCTTTGGTTAGGGCATATAAAAAGTAAAATAACAAAAATACTGAACGCAAATGAAAATTCAAATTGATAATTTCAAAATCAAAATCGTCTCGTTTGTCATAGATTCTGGTACTGAGATGACCGCTTATGTCAGATTCGAGATATAAGTCTAAAAAAGAGGCGGAAGAAGCCGTGGATAAATAGTTTTGACTCGATGGAAATCAGATTTCCGGTGATGATTTGCGATGATTAAGTGTTCATTTTATCTCCTCAGAAGTTTCATACGAAAAAAAAAAAATCATATAAGGCTTGTTTTTTTTTTTTTTTATTTTATAAGAATAATTTCTACAACTTAAAGTACATTTGTAGCATTTTTTTAATGTAACTGTTTTCTTTTAGTGAAATGTATATGGACCAATTAACACCTTTGATGATCGTTAATCTGTTGATCATTCGATCTCTGGTTGATAAGTGTCACCACTTCTGATTACCGGTGTGCAACAATTAAAATGTTTTCTTTGCAATTTCTTTTAATCGATTCAATTTGTAAGCATAGATGAATCAGTTTATTTCCGAAAAAAAATTAGTTTTAAAAAAAAATGATGAATGTTGTCCGTAATGAAAGACATACAAGTAAGCGAAAATGTTTATTTTGCAATGTCCCCCAAATCATTATAAAACATCATACAAATATTTTGAAGAATCTTCGTTTCTGGTGGCTTCAAGTTCTTCACTCGATTTTTTTCAGAAATATAAAATCCACGAATTTAAGAACCCACGAACATGTAACTTTTGCTCACACCACGAAAATTGATACCCATGAATTAAAAGGTGAAAGTGCTATTATTCGTGGGGTACCAATTTTCGTCGTTTTCGTAAATGGCTTAATCCACGAATTTAAGTGTCCGACGAAATATAACAACTGTTGTCCAAATCAAGACATGGAAAGATAGACTACATGGATATGGGCATATAATCGAGAGAATACATTGAATTAAGAAAATGCACTATGTACTATATATATACAACTTCATACAGGATTTTACCCATTTAATCTTTAAAAAACCTAAACTGTACGACTTTTAAACTTTTAATTCTCATACAAATTAGTTTTGATTGATGAGAGTCAGACTTCCGGTGATAATATGCGATGGTGAAGTGTTCATTCTATCTTCTTATAATTCTCATACAAAAAAAAAATCATATAGGGCTTGATTTTTTATTTCATAAGAATTAATTCTACAACTTTAAGTACATATGTAGCATGTGTTTATGTAACGGTTTTCTTTAAGCGACATGTTATGGCCCATTTAACACCTTTGATGATCGTTAATCTGTTGATCATTCGATCCTGGGTTAATAAGTGTCATCACTTCTGATTACCTTAATGAAACAATAAAAATATTTACTTTGCAATTTCCTTCAATCGAGACAATTTGTAAGCATAGAAGAATCAGCTTATTTCCCAAAGCACATATTTAATTAAAAAATTGATGAATGTCGTCAGTAATGAATGACAAACAAGTAAGTGAAAATGAACACCATATTTAGCAATGTCCCACAAATCATTATAAAACAAGATATGATTATTTTCAAAAATCTTTGTTCCTGATGGCTTCAAATTCTTAATTCGATTTAGTTTTCTTCAGAAAACTAAAATCCACGAATTCAAAAACCCACGAGCATGTAACTTTTGCTCAAACCACGAAATTTGATACCCACGAATACAAGTTCTTTCACAGTATATCTTAATGATAAGACATCATTAAGATGATGAGAAGACATTCTCCTGTAAGGGTTCAATATTTTTATTGTTTTTATTTTGTTATCATTATTTCCTTCCCTAACATTTTATAATTATATGTTTGTTAAATAAATATTCGGCATCAACGAATGAGACTTTGTACATGCATAAACAGAACGACGAGTGCCACATGTGGAGCAGAAAATGCTTATATGTCCGTCTACCTAAATGTACACCGGTTTTCATTTTGGAGTCGTGCTGCTCAGTTCTTAGATTTCTTTTACTCGGTTGATTCTATAGCTTCAAACATCTGGGTTTTTTTTAAAGTTTAACAAGATATTTATAAAAAATTTTATGTAACATTAATTCAAATTATTTAAATTCCTATAATTAGCTTTTTAGTGCATGGTGTACAGCTGTTGTTGTCATTTTATTACATTTTGATTATTCATGACTAGTTCTTTATTGTAGTAAAATTATCCATTTACCAATGCAAGTTATACAACAAATAATTAAAAAAAAAGTTCAAATTACGTAAATTGGTTAATGAAATATAAATGTTGACGACTGCATAATATTGCCGTATAATATTGCAAATATACTTTTTTCGAAATATATTTGGCTGTTAAATGCCACGTTTCAATTACAATCAGTTAATGAATATTTATTTAATCATAACAAAGTTGTATAACCAAGGGTACCCGGGTAATATAAATTCAATACTAGGCCTTCGTCATCGGGAATTATAAACTGTTACATCGTAGGTAATGCGGGATGACATATACACAAAAAAAAACATTCCCTGATCTGGAAGGTGAAACCTCCTCGTAGCAGGAATACCGTTTGGTGCTATGTGAGACTTTCCAAATCACAACCAACGTTCTGAATGTTTAAATTCAAGTGCTGTGTTGTTAGTTAAAACTCAACGCTCTATGCATGTTAAAGATCCCTTGTGTCGGCTCATCATTAGTGATCAGTAGGCCAGTTATTAGGATTAACGTCTTGACCCTATCCATTAAACTTTTATTTTTATTTTGATATTGCCTGTTTGACGCTAAACAACCCTTCAGACAATCAATTATTAATTTTTGAACGGTCTTCATTGTTTCAACAGGTTTTAAACCACATAAGTTAAAAGTTAAAATGTAGGATGAGATTTGACGTTTTGACGAAAACATGTCTCAAATGACATTTGTAAAGAAAAAAGTAAAATAACAAAAATGTTGAACTCCAAGGAAAATTCAACACGGAAAGTCCCTTATCAGGTGGGAAAGTCAAAAGCTCTAACACATTAAACGAATAATTTGGTACAGGTATTTCCTTATGTAGAAAATGTGGATTAAACCTGGTTTTAAAGCTAGCTAAACCTTTCAATTGTATGACAGTCATATAGAATTCCATTATATTGACAACAATGTGTGAGCAAACCAAACACACATAATAGGCAAACCTGTAAAAAATAGGTCTACAGCAGTCAACTTTGTGTTATATTCTTAATCACCTTAAAAACAAATAACCATTTCAACAAAGAAAAACAAAAATGCATATAGACACTCTATAGACAAAGTACATAAGCAAAAATAAGAGACAAGAAAACAAAAATGACCATAGCACAATAACACAATGGCGGGATTTATAAATACCTAGCCACGCCAAAAGTATATACCAAAAGGACATAACAGTCATGGTTTAAAATATACAAAGACAAATAAAAAGAACACTGTAACACGTAATTACGATGTTTAACAACTTCAGTACCTAGAATCTAAACTTCAAGACCATCATGTATTATTTGTGAAGTTGATACGGAATATTTATCGACAAGATTTTGGTATCTTCCGATGAATTTTTTTAGACATAAACCTAGTTCATCAACTTTCTGCTTAGAATAATGGACGTATCATAAAGTCTGCGTAGCAGCTGTAATCTCTTGAATACCGGATGAGTAGGGGAATCTGTATCCCAAATACGACAAGTGTCCGTAATACTGACGTGATTATCGGTGAACTGTATGTGAAATTAGTTAAAGTCATATGAAACGAGTCTCTTGTTTTTATGATGTTAAAGAAATTGTTGAACCTGCACGCATAAATTATATACCAAACTAAGTTCTCTATGCGCGTTTTGTCATTTATTACGAGACCAAAACGTATAAATGACAAACAAATATTTTATTCAGTAATTGTTGTTTGCAAACTTAAGCTAATAATTGATTTTCGGGTTTGTTACCAGATTTTATCGGATTGTTAACCGTGATAAATATTAAACACAGAATCAAGGAAAACGTGGAAACTAAATGAGTATATATATATTTTTTTATATTTTACATACGTTGCCATTTGTTGATTAAATTTTGTCATAGCTACTGTTTAATAATCTGGTGTTTTAAATTTGTTTTCGTTCAGAATCAATAACCTATATTTACGTTCCAGTACATGTTTGTTTACATTTTTTCATCACGGTTTTCCCTAGCACTTGCGCTGTGCGGCTGCCGAAGTTCTAATGATAGGTCTCGTGGTGTAGGTCACTCCATACGTTGTTTGCAAACTTAAGCTAATAATTGATTTTCGGGTTTGTTACCAAATTTTATCGGATTGTTAACCTTGATAAACATTAAACACAGAATCAAGGAAAACGTGGAAAATAAATGAGTTGATACATTAATATATATATTTTTTTTTATATTTTACATACGTTGCCATTTGTTAATTAAATTTTGTCATAGCTATTGTTTAATAATCTGGTGTTTTAAATTTGTTTTGGTTTGAATTAATAACCTATATTTACGTTCCAGTACATGTTTGTTTACATTCTTTCATTACGGTTTTCCCTAGCACTTGCGCTGTTCGGCTGCCGAAGTTCTAATGATAGGTCTCGTGGTGTATGTCAATCCATACGGAAAAGTTTATGCGAGACAATAATTCAAAAGCAGTAAACTTCCGAAGATTTTGAAGAGATAAAGGATTTTCTTTTTCAAAAATGTCCATGTACTCTTGTTCTATGGTAAAACTTAGGTAATCAAGTATATAAAACATATTCAACTATTTTTTTAATCACATGACTAAAATCCACAATCAAACGAGTAAATAAGTATTTGTTGAAGAATTGGATTTTGGTTTTTAAAAAATATAAACGAAATAAAAGCAGGTGATCATTGCAGTTTGCATTTAATAGACGAAATAAATGCATTCACGAAATCAGATAGTTCGTCCTTTAGCCATAAAAGATAAGCATTTATATGAATTTAACACATACTGTAAATATTAAGTAATGATATTGACAATTTGAAATTTGAGCAGACCATCAGCATGATAATCCGTAACGGTTGGATGAAAAGTGGCACGTTGATTGATTGTTTAAAATACCAATTCACGTTTTTACGGATTACTTTTGTTCATGATTTTGACATTCTTTGAACATGTGTTATTCGAGATTTAGTTTAAAATAACAGTTTTTTTTGTTTAAACATGTAGTATTGTGTGATAACATCTCATCAATTTCATTCACTTATTCCCGGCGATTTATTTTTCACAACTTTTGCATGAATAAGCTAACTCGTTATAATAACTTAGCTTTCTCGTTATAACGACTTAGCTAACTCGTTATAATGATGTAGATTATTTATTATAAGGAATAAGATTACTCTTTATAATTACTTTATGTACAAGATGTTACACTATAGTATCATGTCCGTTCCCTTTTGGCGCCACAGGAAAATAATTAAGCTCATTCCTTATACACCGTTATTACCAAAATTTCGAAAATACAGTACCAAGTTGGTGAAGCTTAATTATTGTGTGATGGCACCAAGATGGAACGGACATGATACTATAGTGTTATACCCATGTATAACGTCATCCATAAAGACATCATCATACACATGACCAAGAAACTGTTCTGTACAGGTTTTAGCGAACATTTTTTCAATGCCAGTACGACCCGCTAAGGTGGCGGCCATCTTGAATCTTTGGATCGCACTCCTTTTCAGTAAATTTTTTGGTCCTTAGATCCAAAAAATATGTTAGGTCCAGAAATGTTCTGATTTCTATATTGCATACATCTTGTATCTATGATTATGGTAAGGTCTGGAAGAGATGTGTAAAGGTAATGTTCAGTATAGTCGACAGTTTCGTCAATGTACGTTGCATCTCAGATACAAGGCTTATGATGCACTTTTCGTACACAAGACTCATCAATGGCGCTCGAATTGAAACAAAACAGTTGCAAAGCCAAACCAAACAAATATTAAGAAGTTGAAGAGCAGTTATAACAGATAAGTCAGAAAAGTGCCAAATACGACAAAAGCAATTAATACCTGGCCACCGACAAACCATAGCGTTTTGAATATTTCAGCATTTAGAAACAGTAAATTTGCATAAAATGTACGTACATATCAATGATATTTCAGGTCAGACAAAAGTGCTGACTACTGGGCTGGTTAGACCCTCGAGGGCGAAACGTCCACCATCAGCGGCATCAACTGAGTGGTTGTAAAAGAATACCAGGCGTATGACGCGCCTTTCGTCTACATTAGACTCATTAGTAGCTCTTGATCAAAACATTTCAATTGCAAAACCGAATCAATTATTACGAAGTTGAAGATCATTCATAACCGAAAATTCCGAAAAGTTGTACCATATAAATCATCATGTAAATTTACAGAAAATAAACATAGCAATTTTATTTCAGTTGGCACAAAAGTGCTGAATACGTGGCTGGTACTATCCTCGTGTACGAAACTTTCACTAGCAGTTGAAGGGTCGGAAATTATTCTGAACCGCGTGGACTTCCTATACTAACGTGTTATACACAAACATGCAAAAACCTGTACTAGTTACTAAAATTGTATAAAAAACTGCACAGAAAAAAACGTGTCCTGAACCACTCAAACATATTCATAGACTAATAAGATACATGCACAAATGGTTGGAAAAATTTTGATGATTCTGTAGACTTTACATATCTTCTGAGATCTGGGGATTTACGTAAACGATGGTGATATCACGTTTCCAATCGATGAAAATATGTTTGGCGGCCCTCAAAATGCGAACAAATAACTGGAGAAAAGTGTTCTGATCACCTAATTCTAGTGGACAACCACAATGTTGGAACACCCATGCGTAGAAAAACACTAGCTTCAGATTACGTACTTAATGACGTCCTTTCTGGTATAGTGACGCCACTTCCCAATTCGTTATAAAGTGTAAGCTAAGACGATATAGCGAAATATTTGTGTTAGCCAAGTCGTTTTAACGAGAAAGTAAAAATACTAGCCTACTAAGGTTTTCGTATACAGACTACTATGAGAGTATAAATCAGCTCAGTCATTATAATGAAAAATTTTAAAAATATTTGATCAAACACCCACTCGTCTTGATAGACTAGGATCTTATTTCTGACCTACATTGATTACCTGCTATGTGTACAATGAAATACAAGTGATTCTCGACAACTAACGCTACACAAATTATTTGCAGAGAAATGACTAAAAAGCATTAAAATGAAAAAGAGGCCAATTCTATTATAATGAAAATAAATCATAATGATAGACAGATTAAAAGCACAAGAAAAAAGTACGAAGGAGATTAATCATAAATCTCACATGTGTGTTACTACCTACAACCCAAAAAGCAGGAAAAAAACTATAAAGCATTACCAGAAAACATAACTGATAAAGATGAAAAGCTCGGACATTCTTTCATTAAAAAGCCAACAATTGCATTTAAAGGACACGCAAACACTACAGAAACAATCGCTTAACACATGATACAAAGATGGTAAAAAATATATTAAATTACATCTACTTAGTAGAAATAAAGCTGCAATGATTTAATCATGCCTATTACCTCGTGCATTTTTACTTGTTATACAGAACAGGAAAAGTTTTGATTTGCGCGGATAAGATTATGTATCCAGCAGCTAAATAAAAGCAGTTTATATGTATTTTTATCAATTGGAAATAAACTTTCGATTGGATTTCAAATAAACACAAATTGTACATTTGTACATGTATTGAAAGAAATCCAAAATTGTACATGTGTTTAATTCATTAAATAACTACAGAAATCAACTATACGCATTTTAATGTTAAAAATAGAATAGTGGTATGACTTTTAAATTTTTCCCATATAGCGGAATGGAATATTAATATGTTTTATTGTCTTTGGTTTATGACTTTTAAATTTTTTCCATATAGCGGAAGGGAATATTATTATGTTTTATTGTCTTTGGTTTAAACAAAAAATATCACCAAAAAGAGCTATTTATCATACAACCAAGGAATAAAAGAAGTATACGTTCCTTAAAGCCGAGTACCTTTTATTTGATTATAGTGACGATAAAGCTGTTGTTGATTGTTACATCAACATGAAGACGTTCCTTAGTTTCCTAGTTGTTCTTGAATATATCAACCTCATTTTAAAGTGTTTTCGTCCATTTTTCACCCGTCCTGGCTGGAAAACAGACCTTTTTCTTCATAAGCTTTTGAAAATGTCTAGTCTACATAGTAATCCAGTCCGAGGGAACTGATATATTACTGACACAGGGATCTTTACAATAAATTCAAATGGACCACGACTTATACGATTGCCTCGCAGATGACCAAGCCGTTATCTCTCTTAGTCGTGATGCAGAAACTATTTACTTCTCCATTGACCTGGCCATTTGCTGTTTTTTATGGTTTACATTTGTTCCAACTTTTTTTTGGCTTACGTAGTATTTTTTAGTTATGATGTATTTTACTTTATACATGTTATTGAGTGTACGAATAAACATTTTTTTTCAAACTAAAATGTCACTCTAATTATAATTTTTTTTCGATGAATATTACATGCTTTGTTTAAAGGATTCATAGGTAGTAATTAGTGCATAAATAGATTAATAGTCAATATACAGCATTAGTCCACACTTTATAAAAGTATATATATGTAATCGTATGTGTAATATGATATGAATTCATACATTTAAGAAGAATAACACATTTTCTTTTTAAAGAGGACACACATCAGAAAATGTTGCATTATATTAACTTAATTAAAAAGAATAGTAAAATTGAAAAAAGACTTATAAAAATAAATGTTCTTAGAATAGGTTATTAAAACATTTGACCATATTTAGATATCAAATGCATGTTAAATTTGTAATCTGAAAATAAGAGTTCCTTTTCAATTTCCTTCATTCTTTTAAATATTTAATTTGAATTAATAATCTATGTATATTGTCCCTTCAGATCATGTAGATGTTTTTCTGACTTTGATTTCCTTGACATAAACACCTCTACAACGTTTGTATACGCTCATGTTTTTGTTTGTACATAACATTATCTGTCGCATAATCAGCCCGACATGACATATGAACATGTATATCTTTACTTTGCCATTTCATTACCAAGAAAAATATGATATTTCACTCTCACCGAGTTTGGATGTAGGACTGATATTACTGTTTATGAAGACAATCATCTGATATGTGAAATATATGAGGAGATACTAAGACGTAATCAAATAGACACATTATTAGACAGTTTAAAAAAACAGTTGGCCGACAGAAAAAATAACAAATACAACACACAATATAACAATGCAAATCCCAATGACCAATCGGACAATCAAAGTTTCCTGGATAGGTGAACATATTTTGCTGGACATTTACGAAGGGACGACCGTCACCTTAATGTCAGAAACCCTTGTTTGACCAGCCTTGCAGTGATCAGCAATGCTCTGTCTAGAAAATCACGGGTGCTGCAGGAAACCCACTTCGCAGAAAGGGAAAATTAATTATTTGAAAGTTAAAGCCATCTTGCTTGTCCTACAAATCAAGGCGACAGTTGTTTACCTGATGTTCAAATCTAGTATATCGATTAAAAATATACAAATTGAGGTGGCAAATAAAAACTGAGGGAATCGTGTGAATTCCAAAAGATGCGAGACCGGATGCGTCGACAGGGTTAGCGTCTCCTGCTATAAATGCACCACCATTACGTATAACTTAGAGCCCAAACCTGCCCGTTTTGTCGATTGTAGTGTAAAAATATAAATGATAAACAAACTTTAACCTATCTATTTTGTCTTTTATTTCCAGCCCATTTGTATAAATGGGACCCAAAAGGTAATTTATTCAATAAAAAGAGGTCATGTATATGTCGAAAGCTGGAATTAAAGGACTATGCAAGTCTCTTGTCTTTCGTCTGCTGTAGATGACTTTGAATAAAGTCTGCCTCGTAAAATAATGAAGGAAAAATCTTCGATTACGGGAGCATTATAAGAACCCAATGGTAAAGCAAAAAATAAAATAACAAAAATACCGAACTCCAAGGAAAATTCAAATCGGAAAGTCCCTTATCAAATAGCAAAATCAAAAGCTCAAACACATCAAACGAATGGAAAACAACTGTCATATCCTGACTTGGTACTGGCATTTCCTCATGTAGAAAATGGTGGATTAAACCTGGTTTTATAGCTAGCTAAACCTCTCACTTGTATGACAGTCGCATAAAATTTCATTATATATAAAAAACAATGTGTGAACAAACAAACGAACATAAAAGGTAAAAAATAGGGGTACTCTGTTGATTAAATATTCAGCATGTTGATTATATCGTCTACTTGACTGACTTTTTAATCAGATAAGGGTTTAACGATGTAAGATTTGTCTTCCTAGAACTAGATATTGGAATATACGACTTCCATGTTTTGTAAAAAAACAACGATATGTTAATTTTTTAACCATGTTTTTAATTGGTATGACAAATAATGGAGTATGACTAGAGAAGTCAAAGGTTTTCACGAGATTAAAAACTAAATGTTATACAACAATTTTATAAAAATAGCAAACAGTATGCTTTTTTTCAATTCAAATTAAATGGACCCCTTTTGCTGCCTTAAAGGACAATAGCTGATATAAAATCCTTTAAAAACGTTTCATTTTAGAATAAAATTGAGTTTTTGCTAATTGTCTACTGACATTGGTGCATAATGGGGTTTTATAACATGAATAATGAAGATGTAGACAATTTATAATGGGGAAAAATTGATATTAATTCAGTCATACTGTATTACATCGCTATATACCTATTTAGTTACTCGAGGACATTATGCTGTATAATGTTTAATGTTTTAGTATGCTGTTTCGTAATTGCGTCTGTGTATCTTATATTGCCATTTTGTCCCATATTAATTAATATGTGTTAAACAGTATCAAGTATTTTTCAACCAATTTAAAATATCAATATCTTACACACAGGTATATAAAACACACGGTATTTAAAAAAACATACTTAATATCATAAAAATTGTAATGATTTTTATTAATTGTAAAGGTTAAACATGTTAAACATGCAATTTAGTCTAAAATATATAATGTAATTTTGAGTTTTCATAACCAAACATCCCTATTTTTGGAGGGAAATATATAAGGAAGTACGGTACAAAAGTGTCTTAACAAATCTGTAACATAAATAAAACTAAAATAACTGACTGGTGTTGTATTCATTCGTAGTAGATTTTAAATAAAAGATAAAACACCAGTGGCTTTCTATTTAAATTCATTTAAAAACCAACCATTGTATTTTAAAATTTTAAAAATTGAAGTAAAGACACTATTGTTCTGCTAATATTGATACTAACTTACGAGTTCAAAGTTTCTTTTAAACATCACCCCTTGCCCATTACAATACTAATATATCCAGTGAAAATGGGGTTAGTCACTATCTCTTTTATTTTATGTTTGCACTCTTTTTCGGTTTATGCTGATGTAATAGATCATAAATAATTAATTTAATTATACAAATTGTAGAAATGATAAACTGGTACAAAACCGAAGTCAATGCAAAAATTGATCGCAAAGGAGCGAAAATGAATATAGAATATAGAATTTCGAGAAAAAAACAGATGATCCGGAATGCATAACATCGCAAGATATACATTAAAAAAATGTAATAATTTCAATTTTTATGAACCTCCCATCAATTTTACATTTTATTAAACGAAAAAAGACACAAACAACTGATTAAATTGACCAAGTTGTGAGTATAAATTATATCGTCATGTTACTGTAAAAAATTGAATATCGTTACGGCTTGGTAATTTTGAAACAAATATCTATTGTAGGCCAAGTCATAAATAGTTTATGATGTTTTCAATAGGAAATAAATGTGTCCGCCTTTATAACAGGAAGTAAAGAAGAATGATGTAATTTGCAGAAAAGACTTATGGAGCCCAAAGAAGATAACTATGAAATATTATACAGTCGTGAAGAGGTATGCGATTTCAAATTTTGAGTTTAAAATAACTTTATTTAAATAAATTTATCTATTTTTCTTTATAAATTTAAGGTGAAGTAATGTTTTGCCTTTTTTATATTGATATAGGTCTTGCTTGAATAGTCAATGTAAATATCCAGTATATATTTATGATATCAATTATGTCCATGAATTATCTGATGATACAATTGCATTCTTCAAATGTCCATCTTCTCATTCGCAAAAGAAAAAAAATATACCGTAATGTTAATCAATATGAGAATACCAATCATTAAACTTATGATACTATATAGTAAATCTAAGATCTGCTACAAGTATTCATTCATTGTAACATAGATATATTTGCGTACAAGTATCATTGTAAAAAGATAAAGACCTAATATAAAAATAAGAAGATTTGCAATGAGGCAACTCTCCACCAGAGACCAAATGAAAAATAGAAGTTAACAACTATAGGTCACCGTACGGCCATTTACAATGAGCATAACCCATACCGCATAGTCAGCTTTAAAAGGCTCCGAAATGACAGATGTAAAACAATTCAAACAAAAATAATAACTTTCTGATTTATGTTCAAAACAATGAACGAAAAACATATAAAATATATACGGCAAAAAAAAAAACTTTATTTCGAAAAATCTATCAACAGCACCTTTTTTTATATACTAAATTTTTCAATTTTGGATAGGCAATTAAGACATTCATCAAAAACAGTTAATTTGCATTTTCCAAAAAAAAACATATTGTAAAGCACTATAAGAAACTACTTAATACCAATGAGTCTTGAGTGAATTCTGAGTTACAATATCTTTTAAATAGAAATGTGTCTGTAATTTATCGATGTGAAATAAGCATTCTCAATATGCTGAAAACTATGTCTGTTTCTTTCAGTTAATAATTATTTCATAACTCATTGTGGGTATGCCAAGTGGTTAGCTTGACAAATACTCAATAATAACCATGCGTAATGCTAGGTTTATTTACATCGAACACAAGCACGAAACCCCCCCCCCCCCCCCACCGTCTCCATTCGGAATAAATTAACGACGTTCAATTCCGATTAAACTAGTGTCGAGAATCTTTATTTTTGTTTTGTTTCAGCAGTTGATAATGGTTCATCGATTGCATCTGTCGATGAACGATATTACTTCTACTTACGCTCAGCAGACAGAAACTTTTTTGTGCTTACGTTTTCTGCCAACCTGCAGTACATAAGCGAATACAAGCATAAGAAAAAAAAACACAAACACATAACGTAAGACAGGCTCTTGTCGGGCGAGTACTTAAAAGTTGAGTAAAAAAACTAAAATAAAACTGAAAAACGAAATTTTTCGATTGATGTTAGCTTACCCGAAGTTACCAATAGAAGTATGGGTCATCCTTTGAGTACCTCTGATCAAACATTTTGATGTTGATAAGTAACGACGTCACACATCCCTGATATTACAGTTGCAAGAAAGATGATATGGTGAAGGGATGCATGAAATCACTCAAATTATCAATACATAAATAGGTCAATGAAGAAAGCAGTGCCAAATCCTTTTATCATATTTTATTTCTTATATTTTGCTGACATTTGCCATAATCGGCGTTACGTATTGTAGAATGTACAACATGTACTCCTGATCCAATTTGTCAAAGTTTAACAGATGTGGTAACATTTTCGGGTACGAAGTGAGATTATATTTTTTTACAAATTAGGAAACTTAGAAAGGCTCCATTAGATGTTGCTTCAGCAGGAGAAAAGTCCCTTTTTCACATAGTTTAATTCTCTAGAAATTCAATTCTATACAAACATTTAATAACACCAAATGTTTAAATCTTAATTGTACAGTCTTCTGCTCTTCAAAAAAGCACTAATGGTTAAGCTCAGTCAATTATATATATTGGCATCATGTTTAATATCATGTATACCGTTTTTTTTTTTAAATTTCTATTCATAGTTGAGTTCCTTGATTTTGAAGCGCATTAGGGATATTGTTTATTTTCTTTTAATTTGGTGTTGCATATTTTGAATACACCGCCAACATAAGTAACGAATTTGTATTCTAATTATTGAACATAGAGAGACTGTAATACATTTTGAACATATTTAACAACAACATTTATGAAATTTGTTATTTGACAATTTCACTTATAAATTCAAAATATAAACAATTGAACGATAACATTCCTACAATACAGTCTTTTGGATTATTTCTTGACATTACCAATATTCCAAGAATGTTACACACTGAAAAACAGTCGCTTGCAAAATTGACCAGATTCGTTAATTATATAACAGTTTAGTTAATATGCCCTCTTACAATTTCACTCTTTTACAACACATAAATTAATGCAATGGACGTTTAAAAAATTCTACTTGCATCTAATTATTACAATAAAGTATGGGTTAATTTTTTAATATTAATTCTTTAATCATTTAATCAGAACGGTGTTGAGTCTGAACAAGTCAATTAATTTTAATTTAAGTAAATTTTTCAGTAAGTGATTTCTATTATGGTATTTGCACAATACGATATAGAGACAAACCGCCAAAAACACCCACATTTTTACCGCCACTTCTTTGGTTAACACCACCAAAATATTTCTACACCAAAATATTCCGATCTACGGTATGTATCAAATTTTAAGCCTTGTAAGTTTTTGTTTTATATGCTTTATAACCATATAACACTGTCTTTTGTTTTAACATTATCGTGTACTAAGAAGATAAAAGAAGTTACTCACAATGCTCTTAAACTTTACTTTATGGTCTTTTAATTTTTTTGTTTCGAGCATCATTCGTCTTTTGTAGACGAAATGTGCGTCTGGCGTCTGGTGTACAAATTAATAAATCTGGTATCTTTGATGCGTATTTTTCACATGTCAGGTGACTATAGAAATGGTTTGATTTTAAAACTTAGAAAATACTGAATAACAAGCTTAAGTCCAAACCAATGTATTGTTTCTTTATATTTTATAGAACTTCAATCGAAAGACATACCAAAGAGAAGATATACATGAACTTTTGTACAGTCGCGTGGTAAAAATCGTATTTTTTTTCATGTTTATTACTATGTTAATATATGACATAAATATCGATATCATAAATATTTTCAACACATTAAATTAACATTTATTAAAAGAAACTTAATTTTTTTTTAAGTGGCAGTCAGTCTAAGAAGCAAGAATTTAGGGATACATTGTCCGAAAAACCTACTGAAATGTGTTTGCACTTATGTGTTTTAAAAGTTAAATCTAAATTCAATAACCACATATCAAGGTGGAAAGGGTCAAAAGAATGTCAAATTATTGCTATGACCCTGAAGACTGATCCTTATTATTTGTAGATCATGCCTCTAAAACGTTCAACATCAACAATATCATCTTTGTAGACTTTTGCACAATGTATCACCTCACAACTATATCAAAGACTGTAAAATTCATAAATGGACTGGCAACTCTTGGTTAACAACAAAGCCACAAACATCACAATTAGCATAGCCAGATATATCATTAGCAATATTATAATGAAAGGGACATGTAAATAATATTCATAAAGACAAAATGACAACTCAGAAAAATGAAATGTGTTTGAATGAAAAAACCTTTAGCCAAAAAAGAATACTGTCAGTTTATTCTTTATTTCTATTATAGATTCCTAACTTGAACCTGGAATATATCTAAATATCAAATGAAAAATTCTATCGGACTGAGACAATATTATTGCTGGACAAGTCAGGGAAATAAAATTTCTAACTCATAAACATATAAGAACACGTTTAATAAGGTTATTTTGAAAACGCTTAAACCAATCCAAGTCGATAATTCCTTCTCTTTTACTTCTTTAAGTCTGTTAAAACCGACAGCTGTCATAATGTGATCCCGTCTACATTGAATGTGGACAATGCTACCCAATCGAGTAGATGTGTGTGCGAGGTCGATTGGTATGATTGATTGATTGTTGGTTGCTTAACGTCCAGTGGCAAATATTTCATGCATATTCAGGACGAGAACAAGTTCACAATAAATACAATAGGTAGGTTCTGTAATAGATTAAGGGATTAAGGTCGGAGAAATTTTGACTGCCACGGGAAATGAGGGTATATTGGATAGGGACAGAAATTTAGCCTTGCAACAGGTCACCTACGGACCCCTCAAAGAGTTGTTGCAAGGGTTCTTAACGTGCAAAAAGCGTGGCACTCTCTTTACACGAGGCATCGGATTTAACGTCCCCATTCTGACCGGACGTGGCTGCAAATTTGTACATCCCGCACAGCCAAACGGACGCCCCACTTTAGCACGGGTTTTACTGCCGGTCGGAGGAAGACCAATGGTGACCATACTTCTATTCCCCAGTCACCCTTGGGGGTTCGATTGGTATGAAGGTGGAAGAAGAGCAATTGTGTATTTTCTGACGAACTATGTTGAAACATCTCGCGAAGTTTTTGACAATGAAACCATACCTGAAAACCCGCAGAACACTTACATGAAATTCCAAGATGACCTCCAGAAAGAATCTAGAACTGCTATAGAGTTACTTTTCACAGGCAAGTTCACATAAAACTATCATGAGTAAATATGCACTGTTAAGTATTTGTCTTTTCAATATATATAGGCTGACCAACACTGACAAAAATATTTGAATTAAAATTAGCATCAAAGATACAAATTTGTAGCGTTAGATAGCTGTTTCTGGTTTTACCGTCATCAGTAACGCTCAAGTTCAACTATGGAAAATATACCAAAATATAGACCAAAAGTTGAAGAGTAATGCAGAAGTCATCTTCACAGAGAGCCAATATCGGATGAGGTTGCCTATGCTCGAGGGAGACACAATGAAATATTCACAATTAAAAAAAACTACTGTCAAAATAGGTATCTGATGACATTCAAGCACAAATGAAAACACATGTACTTAAAGACTCAACTTTCGGATGAAAAATGATGTGATAACATCAGATTGAATTGTTGATAACAAAAGCAATAATTATCAATACTAATTGTTATAATTTATTGGACTCTTTGTCTAACTATTTGGTGTGTCAGATTTAAAAAAAATCTTGATATTTTGATATATCAAATATATTAAATTTTCCGTTTGTACCCATTTGTTTGTTCAGTAACTACGTCAGTCAGACTGCACGTTTCTGTGATCTCAACAATTTACTCACGTTTGGAATGTTTTCACTAATAAGTATATTTTTATTTCAATTGAAGGAAGTCATGCTCAAAATCTTTTAGCTTTTCACTGGAAGTACCCCCCGAATACTCCATTAGAGATGGGACTAAGATCAATGACTGATATAGATGTTTTGCTTGTAAATAAATACCAAACTGTAGCAGAGGTACCACATTCCTCCAAACGTCAATACATAATGAAAAAAAGTTCTCACTCAGGATATGTCAATCTATTCAAAGGAAAACAGACAATTTCAAGTAAAGGATTTAAAAAATATTGGAAAACTATAATAGACAAAGTTCAAATGCATGCATTCCTCAGTGGACGTGGCAAAAAATTTCCCGCCAGAGGAGATAAGTCTTCAGGTAAGTTTTAGTTGCTCAGTCCTTAGTTTTCTATGTTGTGGTTTGTGTACTGTTGTTTGTGTATTTGTCTTTTTCTTGTCTTTTAGCCATGGCGTTGTCAGTTTATTTTCGACTTATGAGTTTGAATGTCCCTTTGGTATCTTTCGCCTCGTTTTTAAACATTTTCGTCTTCAGCTCAAATTGCTCCTTATATATGTGATTTTCCTAAATAAAGTCCATAGACATTGACACAAAAATGACTGTTTCTTTATGATATAGGTATCTTTGTTTGTCTTTCTTGAAATTTTAATGTTATAATATTGTAAACAAAAAAGTCAACACACTACATTGTCCCCCTACTGGCATGGTGATGTTCTGTTTTAATAAAAATTCAAAGAAGTGGCCAATTTAGAATATAGATCTCCAATAAGGAGGTGAACTCATTTTGTGTATTGAATGATATAGCGGTGGTGAGAACAATAAAAATCCCGGTCAATTAATATCGACGTAGATACACATATATCTGTTGATTAGTTTATGTTGTCGACATATTAGACGACTAGATATACTGCAATTATGCCGCGTTGTTTCAAAGTGTTCACTCAATCTTTTAGCAATGTTAATAATCATCAGCAAGGGGTAAGTCGATCAATTCAAAAGACAAATTCTTTGTGGGATTGCAGTGTCATTATGACGTCATTATTAAAAACGATCTAAATACCTAATGACTTTATTAAACCATGACATCAAATATCCATGACTTTTGAGAAAATTTCTTAGATTCTATCAAAGTGTTAGATTTATTTTCCTTTGTCTTTGGTTATTAAATTTACGACTCCTCAGAATCGTTTGTTATGAACTATTGTTTATTGGTAGCAAATAAAATAACTGACTCACCACTGGCTCGCTTACTATGATATTGCTATTCAAAAACACTAGTTAATGACAACTATACATATTTTCCCTCGTTGTGAAATCTATATACAAATATACAGTAAAGGTCTATAACAGTCACCATGATTACAGTACACATGGGTCTAGTTATCATCTAATTCAACAACTGCAAATATAATTTGTTTAGCCTTGACAAAGTTGAAAAATGGCTAACTCTTTTCAAACTCAAACTAAATTCTTACACTATTTTCATTATTTAGGCATAATATTTTCCTACTTACAAACCTAGTCATAATTTCTTGAAACTACATGTACATTTGTTACCCCAAAGGTATGTCAGAATCTAGTCAGGTAGACTTATTCAACTAAAGTTATTTTCGACATTTCCCTCTCTTTAGAGAAAAAAATAATTTTGTGGACTATAACCAGTCATTTGAGTGGTTGTAAAGGATACTAAATATAAAATATGAACAGTTGGTATCATAAGGAATGGAAAACTTCTCTAGATCTTGTATGCATATTTTAATGAAGCAATCATTGTATAACTATTCCTGAATATATATTTATATCTGTTGAAAAAAAAAAAATTTTGAAAAAAAAAAAAAAATAACTAAATTACAAACACACAAAATATATTCATTTCTTGTAGAAAAAAACTAATTATAATCAGAAAACAATAAAATTATCTGTCTGTCCCTGAGTGATATTCAGCGATGACACTTATGATCCATATCATAGAACCCAGCAATATGATGTATCTTTCAAATGTGTTAATGTCAGAAAAATTACATATACTGGCTTATAAAGGAACTTGGTTAGGTAATTCAAAATCAGTATAAATTTTAGTATTCTCGGCAATTGATAACAGATAAAAAAAGGAATTTTCTTTCCTATAGCTGATGTAAAATTGCGAAAGTGTCTAATCAGGCAGCTTTATATTGCCGGGCTAGCTAAGTATTCAATGAAACATTTTCCCAAGTTAAATCATCTGTTGTATCAGCAGACATATTTGGCCGTCATAAGTACTGTGACACAAACTACTCTAGGACTGATGTGAACGGAATGTTGATACCAGCATATGAAGTTAAGTTATCTTAGTCAAACAATTTTCTATAGTCTATGCATCCTACTTTGTATCTTATTTTGTAGGTAGATATTTGCTGCTGACGATAGCTATACTAATCAGACATTTATTTCAGTTAAATTGAAGTTTAAATGGGGAAGTTTTATGGTCATCGTCATGAATTTGTTAATATCTCCAGAGTGTTTTTCTCACAGATAACTCGGGATCTGTTCAAATTGTGGTAATTTCTTTTGGTTCCTTTTGCTTCTTTGAGACATCTAATATATTTTGAATTACCTTTAGAAATACGGCAATTGCAAAATGTAAAGTAAGAACTGAATAATCTATTTGTTTTATTTGGTTTGGTTTGTGTTCAAACAATTATATA
The DNA here is from genome assembly GCF_021869535.1 of Mytilus californianus. NCBI lineage: Eukaryota > Metazoa > Mollusca > Bivalvia > Mytilida > Mytilidae > Mytilus > Mytilus californianus. The sequence continues at coordinate 55,400,980 of NW_026262679.1, read as the reverse complement.
ATCATTTTGTGAAAAGCTATGTGTGTTTGTCGATAAACTTCAGTTTCACATGTTACTTTGTATCGTCGTAAATAGACAAGTTTCTCATATGTAATCACTGCAAAAGTCAAAACTTAAATGTTGTATTAAAGATATACGGAAAGTCTCGGTACCGGCTGTTTACCCCAACTTTAACAGGAAAATGATGGGGATTAACTTAAATTAAAAAATGTACTAAAAAATAAGCATTTCAAGGCAACAAATTAACTGCTATATACAATTTCGATAATCGTCTTCCCATCTTGTAAGCTCACTTGGGCCAAAGATACATATGAGGTATTGCCATGATCCCTTGGCATTCGTCGTTGACAGTAGTCATTTCAAGCTTTAAAAGCATTTGAACCAAACGTGGAAAATGGGTAATTTTTTCAGTACGCCTATGCTAATTGTTATAATTTTTTTTAATAAAAACCCAGTTGTAAGCTTTAAGTGTTTAAATGAAAGATTGTAGCATTTATGAGTCTTCAGAATTAATATTACACACGATTTAGATCTATTTTTATGAGATTTAAATATATTTAAGTCAGATTGTTGCATGATTTATGCTCGTACAGTGTCAGTACTGAATTGATTACAAGAGAATTTATTGTCTGAACAGTACTGAATTTACCGCAGTCGAAAGATATGTAAATTGAATAAAAGACTAAACATGAATTAACAATTTACTGTTCAGTCTTTTCAGATGATGTTTGTTTACTAGTGCTGATTGCTTTGAACTCTTAAAAATGAACTATTTAAGAATGTTTATAATAATTCTAAGCAAAAATCAGAGTTTCTTTATTATTCTACGTAACATTGATTTCACAAACTAATTTCAAACGGCGTACATAAGTGCATGTCTATCCCGTTACCGATACTACATCAACCGTGTAATTATTACCCATTTGAATATAGAACTACAAAGTGATGATTTAAAAAGCACAAAGCATACTAACAATTGAACACGGCAAGTTTCTTACATAACAGTGTAAAGAAAAGAAAATTCAAGAACTTTAGTAAAACAAATAAGTGTGTACCCTTCTTTCATGTCTGCTGTTACCAACAAATTTATAAATGACAACAAAAAGTGCAATTACGTGTTGGCAACGAATTCGAAGACCACAGAACAAAACATCATCACTGCAAAAAAGGAGTAGTTATGATTTCATGTATTATGTGTATGAGCTTGACGATACATTCGATTGACATGTGTTTACGGAAACTCTGAATTCAAATTTTGCTGCTTATTGCCGTTGGACCGATATTACACAACGTCCATGGAGACTTCTTTTATTTGCACAAAAAATACCTATGGAGTCAAGTGCGCCATAAAATTCAAATCTGAGACGACCCTTTCATTTTACCTGTCAAAATCGGTGGCAAAAGTTGGTACCGTATCTTTCCGTAAATCTCTTTTGGGCAATACAAAAATCATAATTAATTTATTTGACCTTTTTCCACTTATATATCAAATTTTATATCTCATACATTGTATATCTCTCTTTAAGCAATATGCCTGCTTTGTTTGTTGTCGATGTACAACCTTATAGCCGGCAACAATTGGACTGAGACCACTACATTTGATGCCTGCTTTTGGAGATTTATTCTCTTATTTTTAGGTCAAACGAACATTGAACTGCTTGTTATGATAATTCTAAGGTTGTTAGGTAAATATATACCTTGTAAATTATGACCCTCTCCATAATTCTTTTTGCAAGTGGTAACAAAACTATCAAGTATTTTACCCTTCCTATTTCCCCATTTTAAAACAAATATTTTGTTTTTGATGACCCTTGTCCTCTTGATTTATATCTCAAATGCTACTTATGTGTAGGTTTGTTTTTCTCTTCGTTATATAAATTAAAACTACACAACGGTGACATGATTTATTTTGTATATTATATAGGACCAGCATTGACTAAATTGGAAAGTATAGGTAACAGAACCTTTTACGACCATGATTTTGTACCAGCATTAAAATGTGTTGGTTGGCCTTCTCAAGCAAAAGAATGGAAGTTAAGAAAAAGACAAAGTGGATGGCCATCACCAGATTTAATCAGCAAGTGTCTAACGTCAGACTGCCATGTTGTGCCCGTTGGTCACAAATGCAGTTCTAAATACGATAAACGAAAGGAATGGCGCATATCGTTTACCGGTGCTTCATATATACTAGAACATTCTTTGAGTTTTAACCAAAGACAAGCATTTATTCTGAGTAAACTACTGATTAAAGAAACATTAAACATTCTTTTAAAACGCAGACCTAGTTTTGAAAATTTTAGATTAGTGACTTCCCATGAAATAAAAACGTCATTTTTATGGTTATGCGAGGAAAAACTGGCATGGGAAAACATTTTCATAGATTGTAATGAAATAATTGAAAAACTGCTATACTTCTTATGCAAACGGGTTCTTCCTGATTACTTCATTCCGGAAAGAAATATTATTGAAACAATATCGGAAGAGGCAATTGAACAATGTATCGATTCCCTTCATTCAATCCTCATCGACGGCAATCTTCTGACTATTTTAAATAAATGTCTACGGTCAGTTTATGCTGATGTCACAAACTATCCTTTACCAATGGTCCCACAAATTAAAGCATTTTTGTCTGATGTTGACAATTTCATTGAATCAGGAAATCCTTCAAATCGATTATACATTTTGAGTATAATTCAACTTGTTGTGGATGCATTGACGGCAGCTTTTATGAATTCAAACATGACAAAAAACTTTATTGATATAGGTAAGATTTATTCGAACTTAACTTTCCTGCAGAATTTGCTGATCGGTAGACTCAAAATTAAGGCTTTCTTTGATCTTGACCTGATCAGACAACTTTCTTTCAACACATTTTCTACTAAAGCTGTTCCACTTCTTGAAGAAGTTAATGGAAATGCAAGCATACATGTATCAATGATTGATGAGATGTTCGAGTATTTTACAGAATTGGTTATAGATATCGCAGACAACTTCTCTGATGTTCTATCTCAGGATTTCGTTTTTGAATATTTACAAATGGATATATGGGCTCCAGTTTCGCTGTTCCTTGGAGATTTATGTATCCAAGCTGGGATTCAATATAGAATGCGCCAGGAAATAATCGATTTTGAATCTCTGATCGAACAAAACTTGAATAATCCAGGCCTTGTTGAATCATTGATCGACGGATATGGTACGATAGAAGATCTTCAAAAAAACTCAACTATATCCAAACAAAAGGTAGACAATTGGTTCCAAATATATACATCTTTTGCTGAATGTGGATTAGAACTTTATTTTCATTCATGCAAAAAACTAAAATTAGAAGACACGATAGCATTCAGCTGCTTCGAAGAAAAAATGTCTGTGTCCTTTGCAAAATCATTACGAAAAAACATTCCAGAGATATTTGATGATGAAATGCTAGGAAGTCTTGTGTTGCGGAACAGAATTAAATTATTATTCGACGAAAATTTTGATGACCTAGATTTCAATCTATGAAATTTCATTATTCAACGATCAAAATAGTTTTGTCTCATATATCCCAATGCATGCGCAATGACTGGAAATCAGTTCAATTTGTATTTGTCAGTCTTTGTACTTTGTTATTGCCTTTTGATTATGTTATATTAATGCACATACATTTTATTATAAATTATGATTTCAATTCTGATTGCAATTTTGTATGACATCAATATGAAACAGTTTAGAAGAAAATAAAATGCCTTAATACCGTGAATGATTTATGATCAAGTGACAGTTAAAAATTTCCGTTATGAAGAAATTTTTATAAAAACAAGTACTGTAAAATCAGAAATTTTTGCGTGCATTAATTGTTGCGATATTTGAAGAATGGACAAAAATTCAAGATTCATGATTTACTATTGACTTCAGGAAAATCTGTATACAGATATATGCATCAGATATCAGAATACAAGTTCTTACTATTGCCATTGTCGCATTATGCGCATAATAAAAATAATCGCAATAATTTGATGATTTAGGTGATTACAACTTCAGTTTGATGTCTTATAAATCTCAGCTATGTCTTATTGATCTCAGCTATCGAGTAAGGGGGCAATGGTATTTTTCGGGTAAAAAGATCGCAAATGCTAAACTTTTTTCTTGAACTAAACCTCATTTTCCAAAGCGTATGATATCCATATGTTAAAACATGAATACAATGCACTGTTTTATAATTTTTATTGTCATAAATGGTTTGATGCTTTGAGTGACTATGCTGAAAAAATGAATTTTTGTTTTAGCCGGAAATCAAATTAACAGCTGATTTGACAACATCGGCGATATGGACTGATGATGGTCTCAAGTTTAAGATGGGCCCTTATGAATTTTCTTGATGTTGTTGGTTTTTTTTTTTTGGTTTGCGGAATGCCAGCGCATGAGAAATTTTGAGGATAAGGTCGTCTTCAATTAAATGTCTGTTGTCACGGACTGTATGATATGGTAAATTCTACAACCTCCTATTATCAGATGTTTCGCAGGATACCAAATCAATGGTTTTGTTTGGGTTGTGTAGAATAAATGTCTTTAATACGATAACAATGTAGTTCTATCGTAAGGTCTGCTTCTAGAGCAATGACAAGAGTGACAGTTTTTTTGGAGATAAGAACTAGAGTTTTTCAGTTTTCTAAGTTTGTATATGCGTTGTAAAAGTTTTTTGTTATAAAACAGTGATTGTATCAAAAATGTGATTTTTATGATGTTGACGTGTAAGTGAATTTGATAGTGGTACAAAATTCTTACGAAAATATTTTACAGATAATTCTAGTTGTGCAATATCTTGGTAACATGATAATTGATTGGCCAATGTCATGCGTATATTTTACACTATATTAGTAAATTTAGTTACCAATGAGTGTACCGTCAAAAGTCGCCGTTTTGACTTCTTGAAATACAATATAATGATAATACAATATAGTACTAGTAGATTATAAGGACGTCACTTAAATAAAATTTCATCAAACAACGGAACAAGTGGGAATTGAAACAACTGTCATATCCTGACTTGGTAAGGGCATTTGTCGAAGAAAATGGTGAGTTAAACGGAGAAAATAACTGCAAAATTCTCGTTTCTTCATTCATACAGCATTTTAGAGTTCCCTATATAATGTGTATGGTGTAGTTGAATATGGTGTAATGGTTTATGGCGTTTTATTGTGTGGTGTATGAGGAATACAAACTGTTGATTTTTTAAATTGAGTTCGTTTTATACAAGATATATTGAAATTTGCAATAACGTTACATTTTGGGTAATTTGGAATGGTGCAAATCTGGATTGATGAAAATGAGGAGAAAAGGGGACAGAGTCGTAGTGTTTGATGTATGGTATATAAGGGAAATGGATTATGGTGTAATGGTGTTTGGTGTATTGTGAAATGGTGTATGGTGAAATAGTGTATGGTATAAGTGGGTAGTTTACAACACTCAAAGACTGTAACATTCTTGAAATCGTATAATCCTAATATCAGTGGGTCGGATGTTTTCTACAGTAAGGGAAAACTTTGTGATGTCTATCATACAATAACAGGCGAGTTCGACTTATCCGCTCATGTTTATAATCATTAATGCGTAAAGATTCGATTATAAATATACAATCTTTTCAATATTTTCAACCTTTTGAAAGTTAGCATTTTTTTGGGAAACCTTTTCTTGTTTAATGATTACATTTTATGTAATCATCCGGTAACCATCCTTCTTCCCTTCGATCGACAGGATTCAAAATGACGTTTTTGTGTTAAACAGAATTTTTAAGATGTGGATAACGATAGATAACTCTAAAAAATTACAGCAAAGATTTTAACTAATTATATTTGATACAAATGTTGTATATAAAGACGACATGATCATTTTTGCTAAATCTGCTGTTGAATCGCAGTCTGCCTAAATCAATATATATAAGTTGTGAAACATGAACACTTTAAGTCAATACAGCCAAAAATAGAATTGTAATATTTCCCAAGTTCAAACAGACTAAAAATGCTCATTTTACGTACAGTAACGAACGTTTATCTGATTTTCATGATTTTTAATATCTTGGTTTTATATTTTCTAGAAAGGATACCTTTCATAGTTATAAGTCTAGACTTCAACAACAAACCAGACAAGCTATGGATTGCGTTAGGCAAAACCAATTGTGCTTACCAATATATATTTTATTATATTTGGTTGAAGCTATGGACACACCTATTATATTATACATGTTATATGGTGCTGAAATTTAGGGTTATGAAACAAATGGTATAGGCTGTACCTGAAAGAAGTACAGAAAGAGGTAGGGGTGGGGACATAAAATGATCCATGCTTCTATACGTAATGGAGACAGACAAGTTTTTCTTATTAGTTTAAACATTTGTTTTATTTATTAATAACTGCAGTGTGTATATTTACAATATAAGTTTTGAAACATATTGAAATATTTTCATGAGAATTATTCGAAAAGGCTTCCAAATTTTCAAAACTTTGATGTAAAATGACGGTGGACATGGACACCATAAATAAGCTCCGTTCGAAGATGGTGTTGATACCATTTGAAATCAATTTCTTAACAGAAAATCACATATAACTGTTTTGTCCAGGTATTTATTATTAAAAGTTGTTAATTTAGAAATGTTAATGTAGGAAGAATAAATACTACCGTTTTCCCTTTACTGAAGATCGGAAAGGAAATCAAAATCAATCAGAGTTCAGTTATATTGGACTTTGCAATTAAGACTTGGTAAATGTATTATGAAAGTCTAAAATTGCACATCTAATTGCATGGTAAATGTTGAACTTGGTAGATTACTAGATTTACGGATAAAAAAGAAAAAATTCGTATACACTGTATGAAATGCTGTAATTACTTGACTATATGGCAATGTTTATCATTCTAAATGGTTAAATTATGTAACAGATATATTAATTGAATAAGGATATGTTGAGGTCTGGAATAATCAATTTGTGGGACAGTATTGAAATTTATCTAAACATGTGAAACAGTTTTACCATGATTTGTCTGTAAACGATTGTAAGACTAAAGTATTATCTTAATATCTAAATTATAGAATGTAGAAGTTTGAATTTGGTACGGAAAATAATTTAGCTGTTTTACCTATTGATGTAAGATACAAATCACGTAAATTTAGATTCAATAGTCAAAGGTAACCAATTGGATGTGGTAATTTTTTTAGTATCGATAGATCGGAAAGAGTCATATATGTACCAAGAAGAGTTGGGTGTTGAATGTAATAATATATTTAATTGTCTTCAATGAAGAGACAAAAGTTTGTACCTGCAGACTGTGCAGAGATATGTCAAGTTAATGTTGTTAGTTTCTATAAATTAACAAATAGTAAAGATAAATATATTTTTTGTTGATGTATCCAAATTCTGTAAAATTATCATGTCTATTTCAATGTGGTATAAACTTTCCTACGCAATTCTGTAAATATACATATGTTGTTCATGAATTATGTTTGTTTGTACTATCATGTGTCATTTAAAGAGGCCTTTAGTGAAATAAAGCTTCAAAAGCTTCAAATCTGAAAATTTCAAGTTACTGGGATAAATTATTACACATTGTATGCATTCCTATGGGGAATTGTATTCAATTCTTTAATCGATTTCTGTGTGACTTCAATTCTACAGTTTTATGCTTGTGGTTGTTTTATTTATATATATACTTGCACATTGTAAATTGTATGGCTTTCCAAATACCGTTTCGATTCCTAACATCACTGAAGAGACATTAATTGTCGAAATCCGGATATGGTGTACAAAAACCTTTGCACCTTGATTTGCGGTATACCATCTTTTCCGCAAATTTATTGTTTTCTGTTTAGTATTAAATTTATAATTAAGATCCATTTATTACATCGGTGATCCGTTTATTTGGCAATCGCCAATGGCAGACAGCAGGGTTTAAGAACATTTGTCTTTCGACCTGTTACTCAAATGCGTTTTGTTAAAATATACTTTTTCACTTTTTTGGTCTTTTGGAAAATGTTGTTTGTGCTGTATTTAGACCCCTCTAACAAGAAATTTGTTTTGCATGCACACGTATAAAAATTCCGGTTTTTATTCAACGCAATCATAGGTTTGACGTTGTTTTCAATTTAGACTTGTTTTTTTTATATACATATATATATATGTGTTAATTGTAGTGTTGTATATTGTATATTTTTGTCCATGAAATATTGATGATACATGTAGATGTTGTGAAACATCTGCATGTTGACATCTATCCTGATGTATCAAAACTAGGATCGATTTAAGGCTAGAAAAATGGTTATTTGAACTTAATTTTATTCTTTTTGTATTAATTCGTAGCTCAGTTCTACTTAACCATACTACTTTCTTAAAATCTGCAATTATAAGTTTGGTATGACTCATATAATATATATATGCAAATCCAAGCATGAACTGATGACTAAATCTAGTCATTGTAAAGATATTTTAGAGCAGTTCCAACTTGTTTAAGTATGTTTTAAGCTTGGTGGATTTACATAACTGTTCTTTCCTGGATTTAGATATTTCATTTTTTTACACGGGCAACTCTACACAAAAATTTACGATAAAAGGGACGAGCTTTCCTCATTTTTAATGTTCCTCTTATAAACTTTGATGTTCCTTTGGCACAATTTACCGTGTTTTTATATCAAAACTTGTTCGCAATAGCAAAGAAAAGATTTATTTATGAGTTAGAACTTCTAGTTTTTGGTATTATCCTGTATTTAAAGTTTTAGTCATATATTGGGATTGGATTTGTATTTTTTAAAGTATGTATATCATCAATTCATTAAATAAATGTGATTGAGATTAGTAAATGCATGCCTGCATGTATAATATTTAAATTTAAACAGGTCTAAATTGAAAACAACGTTCGAACCTATGATTGCGTTGGATATACGTGTGCATGCAAAACAAATTTCTTGGTAGAGTGGTCTAAATACAGCACAAACAACATTTTCCAAAAGACAAAAAAGTGAAAAAGTATATTTCAGCATAACGCATTTGACTAGCAGGTCAAACAACGTATGTTCTTCAACCCTGCTGACCTCCATGGCGATTGTCAAATAAACGTATCACCAGATGTAACAAAATGGTTCTTAATTATTAATTTAATACCAAACAGAAAAACTTGCGGAAAAGATAGTATACCGCAAACATGAGGTGCACAAATTTGTACACCATATCCGGATTTCGACAATTAATGTCTCTTCAGTGATGTAAGGAATCGAAACGGTATTTGGAAGACCATATAATTTACCTCAATTTAGGATTAACTTTTGAATTTTGAAGAGTCGAAATAGAATGAACGGATTATATAAACCCGAAGGCAAATATAATACAAGCCCAAACGAAAAAATATAAACAAGTCTAAATTGAAAACAACGTTCAAACCTATGATTGCGTTGGATAAAAACCGCAATTTTTATACGTGCATGCAAAATAAATTTCTTGGTTGAGGGGTCTAAATACTGCACAAACAACATTTTCCAAAAGACCAAAAAAGTGAAAAAGTATATTTTAACAATTTGACTAGCAGGTCGAACAACGGATGTTCTTCAACCCTGCTGACTACCATGGAGATTGTTAAATAAACGGATCACCAGATGTAACAAAATGGATCTTAATTATTAATTTAATACCAAACAGAAAACAATAAACGTGCGGAAAAGATGATATACCGCAAACATGAGGTGCAAAAATTAAATTTATACATTTTATAAAGCAATGTAACCAAATCATATATAAATCAATGTGGCACTTACATTATCAACTAAAAGAAGGCCATGTGACAGTAAAACTTGTTATCTATCAAACATAATTAAATCACAAATTTAGTGCTTATAAAGAAATCACTTTCAATACTTATATTTAGAATTGAAAGACACCCTAGATTTCAAATATCTATTAATACAGAATAACATTAACAATACCAATTATACTGCAATAGATCAGATGCGCATTTCGACAATTATTGTCTCTTCAGTGATTCTCGAGGCCAAAATATTTAAATATCCAAATCTTATACAAATGTTGAAGAGCGGATCAAACCAAAAAGGACCTAAATCATAGCCAAATTCGGACAAGGAATAAGAGCTTTGCACGAGGGAGATATATTCCTTAATTTACAATTATTTCCAAAGTTTTATAACAACACATTTGAAATAATCAATATCCGTATTTTCATTCCAGAACCGAAGTACTGGCTACTTGGCTGGTGATACCCTCGGGGATTAACATTGCACCAGCAGAGGTTTCGACCCAATAGTGGAAGTAACATTAACAGTATCAATAGAAGCAATAACCTCTGTCCTCATGACCCCCTCTGGACAAATATATCAGAATTATAATTATATTGTAGAAATTGCATGTTATTAATGTGAGGTTGGAAATGTGATCAATAATTCTTGGAGCGGATGGATATCGGATAAAAGAAACGAAAACACAAAGAATAAATGAATAATAACTGTTTGGATTTCAATAATAAGATACTGTACATAGAAACTGTTTTTAACTTTTCAATTTTACCTATTCAACACTGTAATTAAATCTTTGAATATTATTTTTATTGGTATAAGTATTGAATTTGTTATCAGTAAATAAAACCATCCTAAATATTACACATATATACTTTCATGGTACTACAATCTGTCGATACCTATAGTTCGGCATTGCACAAGGTCATGTTTTTCTCTGACTTTTAATGACGTCTTTACTCTAAATCCATTGGATGTTGGATGTGTACTGATTGATAATTTAGTCTTAGATACATGATTTTTTTATTAGTTGTTATTGGCTTTGAACTAGCTGTCAGTAACTGCGAGTACTCTCAGATCTGTACTTAGTATCTTTTTGTTGTGGGGATGTATAAGTACCCGTCCACGTCCACTCTGTGTTTTTGTTAGATGTATTTCTATTTGTATCCATCTGATGAGTTAAACCTTTTCAACTGGTTTTTATAGTTTGTTCTTATGTTGTACTGTTACACCACGGTCCCAGGATATTGGAGGGTTGAGCGCTCACAAACATATTTAACTCCGCCAGGAGCCTGTAGTTCAGTGGTTGTCGTTGGTTCATCTCTGTCATATTTGTTTTTCGTAAATTGTTTTGTTATAAATTAGGCCGTTAGTTTTCTCAATTAAATTGTTTTATATTTTTCATGTCGGGGCCTTTTATAGCCGACCATACGGTATGGGTTTTTCTTATTGTTGAGGCCGTACGGTTGCCTATAATTGCTTACATCCACCTCATTTGAACTTTGGTGGGTAGTTGTCTCATTGGCAATCATGCCACATCTCCTTATTTTTATAAAGTTGCATTAACATTGCTGAAATATTTTGTACTGTATTACAAAAGGGCTATCGTAAGCTTGTGAAAAATGAAATACTGCTTTGATATAATAATTATATGATTACACTAACGGCACAAATTTTATTGCATCATATGCGAATTTCTACAATTATAGTCTCTTCAATTATATGCGACTGTCCTACAATTGAGAGGTTTAGCTAGCTATAAAACCAGGTTTAATCCACCCCTTTCTTCATAAGGAAATGCCTGTACCAAGTCAGGAATATGACAGTTATTTTCCATTTGTTTGATGTGTTTGAGCTTTTGATTTTGCCATTTGATAAGTGACTTTCCGTTTTGAATTTTCCTTGGAGTCCGGTATTTTTGTTATTTTACTTTTCAATGTTGCTTGGAGCCAAACTATCTTCAAAAACAAATTGAACCTAGTGCTAACGTTAAAGAACCGATAACACCAAAAAGAGCCAAAAAGTATAAATAATATTATCTTAAATTCATAGTTGAAATGAAAGAGCAAAAGTAATTATAATGCACTCTACAAGTAACAATAAATTTAACTTGAAATTTGTAGTAGATAAGTTAAATCCCTCTTCATTGTTTATTATTCAGTGATGTTCCGAAATTTACCTTGATCAAAGTACCATGGTATGTAACATTTCTACGGACAAAATTAAATGACAAAATAATTTTTTCACTGCACTAAAATTGAGTGTAATTGTTAATATGCACTTGTTCGTAGTGCTTAACCTTCCATTGCATGATTACTTTGCAATACAGAAACAATTTAAAATAACAATGCGTGTTGGTTGTTGCACTTTGATTTCCCCAAACTATAAAAGACAATTGCTTCCGCATCAGTAACCAAACGACTTTTACTAAATTATTGTGCAAGTAGTCTAATGACAATTATTTTTTTTCCTTCCTACGTTGTGCAGTTTAAGATATGATGATGAATTGTGTTTGGCTTCATTTATGAATATTGCCATATTATATTTATTTATTGCCAGTTTTTAAGCATATCTTGCACAGCTTGATGTCCAGAATGAACTTTTAAAAGAAATTGCAGTCACTATGTTAAAATATAAAATCAAGACCTAATTCTTGAAAAAGAATAAAATTACAGAAAACCACGCTCAATTTGAAAACATTACGCGGAAACGAACACTATCTACACAAATCTTCACAAATAACATCTAATTCATGATATATATGTATGTTAATGTTCACAAACAGTTGTCCAATTTACATGTATAGGACGAATTAATACATACAAAAATGGCTGAAAAGACAACGAACAGATTGTAGCTGATTGCAGGTAAAATAGAATTATGTTCCTACAAAATACCACCTTAAATTCAAAACTAAACGTTTTTATATCATTGTTCATACATATTCTATATTCTGTTTAGATAGAAACTTATTATGATAAATAAACAATATATGTATTTTGTACGAAAATGTGAAATTTATTTGTACGAGCTTTAGAAACAGGACTATAAGCGAGACCCTTTCTCCTTTTTCGTAGCGAGTACAAATAAATTTTATATTGCCGACAATGTACATATATTGTTTGTTTCCTGCAATTTACAACGGACACTTAAAAGTTTATTTGTTTAATTTCAAGTCTCTGATTTTCAAGGAAATCGACATAGTTAAAACGAGGACCAACTAGAGGACCCCAAAATGAACTGTCACACTATAAGAAATATTCAAATTACCGTTTCTTCAATATGGAAGCGGAGTAACAGGAGACTTTTTGAGTCATTTGTATTTACGAAAAACAGATGTGTTTAGCACTGCGCCTGTGAGAAGTGAAGCAGTTATATTAATGGATTGTATGTATTACTCATAAAATTGTCGGAAGTAAAGTATTCCAAACGATATGAATATATTGCTTCAAGACAACTCAATGGTAAGGTCAATATATATATGTACATGTACATGGCAGATATTCGAACTGCGAAAAAATGGATGCTTGTAATATAAAAAAAAATATTAACATGTTTTTGCTATAAATTATCAGTAGAGAGGAGGGGAAATATAATATAACAAAATAAATTGTATCAATTGCAATATGGAAATCAAATAAATTGTATCAATTGCAATATGGAAATCAAATAAATTGTATCAATTGCAATATGGAAATCAAATAAATTTGTCGTCGTTCCTAGGAGGAAAATCTTATAGATTGCACTTCTGTAAATATAGACAATACAATTTCCCATAGGAACTCCTTTTACGGCTAAAACTGTGCCACTTTTACTATGAAGTTTCGTAAAAAATTATATCCTACAATGGAATGTTCATATTCACTACTAATTTTTTCAAGGGTCAAAACATAGGGCTGTGCAGCATATTTTCAATATTTATATGCCTAGAATTTCTAAGAGTTTAAACTTACACTAAAATTCTATACGATCCCATCCTTCACTTTTGGTCTTTATAAAAATTCAATCTGGCCGCTATCCATGTGCATTTATACTGGTAAATTTCCAAAGTTTTCTCTCTATGAGATGAAACATAGAGATCAGATCAGGAAACCAGTAGGTAAACAAAACAAAATATTTATGAATATTATGTATCTCCCCAAAAGAGACGTGGTTTGTGAAACAGCTGTATTAACAAAGTGCAACCTAAATATGTGCAGTCATAACTGATAAAACCCTTGAACTTGGTTGTTAATAAAAAAAAACCCAGCATCGGCAATGTAAAGCACCGATTATGCGAGTTTAGTCTACGATCTTTATTGAAATTGATTGTCAGTTTTCCTACCGATGGTCTGTGTTTCTATTCGGGTACTCCGCCCATTCTAATTCTTTATTGTCATTATTGTATGTCCTCACAAACGTTGGGTCTAAGGTGTAAAAATCACAAGTTTTCGTTTTAATTATATCATACACTTTTTAAACGACTTTTACAGAACTCGTTATGGGATCGTGAATGTTTCCTTTTCTGACAGTTTAATTTTTCATTATAGCTAGAATACAATATTTATTTTGTATACTGAACGTACACAAAATCCTCCAATGGAAATTATCTACGGTACTCATCAACTAATTAATGTCTTAGTATAAATGTAATTACAGACTAAAATCGAAATGAAAGGTAGAGAAAAGGTAAAATAACAAAAATACCGAACTTCAAGGAAAATTCAAAACGGAAAGTCCCTTATTAAATGGCAAAATTAAAAGCTCAAACACATCAAACGAATGGAAAACAACTGTCATATTCCTGATTTGGTACAGGCATTTTCTTATGTTGAAACTGGTCAATTGAACCTGGTACAATAAAGCGCTGCATGCTTTTCAGAATTAAGAGTATGAAAAATCCTGATTGGTCGTTGTGTGCACCCGAGTAGTATTGTTGGACGCCTCCCCGATTCTTCTGGATATTAAAGGCAAAATAGTATATTTCATTTTACCCTATTGGAACTAAGACGTCCTTTCTAGGCTTTGACGAAACATGACTATTTAAGTATAGAATTGAAAGACAAGATAGGTAAGTAGAAGTTTGTTAAAGAAAAGTAACGGGAACATATTGTTTATTACAAAGATCAACATTCTACAGTCTGCGCGCTGTATCTCGAAAGCTGCTACTATTGTCTCCTACGGGTAAAACCATTATTGTTGTTTGCAATCTCGTAAACTACTGAATTTACTAATGTTTGCAGATAATGATATAAGCGTGATAGCTGAAAATAGATGTGTTTTTCGTCTTTAAAACGCATTACATGATCGGAAAGCGAAGCAATCATAAACAAATGTGCCTGACAATTTGTGTAGTTAATTAGTTTGCTCTTCTACAAAGAGATATATTTTCCCGCTTTTACATTTGATTAAAGACATTAATTGCCAGTGAGACATCTTGTAAGGAAAGATAAATTGATGTTATGCAATTTCAAGATGTAAATACTAGTTAATTACATGCTATTACATCCAAATCTTTATACATCATACAAGAGACAGGTAAATTATATTAATTTTACATTAGGATTAAGGAAGTTATCCACGTTGCATGTGCATGTAGTAAAGAAAGGCAATCACATGCTTTTTATAGAATGAAACAAAATGAGTGTCTTCTAGCTTTTCTGATAATACTTCTTTTTATTTGATGACTTCAAAATTCGAATATAATTTGTTGTGCGTTTCTAAATAAACACAATTAATGAAACCGATATTTTTCGAGTATACATAATACTATTACTAAGTTTGAACTTTTGATGGTATATTGTTAGTAGGCAGGTATATTGTTAAGGAACGGCCATTTAACTTCAAAAAGGGGGGGGGGTATGTTTTTTTTTCCTAAAAATATATTCTGATCCCCAATTTAATAAAAAAAAAAATTCAGGTCAAGCAGATGACAAAAAAAAATATTCCGAATCCAGATTTTCCCCATACCTTATAGTTTACATTTTGGAAAAAATAGTTTGATTGATAGCGTCAAATGAGACATTGCGCCTGTATACATAACATTCAATGTATCAGTACTAACAGTAAATTTGCAGTTCGCTCAGGAAAAGTGAAAATGAAGAATAACAATTTATTTTTACTAAAATTTGTACCTTACAATGATATAATCTAGGAGATGTCTTCTTTCGCTAGCAGACAATAACTGGATATTATAAACCTTCTTAAACCTATTTGCGTTAGGTCGCGTAACAGGTCATGGTGACGAAGTGTTATTTAGAAAGGTTAAATGGGCATTGAGAACACTTAAACGCATCAATAGTTACATATAAAACATTACTTAACACAGATTAACAATTTATGAACCATCCAACTGTATATCAATGTGTATACATATCAATATTATATGATTCCGCAAATTTGCAGATTTAACATTGTTGTGCTGATATTTAGAGTAGTTATGAATATAATATGTGTTTTCAGTCGTTTTAACCTTCACTGGTGATACAATGCATGACTCTGTCGTAGAGTTGTCACTTGTTTAGACGTTCATATCAATATATATATATATATACATATCAAAACAAATAATATATTTTTTTTTTTCGCATAAAACAATTGGACCCTACGGATACGCATGTGTTTTCAACCTCGAAGGAAAATAATATAAAATATAAATACAACACGTTATAAATTTAATGCGTCCGTAGCGCTTTTCTGGATTTATCTACACCAGGCACGCTCAAAGCCGAATTTTTGAAAGCCAAGTTTCCTTTTTTTAGGTATAGTTCATGTTGAATTTGAACACTTAATCAAGTCATCATCAAAAACTGAAATCAATGTTTAGTTTACATTAAATAACAGTAATTTTTAAAATATAATACAATGTATTGTTAATAATAAGTTTTAACTCAAATATGAATCTTTTGAAATTAAAAATAATTGAATGAGCGTATAAAAAAGTAAGTATGATTGTCAATTGAAAGCAATCATAGTTTATTTCTTTTGTATATCAGATTTTTTTTATCATTAAATTGGGTTATCTGAATTATTTAATCGCATAAACCACTTATATGTATCCTCCTATCTAATTAGATTCTAAGTTATTACTTTATTGTATCAAATCAATATCTTCAATACTTATAAAAATATGGAGATGTCCTACATATGCATGTTTGCCAATGAGACAATTATCAACTATAGTTCAAATGACGAAGATGTAAGCTGTTATAGGTCACCATACGGTCTTCAACAATGAGAAAATTCATACCGTATAGTCAGCTATAAAAAGTCACGTCTTGAAAAAAAATTCAAATGAGAAAAAAAACGGCCTAATTCATAACACTTCAATATACTTATTATGACAGACATGAACAAACGACCACTGACAACGATTCAATTTTCTTCGTATTTAAGAAATAAATATTAATTGACATGATGGCTGAAATCTATTTGTATGGCTGATCTAACACACACACTAAATTAAAAAAAAAACACACTTGATATCATTTCCGTACTCCCAGAAGGTGTTTCTGGAAAAACATTCTTCAAGTACATTCGGGACAACAGTTTTGCAAAGCCATGAATATTAAACGTTTCAGTGCAGCATGGAACAAAAAGAGCCGTAACAGACTAATCAAACTCAGTCTAGTATGATCTACCTTGGCACAGAAAGAAGCAATCATAGCTTTTTAACTCATCTACAAAACTTTTTTTAATATTCTACAAAATGAATACACCCGCTGCATTTGTTTGCACCTGTCAGGAATCTGATGTTCAGTAGTTGTCGTTTGTTGATGTGGTTCATAAGTGTTTCTCGTTTTTTATATAGATTATACCGTTGGTTTTCTCGTTTGAATGGTTTTACACTAGTAATTTTTTGGGGCCCTTTATAGCTTACTGTTTGGTGTGAGCCAAGGCTCCGTGTTGAAGACCGTACTGTGACCTATAATTGTTTACTTTTATAAATTTTGACTTGGATGGAGAGTTGTCTCATTGGCACTCATACCACATCTTCTTATATCTATTTGTCTAGATTTGGATAGTTCTGTTTAACACAAGAAAAA
Source organism: Mytilus californianus (assembly GCF_021869535.1). Lineage (NCBI taxonomy): Eukaryota > Metazoa > Mollusca > Bivalvia > Mytilida > Mytilidae > Mytilus > Mytilus californianus. Next base: position 55,383,192 of record NW_026262679.1, on the reverse strand, counting down.
CATAAATACAATTTCGGACAAAAGAGACGATTTTTCATGGTTTTCGTATTCTTGATTTTGATGTCACTTTGGACCTTGTTATGGTGTATATATCACCCAATTCGTACGCTTTGCTGGTGTTTGCTATGACGTTTTAGATTTCGATGAGCGTACTCTATGTATAGTTGGTAAATAATTAAGTAAGAAATTGTCTGACCATTGATAACTTATTACTTAAAACTGTTACTATTTTTTTCATAGAAACAAACATTTGGTTCTGAAATTTTGGTAAAGCTGTAGAAATTGAATTCTTATCAAAAACGGGATCTCACATCCTAAGTATTACGATAATCACATATTTGTTAGGAAAACATTGGGTTTTGCATATGCAATAACCACAGATTTGCACAAGTCATATTTCTGCCTAGGTCAAATAAACGGTTCTTTCTCTTTATCTATCAAATTGCTACACTTGTCGACCACGGGAGAAACAATAATGGACTACAACCTTGATAATAATTGAATGACATAATGTTTGCAGTTGATGACATAAGCGTGACAACTAAATATATATTATTTTGTTTGTTTTCTTTAAATCTCAATACATCATCGGATAATGAATAAAAAAAAAAAAAACAAATAGCTTGACAATTTCAGTAGTTAATTAGTTTACTTTTATAGAAAGAATAGATTTTTCAAGTTTTACATGTGATTTAAGTTATTAAAGCCAGTGAGAGTTCTCGTAAGGAAAGATCAATTGATATTACGCAATTTGGAGACAATACCAGTTAATTACACATAGTTACTTTCCTAGGCATTATATATATCACACAAGAGACAGGTAAATTATATTAATTTTATATCAGGATTAAGGAAGTTATCTAAGTTACATGTGCATAAAGTAAAAAACAAAAGCAATCATTTTTTGTTTTTTATAGAACAAAATTAAATTAGTTGCTTCTGGCTATTCTATTAATACCTTTTTTTTATTTTTTTTTATGTCCCTAAAATTGTACTATACTTTGTTGCGATTAATAAAAAGTGACATTCCTGAAACACATATTATGAAATCGATATTGTTCCCTTATAGATGCTGTAAATTAGAAGTGCTTTTGCTTGTGTAATGTTAGTATGCAGGAGTACCATTCATTAATGGGAAATTGCGCCTGTGTTTACATGATTTAGTACTAGCATTTAAGCAGTTCGCTCAGGTAAAGCTTTAATTCGTTCTGATTGTTGTGACTGAATGTTTGTTTTTGCTTCTTAACTTTTTTAAACTTTGGATTTACAAATTTGTATTTCATGATTACTTATTGAAATTAAATAAAGATAAACATATTATTTTTACTGAAGTATGTATCCTACAATTATAAAGAGATGTCATCAACCGCTAGGGGAAAATAGGAAAATAACGGGAGACAATAAACAACTTTGAACTAGCTGTCAGTAACTGCGAGTACTCTCAGATCTGTACTTAGTGTATTTTGGTTGTGGGGATGTATAAGTACCCTGCCACGACCACTCTGTTTTTTTTTTTTTTTGTTACTTGTTTTTATACATAAATCAGGCCGTTATTTTTCTCGTTTGAATTGTTTTACATTTAATTTGTAATTTCGGGGCCTTTTAAAGCTTTGCCCATTGTTGATGGCCGTACGGTAACCTAAAGTTCTTAATTTCTGTGTCATTTGGTCGCTTGTGGAGAGATGTCTCAATGGCAATCATACCACATCAAGGTTGATCTGACTGGCGGTAGGTCGCGCAACATGTCATTGACAAAGCTTCGTTTAGAGAGGCAATATGAACAAGGACAACACAAATACGTTGAGAAGTTACACATAAGGATATTTTTGGTACAAGGGTTTGCTAATGTTGAAAAGAATCAACGTTTTGTTTTAGTTATTAAAGGTACATGTACGCCTTATAACGGTATTTTAAAAGCAAAATTGCTGAACATACATGTTAACCTGTATTAACCATTCTATTTAACATTTACGAGTAAGTAAAATATCAGTTGAAACTCAAATATGAAGCTTTTTATAGAGATTATTGAATGAACATACACAAAAGAGTTAGCTGGTAGTTATTTAAGAGCAAAAACAGTTTGTATTTTCTTCGCATATAATGATAAAGGATTTTTGTGTTAATACGAAGCAATTTGAATGAAATAAAGGTTTTCTGTTCACGTTTAGCTTACAAAAATCTGACAACACTCCGTTCTACTTTCTGTTCTTGTAATTATTACATGTAGTGTACATCATTAATTGAAATTTCAGCCTTCAAGTTGTGAAGGTGAGTATCATTTCAAATAGTCTATGTAAATAGACCAATTTTCATTCGCATTTCAGAAGTTTATTTTTGTCAAAACATCACGAACATATGTCGTCGTTTCCGTGTGCACAAAACAATTTTTTCTGGAACAATTTTCATCAGGTTCAACCGGACAGAAAGTTTTGTAAAGCCATACTTATAAAACGTTTGGTAGCATGTCACAAAAAAAGGCCTTAACAGAGCATTCAGAACCCGTCATTGATCTTTTTTGCACCAAAAAGAAGCAAACATTGTTTTAAATAATCTTCAAAAGTTGAATTACTGGAAGTTTGCAGACTAAATGAATACATACATCTTTACAAAATCATGAATCATGCCTATACCGGAGCACTTGATACGTAAAATATCGGATTGTTCACTTAGGAGACTGATATCTAATCTGCAGACTGAAGCAAACTCCCAGACTGTTCCAGCTCCGATCTCCACGATACTCTACACTAGAAAGAATACAGGAAAGAAAAGAACTGACAAATGATAACCTCAATTATGAACAGTTGGGATTAAAAATCGTTTAAGTGCATAAAATTCCATAAAGGACATAAACTAAACACTAAAACCTCTTTTTGAAAATTCCAAAGCCTTAGTTTTACCTCAATTGAAACAGCCTTAAAATTACAGAAAAGGGTGTACCATATAGATCGTGACAACACTGAAGCACTGTATAGCAAGCGGATGAAACCTACAATATACAATTATGGCCCGTTGAAAAGGTGAATATCCAAAATTGTCAACACGAGAAGGTTATTTCACTGAGGGCGCAGCCCGAAGTGAAATTACTTTTACATGTAAGGGTTGACAATTTTGGATATTCATCGCTTCTAAGGGGCCACAATTGTTTTATTATACAGAACTAACAGTGGAAGGGCATTTTGAATAATTGTAATAACACTTACCCTTACTTGAGTCAATAACAAACACAAGTTGACGTTCAAAAATACATGTAATTTGTGTCTTAGAATTCTCGTATGTACAACAAAGGTAGATTCGTTTTGTAAAATATTGATGGCCCTGAAAAGGACCGTTCTTAGAGATATCATCGGCACAAGATGCACGTCAAAAGCCTTATTTCCTCTTCTCTCGATCAATGGGCTTCCTGTAACTTGAACGTTGCCATTTTGTTTATTTACGTCTGTGACGTCATTTTCATGGGTACAAATCAACAAACTCAAAAGGTTATTTGCCGGTGAATAATAGGGTTATTCAACGCTAAATTTTTAGGGTGATTCGTTCTTCCTTGCAATTGAATGAAAATTAACTGAATTATTCCATGTCACGTGATAACGTTTTACCCAATAGAATTGTTTGAAATATATGTAAGGTATAATAAGTACTAGTATTACACCAACAGCAGTAATGGTGGTAGTACAAAAATAGTTGTTATGATTTCCGTGCGTACAACACTAGTGTCTCTAATAATCTACATCTGGTATCGTCGATCATGGTAGCAAGTTCGTGACACTCTGCAATTTCCACTTAAATCGTGATGTCAAACATAAATATTTATTTTCCTCAACGTACTAATTCCGTAGACATAGAAAGACATTTTTGTCGCATTTATACAAATATGGATAAAAAAGATAAGTTTTGCATTATCTAGCAGTCAGTTTATTAAAATATCTGTTTTCAATATCACGGTGACAAGAGTTTGTTGAATTCCTTGAAAAATTCCTTCAGTAACATTATTGAAATACCGAGCGATGAGTCAACATCTATTTGTCATGTGACACTATTTTTCCTTTTAAAGGCTTGAAGTGAATCTATATTTTTTCAGCTCCAAATATGATTTTATAAAACCAAATGACAAGTAAAAAGTAAACTATTTTTTTCAATGGAACTGAAGGTTAATTTTGTGCGAAAATACTTTTGGACAGCATTAAATTTTCACATCATTCATATTTTCTTTGTTTCATTTGTTCATGTTTTTTTTAAACTGGATTGAATGCCAAAGGTATAGACAGTATTCACCTACATCTCTAACAAATGCATACACAGCTGTATACGATGGAATGTCAGTGATAGGTGCATCACGGGAGTACAATGTACTAACGCAGACACGTCGAGAACGGGCTTTAGGAAAGATTGATCCAGAGTGTGTCACAACGGGAAGTTAACCACTTTTCTCCCAGAAAGAGAGAGAAAGCCCAACCAATATCTTCAATACTTATAAAAATAAGGAGATGTCCTACATGTGCATGTTTGTCAATGAGACAATTATCAACTATAGTTCAAATGACGAAGATGTAAGCTGTTTTAGGTCACCATACGGTCTTCAATAACGAGAAAATCCATACCGTATAGTCAGCTATAAAAAATCACGTCTTGAAAAATGTGAAAAATTCAAATAAGGAAATGAACGGCCTAATTCATAACACTTCAATATACTTATTATGACAGACATGAACAAACGACCACTGACAACGGTTCAATTTTCTTCGTATTTAAGAAATAAATATCAATTGACATGACTGAAATCTATTTGTATGGCTGATTGAACACACACACACACACTAAATTAAAAAAAAAAACCCACATAATATCATTTCCGTACTCACAAAAGGTGTTTCTGGAAAAACATTCATCAAGTTCATTCGCCGGGAAAACAGTTTTGCAAAGCCATGAATATTAAACGTTTCAGTGCAGCATGGAACAAAAAGAGCCGTAACAGAGTAATCAAACTCAGTCTAGTATGATTTACCTTGGCACAGAAAGAAGCAATCATAGCTTTTTAAATCATCTATAAAACTTTTTTTTAATATTCTACAAAATGAATACAGAACTTACTTAGAACAAATTTAATATTAACATCAATAGTTGCCTTTGTCTAGATTTGGATAGTTCAGTTTAACACGAAAAAAACATAAATACAATTTCGGATAAAAGAGACGATTTTTAATTTTCGTTTTTTCTGGACTTTGATGTCACTTTGGCCCTTGTTATGGTGTATATATTTCCCAATTCGTTCGCTTTGCTGGTGTTTGCTATGACGTTTTAGATTTCGATGAGCGTACTCTAGTATAGTTGGTAAATAATTAAGTAAGAAATTGTCTAATAATTAATAAATTGTTACTTAAAACTGTTACTATTTTTTTCATAGAAACAAAAATTTGGTTCTGAAATTTCGGTGAAGCTGTAGAAACTGAATTCTTATTAAAAACGGCATCTCACATCCGAAGTATTACAAAAATCACATATTTGTTAGGAAAACATTGGGTTTTGCATATGCAATAACCACAGATTTGCACAAGTCATATTTCTGCCTAGGTCAAATAAACGGTTCCTTCTCTTTATCTATCAAATTGCTACAATTGTCGACCACGGGAGAAACAATAACGGACTACAATCTCGATAATGATTGAATGACATAATGTTTGCAGTTGATGACATAAGCGTGACAACTAAATGTAAAGATTGTTTGTTTTCTTTCAATCTCAATACATCATCGGATAATGAAGCAAAAAAAAAAAAAAAGGCTTGACAATTTCAGTAGTTAATTAGTTTGCTTTTCTTGATTTAAGTTATTAAAACCAGTGAGATATCTCGTAAGGAAAGATAAATTGATATTACGCAATTTGGAGACATTACCAGTTAATTACACATAGTTACTTTCCTAGGCATTATATATATCACACAAGAGACAGGTAAATTATATTAATTTTACATCAGGATTAAGGAAGTTATCTAAGTTGCATGTGCATAAAGTAAAAAACAAAAGTAATCACTTTTGTTTTCATAGAAAAAAAAATTAGTTGCTTCTGGCTATTCTATTAATACCTGTTTTGTTTTTTTGTTTTTTTTTGTTCCTAAAATTGTAATATACTTTGTTGCGATTGATAAAAAGTGACATTCCTGAAACACGTATTATGAAATCGATTTTGTTCCCTTTGTATGCTGTCAATTAGAAGTGCTTTTGCTTTTGTAATGTTAGTATGCAGGAGTACCATTCATTAATGGGAAATTGCGCCTGTGTTTACATGATTTAGTACTAGCATTTAAGCAGTTCGCTCAGGTAAAGCTTTAATGCGTTCTGATTGTTGTGACTGAATGTTTGTTTTTGCTTCTGAACTTTTTTTAACTTTGGATTTAAAATTTATATTTCATGATTACTTATTGAAATTTAATCAAGATAACTTGAAACAAATTATTTTTACTGAAGTATGTATCCTACAATTATATAGAGATGTCACCCACCGCGAGGGGAAAATAACGGGAGACAATAAACAACTTCGAACTAGCTGTCATTAACTGCGAGTACTCTTAGATATGTACTTAGTCTTGTATCATTTTTAATTTTACTTTCTTGTGTATAATTTGGAGTTTAGTATGACTTCCATTATCACTGAACTAGTATACATATTTGTTTAGGGGCCAGCTGAAGGACGCCTCCGGGTGCGGGAGTTTCTCGCTGCATTGAAGATCCATTGGTGGCCTTCGGCTGTTATCTGCTCTATAGTCGGGTTGTTGTCTCTTTGACACATTCCCCATTTCCATTCTCAATTTTACTTAGTGTATTTTGGTTGTGGGAATGTATAAGTACCCTTCCACGACCATTCTGTTTTTTTTTTATACTTGTTTTTGTGCTTTGTATCTATCTGAAGAGTAAAGCCCTTTTCAACTGATTTTTATAGTTTGTTCATATTTTGTACTGTTACACCACTGTCCAGGGTTAGGGGGATGGTTGGGTGCCCGCTAAGATGTTTAATCCCGCCACTTTCTGTATGTGCCCTTTCAAAGTCAGGAGCCTGTAATTCAGTGGTTGTCGTTTGTTGCTGCATATCATATTTGCTTTTGTTCATTATTTTGTACATAAATCAGGCCGTTATTTTTCTCGTTTGAATTGTTTCACATTTGTCATTTCGGGGCCTTTTATAACTGACTATGCGGTATGGGCTTTGCTCATTGTTGATGGCCGTATGGTGACCTATAGTTGTTACTTTCTGTGTTATTTGGTGTCTTGTGGAGAGATGTCTCATTGGCAATCATACCACATCAAGGTTGATCTGATTTACGGTAGGTGGCGTAACATGTCATTGACAAAGCTTCGTTTAAAGAGGCAATATGTGCAAGGAGAACACAAATACGTTGAGAAGTTACACATAAGGATATTTTTAGCGCAAAAGGTTTGCTAACGTTGTAAAGAATCAACGTTTTGTTTTAGTTAATAAAGGTTCGCCTAATAACGGTATTTTAAAAGAAAAATGGCTGAACCTACATGTTAATCTGTGTTAATCATTCTACCTAACATTTACGAGTAAGTAAAATAAGTTCCTTTGTAAGATAAAATGTCAGTTGAAACTCAAATATGAGGCTTATTATGGAGATTATTGAATGAACATACACAAAAGAAATAGCTGGTAGTTAATTAAGAGCAAAAACAATTAGTATTTTCTTCGCATATAATGATAAAGGATTTTGTGTTAAAACGAAGCAATTTGAATGAAATAAAGGTCCTCTCTTCACGTTTCGCTTACAAAATTCTGACAACACTCCGTTCTACTTTCTGTTCTTGGAATTATAACATGTAGTGTACATCATCAATTGAAATTTTAGCCTTCACATTTTTTGAAGGTGTGAAGGTGAGTATCATTACAAATATTCTATGGAAATAGACCAATTTTCATTCGCATTTCATTTTTATTGATATGGCTATGTCATATTTGCAAGGCTCATATTTCACACGAACATATGTTGTCGTTTCCGTGTGCACAAAAAGTTTTTTTCTGGAATAATTTTCATCAGGGTCAACCGGACAGAAATTTTTGTAAAGCCATACTTATAAAACGTTTGGTAGCATGTCACAAACAAAACGGCCTTAACAGAGCATTCAAAGCCCGTCATTGATCTTTTTTGCATCAGAAAAAAGCAAACATTGTTTTAAATAATCTTCAAAAGTTGAATTACTAGAAGTTTGCAGACTAAATGAATACATAGAAAATGAAAGGATATGGAGTAAATGTACATGGGACAAAATCGCACACAATACATAGAAAACATAGAAAATTATCAATAAACAGGGCTTTTATACATGTAAACAAAATCATGAATCATACCTATACCGGAGCACTTGATACGTAAAATATCGGATTGTTCACTTAGGGGACTGATATCTAATCTGCAGAAGCAAACTCCCAGACTATTGCAGCTCCGATCTGCACGATACTCTACATTAGAAAGAAAACAGGTAAGGTACAGAAATGACAAATGTACAGAATTGCATTGATAACCTCCATTATGAACAGTTGGGATTAAAAATCGTTTAAGTGCATAAAATCCCATAAAGGACATAAACTAAACACTAAAACCTCTTTTTGAAAAATCCAAAGCCTTAGTTTTACCTCAATTGAAATAGCCTTAAATTAAAGAAAAAGGTTTACCATGTAGATCGTGACAATACTGAAGCACTGCATAGCAAGCGGATGAAACCTACAAGTACTAGTATTACACCAACAGCAGTACTGAAATGGTGGTAGTACAAACACATTTTTTATGATTTCCGTGCGTACAACACTAGTGTCTCTAATAATCTACGTCTGGTATCGTGGATGATTACAAGTTCGTTATCGTGGCAAGTTGTGACACTCTGCAATTTCCACTTAAATCGTGATGTCAAACATAAATATTTATTTTCTTCAACGTACTAATTCCATAGACATAGAAAGACATTTTTGTCGCATGTTTACAAATATGGATAAAAAAGATAAGTTTTGCATTTTCTAGCAGTCAGTATATTTAAATATCTGTTTTCAATATCACGGTGACAAGAGATTGTTGAATTCCTTGGAAAATTCCTTCAGTAACATTATTGAAATACCGAGCGATGAGTCAACATCTATTTGTCATGTGACACTATTGTTCCTTTTAAAGGCTTGAAGTGAATCTATATTTTTTCAGCTCCAAATATGATTTTATAAAACCAAATGACAAGTAAAAAGTAAACTATTTTTTTCAATGGAACTGAAGGTTAATTTTGTGCGAAAATACTTTTGGACAGCATTAAATTTTCACATCATTCATATTTTCTTTGTTTCATTTTTAATGTTTTTTTTTAAACTGGATTGAATTCCAAAGGTATAGACAGTATTCACCTACATCTCTAACAAATGCATACATAGCTGTATAAGATGGAATGTCAGTGATAGGTGCATCACGGGAGTACAATGTACTAACGCAGACACGTCGAGAACGGGCTTTAGGAAAGATTGATCCAGAGTGTGTCACAACGGGAAGTTAATCACTTTTCTCCCAGAAAGAGAGAGAAGGCCCAACTAGCTGATCCCATAAATTTGTTGCCCAATATGGATAAAGATACATAAGATCCAAAGTAATTGATATTGCAACAGACATTGCTGTTCAGCTGCATGTACTTACAAATAATAATCCATTAACCAAGAATTTGTTGGATGAATTTCTCAAATGGTGGCTTAAATTAAATATGCTTAGTGATTTGAGCCCAGGAATAGCTAGAACTAAGTCTGCATCAGTTGTTGTTGTTGCTAAATATTTCACAGAGTTGAAAGAAGTAATACAGGAATACAATGTTCCCCATCGTATTTTTAATGTAGATGAGAAAGGTGTTTCTCCAAACCACACTCTGTCATTAGTAGTTGGTGTAAATGGAAAGTCTGAAACTACTACCTTCATAGGCTGCGGTAGTGCTGCTGGAAAAGCTATTCCTCCATACTGGGTCTTGCTTGGGATGGTATGACAGGTAACTACAAGGGACAACACAGGTACAACAGGCACGATATCGTACTCAGGATTGAGTAATGGTAGCATCTTCAGAGATTACTTAGAATTTCAGCATCCAACCCAGTTTTATTTTGGTTGGTTTGGTTACTTGGGCAAAACAGCACCATTTCATCTTTTTATATTTTTCCTGCACACATCTCTAATATTTTGCAACCACTTGATGTATCGTTCTTTTTATGCTCAATTCGAGCAGATATCCGATCATGCATGTCATACAAAAATAATATTACCATCGTCTGTTATTACACAGGTATGATATTTGTAAAATAACTTATATAATTATGGTGTGTACCTGAAAGTCATCAGAACTGATAAACTTCTCTCTGGATTTTGAAAAACTGGAATATGTCCACTCAACTCTTCTATATAGACCCCACACTACTGAAGCCAGTACCTTGTAACGCAAAACTTATGTTAGAAAATGAAAACCACAAGAGAAATTTACAACTCTAGATGACATACATTGGCCTCAGATAACGGATACAGTTACTGTAATTCATGAAAATTATCTTGCTCGTTCTGCATCAAAAACTGAACTAAACGGTCCCAAAACAGCAGCTACTTTATTCATAGTTAAACTCGATAAAAACCACAAAAGCAAAGGAACAATAAAAAAAACAAAACATTGAGCATTGTGTCAGAAAGGCAATAACAGAGGGGAAAACAGTGAATCGTTTGAAGGGATACATAAAGCCAAAAAAAAGAAATGAGTTCAAAGGTGAAAAAGTTCTACAACTCATGTAAGTATAGCTAAGAATCCCAAAAAAAGAGAAAGAAATTACCACAGAAAAAAATCAACCTCAACTCTAAACAAAGCACTAGCTACTTTAAACAAAAGACCAGGACCAACACACATAAGAATTGTTTCCAATGGTACTGAATTAAGTGAGGATTAAGGAGAACCCCGCTGTGTATGTGGGAAAGTGTACATAAGTGCAATCAACACCCGTAATATTTTTTGAAGTGGGTTCAATGTGATAAATGTGGACACTGGGTTCATCTTATTTATTGCACCACTGTACGAGTAATCATACGTGGTGACACATTTTAGTGCCCTCATTGTACTGAAGAAATAAGATTAAACAAATGCAAATTTAAATGTAAAAATTTGCCTTTAGCTGTTTGTTGTTTGATGCTTACGTTACATTTTAAACATTGTTATAGAAGTTATTTTGTTTTTAAATTTTAATATCTCTTATTTCCCATTCAAATTAGAATTTAAAGAATGAAATGATTATTGTGTGAAAAAACACAAAAAAAAACAAGCAAGTGCATGTGATTGGATAGCAATTTATTTTTCAATATTCAAGTACATAATACAATAGACCTGGCCTTAATATTACTACAGTTTCGACTGCACATGCGCGGAAATCAGTGACCATTACAAGGTGACCGCCACAAACTAAAAAAGCATTACTACTATCATTAAAGCTGAGTGACAATAGTGTTCAAGCTATTCTCCAAATAAGGGTATCAGACTTTTTGCAAAGAAGTATATAATTTTAATCTGCACATAGTCATTATGGAGGATACGTTGGAAGGCAAAAGTTTGGAAAACAAATAAATAGGTTATAATATAGTAGTTTTATTTTTCATATCAGTCGCCATATCTTCAGTAGATATATATCGGCTAAACTTACGGAAGATGACTTAGGGGCTGACATCAAATACTAGTACATACATTTCATTCTTACCTGGTCGGCCAAACATAATTTAATAAAAAATATGACAATTCTTTTGGAAGGACATCGACATCAAGATCATTGCGTTTTCTAAAACAACCCTGTACGTATATCTTCTCAAACATCATGACAAAATATTCGGTTATACACTGAGTTACTAGCAATACCTGATTAATTCAATGAAATACACGTAGTCCTTTTTCTAAAAAAAAAAGCTCATCGGAAGATACCAAAACCTTGTTGATAAGTATTCCGTATCAACTTCACAAAAAATACATGATGGTCTTGCAGTATAGATTCTATGTCCTGACGTTGTTTATCATCTTAATTATGTGTTATAGTGTTGTTTTTGTTGGCTTTGTATATTTTTAACCTTTATAGTTTAGTCCATTTTTTGGTAATATCCTTTTGGCGTGGCTCGGTATTTATACATCCCTCCATTGCGTTATTGTACTATGGTCATTTATTGTTTTCTTGTTATTCATTTTTGCTGATGTGCTTTGTCTAAAGAGTGTCTATATGCCATTTTGTTTTTCTTGTTAAAATTTTAAAGTGATTAAGATTATAACACAATGTTGACTGCTGTACCCCAATTTTTGACATTTTTACCTCTTATGTCTGTTTGTTTTGCTCACACATTGTTGTCAATATAATGGAATTCTATGCAACTGTCATACAATTAAGAGGTTTAGCTAGCTATAAAACCTGGTTTAATCCACTTTTCTACATAAGAAAGTTTTATATTAAATCATCTATACAGTTGAATATCATAGAACAAATATTACTTAAAACAATGGAAAAAAATCCTATCCTATCAAGTTGAGAGGCATTGTATAAAATCGGTGTACATGTAATGACGTCTTGATTAACTGAAAAACAGTTATGCACATTTTTCTTCAAAATCTAATAACTCGCAACAACTGCTTTATTTAGATTAACATCAATTCTACAGTAAGAGATTTGTTGTTTTTTTTTAATCTGGACATAGTTGATATAGCTCTTTATTCAGTGATTAATAAAGAATTAAATCCTTCCAAAAAGTAAAATAACAAAAAAACCGAACTGTGGAAAATTCAAAACGGAAAGTCCCTTATCAAATGGCAAACTCAAAAGCTCAAAGATAATAGTTATTACTCTAACCTATGTACACTAAAGAGATTTATCCTGCTGAACTCACTTTAAATAAAGCTAATACTAACAATGAACACTGCCTTTCCTGGATCTTGATATTTATATCTTTAACGGGAAGCTTAATACCAAAATTTATGATAAAAGAGATGATTTTTCATTTCCTGTTGTTAATTATACATTTTCAGATGGTGACGTTCCCTTGTCACCATCTTATGGTGTTTATATATCTCAACTTGTTCGATTCGCTCGTGTATGTAACAACGTATTTGATTTTAACGAAGAAAAAAACTCTGCATTACTGAAAAATTATAACACCAGGGTTTTTGATATCACAAACTAGTCAAAACATTTACTAAAGTTTATCATCGGTACAAGGACATCATTCGTAAATATAAATCAACATGCAGACATCTAATACGCTCTGGTATTTCACATCCAATCTTTTATGGTAATATTCTATACAAAGCACAAAAATGTCGACATTCACATCAAAAGCTAACCAAACCTTTAAACAGACTCATTCAGAAAGGATATAGTTACGATACTTTTGTCAGGTCATTAAAGATGGCATATGTTGGTATTAATATTGATTCACTCATAGAGTCTTTGCATCGGAAATAAACACATTAATTCTAAAACCAGTTGTTGGCATGATACTGGTTATGTTCTTCTCATATATTTTATGATGGTATGCTACTAAACCCCTAACGGGAGGGATTGTGCTTGATTTTCATATGGTGAAGACATAATCTTTCAATCAGTTTAATTGAGGTCTGGAGCTGGCATGTCGGTAACTGCTAGTAGTCCTTTGTTGATTTATGTATCATTGTCATTTTGCTTAGTTTCTTTTATTACCTTTTCTTACATCGGACTAGGAATTCTTTTAAACTGAGTTTTACTGTGCATATTGCTGTGTGTTTGTTTATTCTACATTGGCTAGAGGTATAGGGGGAGGGTTGAGATCTCACAAAACATGCTTAACCCCGCCTGTCCCAAGTCAGGAGCCTCTGGCCTTTGTTAATCTTTTATGTTTTTTTGATTTTAAGTTGTTTTTATTCTGAAACTAAACTCAAAACCGCAGGCACTTGTCTCTGAAAAAAATTACCTACGTACTCTAATATAACAAAAGGTACTTAACTCGCGTTTTTTTGAAAAATGATAATCGGTCGCGAACTTTCGTTATATTTCGACTCCTCGGTTGTCTACTCCACTGAAACTTGTTATACCGTAAATTTACATTGATTTATCTACACAATAGTGTATGACACTTTTGCCTTTGTTATCGGAATCATTCGTAGCAGGCCTCCAAAATATGTCAACCGTAATTATTTCGTCTTCTCACAGCCCTTTTGAAATAGTAATCTCGCAGAAAATGATTCAATAATAAATTGTCCCTTTGGTATGTTTCACCTGCCTTATACATATCTCAGTATCCGATTATTCAAATCTTATTGCTAAAAATTAATTTTTTTTTGAAGCTTTCTCAATTTTAAATGTAAAGTCCAGAGAGATTCGGAATGACATTGATGGAATGGGAAAATTTGAGTCTAAAAATAGAAACTCGAAACTCATTAAACATACCTCAAATAACACTTATTCGATTTTTTTCACGGAATCTTTTACAAATTTACTATCTGGATGATAAGTTCTATTCCGAGAAAAAGTAACAGGTTTTTGGGAAATACTTATAATTAATCATTCACTGCGAGATTAATATTTCCACAGGCTGTAATAATTATGGTTCACATACTTCGAAGGCCTATTACGAATGATTCCGATAATAGAAATAGGCGTGTTATACACCGTTTTGTAGATAGTTCAATGTAGATTGACGGGATAACAAGTTTCAGTGGGATAGACAAAGGCAAAATCGATTTAAAACGGAAGTTCGCGACCAGGTGACTTTTCTCAAATATACGAGTTACATTGTAGGTATCTTGTGTTATATTAAAGTATACAGGTATTTTTTTTCAGAGACAAGTACTTGTGCTTACGACCCCTCTCATTAAGAAGAATAAACAAAAGCAAAATCAACAGGAAACCTACTTAACCTCAAAGAACTAATTTATTTTGGGGATTTTGGTCAAAGTGTTAAAGTGTTTAATGTAAAAATATAATTACCACGTTAAACAATATCTTTGGTATACTACAAAAGGTCCTGATATATATATATGACAAAATGCAAAACATTTAAGACCCATTTGTATTCGTTTGTTACTGATGAGTTTAAATCTTTGAGGGCAGATATGTATAGAATAGATATTGTAATTATGTCTTATTCATATTTCTTTTCTGTGACAAAATAATAAAATTGTCCCATAAAACCCACTATATGTTCTTCAAACGCATTCATTGAAAGATATATAGTCAGTGTAGTCTATAGCACTTGTAAACCCAAAGAAACACTTCCTTATTTATATTCAAATCATAATCGTTCGAATACTTCATCTTGGTAATATCTGATTTCCTTGTTTTAATTAAACTTCTGCTGGTAATTGACCGGTTTTATGTGATTGAAGTTCAATTTAAGATTTCTTAGAGTAGCCACGTTTCTCTTAATAACATTAAGAAAACAAATTATAAGATTGTAATCGCCAGCTGAGTCCTGTACATATTTCAGACAGTGACAGATCTGAATAGATAAGTCGTCTGTCATTTTAGTTGGAAATGACATCTAGCTTATTGTTACAATCATCGAAAGGAACTAAATTATTGAGGAGACAAGACACAAAGTTGCATATTTTCCTGAATAAAAAGTTCACGTTAAGGTTATTTTTATTTCATGTTGTGTACAAATTGTAATTGTGTGTAGATTATTATTTCTACATTCTTTTTGTACAAGTTATCAGTATTTTGCGAACCTATTAAGCGTTGTTTGACAAAACAAGTCTTTGATTTCGCTTATTATCGTCATATTTACACGACTACATGCTACTGTTTCATACATAACACTGATACAAAGTCGTATAAGGACACTTTATTATATTTTGGGGTCTTAAATAAGAAATAATCAAAAAATACAAATAGAATTTGGTTTCCTCATTTGCATCATCATGCCAAAAAAGGACACTTTTTACTTTAAAAACTTATAATTTGTTAAACTCCAAGGTTAACGGGGGTATATACATGTGGTCATTCCTGGACTTTGCCGCTCAACATTATAACCCTTGCTATAGTGAGGCGTCTGTTTGGTTATACGGGATGTACAAATTTGCAGAAAAGTCTGGGCGCTATTTAAACGTGATATCCGAAGCCGTTTGTAGGGTGAGTACTCGCCAGTTTCACGTTAAAGAACCTTGTAACCAGTCTTTGAGGGGTCTATAGGTCGTCTGTTACAAGAAAAAAATGTCTGTCCCTATCCAAAATAGTTCGAGAAATGATCAATTTATTAATCTGAATATGTATGAAATATTTACAACATGGCATTAAGCAAGCAAGTTACAATAAATCAACGAATCAAATAAATAGTTATATTTATCATATTTTTAGTACTAAATACAGCAATTTTGTATATCTAATAAAGGTTCATATCTCCAGTCTGCATCATCTACCATGTATCGAATATGCTAAACCCGTATCTCATATCCAGTATCGAACGTAGGGTGTGACATCATATATCGAATGACGTCATATTTGGACATATGACGTCCAGTTGCTGTGTTTCCTGGCATGAAATGAAATGTAACCACATTTAATCAGAATTTCAGAAATTACTTTCAAGAGAAATTGGAAAATGATCAAAAGACCGATTCTCTCTTCACAAGTATTTTGTTTATAAATACATACATGTACATGTATGTGTGTTAACTTTGGTGCAATCGAACTGATGTATTAAAAGTATGGACTCTATAGATTACTATTTGTAAGCATTTGTATTAATTAGCAATCCCGAATTTTGTTATGACTATCATGAAACGGGATAAGCAAAAAAGGAGGTTTATAAAAAAATCCAAGTCAGCTGAAAAACTACAGGAAAATTATCATTTTCTTGAATGTCTCCTATATTTTCGGTCGATTTAAAAAAAAACCGGATAAATCACAGATTTGTTATATATCACGAATCTGATTCTATCAAAATATGTAGTAAACAGATCAATACATTGCAAAATCCGTATCTCATGCTGTATCACCACTCGACCTTCGGTCTCGGGACTGTTATTGGTTCCTCGTGGTAATACAGCATGCGATACGGATTTTGACATATATTATTCCATATATAATACACCGTAAAATACAGAGTGACATCAGGTGCGCTTCCAATTATCAGCCTGTAATTGACGTGGGAATATAGTTATTATATTTGGCTCCATTCAGATTGTTATTGATATCAAAAGAAGATATTACAATAGATTTCATTGATTTAAAAAAATGTGTCATTCTCAAGCCTAATTAGACACCGATCATTCATGTTTTGAGGGGGTGGGGAGGGGCATTGCGTTTTTTTCAATATCATTTTCAGTATCAAAAAGGAACAAGGTACAGTTTTGATACTCAAATTGTACCCCCCCCCCTAATTTTCAATGGAATCAACTAATTAATTTTCACTTCAATTCTGAAACAAATTATTTTTTTTGAGAAATTAAAAATCTACCAATTTATTCACACGAAAAATCAAGCCAAAGATTAATGGTCGATACCTTATACTTATTCAAAACAATTGATCGAAATTTAACGAATAACTGAAACATCGTTCAATATGTAACCGCCTCGGTGATCCCGTGGTAAAGTGCTTCGAGTGTTAGAGGTCCTGGGTTCAATCAGGAAAAAGCCTGTGCCAAGTCAGGAATATAACTGTTGGAACAAATATTTTTTCCAATTTTTTCAAAAATCAACAATGAACTTCTTTTATAGATATGACTGTGCATAATAATTAATGGAAATCAGATGAAACTATCTTTACTTTTCATACAGACAGACTTATGTTATTATAAAGAAACTAGTCGGACGGGTGTGGTATCAAATAATCAGATCCAATGGCATTGAACTATCATAATAAAAATAAAGAGATGTGGTATAATTGCCAATTAGACAACTATCCACCAAAGATAAAATGAAGTGGACGTAAGCAATTATAGGCAACCGTACGGATTTCAACAATGAGAAAAACCCATACCGTATAGTTGGCTATAAAAGGCCCCGACATGTAAAATATGAAACAATTCAATTGAGAAAACTAACGGCCTAATTTATAAAAAAAAATACAGTTTACAAAAAACAAATATGTCAGACATGAACCAACGACAACCACTGAACTACAGGCTCCTGACTTTTGACAGACACACAAAGAATTTGGCGGGATTAAACCATTTTGAATGCGCCAATCCTTCCCCTAACCTGAGACAGGGGTGTAATAGTACAGCATAAGATCAAAATTTTAAAATCAGTTGAAAAGGACTTAATTCATCAGATCGATTAAAAGCAGAAAAAACATCTAACAAAAACATAGACCGGACGTGGCAGGGTATTTATACAAAAAAAAACCACAGATACGAGAGTACTCACAGTTACTGACATCTAGTTCAATGCCAATAACAACTAATAAAAAAATCATGTATCTAAGACAAAGTCCTATTCACAAACAAAAGTGAAGCGGAATAAGTCTGTATATACAAATCCAATCTTTTGCTATACCAATTACAAATATAAATTTTCATGTCACCTTTTTAAAGAATACTTTGATCGTTTACATGAATTTCTGCAATAACGAAAAAAAAATCATGTATCTAAGACAAAGTCCTATTCACAAACAAAAGTGAAGCGGAATAAGTCTGTATATACAAGCGGAATAAGTCTGTATATACAAATCCAATTTTTTGCTAAACCAATTACAAATATAAATTTTCATGTCACCCTTTTAAAGAGTACTTTGATCGTTTTCATGAATTTTTGCAATAACGAATAAGCGGCAACAGATCTTTCACGATCCATTTCACGATCATCAAAAACCGGTACCCGAGCTTTCACGATCCGAAATATCAAATTTTTACAAATAGTCCCATTTTTGCAAAGTTTTTGATCAAACAAAAACAAAATAACTTTGAGAACCATTGTAAACAGTAACACGGAACGATATTTTTTATGAGAAAAGTAGTTTATGCATTCAAAATATGGAAATAAATCATGTTTGTTTACATTTTTATTTCTTTGAAATTTTGATGAGCAATTGCCTTTTACACATTTGAAACTTGATTTTTCTCGGGTACTAATTACAATGTTGAACCATTTTGACAGACAGTTATACTTTTTCAATATTTGTCATTATAATTCAATAAATTAGATTATTTACTGACGTTGCATGTATCTTCTCGATAAAATTTCCTTCACGATCCTATATCAGATCTTTCACGATCCAATCGCAATACTTGACCACTGTTTCTTATTTTTTCACGATCAGTTTTCTCGATATACCGAATGACAGCCGTGTACATGTCGCACGTTAGAAATCGGAAAGCGTATCGTCCAATTACAAAGCGGGAGTTATATTTATATCAAATTAACATGTTCTTGTTCTGAATATGCATTTGATGTAGTAAAAGAACTGAGATATCTGGAGTTTAAAATTTAACACGAGTTCAGTACTTTCGTTATACTTTTTCATGTTATCTAACTGAAAGAAGGCTTTTTAGATGATAGTCCAATAAGAATTGCAGGATGTATAAATACGCAGCTACGTTTAAATGGCATAGGGATGCCAAATTGGAGACTGGCATGATTTTTGCAGGTTTGAAAAAATTTGGAAAATAATTTGGCGGAAACGCAGGTTATATGTTGCAACGAAACATATCGACATATACCATGTATGTCATGTATGACAGATTAGTCATGAGACGTTCCACAAATAAACCAATCAGTATCCCTTTTCGTCTTTTTATTCAGGAATATTTTCTTATTTTTTTCCTGATTTTTTGTTTAACAAAGAGCAGAGTGCAATTTGACATAATAATGATTTCTGACATCTTTCCTGAATTTCTTATTGGTAATCAATCGTATCAATCAATGATTACATTTTATTTTTAATTTGTATTTCACCCTGACCCTTCCTGTCAATCTTTTACGTTAGTCATCGATATAAAAAAGAATGTCACTACACACATTTTGATCATCTAGTGAGTATAAAAACTGAACAGCCTCATTGTATGAAATCAATTTTGTTCCCGAAGGATTTGCAACCTTATCTTAGGTATACTTTCAGATACAATTAATACACAGAAAATTTAGTGAATGGTTGGTCGATTGTTATTTGTGTCCAAATTTACAAGCTTACAATAAATACCGTAGCTTCTACAAAGTAAGTCGACCGGTCTATACTGAAACTGAACGTAATAATATTTAGAAATAATTCACTCGAATATTTACGATACAAAATGCAGTCACTGATTTCCTTATAAGCTATACCATTTTTTTCACAGATAAAAGCAATTCTGAGTAATAATTTTTGACACACAATCTCCCTCCTGGTCGTAGAATTTATTATAAAGATATTCCGTTTTTTTCTGTGCGGGATGTATAAATACGCAGCCCCATTCGGTCGGATTGGTGACATCAAACCTGATGCTTCATGTACGGAGATTTTCTTACTCTTGTCACGTCACAGAACTCTTGCAACAACAATTCAAGGGCTCAGTACGTGGCCTGGTGAAATACAAAAAGAGTTGCCCCTTTCCAACATACTGACATTTGCAAGCCAGTATTGCACCTGCAAATGCTAAATTGCGAAGATTAAGACGTTATAACCTTCAGATGAGTTCAAACAACGAAACATTTCATTTTGTGTGCATTTATATGTTACTATAAACTTTTTAAAGACGTTTCTGTCTACTATTGTCTATCCTGTTACTGAAACCATAGCAACCATAGTAACAGGATAGACATAACAGGATAGACAAATTTCTTCATTTTTGAATGCTGTTGTGAAATAACTACTCCCTTTGCTGAAGTGATAATGTTTTTCTGTTGTGATTTTGGTTTCCAACACGTTATTGCACTTTTTACAAGTATAATATTGGTGTAATTAATCAATATGTTGGTAACAGCATAGACATGACAAAAAAGTACCCACTATTTTTTTCACTAAATGTCTTGAAATTTCTTTTTTCTACACTGTTATACAAGAAACGTGTTGTGTTAAATGTTTAGGTTATTTTGCGCTTTTGAAATCAATACTGACTAGTTCAATATTCACAGGGAGAACACTTTAACGGCTGATTTAAGTAGCGGTAACAGGATGGACATGAACTTCATGTACGCTGATTGAATTTAGTTTGTAGAATAAAATGTTACATATAATAATAAAGTAGCTACGATTTTTCGTTAGAGTTATTATGAACGTTCTAAAAAAGTCCCTTTTGCAGTTATCAAGGCGATTAGAAAACAGGACAAAAAATCATTTGAAATTTGTTACTCTGACACTGTACGCACATAAATTACGCAAAAATCGGACTTAAATATATTTTAAACTTTCAAAATATGTGTAAATCGTGTTTATTATTAATGTTCTGACTCATAAATCCTACAAACTTTCATTTAAACACTTACAACTGCATTTTCTATAAGAAATAAATAAAAAATTAGAATGGGTGTACTGAAAATTCGACATTTTTTTTAAATGACCCATTATAAACCACACGAACATATTTCTCGTAATTTAGTTAAAAGTTTTAAGAATATAACTGGATTTACTTCATTGGTCTCATTTCATTTCATGTAATTAATAAATAATATTATGTTGTACACGTAAAATAACTTTCATTCATCTTCTGTCTCATTTTTTTCATGTAATGATTAAGTAAATATAATTTTGTACACATGAAATTCTTTTAACATTCATCCATCTCTTGTCTTATCTTTTTCAACTGCAGTTTAATATGGTTCTTCTTCAAAAACAGTGATGGTCTCTTTTCCTTGATCAAATCAATTTCTCTCAGTAATTTTATGTTCTCATTTTTCAGTTTTCTGAGTTCTTGCTTAAAACACTTGATCTGATACTCCTCTATAACATTTTTTTTTTTCATATCGGCTCAAATTAACTAACGAATCATCTTCAACTACATGTATATCCTCTGGTTTAGGTACTGACAACTTCTCACAAGACTTGCTAACACCTGTTAAAAGACAAACATGTATAGTATTTTTTTTTAAATGATCCTAAAACAAACATAATAAGGTATTAAGAGAACACACATATCTATATGTGTGTCCATACAAGCAAACAGTTCTCATACATACTCTAAAGTATTTTAATGTTTAACTCGTGACAAAGAGTCGGTGGACCGTCTGTCTGTCCTTCCCACACAGCGTTTATGATTTATTAGGCTTACTCTTCTTACAGTTTTAGCTGCCATTGATATATTTTGCAGAATAGGTGTGCATGTATTTTATTCAGGAATACTTTCTTATTTTTTCCTATATTTTTGCTATGGTCAGGTTTATGATCGGGTCCTAAGCGAAGGACTGTTCTCAGTCAAATTTATTATATTGATTTCTCATCCCTTTCCAGTATATCCAATATTACATTTTATATTTAATTTGTATTTCACATCTGACCCTTCCTGTCAATCTTTTACGGTAGCTATCAATTAAAAAAAAAAATTAAATACAGATGTCAGTGATTACGAAACATTATTTTAGAATAGTCTGAATCAAATACACTCAACATTAGTGAGTATAAAACTGAATAGCCTATTGATTGTATAAATCAATTTTGTCCCCGAAGGATTTGCAAAAAGGTGGTTACTTTTCAGAGCTTGCGACAGTAAACAGTAAAAATCGATTTGTACCATCGACATGATGAAATTATGAGGTCGTCAAGAAATGAACTTTGTGATAATTTACTCGTTCCCCAAACCTGAAATAATCCCATCGTCTACTTTCAAAATGCTTTTTAAATGAATGGGACCGTCTTTAACCTAAAATATATGCCATACTGAACGTTTCAGCTTGTTTATGGTGAGTAAACCTGCGTCTTACAAACAACTGTTTACTTTCAGTTTGAGTTTATCGTGACTTACGATCTAAAAACTAGAGACGTTCCGAGATCCTGTTTTGTAAACAAAGATTCATACGCACCGCGTGGGTATAACCGTATTACTAATTTCCGATTTTTAAAATCTTCGTAAATCTGGATAAAGACCAGTTTCTACCCAATGGATATCAAAATGATTCCGATTTTTACTTTTTTTAATGATTGTAAAGTTGAAATGGCATGAAAGGCTGACATTATTTAGGAGAACTATTTTGTCTAGCGATTGCTGATCATTGGAGGGTAAAAAGTCCAACACCATAACAAAACGGATCTATTTATCGTGTATACATACCGATTGTTTCAACGATTGTAAGACATGTGCATAAAAGTGAAAGCTCGAATAAATATGAAAAATATAACAAAGGGATAGCTCCAAATACCATTTAATAACAAAAAACATATGGACAGGTCAAGATATCTTTTTGGTAAATAAAATAAAGTATGTAAACTGGTTCCCGTCCGACTACAACACTTTGTTCGAGTGTAGCGTAATACAAGCAGATTCCAGTTAGTATGTAAAATAGTAAATATGAAACCGAGTGCGGTAGGCGGAGGCAATAATCGACTTCCGTAAGTTCTGGTCAATGGTATCGGAAACATGCCGCTGATAGCGTCATTTTCCAATAAACCGGTTTTGGATTTCGTCCAGCCCGACCAAAAAGGGCAAGTACATAAAACCTAAAAAAAAAAAAAAAATAAAAAACGCTCGACAACATCAACCAACGAAACGAATTTCACTTTCAGATATATTGATAATGTCCTGCAACTTAATTACCCACATTTTAATGAGTGCTTACGTCTCCTACATTCTAGTAATATTGATATTTAAGAAATTAGAAAGTCAGCTTCATATCTTCATATCTCGATCCTTATTTCGATATTGACACAGATGAACGACTTCAAACTAAAATCTATGACAACGTGATTTCATCTTTTTTATTAGTCAACTTCCCATTTCTCCACAGTAAAATATCCTCTCCTCGGCATCTCGGGGTCTCAAATCAATAGTGAAATGTATTTTGTGGTCTTAGATCTTTTAATATGAGTATTGTCGTCTGGTCTGTACCGATTACGTCCCATTCCTAATTGTGATATTTTGACTGGATTCGCATGGCGGGTAACGCATGCATAACAGGAGATGATTACCATGTCGATACACACGGTGTCGCTTCTTTTAGAGTTCATGCGATTCCCTCCGTTTGTTTTTGTTACCTTTATTTGTCTCTACTGAATGGGTTTAACGAGTTTTGAACATTGGTAAACTACTGTCTCCTTAATTCATATCTGTTAAACTTTCATAGATACTCTTTTAGAAACACTAGATGTTGTTTATATAAACTTTTCCTGAATGATACTTTTGAAACTCTTATGAAGTTTCATTGGAGACATCAATCGAGTTGAAAAAGGAACAAAGCAAGTTTTGGTTTTGGACGTACCTGATTGATAAAATTGAGAATGGAAATGGGGTATGTGTGAAAGAGACAACAACCAGACTAAAGAGTAGAAAACAGCCCAAGGCCACGAATGGGTCTTCAACACAAATCCCGCACCCGGAGGCGGGCTTCAGCTGGCCCCTAAACAAAAATATGTACTAGTTCAGTGAAAATGGACGTCGCACTAAAGTCCGAAACATATAAATGAACTAAAATTTAAAAAAACATACAAGACTAACAAAAGCAAGAGGATCCTGACTTGGGACAGGCGCAAAAATGCGGCGGGGTTAAACATGTAATGTGAGATCTCAACCCTCCTCCTATACCTCTAGCCAATGTAAAATAAACAAATACACAGCAATACGCACAGTAAAACTCAGTTTAAAAGAAGTCCGAGTCTGATGCCAGAATAGGTAACAAAAGAAACTAAGCAACATGACAATGATAAATAAATTAACAAAGGACTACTAGCAGTTACTGATATGCCAGCTCCAGACCTCAATTAAACTGACTGAAAGATTATGTCTTCATCATATGAAAATCAAGCACAATCCCAATGAGTTTGCTTCATTAACAAGTGTCGTTCGGATTCATAAATTGCTGGTTTACTTTTTTCAACATTTGTTTTATCATGTACATATGAATGTTATATGTTAATTATATAAAAATAAGGAGATGAGGTATGATTGCTAATGAGACAACTATCCACCAAAGTTCAACTGAAGTGGATGTAAGCAAATATAGGCATCCGTACGGCCTTCAACAATGAGAAAACCCCATACGAATAGTCGTTTTTAAAAGGCCCGACATAAAAACATATGAAACAATTCATTTGAGAAAACTAACGGCCAAATTTATAACAAAACAATTTACGAAAAACAAATATGACCGATATGAACCAACGACAACCACTGAACTACAGGCTCATGACTAGGGACAGGTACATAAAGATTGTGGCGGGGTCAAACATGTTTGTGGGCGCTCACCCCTCCCCTAACCTGGGACAGTGGTGAAACAGCACAACATAAGAAAAAACTATAAAAATCAGTTGAAAAAGGCTTAACTCATCAGATCGATACAAAGCAGAACAATCAAACAAAAACAGAGATCGGACGTAGCAGGGTATTTATCCATCCCTCATCCCTAACAACACAAAGGACACTAAGTAACTAAGTACATAACAACAAAACAAAAAAGGACACTAATTACAGATCTGAGAGTACTCGCAGTTACTAACAGCTAGTTCAAAGCCAATAACAACTAATAAAAAAAAACTGTCCAAAATGATATTTTTATTTTTTGGGGGGAACAAAATGTTGTGCATCATGTAGTTTTCGATGACACAAAACGGCGTGCAGAAAATAATATTCATGCAGCTGCATCCTACACAACTGATAATGTATCTCTTTAAATCCAATTAATCATATCATTTTGCGAGGCAATTGTCGACATCGATGTATTCAACGTAATTCAAATAATACCTGCGCGTAGTTGTTCTTGCCAAAGTTACTCTCAGCAGACTTAAACACGGTGTAATTTTAGCTGTATCCTTTTTATATCCCGTATTTGTTATAAGGGATAGATTATTAAATGCTTACTTTTTTATATTGTGTATATCGTGTAAAGTAAAAGTATGAATAAAAGCAAAATTTTATTAAACATGTATACATGTATTTCTTGCAATTTATAACGCAATAAATTGCGTGATATTCCATACATTATGTTACAATTGATATAGTTAATTTCGCAATAATTAAGAAGAATATCATACAGGATGAAAAATATCATATATGAATTTATATAAATGTACTATTCAACATTTAATGGAATAAACCATACGATCAATCCATACATATCTCACTTTATTTCGTTTTTGAAATACATTACGTTAATTTTATACGTGAAAGAACAATGTTTTACATTCTGTATGTGTAACATGTGTATTATGGGTAGTATTTAACGCAATAACTGTTACCAAACAAATACGGTAGGTTAACGTTTTACTACTCACTAAAGATATCGTTTAATTTGTTATTGATACACACGTTTAGATTGTCATAGACGTAGTATTAAAGTATGATTACTTACCACTACAGTATAAAACATGTCAATTAAGATATGGATTGAAGTATCTTCTCATAAGAACTAACTCTAAATTGATCATTAAAGTCACAAACATATATACATAATATTCAGTATTTCACTTGAATCTGTCGCCATCAAAACGCCTCCACCATGTTAAACTCATAAAAAGCTCAAAAAATGATCAGAATAAGTAACAGAAACATTCCAACTTCTTTATCTGCAATGAAAACAACATATCAATCATCTCAAGAAAAATTGTTTCAGAATTTCTAAGGAATGAAGGAATGAAAAAATAAACCTAGACGAAAATTACTTAATTTCTTTAAGTAGTATCTGTAGGACGCGTATTCCAATCATACAGTCTGTAATTGACATGTAGGGAAAGTCTGTGAAGTGCAATTACATGATTCCATCTCTGAGAAGACCCACCAACTCGCACCACTCCGCTATAACACCGAAATGTAGTGAATTAATATAACAGAATATGACTTGCAAAATTTGTTCTCCATGACACAAGTTTTGGGTCAGAAATATCTCCTTATCCTATAGTGGGATAGATTGCTGGTCCTATCAAATCTTGTATTTCATTCCAAAGTAGACAATACGTCTATTTCTGGGAACAGGCGTTTGGAAAATAATTAAATTACTTGTACATGTACCACTAAGTATTAAACAGTACTCCCTATTGAAAATCACTATCACTGGACAAATCAAACACGTAAGCAGATTCGCTGTAGTGTTTATATATCCTTTTCCCCCTTGCCGCTCTTTGTATTTAGATTGACTTTCTTTTTCAATGGTTTATAAGCTGAAATGAAGGAAAATTTATGTAGGTCATCATCATCTATGAGATAGGTTCAGTTTCCAAAACGTATTCTTGGCAGAGGCTATATTTTCTGTACACATTTTACTTGGCTATTGGCCATGCTGACTGCTCTCAGTATTTGAAACATGCATGGAACAACGTCTAAACTCCATCGGAGTCAGAATTTCACTCAAATGCTGCTTGAATAAGTTACTATAGGTTCCGTTAATTCTTAAGAAATGATGCTTTTCTAATTTCCAAGCACCTCCTATCGTATTTGTACAACGCATTTCCTTTTTGTTGGTATCAGTTTCAATACTTCTGTATCATTTATATATCAATGGAATATGTTGATCATGTTTATGGCCCAAAAGATATTTTTATTTTTTGGAGAAAAAAGGTATTTAAGATAAAAGGCGTGCAAAAATGATAATAGCTGCATATTGAAATTAAATTAATATGGCTGTGTCACTTTTAGAGGTACTATTGAATACAAATAAACTCGTCATTATAGTTATCAGGTTTAAATTTTGTAACTTTATCTGTTGTAATGCAATTGGTCATATAATTTTTGCGAGGCAAATGTCAACATCGATGCAATCAACGTAATTCAAATGATAACATCGAGCAATTGTTCGTGACAATGTTTCTTTCAGGAAACTTAAAGGCCGGATACAGAAGAAAATAATCTAAGACTTTATAACCCGAATAAGAATAGGAAATAAGTACGCGGAAATGGATATTCAGCAAGAAGTAAAACTTGAGTTGCCAATTGTTTGAAAGATTGCGTATAGCAAACATTCCAAATTCTACAATAAAAACTGTTTGAAGTATAAAATTGAGAATGGAACTGGGGAATGTGTCAAAGAGACAACAACCCGACCATAGAACAGACAACAGCAGAAGGTCACCAACAGGTCTTCAATGCAGCGTGAAATTCCCGCACCCGGAGGCGTCCTTCAGCTGGCCCCTAAACAAATATATATACTAGTTCAGTGATAATGAACGCCATACTAAACTCCAAATTGTACACAAGAAACTAAATTAAAAATAATACAAGACTAACAAAGGCTAGAGTATCCTGACTTGGGACAGGCGCAAAAATGCGGCGGGGTTAAACATGTTTATGAGATCTCAACCCTATACCTGTTTATGCAAAAAAAGATCGTAGCGCAAATCAAATGACCGAATAAAAAGAATTAGAGATTAACTACGACTTCTAAAATAGAAAAATTTCGGAACAATATGTCAATATTAAATTGCACAGAGTCTAGATATGTTGTGAATAAGTTTGATCAGAGACTATGATAAAAGATCTACAATCGATACTTAAGTTCTTGAATCACAAATAACATTATTATGTAACAAAATCATTTTATTACTTTGCACAGGTTCACATGGTTCAAAATAATGTGACGGGTTCAACTAGTTTAAAGATATATATAAACACTCTTTAAAAAACATCTTCTAATCTCGAATTACAAAAGGTACATAAACAATGATAAACGAACATGTAATGGAAATTAGCACAGTAATGCATATTCTCTAAAAAAAAAAATGATTTAGGCAACAGAAGTTTACCGATGTTCAAATCTTATAAACTATTAAGAAGATAAAAATCAAGATAACAGACAAACGGATGATTAGGATGAACTCCAAAAGAAGCCAATCGGCAATCCTCGTGAATCCGCTAATCGGCCGAGTTAGGATGAACTCCATAAAAAAGCAATACCTGTTGCAAAAGAGTCTCCAGTATAACATACATCACCTGCCAGGCGAATATAAAACAAGGTAAGTTTAAACAATAAAAAAAGCTCCCCATTTAAGAATTGGTGAAGTGAGTATAAGCAATCTCGAAGATATAGACAGAAATATATAATCATTACGCCACACACATTCAAATATCCGTGGCTGCATTTCGGAGTAGAATTGATTCAGGAAACTCATAAGCTGTACAGGGACATAGGATTTTATTAAGGTCTAGAACAAATATAAAACAGAATTAAATTTACAAACTTAATTTTCTTAACAGTAGACTCAGTGTAATATTTTAACTGAGATGGCTCACATTACCAAGTAGAAAACCAATTCATTTTCTTTGTTTTGTTTGCTACTTTTAGTACTTTTCAGACAACATAAGGATCATTGTGACAGTATTAAAGATGTTTTATTGGGTCTTAAACGAGACTTGACAATAATCATGCTAGACTAAGCTTTAAATGGAACCAAACAAACTATTAATCACATCGTTTTACAGTAAATAAAAAGTCCATACCACCTGATATGACAATTAAGTATTATATACAGTTTGTAATTTGCGAAGACATTATATATACATATCAGTTTACAAATCACAAAATAGGTAAAAATAAGGCTTGTAGGAAAAAAATACATATGCTTCACATATATATATCTTTAAAGTCTTCAAAACGCAAAAAAAACCCATATACACAACGAACAGCAACACATCCAAGATTACAGTATATTTTTTATTTATTATTTTCCAATTGAAATGACAAAATCTTCAACACTAGTTAAATTCCTAACATTAGGGGAGTCTGCTTTGGTACTTTGAAACCCTTCTCTGATTCATTTGATTGAGTTCTGAAAAAAGAAAGCACACTTTTCCCCTGGAAATGAAAGTTGTGAAAATTTTCAGAAGTGGAGAATGACTAGATGTCCTCAAATATTATTTTCTGTTTGTGTGTTTTTGTTTTGCAGCATTTCTACATAAATTAGAAACACGTTTAATCCCTTACTTGTGATCTTCGACTTAAAAGAAAACGAGAAAGAAACAAAGGTGCAACCAAAATCGTATGTCGAATAAAAACTGGCCATAGAGAAGAAGGTAAAACCTCTACATAGTCAAACTTGAAAAAATAGATCCCGCTACACTTGTGACACGCGCCGTTTTACTCCAGTTAATTAAAACACTTTGATATGTCGCAATGTACGCTTTAAAAAAAGATGTTTTCTTCTTCCATTTAAGTGTTATTGATTGTTCATTACGTTTATAGAATAAGGTACAAAAACAATTACTTGAAAGAAATCTGTGATTCCAAAGATGTTGTTTATTAAGTTGGTACACGTATGTGTAAAATTTGTAACTGAAAGAATAGGTAATAAAATGTGAAACTTAAATAAATATTGCAATAGCCTTGAATTTGAAAACCTTAAATTCAGATAAATTTCAAAGCTTTTCAACAACATTGACCAAGCACTCACTCAACGAAATCAAATCAGATGGTATTTCGTAGTCTATATTGAATTCAATCAGTCCAACCCTTTGTCTTTTTTTTAAAAGTAACTCTTTGATATTTCAAAAGCAAGGTGTCATTAAGAAAATTCAATTGTTCGTCAATCAGATTATTGTACCCCCGCTTTAAAAAAGTGGGGGTATTCTGTTTTACCTCTCTGTCCGTCCGTCCGTCCGTCCGCCCGTCCGTCCGTCCGTCTGTTCCATGAATATTTTTCGTCGCATCTTTCTCAGGAACTACATCATAAGGATTTCTGAAATTTAGTTTCAGGGTTTATATAAGTCAGCTATACCGTGTGATGAGTTTTCAGATTCATCACTCAACAACTTCCTGTCTACCGAACACTTGCATATTTTTACACTATTAGAATTATCCAGTTGCGGCGGGGGTATCATCAGTGAGCAGTAGCTCGCAGTTACACTTGTTCAGAATATTTTAGTAAACCTTCATTTTTCATTTTAAAAAATATAAATCTCATGGAAAATTAAAAAAAAAGAAGAAAATAACATACAAGTAAAATATAAGATTACTAACAGTAATAATGTTACAATAATGTACAGTTCATGTTTATATGGTTCGTGTTGCTCATTCTTTAGTTTTCTATGTTGTGTTTTGTAGATCTTTGGGTTTTTTTTTGTGTGTGCCGATTTTCGTTTGTAGGCGTAGTTAACCAATGAGTTTGAATATCTTCAAAATGTTTAGCACTACCTATTGTCCATTTACGTCAAAACTGTCAGACGACTTTTTAAAGGAGTCATTGCCCATAAATGACAAATTTTACATTGTTTTTGCTTATTATTTCAAAAAATGTAATAGATAAATAAACTTAGCAAAATTGATCAGCGTGACAAGATCTACAAATAAGTCAACATGACCAAAAGGGTCAGACGATTCCTTATTAGAGTTATTGCCCTTTAATGACGATTTTTACCAATTGTTTGCGTTATTGCCTAATATCTTAAAAACTAAACTAGATAGATAGAATCTTTAAAAGCAAAAATGATCAGCACGACATGATCTACAATAAGTCAAACATAACCAAAATCTTCAGTTGACTCCTTATTAAAGCTATTGCTCTGAATGACGAGTTTTACCATTTTTTAAGTATGTGCCTAATATCTTACAAACTATAATAGATAGATAGAAACTTTAAACAGTAAAAATGACCACCAAGACAAAATCTACTAATGAGTTACTTAACTGAAATAGTTTGTCAACTTCTTATTGAGGTTATTGTCCTTTAATAATGATTTTCCCCATTTTTTCCCATTTCTGCCTATAATCTCGAAAACCTTAAATAGCACAAATGATGAGCAGGACAAGATCTACAACTGAGCTATAATGACCTAAATATTCAGTCTACTCGTTATTTTAGTTATTGTCTTTAAATGATAATTTGTAACATTTTTTTGCATTTTTTGCCTATTATCTTGAAAAATATGATAGATAAATAGAAATTTTAAAAAGGAAACATCAGCAGGATAAGATCTACAAACATGTCAACATAACTGAAATTGTTAGTTAACTCTTAATAGAGTTATTCCCCTTCAAAGATGATTTTTTACTAAAAGTGGGTATGGTTGAAGATGCAGGTGAGCGACACAGGCTCTTAGGGCCTCTAGTTTTTTTTTACACAGTAGCCTAAAAGTATACCTGGGTCATTGACTAATCCAGTGAATATGTTACAATGCATAATAGTATACTACGTGTTTACAATTTACCGAGTACATCACTACATTTTTACTGTCATAAAACAAAAATGTTAAAACAATTAAGAAATTGAAAGGCAAATTAAACCTCGCATTAGGTCATTCCAAGAATACTTTACTGGTTCTTCCAAAGAAGTGTCATACGAGAACCACCACATGCAAAATACATGAAATGACGGGTTTCTGTCATGATTTCTGTACCTATAGAAATTCTATCTAACACAAATCCAAGAGAAACTTTGATGCAGGATTAACTTATACTGGATGTATCATACTTAAATTTGTAGAGCTATCGTACGGGACCGGCGAAGACTTTGTGATGTAAAACGGTTGCTCAAGTGATGTAGTATTGTTATAATCGAATCTGTCTCGATTGACAAAGAAACACTTCTATTAGCAAAGACGTTTTCAGGTTAATTGATGAATATTAAATTTTCTCTTTATTCATTTCTGGTACAAATTTTGTAGATATGGCTTCCTGTGGAGGTGTTCCATGTCTAATCTCATTTAATCTCTGTTTTAGCAACCATTTAGCTGCACTGCTGACACTGAATAAATGTATCTTCTATGATTTAATTCTGTACTGTATTAACATCTTCAATTGTAGGATCGTTTGAAATGTAGTTCTTTAAACGTTAAGTTACTCATTTTAAGTCGACAGGGCGACATCTAAATGTTTTAAGTTTTCAAATTTTCTCCTGTGTAGTGGGTTTGAGTTTATACTTTTGACAAAATAATTGAAAACAACACGTTTAATAATTTCATGCGTCCGAAGCGCTTTTCTGGATTTACCTTCATCAGGAACGCTCAAAGCCAAACATTTGAAATCCGAGTGATGTATAAGTACCGAAACATTTGAAGAGCTACCGGTATATGACAAAAATACATAAAACAAATAGCCAAATTCATCTAAGGTAAACTTTGCCTGAGGGAGTTGAAACCTAAGTTTCTTTATGATTTTAAAAATTTATAAACGGACAAATTTAGAAAGGTTTGTTATAAATCATGTCAGTACCGAAGTAGTACTGACTACTGAGCTGATGATACTCTCGGGGACTGATAGTCCACCAGCAGAGGTATCGACCCAGTGATGTAAAAAATTGAAAACAACACGTTAAATAATTTCATGCGTCCGAAGCGCTTTTCTGGATTTACATTCATCAGGAACGCTCAAAGCCAAACATTTGAAATCCGAGGGATGTATAAGTACCGAAAAATTGAGAAATGAGACCACCTGATTCTAATTTGAAAATGTTTGTCATAACTTCTTATGTCTATTCATTTGAATTTCTCGATAACTAAATCTTTTGTAAGGGCTGGATGTTGTCAAAAGAATATAGAAGAACAGAAGCTTCAGTTACAGAAACACAGAGATTAGGTTTCTATGATAGCGACCAGTTTAGGAAAAAAAACTGTAACCACCTAATAGTAAAGTATTTGAACAAATTCCAACTGCAGTTTTACTGCCAGTTGCACTGACAATAAATCGGGGGATCAAGTGACAACGGAGAAATAAAACCCAGATTTCTTGCTGAATACAACAATTGCTACACACTTGCGTAATTTGCGTTTTTGAGAATTTTCATGATTAAGAACATGTGAAATGAAATGAGTTAAACAATCGATAATTGTTTTGTCTACAGGCGTTTGCTTTTCTCTATAAGTTATTTGCCAAACAAGTTACAAATTATTTACATCGTCCGGATAATTTCAACCTTTAAACTATCTGTTTCTTTTGAAAAAAATTCTCAAACAACATTTATTCGGCCTTCTCCGTTTCAAAACTGTAAAGGCCTTTGATTTGTTTTCTTACACTTTTGATGACTACACAGTATCTCTTTCTCCGCTGAAATTATGCAATATAAATGTTTATTTCACTTGACAATACTTGGATAATTGGAGACCCATAATACGACGAATTCTATCGCAGTCACACTGTTTGAACTTCCTTGTCACATAGATAAGCTCCTCAGGTTTGAAAATCTTGGTAGATATGATTCGTTGTGTTGATATGAACAAACTGTAAAAAAGATTAACAGGAACACTTGTGTGTGTTTTTATTTGATCTTTTGTTTACTGTCGTACAAGTGAGAGGTTTAGCGCTATAAAACCAGGTTCAATCCACCATTTTCTACATTTGAAAATGCCTGTACCAAGTCAGGAATATGACAGTTGTTGTCCATTCGTTTGATGTGTTTTGTCATTTGATATTGCCATGTGATTAGGGACTTTCCGATTGAATTTTCCTCGGAGTTCAGTATTTTTGTGATTTTACTTTTTTCCATTCTGTGGTTCTTTTACAAGGAGGCATATTTTTCGTCATGTGTTAATTTTTCTCTTCAAAAGTGGATAAAGTTAATTATGACATCGTTTGCAATATTTTTCCTGCATTAGTTAACATTCTATAAAAATATGTTTACGAAAATTAAACTACATGTAGGATCGGTTT
This sequence comes from Mytilus californianus, assembly GCF_021869535.1. Taxonomy (NCBI): domain Eukaryota; kingdom Metazoa; phylum Mollusca; class Bivalvia; order Mytilida; family Mytilidae; genus Mytilus; species Mytilus californianus. The sequence goes on along the minus strand of NW_026262679.1, from coordinate 55,348,567 downwards.
GATCAGTAGGAAGTATATGACATAGGGACCGTGTTTTTTTTTTTTTTTGAAACGTTCTTTCTAGAAAATGAAAATAACGCTTATATGACCAAAAGGGACAAAAAAAAAAAAGACAATTTAATCTAAGTTCAACTTTGCCTGAGGGAGTTTGAACCTTAGTTTTTTTATCAATAATTTCTTAATCTATAGACGATATAGACATTAAATACGGGAAAATTGGCTGATATTTGCGTAACGTTCAGTGACAAATATAACATGCATATTCAGATCAGTTACATATTATAATCTTTTTTTCTGGACAAGACCAACAGTGAGTTGGATTTTAACGTGTTGATTTACAAATTAACAGTATACATGAAGATATGCCACCCTACTCGGACATTAAGTTCAGTCTAAGATTCTTAACTCTTACTCCTTAATGCCACATGGTTGTTGAAGAAACATCATGTGTCAATTTTAAAGTCTTTGGTTTCTGTCAGCTGCGGATCGAACCACAATTTCTCGTACTTATCATACCAAAAACATAAGTTCAATATGTATAGAAAGTAAAATAACAAAAATACGAAACTCCAAGGAAAATTCACGGAAAGTCCCTTGTCAAATTGCAAAATCAAAAGCTCAAACACATCAAACTAATGAAAAACAACTGTCATATTTCTGACTTGGTGCAGGTATTTCCTTATGTAAAAAATGGTGGATTAAACCTGGTTTTATAGCTAGCTAAACCTCTCACTTATAATTTACATTATTTCAGAAGGTATGAAGTAAATTATTTCAGAAGGTATGAATTTGGTGTATCAACAAATGAAAATATGCGGCACTACAAATTCTTCTCTTACATTTTTTGCCACTGATGCAAGGGATTTGGAATAAGAGACTATCAGACATTTTTTTTCTAATATTTATCCCACGCACTGTGCATTACAGTATAAATAAGAAGATGTGGTATGAGTGCCAATGAGACAACTCTCCATCCAAGTCACAGTGTATAAAAAGTTAACAATTATAGGTCAAAGTACGGCCTTCAACACAGAGTCTCGGCTCACACCGAACAGCAAGCAATAAAGGGTCCCAAAATCATCGGTCTAATCTATATAAAAAACGAGAAACGAGAAACACCTATGAACCACATCAACAAACGACAACCACTGAACAACAGACTCCTGATTTAGGACAGGTGCATAAAAATGCAGCGGGTTTGTACATTTTAAATACTTATTGTTCCTTTACCCATGTAAATAGTTTATGAGAATATAATAATTTATTTATTCAAAATATCTTTAGAAAGGACGAAGACCAACAATAAAGGCGCATATTTTTTTTTCTTGTTTATGTAGAGTCATGAACTGTTACACCCTTTTCCTATGTTTGCTATATACACATATACGATTGTATGAAGTCATGTCATACGGTTTTTCAACTATGAATAAAGGGAGATATAATATAAGTCAATGATGCAGCAACCCACGTCAAAAACATTTAAAACAATTGAAGGGCAACATGCAGTTTAAGTGTCTACACAATATGTCAAACTCTTAATCGTCCCGGTCTATTTTCATAAAAAAAATCATTGAGAATACTAAAAATGTAACTACTTCCAAATTTTGAAATTATTTAAATTAAGGATTATATCTCCCTCGTTCAAATCTCTGATTTCTTGTCTAGATTTAGCTAATATAATGGGGAATTTGATGCGACTGTCATACAAGTAAGAGGTATAGCGCTATAAAACCAGGTTCAATCCACCATTTTCTACACTTGGAAATGCCTGTACCAAGTCAGGAATATGAGAGTTGTTGTCCATTCGTTTGATGTGTTTTATCATTTGATTTTTCCATTTGATTAGGGACTTTCCGTTTTGAATTTTCCTCGGAGTTCAGTATTTTTGTGATTTTACTTTTTGATGTTCACAGTACGAGTACAGAAATGAAAATTTATCGTCATACTTAATACTTATCAAAGGTAGTACATCTTAAAAATATTGAGACAAGATATAACACAAAATAAGAAAACATCGAATTACAGAAGAGCATTACAAATTGTGTCAACAGGTCAATTTAACACGAAAGTACGATTTTAGAGTACTCGCAGTTACTAAAAGCTAGTTAAAAGCCAAAAAACAATTAATAATAAAGAATCATGCATCAGAGACTAAAATCAATTAAAACACATCCCACGATTTTAGTGTTTTAACGCCATGAATATTCAAAGAAGACATGACTTGTGCAATGCCAAAATAAAAGTATCGACAGGTAGTATGATAGTTAGGACTTAAACGTATAATAAATATGTTTCATGATATATATAGAAAAAGTAATCTCTAAATAGAAAGTAAACGTGGATGTGTATTTATACATCCAAAAACCATTCGAAAAGAACATGTTTTAATTTGTTGATGACAAAATCGATGTTAGTGCCAATGTAAACAGTATTCAAATATCTTATTACAACATTAATAAGATAATCTTTACTAATAAGTTTGTTTAACAATTCGATGAGTTTACACGGATCACAAAGTGATTTCCGCGCTTTCAGTACAATATTACCGAACAATTTAGGATGTGAAATACCGTTTTTAATAAGTTTTCTACAGGTACAGCCAACTTTACTAATCAAATCCTTGTATATATATGAAAGAATATATTAATTGTTTTAAGAAATTTATGGAATCTCTGAAATAATAATTTACCAGTGATGCATTGATTACGTTCGTTAAAATCTATTACATCACTTGACACACGTGCATAACGAACGCGTTGGGATATGTAAACACCGTATGATGGAGCCAAAGGAACATCGCCGTGTTAAAAAAGAAAAATTAAAAATTAACAATAGGGATTGAAAAATATTCTCTTTTGTCGTAAATTTTAATATGGAGTTTTCCTTTAGAAATTGAAATGTCTAAATATAGAAAAGGACAACTACTGCTGTTTATGTAAGATTTATTTAAAGTAAGTTCCTTTGAGTAAATTTGTGTAGTATATTTAGAGAACTCTGGATTATTTAACGAAAAAATATCATCAAGATAACGGTAGGTATTGTTGAATGTGTCAACCAAATGTAACAATGAAGTGTCTTAACTGAGTTTGGCCAAAAACTGTGATTCATAGCAATATAGGAATAAATCTGCTATTAAAGGGGCGCCATTAGTGCTTAAAGGAATACCTACTACATGTCGATACACTTTATCGACGAAACGTACTTATATGTTGTCCATTGGAAAATTTACAGCTTCAATCATACCTTCACATTTCCAGTAAGTGTATCAAGCATACTTTCCTTTTTCGTTTTAGAGTGAGCCATGGCGTTGTCAGTATTACTCTGTTTTATGAGTTTTGAATGTCCTCTTGGAGAGGTCCTCTCTAATGAGGTCGGCAAGAAGAGGCGCACAGTTCGTTCCCATAGGAATGCCTACAATTTGTTGCAAAAGTCTACCTCCAAATTCAACAAATCTGTTGTCGATAAGAAACTCCAGCATACTGATCACTTGTTCCTCTGTGGAACATGTTTTTACCCTTCATATTTTTTGAATTTGGAGGTAGACTTTTTCAACAAATTGTCGGCATTCCTATGGGAACGAACTGTGCGCCTCTCCTTGCCGACCTCTTCTTATTTTCATATTAATCGGAGTTCCTTCAGACACTTGTCAAAAACAAGAAGATCAAAGATTTTTTAATTTTACTTTCAGATATATGGATCATGTTCTTTCCATTAACAATCCGAACTTTTCTGATTGGGTTCCATTAATATATCCCCCAGAATTAGAAATTAAAGAAACAAAAGACACGGCTTCTTCCGCCTCCTTTTTAGACTTATACCTCAAATTTGACATACACAGTCATCTCAGTACCTGAATCTATAACAAACGAGACGATTTTAATTTTGAAATTATCAATTTCCCCCACCTTAGTAGCAATATACCAACTTCACCTGCATATGGGATATACATTTCTCTACTCAGACTTTGTAAAACGTTACCAGTGTCTGAGCAGAAAGTTGATGAACCAGGGTATGTCAAAGAACGTCTCGTCCTTTTTCTAAAAAAGTTCATCGGAAGGTACCAAGACCTTGTTGATAAATATTCCGTATCAACTTCAAAAATAATACATGATGGTCTTGATGTATAGATTCTGCGTACTGACGTTGCTTATCATCTTAATAAGATGTTATATTGTTCTTTTATTTGTCTTTGTTCTATTAATAATATCACTTTTACTGTTTGGTCTGTTTTCTGTGATATCCATTTGACGTGGCTCGGTACTTAAACATCCCGTCAATGTGTTTGCATTATCTTTCATTTTTGCTGGTGTGTTTTGTACGTGTGACTTTATGTGTTTTTTTGGTACATATGACGTGGCTCTGTACTTTTAAAGATCCCACCATTTTATTATTGTTCTATTATAATACCATTATGTTATTGTTCTATTATAATACCATTATGTTATTGTTCTATTATAATTTTGAAAATACTTTGAACGACAAAATTATTTTACTCGCGTAGTGGTATTAACCATATATGGATTCTTAAAAATTCTAAAGAACTTCTGTATAATTTTAAATCTCGGTCTTTTTCTTAAATTAGTTCTTACAAAAACTTTTGATTTTCAACCCTGTATACCACCATTCCCCATGTGAAATTATAATTTTGAAAATAGTTTGAACGACAAAATTATTTTATATTTCTTTCTGTGTGACGTTTACAGTTTCTGGCGTCAAACATTGTTAAATTTGATAGATGCTTTTTGTGCTTCTTTGTTAAATGTTTGTTTATTTAGAGATTGTGACACAGTGATATCTGCTGTACCCATATTTTGACAATGTTACCTTTTATGTCTGTTTTGTTCACTCATCGTTGTAAATATAATGGAATTTGATGCGACTGTCATAAAACCAGGTTCAATCCACCATTTTCTACATTTAAAAATGCCTGTACCAAGTCAGGAATATGACAGTTCCTAGAAGAAACTTTACTGCTGGTGGATTATTCCCCGAGGGCATCATTAACTTTGTAGCTTTATGCATGTTTAATACAAATAATACGAAGAACAATCCGGCTGGGACGTCGCCCGGGTTACGAAGGTCCTCTTTTGCTGCACGGAACACTAGCATTTGATTTGTATGTTCCACGGAATATCCTCCGGTATACCCCTGATTTGACGTATGTTCAACCAGAAGGTATTTACTATTTTCAAAATTCAGATACTTTTCATAAACTAAAGCCATGTTGCGTCAATATTTTCGACTGTTTAAAGACACCTGCTACAAGTGAATCAACACCTATCATTTCTTCTTGAAAAATATACGGGAAAAGGAGCACGTGTAAGACATGTGATATGTTAATCACGACTCCTGATTTTACCAGTAATTTAACAGCTAAAACATATTATACTAAATCTTTCGAGCCTCTGGACTGTTCCACGGACAATGTCGTGTACGGAATCGAATGTACTTTGTGTGGACTACTTTATGTTGGTGAAACTCGACAAACTTTGCGTAAAAGAATGAATCAACACTGGTCTGATAATACAGATCCGCAATTCAGAGTTCTTTATAACCATTTTAATCAACCGGACCATGATCCTTCTTTGTCTATGAAAGTACGCATCATCGAGAAAATTTATCACCACACAAATAGCCCTGTACTAAGTACTCCTTTCCGTAAAGATAGAAGAAATTTCTGGATAAGGAAGTTAGGGACTGCAATGCCATATGGTTGCAATGATAATGTCAAAGGAGTAGGAAACTTGTCAAGTCCTGCCTGCAGTGATGTTAATGTAATGAGTTTATTTAATACTACCTTACGACAACAACGTAGTCATGGGCAAAAACATTACCATCGGCCTAATGTAAAAAAAAGTCTTCCTAATCTAGATCGCCCTCTGGGAGCTTTGATGACCTTCTTTCATATCTTCATCATCCATTACGGTTACATTACATTAGAACTATTCTTTTTTCACTGCCTGTTAATTTTCTTAAATGTTTGAGGGATTATGCACTTGACAAAGGATGCATCAATGCATTTTCTTCAATATACAGACTTGTCAGTATAATTTGTGATGTAGCTCTTTTCCGTCTTTTCAAACCAGTAAGTTCGGAACCTTAACAAGAGGAAAAGAGGAAACTTCTTCCTGTTCACTTTACCAATAGAGGAATTGATGCAATCAACATCTGCAACGTTCTACATCACAAGGAGGTAACATCTAAAATTCCTATTTATTTTCAAAATCAGTCTGTTCCTATTGTATCCTACAGTTCACCCAAAGTATTTAACTATAAACAAGCATTGCAGGACCTTGACTTAGAACAATACCTAAACATCCCTCTGACATGTGACTGTTCCCACTAGCCTTATAATTACAGCTCATCTGGCCATGTTATTACTGGGAATCTAAACATAATTCAACATGAAAATCTCCAAAAGGTGATTTCTCATGGTCCTAAGTTTAGAGAACCCCAACACATCAATTGGAACCATAACTTTAACAATAATTATGGATTCCATTGAGGACTACGCCAGAGCATGGGCTAAACGAGAAGAAGTTGAACTGAACACTTTGTCAGAATAGGTCATAATTATCACATTTATCAGGTCTCTGATAAAACGCCGCATTCATAAGTTGAAAAACTGTGAATGATCAACCAAATTCCGTTTTCAGAGACAAAGAGGCCGTGAAATGTTTTATCATCTCTTCATGATAAGTATGTTGTTGTTCCTGCCGACAAAGCTTTAAATAATATTGTCTTTGTATGTAAATCGTATTACTACGAATGTCTTGTAAAAGAATTAGGAATAAATGAGCACTCAGGTAACCCCACATACAAAGACATATCATTTGTCAAGGATGAGATTTTGGCAAATCATAAGTCCTTCATGGCTTCAATGAACATTACATTGAACAACAAATCGGAGGACTTACCTTGTTTGTTTTGGATACCTTAGCTTCACAAAATTCCGTACAAACGACGGTACAAATTGCATGTTCCACTAAAGAATTGTCCATTAGATTGACTAAAATTCTGTCAGCAGTGAAAGAGGGTCTTCAGAAATACTGTGAAACTGTTTACTCGCGTAGTGGTATTAACCATATGTGGATTCTTAAAAATTCTAAAGAACTTCGGGATAATTTTAAATCTCGGTCTTTTTCTGAAATTAGTTCTATCAAAACTTTTGATTTTTCAAACCTGTATACCACCATTCCCAATGTGAAATGAAAAATTAAAAAAATCTCCTGAAAGAAATAATCCGCAATGCCTTTCAACGTAAAAATGGTAGCATACGCTATAAATTTATTACTTTGGGATATCATAGGGCATATTTTGTTAATAGTGAACAAAAGGGTAGAACATGTTACACAGAGGAACAAGTGATCAGTATGCTGGAGTTTCTTATCGACAACATATTTGTTGAACTTGGAGGTAGACTTTTTCAAGAAATTGTCATCCCTATGGGAACGAACTGTGCGCCTCTCCTTGCCGACCTCTTCTTATTTTCATATAAATCGGAGTTCCTTCAGACACTTGTCAAAAACAAAAAGATCAAAGAAGCCAGATTATTTGATTTTACTTTCAGATATATTGATGATGTTCATTCCATTAACAATCCGAACTATTCTGATTCGGTTCCATTAATATATCCCCCAGAACTAGAAACTAAAGAAACAACAGACACGGCTTCCTCCGCCTCCTTTTTAGACTTATACCTCAAATTTGACATACACAGTCATCTCAGTACCATAATCTATGACAAACGAAACGATTTTAATTTTGAAATTATCAATTCCCCCCACCTTAGTAGCAATATACCAACTACACCTGCATATGGGATATACATTTCCCAACTTATTCGATATTCAAGAGCTTGCAGCTCCTACTCAGACTTTGTAAAACGTCACCAGTGTCTGAGCAGAAAGTTGATGAACCAGGGGTATGTCAAAGAACGTCTTGTCCTTTTTCTAAAAAAAAGTTCATCGGAAGGTACCAAGACCTTGTTGATAAATATTCCGTATCAACTTCAAAAATAATACATGATGGTCTTGATGTATAGATTCTGCGTACTGACGTTGCTTACTTATCATCTTAATAACGTGTTGTATTGTTCTTTTATTTGTCTTTGTTCTATTATTAAGTCTCCCAAACGAAGTTTGGGAAGACTTATTGTTTTTGCTCAGTTCTTATTATTATTATTCTTCTTCTTCTTCTTCTCTTCTTCTTCTTCTTCTTCTTCTTCTTCTTCTTCTTCTTCTTCTTCTTCTTCTTCTTCTTCTTCTTCCGCCGCTTTTAAATTTGAACTTGTCCGCACCCGTTCTCCAAAACCGCTTGTCAGATTAACTTAGGGTTTCACAATATGTTAGACTAACATGTCTAGTGGTGCAATCAGAGTTTTGTTTGTGCAATGGGGTTTATAAAGGGGTACTTTGAGGGGCAAAAAGAAAAGAGGGTTTTACTATAGAACCCTATGGGATTTTATTTTTTAAAATTTTCAAATGATTATAAATTGAAAACTGTTTGTGACAGACACAATCTTTTTAATTGAAAATGTTTTAAATGATAAAGCCCATTAAATGAAATACAGGGTTAGTCCCCAGGGGTCACCCCCACCCCCTGCCATTTAAGAAAGTTCTAATACCTTGTAAGTGGTCAAGATCCCCACCCCTAAACCATATATATTCTGGTTTGTCATGCTAAGATGGTTTGAATGATATACAGGGTTAGTCCCCAGGGGTCATCCCGACCCCCTGCCATTTGAGAAAGTTCTAATACCTTGTAAGTGGTCAAGATCCCCACTCCTAAACCATATATATTCTGGTTTGTCATGATAAAGTACATCAAATGTAATACAGGGTGAGTCCCCAGGGGTCGGCCCCACCCCCTGCCATTTAAGAAAGTTCTAATATCTTTTAAGTGGTCAAGATCCCCACCCCTAAACCATATATATTCTGGTTTGTCATGCTAAGATGGTTTGAATGATATACAGGGTTAGTCCCCAGGGGTCATCCCGACCCGCTGCCATTTGAGAAAGTTCTAATATCTTGTAAATGGTCGAGATCCCCACCCCTAAACCATATATATTCTGGTTTGTTATGATAAAGCACATCAAATGAAATACAGGGTTAGTCCCCTGGGGTCACCCCCACCCCCTGCCATTTAAGAAAGTTCTAATATCTTCTAAGTGGTCAAGATCCCCACCCCTAAACCATATATATTCTGGTTTGTCATGCGAAGATGGTTTGAATGATATACAGGGTTAGTCCCCAGGGGTCATCCCGACCCCCTGCCATTTGAGAAAGTTCTAATATCTTGTAAATGGTCGAGATCCCCACCCCTAAACCATATATATTCTGGTTTGTTATGATAAAGCACATCAAATGAAATACAAGGTTAGTCCCCAGGGGTCACCCCCACCCCCTGCCATTTAAGAAAGTTCTAATATCTTCTAAGTGGTCAAGATCCACACCCCTAAACCATATATATTCTGGTTTGTCATGCGAAGATGGTTTGAATGATATACAGGGTTAGTCCCCAGAGGTCATCCCTACCCCCTGCCATTTGAGAAAGTTCTAATATCTTGTAAATGGTTGAGATCCCCACCCCTAAACCATATATATTCCTATTTGTCATGTCTCGAACATTTGAATGACGTATACGGTCAGTCCCCAGGGGTTCCCCCCACCCTCAATGTTCTAATATCTTGTAAATGGTTGAGATCCCCACCCCTAAACCATATATATTCCTGTTCGTCATGTAATGAACATTTGAATGACGTATAGGGCCAGTCCCGAGGGGTTCCTCCCCACCCCCAATGTTCTAGTATCTTGTAAATGGTCGAGATCCCCACCCCTAAACCATATATATTCTGGTTTGTCATGCCAAGATGATTTGAATGATATACAAGGTTAGTCCCCAGGCATCACTTATGCATATAACTTTACTGGACCAAACCAATTTTCACTGGACGTTGCCCAATGTCAGGCAACCCTGGGAATTACGAACTATGGGAGCTTCGTTTGGGAGACTTCGTAACAGCATCCTGTTACAATCATTTCTTGTTGATATTACTTTTACTGTTTTTCTGTGATATCCATTTGACGTGGCTCGGTACTTAAACATCCCGTCAATGTGTTTGCATTATCTTTCATTTTTGCTGGTGTGTTTTGTACGTGTGACTGTGTGTTTCTTTGGTACATATGATGTGGCTCTGTACTTTTAAAGATCCCACCATTTTATTATTGTTCTATTATAATACCATAATGTTATTGTTCTATTATAATTTTGAAAATACTTTGAACGACAAAATTATTTTACTCGCGTAGTGGTATTAACCATATATGGATTCTTAAAAATTCTATAGAAATTGTATAATTTTAAATCTCAGTCTTTTTCTTAAATTAGTTCTTACAAAAACTTTCAACCCTGTATACCACCATTCCCCATGTGAAATTATAATTTTGAAAATAGTTTGAACGACAAAATTATTTTATATTCTTTCTGTGTGACGTTTACATTTGCTGGCGTCAAACATTGTTAAATTTGATAGATGCTTTGTGTGCTTCTTTGTTAAATGTTTGTTTGTTTTGAGATTGTGACACAGTGATGACTGCTGTACCCATATTTTGACAATGTTACCTATTATGTCTGTTTTGTTCACTCATCGTTGTAAATATAATGGAATTTGATGCAACTGTTATACAAGTGAGAGGTTTAGCGCTATCAAACCAGGTTCCATCCACCATTTTCTACATTTAAAAATGCCTGTACCAAGTCAGGAATATGAAAGTTGTTCTCCATTCGTTTGATGTGTTTTATATTTTGATTTTGCCATTTGATTAGGGACTTTCCGTTTTGAAATTTCCTCGGAGTTCAGTATTTTTGTGATTTTACTTTTTACTACAACCAAGTCGATGTCAAGTTTCTTCCTAGAAGAAACTTTACTGCTGGTGGATTATTCCCCGAGGGCATCTTTAACTTGGTAGCTTTATGCATGATGAATACAAAAAAATACGAAGAACAAACCGGCTGGGACGTCGCCCGGGTTACCAAGGTCCTCTTTTGCTGCACGGAACACTGGCATTTTATTTGTATGTTCCACGGAATATTCTCCGATATACCCCTGATTTGACGTATGTTCAACCAGAAGGTAATAACTATTTTCAAAATTCAGATACTTTTCACAAATTAAAGACATGTTGCGTCAATATTTTCGACTGTTTAAAGACACCTGCTACAAGTGAATCATTTCTTCTTGTAAACATAAAAACGGGAAAAGGAGGACGTGTAAGAAATGTGATATGTTAATCACGACTCCTGATTTTACCAGTAATTTAACAGCTAAAACATATTATACTTAATCTTTCGAGCCTCTGGACTGTTCCACGGACAATGTCGTGTACGGAATCGAATGTACTTTGTGTGGACTACTTTATGTTGGTGAAACTCGACAAACTTTGCGTAAAAGAATGAATCAACACCGGTCTGATAAAAAAGATCCGCAATTCAGGGTTCTTTATAACCATTTTAATCAACCGGACCATGATCCTTCTTTGTCTATGAAAGTACGCATCATCGAGAAAATTTATCACCACACAAATAGCCCTGTACTAAGTACTCCTTTCCGTAAAGATAGAGAAAATTTCTGGATAAGGAAATTAGGGACTGCAATGCCATATGGTTGCAATGATAATGTCAAAGGAGTAGGAAATGTGTCAAGTCCTGCCTGCAGTGATGTTAATGTAATGAGTTTATTTAATACTACCTTACGACAACAACGTAGTCATGGGCAAAAACATTACCATCGGCCTAATGTAAAAAAGTCTTCCAAATCTAAATCGCCCTTTGGGAGCTTTGATGACCTTCTTTCACATCTTCATCATCCATTAGGGTTACATTACATTAGAACTATTCTTTTTTCACTGCCTGTTAATTTTCTTAAATGTTTGAGGGATTATGCACTTGACAAAGGATGCATCAATACATTTTCTTCAATATACAGACTTGTCAGTATAATTTGTGATGTAGCTCTTTTCCGTCTTTTCAAACCAGTAAGATCGGAACCTTTACATGAGGAAAAGAGGAAATTTCTTCCTGTCCACTTTACCAATAGAGGAATTGATGCAATCAACATCTGCAACGTTCTACATCACAAGAAGGTAACATCTAAAATTCCTATTTATTTTCAAAATCAGTCTGTTCCTATTCTTTCCTACAGTTACATCAAAACCATTTCACCCAAAGTATTTAACTATAAACAAGCATTGCAGGACCTTGACTTAGAACAATACCTAAAAATCCCTCTGACATGTGACTGTTCCCACTCGCCTTATAATTACAGCTCCTCTGGCCATGTCTTTACTGGAAATCTAAACATAATTCAACATGAAAATCTCCAAAAGGTGATTTCTCATGGTCCTAAGTTTAGAGAACCCCAACACATCAATTGGAACCATAACTTTAAAATAACTATGGATCCTATTGAGGGCTACGCCAGAGCATGGGGTAAATGAGAAGAAGTTGAACTGGACACTTTGTCAGAATGGGTCAAAACTATCAAAGGTCTCTGATAAAACGTCGCATTCATAAGTTGAAAAACTGTGTGAATGATCGACCAAAGTCCGTTTTCAGAGAGAAAGAGGACATAAGTATGTTGTTGTTCCTGCGGACAAAGCTTTAAATAATATTGTCTTTGTATGTAAATCGTATTACTACGAATGTCTTGTAAAAGAATTAGGAATAAATGAGCACTCAGGTAATCCCACATACAAAGGCATATCATTTGACAAGGATGAGATTTTGGCAAATCATAAGTCCTTCATAGCTTCAATGAACATTACATTGAACAACAAATCGGAGGACTTACCTTGTTTGTATTAGATACCTAAGCTTCACAAAATTCCGTTCTGCATGTTCCACTAAAGAATTGTCCATTAGATTGACTAAAATTCTGTCAGCAGTGAAAGAGGGTCTTCAAAAATACTATGAAACTGTTTACTCGCGTAGTGGTATTAATCATATGTGGATTCTTAAAAATTCTGAAGAACTTCTGGAAAATTTTAAATCTCGGTCTTTTTGGATTCTTAAAAATTCTTATAGTTAATAGTGAACAAAAGGGTAGAACATGTTACACAGAGGAACAAGTGATCAGTATGCTGGAGTTTCTTATCGACAACATATTTGTTGAATTTGGAGGTAGACTTTTTCAACAAATTGTCGTCATTCCTATGGGAACGAACTGTGCGCCTCTCCTTGCCGACTCCTTATTTTCATACAATTCGCAGTTCCTTCAGACACTTGTCAAAAACAAGAAGATCAAGGAAGACAGACTATTTGATTTTACTTTCAGATATATTAATGATGTTCTTTCCATTAACAATCCGAACTATTCTGATTGGGTTCCATTAGTATATCCCCCAGAACTAGAAATTAAAGAAACAACAGACACGGCTTCCTCCGCCTCCTTTTTGGACTTATACCTCAAATTTGACTTACACTTTCATCTCAGTACCAGAATCTATGACAAACGAGACGATTTTAATTTTGAAATTATCAATTTCCCTCACCATAGCAGCAATATACCAACTATACCTGCATATGGGATATACATTTCCCAACTTATTCGATAATTAAGAGCTTGCAGCTCCTACTAGACTTTGTAAAACGTCACCAGTGTCTGAACAGAAAGTTGATGAACCAGGGGTATGTCAAAGAACGTCTTGTCCTTTTTCTAAAAAAAAAGTTCATCGGAAGGTTCCAAGACCTTGTTGATAAATATTCCGTATCAACTTCAAAAATAATACATGATGGTCTTGATGTATAGATTCTGCGTACTTACGTTGCTTATCATCTTAATAACGTGTTATATTGTTCTTTTATTTGTCTTTGTTCTATTATTAATATCACTTTTACTGTTTGGTCTGTTTTCTGTGATATCCATTTGACGTGGCTCGGTACTTAAACATCCCATCAATGTGTTTGCATTATCTCTCAGTTTTGCTGGTGTGTTTTGTACGTGTGACTTTGTGTGTTTCTTTGGTACATATGACGTGGCTCTGTACTTTTAAAGATCCCCCCCTCCCCCACCCCCATTTTATTATTGTTCTATTATAATACCATTATGTTATTGTTCTATTATAATTTTGAAATTGCTTTGAACGACAAAATTATTTTACTCGCGTAGTGGTATTAATATATGTGGATTCTTAAAAATTCAAAAGAGCTTCTGTATAATTTTAAATCTCGGTCTTTTTCTTAAATTAGTTCTTACAAAAACTTTTGATTTTCAACCCTGCATACCACCATTCCCCATGTGAAATTATAATTTTGAAAATAGTTTGAACGACAAAATTTTTTCTATTTCTTTCTGTGTGACGTTTACATTTTACTGGCGTCAAACATTGTTAAATTTGATATATGCTTTTAGTGCTTCTTTGTTAAACGTTTGTTTGTTTTGAGATTGTGTCACAGTAATGACTGCTGTACCCATATTTTGACAATGTTACCTATTATGTCTGCTTTGTTCACGCATCGTTGTAATTATAATGGAATTTGATGCGACTGTCATACAAGTGAGAGGTTTAGCGCTATAAAACCAGGTTCAATCCACCATTTCTACATTTGAAAATGCCTGTACCAAGTCAGGAATATGACAGTTGTCCATTCGTTTGATGTGTTTTATCATTTGATTAGGAACTTTCCGTTTTGAATTTTCCTCGGAGTTCAGTATTTTTGTGATTTTACTTTTTGGTATCTCCTGCCTCTTGTTTTAACAATATTTTGGAATTTTCTTTATGTCTGAATATAAAGTATATTGATTCCATATCCACAACAGTATTATACAATAATAACCTTTGTATGAGGTCGATACTAGGTTATATTGACTGAGGAAGAAGTCCGAGGTCGATATGATTCCCCAGGTCAATATAACCTCGTATTGACCTCAAACCAAGGCTACAATTGTTATATTATTCATCAACAACTATTGCACGAAGATGTAAAATTGCGGATTTTTAGAATGTATTTTTAGAAACATGCTGTATGCCCTGTGCATTATGCTGTTTTTTAACATACGAAAATCTAAACACAACAGTATTTACGTGCAAACTGAGAAAATACAAATGTACATGTGATCAAGTTTTAACGAATCACAAATCCTTTAAAATATTCGATTAATAATATTACCATATAACCTTTTCAACATATTTTTATTTTGGTTTTAAGGATTTACACACTAATAAGTAGAACGAAAGAAATACAATGTGTATCTTCTCTCTCTCTCTCTCTCTCTCTCTCTCTCTCTCTCTCTCTCTCTCTCTCTGCAACGTCGACACAGTATTAATTCCACCACTAAATAATTTTATCTTATATTAAGAAACTTGTCATCTATGTTTATTTCTTAGTAATTTATTTGTTATATAATTTTTTTTTTTTCAATAATTATGTGTTGGATGGAGAAATTTACTGGTCTCCTTTAAACTTAATCACACCTGTCTACTAACAACAACTTTCATTTGACTTGTAGACTTGAAGATGATTTTTTTCATTGTGTTGTTCAATTACTCTCTCATTGAAATTAGTCTTTCATTCATGGAAAACACTTTATACTTTGCCTTTTGCAAATTAACTTTAGTTGTTGTGCATTTTTACTTATTTATATCGGAAGAAAACGTGATTGGTTTAGAATATATAACAACTACTAAAGATAATCCCATAGATGTAAATAGGAAAATACAATCATCTAAACATGTAACAAAGTTAAAAGTAACAATCTATAAAATTCATTTGTCCGAAGCGCTTTTCTGAATATTCATTCATCAGGAACTCTCAAACCTTAAAATTTGAAAGGTAGGGATGTATACATGACAACGAATGGTTTTCCAGCCATATGCCAAAAGTACATGCAAAGGATAGCCATATTCATCTCAGATCAACTAAGTTAATAAAGAATATTACAATATTTCAAATGAATCCACGCATTCACGTCTAGCAAAGAAGTTTTTATTATTTGATTGTCTTCATGTCCCGGTTTCTTGCAGTTATATAATTTGATTTCTGAAATAATGCACATGACATCCAGTATAAAAATTCTTATTCATTCGTTTAGAAAATTATACTTAGTCTAGTGTTTATGATCCTTAATGTCAGACAAATTAAATTGGATTTAATCGGCTTAATGTGATGAGGATTGTGAAATATTTACATAACGGTTTTCCACAGTCAAGGAATCAACAGATTATACAATAAGCATATTGACAATTTCAACAGCTAGTATTATATATATTTATCACAGTGAATTCACAAAACAAACAGAAACAAAAAAAAACGTTAACATGAGTATGACTGTCATAGTTTCATACTGAACACTTATTTTCCAGTGTTTGCCATGTTCTATAACAAGATGATCTTTTCAAAAGATACACTAAATCGGAACAACAGAAAGCCTTCGGCCTTATACAGTCAATGATCGTACATCAGAGGTTGACCTTTTGGGAGGGAAGGAGGACTTTGAAAATTTTGCGAAAAAAAAGCATGTAAGCGTATGTAGTTAAACAAACTTGTTTTGGAAGACATGAAACCGAAGATTGAATTACATGTATAAGGTTAGTTAGTATTTGTGATAAAAATTATTATTAACCAACTATTTTAAATTCTTCTACGTTCAAGTCCGAGTGCTCCACAGAGAGTCATATAGTAAACAATCATATCATAACCATATCGCAGCTTTAGGCCTATCATGAACATTTGAAGGTCTCTTCTATGTATTGGTTACTCAAACTACACAAAAAACCAGTAAAATATCGTTTCATCTCGGCCTCTAGTAAGTGTTCTACAACTAAAATTTCAGTGCTTTTAACTAGTTCCTTGACAACTAACCAAAGAACTTATCATTAACTTTTGTAATAAAACATATGAACATAGTGGAATTAACTATTTTTTGGAGTGTAAAAAATTCTTGGGATGTTTTAGATAAATTACATGCTTTTGATGGTATTTTTGATTCTGTTGACAGTTTTTGACTTTTCAATTCTTCACACTACACTTCCACACAATCTTATCAAACAAAAGTTTTCCTATTTAATTAATTGGTCGTTTGGTAAATCTGAATGCAAATATATTTGCTGCAACTCATTTAAAGCCTTCTTGTGTAATGAGGAAGGTAAATATGCTAGATATACTAACTGGAGGTGTGATGAGATGATTGAAGCTGTTAATTTTCTCCTTGATAATATTTATGTACGTTTCGGCAATAAAGTTTATCGACAGGTTGCAAGTATTTCTATGGGCATCAATGGCGCTCCTTTAATAGCAGACTTGTTCTTGTACTGTTATGAATCACAGTGTATGACCAAACTCAGTTAAGACCTAAATTGCATTTATTTGATCAATTTAACAACATTTACCGTTATCTTGATGATATTTTTTCGTTAAATAATCAAGAATTTTCTAAATATACTGCCGAAATTTACCCAAAGGAACTTACTTTAAATAAATCAAATATATAAACGGTAATAACTGTCCTTTCCTAGATTTAGATATTTCAAGTTTCCACGGGAAACTCTACACTAAAAGTTTCGACAAAAGGGACGATTTTTCGTTCCCTATTGTTAATTTTCCTTTTTTAGGACGGTGATGTTCCTTTGGCACCATCTTACGGTGTTTATATATCACAACTTGTTCGCTATGCCCGTATATGCTGTGACGTTTTGGATTTCAATGAACGTAATGTGTGTATTACTTGTAAATTATTAAGTCAGGGATTTCGTTACCACAAATTACTTAAAACCTCTACTAAATTCTTCCATAGATATAAAGATTTGGTTTGGAAGTCTGGTTTTACCTGTAGAAAACTTATTTTTAACGGGATAGCACATCCTAATTTTTACGAAGATTTTGTTTAACGAGCCCGGAGATTAAGATGCGATCCGGGTAAACTTATCGATGCTTTTAATAAACTTATTTTAAAAGGTTACCAATTCAACACTTTAATTAGACCGTTGAATATTGTAATTATTGGTATTAATATTGATTTTGTTATCAGTAAATTAAAACCAAACTATATATCATTTTTATACACATATGCATATTCATGGCTCTACAATCTGTCGATACATGAACCTGTAGCTTGGCATTGCACAAGGTCATATTTTTTCTCTGACTGTTAATGGCGTCTTTACAATGAATCCATTGGATGTTGGAGGTGTACTGATTGATATTTTAGTGTAAGATGTATGATTTTTTTTATTATTTGTTATTGGCTTTGAACTAGCTGTCAGTAACTGCGAGTACTCTCAGATGTGTTAGTGTCTTTTTTTTGTGGGGATGTATAAGTTCCCTGCCACGTCCACTTTGTGTTTTAGTTATATGTATTTTTGCTTTGTATCCATCTGATGAGTTAAGCCCTTTTCAACTGATTTTATAGTTTTTTCTTATGTTGTACTGTTACACCACTGTCCCAGGTTAGGGGAAGGGTTGGCGCCTTCAAACTTGTTTAAACCCGCCACATTTTGTATGTGCCTGTCCCAAGTCAGGAGCCTGAAATTCAGTGGTTGTCGTTTGTTGCTGTATATCTTATTTGTTTTTCGTTCATTATTTTGTACATAAATCAGGCCGTTAGTTTACACGTTTGAATTCATTTCGGGTCTTTTATAGCTGACTTTGCGGTATGGGTTTTACTCATTGTTGAAGGACTTACGGTGGCTTATAGTTGTTAATTTTTGTGTCATTTGGTCTCTTGTGGATAGTTGTCTCATTGGCAATCATACCACATCTTCTTATTTATTATTATGCATGAGTTATTTTGAGTTAAAAACAAATTGATTGCTTTTATCCAAAAATGAAAAGGCACATTTTATACACATATGAAAATAAAAAGCAACTGAAATACATTCATAGAATCTATATATCCTCACAATTACAGATACATATCAAAAGAGAAAACCAACAGCTTGAATTATGTAATCATATGTTATAACTTTTTTGTTGCTATTTTCATTATATAAAAGGTGTTACTTAATTTTAATTTAATTTTATTATATATTATACAATAAAACCTGTATTAAGCAGTAACTCATGGAAAGTTTCAAAAGTAACCGCTCAAGAGAGGTGAACTTTTAAATGAGGTTCCGATTCCAACATTTCGCATGGCCGGGATCGGGGCAAATAGTTTAATTGGAGGGATAAGTTGATGATACGGTTTTCAATGGAAACTAAAGGAAATGAACAAGGCATATTCACAAATCCACCGCGTATTGCACGATTTCGGTTGCAAACGGGTTCCGATTCCCATTTTGACCTCGATACTAAACACATACATTTTTGTCATTATTTCGGTTCTAAACATGAAATTGACCGTTAAGGGTTGAAATGACGATTTCGAGCAAAAATACGGAAACCGCTGACCGCGTTAGACAGGTGACTGTCAAAAAGAGTAAAATTATACAGAGAAAACGTTTGACGGGTCTGAAAGTGACCGTTAGAGGCAGGTGACCGCTGACACGAGGTGACCGTTACGGAAGGTTTTGAATTCTATTCTACTGCCATCACAACAATTCCGTACTTTAAAATTCGAATTTGACCTAGAGAACTAGACTTATCAACAAATTTGTACCTACATCAGCAACCGGACCGGTGCAAAATGTGTAGCAGGGTCTGCTTACTCTGCCGGAGCGACCGAGATCACCCTAAGTTGTTGTGTGGTTCATGTTGCCCAGTAGTTTTGTGGACTTTGTGGACTTGTTTCTCGTAGTCTTTTTCCATTTTTCGTCATGGTGTTGTCAGTTTTTTTTTTTTTTGACTTGAGAGTTTTAATATCTCTATGGAATCGTATAAAATAAATCGTTACGACAATAAATAGCGGGTCGATGTCTTCTCAAAAGATGTTAGTTACCAACGAAAGGCATTGGCAAATTACTGTTTTAACCTATGAGTACTACGACATGGTCTGCATGAGGAATACCAGATACTTGTATTACCGGAATGATTCATAATTCTTTTAGAAGATAAATTGAAAAATGTTTATACTTTTAAAAAAATGTGAAGGTTTTCTTTGTTCTAGTTTATCTGAAGGTGTCATTGTTATCTGGTTTGATTTTTTATTATCTATACACAGCATTTCTCTTTTGCTTACGTTTGCCTTCCATTTTAATTCTGTCTGATCATTTTATTAAACGTTTATTGGATCGAGGACATCTATATGAAGATGCATTTGATAAGCGATAACCGATATGGAAAATATTCTAAGACAAAAATACATAGCATATACTAAAAGAGAAAGTTATTCCATAAATGCAAACAGGACAATACAATAATCATATTACATGTAACAAAATAAAAACACTTAATAAATGTTCTGCGTCCAAATGTTCTTCTCTAGATATACCTTCACCTGGAACGCTCAAACCTTTTTTCAAGAGCCATGAATGTGTACATGGCATTGAATGGTTTTGAACTAATTGACAAAAACGTACATAAATAAATAGCCATATTCATCTAAGGCCTGAGGGAGTCAATAAAGAATATTGCAATATTTCAATTAAATCCACGCATTCACGTTTAACATAGCAGTTTTTATTATTTAAGTATCTTAATCTAACTGTCTCTTGCAGTTATACAATTTGATTTCAGCGTTAGTGCACATGACACACAGTATACACACTCTTATTTATTCGTTTACTAATTTATACTTAGTCTAGTCTTTTTGTTCCTTTTTTTGGCAGACAAATTAAATCGTATTTAAACGGCTTGATGTTACAAAGATTGTGAAATATTTATTAAGAACAGAACAGTTAACCACAGGTCAAGGATACCAACAGATTATACAATAAGCATACTGTCAATTTCAACAGCCATAAATCAGAGTGAATAAAAAAAAAACCACAACAAAAATCGTTAACATGGGTTTGACAGTCATAGTTTCATATTGAAAATAGTTATTTTTCAAATGATACAGTAAATCGGAACAACAGAAAGCCTTTTGGCAATTTCCAAAGACACACTTTTGATCCTCAACAATTAGGAATAGAGACCTTGATAAAACAATATAATTACGATTAAGGGTAACCTTAACTTTGCAGAATACGACACACCACACTACAATAAGTTTATATTATATTAATTAATATAAAGTTTAAAAGCGTAACACGACGGGTGCCACATGTGGAGCAGAATCTGCTTACCTTTCCGGAGCACCTGAAATTAACCCCGGTTTTTGTGGGGTTCGCGTTGCTCATTTTTTAGTTTCTATGTTGTGTTTTGTGTAGTGTTGTTTGTCTAGTCGTCGTTTTACGTTTTTTCCCATGACATTGTCAGTTTCTTTTCGACTTCTGAGTTTGAATATCCCTTTGGTATGTTTCGCCTCTCTTTTGAAATATTTACATAACGGTTTTCCACAGTCAAGGAATCAACAGATTATACAATAAGCATATTGACAATTTCAACAGCTAGTATTATATATATTTATCACAGTGAATTCACAAAACAAACAGAAACAAAAAAAAACGTTAACATGAGTATGACTGTCATAGTTTCATACTGAACACTTATTTTCCAGTGTTTGCCATGTTCTATAACAAGATGATCTTTTCAAAAGATACACTAAATCGGAACAACAGAAAGCCTTCGGCCTTATACAGTCAATGATCGTACATCAGAGGTTGACCTTTTGGGAGGGAAGGAGGACTTTGAAAATTTTGCGAAAAAAAAGCATGTATGCGTATGTAGTTAAACAAACTTGTTTTGGAAGACATGAAACCGAAGATTGAATTACATGTATAAGGTTAGTTAGTATTTGTGATAAAAATTATTATTAACCAACTATTTTAAATTCTTCTACGTTCAAGTCCGAGTGCTCCACAGAGAGTCATATAGTAAACAATCATATCATAACCATATCGCAGCTTTAGGCCTATCATGAACATTTGAAGGTCTCTTCTATGTATTGGTTACTCAAACTACACAAAAAACCAGTAAAATATCGTTTCATCTCGGCCTCTAGTAAGTGTTCTACAAAGTCAATAAAGAATATTGCAATATTTCAATTAAATCCACGCATTCACGTTTAACATAGCAGTTTTTATTATTTAAGTATCTTAATCTAACTGTCTCTTGCAGTTATACAATTTGATTTCAGCGTTAGTGCACATGACACACAGTATACACACTCTTATTTATTCGTTTACTAATTTATACTTAGTCTAGTCTTTTTGTTCCTTTTTTTGGCAGACAAATTAAATCGTATTTAAACGGCTTGATGTTACAAAGATTGTGAAATATTTATTAAGAACAGAACAGTTAACCACAGGTCAAGGATACCAACAGATTATACAATAAGCATACTGTCAATTTCAACAGCCATAAATCAGAGTGAATAAAAAAAAAACCACAACAAAAATCGTTAACATGGGTTTGACAGTCATAGTTTCATATTGAAAATAGTTATTTTTCAAATGATACAGTAAATCGGAACAACAGAAAGCCTTTTGGCAATTTCCAAAGACACACTTTTGATCCTCAACAATTAGGAATAGAGACCTTGATAAAACAATATAATTACGATTAAGGGTAACCTTAACTTTGCAGAATACGACACACCACACTACAATAAGTTTATATTATATTAATTAATATAAAGTTTAAAAGCGTAACACGACGGGTGCCACATGTGAAGCAGAATCTGCTTACCTTTCCGGAGCACCTGAAATTAACCCCGGTTTTTGTGGGGTTCGCGTTGCTCATTTTTTAGTTTCTATGTTGTATTTTGTGTAGTGTTGTTTGTCTAGTCGTCGTTTTACGTTTTTTCCCATGACATTGTCAGTTTCTTTTCGACTTCTGAGTTTGAATATCCCTTTGGTATGTTTCGCCTCTCTTTTTCAAGATTTTTATTTTCAAAAGTAGTATCAAATAGTTAAAAGATCAAAGATAAATCCCACTTATGGGAATTTTGGATCATAAATTTTCTTAACGTTACAAATCTGATCGACCAAAAGTATTCAACTGTTTGTGATGAGACGTACTAGCTCCGATGAACTGCCTGATGTACGTACAAGCATGAAAAGATGCTTATATGATATCTAGTGTTAAAAAAATTGTATTTGAAGATTAATTTATTGATTGATTTCTTATCACTTATATTGTATATTGTTACAGAAATTTTCAAAAAATTGATGCGGCGTTTTTTCTCTCGAATATTTAAAACATCAAAGGCTGATTTGTCTTATGTATGACAAAGCAACGGTTTAGTTAAAGACTTTTAACGACTGTTACACTTCAATTCCTCAAGGGTAACACTTATCTCGTAGAACGCATAACTAATTGGACCTCTTTTTTCCAAAGCAAATCCCTCGTTGCTATATGTGACATGTCTAGATTAAGACGGAAATGGTGAGGTTTAACTATGATAAACGTGAAACAAATATGTTTTTTTAAACTGTGGATGATTCCAGACAGAGACGTCAAACACCACAAGAATAAAAGCAATCGACATTATATTATCAGTCAATTAATTTATCTTCAAATACATTATTTGTTGGACACTAGAGTATGGAAGCGTTATACCATGTATGTGCGTTCAGACAGTTCCTCTTAAGTAGTCTATGTTGTTTATGTTGAGTTTTGTATACTGTTTTTTGTATTTTGTTCGTTTTTCGTTGTCAGGTTTTATCGACTTATCAGTTCGTATTAATCATTTGGTCAAGCATTTTTTAGAGATAATGATTTGAAAATAAGTCCAGTATCGAAATTTATTTATACGAATTAACTAAATTTTACTAAAGCTGGTTTTCAAGAAAGTAACAGCTTTAACAGTATTTGACTAAATTCTATTTCTTTTCAAACAGCACGCAAACAGGTTATTAAGTGAAGACAATTTATTATATATAACTTTAAGGTTACATTTATTGCTTAATTATTAACCTTAAAATGTACTACATCAAGCTTTATGTTGTGTTGTTTCTTTGATTTGGTCACAATCGAAAATAATTCTGCTACCATCACTACTAAATAAACTCATAATAGATACCAGAATTGAAATTTTGTACGCTAGGCGCGCCTTACGTCAACAAAAGACTCATCAGTGACGCTCGAATATAAAAATGTTAAAAAGGCCAAATAAAGAACAAAGTTGTAGAGCAGACAGTTCATTCAAACATGATTATCATATAAGTTACATAAAGTTGTAATGATCATTAAAGAAAGGGTAACATAAAATACTAGTACTTAATAGTTAAAAAAAACCACGTACGTATATTTCGTGCACATAAATAGTTGTCAAAGTTGTGTATAGAAAGGCATTTATACTGATCACAAATAAAAACAGCAAGGCCAACAAACAACTGTGCAGTTGACAATAAATAATATCATATTTTAGAAAATTAAACAAAGATAAATTCCTCACCGTCTATTCAGGTTTCTCGCAACAGTAATGCTCATTACGAAATTTGACGATGAATGTGTTTAATTCTATTTTCAAGGTCAAAGAACTTTGATGAAGGAAAAAGGACCCAATTTGTGGAACTTTTATGAAATTTGATTACCTCTTTTATGAACCACGATCAAGGCATTGAGCATAGTCACGTTTTGCATCAATTATGTGTATCCCTAATGCACCACTCAGTAAGGTACTCAAATATAATCATTATTTAAAACATATGACTGAGCCTTATCATTTGTTTCTGGGTTTCAGGACAGAGAGACACAGAATAAAGATGTTAAAGCTATCGAGTTGTTAAGTGTTCTTGAAGTTCTAAATTTCCAGAGAATGCTTTGTGTGAAAAATGGGTTTCGTATTGGCAATCATACCACATCTTCTTATTTCATATTTTGTTGTTTCCTCGATAAGTCGCCTCTGAAAGGGCTTTTCGGGGTATGCCAAATTGCTGAAAAATTAATCTCACTTCGTAACCCGAAAATTTAATTACATGTGAAAACGAGACATCATACATATTCAAGTTTACGATATGGACAGAAGAATTGAAGAACATGCTACCTTTATCGCTTACATAAATTAATTGCACACATTATTTGTCACATGACCCATATACTGTAACTTGACCTTAATATTGTCTTGTTTTTCTATAAACCTTTCGTTATTTGTTTTAATGCCCATTTGGACAATGTGTGCTACTCCACCTAAAAACCAGAATAAGATATTTGCATCCATTATTTCATATTTTGATCTGAATACTTTGTGTCTGGGTTTTTCCTTTCTTACGAGACGTTGTAAACTACTAAATAAAAATGACTAATCTTTTTACAACATATATTTCAGTTTTGGGGTTTTTCACCATGATGGTTATTAGTTGTTTTTTTTTTTTTTTTTTTTTTTTTTTTTTTTTTGTTGCTTAGTGGTTCAGTCTATCAAAGACAAAAACAACGTTTATGAGATTTTAAAAAAAGCTATGGATATCACATATCCAAAAATTGTTCCAAAAAACCGAGGATTTGTCAATGTAACGTTCATGTACATTCACGTATGGTATGAACAAAATAACGTTTTAATTATTTATTCATTTTTTCAATGCAAAACTTAAGTTTTCTGTCAAATATATTCTATCTGGAGCACGGTGGTATGAAAAGACTAATTACTCAGTAGTTTGTTTTCATGAATTTTCCTTTACACCTAAGAATGACACGAGGAAAAGTTTCATAATGGTAGATACTATTTTTTACAATTCATTTTAAGAGTAGGTTGTTGGACACTCGAGTATGGAAGCATTATATCATGTCTATGCGTTCAAACTGTTACTCCCCAGTTGTCTATGTTGAGTTTTGTATACTGGTGGTTTCCTTTTAGTCGTGTTTTGTTTTCAGGCTTTATCGACTTATCAGTTCGAATTTCACATTAGTATCTTCTGCCTATTTAACCTAAAAAATGTAGAATAATTACAATTATTTATTATTTATTCAAACATGCTTATCCTATAAGTTACACGACGTTGTAATAATCACTATAGAAAGGGTAACATAAAATAATAGTACTTTATAGTTTTGAAAAATCATGTACGTATATTTCGTGCACATAAATAGTTATCAAAATTGTGTATAGAAAAGCATTTATACTGATCAAAAATAAAAACTGCAAGGCCAGAAACAACTGTGCAGTTGACATTAAATAAATATCATATTTTAGAAAATTACACAAAAGATAAATTCTTTACTGTCTATTCAGGTTTCTCGCATCAGGACATTTGACGACGAATGTTGTTAACTCTATTTTCAAGGTTTAAAGAACTTTGATGAAGGAACTAGGACCCGATGTGTGGAACTTTAATAAAATTTGATTACCTCCTTTATGAACCACGATCAAGGCATTGAGCATAGTCACGTTTTGCATCAAATATGTGTAAGGCATGTCATACATGTAAAACAACACTAAATGCAATTAAACATCAATTAATATTTCTATTGTATATAAGAAAAGATAAAAATTGTTGAAGCCGTCACATACAACAGAAAAGTAACCCCTATATCCTGCTTTGCTGCATTCGAATCAATTGAACTAAACATGTAACAAACAATGATATCTAGTTTAATGAAGGTAAATCCAGAAAAGATTATTTCTTGAAGCAACAACATCATTAAGTTTTATTTTCACAGTGAAAATGCGATCATCATTGTAATTTCACATTAAGATTATTTTATGCCAGGCAATTGGCTAAAAGCGAGAAAGAAGACGTAGATACTTTTTCCGAATGGATTAAGGCTGTGAGGTCGTTGATACAAATCCGAATTAAGAAACTAAATGGGCATATCAATACCCACGCTACGTCAATTTTTAAAGACCCAAATGTTGCAAAACACTTGTCCTACCTCCATGACAAATATGTTGTTGTCCCCGCAGATAAAGCCCCAAACAACATCGTTTTTGTGTGTAAATATCATTACATAGACTGCTTGATAAATGAATGAGGTATTGACAATTCACTTGGAAACTCACCATATACCCTCACGACACATACCAAAGAGGAAATCCTGGATAATCATAGGTCTGTTCTATGTTCTTTTGGAATTTCAACCAAAGATGAAGAACTGGATCTTCCATCACTGTATTGGATACCTAAACTCAGAAGTGTCCTTACAAACAACGGTATATTGCTGGGTCTTCCAAGTGCTCCACGAAACCTCTTTCTAAATTATTAACATCTATTTTATCAGCAATCAAAGCCGGGCTCCAAAGTTATTGTGAAACTGCCTATTCTAGAGGTGGCGTTAACCAGATGTGGATACTAAAAAAATCCAAAGATCTTTTAGAGTACATACAATCTAAGACTCTTTCATCTTGCAATAGTATTAAAACATTTGACTTTTCTACACTTTACACAAGTATTCCCCATTCCAAACTAAAAGACAAATTGAAAGAGTTGGTATTACTTTGTTTCATTAAAAAGAATGGCGAACGTAGATACAAGTATCTTGTCTTAGGGAGGGATAAATCCTACTTTGTAAAGAATCACTCTGATTCAAACAAAAAATTCTCTGAAACTGACATTATCAAGATGCTTGATTTCTTGATTGACACATATTTGTTACGTTTGGAGGACGTGTTTTTCAACAGACTGTTGGAATTCCAATGGGAACCAATTGTGCCCCTCTTCTTGCCGACTTGTTTCTTTATTATTATGAGGGTGACTTCATACAGGAACTTCTTAGGAAGAAAGATAAGAAGTTAGCAATATCCTTTAACTCTACGTTCCGCTATATAGATCATGTTCTCTTACTAAATAATACAAAATTTGGTGACTATGTTGAACGAATCTATCCCATTGACCTAGAGATAAAGGATACTACAGATACAGTTAAATCTGCCTCATATCTTGACTTACATCTAGAAATTGACAATGAGGGTCGGTTGAAAACAAAACTTTACGACAAAAGAGATGATTTCAGCTTCCCAATTGTGAACTTTCCATTTCTATGTAGCAACATTCCAGCAGCGCCTGCATACGGAGTATATATCTCCCAGCTGATACGATATTCCCGGGCTTGTGTTTCCTATCATGATTTCCTTGATAGAGGATTGCAGCTCACAAGGAAGCTATTAAACCAAGAGTTCCAAATGGTGAAGTTGAAGTCATCCCTTCGTAAATTTAGGGACGCCATCACGAGTTGGTTGACCGTTATGGGATAACCTTTTCACAGATGATATCGGAGATGTTCCTTATGTCGTAACTACAATACCCTCCCTTTTCACGAATGTGACTTGTTTGTCTTTTTATTTTTGGCCATGGCGTTGTCAGTTTGTTTTCGATCTTAGAGTTTGACCGTCCCTCTGGTATCTTTTGTCCCTCTTTTTTATCGCAAATTTATGTATGACAAACTTAACAATTTTAAAGAAAAATCTATGCATTTGTAATTGACAAATTTAAAAACGTTTTACAATGATTTTATGAGCCTTTGTTGTAAAGGTTTACTTATTTTGACAGAATTCATTCAGTAATATTTCAAGAAATAGAAGATATTAATGCATTTTGTTCGATTTTAAGTTCACGTTTAACATACTGCAGCTGCATGCAATATTTGGGTCAATATCCCTAATGCACCTCTCAGTAAGGTACTAAAATATAATCATTATTTAAAACATATGACTGAGCCTTATCATTTGTTTCAGGGCAGAGAGACATAGAAGAAAGATGTTAAAGCTATCGAGTTGTTAAGTGTTCTCGAAGTTCTAAATTTCCAGAGAATGCTTTGTGTGAAAAAATTGTATTGGCAATCATACCACATCTTCTTATTTCATATTTTGTTGTTTCCTCGATAAGTCGCCTCTCAAAGGGCTTTTCGGGGTATGCCAAATTGTTGAAAAATTAATCTCACTTCGTAACCCGAAAATTTAATCACATGTGAAAACGAGACATCATACATATTCCAGTTTACGATATGGACTGCAGAATTGAAGAACATGCTACCTTTATCGCTTACATAAATTAATTGCACACATTAACCCATTTCACAAACATTTGTGACATGACCCATATACTGTAACTTGACCTTAATATTGTCTTGTTTTTTTATAAACCTTTCGTTATTTGTTTTAATGCCCATTTGGACAATGTGTGCTACTCCACCTAAAAACCAGAATAAGACATTTGCATCCATTATTTCATATTTTGATCTGAATACTTTGTGTTTGGTTTTTTCCTTTCTTTCGAGACGTTGTTAACTACTAAATAAAGATGACTAATCTTTTTACAACATATATTTCAGTTTTGGGGTTTTTCACCATTATGGTTATTAGTTGTTTTTTTTTTTTTGTTTTTTTTTTGTTGCTTAGTGGTTCAGTCTATCAAAGACAAAAAACAACGTTTATGATATTTTAAAAAAAGCTATGGATATCACATATCCAAAAATTGTTCCAAAGAACCGAGTATTTGTCAATGTAACGTTCAGGAGCATTCACGTATGGTATGAACAAAATAACGTTTTAATTATTTATTCATTTTTCATTGCAAAACTTGGTTTTCTGTCAAATGTATTCTATCTGGAGCACGGTGATATGAAAAGACTAATTACTCAGTTTGTTTTCATGAATTTCCCTTTACACCTAAGAATGACACGAGGAAAAGTTTCATAATGGTAGATACTTTTTTTTACAATTTATTTAAAGAGTAGGTTGTTGGACACTCGAGTATGGAAGCATTATATCATGTCTATGCGTTCAAACTGTTACTCTTTAGTTGTCTATGTTGAGTTTTGTATACTGGTGATTTCCTTTTAGTCGTGTTTTGTTTTCAGGCTTTATCGACTTATCAGTTCGAATTTCACATAAGTATCTTCTGCTTATTTAGCCTAAAAAATGTAGAATAATTACAATTATTTATTATTTATTCAAAAATGCTTATCCTATAAGTTACACGACGTTGTAATGATCACTATAGAAAGGGTAACATAAAATAAAAGTACTTAATAGTTTTGAAAAATCATGTACGTATATTTCGTGCACATAAATAGTTATCAAAATTGTGTATAGAAAAGCATTTATACTGATCAAAAATAAAAACTGCAAGGCCAAAAACAACTGTGCAGTTGACATTAAATAAATATCGTATTATAGAAAATTACACAAAAGATAAATTCCTCACTGTCTATTCAGGTTTCTCGCATCAGGACATTTGACGACGAATGTTGTTAACTCTACTTTCAAGGTTTAAAGAACTTTGATGAAGGAACAAGGACCCAATGTGTGGAACTTTTATGAAATTTGATTACCTCCTTTATGAACCACGATCAAGGCATTGGGCTTAGTGACGTTTTGCATCAAATATGTGTATGCCATGTCATACATGTAAAACAACACTAAATGCAATTAAACATCAATTAATATTTCTATTGTGTATAAGAAAAGATAAAAATTGTCGAAGCCGTCACATACAACAGGAACGTCACCCCTATATCCTGCTTTGCTGCATTCGAATCAGTTGAACTTAACATGTAACAAACAATGATATCTAGTTTACTGAAGGTAAATCCAGAAAAGATTATTTCTTGAAGCAACACCATCATTAAGTTTTATTTTCACAGTGAAAATGCAATCATCATTGTAATTTCACATTAAGATTATTTTATGCCAGGCAATTGGCTAAACGCGAGAAAGAAGACGTAGATACTCTTTCCGAATGGATTAAGGCTGTGAGGTCGTTGATACAAATCCGAATTAAGAAACTAAATGGGCATATCAATACCCACGCTACGTCAATTTTTAAAGACCCAAATGTTGCAAAACACTTGTCCTACCTTCATGACAAATATGTAGTTGTCCCCGCAGATAAAGCCCCAAACAACATCGTTTTTGTGTGTAAATATCATTACATAGACTGCTTGATAAATGAATGAGGTATTGACAATTCACTTGGAAACTCAACATATACCCTCACGACACTTACCAAAGAGGAAATCCTGGATAAACATAGGTCTGTTCTATGTTCTTTTGGAATTTCAACCAAAGATGAAGAACTGGATCTTTCATCACTGTATTGGATACCTAAACTACATTAGTGTCCTTACAAACAACGGTATATTGCTGGGTCTTCCAAGTGCTCCACGAAACCTCTTTCTAAATTATTAACATCTATTTTATCAGCAATCAAAGCCGGGCTCCAAAGTTATTGTGAAACTGCCTGTTCTAGAGGTGGCGTTAATCTGATGTGGATACTAAAAAAAATCAAAGATCTTTTAGAGTACATACAATCTAAGACTCTCTCATCTTGCAATAGTATTAAAACATTTGACTTTTCTACACTTTAAACAAGTATTCCCCATTCCAAACTAAAAGACAAATTGAAAGAGTTGGTATTACTTTGTTTCATTAAAAAGAATGGCGAACGTAGATGCAAGTATCTTGTCTTAGGGAGGGATAAATCCTACTTTGTAAAGAATCACTCTGATTCAAACAAAAAATTCTCTGAAACTGACATTATCAAGATGCTTGATTTCTTGATTGACACATATTTGTTACGTTTGGAGGACGTGTTTTTCAACAGACTGTTGGAATTCCAATGGGAACCAATTGTGCCCCTCTTCTTGCCGACTTGTTTCTTTATTATTATGAGGGTGACTTCATACAGGAACTTCTTAGGAAGAAAGATAAGAAGTTAGCAATATCCTTTAACTCTACGTTCCGCTATATAGATCATGTTCTCTTACTAAATAATACAAAATTTGGTGACTATGTTGAACGAATCTATCCCATTGACCTAGAGATAAAGGATACTACAGATACAGTTAAATCTGCCTCATATCTTGACTTACATCTAGAAATTGACAATGAGGGTCGGTTGAAAACAAAACTTTACGACAAAAGAGATGATTTCAGCTTCCCAATTGTGAACTTTCCATTTCTATGTAGCAACATTCCAGCAGCGCCTGCATACGGAGTATATATCTCCCAGCTGATACGATATTCCCGGGCTTGTGTTTCCTATCATGATTTCCTTGATAGAGGATTGCAGCTCACAAGGAAGCTATTAAACCAAGAGTTCCAAATGGTGAAGTTGAAGTCATCCCTTCGTAAATTTAGGGACGCCATCACGAGTTGGTTGACCGTTATGGGATAACCTTTTCACAGATGATATCGGAGATGTTCCTTATGTCGTAACTACAATACCCTCCCTTTTCACGAATGTGACTTGTTTGTCTTTTTATTTTTGGCCATGGCGTTGTCAGTTTGTTTTCGATCTTAGAGTTTGACCGTCCCTCTGGTATCTTTTGTCCCTCTTTTTTATCGCAAATTTATGTATGACAAACTTAACAATTTTAAAGAAAAATCTATGCATTTGTAATTGACAAATTTAAAAACGTTTTACAATGATTTTATGAGCCTTTGTTGTAAAGGTTTACTTATTTTGACAGAATTCATTCAGTAATATTTCAAGAAATAGAAGATATTAATGCATTTTGTTCGATTTTAAGTTCACGTTTAACATACTGCAGCTGCATGCAATATTTGGGTCAATATCCCTAATGCACCTCTCAGTAAGGTACTAAAATATAATCATTATTTAAAACATATGACTGAGCCTTATCATTTGTTTCAGGGCAGAGAGACATAGAAGAAAGATGTTAAAGCTATCGAGTTGTTAAGTGTTCTCGAAGTTCTAAATTTCCAGAGAATGCTTTGTGTGAAAAAATTGTATTGGCAATCATACCACATCTTCTTATTTCATATTTTGTTGTTTCCTCGATAAGTCGCCTCTCAAAGGGCTTTTCGGGGTATGCCAAATTGTTGAAAAATTAATCTCACTTCGTAACCCGAAAATTTAATCACATGTGAAAACGAGACATCATACATATTCCAGTTTACGATATGGACTGCAGAATTGAAGAACATGCTACCTTTATCGCTTACATAAATTAATTGCACACATTAACCCATTTCACAAACATTTGTGACATGACCCATATACTGTAACTTGACCTTAATATTGTCTTGTTTTTTTATAAACCTTTCGTTATTTGTTTTAATGCCCATTTGGACAATGTGTGCTACTCCACCTAAAAACCAGAATAAGACATTTGCATCCATTATTTCATATTTTGATCTGAATACTTTGTGTTTGGTTTTTTCCTTTCTTTCGAGACGTTGTTAACTACTAAATAAAGATGACTAATCTTTTTACAACATATATTTCAGTTTTGGGGTTTTTCACCATTATGGTTATTAGTTGTTTTTTTTTTTTTGTTTTTTTTTTGTTGCTTAGTGGTTCAGTCTATCAAAGACAAAAAACAACGTTTATGATATTTTAAAAAAAGCTATGGATATCACATATCCAAAAATTGTTCCAAAGAACCGAGTATTTGTCAATGTAACGTTCAGGAGCATTCACGTATGGTATGAACAAAATAACGTTTTAATTATTTATTCATTTTTCATTGCAAAACTTGGTTTTCTGTCAAATGTATTCTATCTGGAGCACGGTGATATGAAAAGACTAATTACTCAGTTTGTTTTCATGAATTTCCCTTTACACCTAAGAATGACACGAGGAAAAGTTTCATAATGGTAGATACTTTTTTTTACAATTTATTTAAAGAGTAGGTTGTTGGACACTCGAGTATGGAAGCATTATATCATGTCTATGCGTTCAAACTGTTACTCTTTAGTTGTCTATGTTGAGTTTTGTATACTGGTGATTTCCTTTTAGTCGTGTTTTGTTTTCAGGCTTTATCGACTTATCAGTTCGAATTTCACATAAGTATCTTCTGCTTATTTAGCCTAAAAAATGTAGAATAATTACAATTATTTATTATTTATTCAAAAATGCTTATCCTATAAGTTACACGACGTTGTAATGATCACTATAGAAAGGGTAACATAAAATAAAAGTACTTAATAGTTTTGAAAAATCATGTACGTATATTTCGTGCACATAAATAGTTATCAAAATTGTGTATAGAAAAGCATTTATACTGATCAAAAATAAAAACTGCAAGGCCAAAAACAACTGTGCAGTTGACATTAAATAAATATCGTATTATAGAAAATTACACAAAAGATAAATTCCTCACTGTCTATTCAGGTTTCTCGCATCAGGACATTTGACGACGAATGTTGTTAACTCTACTTTCAAGGTTTAAAGAACTTTGATGAAGGAACAAGGACCCAATGTGTGGAACTTTTATGAAATTTGATTACCTCCTTTATGAACCACGATCAAGGCATTGGGCTTAGTGACGTTTTGCATCAAATATGTGTATGCCATGTCATACATGTAAAACAACACTAAATGCAATTAAACATCAATTAATATTTCTATTGTGTATAAGAAAAGATAAAAATTGTCGAAGCCGTCACATACAACAGGAACGTCACCCCTATATCCTGCTTTGCTGCATTCGAATCAGTTGAACTTAACATGTAACAAACAATGATATCTAGTTTACTGAAGGTAAATCCAGAAAAGATTATTTCTTGAAGCAACACCATCATTAAGTTTTATTTTCACAGTGAAAATGCAATCATCATTGTAATTTCACATTAAGATTATTTTATGCCAGGCAATTGGCTAAACGCGAGAAAGAAGACGTAGATACTCTTTCCGAATGGATTAAGGCTGTGAGGTCGTTGATACAAATCCGAATTAAGAAACTAAATGGGCATATCAATACCCACGCTACGTCAATTTTTAAAGACCCAAATGTTGCAAAACACTTGTCCTACCTTCATGACAAATATGTAGTTGTCCCCGCAGATAAAGCCCCAAACAACATCGTTTTTGTGTGTAAATATCATTACATAGACTGCTTGATAAATGAATGAGGTATTGACAATTCACTTGGAAACTCAACATATACCCTCACGACACTTACCAAAGAGGAAATCCTGGATAAACATAGGTCTGTTCTATGTTCTTTTGGAATTTCAACCAAAGATGAAGAACTGGATCTTTCATCACTGTATTGGATACCTAAACTACATTAGTGTCCTTACAAACAACGGTATATTGCTGGGTCTTCCAAGTGCTCCACGAAACCTCTTTCTAAATTATTAACATCTATTTTATCAGCAATCAAAGCCGGGCTCCAAAGTTATTGTGAAACTGCCTGTTCTAGAGGTGGCGTTAATCTGATGTGGATACTAAAAAAAATCAAAGATCTTTTAGAGTACATACAATCTAAGACTCTCTCATCTTGCAATAGTATTAAAACATTTGACTTTTCTACACTTTAAACAAGTATTCCCCATTCCAAACTAAAAGACAAATTGAAAGAGTTGGTATTACTTTGTTTCATTAAAAAGAATGGCGAACGTAGATGCAAGTATCTTGTCTTAGGGAGGGATAAATCCTACTTTGTAAAGAATCACTCTGATTCAAACAAAAAATTCTCTGAAACTGACATTATCAAGATGCTTGATTTCTTGATTGACACATATTTGTTACGTTTGGAGGACGTGTTTTTCAACAGACTGTTGGAATTCCAATGAGAACCAATTGTGCCCCTCTTCTTGCCGACTTGTTTCTTTATTATTATGAGGGTGACTTCATACAGGAACTTCTTAGGAAGAAAGATAAGAAGTTAGCAATATCCTTTAACTCTACGTTCCGCTATATAGATGATGTTCTCTTACTAAATAATACAAAATTTGGTGACTATGTTGAACGAATTTATCCCATCGAACTAGAGCTAAAGGATACTACAGATATGCCTCATATCTTGACTTACATCTAGAAATTGACAATGAGGGTTGGTTGAAAACAAAACTTTACGACAAAAGAGATGATTTCAGCTTCCCAATTGTGAACGTTCCATTTCTATGTAGCAACATTCCAGCAGCGCCTGCATACGGAGTATATATCTCCCAATTGATACGATATTCCCGGGCTTGTGTTTCCTATCATGATTTCCTTGATAGAGGATTGCAGCTCACAAGGAAGCTATTAAACCAAGAGTTCCAAATGGTGAAGTTGAAGTCATCCCTTCGTAAATTTTAGGGACGCCATCACGAGTTGGTTGACCGTTATGGAATAACCGTTTCACAGATGATATCGGAGATGTTCCTTATGTCGTAACTACAATACCCTCCCTTTTCACGAATTGACTTACCGAATTAGACTATTAACCGGATTTGTAATAACATAAGCAACACAACGGGTGCCACATGTGGAGCAGGATCTGCTTACCCTTCCGGAGCACCTGAGATCACCCCCAGTTTTTGGTGGGGTTCGTGTTGCTTAGTCTTTAGTTTTCTATGTTGTGTCATCTGTACTATTATTTGTCTGTTTGTCTTTTTATTTTTGGCCATGGCGTTGTCAGTTTGTTTTAGATCTTAGAGTATGACCGTCCCTCTGGTATCTTTCGTCCCTCTTTTTTAACGCAAATTTATGTATGACAAACTTAACAATTTTAAAGAAAAATCTATGCATTGGTAATTGACAAATTTTAAAACGTTTTACAATGATTTTATGAGACTTTGTTGTTAAGGTTTACTTATTTTGACAGAATTCATTCAGTAATATTTCAAGAAATAGAAGATATTAATGCATTTTGTTCGGTTTTAAGTTCACGTTTAACATACTGCAGCTGCATGCAATATTTGGGTCAATATCCCTAATGCACCTCTCAGTAAGGTACTCAAATATAATCATTATTTAAAACATATGACTGAGCCATATCATTTGTTTCAGGGCAGAGAGACATAGAATAAAGATGTTAAAGCTATCGAGTTGTTAAGTGTTCTCGAAATTCTAAATTTCCAGAGAATGTTTTGTGTGAAAAAAGGGTTTCGTATTGGCAATCATACCACATCTTCTTATTTCATATTTTGTTGTTTCCTCGATAAGTCGCCTCTCAAAGGGCTTTTCGGGGTATACCAAATTGCTGAAAAATTAATCTCACTTCGTAACCCGAAAATTTAATCACATGTGAAAACGAGACATCATACATATTCAAGTTTACCATATGGACAGAAGAATTGAATAGCATGCTACCTTTATCGCTTACATAAATTAATTGCACACATTAACCCATTTCACAAACATTTGTGACATGACCCATATACTGTAACTTGACCTTAATATTGTCTTGTTTTTTTATAAACCTTTCGTTATTTGTTTTTATGCCCATTTGGACAATGTGTGCTACTCCACCTAAAAACCAGAATAAGACATTTGCATCCATTATTTCATATTTTGATCTGAATACTTTGTGTTTGGTTTTTTCCTTTCTTTCGAGAAGTTGTAAACTACTAAATAAAGATGACTAATCTTTTTACAACATATATTTCAGTTTTGGGGTTTTTCACCATAATCTATGGTTATGAGTTGTTTTTTTTTGTTTTTTTTTTGTTGCTTAGTGATTCAGTCTATCAAAGACAAATACAACGTTTATGATATTTTAAAAATAGCTATGGATATCACATATCCAAAAATTGTTCCAAAAAACCGAGT
Organism: Mytilus californianus; assembly: GCF_021869535.1. NCBI lineage: Eukaryota > Metazoa > Mollusca > Bivalvia > Mytilida > Mytilidae > Mytilus > Mytilus californianus. The sequence goes on along the minus strand of NW_026262679.1, from coordinate 55,311,206 downwards.
GTTTGTCAATGTAACGATCATGAGCATTCACGTATGGTATGAACAAAATAACGTTTTAATTATTTATTCATTTTTCATTGCAAAACTTGGTTTTCTGTCAAATGTATTCTATCTGGAGCACGGTGGTATGAAAAAACTAATTACTCAGTTTGTTTTCATGAATTTCCCTTTACACCTAAGAATGACACGAGGAAAAGTTTCATAATGGTAGATACTATTTTTTACAATTTATTAAAGGAGTAGGTTGTTGGACACTCGAGTATGGAAGCATTATATCATGTCTATGCGTTCAAACTGTTACTCTTTAGTTGTCTATGTTGGGTTTTCTACACTGGTGGTTTTCGTTTAGTCATTTTTCGTTTTCGGGCTTTATCGACTTATCAGTTCGAATTTCACATTAGTATCTTCTGCTTATTTGGCCAAAAAAATGTAGAATGTAGAATAATTACAATTATTTATTATTTATTCAAACATGCTTATCTTATAAGTTACACGACGTTGTAATGATCACTATAGAAAGGGTAACATCAAATAATAGTACTTAATAGTTTTGAAAAATCATGCACGTATATTTCGTGCACATAAATAGTTATCAAAGTTGTGTATAGAAAAGCATTTATACTGATCAAAAATAAAAACTGCAAGGCCAGAAACAACTGTGCAATTGACATTAAATAAATATCATATTTAAGAAAATTACACAAAATATAAATTCCTCACTGTCTATTCAGGTTTCTCGCATCAGGACATTTGACGACGAATGTTGTTAACTCTATTTTCAAGGTCAAAGAACTTTGATGAAGGAACAAGGACCCAATGTTTGGAACTTCAATAGATTACCTCCTTTATGAACTACGATCAAGGCATTGAGCTTAGGGACGTTTTGCATCAAATATGTGTAAGCCATGTCATACATGTAAAACAACACTAAATTCAATTAAACATCAATTAATATTTCTATTGTATATAAGAAAAGATAAAAATTGTTGAAGCCGTCACATACAACAGAAAAGTAACCCCTATATCCTGATTTGCTGCATTCGAATCAATTGAACTAAACATGTAACAAACAATGATATCTAGTTTAATGAAGGTAAACCAAGAAAAGATTTATTTTTTGAAGCAACACCATCATTAAGTTTTATTTTCACAGTGAAAATGCGATCTCATTGTTATTTCACCCTTAGATTATTTTACATAATTTTAACGCAAATTTATGTATGACAAACTTTACAATTTTAAAGAAAAATCTATGCATTTGTAATTGACAAATTTAAAAGCGTTTTAAAATGATTTTATGTGCCTTTGTTGTAAAGGTTTACTTATTTTGACAGAATTCATTCAGTAATATTTCAAGAAATAAAAGATATTAATGCATTTTGTTCGATTTTAAGTTCACGTTTAACATACTGCAGCTGCATGCAATATTTGGGTCAATATCCCTAATGCACCTCTCAGTAAGGTACTCAAATATAATCATTATTTAAAACATATGACTGAGCCTTATCATTTGTTTCTGGTTTTCAGGGCAGAGAGATATAGATTAAAGATGTTAAAGCTATCGAGTTGTTAAGTGTTCTCGAAATTCTAAATTTCCAGAGAATGTTTTGTGTGAAAAAAGGGTTTCGTATTGGCAATTATACCACATCTTTTTATTTCATATTTTGTTGTTTCCTCGAAAAGTTGCCTCACAAAGGTCTTTTCGGGGTATGCCAAATTGCTGAAAAATTAATCTCACTTCGTAACCCAAAAATTCAATCGCATATGAAAACGAGACATCATACATATTCAAGTTTACGATATGGACAGAGGAATTGAAGAACATGCTACCTTTATCTCCTACATAAAATTAATTGCACACAATAACCCATTTCACAAACATTTGTAACATGATTTATATACTGTAACTTGACCTTAATATTTTCTTGTTTTCTTATAAACCTCTCATTATTTGTTTTAATGCCCATTTGGACAATGTGTGCTACTCCACTTAAAAACCAAATAAGACATTTGCATCCATTATTTCATATTTTGATCTAAATAGCTTTGTGTTTGGTTTTTTTCCTTTCTTTAGAGACGTTGTAAATTACTAACTAAAGATGACTAATCTTTTTACAACATATATTCCAGTTTTGGGGTTTTTCACCATTATGGTTATGAGTTGTTTTTGTTTTTGTTTTTGTTTTTGTTTTTTTATTTGCTTAGAGGTTTAGTCTATCAAAGACAAAACACAACGTTTGTGATATTTTAAAAAAAAGCAATGGAAATCACATATCCAAAAGTTGTGAAAAAACGAGTATTTGTCAATGTAACGTTCATGTGCTTTCACGTATGGTAGAAACCAAATAACGTTTTAATTATTTATTCAGTTTTTCATTGCAAAACTTGATTTTCTGTCAAATGTATTCTATATTCGGCTGTTGTCTGCTCTATGGTCGGGTTGTTGTCTCTTTGACAAATTCCCCATTTCCATTCTCAATGTTATCTGGAGCACAGTGGTATGAAAAGACAAATTACTCAGTTTGTTTTCATGAATTTCCATTTACACCTAAGAATGACACGAGGAAAAGTTTTATAATGGTAGATATTATTTTGTACAATTTATTTAAAGGGTAGGTTAACAATTGGTTAAAAATGAGATACGCAGAATAACAATTTACCTTCTCAGATTTAATCATACATGTAAAAATGCAAAGTGATTTGACAAAGAAAGGTTCAAAATTTAAGCACAACAAGATTGTGTATTTACATAAAACAATAAGTGTGTAAATGTTCTGTGCGTTTAAACAATGAACAATACAATGAGTAGTTTGCAACATTTCAATGTTATTAAATTAGAACTACTGTGTATTAATTTATTTTTGTGGGTACAAATTTTCGTGGATTAAATAAAAAAAAAATGCATTTTCGTCGATATTTGATTTTGTGGTTTTATAAAAGTCTACAATCAAGCCTAAAGCAAATGTATACTTTTTTGTACATTTGAATTTAAGATCCCCTGTACCAACGAAATCCACGAAAATTTTGATGCCAAAAATAATAATTTATCCGTGGTATTTTTCTATATGTATTGTCTTCTTGTTTGATTTTTCAATTCCGCATGTGTCTGTCAATTTGGATGAGTCTGTATGTTACGATTTTTCATAAACGCAAGTGTTACCCCAAATGTAAGTCGACAATAAAGGATGACTGATGAATAACTAATTTCATTTCAAGGAATAAAACTGTTATAGGTATATTAAATCATAACTGTGATATCTGCGTATGGTGCTTATTTGATGTTCTTCATAATGGAATTTTCTACAGTGGATTCCTTGATATAGAAAGGCTCCTATCACAGTTACTCTGACGGAGTAAACAGTTTGTGTTTTTCGAGCGATATGAACGCAGAGAGTAACAAGTTACTCGTGCATAAATTCATGCTGTAAATGTAAACAAAGATTTTTTTTCGAAGACATGAAACCATAGATTGAATTAAACATATAGGATAAGTTAGTATTTGTCATGAAAAGTTATTATTAACAAGCCATTATTTTGAGTTGTAAAAATTGATTGCATTTAACACAAATATTGAAAACAATCCTTTTTATAAACATACGAGTGCAAAAAAAAAAATCAAATGAAATACATTCATAGAATCTATATATCCTTACAATTACAGACTCTTATCAAAAGAGAAAACAAAAAGCTTGAATCATGTAATCATTCTTTTAATTTAACTTAAACGTCAAAGAAATAACAACTCAACGACAAAAATAACAAAAGGAATTCTAGAGGCCTATAGATTGTATTCAACAATGCGTTCAGATTAGACATTTAACATTAAATTGAAAAGGGCTAATTTAATCCACATGTTAAAAGGTTATTGTTTTATCCTGACGTTATAACTGTTATAAAATATGTTTTAAACAGTCATAAATAAAACTGATGTATTTGAAAATAATAGTTTATTGTTTTGAACTCATGTTTGTACATTGGAAAAAGTCTGGTCTACATTAAAAACAAAACGGAACAAATCACGAAAAAAACCAACTAACCCTACTATATAAGTTGAAGACATCCCTTCGAAAATGTTAAGGACATCATAACGAGTTGGTTGACCGTTATGAAATACATTATATCTATGTCACAGGCGACGACGAATATGTTGTAATTGTAGTATCCAAAATTCAGTCCTCGAAGTTGACCTAGAGAAAAAGACTATTAGACGTATCAGCATATTTGTACTTAAATGAGCAAACGGACCAGTGCAACATGTGGAGAAGGATCTGCTACTTTCCAGTGCACCCGACATAACCCCCAAATTTTGGTATTGTTCATGTTGCTCAGTCTCTAGTTTTGTGGACTGTTGTTTGTCATTTAGTCTTTTTTTCATTTTACGTCATGGCGTTGTCAGTTTGTTTTCGATTTCTAAGCTTGAATATCCCTTTGGTATGTTCCGCCTCTTATGAAATGAATCATTATGAGTTGACAATCATCACGTGGCAGAAGGTGTAAGTTATTTATTATAACTCTTTCACATTTGCACGTCATAATCTACCCACTCCTGACTTTTACACATTACTGTTTTGACCTATGAGTAATGCGACATGTTCTGCATGTGGAGTAACATATGCTTACACACACGGATCTAGAAAGGTTTTTAAAATACATTGAAAAATGATTACACTTCTAAAAAATATGTGAACACTTTTCTTTGTTCTAGGTTATCTGGAGATGACATTGTTATTTGGGTTTGATCATCTTTTTTTATCTACACACCATATTTCTCTTTACGTTTTTTGTTCCATTTTTACTTCTGTCCAATCATTTTATTAAACGTTAATTGGATCAAAGACATTGATATAGGGATGCATCTGAAAAAAGATAACTTATTGGGATTTTGATATCTACCATGAATGTGACCAAGAGGCATACTGTCTAAAAATAAACATTACATGTCTTTATAATTTCTCGGTTGTGATGTTGAAACAAGACATTACAAATTTAAAACCTATAACGTATTGAAAAGTAAAATACCATAAATAGGTTTTGTCCACTTGCTTCGCTGTAATACTTTGTATTCTCTTTACCTGTGTAAATAGTTTACGAGAATATTATTTTAATCCTTCAAAATATGTTTGCAAATGGCTAGCTGTGACTTTAGGATAAAGATCAACAATGAAAGTGCATATTTATTTTCTTGTGTGTGCAGTGAGTTTGTGTCAAAACACAATGATCATAGAACATGTAACAAATTTAAACACTTTATAAATTTTGTGAGTTCGAATCGCTTTTCTCTGGGTGTTCCTTTACCAGGAACGCTTAAACATTTTGAGGGCTATAGATGTATACATGGCATTGAATGGTTTTTGAACTATATGACCAAAAGTACATTAATAAATAACCATATGCATCTAAGGCCTGAGGGAGTCAATAAAGAATATTACAATATTTGAAATAAATCCACGCATTCACGTTTAACATGGAAGTTTTTATAATTTGATTGTCTTCATGTAACTGTCTATTGTAGATATAGAATTTAATTTCTGCAATAATGCACATGACATTCAGTATTAACATTATTATTCATTTGTTTAAATTAGAAATTATACTTTAGTCTAGTCTTTATGGTCCTTTTTGTCAGACAAATAAATTTGGATTTAATCATCTTAATGTTATTAAGATTGTGACATATTTATAAAAAACAGAAATCTTTTCTAAATGTCAATGATATCAACAGATTATACTATAAGCAAACTGTCAATTTTAACAGCAAGTAATATATATCAAAGTGAATTCGAAAAACAAAGTTTAACACAAAAAAAAAACAACAAACAAATAAAAAAGAAAAAAACCTTTAACATGAGTATGACTGTCATAGTTCCATACTGAACAGTTATTTTCCAGATTTAACCATGTTCTAAAACTGCATCGATCTTTTAAAAGATACGATAAATCGGAACGACAGAAAGCCCTAGGCTAGATACAATCAATGACCATAGATGAATGTTTATTGTCAATGCAATTGGACTGAATTGATTTATTGCAATATCAATAAAACAAATTAAAAAAAAATTGTATCAAGTCTTTACATATGAAGCAATGGATGAAAACCTTTTGATCCTTAAACATTGGAAATAATGATCTTGATAAAAAACAACGATTAAGGAGACCTATACCTACACAACTACGGACATACGATATTACAATAAGTTTATATTATATTAAACATATTAAAGTGCTTAAGCAATATAAAGTATTAAGTTCAAAATTTGTATTACCAAAAAGCGTCTTGAATAGCTCAACTATTCAAGATAAATCTGTTTCAACGGATTTTTGTATCTTGAATTTCCTAAACATGACAAAGGTTGAACTATTTTTGATAAGACAAACTAGCTCCAATGAACTGTCTGATGTACGAACGTACATCAAATAATGCTTCTTTAATCTACTGCCAAACAAAATATTGTATTTGCAGATTAATTTATTGACTGATTTATTATCACTTACATTGTATATTTTTACTGAAATACACAAAATAGTTTGTTCCGCATTATTGATACATCCAAGGCCGTGAACATTTAGTAAGACGTTTATGATTTGTTTTGTGTATGAAAAAGCATTGGATTATTTAAAGACTTTTAACAACTAAAACATTCAAAAAGCTTAGAGGTAACACTTATTTTGTAGAACGCATACCTAATTGAACCTATTTTTCCAAGGCAAGTAACTCGTTGGTATGTAATTTTTATAGCAGCAGAATTTATACAATTAATGTTATTAGGGGTTTGTAATAGGTTGGGTCGGTACCTTACATGAATATACCTGGGTCATTGACCAGTCCAGTGAATATGTTACAATGCATGATTGTCTACCACGTGTTTACAATTTACCGAGAACATCACTGTGTTTTTCACAGTCATGAAACAGACATCTTAAGTGACTTAAGAAATTGGTAGGCCATTTTGTCAGTTATCTTGTCAAATTTGGAAAAGCATTGTCATATTCTGTAAAATAAATCATAATATCGTTTTGCCACTAATAGATGTTTTAATATTGAACTAACTTCTGTCGCCGCAATGGTAAATCTTTAAAACAAATTATTTTGTCTTTGAAAAACTATTTGTTTTACATAATCAGGAAAAAGATATTTCTAAAGACTGTATAAATATATAATTATAAATATGTACTGTACATGTTTTAGTGCCATACATGCTCATAAAAGTCATCCAAATTACTCAAGTAATTTTTAATTCCTGTCTGACAGTATTCCGATTTTTTCGTCAATCAGTGCAAGGTTGTTGTTTTGTTTTCGTCCTTACAAATATTTTTTTTTCTGTGTTAGGCATAGGAACTTTTGAAATGTTCAACGGACTATGATATGTGTCGATCTTGATAAAGTCAGCTAATTTTTTGGCATATTGGTCGTGCGACATATGGTCGTGAAATTTGATATTTAATGGAAAAATTGTTGTTTCGCATCTAAACCAGATATATATCGAAGTTCAGCCCGAAATTGATCCCTTTCAGAGTTAAATTGCTGTATGTGTCTCCTTTACTTGATATGATCAGATGTACCAAGTAATCGATCACTATTTTGCGTCAATTCTTCTAGAGTATGGTTATTCGTCGTAACTGTTTCCCTTTTGCACTGTTAGCGACATTAATTATATATGCTTTTAAATGTTAAGGTTATACTCTTCTAACAGGAAGTCTTTTTATAAACTTTGAGGAGCATTGAAAAAACCATGGCCACTACGGGAAAATGACTCGTTTTCATTTTTACAATTTAGAATTTCTGGTGTGATGACAAATCTGCCACAGACTCCTAAACTATCGATAAGCATGTTCTTTGTGTGGTTTCTGCCATACCGAATTCTGAATACCTTCCCAGCCAATATATCTGTTTGAATATTATTGATTTCTTTTTACGCCGTTTTGAAACATGAAATTGATTCAAGTCATGGTAGCATAGTTTTGTATATAAAAAGGAAAGAAAGTTTTGTCGTTAATTTCATTAAATAAAGGCTACAGTATCATTAAGCCATTGAACAAATCACTGCAATTATCGTCTACAGACCCTTTTTAAAAGTGCGCATCAATTCCGTCCAGTCGGATTCTCTTGATTTTAACCAAATGTCAACGGTGATCAGAGCATCGTTTTGCAAAGGCAAGATATTTTGGGGTTATATATCTTTTAGTTTCGAAATACCTTTTTTTATATAAAATCGAAAAGCCTCTCAAAAAGCACTTTCACCAATTTTATTTCCCATTGACATAAACCTAATATTAGGACAATCCAAGAATACTTTACTGGTTTTTCCAAAGAAGTGACATACGAGAACCACCACATGCAAAATACATAAAATGACGGGATTCTGTAGTGATTCCTGCATCCATAGAAATTATATCTTACACAACTCTAAAAGAGGATTTTGATGCAGTTTTAAATAATACGGGATAGATCAGACTTTGTAATGTAAAACAGTTGCTCAAGTTGTGCAGTATTGTTATAATCGAATCTGTCTCCCTTGAAAAGAATCACTTCCATTATCAGAGACGTTTTCTGTGTAATTGATGAATATTATATTTTCTTTCTTCTTTTGTGGCCATGGTACAATTGTTGTAGTTACGGCTTCCTGTGGATGTGTTCCATGTCTTAGATATACTATAAACGCGTCACATTTAACCTTGTCTCACCAAACATTTAGCCGCAATGCTGACATTGAATAGATTTAGCTTTAATATTGTCTTCTATGAATTTGTTCTGTACTGTATTAACATCTTCAGAAAATTGTAGGATTGTTTCAAATGTTGTTCTTTAAACTTTGAGCGACTCATTTTAAGTCTGTGTGTTGGGGGGGAGGGGGGGGGGGGGACATATAAAAGTTCTAAGTTTCAAAATTTTCTTCTGTTTTGTGGTCACTTTAAAAAAAATTCTAATATAAGGTTTGTAAACACTTCTGATGTCTATTTTTTTAATTATATCATCTTGCAAAAGAATTGAAAATTATTCAAATCTTCCGGAAAATCACAACCTTTGAACTATCTGTTTCTTTTGAAACAAATTCTCCAACAACATATGTATGGCCATTTTCGATCCGTTTCAAAACAGTAATAGCCGTCGATATTTTTTCTCAAACATGAAATGACTTTCTCTTTGTTTGAAATTATGTAATATAAATCTGACCGGACAATTCGGGGATTATAAGAGACCCATAATGAAACTGACCACCGAATTCTAGCTCAGACACACCGGTTTAGACTTTTTTGTCAAATAGATCAATTCCACTTGTTCAAAATCTTGGTAAAGATTACTAGTTGTTTGCATATGAACAAACAGAAAGAGACTGGTATTTGCAGGTTTTTACAAGGAAGTATTTTTTTTTATTTTCCCTAAAGGTCTCTGAAAAATTGATAAAATTAATTATACATCAGTTGCAATATTTTTCATGTAACATTTAAATGTCTATAGAAATTATAAACATGAAAAAAATATAACAAAAATACCGAACTCCAAGGCAAATTCAAAAAGGTGAAGTCCATAAAAACTGACAAAATCAAACGATATCAATCAATGGAACAAGTGAAAAAAATAAAAAAACAAACTATATGTAGGATATATTCTGCTTAGAACAAGACCGAAACACTAAGATTAATTTAACGTATTACTATTAGTTTACAAATTAACAGTATGGATAAAAATACGTCACCCTACCAGGACATATACTATTCTGACTCCAATTCTTAACACTAACTCCTTAATGCAACATGCATGTGGAATAAACAGCATGTGCCAATTTTAAAGTATGATTACAGTCATCCGCAGATCGAACCACAACATCCCGTATTCGATACTTATTATAACAAAATCATAGATACAATATGCAAAAAGAATTGACATAACTTTAAAAGGTATGAATTTCTTTGGTGTATTAACAAAGAAAAGGATACGGCACTGCAAATGCTTTTCTTATATTTTATGCTACTGATGCAAGGACTTAGGTATAGTCCGAAAACGCCAAACGCACTCAGAGATGTCTAATATTCACCCAATGCACTGTGCATTACATTGTACTTTGTTTCATTATAAATACTCACTGTCTCTATACCTGTATAAAAGAGAGGCGAAATATACCAAAAGGATATTTAAACTCAGAAATCGAAAACAAACTGACAATGATGTGGCAATAAAAGAAAAACTACGAATAGACAAACAGTACACAACACACAACGTAGATAACTAAAAACTGAGCAACACGAACCGCACCAAAATCCGGGATGGTAAGCAGATCCTGCTCCACATATGGGACTCGTTCAGTTGTTCATAGTAGTAAAAACCCGCTGATAAATCTAATTTGGTAGGTCAAATTCGAAGAAAAGGAGACGGAATTGTGGTTACGCATTTGGAACATATCAGTCGTCAACTGTGAACGAATTCGTAATGTCGTCCGTAAAATTTTGGGAGATATAAACACTGTATGCAGGTGCTGCTGGAATGTTGCTACATAGAAATGTAAATGGTTTAGAAGAATATAATTTCATTCATTAAGAATATCTGTACAAAGGGCTCACACGAAGAGGAAAAAATAAGGCGTGTCATTTTTTTTTTTTTTTTTTTTGTGTGTTGTGATTTGTGTCATGTATTGGTACACCATATCCGTTTGTTTGCTTATAAAAGTAAAAGAGTATAATAATGATGTAATATCAGACGTTTTTTGTAACTACGAATAAAAGGAAATGCGACGTATAAGTCTATGAGGCAGCAACACAGAGACAAAATATTTAAAATATAATTTAATGGCAACATACGAAATTTGCATTGTGTTGTTGAGTTGATTGTCTCATTAATCACTTATTCACGGAAAACACTTTATACTTTGACATTTGAAAATTAATCTGAGCTGTTGTGCATTTTCACTTATGTCTATAAGAGAAAACATTATTGGACTAAAATTAATAATAAATACCTGAAGAAAAGGTAATCTAATAAATACAAACAGGAAAATACAATCATCTAACATGTTACAAAATTAAAAGTAACACTCTGTAAATTTCGTGCGTCCGAAGCTCTTTTCTGGATATTTCTTCAAAGGAACTCTCAAACCTTTCAACTTGAAAGCCAAAGATGTATACATGGCATTGACTGGTTTTAAAACTATCTGACCAAAATTACATAAAAAGAATAGCCATATTCAACTACGCTCAAATTTGGCTGAGGGAGTTAATAAAGAATATTACAATATTTCAAATGATTCCCCGCATTCGCGTTCAATATAGAACTTTTCATTATTTGATTGTCTTCGTGTAACTTTCTCTTGCAGTTATACAATATCATTTCTTCTAAAGTGCACATTCATTAAGAATATCTGTACAAAGGGCTCACACGAAGAGGAAAAAAAGGCGTGTCATTTTTTTTTTTTTTTTTTTTGTGTGTTGTGATTTGTGTCATGTATTGGTACACCATATCCGTTTGTTTGCTTATAAAAGTAAAAGAGTATAATAATGATGTAATATCAGACGTTTTTTGTAACTACGAATAAAAGGAAATGCGACGTATAAGTCTATGAGGCAGCAACACAGAGACAAAATATTTAAAATATAATTTAATGGCAACATACGAAATTTGCATTGTGTTGTTGAGTTGATTGTCTCATTAATCACTTATTCACGGAAAACACTTTATACTTTGACATTTGAAAATTAATCTGAGCTGTTGTGCATTTTCACTTATGTCTATAAGAGAAAACAGTATTGGACTAAAATTAATAATAAATACCTGAAGAAAAGGTAATCTAATAAATACAAACAGGAAAATACAATCATCTAACATGTTACAAAATTAAAAGTAACACTCTGTAAATTTCGTGCGTCCGAAGCTCTTTTCTGGATATTTCTTCAAAGGAACTCTCAAACCTTTCAACTTGAAAGCCAAAGATGTATACATGGCATTGACTGGTTTTAAAACTATCTGACCAAAATTACATAAAAAGAATAGCCATATTCAACTACGCTCAAATTTGGCTGAGGGAGTTAATAAAGAATATTACAATATTTCAAATGATTCCCCGCATTCGCGTTCAATATAGAACTTTTCATTATTTGATTGTCTTCGTGTAACTTTCTCTTGCAGTTATACAATATCATTTCTTCTAAAGTGCACATGGCATTCAGTATACACATTCTTATTCACTTTTTTACAAAATTATACTCAGTCTAGTCTTTATGATCCTTTTTGTCAGACGAATTATTTTGGACTTAATGGGCTTAATGTTATAAAGATTGTTACATATTTATAAAGAACAGAACAGTTTTTCACACGTCGTCAAGGATACCAACCGATTATACAATAACCATGCTGACAATTTCAATAGCAATAAATGAAGAGTGAATTCCAGAAACAAACACTTAAACAAAACAAAACAAAAACAAATCGTTAACACTAGTATGACCGTCATAGTTCCAGACTGAAAACAATTATTTTCCAGTGTTTACCTTGTTTTAAAACTTCATCGATCTTTAAAAAAAAGACACAGAACGACAGTCAATGATCGTACATTAAATGAATATCAACACAATTTGACTAAGGTGATTTATTACAGTATAAATTAAATCAATTTTAAAACAAAACTCTTTCGATATGAAGAAATGAAAAACCCTTTTTATCCTAAAAAAATAGGAATAGGCAAAATACGGGCATCCGACATAACAATAAGTTTATATTATACTATTCAATATAATGTTCAAGATTTTTATTTTCCTTTTAAAGCGCCATAAATAGACTTGTACTGTCTATTGCATGCACAAACATCATACAATAAAATAGAGAATGGAAATGGTGAATATGTCAAAGAGACAACAATCCGATCAAAGAGCAGATAACAGCCGAAGGCCACCAATGGGTCTTCAATGCAGCGAGAAAATCCCGCACCCGGAGGTGGGCCTCAGCTGGTCCCTAAATAAAAATGTGTACTATTTCAGTGAAAATGGACGTCATACTAAACTCCAAAACTATATAAATGAACTAAAGTTAAAAAAAACATACAAGACTAACAAAGGCCAGAGGCTCCTGACTTGGGACAGGCGCAAAAATGCGGCGGGGTTAAACATGTTTTGTGAGATCTCAGCCCTCCCCCTATACCTCTAGCCAGTGTAGAATAAAGAAACACACACCAAAACGCACAGTAAAAACTCAGTTTAAAAGAAGTCCGAGTTGGATGTCAGAATAGGTAACAAAAGAAATTAAGCAACATGACAATGATACATAAATTAACAAAGGACTACTAGCAGTTACTGACATGCCATCTTCAGACCTCAATTAAACTGATTGACAGATTATGTCTTCATCATATGGAAATCAAGCACAATCCCTCCCGTTAGGGGTTTAGTATCATATCATCATAAAACATATGCCAATGCTTATATAATCCAGTGTCCAACAAAATATTGTATTTGAAAATTAATTCATTGACTGATTTCTTATCACTTACATTGTATATTGTTACAGCAATACTGATAATAGATGCGTATTTTCAAATAATTGGTAGATCCATGCCGTGAGCAGATGCACCGGAAGGGAACTTATTTTTTTGTATTGTCCTCTTGTTTGAAAATTTACTTCTTCTGCATGTTATTATTCTATAACTAGAGGCTCTCAAGAGCCTGTGTCGCTCACCTGTATCTACTGTTGTTTTGGAAATCATGTAAAATAAGGTTAAAATCAAAATTAATAGTATTAACTACCCTAATAATGATTGAGGCCAAGTTTGGTTTATTTTGACCCAGTAGTTAAATTAAAAGCAGGTCATCCCATTGTAGTCTTACAATTGTTACTGAAGACCCCTTATCATTATTTAAATAAGCTTTCAAGTTGTGACCATTTGAAATTGTTTTTTTATTTTTATTTTCCCTTAGACTTCTATAGTAAACACCTATGTTCTATTTCTAGCCATGGCGGCTATGTTGGTTGGATGACAGGGTCATCGGATACGTTTTTGAATCAAGAAACCCTAATGAAAATTGTGGTTAAGTTTAATTCCACTTGGCTCAGTAGATAAAGTTGAGAAGATTTTTTGAGGGGTCAATTGACAATTTTGGTCATATTGAATTATTTGTAGATCGTACTTTGCTGAACTTTATTGATGTTTACAGTTTATCTCTTTCTATTATAATATTTAAGATAATAACCAAAAACTGCAAAATTTCCTTAAAATTACTAATTCAGGGGCAGTAACCAAACAACGGGTTTGAAAATTTAAGAGCAGATAGATCTAAACCTGATGAACATTTTTATCCATCAAATTTGCTCTAAATACTTTAATTTCAGAGATATAAGCCAAAAACTGCATTTTACCCCTATGTTCTATTTTTAGTCATGTCGGCCATGTTGGTTTGCAAGCGGGTCATTGGACAGATTTTTTAAACTAGATACCCTAAGGATGATTATGGCCAAGTTTGGTTAAATTTGTCTTAGTAGTTTCATAGGAGAAGATTTTTGTAAAAGATTACAAAAATTTACGAAAAATTGTTAAAAATTGATTATAAAGGGCAATAACTCCTTAAGGGGTCAATTGACAATTTTGGTCATGTTGACTTGTTTGTAAATCTTACTTTGCTGAACATTATTGCTGTTTACAATTTATTTCTATCTATAATAATATTCAAGATAATAACCAAAAACTGCAAAATTTCCTTAAAATTAATAATTCAGGGACAGCAACCCAACAACAGGTTGTCTGATTCGTCTGAAAATTTCAGAGCGGATAGATCTTAATCTGATAAACATTTTTACACCATGTCAGATTAGCTCCAAATGCTTTAAGCCAAAAACTGCATGCATTTTACCCTTATGTTCTATTTTTAGCCATGTCGGCCATGTTGGTTGGCAGGCGGGGTCATTAGACACAGTTTTAAAACTAAATAACCTAATGATGATTGTAGCCAAGTTTGGTTAAATTTAGCCCAGTGGTTTTAGAGGAGAAGATTTTTGTAAAAGTTAACGGACGACGACGACGACAGACGACGGACGCCAAGTGATGAGAAAAGCTCACTTGCACCATTGGGCCAGGTGAGCTAAAAAGCAATTTTTTCCCAAATTGTAAGTCGACAATCAAGGGTGGCTGATATCTCAATTTTAAAATAAATGTGATACTTTCAATTCCGGACTATAACTTTTAAAGGTATTATTTAGTATAATGTGATATCTACGTATGGTGTTTATATTTTGCAGATGTTATTTAACAAGGAATTTTCTACAGTGGCTTCCTTGCTATTGTAAAGCTGATATTACAGTAACTCTGACAGAGTTAATAATAGACGAAGACCCTATTAGGTATTTTTTAGGGCTTGGTGTGTGTTTTCCGAGCAATATGAACGTGGTTTTATTGAGAGTGGCCATGTTTTCCCCGTGCATTAATACATGTTGTAAAATGTTAACAAAAAGTCTTTTTTTCGAAGATATGAAACCGAAGGCTGAATTAAAAGTTGAGGATAAGTAAGTATTTGTGATAAAAAATTATTATTAACCAACTATTATTTTGAGTTGTAAAAAGTTGATTGCTTTCAACTCAAAATATTGAAAAAGCACTTTTTATACACATACGAATGCAAAATTCAAATAAAATGCATTCATAGAATCTAAACATCCTTACAATTATATACACCTATCAAAAGAGAAAAACGACAGCTTGAATTATGTAATCATATTTTATAACTTTTTCGGTTTGTTGCTATTTTTATTATGTAAAAGGATTTGAAATAAAGCTTACTTGTCGTTTTTTTGTATTGTATATTTATCATTCAATTCAATTCATATTCAATTGTCATCAAACTTTTAGTTTAGAACATTACATAAATAACACACATTAAATGTCACAGACTGTAAACAAAGCAAGCATAAAAATATAGAACAAATTAACGAGTCCCCTGGCATTAGTTTATTTGTTCGTTTTATCAAGAAGATAATGATTTTTTTCTGAAATACAATACTACGAGTTGATGGAAAGTATGGAGAAGAGAAGATGTGAGGTAAATGTCAACAAGACAGCAACTTAACGACAAAACAAACAATAATACATTTAGACTGTCTTCAACAATATGTTTAAATAAGAAACTAAGCAATAAATTGAAAAGGGTTAATTTAATCAACATATTTTTAGGTTATTGTTTGATCTTGACTTTCTAACTTAAAACACTTGACGTTGTGAACAGCTAATTTTTAGGTGAAATAGACAAAAATTATGTGTAATTTGTTCTCAATGCGTGCATATACTTAAAATACGTTAAAGACGATCATATATAACACTGATTTATGTTAAAATAATAGTTAATAGTTTTGAACGCATTTTAGGTCAAAAGAAAAGTCAAAGAACAGTAAAAAAAAACACCCTATATAGAAGTTGACGGTTGACTGTAATGAAATATCTGTCACAGGAGACGACGGGTATGTTCCAAATGTCGTAACTACAGTTCCGTCCTTTTCCTCTCGAATTTGTTCTAGAGAACTATACTATTAGACTTATCACCACATTTGTACCTCCATTAACACCAGGACCGGTGCAACATGCGGATGGAGCAGGAGATGCTTACCCTTCCGCAGCACCCGAGATCATCCCTTGATTTATGAGTGTGGTTCGTGTTGCCCAGACTGTTGTTTGTCGTTTTTCATTTTTCGCCATGGCGTTGTAATTTTTTTTTTTCGACTTAGGAGTTTTAAAATCCTTTTGGTATCTTCCGCTTATAATCAACCATAACGAGTTGACAATCATCACGGGGTCAATGTCTTCTCACAAGATGTTAGTATTTATTATAACGTGTTTCACATTTACACGACATAATCTATCCAATACTGGCGTTGACACATTACTGTGTTGTCATATGAGTAATGTTCGGCATGTGGTGTATCAAATGCTTACATAACCCGATCTAGAAAGATTTATATCTATTTAAGAAGATAAATTGAAACATGATTATACTTTTAAAATTATGTGAAAGGTTTTCTTTGTTTTAGTTTATCTGGAGATGGCATTGTTATTTGGTCTTGATTTTTTATCTATACACCACTTTTGCGTTTTTGTTCCATTTTGTACTTCTGTCCGATCATTTTATTAAACGTTCATCTGATCAAGGACATTGGTATAATGATGCATCTGACAAGAGATAACCAATTGGGATTTTAATATATAATGAATTTGACAAAAAGGAATACTGTGTAAAAATAAACAGTAAATGTGTTTATAATTTCTCGGTTAGTTATTAAAGATATCAAAATAGTATATCAAGTAACATAGTGGATAACGAGGGAATATAATAAAACAAAATAACATGATACCGAATTGAAATTGATGTAACATATTCGTATTTCAAAAGCTGATTTCTCATTAGTGGTGGTCAAACCACACATTACAACTTTAAAACTATAACGTATTGAATAGTAAAATAATGTAAGTAGGTTTTGTCTAACATTCAACCCATGTACTGTTCATTACACTTCGTTGCCTCATTGTAATAATTTTTGTCTTTGTATTTGTGTAAATAGTTAACGAATAGTTAAGAATATTATTTTAATCATTTAAAATTGTTTACAAATGCCCAACTGTGACTTAAAGATGAAGAGCAACAATGAAAGTGCATATTTTTTTTTCATGTTATGTAGTGATTTTATGTCATGAATTGGTAGTCCTTATTCCTGGTTTTTTTAATTTACTTTTGCTATATACATGTATACGAGTATATAAAGTCATCTCGTACATTTTCTTTTAAGAATGAATAATAGAAGATACGGCGTATAAGTCGATTAGGCAGCAACCAAACCACAAAACAATTAAAGACAATGTTGTGTTTTGCCTTGTGTTGTTAAGTTACTGTCTCATTGAAATGAGTCTTTAATTCATGGAAAACTTTTTATACTTTTTTGACATTTGAAAATTTAACTTGAGCTGTTGTGCATTTTTACTTCTTTATATCGTGAGAAAACATTCTTGGGCTGAAATACATAACATATACTAAAAGAATGCAAACAGGAAAACAGAATGATCATATTACACGAAATTTAAACACTTCATAAATTCGTCCAAATCGCTATTCTGGATATTCCTTCACCAGGAACGCTCAAACCTTTAGAGGACCATGTATGTATACATGGCATTGAATGGTTTTTAAACTATATGACCAAAGAGTTCTAAACCTTTAGAAAGCCATGGATGTATACATGGCATGAAATGTTTTTTGAACTATATGACCAAAAGAGCATAAATAAATAATCATATTCATCTAAGTCATGAGGGAGTCAATAAAGAATATTACACTATTTCAAATGAATCCACGCATTCGCATCTAACATAGTAGTTTTTATGATTTAATTGTCTTCATCTAAATGTTACTTGCAGTTATAGTTTCATTTCTTCAATAGTGCACATGATATTTAGTATACACGTTCTTTTCCATTTTTTTTAGAAAATTACACTACTCTTTATGATCCTTTTTGTCAGGCAGACTAACGTGGATTGTATCGGCTTAATGTTATAAAGATTGTGAAGAACATAAAAATTTCCACAGGCAAAGGATATCAACAGATTTTATAATAAGCATAATGACAATAACAACAGCAGTAAATCAGAGTGATTTCCAACAATTAACACAACATAAAACAAAACAAAACAAAAACATGTTCCATACCAAAAACACTTATTTTCCAGTGTTCACTATGTTCTAAAACTGCATCGATTTTTTCAAACCACTGAAAGCCTTAGGCATGATACCGTCAACGACCGTACAATACAAGTAAATGCATGTTTATTGTAATCTCAATCTGACTGAGTTGATTTATTGCAGTATAACTCAAACATTGTTTAAAAATTGTATCACATTCTCCAAAACTCTTTCCATAAGAAGAAATGAAAGAAACCCTTTTGATCCTCTAAAATTGGGAATAGAGACCTTGATAAAAACAACAAAAATAAATCCGATTAAGGGAAGCCTTAGGTACAGGCAGAATACGAACATACGACATTACAATAAGTTTATAAAATATTAAAGTGCTTAATAAATATAGAGTTCAAGATTTTTATTTCCCAAAAAGTGTCTTGAATAGTTGAACTTTACAAGATAACTCTCACTTGAGGGATTTTTGGATCATAAATTTCCTAAACATCCCGGAGCGTCTGAGATCAACCCAGATGTTGGTGTGGTTTGTGTTGTTCAGTCTTTAGTTTGCGATGTTGTGTTTTATTTAATGTTTTCTGTCTGTTGGTCTTTATCTTGTTTAGCCATGGCGTTGTCATTTCATTTTCGACTTATGTGTTTGAATGTCCCTTTGGTATCTTTTGCATCTATTTTACAAAGCTAATTGACCAAAAGCATTATACTGTTTGTGATAAGACATACATTTTTACTAGCTCCGAGGTACTGTCTGATTGAGGCACAAACATGAAATAATGCTTATATAATCTAGTCTCCATCAAAATATTGTATTTGAAGATTAATGTATTGACTGATTTCTTATCACTTACATTGTAATCGTTAATGAAATTCTCCAAAAAGAAGCGAGGTTGTCTATCGAATAATTAAAACATCCAAGGCTATGAACATATAGTTGGACGTATCGGATTTGTCTTATGTATGACAAAACAACGGTTTATTTAAAGACATTTAACGACTTTAACACTTCAATTCCTCAAGGGTAACGCTCATCTCGTAGAACGCATAACTAATTGAAACTATTTTTTCAATGCAAATTCCTCGATGGTATATGAGATGTCTAAGTGAAGCTAGAATTGGTGAGTTCAACCATAATAAACGTGACACTAATATTTTTTAAAGGATGGCTGATTTTGAACAGAGGCAACATACACAACAACAATAAAGGCAATCGACATAATATGATCAGGCAATGAATTAATTTCAAATACTACATTTTGTAGGACATTAGATAAACAAAATATAATTCCCTACCCGGTTTTACGCATACATGTAAAAGGTACAACGTGTTTTGACTAAAAGGGATTAAAATTTTAAGCACACCAAGATAATAATATTTAACAAAGACGAACTTCAAGACACTTAAAAGTTTTCTGAATTAAAATGATCACACAATGACAAATACCATGACAGGTATGCAGCATTTTAATGTAAGTGAATAAGAACTTTTCTTTGCGTATTGTCCTTGTTTGATTTTTTGATTTTTGATTTATATTTAATTTGGGATTCTTCTGCACATGATCTTAATTTATAAAAAGCAATTGTTGCCCAAAATGTAAGTCTACAGTAAAGGATGGCTGATAAAAAAAACTTTAAAATAAATATCATACTTTCATTTTCGGACTAAAACTTTTATATGTATTATTTAGCATAACTGTGATATCTGCGTATGGCGTTAATAATTTGCAAATGTTCAACAATTCAATTAGAAATTTTCCACAGTGGTGTCCTTGATATAGTAAGGCTCCTATCACACTAACTCTACCAGAGTTAACAATAGACCAAGACCCCATTATGTATAGTCGCGGGCTTGGTTTGCGCTTGTAGAGCGATATGAACATGGTTTCTCGAGAATGACTATGTTTTGCCCGTACATAAACACGTGCTGTTAAAAGTTTAACAAACAAAAAAGAAACCGATTAAAAATTGGTTAAATGTATAGGGTACTTTAGTATTTGTTATAAAAAATTATTATAAACCAACCATTATTTTGAGTTATAAAAGTTGACTGCTTTTAACCCAAAATATTGCGAAAGTCGTTTTATACACATACGAATGCAGAAATCAAATGAAATATATTCATAAAGTCTATATATCTTTACAATAACAGACACATCTCAAAAGAAAAACCAATAGCTTGAATTATGTAATCATATTTTATAACCTTTTTGTTGCTATTTTTCATAATGTAGAAGGGGTTACATTACAGCGTTCTTGTCATTTTATTAAGTCTATTCAATTCAAATTCTATTGTCATCAAATTTTAAGTTTAGAACAAATAATAAATAACACACATTAAATATCACCGACTATCGACAAAGTAAACATAAAAATATGGAACAAATTTACGACTCCCCTTTCATTAGTTCATATGGCCGTTTTATAAAGACGCTAATGATTCCTGTTGAACTTTAACAATAGTGTGAGTTTATGGAAAATATGAATAAAAGACAATGTGAGGTAACCGTCAACGAGACAGCAACTCAACGACAAAACTAAAAACAAATACCCAGATGACCATAGACTGTCTTCAACAATACATTCAGATCCGAAAAATATTCTTTAATTGAAAAAAGTTACATTTGATCAACATATTTAGAGGCTATTGTTTTTTTTCTGGACGTTTTATTTGTAATACTTAAAACAAAAATAAACAAAACTTATGCTTTATTTGGTCTCAATACTTGCATATAGATAAAACAAGTTTAAGACGATCATAAATAAAACTGATTTATTTCAAATAATAGTTTATAGTTAGTTCATTAGAAAAAAAATTCGTCTACACTAAAAACACATGAACCGTACTTAATAAGTTGAAGTCATCCCTTCTCAAATTAAATGACGCCTTCGCGAGCTGGTTGACCGTTATGAAATATATATGTCAAAGGAGACGACGGATATGTTCCAATTGTCGTAACAACAATTCCGTCCTCTTTCCCTTGAAATTGACTTAGAGAAGTAGACTACCCGCTGCATTTTTATGTACCTGTCCAAAGTCAGTAGCCTGTTGTTCAGTAGTTGTTGTTTGTTGGTGTGGTTCATAAGTGTTTCTCGTTTCTCGTTTTTTAAATAGATTAGGCCGTTGGTTTTCCTGTATGAATTGTTTAAACTAGTCATGTTCGGTGTGAGCCAAGGCTCCGTGTTGCAGGCCGTACTTTGACCTATAATTGTTAACTTTTTATACATTGTGACTTGGGTTGAGAGTTGTCTCATTGGCACTCATACCACATCTTCTTATCTATATTAGACGTATCAAAATATTTGTACATGAGCAACAGGACAGGTGCAACATGTGGAGCAGGATCTGCTTACTCTTCCGGAGCACCCAGATAACCCCCAGATTTTGGTGTGGTTCATGTCACTAAGTCTTTAGTTTTGTGGACTGTTGTTTGTCGTTTAGTCTCTTTTCATTTGACGCCATGGCGTTGTCAGTTTGTTTTTGACTTATAAGTTTGAATATCCCTTTGGTAGCTTCCGCCTCTTATAAAATGAATCATTACGAGTTGACAATCATCACGGGTTCAATGTCCTCTCACAAGATGTTAGTTATTTATTACTAGTATAACCTTTTAACATTTTCACGACAAAATCTACCCACTACTGGCGTTGACACATTACTGTTTTGTCATATTAGTAATGTTCAACATGTGGAGTACCATATGCGTACGTAACCAGATTTAGAAAGATTTATATCTTTTTTAAAAGGTAAATTGAAAAATGATTATACTTTTAAAAATATGTGAAAGGTTTTCTTTGTTTTTCTGGAGATCGCATTGTTATTTTGTCTTCATTTTTTTTTTATCCATACACAACATTTCTTTTTTTCTTACGTTTTTGTTCTATTTATTACTTCAGTCAGATCATTTTGTTAAACGTTCATTGGATCGAGGACATTGATATAAGGATGCATCTGACAAGAGATAACCAATTGGGAATTTGAAATATAATGAATGTGACCAAAGGCAAACTGTCTAAAAATGAACTGTAAATGTCTTAATAATTTATCGGTTAGTTATTAAAGATCTAAAAAAAAATATGAAAACGCAGAACGGGGGAATATAATAAAACGAAATTACAAGATACATATTGAAATTGATACCACAGTGTATTTCAAAAACTGATTTCTCATTAGAGATGTTCAAATAAGACATGACAAATTTAAAACTATAACATATTGAACAGTAAAATATTATAAATAGATTTTGTCTAACATTCACCCCATGTACTGAGCATTACACTTCGTTGCTTCATTGCAATTACTTGTTGTCTCTTTACCTGTGTAAATAGTTTTACAAAAATATTATTTTAATCATTCAAAATATGTTTACAAATGCATAAGTGTGACTTAGGTGAAGGGATGAAAATCAACAATGGAAATGCATATTTTGTTTATTTGTGTGTATAGTGATTTTGTGTCATGAATTGATACACCTTATTCTATTTTTTTTTTTTTTTTTGCATTTACTTTTGCTATTAGCATGTATACGATTATATGAAGTCATCTCAGGCATTTTTCTTTTAACTATGAAAATAAAAGGAGATGCGGCGTATAAGTCGATTGGGCAGCAACCTAACGATAAAACAATTAAAAGATAATGCTGTGTTTTTATTGTGTTTTTCAGTTACTGTCTCATTGAAATGGGTCTTTTATTCATGGATAACACGTTATAATTTATGACATTTGAAAATTAACTTGAGCTTTAGTGCATTTTTACTTATTTATATCGAGAGAAAACATTTTTGGACTAAAATATATAACATGTACTTAAAGAAAAAGTAATTTCATCAATGCAAACAGGAAAACAATGATCGTATTAGACGTAGCAAAATCAAGAAACTTTATAAGCTTTGTGCTTCCGAATCTCTTTTCTTGATATTCCTTTACCAGAAACACTCAATCCTTTGAAAGTCAAGGGTGTACAGTCCTTGGATGGTGTAAACTTCCCACTAAAACCATACACCATTACACCATTCACCATTATACCATACACCCTGTGCCATTACACGATACACGTTACACCTTTGCACCATACACCTTACACATTACACTATAATGCAATTTAATTTCCAAGAAAGTGTGCGACTACAAAATTAATTATTTATTTAAAAAAACGAATTTTGATCACAATATTGTAAATTAATGTATATAATTAAAAATCAGTTCTTATCAATATTTTGCATAGTTTTAAATGTCGTACACCGTTCATTCACACCATTCCCGATCGCACGTTAAACCATTACACCATTCCCCTTACACCATACACCATAGCACCATACACCTTCTACCATTGCACCATATGCCATACACCATTACACCATACACGTTTTTTTTTGGGAAGTTTACACCATTCAAGGGCCGTATATGTGACATTTAATGGTTTTTGAATTAAATGACGAAAAGTGAATACATTAATAGCCATATTCATCTAAGGCCCGTTGGAGTCCATTAAAAATATTTCAATATTTCAAATGACTCCACGCATTCATGTCTTTCATAGTAGTTTTTTATTATCTAATTGTCTTCATCCAACTGTCTCTTGCGGAATTTGATTTCTTCAATAGTTAGCATAACATTCAGTATAAATATTCTTATTCATTCGTTAAGAAAATTATACTTCTATTAATGATCAATGTGCCAGACAGATTAAATTGGATTTAATCGACTTAATGTTATAAAAATTGTGACAAATTTACAAAGAACAGAACAGTTTTCCACAGGTTAAGGACATCAACAAATTATACAATATGTATACTGACAATTTCAACAGCAATAAATCAGAGTCATTTCAAAAAACAAACACAAAAACAATAAAACTTAAACATGAGTATGACTCATAGTTCCATACTGAAAAAAAATGTATTTAAAAAACAAATTAAGATGAATCGGAACGACTGAAAGCCTTTGTCAATTTCCAAACTCTTTTGATATGAAGAAATGAAAGAAACCCTATTGATCCTCAAATTATTACATTACATGTATGTTTCATTAGAAACGGATTCCGTAATTTTGATTCGCGAGGCACTCCAATATAAAATTTTACTTCCGTATAAAATACAACAGCTATGACTGCACGTGCTATCCGTGACAATGTTAAAACAATGCATAGAAAAACCAAAGATAAGCTTGATATAACTCTTAATATCATGGTTGTAACATAAAAATGTGATTATAATATCATGGTTGTAGCATAAAAATGTAATAATAATATCATGGTTGTAGCATAAAAATGTTATTATGAGAATTGAATTCTTCTTTTTATAATTTTAAAGGGCTGTAAAAAGTAAATTAACAAAAATACCGAACTCCAATGAAAATTCAGAACGGAAAGTCCCTTATCAAATGGCAAAATCAAAAGCTCAAACACATCAAACGAATGGAAATCAAATGTCGTATTCCTGACTTGGAACAGGCATTTCCTTTTGTATAAAATGGTGGATTAAACCTGATTTATAGCTAGCTAAACTTCTTACTTGTATGACAGTGGCATATAATTCCAATATATTGACAACAATGTGTAAGCAAAACAACCAGACATGTTTGGAAAAAATCTCAAAAATTTGGGTACAGCAGTCAATATTGTGTTATAATTTTAATCTATAAATACAAGCAACTATCAACAAAGAAAAACAAAATGGCTAATAGACACTCTATAAACAAAGCACATAAGCAAAAATGAAAGACAAGAATACAAAAAATGAACATAGCACAATAACACAATGGCGAGATGTATAAATACCGAGCCGCGCCAAAAGGATATTACCAAAACTGAACTAAACAGTAAAGACTAAAAACATACAAAGACAAATAAAAAGAACATTATAGCACGTAATTAAGATGAAAACAACATCAGTACCAATAATCTATACTCCAAGACCATCATGTATTATTTGTGAAGTTGATACGGAATATTTATCAACATGGTCTTTGTATCTTCGATGAACATTTTTTAGGAAAAGGACGAGACGTTCTTTGACATAACCTTGGTTCATCAACATTCTGCTCAGATACTGATGACGTAAATGCGTTGATCGTGCGCACATTTTTAATACGAAACGCCATACAAATTTGCTTCGGTTAACGAGTTTACATTCCAATAAAATGATAAAAAGATGCATTCAATTCTTAAAAATTGGGAATAGAAACATTGATAAAACAACATAAATACGATAAAGGGAAACCTTAACTAGGCAAAATACGGACATGCGACATTACAATAAGTTAATATTATATTA
Source organism: Mytilus californianus (assembly GCF_021869535.1). Taxonomy (NCBI): domain Eukaryota; kingdom Metazoa; phylum Mollusca; class Bivalvia; order Mytilida; family Mytilidae; genus Mytilus; species Mytilus californianus. The sequence continues at coordinate 55,285,295 of NW_026262679.1, read as the reverse complement.
ATCAATATAAAACTCAATTGAGCAACACAACGAGTGTCACATGTGGAGCAGGATCTACTTTCCCTTCCGGAGCACCTGAGATCACCCCGGTTTTTGGTTGGGTTCGTGTTGCTCATTCCTTAGTTTTTATTTTGTGTTTTGTGGACTGTTGTTTGTATCTTCGTCGTTTTTTCGTTTTTTATCGTGATATTGTTATTTTGTTTTAGACTTTTGATTTTGAATATTCCTTTGGTAATGGTTTGCCTTTTTTTTCAAGATCCATATTTTTTTTTAAAATAGTCTTGAATAGTTTAAACTTGGATCATAAAAATCCTAAACAAAACAAAGCTGGACGACCAAAACTATTCAACTTCTTGTGTTAAGACATACTAGCTCCGAGGAACTGTCTGATATACGCACAAGCATGAAATAATGCTCCTTTAATCTAGTGTCCAACAACATATTGTATTTGAAGATTAATTTATTGACTGATTTCCTATCACTTGCATTGTATATTGTTACAGAAATACTCGAAATAGATGCGTTTTTTAACGAATGGTTGATACATCCATGGCCGTGAACATATAGTTGGACGTACCTGATTTTTCTTGTGTATCACAAAGCAACAGTTTTGTTAAAAACTTAAAACGACTTTAACGCTTCAATACCTTGCGGGTAACACTTATCTCGTAGAACGGAAAACTAATTGAACCTCTTTTACTAGGCAAATGTATCGGTGGTTTATGAGATGTCTAATGAAGATAGAAATGACGAGGTTAAACTATGATAATTGGGAAACCAATATGTTTAAATCTATGGATGATTCTGGACAGAGACGACAAATACAACAACAATAAAAGTAATCAACATTATATTTCTGTATCCTTGGGGAACGTTTATATGTTAAAGACACAAATAAACACGAATACAATAGTTTTGTTGTAATATTTTGATCTCACTAAAAATAACGTCTGCTACCCGCATTGACAAGAAACAAGAGATAGAGTAATTATCAAACCGGATATGCAATGACCCTTTCCTATTCTTGAATGATACAATAACCAGAATGTGAACTAGCAACCCTTATTTATAACGAAAAATTAGATATACAAAATCCCCGCCCCAAAAGAAAATATTTACTAAATTTCTAAATGGTTGGTAGTTTCACAGACGGAATACAACATTGTAATCATAAACAAAAATTTAGAACATGAAAGTCATATATAAGAAATACTAATGAAATTTCAAAACAACTGATGAAACAATTCAAACATGTTGCTCTCTACTAAAATCATCTCAGACTATCGCGACTGCACCCAAACATTCATGTGTACCTATCATATAGAGTCCATGAATACCTTGCAAATAATGCACCAAATATAAAGTATAGTGTAATAGGTGTAATAGAGATACAGTATTTACATATTCAACTGGATCCATCGATTGAATAATAAAGGTTACGATTTCTCAGTGGAGACCATAAACTCCTCGTTTGCTTGTATACACACGCATACGACAGAATTAAAAAAGATCAAATGTTTTCATTCTAAGCAAATCTTTAAATCACCTACACCACTTTCTGACTCCTACTTACTCACACAGATAACTATACACACTTGCATGCACGTATAAAAGCTGCTTAAATGAAATTGGTAGCAGACGCACAATTATATAAATTCACCATCAAAAACATAGTTAGCATTGGTTACATAACAAGTAAAAACAAATTTTCATAAAATGTTATTCAGGTTATAAAATGTACATTTTTCATCCTAATCACAAGTAAAATACTCGAAATTACTTTGGCGAAACAGTTTTCACCGAATACGTGTTATGTAACACCATTAACTTCACTTCAAACGTTGTTACATATCCTAAGATCGGCAAAATATCACATGAGGGCCAATCTAGCATGACAGTCCGCGCAAAGTATTGAAACACTATTTCAAAAACGTATTTACCAACAAAAATCAATGGTCATTGGCGATACAGTTATCACCAAACCCTTTAGAAATAAAAACATAAAACAGAATTGCCATGCACATTGACTATATATATATTTATCGCTATTATGTGTATTTTTCCTTTGATCTTTTTGTGTGATAATTTTCATATCACTCGAGTCGAGTGAGAATGAAAATTATCGCTAGTTCCTAAGGTCCTAAGCAACAGCGTATTAATCCATTTCCACGCGCTAGAGTGTCGACCAATCAGAAAAGTTTAGCCGGAACTATAAAAAAAACGTTATCGGATAACTGCGCTGAAATGTCAACAAAAAAGATGTTTTCTCGTTTAAATTTTACCGTGAAATTCATTAATTTGAAGTTAATAAAAGTAATTAAATCATGTTTCTTACAAATAAACAAAATGTCAATTTTTACATAAATCAACTACAAATGATCGTCGGTCTGTCTGCATGTTTATTTCTTCTGCATACATGTATATTTCTTCGTCTGCTTTAAAAATACATCCTCCAATGGCAATACTCAGTCATGGACAAATCAGAATTATGGGACTCTGGTTTTGATAGACAACGTTTCAAGACATAGAAAACTTTGAATATCAGGAAAATTTTGGTACACGACAATTTGGCACATTTTCACTTGAAGTTCCCAATATTAATAACTAGACATTTAATAAAAACCAAACTACTTAAACTGAAAAACAAGAAGACAACACTCAAAATATTAATCAAACATCCAATTTACCACCTAACATTGACTTTCTGGAAGACAACAATAATGTTCATGACATAATTCTAGAGACAATATCTGAAATAAATACCGGTACTAATATAAATGAAGCTACATGTACTTCAAATCTCAACAACACAGCTATTCCCCCTCCAAGTTGCTCTCGATCTGATAATTTCAATAAGAGATTCATACAGATTGATGAAAATGAAAGAGAGCAATTTATACTTGACAGAGAGAATAACAATACTAAAAGAAAAATGAAAATTGTGTAAAAGTTTCTACTGATTACATATCTAATATCAGAAATATCGAGTAGGAGATCTTTAATATGGAACCGAAACAATTAGACGAGTATCTGTAATAATTTTATATTGGTCTCAGAAAAAAAAATGCAAAAGAAGAAGAATCAAATGAATATCAACCAAGCACACTTAATGGGTACATGTCCATGATTTGCCGATATTTGAAACAAAATAATTATAAATATGATATAAAAACAGATGACGAGTTCAAGAAATCTTGAGATTGTCTCACAGCAAAAAAAAAAACAACTGAAAGAGATGGGAATGGGCAACCGACCATATGTCTCAGATGCAGTCGAATTATCTGATGAGGAGACCATGATAGAGGCGGGGTCCTTAGGTATGTACAACCCTGAAGGTCTGGTGACTCTTCCTTGGCATTTAAATACAATAAATTTTGGACTGCGACGATGCCATGAACATAGGCAGTTGAAGTCGGGGGATGTTAAATTGATTAGTATCCCCAGAAAAACACCTAGTATATAATGAGAGACTGACAAAAACAAGGGACGGATCTAACTGTAAAAACAGCAGAGCATATGCCCCTAAAGCAGGGTTAAACCATGACAATCCAGAGAAATGTCACGTATCTGCATACGAAAAGGTATGAAATTGTAAATTAAAACAAGAATATACATACATTGTACACATACATATGCATGATGAGTTGAACAATAACATCCTATCCAACAACTATCAGGTGTTACGATAGAAAAATAACTCAACACACTGGCAGTTCCTAGTAAGGACATTTAATCTGTGTGCAATGTTGTATGAAATTTATACAATCGTGTACTCGTGTCATGAAAAAAGTTATCGAAAATAAATATATCAGAGCAAACAATTCATGGGCAACAAATATTGAATGTTGAAAATAGGGTACATGTAACTATCAAAACAAGAAAATGTGTCCATAGTACACAGATACCAGACTAGCACAAATATTTTCCATGTTCGGTGAACCATGAATTTGGGGTAAAAACACTAATATTACATTGCGTACCTACAATTAAGAAATATCATACCAAAATGAACGTATGTTACTTCATCATACTCATAAAAAAAAACCTTAACCCTTGACAAAAGCTTTAACCTGAGAATGGACCATTGTTATTACATGATCACACAACTAAGTTCAGTGAACCATACAATTGAGGCCAAAACTATAACTTAGCATACAATTTAGAAAGATACATGTATATATCATAAGGAAAAGGTGAACTAAATTTCAAGTTGCTGTGTCTGATTCAGGATGGAGGAATGCACTCCACCGACATTATTTTCTAGTGATAATTTTTCATATCACTCTACTATGCCCAGTTAGAAAATTACATGTAATATCAAAATAAAATAGCGATGTGTATTTACAACAAATAATTTACCAATTATATTATATTTATTTGCCTGTTACGGATGTCCGCTATTCGTTTTTTAAATTTTTGCCAGGTATTCGGTATCCTGGTTTTATGCATTGCATGTAGTTTCATGAAAAAAATTGCTCACTAACCCCTTCATTTCTTTTTCATAATATTAGTGCACAAAGTTTTAAAAGCTATATTTAAAAAAAAAATTTCATAGTTTTTGAAAGTATAAAGGTGCAAATGTCAAATGTATGAATAATCTAGAGAGACTCATTTCCTGCCAAATTTTCAATGGTTTACATCTCAAAAACAAGCAAAAGGACCCTTCATTTCTTCGTTCCTGTAGTTGAATATTATTACTTTATACCAGTCTTTTAAAAAGCTTTTTATTTTGAAAAAGAGTAGCGAACACCCTTAAACAAATTGTTTGTATCAAATTTCTAGCAATGTATATCTTATTATGTCACTGATAATTTTGCAGTATAAAAATCACAGACCACAATAAATGCAGAAAGAAACAAGCCCATTCTATCTTGGAATTGACCATTCTAAAAAAGGCAAAGCTATCACTTGGTACAAAAACCAACCTATGGGTGAAAAAAGCTTCGTACACTCATGAAAACTGCCTTACACTTACCGTTGTTCAACAACATACAGGCCATAAAACATTCAATCCCTCTAATAATATCAGAAAAACAGTCTGAAGAAACAAAAAGAAATTGCAGTAGTTTTGGATGGTAATTCTGTCGAGTCACTATCAAAATGTCAAAACACATGTACAGCTTCAAACAGTAAAAGCCAACCAGAAGAAAGATTTGAAAGTCAAGGTGTACTATCTACATCAAATGTCAACAACACTGCAGAAACTTCTCAATTAAAATCTTCATCAATGCTCTTCCCACAAGGAACTATAATAAACGGTGGAAATTTCAATTTCAATTTTGCAAATGCAACTACTTGCCAAGATGACAATGCCGGCCCTAAACCTAAGCGTAGATGTGTACAGGTTATTGAATCAGACAGTGATTGATTTTGAGATATATCTATCTATACATTTGTTTCAAACATGAAATAATCAAAATATGTTAAATGTTTCCTAAATGGACTATTTTGTTACAATCAATTATTGTTACAGTTAATTAAACAGTTTATATATGTGTGATATAAGTTTTTTGGACTAGTTTATCAAATTAATTTTATCACAGACTGTATTGTTTTGGGGTTATTCAGATAGAAGTGATATGATTGCGAATGAGGCAAGTGTCCAAATAGACACATGTCACATGTTTTCAGACTGTTATAGGTAAGTTGGCCTTCAACAAAGAGCCTTGAAGCACACACATTTTTAAAGTTTTTTCTGCAATCAATGCAAGTGCAATTGTTTTTAGAAATGAAAAAAATAATATATCATCAATAAATTGTTTAGGGTTACTATGTCTTAAATGGTGGTAGGAGTTAACACGAAACACAAAAATATTCCTCAGTTGTAATTCTTGAAATAGTTTCTTTAGTCTACTTTATCTTGTCAATACTATGTTTTGGTGTAATATCTTCAATTTTGCTATTGAAATAGTTATTTCATAGTTGAAGGTAGCTGTGGAACCGTAACTCTTACGGTCCTTATTCTTTCTATTTTTTAATTTGTCCGCTAATTGTCAATAAATATCAAAAGAGCTACGGTTTCTCAGCTTCAAGGCTGATCTATTATTTACCATTTCAATAATCGAATTGTATATTAAATATAATGCATTGTGGGTGAAACGTACACCAAATGTTTTTGATTTTTTTAGAAACGATATAAATTAATTTTATTTGCCAAATATCCATTGTTCGTAAACCAAAATTCGCAGAAACTATTGATGTAAAAAAAACAAACACTTTTCTTTTGTGACACATTTCCTCCTGCAGTTAAAATGTCAAAATTTTACGGGAACTTGTGAGATGTACATAAGGTGAAAAGTAGCAAAAAGGTGTATTGTCATCAATATATTATAATTTGGTACATAAAAACCTGTACCTGTGATCCTGTTTACAGTGATATTCAAAAAAAGTGATTTCATAGCTTTTCTCAACACAAGGAAATAATGCAAACATGTATACAAAGGTAACAACTGTGTTGGTTAGTGTAATGGAAAGTAGAAAACAACGGGGTGGGTCAAGGGCATATTTCTCATATATACATGTATTTAGAAGTAATTACCAGTTATCGTACTGACAACAGAGCAGTTTTATTCACACTAGCCTGATAAATATGAAGATATTAACTCATTGCTTGACCAGTCAAAAACTTCCAAGCTCCCTGCATAGCATCGTCTCGTACAACTACAATTAATTTCATTTTTCAGATAATAACAGGGTTGACACATAATTAAAATGCACTTACATTATATATTCCAACGTTCACTTCATTTTGATCCGCAGAAACACCAAAATTCAGCTTTTAAAACGGCATGAACGGTGAAAATGGTGTTCGCCAACTTTAAACACGTCGGATGATCAGTTGAAACAACTTTTTTCAAATGAATGAAATGATGATGGAAGTTTTTAACGACCTTGACTGGCTATACAGCCATCGCACGGTCGGAATGAATGAAATAGCTGTGTGACTACATATTTATATCAAATAAGCCTGCGCCAAAAAAAAAATAGTACCAAAAAAGAAAATGCATTATCATCGTATAAGATATATTTTTTGCTGGAATTTGTATAAGATAATATTCGAAAATACACATAATAGCGATAAATAGATTATTTATGTTTTTTTAAATGAGATGCATTTTCTCATTCTCATTTCATCGAAGGGCGACAGCCTTTAAACGAGATGCATTTTCTCATTCTCAATGAGAAAATGCATCTTGTTTAAAAAAACATAAATAATCTATAAATATATATATATATTTAGACGAATTATGTATACAGAATGTGTTTTCAGCCTTGTATCACCATCACTGGTGATCCGATGGATAAAATCTGTCGTAGAGTTGTCACTTATTCAGACGTACTTATAATATAATTATTGCTGTGACTTCATCTTACATTAATTTGTAAGATACTCTTCGATAGATAATTCAGCTGATCTGTAATATTCCATCTTCATGCCTTATATATCATGTACTGTGTTACGACGCTAGATAAAAACTGACGAGGAAAGGTAACACCTAGCCACCGAAAGCTTGATTTTTTCGAACCTAGGTGGTCGAGTGGTCTAGCACGTCGGGCATAGTGCAAGGCGATTTGGTGCCACGATATCTCAGTAGCATGAGTTCGAGGGAAAAACAAAAAATTTGCTTCCACAAATTTACAGATCTAACATTGTTGGGCTGTTATTTAGACAAATTATATTTGCAACGGGTATGCAAATCATAACTTGGTGAACATATCAACCGCTGTAAACACAAAGGTATTTCCGTTAACAGAAACTAGATGAGGGCCACACAGGTCTATCTGCCACACATGAAATGGTTCGGCCGGCATTGGGAAAGACAATATAATCTGATTTGTTTTCTTATTAGAAACCTTGCGAATTTAGCAAAGGTGACATGATTGCACATAGTCTGGAATAATTTTCCCCATTCTGGGAAAGAAAAAGTGTCCTCTTGCCCTGTCCAAAGTGTTGTTAATCTCGCAATGTCCGCCAAGAGGTGAATCATGAACAACTTTTAGCACAGTATCAATGAGAGCCTCGGGTATAACAATCTGATGATTCATCATTTTGTTGCGTTTAGCATTAGCGACTCGAGAAAGAAATAGGACTTTTTCAATCAAGGTGTAATCAGATGATTTTAAAAGAACTCGCCTAGCCTCCTTTTGAGATTTGGGTAAGGTGTCATTTTCTCGATAGTCTATAATTTTGTCAATGTAATATCCTGAGGTTGCATTTTTTGTATTTTTGCGGTAGAAATTGACAAATTTTCAAAAACAGATGTTGTTACAGTTTTGTCAACAATTCCGGTATCTGACTTGTACAATGTTCGACGCCGTTTCGACATTTTTCTTACTGATTTTTTTTCTGATATTATCGTCACTTTCATCTGTATCGCATCGTATGGGTCATATATAGTTTTGTCTGCTCCATGCGCATAGTCAGATAAATGGAGTGCTTGTACATCGGCAACTTTTGAAACAATAAGTTCTAAAAAATATTGACCATTTGGTAGTTTGACATTACCGCATACGCCTCCGACAAACGGAAAAAACGGGTCATCTTCAACAGTGCTTTCTACGAAATCCGCTTTGCTATTTTTGCACCTAGATAATGCATTGGAACTCGTATGTCGTCTGCCTTTTTGTACACGATTTCAAACGAAAATTGCTGAAGTATTGACATCCAACGTTCGTAAATTGCCCCTATAAACTGTTTTTTATTCAAGGGTTTTAATGCTTGATGGTCACATTTAGCTATAAAAGAATTCCCACGCAAATAATCCGCACAAAAACGTATGCTCACGACCATTCCTAAAAGCTATAACTTTGTTGGACCGTATGATGCTTGCCATGGACTCAAAGATTTAGATAGATCCACACCTAATAATACGTGGTTTTTGTGTTTTGTCATTTAGGTCAAGCTGATATAACATATATTCAATACCTCGTGCTGATGTATCTATACTTAAGCGAAATACAGGTCGAACTTTTGAAAACTAATTATGAATTCTAATATGACGACCTATATATCGTCAACCAGTATAATCACAGTATATTTTTAGCGCAAACGCATTAATACACAAATTTGGCTGTACCACGTTACACACGACTGATGTTTACAACCAGGTAAACTCCATTTGCGACAGTAAAACTCACGTTTTACGTAGACCAAGCTTCAAATACAATACGGTTATTTCTATTCTAATACAAAATAAACAAATCAGTCCATTTCAGTTATGGTCTCGTAGAAAAACTTCATGAAACGAAAATTCCGCAAAATGATGTTATCGTCTATGTCAACTAAACAAGGTGACGTCCCATGTATGCTTCCGGCGTAAAACGTAAAACACCGGGCGTTTTCATGCTTCTTGAACGCCTCAAAATGTAATAAAATTAGATAAAAGGAACATTTAAGGGCGAAAAATGAGAGTTTTTTTTAATTTATTATTGAATAATATAATATTATTAATATAAGTATATGTGGAGTAAAACGAAACAACAAAAACAGTATGGTGTGTATAGGGCTTTCACGGTTGACAAAATTACTGTATTTGTCCAATTATAATCGAAATAGTTCATGACAGCCGTAGATTTGGTTTTTTTTAACAATGAGTTTTTCTTCGTATTTCACCCTTCGCTTTCGCTCTGGATAAAATAAGCGAATATAAATGCCAAACCCATGGTGAAATGAAAACAAATCAACGCCTACCGTCAACTATTTCTAGATTAATCGTTTTAGGAAGGGAGATATATATTCCGTATGCAGACGCTGCTGGAATCTTACTGGAATCTTGCTACATAGAAATGGAAAGTTCACAATTCGGAAGCTGAAATCATCTTTTCGTTTTCAACTGACCCTCATTCGAAAGAGTGCAATCTACATTTAAAAAAAAGGACCGTTTCACGCAAAAACATGAAACCTACTATATAAATTGAAGTCATCCTCACAAGTTGGTATATAGATGTACAGGGGATATGTTCCAATTGCCGTAACCACAATTCCATTATCTTTCCCTCGAATCGACCTAGTGAATTAGACTATTAAACTTACCACCAAATGTGTACATACATGAGCAACACGAATGATGCCACATGTGGAGCAGGATCTGCTTACCCGTCCGGAGCACTTGAGATTACCCCAGATTTTTGGAAGGGTTTGTGTTGTACAGTCTTTAGTTTTCTATGTTGTGTTTTGTAAACTGTTATTTGTCTTTTGTTTGTTTTTCTTTTCTTGCAATGGCGTGTCAGTTTATTTTCGATTTATAAGTTTCAATATCCCTTTAGTATCTTCCGCCTCTTATAAAGTAAATTATTACGAGTTGAAAATCATCACGGGTCAATATCTCCTCACAAGGTGTAAGCTATTTATTATTACTGTTTCACATTTACACGACATAATCTACCGACTACTGGTGTTGACACGTTACTGTTTTGTTCTATGGGTGAAACGACATGTTCTGCATGTAGAGTACCTTATGCTTACGTAACAGGATCTAGAAATATTTAAATCAATTTTAGAAGACAAATTGAAAACTGATTATACTTTTGAAAATATGTTTCTTTGTTCTAGTTTATCTGGAGATGGCATTATTTTTTGGTCTTGATTTTTTTTATCTATACACTACATTTCTCTTTCTCCATTTTTTACTTCTGTCTGATCATTTTAATAAACGTTCATTGGATTGAAAACATTGATATAAGGATGTATCTGACAAGAGATAACCGATTGGGAATTTAATGTATATTGAATGTGACCAAAAGGCATACTGTCTTAAAATAAACAGTCAATGTCTTTATAATTTCTCGGTTATTTATTAAGGATCTAAAAAAAAATATTAAAAGTAACAGAGCGGATAACGGGGGAATATACTAAAATAAAATTACATGATACCGAAATGAACTTGATGCAACATATTCGCATTTCAAAAACTGATTTCTCATTAGTAATGTTCATACCAGACATTACAAATATAACTTATATAATAGTAAAACATCATATATATAATTAATACTATCAAAAGGGAAACAAATCTGCTAAGATACACCTGTGCTCAAAATGAAAATCTAGATGTAAAGCACATTTTTCTATTTTGGTGGACGAAAAATTCCAAAGTATTAATATAAAGGTAATATCAAGCCAACAACAAAATCATTCTCTACATGGCTTGTGATATCCTAAATCAAATAAAGTAAATAATCCGATAGATCGGCCAAGTAATTTCTGATGTTTCTACTAATCTCAATTCAAAATTTGATGTTCGAAATGGAACAATCTTCTCTGGTATAAGGGTCGGATCCATGATTATGAAAGAGGAGGAAGAGGGTAATTCCAGAAAACAAAATAAACCGAAAAATATTTAAAAGATTTTATGCTTAAATTTACATAATTGGGGAGAAACATGAGATTTATTTTGAAATGATGCCACCCTAATTCGAATTTGATATGTATTTGGTGGTAATAAGCATTGAGTACAAGTTTCATTACATTTGATTGTGGCAAAGTAAAGTAAGAGAACGGAAACCGCAAAATCGCTGATTTGTCGACTTATAAAGTAACATTACTCTAGAACAGTGAAAGTGATGCCACCAAAATTCTAACTTGATCTGTGTTTGGTGGTAAAAAGGATTGTGTATAAGTTTAAGAACATTTGATTGTGGCAAAGTAAAGTTAGAGAACGGAAACCAATTTTGGGACGTACGGATGGACAAGGGTAAACCGTAATGAATCAGGGTCTGTTCGCCCAAAATCATGTTCGCTTTCATTCATGTTCGCTCCCTTTCACGATCCCACTCCACACGTTCACACACTGGGTCTGTTCGCACCCTACACGTCTGCATGCATCCTTGTTTAAGGTTATGTTTTGAACTATTTTTTAATCATGCTTTTATTAAATGTATTCCTATAAAACAGAGATAATAAGTGTTTTTATTGTTTAAAAATAAAGCGACATTTTAAAAATGTAAACAGGTTTTGTTTAGTGAATTATTTTGACATACCGTAATGAATAATGAATATTGTCATGATGATCAAAGGCCAAGTCATACGTCTCTAAGACTTGTAAAAGAATATCAAATTAGTCACAATTATGACAACAACGAACGAAACAAATTATATATATAAAGAATAGAGAATACAGATATGACGGACCCAACATCCAGACCCTCTACCATGTTTGGCGTTGTTGTATATCATACTTGTCCAAATACACACGAGATTAGGGGTCAAGCTTGTTTAAAACAATAAACTTTGATGTTTTCTATTTAAAATATTCATTGCTTTTACATCTACCAAGCTAACTACTTGTATTTCATTTTACACCACTAGTTAAAACAGCTTTCATGATTTTCAAACACATTTCAAAAATACCAAATAAGCTTCGTAAATACAATTAAAAGTAATCATAAGTAATTGACATTTAATACTTAATCATCCAATCACCCAACAAATCATTTCATTCAAAAAATTCACGAAGTTTTTTTTATGAAAATATAAATATTTTGATATATACATCTTAAAATACAAATAATTTAATAACTCAACCTGTATTTGAATAAAAATAGGGTTCGAACGTATGGGTGGGAACGAGCCCAGAAGGCGAACGTGTGGGGTGCGAACGTATAGGATACGAATGTGTTTTGGGAGCGAACTGACCCGATACCAATCGTAATGCCCCCTCAGACACGACGGGCGGTCTCGCTAATTAGAGAGAAGAAAAATGTTAGCGACAAGAAGCGTCAAGAAGGACAAGAAGAAAAAAGTTTGCGACCAGAAGAAAAAAAAGCGACAAGAAGACAAATTAAGCGACAAGACAGTTTATATACTTTCAAAACAATAAATTCATGGCAAAAAGTTAATTAATTTCAGCTGATTATTTGTTGTTTAATAAAGTTTCAAATTTTGTTTTATTTAGTACCACTACAGTTTTGTAATGATCTTTTAGTGAAAAAATATTACAATATTTTAATATAAGAATTCACTTCTTCAGACTTTTCAGTCTGAACTAAATAAAGTATGAATTCATAACTTACCCACAGCCCAAGATGGCGGACTCTAAACTCATTGATCTATAATTGATACAAAATCTACTTTTTTCTACGTTTTCCATGCACTATGTAAATATTTATAGGATTTGAATAAAGAAATCACTTATCATTACCCTAAATTTGTTATTTTTGAAGTCACTTTAGCGCAATGCCACTTTTCCAAAATGCATAAGATGTCCGTAACTTTTTGGTCAAAACTAATAAGACTGTCCGTAACTTTATTTTCGGATGTGGGTAACTTTTGTTTTCAAAATTGTAAGATAAATAATTTCAACAATTCAAGGACAATAAACACTATCAAACCCTTATTTATTACCTAGTTTTATACAATTACGATATGCGTCAAAATAACCAATAGAAAAGAGAACATAGCTATAAAAAATCATACCCGAGTTTTACGGATTTACCGTTAATCTATTTTAAAAATTATTCCCGATTTTCGGATACTATGTTGATAGATAAAAATATACTTTGCAGAGTGTTCTGATGGTACGGCGAAATTTATCTTACATTCTTCTGGCTTTATAGATTGATACCCTTTCCTTTAAATAATTTCTGAATTGTTTGCCAAAATAGTATGGTCTCTTCATACCTAGTGTTATGTATTGTGGGCTGTCAAAAAAATTGCCAACATCTAAGAGTAAATGGAAGGCTATGTTGTTGAACAGGTGTCCGTTTATTACAGCAATCAATTTAGAGATAAAATCTTCTAAACGTTTCAATGACCTCAGGGATTCAATAGCATCTGGTATCAAAGCGTAAATATCTACTTCAGGGGTTTGGACAGCTTTGTCTATGTATTTCCGCTCAGGATTTTCATATGTTCACTATTAATGTATGGTTTAAAGCCTTTAGTAATTTTGTCTGAAACTTGTGATATCTGCAGTGGGAAGTGGTGAGATTTATAAAGCTGCATGTCCTGATTTTACGTCCAAAACTTGTTTCGTTATGCTAAATTTTGAAGTTCCAATACATGTGTTGGCTGATTGGGTGATAAAGTATGGTATTTGTGTCACTAGATTAATAATGGCAGGGAGAATAATAACACATGTAATCTGAAAAAAAGATTTGGGATTATTAGATGGGTATAATACCAGAAATCATGTTATCCACCAAAGAACCATATCATACTAGAAATCTACTTTATTTCTGATTATATATTCGATGCAATGTCTATAATGTGTTTAAACATTACATCCACGAACATCGATTCTTTGAAAGTTACAACTGGGACTATTATACTGTAATATATTATGTCCCAGGTTACGGACATCATGATAAAGTTAAGAACATTCCTATTGGTATAATGAAAAAAGTTACGGACGACCTAAGTGTTTTCGCAAATCGTGCTGTGATCGTTTATTTCTTAATATTTAATCACCTTTTACGTTTAGAAGTTTCCCTTAAAGATTGATACAACTTTATAATAACAGAACATTTGTGTTGTATCCATGGTATTGTTATTATATAGGAGAGAAGTTTCTTACCGACGCCAGGCGGCTCCATCTTTGGCTGTGGGTTAAGTTATCTACAGCCGTTTATACAGTGATAAGTACTGTAATGAAAATACCCTTGTATTAAAATAAAACGCTTTAATGCATGTTTCTATATTTATTTATTTTTAGATAATTAGTATTAAGATTTCTTAGCGCTGAATTAGTTTCTTGTCGCCAAATTATTCTTCTTGTCGCTAATTAGTGAGACCCCACGGCGGGGGCATTAAAAACTTAAAAGGACTCCACCCACAACTAAAGAGAAAATCTGTCAAAAAAATGTAATAACCAGCGATGTCAACGTAAGTTGTTTTTCATTCGTTTGATGCGTTTGTGCTTTTGATTTTTGAATTTTATAAAGGACCTTCCGTTTTGAATTTCCCTTTGAGTTCCGTATTTTTGTTATTTTCCTTTTTTTTTTTTTGTAAACATCCATCATATATAAATGGCTTATAATAGACCATTTCCATATTACCGACTCCGGAGCTCATAACTTTTCGACAGCTTGCATACTCTGTGGTAGGACATTCTGCTTATCGGTCAGGTAAGAGAAAATGAAAGAAATAAAATCTATCTTACAATCTGTGAAAGTTTTGGAAAAATAGCTGGTTTATGCTTTCTATACACGACATATTCAACAGTTGATTTTCAGCTCAAATTGCATTGACTGTAAGCCTGCGAATCCACACTCAAAATCGAAAATAGAATACAATCGGTAAAATAACAGACGACTATTCTATTATCTAACGACCAAAGAACGCAGAAAGATGTCATGACATGTACAAATGTACATAAAACACTGAAAAACTATTGTTTCTTCCATAAAACGCAAAAATACTATTTGATGAATGCATCATTAGATTTTTGTCTTTTTGATAGTGTTAAAAATCTACTGTTCGAAAAAAAATGTCAGATAATGACGAGAGGCTGTATTTTACAGCCTCAGTACGCGGAAAACTAGATGATCGGCAGAACTCGTGAAAATAAAACAGACATATAGTCAATCTAAGACATACAAACTAGTTGTGTTCTTTTAATGATTTTTTCCTAAATCAAAAATGTAAAACATTTAGTAAGTTAAAATAACGGAATTGAACATTGTTTATTAGTTGTCTTAAAAAACGTGTACTTAGTCAGCAAACCAGGATTTTGATTCATTTATTTATTTATATGTGGTCTGCTAGTATATTGACTTGTATGCATAGGTAGGCGGAAAATACTAAAGTGTGATGTTCAAACTCATCATTCGATGATAAAATGACTGCGCCATGAAAAAAGGAAATAAAAACGGCGAAAAGACAAAAAGTCTACAAAACACAACATAGAAAACCAAAGACTGTATAAACAAAACTAAGCCTAACAAAAACTTGTGTATTGTATAATCTCAACTAATTCGCTATGAAAATTATCTCTAGCTTAGCTTTAAACGAAATACCAGTATTCGTCTTTATATATGCTGTTATTTGATTTGAAGGACTATTTGATTCATGATTTTTATGCAGTTGAGCTTTAAACGAAATACCAGTATTCGTCTTTATATATGCTGTTATTTGATTTGAAGGACTATTTGATTCATGATTTTTATGCAGTTGACGTCTTAAGTGTGGTTTCTTCCCCTTTTTATAAATTAAGGCGACTGTAGTTTACCGATGTTTAAATCTCGTAAATCGTTTAGGAGAATTCAAATAAAGATGACAAACAAAATCCGTCGGAATCACATGCACTCCAAAAAAAGCGAGACTGGGTGCGTCGACACGGTATGCATGCGTATTGATACTCAGTTAAAATGTCACAAAACACCGAGGGAACCACATGCACTCCAAAAGGAGCGAGGCCGGGTGCGTCGACACGGTATGCATGCGTATTGATACTCAGTCAAAATGTCACGATCAGAAATAATGAATTATCGGTAACATTACAGAGCAGACGACTATACTGGTATCCAAAGGTCTAAGACCGCGAACACGTGTCACTGATGAGTTGTCACCGACACATGGTATAACACAAAGAATTCGGGATGGTAACTGTAAAACTTATGAAGTGTCGATTTCAGTCGTTCTTCCCCATTACATTAACGGAGCAGTCCATATAGTGTGAATATGCACGAGCTGAACATATTAACTGCGATATTTAAACGACATATGATGGAACAGACTGGATGTTACTATTGAGAAATGTGAAAGTTGAAATCCTTATAAACCTGCTATATTTTATGAATGCTAAAAATGTTTTAGATAAACAATTGTTGACAAAAAAACTTATTTAAGCAACTTATAATACAAAAAATAATTTAGAGATTAAAAATAGAGTTTATTTTCAAACCCTTTTCTAGGATTAGAAACAAACTGTAAGTACTGGCAAAGTGTTGTGTATTCATATCGACAAACTAAGCGGTAATAGTATGACGTTATCATATGAATATAATGGAATAACTATGTTAGAATGTAAAAAACTTTCAGATGGTTTAGATTTTTAACCCGCTCTTAATTGTCCTGTCAATTCGGTTGACAGTTGTACAAATATAGGCGCTATCACTATTTTAAAAAGTGTTAGATAGATACAAAACCCCTAGAAAAACGAGAACTGAAGTAAAGCACAGTGCTGTGTTGTCACTTTCATATGTTGTTGATTTCCTTGAATTCAATATTTTGTTCGGTAGTTCTTTTATGTCATATATACAAGCTAAGGTGACTATTATAGACAACATATATTTCAAATTGGTAATTAATAATATTTAAATATTTTATCTTGAACCTGTTGTATACTGTAAATTTAGAAATTATTAATTAATGCGAATAATGCGTTTGTGTGAACATGCAACAATAAGAACTCGCATAATGATATCAGATACATATATTTCTGTGCAGTTTTTCCTGACATCGCTATAATTTGTCTCGCATTTTTGTACATTTTTCAAAAAAAAAGAGGGGCGAAAGAAACCAGAGGGTCAAACTCACAGATCGAAAACAAACCGACAACGCGATGGCCAAAAAATAAAAAGACAAACAGAAAAATAATAATACACAAGACACAACATAGAAAACTAAAGACTAAGCAACACGAACCCCCAAAAAACTGGGGGTGATCTCATGTGCTCTGGAAGGGTAAGCAGATCCTGCTCCACATGTGGCACCCGTCGTGTTGCTCATGTTATTACAAATCCGGTAAATAGTCTAATTCGGTAGGTCACATTCGTGAAAAGGGAAGGGTATTGTAGTTACGACATAAGGAACATATCCGATATCATCTGTGAAACGGTTATTCCATAACGGTCAACCAACTCGTGATGGCGTCCGTAAAATTTACGAAAGGATGATTTCAACTTCACCATTATAATTTATCTCGCATTTTTGTACATTCTTCAACAATCTCAATAATGAATTAACGCAATAATTTCTTTATTTACAGTAAGTAAGGACTATGATTGATGAGAAACGGGATGAATATACAACTAACTACTATATTCTTTAGTTGAAACATGCCATGTGTATAAAATAAACCTTGAAGTTGATACAACATCCCACATCGTGTTCCTATTATAGTGGTGCCAATCTTCAATAAGCTGATCGTTACATTGTCCCAGTTCCTTAGCGTACTAGAAATAAAAATAAAATGTGGTATGATTGCCAATGAGACAACTCTCCACCAAAGACCAAATGACATAGAAGTTGACAACTATAGGTAACCGTATGGCCTTCAACAATAAGGAAAACCTTTACCCCATAAAAAGCTATAAAAGGGCTCGAAATGACAAACGTAAAACAATTCAAACGAGAAAAACGGCCTAAATTAAGTACAAAACTATTAACAAAAAACAAATATGATATGAAGCAACACACGACATGACTGAATTCCTGTAACAGGCTCCTTACTATGACATGCACATACAGAATGTGGCGGGGTTAAACATGTGTGCTTGCACCAAACCTTCCCCCTAACCTAGGACAGTGGTGTAACAGTACGACATAAGAACAAACTATAAAAATAAGTTGAAAAGGACTTAACACAGTAGATCGATTCAAAGCCCATAAAACCCTAATAAAAACACAAAAGACACAAAGTACAGATCTGAGGGTACTCGCAGTTACTGAAAGCTAGAACAAAGCCAACAACACTTACTAAAAATCATGTGTCTAAGACAAACAAAATATCAATAGAGAACGTTTAAACGCAATGCATATCTATCATACGTACTAAATGTTGTCCTTCTGACATTGTTAAAGGTCTCGTCATTTTCATGGAGTTGACACTTTTTACGTGTGGTGCATTACTTTGCATTCCTACGTCGGAGAACGAATATAGATGTTAATCCTGTTGGTGCTGACTGTACCCTAATCGAATGAATTGTATACGAATTCACGAAGACTTGAATATTGATAAACGCAGTATGATTCAAAAGAGGAAATATGGAATAAACGTCAATGAGATAGCAACCAAATAACAAAATTGTCTTTTTGGAGTATAGTTTTTACCCCCAATTTTTGTTGTTCAAAAAAATTGAAGCAAATCTGATAAAATAAACTACGAAACAGAAATACATCATATTATTTTTCCCCTGGTTGATGCATGTTATCTATTTGATGTGATACTAAAATAACAAAGTTTGCGTTTATTTTTATCCAATCTTTTATTGATGTACTTCAAACGTACAACCGTGTCCAAAACCGTATAGTTGATCGCTATAGTGTCCCTGTCCCTTAGATTGCTAGACGTGATAGTACAAAACATTTAATTTTTGAAAATGTATTTTAGTAGAGTGATAAATCAAGAAACAGTTGCTTATTTTAAGAATAAAGCAATAACGCGTCCATTTTCGCTGAAATAGTATACATTTTTGTGTAGGGGCAAGCTGAAGCCCACCTCTGGGTGCTGGATTTTTTCGCTGTATTGAAGACCCTTTGGTGGCCTTCGGTTGTTTTCTGCTGATTGGTCGGGTTGTTGTCTCTTTGACACATTCCCCGTTTCCATACTCAATTTCAAAGTATGTTTTCCGATTTTTAGCTCACCTGACCGAAAGGGTAAGTGAGCTTTTTTCATTACTTGTCGTCCGTCGTCGTCGTTAATTTTTACAAAAAAAATCTTCTCCTCTTAAACTACTTGGCCATATTTAACCAAACTTGGACACAATCATTTTTTGTGTATCTAGTTGAAAAAATGTGTCTGATGGCATGCCCGATCCACATGGCTAAAAATAGAACATGAGGGTAAAATGCAAATTTTGTCTATTATCTTGAAAACCGCTATGAATAGAGAAAACCTGACATGGGCAGAAATGTTCAGAATGTGAAGATCTACCTGCTGCCGTATACATCAAGACTGTCAGACGATTTCTAATAGGAGTTATTGCCCTTAAATGTCAAATTTTACAGATTTTTTTTCATTTTTGCATATTATTTTGAAAACCATAATAGATAGGGAGAAACTTTACTTGGAAAAGTGATCTGACAAATAAGTCAACATGACCGAAATCGTCAGAAGACTCCTTATAGGAGTTATTGCCATTTTATGAAGAATTTTACCCATTTATTTTTGATTAATATCGTCCTCTGAAACTACTGGGCATAATTTAACCAAACTTCATAATAACAATCATAATAAAGGTATATAGATTTAAAACTGTGTCCAGTGACTCCGTCTTCAAACAAACATGGGCGACATGGCTAAAAATATAGCTTGAGGGGAAAATGCAAGTTTTGTCTATTATCTTGAAAACCGCTATGAATAGAGAAAATTTGACAGCAGCAAACATGTTCAAAATGTTAAAACCTACCTGCTGTCTATTTACGTCAAAACTGTCAGACGACTACTTATAGGAGGTATTGCTCTTAAATGTAAAATTTTACCAATTTTCTTTTCATTTTTAAAATTAAAATTATACTGCATAGAAACGATATTTAATTAAGAAAAGTGATCAGCAAGACAAGATCTACAAATAAGTCTAGATGTTCTAAATCGTCAGTCGCCTGCTTATTTAATTATTGCCCTATAATGACGATTTACTCATTTTTTTGCTTTTTGCCTATTATTTTGAATATCATAACAGAATGAGTTTCATAACAGCGTGGATATGGACACATGGTAATTAAATGTTATCGTGTGTATCACTAGATGTCGACAACAAAGACTTCACGCAATTACAGTATGTCAGGGGCCTCTCAATGAGGATATACATAATAACTATCTTTACACATGTCAATTCGTAAAATAAAAGTGTTTGCATGACAGTTTATATAAATGTGTTTTGAATATATTTATATACTCACGACAAAAAATTTCTTTTGACAGAATGAGTTCATTCAGAGGTGATATAACCATGTAATCGAGAAAAAACCCGTTATGTTTTTTCTTCAACAAACGTTCTGTGGTTCCTTAAAAAATAAGAAAACATTTATTCGTACGAGTTGATGTAGAGTAACCTACGATCAACTTTAATACTAAGATTATTTTTGTTGGAAATAAGAACTCCGGACCTTCATAAAAAATCGTTTTAGTCCTCTGGGCTGCATAATTTTTTGCACGTAACTAAATTGAATTCACATCGAAGACTCCAACGATCAGATTTTCGTGAACATTTAAATATCATTCTAACAAAAAATAGCTCGTGAAAATATCAAGAAGCATATGAATCCGGTCTTTTGTGCAAAACTTACGTTGATTGGAGTCAGAGTAGCTTTTATAGAAACATTGATATTTATTTTAGATTTTGTTATACCTGAACACGTATAACGAAAGTTTCGGGATCTATATTCTTTTACTACAAATTAAGCAGGTAATTTCAATGAATTTGGTCTTCAACTATTTTTTTTGTTATTTGAGGACGCATATTTGAGACAATTCTGTATAAACGTTTATTTGCAGTTTTATTCATGCTGATTTCAAAAGCCTCTTGCAAAGCCACCCCTCCCTTATTTTAACTGAATCAGGAATGGTTACCCCCTTACAATTTGAAATTGAACTCACTTCGTTTTCGGTTTCTGTGTTATATATATATATATATATATATATATATATATATATATATATATATATATATATATATATACCCATGAATTTAATGATATGTTCAAAATACATCTTTTTTGGAATAATAAATCATGTGCACAAGACTAAACTAGTCAACTGTAACACGAGATAATGTACTGGTTATTATGTCAACATACCAGTAACAGTGTAATAATAACCTTTAAACTGGGTGCACTCGTTTAATTATTCTAGTATAAAAGGTATTGTAAACATATGTAATTCATGGATAGATACTGAAACAGAAATCAAAAAAAGTAATTACAATTCTAAATTAAATCGCTGTGATCCGTCCATTCGTTTTTCAAATCAACAGAAGAGCTGCATTTAACAGGTTGGACACATTTCCTTATACGGACATGTATTATTTAGTATCCTTATGCCCTCGTCAATGGATGTATTTGTTTACGAATAAAGCATTTTTTTTTTATTTTGGCGATTGACTACTCTACTGAATGATTTGCAATGCATGATGGACTACTTGACTATAACTGACACACTACTGAACTTTTCACTTTTTGCCAGAAAAGAATTTTTATAATTTTTTTTCTCTCGATTACTTGGTGATATCACCTCTGAATGTAATCATTCTTTCAATAGAAACTTTTTGCTGTGAGTATATAAATATATTCAAAAGAAATTCCTGTAAACTTCAATGCAAAAGAAAACAAAATTGGGAATGAACATGTGTAAAATAGTAATTAAGTATATCCCCATTGAGAGGCCCTAACATACTGTAATTTCGTGAAGTCTTTGTTGTCGACAGCTAGTGACCGACACGATATCATTTAAATATCAGGTGTCCATGTACACACTGTTATGAAATTCATTCTAGTTAGATAGAAACTTTGAATAGCAAAATCGATCAAAATGAAAAGATCTACAAAATGTTAACATGATTGAAATTGTCAATTTACTCTTTATAGAGTTAATGCCCTTTCATGATGATTTTTACCAAAATGTGGCCATTGTTGAAGATGTAGGTGCGCCACACAGGCTCTTTAGCGTGTCTTGTTTGATTTTTCGTGATCTGGCACTGGGACAGTTACATGGCATTGAATATTTTATACCCGAATGATGATTTCAACAATATTTTGGTATAAGAGGACACCACAATGTGTTGGCTATTATTTGACATCAAACTTTAAATCATAAGTGCATATTGAATCAATAGGACGATTTCTGAATGCATTTGGCTTTTTTTAAATGTTACCAAATGTCAAAGTGTATTAAATTTCTTTCATATTGCATTCGTAGTCAATTTTCAGAAAACAATAACAGAACAACCAATCCCCTAAAGGTTTTATATACAAAAACTTTATAGAACATAAAAATTTAACTTTTACGAGCCCTTTATAACTACTCATCATATCTCAGATTAACTGTTTATTTTCTATACATTTATCTTAATTATTCTTTTTGCGTTCCCTTTTCATCTTTTGCCCGACCGATTTAATACAGAAAATGTTGAGCATCTCTGTTATTTTTGCTCAATCGGTGCTGCCACAAAATAGAATAACGCAATGTAATGGCAATTATGCATTATTTGCTAAATTGCTACCATTCAAATTGTGTCAAAAGCAACAGAAAAGAGGAATAATAAAAACATTTTTGAGGCTGAAGAAGTGACAGGGTAGTATTTATTACCATGATCATGACGACTTCGATTCTATCTCCATAGATAACCCCAAAGAAAACGCACAGTATCATTTAGCATGCGTTGCCAGTTTCTTAGTGAACCGAGAAAAATGAACCTAGCTGCTCCTGATGCCTCACATGAATCTGAGCATAATGTTGCTTCTGAAAGGGTAACAAAAAGTCAACACCGTAAAGATGATTTTTTTATGTGGAATATAAATCATTGTTCGTGTCGTTCTTGCTAGATACGTTTTTTTTTTTTCATTATTTCAGAATAAATTGATAGCAAGTATGCAACTGCAAACATCAAGTATAAACTAGAAAATAATTCTGGTAATGCCATTGTGGTTCAGATTTCAAAAAGACAATAGGAATCAAATATGATTTTCAGTATCCCAGTTGGTTTTTCCGAGGTTTTTCACGCATACACGCATACAGCTGAAATCGGATTAGAAATTTTAAAAAAAATAGAAGCAAGCATTGTTAATCATCTCAAACTTCAAAATGATCAGATTCATTGTACTGCAACAGTTATCAATATTTCGTCTAAGAGTTTTAAATGTCCCCTTAGTATATTCCGCCTCTTTTCCCCCCGAAATTTCAAATGATTACTATCCATCTTTGTCTGCAGTTTATATTCTTACAGCTTTACAATTTATTCCTATCCCTAAGATTAACTTGACCTGCTTCGTAATCAGACGACAAATGTTTTCATTTGGAAAAAGCTTACAAGGACCTCTCAAGTTTTCATTATAAGCACGGACAAAATATTCTTATATGGATATCTGTTGTAAACCCAGAGACTGAATAAACTTTGTGCCGGGACTGTCAGTGACTGTATTCAATTATTTAGTCCACAGGAAGAGGCAGTCACAAGATTAATTCGGAAGTCTCTTTTTGCAATTAAATATATTCTTTGTAATTAAGAAATTCGACACTTATGTCTGATTACTTTTGTGAAGTACTTTATTCATAATTATGTCAAACATCGTGGTTCCAGAATGGTTGCTTTTTTCAAGCCAAAGACGCAAGACAATTTAAAACCCGTGTTCATGATCTAAGTAATAATATAGGGTTCAGTAAGACAAAAAGACAATTTATAGGCATTTAAACAAAACCTAAACAGGTACAAAATTTATCAAATCTAGCTGGTTCAGATATTGAAACATCTGTGTGAAGATAATCATTGCTGATCAGTATGACACAGAGTCTAACACGTACATGGTGATCTCAATACCATGAGTCAAGTCGGTATTGCCTCTTAGTGAAACTACCTCCATCTCAGGCATCATTAAGGTAACAAATTCTTCGAGTTAGTCTGTTGGATCAATGCTCATATTGCCAACCCACCACCAAGATCACCTTTGCAGTATGAATGAACAATGGGGAATAGCTCCAATATATTGTAATGTACAATTATCCTCTGATTTTTTATTGGACCTTCTTTGCTCATGTAAAGGCAAAACATTTGTAGAAAATCTTGCGTATGGTATGAACACAATTTGTCATGTACAAACATTTGTTGTTCTCAAAGCGAAAATGTTTGTAGAAAACGGAAAACTCGATTAAACTGTTTTACATGATTGCAACGATGGGGATAGTGATTGATACACATCAGTATCAGTTCTCAATATTTCATATTTTTTACTGCCAGTGTGGCCCTAACTTAACACTGATAGGTTTGAACTATATCTCTCTCTCTAAACAAAAACCCAACAAAACTGCCAGTAGTCTCCTATCTTGAACTGGTTAGTCGGCTTTCAATCAAACTTGAGACTTTTTGCATCTAATATTGTACACACATTACATACCATAGTATCAATACAAATACAGTTTTGTCTAAGCATTTTTTTTATTTCAAATAGACGTTCACATTGATATCCAGTCTTACAGGACTATTTACATTTTTGTGTGAGATATTTATCGTCAACTCTGTGCATGATCTTGTATTATTTTCATATACATCAATTATTGAGCTTTCCAATTATACATATATAGAATTTGCAATATCTGCCATCTTTGTGGCATTTAATTAAAAACCAAAAAACAAAAACAAAAAAACGCGGATACACGTTTTCAATATTCAATTTCTCTTGTACTGATTCATATAAAATCCTCATTCAAATCAAATATATGATGTTGACTTGTTCGCATCACGATTATTGTTATGGTTTCAATTTTCTGTTTGTTTTAAATAACGAATAATGAGTTTCATCATATTTTTTTCATTGAAATTTGGATCGAGTGTTAGTATAACTGTACCCCTTTCCTGTTTGTTTTTCGATTAATTTAAACAAACTTTTCTGTATATGTCTATAATTTATTTGTTTCCCAGTATGATAAATATCTTAGAGTAAGATTAGAAAAAAATGGTTGAACATTTCCAAAGATGTTTTGTACGGGGGTATCAGTCTCAAATATATGTCAATCAGGTGTATATGTAACAAGCTAAATTTCAACAACATTACCAGACAAATGATTTCACTGAATTTTGAATTAGTTATCATGAGGGATTTCCGAAAAAAAATTGTAAAAATTGTAAAAACATTGTGATTTCTGGTAGTGCACCCTCCTGACGTTTTATTACAATTTTCATAAATCTGCAACACTTTAGCACTCTAAGACAGGCTTTGAACAACAAAATTGTATTTATCTTCAACATAGGACCAAAATCAGCGTTGATGTATATCGGTTCATTAATTTTTTTAATTAACATTTCTTGTCAGCGTACTACTTAACAATTTTCCCTTTTTACAATTTTTCAAGTGTTTGTATATGCTTTTATTTCAAAACTTCCCTACTATGCTTGGATATTGCACAGAATGGATTTTCTATTCGTCTTAATCAAATTGTCCTTGTTACGATAATCTATTTTCATATAATAAAGCCAATGTTTAAAATAACCTTGTAGCATAAGTGTGCCATGTTCATCTCTGAGGAATAATGTTATATCGTTTTTCACCTCTGAGGAAAGATGTTCAACAGTTTAAAGAAAATCAAACCATTATTTAAGTGATTATTCATTTCGACTATTAGATGTAGAACAATACAAGACAAAATAGGAATTTGTCGATTAATATCACACGAGTCGGCATGAAATGACTGATAACCTAATGATGACGTACAAAATTGTAAACCTGGTTTATGATGAGTTTATTTATAAGTGTGTAAACAAAAATCAAAACAATGTTTATTTGTTTTGTTTTGTTCCCTTGTGCGTTTGAATCTATGCCGTGTTTCATTGAATTGACTTTCTAAGCTTTTGGTTTTGAGCGCAGTTCAATACTTATAGTTCTTTCTATGGAACATATTTATGTCTAAAAATGTTTTTTTAATACTTTCTATGGTTCAACCAAATAATTGTATATTTGTAGTATCCGATAATGATAACTGTATTATGTAATGCAATGCTCTTCAAATTTGTACTTGTTTGGCTTTATAACTATTTTGATCTGAGCGTCACTGATGAGTCTTATGTAGACGAAACGCGCGTCTGGCATATTAAATTATAGTCCTGGTACCTTTGATAACTATTCATGGCTATACTGTTTTCTATAAGGAATTGTTTATGCATTTGATCTTACCGTTTTGCAAGAAAACTCTTGAATTGAAACTAATGATATCAACATGATAAAGATGTTCCAGTCATTTTATAAAGTTTCTTGTGCCAAAGGTATTCTCAATAGATAGATTGATTTTTGGTGATTAATTCCACTATTGGCTATATCATGGCTGCCACTTTGTATTGGTGGAAGCAAGAGTGCGCGGAGAGAACAACCGACCTTCGGCAGGAAAAACTCCTAGACAATTCAAAACTAACAATCGCAGTGTTGACTGGCTAGTGATTGCTGTGGATGAACTACTTAGATCAATCTGCTACAGAGGCCCCTTACCTTAAAAGATATATACAAGTACTCAATATCCCGACCAACAAAAATAAATTTAGTATAAGATATTTTACCTTAAGAAAATGAAAACCTCAGACCGCCAATTGTTTGGTTTGCAATATTGCATGGTAAACAAATACATTATTACAATAGTACATACAAGAACATATTAGATTTCATTCATACATTTTTGTATTATTCAAAATTGTCAGTTAAAATGTGTCCTTCAATGATCACCAGTCCTTCATTTGTCATTGGATACATAAACTACCATAAATTATTTGTTCTGCATAGTTTGATTTTTATACATATGCATATGAACTATTTTGTTTTAGATATGTACTACTTTCCGGTATGTTTTTCCCCGGACCGAGTTAGTAGTGTTACATATGACAAAGTCTACATGAATTATTTCCCCTATACATATGTTATTTCCTGCCAAGTTATTTAACATATATGTCGATGTGCTCCGTGGTTGTCTTAATGTTTATATTGTTTTTACACGCTTCGGTGTTATCGTCGGGCTAAAGTATGACAGTAAATGATGGATTTCTTTGCTAGATTTTTTTTTTATTGATATTACTCCATGGCTTTGATCTTCAATTCACAGTTGTGGCGTGATCGTCAGTTTGCAAAGATAATGCTCAAACTTTTGCTGATGACAGTCTCAAATATGCAGTGAGGTGAGAGTTTGTTTGCTGTGTGTTGAAGGCCTCACTGTGACTTTGAGATGAAGAACAGCAATGTTTTATTTATAGTGGATATACTGATTTTGTGTCATGGATGGATACCCTTTATCCTGTCTGTTCAATTATATAATAAAGAAAGGTACACATATTCTCTATAGAAATGGTATAATTGATTAAAAAAACATAGGTATAATCAAAGCAATAAGAAACACAACTGTTATAAAGAATTACAGTAGTTAATAAAAGCAAGCTCAGAGTAATAAATAGAGAATATCATATGGCTTTTTCAATATCACATCCGTATCAATCCAAAGATCTCTGCTCGAGGGATTTTATTGGTTGGTGGTTGATACGGTGTGTGATATTGAAAAAGCCATATCATATACATTTTATTATATACATATACCTCACGTAGATGTTTTTTTAAGTGAAATGCCGTCATACAGATAAGGAGGTGTGAAATGACGTCATACAGATTATAGGTTTGACTTGACGTCATACAGATTAGGGGTTTGCTAAAGCCTTTGCAACAGTGACTGCAATTGATGACGTGACGTCATACATATTAAAGGTGTGATAAAGCCTTTGCAACCGTGCTTATATCGATATCATCACGGGTGGCTGATACAGCCACGCTTGCCAATGATTGTATTACACATACAATTTATCTGTATTTACTACTACGTATATAATGAACAGGATAATTGGAAATAATTACAGCTTTCACTTTAATATGTATCAAGATTTCATACAGTAAAGTAACGTCATAAGCAGTAAAAGAAGGTATGATATCATGTAATGCTGAGAATAAACTTGGTACACAGCTTCATTTTCAAACTTAATTGCATTTCAATTGATGTGGCATGTTATCCATTGATGTTTCATGGTAGGGTCTAAGATGGCATACCGATCACAGTAGCAATTCATTAGCACTGTTAAACTTACTTTGTAAAGTATCGCACTGGTTCAGATGACAAATATATGTAGAAGATATCATAAAAAAAGTTCGACTTTTAGTTAGGCAACGTATTGTACAGTATATTGTATTGAAATTTCAACAGACAGGGAAGTAATTGAGTACCCATTCTGACAAACTTGTTTTGTACTCATATGAAGCAGCATTTTATTTAAACCTTCCCATAGACAAAAAGAAAAGCACATCTTGCAAAGTTCTTTCACTTACAGGTATGTTTATGATGTCCTGTCATTTGATAACTCTCATTTCAGTGTGTGTGTGTGTGTGCATCTTATGTATCTCAGTGATGAATACGGAATATGCAAAAATAGAGGGTAAGCTACATACATATATCTTGATCATTTCATTGATATTGAAATAGATGGACGACCTAAGACTAACATCTTTCAGAAACTTTATGATTAAACTTTCTAGTTATGAAATTCCCATTTCTCAGTAGTAACATACCTCTATGGAGTTACATTTATATATCACAATTGATACGTTACTACCGTACATGTTCACACTACATGGACTCTATTAACTAACAGGAATGTGCTTCCTACACAAAAAACTGATCCAATAAAGTGATGACGAAATTAGACTCTAAACACGTTTAGAGGTAACCATCACGAATGTGTTGACCTACGCGATATTTTGTGTCTCAACTCAAGTGACATTTTGGATCTTTATGATATCTTACTTTTATAATTCAGTGCCCACAGAAATTTGTTACTACTGTTTTAACCCTTAACTTGCGTTCTGCTATTTTGATATTCAAAATAGATAAGTTTGCTCGAGATATTGATATATCAAGGTGCTATTCATTTGAGATGTATAAGTGTCACCAAATAGAAGTTCCTTCATAAAATAAGTTCCAAATGGAAAACATATTCTGGAATATTATTTCCACAGGAATAAGTATTACAGTATATGTTCCTTACGGAATAAATAGTATAGAATATTTGTTCCAACAGGAACAGGTATTATGACATTGTTTATAACAAAGTTTCCACTGGAACTTCTGTTAGGCGGAACAAATATACGTTGAAATAAGTACGCAGCCACGTTCAATTACTTAACCTTTGTCAAAATTAATTTTTTTTATAATAATTATCAAATTGCTAATTATTTGGAATGTGTAAATACGAAGCCTCTGTTGAAACTTTTTTTTCTTTTTTATTTTAACAACAAATATATTCTTTATTCTTTAGATTGCCTGTAACAATTATACTTCACTGTCAGTGACAGTGCAGTATTCCTGTGAAATACTTCTGAGTATCCAGGAACATACTCAGAATATAATAAAAAAAAAACATTGCATAAACTATGACAATATATATGAATTATTCTATTAAATCATTTTTTTTCAAATTTATGAAAAATACATTTGAGAAATCATTTTGCTTTCATTCATAACCCTTCTTAATTCCTTTATAAACAATTCATACACATCTAAGCATTTCAATTGTTGCTTTGAAACATAGTATGACTTGAAAATGCAAAAACCTAAAACTGTCAAAAAATAGTTAAAATCATAATAACCCTGATCTGATATTTTGTATCCAAATACTATATGTTTTACTGATATCTTACTTTTAAAATTGAGTTGTGAAAGACGATGTTCCTCTTAATCCCAAAAATCTTTTAAAAAAGAACATGTACTTTAACCTATAATGGTTAACTTTTATAAATTTTGACTTGGATGGAGGGTTGACTCATTGGCACTCATACCACATCTTCTTATATCTATGTAATAAACAAATGTAAGTAATCTTCCTCTTCTATTTTACAAATTTTTCATTTAAATAGCAACTGCTTTGTGGGAATGATATAATTTAACAGTTTCCATCTAAATAAGTTCATCTTGTTCTCTCTTAATAATTTAATAGACTCGTTCACGAATGACATATGTGGCCTGTAATCTAACTTTAAAGGAGACATGACACGATTTTTATTCTTATTAAATTAATAAATATTAGTCTTAAAACATGTTTTGTACAATTTTGCTGGTCAAAATCTGTTAAATCGGCATTTGTCTGGTCAAAGAATCCAGCGCTTGTCATTAAGAATGATTTTTAATTAGATAACGATCACGTGATCGTGCATACGTCAGTGGTTACAAGCTGGGAAAATGTCTCTAACTGGACGATGTCGATACACTATGGACGGTATTGACAGCACTTTTCCCGATTACTGACAAACTATAAAGACATTGTGTGTGAAAAATAACAAAGAAAAGGATATTAATTCTTCATGTGAAGATTTCAAAAACGACGATTTTTCAGACAAGACCGATCGGATTGTTACCATACATACTTGGTTTGTCTGATGAATAAATTTAATAGACCGCTTTCTGCATTTTTTTCATTTAAATGAAACTACTTTTTAATCATGATTGAAAATATAAATTTCTAATTATTGATGATCAAAGTGTTCTTTTTTCTCTCTGTTACGGTAATGTTATAATTATGTGTGCGCTAGAAGCAGAAAAAAAAAGCGATAGTAAAAGTCAAATAAGGCGTTCGCAAAGTGTCCGTTTTTATTTATTTATATTTTTTGATTACATAGAGACTTTTAATAGGTATAAATTATCACCAAAAGTTATGTTTATAATTTTTTTGGTTGGAAACCATACATCACACTAAGGATTTGTATAGTGAAAAATCTTTTATCACACTATTTCTGCATTAGGATATTCAATCAACAATTTTATTACTTTTCCCCTTTTATGTAAACAATTCAATTCAATATTTATTTACGTCTCACCTTATGTATAAAATTACACAATACAAAACATTTATTGGAGGCTGCTGTTTTAGTGATTAAATGTTGACACCTATAGCATACCTGACCAGGTGAAAGGTAAGAAGGCACCTGTAGTGTGATTTAGTCACGTGTTATGTTATTCACCTTTTAAAATCATACATTTCTAAGAAAAAACTATCTTTTGTTGAAATAATTAATATAGATATGCAGTTCTAAAGTATGCTATTCCATCCAGATCCTTATAAATCTAACTTCAAATTTAAGGAATAACACAAAGTAAATTCAAATTCGCTTATTTCCACCCCTCTCTTCCAAATATCGTTTAGCAATCAATTTGTTTATTGCTACCATCAAACGCTTGAGTCCAGGAAAATATTTGCAACACATAATGTTCTTGTTCAAAATATTTCTTCTAAAAGGGGTCATTTGAATAAATGTTAGATTTTCAATCGGACTGAGCCGGAAAATGTTTACATGTAACATACTTCAGTCTTCGAGAACATGAGTTGTGTATTATAGCTTTACTTGGCTTTGATCTGGCTAACAGTATTTGTGCGTTGCCTCTATTGTTTTAACGTTAGTGGTTTCTCTACTTCGTACCGATCTTTTGCGTTAGACTGGTTTTTATAGTTCTTATGTACTGCAGTAAGACCACTGTTACACGTTGGGAGGGGGAGAGGGTACCGTAGGCGCTCACAAACATATACCACCGACACATTTTGAATGTAAAATTGAGAATGGAAATGGGGAATGTGTCAAAGAGACAACAACCCGACCATAGAGCAGACCTGTCTTAAATCAGGAGCATATAGATCAGTGGTTGTCGTTGATTCATGTCTGTCAATTGTTTTCTGCGGAAATTATTTTGTTATAAATAAGTTAGTTTTCTTGTTAAAATTGTTTCACATTTTCACGTTGAGAACTTTTATAGCCGAATATACAAGTATGGGGTTTTCTCATTATTGGAGGCCGTACGATAAACGACACTTTCTTCATTTATTATAAAGTTTCCATATTTATAAGAAATGTTTTTCATCATCTGAATCTTTACCAACTAAATAGTTGTCAATAATTATATCCGATGTTCAAACTGAGAATGGAAATAGGGGATGTGTCAGAAAAAGAATGTAAAAGACTTATGATTCACATTCTCGTATCATTTCCTTGTTTGCTTTTTATGCTTTTTGTCTACCAATTTCTTATGAAGTTATAGACTTGCAAGCATACAAGAATATTATTTTTCCATCTCAAGAAGTCAATTAAAAAATGCATCTGTTATAAACCTTTTTATATCTGCATATTCTTAAAAGCAATAAAAATAAGATCTACATACAGGTTGTCTATTAGTTAACAACACGGGTTAGGGTATTTAATTGGTGGTGCATATGGTATTGTATGGTCGTACTACAGGTATTCATTAAACATATGATCAGGTAGTTGTACCTGTATTACTGTACACAACAATAGTATATTCCAATCACACCTGTGCCCTCGGCAAAACCAACATCCAGGATGTACACAAAGAGCTTATGAAGTAATATTGCGTAATAACTATATGTCTTATCAATCCCCCATGTGGAGTGACACCTGAAGTTTGCAACTTCAAACGAGACCTGAAATTGCGAAACTCAATCATCTGTACCGTACACCTGTGACCTATAATGAACTCATGGCATGGCACCCGAGACCCCAACTCTTGATTCCTTATGAAAGTGGGCGGAAAGAAGTGTAGATTGGGCTTGTTAAAAAGTCCCATCTTTACACCTTCTAAGTCTGCGTGTCATTCGAAAAAACAGAAAATATCATGTCAATAATCGTTTTAATTATATTGTTGAATCCATCGGCATCACACATAATCATTATTTATCACTGTCATGCGTTTTGTTGGATAATAATCGAAACTAAATTTGTGCTGTACCCATATGTCAATATGAATGAATGTAACCACTGACGTAGTAGCCTCGTTCTGAGGGACTTCCGGGATGGAAATATGCATATTTGACAGGTCGATAAACGTTGCATCAAAATCTCATTAAAATACATATTTTATCAAATAGTTGACACTTATATTGCTATCGATGTATTTTTGGGGAAAGTTAAGTATAAATAAACATTTTGAAACACAAATTGAAAATCGTGTCATGTCTCCTTTAAATATCTTGTCCAAATATTGATACCAATTGCCTGTGTATATGTTTGATCTACTAAACTATTATATAGCATTTTATTATAGATATCTTTTGTTTGTATATGTTTATTTCCCCGTCTCAATTTATCCCTACTAATACTGATTTTACTTTTTATAGAGTTTTCTTTAATCAGAACTTGCTGCCATTCCTTAGGGATGGAGGATTTTAATATCTTAAACTCTGCAATCTAATTTGACTTATGACTTAGTTAACGTATAACTTTCCATCACGACCTAGTATTTCGTTAATATATATCAATCCACATGCTACCCAGTTTTGAAAGAACAAAATTATTAATATATCTATTTCCCCAAATAATATCTTTTCTGATATTTTGAAAAAATGGTCTTTAAATTATGTTAAACCTCCCCCTGTTTTCACCCAACAGAAATTACTCACAAATAAGAGTCTGGTATTCTTTTCAAATTCTTTTAGTGATTTAACATTATCTAAATTCATCTCAAAGGCAAGTTAATTTTTTACCAGATTGTTGAAATTATTGGTAGGAACAATCCTCCAGTTCGGCAGAGTGGTTGAAGTTAATTTGGAAACCCATGAAGCTTTCAGTGCTGTAAAAATAGCTATCAAAATCAACCATTTTTAACCCCCCTTTTTGATATTCGCCGATAAGTGTATTTCTTTTTACTTTGTCAGTTTTACCTTCCCAAATATATTCAAAACAACAGCTTTCAATCTCTTTAATGTATTTGTCTGGAACAATACACTAAGTAGCCAAAAATGTAAAATTTTGGTAGTATCAAAGATTTTATAATCCATATTTTTCCAATTATAGTTAGTTTTCTTTTTTTTTTTTCATGCCTTAAGTAAGGATTTCATTATATCTATTTATGGTTCCCAATTTAACTTTTCACATTCATTTGTAACGTGACCAAAAATAAATTCCTCAAGCGTTAACTGGTTTGTCCGTCCAGCGTATGCCTCCATTTTTATCTATACTATGTTTAAGCGCCAATATCCAGATTCCTTCGGTTTTAATACGATTTAATCTCAGACCAGAGAAATTACTTTACCGTCGTCAAATTTGAAATTTGAGTATTATATCAGCTCAAATTGGTCAGTGCTGTTTATGGGAATGTATTTCTACGCAGTCTTTTTTTTTTGTTTTTTTTTTTTTTGATTTTTTTATTTCCAACAATTAAAACATATACATGACATACATACAATATATTACATGTATGGTATATACAATGTCATTACTATAAATACATCATAATTGGAAATTTTTGGCATTTTCTATAGAATTAGATCAAAAGAAAAATGTTCAAACAATATAAAAATTAATAAATAAATAAATGAATAATAAAAATTAACAGATAGCAGTTGAAAATGAAGAAGGAGGAAAAACAAAAATACAAAACAAAAACCCCCCAAAAAAAAACAACAAAAAAAAAAAAACAAAAAAAAAATGATCATCCAGTTACATCCCTCTCTATATTTTTTGTTTTTTATTTTAAATTTTAAATGTAACATGTTCATGTTGAAAAATATTTGAAAAATTAACTATACATATTTCTTTCGTAACAGCCAGCAACACAGATCAAGGACATAACATGACAATGATATTTTCTTTAAAATAGATTATAAGTAAATAGTCATAAATAATTGTAACAAAAACAGACATTAGCTAGTATTCAATAACAGTTTTTCAAAAACATTCCATCCATTGTCAAATTCAGTTATCTTATTATTTTTAACAGCTATCATCCGCTCTAATTTATACATATCTTTCAGCTTTATTATAATTGCTTGCAATGAGAGATTCTTTTTAAAGCATCTAGAATTATACATATATTGTTTAATATAAAGAAAAATCATATTGCATGGGTTGTGAAACTTTACTTATGATTCATTTTTAGCAAATCCACTGTGGCTAAATAATAATATTAAGATTGGTCATAAATCAGTAATTTATCAAGAATGGTTCAAAATAGGTATTAGATTTGTAAATGATATAATAGACCAAAATGGATCTTATATTTTATTTGACCAATTTAAGCAAAACTATAACAGTAACACAGATTTTCTTAAATTTAACAGTGTTATTTCGGCAGTGAAAGAAGCATCAAAAACTTTCACTAAAGGATCTTATAAACTATGTTGTCCTTTTATACCATAATGTCTACAAATATTTTTAAAACATTATAAAGGATCAAAAGATATGTATTCTGTACTGACTAGAAATAATGTTATTCCTACTGGACAGTTAAAGTGGATTAAAATTTAAGGTGAAACCCTAATCTGAACTGGAAAAATATTTTCAGACTGCCTTTTGCTGTTACTGAAAATAGTAAATTACAGTGGTTGCAATATAGGATTAACCATTGCATTATTGCAACAAAACAGTATTTAGTTAAGATAAAACTGACTGATGATCCTTTATGTACATTTTGTAAATCAGAAAACGAGTCTATAGAACACCTATTTTGGAATTGCAATACTGTACAAAATTTTCTACAGAATATTGATAACTGGTTCCTTTTCGGTGGAATAAGTCTCCCAATGAATAAATTAAACTTTCTTTTTGGAGACTTATCCAAGATACTCCTCAACAACCCATTTCTACGCAGTCTTTGTTGTAACGTCTTACCTTTCGTCACCTGTGAAATTTTAGTTATGTACCAGTTCATATAGCACATTTATTTACTATTTTTGTTAGAAGCATATCTATGCAGTCTCTGTTGTAAATACCTAAACTAC
Source organism: Mytilus californianus (assembly GCF_021869535.1). Classification (NCBI taxonomy): domain Eukaryota; kingdom Metazoa; phylum Mollusca; class Bivalvia; order Mytilida; family Mytilidae; genus Mytilus; species Mytilus californianus. Next base: position 55,248,911 of record NW_026262679.1, on the reverse strand, counting down.
GTCATTTTTAGAATTGTACAAGCGTTGTTGTGTCAGGTTTGAATTGTATAAATACAAGATTGTTATAGTTAAATCGGAATAGATTGATATGATTCATTTTACATCATAATCATACTGATGAAGGATATCTGTTGTCCGAAATATTTATAGATAATTACTTTTAAGGTTTCTTTTTTTTTTTAATATTGGTGTTGTTCTGTACACTTTTTACGCTTTTATATAATTTATTTGTTGTGTACATGTATTGTTACTCGTAACGATCAAGCGCCCTCTTAAGAAAGATCGTTGACTATTATCTAGACGTTTTACATATATATAGATATAAGTACGTCTAAACAAGTGACAACTCTACGATAGATCCATCTATTGGATCACCAGTGAAGGTGATACACGGCTGAAAACACATATTATATTCATAATTACTCTAAATATCAGCACAACAATGTTGTTCTTCCCTTGTGGGGATTTGAAATCATGCTTTTGGGATGTCAGAGCAATACAGCCTGCACTGTGTCCAGCGCTCTACACCACACGGCCACCTAGACTAACTAAAAAACAGCTTTCGGTGGTCTAGTGCTACCTTTCATCGTCAGAAGAATCTAGAGTTGTAACACAATACATGATATAATAGGCATGAAGATGGAATTGATTGCAGATTAGCTAAGTTATCTGTCGTAAAGGATCGTAAGATGCAGTCACAAAACTATTTTTTTTAAGTACGTCTATACAAATGACAACTCTACGACAGATCAATCCATTGGATCACCAGTGAAGGTGATATACGGCTTAAAACACATATAATATTCATAATTACTCTACGTATCAGCACAACAATGTTAAATCTGCAAATTTGCGGAAGCAAATTTTTGTTCTTCCATCGCCGGGATTCGAACTCATGCTTAACAAACATACTGAACTCCAAGGTAGATTCGAAAAAGGAAAGTCTGTAAAAACTTACGAAATCAAAAGTTATAAACCAACGGAACGATTGAAAACAATTTTCATAATCCGAAGAAAATTGTGGGTTAAACCTTGTTTAATAGCTAGCTCAACCTCCCACTTGTATGACAGTTGTTTACTGTTTTGTAATATTGACAAAATTGTGTGATAATTATTATGATCCAGCAGCCAAGTATGTGTAAAAGTACATCACAGTCATACAATGCAACTCACTAAAACATTTTAACAAACATACAAATAAAACTAACAAATTATGGAGTGAATATCTGAGGGCGTGAATACTTTTTTTTACTTATCGTATTTGTCCTGTATATGGTAAATAAGCGGTTTAATTAATGTCAATTGTCAACTTTTAATACGTGAATACCTTTAGGGTAACACTTTAAACGGATAACGCATACCAAATTGAACCAGTTTTTCCAAATCCAAACGTCTCATTGGCATATGAAACAGTCGAAATGAGAACAAAAATAGTCTGGTAAAATTGTGTTATTAGGAAAACCAATAATAATTGTTAAACTCTCTGTGGTTCCCAACAAACCCCACAACAATACAAACAATCAACTTGAAACTATCAAGTGTTGGATAATAACGAAAGTAGGAACATGAAACCTTTTGCCGAATTAGGGCAGCGAACGAGTTCATAAAGACTTCGTTTTGTGTACGGTGTTTGATATTAATATACAGAATCAACATGCAGAAAACCCATTCGTGGAATATTTTTTTTTAAAGATGAAGTAAAAGACGAAATGTAATCCAACACAAAAAAGAAAATTATATTGATTTTTATAACTCTTACTTATCACAATGTGTGTGTTAAACGAATTAATGCTATATAGATGATGTTCTCTCACTAAATAATTCAACATTTGGTGACTATGTTGAACGCATCTATCCCATCGAAATTGAGATAAAGGATACAACAGATACAGTTAAGTCTGTCTCATATCTTGACTTACATCTAGAAATTGACAATGAGGGTCGGTTGAAAACAAAACTTTACGACAAAAGAAATGATTTTTAGCTTCCCAATTATGAATTTTCCATTTCTATGTAGCAACATTCAAGCAGCGCCTGCATACAGAGTATAGATCTACCAGTTGATACGATATTCCAGGGCTTGTTTTCCTATCATGATATCCTTGATAGAGGGTTGCTGCTCACAAGGAAGCTATTAAACCAAAAATTCCAAGTGGTGAAGTTGAAATCAGCCCTTCGTAAATTTTACGGACGCCATCAACGAGTTGTGTTTTGTGTACTGTTGTTTGTCTGTTAGTCTTTTTTGTTTTAGCCATGGCGTTGTCAGTTTATTTTCGACTTTTTTTAAATGTCCCTTTGGTATCTTTTTCATCGCTTGTGCAAAAGTGGTATACTACATGTAGTAGCTCTAAATGTACAAGCGGATTTCATTTATACATCTTGCTCTACTACGTAGCACACGTTACGTTTAGCAAAAACATTCTTGTAAATTTTTTTTTAAAGATGAAGTAAAAGACGAAATTTAATCCAACACAAAAAAGAAAATCACATTGATTTTTATAACTCTTACTTATCACAATGTGTGTGTTAAACGAATTAATGCTATATAGATGATGTTCTCTCACTAAATAATTCAACATTTGGTGACTATGTTGAACGCATCTATCCCATATTTTTTGAAAATTATAATAGACTAATAGAGGTTACGGATTTTTGTTGTAAGACAGAGGAAAATTGTGTCTAATTGTAAATATGCTTATCTGCAATAAAAGTTATTAAGATAATGACATTTTCCTTAACCAGAGAAGGAAGTCACGAAGACCTAAAGATAATATAATAACCATACTAAAAATCCTAAGAGTAATAAAATACTTCGAAACAAACTTGTCGTCGGATTATAATTATTGCCGTATATATCGCTCCTCCTTTTATTCATATCAACTTGAAAATAACTGTTATGGTTTCCTATTAAAAACAAATATTTCCAAGAACAAAACTAGGATTTTGTACCATGTACTTAGACTGCATCGGTCTTTTCAAATAATGCATTAATTCCAAACGACAGAAAGCATAACGCTTTCAGCAGTCAATGACAATACGTTTAATTAATAAATATGGTCAACGCAATTTGATTACTCCCAAAGATTTATTCCCATTTAAATTTAAGAAACAAATTTAATTATTGCCTTTTTCAGAGAGTAATAACTCTTGCGATAGGAAGATATTGTAGAAAACATTTGGTCCTAAAAACAAAACACATAAAACTCAATGTAAATAATATAAAACGCAATTAGGGAAAACATAAATAGGATAAATACGGACATACGAGATTGCATAACATTGATATTGTAATAGAAAGATTAATCATTTTATATCTTATGATTTATTTATCCAAAGGGACATAAAATAGTCAAAACCTTTTAAAATAATCCTCCCTTAAGGGATCTTGAATTTTACAGTACCTTAAAATTGTTAAGCTAATTGACAAGAAGATTTAAACTCTAAGTGATAATATATACCAGCTCCGATGCTCTGGTTGATGTACTCGCAAACATTACGTAATGTATCTGTGATTTAGTGTCTACCAAAATATTATTCTTTGTAGATTATATTAATGGCTGATGTGTTTGCACTTAACTTGTTTATTATAATTGAAATACTCAAATCAAATTGTTTGCTCGAAATTATCGATACATCCATGGCCGTGAATACATTGTGTTGATATATTTTATGTATGACAAAGGAAATACTCATTTAAAGACACTGAACAAATTTAACGCTTAAATCTCTTAAGAGTTGCACTGAACATGTACAACGCATAACTATTTTAGCCTGAGTTTGCCGGGAAAAATTCCTCTATGGTATATGAGAAGTCTGAAAGATGATAGAAATTCTCAGGTATAATGTGTTATTAGAAAAACAAATGTGTTTTAAAACTCTAGATGATTTCAGACAGAGACAACAATAACATGAAATTTTTAAAAAGACTGCAAAAAGAAGGATAAATACAATTTAATATAAAACACTTCAGTAAGATACATATCCTGGACTTTAATCTGGTAATAATTTGTGTATTTTTTGATGCATCAGACCAGTTTCGTTCATATTTCTCCCCCGCTGGTATCTGTTTCACTCAATGTGTCGTTCCATTTTTTAAACGTTAACGCCTTTTGACCCGAAGTCACCACAGGAATTTGGTGGAGTTTCTGTTGCTCAGTATACTTTTCTACGTAGTGTTTTGTCTATTCTTCACATTTCGTTTTTCTTCCCATGGCGTTGTCAGATTGTCTTCGGCTTCTGAGTTTTGATATCCATTTGGAATCTTTCGCCTCTCTTTCACGGAAACGCTTGTTCATTTACCTGCTTTGTTGTAAGAGGCAGTATTTACTAACGTCTTGATACCAAGAACCGTCGTAAGAATATTGGAATTAAAATTAGAATGTTTCTCTATTGATATTTATAGTAATTCAGCAGAAACAGATATATTATGCCCAGGAGCGGTATTTGTGTAAAATACTTATTTTAAAAATATGTTTGTCTCACGGCTCATGGAATTTGAGCTTCTTTAAACTTGATTGTTTTCGGCAACCTCCCTTAATGCTTCACGAACAAGATGTATTTTTTTTTATAAATACATATGCATATGGGTATATGAACAACAGAAAACTCTAAGAGCAATAGAACGGGTTAAACAAATCCACAAATTGGGGAGTAGAATACCAGATTGAATGTTTAATTTTAATATCATAAGTCCTGGAAGACAACAAACATGAACGAAAAACAATTAGCAAATGAATGGATTGGTGTATCCTGCCTGTATTACAACTGATTTATTATTGTGTAAAACTTTCATTATATTTCTATACATTTGCTGTAAACAGCACGCAGATATCCAGCTTATTTGCATTTTATATCATTTTTGTAAATGCAAAGTTGTTCGATTCAATTAATTTTTTTTCTTTGTTTGTAGAGTTTAAGTCATAAGTTGAATTTGAGATTAAAATTTTTGAAATTGATTTATTTAAACCTTAATTTGGTTTGACTTAAAGTGGCAGTTTTAAAATCATTTGACGAAGCTTTTTTTTTCGCCTCTTATGGCATGCATACATGTACTGGTTTGTTGTACAATTTATCAAGAAAGACACGGCGTCTGGTAATTTGTAGATAACGAGTTATATATAATGGTTCATGTTTTTTTCTGAAATGTGTTTATTTAGTTTTAGCTTGTGTAGTTGTTTTCTTTTCGTCACAACTGTCAACGGGCTGGCACTCTCAAAGATAATCCTATTGCTTTCATTAGAAACAGAGTTTCCGTCAAATGTGATGATCCTATAAGTGTTATAACGTAGTCATTTCTCTCAAGATTACGTTTGCATTAAATATGTCTTAGACATTTCCTAAAAAATGACACAGAATGGCATTAATCAGCTACATGTATTAAACATTTCTGGTTTCTGTTTGTTTCTAACATACGAAAAGTTAAAATTGTTGACGGGAAACAATCTTTATGTCTTTTTTTGAGATATTTGACATTTCTCAGATTAATATGCAACAAAATATATATTTCTAGTTTATTCTTATGTTCCTATTTCTGAAATTGTAGGCACATTAGAGATGAAGATCATGTACCAATTTGCTTTATGGACATATTGACAACATAATCTTGACATCAAAATTGCAAAAAATAAATCCTAGTATAAGCATGATAAGTATATAATTATCTTTCACTCTTCGAAATTATATAAATTGACTTATTGTATTTGAAATTGATATAAAGAACCTTCACCTTAACCTAAAATATACATTTTTCAGACTTCAGGAAAGTCAACATATATTTTAGACATCTTCGTGTAGTATGTCAATTGCCTAAATAAGGATATTCCCATTTGTTTATAGGGAGTTCAATAGCAAAACATTGGCATTACAAGATTTACAAAATGAAATAGGCCTTTTACATGTACTATTGTTCCTAAAACACCGACTGTATCTCAATTATACTTTTACACAAAGGTTACTGTAAGAGTCTAATGCATATGGCATTTGCGATGTGTATAAGCGCGGTTTCTTTTTCGATTTCTCTTTACAATTTGCTACATGTATGTGTCATATATGATATATTTCAACTGCCTACAGATGGATTGAGTAGGCGAGCTCTAATAAACGGTTTTTATAATTACAGTAAATGAAAATAACATCTAATAAATATTAAACTGCCTTTACAGTTAGAAGGGTACGAAAAAAAGTTTCAATAGAGTAATAATCATATATTTCAACATCTCAAAATAAGTGAAGCAAACGAACGGGATATACTTTCCCTTCCTGCCCTTATACATTTACATAAAATCGTGATTTCCTGATTTTTTTTGGTACTTTTCCCGTATTTTCTCTCCTATATTTAGTGTATCTAACAAACTTTAATTAGTTTTCTCAATTGAATGAATTGTTTCATATTTTTCATGTCGGGGCCTTTTATAGCCGACTATATGGTGTGGGTTTTTTTTCTCATTGTTGAAGGCCGTACGGTTTCCAATAATTGCTTACATCCACTCCATTTGAATTTTGGTGGATAGTCGTCTGTTTGGCATTCATACCACATCTCCTTTTTTTTATATTAAAGGAAGACAATCTTAGTTTATTAATATTTGTATTAGAACAATGCCGAATCCTTGATTAATTGATAATTCGATATTTTTCTACAAATTTATAAAAAGTCACCAAAGATCTCTGGCTTATGATTGGCTAATTTATAAAAAAAAAGAGCCGGAACATACCAAAGAGAGAATCAAAACACCTCAGTCGGAGAAAAACCGAAAAATATTTTTAAAAAGTCTACACAACATTACAAAAAAACAAAACACCGGGCAACACGAACCATCCAACATAACCGTTCGTGTATTGTCTTTATTTACAATCAATATGATACTTTCATTTTCTGACACGTAAACTTTCATTAGAATAAATAAGTATTACTATGTTTAAGTATTTAGACTGCTGTCTGCTTTTAAATGCGTAATAGTGTTTGCTATAAAGGCTCTGATACGGTGACATCCTTTATATTGTAAAAGAGAGGCGAAAGATACCAAAGAGAAACTCAAACTCATAAGTCGAAAATAAACTGACAATGCCATGGCTAAAAAGAAAAAGACAAACAGCGGTACACAAAACACAACATAGAAAACTAAAGATTGAGCAACACGAACCCCACCAAAAACTGGGGGTGTCCTTAGATGCTCCGGAAGGGTAAGCGGATCCTGCACCACATGTGGAAGCCGTTGTGTTGCTCATATAAGTACAAACCTGGTAATAAGTATAATCGGTAGGTCACATTCGGTAAAGACGTTATCATGGTTCTCAAACTATTAGTGTTAAATTAAGACAAAGAGTGTCTTCTCTGTAAATTTTGGATGGTTGCGATTAGGGTTTTAATACAATTACAAGGATACTGTCTTTCAAATGTATATCAAATGATAGCAGTTCTATGTTATGTGAAGCACCCTGTGATTGTAATGTTAATACAATTAATACCCTTTTAAAATGATATTTTTCTTAGTATAGATATAGTCGTAGATTTTCTTGATCTGATCCTGTTTTTTTTTTATTTTTCATATAAACACCTAAATTCTCTTTCGCATAATGTTTCTGTGATTTTGTTGTTCAATGTAACCATATAATTATACGTTCATTGTCTGGAGGGCACAGACATTAACCAGGTGTACGTGAAAAGTGATAGCCAGTGTTGTATTGAACAATGATGAAATATACCCTATAGGCACAGTTTCTAAAAAAAAGCCGATAATCTATATAGGATTTCTCGTTCAGTTATTAAAATAAATGCTATGTATCGGTTCGTCTATTAAAAGTCATAAGCGAGGGGCTTATATGATATAGTAACGAGTACTTACCAGATGTGCGTAAAAGTACTACTTACAAGATATAAGGTAATGTAAAGCACCCTTTTTGCTTTTAAGGAACAAAACAGAAACCCAAATTTATAAAATTTATAAAATATTGAGGGGCAAACAAATAAATACAAGACCATAAAGGATGATAAAAAAATTCCTTTAAGGAACATCAGTCAATCAAAAGCAAAATGTTAACCCATGTTAACCTTAGATTTGAATAAATGTATAAAAACTTTGCCGACTGAAAATTTAACAAGTATAAAAATAATAGTAATATCACGCCAGATCAAAACGGAAAACTATGGCTGTTCTTTCTTCAGGGGCATGTACTCAACCAGCAGACTCATTGACCTAGTATATCATATCACGCAAGTAAAAAACAATCCAAAGCAATGTAATGACAAATCATTTATCTGGCCTAAGATGAACGAAATAGTATTGTTCTTGTAGAGAGTTTTCTAAGAAAATAAAAAAAAAAAAATCTGTTAATTGATAATATTGGAGTTGCACATCGTTCATTGATCGTCTAGTTAACAATTTATTAGTTAGAAAACAATGTGTTTTTAGAAATATGCTCTGAAAATATCCTGACTTTTCTGCAACAGTAGATTATATAATCTGTATCGAGCAATTGAGAAGAGAATTAAATCAGGCTTTCATATAAACACAAACAATTCATCATTGTTAATGTTGCTATTTGAATTAATTTCAGGACTATTTGGTACAAGAAAACTATACACAAGATAATATGAGGTTTTGAGGTGGTACAAAACACAACTGGGAGATAACTCTGCAAAAATCAGCTGAACGTTTTCATCACGTTATATTGTTAAGGAAATTATTAAGCTTCTCAATTCAAAATTAATGTTTGTCAAACTGCTATATATCCTATGAAAATTTTCCGATAAAAATTGTGGTTCAAGTTTTTTGAAATTTTCATTTTTTTATCAAAGGGTCAAGGTAAATATTTTGTCAATTTTTTATGAAAATTAAACGAGCCAAATTAATTTTAGTCAAGGAGTTTGGTACCACCTTAACCGATTTTTCTATTCACAGAGTGCTATTGTGCAATTGGCTTATAAGGTTTGTGTTTTTTTTTTTTTTTTTGACTTGGCTTCCTGACTTTTATACGGAAGACTAATCTGAAATGTATATAGGGGGCTCGGGGAAATGAAGTATCTGGAATTTTGCGAATAACGTTTTGAGCTAACTGAATATTTATACTAGTAATACTTAATTTTTGCCCTCCACTAACAAAAATCATGTGTCTGCGATCTTGTACGTTCAAATTTCTATAAATTTTATAACAACAGAACTTGACTTTGAAGTTTAGATCTTTTGAAATTTATTTGTATGTTTCTCAAATAGCTGTCATTGATTACCTATCTAAGAGAAAGGTTAAACACCTTACTTAAGTTTTAAATATATTTTGTGTTTTGAAATAGTGGCACTGTTCGACTGTGAAAGCCTTCCTCTCCGAAATAGCACCAATAAAAAGAGGAAATATATATTTTCATGGTAAGAAAGATATTTTCTGCTGCTTATGAACCGCGCTTATATTAGTAAAATATTGAAACCTTCTCATTTTTTTACCAACTTAAAATGAGAAACCATGTATTACGAAACAATAGATGTTTTAGTTTTAGGTGGTAGTTATCTGTGCTAATCTTTTTCATGCAATTGACATTTTAATTCTCTTAAACAAACTTTTCACGTTAGTTGACAATCAGTTAAAATCAATGCAGGAATAAGTTGTTTCTATTTAGCAAAATTTACATAAAGATCATAGATTTCAACGTGCTTCATTAATTGAAAATAGTTTATCCTGTACATAACACCTGCGAAAAGCCGAGAAAGGATGTCTGTCAAAGTACTTTTGGTACTTATCACTGCATATGCCTTTGCAATTGCAGGTTGGAATACACGTTTAAGAGCATATGAACTTCCTGTCTTTGACTAGCGGTCCCTTACTAATTGAAATTCATGATAATTTATGTTGTTTCACTTTTCAGATTAACACACATAATATTTTATATTGTATACGAACATCATGGTGTGATACTGAAATAGAAAAAAGCTTGTCTTTTATTTAAGCCGAGCCGTTAACTTTTTTTTTATTTCCGTAGTACAAATAATTCATTTTTATGCGAATGTATGAACAAAATATCCCATGTCTATCTTGTTGATTTTGAGATGGTTTATGATTATCAGGAAATTCATAAAAATGACGGACATTATTGAAATAATAAGCGCATTTTACATAACTTTCCCAAAATGCTTAACAATTCCACTGAATGATTTTTTCTTTCGTATCCAACAAATGTTTTTGTTAGGAAAATGTATAGTAACCGTTTCTGGTAAATTAATTAAAACGTCTTTTTAACCCCTGAAGATAATGTTATACCATTTGCACACCTCTGAGGAATAATGTTCAACACTTTACAGATAATCTGAACATTATTAAAGTGATTATGTAAGTCGTGATTTAGATTTAAAGATAGCAGGAACTGGATGTATTTTATCTGATGAGTCTGCATAAAATGACTGATGACCGATTTGAAATTTGTCTCACGTTCTTTTACCGATTTTAGTCCATTGCCATCTTTGCTCACGAACATGAATCAATGCAATATACTGTCTTTCATAGAACCTTGGTTTTACTTGCAGCTAAGGCGGAAACTTGTTTTTCCGAAGGCTTAAATTTACAGTGTTCTCCAATTGTATTGTTCTTTTCTTGTGTATGCATACACATATGTCTGTTTTACTATTCTTTCATTTGTACATTGTTCTGTTGTTCGTATTTTCCTATTTTGCATTAACCTTACGGTTATTTTTTTCTGTGTTTTACAACAGTCATAAAATTTAATGCGTACAAGTCTGACCAAAATGAGAACCATTCCTTATAACTACTATCCAAACAAGTGAAGTGCATAACAATAGAAATTTCTTCAATAATTTGACATGATCGGGTGTGGCAGAAATAATTACGTACACAAGAACCATTATATAATACAGGTATATTTTAATACTCATATCAATGTCGTGATTGACACTTATGTGACAACTAACTGACCTTTTCTTTAATGACGTAGTTTGAACTAATTATGTTCCATAACTATTTTACCGACGCCTGCATAGTCGAGTTACATAAGGTAAAAGTCATAATCATTGTAAAAGGAAATAATTCATTAATCAAATATCTCTTTTACTGCACAAAAGCTCCCACTTACAATACAGTTTGTAAATACTAATAATGATGAGAAAACGCTTTTTAAGAATATATTTCAGATTAAACGAAAGTAAACCAAATAAATAAATTTAGGGTACAATGTTAAAAACAAATTATTCAGTAAAATGGCTTACTTCGGTTAAAGTATTTGCCTTTGAGATCTTGCAGTTGTACGTTGTAACTAGGTCTTCAGTCGTGGAGAGTAGACGCTTTCGGCTTGAAATAGCTTTAAGGCACTTCGAATACTCTAACATCGGCAATTTCTGTCTTTTATCTTTTCTGTTAGTTTTTTTTTTTTATTCTTCGTTCCGAACTGATGAATTGGGCCAATTCAAACTGATGTTTACAGTTCGTTCTTATGTTGTGCTGTTACATCCCTGTCACCGGTTAAGGAAGGGTTGAAGGCTCACAAACATGTTAACCCACGCCACATTCTATATGTTCCTGTCCAAAGTAAGGAGCTTGTTATTCAGTGGTGTCGTTGGTTACTGTCTGTCATATGCTATTTCCGTTTATTGTTTTGTCATAAACCAGGCCTTTGGTTTTTTGTTGAATTGTTTCACCCTTTGTCATGTCGAGGCCCTTTATAGCTACCTATACGGTATGGGTTTTATCATTGCTGAAGGCCGTACGGGGACCTATAGTTGCTTACATTCACTCCAATTTTACTCGGTTAAACAGTTGTCTTATATCATATCATTGATATCAACATTGTTGACGTCTGTCCGCTGCTTCTTTTTTTATATTCCTACGTCAAAAGTAAATGATAACATGCATATAATGATAATACTTGCACTTTATGTTTAATTCACGTATAGAGATGTAAAATTAATTTTGTAAAAAATAATAACAGCCAGGAATTGCAATTCTTGACTCCAAAATGATTGAACGACATGTCAGAATTTTAAATATAAATTTGTACAAACAGAAATAAAATTTTTCGAAGTGACTGAATTTTATCTACAAACTGCCGAAATAAATTAAAGAAAAAACAATCCAACAAAAATACCGAACTCCAAGGTAAATTAAAAAAAGGAGAGTTCTATAAAACCCGAACAATTTGGAATCATTGTTATAGTATGCAACGTAGAGGTCTCTTAGTGCTTCGTTCCGATAACACAAAAGACATGAAATAAACACATTTTCTACTTCTCCACTAGACACACAGGCGAAAGGACATAGGCTGATTATGTAGGCTCCTATCCGGAAAAATATAATGTGTCTGGGCAGGGAAACAAATGTTGTGTATTAGTTTTTGGAAAATCACACTCAAGATAAATAAGGATATGCGGTGTGATTGCTAGTGGGTCAACAATCCACTCAATACCGAAAGAAGGAGAATGTAAACAACTTTAGGGCAATATACAACCTTTAACAATAAACAAAACGTATACCGTATAGTAAGCTATAAAATGCACCGGCATGACAAAATGTTAAACGAAAAGGAAAATCAACGACCAAATTAAAGCTAAAATTAATAAAATATGTAGAAACAAATATGGCCGATAGCAACCGACGAAAACCACTGCATTACATGCCTCTGACTTGCAAAAAGCACATAAGACAGAGGTTTAACATGTTTGTAAGCGCTCAACTAGTCCCTAACCTTTAGCTTTGTCATTGGTAAAGAGCACAACATGTAAGAGAAAATTGGAAAAGGCTTGACTAATAAAATCGACACTTAGCATTTAAAAACCATATCAAAAAGAAACCAAACCTCTAGATTCTGATTAAAGAGTACGCAGTCACTGAATGCAAAGCTTATTGCTAAACTGTTATTTAGTAAACAGCGGGATAAATATGTCATATTTCTCGCTTGACTGCTACCATCAGTCCATTATCCTAAATACTAGTAAACAACGTTTCAAGAAATTCAATTCCTGGTATACATTGCAATCTGCACTCAAATTTTTGCAAGCTCATCTGCCATACTATCATTAAATTACGTGTACAAGTTATAAGTAACAGGTCGGTGAAGTGGGAATATTGTATACCGTATGTTTGCTATCATAAAGCACTAATAAATCGTACAATAACTATTATTTCCTGAATCTTTTTATGTTTGATGTTTTATCTGTTTAATTTTACATTCAAACCACATCATCGAAAAGAACCAATAAAAAGAAAAAAGAAAAAAATATTACATTTAATACTACATTCTTGTTCATGATGTTTGATATCTTTTGTACTTTTAGAGATATTCCATGCATGTTCACGGTATTAACATGCATCCGTTAAGAACTGTTGGACATGATAATTTATTGCAAATTACACGATTTGTTTTTTGCCTTCATGAAATTTAATTTGAAATTGTAAACAAAGTTAAAAAACTAAATCAAACTTGAAAAAAAACATTTATAATGTAATTACAGTACGTATTGTATTAAGAGAAAAAATTACATAAACTTAATGACTACTTGAAACACAGTGTGATGCATCAGACAGCTTATCATAAACTGATTAAATATATCAGCTTTAGTCGTAACATCTCCCAAGTGGTTCTAAGTAAACGAAATTAGTTATTCCGTTATAAGGCTCTTTAGTTAATTCTGACGCGAAACATTTCAAAGGGATATTCAAAATCATAAGTCGGAAACAAATTGACAATGACATGGCAAAAACGAAAAACGACCAAAGGAAAAACAATTGTATCCAAACACATCATAAATAACCAAAGCCTGAGCAATAAGAAACATAAAGGACACCGGAGGAGATCTCTAGTGCTCAGGAAGGGTAAGCAGATGCTTGATATGAATAAGTAAAAAAATACTAGTGGATGCTTTGAAATGTTTTTGTTTAATATTAATTGAGAAGCGACAGTTGATTCAGATTTTCTACATCATCTGCAAACACAACATTTGACAAATGGATCAATCTTGAAATAGCACAATTTTAACACTAAAAGTACATAGGGTTATGGGTTTCGGAGTTTTAATACTTGTTTCAAAATCGGAATGTGGGCGAAAATCTAATTCTTGATAATAGTAAATCTGTGAAATCTTCTCCACGATTAAAAGATAGAAGGTAAGACTTGAAGAACCAATCACATTAAACATGTACATGCAAACTTGACCAGCAGTATCGGAGATTTCATGCTACACAAAGAAGCATGATCTTCGAAAGCGCAGTGCAAACGGGGCACGAAAAGCTAAAAATCAATTGTTTTAAATTCCCTCTTACACAATTTAAAACAGGATCATAACAACAAGGGTATACATTTGTGAAATCTTTGAACTGTTTAGGTCTTGAATCACTGGGAAAAAAACTTAAAATATACACAAGGTTTCAGTGTTTTGACCAAGGACAGAAAAAAGAAACATTATGTTTACGATTTATCCAATATATAGTTAAACAGATTAAAGTATTTAAGATGAAGGTTCATACTTACACCAAAGCTCATATTTTACATTTATATGGCATGACGTCGAAATTTTTGTCTAACCCTCGAAATAAATAAAACAATGTAAGAGGTATCAGCAGCCTAGTTTTCAGAATAATGGGGGAATATTAGTAATCTACTGGTAATGATAACAAATTAATTATCACAGTTTTCAATTCTAAATAAGTACTTTTTACGTACATGTAACACGGTCGAGGAGATATGCTGCCTTGTTGTTGTTTTCAGCAAACAAGATTTTTGTACAGAATTAAATATGATGTGAATATATTTACGATGCATAAAAACTTATCATATCAGTTTGAGTTCTATCACTTGTAAGCAAATTTTGATATGAAACGATCATTTTGATCTGCTATTAAACCCTTGAACAATAAATTATTAAGTCATTTTAGTCGATTCGGTCAATTTTATGACTTATGCCCTTTGGTGATTAATTCAGTATTGTTTTGACAATTCACTTGCAGCCAATTTTAATTTTAAAAGATATGTTCAGTCTATGTTCAGACTGTAAAGTAGTTTTTATTTACCTGTACACATACTAAATTTTCTGAACATACTGAATTTATCGTGGTTGATCCCGATTGTTACATCAACGAATGCGAAGTATCACCTAATTTTGACGTGCAATTGGAATCACGACGGATGTCATAAATGAAACAGGAGCTGCTTAAACTTCCGGAACACATAGGGCTCATCTCTCTTTTATAGGTTTGTTTTACTCAATCTTTAGTTTTCTGTGTAGTGTGTTCATGAATGTTATTTGTTTTTTCATTTTTGTTTTGTTTGTCCATGGTTTTTTTTGAGTTTTTTTTTCTGCTCAAGGTTTCTGATGGATATGTTCTACTTCCATTTTCTATGTTTTTAAGACCGTGTTTTTAACCTTAAAAATCTGCTGAATTCATTTTTTTTTTATAATAAAACTGCTTTCTCTAGTCAACATTTATTTTAGTCATAGCGCAAGTAACATTTACTATTTTTGAAATACAAATATTTGTCAAGGAAACACATACTTAATCAATAATACATTGTAAATATTCGAGTCTTAGACTTATATTAATGACATTTTCAAAACTGCGAAGGATGTAATTACAGTCTTAAGCCACAAACCAAGGATACAATAGTGTAAACAAAGATGATTTGCTTGCAAGGATAAACAAATAATATGTATAAAAATATTAATCATTTTATCAAGCCATCTAATGACAACAGTTAATACGTAACTGGTAATATTTTATTATCCAACATCAACAATGTTTGAACTTATTCAGACAAACTTAGGAGTTTTTCTTATTGAATCACATCAGTTATTGTTATTAAGGTCTGTTGGATATTTCCCATTCTTAAGATTTATTTTTTATTTATAAGAATATTTTGTAATTACGAATAATATATCTTTTTAATTTTACTGTCTATTTATAGAATAAAGAATTTGATTTGAACATCAAATGATTGTAAATAAAAAAAAATATAAATCAATATCTTAGTTCTTGAATTGATAGTGGAAATATTGTTTGTGATTGATTTATTATGTATTTGTTTTTAATTTTGCAACTCAGAAGATGAAATAAAATAAGACGGGGTATGAGTCACAGAAACGACAAAAAATAACCAGAAGACAATCTAGAAGGCAGCAAGAATGCAGTATTCAATAGTAGAGAAGTGTTTTATAGTATGGCAAGCTACCATTGCACAAAGACTTAGTGCTTAAAATATGACATAAGATAACTACTGGGAAATTTCCTCACTTACGCCTTTCATAAAGCCGATAGTCGATTTCTTATATTTTAAAGACACGCTTGTATGTAGAATCTAATTATTACCTATAAGGGTAAATTTATCAATAAAAGATACTAATTTTTAAAATAGTTTTTGGCCAATTCAATTAACGGTAAACTCGGCGTCCTAAAAATCTAATTCTGATTAGATCTCATTTAAATTCTTGTTGATTAAAATGTAAGTATCGACAGGGTGCAGGATCATAAATGTCAATAACTGGATATAAATATTATATTTGTTTAGTTATGTATATTGACAATACAAACAGTGTAATTACAGTGTAGATACAGATCAAATACAATATTCAACGAAATTACAAAATGTACCCTGTTAAATCTATAACATTTAAAAAACGATGTATTCACAGGACACATTAATTTCTATGGATCATATCTTATATAATGAGTTCTTTCGAAAATCAGCTTTAAATAAGGATATGTGAATGAGTTTGTAATTAGACTTCCGTTGGTAAAGCCACTCAAACCAAAAACTGTAAATATGAACCGTGAAACTATGATTGACACCAAAAGTTTACTGTCACACATCTATACATTCATACAAAAGCAATTTATGTGATCTTAACTGTTATCAAAATTTGAATGTTAATAAAGCTGAAAAACAACCCTGTATGTTGAATTCAATAATAATGCTTACATGTAGTTTATAATAATTCTTTTATAATATTACTAAAAATGTTGTCAACGTTAGAGGGAATAACTATTATGAATGATTTTGAGATAAAAAAAAAAAAAAAGGACTTTGGTACAAATACATTATTAGAATAATTAATTTAATTATTTCAGTGTTCAACAAAGATAAACATTCCAAGTATTGTTGTCAAAGCAAATGATATAAAGGTGAATGTATATTCGTATAATGACTTTGACAGAAAATGATGTTCAAATCTGTACTACATTATTATATTATAGACAGATAGCAATTTACTAGTCAAATGATAATTCTATTCAATAATTTAAGATAAGAATACAAATATTCACACGCAAAGATTTCAGGATTTAGATATACCTTATAACTTCAAAACGAGTTCCTTAACGTCAAACATTTATTTCTTTTGTTAGTTTTATCGGTAACGGCAAAACATTCATTTTTTTGGGTTAGTTTTATCAGTGTTTAAAATGGTCAACCTAAACCTTTCTAAACAAGAATAACATTAACGCTCTTAATACAAGCTCATGATGTTTTTTTGTAGAACAACTAAGACACGGCAATTCATAGGCTGGTTTCATTATAGAAAATATCCACCAACAAATAGGGTTGTATTTACATTCGACAAATAAGAATCTGCATGGGGGTCACAAAAGGTTTATAAACACACATACCTGAATATAATTCGAAGTATGCTCTATAAGTATCTTTTGATGCAAAATTTGTTTGCTGGTATTATAGTACGAAATATAAAAGATAATACAAGATATTGCAACATGAAAACAAAACTTGACTCTTTCAAGTAATTGATGTGCAAAGTTCACCACTGAATTTTTTTATTGGATTTTCTAGCGATTTTTGAATTTGTCAGTTTCTAAATTTTCAGTTTCTCTAAATATCTCTAAACGTGTATATTGTAATCCTTCTTTGATCAGAACAACCTTTCTGTTATGCGTAAAAACATCCTACATTGAATATACTAGTAACTCCAGCTCGTAATATAAACAGTCATCATTCAGTCAATGTAATCAAAACAACATTTTGCATGGATGACTTCACATGCTAAATGTGTCGCGTACACAGAGATAAGTTCCAATGACAGACACACTTTAGATTTCTTTAGTTAATGTCAAAGTAAGTGTATGCATTCGACATATGAATATCTCTTAACTAATTAAATCCTGAAATCTTAGTGTAAGAAATATTTTATGCATACGGACCAAGGAACCAAATATAAATATATCAACACAAACATTGAGTCTTCTATATGACTGCATGGTCCATGCAATGAAAAATCAGTTCAGAGCGAGGAAACTATCGTTAAAGGTTCCTAGCGTACGAATATTATTTGGTAAAATGAGTTGCAGAACTTCATTCAACTGTTCGATGTAATTATATAAAATAAGGATGGAAACAAATTCTTTTAAATTTATGTGGAACACTTTTATTTGATGAATGGTGGTGTGTGGTTATCAACATTATGACTGAAAGGTCCCCAGCAGACTGTAATTGGACAAAAGCGTTGTGTTAGAAAACTAATTACAATCTGTCCAGTTACATCATTGTAGCTATCTATTTAAAACGTAGGTCTTAGCTGTTTTGAAATTCAACATATTGAAAAAAAATTTCAATTCTAATAATTTAATCAGTCTCATACGAAGTTAACCTTTTTGCATAATTCATAGAAAACTATAGCTGCAACTTTGATAGTTAAAATACGAAGCCGTTAAGAAGATGCAATTTGTCTTCCAAAAATAAATGAAATATTATCTCGAATGTGATATCACTATATACTAGCAAAAACTGTTAATTCCTCAATGTATGGCAAACATTTCAAGCATTACCTTTATATGTTTGTAATTGAAAACAAATGAGCATAGTTAACCTTTTCAGAATTGCAGAAAGTATTTGATTTCTCTTTTCAAACCTCGTTATGGTCCATGGACACAGCCACGTTAACGTACCGTTATGCGATATTGTATCGCCAGTTTAGTAGCATTTTGCATTTTTCGGGGAAAGTGTTGGATTAATAGAACATATTTATTGAATTTAAGTGATACAATATCGACCTACCACGTACACTGAAATGTTTCCCATTGACTTTCGCTGAGGTTTTAATGTTTGAAATATGCCACGCCACTGGAGATGTTCATGTAACAAGATTTTGGCATGTTAAAACTTAACATTTTAGGGGTTGTAAATTTGGGGCAGTTTTAGGATGTTAAGTCTATTTTTTCTGCTAGAATACTTACATAATATATAAAAAATAAATACATATGAAAATAAGGAGATGCGGTGTGATTTTCAATGAGACAACTATCCACCAAAGTTCAAATGAAGTGGATGTAAGCAATTCTATGCAACCGTACGGCCATGGCGGGGTTTAACATGGTTGTGAGCGCTCAACCCTTCCCTAACCTGGGACATTGTTGTTACAGCACAAACAAGAACAAGAACAGTTCATTCATATTTAACCTCAGTAAAAAACCAAATACATAATTAACTGTCTATAATAAGACACGTGTAATTTAAATATTGTTAAGAAAATATCTTAAAAATTGTTTTAAAATGAACAAAATAACTAACAATTTAAAAAATTGTATGTAAACATCGCTGGTTACATAAACTACACAGCAAATATAATTAACAGGAACTTACAGTTCACCTTCATAGTTCATAAAAGTAAACAAACCTATAATTCCCATCAAAACAAATAAGAAGGGAAATAAAATACGGATCTAAAAGTACAACAGATACTGAATCCAAGTTTAGCAAGTAAATAAATCAGGTTTTATGTTATTCAATATCCAAATATTATATACACGCTTATAAAGTCATAATTCAAGAGGAAATGACAATTACGTCACTAGAAGTCAGAATCGCATTGAATTTATTTTCCTCTAAAAGTACTCAACATGTTTTCGTTCAATTATTCTGAAATTTTAGCTCCTAACTACAATAACTTAGGAAATGTTATATGATTTTGTCGTAGGAACGTTTCTCAACAAAAATGAGTTCAGAATAAATCAATTTTATTATTTTTCTACTATTTGCACAATGATACGACGCGATATCTAATCATGGTATGCATTGCCTCGGGTAACCTCCAATTTGAAATGTTCGAAATTTATTAAAAACGTTTTTCTAAGATTTGTCTTTAATCACAGTTAGCAAAAGTTTGTAACCATATTAAAAGGTTCGACTTTTGACACATAACACCGCTAGTTCTCATTATTGTCTGTACTCATCTTCTCATTAAACTATGTTTTTCCACTGGCACTTGCTGCTATTCCCCTCTTCTATATTTAATTTTTCTATAATAGAAAAATAAAGGATATGGCGTATCAATCCATGACACAAAATGCATATTTTTAATAAGATTTTCTTTTCTTTTAATCTCTGTGTTTTCCTTATTCAATGTTTTCCTGTTCATACCAACGAAATATTACAGTGAAAACCCAACTAGCTGGAAATAAAGATATTTTCGAAATATGTTGACTAAATCATAAGACTTACCTTCTCGCTTCTGTTTGTGATTTGTATATGCGACCACTCAGATATCAAGACTTTTCAGATTTTCGCTCATCAGTTGCTCAAATTTTCTTGAAGTCGATTTCTGGAAGGTGTACATGCACGTTCGGTTAAACCTAAACATTTTATAAAATTGATGAAACGAAAAACTGAAAATAAGAATAAATATATGACAAATGCCACAATTATAGTTTTCCTTTATCTTCTTTTGATTTTTGAGAAGTTACAAGCTTTATGTCCCAGTATTTCACGTTATATCTTTAACATGGTGTTCTAAGCCTTGCTATATTAATGCAGGTTTCACTAACAGTCGTAGATTTTACATACTTTACAAAAATCTGACAAAATGAATGCTAAGTTTATACGTTTGGAGGTCAAAATAATGAATTGATTCATCATTACTATGCCTCAATTTCTCAACTCACTTATTACTTTTAAATCTGTCATAAGCCTCTGATGTTCATTTTATCATATATGACGTAAATGGTTTTGTCATGTTCCTTACTACCGAAATGTCAGAATAAATGGACGAAATACGATAGTCATTATCAGATTTCAGGTAATACTAAATACAAATAATATAATTACAATTTAAACTGCGAATTTTATTTTTTGGCAAAACGTATCCCTACCGGAAATTTTGCTAACATAAAATCATCGCAAAAGTTTCTTAACGCATGAACTTTTAACTTATTCACAACCGGATGTGATCACTCTATCGATATACCTGAGAGTCACTTCGTTTGACAATTAATATCAGGAGATGTTTTTTTTTACTGCGCTGAATGTTGATTTTTATTGGACTTATGAGATATTTGTATACAATTCACTCAAGATAGTAAAATAGTTTATACGTAGGCTTTTCCTGATTAATTATTAATCCTTAATTATAGAAATAGAGAATATGTGTGTGGCAATTCAACATGTTTAAAGGGTTATTGAAACTAAATTGTGATTGTTTTGCACATGCAGTCAAATACTATTTTATTAATGCCTTACTCACATTCGAGTCGAAAACTCTTCTCTTAGAGTAAGAACAAGACCCTTGTGACCCTCTTTCCGACTAGAAAGATTTGAGTGGTATCACGCCTTGTTAATATGTTTTCTCCAAACCATATTTATTTATGACCAAGGACGTTCCGGGAAATGGATTTAAAGATGAACATATTAACTTTTGATATCCCAATTAGCGAGTTTCATACTTGTCTTGGCACCATCATAACAATTAAAAATGTAAAAACGTAAAAACATATGATGGGTCATTACATTCAATTATCAGTATCTTCATCATTTAATTCTGGTGCATGTAAGAATGGCAATATCAATTACCTCGAAAGCGTGGGCTTGTGAGCTAGTTTGAACCTGCAAAATATCCAATGCAGGAAATCATTAACGAAAATAATCGAGCGTAAACAATACTAACATTGTTTATATTGCATAATCATTGTGTATTCTGGTACACCAAATATTGCCGTTAACTGTCAGGTAAGTGCCAACGAATTTGATAAACACTATATAGTTTTCTTGTTGTGAGCCATTTAAATATAATTTTACATCCACAAAACTCGAGGAATAAACGAGTTTTTACATAAATTATATTTTTGAAACTCCACTTACTGATTAAAAATGGAATAGGAAATATAACTTTATTAACATTATCGTCGTTAATTTCTTTTCTGTAACTTTTAAACACGGGTGAATAATCATGTTTAGCAATTAAGCCGCTTTCAAACATTAATTGATACGCAGAGGAACTTAACGTTACTGACTTTCTTTACGGTGAGGCGCTCACAAACATATTTAATCTCGCCACATTCATTATGTGCCTGTCCCAAGTCAGGAACCTGTAACTCGGTGGTTGTCGATGGTAGGTGTCTGGCATATTTAGCTTTCGTTTATTGTTTCGTCATGGGTCGATTTTTTTCTGGATTGAATTGTTTTACATAGTGTCGTGTCGGAACATTTATAGCTGACTACACGGTATTGGTTTTGCTCATTATTGAAGGAATCAAGGTGACATAGAATTGCTTAAACTCGCTTCATTTTGGACTTGATGGACTGTGGTTTTTATTTATGTTTTTTCAGTTGTCTCATTGCAATCATACCGCATTTCTTTAATTTATACATGCAGATGAACATACTTTTATATCCGGTTAAATGCAGAGAAGCGTCACATTATTGCCGTCAGTAAGACTCTGTTACAAAAGCACGGGCTCTGTTCTATCAATCTTACTAGACGACGACTATTCCATGAAAATACACACTATCATATAGGATTTAAGATAAGAGCCATTATATGAGCCTTCAAATGGAGAAATTGAAAATAAATCCAGAACCAATACCGTACAGTAAGCTACTAAAAAAAAAAGCACCAGCATGACAAATGCGAAACAATTCAAAATGGAAAACAAACTGCTTGATTTAAGCTAAATATGACAGATACTAACCAACCACAACCACTGAGCCTATGCTTATAAGCTTCTGACTTAGGACATGCACGTTAAGAATATGTGTGTAAGCGCTCAAACCTTCCTTAACTCCTGACAATATATCAATAGCACACCATAAAAACAAACTATAACATTCTGTATGAAAATGCTGAACTCGTTATATCGACACAAGAAACCTCACAAAATAATAATAATAAAAAAAAAAACCCACGAGGTACCAAACTAACAGTACTCAAAGTAACTGATAGCTGGTTCAAAGCTAATTTCAACTTATAAAAATATGTCATATGTTTTCCCAGATTAAGATATCTATCAATGAAAATGTACAGCTAACAGATTGAATTTAAAGACGTCATAAAGCATGGTAACTCTTCATTGTTAAGGAAAGAGGAGAGTGTGTGTTTGGTTTTTTTTTTTAACAAAAATCATTGAAAACAATCTGCAATGACAATTGATTTCATCTCTTATCTTATCAATGCATTGTTTTCATTTGAATATATAAAAAAAATGTGCTTGTGAACATACAAACAAATCAAATTAAAAAAGCAAAAGGAAATTGATGAACGTTTCATTCATCTATTCTCTTTTTTAAAAATCCCTTCCTACTGTACAATGATAGAACTTGCATGTAACATTGCATATCCATCAGTGACCTAGATTTTTGTTTCTTCAAAGTTTTTAAAAATATTAATACAACTATCAGATTTAGAAATTCGGACAACGATAAAACCGTAGAATGATTTGAAAACAGTTAACATTTCCACCACATAGATGTTCCGTATTCTATTTTTAAGGAATCGGAAATATGTCAAATCACTTTTGTTTTTCATAAACATATATATCTTTCTACAGTATTTTTTACAACAACAACACTTTCACTTTTTTTGCAATGGCATTGTCAGTTTGTTTTCGACTTGTGAGTTTGAATATTACTTTGGTATCTTTCTTCTCCCTTTCAGCTTTTATTTCAAAATCAAACAATGACTAACAGGACCCTGAAATATGATAAAACATACAACGAAAAAATAAATTCCAAATAATTAAGGTCAGTGTTGTGTAATACAAAACTATAGGCAAATTATTTTCTGTTAACTATCGGAAAACTTAGATTCATCACTTCAAATATAAAACTCGATAAGCGTGAAAGGCATGGACTCGAGCCGGATTTGTTTCAATACCTAGTAGGTAAGTGAGTAATGAGTTTATTTTTAGAGGGTAACACAGTTAGCATAAAGCTTATCTTCCATTTTGCCCTCACACAAATTATATAAAGTAAATACACTATATACAAATGTATTAATATGAAATATACAAAGCACATGATGTATATACTAGCATACATTCATACATAATGTAACTCTAGGATATTCAATTCTATTCATTAAAATAGTTCATTATCACAATCCCGTCCTTAATATTTTGAAAAATGACGTACTGTTACATGTAGCTAAACATTAAAAATCCATTGCTTTGATAGATATCCATGCATGCATATATGGTTGTATCATTGATAGGTACACGTGTTTCAAGTATTTAATGTATTAATTCTTAATAATACATCAGTGTGTGTCATAACAAACGCTAAAGATAATTTCTTTGAAATGATATTGACAACCCACACAAATATGTTAATTAATTTGCAACATTCTACTTTAGAATTAAGAGTGTTTAAGTGAACATTGAATAAAAGATTTCAGACAAAAGGTTGCATACAAAAATCAAAAGATGTGGTTTGATTGCCAATGAGACAACTATCAACCAGATACCAAATGATGTAGAAGTTAACAACTAAAGGTCACCGTACGACATTCAACCATGAGCAAAACTCATACCGTATAGTAAGCTACAAATGGCCCCGAAATGAAATGTAAAACAATTCAAACGAGAAAACCAACGGTCTGATTTATGTACAAAATGTATTCATTCTAAGTTCTAGGAATCATGCAGACATATTCATTTCCCAGGAATCAAATTGGTTATAGGGATGTTTTCCGATAGTTCTTTTTTTTTTTAAATTCAACACATTTTAAGTCTTACTCACTGAGGCAATAAAACTGTAACCGTAGTTAAAGGTCGAAACCATCCCCAAACCGCATAATATTACTATCAGATGTACCGAGCTACTGTTTATAGGTATGAGATATACATCTGTGATCATATTTTTTTCATAAAAATTGAATGTTGTAGTACAAAGCAATTTTGTACACGTCAGTATAATATGTTTGTGGTCAGTTGTAGGGGCGGAGAGGGCATGAGTGCCCGTAATGAATTATCGATCTTGGGTATGTAACCGACAAATGTTAAAGCCTACATTTGCAATTTGACTAATATGTATTCACTAAATCGGGTTTAAACTCACTGCAATGGTAATATGTTACAGTAGTATGTACAACTAATCCAGCTTCCGAGCCCACTTTGCCACCAAGGCCCCTATAGCTCATCAGAAAAATACTCATGCATCTGGTCACCATGGTCACGTGAAATTGCGTTCAATACTTTTGATAAGATATTTTTGTTAGTTTAATTTTAATAGACGCAAGAATAATACAGATCTCAGGACATTTTTTAAAGTCCTACTCAATAAGTTTAATTTTGATATACGCAAGAACCATTTGCAAATATATTTCCAACGTTTTATTACGCACTATATTTTTTCTCCGTCATTTGATAGCTTAAATCATTGTTTTTATTACAAAGATGACAAAAGACCTTTAGTCTAAGGACAATTATAAGTCATACTCAATACGTTTAAGTTTGATATACGCAAGAACAATACAGGTCTAAGGACAATTATAAGTCATACTCAATAAGTTTAACTTTGATATACGCAAGAATAATACAGGTCTAAGGACAATTATAAGTCATACTCAGTAAATCTCATCAACGTAGGATTTCTCTTATAGTGATTCCTTGGAAATTAATTGTTTTGATTTGTATCCGTTTTTTAATTGTCATCTTTGTAATAAAAACAATGATTTAAGCTATGAAATGACGGAGAAAAAATATAGTGCGTAATAAAACGTTGGAAATATATTTGATTTAAGCATTAAAGTTTTTTCCAGTGTTAGATTTAAAAATATTTACTTAATTGGACATAAAAAGAAATTATTAAAGCTATTTTGATATATCATGTATATTAAAAATTTGCCGTTATGCCCCTTTTGAAAGTACTATCAAGATGTAAGTATTTCAATTGGGACAAATTGTAGCCATCTGAGAGATGATTTGTTAACAGTTATCAATATATTGGCAAACGTCAAAGGACCATAGAAATACAAAATCAGAAAAACCTTGAAGTGACAGCATCTTATTTCTTTACTAGAAGTCAATATAATGTTTTGTCTGCGTTAAATTTATTCACAGCTGGGCGATTAAGAGTTTATCAAAGTATATTGACATTAAAAGGTTTATCAAACATCTATTATTCATATGAAAAAAGTAACCAGTAACGTATTATGGATAACTGTTTTTGCTTTAACTCTTTTATTTTTGGTAGACTGCAAAGGTATCGCGGTTCCTTTTGTAGTATTCTTCAGTCAGCATTGTGTACCAACACACCATTTACTTGCAAAATTCGATATTATTTGAATAAAACGATTTTAATTAAGCATCAGTTCCGAATCGGGTAGAGTAGTCTTTTCAACGCAGAGGTTGGCTAAGCATTCGCATAGTCTTTTGAACAAGGGAATTAGGAGTTATTTTCACAGACTTACACTTCAAAATATCCCAATATTTTATTGTGACATACTGACCTAGTTGAAAAATGATGTGGAGGTGACATTACCTGTTATATTTGATATTCATGTATACGACGTGTTGTTGATTCCAAACTTGACAAATTTACTGAGTAGACATAATCGTGTGATTAGTGCGTGCAAAACAAGTTATAACCCGTTCCATTCGTTTGATGAGTTTGACCTTTTTATTTTGCCATTTTATAAAGGATTTTCCGTTTTGAATTTTCCTTGGAGTTCGGTATTTATGTTATTTTACTTTGTACACGCCAGTATATAGTTTTTGTGGTCAGTTGTAGTGGTGGAGAGGGCATGAGTGTCCGTCGGCAAATATCGAATTTGGATAAGTAACCAACAAACGTTATAGCCTACAATTACACGTTGACTTGATTTTTTATTCATTCAACCATGTTACAACTCTCTACAATGGTGATAGACCACTCGGTCAACGGACAAATACTATGTATCTGGTTACTTGACATTGTTTTCAATAATTTTATTCAGATATTTGTCAGTTTGGTTTTGATAAACGCCAGACAAATACTGGTTCAGAGACATTCACAAGTCAAACTCAATAAATCTCATCATCGAATGATTTGTCTGCTAGTAATATCATTAGAAATTAATTGTTTTTGAATTGTATCCGCTTTTCCCTTCGCATCTTTTAAACAAAACAAAATAAATTAAGCTATGAAAATGACGGAAATCATTAATAAAAAAAATCGTGCGTAATAAAACGTTGTAAAAATATTGGTTTAAAGCATTGTGATTTTCCAGTGTTAGAAACAGATATTTAATCAATTGGAC
This sequence comes from Mytilus californianus, assembly GCF_021869535.1. Lineage (NCBI taxonomy): Eukaryota > Metazoa > Mollusca > Bivalvia > Mytilida > Mytilidae > Mytilus > Mytilus californianus. The sequence continues at coordinate 55,221,477 of NW_026262679.1, read as the reverse complement.
ATACAAAGAAATGTTAAAAACCATTTTGATATATTAGAAAATCCACGTATTGCTTTTTTTGAAAATACTACCAAGATGTAAATATTTCAATTGGAACACATTTTAGCAATTTGAGGGAGGATTTGTTTACAGTTACGAAAATCAATCCAATGCTAAACGTCAAAGGACAATACACAAAAAAAAAAACACAAAAAAAACCAAAAACAATCTGAGAATGTTTTAGATATAACCTGAAGATGTGTAGATCATAAATGAAAATATTTTTTGTTTCACAATCAATACAGTACAATTAAACAATAGCTTTCTAAATCTAAAATCACGATGAAAAATAGATTTATTAATACATTTTAAAAAAATGTAAAGACAGCAATCAGCCTCTTATTTCCTCACTATAACAATAAAAAGAATTCTAGAGGTCAATATAATGTCTTGTCTGCGTTAAATTTATTTACAGTTGTTTGAGATTTCGGGCGATGAAGAGCTTAACAAAGTTTATTGACATTTAAAAAGTATGATAAAAATACCGAACTCCAAGACAAATTCAAAAAGGGAGAGTTCATAAAAACAGACAAAATCAAATGCTACCAATCAAATGAACAAATGAAAACCAGCTGCCATATTGCTGACTTGGTACAGGCATTTTTCAATAAAAAATGGTGGTTAAACCTGGTTTATAGCAAGCTTAACCTCCTACTTGTATGACATTTGTTATAGTTCTGTTATATCAAAAAGTTTATCAAACATCTAGTATTGATATTAGAATAAATAACCAGTAACGTATTATAGAAAACAGTTGTTACTCTATATCTTTTACGTTTGGTAGATTGAAAAGGTATCGCGATCCCTTTTGTGGCATTCTTCTGTCAGCATTGTTCGAATACTCCATTGACTTGTAAAATTCGGCGCTATTTTTTTAAAACGATCTTAGATCAGTTATTACGGTATAGATGTCTTTTCAACTTTGAGGTTGGCTAAGCAATCGGGTAATCTATCTCATAAGCGAATTAGGCAAATGGAGTAATTTTCACAGATTTCCACTTAAAATATCCAAACACATAATGACGCCTTGCTTCTAAATCCATTGGAAGTTGGATGTCTATTGATTGCTATTTAAGTCTTAAATACATGATTTTTATATTAGCTGTTATTGGCTTTGAACAAGCTTTCAATAACTTAGTGTTCTCTTTATTGTACTTTGTGTCCTTTTGTGTTTTTGTCATTGCGATGTGTATCGATCAGATGAGTTAAGCCCTTTTCAACTGATTTTTACAGTTTGTTCTTATGTTGTGCTTTTAAAACATTGTCCAAGATTAGGGAGAGGGTTCAACTCAGATTCAAACTCATAAGATAAACTATTAACACAATGGGAAAAAAACCCAACAAATACGACAAAAAAACAAACATACGCATCAATCGGTGATATAACAAACTGAGAGACACAGAAATAGCTTCGTCCGATGTCCTTTTCTGCTTTTACCTTTTTCAAGAACGTTCAGAGCCAAACTTCGGAATGCCACATATCGATAGATATTTGTAGGGAGAAACTATATTAACAAAACTGTGTCGAAAATAATAGCTCAAATTTGTCAAAATGAATAAGGACATACAATATATGTATGGGAAGCTTACCTATTCGAACATTTAAGTATGTGCCATTTCGGAATTTTCAAATCGATTATTTCCTATAAGTTAAAACTGATTTCGTAAAATAACCGATACATTTCATTCTATGCGTTATTGTCTGTGGTATAGGGTATTTGTATCCCTTGCATTGTGAAACCAAAGATCTCAAATGTGTATTTGCCTCTTGTCGTTAAACAATCGGCATGTAGAAGTACTCAAAAAGATTGATCTACTTAGTCAGAGGTTTAATTGAAATATGGGTAGCTATCTTGCAAGTTATCACGTAACAATATCAACGATAGCATGGTCTAATATAAGAGAGGTAGTATTATTACATCCTCGGAATTTTTGTAAGCTGGATTGTTAATATACATTCGTACACTTGTACAAACAATAAAACTTTCAGCCTTCAGCTATAAAAACAATAATTGATTGGTTGTTTGCAGGAAATTTGGTAGCTTAAAATAGAGTAATTAATATTCCACACAGAGTGAGAAAAACAATAACAGGAATAAAATCTGAAAACAAAACAAAAGTACTTACAAAAAAACAATTTGAATGTGATATCAAAAGTACATTCGATTCTTTAAACCGGTTTAAAGAATCGAATGTACTTTTGATATCACATTCAAATTGTTTTTGTATTCATGTTGAATTTCGTTTGTTTGCATCTTTGACCTTTACTTTTATTATAAAACGATTAAAAATTCAGTCCATTTTGAATTTATTGTCGGGCATCTATGCGTTACTTACTTGCTAAGGGAAGAACGGTATTGTATTTCCCTTTCATAGATCATGTTTTAATTTTATAATAGTAGTTCTTTATGTAAATATAGTGTGTGTTTATTGTCTACGTTAGCCATCTGTGCGTTCAGTGTCTTTGATTAAACATGTTACGCCTACTGTTTTGATAAGTGGACAATACTCTGGGTGTTATGTGGTTGATAGTGTGATAATATTTTATAGTACTCTAATGGGTTTTAAAAACCTTACTGAACGGTATGTGCCGTCTCGTGGATTCGGTGGCCGAGAGGTCTAAGTAGTCGAACTACTGTATTCATAGTCCGTCAACACCAAAATTGTGAGTTCAAATCCCGCTCGTAGCAGGTTGCGCTCGCCCCCAATCTTAATTCACTAGGATTGTCAGCTTTAATTTCCTACCAAAGGTTGGTGATTCTCTCTGGGCACTCAAGCTTCCTCTACAAATAAAAACTGACCGCCACGAAATATCTCAATAGCGTTGAAAGTGGTGTTAAACACCAATCAATCAATCAATAAAAGAATTTAGATTTTTGTCTAGTTGAAATTGTGACTACATCAGAATGTGTTTAGTTTAAGAGTCGTGTTTTCTATAGTCGAACAGTTCTAGTAGAAAAACTACATCCCGTCTTTCCTATACATCAATGACAAAAATAAGTCGTTATACTGAGATTGGCGTTGAAAATCAATCAATCAATCAATCAACTGTTCTCTTTGTAGAAATCTTTCACTGATGACTCTTTAACATTGTCCGTTTCTTGCAATTTGGGGTTTTTTTTTCGTAGTGTCAAATATGATCGCCATCCAAGAGGGTTTTTACTTTCGCTTGTAAGGAAAATCCCGGATAATTTTGATTCTTCTTCTAGTTCCTTTTTATTTTGATGCTATTAAATATTTTACGTATTTGAATTCAGAGGTTTTAGGGTTCAAGCGTAATAAATGACAGATATTCGATAAGCAGATCATCTTAAAATTAAATCTTTGACAATTCTCAATAACCATATATCTTACTATTTTAAATAAACAAAAGTGGGGAGAATAAACTAAAGAAATTAAATAAACATAAAACAAAACCTATTTACAATTTTTAAGGACTGTCATATCCTATTCTACATACTTCGTTGTTTCATATATTATTTGATGATCTAGAATGTAAAACTTAACGTACAGCTTGCACAATTATAAATTGTTCATACTTGATCAGATATTGGTTGACAGATATTGCTCCGTGGAAAGTTTGAACACCAGACAAACAAAGATATATTTCAAGTGGTATATGATACAGCCGAGATAAAGAGTCCATTAAAATTTATCATTTACCTTGTGCCATTCAACTGTAATATAAAACATTCGAAATGTTTTAAATAACGACGTAATCAAAGATTGTACAACAAATGGATACAACTAAGCATAACTCATATTATATGCAACGTTAACGCGGAGTGGACATGTTTTTGGTATTCCTTCTCCGAAATGCTAGTGTTAGTTTACGCGCGTTTTCTTTGTCAGAATAACAATTTTTTTTAAATTTACTAGTTGACCAATAAACGTAAGTTTATCATCTGCCTGTTTAGTCAGACGTTAAATGGCGTGTACAAAATAGGTTATTAGTTAATTTTCTACGTGCACTTTCAAGTACCTAGCGACTAAAGATTTATAATTTACAAATAATGTGTGCTTGACTCTTGCAAAGATAATTGCCCCCCCCCCCCCCTCCACAAAAAAAATGAAAACTTGTAATACCTACTAAGAGATTTGAAGTCAACATGTAGTTACTCTTTATAAAAACTGTTTGTAGAATCATACAGATGTACCAGGAATATGTATTACTTATTCAAGAGGTAGGATTATGCTGAGCTAATGTGATCTGTAGTTTCTGTTACAAATATAGAAACAATTAGTTAATATAGAGCCTTTATTGAATTTATAGCATAATTGTGTAAGTATTCGAATTTTGTTTTAAAATATTGAATTTTGTTTTGGTCGACTTAACAAAGGTTATTCAAGATACAGGGGAAATAAAATCGGTTTATGAATACATTACTTCGACATTTATACTCTTACTGATGACTTTGCGCACAAAACGTATCTCTTTAAAAAAAAATATCTCAGGTACCCTCGAGACCATTAGTTGGGAAAACCCCCTCCCCCAAAAAATAACAACTGAAAGCATAAACTCAACAATTATATAACAGTTATATGTATATAAAAAAGGAGATTCGTTGGAGTTCATTCAGTGTACTGTAATGAATGTATATTTTTATCTGAGATATTTTAATATATTTTCTTCGAGTTAGGTAGATGTAAGCCGTATGCTTTTTGTGGTTAATTGAGAATTGATTATAACAAATGAAAAACAAAATGCCTCATTTTTAGGCATTTTAAAGAAAAAGTGAAACTAGGTTTGAATCAAGTTTGTATATATTTGACCTAATATCTGTGTTTTGGAACTCGGAAATGTACTCAAAATCTTCCCTTAGTCAATATTAAGACCCCGTTTTCCCCTTAACGCTAGTCGTATCCCCACTTATAAATATGTATGCACTGAACCAGTATATAGAAATTTGATTAAAGATGTAATGACGTTCTATGAAATGGATTTAAAGATGAAAATATTAACAAATTATTGCCGACTTCTTCCTTTATTAATGTTAAGTAGACTTCATAAAGGAGCTTCTTAAGAGTAATGCAAAGAAGCTGGCGCTATCCCCTAACTTTACGTTCCCTTTATAGATGATGTCCTTTCAATTAGTAATCAAGTTGGTGACTATGTTGATCGCATTTATCAACTGTTCCAAGATTTTTTTTTAAGAACGTCATCACGAGTAGGATAATCGTTATGGATTATCTGTTTCACAGGTGACAACGGATATGTTCCAATTGTCGTACCCACAATTCCGTCCTTTTTTCCTCTAATGTGACATCATTCAATGAGATTTATTACTGAATTTGTAAATACATGAGCAACGTGACGGGTGCTATATGTGAAACAGTATATGCTTACCATCCCAGAGCACCTGATATTACTCCAGCTAGTTGGTGGTGTTTTATGCCAAGCTGTGTCTGGTTTTTTTCGACTTTAATATCTTCCGCCTTTTTTTTTTAATATCACTATTAAATAGTTTTACACTTGTTTTTGGTATCATCATATTGATTGAATATGTATTTATCAAATGTAATGGATCATTACATTTAATTACCAATAGTTTTTTTTTATTTAATGATGATGTACGTTAGAATGACAATCAAATTACTAAACATGCGTAGGCTTTTGTTTTAGTTGAACCTGAAAATGGTAATTGTCCTGATTGATATCCCAGTCCCAATTGTAATCAACTGAAATACAAAAAAAAAATTTAAGCTTCTTAATGCAGGAAATCATCGAAAATAATTGAGCTTAAAACAACATTGACATTCTGCATATTGCATAATCATTGTGTATTCTAGTACTCAATATATCGCCGTTGACTGTCAGTTTCGTACTTCATAATTGACAAACACAGGTGTGATTTTTGTTTGCTGCTGTATATCATAAACATATGTGTTTCGTTTATTATTTTGTACATAAATCAGGCCGCCAGTTTTTTCGCTTGATTGTTTTTAATTTGTCATTTCGGGGCCTTTTATAGCTTGCTATGCGGTAACGGTTTTACTCATTGTTGAAGGCCGTACAGTGACCTATAGTTGCTACCTTTTCGTCATTTGGTCTCAAGTGAACGTTAATTTATGAAGAAAACCTAGCGGTTTTTGCGAAAAACTCAATGGGGTACCAAGCTTAACAAGTTAGATTTTATTTGAGGAATATATTACCTTAGCTGTATTTGGCAAAACCTTTCGGAATGTTTGGTCCTCAGTGCTCTTCAACTTCGTATTTTATTTGGTCACTGATGAGTCTTTTGTAGACTTTTGGACAAACTCATTCGACCAGGCACTTCCTCATTAAGTAGTTTTAGAACAGCTTGTGACGCTCATATCTCAATATTGACAATTAAAACGATAATCTTGTAAAGCCTACAATTAGGTAAAATGATACAATCAAAGTATTCTGTGTCTGATGTGTAATTGTGTATCTACATTCATCAGGAACGCTCAGAGGGAAACTTCGGAAGGCCACATGCACATATGTATAAATAATAGTAAACAATATAAATGGTACCTCACGCGGACAAAATAATTCGACTGGTGTATGCAAAATGAAAACACCCGGAGACAGGAAGTCCCTGAACTTCCTCATTAAGTAGTGTTAGAACAGCTGGTGACGCTCATATTTCCATATTGACAATTAACGATACATCCTGTCAAGCCTACAATTAAGTGAAATTATACAATCAAAGAACTAGTATTCTGCGTCTGATGAGCAATTGTTATCTACATTAATCAGGAACGCTCAGAGCGAAAATTCGGAAACCCACATAGGTATAAATAATAATAAACAAGATGCATGTTATAACAAAAACTGCCTTGAAAAAAACTGGTCTGACACGTCTACAGTAAACTTTGTAAAACATACAAACGGGAAAATCTAAAAAAATAAGCAGTAGAAAATTCCTTTCCTGTTAAATTCATATAGCAAAACCTTTGACAATTACTATGATGTGTGAGATGCAATTGCATTGAAATATGAGTGCAATTTTTCTAATGATCGATTAAATGGTTTGCAAAAAGTATGAGAAACAAGAAGTAGAAATGAGAGGAATTGTGTCTAGAAAAATGAATATTCTGAGACATTGCAGAGACCCACACATTTAAATTCTAACTTAACAAAATGAAACATAAATGGAATAGCTCTATGTACACTAAACAAAAAACGGTTGTCGAAATTTCAAACTTCAATATACATGTTTGAAAAATAATCCTTTTAAATAAGAGACATGCATGATCAAAGCAGAAAACTATAGTATACAATAATACTCTCTCTTAATCTGTAGGATTGTTAATATTTAAAAAAAAAACGATTTCATTAAAAAGGTGAAACGATTAACGCACGAAATAAATAATTTATATTTAATATAAAATAGGAAAAAATATGGGTAAAACGACGATATTTGCTTAAATGTTCGATTGATTGTTGGAAGGTGAACGTCCGACAGAAAATTTCACATGCAAATTGAGCACAAAACAACATGGAAAGAATTGAAAAACAAATTGCTATTACTGAAGCAGAAACGTTTATTGAATGTAATACTAAAATTCCACTGAAAAACATAGTTTTTAAATCGTCTAATGATCCATAATTGCAAGTGAGTGCTTGTAGGAGAATGAATGGTTATAGCCTTAAATTTAATCATTTATTCTAATCCCGTCCAAACAGATGTTATGAAGATATATTAAATGCTTGATACATGAAATTTACAAAGGAAAGGTTTGTTTATGCATTTCACTTGATAGCTATGACTCAATAATGGTCCTTAATATTAAAATATCTGAATAAACTAAAACAACATATATTTTCCCAGATCTATTCGGCTTATCTTGTTGACGTCTTTATCAGATTTATGTATTGTTTGTTTGAATTTTTAAGTCAGTTGTGTTTGTGTGTCTGTGATGCATGTTTACACAGTTTTAGCTGTTGAATGCCACCTTAACCAATTAAGTCTGATTGGGCTGCTCATCAAATTATGTCAATATAACAGAACTATAAATGACTTTCACATAATACGAAGGTTTAGTTAGCTATAAAAAGTAAACCATGTTCAACCCACTATTTTCTTCAGAAAATGCCTGTACCAATTCCGGAATACGACAGTTGTTTATATTAGTTCCGTTGGTTGAGCGTTTGATTTTGTCAAGTTTTATGGACTTCCCTGCTTTGAATATACCTTTGAGTTCGGTATTTTTGTTAATACTTTTTTCCAATTCACGTGTCTGTAATTCTATATATATTAAAGAGAGATAACCGACTAGAAGCTTAATTAAATTTACAATATTCACTGGAGTAGGTAGCAAAATAAGCCATGAAACCATGAAATCAATAAAACAATAATTTACTTTATACACTTTTGAATTTTATTAATGTAGAATAAATTGTCACTGTTGTCTTTAATTTATCTATTCATTTGTATATCACGGTGAATTTGGGTTGTTTACATTTCTTACATTTACCTATATAATACAATCGTCTAAATGCACAATTTACTTTGGATTGTGTGTACGCATGCGTAACTTGCTTACTATGTTTGAAGGAGTGGTTGTGTCATTGACTGTGTTTAAGTCTTAAGTAGACTTTCTTTATGTTAATTCAAATATAACGTTTGTTTCTTAAGTTTACCTTTGTCAGTTTTTTTTTTTTTTGTTTTGATTAACGCATACTGTTTTGTAAATTGGATACATCTGTTGGCTTCTTGGGTTTTTTTCATTTGTTTATATTTGAAAGCTACTTTAGCGGTTATTAAAAATTAGACTGACTCCATATACCTAGTACTCAAATACCGTACAGTTGATGTTGTGTTGCCTGAATCAGGATTTTTAGTGTGACAGTCGTGTTTTGTTTTGTCGAGTAATTTATGAAATCATTTGGAAAATAGTATAGGACAGAGTTCGTTACATACCATCGACATTTAATATTGATTTTATCATTTGAGTTATATTCTATTCGTTAAGAAATCTTCAATTTCGCCTTTCCTTATATAATGACAAACAAAAAGTATAACAAAAATACCGAACTCCAAGATAAATTCAAAAACGGAACCTCCATAAAATCAAACGCTACCAATCAACAGAACAAGCGGAAAACAACTGCCATATTCATGACCTGTCCGGTAATTAAAGAAGAAAAGGGTGGGTTATACCTGGTATATAGCTAGATAAACGTTTCACTTGTATGACAGTTGTTAATAAATCCGTTATATTGACTACATTGGTTGAGCAGCTCAAACAGGCATAATTAGTTAATGTGACAATATTTTGGATCCTGCAGCCCAAAATGTGTAAACACATATCACAGACATACAACACAACACAATACGTTTGTGTCGTTGATAATAAATTGACGAGGACACCGGAAAACGTTTTTGTCGTTGATAGCACATACCGTATACACTTCCTTGATAAAATAAAAAATAAGTAAAATATAAATACAAGGGTAAACAAAATAAAAACAACATTGTAAAAACGCTTTTACTACAAAATGAGTGCTTCTGTTTAAGCATGGAGTTAAGTATTTTTTAATCCATCAAGTAATCAATCTTTTTTTCTCTTACTTACATTAACCGTTAAACTTATAATATCGTGAAAATCTACATTTTTTTTAAATTAAAGATTGAGCAAGACGAACTTCACAAAAAACTGGGGTGATAAAGATTTGTTTCAAATAGTGTATGATGAAGTCTACTAAGGTAGATTCATTAAAAATGAATTATATGTTTAAATAAAAATCAATAAGACCCTTATTGTATTATTGTATTCCATCATTTTAGACATGTTTCATAATGAAATAAATCTTGAAATCCTGTTTTTGAAACATACTGCCTTTAAAAAAAATTTCGCTCGACTTAATGAAATCTATTCCATTAACACGTGCACTAAAACTGTATAATACGCTTATACCAACTTCACCTGCATATGGTATATACATTTCCCAACTCATTCGATATTAAAGAGCTTGCAGCTGCTGCTACTCAGACTTTGTACAACGTCACCAGTGTCTAAGCAGAAAGTTGATGAACCAGAGGTATGTTAAAGAACGTCTTGTCCTTTTTCTAAAATAGTTCATTGGAAGATACCAAGACCTTGTTGATAAATATTAGGTATCAACTTCACAAATAATACACGATGGTCTTGAAGTATATATTCTAGGTACTGACGTTGTTTATCATCTTAATAACGTGTTATATTATTCTTTTATTTGTCATTGTAAATTATTACTTTTACTGTTTAGTCTATTTTTTGTAATATCTGTTTGACGAGGCTCAGTACTTGTACATCCCGTCATTTTGTTATTGTGCTATGGTAAATTTTTGTATCCTTCTCTCTCGTTTTTGCTAATGTGCTTTGTCAATATGCCTTTTTGTTTTTCTTTGTTGGCATATTTGCTTGATTTTGTAGTGATTCATTTGACGTGGCTCGGTACTTGTACATCCCGTCATTGTGTTGTTGTGCTATGGTAAATTTTTGTATTCTGTCGTTTTTGCTAATGTGGTTTGTTTATATGCCTTTTTGTTTGTCTTTGTTGACATATTTGCTTGTTTTAGTAGCGATTAAGATTATAACACAATGTTGACTGCTGTACCCCTATTTTTGACATTTTTACCTATTATGTCGGTTTGTTTTGTTCCCACATCGTTGTCAATATAATGGAAATTTATGCGACTGTCATACAAGTGAGAAGTTTAGCTAACTATAAAACCAGGTTAAATCCACCATTTTCTACATAAGAAAATGCCTGTACCAAGTCATGAATATGACAGTTGTTATCCATTCGTTTGATGTGTTTGAGCTTTTGAATTTGCCATTTACTTAGGAACTTTCCGTTTAGAATTTTCCTCGGAGTTCGGTATTTTTGTAATTTTACTTTTTACATTGCTACCACAGATGGATTATTCTTAAAACATTTGATCGTCATTATACTGATTTCAATTTGCACAACACGTGCCTGTTGAACTTGTTTTTGTTTTTATCATGTACGCTAAAGACTAATCGTTTGAAACGCCAAAATACAAGAGCACTAGATGAAGGATACATTTCGATTCGAATATTTTATTTGATGGATATTACTGGTAATGTAGCTAAGATTAGGATTGTGAATCTCCCAAGCAAATCTTACATTATATGTGTATTTTAAAATTTTTAACAATTACAGATTTTTACTTTAAGAACTTTTTACCTGAAGCGTACGATAAAAACTATAGAATCACATGCCGTTTGCAGAGAAATGAATATGATACAATAACATGAGTTAAGATTACTCTGACCTTGAAACTATTTTCATCATAAACACTGAATTTTTACTTTAATTTATTAATCATTTTGTCTTCTTGGAGGAACAGTGCCGCTCACAAGACGTAATTCTTATTGGCTGCAAGATGAACCACCTCATTGTGTCATATTTTCAAATTTATAAAACATATTCCAAGAACAAACTTATTAACCGTACCTTCATAATAATAAATAAACATTATTTTTACATGTTGTTCGTTTACTTCATGGAAACGGTTATGTTTTAAAATAAAATTGCAAATTTTACTAATTTAAAAAGTGATTGACATTATACATCATATATTATGAATATGAAAAAATTGTTAAATAGAAAGATAAAACAATAAATTATTATCCTAGGCTATATTACTATTATTGAAGTTGGATACATATTGTATGAGCTTTCTATTTTGAAATCGACATTTTCAGTATGCAAGTTTCACCTAAATGAAAGCAATTGACGACCACGCGCGTCAAGCAAAATGTGATCGTCACTTCCTTTTCTTTCGTTTTTTATTTCTTCTTAAAATAACATTCAATTCTATAATTAAACATTACACTTTCACAGAGAAGATACCAAGGGCGCAATTCAGAACCATAATTGAAAGAAAGATAGATTACCAAATGACCAATAAAAGAAAACACGAAGGGACAGACAATAGTGCTTTTCGGAAGATTTCTGTACCTTCCGTGTAGTTCTTTGCAGGTAGAAATCCGGTGATATATCGCATTCAATGATGAAACGGGATTATGGTGATGACAATTAGAATACATCCGTGAAAATCTTGGACTTGTATATTCAATAACGGCCTATCAGATAACTATGTCCGTAAAATATTTAAATATATAACAAATGACTTGAACTTTTCCGTTAAAACAGTTGACGTTGATTCAATAGCTTTATGTTAGGCCTGAACCCTGTAGTGCTCTATTAGGGAACTTGCGACAGAAAACGCAAACTCTGAGTATCATATCAACTTTCAGATATTGACTCCATATGCTGTTGGAATGTTGCTGCATGGAAATGAAATTTTGACAATCGGAAATTCGAAAACATCTCTTTTACAAAAAGAGATTGAAGATACAAAGGGACATTCAAGGCTCATGAGTCAAAGAAAAACTGGCAATACCGTTACCAGAAAAAAAAACCAAAAGACGTCGAAAAGGGTAAGCAGATCCAGCTTCACTAGTTGCAACCGTCATGTTACTCATTTAGTTATGTTGAAGTCTGTCAATATACATCCATTGTAAAAAATGAGACGAGTTGGTCACTATGGGAATACCAAATGTTTTCTTGGACAGGTCCACCGAACGTACCAAATAAAATGGGTTTTTTTTCGTTTTTTTTTAATTCAAACATCTTAATTATGCCGTTATTTTAGAACTCAATAAACACATGTTTAAATCATTGCTTTTTAAACCATGTGTTTATCCCTTCCTAAAACCATATACTTGTATCAACTCTGCTCATTTTTCATGTAACTTCTTGTAATTCTTTCAATCTGTTTGTATGTCATCGTATGGCATTCTAACATTAACAAATTTATAAAACGGCTTCAAATAGCAATAAGAGAAAAAATTCAAAGGGACCATTTAGCTTGGGTTTGATTGCTGATAAGATATATGTTTATATTTTGGAATAACACATTTGTTGCCATTTATCAGACCTTGCAAAATAACGTTGTTTATAAGGACATTATGTTGATTTTAAATCCAGTAGATAAGATACAGATCCTCATTAGACAGATGTTAGATGAATGTGATGTGGTATAAATCAGGGTTAATTTATAAAACTATAACTGTAAGCTGGACTGTACGCACACATGCATAATCATTTTATATTTCTACAAACAACACAACCATTTCAACGTTTGTCACTGACAGATGTTTATTCAATATATCAAGCTAATTATTGCTCCTAATCTATGAAAGTAGTAAAATGAATTTAATAGAGGCTATCTAAGATCTGTCTCCAAAACTAAATTCACCAGACATGATGAATTCCAAAGAAACATTTAATAAGTCTATGACTGTTCAACTCTTCCTCTTTACAAAATGTTTTCGTCATTTTAGTATATATTCGATTTCCAAGTCAATTGTCAATACATGTTACATTTATCTAGCAGTTCATCTAATGTGATTAACGTACAGCAAATTGTTTTGAGCTTTATCTTCGGTACCATTTGAGTCTTTGAAGATAGATCTATCATGAATAGTTGTAGACTCATTAAGATTTCTAATTTTGATTTGTATAAACGACCTCACAATCATGACTCAGTTTTCTGAGGTCTACCAATTATCTGGCATAATCCACATAAGAACTCAAAATCATAATTGTGGTCTCCAGCGTATTGGTGTAGGTTCACATTTCCTTGTCCCTCGTAGTGAAATGTTGATGACACTGTTAACAGTTAGGTCAATTTTGGTCATATTGCTCAAGTATTTATTCTTCCTTGGCTGTAAAGTTTTTTTTTCAGATTGAACGTTCCTAATGATGGTAATCCAGACAAGCGCTCTCGGACGCGCAATATTATAAACTGTAATTTTCATTTTATTACTTGACAAGTCGGATTATTCAAGTTAATGAGAGAATATTCCATTTTGCAGACTTCCATGACCAATGTTTCAACCAACACTAAGTAAGCGAATGCATAAGACGCTGACATTAAACTTCCGGAATGTTGACATTTTGAATTGATAAGGAAATGATAACAGCATCGATAACTTCAGTGAAACAGTAAACAGGTTACGTGTGAGTCAAGTTAACTTTACTTATAACATTTTCTAATTGACATGTTTATCATAGATAGTCTAGTACATTTATTTTATTTTCAATCACCAAATATTTCAAACTAATAACATTTCATGTTTTGCTCTGCATGGTTGCTCAAGTCGTGATAAAGGTGTCATAAACACACCGGCATGCAATTTTAAAACAACAAATCAAAGATACTACAGAAATAAGTATATCTGCTTCACATCTAGGTCTTTTTCTTGAATTGACATAATTATAAAGATGAACTAATAGCATGATCTATTTCAGACGAAGAAGTTCCAATTTCTGCATTTCAGTGTCAACTTCCCATTTCTCAACAGTTACATAGTAACTTCCCTTGTCGTATGGTGTGTACATATCGCAATTGAAACATTACCCGCGTGCAAGTTCACACACAGTATATGTATTTTAAACAAGGTTCTTCTCCCCTCAGATAATCGCATTTAGCATTGGTGTTTCGACACTACACACGCTTTACGATCGCCATCACGTCCTATTTACTGTCGTGACATTTTTGTCTAAGTTGAGATTCCTATGGCACTCAGTCTCGTTCTGTTTGGAATACAATTCATACCAACGTGTTTTTCTCCAGGTTAGTATATTTCAATGTTAATGTAAAGAACACTTTTTATTTAGGTTAGTAGAAAATTAATTAAACAGAGGTTTTGCAAATTTGCAATCAATGCACCACCAAATTTAATAAATATGACGAAAGAAAAACACTAACGATGTTTCTGATTGTGGACACACACGTGAACATGTGGGGGTTGAAACCAGTTAATAAGATCTCAATCATATACATGTAATCTAAATCATTAAATCAATAAAAGAAACGTTATTAAGGACCATACAATAACAATCAATACATGAAAAGCACTGGAGTAAAAACAAATGGTATTCTAGAATACAATAAATAAACAAACCCAACAACAATAAACAACTTTACTCAAGTCAAAAAAGCAAAAACTCATCCTGCGCTCAACATACAGACGTTTATGCAATGTATCAAAAGTGTATACTGGACGAGTTTCACCAAATGCAAGTACTAGATGAGACCTGCATTCGTTGCATCCGTAATCAGTGATGCACAATCAAAATATTACTTTGAATAACAAAAAAAGTCGTAACTTTTTTCCAATCAAGTATTCGAACTTGTCAAAATTATTGATCATGGGTATTTATTATTAGTAAGTTTAATAAATACTAGTAATTAATTTCTTAACACTAAAAAGTAATTTCAAATAATCCATTTAATAATTAATTTCGAGTGATCAATATCAGTAATTTCTAGTAATTCATATTTAAGAAATTACAAGTAATTTTTGTATTAATTTAAAGTAATCCTGTACGTCACCCATGTGCAGTTTTTTTTTTGTGTCTTGTTTTAGTAGTTGTAATGCTGACTTCACTAGCATGTTTAGCCTAAGATTCATGCTTTGTTTTTTTCGGGTAGTTCATGCAACTATTGAAAAAACACTTATGGACAGGGTTCTTTCCGTATCGTCGTAATTTCATAGTTGATTTTTATCGTTGAGTTTCATTTTGTTTGTCTTTTTCAGTAATCTATGACAAACTTAGCCTTTCTCTCAGAGCTTGGCAATAATCGTATTCATTCACCAATCTAACCACCAATGGATTGTTATCCGAGTTGCTTTTTGCTTATTAATTCTTTTATTTAAACTATCTTAATATGAAGACACGTCATTTAACTTTTAAAAACACCTTTTATTACGCACTGTCATACTCTGTTCTGTAAATATGCATGTTTCCATAAACTATTTAATTATTCGAAAACCCAAATAATTAACTTGGCTGACACCTTGAACAAGACCAAGAAACAAGATTTTGTTTTCAAATGGTATACAACCGAGTGTTGGTTGCTTAAATGACAATATAATAGAGCAGATTAAACGGATTTAGAAGATTCATTTCTTGGATTAAACAGAAACCAAAGGAGTTGTCTGTCTATTTAAAGACGAAAGGAATTTCCGGCATCTAGGTCTCAAGTTTATTTCAAAATAGATAAAATATGAAGAAAAAATATAGCTCTCATTGTATTTGATCATTTCATACCATTTTCTACATAAGGAAATGCCTGTACCGAGTCAGGAATATGACAGTTGTTTTCCATTCGTTTGATGTGTTTGGGCTTTTAATTTTGCCATTTGATAAGAGACTTTCCGTTTTGAATTTTCCTTGGAGTTCGGCATTTTTGTTATTTTACTTTTTATCCCAATACAATAATATTGGAAGTGTGTTGAAACACTATCAAACAATGCAAAATGGTAGAAAAAAATATGTCATCCCGTCCACTGCCAAGTTTTCTTAGTAATCTGTTGTTCTAGTGCCGGTAGTGATATAACTTATTGACTGGTAATTTACAGGCAAATATATGACTAAACTTATGACAATACCAAAGCACTAGCTAAATTACATTATGCAGTACTTCAAATCTCATCTATTTTAAGATACAAATCAAGGTTAATCAAGTTTTAACCAGTGGAAAGTAAGCAATTGCAGTAGTACAAAACAGAGCTTGCGTAATGTTGGCTTTCGAATTGATTGAGTAACTACGCTAGCAACTATACCTAAATGATACAGTTTGACATTTTACACTTAATTAGTTTTACTAAATCATTGTCCAATTTATATATTTACGCTAGATACTTTAGAACATTAATTTTATTTTCAAACAACACCAAAAAACATTTGAATTTAAATCTTTCGCGTAATTGCCATGTATGGTTACTCTTGTAGTGATAAAGAGACTACTAATCACTGGCATGACATACAAAATGAAAATAAAGGATACTACCGAAAGCAGCAGATCTGCTTTCAATCTGGATCATTAATTTAATGAATATGGTCGGAAACGCAGTACAAGCATTCTTAAACATGTGTTGTAAACATTGGTCAGATATTGCTATCTTTTAAAACAATCCGGTATACATCAGAAATATTCTTTATCTGGTTTAGAATATGTTACATCTGTGGAAATCATGGCGTCAATGCAAGATTAAGATGTAATAAATATATCAAACTGAATTGTAAAGATCGCAGTATGAAAATGTCCAAACTGACAATGAGAGTAGTTACCACTTTATTTTCTGGTCTAAATCACATCCAATTAGAAATTTGCGATCTGAGGTTCATTTCGGCATTGAAATTATATAGAAATAAAACAAAGATATAATGGGTAGGAAAGTTCATACTCGTGTAGGGACAAATTGTGAAAATCAGCGCGTAACATGGTGAGGCAATTGGTGTAAATGTCAGAAAAAAAATACTGGAGTGGTAGAAACTGATTTTGGGAAAAAGATAAACAAGGGAGATAATTACCTTAGCTAAGAAAGTTTTGAAGATTTTTATGAAGATGGTATAAAATGTTGGGAATTAACTCTAGGGACGGTCTAACAAAAAAATCCGAAACATTTAGAGATAGAGATACAAATATTATGGAATTTTTAATTAATTTTGACAATAAAGTATAATTTAAAAATTTGAAGATAATAATGTAAATAATAATCTAGGTGGGTAAAGCTGTGTATTTCGGGATGATATTTTAGATAAATCAAACTGGTAAGCTAGCATACATAAAGCAAAGAAACCAATACAAAACGACTAGATCACCATCTTAAAGACTGAAAAACAAATCGTATTGACAGAAGTATGTGTGGAACTAAAAAAACATTATCAAGCAAAAATTTGTATAAATCTATTGTTTGTTAAAACATTGAACCAGATATTGGATCTGATAATTGGCTGCGTATTTTCTATAAAAAAAAATAAGTATATAAAGACGATCAAATGAAGTTATATTAAAATATTTAAAATTAAATGAACTTAAAACTTTAAGGTAAAGGTTGATAAAGAATATTCTATCTAATAAAATATAATGATATCATTAACTTAACACTTTACTTTACTTTTACATTAACTTTGGTTGTTATTGGTTTTACCATTTCCTCAACGTTTGTTTTAATGTTTTAGACTTTTAACTAATTTGGCCTTGAGCATCGCTGAAGAGACATTACTTGTCGAAATGCGTATCTGGTGCGAAAAATTAGTACCGTTCATATTATAACTCCCTAAGTCCTGACATAAAATGATATGTTGAAGAAATAATCTACAAATAACAGTAATTGATTTAAGGTAAAATGATGCTGCGTATAATACAAAAACTCAGTTTTTTAGACAAATAAATTTTCATACTAAGATAAATATGATATATTTGGTAAGATGATATTAGGTACATTCTCGTTAACACGGTTAACATCACCGTAAATACATTAATGTTCAAATAGTCCTGATGACACCAATAATAAGATAAACACGGATAAACATATTAATCGCCTACGATGCACTTTTGTTGTATAACCAATATCAATTATGCTAATGGGCGTAAAATGTTTAACGAGATCAAATCCGAAAACTTGAAAGCAAAGGAAACGGTCATCCCTCTGAGTTAAACGTAACAAAGTCTTCCTAAAAATACAACGATGTACATGTACGAGTTTCAATGCCATTAACATGTCTGTGCAGTTTATCTGAAAATCTATAATTAGAAAGGCGAGGATACATAATATATTCGATATGTCGAGATATTGCAGAAGATCCTGCATACTTATAAATTTTAAGGAAAATATCCTAATTTATGAGTAGAGACGGTTGTCAAAATTCAAGGCGTCATTTTTCATGTTTGTCATGTTTGGAAAGATATTAAAATGGAGACGCGATCAAAACTGCAAGAATGTCTTACATAATTACTACCTCTCGATATTTCATGGATTGTTCATGTGTTAAGAAAGGCGGATTGTTCAAAAAGAGTGAACAGCGATAGCTGGATGCGTTTCATTAAAATGTCATAGAATTAACCTCTGGAATATATATCTATATATATATATATATATATGTAATAATGAAGCCTAGGTGGTCGAGTGGTCTAGCGCGTCGGATACAGTGCAGGCGATTTGGTGTCACGATATCTCAGTAGCATGAGTTCGAATCCCGGCGAGGGAAGAACAAAACATTTGCGAAAGCAAATTTACAGATCTAACATTGTTGGGCTGATGTTTAGACGAGTTGTATATATATATATATATATATATATATATAAACAAGTCTAAATTGTAAACAACGTTCAAACCTATGATTGCGTTGGATAAAAACCGCAATTTTTATACGTGTGCATGCAAAACAAATTTCTTGTTAGAGGGGTCTAAATACAGCACAAACAACATTTTCCAAAAGACCAAAAAAGTGAAAAAGTATATTTTAACAAAACGCATTTGACTAACAGGTCGAACAACAAATGTTCTTAAACCCTGCTGACTGCCATTGGCGATTGCCAAATAAAAGGATCACCGATGTAATAAATGGATCTTAATTATAAATTTAATACTAAACAGAAAACAATAAACTTGCGGAAAAGATGATATACCGCAAACAAACGGTGCAAAGGTTTTTGTACACCATATCCGGATTTCGACAATTGATGTCTCTTCAGTGATGTTAGGAATCGAAACGGTATTTGGAAAGCCATACAATTTACCTCAATTTAGGATAGACTCTTGAATTTTGAGGAGTCAAAACAGGATGAACGGATCATATAAACCCAAAGGCAAATATAATACAAGCCCAAACGAAAAAATATAAACAAGTCTAAATTGTAAACAACGTTCAAACCTATGATTGCGTTGGATAAAAACCGCAATTTTTATACGTGTGCATGCTAAACAAATTTCTTGTTAGAGGGGTCTAAATACAGCACAAACAACATTTTCCAAAAGACAAAAAAGTGAAAAAGTATATTTTAACATAACGCATTTGACTAACAGGTCGAACAACAAATGTTCTTAAACCCTGCTGATTGCCATTGGCGATTGCCAAATAAACGGATCACCGATGTAATAAATGGATCTTAATTATATATTTAATACTAAACAGAAAACAATAAACTTGCGGAAAAGATGGTATACCGCAATCAAAAGGTGCAAAGGTTTTAGTACATATGCATTGATCAAACGGGAATTTTACCGGGACCGAGAAATTACTTCGACTCATCCGAGTTTTCGACACAACCGAGTTCGACACAACGAGGTTCGACTGTATATATATTTATATTATAAAATATAAATCAAAACAAATTTTTTAACATTTGAGTGAGCAACGATTATTGCTCAGTTCGTTGATTGATTCTAAGTAGCTTAACTTCCAGCAGCTTCTATCCATGCGTATTCAGAACGAAAACAACAGTGACAGAATCTTTTTAAGTAATGCGAAACCACAGACACAGAAACGTTGATCGAATGTCATATCAAATTACATTGTCAACACGTATATTTCAATCGTCTAATGATACAACATAACGTTTGAGGGCTTGTAGAAGAACTTTAAACTAAGTAATCATAGTTCAAATAAGGTCAAGGACTAAACCAATAGTTCATGGCCCGTTGCTTTCTATGTTTAATTCTGCAATTCCAAGAACCCATAGCTATTTTGTCTTAAGTCAAAATAAAGTGACAGTCATTTCATGTCAAATCTATGCCTTTTTCAACTCATGCTAAAATATACATACCATTAAATACATGTAAGAGTGAACTGGTTCCCGGAAGTTTGGTAGTACAAAAACATGTACTCCTAATCTGAGCATCAGAGCAATATACTCTGATATTTTAATGTCATGCATGTGTTTTATTATTCAAGGGAAACTTTCAACAAGGGTTCTACAGTGATCAAAGTCCTAAAGCTTTCATTTGATACCACAGTTACCCAAATGTGTTACCTTTGACAAAGTTATAGATACATGTATGCGTAAGAAATATTTTATTAAAAATAAGACTACTTTTTGTATTTTCTTTGTGACCGGCCCCGAATTACTGGTTCTAAACCTATAACAAAACCATATTTGCTATATTGATTTCTGCTTTACTTAATGTTATTTTGTGATCTCTTTCTACATGTTTTAACCAAACAAAAACCGCATAAAGCGTTTGTCCAAACACTATTTCCCTGAAATCAAGCTCAACCTAGACTTGTAATTATATATAGTGCGTTATCTGATGAAAACTGCATATGGATAATGACAGTGACCAATATGAGACTTAAATTTATTATATCTACCCAAATACCAATGTTCTGATCTACATCTCTTATTTTAATCCAAGGTAGTTCAATGAATATAAAGTACAGTAGTTCAACATGCATTAAAACATCATAGAGAATTTTGACCCCCCCCCCCCCCTCTTTTTTCTGCAAGTTGGAGAAGAAGTGTTTTTGGTAAAAACCATACATGGATACACAAGAGCATTTTATAAATCTCCCAGATAAACAACTTGCTAAACTGCATGAAAAAACCAAAACCAAAAACAACATAAAACTTCAAAATATAAATTAACCAAAACCCATCTTTTTACTATAAACAAATCATAATCAACATGTTGAAATGAATTATCATCGATATGGTCATAACAAGATTTGAAGGAATGGAAAACAACTGTGGTTAATTAAGTTCGCAAGGTAAACCCGATAAGATTTTTAAAACATTGATCATAAAAAAGAGTGAAATATATATAATTATTGATATAAAAAGTTATAGTATAGCTTTAAAAGCTCCATGGGTATAAAATCTAATAACTGAGTATGATTAGAATTGGAAACTCCTACCCCTAAAATAAAACATTAATTTTGGTTCACAATAAACAGTGTGTCAGATAAACAAGGAAGATAATATTAACCTTGACTAAGAAAGTCTTGAAAATATTCAGGATTTTTATGAAGATAGTATAAAATTTTGGGACTTAACTCTTAGGAGGTCATACAATGTACAAATAATTCGAAACATTGCACAGAATTATATATTTGAAATGAAATAAACATCAAAATAAACACAAAAATCTATATAATTCGTCTAAACAACAGCCCAATAATGTTACATCTGTAAATTTACGGAAGCAAATTTTTTTGTTCTTCCCTGGCTGGGATTTGAACTCATGCTACTGAGATATCGTGGCGCCAAATCGCCTTGCACTATGTCCGACGCGCTAGACCACTCGACCACCTAGGCTCTATTATATATTTATATATATATATATAGACGATTCAAATGAATTTACATTCGAATATTTAAAAGTGAATGAACTTAAAACTAGTAAGGTAAATGTTGATACAGCATATTCATTCTATGAAATACAATGAAATCATTAACTTACCCTTTTAACTTTACTTTACTTTTACATCAATTTTGTTTCTTCTTGGTTTTACCATTTTCACAGTGTTTGTATAACATTTCAGACTTTTAACTAATTTGGCCTCAAGCATCGCCGAAGAAACATTAATTGTAGAAATGCGTATCTGGTGCGAAAAATTAGTACCGTTCATAGTATAACCCCTCGAGTCCTGACATAACATGATATGTTTAAGAAATAATCTACAAATAACAGTCATTGATTTAAGGCAAATGATACTGCGTATAAAATTAAAACTCAGATGTATTTTGTTAAGACAAATGAATGTTCATAGATAGATATGCTATATTTCTAAGTGAGATGATATCAGGTACATTCTCGTTAACACGGAGAACTATGGCCTTAATAAATCTTGATGTTCAAATTGTCCTTAGTAATCCATTGGAATAAAACATTTAACACAGATGAACATATTTATCGCCTGCGATGCACTTTTATAGTGTAACTTACATCAATCATTCAACTGGCCGTAATATGTATAACAAAATCAAATCTGAAAACTTGAAAGCAGATGTAAATGTAAGTTAAACGTACAAAGTTACGATGTACATGTGCGACTTTGAATTCCAAGCTCGATTATTAGAAATGCGAGGATTTATGAGTATAAAATACATACTTAAAGTTGACCTAATGAATAATAAAAATGGGAAGAGACAGTTGTCAAAATTTCAACATTCAAGACCTCATTTTTCACGTTTGGAAAGATACGATAAAAGGAGACACAATGTCTTAATCGAAACAAATTGGTATTGTAGGATTATTCCTCTATAAATAAATGTTGATTGTCCACAAAAAGGGAACAGCGATAATCGGTTGATTTTCTTTAACATGTCATAGAATTAACCGCCTGCACATATATAGAAAATATATATTAAAACAAATGTTATTACAAAAAAACTGGGCAACGATTATTGCGTAGTTCGTTGATTGATTCTTGTTAGCTTAACGTTCAATATTCTAAAAATTCCATGCATATTCAGAACGAAAACAACAGTGACAGAATTGTAAAGCAATTCGATATTACTGTAACAGAAATGTTGATCGAAAGTCATATCAAATAACACTGTCAACGTGTATATTTTTATTGTCTAATGATACAAAATAACATTTGAGGGCTTGTAGTAGGGTGAATGATTGCATATTAAAATATAATCATTAATTTTACTCCGATGAAAGCAGATTTCATGACGATATTAAAAAAAAGTGCTTGATTCCTAAAGGACTAAGTCATAATCTGTAGTACAGAATTTGCATGTTTCAGTAACATTATACTGTTATTCGGATTCCGAATATGTAACTTTGCATTCATTTTGCACGATGAGAATACGTTATTGTTGACTACTGTCCTTGCTGAAAGATGCGCCGTACATATTTAGATGACTTGACAAACAAACATGTTATTCAAATGGTGGATTATATAATCGAGTGTAAGGTGGGGCCATGAACAGATGTATACATGATGTCACTCTACTCTTATATAAAATCTTTGAAAATTTTAAATAACTTTGTATACAAAGTTTGTAATTCAGATGAGTACATACCACGCATAACACAAGTTTAGCGCCACTCAAAAGTATCCTAAATTCTTGGTTTACAAATATCTTGTTTTAATCTTACCACGATTATCACCACAACTAATACACCGAAAATGATATCATCAAAATGCTGGACTTTTTGATCGACAACATATTATCAGGGATTGATATTTCAGAAGACAGTCTGTATGCCAATGGGTACTTATTGTTTACCAATACTGGGCGACTTGTTTTTGTACTCATATGAAGCAGAATTCATACAATGACAGGTCCTTCTCAAAGACAAAAAGAAAAATCAACTTGCAAGGTTCTTTAATTTCACGTTCAGATATATTGATGATGTTCTGTCACTTAGTAGCTAAAATTTCATGTGAGTGCTTACATCTCATATATCTCAATGGACTTGAGATAAAGGATACAACCAAAGGTAGAGGGTCTGCTTCTTTTCCTGATCTTTTTCTCGATATGGACACAGATGGTCAACTTCAAACTAGAATCTATAACAAATGGGATGATTTCAATTATTCAATTATTTTCAACTTCCCTTTTCTCAGCAGTTACAAACCTTCTACTCCATAGGTCTAATTCGGTAGGTCACATTCGGGGAAAAGGGGACGGGATTATAGTTACGACAATTCGAACATATCCGTTGTCACCTGTGAAGCGGATACTCCATAAGGGTCAACCAACTAGTGATGGCGTGCGTAAAATTTACGAAGGGATGACTTTAACTTCTTCACTTAAAACTCTTGGTGTAATAGCTTCCTTGTGAGCAGCAACCCTCTATCAAGTAAATCATGATAGGAAATATAAACTCTGGAATATCGTATCAACTGGGAGATATAAACTCCGTATGCAGGCGCGGCTGGAATGTTGCTACATAGAAATAGAAGTTTCACAATTGGGAAGTCTCTTTTGTCGTACAGTTTTATTTTCAATCATATGTATGTAAATCATATAAATAGACTACATTTTTGGGATGTACGGGACTTTATTTTGGCTAATTTTGCCCAGTAGCATTACTGAAAAGTCTACAAAAGGAAGTAAAACGCAAACAGAAATAAACTATTTGATCAGTGAATTCCATTGCAGTCTTTGATGGCCTAATCAAAGATAAATGCATAACAAGTATGTGAAAAACATGTTATGTCACCTAGGAGATTCAGCGAAAAGTGTGTAATTATTCTTAATGTAAACTGAAACGACTGTGTAATCCTGAAAATCAAACAAATCGGGAAGAATCAATTCACTTACAACTTATATATTAAACAGATGTGCACAAGGAAGATATCTAGTTTATTGAGGAAGTATAGAAATTCTGATACAATGTGGTGCATTTTCTTTTTCAAATATAGAAACATAAAGGTAAACTCATTTTTTTTGTATTTTATCAGTTCTTATGAACTAAATATTGACTATTTTTCAAATAATGAGCTTGGGTTAGATCTAGGTAAGTCCATTAATACTGGCTCTGCAATAAGTTTTATCAGCTTCTAATTCTACCAGAGTTATATTATTCTTAGATCATGTAAACGTAATAATATTGATTTCCCTGCGCGCATCTTGTGTATCTTGAATATCCTTTATAAGGTATGCTAGAGGCCAAACATTTGGAAAGTCAAAACAAACTGAGTGTACAAAAAACAAAGTTCAGCTTTATTAAACAACAAATAAATTAATGTCTTCAAGCTATCACGAATAGATTGGTCATAACGGTGACTCAGTGTATCATTTTTGATTTTTCTAGTAAAATTGTGAAGAGATTTGGGATATTCCACTCGTAAAATGAACAGTAACACAACGACAAAAATAAAAAAAAGACACTTAGTGACTATTTTCCGTGTCATATGTCCACCTCCGTCTATCCTACATTACAAGGGTTTTCCTTTTTTTCTTCTTCTACTTTTGTAACTAAATTCATATATATACATAGAATTAAGATATGTGAAAGGATGTGGGTATTATAAGTACACTGCTCGTAGTTGAGGGTATGTCTTCAACTTTGTACTTTATTTGGCCATTTTAACCTTTTTTTAATCGAGCGTCACTGATGAGTCTTTTGTAGACGAAACGCGCGTCTTGCGCAAATACAAAATTTCACTCCTGGTACAATGTATCTATGATGAGTTTATTTGATCATTGATCACAACACAAAATAAAATATGTTTTGTTCGGATTATGGTAATCTACCGTAACAAATCCAACTTAAAGCAGTATCATGGTTTATAATATTATAGTGAACGCCCTTTTTCAATAACAGACCAAAGCATTTCTCAATAATTATTCCAAGTTACTAGTAGTAAACAAATCAGATTTACATCGAAATTTTATTAAATGAAATATAACAATTTAAAACAAGTGTGAACTATTTTAACAGTTTTAACAGGTTTTACAAGAGATTAAAGTTAAGCAGTCAAAGTTCGAATAAGAGTCGAAAGATAGAAAAGGGATATTTGAACTCATAAGTCGAAACAAAATAACAATACCATACCAAAAAACGAAAAATGATTAAAATAAAAACAACAGTATACAAAACACAACACAGAAAAATAAAGATTGAGCAACACAAACCCCACTTAAAACCGGGGTGACCTTAGGTACTTCGGAAGGGTAGGCAAATGCGGCTCAACATATGGTACCCATCGTTTTACTCGTGTACGTAAATAACCAGTGATTAGTCTAATTAGTTAGGTCACATTCGAGGAAAGAGGACGGGATTGTGGTAAATACGATTGAAAAACATCCTTAGTCATCTAAGAGACAGATATTCCATAACAACGGTCAACCATGGTCGACTTGTGATGTCGTTTATGAATTACTTCTTTTAAATATGTACTACTGTCTTATATGTTCAATGTGAGCGGGCCCGAATAAATGGTTTGAATGACAAACTATCAGTATCGACAGGATGTAGGACTAACTGAGTGTTTATGCATGTACAGCTGTACATATAAAAGTACAAATGTATGTATTTCAATTTATTAAAGAAAATCAATGTTAGTTTTTACCTATTATGTCTGTTTGTTTTGCTCACATATTGTTGTCATTGTAATGGAATTATATGCGACTGTCATACAAGTGAGAGGTTTAGCTAGCTATAAAACCAGGTTTAATCCACCATTTTCAACATTAGGAAATGCCTGTACCAAGTCAGGAATATGACAGTTGTTTTCCATTCGTTAGAGGTGTTTGAGCTTTTGATTTTGCCATTTGATAAGGGACTCTCCGTTTTGGATTTCCCTTGGAGTTCGGTATATATGTTATTTTACTTTTTAGTACCGATGAATAGATATAAGAAGATGTGGTATGAGTGCCAAACTCTCCAAGTCACAATTTGTAAAAAATAAACCATTATAGGTGAAGACAATATTCGAAAATATTACTACATAGTTTAATTTATAACCGTTCAAGATAAGTTTATTCAAAGGATCGATTAGTGCACACAAATCGAATATAAATGTACGGGTTTTATAACTATATCAGTAAAATGTAATATGATATGTAATAACATATTCCAAATATTGAAACGGAAGTGAAATACATAGACATAGCCAAAATGGCACAATTACCATCAGACATCAAACAAGTGTAATTGGACTGAAATAAATCAAATAGAAATTTACGGAATAAGAGCTGAGGCTCGAACTACCTCAGTGTGTATATGAAATTAACAGGCAAACATTTTCTGTCGTGAAATTATTCCTTCTTTATCATACAAGTAAATTTATCACCTATTGACATAGTTAGATAGTATCACAGTGAACATGAATATGATACATAGGACTTATCTGAATTCCCAAGATAATTCCAATATCTAATTAAAAACTGTCTAGTCTAGTCATATAACAGCATTGTCATTCTCTTTTTTATAGACCGATGATTTGTGTTTTTTGTTGTTGTAGAAATTGGTTTATTTAGATATTGCAAGCTAGTTATGGTAGCAGATTGGAGTAATAAATTATAAAAAAAGACATTCTGTGAAAAGTCTACTTGGTCATGTTTTAACAATATGAAAATAAGAAGATTAGAGTGATTGCCCATAAGACAACTTTGGACCTGAAACCAAATGTCGTTAGAGATAGCAACTATAAGTCACAGTACAACTTTCAACAATTTTACAGGCTCCTGATGTAGGACAGGCACATACAGAATGTTAAATAGGTTTACAGGGGTCAACATCCCCCTTTACCTGGGACAGTGGTGTAACAGCACAACATAAAAATATACTATAAAAATCAGATCAAAAACGCTTGCCGTATTAGACTAACAAAAAGACTTCAGAAAGAATGTACATATCTGAGAGTACTTAAAGTCTCTGAAAGCTAGTTCAAAGCCAATAATCACTAATAAAACATCATGCATCCATGACTATAAATGAATCACGAGACATCCACTGGATCTAGTGTAACGACTTCATGAAAAGACAGAGAAAAACATGATCATGTGCAAAGCCAAAATTTCAGCATCGGTAGAATATAGGATCGTTAATGTTCATAGCTGCATAGCAATATTATTAAGTCATGTTTTTATTCAGTCATAACAAAATCAACGCCTGTACCGATAAAGACAATATTCAAAGATTGTATTACAGTGTTTGACCAACATTTCAGATGGTTTATATTGATATAAATTTAAAAAAAAAAATTTTGATATAAATTATAAAAAAAAAACATTTTGTGCATACACACATGACATTGTATCACCTGTCTATGTACAATTGTAGGTTACTTTATCACAATAACAATAAAAATGGGTTCTATTTCGTGCATGTTTACCGTAACTATGCCACAAAAAATTTATATTTTTTAAACTGTACTATTTTCTAAATAGACGATTGATTTCAAATTGGTATGATTTCATACTTTTGTTTTACTAAATGCATCGTATTGAAATTTGCATACTCAGCTGTAGAAGTGTACTCTTTGATATAAACAAAATCAAGTGAGAGATACTGAAACCCCTGCTTTTATTCCAAAACCAGCATCCACAGTAAAACATAAGAACGACACAAATACAATTTGTATATCCTTTTAAGCCATATACAGTCATGTATTTCTTCAAATAATCTTCAACTTTGACCATTTTAGCGTTTCTGATGATGTTAAATCCAGAAAAGTGCTTCAGATGCGTCCAATTCATACAGTGTTATATGCATTACATATTATGCAGCTATTCTTAGTGTAATAGTTAATGACACTATATTCTTAAGTCAATCAGTTTGACATCTCACTTTATCATCGACAGTCTTGTCAGGTTTCTGGCTTTAATCACATAGTCTGTCAACTCATCTGTTACTATTTCGTCAAGATTATTTTTTATTTTTTGCGATTCCGATTGATTTCTCTTTTTTAGACGCACGCGGTCTCTCTCGTTTTGAAATTCTTGTGATTCTTTCGGTGTTTGATTTTTACCTGATTTATTATGACTTATTGGATTAATGAGATTTGAATATCAATTAACTATTGTTGCCAATAGTTGACTGTTGTTTCCTCGTAAATATCTTTTCTGCATTTTCAGAGTTCTTCACTTGATCGAAATGAAGAAGAAGAGAATTACAGAGTCGTAATATACAATGTCTTACTTAATCTTAACAATTATTGTCGATATCTAGACATCAGCGGGATTTTCTGTTTATCGTAAATTACCAGCATATAAAGATAACTTTGTTAATCCGCTTTTCTATGAATGTCTGTTGTGATTTGACGTTTTACTTTGTTGATCAGATAAGTAGTCAGTGCCTCGGTACTGGCAAGATTTATAGACAGGTTTTTCCGATTATCTGCCTTAGTTTGCCTGTGATGCGACTCCTAGGCGTCGTCGTAGTAGCGGTCGCCATTACAACCGTGAAAAGAAATATAACCTAGAGATACATCTATTTCCCAGACCGCATATGATTAATGTAAACACAAGAATGTGAAAGCGTACTTGACCTCGGCAAAATTATAAATGCTATAAATAATAAAGTAATTAGATAAGGAATTGACATTTATTATAAGTGTATTGCAGGCCGGGTGTTGTGTCCTTGAAATATAACTGTATTTGATACGTTACACCCGGCACATAATATAAACGATCAATATCAATCCGAGGTTACATATCGATTATTATCATGATTGATTATTATAACACATACATAAATAAAAATAAATTGTCTTGCCGGGTCGAATGTGATATATTGGAAAAACCAGGTGCAATTTTATCAAATCATAGAAATTTCTGTGGTTAGACCTATGATGAGAGAGTCCTAAAATTCAACAATCCTCTAATCCGACGGCCCTATCATTCGACAGCCCGTTTTCTCCGACGCGCAGTTACTTGTCTCTGCTGAAAAAATATACCTATAGACATGTACCGTTTGATGATAAACATTTTCAAAGAGACTTTATAATTCATGCACAGAATAATTTACTGATGAGGAAAGTTCAAATCAAGTTTCAACAGAAGTTACTGTATACGTCGTATAAAGAAAGTAAAGTGAATATATACTTTAAGCACACAGGCTCTTGGGTTGATTTGCTTACAAGTAAAACTACATGTAGCCTCGGGGTAGGTTTCATTGTTATTATCTAAAGAAATGTGCAGCGGCGGATTTAGGGGGGGGGGGGTGCCCGCGCACATCTTATGGAGCTTGAAGCCTTCAGTTATGGTTAAGATAGACTTCTTACCGCTTCCACTACGAATTTTGTATAGTTGGGGGCCCGCGGCCCCCTCTCCTTTTTTCAAAAATTCTGGATCCGCATCTGATGTGTGGATCTTCTATACAAAAAGAGGCAGATACATTGTAGTCATCGGATTAATTTTCATAGATTAATTTAAGTTTTTTACAGTCGTTTCACGACGTGTCAACATTCGTCTGCCAGTGTAATTTTACTTTCATAACAAGGTCACGACGTGTCAACATTCGTCTGCCAGTGTAATTTTACTTTCATAACAAGTTTTATTTTAAAAAATAAACGGATTGTGTGCAGTCTGTGCACCATCCAGAAAAAAAATGTCCGGACCATACAAAAACCTGTTCATGTAAAGTTTTTCTGTTTATAGCTTTGATCCACTCAAGTTTTGTTGGCTCGTCAGAAGGCATCAAATGAGACTTAAACATGTTATATGGAATCAAACAAGGGCAGAGGGGTAATCATTTTGCAACTCGTTGTGAAATTTAAATATTGATTTTTTTCCACATCTACTATTATTTGTACAACTATTAACTGCACAAGAAATGCCTCCACATTTTCATAACTTTCGGCAGTATCCATAGTAAAATAAATCTGAAAATGAATGAAATACAAATGTAAACAGAAAATCGATAATGTTATTTTTCACGGTTGTTATGGCTGATCGGTCACGTGAGAGGTTAATGGATGCGCCCATGTTTTCTATGTCAATTATAGATAAACCCGTCTATAATATACCATTCTTAATTGTTCGCTTATTAATTAAAGGTTCAAACTTCCTCAGGCAAAGTTGACTAAGATATATTTTGCTTTTATTTTATGCCCCTTTTGCTCATAAAGCTTTCACATGATTCTGTTCTTATACAATCATCCTTGGCTTTCAACAATAATGTTTTGATAGTTCCTGGTGAAGGTAAATCCGAACAGCGCTTTGAATGCATACGATGTATTAAGTGTTATTTTACGTTCGAATTTATATAAACAGTTAACAACCACCAACTAATATTTAAGATCATACTAATTGGGGTAAACACGAGAGAATACAGCGTACATGTCTTTATATGACCTTCATATAATTAAATTGATAAGATGTTAAAATTAAAAGGGTGTGCTCGAAATTCTTTGTTTTAACTTACAGCTGAATATCAAGTTTACAGTAGCATTGAATAAACTCGAGTTTAAGAAGTAGGTTGGGCGGTCATTAAAAAATTTATTAAATAATAAAAAATACGAAGATGTGGTAATACTATGATTGCTAATTATCTACCAGAGACCAAAGGAGGAACAATAGTACATTACTAAGTGGTACGCAGCTTTTTCTCAGAAAGTTCACAAGTAATGATGTCTTATTTTTCTCTGCTTCTCTGCATATGTTGATTAAAATGAAACGAAGTCTCTGTTTCGAATTTTCACTATAAATGTTTGTTTAGTCGTAATTTATCTTCGTCAATATAATCTGGTGTTGGTTTGTCCAAATTATTATTTGATGACTTTGGAACGATCTTCATGACACAGTTTGATTCGATGACTTTCGAAGCGATCTTCATTACAAAGTTGTTGTAGATGAATTTTGGAGCGATCTTCATAACAAAGTAGTAAATAAAATATGTATAACGATAGCATATTCTTTCCATTAAATATAAATCATACTTTCAAATATCTTAAGGCCACAAAAACATGTGAAACTCGTAAATGAATTATCGTAAATGTTCTCCTTTTATGACATTATAAACAGAAGACAGGGATGGGATTTCTCAGTTCCGTGTCGGCATTTCTCAGTTCCAAGTTCATAAGTGAGTTTTTCGAGTTAAAACAGATGAATAGCAAAATGGAAGTGAGAAATGTCGAGTTGGAAATGAGTTATTTTTACAATAAAATGTCACTACCGATATTTCTTACTTATTAATACATTTGTTTATACTTTAAAAGTGTAAGATAATATAATATAATGAAACATCGCCGTCATAAAATCACAGAAATCCTTGTTTGAAGATTATCATCGTAACGTATATTTGATGGATTTGTTTGCTTCACCTCTGAATTAAGATCATACATCATCACTGGCATTGATTATCATCGCAGATTCATATTAACTTGTATATATTGTATGTATTATAAAGCCAATTAAAGAGTTTAATACATATTCTCATTCATAATAAAGTTCAATTTCCTATCACATTTTCTAGTCTAGACAAATAAGAAAATGTATTTTTCATTTGAATGAATTGTATATCGAATGCAATGTACTCGAAAACATATATGTAAGATATTTGCATGTGAATTTATCGTTTTTTCAGTATAAAGTAGTGAAATAACTTGAAAATAATGAGGCAGAAAATTTAATTATTATTGCAGACTATTTATTACCACATAAATAAGAACGATATGCTAGTTGTTGCATGTGATTATCGATGTCTATTATGTAACATCCTGTCCTATTCTAATGATACATCGACATCTTTAATCAGGACCTCTCTGCATGCATGAGTTTGACAGAATCTCCCAGCAATATTGAACAATAACTTAACAAAGGCTAAGAAATTTAAACTATGACTATCAAATAAAAATCATGTTGTTTTATGCTTTTCAATCTTTTCATATGCAAATGCGCTTTTAAAAAGATTGATTGGTGTTTGTTTAGAGTCCAGTGGAAAATAGTTCATGCATATTTAGGAAAGGAGCTAGATGACATGATCCGATAGGTAGTTTTGAAAAATGGATCGATCGGGAGGAAGGGTAGGCAATTAAGACAACCGGCGTTTGCGAAAAGGGGAATGTTATATAAAATCATCGGCAGAAATTTCGCTTACAAATGGCCACTAAGGACTTTTCTTACAAGGGTTTTTGTTGCGTTTAGAGCGCTGAGCATTCTCCTCTCCCGACGCACCGGATCATGCGTCTTCATTCATTCCAGGACTGACTAATTATTCGTACATCCTGCACAACCAAACGTCCTTTATCATAGGTATTAGGACCGGATTTGAAAGGTTCAGCTTACCATATATACTTCTAAACGCCAGTCAATTGTTCCTGTTGCTTTTTAAGAAATTTAATTGTTATTGCACACCAGTTAGGTGTAGAGTTATTACTTCCAACAACTTGAAACTTTTTTCTTTTTCAATTTTGGATTTTTTTCAATTCACTTATGACCTGTCTTATTACCTAGAAATTTGTTCTCCCGTTTTTTGGGAAAGTCTTGTTGTTTCTGTGCTGATGGACATGCGAACTGGTTTATTGCGGTTAATGTATCTTACATGTTCGTGTAAAAACAAAAGCGAGACCAAAATCAGCATACAGTGGAAAACGGAAAACGGTGCTTTTAACTTATATATTTGCAATTAAGTGAAATCGAAGTTCTTGCATTAATAATGAATGCTTACTTCTTAATCTCTAATACATTATCTTGTTATATCATTAACTTCTATGAAGATAATAACAGCTTTTCAATGCAGATTTCCTTTCCATTAGGTTATATACAGGTCATCTGCCTTATTCGGTTTAGAAAATGTAACAAACAGTTTGATTTATTGTGAAGGAAAAGTATGTACAATAGAATAAACCTGTGATGCCCTTTTCAATTCGTATGAATGTTGTATCTTAGCAATTACTTAATTTAGAACAGCTTCAATGAAACAATATCCGTGTTTTCATGCGAATACTGTAGTGCTATGCTACTGGGCTGGTACATTTTTGTAATACCCTCAAGGACTTAAAATCCGCCAGCAGAGGTATTGATCCAGTGGTAGTAATAATAGGCCACCAATGGGTCTTCAATGCAGCGAGAAACTCCCGCACCTGGAGGCGTCCTCTAGCTGGTGAAGATATACCATGTGATGCCCTTTTCAATTCGTACATGTATGAATGTTGTATCTTAGCAATTATTTAATTTATAACAGCTTCAATGAAACAATATCCGTGTTTTCATGCGAATACTGTAGTGCTATGCTACTGGGCTGGTGATACCCTCAGGGACTTAAAATCCGCCAGCAGAGGTATCAATCCAGTGGTAGTAATAACATTAGCGGTACAACTTTTAATGCACCAGATGCGCATTTGGAGATTTGACAGAACCGAAATGTAAAAAAATATTTAACCAAACCCGGACAAGAAATCAAAGTTTTGCATGCAGGTGATACATTCCTTAATTATAATAAATTATTTCTAAATTTCATTTTGGTGTACGATTTTTATATTTTACTTGTATTTTACAAAGTATATCGCGTTTGCATATTCCAGATTTTTTCTTAATATTTTGTAGGACCGGTAATTCACAGGTACTATATCATAACTTGCACGATGATAAATTAAAAAAATACTAAGTTACCAATTTTCCAACTCCCTCAGGCAAGATTGACCTTTAAGTTAGCTGAATTTTGCTATTCTTTTAAGGTTCCTTTTGGTCATATAGCGTTTCTACGTACATATAAATCCATTGCTTTCAAATATATTGGTTTGAGCATGCCTGATGAAGGTAAATCCAAAAAGGCGCTTCGGACGTACGTTTATAAAGTGTTATTTGTTTACTTTCACCATGCTGTTCCTATCATCAGATCAAGATACTTTCTTTCAAACAGAATATATTTTTGTCAGCCAAAGGAAACCATCCGTCTAGAAGACATTGTTTCAATATTGGCAATGATTTAATACGTTTATTTTTATAAACTCCAAGTTGCTAAATTCTGTAAATTTCACAAAAACTAAGATAGCAACTATTTCAAGCAACATTCGTCTTGGTTTATTTTTTATTTCTTTTGTTTGTTATTTTTATGTCACTTTTAGGTCTTTATGTTCTTTAAAAGGATAAATTTAGACATGCGCATCGAACTCAGAAAAATCCAATTGTTCAACTTAGATTCATTTTACTGGGTTATACATTTGTAAACTTAGTCCGTGTGGTTTTCATTAGACTAGTAGAAAATAAATAAATAAATAAAATATTTTAAATTGAAAATGCCCTCCTTTTTCATATTCAAACATGTTTTTAATTAATCAAAATAAACATTCAACAAGAGTTCTTCAATGATTCCTAGTCTGTGTTATTTGCCATATTTTAAAACTTACATCTAGGCATATCTTTTTAATATATTTGTTTGTTGGTGTTTAACGCTGCTTCCATTGACTTTGCCGGCTACATGTATATCATGGAGGTCAGTTTCTATTGCTATGGGAAGCCGAAGTATCTAGAGAGAATCACCGACCATGGACAGAAAACTAGAAATCGTGGGTAATGAAGTCGGAGACGAACACACTTCGCCATGAGCGGAGTTCGAACTCACAGTAGTCTTTATTATATATAAACCAATTAGTCAACTAGACCACAGAGGTTGACAAGTGTTTTAAATATAAAATTCCTCGAGTTGAGAAATTTCGCCTCACACTCGATGCAGTTGTAGAATCTATATTTCTCTAATTGTGTGTGTGTTTAAGTAGTTATGACAAGTTTAATATTATTCCTAATATAAAACCAAACGTTCATCAAATTTGGCTCGTGTTATTTCCCGCCATATTCATTATGTACATTGCCCCCGACACTTTGCATTAGTAATATGAGCCAATCAACCCGTTGGCTAAAATAGTTATCCTCTCTCAGGAGCTAAATTTTCAAATATAAATTTCTCGAGCGGATAGGTATCGTTGTCAACTGGTTGGTGTAGTAGACTCTAATTGTAATCATTTTTAAATAACAAGGACTCAAACTGAATTGAATTTTGGGGAAATTTTGAAAAATCTAAAACCTGAATTCTTTCAAAAAATAGATATAGCTTGTCTTTCTGTACAAACCCATTCGTATCGGTTAAGGAACTTTTAAGATTGGTAAACTGTAATAGACAAATTCTAAGTGCGCACTATTTGAATGCAGGATACCGATAAAGAACGTGGAATTGTTTTGTTCTTACAATATATATAAACACATAATAAGTTATGTACTCAACAAAAAAAACCTTCTCGTACTCTGATGACCAACATTAAATAATTTGTAATTCTAAATAGATAACTAATTTCTGTAAGTTTGTGGTTTGGCCTGTTGATGATATATTAAACAATCATGATTAACGATAGACTTTGCACTGGCGTGACTAGTAGAACAGAAACTATTTACCCTTCCGGAGCATCTGGTTACATCCCAGTTTTTTGTGAGGTTCGTGTTGCTCTATTTTTAGTTTTATGTGTATTGTTTCTTTGACTGTTGTTTGTCTTTTCGTTTCTTCCTTCCAATCACTGTGTAGAGTGTAGACTATTCGGTTTGACATAAAACTTTGATTGCCCCCATAGCTTGTCGTCTTTATATGCTTGTAGAAAGATTAAAAAAAGTCATCTAGTAAGCTATAAACTAGTAAATTCACAGTTTTGCTCCCTATAGAGATTCTGTATATCGTCAAGTTATCGGAATTTCATTGGGAACTAACTGTGCACCACTTATTGCGGACCTGTTTCTGTATTGTTACGAGTTACAATCTATGACTAAAATCAGCAAAGACCCATCGAAACAACATCTGACACAAAAATGTAATAATATTTTTAGATATTTGGATGATATATTGGCTCTCAACAATGAAGACTTCAGTATGTACACTAAAGAAATTTATCCTGCTGAACTGACTTTGAATCAAGCTAATACTAATAATAAACACTGCCGTTTCCTGGATCTTAATATCTATATTTTTAACGGGAAGCTTAATACTAAAATTTACGATAAAAGAGATGATCTTTCATTTCCTATTGTTTATTATCCATTTTTAGATGGTGACGTTCCCTTGGCAACATCCTATGGTGTTTATATATCTCAACTTGTTCGATTCGTTCGTGTATGTAACAACGTATTCAATTTTAACGAAAGAAATCTCTGTATTACTGAAAAATTATTACACCAGGGTTCTCGACATAAACTTTTACTAAATTTTATCATCGGTGCAAGGGCATCATTCGTAAATATAAATCAACGTGCAGACGTCTTATACGTTCAAGTATTTCACATCCCATCTTTTTACAGTAATATTCTATACAAAGCACAAACATGTCTTCATTCACTAACTAAACCTTTAAACAGAATTGTTCAGAAGGGATATAGTTACGATACTGTTGTCAAGTCATTAAAGATGGCATTTTTGAAATTAATATTGACTCACTCATAGGGTCTTTGCATCGGAAATAAACACATTTATTCTAAAAAACCAGTTGCTGCCATGATACGGGTTATTTTCTTCTCGTATATTTTATGATGGTATGATTCTAAACCCCTAACGGGAGGGATTGTGCTTGATTTTTATATGACGAAGACATAATCTTTCAATCAGTTTAATTGAAGTCTGGAGCTGACATGTCAGTAACTGCTAGTAGTCCTTTGTTGATTTATGTTGATTATTGTCATTTTGCTTATTTTCTTCTGTTACCTATTCTAACATCAGAATCGGACTTCTTTTGAACTGAATTTTACTGTAAGTATAATATTGCTGTGTGTTTGTTTATTACACATTGGCTAGAAGTATAGGGGGAGGGTTGAGATCTCACAAAGATATTTAACACCGCCGCATTTTTGCGCCTGTCCCAAGTCAGGAACATCTGGCCTTGGTTAGTCTTGTATGTTTTTTTTTTATTTTGGTTCATTTATATGTTTCGGAGTTTAGTATGACGTCTATTTTCACTGAACCAGTATACATTATTGTTTAGGGGTCAGCTGAAGACAGCCTCCGGGTGTGGGATTTTCTCGCTGTGTTGAAGACCCATTTGTGGCCTTGGGCTGTTTTCTGCTCTTTGGTCGGGTTGTTGTCTCTTTGACGCATTCCCCGTTTCCATTCTCAATTTTATAATTTAGAAAAAATATTTTTATTAAGTATATTAATTATTAATCCTGCACATATGGTGTATATTTCAAGCTTGATTTTTCTTTCTCGATTATGAGTGTTTAAAAGATACTGTAGTGTGTAAGTAAGACCGTTAACGGGAAGGAAACAAATTCGACAAACTTAACATTCAAGTCAGATAGCTCATTTGTTATAACAAACATAATGTTAAAAGATTTTTTTTTTTAAAGTCCGCTTTGTTTCCGATCCCACAATACAATTGATTCAGCATGTTTTCATTGAAATTGATGAATACTTAAATTGATGCTAATTATGACTTCATAAGAAAAACTGCTGACACTGAAACAAAAAGATCTATTTCCAATCTTGTCATTGACAAAATAATGAAACAACGTGATAATGGCCATTAAATCATAGTTTGAAATGAAACCTAAAATAAGAGGCCATATTGGAGCAAACCAAACACATATTCAAACTTATAAGTCGAAAACAAACTGATAATGCCATGGCAAAAACGAACCAGGACTAAAGGACAAACAACAGTATACAAAACACAATATCGAAAACTAAAGTATGAGAAACCTGGGGTGATCTCAGGTGCTCCGGAAAGGTAGGCAGATCCTGCTACACATGTGACACCCGTCGTGTTGCTAATGTAAGTACTTACTTTTTTACATCCAATTGTCGTAATTCAGCCAAACGACCGAAAATCGCGCTCCGAAACACAAACTCGATCTGTAAGTCATAATAATATACTAATTTACTGAAAATAGGATTAATACGTGTATGTAGGCACACTTGAATAATTAGGAGAACAGTAGGATTTCAAAATTGCGGAATGCCAGAAGGAAGGAAACTAGTACCACTACATGTCCCGTAGTGGTTGAGACATCATTCCGAATTTTACTTTATATTTTCTCGGGGTAGCATGTTTGCCTGGAGTGCGTGAATTCGTGGGTTCGAACTCTGGCCGGGTCAAACCAAGTCTTGAAATTGGTATTTACTGTTTCTCCGCTAAGTAGGCGGCATTAAGGAGTAGGAGCAAAGACTGGTCGGCTCGGAGTCAAAAAAATATGTCCGGGTAGGCTGACTATGGACTGTTACTTTGTGAATTGGCATGTTAAAAATCCGGCTCCGTGTGTCAGTCTATTACAAAGCAGGGTTAATATTCATATCACATTAACCTGTTCTCGTCCTGAATATGCGTTTAATTTGCATCTGGACGTTAAACATCCATCATCATCATCATCTTGTGACGGTTAAGCGAAGAAATAATTACTTATTTATATGTTATTCTAATAACAATTTTACACTTGTGATTTTTAGTAGTTTATCAATGAGAATATATGATTTACAAATTTAATAATTCTTTGGAGCTTTTTATACTTCTGCATTTCTTTACAATTTCAGGGTGTTCAACGTAGTCCCTAATGTGTTCAAAAACATTCACCGGAAAAAAATTAGGATCGGCAATTTTTTTTCCCAAACTTTTTAGTATTATTATATTCAATTCATCGCTTTCTTAATAATACTAGTTGATATTGTTTGAAGTCAACATATATAATAATGGTAAGCTTAAATATCTTCATGTAACATCTTGCAAATTTATTTCCTCAGAACAGTAGAAGTGCTTTTATCGATCGTTATAAAATTACTGTTACGTTTGAAGGATTGTTGGAAAGCGTGGTTTAAAGCAACTATTGGAAAGATTGAATAACAGTTTCTCTTTATCATTATCAGCATTTAGTTGTTTGATTCAATTTTTTGGCATTTATACATACGATTAAGGCTAATTGATCTGTTTTATGTAAATTAGCTAATTAAAAGCAGTGGTGTTTTATCAACTTTTCACATGTTTGAAGTTTAACCATGCATATTTCAAACATTTTTAAAGTTTAGGCAAGTTTTATGTATTATAGAAAATATGCCAGAAAAACCAACTGAAAAAGTGACATTTTATGAAATATTAAACTCTTCGAATTTGACTTCTTTCGGAAATGCTTCGAAGTCAGAATCAGGAGATTTACCAACGGATTTAACGTTTGATGATGAAAATTTAATGGCAGTGGTGGCGTATTCAGTATTGTTTGTAATTGCTGCAAGTGGCAACCTTACTGTGTTTATAACTTTGTTCCGAAACCGACATTTAAAATCACGTGTAAATCTGTTCATTTTACATTTATCGCTAGCAGATTTAATTGTTGCTTTTATTATGGTGCCAATGGAAATTATTTGGCATGCAACAGTTGCCTGGAAAGGCGGGGATCTTGCCTGTAGGATTTTAATGTTTTTCCGAACGTTTGGGCTCTATCTTTCATCGTTTATATTAGTTACCATAAGTTTAGATAGGTACTTTGCCATACTTCATCCATTAAGTTTAAATGATGCCAACAAAAGAGGCAAGATTATGCTCCTTCTTTCATGGATATTCAGTTTTGTAGCAAGTATACCACAGGTAAGTTTTTATGTCTTATTTATAACATTCTATTTTAATATGAGGCAGCTACTAACTGTGACAGGGGACGAAGTACATGTACTGTTATTTTTGTTATGCTTTTTGGTAATCAGATATTTAAAAATACAAATTTGCATAATCGTATGCTTTACAACATGACAGCCTGTGTCAACAGTGTGAGCGCGGAAGTGCAACTGTTTAAAAAAAAAGTTTACGATTTTGAACTTGCTAGTATATTGATTTTTTCTGTGTATTGATAATCTTACTGTTATGAGTTATTCGTTCTCTATTATTAATTTCTTTTTGGTATCATTAGCATATTCAAAATTATTTAAAACCAAAGATTTTTTTTCCAAATCAGATGTACATCTCTTACTATTCGTTATAATGTAGATTTCATTATTGAATGGTTTTATTATCCAAATCAGTTATCTTGGTCAAGCGTCCATGACATCCACGGGTTGTATATACATTATATCAAGAAAAGGCTGGTACGCCAATAGTCATACACCTATATAGCATGTGCGAGTTACTTCCCTTCTAAGATGCATGCATGTTTTAAGGAGGTTATATTCCATATACATATAACCTCCTTGATGTTTCAACCATAACGATGATAATGGAATATTTCAGGAGTAGTTCTTTGTTCAAACGCTTATCATGTTATTGCACGTCAAGCGCAACATATAAATCGGCGATAAACCATATTGTGATTGGTATAGGTCAATAGATTAAGTGATCGATCTGAATAAAAGAAATATCCTATGAAGGGAATTACTCAAAAACAACGGAGAGGACAGATACATTTTTACGACATAGCAGTAATTATGTTAATGGAGACATTTTTTGTCAACACACAACAAAATACTATGTAGTTTATAATCTTTACAACCTGCTGATAAGTACAACCTTGAATGTATTAGTTGAAGAGATTATGTTACAATTTAGATATTGATAAATCAGGGTTAAGTAATAACATGATAAATAAGTAAAACGTTATCTAAATTACACGGATAAAGTTAACTTTATACTTCTATTGGATGTATCCTCATTAGTTATGGTAGCGCTGCAACATGTTCGTAATGATGAGAACAGATTAGTTAACCTTGTTTACAGTACACTGTCTTATAGATTCGTGTTTATTTGCGTCAATTCAGTTTCCGTTTTGTGAATACAAAACGGCAAACGAATTAGTTTTCGGTTTATTTTTCTTTCCTTTTAGATTTCGCAAAATTAAAAATGAATCGACCCAAATATGAATGGACCTAGTACGTTGTCCACTTATCTAATGACAACTATACTCAGTATCGGAAAAAGAAGTTGAATCCAAATTAATGTCGATTTTCGTTCTCCTAAAGTCGTTTTTCGTTTTCCAAATCTCATTTTTTCGTTTTTGTTTTATGAAATCAAAAACGAAAATACTTTGTTTTAAGATTTCAAATACGAAAAACAAAATCGTTTTTCGCTTTTGATTTCTCGAAAAACGAATGGATGAAGTATACACGGACCTATTATATTAAAGTACAAAATGTACTATTCTAAACTCGTATAGAACTGTAATCTACAATCCGCATTAATTTCGTTCCCATGAGTATATAATTTCATGAACATTTTACTATCTAAACAGGCTCTTAATATTTCATAATATTTCAATTTTAAATGTTAATCGGGCATAGAATTTCAGGTAGTATTTTGATAATATTATTAATCATTTAGTAGATCACTATTTTACTATTGATTCACAACGATTACTGGAAATAACATATGTACTAAGAACTTTAAAGTACGTGTAAATTTATAAAAGATTAATGTCGATGTTCTAGTATACTTTTTTTATACTAGATAATGTTGATCAATGTCTTCAAACAATTATCATGTGTATATATGGCGATCGACTGCCATAGTCCTGACTGACTGCAAGTGACTGATTTAACTAGGTTAACGCTACGACAAACCTCCCAATTATCTGACAGCCTGACAGCCATGTCAGCAATGACGGGAATGTCGATTCCAACTAATTATGCGTTTTGGAGTTTTCAAATATCTTTGATTGAGGTCAAATAGTCGGCAATATTTTGTTACAGATATCGATGCATGCGCAACAAATAATGTAGTATGAATGAAATATTGGTTGATCAACTTCGTGTTAACCGATTTTTATATTTCATTAATGAAACAGATGTAAAATATTGCTATTTTTTTTATACGTAGGCCATGTAACATAAAATGCTGTGTATAAATCATACTAAAGGCCAATAAACTACGATTAGTAGTATATAGGATTGTTAAAACACAAAATAATGACTATGTGTAGAATTATGTGTGCTATCATAACTATAGTGTGACTATTATTATGATTAAAGAAGTATGAGCTAAACATGTCTCGTTTGTCGTAACCCGAATAATATAGTCCCTCTCCGCGATTGACTCTCCCAATGATGCATTCATAGAGCAGCGCAATAGATCGACTGAATTTATCTGTTTTCATTTGTCGTAGCCTTAACTACGTACTCATTTCCTGGTTCATAAATTATCACCGAATATAATATATCTTAATTCAGATTTTTGCGTATCTATCACCAGCTACTTACTAAAAGAAAAGAACTGCTTTTCTTATCCTTCTGAGCTGCATCAGGCTACCGACGGTTTTCATAGTAAAGTTTTCTGTGATCATTTCACGGGATTGTATGTGTCTTTCTGCCTTGTTCGTATGGTCATG
Organism: Mytilus californianus; assembly: GCF_021869535.1. NCBI lineage: Eukaryota > Metazoa > Mollusca > Bivalvia > Mytilida > Mytilidae > Mytilus > Mytilus californianus. The sequence continues at coordinate 55,177,978 of NW_026262679.1, read as the reverse complement.
GCGTTGCCTGACCTTCTTTGACGAATTTATTTCTTTATATGCCTCCTTTTGTATCTTACGTTTTCCCCTTTTCTACGATTTTGGTCGCCACCAAACGGAATTTCAAGTATTGGTGCTATACATTTATTCATGTTAAAAAAATTACATTATATATCATGAATGTATTAGCTAACATATGTTTTATATATATTTTTTTTTTATTTCATTTCATGAAACGCACGACTTCAAATCTCCTTTACGCAACATAACACTTCCTTGTTTTGCAGGAAACCAATATATTAGTCGAATACTTAAGAGTTTTTGTATAATTATTGAAATCTTTCATACTTTTAAAGGATAGTTGAAGTGCTTGCTTAAATTCTTTATAGACCTCTAGGAATAAGACAGGAAATGAAAGAAAACGCAGCAGTTTTATCATTAAGTTAGTCATTGATTCTCTGCAAGGTTTACTTTATAATTAATATGTAAGGTCATAGATTATGTTCTGGAAGGGGTTTACAGAATACAGAATAATGGGCAAAAAGTGTAGAAAAAGGGCAAAAAAAAATAATACAGAATAGAGAAAAATAGGTAAAAAAATAAAAAAATAGAGAATAATGGGGTGATAAAATATAAAGAATAGAGAATAATGGGCAAAATAGATAAAGAATAGAGAAAAATAGTTTAGTAGATTCAAGAATAAAGAAATAGAGGACCCCCATCCAGACCCTCAGCTATGACGATAATATAACATCACCAATGGACTGCTTGTTGTTAAAACGATTTCCTTACTAAACTTTACTCGGTCAATGCTATAATTTCAGTTTCGCGGCAAGAAAGGAATATGACCAATTTATCTCAAATTTTATGTGTTGTTTAAGAGTTAAATTAACAGCAGAAAGCAAGGGAATCAAAGAAAAATGAATATTAAAACTTCTATATGGTTATTTATTAAGGTTTTTACTATTCAACACATATTTGTAAATTTGCAAAAATCTTGATGCATCTTAGTAAATTTTACATAAAGTACTTGAACTGTTTTTTTGTTTCTGAAAAATGATAATGTAATAATTTTACTCCGTATCATAGAATTTCAATTATAGTTTAAAGTGTCTTTTTCATTTATTTTCTTGGCTAACTATAATTCAAAGTCTGTCAACATTTCAGTTTGCACAAATTCTAAGCATTTACAATTTTTAATATTTTAAGAAATACGACACAATTTTGTTAGAACATGTAAGTTCAATTATAATCAGTTCATTTAAGTAAATTATATTTTTAAATATTCAAGTCAGGAGTAATTGACTGCTCCATTTCCTACATGTTTTAGTTCTTAGTCATAACAGCCTATTTTCCATTAGTTAGAGTATAATTGATGACTATGAGTTCAGAAAAAAAAATAACTGAAACATTTCCATTGTTTAAAAGGAAAATTATGATTAAATGCATTATTTCAATTACCTAATCTTTAAACAAATACATTTTATCTTAAAATCAGGAAATGTTCTAACAATAATTAATTTGTTTTACATTATGAGATAGAGAAGTGTTTTGTTTTATAATCACGCAAATCGAGATAAAAGATGTATTCTATCTTTCTGTGCACGCGATACATGTAATCACCTACGTCTTTAGTAATAAAGAATGATATAGTACGATTAATTTCTGTATAGATTACGATGCGCCTTGTCTATCCGACGTCACATCAGGGATGCAATGCAATCAATATATAAAATTATAAAAATAATAATTTCAAGTTTCCTTTGTACTTAACAATAATGGTCAGAAAAGGCAATGTGTATTAATAGACAAGAACGGTGTCATGTCATTGGTTTTCTCGTTTAAAATGTATTACGTTTTGTTATATCAGAGCCTTTCATTGCTTGCTATGCGGTATTGGTTTTGTTCATTGTTGAAGGCCTTGTTGTTAACATCTACGTCATTTGGTCTCTGGTGGATAGTCGTCTCATTTGCAATCATACCTAACTACTCATTTTATATTATCTCAATTGCTTGTAAGCCATTAAATCAAAGTACTGAAGTACTGAACATCGGATGACTGCAAGTTCTTGTGGATGGTCACAAGCACTTGTCTCAGAAAAATAATCACATCTCTATACCTGAAAGTGAGGTTAATGTACAGATATAATTTTTTTTTCTTAGACAAGTTCGTGCGTGGAAGATAAATAAATGACAGGGAATTCAACTTCACCGTAATAAATATGATATGATATTGAAGTGATACAAATCAGTATACTCTGGTTTGTTGTTATATATTATATTAATATTTGTATATACATGTATATATTACAGTTACATGTGTATATAATTTTCATCCATTTGTATATCATTCTATTCTACTATATTAATAATAGTGCAGTGCAAGTGCATGGTGGACACTTTTCTGTAACAATTCGATTTTTCTAATAGATTGGATTTGAGTAGGCATTCATATTTTCCCGCCAAACTTTCAATCTCCCATGCAGAGTTATCGGTCCTTGAGAGAGAGCGAGGACCTATAACTCTGCATGGGAGATTGCAAACGTTCTTGAGATTTTCTTCCGCATGCGTTAACACACATTTTCTGTACGTGTGCATAGATATTAAAGATTTTTTTACTTATAAATATATTTCTGACGACAAAACATTTGCATATTATTAATTTATGTTCTAAAATAAACATTTTTAGGAGTATCCATTGAAAAAATGAATTTATAACAAGCGATAAGGAATGTTATTTTGCACTCGATAATGTCCACGTATTTATCATGTTCATAGATCGGTTACAATCCCAACACGAAAGTTACGTAATGGAAATCTAGGCGACAGCAATACACCGGAATGCCCTCACGGTCATCCGATGTAAATAAATGAGTTTGTGAATTCCTGTAAAATCCATACATAGATATAAGGAGATGTGGTATGATACATGTACCTCGGGATAATTATTACAACGAAATAAACACGCTACATAAATGTTATTTAACTTTAGAATATATGTTTTGACACATTAAACGACTGGTGCAACATGTGGATCTGGATCTACTTACTCTTCCGGAGCATCTGAGATTAACCACGTGTCTTGGTTTGGTTCGTGTCGCTCAGTTTTTATTTTTTTATGTTTCTTTTTGTAAATAATTGGTGTTTGTTTTTTTTTATAGTTTTTCTTTTTTTTTTGTCATTGTATTGTCAGTTCCTTTTCGACTTATGAGTGTAAATATCCCTTTGGTATCCTTCGCCTCTCTTTTAATGAATGATGAAAATCTACATCATCGCATTTGTATCACAGATGTTTTCACGAATCCTTCGGATAGTTGATCAATATTGCGATATGACCAACTTTTCTATCTTTCAGTCTTGTCATATTCCTTAGTTTTAATTACATTTACACTGAAGTGTTATCATCTATCAGCAAATATTTCAAGTTTTGGCAATCAAATCAGAAAAGACAAGATAGTACAGCGATTCATATTGCCATACAAAAGGCAGTGATCAGGTATCAATTTGGTGACAGAATAACAGACACAATTAAAATTTCATTCCAAATCCACAACTATAAAACATCTTCTGCATCTGGAAAATTTGAGGTAATGACACTATTCCTAATTTATCAAAACTAATTGCTATTTTTAGAACAAGAGAAAAGAAAAAAAAAATTATTACTTCTATGTAAATAAGATGTAGTAGTCTCATACATGCATCTTCGCGGCAGACGCCACACAAATATGAGAAGACTACATCTATTACATATCATTTGTTCTTATTTTTTGTGGTCCTTAAGTGCTATTTTTTGCAATGAAATAACCCTCAATATATGTGCAATTGATTTGTAAAAAGAATATTAAGCTTGTAAATAGGGAGTGTAAAATGATTGATGCAGTTACACTTTCTGGGGAATTTTTATGGTTGAGAACTCAATTGCTTACATTTTATCTGTCACCTTGTTGAAACATTAGCACTGCTTAATGTGTGATGATATGATTTAAGATTCTATTATGTCTGTTTTATGGTACATGTATCTTTTGCTGATAAACGATGACACTTCTATGTAAATAAACAACAGATATGTAGTACATGTATGAAGTAAATCAGCAGCGTATATACTTCCAAGGGCGAAACGTTAGAAGAAAAGGCAAGATACCAAGGAGGCAATCCAAAATTACAAGTCGAAAAAAGACCATGCAAACACATGCAGACACAAATGAGGTCAATATGAAAAACTACGAAAAGACGAGCCCAACCTTGTTTATAATGTAAAACGCAATACAAATATGAAACAGACTATAGCTTGAAAACTCGTTGAACAATTATTTATTTGTCACAAAAAAAAAAACGGTTTCACATTACTGTTTTTTGCACTTTTTGAGTACTATCATAAAGAAATGTCGCCGCTGTAAACCGTATTTAATATTTTCTAAAATCATGCAATTTATGATGATGCACACACATATATGCCACAGATATATCAACCTCAAAACGTTCTGCCATTACTCTCTGAATTTTCACAATTGTTTTTATCAGAGGTGACCCATGTCTGAAACTGGAGAAAAAAATCCTGATTTTTTTAGTAAATGCGGTACTGCTAAAAAAAAGTTCACAAAACAATACAGACAAATAAAGATTGAGCAACACTAACCCCAACAAAAACAGGTGTGAACTCGTTATTCTAAAAACTCACGTGGTAAGCATATCAGTTGGGTTTTTTTCCAAGATGTTTGTCACTAAAATATACAATTATAACCTATCTTTTACTGCTTTAGTGTTTTCACATACTACCTCGTCAGAAATTATCAACCTACAAGGATTAATGTAGTCTTGTTCTTGCTCGAACATGGACAGTTTTTGTTGTTAATATAATAATACAGTGTCTACGGCTATATGTATATATTCCTACCAAAGGTCTGTGGTTCTCTCCGGGCACTCCGGCTTCCTCCACCAATAAAAACTGACCGCCACGAAATATCACAATATTTAGTGTTGAAAGTGGCGTTAAACACCAATCAATCAATCAATATATGTATTTACAGTATACTAAATAAAAACAGAATTGAAATGAAATATATCTCAGCTTTCTGCATGCGACAAAATTGTTTTATAGTTTTTTTTTATATTTTCGAGTATAGTGTATTGTTTTAAAGGGAGTATATCGTAGCAGTTCGGATATTAGGGAGGTTATATCTCTGCGGGAACTAACACACAAATCAAAATTTACCGAAAAAATTTTTGTGAAGTCAGAATGATTAGACATTATGTACAAAAAGTAAAAACTGTTGTTAGTGAGTCGAACTTGCACTTTTCTTTGGTTATAATTTAAATCAACAAAAACAAACCCAAGATTATTAATGTACACGTTTCTAGTCTATATACCTGAAACAAGAAACAACAATTCTATTCGTGGTAGAAGCAAGTCTGATTTTTGTTATTTTAGGTTAGCTATTAATTGCATTTACGTCTATCAATTATAAATTGCACTTTTCTTTGGTTATATTTTGAATCAACAAACACGTTTTTAGTCTACCTGAAACATAATTCTATTCTTGGTAGTTGCGAGTTTGATTTGTTATTTTAGGTTAACTATTTAATTGCATTTACGTCTGTAGAAATAAACAGGACATATTACTTCGTCTGATGTAACGGAAACACATACAAGGGTGTTTTGTTCAATTATTTAAATATTTATTGATGATTTTCACACCTATAACACGGATGAAACGTCACAGTGTTGTCAGAATTGAAAGACAATGAAATTTACATATCAACGAGAAACACCGGTTGAGCTCCTTTGTATTAATGTGAATGCATTCTGAAAACGCAACAATGGTTGAAACATCAGAGTGTTTTAAATTCTTTCAAGTCGATGAAATTTACATACCAGTTATACAACCGATTCTGTGTCAGTATAGTTTTTTTCTGGATCAAACGATGCAGACTTTTTATCTGTATCTCAGGTCTTCTTAATGCTTTATATTATATAATCGTCAAAGCAAATATTTGTGTACTAGATGCATGTCAAGCCGTATGCAAAAACATCGCCATAACTTGTACACTTAATTATATCCCACGATGACATAGTTTCTTTTTAATTTGAATGTTTCAAATACGCATAAAAAACAAATAAAATATTTACATTTCATATAATTTAACTTCCACATTCGTACGCTTTGTCATAACATTGCATATACGATAAATGCTTTATCTTAATAATTCCTGAAATATTAGTTCACATGAGTTATGAAAATTTTGATTAAAAATAAATAAATACAGGTTTAAAATGTTATAATGCTATATGAATTAAATAATGAATAAGTCACCAATTCTTTCGACATAATTTGAGGCAAACCCTAGTATTTCTTTTAAGAAAAATTAATTTAAATGCAAATTTTAAAAAATATAATCATCTTTACATTGTATTATTTTCCGGAGGAGTTATGATTTATTTTGATTTAACGAGTATTCAATTTGAAAATTAATTTGGTAAAAATATTTCCTGGATAGCAAAGTTTTATTTCACTGGTATAATGGGTTTCAATTTATAATGGTTTTATCGTGCATTAGGTTCTGTTCTTTTCAATGTATAATATAAAAATTAAAATAAGGCCACCGCTAAATTAATGAAAGTGCAAATATATGCCTGATTACTTAAATAAAATGTTTGAACAAAATGAATAAACTCAATAACTTCTGTATTTCATGTGTGATAATGTCCCAATATGTGTGTTAAGTTTTTAATTCCTGCATACGAATGAAGTATATGATATGGTGGGGTCCGTTCTACCAAAATTACTTCTCTAGACGAAGGTTTAACCTGACAGTGTTATTTTATGTTATGTTATGATATGGTGGGGTCCATTCTACCAAAATTACTTCTCTAGATGAAGGTTTAACCTGACAGTGTTATTTTATGTTAGGCAACAATGGCAAATTAATAGGTTTTTTTTAACCAATACTATCCAAAACTACATTTAAGTACATGTAAATCAACAGCATCGACACTTGTCCAAAGATGTAGTACATCCAACAACTCAGGAATCTTGTTGCTTTAAATTGTGAATTTTTAAAAACTTTTTCCTGCAGATTTTCTTTAGAACAGATGATTTTCCATTTAAATGTGAAGCTGAATGAAACGCCATTATTTGACCTCTGAAGTAGTAATAATTCTTGAATGCTTTCCCTATTTTATTGATACATTGTATATCAAAGCAATGGTATAGTCTAATTACAGTTTACTAAAAGTTTAAAAGTGATGTAATTGTGACGTCATAAAAATGTCAACATTTACCTTCTTGTCGAAGTTTGTTTTGCTCAATGTTTAGTTTTCCAAATATTTTATGGGGACAGATTTTTATTTTCTTTTGCGCGATAGTGTTGTCTGTCTTTCTTGACTAATGTTTTCATTCGCCTCTTGGTATTTTCTTCCCTTTTCCGTAAAATACATCGTACATCTAAAATTGGCTGATATCTTTGAAAAAAAATATGTATTGGTGTTTTGTTGGGTCTTCATTATATTTATCCATAGAATTTACTTTTTAAAAACAGCCGAAGGAACCAATCTGGGATGAGAGAAACAAGTCCAGTCGGCATACCAATAACAATACGGTTCACTTTCTCTCCAAAAAATACATTGATAATATATAGACTAAAACATTATCAAAGTGTATTCCTGTAAACAGTTTTCAAAATGTTAATACAAGCGTTATCTTATATATCCTCTGCTCAGTGGGACAAAGTAGTTTTTTTATGTTATAAATTTTTTTAGCAATAAAACAGAAAGTTAAGTAACAACATTTCATTTTTTACAGCTAATAAGCTTTTGAGAACTCTCTATAAAATATGTTGTTATCTAAAATTTGAATTGGTAAATTAAGTCATCAGATTTGTATGTTAAACTCATTTCCAACATAGTATATATACCCTTAGAAATATAAACGTTAACTATGATAGTACTGCATGTATATATTTTCAATATTCTTAATTATTCCAGTTACTGTAGTAAACAACATATCATAAAAACCCAATATTTGCATAACATTTCTATGTATATATATGCAGTAAACATCATACCAACAGCCAGTCTAACTTTTACGTTTACTGAAAATTTAGATAGAGCTAACTTGTTATACTTTTAAGTGGTTGTATGTTTCACAGTTGTTGTGTTGTCATTTCATCCAACAGCTTGTGTATCAAAATAAATCACGTTCTCACTTTAATTTTACTCTTTCATTGTAACTGTAGACACGGATTAATGGTTGCATTAATTTGAATCCATTCATATCTCAGATAGCTATCAGAAGTCGAAAATGCGCGTTTGCTTTTAAGAGCACATTATCTTAATACTATCACCTGTGTAAAATATGCAGTAATTCATGTAATTAAACAAACTTTAAGTCAAATGGTGTTTACATGAGCTGTATTGCCCTATTTGCTGTGTTTATTCCTGGTAAACACACAAAATAAACGATATTGATAACTACTGCTATTGTCGTAAACGCTACCTTTAATTAAGGATTAATAAACGTTCAAGCCGAGGATTTTATAGCTTACTATACGATATGGGTTTTGCTCATAGCTAAAGATGGTACAGTGTCATATTATACTGCACATTCGTGTATTATGGTCTTTTGTGGATATTTTTCTCATTGGCATTCATGCCTCATCTCCTTAACTATAAAACGTGGTCTGTATCCTTTTGTATTTTATTAAGCTTTGTATTTCAGCTTTATTCCGATAAAATAGACTTGAAAATGAAAACCTACTAATTATGATAACACAACTAACTCTATTATCAATATAGTGCTTTCAATAATTCAAATCCAAAGTTAATGAAATTTCACACAGAATAGTACGTCATAGAGAAAAGGATTTGTTTATTGAGGTATCTGTATATATCATTTTATTTAGGTATCTGTATATATCATTTTATTTTGTCCTTGGCGTAGCATTTGAGGCAATCAGCATTTCATTTGCACCAAAATATTTGTTTTTCATCTGCGCCAATATTTGTTTGCTGTTTTTGCGCCAACAAAATATTCCATTTCAAATTGTTAAAATATAAGCTTTATATAATTTATTGGTACATGTATGGGTTGTACTGCTCATACCTATTCAGACCGTCATAATCTCATAGTCCCTGCTCATCGACCGGGAGGATGGAAATAACATTTCGAATTAAGTAATTTTTTTATAAGTTTCTAAAACTATTTACGTCAGCAACTTAAAAAAAAAATTTATTTTCAATAGTAAACACATTGACCTCAGACGTACGTTAAGATATTTTTAAAGTCCGTTTTGTCAGAATATTTGTTATATCTTTAAAAAAACAAAGCCCCTGTTTTCTTTATCATTTTTGTACCAATAAGAATCATAAAAAAATGTGCATATTTGAACCAATGAGCTCTTCCATGAACATGTAACGTGCCTATAAACTGGGGTACCTACTGGTACCTACTGGCCTTTGGATTACTCTATGTAATGGTTAGTTATTTAAAAGGAATGGTATCTGAACATGTTTTTTGAAATGACCGAAATAAAATAATTTATAAATTAAGAATGGAAATGGGGAATGTGTCAAAGAGACAACAACCCGACCAAAGAGCAGAAAACAGCACAAGGCCACCAATGGGTCTTAAACACAGCGAGAAAATCCCGCACCCGGAGGCGGGCTTCAGTTGGCCCCTAAACAAAAATGTGTACTAGTTCAGTGAAAATGGACGTTACACTAAACTCCGAAACATACAAATGACCTAAAATTAAAAAAAATGTACAAATTGAAGACTAACAAAGACCAGAGGCTCCTGACTTGGGATAACTATAAAAGTTTTGTGCAAATGAAAAAAATGCTTTTGTTTTTAAAATGGCGCAATGGAAATAACGCTTTGTTCTCTGCCTCTATCGTACTCTTACGTTCTAGGCTTCTATGTTTCCCACGGTAGTTTTTATATTTTTGATGTTTCGACACTTTTAAATTCAATTTGACATGCATGCATTTGAACAGTTAGATTATCAAAGCAGGCGATTGGTATATAAATAATAAGTAGTTTTAATATAGATAAAGGGACAACCGAGGCTTTTTGGCAGATTGCATATTCACATTTTTATCAGTTTCTACGCATGCTTATATTTTCATTTTTGTAAACCATTATTCCCTACGTTTTGTGCTACGTTACAGACTATTTATTCTCATCCTGTCTTGAGCACGAATATTTATTTCAGTTCTTATCAGGCTAGGATACTCATTTTCAAAATCCTCCTGTCGCAGATTTACATTTTATTCCACGAGAACTTAATTCCCAAGGTTTTTTTTTTTAGTAAAACGATACCTCTATGCAAACTTTTATTAATAAATCGAATAAATAACGATCTTTAAAAAAAAGCTTCTATAGTGCACAACTGTCTGTTATGATTTTTTTCAGTCCAAATGTCACCACATAATACAGAAAATCCGGAAGACTTTTAATTTAAAGCAAGATTTTGCATTTAAAAGTCCAATTACGGAACTGCTTCACAGGTTTTGTGGTAGAGTGTTCTCCTCATACATGTGTATGCGGGAGACTGTGGGTTCGATTAACGACATAGTAAGGCCATGCTTACACATAAGTGTTTCTATTTCGTCGTCAATCATGTAACATTAGGAACCAGTATAAAGACTGTATTGTTACGTGTAGCTGGCTGTAATTTAAAATAATTCATCATAATAAGGTAATTGTGTCATCCTGTGAGCTGTGACTTTGTGAGTTAGCACAGTAAACGAAAGAATTTCTCATGATTATCACCGATCTTTTACTTACATGAGCAACACGACGGTTGCCTCACGTGCAGCAGTATCTTTTTCCCCTTCTGGAGCAACTGAGATCACTACGTTTTTTTTTTGGTGAAGTTCGTGTTGCTCAGTCTTTACTTTTCGATGTTTTGTTTTGCATACTGTTGTATGTCGTTTAATTGTTTTTCGTTTTATTTTATTATTTGCCATGGTGCTGTCAGTTTGTAATATAATCGACTTATGAGTTTGATTATCTCTTTTCGGTATCTTCCGTCTCTTCTCTCTTTTGGTACGAGACAGTTATATTTTATTGTTTCTGACTGATTATCCTATATGTCCTTTGCGTGTAAACAAAACAGACCATCTCTCTAGAGCCTCAATGCGTTAGATTCTTTGACAATTTTGCTACAATCAAAGGAAACAGGTTTTTTTATGTGTTCCACATTAATGGTATTTGTAATAGTATTAAGTTCTTTAAAGCAGTTGTCGAAGTCGGACCCGAGATAGACATCCCGTATAATTCTATAAGTATTCCATTTGTTGTTTTCTTATTATTTCCCTAGGTTAAATTGATAATGTTTCGTTTCATTATTGTCCCGAATAACAGAAACATCCATCATAATTAGATATTCGATTGCCATAATGTATAGTTAATAAAAATTGCAGTAAGAGAAATTTATATCATCAAAAGGCTCAATTTTCATAACGCAAATTTTTAAATCAACTTAACCTACTTTTGTTATTATAGTTTTCGGTTGATATTTTAAAATGTGATTGATATATAAATGAGGAGATGTGATGTGATTGTCAATGAGACACATATTCATCGCAGTTAAATGACGCGAATGTAATTAACTATGGGTCACACTACGTCCTTCAACAATGAGCAAAACACATACTGCATTAACTTCTCTAGAATATATAAAATTTCTAAAAGGTATTTTATGTAAATTTTACTTTAAAATGTGTTTAATAAATAAAGATAAGGAGATGTTTGGTACGATTTCCAATGAGACAAAATTAATATCCACCACAGACAAATGACGTGAATATCACCGTACGGCTTTCAACAATGAGCAAAATATATGCTACAATAGTTACTTTATTTAAACAAAATGTTGATAACATTAAAGTTACAAAATGTTGTTGAAAGTATTTTTTTATATTTATTTATTTACTTTTTTAGCATTAACATGGACTTTTTTGCAACTTTTTTATTTAATCAATTATAATGAAAGATATTAATAAAAAAAAATATAAATCTTAAATTAAAAATACAATCAATTATTGATATTTAGCTAGAATAATATTGTTTTTGTCATACCTAATAACACTATTTTTTCAATCTGAATATGATATACATGTACCAAAAGGATCATTCGATGAAACTTGTTTGGAATTGAACTTAAGTACATGATTGCTCCTTGAAATTAATGAATATCGAATAGGTTTTCTCTGATTTCTTAAGATTAAAATTATTCTTATGGAAGATAACAAGTCAATTAAAACATTTGGAAGATAATCAGAGTGGTTAAATGGAAAGGATTTAGAATAATGACGATTCACCGTACAACGAGTTGGTAATTTCCGGAGATTGTTCTTAAATTAGCCGTATTATGCTCCTATTGATCGCAATTCATCATTGATTGATACTTGTAATAGGACATTCAAGACTAGTAGTACACTTGTTTCTTTTACAAGATATCTGGACGATAAACCAAAAAGCACAGTGGATTCCACAATGCAAAATACAATAATTATACTTAACGCATGCTTCTTACAGCGGATGACCGTGAGGGCATTCCGGTGTATTGCTGTCGTCTAGATTTCCATTACGTAACATTCGTTTTGGGGCTTTTAACCGATCTATAAACATGATGAATACGTAGACATCATCAAGTGTAAACTAACATTCCTTATCGCTTGTTTTAAATTCATTTCTTTAATGAATACTCATCAAATACTTTTTAAAGAAGATAAATCAATAATATTAAAATGTTTTGTTGTATGTATATGCATATAAGTAAAAAATCATTAATATCTATGCACACGCATGCGGAAGAATATCTCAAGAACGTTTGCAATCTCAAGGAACGATAACTCTGCATGGATGATTAAACATTTTTTTGCGGGAAAATACGAATATATAAAAGAAGATGTGGTATGATTGCCAATGAGACAACTCTCCACAAGAGACCAAATGACACAGAAATTAACAACTATAGGTCACCGTTCGGCCTTCAACAAATCCATTCTATTAGAAAAATCGAATTATTACAGAAGAGTGTCCACCATGCACTTGCACTGCACTATTATTAATATAGTAAAATAGAATGATATACAAATGCATGAAAATTATATATACATGTAACTGTAATATACAAGTATTAACATAATATATAACAATAAACCAGAGTATACTGATTTGTATCACTACAATATAATAGTCATTACGGTGATGTTGAATTCCCTGTCATTAATTTATCATCCACGAACTTGTCCCAGAAAAAAATTATATCTGTACATTAACCTCACTTTCAGGTATAGAGATGTGATTTTTTTTCTGAGACAAGTGCTTGTTGGACCATCCACAAGAACTTGCGGTCATCCGATGTTCAGTACTTCAGTACTTTGAGTTTTATTATTTTTGTATTGTTGCAATCCATAAACCGACATAAATTAATTAGGTGCAGTTCTGTTTTCAAGTCATTTTTAATGTTTATTTTTCTTCTACTGGGCAAAATAAAAAGAGACAGAAAATTCTACAGGAAATAAATAATTGTAAATCGAAAAACCAGGCAATTCCATGGCATAAACGGAGAATGCGCAATAACTAAAACAATTGACTCAAAGTATTTACTTATATATAGACATGCGATCTTCAAAAATAGATAAGTGTCAAGCTCCAAATAATCAGCAGTTTTGAAAAGATTCCGAGAAAAACCAACAGAGACCACCATAATTCCGCCAACAACACCAAACTCTCCAAATGACATTAAGATATAATAAAAGACAACCACTGAAAAGGTTCCTGTCTTGGAACAAGCACACAATACCTGGCTGGACAAAACAAGTATGTAGGGATCGCCGATCCCTCTCCCACTAACGTGCCTTCTTAAATCACGAGTTTTTTGTATAACTGCGATGAGACCTTAAGTATTATTTAGTTTGAGTATAGAGTTGGTGTAAGATATTTTATGTTTTCCGTATTGAATTCATTTAAAACTTTTCCAGACTCAGGTCGATATAGATGAAACTATTGTTGTAGCTAACCTTCTACTATAATACGTCATTTAGACTCTGGTGGAGAGTTGTCTCATTGACAATCTTACTACGACCGGTTCGTTCTTGATAGACTGAATAAAGGTTTATGGGTAAACTATTTGAGTAAAACGCTGATTTTACTCACTGACAAACGTCATCAAAATAACCTTTATAAAATATTTGCCTTATATTCCAAATTAAATGCATTAAAACCGAAATATGTTATAAACATATATAGAACAACATGTAGTTTGCGTGTGGAGGTATTTATATTCGTCACGTCATGACACGTTTTTTTATACATGCATAGACTTTTGCATTGACATGACTGCAACAATGAAATAAGACTTAACATAAATAGTGTACAGTGCTGTTATTCTTGAAAGTTTTGTCTAGTTTTCTCTTTTAAATGCAACTTGTCTTATTGTCATATATCTGTTTACATTACATACAGAAATAAGGAGGCGTGTGGTATGATTACCAATAAGACAACTATCCAATTAGGAATAAAAGAAAAGGATGTGAACATATTTACTATTATTTTAATACATGACATTATCTTGTTATCATGAAAAACAAAGTTGAAGACGGACAGAGATATGAGAGTGAAGACAGTGCAAGTCTAACAAACAGGCTGACATCACAGAAGTGTTGACAGAGAAATAATAACTTACTATTAATGCAATTCCAAATACATGTCTAATCTAAGTTCAACGACAAGGTCGGGAACTAGGAAAAAGTTTATAAATATTTATTCTCTCGGAGAATTTTGTAGCTTTATAATAATAGCTTACTACAGGTATGCGTTTTTCTCGTTGTTGGAGGCCATACGATGACCTATAGTTGTCTATATTCTTGTCCTTTGGTTTTTGGTGGATAGTTGTCTCATTGGCAATCATGCATACCGCATTTTCATGTTATTTAATCTAGATGATTAAAGACGTACACTTCATAAATAAGACAGGGTGTGTATGACCTAAGAATTGTTTTTAGTGTGATGTATTCCGCTTGTAATATAAAAATAAGAAGATGTGGATTGATGGCAATGAAACAAATCTCCACCAGAGACCAGATGACGAAGAGGTTAACAAGTATGTGTCACTATATGGCCTTTAACAATGAGCAAAACCCACACCTGGTAGTTAGCTACAGTATAAAGGGCCCCGAAATGACAAATGTGAAACAATTCAAACGAGAAAACTAACGGCCTGATTTACCTACAAAACAAATAGTTTAACCTTTCCAAATAGAAAAAAAGTATTTGAATTTCATAACCTAATGTGTAAATCAAGGAAGCTTATAATATTAGGAATGTTCAGTTATTCTTTACTGTTTTATTAAGTAATCCTCCGCTGGGTTATAATGTCACGCAACAGAAAATTGATTTGTTACATCATCTGACATGAAAACAGAACATTAACATTTAAGAAATGATATAATTCAAGGAATTAGCTCAGATTTATATTTTCTAAATTGATAATGTTCATTTCAAACGAGCTCAATTCAAATATAAAGTAATATCTTCTGTCTAGTAGGTTTACAAAAAAGCCACGATAACTTCTGGAACAAATGTAACTCGGTACCAAAAGTGCAGAAAAAAACGACAGTAAATTTGATATATAACCTAAGATACTTGTTATTAACTATTATTTATCAAAGTAATGGCTAATTCTACAGCAGGCTGAACGTTCTTTATAGATTACTTTGATAATGGAGTTAGTGAATTCCAAATATTATCATTATTATCAGGTTGGCTGTGCGTAAAAATGGGATCCGCATACTTGTCTCGTTGTTTTTGTTTGTCTCGTTTGTACATTTTCCTCTAAATTATGCATTCTTTTCTATAAATTGCACAATTTTTTACATTTTGACTGAGTCTTTTCAAATGATATTTATTTATACAGATCTACGGTTTCCAATCCTTATGATCGAGTAAATTTTGTCTTAAAGGTTAGAAGAGCGCAATTTTTTTTCTTCATATTTTACCTTTAAGATGGTACTCAGAATAGAATCTTGTACGGCTTCTGATTTGATGATACAGGATTGGAATTACTTTTAATCGACAGCTTATCCAATTAGGTTTAAAAAATCAAGAAAATCAAATTTACATTTTACAAAGAATAGAAAATATCTTCAATATCTGCACGTCGGAGCCATTAAAAATCTTCCTTTTTCATAAAGCGAAAAAATAGACTACGTTTTTTCAACTGCATTTTTAGTCAATATTTGTCGTATAACCATATATTTATTTTTGTTTATATGCAACGCTGAAATTTCTAGTAACAGGAACTGCTACCCATTTTTTCCTAGTGTGTGAAGTCTTCGAGAAATAAAATATGGAACACCACTGGTACCCTATGGAAAATGCATTACGAATAATTGCGCTCTTGTAACCTATAATATGTTTGTTAAGGTAAAATATCAGTTGTATCATTTTCAAAATCAAGCGCTTAATAATTTTAACACTAGTGTTATGATTAATCACTGCATAAGTATGCTAGTAATGATTTTCGTCTAACTAAATTAAGGAATCCATATTTTATTTGAGTAAACGTTTTCCGCCATTTGCAAATTGATAAGTTCCTCACTTGATGTACATGTAAGTAATTATGTACAATGCGATTTTAAATGGAATTTTATCTTTAAATTTTATTATCATTTTTCATTTAAAATGGAATTTGCTAACATAGCGCTTATTGTGCTACAATGTAGTTAACGAGAAAAGGCTTAGCAAAAAAATAAGCCTAAGGAATCTAGAAAAACACGAAACCAAAAAGGAAGCCTTAGGCCTTGACAGTACCGTACGAACTAGTAAGAGACAAAACTGGCCACAAGATATGAATTACATGGGTGGACATAATAAAATTAAAGGATACACGTCAGGGTCAGGACATTGGACTCAAATCGACAGACAATAATACAATCATAAAGTACGTTTCTTTTTACTACATGTAATCATTTCCCCTTAACTACATGTAGAAAGAGTAATTATGCCCAGATAATGTAATAACAATTGATTTTTCACTTTTATGCTCATGAATTTTTCAGATGTTAGTTGTCGATCTAAGAAGTGTTTGTAACAATGGTGAAACTATCTGAAAGACATATATTGTTTGATAAGAGTACTTGTAGGTTTAAATTGGACTTCTATTTTTACATCAAGATAATGATAATAGCGATCGAAATTAGTAGTAATTTATTTCAACTGTGATCGTGTTTAATTAATTCCACGCCGTCTGGTTTAGAAATAGGGTTATTTCATATTAGATGTACTTTTAGCTCTATTACATAATTACATTTCGGCATTCTCCTTAACAAGCAATCTCAAAAATTTGTCGATTGTAATTATTCTTATTTTAAGGATCATTGTTATAAAAAGCAATTGGCGATAAATTCAAGCAAAATCTATTATGATTTCTTAAAAGGCGTTATTCAAGATTATAGTCTTAGAGAGAAGCTTCAAAATAATGATACTGCAGAAAAGAGGCTTCATTGTGCAGCTGACATAGTTATAATCACAGATATTTTATACAGTTTTTTGCGCCTGAAGCGCTGACCAGAATCGGCATTTATATATTATACAATGAAAAGGCTTTAAGTTGTAAAAGTGCAAACGATCGGAATACATAGAGAACAGAAAAAATAAACTTCACCACTGTTATCAGTTAAACCAAATTGTGAATAGAAGTTATAGAATATTTCCATGGTATAACATAATTCGCAATTTGTTATTTTTTTTATTTATTTCACTTCCTATTTTCAAACGTTTCCAGAAGTTTCAGTCCTCTGTTCAGATATGTTGTAAAATTAACATGCTCATTGTTTTATCTCTTATTGATAGTTGTCTCAATATCAATTATAGTTTTTACCACATCTCATTACTTTAATGTGCAAAGGTTTTCATGTTTTTATGTTTAATATCGTAGCCGGTAGATCGTATTAAATTAATCAAGTTCAATGTTCATACCAAGAGATGGTGGTAAGACTGAAATGACTTGGTTTTTATCGAATTATGTTTACACGGCAGAAAATGAATATGTTACTTGGAAGCAGAGTAACACTTACGTAAAAATGTTCGTTGAAAAGCGTAAGACTTTGACAGTCTTGCACAAATATCTAAGCCTCCGTATTAATACCGCTGCCAGGAAGAGCTAGTTAATTTTAATGACAATGATCCAAAATAGTTTTGGCGGCGAATTGGTAATATTGGTATAGGTAACGAGAGACTGATGATTATTCCAAATGAGGTTACCCTAGATGATGAAACTTTAACTAACAATTTAGAATCTATTTTAAGAAAAAGAAAAAACAGTTTTCAGAGTTTACTAAACCCAAATCAAAATTCGGTTGAAAATTGTGATATTCAAGAAAACATTATCTGTATTGATTTACGTAAAGAATTACTATAAATGAGGTTCCTAAAGTTGTAATGAATGCACAGAATTGTTAAAGTGCAGGTATTGACCTTAAACAAGCTGAGCCATGCAAGAATGGTTCTGTTATTTCTATTTTACATCAATTATTCAACAAACTGTTTTCCGTTCTGGTAATGTACCAAATGTGTGGAATAAATGAATTATAACCCCAATACCAAAATGTTCTACATCGAATCCTAGATATCCTTTATCTTATAGGGGTATAACTCTAGCTACATTTGTATACAAGATGCATTCGTAGCATTTTATATGAAAGCTTAGTCAAAATGGTTAGATGAATGGGTGATGATTAATGGTAACCAAAAATGGTTTTATGAAAGGCAGAAGTAAATTGATCATATAAGCAATCTTACATCAATTATAGAAAATAGAAAAAAGTGTAAACTGTCAACATAATTATGTAGCTTTTATAGATTTTAAGAATTCATATGACTGTTATAATACTGTGATTTTGAGATAAATGTATTAAACACAAATAGTATCAAACAAATAGAGGAAGATGTATTTAATAAGTTTAAGACAGATTGGTGTACAAAAATTGCTAATTATGCAGAGGGAAGTAATTTTAGGACTTACAAATTGTTTAAACATAATAATTTTCCTGAATTTCATTTGAAAAATATTCTATCAACTATACATAGAAATACTTTTGCACGCTTTAGATGTGGGATAGCTCCTCTTAAAACTAGAGGCTCTAAAGAGCCTGTGTAGCTCACCTTGGTCTATGTGGATATTGAACAAAGGACACTCTCCAACATTGTAGACGAGAATAGAATTCATGACAAAAATCTCTGTTTTGTTGATCTTGTATTGCTGATAATTTAGTCTGTTTAGTTTCTCTCGATCTTCTTTAGTTTTTGCTCAAAACACAAAAAAGGGTAAAAAAAATCCTCATTTAAAGGCAATCACTCCTAGAAAGAGTGACAGTCTACACTATATATAGCGGCAAAATTTGACTTGTTAGTAGATCATGACTAGCTGTTCATTTTTTGTGATTTAAAGTGTCTATTTGTCTATTAGAATTTTAATCATAAAAGGCAAAACGCAAAAAAAAAAAATGGTGAAAATCGTCATTAAAGGGCAATAACTCCAATAAGGAGTCGCCGGACGATTTCCTCCATATTGTCTTAATTGTAAATTTTGTCTTGGTAATCACTTTTGCTTATTTAAGTTTCTATCAATCTATTATAATTTTTAAGATATAAGGCAAAAACGCCAAAAATTGGTAAAAATCGTCATCAAAGGGCAATAACTCTCTCTAATAAGGAGTCGACTGACGATTTCGACCATGTAGACTTATTTGTAGAACTTGTCTTGCTTATCATTTTTGCATTTAAAGTTTCTCTCTATCTATTATAGTTTTCAAGATAATAGGCAAAATGAAAAAAAAGGTAAAATTTGTCATTTAAGGGCAATAACTCTATAAGAAGTCGTGTGGCAGTTTTAACGTATATGGCCAATTGGTAGAGCTCAATATTCTGAACATTTCTACACCTGTCAGATTTTCACTATTAATAACGGTTTTCAAAATTATAGACACAACTTGCATTTTACCCCTATGTTCTATTTTTAGCTATGTCGGCCATCTTGGTTGGCAAGTGGGGTCATCGGACACATCTTTTAAACTAGATACTCCAATGATGATTGTGGCCAAGTTTGGTTAAATTTGGCCCAGTAGTTTCAGAGGAGAAGATTTTTGTAAAAGTTAACAGACGACGACGGACGACGGACGCCAAGTGATGAGAAAAGCTCACTTGGCCCTAGGCCAGTTGAGCTAATAAAAACTGGAAGTTATTAAAGAAAAGAAGTTTTCGAGAGAACATCTTTCAACTGCAATTTAATATAGAGGTTAAACATCATGTAATTCTATAATGTCCATTGTAGATTTATTTAATAAGACAATCATGATACATGAAGCCATACGTTAAATGAACATTTTAACTTGCTATCAGATAGTGAAAAAAAACATAATTATCTTTTTATTTAATAATGAAAATGTGCCAAAACCCTCAAAAATATTATAAAATTCAATTGAAAAGAGCTTAACTCACCAGATCGATACAAAGCACTGTAAAATGCTAACTAAAACACAAAAGACACAGAGTACTCACAGTTACTGAAAGCTAGTTCAAAGCCAATAACAACTAATGAAAAAAACATGTTCATATGTTTACTTGTGGTGAGACCTTATAAAGCTAATGATAATGATCATGAACAAAAACTAACAGCAAAGCTGACGTTTAAAAATTGGACATGTAGAAGTTGAACTAGTCAATAACTAACTTGGGTGTGATTAACGACCTTGACTACCCATGAGTTTCTCGCACGGTCGGTATTACTTTCAATACATTTATTAATACGATGGGTAGTAACATAAGCATAGTTACGTTCTTATTCAATATTGTTAAAATTTTAAGAATAGAACAAATTAAAGAAAAAAAAACTTAATTACGCGTCTTTGCGTTGATCCAATTGTAAGTGGAAAATATGGAATGCTTAAATCGTGCTTACATGTACTTTGATATAGCCTTTTCATAATTCAAAGTTGTCTCATTCGCAATCATACCACATCTTCTTATTTTAATATGTAAATGTAAATGTTTCTCTTAAATTGAAATGCATATTAGAACTTTTTCACTTCAATGTTAAACCAATCAAAAAATAAAGCTCTACCAATAAAACATCACACAAAAAAGTATCCTATTTTATATCTTGTTCTTAATCTTTGCGAGGATTATTTTTAGGAGGTTGGCAAAGTTTGTGTGCTGTACACATTTCTTAGTCTCTAATTATTTGAGATAGCTATAAAAGACTGATATTGTACCTGCTAAGTTCCTTTACAGTTTCTATTCATCGCTTTGTATTTTATTAGACATTCTTTGATGATTACCTTTTTTGGAGGAACCTCCGTAAAGTTTATTCGTGGCGTTTAATTTCCTGAAGTTAAACTGCACAAGATTAAATACATAAAGTTTAATTACATTAGAAATCCTAAATACGTGTATCAAGAGTGCGAAATGAGTTCTTACAGAGCATACAAGTAGCACATATTCTCGAATGACAATAAACAAAGCTTTATTGCTGCTATACCCAGCTATATTATTCACAATAACTTGTATATAGAATTTAAACGATATGCGGAATGTGAATTTCTATCTTGTTTGATTTCATCCGTAAAATATTCAGTATGTTTTCGGAATACACAAATATTAAGTATGGTCAAACTTGTCAAATAACAGCCGGATACCAGTCTTATTTCTATCTAGAGCAGTTGAAACAATTAAAAATGTTAACAAAGATAGGCCAAAGCCAAAATTACACTGGTCAAATAAGAACATGTCATTGGTCCTATATATTTTGATTCATCATTGAATCAGCTTCCCAACGATACAAAAACTAATATTTCAAAACATACTGTCATTAACAATAGACAGGTGTCTATACAATAAGCCAAGCTCTAAATCTACCCTTAGGCTAGTCTTATAGATATTTTTCTATGTTGTGATGTTATACTATTGTTTCAGAATAATAGTATAAGGGAGAAGGTTTGGTACCATCAAAACGTTTAATCCAGCTGCAAATGTTTGCACCTGTCCTCAGTCAGGAATCTGATTACAGTAGTTGTCGTTTGTTAACGTAGTTCATACGTGTTTCTCGTTTCTCGTATTTATATAGATTAGACCGTTGGTTTTTCCGTTTGAATTGTTTTACACTAGTAATTTTTTTGGGGCCCTTTATAGCTTGCTGTTCGGTGTGAGCCAATGCTCCGTGTTGAAGACTGTACTTTGACCTATAATGGTTTACTTTTATAAATTGTGACTTGGATGGAGAGTTGTCTCATTGCCACTCATACCACATCTTCTTATATCTATTTAATCTGGTTAAAATACAGATCCTGTGTCCACGCTTTGCTCACAAGGATCTGAAAAAACACTTGGTTCTATTTTCTGTTTTAGTCATTTTTATATCAGCCAATCAAAGTGATGCCTTCAATTTTTTGAAGGCGTGTACCATCACCACAAAATCCGAGGATCCCAAAAGGACTTTAAAACAGAAAGTAAATTGTAAAAGATTGCCATTCAATACCAATGCAAATTCGTCCAAAACATTATCAATATAACGAACGAAATAAATACTGAAGAGGTTTCTGATTTTGGAGAGGTATATGAACATCTGGCGGAGTTAAACTAGTTTTGGAGATCTTAACCATTACACCAATATTTTTTTCAGTACCTGTATAATCTTGTCCCACTTATGTGTACAAAGTACAGCTAACCATCCGTTTCGAAATGGTCAAAATATCACTGTTCCATTTTGTAGACTTTCCCTTACTACAGAATCTTTTTTTTCCATCCACAATACGAAAATGGAATAAGATTGATTAAAAAAAATTCGCAGCATAGATTCTATATCTAAATTTAAAAAAGAATTGAAAAAATGATAGTATCCAGAGTAAAGTTGCAACGTATTATCTGTACGGTCCGAGGAAACTGAATATTATTTTAACTCAATTGCGATGCTCCGCTTTGTTTTCAAACTATGAACTTTTCAAAGCTAACATTATAATAGATCCTTCTTGTCCGTGTGGGTCTGATAATGAGGATGATCATCATTTCTTTTTCGTTTGCCCAATATACACTTCATGTAGAAAAACTTAACTCAGCAATCTTAATAGCTTACCGAAAACTTTGTTTTAGATACTTAACTGTTAACTGGAGGAGACTTTGAGTTTTCGAATGATAAAAATCTCCTAATTTTCCAGCATGTTCAAGATTGTATTAAAAGGTCAAACAGATGTCTAGCAATTTATTAGAGTGTTATTGATACTGACACGGACGATCATCATCAAAACTTAAACAATCATCAGGATTTTTTTTTTATCTTTTGAACCTAAATATTCGTAAATAGCCTCTTGTGTTGCATTTTAATACCATTATTTGCATTCTAGAATTTTCACAATATTCAATGTTTGTTTACCTGTGTTGCCTTGACATGTTTTTTTTTTTTTTTTTTTTTTTTTTTTTTTAATGTCTTTGTATAGTATAGCAAAACGACAACAGAAAAAAAAACCTCTTTATTCAATCTAAATTAGATAAATTCATTCCTTTTCTTCAGAATATCTATTTTATGGGAAGGCTATGATACTAAACACTGACATTTAAATAAGTTGGCCAGTGTGGCCTTAATACACATATATGTAACATAAACCAACACTTTAAAATATCTAGTTGTTTACGAATGATTACCATAGTCCTTTAGCTATTTTTAGTTACATTTTACTCAAGAATCGGGAATAACTTCCTATCCTGTAGAAAATTGGTATTTTTCAGCTAAAACAAACGGAAAGACAGGAAGATAGGAAGACAGATATATCCTTCAAACTGTTAATTTCCAGTACAGTAATGACAAAACGAGTAATTACAAACAAACAAGCGCCTACAAACAGGAAAATTAAATATTGCCTTAAGATTCAACGTTATTAAAACAATTAAATATTCTCTATATATATATACTTACGATCCTCTACGATAGATATTTTAGCTAATCTGCAATCAATTCCATCTTCATGCCTAATATATCATGTACTGTGTTACAACTCTAGATTCTACTGACGAGGAAAGGTAACACTAGGCCACCGAAAGCTGAATTTTTAGATCAGTCTAGGTGGCCGAGTGGTCTAGAGCGCTGGACACAGTGCAGGTGGTGTTGTCTCGATATCTCAATAGCATGAGTTCGAATCCCAGCGAGGGAAGAACAAAAATTTGCTTCCGCAAGCAGATTCAACATACTTAGCTGTGCTGATAATTAAAGTAATTATGAATATACATACAGAGTAAATATATATATTGAGAAAAAAACCTTTGGAGATTATATTAATACGAATAGGAAATAAATGCATTAATATAATTTTAGTTTAGTTAGCATTAATGATAGCTTTCGAAATAAGCATTTGAATGACTTTTAAATAATAAAAATAATAATAAATAAAAGAGTTTGTTGATGTCTCTTACATGTAAACAGTATAAATATTATAGTGGGACCAACAGATTTATGGTTAGATCACAAATCGCTTTGCAAACTTTATGTATTGGATGACTTTCAATAACATTATTTTTCATATTTATGTATTCATATTGAATTGAATAAGTTGAACACTTTGATAGCAAATACCATGTATATTATAAATTACCTTGCTTCATATATACAATCATACAAAAAGCAACAACAGTAATACACAAATAAATGATTTTTCCATTTTTATATCAAATGTAAATTAACCTTTAAATCATATGTTACTTAAGACCTAAAAATAAAATGAAAAAAAAATCAAAGAACAATGAAAACAATCTTCCCAAAACAACCTGTTATACATACCTAAAGAACAATCAATAATGTCCAATGTTATAAATTCATTTACATGACCGTTAACGTATTTTCACTTTATTTGCCTCATTTACATTATATATTCAAATATAGCTTACTAAATCTGTGTTGCCTGATATTTACAACATGTAGGACATTGACCTTTATCCATGTGTTATGCATGTGATAAGTACAATCTATTGGTACCAGATGACCATTGACGTCACGAGAAGAACCCGATTTCTAGTAACGAAGGTACATAATCTAAATAATTCAATAATATACGGAACTATGTATCTGGAATTTCATATCTTATCATTATCATCATTATTAGGTCTTTCCACCTTTCCGTGGAAAGACCTATTGGTTTTCTTCTGATTATTTTTTTTTCTTCCGCCTAATTTTTTTCTTGCGGTGTATTTTTGTTTCAAAAGATGTCGCTTAGTTTTTTGGTATATGATATCATACAGTCTATACGCTTTTGAAACTGACCCTGTTTAACCGAACACTTTTTTTTGTAAGAGTTATCTCCCCAAACACTGTTTTTCTTGTTATGAGATCTCCTCCGCAGCCGTAAAAGAAAGCGACAAATTTATTTTTCCAAATTGCTCGTTATATCCTCAGGATGTTAGGTTTTATTTAGAGCGAAGCTTTACGAAGACTCCATATGAGAGTTATTTCCCCTTTTGTATTTGATATATGTGAAATGTATTTGTAACTGGAAAACCATAAGTGATAGAGGCCTAGGGTCTTTTGATTTGAGGTCCTTGGTCCATAAAAATGAAAATGAGGTCAAGGTCAAAGGTCAATGTCATGTTAAAAATTTTGATTTTGGCTTGTAATCACTAATTTTCAGAAATCTTATAAGATATCGACAAATTTTTTTACAGAATTGTTAGTTGCGACATGTCGTAACGCGTAAATTTGAGTTGAAAGGGAACGGAGACATTTAATGGGAGTTTTCGCCCCTTTTATATCTAATATTAGTTGTATGGTAATATAACTCATTAACAATATATAGTAGAGACCTAGAGTGTTTTGATTTGAGGCCCTTGTTTCATGACCTTGAAATTAGGGTCAAGGTCAAAGTTTGATTTGACGTTCTAGATTTTGACCTTTGCTTTAACTTTTCATGTATGCCTGATAAAGCTATGGTACTTTGTGCATTAAGTTGCAAGCCATATGACCTTGAAAAAATCAACTGGAAATAACCTTTTGTAAACCGGAAGTAGCTATTTCTTGTCCATATTTAATGTAAAAGTACATAGAACAATATATTTTTGTAATCAGTGTCAAGTTAACTATCAAATGATACCGGAAGTGACCTTTTTCAAACCGGAAGTAACAAATTATCTCCCTTATTTCAAACAAAAATGTATAGAAACCATATATTTTTAATGCATTTGGTGCTGAAAATTACATTTCTAACCGAGTTTTAATATTTTTTCACATCAAAATATATTGTTACGGGTGGAAAGACCTTCAATTGTTCTCTGAACAATTGGTTTTTAATTGTTTTTATGTTTGTTTTACTTAATATGTTTATTTGTAATCATTATGGGCCGATAATTGGTTTGATAAAGTTATAATAAATGTTATAAATTCATTTTGTTAATCAGACACAAAAACCTTATTTCAAAGTTAACTCAGACTTCTCGGAAATTGACTCTCAAAGAAAAATAATGGTCCAGTTGTAATGCATTATGACCATAGATCATTTTGTTCGGTGAGATATACCTAAAATGTGTTTATTTTAAGAATGAAGCAAAACCTGCTAAAAAGAGATATCTGATAACGGTATTCCGTCAAATTGACGATTTATATTGACTTATTGTCATCTTAGAGGAATGTGATACATATAATTACATTACATGTATGTTTCATTATAATACGTTATTTTGATTGGCTAACAGCAATCTCGCGTCATTCTGAAATTAACCTTAATTTCAAAATGAAATGTAACATTCATGATGACACGAGCTTCCACAATAAAGTGCACAGGTAAATAAAAGAAAAACTTGATAGAAATCGTGTTTTCATGTTCCTAGCAAAAAAATGTAATTATAAGTGTTGAATGCTTCTTTTAGTAATTTTATAGGGTTGTAAAAGCGTTGACCGTGCGCACATTTTTAGAATGAAGCGCGTAACATACAAAATGTACTTCGGTCAACGCTTTTACACCCCAATAAATTTACAAAAAGAAGCATGCAATTCTTAAGTAAATAACAACCCATAACAATGTACATCTCTTTTTCATTTTCAAATGACAATTGAGAATTCAAAGCGAAGCAGAGATAGGAACACGGATCTTAACTGACCACGTGACTGCTAAAAAGGACCAGGATGTGCATATAAATTTATTGATTAATTGTTGCTTGCTTAACGTCAAGTGACAATTAAAAACCTGTTAATGTGACTAGATTTATCATTTACCTTTGCTCATTCAGGTAAAGTTGACAATAGATGGATTTGGTTATTCTTTTAGGTCCTTTTGTGTCATAGACTTCATGTGTACGTGTATTTATACATCATTGGCTGTCATTTTTAGCGTTTCTTATGAAGGTTAATCCAGAAAAGTGGACACACAGAAGAGGTGTTACCAATTTTCTCTGAATTTATTTCGCAACAGGCCGCCATTTTCTGTTCTTTTATTTAAAAGTTTTTAACAACATTTTGATGCATTTTAGGTTTTATTATCGATTACATTCTTGTATATGCGTTTCACTTTAAAATTGCAACTACATCAACTGATCAAACTGAAAACTTTCATACACACGGGTCAAAGTTGATTAGTGAAATTAGCCTCGTTATATGAATCACCTGCATTGTTTTTGAGCAAAACTTATTGTCATGCTATTTGCATTGAATATGGCAGAATCGTCACGAGAATGGGACAAATATTAACTGGGAAAACATTGAAACTAGTATTTCATTGATGCATTCTTGTAAAAAGTTTTGAATGTTCGTTTTGCCTAAAATATCACCAAATATCAATGTTTAAAGTAATATAAAACATTTTTAATTGTTTTCCTTTTCCTTTTTCAATTTTGTTTTACTTCATTTAGGCATTCTGTTCACGTGTGAAAAATAGAAAAAAAACAGGGGTTGGATAGTGCACCAACTAAAACTACACTCCTTTAAGGTGGTACCTAACACTACAGGGAGATAACTCAAGTAAAAGGGAGTAAAATTAGCTAAACGTTTTAATTACGTTGTGTTGTTAAGGGAATATTAAGCTTCTCAATGATCAAAGTTAGTGTTTGTCAAACTGCTATATAACCAGTCTAATTTTTCTGATAAATTGGTTGGTTCAATTTTTTTGAAATTTTTATATTTTTGTCAAAGGGTCAAAGTAAATACTTTGTCAAAATTTTATGAAAATTAAACGAGCCAAATTAATTTTAGTGAAGGTGTTGGGTACCACCTTAAAATAACAGAAGTTGACTAACTCGAAGTACAAAGGAAACATTACCATTCATGTTACAAATATATCCACGCTTGATACCAATTTCCGTGCTCATATGACACTATGTCTTTCAAGAAAGTTGATTATTTGTTGCCCGCCAAAGGACTACTTCCGTGATGTAATCATGAACGAAGAATCGCATTGCTTAATTTAACTATTTAAGAAAACTAGACAATGAATGGTTAGAATGAAATTTGCAATGGAATGGGAAATGAAATAAGCAATGATGGACACTTGTAATACTTTTTTCACCATGTTTGAAATAATGTGTCGCTACTACAATACTTTTCATTCTGAATAGCAGCTTCATACAATGGCCCGCTCGTTCTACTTG
This sequence comes from Mytilus californianus, assembly GCF_021869535.1. Classification (NCBI taxonomy): domain Eukaryota; kingdom Metazoa; phylum Mollusca; class Bivalvia; order Mytilida; family Mytilidae; genus Mytilus; species Mytilus californianus. The sequence continues at coordinate 55,149,380 of NW_026262679.1, read as the reverse complement.
AAAATATAGTTTTTGTGTTATAATTATTACATTTTAAATACACGCCAAGTCGATAGGTGTAGATATAATGTTATGTTTTTGGTTTGTTTCTGAGGTTTCCAAATGGTTTTATTGATTAGACTAATATTGTACAGTTTACGAATAAATATTGGTACGGAAAAGTAATAAAACACACAGAACAAATAAATTTATATTATCATTAATCTTTTTTTCAAAGTCAAAATTTTGACATTTAAAATCTTAAAATTTCGAACTTAAATTTCGAGTTAAAGTCGAAATTTCAAGATTTTAAATGTCAAAAATAAAAGTTCAATGATAATTCATTTTTTCTATGTCCCTAATACGCTTCCGTAACATTGTATTACAACAGTTATTAAGGTTATGAAAGAGTGGTCAATCTTGAGAAAATGTGATCTTGCTATTCATTTCACGCCTGATGTCAGTAGTAAAATAATAAATGAACTTGGAAAACGAACTATTTTATATCCTTTTTATAACCAAAATAACTAAGTCCGGTGTAATGAATATGTTTTATGATGTTCATTTCCGTACTTGTAACAGATTGGCTAAGCTAAATCTTCGCAGTGTCATCGATTTGTCATTATAGTTGCGGTTTATTACTTTTTGTATTGTTGTGTTTATTTGTTTGTCGGTCATTGGTCATACTTTACACGACCGTTAACGTATTTTCACTTTATTTGCCTCATTTACTATATATATTCAAATATAGCTTACTAAATCTGTGTTGCCTGATATGTACAGCATGTAGGACATTGACCTTTATCCATTTGTTATGCATGTGATTAGTACAATCTATTGATACCAGATGACTATTGACGCCACAAGAAGAACCCAATTTCTAGTAACGAAGGTACATAATCTAAATTCAATAATATACGGGACTATGTAACTGGAATTTCATATCTTATCATTATCATCATTGTTGTTTTTATGTTTGTTTTACTTATGTTTGTTTGTTATCATTACATGTAACATGCCTTTTATGGGCCGATAATTGGTTTAATAAAGTATTCGCATACGTATTCGTATTCGTATCCTCGTGAAGGTGTGATACATTATTTGCAAATAAAAAAATAATAAAAAGTCTCCTTCTATCTAAGTAGAAACCGGAACTTAGGGAACTGTAACATACGGACTTGCCTTGCATTTTACAAACCGAAAATTCAGAGATTTCCATATAACTATGACATAATATTTTCTCAACTTACCAATAAACCTCCCATTGCATTTATTGATACATATATTTGGAATCAGCATAGAATCACAACCTATATAAGTCATCGATTAAGACGATGACAGATATTTTCACTTCCCACTTTTCCTGGGCAAAACTAGTCTCTTTTGCTTGCATAGATTAAAAATACGCACAGCGAACAAGAAAATTCAGAACATTTTACTTTCTGAAACAAACGATATCCCCAGTTACACGTATACTGTTCGCATGCTAAGGACAGTGATTACAGGGCGAACAGAAACGAACAGAAAGCCACACACAAGGTATACGAAGTCATTTTGATCTAAAAGTCTGACCATCAACATTATGGTTTTTTTCTACACCCTGGAGAAGATTGCTTAATCGTATTATCCTTTGGCCTTCCAACTATTTTGATTCGAGCGTCTGGCTTGCCGAATTATGAGCTAGCCTAGTATATTTGATGATTTTTATAATAGGTTTAAAGGATGTTTTTGCCAGATATTCGGAATCCTCTGGTTTTATCCATGTAGTGCCATTAAAAATTTTGCCCGCTAACCCTACTTTTCAGAATTTTATTACATATAGTTTAAAAATCCTTATTTTAAAATCTTATAAAATCCTTGTTATTTTTTCATTGTTTATGAAAGAAAAAAGGTGACAATGTTAAATGTATGAAAAATCTAAAGAGAATCATTTCCCACCAAATTTTCAATGGCTTATATCTCGAAAACAAGTACACGGACCCTTCATTTTTTTCTGCTGTTTTAGTTCCTTCATTTATATACTATCAATTTATAACAGTCTTTTAAAAAGCTTGTTATTTTGAAATAGAGTAGCGAACATCCTTAAGGTTAAGATTAACATTGTATATTTTAAGAACATTTCGTCTGCTGTAAGTCCAGTAAGGGTAAGGCATATTTCTCGCGTGAAGTTCACTAACATTTGTTACGTCATATTTCGAATATTTTATATTTATAGTTATAAGCAGAACTTAATAACAGCAACCGACCACTAAAATATGACTCTTAAAAGAATTAGGATATTGTGTAACATTTGTCTACGTTAATGATATATCAAAAACACTTGACTACCTCTATATACAAGAACATGAGTCTCTATTTCGACATTTACAATTTTTCAGCATTTCATAAATTGAATTAACGAAGACAGTGAGTGTTTGGGCAATAAACAAAAGACATGAACTGAAAGAAACCATCCGTTTTTGTCCAATAAATGAAACTTCATATTAGTGTTAAATGTATAATTTGTCTGACCAACTTGTGAAATGTGTTTTTTTATTTTTTATTTTATGGATAACTTCCTGAATCTGGTAAGATCGTATAAGGTTATTTAATGAAATTAGTCTGTTGTGAATTTTGTCTATGAGAGAATAATTCCAGTTTGTATAGTTCGTATTTGTATTTTGCCTTCGGGACTGTTACAAGTCTGACTGATTTAACTATTAGACGTCTTTTAAAGACGTACGAAATAAAAGAATTATATATTATTGATAATTACGCTAGATGATTTAAGAGGTTGAGACAATCTGATTAAAATACAAATACATGTCCTGTGTCCATGTAAGGCGAAGCGCGGACAAGCATATTATTATCCTCCTCCACGTCGTGTTGCTCATGTAAGCGATACGTCTAATTTGGTAGGTCACATTCGAGGAAAAAAGGACGGGATTGTGGTTATCTACGAGGAAACAGAAAACAGCAAACACGATCGTGATATTGTAATAGTCAATATCTAAAACTAAATGCACGTCTATTCAAATTTAAATTTTAAAAAGTATTTAAAATCACTGAACTGTACAACAAGAGGTACCTCTTTCCATACAGCTGGGTAGTTAAAATGCCACAATGTTTAATTTGTTGGATGTTAATTAGAGAGATGATGATGACGATGATGGATGGCTGCTTAACGTCCAGCGGCAAATTAAATGCATATTCAGGACGAGCACATGTCTATGTAATATGAATATTAAGAATGTATGTAATTGACCAACGCGCTGAACCGGATTTTAAGCGTTCTAGTTCGCAAGGTAACAGTCCGCAGGAAAACATGATACACTACCGGACACATTATTTTGACTCCGAGCCGACCAGTTTTTGCTCTTAGTTCTTAATGCCACGTGCTTAGCCGATAAGTAGCAAATACCACTTTTCAAGTCTCTGGTTTAACCCGGGCAGGGTTTTTATTGGAGAGAAGAATTGACACTGACTTAGAAGCAGTTTCACTGCACTTATTCTTATATTCTATAAATCGCACACTAGTATTTGAAACCATTATGAATTAATAAATCATTTGTTTTTTCCCCTTAAGTTGATTAGCTGTAATATCAAGATAGACATAAATGTCTGGCCTTACTTCAGCCGCTACAAACTTATCGTCGTCTCTTGACATGTATTGCATAAGAAATTATTAATGGCTTCCTAAAGACACATAAAGCAAAAATAATTAGTTTGTTTCAGGTAGCACAATCTTATTTCAGATGAGACAGTTTTTAATCATTTCTCGTTTATAAATCAGTTGAACATGATGCAGTTATGTCCGCACCTTCCCGTTTCAATGAGTGATTTATGCAAACCAAATACATGACATTGTTAAATGCAAATGAAGGGAAATGGTAAGTGCAGAAAAACAATCTTTTAATGCAGCTAATTCGGTATCTTTGAAATTGATTTAACAGTCACATGCTCCTACCATGGTATACAGAAGTCACATGCTCCTACTAAAGATATGCTCCTATAATGGCATACTGGAGTCACATGCTCCTACCATGGTATACAGAAGTCACATGCTCCTACTAAAGATATGCTCCTACTATGGCATACAGGAGTCACATGCTCCTACCATGGTATACAGAAGTCACATGCTCCTACTATAGATATGCTCCTACTATGGCATACTGGAGTCACATGCTCCTACTATGGACATGCTCCTACCATGGTATACAGGAGTCATATGCTCCTACTATGGTATACAGAAGTCACATGCTCCTACTATAGACATGCTCCTACCGTGGTATACAGGAGTCACATGCTACTACTATGAACATGCTCCTTCCATGGTATGCAGAAGTTAATGGTCCTACTATGGACATGCTCCTACTATGGTATACAGAAGTCACATGCTCCTACCATGGTATACAGAAATCAAATGCTCCTACTATGGACATGTTCTTACCATGGCATACAGGAGTCACATGCTCCTACCATGGAATCCAGGAGTCGCATGCTTCTACCATGGAAGTCAGGAGTCAAATGCCCCTGCCATGCTCCTACCATGGAATCTAAGAGTCACATGCTCCTACCATGGAATACAAGAGTCACATGCTCCTACCATGGAATACAGGAGTCACATGCGAATGGAAACCAGGAGTCACATGCCCCTACTTGGTATACAGGAGTCACATGCTACTACTACGGACATGTTCTTACCATGGCATACAGGAGTCACATGCTCCTACTATGGACATGCTCTTACCATGGAATACTGGAGTCACATGCTCCTGTCATGGAATCCAGAAGTCACATGCTCCTACCATGGAAGTCAGGAGTCAAATGCTCCTGCCATGCTCCTACCATGGAATCCATGAGTCACATGTTCCTACTATGGAATACAAGCTTCACATGCTCTTCCATGGAATACAGGAGTCACAGGCGAATGGAAGCCAGGAGTCATATGCTCCTACCATTGAATTAAGGAGTCACATGCTCCTACTATAGAATTCAGGATGTCCGTTTTCACGTTTTTATCTTTTCCTGAATACATTGTAACTCCTCTGTTAATTCCTGCATTTTGTATCTCATGTACCATGGAATCCAGGAGTCACATGATCCTTCTATGTAACCCAGGAGTCACATGCTCCTACCATTGAATTCAAGAGTCACATGCTCTTACCATGCTCCTACCATGGAATTCAGGAGTCACATGCTCCTACCATGGAATCAAGGATTCACATGCTCCTACCATGGAATACAGGAGTCACATGCTCCTACCAGGGAATACAGGAGTCACATGATCCTACCAAGGAATACAGGAGTCACATGATCCTACCATGGAATACAGGAGTCATATGCTCCTACAATGGAACTCAGGAGTCACATGCTCCTGTCATGGAATTCAGCGGTGTCCGTTTTCACGTTTTTATCTTTTCCTGAATACTTTGCAACTCCTCGGGTTTTTCCCCAGTATAAAAATATTAATTCTTCTATATTTTTTTACGTATCAAAAATATCTATATTTTTCAATAATTTTGATGCAGTATACAAATTGTTCGGAAAAAAACGTCATTCGTGAAAGGTAAGTCACTAGAAAAGCTTTTTTATTTGGAATTGTGAGGGAATTATATTTCATAAATTACTGTATTATATCCTGAATTCAATACTTTTTTTCATATAGTAAACAAGCGGATGCCAGAGTTCATCGCCTATGTTTTGTGAAGTTTTTGTTACTTTATCTAAGTTTGATTTTCTGCTTATCTTAAAACTTCTTTTCAATAATATCCTGTTAGTTACATCATCTATTCTTTTTGATACACTGTAACTTTTTAATTCTTTCAATATTTATTTATTTCAAATAATATCACGTTTAATTATCTAAGCTTCCTTATCATAACTACAGGTATATATGATAAAATTTATCCAAGTCTAAATTGAAAACAACGTTCAAACCTATGATTGCGTTGGATAAAAACCGCAATTTTTATACGTGTGCATGCAAAACAAATTTCTTGGTAGAGGGGTCTAAATACAGCACAAACAACATTTTCCAAAAGACCAAAAAAGTGAAAAAGTATATTTTAACAAAACGCATTTGACTAGCTGGTCGAACAACGGATGTGCTTAAACCCTACTGACTGCAATTGGCGATTGCCGAACAAACGGATCACCAGATGTAACAAAACGGATCTTAACTATTAATTTAATACCAAACAGAAAACAATAAACTTGCGGAAAAGATGATATACCGCAAACAAAAGGTGCAAAAATTAGTACACCATATCCGGATTTCGACAATTAATGTCTCTTCAGTAATATTAGGAATCGAAACGGTATTTGAAAGGCCATATAATTTACCTCAATTTAGGATAGACTCTTGAATTTTAAAGAGTCGAAATAGGATGAACGGATCATATAAACTCGAAGGCAAATATAATACAAGCCCAAACGAAAAAAATATAAACAAGTCTAAATTGAAAACAACGTTCAAACCTATGATTGCGTTGGATAAAAACCGCAATTTTTATACGTGTGCATTCAAAACAAACTTCTTGGTAGAGGGGTCTAAATACAACACAAACAACATTTTCCAAAAGACCAAAAAAGTGAAAAAGTATATTTTAACAAAACGCATTTGACTAACAGGTCCAACAACGGATGTTCTTAACCCCTACTGACTGCCATTGGCGATTGCCAAACAAACGGATCACCAGATGTAACAAAATGGATTTCGACAATTAATGTCTCTAATATTATGATGATCACGTACAAAATGTATCATCTCGTGAAAGATGAGATTTTGCCAGCAGACACAAAACAGTGTGGGAATAGAGAAATTGAATTACACTGATCTGACCTTCTGATAGATAAAGTTAGTGCATATAGAGAGAAATTCAAGAAAATTGATTTATATTTTACAATCCAATGAATTTATTTTCTTTACCATTCTGTTTGAATAGTTACAAGAATTAATGGCAATTTAAAACTACTGTCTTTCTTTGCAAAATTATACGAAATTCTTGAATCATTTGAAATGAGATATAAAAATGTTTCCGATGATTGTCGTGAAGGAAGTAATCTCTCAAATATGTATTCACATTTCATTTTTATCATACTTATGAGTATCTCAGTCTATATAAGATTATTCAACAGAATATGTAATTATTTTAAAATTCAGTCTTGAATTCACGATGTTTATGTAGAAGTCCGAATCGGGAAAGTACAAAATCTACTCTATGCCGTAATTGTACTGGCAATAGGATTAAATAGTGTTCTCAATTTGCCCTTAGAAAGACACACGATGAGAACCGCTGATTGTCGTTATATTGCAGTAATAGTATATAACAGGAATCAACTATTCAACAATTCTCACTATATGTTGAACGATCATTAGTTAAATAAATCTCAATCGTGTGTTAATAATTGCAACAGCTTATATGTTTCATCCTTAAAAGTAAAAGATATATATATACTTGAGCCCACAAGTCTCGCTTACAGACATAAAGAGCGATTGGGGTTACAGACTCTCGTTCCCTCTGGTAATTACAACCATGCTGAGGAGGCGACGGTCCGTTAAAATGTCTCGAATTATAGATATCAGCCAGATCCGTTTGGAATTGGTACGTTAATTCTAATACCTAATGCTGTATGCACACTATAATCCTTTGCAACAACTCTTTTTGACAGGTGAGTAGTTGAGCTGATGTAAGGTAACCGTTTCTGTCCTCTTTTTTATGTAGCGTTTTGTAGAATAATTCAACGTTTTTCTTTTCTTTCCATGACTTTGTTATTGTCGGTTTTTCTTCGACTTAAGATTTGTTATTGTCCCCCAGCTGGCGCCTACCTGTTAACTTTACAGATATACAGTCTTTGACGAACAATATCAAACTTGTTTCATTTTAATGCGTAAGCAATCAATTCTTTTCATGAAATATTTTAATCAACATTTCGTAATTTAAAATCTTTGTAATGGGAATCGAATGTTCAATATTTTTCAAAATAGGAACATAAACGATAGGGACGACTTAATTAAAATTAAGATCAACAATTCGTCTTGCAACCCGTTTCTTAATCTGTCATTAAGAAGAAGAATTACTAGAAGATAGAAATATCCCCCTTAAGTTCAAAACTGTTTTGGTAAATTAGTACTGTAATCCTCGTTCACAGCAAATGCCTTTTGTATAAATCAGCCGCTTAAGATTCAGTGTTCATTTAACCCGATTAGATTTGAAATATGATAACCTTAATCATTTTGAAAATTTTGTTACATCTCTTCTTTGCATTTTAATGAAGTTTATACAGTGCATTACGTGATTCCTGACGAATTAAAGCATAAAAAAAAGGATTGTTTACCTCAGATCTGTACATGTAAACATATTGATGCACATACCAGGGTTGATGTATCAAATGAAGATGGATAATTGTGGATGTTGGGCAAAACATCAATCAGACAAAAACTCACTCGCCAATAATATTACTTACAGAAAATATCTTCCGTTCAACTAGATAAATTCCTTGATCGTGCGGAAAGTTTGAAATTGCTCATACTTCAAAAAAAAGGCTTATTTCTATAGAACCATTGTCATTAGAATATCTTAAAACCAAAACCAAATTCTGTTATGATACAAAGCACACAACAGAGACAGCGATCACCGGACACGATAACTAACTGTAAGGAAAGGGATAGTTGAATATATAAAAAATAGATCGAAGGAAATTTGGCTCTACCACTTTATAACATGGTTTCAATATAATTACGTAGTTATACGGAGTCCACCGCTGATTTTGATTAATTGACTTATTTGTAAATCTTGTCTTGCTGATAATTTTGCTTATAAAGTTTCTGTCTATCTATTATATATTCAAAATTATAGGCACAACTAGGGGAAAATGGTAAAATTGTTCATTTAAGGGCAAGCACTCTATAATAAGAATGCTTCTGACAGTTTTGATGTAATCGAACAGTAGGCAGATCGCACAGTTGTTAACACTTAAGCCCCTGTCAGATTTTCGGCTTTCAAAATTATAGACAAAACTTGCATTTTACCACTATGTTAAATTTATAGCAATATCGGCCATGTTGGTTGGCTGGCGGGGCCATCGGATAAATTCTTTCAAACAAGACATAATAGTGATGATTTTTGAAAAGTTTGGTTAGATTTGACCCGGTAGTTTGAGAGGTGAAGATTACTGTAAAAGTTAACGGACGACGACGACGGATGCCAAGTGATGAGAATTACTCACTTGGTCCTTCGGGCCAGAAGGACTAAACAATGGTTGGAGTCCCTGAATGTTCCCGTAAGTATTGTCAAATTAAACTGACGATATAACACGAAGTAAAGAGAATATGACTACAAATAATGCTACCACGTATGAAAACTATTTGTCAAAAAGTCTCGGAGTATTGATATGTTTTGGATGGACGGACGGATAGAGACCATTACAATATCACCCGCGGGAGATAATACCTGCGGTCTTGGACCTATGACTCCCTAAGATGAACCGTTATATAATGTAACAAGATTATTGACCAGGTAGTTTGCGAGATCTGGCTGCTTACACAGAAGTGCTCATAGAGGAGGAGGGTACTCCAATAGTCCTGCCTTAACTATGTTGAGGTAAACTAAACATCGCTTTTCAAATTGTTCTGTATCAGCTAAATTATGAATTTCTGCTTCAGTGTAGCAATACAAACGATGTGAAATAGTTGCCACTTGTAAACTACCAATTTAAGCCTTGAGGCATTTTTCGAAATGAATTACAGACATGTGTCACTACAGAATAGCTTAATTTTACAGCCATAAAACTTCTGTTTTCAGTTTAAAACCTTTGAGTAACATTTACATATGCAAGTCCTTTATTAAGATTAAAGAATCAAATGCTTTTACTTACATCTTATTCCAAATTATCAGATAGTACAGTTCTATATGTAAAAGAGAGGCGAAAGATACCAAAAGGACATTCAAACTCATACGTCGCTAATAAACTGACAACGCCATGGCAAAAAGACAAACAACAGTACACAAAACACAACACCAAAACTGGGGGTGATCTCAGGTGTTCCGGAACGGTAAGCAGATCCTGCTACACATGTGTAGTGTATGATATGTTTCTATGTAACTAGTTAGTGAATGTATTTAGGATGTGGCTTATTTCATTTTTTTCTCTTTCCTTTTAATGATCATAACTTCAGCATCTGTTTTGTATCAATGAATATAGTGCTGACCCATTCTCTACTTTTTATATTTTTATTTTGATACTTTACAAAACAAATTCTATATTTCAACTTTTGTCCAATTTACATTGATTTTATCTTATTTCCAATGGATCTCCAGCATTTTATTATTGTCAAAACTCATTAATTCATAAATGTTTTCACTATAAAAACAACATAACATCCACTTTCTTGTTTTAATATCCTTCTACACTATGTTTCAATTATCTCTAAGTCTCAGTTAGATATACAACTTCTAAATGTTGACAATAATGTTGATATCTACCAACTAGATTCCTTAATATTCAACCTCATAAAGTTCTGAAATTTTCTTGACTTTTCTCACCCAAACCAGCTCCTATATAAAGTGTTCATGATGTGGATAGAGTCAGATTCGTTGGATATCGAATTCCAATTTCATCTACACAGTAGTATGAAATGAATTCGCCCTCATTGTTTAAATTGTGGACGACATGAATTTCCAAGTCTACAACCAAAATGTTATTCGATAGTGTAGCAAATACATCACTTGGTGTAAATGGTTTGTGTTCAGTATTGACTTCATGATGACCAGTATAAAGCCCTTTAATATTTCCGGCCTGATCAACCACAACCACTCTCCCTCTAAAATCTTTATCTAAGGAATTCACTACAAACACATTTCCATTACTAGTGCTAGCTACCCTAAAAGGATATGTGAATAAAGGTTTATTGTTGCTATCCTTCCCATATTCAATTAAACGTTTGCCTGTTTGATCCATTACAGTGACAATACATGACAATACTCTTCCTGTTGGCGGGGACGCTGACCATGGAAATGTGCCTGCTATAATCACTTTCTGATCCTTAGTGATATGAATATCACCTGGTATGAATGGTGCAATATAAAAACAGAGTCAGTCACTTTATGTGTTCTTCCATTGATCAATTTCAAAATAGATTCCAGTCCTGTTGACACCAGAATGTTGTCAAATATGTCAGATATGCCAAAAATTGGATTGTTGAAGACTGATAATACCTTAACATTGTTTTTTTCAAGTTTAACATGTTGTAACATGTAATTTATAAAGTCAGCTATCCATAGAGTGCCATCATGGCATTCAACAATGAAATGAATATCCTTCAACTCTGTGGTCAATTGATTTGTAACCTTTAACTCAGCTAAGGAAGGTGTTTTCTAAACTTTCTACTACCTTCCAGTATTCCAAAATTAAGCAGCGTAAATTTCCCAGGAACAAAATTTGGGAAAGAATAAATGGATTCTTGAGACATGTCTTCATTTAATGAAACATTCAGTTTATCCTTGAAGAACTGCATAAAATCTCTGGAGGTGATGATACTTTCCAAAGCCTCATTCTTCGCATGTATTTTTTTAATCTTTTTATCAATTGTTGTATCTTCGTCATGTTTCAATATTATGCAGTGACGATCAACATCTTGAACAAGATTATCCACATATTGATCAACTGCCCTGTGTATTTTTTTCTTCTGGTCTAAACTTGTCTGCTCAAGGTGTTTCTGTCTATGACCTTCAGTATCTTCATGCGAATTTCTCGTCCCTTTTTCAGAGCTCAATTGGCTTAAATTCCTCTGAATTTTCTTCTGTCCATCTTTCAATTTCTCTTTTTTATCAGCAAATTCCTCTTCATCTATAAAAGTATGTCCATTATGGACCTTGACAATACATTTCAGACAGATAACTTTATTGCAGGTTCTACAATAAAGACTGCAGGATTTGTTAGGATGATCTATCTTGGCATTTCAAGTCACTGAAGGCGAAACTGTCCCATGAGTCTTCATGTTCTTTCATCTCCCTAATGTTTATAATTTTATGGTCGTTTGCAATTCTTAAATGAACTCTTTCTTTACACCGGACGCACATCAACAGGTTACAATCAGTACATTTCCATTCTATCTTATTACCACCCTCGCACAGCTGACATCCTACTGGAATCTGTCCTTTTGGTAATGACTTGGAAAAAGCCATTATGTCATCGAAATGGCGGACTCTTATACTTCCTTCTGTACAAATAATACATAATATTGAGAGTCTTATCAGTTTTACAGGTGAATGAAGATGAACTTCTTTGTATTTAAATAATATATAACATTTTTAAATATTATATAATAATTTGAACACATACAGTCAAATCTGTATCATAGGTGTACTTTTTTGTACAAGTTTTCAAGTGAATTTTATAGCAAACAATATATTACTTTACAAAATATGAAATTATTGTAAGACAAGGATGCATTTTTTATCGTGCTAAGCATACCCCCACTCGTAATTCAAAGTATCAGAAAACAGAAAGTAGGTGTCGGGCGGATGTGCAAACTGCACAAAAAGTAAAACTCATTATAATTGTTCAGCTGCTGACAAAATATGAAATTCGGTAGTTTCTTAGAAAATAATTTTCAAGTTCATTCAACATGATGAAAAATTCAATGAAAACAAGAGGCACACCTGTGCCTGCATCGATCACCTGAGTTACTCTTTGTGTTGCTGATGATATTTGCAATAACCTAGCTCCTATAGCATATATAGGTTTTTTTAATTAACAGTCAAGACTGCAAAAAAAGTAAAAATCAACATTTCAGGGGCAATAACTCCAAAACTGGTTGTCAAAAATATCAGAGCAAATAGCTCTTGTCATGCTGATCATTAGGGCCCCGCCGAATGGCGGACGCCCTATAGTGATCAGTCTGTCCGTCCGTCCGTCCGTCTGTTCGTCCGTCCGTCCGTCCGTCCGTCTGTCCGTCCGTCTGTCCGTCCGTCCGTCCGTAACAAATTGTGTCCGCTCTATATCTAGAGAACCGTTATGGTTTCAAAGTTTATACTTGACATGTATATTAACCAACACCAGAGGGTGTGTCATAATGTATGTACAACTTCCTAGGTCAAAGGTCAAGGTCAAAAACTTTGGTTTTAGTTGACAACCCCATGTCCTATGGTAAAATCGTGTCCGCTCTATATCTTGAGAACCGTTATGATTTCAAAGTTTATACTTGACATGTATGTAAACCAACACCAGAGGGTGTGTCATAATTTATGTACAATTTTCTAGGTCAAAGGTCAAGGTTATAAACTTCGGTTTCAGTTGACAACCCCATGTACAATGATAAAGATACAATTGTTTTTACCACACATTATTCACAGCGGGGCCCATAGAGATGGCTCCCATCTCAGTGATATCTAGTTTATGCAGTTTACACATTTAACCTAGCTACCTATAGCTTTCAAAATAATAACTCGAAACAGTTTGACAGATTTTTCTGTCATTTTCAGGGTTAATAGATCTTTTAACCTAGCACCTATATTTTCCCGATAACAGCAAAAAATACTGCAAACATTAATATTTAAGGGCCAATTACTCCAAATCAGCTTGACAGATTGTTCTCAAATTTTAAGGTAGCTACATCGTGTCGTGCTGAACGATTTTACATATGACACTTTTAACCTAGCTTCTTTAGTTTTTGAAACAATAGCAACAAAATGTCAAACAAGGGCAATAACTCTTAACAGAGGTCGATTGACAATTTCGGTTAATTGATTTATGTGTAGGTCTTATTTTGATAAACATGTTTGCTATAGGTTTATCTGTATTTATCATAGTTTCTGCAAAAAAACTATTTTTCTTTGATAAAGGCAATAACTCCTATAAAAGATCAATTGACGATTTTGGTTACGTCATCTTATTCGTAGATTTTACTAGTTGCCACTTAATGTTTCTCTCTGTCTATCATAATTTCACTATATCTGTAATATTTTTCAGGATAATAAGTAAAAACAGAGAAATTTTGTAAAAAAATATTACTTCAGGGACAATAACTCGATTCGAAAGAAATCCATTTCATCAGGAGTTATTGTCTTAAAAAGAAGAATATTTGCTCAGAAGGAATACGTCCTACATGTTATCATAATCATGCATTTTGCGCTCGTTTGCCAAGGAAATTTAAAGTTAGCAGAAGGTTTGCTGTAAAGTTTGTACTTCCAATCTTACAGCCAGGATATGTTAGCGATCACGTGATAAATAATAGTATCATGGATTATTTAAATCAAGTCGTGAGTTATTTCTTTTAATTGTCTGACAATTCTATTTCGATGCCCTGAATCTTTTACTTTGGAGGGTACGGATCGTTTTCCAGGACTCTTGGGTAACTTGTAGATGTTTATCTTTTATATATATAGGCAACAGTAGTATACCGGTGTTCAAAAGTCATAAATCGATTGAGAGAAAACAAATCCGGGTTACAAACCAAAACCGAGGGAAACTCATCAACTACAAGATGAAAACAAATGAACAACAGGAACACTGAAGTGCAACAAAAACAAACGCCAAAATACATAGAAACGAACTATTTGATAACAACTGCCATATTCCTGACTTGGTACAGGACATTTTAAGAAAAAATGAAGGGTTGAACCTGGTTTAATGGCTAGCCAAACCTCCCGTTTTATGACAATGTTAAAAAATATCGCTTAAATGACAATATTACGTGACAGAACAAACACACGTAAGAACATTCATCACAGAGAAACGCACAAATAAATAATATAAAAGTATATATCAGTGAATTAGATTTTGTGAAGTCTTCCGTTTGCGTATTCAGTTGTACTTGTAACAATGTCCTTTTACGAAGTTGAGAGTAAACTAGGTTGAATACAATAATAACTATAAAACTCGCAATAATAACTGTAACTGTAACTGACAGCTGTCCTTTCGAAATAAAATGTAACTGCTGTTAATCGTAAGGAGCTTATAATACTTTTAGAACAAAACACTATATTCTAGGCGAACCCTTTTCTTGTACTACTAATATTTCCATTCATGTTTAAGACGTTATATGTGTTGTCCGCGTGGGATAACAGGCCGAACAATTGATTTTCAATATTTACAACTTTTAGATTTTAGAAATTATATCTATATTAAGTCTAGGTTTACGAAAAGCATTGCATCTGATTTTTTGTATGATATAATCAGAGAAAGCACGCTGTGTTATCAGAAAGAACCTAAAAAAACTAAAATTAGTTAATTAAAATCCTTACCGAATCCGTAATGCACGTCATTTATAAAAAGCCAACCTATTAGTCCATCACACCATGAGCACCGCGTTTTACACAATGTATTACGCTGCTATATGAAAGCTGTTTATTACGCTGATATACGAAAGCTGTTTATTACGTTGTTGTATGAAAGCTAGATATTACGCTGCTGCATGAAAGCTGTTTATTACGCTGCTGTATGAAAGCTGTTTATTATGCTGCTGTATGAAGGCTGTTTATTACGCTGCTGTATGAAAGCTAGTTATTACGCTGCTGTATGAGAGCTATTTATTACGCTGCTCTATGAAACTATTCATTACGCTGATATACGAAAGCTGTTTATTACGTTGTTGTATGAAAGCTAGTTATAACGCTGCTGTGTGAAAGCTGTTTATTACGCTGCTGTATGAAAGCTAGTTATTACGCGATTGTATGAAAGCTATTTATTACGCTGCTGTATGAAAACTAGTTATTATGCTGCTGAATGAAAGCTATTTATTACGCTGCTTTATGAAAGCTAGTTATTACGCTATTGTATGAAAGCTAGTTATTACGCTGCTGTATGAAAGCTGTTTATTACGCTGCTGTATGAAAGCTGTTTATTACGCTGCTATATGAAAGCTAGTTATTACGCTGCTGTATGAGAGCTATTTATTACGCTATTGTATGAAACTGTTTATTACGCTGCTGTATGAAAGCTAGTCATTACGCTACTGTATGAAAGCTATTTATTACGCTGCTGGCTTGATATTTACATAAATAGATTAAAAGCCGTGAGCGTTCTTTCAGTACTTGCTACAATTTCTGGAATAACCGTCATCAGACACACATCAGACCAAAATTTTGGGATGTCAAAAATATGAAGCGTCTGTTAGCATAGATATAAAAAAAAAACAACACTAAATTAAAAATTCGATTTTTTGTTTTTAAATTATTTTTTAACTAGAGTAAACTGTCTGAAATTTGTGAATGCAAGTCAAAAGAATCAGTTTTATCGAAATTCACCTAGAAGTATGACGCCACAATTACCTCACTTATAACGCAATTGGTGAAAATCTTCTTTAACTGAAACAATTTGACATTTTATTTTTCCATCTAAGTTGCTCACACAATTTTGCGACTGTCATACAAGCATGGAAAGTAGATAGCTATAAACCAGGTTTAGCCTTTATCCTTTCTTTTGTTGATTGGTCTATAATGTTTGTTTTGTCACAGTCTCCTTATAATAAGTTTTTCAACGAATTGCATAATTTACTCATGCATGATACATGTTATAAAAGTAGAATTGCCATAAGCATAAGGTATAAAATCGTATTCTGTGCACGTATTACTTCAGCTCTATACAAACAGCGAATTCAATTTTAATTAAATGAAATAATCAATTTAAACAACTTTATTAGCAGTTATTACATCATTTGGATCAAACACAAATATCTTGCACCGGGACACTAGCACGTCGATTAAAGATATTTTAATTACCTGATGAAAATTAAAAAAAATAGTTCATACATTTTGTCCCCAGTTTTCTAAGTAATATATTCGGACCATTCACCATGATAACTCTAGCACATTTATAAGAGACATCGTAAAATATGCACGGAGTTATTCACTAGAGATTCAATTTGACGTTCATGTATCTGCATATAATCTTGTCATATAAAACATGTACCAAGTCAGGAGCCTGCAATTCAGTGATTGTCGTACGTTGCTGTATATTATATTTGTTTTTCGTTTTATTTTGTTTTTTGTACATGAATCAGATCGTCAAATTTCTCGTTTGAAATATATCTAGATATAAGAAGATGTGGTATGAGTGCCAATGAGACAACTCTCCATCCAAGACACAATTTTGTAAACGTAAACCATTATAGGTCAAAGTACGGCCTTCAACACGGAGCCTTGGCTCACACCGAACAACAAGCTATAAAGGGCCCCAAAATGATTAGTGTAAAACCATTCAAACAGGAAAACCAAGGTCTAATCTATATAAGAAACGAGAAACACGTATGAACCACATCAACAAACGACAACCACTGAACATCAGGTTCCTGACTTAGGACAGGTGCAAACACATGCAGCGGGTTTAAACGTTTTAATAGGCGCCAACCTTCACCCTACCTTAAACAATAGTGTAACATCACAACATAGAAAGACACACTATAAAATATCAATTGAAATGGCTTAACTCAATCAAAAGACATATTAACAAAAACAAGTGAACATACACTGAACGAATAAATTTGATCTATGACACAATGTAAATGCAAAATTAATAAAACAACGGGGTTAGATGTAAAACAATATCAGAAAAACAACCATAACCTTGAACAAAATGCCGCCAAATAAAATAACGTACACAGGTAATTAAAATAATTTCGTTGTAAGGTATACATGGAGTACGGAAATATTTTTTACAAAATAAATAATTTTGTTGTTCCTAGTACGAGAACAAAAGTGAAAATTTATCGTCATACTTAACACTTATCAAAGGAGGTATATATTAAAATAGTGAGACTAGATATAACACTAAATAAGTAAACATTAAATAACAAAAATACATTACAAATTGTATCAACAGGTCAAATTAACACGAAAGTACGATTTGAGAGTACTCGCAGTTACTGAAAGCTAGTTGAAAGCCAAAAAAATTAATAATAAAACATCATGCATCAGAGACTAAAATCAACTAAAACACATCCAAGGGATTTAGTGTTTTAACGTCATGGACAGTCAAAGAAGGCATGACTTGTGCAATGCCAAAATAAAAGTATCGACAGGCAGTAGGATAGTTAGGAGTTAACCTGTCTGCATATAATCTTGTCATGTAAAACATGTCCCAAGTCAGGAGCCTATAATTCAATGATTGTCGTACGTTGCTGTATATTATATTTGTTTTTCGTTTAATTTTTTTTTTGTACATGAATCAGATCGTCAAATTTCTCGTTTGAAATGCATATGCATATAATCTTGTCATATGAAACATGTGCCACGCCAGGATCCTGTAATTCAGTGATTGTTGTACGTTGCTGTATATTATATTTGTTTTTCGTTTTATTTTTTTTTGTGTACATGCATCAGATCGTTGAATTTCTCGTTTGAAATGTATCTGCATGTAATCTTATCATATAAAACATGTACCAAGTCAGGAGCCTGTAATTTAGAGATTGTCGTACGTTGCTGTATATTATATTTGTTTTTCGCTTTATTTTTTTGTGTACACAGGTCGTTACATTTCTCGTTTGAATTGTTGTACATTTGTCATTTCGTGTCCTTTTTATAGCTTATTATGCGGTATGGGTTCTGCTCATTGTTGAAGACCGTACGGTGACCTATAGTTGTTAAATTCTACGTCATTTGGTCTCTGGTGGAGAGTTGTCTGACTGGCAATCATACCACATCTTCTTATTTTTTCATGATACTAAAAAAGTTGTTTACCAGAAGAAAATTGCATATGAACCCTCAATATTTAGAGTTTTTTTGATTTTGCGTGATTTTTTTTTATAAGCATTTGACCTAAACTATGAAAGTGAAAAGTGCATTTTTGCACGTAAGAAAAAAAAAACCAAAGCAATTAAATCATGTACTGGAGAATTAAAAATCAAATGAACATTGCATTTTCATGTTAGCGGCACTAGTATGTCTTCAACGATGAGCTTTTAAAGAATCCTTAGAAAAATGTAGATGGCTTCAAACGTAGACTTAAGAGCCATACTAGTACTTTTATACATATTCACTATAGCCACCCCACACAAATGTTCACCGGAAACGAATACAACCATATTTTAAAGGTCAAGGTTGCATAGACTCTTACTCTCAGTAAAAAGTGCATTTCAGTCATTACCTTACCACACAATATTCTTATTATGATGATTGAATTATTGATAAAAACACAAATTGTTAAATCAAATGGTGAGATCTTACAACTGATATTGTTACTCGTTTCGCAACAACACTGAAATAAAGATTTAAAATATAGAAATTAGTGTTGGAACGGATATTAATATTGGTTATGCTGAATAAATTATTATAACATTAATTATTTAAATATCTTTGCTAAGATGAAGAATGAGAAAATTCAACGCTTTCGTGTGGACATGATACTTATTCCATCATAGGCAAATAGACAGACAGGTAGGCACTGCATCGTTGTTGAAAGAGAAAAAGCCGAAAAAAACAACAAATAACTCATAGTCTTTAAAACATTCCAGAAATCTATAGTTTAAGGAACTTAAATCTCAGCAAAAATTAAACGGCGTTAATCGTGATTGAAGTACTCAGCTTCTGCTCATCAAATGCCAACAATCCTGACAAGTTAATAATGTAAATTACACAATTTCAGCATATTTTAACCAAGTAAATTAAAACATTTTATATTATGTTTTACACAACAAAATAAGTTTTAACCATAGATTTAGAAAAGAACATAGAATATTGGGAAATGAAATACATCAGCGAATCATTATTTTGCTGGTATTCCAGAAAAGATAAAATGCGAAATGAAACCTGTGTTAAACGTTTAAATCATATCACTGGATCAGTTTCACTGTCGGTCGACTGTCAGTCACCGATGGTACCATCCATCCAATGTCCAGTGCCCTCGGGTATAAGCATTACTTATTTACACGTAACACAGTTTGACTGTAAATTTTTAGTTTATAGATAACTAATGTTATTGTATGAACATTTCAAGCCAGAAAAGCAAAGTTTTTCACAGATGGTTTTGGTTTCTATGATTAGAATTGGATACTGATGATTATTTAGTGTTTTATTGGCGCTCAAAGTTCTCGTTTAGTACTTTTTAAATGAAATTTGAAGAAAAACGTGTCTTGTGTCAATGAAACAGCAAACCGAACAACAAAAATACCCAAATGGCATCTAGAGGTCGTGTACACTTTTACAAAATGTATCTTGTCACGCAATAAGGAAGGTTATCGCCAGGAGAATTAATATAAAATCATGCCTCGTTTTCATTTTTAAAAAGTACTCAGTAGCCATTTCCGCAGTAAGGTATATAATTTAATGATAAAAAATCATAATGGAGGGTTTTGCACTTTTAGGTTGATGGTATCGTCCTAATGTAATTTGTCACAAATTCTGAGATGATTACTATTAATATATTCAATGCTTAAACACTTGTTTACAGCTGTTAGACCACCAGCTGTAAACAAGTGTTTAAGCATTGCAAATAGTAATAGGCAGATATGAGAAATTTTATTAGATTAGAAGCATTTTATAATATAGTGAATGATCAGTTGTGCACTCTTCATTCATAATTATTGCACGTATTATGCTCTTAGACTTGTTTTTTTTTTAATTTAAGCCAAATTATGTATTTTTGAGATTATATAACTATAATGACGAAAAAAAATAATAGTTGTAATAATTTGGTCTTTATTTTATTTCACAAAATAAATGTTTTTTTTTTTTTGTGTTTTCAGTTCGTCAACTCATTTCGTACTTTTAACTATATATCACTAGCCTATCAACACTGAGGTTGTGAGTTCGAACCTCGCACGTGGCAGGTGTGCTTGACTCCAATCTTAATGTTTTAATTGACAAGGATTGTCAGTTTTCCTGCTGAAGGTCGGAGGTTTTCTCTTGGCACTCCGGCTTCCTCCACCAATAAAAACAGATTGCCACAAACTAGCCAATAGTGCTGAAAGTTGCATTAACCATCAATCAATCGATCAATATTTCGTATTCATAAATCTTTCTTGAGATGCATGACAGAGAAGGATTTTTATAAATCTAATAGATTAGTACACATTCTTTGCCACACCCCTGGACTTGTTTGTCATATTGAAATCTTTATTTCAAAACAATCTGAAGGTGTCGGGCAGGTTCACGATACTCATACTAGTGCAATATATATACATATAGTAAATATCATCCAAAATTAAATGTTCATTTGTTGTATTCGTGTACATATAAATAAGAAGATGTGGCATGAGTGCCAATGAGACAACTCTCCATCCAAGTCACAATGTATAAAAAGTAAACATTATAGGTCAAAGTACGGCCTTCAACACGGAGCCTTGGCTCACACCGAACAGCAAGCTATAAAGGGTCCCACAATGACTAGTGCAAAACAATTCATACAGGAAAACCAACGGTCTAATCTATATAAAAAACGAGAAACGAGAAACACTTATGAACCACACCAATAAACGACAACCACTGAACAACATGTATGAATTTTTATCTTTGTTGTTTGATCCTTATGGTCAGTGGTGTAATTTTTCAATACAAATAGTATATCTTGCAATTGTTCTCGATTCTGACGGTTTTGTCAAAATTGAGTTGACTGTGGAATTTAGGCGTTCTTGTGTCTTATTGTTTGAAAACTCCTTTCTGCTAACATGGAGTTATGGGCATGGTTTCACTTGGTAACTTATTTCCTTTTTTAATATCCGTCTGTTGCATGTTCCCGTTGACTAGGAATTCCCTAAACCTATGTACCGAAAGTACGTACTAAAAAATGGTTGATTTGTCTCTCCAAAGAGATGAAGTTGATTATTGGTATGCTAAATACGAACAAATAAGTCGGTTAATTTGTGCTTGTTCAAATAACAGCAAGCAATTGTCGGTTTATCGGTCTGCAAAGAATACGAAAACAATATTTTTTACCGTTTCGACTGCTATGATCAACTTTTTTCAATATTTCTGTTTCTTGTGCATGAACAAAATATAATGTACGGAGCGTACAAGAGCGGTTTGGATTTATTTTTTCAACTCGTTAAATTGTTCATTGATATGCTTTACAAATAAATAAGACGGTTAATTTGTGCTTATTCAAGCAATAAAATTATACCAGATACAATGATTATCGTTTTAGAGGTTCGACAAGTATGTCGAAAACAATCATTTTACTGGCGCGACTAAACTTAATCAACCTTTTACAGTATGGCATTTTGTTAAAATATTCGAAATAGCTCTCGTCGTTGACTTCTGCGCTGATGCGGCGTTAAGAAAACATCAATCAATCAATCAATCAATCAATTTAAAGGTATGTTCTATTGGATTCTGTAACATGTATTCGTTTACTCATCGTTCTCTAAACTAATAAAATTGTGAATGGAAATGGGGAATGTGTCAAAGAGACAACAACCCGACCATAGAGCAGACAACAGCCGAAGGCCACTAATGGGTCTTCAATGCAGCGAGAAACTCCCGCACCCGGAGGCGTCCTTCAGCTGGCCCCTAAACAAATATGTATACTAGTTTAGTGATAATGGACGTCATACTAAACTCCAAATTGTACACAAGAAACTAAAATTAAAAATGATACAAGACTAACAAAGGCTAGAGGCTCCTGACTTGGGACAGGCGCAAAAATGCGGCGGGGTTAAACATGTTTTTTGAGATCTCAACCCTCCTCCTATACCTCTAGCCAATGTAGAAAAAACAAACGTACAACAGTACGCACAGTAAAACTCAGTTTAAGAGAAGTCAAAATAAACGGTTTTGATTGGTATTTGCAAGCAGCTTTAATGTTTTATTTCAACTGCTTTATTGGATCGCAAAGAACCCGGAGTTCTTATTTACAATTTTTGTATACAAATCAAATATTTTCCAGATTGCAATTTCCGTACATTGTAACTATTGTATATAAATATTTAAGTAGAAAAACGGATATTGACAGGCATACACAAAACAAGTAACACTATCAAAAGCCTTATTCGCCATACAAAGTAACTCGCATGCACTAATGACGGGATCTAAGTTAATTCATATTTGTAAGGATGTTGTTTTCTTAAGAGTACTTTATCCTTATTTCGAAAATAATAACCTTGGCTATTTTAAGAAGGATTTAGTATTATAGCTAAGCAATTCATCAAATGAAAAATATATTTCTGGAAATGAATAGATTCAATTGTCATTTGTATGTTTTGAGTAGGTTTATCAGAATGGTGTTATTAAATTCTATATATTGATTGATATTTGTTGCATAACCATCTAAACTGATACATGTACTACCGTGAGATCTTCACTTTGATTGTTCAATCTTCTGCTTTCTTATAGAATTGATAAGTATTTCGATGGATCTTAAAACAGACTAATTGTCAGAATGAAGCAATATTGAAGCAATTGCCTTCAAGACAAGTGTAACAGCTTTCCAGATAATGTTTCAAATAACTGCGTTTGTACTTTATCAATGGCATTATCACTGCCGAGATTAGCACATACAGATTAATCTGTTGAATTATGTTAAATATGAATATGTAAATACTTAAACTGTTGATAAAACAAAAACAAATCTAAAACATTTTATTGGAAAATATAGCTTTAATTAGATGTTCTAACTTTTTTGCCATACATTTTTTGGTATTTCTAGAAGCGTACATCAAAACAAAAACGTTGTGATTGGCTAACAACGTTCTAAACAAATGATAATTCAACCAATGACGTGACGTCATTTTCTTTCCTTTTTTAATAATACGAGCAATGCAATTAGTAATTTTGTCTATAATATTCCGAAACGGCGAACTCTGCTGTGCATCGACTATTTTGTGGAACATGCTTTAGGTTTGACATAGGAATTTTTGTGGAGTCGATAGTAACTATATTCTGTTATGTTAATTCAAATGAATTCATTTTTATTTATTTAATATAGCGTAGTTGTAGTAGTAGTAGTAGTAGTAGTAGTTTTATTTAGTATAGCGTAGTTGTAGTAGTAGTAGTAGTAGTAGTAGTTTTATTTAGTATAGCGTAGTTGTAGTAGTAGTAGTAGTAGTAGTAGTACTTTATAATCAATAGTATTGTTCGACAGTTCGTTTATTGGACTTAACTAAAAAAATATGCATTACACCAGAGTGATATTCAATACAAGAAGCCGAAAGACAGTTGACAGTTGAACACTGTTAATAGGAGTAACGCGTGCCACATGTTGAGAAGGATCTTCTAACCCTTCTAGAGCACCTCAGACCACCCTAGTTTTTGGTAAGGTTCGTGTTGTTCAGTCTTAAGTTTTCTATGTTGAGTTTTGTAGACTGTTGTTTGTCTTTTTGTCGTTTTTTGTTGTTTGTTTTTTGGTCGTTTTTTGTTGTTTATCTTTTAATTTGGTCGATTTCTTTTTTTTACCATTGAATTGTCAGTTCGTTTTCGACTTATGAGTTTGATAATCCCTTTGGTATCTTTCGCCTATCAATTACTTCCTGGTATAATAATTTGATAAGACCAATTACGCCTTATCACATAAATTAATGTGTTACTTGTTAATAAGATGAATGCATTCTTTCAATTCAGGAATTTCAACAGTTTCTTCAAGTGTAAGAAATAAATTATAATCATAACGGCTTACATTAAATTTTGTACCTCATCAAAATCAATTATGTTTCAACATTTTAAAATTGTATTCGTAATTAACTCTGACAGCATATTAAATCTAATTCATCTCCTAATGTTTTGAATACGAAAAGGCATAAGTTTGATTAAAATAGTAAGAAAAACTAATTTTAGCTTCCTGATTTAATGAATGGATTTTCTGTTCGATGCAGCTGCCAGTTGACTGTAATCCTCGAAAGTGTCATCTGAACAATATTTTGAGATACAGTATTGCAATGATTTAAATCATATAGTCTAACTGTAAATTTCTATAAATTAACTTTATGATTGTACATAAATTAAGGTTGCATCTGCTTTTAGGCAAGTTTAGGCATTTGTTTTAAAGCTCACAACAACGTTTGGCTTTCTCAATTTTTTGGTCTCAAGCGTACCTTCAAGAGGTTATTCCAGAAACATTATGATAAATTTAAGAGATGCACGTTTGGGCTAATTGATGAAACATGTAGGCTAATAATATGTTACGTTTTGGCCAATGGCAAGTCGACATTTGAGCTAAATTTTAAAGTTAACATTTGAGCTAAATTCCTCCCATACACAGGTTAATTACATATAAAATATCTATATTTTAAATATATTCTAATAATCCATATGCCCTACAGGGGCTTCGGTGGCCGAGTCGTCTAACCAGTCGAACTGCTATATCACTAGCCTGTCAACACTGAGTTCGAATACCGCACGTGGCAGGTGTGCTCGACACCAGTTTAAAATGACTAGGAATGTCGTTCTCCTCGGGAACTCCGGCTTCCTCCACCAATAAAATCTGACCGCTACGAAATAGCACACCAATCAATCAATCAATCGATACATTACATTCTATTTATGTAACAACATGTTCTTGTTATAGTTCTACTTTCGTTTACCAGACAGTATCTGCTCTGTTCACCATTTGAATGATGTAAAGCTTCAAGTTCTTTTTTTATCTTTTTTGCAAACTAGCATAGTTTCCCAATGACCGGAATTTTATGTAGGTTGTATTTCTACAATTATTTTTTGATAACTATCTTATATATTTGATATCAAATTCTACTGTAAGTTTACCAGTACGGGTAAAAAAGATAATTAGCCAAAATTTAAATTTGACCAATTAGTCATACCTTTGAAACACGTATTGTGCGCACGGTATTAGTATCCAACACTCTCCCCTTTTCACAGTAGTTTATGTGCGTTTTTATACATTAACCCTACATTTCTTTTGATTCTGTGTATTAACAGAATAAACAGAGTATCTGCGCATCAGTACAAAAATAGACCAAACTGTAAAAATCAAATGAAAAGACCTGGACTGATCAGATCAACACAACTAGACACAAAAGAACGATTTTGATCTAAGTAGTTTTTTTATTACAGTTTACCGAGATACTCATGTATTTTCCTCATTTTGGTTCTGCGTGTTATAAATAAAGATTCATTGGTTCTGCGTGTTATAAATAAAGATTCATCGAACAGTATAAAAGACGATCGCTTTTGCAAATGTTACGCAACTGGAGATATGTATAGCCTTTATTTAAAGTGGCCAAAAGAACTATCTTTGTCGCAACCAGGAATTAATCTAATGATTAATGCCCGTTACAAAAAACTAATAGAGTTTTCTGACTATTAGCAAAATTATTTATTATACTCATGTGCAAATGCAGTAAAATATGGACGGAAATAAATTCGTTCTATTCTCAGGTCCATGATGTGCTTAGATACTTTATTATCTCCTAATTTGTTTTATTTTATTGCCAATTATATTGCCTTTTCACCATTAATGACGAAATAAATTGCAATTAATTAAGTGTTTCTATTCCCATGACTTCACTTTTGAACACATACCATATTAGAAAATTGAGTCAACCGCACTGTGCTTAACACTAATATTATAGATAGATTATTTCTATTGAGCAATACAAAGTTGTCTAGATCACTGTCCGCATTTATTTTTGGTTACTAAAAGTATTTGCATTTCAAAAGTTGCAAAAAAGATATTTGGGAAATATATCAAATAAATGAAAATGTTTTATTTTATGCTTTTAAATATAAGAAGATTTGGTATGATTGCATATGGAATAAATCTCCACTAGAGACTAAATGACGTAGAAGCTAACAACTATATATCACCGTACGGCCTTCAACAATGAGGAAACCCCTTACCGCATAGTAAGCTTTAAAAGGCCCCGAAATAACAAATGTAAAACAATTCAAACGAGAAAACAAACGGCCTGATTTATGTACAAAACAATAAACAAAAAACAAATATTGTTTACAGCAACAAACAACAACCACTGAATCACAGGCTCCGGACTTGGGACAGACACATACAGAATGTGGCGGGCTTTATAGTTGACTATTGAAGCTCAAGAAACGAGAAAGTGTCAAAATTTTTTTATAACGCCTTATATATGCTAGTTATTTTAAAGTATTTGCACGGAAGTGCTATCCTTCATCATCAACAGTTACTGTTTTGTTTTTAAACAACTAAACACACAAACGGCGTGGCTTTTATATAAGACAATTCTTTCATACAATTATCATACTCGAACAGAGCAATACAATCAATTTGAAGCAGTATGAATACTTTTCTAAATCAAATAAACCCTTTATAAATTTTGTTCACCCAAATTAAAGCGCTTTTCTTGATAAGCTTTCATCAAGAACCCACTACCTAAACATGTGAAAGCCAGGAAGCGTAAATACGATGCAACGTTAGGAGCTATATGATAAAAAAAGCCCTAAACATAGTCCAAATTCAGCTAGGCCAACTTTACCCGAGTGCGTTTTAACCTTAGTTTCTTAATACTTTCTTAATTTATGAACGGGGAATTTTAAATAAGTATATGTTATAAATCATGCCAGTACTGAAGCACTGACTACCGAGCTGATCATTATCTTCGGGATTAACAGTGCACCAGCAGTTAAAACTGATTATAAACACTGTAAAACAAAACTGACACGACTTATATCGTTTCTCTTGGAAGCTTTTCATTATTGAAGATAAGAATGTTATATTATTATATTAGATGCATACTGAAAACGGCGGAAATTACATCCACTCTCGATCGCAGTCGTTAGCTCAGAAAGAAAAGATATCCAATAATAACTTAAACTATATATACAAGAAGAGGCATACGTACCGATTAGCAGGTTATATGCAAAATATCACCTGCAAGTAACAATATGGAGGATTTGGTTGTGTAAGCGCACCGAACAAGCTCAAAAAGGGTTCACATTGTGTCGATCATCTGATATTTTACAATATGATGAACACCGAATAATTTATTAATGTGATTGTAATTGTGTTTTTTTCTTGAAGGCAACAATAACTTTTATTGTTTTACCACCAAACTGGAATATGACCTCATGAGATCTAGTCGAAATCAAAGCTGTCGGTGATAAGACACTTCAGGATCAAATTTATTAAAGCAAAGTGACAAAGCCGTGATATGCAATTTTATGAAGAGTAAAGTAGAGAGTTACAGGCAGAGGAATGATCGATACAGACTAATATGTCCAATACAAAATAATACAAATTATAAAAAAAGTATAGTTTACGTACTAATTAGTAACATAATAGTTGGTCATAAATATTGTAAGCTAACTTGTTGTTGAAAATAGAGAAAAATAAAGCAGAACAATAAAGTCGTGAATACTTTGGAATCTATACCAAAAGATTGCATTCAAGCATGTCATCTGAACATGAGCAACCAACTGTGATGTCATTGTATCGCAATAATTGGCATATTTATTTCTTTTACATTTAATTTCCTTTTCGAACTTAATAATAACGTTACAGTTAATTTAAAGCCAATGAATACAAATAAAGACCTTTATACTATATTTATGATATAAACAACACGTAATTATACAACAGACAAACAGAGTAGATCAGAGTATTTAACATTAAACCATTAAAAAGCTAATTCGTCCAAGTATATTAATAAACCAAAGAACAATTATTCAAAGTTTCAGGGCAAAACTGTTTTTCATTTTGTATCGACAACAAAAAGCATAGTCATCCTGATTGTGTAACCTGAAATGTCACGTGTTCACGGAGGGAAATATAGGTTTCTTCTTATAGTCTAAATGTTGATAAATTTTGCATCATTTTCCCCACAAATGGCCCTTTTTTCTTTGTAATTGATTACGTCTGCTAATAGCCATCAGCACCCTTCTTATCACTATGTTCCTTCAAATATATCTTATGCATATGGACACATGTCTGGACCATAGCTCTCAACTCGTTTGTTGTCATGAAAACAATCTAACTCTGTCGTAAATTTATTTCACTTCACTCTGGTAGAATTATCATGGGATATAATATTTTCGCTTTAGAAATAATAAATGTTTTACGTCAATAAAACAAATGTATGGCTAATATCCCCGTCAAATCTAAAGCTTGTCTTTTAAAACAAACCAAACAGCATTAGTAATATCATCGTTTGATAGTTACGACTCTGGAAATTAGGTATACAAATACATTTAAATATACATTTTTCTTTCTTTTTTGTAATGGTTATGGTTCATGTCGCTGTTTGTCTTCTTGGCGGATACTGTGTCCCTTATTTGGAGATTTGTGTATTAAAATTTGATACTAATGATTTTTTGTTGTTGTGCATCATATATTACAATGACGTTCTAAAGAGATTTAACATATCTATTCAATAAAAATTCGAACAACATTGCAATATCAGACATTTATTTAATTTTGAAGAAAAACTTTATAAATGAAAGAACCTTAGAAATTAAGTTTAGATACCCCATGTCCCATCATTAGTGCAAAATTTTAAAATTATCATTAGTAATACCTCGAAAATGCTTATCTATTTTACTTTCTTGTTTCATGATAATTGAATGTGAAGGTAAAAAAACAAGAAACTATTTGCTATCCTGTTGATGCGATAAGAATCGTTTAACTTCAGTTTATCGATTTTTTACAACGTTCAAACCTCTCATAAGAAAATAATGGTTTAATAAGTCCATGTTTTTCCCTTAAATAAGAATTTGAAATTATCGCAAATTTAACAAGTAACATCCTTCAGATATTCACATAACACAAGTAAGTTTGATGTGAATGCCTATATTTATATGTTGTTCATATTTGCATTAGACCTTCAAACTGCCAAAGACCTTGTAATGCCATTAATCTTTAGGTAATAGCAACAGCCTTACCAAAAAAATGTATCATACAGAGATCCTTATGCGAGTAAAATGTTTTATTGAGCAATGTTGTTCCTCATACCTAATTTGACCCTAAACGATTGCTAAAATGATAACTTTAGATCTAATACGTCAATTTCTACATGTATATGACATCATGATGACATAAACATGACGATTTCCTCTTAAATGATTATATCATACATGAAGCATCATGTTTATTTATCATTAATGAAATGAACATATTTTATTATAAATATTGAAAGAATTGAAGAATTTTACTACTTTAGCAATGTATTGGGCGAAACAATAACTCTTTTTTCCGTTGTTGGTGGCTGATTGAGTTAACTATGATATATCAAATAAAGGCAACAGTAGTACACCGCTGTTCAATAGTCATAATTCGATTAAGCAAAAACATATCCATGTAACAAACTAAAATATCAAAGATGAATTCATACATGAATGGTTCTACTGCCCAATAATTTTGAATATTCCTGTTATCCTTTTTATGTATTCACTTATCATACCTTCTGATTTGAAAATGTGTCTTACTTTAGAGAAAGATATGCTTAATGTCATTCTTGATTTTTTCTAAAACAATTTGTTTTTGATTATCTGTATAGTTGATGTCTTTAACTTTTCTTCTTTTTCGATTTACCTGACTCTAGTTGCAAAATTTACTGTTATAATTGACAACCCAAAATGCCTGGAATTTGAAATGCACGATGTTAAAAATGTAAATATATTGCACAATAAATAAATTGTAAACACATTTGCACTCACTCATCTCTCACTTCCGAATTGTAAATCGATAGGTAAATACAAATAATAATTGCACAAGTCATGAGCCACTTATATGAGAATTTCTGATGAAAGATTATAAGACATTATTATGATGTTAACATTTTTTTTTTATATTTGTTTAATATGAATATATTAAACATAATAGCCAGAGCTAATTAAATATACGTTTTATCTCTGTGATATTATAGCATTTTTACTTGTAAAAATAACATAAAAATATTCTAAAACACATAAAAAAGAAAAAGATAAACCTGTTTCGTATATACCTATTTCTTTTATTTGTTTATAACATATGTCCTTGGCTAGCTTGTTAGAATGGTATATTATTAATCATAATTAAATTAAACTAAATATATTTCATGACCTATTATCAGATAAATGGCTTACATCTTCACAAACTAATTTCAGTTGCTGGCATGGTGAAGTTATAGATACCGTTGAGCTACTCTACCATGTTTGATGTGTGTATTAATGTTGGTACAGTGGCATATGAGTGGACTGAAAAGGGGGAACTTTTGAAAGTGATAAGCAAAAACAAAGCTTTTCCAAAGTCTGATAGTCTAGAAGTTAGTCAGTGTCCTCTTTCTTTTTCTTTTTTTTTTCAATAAAAAGAAATTTATGAAATTGCCAAAAATTTTTGGGTAAACATTGTGTTGACCTTCCACCTCTGCCTCGGCTCCTACGCCAGTGTAGTATTATAAAACAAGTCATCTTGAAGTAAATTAAGAGACAGTCGTTTACCGATGATCAAATCTCGTAAATCGATTACGAAAATATAAAACAAAATAACGTAAAAAAAACCCCAGGGAATCGCATGAACTCCAAAAAGAGCGAGACAGGGGTTCATCGATAGGATAATCGTCTCCTGCTATGCATATATCACCTAACATGTGAATTCACACTCAGCCAAAACGTCACAATCGGGACCAGAAAACAATCGGTAAAATAACAAATCAGACGACTGTAGAGGTATATAAAGATTAAAGTTGAGTTATGACACATCATATCGGTCAACCAATTCGTGATGGTGACCGTAAAACTTATGAAGTGTCTATTTCGGTCATTCTTTCTCATAACTCTGTTGGAACAGTTTATATATCTCAACTTGTACGATTCGCTCGTGTATGTAACAATGTTTTAGATTTTAACGAGAGAAATTTATGTATTACTGAAAAATTATTACACCAGGGTTTTCGATATCACAAACTAGTCAAAACATTTACTAAATTTTATCATCGGTATAAGGACATCATTCGTAAATATAGCTCAACATGCAGACTTCTTATACGTTCAGGTATTTCACATCCAATTTTTTATGAAAATATTCTTTATAAAGCACAAAAATGTCAGTATTCACCTCTGAAGCTAACAAAACCTTTAAATAGACTTATTAAGAAGGGATATAGTTACGATACTGTTGTCAGGTCATTAAAGATTGCATATTTTGGCGTTAATATTGATTCACTTATAGGGTCTTTGCATCGGCACTAAACACATTGATTTAAAAACCAGTTGTTGGCATGACACGGGTTATGTTCTTCTCATATATGTTATGATGGTATGATACTAAACCCCTAACGGGAAGGATTGTGCCTGATATTCATATGATGAAGACATAATCTTTCAATCAGTTTAATTGAAGTCTGGAGCTGGAATGTCAGTTAACTGCTAGTAGTCTGTTGTTATTTATGTATTATTGTCATTTTGTTTATTTTCTTTGGTTACATCTTCTGACATCAGACTCGGACTTCTCTTGAACTGAATTTTAATGTGCGTATTGTTATGCGTTTACTTTTCTACATTGGCTAGAGGTATAGGGGGAGGGTTGAGATCTCATAAACATGTTTAACCCCGCCGCATTTTTGCGCCTGTCCCAAGTCAGGAGGCTGTTGCCTTTGTTAGTCTTGTATTATTTTTAATTTTAGTTTCTTGTGTACAATTTGGAGTTTAGTATGGCGTTCATTATCACTGAACTAGTATATATATTTGTTTAGGGGCCAGCTGAAGGACGCCTCCGGGTGCGGGAATTTCTCGCTGCATTGAAGACCTGTTGGTGACCTTCTGCTGTTGTCTGTTCTTATGGTCGGGTTGTTGTCTCTTTGACACATTCCCCATTTCCATTCTCAATTTTATGTGTAAAAGAGGGACGAAAGATACCAGAGGGACAGTCAAACTCACAGATCGAAAACAAACTGACAACGCCATGGCCAAAAATAAAAAGACAAACAGACAAATAATAGTACAGATGACACAACATAGAAAACTAAAGACTAAGCAACACGAACCCTACCAAAAACTGGGGGTGATCTCAGGTGCTCCGGAAGGGTAAGCAGATCCTGCTCCACATGTGGCACCCGTCGTGTTGCTTATGTTATTACAAATCCGGTAAATAGTCTAATTCGGTAGGTCACATTCGTGAAAAGGGAAGGGTATTGTAGTTACGACATAAGGAACATATCCGATATCATCTGTAAAACGGTAAGGTTTACAACTCTGTTAGTGAAGTCTGTATACTGTGAACATGCACAAGCGTAATGTATTGTCTAAAATATGTAAACACCATATGACGTAGAAGAGGGTATATAACTGCTGAGAAATGGGAAGTTAACAATTGTTGGAGTTAAATAAGTCCGTTAAACATGTGGTATTCGGTTTCTTATGTAAAGTTTTAGATACTATTGTTTAGTATCTCCTTAACGATGTTCATAAAAGTAATGTGTCCATTTCCTCTAGTCCTTTACATTTCAGAAAAATAATCGTGACCGTCCATTCTTTTACGGTTTTCATAAAGTACATATTTTCATTGCACTGTTTCTTTTATAGTCATTGTATTTGAAAATAAACAAACAATCAATGTCAGTTTAATATATTTGTAAGTTTGAAAGTTTTATTACATAGTTCCTTTACACAATTTTTAAAAATACCATCCTTGAGAATTTATTTTATCATTATAAAATTCATCACAAAACAATCGGGATGAATAAGCTTTATGTCATCACGTAAGCAACATTTATGCACATATCCATAGATGTATTTTTAGTAACAAGGCAATTTTCAAAGTACTTTCAGCTATCTAGATTTAAATAGTTATGAGAATTCTTTGATCAGGAATTATATGGAATTATAAAGAAATGTTAATATGTTGTTGCCTTTGGGTATTTTGTAATACTAATATCGTTGTTAATGACATGAATGTGAATATTAACAAATTCTTTGGGCGAGCAAGGGTTTTTCAGATGTTGTGGTCGCTTTTCCACAGTTGAAATTGTATAGTAACCTCTAGATGTATGTTTTATTAACTGAATTCCATATCGCTTCATTGACATTTACCCCATTTCTACTTTATTTACTTGATTTTACTACAAAACACTCAAATCACTTACAAACGGACCCTTTGCATGTTTGCTTTAGCTACACAAGGATGTTGCTCACAGTTTTAATTGAGCTCAAAGTTTATTTGTATTTTTTATTTATATAAGATTGTATCATATAAGATTTAAATATACTATTATATTATTTATTTGTGTATTTCTCTGTCTTTGGTGTTTTTGAATTTATTTGTACTCTGTTCCCGTCATGTAATGTTGTCATTGGCGGTATATTTAACATTGCCATAAAGCGCGGAGGTTTGGCTAGCCACAAAACCAGGTTCAACCCACCATTTTGTCTTAAAATGTCCTGTACCAAGTCAGGAATATGGCAGTTGTTATTTAATAGTTCGTTTCTATGTATGTTGCATTGTTGTTTGTATTTTGTTGCACTTCTGTGTTCTGTTATTTCGATGTTTTCCTCTTATAGTTGATGTGTTTCCCTCGGTTTTAGTTTGTAACCCGGATTTGTTTGCTCTCAATCGATTTATGACTTTTGAACAGCGGTATACTACTGTTGCTTTTATTTAAAACTCATCAAAGATACCAAGTTTATAATCTGATACGTCAGACGTTCGTTTCGTCCAGACCTATTAGTGGCACTAGAATCAAAACAGTTGGAAAGTAAAATCAAGTACGAAGTTGGAGAGCATTGAACACTTCTAAAAGTTGTGCCAAATACGACGGAGGCAAACTATGCCTGGAAGTAGAAAAACCTTAGTGTTTCGAATAATTCAACATTCTATTACCAGGTAAAAAGTAAAATAGCCAAAAATACCGAACTCCAAGGAAAATTCAAAATGGAAAGTCCTTTACCAAATGGCAAAATCAAAAGCTGAAACACATCAAACTTATGGAAAAAAACTGTCAAATTCCTAACTTGGTACATGCATTTCCTCATGTAGAAAATGGTAGATTAAACCCGGTTCATAAAAAACTCATCAAAAATACAAGTCTCTCAAACTATCTCCTTTTTGCGAAGAATACGTAAACGGTTTTGTGCTTTTGCATTCGATGCTGGCGTTTTCAAGAAACATCTGTCTTGCGAACTTCAAAGTGTATGCCAAGGGTCATAACTCTTAAAAATCACAAGTATGTTTGTGCTTAGAATGGTACCCGGCCGTTATTTGACAAGTTTGACAATACCGTTAAAATTTTTATATTCCGAAGGCATACTGAATATTTTACGGAGGGAACCAACCTAGTTTGTGTTGGCTAGTTTAATTTCATATATTCTAGTAAGCTTGTACGAAACACATAAATTGATGTCACATGAATGCTTAAAAACTACTGATGAAAACACCTATTACACACACATTACAGATTTAAGAGTTATCTCACTTAATTGATATCTAATACCCTAAATTATTCCTTTATATTTGTATCATTAGATTGAAACCATTGATGACATACTGTTTTCTGGTTTGTTAATGTTTCGGTACTGTCATGATTCGACCGATATATTTTGATCGTAAACTTTTCAGTCGCTGAATTACATATCAATTTTTTCAGTGACAATCCTTCATCCCGGTAGACGTCCTGGACATGTAAGAATATGTAAGAATTATTTGGCACGCAAATAATTAAAAGCATAATCAATGTTGACATGATGAATTCATTGTTTTGACGTAGCTAAAAATATCTGTATATTTACTGTGGAAAAGGGATTAAAATCACGCAACACTGTATGGATTAGTATTCGTTATACTATTAACACTTTTATCAACAAAATATTTTTCCTAAACCACTGACGTGATTTATTAAGTAAGCACTGTCTGTTCGTTTTAACCATAGTTAAGACTAACACAATGTACAATATAAAAATAAAGACATGTCATTGTGGTATGATTGCCAATGAGACAACTTTCTACATGAGTTCAAATGAAGTGGATATAAGCAATTATAGGCCACCGTACGGCCTTAAACAATGAGAATCAAAGTACTGAAGTACTGAACATCGGATGACCGCATCTCTATACCTGAAAGTGAGATTAATATACAGAGATATATTTTGTTTTGAGACAAGTTCGTCCGTGGATGATGAATAAATGACAGGGAATTCAACCTCACCGTAATAACTATTATATTGTAGTGATACAAATCAGTATACTCTGGTTTGTTGTTATATATTATATTAATATTTGAATATAACAGTTTAATACATGTTTATATATTTTTTCATCCATTTGTATATCATTATATTCTACTTTTCTAATAAGAGTGCAGTGCAAGTCCATGGTGGACACTCTTCTGTAATAATTCGATTTTTCTAATAGATTGTATTTGAGTAGGCTTTCATATTTTACCGCAAAACGCTCATGAGATATTCTTCCGCGTGCGTTAACACAATTTTTCTGTACGTGTGCATAGGTATTAATGATTTTTTACTTATATATATATTTCTAACGACAAAACATTTTCATATAATTAATTTATGTTCTAAAAAATATTTATATGAGTATTCATTGAAGAAATGAATTTATAACAAGCGATAAGGAATGTT
Organism: Mytilus californianus; assembly: GCF_021869535.1. Taxonomy (NCBI): domain Eukaryota; kingdom Metazoa; phylum Mollusca; class Bivalvia; order Mytilida; family Mytilidae; genus Mytilus; species Mytilus californianus. The sequence continues at coordinate 55,113,018 of NW_026262679.1, read as the reverse complement.
ATTCTGCACTCTATAATGTCCTCGTATTTATACACGGTTACCGGTCAAAAACGAAAGTTACGTAAGTAGAAATCTCTGTGGCAACGATACATCGGAATGCCCTCACGGTCATCGCGATGTTAAAACCAATACCGTATAGTCGGCTATTAAAGGCCTTGTCATGAAAATTCAAACGAGGGTTCAATTTTGTTAGACAAACTATAGGATATTTTTAACAAATTGAAGATAAGCTGCACGAGTTTTTATTTTGCCTAACATGTAACTTTTAGCAAACTTTTAGCTGTTGGTGTGAATATTTTCATTTAAATATACTGAAGTAAATACAATAAGTATCTTCATACTGCGATACAAATATGCAATGATCATAATATTAGTTTGTACTAGACGTCTTTGTTAAAGAAACCAAAACAAGTTGTGTTGCTGTTAAGATAAAAGCAATAAAATACATAAATCAGCAGTCGATTTATTTATCTGCTTCTAAATCATTACCAATTATTGCCTTCTTAATGAACCGAAAGTTAACGAAAACCATTTTTAATGATTCAACCTTTTAGCCTCATTTTCTAAAATTTTCAAAATGTATTCATAAAGGTGTTTGTTTTTTGTCGTAACCAGCTTTAGATACACATTTTTAAATGTAAATAAATAACTTTTCGAAGTTTCGACATTTTGTCTTTACATAACAATCAATTCATATTTCGTTTGTTTTATAATATTTATAAGAAATTGTATGAAACCTTATTGAGGACTACTTTCACAAAATAAGGTAGCATCTGAAGCTTGCGCTAAAACTGTAAATAATTTAACGGTTGTCGTTGGGGTAAGCTTGCCATCATATTTAAAACGCTAATACACCATAAGAAAAATCAACATTGCCCCCTTATTTTCAACAATGTCATTGTTTTACAATTTTGATATATTCATTTTGTACATAATAAAAATGCAATACTTTCTGGTTTTACCTATATAAATTAAACATTTCTCTTAAATAGTTTTAACATTCTACTAAACAGTACAGAGATACATATAAGCTTAATAACTGCTGATTCAGGAACAAAATCTTAAAACCGAAAACATCAGGTGATATCAGAAAAAAATGTATTGGTACTGAATATACTTTTTTGAAATGTAGTGTTTTTATGCTACAATTTTCAGGTTTTTCACCGGTCCTATGAACATTATACTTAAAGAGGAAAAAAACCCAATGACTTTTATTTCTATTAGAGACTACGGTAGACAGCAAAACAAATTTGAATCCTTTTGGGATTATTTACCCTCGCAGCCAAAGTCATAGCGTTCGTGGCCTAATTCTATGTTGTTTTACTGCAGTTAGATAACGATACGTGGCGTTGCTAAGGTAATTAATAATCCATAATATTCTCCGTTTAACGTAAGAAAAGTTAAAAAAAAAAAAAACAGATAACGCCGAGACTTTTCAAGGTTTAATTCGTTAAAGACACTTTTTGTTGATTAGGATCTATAATTCAATCTAAACACTGTACAAAACTCTTCGAGTTCAGATAATTTCTAAACTGTTTCTCCAAGATAGAAATTATAAGGTTCTTTCCACAAAAATCAAATCCGTCGTTCAAAGTTATATTTATAAAACTATGCTACAGTTCGTTAGGACTCGTTAGAACGTGTCGTATGCCTAATGACACAGTAATAATAGTTTAATATTGCGTGATACACAGTAAAAGGATACTAACAACACGTTACCCTATATAAAATACGGTGCCCGTAATATAATTGACTTTTTATCATGTGTTACTGAATAATATTGACATTAGCAGACTATCTTTCTAATTTTAGCCACAAGCATATTACCAATATCTGAAATGAGTCCATCGACCTTAAGTAATATCCTGTCCAGATATACTCAACTTGATATAGATATTTTTCGGTAATACATCTTCAATTTTTTCCCTAAAGACTCAATTTGATCTATTCAGAAAGATGTTTCACTTCATCGTTCACTAAATGACATAAAAAAGATTATATTTTGTTCGACATAACGCTATTTCCCGTGAGCAATCATATTTCTGGTGATATAAATGTGTAGGGCATCTAGTTACTATCATTGGTACTTTTACATTTTACAGTATACTTATTATAAGTTTTCTTGTACTTGTACTCTCATTCCAGAAAAAAAAAGAAAAATTTTAAAAATACGAAAGGAGCAGATAAATTCATAAACAAACAATGACAGACAATATAATGGCAAAAAATAAAAACAGCCTACACATAAAACGAAATATTTAGACAGGAGCCCAACAAAAGCGAGGATTAACGCAAGTGTTCCAATAGTGTAAACAGTCCCTGTTTTATTCAGGGCAAATGTTGTGTTGCTTATCGCAAGTAAAATTCAATAAAACGTCGTCTCGTTTGTTATCTTCGATCAAAACATTAACATTCAACAACTAAACGCTATCAATTAAAATACAGTCACTTTGTGTTTTTATTTGTATCCCGTGGTTCTGCGAAACCATTTAAATAAGAATTGTCTAAAATATCAATTAAAGTAGTTTTTATTACATATGAAAATTAGGAGTTATCATATTTTCAATAGTCTGCAATTATAATGTTGTATGTTAAATCTTTAGTTATTTCATTGGTGGGCAAAACAAGAAGAAAGATGATACATGTATAAAACCTGTTTTATGAGGGTCACAAGTATGAACTTCTATAGTTTTTATCTGGACACCATTTAAGTGCATAATACTGGAATTATATGTAAAACATATTATTTACAGGGTTCATTGATGTGTTAACGAGGTCGAGTTACTTACAAAATAAACAAAATTGGATCTTTTCAGCTGTATTCATTTTTTGAGTGAGTCGGTCGAGTTCAAACAATTAAATTAACCTTCTTTAGAAAAGTATTTTGGTACTGGTATGAAACATCGGATACTTTTACAATCGATCCAAAGTCTATAGATTAAAATATTACAATCAATTGGAACCATCACTTGAATTCAACAAATCAGATCCAAAGACAGTCAATAAATTAAATCGGAACATGAGACTTAAAGCGTTATGTAATCTTGGTATTTCACACACCAAAATCAACAAAAGAGGAGAGGAAATACTTCATAAAAGCGTTTCCAGATTCTGAGTACCATAGCAATAAACCGCATTACTATGTGCAAAATGCAATACTTTATTAAATGGTTTAGCTCTAGAATTGAATTGATATTGCAAACAAAACAACCGTAAAATGCGCTTCTTCAAATCTTTTATTATGACAAATTACTATCGTGCATCTTGAATTACGAGGAAATTGGCAATAGATTTTACTAGTAACTAAAGGCAATTGTCTTTTGAAATATAGCTTAGAAATTTCTAGTCGAAATGTAGCAGCGATAATCATTATATCAAGGATTTGAGATTTAAATTGACTTAGCATCATTGTTACATGTTATATTGCTCTTTAATGATCGCGTCATTGGAAGTTTTCAATCACACAATCTATTTAAGTTTTAATGTTTTAATTTTGTCAAAATTTTCAACACACTCATGTAAATCAACCCTTCTTATCGAAATGATACGTGAGCGTTCCCTTCTTATACAATCAACTATTTAAAAGTGCTACTTGTAATTCTCTAAATTAATATTATTATAGTTGTTTTCTTTGTCCATCAGCAAATATTACATATATTCTCTATCTTTCTAGAATGATAGAATGCATTCTATCAAGTCTATATCAAAGGGATAAAAGGAAACTGTGTATAGTATTGTTCACGCCTTCTATGGATTTTACTTTAACTAATAAATTGGATCAACTGACCTCTTTTTGTGTCTTAACTTGATCATTTATTACTGTAATCGATTCCTCAAAACATCTTTGCAACAAAGTATTAATATTTAAAAGCATATTCATTGATAAATATGAGCATTTCTCCTATCATATAAATGTAGAAATTTAATTTGTACATGCAGCTATATTGTGCGTTTAGAAAGAACAGCAGTTCTTTGATACTCTGACTACAAAAAAAAGTCTTGTAAACTGCAATAAAGTAGTAATAATAATGATTAAATGTTACTCTGTATAACTTCATTTCAATCTTATGGTGCCATCTTGAGGACTGAATCTGTTTTCATTACGTTTCATTGTTGTCAGCTTTATTCCAGAACTGATTAGATTAACTGAACAACGATACTGTCTTTATATCCAGGGAGCACGATATGAGTTTCTGGAATTACTGCCATCGGGTACGCTAGAGAAGTGTTTTGCGCATATGATTTCACTTTAGGTTCCTTGTATCCTAATTAAAGCCTTAAAAGTATATGTTTATGTAGAAGTGCGTTTTTTAATTTCTCGAGAGAAAAATAACATGGTGCAAAATGTTAGTAATACACATTCTAATATAATTTAATTCAATATAAATATTGCATGTGATTACATTTTATCTTTATAACTCGAAAGATAACGTTTTTTCTACAGATACATTCATACTATTTAACAATTATGCAACAGTTGTGAATAAGACGAATGATGTTTAATTAACACAACATCACTGTCCCGCATAATCTCAGTTATACTGTGTCGATAAATTGACCATTCTACTGCCAGTTCATATCTCTTCATTTAGAAGATAATGAGTTTAAACTCATATTCGCAATAATGTAAAAGACCCAATATATGGTGCATTTAAAAGATCTTGAAAATGAATTTCTATGGTTAAGGAATTGGTAGTCGACTGGTTTTAAAATATTTAACAATTTATGATACGAGTGGCATGGGCATGATTGCCTATGAGCTCAAAAGATCATATCATGGCAATTCAGAATACTATGGCTTAGGGACGTGCATCTCAGCAGTTTTCAAGATATTTAACCATTTATGACATTAGGAGCAAGGTTTGACTCTCAGGAAAACAACAACCTCTAGGTGTACTTATCGAGGCAATTATAATGATTAGACTTGTATAGGGACAGAGAGTGACCATTACTTAAATGTGTTAAGCTACTGCTCAATTTCTGATTTTACTAATATAATTATAAAGGTCTGTTAAACAAACACATTTAAATACTATTTCAAATTAAATTAACAATAAGTTATCGCAATAGAAAAATACACTGAAATTGTAAAACCATTTCTTAAGTTCATACCTCGTAATTGGTCAGTGATGAATTCGAAAGTCAGAAGTAAATGTCATTGAAAAGCAATAAATCCGAATTAACATTCAAAGATCCCAAAATCAGCTTGGGAACACCAGTGCTGTGGGGAGTTAAAACACGTGCGTATGATATGACTTCCGTGCGCACAACACGTGTTTTTTTAATAACCTCATCCGATACCTTCGTGACCACAATCCAAAAATATAAATCAATGTAGAGCATCTAAAGTACAACAAGTACCACATTTATTTGTTTACTATATCTTCAGTGTAGATATCTAAGTAATTACATGCTTTTGAGCAAGTGAATATGCAAGATTTCTTCAGTAATGACATCGACACAGTGACAGTAATATAAAATTATATAATACCGATAAACTCGAAATCTGGGTAAATAAGGGGCAACAGGTTTCTGTAGTTTACCGATGTTCAATATCATAGATCCATTAAGAAGACAAAAGTCAGGTAAAAACAAAAACTGAGCAAACCGATTGAACTAAAAAAGGACGTGACCAGGTGCGTCGACAAGGTCAAAGTCTCCTGCTCGCCACGTGAATCCATACTCATTCAAACATGTCACAATCGAAGATAAAACACAATCGGAAAATAAAAAGATCAGACGATCTGGTATATAAAGATCTAAGACAGCGAAAACACAGATAATAGGTAAATCAATTCGTGATGGTAACGTAGTGTCAATTTAAGTAGTTGGAGGAGTCTTTGTGTTCGGAGCACAATCCTGTCTGCATAGTGTAAACATGCAATAGCTTAACGTATTAGTTTAGATTCTTAATACGTCATACGATTGGACTGGCGATATGTTATATCTCAGAAATTGGAAGTTGACTATTGGAAAGTTGGAACCATCATGTTTGTCATAGATTCTAGTTTGAAGTCGTTAATCTGTGTCAATATCGAGAAAAAGATCAAGATATGAAGCATACTTTTTAGTGTTGATGGTACCTTTAATCTCGAGTTCACTGGGATATGTGAGATTCAAGCACTCACTGACACGTGGGTTATTGTATACCCTTTCGCATTTTCTCCTTTGCTTTTTAAAAACAACCTCAAAGTTAGCAGGCTATAAATTAGTACGACAGACGCACTGAAAAGGCAAAAGCAAACACATTAATTATCGAACGAAGATGAATGAAACAAAAACTATATTCATTAACTATTCATTAACTACCAAAGACTTACAGGCGACATGGTCGAATCTGGGCACCATATACACATTTGATATATTATGCAATCGTTTGTTTGCACTAAACTTTACTAGTATACTTCTTCCTTGAATTAAGATTGAACTAACATCGACAGTCATATGTGATAATTGAAAAACCACCAATCACTAAACACGCTCTATATTACACAACATTGGCAATAATCAAACTGATACAAACCATTTAAGTAAATTATAGGCAATGATTTACATCATTACACAGTCTGATAGACAACTTCGCCAATTTCTCACTTACATGTCCATGTACCATATAGGAATGGCTCTAATTTGTAAATTAAAGCACCGAATTTCTATAACTGAATGGGTAAATATAAGACAATTTGACATGTTACTTCAATGTTAAAATATTATACAATCAGTTATTACAACTACAAATATAGGAACGAAAACGTGACACAGAGTCAATGCCCATGTGTTAACATTGCAATGAGGTAGGGGGATCACCATACATCATATCACTTTTAATTTCCTTTCCCCCATCTTAGCAATTCCTGGTAGTTGTTAATATTAATTTGAGATTTCAAATGAAACATGGACCATTCAGGTGAACATAGTAGGTAACTACTTTGAACTAAATCCTTTTAACTATCTACTTAATTTGTTTTTATCAAGACGTTATTGCGCACCAAATAATACTTTTCCACAGATTCACTTGAAGGTTACCTGTTGATTTAAACACAACATCACACGTAGTTTTTGAGTATAAAACATGTAATTTTGTCTATTTATAAGATAATTTGTTTGCTCAGGTAAATTGATCAATGAGTGATAGATTTCTCCTAGACGAAATTTAAAGGCCCCAGTGAATAAACTACACAGAGAACAATAGCTATTGTATTTATTCAATGGGACAAAAGAACTGGCAAAAGTTTAAATTGACAGGTTACCTTCAAGCGAATCTGTGGAAAAGTATCATTTGGTTCGCAATAATAATGAAGGAGTTATCAATAGTCATATTTAATAGATAAAAGGAAAACGTACATTATAGTATCTACACTCTAACATGTTTACAGAACTTGTATATTACGAATTCCAGTGCAAGGTTATTACATGTTATTTTCCAAGAGTTTGAAATGAACTTTAGACATCTTTTAAATTCTGTTTGTTATATATCACAATTCACAGGTGTTCAGCAACAGGGCTATTAAGATCGTGACACAGTATAAAGCATCAAGTCTACTGATGAAACCGTATGCTAACGTCTTAATGTATTTTGTTTTTGCACCGTTGTGTTCCTCTCTCATTAAAGTATAACACTCATATCATTTTATCTATGTTAGAGAAGTAAGATTGCTTTTTTGTCTGTAGAAAACTTGGTCATTTATCTTATTGTTATTCGAAATTCTAGAATTTTTTTTTTATAAATGAAAACAAATAATACAACGCATGTGACAACAACGGTTTTATCTACTAAGTCAAACAGTTTCATTTACGGTTGCAGAATAAGGCAATGCAAGAAATATATTTTAGCTTGTTCCCACAACATAGTATTTTGTTCCAACAATTTTAGTATCTTATTCCCACAAAATGGTTTTCTTGTTCCCGCAACATAGTAAATTGTTCCCATAAAAAACACTAAGATGTCAAAAATGACAATCACTGATAAGATACACGACTTAGGACAGACAAATTTACATGTGGCGGGGTCCAAATAGCTTTCGTGTAGATCTCGAGTTTACATAACAAGATGGAATTTCAAACAGAAGATTTATCTGTTTAATTTTGGATTATTTATGTTCATGCTCGCCGCCTTATTAAATTCCTCTTTAATCAAGATGATCGTCATTAGATATAACTATCTAGTATAATTCTTGAACAAATATCAATGCAGTGATATAATCATAAATTTTCAATATTGATGCTAATTGATGAAGTTGCTGGTGGAATAAAATAACCTGTATTCGATTACTGTAAATTAAAGAAGATTTACAAATCGTGCAGTTTTTCTGCTGTATAAATAAAGGCAACAGTAGTATACCGGTGTTCAAAAGTCATAAATCGATTGAAAAAATCAAATCCGGGTTACAAACTAAAACCGAGGGAAACACATCAACTATAAGAGGAAAACAAACTAGGAACAACAGGAACACTGACGTGCAACAAAAACAAACGCCAACATACATAGAAACGAACTATTTGATAACAACTGCCATATTCCGGACTTGGTACAGGCCATTTTAAGAAACAATGTGGGTTGAACCTGGTTTAATGGCTAGCCAAACCTCCCGCTTTATGACAATGTTAAAAAATATCGCTAAAATTACAACACTACGTGACAGAAATACAGCAGTAACACATAATATAATAGTCGACACAACATGCAACTTTAACCGCAGAACAACAACGAACATATTCCATCAACAACAGACACCATATGGTTCTTTTTGGGTTTATTTCATCTTGATTTTCTTCACTCTGATTCAAACAAAAAATTCTCTGAAACTGACATTATCAATATGCTTGATTTCTTGATTGACAACATATTTATTACGTTTGGAGGACGTGTTTTTCAACAGACTGTCGGAATTCAAATGGGAACCAATTGAGCCTCTCTTCTTGTCGACTTGTTTCTTTATTATTATGAGGCTGACTTCATACAGAAACTTCTTAGGAAGATAAGAAGTTAGCAATATCCTTTAACTTTACGTTCCGCTGTATAGATGATATTCTCTCACTAAATGATACAAAATTTGGTGACTATGTTGAACGAATCTATCCCATCGAATTAGAGATAAAGGATACTACAGATACAGTTGTCTGTCTCATATCTTGACTTTCATCTTGAAATTGACAATGAGGGTCGGTTGAAAACAAAACTTTAAGACGAAAGATATGATTTCAGCTTCCCAATTGTGAACTGTCCATTTCTATGTAGCAACATTCCAGCAGCGCCTGCATACGGAGTATATATCTCCCAATTGATACGATATTCCCGGGCTTGTATTTCCTTGATAGAGGATTGCTGCTCACAAGGAAGAAGCTATTAAACCAAGAGTTCCAAATGGTGAAGTTGAAATCATCCCTTCGTAAATTTTACGGACGCCATCACGAGTTGGTTGACCGTTATGGAATAACCGTTTCACAGATGATATCGGATATGTTCCTTATGTCGTAACTACAATACCCTTCCCTTTTCACGAATGTGACCTACCGAATTAGACTATTTACCGGATTTGTAATAACATAAGCAACACGACGGGTGCCACATGTGGAGCAGGATATTCTTATCCTTCCGGAGCACCTGAGATCACCCCAGTTTTGGTGGGGTTCGTGTTGCTTAGTCTTTAGTTTTCTATGTTGTGTCATCTGTACTATTATTTGTCTGTTTTTATTTTTATTTTTTGACATGGCGTTGTCAGTTTGTTTTCGATCTGTAAATTTGACTGTCCCTCTGGTATCTTTCGTCCCTCTTTCGCTGCAATGTTATTACATGGGCATTGACTCTGTGTCACGCTTTCGTTCCTATTTTTGTAGTTGTAATAACTGATTGTATGATATTTAAACATTGAAGTAACATGTCAAATTGTCCTATATTTACCCAATCAGTTATAAAAATTCGGTGCTTAAATTGACAAATCAAAACCATTCCTTAAACTTGGTGTAGTTGTCTATCAGTCTGTGTAACGATGCTAATCATTGCCGATATTTACCTAAATGACTTGTATCAGTACTATAAGAATTTATTTGTAATGGGATTTCCCTTCAGAAAATATATGTCTTTGCGTGAAAAAAGTCGTCCTCATAAACAAAAATCCATTTAATGCTATTTTAGCATGATACTATCTGGCAAAGAAATAGGGGGATCACCATACATCACATCACTTTAAATTTGCTTTCCCCATCTTAGCAATTCCTGGTATGTTTTTCAAATTAATTTGAGATTTCAAATGGAACATCGACTATTAAGGTGAAGATAGACTTGAACTGAACCTTTGGTATTCCTTTAAATTATCTACTTAATTTGTTTTTTCAAGACGTTAACAATGTGGGAGTTATCAATAATCAGATTTAATAGATAAAAGGAAAACGTACATTATAGTATCCACGCTCTAAAATGTTTATAGAACTTGTATATAACGAATGCCAGTGCAAGGTTATTACATGTTATTTTCCAAGAGTTTGAAATGAACTTGAGACATCTTTTAAATTCTGTTTTTTATATATCACAATTAACAGGTGTAAGCAACAGGGCCATTAAGATCATGACACATTATAAAGAAACCAGTCTACCGATGAAACTGTATGCTAACGTCTTAATTTCTTTTGTTTTTGTGCCGTTGTGTTGCTCTCTCATTGGCGTATACACCTCATATCATTTCATTTATGTTAGAGAAGTAAGATTGTGTTTTTTTTTTGTCTGTAGAAAACTTAGTCATTTATCATATTGGTATACGAAATTCAAGATTTTTTTTATGAATGAAAAAAGATAATAAAACACATGTAACAAAAACTATTTTATCTACTAAGTCAAAAAGTTTCATTTACGGTTGCAGAATAAGGCAATGCAAGAAATATATTTTAGCTTGTTCCCACAATATAGTATTTTGTTCCAATATTTTAAGTATTTTATTCCCACAAAATGGTTTTCTTGTTCCCGCAAAATAGTATATTGTTCTCATAAAAACATTAAGATGTCAATAATGACAATCGCTGATGAGATACACGACTAAGGACAGACAAATTTACATGTGGCGGGGTCCAACTAGCTTTCTTTAATATATTCTGTGTAGATCTCGAGTTTACAAAACAAGACAGAATTTCAAACAGAAGATTTGTCTGTTTAATTTTGGATTCTTTATGGCAATGCCTTATTAAATTTCTCTTTAATCAAGATGATAGTCGGAAGATATAACTATCAAGTATAATTCTTGAACAAATATCAATGCAGGGATATGATCACAATTTTTCAATATTGATGCTATTTGACGAAGTTGCTGGTAGCTGTATTCGATTACTGTAACTTACAAAAATTTTACAAATCGTGCAGTTTTCTGCTGTATATGGTTCTTTTTATGTTTATTTCATCATGATTATCTTTCTTTGACAGAAAGTATCGTGCTTAAATAGCATTAAATGGATTTTTGTTGATGGAAACGACATATTTCACGCAAAGAAATACATTTTCTGATAGGAAATCACATTACAAATAAATTCTTAAAAAGTATGCATCTGATATTTTCTTAAATATTTTCATCAACGTGTAAGTTCAGCGAAATTGTATAATAAAGAAGGGAAAAAATTATAATTACAATATTCATGTATATAAGAGAAGGATAATAATCAAGAAAACACAAAATTTAAATTATGATAGGCGATTTTCTTATAAGGCACCTCTGATATACCGATTGTACTTTTAATTCATTATAAACACCCCTGAAATCTGTTGATTGACACAATTGGTAAGATGTATAGCAAAAATCAACTAATGTCATTTTGGATGAGAGAGTTGTTTTTATGTTTTTAATAATTTCAACAGAATTTCTAACTCAAAATGTATGTGCTTAGCGTGACCAATACCGAACTATCGAGGTGTAAAAGTGTTTCATTAAATATAAATATTTTTATTTCCGATGCGCTTTCCTGCATTTGCCATTCGATAAGATGTGCATCAGTCATACGCTTTGAACAAATTCCGTAAGATTTTTATATTTTGTGGTAATCCTTTAAATTTTTAATAACAACATTCAGAATTACATTATGAACATACAGGTATGTGTATTGCAAATATAATTAAAGAACGTCATTGTCTACAAATTATTAAATTGGCAATTTGAAACTTAACTTTTATTTTGACGCACAATAAGGATCAAATTTAACCGCCAAATTCTAAGTTCTTGTTTATTGATTGTATTCAGTGAAATTACTATTATTTGAAGATGTATATTTTGAGTTACACAGAAATTATATTTCAATTTTGCAATTGATGAGTGATAGTGCTTTTATGACGCATTTCATTTTATTTTTTGATTTTAAGAATATTTAAAAACGTTTTTGCTAACAAAGGATCAGATTGGATGATTTTTATAATACTTATCATTGTTGTCTTAAAAATCGGTTTAAATCTTACAATTACGTATAAGACAGAGGTAACCTGATCATTATTTTTGTTTAACAGTACAGTAGTGATTGTCGTAATTCAGTTGTGTGTCTATTTGACAAATTAAATGTAATAATGTATCAAAATTTACGTAATTTAGATTAGAAAACAAAGGTTGAATTACGTAATTTTGATGGAAAATCAATGACAAGCGTAATCAACATATTCTTTTAAAATGTTTTGACGCTGTGTAAGAGACGTTCGTTAGCTAGGCTTCAAATTTGCAGTAAACACAATTAAGTAGCTGTTATGGCGGTTGACAACGTTAGTTATCACACAGTCTTGCTTTCTAATTCAAATTAAAAATCTAAATCAAATAGAAGTTTAAGAAATGTACTTTTAAGCTTGCAGGTATCTATGATGAGTTAAATCTCGACAAGGACTATAATTTTCACAGAACACACGAAATCAAACTGTGGTAAAAGACCTATCCTTTTAACACAAGATTTGTTTAGAATATATGACTATTTACATACCAATGACGACTGGAAAATGAATATTATTTTTCATGTATTTTTAGTTAGTTTAAGCGAATTAGGGAACTATGTTCAATGTTTATAAGCTTTACATTCTAAAATCAAACCTCCATCTGCTTTGATTCGAGCGCCACTGGGGAGTCTTATATTGAAGAAACCGAAATATAAGTCAGGTTTCTTTGATAAGTTTTTTTTAAAATGATGTTGTACATTTTAAGTGGATAATTTTATTTAGATGCATATATTTTTCACTTACAAATGATAAACAAAACTTAAGTAGACCTTCCGTACAAATGTATTATTTTCATTTGGAAAGATAAAGAGTGGGACATCAAAAACCACAAGTCGAAGAAAATCGGACAACCTTATTGCTAAAAAAATAACTATTTAAAGACAAACAACAATCCACAAAACAAAACGTTCCTACCAAAAACCTGATTGACCTGAGATACTCCTGAAGGGTGAGCAGTTCCCGCTCTACCGAATGTACCCATCGTTTGGTCATGGCAAGTAACAGAAAGAGGACGGGATTGTCAGGTTTTATGAACTTCCCTTTTTGGAGTTTACTTTAGAGTTCGGTAGTTCTGTAAATACTTTTTTCGTATAACATTATATGACAAGTGGAATAAATACGTTGTCGCTCGTGACACAAATGCCTTATATCAGTCAGCCAAATTATGATGGCGTCAGTAAACTTTCGAAAACATCAAAATTCCATTTTGTTTTATGGGGTTTGTTTTATTTATTCGTTTTTTATTTGCTCACAGAACTATCAGTTCGAATAGATATGTTATTTAGGTCACAACTTTATATATAATTAACATTAAAATCGTTATTATTCAAGGACTGTAAGAGACTGAAACTTATGGTTCATATAGAATATAAGATCGTTTATCAACTTATCATATTGATATAACACTCTGTAATTGTCGTAACAAAAAGCTTTTTTTACCAACATTTGAACTGCGGTAGATTATATCCAGCGCACACACTTTACTTACACTTTTCAGTATGACCCAATTTTTTTATACGAATACAGTTTTCAAGTGTTAAAAATGAAATATTTCCTTTGAAGCTATTCGTATCACACATGATAAAATTGATTAAAACTAATACTAATGAATGTAACTAACCGCAAGTATATATACCCAGTTGTAATCATTCTTATTCTTCAACTACAACTTCTTGTCTGTTTGTTACGGATGCTACCCTAAGGAATAAACAGTGTTTTCTTAGTGCATATTTTGCAATGCTTACTTTATTGAATTTCTCAATCTTTCATCTTCATATTTAATTTCTATAAAGTAATCATTTGATATAAAAAAAGCACTAATAATATGTCATGAATGTCATATTTACGACAAAAATATTCAAATTCGTATCAAAATTTATACGAACACACTCTATTTCCGACGTTTAGATCAGATCATAAAACATTTTGAAAGCTTTCAACTTCCTATTATATTTTCATTGAGAATGTTAAGAATAACAAATTGAAAAGAGAATCATTGCAAAAGTTACATTATTCTGACAACACAATTTCAGATAACTTGAGTTATTAGCATTATGAAATTCAATGGTTTTACACAAATAATGCTTTATCCAAAAAAAAAAAAAAAAAAGAAAAAGAAAATCTAGTCACTTTCGTTTCAATAATAAAACCAGAGCTACAAGACGCAATTGAATCAAACATCAGGTCTTTGATTTTCGAAATGTTTGTGCCAAACATTAAAATTAAATTGAGTTTTAAACACAATATTTTTTGTATGTTTCATTGAAAGTAGCATCATTTTGATATATTTACATAATAAGTAGTAAGCTAAAATGAAAGTATTAGTATGAAGATAAACTGTACATTTGTGCCTGAAATCCATTTTTATACTAATTTTCAGTAGGACTAATATGAGTATATAAATGTAGACAATAACACTACAAAACCCATAAACGATATATGAATATGCATTATACTTTAAAAGTGGCATATAAAAATATGATAAATTATACAAACTAGATGACATCTAGATCAGATTAATCGGTTTTTTAAATGCATTTTATTAAGGCTCCTAAAACTTCACCAAGTTTCACAAACTTTCCACGTCCTATTCCCGATAATGACATTTCGACTAAGTTTGAATTCTCATGGCGGATAATGCATGCATGGCAGGCGACTCTACCTCTGTCGATGCACCCGGGTTTCCTCATTTTTGAGTTCATGCGATTGCCTAAGGTTTTGTTTGTTACCTTGGTTAGTCTTCTTAACCGTTTTATGTAACATTAACATCGGTAAATTAACTGTTGCCAATATATATTATACCATATTGGTAAAACTACTACAGGGGAAATGGGCCAAATTTCCTAAATGTGGGACAACACCGATTCAAATCACTTCCCGAAGGACCCAATCTTTATCTTTTATACATGTGTTTCATTATTTTTCTGTTGGTTAATATTTGTGAAGATCCTATCCCGTATGGGATGGTAGTTAATACTGTGTTTATATTCAAAAGAATTCTAAGTAATTAATCAAGTAAATATAATTTGAAACATTCATTTATTGTGTATGAAAAATGCGATACTACATCTATAATAAGAATATCTTTAGAAAATATGTTTATCTTTGCTATTTTATTTTGATTACTGCATTCGTAAATTCTAGCAATGCGTCATTTTTCTACGTTTCAAAGATAGCAGTCTTTCAAAACAAAAAGAATATTTTTAACAATTTTAAAGTTAAGCAATATATGTTATTTTTTTCTCTCTTGCGATATTTAATTTTTTTCATTATCCTAACTATACATTTCTTACATTTCTCAAACTTTGTTTTACCTATGTTTTGGTTTCTAAAATTTTGGCGTAGAGAGCGCGTCACGTACGTTATTAATAAGCACGTCTTCTGCACGCAGAAATTGGTATCACATTTGTTTACTACCCTTGAGTAGGTACAAAATCCATTGTTTCGATACTACCATGATTTGATTGATACTTTATGTCGGTACATAAATTGTAGAAAGTTTAAAGATTAATCGTTACACCTTTCTTAGGGCAAAAAAGAAACAAAAATACCGTTTATTAGTTCCTTGTGGGAAAAGAAGGAATCGTGGTTTTAATCAAGAGGGAATAGCTGGAAGATGACTTTTAATTAACTTTGAATGTTATAAAAACAAAATATTTATAAAACATTGCATGTGGGAATAGAAGGAATAGTGATTTTTAAAAAGTGGGAGTAGCTGGAAGATGACTTTTAAATAACTTTGAATGTTATAAAAACAAAAATATTTATTAAAACATCTGTTGTTATTTGCATGTGGGAATAGAAGGAATGGTGATTTTTAAAAAGTGAGAATAGCTGGAATAACTACAAGGCAAATTTATATAGGGGAAGTCCATAAAAACTGACAAAATCGAACGGTATCAATCAACGGAACAAGTAAAAAATAACTGCAGTATTCATAACTTGTACAGGCATTTTCCGAAGAAAATGGTGAGTTAAACCTGGTTTTATAGCTAGCTATACCTCCCAATTGCATGACAGTGAACATTAAATGGACATTTATAAAAATAAGGAGATGTGGGTTAATTGCCAATAAGAATAATTTCAATTTCGTTTGAACAACATACGAACTGGTTGTAGTTTGATAAAACTCAATCTGAATAAAAAAACAAATCAGTGTCAACGCTTTGCTTACAATGATTTAACAACGCTCGCTCTGTTCTACTTTCTGTTTTAAAGATATTTTTGTATCCTCTGGTTTTGTTCTAATGATTCACACCTTCAAACATTTTAGGCAGCACTTTCATTGACTGATAGTAGATCGGAATGTTGTCAGATCTTTGTAAGCAAAGCATTAACAGGATCTGTATTTTAATTCGATTTTTCTAAATCAAACATCTGAAAACAATATGATAATTAATTTGAAAATTGGTGTGTATGTGTAGACTGAAAATTTAACCAACAAACAAGCATGTATCAAACTTAAAGAATCGCAAAACTGAAGATCGAAGTGTCTTGATAAATAAAGGCAACAGTAGTATACCGCTGTTCGAAATTCATAAATCGATTGAGAAAAAAAACAAATCCGGGTTACAAACTAAAACTGAGGGAAACACATCAAATATAAGAGGAGAACTACGACACAACAGAAACACAACATTAAAATGTAACACACACAGAAACGAACTATAATATAACAATGGCCATTTTCCTGACTTGGTTCAAGACATTTTAAGAAAAAAATGGTGGGTTGAACCTAGTATACTGTTTTATTCTTCACCATTATATAAATGAAAATATAACCATTTAAATTACAAATAAAACTCCAATTATTAATTTAATATCGTATTCAATATCATTGTAAAGTTTCACTTTGATCTTATAATTAAATTTTTAATAGAAAATTCGTCAAAATCTTATTACGTGCAGTTAAATATTTTCCAATAATATGTTGGAAATATTAAGAGGATTTTAGCATGCTTACAACAACTTAAGTGATACTTTCAGGAAAATTAAGGAATCTTTTTGTACTTTTCAACTTTGGACTTTTAATATGAAAAACTACTTTCTTATGTTTGATAAAATTCACATGCCAATATGATTTTGCTTAAAATTCCATAACAAAAAATTCAAAACTCTACATAATTAGAAAATGAAAATCACTATCATTTATAAATCTACAGTAATGGGAAAACGAACTTATCATCTCTTTGATCATATATATATATCTATATATAGGAATGTTCCATTGATTAATATTTATATTAAGCGGATGCTTTGCGTAAGTGCGGTTATATTTGAATATAAGACTTGATTTCTGTTCTCAAATTCGCCTATGCTAGTATAGCATTCATGTAACTCTGGCGCTCGACTAAATTACTACATGACCGCGATACATGGAACATGTGACCATGCGCTCTCTATGTTTGTAAAATGACAGGTTAAAGCAGAAGAATTCTCGATCATATGATCTAAATGTTGGTAATATTGGGGATTAGTTAAACAAGACGAAGCGATGAAAATCCTAATGTTTTCCTAAAATTTAGAGAAATGCCTTTGCTAAAGGATTAAACTAATTTGTTATTATTTGTCATACACTTTACATTGGTACAGGCATTCTCGGAGAAAGTAATTGGTTGAATAAGGTTTTACAATCCATTAAACCCCCAACCAGACATCTGCAGCAAAACAAGCTACTTACAACATGGAAAATAACATAGAATCAAACGGAATCTTCGCCTTTTGAAGTCTTCTCAAATGAAAGTGGCAAAAGGATTTTTTTAAAGATACCAAGTTGCTCTGAAGACTTAGCCAATTCTGCTAATCATAAATAGAATATTAACTTCAGATAGTGCGTATTTGTTTTCAAAAGAAAACACTGACAACTTCTCTAATATATCATAATTGTTTTATATTTGTAATTATCATAAAAGTTTGATGAGAACATTTATAATTATAACGGAGCAATTAGTTAGTTTATGTCATCGCTTACGTTTCATATTGGTAGCATTCCAAACTTTTGGTCTAGTGTAGTTCTGGAAACACTTGGCTGTTGTGCATCTGTTGTACATCTTTTTGTAACTTGTTGTTTCCTTCCGGGAGTGTGTCTTTTTTTTCGAAAGAGGATAAAGACCTTTATACTGCCCTTATATGGTCAAATATGGCTAAACTGGAAAATATTAACTATACCGATATAAAACAAACTCTACTGTGGTTATCAAGGAAATACAAAAATTTAATTCAAACTTGCCGAATTATCATATACTGACGAGATACACACATTTGTTCAACAAGGTATTATTTCTTCATATTGCAAACATTAATGTAAATGGGTGTGTCTTCTGATAAGAACTAATTTAAATTCAGTTATTTGTTAACTATTTCGTTGCCTACAAGAGGGATAGGGATTGCCTAAATTTGACCCCAAATTTGAACTTTCTTTTAACATCACAAATGAAAATAATATATAAATATAATAATACATGTATACGACTTTCACTTTGATAAGTTGCACATGCACTTTATCATTTGCACATGCAGTTTTAACAGTATATATAATCACTGAGATTATTATCCGATACAATTCTATATTATGTTAACAGATCTCACTTCTTCAACAATAAGTTGCTTCATATTTCAAAAAGTCAAATTTAAGACCAAAACGATCAAAATTATGAAGAGACAACTGATTACTTGTTTATATGGACATGTGTCAATTTTCAGATACGTGTAATGTGAAGTAGAGTTAATATAACGTATTTGTATCGCATTCTCTAAATTCTGAATCGGTTGACTTTGAGAATTCCTGGTGAAAATTTATACAGAAAAGCATTTTGGACTTATCAAATGTACGAAGTATTATTTTCATACTATAGATGGTATGATAATCCGTGATATTGGTTTATTTCTTTTGTATGACCAGAATCACATACTTTTTTGGCTTTCAATTGTATATACATAGAAACTCCAAAAACAGTAATAAAGTCGGCTCTTATATGTTCCGCCTAAATCATTGCAAGTAAAGAAGCTTATGGTAGAGTATGCATAACGTCGTTTTTTCTGAGTTTATTCGTGTGTGTTCACGATGGAGATTAGTTCTGGAGATCGCTTTAGAAAGACGAATATTCAGTGTGTTCGACTTTGGTTCGATATTACTGCTGGTGGAAAATTCATACCTAAGGTTTCTATGTTTTCCAAGAGGCCAGTGCTTCCGCATTTATTACTACTTATTACATACATCGTAAAAAATTCATAACTGAATTAGATTGCAATTTAGACGAAAAAAATATAAGTTCAAACTCAATCAGACTAGTTAACTTTTCGCTTTTTGTCAATACCTTAAAGACCACTTTTGGATATATATCTCGTTTGTGCATTTATATTTTTGGCTCTCGAATGAATGCAGCCTTGTGTTTATTGACACTGGCCTGAAGCTTATATCGAAATTTGTTTCCCTCTTAGGTAAGGGCTGAACGGTTTTTACTCCCACTTCTCGAGAAAACATCTTCAATCAAAATGAATGTTTCTGCTATCTTATAGGACGTATGCCTTGTACTTTTAACTAACATTTTTTTTTATTATACATCGTTTACATCATTTTGCGTGTAGCTCTGACTATGTAATCAAGATTTGTTATATCCAGACTTGGTTTTGTAATTATTATTTTATTATCGCCCACTGGTTTATCAATGTTATACTGAAATAATATTTTTTGCATGTAGAATTAAAATCTGTTCATTCCGAAAATATGGAAGCACCAAGAATTTAAACTTTCTCCAGATAAATGCAATTGCTCGTGACAAAAACAATTGTAGATGCATGTTTCTAGTATTATACGCGTGGGGTACATTGATTTCAAAAGCACATCATGAAGTCAAATTTCTCATCATTCAGAAATAAATTAAAAAACTGAATACATTTGTTTAATCTGAAAAAGCATATCTAGTTAAACAAAAGCATTTATCTCGTCAGGATATGACATGTTGGCATGTTTGAATTATGTATTTGTATTTTCTTGATAAATTTATACGACTTTTGCTTTGATTATTTGCACATGCAGTCTTTTTATTTATTGATTATTATATTAGTTTCGCCCATTGCCTTTGTAAAGATGATTAATGTTTATTATATTTCATAAACTGTCTCAAATTTTGTACATTACAAATTAAAACTTAATTTATGTCTTTTTATTTCGATAAAATAAAAAAAAAAACCCAAGAATTTCCTGCTTAATGTTATTGCTAGTGACAAAAAGTTCTAGAAGCATACTACTAATATTATACAAGTGGGAATAAATGTCTTTTAAAAGCGAATCATGAAATATTTATCAACATAAAGAAAATACGTTTCATAAAACGTTGACCTTAGCAATTTATTATTGAGCATAATGCTTAAACTGTAAAAAAGGCCTTTGATAATGATTTTTATGTAAAATGTCGATGTATGTACACTGTATTTGGCAACTATCGTCTAGTAATGACGAAATTATAAATCTGAAAAAAATAGGTCGATGTATTCTTTATCTTGCAAGCTATCATTTGAATTTTAACTCATACAATACTGTAATTTTTCAAAATTTTGTCAAGGTTACTGAACAAATGACAATTATGCTAAATATTTTAAAGGATAATATTCAAAAATATTCTATATTGGAATTACCCATTTGAAAAAATGTTCTAAATTGGAATTACCCCCTTTGAAATTACACGGAATAATAATAGAATAGAGAACAAGAAAAAAATCTATAATAGTTCATAATTTGTCAACAGGGACCTTTTATAGCTACTATACAGTATGAGTTGTGCTCATTGTTGAAGTCGTTCATATCCGTGTTCTTTGATTTTTGATTGATAATTTTCTAAGTGGCAACCTTACCACATCTCCTTATTTCTACATTGATGTCCTCTTTGCAGTTAATATGAGGTTGTTGCACTGCAACATAATACAGTTCGACTCGAGCACCAATGGTGAGTCTAATGCACACGGAAGGCGCGTCTGGCGTTCCAAATTATGAGCCTCTTTAATGAATTAATTTGAACATTCAAGATTGTTTTTTTTAATTTTTAAATGGGATGTAACATCAATTTATCGACATGTTTTACAAATTACTGATATTAGATAAGATATGAGAAAGAAGACATGATATATATTGATTCATAAATAGTCTAATCTGAACCACAAATCTAGTTAAACAAATGCATCTATGTCATTTTTGCATTTTAGACTTATGTAATGCAGCGGTTTTTTTTAATTGATACGGATTTCTATTTGATTATTTGCACATGTAGTGTGAACACTATCTCTTTAATCACTGAAAATATCGTTCTATCATCGTTATATATTTGTTTGATAAAATCTACCTTTTCCAATATTTAAACGCATTGGAGTTTAAAACGGTTCTGCATAGCTTTGTTTTATGGGTATGAACATTGATGAAGGCCGTACGGTTAATTGTTTTAAAATTTAAGTTAGTTGGTCTTTGGTGGATAGTTGTCTTATTGGCTAACATACCACATCTTATTTTCAATTTTTAAAAACGGAGGAAACTGTGACCTCCTTTAGTACATGTTATTGGTGAAATTCAAGAAACTTAATGCGAACAGTAGATGTTATATACAAATTCGTATCACATTAAGCTTTGAAAGAAGGAAATTATTAACCAAGGGCTTGAGGTTTCTGAATTAATCATCCATAATTGGTTAATTTCTTTATACGATCATAATCACATATTTGTTGTTTTGCTTCCGATTACAAATGTTTGTTACAGTCTACTTGACATCTTGATCATTGTAAGTCAACTATCGTAGCTTTCATATTTAAAATTTTGGTCCAATGATGTTAAAACTAAACTTTTGCAAATAAATATCGTTCTCTCATCTGGACACATCAAGCAGTTTAAGATCAACAACATGATCGCTAGCATTGTGTCTTATTCCGTTGACAACTTAGCCAACTACGCTTTTTAGTATTTCGTACCATGATATGACCTTAATTTAGCAGATTAAACTGTAGAATCAAAAGAAATCAGGGTATAAAGAATTGATTTCACTACTTTATTTAGACATAAGAAAATGTGGTATGAGTGCCAATGAGACAACTCTCCATCCAAGTCACAATGTGTAAAAAGTAAACAATTATAGGTCAAAGTACGGTCTTCAACACGGAGCCTTGGCTTACACCGAATAGCAAGCTTTAAAGGGCCCCAAAATGACTAGTGTAAAACAATTCAAACCGGAAAACCAACGGTTTAATCTATATAAAAAACGAGAAACGAGAAACACTTAAGAACCACATCAACAAACCACTGAAACAGGTTCCTGACTTACGACAGGTGCAATATGCATGGCGTAAATTGAATAAGATTTTCTTAGTGATATGTTATCAATATTTACAAAACATAGTTTAAAGCCAAGATTACTATTAATTGGTATTCAAATTCATTCTATTTTGGAAAGAAGAAATATATCAAACATAACATTTCATTCATTAGTCACGGATTGAAAAAAAAACAAGTTATTTCTTATGTTATCCCTTGTGAAAAGGAAATTGAAATATAAACGTATTATTGAGCTGAAGATTAGACATTTGTCTTGAAGACGAAAATTTAAAATATATTCAATGAATAAATAAAGTGAATGAATATACAGATAAATCAGTTTATACATTGCATCATCTGATAAATTTGATTGCAACTGAAATGTCTATTTTAAGTTTTAATGTAAATGTTAAGAAATTTCATAGTTTTGTACAAAAAAACCATTTAGTTTACAAGTAAATATTGAAATCGTTTTTATAGCATACAAATAATACGATGAATGTGTGTGCTAACGGAACATCTATTTGATTTTTAAGGTGTTGTGGAGGGAGTGTTAAAAGAAATTTGACCGAAAATGGTGACAATAAAATACATGATGATTCACGACCTGAAAAAATAGGCAGGATATAAAATATCAACGATACTGATCATGAACTTCGTACAACTGAATAACCGCATACACACAATAACTAATAAACTATTTTTATGACAAATAAAGATTCGAGCGTCACTGATGAGTCTTTTGTAGACGAAATGCGCTTCTGAGTTATAAATCTGGTATCTTTGATTAGTGCTTTAAATAAGTCTTTCCACAACCATGCGGCCGCATAGAACTAGATCATCTTAATCTAATGAAATGGAAATGAATTTCATGAGCTTTAAATAATATGAAAGTACACCATAAGGATGTGCTGGGACTAGGAACAAAATGTCTGTAGCCCGAATTTTATGTAAACGATCTGAAATCAATAAAGCTCAAAAATGTTTTTTTTTCCATTTTGGATGTCTTCAGAAGTTTAATTATCTCCTTTATGACTTTATTTATTGTAACATGACATTCCTTTCCAAAGTAGAATCAATCGTAGATTTGTTCCTCTACCTTGAATTGATTTCTTCCCGAAATCCTCAACTTGCCAGGAGTAAAACCTGGATTGATCTCCAACAAAAGACTATATCTCCTTGCCTTTTTGGATCATCTGATTCCATCTCGTGTTTTCATCGGAATTCGTTTTGTACATTTTTTTTGGCCTACTATGTTTTCTTGATATTCTAGTATAGGCGAATTTGAGAAACAAAATCAAGTCTTCTATTTAAAATTTATTGAACTAACGCATATTTTTCTCTTATTATCTTAAATGCCAATCAATGGAAATTTCATATGATCAAAGAAAGTTCATTTTCAGATTACTGTAGATTATTTTAATTATATTGATTTTTATTTTCTAATTATGTACTATTTCGAAATTGTTACTTATGGAATTTTAGGTACAATTATATTGGCATGTGAAAAGTATTTAAACATCATCAAGAGGGTTTTGATTAGAGGTCCGTAGTTGAACTGTAAAAAAGATTCTTTAACATTTCTTAAAGTGTCACTTAAGTTGTAAGCGGGCAAAATTAATCTCAATATTACCAACATATTATTGAAAAGTAAATAACTTCATCAAATTCCATTTTTAAAACTTTTCTATTGATAACTTATCAGATCAAATTTTGAAATCTCTAAATAATATTCCAGAAAATTCGGTAAATATTTTCAACTACTGAAAAACATTTTTATAGGATTGAATTTGTTTTATATTATGTTTTGTTCTTGAAAGAATTTATATTAATTTCTACGATATTATTTTCGATCAAATACTAGTAAAGAATAAAACAGACATCAGAATGAATTGTTATGACACTTCTGTCTTTTTTTACTTATCTTTTAGTTTGAAACACGTTTGTTTGTTTGTTAAATTTTCGGTATAGACCTGTAATGTCAATTATGGATTTTGCAATATTACTTAACATACACAACATAATACGACCATCATTTTAAAGCTGACATTTCGACCAGTCGTTTCATTTAAAATCATTCTTGATATGTTTTAGTAAACACTATTTCTAAAATCCTAGTACAAGATTTTTGAAACTTCAAAACCATTTGAAACATTTTTAAATTATATTATTTTAACAGTGATTAGGCTATATAATAAAAATGGCAAGTAATATTTCTGTTGGAATACAATGTTCAGCACTTCTGTCGGGTGTATTAAAGACAAAGAATTAATGTATTCATATTACTCAGGAATTGCATACGACCACGTTTTCCTCTCACAGTTCATAATGTTGCTGTATCAAATCTAATTAAAATTACCTGATAAGGTACCATTCAAACAAATATAGCACTTTATACATTTGGCGCGTCCAAAGTGTTTTCTTACTTAACCTTCATCAGGAAAAAAAACCCAAATATTCAAAAGCCAGAGGAGTGATAGGGTCAAAAGGTAAAAGTACTAATTGACCTGTAACTGTGGTTTGTTTCCGTATGTAATACTTATATTATATAATTAAGTGCCTGTTCCGAACTGATTTTTGTTGAACGTTTTTTTTTTTATGAACGATGTGCTATGATATTGCAAGAATTAGAATGGAAAAGGCAAAGGTGAATGGAAAAGACAAAGATGAGTATTGAATAAAAGATGTACCTGTCCGAAGTAGGAACCTCGTCATTTGTAGCTTATGTCTTAATGTTTTGTCCTTTTTTATTTTCGATAACATGTTGAATGATTTTGAACTTTGCAGACTTGGAGCAATTTCGAGTGTTACATGTGTAATAAGCATTTTGTCTATTGTCTATTGACAAATGCCCCATGTTGATCCCGTACTAGTCCTCGATGGTGTCATCAGCTCAGAAGTCAATACTTCGGTACTGACATAATTTATAACATACTTTTTTGCAATTAAAATTTCTGATGATAAATTTAGGAATTATTAAAAAAAAATGGGTTCCAACTCCCTCATGTAATTTCGATATTAGATAGATTGATTATTCTGTTTTGGTCCCTTTTGATAATATAGCTCTTCATGTGTTTAGGTAGTTAAAGATATAATAACGCTAACGGTTCCAATTTTACCTCACCAGATGCGAATTTCAAAATAAATGTCTCTTCAGGGATGCTAGAGGCCAAAATATTGAAAATCCAAAACTTATTAGGAAAATTAAGAATATATATAAAAAAAAAAAGGACAAAAAGTATTTTCTTTTCAACAAATCTATCAATGTTATTTGCTGTGAATTTTTCGGCTGATCGATTAATTCAAAAAAATTTCCGTAAAATGCCTTTCTTGCAGTCATGGTCATATTTTACCTCTAGCTGGTTAACTGTTTATGAATTGAACTGATTATTTTGCAGTGATAATCTAGATCTAGGATAATTGTGTAATTCATCTTTTTGTTATACATGCCGTACAGCAAATGTATTTTAAAATTAAGCCCAATATGACCTTATTTGTAATGAATGGATTATGTCATACGATGTCTCATTCCTATAAATGTCTACTAATGTCTTACTAGACTTTATTGAACATTTATCACCGATTGTGAAATGATTCAGTTAGTTTATCTTGTCTAGTCACCACTTCTAAAACGTAATTAAATGCTATTATATTGAAATGAAGCATTTGTTTTCAACTGATACAACATGCTTATTGGAGCTAATATGAATTATCATGTGTGATTTGGTTTTGTGTTACTTTATTTTCAATAAAAAAAAAGTTCTTTACACTGAAAGAGATCTATTATTTTATTACTCATAAAAAACTCATCTGCCTACTTGTTTTAATCATTCCTTGTCCAACAAGTTTATATTCATCATAGTAACAAACAAAAAACAACAAGAGTCTTTCGACAGCTTATCGAATGGGTTTTTCGTACATTTATTAAGTGTTTTGGTAAATAAACCAAAGATCATAAATCCTGGACGACAAAATGACAATCTTCCAAACAAATATCTCCGTTATATCATGAAAAACAACAAATTAAACTTGAAATGGATGGGATCTAGCGTTCTCAATTTATCGAACAGAATCGATATAAAGTGTCATTATCAAAACAATCAAGGATCATAACTCATAAACGGTAAATGCGCAAATCGTCATTCTCGTATGTTTGTAGCCTGTTATCCATTTCCAGCATGAATATATAAACATTTCTCGAGTTGTGCTGAATGGAGTGTGATATGACTAAGCGATACGGAGAATGTATAAATTTGTTGCTATATCCTGCAAGGTATTTTGAAACAGTTGTATTGCCTTTTCGTTAGGCAATGGTGACTTTCAAAGGTCACATGTACCCCCTAGCAACGAAGATTTGTGATTTCTTCATAATATGCAAAGAAACACATATTCCACCAGCGAATATTCTATTTTTGTCCATTTCTATTCCATCCTGAAGGGAACACAAATTTTGAAACGTCTGAAGTTAGCAGTAATATTAGTTCCTGCAAATATTTTTATAGTCTATTTTGATTCTAATTTGAAGCGTACAAAAATATTGGCAACCTCTGATGTTAACAGTAGTCGGACACAATAATCTCAATACCATTAGCGGTCTTATATTGAAGTGAAGTTTGCAAAATCGAAAAGACTAACCCGGACAAGGATAATTATCAGAATAAGAAAAATAGGTTTTGCAACTCATGAGAATTGGAAATCGCTTGATATTTACACTCATTTTTTGATTCTCTAAGAGGCTCGTTTATCATATAAGTGAAATTAAGTAACTCGAGATGATATCAAGAGATATTCGATTCTAACTCGTAATGAAATCTACAATAAACAAACTTGAACTCCATTTTGTAATCAGTAACAACATCTAAAAACTTAAAAGTATTAGTTGAACGATGAAGCCCAACAACTTAAACACCCGCAATAAAAACTTCATCAAGGCAAATGATAACTGGACAGAGATATATTGATTAAAGTGCAAAGAAAAAGACCAAATTGCATAAATAATATCAAACAAAACATAAGCTAAACCAAACTGTGAAATAACGAGAACGTAACGTCATAAATAAAAAACTTCAATTATTACAAAGTAATAAGAAATATGGATCTCTGCTAAAGAGGAGACGTTTTATTGAATCCGAACAAGCATAAAAGCTGAATTGTCGTCATAATCTTGACAGTTGAGAAACGTTAAAAAAAAGTAGTAACAAAAATACCAAACTCCAAGGAAAATGTTAGTCCACAAAACCTGACAAAATCGAACGCTCGACCATATCAACCAACGAAATGAATGAAAAACAACTGCCATATTCCTTACTTGATACAAAATGGTTTGGTTTTGTTATATTGACATAAACGTGTTAATGAAAGCTATGTTCATTCTTTCAGTATTAACATTGAAACTGCTTTTATGAAAATAATTGAGGCTGCATAATCTAGAAAGATATTTCAATATATCAAAGGTGACTTTGACATTTTATTGGCAATGATTAAAACATAACATAAGAAAGGTACAAAATGTAAGTGAAGCTCAAGGGTGTAATAAAAACTATCAGAAGAATTACAAATAACCCAATTGCCAAATGAAGATAACAAAAGGACAATAATACTCAACAAAATAACACAAAGAAAATCTCTTCATAAAACTTGGAATGATCTCAAGTGCGTTTGAAGGGTAAGTAGTTCCTTCTGCAATCTTAGCACCCGTCTAATTGCTCATGTACTTGAAGCAATGACGAAAAGTGTTTTTGAGTGAGTGGCATAAATGTTTTAGGAGGAAACAATGCAATTACTTAAGATTTAGGAATGACTTGCAAAAAATTGATTCCTTGCCCGGCTTTTGGTTTATAGCCCTTCATCTTTTTAATGAGCTTTGGATTTTCAAATATTTTGGCCTCAACCATCACTGAAGAGATATTGATTGTTGAAATGCGCATCTGGTGCAGAAAAATTGGTACCGTTTATGGTATTGCAATAAGTTACGGATAAGATTTTGAAGGTACAAACATTCTTCTCCATCTAGAAGTGTAAGAGTGCTCTTTTTTGTCCAACTTCCGTTCCACTGCCTTTGTTTCAATTCTTTATGGATCGGACAAGTCTTTACAATATAACGAAGTTGTAAGAAATTTTTTTTACAAAATAATATCTTTTTCAAACGTAAGTTTATAATTACTAACTTCTAATATCTGCACATTTTCCCGTACATTATTTAGATTATATTGCTTTAGCAAAATTGTTATCATGTAATCAGGATAAACGAATTTATTTGTGTGTCTATTAAAATGATATCGAATTTTATTAAACATTTTATAGCCATTATGATTGTGATAAATCTGTCGAAATTTGAAATCACCATCTGCATATTATCTAATGATGTTTTATCTACCGGTACTAGTATGCAGGATGGTCGACAAATAGTCCCATCCACAATGTAGATCGTATTGATCTACAGACATAAATCCTTATAAACCAGTGACGAGTGTGCATCAACTCAAAATAACTATGTTTAATGGAAATAAACCAATGGTTTAGCTTTATTTTATGCGAGCTATTTTAAGAAAATTCAAAAAAAATAAATGTCACTTTTAATGTCGACTGAGAAGAGCTTACTCTTCAAAATAGACCAATTCAGAAATTTACCTCCTGTCCTCGTAAATAACATTTCGCAGTTTTCGCGTTCTTGTAAATGATATTGGAACCAATCAAAAACGTTCGAATGATGATTTCCGTAATACAACTTAAATGTGAAATCATTCCGTAGTAATTCTAGACATTAGAATTATGTTTTTTTACTTAATAAAAATTCATGATAAAAAAATATCAGATACATAGTAATACACGTAATCTGGATCTTTGGGAGATTAGACCAGAGACGAAATATACCAAAGGGACATTCAAACTTATAAGTCGAAAAGGAACTGACAACGCCGTGACAAAAAACGGAAAACGTTAAAGACAAACAAATGTATACAAAACACAAATATTGAGCAATACGAACTACACCACAAACTGGAGGTGCTCTGGACGGATAAGCAAATCCTGCTTCACATGTGGCTAGACATTTGTTAAATGTCTGCATACTTTTATTTTAACCCTTAAGTGGTGCATTATGTTATGGTCATATTGACCATAAAGAATAATCCAGGCAATATTCACTATCAAGGGCAATTTTGCTAAGATATTTCAGTTTGGACGAAAGCTCTTTATATATCTTTTTCGAGTTCTAGTATTGTTATTAGTTGTTTATTGTTTACGTTCAATACCACTCATTTCTAAGTTAATTCTTTGGAGGGAGATAAGAAGGGCAGATTAAACATGAATATTTTGTGAACTCAAAGAGTCAAATTTTAGTTGTTAAAATCTGCTGGATTTTGAATATAAAAGTGTTTAAATGATATTATAAAGTATTTTACATTTATGACCATTGAACAGTGGTATACTACTGTTGCCTATTTTTACATCAATTTTTTTTTTTCATATATCTATAAAGTCAAAATATGATTAGGCGCTTGTTGATGAAATATCGCCATTTTAAAATGTTTTGTTCAATCTTGTATCAATAGCCCTTGTTTCACTATCAAAGTTTTCAATCAAAAACTTGGTCAAAGAAATCTTTGAACAAGACAACTTGATCAGAGTCATCTGTTGTCACTATCAAAGTGTTTCTCCAAAAACTTGGTCAAAAAAAGGCGAAAGGAAAGGCGTGAATTAATTGCTCACAAAGAGATATTATCACAGAATGACTGTATTGCACTTTCTGTGCATTCTGTGATTAGAAATCGCACAAGAGTGAGAAGAAGGCCGCATGAAACTGGTTGCTAAGACAGAGAAGAACCTTCAACACTCGTCTTAAAAACCTTCATACTGAGGAACCAGTCGAATTCAGGAATTATTTTAGAATGAACAAAGTAATCTTCAATCTACTTCTAGGTACAGTTGAACCACTGATCAAATAAATTTGATAAATCTTCATTTCTTTCCTAGTAATTCTCTAATCTTCTACTGGAACTAATCCTAATTTTCCCGCCAAATTTGTCATGTGTTTTTATTTTGTAATCGAAATGGCATCATTCCTTAATTACATTATGATTGGATAATTCCCGCTGTCAAAGTCCATTTAGGTTTCGAAAAATAGGATGAGATTCAATTCCATCAAAGTCGGTCAAAACTTGGATAAGAAGAGTTTGATAGTGACAACGGGCCTTTGGATCACCTTTAACCAATATATTCTTTTAATGGATTGCATCTAAAAGAAAAAGAAAAACATACTTAGTTTTGCTACTAATAGATAGAAATTTAGTTTTTGTTAAAAATGTTATTCATTTGTGTGATCATTACTTATTTTTTGTAGAAAAACCTCAAAACATACACAAGGAAAGATTGGGAAAAATTTCCAAAACTGCCAAGCTGTGAATTAGATTTAGGGTAAATTGTCCCGACCTTTTTTCCTGCGATATTTTTTACTGGTTATCAATAAATACTTTAAAGGAACGTCAGGCTCACTAAGTGGTGTGCAGTTAATAACAGTTGTCGAGGCATCCGGTCTCGCTACTTTTGGAGTTCATGCGATTCCCTGCGTTCGTGTTTGATACAATCATAATTATATTTTAACTGTTATCACAACTTTGAATTTTTTCGATATACTTATGATGTTCTACCCCAGGAATGGACTAGCTCAGCCTTTTTTGGCAAAACGTTTCGGAATTTTGGGTCCTCAATGCTCTTCAACTCTTTATTTGGCCTTTTAAACTTTTCGATTCGAGTGTTATTGATAAGTCTTTTGTGAACAAGGCGCGCGTCTGGCGTACAAAATTTCATTCTGGTATCTATGATGAGTGTATTGCTACATTTATTTTTTATCTTAATCGATGTATGTGATTTGAACATCGGTAAACTACTGTTGCTTATGTTAATGTTCCGTTTGCCATGTAAGTTATTTTTTCCTTAAATAAAAATGAAGTTTATGTATTATTCCTCTTCGTTTGAAAACAAAAATATCTGCTCATTCCTTTTGTTCAGAATTTCAGATTTAAAACACCATCAACGTGTCTCTTCTCTACTTCATTAATGCCGCATTTCTGCAAAAAGTAAATAACTTTTAATAGAGAAATAAGGGAAATGTGCATTCATATGGCGCCTCGCATATTCCAAGATGCCTCTTGAGATCAAATAATTAACGTTCTTGCTGAACTGAAGTTAATTTTAATGACGATCCATGTGTCTACATTTGGATATTTCCGTATTAATGGAGTGGTATCTAACTCTTTGATGATAAGATGAGAAACAGATTTTTTGTAATGTCATTGGTCTAAAATAAAGTCAAGTAGGCGTCAATTAAATGTTGATAACGCTAATGATAGAACCATTCATTTTCCTGCCAACTGCTAGGACAGTAAGCTGATAGTACAGCATAATAAAAGTAATATATGTTGTAATAAGATAAGTAGTTTTAGGGCTTAATTGACAAATATGATTTGTAGTATTAGTAGTCAATTAAACGTTTCCTTTTCGAGTTGGACAAACGATTATTGGTTGCTGCAGAAACTATATAAGAAATAATGATATGCATCTTTTGAATACTCTTTCATGATTCCACACACATAACATGTGAAGACACATGGAAAGAAAGCGTGAATTTAATTGTGTGTTAACTTGTGGTATGCACGGACACAACGTTTCTTCATCGAAACCTTTCATTTCAAACAAATCTGTCTGCAATAGGTGACAACGCGTTTCTACACCCGTGTTTACTTTCTGTGGTTGCGGTACAAATACGGGCCTTTATGATCTATAAAAAAAACTTTTTGAAATTGTCTATCTATGAAATTGATTCAGGAAAAAATCTAAACAGTAAAGTTATAAAGTCAACTCAAACAAATATTATTTCATTCTGGTTCTAGTTGTCCTTACATGATAATAGACATAATTGATACCTGTATATCAGGTAATAGGATAATTGTAATACTACAGTATACCGGATAATAATGCCGATTACATTACTGGAGGATACAACCGCTTAACCAGCATCGGATAACCGATAATAATACAAAATTTCGATAAAGATCAAATTATACTATTGTTCTTAAATCTTTTGCGTTGCAATTTAACCATACATTTTAATTGGCTGTTTTATTTTTTTTTTATTTTCTGTATTGTAACGTAACTTTTCATAAAAAAATAAGAGTCACTGAAGTTTATTCTATATCCCCTCTTATTCACTTGGTCCTGGCTTCAGCTAAACTTTCTTTTCTTTTCTGTATTGTAACGTAACTTTTAATAAAAAATAAGAGTCACTGAACTTTACACTATATCCCCTCTTATTCACTTGGTCCTGGCTTCAGCTAAACTTTCTTTTCTTTTCTGTATTGTAACGTAACTGTTAATTAAAAAATAAGAGTCACCGAAGTTTACCCTATATCCCCATTTATTCACTTGGTCCTGGCTTCAGCTAAACTTTCTTTTCTTTTCTGTATTGTAACGTAACTTTTCATAAAAAAAATAGAGTCACTGACGTTTACCCTATAAGCACTCTTAACAACTGGCTTCAGCTTAAATTGATATAATGTAATTACCTATTGTGTCACTTGCTTTCTGATCGAAAATTATTCTGGTATATACAATATATATATATGCATACAACAAGTCTAAATTGAAAACAACGTTCAAACCTATGATTGCGTTGGATAAAAACCGCAATTTTTATACGTGTGCATGCATGATAAATTTCTTGGTAGAGGGGTCTAAATACAGCACAAACAACATTTTCCAAAAGACCAAAAAGTGAAAAAGTATATTTTAACTAAACGCATTTGACTAACAGGTCGAACAACTGATGTTCTTAAACCCTGCTGACTGCCATGGCGATTGCCAAATAAACGTATTACAAGATGTAACAAAATGGATCTAATTACTAATTTAATACCAAACAGAAAACAATAAACCTGCGGAAAAGATGGTATACCGCAAACATGACGTGCAAAAATTTGTACACCATATCCGGATTTCGACAATTAATGTCTCTTCAGTGATGTTAGGAATCGAAACGGTATTTGGAAGGCCATATAATTTACCTCAATTTAGGATAGACTCTTGAATTTTGAAGAGTCGAAATAGGATGAACGGATCATATAAACCCGAAGGAAAATATAATACAAGCCCAAACGAAATAATATAAACAAGTCTGATTTGAAAACAACGTTCAAACCTATAGTTGTGTTGGATAAAAACCGCAATTTTTTTACGTGTGCATTCAAAACAAATTTCTTGGTAGAGGGGTCTAAATACAGTACAAACAACATTTTCCAAAAGACCAAAAAGTAAAAGAGTATACTTTAACATAACGCATTTGACTAACAGGTCGAACAACTGATGTTCTTAAACCCTGCTGACTGCCATGGCGATTGCCAAGTAAACGTATCACAAGATGTAACAAAATGGATCGAATTACTAATTTAATACCAAACAGAAAACAATAAACTTGCGGAAAAGATGGTATAACGCAAAAATAAGGTGCAAATATTTGTACACCATATCCGGATTTCGACAATTAATGTCTCTTCAGTGATGTTAGGAATCGAAACGGTATTTGGAAGGCCATATAATTTACCTCAATTTAGGATAGACTCTTGTATTTTGAAGAGTCGAAATAGGATG
The DNA here is from genome assembly GCF_021869535.1 of Mytilus californianus. NCBI lineage: Eukaryota > Metazoa > Mollusca > Bivalvia > Mytilida > Mytilidae > Mytilus > Mytilus californianus. The sequence goes on along the minus strand of NW_026262679.1, from coordinate 55,078,633 downwards.
AACGGATCATATAAACCCGAAGGAAAATATAATACAAGCCCAAACGAACAAATATAAACAAGTCTAAATATATATTGAAATGAGAGAAAAAAAAGTACTATCTAGATTAGCTTTGTTTTTAACTTGAAGATGACGAAGATTAATTTGGTAGATTCATGAGGAAAACCAATATTTTAAGAAAAAATCCGTAAATAATGAAAATACGAGAACTGGATATATTACTCGCCTTTATACACTGATGGGACAAACATAACTTCAATATTAAGAAAGTAATACCGAAAAGAAATCGTCCGTACAACTGCTATAATCCGGAAGATTACAACGACGAAAAGACGGAATGACGAAAATTGTTAAAGACAAGAATCGAAGACTTGCTGTAATTATGACAGTCGTTGATGACTTAACGTATAGGTAAATTAACATTGGTCAACATTTTTGATAATATAGGGATTGTTGTATTATATTCTTTCGTGGCACAATGATAACCAAGGTACTTGATGAGGATATAGTGTTGTCTCGTAATGATTTGCTCGGTTTGAATACAGGAGGTTTTAATCAATCACGACCCACTTCGTATTTGGATTCAGTAATAACTGATTCCGATACGTATTTTCTACAATACTTCTCTTATTTCTAAGCTTTCATTGTAACTTTTTGTATTTCACTGTATTACCTTATTATCTTTTTAAAAAAATGATTAATACGCATTTTATATGTGTATAAGTTATGGACCTTCATACATTTTTGCGTCTAGCATCATTAAGAGGCATATGGTTCAAAATAATTGGTACCGTTAATGTTATATATAATGTCATTAATTTACCTTATACTTTCTGAAGTAGTTGTTGAAATTCACTGTTTGCAATTGTGCATACTGTTTTTTGGTATTCAGAAGAAGAAATAACCAGGTCGAAAATTAGAAACTATCAAGATATATAAGACTCTTTTATTGCGCCAAATAAAGCAATGGAACCAGGTCGATACCAGATTGGGATTTAAGTATCTTATATAATCCATTCCAAAGATCTTCCTTGTTACATAAACTGATCAACCTATTATTAAGCACATAAAACTTCATATTTAGCTGTGTTACATAAGTATGGCCTATAGCAACTTTCATCAAATTTACATTTTGCCTTCTGTAGTAATTCCATTTTGAGAATAAATGCATGAACGATTGATTAATACTGCTTTGATTAAATAGCATATTTTAACACAAAAACATTTACGCATGGTGGTATTCTGTATTAAAATTTAATTTACTTTTCATTAACTAGTAAAGTTTTAGTTTCCAACTACGTCTGATTTTTTTTATTCTGAAAATCCTAACTTCAGATGACACCAACGTAAACGAATATGAACGCGCTGAATGAAATGAAGATCTCCAGGCATCCAATTTTCCTCATTAGTAATTGGAACGTTGTCATAAAGATAGAAAAATAATTGCATAAAATTGTATCGTAGAGGTTAACTTAAATCAGTGTTTGTAAAAAGCAATTGTATACAATATTCAATGTTTTACGATCTTATGATCGGATACAAGAAACGTCGTCTGATGGGTATTTTTACAGATTGGGCCCTATTCCCAATCTCTAAACATGCATGAAATGTTTACCACTGGCGGGTGGTGCATGCATAGTAGGAGACACTTGACCAACCGGTCTCGCTCTTTTTGAAGTTCATCAGTAAAAATAACCCGAAAAACATTAGTCACGAATACGTCAAACTATGATATTTTATTATGGATAAATCATTTTGTAATTGACTAAACGCTAAAATAAGTTGGTTCAAAGTATTAAGTCATATTCAATCTTTCAGTGTAAAATTTAGTATATTTTATACAACTATGGTTTGTTTGTTCATATAAAAATAAGAAGATATGGTATAATTGCTAATGAGACAATGAGACAACTCCCAACCAGAGACCAAATGGCATAGAAGTTCAGTCTATGTTCAGACTGTTCAGAAGTTGATACAAGATACTCAACTAAGATATGTCAAATACGATAAATTGGTTCAATTTCCGGTGACGTTAAAGTCAGTATCTGTTGTGACCATCGTGTAAAAGTTAACATAGTTTTACATCTCCATGGCATGGATCGAATACATTTTTGTATTCGACTTTAAATATCCTTCCTTTTCAGTTCACGTTGAAAAGTTTGACTTAGCTGGCCCAATTATTAAGATCGACTTGCCTTGGCGGACGCATCTATCATTTTCATTCCAGTGATGTTATATAAGGTTCAATTCCGGTGCCTTTAGCGACATGAACACAATTACATGGTGATCCTTGCTGTATGGGGCCAGGCATTGTCCGGTTGAAACTTCTCATTTAGTAGCTGAATAACACTGATCATATGCAGCTGCAAAAATTCGTCTCTATAACGCTTATTTCGACGCCTGTATACGCCTGTATACGCGGGCTCATCACATCCTTAGAGAGGAATAAACGCGACTCACTGCTGAACTAAATTCGACTGTCAATGTACGACAACAACGAACCGTTGTATGTCAGTGTCTATGTACAGAGGTTATAACTTTATGTCTACGCTTTTTCAAATTTGCGTTGGCGCTGCCTTAGTGTTTATCATAATTTTACAAGTGGTGTTTCATTTGGTCATTATGAAGATGTTTACCACTCAGAAAGCCGAACTGGGTCCTGAATTTGTTTACATCCTTGTCATTTGCTCTCTTAGTTAATGATTGATTTAGTTGTTATAGTGCGGTCACTGCTATTGAAAAAATCCAAAGATTGATAAAAGCTGATGACTTTTTCGATCGAGTTACATGTTTTTCCCTAATCAAATCATCTTTAAATTTCATATGGAATATCAAGGAATTTTTCAAGTAATTTTCCTGGATTTTTTTTTTGAAAATTACATGTTTTAATGCTATGAGTACTATCTATCTATTTAAGTCTTCTTTACTTTTGTTTAAATTCTTTGTTGTACACGTGTCCAATGTCCTGCAATGATTTATATGATTTGCTTTTTCTAGACAAAAAAGCTCAAAATGTTTTTATAAGTTAACCACTAAAATTAACCGAATTTTTGTTGATATTTCAATCAAAAACTACGGCCACGACGTGTGCCTATTATGGAGCAGGATCTGCCTACCCGTCCAGAGCAATTGAGATCACCGCCATTATTTGGTGGGGTGTCTTTAGTCTTCTCTGTTCTGTTTTGTAGACTGTTGCTGGTCTTTTGTTGTTTTTCGTTTTTGGCCATGGCATTGTTAGTTCGTTTTCGACTATGAGTTTGATAATTCCTTCGGTATATTCCGCCTCTCCCTTACGAACATATCTGTATATTTGAATAGAAGTACACATTTAGCCGTTGTAAATGATTTATTCAATTTTTACTTATGTTTTTTTAGATAATCCTGATTTATTTCTAGGATACAGGTGTCAGTTCTATAACCGACATATTTATAAGTTTAAGATAGGATTGTTTGTGTTATTTCCGTTAGATTAGATTGTGCATTCGTTTGAAAAATTAGATATGATAGATATTTAGGTTAAATATTGAAAGGATGGTCCTAATAGATTGTACATATTTAATATGAAAAAACAATAACAGCAGATTGTAACTCATTTTGGAAGTTGCACATTAGTTTTGTAAGACATGTCACTATAATTGATATACAAATTCTATTCCTTAATGAAAACTGACAGCTGCCATAGGTTCACATGTTGCATTTAAATAAGTTTTAAAACACGTAAAACTTCCAAACCTTTCTAGTTTGAATTTTGTCATTCATCACATTGCCGGTTGCTTTGATATTTTTGTAATGAAAAGAAATGTTGCTTTTTTATTTCTCATTAGAAATATACGCTGATACTTTTAAATGTGTCTTGTAAATACTGCCTACATTACAACGGTTGTTCCGTTGATATTAAGAAGTTATATTACGTACGATTCTGTTCAATCTATTTATCAATATACATGTACCATTACATGTATAAAAGTTTGACATTTGATAGTTAAGAAACGACCTTTTAAATGGACATCATTTGCGGTTTCCAAAAACAAGATTCAATTTCTATACTTTATATTACATGTAGTATGTGTTGTGAATGTATATGAAAATCATTTCCGCTTTACAACGACGACATTGAAATAAGATTTTGCTTTCCTATCAAGTGAAGGTATTTGCACTTAAAATTCATTAATTTAAGATGTCTAAAACCTTCAATTATTACAACAACAATGGCATCGTTATTTGATAAGAAATGAGAGCAGAAACATTACACGATCATGCTAAGAATACATGTCTCTGTTTGTTTCAAAGAATTTCAGAACATTTTTGATTCACGTGCATCCATCCCTTATATTTTCAATTCCAAAATTTTCCCGAACAGTAATATTACATATTCAACATATAATCCGACTGTTCCGGCTCACAGCTAATTCAAAATTGATTATTGTCAAATTTTCTTGTCGTTCTATGCTTGGTATTGCAAATGCATGAAACAATGCGACTATGTCTGAAGAAGTAAAACTGGAAGAAAATCATTTGCATTCAGATCACAATTCCAAAGTGTCTATTTGTTTCAATCATCGTAAAAAATTATATATTAACAAAATAAGTATCTGTTATTATCTATCTGTTCTTTAATCTCATGTTATATATTGTCGCTCCTTTTTCAACAGTCAACAGGTAAAAGAGAGGCGGAAGATACCGAATGAGTATTCAAACTCAGAAGTCGAAGACAACTGATAATGCCATGACAAAATAACGTTAAACGACGAAAAGACAAACAACTGTCTACGTAATAAAACACAGATACTAAAGACTGAGCGACTCGAACCCATCAATACACGAGATTACCTCCGGTGCTCTGGAAGGACAAGCAGATCCTGCTCACATTGGGCACCTGTCGTGTTGCTCATAATATTACACATTCGATGATAAGTCTCATTCGTTGATGTCACATTCGAGTAAAAGAAGACGGATTTGCGAGCATTCCCCAAAAAATAAGATAATTTATATTTGTCGAGCGGTGCAATATATTTTTGCATTCCATCAAATATTAGAATCTAATTCGGTACGATCTTACATATTATATATAAGAATAACTAAAAACAAGTTAACATTTATCAGATTAAAGCCTTTTCCATAGCATTTATTTTGTTTTTCAAAGTCCATCAGTTTCATTAAATGACCAATTGTGAATTAAACACAATCATTCTTTAGCATGCAAACACTTAAATGCTCTTTTATTTTTTAGAAGACTAAGGGTAAGCAAATGTTCTCCACTCAATATATACAAAATCATTGTTGACGAATACAGAATTCTCTCGAGATAATTCAACAAACAATCATTACTTTTCTGGAAAACATGAGATTTACTGTCATATGCTGACTAACTATATCATCACTCTGAGAGGTTCTGTAGTACTGTAGACCATACCCTTTTGGGCACCACATATCTAACTTATATCACAATCAATCACAATTCATATATAACACCCAATGTTGCAGGTCTTGTCCAATAAGCCAAAATTAAATAATTCGAGTTAAACTTTGTTATATAAATTTACAAGATCCCTAAATGAATTCGACGCATCATACATGAGCTTATAATTTTGCTTTTTTGAATTATTATTTCTTGAATGGTGTATTGACCAATATTTTAAATACCTACAACATGTGACATGTACACCTTTATAATATAATATATTTAAAAATGATAATCGCAATAATTATTTCGTCCTGAGTATGCATGACATATTTGTCACTTGTCGTTAAGCAGACAAAAACCAATCAATGATTAAAATAGTTTTACATGTTTTTTAAGCCTTGTTTACAAATAACAAAATTGTCTTTTCATTAATTGTGTAGTCTTCGGATCATGTCCGGTAAAGCGAAAAGGATGACGGGAAAACAGTTCAGCCTGTCATATAATGTTTTTGTACATTCTTAACTTCTTAAATATTCCACCTTTACATTCTGTTCATTAAGTAAATACTGATTTTTTTCTTCAATAAACTGTTTTAATTTTTTTTTATTTAAAGAATGACTGTAATATTTTTTCTGTCTATGAAGAAATAACATCAAAAATGTGGTGCACACTAAATAACCCGTGTAGCGGGTTATTTTAAAGTGTGCACCACATTTTTTATGTTATTTCGAATAGACAGAAAAAATATTACAGTCATTTCTTATAATTTAATTCTAAATTCCATTTTAAACCGGAGTAAACCATGAAAAAACGTTGATGACGTCACGGTCACATGACAAAATTATGAGCTGATAAACAAAACAACATCAGCCAATCAGAAGACGCGTTACATCCAAAATTAAATTATAAACAATAAGAATGTACAAAAACATATATTATTCTGATTTAAATAAATGTAAAAGTTCATGTCCGACATTAATTACCTAAAACAATTACTTTCCATTTGAGGAAAAGGTATTGCAAAACATTTCCTAAGGAAAAACTTTGTCCCTTGAGGAAATGAAAATTTCCCCTGAGGAAAAGTATCTTGAGGGAAATTTGATTTCCTTTGAGGACTAGTTTTTCCTAAGGGAAAATTTGTGAACAAAAAAGGGGTATAAATACTCCAAAATTGGTGCTAAACCCCAAACATTTGATGAATCATATCAGGGAGGCAATACATGTTAGCTCATAACTTTTAAAAGTTATGCCTTCACGTCAAATGAATAAGTTACTTGGATAGTTGTGCTCAAGAAGGTTTTAATAAAGTCATGAAAAAGTAAAATATGATTTGGAAGGTATAGCGTTTCAATCCTATATTGGTCTTCTTTAATACAAAATATCTCAGGATGTTTACTTTATACAGAAGATTCATATATCAGATATTTTTTACAATATTGAATAATTGATGATTTTATTTTGGTAGCTTTTTGTAATGATTTATACAATATTAATAAGAAATATCGTATTTATAGACTTCAAAAAGCTTAGGTTTGTGACGCATGGAATATTTGAATTATAAGTAAAAAATGAAAAAAAAAAACCATTTGATCTGAGGGAAACAAGAAACTTCAGTTTAGAATGCAATATGCGTAGGTGTGACAGATATCATTTTCATCAGCAGCTTAGAGAGAGTCAATACCTTAAATTGTACGATATTATTAAGCTCGTATTCATTTCAGATTGATGATGCGGCTCAAAGCAATCACCAATCAATCAATTCATTTTAGAGATGATTTTAACCTGTATGAATATTCCCAGTTACCGTTGAAGCCATAGTGCGCCTAGCCATTTTGTGTGTTCATTTCATAACATAATACTTAAATAAATATTAAAGACTATAACACAGCATATGACTTAATGAAAAAATAGGCATTGGCTTTCTTTTATTATAAAATTGCTTCGTTCGAAAAACTTGTTTGACCATAAAAGGAACGTCAAACAAAATACCAGAATTTAAAACTCAAACACTTGTAGAAAGCGGCATTACTTTTCTTTTATAGTATAAACATATCGAGGGTGACACTCGTTCTTTTTTATATTAAATTTACTAATTGCATGTGTTTTAATAAATAAAACATTCCATTACGAGATCTTTTGGATTTTCAACTAGACCCTATTCCAAGATTCTAGCAACTATGCCTTTCAACAACATTACGAGGTTGATTCTCAACTTATGTTTGACACTGTTGACATATATATATATAGGATCGTTTGACGGAGCCCATCTGTGTTTACTTTATTCACTATCAAACGTTCAGCAATTTCGTTTGAGATTATTGCTGTTTGTAGATATGCAAAGGAAATGTTGTTTACTACAATGTATATCGCCATAAGTGACGGAATAGGGATTCCTAAATTCCCTAACTATAACAGCGAAAAATATTGCAACCTCTACCTATTCCTTTTGTTATTTCCCCAATAACAATAACTTTATTAAAAAATAGCCTTGCCTTTGCATTTGTTTGAATTTGCTATAATTTTGGTAAGAATTTGTATCTTATTTATCGTTTGCTTCATGATTTATCACCTCATTTCAGTTTTCTACTTTCCCTATTTACATTTATAAAAGTGCGTCATGAATTTTTAATTACCTTTAAACGAGAAGACAACGGAAGAATGCGTCTCCTTACTTTCCATTTCAACCAGAGATATTTTTCAGGTTAGAATAATAACTCATGGAACAGTACACCTATCCCTTATATTCAGTCCAATTAAAATGCCAAAATCTATAAATCCTGCCAGTTTGTGATTTGTAACTTTAATTGACATATCTTCTTTATAATAACTGAGTCTACATAAATATGAAAGACAATGAATGTTTATTTCGTCATTCTAGCTAGACATTGTAGAAGTCTAATCGAAAACTCACAAAAGTCATGTCGAGTTTGCATAAAATAAAAAGTAAATGCAATAGATCCATGATGCCAGGTTTTGGTTTTTAGAGGTCATGTCTGTTTTTGGAATCATAACAAAAACAAAGACAAAACATTATTACTCAATGCTAGAACGGAAAAAGGAGAGGGTATACGGACATCTTAATACCCTTTCATTTATTAAACATAAGCCAAATAAACAGAGAGCAGCGGAAAAGCCAAAATATTTAAATATTCACGTACATTTGTTTGTCTTGTTGGTAAACTAATATGGAAATGCGATAATGTTCTCATAATGATAATGATCATGATACTACTCTTACACCGTATTGCGAAGTTATATTGTATGAATAAAGGTTTAAAAAAAAAAGATCAATTATAAAATCTATTAAAATTCTAATTAGGAAATTCAGTAACCGCAAAGTAGGAAAACGTTGTTTTGTATGAAAGCTAAGTAATATATTACTAAAAACGTATGGTTGCGGAAAATTAACAAACAGTTTAAGTAATAAAAAAGCTTTGTTTTAAAGATGTATTATATATGTTGCATGTGCGTCTCATTTCAGAGGAAAGCATGTTATTTGTAGAAGTTCTCTTTTTAGCAAAGATGAAATGAAAATGTTGGATTTTTTTGGCTTCCATAGCAAAACTATGTTGTACATCTTCTATATGATCTAAATAGCTTGGATAATTCATTGCTACGATGAAAGCTGAAGTCTCAAGAGTCAAGAATGGGACTCTAAATAGATCAAAAGAATATTTCTGCATTTGCGTAAGAAGATTATAGATTTTATTACCGCCATTTAATTTACGGTTAACTTTTATTCGATTGGCACATGATGCATATGTTTTCATGTTATCTCGAATATTTGAATTATTCAACCTTGACAAATATTACACAATAGGGAGTTTTGGCGCCATTTAATCTGGTTCATACGTTTGATAGATTCTCAAATGATCAATTTTCCAACTATTGATTATTAAAAGCTGTGGATGAACTTCATTAGGAAAAGATGACTATAAATTGCTCAAATGATTATTGTCGTCTGTAAATCGTCCAACGGCAAATACTTCATTCATTATCTGGGCGATAACACATTTACATTTACAGTATATCAATTATTGTCACTCAAATAAGGTAATCTCTGCAACTGACATCATCAAGATTCTGAATGTTTTCATTTACAACATATATATGTTACTTTGAGAGGACGTGTTTCTTTTTCAACAGACCATCAGCATTCATATGTGAACCAACCGTGTTGCTCTTCTTGCCAACTTTTCCCCTTTTTTCATAAGAGGCAAACTTCATACAAGAAGCTCTAATGATAACAGAAAAAAGCTAGCACTATCCTTCAACTTCACGTTCCGCTATATATATAATGTTTTCTCAAAAATTAATGCAAAGTTTGGTGACTATGTTGAAAGCACCTATCCCGTCGAACTTGAAATAAAAGCTACATTTGTACCACAGATAGAGTTACGTCTACCTCATATCTTGACTTAAATCTAGAAATTGATGATCATCCTTTTTAAAGTTTAACAGACGTCATCATGATTTAGTTGTCCAATATGGAATATCGTTGTCAAAAAGTACCACGGATATGTTCCAACTGTCGTAACCACCATACCGTCCTTTTTCTCGATTGTGACATCATCCACTGAGAAGTGTCACTTAATTTGTACTTGCCATAAACAAAACGATGCACATTTGGAGCAGGATCTGTTGATCTTTCTGGAGCATTTAAAATCATTTCGATGTTTGGTAATGCTTTTTGAATAGTGTTTGTGTTGCTCAGCCTTTATTCTTTCAGTTTTCAATGTAGTATTTTGTGGTATGTTGTTTGTCTTTTTGTCGGTTTTCGTTTTTTACCATGCTATGTCCGATTTTTATTCGACTTTCGATTTTGATATATCCCTTTGGTGTCTTCTGCTTTTTTGCTAGGTTATGAAAAGCGCAAAGCGTGGCACACTCCCATGTTGGGGAATCGGATCTAGCGCCCCTATTCCAACTGGTTTTACCTGTATTACTGCGATCTAATGCACCTTGCATAACCAAACGGACACCCTAGATTAGGTCTTATTTGTGGATTTAAATCGGGTTTATAGCTCTATGTGTATTTATCAATCTTTCGTATCTTTTACTATTTGCACTGGACTTAAAATTTACTGTTGAAGATAAATCCAACACAGCACATCGAGTGCACCAGTATGCTACTTCCGAAAGTGACGAGTCATTTCCTTCATCAGTTTATAAGTTGTGCTTACTCGTTTTTACCATTTAATTTTATTTGTTTGTTACAAAGAATAAGAATAAGTGTATGTTTTGTTTTTTTGAACAGTATATTTTATAATTAAAGACCTTTCTGTGCATTAATTATCCAGTTTATATGTTCTTGAATTAGTATTAAATTGACAGCAACACTGGGTCTGTCGTACGTGAAATGTGCATAAAAAAATTCGAATGAACTTATACATTTCTTATTCATAAACAGGCACTTTGCATTATCCACTTGTAACTCCTCATGGACTTGTAAAAATAATTCTTAACCGACCACTTCTGTACAATCGAGCATCAGATAAAAGCTTGATCGAAACTATGTTTCTGTTTATTTCAATGTTTCAGACCATTTGAAAGCACTGGAAAACATCACTACTGGCAAGATTGCCTTAATATTTATGGTTGCCGTAATCATTTACAAAATTAAGTTTAACCATTTGGGATTTACGAAACCTTGGAAGATGCAAGAAATTACGAATAAGGATAGCCTTGGATTTATAAAGCTAGTGAAATTGCAGTGCTAATTTACAAATATTTCTGAATAATATATTGAAAGAACTGCAGTAGACTGTATACACTAGATTATCTGTTAAAACGTCATGACAATTCTAAAAAGGTTAAGGAGGGAGGCGATGTGTGCCATAGGGATATTCAATCTCATTAGTCGAAAACAAACTGACAATGTATTGGCAAATCAAGAAAAACAATCAAATGTCAAACAACAGTCTACAAAAAACAACATTGAAAACTAAAAACTGAGCGACACGTGTCTTATTATCTACGTATAGGATAAAAAACAAAACAACCGTTCAATTTTTAATCCAAGCCTTCAAGTTGAATAAAAAGAAAACTGAAAACTATGACGTTGTATTTGGTTGTTTTTATGAGAATTTACCAGTTACGGATTATACTTTACAGGAATTGAGTCCAGTGAGTGGGTGATTTTGCGTATTCAAGGATGAATTTTGACACTACTTACCTCATATAATATGCAGTCGAAACATTATCTTTAAATAAAACATGAATAACAAAAGTTGATATGATTTTAAATGGCATATATTGTTATTTGAGAGTTTTCGATGTCAATAAATAGAAAAATGTTATGTTAGAGTTTTCAGTATCTATAAACAATAAAGCCAATCAAAAATCCATTAGCTACAGAAAATTCTATATTCATAGAAATGAAAAGTAACGAGCATTTCTATGTTTCTTTACTGGTGATAAAAATGTGAAAGTAGGATGTATGATAAGAGCCATTATTTGCTGAAATTCGCCTCTATATTAATAAGTATTAAAAAAATATAACAAAAATTCCAGACTTCAAAAAGGGGGGGGGGGGGGGGGGGGGCATTAGACTGTATCAACTAACAAAACAAATGGAAAGCAACTGTCATATTTCTAACTTGGCACAGGCATTTTTTTCCGATGAAAATAGTGGGTTAAACCTGGTTAGATCGCTAAATGTACCTAAACCTCCCGGTTGTGATAAATGGTAAAGGTTTTGAATATCTTATGCAAGATCATTTGTTTTTATTGTTTGAGAGGGAGGTTAATAAATATCTCTGAAATCTTCATCTCTTAAAGTAAAGGACAATAATTTGGAGTTTATTTATTCACTTCAAGGACATTAGGAATGAGAGAAAATTGATCCTCATTTATAAACGATTATAATGTTTCCAGATGCAATTGTGGAGTGTTTAAGTTCAAGAAACGTCTAGCTTTGATGTAATTGCAAATGAAATAGTGATAATTGCTCTCAAAGAATTGTGATTGGTACATTCGCATTTAAAATTTGCAATTAGCTACATTAGTGATGTTGTTCTAATAAATACACATTACAGTCAAATCTGTGACACATTTACCAGGAACAATTGTAACGTTATATTCTATTTACTCTATGTGATTTGATAATACGATTAAGCACAAAATCAAATCGTAAGAGTCAATTGAAACTTTATCGCAAGCTTAGCTTGGAAATTTATTTTCACCCTTTATCAAATTGAAGCTCTTTTACAATATAATAGATTAAGATTTCTTTGTACCAAAGTTATTGTTTTAATCAGTATTGTACTAATAACAGTTACTGTGACCTTAAAAATTTATTAAATCCCAATCGATAGAATCATATAAAGCAATTTTAAGACAAAAACCAAGTTTTTAAATATCATTTTGAGTAGTAAATAGCATGACTTCAAATAAAAAGCTCGGTCATAAAGATTTAAATGTCGTGAAATATTTTGATCGCTAGAGGTTCACTTGGTTCATAACTATTTTGTCTGCATTTTTTAATGGAAAATTTTTGACCTTTTGATACAGCAATTGTCTTTCAAAATTTGTGCACCAAAAAAAAAATATGACCATCTTCGAAAACTTTAAAATATTGTAAGTGCTTATAAATGTTTTGCAAAAATGTGATCAATTATTTTACGCATGCTTAGAATGAAATTTATACTAATTTGTGAATTTGATGGATAGTTTCTTTCAAATAGCTATCTATAATGTAAATTAGCTTTATTCAATGAATTATCTTCTGAGAAACTTCACTGTATAGTCAGCTGCTACTTTGCTGTAAATCCGAGTGTTTTTGTTTCTACAATTTTGCATAGTTTTTAAATTTAAACTTTTAATATCTCTCAATGAAATGAAGAAAAAAAACAGAAATCATTTTATCTAGTATCATCTCAATCCATGTTCTGCATGCAGGAATCAAATGACAACAAGTTTTATTCACCTTGTTACGCTGAGACAAAACAAAGTATATCAAATTCAAAAATTATAAATAGCATTTATCACTCGAATCAATAGCATTTTTTTTTTAAACAGATACATATGTGTAATTTCATGAATTAAAAACAAATTGTTTTTTCAGAAAAAAAAATTAAAATTTCAGACACGTTCACTGTATTAGATAACATACGATTTAAGATTTGATGTTGAAAACGATTACTGTAAGGAATCATATGTAATAGAGTGAAAAGTTAATTATCTTATTATCAGGTTAGATGCAACGAAATCATTTGTTACGAATCAATTTAAAAAAAGAATAAAAGTAAAGGACACCAAACCTGTTAAGGAACATCTGTGCATTGTGATGATATCCTAATAATTTAATTTTGGATGTAACACTGTGTCTACTGATTGACTGTGACGTCATCAACGTTTTTTCATGATGTACTCCTTAAAAATGGAATTTAGAATTAAATTATAAGGAATGACTGTAATATTTTTTCTGTCACATCAAAAATGTAGTGCACACTGAATAACCCGCGTAGTACATTTTTTATGTTATTTCTTCATAGACAGAACAAAATATTACAGTCATTCCTTAAAGAATTTAAATAATTGTGTATCTTATTGTCAACTCAAAATCTCTTCAACTTTGTGAGGACATGAAATTTCATTGATATAGTGATCTTCTGAAATTTTTCTGTAATAAGAATTTTTTTGTTCAAAATACTATGGCAACGTTATTTTAACCCTAGACATAAAAGGTCTATTCGAATTTGGCGCAATATTTCGGAATATTTGGCTTGCGGTGCTCTTTAACTTCTTGTTTGATTTAGCCTTTCAATAACTGTTTTGTTTTGAGTGCTACTGGGGAGCTTTATGTATACGAACCGCACGTCTGGCGTACATACCAATTTATAATAAAATTGAGAATGGAAACGGGGAATGCGTCAAAAAGACAACAACCCGACCAAAGAGCAGAAAACAGCCCAAGGCCACCAATGGGTCAACACAGCGAGAAAATCCCACACCCGGAGGCGGGCTTCAGCTGGCCCCTAAACAAAAGTGTATACTATTTCAGTTAATGGACGTCACACTAAACATAAATTTATAAATGAACCAAAATTTAAAAAAAAACATACAGAACTAACAAAGACCAGAGGTTCCTGACTACCGGGCTTTTTGATATCTTTAGGAATTAGAAATCATCCAGCATTTACATGGAACCAGTTAAAGGAACTGCTATACAAAATTACAAGATACAGAAATTAACTTGATGTAATATAAATCATCTTGTTTTTTTTTTGGCTGGGAACAGCAAAGAAAATACTATTGACTTATGTTAAAATCATTAAATTATTTTAATGGTATCTGGAAAATATCCGTAGAATTAAACAAATTTTGAATCTTTTTGGCAAACCAAAATTTATTTAGTATCAATATCGAAGCAATATCAAATTTAGTATATAAAATACAAAAGCTCTATCTACGTGAATTTTGTATCTGTTAGTCTTTGATAGTTCACTATACAGTATGGATTTTCCACGCTGTTAAAGGCTGTACGGTGAACTGTTATTTGTATCCCTGTCCTTGGTTGTTGGAAGATAGGTGTCTTATTTGCAATCATATCACATCACCTTATTATTAAAATTTTTCATGTCGTGATAAAACTCAGAGACTTTAATCCATTAGCAGTGGCACTGAGTAAGTCATAATTAATTATAACACAATCTTACGATTATCAAAATCAACTTGATGCGCCTATGTTGTTATGCTGGAAACCAAATATAAGAATCTGAATGTATCAATAAACTTTGAAAAAAAAGGGGGGAGGATAATCTAGCTTATCTTTTAAACAGATGAATTTTTAAATCTGTTTGTTTTAAAACTAGAGATTTTTTTTGGTACCAATACTAAAGCAATGTCAAGCTAGTACAAAGACATTGACTACTGTAAATTCAGAAGTAAATTCGAGATTTTCATCAATGGGAATAATGCGATTGGGTAAGTATCGTAATAATAAGAACTCGAATTCGGAAATTTGATACATATATCTTTATGCTGAAATTTCTAAAATCGTAATAATCAATCTAGCATTTTTGTGAATTCCTCAAAAAATCGCAATAATATATGCACGCAATAATTTCTGAATTATAAATTGGCAACCTGGTTTTAGCAACCTCAGGAACATGTGTACACCATCAAAATGTATTTCACGTCAGCGGTGCTCGAAACCAAATGTCGGAAATCTTAAATATCAAACTTTAGAAACTTTATAAACTGAGTCTATGATTATTTATAATATATATTGATAAAGTTGCGGGTAACAACTTTTATGTATTATAGTTACAAATTAGATTAGCACATATAAGAATATTAATAAGTCCATGATGTTTTATTGTTGAAAATATATTATTAAATGCCTGGATTTTGCCTCTATCAGGGATGATTGCTGTACCTCTTTTATCCATTCAGAAATACAACATGATCATTGCAGCAAAAATCGTAGTAGTTTATACCAGCCAAACTTTTTTTTAATTCAAATATCACGTTAATACAGTTGAAAAGTGATAAGGATGGTACTTAATGTCCAGTGGCAAATATTACATAGATAGGAAGATTAGTTTTATCGGAAGGCAAATGTTTTTGGATCAAATCTTTTATAAATATCTCTCGCAATAAATCAAAAAAAAAATTAAGGAATTTTTAGGAAATGTCTTATTCTATTTAATACTTCTATATTTCTCCATATCATTTAAATGAAAAAAATATACTTCTCAATGTTCTTTAGTTAGTTTTTTCATAATAATTAGCTTTAAAATAGTTTTATATTCATTAATTCAGAAATACGAATTTCTATTAAGTGGATACTTCACGTGTATAAAATATACTTTTGCGTGCTTAGACTACAAATGACATTTTGATGTTTAACAAATGTTTCAAAGACATTGCATGAATACTGTCTGAGACTTTTGACTATTCCATTACATTGACATAGAAGTTAACTGATTTAAGAGATGATGATTGCGGTCATATTTTGATCACCTGCGAAAAAGGTCGTATGTGAAAAAAAACAAGAATAATCTGAAACATAGCCGAACTATGCTATATTTACAAATTTGCTGGAAGAATTTTTGTTCTTCCCTCAGCGGGATTACCTATGCCTTTGTGTCATAGTGGCAACCCTGCCTGTACTGTTTTCAGCAACCTAGATCACTCGGCCAACTACATGTAGGCTATACAATAATTTAACCATCGTGAATCGATTGATGCCTTTCCTAATTTTGTCCTTTTTTCAAATTGAGAAGACATCTGTGCCCTTGTTCCACTTGCATCCGTTACGCAACCGATGAAACTTAAGCTAGGACTATTTTAAGTTAAAGCAATGAGTTTTTGTATTTGTAACTGAATATCGTCCACTTTATTTGAACTTTGGTGGATAGTTGTCTCATTTATAATCATACCTCATCTCCTTATTCTTATATTTATAAAAATATGGTTTTGTATGCTTTAGTATATTGAATCGCATTCCTGAACAGGGCTAATTTAGTAGACATTGTACATAAAAATATGATATCAGTAATTAATAACATCCAACAAAAAAGTAAACGTTGACAATAAGCGTCGCCAAATAAGAAGGTTCGATAAGGCCCCAAAATGGCCTCCTTTTTTAGCTTAAATTTCAAATTAGGATTTATTGACCAATATCACAATCAATCATAGTTAATACTGTGACTAGAAAAGAATTAAGCCTTTTTGTTGAAAATTTATGTTCCTGCGTTTTATTCATGACGTCACAATAGTACACATTTTGATTTTCCACGAAAAATCAATGAAAATGGGTAAATTTCCATTGATTATTGGACAGGAAACATAGAGCGCATACGTCGAAAAAAAGATCTTTTAAAATAATGTTTGTAAAGACATTTTACATGTCTAACTTGAATATTTAGTTTGTCGACGCCTGCGCTCTATGTTTCCTGGTCCTAAATTTGGTTGAAATCTGGCTGATTTTGTGAAATTTCGCCAAAATCTCTTATCTTGACATATTTGGGATGTAAAAATCAACGCTTTAGAAGAAAAATTTGACACAAATAGTTCTATTTAACTTTCTCAAATGTCTTTAATAGATATAGGAAGATGTGGTATGAGTGCCAATTAGACAACTCTCCATCCAAGTTACAATTTATAAAAGTAAACCATTATAGGTCAAGGTACGGCCTTCAACACGGAGCATTGGCTCACACCGAACAGCAAGCTATAAAGGGCCCCAAAAATTACTTTAAGTCAACTTAAAACATTTTTTATCTTGTAACATTGAACTTTAAAATCGGGGCCAAATATGACCCTTACCGAACTTACTCTTTTGATTTGTACACACAACACAATCATTAATTAAATTGAATTTGATAATGAGGTCTTTCTCAGTCAACTTTTGAATTCTTTGAAACGGTTCCTTCTGCTTCATTTCTGTTTGTACATTGTAAGAAAAATACGTATTTGACAATAAAGAACACCCTAGACAACTAAGTAAGTTTTAACATATAAATTATAGCCGTCTGGGAATAAAACGGATTATAAAGCCCACATGCAATAACGGAAACATTTTGTGGGTTATGTAATTTTCGTAATTGATGTAAATAGGTTGGAAAAATTGACGACTTACAAAAGGATATTTTCGCCCATTTATTTATTGTTTCAGAATGGAAACAATCACTGCGATTGACAAAAAAACGAAGTACATAGTACCTTTATAAATGTATTTAAGGCTAAGTGCTTTTCTGTGTTATTTAGGCTGTAATTGTCTGTTGTTGAGTTCGTGGTGATTCCTTGATGTGCTTTCATAACCTTCCAGCACTGTTGCTCTACTTTACTATGAAGAATTATCGAAGTGTTAGGCGTGTGATTGGATTCTTTCTTACGCAAGATCAATGACAAATAATGTTAAATCGTTTTCTAGTTTTATCTAAACTAAGTGTTTTTGTCATTATTTTCCGGTGCTAGACATATGTTTGTGATGATTGATATGTCGTATTTACACTTTGAAATAAAAATATCATTTTGAACTACTTGTCATTTATTATCAAGCTTTAAGATATTTGTTTGCCCCTCTCCTTTCCCTAATCCTATCATATATATGATTGATGTGTTTTATTGTGTTTAACACGTTTAAACACATTCGTAAATCAGGTCAATGCTATTCAATTAAGATAAACCGAGGAGTGTGTCTCTGTAGCTGTTTGGTCCCATTTCAGCTATTGCTATTACTGGAATCCATCGTCGTCATAATCTTTTAAAGTTTTCTGAAACAACTTGGCTTTAATATTTATTTTTTGGTTTTTTTTAAGCGATTATGCCCGTCGGTCTGCTGACATGGCCGCTGTTAAAAAAACGTAAGGATCAAAGACTATAATCGTCAATTTTCTGCAGCTCTGCAACTTAAATCACCGATATGTTGTTGATATGGTTCTCTAATAGTTTTCTTTCATAATATATACCACCACTTGTACAACATGAACGTCACCGGTGAACTTAACTTTTTTTTCTATATAGACACTTAAGGATGTACTTAGGTCAGGTTTGGGAATTTTTGTCAGATGTTCGGACTCCTTGGTTTTTTTTTTCTACGATACAGGGTAAAATATTTTGCCCCATAACACAAATTTTTCTTGTCATATAAGACTTCAATAGCTCATTAAAGGTCATTTACCAAAATTTAAGCAGATTGTAGATTTCTTTTCTTTCGATTTGAGACCCAAATAATACCAATGCAAATATAAGGTAAAAGTCCGAGTCAGCCTTTTCCCGCCATTTTTTAAAATTAAATATCTCGAAAAGGAGCACCATAACCTATAAATATTCTAGCTTATTTTGTTCCTTAACTAATGCTCTTCTGACTTATAGTATCAATTTTAAATTCTATATTTTTTTAATTTCACCCAAGTACATCCTTAAAGGTGAATGTGTGAACAATAATCTACTCCTTGAAACCAGTAGGTAAATCTACACCATTACTGATCAAAATCGTTTTCTTTTTAAAGAACTAGATCGGAAATTACGTCTATTTTGCCCGTCGACATAATAGCATGGCTGCCGCTACTTTAAATAGAACATATCGGTCCTATGCATATATTTGACAATTAATCTCATATAAAGCTAAGCAATCTAAATAATTGAAATGTGACTGGAATGCTCCTTAAGTAATGCCCTTTCAGAATAAGATAGCTGCCATTGCTGATAATAGAAAATTCGATGAGAAATTCTTTTTTGAAAATATGATTAATGTAATGGCTGATCCAATTTGAATAATTTTGTACAACATGGGCTTCCAATGGTTTTCTATCCGAACTATGGAATATGACACTGCAACTTGTCCAGTATGGGTACCGCCGTGGAATTTATGATTTGTCTAATATATTATGTGGAATAATGCAAAATTTTCCATAACTTTATCCTCTGACAACCCTGAGCCAAATTGAATGCTAATCAAACAATGACACAATAGTACTAAGGAAGCTATATACTTATCGAACATGGCTGTCGTTACTATAAATAGCAACTGCACAGTACTTTTACAAACTTCTAAAAAACAATGCGAAAACCTCAGGGAAATACAAAATGCAGGATCCAACTAAAGCCTAACAATGTTGTCCCAGACAGCTGCACCACATTGTTGTGTATGAGTGACAAGGCAATCATTTGGTCTATCTATAATCAATTTGAATATCAAGTATGCGATCCAAGTTCCCGTTAGCTTCTTGTTCAGGAATTCACAGATTTGACCTGCTGATATGTCAAATGCTTCCTCCTATATCTAATATAATATATGCCATACGAAATCTATTATGGTATACATGATCGAGACCAACCACTATGTCGTGTACGCCATCAATTCTCTATTTCGATAGGCCTGTAGGCAGGGTGATGACCTATTTTGGCGGCTGACTAGAGTTTTATGTTGCCACATCATTGACGTGTAACCAAATTTCCTTTCATTCTTACATTTTCATGTACTTTATTACAAAGTGATGGAGCATAAAATAGATGACATTATCGTTAAGTGAAAATAATGTTATTAGTTTTAGAGACTATTGAACGAATAATCCCTCCCTCATAGAATATAAAATTTGCACTCTGCAATATTCGTCCGCTTACACGTAATGATATTACAATTGTTAGAGATACATATTTTGTATTGAAGAAATGATTTAAGTCCCTGAACACGTACAAGAGAATCATTTTGAATTCTAAAAGTATCTCGAGTTTTACGATTCAGTGTGAAAACCTAGTAAAATGAAAACCAGTTATTAAATTCTTTAAAGCTAAATTAGATTGGTTTGTTGATACATGTAGCATATTCGTAGTTATTCATTGTCGGCTGACCTGTTTTATGGTTATGATAATGTATTTCATAGAAATGTATCATGTTCGTGCGTGATATTTGACCAAAATTTATCGATTGTGAAGTTGTAAAATGACGCCGAGGAAAACTCTATAACTACACTGATATTATCGAGAGACGAAAGCGGCATTACGTTTTTGTCGTCTGCCAGTCCAGGATTTATTTTTATTCAAAATGTTTACCTGTATTTAGGCAAAGCGGAAGCATCCAATATCAATGTAATTAATAAAGTCCTCGAATTGGCCATAACGAGCACTGAACGTATGCTCTCCCACAATTTGGTGATCACGCTACCTAGTACTGTTACCACCGCGGCGTTGTCTGTATGAAAATAGCCCTTTGCAGTGAAAAATTAGTTTACAAAAATTCTTCTTGGATATTTAAAAACGTTGTTCTGAATAAAACAAGTGTGGCGTATTATACTATTTATTTTTTCCCTCAAGAAACGATATGACATACATTTTGTAAACAAAACTAATCAGTTGAGAAACATTTTTCAAAGATGCCAAGTTTTTTGTATATACATGTATCTTAGATATATTAAATTTGATAATTACGAGCTTAAGGTTTATTCGATACAGAATTGGATATGCTTATCGACGATTTTTTTAATAGACAAAAAAATGTCCTCCCATTTTGGATGACTTAAGATTTTCGATTCGATCATAAGATGCAATCAATTGAAAACTGGAAAACACTTGCGTTAGTTGTAAACTTATATGTGATTCAAGTACCCCTTTGCAAGCATAAAAATAGCAATAAAAGTGTAAATGTGTGAGGTAATTACTGTCCTGAGAGCAGATAATCTGATTTAAAAAAAATTTAAGCTCTATTTATAATAAATCTAACGTCGGCATGAATTCTGCTAACAAATTGATAAAACTATATTCTTTCTGCATTTTGCATTTCCTGTTGAAAATAAACACATGTTTTATTTATGTTTCTAAGGCAAAATTTACAAAAATATGGTTTAACGGAAATTATGAAATTATTTGAAGACCCCAAAACAACACTAGCGTAGTGAGTACGTTTATTTATACAAGATAAAAGGTTAACTCGTACACTGAATATAAAAGAAAGAATGACGACCGAATTCTGAACAAGTCTGCATGTCAACTGAACATCTGATTAGGAAATTATAGCAATTCAATTATAGACACTTTTTTGGATGATGATCAGTTAACTATATACGCTATAAGCTGGTATCTTGAATCAATAGAACTGAATTAACACTTGTGTTATATTCAATTATAGTATTTATGAATATGGTGTTGGGCTTTTGACTAGAATTAAAATCATAGGAGCCCGCAAGGGAAGAATGCAGATAAGAAAATGCGTCATAGCAGCACGAACATCAAACATAATTCAAACTTAAGTTAAAAAAAGAATGGTTATACAAGCAAGCAAAGTTCAATAGTACTTGAAAACATAATATATATAAATGTCTTAAAACAGTACAAAGTTATACTTAGTCTGACAGATTTTGTCACCGATTTTATGTCTTCAAGTTGTTTCTTTATTGCACAAAGCCAATAGTACATCGAGACTACGTGATGAAACAAATTTACAATATGATTCTGTATTGACAATACAATAACCATCTTGTAAATCGGATCACAAGCCATGTTTAGATGATGTGTTATTCTTTTTTTTAATAGTTGTCTCTTATCATTTTGAGTTTTTTTTTTTTTTTTATCATAGTCTTATTTTAACTTCGGTCATAATCTTAGAACAACATCTATTATTCTTGGTGTAGTACGATCATTGCCTCGGTTTTTATCGGCCATAGTTTAATCATAGCTTCTATCTTTTTCGTTTATAAATATTCTTATTATGGCCTCTCTATTACGGTTATAGTCTTTTCATGTCATCTATTTTTCGGTCATAGACGGGTCATATATAGGCTTTTTCAGTTTTTAGGCAAAAACACGTGTTATTATATCTTCTATCTTTTCTTTTTATTATAGTCTTATCAGAGCATCTTTTTTGGGGGCTTAAAATCTTCTAACAGCTTCTATCTTTTTAGTCAAAGTCTTATAAGCACCTTTTTTCAGTCATTGTCTTTGTAAGGATCTCTGTGTATTCTTTTATTATTTTTACGACTTCGTCTTCTTTTTTAAAATCTGTGTTTACATCCGAGGAAATCACATATTACAACTAAATAAAAAAAAAAAGTAGCGTAACTGCTTCACAAGCCTTTGACATCCAATTCATACCATCAGCATCGTTTGTCAAATCTGAATCAAGATCTATTGAATGCTTGATTCAATTTCTGTGTTCTATAATATGGTATTTAGAAGTAATTAATGCCAGCCACCTTTCTCGTTTTTTCTCGTAAACAATACGATCATGAGATTTAATTACATATCTATAGCAAATCTATGCGACTGGTTCTCACAGATCATTCCAGCAGATCTTATCAATGTAAATAACATAGTTTGTATGATGTTTTTTTTATGTTTAATTTTTTATCAGCTATTGTACATGGCTTTAACCTTATCTGGATAGTCAATTTAAAGTGTTTGAAATAATGTTCGCTATGTTATATAAACAATATTTTTTTATATTCATATAATAAAGAAAGAGAGAAAGAGAGAAGATACTATGAGGCAATCAAAAATCATAAATCCAATTAAAAAGGAAAACACTATGGGCAAATATATAAACGACCAATACACAACATTACATAGAAAACCAGATTGAGCAAACACGTAAAGTGTAAAATGTCCGTCCGACAGGTATGATGTGTTGTGTGAATATGACCCAAATTTACGTAAAAAGTTTAAAATTTCTTGCGATATGTATTTCAGTATTCGGTATAATTGTCATTGAAAAAAAAGCACTGTGATCATTAGCTTTTAACTTTAAATTATGATTTATGCCATGACTACTGTAATGTGTGACGAAGATGAGTTTAAGATTTCCAACGGTTCTCCCGTTCCTGTCAACGGATTCAGTCCTAATTAACGGTCGTCCCACTGTCTGTATCAGTCTGCTCTGCTCTTCAGAAATTTGCATATTACGGCTTTGTGACGTCAAATACGTTAACTCGGCCTAAATAACTTTGACCCGGACATATCATCGATGTCATAATGAATGAACCGACGTTGATAAGTGTGACCCGAACTTATCAAGTCATCTTCCGGTTTGCTGGATAAACAAGAAAAACAGTTGTTTTAATCATGTAAAATGCACAAATACAATCCGATAAATCGATTATCAGATTTTCATCATATATATATTGTAAAATATCTGCTGCTCGACACAATATGAAGCCTTTTTGAACTCGTTCGCTGGCCTCAAAACCATACTTAATAATATTGTTATACACATATGCATATTCACGGTACTACAATCTGGCGATACCTATATTTTGGCATTGCACAAGGTCATGTTTTTCTCTGTCTGTAAATGACGTCTTTACACTAAATCTATTGGATGTTGGATGTGTACTGATTGGTGTTTTATTTTTTGATACATGATTTTTTTTATTATTATAGTTGTTATTGACTTTGAGCTAGCTGTCAGTAAATTTTTTTTTTTCGCAATTTTTTTGTTATAAAATTGGCCGTTAGTTTTCTCAATCGGGGCCTTTTATAGCCGACTATACGGTATGGGTTTTTTCTCATTGTTGAAGGCCGTACGGTTACTATAATTACTTACATCCACTTTATTTGAACTTTGGTGGATAGTTGTCTCATTGGGAATCATACTACATCTCCTTATTTTTATATCACTCGACAAAAAGCTTCATATTGTGACTCGCAGCTTATATTTTACAATATGCAGACAACCTGATAATCGGTACTTATCTTACAATATATATATAATGCTCGATTGTGTAATAGGAGCCTATTGACTACTCTGTCTTCAATTCAATAGAAACAATCTTGTCCTTCTTGAACTTCTAGATGACATCAATAACCCTTTAAAAAAATGGAAATATCAGATTATGTTTATTCTATATAATAACATGACGCATGATCCTCAAGCAATTATCAATAATTCAACATGCTCAAAATATTGGGAGTCATGATCGTGCTGTTGGGTATTAATACATTATCCTTTTTATTATTTTGTTTCTTTATTTTTGGTCTTAGAAGGCAAGAATTGCTTCTTTTGTACTTGCACGGTTTAGTCTTGAGTGTTTCTGATAACGTTTCATCTTTTAATGACAAACGAACGCAACGAACACTCAATGTTTTATTGATTTATCATAGCAAAGTGCAAAAGAACCTAATAGAAAAAACAATATATTTTTTTTATCTTTTCACACTTACTTACTTACTTTGAAAAACATACTAGGCTTCGGTGTCTATTGTTTGTTGATTTTTAAAGATGAGTGTGTCGACTAAAAGACATGAATTTCTGATTATAAATAAAGAAAATAATAGCATGACGTATCGAAAGTTTTCTGCAATGAAAAACGGATTTTTTTCATATTTACCTATATTACGAGCTTGAGAGGTTCGTATATGTTCTGTGTTCATTTGTTTTACAGAGATCACCTAAATAAATCACAAACTCAGATTGTCTAGCATAAGGACAGGGTACAGACTTGCCAATGATTTCTCCAAAATCCCTTTTCCTCTGACGTCTGATATTTTTCCCACTTCCGGTACTTCCAATAACCTATCATCTATTGGTCCATTTGCTTTTGATGTATTGTATTGGAATGTGTAACACCTTGACTTTGTCTGCTCGTTGTTTGTTTACCAGTGATGTTAGAAATGATTAATACCTATAATTACGTCCTGAATGAGATCTTCTTAAGATAATTTGTTTTCTAACGCTGTCCAATACTTAATTTCTGTAGTGAGTGAAAGGTTATCGATAGACGTGACAGGAATTGATAGATGTATTAGGTCGGTCCGTAACAAGGTAGGTGTCCACAGACCATGTTTAATATTTCAAAAGACCAAAGGATGTCACATTTTATAATTCATTTTTGAGTAAAAATACTTTTATCTGATTGTAAAATAAATGAAAAATTACGAGATATTTTTATTTTAATGAACTACAAAACGTAAGGTCTCTCTCTTTTTGGAGTTCATGCAATTCCAACAGTTTCCATGCACCAACTTAAGAACTATTCCACCATTGATTTTCAAATTTTGATATATTATAATAATTGATGACAAAATGGCGGTCAAGTTCGATATTAACGATTTTCCATGTTACGGTTTAGGAGTTATGGTCCTTGGTAGATTAGAAAATGGCAATTTATGTCGGTTCCGTGCAATAACTTATGAACCGTTCTACTAATGCTTTTCAAATCTTTATACTTTGTTCCTGATGACAAACGAAGGTTAAGTTAGATTTTAATGATTTTTTTTTTTAATTTTGCCGTAAAGGTGTTATTGTCCTTTATAGATTTGTAAAATAGGCATAGAATTATGACAGGTCGATAAAGCTTGAAAGCGCCTTGAAAATACAGAAAGCTTTGCTGTTAATTTGACAGCCCATTTCTTGGTGTTTGTTAACTTGATTTGTCGCATCCATATAGATTTACGATATTTGAACATCGATAAACTAATGTCGCCTGAATTAACCCTAATTTCATTGATTATACAACAAGATAAAGAAAAAAAATACTATAAACCCTTCAACATTTTTTCAAAAAATGTCCTATTACAATCCCAACCTTACTTACAATGGCAGTCCATATAGTTTCATCAGGTTTAGAGTCTTTGTCCCTTCTATGGCATTTTGTTTAGCATTTTAAATTTATTTATCCTCAATTGAATTTTATTTTTCTATTCAAATAATGTAATATCATATTAACAAACTGAGACTATTAGGTTCATTCATTTTAAGAAACATCGACAGTTTTGTTGACAGGCAGAATTACAATATTTTCACCGGTTAATGCCCCGATATAATGTTATTAACACCAATGACTTCCATATTATCGACTTTAATTCCAGTTAAAAAGATTTATTACATAATCTAAAAAAAAACCTCTTTAGTACGACAGATTTTGTTCCACGCCAATGTAGACCTAATGGTGGAATTGGTTTTGATGTATGTAAGCTGCTACGAACTATCCTTCCTTACCAACTCTACCACTTATTTTGCAGTTTCCTGTTCACCATAAATATGAGATTCAGCGACTGTATATCCGGCACAATATACTAGGCTCGGGTCATTTGTTTTGTATAGGACCAGTTTACTCTTCCTATGAGTTGTTACCCTTTGCAAAAAAGCTCTGAAAAAAGAAACTAAGATAATTAATTTAAAAAAATATTATAGCAAATCGGAGAAATTCCGAATAAAGTCAAATATTTGTTACTGAACCGTCAAGCAAGTAACAATCAACTTATAATTCAATTTGAAGAACATTTCGAATATTCATTCGTGTCACTTTTTCTTCGAACATTCATGTTTAACTTTCTCATCGTACATTCATCTGTTTCCCTTTCATTTCGTTTTTCTTAAGAAAAGCCTGTGTGAAGTTTGTTTAATGCAAATAAATATAAAGAAAACGGGAAAAAAGTACAGTGTAAATGTTAGTCAAACATTAATTTTGGAATTAATCCTACTGGATTCTGCTCATTTTGTTAACAAGCAAATTGATGTTCTGTTGTTATTTTTGGTGACTGGAGATAACTGATTATAAAAACAAACGAAGAAGATAAAAGTGGTAATATTGAAATACAAGTCGCTGAAAGACCAACTACATACGCGGGTCGGCTGGAATGCTTCTACATAAAACTGGCAAGATCACGAAGGAAATTTGAAATAAACCTTTTCGTTATAAAGCGTTAAGTTTAGTTGTCAATAGACCATCGGTGCCAATTTCAAGATGCATGTCATGATATGTACCAGACCTTACTGTATTTGTGATATCTTTTATTTCAAGTGAAATGGTAAAACAGCTATCAATATCATAGTCACCAAACTTTGAATGATTCGGTGGATGGCATCACTTTTTTGCGTAAAATTATTGATATATGGAATAACGCTAGTTTCTTTTCATTCATCTTGAGAAGTTACTGCCAATCTGACCCTTAGGATTTACCAGTTCCATTGCGGATCCAATTTTATGTCAGTACTGCACTGATTGAACATCTTTATTTTTATATGGCTTAGATAAAAATATGAAAAGACAAGAAAGCGCACCTAACAAAAAATCGGTCAATTGCCATTATGCATGTCAAACACGATAATGCGGACTTGGCTTTTACTCTCTAACAGTTCTTGTTTTCTTTCTTTTGTTC
Source organism: Mytilus californianus (assembly GCF_021869535.1). Taxonomy (NCBI): domain Eukaryota; kingdom Metazoa; phylum Mollusca; class Bivalvia; order Mytilida; family Mytilidae; genus Mytilus; species Mytilus californianus. The sequence continues at coordinate 55,050,684 of NW_026262679.1, read as the reverse complement.
CTGTTCAAATGTCCAAAACATTAGTAATTTCCATTTTGATGTTAGACAGTGCATTACAATCGACTGCAGAATCAGTTTATGAACACAAAATGGAGTGCACATCAATTTAGGAAAGGAAAAAAAGCCGAGTATTTGCAATTGACTTTTCCATTTAAAATATTAATGGTCTGCACTTCAAACGTACTGATACTGATGCGTTATTTTACGATAAAAAATCTTCTGTAATTGCATTAGACAGTCTGGAAATATTGTTTTTCTTCCTGTTTTTAACAACTATTGGAAGCGGGTATTTGGTACAACTGTATTCTACAAGACGGTGGAAACTTTTTTGCGGAGAGTTGACAATTTCTTCTCAAAGATGAAAATGAAATGCCTTGTCCAAAGTGTGCTAGGTCAAGATTGATGAATTTTAGGAAAATACCTTTGTATTGAATGAATTCAGTGCAAATTGACTGTTGCTTTTTCTTTATCAAATATTCCTTTTTACAAAAGTCAAAAAAGCAAACTCATCAACCATTTGTACATTAGCGACAATCACTAAACGATTTTTTTTTATGAAAAAGCTATCACAATTTATTGGTGTTGATAGAGACATAATATTCTTGGATTATCTCCTTCCCCATAGGAATTAAAGTTCACTTACTTATCTTCTTGAATATGTGCCATCGTGTCCCAAAATGATTGAAAAGGAGATCATTTATACAGTCGTAAACTTCTTTTTCTCAAGTTTGAAATGTTGTTAAAGCATATCACTTAAAGGATCGTATTGTTCTAATAATTTATCTCAAAGTCTTCAATCATAGTTAATGGCCATACACTGACAATAGTATAATGGTTGGCAAAGGAGTTATAATTAGACAACAACTGAGCGTTAGAGCTGTGATTATATACAAAATGTATATATGATTCAAATGACCATTGAATCGCTTGATGACCGATTTAAGCTTGTGAACACAAGACGGAAACTAAATTTAGGGAGTAATTATTCTTCAAATAAAAATGTTATAAAAGACTATAATTGGTCTCTTGTGTAAAATGTATAGGTACTTGTGTTGCAGTGCTCTATTGTTACACTTTTATTGTCGTCATAAACTCCATAATACAAAATAAAAGCAACATAAGTTGATTAAATATGGCGTTTTTTTCGCTATGGAAAGTTTGTCGCGCAGATACCATGCATGATCTGTTCCATTTGACATATACCTTTCTTCCTTCTTTCGTTTGTAACTTACAGTCAAATATGGCGTCATTTAATGTCATGAGCAACACGGCTAGTGTTTCTGATACTCAAAGAGATGCTCAGCCTTTCGAAGCACCGTAGTTTCTGTTTTGGTTCATGTTGCTAATAAAATCTTTAAAATATTATATATTTTTAATTTGCTTCTTAAATAGGCAGCAATTCTTATGAGAATTACTTAAGAAATGTAGTTGTTTATAAGGTAATGTTGTGTGTCCGTTAATAATACCCGACATCAGACAAAAAAAAAATCCAGAAAAAGACATCTACATTTTTATATTTTTTTCTCTGATATTTACATTGTGTCTTAAACAGTACGTTCTCCAAACTGTTTCTATGCATTTGCTTGTTTGTCAAAGTCGAGAAAGATTCAAAAGGGATATTCAAACTCACAAGTCGAAAAAAAACCCAATGCCATCACAAAAATCGAAAAATGACAAAAAGACAAGCAACAGTCTACAAAACACAACATATAAACCAAACAGGGGTTGAAATTGTCGAAATAGTTGTACAGTACCTGGAAATTTTACTCAAAGTTATTATTGTCTCGATCAAAATATTTATTCCAAAAAATAATCATTGTTCATTTATTGCCGTTTCAGATTATAATTTATTAAAATACATTGTATACCAGTCAGGGGCGTTACTTAAACAAGTTATTTTTTTTTAGTTACTTATATAGGTAATTTTTGTTTTTAAAAATTATTAAATTACTCAATAGAGTTATTTTAAATTTCAATAGAAGCATGGACTAAATGTAGTTTTTTTGACTTTTTACATCATTTTATTACATAAAGTTAAGAATTTATTAAATGTTGTAGATGGTTAATGGATCTATTCTATATTTCTAGCAGTAACGTGCTCTAATGTAACTCTGCGCATGTTTTTCAACTGACTTTCCAGCTCTAATTACTTTCGGCAGATTACTAAGTTTGCGTTTGTTTGATAGACTGTACACTAAAAACAATGTATTACTTAATTATGCTGAATGTGTGTGCTAAGTAGCAAATTCATTACATTTTTATTATAACATCAACTTATTTCGCTGAAGTATATTCCGCGATTATGCGAAAACCTAATTTTTCCAAAAATTATCAACAATATTGACAATTATACTAGTTACATGTTTGTCCCACTCATGGTTTGTTGGACAATTGTGCCATTCGGTTTGTGGTCTCAAGGTATTGGATTGTTGAATCGGAATAATCGGACGTTGAACAAGAGGGAAGACACTTATTTAATCTGCACCAATAACAAAAGGCTCTACAAACTTATTTTCTTAGACATTTTTTTTTTATACCTTACCTTAACTGTATGACAGACAGATATAGCTCAACTATGAATCTGATGTTCAGTAGTTGTCGTTTGTTAATGTGGTTCATAAGTGTTTCTCGTTTCTCGTTTTTTATATTGATTAGACCGTTGGTTTTCCCGTTTGAATGGTTATACACTAGTAATTTTTGGGGGCCTTTATAGCTTGCTGTTCGGTGTGAGCCAAGGCTCCATGTTGAAGACCGTACTTTGACCTATAATGGTTTACTTTTATAAATTTTGACTTGGATGGAGAGTTGTCTCATTGGCACTCATACCACATCTTCTTGTATCTATTATCTATTATAATAATTCATTTAGAAACAAGTTTCTGCAAATTATCATAATATCACAAAGCGACTTCCAGAAATGCATAAACTCACAATTTCAAAATTTACGGGAAATCGTAATCGACTTATTTATGGTGATTTAAAACCATCCGTGATTTCTGTCCAAAACTTACGTGCATTTCAAGCCTCAGGGCGTTACTGAAATAATTATCCATGCAATTATATCTGTATAAAACACTGGCATTGCAGATTTTTTTTTTTTTCAAAAATACACACATATTTACATTATGAAATATTTACATTGTTGGTCACAAAAGAGATTATTTAAAATGTTCAACAGTATATAGGAGAATGCAGATCTTTTGTTTTAGTTTTGAATCACAAATCTATCCGATTCCATATTGATCCACAAATCCCATTTGTCAAATTGTCGTTGTGGTGCTATAGAAACAAGCTCTCATTTTTTATAAACGTGTCCTTACTATACTAACATACGCCAAGTGCTACTGAATTCTCTTGCTGATTTCCCGCAGCGTATTGATGTAAATATTTTGCTTTTTGGGTCAGATTGTTTAACTGATGAGAAGAATATTTTACTCTTTTTGTATTGGTACAGAAATATATATTGAAAAGTAAAAGATTCACACCATAATATGAAAGCTTCATTTATACATTGTATGTTTTCCTTGCATTTCATATTTTTTTGTTTTTGTTTTGTTTTTGTTTTTTTTTTTTTTTTCTCCCTTTTTTCTCAAACTATATAATCAATCTTATTTTGTATTTACTATTCTTAATATATTCCAATTGACAGAGCATGCTCCAAGTAATCATTATATTGTATGTCAATATTCTTTTGGAGACAGATTAAAATAAGCAATGTTGCTTGTTTCTGGATCCCATTGTTTATACTGTATTATATCATATAGCATGATTTGACTTGTCGAATAAAATATTGTTTAAACCAAATCCCATTTAACATTTTCAGAAATCCACAGATTCGAAAAACAGCTGAAGGTTCTCCACAATAGCTATTCTAATAAAACTGATACAATGTCCAATTGACAAACTTGATGATTATGACTGCCTTGAATGCAAAATTGATAATTGAAATAATGAGGCCATGACAACTCTCCAATTTCAGCTTAAAATAGAAGCAATTTTGTAATTCTATAATTAACTGTCAGTGACAGATGTCATAAAATGTAGTGTCGATTACCATGAAAATGTCAATTTCGCCATCCTGACCAACGGACTTTTTTCTCGAAGTCGTATTATACTTTTTTTTTTATTTTGACATTAGAGTAAATATGATACCAGTATAACTTTCACACATTTTTTTTTTCGAAAGAGAAAGTTTTATAAACTATGCACGTCTTTTACTGAATGACCTTTGGTCATTTGGATCAGACAACATTCTACTTACATTTAGAAATATCGGATGTTTAATAATTAGTACATATTTTTTTTAACAAAATTACGAAACATTGACTTCCTATCATAATTGTCGTCTGGCTTTATTTTATGACTTGCTTCAGGAAACCAGCATGATATCTATAATCCATTTATTCATTTTCACAAAATGTGTGGGTATTTAATATACTAATGTGATGACATGCATCGTGTTACCAATATGTCCATTAGTAAACACGAAAAAGGCAACATGACCGACATAGTCCTAAATTTACGCAGATGCTGTCAAATGAATAGATGTGTGGATTAAACGGATACTTCTATCAACATTAACGCTCAATTGATAGTCATTCAATTGGCAAAAAGACAATAGTTTACAATCAAGAATGCATAACGTTATAATAAAAACTAAAGGTTATTGGGTTTATTTTTAAGACGAGGACCATTCATGTAAAATCCTGCCAAATAAGATATTAAACGTGAAATTTATTTAAATTCAGAAATATATACAATTTACGCCCTACTGTCTACGACTTTCGGGGGCCTCGGCGGCCGAGTGGTCTAAGTAGTCACTACTATAATCACTAGCCAGTCAACACTGATGTTGTGAGTTCGAACCCCGCTCGTGCGGGTGCACTCGACTCTAATCTTTATTGACTAGGATTATCAGTTTTCCTATCGAAGGTCGGTGGTTTTCTCCGGGCACTCCGGCTTCCTCCACCAATAAAAAATGGCCGCCACGAAATAGCCCAAAAGCGGTGCTTAAAAGTGGCATTAAAACAACAAAAATCAAAAAATCAAATCTACGACTTTCGATAATATCGGATTCTTTTTCATGTCGAGAAAGTGTGTCATCCGTCGTTCACTCCCATTGGACGGTACAAAGTTAAACCCGTTTGCAGCAATAAATTATTACACAGGGATACAACAAGCAATAAATCTATTTTTCCAATGTTAAAATAAAAACTCATCAAAGACACAAGGCTTCTAATTTGGTACATCAAACGCGCTTTTCGTCTACATAAGACTCGACAATGGCGTTTGAATCAAAAACAGTTAGAATACCAAATCATATACAAAGCGGAAGATCATTAAAAACCGAAAATTTCGAAAAAGTAGTTCCAAATTTGGCTAATGCAATCATTTCCTGGAAGTAGAAAAACTGCTGACTACTGGGACGGTGATTCCCTTAATATAAATGAAAACAAAGAAATAAAAAATAAAGAAAATAGTTTTCAATGAAATGCTATTTTTTGTATCATTATATTTGAGGCATGATATATCAGTAGAGGTAGTGCGATCAGGTACAGCACCATTGCAACTACATGTATATATGAACTATGCTGGTCCTTGTAAAGTTGGATACAATTCTCTCTATTGTGTTCGTTGTTATACAACTTGAAATAACGAATTAGTGATGACATCAACCTTTCAGTTAAAGTTAATTGATTAATACTTTAAGTTATCTCGATCATAATTGTTTTCAACGTGTCAACCTTTAAGTTACCAAAATAAAAGAGACAGATCGAACCAAGCGAATCAGCCATCGTAAATTGGAATCATCAAATTATCACACAACAATATAAACAACTAAACATTTGCACTTGCTTCAAGTCTGACTGATCATATTTACACAAATGATGACCAAAATAATCAAAACACAATGACTAGTTAAATCAATGTAGCAAACCAGATGATCTATGACGTCAATACCAAAATATAGGAGCAATCGTTATGTAAAAAGAATAATATATATATATATCAAAATCCAACGCAATCATAGGTTTGAACGTTGTTTTCAATTTAGACTTGTATATATCAAAATCCTATATCGTTATATGTATATAGATATTGTGTATATGGATGAAAAGATGGGGAATACAGGTATAGCATTGAGATTCTATACCCGACGAAACAAATAATCAAACGACATCTAGCCATAGACCGACATAGTGTCTTAATAATTATATACAGCTCTCGGTCATAAAACTTAGTTTTACTCCAAATCCAGTATTTTCATTTGTTCGTGACATATTCTGAGAACGAGAATCGTGCTCGAAATATGTATGGCCCTCTGTCATAAAACTTTACTCGCTACTCGGAGTACAAAATTTGTGCTCGAAACACCAAACCCAGTATTTTGATTGGTTAATTTCTGAGTCTGAGTACGATAATCGTGCCCGAAAGTTTTATGACCGCAAGGCCAGGTGTCTTTACAATTTATCAAATTCTAAGGTTAAAAAAGTAATAAATGAATTTAACAGAAACTACCGGAAATCTACAATCAACACGAAATTCTCCAAATTGTCCAAATAAATTTTTTTTTAAATCATTAAGATACGACATAAGAGAACCACTGAGAACCACTGAGAGGGTGCCTAATAAGCATATTAATATTTGGCGGAATTACACTTTTATGGAAACAGGAATTTGATTAAGCACCAATCATTCATCCTTTAAGTTAGTTTGAGCAAGGTTTCTTTCCAAATAGAATTCTGAAAACAACTTCTTGAGAAAATAAGTTTCAGAAGGAAAGTGTAAAAAATATGTTGCATCTATTGAAAATTATAAAAAGAAAATCAACATTGAATTTCAAAGTAATATTCATGCTTTTGTAGGATATTGAGAAAAAATAGCTTAAAGTTGAAACTGTTGGTCCAAATTAAAAATTCATGCGCTGCCCTGCTACCCTTACCCCTTACACACACACAACAGATGAATGTTCGGTGCCTTACTACATATATGAACTACAAAATAAATGAGACTATAAAATAGTTGAACAACGGGGAACAGACAACAGACAAGCCGTAGAGTCACTTAGCATGCCAATACGTGAAATAATAAAAACACAATGACTATTTAAATCAATGAAGCAAACCAGATAATCAATGACGTCAATACCAAAATATAGGAGCAATCGTTATGTTTAACAATAATAATAGATATATATATATATCAAAATCCTATGTCGTTATATGTATATAGATATTTTTCTATCTTCGATGATCTTTTTAAAACAATCACATACATTTATTTGTCTCAATCCGTTTTTTTTTTTTTTTTTTGGCTTTTATATTTCATTTATATTGTAGGGATACTAATCATAAGCATATACTAAATAAATGTAAAAAATTTCAATTTCAAAGAAAAGAACTAGTTCTCATTTCCGTAATACATTGTTATGAAAATAATATTAATAGAAAAGAAAATATATTGTGTAAAGAATTAGCTTTATCAAATGATTATATATCTTCGCTCTTTGATAATACTTATCAAAATGTCTGAGTAATGAATTATTCTTGTTTCAAGCTACGTCTAAGATATATAACCTAGTATATCTGCTACATTGATTGAATGTAAGTGTATTATTGACTGTTTACAGCAATATCTTACTTTGTCTAATTGGTCTAATTGGAAGGTATAATCAAAGTCAAGATTTCATCCATCGTCCATAATTAAGGCTAATTCGGAAATTTTGTCTTTTATTAACACTTCGATATGATTCTTTATTTTGTCATGCGCAAGGTTCATTGATCTATCTTCCAACCAATTTGAAACTTCGTACAGCCTTAAAGCATTGACGTGTTGCTAAAGCCGTTGTTTCATTAAATCAAATCTTTTGGAAAAATATACATGATCGGTATTTCCGATAAATAGATTTTAGCAATCTATTTATGAATATTTTGTAGTCAAGAGATTCTATAAAGGTACTTTGGAACTATTCGTGAAAAAGTAAACTTTAGAAAAGCTGCAATATTTTAAATGGATTTAACTTGTATGCTTGACGATGTATGTAAATAACTTTCCACAGCATGGAAAGTGATGACTTCAACCAAACTGTTCGAAAATATGATTTGGATGACATTAAAAATATGTCAACTAATAATTTAACAAATTCCTCCTCTCTCGGACAACCGCCAGCTATACCAGGTGCCCTTCTTTTTACAGAAGAAAATTTAGTAGCCGTAACAGGCTATCCTATACTGTTTGTCATTGGAGCTTGTGGAAATCTGACTGTTTTTATAACTTTATTTAGGAACCGACATGTTAAATCAAGAGTAAATCTTTTCATTTTACACCTGTCCATAGCGGACCTGATAGTGGCATTCGTCATACTACCGATGGAAATAACATGGAACGCTACTGTGGCATGGAAAGGTGGAGACTTCATGTGCCGTTTTATGATGTTCTTTCGGACGTTTGGGCTCTATCTCTCGTCGTTTATTCTTGTGGTGATAAGTTTAGATAGGTATTTTGCCATAGTCCATCCGTTGAGCTTAAATGACTGTGACAAAAGAGGGAAGATTATGTTAAGCCTTGCCTGGATATTCTCGGCCATAGCCAGTCTCCCTCAGGTAAGTTTCAATGTAAAATTGAGAATGGAAATGGGGAATGTGTCAAACAGACAACAACCCGACCAAAGAACAGAAAACAGCCGAAGCCCACCAATGGGTCTTCATTGTATTGTATGTATTTTTATAGGACTCCGTATTGCCCAACGTCCTAGTTTTAATTGTAAGCTGTTGGTATACGTTTTTTTCTTGTTTTTCGATCTGTATACATGTAGCTGACTTTCAATCGTAACTTTAGTATATTGTCCTTGTGATATTGATTTTTTACTTATATCATTAGCTTTCTACATGTTATTACAATGTCGAGACTCATTGAAATATGATTAGACAATATATCAATTTTTAAAGATGAAAAGTTTGTCTTGAAATCTGAGATAATTCCAATACCATATTCTTTCTTGGAAACATTGTCTTTTGTAAGTGAGATTCCAGGAATAGAATATTGTCATGATTAATTCGTAGTCTTTTTTTTCAATTTTCATAGTTTAATTAACAGGAACGGCTTGTCAGGGAGGGTATGAAGGCTGATCATCTTTGTATGTCCGTCTTTCAGTACAAAGTTGTTGGAACAATTCATTTTCGCTTAATTCCACATGATAATTTTTTATTAAAAAGTTTCTTCTTACTTTCGGAACTTGAAAGATATACCAACTAAAATACATTTCTTATAATAACATATTTTTTTACAAAATTTTAAAACTTTGCCTTTTTACATTTTATTAGGGAAATAATAGCATTCAATCGACAAATTGTCCACTTGTTGAATTTGAAAATAACCAAACTTTATATATATTGATAAGTGTAATTTGATTTCAAGTGGCTGATTAATGATGGTAATACTAACAAGAGAACGGAAGGGACATACTGTTGTTAAAATTTCTCATATGCAACATGATAATTCTCGCTTCCTAGCCTTATTTCCAAGTGGTAATCTAGTTGCATTCAATTTGAACTGAGAAATGTCAACTTAGAAATGAAAAATTTCAAGTAGGATCCGAGAAATGTTAACAATTTTGTTAACTTCCTCTAGGTAAGACGAGAATGGGGGTTAGGATGGGGAGGGGGTGGGATGGGGAGGACGAGGGGCCATAAGAAACGGTTTTGAGAATCAAACCATCTTGAATTGACCTTTGTATGAATGTTAGGCTGAACCTTATATCGTGTTTTACCAAATAATAAGCATTAACAAATTTTGTTCAGCTCTGATTCGCACTTTAAAGCCAGATATGTCGTATTTATAAATATATTCATTAATAACATTGAGGTATTCAGAAAAGAAAATGGTTCTCAACCATTTAACAAGAATTTCAAATGTACATGTGTTCATTCATCAGCGCCTGTATATGGAGATTTCTGTAATTTTTGTGCTATTTTCACATTTCTTGATCTGTGTGAGAAAAATATTTCTCCTCACTAGTGAAATATTTGTTCTCGGCAAATGATTGGTCGAAATTTAATTATGACATCAGATTTTCTTGGGTTTCTTCTGAATTTCCTGTTGTGACGTCATGAAAAAAGGCGACCATGCCTGATGACGTCACATATAAAGAACACAACTTTCTGCAAATCTTTGAAAAGGAAGGATAAAAATCATTAGAGAAACAGATTCCACCACTATAACTCGTGTATTACGATATTTCTCCACTCTCAACAGTTAAATTTTAATTATTTAAAAAGCTCGGCAAGCCTCGCGCTTTAAATATTAAAATTTAACTGTCTCGAGTGGAGAAATATTGTAATACACTTGTTGCAGTGGTGAAATCTATATATCTCCCAGTTGTTTCGATGTAACAGAGCTTGCGTTAACTTTCTTAATTATCCTGATTTTCTTGACAGTGAATGCTGCATACAAGGAAGCTACTAAACCAAGGCTTCCTATTGGTAAGGTTGAAGTTATCACTTCTAATATTTTACGTTCGCCATCATCATTTGATTGACTGGTATGAAATATCTGTGTCACATATGCAAATGACCAAGCTTATGTTCCATTTGTCATTGCCTCAATCCCGCCCACTTTTACGTGTTTATGACATCAATGAATGCTACTCATCCCCGATTTTTTAATTGCAAGGAACAACATGACGGGTGCGACTAGTTAAGCATGCTCTGCATAGTACACATATGCATCCGTCTTTAGTTTTCTTTATACTGTTATTTGTCTTTTCGTTGTACATTAATTTTGGTTGGTTTTTTTTCTCCGACTTATGATTACTTGGTATCTTAATATAAATTTATTTCAAAACAAAGAAATTAATAAAAGGGCACAGCCAATGTTAAAACACTATATTACGATCAATTTTTTTTCAATTTAAAAGACAATTTATCGAACGTGGCTAAGTATCGTATGCTTTTTTTCTTCAATATTAGTTAAACATGTTCTTTTTGCTTCGTCCAAAAAAGTTTTTATATAAAAACAAATTATTACATTATAGGGGGTTACCACAATATTGTTTTTTACAATTCCGATCATCAATTTGTGATTTTATATGTGTGCAAATTGCTATTTTACTTTTTACGATAATTCATCGACAAATCAGTCAATCTTACTTGTATTGATCTCACTCACTGGGTCAATATCGAAGAGTCAATGTTGCATTGAAAATATTTCCAACTTTTAAATGAACAAAATATTGAATCAAAATGTAAAATTGCTGTTGTCTAACTTACAATACTAATGGTACATTTATTTGTTTATTAAACGCAATAACTAGCTTTACTTTGATATAATTTAGATTTAGCTTCAAAAAGTCCTAACTATTAATTATTCAGACTAATATTAAACAAATTCTATAATGCTATTTTAGCTGTACTTTTAGCAAATAGTACGTAATAAACGGTGTTATTTATGAGTGCTTCGTGCAGTCATTATTTGGATTAGGGTGCTTAAATATTGTATTAACCTTCAAAAACGTCTGCCAAATATTATCTATGGAAGAATTTCATTTGTTATAGTGTTATAACAATTCCATTGCGGGACATATTGCAAAGAACTTTTGCCAAAGAATTAATAACTTCGCAAGAAGAAGAATAACGCAAATAAAAATTAGCACGAGCGTGTCAAACGTTAAACTTTTCTTGTTAGATTACTATCCGATCCTTTTGTCATCTATTATTTCGACAATAAAATATGTTTAGACTATACATTAATAAAGATAGACAACCTCGGGGGAGAAAAGTTTACGCGAAGTATGCAAGAGAGAGTGTGGCTAACCATCAAATTAGAGTTCGGGTTAAAGTTTGAGTTATAAATCAAGTAAAAGTTTTGAGTTGAATTTCGAGCTAAAGTTCGAGTTATACTTCTAGTTCGAGCTAGAGTTCCAATTAGAGTTCGAGTTAGAGTTCGACTTGCACTTCGAGTTACATTTCGAGTTACTCTTCGATTTAAACTTCGTGTTAAAATCTGAGTAAGACTTTGAGTTCGAGTCAAAATTCGAGTTGGAGTTCGACTTATCACTTCGTAAAACTTCGAGTATGAGTTCTTATGATGCAATAAGAGATACCATTGTATTATATTTTGGAATTCCAGCTGGATACTTATTTTAGAGTTGCTATTCTATGATTATAGAGCGCTGCAGATCAACGACTGCAATTACTTTTCGATTCGTCCTTCCACTCGTTTTTCCTTTTGAATGCATTTTTTTAGGATAGGTTAATGACTTGTCTTAAAAGATTGATTGATTGATTACTTGCTTTTGTTTAACTCTTGGCTATAACATGGCGATCAGTTTTGTACTGGTGGGGGATGTCGGACTATCAAAAGATGGTACTTTTCTTGTAATTGATTTTATCGTACTATGTTCTTTTTTGGTATCTTTTGTTATTCAGTTGACAGGGAAAGGATTTGGTATCTCATCAAATAGTTTACACAGTGACTTAGTCATGTGCATTTTCCATGTCATTAATCTAATCAGTCTAAAGTCATACATTTATGTGTTTATTATTTTTAAAATTGGTGTAGGCGGCAATCATGTCTTTGGATAGCTTCTATTTTTATAACGATTAAGTTAGAGCTAGTCATATTGTTCGGACACCTGCCTATTGTTCAAGACTGAAGGTTGCCCTGTAGATGAATTTTGTTATGGTTTTTTCGACAGTATGCCCCGCAATAAAATTGTTGTTTTAACTGTAAACAAAAAATTTTAAAAATCTTCTATGTTTCAATGATTCACACTTATCCAGGAAATGTTATATAACAATAGGGATGGAGTGGTATATACGAACAATGTATGGATTCAAGATTATATTTGAAAGGTTTCTTCTATCCTTGATTTGATTTGTGAAAGCAAATAACAGTGTTGGTATATCTATCGTATTCTGCACTTTCATCAAGGTTACAAAGAAAACCTATACTATATATCAGATGACAATTAAATAAGGTTTCAATGTCTAACCCTATCGTATTAATCTATAAAATTCAATTAGACCTTTATCCATTTATTCCTTAAATTCGATAAATCGTGTTTCTTCTACTCCTGATTTATAATTCTGTTTTGTTCATAGACCATGCCAATAAATAAAAAAGAACGACTAGACGTATAGCGTTGTTCTTTCCAGAACGTTCTTAGTTCATTCACCACGAGAGTATAAAAATGTTTATTGGCTGTGTTTTAAACATCGCTGAGATTGTAAAGGCTGTTTTTATAGTAACAGTAATTGTTATTTATTACAACTTAACTGCCAATATTTTGTACATCTGTGAACTTTGTTATTGTCTTTTGTTTTGTTTATTATTCAACTCTGATTGAAACACCATTTTGTAATATTAGTATGCACATTGTGTGTGATCTTCATAAAAATAATTAATTTTTTAACGCACTGTATCTCTTAAAAAACTACTAGGGTTTCATAAAAGTATAACAAATTAACCTTTGAGTAATGCAATCTTTTCCCTCATATTTATGAGCAGGTGTTGTCGATATTGAAGACTACAACGACAAGAAATAAACTATATTGACTGAAGGATTGATTGAATTACAATGTATATATGATATGGATATTAAAGTCCTCTTGGTGACAAACAATAATTTTATGCACAAATTATTAATTTTATATATACTTTGAAAAAGAAGAGTATTTGACTGATATCATGTTTTTTATCAAAAATATTTTGAAATGATAATGTATGTCTTGAACATATCTGCGCATGTGTTTGATGTTAATGCATCAATCCTGTATTTCTTTTAATCGAAACTAACATAACTGAAAAAAAAATAAGGTTTTAAACTCTTGTTATACGAGATGAGTATATACCTCTACTTTGTACATGTGGCACTTGTCTTATTTAGGCATTACATTTATAATCATTGAAACCGTGATCATAAAGGATGCTTGCACATATAGTGTATTGATTTATCATTTTGCTTATTGGGCTTAACAAAAATAAAATGAGCAACGCTTAAAATTAATCTAGATAAAATACAGTTGGATCTAAACCCCTTAAAGTATTTGCAGTGACAGAACTCGATTAAAGCAGCTTATAATTAATCGAAAGTCGCAATGCTATGCCACGTTTGACTGAAAATTCGTATTAATGACAAGGTGTCCTGAGGAGTTTTGTCATTTTCTGTTAATATATTTTTTCTTATTTTACCAGACTCGGAGGTAACATAGAGTTCGCCAAATCATGTTTGTGTGATTGACTTGATTAATGCTTTATATTCGTGAATAGAAATTATACAGAGTTTTCACATAACACATTCTGAATTACAGTACAGCCGTGACCCTATTACAGTCAAACCTAACCTGTCTTGATTGAATGAGTATTGCTGGCCAGATTAATTGCCTTGTCTATATTAGTACAAGTGAATGCCACTCTTCGTCAGAAAATGTATCCTTAATAACAACTGGACAAGCGTCAATGTGCCGAATAAAGACATGTTAACAAATAACTAATACGTGATCGATTGTGATTCCGCGATGCAATCATACAGTGATAAACAGTCTGATGAACACAATTTTATGAAACAAGAAAAGGGAAATAGTGGGCGATTGTTTTCGAACTGCAGGGAATATGTTTAATTAAGTCTGTTGTTTCCGTACCCCAGTAAGATACTTTTATGACATTGCCTGCCACTTATATGTGTTACAGGAAATTATGCCTACGTTCAGGGAAATCTGTAATTGTTCTTATTAAATTTTGCTCCTTTTGGAATTTAAGTGGCTGATATTCGATTCTTCATTGTGGTATGGTATTGAGAAATGAAAAATTATATGTATGAAATAAAAGAAAACCTTGCTAGAATATGGTATGCATCCTCTAACAACATCCCTTAGAGGTTTAAGTAGTTCATCTAAAGTGATCACTAACATGTCAACAATGAGGTTGCGAGTCGAACCACGCTCGTTTAAAAGTGCTCTCAACTCCGATCTTAATCTAATTCTCCTGCCGAATGTCGACAGTAATTTCCGTGAACTCTAAAACTTAAAGTTCCTCAAATAATACATGTGTGGTCGGGTTGATTCATTCGTTATATTCGTGGATTTGTTGGTTGCTTCAACCACCAACAGAATCTGGCACCCATGAAATTGTCAAGGGAACTGAAAGTGGCGTTAAACACCATCAATCAAGCAATTAGTCAATCCTAGTATGCAAAGTATACTGCATATGATTCCGTTTATCTACCGTTAGGTTCACCATATATGATTTTTACTTTTCATTACTTTTGGTCCTTTAACTCTTCGTGTGTTCATGTACTAATAACTCCTTTGGATCACAGTATTCATCCAGAAAAGTTCTTCGAACGCACAAAAAAAATAAAGTGTTATTTTCATTTTCATATTTTATGATTAAAGGTAATGTTTCTTATATAGCAAGAAAATTTGAGTTCGTCGCCGGTTATTGTTGATTTTTTTGTTGTTGCTGAATACTTGTAGCTAAATTTTGATTTTCTTTTTAGTTGATTGGTGTTTGCTTGTTCTTCTTTTTTTTTCATTGGTCCATAGTAAAAACTGTTTTTTCTTCGACTGGTTTTTGATTGCACCTTTCTATTACCTCTCCTTGTTTTACAAATATCAAGGCATAATTTGATTAGACGATACAAAAATGAAAAGTTAGAAGAAACTAACAGACTTTGATCAAACCTGAAACACGTATATGAAAAAAATTGACTAATCATTTCTTATTTACCAAGTACATTTTCCTAACGTATTAATTATCATAATAGTATCAAGACATCAAAAGTGTCTTTTATTATCAAATCCTTTCATTCAAAGTATATTTTATGGTTTCATCTCCTACGCTAAAGCTTGTTTTATGGTATAAAATCCTGACATTATGTTATAATAACCATATTTTCCTCCATTTACGAATTTAAATACAGATTAGATATTATGAAAATATCAATCATATAC
The DNA here is from genome assembly GCF_021869535.1 of Mytilus californianus. Classification (NCBI taxonomy): domain Eukaryota; kingdom Metazoa; phylum Mollusca; class Bivalvia; order Mytilida; family Mytilidae; genus Mytilus; species Mytilus californianus. The sequence goes on along the minus strand of NW_026262679.1, from coordinate 55,034,734 downwards.
GATGACATTTCCATTATGTAGGATGCGGAAAAGGTGAACGTTTTTTAGGTAAATCCTTTTGTGTACGAACAGATGTGACACATCTGATTGTGTCACTGTGTATATAACCAAGTGCAGCTCTGATTTTTTTTTCATCGTAAAAAACTATAAACATTTACCTTCGGACAAGTTATGTTTATTATTTTCAAAACATTTAAGCGTCTTAAAAGAAAATTATATCTCTTTATGTCATTTATTTTCTTTGTTATTTTTTTTTTCTAATGTTGAGTTGAGGTTCATTGATAGTTTTTGATGCCGTTAAAGCTGCTCATTCATTTGTCTTCTGTGAAATGGTTGATCAATTTAAATGTAATATTATTTGTCTTTTCGCCCTTTCACTGTTGCCATGGTGATGTCTCTCTCTCCTTTTTCGCACATTACAAAAATAACGTGCAAATTATCTAGCTTATCTAGAAACAGGGAAATTCTAGGTTGTCCATTGGTTAATTTACCAGGCTTTCTATTAAGTCTACTAGTCTAACTACCACTAGAACAGATAGTAATAACAAGTGCAGACAGTTTAATTCTTGAGGCCTTGGTGCCCGATTGGTCTAAGTGATTCATCTGCGTGACGTTGAAGTTGCCGCTCGTGGCAAGGTGCGTTAGACATCCATGTTAATTGACTAGGATTGCCAGTTTTATTGTCGAAGGTTGTTGGTTCTCTTCCTGAGTTTAATATGGCTTTAAAAACCCAATTTGGATAATTTTTAACTTTTTTAATGAATGCAGTCAAATCTTTTCTCGCCCTTGGTATATTGAGTAATATTGGCTTGTCGACACTTTCAGTCTTAAATTTATGAGTAATTATAAAGAATATGTACGGTAACCATTAATATATAGATGTAAAATGTCAGTTTTAATTGAATTCATACAAGTGGAATTACTCTGTGCTTCCAGAATAAACTTCACTATTCTTTAAGAAATTTAGTTAAACTTGCAGCCGATTTCTTTAGTTGCGTTCTTGTAATTTTTGAGTAATACAAATGTGCATGCTTATTCTTAAACATTAATTTAATTCAAAAACATGCATATCAAATCAACTAAAATAGTAAGAAAGTGCCATCGGAATATTGCCATCAAGGAAAGAAAACTAAACATAATAAGAGTAGCACTAAGCGACATAATTAACAAGGTTCCTTACTTGGGGCCCATGTGAATTTTGATTTTCAAATAATGCATATTTATTTATAAGTTCAAGTTCGGATGATTAAAAATCATGGTGGCCGTTTTGAATTTCAAATGATTGGTATAAATTTGACATTTTACTAGAAATTAGTAAACTTTGATATATAAATGCAATTTATTTGAATGAATCTTTAATTACAATAAAACATATATATTGTCATGCCTTTACATTGTTTACTGTTGTTTGTCTCTCGGTCTTTTTTTCGCTGTTTGTCAAAGCGTATAGGTTTGTTATCAACTTGTGGTTTCCAACATTACTTGTATAGCCTCTCTTGTATAAAAGGTTAATTTTTGTTCTTGTTCGTGCCTGAACTATTGAATCTAAGAAATAAATTCAGAAAGAAGCTTACGTTTTCATTGATTGTGTCATGTTCCATTAACAATGATTTTCGCGTCAATAAGCTTAATTTATTTTTAACTTCAAATACGCTGTATGGTCTCGTGTACCTTAATCCCCCTTTTCTACTTCAATGCTATCTAGATTTAGTAATTTACTTAACACTAATTGAGTTGCGAACAGACTTTATTGACTATTATATGTTTTTCTTACGTAATAGATTTAACCTTGCATTGAACGGCCTCAAAATTGAATTAATGCCTGTTCATTTAAATTTTTTACTTGAAAGAATTAGCAATCTATCAATTAATTATGCTGTGGATTTTTTTCATTTTTTTTTATAGTAGTTGACGTTGTATCGCTTAATTGTTAATGCAATTTTCTGCCGCTTACATAATTAAGTTTTCTAGTACTTTCCTTATAAAACTGGGTAGTTTATTTTAATTTTTACGTATCGTAAACCAGAGCAATTGCAAAATAATGTAGCATTGCAAATCAGAGTACATTGTATATTTATATTGGGAATCAACAGAAAGTGACCCATTTCTTTTAAAAGGTTTCATATTTCTAAAGAAATGGTGTTTTTATTCTTTAGGTAAGTTCTGTAATGTGTATTTCCCTTTTTCTCTTTCGGCCTGTTTATGTTTTGAAATTAATTTTTCTCTTTCGGCTTTGCAATGCTGTCCATCCGATTTGTTTGTCCTTTTCATAGATAAGGTAACTAACAAAAATTAAAAATTAAATACCCTGGTGTGCCCTGTTGCTGTCTGTAGAGTTTTCGACGTCAAAAAAAGAATTATGTGGACAACAGTATTTGAACTTGCACCGGTTTATGAGCTTTTGATACTGGTTGAAAGCCTCACTATGACGTTAAGAGGAAGAACAGCAATATAGGCGTCGTACATTAGCTTTTTGTTTGTTAAGTGCGTAAAGTTTTTTATTGATGCACCTTTACCCTTCTTTTCCATTATACATTCCTATTGTACCTAACAAAATTCATAAATGAACATGCACACAACCACAATAAACGCCCTGTAAAGCTGCATTTTTTAAAACTTCAATTGTTTGAGTAAATCAATAAAGTTTATCCTTTTTGGAGATAGTAAATAACCTGCCATCAGCCTTTAAGACCGAAGAAACTTCGTCAATGACACTAATGTGTTTTAGTGTATACAAATATTAAAAAAAATAAGTACAATGACGTTCGAACGGCGTTTTGCATTTGCGCCGATCTGCATTTCATTTGCGCCCATTTTTTCTTTCACTTGCGCCCATTTTTTCTTTCATTTGCGCCGATTTGTGTACAGGTAAATTTATACAGTTGAATTTTATTTATCATTGTAAACCTCTTCCGTTAGCTAATTGTATATATGTTAAAATTTGTTCATTGTAATGATTCTGGACTGTTATTCGTCGATCCTCTTAGTTTTCAATGGGTGCAGCTTCCCAGAAATGAGGAGCATAAAGTGAAGTTGAGCATTATTATAATTATATAAGTACTTAGTACGTAGTCTAACAATGCATGACATTTGTCATCAGAAGGAGCGTTAGACATGATGTCAAACATGAAGCAGTCTTCGATTCCATCTGGGGGAAGGAATCGTAGCCCGAAAAATTGCAATAGCCATTTACCAGTGTCACTTGATTTGTCTTTATACTCTGTGCTTAGCGTATAACACCAGTTCTGAGCCAGATGAAAACGACAAAAATCTACTTGCAGGGGACAGCAGTTATATACAATTTATAATTGACCCTTCATAACATATGTACAACTGGCGAACGGAAGAGGTTTATAATGATAAATAAAAATAACATTCACCTTTAGTTTACCTGTACAAAATCGGCGCAAATGAAAAAATCAAATCGGCGCAAATGAAAGATCGAAAATTTAAAAAAAAATCGGCGCAAATGTCATACGCCGTTCGAGACTTGTTTGTTAAATTGCAAATTACTTGATTAATTTCGTCTCAGGAACGGTCTTAATGCAAACAGGATACTTTAAAGACTATAATACTATTGATTATGTGAAGATATTAGTAAACAAGAATGACATTATTGACTTGCATTCAGTTAAGCTATGAATACGTATCATTAATAAATCGTGACCAGGAATCACCTGTTGTGATGATGGCGAGTCCAGTTTATCATATACACGTATGACAATCAAAGGAAAACAGCGAAGAGCATTTCCTTTTACTTGTTTCTCGAAGCTCTTAAATGTTTTATGTAATTTGCTTCCCATACTAGTTATCTGGGATTAGTTCTAACCTCGAAACAAATTTGTCAGTAATTGTCAATCTAGCTGGTCTTTGGTAGATTTATGTCTCATTGACAAATTTACCGCTATCGCCTTATTTTTTATACTGATGACCTTTGCAAAACATTGTGTAAAACGCTTTCTGTTGTAATGCTAACGAAATACGAGAAATGTGTGATTTTCCTCAATGTCAAACACAATCTAAATTGTAATATTGTTGCTCCGACATGAGCCTCATTTATAAGTGGTGACTATAACAGGCACATAAATAAACTTGCTGTCGATTGATTTACCATCATTTATTTCAATACGAAAGTATATATGTCAAATTACCCTAGGCAGAGTTCACCTCAACAAATTTTACCTTATCATTTGAGGTCCCTATAAAAAGTGCGCTTAGTCACAGCAAAATTAGTATGTTTGACTATAACTGAATTTGTGTCTAAACAAATCTGAATTAACTGCAATCGAAAAGAATTTAAATATTGACTATTCTTATCACTTTTAATTTTGTAAGTGACTGGCAATTCATTTGTCTTTTTGAATGTTCAAGCCATATTAAAGCGGTATTTGTTTTCAAATTGTGTCTAAGCAATATAATTATTCTTGCCGTTGTAACCTTTTTCATGCTCTGGTTAAATAAAATTTCAAAAGATTACGTAGTTATTGAACAATTTTCTTACAACAGCTTCTGTATCTAATTACAATTTTCTCCTTCATTATTACATTGATAAAAGCCTTGAAAACCTATCCAATAAGTTTATCATTTCGGAAATATAAAATGAGAAATGATTAAATGATGTAATTTCTTGACGATTTTTTCATGACCAATCTTAATTAATTTTGAATTGACAAAATGAAAGTTTGAAAAGATACATTTTGAAAAGTCATTTATTTTCTACAACTGGATATCCACGAACTCGTAATAAAGTGCGAGTCAGTGACCCTTATGTTGAGAATATATTATTTTAGATAGTGACTTTGGTTTTACCAGCGGTCGATAAAATAATTAATGCCAGACAAAAATAAGATGTGAACATTATATCTTTTCGGTGGAGGGCTTATTGCCTTGACACCAGAATTGATGAGCGAATTGAAATCTGTAAACAAATCGCATTCATCATTATAGAAATGACACTGGTAATAATAGCCGTTTTTGTCTACTAGTCAAACTCGAATACGTTTTAGCGACATATATTCACAATGCCAGTAACAGAACAGTTGATGTTCTTTTATGGAAAACACAATCTTCTTTTATACTAAGCATGTTTTTGATTTTCTTTTTAATTCATTGAGTAAAATTAATCTAGTTTCTTTGTTTATATAATAAGTGGTAGTGCATAATCTACTACATTGGAAACTACTTTCTATTTCGATTTGTACGCATTAAGTTAAAATGACTGGTGTTTTCCCCCTATTTTATAAAAACAAATGACACGTCTCACACATGAACTTTCCATCTAGCTGTAGGTCTATGTGAAATATGATACCTTATCAGTTGAACGCAGTCAACTTACATTATTTCTTTCTCTATTAGAGTTTTTTTTTTAATTTCATCTACACATTCGATAACATTAATTTTGTTAAGATACAATGTGTAAGTTAAAAGTTGCTAAAACGTCACTTCTTAAAATACAATGTCGCATCTTGAGCTTATTGTATGTATCTGAACTTATTTTGTGTTTTATTTTTACCGATTAGTCATATTGGGCAAAAAATATAGAAGTAGTAATCAACATGGCTGTAGTTCGGAAAAAAAGGAAATTAAGTCCTTGCAGATTCAGTTTAAACGAAAATTTTACTATAATACTGTATTGTAAGACCAGATTATTGGACGATTACGTTATATGTGTTCAAAGGGGGACGAAAGATACCAGAGGGACAGTCAAACTCATAGATCGAAAACAAACTGACAACGCCATGGCCAAAAATAAAAAGACAAACAGACAAATAATAGTACAGATGACACAACATAGAAAACTAAAGACTAAGCAACACGAACCCCACCAAAAACTTGTACCAATACTCCAGCAAGAGACTTAAATAACATATGAAGTTCAAACTGTACTTGATTTGCCTTGAACAGGAATGGAAAGGTTGGGATTGTATTCAATTTAAGTTTAGTTATGTCTCAACTGTACTGAATACTTCTAATATGAACTGTAAACAAAATTGTATTGCATTACCTTTCTGGATTGAATTCAACACATATAATACCAAGTATGAACTAACTAAAATCTACCAAGTATATTAAAAGATACCATATCAAGAGAGTTTAAGTTCGGTTGAGCCAGATTAAGCCTTGATAGACATGTATAAGATGCATGCATAGTGATTCGTTCAAATGCAGTGAGACTCGGTTATGTATGCTTGTTCGAATATGACCCAAATTGAAAAGAGTACAGTTTTTGACTTTTTGTAAAGACTAGTTGTCTGATATTAATAGGTGCATTTTAGTATTTAATGTTAATTTGGTGCATTTTAGTACTTAAAATTAATAGGGTGCATTTTAATACTTAACATTAATATGGAGCATTTTAGTACTTAATATAATAGCGTGCATTTCTAAAGTGCATCTAACACTTATAGTGTACACTAAACGTTGTGATTACCTCTTCTCACTGAAAAACAATGTGCTCATGTCTATGTAAAGAGGCTGGATAAATAATAGATTTGTGATGTAAAACTACTTCTATGATGTATAAATACATGAAGTTTATATGAATATAGAATCAATTGAAGTATTTATAGTCAAGAACAATTATTATTTCTAATTGAAACAAGTATTGAACTGTGTTTGTATAGTATGAAGTTCAAGATTTTCAACACAAAATTAACTTTACATGGATATGAGTACTGTCATCGTAAATAAAAAGATCCACATTGATGAAGGTCATTGTTAATATTCCGAAAAAAATATTTCCTACACGATATTTTAATTTTTATTGTATCAGAAATCAGTATATTATAATAGTTTAACAAATTGTAAAGACCATGGCCCGTATGCATAAAACCACTTAAGTTAAACAATCCAATCGTAGTACTAATTTATCGTTGGACATGTTGAAAAATCTGTCCGTTCGGAACAAATCTTAACTTAAGAAGCTTCATGCATACGGGCCCATGAGTATTTGTTGCCCTTGCAATCCATTGGAAAACATTGATCGATGTGGTGTTCCTATTGAGAGGTTTTGATACATGCATGTGGAGACTAATTTTATTGTACAAAATGTACTAGTTAACTTAAAGACTCGTGTCAATTTTTGAAATATATCACATACTTGGTAACAACATCAATGTGATATCTTAAATATGAATACGCTACATGAAATACATAATTATGGTATACTTTAAAAACTCATCATGCTTTGTTTGACCATAACGGTTAAATATCAATGTCACAGATGACAACGTATTACTAAATTTTCCAATCGTCGTAGTCATAATCCCGTCTTTTTACCCTCGATCCATCACCGAATGAGATTTTTCACTAAATGTGTTCTTGCATTGAGCAACACGACGGGTTTCACTTGCGAAACAGGATGTTCTTACCATTCTGGGACGCCTGGGATCACCCTTGGGTTATGCGAGATTCGTGCTTTTCAGTCTGTAGTTTTTGATATAGTGATTAGTAGTGTTAGTATTTGTCGGGTTTTCTTCGACTAATGAACTTTTATTGTCCTTTTGGTGTATTCCGCTTCTTTTTTAAACCCCTGGTCTTAGCATTACAATGTTATGATAAGAATTGAATGTTTCGCTTTTGAGTTATAAAATTTTGACAATGCGCACATTTTTAGTTTGAACAAACTGGGATTCGGTCAACGAGTCTGTACCCTAAAAACTACAAAAAGAAGCATCCAGTGACTTTAGTATTAAATGGTAATTATTTTATTTATTCATTGTGATAAAGATTTTACATAAAACTGTATAAATATAGAAAGTTGCATTTCATTACATATTTTGTTTTGTCCATGACTAAAATTCATTGCACCTTCTGCAAAATGTTAGTGTCAATATTTGTTTCCTTAATTTTGAATACATGGAAATTATGAAAAATCGGAAGTTGTTATTGTACATTATCGCTCGATGGTAATGCAAAAAGTATGTTAGTAGTTGGGCAATGATGTCATATTTACATTTTATGAAGTAAGAAAAATTAATCATCATGCTAGTGGTATTCAACCATTCTTAAACTGTTATTGTGGAACCGAATTGATTTGTTTCATTCGTTGGTCGATCTTACATAAGCCCACGATGTAGGAATATAATTCAATATGTAAAATGTCACGACTTTCCTAGTCTTTACAACGTTTTATGTCAAAGATGATTATTTTACATAAAAAGTATACTAGCATTGCAATCTAAAACATCGTTTCTTTCATTTATTCGGTATAGCCTTTAATTGGCTATTTACGCTAACGTATAAAACCCCATCGACTTCTCTGCTGGAGCTTAATTCAAATTTGAGTACCCATGAAATCTTTTTTACAAATTTATTTGTGATTAGGAACGCGTAAGATGACAGATCATATCTATTTCATTATTTTGCTACTTAATCTTTATACGAAACATACATAAAAATTAGTTTGAATTCGATGTATTGTACCTCCGGGAGTTATTAAAGTCGCGCGCTTGCGCATTACAAGGATGACGTAAACTAAACCATTTCTTGATCTAATTTATAAAAGAACTTTTTTTTTTATTTCCTCAAAATGTTCAATTAATGTCAAAACAATTTATTACTTCGACGTGGCATTTTTATTGCATTATACAATTCTGTCTATTGTCAAATGCAGTATTAACTTGTGTGGTTTTCAACGTCAAAATTAAAAGGGTTGATTCTTCATTGATTGGAGGAACGAATGATTCATAGCAAGATATGTAATTTGATTCTCTTTGTTTGGAGTTCATTTAATTTCAACTCGTACAAGTATTTGCCTATCGTAACCTAGAATCATTTAGAAATGTAAAGACTAATTGTCTTGTCAAATCAATTGAACAATCATTTCAATACCTCACACAATGAAGTTGTCCTAAGCATGTGTTGAGTGTATTACTAAAATATGATAAATATTCAAAGAATTTAATGGAAGATGGCTGTTACTGTGGCTTCATTTATTTTCGTGGGAACCAATTTTCGTGTATTGAGGAAAACTTGCATTTTCTTGGCTATTTAATTTCGTTGATTTGCAAAAGTCGGCATACGTTCCTAAAGAAAATTAGAAATTCGTTGAACATCTAAATTCGTGATTCTCCTGTGATCACGAAATGCACGAAAATTGGTATCCAACGAATAATAATGAATCCACAGTATCAAAAGATTGATTTCTTTAAACAGAAACTGATTTTCTATATTACTATTTAGTCTAAAACTAAATAGAAGGAAGTGTCTCCTTTCTAGGAAGGACTTGAATTGACAAATTGGAGCCATGAAACTTGATATTCGATTGCCTATGCACTTTGATTTCATATAAATAGATGGATCTACTAGTTTAATTATATAAGATTGGCAAAACCTTTATGTTTATAACATAATCCAGTATTACTGATGAAATTCGTATAACAATGCATGACCATGTGCTGTGTTCTAGCTTCTTTTCGATATTTTATCAAGAACTATTGTTTGCTTATTTCGATGCAATTACTAGAGTAGTACATTTGATATCACGAACTCGACAGGAGAAGATTAGAAAACATTTTCCACTTGTAAAATTGATTTGTATATAATTTGGTAAATTACTGGCAACGCAAAACTAGGTGATTAAGATTATATGTTGTGTATCGCCAAACAATTGCTTTTTGACCCTATCTAATACTTTTTTTGTTGAATTACTTGAGAAACAATAATATTTTTAAAAGATTCTATGTTGTGTATCGCTACAAAAGAGAGGCGAAAGATACCATACGGACATTCATTTTATTGATTTGTATTTACATTGTATCATAGATCAAATTTATTCGTTCAGTGTATGTTCACGTGTATTAATATGTCTTTTGATTGAGTTAAGCCATTTTAAATTGATATTTTATAGTGTGTCTTTCTATGTTGTGATGTTACACTATTGTTTCAGATAAGGGTGAAGTTTTGGTACCATTAAAACGTTTAAACCAGCTGCAATTGTTTGCACCTGTCCTGAGTCAGGAATCTGATGTTCAGTAGTTGTCGTTTGTTGATGTGGTTCATAAGTGTTTCTCGTTTCTCGTTTTTTATATAGATTAGACCGTTGGTTTTCCCGTTTGAATGGTTTTACACTAGTAATTTTTGGGGCCCTTTATAGCTTGCTGTTCGGTGTGAGCCAAGGCTCCGTGTTGAAGACCGTACTTTGACCTATAATGGTTTACTTTTATTGTGACTTGGATGGAGAGTTGTCTCATTGGCACTCATACCACATCTTCTTATATCTATTCAACTCATTAGTCGAAAAAAAAACTGACAATACCATGGCAAAAAACGAAAAACGAAAAAGATCAAAAGACAACCAACAGTGTACAAAACACAACATAGAAAACCAAAGACTGAGCAACACGAACCCCACCAAAAACCTGTAACAATTCCTTCCTTTTTGACTCTACTTAATTTTTGTCCATAATTTTGTAAATTACTTATCACACAAAGCTATCTTTATAAGATTTTATATTGTTTATCGCTACATGTGTAACAATAAATTGTTTTTTTTTATTCTACTCAATAGTTCTCATTTCCTTTCTTACAAAATATGTAACAAGAGGTTTTTTTTTATTTATACTAGATAAATTGAACAACCAATATTTTTAACCTAAATTTACTTTAAACTACTTTATTGACACTCCTTTTCAACATACGGTGAACCATTTTTAAATGTTACAAAAGTCTGGATAGATGGCTGATATTTACTATGACAGGCAACACGACACGTGACTTGGCGCAACTTCTTGGAATATTCAATTTTTAAAGCTTTTCATCTTCGTATTTGATTTGGCCTTCCAACTGTTTTAATTTGACTGAGCGCCACTGATGAGTCTTATGTAGACGAAAAGCGAGTCTGGCGTACCAAATTATAAGCCTGGTATCTCTTATGAGGTTCTACAGATATTTGCTCACATTACTTTAGTCTGTGTGACGCTGTGGATGTAAAATTAGTAAGTGCATTGATCCATTGTAAGAGGGTCTGGGTGGGTTTAACAGAATAGAGCAAAACATAAAGAATAGAGAGTAAAGGTTTGCAAACGTAAAAAAAAAAACTGGAAAATAAAAGAGTAAGGTTATGTTATACTGATTACAGAAATAAACGATGTATAGAATAAACAAATCATCTAATTACAGATAAAAATCACTGTAAAATTATTATCATATGAATTTTACAAAATAAGCATTGTTTGTAAAGATACAGAAAAAAAATGCCCTAGATATGTAAAGAATACAGAAATTAAAGACCCCCTATCCAGACCCTCTTGTAAGTAACTTGTTGATCGTAGCAGGTTTTCCTGTATACCTTTGCCTTTTTATAAACAAAAGTGATTATGGTATGCAAAACTGAATGCACACGTGGAAAGTGGCGTTAACTAATTGCTTTTAACTGCAAATTCTTTTAAAAGGGTCACAAGTTCATATGAGCTATTGCAAAGATTTCTGTATTATCTTAAAACTATCTGTTTATTGACTATAAAACCGTTAGTTTGTGGGTTTTAAGTAGTCGTTAATGTCAGTTTTTCTTTGTGTAACTTATTATATATAGTTAAGTTTTTTGCCTTTTTTTCTTTAATGCACTTACCAGGTTTGCAATGCATTTGATCACTTTGGAAATGAAGCAACTATAAACAATTATGCTAATTTTACGATATGTTTGATTTAAATTTTTTTCTCTTTTGTTACAAAGACTTTTATATCGCTGTTTTTCCCATATTTATAAAAATAAGATATGTAATTGTCAATTTGATTGATTATCAGGAAACATTTTAAATCTTCATTTAAGATAGGAACATGATAAAGTCTTTTTGAGATATCTCTATATATATATATATGTATGAAGATTTTTTCTTGTAATGAGAAACTGAACCTTGAATTATGAATATATTTGATTTAATGTCATAAGTCAAGCCTCAATGTGACATTGACTTAGATTATAAGAGATGACATCAGTATTGAGCATTGCCTTGACCCTTGTTTTTCCTATATGTCCTGGCGTATAGATTGGAAAAAAATATGATTAGGCTCGTCAATCTCATGTATGTTTGATTGATTGCCGTTTGTTTACGTCCAGTGGCATATATTTCGTGCGTATTAAGGACGAGCAACATAGTGTTATATGAATAACACTAATAATTATAAAATGACTTGTGTATTTACTGCTGTTTTTCAGCTTGACGCTAATTTGAATGTATTGACAGATTAACCAGTTAGCTACAAGCGCACAAGATGACCCAAAAGCCTTTGAGAAAATTAAGTTTAGACACTTTCAGCCTTTTTATGACTACATGTAGTTTCTAATGTATGTTTAATTTTTATGTTTTCCGATTCTTTTGCTTTCATTGGTACTGGTCAAGCTTAATCAAGGATAGCTCAAGGCAACATATAAGTTTTCCTTTGGTTGGCCTTTTTCATTGGTACTGGTCAAGCTTAATCAAGGATAGCTCAAGGCAACATATAAGTTTTCCTTTGGTTGGCCTTTTTCATTGGTACTGGTCAAGCTTAATCAAGGATAGCTGAAGGCAACATATAAGTTTTCCTTTGGTTGGCCTTTTTTATTGGTACTGGTCAAGCTTAATCAAGGATAGCTGAAGGCAACATATAAGTTTTCCTTTGGTTGTCCTTTTTCATTGGTACTGGTCAAGCTTAATCAAGGATAGCTCAAGGCAACATATAAGTTTTCCTTTGGTTGGCCTTTTTCATTGGTACTGGTCAAGCTTAATCAAGGATAGCTCAAGGCAACATATAAGTTTTCCTTTGGTTGGCCTTTTTCATTGGTACTGGTCAAGCTTAATCAAGGATAGCTGAAGGCAACATATAAGTTTTCCTTTGGTTGGCCTTAGCGGAATAAGTGTATGTTTTATCAAGTGCTACATACGATTGGGTTATTTATTCGATGTGATATATCATGCTCCTTATCAGTCCTGATATCATACCAAAACTTCTGTATACAAATAATGAAACATGGTAATATTGCCAATGAGACAACTATCCACCAGAGTTTAAATGAAGTAGTTGTAAGCAATAATAGGCCACCGTACGACCTTCAATAATGGCAAAAATCCGTACCGTATAGTCGGTTATAAAAGGCCCCGACAAGAAAAATGGAAAAATGTGAAACAACTGAAGGTGTAAGCAAAGTTTCTGGTATGAGGCGAAGATATGGTGTTAGTCCTGATACCACAGTTTTTCCTTCTGTTATTTATTAATGTGTTTTACGGTTTACGGTGAACGGAATCATGATGGGGTTAGTAATTTATGAGGTCATCTATCTAAATTGTGGCCAGTTACACGGCTCTTTTCAATACGCAAAGGGTAAATTCAGAAATTATTGCGAGGTTTTTATTAATGCGAATAATGCGAGTGGATGAAGATAGCAATAATAAGAACTCGCATTATGATATCTGATACTTATATCTGTATGTTGATTTTCCTGAAATCGCAATAATTAATCTCGCATTTTAGTCCATTCTTCCAAAATCGCAATAATAAATGCACGCAATAATTTCTGAATTTACAGTACTTTTCGGTGTATTTAATGTTCAAAAGACATTAAATAAGCATGAAAATGGTTCTTTGGGGCAGACATGTTTTTTTTCTTCCTAACATGACTGGACAGGCAGTAAAACCACGTTGAATTTCTTAACCTTACGAAGAACAATAGAAATTAACAAAAGTTTTGAACATTCAGTTACAGAGAGAGTTGACCGTTTTATTTTCTCTGCCAAAAAAAAAATTCTCAAGATCAAATACTGAAGGAGGACAACACTGGAAACAAACATTTTAAACTCGATCAATTTCACAAAACAAAACGTGTTTAAAATTTAAGATAAAATGTAATGAAATTTCTGAGATATCTTATATATTTGCAATTTCATAACCGTCAGAAGTTCACCACAGCAAAATACATAACAAAATACTTCGATGTCATATTTCTATTTGTGTAGCAACTGTAGCGTTTAATAAATGGGGTTTAATTACTTGTTTATGTACGTGATAATTACATGATGTTCCTGAAGATATTTGCTTCGCGTTATCTTTAATACATATTAGAATTTACCGTTTGAAGTCTGCTTCTTATGTCCAGGAAATAGCAATTTAATCACTACAAGTATTTTTTTTTTACATTTTATTTCTTTTCATTTGCTAAAAAAACATTTATATAATTTAGAATAAGTATTTTAGCTAGCTGGCTTGTGTAATGGCATTATGTATCAAAATTTGCAGAGGATGAATTGGTGCGATTTTCATAGGACTTTCCAAAGTTCTAAAAAAGTTATTGCCATTTTTTTGTAGTGTACAAATATTACATCATAAGTATACGTTTTTTCCAGTAAAACCATTGTCTATAATTGAATTTTATCCCACTCCGGTGCTCAGAAATAATCAAATAAATGTAGATATTTGAGAAATTCGTAATCTTAAAGACACAATAAACATTTAATTCAAATATATTCCATAATGCATAGAGACAGGAATAGCTGTACGATACGTTTCCGGTGAACCTTGGCCGTTGTAACTTCTTATTGCAATTTAGTGCTGTTTTTTCTTTTACCTTTCTTTTTTGGCATAATGTAGTTCAAATCTGGTTCATTCATTTGGTACTCATAAGAAAAACTGTAAAAACATTCGAGTATGTTAAACTTTTATTATGAATGGTGTTTTTGCAGTTTTCCTTTTCCTTTTAGAAAACGTTGCCGTTTACTATTAAATTAGTTAAATAATCTTTTCTCATTTCATTATACCGGAAGATATGATTAAAAGGGTGGTGGACAGTAACACAAAATCAAAGACTTTGTTGTATTTCCTGAGTCATACATATTACTGCAAAAGAAAACGTCATACTATAGCACGCCCTGGAACCTGAAGAACTTTGAATTGTTTTCAAGTGTTAAATAAAAGTAATGTCGTTGTGTGTTGAAGTATGTTATTATAGTTGAAGAACATGATCGATAGCAGTAAATTATTATATATTTCGAACTAACTTTCATCAAAACAAACGAAAAGTGCCAGAAGATAAATCCAAAATCATTAACAAGACAATACCTGTCACAATGAGTTGTAGAAAGCCAGAATCAGCCATTTCAACAATGATAGTGTTATTCTCAAAAGACATTGTTTTCGAAAAACATGCATGAGAAAAAGATATGAGAACACTTTTTATTTGATCTTTTCTCAAAATAAAGAAATGATATATTTCAAAATGCCGTACTGAGAATTACTGTATATAATGTATGAGGTTAATTGAAAGTTAGAAACTGCGGCGATTTAGCAAATATCCTTTATCAACGTTAAACTTACAATTAGACAGACCATGCTTTACTTTTTGACACAGTTAGAATTACCATGAGAAGTCACAATTGAAAACAAAATAACAGTGCAACGCAGAAAGACGCCATTTCGAACGCAAGGTATACTGCAATGTTAAGGATAACGCCTTAGATCTTTTGTCCAAGACGACTTCCTAAATATTTTTCGTCACGTAATAGTTTTGATCATGACTTATGATAACTGAACATGAGTAATACTGTAGATTCAATAGACGCAGATAAAACATCCGTATCATGCTATAACATCTGATAATATTGACATACGAAACGCGCGTGTGGGGTCGAACATTATAAGCCTGCTACCTTGGTTAGTTTTGGCGACCACTGGGTCGATACCAATGCTGATGGTCGTTTCGTCCCAAAGGGTTTCATCAGCCCAGTCGTCAGCGCTTCTGTGCAATTCAGGTGCATTACAACGTCCTGATCTGTCAATAAATTGTTCATTAAATATTAAAACTATTCCAAACACAATGTTGTTTTATCCCAGACATAGGTCAACTAACTACTAGCCATATTTGATGCAACTTTTTGGAACTTTGGGTTTTCCTTGCTATCATGATTGTAATTGATTTGGCCTTTCAACTGTTTTTATTCGAGCACCACTAGTGAATCTTATGTAGAGAAATTGTACGTCTGTCGTACTAAATTTATAATTCTTATATTTTTTATAAGTTTTACCCTATTAATTTTAGTAGTTTAGACTATTCAAGGTCTAGTATAACAAACAACAATATTTGTTTTCATATAAACACTAATAATCCGTATATAACAGGAATATAATTATAATGATGTGACTAAAATAAAATCTTTACGCCGATTAAGAGTACAAACTTTACCTCTGTACAGTTGTTGTTTACAAAAATGTCTTCTTTAATTTAATTCGTTTATGTACAGAAGAGCAATTTCATCAATATGCGTTTAAAAAAATATATATAAATTGATCAATTTTGTCGTTAAAATAGAAATTTTTTCTTCAAAATTTTATACCAAATAATTTATTAGCAACATTTTTCTCTCAAGAGTTTTAACATATGGAACAAAAAGTAGTATATGTTTCTCAAATTGTGAAAGTTAAAGCAGTATGTACTTTCTGTTTTTAAAAATCGAATATATGTTTTCTCGTAAATAAACACTTTAGGTTTTAACATCAATCATTCAAAGCTCTGACATATCAGCTGACTTGGGAATTTGTAATAAGTCTTCGATCTTATATTATTATAAACCCTAGTGCTTTGTTTTACCATATTTACGTCAATATTACACTTAGAAAATTGATGAATTAGTTTTAATATAGAATGTATGATATAGGTTGAAACTTACAATATCACTGTCTAATTTCCTAATCTTCTCGTGAATTATGAGTAAATAATGATAAGAATGATTGATGGGTGAATTAGCTTTTAGTACAAATGTAATATTATAGTGGATCAGGTTCTTAAAAAGTTACAATCAGAGGTAATTTATCAAAATAATTTTGAAATATTTATTTTGCTACTATATCTTAAATTTTGTTTTGAAATACAATCATCAAATATGTTTACATAAAAGAGGAAGAGCAAAACAGCAAAATAACGTATTCTCATAAATACATTGTATGCCTTCTTCGTACATATCGGAATATTATCAGTTGGCTTTTTATCCCTAAAAAATGAAATAAAAAGTGGTAGTTGTACGATTTTGAAGCGATTTAAGTTTATATACAACTAAAATGCAATCTCTAGATATAGGAAGATGTGGTATGAGTGCCAATGAGACAACTGCATAGTTTGGATCACGAATACAGGATTATATTTCAAAAAAATCATTAAAGCAACAATGAGTCCACTTTTATCTGTATTATCATATTCAGCATTCTTCAATATTGGATTCATATTCTACTAAACATATTAGACTGATAAACGTTGAATGGTGCATTCATCTTATAACAAATGGACATTATCATTATATTGATCATAGCAAAACCTTTGATTATAGTTATTAAATAACAGCAGCAACTTCATTAATGTAATGTTTCTTTTTTACTTTGACATTATTACATTGATAAAGCAAAGTCGAAAGAGCGTCTTATGATCACTAATTAGAATTTGTAATTTGCACTCTAAGATTATAATTGTTGAAATGTTTTCGTTTGATGAACAGTTCATTTGGGGGCACTGTTTTACTTAAAACTACAATTATCCGTCACAGTCTAATATCATTTACCATCGACCATTCGCTTTGAAGAAGCCTTTTAAGTATAACGAAATATCTGCATAGTTATGGAATTTTGAACTTAGTCTATTCAATTTTTTATTACCTTAATATCTACGTGTTGTTTGTTTAAAAGGTTCTTCAAGTTTATTGCAACATTACGTGTATGCATTTCCTCCTTAATATATTAGACTGATAAACGTAGAAGCATGTATGAATCTTATCACAAATGGACATTGTCATTATATTTGATAGTAGCAAAACCTTTGATGCTAATTATTCAATAACAGCATTTTACTTCATAAATGTTATGTTTCATTTTGACTTTGACATAATTACATCTATAAAGCAAAGTTTAAAGAGAGTCTTAAATTCACCATTTAGAACTTGTAATTCACACTCTAAGATAATACAGTTTAAATGCTTTCTTTTGAAGAAAAGTGCATTTTGTGGCACTTTTCTACCTTAAACTAATATTATCTGTTGCCGTCTAATCTCATTTATCTTTGACCATTCGTTTTGAGGAAGCATTTAAAGTAAAGCGAATTATTTGCAATTTTATGGGATTTTGTACTTAGTCTTTACTATTTTTATCATCTCAATATCCACGTGGTCTATAAGTTGTTTGAAACAACACGTGAATGTTGGTTTAATATGAATAAAAAAAGTACAGCTCAAATTTAGTCTAAGAAACGGAAAACGATTAGCATTTGGATGGAAAACGTAGACTTGTGATAAAACATATGAAGTCAGACATTAGACTATCCTTTTACAAAGAGTTATTAATTCCTCATGTCAGTAAAGTTGTACATTCAATCTCATTAAGGGTTGATTTTTCCACACTTCCGACATGTCTCGCGTTAATTGGAAGATTATAAATACACAGCTTAGCAACGGAATATAATTCCATCTATTTTCATTCCATTTTGAATTTCATTATTTTCAAGTTTTTACAATAAATGTAAATGTCACTCTATGTTTGTGACAATTTGCAGCTGCATCAACGTGGAAGTGATATTAGACATATAATTTGTCAAGTCGTGTAAAAGTGCATAGATTCAGAAAGAAAAAAAATACTTGAAAATGTTAATGATCACTCAAACCAGATTGACCTTAGAAGTACAACTTCAATTTTAAACCGCTCAAGATCTATTTTGTTGGGGAAATTTCAGCCTTAGGTTTTACAAATACAACTATACAATCTATTTCCAAACAATTTAATCAAAATATCATTTTTTCTATACAAGTACCGAGGTACTGGTTTCGAAGTTGATGGAATGCCCTTGATATACAACCACTAGCGCCTAACGATACCGAACCAGTAGGATTATGGTATATGTGCACGACACATGTTTGTTTCAATCATTTATAATAGGTGCGTTCAAAACCAAAACCACAGAAAAGAAAATATAAAACAGTTTCCGTATTATGCTAAGAAAGTATTACTTTATCAAATATCAAATTGCCTCTAGTGCAGACAAACTGTGGAAAATATCACCAACACTTAATATATAACATTAATAGCCATTGGCGATATTCATGACGTAGTTCATTCACATCTACACATGTTAGCGTTAGTTTTATGGGGTATCATTCTTCTACCATCAGGATCAGTAACAGACAAATATGCATGTAAAACGCACAATAACGCACAATAAAATTAATTCAGAATGAGTTCATGTAAACTGTATACTTGATTATGGCCATACGATGACTCGTAATTGTTTTTATCATTTTCCTCCTTCTTGTGTGAATGCCATTGATACTATATGGCGATCATACAAAATCTCGTTTTCATATAGTTTTGATATAGCTGTGAACGAGGTTTTGGGTGTGTTCTGGGGGTTATGACAACTGAATGTAGTGATGATGTTCTTGTTTGTATGTTTGCTGATGTTCTGCTGCTTGCGAGACTGTAATGAAAACAAGCTTTAAAGAATACAACTTTATTCAGTGCTGGTCAGAATGAAACTCAATACGATACATAATATTTAACATATAAACATACATAACATCATATATAAGTGTCTTGTCTTTAATTAACCAATCATCAGTTACTCCACTGTAAAATAATTAAAACACCCCAAAACATGTTCACTCAATGTCCAAACTGAGAATTAAATTGCATATCAAAGCAAGTTGATTTTAAGTCCTGGATATTAAATGTAAATAGAAACGAAAATATAAAATTAAATGAATTTTAAAACACGTAGAAATAAATTCTAAATTATCAAAATTGAGAATTTTATATTAAAGTCCAAAATATTAAACTGAAGCTGCATTTTCCCTGGTCACATGCATATCCATCAATGGTAGGCGATTCTTCCTCATATGAAAAACATTTTCAAAATCGATGGACGGCATTTTTGATCACGTTTGTATCAATATATATAGTATTTCAGCGCCTTTGTCAATCGCATCTTGTTCATGTCTAATGCATAGCCCATATGTTTAAGTGGGTGTAATGAAAGTCCAATATCCTTTTCATTGTATTAATCACAGAAATGAATTATTAAGTCAAAAGAATAAAAAATATGTACTTCCTTTTTATGTAATTTTCACGGCTACTTAATTTGTTCGTTTCCTGTTAAAGGTGAAATTGACAGCTGTGCTCAAATACTGAGTTATCTTTGACAGCTGATGAACTAATCATAACATCCCCATGCTATGCAATGTCCGACTTTTTTGTTTGACAAGATCTTTTCCAGGTGTTTTATTAGTATAAAGGCCAATCGTGTATTTTTCTTAGTTTTTGAATATCGTTTGTTAGAAGGCTTTTGGTGGTCTAAGATCACAAACAAAACACAAAAATATTTTAGAAAATCAAGACATTAGGACCCTTTATATGGTTTATGTGACATTTCAAATGTATGTCTGAAATCATTTATAATTTGGTTTTAAGGACATAAGCTGTGATTAGACAATTTTTTTTTGTTTCAAACATCTATTAAAGCGGAATATTGAAATAATATTTCGCTATTAACAGTCAATTTGATTCAATTTGGTCAAAATAAGATCAAAAACATCGCAAATGTATTTATTGACTTGCAGGTTAATAACTTAATCTAACTTGAATCCGTATTCATTAACCCTAACTTGACCTTTAGCTGAAGATCAGATACGTATGCCCTTAGCGTGTTCAGTTATTAAAAAAGAAAAGAATGTCAACATTGAAAAGTGAAACAAGAGAGCCACCATCAAAAAAGATTTCTTTGACCGATTCGACCCACAAGAAATCCTTCATATACAGGTAAAACGGTGATTTTCATTTTTTAAATCTATGACATGAAATCAAACAAATCAGGAAAAATCGTAATTACACAACTCCACGTGCTTCTCCGTCTATTTATATTGATATCTATATTTATACCGAGGCGAATGACTATCGACAGTGTTCGGAGGCAATTTCGATAGTTAATTAGATGGCGTCTTGTCTGAAATACGAGCGGAATGCTGATACATTCTCATGAGTCCATGCATTGTTAATTGTTTCTTTTGGACTTTTTGTAATTTGGATAAACGTTCAAGTATGATATGAATCAAATATAAAAATTTAAGGCAATTCTGTGATCATGAATTTGAGAGCTATGCCCCTTTCAAAGACAAACATTCAATAATAATGTGTTGTTTACTAGATTACTTTATGAACAACACAAATGTTTTTGACCTTAAAATGACATCAAACTGTATGCCATCTTTAGCATGTTTAGTGTACGGGTCATTATTAATTTTTGTTCGTGTGTTGTCACCTGGTTGGCTGGTAGATTTGAAAATTTGACTTGACGCAACACATCAGATATATCCAGCTTAACTAACACAACGTACAGTGAATCGTTTGTTGATCTTTAACAAATCTTATTTCTTTTAGTTAAATGAGTTTTATTCTTTCATGATCATTTTTTTTCTGAATATTTGCGATATTTGTTTTTTTTTTTTTTTGCTTATTTCTAATAAAAAAGACGTGTTACAACAAACTCTTATACAAAACCAATTATTTTAATAAATGGCTCTACAAGACCCATATACTTCATATGCTATACTACAAGTTTGTAAATAATGATTTGTAAAAAAAAACTATATATATGACGGCAAATATTCGAGGAAAGTTTATCAATAGAAAACATTGACACTCAAGATCTCAATTTGTTGAGCCTAACTTTTTGACTACGATTTTATTACATTTTGTTTGTATATTACTATCATATACTAGTATCAGTATCTTTGCACAAATCCCAAGGCTTAATATTTTTTTCTTAATTGTGTAGTATCGTCTATCCTAGACGATCCGATACCCATTAAACTTGCTGGTTGGTCGTTATTATAGACTATATATATATGTATATGTATACACGTCTAAACATGTGACAACTTTATGACAGACATTCTCCATCGGATAACACGTGGTTATACAGGTGCTAACACCATATATATATAATTCGTCTCAAATTTAGGCTAACAATGTTAGATCTTCAAATTTGCGCCAGCAAATTTTGTTCTTCCCTCGGTGGGACTCATGTAGCCTTGTAGGTCGGGTGGTCTAGGGCGCTGGACACGGTGCAGGCGGTGTTGATACGATGTCAAAGACGCAAAGGTTCGGATCCCGCGGAGGGAAGACCAAAATTTGCTAACGCAAATTTGAAGATCTAACATTGTTTGGCTAAATACAGAAAAAATGAGGGTGATATATTACATTCATTTGAATAGTCATTTTAAAGAACATGTTTACTAGGTGGCAAAAACTGTGTGCAATTGATACATGAAAAGTAATATTTAATGATTATTATCAATTTGATAACTAAACCTCCCTGCTGTTGATATGCAGAAAAAGATTTTATCGGTTACTTGAATTGTCAGAATAATTGAATTCGAATGATCTTTATCTTTGAGATAGAAAACGTCAAAAAATGAGGAATGAGTCGCCTTGGGTAGTAAAATATAATGGTCATGTTCATAAAGACTTCAAAGTACGGTGCATTTTATCAAACTATTATTATAGAACGTTTGTTGCAACTAGACAAAATAATAACAGCTCAATTATTTTGACGCAACATATCTTCAAATGATATATTAAAATGATTTGAATGTGATAAAAAAAAAGATAATTAATATGTTGATCTTATTTTTTCAACATTAAATGTATCAAAAGTATAGATCCAAAATCAAACAAATGTACTTTATAAATCATCGATTGTTAAAGTTTACTTACAAGATATATTAAAATAAAAAGAGATACTCTAAAACGCTATCCGTCCATACATGATAACAATGGAATAACTTTTCATTTTTCGATTAACTGGGCTTTATTATTCACAAAAGGACCATATTAACTACATTGTGGATAAAAGAGAGGCGAAAGATACCAAAGGGACATTCAAACTCATAAGTCAAAAATAAACTGACAACGCCATGTCTAAACAACGTTTAAATAGGTTGGCTGACCTAAATGTCTCTCCAAAATAATAGCAGCTATTTTAGCAAATACAACCAAATGACTTAATGAATACCAGTACTTTTCGAGATTTCTTTGTAAGAATTATCTTAAACACAGGACGTTGTACAAAATATAGATACAAAGAACTGGTTTGACACATTAATTTGAATAAAATGAGACATAAAGTATACACCAATTAGACAGCCATATATATATATATATATAAACACACAACCAGAGACATCTTGCTGGCAACATACTGTCTTCAACAACAGATATAAAGACTGACAGATCTACCACAACACAAATTTCCCTGAAAGGGAAAAAAGCCAACAATAAAACATAACCCAGACAACCACTGACGAGTTTCTTGACTTGAATCAGACACGTAAACATTGCAGAAGACTCCTGATTAAGATAGAATTCAGTACACCAATGTCACCATTTTAATCTATTTCATTGCATTTGATACTACGTATAATACAAAACCAATTTTCCCGTTTGACATTTTTAAAAATCACTTTTTCAAGAAATTACAAAGTTGGTTGTATTCTATGCGGTAAATTAGTTTCCAAATTAAATAGAAAATGATGCGAATCTCGACATTTTTTCGTTAAGATTTAACAGCGATAGTCAATTTGATTCTTTATTTTGGAATAACTAATGCTTTCCTGTCTTATCTACATAAGAAATGGGTTTAATTTCTCTTTTATTAAAATCATTGTGATTTATTGTTACTACTGATTGATGTAAATAACGTTAATCTAATAATTTCATATATCTATTATAAAAATATTAGGTTATAGCCATTCTATCCTAGGTAAGTTTCGTTGCTTTAATTTTAAGCTACGTTCTCATTTGTTTTAAAAGCAACTTTCAACTTACAATTCCAAAAGTTAAAAAAATCTTTCCAAGGAAATGTTTTTTTATCTGAGTGTTTAAATTGTCTTTTAAGTTGTACAACACAACTCATGGAGTATTGATTTGTTGACCTGTGCATTTGTCTAAATATAAAAATAAGAAGATGTGGTATGATTGCAAATGAGACAACTCTCCACAAGAGACCAAATGACACAGAAATTAACAACTACAGGTCACCGTACGGCCTTCAACAATCAACAATGAGCAAAACCCACTGCTTAAATCACATAATGTGGATGGTCTGTTGCAAAAAATATACGCTTATGGATAGTTTTCGAATGATTGACTTAGTGTTATTTTGTTTGCCGCCATTTAAGACGGATGAACGGTTGAGTTTCTTATTTTAATAACCACATTAAAACATGCTATACACAAAAGACTGGGTTTTAGCTTTGCTCGCAGTACCACTATTACTTTTTTTCGAGATGAGTTATTTCACTTCCTTGGCTTTCTAAATTGAGGATTCATGCCAGGGCTTACGAGAAATGGTAAACGTCTCATTAATATACATGCTTTTGTCTTTTATTGCAATTCAGTGAAAAATATGTCAATAATATTAAATCTTAATAGTACCGAATATTTGATAATGCCTTTCATCTCTAACAGATTTCTTAATTTATTACTTTTACATCAAACAGGATGTTAAATGTAATGGCAGCATTGTTTTAAATATTAAATGGCAGATGTATTTCTATTGAATATCTTGTTATTATACATGAACATTTGTTTCATTGCAGAAACATTTTAATCATCAGAGCGTTATTTGGAAAAAAAAACTACTATACGTTTGATGGTTAGTTGTTTCATTGGCAATAACACCTCGTCTCCTTTTTTGTATTAGATAATTCGAAAAGTGCAATGCAAAAACAATTAATTTAAAAAACTGGATGTTGATGGCAATTCCTTAATACATGTTCTATCTCACAAAAATATTAACAACTAGTCTCTTCTCGGAAATCTTTAGGCTCGAGTTATGGTATTGTTACCTGGTCTTTGAGACGAAATCTTAACCTATATATCTCTAACCTATTATAGATCTCTTTTCTATGTTTTTTCCGTTTGTTGGTGTTTACCTTTTATAAATATTCAAAATTTTAGTCAACTATATCTCATGCGATGTTTATTAACATAAGGTGACATAAATGTACACTACGTTTATGGAAGTCATTTTGAAGCCATCTTACTTGATATAGTCTAACGTTTTATTTTGACAAGTTTTATGGACTTAGCTGATTATGCGGTATGGGCTTTGCTCATTGTTGGAGGCAGTACGTTGACCCATAGTTGTTAATTTCTGTGTCATTTGCTCTCTTGTGAAGAGTTGTCTCATTTACAATCATACCACATCTCCTTTTTATTTTCACCCTTTTTTACTTTACCTTTGAGTTCGGTGTTATTGTTAATACTTTTTTGCCTCTTTTTTCAACCTCGATATGTATCTTCTTAATAAATATATGAGATTTGAACATTGGTAATCTGCTGTTGCCTCTAATTTCCATTCGATAATTTCATATATATATATATTTCCTATCAAGTAAATTCATATGTTTATATAAAGTATGGCAAGATTTCGTGATGTTTCTGAATATTTAATTAAATAATGAATGCTTAAAATAGCACGTAACTGCAAATTTTTATTGTCGAACATTTTGTCAAATTCGAGATTTTATCGCTTATATGAAAAGAAAGTACATCCTAACCCCAAAACATAGCTTTACGGAAACGACAGCTGAAATGTATAAACTTAAGGAGATGTGGTATGACTGCAATGAGACAACTATCCACCAAAATTCAAATATAAGCAATTATAGGCAACCGTACATGTCTTTCAGATAAACAAAAAATTCTTCTGGTTTTGGAGGTTTTTATTTCAAAATAGAACAGAAACAATTAAAAATTTACAATTTGTTTTCAGAGTTGTTTTGCGACAACATTGCAAAGGGGTACACACTTTTTTAACTTTTAGGGTTCAGGTATGTTAATATTTAGACTATATTATATTCAGTCTCAACAAAGGTTTTTATTATGTGTTTTAATATTCGGACAGATGGTCTAAAAGGGTAAAGGGAGAGTTTGTAAAGGTAAAGTAGGTTAAAAGACATCGTATTATGTACCTGTAAGATTTTAGGCTATCTCGACAAGTGCTGTTTGTAATTATTTATGCGTGTATGTCTGTATTATCGGCGGAGTCCAGTCTTGATGTTGTTCATGGTCAGTTGTACTGCTTATTTTTTTTTTTTTGGTAATAACTACCAACATTTGGATGTTTTATTCATTATGAAATTTCCAATATTGACCGGATGACTGACACAAATACATTGAAAAATTCCCATACCTCTTTCCTATCAAAAAAGAAATATTCAATCTGTAATAATGAATATATTTATTACACTTCATTAGACGTATAGACGACGGAATTTATCGCCAAACATTCCTATCGAACCAGAATAAAATAGCTTTCTTCCTGTTGAGAACAGAATTTATGGAGTATAAGTCAGAATATTTTGTCATTGTTATTCTTCTAGATTTATATCAGGCTACGCTCTCACTGAAAAGCAGGCTAAGGCCATGATTGACTTGCGGAAGGAAAACCGTACTATTTCGATAATGATCATTATTTGATAAACAGTAAATTTATAGAAAAAGACCGTATAAATGATATTCCATGTCAACCTATGAGTGATGACTACTAGGCTGATACTATCCTAGTCAAACAGTACTGTTTTCCACACAGTGGTTGTATACTCTGTAAAGATGCGAGGCTTATAATTTTGTACGCATAATGCGTGGTTCGTCTACATGCATGCCACTAATTATAAACTTAAAGATTCATAAATGACTTTTCTTTACACATGAAAAATGCACGTGCAACATTTTAAAACCTATATAAGAATAACATGTACGTGTCCGTTATTGTGTTGAATAATATGTATACGGTTAACATATGAAGGGAAAACGGTACTATTACATTTTCCCAGCATTAGGTTGGTCTTTTGTGTACCCAAGGCAGGTGAAGGAGGTCAACTTAGGAGCGCTGTGATTGGATGTTAGGGTACAATATATTTTTTTATTTATCTATGAATAACTGCAGTGTGTATATTTACAATATAAATTTTGAAACCTATTGAAATATTTTCTAGAGAATTATTCGAAAAGACTTCAAAAATTTCATAAATTTGGTGTAAAATGACGGTGGGCATGGATAACATTAACAAGCTCCATTGGAAGTTGGTCATGATACTATTTGGCTTCAATTTTCAAAACAGAATAATAAAGTACTAACACCACACATAACTGTTTTATCGGGGTTTTTATTATAAAAAGTGGTAAATTTAGAAAATGTTAGTATTGTCGCCTATGGCAGAATAAATAGTACCGTTTTCCCTATACTGAAGAAAGCAAGGGAAATCAAAATCAATCCGACTTCAGTTAAAGTATACTATTTTGAAGCTTTTGGTTAGTACATTTGATTTTTATCACAAAGAATAGAATTTTTTCACTGAGAACAATACTGTGTTGAGAAAAGTGCTGAGTCATCATAATAAGTCAAATTGATGGGTACTGATATAAAACTTTATTCTAGGATTTCAATATTAACTATATTGTATAAAATGCACCAAACTATAGTTCTTTTGTATTTGTTTTCACCTTTCGCAATGATTAATTTAATTGGAAACACCAGAATTCAAGTAGCGACAAATATTTTAAACTGAAATATTTGCCTTTTTTGCTGTGTAATTCCCTAAATGTATCACTTGGGTATTTCTGTAGACATAATCTATTCAAATGGGAAATTGTCTGGTTAAGTTTGTACTGTTTATGGAGTAAGGCAACATTTGGTCATACTAGAAGCATTTTCAGTGTTAAAATTGTCCATCTAAGAAAAAAAGAGGCCCACTTGAGGCTAAATTTAGATAGAATTTATACTCTCCTGTGTAAAGAATTGGTCATATTCTTGGCAATTCATGCAGCAAATATTTCAATAGTGCTTCATTTTGTAGTTTCTATCTTTTATTATATCAGGCATATATAATTTTTCATTTTCTACTGTTTGAAAGGACTTTTGTTGGAAATTAATACTCCCAAGGGACATAATTCAGCTTTTTCATAGATTAATACAGGCAACAAAGGCAACTTTACAGCTGAGTATTTTGCATATTTAATGTTAAAAGTGTCTAATATCTTTGATCTCATCATCTCAAGACAGAATAATGGATTTTATAACAAGCTCTGAAATTTTGAACCACAATATGGCATATACTAAAGCATGGAATGGAGATTAGTATGAAAAATCTTGAGTTTGTGCTTATGTTGTAAATTTTGGATGAAATGAATACAGATTGAATGGAACTGTTATTTTTTTCTGTTTAAATGGAACTGTTTATTATTCTTTTTAAATAAGATAAGATATGATTGGATACATGTTGTTTATTAAGCCTTATCTGAAAGAAGTAGAGAAAGAGGTAAACCAGAATGTAGGGGTGGGGACATTAAATGATCCATGTTTCTTTAAGTAATGGGAACATACAAGTACTTATTATAGCCAAGGTTTTCACAATAACCCAGTATTGCATTAATGGTGTCAAAAGAATTCTTTATATCTTAATGTCACAGTATAGGGAAAACGGTACTATTACATTTTCCCAGCATTAGGTTGGTCTTTTGTGTACCCAAGGCAGGTGAAGGAAGTCAACTTAGGAGCGCTGTGATTGGATGTTAGGGTACAATATATTTTTTTATTTATCTATGAATAACTGCAGTGTGTATATTTACAATATAAATTTTGAAACCTATTGAAATATTTTCTAGAGAATTATTCGAAAAGACTTCAAAAATTTCATAAATTTGGTGTAAAATGACGGTGGGCATGGATAACATTAACAAGCTCCATTGGAAGTTGGTCATGATACTATTTGGCTTCAATTTTCAAAACAGAATAATAAAGTACTAACACCACACATAACTGTTTTATCGGGGTTTTTATTATAAAAAGTGGTAAATTTAGAAAATGTTAGTATTGTCGCCTATGGCAGAATAAATAGTACCGTTTTCCCTGAAGGACGAGTAGTTGGAAAATATATGACAATTCAAAATATAAATATACTAAAAGTTATTCAGTACAAATTTCGTATTTCTAGGCAAAGAAAGAAAATCAAAGGGTAATTTGAACCTCAAAGGATGTGATATATTGTAGACGGAAAATTCTGTAGTGGAAAAAAAGAAAATCTTTTCAGGCACAGTATTTCTGTCTTCCTTTACGTATTTCGCATGCATAGGTAATCATATTGACAATATCGATGCACTTGATTCCACTTCCTTGCTATTTGTATAGAATGTTAGGTTTTATAGGTAATTGTTTGAACATAAAAATCGAAATAACATAAAAATATATAATACTACACAGATTGCATGAAATCCTGAAACGGTAAAACCACATATTTGTTTATGTCGTTCGTCCATTCCTATTATGTGTCTTGTCTAGATCAGAAGTATGTATGTCATGTAAGCTTCTGTTTCCTAATTACATTTTGACTTATTCCTCTGTTATGGGTGTGCACGTAATAAAGTGCCTATGTTTTATCTCTTTCTTTTTTCACACGTAATTTCTAAGACTCGCGCGATAGGTTTTTAAATAGTTCTCAATTATAACAAGACTTAATAACTCTCAGAATTTATAATGGCCAGAAGACGTCATAGCAAAATCCCCCCTAATCATTTTAAATTTCATATATCTATTTTAAGGGTTTGTTGCATACGGTGCAGAAAAACTTAATAAGAAGTCACGCTGTTATAATAGTAGATTGACATTAATTAATACTTCACTTTTTAAGAACGTTAAGCATGTTAAAAAAAGCAAACAAAAATGGAAACAATTCTAAATGAAATAAAGGGCAGACAGTGTGATTTTCTTGAGTTTAAGACTGTCAATTTGGAACTTGACATTGACAAATGTGACGCCATATAATACGATGAATATTAAATAAATCAATCCTGCCTGTAGAAGCTAGTGTGCGTCAGTGCAAAACTATAAGTAAGACACTTTTGAATATCACCTTCATATCAATTTGATAGTACATGTGATATTTTTTACATTAAACACATCGCACACTTAGCAGACTATGCCTACCGCTTTGGTGTACCTTATTTACTCCTTGGTAAATGGAAGTATGCAGTGCGAAAGACAAAGGCTATCCAGGAGTTTTCGGCTTTAATCATTCATATTTTGAAATCCGAACTACTTTTTTGGCAGTTTTATGTTACTAGTTCGATTAAGTTTGTTCTAAGAGATACAGTGATACTGTAAACTTTAAAGATTTTAAAAGAGGGGCGAAATATACCAAAGGGATACTCAATCTCACAAGTCGAAAACAAACTGACAATGCAAAAAAAAAACGAAAAACGAAAAAGCCAGACAACAGTACACAAAACACAACTCAATAAACAAAAGACTGAGCAACACGTACTAAACCAAAAACCAGCGGTGATTTCATTTAAATGGTCAATCCCTCCATAATGAAAATATAAACAAGAAATAAATTGCTACACAAATAGTTCATTTGGTAGGTTGTTTGTTTGTTTGGAACCGGTTTGAGGGGTTTACATTTACGTTTTTTAAATAATGAAATTTTAACGCGCACGTTTTCTGTGTAAATGAATTACTTCATTGATAATATTTAATATATTGTATAAGGGGTATTTTGAAATGATGCATGATGGCAAGCATACATGGCTCTGGGGCTGCACAATTTTCTTTAGTTAATTGTAAGATGAAAAACAGAAACAAAAGTACAGTTCCTTCAGTAGGGTAATGATCAGCATAACAAGGTTTTAATTAAATGTTGTTTCAAGTACACCTATGCTGTATTTCTTTTCATGACAAGACAACCTGTTACATTCCATCAAGCTAAGAAATGTTCGCAGCTAATTAATATTAATATATATATCATATCTGCCAAATATTTCATCAGCTAAACATATAAGTTGCATGCAGACAATTCTTTGTAGATAGGAAATATCAACACTTGTTTTAGATTTATAAAGTGTCACAACAAAAGGGTGTTATTTGCCTTTATTATATATATTATCATATTGTTTATTTGCAAATCATTTTAATCCTTTTTAAGGATGTACTTAGGTAAATTCAAAAAATCTAAAATTAAAGATTGATACTATAAGTCAGAAGAGCATTAGTTAAGGAACAAAAAAAGGTAAAAAATATTGTTGGTTATGGAGCTCTTTTTCGAGGTATTTAATTTTTTTTTAAATGGCGGAAAAGGGCTGACTCGGACTTTTACCTTATATTTGCATTGGTATTATTTGGGTCTCAAATCGAAAGAAAAGAAATCTAGAATCTACTTAAATTTTGGTAGATGACCTTTTATGAGCTATTGCAGTCTTATATGAAAAGAAAAATTGGTGTTATGGGGCAAAATAATTTACCCTGTATGGTAGGAAAAAAACCAAGGAGTCCGAACATCTGACAAAAATTCCTAAACCTCACCTGAGTTCATCCATACGTACAATTACATTTGCATTAGAGTAGACACTACACTTCGTGAATTTAAATAGATTTAACTTCCAAGCCATCAATCGAAATTTTATTTTCTCAAAATATACGATAGTTTGAAATCCGATTATCATTTGCATATCAAGTAAGATTTGATAAACAAGCTATGCATAATTCGAAATTGCTTTGATACGAAACTATTAATGACCATTTCTAGTCCAAATTTACTCTTTTGAATCAGAAAACAATCCTATCTTCCTGTCAAGATACCAGTTGTATGTATTATTCATTATATTGATGGAATACCCCTGCTCAACATCCGATCATTTTTATTCTGTATCTTCAATATTAGTGAACTAAAAAACGAATGGACTTAAAACTTTTAGAATTGAGAATGGAAACGGGAAATACATCAAAAAGACAACAACCCGATCAAAGAGCAAAAAACAGCCCAAGGCCACCAATGGGTCTTCAACACAGCGAGAAAATCTCGCACCTCGAGGCGGTTTTCAGCTGGCCCCTAAACAATAATGTATACTAGTTCAGCGAAAACGGACGTCACACTAAACTCCGCAAAATATAAATGAACCCAAATTAAAAAAAAGAACATACAAGACCAACAGAGGCCAGAGGTTCTTGACTTGGGACAGGTGCAAAAATGCGGCGGGGTTAAACATGTTTTGTGAGATCTCAACCCTCCCCTATACCTCTAGCCAATGTTGAATGAACAAACACACAGCAATACGCACAGTAAAATTCAGTTTAAAAGACGTCAGAGTCCGATGTTTGAATTGGTAACAGACGAAACTAAGTAAAATGACAATAATCAACATAAATTAACAAATGACTACTAGCAGTTACTGACACGCCACCTCCAGACCTCAATTTAACTGACTGAAAGATTATGTCTTCATCATATGAAAATCAAGCACAATCCCTCCCGTTTGGGGTTCAGTATCATTACATTATAAAATATACGAGAAGAACATAACCCGTATCATGCCAACAACTGGTTTTAGAATAAATGTGTTTATTTCCGATGCAAAGACCATGTGAGTGAATCAGTATTAGTTCTAAAAAATGCCCTCTTTAATGACCTGACAACAGTATCGTAACTATATCCCTTCTGAATAAGTCTATTTAAAGGTTTGGTAAGCTTTTGAGGTGAATGACGACATGTTTGTTGTTTGTATCGAATATTAGATAAAAGATGGGAGGTGAAATACCTTAATGTATTAGATGTCTGCACGTTGATTTATATTTACGAATGATGTCCTTGTACCGATGATAACATTTATTAAATGTTTTGACAAGTTTGTGATATCGAAAACCCTGGTGTGATAATTTTTCAGTAATACAGAGATTTCTTTCGTTAAAATCTAATACGTTGTTACATACACGAGCTAATCGAACAAGTTGAGATATTAACATCATAGGATGGTGCCAAGGGAACGTCACCATCTTAAAATGGATAATTAACAATAGGAAATAAAATCATCTCTTTTATCGTAAATTTTAGTATTAAGCTTTCCGTTAAAGATATAGATATCAAGAAGCAGGAAAGGGCAGTGTTCATTGTTAGTATTAGCTTTATCTTAAGACAGTTAAGCAGGATAAATCTCTTTAGTATGCATACTGAAGTCGTCATTATTGAGAGCCAATACATCATCCAAATATCTAATAGTATTATTGAATTTTTGTATCAGATGTTGTTTCGATGGGTCTTTGTACTGATTCTAGTCATACATTGTAACTCGTAATAACACAGAAACAGGTGCGCAATAAGTGGTGCACAGTTAGTCCCCATTGGAACTCTGATAACTTGACGATATACGGAATCTCCATAGCGAACAAAATTGTTATCTAATAAACATTCAAGTGCAGTTATCGTATCAAAGCAGGTCTGATTGACATAGTTCTTTTGTTTGTTGTTACTAAGAAATGACCTAAAAGAGTTTGAACATGTATATATGCATTCTGACTTTCTAAATGCCCATTTAATTATGTATGTGTATTTTTTCTTAATGAGATTACGAGGCAAAGTAGTATATAGGGTAAAAAAATCAAAAGTTATGAACAAATCACCAATATGAGCATGCAATTTATCAAGTACTTCCAATGAATTTTTGACACTCAAAAAGTAATTAATTCCACCATTTTCAAAGGCCTTATCTGAACAATTTATTTCCAGGTTTTTGATTGTTCCAAGTGTACTAGTAAGTAGAATAGGCAGTTGAGGGGGTGGAAAATGTCTTAAAGACGAAATGAATCTATATTTGTAAGGTGTTTTGTGCAGCTTCGGAAGTTAGTACATAGTTTGAACTTTCATGTTATTCGGTCTGCTTGAAAAGAGGTAGCTAAAAGTTTACGTTTGTTACAGATGTCATTTTTCGAAAATTGAGTCAGTTGAAATGTTGATGAACTCGTGATTTCCTTTTATAGAACCGCAATATAAAATTTACGTCAAACAATAATGATATAATTGGCAGCCTTATCAGCCGGGACAAAAGACAATTCCTTTGCGAGTTTTTTTTGGCTTATGTTTGATACGAGAAATAAGGCTATTATGGTTGTTGTTAGGAATATAATGTTCTTTAAAATGTTTAATATGAATATCAACTATGTTCATTACTGAATTAAACAAAGAATCTGGATTTTTTTGTCAGCTTTTTCTCGTTTTATCCATTTCATACAGTAAGTATGGAGTGAGTCATTGATGATGTTACGACACTCATTCCAATTGATAATTAGTTTCTTTTTTAAGGAACGATTTCAACTCTCGGTCCTGGACAATGTTAAGGTCTCATGTTATAACATCGGAACTGAGGCCATAAATGTATTTTGAATTACTGCAATTTCATGACGTAGGTGTATTGTTACCTATATTAACATCTTTACACATCTCGCTATAATTAAACACATATTTACGGGTCGATTTTTTTGTAAATATAACAAATAAGAGGGAGCTCAGTATTATCAAAATAACTAGGAATTTGTTCTTTTACGGAATGATCATTAAGAATAACGGCAATAGTTACAAAATTGAAATCTTTATTGACATTTGATTTTAATAAAATGTTTTTTTATGATCTTCAGGGCGATCAATTTTGGGAAACAATTTAGAATAACAATATGCCATTATAATTTGGACGATTTCATACTTAGGACTGCAATATGGAATTGTGTTGCAAACCTCCAAAATTTGATGTAATTTATTAACAGGTAAAGGACAGACCTTGGTTACCAGAAAATGTCTGCCGTTGTTTTTGAAATAGTTATTGAGGTCCGAAATGTTTTGTTAGTACGAAATTTTCTCTGATGCGATTTATTCTGCGTCCATGAGAACGACGGTTTTTATGAACAGTTTTAGAAACTATATTCAAAACAGAATCGGTTCTGGATATATTACCAATTACCATGATATTATGGATAGACTCTGTAATTTTATAATCCAATTTAATTCAATTATTTTCCGTGATCGTACAAATTTTGAGTGAGATTTAACATTTTTAAATTTGAATTGAAAGAACTTTAGCGATCAGTAGTATATACCTCCTAATGTATACCTGCTTAATTAGATTTAGTCAAATTCTTGTCTTTTGTCCTTGGTAATGGTAAATATTCGGTTTGTAATATTACATATTATGCCCTTATTTACAATTGTACTAAAAAATGATTTTTATAAAGAAATATCTGGAAGAATTTAAAGTACCGGTAATCGTTTTGAAAATGCTTTGTGTTTGTTCAATTCACTAAATTTAAAGTAGATTAATATGAAAGCATATACATTTTGTACGAAAACAAAATCTGTCGAGGTCTTTTTCAGTAATTAAATCAAATCTGACAGAAGTAATCAAATACAATCAAACTGAATCTCAAATGCTATTAATAGATTTCTTATTTAATAAATATTTATGTCATCGAAAAATGTGCTTTGGTGTAATAGTATTATACATTAAGCGATACATTTACAAAAAAGCAGTCCAGCAATTCCCGAAAATATCTCAATGTAGTCTTATGGAACGGTTCTGGCGTACTCAATTATCAGTCTTGTGTCTTTGATGGGTTTTGTCTATAAAGGTATCATAAGTCTTCTGTGATTGCATGCAATAGGAATGATACCGTTTGTATGTAAATGAAATTAAAAAAAATTAGAAACACAAAGGTTTTTCTACTCTCTGGCATAGATAGTCTTTGCAAGATTTGGCACAAATCCTAGAATTTCGATTTTCTTTAACTTCGTTTTTTATTTGGCGTTCCTCATGGTTGGGTTCGCAACTGATGAGTTTTGTGTTGACGAAACGCATGCCTTTGGTATTAAAATATAAGTCTAATGATTTTATAAGTTTTACATATGTGAACATTCTACCTGATTAGCATAGATAATATGACTAATAATGAAAAGAATGAAGCTACTGTTAAGATAAAATGAACAAACAAAATAAGCAACATACCTCCAATTTGTATTTCTTTAAAATACATTTTTTTTCTGAATTATAATTGAAGTGAGTCACGGTAGGTGATAGTTTTTGATATTTCAGTCCATATTAAATTTCCCAGTAAGTCCTAACGTTAACAACATGGCATATTACATACACCAAGTATTTTAATTAATCTCATTAAAGAGATGTTACAAACTATTCCTAAGTTCATTATTTTGTAACAACAAATGAGACGACATCAGTTCTTTTAATTATGCCTTTTTTGCTCAAGGTTGCATTAAGGTCATTGTATCCTTTTCTTGTATATTTTAACGTGTTTAGTGTCCTTTCTTAATTACATTTTGACGACCTTGGTCTACTTCTTCAAGAGTTAAGAATGTTGTTATACATTATTAACAACGACTCTAGACAAATTTCCGGCTAATGATTTTAAAGGTTGGCATAAAACTCCCTATACACCTGATACAGTTGACTTTTATTGTTGTCATATGAAATAAGACAAAAATGGATAAAATTATATTTTGCAGGGTCTTCTCTATTACGACACAACTTTTATAATGGATCAACAAAATAAAATGTGAAACATGACGATAAATGATGCACTATAAGTTTATTAATAAAATATATTTTGAGCAAGTTGCAGTAAAATTTACTAATTGAATATAATTTTTTAAGTATTTTTGCATAAAGTTCTATTTTGGTCACAACAACATGTTTTACTATCTTAAAAATTTTATGGTTCAAATATTGACTTCTATACAATTTCTAACTGACACTAAACTGAAACAAACAAAAGACCCGAAAGGAAATTAGCAGTAAGAAACATTATTGATGATGATCACACATGTTTATAGCTTACAGGAAAAGTCTAGAAAACCAAAAATTAATAATGATATAAGAATTCTATGACCTGTGTAAACAACAGTGCCTGAAAGAACAACCGTGTCTGTTCAATGCCAGAGACTAACTATTAAGAGAAAGTATCACTTGATTAAGTACTTCAGGGATGAACGAACATCACCTTGCAAATCTAATTATCTATTTTTTATGAAAATACTAAACCCAAAGATTCTAATCTTCTTATTACGAATTCTATCAAATATTAACTGAATTATATTTGTTGAGTATTTTAAAACAATTCTACACTGATTTTATTTAGAATATATTGCATTTTGTATGAATTTGAAGTATATTTTTTTGTCGATTGTATTTGTTATAAATCTAAATGCCTTTTAAAATGCTTTAACAGATGCTTCATTAACATAGTTTAACAGGCATGTTTTAAGAACAGCAGCTTAATCAACCTTAATTAGTTTCATTTACCTCTCCTGGGAAACCTTTTTAACTATTCCTTAATCCGTTATGTTTTAACAATGACTTTTCTTATTAATTAAGACTTGTTTTTTGTTTTCGTATCTTTTGGGTTTTTTTTCTCAATGTTACATTTTTTAAAGGTTATTGTACCCTTTTCTGCTGACAGTACGCATGTTCGGTGTCCTTGCGTGATAAAGGTTTGACGACCTTGGTGTACTATACGAGTATCTAAAAGTAATATTAACGATTATAGACGAATTTCCGGCCAAAGCTTTTAGTTCCCTTAAACCAAACATTTTATTGCCTTACGAAAGAAGACCAAAACGGATAAGGATTAAACTGTGGAGGGTCTTTTCCAACGACAATACAATTTATAAAAGATTCTAAAAGGATAAAAAGGTTAAACCCGATACATGACGATTGATAATGCATTATGGGTGGACAGAAAGTAAAAATAATAATTCATGTTCTGTGGATTGAATATCATGTTATTCATTTAGATTCTATTTTGACCACAACTAGTATTCAATTATCTTAATGTTTAAATATTTCAGGGGTCATATAAAAGACCCGAAACGAAGATTGCATTCCGAAACATCTTGATAAATAAAAACAAAATATCTAGAGTATACAGCAAAAGTCTGAAAAGCCAAATATAATTCAATTATCATATTGAAATGCAAGGAGTATTATAACCAACAGTTCCCAATGAACAAATGTAACTTTTCAGGCTTATATAAGGTTTGTTAAGTAGAGAAAGGATCTTTTAACCCATATTGCATAAAATAAAGTACAATTCTGGATATACCCATTTCTAGAATAAAAAATAAACTCCAAGTACTCGCAAAGCGGTTTGTGTTCGCACCGGCAGACAAAGTTGCCAATAATGTAGTGTTGGTGTAACGCTAATACTACACAGAAGTTCTCCAAAACGAAATTATCAATTCTTCTACATTCAGGTTCGTACGCTCCACAGAGAGTCAAATTATAAACAAGCATATCACTGCCACTACCCAGCTTAAAGCCTCTTCCGAACATTTGAAAGTCCCGACTATGTACTGGTTACCTAAATTACACAAACAACCATTTAAATTTCGTTTCATCTCCGCATCTAGTAAGTGTTCTACTACTAATCTGTCAGTGCTTCTAACTACCTCCTTTACTACTATCAAAGAACTTATTATTAACTTTTGTAATACAGTTTATGAAAATAATGGTATTAATTTTTTTTGGAGTGTTAAAAATTCTTTAGAGGTTTTAGATAAAATATGTGTTTTTGATGGTCCTTTTAATGCTGTTGACAGTTATGATTTTTCTACTTTCTACACTACACTTCCACACAATCTTATCAAGAAAAAGTTTACATATCTAAGTAAATGGTCTTTTGAAAAATTTATTTGCTGTAACTAGTTTAAATGCTAGATACACTTACTGGAAATGTGAAGATATGATTGAAGCTTTAAATTTTCTCCTGAACAACATATATGTACATTTCGGCGATAAAGTGTATCGACAGGTAGTAGGTATTCCTATGGGCACTAAGTGCGCCCCTTTAATAGCAGATTTATTCCTGTATTGCTATGAATTACATTTTATGGCAAAACTCAGTAAAGACACGTCATTGTTACATTTGGTTGACACATTCAACAATACCTACCGTTATCTTGATGATATTGTTTCGTTCCTGATGATATATTTTCGTTAAATAATCCAGAGTTCTCTAAATATACTACCGAAATTTACCCAAAGGAACTTACTTTAAATAAATCTAACATAAACAGCAGTAGTTGTCCGTTTCTAGATTTAGACATTTCAATTTCTAAAGGGAAACTCCATACTAAAATTTACGACAAAAGAGACGATTTTTCATTCCCTATTGTTAATTTTCCTTTTTTAGTCGGCGATGTTCCTTTGGCTCCATCATATCGTACTTTCGTTTTAATTTGACCTGTTGACACAATTTATAATGCATTTCTGTATTTCAATGTTTACTTATTTTGTGTTATATCTAGTCTCACATTTTCTTTTTATATGTACCACCTCTGATAAATATCTAGTATGACGATACATTTTCACATCTGTACTCGTACTCTGAACAAAAAATTTATTAATTACGGAAGTAAACATTTTTTACAAAATTATTGTATTTAAATTTACGTTGTTTTATTTAATGCCATTTTGTCCCAGGTAAGAGTTGTCTTTTTGACACTATTACTACATTTTTTTTATTACTACCTGTAACGTCTATGTTATATAGGCACCTACGTTTTAATATTGTATTTATATTGTGTCATAGATCAAACTTATTCGTTCAGTGTATGTTTACTTGTTTTTGTTTAAATGTCTTTTTGATCGAGTTAAGCCATTTCAATTGATATTTTATAGTATGTCTTTTTATGTTTTAAACTACAAACAACTCGAAATCATCTATTACTTATGCAAAGAACTGAACTTACAGAAACTCATTAAATAAGATTTGCAAATGTCCCTATTTTTAAAATTCCATATATTTTACTGAATTAAATTTAAATCTGTAATTGAATACAGTGTAATTTAACAATCCTACAGACATTTGATTTAGAAAACATTTCATTTGAATGAATGGGAAATAAAGATCTTGTCATTTGCATTTTTTACATTTTCAAAAGCCATTTGAAGGTTATGAACACATGCTTCTTTAACCTACTTCAACTAACAATTGTGAAAGTGCAGTACATGTAGAAAACTTAATCAGTTTCATTAATCTCACTTCCGACAGAGAATTTGACGACCTTGCTGTACTGCTTCATGAGTATAGAAGAGTTATATTTACAACAATTGTAGACGAATTTCCGGCAAATGCTTTTAGTTTATACGAAGTTTTCTTTACTTTGTGTATTGCCATACGCAATATGACCTCATTGGATCTAAATTATACTAAACAGGATCTCTTTCAAAATGCAATTAAAAACGCATTATCAGTTGTAAGTCTATATGGTTTTTATATGACTTTGGAAACGTCCCTTAGGATTATATGTCATACTAATCATTAAGTAATTCTGCATTCGGATATACTATTCTGGTCACAACAACTATTGAATTTGACGATTTCATGGTAAAAATAATGACCTATTTTCTTCTTCTAAAGAATGATTAATCGAAATCATCATAAAACAATGAAAATGACCCATATCTATTATAGGTTACTGAATCGTTAAGCAGAACGAATAATAATAATTATCTAATATATACAATAATAATGGGCGCAGTGTAACCATAAGACTATATTAAAACATCCATAGTTTTACCTGAGGCTTGTTACAATGAAGTCAGAGAAAGTATCTTTACAACCACATCACATATAAAATACAAGGGTAAAAGAATCATTTTTTTTTTAAATAGGGGATTTTCTATTATTTTTGCAAAGTACTGAACATTTAGAGAATGTTCGTATTTTCAAAATTACATCAGCTATGTCCTGAGTTAGATATTAAGTCAGTAATTGAATATAGTATACTTGAAAAATCATATATATATATATATATTATTTAATATGTAGAATACGTTTCAATATCTAGACGTGTAATACATTTCTAGCTACATGTATTTGCATATTTCATAAGTTCGAGTACCAATTAAATGTTTTGAAAAAAAATAATTCATTAACCTAGTTCAGCAAGCAATTATTAAAGTGCATTAAACCATTCTAAATTAGTTTTGAAATGTATATTGAGTTTGAAATT
Organism: Mytilus californianus; assembly: GCF_021869535.1. Lineage (NCBI taxonomy): Eukaryota > Metazoa > Mollusca > Bivalvia > Mytilida > Mytilidae > Mytilus > Mytilus californianus. The sequence continues at coordinate 54,993,893 of NW_026262679.1, read as the reverse complement.
GTAATATATATATAACTACGTAAAAGATGGAATTAAGGAAAAACATGTTTTGCCACAACAAACGGCCTTCGTACGTATCAATGCTTTTTCGAAATGAAATACACTTTAAAAATTCTGTGTAATCCATTGTTTGCAAATTCAGATCCCCCCTACCCATATAATGTTTTATATATATATATATATATATATATATTAAACCTTTTGAACAATATAAAACAAAACAATCGTCACATTGACGGTAATGAGAAACGATTTGCTTTATATTCATGTTTATATATCTTCATCATTTATCTATACATCCTAAAATGTATTTATCACTCCAAAAATATATTTACAAATCCTACAACACTTAACATCTTGAGAAGTTTTTATAATGTCTTCCAAAGTCTTCTGTCATCGAGGGTGGTAAAGGGTTATTTTCGTGCAACGTGTTTTGCCATTTTTATTTCACGTGCAGTCGTGAAAAAGGTTCGTTATTCACCGTGTTTCGTGAAATCGATAAAAAGATCAACGTGCAAGAAATTTTTAATTGTTCGTTCATCGTGAAATGGCAATTCTATTTCGCGTTCTTCCGTGCAGATACCCCCCTTTACACCCCTCTTCATCCTCTAGCTAAGTATTTTAACATTGATAGTTCTGTTTAACAATACAGACTTTAGTGAGATTGAAGTAATCGAGATTGTAGTCTAAAGTTTTGGCTCACTGGGAGATACGACTGCTTTGTTACACTGCTCATATACTTATTGAAGCGCTTGTTAAATGACTGGTTAGTCTCGCCAATACTGAAAAGACCAAATGTTAATATGTCAAATGCATTTGTACTATTCACACATATTGTTTCTGGTGGACTGTCAATAACAACAAAGTAATCAGTACTTCGAAATTAGCATGTCTTAATTTAAATGATTCATTCTGACTCTGTTCTGCTTGTAAATATTGATATTGTGCAGAACTAAGATTAAAACTTCCTCAGACAAATTGGCCAGTTTTTCTGTGCGAGTACATTTGATTTATATGCTCACAAACTTTAATGATTCAACCACCATGGATGTATTGAGGAAGCTTGCTGGCCTCGAGTGAAAGAGTTCTTTGACTTAATCCCCTGTCGGGCCAAATCAAATGCTTGGAAACTGTTATTTGCTACTCCTCCGTTAAGCTCAGTATGTAGGAGTAAGATAAATGTATCCTACAGACTGTTACTTTGTTAACTAACATGTTGGAATTCAAGCTCAACATGTTGGTCTAGTACATAATAGTGTTTATAATCATTTCGCATCCTTAAATGGATGTTATGTTTTCAACTGGAAAATAAACATAAATTTTCTACTACCATCATCAAAATCATTCTATTAACTTTGTGATTTAATTGATTGGTGTTTAACGCCACTTCCAGCACTATTGGGCTATTTCGTGGTGGTCAGTTTTTATTAGTGGTGGAAGTCGGAGTGCCCGGAGAGAACCACTGACCTTCGGTAGGAAAACTGAGAGCCCAGTCAATTAAGATTGTAGTCGAGCCCCCACGTGCAGGATTCGATCTCACAACCTCAGTGTTGACAAGCTGCTTAGACCACTCGGCCCCCGAGGCCACTATTAACCGTTTGATCTTGAGTAAATCTTATTAGGATTATTCCAGAAACACGTTCTTTAGCCATAAAACCAGGTTTAACCCACCATGTTTTCTTTAAATGTCCTGTACCAAGTCAGGAATATGGCAGTCGTTATCAAATAGTCCATTTGTTTCTATGTATGCTTGCGTTTGTTTTTGTTGCGGTTCAGTGTTTCTGTTGTTCTGTTGTTTTCCTCTTGTAGTTGGTGTGTTTCCCTCGGTTTTGGTTTGTGACCAGGATATGTTTTCGCTCAATCGATTTATGACTATTGAACAGCGGTTTACTACTGTTGCCTTTATCTTTACGCACTGACATCGGTATCTTGCGTTAATTCGGGAAAGCAGCTAATTGTTTAAAATGGTTTGTAAAAAAAACAAAACAATTTACATATGAATAAAAGGAAAAGTTAGAGCAGACCAGCCAAAAAAAGTCAAGACATCTAGATGTAGGTACATGTATTTTATGTTAAGCTCTTAATCATCCCGAGGTTAGAATAGTTGAAAAATTAATTTAACAGAGATATGCGTCTTGTTCAGTTTTAAAGGCCGTACAGTGACCTGTATTATTGCTTGTCCTTTAGTCTTTCGTGGATTGTTGTCTCAATTGCAATCATATTACATCTCCTTAAGTGTATATTGGAATCATAAAGAAACACGAGCTTATACACGAAGATCCTCTTGACATGACTCTTATTTTTAAAATTGGTTTTGGTAGTTTTTACTCTGTTGAACTCAAGGTGAGTATATCTTTTATTGACGTCGTTGAATATGTTCAATATTCTTTGATGATACAGATCATGAAGTCTATTGCGTACTTCTTACTGAGTGTGAAAAAAAATCAATATTCACAAGCGGTTTATATAAAAATAAGAAGATGTGGTACGACTGCCGATGAGACAACTCTCCACTTGAGACAAAATAGAAGTGATATGTTCACCTCCTAGCAATTCTATCAATAGGTATAACTCATTATATTGTCAAAATAGCAATTTTATGCCATATCATGAAATTTCGATGTCTGACTATATATTTTACCAAGCGACAAGAAATTTTAAAGAAAAGTAGATACGCTAGGAGTAGTAAAAAGAGTAAGAGATGACATTTACATATGTATCTAATGCACAGAATTAAGAGGAAGTGGCTGTGAAACAGAATAAAATATACTGTGGGGACCTCCGCAAAAAGCATCACATTTGATATATATCTAATCAATTACAAAGGATAAAACTTTATGAGTTATTATTAAACGTCAATCGGGCTGATGTCAAGGATTCATCTACTCTCCATTAAGATTTTACTGAATGACCTATAGAGTAATTAAACCAAGAACAATTTAATGATCCTGTAGCCATTTCACTGAAAATACATTTCCGTTTTAATGGATATCTTATACAATAGTTTATAACTTAATGTTTCTCAAAATGTCATATCAACATAGCTCACAAAGAAAAGGGATGTACAATTTTAAGATCGGATATTAACCAAAATAGGCTTTAAATTGTCTTTTCTCAAAAAACGCAACAATTAATTATTTTTATAATTTATTAAAGAAAAGTAATATACTCAGTGCAATATGCGTTAATTTTCAACTAGGCCATATTAAATAACATTCATGAAATCACTGTCTCTTGACCTTGGAACTTCTCTATACTTGACCTCTGTTTTAATTTGGATTTGATGTTTCCAACCATTTGGATTGAAAATGATTGTATCCTTTTATGTTGTCAAAGCCTATGCTCTTTCTTGGTACCGTATATGAAGTAAGCCTCCAGTGTGCAGCAACGAATCTGAACTGGTTAAACTACATCTGTTGTCTTCTGTGAGTCAGGAAACACTGCATATCAACCAATGTTTAAGGTGAAGCCAGCAGTTGAAAATAAAATTAACTTATAATTATAACAACTGCAGATTGTAGTGAGTGCTCCTGAACAAGAATGAGACTTATTGTCTTCTGAGTAATTTTCGCATAAACGGCAGAACAAAGTAAGCCATGGCAGTTGCGTCTTTTGAAACGATTTCATGTATCTCGAGAAAACTTGACATAAAATATTATATTTTAAATTATAACATTATACAAATACTGATTAGATTACTTTCCAATGAATCTAGCTTAAGTTAAATACTCATATTTCATGACTTAATCTTCGTTAATCACCCTGTGCTGGATTTTTAAAATCACATTGTCTGTGATGAAATAGATTTTACAGTCTGTAATTGAATCAAGGGCATTTTAGCTATTATGTAGAGTTTTCAACGACAATGCATTTCTCTTTTATAGAAATCTCATATATTTTGTTTCTGGATCTGTTACATTAACCCAGTTAATCGGTTAGTTACAAAAGAAAAATATGCGATTAACTACCATATCATTTTACGAATTAGTTAATTACATATGAAAACAGGAGGATCTAAGGTGTTCATCAAACAAATAAGCAACTTTCAAACACCAATGTACAAAACAGCATTTGGTGGACAAAAAAATCTTCAATGATTGACGCGTGTCCAGTTAAAAATTTTCCAATTTCTTGGGGAATGGCGTCTGACGTTGCTAATTAATCTAAACTGGATTATATTACAGAAATGCCATCAATAGGAATTTTCATAATGGGATAATATATTTTGCTGAAAAGCTTTAACTATTTAACCCAATTTATTACGCTGAGCGGTTAAAATTAAAGTTAATTGGACATTAATCTGTTTGAATTTTCAGTGAAACGTAATAATGGATCACATGCGTTTTCATTATGCAAATGAGATTTTTTGGACGAAAACAGTGAACTGTAGCAGAAAATTGTACTTAAAATCACGCTTCATCATCGTAATATGATTGGATTGTTCTCATTTATAAAATCGTTTTAAAAACGTATCACTAGCTCAGTAGCCAGCACTTCTGATTTGACATGAATTATCATCGATATGGTCAAAATAATAAATTAACTCTTAATAAAACTGAAATTTTGACCTACTAGTGATTTTCAACCCCTGGACTAGATTATCGTAGTTGTATTTGCCAAAACCTTTCGGAATTTTGGGTCCTCAATGCTTCAATTCTATATATTTCTTTTTTTTTTTTTTGCCTTTTTTTATCTTTTTGGTTCGAGCGTCTCATATGAGTGTTTTGTAGACGAAACGCACGTCTGGCGTACAAAATTTTAATCCTGGTATCCATGATGAGGTTATTCATATTTGAAAGTAGAGTATATGAAGACTAAACAAAATTTGCCTCACGCTTGTATGTAAAAATGATTTTTTTGTACTTTTCCTGCAATGTCAAACGGATGAGCAACTTTGCCTCACACTTGTGTGCAAAAAAAGATTTTTTCCCAGCATAATGTTCTCCAAATCTGGAAAAAATCAACTTTTATTTAATACCATTTGTTTTCATCACTCTTCGTGTGGTTATGTCAATTCGACACCACCTCTTTCTCTTTATCGGTACATGCACTATGATTACAGGATTGACTTTCTAATTCGGATAATTGAAAAACAAACACACGCGAAATAAAATCTATTTTGTGTAGGTATCTTGATATATAATTCACGTTGTCTCAGTGAAAAGTAATACACGTATTATAGATTTTCATTAAATGTGAATGTTTTCAATTTCTATTCATTGATGAACTCGGTTGACAATTTTTTGTGTTCATACTGTTTTAAAGTGCAATTATTGATATGAACAATACTGCTCTCGACAAAAGAGTAAATTTGAAATGTTATTTTGCAGAGATGCATGGAAGCAAATTATTTTATTCGAAAAAGACAAATGACGTTAATGTTGCCGAATTAGAATGTTTAAATTAGTGATTGTATTCTAAAGGTGTATCGGGTGTAAATTGATATTGAAGGCCGTGTGGTGGCCTGTAATTGGTAACTACCACTTCATTTTAACTCTGTTGGATAGTTGTCTAATTAGAAATCATACTACATCTCCTCATTTTTATAATAAACAATTTCATATGTTGAAAAGTAATAAACCCCAATCTTTGCCATTGCATGTAGATGGATGTCAACACCAGGCCAGCAGTCAGCACTTCTTAATATTTATCTGACTCTGTATTTATTCAATCCATACGATTTTGTCTGGACCTCATTTCCTTACTTTCAGATGAAGAAAAAATTCAGTTAACTATAAAATTATAAGAAAATCCTTATAAGGGGAATTATTTCGAGTAACTTCAATAAAATCAATAAACAATTAAATTTTTGCTGTTTTTCAATGTGTTTCAGATCTGATTCTTACAATGTACCTTACATAAGATCGATTTAACAGTCCTTTCTATACAGTGATATGATTATCTTCCTAATAAAAACTTTGTGATGCAGGTTACTACAATTAACAAAAGGGCATTATAAATCCGATCTATCCTGGAAGATATTTTATTATGAAAACGTTATCATGTGTCACGTTGTTATGATGAGATACTTGTCATCATAAGATTGTTAAGTGGCGTGAGATAATAGCCTTGTCGATATATAATACAAGCATAAAAAAGATTTTTCAATAAAGCAGTTCCACAACTGTTTTTGAGTGTATTGTAATTTTTAACAATCCCACCATATAGTGCGACTGAACTAACATGTAATAAAGAGAATAAGATGGCAACCTGTATGGATCTGAAATTTATTTTAAGCATACAAAGAATTTTCTACAACGTATTTTCAGAATTTGTTTATGTTGTTTATAATTCTTAACAATCCCTTCATAAGGACTTGATCGTACATTTATTACAAAAGTTGAAGGTAAACACTTGGGCAGCCTACACGTCTGAAATATATATTTTTTATTTCTTTATTTTTAAAGTCAACAGTGAACAGTTGAATACAAGGATGAGAAAAGAAAAAAAACTAATTGTACTTTGGCATTCTTCTTAATGTATTCTAAAGTGTTTTTAATTTTATTTGGTAAATAATAAATGTGTGTCTGCATTTTTTTCGTGGAATGATTTCCTATTTTTTTTTTAAACGTTAGTTATTTCAAAATGTACAAAAAGTCACCTTTATCAGTTTAGCAATATTGAATAAGTAATCCATCGACCACATAACTGAGTAAAAAATCATTATTATGCTACAGATCACGGTTATGTTAACGGGAAATCATTTCAAAATGAAAAAATCGTCGAGAGTATTAGAAATAGGAATAAACAAAACACAAGTCCTCCATTGACTTCAAAATGCCAGCATGCAAGTAACCGATTTTATTAAAGTGCAATGTAGTTATCAAAGCTACATAATTGTCGGTTATTATTTTGCCAATAGTAATCTAAAATTATGACTGTAATTCATTTTCATAATTTTTCCATGTTAACAAATGGTTTGGAAATTACAATTGACATTAACAGTATATCATTTCCATGTGAAGCTTATCACAATAAACGATTACGAGTGACATGATCCCACTGTGATGATTTTGTATCTGTTTTATGATTGTTGAACTATAATGTTACTGCAATTAATCTGTATTAAACATTTTGTATTCACATTTGAGAAAATAGTATTAATCGATCAACCCCCATAGAGATTTAGCATACTTTCAATGTATTGTCCTGTGAATTTCAGAGGTTAGACTGCAGATTTCTAGCACTTCTTGGACATTATGTATAAGTGCATGCCAGTCATTATAGTTTAAACATATTTTATCAAAGAATTCGTTATATATATATATATATAGCTTCAAGAGTAAATAGATACAAAATAGATATACAAGTAATTCTAACATTTGGAGACGGGAGAGTATTCTTATATAAATATGTCTCCCTTATACTCCTAGTCATTATAATTAGAAGATAATAGTACTGTACTTAAAGATTAAATTTTGCTGGCATCAATTGGCGTTTTGATGGTCACAAATTGAGTTGACTAACGGCGCTTTATTGCTCACAATTTTAGACAATCAATCCTTGAATTGACATTGAATTTATGTTGTTATCCAATCAAAATAAATAAATGAATTTTGCATTCGTTGCTGCGAAAAAATTATATTAAATTTAAATGGAAAAAAAGACGTACACTGTTTGTGTTTCAATGCTTAATATGGCCGGTTGTTTCAACGTTATTAGTGATTAAAAGAAGACAAGATGTGTCAAGGGGCAATTAAAGATCATGTTTTCAAGAGAGACATCCATCATCAAAAAATTAAACCACTACATTACTGAGTAAAACTCATTGTTATGCCACAGAACAGTTATTTTAACGGTCATTTTTTTTGGAAAATAAAAGAACCGTTAAGAGTATAAGATAACATTATTGCAGAACAAAATTCTTATAATCAAATGTTCAATAAATGCTGACAACGTTCAATTGACTACTCTGCTTTTACTTTGGGCCAAAATCACTTTACACTCTAAACAATCGATTTCTACACCACCAGTTCATTGTCGCCTTTCCGTGTTTTCGTGGGAATATTGTGCAATGAATTTCATCAATACAGTTATCATCCAATCGGTCATATTTGTAATCAAACAAATATGAACACATTAAAATGATATCATCTTCGTGACTCAGATTCTATTACAAGCTTACTGTAATACGCTTATTACCGTTAACATCACAGTTAACCCTCCAATTTCTTCGGAAAATGCCTACACCAAGTCAGGAATATGACAGTTGTTTTCCATTCGTTTCGTTGGTTGATAAAGTCTAACGTTTAATTTTGTTAGTTTTTATGGACCAACCCTTTTTGAATTTACCGTAGCGTTCGGTATTTTTCGATACTTTTTTTACCATAAATTACAGGTATCGGTTGGTAATTAATATAACTTTAAAAACTTAAGGTTTAAGTGTGGACATTAGGTTGTTAGACTAAACACAATACAAACTCAAAATCTAAAAGTCTTGCTTCTCATACTTTTTCTGTAGATCGTATACAAACATCATATATTTTCCAACACTGTTTGCATACTGTTTATGCAAGTGGTCTTTGGTACGAAGAATTACACAACGTAAAACCAGATTCAACTCTTCAAAATTATGATTAGCTTGGTTGTCGAGTACACTTTTTTAGTGAGACATATATGCTTTTATCTATTTAAAGAATATCGTACGACATGGAGAGCAAGTACATACATTGTACATCAATGATTCCTAATATATATTCTTAGTAATTCCACTTTTTAAATAAACCCATCATAAATACCGGGCTTATAATTTTGTATGCCAGACGCGCGTTTCGTCTACAAAGGACTCATCAGTTATGCTCGAATCCTAAAAGTTAAAAAGGCCAAATTTAGAACGAATTTGAAAAGCATTGAGGACCCAAATTCCGACATGTTTTTTTTCAAAAACAGCTAAAGCAATATCAAATAAAGTTTATTAGAACTATTGTCAATTGATATCGACATCAGCCCATTATGATATTATTTTGCTAATATCATGTCATAGCTTATGGTTCATTGATTATATACATATATGTCCTTTTAATGCCACATCAATAACCAATTGCCACAAAATCAGACAAGATTTTATTTGTAGCTTCCTCTGAAATGATGTCACATTGAGCAATAAAGAATAAAATGTTTTCATTGTCGTGCAAAAACATCATAAAACCGGTTTGACATAATGTTTATATCCATCTAGCCACGTTTATAACAAGATAACAATATTAAAACACTTTTTGGATTTGGAATTGGACAAAGAAACTGTATTATCGTTTTATTGCTTTGTTACATTCAGTTTGCAGCAGTTTCATTTAAATATTTTTTATATACTAAAGAGCTTTGTTTAATTGAAGATAGTCATTTAATGGCAGTTTGTGTACTTGTTGTCGTGTTTGTTTGTAATTTGTTTTATAATTGAATATAAAATACCAATAAATTGAATGAACATTTAATGTTGCGTCTATTTAGTAATAAAAGTATTCTTATAAAGCCATTTAGAACTGACTAAAATAAAACGCACGAAACTAATTTCATTGTACCAGACATGTTTTTAATAGCTGTCATTTGGTTACGCATGAAACAAAAAGGGATAGAAGCCGAACATCCGCCAGCAAAATTCTGCACGTAACGCCAATTTGTCCTAAAAAATCTTGATGTTTATTCCCACATTTTACAAAAACGGAGACAAATTGGACATACAACTTTCCAATAAAGGCTATTGACCTCAAATCATGTGATTTTTATTTTTACTGTGAAGGCGCAATTCGTTCTGAGCTAACTTCTTTAAAACTCATGAAAAGAAATGGTAAGGATGCAGGAACTGAATGAACTTTTCTCCTTGTGATACATTAAAAAAAAAAGACAGTGAAATTTCTATATTCTGGTATTCGTTATCGTACTGGTAGGAAATATTACAGAAAAATGATCAGAAAGAAAGAATAAAGTAGCGTTTCCACAAACGAAATGTCAAAAAATGGTAAGGAAGCAAAAACTGATTAACATTAACATTATCATATAAACATTTCTTCACACGAAATATTAAAAAGGAAATGGTAGGAACGAAGAACTGCGGGAACTTTTCTACATATGAAATATACAAAAAGAAATGTATAGTAAGCAAGAACTGAGTGAACGTTGCTACATGCGAAATATTCAAAAGTTATAATAAGGAAGACAACACTGATTAAACTCTTCGACAAATTTATGCAATACTTCTAAACATAGTAATAAAAATAATACTAATATTTTTTTAAAAATCCTAATTTGATAAAGAAACGAATATGTTATTGAAATTTTAAAAGGTAGAGATCATCTTGAATGAAAAGATAAAAATTACTTTGGAATTAACTCCATTATATATTTAATATGATTAAATTAGTATAGATTATCGGGTTTTCTACACATTGATAACGTAAATAATCCACCGCAATCCACAATATGAATCTTTTAGGCGAGTGAGCATAACGAACTAGCTCTAAAGCTTCACATTGTGTCGAACGGCTGATATTTTACGATATATATACCCATAAAATCTGATAATCTGTTGATCGTGCTAAATCTGGTCTTTTTCCTACTCCTTGAGACAATTAAACGAAGTCAAGCCTGCTAACGTCTCAAGAGCTACTAAGCAGGGTGATATAGAAAAAGGAAATCGCAATAAGGATATTCATTTCGCTAAAAAAATTTATAGGCTCGAGTCTTTGAGGCGCAATAACCTTCTGATGGGCTAAATGTAGAGGAAATGTGGTTAAAAGAAAGAAAAGTAGCCTTAAAAAGAAGAAAATTGCAATTAAGCTTTGTGTTGTAAAGTGACGACTAGACGACAATTGACTTGCAGATTCCCCGTTCTTTTGTATATCGATTACAGCTATTCGTATCACATTCGTGTCGTTTCCTCGTAAAGAATGATCAAAAGCCAACAGACGGAACAAACGGCGTTAATGGTTAAATAACAATGTAATCAACTGTTTTATGACCAATCAGAACAAAACATTGCGATCTGTCTTGACACCGTTATTTCCTAACAATAATTTAACGAATTTAATTACTCCTTGCCTATAAAATTATTGGCAATAAACTAGTGCAATCTGTCTTTAAATATGGTATTTAAGGTTTTTTTGTATACATTAAAGTTGAGTATTTGAGATTCGATATACTATGAACCAGAATCAATATTTGCATATGCTTACATATTTCAAGCAAATTTAATATGGTACAGATATGTACTAGTTAAAATGGAATTCAATGACCACATTTTAATCCCTCATTGTTAAATGAAACATTGAATGACACATACTTGTAAGGGTGCGTTTAGGAATTTCGGGTCCCCAATGCTCTTCAACACCTAATTTTAATTGACTTTTTAAATGTTTTGAATCGAGCGTCACTGATGAGTCTTTTGTAGATGAAACGCGCGTCTAGCGTAAACCATTTTAATCTCTGATGAATTTAATTGGACGGAATCTGGGATATAATTTTTTTTTTGTCGTATTGTACTGAATGAATGCAAATCATACATTTATCAATGCAATAAGGTTTCCAAATTTAAGATAGGCAGATTAAGTTTTAACACATTTTCTTTGATCAGTTGTTTTCTGCATAAGAATGGTTTGTAATTATGTAATACTCTGTATATTTGATGTACTTCAACTTGTTTGCTGCCATCTTAATAAACTAAAAAGGCAATCTTCATCTGGTTTAATTTTGATGAGCACTTAAAATGTAACTTCTGGTTATCCTTCATCAAAAGAAAAGAAGTATCCTTGACAACCGGAACAACAGCTATATCACAAAAAAAATTTAAAAAACTAAGCAGTTGATGGTAAAAATCAATTTCAGTTTGTTCAATTCTTGATTAAAATTAAAGTAATCACATAAAAATCTCAGTGTGAGATTACTTTAACCCTGTCTTTACTGGGAGATAGGTACCTAAACGAACGAGGAAAATACAATGAATCTAAAGACAAAGAATTATGGTTCAAACAGAAAGTATATAACAAGATAATCAAAACTCGTCAAAAACTACAAAGGGGACGATAAAGGAATTCCTCTTTTAATGGATATTGTGTCTTAATCCATTAAAGAAGGCTGTTTAGCCTGTCTTTTTCATTTTTTGCGGCATCGCAATTCTGAATTGAAAAGGTATAACCTAGACTGAATCTTGAAGATTATACATTGAAACCAAAAAATAAAACGGCTGCTGTAACTAATTTACACATGCACTCCCTTCTCATAATAACAGTAAAACGAAAATGTATCATTGTTTGGTGATATTACATTAGTCTATTATATCATGGGACAAACAAAGGTTATCTTTTCTAAAATAAATTCAACTATTTTGTTTAATTGAATTAGCATTATTATCTATGGACATTTTAAACAATTCCTATGGACAGTTTCCAAGTGTCAGAAGATAGATTGTCTGGATTATAACAACATGAAAAAATATTCGTGCTGGCATTACTTTATTTTGATTAAAGACTCGTCATAACTTCTGTATTGCGTTTTCATTTTTTTTTTTTTCATTCATTATTGACTTTTTCTTTTTCAGAGTGTTATATTCCATGTAGATAGACATCCGAAATATACATGGTTTACACAGTGTGTGACATTTAATTTTTTTCCAACGACAGCTCACGAACTTGCCTATAATCTATTCAATTTAACAACTTTATATGGATTACCGTTAATTATTATATCTGTGTCATATTGCTCAATTTTATATCAAATTTCAAAGAAAACAAGACAAAGTAAAGGTAAGTACTGTATTCCATTACAAAGTTAGATCAATAAAGGCGACAGTAGTTTACGGATGTTCAAATCTCGTTAATCGACTTAAAAGGCAATAAAACTAAATTGAGGGATTCACATGAACTCTAAAGGAAGCGAGACCGGTTGCGTCAACACGATAAACGTTTCCTGCTATACAGGCATCACTCGCCAACGAGCAGAGACAAGTTAGTCGTTTCCATTAGAAGAAGATCTTTTCGAGATAAATGCACGTGTTCCTATTTCACACGTGTCAAATCAAAGAAGTTATATTTGGTTTACAGTTACTATAATGATTGTCCAATCAAGCATCGTCAATATGATCCAAAGAACGTTTGTGTATTTGTTTATGCTACATTGGCTTGGGGTATAGGGGGAATGTTGAGATCACAAAAACATATTTAACCCCGCCACATTTTTGCGCTTGTCAGGAGCCTCTGGCCTTTGTTAGTATTCTTATTTTTTTTTTATTATTTTAATTCTATTATATGTTTTGGAGTTTAGTGTGACGTCCATTTTCACTGAACTAGTACACAGTTTTGTTTAAGGACCCGCGTGCGAGATTTTCTCGCTGTGTTGAAGACCCATTGGTGGCCTGGGGCTGTTTTCGGCTCTTTGGTCGGGTTGTTGTCTCTTTGACACATTCCCCATTTCCATTCTCAATTTTATGTTCCCAATAAAGGGCTTTCTGTTGTATTTAACTCAATGTCAGCTTTTACAGAAGGGACAATGGTTTACGCCATATAAGTCATAATGGGGTGTGTTTATGATAATTTCATGAAAATTTCAAATTCTGTATGCTATATAAAATAATATGTACGATGACAATTCATGACAAAGTTATTTGTCTTTACTGACGATGCATGGTGGTAATCTGTACTTCCTTTGCTATATATTTCGCGGTTTTATCTAAAATGAAGGTCGAAACCAAAATCACTATAGTAAGCTATCGTTTTCTTCGAATTTGAACCCTATTTGTTTATTATCAAAAACAATTAACCTCTTAAGGTAAAATTATTCAACGTCTGTCTTTCTTAAATTGTCTGAACACTTATTCCGCAAACACTGGGTAACCTCAGATGGTGTTTTTGAATGTCTTTTGTTTTCAATTTGCCTGGATCTATATTCTTAAGACGTTACAAGTGTATGTTTATAACTTTTGACAAAACTATTGCCTTAAGCATTTATAGAATAGGAGGATAATTAATCATAGTACAGGGGATATGTACACACCGATTATCTTTCCAAATCATATTTTTAGTTTCAAAATCAGTGCTTGGATCTTTATATTTTCATTATTGCATAAATATAAACTCGTCTTTGGCCTTCAACTTCGCATATGATTTGCCCTTCCAACTGTTTTAACTGTGACGTCACTGATAATTCGTATGAAGACGAAACGCGTCCGACGTCATAAATTATCAGCCTGGTATTTTTATGAGGTTTTATATCGAATCCTATGAAATTTCCTTAAATTAGGCGCTGAGTAGCGAATCTCTCAGAAGTTATTTCTGCATATCAGGAATCAGTTCAGGAGATGTATACCGAACATTTTTCGTACCTTGTATGTTTTACTACTAAATGAGTCGAAATACATTGTCAACACTACATAGGGTTATTTCATCGATATCGCGTCTTTGCCATCTTTATTCAACTAGGTCTCATGACGGGAGATAAAAACAAAGCTGGAAATAATAACATATGTTATTACAGTTTTGGTTTTTTTCCTCGCTATTTTCATATCACCAGATTAAGTACTTTGACTTTACTTTCAATAAAAGAGAGGCGTTTTTGAAATTGTTTTCCATTTGAATGTTAACTTTAGAAAGCGTAGTAATATTCCTGTATACAAAGGTAAAACTGATGGGTGTATTCTCGACAAAACAATTAAGTGAAATTATATTCTTTCTGTGTACATGATGCTTAGCAGGTGTTATTATTTATTAATAAAAACTAAACATATTTGTTAAATTTTCCGGGGAAACATTAGAACACAACTTTTGTATTATTGAACATAAAATCAAAGTTATTATATGAATATTAAATACATCTTTAATTTAATGTTATAGTTAATAAATCAAATATTATGATCGTGTTTCACACAAATATACAGAGTTTTTTTCTGTCTGATTTTGACTTCCGTAGTAAACATAAGAAAATGGACATTTATCATCTTAATTGAGATGTTTTACTTCATTATCTATCTGATTGTACACATATTCCATCAAAGTTCTAACATTTTGTTTGTTATAGATGTAGAATTGTCTAAGGAATTTTATTTTCTTCAATTATGCGGACCATAATTGATGACTGATGTCATCCCCTTCAGAAAGTACATTTGTGTTAACAAATAATATACAGGAGTGTTGTAATTTTGTAAACTACGTCCACCAATTTTCTTTTGTAATACGATTTATGTTGATGTTTGTTATTTCAGAAGAGGCACTTGGTTTTGCAACTAAACGAAGATCTCGATTACGTCGATCTGCTGTTGGAAATATAGAAAAAGCAAGATCGAGAACTTTAAAAATGACTCTTGTAATAGGTAATAATTGTTTTGTAGATTTGTTTTTAACGAAGTGGATGTCTAATACAACTGTGTCGATATGTTAATGGACGTTAAAGTTGAAATTGATATACAATAGACAGTAAATACGTTAATTTACAGATACATAGATATTATAAGTAAATCGAGTTTTCTTAACGCCAATGCATATGCAGTATAGGTCAACTGAGGATTTTTCAAATGCCTTTCTAAAGTTTCGACTTCATAATTCGGGACAAGAACATAATTTTAAACCCCAAAACCTTCCAATGATATCCTGGTTGGCAATATATCCTCTTTTCTCGTCCTGTTTTGTCGCCTATGATCCAAAAACCATAAAATATTTCATTTTAATAATAAAACCAGGTTTATCCCACCATGTTCTTCGGAAAATGCCTGTACCTAGTCAGGAATATGACAGTTGTTTTCCATTCTTTCCATTGGTCGATAAAGTCTAACGTTTGATTTTGTCAGTTTTTATTGACTATCCCTTATTGTATTTACCTTGGGGTTCGGTTTTTTTTTTGTTGTTGATTTTTTTAAATTTACGGTTTTTATTATTTCAGTTTTAAAAAAAATGTCCAGGTTTGCTCCTCTTAACTTCTGTTACGTAGGAGCAACATTGCACAAGTAGAAATGTTTAATGTAGCAGGACCAAATGTATAAAATTAGTTAGCATTTTCTATTTGACAATATAGATATATGAGAAGGCGAAAATTATAGGTAAATGTTATAACCTGTAAGTACATACATTATAGCAAATAGATTACGTTAGCTGTATTTGGCAAAACCTTCCGGGATTTTTAGTCCTCAATGCTCTTTTACTTTATACTTTATAGGCATTTTAGACTTTTTTATTCGAGCGTCACTGACGAGTTTTTTGTAGAAGAATCGTGTGTCTGGCGTACAAAACTTTAATCCTAGTATCTATGATGAGTTTACGACTCTCAATATGTATTCCGACAACACTTTAGTTTTCTTCCAAATACAAATAGATGTTGTACACGATCCTCTTTGATAAATGTACTTGTTCAAGCATTCTACGTTCATGAAGAAGTACAAGTAACGGTTCTAGTAATCCCAAATGCCAAAATCAATTTAAGTTGCTATTTATGGAAACGTATTAAAAAGAAATAGTATAGAAAACTGATTTCTTAATTTGTACTCTGTCAAAATTGCAAAATTACTACTTTTTTAAAACATTCCCAAATGGAAAATGTATTTTCATTATAAATTTGTGCCCTGTTGACATTTGAAACTCTTCTGATTATATAGTTTTGTTTGTTTACATATATATAACTAAGGGGTAATACGGGGTGTGTGCGCTTTATGTCAAAATTCCCAGACGATCTAAAACATGAAACCTCTATCTAGATAGCCTTTTGATTCATCAATAATAATTTTTTTCAACTAACATGTCAGAATGCAATACTTACTTGAGAGAGTGTTTTGGAGTAGGGTTATTATCTAATGTACAGTAGTTTAGGTAAGTGAATGTGTTTGATAAAACAAATATACCAAAATTTTGATTCCATTTTTATCCATAAAGCCAACAATATTCACATGCTGAGATAAGCCATGTTTGTATCATTAAAGTGGGAAAAAAAACTACTAAACTACTAAAACTCTACGAAAATAAGAGGTTCATATACAAAATAAAGTTTTGTCCTGTTGGTAGTTAGCAAAAGGCATTTTTTGTAAGTTCTACTATCAAAAAGTAGTTGGACTAAGAGTATTGTGCAGTACCAACAAGTTTCTTCCACAGCTTGAAAATGTTTATGCTCCTGTTGCAGAATACACTTTTATCTTTATTACTAACACATAATGATAATGTACAAGTGAGAGTATTTAATTTTCATTCAAAATTTGAACCAAATAAACCAAACTTAAATGATGTTGATGTTTCTGTATAATATACTATGAACCCTGTCAATATTAACAAGACACGGTCCTTTCAAACTAATAAGAACTGCTTAAGTAATAGAGTATTTGCCAAAGCTTTAAAGTCTTTTATTCCAAATGCTAAAAATGTAATTCCCGACAAAATGTCATGGGAGTAAAAAATTCTAACATTAATGAAATTATGACTTGCTAATCAACTGTTGACGAGAATAGAATTATCCTCAAAATTGATTAGCCACTCTGAGGTTTTTTCGCCTCAACAGTAATAATTAACATTACCATGTATCGTTTATACCATATTTTATATATTTTGCATTTCAAGCGCTCTTCTGTCGTGTCTGTGTTGTGTAGTTTGGTCTCTTCTTTAGATGGTTCTAAAAACAAAAATCAGTTATTTTACATGTGAATCATTCTAAGGACTTGAATTAGTTTGTTGATTGTTCCCATTGCAAAAAGTGCTTTTAGGGAAAGTTCACATTTATTGTGCAGTAATTAAGTTCAGGGAATGTGTTTAGAAGAAAGAAAAAAAAATTACAAAATTCTTCGTTTTTAGTAAGTTTGCAATGACGTCATTTCTATTCATAAAACCAACAATATTCACATGCTGAGATAAGTCATGTTTGTATCATAAAAGTGGATAAGAAAATTAAAGGTATGAGTTACACATACAGAATATTGTTTGCTTCTGTTTGTAGTTATCACAGTTTTTTTTTTTTTTTTTTTTTTTTTGCAAATTCTACTTCCAAAAGGTAGCAGGGCAAAGAATACCATGCATTGTCAATAATTTTCTTCCGCAGCTTGAAATTGTAAACGATCTTTTTCGAGAAATGCACTTTTATTATTATTTTAACATGGAATGATAATGCACTAATGACCGTATAAAATTTTCATTTATAATATAACCAAAAAAAACACCTAATATGATGTGGACGTTTCCGTATAATATTCTATGAACCCTGTCAATATTAATGAGACACGGTCCTTTAAAAGTAATTAGAACTTCTTAAAATAATAAAGTATTTGCCAAAGCTTCAAAATCTTTTATTCCAGATACTAAAAATGTAATTCCCCCAAAAATGTCATGGGAGTAATAAATTCTAACACGAATGAAGTTATGACTTGCTAATCAACTGTTCACGAGAATAGAATCATATTAAGCTTTTTTACTAAAACTGTCTGATGAAACTATCAATTTGTTTTAAGAAGGTTATATATATTCGATTAAACTATGCATTCCCAGTTTCCTCTGCTCGAATTGATTACTCGGCCTAAATTACTTAAAAGTAACATCATAAAATAGGTTACAGGACTAGACATCACATTACCACTCAGTACGTAGCACTGACCTTAATCGTCAGTTAATCTAATGACGTTTGCAAAGCAATCACTCATGATCCATTACGTTACAGGTTAGCAAATTGCGATAATCATTCCATTGTCTGCAAGGGTGTAAAAACTCGGAACTCGTGTATTGGGCGGATGATATCCTCAAAATATATTAAAAACCCAGAAGAGGTGTCGAATCAGCCGTAACAGTTAACATTATCATCATATATCATTATTGCCATATTTTATATAGTTTTGCATTTCAAGCGCTCTTTTGTCTTCTCTGTGTTTTGTCATTTGGTCTCTTCTTTATATAGTTCCAAACACATAAATCCGTCCTTTAACATTTGAATCATTCTAACCTTTTGAGGAAAGATAACATGTATTGTACAGTAGTTTAGTTCAGGGAATGTGTTTAGAAGAAAAAAGTATACAAATTTCTTCATTTTAGTAAGTTTGCAATGACGTCATTTTTATCCATAAAACCAACAATATTCACAAGCTGGGATAAGCCATGTTTGTATCATTAAAGTGGATAAGAAAACTAAAAGTATGAGTTGCACATTCAGAATACTGTTTGACCTGTTTGTAGTTAGCACAGGCGTTGTTTGTTGCAAATTCTACTTCCAAAAGGTAGCGAGACAAAGTGTATCGTGCCGTGCAAATAGTTTTCTTCCGCAGCTTGAAAATGTGAACGATCTTTTTTGAAAAACGCACTTTTATTATTATTTTAAACACGGAATGATAATACACTAGTGACCGTATACAATTTTCATTCATAATCAAAACCAAATAAACCACCTAATATGATGTGGAAGTTTCCGTATTATTTACTATGAACCCTGTCAATATTAACTATACATGGCTTTTCAAACTAATTAGAACTGCTTTAAATCATTAGGTATTATGACTGCTTCAAAGTATGTCATTACAGAAACAAAAAAGGTAATTCCTCCCAAAATGTCATGGGAGTAATAAATTCTAATACAAGTGAACTTCGGACTTCCTCATCAACTGTTAAGACAAGAATAGAATCAAATCAATCTTTTTTTCTAAAGATGAAACGATGAATTTGTTTTAGAAGGTTATTATATATAGGCTAAAACTATACATTCCCAATTTCCCCTGCTATCCGCCAAAATGACATAAAAGGAACATCCTAAAATAGTTTTCTGGGCTGAACATTATTACACCGCTCTGTACGTAACAGTGACCTTAATCGTCAGTTAACCTAATGACCTATGTAAAGTAATCACTCTTGATAAATTACGTTTTAGGTTTCAGTTGCGACAAGAATAAATAGCAATAAACATTCCATTGTCTGCAATGGTTGTAAATTCGGAATGCGCGCATTGGGCGCTTGATATCCTGTAAAATAAATCAGCCGCTCGGAATCGGTGTCGCTAAATTGTAAAAATTGACATAACCATATATCATCATAACTATATATAATTATTACCATATTTCATACATAATTGGCTGCATTTCAAGCGCTCTTCTGTGTTGTGTTCTTTTTATCTTCATTATATAGTTCCAACCACAAAAATCAGTTCTTTTCCATTATCTGAATCTTTCAAACCCAATTGAATTGGAACTTTATTTTGTTTCCTGTAATTTTGTAGTAGCAGATCGTAGAAACAAGATATTTGGTACGACCCCGTTTGGCAAGCATGTAATAAGAATGCAACCGTATCAAAGTAATAACCACCAAACTTCATCTGCATATCATAGTTCCTTATATCATTATAAACAATGCGATTTGGTCAATCCTATTTCGGCAAAACGTGACAGGCAAATTGATGGCAAAGAAGTCCCTTCGTCTATTTATTTAACTGAAACTTTTTAAAACAATTATTAAAAAAAATAGAATTACAAAGAAGTTTTGACTTCTTGACGATTCTTTGAATAAAAAAAAACCAATCGTTTCAGTGACCATCATCTACCATTTACTAATCATTTGCTACATTTTATTTTCTCTGATCTCTATGAATTTTATTTTTTTGTATAAAATCCGGCTGGAGTATACGTCATCAATCAATTCCCAAAGTAGAAAGTGTTTCGACTCTGACCTTGATATATTACAATTAAATGCCACTACCATTATCAAATGTAAAAAAAGATATTGATGCAAATTCCTCAAGTAAAGTAGCTACATGTAAAGAACAGATCTGACTATTCTTTTAATGCCACTTCTGGACAGAAAGGGACTTAAATACTATGTCTCGTAAAGAGTACCACACTATATGCACTTGAAATCTCCTTGTCAGTTGCATGATCACCTTTCTGTTAGTATCCCACAATGCCTCCTTTTCAAAATGGCAAACCAAATGTATCGCCTTCCGTCACAGTTTCCATCTGCATAACCGACATTTTTTTCAAAAATTTTCAATTTGTTATCCTCTTGTTTGTGCATAAAGAATTTGCCACTGGGTGCTGAGAAAACAGCAAGAAATCTTGAAATGTACACTGAACGACTCAAACTAAGCATGTCTTATTTTTATGAGTATAGTCAAGCGGAGGAGAATTAAAAACCCATGCCGGAACATGATATGCAGAGGACGGGTACGGGTCGATAGATATGAGATGACAGTTTGTTTAAGTCAAGATGCAGAGATTTCATGTATATTCAGGACGATATAGAACCTAAGATAGTCTATGATAGTAAGCCGCTGTTCTTCCAACTGGGCTTTACTTGAACTCGACTAGCTCTGAGAATGGACGACATTTATAAATGTACGTAAGAAATGAAAAAAAGACTAAAAGTATTATATTGAAGAATAATTCTATAGCCGAACCTATGGTATTTTTCTCATCCATGTTTCGCATTTGTTTTTTTTATGTCTGTTCTTTACAATCATGTCTTTTTATAAGATTGTATAACGCTCTGCTTTTGTCACTCTGTTGATGTTACCCGGTAAGCCACCTTTTTTTATTTTATTGCATGTATGCATTTTCAAAACTTGAAAATTTTATGAACATATTCATTTGAACTCATATCTGTAAATTTCAATATGTAGTTTCTTAGAACATACAATAACTTTCTGACCTTGCTTACTTAATACAAACACGTTGACATTTCATAATTAATGTATCGATTCGATAAGTGTTACTTAATTTTTTAATGTTTTTTTTTTAATTGCCACGAATTACCAGCTCAGAATGAAAGTCACCTTGCAGAAATGCGAAAAAAATTGAAACACAAATGAGCGCCAACGAATCTGCTTTTTATGACCATACTCCTCAATATATATTTGGGATTACTTATTATATGATAGTGACAGAAGATGCTCGACCTAACAGGAATGATGAATTACAAGTGCTTAACAAAATAAGTTCGAATAGTTCTTCTGTTTAATATAAACAACGAAGATCAGCAGTTATATGTTGCCTCGAAAACATTTCAATGACATTGAATGAATGTTTTTTTTTCAATTAATGTTTGAAAAAAAGAGTCAAGTTACTACAATCAAAAGAAAACTTATAGTTCAATATGAATAAATAGTGTAAACATGTTCATAAAAAGAGTTGTTAGGATATTAGAATGCTAAAATGTCAGACTGTTATCAGTATTAAATATTTTTTTGCTTGAGAATAATAGACTTTCTGCACTTGGTGTTTATGCTCTAAGCTATTAATAAGGTTTTTTGAACTTTTTTGAAATCTTAAAAGATTCATATTGCATCAAATGAGTTTTTATACTCATGTTAGTATTTCCAAAATAGAATAACAAAAATATCGAACTCCAAGACAAATCTAAAAAGAGAGAGTCCATAAAAACTAACAAAATCAACGCTTACAATCAACGGAACAAACGAAAAACAATTGCCATATTCCTGACTTGGTAAACACATTTGCCGAACAAAATTGTGGATTAAACCCAGTTGTATTGCTAGCTAAACCTCCCATTTGTATGACGGTTGTTTATCGTTCTTTTATATTGACAAAATTGGGTGAACAACCCAACTACTAAATATTTGAGGTTAGACTTAATTGAGCTGATATGTTTCTTTAAAATATGTTCATGTTGTTTATTCTTTCTTTCAGTTAGTGTTTTTATAATGTGTTGGACGCCTTATTATGTTATATCTGCTTGGTGGTGGTTCGATATGTAAGTATTAATGTTAGTAAATTTTATATAAG
The DNA here is from genome assembly GCF_021869535.1 of Mytilus californianus. Lineage (NCBI taxonomy): Eukaryota > Metazoa > Mollusca > Bivalvia > Mytilida > Mytilidae > Mytilus > Mytilus californianus. The sequence continues at coordinate 54,971,233 of NW_026262679.1, read as the reverse complement.
ACTCACGGACATTAAGATGATAAGTCACATAATAATGATTAAATGAAGTGTACTAACGTAACTCAGTTCATACATGTAGCTGCTAGAAATTTATATGAGACCAATTTGGTAGCCATGTAATTTTCCACAACCTCTCAGTTTGTAAAGGAGGGTCATAGTCAAAGTAGTACCGTCTTAAAAATATTGAAATTTCGCGAAGCAACGTGCGACGCAGCATATTACACAGTAAATATAAAAGTTACGTTGCTTATACGGTAATGACATTCTGATTGCTATGTTTGAAATTCGTTTTGTGTTCGTACTTGGCAATGAATTGATGGAAAAATATTATTTTTATTTGAAAACAGTAGATGTTAAAAGAGAGAGGGGATTTTCGTGGGGAAAACAATATCGCAAGTACATGTCCAAAAAAAAACGAGAAAAATATGATAAACGAACGAACAAAAGATAAACAACTATTACAAAACACTACTCAAAATACTAAATATTGAGTAATACTAATACTACCAAAAACCAAGAGTGAACTCAGTTGCTCTGAAAGGGTAAACAGTTCATGCTCCACTATCGTCACCCATCGTGTTACTCATTGTAAGTAAAAATACGTAATAAGTAACATTTAGTCATGTCAAAATGGAAGAAAAGAGGACGGAATTGTTGTAACGACAAGTGACACATATCTAAACTTGAATAGATTAATGGCCATTCGGGTTCTTTTGCATTAAACTGATTGGTATACCCATTTAGTGGAAGCTAGCGCGCTCATAAGGAAGCTTGTGTTATTCTGAAAACATAGTTTTTCATTTAGTCAGACTAAAGCAACGTAGAGCTTGATTATAAATGAAAACTTCATTCTTGAATACACTGTGATGGCCTTTATATATGATTATTTGGGTTTGTAATTTTGTTGTTGCTGTTGAATTTCTGTATTCTGTGCACCTCTTTTTATATACATGAATATTGTGCATGAAAACAACACCAAAACAAGACCGGATTACAAAAGATATAAACTAACAAATCTAAGGGATAGGTTTAAAGGTTCCTTCCAATTATCTTGAAAATGAGTTTATCAATCTAGTCAGTCTTCCATTTGTTCCGTAAGTCATTCTGATGACTTATTGTTATATTTATCAGTTTTCATAGATTATTGTCATGTGAAAAAGATATAAATATACACTAAAATACTATATTCCTCGTTTAGCTTTGTCGTGCAATAAGTTTCAATAATAGCCACTGGAATGATACGCTTTTTACATCGCGATGACCTTGAGGTCATTATCGATGTATTGCTATCGCCTAGATTTCCATTATGTAAATTAGTTTTGGGTTTGTAACCGATCTATAAACATGATAAATATGCGCACATAAACGAGTGCAAAATAACATTCCTTGTCATTTGATATAAATACATCTCTTCAATGAATACTGATAAAAAATATTTTTGTTTACAACATAAATTAATAATATGAAAATGTTTTGTAGTTAGATATATATATATAAGTAAAAAATCATTGATAATATCAATGCACACGTACCGAAAAATTGTGTTAAAGCATGCGGAAGAATATCTCAAAGAACGTTTTGCGACAGGACCGGTAACTCTGTAATTGTTTTTGCGGGAAAATATGAATGCCTACTCGTATCCAATCTTAGAAAAATCGAATTTTTACAGAAAAGTGTCCACCATGCACTTGCATTGCACTATTATTAGAACAGTAGAATAGAATGATATACAAACGGATGCAAATCATATATATATGTAACTGTTATTTTAATATAATATATAACAACAAATCAGTGTATACTGATTTGTATCACTACAATATAATAGTTATTACGGTGAAGTTGAATTTCCTGTCATTTATTCATCATACTCGCACGCACTTGTCTAGAAAAAAATATATCTCTGTACATTAACCTCAGTTTCAGGTAAAGAGATATGTTGTTTTTTTTCTGAGACAAGTGCTTTTGACCATCCTCAAGAACTTGTGGTCATCCGATGTTCAGTACTTCAGTACTTTGATTATTCCCTGTTGTAATCAGTCCGGAGAAAATGACATGATTGAATAAATACGTGGTGATGTTAAAGTGTCGCTTTTGTGATTTCTGTGAAATTCTATATAAAACTAAGATTTACTCCACAAGCTTAAATTGAAATTATTTTTTCCGCTTTTGACTGTCCTCGGTGTAGCACCTTGTTAGTTTTCAGGATGCAAAACGTTAACATGATTGTATTTGTTGCTTAAAAAAGATTTGGGAAACAAAAATGCCAATTGATAAGTTATGGATGTTTTTTTCTACAAGGAAGTGACCTTTTCATAATACTTGATTAACCTCGATATAATTGTATTGCCTGATTATTGAATTAGTTCTTCTGGTATAATATTGACTTTTTTTTAATCTTACATCTGATGAAATAGACCTTAGTCTAGACCATATTATTATTTATTATATGCTAATAATTCTTCGTTGTATTAAGAAAATAGTTTTCTCCTATTTATGGAGTTTCATCTGTACGCTAATAAGGTTTTCCCATTACCAGGATATACACATATGGGGGAATATAAAATCAGTAATTTAAATTTTTCATTAAATTAAAAACATATCGTAATAAATCAATATGAGTTAGATGCTGTCGGTAATCTAAAAGAAATCTGATCATTCAAAAAAAAAAGACGGGAGATACCAAAGTAAGAATCAAAACTGATATGCCGAAGAGAGACCGACAAATACATTGCAAAAAACGAAATACGACAAATAACAGTGTATAAAACACCACATAAAACACGAAATACAACAAATAACAGTGTATAAAGCACAACATAAAACTCGAAATACAACAAATAACAGTGTAAAAAACACAACATAAAAAACTAAATATTGAGTTACACAGACACAGAAACCATCAGATCATGTAAGGTAAAGAGTAGACAATCCTTTTCCGCATGATTCAAGTATTCAATTTGAATATTTTGCAAATAGTAAAATGACAAAAGACAAATAGCAGGCGAAGAAGGACATCATGTTTTTAAAATGTTTATGTTGCAATCATTAGCATGATTTATAATAAATATTTCCAACCTATGATATTAACAATCTCGAAAGCTCTAAGCACCATTTCAGACAAAAGGTTATATTCATTTCATCCTTTTACGAAGATTTAAATTGTGAAGATGATTTGATAAGAGCATAACAATTTATATTTTTCTTTAAATATATCTAATTAATGATTTGAATGACCATGATGTAAAAAAAAATCACAATCGTTCAATAACTGGATAAAAGAGATATAAAAAGATTCAAATTAACTTAAAGGAACCAAAAAAGAAAACTAATGAATTGTGTTATGTGATAAACATCTTAATATAGTTTAGTTTCTTTTAACAGTAAATATAAGATTAATATTTATATACGTTTTCAACCCTACTGAATCAAATTTAACTACTGAAAAACAATTTTATATATTTTAACCTGAAATTTATTGAAGTGCTGTTACTACTGTTTTTGTAGAGAATAATCAGTTTTTATTTGGTGAGATGCTGTTGCAAATTGATATTTCAATTGTTAAACTTTTTTTTTAACCGTACAAAGTTTACTCAGCAAATTTCATCTGTTTTAGTCGATGATTTATTTTAACACCAAATGGCAAAATACGATTGATAGATTTATATTATCAATGCATATGATAAAAATGTCTTTTTGAAGTTTTTTTTTCCCTTGATTGTGATATCACCGAATGCAACGTATTAACGTATTTGTACATTCCATGAAGACCATGGACAACACGATGATTGGAGCAGATACAGCTAACACTTTGGACGCACTTGAGCGTCTTTACCTTTTTTAATGAGGTTGTTGTAGCTCAATTATTAGTTTTAAGCGTAGTGTGTTTTGTCGGGTGTTGTTTTGTTTATTCATTTTGTCCAATATTTAATGGTCAAATTTCTTTGACGTGGTTTTTGATTGTCCGCGTTCCTATATGTTTTCATATCTGTATTACACCTATTAGTATCATCACTAAACTATGTAAGTTAGAGATCGTGACAAAACCACTTGGTACATGGTTTTGCACATTTGTCTTCGCTATTTTAGATATAATTTCTAATACATTTCCACTGTCAATAAGCACTGCCTTTGTTTATCTACGATACGTTAGATATACATTGAAGTAAAGGAATATCATTTCGGATATAGATACTAATTCATACGGTTTTCTTAATGTATTTCTTTATTTGGAGAAGTGGGTGAATTGGGAATTTATACACGACTTTTATAGACTCATTTTGTAAAGACACTTGCCTATTGTTGGAGATTTATGTTGATCTCTAGATGTCTGTATACCCAATATCTCTTTTTATACATACGCAATACAATTTCTCTAGTTTACGATTCAAACAATTATCTGTATGTCTTTTACAGAGAATCAGCAAAGAGATTAAATTCTAAGATAAAGAAAGGTTTATTCCTGTTCGCAGTATCTAATTCATGTATGGATCCTATTGTATATGGTAAGTTTTCATTACAAAGACAACTTTAACCTGCAATAAAAACATCAAACAAACAAATCAAAACAAACTAACACAAAAAAAAGAATCATTTCTTTATCTTATTTACCAGAAACCCTGAAAATCTAAATTTTATAAACGTATGCTATGATTTCCGTATATGAGAAAGCAATTATGAATATATAACATTCACAGTATAACCACTACCATTCGCATATGAATTGCAAGAAGCCGTATTTATATATTTATAGCTCATCAAAAGGAGAATAATTATATCGTGTATATATGCAAATTACGCATTTTCTTTTCTTTTCTTTAAAAAATTGTTGACCTCACTTGGTATGTCGGCTATCACAAAATATAAGAATCTGTGAATAGAGAATACGGATTTGCTTTGTGCAAAACGTCCAGACAATACTAATTACAGTTAACAATTGATTTGTAGCAGATTTAGTAAATGGATATGATATACTAAAAACTAAAAAAATTTAAATGCTAATGATGATGATCATAAGATACCTTACTTTGGATAGGCACATGCGCACTTATTTCTCGAGATCTTCATACTATCTCTTTGAATCTGGATCGATGGAATGACTAGTGGTCCATGAAAGAACAACAGGTGTATAATTACAAACGTATTAAAAAGAGAGGTTGTTTAATAGATGTAAAAAAAATATATAAGAAAAGATCGCTACGGAATGGTGCATAAGTTGAAATTTAAGAACTTATTGGTCTTAGTAGGTCAATCTGATGGGCTGAATCTGTGAATGACGCATTATAAAGTCGTCTAGAAATCAAACCAATATTTGCCCGACAACAGACAATTGTGGTAAAGTTTCTTTCTTTTGCAGTATAATTCCATTTAAAAGAGAGGAGACATATACCAAAGGGACATTCAAACTCATAAGTCAAAAATAAACTGGCAATGCCATGGTTAAAAAATAAAAAGACAAACAGACAAACAACAGTACACAAAACACAACATAGAAAACTTAAGACTGAGCAACACGAATTCCACCAACATCTAAACATGCATATACTCTAATGAGATACATGTAGTCCTATATTTTTAGAGGAGGAAACTGGGGTGTTACACTTAACGATCGGTGCGTAACTAACAGAATACTTCGCGTGTCGGTAGGTCAGTCAGTCATTTTAGTAAATGGTCAAACTGTAGAAATCCGTCTACTTTACGTAGACAATTTGGCCTTCGAGAACCCTGATAAATTATTAATTCAATAAACATGATTTACCACTGTTTCCTTTTGTTCTTTTTCATCATCCACTTTTTTGTTTGCTTTTGTCCTAAAATTTTACAGAACTTTCGGATCAAAAATAGCCGATGTATATTTGGGGTCCGCTAATTTCTGCATAAAGTCGATCGGTTCGCTTCATTTTCATTCGAACAATTGAAAACCGAACTTTTATAATTTTTTTAGTTTTTTGTTAATTTTTGGAATACATTTCAAGATTTTAATGAAAATAAATACTAGAAGTTTTCTATCTTTGGGAAATTTCATCGGCTAAATACCCATCCATTATTACTTGTCGTATTGAACAAAAATGTAGACGACGATTGTTTTTATACGGACTTGAGAGGACAAACAAACCCAAATAAAACCACCGTAAAATGTAACTATAATTTCCGACACTAGAGTGATCCCTAGACTCAAAAAAGAAACACATTTTACTTGCAGGGATGTTTACAACAGCCTTCCGTCGAGAGGCACGAAAATGGGGTCGTTGGATTAAAGTGCAAATAGGTAGAAGAGACAGGCCCCAAATCCAACACCCAATTCAATGTAACATCCTGGGATCCAAATAAGAGTTATTTCCCTTTGTTCCAGGGATGTTTACAATAAACTTCAAAAGAGAATTCTTGAGATGCTGCTGCTGTCTGAGTAAAAGTTGGAGGAGTCGACACATGGCAGAGAATACCCGGAATCCACAGGTGAATTCTCAGAGGACACCGCTCAAGACGTCATTGCGAAAATCAACCTCCACGCCATACGTCGAAGTAGACAGTGACCAATCATCGTCAAACTTGAAGTCATCGATATCCGACAGATCGTCACGGTATCGACCATGCACGCCGGAACCAAGGATTGTGAATGAGAACAGAGCTAATATGAATAACTTTCTGTGTCTAAATTTACCTCTAGAAGATACAAAGAAGAATATGACAACAACCATTCAATGAAATTTTATTCTTGTTCTAGTACTAAAAAAAATTCTCACACTTGAAACTTAATCTTATATTAATTTATTTTTCTATCTATTTTTGCTCTTATGTGATTAAAATATATATATATATATACTTTAAAGGACAAGTAGCATATTTCTTTCTCTATTTCAATGTTTTATCGGATTTCTTTAAAGGCGATGCAAGTGGATACACTTCTCGCTACCTTTGTAAAAGAGTTTTGTGTAATTCTTTCTGCACATGTATGAAGATGCAAATAATAAAGGGTGTCTTTCGAGGGGGAATTACATGTCATAACTCAGACGTTCAATAAAAAAACATTTTTCATTCATTAAACTGTGTATAAATTTATTTGAGAACTTCTTTGAGATGAACTTTATACTTTTTATTCATTTTAAAACAATTTATAATCAAAAATTTGACAAGCATCATGACATTTAAAATGATTTGCAATACAAACAAAATCAGCTATTTAAAAGGACTTCTAAAAGGATCGATCCACATCAAGCATATACAAATCCTAATTTGAAAAATCTAAAAAAGTAAAAGGAATAACATTCAATATGACTTGAATGAACCGCAATGCCTAACTGTATAATAATTGTCTATAGAAATTACGATCTGACTTGCAGTTGATTCAAATATACCATAACATGTCTGCGAAGAAGCATTTTAACTGTTGAAAAGCATTAACTTCAATATTCTACAACAGTGCGATACCAGTCTAAGCTACAAATGTCAAGTGAAGCTACACAAACAGTCAATTGTTCCACCTGCACACTGTCTTACTTCAAATACCTTTTGGCACTAACAAGATCATTTATAAATACTTCTAGCTAAAACTCCCACTTGCATGACAGTTGTGTATATAAAAAGGGCTTTGGTATGATTGCCAATGAGACAACTTTCCACCAAAGTTCAAATGAAGTGGATGTAGGCAATTATAGACAATCGTACGGCCTTCAACAATGAAAAAACCCCATATCGTATAGTTGGCTATAAAAGACCTGAAATTGAAAAATATGAAACAAATCAATTGAGAAAACTAACGACCAAATTTAATACAAAACAATTTACGAAAAACAAATATGATAAACATGAACCAACGACAACCACTGAAATACAGGCTCCTGACTTGGGACATGCACATAAAGAATGTGGCGGGCTCCCCTAACCTGGACAGAAGTTTTACTGCAAAAACATAAGAAAAAAAATATAAAAATCAGTTAAAAAAAAGCCTTACTCATTAGATGGATACAAAGCAGAAAAACATCTAACAAAAACACAGACCGGACGTGGTATAATTCCGTTATATTGACCAAACAGACATAATTGGGTAACGTGACAATAATTTTGACCCAGCAGCTGATAGTACATACAGCATTATAGTAAGCATAATGTCATATAAACTTTCCCTATTAAGTACAAATTAAGTAACATATATATACAAGGCTAAACAAAATGAAAACATAACTTAAAAAAAACCATGCGTCCGAATCGTACTTATGGACACACCCGCATCCGGGACGTCTAAAGCCAAAAACCAGAAACCTGGATGCACAATTACCTTACCACCAAAAGGAACATACTATTATTATTAATAGAACAAATCCAAATAAAGGACAAACAGATCCAAAAACACTACAAAGACAACTAAAGACTGGGCAGTCCGAACCTTACAAAAACATAGGGGTGATTTTAATGTGCTCTGGTAGGGTAAGCAGACATTAGTGGATCTCGTCATGATGTTCATGGTAAGTTCACATTTTGTGATAAGTCTCACTCGGTGATGTCACAACTGAGGAAAAGAGGACAGGATTATTGTTACGACAATTGGGAAAAATCAGTGGTGTTTTGTGACGTATATATTCCTTAACGGTCAATCAACTCGTGATGGCGTCCGTAAAACTTTCGAAATGATGACTTCAAATTTACCACTTGGAACATTTGGTTCCATATCCTCCCTCTATCAAGAATTTTTTTTTTCAGTACATAAAGTCTGCTAAGGTTAGCATTGTCTTTCGCATAAATCAATAAGACCGAATTAACATATGACTTTTTTGTACCCTTGATATTTGATATCTCCGACGGTGGAGGACCGAATTCCATGTAGAATCCAGTAAAAACCGACATTTTGAAACATTACGCGAAGGTATACCTCACTACAGTCAACATACATCTCTTCAATGAAATGCACAGTTCACCAGTAATGAAATTGCACAGCGTTTTTCATTAGCGCTATTTTTCTTATACTTAAAAGTTAAGTAATTTCAGAGAAGGCAACTTCAAAACTTTCTCGGAATCAATTCACCGCTTTGGACAATTTGATGACGGAATAGTAATCTTACATCTTGCTGAATGTTATTTCATGTCAGAAAAATGTTGCAATTGTCTGGTTGGATGGCTTCACATTTCACTTAAGGTAGCTCGGGAGTCTTTCGCCATCATGAATTGTAAAATATCAATAAACAATCAGTCTAGATCTTCAATGAAATGTGCAAATTTTGAGAGAAGAATGTCATTCATTTGTTAGAATTTCATGAAGACAATAGTGTGTTTAAAAAAATTTTGTGACTGTATTTTTACAAATACAAAATATTTGTTGATTGATTCCATTTTGTTTTTCCTTTACCATATAAGGGGAGATAACTCAGATAATGTAACTTATATACTCGAATGTGTGATGAATTTATCTATTTTGTTTTGTAGTAAGAAAACGAGTCACGTGACTCTAAACTACATTTTGGCAAATTATCAAAATATTCTATGAATTTCTATTTAGACCCCCATCTACTTTTAAGTGAGGTTTTTTTTACAACTATTATAAAAATAATTGTTTAAAGTGAATACTTCACAATCGTTTAAACGCTATTGTTTTAAGATAGTTTTGCGTTTTAACTTTGATAATTCCAGGTTTTTAATTTGGTAAGCCAGATGCGAGTTCCGTCTACATCAGACTCAGAAGTGGCGTTCAAACAGTTGGAAGGGTAAATTTAGAGAAAAGGAACCTATCAACTTTATTTTATGTCAACACAAACGTGATTACTACCGGGCTGGTGATACCCTCGGGTAAGAAAATTCCAACAACAGTGGTTGTTAAAACTCATCAAGGATACCAGGCATATAGTTTGGTACGCTAGACGAACGTTTCGCCTACATTAGACAGTGGTACTTGAACCAAAATATTTGAAATTCAAAACAAAAACAGAGTTGAAAATCATTAACAACACAATTCCGAAAAGATGGGCTAAATTCGACAACGGCAATCTATGTCTGTGGATATACAAACCTTAGTTTTTCGAATAGGTCAACATTTTATAACAGTACATTCACAACAAGTACCTATCTATGATATTTCATGTACTGATTACTGGGCTGGTGATAACTTGGGGAACGAAACGTTAACCAGCAGTGGTGTCGACCCAGGCCAGTGGTTGTAAAATCTCATTAAAGATACAAGGCATGTAATTTTGTAGGCAAGACGCGTGTTTTGTCTCCATAAGACTCATTAGTGACGTTCCACCAAAACAGTTGGAAGGCCAAATGAATTGCAAAGTTGAACAGAAATTTCCGATAGGTTGTGTCACATACGACTAAGGTAATCTATAAAACCCAAAGTGTTTCGAATATTTCAACATTTAATAACAGTAAGTTCATAGAAAAAGAATATATCAATGATAGTTCATGTCAACACAAACGTGATGACTACTGGGCTGGTGATACCATGTGGAAGAAACGTCTACCAGCAGTGGCATCGACGTAGTGGTTGTATAAACTCATTAAAATTTGAACGTCAGTCGCGGGTTTCTTCTACATCAGACTCATTAGACACGCTCGATCAAATACGAAGGTTAAGAGCAACATTTAATACCGAAACTCATAATTTACTAGACCAATTTGAACCTGGAATATATTGTTATAAGTAAATAACAAAATGTGATTATTTTACTTCTTGTAGTTTTTGTTCGCACGAAAAGGTTAATAATTAGGCAGCTAAGAACAAATAAAGAAACGCAAGCACATGTATAGACATTCTAACTTCATTTTCAAAATGTAAAATAACAAAAATCCCGAACTCTAAGGAAAATTCAAAACGGAAAGTCCCTTATCAAATGACAAAATCAAAAGCTCAAACACATCAAACGAATGGAAAATAACTGCAATATTCCTGACTTGGTACAAGTGTTAATAATAACTATCTGCATCAAAAATACCAAATTACTATTCAAACTGTAGATGTATTATTTTCCTGTAGGGTGATTTTGAATTTCATAGAAGAATCTACTTTTTTTTCTATAATTGGTTACCAGTAACAAAAAGCAAAACAACATTAAGGTGGTACATAACACTTCAGGGAGATAACTCTGTAAAAATCAGCTGAACGTTTTAATCACGTTCTATTGTTAAGGAAATATTAAGCTTCTCAATGATCAAAATTGGTGTTTGTCAATCTGCTATATATCCAATGAAATTTTCCGATAAAGTGTGTGGTTCAAGTTTTTTGAATTTTTTTGGTCAAAGGGTCAAAGTAAATATTTTGTCAAAATTTTATGAAAATTAAACGAGCCAAATTAATTTTAGTTAAGGTGTTTGGCACAGCCCTTGGATGGTGTAAACTTCACCAAAAAACGTGTATCGTGTAATGGTGTATGGCATATGGTGCAATGGTAGAAGGTGTATGGTGCTATGGTGTATGGTGTAAAGGGAATGGTGAAATGGTGTAACGTGCGATCGGGAATCGTGTGAATGAATGGTGTCCGACATTTAAAACTATGCAAAATATTGATTAGAACTGATTTTCAATTTTATACATTAATTTACAATATTGTGATCAAAATTCGTTTTTTAAAATAAAGAAATAATTTTGTAGTCGCACACTTTCTTTGAAATTAAATTGCATTATGGTGTAATGTGTAAGGTGTATGTGGAAAAGATGTAACGTGTATGGTGTAATGGCACAGGGTGTATGATGTAATGGTGTATGGTGAATGGTATAATGATCTATGGTGTTAGTGGGAAGTTTACACCATCCAAGGACTGTACCACCTTAAAATTAAAAATAGGTTTGAGTAACGTCGTTTTGTACGACGATTTACATTTTAAACAACTCTAATGCTGAAAAATAGAAAAAAGAAATCACACAATTCCACAATGTTCGTGGCCACAACCTGTCTTTAAAATGAAAACAACACTTTATAAATTGCATGCGTTCGAAGCACTTTTATGGATTAACATTTTTCAGGAACGCGCAAAGTCGAATATTTGAAAGCCATGATGTATAAGAACCGAAACAGTTGAAGAGCTATTTGACCATAAGAATCTAAAAATAATAGTTAAATCCATCTAAGAACAAATTTGCCTAAACGTTTGTTTATAAAACATGAAACTGCTGGAATATAATCCACTGTTTTGCTATTTCAATTAACTGTTTACAAAACGTTGATTTTTTTTTAAATACTACGGATTTTCTACCACAGGAATAGATTACCTTAGTTAGCTGTACTTGGCAAAACCTATCGGAAGTTTGGGTCTTCTTAGGTCTTCATGCTCTCCAACTTCGTACTTTATTCGGCCTTTTTACCTTTTGTTGATTCTCGAGTCACTGTTGAGTCCTGTGTAGACGAAGCGAGCGTCTGGCGTACAAACTGTTAAGACCAGTATCTATGAGGAGTGTATTTACATGAAGAATGTTTCAAAACTTCACACCAAACAAACAGGTCTCGTTAACAAAACATTAGATACAATGTTTCTTTTGGAATTTCTACTTAGTCCACATAAAAAAGATGACGTCTTAACAAAAAGAGGTTAATTGCGATCATGCATGGTAGAAGCGGAATTTTACAATTATATAAATTTTTAATTGAAAATTTCAATGAATTGTGTACGTTTGTCAGATACGTGTTGAAACAAAAGATTTAAGTATGCGTTTATGGGTTGATTTGGCATACATAAATAAAATATAAAAATAAGTAAGCAATGAACGAGATTGTTAAATGTGATATATGCTTTTTTGTGCTTCTTTGTTGAATATTTGTTTTTTTTTGTTATGATTAAGATTGTGACACGGTGTTGACTGCTGTACCCCTATTTTGACCTTTTTACCTATTTTGTCTGTTTGTTTTATTCACACATCGTTGTCAATATAATGGAATTTGATGCGACTGTCATACAAGTGAGAGGTTTAGCGCTATAAAACCAGGTTCAATCCACCATTTTCTACCTCAGAAAATTATGTACCAAGTCAGGAATATGACAGTTGTTGTCCATTCGTTTGATGTGTTTCTGCTTTTGATTTTGCCATTGGATTAGGGACTTTCCGTTTTGAATTTTCCTCGGAGTTCAGTATTTTTGTGATTTAACCTTTTATAGTTTACTTTTCATAAATCATGTGGTCTATTTATGACTATTGAACAGCGGTATACTACTGTTGCCTTTAGTTGAAGGAGGCCCTCATGTAGAGATATTAATTTCGAGCATTTGTGTTCATCTATTCAACAATGAATTCAATTAAAGAAATGATATAATTTGTTTGACTATTTTATAAATATTCTCTTTTTTTTAAGGATGTAGTCATGTCAAGTTTGAGAATTTTTGTCAAATGTCCGGACTCCTTGGATTTCCTACGCTAAAGGGTAAAATACTTTGCACCATATTATCCACTTTTCTTTTCATATAAGACTTCAACAGCTCATAAAAGGTCATTTACCAAAATTTAAGCAGATTCTAGATTATTTCTTTTCTTAGGATTTGAGACCCAAATAATGCCAATGCTAATATAAGGTAAAAGTCCGAGTCAGCCTTTTCCTCCCATTTTTTTTTAAATTAAATATCTCGAAAAGGAGTTCCATAACCTATCAATATATTAAGCTTATTTTGTTCCTTAACTAATGCTCTTCCTATTTATAGTATCCATTTTAAATTTCAGATTTTTTTTATTTCACCTGACTACATCCTTAACTACACATTTGCACCATATAAATAGTATGTGATAATTATACTATGTAACACTTACAGGAAAGCACTATTTAAAATGCAAAGAACGACTGAAAATTTTAATTCATTTCCACAGCCCATCCAAACATTTTATATGATTTGCAAATAGAGTTTTTATCCCGTTGAGTACGCGCCCATCAAAGCATTCCCATTTGCCAAAATCTGCTCTAACAATTTAGCTAGTAAAACAATCATCGAGTAACAATGTTTGAAACTAAATATGTGTATGTATAAACCATTGTGGTAAAGGTTAACTTAAGGTGAGTTGTGGTAATGAATTCCATAGCGTAATCATTTACTAGTTTTAGAGTTCCTGTATCTTTTCTTTAGGAATGTATCCTACATTTTACTTTCCTTGGCATTCAAACTAGATTAAAGACTCGAAAGATACACGAGTAACCTTACCTGTAAACTGTTTTGTAATGTAAGTATAATTGGATGACTGCGATGACGGGCGTTATATAACCCGAAGATTCTTAACGCTGCATACAAATCATTAGGGTGATTAAAGACTGATAGAGTAAATAATCAATATGCTGTTTTACAAAAAAGAAAATCCATAGTGAAATATTAAGAAGACAAATACTTGATTTTCGCAGACTGCAAATGACGTATCTTTCACACTAATAATTTGAGAAAGTACTAATTGTTATTTGATCAGTCTGAGATGCATGACGTTTCGATCCTTGTGTAGGTTATGTGATTCCCTCAGTTTTCGCTTTTTATCTTTAATGGTTTTATGGGATTTGAACATCGGTTTACTACTGTGTCCCCTCTAATCAAACTATTAATTGAAATTATAATCCGAATAAAGTTTCGTAAATGCGAATCCTTTTAGATCGGTACTTCGATCTCAAGCCTTTTGTCATCTTTAAAAGGGCATTAGCTGTCAAATTCATGTTCAACGATTTGACTCAAATTCTCATATTTGATTAATAACATACTAAAACGTACATCCAAATTATAAAAAGTCTAAAATAAACAATTTACAATGTTTTGGCTCGATGATATGTATCAACATTTCGTGTGTATTTTAGTCTAGACGCAATCTAATTTATCATCGAGGTGACCTCCGAAGACTGCCGACGGTAATATATCCCAATATACACATTAATATAGGTATAAATAGATAGCAAACTCGTGCAATTTGATTTTTCTAGGTATGTTTGATTTCATATTTTAGGTTAAAAATATATGTTAATCATCGTTTTTACTTGTATAAGAATGAATTTTTGTGGATCGAATCAGTCCATCAAATGGTTTACCCTTGTTTCACTTTCAATGTTGACATTCTTTTCCTTTTAATAACTGAACACGCCTGATTCATGCGTAACCCATATCTAGCTAAGGAGTTAAATTGAAGGTCACATGAATACGGATTCAATGAGGTCGAAATTATTCACTTACAAGTGAATAATTCATCAACGATGTCTCTTAGCTTATTTTGACAAAATTGAACCAAACTGGCTTCTAAAAGTGAATTATTATTAAGGCCCATTTGCAGACCGGGCAAAAATTGTAAATTTATATATAAAGATAAAAAAAAACTTAGCTATACGGCGGATAGGGAGAGGCTTTGTTGGGTAGAGTTAGCTTAGTGTCACCAGATTGTAATAAATGTCTACATTCTCATATGCGGATTCAGGATTTTGAAAAAGGGGGTGCCCGCGGGCCCCTAAATAAGACAAAGTTTGGAGAGGAACCGGGAAAAAGTCTGGATTACCAAAAATGTAGGTCCATAAATCCGCCTCTGATTCTTTCAGAGCCAGTGGGGCAACAGCTGCGGCAAATGAAAACGTAAACGAGAGGTGTTTGAAGAAACACGGCCTTTGGAAGTCAGATTTTATTTTAGCAAAGATCGCTACATTGTTGACTCCGCAGAGAAAGGCTTGCAGGTCTCGAAAAATTGGGTCTTTGTTTTTCTCTTGTTTTATTCTGGCCCCGTTGTATGTGCTATTTTTATCAAATACGGCGGCTGTCGGCAAATTTGATATTTGCGTTTTTGTTGTTTGTTATAGGCATAGATCGTATAGATAATTCTAAGCCATAGGTCACATACTATCTCAACATTCAGCTAAACCCATACGGTATAGTAATCTGTAAAATGTCCGACGCGACAATAAATTAGTTCACATAGTGAACTATGTTAAAGTAAAATGGGATAAACAAATTATAAACAAAATCTCCAAAAACCTCCAAAAAGCAAACATCAGAGTTTAAACATGTATATTTACACATGTCGCACCTTTAAATAATGCAATTTATTTTTTAAATAAACTGAATATATTTTAATTTTTACAGCCCAATGAAAATATCACCCATACCAATTGTGCCAGTCACCTGTTGTCCAGTGCGAACAGGCAGCAGAATCATGAGCACAATAAACCTTAAAATAACTCGAAAATGTAGTACATTAAATATTGCAATTAAAACTCTTTTTTTTTTCTTATAAAGAGGGTACTTTTCGACAAAAGAAATAATTGGGAAGCGGTTAATTGGGAGGTTACGCCCATTGGCAGCTACTACGTATATTAACTCATTTATTTGAAAATAAGTATTTCAATGAAACAAATTCAAAAAATTGTGAATGGACATGTAATATCAGAAAAAAACGAACATGAATGTCTGCATCAATCAATTACTATAACAAAATTGTCTATCTTTGCTGTATATATTTTACGTAATAGTATAATGTAACAAGTAAAATAGTTTATATGGTTTCGTAATTTGTGGTGTCTAGCCAATGTATAATATTAGAATACTTTCTAATTCTATAAATACATCGTCTACAAATTTAACTTTGATGATATACATTATTTCTAAAACACATGAAACTATCCTTATTTCAGCAATCTAAATAATTTATCAACGAATTGTTGGCAAACGCCTCATTGTAGTCTTATCAGATCACTGGTTGTAGATCTTACATATGTTATGATGACTATACTATATAATAAAATAAATGTTTTGGTGAACCATTTGGGTCGGAAAATTCCACCAGAAAATTCAAGAGTAGGGAGAGGAATACAAATCATGTGAATCGCAGAACCTCAGTCCAATCCTTCTTTTGCTAAAAGAGTTCATTGTTCCCTGTTTTATATCTACTAAAAGCGTTCTATTTTACGATAATTTCCATTTTAGTCTGCAAATATCTGCATCAACAATAGATATGATCATCCGCTGATTGGTTGAAATGCATTGAATATCTGCATCACAACTAGCTATGGTCATAATTAGAATTCCGCTGATTGGTTGAAATCTACTTTCCGGAACGCATTGAATGACGTCAGCGGTCTTCAGAACAATCTCAACCGACAGAAACATCTAGAAAGAAATATAAGGCTATCGCTTCAAAAGTAAGTCGAACTTACTAAAACACTAACGTGGTGAGAACTTTTTTGTATTTCAATTCTGAAATGGGTTACAAAAATGTATCTTTATTTAACGGGAATGCTGATTGAATATTGAGATTACAGAAAATCTAGTGAGTCAACAAATTGTCTCCCTTGAAAGCATGCGATTTTATGTAGGATACCCTTATTAGTTTGAATGTCCCTTTGGTATCCTTCGCCTCTCTTTTAGATGTTACCTGTAAGTATAAGTAAAGTACACCGATAAGGTAAGCCTAAAACACAATTTATGTAGGTATAATATTGGTACCATTTGATCAAGTTTTAGCACCTGCACGGTATTTTCGTATGGTACCAAAGACAACAGGAACTGTGTTGCTTTTATGGGGTTCTTTCACAATTTAGTTTTTTTTAAGTGGTGGTGCAGAGTAAGTCTTCCGCCAATAGACCACTTTCGAGTTATGTCCTTCACCGGAAAAGTTGGTCAATTACCAGATAGAAAGGACCGACTGTATTCTTGCACTATTAAAATTCATCAAGCGTCTTCGTGATGGTCATTATGCAGGATAAACTAGAAATAATGTTTGTTCCGTAGGTACTTAATTACAATTCCCTTATGACAGCAGTGCTGATTATCAATTATAAGATTTTAATTTGCCGAATAACTCGTGCAATATAGCATCATATTTTTTCAACCACTCGCTCAACATGGGAAGGAAGTGACGATGACCATAAACACACGATTGATGTCTGAACACTAAAACCAAAGTTTTGACGGAAATGCAACAATCTCGAAAATGGTCTATATGGCCCAATTAGTTATGATCCCTTTTTGAAGAAATATTATTATTGTAATGAGAAATAAGCATGCGAACCGAAAAGCGATTAGGGTCGCAAACATTTTCATTCGGATTTACTATTTTTTTATAGAATGTTATCATGAACATATCTTTCACATGTCAAGACCTTTCTTATTGATATTGATATCACATGTAAAAACAGAACAGAACCAACAGGTCAGAACTTCCCAAATTATGTGCAGTCCATCTTATTAATGTAAAAATTAGTAAATGTTTTGTTGGATCTTCCGAATAAAGAATTATGGACCAGAAAATAGAGGAGAAAAACATGATACACAAATTAATAAAGGAAATCAAGTAAAGTAAAAAAGTAAAGTACAATATGCATACTAGAGACAACATTAGATTGTTGCCCCTCTGACTATATCAAAATTGTAAACTATTAAATCATTAATGTGACAGTTGGAACCATGAAATGGTGGTAGTATGTAGGATTGAATTCGTACAATCTGACGTCGTATAAGATTACAGATTAATGTTCCAATTCTTCTTTAATACAATGTAGATAGGTGAAAGATGCCAAAGGGATATTCAAACAAACTGACAATGTGGTAGCAAAAAAAAACAATGAAAAAACCAAACAACAATACACAAAACACAACATAGAAAAATAAAGACTGAGCAACACAATCCCCGGGGGTGATCCCAGGTGCTCCGCAAAGGTAAATATACAACATATATGTACTATCAAGCAGGCTGATAATAATTAATTTCTACTGCATGCATGGCCTATTTACAAAAAATGATTAATAAAGTAAAATAAAGCAAACATTAAAATTGAGAATGGAAATGGGGAATGTGTCAAAGAGACAACAACCCGACCACAGAACAGACAACAGCAGAAGGCCACCAACAGGTCTTCAATGCAGCGAGAAATTCCCGCACCCGGAGGCGTCCTTCAGCTGGCCCCTAAACAAATATATATACTAGTTCAGTGATAATACTTACATATATATATTTGGTTGCATATACATTTAAAAATACATGTAGTTTATACATAATAATGAAGGGAAAAAGCAATATAAAAATTATATGCAACCATATATATTGACGGAAGATTTACTCTGCACCATCACTTAACAAAAACTATATTGTCGATAAACTCCATAAAAGCAAAACAGGTCCTGTTGTACTTGGTACCATACGACACTACCGTGCAGGTACTAACACTTGATCAAATGGTACCAATATTTATTTGTATTGTGTAATAGTGACCAGGTTAACTTGGAAGAAGAAAGGTACTCAAATCATTTAGAATTTTGGCAAATTAAAACTGTTTATTGATTCCAAGTAATGCTGCCATGATGTAAGTACAGTATCAGCTTCATCAACTTAATTACCAAAAGATTCCTAAAACTGCAGCAATGGTACGTCGTTAAGATTGAGGTAAATTCATCCTGGGTACCTTTGGCAGCTTCAATTTCATCACAGGTAACTTACATAAAACGTACCCAGCATACACAGGGTACGTTCTTATAGTGCCCACATTGTACGTTCAGATTCATTGAACTGTTCAGGTTGGATAAAATATAAACCTACATAAACTGTGTTCTAGGCTTACCTTATTGGTGTACTTTACTTATAGTTACAGGTAACATTTTAAAAGGAAGGTGAGGGATACCAAAGGGACATTCAAACTCATAAGGGTACCCTACATAAAACCGCATGCTTTCAAGGGAGACAATTTGTTGACTCACTAGATTATCTGTAATCTTAAGATTTAATCAACATTCCAGCTGAATACAGATATATTTGTGTAACCCATTTCAGAATTAAAGACAAACAATTTCTCAGCAGTACGTTAATATTTTAGTTGGTTCGATTTACTTTTGAAGCGATGGCCTTCTATTTCTTTCTTGATGTTTTTGTCGGTTGAGATTGTTCCGAAGACAGCTGACGTCATTTAATGCGTTCCGAAAAGTAAATTCAAACCAATCAGCGTAATTTTAATTTTGACCATAACTATTTGTGATGCAGATATTCGCAGACTTAAATGGAAATTATAAAAAAATAGAACGCTTTTAGTAGATACAAAACAGAGAATAATGAACTCTTTAAGCAAAAGAAGGATTTGGACGGGGTTCTGTGTATGCACATGATTTGTATTTCTCTCCCTATACTTGAATTTTCTGGTAGAATTTTCCGACCAAAATGGTTCACCAAAACATTTATTTTATTATATAGTATAGTAATCATAACATATGTAAGATCTACAACCAGTGATCTGATATGAGCAAATCAGCCGAATCTTTAAATTTTGTACATAGTTCAATTAATATATCTGCTGAAATCGGATTTTCTTTTAGTTGTTGTTTGTTTAGAAGCTTCCACGATGCAAATAACAAAAGAGGTTAGTAGGCTTCCTGTTTCTACTCTACATCCTTTATTGCGTCCTTTACATGACGATCTTCACTGATGCCTGTTAAGAAAATGCAAATATAAATATCTATGTTTTTCATTTTATGCTTATAGCAACTAATCTGAATTTTTAGAACTGTGAGCCAAATATAACGTTTTGACCAACCCCTCGTTTTGTGAGACTCTCACCTTGAAAAAAAACTGTAGCTTTAAACTGACCAACTTTGTACGTCCACTAACATAGGCCAATAAGCTGAAGATATCCACTCAGGTACAATCAAAGTATAGTTACCGTTATCATGTATCATTTTGTTAATGGTCTGTGGGACCAACCGAGATAGTAGGACTAACCAATTGTTCTTGGCAATCTTCGACATAGAAAAAGCATTAATGCCTGATGTACCTCTGCACCAAAATTTCGAATTGAAATTCTTGCATTTTGGATTGTAATCTTGTGCAAAGCGATGAAACGTTTATGGACTTTATGACTTATTTAGATACATGAAAATCCAATCGTCGGTTTCCCAATCATCTCGATCTGATTTTCTACTCAGGCTGTCTACCTTATCAATATGCTCACGTGGTATCTATACTACTTTTAGTTTTATTTTGTTATCGTGACAAACATTATGAACAGACATAACGCTTTTGTGTAATTTTGTTTTCTTACTTCCAACTTTCATAATGTGAGGCACATGTTCATTGTCGGTGTAAAGTCTTATTGTCATACCGTGCAATTTGATAACAGTTTTTTAAAACCCTTTTTACTCAGATTCAATGTTCTCTCCATGTAGAGCTTTTTTTCTTTTTCAGTGGAAGACCAACTTCCGTATATCTCTATCGGTTCGTCCTCTGAACCTGTGGTCAAATGACCTCCGAAACCTGTTTCTGAAGCGTCACAAAAGACGTGATAGTCTTGTGCTTCGTTGTATGTCAACTGACTATATTGTCTAAACAAATAAAATTGAGAATGGAAATGGAGAATGTGTCAAAGAGACAACAACCCGACCATAGAGCAGACAACAGCCGAAGGCCACCAATAGGTCTTCAATGCAGCGAGAAACTCCCGCACCCGGAGGCGTCCTTCAGCTGGCCCCTAAACAAATATGTATACTAGTTCAGTGCAACCTGCATTCGTTTACAGCTTCCAAACTGAATATCACGCTGGAATTCCAGTCTTCTGTTGTAAGTATGCAATCATTTCCATTCTCAATTTTAATCATATATAAATCGTGTTCTTAAACGTGCAATATCCACTGAAACAGCTTGTGTTGAAATGATCTGTCCAATAATACTAGGAAGTGACCTTACTTTGAAATATATCAATCCCTTTTCATATTGTTGTAACAGATCAAAGAGCCTTTTGACTTGTTAAACCTTTTATCGGTGACCGTCAGTACACCTTCTTCCATTCACAAAATCCATGCAACAAAAACCTAACCACTCCAGTTTTGGAATTGGTGTCCAATTACATTTATCATGTGCTATTTCGAACCCAAAATCTTTTAAATCATTCCTGTTTGTATCTCTAGCGTTTAATGCCTCTGAAAAAGAAGCACCTTCCCCTAAGCCATCGTCTAAATACATAACTATTTTCAACAATTTACTTCTCCAATGTTTTACGACTTCTCGAGATACTTTACTGATAATATAACCATTAGTTTTCAAGCCAAATGGTAATACATTGTATCCGTAATACTCATTCCCCCATTTGAAACCTAGGTATGTAGTATCAGAATGTGAAATTCTAATATGATGGTATGTACTTTTCAAATCATATGACAAAGTGTAATCTTGTCTGTTAAACATCTGTCTAGTTGTAACGGCGTCTTCGTATTTGTGACGGAATATAAAGAAATGTTGATTGATATGTCTGGGCTGATATAAATAAAACCACTTAAGTTGAGATATCCAATCGTAGTACCAATTTATCGTAAGACATGTAGAAAAATCCGTGCATTCGGAACAAATCTTAACTTAAGTAGTTTTATGCATATCAGCCCTGACGTCAGATACCAATATATGACCAGTTTCATTACAATTGAAACATATTCCTTGGCGAAACATCTTGTTCGTATTAACTGGAATCGGATTCTCTAAGGCCAGTTAATATGTCTTGTAATGTGTTGGCCTTAAATCTGTATTGCGTTTAGCCTTCTCTTTCTTTAACTTTGAATCGGCTCTACACTGTGCCTTGTATAATCTTTTTTCATCTTCGGAATCCTCCGCTAATGGATTTGTGGTGTTTTCGGCGACAACTCTCCATCCTTCGTCTGATGAATCTGTTAACTTAATAAGCTTTTGTCTTGACTTAGCTAGTTCCATACCTTCTGAAATCTTTCTATTCACGGTTTGGATGGTGTCATTTGTCAAATTTTCTGATTCTAAATGGTTGCTTGCTTCCAGAAATTTCACGAAGACCTTTTGTTGTTTTTATATTGTTCTTCATTGCCCCTTTTTCGACACTTGAAGGTCTCTGTCATGGTCTCGTCAATTTTTGCTAACTGCGACTCGGATAATGCCTTATGGCTATCCTGGCGTTTTGCTGCAACCATTTAACCTTGTGACGTTAAGCTGTTCAGTTGTTTGTCCTGAGTTCCTTGTATGGCGCTTTGAAGTTCGATTTGGGTTATTTCTCGGAGGTTGGCGTCCATTTTTAAGTCTTGTCTGTACGAACGGCGGCTAGAAAGTGACAAACAAATCGAGCATGCCTACATACCTGGATCTACATCAACCCCTCTGATTGGACCTTAAGCATATTACCCATAATGTCAATACAATATTTTCCCGCTTTATTTTCGAACCGCGAGAAAATAATAATCCCACATCCTTTGGTCTCTGGCGGATAATTTTCTCATTGGCAATCGTACCATATATCATTATTTTTATATTAACAGGGATTGTAAATTACTACCGATACATGAAAAAGAACTTTGCTCTGTGTACCATCAGAGTTTTCAAAATGATTGATTTTATTATCATAGTGTGGTTCTGAACAACATGGGGAACGTTTTTAACGTTCGTAAATTTTACGGACGCCATCACGAGTTGGTTGACCGTTATGGAATAAACGTTTCACAGATGATATCGGATATGTTCCTTATGTCGTAACTACTATACCCTTCCCTTTTCACGAATGTGACTTACCGAATTAGACTATTAACCGGATTTGTAATAACATTAACAACACGACGGATGCCACATGTGGAGCAGGATCTGCTTACCCTTCCGGAGCACCTGAGATCACCCCCAGTTTTTGCTTAGTCTTTAGTTTTCTATATTGTGTCATCTGTACTATTATTTGTCTGTTTGACTATTTATTTTTGGCCATGGCGTTGTCAGTTTGTTTTCGATCTATGAGTTTGACTGTCCCTCTGGTATCTTTCGTCCCTGTTTTATAAACAACCTTTTACAATGAGAAAAATGTTTAGCAAACTAAGTTCTCCCTTCTTGAGAGTCATGTTTACTTTTCGTGTATCCCTCTGTACAACTGTACATCCGGTTTATGACAATGACGATCTATGTATTAACAAGAAAGTAGTTATAATAACCTTGAAAGCAGAGAAATTATGTAAAAACAAATATGGGCGTTCATCTAATCAGGCTTCAGTTCTGTATTACTTTGATAGCCATTTAGAGGATAAACTAGGTAAGCTTGTGATTCATCAGAACTTTAGAAGGCTGGTTGCTTTTAATAATTAGTTTTCTTCTTTAATCTTTAAAACAACGAAAGAAAATAATAATTAAATAAGTCTTTTCGTCTTTGATATCAAGCTATTCGCTGAGATAAGATACAGTAGATCTATGAAAAAAAACTTTTGACTCGTGCTTCCTAACGGTCACATGTCAAGACAGGACAAGATAAGACAAGGTAAAAACATTATCAATGATCTGCCGCTAACATCAATTTTTTTTGGACAAAAATTGATATTAGCAAAGGCAACCATTTATGAGGGTCGTTGAGTAGGTAGTTAAATATTGTGTGGGTTAAATTTTTATTACATGTATTTTGTTTGCGAACAGGCCTTTTACGAATCTTGAATTGTCACCCCGTACGAATATAAAGAAAATGTGAAATAACAAAAATACCGAACTCCAAGGAAAATTCAAACACATCATACGAATGGAAAACAACTGTCATATTCTTGACTTGGTACAGGCATTTCCTTATAAAAGGTTCGCCATTATAGAAAGGACATATTATTATTATTATTATTATTATTATTATTATTATTATTATTATTATTATTAAAAGGATAATTATTATTACTATTATTGAAAAAAAACATTCTATATCATTAAGGATTTGTCATTACAATTCTTCATTTCAGGTTATCAGATAAAAAAAATAAAATAAGAATATTTCCATTGCGAAGGTGACAAAAAATTTATACAAGAATGCATTTTCAATTAAGTTCAAACATACTAAGAGCAGGTAGGTTTTACATTAATAAAACGCTTCTCAATTAAAAGCCAAACGAACAAATATCAGTTTTGTTTTATGTATATTCAGTGCTATACCACTTTGTCGAATTCTTATAGAATGCAAAACAACAGCAAAGCAATCAATGAAATTATATTCAACATTCGAATATTCCCTGGTAATACAATTTGAATAGGAATGATTTTGGAAATCACGTAAAAATCTTAACAATTGTTTTCGCAGATGTTCGAGGTACTTAGGGCACTCTTTTAGGATACATTAAGAATTCAAAATTACTTCTTTGTTGTACTATTGACTTGTTCCGTTGTCTGGCTTCGTTTTTTAATAACTTCCTGGTGTGTGTGATAACTTTCTATGGGCTAAAAGAAGTACTGTATAATGATACAACTAAAACGATTGAAGTTCATAATATCATTATCGGCAATTTAAAATTTACACTACAGCGCGTTTAAGCATAACACTGAAAGTTTATTATCTGATAAAAGAGCAACATCACTAGGTTACATTCCTTGTTATCCATTCTCATAGTACGATTAAAATTGTTGAGCACGAGAGATTTTTGCATCGTCCTTCGTGGAATCGAATCGAGCTCGTGAGATTGTCTGTCAATCAAATAATTGTAACAGGGTTTCTCTCGGGTAAATGAACAACCAACTCAATATCTAAGGTTCTAATGTTCTAATACAAATACTAGATAAACTCATTTTTGGAGTAAATTTTACTTGCAAGGAAATAGGCACAGCATACAAGTTACATACTCTACATTTTACTATATGAATATAGTCATCGGTCTACCTAATTCGTCATGGCAAAACAAATGAATGGAATACTTTGTAAGGTAAACAGGTAATTATAAATCGGGACACACAATTCAAACGACCATTTTGTTCATAGTCCCGTGTTAATCTCATAGTCCAAAACAAATGGAAACTAAACTTGACCGCCAAAATATAATGACCAATCGAAAACAATTGATTCAAATAAACACCCTCGTTAATATATTTATCATTTCAATTAAAAAATGTTTATTAATATACACTGACATATATTTGCAAGTAAATAATTTTAACCCGTTTTAAATATTCAAGATATAAAACTTTTACAGTGAATTTAATACAGAATTTAATACGATTTTACAATAATTAAAATAGTCCTTCAAATGGCTCTGTCACATAATGGACCAATAGAAATTTCAAAATATCATTGGTGGAAAGAGTTTTGAATCCGTACTCGTACTTTTGTATTGGCACATATGTAATTATATGAATCTACATAATTATTGTATTTTTAGGCTTTGTATAATTTTTATAACTATAGCAAAATATGACACACTAATAACCACTGTTCGTTCGACCTAATTGTTTAACGTTGAAACCAAAAGGTCACAGGACAATCAAAAGTCATCAATTGAATAAACAGAAAACAACTTCGACAAAGGAAAGATTTAAAAAGCATTTCAAATATTGAATATAAATCTTTGCAGGATTTAAATCATCCCCCTGAAATTGGGATTTATTCCAGTGCTGCGGAAACATGCTCAATATGTGCTCATTTTCGAATTATTTATGGTAAAACCTGAGGTAATTAGTGAAATTTCAATCTATTAAACACTCTTCCTGAATAAATTATTTAATTATATAACAAAACCTTTTCAGTGCTGTAAAACTTACAATTCCGTCCCCGAAGACGTATGACAGCAGCAGGGCCACTGACAGCGTTCTTTTTAATTAGTAAGCTACAGAACTATTTAATTTTCATCTACACGGTAAACTTTTACCAACAAGGAATTCCTTACATCCTGTTAAAATAATTTTTGCGAAAATGTACATTTTATAGACCACATGTCGAGCAAATTAGAGACAAAAACTTAAAAGATCAATTAATCACGCTCACAAAAATTGTTTGGCGATGTCAGACATTGTTTAAACTACAACTTCCACAATTGTCTGTCTTAATTGATCCGGAATAAGACAGCTGATCCAGTTTTCTCAGTTTATTGTAAAATATTTCACATTTTTCATTTTGTACATTTTTTTCTGTTTCATTACAATATATTTTGAACGTATATCACTGAGTCTAGTTTATACGATGTCTGGTCGGAATGGAGAAGTTGAATCCGACGTTTCGTGTATTTGCAGTTACTGTTTCTGGGCTCAATATCTGATCTTTTACAAGGCTATATTTAGATATGTATATTAATTTTCTGTCCATACTCAACATAACCTTTTATTTCCGGTGGCACTTCTAATTCTCCTCTCTTTATCGTTCTCGTCCTGGAAATGCATGAAAAATATGCCAATGGACGTTTAAAAACAATATCCATCCATTCCAAAAAAAAAGCAGCTTAGCATACGTCTTTAAAGGGTGTATACGGCTTCAATCTATTTTCGATATGGAGGTATAAAAGGATTGACAAGACTTCCGTATCAAACTTTATTTTTACCTTCCAAACCAATCACGCAGACAAGAAGAGTACAATAACTACTCAATCCCTTAAATATTGCAAAATATGCTAAAGTATGTCCTACATTTCTAACCAAAAATAGGTACAATAACTAATGTTATATAATAACAATAAAATGTCTGCATCAAATACAAAGTGTCTATTATGCATCAAAGAAACATAATTATAACATTAAGCAGTAGATTGAGTTGATTAGGTCTGTGCTATCAAAACTTCTGATTTTCACTAACTCAGAGATGTATAACTCTCAGAGAGAAAAGGGTGTTTTTGAAGAAGTTTTAAGATCATAAAGATCGCCCGTGATTTCCTGCTTATCATGATTCTTTTCCCCAAATTGTCGAACTTATGAGACTTATCTTTTTCTTTTTAATTTCTCCTAGCAAAAATAATAACTGTCACATAAAGGTTTATAACATTGATGTCGTGTAGATTTTTTACTTGGTTTCTATAATTGATTGTTCGCTTCGTTGGATTGTTTTCTCTTTGACATATATCACACAACTCCTTTTGTTCATAGCATCATAATGTACTTTACTAAATAACTATTACTAGTAGATTTAACTACCGGGCACGTGGAGCGGAATATATAAACTTTTCGGAGCACGGGCACGCGTAGTGGAATAAATGATCCATTTGGAGCACAATTAGCTAATGGATTTCAGTCTCGATGTTTATTTTTCTGTATCTGTTGTTTCATCTCCGCATGATGTTTATACGTTTATATCGTGTGTGTGTTTTTTTTTGTTTTTTTTTTTGGTTTTTTTTTGTATTAAACCAGTGATGCATTCATATAAAAAGATTGGTCAATAGAAAGGTACAATGTAATTTCTAAATTCGAAAATTAAGTTCTAGAATGTTGCCCCGAGCACTTTATTTCATAGTATAGTTACCACAAGTCATATTCACAACTTAATAAAAATGATGAATTATCAAATCGAACATTTCTGCCTGCCAACACAGTCTTTATATTTTTGGATCTTTTCTTTTATAGAAAAAATGATGTCACCAAACATAATGCAAAATCGAAAACCTTAACCAAATGACATTTTTTATGTCGGTTAACTTTCTCTTTGACGCATACTCCATTATATCTTGTATGAAACAGGCTATCATCATTCATATGCATGTATATATTATAGACTAATAAATGAAGACAAATGTCGTTACAACAGTACGCTCGATATGAATGACTCATATGATACCAGGTGTTTGA
This sequence comes from Mytilus californianus, assembly GCF_021869535.1. Lineage (NCBI taxonomy): Eukaryota > Metazoa > Mollusca > Bivalvia > Mytilida > Mytilidae > Mytilus > Mytilus californianus. The sequence continues at coordinate 54,942,843 of NW_026262679.1, read as the reverse complement.
TAGACGAAACGATTTTTGCCATCATGACACCATACATCATGTCATTTAACTGATGGTTATGTAAAAGAGAAACCCATCAATAACATAACACAGTCGTTTATGTCTGTTTTTGGATAAAGTACTTCCGATTTAGACACGTTTTAATATCATTTAATTTTGATACAAATTAGATTAAAATAAGTTTTACAAAGTTGTAAGAATATGAAACTCCGGCAGGTAATTGAACTGTATTCTAATATAACGTCCTTCTTTCGCTTTGTAAACAAAGCCGTGTTCTATTTAGCACAAAATATGTTTGACACATGTGCACAAACTTACTGTTAACATTCTCGTTATTTTCATTTTTATCCTAATAAAATATATATATTTTAGCTGCTTACATAAAATTAATTATATATTGTTGTTAAAACATCATAATCATATTTACCTTCTATAAGTTTTAAACTTATTAACATGAAAATTGCTGAAACCGGCAGCATTCTTTATGGCTGTTTCGTCCATTTAGTAAACCCCTGTAAATGCACATCTACGATGACTCATCGTCTGCTCTCAAAATGTAAACAACAGTATCTCCGTTGAGATTGGAGTAAGTGTAGAACATAATAAGTCAATTTATATGATTGCTGACCACATTATGGAACAAAATGCTGTTAGGCAGTATATCATTCAATCTATGACTGATGGTGAAACAAAAAGGGTGTTCATGCATGAAATATGCAGCAATTAATTCTGTATTCTCAAAATTGACAGAGTAGACCATCTTTAACTTTTAAAAATATGAACAGTCCAAGTTTGATAATGAACTGTTTGAAAATAATGAACACATGCATGTAACCAAAGACCCACCAGCCAAAAAGCATATCACCTTGAAAAAAACCTGTATCTCTTATGAAAGCTTTAAACTGACCTATTTCGTCCACTAACATAGGCCAATAAGCTGCAGATATCCACTCAGGTACAATCAAAGTATAGCTACCTTTATCGTGTATCTTTTTGTTAGTGGTCTGTTGGACCAACCGAGATAGCTGAACTAATCAATTGTTCTCGCCACTCTATGACACAGAAAAAGCATTAATGCCTGATGTACCTCTGCAACAAAATTTCGAATTGATATTCTTGCATTTTGTATTGTAATCTTGTGCAAAGCGATCAAAAGTATATGGACCCCATAACTTATTCAGATGCATGAAAATCCAATCGTCACAATCTGATTTCCTACTTAGACTGTCTGCCTTATCATTATGCTCACGTGGTATCTATACTAAGTTTAGTTTGATTTTTTTATTGTGACAAAAATTATGAACAGTCTTACGCTTCTGTTTCACGGATTCAAGTTCTCTCCATGTGAGCTTTTTTTCTTTTTCAGTGGAAGACCAACTTCCGTATATCTCTATCGGTTCGTCCTCTAAACCTGTGGTCAAATGACCCCTGAATTCTGTTTCTGAAGCGTCACAAAAGACGTAATAGTCTTGTGTTTCATATACCAACTGACATAACTGGGATCCTATCTCATTGATTTTATCTGTATTATCTAATCAAAAACCTGCATTCGTATACAGCTTCCAAACTGAATATCACGCTGGAATTCCAGCCTTCTGTTGTAAGTATGCAATCATACATAAATCTTGTTCTTAAACGTGCAATATCCAATGAAACAGCTTGTGTTGAAATGATCTGTTCAACAATACTAACAACTGACCTTACTTTGAAATATATCAATCCCTTTTCATAGTGTTGTAACAGATCAAAAAACCTTTTAACTTGTTAAACCTTTTATCGGTGACCTTCAGTACACCTTCTTCCATACACCAACAAGATCCTAACCACTCCAGTTTTTGTATTGGTGCCCAATTACATTTATCATGTGCTATTTCGAATCCAAAATCTTTTAAATCATTCCTGATTGTATCACTAGCGTTTAATGCCTCTGAAAAGAAGCACCTTCCCCTAAGCCATCGTCTAAATACATAACTATTTTCAACCATTTACTTCTCCAATATTTTACGAATTCTCGAAATACATTACTCAAAAATATATCCACTTGTTGTCAAGCCAAATGGTGATGCATTGTAAACGTAATGCTCATCCCCCCATTTGAAACCTAGGTATGTAGCATCGGAATGCGAAATTCTAATATGATGGTATGCACTTTTCGAATGATATGAAAAAGGAATTTAAACAAATGTGGATTTATATGTCTGGGCTGATATACATAAAACCACTTCAGTTAAGATATCCAATCGTAGTACTAATTTATCGTAGGACATGTAAACAAATCCGTCCGTTCGGAACTAATATTAACTTAAGTGGTTTTATTCTTATCAGCCCTGGCGTCCAATACAAATCTTAGTTTTGATCCATTATTACCTACTGTAAGAGGATTTATAACATTTCAACAACTTGTCGATCTCTTCCGAAATAAAAAAATCTAATTGTCACGCGCCGACTTGTTCTTGTTATTTTCTAAAACTACTCTCTCTGGAAATGTTAAAAAAGGAATCACATACCCGTTGTGTATAACATTAATGACGTATTCGTTAGCACCTATCTTTGTCCAGTTATTGACATTTTCCAAAAAGCGGCCTACAGTTTAAATGCCTGAAAGAATACGATTACTATTAATCGAAGTATGTGTATTGCTAAAGAATGTGGTGTTGCGTAACGTTTGTTTTGTATACAAAGGTGTGCTCGAAATACTACTAACGTTAAATGAAAACATATAAGTACTTATCTTGATTTTATGGTCTACCGTAGCATATGGACACGATCGAACATGCCTAAATACCCGGATCTAAATCAACCCCTCTGATTGGACCATAAGCATATTACCCATAATGTCAATACAATATTTTCCCGCTTTACTTTCGAACCACGAGAAAATATTATTATACCCACATCCTTTGGTCTCTGGCGGATAATTGTCTCATTGGCAATCGTACCATATATCCTTATTTTTATACTATTATATAACAGGGATTGAAAAAAAATACCGATACATAAAAAAAGAACTTTTCTCTGTACCATCAGAGTTTGCAAAATGACTTATTTCATTATCATAGTTTGGTTCTGAACAACATGGGGAACGTTTATAAACAACGTTTTGCAATGAGAAAAATATTTAGCAAATAAAACTAACTTCTCCTTTATTGAGAGTCATGTTTACTTTTCGTGTATCTCTCTGTACAACTGTACTTCCGGTTTATGACAATGAAGATCTATATATAAACAAGAAAGTAGTTATAATAACCTTTAAAGCAGAGAAATTATATGAAAACAAATATGGGCGTTCATCTAATCAGGCTTCAGTTCTTTATTACTTCGATACCCATTTAAAGGATAAACTAGGTAAGCTTGGGATTCATCAGAACTTTAGAAGGCTGGTTGCTTTTAATGATTAGTTTTCTTCTTTAATCATCTTTAAAACAACGAAAGAAAATAATTATTAAATAAATCGTTTCTTCTTTGATAAAAAGCTATTCGTTGAGATAAGATACAGTAGATCTATCAAAAAGTACCTTTGACTCGTGGTTCCCAACGGTCACATGTCAAGATCGGACATGATAAGACAACGTAATAACATTATAAATGACCTGCCGCTAACATCAGATTTTTTCTAGGACAAAAATATTGATATAAGCAAAGGCAACTATTGATGAGGGTCATTGAGTAGGTACATGTAGCTAGATATTTTGTGGGTTAATATTTATTACATGTATTTTTTTTGTGTACAGGTCATTTACACATCTTGAATAGTCAACCCGTAAGAATATTAAGAAAAAAATAAAATAGCAAATATACCGAACTCCAAGGAAAATTCAAAACGGAAAGTCTTTTATCAAATGGCAAAACCAAAAGCTCAAACACATCAAACGAATGGAAACAACGGTCATATTCCTGACTGGGTACAGGTGTTAATAATAACTATCTTTATCAAAAATACCAAATTACTATTCAAACCGTAGATGTATTAGTCTTCTTCTGCTTCTTCTTTTGTCATTACGATTCTTAATTTAAGGTTATCAGATGTTAAATAAAATGTTTTGAAAAAAGAATATTTCCAATCCGACGGAGACACAAAATTTACACAAAAATACATTTTTAATTCAGTTTAAACATACTAAGAGCAAGTATGTTTTTTTATTAATAAAACTCTTCTCAACCAAAAGCCAAAACGAACAAATATCAGTTTTGTTTTATTTATATTCAGTGCTATACCACTTTGCCAAAATTCTTATAGAATGCAAAACAGCAAAACAAATGGCATTATGTTCAACATTCGAATAGCAATGATCTTTGAAATCACGTAAAAACCTAAACAATCGTTTTCGACGATATTCGAGGTACTTGGAGCACTCTTTTGGGATACATACAAAATTTGAAAAATAAATTCAAAATTACTTTTTTGTTGTACTATTGACTTGTTCTGTTGTCTGGCTTCGTTTTATTAATTACTTCCTGGTGTGTGTGTGTGTGATAACTTTCCGTTGGCTCAAAGAAGTACTCAATAATAATACAATTAATACGATTGAAGTTCATAATATCATTATTGGCAATTTAAAATTTACACTACAGCGCGTTTAAACATAACACTGAAAGTTTATTATCTGATAAAAGAGCAATATCACTAGATTACATTCCTTGTTATCCATTCTCATAGTACGATTAAAATAGTTAAGCACGAGAGATTTTTGTATCGTCCTTCGTGGAATCGAGCTCGTGAGATTGTCTGTCAATCAAATAATTGTAACAGGATTTCTTTCGGGTAAATGAACAACCAACTCAATATCTAAGGTTCGGATGTTCTAATACCAATATTAGATAAACTCACTTTTCGAGTGAATTTTACTGACAACAAGGAAATAGGCACAGCATGCTAGTTACATACTCTACATTATACTATATCAAGATAGTCATCAGTCTACTTAATTTGTCATGTCAAAAAAATAAATGGAATATTGTATAAGGTAAACAGGTAACTATAAATCGGGACACACAATTAAAACGCCAATTTTGTTCATAGTCCCGTGTAATAACAAAAGAAAACTAAACTTGACTGCCAAGCTATAATGACCAATCGAGAACAATGATTCAAATAAAACCCTCGTGAATATCCATTATATCAATTAAAAACATAGAGTTTATATTGGGACGAAGTCTCCAATTACAGTAGAAAAATAAATAAAAAAAAAAAAAATCAATCTACTTAATAAATGAACTCAAAATCGTTAACGTTTTATTTTTTAACTTTTTTTATTTTTACATTGAAAATGACGTCACAACTAAAATCCCTATCAACTGAACCAACATCGGAAACGTTTCCGTATTTCCGTCTCTTTTTCAACAGATTTTGAAGTTTAATATGTTAATTTATACGTCTGCTTTCACAGGTAACACCTGCCTCGTATTATTTATACACTGAAATCTATTTTTAAGTGAATGATTTTAACCTGTTTTAATATTCAAGATAAAACACTTTTATTATACATACAGTGAATTTGATACAGAATTTAATACGATAGTAATCTTAAAAATGGCTCTGCCACATAATGGATCACGAAAACTTGGTAAATATCAATGGTGGAACAAGTTTTGAAAGCATAGCCGAATGTGCACACATGTAATTATAAGAATCTGAGTTGGTTTGGTATTTTTAAGCGCTTTGTATAATATTTTAACGATAGCAAAATGGAAATGACTACTTCCCACTGTTCGTTCGACCTAATTTCTAATCGGATGAAAGAAAAGAAAAACGCCACAGGACAATCACAGGCTATGAATTGAATAAAACAGAAAATAAAATAGACAAAGGATATATAAAAACCATTAAAAATATTGAACATGAATATTCGCAAGGTTTAAATGACCCCCCACCCCCCTAAAATTGGGATTTATTCAAGTACTGGGGAAACGAATGCACTTGCTCCATATTTGCTAATTTTCAAACTATTTTTGGAAAAACCTGAGGCATTTAATGAACTTTCAAATTATTAAACATTCTTCCTGTCGCAATCATCTAATTGTATAACAAAACCATTTAAGTGCCGTAAAACTTACGATTCCGTCCCCGATGACGTATGACAGCAGCAAGGCCATTGACCGCGTTCTTTTTAAATATTTATCTACAGAACTATTTAATTTTCATATACACGGTAAACTAGTACCAACAAGGAAGTCTGTACATCCTGTTAAAATTATTTTTGGGAAATTGAACATTTTTATACACCACATGTCAAGCCATAAGAGCAAACTAGGTGACAAAAAATTAAACGATCAATCAATCACGCTCACAGAAATGATTTGGTGATGTCATAAATTGTTGAACCCACAACTCCCCCAATGGTCTGTCTTAATTGATCCGGAATAAGACAACTTATTCTGTTTGTTCAGTGTATTGTTAAATACTTTTCGATTTTCAGTTTGCACTTTTTTGTCTGTTTAATTACTCTATATTTTGAATTTATATCACTGTGTCTAGTTTACAATTACTACTCAATCCCGTAAATATTGCAAAAAATGCTAAATTATGTCCTACATTTCTAACCAAATATAGGTACAATGTATATATAATAACAATAAACTGTCTGTAGCAGAAACAAAGTGTCTATTATGCAACAGAGACACATATGTATAACATTAAGCAGTAAATTAAGTTCATTAGGGCTGTGATATCAAACCTTCTGATTTTCACTGAGCTCTCAGACAACAAGTGTATTTTGAAGAAGTTTTGAGATATTATTTTGTGATTCTTTTCCCTAAATTGTCGAATTTGTAAGACTGAGCTTTTTCTTTTTAATTTCTCGCAGCAAAAATTAAGGAAAACCTATTATTAACATACTAATCAATAATAGTAATGCCGTGTATATTTTTTGTTAGGTTTCTATTGATTGTTCGCTTCGTTGGATGGCTGTCTCCTTGATGTATACCTCACATCTTCTTTTGTTCGGACACGCTGAGCGGAATATATGATCCCTTCGGAGAACAATTAATCTGTAAATTTCAGTCTATATGTTTATTTTTCTGTATCTGTTGTTTCATCCTTGCTTGATGTTTATACGTTTATATCGTTTTTTGTATTGTCTATCTAGGCAAAGAAAAACGGTGGGGTCCAATTAATGTCGAGTTTCACCTTTTTGGTTATTTGTCATGTATGGTCGAATCACATATGTTATAAACGAATTAATGTTACATTCATTTAAAACCTAAAGATGTTATTACTGATCCTCAAATCAACAAGAGATCTGGTAGGGTAGTGGTGGTGGTTGTTTGGAAGGGTGGGATCGTCTCTGTATTCTTTAAAATTTTTAGGCCATTTTTCTCTGTTCGTAATTTTTTGTTAATAATTATTCTCTATTCTGTATATCTGAGCACCCAATTACTCTCTATTCTTTATTTGTTTGTCTTTGTTTCTCTTATCTTATATATCTGCCCTTTATTTTCTATGTTTTGTCCAATATTTTCTATTCAGTAAGCGAATCCAGACCTTCGTAATAAATCTATATGGTAAAATGAGTGATGGAAATGTTCAAGGAAATATCAGATTTAAATACGAAACATATTGTTTTGATTTTTACTTTTTTGATAAATTGATACTTTGCTATTGTCATATATCTTGTACTTAAACCAGTGATACATTCATATGAAAAGGTTGGTCAATGGAAAGGTAAAATGTAGTTTCTAAGTTCGAAAATTAAGTTCGAGAAGCGTTGCCCCGAACATTTAATTTCATTGTATAGTTGCCTTCTCATTGACTACCCAATTTACCACAAGTCATATTCACAATTTATTAAAAATGATGAATTATCAAAATGAACTTTTTTCCTGGCAACACAGTCATTACATTTTTTTATTTTTTATCTTATAGAACAAATGATGTCACCAAATATAATTCGAAAACGTAAACCAGATGAGATTTTTTATCTAGGTCTACTTAAGAAAATGCCTGTACCAAGTAAGGAATATGACAGTTGTTATCCATTCGTTTGATGTGTTTGAACTTTTGATTTTGCCATTTGATTGGGGACTTTCCTTTTTGAATTTTCCTCGGAGTTCAGTATTTTTGTGATTTTACTTTTTAATGTTTCTTTGACGCATACTCCATTATATCTTGTATGAAACAAGCTATCATCATTCATATTTATGTACATATTATAGACTAATACATGAAGACAAACATCGTTACAACAGTACACTCGATATGAACATGGAAGTACTATATTTCATTTTACTTCTATGATATAAATGACTCATGTAAATCCGGGTGTTGGAAAGATGACACGATTTTTGCCGTTTTCGCATTAATAAAAAATCAGTTGTCAGGATATTTGTACGACTTCATTTTGAAAAGTGGCGTACTTGTTTACAGTAAATCTTTGAATACCAATATTTTGAAATATGTTTACCAGGCTGCAACAATTCTTAAGATGACAGTTCTGAATTCCATGGTGCCGTAAATAGACTGTCTACATCAGAAACAAAGGAAACATACCATACATCATGTCATTTAACTGACGGTTATGTAAGAGAGAAACCAATTAATAACATAACACAGTTGTTTATTTTTTGTGTTTGGATTAAGTGCTTCCGATTTAGACAATATCGAAATATTTTAATTTTATACATATTAAATTATTATAGGCTATTTAAATTTGTTATGGAACTCCTCTAAGAAATTAAAATGTATTTTACCATGTAATCCGTTTAATACGTTTCATGATTTGAATGCAGTACCCAACTTTACAAATTTTCGAAGCAAAATTCCCAATTTCGTCTCTCATATTTAAACACATTGCCTTGGAATTTCTGTAAAGGACAGTTGACATAGAAACATAGATACAAAAAAGTACGTCACTTTATAAAGGGTATATGTTTCTAATCTGAAAATTAACATAATTATAAAAAAAAAGATAAAACCACGAAAAGACAAAAAAAAAAAAAAAACAACAATACATACCATAAACTTCCAAATTTCGAAACAACTGTCAATCACATTTTGTCATCTTTCCCCCGATTGTGACATCACCGAATGAGACTTATCACCGAATGTTTACTTACCATGAGCGACATGACGGGTGTCACATGTTGATCAGGTTCTGTTTAACATTTAGAAACACCTGAAATCCGTATTTGATGTGCATTGGTGTTGCTCAGTCTCGTTTTTTTGGTAAATGTCATGACATTCTCTCACGAGCAAGCTTACATTAATTTCAATAGCTCCGTCAAGAATACATGTATAACTATGCATGTACATGTACATACAAACTTAAATGTTATCATGTCACAAATGACAGTACGCATAATTTTTTAAGTGCATCGCAATATTTTACCGCTTTTTGCACTTACTGAATATGAATAATCATTACCTGCTTTGAATATTGGCCTAATAATTATAGTAAGGCCTTGCCAAAAATTAACCGAAAACCAACAAAAAATAAACGAATTCGACGGTTATTTCGACTCATTGCGGGCAAGTCTCCTTGTCAGTGAATGCAATAATGGAGGAAGTTAAAACATAGAAGCTTCGTTGGTCTATTGCCAGCTTTTTGTCAAGTTTATATTATGATGTACGACGGATAGAGCACTCGATGCAGAATATGCGTTTACTGCAAGAGCACTCGATATCACTTTTGGCTTTCAAATTAAAACTGATGGGAGTTCGTATTGCCTCATGCTTCAATCGGTCAATGTTTATTATATATTTTTTATTAATTAAAGATACATCTGTCTTTTTCTCTCTCATTAATAGAAACTTAATTAAACAAGAGCGATAACATACCAATGGGGCAATAACAAATTATACTTCCAATAAAAACAGACAACCAGATGACAAAAAGAAACTAGAAAACTAAAGATAGAGCAATACGCCTGCGAACCATCCAAAAACAGGGGTATTCTGTAAAAAAAAATCAGGTCTTTACTTCTGTTTTGTTATAATATTATCAAAAACACCATGTATATCTTGAATATAGACTAAATAAATCTCACCCATGACCTGAAGATTGGAAAACGGTGTATTGGATAAAATATTGAAATTCATGTCAGTGACAATCTTTTTAAGGTGTTTTATTGTGAGATTTTGGACTTTTTGAAAAAATTGTATTTCCCTTTTTTAAGACCTCGTAGGTCACACACAAAAAAAAAAAGAAGTCAACATTTTTTGAAAAATCAAGTGAGCGGCACATAACTAGCAATCATAGAATGAATACATGTATATTCATGAACAATAGTTGGTGACCGGAGTCGCTATCAAATAATAAAGCCACAATTTATAAAATTTATAATTCAAAAAAGATTTCTTCGTAATTTTTTAAGAGAAAAGGAGCTAAGATTTGAAGAGAACTTGGATAAGAAAGAGCGATCTATTTCGTACGTGGATGGTGATTATCGATGATTAAGGGACAAACATAGGTGAGATGTCACGTTTTGTTGTAAAGAATTATATCTTATAAGCTGCGATAGGACTAGAAACAGTTACAGAAAGAAGTATTTCATAAATTGCTGATGAATTTACCCGGGGAAAATCCATTCTTCTGAAACATGATTCTTGATTAGCAAAATAACAATAAGTCCCCTTCTTGTTTGATCATCTAATTCACAACTTTCTGAGATAAGCGAAATTGTGTTTATTCAGAGAGATCTAAAGGTAGATCGGATGTCTTCCGCCCATTTGGATTATAGCAGAACACAATCGTTACAGATCTTTAATCAAAGATTTATGCAAGAAAGAAATGCAATCAATTTGTAAGATCTCTTATTTAAATGATTAGAATACATTTTGGTGGTCTTTTTTTTTTCTTATTAAAACTGTTTTTAAAGAATATTTTTATGTTGGATTCATTTTCTATACTTGCTCATATAAGGTGAGATCGCTCAGATGATTTAATTTTATACGGGAATGTATTGGAAATTTACCTATTTTGTTTTGTAGCAAGAAAACGAGTACGGTGCCACCAAATGTTCTTATATTTTCAAAGAATGTACAAATATTACTAAAGTGGTGAAGTTATTTCAATAGTTAAATGTACATTAAAACTGCCAGAAACGACCAAAAAAATATCTTACTGACGAAACGAAATAAGAATGACTGCTACTTTTTTTTTGAAAAATGTATATTCAAAGTAACATACACCATATATATATATTGAACACAAAATACATACCGGTCTTTTATAACTAAAATATAAAATTGTTCACCATTTTCCTTCTCTAGATCATCGAATATATATATTGAATAAAAAGTATATCATAAAATACCGAGGCAAATTCAAAAAGGGGAAGTCCATAAAAACTGATAAAATCAAACGCTATCAATCAAAAGAAGTAAAAACAACTGCCATATTCCTGACTTGGTACAGGCATTTCCGACGAAAATGGTGGGTTATACCTGGGTTTATAGCTAGCTAAACCTCCCACTTATATGACAGTTGTTTATAGTTCCGTTATATCGACAAAATTAGGTGATCAAGCCAAACAGACATAACATGTAAATGTAACATTTTTTATTATAATTTTGGATTCAGCAGCCAAAACTGTAAACATACATCACAAACATACAACATAACCGACTAAAATATTCAAACAAACAAGAAATCCAAATGAATCTAACTTAGAAGCCAACAAAAAAGGTGTAGTAGATAGTAAATTTGACAATGACGTCAACAAAAAAAGTTTGTGTCGTTGAAAGTACATAACGTATAATAGTATACACTTTCTCATAAAAGTAAAAATTAAGTAAATATGAATACAAGGGTAAACAAAATAGAAACAACTCTGTAAAAAACTGTTGTGTCCGAATTGCACATCAGGCCCACCTGCACCAGGAATACCCAAGGCCAAAAAGTAAAAAAACTCAAAAGTCAAACGACAAAATGAAACATTATAGCACGAAGATAGAAGATAACGGGGAAACTCAACTAAAATAAAGATACACAACTTCAGCACATAGAATCTATAACTCAATACCATCTTGCTGCATTTTTGTGAAGTAGACACTGAATTTTCTCTTTTAGTTCTTTATACTTTCCGATGAAACTTTTGAGAAAGAGAACGAGAAAGACGTTCTTTGACAAAAACCCTGGCTCATTACGTTTTTGCTCAAACACCTATGATGTTTTACAAAGTCTGAGTAGCAGCTGCAAACTCTTGAATAGCGTATGAGTTGAGAAATGTATACTCCATACACGGGTGAAGTTGGTATATTGCTGATTAGCAGAGGAAAATTGAAATCGTCTCGTTTGTCATTGGTTTTGGTTCTAGGTAACCGATGTTGTCAGGTTTGAGGTAAATGTCTAGAAATGATGCGGAGGAATTTGTATCTGTGGTTTTATTTAATCTCTAGTTCAGGAGGATAATAGTATATTAATTGGACCTAATTAGTAAAGTTTGGATTGAATTAGACCGATAAAACAGCATTTATACAAAAATCTAATCGAAAAAGGTAAATTACTGACCCATTGACACTTTACCTTGGTGAAACTGCATCCCATTGATATATTTGACGTATTAGAAAAGGGAACAACTCAAGAGGCACTTCTGTGATAACCTTCACATAGGAAGAGACCCTCGACCCGTGTATAATTGCCATTTAACGTCGATATGTTGATGATGTAAAACCAGAATGATCAGAATGTTCCAATTCTAGAGTAGACATATCATTAAACGATAATTTTAAAATTTAACTTGAACTCAAAATTTTAACTTCTAGACTATCCATATTTGAGTTAATTAATTATATTATATACTTTATAAAAAAGGGGTAAACAAACAAATATTCCTTTTTTCTTTTGAAGCTTTACTCAAACACGCACCAGTTGCCTTTTTAATTGAGCTCACTAAAGACGTCACCAGTCAAAACAAGATAATTTCCTTTGACAGCGTCAAACTTAATATTGATAACGCCTACTTTAGTGTACATGGAAACTTTATCGCTCCTGTATATCGATGCTGAATTTATTCCAAAAGGTAAACGAGCAAATCTATAGCGTCCAAATGGTGTATCAAATGTGCATAGCTTTGAGCTAGGTTCGTCTAGTTGAATATGCCAAAATCCACGGGGGGCATCCAGTATGCTAATGACTTTAGCATTCGGCATTTGCGAGATAACTTCTGCTACGGTTTTTAACGGATAATGTTCACGTAATATGGCCTTATTTAGATCACGTGGATCAATGCAGATTCGAATTTTGCCGTTTGGTTTATTGACGGTTACCATGGAGTTAACCTATTGTGTAGGTTCTTGCTGTTTGGAGATTCACCAATGTCCTCCATACGGTAAAGTTCAGCTTTAACTTTGTCTTTGATAGCTATGGGTATCTTACGCGGTGCGTGTACAACTGGTGCTACAGTTTTGTTTATACGTATCTTATGTGTTCCTGGTAGACACCCTAGACCTGTGAACAAATCTCCACATTGTTGTTCCAGTTTTTCTGGTAAAAATGGTTTTGTCGTTTCTTGCGGCTTGCTTGTATGAGTGATTGAATGTATGCGCTTTAGGAGTTTCATCGCTTCGCATGTTTTGGCACCTATGACGGATTGTACATTACGATCCACAATGTGAAATTTCAAGGCATGATCCTGGCATTTATAACTACAGCTAAGATTGATTACTCCAACAGTGTCAATGATGTGTCCTGGGTATGAACGGAGCGGTGAAACTTGTTTTGTGATGATAGGATGCGAACAAATGGTTTTCAGTTTGTGTAGGGAAAGTACGTTGCACTTTGCACCTGTGTCTAGCTGAAAGTTAACTGGTACGTCGTTGACGTTGATTGTTTCGGTCCATTCATCGGTATTCAATTCTGAATCATCAATTGTAGCAACAAAAAGTTCATCATCAACAGATTCACTGCATATGTCTAAAGTGTGCATTTTCTTTGATGATTTGTTTGATGACAGGCATACGGACGCAAAGTGGTTATATTTATGGCTCTTGTTGCACTGTTTGACAAATGCAGGGCATTTTTTACGCTCATGTTTACCTCCACAGTTTTTACATTTGTTTTTGAAATTGGGTGATTGCCCCTTGTTATTATGAGGTGGTCGTCTTTGTGGTGTGTATTGCTTGCCATACTTTTTACCTGATGAAAAATTGTTTGGTCTTTATCCTTGTTTGTTCAACATATTGATGGTTTTATCTTCACTTTCCATAGATTTTAATTGTGCTTTAGAAAGTTCATACCTTCTTGCTAAATTGATAGCTATTTCTAACGTTAGTTCAGACCCTTTGGTGATGCATTTTTCACAAACTTTATGGTTTTTAGTTCCAAAAACAATGGCATCGCGGACCATTTCTTCTGGCGTTGCATAGCCACAATCTTTTACCAATATTTTAAGGTCGGTGAGGTATTCTTCGAAAGTGTCAATGTCTTTTTGTACACGGCTTAAAAATTTGTATCGTGAATAGATCTTGTTTGATTTAGGGCGGACGTGTTTTTCAAAGTTCTGATAGTACACTTCAAGTTTCTTTTTGTCATCATCCGAGAGATCCCAGGTTGAATAAATGTCCCTACCTTTGTTTCCGATCCATATCATTAGATAGTTACATTTTTGTGCTTCGGCAATTTTAGATAGAGGTCCTGCGAACCAAAATTCCGTATGTTGTTGGAAAGATTTCCAAGCGGTCACTAGGTCTGTAGCTTCCCAGTCCATTCTGGGATGTGATCCTGATAGTGCATCCATGATTGTGATAAATTTCGGTAGCTGGATTGTTCATGCAACTTTTAAAATTGCTTCCATCTACGGATGGCTTATTTTCTTTATGATGGGCGATAGTTCATGCTGACACCATGTTCAATAAGTACGAAGACATGTTGACAATGCAAACTATATTTATTCACCTTCTATACAGGAGAGTATCATAATACATAACAATAAAGTCCGGATCCTATCTGGTTAAGATATCTCAATATTACGGTATGTGACAGTTAAGTTGCTTCTCCTGAAGCCTCTGTTCAGAAGTAAAAACCACCATAACAGAAGAGGTAAATATATTCTCTATGTTTTCCTTTATCGTGTAATGTAAATAAAGAAGAACCGTAAATAGACAAGAATTTAGGGGGGAAATCATTTCCTTGCAGAACACCTTAAAGTCAATGACATTAAATTGTGCACTTTCATTATCAAATTGAAGGAAGTGTTTTTCAACGAACAATTGGCGTTCCAGTGAGACCTTATTGTATCATTTTTCTTGCCGACTTGTTTCTTAATTTATATGCGACAGACTTCATACAAAAGCTTCTCCGGAAGAATGAAAAGAAGCTATCATTATCTTTAATTCACGTGCAACTATATAGATGATGTCCTCTCAATAAATACTTTAAAGTTTGGTGACTATGCTGAACGCATTTATCCCATCGGATATCACAAATACAAAAGTTTTCCTCATATTTTAACTTGTAATGAAGGTTGGTAGAGAACACAACTTTACGACAAAAGAGATGATTTTAGCTACCCAATAGTGAACTTTCCATTTCTATGTAGCAACATTCCAGCTGCCCCTTCAGATGGAGCATATATATTTCAGTTGATAAGATATTCCAAAGCTTGCGTTTCCTATCATGATTTCATGGATAGAGGTTTGATGCGTATAATGAAACTATTGAACCAATGGTTGAAGGTGGTGAAGTTAAAATCATCCCTTGGTTTGACCGTTATTGAAAACGTAAATTTCGATTCATAAGGGCGCGCCGCTGTTTCAACCCGTGTTCAGTTTAAAAAAAACCTTATGACATGTAAATGTACAATGAAGTATAAGACAATAAAAATGCACCTTGCCTACAGGACCAAGTGAGCTTTTCTCAGCACTTGGCGTCCGTCGTCCGTTAACTTAACAAAATTCTTCTCCTCTAAAACTACTGAGTCAATGTTAACCAAACTTGGCCATAATTAAAAATTTGGATATCTAGTTTAAAAGTTTTAGAAATGTGTCCGATGACCTCGCCTGCCAACCAACATGGCCGAAATAGCTAAAATAGAACATTGTGCTAAAATGCAAGTTTTGTCTATTATCTTAAAAACCATTGAAAATAAAGAAAACCTTACGGATCAGAAATGTTCAGAATGTTGACAATTTTTACAAATGTTTTTCTTATCATCTTGAAAATTATAAAACATAGAGAGAAACTATGAACAGAAAAATATATCAGCATGTTAGACAAGATCTACAAATAAGTCAAATTTTGCAGAAATCGTTAGTGGACTCTTTATAGGAGTGATTGCCCTTAAATGAGAAGATTTTTTACAATCTTTTTTTTTTGTGTTTTGGTCAAAAACTAAAAAAGAAAGAGAAACAGTAAACAAAACAAAAAAAAATAAAAAAACGATTATTGTCATGAATTATATTCTAGTTTACAATGTTGGAGAGTGTCTATTGTTGAAGATGAACATACATGTAGACCTTTAGACCTTCTAGTTTTAATTGGATTGATGGTTTGAAGGATAATGGATTAAAGGTGTTTTCAATGAACAGTAATTATTGTTCCCATACACAACGAGTGATATGTATCTATATTCTGAGTTGATAAATCATAAACTAATCACATAAGTACAATTGTACTTGCATTCCAAGTGATATTACAAAACAAAAAAATGTTAAAAAAAAGGTTCGGACGGTCGTAAAAGGATGTAAATACATTCACATATATTTATGTGTATATAAATGCTAAATTTGATAGGTACTTAAATACACAAGCAGTCGATATAAAACATAAAAATAAACGCGTATAAAAATAAGGAGATGTGGTATGATTGCCAATGAGACAACTGTAAACTAAAGACCAAAGGTTGTGGATGTAATCAAGCATATAAAGATAAGGAGATACATGTAAGGTATGAATGCCGATGGGAAACCTTTCCATCAGAGACCCATGGACGAGGATGTAAACATGTATAGGACACTGTTTGGCCTTCAACCACGAACAAAACCCATTAATGTATCGTATAGTAAGCTATAAAAAGGTCCCGGCATGACAAAATATGAAACAATTCAAAAGAGAAAACAAATGGCTTAATTCCTGCTTGCCAGGTATGTTTTACATTAATAAAACGCTTCTCAATCAAACGTCAAAACGGACAAATATCAGTTTTATTTTATGTATATGCAGTGCTTTACCCCTTTACCACAATTCTTATAGATTGCGACACAACAGCAAAGCAATCAATGGCATTATATTCAACATTCGAATATTCCCTTTCAATACATCTATAATAGCAATGATTTTGGAAATCACGTAAAATTCTAAACGATCGTTTTTGCAGATATTCGTAGTAATTAGCTATAGGGCACTCTTTGGGATACATAGAAAAAATCAAAATTACTTCTTTGTCGTACTATTGACTTGTTCCGTTGTCTGGCTTCGTTTTATTAACAACTTCCTGGTGTGTGTGATAACTTTCCGTTGGCTAAAAGAAGTACTGTATAATAATACAATTTAAACGATTGAAGTTCATAATATCATTATCGGCAATTTCAAATTTACACTATACAGCACGTTTAAACATAACACTGAAAGTTTATTATCTGATAAAAGAGCAACATCACTAGATTACATTCCTTGTTTTCCATTCTCATAGTACGATTTAAATAGTCGAGCACGAGAGATTTTTGTATCGTCCTTCGTGGAATCGAGCTCGTGAGATTGTCTGTCAATCAAATAACTGTAACAGGGTTTCTTTCGGGTAAATGAACAACCAACTCAATATCTAGGGTTCGGATGTTCTAATACAAATATTAGATAAACTCACTTTTGGAGTAAATTTTACTGGTAAGGAAATAGGCACAGCATACAAGTTACATACTCTACATTTTACTATACCAATAGTTATCAGTCAATTTAATTCGTCATGGCAAAAAAAAAATGAATGGAATACTTTGTAAGGTAAACAGGTTATTATAAATCGGGACACACAATTCAAACGACCATTTTGTTCATAGTCCCATATCATTCTCATAGTCCAAAACAAAAGAAAAGTAAACTTGACCGCCAAACTATAATGACCAATCGAAAACAATGATTCAAATAAACACCATCGTGTATATTTTCATCATTTCAATTAAAAAATTAAAAAAGAAAGTGTTTATTACTATACACTGACATATATTTCCAAGTTAATAATTTTAATCCGTTTTCAATATTCAAGATATAAAACTTTTGCAGTGAATTTAATACAGAATTTAATACGATTTTACAATAATTGAAATAGTCCTACAAATGGCTCTGACACAAAATAGACCATGAAAACTTGAAAAATATCATTGGTGGAAAGAGTTTTGAAAGCGTAGTCGTACATTTGTATGTGCACACAAGTAATTATATGAATCTAAATTTTATTGCATTTTTAGGCTTTGTATAATTTTTAAAACTATAGCAAAATGGTACACACTTATAACCATTGTTCGTTCGACCTAATTTCTAAACGTTGAAACAAAAAATCACAGGACAAGCAAAGTCATTAATTGAATAAACAGAAAATAACATGGACAAATGAAAGATTTAAAAACCATTTCAAATATTGAATATAAATCTTCGCAGGATTTAAATCATCCTCCTGACATTGGGATTCATTCCAGTGCTGCGGAAACGTGCTCTATATGTGCTAATTTTCGAATTGTTTATGGTAAAACCTGAGGCATTTAGTGAACTTGCAAACTTTAAACACTATTTCTGTAGAAATTATTTAATTGTATAACAAAACCTTTCCAGTGCCGTAAAACTAACAATTCCGTCCTCGATGACGTATGACAGCATCAGGGGCATTGACCGCATTCTTTTTAAATAGTAAGCTACAGAACTATTTAATTCTCATCTACACGGTAAACTAATGCCAACAAGGAAGTCTTTACATCCTGTTAAAATTATTTTTGGGAAATTGAACATTTTTAAAGACCGCATGTCGAGTCATAAGAGCAAATTAGAGACAAAAAAATTAAACGATCAATCAATCACGCTCACAGAAATGATTTGGCGATGTCAGACATTGTTTCACCAACAACTTCCCCAATGGTCTGTCTTAATTGATCCTGAATAAGACAACTTATTCTGTGTGTTCAGTGTATTGTTAAATACTTCCCGATCTGCAGTTTCCACTTTTTTGCCTGTTTAATTACTCTACATTTTGAATTTATATCACTGTGTCTAGTTTATACGATGTCTGGTCGGTATGGTGAAGTTAAATCCGAGGTTTCGTGATTTGCAGGGAATCCATGTCTGATCTGTTTCACGTCCTATTCCCCTCTCTTTATGCTATATACCTACTTTACAGAATTTACATGTTCTCGTCTTTAAAATGCATGAAATATTTGCCAATGGATGTTAATCAAACAACAGTCATCAATTTCGATAAAAGCAGCTAAACATAAGTCTTTAAAGGGCGTAGTGGGCCTCAATCTTTAGGCGATATTGAGGGATAAAAGGATAGACAACACTTCCATATCAAACTTTATTTTTACCTTCAAAATCAATCACGCAGGCAAGAAGACTACAATACCTACACAATCCCGTAAATATTGCAAAATATGCTAAATTATGTCCTATATTTGAGACCAAATATAGGTACAATGTATATATAATAACAATAAAGTGTCTGTATCAGATACAAACTGTCTATTATGCAACAGAGACACATATTTATAACATTAAGCAGTAAATTGAGTTTGTTAGGGCTGTGATATCATAACTTCTGATTTTCACTGAGATGTATTTTAATTAGCTCTCACAGAAGAATAAATGTTTTGAAGAAATTTAAAGATCATAAAGATCGGACGTGATTTGCTGCTTTGTGATTCTTTTCCCGAATTTTCGAATTTGTAAAACCGGGCATTTTCTTTTTAGTTTCTCGCAGCAACAATGAAAGCCCATAAGTAGCATACTAATTTAGAAAATTTATGTCGTGTTCTCCACCAATAAAAACTGACCGCCACGAAATAGCACAATAGTGTTAAAAGTGGCGTTAAACACCAATCAATCAATTAATCATTGATGTCGTGTACATTTTTTGATTGTTTGCATCGTTGGAATGCTGTCTCATTGACATACATCCCACATCTCTTTTTGTTCAAAGCAACCCTAATTAGATTTTACTAATAACTAGATTTAACTACCGGTCAAGCTGAGCGGAATATGTAATCCTTTCGGAGCACCGGCACGGGGAGCAGATTATGTAATCTCTTCAGAGAACAATTAATCGGTAGATTTCACATGTTTCAGTTTCGATGTTTATTTTTCTGTATCTGTTGTTTCATCCTCGCATGATGTTTATACGTTTATAACATGTATAATATATCTGGGTTTTTGGTTTGTATTGTCTATTTAGGCAAAGAACAAACGGTCTGGTCAAATTAATGTCGAGTTTTCCCTTTTTTGGTTGTTTGTCCAAGTATCATTGTGGAATATGTTATAAACGAAATAATGTTACTTTTATCTAAAGCCAAAAGATGTTTCTTGTTTCTGAATCATATTTGTGAATGTGAATATATATTGTAATTCGTAAAATTCATAATAAAATATTGTTTACACTAAAAGATGTTATTACTGATCCTTGAATCAACAACAGATCTGGTGGGGGTAGTCTGTGATGATTTAGGAGGTTGGATTCATTTCCGTATTCTTTAGGTTATAGGCAATTTTTATCTGTTCTTATTTTTTGTCTATTGTTTATATCTGAGCACCCCATTACTCTCTTTTCTGGATTTGATTGTGTTTGTTTCTTTTTTTTTTATTTATCTGCCCTTTATTTTCTATGTTTTGTCCAATACTCTCTATTCAGTAAACCCAATCCAGACCCTCGTTATAAATCTATATGGTATTAAAAATGAGTGATGGAAATGTTCAAGAAAATATCAGATTTAAATACCGGATCATATTGTTTTGCTTTTTTACTTTTATGATAAATTGATGCTTTAATTTTTGTTATTGTCATATATCTACTACTTAAACCAGTGATGCATTCATATGAAAAGGTTGGTCAATGGAAAGGTAAAATGTAGTTTCTAAGTTCGAAAATTAAGTTCGAGAAGCTTTCAAATGCCTCCAGCACTTAATTTCATAGCATAGATACGCCTTCTCATTGACTAACCAATTTACCACAAGTCACATTCACAACTTTTAAATAGAAATGATGAATTATCAAAATGAACATTTTTTCCTGGCAACACAGTCTTAACCTTTTTTTTTTAATCTTTTATCTTATAGAAAAAAAAATGTTGTCACCAAATATAATGCGAAATCGAAAACGTTAACCAGATGAGATTTTTTTATGTCGGTTTACTACATCTCTTTGACGCATACTCCATTATATCTTGTATGAAACAAGCTATCATCATTCATATTTATGTATATATTATAGACTAATACATGAAGACAAATGAAAAGTACACTCGATATGAACATGGAAGTAATGTATTTCATTTTACTTCTATGATATGAATGACTCATGTGAATCCGGGTATTGGAAAGACGAGACTATTTTTGCCGTTTTCTCATTAATAAAAAAATCAGTTGTCAGAAAATTTGTACGACTTCATTTTGAAAAATGGCGTACTTGTTTACAATAAATCTTTGAATACCAATATTTTGAAATATATTTACCAGGCTGCAACAATTCTTAAGATGACAGTTCTGAATGCCATGGTGCCGTAAATAGACTGTCTACATTAGTAACAAAGGAAACACACCATACATCATGTCATTTAACTGACGGTTATATAAGAGAGAAACCCATCAATAACATAACACAGTTGTTTATGTCTGTGTTTGGATTAGGTACTTCTGATTTAGACAATATCAAAATATTTTAATTTTATACAAATTAGATTAAAATATGTTTTATAAAGTTGTAAGAATATGGAACTCCGCTAAGAAATCGACATGTGTTTTACAATGTAATCCGTTTAATCCGTTTTATGATGAGAATACAATACTCGACTTTACAAATTTTCGAAGCAAAATTCCCAATTTCATGCTTCATATTTAAACGCATACCTGTCAAATTTCTGTAAAAGACAGTTGACATAGAATCCCAACGACAACTTGTATGATACAAAATAGTAAGTTATTTATAAATGGTAAATTTTCTATATTTGAATGTTAACAGCACGAAAAGACAAATAAATCCACAACATAATACATTAAAAACGAGACTGAGCAACACGAACCCCACCAAATATATACCGAGGGTGCACGTGATTTAATGTGTTTCTTGAAGGTAAGCAGATCCTACTCGACATGTGGTCTCCTTCATGTTGCTCATGGTAAGTACAAATTTGGTTATCAGTCTCATTCAGAGATGTCACCATCTGGGAAAAGTTCATTGTAAATATCATTAGATTTTTTAGAAAGCAAGCTTATAGTCACTTTAACAAGTCAGTTAAGAATACATGAACAAGTATGCATGTACACAAAAACTTAACAGTTATTATGTCACAATGTAGCAAAAATATTCTGCAACAGGAATAGAATAAAAGTATAGGTATTTTTATTGCTCGTGAATTTTCCAGAAAAATATACTTCCTATTGGAACACGATCCTGGATTAGGTAAGGAAGGACATATTGTCTTTAAAGTTTGGGCTTACAGTTTACAGACCGCCTAGGTGGTCTCGTGATAGAGTGCTCACCTCAAGTGCGGTAGGTAGTGGGTTCAATCGGACGGGTCAAACAAAAGACTTTAATTAAATTGATATTTGCTGCTTCTCCGCTATCAAAATAATGTGTCCTGGTAGGTAAACATGTCTTGTCTTGTGAACTAGCATAACACGTTAAACTTCCGAATCAGAATGTCCGTCTTGAACAAAGTAGGGTTCGTGTTCTCGTCCTGATTCTGCATTTAAATGTGCCTTACCTTATGAACTAGCTGTAGCACGTTAAAAAAAAGAAGTGTCTGTCTAGTACAAAGCCGGGTTCATTTCATTTCAATTTCAAATGTTCACGTCCTGAGTATGCATTTTACTAGCCACTAGACGTTAAACAGCCTTCCATCATCATCATCCTCTAGTTTGCAAATTAATGAATTGACATCATAACATGTAAACGTTGTTCTCAGAGAAAACTGAATTTCAGTTTAAATGAAATTTGAATAAACAATATGATGTGCGCATGACAAGAAATGTGTTCAGTAATATGTTGTATTGCGCATTAAAAAAAAACATAACTGAGTTCAGATGTCAGAACCAAGAGTAATTGTACAACGTAGAAATCGAGATGACTGGGATATGAAAATGTTTTGCTAACTTATTTCTGAAAATAGAAATTATCTGTATGGTTTCAAAACAAGACATAACTATTTCGTTTTTTTTTCTAGAACAGTAACTTTTACCATCAGTCAAGATCAACTCGACTTGAGTTTTCATTGCGATGATAATTAATATTTTATTCCTTTAAATTTTCAAGTTATGTAACTGGCGATCTGATACCAATTTACCGTATGACGTTTCAATATATAAGTTACGTGAATAATCAACTGAATTCTTATCAACGAACTATATGTGTATAAATCTACAAATAGATTATAGTTTGACACATTATACTTAAAGTGGACGAGTTGTGTAACATGGCAAATATTGGGGTAATGATCTGGCTGTTTTTTGTGCATTTTTCTGAGGTCTGCAATGCTAATTCTGTATTCAAAAACCAATCGGAGAATAAACAAACACTTTTAAAAAGAATTTTAATGGAAGAGAATTATGATTCTCTAAGTAGTAGAGTTGACAATCTAACGATGAGAGTCGATGCTCTAGAAAAAGAAAATGGTGAGCTCTTTGAATTTTTTAGTTATATCAGACCGAAATATCATTTCATGCGCATAGAAAGAAAAAAAAGTGTATGAAATTATATCAATTGGTACATTGAAACTTACGGTGCGACCAACGTGAATATTGTACTGACGAACCAAAATAAGAACGACTAGTTATTCTACTTCAGCACATGCATATTCAAATTAATACACACCATATAAGAAACGTTTAATGTTATACCTTGCCATCAAAGGACAATTTGTGGATAATGTGAAACCAGATTGTCCAAATGTCTAGACTAGACAGGTAAACTTTTGGTGTAACTTTATGATAATAGTTGAAATAAATATCATTTTTTATCTACGAGTATATTCTAAAAAAATACTTTTTGTTTTAGAGAAAATTAGTGTTATCATTTTACTAAGTATGAGTTAAATCTTATGTATGATCGTCTTGTTGTATGTAAATAATAATGCACAAAATCAAAAGACCAAAATTCTATTTATAAATTTCCCCGATTTAGACATGTTCTTTTTAGGATTGTAATCATGCTCTACACAGGGAAATAAACATAAACATGGGCATAAATGATAGAATAACACTAAAAGTTATGCGATTTTTTTTGTTATCATCCGCCATGACTATACTGATCTCGTTTATCTGAATATGAATATCAGATAGCAGACCGGGCATGTGATTATCTAGTGTTTCTAGTTAGCCAATTGTGGAAGGTGCCTATTTGTTGTTATTATCAGGAGCATTTAAACTTTCTAATGTGAGATTGACATCGAACCGTTTTCCAAAGTGTTCAACCTCCAACTCTAATTTAGAAAATAACTTTTAAAACTTAAACTGCCAAAATTTCGAGGTTAAAGAAGGTTTGAATTCTTAGGTTTTTAAAGTTAAAATGTTCAGATATTAAACGTCAAAATTTTGATTTTAAAGTTGAAATTTCATAAGTTTAGTTTTTGAAAAATAGTTCTTCAAAGTACAAAATTCTAGATTTTAAAAGGACAAGTTTCGAGGTACAATCTGAAAAAATTTAAACTTGAAGTTTTATCATTTTTGAAAAATGTATAAATTTCTTTTAAAAAATCAATAAACTTTCCATGTTTACAATGTTCATTTGACGTCTAACGCCTTAGGAGCATACAATTGTCAGAACTAACAAAAAATCATTTCAGATAATTTATCATATTATATACACTATTGAATAGGTTTTAAATATCGACCCTTCTTCCTTTTAAGCTTTACTCAAACACTCACCAGTTGCCTTTTTGGCAGAGCTCACCAAAGACGTCACCAATCAAAACCAAATAATCCATTTCGACAGCGTCAAGCTTAACATCGGTAACGCCTTTTACAGTGTACACGGAAACTTCATCGCTCCTGTCAACGGCGTGTACCAGTTTTCCGTAACAGCATGTGCACAAACAAATCATTACATTGTACTAGAGCTTATTGTAAACGCCAGAGTGGTTGGAAAGGTATTAGCTGGCGACACTGGATACAATGAATGCAGTTCTAATTCTTTCTTGTTGCAACTTTCTACTGGCGATGACGTCTACGTTCAGCATAAAACCGCGGGAGATTATCTTTTAGCAAACCCTGCTGCTGGATTTCCGACATTTTCTGGAGTTCTTCTAAATGTTACCTAAGATGAACAAAATTATTTCAGTAGTCATTCTGAATAAAATAGATATTATGAATTGAAAATAAAATTGAACTTCTCTTGCTTTATAAATACTCAATGCTTGTGTCAGTACCAAGTTTGGACTATGTGTAAAATTTGAAAGGATTGTTTAACAAAGAAGTCAATTCATATTTTGTTATATTCGCTGAACATTGATTCTAAAATTAATATACCGATAAAGTGTATAACATTTGGTTTTTGTTTCTGAGACGAAACACACATATGTTTACCACATTACTATTATGTGTTTCTTCTCACAGATACGAATCAACCTGATATAACTTTAATGCCAGACATATCGAAAAGTTACGTAAATGTTTAAATATAAATGTACTTCACTAAAACAGTCGCTGTTAATATCCTTCATAGTTTCTCTTTCAGATTCCAATAAGAAAGATTTTAAGCGAATGCTTAATTTCAGAGATATAAGCAAAACTGCACTTTACCCCTCCTCAATTGTTCTCTTTTTAGTCATGGTGGCCATCTTGGTTGATGGGCGGGGTCATCGGACTCATTTTTTAAACTAGGTACCCTAAGGATGATATGGCGAAGTTTGGTTTAATTTGGCCCAATAGTTTCAGAGAAGATTTTTGTAAAAGATTACAAAAATGTACGATAAATTGTGAAAAGTTGACTTTAAAGGGAAATAATTCCTTATTGGGTCAATTGACAATTTTGGTCATGCTGACTTATTTTTATATCTTACTTTGCTGAACAATTTTGCTGTTTACAGTTTATCTCTATCTATTATAATATTCAAGATGATAACCGAAAACTGCAAAATATTCTTCAAATTACCAATTCAAGGGCAGCAACCCAAAAACGTCTGATGCGTCTGGAAATTTCAAGGCGGATAGATCTTGACCTAGTGAACATATTTTCCTGTCAGATTTGCTATACATGCTTTAGTTTCAGAGATATAAGCCAAAATCTACGTTTTACCCCCATGTTCTATTTTTAGCGATGGCGGCCATCTTGATTGATGGGCGGGGTCGTCGGATACATTTTTTAAACTAGATACCCTAATGATGATTTAGGCCAAGTTTGATTTAATTTGGCTTAGTAGTTTTAGAGGAGAAGATTTTTGTAAAAGTTAACGACGACGACGGATGCCAAGTGATGAGAAAAGCTCACTTAGCCCTCTGGGCCAGGTGAGCTAAAAAAGTAAAACGGACCGAAAGCAACGGACAAAAAGCAAAGGTGTCGGACCAAAAGCAAAATTATCGGACAAAAAGCAAAACGGACCAAAAGCAACGGACAAAAAGCAAAAGTCTCTGACGGAAAGCAAAATTATCGGACAAAGAGCAAAACGGACCGAAAGCAACGGACAAAAAGCAAAAGTTTCGGTCAAAAAGCAAAATTATCGGACAAAAGGCAAAACTGGACAAAAAACAAAAGTCGGACAAAAAGCACCGTATCAAGCGTGACATCTTTCAAGGGTCGTTTTCTATGGATGAAGATTATGCGTTGCTGTATATATGCATAAAAGATATGTGGAATATTTGACTATGAAACAGAAATTTTTGTATTTCCGAGATTATTGCGTTTTCGGGTTTGTTGCTGTCTTTTTTACCTTATGTGTTGCCCAAAGTTTCTAGTCACATATGCATGCAAAATAGGTCAGACAACTGAAGTTTTATCTAAGATATCTGGTCATTCAAATTGAAAAGTGACTCTAGAGACCGCGTATTGTCATTACACTCACATGTGGAGTAGGATCTACTTACCCTTCGGGAGCACCTGAGATCACCCCCAGTTTTTTTGTGGAGTTTGTGTTGCTCAGTCTTTAGTTTTCTATGATGTGTTTTGTGTTCTGTTGTTTGTTGTTTGTTTCTTGGTCTTTTTCTTTTATAGTCATGGCGTTGTCAATTTATTTTCGACTTATGAGTTAGAATGTCCCTTTGGTATCTTTCGCCTCTCTTTTATTATACAACACCTTCATTTAAAACTATTAGTTTAGTCCCTTGATTAAATCCCTAATCTGTCAGTCAACGAAAACCTCTTATTTACTTTCGAGCCGAATAACTTCGTGTGTTTGATGGTAGAAAAATCAAAAGTGAGATATATACTATCGTCAATCGCATTTGCATTTTACGCATGTTTGCTTGCGTTAAGGAGTCGTGCTCCACTTTTGATTAATAACTAAGTGAGCAAGTAAGTAGTTTATAGAACTAAATTCAAAGTATACAGTATCTCTTTTATGTGTTTCATTGCAAGATGTTTGCACTTGTGGAAAAATGTAATATATTTGATTCTCATTCCTCGAGCGCGGAAGGACGTTGGTTCATAACCTTGCCAGATTATACCAAAGACTTGAAAATTGATAGTTGCTTCTCCGCTTAGAACGCGGCATTAAGGTAAGAGTGATTGGTCCTGGATCAGAATAATATGTCCGACTTTTAGTGGACTGTTACCTTGTGAGGGTTCGTTTTTCTATCACATAAAGCATGTTTTCGTCCCGAATATCCATTTTAAAAACAGCGAACCTTCATCATCTTCATCTGAAATAAGCTAATTGTTATCTCCATGATCGTTTGTTACTTGTATATTCAGGGAGAACTATACTTAAGTCTTAGTGAAATGACAACAGATGTTACGAAGAACGTATGAAAAGAAATGTGTTAAGTAGTACTAGTAATTACAAAGAAGTTGTTTCACTAATTTAAGATATCAAAACAATAGTAACTGCATGTATATAAGATTTGAAATCAAAACGAATAGAATACGAAGTATTTGTTTACTGATTTTTGAAATAAAAGTTGTCTGTGATGTTTTACAAAAATACATAATTATTTAGTTATTTTTTCTGTCACAGTTCCTTCTACCATCAGTCAAGGTCAACTCGAACGATCGTCTTGAGTTTACATAAGTTTTCATTGCGATGCTTTAGTTATATTTCATTTAAAATATCATAACTGGCGATCCTTACACATTACCGTATGGCGTTTCCAGATATATATCTTATTAGATTGATGCACTGAATTCTTATCAACGAACTATATATAAATTTATAAATAGGGAATGTTTCGACACGTTACTTAAAATGTGCGAGTTGTGTAACACGGTAATTATTTCAGTAGCCATCTGGCTAATTGTTGTGTCTTCTTTCTGAGGTCTACACTGCTGATTCTGTAAACAAAACTGAACCAGAATACCAGCAAACGCTTTCAAAAAGACTTTTAGTTGATGAAAACTTATACTCACTTAGTAATAGAAAAATCGACAATCTAACGAAAAGAGTCGATGCTCTAGAGAAGGACTATGGTGAGTATTTTTACATATAAGTTACATCGTATAAAATACCCGTATCATGTTTCTTGTTCAAATAAAGATTGATTGATTTGTGTTTGCATAACGCTGCCACAGCACTTAAATGATCATCTCGGCCATTCATGGAAAGAAAAAATATTACTGAAGATACATGCATAGTACAATAAAACTGAAAGAAACGACCAATTAGACAGACTTCAGAGAAAACCTATGTGCAATTAAATATCGGTCAAACACAGTATAGAAAGTGACATCCATCTTATAGTATCTTCTATATTTTGATCTCTTATGACGGGAGAGCACCATCATACCATATTCTACTACTTCTGGGGTCCGCATTCTTTTGTTTGATTTTCACTCCACTCCAAGAGAAAAACAGACGCAGGCTTTAGTTATCAAACATGTATCTACAGTAACTTCTAAGATGTACCCTTTAAAAAAATGAAATAACGTCTACCATAGTCTAATATTATCTGAAAAGTCTTATAAAACACATACAGAGTCGAACAGAAGAGAACAGCTGGCTAATGACTTTTAAATTTGGTAGAGGCATGTTCTAGAAAAAAATGTGTCCTGAGAGGAGTCAATTTCTAAATATTTTTAAAGGGTATACAAAGGATTTGCTGCTTTAATTGGTATCCTTGTTTTGCATCTTGAAATATATGGAATAGAAACTGGTGTGCAAGAATTCTATGTGGCGTCAATATCCTGCTAACAAAACAAAATTCTTTGCAAGAATATTTCATATACATGGAGAATATCTTTTCTATCTAACCTTATATAATAAAATTGTTTACCCCAGGGATAGATTACCCTAGCTGTATTTGGCAAAATTTGTGCGCTTGACAAATTTCTAACGAGAGATGTCAGGGTGAAGTTCATTCTATATATCTGTCGACGAATAAGAGTACTGGAAGACAATAAATCAATATCACTACAGTTTTGAAGAATTGGATAAAATAAAGGACTTTCTTTATGCAATATGTTAATGTACACGTGTGTTATAGTAAAAAGTTTAAATACCTGTACGTTTTTCTGTTGCAGCTTTGCTCAAACACGCTATAGTTGCCTTCTTGGCAGAGCTTACCAAAGATGTCACCATTCAAAACAAGATTATTCAAATCGACAGTGTCAAGCTTAACATTGGCGACGCCTACTCCAGTGTACATGGAAACTTCATTGCTCCTGTCAACGGCTTGTACCAGTTATCTGTAACAGCATGTGCATAAACCATTACATTGTCCTGAAGCTAACAGTTAACACCATAGTGTTTGGAAAGGTATTGGATGGCTACACTGCATACAATGAATCTAATTCTAAATCTTTCTTGTTGCAACTGTCCTCAAGAGATGATGTCTACGTTCAGCACAAAACCACGGTTGATTATCTTATGGCAAACCCTGCTGCTGGATTTCCTACATTTTCTGGGGTGCTTCTAAATGTTATCTAAGATGAACGAAACTTATTTCAGTTGTTATTTTAAATAAGATATATATTATCAATTAAAAATGAAATTCTTATACTAGTTTCTTCTGCATATATATATATACCCAATGCTTGTACCAAGTTAGGACTATTTGTAGCATTTGTAGGGAGTAGTTCACAAAGAAGTCCGTTCATTTTTATGACAATCTATTAATATTAAAAAAATTTGATTCTTTTAATAATATACCTCAACATTTATAATATTTGGGGTTTTCTTTATTCTGATACGAAACACTAAAAATTTTACCATGTTCATAATATGTGTGTTTCTTCTCACAGAAAAAAATTTAATCTCATATACATACATGTATAATAACTTAAATATCGAGCATATCGGAAAGTGAACCAAGTTTCCAAATAAACATGTCATTGACTATAACAGTTTCTATTTATATCATTCGCAACTTCTCTTTGAGATTTGGGAAGATTTAAAGTTTGACATACATATATAGGCACTTTTTTATTGTTAAAGTTTGTGTGTTGCTGCAGCTATGCATACGATATATATGGGATGTTTGACAATGATACAGAAACTTATGTATTTTCTATTTTAACTACGTGTTAGGGTTGGTTATTTTTTCATTCACGTATCAGCATAATTTCTAGTCACACAGGCATTAGAAATTGGCCAGACAAGTCTTATCTCGATTACAAATCACTGATTTAATCAAAATGTGACTGCACATTAGCATTAAAAAATTTTTTCGATATATGTCACATTCATATAAACAACCCGTATATAGTCCTTAAAAAGTTTGATTAAATCCCTATGCTGAAATCTTTTATCATCCTCTGATATATGATTATTTGACCGAGTTATTTCATGTATTAAACGTTGGAAAAACAAATGTAAGGCATGTTCTATCGTCCATCACAAGTGCATTTTAAGCATGTTTTATTGGTTCGATACATACTTAGTTTAAATATTTAGGTTATATTGCTTCCCCCTGACGCCTTTGTTCAGAAATAAAAAAAACTACATAACAGAAGAGGAAATTATAATTCCCTATGGTGTATATTCTCGTGTAATGTAAACAAGAAGATTCGTAAAAATGTCAAGAATTTACGGCGAATATCATTTTTTTGTAGAACAACATGAACTCGGTGACATTTAATTCTCCACTTAATCATCAAATTGAAGGAAGTGTTTTTGAACAAACAATTGGAATTCCTATTAGAACCAATTGTGCTACTTTTCTTGCCGACTTGTTTCTTAATTTATATGATACCGACTTCATACAGATACTTCTCCGGAAGAATGAAAAGAAGCTAGCGATATCTTTTAACTTCATTTTTCGCTATATTGATGGTGTCCTCTCACTAAATAAATCAAAGTTTGGTGACTATGTCTAACGCATTTATCCCATCCAACTTGAAAAAAAGAATACCACAGATACAGATAAGTCCTCCTTATAGCTTGACTTACAATGACGGTCGGAAGAGAACACAACATTACGACAAAGGAGATGATTTTAGCCAACCAATTTTGAACCTTCCATTTCTATGTAACAACATTCCAGCAGCCCTTCATATGTAGCCTATATTTCTTACAGCTGATACGATATTCCAAAGCTTACGTTCCCGATCATGATTTCATGGATAGAGACAATTTTTACCATTTTTTTTTTCTATTATCATGATTATCTTGAAAACTATAAAATATAGATAGACACTTGATGGATGGATGGATGGATGGATGGCTGTTTAACGTCCATATCCAGGACGAAAACATGATTATGTGATAATATCACTGATATGAAATATAAACCCTGCATTGTACTAGACCGACACGCTTGAACGGATTTTTAACGTGCTAGTTCATAAGTTAAAGAGTCCACAGGAAGACATGTCACCCTTCTTGGGCACATTATCCTGACTCCGAGCCGACCCGTCTTTGTTATTACTCATAAGTTCCTCGTGTTTAGCAGAGCAAATATCAGTTTCAAGTCTTTGGCTTGAACCGGGCTGGTTCGAACCTACAACCCGCACTAGAAGCGAGCACGCTACCACGTGTTTTTTGTGTTTTGGACAAAAACTGAAGAAGGCAGATAGAAACTGTAGGAAGAAAAAGATCAACCAAAAAGAAACTATTGTCATGAATTCTATTCTAGTCTCTTTGTTGGGGAGTGTCCACCTTTGAAGGTACACATACATGTAGATCTAGGTGAGCAGCACAGGCTCTTTAGAGCCTCTAGTTTTAATTTGATTGGTGATTATTACTATGATAATGGGTGAAAGGCGTGTTCAATGAACAGTTATTATTGTTCCTATACGCAACGATTGATATGTATCTATATCAAGAGTTGATAAATCATAACTTAAGCATACTACGTACAAATGTACTTGCTTTTCAAGTGATATCAAAAAAGATGCAGACGATCATAAAAGGAGGTAAATACATGCATATAGCTTTCTGTATTTATAGGAATCTAAATAAACAAGCAGTCGAGATCAAAAAAAATCAAATTAAAAAGCGCATAACAATCAAGAGATGTAGTATCATTGGCAATGAGACAACTATAAACTAGAGACTAAATGTTGTGGATGTATAAAGATATAAGAAGATGTGGTATGAGTGCCAATGAGACAACTCTCCATCCAAGTCACAATGTGTAAAATGTTAACAATTATAGGTTAAAGTACGGCATTCAACACGGAGCCTCGGCTCACACCGAACAGCAAGGTATAAAGGGCCCCAAAATGACTAGTGTAAAACCATTCAAACAGGTAAACCAACGGCCTAATCTATACAAAATACGAGAAACGAGAAACACTTATGAACCACATCAACAAACGACAACCACTGAACATCAGGTTCCTGACTAAGGACAGGTGCAAACAAATGCAGCGGGTTAAGCATGCATAAAGATAAGGAGATAAGGTATGATAGCCAATAGAATAACTTGTTATCAGAGACTCATGGACGAGGATGTTAACACCTATATATGGTGGCCGGATGCGGCCATTTCGCCTTTTCGCGTTTTCGCGTTTTCTCCTTTCAATTTGCAAACGCGAAATCGAGAAATCGAGTAAACGAGAAATTGGAAAATCGAGAAATCGAGGAATCGAGAAATCGAGAAAGCGAAATCGAGAAATCCGAAAGTCGGGAAATCGGGAAATCGGGAAATCGGGAAATCGAGAAATCGAGAAATCGAGAAATCTAATTCCCGTTTTCGCCTTCACGTTTTTTCGTTTTCGCTTTCTTGATTTCTCGATTTCTCGATTTCCCGATTCCGATTTCCCGATTTCCCGATTTCTCGCTTTCTCGATTTCTCGATTTCCTGATTTCCTAATTTCTCGATTTCTCGATTTCGCGTGAAAATGAAAGGAGAAAATGAGAAAAACGCGAAATGGCCGCATCCGGCCCCAATTACATAGGCATTTTATGGCCTTTAACCACGAGCAAAACCCATAGATGTATCGTATAGTAAGCTACAAAAAGGCATCGACATGACCATGATGACAAAATATAATACAATTCAAAAGAGAAAGCATGAAAAATATAAAACAATACAACAGAGAAAACAAACGGCCTTATTCGTTCTCAATACAACAAACGAATTACAAATATGGCAGACAGCAACCCAACGACCACTAAATTATAGGTTTCTGACTTGGAAAAGATGCATTAAGAAAGCATCGGGTTCAAACATATTTGTGCGCTCTCAACTCTCCAACTAACCCGTGACAGTGTTTGAACAGCACAACATAAAAGCAAGATTATAAATCAGTTGGAAAAGCCTCGACTCGTCAGATCATCACTAAGCACACGACAAACTTCAGCAAAGAGAGAAAAACACAAGGTATCGATCTAGGAGTACCCGCAGTTACTGAAAACTAATTCAAATATAATTACGACTAATAGATATTATAATAAACCATGTTTATTACAATAGACAATCAATACACATCCAAAAGATTTAGTGTAAAGATATTATAAACAGTCTGAGAGAAAATCATGGCCTGTACAATGTCATAAGTATCGACAGGATGAAGGGCCGTAAGCATTCTGAAGTGTATTGTCATACTTATAAAAATAAGAAGATGTGGCATGATTGCCAATGAGACAATTCTCTCCACAAGAGATCAAATTACATAGAAATTAACAAAAGAAATAGAACATTAATATAGTAATATAATGGAATATGTAGACAGCTTTCTCATTAGCAAAACACCCTAACTGTAAAATATATAAGGCTTACTTTGTTATGATTAAATTTATCAAAAAAAACAAAATTAATGTTAGTGTGATGAAGACCATTTAAAAATATAGGTATACAGTATCATATTGAAAGGAGGTCACATTGATAGTAATTTAGTTTACGGGCCCTAATAAATAATATTATCATTTAATTTATGGTTGTGATATCCCGTTTGTAAAACATATTTTTACAGGTTAATCCAAATTTCCAAATAAAATTTTTGTATCTATGGAAAAATATAGAAATGGTTTTAACTAATTTGTGATACACCTACTTTATAAACGAATCAAAGATATTAAACATACATGTAAATAAGCAGTGTTTGTAAATCTTACCAATTGAGATTTTCTTAAAATCGACTCGTTACGTTTGCGCGAATTTGTCCTACGTTTGAGCGAACAAAAATCCACGTTTGCGCGACAAAAAGCATTAAAGTTTGCGCGAAATTTACCGTTGAAAAACTATTACATTTGCGCTAATGAATGTAAGTTTCTTTAAAAAAAAATGATTAAAAAATTGTAAAACTTTTATGAATTCTGAACATTAAGCATTTTTCTTAAATATAACTGAAATGACAACGTGAAAATTGACAATGAAGGTTGAGATTACTATCTATATATATATATATATATGTGTGTGTGACAAACAATAGGAAAAAGTCCTTTATATTCGATGGATATAATTGCCGTGTAGAAAAAGAGTAGAAAATGGAGAAATTTTCTTGGATTTGCACCAAGAGAATATGCAAATGTTGGTTAAGAACTGATCGCGAATGTTGGTTAAGAACTGATCGCGAACGGAAAGTTTTGTTTACGAGAACAAATGAGCATACGAACTAAATGGTGAAACAGGTCATCTAAAGTACATAAAATATTGATGCTTTTTAGGTAAAAAAGAATTTTTGAAGTGCAGTAAGTTTTGGGTTACTTGTGGTACTGTTGCAAAGATCAAAGTGAAAGTGAAAGTAGACAAATGAAAACTTAAATCTCAAAATTGCTTTGTTAGGTATGCCTTACATTTCTTTGTGGATTTTTGTGTTATATCACATAAGGCGACTGCGTTTGAAGAAAAACTTGATTTTTTTGTTTTGAAATTCAAGATCATGAGTTTTATAGGTAGAGAAATAGCATCATGGCCTCAAGGACAATCTAGACTGTAAAATCATATTTATTATGCATAAGAAATTTATCGCTTCATCATTTCTTCAATATAGTGAACAGCAATGAAATTAATTGAGAAATATTGGTGACCTACATCTACGCGAATTTGAATTTTGATAGGCATTACGTTTGCACAAACAACTAGTATTACTTATGCGCAAATTTACCTGATTTTTATCTGTGTTTAATCCTGAAAATAACCTGAACTATACGAAAATTTTGTTAAAATTAGTCATAATGACAAATAAGTCATTGTTTATATAAACATGTAAAAGTACCGTGTTGTATAAAATAGTGTGTATTTACCGGAAAGGAATATATTTTAAGTGTTTAAAACATAGTCTGGAATAAAACACAGTATAGATTAGTATACATACATGCATCGATCTATGTAATCGACAGGAACAATCTATCAATCTTGTACTTGTAGCGATTTAGGATAACATGGTTGTTAAATTTCTCTAGTTTAGAATTTAAGTAAAATGTTCAACAGTGAACGGAATGTTGTCCATTTATGTGGTTTCACATAGGATGGGGTCTCGCTACCGCTTATTTAAATGTACGTGGTCAGCTGAACGTTCAGTATGACCAGTATAATGTGTTGTCTTTCTAAGTTACGTTCGTTATTTTCACGAGGCTAATTACGGCCCTGTCATCTTGCCTTTCAAAACAAAAAAATCAAGTTTTTCTTCATACGCAGTCGCCTTGTGTGATATAATACAAAAATCCACAAAGAAATGTAAGGCATACCTAACAAAGCAATTCTGAGATTTAAGTTTTCATTTGTCTACTTTCACTTTCATTTTGATCTTTGCAACAGTACCCATTCAAAAAAAAAATTTACCTACAAAGCATCAATATTTTATGTACTTTAGAAGACCTGTTTTACCATTTAATTCGTATACAATCAATAGGTACGTCAGAAAAAAATGCCAATTGGGAAAATATAATATATTAATAGTCATACATTTGACAAGTTCAGCAGCTGGATTCCTAATACAATATAACAAACTTTCTCAATTCCCTCGTTTTAATAATAATCATAATTTTACGGGAAGTGTTCTTTCTGAAAATACATAAAATTAATTGTTTATCTGTTCGTAGATATCAATTACATACCACTGATATAGATTAAAGTTCACAAGATAAAAAACTTGTGTCCTACGGACATAACATTCTTCGGAAGACTCAAACCATATACTATAAGTTCAGCAACGGTTGACTAAAGGTAAGTAATAGTTATACACCGAGGGATAGGTGTGTCTGGATAAGAAACCCCGTCGGCCGGAGGCCGGAGGGGTTTCTTATCCAGACACACCGTAACCCGAGGTGTATAACTAACTTACACCCCATTCTAAACCCTATATTTGTTAACATTGATTATCAAATGAATAAAAAAACCGATAGCATATTTATTGATAATACCAAACCATGATTTATAAGATTTTTTTTTTTTATTACATGAAACCCCACTAGTAACCTTTCTTTGGTTATTTTCGTTCAAACTTTGACAAGTGAGTATATTTTACAAATGTCAAGTTGTTTTGCATATTCCCGTTAAATCCTGTGCTAATATGGATCAGAGGGTCAAGGTTGACCGTTTCGTGTATTCTTATTACAAACAAACAATACATCATGTTCCTTGTATGCAGTTGTCAATATGGACGGGTATAAGACGGACGACATTTTGTGGCAAGCGTTGGATTTGGTAGAAGAGACTTAAGATAAAGGCAATATTATAACCCAAAGTACTGACAGGTATCAGTGTAATAAAGGTAATCATAACTGTATTTTATACCTTATGGTTTTATAACCCCCCCCCCCCCCTCTTCTCGAGAATAAACAAACATTCATATTCCAACATACTAAGGGATAGGTGTGACCCGACTACCAGACACGCTCAACATACAAAGAAAGAGATTTAATATTTAGGAACTCCCTTTTTAGGGGGCAAACGGGGGCTGATCCAGCTGGGGGTTCCCAACTCAACAGAAAAGGGGGGTCCAACAATTCAAATGCATTGATCTTTTTGGGTCCAAACCGCGGAAACCCACGCCAGATCGGCCAATGGGTAACCAGGGGGGGGGGGGGGATCCCGGGAGTTAGAATTCCCATTTTTTTTAAAGACCAATGCTTAAGAATAGAGACATATGACTGGAATAAAATAAATTACTTCAAGCAAAAGAGTATTTAAAGGATTATTTTTGTATTCAAAATAGATGCTTAATTCTTTTTTTCGCTATTGGAATTTCCTAAAATGTGTTTTTTAATATCTTGAAACAATTTGTAGTAAACACTATTAGTAATTTCTTATGTTCATGCTATTTAAAAAATAATCAATTTCTATTGTTACGAATAACAATGGACTTTGTTTGCGGGATGTAGAAGCAGGGGTTTCCAGAAACCCCGCTCGTCACATCCTGTGGTCAAAATCGTTTGTTATTCGTAACAACAGATCTATTCAATTTACACTTGTTTCAGAAATAGAAACTATGAAGTATAACAATAGAACTGGGGTGTAAGAATCATTCTTACATATCTTGATTTAATTCAACAGAAAAGGGGGGTCCAACAATTCAAATGCATTGATCTTTTTGGGTCCAAACCGCGGAAACCCACGCCAGATCGGCCAATGGGTAACCAGGGGGGGAGGGGTCCCGGGAGTTAGAATTCCCATTTTTTTAAAGACCAATGCTTAAGAATAGAGACATATGACTGGAATAAAATAAATTACTTCAAGCAAAAGAGTATTTAAAGGATTATTTTTGTATTCAAAATAGATGCTTAATTCTTTTTTTCGCTATTGGAATTTCCTAAAATGTGTTTTTTAATATCTTGAAACAATTTGTAGTAAACACTATGAGTAATTTCTTATGTTCATGCTATTTAAAAAATAATCAATTTCTATTGTTACGAATAACAATGGATTTTGTTTGCGGGATGTAGAAGCAGGGGTTTCCAGAAACCCCGCTCGTCACACCCTGTGGTCAAAATCGTTTGTTATTCGTAACAACAGATCTATTCAATTTACACTTGTTTCAGAAATAGAAACTATGAAGTATAACAATAGAACTGGGGTGTAAACTATTTTACACAGTCTTATTCCGTTTTTGTTTTACAGTAACCGACTCCACGTTTCAACAATCCTAAACACTAACTTGTACATCAAGAAGCATATAGACATTACTAATGCAAACGCATTTTCTTTTTTGTTCAAAATGGTGTTACGAGCTTTGAACATGAAAATTTGATATATGAATTGAACTAGTCTTGTTCATAGTGTTATTGTTCATGCGATTTGTACGATTTTTCGTGACTGATTCAAACAAGTGAGGCATCTGTAGAAGTTAGATCTGACAAAGTGTTACCCGGGTTGGAAAACCCGAGATTTCCCCGGGTTGGGAGATACACCCATAAATGGGAAATACTGGGCAATATAAATTTTTTATGCTAACTTATATGAAAAAATAGTTAAGACGTACTATAGTTTTATAATATTATTGCCTAATTTATACATTTTGTACTGATAAACATTGAGTCACTTTCAGAGAATAAAATAGAATCATTTATAACTTTTATTTAATAATTCTTTAAAGGCAAAATAAAGGTTTGCACATTAAATTATACCTTGCTTACAAACAAGGATACATGCACTTGTATTTTACAATTCACTTACGCACCACAACTAAGAAATATCATGAGTAACAAATATGTCTTGACTACACTATAATGCATTTTTTTCAAACTTTCAATTGGATTGATTTAGACAAAGCTGAGGAATATCTTTCAATAAATTTGAGATTAGATATCAGGTACGAGTAATAAAATGTAATATTTTACCTAAGCATGTATTTTTTCCACCGCGCGATGCGTTGCGAGGGACATAGCAATACCGGGCGTCCGTCCGTCCGTCCGTCTGTGCGTCTGTCCGTCAAGTCTTGTTAGTGCTCTAACATCTTCAACTCGATTTTTATAAAACTTATATCATAGGTTTATATCAGCAAGGTCTCAGACATTTCTTGTGGATATGCACATCTACATATTTCATGAAATTCTGTTGTGTGGTGACAGAGGAATTGCGATGACAAACTCTTACAATAGTATATTTAGGCAAAAATTCTAAGTTCAAAGGGGCACAACTCCTAGAATAAAATTGAATCATAATTTCCAGTCGATATGCACATCTACATAATATGTCCTAACTATCTACAAAGTTTCATGAAATTCTGTTGCGTGGTTTCAGAGGAGTTGGGATGACAAACTGTTGCAGTAGTATATTTAGGCCAAAATTCTAACTTCAAAAGGCATAACTCCTAGAAAAAAATTAAATCATAATTTCCTGTCGATATGCACATCTACATAGTATGTCCTAACTATCTACAAAGTTTCATGGAATTCTGTTGTGTGGTTTCAGAGAAGTTGCGCTGACACACTATTGCAGTAGTATATTAAGGCCAAAATTCTAAGTTCAAAGGGGCATAACTCCTAGAAAAAAAATTAAATCATAATTTCCTGTCAATATGGACATCTTCATATTATGTCCTTATTATCCATAAAATTTCATGAATTTCTGTTGTGTGGTTTCAGAGAAGTTGAGATGACAAGAACAAGACTGGCGGACGGATGGAATGACGGAATGACGGACTGACGGACCGATAGACTGACAGACGGACGGACGGGTCAAAAACATTGATGCAGGTATTCCGTTACTACACAATACATGTACTTTTAAAAAACAAACTTTAACTTAATTCTTTCATATACACAAAGATTTGAGTTGGAAGTGGTACTATATTACAAATTTTAACAGGATATCACATCCTAATTTTTTTTTCGGTGATGTTGTTCATAGAGCCCGTACATTAGGATGCGATCGATGTAAACTTATTGTCAAAGGTTATCAATGTACCACTGTAATAATATCTTTGTATATTGTCAATGTCGGTACTTACAATGATTTTGTTAGCTAGATATGCATTGATATACAGTTATGAACACTTATAGTCCTACATCCTGTCGATACTTATATGTTGGCCTTGCATAAAGTCGTGTTTTTCTCAGACTGCTTATGACAGTCATCTTTACACTAAATCCGTTGGATGTGTACTTGATGATATTTTTGTCTGTAAAAAGGCAGATTTATTTTTAAGTTGTAATCGACTTTGAACAAGCTTTTTAGTAACTGCGAGAACTCTTAGATCGTCACCTTGTGTATTTTGTCTTTTTGTCTTTTTGTCTTTTTTGTCTTTTTTTTTTTTTTTTTTTTGTCGTTTGCTTCATGTCAGTCTAATGAACCAAGCCCTTTCCTACTTATTTTTACAGTTTGTTCTCTTGTTATGCTGTTTAACCACTGTCATAGGCTAGGGGAGTGTATACCGCTCCCAGACATCTTTAACCCAGCCACATTCTGTGTGTGTCTGTCCTACATCAGGAGCTTGTAATTCTGTGGTTGTTGGTCAGTCAGATTTGTTTTTTAATTTGTTTTTACATTAATCGGGCCGTTTGTTATCTCTTATTATTGTCTTACATTTGGTTATGATGGGTCTTTTATAGCTAAATAAGCGGTTTGTGTTTTTCTCAATTTTGAAGGCCATACGGTGACCTATAGTTGCATAAATCCGCTTCATTATTTATGACTCTGGGGAATAGTTGCCTCATTGGCAATCATACCTCATCTTCTTATTTTATATTGAGGATTTTGAAGCTTAGAAATTATTTTGCATAAATAAAACGATGATCCTGGCAACAATTGACAAAATTAATTCAATAGCTTAGATTTCATTTGAATGCACTTGATATTGGATAATTTTCTTTAGGAAAATAATTTAAGGTTGCAATATAGGTAACTACGTATATCAAAATAGTATAATTATTTCAGCTGAGCAATTTAGGCTTTAAGTAGCGTTTTAAATGATTTATTTTTGGCATTAGTACGGTCTCTAAGTGTAAGTTTATGATTACTCCCTTGGTATAATTTCCTTGTATATGCTTCGTTTAGAAGAGTAGGAGGCATTATCTTTTCACGTCTGTGAAAACATTAGGCCGTCTGTCCCGTCTTAGATTTAAATTTTGTTTAAAAGTAATGTACGATGAGGTTATGGTCAAAACAACTTGAAAAATTAGTACACACGTCCATGAAGTGAGCCTTTTAAAATATATGCCAAATTAAGGTTTTTGCCCCCACACAGATTTCACAGTTCACTGAACATGAACATCTGATAGTACATGTATTAGCAGACATTGTGTTCTGATGACAGATATTATTGTTCATACCAATACTAAGTACTTGATTCTTTGAGATTATTTTTTTCAGATATAATGGACACTGCAACAAATAATCTCTGTGGCATATGTGACGCCCAACATGTTACAAAATGTGCCAATTTCTGGTGCTCGGAGTGTGACGATGCTTTGTGTACAGAATGTAACAGCCATCATAGTTTTTCCAAAGCAAGTCGACATCATAGTGTTATTAAAATAGAGGACTACAGAAAATTGCCCACTGATATTTTAAGCATAGTCCACCAGTGCATTGAACATGAGAAAAAACTTCAAATATTCTGTCCACATCACGATCAACTTTGTTGTCTTTTATGCATTTCAACAAGTCACAAAGATTGTACGGGTATGTTAACCATTGAGGAAATGGCGATAACTTCTAAATCAAATGGTTTGTTAGAAAGTCTGCAGAAATCGCTAGAAGACCTGAAAGGGAACATCGATAATATAGTAAAAGACAGGCAAATGAATCTTGCCAAAATTGAACACCAAAATAACGACATTCACGCTGGCATTAAACGTCTACGTGAAAAGATAAATTCCCATTTTGACAAATTAGAACAAGAAATCATTAAAGAATTGAATGCTGCTGAGTGCAATTTAAAGACGAAAGTCGAGGATCTGCTGAAAGAACTTAAGGAAAAATCAGAAAAGATAGCAATATTGCAAAATAACATTTCAGATTTTAGGAATCATGCATCCGACGTGCAAATTTTGATAGGTAGTAAAACGCTAGAGAAGAAAATCGATTCTGTAGAGACCTACGTTCAGTCATTATCAGAAGATGAACGTTTGAAACAGTTTTCCTTGAAATGTACTTATAATGAGGGGATTGAGGGGTTACTGACTAGCCTCATGTCATTTGGATCAGCATCAGTTGAATCTAGTCCACGATCTGTTAAAGTCACATTAGAAAAGAATAGACAAGCTCAGATAATGTCCAGCGGCGTATTTCCAAAATCAGTCGACGAAATCCGTTCAGAATTGATACGAGAATTTCAGATTCCGAAAGGGGAAAGTAATGAGTATAACATCAATGGTTCTGCTATTTTTCCAAATGGAAAACTTATCTTTACTGATTGTGAAAATCAAAGGCGACTAGTGATTTTGAACAAAGATGGTTCTTTAGATTGCGAAGTACCACTTTCAGGACTAATGCCATTTGATGTGGCTTGTATTGATAACACGACAGTTGCGTTCACAGTATGGGACTCTTCAGAAATCTTTATTTTTGACTTAAGGTCAAAATCGATAAAAAACCAAATCGAAACAAACAAAGTGTGTTTTGGTATTACATATGAGGATGGGATGATATATTATTGCAACGAAGAGCATCTTGGAGTTACACAAGTAAAAGACGGTTACCGTAGTTTGACTACCATTTCGAAATTTGATAAATTGATGGGTTATGTAACATCAAGTGGCGAAATGATATATTGTACAGACTATGATACTAATTCAGTATTTTGCTTCAATGTTAAAGGCCAAAAAATCTGGGAGTATAAAGAAAAAACTGTTCTGGACGGTCCCAATGGTGTTGCTGTTGACAGAAATGGCATCGTGTTTGTAGCATCAGAAAACAGACATTGCATTGTTGCAATATCACCTGATGGAAAGAAAGCAGTAAATTTTCTTAGTTCTGCAGATGGCATTGAAACTCCATATAAAATTATATGTGACAATAAGAGAGACTTATTGCTGGTTTCAGGGTATTATGGGAACTGTGCTTTATTTAAGATTAAATAATCTTTTTTGTTATTTCGGTTTTTTAATTCAACGTGCTTTATGGTCGAACTCAGCTTATGAAATCACAGAAGCCGTTTTGGTGTCGAGGCGTCTACATTTCGATTTCAAGAAAAAATGTTTTGGAGTAATAAAACTATCTTAACTAAAGTTGGTTTAATGTCTCATTGACAAAAGAAGACCCTTATCGGTTATGATGTCAAAGGTCAAGGTCACAGTTGCTATTAATCGACTAGAATATGAGAACAATTTGGTAACATGATGTCTTCTGAAATTGTTTTCCTCCTGAATTTTTTTTTATTCTTATTTTATAGCAATATATAATGAAGTCGTTTTTGCCCACCTGCGAAGAAAGTTGCATATTGCGAGACATAAGGATTACTATCAGGCGGCGTAAACTATTTGTATAAAGCTTAATATTTCAGAACGTATAAGACATGTATGCTCCATACGTTGTATGCAGATACCTTATGTTACGAAGTTTTTGTCTGTCATAGGTCCATTGTCCTTGGCCTAATTTTCATGGATCAACCACTGCTTGAAAAAAGGTACATTTGTTTTTGTAATGTGAATTTCTCACATATCATGAGTAAAATGTAATAGGATTACTATTATTATAATATTTGGTATATATGGGTTCCTTGCAAGTCTACATTTCCGTTAGACAGAGTTCGCCTGACCTCGACCTCATTTCATGGATCAGTGAT
This sequence comes from Mytilus californianus, assembly GCF_021869535.1. NCBI lineage: Eukaryota > Metazoa > Mollusca > Bivalvia > Mytilida > Mytilidae > Mytilus > Mytilus californianus. The sequence goes on along the minus strand of NW_026262679.1, from coordinate 54,898,584 downwards.
CAAGGTTGAGTTATGTGATTAGGACTGTTTCTCTAATATTCTAAGCAATATGTCATGTATGGAATGATTGTATTGGTACAATGTATATGTCAGTCTGGCAGGTTTCAACTGACCTTTACCCCATTTTCATGGTTCATTGGTCAATATTAAGTTTTTGTGGTTTGGGCTGTTTTTCAACTACAATAAGCAATAGATCAACATATTTGGTGTATGGAATGATTGTATATAAGGTGTACATGTCGGTCTGGCAGGTATCATCTGTCCTTGACCTCATTTGCATGGATCATTGGTCAATTTTTAGTTTTCCTGGTTAAGCCCCGTTTCTTGGATATTATATTTATAAACAATAGTTCATCGATATGTGGAGTAACATGTCTGTCTGGTAGGGTTCATCTGACCTTGACTTCATTTTCATGGTTCATTGGTCAATGTTAGGTTTTCATGGTTTGATTTGATTCTTTAATACTATAAGCAAAAGATAAACTATATTTTCTGTATGGAATGATTTTAAGGTGTACATGTCTGTCTGCCAGGGCCTATCTGACCTTGACCTTATAGTCATGGATCATTGATAATGTTAAGTGTATGTAATACTTGAAGTAAAACATTTATTTTTAAGGCTTTCGACAGTAAATCAATTATGGTTAGTGAAACAGGCGAAACATTTCAGCACGTATAATTGGGGCATAATTCATTTTGGTTTCGGAATAATCAGTCTTTTTTTTAAATCATATATATCAAACATTAATCTACTTTGCTTGAATACTCCCCTGAAAAAGACCAAGAACCTTAGTTATTGAATTTTGGACAGTAAGCTGAAGATCAAGGTCACTGTGTGTATAGATAGATGAAATTTAGGTAATTTTTTGTTTTTGAACAATATTTTAGAGATATTTTACGAGTTCATTACCAGGGTTTGGTGAATACTACGCCTAGGGTTGAAATAGACCCCTATTGACTTTTAGGTCAAATGTCAAGGTCACAGCAGCATTTTGTAAACTAAAATTTGTCATTAGCAGACTGTACGGTCTTCATAAATTCGCACCTGTCACCAAAAAATCTCTTCTACAACAAATCCATAAAGTTCGTTACTCGTCTTTATAAAAGATGACCACTAGCGATTTATCGGATTAAGTGCATGAGTCTACGGTATAGTAGGCTACGTTATTTTAACGTAGTTTCGTATTTAACTTATATATATATCACCACCTAATCACGGAGACTACTATAACAGTATCGGATATTACTATTCTTCTTTAAAAATAAATTAAAAACAAAATTGAATTAATCAAAAAAAGAAAAATAGTTTTTATCTATCATATGTAGTTATCACTATTCATATTTAAATTTTGTTTTTAATCATTAATAGTTTGTTATTATGCGACTCTTGAAAATGTGAATGTGATTAATCTCATTAATCTTACAATTACATTTTTACTACAGGTCAATATACGAATGTTAATGTGTACAAATTAATCTTATCAATCTTACATTGTTTTACTACAGGTCCGTTAATTGTATCTTATATACAAATATTTTACCTGTAAAGACAGGTAGTCTCAAAAGCATGGGAGATGAATTTTGTTTCACAGCTGCATGGGTGCCCAAGATACACGAGGCTCCGTTTATTGCAATAAACTTTTATTTTATACTTGTAAGGTATTGTCACAGCTAAGTACCCAAGTATTGTAGTAAACCTTGTCAAATATCGTCGGTGCACTTGTGGTAGGATTCAGGAGGGTGTGGATGGGGTTTTACAGAATAGAGAATTAGGGGCAAAAAACATATAGAATGGAGAAAAATGGACCGAAAAATAAAGAATAGAGAAGAGAAAATAATGAGGTGCTAAAATTGGAAAAATGGCATAAAAAATATAGGAAATAAAGAATCCCCATCCAGACCCTCATTCATATTATCCAACGTGACTTTTACGTATTTTTCAATCCATTTTTTTTTCGGTTTCACCCCCCTCTTTTCTCTATTTTTTTAATTTCAGTCTGATAATTAGTTTAAACAATATTTTATTTTCAAAAGTGCCCAAAATACAATTATACAATATAAATACTGGGATTCGGAAACAAGAAGAACTTATATAAATCCGTCTCCCTCTGATAATTAGGTGGTGTGGTTTTTTTCCTTATCAAATTCCTTTCTAAAGAATCAGTTTAATAAGGATGCCTTTCAAAGGTTTAATTATTCAATCAATGTAGATCAAGTTTTTGCAAACAATGTAATTAGCGGCAATCACAGAAGAGAGAAAAAATATCATTAAAGGTAAATGAGTAATTTCCTTACGTAACAGATCAGCAAAGAGGTTATAACTTCAATGGGTTCATAAAGCAAACATAAGCCCTCCAAATTATTAACATATGTTCCCAAAAAATCGCCGTCAGTTTCAATTCATAATGTCCAGTAACAGTGATTTTTTATCTTGGGATGATAGTGATCTCAATCTTGATCTTTTACTTGGTGATTATACTGCATCAGATATTGAATTTGAGGATGACTACGTCCCTAGCTGCTGCAAAGACTGCAAAAACTCCGAAAGAAGCAGCAACCGCAAGTGCAAGTAAATCAGAACGTCAATCAGTGCCCCGAGTGTGACAAAACATATTCTTCCGTTTCTGGTTTCCGTGGCCATTTACGAACAAAGCACAGCCTAAGCAAGATAAAAGTTATGTAATCTAAATAATCTTATTTTTCATTCCTTTCTCTCAATATATGTATGTCAATAGTATACTCGTGGACAAAAGACAGGTCACATTAAAAATAAAGTGCAAATATAAAAATAAGGAGATGTAGTATAATTGCAAATGAGAAGACTCTCCCCCAGAGACCAAATGACACAGAAGTTAACAACTAAAGGTCATCGTACGGCCTTCAAGGCTTCAACAATGACCAAAACACATACCGCATAGTTAGCTATATAAACATGGTAAAGACAGTACATTATTGTGTCCAAATCTTGTGTTTAACGACAAGATTTACAACGAAAGGCTTAAACAAGAGTTATTGTCTCGAACCAAAGCAACAATTTTGAATTAAAACTTAAAATCCTTTTTTAATTTGATCAATGAAAAGTCTGGTGGTGAAGAATTATCAAATTTTCAATTTCTAAGCTACCTGTAGAGCGTCAGTGGCAAATATTTCTCGAATATGGGGTTCATTACGTTTTTACAGGATCTTTATGACGTACACCATTCTATATATCCTAACGATGGAAGCTTTACAAAGTATCTCAAAACTCAATTTAATTTGAAATATACATATGTTGTTCTTAGTTGACAATTTCTGAATATGGCAACGCCTCAATTGAAGTTCCTTTTTTGGTGAAGTGTATTTCTTGGTGTACCAAATGTTGTTATATATAATAAAATATATAGTGCGGCTCCAGGTTTAATGACGAATTGTAAGATATTCTAAATGAAGAAAGCTTCTAAATTACATGACTAAATAATTAAATTATCTAACAAATTAACTCTGTGTTAACATAGATAGAACCACATTAGTGTAGATTACGATAACATTTTTTCAACACCAGAAATATGTGCCCTCTTTCGTAAAACCCAAACAAGGAATTTTGTGTTTCAATATAGAGCCATAAAGTTTTTGAAATTTGAATATTGTCTATTGTTAAAGTGTCGTATGTTTTAGTTATCTTCTTCTTCTTCTTCAGTTTCAGAAAACCATCAACATACTGATGTTTATTTTCCGGCGCATACCTGGTAATTTTTTTTTCAAATTTATGTATTTATAAATGCAGTTAAACATAGATTGTCAAATTTTTTGTATTCCATATTTTTGTATATTTGTTATATTATTCATTTTTACAATTTTTCTTTGTTTTTAGATTTTTCGTTTTTATATAGTTTTTCTAATATTTCATTTTTTATTTTTATTTTTAATCTAGTAAGATAAAAACATGATTGCCTGATTACTTCAGTTGTGGATAGGTATCAAGGAGCACATCGTGTGTGAGTGCATCCTTGAAGGTTTTTGTGGTGGTGTTTTTTGTTATGACTGAGGATAATTTGTTCCAGTCTTTAATTGTTTGACAAAAGAAAGAAAATTTGTACAGTAGCTGTCTTTGTTACATTGGATTTGTCGGTTAGCATCTTTATTGGTGGATCTTGTGTTGGACTGACTCTTTTGTAATACATTTTGCGATAGAATGGCAATATTTTCGTTTATAATTTTGTGGAACATTATTAGCCTTGTTCTTAGTCGGCGTTCTTGTAATGTTTGCCATTTCATGGTGTCTAGCATCTTAGACACACTCTGGTATTGTGATGTCTGTTACATGCATACCTTGCCGCTCGTCTCTGTACTTTTTCTAATGATCTAATGTTTTCGCTTGTATAGGGGTCCCATACAGTACAGCAGTATTCTAATTTGGGTCTTATGATGGTTTGGTATGCTCTTTCTTTTATTTTTTGTGACTGGACTTTGAGATTTATTCTGATAAAACAAAGATTTATTTGCTTTAGCGGCTGTTTGTTGGATGTGGGTGTTTCATTTTAAATCTGAAGAGATTGTGATACCTAAGTATTTAGCATGTTTTACTGATTCTAAGATGTGCCCATACATGTTGTAGTAGAAGTGGATGGGATTTCTTTTGGTTGTTATGTTCATGATGTTGCATTTGTCTGGGTGGAAAGACATGTGGCAGTCTTGCTCCCATTGTATGGCGGCTTCTAGATCTTCTTGAAGCTTGAGGCAGTCGTTTTGAGATTTAATTTGTCTATAAATTATACTGTCATCTGCGAAGAGTCTGATTTTGCTATGTTTGATGTATTCTGGAAAGTCATTTATGTAAATAAGGAAAAGTATAGGTCCTAGCACTGTACCCTGTGGCACACCCGATGTGACTGGTATTTTTGAAGATGACATGTTTTCCGACATATCGCTATGCTCTTCGTATATTTTTTGTGACCCAATTAATCGAGCCACTCAGATGAAAAGAGTTGTGATCTGCTTTAACCACAGCAAATATAAATGTGCTTGTTCAATGTCGGATGACAAAACATGTTTATTGTTGTCGGCATGATGCTTTATAGGTTCCCTATAACATTTTTCATTGGGTAACTGCTGAGAAGCAAAAAAAAAGCGGAATGTATAAATACGTAGCAATGTCAGATCTAAACAAAAATGTTAAATATGATAGCATATGATGATGTCATCCTTTCTGTAAATTCAACTTCGATTCACAACTGCTTGTCAGTGGCAAATATTTCATGTACAGTCAGCCTGATTAGACCGAAATGAACTCTTTTCAACTTAATTTTAAAGTTTGTTCTTATGTTGTGTCGTTACACCAATGTCCCATGCTAGTGGTGGTGATGAGTGCTCGCAAAATATTTAACCCTGTCACATTCTTTATGTGCCTGTCTCAAGTCAGGAGCCTGTATTTCAGTGGTTGCCGTTGGTTCATGTCTGTCATATTTGAATTTTCGTAAATTGCTTTGTTAATGTAGACTCTTCGTTTTCTCTACGGAATTGTTTTATATTTTTTATGTCGGGGACTTTTGAAGCTGACTGCAAGGTATAGGTTTTCTCATTGTTGAAGGTAATTACGGTGGATTCCAATAGCTTACATCCACTTCATTGAACTTCATTTGAACTAAAGTAGTTGTCTGATTGGCGATCATTATTAAAAATATATCAAAATCTCCTTATGTTTATTAGTATTGCTACAAGTGGCTATTCCTTTAATATATAAAGATGTACACTGTTGTTACTTGTGTGTTTTTTTCATTGAACTGTCATCCAAACTGAGCATGTTTGTGAATTTCTGCATTCCTGTCTTTGTTTTAATGCATATAATAATAAAAATGTATATTAAAATACTTAAATATTTATTTCTCCATATAGACAAGCATGACAATGAAATTCAAAAACAATAATTATTTTTGCCACTTTCTCCTGTAGACAAATGGAAAAAAAGGGGGAGATTTTTTCTTCTTAAACATACAGGAACAATTAATTTTTCATAGATTTATTATGATTTACTAATTTTCAAACAGAAATTGAGCAAATACTATTTCACTTTTTTTTTAAATTACTATGAAACAGGTTTGTGCTGGTAAATTTTAAAATAGCAAAAAAAAACATGAAAGCGGACACTAAAATATGTTTGCCTTAATTAAAGTAAAAGGAGATTTCTTCAAACAGAAATCTTTTATATATACAAAATTACAGTATAATATTATATTGTTATAAGTTCTTATATAAAACTTTTTTAACAGGTGATCAGTATAATTAAATTAACAGATTATGTACAATTCTAAATACAAAATGCAAACAAAAAAGAAAAACAATACATGAAAAGAAAAAGCTGACTTTTGAATACCTGGAATTTGTCCGTGCATAAAGCACTGTTTGCAACGGAACAAACAAACAAATCCAGTAAATCCTCAAACCTTATTAATCTGTGAAAGAAATATTCATTTCATTACTATATACATCTTTCGTGGCATTATTTTTTCATTGCAGTTAGTGAGTGCAGAATTAATAAGACTAAAACATCAAATTCCACTCAGACCAAGTTTTCCATAAGTGACCAAGAATTTGACAAATTACTGTCAGACTCCTACTCAAGCGCCATAGATTCCATCATCAACTGCCCGTTCCGTAATAGTTCGGTCTCTGTTAAAGGCAAACAAATGATTAAACTTGCAAGTACCATCAAAGACAGCCAAGAGCTAAGTAGTTCTATTTGAATCACATTGAGTCCATCTTAAAAAGGAGTGTTTAGGTCATCAGAAGGTACCACCTGCCAAGACAACATTCAGTCCCCACTTATCAGTTTGCTGACCACTGCAAATGAAACAGACCAGAATATGCCCGTTACGCCCTTCATAGCTTTGTTACATTAGATCGTATCTTTAAGCAACTTATTCAAAAAAGAACAGTGCTATGTACCAAAAAATCTCTAGAACCAACCAGCATATCGGAAACAGACCAATCCATCTTGTATTACTTGTCAGGTTATATTATTTCAGCCTTGAAAAAAGAGTCCGCACAAGCTAAACACAAGAAGAGCACTAAGCATCAGCAATTATCTGAACAATTATCATTCCTTATATACAAAGACAGAGCGTCAACACAAAACATTCATTGCAAAATACTCAAAATGGACTGAAAAACTTAACCGTGGTGGTCTGGAGGTACCTAGTGACAACTTTTTCTCCTCATCAGAGAGTTTGAAAATATCTACAGGAAATGTGTCAACTTAGACTGCATTTCAGCAACATCACTTGACACTGTAATACAGGAAATGTGTCCACTTGGACTGCATTTCAGCAACATCACTTGACACTGTAAAACAGGAAATGTGTCAACTTGGACTGCATTTCAGCAACATCACTTGACACTGTAATACAGGAAATGTGTCAACTTGGACTGCATTTCAGCAACATCACTTGACACTGTAAAACAGGAAATGTGTCAACTTGGACTGCATTTCAGCAACATCACTTGACACTGTAATACAGGAAATGTGTCAACTTGGACTGCATTTCAGCAACATCACTTGACACTGTAATACAGGAAATGTGTCAACTTGGAATGCATTACAGCAACATCACTTAACACTGTAACCTTGACTGAGACCATCTTAGACAATTACATGACAAATTATTATTGGGACCAACTGTGTATGACACCAGAATACAAAGAGTATATCTTGGGAAAATGTGTTAGATTATTTCTAACTGTTCGTGGTCATTCAACTGCCCGTCAAATTAAGCTTAAATTAGAAAAACAGACATCTGTGAAAGCCAAAGCATTACGACAAGTGCTAAAAGACAAATCAAACCGTGTGCATTAGTAAATTAACATTGACATTTGATAGACAAACTTTGAAATCATATTTACTATGTGTGTTAAATACTATTAAACATGTATATAATTATATTGAAATGTATTTATAGATATTGTATAGGTTTATATTTTGTTACATTGTAACTTTGAAAAATTTGTATTAACACATGGTAGATCAAATGAGGTATACATGAGGCATGCTTAAGTATAAAAATGTTAATCTGTCACTTTAATTTTAAGAAAATTGTGTAACGACTTCTACATGTTCTATGATTTACGTAGTGATGAATAAATGTATGTAATCATGCATAAGAAATTGTCGTTTGTTGATGTGGTTCATAAGTGTTTCTCGTTTCTCGTTTTATATATAGATTAGACCGTTGGTTTTCCCGTTTGAATGGTTTTACAATAGTAATTTTTGGGGCCCTTTATAGCTTGCTGTTCGGTGTGAGCCAAGGCTCCGTGTTGAAGACCGTACTTTGACCTATAATGGTTTACTTTTTGACTTAGATGGAGAGTTGTCTCATTGGCACTCCTACCACATCTTCTTATATCTATATATAAGCATGATTAACTTCAAAATTTATATTTCAAGAAAATTAAATGTAATTTCTGAATTGTCATTTAATGTAAGTTAATTTTCTCTTATACAGCATATTAAAATGAATAAGAACGTCATTTTTCTGAATTCAATACTGTTATCCTTTTTAAAAATCAAAAATATATATTATTTTTTTTTGGAACAAATTTGTTAACAAACCATATATATTTAGACTTGTTTATATTTGATATATATCATACTGTAAATGTTAATTTTGAAGTTTTGCCATTATAAAAAATTGTGTACATAATACATGTATGATTAAATCTCAAAATAAAACTATTGTATCATCTTCAATGCATTACATTTATTGTTTATTTTTCTTTTTAGACAAAGCAGTGGCGTAGCTAAGCCATTTTTAAGTGTACGCCCGAACCTCGGCGAAGGGTTTGAGGGTCCCCAGCGGGTACAGGGCAAGGGACCTCCCAGCAGGGGTCCGACGGAAGCTAACGATTTATTGAGAGAGAGAGATACTATTTCTGTCATTAAAACTCATCAATAGCAACATACTTTAAAGTCTAATTTCTTGATTTTTTCATGTATAATTTATTCAGTGTGTTGATTTGGAATCTAATGGCCAATAGTTGTTACTAGGAAATATGTTTAAAAGGAGATGTGGGGTAAAATAATCAATCGACCAAAGATCCAAACCTTTCGAAATATAAAAAAAGCAAGTCTACATTTTCAATGGTGTCGTTCTTTTGATTATTATGACTTAATCTAGTTTTTTCCCCCTTTTTTGCGCAAATTTCGTTAAAGGACAAGTACATGCAATAATAAATTTTCATAGATGGTTATGTGTAATATAAACATACTCAAAGGGTTCCGTGGAATCCTGTGTTTCGCCGCCTGGGATTGCTGCTGTCGGTTAAACTATAAAAAGTGAATCCATTTATCAGTCAAATACAGGATTTAAAAGAAATCAAACTTTTCTTTAAATGTTTTTCTTGATCTTGGAAGATAAGCTTCTGTTCAAGTTTCGTAACAATCTATGAAAGTTTACAAATGTAGCAGGTGAAAAATATTTAATTCAAGACCGTCTGCTAATTGCCCCCCAAAAAAATGGTAAAATACTGAAAAATGAAAAAAAAAATTTTAGACTGAAATTTGCTGACTGTTGTTAAAGTTTTGAAATCATTTAAAAATAAAGGAATATATCTCCCCCATGCAAAGCTCTGATTCTTTGTCCGGAATTTACTTTAGGTACGTTTTATTTTGATCAGCTTTTCCAATGTTTTTATTAGGTTTTGGATTTTCAAATATTTCGGCCTCGAGCATCACTGATGAGACAGTCATTGTCGAAATGCGCATCTGGTGCAAAAAAAAAAATTCGTACAGTTGGTGTTAACATTTTTACATAAAATTCGATGAATTTTTGACAAAGTAATTGATGCGTAACAAGCAGTATCTACTTGTTAACTAATAAAACAATGTTCTTATCAGTAAATTGCGGAAAAATTAAAAGTAAATTTTCATAATTATGCTCTGGATACTCTTTTGATCATTAAAAAATTTCTTCCTATATTCTGTAAAATTTCATAAAGGTTTTACAAATTCATTGATGTTTTAAAAAAAATTTAACCACAGGCTGAACAAAAATATTGACGACGCCAACGCCGATTACGGAATGTCTCGCAGGCTCGACAAAACTGCATATCGTATTTCAGCAGATAATGAATTGCTTTAAACTATAGGAAAGGGAGGATAATTCACAGTAGATTCAGATTTTGACAGAAAACGAACAAATAAATAATATGACACAATTTGATTAAAAAGTAAATTTCTTCCGACTGTTATCTTCAATTACAAGTCAGTGGAGAAAGAACTACAAGGCTCATGTGCTTTTGGCCAGATCTTTTAATTTATTTAGATTAAAATATTTTTTCTCCAAAATTCATTTGTACGCCCGGGCGTTTTGACGTAAACGTAGCTACGCGCCTGCAAAGGTTGACTTTCCAATGCAAAATCTCTTTGCTTTGAATATTTCGCCTTGTATTGCCTCGGAATGGTGCAAGGGCTTGTGAGCCTGCAACTCTTATATTCACCATCGAATGGTTAATTTGTTCTAATGTTGGGTTGTTGTTGCATCCACCACTAGTCCTGAGGATACCAAAATATTGTTCAATGGGATCTTGGTTGAAATGGTCGGTAAGAACATAAGGGGCTCCTTTGGCTAACATATTTTTTACACATTCAACAACGGATTTGACTGTTATTTCTAAACCTTGAAGTGTTTGGTAATTAACTAAGCTGCATTTTAGATATTTCGGATTTTGAAAATTGACCTGCTCTGTTGGTTACATTCGACTTCCACTTACTGAAATATTCCAAAAAATCGCTAACAAGATACTGTAGTCTTTGGTCATCTTCAGAGGTATACGGTGCTACATTTTCGTTTCTGGTGTTTCTGGCTTCATAGAGACTCCTGGTGTTTAAACAATCAAAACATTTGTTCATGTGTCTTATAAAACAAACTGTCTCGCTTGTCTCTGCACCATACACTAACTCTAAAGCATTTGCTACTGTAGAACTTAAAACTTGTGCTGCAAGGGACACTTTCATGCAACCGAAAGATGAAATGTCTATATGGTTTCTTGTCAGCTTTGGACACAAGCGTAATCCACCAGAGCAGTGGTCCCTGGAAAGGTTCACAATATGCAGCCAGGAAATGTCTTTGCTATTTTTCCACAATTGTCTGGATTTCTTGTGGGAATATGAGTTGCTCATACAGTTTCTAGCTGTCTTAAGTAAGTGTGGAGCATCACTAATGAAGTATATATGTCTTAAGTAAGTGTGGGGCCTCACTAATGAAGTATATATGTCTTAAGTAAGTGTGGAGCATCACTAATGAAGTATATATGTCTTAAGTAAGTGTGGAGCATCACTAATGAAGTATATATGTCTTAAGTAAGTGTGGAGCATCACTAATGAAGTATATATGTCTTAAGTAAGTGTGGAGCCTCACTAATGAAGTATATATGTCTTCCGTCATCTGCATATCGGTTTACAGATCTGTAAACAATGCCATTTTGGTTATTAGCATGAAAACGGATAAATCTTCTGTTTGGGGAGGCTCCATCTGATGTTATAAATAACACTTTGAGTCCTGTGTCAAGTTCTAAAATTTCGACTGCTTCCCACATAATTGTAAATAACTAGTCTGCAGTTGCTGTTGCAAAATGAGCCATTGGAAATTTCAGATGACTGGCAATACCACGGATCATGATAACAAGAACATTCTTGGCCATATTTGGTGCTTCATCTTTCAGGGAGTGTTCAATGTCAAGTATGGAATTACGTACCGGTCTGGTCCAAGTTGATAACCATATAAGCTCTCCAGTGTGTTTGTCATACACAAGGTCTTCTTTAATTCTTATTTCATCATGAAGGATACCAACCCAGCAAACACAAAAATATTTTTAAAATGTTATTAAAATGTTATGTCGAATGTCATGACAATATCGCCAAAAATCGTTAGAAAAATATGAAAGTGTATGGTTGCAAAAACATTTTCTAAAATATTTCCTAAAATGTTGGCATAATATAATTAAAATATTGTCAAGAAATATCATGATAATGTGAAAAACAATGGCGTATAAAACATTTTGATAATCTTTTTTAATATATTTTATCAAAACATTTTCTAAACGTTTGAAAAAATATTATGGACATCAAATAATGTTATAAAAATGTTTTGGGGATATTTTTTTTTCCAGTGCCTGAAAAATGTTTTTAAAATGTTTTTAGATGTTTTTGGTTGATATCTATATCATATCAATATAAAATTTTCTGTACTTTAAATTATGTTTCCGGTTTTTTAATATAACAAATCATTAGTTTAATAGATACACAAAGATTCATTCTATATATATGAACAAGTAGAATAAATCAGTTGTTTAACTAAACAAGTGCTAGTAGTCTGTTGTTATTTATGTATTATTGTCATTTTCTTTATTTTCTTTTGTTTCCTATTCTGACATCGGACTCGGACTTCTCTTAAACTGAGTTTTACTGTGCATACTGTTGTACATTTGTTTTTTCTACATTGGCTAGAGGTATAGGGGGAGGGTTGAGATCTCAAAAAACATGTTTAACCCCGCCACATTTTTGCACCTGTCCCAAGTCAGGAGCCTCTGGCCTTTGTTAGTCTTGTATCATTTTTAAAATTAGTTTCTTGTGTATAATTTGGAGTTTAGTATGACCTCCATTATCACTGAACTAGTATACATATTTGTTTAGGGGCCAGCTGAAGGACGCCTCCGGGTGCGGGAGTTTCTCGCTGCATTGAAGACCCATTGGTGGTCTTCGGCTGTTGTCTGCTCTATGGTCGGGTTGTTGTCTCTTTGACACATTCCCCATTTCCATTCTCAATTTTATTTATATGACAATTCACAATTCAAAATATCTGAAAACAGGAAGTAAATACAAATTTTGACATATCCAAAATGGCAGACACAACTCATCATGGTCAAGCCACTAGCCAAATATGAAGATATTCTGTTCTGCAGCATTACCGATAGAAGTCATTAAAAATTTGTGTTCACTCAACATACTGAAATATAAGCCAACAGGAAACACGTACAATTTGTATATGAGTGACAGATTCAAAGACTCACACATCACAGTTCATCACTATCAAACAGCTAACCATTTATGAACTCATCCAGTTCAGCAGAATTTGGGAAAAACAGTAACGAAAATATTTGTTGGACAAAGATAGATGGACAAACAGGCATTGCAATAAAGCCCACGTAATTCCTACTGAATGCCAATGTTATAATGATTAGTTTTTCACTCTCAACCTTTATTACCTCTCTAATACACATCATACACAGTTCATCCTGAACATGCATGAAATATTTGCCACTGGACATTAGGCAAACATCAACCAATTCATTAAACACATTTTAAAGTTGAGGTTACATTAACTTGAACTTGTGTCACAAATTCAGATTTTTCAAAATAACTTCTCCATGTTCTCCACCTTAACAAAAAATGTTACACTTCTGGTAGGATTATATCAAAAGTAAATAATTGGCTTAAGAGATAAAGAGCAAAACACTATTTTGCATCAATAATTTGATTTATTTAAGAATACATTTGAAAAGTCCATCAATTGTCTTATTCTGAATCACTTGGAATGTCTTGTAAAGTCTTAAATCTTTATCTTGTTGAGCCATGCTTCTGAAAAAAATTAATAAAAAAAATTTATTAATCTTACATTTATATATAGACTTCTTAAATATTCCTTTATAAGTGAACAAATCAAGATGCCTGAAGGACACACAGCCCCTCCCCCCTAAAAGTTTTCAAACAAATAACAAGTAGTCTCACAAGGAAGATATTGACAAAACGTATATAGCATTAAACAGGAAATCTGTCTTGCTTAAACTTCTAACATCATACAACAATCACTTTTTTATTGTGGCGTCAGATATTTTCTATTATGACATCAAAATTTGACGGGAACTTTTGTGATGTCAAATAATGGCGGACAAATAGCAATCAGGTGTATCAAACACAATTTACATAGCACATCTACTTATTTTTATATCAATGCCATGGACAAATTCATTATTGGTGTACGTGGATGCTGGAACAGTGGCAGATTTAGGGGGCTCCAACCCCCTTATAGAGCTACATATAACTATAAGATAAATACATGAATACATAGACTTCACTATTTTACAAGTATCACTCCAAACATTGGCCTGCCAGCCAGGCACAGGGGTTTGTAACAATTTGCCGGGTTTACTATCCATACGAACACCGAAAAAAATCACGGGTTCGTATGGATAGTAAACCCTGGCAAATTGTTATAAACCCATGTGAGCCAGGGTGGGTCCCCCTTCTTTTTTCAAAATCCTCGATTCGCACTTGAACTGTTGAAACAGATGTATTGGTTCCGATTATGATTGAAACACAACTGGAATGCACAAGTATCATCTTAGGAGTTTAATCATTGTTACCGAGTGAGTAACAAGCAATTTTCTTCGCTCTTCTTGGTATAATTCTTTGTGTTTCAAATTTTAAACTTCGCATTTCCGCAAATACTGGTAGTCTATAAGTGTGTAATAGATGTTGAGAACATGTGGATTAAAACAGCTATCCAGCAACCTAGCAAACGTTTATGTAATTACATCAGATCCTAAAATTTACTTATATAATGGTACTGATAAACGAAAGAGTAGACTTCTGACCAACTAAAAGCCTAGAGAGAATTTTCCAAAGAAATTTTATAATACATTTGTATTTTTTTTCTCGTCAATTGAACTGGAATAACATTCTGGTACTTACCTTCCTTTTAGATGTATTAGACCCCAAAGTTTTATTCCCAACACCATGAAAAACATGTCACAGAAAGAACCTAAAAAGGAATTAAAATGGATACATTATTATATATTTTATAAATCTATTTCTGTCAACATAAACATTTACTAAATATAATGTTTTGATTTCTTACTACATGTTCACAATAGTATAACATCAATTGACACCTAGATTTGTAAAGTTAATATATAAGGATAGAAAACAAAAAGGAAGTCAAAGAATAATGATTTGAATTCCAACTGCATTAAAATCTGCATATCTTACAGAGTTATCTCCCATTGAATTAACAAATCTTGGTGTTTATTGAATCTGTCTCCCCTTGGAAGTTCTATTCCAATCTCAGGATTTACTATTGCTATTTTTATAGAAAATCTTGTTACTATACTTGGTACATGTATCTTTAAATATTAAATTGGTAAAATAATTCTCGGTCAATGTTTTCACAATTTTTAGTTTTCAGTTTTCTAACTTGGAAAATATGTTCTCACCCTTCACATGGCTACTGTGAGAAAAACATTTATAATGTCTAATACAGTTATTTTTTAATTATTTTTTTTTTTAATTACCCTGATAAGAATTCAACTGGCCAATGTACATGTAATGGTGTATATATATAATATCATACCTGGTATAAGTATTTGCAGAACTTTCTTAGAATGGTGTTGATACTTTATAAAGGTATTTAAGTTGATTTCTTCTGTGTGTTTTATCCCATTGAAATCAATAGTCAATAACATATTTTATTTCTTTAAGACAAACAATTACACACATAGGACAGTCAGAAATAATAAATACAGTATTGTAACCTATATATCTCCGTAAGAACTCTGTAATGGAAACAAATAATAAAGATTAGTGATGTTTGAAAAATTGTTGTCACTTCTATCAAAGCAGGCTCTCTTAAAAGCTTACAGTAGATTTAGCTTCATCTGTGATAAAAATAAAATAAATAGAGTATAGAGTTACAGAAATCTATATGCCACTCTTCCTGGTCTGTTGGCCATATTCAAGGTCAACGACTGAAACATCCTTTCTGAATCAGCAAAAATCCAAAATTATAAATTAAACATCTGTGAGTGAACTCTGAAATGAAATATGAATATACAGTTAACTCTCGTTGTCTCAAACTCGGTTGACTCGAAATTTCGGATGAGTCGAAGTTTTCTCGTGGTCCCGAACTTTGTTCCATATATATATATATGTATTTCGACTCCTGATGAGTCGAAATTGGATGATTCAAAACTTCGGTTGACTCGAACTAAATTTACGGTCCCAAGGTTAACAAAAGCATTCAAAATTCATTATTCATCTCGAACTAATACACATGTGTCAAAACATGACCTCGGGGATTTAAATGGATTGAAGAGTTAACCTGACAATACACGTGTAATTAAATTTCCAGTCACTGACCACTGTATTGATTATTGACATTCTTTTTCCACGAGTGTTTACCTAAGATTATCTTTGATCAACAAGATAAATAATTCGTGATACATTGTTATAGTTAATGAAACATTGTTTAAAATGTTTTAAAAACCATTAACCGTAAACATACACTAATGAGCTTGGTTGTGTATAAAGTAGGGATTAAGACTTCCGTTGGTGATCAACTCAAAACTACTCAATCGGCGTCTTTAATCTTTTTGTATTTCCTCTTGCAGAAAAAGATTGAAATAAAAGAAAATGAAATTAAATTTAAATTTTCTAAAATCTCTTGTATATGAGAATGAACAATTTTGTCAACTTTAAATAACGCTCAGATCGATTGGAAATTACTCTCTCGGCTAAAAACCACAGGAACAAATTGTAACTGTACAAAAAAATAAATAAGAGAAGAATACATAAAATGTTATAATAATAAATGACCATAACATACAGATACATCGATCTTAGACCAGAATATCGATCCCCTACCCATATTCATCCGGATTTATTTTAGCTTTACCAAGCTAGGTAAGAGTTGTGTCCCTTGGTCTGTCAAACTTCCGGTTTTCTTTTGAGTCGAACTACGGGGATCTCGAAATATTTCTCTGGTCCGGCTGACTTCGAGATAACGAGAGTCGACTGTACTTAGTCAACAAAAGTAATGATACACAAGTTTGAACTCCAATTTATCATAAAATATAATAAAATAGGAAAAACTGTTAAATTATCCAATGAAAAACATTCACTTGCAAAGCAAATGCATATGATTAAAAGAATCTGATCAATTTGGAAAGTGAGAAACAACTGTGTTATATAACACAGGGGTCAAATTTTTTTTGCGAAAAATGATGACAAAAGTCGGCACTTAATTTCGAAGATGAGAATTAAGTATTCAAATATCTGCAAAGGCATTCAAAATTTTAAGCAGACCATGTATAAGTTTAAAGTTTTAAGTTCTAATATTGATTTTTGAATTTTTGGGTGAAAATATGATTTTTGATATTTATTGAACATAGATGCTCCTCAAATAGTCAAAAAATATCATAAAGACCTAAGAGCTACGGTTCCACAGCTACCTTACCATCAACTCTTTGAAGAAACCTATATAAAAAAATAAATATATATACAACCAAATACACATGATACATAAAAATATATTAGAAGAAATAAATCAACCAATCTTATTATTAGGTGCAGAATCGTAGCTCTTAATTAGGTCCTTATGATATATTATAAAGACCTAAGAGCTACGATTCCATAGCTACCTCACCATCAATTCTTTGAAGAAACCTATATAAAAAAATAAACATATATACAACCATATACATGAAAATATATAAAATGAAATAAATCAACCAATCTTACTATTAGGTGCGGAACCTTAGCTCTTAATTAGGTCCTTATAATATATTATAAAGACCTAAGAGCTACTGTTCCACAGCTACCTTACCATCAATTCTTTAAAGAAACCTATAAAAAAAATAATTATATATACAACAATATACATGTAAATGTATAAAACCAAATAAATCAACAAATCTTACTATTAGGTGCGGAATATGATATTTTATAAAGACCTAAGAGCTATGGTTTCGTAGCTACCTTACCATCAATTTTTGAATAAACCTATATAAAAAATAAATATATATACAACAATGATATATTATAAAGACCTAAGAGCTACGGTTCCGCAGCTACCTTACCATCAATTCTTTGAAGAAACCTATATAAAAAATAAATATATATACAACCATCAACACATAATACATGAAAATATATAAAATGAAATAAATCAACCAATCTTACTATAAGGTGCGGAACCGTAGCTCTTAATAAGGTCCTTCTGATATATTATAAAGGCCTAAGAGCTACGGTTCTGCAGCTACCTTACCATCAATTCTTTGAAGAAACCTATATAAAAAATAAATATATATACAATCATATACATGAAAATATATAAAATAAAATGAAATAAATCAACCAATCTTACTATTAGGTGCAGAACCGTAGCTCTTTATAATGTCCTTATGATATATTATAAAGACCTAAGAGCTACGGTTCCGCAGCTACCTTACCATTAATTCTTTGAGGAAACCTATATAAAAAATAAATATATATACAACCATATACACATAATACATGAAAATATATAAAATGAAATAAATCAACCAATCTTACTATTAGGTGTGGAACCGTAGCTCTTATTTAGGTCCTTATGATATATTATAAAGACCTAAGAGCTGCGGTTCCACAGCTACCTTACCGTCAATTCTTTGAAGAAACCTATATAAAAAATAAAATATATATACAACAATATACATGAAAATGTATAAAACCACATATATCAACCAATCTTACTATTAGGTGCAGAACCGTAGATCTGATATATTATAAAGACCTAAGAGCTACGGTTCTGCAGCTACCTTACCATCAATTCTTTGAAGAAACCTATATAAAAAATAAATATATATACAATCATACACATGAAAATATATAAAATAAAATGAAATAAATCAACCAATCTTACTATTAGGTGCAGAACCGTAGCTCTTTATAATGTCCTTATGATATATTATAAAGACCTAAGAGCTACGGTTATGTCCTTATGATATATTATAAAGACCTAAGAGCTACGGTTCCGCAGCTACCTTACCATCAATTCTTTGAGGAAACCTATATAAAAAAAAAATATATATACAACCATATACACATAATACATGAAAATATATAAAATGAAATAAATCAACCAATCTTACTATTAGGTGTGGAACCGTAGCTCTTATTTAGGTCCTTATGATATATTATAAAGACCTAAGAGCTGCGGTTCCACAGCTACCTTACCGTCAATTCTTTGAAGAAACCTATATAAAAAATAAAATATATATACAACAATATACATGAAAATGTATAAAACGACATAAATCAACCAATCTTACTATTAGGTGCAGAACCGTAGATCTTATATATCATAAAGACCTAAGAGCTACGGTTCTGCAGCTACCTTACCATGAATTCTTTGAAGAAACCTATATAAAAAATAAAAATATATACAACCATATACATGAAAATATATAAATGAAATAAATCAACCAATCTTACTATTAGGTGCGGAATAGTAGCTCTTAATTAAGTCCTTATGATATATTATAAAGACCTAAGAGCTACGGTTCCACAGCTTCCTTACCATCAATTTTTGAAGAAACCTATATAAGAAATTAATATATATACAACAATATACATGAAAATATATAAAATGAAATAAATCAACCAATCTTACTATTAGGTGCGGAACAGTAGCTCTTAATTAAGTCCTTATGATATATTATAAAGACCTAAGAGCTACAGTTCCTCAGTTACCTTACCATCAATTCTTTGAAGAAACCTATATAAAAAATAAAATGTATATACAACAATATACATGAAAATGTATAAAACCAAATAAATCAACCAATCTTACTATTAGGTGCAGAACCGTAGATCTTATATATTATAAAGACCTCAGAGCTACGGTTCTGCAGCTACCTTACCATCAATTTTTTAAGAAACCTATATAAAAAATAAATATATATACAACAATATACATGAAAATAAATAAAATGAAATAAATCAACCAATCTTACTATTAGGTGCGGAACCTTAGCTCTTATTTAGGTCCTATTGATATATTATAAAGACCTAAGAGCTATGGTTCCGCAGCTACCTTACCATCAATTCTTTGAAGAAATCTATATAAAAAATAAATATATATACAACCATATACATGATACATGAAAATATATAAAATAAAATAAATCAACCAATCTTACTATTAGGTGCGGAATCGTAAATCTTAATTAGGTCCTGATGATATATTATAAAGACCTAATAACTATGGTTCCGCAGCTACCTTACCATCAACTCATTGAAGAAACTTATATAAAAAATAAATATATATACAACCATATACACGATACATAAAAATATATAAAATGAAATAAATCAACCAATCTTACTATTAGGTGCGGAAACGTAGCTCTTAATTAGGTCCTTATGATATATTATAAAGACCTAAGAACTACGGTTCCGCAGCGTACCTCACCATCAATTTTTGGAGAAACCCATATAAAAAATAAATATATATACAACCATATACACATGATACATAAAAATAGATAAAATGAAATAAATCAACCAATCTTACTATTAGGTGCGGAACAGTAGCTCTTATTAAGTCCTTATGATATATTATAAAGACCTATATAGCTAAGAGCTGCAGTTCCTCAGCTACCTTACCATCAATTCTTTGAAGAAACCTATATAAAAAATAAATATATATACAACAATATACACATAATACATGAAAATATATAAAATGAAATAAATCAACCAATCTTACTATTAGGTGCAGAACCGTAGCTCTTTATAATGTCCTTATGATATATTATAAAGACCTAAGAGCTACGGTTCCGCAGCTACCTTACCATTAATTCTTTGAGGAAACCTATATAAAAAATAAATATATATACAACCATATACACATAATACATGAAAATATATAAAATGAAATAAATCAACCAATCTTACTATTAGGTGCGGAACCGTAGCTCTTATTTAGGTCCTTATGATATATTATAAGGACCTAAGAGCTGCGGTTCCACAGCTACCTTACCGTCAATTCTTTGAAGAAACCTATATAAAAAATAAAATATATATACAACCATATATATGAAAATATATATAATAAAATAAATCAACCAATCTTACTATTAGGTGCAGAACCGTAGCTCTTTATTATGTCCTTATGATATATTATGAAGACCGAAGAGCTATGGTTCCGCAGCTACCTTACAATCAATTCTTTGAAGAAACCTATATAAAAAATAATATATATACAACCATATACACATAATACATGAAAATATATAAAATGAAATAAATCAACCAATCTTACTATTAGGTGCGGAACCGTAGCTCTTATTTAGGTCCTTAAGATATATTATAAGGACCTAAGAGCTACGGTTCCACAGCTACCTTACCATCAATTCTTTGAAGAAACCTATATAAAAAATAAAATATATATACAACAATATACATGAAAATGTATAAAACCAAATAAATCAACCAATCTTACTATTAGGTGCAGAACTGTAGAACTTATATATTATAAAGACCTTAGAACTATGGTTCTGCAGCTACCTTAATTACCATCAATTCTTTAAAGAAACCTATATAAAAAATAAATATATATACAAACATATACAAGAAAATATATAAAATGAAATAAATCAACCAATCTTACTATTAGGTGCAGAACCGTAGCTCTTTATTAGGTCCTTATGATATATTATAAAGACCTAAGAGCTACGGTTCCGCAGCTACCTTACCATCAATTCTTTGAAGAAACCTATATAAAAAATAAATATATATACAACCATCAACACATAATACATGAAAATATATAAAATGAAATAAATCAACCAATCTTACTATAAGGTGTGGAACCGTAGCTCTTTATTAGGTCCTTATGATATATTATAAAGACCTAAGAGCTATGGTTCCACAGCTACCTTACCATCAATTCTTTGAAGAAACCTATATAAAAAATAAATATAAATACAACCATATACATGAAAATATATAAAATGAAATAAATCAACCAATCTTACTATTAGGTGCAGAACCGTAGCTCTTTATTAGGTCCTTCTGATATATTATAAAGACCTAAGAGCTACGGTTCTGCAGCTACCTTACCATCAATTCTTTGAAGAAACCTATATAAAAAATAAATATATATACCACCATATACATGAAAATATATAAAATGAAATAAATCAACCAATCTTACTATTAGGTGCAGAATCATAGCTCTTTATAATGTCCTTATGATATATCATAAAGACCTAAGAGCTACGGTTCCGCAGCTACCTTACCATCAATTCTTTGAGGAAACCTATATAAAAAAAAAATATATATACAACCATATACACATAATACATGAAAATATATAAAATGAAATAAATCAACCAATCTTACTATTAGGTGCGGAACCGTAGCTCTTATTTAGGTCCTGATGATATATTATAAAGACCTTAGAACTACAGTTCTGCAGCTACCTTAATTACCATCAATTCTTTGAAGAAACCTATATAAAAAATAAATATATATACAACCATCAACACATAATACATGAAAATATATAAAATGAAATAAATCAACAAATCTTACTATTAGGTGCAGAACCATAACTCTTTATTAGGTCCTTATGATATATTATAAAGACCTAAGAGCTACGGTTCCGCAGCTACCTTACCATCAATTCTTTGAAGAAACCTATATAAAAAATAAATATATATACAACCATCAACACATAATACATGAAAATATATAAAATGAAATAAATCAACCAATCTTACTATAAGGTGCGGAACCGTAGCTCTTAATTAGGTCCTTATGATATATTATAAAGACCTAAGAGCTGCAGTTCCACAGCTACCTTACCATCAATTCTTTGTAGAAACCTATATAAAAAATAAATATATATACAACAATATACATAAAAATGTATAAAACCAAATAAATCAACCAATCTTACTATTACGTGCAGAACCGTAGCTCTTAATAAGGTCCTTCTGATATATTATAAAGACCTAAGAGTCACGGTTCTGCAGCTACCTTACCATCAATTCTTTGAAGAAACCTATATAAAAAATAAATATATATACAATCATATACATGAAAATATATAAAATGAAATAAATCAACCAATCTTACTATTAGGTGCAGAACCGTAGCTCTTTATAATGTCCTTATGATATATTATAAAGACCTAAGAGCTACGGTTCTGCAGCTACCTTACCATTAATTCTTTGAGGAAACCTATATAAAAAATAAATATATATACAACCATATACACATAATACATGAAAATATATAAAATGAAATAAATCAACCAATCTTACTATTAGGTGTGGAACCGTAGCTCTTATCTAGGTCCTTATGATATATTATAAAGACCTAAGAGCTGCGGTTCCACAGCTACCTTACCGTCAATTCTTTGAAGAAACCTATATAAAAAATAAAATATATATACAACAATATCCATGAAAATGTATAAAACCACATAAATCAACCAATCTTACTATTAGGTGCAGAACCGTAGATCTTATATATCATAAAGACCTAAGAGCTACGGTTCTGCAGCTACCTTACCATGAATTCTTTGAAGAAACCTATATAAAAAATAAATATATATATACAACCATATACATGAAAATATATAAAATGAAATAAATCAACCAATCTTACTATTAGGTGCGGAATAGTAGCTCTTAATTAAGTCCTTATGATATATTATAAAGACCTAAGAGCTACGGTTCCACAGCTTCCTTACCATCAATTTTTGAAGAAACCTATATAAGAAATTAATATATATACAACAATATACATGAAAATATATAAAATGAAATAAATCAACCAATCTTACTATTAGGTGTGGAACAGTAGCTCTTAATTAAGTCCTTATGATATATTATAAAGACCTAAGAGCTACAGTTCCTCAGTTACCTTACCATCAATTCTTTGAAGAAACCTATATAAAAATGAATATATATACAACCATATACACATAAGACATGAAAATATATAAAATGAAATAAATCAACCAATCTTACCATTACGTGTGGAACTGTAGCTCTTATTTAGGTCCTTATGATATATTATAAAGACCTAAGAGCTGCGGTTCCACAGCTACCTTACCGTCAATTCTTTGAAGAAACCTATATAAAAAATAAAATATATATACAACAATATACATGAAAATTTATAAAACCAAATAAATCAACCAATCTTACTATTAGGTGCAGAACCGTAGATCTTATATATTATAAAGACCTTAGAGCTACGGTTCTGCAGCTACCTTACCATCAATTTTTGAAGAAACCTATATAAAAAATAAATATATATACAACAATATACATGAAAATAAATAAAATGAAATAAATCAACCAATCTTACTATTAGGTGCGGAACCTTAGCTCTTATTTAGGTCCTATTGATATATTATAAAGACCTAAGAGCTATGGTTCCGCAGCTACCTTACCATCAATTCTTTGAAGAAACCTATATAAAAAATAAATATATATACAACCATATACATGATACATTAAAATATATAAAATAAAATAAATCAACCAATCTTACTATTAGGTGCAGAACCGTAGATCTTATATATTATAAAGACCTTAGAGCTACGGTTCTGCAGCTACCTTACCATCAATTTTTGAAGAAACCTATATAAAAAATAAATATATATACAACAATATACATGTAAATAAATAAAATGAAATAAATCAACCAATCTTACTATTAGGTGCGGAACCTTAGCTCTTAATTAGGTCCTGATGATATATTATAAAGACCTAATAACTATGGTTCCGCAGCTACCTTACCATCAACTCATTGAAGAAACTTATATAAAAAATAAATATATATACAACCATATACACGATACATGAAAATATATAAAATGAAATAAATCAACCAATCTTACTATTAGGTGCGGAAACGTAGCTCTTAATTAGGTCCTTATGATATATTATAAAGACCTAAGAACTACGGTTCCGCAGCATACCTCACCATCAATTTTTGGAGAAACCCATATAAAAAATAAATATATATACAACCATATACACATGATACATAAAAATAGATAAAATGAAATAAATCAACCAATCTTACTATTAGGTGCGGAACAGTAGCTCTTATTAAGTCCTTATGATATATTATAAAGACCTATATAGCTAAGAGCTGCAGTTCCTCAGCTACCTTACCATCAATTCTTTGAAGAAACCTACATAAAAAATAAATATATATACAACAATATACACATAATACATGAAAATATATAAAATGAAATAAATCAACCAATCTTACTATTAGGTGCAGAACAGTAGCTCTTAATTAGGTCCTTATGATATATTATAAAAGACCTAAGAGCTGCGGTTCTGCAGCTACCTTACCATGAATTCTTTGAAGAAACCTATATAGAAAATAAATATACATACAACAATATACTTGAAAATGTATAAAACCACATAAATCAACCAATCTTACTATTAGGTGCAGAACCCTAGATCTTATATATCATAAAGACCTAAGAGCTAAGGTTCTGCAGCTACGTTACCATGAATTCTTTGAAGAAACCTATATAAAAAATAAATATATATACAACCATATACATGAAAATATATAAAATGAAATAAATCAACCAATCTTACTATTACGTGCAGAACCGTAGCTCTTAATAAGGTCCTTCTGATATATTATAAAGACCTAAGAGCTACAGTTCTGCAGCTACCTTACCATCAATCCTTTGAAGAAACCTATATAAAAAATAAATATATATACAATCATATACATGAAAATATATAAAATGAAATAAATCAACCAATCTTACTATTAGGTGCAGAACCGTAGCTCTTTATAATGTCCTTATGATATATTATAAAGACCTAAGAGCTACGGTTCCGCAGCTACCTTACCATCAATTCTTTGAGGAAACATATATAAAAAAAAAATATATATACAACCATATACACATAATACATGAAAATATAAAAAATGAAATAAATCAACCAATCTTACTATTAGGTGCGGAACTGTAGCTCTTATTTAGGTCCTTATGGTATATTATAAAGACCTAAGAGCTGCGGTTCCACAGCTACCTTACCGTCAATTCTTTGAAGAAACCTATATAAAAAATAAAATATATATACAACAATATACATAAAAATGTATAAAACCAAATAAATCAACCAATCTTACTATTAGGTGCAGAACCGTAGATCTTATATATTATAAAGACCTAAGAGCTACGGTTCTGCAGCTACCTTACCATGAATTCTTTGAAGAAACCTAGTATATAAAAAATAAATATTTTACAACCATATACATGAAAATATATAAAATGAAATAAATCAACCAATCTTACTATTAGGTGCAGAACAGTAGCTCTTTATTAGGTCCTTATGATATATCATAAAGATCTAAGAGCTACAGTTCCTCAGCTACCTTACCATCAATTCTTTGAAGAAACCTATATAAAAATGAATATATATACAACAATATACATGAAAATATATAAAATGAAATAAATCAACCAATCTTACTATTAGGTGCAGAACAGAAGCTCTTAATTAAGTCCTTATGATATATTATAAAGACCTAAGAGCTACAGTTCCTCAGCTACCTTACCATCAATTCTTTGAAGAAACCTATATAAAAATGAATATATATACAACCATATACACATGACATGAAAATATATAAAATGAAATAAATCAACCAATCTTACTATTACGTGCGGAACAGTAGCTCTTAATTAGGTTCTTATGATATATTATAAAGACCTCAGAGCTGCGGTTCTGCAGCTACCTTACCATCAACTCTTTGAAGAAACCTATATAACAAAATAAATATATATACAACAATACACATGAAAATATATAAAATGAAATATATCAACCAACCATACTATTTATAGCTGCAGAACCGTAGCTCTTAGGTTCTTTTGATATTTATTGAACATAGATGGTCCTCAAATAGTAGAAAAATATCATAAGGATCTAAGAGCTACAGTTCCACAGCTACCTTACCATCAATTCTTTGAAGAAACCTATATAAAAAATACAATCATATATATGAAAACATATAAAATGAAATAAATCAACCAATCTTACTATTAGGTGTGGAACCATAGCTCTTAATTAGGTCCTGAGATATATTATAAAGACCTAAGTGCTACGGTTCCGCAGCTACCTTACAATCAATTCTTTGAAGAAACCTATTTAAAAATTAAATATATATACAACAATATACACGAAAATGTATAAAACCAAATAAATCAACCAATCTTACTACTAGGTGCAGAACCGTAGCTCTTAATTAGGTCCTTATGATATATTATAAAGACCTAAGAGCTACGGTTCTGCAGCTACCTTACCATCAATTTTGAGAACCTATATGAAAAAAATATTTATACAAACATATACATGAAAATATATAAAATGAAATATCAACCAATCTTACTTTTAGGTGCAGAACCGTAGCTCTAGCGATCTTAATTAGGTCCTTATGATAAATTAAAAAGGCCCAAGAGCTATGGTTCTGCAGCTACCTTACCATCAATTCTTTGAAGAAACCTATATAAATAATGAAAGAACCTTAGTCAGCGCGCTCACATACCCCACGTCCCCACATTGTCATTGGAGAAATAAAATAAGTGTAAGAAAAAAAAATTGTATCAGAAAAAAAAATTGTCCTTATTATCTGAAAAGGTTTCATGAAATTCTGTTGTGTGGTTTGAGAGGAGTTGAAAAATGATGTATAAAATCAACCATCTTGCTATTAGGTGCGGAACCGTAGCTCTTAATTAGGTCCTTAATTATGATATATTATAAAGGCATAAGAGCAACAGTTCTGCAGCTACCTTACCATCAATTCTTTGAAGAAACCTATATAAAAAATAAATAGATACACCAATATACATGACAATATATAAAATGAAATAAATCAACCAATCTTACTATTAGGAGCGGAACCGTAGCTCTTAATTAGGTCCTTATGATATATTATAAAGACCTAAGAGCTACGGTTCCGCAGCTACCTTACCATCAATTCTTTGAAGAAACCTCTATAAAAAATGAAAGAACCTTAGTCCCCACATTGTCATTGGAGAAATAAAATAATTGTAAGAAAAAAAAATTGTATCAGAAAAAAAAATTGAATCATAATTTCCTGTCAATATGCACATCTACATAGTATGTCCTTATTATCTACACAGTTTCATGAAATTCTGTTGTGTGGTTTGAGAGGAGTTGCGATGACAAAAGGTTGCAATAGTATATTGGGCAAATAAGTTCAAAGGAGCGTAACTCCTGGAAAAAAAATTGAATTGTAATTTCCTGTCGATATGCACATCTACGTAGTATATCCTTATCATCTGAAAAGGTTTCATGAAATTCTGTTGTGTTGTTTGAGAGAAGTTGCGATGAAAAAAGGTTGCAGTAGTATATTGGGCAAATAAGTTCAAAGGAGCGTAACTCCTGGAAAAAAAATTGAATTGTAATTTCCTGTCGATATGCACATCTACGTAGTATATCCTTATTATCTGAAAAGGTTTCATGAAATTCTGTTGTGTGGTTTGAGAGGAGTTGCGATGACAAAAGGTTGCAGTAGTATATTGGGCAAATAAGTTCAAAGGGGCGTAACTCCTGGAAAAAAAATTGAATCCTAATTTCCTGTTGATATGCACATCTACGTAGTATGCCCTTATTATCTGAAAAGGTTTCATGAAATTCTGTTGTGTGGTTTGAGAGGAGTTGCGATGACAAACTGTTGCAGTAGTACATTAAAGTAAATAAGTTCAAAGGGGCGTAACTCCTAGAAAAAAAATTGAATCGTAATTTCCTGTCGATATGCACAACTACATAGTATGTCCTTATTATCTAAAAAGGTTTCGTGAAATTCTGTTGTGTGGTTTGAGAGGAGTTGCGATGACAAGAAATAGGACTGACGGACTGACAGACAGATGGATGGACAGACGGACGGACGGACGGACGGGTCAAAAACACTATACCCTTCGCAACTCGTTGCGTGGGGTATAATAGATATATATACAACAATATACATGAAAATATATAAAATGAAATAAACCAACAAATCGACAATTATCATAAAAATCAGTTGAAAAAGGCTTAATTAACTCATCAGATGGATACAAATTGAAATATATCTAACAAAAACACAAAGTAGACGTAAACGGTACTTATACATCCCAAAAACAAAAAGACACAAAGTACAGATCGAAGAGTACTTGCAGTTACTGACAGCTAGTTCAAAGCCAAAAACAACTAATAAAAAACATATATATATATCATAGGGAACATGTGTACTAGTAAGTTTCAAGTTGATTGGACTTCAACTTCATCAAAAACGTAACCTTGACCAAAAACTTTAACCTGAAACGGGACAGACGGACGAACGAACAGACTAACGAACGGACGCACAGACCGAAAAACATAATGACCATAAATGGGGCATAAAAATTATGTATCTAAGGATTAAATATCAATCAGTACACATCAAACATCCAATGGATTAATAGTAAAGACATCATTTACAGAGAAAAACATGACCTTGTGCAATGCTAAACTATAGGTATTGACAGATTGTAGAACTGTGAAAGTACATATGTGTAACATTTAGTATGGTTTTAATTCATTGATGACAAAATCAATATTTACACCAATAAAAACAATATTCAAAGATTTATTTACAGTGCAGTGATCGGGAAGGACGTGCGCCTTGCGCCAATTGCGCTTATCGACCAGAAATGGCGCATAGAGTGACAAATGTAAGCGCCCGCGTGGCGCATGATATTTTTCACTTCGTTTTGAAACGTTGAGATATCGTCAAAAGGATTTCCGATCGTATTTCGTGCCGCCATGTGTGAGTACACAACTGTGTATTGTTTACTCCAATGATAGGAGCACCTATATATTTTTGGGACGTCTCGGGTGTTTTCCTATGGTAATAATAGCAACATGCGGAATGACTGATTACCCAAAAAAACGTAATTAACCATCATTCATGAAATAATTTTTTATAAACAACTTTTAATTTGTGAAAATTGGCTAGTAAAGGCGAGAATTCTTCTCTAATTATAATGTTTTAAGTAAACTTTCTATTATTTTGATTGAAAAACCCAAAAGCCTTTTATGAATAGCATAGTATATTGTCTCCATAAAAGGGGCTTAACTGTCCTTGTCATTTTTTTGGTCTTTGGATCGTTTTGACATTTTGTAAACATGCCTTCAGCGAATTGTTGTTGTGTCTTATCAATTAACGTTGCTCTCTACTGTTATTCTTGTCATCGTGATGAAGTAATAATAATACAAGTGCAGAGGAAATGCCAGAAACTTCCTCTAATACGCAACGTCTGGAATAAGTATGGTATCGACGAAAACCCAAATTTAATGTAAAAAAACACATGAACATGAACAAGGGAACAGTACCAGTTTTAACATTGTAAATAAAGGTTATCGTAAATATTGCCCGGTTTGGAAGAAGTTATTGTATATTCATTGAAATTGAAATTACAAAATCACAGGAACAATATCCATGATATTAATTAGAATCATACTTGTAAGTACAGTGAAATATACACTTTTTTATTTTTTGTTTTTATTGTAAACGAATGGCCCACTCATTTGACAACATGGCCCATTAATTCTAAAAATGGCCCATTGAATTTATTTTTGGGGGGCCCTGGGCCCATTGAGAAAAAATCCTTCCAGATCACTGCAGTGTTGAATAGGTAACCTTTTAGAATAAGTTTATTTAAAGAATTGATAAGTGTTACTTGGATTGTTTATGTTTTCTTTAGTACAAAAAATTCTCCTTTAATCAATGTCATATTTCAATCAATTTTTAATATATTTATCTCAACAAGAATAAAAACATATCCAACAAAATATTAATATTATCCTGTAAAACTTAAACCATAAAACATTTCTTTGCATTTAAATATCATTAAGTAATATTAAGGTTATTGTTCCGTGACCTATTGCGGTTCATATGGATATAGATGTAGATGACTATAAAACATTATAATACATGTCAAATATTTGTAAATACTGAATATCAGCTCATAACTAAAGCAAAGAAATAGACAGATGTTGAAAAGATATGTTTTAATTTATATCTGATTAATCTTTTTAGCTACAAGTATCCAAAAGGTTAAAAAACCAGGGTTTGTAAAAGTTTTTTTTTTTATTTACTATTAACTATTATACATGTACCTGTATACACTGGGTCTACCATTCCTGAGTCTATATAATGGAGTTTTAATAATGTCTGGCTATCCTAAATGCATCTGAATACAAAGTTAGACGACTGTAAGTTCATAGTAATCCAAGAACTGAAAAGAAACATAATTTAATATTAAAACAGGTCATGAAAATTTTTACATACTGGTAGACTAGAACAATCTACTTGCTGATGAGAGATGTCAAACTCGCCTCAATACATTCCGATTTTCATTAAGTCAAATGACCCTAGAAATAATGATAAATATAAGGTTTTCAGATCCAGGATTTTGAACAGGGGATCCCATAAATGTAGCTCCATAAGGGGAAAGTCACCCCCTTAAATCAGCAAACTGCTTTTGCAAAACTTGTAAACTTGAAGACATGTACGGACATTTGGAAGAGTGTTTTACATCTCCAATATATAAACTAATGTGAAGAAACTATAAAGTCATCATTTCGTTTCACATCCAACCTTATTCTGCATGAAAAAATTTTTGATTCTACAAAAGTAATTTTCTAGAACTAAAAGCTAGCTTTCAAATCCCAAAGAGATTGCATTGAAGCAAATAATTATAACTAAATAATACCTTAAAATCCTGAGATCATAAACCTCTGAACATATATTTGGTGTACCAACAAAGTTCTAAGGAAATAATCCATTGTCTAAAATTATTCAAGGAAAGATCAAACTAATTTGGAGTCAAATTCTAACCTTTTGATCACATGATCATACAGGTAATAAATCTGTTCACTCACATCTACTCACTTCACACTTGAGTAACTGGCTGTGTATAATATTTTAACCTGACAAAGGTATTTCACCAAATTATGTAACAGAATTTTGTTCAGATAATAAAACATTTCCCTAAAGGGAAAAGTTTTAATATAAGTTGTATGACTTTGCCCCCAGCATAGCTATAGAAAAACAGCCTACAATAAGGGGTGTGTTACAGGACACTTTTTATAATTAATTAAAAGATACAGACTCTTTTTATGAATAAGTCACTGACGTGCATTCATTTTCATTTTTATTTTTTATCACTTTATCCTTAACATACACCTTGTGACCTAATTACCTTGATTTATAAATATAATTTATCTGGTTGGGAACAACCCTCCAAATGAGGGATATCCCTTAAATGAGGGACTGTCCCCAAGAGAAGGGGACATTTTGCTGTTGTTGAAAAGAAAAAAGAAAATATTAGCTTTTTTAACTTAAAAGTGGAAAAAGTCATTATTTTTGGAACAACTTTTCTAAACTAGAGGCTCCAAGGACCTGATATTTTTATTTACAATTGATGCATGATATTGTAAAAAGTGACAAAAACTTACAAAATTGTTAAAAATTGTTAAAAATTAACTATAAAGGGCAATAACTCCTTAAAGGGTCACTTGACCATTTTGGTCATGTTGACTTATTTGTAGATCTAACTTTGCTGAACATAATTGCTGTTTACATTTTATCTCTATCTATAATAATATTCAAGATAATTATTAAACCAAAAACAGCAAAAGTTCCTTAAAATTACCAATTCAGGGACAGCAACCCAACAACGGGTTGCCTGAATGGTCTCCAAATTTCAGGGCAGAAAGGAATTGACCTTATGAACAATTTTATCCTGTTAGATTTGCTCTAAATGCTTTTCTTTCAGAGATATGAGCCAAAAACTGCATTCTACCCTATATACTATTTTTACCCATGTCGGCCATCCTTGTTCGCGGGCGGGGTCATCGGACACAATTTAAAAACTAGGTACCCTAATGATGATTGTTGACAAGTTTGGTTAAATTTGTTTTAGTAGTTTCAGAGGAGAAGATTTTAATAAAAAATAACAAAAATTTACAAAAATATGTTAAAAATTGACTATAAAGGGCAATAACTCCTTAAGGGGTCATTTGACCATTTTGGTCATGTTTACTTATTTGTAAATCTTACTTTGCTGTACATTATTGCTGTTTACAGTTTATCTCCATCTATAATAATATTCAAGATAATAACCAAAAACAACAAAATTTCCTTAAAGTTACCTTTTCAGGGGCAGCAACCTAACAACGGGTTATCCAATTCATCTGAAAATTTCAGGGCAGATAGATCTTGACCTGATTAACAATTTAACTCCTGTCAGATTTGCTGTAAATGCTTTGGTTTTAGAGTTATAAGCCAAAATCTACATTTTTACCCTTTGTTCTATTTTTAGCCATGGTGGCCATCTTGGTTGGTTGGCGGAATGGCCGGACACATTTTATAAACTAGATACCCTAATAATGATTGTGGCCAAGTTTGGTAAAATTTGGCACAGTAGTTTCAGAGGAGAAGATTTTTGTAAAAGTTTTCAGACGACAGACGCAGGACAACGGACGCCAAGTGATGAGAAAAGCTCACTTGGCCCTGTGGGCCAGGTGAGCTAAAAAGGGGGCCCCTTCAGGGTCCATCAATATTACTTCCAGTTCCGGTTGAGGAACATATGTGCATTTTAATATTAGACAAACTATGATATACATACAAAAGTTCAGGGAATGGTAATCCAAGTAATATATAAAGACTCCTTATATTGATAATATCCACCACAACAGCCAATTAATTTATCACAATTGTGCCCTGATTATCTACATTCTTTGACCCAAAACTTGTCACGTCATTGTAAAACCTAAAAATAATATGGTGTCTATATTTGACGATCTACCTAAAATTGCCATTGAGAGTGTTACTCAATCCAATCTTTGGATGCCCGACACTGAATTTATTAAGTATAAGTTGCCTAATCAACCAAAACCACCAACAGGCATTGCTATCGAGGTGTCACAGAATAGAAGTTCCTTTATAATATAAGTTCCAAAAGGAAAAAATGTTCTGGAATATTATTTCCAAAGGAATAAATATTACAGTATAATTGTTCCTAACGGAATAAATGGTATAGAATACTTGTTCCAACAGGAATAGAGATTATGACATTGTTTATAACAAAGTTTCCAGTGGAACTTCTGTTAGGCGGAACAAATATACGTTGACAGAGGGACCTTTTGAAAAACTTGATCACGACTTGTATAGGCCAGCTGCGCATATGGTAGCATTCTGAGTTGAATCAAAAGATCGGTTTCTGCTTTGAAAAACTTTTGCTTTTCGCTACCATTCCGAATTTGGGTCTCTTGACAACTATACTTGCAAGTCAGG
Organism: Mytilus californianus; assembly: GCF_021869535.1. Classification (NCBI taxonomy): domain Eukaryota; kingdom Metazoa; phylum Mollusca; class Bivalvia; order Mytilida; family Mytilidae; genus Mytilus; species Mytilus californianus. The sequence goes on along the minus strand of NW_026262679.1, from coordinate 54,864,389 downwards.
ACACACAAAGAAAATACTAAAGAAGGCAACATTGGTGAACTATTCCTGTACGAAATGGGACGCCCATAAATGACTCAGAAACCAGGCGTAGAAATCATACTTTATCAGGGCGTCATTGTAGTGCTTACGGAATGCATGTCCAGGCGTCAACCAGGCGTAAACCAGGCGGAAACCAGGCGTAAAATTAGGCATAATATTTAAATGAGTATGCCAGGTCCACAGAAAACCAGGCGTTATATGCAAATGAGTGCGCCTGATCAATAAAAAAACCAGGCATAATATCCTTACATAATACTACACTTATTTTAAATCAGTTTATTACCCTAGCTGTGTACTTTTGTGTATTTGATACAAACTTCTGTACTATTGCTTAGATTTCTCATTGTTTGACATGAAAGTTTAAATTAGAATTATGACAATTAATTCTTCCTGAAATAAAACCAGCTTTTAACTAAGTTTTTTTTGAAAATTAATGTCATTTGAACCAAAATATCAATGCAATTTAACTTAATGTGAAAGATTTTAATGTTATCATCCAAGAATTCAAAATTAGTTAAAAAAAAAACTTACTCACTCACATAATTATCTTTTACCATGTATATTACTTTCCTTTTATTTCACAATTTTCATTAATCAATTTGATTCCATAATTCCAATTTCAAATTCTTCCAAAAAGCACAAAACAACATTAATTATCCCTGAATATATAAAGCTGCCATAAGTCTAACTCTTGCAAAAGAATACCAAAGAGCCAAATTTTGAAAAAAAAAATCCCATGATCCTTTATCAACAAAGCATTACGGGTATTATGATTTAGGCCATACCAACAGTTTTACGCCCGTAGGAAAATTAACGCCTTGCTTATATCAACTTACGCCAGGTTTACCATATTTTTTATGCCCGTAAGGACTACAAATTTACGTTTCCTGTTCCCTTACGCCTTGATCTGGACATGTAACTACCACTTACGCCTGGTTTACGCCAGATTTCCAGGCGTAATACGCCTTATAATTTCGTATGGGATTTATACAATTTTTCAAGGGCACTGAAGATGAAATAAATATTGACTCAAACAAACTACTTACATTTCATTTATATCCAACAACCTTTCTCATAACAGTTCAAGGAATATATTATTTATCATGGGCAAAAACAGAGTTCCAATATCTTTAATCAATACTAAGACAATCATTTTAAACTAGACAATACAGTCAAAAATCATGAACACAAAAGTCTAAGCTTGATTCATCCAACACAGAATACAGACTTCATAACACAATTAGACCAAAGTGAGACAAAACCTATGAAAATGTCAACCCCTAGAATTGTAACCCCAAGAACACGCTACTGTGATAAATAAACAATCTACTGAAAATATTCTTGCATCATTGCAACTATTAGAGAGTAAACTATGTGAAGTGTCAAACACCTTTTCAGGCTTAAAAGATGACAACCCTACAGATAACAATAACTATGATAGCAAAATATCAGAACATATTAATCACAATCTTGATGACCTAAAAGAAAATCAACAAAAATTAGAAAAAGAGCTTCATGGCATGGTCTTGTGTTACCACCATCTAATCAGACGAAGAAACAATTTGTAAGTTCAGCAGTTCTTGACAAGAAACTTGTAGACTTTGAAAGGTAAATTTTGACAAAATAAATTTACAAAGAAATGAAGTTACTTAATTACACTGTCACATTAAAGGAAAATTCTTACTTAAAGAAAGTGTTGACAAATTTGGAGTCGTCAAACTCAAAACTAAGAACACAAAATGAGGCTCTTGAAGAGCGAAATCAGTTTTTGAACAAGAAACTATCTGATCTTGAAAAGCAATTCTTAATGAGATACATGTACCTGAAATTGAATATGAGACAACTATAAGCACACACAACCGATTTACAGGACTTACAACACAAAATGATGACATGACAGATATAAGTGAAATAAAATGCTCCGCTGGGCACAGCTTGATACGACCGCAGAGGTAGAACCCTGAACAGTTGGGGCAAGTATGGACACAACATTCAAGCTTGATACAGCTCTGAATTTGGATTGTGATTAAATACTTGACACAGCATAGGTTTCTGACACAGAATGAATGTGGTCTAAGAACTTAAATTTTTTTAATTTACCTATTATGGTCCAATATCCAAAATCTAAATACATGGTTAGATTCAGCATATCAAAGAAGCCAAAGAATTCAATTTTTGATGAAATCAAACAATGTTTAATTTTGGACCCTTTTGACCTCAATGTGGACCAATTTGATAACGGGGCCCAAAAATCAAAGTACATGGTTAGATTCAGCATATCAAAGAACCCCATATATTCAATTTTTGTTGAAATCAAACAAAGTTTAATTTTGGACCCCAACTTGGACCAACTTGAAAACTGGGCCCATAATAAAAAATCTAAACACATGTTTAGATTCAGCATATCAAAGAACCCCAAGAATTCTATTTTTGTTAAAATCAAACTAAGTTTAATTTTGGACCCTTTGGACCTTAATGTAGACCAATTTAAAAAACGGGACCCAAAATTAAAAATCTAAATACACGGTTACATTCGGCATATCAAAGAACCCCAATAATTCAATTTTTGATGAAATCAAACAAAGTTTAATTTTGGACCCTTTTGACCTCAATATGAACCAATTTGATAGTGGGGCCCACAAAAAAAAATCTAAATACATGGTTAGATTCAGCATATCAAAGAACCACATATATTCAATTTTTGTTGAAATCAAACAAAGTTTAATTTTGGACCCCAATTTGGACCAACTTGAAAACTGGGCCCAAAATCAAAAATCTAAATACATGTTTAGATTCAGCATATCAAAGAACCTCATATATTAAATTTTTGTTAAAATCAAACTAAGTTTAATTTTGGACCCTTTCGACCTTAATGTAGACCAATTTGAAAACTGGACCCAAAATTAAAAATCTAAATACACGGTCAGATTCGGCATAACAAATAAATAAATGTGGTCAAAGATTTTACAAATCTAATGTGCCATACTGTGCAATTAAAGATTACTTCTTGAAATTTTTCAATATTTGAAATTTGAAAAAAAAAAAAATATTTGAAGAATAATTCTTTTTAATTTCTGAAATCTGAAATGAGAAAAAATTGACCCCCCACAATTTCTTTTTACCCCCCTTTTCCCCCCAAAAAAATTCTTTCCCTCAAGATATGGTCATAATCTCAATTCAACTTTCCAATGGAATTTGCAACCATAATTACCCATTTAAATTTACCATAGTGCTAACTTAATATATTTTATAATAGAATTTAAAATATGGTGTCAAATCTTTCATATGGATTTTTTTTGTAAAAAAAAAAAGATGCAACATTTGCAGATATTTTTACTGGTCTTCCTTTTATAAATATGCATTTCTTTAAACATAATTTAAAAGCAGTGTAAGGGAAGTAATCAAAACGTTGTATTTGGATTACCTCCCTACACTTTTAAATTGTCTTAATTGTTCATTAACCATTACTTTATACATAATTTAAAAGCAGTGTAAGGGAGGTAATTCAAATGATGTATTTGATTTATCTCCCTTACACTGCTTTAAATTATGTTTTATACTAAAGTATTTGTCCATTAACCAGGACAACCTTGTTTTCCCCCCTTTTTTGCCCCTAATTCCTAAACGGTTTGAGCCATAACCCCCCAAAGCAAATCCTAACCATCCCTTTTGTGGTATGGAAACTTGTGGTATAATTTCAGAGAGATCCATACACCGTTCCACAAGTTATTGTCTGGAAACTAGAAATTGCTTATTTTTGGCCCCTTTTTGGCCCCTAATTCCTTAACTGTTGGTACCATAACCCCCAAAATCAATCCCAACCTTCCTTTTGTGGTATTTAACCCTATGGTAAAATTTCATAGAGATCCATTCACTTAAACTAAAGTTAGAGTGCGAAAACCAATGTGTCTTCGGACGACGACGCCAACGTCATACCAATTTACGATTTTTGCGGTCGTATGAAAAAATCAGAGATGAACAAAAAGTAAAGAAAGATGATGATTACAGTATAACTAAAGAAAAACCATATGCTCAAGATCTAGAAATAATTATTGACTCTGATGGAAATAGTCTATTGTCCTCAAAACTGTACAGAAACATACAATCCAAAATCAAGGTTCTTGGACCAGGAAAGAAGAATATAAAAGGTGTAGGGGAGACTATTCTTGAAACAACCAACAATGACACCAGACATATTGTATTAGGTGTAGGAAGCAATGACTTGAGTATCAAAACAACTTCTGCATGTGTAAATGAAATGAAAAACCTTATAGAAAACACAAAAAACAGTCATACTTGTTCCGACATACATGTTTTACCAACATTTGATTGGGTGAAACAGCCCCATTTCAACAAAAAAGCAAAAGAATTCAATGAAGAAATCAAGAAATATTGCGAAAATCAATCAGATGTCAAATTCATTTTGAACAATGACATAAGTGGTATTAACACGTCCATTTTTCAAGAGGATGGCATTCATTTTAATCAATCAGGCAAAAAATGCCTCTTCAGAATCTTAAAAACACATTTGAACCCAGTATTTGGACTTACATGGAAACCTTATAATGAGTACAAAACTTCAATTTCTACAAGTAAAACACAAAAAGGAAACTTCAGACATAACCGCTCCTATGGTCAACAAAACAATGACAATCAGTCTTACAGGCAAAACTACATGCATGTACAATGAAAACCAAAACCCCTGTCAACAATATCATAATGGGAGATCCAACACAGGGTTCTCACTAAGGATTTTTGAAGGCGAGTCCAGGGACTCGTCATTTTTTGCCATGGTGAGTCCAACAGTAAGAAGAAGATATTTTATTGCAATATAATTTATTATTTTAGTCTCCATGACTTAATAGAGAAATGAAATTCAGATTTCTTTTAAACTTTTGCTATTGAATTGATGATATGTGTGTTAAGTTTATACAAATTATTTCAATCTTGATGCATCTTTGGACTCACCAGTTTTGAAAATGGTGAGTCCAGACAGATTTTCATGAGTCTAGGACTCATGGACTCGCCTTAGTGAGAACCCTGCTGAACAAAAGTGAGATGAACCTACTTCTCAGTTGACTTATTGAACTTGCACGATAATTCACCTATAGATTTAACTGAAAAGCTATATAGTACAGTACATTTATATATATAGCCATATACTTTAATTAAGGCAAATTAGAATAATATTAAGCATTTATTATAGTTATTAATATTTTTATTTTTGTACAAAAATCACAATAGTATGTTTTCATTTTTTATTTACGTTGCTTGCAAATGTCATTAATTACATGTATATTGTAATATACACTCTTTAAAAGAATACTGTAGTATAGGCACTATTACACATAAAATCAGCACAGATAAAATCTAATGAAACAGAAAAATTTAGATTTACTTCCCTTGTCACATGTTTGAATTAACTCATTATTGTGTTTTAAGTTAAAGTAAAAGAAACTTATATATTTATATATTATTTTGATAACTAAATGAAATAGAAAATATACACATTACACATATATCAATGACTTAATTATATGTCCCTGTATATATTAACAAAAAAGATCAGTGAAGTAATAATAATTGGAATTATTTCCCTTTCCCCATGTCCTTTGTGAAAGATAGATTTTTGACTTGCTATATGAATATTGCCTATAGGAATATCCATGGTTTAAATGAAGATAAATTTCAGGATGATTTGTTTATTGAAAATGTTTGTAAATATGATATAGTTTTTTTTGCTGAAATTATGTTGAGAGAGTCTCCCGGAAATCTTCCAGGTTTTACATCTCCCTATATAGTTAAGCCTACTAAGGCCAAAAAAAGGGGGAGACCATCAGGTGGCAAGCTTGTATTTATATTAAAGCCAAATTTAAAAATGTAATTTCTGAAATAAAACAGAACAACTTCTCAATATGGTTAAGAATAGATGGAACTTTCCTCAATTAGGAGAAACACTTTTTTTTATGTTTTACTATAATTACATCAAAAACCATATATAAATAAGGATGTTTCTGAATTGACATTCACAAAAATGGAAAATGATATTTCTTTTTTTCTTTCTAAAGGTGATGTGATTTTAATGCACGCACAGGAGGGTTAAATGACTTTATTCAAAATGATGGTGTTAATGACAATTTTACAGACTGTCCAGTACCTGAAGATTATACACCTGATTTACCCTTAGAGAGAAATCAATTAGATCAAAAAAACAATTTACATGGGAATCTACTAGTTGATATTTGCAAGTCCTCTCAAGTGAGAATTGTGAACGGAAGATTTCTTGGTGACTCACTTGGCTACTTTACATTTTGTAATAGTAATGGTAAGAGCACAGTAGATTATATGCTGACATCATAGAATTTAATTTATACCATCAATAACTTTATGGTAAAACCACCTACTGATCTATCAGATCATTGTTTAATAGCATTGAATATTCTAATTTTAAACACCCTAAAGAAATAAAGAAGGAAGAACTATGGTCCCTTCCTGGTACTTTTAAGGGGCTCGTGGGTATAAATCGATTTTTTTTTTTAAATATAGGATTTCACTATTTTTTTCTATAAATGAACTTTATCATATACTTAATAGAAAAATAAAATAAAAAAATGGGGTCACCATTCATTTAAGCTCACAATCTGCCTTCAAAAGAAGCATGCATTTTTGTTAAGGTACTTTTTTTCTGTTGAACTAATAGGAGAAATATAGGTAATATCGAAATAAAAAAAGAACTAAATTACAGAAATCGCCTAAATTTTACAATTGTTTAGTTTAAGTACAGCTTACTTGAAAATAATAATAAAAAATATAGGTCACCGTTGAGTTAAAAAAGATATTTCAATTTTAATGCAAAAAAATGACATTTTGCACCAAAGGGAGATAATTTGGAGCTTTTTCAATGATATAAATATTTTAAACGTCATCTGGGGCCAAAACGAACCGATTTTTTTGGTTGATTTTTGTACCATATCATAAAGTAATATTAGCAGTTTAATAAATTAAATTTATAATGAAAAAAAAAATGTTTAAAATTTTTCTGAAATTTTTGTACCCTCGAGCCTCCTTAAATGGACCTTTCAGAGCGAGATCATTTATATTGACGCTTTATTAGAAGAAAACAGTGTAGAAGACATTCTATCTTTAATATCTTAATACACCGTCAAAATTTCACGTTTGGTTAAATTTCTTCAAAATACTGGTCTGGTCATCTGTTTTGTATATTGCCCTTTCATACTATTTTAAACTGCTAGGTTTTCTTACATATATTTCGATGTGACCCGTGCTGTCTATCATTTGTTGTTTAGTTTTATATGTATTGTCTATCATTTGTTGTTTCGAAATTATTGGTCTTTTGTTGGGCAATGTATGACAATTATATGTTGAAAAACCACGCTGTAATTATAAATTATATAATTCATTGACCGCTCCCGACATGTGTAACTTCAAGGCATATTTTAGCGGCTATTGATGTCTTTCAAAATTACTGCACTTTTCTTGTATCCCTGGTGCTTTCGACTGGAGAACCGTCGTACACAAGCATTGCACAAGTTGTCACTCTGAGGCGGGTGGGGAGCAATGCAAGAAGGTGAATTGTGGTTTATTTTTATCAATAGTACCGCTTTAGTCGACGCTAGGGGCTGTCTTGACCTTGTTGTAGGGTATGAATGATTCGTTCATTGTTGAAGACCCTACATCAACCGTCAGTTAAAGAACAGGAATAAAAGCCCTGTTCATTGATAATTTTCTATGTTTTCTATGTATTGTGTGCGATTTTGTCCCATGTACATTTACTCCATATCCTTTCATTTTCTATCTTTAAACAAACTAATTGACGATAATAGTTTTAATGATATTGACTTCTTAGTGACCAAAACTAATGAAATCTATTTAGAAGCTGCAAAAAAATCAGTTTCTTTCAAAGCAAATTTGAAAAAATCCATCATAAAGACAAACAAAAAAGGCAAAACCTAAAAAAGTATAGACCATCATGTCAAATGATTGCTTACTCCTTAGAAAAGAAGTTCGCTCCCTTGGAAATAGATTAGCTAAAGCATCCAATAATAATGCATTAAGATTGACTTATTGCAACTGTGAAAGATAATACAATAAACTTAAAAATAAATTAGAAAAATTTTTTTTTCAATTCTTGATAAAACAAATAAATGATATAAATCCAAAGAACACCAAAAGAATTTTGGGGTAGCATTTAAATATTTAAAAAAAAAGAACAATAACTGTGAGCCTGCTATTTCTGCCAAAGAAAGGGAGATTCATTATAAAAATTTACTTGCTTCAAGTGAAAATGATAAAACTGATACTTATAAATCAAAATAATGAGAACAAAGACCATAACTTTATTAATACATCCGATAATGTCCCTATTACATGTAAAGAAATCAAAGACTGCATTAAGAAGTTAAAAAAGGGAAAATTTGGAGGTCCTGATCTGATAATTAATGAGTTTCTATTTGATTTTTTTGATTTTTGGTGTTTTAACGCCACTTTTAAGCACCGCTTTTGGGCTATTTCTTGGCGGCCAGTTTTTATTGGTGGAGGAAGCCGGAAATGAGTTTCTAAAGGTAGGGTCAAACACTTTAGTTTTACTTCTGACAAAACTTTTTAATAAGATACTTAATTCAGAAAAATTTCCCAAAATTTGGAACATTTCTCTATTGACTTCAATTTTTAAATCTGGTGACCCATCTGATTGTGGGAACTATAGAGGTATAAGCATAAATTAAGCTGTCTTGGTGAAGTATTTACCTCCATAATACAAAAAAGACTTAGTGATTTTCTTGAAACAAATAATTTATTATGTTCAAATCAAGGTGGTTTTAGAAAAAGTTACAGAACAGTAGATCATGTCTTTATTTTAAAAACAATAATAAACAAATATTTGTTTAATGAAAAAAGAAACTATACATGTGTTTTGTAGATTTTAAAAAGGCTTTTGACAGTGTCTGGAGATCAGCTCTCTTCTTAAAATTACAAGATAAAGGAATCCAAGGCAAATTTTATAACATACTGCATGACATGTACTCTAATACGTTATATTCATGTAAATATCAGAATATGTTTACTAAGCCTTTTCTTGCTAATCATGGAGTCAAACAAGGAGACAGTTTAAGTCCTACTTTATTTAATATATTTGTCGATGACATAGGAAAATACTTTGATACCAAATCAACTAGTGCAGTTAATTTACATGATCAAAAATTGAACCATTTATTGTATGCTGATGATTTGTTATTGATATCTGAATCTACAACTGGTCTCCAGAACTGTCTTGATTATTTGCAAAAATATAGTGCTGAATGGAAACTGGATGTGAACTTCAAAAAAACAAAAATTATAATTTTCTCTAAAAAAAGTAAATAAAGAAAATTTTTACTTTTATTACAGTTCTAATGCAATGGAAATCGTTGATTATTATAAATACTTAGTTGATTTTCATAGCTCTGGAAAATTTATACAGGCAGTGTCATGAAGCCTCTCAGATAAAGCTAAAAAATTTGTAAGGGTTCCGCGGAACCCAATGTCTCGCCTACTTTTGCTGTTGTCTATGTTTTCAGTGTGATAGGGGAATGCACATAATAGATTTACAGTTAATGAAATAAAACGTTTGAAATGTATGAAAAAAGTTATGCTTGTAAAAAATGAATACAGTATGCAATCAAATCTATAGATTTATAAAAGAGTTGAAACATAAATTTATTGAATGAACAAATGATAAAGAAGATAATTTTTAAATAAGTTTGGTAAAAATCCAGGATATGGTTTATGAATCTAATAAATGTTTTAAAAACTTTAACTGCAGACTGTATGTAATGTTAACTGGAAGAAAAACTAAGTCCATTTATAAGTAATATACGGATAAACAGGAAATAAGTTTTAACAAAATTTCCTTCTAGATACTAGCTTTTGATCATAAACAAGCTTCTGTCTAAGTTTGGTACAAATCCAGGATAGTTTAAGAAAGTTATTAAAATTTTTAAAACTTTAACCACAGAGCGAATGTAATGTTAACTGGCAGAAAAACTAAGTCCATTTATAAGTAAAATACAGATAAACAGTATTTTTTTTACAAAATTTACTTCTGGATACTATCTTATGATCATAAACAAGCTTCTCAGCCCACAGTCCAAGTTTGGTAGAAATCCAGGATAGTTTAAGAAAGTTATTAAAATTTTTAAAACTTTAACCACAGAGCGAATGTAATGTTAACTGGCAGAAAAACTAAGTCCATTTATAAGTAAAATACGGATAAACAGGATTTTTTTTTTTTACAAAATTTACTTCTGGATACTATCTTATGATCATAAACAAGCTTCTGTCCAAGTTTGGTAGAAATCCAGGATAATTTAAGAACGTTATTAAAATTTGAAAAACTTTTAACCACAGAGTGAATATTTGTGGACGCCACCACCGCCGCCGACGAAATGTCTGATCGCTATGACTCGCTTTTGCAACAAAAGTCGCAGGCTCGACAAAAAGCACATTTTGCGTTGGTCTAAACTCCCATGCAGTGAAAACTTGTCTGTTAAAACTTGTCTCCAGCTTTTTAATGATAAAATCATAATTCCTATTTTTAACTTATGGATCAGAAGTATGGATATCAGAATTCGAACCAAATTTTGAAGCATTAGACAAAATTAAATTTGAAAAGACACAAAACTCCATATTTAAAAACATACTTGGGGTTCATGGAAAGTCTTCCAATCTAGCAGTGCAGTGCGAATTGGGTACATTACCTATTAACATTAAATGTTATCAACTTATGTATAAATACTATGTGCGTCTCAGTGATATTGGTGATATTAATTTTGCACAGGACAAATTGAAAATGAGATACATTTCTTGATTAAATGTTTTCAATATAACAAAATTAGATCTAAATATAAAATCAATGAAATAAATTCAAATAATTCAAATCAAAATTTAATCAAAATTTTAAATCCCAATTCTGAATTCGAAGAAAGAACCAAAATCAATTTGTATGTATATTGAAGAAGCTCTTGATTTGAGAGACCACCATACTGTTTCATCGGATAATAATCCTTTATAGCCGCTTGTGCATATACACATATATCTTATATATAGGTGACTGTGTTTTTAAGTAAAATTATGAAAACTTAGAAAAATCATGATGTATATGTGTATGGTATCATGAAGAATTCTGAATGTTATGATATCCATAGACTATATCTAGAATTGACTTATGACTTGTTTTTACATTGATCTTTATTTCATTTATAGTAGATGTTATTGTTGAATATATTATTGTCTGTACTTGGATCATAGATATAGGAAGATGTGGTATGAGTGCCAATGAGACAACTCTCCATCCAAGTTACAATTTATAAAAGTAAACCATTATAGGTCAAGGTACGGCCTTCAACACGGCATACCTGCCAACCTCTGAAACCTTCAAAGAGGGAGATCTCCCTCTCAGCTATGACAGCTGAGGGGGAGATTTTGCGCGAACGACATTTTCAAGTGAAATATATGACGTGTTTATTTATTCATCTACGAAACACATATAAGAGTTAATAAATATATTGTTTCTATAAATATGGTTATATCCTACAGAAGGTGTGTTGTTTGTCTCTTTCCTATTTCATCATCTTTGACATTTTAGTCCAATCAGGACAACTTTCCACCCCAGATACCTCTGTATGATTCAGAGTGTAATCATGTTGTCTCAGATGGTGTATTATGTGTATGCACTTATATATTTCACTAACTTTGGTTCAATACATTTCTTATAAATTTCAATATAAACATTGAATAGAAGTATAGATCTTTTAAGATATTTTTAAAATATAATTATTTGTTTTGTCTTAAGGCATACAAAATCGTTTAATTGCCATCCTTTTATGATTCTTTGTTTAATTTGTATTTAGTTTATATTGTTTTATCAATTCACATTATTTTAAGAAGGGTAACTATAAAACGGGATAAAACAGGGGAAGTAACCCGAAATTTCTTTGAAGTTTCACACAAAGCTTGAAGCAAAAGTTGTTAATGATCGTTAATTAGTACTATGTTTGACACCTAAGCTGTCAAGTGAAGCCATTTAATTTCACATGGTGATTTACAGGTAAAAACAAGCCTCATCAGTGACACAAAAACGTAATTATTGTTTGACTTGTCATTCAAGGTTGAAGATCGTTGTAATATCCAAAAGCGGGAGAATCTATACTCCCGTGCGGGAGGGTACCGGCAAGCGGGAGATTCCCCGAATTTCGCCATTTGAGCGGGAGTCTCCTGCTCAAAACCGGAGGGTTGGCAGGTATGACACGGAGCATTGGCTCACACCAAACAGCAAGCTATAAAGGGCCCCAAAAAATTACTAGTGTAAAACCATACAAACGGAAAAACCAACGGTCTAATCTTTATAAAAATGAGAAATGAGAAAAACTTATGAACTACATAAACAGACGACAACTACTGTAATCAGATTCCAGACTTAGGACAGGTGCAAACATTTGCAGCGGGATTAAACGTTTTAATGGTACCAAACATTCTCCCTTTTCTGAACCAATAGTATAACATCACAACATAGAAAAACACACTATAAAATATCAATTGGAAGGCTTGAACTCAATCAAAAAACGTAAATTAACACACAATGAACGAATAAATTTGACCTGTGACACCTGAATGCAAATACACAGTTAATAAAAAATTACAAGGGATAAATAATTAAAGTCAAAAGTAAATAAACAGGTTTAAACAAATCATGCATCTATTGTGCTCTGTTCCAATAAATATTGAATTGAATTGAATATTACAAAATTCTTGGACATGTTAAATAATACCAGATAGATGTATATTTCTTTGGGAAAAGTTTCTTCAAATAATATAAATATGTGCCCTTTTGTACTAAGAAGTGGTTTTTACAAAAAAATATTTTTTAATCACTTGAAATGTACCCCTTACAGGGGCGGATCCAGCATTTTTTAAAAGGGGGGGGGGGGGGGGGTCCCAACCCAGGATAGACGGGGGGTTCCAACTTTATGTCCCCATTCAAATGCATTGATCGTCAAGAAAAAAGGGGGAGTTCCAACCCCCGGAACCCCCCTCTGGATCCGCCACTGCCTTAAAAGGTATAGTCATTACATTGAGGGGTTACACCTCATTTGAGGGTTGTTCCCAACCTGTTTATATGAAAAGTGTTCATAAGAATTATATTTATAAAAAAGCTAACTATGTACCAAATGCTGAAATTAAATAATGTGTCAACGAAGTTACTGACTGCAAGAGTAAACTACAACGATAAAATATTTCCATGTACAAACCTCTGTCAGGGACGTAAAATGAAAAAAAAAAGTGTGTCACGTGATCAATATGTGGGTCTACTCGAAAAGAATAGTAAGCTGGTTCTCGGCTGACTACTTCACTTTGTTCATAGTTTGAGTGTAGCGTAATACAAGCGGATTCCAGTTTAAAAGGACTAGAATATTTTTATTTCCCATTTAATTACAGAGCCCATAAAAAGCATAAATTAAATCAGTTACAATTTGTTTGTACGTATTTATGCTTTTTTCTTGGTGTGGAGGGGTATATATAAATTCAGGGGGGTAGGAGCCAGGAAAGGGGACCATACCAAATAAAGTGAGGGACAAAACTATAAGCCCCTCCCCCATTTTGTCAATTTTTTTTTGGGGGGGAATATTAATTAAGTGCTTACGAAAGAGGACATTGGCTTATTTCTAGACTATTAGACTATTATGATATATATAAAATATGGATTAAAGGTCTTTTTTTTTTGCTTGCCACTTTAAGAAATCCCCCCCCCCCCCCCCCCCCCCCCTTTCTCAACTTTTCTACTCCTACTTCACTGAAATGTATAAAAGGAACACAGGGGTTTGTTACAATTTGCCGGGTTTACTATACGAACCCCGAAAATAACACGTGTTACCCCGAAAAAAAAACGTGTTTTTTTCGGGGTTCGTATATGGATAGTAAACCCGGCAAATTGTAACAAACCCCTGTGAAAGGAATAAGCAATAATTTTACTCGCACATAGCTGATAGAACTGAGAAGCGCTAGTGTTAACGCAAAATCCCCAATTTATTAAAGACTAAATATCTCCAAACATCGTGATACATAAACCAGTACGCATTTTTTATTTTTTTTTGTGTGTTTAATGATCTTTTTCATTATGGTGCAATCGTCTCAAATTTGTATAACTTTCTAATTAAAAACGTCGTACAAGTCAGATACAAAACAAAAGTAACAAAATAAACTGGATGGTAACAATTAACTAGTCGGCGTTTAGTTTTTCTGCACTTGTACGTAGTCCGGTCAAGGTCCTCGGCTATCGCCTCGGACTTTACCTGACTACTCGTGCAGAAAAAGTATACGGCAACGGTTGTTAACGGCCATTTTTTTTTTGTTACCTTTATTCTGTATCTAATACTAAAACCTGAAACCATATGAGGCTCCAAATTTAAGAACCTGCATTGTACTCTTGTAAACTATATGCATGATAGGCCAAACCATTTAAGTACATGTCTTTGCAAGAATCATGCAGTGGGTGATACATGACAATGTCACTAAATTCATTTTTTTGGTCTTTAATTATAATGAGAACACATGTAGATAGATGAGTAAAATTCATTATTTTCGCTGTATAATGTGCATTGCCATGGCAACGTTAACACACGACATTTTGCCTAAATTATGAGTTATCAAAGTACCATGGAAGTAAAGTTCATCAATTAAAACAATAAGGATTTTAACAAAGTTGACTGAAACGCAAAACACCACTCAATTCAAAAATGTTAAAAATTCAAATTTACTTATAGTTGAGGGGCCTGATGGGTTATTTTCGTTCTTCGTGATCGGCGCATTTTCGCTTTTTTTTTTAATATATTTTCGTGATCCGTGATCATGGAAATTTATTTTCTGTGAATCGTGATTGACAAAAAAATCAACTCGTGAATCGTGATGAGCTGAGACCCCCCTCCCCCCATCAGGCCCCTCATAGTTTATTTCCATATAGCAGCTAGCTATTCTGTTTCTGTTAATATCTTCTGACAATCAAGGCACACCTCCTGGAACCCGGAGTACGGTATAAACGTTTAAAACATACAATGAATATCCTCCACCAAGTATTTACACCAGATCCGCAAGAACATATATACAAGGATAAGAGTTCTTTATCCACACGTATAAACTAATTAAGTATGTCCGATCTTAAAATCTAAAAATAATATTGTAAAAATCACATTTAGGGATTTGAATATTGCCAAGAGGTGATCTGACCACACTGGAGCATTTACTTATGTTTAACACCACCTTTTCTACTCTTCTTTTTAGGAATAATGTTCAACAATTCGTACCGCTTATGGTATAATCTATAGATAAGATATCTACACAGAGGTTCTAAATGAGTATTAATGTCATTAGTAAGTTCTTTATGTGCTGAGGTGATACACGGGTGTGTACTCAAAGCGTTTGAAGAACGTCATGTTAGAATGTAGGATATATTCTAGATTCATCTTTAATATTGACTTTTGACTTTTTTTATATTAATTTTTTCCATAAGATTTTGGATAACGGATTGCCAAGATAATTATAAGGGTAATCAATGTCATATTTCAGGCATAGCTTTTTTATTTCGATGAACCAACTTTTACTTCTCATGTTTTAATACTGAGCTGTCTCTCCGTTCCATTGACCTCTTATCTGATCTTCTAATATTGCCAAGTAAGATTAATGCCCTTTTATGAATTTCAGCCTTTGTACAGTTTTTAAATGTAAAGAAATTTAACACTTTTAGGAACTTGGCTCTACATTTTATTCAGAATCAGAAATCATACTTTGCCAATGCTGCTATAGTTGTTGATGTCTTTGATAGATATGACAGCAAACTGTCTTTACAATCTGTCGAACGATACCAGTGAACTGGTATAAATTATAGCGAATAGGTATTTTAGAAAGTTGATCAATACCAGAATGGAAAACGCAAATAAACAAGCTATTATTTGAATCCAGGATAATCTTTAACTTTGGAAAATTGATACGAAATATGAATGATGAAAACTAACCCACTTTAGGAAAGGAAAAGGGGGGGGGGTAGTTAGTTCATACTGATATATCAGTGGAAGTAAAATGAACCATGACATGCCTGCATGGCACTTTAGTTTGGTTAGTTTTCATCATAAATTTCTTATCAATTTTACCGAATTCATAATTTATAAAGATTCAAATAATTCCTTGTTTTAAGGTCCTGGCTGACAAGAATTGTAACGGTTATGAAGTCTCCGGATACAAATTCTATGTGTGCATTTTTCCCCTGTCAATGTCCATGGCATGAAACTGATTTTGTTATACACTGAACAAATTGGTAAAATAAAGCGACTCGCACCTCACCTGTGCCTCGGTTGATAAAATAACTGTATGAACATGATGAAGTGAATTACATATACAATAATGAATTATCATAAATAGACTTTATAATTTTCATTCTAGATCTCATTTAGCAATGTGTAGATACTTAAAATTAAACTTTTAACAATTTGCTGGTTGGATAGCTAAAATAAATTATATAAACTAGTTATATAAATTCATACCTTTGTGTTCATTATTTAAGAAAAATAGGTAACGTGGATGTGTTGATTGAATTCATTCAAATATGGGTAAAATTGTAAAGTACAATTCCTGGAGAGAAAGATTGATTGGTTGTTGGTTGCTTAAACGTCCAGTGGCATAATTTGCATGCATGTTCAGGAAGATGGAGAGAAAAACAACGTTGGGCCAATGAATGTACATACGCTGGGCCATTGTTGTGCCAACATACAAATTTTGTCTGGGACTAGGTTAAATTTGGGTTCCAGATTAGTAACACATGGTTCTATTTAGGTTCCAGATTGGTTACACAAGGTTCTATAAAGGTTCCAGATTTGTTACACACGGTTCTATAAAGGTTCCAGATTGGTTACACAAGGTTCTATAAAGGTTCCAGATTGGTTACACAAAGTTCTATCAAGGTTCCAGATTGGTTACACAAGGTTCTATTAAGGTTCCAGATTGGTTTTTCATAACGTTATATCATAACGTTCTTATAACGTAACTGGAAGTCCACACTTTAATGTTCCCACAACGTTAAATCACAACGTTGTCACAACGAAACAGAAACGTTCCAGGAACATTTCCTGAACGTTTTTGTGTTTTGTGGGTATAGATGTAAGTAAATATATGAGGCAGACTTTACTGTGTTTGTAAAATCCTTTATTTCCAGTTTATTGTGATACATGTAGTCAAAAATATTCAGTGATAGATACATCTATATAGCGGGAAGTGAAGTTGAAGGATAACGCCAGCTTCTTTTTATTTTTATAGAGTGATCGGGTATGAGTCTGCCTCATGGAAAAGGAACAAGTTGCCAATCAGTGGCATACTTAGTGCCTTCATGATAGGAATAGGGATTGTTCTGTTGAAAAAAAACCGTCGTCCTACAAACGTAAGAAATAATAAGTATGTTGTCAATAATAAATCCAACATTTTGATGATATGTCTATGGCAAGCCGTTCTCGTCAAAACTATGTTTTAACCATTTTAAAAATTTACACACTGAGAATAAAAAAAAACCCACACACACTGAGATCAAAAAACCTAAAAACACACACTGAGATTTCATAAAGACACAGTGAGATTACAAAAAAATGAAAAACACACACTGAGAATTTAAAATCACACATTGAGAATTGAAAATTACACACTAATATTCAAAAAGACACACTGAGATGAAATAAACTGAAAAACACACACTGAGAATTTGAAATTACACACTGAGAATTTAAAATTACACACTTTTTATGCGCACCGATATCTAATTAGCATACTAAATCTGAATCTATTACAAGCTAAAATCAGCTAGGTAACAGAACTCGTTAAAGGCTTTCAATTTTGCGTCAAATGTTTTATAAAAAAAACATTAGAAATACAATGTAAAGAAAAACTAACTTATTACAGACCAATAGAACATGATACCTACTTACTCTCATTACAAAATATAATCAAATGGTGAAAAACTTTATCAAGTTAAAATCATAACCCTTACCGAAAAATAAGCCAACATTTGCTGCAAACTTGCCGCAACCATTTTACCATGCAAATGAAGGTTGCGGCAAGCTTGCTGCAAACATACTTATGCAAATTAGATTTGCCGCAAGCTTGCGGCAATAGTTTGCTGCAAGCTTGCGGCAATTGTTAGTTGCAAACTTGCGTCAAACTTGCAGGAACTACACATATACCAATGTCATGTGTGTAGACACATTCAATTTATCTCTTTCAAATTACGCAGCAACATTTTGAAAAGAATTCCTGCCTGTATACAAACATTCATTGAAAGAATTCTTGCAAACTTAAAGATTTAAGGAAATACATACATGCATTTGAGTTTTGAAAAAGGGTGCAGGGGTTATTCTCAAATGACATCATATACCTGTATTAAGAAATGAAAAAGGATAAATCTCCAATGTGTATTGGGTATAAAGCTAGGTAATAATTGCATTACAGAATTGAACTTAATGTTAATAAACATGATACAGTTAGTGACATCAGTTACAAAATTCAAACTTATAATAGCTAAAGTTTTTCAAACACACACACATATATATATATAGTTGCTTACTTAATTATGTATGATGGTGACATTAATTATTTTATTAAAACATGCAGTTCTATGGATTATTTGTACTTACAAAGTTACCTAATGAATATCCTATATTATTGAACCAAAATGACTCCTTATAATCTCTTATATGTGAAATGCATTTTCCAAACACAATCAACATGACCTAGACACAATTTCAAATTGTTAGCTTCCAGGAAGTGCCAACTAGGCATGCCAAGTCAATATTGTGTAATTCTTGCAATGTTCTGGCAAACATATAGAATGGTCAAAGTTTTCTGCAATCTTGCGGCAAACATATAGAATGGTCAAGGTTTTCTGCAATCTTGCAGCAAACTGATTATTTATCATCTTAACTTTCTGGCAATCTTACGGCAAACATTAATGTTTTTGCAAACTTGCCGCAAGCTTGCAGCAAAAAGCTGCAATGTTTGCCGGTAGTTTGCAGCTAGCGGCAAACATCTGCAAACACTATTTTCTGTGTTCCTGCAAACTTTTTGTTTGCCGCAAGCTTGCTGCAAGTCTGCTGCAAGTTTGCGGCAAACAATTCAGTTCCATAAGGGAATATAGCATCGGAACAATCGGAGTTTGGGAGACCACGAAATTAATCTGTTGAATTATTCATTTCATGAATATTCATTAGTAATGTGCATATTAATCTCAGTGTGCATTTTTGAAATCTCAGTGAGTAATTAACAATTCTCAGTCTGTGTTTTTCAATTTATTTCATCTCAGTGTGCATGTCTATTTAAATTCTCAGTGTGTGTTTTTCATTTTTTTAAATCTCAGGGTGTAATTTTAAAATCACAGTGTGTAATTTCGGTTTCTCAGTGTTGATTAGTTTTTTTTTAATTCTCAGTGTGCAATTGTTTTCGAAAAAAGAGTTGTTTAACATAGTTTTGACGAGGACGGCTTGCCATAGATGTCAGTTTCAGTTGTAAAAAATCGTTTTGTTTTGTTGCTCCTTCTCTTTGGAATACATATAGAGTCTACCAGACCACCTTTCAGAACTTAATATGGTTGCACACATTTTAGAGACATTGTTCAGTATTGGAGTGATTATGCCTGACTGTTGTTGCTCTGGTTGTAAATAATTAGACACATTCTCAAGAGGTTTTGTCTCCTATGTAGCTTGCAAATGAATTCAAAATCTAAGTTTCATTATGCATTTTTTAAATTCAATTGTTCTTATTGATTATCTTTGTGCTTTTTTCTCAGTTTTGTGTACGCTAGAGTTGTCACGGCTTGTTTTATTATAATGTAATTTCATGCTGTATTCTGTTCAAGTTGAAACATCGATCGTTCATTTAAACTGAGACTACTATAACATGTTATAGTAGTCTCAGATACCAGATATCACTTTAATGTAACAAATAAGATAAATGTGTACATATTAGCAATTCTATCAGATTATTACATGGCATTTTTCATATCAGACGTATTATCAGCCCAAGGTTCAATATCAGCACAAGAGCTGAAGGCTCGAGGGCTGATATTGACCGAGGTCTGATAATACATCTGATATGAAATATGACGTTATGATCTTTTTATCATATGCTTCAACAATGAAGAAAAATAACAGTTTAATATATATTGATCCTTTTAAGTGGTTCTCAAGTAGAAGTTCAAAAAGTGAAAAGTTTACGGACGTCGGACACCAAATGTAAT
The DNA here is from genome assembly GCF_021869535.1 of Mytilus californianus. Lineage (NCBI taxonomy): Eukaryota > Metazoa > Mollusca > Bivalvia > Mytilida > Mytilidae > Mytilus > Mytilus californianus. Next base: position 54,844,033 of record NW_026262679.1, on the reverse strand, counting down.
ACATCCGATATGAAATCTTTCTATCATATGCCTCAAAAACAACTGTATTATATATTTTCATACTGACGATGAAAACAAAAAAAATTAACAAAACATAATGAACACTGTTTGGAAAAGTCAAAATTTGTAAAGTAACTTTCTAAATTATGCTTGAAACTTTGAAAAAATGCATTTCATGATTGTATCATTTTTTTTTTTTTTTTTTTGCATTTTACATAATATATTTCCTGTTTCCTAATAGTTGTTTTGTACCCTACTTTGTAATGTTTTTCACTGAAAACGTACCATTGAGGTGTATTTTCCGGAAGTTGCCGAGTAACGCCGGAACGCCATGCGATAACATTACGGAAAGGCATGTGATAATAGTCGGAAGCATGATAAATTTTTCATATCAGCCCGCTAAACACTATTTCGAAAAATATGGAATTCACGTAAATTTAGTGCCATTATCATACTGTAAAAATTATAAGTTATTTATTCTAAGTATATGATAAATATTATTATCTCATATTTTTCTTGTGATAACCCTAGATTTGCATTGCTGATACAGCATAAACGGAAAAGTGCTTATCAGACTAGCGGGTAAATACGATGCTAATATCAGCCCACAGGTGGAAAATCCTGCTTTGGATAGTCCTGTACAGTTTGCGAAATTCACTTAATCTGAAACGGACACTGGTTTTAATAAAACATAATGATTAGCGCAGCGTTCACACAAAATAATGTAATGTCCTTGCTATTAACGAACCTTGTGAACTCGGCAATCCATCCCTGATGTCACCGATGTTTGATTTTTGTATTTGTGAACTCGGCAATTCATTCCTGATGTCACCGATGTTTGATTTATGTACTTGTGAACTCGGCAATCCATCCCTGATGTCACCGATGTTTGGTTTGTATAATTGTGAACTCGGCAATCCATCCCTGATGTCACCGATGTTCGATTTGTGTACTTGTGAACTCGGCAATCAATCCCTGATGTCACCGATGTTTGATTTGTGTACTTGTGAACTCGGCAATCCATCCCTGATGTCACCGATGTTTGATTTGTGTACTTGTGAACTCGGCAATCCATCCCTGATCTCACCGATTTTTCATACCAGCCCGCTAAACACTATTTCGAAAAATATGGAATTCACGTAAATTTAGTGCCATTATCATTCTGTAAATATTATAAGTTATTTATTCTAAGTATATGATAAATATTATTATCTCATATTTTTCTTGTGATAACCCTAGATTTGCATTGCTGATACAGCATAAACGGAAAAGTGCTTATCAGACTAGCGGGTAGATACGATGCTAATATCAGCCCACAGGTGGAAAATCCTGCTTTGGATAGTCCTGTACAGTTTGCAAAATTCACTTAATCTGAAACGGACACTGGTTTTAATAAAACATAATGATTAGCGCAGCGTTCACACAAAATAATGTAATGTCCTTGCTATTAACGAACCTTGTGAACTCGGCAATCCATCCCTGATGTCACCGATGTTTGGTTTGTATAATTGTGAACTCGGCAATCCATCCCTGATGTCACCGATGTTCGATTTGTGTACTTGTGAACTCGGCAATCAATCCCTGATGTCACCGATGTTTGATTTGTGTACTTGTGAACTCGGCAATCCATCCCTGATGTCACCGATGTTTGATTTGTGTACTTGTGAACTCGGCAATCCATCCCTGATCTCACCGATTTTTCATATCAGCCCTCTAAACACTATTTCGAAAAATATGGAATTCACGTAAATTTAGTGCCATTATCATTCTGTAAATATTATAAGTTATTTATTCTAAGTATATGATAAATATTATTATCTCATATTTTTCTTGTGATAACCCTAGATTTGCATTGCTGATACAGCATAAACGGAAAAGTGCTTATCAGACTAGCGGGTAGATACGATGCTATTATCAGCCCACAGGTGGAAAATCCTGCTTTGGATAGTCCTGTACAGTTTGCAAAATTCACTTAATCTGAAACGGACACTGGTTTTAATAAAACATAATGATTAGCGCAGCGTTCACACAAAATAATGTAATGTCCTTGCTATTAACGAACCTTGTGAACTCGGCAATCCATCCCTGATGTCACCGATGTTTGATTTTTGTACTTGTGAACTCGGTAATTCATTCCTGATGTCACCGATGTTTGATTTATGTACTTGTGAACTCGGCAATCCATCCCTGATGTCACCGATGTTCGATTTGTGTACTTGTGAACTCGGCAATCAATCCCTGATGTCACCGATGTTTGATTTGTGTACTTGTGAACTCGACAATCCATCCCTGATGTCACCGATGTTTGATTTGTGTACTTGTGAACTCGGCAATCCATCCCTGATCTCACCGATGTTTGATTTGTGTACTTGTGAACTAAGCAATCTACCCCTGATGTCACCGATGTTTGATTTGTGTTCTTGTGAACTCGGCAATCCATCCCTGATGTCACCGATGTTTGATTTGTATACTTGTGAACTCGGCAATCGATCCCTGATGTCACCGATGTTTGATTTATGTACTTGTGAACTCGGCAATCCATCCCTGATATCACCGATGTTTGGTTTGTGTACTTGTGATCACGACAATCCATCCCTGATGTCACCGATGTTCGATTTGTATACTTGTGAACTCGGCAATCCATCCTTGATATCACAGATGTTTGGTTTGTGTACTTGTAAACACGGCAATCGATCCCTGATGTCACCGATGTTTGATTTATGTACTTGTGAACTCGGCAATCGATCCCTGATGTCACCGATGTTTGATTTATGTACTTGTGAACTCGGCAATCCATCCCTGATATCACCGATGTTTGGTTTGTGTACTTGTGAACACGGCAATCCATCCCTGATGTCACCGATGTTTGATTTGTATACTTGTGAACTCGGCAATCCATCCCTGATATCACCGATGTTTGGTTTGTGTACTTGTGAACTCGGCAGTCCATCCATGATGTCACCGATGTTTAATTTGTGTGTCCTTGATGTCACCGATGTTTGATTTGTGTGTCCCTGATGGTACCGATGTTTGGTTTGTGTGTCCCTGATGTCACCGATGTTTGGTTTGTATGTCCCTGATGTCACGGATGTTTGGTTTGTGTGTCCCTGATGTCACCGATGTTTGGTTTGTATGTCCCTGATGTCAGGGATGTTTGATTTGTGTGTCCCTGATGTCACCGATGTTTGGTTTGTGTGTCCCTGATGTCACCGATGTTTTGTTTGTGTGTCACTGATGTCAACGATGTTTGGTTTGTGTACTTCACTTTTCATTTGCATTGGACTTTCTTGATAGATTTTAGAAAATTTTAGTTTTATATTTTGTAAAAATGACAATGTGAGACATATATAATGATTCATTACCAAAACCAAAATACTCTCAGATATATAAAGCTATGTATTCTTTCATTTTGATTAATTCATCTGAACCTTTCTGTCTTTCTTGGTTTTCTGTTTACCAAGCAAGATGGTGTTTTCTATTAAAAGGCAATTTTATTTAAAATTGATTTTCCATGCATGCAGTTTTTTTAATTATTAGTTAGATCGTAATTTCTGTAAACAAACAAAATTATCATCAACTCAGTTGTTTTCCACGAAATTCGCCCAATTAAGCAATTTATTGTTTTCCTCAATTGCTTGGTGTGTTGCCTGTGTAATATATTTCATCTAAATTTTCATCCTAGACAAACATAAAATAGTTAAAATAGAAATAATATTGCGAAGTATCAAAAATGTGGAAGGCGAGATAACTCGACTTTTAACCATGGTTATGAATTTATCTATACCAGTGTAAGTCACAGGCCAATCAAATCATGTTTAATTGAACGTGCTAGTTGTGGACGTACAATCCGATGACTGCCATGAACAGCTAGCTCTGTTCAATGATTACTCAGTGTTGACAGATGTGTATTTGTTAAAAGTAATCTTATTATACAGTTTAGAAGGTATGTGTCTAGAACGTTAATAAACTTGACTTTAAAAAAATACAACAACACAACACACTACCGGGCAGCCCCGTTATTCCGACACACCATTGGTCGGACACCCCATTAGTCCAACACCCCAATAGTCTGACACCCCATTAGTCCGACACCCCAATAGTCCGACACAGGTCGTATTTGAAAATCTACTTCATAGAATCGGTAGACGTGGTATTTGAACTATAGTGTCTACCATCTAGTATGTAAGAAATAAAATACTTTGCTTTACTAAAGTACAAAGTGTGACCTAGCTATTTCATAAATGAAAACAACACTCCGCTTAAAAGAGAATGTGATTGATTGACTGATGTTTTCTTTACGCATAAGTGGCAAATATTTCATGCATTTTCATGCAGGACGAGAACAAATTAACAATTTATACAATACGAAGTTCTTGTTGTATTTTGTTTTGTCGCTATATAATATGCTTTACGACAATTGATATATATTTATATATGCAAAAAAAATCATACACTCATATGTTTTTTTTTATCATATCAATGGATTTTCAATGACTTTCGGTACTATTGTGCTATTTCGTGGCGGTAATTTTTTGTTGGTGGAGGAAGCCGAAATGCTCGGATAGAACCACCAACCTTCGGTAGGAAAAATTTGCCACTGGACGTTAAGCAACCAACAATCAATCAATCAATCGGTAGGAAAACTGACAATCCTAGTAAATTAAGATTGGAGTCGAACACACCTACCACGTGCGGGATTCCAACTCACAACCTCTGTGTTGACAGGCTATTGGTAGTCTAGTGTTGTTCCGATGATCGGAATAAGTCGGAAATCAGTTGTTGGGGGCCAGGCGATGTCGATAATCGATTGGGATTTTGTTCAATCGATTGTCGTTATAGTTTCCGGACTTTTAGCATATCAACTTCCGGTCCGTTTCCGGTTTGCATTTTACATGCGCAGTCAAACAAATTGTAACAAAAAATATCAGTCGATGACAACTGAGACTACTATAGTAGTCTCAGATGACAATAACAATGTCAAACATCCTATAATCAAAGATATAACCAATTTCTTTGTTTATAAACGTGGTAAAAGCATTGACTATACAGATTGATCGTATGTTATTTAAAATAAATAACTTTTTATGAAATACTTTCTTTCAATTCCGGTACTTGTTAGGGAGCTACCATTTGATTTTTATAGGGGTAGGATGAAAAATGTTGTCCTGCATTTTTTTTTAGTTGTAATCTCTGTCCTGCCTTTTTATTTTTCACTCTATTCGGTCCTGCCTTTTATTTTTTTATTAGTTTATGCTGACTTTTTTAGCTCACCGGGGCCCTTCGGGCCCCGTGTGAGCTTATGCCATCACTTGGCGTCCGTCGTCGTCCGTCATCTGTCGTCGTCGTCGTCTGTCGTCGTAAATTATTTCAAAAATCTTCTCCTCTGAAACTACTGGGCCAAATACCTTCAAACTTTAAGTAAATGTTCCTTAGGGTATCTTGTTTATAAATTGTATCCGAAGTTTTGATCCATCGATAAACATGGCCGCCATGGCTAAAATAGAACATGGGGTCAAATGCAGTTTTTGGCTTATATCTCAAAAACTAGAGCTTTTAGAGCAAATCTGACATCGGGGTAAAATTGGTCAATTGGTCAAGATCTATCAGCTCTGAAATTTTCAGACGAATCGAACAACCCATTGTTGGGTTGCTGCCACCGAATATGTAGTTTTAACAAAATTTTGCAGTTTTTTGTTATTATTTTGAATATTGTTATAGATATATATAAACTGTAAGCAGCAATAATGTTCAGCAAAGTAAGATCTACAAAAAAGTTAATATGGCCATAATTGTCAATTGACCCCTTAAGGAGTTATTGCCCTTTAAAGACAATTTTACACAATTTGTTCATCAAGTTTGCTAACATTTAAAAATCTTCTCCTCTGAAATAACTGGGCCAATTACCTTCAAACTTTAACTAAATGTTCCTTAGGGTATCTTGTTTATAAATTGTATCCGAAGTGTGTATCCATTGACAAACATGGCCGCCATGGCTAAAAATAGAACATAAGGGTCAAATGCAGTTTTTGGCTTATATCTCAAAAACTAAATCTTTTAGAGCAAATTAGACATGGGGTAAAATTGTTTAATTGGTCAAGATCTATCGGCCCTGAAATTTTCAGACGAATCGAACAACTCATTGTTGGGTTGCTGCCACCGAATTGGTAGTTTTAACAAAATTTTGCAGTTTTTTGTTATTTTGAATATTAATATATTATAGATTTATATAAACTGTAAGCAGCAATAATGTTCAGCAAAGTAAAATCTACAAAAAAAGTTAATATGACCATAATTGTCAATTGACCCCTTAAGGAGTTATTTCCCTTTAAAGACAATTTTACACAATTTGTTCATCAAGTTTGCTAACATTTAAAAATCTTCTCCTCTGAAACTACTGGGCTCATTACCTTCAAACTTTAACTGAATGTTCCTTATGGTATCTTGTTTATAAGTTGTACCTGAAGTTTGTATCCATCGACAAACATGGCCGCCATGGCTAAAAATAGAACATAAGGGTCAAATGCAGTTTTTGGCTTATATCTCAAAAACTAAATCTTTTAAAGCAAATGTGACATGGGGTAAAATTGTTTAATTGGTCAAGATCTATCGGCCTTGAAATTATCAGACGAATCGAACATCCCATTGTTGGGTTGCTGCCACCGAATTGGTAGTTTTAATAAAATTTTGCAGTTTTTTGTTATTATTTTGAATATTATAATAGATATATATAAACTGTAAGCAGCAATAATGTTCAGCAAAATAAGATCTACAAAAAAGTTAATTTGACCAAAATTGTCAATTGACCCCTTAAGGAGTCATTGCCCTTTAAAGACAATTTTACAAAATTTGTTCATCAAGTTTGCTAACATTTGAAAATCTTCTCCTCTGAAATACAGGTGAGCGATTCAGGCTCTTGAGAGCCTCTTGTTTACATAAACTGTCATCCTGCCTTTTTTTTTTGCCAAGTTGCTCATCCTGCCTTTTTTTCAAATTTCATTCTAGAATCTGGATTCTAATTGATTCACTGTTTTAGTTGCTAAATAAAATATGAAAAGGAAACAAAAGATCAAATATGAACATATAAACTCTGCAATGATATGGAATATACACATTAGACATGTACAACGTGACTAAATGCATTATTTCATTTAAAAAAAGGGCAAGGTATAATGATGCGATTATAACCGATAGTCGGTTGGTTGCTCTCAACCGATAGTAATAGATAATCAGTTGGTAATTTCAACCGAAGTTATCCAACACTATGACAAATATATCTCACCTGGACCAAAGGGCCAAGTAAGCTTTTCTCATCCATTGGCTTCCGTCGTCCGTCGTCGTTAATTGCTCAAAAATATTCTCCTCTTAAACTGTTGACCTAAATTTAACCAAACTTGGCCAGAATCATAATTAGGGTATCTAGTTTTAAAAATGTGTCCGATGACCCCGTTTGTCAACCAACATGGCCGACATAGCTTAAAATAAAGCAATCAAAAATACAAATTTTGTCTATTATCTTGAAAGTCGCTATAAATAGCAAAAAAAAAAATCCGATTGAGGCATAAATGTTCAGAATGATGAAATCTACCTATTGGCGATTTACGTCAAAACTCTCAGACGATTTCTTACAGAAGATATTGCCCTTAAATGATTAATTATACATTTTTTTTAACTTTGCTTTTTATTTTGAAACTTATAAAGGATAGATAGAAATTTAAAAATTGCAAAAATGATCAGTAAGACAACATCTACAAATAAGTCAAATAGTCGAAATCGTCAGACGACTCCTTGATGGAGTTATTGCCCTTTAATGGCGGTTTTTATTATTTTTTTGTGTCTTTGCCTAATATCTGAAAAACTCCTAGACTGATAGATAGATAGAAACTGAAATAAGCAAAAATTAATAGCAAGACAAAATATACAAATAAGTCAACATGGATGAAATCGTCTGACGACCCCTTATTGGAGTTATTACCCTTTAATGACAATTAATGACCATCAAGACAAGAGCTACAAATATATCTAATGGCGTCAGTTCCCTCCTTATTGGAGTTATTGCTCTTTAAGGTGGATTTTTACCCATTTTAAGTGTTCTGCCTCTTACCTTGATTATTTTTATAGATGGCCACTATAAATAGCAAATATGATCAACAAGGCAAGATCTACAAATCATTCAAATATTGCTGAAATCGTTGGTAGATTCTTGGTGATCTTTACAGCAGTCTTTGCCCTTAAATAACATATTTTTAAACCCTTTTATGTGTTTTGGGCAAAAACTATAGAAGATAGAGAGAAACTCGAAACAGAAAATGATTTGCAAAACAAAACTTAAAAAAATATTTTTGTCGTGACTATATTCTAGTCCACAATGTTGGAGTGTGTCCATTGTTGAAGATGCACATAAATCTAGGTGAGCGACACTGACTCTTTAAAGCCTCTAATAACTCCTGATAGTGTAACATTGTTGCCGACTTTCAAAGACTGGACAACACCTTGTTTACTCAGCAATCGAGCTTTGCTGACACCGAGTTTTGTTTTTTCAGGTTGTACGAGGGGCCTCGGTGGCCGAGTGGTCTAAGTAGTTACTACTGTAATTACTAGCCAGTCAACACTGAGGTTGTGAGTTCGAACCCCGCTCGTGCGGGTGCACTCGACTCCAATCTTAATTGACTAGGATTGTCAGTTTTCCTATCAAAGGTCGGTGGTTTTCTCCGGGCACTCCGGCTTCCTCCACCAATAAAAACTGGCCGCCACGAAATAGCCCAAAAGCGGTGCTTAAAAGTGGCGTTAAAACACCAAAAAATCAAATCAAATCAGGTTGTACGACCTTTATACATTTTGGCAATTTTTAGCTTTAATACTAGTATTTGGTTAGTGAGAAAGTAGGACATTCCTAACTTAAACCAACATACCTTTAGAAATAAAAAAAGATATGAATGCCAGAATTGTCTCTCTTTTGCCAAATCTAGCTGGATGTCATCAATTCCTATTTACTTCACGATATTGAACAATCAATTTTTACTTTAATGGACCACTATTTTCTGATTAGGGGATACCCATTTGAAAATGAGGAGGGTGGCAGGTTTTTGATAATAAAGATTCTGGTCCACATTAAGTTGGAAATTATAATAGTTCGGCTGGCTTTGTCGCACAAGAAAATGGAAATTCTGGCCTAAAATATTTGGGGTGGCTTGCTCAGCTCGTCAAATTTACAAAGGTGTATTGACAGTTGCTTTTGACTCGAAAAAAAATACTTGTTTGCCTTAAAATTATCAATGTGTTTTTATTTAGAATATTTGACAATAGCGTATGCTTACTATTCATTTGTTAGGAAATGGACGCCTGTAACATATCTTAATTGCTCATTTTCAAAAGTTAACTTTATGCGGACGTAAGGGTGTAGTAAGGTGAAATTAAAACAATCTAGAATTTAAAATCGATACTATAAGTCAAAAGAGCATTTAAGAAACAAAATAAGCTAAAAATACTGATAGGTTATGGAAACCCTTTTTGAGATATTTGCATTTTAAAAAATGGCGGGAAAAGGCTGACTCGGACTTTTACCTTATATTTAGCATTGGCATTATTTGGGTCTCAAATCGTAAGAAAAAAATCTAGAATCTGCTTAAATTTTGGTAATGACCTTTTTATCAGCTATTGAAGTCTTCTATGAAAAGAAAAGTGGGTGATATGGGGCAAAATATTTTACTCTGCATCATAGGAAAAAACCCCAAGGAGTCCGAACATTTGACAAAAATTCCTATATACTGTGAACGTTTTGTGTATATTTAAATATATTTAGCTTTGTTGAAAGACGTGCATAATGTCAAATCATAAACATACAAATTGTTTTGTCTCTAACAAGTCTAAGAAAACTTGTACGATTTCCGTTGTCATTTTTGCTAAATGTGTGCAATTTGGGTACTGTGACGTTTCAGGGAAAACGGTAGTACTGTTTTCTCCTTAGGCGACAATACTAGCGATTTCTAAAGTTACCACTTTTTACAATAAAAACCTGAACAAAACATTTATTTGTGATATTAGTACTTTATTATTCTGTTTTAGACCTTGACCTCATTTTCATGGTTCATTTGTCAATGTAAAGTTTTCTTGATTACGTCCGTTACTAACAATTGCAAGGATTATCCAACATTTCTATGCAAACACCCCAGTTGTCAGAAAAGTGATCACTTAAAAGACCAGGATGTGTGTATAATTTTGATTTATTTCAAAATACAAACTTTTATGGGTATTTTCTGAAATATATTTGAAAGTGTATGGTAATATTGTAATGTGCACATGTTCATCTTCCATGGGCGGGAGAAAGGGGTGGCGAGGTTTGATGGCCGAGTGGTCTAAGTAGTCGGAACTACTGTATCACTAGCCTGTCAAAACTGAGGTTGTGAGATCGAATCCCGCACGTTGCAGGTCTTAATCTTAATTGACTAGGATTGTCAGTTTTCCTACCGAAAGTCTGTGGTTCTCTCCGGGCACTCTGGCTTCCTAAGTTTGTGTAATATCTGTAGGTAAACCTTGATCTAAAAGACTTTCAACATAAAATTCAATCATGTTTAGTAAAGCAGGCGAGACATCTCAGCATGGGCACTCTTGTTGTGTTTGATTAAATATAAACATATAATGACTTGATATCTGATTCTTTTTCAGGTCCCATGGACACTCCAACAAAAGTATTGTGTGGGATATGTGACGCCCAGCATATCACGAAAATTGCAGATTTCTGGTGCCCGGAGTGTGACGATGGTCTCTGTGATAAATGTAAAAGCCATCATAGCTTTTCCAAAGCAAGTCGACATCATGACGTTATTTCAATTGAGGACTACAGAAAATTGCCCACTGAAATTTCAAGTATAATGCACCACTGCACCGAACATGAGAAAAATCTTCAAATGTACTGTCCCCGTCATGATCAACTTTGTTGTCTTTTATGCATTTCAACAAGTCATAAAGATTGTACGGGGATGTTACCCATTGAGGACATTGCGAAAACGTCTCAATCTAGTGGTTTATTTGAAAGTTTGCAGAACTCATTAGAAGGCATGAAAAACAACATTGATAGAATAGTCCAAGACAGACAAACAAATCTTACAAACATAAAAGCACAGCGACAAAAAATTTATGATGGACTCAAACAACTACGCAAAAGAATAAACTGCCATCTTGATAAACTAGAAAAAGAAACCATTAAACAGTTATGCACAGCTGAATGTGATATGAATATCAAAATTGAGGATCTGTTAAAAGAACTTCAGGAGAAATCAGATAGGATAGCAGTGTTACAAAATAACATTTCATATCTTAAGAATCATGCATCGGACTTACAAAGTTTCATAGGAAGCAAAAAGCTCCAGGAGAAGATCGAGTCTGAAGAGACATATATTCAGTCATTAACAGAAGATGGCCGCTTGAAACAGCTTTCCTTGAAATGTGCTCAAAATGAGTTTATTGAGGATTTACTCCTAAACATCACGTCATTTGGACTGATATCGATGGAAACTAGTCCACCAACTGTTGTGATCAAATTGGAAAAGATCAAACAAGCTCAGATAATGTCTGCCAGCGTGATTCCAGAACCTGTCGACGATATGAATGCTACATTCTCTGGTATGATTAACAATTCAACAGACAATATTGGTAAGTATTGCGCGACTAGTTTTTAATACTTTTCAAAGATTTCAAATGAAGAAAGAGTTCTTGCAGACTGTGATAGTAACAGACGGCTGTTAATCTTTACAGGGATGATTTTTAACAGTAAAATTAACTTATTTCAGCTACTTTCCTTTGCAATTGGTATATAATGTAAGAGCTGTTAGAAGTGACATTTTTGTAAGACGGTAGAGGCGTTTTTTTATGGCTTTTAGTTAATTTTATTTCCAGACAAAATCATCTCTGTATTTACATATGTAACACTGGTGGTACTTTGAATTGTTATGTACCTCTTCGTTCCTGGTGTCCTGTGGTGCGATTCGGACGAAAGAGGTTTTTACAATGTTGTTTCCATTTCGTTTACCCTTGTATTTATATTTTACTTAATTTGTTCTTTATAGAGAAAGAGCATAATTTATACTGTATGTACTATCAACTATAAAAAACTTTTGTTAGCGTCTTTCTCAAATTTACTATCAGCTACATAAACCCTTTTGTTGGCTTCGTTGTTAAATTCATTTGTATGTTTTTTATTTGAATTTTGTGTTATATGTCTGTGGTGTATGTTTACAAAGTTTTGGCTGCTGGATCCCAATTATTCTCACAATTAGTACATATTATCATGATTATGTCTGTTTGGGTTGCTCACCCGATTTTGTCAATATAACGGAACTATAAACAACTGTCACACAAGTGGGAGGTATAGCTAGCTATAAAACTAGGTATAACCCACTATTTTCTTCGGAAAATGCCTGTACCAAGCAGAAATATAACAGTTGTTTTTCACTCGTTCCGTTGGTTGATAACGTTTGATTTTGTCTAACTCTAACGTTGGTCAACTCTATGTATAGGTTAGAGCCCTTTAATGAATTTTCGCCACTTTTGCGTCTTTATAAAAATAAGAAGATGTGGTATGATTGCCAATGAGACAACTATCCACCATAGTTCAAATCAATTATAGGCAACCATACTGCCTTCAACAATGAGAAAAACCCATACCGTATAGTCGGCTATAAATGGCCCCGACAAGAAAAATATGAAACAATTCAATTGTGAAAACTAACGGCCTAATTTATAACAAAACAATTTACGAAAAGCTAATAAGACAGACATGAACCAACGACAACCACTGAACAACAGGCTCCTGACTTGGGACAGGCACATAAAGAATGTTGCGGGGTTAAACATGTTTGTGAGCGCTCAACCCTCCCCTAACCTGGGACAGTGGTGTTACAGCACAACATAAGAACAAACTATAAAAATCAGTTGAAAGCCTATTAATTTGAAAACTATAAGCAAAATCATCAGCAAGACAAGATCTGCATATAGGTCAGGATACATGTAGAAAAATTTGTCAGTTGTCTTCTTATTGGAGTTTTGCCCTTAAATGACGATTCTTTTTGTGTTTTCTACAACAACTATTATAGTAGACAGAGAGAAACTGTAAACAGAAAAAAATATCACCAATTATTAAAATACAACAAAAAAAGGTACTTCGGTCATGATTGATATTCTAGTCTACAATGTTGGAGAGTGTTCATTGATGCAGACGCATATAGACCGAGGTGCAGAACAGAGGCTCTTTAGAGACTTGGTTATTTTTATTTCTGTATTTTACTGTTAAATAGACTTCCTTTTTGCAGTCAACATTACACTTTTTCACTGACAGCAGTAATCGTAGGCGAGACACAGGGTTGAACGGAACTATTTACAATTTCTGTAAGCAATCAATAAAATCTCTATTCTCAGGAATTTTCCGATCTTTTTATGCCCCCGCCGTAGCGGAGGGGCATTTAGTTTTACCCTTGTCCGTCTGTACGAACGTCCCAAAATTGGTTTCCGTTCTCTAACTTGAGTTTGCCTCAACCAAATGTTATGAAACTTATACACAATGCTTATTACAACACAACACAGATCAACTTCGAATTTTGGTGGCGTCACTTAAACCGTTCTAGAGTTAGGCCCTTTATAAATGGAAAAATTGCAAAATTTTTAGTTTCCGTTCTCTAACTTAAGTTACCTTAACCAAATGTTATGAAACTTATACACAATGCTTATAAGAAATGTACCACAAAACACAGATCAGTTTTAAATTTTGGTGGCGTCACTTTAACCACCCTTGAGTTATGCCCCTTTATAAATGGAAAAATTGCAAAATTTTTAGTTCCTGTTCTCTAACTTAAGTTTGCCTTAACCAAATGTTATGAAACTTATACACAATGCTTATTATCACAAAATACAGATCAAGTTTGAATTTTGGTAGCGTCACTCTAACCGTTCTAGAGTTATGCCCCTTTATAAATGGAAAAATTACAAAATTTTTAGTTTCCGTTCTCTAACTTAAATTTGCCTCAACCAAATGCTATGAAACTTATACACAATGCTAATTACCACAAAACACAGATCAAGTTAGAATTTTGGTGGTGTCACTTTAACTGTTCTAGAGTTATGCCCCTTTATAAATGGAAAAATTGCAAAATTTTTAGTTGCCGTCCTCTTACTTGAGTTTGCCTCCACCAAATGTTATGAAACTTATACACAATGCTTATTACCACTTAACACAGATCAAGTTTGAATTTTGGTAGGGTCACTTCAACCATTCACGAGTTATGGCCCTTTTTAAATGGAAAACAATGCAAAATTTTTAGTTTCCGTTCTCTAACTTAAGTTGCCTCAACCAAATGTTATGAAACTTATACACAATGCTTTTTACTACAAAATACAGATCAAGTTGAATTTTGGTGGCGTCACTTTAATCATTATCGAGTTATGCCCTTTATAAATGGAAAAATTGCAAAATTTTTAGTTTCCGTTCTCTAACTTAAGTTACCTTAACCAAATGTTATGAAACTTATACACAATGCTTATAACAAATGTACCACAAAACACAGATCAGGTTTAAATTTTGCTGGCGTCACTTTAACCGCCCTTGAGTTATGCCCCTTTATCAATGGAAAAATTGCAAAATTTTTAGTTTCCGTTCTCTAACTTAATTTTGCCTCAACCAAATGTTATGAAACTTATACACAATGCTAATTACCACAAAACAAAGATAAAGTTAGAATTTTGGTGGTGTCACTTTAACCGTTCTAGAGTTATGCCCCTTTATAAATGGAAAAAAATTGCAAAATTTTTAGTTGCCGTTCTCCAACTTGAGTTAGCCTCCACCAAATGTTATGAAACTTATACACAATGCTTATTACCACAAAACACAGATCAAGTTTGAATTTTGGTAGGGTCACTTCAACCATTCACGAGTTATGGCCCTTTTTAAATGGAAAACAATGCAAAATTTTTAGTTTCCGTTCTCTAACTTAAGTTGCCTCAACCAAATGTTATGAAACTTATACACAATGCTTTTTACTACAAAATACAGATCAAGTTGAATTTTGGTGGCGTCACTTTAATCATTATCGAGTTATGCCCTTTAAAAATCGAAAAATTGCAAAATTTTTAGTTTCCGTTCTGTAACTTAAGTTTGTCCCAACCAAACATTATGAGACCTTTACACAATACTTATTACCACAAAACTCAGATCAAGTACAAATTTGGGTAGCGTCACTTTTATCGTTCTTGAGTTATGTCCCTTTATAATGTTGTATGCAAGCGGGGGCATCATCTGTGTCCACGGGGACACATTCTCCATTTTTTTCTATCACAGTTATCAGGATGTCTTGATGGTATGTGATGCACATTGGTAAAAACAAATATTTTATGAAGGGAATATTTACACGCACTTTATATAGTTTCATAAAACATTTGGCCATATCTGATCAAAACAAAAACAGACAATAAACACATTTTCAATTAATTATAAGATTATCATGTATCAGTATACAATGCACTTATTATGCATTTCTCTGGGATACCGTTATTATTAAGATGAGTGCTTTTCTTGTTCTGATCTTTATTAAAAGTAATGTATGCTCTTTTCGTTTCCACTTGTTGAAATTTAAAATCAGGAATAGTTCATCCAGGAACCTTATAAATGATTGTCATTGTGACACGAAAACATATGCTTTTGCCATTATGTGAACTTTGTGTTGATCGCAGGTCTCAGAACTTTTTTTTAGACTGAAAGTGATTAAAATATTGACGTATTGTATATTGTTGCAGCCCTTATCTCGACCTTTTGATGGTTTTGTTTGTGTTATTGTGTCGTTGGGTCACATTTATCTCGCCCCTAATCTCATTTCAGTCATAACTTTTATAAGTTTTCGACAGAGGAATTGAAAATTAGTTGTGTAAAATGAGACTGCTCAATTCTCGAAATCATAAAAACCCACCAACATACTCAAAAATTCATCAAACTTTCTGAAATGATATAATATTGATGTAGAACAGGATACCATATTGTTCGTAAAACTAATCTCCCTATTTAGCTCACATGGCCCTTTTTTGCCATCACTTGACGTTTATCGTCGTCGTAAACGTTTTCAAAGATCTTCTCCTCTGAAACTACTAAACAAATTTCAACCAAACTTGGTGTGAATGATCCTTATGGTACATAGTATAAATGTTGTGTTTTTGTTTATTCCGGTTAATCAACAAACATGGCCGCCATTGCTAAAAAGAACATAGGTATTACTGTCCGGTGGTGACGGCGATGTAAACTCTTTGTATAAACCTTTATATTTCAGAAGGTAGGAGACCTGGATGCTCCATACCTTGTATGCAGATATCTTATGTTACGAAGTTTCCGTCTGTCATATGTTCATTGTCCTTGACCTCATTTTCATGGTTCAGCGACTGCTTGGAAAAAAAATATAGTTTTCTTGTCATGTTAATTTCTCACGTATTATGAGTAATAGGATAACTATATTTTGGTATATGTGTTCCTTGCAACGTCTACATGTCTGTCAGGTAGTGTTCACCTGACCTCGACCTCATTTCATGGATCAGTGATCAAGGTTGAAACTACGTGATTTGGTCCGTTTCACAGATACTATAAGCAGTCGATCAACTGTATGTGGTGTATGGAATAATTGTAATGGGCACATGTCAGTCGGGCAGGTTTCATCTTATCTTGACCTCATTTTCATGGTTCATGGTTCATTGGTCAATGTTTGTGTTTTGGTCTGTTTTGCAAGTACTATAAGCAATAGGTCAACTGTATTTGGTTTATGGAATGATTATATGGTGTACACGTCTGTCTGGCAGGTATCATCTGACATTGACCTCATTCCATGGTTCATTAGTCAATGTTTAAGTTTTTGTGTGTTGGTCTGTTCTTTTCAAATACTAATAGTAATAGGTCAGCTAGATTTGGTGTATGGAATAATTGTAAGGTGTACATGTCTGTCTGGCAGGTATCATCTGATATTGACCTCATTTTCATGGTCCATTGGTCAGTGTGAAGTTTTTGTGTTTTGGTCTGTTTTTCGATAACCGTGGATCTTTTAAAAATGTTAAGTTTATGCGATACTTGTAGTAAAACCTTTATCTTTAAGACTTTCAACATAAAATCAACGGTCAGTAAAGCAGGCGAGACATTTCAGCGTGTGCACTCTTTATTTGCTTATTTATCAAACGCTAAAGCAGTCAGAGCAAAACTGATGGGATCAAAATAATCAGCAGGTCAAAATCTATTAGTGAGAATATTTTCAGGCAAATTGGACGACTCAATTTGGAGTTATTGCCACAGTTTTACGAAATTTTGCAGTTTTCGGTTGTTATCCTACCTATCTGGCAGGTATCATCTGATATTGACCTCATTTTCATGGTCCATTGGTCAGTGTTATTTTTTTGTGTTTTGGTCTGTTTTTCAATAACCATGGATCTTTTAAAAATGTTAAGTTTATGCGATACTTGTAGTAAAACCTTTATCTTTAAGAATTTAAACATAAAATCAACGGTCAGTAAAGAAGACGAGACATTTCAGCGTCACTCTGCACTCTTTATTTGCTCTTTATTTGCTTATATATCAAACGCTAAAGCAGTCAGAGCAAAACTGATGGGATAAAATAATTAGCAGGTCAAAATCCTGAGAATATTTTCAGACAAATCGGGCGACTTAATTTGGAGTTATTGCCACAGTTTTGTGAAATTTCGCAGTTTTCGGTTGTTATCCTAAATATTATAGATAAAGAGAAATGTTAAGCAAAATTATTTCTACCAATAAGTTTTAAGAACAGAGTTCGTTAATTGGTCCCTTATTGGAGTTATTGCCCTTGAACATGCTGAAAGACTGTTTTAATGTTATTTTAAGAAACTTTGATAGATAGTGTGAAACTTCAAACAGTTAAAATGCTCAGCAAAGTTAGGCCTACAAAAAGGTCAAACATAACCGAAATTATCAATTGATCCCTTATAGGAGTTATTGCCCTTGAATGGAGATTTTTTTACCATTTTTTAGTTTTTTGCTGAAACTATGATAGAGAGAAACTTCTACCAATAAGTTTTAAGAACAGAGTTCGTTAATTGGTCCCTTATTGGAGTTATAGCCCTTGAACATGCTGAAAGACTGTTTTAATGTTATTTTAAGAAACTTTGATAGATAGTGTGAAACTTCAAACAGTTAAAATGCTCAGCAAAGTAAGGCCTACAAAAAGGTCAAACATAACCGAAATTATCAATTGATCCCTTTTAGGAGTTATTGCCCTTGAATGGAGATTTTTTTACCATTTTTTAGTTTTTTGCTGAAACTATGATAGAGAGAAACTTCTAACAGCAAAATTGTTCAACAAAGTAAGACCTATATATAAAACAACATAACCGAAATTTTCTATTGATCCCTTATAGGGGTCATTGTCCTTGAAAGATAATTTTTTATCAAATTTTTTTTTACCTTTGCAGAAACTATGATAGATAGAGAGAATGTTTCAAAGGCATGTTGAAACCAGCATTAATATATATTAAACAGCAAAATAATCATTGATGAAAGATCTGCACAAAACAATTCCTGGTGAACGATTCAGGCTCTTAGGAGCCTCTTGTGTTTTTTTATTATTTTTGCATCTATATTAGGTCCAAGAGTGGATGTCAAAAGAACAAAAAAAGTGGACCCAAGACCATGTAGTGTGTGCTTTACAACAGGTACACGTATATTTTATTCACAAAGAAGAAATAATTCCAATGAAGTGTACAGTACAATGCTTAGGGATTTTAATCCCTATACATTATATTTTGTAGACTATGATTTGGTTCATTTATACTTGGTCTTTGTGTTTTTTTATACATTATCTAATAAACAGAAAGGCAACCATGATTGATAAAAATATCTTTTGCTAGTGTAACATCCACAATTTCAGTTATCATGTGTAATGTATTCAATTATATATAGTGGCATACTATTTAAAATGTCTTTCAGTAAGGATGACAAATGTAATTACAAGGGTAAATTGTAGATACTGTGGGTTCATTATTATTCGTTGGATACCAGTTTTCGTGAATTTTGTGGTTACATGGAAACCGCGAATTTAAATGTCCAACACATTACAAATATTCAAAAGGAATATATTCAGACTTTGGTAAAACCACCAAATGAAATATCCACGAAAATGCAAGTTTTCCACAATCCACGAAGAATAAGGTACCATAAAAATAAATGAGTCCTCAGTATAGTAAATATCTTTTAAAATAGACAAGCATACTGAATTGAATGATAGTATCATTTTCTTGGAAAATTGAATTGTGTATTACTTTAATGGACTTTTAACTGCTAAAAAATGTAAAGCTGCTTTTGTTCATGAATTTTAAAAAGATATTATGATTAACTAAACAAGAAGTTTGTTATAAACAATATATACGGACAAAAAATTACGTAGTAGTCAAATTTATTAAAATCAACCGCTGTTCGTGAGAAGATTTGTCTGTTAATCAGTTGTTTTAAAGTAGATGCTAATTAACAGGATTTATTTGTACCTACTCATATGGTCCATATTGTACTGATTCATGTTAATTTTTTTTACAAATATTGTAAACGAAATTTGTATGTTACATCATACAGGTTTCTGCCAGTGCAGCAGATGTAAGACGCCATACTGTAGTGAAGAATGTCAGAGATCTGACTGGGACAAACATAAACACTTGTGTCAAGATCTAAGGTACTTTTGATTTAATACATATTTATGAAATACTGTAAATCATGCTATGCTTATGTACATATTTGTTCACAGTATAACTTATAAACAAAGAGGTTAATAGAGATGTTTAGATTTTATATAAAAGTTTTATGTCTAGTTTTAATTGTTGAGTTTGTTTGTTTGTCTATTTAGTTACCTATCCTTACTTTGTATTTTCAAATTCTTTATAAACAGTAAACGGATTTCATCGAATCTTTCTGAAATCTTTGTAGTTTCCGACAGCTGAGCCAATGATATATTAATTTATTAAATGATATGAGCAAATCAGCCCTTATACGGATAAATCAGCATGTGCAATTCTGATGACGTTGCTCTGTTGATATAAATCAAGAGTTAATATTGCTTTTCGGACAGGGCCAAAACCGAAAAAACAGGGCCAATACGGAAAAAAGCCGTATTGGCCCATGGGCTAATACACTTCCGGTTTCAATATACTTACGCCTTACTTAATTTTGGACGTATCGTTATGCATACAAAAACCATCTGTATTATATTTTTTTAACTTAAAATCATAAAATAAAAAGTTTAAATGGTGTTCAGTGTTTTGTAACGTCTTGAAGTCTTGAAACGGAAATATTTCACAGCCTTTTCGAGTACGACTTTCGATTATTGACACTGTTTCATTTCCGTTGATCAATCATTTTAACAGTTTTTTTGTCATGTGAATTTCTCATTTATTATGAGTAATAGGATAACTATATTTGATATATGGGTTCCTTACAACATCTACATGTCCGTCAGACAGGGTTAACCTGACCTCGACCTCAATTCATGGATCAGTGATCAAGGTTAAAGTTACCTGATTAGATCCGTTTCTCAGATACTACAAGCAGCAGGCCAACTTTATGTGGTGTTTGGAATGATTGTAAGGGGTACATGTCAGACTGGCAGGTTTCATCTGACCTGAACCTCATTTTCATGGTTCATTGATCATTGTTATTTTTTTGTGTTTTGGTCTGTTTTTCAAGTACTGTAAGCAATAGGTCAACTATATTTGGTGTATGGAATGATTATAAGGTGTACATGTCTGTCTAGCTGGTGTCATCTGACCTTGACCTCGTTTTCATGGTACATTGGTCAATGCTAAGTTATTGTGTTTTGGTCTGTTTTTCAAGTACTATAAGCAATAGGTCAACTACATTTAGTTTATGGAATGATTGTAAGGTGTACATTCTGTCTAGCCGGTGTCATCTGACCTTGACCTCATTTTCATGTTCATTAGTCAATGTTAAGTTTTTGTGTTTTCGTCTGTTTTTCAAATACTAATAGCAATAGGTCAACTATAATTGGTGTATTGAATGATTGTAAGGTGTACATGTCTGTCTAGTCAGTATCATCTGACCTTGACCTCATTTTCATGGTTCATTGGTTAACGTTAAGTTTTGTGTATTGTTCTGTTTTTCAATTACCATAAGCAATGGGTCAACTATATTTGGTGTATTGAATAATTGTAAGGTGTACACGTCTGTGTGACAGTTTTTATCTGACCTTGACCTCATTGTCATGGATCTTTAAAAATGTTAACTTTATGTGATACTTGTGGTAAAACCTTTATCTTTAAGACTTTCAACATAAACTCAATAGTCAGTAAAACAGGCGAGACATTTCAGCGTGTGCACTCTTGTTTAAATTACTGTATTTGTATTTGTACTATTAGAATCGAAATAATTCATACAAGCCCTTGATTTTTTATCATTTTCACATAGTTTGCATGCATTATTTCTTAATTCAATAAGGACTGTTCCAGATTCATTTTACTTATAATTCTTACAAAATTCTAAGGAATATGCCACCACCCATATTTAATTAATTTGAATGCCTCCCGTCCCCATCCTATAAATTTTGGGACAGCCTCAATGTACATGTGGATTCCAGCCCTCTTCTTCCATCATGGATTTCTTATTCTTCCAAATTGCCATGACTCGGTCAAATATAAGCAAAGTTCGCATAGTAACATAGCTTTTTCTGGAAAGTGGGCTATGCAAATAACCAAAATCCACTGTACATTTCATTTCCATGTGGATTACACAATCCCTATATCACTGTCAATTTACTTATAAATTTTCCATAGTTTTTCATTGTAAAGATTGCGATTAGGTCTATAAATCGTCATGAACATGCATGGGATATTTGCCACTGGATGTTAAGCTGCAATCAATCAATCGTTCTATATGAGAAAGAAATCAAGTTCGACCCTTGATATTAGACAGTTACCATGATACAAAGTTTAACAAAGAACCATAAGCTTGTTCATGGAAACAATTTTAAAGTTTTAATTTTCTTTCTTCTTTTTTTTGAAGGGAATATTCATAATGGCATACAACAAAATTTATGGCTTAGTGAATGTGCATTGATTTTGTATGATATAGAATTATATGTTTCATTGCAGCAAATGAAGACTAAATTACAAGAAAGTACAGGTGGTAGTGGAATACAACACAAACACAGATTCACAGAAGACCCCGAACAAACACCATGGACAGAAAAGTCCTAAATCTTCAGATGGTTGTGTCAGAAACATAGTTTTTCTCTTGGGCTAATAAAATGTAATGCATGGATGTTTCCTTTACTTACTGAAATAATTATAAGGAGGTGTGTTTTATTGTCATGAAGACAGCAACCAAACAACACAAACCTGGCAGACATTTTTTTTAATTCGAAAATGATACGTATTCTACATGTTGGAAGCATGCAAATTCTATAATTTCTAATTCCTAAGATGCCACAATCACGGGCACTTTTGTCTCTTATATATCATCCACCAACAAGCATTCAATTATGGAAAGTCTGTAAAATAGTAATTACACTAATATGGAACTGATGTATTTTTGATCTCCTTAGAAATGATGATGTTTGAAACAGATTGTCATCAAACATGGCAAATATCATTTTTTGAAGGAGAAAATTTCATAAATAATTCTAGAAGTCATATAAAGGAAGAATTTCTACAAAATATCATATTATTATTCTGTTTCAAAATTATTGCTTACCAATGCATCAACATTAAAATTCTTACTACTACTATCAAATTATACAAAACTTGAAAAATAAAAAATTAAAAATAACCTACAATTGCCTACAAACTTTGAATAAGGAATATATCTGTTTCAGCTTAAAAATTATTGCTGATGACCCCCATATGCAAAAATAAGACTGACGTCACCATTAATTAAATTTTAAATTTTAAAAAAGCGTAATGTCAACAAATTTAGGTACAATTCTCAGTTTGTTATCGTTGAACAGAGTTATGTTTTATAAGATAATACATCATAACATAAACGGCACCAATTTCAGTGCAGTTGGTAATAAACAACAAATATAAAAAAATATTGTCCCTAGCGCATCGGGTCATCGGGGATATGGTAATGTTCTCCATCCACTTGCATCAATACCAGTTGACATAAAGCTTTCATGCTTGGTAGGATTATTTTGTCATCATATTTTCTTGACCATGCTATATCTTCAGTTTGATTGTACAAATATAACAGGAGTAATGGGACATGGATCTATTTTTTAGTATTGGAACAAAGACACCTTTAAAAAAGAAACTCTCTGAGTCAGATTTTCGGAAAGCTAGGATTTTTTACCATCATGTGTAGTTGACCATATAATACCGTCATTTTGGTCAGACCATTTTATGGGAGCTATCGGACTTTGACCTTTATTTGGAGTATTATTATGTTGTTTCCTTGTGACGGCAACTCTTCTGAGATTACTTGAAAGAACGTTCTCATACTTGGTACTATTGATTGCCATCATGTGTAGTTGACCATGTATTGCCATCATTTTTATCTCACTGTTTTACATCACCTGGTCAAGATCTATTTGCTAGAAAATTTTCAGACGAATTGTACAACCTAATTTGGAGTTATTGTCCCTGAAATAATAATTTTTATGAAGGTTCTCAGTTTTTAACCGGATTTTCGTAGGAAAAATCGGTTATTGATTTGGGGATGTACGGCGGGCGGGCGGGCGGCCGGCGGCCAAACAGTGTCCGTTCAATAACATGAAAGCACTTTGACGACATTTTTTCAAATTTAGATATGTTGTTTCCTGTGACTAAATGAAGGTCAAGTTCAATTTTCACGATTTTAGCTTTTCTCCTTCTTGAGTTATCGCCCTTTTTAATATCCAAAAGGAGTACTTCTAATGTGATTGAGTTATTTCCCTTTGAACAGAAATTGTTAATTATATATATAAAGTTTGATAACACTAAGTGTTTTTAAATAATTTTCACCTGTTAATCAGATTACAAAGCATATTGTAAATGTCTTATCACCCAATTATAATTGGAGTGACAGATTTATTTGAAAATTTTCTGTTTCCTAAGTGGTGATAATTATAAGCTATATAGGACTGTATAAATATAGTAAGAAATTTACTGTTCATTTTTAGACATTTTGAAGATAATTACAGATAAGTTTTATAGATTTTTAAAAGACATTGTATTAATGATAAATAAAATTTTGGATTTTTTTTCCTTTTCTTTGGTTAATTGTTTGAAGAATTTTGTAGTAGGTTTGTTTGTTATTCTGTAAAAACTAATTTTCTGAATGCTATATATATTTCTTTTTGATGAAGTGAACTCCTTTAAAAACTAAGCTTATATTGTCTATTAATAAACATATATTTAGATTTCTGATATTGGGCCCAGTTTTCAAGTTGGTCCAAATCAAGGTCCAAAATTAAACTGTGTTTGATTTCAACATAAATTGAATATATATATAGGGTTCTTTGAAAACCCTTATTTATTTTCATTATTAATTAGATAATACCACATTGAGGTCCAAAGGGTCCTAAATTAAACTTTTGTTTAATTTCATCAAAAATTGAATTCTTGGGGCTCTTTGATATGCTGATTCTAACAATGTTTTAGTGATTAAATCATGTCTAATTTTAGAGAATTTAGTCATCACTGGTTGTTGTTATTATATTATTGATTATAATTTGAAAAAATAGATATATATCACATCATATCTAATTTAAGAGAACTATTTATTCAATTTGAGTTATTTCCCTTCGAACAGAAAATTATATGGATAAAATTAAACTGTGTTTCATTTCAACATAAAATTAATATATATATAGGGTTCTTTCAAATGCCGAATCTAAACCTGTATTGAAATATTAGATTTTTGGGCCCAGTTTTCAAGTTGGTCCAAATCAGGGTCCAAAATTAAACAGTGTTGATTCAACAAAAATTGAATTTATGGGGTTCTTTGAAATGCTGAATCTAACCATGTATTCAGAGAATTTGGATTGTGGGCTCCTTTATCAAATTGGTCCACATTGAGGTCCAAAGGGTCCTAAATTAAACTTTTGTTTGATTTCATAAAAAAAAATGAATTCTTGGGGTTCTTTGATATGCTGAGTCTAACAATGTACTTAAATTTTGGATATTGGACCTTAATAGGTAAATGTCCAATTTCAAATATTTCAGTTCTTTGACCACATTCATTTTGTGTCACAAACCTATGCTGTGTCAAATATTCAATCACAATCCAAATTAAGAGCTGTTTTAAGCTTAAATGTAGTGTCCATACTTGCTCAACTGTTCAGGGTTCGACCTCTGCAGGAAAATGCGGTTTGCTGTCACTCTGACAGCCTCTTGTTGGTTATTATCTTGTAAAATATTATAGATAAAGAGAAATTTTAAATAGCAAAAACGTTCAGCAAAGTAATCTCTGCCAATAGGTTTAGGACCACATTCATGAATTGATCCCCTATTGGAGTTATTGCGCTTAAAAGGCAATTTTTTTATAAATTTTTAAAGTTTTTTTTTTCAGAAACTGTGATAGATAGACAGACAATTAGAATGGAAAACATGTTCAGAAAATTAAGACCTACAAATAAGTCAATATGACCAAAATTTTCGATTAAAACCTTATAGGAGATATTACCCTTGAAAGACAATTTTTCTTCATTATTTAAAATTTGTTGCAGAAACTCTGATAGAAAGAAACTTCAACAACAAAACTGTTCAGCAGAGTAAGACCTACAAATGAATTAAAAATGATCAAAATCATCAATTGATCGCTTATATGAGTTATTTTCCTTGAAAGATGATGTTTGCCTTTGGGAGGGGGGGTAGCAGAAACTATAACAGAAAAAAGTAAAATAACAAAAAAAAACGAACTCCAAGGAAATTCAAAACGGAAAGTCCTTTATAAAAGGGCAAAATCAAAAGCTCAAACGCATCTAAAGAATGGAAAACAAATGTCATATTCCTGACTTGGTACAGGCATTTCCTTATGTAGAAAATGGTTGATTAAACCTGGTTTTATAGCTAGCTAAACCTCTCACTTGTATGACAGTCGCATTGAATTCCATTATATTTGACAACAATGTGTGAGCAAAACAAACAGACATAATAGTATAAAATGTCAACAGATAGAGAGAATCTTTTATGTAAGACCTACAAATAAGTCAACATGACCGAAATCATTTATTGATCCCTTATAGGACAATGTAAGGAGTTATTGCCCTTGAAAAGGTTTTTTTTAACTATTTTTTTTAGTGTTTTACAGAAACTATGGTATATTTGATGCGTTTCCCTCAGTTTTAGTTTGTAAACCGGATTTGTTTTTATCTCTATCGATTTATGAGTTTCGAACAGCGGTATACTTCTGTTGCCTTTCTTTATAGATAGAGAGAATCTATAAACGCAAAAATGTTCAGGTTAGTAAGACCTACAAATAAGTCAAATAACCAAATTGTCAATCAGACCCTTATATCAAAGAGTTATTGCCCTTAAAGATGATGTTTGCCCGTTTTTGTTTATTTTTTGCAGAAACTTTTGTTGGCATGTTTAAACTTGAATTAGTATACATTAAATAGCAAAATAATCTTTATGCAAGACCTACACAAAAAATTCCAGGCGAGCGAATTAGGCTCTTAAGAGCCACTTGTTTTAAAAATGGTCTTTAGATGTGAGTATCTCATTTAACTACTGTTTACGATCATAGTAACTAGTTAAAGCAATTACAGATACGAATTTCTTATTAGATTTTAATTTAATTTAATAATTTATTTATTTAAACGACGATTGCCAACAGCCAATAGGCCACTAGTGGTTCTCCTCAACAAAATACAAGACATATATACAAGACAAAGACACTGCATATAACGAAACAGCACAACAGTAAGTCATACATACACATACACACGCATACAAAAAAATATACAGCTGATAAGAACTGTTCGCTTTTTATAAGATAATATAACATTATGACAAATATTTCCATGTTTCTTTAACCATTATTTCATCATCACCATATATTAATATCTCAGTTTCTTAATCTGGAACAATTAAATATATATAGCAATACATTCAAATTTACACAAAGACGAGGAAGCCTTAAAAAAGTTTGTAATTTTTGGCACATGATAATTGTAATATTATAATGGGGACCAAAACGTGTTAAATGGTTTTTGGAACAACACAGTTACACCGATTGCAGTTTTGATTAGGTATCAAATTATTTTTTAAAGGGATGACGATTCAACCCGCTTAGTCCTACAAAAAATAATGTGAACATAGTTATTAACGACTGAGGAAACTAACTAAAATTATGATATTTTCAACTAAAATTATAAATGGTTGTATTATGATTCATTAGCTGATAGGTATTCTGAGAGTAGGGGCGGCATTTTCCTACCTATATACTGGATATTTAATTGTTTTCCAAAAACTGTAAAAAACAATACAGCTATTTCACCAATAAATGATTTTATATTTACAACAAATGTAGAAAATAAATTCAAATATACAAAACTTTTGATTGTTATTTTTTAACAATAGAACTATGTATAAATAATAACAATAAAACTCAAGTATATGGAAAAATAAAGTATTTAAGTGATTATAAGTTATTATTATTAAATTTCTGACCGTAAGTTGTGGTTATAATTCCATTACTTATTTTTTTTTTTCTTTAATCATCGGACAGAACTTACCAATTTCTGTACTGTTGAGCTTTCAAATCATGATCGACACACCGAATTTATTTCATTCCACAAATTTTCATATCATTTCATATCTATTAGACAATTTTTGTTCATAAGATGCATAAGTTCTCTTCAAGCGGAATTTGTCATACCTTTTGTTGTATGTTTTCATCCCCTTAAATCGTAAACGAATACAATTTTATAGCCTAACCATACGACTTTTCTTATAAGGCTTTCATTTGTTTCATATTTTAACTTTCCTAAAACTTTCTTATTTGCATTGTGTAGAAAAAGATGTTGTTAAGATAATACGTTCGTATTAAATAAATCCATACTCTTTCATATCTTCATACACTTCTTCTGTTTCAATAAAGTATGAAAAAATATCAGTGTCACAAAACAAACACGTAATTTATGTTCAATACACATCTTTCAAATGATTGTTATTAAAATCATACAGGAAAAAGAATGGCTAGCGTAAATACAATTATCTTGTTTTAGGAAGTGATAAATCGTACTTCGTGAGAAAAAAAAACTCTGATTCTAACAAAAAATTCTCTGAAACTGACATTATCAAGATGCTTGATTATTTGATTGACAACATATCGGTTATGTTGGAAGAGTGTGTTTTCAACAAATAATCGGTAGTCCGATGGGAACTAACTGTGCTCCTCTTCTTGCCGACTTGTTCCTTTATTTATATGAGGCAGACTTCATACAGGAGCTTCATAAGAAGAATGCAAAGAAGCTAGCATTATCCTTCAACTTCACGTTCCGCTATAGAGATGTCCTCTCATTAAATAATTCAAAGGTTGGTGACTATGTGAACTCATCTATCCCATCGAACTTGAAAAAAACGATATAACAGACACAATTAAGTCTAATTTATATCTCGACTTTCACCTAGAAATTGAAAACGAATATTCAGGTTCTCCTCTTCACCGTTTATGATACAAACATACTTTGTTTGACTTGGATAATAACAAGTGACATCCTGGATAGGTTATCTTCTTCAACTTTTCAATTAAATCTTCTGCTATCTCCGCAACGGAAGACAACAGTACAAATGATAGATATTTTCTTTTCATTTGTGGTAACGTTGACATGACTTTTTATTAATCTTTTATTAAGATGTAAGAATATAGTACAGTCTTTCTAATTGCGTTCTTACAGAGATCTGTGTGTCATGATTCTTTCCATTTATACACTAATTTTATACACACCAAACAGGATTATGACTCAAGGTTGATAATATGATCCATGTGGATAGTAAAAGAAAAATAAAGTTAACCTTATGCTTGGAATTGTTTAGACATTATTAACTTTGTTAAACCTACATGAAATCTTACAAAACTTAGACAGATGCTTCTTCGCGGGCAAGAAAAAGCAGATTATTGCATGCACTACTTTATAAAATTTCTGTGCCGAAGAAAATTAGTTAGTATTTAAGAATCAACAAACAAAATCAATGAACATTATGTATTAATCATGTCAATGGAGGATATGAAAACACATCCTTCTTTTCTATGTTTCTTGATCGTTCGGATCATTTAACCAACAACAGTATTTTGGTCGATCTTTTATCAGCACAAAAGAACATGTAGATATATTACTAAGCTTTTTGCCACTCTGAAAAAATGTCAAACTATACAGTTAAATCGTCTTTCAATTTGTTTTTTTTAATAACACACACACACATTTTAATGAACCATCCTTATTATGAAAAATTTTGCATTTAAGATATCTTAACTTTTTAGATATGACCTTCCTTATCATATAAAAAGCTTAAACATGATGTATGGTGAAAAAATATATCAAATATCATCAAAGATAACCAGCTTATACTACATGTATGAAAAATTACGTGTATATTTTTCTGACCCCGATATTTGTTGTGCTAGTATTTAATTGAAACAGAAGATGTGTGTAAAGATTTGAACGAGTACTAACATTTATTTGATACAAGCGATATCCCTAAACAACATTTTGTATATAGTGCATATAATATATAATAAGAAAGTTTAAAGATGAAACAATTGGAAATCTAAAAAGCCATTGCAAAGGGTTTACATACAAACAAAAATTTATTTGTATAGGCTTTAAGGGGTGAACACACACAGCAAAAGGTATTATAAAATCAGAACCAAGAGAACATAAAGTAACATGAAATATTTCTAAATTGTTTGTTTAATCATAATATAAAACAATATGAAATGAATGTAATTAGGAGTGTCGATTATGTGTTGAAAGCTCAAAAAGAAAAGAAAAGGGGTAATCTCCTTTCATGATAAAAGATGGATTTTAAGCGATGGAAATACAACCGGAGCCTACGGTCAGGTTGAATGATGGTAAAATCTTATTGTAGGTGTGGTTTTTATAAATGTATACGCACTTTAACCCTTTTCTTGTTACATATCCTTTGTGTTTTATTGTTGATATACATGTATGTAAACTGCTATTATTAAGTATGATACTAAAAGAAATAAAATTTGGATAGTTTCTTTAAATTAAAAAAAAAAATGTGTTAAAAGTGATGGATTCAAAATCACATCTTAATGTCAAAAGGATGATAGTTAATTCTAGTTATATATGAGATTTTTGGTGTAACTGTATATTAATCAATTCTACACTTTTATTTTTCCATATCCTTTGTGTTTTAATTTTAATACATGTAAACATACTATACTTACAAATGTTTGTGTGTAGTAACATAAATTTAATTTCAACATTGTAATAATTTACTTCGTATTACTGTATTGTATGGACAGTTTCAATTAGATGTGTTTTTTTTTCATTTATTTTAAATATAGAATCCTGTTTTGATGTAATTGCTGTATTGTTTGACATTTTTACCTATTATGTCTGTTTGTTTTGTTCACACATCGTTGTCAATATAATGGAATTTTATGCGACTGTCATACAAGTGAGAGGTTTAGCTAACTATAAAACCAGGTTTAATCCACCATTTTCTACATAAGAAAATGCCTGTACCAAGTCAGGAATATGACAGTTGTTATGCATTCTTTTGATGTGTTTGAGCTTTTGATTTTGCCATTTGATTATGGACTTTCCGTTTTGAATTTTCCTTGGAGTTCGGTTTTTTTGTTATTTTACTTTTTTGTATATAAGTTTTGTGGAAAACAATACAATATGAAGTGAAATTCTTTTCGGTGCTTTTGTTATAATCAATTAAGTTCTCCCTCGCCATGCCCGTCTGAATTTAAAGTATTGCTTGACTAAATTGCTTAGTTGCAATAAGACAAAACTTTAATACAGATTTGGTTGCTCGCAGTAACGTGTTCTTATCTCTCTTGCAAACAATGTGTAATAACATTGTAATATAAAATAAATTTAATAACAATATTCAATAGACATTTGCATACACCAAAATAGTCCCAACACATCATTTAATGTAATGAATTTAAACTCTATATGATCCATATTCATGAATATGACAATAATCGGTAAACTGAATGTTGTAGTTACTGTGAACACCTTCGAAGAACTAACAGCTCAACAATTTCTTTATATGGTATATAACGGAACCCCACCCTTTCAACCACCAACGGATTTCATGTGCCTATACAACCCATATATATATAAATCCAAGATAACAATAACCCGTTTTACAACTTATTTAACCAGTTTTGAACACATATAACTATATTTAATACAGGGGAGATTACTAAATTCGCACGAAAAGAAATTTATTTACAATATAAACATTAATGACCACTTCTGTAGGCCTGTGTATTACGGAATTTTCAAAGAGCTACAAAATCAAAACAGTAAAAATACAGAATAAAATTGACGCGCCATTTTGTACATATACCAAAGGGAAACGTTGTTCAAAGCAATATTGTTAAATGTGTCATTGCAATTAATAGAAAATGGTGATTTGGTGTCAATTAAAGCCATTATTTTTGCAAAAAACCCACAGACTTTATTACAGAGATTTTCGTTATAAAACTTTAAACATAAATTGCTCACTTGTTTGATCATGATGTGCTAGCGTTTATTGTTTACAAAAAGTCCTAAACAAACTTTACAATCCAATAAACCTCGTGCTGAGTCACTAAAGTCAAGCGCACCCTAGAAGGTGTACTTGAATAAGTCCATTTTTATACTTGTTTTAACTAATATCTTCATTTATATACTTGTTTTAGGGAAATCATTACTAGCACTGTTTCCAATGATCCTCTATCTTTAAAGCATCGAATTGCCAAATATAGGGGTAGAAGGGGACAGGCAGTGGATTTTTTAATAAAATGTCCGTATGTTTAGCATTGAAACAACAAAAGGGTACATTATCCCTAACACCGCAATGAGCATGGTGAGTATACTCACACCTGGAGACCATGTTTTCATAATTTGAAAATCAATTTTTACGGATGATATGGTCCCTGTTCCACTGAATTGATATATCAATCTATGAGATGTTCTGGATTATTTGGTGTGTTAGTAGAGTTTCAATAGGATAACGGATTGAGCTTTGGTAGTTCCTGTTATACTTTGTGTATAACCTACAATATTCGGACTAGTAAATGGTTACTTAAATTGATAGACAAACTTTTCACTGAGAACAGTCGGTAGTTTATATGTAGGCTGTGTTATGAAGCCAAGTAACTATGCGAAAGGACGCTGATTAGAACACGTTTGAAAGATACAGTGATACAACTTCCTCAAAACCACAAGAAAACGTGTCGAGATATATGCAAATGATAAATGACGTAATCCGATAACATATTGCACATTAATATAATTATCTTAATTGTTAAAGGAGCATTATTTACGATTTAGACAATAAATTGAAATAGGATTTTTTTGGTCTCCAACATTTATAAAAGCGAATTTTTTAAATAACATATCGCCATTAGTAGTCAGTTTGGTTCAATTTTGCCAAAATAAGTTCAAAAACATCGCTAATGTATTGTTGGCTTGCAAGTTAAACATTAAACCTCATTTGAATCCGTATTCATGCGACCTTTAAATTGACCCTTAGCTAATCTAGCAAATAAAATCAAACAGCCATTGAATAGTCGACATAATACGATTGCACGTGCTTGCCTGCGTATTCATATTTATGTTTTCATCGAATCACAGACAACCGGCAATGTTCGAATTTGCGCAATTTACTTGTAAAAACCTCTGGTTTTTAAATGTGATTTCGTTGAGACTCGAAAAAGTTGACATATGAACTTCTAATGATTATAAATTTACACGACAGCATGAATTACTACTGCTAATAATAATTAAAGAAATAAGAATACAATCAATATTTTTTATAGAAATATATTCTCAAACACACCATTTTTCATTGAACGACAATCCAAGAAATTAATCAATTGTGAGTTTGATAACTTTAGAAAAATCTCCAAAATTTTGTCAAGTTACATTTGTTTTGTTTTTAGTATACCGAAGTCCAATTACCCTCTATATTGTCCTCATTATATTACACGTATCATTACACTTAATTTCCGAATACATTCTATGATGTGTGTGCTTATCAATGGTTTTACACAATAACTTCCTCGTTTATGTTGAAATATTAATTAATCATCAATATTGCAAAGATTAAAAATGATGATACACCTTGATGTATGGATGTGGATATCAATCTCATTTGGCTTAAGTTTAAGGTAATATTATATTTTGCACTTTTACTAGTCATTATATAATTAGGTAACGAAGGTTTCTTTTTTTTAAATTGTACTGATACAAAATAATCCTACTATTGCTGCTATTAGTGCAAAAGTTTAAAGTTGACTGCAAAAATTCAAGTCAATTTATCTGTGAATGAAAATATCACTAAATATCGTACGTTCAATGCGCTTTTCTGGATTACCTTCATCAGAAACGTTCAAACTTAAAAAGATGCGTATAATAGAAAAACAAAAGATATGGGGTATCCATCCATTACACAAAATCAGTACATGCACAGCAAAAAAACACACAAAAAGCAAAGGAACAGTGCTATAGCCTTAGCTCATATCTTAATTTTAATGACAAGATCTAAAAATGAGGCTATTTAGGTAGTTTTTGCAGTTTAAAACTAAATTCAAAAAGTTTGACTACAAATATGAAAGACAAAATTCAAAAATATTTATATCTTATTGATAAATTTAACAACACTTATCGTTATCTTGATGGTATTTTTCAATCGATTTTTTTTTAAGGTTCAACGAGTTTGAAATGTTTTGTAACCGGATTTTCGAAGTAAAAATCGGTTATT
This sequence comes from Mytilus californianus, assembly GCF_021869535.1. Lineage (NCBI taxonomy): Eukaryota > Metazoa > Mollusca > Bivalvia > Mytilida > Mytilidae > Mytilus > Mytilus californianus. The sequence continues at coordinate 54,810,109 of NW_026262679.1, read as the reverse complement.
GATTTGGGGATGTACGGCGGGCGGGCGGACGGGCGGCTGCCAAACAGTGTCTCTTCAATAACATGAAAACCCTTTGACAAATTTTTTTCATATTTAGATATGTTGTTTCCTGCGACTAAATGAAGGTCAAGTTCAATTTTCACGATTTTAGCTTTTCTCGTTTGTGAGTTATCGCCCTTTTCAATATCCATAAGTGGTATTTTTTTGTGATTGAGTTATTTTCCTCTGAACAGAAATTGTTAATTATATACATTAAGTTTGATTACACTAAGCCTGTAAAGATAATTTTCACCTGTTTATATGTCTTGTTATCAGTTTACTTAACATATGGTTAATGTCTTATCTTGAGTGACAGATTAATTTGAAAATTTTCTGTTTTTTTAAGTGTTGATGATTTAAAGCTAAAAAGGAGTAAATATAGTTAGAAATTTACTGTTCATTATTAGACATTTTGAAGATAATTACAGATAAGTTTTATAGATTTTTAAATGACATTGTATTAATGATAAATAAAATCTTTGATTTTTTTTTTCTTTTCTTTGGTAAATTGTAAATTATTTGTTATTCTGTAAAAACTAATTTTTTTATTTTATGGTCGATTGTCTTTCGTCGAACCGCATGCCAGACATTCAACTCTTTTTTAAAATGAATTTTTAAGAATCTGACAGTTTGATTTCATCTTCTCTTAAATTCTATTACAAAAAGATGTTTGCAAAAGAATATTGGTGAAAATGGCTCAATCTAAGTGTACAGGAACTTGTTTGACTTAATAAATTCTCAGAGTGACAACTTGCTTTTCCAAATTAACGGCAACTTGGCACTAATATAAAATCTAAAATGACATTTTTTTTCATGAAACAAAGCTATTGGTCTAAATACCTTTAAAATATCCTTAATAGATAACGAATTTTTGACAAGATAAACATGGCTGGTGTCTTTGAAGAAGAAGGAGATGCTCATTTAAGCTATCGCACCTGGTCTAACCTTGGATTTTATAGAACAATAATGCTTCTTGAAAGTGTTTCAAGTGTTTCATTGTCTTCAACCTTATTTTTAGTGTTGTCTGATGACACCTAACATCTAGAAGTTATGATAAGGGTCATTGGTCACGGGAAAGACATTACAGTTGTCAAGAACAATCGTCGTGCTATTGTGAGATTTTTTAATGTTATTTACTTATTTTTAACCAAAATATAGTATGGAGCTAATAGTTATGATGATTCTTTTTAATAAAAAAAGTATTAAAATTATTCATATAACTATTCATTATGGTATATAGATGCAAATCGTTTTGGATCTTGAAGGTGCATTCTCTAAAATTCCATTGAAAAAATCAAAGGAAAAGTTTGATTTAATAAAAAGGTAAATTTGAATCACCGCCATCGAAATAAGTTTTGTGAAGAATTCTGAAAATTGTTTATCATCTAATCTTGAAAGGGTAAATCGATTACACCTTTCACATTCAGGCGTGTTTTGAGTCTACTGTTTTGTCCTTAAAACATATCAAACAAAACTAACTAATTTATCATCTCGCTTCAGATTCGATTATTTTCATAGTTTAAGATAAATATTGATTTGATAGCATACAAAGTTCACATAACCATAAAATATATCATTGATTTTATAATGAGTAATCAAAACGGAGAAAGTGTATTTGACAAATACATTTTTTTCTTTTTTTTCCACAATGTCAAAGCACAATATACTACAAAAAGAGAAGCCGAGTATACCGTTCAGTAACATTCCTTTCATTTCTTTTAACACCCTAATGATAGACTTTTATTTTTGGATCTTAAAATGCTAAGTTAAAAAAAATCAAAACATTTTGTGACTATTTGTCTTCGGTTTCCGAAAATATCAAGTCTTTCCTTTCGGGTATATTTAGACATACTTATTGTTTTAGTGTTTTATTTATCTTTTGAAAACTCGCCCTGACAACCAGTAAGAAGTATAACGATAGAAAATACATGTATATAAAATTACATGTATGATAATTAGGTACAATAAATATATGTCGTTCAATTTAGAAATCGCAATGATGCTATGCTAATAAGATACCAGTTTCAAGAGTTATTATAACTTTTTACAGCGTTTCGTCTATACAATGGATACATTTTCTTGGTGAAACATTATTTGTTTAATGGGATATCAAATCTAGCGAAGTATAATAGCGCCTGTGTTTGCAGATTATAGATTATATACAGTAGGGTCTCATAAATTTTATGATATTTTCTATGACGTGTATTTTGTTTATTGGTTAGCTGATAACGCCACATCTCGCCTTGTCATTGTTTACATTGCAGTAAATTACAAGACGCCGTACAGAAAAAAAGTTGCTGTTCCGCAATACGCCGTACACCGTTATGCAATTCGCCGTACAAAAACACGAATTGTTTTCAACCCTATCCTTTCGAAAACAACCGTTTACAAGAGAATTTTAGAGAATAGGAAGTCACACTATCGTATATCTAAAATTCATCTGCAAAAAAGAAGGAAACAGTCGTAAACCTGGTTTCTGGGTCGACGGAAGATGGTCTACCACAACATTGTCAGGTACAATGTTCACACTGTTTATAGTTCGATACAAAATCTAGTCTTTGTTTGGTACTTGTGGCCATTAAAATTAAAGCAGCATGAATAGAAATCATAAGCGTTTAACCTCGTCCAATCAATAGAAATTACTTATTGAAATAAATCTCACCTTAATTATGTTTGTGTCCTCTCTTTCTGCTTCGATGGTTTCTAATTTCCGTTGGCGATGATCCACAGTGAACATTTTGAAGCCCATACTTTGACCTATAAATGCTTAACTCCTTTCCTATCAAGCAACATGAACTGCAAAGTTTCTGGGCTCTCATAATAAAACTATTCTTCAGTAATTTCTTGTCTTCAAACCGATGGATACGTAGCGAGAAGTTAGCTCGTTTAACACACAAAGGAGTCATTGTATTATTGAATTTTGAAAATATGTTTCTACATATATTTATTTCACAGTAATGGTGAAAGAACACGATGCCCTGCAAGTTCCAAGTATGAAAATGGAACATGTAAACGTACGTATATTTGTATATTTGAACGTTTCAAGTAACACATATGCTAATTTGTTGGACACCGTTAACATTTGCTTATAAACATGGTTGAGAACTGATTTTAAGGTTTGCCCCTCTTAAGACTAAAACCTTACCTTTCTTTTATTTATTATAAACCGCAAGCTAAACAACTTATAGGCATATACCACATTTATATTACAATCTTATGAACCCTTCATTATGAAAAGACAGAATGGGGAAAATAAAACCCACACAGGATAATACGAACAACCGTACCAACTTTTAACTTTAACGAATCAGAAACAGTCATTTATAATTTTATTGCACGAAATATTATATTTTGCAAGATAACACAGTTCAGTTACAATAGATAAATAAAACATTTGCAATAATGTATAAACTGACGGCATTTCGAAAAAAAAGGCTTTATAATTTATCTTCCAAAGTTAAAAAAACAATAGACATAATCGAATAAAAGCATTTCGTCCTCTACCTCATCTGTACTTATTTTTCATGGTCTGCAATCTGAATTAACATTTGAATACCTACTTTTCTCAATGGATAAACTATGTGAAGAAGTAAAATCACAAAAATACTGAACTCCGAGGAAAATTCAATCGGAAAGTCCCTAATCACATGGCAAAATCAAATGACAAAACACATCAAACGAATGGACAACAACTGTCATATTCCTGACTTGGAGACAATTCTTATTTTCAAGATAAATTTTTACGCAGTTTACAAAAAAGTCTATTAAAAGTATCTATCAAGCTCATAATATAATGTATTCAATATTCGTTTATAGGAATCAATATGGACTTTTGCAACAGCAGAGGCTTCGTCAAAATCCCATACATAAGAACCGTCGCATAAAACACTACCAACTTATAATTTAAAAGCAAACACTGAAAAAATAGTATAAATTAAAGAATATGGTTTCTAAGTACATAGATTTTCCGCCTTGCACAGAAGCAAAACGTTCTTTGAATTTTGAAAATTTAGTTAAGGTGTATGTTATAAATCAAATATGAGAATTTGAGTCAAATCGGAGAACATGAATTTGACAGCTAATACCCTTTTATTGTAAAATTCGAACATGTTACGCGTGAATTCAGATTTAACTCAGCCACAATTACAAATGGAAGTTATTCTGAAAATACAGAAAACTGATATTCTTTATATATTATTTTAATACGTATACGCTGGATATATAAAGTCCAGCTTTGTAGATATAAACGGTTCAGCGCCGTTGATCTAAGGTTTACCGCTGTAGATGTAAAGTCTTTCATTGATTTTCTATCTACAGCGCTGGTCTTTGCATATCTGTATGAGACCAACAGGGCTCCGTACTTAATCATTTGGCTACATATTACTTAAACAGTTTGGTCTTTTTACAGTTCAGACACTTGCGATTAGTCCTATAGGGGTCAAAATCAAAATTTACAAATTTTCACTCAAATGTGATAACACTAGACCAAATGCAAAGTAAACATGTTAATCTCCATTAGTTGTTGACAACCGTTGATATAGGGGTTCATTTTGATGGGAATTCGCCATCCAAAGTTTAATTTCATTTTTTTGTTTGGTTAAGAAGAATGAACTTTAAATGTTAAAATGTAAAAATCGAAAAGTTCTCAAATTTGCAGGAAATGTTCTGTAGGCATACCACAAGAAGTCTTCAGAATCTCAGAACGATTGGTCAACATTCAAAGAAGATCTGTAATTTTGATTTTATTTAAAGGAAATTGAATGTAGTGACAGCGCTTTTATTGGCACTCAGTATATTATAAGAACAGGGAGGATTAAAAACTAAATATGGAAAAAGAACTGTTGAAATAAAATTCGTACTTTTGAAGTCAGGGTTATTAGAAATTAAATCTGTGTGATTATTTCATACAATATTTCATACATGCGTTATTATTTCAAACAATAAATAATAAGGTTATCTTTCGTTTTATTTTGTCTAAAAACACTTCCAGCATGTCCTATTGGTTACTATGGCACAAACTGTGAACGGAAATGTGATAGCAACACTTACGGTACGAAATGCCTCAAGAAATGTTCCTGTTCTGTCAATGAAAAGTAAGCTATTGAAATCATTTTTGCACGCAAGAAAGATATGACAAAATGGAACAAATGTTAACCGCTAACAAACTATATTATGCCCTTGATCTCCCTTACTGATAATATGGTATAAAACACTAACTCATGTAATCCTTGGTTAATATCATTCCTTCTGCAATCTTACGGATGAGTAGGCTTTTTATATATAATAATATATATCTTTAGTATTTATGATTATCATTAATATTAAATAAATGCTGCATCCATCTTGAACTAGCTTTACACAAATTAGCATACATTTAGTAGAATAAGGGGGATAGAAGGTAAGTTGTGAAACAATCGTATTTTTTCAGCGTTTGTTTGGGTTTTTTTTCTTCAAAAGAACGCAAAATTATTCCTCCTACATTTCGAAGGTAAAAGGTTGAGGCATTTTATATGCCATTACCCTATAAACTTTTCCAAACAGATTGTTAAGTACCTCGGGAGCCTATCTTTAGAGCACGGATTTCCGCGAAATGCCACACATATCTAGCGGTATTTAAAACCCGAAAATTGCTCCCGAGTTGAAAATCAATAAGTTCTAGAATTAAAATAGAATTATGGATTAACTATGTTTAAAAATAAGAAGATGTGTATTAATTGTATGTCTTGCTTAATCGATTGTGGTATATCGAAAAACAAAATTGATTGTGGTATATCGAAAAAAAATCGATTGTATGGTACATATGCAATGTTTATGCTAATTCCTTGTTGCTTTGCTGATCTTTTCAAATGAACCTTCCTAATCTCGCTGGTCTCTTCTTTGCCATTTAAACTCCTTATTCTTCTACAGCCTTGAAGCACTGAAAAATACTCATGTTTTCCGCATCCATCTTTAGGGCACTTGTTAAATTTCCCAGATTGTTCCATTTGTAATTCGGTATCAGCTTTGAAAACTTTCAGTATCAGTATGGTAATATAATAACGAATCAAGACTAGGTTAAGACGTAGCAAACGGTCATACATTATGTTGTGTATGTATGCCAAAACAAACGAGTCATATTGAGAAGGTTTTTTTTCAATCGAAGGAATCAAGCACGTGATCTCGACTACCAATAACATACCGAGATCCACAACCAACAGTATCATGTACTTTTGATCGATGAAAATTAGATACTTATTGTTGTCCTGTATGGTTTGATTTTTGTTAAAATTATTCTGTCCTCAAACAATTTTTCTTACAACCCGATTATCAGTCTCTTATCCCGTGCATTAAACATTGTCCTTTTTGACTGTTTTTCTTCATTTAGAATTCCTGCATATAGTTATACCACGTCTTGTTTGTTTTTTCTCCATTATACTCTTCGTTTTTTCCACTTTTGTAGTCATACTTCTTGATTTGTTATATCTTCATTGACATTAACTATAATTCCACATCAAACAAGGTCCATAGTTGTTGCACATGTTATGTGTTTTTTTTCAAGCAACAACATCATACAGCAACTACATTTTTGTCACACAACTAAATTATTTGAATATAAGTTACTCATATCCCTACCGAGTACACCAGACGTTATGTACTTTAAGCACTCATGTGTCTCCTCCTTAGTGTCTTATAATTACCATTCATGATCGTGGTGAAATTCACCTTTCAGCATGTCGCATTTGTTGCATATGTTTGCGACTAGTAATAGGATAAAAAAAATTATATACTTATGATATTTATCAAACCAAAACACACAAACCATTAGTTTAACCCCAATTATTCAACAATTATTCGGCGTTAGCTTAGTGGACGTGATCTCAACCGTATTCATCATATGATTAGGAAGTAGAAGCAGACATAACTTGTATTCTATGCTTTGTCGAAAAGGATTGTCACTCTGCCTGCTTTATTAGAAATATCTCAATGAGTTATTTACATCCGTAGAAATAGAACCAAAGTACATAACACTGGACACTTTTAATTTGCAAAACACTCATTTGCAAATCCGCCGCCGCCTCTCCTTAGAGCTACAGTGTCGTGTATATAACCAAAATGTGCGGAATTACATGGGATTCAATAAATTCATTGCTTTTCTGCTGTTATTATTATATCTATTTTGTAATTTGATTTAGAAAAACATGGGATTTTCAATATCCCATGGGATAAGGCAAATCCCATGGGATTGACCATTATCCCATGGGATTTTGGTTAAATCCCATAGGATTTTTTTGGGTCCCATGGGATAATTGTAGTCCCATGGGATATTTGTTGTCCCATGGGACTAAAAAAATCCCATGGGACTATAATTATCCCATGGGATTTTTAATATCCCATGGGACAAAATAAAATCCTATGATTCAAATTATAAATATACAGTAAATAAATGTGTATGTTACAATGAATTCTGTTTGGTAGTAAATTGTTTTAAGATGAATCTTTTTAGTTGAATATCTTTTTTTTCCTTGGAATTGTTAATGCAATTATATTGTTCTATAACTGTTCAAAACTAAACTTTTAAACAACAAAGCAGATAATGTAAGTATCAATATATGTTTATACTTTTTTGAAACACAATTTTTTCCCATTTGAAATCAATGAAAACTCTATTAATAGGCTTAACATATATTAGTAGCTTTTTACATAAATCTATTTTTTTTTCAGGATATCCCTCCACCCAAAAAATTAATAGTTTCTTATCATCCAGCATTGTGTGATCGTAATGTATAGTCCACTTTTTTGCCATTCAGCACAGAACATTGTCATTATTGTGGTTTTAATATCTTTAGATATTTAATAGAACTTCAATTCATTGGCTGAGTGATGAAAATAATAGCTGATCTGACTTTTGTCTTTGAATTTATTTTGGTCTTGTTTCTGTGTTTTCTCCTTTTATTCTCAGTGATGAATTTCAATCCTTCTGAAAAAGAACCAATAAAATCCGAAGTTATGGATAATAAAAAATTGTTTGCATACATGTAGCAAGAACATATGATTTTCAATAAAAATAGCTATGCGGTATGGATTTTACTGATTGTTGAAGGTTGTCCAGTGTCATCAGTTGCTAACCTCCTACATCCTTTGGTCTCTGATGGAGAGTTGTCAAATTAGCAATATACCACATCTTCCTATTCTAATATTATATAACAATCAATTTATGTATTCTTCTTTATAACATTTGGGTATTTTCCCCAGTTATATATATATAGATCAATGTTAAAACTTTAGGCAATTACAATAAAATTCCATTTTCCACAAGAATTTGCAATATATTATACAGAAAGCCAACAATAGAAACAGCACTTCTTTAGGCTTCTGAAGTTCTGAAAGAGTTCCACTTGTGTTTTATTTCAATTAGAAAATACATTGAACTCTTTGGACATGTTGGAAATTATAACATTGATACAAAAAATTATATTGGTTTTTTTTTCTTATTTTTGTGTTGTTCGGTTGCTGTCTCATTTTTATATATGGTTATACATATATCCTAAATCTTCTTTTTTATATACTTAATCATTAATACACAATGTTGTAAAAATGGGATATTTTTTATTTTGATAATCTCAAAACATTATTATTCTTTCAAATAACTTATTTCCAAGTTCACAAAACACCAATATGTCAGATATTAATTTTAAGACATGTATAAACATGATCAACAAGCAGTTGACAGGATGTCATGCAAAAATCTCACTAATACTAAACTTTCACAAAAACTCCATACTCAGCAAGTACTATTAAAGTTCTTAGTACAGGACAAATTCCTAGTACAGGACACAATGCCTGGCAAACACTAGCATGTGTCAATGTCTAGTCAATCATGTAATCAGGCTCAAAATCTTAGTTTGGCACTGAATTTAAAAATTCACCACACAATGAACATGTGTATGAAATTCAACTTCATGGTAAGCTATGTACCTTAACCTAAAACTTTAACCTAAGAATGTACTATAATTTCACATAATGACATTTCTATGTTCAGTGATCCATAAAATCAGGGTAAAAACAGTAAATGTGGTGTTTAATGTATACACAAGAGTGCACACGCTGAAATGTTGCGCCTTCTTTACTAATCATTGATATCATCTTGATAGTCCTTCAATATAAAGCTTTTTTACAACTATCACATAAACTCAACATGATCCAAGAAAATGAATTCAAGGTCATTTAAACCTGACAAGAAATATATGTACACCTTACAATCATTCAAATTACTAAATACAGTTGACCTACCGCTATTGCTTATACAAATGTAGTTTCTAAGAAGCAGGCTTAACCAAGAAAACTAAACATTGACCAATGAACCATGGAAATGAGGTGAAGATCAGATGAACCATTCCAGGCAGACATGTACGGCTTACAATCCTTCCATACAACACATATAGTTGACCTATTGCTTATAGATTAAGAAAAACAGACCAAAACACAAAAACTTAACACTGAGCAATGAACCGTGAAAATAAGGTCAAGGTCAAATTAAACCTGCGGGACTGACATGTACATCATAAAATGTTTCCATACACCAAATATAGTTGACCTATTGCATTTAGTATTAGAAAAAAAGACCAAAACTCAAAAATTTAACTTTGACTACTGAACCATGAAAATGAGGTCATGGTCAGATGACACCTGCCAGCTAGACATGTACACCTTACAATCATTCCATACACCAAATATAGTAGACCTACTGCATACAGTATAAGAAAAACAGACCAAAACACAAAAACTTAACTATAACCACTGAACCATGAAAATGAGGTCAAGGTCAGATGACACCTGCCAGCTGGTCATGTACACCTTACAGTCCTTCCATACACCGAATATACTAGACCTATTGCTTATAGTATCTGAGATATGGAGTTGACCACCAAAACTTAACCTTAAATATAAAAAAGAAGATGTGGTATGATTGCCAATGAGACAACAACTCTCCACAAGAGACCAAATGACACAGAAATTAACAACTATAGGTCACTGTACGGCCTTCAACAATGAGCAAAGCCCATCCCGCACAGTCAGCTATAAAAGGCCCCCAAATGACAATGTAAAACAATTCAAACGAAAAACTAACGGCCTAATTAATGTACAAAAAAAGAACCAAAACAAATATGTAACACATAAACAAACGACAACCACTGAATTACAGGCTCCTGACTTGGGACAGGCACATACATACAGAATGTGGCGGGGTTAAACATGTTAGCGGGATCCAAACCTTCCCCCTAACCTGGGACAGTGGTGTAACAGTACAACATAAGAACAAACAATAATAAAATGCTCCGCTAGGGCGCAGCTTGATACGACCGCAAAGGTCGAACCCTGAACAGTTGGGGCAAGTATCGACACAACATTCAAGCTTGATACAGCTCTGAATTTGGATTGTGATTAAATATTTGACACAGCATAGGTTTCTGACACAGAATGAATGTGGTCTAAGAACTTAAAAAATTTTAATTTACCTATTCAAACCATATCATTATTATTTGCTTTTATATATAAATCAGAAATAACCAATTTAAAATGGAAAATTTTAAAGAAAGAAAAAAAAGGAAAAAAAAAATCCCCCCCCAAAATTTTTTGAACCCCCTTATGATTCATCACCCCAAAACTCAATAACAGCCTTCCCTTTGTGGTATGGTACCTTGCAGTACAATTTCAGAGAGATTCATACACTTGAACACAAGTTATTGTATGGAAACTAGAAAAATGCTTGTTTTTTGGTCCCTTTTTGGCCCCAAATTCCTAAACGTTTAGGGCAATTACCCCCAAACTCAAACTCAGCTTTCCCTTTGTGATATGGAACCTTGTAGTACAATTTCATAAAGATCCATACACTTACACACAAGTTATTGTCATGAAACTAGAAAAATGCTTGTTTTTTGCCCCTTTTTTGGCCCCTAATTCCCTAAAATTTTGAGGCAATTACCCCCCAAAATCAATCCCAGCATTCCCTTTGTGATATGGAACCTTGTGGTACAATGTCAGAGAGATCCATACACTAACACACAAGTTATGTCTGGAAGTTACAAAAATGCTTATTTTTGGCCCCTTTTTGGCCCCTTATTCCTTAACTGTTGGTACCATAACCCCCAAAATCAATCCCAACCTTTCTTTTGTGGTATTGAACCTTACGGTAAAATTTCATAGAGATCCATTTGCTTAAACTAAAGTTAGAGTGAGAAAACCAATGTGTCTTCAGACGACGACGACGCCAACGTCATACCAATATACAACCGTGGTCTTAGAAAAATCAGTTGAAAGCGGCTTAACTCATCAGATGGATAAAAATACAAATACATGTGGACGTGGCCGGGTACTTGTACATCCAAACAACAAAAAGACACTAAGTACAGATCTGAGAGCACTCGCAGTTACTAACAGCTAGTACAAAGCCACTAACAACTAATAAAAAAAATCATGCATCTAAGACTAAATTCTTGTTCACTGATCCATGAAATGAGGTCTAGGTCAAGTGAAAACTCTCTGACGAGCATGAGGACCTTGCAAGGTACGCACATACCAAATATAGTTATCCTATTACTCATAATATGAGAGAAATTAACATTACAAAAAATCTGAACTTTTTTTTCAAGTAGTCACTGAACCATGAAAATGAGGTCAAGGACAATGGACATGTTTCAGACAGAATTTGTATCATGAGGCATCTATATACAAAGTATGAAGCATCCAGGTCTTCCACCTTCTAAAATATAAAACTTTTAGGAAGTTAGCTAACGCCCACAGGGGGGAGGTCTCAACATGGGATTTTTTGGTACAGTTGTGCAGCTGGAATTTAAAAAACACCCCCCATTCATATATTGAATAATTGTGAAATCCCTACCTATACATATATTTCACAGCAAAATCATAACCCATTAAGTGAAGATCGTTGCACAACAAACTGAAAAATTATGACCCATTGATATATTTCCTCGGTAAAATTGCACCCCATTGATATATTTGATGCATCAAAAAAAGGGACCCATTCCAGCAGCACATATGTATATACCTTAATATAGGAAGAGACCCCCGTGCTAATGCCACCGCCGTAGCCGCCACCGGATCACTATCCCTATGTCGAGCTTTCTGCGACAAAAGTTGCAAGCTCGACAAAAATACATGAACATTTTAAAGTACTAAATTTTGAGTATATACATGTAAAACCACAAGTTACTAAATGAAGTTCATGTTGAACTGTAACCAAAAACTTTAAGTGAATACAATTTAGAGAAAGACAGATGATGCACAAACACTATCAACACTATCATAACAGAGCATAAAACTTACCAAACAAGATGTTTTACATTTATCCTTCAGAAGCAGGAAAACTGAAGTGTTTCTTTTCTTTCTCTGTCCTCCATGATATAAACTTCAAATTCATTCATGCAAAATATGAAAATCTGCAAAAGTAGGACCTTGTAATGCAGCTTATCCACATTTTGACTTTTGAACTGCATTGTTCTTTTCATCTTGCTGGCAACCTAAACATAAAAAAAAATGATAAACACATAATTCTGGATTAACTTTGTGTATTTATTTTTGTTGGTACAAACAATTTTTTCCAACTTTTAACTAAATCTGCCTCTGCTTTAAAAAACTACTGAAAACCATGTATTTATCTTAATTGAAAACAATTTCTTGAGTTTTTCTCATTTGTATCACCCTGTTATTATATATAAATTTTATTTTTGTCCCTTTTTAAAAATAGGAATGGTTTAAATTCCTCAATAATCATGATAATTCTAGTCAGTCAATTAAAAATGTATGAATAAATTATTTAACCTGTATACTATTAATATCAATATATTTCATTTTTGATAAAAACTAGGCTCTGTGTTGAAGACCATACCTTGACCTATAATGGTTTACTTTTATAAATTGTGTGACTTGGATGGAGAGTTGTCTCATTGGCACTCATACCACATCTTCCTATATCTACAAACAGATTCTATGGGCGAGCAGACATTATACCCTGGAGGTGGTTTTAAAAAAAGCATATGACTTAGATGTACCATAAGCATGGAAAAACAATTCAGCAGTCAGTTTCACAAAAAAACTTACAAATAATATTGATAGTAATTAAGTCATGTACAATACAGTATACTTACGATAAATTGTAAGTTTTTTTTTTTTGTAAAACCGACTCAAGTATACTTATAATCAATCTTAGTCGTAAGTATTAAGTATTATTCATCTTTTGGATAATTTGTTGGTTTATTTTATGAATATACAGTGGCAGATCCAGAACTTTTCATAAGGGAGGACCGGCTCCAGTCATGCTTCAGTGATCCCTATATAATCAACCAAATTTTTCCCAAGAAAGCACCCCCTCTCCCCCCCGGATCAGCCTATGATATATGTTTATATATCTCTCTGATATGCCATTTCAAATCAAATGTGTATTAAATAAAACTTTACACTAGAAAAGTAATGGATAGTTACTCATCATGCCGGTGCCTGTGACTGTGTTCAAAAGCGGTGGGTTTTCACCCTCGTTGTATTGCGGAATAACGATTTAGGCAAATTGAGAAAAACATCATGTCTGTGGTTGATAATAGTGTGTGTGCATTAATTTAATTTTCTATACCTTCTTATTTAATATTTTTCCAATTTTGAGTACTGACGGCAAGTGTTGTAACCAATGTCTTGAGACGAATGTGCTATTTACAAGTGCGATCGAGAAATGCAGGGGAAAGAAACTTATCAATTATGTTTATTCTTAAGACAAAACTGAGCCGCCATAAAAATGAACCGTGTCGAGGAGGTTACTGACACGTAATAGGGCAGAGACATATTTACACATATGTGTATATATGTCTCTGTAATAGGGTCATCCCTCGAGAACATTAACTAGTACATTGATAGTTTACTATGCAGTCAGTATCCCGAAAAAAAAACGTATGGATGCAAAACGCTTATTGGTTTCGGCTGACTACTAATACGTGCACTTTGTCTAAAAAATATCCCGGCAGCGTTAGGGGGGGGTCTTCTTATTCTGTGTTCTTTATTTTTTATTTTTTTTTTGCTATTTCTGTCTAAATACATTATTTATCACAAAACGAAAACTTACTAAATATTTTTTTATGAAGTCCTCGCCAGTTGCGGATCCAAAAAATGTCATAAGGAGGCACTAACTGTCATGCATAAAGAGGGGACCCGCTTCAGTGATTCTCTAAATAATCAACCAATTTTTTTTCCAAAAAAGGGGCGGGCCCCCATGCCCTCACTTTAATCCACCTCTAAACCCTTCCCACTTCGTATCCTTGAATTCAGATTCAAGATCTCTCTGACTAAAGTAAGTAAGTAAGTCACATTTGCTTATATCAGGTTTTTTGAATTGAACTGGCGGATAGTTGTTTCATTACCAATCGTACCACATCTCCTTATTTATATATATACGAAAGCTTTATTCATATTTTTGGTGTATTGATGAATGTGTAAAGATGCAGCAATTGTAATACATTTTAAAATACAGCACAAGAGATGCAGATTATATAAAACCAATCTCACTATACAAATCCTTGATAAAACTTATAAGACATACTGACAAACGCCATGGCAAAAACTTAAAAACGACCAAATGACGTACAACAGTCTATAAAACTTGACTATAGCATTTAAAACACATAAGAAGCACCCAGACAGTCAAACAGAAATTAAAAGAATACATAATTTGTAAAGATTTTCAACTAGGCCTACAGCTATATTTTCTTATCGTGTAACAGTAGGCAAAACATAGGTTCTGGTATTATGTGATAAAGTCATTTTTTCATGCAGACCCAGTTTTATTGATACCTTGAACTTAAAGTGGTTTTATGCATATCAGCCCAGATTATGTGTGTAATTTTATAGAACAATTCAACAATACACGTTCTAAACAGGTTAAATTCAATTTAAAAATTTACAAATTCAGATCTACTGGCATTCAACACCCAATTACTTACTTGCTGTATATTGCTAACTTTGATTGTATATTGTCAATCCCTCCACATCGTGAATACGCCATGCGAGGTGTTGGATAAGTTTGATACAGGGGGGCGACTTCGAAGCGTAGAAAAAAATCCAGGTAAATGAAAGTGTAAAATTGTGTTGTTGAAAATTTTAAGTACCAAATTCCTAAATTTGTACTTAACTCCGTTCTACGGGTAACATGGTTGTTTGATATGAAATTAGGATAAAAAGCATCCGGAAAAATTAATTATCACGTTATAAGTATTCGTAAACGGATATGAAAAAACTTAACAAGGAATAAGTATTGGTAAACGGACAGAAAGTCGCAGGACAAAGGTTTAAATTAATTATTTTACAATTGTTAAAATATATGAGAGAAAGTTCTTGACGATTTGACTTTATTTATAGATAAATGTATTTAGTTGAGGAAATGATTAATTCGCCTTCAAATAGTTTTTTTTATCAATAACTTATAAAAAGGAGACATTTTTGACAGCATGACTTCAGTTAATTACCAAACCACTTTGGCAGATTGTTTTCTTAACAATCATTGTTCATATTAATATTCAAAAATAAATTTTGGAAATAAAATCGATACAATGTAATTTTGTAGAAGGAAAAAGGGGGGTTAATGAACAAATTATTACTATACACTCACATACTTCTAAAAAGATTTGCATATGTAAGCTGTCTATAGATAATGTTAAATTATTTCAGGAGTTTCAATTAATTTAGGAGAAAAAAAAGATTATAAACAGTTTAGTTTTCAACGTCTACTACTACAAAAAATAGTGATTCTTTTTGTAGATTTGGTTCTTCAGTTTCGACTCAAAATTTCCTATTGTAATTGTTAGATGCCAAATATTTAGGAGAAGATTGTATTTGTACTTTATGTAATTGTGGTGATATTGGCGACGCGATTCATTATATTATAGCAAGGATTTGTAAAAATCCTTGATTATAGCATGTTCGGCAATAGACGAAAGAAGACAAACCCTATTTAAACGGGGTTTTGATCTCCAAGGACGCCACATTTTACTTCGAATAAGATCTATATTTGTTAACGTTTTCAAATGAAATAACTTGAATTGAAAATTTCCCGACTATGTGAAGATTTCTTATATTTCTAAATGGCTTCAATTATTACATACAAAACGAAAAATTTATTGAACTTTTTTTGTAAAAACAATATTCATGTATTTTTATAATTTTTCCAAGGAAACGTTTTTTTTTTGTTTGTTTGCAAAGTTTACATGTATGTGTTTATAACCATCACCAATCAGTCCTAATTATTAAAGATCAAACGTCGTAATCAAAATGATGATTGGTATTGAATATGATCATCGGTCATGCATGACGTATCCCAAATAACTTCTTTAATGTTGGTTTGATTTTATCAAAACCAAAATTATAAGATCAAATATTAAATTATCTATCGAATGTATACCCTCAACGCTCACTAAAACATATATAGATGTCCTGAGTGACTTTTTATGTCCTGTCTGCACTCAGGAGGTCCTGAGCGGTTTTTAGACGTACCGTTCATTTATAGGCATATATTTGAAGCTGTTCTTAATTATGTACATATATCTATAGGTATACATGTATCAGACAAAAAGACTTTCCAATGAACTTAGTTCTAGTTATCTTAGTTCCTAGTCACAGGCACTTATCTCAGAAAAAAAATTTCCTATATACTTTTAATGTTATATTAAGCAGGGACTTTCTATACTAACTTAGTATAGAAAGTCCCTGTATTAAGGTATATAGGAAACAAAATTCTGAGACAAGTGCCTGTGGTCCTAGAGTGAAATAAATTCACTTGAAATTGGCCTTTTTAAACACATCTATATATACGTTTTCTCAAGGGTTTGTACATGTAAAGTGAAATTATGTTTACTCAATGCGTAGTTACATAAGTTTATTTGCTACTTTTTTCTTCTTTATTTTATATAAATGATTTTTTTTTTTTAATTTTAACATTTTTTTCTTCGAAAGAATTGAAGTGTTGCAATAGGGAATGGACACAGATACTTAACTACATTTAACGAAAAAAATGTTGTGTAATGTCATCAATCTGTATTACACATAGACAGGATGTTCTCTAGAAAACTATGATATTTCTAATACGTTATACACACCCCAGGGTACACGCACTGTCGTAATGGAAAATTACTGCATGTTTTAATTACCTGTAATCAGCCATGCAACAAATCAGTTGACTGACCATGTCATTACAGTTTAAAAAGTTTTTCCTCAGATCAAAACGGAATATTCATTTTAACTTTAAAATTTAAAACTTTAAAAAGTATACTTTGATATAATTATGACGTAAAAGAATTTAATAATTTAATAATCGGATTTTTCCAAAGATTAAGATACAATTATATTTATTATTCTGGGACTGACAGATATATCACAGGCACTTGTCTCAGAATTTTTTTCCTATATACTTTTATTAAAGTATATAGGATTTTTTTTTTCTGAGACAAGTGCCTGTGAGATATATACATGCATAAGTCCCAGACATATATAATTGTAAATCAAAATGATTTACATAATTACTGGGAAATAATATAATGTTTCAGTTATGTTGATGTCACAAATACACATGAATTATTTGATGATGCATGCTGGAATTTCTTATCTAACTGCATGACGGTGACCACAGACATATATATATATCCATTTACTGATTCTATAATTTCTTGAGAAAAAAAAATCAGGAGGGAAGTCAGAGGGAAGTGAAACAAACATTTTAAGCTTTTATTAAAAATTGTTGGGAAAACAATAAAATACGACACTGAGTTTTGAAAAAAAAGTTAATGATTGGTCTTAATTTTTTTTTTAATAAAGATAGAAACAATTTTTTGTCCAAAGCAAAAAGAAACAATGCCCCCACCGACACACGCCGATGAATGAAAAATTCCAAGTAGGGTCACAAGGTCACATTTTAAAACTTTTTAAGGGGCACTTCAATACTTAATTGATAGGGGGTGTCGCTGGGGTTCTGTTACCCCACCCTATTCATATAATTTAGATCTTAAAAATGTATACCTTTTCATATATTGCGTGGGTAAAATTGTAACCTTTTCCCATATTGGTTGGTTTTCGTGGTTTGTGTTGGAAAAGTGGAATATTTAAAGCTAAGATTCTGTATGTAATGTTTACTTACGGCGAGACTTTCGGCTGTGAAAAAATGACAGGGCTTTTCATATACAAGTAATTGGAACTTTATCGACCTTATCATATATTTCTGATAGTTTTCCCCACCTATTCCCATATTTTCAAGCTGGAAAAAGTGACCTATATCAGCGGCACGTCCTATCACCTTGTATATAGGAAGTGCCCCCCCCCCCCCCCCCCCCCCCCCGAGTAAAATACACAAATGTATAATACCTTAATTCAGGAGCACAGTCTGTCTTTACCGTAAATAACTTCGAGATTAATATGTAAGTTTACTTTGCTAATCGATGTTCCTGTAATTCAGATTTAAATTTATTTGTGAGACCCCCGTCACTATTTTTATTCACTCAAAGAAAGGGGTTCTCCGTTACTGGGAAAATCCAAGGACGTATTGTGTTAGTTATACGTCCTTGGAAAATCTTATTTGATTCAAGATCAATTTATCGGTTACACTCCCCTATCACCAGTGATTCTTTGTGAAATGACATTCTGAAAAAGGTATACTGTTGACTATCACAATTTGCATGATTAGTTACAGATGTCGACTCGGACTACTGCAAAAGACAATAATTCAGTTCACTGATTTAGATTGAATAGTGGTTCGGTATATCCCCTCTTCCCCAAACAAGTAAGAATTAGGTTACATCTTTTCGTAGTCCAAATAATTATGACGTCTAGCACAGGAATCGGAAATTCTATCAATAAAATTCTGTAAATAATAAAGTCGACTATCAATAGAGCTTCTCGAGAAGCTCTATTGATAGTGCTTCTCGAGAAGCTCTATTGATAGTCGACTTTATTATTTACAGAATTTTATTGATAGAATTTCCGAGAAGCTCTATTGATAGTCGACTTTATTATTTACAGAATTTTATTGATAGAATTTCCGATTCCTGTGCGTCTAGCAAGGCTATTTTATTTTTTCTATGCCCCCGCCGTAGCGGTGGTGGCATTAAGTTTTACCCTTGTCCGTCTGTACGTACATACGTCCGTACGTCCCAAAATTGGTTTACGTTCTCTAACTTGAGTTTGCCTCAACCAAATGTTAAAGTAAAAACTTATACACAATGCTTATTACCACAAAACACAGATCAAGTTTGAATTTTGGTGGCGTCACATTAACTGTTCTAGAGTTATGCCCCTTTATAAATGGAAAAATTGCAAATTTTTTAGTTTCCGTTCTCTAACTTAAGTTTGCCTCAACCAAATGTTATAAAACTTATACACAATGCTTATTACCACAAAACACAGATCAAGTTTGAATTTTGGTGGCGTCACTTTAACCGTTCTAGAGTTATGCCCCTTTATAAATGGAAAAATTGCAAAATTTTTATTTTCTTCTAAATATCAAGTAATTTTTAAAATTGGAATTATCTTCCTTTGTCCATTATTATAGTTGAATCAACTACAATCAATGCTTTATACAATGCAATGTTTAATTTTGACTTCCACTGATAAAACACAGATCAAGTTGAATTTGGGTAGTGTCACTTTAACCATAATTGAGTTATGCCCCTTTATAAATTGAAAGATTGCAAATTTTTAGTTTCCATTCTGTAACTTAAGTTTGCCCCAACCAAACATTATGAAACCTATACCCAATATTCATTACCACAAAACTAAGATCAAGTACAAATTTTTTGTTTCCGTTTTCTAACTTTAGTTTGCCTCAACCAAATGTTATGAAACTTATACACAATGCTTATTACTACATAATACAGATTAAGTAAGAAATTTGGTGGTAGCGTGTTCACCTCACGTGCAGAAGGTTGATTATTTTGAACCTAACCGGGTAAAACCAAAGACTTTAAAGTTGGTATTTGCTGCTTCTCCCCTAAGCACGCAGTATTATTAAGGAGTAAGAGCAAATACTGGTTTGTTCAGAGTCAGAATAATGTGTCAAGGTAAGGTGACATGTCTCTCTGAGAACTAGTGTAAGAGATAAATTGTCTGGTCAGACAAATATAACTAGTATAAAAAGTCCATGGATACAGAATTTACTGGTATATTTAGTCCGATGTCAGTAATTTATGTCCCCAGACTAATTTTCCTAGTCCATGACATCACTATTCCTAGGTAAAAATGTCCAGTTTTTCTAATACTGTATGCAACATGTCAAGTATATTTGGTGTATGAAAATTTTTAAGGATGTACATGTTAGTCTGGCATGTTTTATTCGACCTTGACCTCATTTTTATGGTTCATTGCTCAATGTTATTTTTTTGTTTTTTGGTCAGTTTTTCTATTTTCTTATTTTCAAATTAGCAATTATAGGTCAACTATATTTGGTGTATGGAATGATTGTAAGGTGCATATGTCTGACTGAGAAGTTTCATCTTACCTTGACTTTATTTTCATAGTACATTGGACAATGTTTAGTTTTTGTGGTTTTTTTCTGGATACTGTAAGCAATAACATGAATAAGGCCACTATATTTGGTGAATGGAATGATTGTGAGATGCACATGTCTGTCTGGCATGTTTTATATGACCTTGACCTCATTTTCATGGTTCATTGGTCAATGAAAAGTTTGCATTGTTTTGTCAGTTTATCATATGCTTTAAGCAACAGGTAAATTATATTTGGCGGATGTAACGATTGTAAGGTGTGCATGTCTGTCTGGCAGATTCATATAACCATGATCGCATTTTATGGTTCTTTGGTCAATGCTAAGTTTTCTTGGTTTTTTATACGACCGCAAAATTTTGCGGTCATATATTGGTATGACGTTGGCGTTGTCGTCGTCCGAAGACACATTGGTTTTTCGCACTCTAACTTTAGTTTAAGTGAATGGATCTCTATGAAATTTTACCATAAGGATTAATTTTGGGGGTTATGGTACCAACAGTTAAGGAATTAGGGGCCAAAAAGGGGCCAAAAATAAGCATTTTTGTAACTTCCAGACATAACTTGTGTGTTAGTGTATGGATCTCTCTGACATTGTACCACAAGGTTCCATATCACACAGGGAATGCTGGGATTGATTTTGGAGGTAATTGCCTCAAAATATTAGGAATTAGGGGCCAAAAAAGGGGCAAAAAACAAGCATTTTTCTAGTTTCATGACAATAACTTGTGTGTAAGTGTATGGATCTTTCTGAAATTGTACTACAAGGTTCCATATCACAAAGGGAAAGCTGGAATTGAGTTTGGGGGTAATTGCCCAAAACGTTTAGGAATAAGGGGCCAAAAATAAGCATTTTTCTAGTTTCCAGACAATAACTTGTGTTCAAGTGTAAGGATCTCTCTGAAATTGTACTGCAAGGTACCATACCATAAAGTGAAGGCTGGGATTGATTTTGGGGGCAATTGCTTCAAAATTTTAGGAATTAGGGGCCAAAAAAGGGGCAAAAAACAAGAATTTTTCTAGTTTCATGACAATAACTTGTGTGTAAGTGTATGGATCTTTCTGAAATTGTACTGCAAGGTTCCATATCACAAAGGGAAAGCTGGAATTGAGTTTGGGGGTAATTGCCCAAAATGTTTAGCAAAAAGGGGCCAAAAATAGGCATTTTTCTATTTTCCAGACAATAACTTGTGTTCAAGTGTATGGATCGCTCTGAAATTGTACTGCAAGGTACCATACCACAAAGGGAAGGCTGGGATTGATTTTGGGGGTAATTGCCTCAAAATTTTAGGAATAAGGGGCCAAAAAGGGGCAAAAAACGCATTTTTCTAGTTTCAGGACAATAACTTGTGTGTAAGTGTGTGGATCTTTATGAAATTGTACTACAAGGTTCCATATCACAAAGGGAAAGCTGGGTTTGAGTTTGGGGGTTATTTGCCCTAAACGTTTAGGAATTTAGGGCAAAAAAGGGGCCAAAAAAACAAGCATTTTTCTAGTTTCCAGACAATAACTTGTGTACAAGTGTATGGATCTCTCTGAAATTGTACTGCAAGGTACCACACCACAAAGGGAAGGCTGGGATTGAGTTTGGGGTGATGAATCATAAGGGGGTCCAAAACATTTGGGGGAGGGGGATTTTTTTCCCCCTTTTTTTCCTTTTTTTTTTCTTTAAAATTTTCCATTTTAAATTGGTTATTTCTGATTTATATATAAAAGCAAATAATAATGATATGGTTTGATTAGGTAAATTAAAAATTTTTAAGTTCTTAGACCACATTCATTCTGTGTCAAATATTTAATCACAATCCAAATTCAGTGCTGTATCAAGCTTGAATGTTGTGTCCATACTTGCCCCAACTGTTCAGAGTTCGACCTCTGCGGTCGTATCAAGCTGCGCCCAGCGGAGCATTTTATTCATTTTATCAGATATTATAAGCATATGTCTACTTGTTGGTGTATGGAATGACTGCAAGGTGTCATATAAAAATAAGAAGATGTCTGTCTGCCAAGTTTAATATTACTGTGACCTCATTTTCATAGAATATTGATAATATCAAGCAAAAATGATGAGCAAGACAAGATACAAATGATCCAAAATTGTCAGTTGCCTACTCATTATGTAATAGTAGTTATTGTCATTAAATGATAATGTTTACCCTTTTATGTGTAGGGCAAGAACATTAAAGATAAAGGGAAACTATAAACAAAAGAAATTATCAACAAAAATAGATTTACAGACGTCAACAAATCCTAAATGGTAAGTCCACTTCTATAAAAGTTATTGCCCTTGAATAATGATTATCATGATTATTATGAAAATAAGATGTGGTATGATAAATGAGAAAACTATCCAACAGAGTTCAATTAAGTGGATGTAAGCAATGCAATTACTTATTAGAGGCCAATGATGACCTGTAAATAATGACAGGCAAAATATGGCAGGGTTGATATAAAAATAAGAAGCGGTACGATTGCCAATGAGACTTTTCTCCAATAGAGATCAAATGACATTAAATTTAACAAAATTAGTTCACTGTACAGCTTTCAACAATGAGCAAACCCTATACTGCATAGTAATCCATAAAAGGCCATGAAATAACAAATGTAAAACAATTCAATAAGGGCATGGTGTCTATCCATACTAAACATGCTTGGGGGAAACACCACACAGGTGAAAGCTAAGTGCCTGATTTTTGCACAAAACAATAAACAAAAAACAAATATGATATATAGCAACAATTGACAACCACTGAATAATAGGCCCCTGACTTGGGACAGACACTTACAAAATGTGGCATGGTTTAACATGTTTGCTGGCGCCAAATCCTCCTCTAATTAAGGACAGTGGTGTAAGTGTCAGTTCAATATAAAAACTATAAAATCAGTTGAAAAGGGTTTTTTTCTGCTCTTGGGTCAGGTTATTTTGATACATTCCCTTTTTCATTCTCAATTTTATTAACTCATTAGAATGCAACAAAGCAGAAAAACAGCTACCAAAAACACAGACCGGATGTGGCTGGAAATTTAACAAAAAAGACTCAACATACAGATCTATTAGTACTCACAGTTACTGACAGCTAATTCAAAGCAAATATCAACTAATAAAATAAACATTTAGTGAGCACCCAACCCACCCCTAACCTGGGACAGTGGTTTTAATAACAGCACAACATTTGAACAAAGCACTCAAAATGTACATAAACATGATAAAATAGCCATTTTATTGCTGTATTTCTCTTCATTTATAATTTTATGAGTTTTGTGTATTTGTAGGTCAGACATCTTGGTTTTCATGATCATCATTCAACAGGTCAATACTGAACAGCAAACTTAAAAGTTGATATTTTTCTACATAGTGTGACTTTTTTATTAATTTGAAATGGAATGTGTTTTTTTTCCTACATAAGAAAGAGGAAATTTCAACATAATGACTATAAACAAAAAGGAGTCATATCATCATGATCATAGATGCTCAAGAACTTAATCATGTAAATGCAACAACGTAATTATTAATTGAAAGAATGGAGGAATGAAAAAATATATTAGTATTTTGTTGTCCAAATGAACTTGCTTTGTCCACTCATTTAAATCGCTCCATCCAATAAAGATGTACGGAGGAAGATTTTTGAAGAACAGATTGCAAAAATGTTTTGTCTAAGAATTGTAGGAATATTCTAGCTGATGAAATAATTTATTTACTTGACTCTTATATAGTGGACTGAATAATTGTTCATAGCAAGCTAAAACAAGAAAACTAAAACTTAACAGGAAAAGTGTTTATTTTATAAATTTACAAATATAAATGTAATATTATGAACACCACAAAGGAATAAGATTCAAATCGTTTGCATATTCATGTATTGCAATGGAATTATAACAAAGAAACTTTACCTCATGAAAAGAGTAAACTATTAACTGTGCTTTGTCAATTTATTCAGTCAGAATATGAAATATTTTTTTCAGTTCTATTTTTCATAATAAAACAAAGAAGACAAAGATTTCAAATCAATATTTTTTTCTTTTATTAAGACGTCATCATTTTATTTCAGTTAAAGGATTTTATTTTTTTACTTTAAATATTATTACCAAAATAATAATAATCTTTATTGTCATATAAACAAATTAAAAACATGTTTGTGACAAAATGAAAAAAACCAAAATACACTCATATATATATTATAAACTTTTTACTACCAAACAG
The DNA here is from genome assembly GCF_021869535.1 of Mytilus californianus. Lineage (NCBI taxonomy): Eukaryota > Metazoa > Mollusca > Bivalvia > Mytilida > Mytilidae > Mytilus > Mytilus californianus. The sequence continues at coordinate 54,785,349 of NW_026262679.1, read as the reverse complement.
AATTCATTGTAACACACACATTACTGTATATTTATAATTTGAATTCCATTGGATTTTATTTTGTCCCATGGGATATTAAAAATCCCATGGGATAATTATAGTCCCATGGGATTTTTTTTGTCCCATGGGACAACAAATATCCCATGGGACTACAATTATCCCATGGGACCCAAAAAAATCCCATGGGATTTAACCAAAATCCCATGGGATAATGGTCAATCCCATGGGATTTGCCCTATCCCATGGGATATTGAAAATCCCATGTTTTTCTAAATCAAATTACAAAATATATATAATAATAACAGCAGAAAAGCAATGAAATTATTGAATCCCATGTAATTCCGCACATTTTGGTTATTTACACGACACTGTAGGTCTAAGGAGAGGCGGCGGCGGATTTGCAAATGAGTGTTTTGCAAATTAAAAGTGTCCAGTGTTACATCATTTTTCTCAACAACACCAAGACATTCATGAGCTTCGTGTACCTTGCGTCCGACTAATGACTTGACAAACGTCTGTTGTAGCTTATTTCATTGGTGTAAAACAAAATGTTTGGACGTCTAACCAGAACTCATCTTTACTCGAAAATATAGCACTGTTGCATTTTAGTACATGTATTTGCAAGGCGGAACAAAATATGTATCTTGGGAGCTAACTCATACTTTCGTTGTATTTCGCCATACACTGTTATTGTTGTCTTGAAAGATCATCTGCTAAAACTTTTTTAGGCATTACAAAGATGAAGTTGTTTGTTTATCACCAATATATTTTTATCCCATTTTTTACGGTAAAGTGCATTGTCCAGTTCATTTCCCGGAAGAGATTGTACAACCATTTATTTGATGTTTAAATTCACATATTATGTTGACTTTGAAATCGTTTGACTGTCAACTAACGACGGATTTATCAAGCTCGCGTATCACAATGGCGATTATATCATTGAAAAACCTGTAGCTAGGGTGGAAGTATTGTAAACAAGACAGGCTTATTTCAATGTCAGGCTAACGAAGCATGTTTGCCTTGATCTGTTCTATTTGTTCAAAGTACATCATACTCTTTCTGAAGCCAAAGAACCAAAATATTCTTCAGGAAACAGTTTTATTCCATTCTGCTGGTCTGTATTACACAACGTCATAGAAATCATACCACCAATTCAAACCTACATATATTCAACCACATTTTTCAATTTTAAAAGCTCTTTAACTATTTAAAGTTTATCTTCATGTGAACCATGTTTAACCAAAATTGTGAGTCTTTTGGAGCCGAAACGCGCATCAGGCGTACAAAATTTGAATCCTGGTATTTATGATGAGTTTATCATTCCCAAATCACATTTCTATATGCCAATTTTCAAACAATGTTTGGAGTCTCGTAGTGACACATTACGCACTGGAAGTCACCTATGACTTAAAATAACACTCTGGTTTTTTTTTCGATAACCTTTTTTTAATGGAAAATCATGAACAGGTAAATTTAAGTTCAAAAAGGTCCAAAATGAAAATAACAATTTTTACATTTCGTTCGTCCGAAGCGCTATATTTTGTTTTGTCAGAAAAGCTCAAATCTAAAAATTTGAAAGCCATGAATGTATTAACAAATATATGTCTTATTCAGCAAAATTTCATTCCTGTAAAAATCTGCTAGTTCTAGTTCACAAAAACATACGAAATATTTTGTTTTGTTATTACATATGTTCTCAATGCTGATTGGTGGAATTGTAAGTGTGACACCTTGAGGGTTGTTTTATGGAATTTTGTATAATGTTTTGCTGTCGAGAATACATAACACATTAAACAATTTTATATCCATTAGTTGCGTTGTTTCTTGATCAATTCAGGCATGTAATAAGTGTCAGTCTACTTTGAATTATTCGAAATACTAACAATTTTCTACCGCAGGAATAGAGAACCTTAGCCGTATTCGGCAAAACTTAAGGAATTTTGGGTCCTAAATGCTCTTCAACTTCGTCCTTTATTTTGACTTTTTAATATTTTGATTCGAGCATCACTGATGAGTCTTTTGTAGACGAAACGCACATCTGGCGTACAAATGTTTAATCCTGACATTTATGACGAGTTTATTTGTTCATTTGTTTCGTTTTTGATTCGTTATATTTCTTTCAGTATAAAAGAAAACCGAGCATTTTCGTTTTTCATATGTGACTCTCTCATTTGCGTTATTTATTTTAAATTTCAATTGTTTAGTTTACCTTCAAATATCTCATGTTCAAAACATCTGCTATACGTGATAAACATATAGATCCCTTCTACCAAAGGATCGATTTTAAAGTAGACTTATAAGATGTTTTTTTAAATTTAAGTCAATGTATTGGAAACAGTTTCGTAATTCCGTTGTATGGATGGAATTTACTTGATTGTCTGTTGTTTTACTGTTATCTGATGAAAAATAGCTGACCATGCCACAAATTGCTCTTAATGGGAGACTACTGAAATTTACGCAAAATTATTTGTTTGTTCTGGAATTGTCGAATCTATGGTATACTGGAGGCAACTCTTGATGTTCATCTCATTAAAGACATATTCGAACATCGGTTATAACGAATAAAAGTGTTAGATGAGAGAACTTGACTCGCACCTTTCGAGAAAAAAAAAGAAATACTACTAAGTAGCACCACTGAGAAATGTTTTAATCATCAGTGTTCTAGGTTGTCTTCTTCTTCTCTGAGTTATTTCCTCCGTTCTAGGAGCACCTGTGTACCACCGAGACAGATGCTACTAATTGGACATTCAAACTCCTATGGGAGAAGAACTGACAAACTAATAAAAACATAATGCATCAGTGCATAAAAACAGTTTGAGAAACACCAACCCGAGCTGTGTATTACCATAAACATTTCAAGTAGTCTTCAAGCCGCACTCGCGCGGGTATTTTCTAGTTATGTAAAATGCGAGTAAGTGACCATTTCTTGGAAAAAGAAAGGGTTAGATATAAAGGAATTCAAAGAGAAAATAGAATTTGTAAACATTGTTATAATAATGAGGTTGAAGATGAAACCCACCTTTTCTTAACATGTAAAATTAATAAACTTTACGAAAACAGCTTGAAAAAGACATAAATAATATTTGTCCAGGATTTTTGACATTATCTGACTACAATTATATCTATCTTCATTTGATATTATGCAGCTTACTGTTCCGTTCATTAAAAAGTCATTTGCACTGAGGAGAGTGGACACAACACCTGCATAAATGTAATTACTTTTTTTACTACCGCTATATATATGATGTTTAATAGTTTTGCATTGTGTATATATTTGTATTGTATTGTTTATATGTCTTCAACCTCTCGGGGTATAAATGTGCATTTCATTGATAAATAAATGAATAGATTAACTATCTTATTTATGAAAATTAATCAGAAAAAGAAAAATCAGACTCAACTTTAAACCTCTGCCAATAATCCATGACGATAGACTTTACTTTGGGTCTTCAAAATTCATACCTGCATGTTATTTGGTGCTATTTTTAACAATTTCTATCCGACCTTTTACGAAATATGTTTATACATTTTTTGTGTTTCGAAAGTTAATCATGACAACCAATCAGAGAATAGTTTTAATATGTATTGAGTATAATTATTGAATGGTAAAATTAAGACTTATTTCAAGCTTTCGTTTGTTTTCTTATGCATTGTTGTGAAGTTGTCCGGGAAGCACATGCTGTCATGAATGCTGAATTTTATTGAGAAAATAATTAAAAATCTAATTTTGGAATGCCTATCGATTGTTGTCGGCAAATCAAAAGTACGGATTTTTATGAAACATACTGTAATGTTTTTTTTTTTGTTTTTTTTTCATTTTGAAGTTCAGTTAAAGTTGAATCTATGTCTGTTTGATGTTGCAATACACCACATGTCAGTCATATGACTTTTTATCGGCAATTAGTACATTTTCTCCTTGATTTTTTTTAGATCATGGACAGGACTTGATATTCGAAAATATTAGGCAATGGCGTCAAGTATCAGGCTTGCTTGATATTTTTGATGATAATGGTGTCAAAAACAAAAATGCTATTATTCTATACTTATGTACCTAAAATGAGAGTATACGTCAGAGATATATTTGAAAAAAGCATCTATCAATTGGTGTGCAAAATACATTTTTTTTTAGATTGAGAGACTAATTGTGGTTGTTTACAAATAAAAGCTCAATTCATTTCCAGATGATTGATTAATTGTTGGTTGCTTAATTTCTGTATACCATTGTTTTGACTATGGCTTATCATAATAAAGACATATAGTGATAAAACAGCTTGGACTGCTTAAGGCGAAGTGTACGTAATTAACTACTCCACAGAATTTTTTTAAATTTTACATATGGATTCTGCTTGTAAAAATACATCAGACAATGAAATAAAAAAGGGGTTAACCGTTTTCGTTTTTCAGATACAAGCTGTTAAAATTAACAGCATGATACGCAAAAAAATACAAAGGATATATAGGGAAAATCATAAAAATCGGCAGATGTTTTTACTTTATCAAGATTTTCTTATTCGTTGGTCCACAGAATTTTTTAAAAAATCGATATGCGATTCAAAAATGAACGACGAACCCATTGGTGCAAAGTAAGTCCTTAGCAATCGTGCTAGTTTTCAAGCTATATCCTGTGGAAATTTGATTTTTAGCGGAAAGAATAAAAAAAACATTCGGCGACGTTATTGATGTCTACTGTAACGTCATCACAATTTCTACTCTATAACGCTGTTATACCGTACAGTGTCGTATCAAAATTGTGAGTGTGTATAACCCATTTTCCTAATTATTGCAAATGCTCAAGCGTATTCAATTGATAAGGAAATAAACTAACTATTTTTTTAAGGATATTTCTGCTGCCAAAAAAAAAAGCAAATTGGCAAATAAATATACTGCAAGTGAAAGAAAGTTACTGTATAGCTTTGATCATTGTTGAAGGCCATACGGTGACCTATAGTTGTTAATTTCTGTGTCATTTGGACTCTTGTGGAGAGTTGTCTCATTGGCAATCATACCACATCTTCTTATTTTTATATTGTATTGTTCTAATAATTATGAATCAAATATCAAGTTTGAAATTGTCCCGATTAACACAGCGTTGACAGAATGATTCTATACGTATTTAAATAATCGGTTATAATATTGGGATCGCGTATACACGTCTTTTTTAAAATCTTGTTTCTGCATGTTTGCATTTTAGAAAAGTGAATATAATTTGCTGCATCTTTTCATCCTCACCATTTTCCGCTATTCGAGGTATTGCGCACAAAACCCATTTTATTTGTCAGGTTCACACACGTGCCCGTGACACAACTCTGCAATTTTATTTAAAAAATTTCCTGTCTCGATCGATTTCCCTTTTCTTTAACTACACGACAAAGCATGATATAATGTTTGCCAGAGATTTTAATTAAAAATGAAATAATTTCTTGTACCATTATTTGTTAAATTTCCACATGCACGACTCCCAAAAAATAAGAAAACTGCATCTGCATATTATCTTGAGAATTTTTGTGGCTGTTATAAGGTCAAAAGAAGAACCCGCATATGAATTTTAGCAAAGTAAAACAGATCTAAGTTTTTGATATAACTTCCCGTAGCGCAGATCATTCCCAGTGTTAGCCTTAGCCTTAGCATTGTGTATATGGTGAATATGCTATACCATTGTGTATAGTGTAATGCTAAAGCTTTGTGAATAGTGATATGCTATAAATGTACTGGCGTAATACTATAAATGTACTGGTGTAATGCTATAAGAATGTACCAAGGGCGATGCTATACGAGTTTACCTAGTGTAGTGCCATACAAATTGTTCCTGTATATAATGCAAATGAATTGCAGTTTTGTTAATATAATATGAAAATAAGGAGATGTGGTATCATTGCAAATAAGACAACTATCTGCCACAGTTTAAGGTAGATCGGCTGTCTTTTTCTGCGCGTCCGTTCTAACATCATGTTGCAAAAATACTTTTTTGTTTAAAAAATATTTTACCAAGTATCATTTAATATACAACAAAATACCTAAAACTTGAAATTTAAAGATTGAACTATCAAAAAATTAAGTGTCGTAAAGTATATTTAAAATTTTTGGGGATTTTTTCAAGAAAATAAGGCCCGTGACCCCCTATTTTTATTTGATATTTCGGAGTTATTAATGAAAAGCAATTCTCTCATCGAGTTTTAGCCAATTATATTGTTTAATGTTTCCGCAATAAGGAAAACTTGTTTCCCCTATATTAACAATATAAAATAACCCAAATTTCGTTAATTTCAATGTGTTAAAATAAATTACGAAAAAACAAGATCCGTGATCCCCAGTTTTTATATTGAAATTTGAAATGACATTGACCCAGAAGTCTTTTACAGAAGTTTAAGAAAAATTTATCTTCCAACATTTAGACACCCCAGCTACCTTAAATGATGTGGATGTAAGCAATTATTATAGGCAACCATACGGCCTTCAACAATGAGAAAAATCCATACCGTATAGTCGGTTATAAAAATCCCCGACATTGTAGACCTTATTTTCTTCACCCCCTCCCCCTTCTTCCCCTACCTTATACTACTGCTGAATGATACACAAAAGAAAACAAATTTCGCTATCCCTTCGAAATTGGAATTTGATAAAGAAAAAATAACACGTTCTATTTTTATCATACATGTGTAGTTTCAGTTTCAACCATGGTTCTAAATTTAAATTTTACTTTCCCAAAAAATTGCGGACGGAATAGAAGACACCTGTTTATTTTCTGCACCTTGAAAACTGAGATTTGGATGACATAGATTTTACTTATTCTGAGATAAATGTTATAGTGCTCAATTCTTAGTTTCTGAGTGTGTAATGTTTTGTGGACGGAATCTGATGGTTTTTTTTTTTGCTGTTGGCTTTTGTTCGGCTTATAAATGTTATACTAGTGGTCGATTACCCTTTAGTATCTTTTATACTTTTTACATAAATAATAAAATATAAAACATCATAAAACTTTCAATTGCATAAAAACGGACATGCCAACGTCTTTCTTGTTCAACACGCAAATTCACATGCAATATAATTATTCGTTACCTAGAAAATCTATAACTTTACGCGACACTGTGAATTTCATTCAAAACTATGGTTTTTCAAAAAATATTGTGGGGTCAATTCTGGTTTGATTTTAATGAATTTGATACGAATAGAAGCAGAAATGTCACTGGTTTATTTGTTTATTTGGTTATAATTTTGTTGTTTAGGCGTTTTTACCTTCTGTTGAAATAAACACGAGTCGTATTGTGTACCTGCTCCTGCGTGTCTAAAACAAAAATAGTGGTAATAGAGTCAGACTAACTCACAATAGGATACTCAGATTTCTGATTGTAGTCATTCTAATAATTTCTTTGAAGTTTTGAGATAGCACTGTCACAGGAATACTTGTTTGGATTCATGATAGACCGCACGAACTCATTTTTCTTTCATGTGCCCATTTTTTCTTTCTTGGAGTAGGGGAGATAACCCGCGTAACTAACGACGCACGTTTTTTTATCCTAAATTCCGCTAGAGGCGTGCAATTACGTACACTTCGTCTTAACGTAGATTCACTCATTTTTTCCACGACGCTTTTATTTAATCCAAAGGTCATCAGATAATTAAATTGGGAGTTATAAAATCAAGTTGTAAACGTGTAACATAAAAAGGTGTTAAAGCTGCGTTTTGACACGTGAACCAAACGCATAAAGTATTCTTGTCATGTCTTTTCTTGCGATTGGTTTTTCCTGTTTCAACATCTGGTAACAACCTCTGCAAAATATAAATGGTGGTTTTAATTATTTTCATAATGAAGACTTAGTGAAGAGAAGTAAAACATGGAATATTTCAATCGACGTAATCATTTTTTAAATAATAAAAAAGAATACGGATAAGAAGACTATATCAAAGCATGGTTCAATGCAAGAAGATTTAAGTCATTTTGAATACGTGTCTACGTATGTATCCATCCCTGGCTTTCAAATATTAATATATGACCTGTCCTGATGAAGGTAATTCAAAAAAAAATCTTCGGACGCACGAAATTTATAAGGTTTTGTTTTCATTAACGAGACTTCAAATTATATGCATGAACTTAATTTCTTATCACTTCTCTCTTAAATTAACAAATGAAGATCATTTAAACAACACCAGTTAAGTGTTGTATAATGCGTCATATCTGAAAAGGTATTTTTGAAAAAGCCGTTAATTGCCAATTTGGAAAAAGCTGAATTAATAAACATTTTTATAGCCGGATTTGATTACTAATTTTTACAAGAATGACTATTTGCTTACATCACATCATTTAGTATTTCGTTGATAGTGTCTCAGTGTCATTCATACCACATTTTAGTATTTCATTCTGGGCATTCCCCATAATCATATCCGGTACCTCCAAATCATATTTGGTACCTCTAAATCACATCTTCGTAATTTAACAGCGATTAAATGATAGTTATAATAAATATAATTATATCGCATTCTAGAATTGATTTACATCTTAAAAAATTTCACAAATAATCATGAAATGTACAAGTATTTGAACAAACCAGTCGGTTTAACGATTATAAGAATTTGATGTTCGTACAGATATTGTATAGATCTTCGTGATAAATTACCCGGACAAAAATTGGAGCGTAATAAAAACTAAGCAGTAAACAATAAGTGAATATGTGAAAGAAAGCTATTCAACTGCTCGAAATGCATTCTTATATGTTATAGATGCAATACTTATACCGCCAAAAGATAACTTATCTTGCGAAGTATTCAAGATTCGACAACCACTGAATCACAGGCTCACAAACATGTTTAAACCCACCACATTCGGTTTGTGCCTGTCCGAGTCAAACTAAAGAAACACCAGAAGATTTATTAGACTGCCATATTCTTGAAAACTGAAGAATGCCATTCATCAATGATCTGAATAATAAAATATAACAATTTTAGAAAGCTTTCTTCCACAGATAATTTTTTATGATAAAATTAATGTCAAATGAATGAGGAATTGAATGGGGGTCCTTCATTTCTGTATTCTCAGATTAATTTTTAGACCATTTTTCTCTATTCTTTATTTTGAATGATTTTGTTAGCCTTTTATTCTCTATTCTTTATACATGTTATATTTAAGTACCCCATTATTCTCTATTTGCCTTATTTTTCTCTTGAATTTATTTTGCCCTTTTATCAGTATTTTTGGCTTATTATTCCCTATCCTTTAAACCCATCCAGACCCTCATGCATAAAATTTATTAAATAAAACTTATTCAGAACGTATAATGGACAATCGGGATGCATTACACATAAATCTGTAATGTGAATATGATAGAGTTGTCTCTCTGTGTACAAATCTAGCTGGGTGCCATGAATTCATATTTACTTCCGATATTGATCAATTATTAATCTAATGTAATGTCTTATTAGTTTATTAATATTCCGTTTTTTTGTTATGTCAACAACAATAATCATTGCATTGTTATTTATATTTTCCTCAATGGGCCCCCTGATTGGTTAACGAAACTATATTCTTCTTTATCTGAAGATCTAATACATGAGTAATTTATAAAAAATAAACCCGTATATTTGTTTCCGTGTTTGACTCTTTCACTATGCATTACACAAAAGTGAAAATAGAAATCAGATATTGTGACATGAGAGAGATCAAAAATGACTTTTATCCAAATTTTAGGCTGAATTGATATTCACAACATTATAGGAAGGTAAAAAAGTATATAAGTTTGTCACACTGACAAAGAAAAAGTACGCTTAAAAGAAAACAAATATTCACAACTTTCGCTTTCCCTGTGCAAAATGTTGTTGCGCCCCATTCATGCCATATTTGTTGGCATTTAAACTACATTTTAAAAAAATTAAAAGGAATAGCAAAATGGTGTTAATAAAAAGCTACCTGCATCTAAAATACACAATGACTTTTTTTTTTAATCATATTATTATATTTCTTAATTACCAGATTACCATGTTTACAAAGATTTTGAATAAGGGTATCCCCTTTTTCATTTTTGTGCTATTTTTAGATCACCCATTATTAGAAAACAGAAACATCATTCATTTTCAATAAAGACTATGCATAATTGTATAAATGCCAGGATAAAGGACAAAAATTACCTGACCTGAAATTTAAAATTGATTATACATTCTGCATTGTTCTATACACACTCGCCTCATACTTTCAAAATAACACGTCCTGGTACTGTAGTTAAAAAATACTGGAAATGCACTCCACTTATTATATGAATATAAATATTATAAAAAGTTCACGACAAGAATGGAAAACTTAATATTGAATTTTGAATGCAAATTAAAACCTGCGGAGTTCAATTGCGATAGACTTAGATTTCCTTTTGGTTACAAAGATGCTCAAATAGTTCTTGTTTCATCCTTTTCTCAAATTCAATTAAGCAATAGGTCAGTTATATCAAGTGTGTATCATGGTCATTAAGTTTTGGTGGTATCTAAAGTATAAAAGTCAGAAGATGGGGTATGATGCCAATGAGATATTTATCCACCAGAGACCAAGTGCATAGATGTAACACTTGTTTAGTAACTTAATTTTGATATGAAACAGTTATTTTATCTCAACAGCTCTTAAAAAGGAAAGTAACGAAAAAATTATAAACAGTTATAAAGATAAACTAAGTTAAATAGATTACTTTTCCATGAAAAAATCACTTTAGAATGTTTAATTCTGAAATGAACTGAAATGAAAGATACAGAGCAATTTTTAGATGATAAAATAAAAGGCATTTTGGGATAATTTTGTCGATTTGTCAAATGTTCATTTGTAAGACAATTAATTTTTACAAGTGTGCTTTGCTTCAATTAAAGGTCAAATATGGAAAAAATTGCTGTTTTTAGGTAAAAAATGTCCACTTTAAGACATACAAAATTGATATTTTTGGCATAAAACCATCTCCAACATGAAATCAAGTATTTTTTTAAATTCAAAGTCTCAATTCAAATATATTAATTGAAAACAATATTGTTAAGAGTTTAATCACTGAAAATTGTGTAAAAATTACTTCACTTTATTAGGAAAATTAAGAAAAAAAAAAAATTCAGCCTTATGTAAGTGGATCTGTTGTAATCTTTCATATGATAATATTTTGAATATCTTGTCAATACAAAATAAAGTGGTGACTTTGAAAAGAAGTAAAAAAAAAAATTTCGTTACCATGGTAACATATTTAATGCAAAAGTAAATAAAAAAAAAATAGAAAATTCATTTTTTTTCCTGGACAGGAATAATTCTTTATTAATGTTCTGTACATTTTTAGATATGACATGTTGTCCCGATTGTATTGAATACTTCAAGATCAGAAGGGAAATAAAAATCCCGGACTTCAGAGGTATCAAAGGAAGTAACATACAACTGTCTTTCAATAATATAAGCCATAAAAAGCTTATTAAATAAGACAGAAACCACTAAAAATATCACAATGAAATTTTCATACCAATTTATAACAAAAATATGGCAAATCATATATCTTTGTATTTTGATAACATCTATGATAAACTGACATCCTCCTTTGGTCTCTCGTGAGTTTTTCTTGTTGAGAATAATACCCCATCTCTTTATATGTTACAGAGGTAACAGCTTAAATATTAACATGGAACATTAAGGCACTGAAATATATAGTATTCTTCAGTTACACTTTCAACCTTTATACACTTGATTGTTTTTGGATTGAAAAGATTTCTTTTGAATAGAAAGCAGATCATTTTGCCTCTTTTTAAGCAACTGTTTGCTTCTTTCATTGGATACTGGTTCATTATCGTCATAACAACCCCAAAACAAATTATTTTTATAATTCAAAATGTTCATAATATTTACATTATTTGCACTGATTTCAATTTCTTTTTGTCTTTTGAAAAGAAAAACAGTTTGTGTTCAATATTTGGAAGTTTAATAACAAATTTGTAAAATGTCATTTGAGCTTTCAAGATTGATTTTCTTTCATTTCAGTCCTATACTTCCCGTGCACATGCTACATGACTGTAAATTGAGCATTTGAGGTGTTTCTATGCAGTTTGTTTATTCTTGATACTTTGAGCATGTCGCCTCGCTTTTTCGTTTCTTTTTCTTTTATCCGGTCAAGACATTTTTGTTTCAATTAAAACTACTGATAAATGCGGCGCTCGTTTCATAGCTGAAGTAATTTAGCTTTTTTTTTTTTTCAGAGTCCATTAAATCTGTCCATTCAACAGTTTTGTTGTTAATCCACATTAAAGTTGCCTCTATGTGTTGCATGGATGCATTTGGTTTAAAAGAGCGACTTTGCCCGAAATCGGAAAGTTTTTTTTTCTTCACTTGTACGATTACTAGTATGTTTAAGAACAGTAATTAAAATGATTCTTCGCGTATTGTTTCGTTATTTGAACTATGATAGCCTTCAAGCAAATTACTACATCAAAAATGTCATATTTGCATGGTGGAATTTCAGGTTTCAAAACAGTTTCACCAGATATTAAATCACTTGGATCTTTTAACCACTGTTTTAAATGTATTTGAAATTGTAAAAAAAAAATGATTCAAATCCAAAATGTGTGTTTCTACAGTTTTGCGATCAATACGTTTTTGAAATGGAGTGGGAATATTTTTTCCAAATCTCCAGAAATATTGTTTTGTCTTGAAGTCCGGAAGAACACAGCAACGTGGCATTTTCAAATATAATTTTAAATCTTGTATGATCAAATCTTCTCTATCTACAAGTTTTTCCTTTTGAAAAGAAATACGTTTTAAAGTCTTCCAGTTGATGCGTTACCACTTAACACCAGAGCACTGCAAACCGTACGCATGCATTTACAGCTGCACTGTCCTTGTCAGACCAACCTGAAAATGTGAGAAGGTGACTTCTTCCATGTTTTCCAGTGCCATCATTTACTATTTGTTTATATTCTTTTAATGCTTTATTAACACTATCACTCATATATTTGCCAAAAGATGCAAGTGATAAAACCATTGGTGTATTTCAGCAACCTTTTATTATTTATTTTCTGACATTTTGACCCATAAGATCTCTCCTCATTTAAAGAAAATGATCATAAAATGTTTTATAACAATATATTGATTAGACATCAGCTTTTAATTACTGGGCATTAATTTCGCAAAACTTTCGTCGAGATCATCATTTGATATTTCTCATCTGACCTAATCCGTGATTATTATAAACTTTCCCAGAAAGTATAAGCAGTAATTCATATATAATAGATTAATTGAAATGACTGTTAGGTGTACATGTTTGTCTGACATGGTTCGTTTTACCTTGACCACATTTACATTATGTTCATGGTTCATTTGTCAACAATATTATTTGTGGTTTACTGTAGATTCATTTATTTTCTTGGGTACCAATTTTCGTAGATTGAGAAAAAAACGGTATTTCATGGATATTTGATTTTGTAGCTTTTCAAAAGTCTGCATACCAAGCTATATATAATTTCAGCTTACTAGTTTTACATATAATTTCATGGTTAACTAATGCCCTATAATTCCGTTAAAATTTGGATCCAATGAATAATAATGAATCCATATTACATCCTTTTCGCATGAACTGTAAGAAATAGATCAACTGTTCACCCTCCATGTCTGTCTTGCAGGGTTCATTTGACCTTCACCTCATTTTCATGGTTCATTTGTCAACGTGTAATTGTTGTAGTTCCGTAAGATCATGAGACACTTAATGCAATAGTTGAACAATAGTTGGTCATGAATGATCTTAAAGTGAACATGTATTTTGGCAGGGTTCATATGACATTGACCATATTTTAATTGATATTTACAATGTTAAGTAAATGTGAAAACGAAGTTACATGTAATGGACGTATGAAAATTTGCTCTTGTCAAATCTTGTGATATTAAAGGATTATATTGATTTATTTGATTATAAAAGTGTCAGAAACTATATTGCAATGTTCAGGTGTCCAATCTAGATGTTAAATAATAGAAAACCAGGACGAAAAGCTCGTCGTACTCGTCAGATACAGAAGTAGAACAGATTCTACCAATAACAAAAAGAACCAAAAAAAAAAACTAGCTTAGAACAGTTAGCTCACCTGTCTAATGCAAAGGAACCCGGACAAGACAATCCAGTTACAAGGTCAGTAAATGACATTTATGATTTATTGATGAAAGTTAGTAATAACCAAGAATTTCTTTAACAATCCATGGAGCAGCGAATCACAAATTTAGAAGCCAGTTTAAAGACAGTAATATCAAGTAAAATGAAATCGTTGAAAGATGAAATTAACATTGAGTTTGCTTAGTTTGATAAAGAAATACCAAGTGTAAAAAAACAAAATAGATACTCTGAAAAAGGTGAAAGCTCAACCAAAACACAAGTGTCACAGAACATTACTTTCTCTAAACTAGTGTTTAAAAATGTACCAAATGCCGACACGGGTGATAGCCACGATTCCTTGAAGGCATATATTAGCGGTAGCATTACCTATCTTGAACTGGATTTTATAATGCGTAGGATCTAAAACCAAACAACAGAATCAACAGAACAAAACGGTACTTGTGAAATTTGATAATGAATCTCAACGTTCAGATGTAGTAAAGAAAATAAGAAAACTTAAAGATAATCCTATGTATAGTCATGTCTACGTCGAAACTGACAAAACTCGACACGAACGCATGCAAGAAGCAAACATTCGCAAAAATATAAAGACCATTCCTAGTCTCGAAATTCGTGGTGGTAGGGTCACTAAAAACAAAATTATTCAAAGTCAAATTTAGAAATTGCAAATTGGAACTGTAAATGATGGTATCTTTCAGAAAATACGAAGAATAGCAGAATTTTACGGGAACAAATTCTTAGTTCTTTAAATTTTGACATAATTGGAATATGTGAAACTCATCTGCAATCAAATCAATCTATAGAAATACTTGGATACGAATGGTTTGGGAACAATAGGAAGAATATACTTGTGAATTCTTGGCGAGGCTCTGGTGGTGTTGGATTTTTAGTGTCGAAAAGTATCTTTGAGAACTTCACGTGTAGCGTTTAGTGTGATAATTATGAAGACATTCTATGGATATCTCTTAAGTGTAAAAATTACATAAATTTCGTTATTCACCTAATATGTGTGTGTTATTTGCAACCGGAACGCTCTTGTAGGGGCAATATTGCACAGGAATATTATGATGTTTTGTTGTGTTCGAACCCCGCTCGTGCGGGTGCACTCGACTCCAATCTTAATTGACTAGGATTGTCAGTTTTTCTATCGAAGGTCGCTGGTTTTCTCCAGGCACTACGGCTTCCTCCACCAATAAAAACTGGCCGCCACGAAATAGCCCAAAAGCGGTGTGTAAAAATGGCGTTAAAACACCAAAAATCAAATCAAATCATGTTCTGTTGTCGCAAATATATTTGTACAGCGGTTGTTCTAATTTATTTGTATTTGGCGATTTTAATGGGAGGATTGGAAATTTACAAGATTTTGATGATAGAATTGATTTTATTCCTCAAAAGTCAAGTATTGACGACGTCCGAAACGCATTTGGAAATTACTTTTGGGATTTTATTAAAAATGCAAAACTATGTGTATTAAACAGAAGATTTGAAAATAATACAGACAATTTCACGTATATTTCGAAATCTTGAAAGTCAGTGGTTGATTATATTGTTGTTCCATATACTGACTTTAACAAATATTCAAAATTTAAAGTACAACTAATTTCAGACATTCTATTGCTATATGACGTTAACTCCTGCAGCAAAAGCAATCATTCCAGATCACTCGATTCTTTCATGTAGTCTTTCAATTAGTGAGTATACATGCGATTACAGTGAAAATGGTAAAGACAGTAATATATGTTCCAAAAGACGCAAGTATAATGTATGTAATGTTCCAAATGATATTTTCGAAAATAAACGATGCACGAGAGCGATTTTAAGCGTTATTGAACAAATGGAAAACTAGTTTCGATGTCAAAACGAAATCGATAAATTATACGGAAACTTTGTCTCTGTACTTCATAGTGAAATGGATAATCATATACCCTTCAAAGATATCGGAGAAAATGTTACAAAAAATCGGAGAAAACACATACAAAAACCATATTGGAATGATGAGTTAAGGGAGCTACTTTCTAAAGTTAACCGATCTGAAAAGGATTATCTGAAATATAAAGGGTGTAAACGGACACGGGATTTTCTCAGAAGCATTTTTATCGAAAACAGAAAACAATTTGACAAACGATTACGACAGTTTGAACGCACTCATCAGGCGTCGATCCGTGACAGACTTAAAGCTTTAAATGATTCAAATCTGAAGGCATTTTAGAGAGAAAGTGATAAGCTAGGGCCGCAAAAACATAGACCAGATATTGACGTATGGAGGATGGAAGCTTTTCTACAGATCAGGAAACAATCCTCAAAAGACGGAAAAGCGAATATAACAAACTATTTAAATCAGACACTACGTATACACTGGTAGACGATACATTCATTGACAATTTAAGCGAACTTGATGAACAGTTAGAGCGCGAATACGAGAGCGTAACGGATGAAGATGATGAAATTTTAGCGCCCGAACTATTCAATGAAAATATTTCAATTGAGGAAACAGAAGAAGCAATGAGACAAGTCAAACTAGGAAAAGCGGTAGGTGTTGACAATTTACCAAACGAAATTCTGTGTGATGAAATTTTGACTGTCCCGTTACAAAAGTTATTTGATATGTGCTTCACTCATGGTATAGTTACTTCACCATGGTGCCAAAGTATTATTCATTCTATATTAAAAGATGGAAAAGACTACCGTGATCCACTAGGATATCGTGGCATATCCTTAATGTCAACTGTTACCAAAATGTTGAGCTCTATCCTAAATCGCAGACTTACCTCTTATTTTGAGAGGAATACTTTGTAACGAATACAATGGATTCAGAAAATTGAGATCCTGTTTAGACCACATTTATACACTGTGAACTATTTTAAGAAACAGAAAGCTAATGAAACTTGACACACACTTATGTTTTATAGACTTTAGCAAGGCGTTCGATTCTGTTAACCATGCCTACATCTGGCATAAACTTGTTAAAGCGGATGTTTATGGAATTCTGCTGAGAACGATTCAAAGCATGTATACAAACTTACAAAGTTGTGTTCGACTAAACGGTAATCTAACAGATTGGTTTTCGGTCGAAACTGGTGTTCGTCAAGGAGATCATTTGGCTCCTTCATTATTCGCACTCTTTATCAACGACTTGACTACAGATATACATTCTTTGAATTGTGGAATCCGTTTGGATACTGACTATGAAATTAGTACATTACTTTATGCTGTCGGATACAGAAAACGGATTGCAAAAACAATTAACAGCACTAAATAACTGGTCTGTTAAATGGAGCTTGCAAGTAAACTGTTACAAAACGAAAGTTATGCACATAAGACAAAAGTCATCTTCGCGCTCAGATACAGTATTTAAGATGGGGCTATTAGTAGAGCACTTGGTGCCTTATCATCAAAATATTTTCTGGTGGATGGCTTTGATTACGAAACATACACAAAACTATTCGCAAGTACAGTTATCCCAATCATGGACTATGTATCTGGTGTCTGGGGTTACAAGCCTTACGATAATATTGAAAGACTCCAATACAGAGCAATCTGGATATTTATGGGAGTTTGGAAATGTAGTCCGATTCCGGCTATTTGTAGTGATATGGGTTGGACTCCTGCATATATCTGTCGCCAGTGTAACATGATAAGACTTTGGCATAGAATAGCAAGTATGCACGCAAGTCGAATTCCAAATAGTATTTTCCAATGGGATTCAACATTCTCAGAAAATCATAGGAAAACATGGCATAACGAGCTCAAATCATTGATGGAAAAGGTGAACTTTTGGATTTGTTGAATAATAATTACACAAATGGACTAAGCGGAAAGTTTATTGCCAACTATTCAGAACTTCTGCTCCGTCAAAAGCATCACGATAAATGGAAACTGAATGTTATGAACATGCCAAAATTGCGAACTTTTAAATGTCTTGAAACAAACTTTGAAACACAGCAGTACATAACCACTAGTATAACACAACAGAGATCGACTTCAGCCAGAATGCGTTGATGAACTTTTCCACTGGAATTAGAACTTGGGCGTTATAGTGGTATCCCGTCAAATAGACGTTTTTGCAAAGTTTGTTATGACAATGTATCCGTTGAGGACGAAAAACATTTTTTAGTTCAATGTCCTTTATATGTGTATGAAAGAAACAACCGTTACGCCTTTGCTGACTTTCAGCAACGTAACAACATAGACTTTTCCGTTCTTTCTGATGACGAAATACTCATTTCTGTAAACTAGTGTCAAACTATATATTCAATATTTCAAAAATCCCAGCTCAGTTACTTTCATATCATGACATAAATAATTTTGTTTGAAAATGTTCTTGAAGTATAAATTTCATATTTTTGATATTAGTAGTTATTGATATTAATTCAGATCCCATGGACACCCCACCAAAAATACTTTGTGGGATATGTGACGCCCAGCATATCACGAAATGTGCAGATTTCTGGTGCCCGGAATGTGACGATGGTTTGTGTACTGAATGTAAAAGCCATCACAGTTTTTCACAATCAAGTCGACATCATGGTGTAATATCGATAGAGGACTACAGAAAACTGCCTACTGATATTTCAAGCATAGTGCACCACTGCATGGAACATGAGAAAAAACTTCAAATGTACTGTCCACATCATGATCAACTTTGTTGTTTTTCATGCATTTCAACAAGTGACAAAGATTGTACTGGGATGTTAGCTATTGAAGAAATGGCAAAAACCTCTAAATCTAGCGGTTTGTTGGAAAGTTTGCTAAAAGTTACTAAAAAACCTGAAAAACAAAATTAAAAAAATAGTGCAAGATAGACAAATAAATCTGACTAAAATACAAGAGCAACGACTTAACATTCCCGCTGGAAATCAACAGTTACGTGTAAAAATCAATTCCCATTTTGTTCAATTAGAACAAAACATCGTTAAAAAATTGAATGCCGTTGAGTGTGATTTGAAGACAAAAATTCAGGATCTGTTAAAAGAACTTAAGGAGAAATCAGAAAGGATAGCAGTATTACACAATAACATTTCAGGTCTTCAAAATCATGCATCCGACTTACAAGCTTTCATAGGTAGTAAAAAGCTAGAGGAGAAAATCGAATTTGAAGAGATCTACGTTTAGACATTATTGGAAGATGAACGTTTGAAACAGTTTTCCTTAAAATGTACTCATAATGAGGGGATTGAGAATTTACTCCAAAGCATCACGTCGTGTAGTTTGATATCGATGTAATCTAGTCCACCATCTGTTGAGATTAAACTGGAAAAGATTAAACAAGCTCAGATGATGTCTGCTAGCTTTATTCCAAAATCTGTTGATAATGTCCGTGCAACATTATTGCGAAAAATACAGATTCCAAAAGGGAAAAGTAATAGGTACAACATAACCGGTTGTGGTATTTTTCCAAACGGAAAAGTTACTTTTGCAGATTGTGATAAGAACATGCGACTAGTGGTTTTGAACACTGATGGTGCTTTTGAACACTGATGGTGCTTTTGATTATGAATTACCTTTCTCAGAACTAAGACCGTATAGTGTTGCATGTATTAATGACACGACGGTAGTTTTCACAGTATGGGACTCCTATGAAATATATCTTTATGACCTTAAGTCAAAATTTATTAAAACTACGATCAAAGAAAACAATGTTTGCTACGGTGTTGCACATCATGACAGGATGTTATATTATTGCAGCAAAGACAGTGTTATAGTTGTACAACTAAAAGACAGTATGTCATCTACCATTGTAAATTTAGATTATATAAATAATGGTTGGAGAAATATTGCATCATTTGATGAGTCAATTTATTTAACAAACCATGCTAACAACTCAGTATCCTGCTTCTATGTTCAAGGCAGTAAACTATGGGAATACAAAGCCGATGAAATTCTCAAGGGTCCAAATGGTACAGCTGTTGGTAAATATGGTATCGTATATGTCGCTTTAAAACACAAGCATTGTATTGTTGCAGTATCACCAGATGGAAAGAGAGCAGTGGATCTTTTAAGTTCGAATGACGGCATTGAAAATCCATTCACACTTGTATATGACAATGTTAGGGACTTGTTGATAGTAGTAAGCTATCGTGGTAATTGTGCTTTATTTGAGATTAGACAAATCGGATGAAACGTGAGGGAATCGGACGTTATTCCACTATTTAATATTAAAAACAGGTTTTCAAACATGAAAAACTTCTTTCTTGTGCAAGCCAGGTTTGCTACAAAATAATAAATTGTAGTCTACTAGAGGTTAAATTATATATGCAGTAATACATTGTTTAGAAGAAAAAAAAATTTAATGTTCATAATGGAATTTATCATGCATATGGATAATCATGGGAATAAGCATTCATCGAATGACTTAAATTAACACTGGTCATGGTTGTAGTACTTATAGTATTAGTATACCCTCATTATTAAACGCTATTTCAAGAATTTATACCACAACGAAATTTTTTCTTGTTTTGGTTGCAATTGTTGTTTTCCATTCGTTTGATATGTTTGAGCTTTTGCCAAATGATAAGAGACTGTCCTTGTGAATTTTTCCTTGGAGTTCTTGGAGTATTTGGAGTACTTGGATAATTTTTGTTCTTTTTACTTTTCATTAATTAAGATTTACTTTCATTTTGAATTGAGTGTGAACAAAGGACGGAATTATCGCACTATTTTATTTCATCTTATTTTTTTTTAGCTTGCTTGATGAAATTGGGAAAATGAAAAATAACCTGTATGTTAGTAATGAATTTTAAACTTTTTTAAAATTCTATTGGCAAAGGCGGCACATCTCTTTAAAGTGTATAGGAAAAATGATTAGCAAGACTAGATTCATAAATAAGTAAACATGGTCGAAATCGTCAGTCAACTTCTCATAAGAGTTATTGTCCTAAAATAAGGATTTACCCTAATGTTTGCTTATTGCGCAAAACCTACAGTTGCTAAAATTTAAAAGAGGAATAGCAATGATCAGCTAGACACGATCTGCAAATAAGTCACATTAGTTTAAATCATCAGTCCACTTCTTATACAAGTTACCAGGATTAATATATTGCCCAAAAAAAGGTGAGCCTTTTTTTAAGACATGTACGTTAATTACAGCCAGAGCGGAAAGAGATCACAATAATTAAAACTGTGGAAATTTTGCAGTAACTTGAGGAGAAATCTGAAAGGAAAGCAATATTACAAATTAACATTTCACATAGTAAGAATCATGATTCAAACTATTTACGAAATTTTCATAGGTAGTAAAAGGATAGAGAAGAAAATTCGAGTCAGACAAAACCTTCATTCAATCTTTATCGGTAGCAAAAAACGGATAAAGCAACTACCTTTAAGATATATTTTAACCATCGTGTCTTAAGAATGGGCTTTGCTGGAATCTAGTTCACCATTTATACACGTCATATCAGAAAATAACACAAAACCGAAAAAAATATTTGCCAGTTTGTTTCCAAAATATATTCTGAAAGTTTCAAATTCAAAAGGGTAAAAGTAGTCGGTATAACCAATGTAACATTACTGTTGGTCTTATTTTATACGAAAAAAATGGCGGCCATATAAGTGTATGGCGATGTTGTCGTCTGTGTCGTCGTCGTCGTCCGAAAACATTTGGTTTCCAAACAATAAGTTTGAGTATAAGTAAATGGATCTCTATGTTTGATTTGAAAAAAATGAATAGTTAAAGTTCTTTCATATGCTGAATCTATGCGTGTATTTAGATTTTGATTTTGGGAACAGTAGTCAACTTGGTCCAAATTGGGTTCCAAAATGAAACTTTGTTTGATTTTGTAAACAAATGTGTTAATGGTGTTCTTTGATATGCCCAATATAACAGTGTATTTAGATTTTTGATTTTGGGCCCAGCTTTCAAGTTGGTCCTAAACAGGGTCCAAAATAAACTATGCACGATTTCATCAAAAATTGAATTCTTGGGGTTCTTTGATATGCTGATTCCAACCATGTATTCAGATTTTGGATATTTCACCATAATGGGTAAATTCCAATTAAAAATTATTCAAGTACTTAGACCACATTCATTCTGTGTCAGCAACTTTGCTAGATAAAATATTTAATCAGATCTGTATTGCACAATTAATAGAAATTATTATAAGTAGAGTCAAAGTTAAAAATAGATATAGCATCATATGCTTAACCAATTTTAGAGAAAAAATATAGTTTGAAATTTACTGTTCATTATTAGATTATAGAACAGTTATGTAGAGCTGTAAATCTATCGTGTCATCTGTACTATTATTTGTCTGTTTGTCTTTTTATTTTTTGGCCATGGCGTTGTCAGTTTGTTTTCGATCTATGAGTTTGACTGTCCCTCTGGTATCTTTTGTCCGTCTTCTATCATCGCATGCTTATATAGGGGCAGGTAATATTACTTAATAAACAGATGTTTAAAACAATAACTGAGTTAGTTAATATGGAGAGATGATTATGTCCGGTTTTTAATATTGCCACTCCAGGACAGGAACATTGAAGTTAATTGACATTTTGTTTATTTTAACATTTTTATAACTAATAATGGAAATTGAATATTAAAGTGAATGAGGGAAAGTTTGTGATGTATTAATTCCCTACACATTAGCTAATGTGTGTATTTGTTTGATTGTTTTGTAATTCTTTGTTTATTATATTCCAATGTATTTCATGAGGGCCTCAGGGAAGATTAGTTTTACAGCTAACTGTGTAACCCTCTTTAAATAAAGAATTATTATTACATTATTAAA
Organism: Mytilus californianus; assembly: GCF_021869535.1. Classification (NCBI taxonomy): domain Eukaryota; kingdom Metazoa; phylum Mollusca; class Bivalvia; order Mytilida; family Mytilidae; genus Mytilus; species Mytilus californianus. The sequence continues at coordinate 54,762,536 of NW_026262679.1, read as the reverse complement.
TTAATGAAATTTTTATTTTTCTCCCTATGAAAACACTACACACAATTTGTATTACATATTTACATTTGAAATTAAAACAAGAATTATCTAAATCTGGAATAATTTTGAATTCTGGAAAATTGATAAGGAATATATGATGAAAATTAACCCAATTTAGGAGGAATAGCCATTCATGCATGACTTAGGGGGGTTATTTAGTTCATACTGAAATATCAGTGAAAGTAAAATTAACCATAGCAATGCGCGCATGGCTATCCCTCTGTAGTTAGGTTAGTTTTCATCATGTATTTCCCATCAATTTTCCGGAAATCAAATTATTCCAGATTCAAATAATTCCTTGTTTTGACTAAATATTCACATTTATGAATATTGATAAGTGTTGTGTATTTACTTTTAATTAAGTCATGCAGCAATTGCCATCTATTATCAAGAAAAACAAAACATGTAATATTCATCAACTAACACACTTATAATGGGAGTGACAATTTTGTGTTTCTATAATGGTGTGGCTGATAAGCTGATTTAAATCCATCCTCAATTTGATGCAAATTCTTTTGGATAACTGTATGACTGTATTAATGGAGAAAGATATTTTGGAAATTGCATGTTTTTTTTTTTTAAATTTTTGTAAATTTTTTGAGGAACTTCGTGATAGGTTTGTTCGTTATTCTGTATAAATTACTTTTCAGAATGATATATATATATCATTCTGAAAAGTAATTTATACAGAATAACGTATATATCATTCTGAAAAGTAATTTATACAGAATAACGAACAAATCTATCACGAAGTTCCTCAAAAAATTTACAAAAATTTTAAAAAAAAAACATGCAATTTCCAAAATATCTTTCTCCATATATATATATATTTATTTTTTTTTGATGGAGCAAACCATTTAAAACTTATATTGTGCATTAATTAATAAATTAGTTCAATTCTTGGTGTACTTGGATATGTTGAATCTGTCCAAAATCTGGGTCCAAAAATTGAATATATGCGATTTTTCTATATGCTTAATCTAACCTTGTATTTAGATTTTGGATTTTCATGGCCCTGCTATCAAATTGGTCTACATTGAGGTATAAAGGGTCCAAATTAAAGTTTTTTTGATTTTATTAAAAATTAAATTATTGGGATTCTATGTTATGCTGAATCTAACCTTGTATTCAGATTTTGGATATTGGAGCATAAAAGTTAAAAAGTTCAATTTTAAGTTTGCAGTTCTTGACCACATTTATTCTGTGTAAGAAACGTATGATGTGTCAAATATTTAATCACTTTTCATATTCAGAGCGGTATCTAGCTTAAATATAGTGTCCATACTTGCCCCAACTGTTCAAGCTTCGAACTCTTCGGTCGTATCAAGCTGCATCCTGCCGAGCATTTTAGTTATATATGCACGGATCAACTGGACTGTTTATTGCTTGCTTTATTTTTTCATTTCTGGAAATTTCTTCTATTATTCTATTATAATCCCAGTTTGTATTGGGGCAAGGATTATCCTATCAGTATAATGAGTGGATCCATTGTAAGTTGGATTGCAGTTTTAGAGATCATAATAAACGACCATTCCTTCAGTAAATATTAAGGTTATATCTCCTCTTTATAATTAAATTTCCTTTAATATGTCTTTTTGATTTCAATCAGTAATTTAGTATTTTGAAGCCTGACTTATTTCATCATTCCAAATTAACCTTCTAATTGTTTTTGTTGTTATTTGCTTTCTTTAACGTTGTATAATGTCTTTTCAGGTTTGTTATCTTCGGCTTGAAATTTAAGATTGATAATGTCAATTTTCAGACTCTCCAAAATGAAGATTTGATATTTATTATCATATCAGTTTTAATTTGGCCTTTTTACAATGTAAGACTTTAGTTGTTTGGTTTTTAGTCCCCTACCGACGAAGTCGAAGGGGACTTTAGGTTTGCACTCCGTCCGTCTGTCCGTCTGTCCATCCGTCAGTCCGGCAAATCAGCTTGTCACACTTTTTTTCTTCGTTCTTGAAGATATTGATTTGATATTTGGTATATAGTTTTATCATGACAAGTGATAGATCAAGTTCGAATTTTGTTCCGGTCTGATGATTTAGTCCAGAGTTATGGACCATAACTCTGGGCCATATCTAATGTTAGAGTACATGAACTATGATAAACCATATTTCTGTACAAAGGGAGATAACTCATTTTTTAAAAGACATTCTTTGTTAAATTATTTGAAGAATTTTTTGGCAGGTTTGTTTAAACTATTTTTTGAATGCTATATATATAAAAAAAGATTATGAAGAGAAATCCTTTAACTAGATAATAATCTATTTTATTAAGGTATATATTTCAATACATTACATTGTGTAGATAAAAGTTGTTGAATTTTATAGATAAGTTACAAATCTATATTAGTTTGTGACAAATGAAAGAAAAAATATTTGGAACTATTAATTATATTTGATTATAATTTGAAAAAAGATAAACACTGTATTACATCATATCTAATTTTAGAGAACTATTAATCATATCTAATGTTTTTTTCACTCATATAATCAGTTTTCCACACTGTTTTTAGTCATGCTTGAAGATATTGACATGATATTTACTTTTTGTTTACACCATGACAAGTTATAGAAAAAGTTAGCATTTTGTTCCAGTAAAATGAATTTTTACCTGGTAGGGGACTATGTATTGCCATGCAATACTCTCAGAATGCTTGTTTATTTCATCGTCTCCATACTTCTTATTTCATCACAGCACATACTGGTGTATGGTCGGACAACGTGATTAAAACTCGGATGATTAGTTGTCTCATTTGCAGTCAACATACATCTCCTTATTTTTATATCCATAGTTTTACTTTAAAGCCAATCCTAACATAATCAGAGTGTTAGTTTTAATGTAAACATTCGTTTTCAGAAAATTACTCGCGCTAGGTGATTCAATCTACAAATAAATATCCGGCAGGCTTTACATTTTATTACTTCTACTTTGACTATTGTTCCTTGCTGTAGTACCCCAAGAAATTGCTACACCTTAATCTATATTTAACTTACTAAAACCATCAGTATTCAATTGGTATGTCCTTGATTTAGGTTGACCTGTGAGGTAAGCTTGTCATTTAATTCATGCAGGTGAAGGGATCAGCAGAAAAAGAAAATAAAAAAATTGGGAATCTATTTTTTAATGACCGTGAGTTCTTGACACATTCGCGACTTGATTCCTTTTATGTACAAAATGAGACGTTTCTTTTACGTTCTAATAAATCATCTCATTCTAAAAATATCTTAAGTGATTGTTTATCTTTTAGATGATATCCCTCCCATACCACTGTTGTAGATTGAAGTTCATATGATAAAATACTTGTGTCCTACATGTACAATATGGTGAAAGGGAACATATATATTTCCTGGGAAAGCTAAAACGAAACCAAATTTATATATCCAGGAACAACGTCCAACTTCTTAAGGTAAACACTCTTACAAAGCCTTATTCGACCATACTTGATTTATTGGTACATAAAGTTATCAAGAATGTTCATCATTGTTATATTAAGCTGATAGACATAACTGATGCAGATTAAACAACCACTATCGGGTACCGTACGACCTTCAATAATGAGCAAAACCCAAACAAAAACAATTAGAAGGTAAAATTAGGATGTTTGGGGAATGAAATTTTACGAGGAAACCCCATTTAGCCCTAAGGATTCCGGGCTTTTCAAGAATTTTTTCTGGAGGAGAAAATAAAAATACATATATACTGACTACCTTACACGAATATGAAATATAAAGTGGTGCGGGATCGTATCTGTTTGACTTTATACACTATAAACCCCAGGGAGCTTGTAACGTGTACCTAGCATTGTCTTGCTGATCATTTTTGCTGTAAATAGTTTCTCTGTATTATATTTTTCGCCCGAAACACAAAAATGTGTAATAATCGTCATTGATGGATAAGAATGTGTTCTATCTAGATGCTAGATTCTTGTTTAAAGTTTCTCAATATCTATTATAGTTTTCAAGGTTTATGAACACTCATGCCACATCTAACTTCTATCACTTCAAATGTTGCTAAGCACCTGTCCCATCTTTATGATATACATGCTCCCCGCAGATTAGGCTCTGAAAACATTGTTTTGAGTGTAAATCTCATTACTTAAGTTGCTTTTAAGCTTCTATATAACGGATTTGGGTATTGACAATTCACTTTGAAACTGCACATTTTTATCCCACGTCACTTACAAAAATTAAATCCTGAAGGATCTGAGAGCTGTTCTATGTTCCTTTGAAATTTTATCCAAAGAAGAACAACTTGATTGTCCGTCACTGTACTTGATAACATTATATATGAGTAAGTCTCATAAACAAATAAAGTTAAATTCCTGGGTCTTAAAACTGTTCCATAATACCTCTTTTCAAACTTTAGACTGCTTAACTGTCGGTCTTAAATCATTGTTCTTACTATTCATAAAAGTACAATTTCATAGACAATGACAAAATCATTGTTTTAAAAAATCGATTTACTGAAATTCAGGGAAAAAAAACTGATAAGGCCTTGCGCAGTAACTTCAGATCTGTGCGTAGTTAAGTTATAAAGAGATAGAATTCTAACTAAAAAATATAGCAAAAAACATTTTGAAGATTATGTCTTGACATTTTGGAAAGATTCCAAACTTCAGGAAAACTTCAGGGGATTTAAAACATATAAGTTAATCTAATGGCGATAAGTATAGGAATCTATAGTGATTATTCAAACATTGAAATTAAAATTTTAATTGTACAGATTTACTTATACTAGTGAATTATATTTTCTTCTTCCTCTATATGTCATAGACAGTTTCTTAATAAAGGCATTTTGTAAAATGAATGACTTTACTAAATGCCTAACCTTAACAGGCATTGTATTTTAGGTGTTTTGCTGCTGCTGCTGCTCGACGGTCTTGTTGTGAGGTATAAATAGTTATGAGTGGAAATATGAAATAGGTTGGATAGCGATCGGAAGTTCATAGAAAGGGATGTGATGGTTCTACATGTAATATTCAACCTGGACTTTATAAATGAAAAAGTCGTGATCTTTAGTTCAAATGCTTTATTTGTTAAAAATGAAATTGATCTTCATTTGCGTTTAAAAAATCGATAAACTACTGTCAACGTTATCTTATTTTCTCCATCTTCAATAAAAATATTGGCTTAAAACGTTCGTCCGATTGTCTGGTCGGAATTTTTTTCCACTAGCTTTTGTATCCGCAACTGCTCCTGGTCGAAATGCTCGCAGAATTATGTAAAACATTCCCAGATACTAAGCCACATGATGAACTTCTGTAGCTTTTATTTCATTTCTGAATGCTTTTGCCAAAACAAAATACATTATATCTGAAAGCATTCGATCAACATCTATATTATATTAACAATCTCTAAGCAGATACACAAAAGTTGCAGTGCCCCCGTATCAGAGACACTTTAACCATCTCATCACATGAAAAGTAACCATACAACCTGCAAGGAACAAACCAAATATATATTTGTAGACGGAATTTATTCAACACCTTAACCAATTTTCGAGAAACTGGAACAACACGGCACAGTCGTTCCCGAAGATGACAGAATCTTTCAATGGTTTCCCATTTACAACTTCGAAGCCATCATCCAAAAGACACAAGAACTGTCGTTCGATGAACATGATGAACTAGAGTAGATACACAAACACCTTCCGATCTCTGTTTCCATCTATGCAAACGAGGAAGATTTCACTCAACCTCGATGTAACATAGAAACCGACATCGACGTTTCAAATTGGGATATGATTGAGTATTGGTCTACACCCTCATTACAATTTCCCCGCTTTCGAAACCATACAATACCGGATCGAACACATCGATGGTCCACATACTAGGAAATTAATTTTAAACTGAAACGGTAATTTTGATCTTAACGGCATTTGAAAAGTCTGAACTATGTTCAGCTTTTCAATCACTTTACAGACTATTCACTATAATAAATTGAGTATGGTTCAGACAATTCGCTAGCAGTCAACTTACTAGCCGTCAGTAGCATTTTAGACGATTTAATATAATGTTGATGATTACAGGTAGATAGTTGCTACTGAAACACACTGACTAACTAGATCATAATTGACTGCAAGCGGAATGTTTGAGCAGTACTGATGTGAAAATTGACTGAAAAACTGAAATTGACGTAATAATGTATTGTTCTTTTGAGAGCTGGTCAGATCAAATTGACTGTTCAAGATTAAACTTAGTGTACAAGTGACAAGATCTCGAAGAACTAATGGAAGACGAAGACTGGATGGAAGAACGCAAAAAGATACTGAAAAATCTAGAATAAGCTTTAAAAACGAAATCGAAGATTACTGTAGCCAGATCGTCTGTATCCGGCCTAATTCTGACATCAATATCTTGAAAACTTATTTAGCTTAACATCTGCAAATGCACGACGGGTTTATATTAAGCCAAATAATTAATACACCTGTCTGAGCAACAAACGATTCAAAATCCTGGCCATTACACAATACATTGCTGCCGTAACCAATTATGCCTCGTTCCTTAAATCTTACGACATCCCCGAAGCCAAAGGGTTTTAACCCTACAAATGGTTCGATGACGTTCTGAAACTGAATAACCCTTACTTTCCTTTCCGTTTTATTCTTCGCCGTAACAATCGAACATATCGCCACAAGAGTACAAGTTATTGAACATGTATGGGAAGAACACATAATGATATCTTTCAAAGACTCCAGAGAATGGTACAACAACTAAGACGTCAAAACTTTCGTTCAAACCGTGGAACGATTACTACGATTCTATGGACAGTGGAATATCGGTTTTTACTGCACCAGTACATTTGTTTTGTTTTGAACTGTACATAGGCATACACAATAAGATAATACCTTACTAAGAACATGATTTGCATTCATTTTTCACTATTAAGGAATATCAAATCATACAAATTCATTGGTCGAGAGCACTTTACTATATTCTAAGCTTGTATGAAATCATGCTATATTGATTCACAATTATCTTAAGTACAGAAGTCAAGTTTTACTACTACATGTAACTATCTGAACTCTTATCTTACTTACTATTCGTTTAAAACTATCTGCTTCGCGTCCAACCATTTCTCGTCCTTAATAGATTTGGTGAGCCAAGACGTATACCTATGAAAATAACATCCGTAAAATTTGAATATGGTATTTTTGTCATGTAACCATCTGCTTGATAAGGACCGAATTGCTTTTAAGTATTCAGTTTGTTTGGTAAATGATATTCATGATTGTGTTCGAGAACATTCATCAAATCCGACATGTAACGGTCGCGGTTTTTGAAGGTAACCGTGTTCTAGACGACGTCTGACGATGGTCCTGTCGGCATGTCGTTTTCTTTAGAGCAAAGGCATCGAACCTTGAAATGTTTGGCAGATATTCTGTTGGTTAACTCGAATCAAAAGGTGTTTTTATTTGTAAAATCAATGAAAAACGATCGAGGATCCACCTATGATGTTGTGTCTAATGGTAATATAGAGGGTGTCGTAAGCTTTTAGGAACGAGGCGTAATTGGCTTTGGCAGTAATATATTGTGCAATGGCCATGATTTTGAATCTTTCGGTGCAAAGGTAGGCGTAATGGTTATTTGGCTTAATCGTTAATACTGTTTGCTGGTGTTTAGATAAATGTGTCGACAGTAATCGTCGAGTTAGTTTTTAAGCTTTTCTACATTTTATAGTATCTTTTAGTGTTCTTCTATCCACTCTTCGTCTTCCATTAGTTCTGCGAGATCTTATCACTAGTCAACCAAGTTTGATCTTAAGCGTTCAATTTGATATGAAAAGCTCTGAAAAGACAATAAATCATTTTCAGTTTTTCAGTCATATTTCAGACGTATCCACTGCGGTAAATTCAGGTATATCGGTTGCCGTCGATTAAGATCTGGTTAGTCTAGATCTGTATTCAGACTAGGCAGTAGTTACCATTTACGTGTACACATCAACATCATACTAAATTGTCTAAAAATGTAATCCAAGGTTTCGTAACCGGGAAATTGTTTATCTAACGGCAGCAGATGAGCGTGTAAACCAATTTCAGTCATGTACTCAACCATATCCCGAATTTCAACGTCAATGTTGATTTCTATGATACACCGATGTTGAGTGAAATCTTCCTCGTTTGAAAAGATGGATACGGAGATCGGAAGGTAACTGTGTATCCACTCTAGTTCATTGAACGACGGTTCTTGTGTCTTTCGGAGTATGTCTTTGAAATAGTAAAAGGGAAACCATTGGAAGGGTCTGTCGAGTTGTTTCGGGTTCTCGAAAATCGTTTAAAATATTGAGTTAATTCCGCCTTTAAAAGAATATTTGGTCTGCTCCTTGCAGGTTGTTTTGTTCTTTTCATGTTGTAGAGATGGTTTTCCCTGACACGTGGAGCACTGACACTTCTATGTATACGCTTAGTGATTGTTAATATAGGCTGGATGGTGATCGAATACGTTCAGATGCTATGTATTTTTTATTTGCAAAATCATTTTTATACATGGTTAAACATATTCCTTTTTCTCTGAATTGAAATACATTAACGTTGATGTTAAAAGCATTTTTGGAAATCGGTTATCTGAATGAATTTGAATCCAATCCATCTGCAAAAACATATATAGTTTTAGTGTATTTTTATCGATGGTTATGGTTATGTCCGTGATGAACGGCTAGATATCGAAAGGAGCAGAACTTGTCTCGATAATTTTTTCGATCATGAGCTGAGTCTGAAGCTGTAATATTTCCAAAGATTTTGATATAGTCGGAAAGATGAACGTTTCCTATTTCTAATAGAGTATTTCAATGGTAGATACAGAATCTGACTTTGGTGATGATAAGTTGAGGTTTTCATCGAATAATCGGCCTTTGTCTTAAAATGAAGTCTGTAACGTTGAAACGTTGTAATCAAAGTCTTGACTTAATCTTTTGAGATCTCGTCTTTTCGACACGTTAATAGGTCGTTGAGATAATGTTTTGTTGGTGTAAGAATTGAAGTAACGATATTCACCAGTTTCAGTGTGTCTTAAGATAAGTATTAATTTCAGGTTGAGAGAAAAGGAGAATTATTGATGTTGGTATATGTCTTGAACCCATGTCTTGAACCCTTGTCATGAGTTTATTGATTGTGAAGGAGTTTGTTAAGCGGACGTTTTTATTGAAGTTAACCTTCTTTACCTCTTTTCTAAACCATTAGGATAACATTGGCTTAGAACGTGTCTTATAGTTTTGCATCGTACGCTTCATTCCTCGTGTCGTTGTTCTCTATCCGCGGTGGAGAGTTTAGTGCAATAGATCCCGTCCCTGTATGAAAATTTTGACTGAATCCTTGAAAACAGACTTTTCGTGTGTTGTCAAAGGACGCTGAACATGGCCGACATCGAAACTGACTATTAGGTATACGTAGTTCGGGAGGTTGATTGACACACATATTTTCATGTATCTGTAAATTTCTCTTGACACCGAATGTTTTGAAACAGAGAAACAAACCATCTGAACGTAGTGTATCCACGTGATGATCTAAATCTGTCGTTGTTCGAGAAAATCTTTTACAAAAAAAACACACATTTTATTGCTTTGTCGTTATGTAAATTTCTTTCGTGTCGTAACCGAATATGGTTTTGTTTGAACAAGATACTGACACTTGTGGTTAGTACGTTGTCTTTAATGGGATTTTTCTCGGTAGATAATTACATACTTTCTTCTGATTGATGAATTTGATAACGTCTCTCCACAGGACATCGGGGTGTCCACCATATCATACATAAACACGTTGGGCTAAAATACATTTAGTGTTCATTACAATTTATTTGATAACATGTCTGAACATGATTTAAGCCGTACAGAATGGTTATATTCACTTGTACTACACACAAAAGGTCAAATATTAAAGTTTCATCGTTATTCTATTTAATACCTACTGTTTATTTCCACTGATTAGGAATATATTTAGTCGTTTTTTACTAGTTGGGTTAACTAATTTTATTTTTATCTATTTTTTAATGAATATTTCTGTTTTCCCATATTATATGATACACATAATGTTTACTTCAAGTATCCCTAATTGTGTCATAGTAATAATATAATACTAAGTTGTATTTTGTACTAAATATGTGATAAGTGGCGTTATCATACTTTCTCCTTTTTTTTCCCGCTTGCAAACGAATATCAAAGAATGCAAGTCATAGGAATGCAAATACGGCGGTGACGGCGTAATCTTTGCATAAAGCTGTATATTTCAAAGATAGAAGACCTGGATCTTACATATCTTACAAACAGATTTCATGTTACAAAGTTTCCGTCTTGGAAACGTCAATTGCTCTTGATATCATTTACATAGTTTAGCTACTGTTAAAAAACTATATTGTCAGTGATGTTTTTCAGTCTTGATGAGTTAAACATTGGCATATAGAATGATTGTATATCATTCATGTCCATCAGACAGGGTTCATATGATCTTGAACTCATTTATACAGTCGATTCATCAACATGATTTTGCTACAACCTTTTCTCATATACTATTAGCAATAGTTAACAATATATAAAGCGTGTAAACTAATTGACCGTAATGTCCACCTGGCAGGATACATCTGACATTGACCTTGTTTTCATTGGTCAATGTTAAGTTTTGGGGACAATGTCCGTTTGTGAGATACTATTAACTATTTTTAGCTAATGTACTGATCGGTATGTGTACATGTTTTTGCAACAGTGTTGTACTAGCATTGGCTCGCACTTTTCTATGGTTCATTGGTTAATATGATTTATTTGTTACAATCTTCTATTAGACATGTAAAATGATTTTAAGGTGTATGTGTCCGATTTACAGGGTTCATCAGAACTTGACCTCATTTTCATGCATATGGTTCATTGGTCAATACTAGTAATCAGTTTTCTCGATTTTGATCCGTTTTTCAGATACTTTAAGTATTTTCCTACATTTCTATGCATAAAGATAAAATAAGATGTTGTATGATTGTCAATGAGACAACCCCACCAAAGATCAAATGACGTAGAAGTTGATAAGTATAGGTCACCGTACGGCCTTTGAAAATAAACAAAACCGATACCGCTTAGTTAGTTGTAAAAGGCCCCTAAATGACAAAAGTAAGACAATTCAAACAAGAAAACAACCGGCCTTATTTATGTACAAATCAAAAAATGAAAAACAAATATGATACACAGCAACATACAACAACCATTGAATGTCAGGCTCCTAACTTGGGAGAGGCACATACAGAATGTGGCGGGGTTAAACATGTTTGTTGGCGCCAAACCCCTCCCCTAACATGGGACAGTGGTGTACCAGTACAACATTAGAACAAACTATAAAAATCAAAAGGGCTCAACTCATCATATTGAAACGAAGCACAAAACAATCCTTTCAAAACACAAGACTAAAATATCAATCAGTTCACATCGAAAATCCAATAGATTTAGTGTAAAGACGTCATTAACAGTCAGAGAAAAACATAGCATTGCGCAATGCCAAAATAAATGTTTCAATAGATTGTAGGACCATGAACGTATTTACTATATAAAGAAACTAAAGAACATATTAATAATACTGAATAGCTGTTAGTCAGAAAAGTGATCAATTGAAATTTGTCACACATTGTTGTCAATATAATGAAAGGGTCGTCGGGTTGGTTATTTATTCCTTATTCGTTACTTTTTCCTTATTCCTTATTCGTAATTTATTCCCTTTTCGTTACCTATTCGTTACTTATTCCTTATACCTTATTCATTCGTTACCTATTCGTTACTTATTCTTTATTCCTTATTCGTTCCTTGTTAAATTTTGATATGTTTCCCCCTTTTGATGCTTTATTTTCTTATCTCTGGTAATAGTTCTTGGTTTTAGATGTGAAATTACTTTTTTAGTGCGTATGTACCCGTTTCACGCTCGACTGATACCCTGTTACTTATTCGCTACTTATTTGTTCCTTATTCGATTTTCATACGTTGCACCTTTTGTCTGCTTTATCTTCTTTTATTTTCTTGTCTCTTGTGTTAGATATAGATTAGTGGAGTTAAATAATCCTGTTAGCACATATGTACCAGCTTCTGCGCTCGAATGGTACCCTGTTACTTATTCGCTACTTATTTGTTCCTTATTCTCTTTTATATGTAGCACCTTGAGAATGATCTCTGTTCTTTTCTTTTCCTGTCTCTGGTGGTAGTTCTTGATTCGTAGAGGTGAAATTACCCTATTAGCGCGTATGTACCCGTTTATGTGCTCGACTGATACTCTGTTACTTATTCGCAACTAATTATTTGTTCCTTTTTTGATTTGTATACGTTGTACCTTTTTAATGCTTTATTTTCTTGTCTCTGGTTTTAAATCTTGCTTGATAGAGGTGAAACTACTCTATTAGCGTCAAACTAATAGACAAAACTTGCAGTTTACCCCTATGTTCTATTTTTAGCCATGTTGGCCATCTTGTATTGCAGGCAGGGTCATTGGACACATTTTTTAAACTATTAACCCCAACAAGTTTGGTTAAATTTGGTTCTGTAGTTTCAGAGGAGAAGATTTTTGTAAAAGTTACGGACGACGACGACGACAACCGCAGACGCTAAGCGATGAGAAAAGCTCACTTGACCCTAAAGAGCGAATACGTAATAGGGTATCAGTCGAGCGTGGAAACGGGTACATACGCGGTAATAGGGTAATTTCACCACTACGAACCACGAACTAACACCAGAGACAAGAAAATAAAAGAGAATATAGCATTTGAAAGGATCAACGTATAAAAATCGAATGAGGAACGAATAAGTAGCGAATAAGTAACTGGGTATCAGTCGAGCACAAAAACAGGTACATACGCGCTAGAAGGGTTATTTCACCTCTACCATCCAAGAACTAACACAAGAGAAAAAAAAAGAAAGCATTTAAAAATCGAATCAGGAAAAAATAAGTAGCAAATAAGTAACCGGGTATCAGTCCAGCGCGGAAACGGGTACACACGCGCTAATAGGACAATTTCTCCTCTACGAACGAGGAACCAACACTAGAGACTAGAAAATAAAGCAGCAAAACAGGTGCGAACAGATAACATGGTATCAGTCGAGCGCAAAAACTGGTACATACGCTCTAATAGGATAATTTAACCTGTACCAACCAAGAACTATCACCAGAGACAAGAATAGAAAAGAAAAAAAAATATTAAAAAGGAGCTACGTATAAAATTCGAATAAATAAATAGCGAAAAAGCAACGGGGTATCAGTCGAGAGCAGAAACTGGTATATATGCGATAAGAGGGTTAATTTAATTCCACTAAACTAGAACTAATACAAGAGACAATAAAAGAAAAGAAAAGAAAGCATTAAAAAGATGCAACGTATAAAAAGCGAATAAGGAATAAATAAGTAACAGGGTATCAGTGCAGCACAAAAACGGTAACATACTCGCTTAAAGAGTAATTTAACCTCTACGAACCACGGACGAATACCAAAGACAAAAAAAGAAAAAGAAAAGAAAGCATTAAAAAGATGAAACATATAAAAAGCAAATAAGGAAAGAATAAGTGACAGGCATCAATCCAGCGCGGAAACGGGTACACTCGCGCTAAAATGATAATTTCTCCTATACGAACGGAGAACCAGGGACAAAAAAAGCAGTTAAAAGGTGCAAAGTATAAAACGAAAAAGGACCGAATAAGTCAAAGGCTATCAGTCGAGTGCAGAAACGGGAACATACGTGCTAATAGGGTAATTTCACCTCTACCAACCGAGAAATATTACCAGACACAAGAAAAGAAAAGAAATAAAAAAATAAAAAGGTGCAACGTTTAAAAATCGAAGAAGGAACAAAAAAGTAACAGGGTATTAGTCGAGCGCAGAAACGGGTACATACGCGCTAAAAGGGTAATCTCACCTCTACAAACCAAGAGCTATTACCAGGGATAAGAAATAAAGCATTGAAAGGGGGAAACATATTAAAATCGAATAAGGAACGAATAAGTAACAAATAAGGAACAAGTAACGAATAGGTAACGAATATAGAATAAGAAATAAGTAAGGATTATGTAATGAATAAGGAATATGAAATAAGAAACGAATAGGTAACGAATAAGAAATAAGGAATAAGTAACGAATAGCTAACGAATAAGGAATAAGTAACCAGCTTGCATTTGACGACCCTATTTTTATACGACTGTCATTCAAGTGAGAGATTTAGCTAGCTATAAAATCAGGTTTAATCCACCATTTTTTACACAAGGAAATGCATGTACAAAGTCAGTACAGTTGTTTTCCATTCGTTTGATGTGTTTTGGCTTTTGATTTTGCCATTTGATAAAAGACTTTCCGTTTTGAATTTTCTTTTGAGTTTGATATTTTTGTTATTTTACTATTTGAAGGACCAGAATATGTGATTAAAATTCATTTATTCCAACACAGACCAAATTTGATGGGAATTAGTTTGTCTCAAATTTATTTCGTGTATGGAAAGATTGCTATGTGTAAATTTTCATCTGTCAGGGCTCCTCTGACCTTGATCTACATTTCATGGTTCATTCGTCAGAATTACGTTTTTTTTAATTGGAAAACTGCAAGCAGTAAATCAAATACTAGTATATTTGACTAATAAAATTATTTTTATGTGTACATGAGACATCTCAGCTTGGGCACTTTTGTTGTGTAAAAATAAACATATAATTAAAAACTTATATAACAACAATAATAACTTTATCTATTATTTTCTTTTAGATCCCATGGACAATCCAACAAAAATTTATTGTGGGATATGTGACGCCCAACATATCACGAAGACTGCAGATTTCTGGTGCCCGGAGTGTGACGAAGGTCTTTGTACTGAATGTAAAAACCATCATAGTTTTTCCAAAGCAAGTCGTCATCATGGCGTGATTCTGATAGAGGACTACAGAAAATTGTCCACTGATATTTCAAACATAATGCACCACTGCACCGAACATGAGAAAAATCTTCAAATGTACTGTCCACATCATAATCAACTTTGTTGTCTTTTGTGCATTTCAACAAGTCATAAAGATTGTACGGGGATGTTATCCATTGAGGAAATTGCGAAAACATCTCAATCTGGTGGTTTGTTGGAAAGTTTGCAGAAATCGTTAGAAGACTTGAAATACAATATTGATAAAATAGTCAAAGACAGACAAATAAATCTTACCAAAATAAAAGAACAACGAAAAAAATTTGATGATAGTCTGAAAATACTACGCAAAAGAATCAACATTCAGTTTGATAAATTAGAAAAAGAAACCGTTAATGAATTAAATTCAGCTGAGTGTGATGTGAAAACGAAAATTGAGGACCTGTTGAAAGAACTTCAGGAGAAATCAGAAAGGATAGCAGTATTACAAAAGAACATTTCAGATCTTCATAATCATGCATCCGACTTACAAACTTTCATTGGAAGCAAAACGCTAGAAGAGAAGATCGAGTTTGAAGAGACATATATTCAGTCATTAACAGAAGATGAACGTTTGAGACAGTTTTCCTTGAATTATAATTATAATAAGACAATTGAGAGTTTATTCAAAGGCGTTACATCATTTGGATTCGCATCGACTGAATCTAGTCTTCCGACTGTTGAGATCAAATTGCATAAGGATAAACAAGCTCAGATAATGTCTGCCAGCGTGATTCCAAAAGGTGTGGACGATTTCGATGGGACATTCTCGGGAAAGCTTCACGTTTCAAAAAAACAATTTAGTAAGTATTGCATAACTGATTGTGCTTCTATTCAAAGAATTCTTGTAAACTGTCATATCTGGTATAATACCACCAAAATATGGTACGTCGCATCCGGTTTCATACAAAAAAGGGTCGTAAAACATATCCCCTTGAATTAGACAGTTGTAGGAAATTAACCTTGCATTTCATTGCAGAAAAAAAAATTCTGAGTTATAAATATATACCTTGGTTGATTCACTTCCAGTGATTGTTGTTATGTTATATTTAATGACATGTTGTGTAAAATTTCGACTGTAGTACTGGACAGGGTAAAACTTTACTCATGCCAAGTTTTTCTTTATTTGAAAAAAGATAAAATTCTGCACAATTTCTTGAAAATGCCAATTTAACAAAGACTAATAGGGAAAAACAATGGTTTTGATTACTCCAATTTAGAGAAGCTACGTATACATCTCTAACCTTGTATATACTCCCATTTTTTTTTTTTTTTTTTTTTTTTTTTAATTTTCATGCTTATCTAGTGAGATATTGCAAAAATGAAACATTCTGAGTGATTTAAGTCTCAAAACCCCATTTGAGAGAAAATTATCTTGAAATAGGACTCTACCATGAATATTAGTAGGCAGAGCTATTCATACTCAGAGTTTTGGGGGATCTTTTCTTACTTTTTCTCCTTATTTCCTATATTTGGTTATACAAGAAAACTTTTTCCTAAGTAAGTCTTTAAGAAATATACAACTATAACTTATAAGTAAATGAAATGATTTTGGAAACAGTAAAAACAAATTATTCACTAAAAGGGATCCAGTATATGTCCCTCTCTGGACCTCGGCTTAAACATACGTTTTACGTGATGAATAATATTGAAACCTCTAGGGAGTCAGTAAGTCAGTAAACCTTTAATATATGGATAGTTCATTCAGCTTGAACATTTCAATTATTCGTTTATTATCACATTTCGTACATAAATGTGTGATAATTACCCTAAAATGTTGATTTATGGTGTTGATTTTCCCTATTAGTATTTGTTAAATTTGCACTTTTCAAAAAATTGTGCAGAATTTATCTTTGTTTCAAATAAAGAAATACTTGACATAAGTAAAATTTTATCCTGTCCAGTACTATATACACAATTTTACATAACATTTCATTGCATATAAGAAAATAACCATCATTGGAAGTGAACCAATCAAATTTTCACCCCTTTTCTTCCTGTGTACAAGCTTTAGTAACCATGTAACCATGTAACCACAAATTTCCAAAATATTCTATAGAAACACCAAAATAAGGCTGCTTTGAAACACCCGAGATAAATGTTTATGACTTTTTTTTTTACTGCAATGAAATATAGGATTAATTTCCTACAACTGTCAAATTCAAGGGATTATTTTTGTTCGACCCTTTTTCGTATGCAACCGGATGTGACGTACTATGATTTGGTGGTATTACACCTAAAGAAGAATTTTTTGTTGAATAAACAGAATGTGATTTTTTCCCTTTGTAATACTAGTTATTTCAAGGATTACTGTTTTGTCATAATCAGTTCAATAGTTTGAGAAAAATCTAGTATAACATGTATAATGTAAGACAACATCTACAGCGATTCGAGCAAAATTTCTTCGAAAAATCCAAATCAAGCGGCATCATCATAGAATATAGTGTGGACCAATAAATGATCAAATATTTATCCCATCTGCCTACAAACAGTTGAATATGATACAAAAGATGACTGTAGGATGATAAATACCACTAATGGACCTCTTTGTCTTCATTATAAGGTCCCTTTTGGTCCATTTATACTTCTCACTTCCTCAAAAAACTTTTTAGGCCAATAAATAAAAATTTTGGGGTAACTTTCACTCATTTATGGAAGAAATGTGATAATTAATGAATAATTGAAGTATTCAAGCTGAATGAACTATCCATATAAAAGTTTACTGACTCCATTGAGGTTTCAATAAGTCTTTACGTAAAACTAAAATGTATGCCGCGTTCCAGAGAGGGACATAAACAGCTTCCCTTTTAGTGAAAAATTTGCTGTTACTGCTTCAAAAATAGATTCCTTTACTAATAACTATATATTTATTAAAGTATTACTTAGGAAAAAGTTTTCTATTATAGCAAAATATAAGAAATAAGGAGAAAAAGTCAGAAAAAGCTTCCCAAAACACTGAGTATGGCTTGCTCTGTCTATTAATATTCATGGTAGAGTCCTATTTCAAGGCAATTTTCTCATAAAATGTGTTTTTGAGACTCAATCCACTCAGAATATATCATTTTTGTAATATTTCACTTAAATAGCACAAAATTTTTAACAAATGAGGGTACACACAAGGTCAAAGGTGCATGTGCAGCTTCCCATAATAGGTGTAATACCACCATTGATTTTCCCTATTATTCTTTGTTAAATTTGCACTTTTCAAAAAATTGTGCAGAATTTATCTTTGTTTCAAATAAATAAATACTTGACATCAGTAAAGTTTTATCCTGTCCATTACTATATACAAAATTTCACATAACATTTCATTGCATATAAGAAGATAAACATCACTGGAAGTTAACCAATCAAATGTTCACCCCTTTTCTTCTTGTGTACAAGCTTTAGTAACCATGTAACCACAAGTTTCCAAAATCATTGAAAATATTCTATAGAAACACCAAATAAAAAAATAAGGCTGCTTTGAAACTCACAAGATATATGTTTATGACTTTTTTTTTACTGCAATGAAATATAGGATTAATTTCCTACAACTGTCAAATTTAAGGGAATATTTTTTTCGACCCTTTTTCGTATGCAACCGGATGTGACGTACTATGATTTGGTGGTATTACACCTAAAGAAGACTTTTTTGTTGAATAAACTGAATGTAATTTTTTTCCCTTTGTAATACTGGTTATTTCAAGGATTACTGTCAAGTTTTGTCATAATCAGTTCAATAGTTTGAGAAAAATCTAGTATAACATGTATAATGTAAGACAACATCTACAGCGATTCGAGCAAAATTTCTTCGAAAAATCCAAATCAAGCGGCATCATCATAGAATATAGTGTGGACCAATAAATGATCAAATATTTATCCCATCTACCTACAAACAGTTGAATATGATATACAAAATGACTGTAGGATGATAAATACCACTAATGGACCTCTTTGTCTTCATTATAAATAAAGGCAACAGTAGTATACCGCTGTTCGAAATTCATAAATCGATTGAGAAAACAAATCCGGGTTACAAACTAAAACTGAGGGAAACAAATCATATATAAGAGGAGAACTACGACACAACAGAAACACAACATTAAAATGTAACACACACAAAAACGAACTATAATATAACAATGGCTATTTTCCTGACTTGGTACAGGACATTTTAAGAAAAAAATGGTGGGTTGGACCTGGTTTTGTGGCTAACCAAACCTCGCACTTTTATGGCAATGTTAAATATAACACTAAAATGACACCATTACATGACATGAATACAGTACAACATTACGGACAGAGAATTACGCAAATAAAACAATACAATATAGTATATTTTGACAACGAAACAAGAGAAACACTGAAGTGGACAAACAACAAACGACAATGCAACACACACAGAAACGAACTATACGATAACAATTGTCATTTTCCTGACTTGGTACAGGACATTTTTAAGAAAACAATGGTGGGTTGAACCTGGTTTTGTGGCTAGCCAAACCTCCCACTTTTATGGCAATGTTAAATATAACATTAAAATGACAACATTACATGACAGGACTACAATACAAATAAATGGGAGAACATATAGGACAGAGAAACATAAAATGACAACATTACATGACAGGACTACAATACAAATAAATGGGAGAACATATAGGACAGAGAAACATACGAATAATAGCTAATAAAAGGTACCAGGTTTAAAATTTAATACGCAAGACGCGCGTTTCGTCCACAAAGACTAACCAGTGACGCTCAGATCAAAAAAGGGTCGAAAGCCAAAACAAGTACAAAGTTGAAGAGCATTGAGGACCAAAATTCCAAAAAGTTGTGCCAAATACGGCTAAGGTTATTTGTCTGGGATGAAAAATCCTTAGTATTTAGAATAATTTATACTTTTGCAAACAGTAAATTATAAAAATGACTATATATTAGATATGCATGATAACACAGAAGTGGTGACTAACTACAGAATAAAAACGGATACATAAAACAACATAAACCAGCACATAAAGATTCACAGCCGAGTTAGTCAAAGAGATCAACGCAAAAAAAAAAAGGTGACGTCACATTTGAATTTCTGAAATTTCTCCAAAAATAGGATAGAATTCAAGATTTGGTTTATAATACTCATATAACATTTATTAATAACAATGAAAATTACAATACTAATTAATATAAAATGTGGTAGTAATTAGATAATTAATAGTATTATCTAGCTATGTCGGTGTTTCTTCTAAATCAAACTGTAAACCAAATATATCGTATAAATTTAGTTGACCCAAACTAAAATCTAATAAATGAACTGGGTGATTAATTATCTTTACCATAACACACGAATACAACAGAAAAAAATAAGATATACAATTACAAACGATTACAAATTACAAGCTACCTTTTGGTACATTTATACCTCTCATTTCCTCAAAATTTTAACTTTTCAGGCCAATAAATAAAACTTTTGGGGTAACATATTGTGTGTATACTGGTTTATGTTTTGTCTTGGAACACATGTTATTTATTATTTGTAATTGGCTTTTGAACTATTTTCAGTAATTGCGAGTACTCTTATATCGGTACCTTGTGTCTTTTATCTTTTTGTTAGTTTTGTTTTCGTGTTTTTGTTTTATATTGGTGCCATAAACACTTGTCTCTGAAAAAAAATACCTGTATACCTTTATTTAACATAAAGTATCCATCTGGTGAAAAATGACACTCGGTCGCTAACTTCCGCTTTATTTCGATTCTGTGGTCGCCTATGCTCGGAATCATTAGTAGCAGGCCTTCCAAAAAGGTTAACCGTAAATATTTTTTTCTGAAAATTTTACAGTTTTTTAATAAGTTGTGCTGTCATACCACAATATTTCCTGCAGCATTTGTATGTGCCTGTCCCGTCCGGAGCCTGTAATTCAGGGATTGTCGTTTGTTGCAGTCTTTCATATCTGTTTTTCTTCCGTTTATTGTTTAATCAAAATTAGTTGGTTTTCATTTTTGATTGTTTCACGTTTTGTCATTTCGGGGCCTATTATGGCTTACTATACGGTATGGGGTTTTCTCTTTGTTGAAAGCTGCACGGTCACGTATGTTTGCTTACATCCATGTCCTTAGTGAGTGTAAAACAATTTAAAAGAGGAAAGCAATGACCGTATTAATGCTAACAAAAAATAACGAAATTACAAAGATGACAGACATCAACCAACGACAACAATACCCTCAGATCGCCACGACGCACAACAAAAAAACAAAAACATAAAGAAGCGATCTAAGAGGACCCGCAGTTACGCAAAGCTGGTTCAAAACCAATTTCAACTTATACATAAACAATGTTTTCCGAAAGACAATTGTCAATTAGCACATATTCAACTGATTTAGCTTAAAGACGTCATAAACGGTCTGAGGACATGTGCAATGCCAAAATACGAGTATCGACAGGATGTACTGCTATAATATTTCATAACTGTTTAGTGATATCTAATATCAAGTAATGTTTTAATTTATCAAAAACAAATTAATGATAACCCCGATAAAGACATGATTCGAAGATCCCTCTTTAGTATTATAAGATAGGTATTCGGCAAGTAAGGTGGGCATTTCCCTACTTTCAGTTCAAATAAAAGAATGAGGCGATGCATCTGCCTTAATGTTCTTTCTTATTTCATTTTGACCAAAATCTTCATTTACAATATAGCTATTTCATCAATAAATCGTTCTTTATTTAAAACAAATGTGAAAAATAAATTCCGTAACATAAAATTTGTGACTAAAGTTCTAATAACAAAATAATATACATGTTTATTTACAAGAATGCACAAAGGATATGGAAAAATAACAGTATTAATCTGATCTGTATTATTTTTGTGATCGTAAGCTCTGGCTGGCAATTCATCGCCATAAATCCGTCTTCTATCATCAAAAGGAACTAACCTATTTCCTGTACTTTTTGAAGTTTGATGGACACTTTCATTTCACATACATTCACATACATGTTTTATCACATCATTTGATATTTATTGAACAACTTTTGTAAAAAAAACAATTCATGCTGAATTTGTCATACCTTTTGTTGAATGTTTTATCCCTTTAATCGTATACGAATAAAATCTGTTATCTTAACCGTACGAATTTTCTTGTTATGTTCCCATTTGTTTCGTCCTAAAACTTTCTAAAAAAAAAAAACTTTTTTCAATTTGTAAAAGCAATTATTGAGGAAATTAATTGTCCGTAATCTATATCTTCATACACTTCATTTATTCAACTCAAAAATTAAAAAAAAAAAAAAACACGTAATTCATATACATACACATCTTTCATCGAAATTACACATTTAAGTTCAAAAGCTACATCTAAAATAAAAAATCCAGCCTAAAGTGATATGTTGGTTCATGTGTGTTCATTTTTCAACGGCTGCTAAATCTTCGATTTACATTTAACTCGAACTAAAAGTACGGCTTGGCTGTATAATTTTTTAGATTGTGACAAAGTTATATTGTTTTTTTTAGGGAAAAAACGTGCTAAAGATCATGGCGCATCATGGGCAGCTTACTATGCCAAGTTCTACAGCCAAACTCCAAATGCCGAGTATGGTGGACAGACGCAACAAACAGTTCAACAGTCACAGCAGCCAGCATCTCAACAACCTGGTAAGTGAAAACAGTTCACTTTCAATATGCATATCCTTTATGATGTATTTATTTGGTTACTGTACACAAGCGTATACCACAGATACAATGAGACTTCAGTTTCTAGAACATTGGATTTTGGTAACACATGATTTTCAAAGTTATACATTATTTTAAGGGGTGATTCTTATCGCCGTATTAGGAAATTTCTGCTATTGTCAATTCCGATTTGTCTGTTACGATTTCTTGATTATACATGCTGATTTGCTTACGTTTCTGCCATGTCAGCAGATACATTCATGTTAATGATTTGGACAAAGTAGGCAAAGTAAAGACCGGGAACATTGTAGATGCAATTATGTGAAAATCTGGTAGGCTACAAAAGTGCTCTTAAATGTCAAAAATTTTTAGATGATAATAGCTGAATATATTTTTTTCAAGCTGCAACCATCAACCCACAAACTGGCCAGCCAGATTACAGCCAGGCATGGGCAGAGTATTACAGACAACAGGGAATGTTTACGCAGGCACAGGTTGTCTTACAACGAGCTGCAGCCTTACAGGCAGGGGCAGGTAGTCCTCGACCTATACAACCTCCTTATTAAATACTAGTAACTGGTACATCATCCATAAAAATATTTTGATTATAAATAAATTATAAAAATATAGATTTATTTGTTTTTTGCCTTTTATTTATCCTTTTTACACTAATGGTATCAACCATAAGCAATGTTAAAGTTTAGTGTTTACTGCCAAGAGAAACTACATTTTGATTAGTAGCCGAAACATATTGATCAGTTCTGTCGTCTGGTCTCATCGTCGTTCGTGTCACACTTAATGTTAACCTGCAACTCCAGGAAAAGTGCAGTACATAATACAGTCAAACTTGCAAATCTTCTTCTGTGGGACATGCAGTTGTACACCTGCTATTTAGATGTTTAATTAAACTTATTTGTTGTTTTTCTTTACCATATTATGATTGGAGGTATCCTTTTCTGTTTATATTCAAAATATAGCCTTTTGTGAAATTTTAAGATTGACATCCAGGAGGTGGCACAATAAAGTTGATGTAGAGATGACGCTCCAACGCTTTGTGCTACGTGTACTTCGATTTTAGCTTTTAACGACGACAATGCAGTGATCAAGACTTAGTCCTAATCGAAGATTTTGATGATAGTTATACATTAAAAGTTTATCTTAACCTGAAATTGACATGATCTTTTAAGATATGACTGTCTTTATTATACGAAAAGCTTATACATGTTGTATGGTAAAAAAAAAACTCTTCAGACTTACAGTTTGCAAAGTTACGTGAATATTTTCTGAATTTAATATATTTTATACGTCTGGTATATGATTGAAACAGAAGATGTGTATGAAAATAGGAGTACCAGCATTTATTTGATACGAGCGCTTTTCCTAAACAATATTTCGTACAAAGCGCATATAATAAGATAGTTTTAAAAAGGTTTTAAGATAAAACAAATGGAAATCCAATAATCCATTTTTAAGGGTTGAGATAAATGGTTTTTTTTTTATTGAAGGAAGTGCTAAACATGCAGCAAAAGGTATTCCAAAATTAGCACAAATAGAACATAAACATGAAATGTATGAAAATTGTTTATTTAACCATGATTCAAATTTAAGAAAAATGAATAGATTTAAAAGTGTCGATCATGTGTTAAAAGCTTAAAAGAACAGAAAAAAGTATTCGTTTATTTTTGGTGATAAAAATCTGCTTTTAAGAGATCGAATTATAACCAGTAGGATGATAAGTAATTTTCATTGTTTTTATGATTTTTTATAATTGTAATCATGTAAACACTTTTATTGATCTTGTTATACCTATTGTGTTTTATCGTTGATATACATTTGTACATGTATAAACAATATTGATACTAAGTATAAAACTAAAAAAAAAATAATGAAAATGGTTAGTTTCTTTCCGTTTAAAAAAGATAGATTCAAGTGATGGATTTACAACCAGAGCTTTATGTCAAAAGTACAATTCTCGTTATACAGTATTAGTATTTATGGAACTGTATAACCACTACAACACTTTTGTTTTTCCATATCCTTTGCGTTTTAATTCTAATATAGAGGTAATCCCGTAACAGTGTGGACGACACCTATGCTTATGTTGTTAATAATTGCAAATCATTTACCTTTAACTTGTTTGTCATCGGCTATCGATAACAATGACTTTACGCATACACAGTCTGTAAGAAGCCTTCCAGTGGGGATGTCAATAATCACTTGTTTCACATTTCGATACATAAAATAATTTTTTTTTCCAAAAATTTTAAAGGAATTTGTTTTAAACATTCTTTTTATCATCACAACCAACAGTTTCATTTAAAATAACAATATTTGTGTAAAAGGGAAACCGGTACAGTTTGGTCTTTGTAAAGATGTTGTGAATCAATTAGTAGTAAAAACAGAAATTGAAAATGAATGAATATATTATAAATCAAAAGAAGTAACAAATTAACAACAACCAAAAAAACCCATTTTTTTTTAATTTTTAGTCTATTTTACGAAAATTTGACAATCGCTTTCCCAATTTTACTGTATTACTGAAAAGTTCATGCGACACCCGTTTTCAGAACCTAGATGCATTACTTATATATATGTCTTTTGAATTTTTATGTCGTTTGTCAATTGGTTGCTGATTCGTAAACGAATACGTTTAGTCTGTGTATTCATCCTTGTGGTTGCAGTTCTGGTTTTTCGCATTTTTCCGTGAAAGAATGTCTGAATTTTCTTTGTTTATATTCATAATATTAGTGGCTATGGTTCGAGTATTTAAAACCCTCTTTTCATATATATATAGTAACGAAGTAATGTTTCGTAAATTGAGCATAGAACAAAATATTTTGTATTGTAAATGTAAACACAGATGAAGAAAAGGTATAAAGATCAATTCTTTTTTCGGCAATGTGTTAAAAATTGTGTTGTATGTCATGCAGTTATAAACAATTGTAAACACATAGTAGTCCATCATGCATTGCAACTCACTCAGTGGATTGGTCGGTCAATCGCCCAGAAAAAAATGCGTTATTTGTAAACAATCACTGATACATTGTACATGCATTGGCGGGAGCATTATTATGCTAAATATTGCATATCCGTATAAAGAAATCAGTTGCGGATCCAGGAATTTGAAAAGGGGCAAACTAGACAACTTGAGGAGTGGGACAAGTTAAAAGTCTTTGCATTAACCATATAATGAAGCTCCACAAGAGGGACAGCCCTTCCCCCACCTAAATCCGCCTCTGGAAATGTCCCGACCTGTGGATCACAACAATCTAGTTTCGAATTGTACTTACATGTTTTTAATCTATCCATCAATTACATATCTTTGTTTTAGAATAATTAAACAAAAGCATCATACTAAACAAATTAATTGTAACACATAGGTTATTACACTGTTACACGGTTTTTGTTGACACATTAACCTACAATTATCAGGTGTTACAGTTCATCAGCTCTCCGTTTATTATTTTAATCTGAGCATACAACTCAAGCTTTTAAACGTAGACACAAAATGAAGAAAAAGTGAGTTGTAGGTCACTGAAAAACACGTGTTCTCGTTAAAGTACGTAGTAGTCCACCATGCATTGCAACTCATTCAGTGGATTGGTCAATTATATGCTTCCCAATTGTGAACTTTCCATTTCTATGTAGCAACATTTTAGCAGCGCCTGCATACGGAGTATATATCTCCCAATTGATACGATATTCCCGGGCTTGTATTTCCTATCATGATTTCCTTGATAGAGGATTGCTGCTCACAAGGAAGCTATTAAACCAAGAGTTCCAAATGATGAAATTGAAATCATCCCTTCGTAAATTTTACGGACGCCATCACGAGTTGGTTGACCGTTATGGAATAACCGTTTCACAGATGATATCGGATATGTTCCTTATGTCGTAACTACAGTACCCTTCCCTTTTCACGAATGTGACCTACCGAATTAGACTATTTACCATATTTGTAATAACATGAGCAACACAACGGGTGCCACATGTGAAGCAGGATCTGCTTACCCTTCCGGAGCACCTAAGATCACCCCCAGTTTTTGGTGGGGTTCGTGTTGCTTAGTCTTTAGTTTTCTATGTTGTGTCATCTGTACTGTTATTTGTCGGTTTGTCTTTTTATTTTTGGCCATGGCGTTGTCAGTTTGTTTTCGATCTATGAGTTTGACTGTCCCTCTGGTATCTTTCGTCCCTCTTTTATTCTCTAAAGCAACAAAAAATGCTTATTATGCAAACAACTGTTTATATTGGCGAGAACAT
The DNA here is from genome assembly GCF_021869535.1 of Mytilus californianus. Classification (NCBI taxonomy): domain Eukaryota; kingdom Metazoa; phylum Mollusca; class Bivalvia; order Mytilida; family Mytilidae; genus Mytilus; species Mytilus californianus. The sequence continues at coordinate 54,735,704 of NW_026262679.1, read as the reverse complement.
AAGTATGACAATATATACTGCAACTGTGATATTTGAGCAGTCAAATTGACCGTATAATCATTTGTGATTTAACTACAGCCAATTGTACTGGGGCCGTTCACAAGTGTTTCTCATGACCTAAAATACCACTTAGTAGTGGACTGTAGGTTTTATTAAATAGAGCTATGTCGTTAGGGGTGTGGCAACAAAACTACAACTTTGATGCTACTAAATATATATATGTAGGACTCTGAACCGCGATGGTACTCCGAACCGCGATGGTCATGCTGAAGTGCGATGGTTGGACGCTGAAGTGTGTTTTTGATCACGCGATGGTCGCATTGTGACACTATCTTGTTGATAGCTAAGCCGAAGTGCGATGGTGGATACGCTGAAGTGCGATGGATAACATTAACTATATTTTAAATGTTTTTATATCAACAAAGAAGTCAATTTGTTTGTTAAAAGCAGCTTTTCGAGTTTATTAAGTAAATCATCGAGAACCGTTTGATTTAAAACAGTCATGATAAATAGTCACTACTTTTCCAGTCATAATTGTAACGTTAAAGTTTACTTTTGACAAAAATTAGCCAACGTTCATACAATCGTTCGAGACGCTACATGCAACGATTATTTTCCTTTAAAACCAGTACTAATTTCAATGACTGCAAATGTGATAGCTGTTTAAAATGCAATATAATAAGAGCCTTATAAACTTATCACCGTCGGTCACGGGTTTTTACTGCAACTGGGGAAAATATGGAATTTTTTTTGGCAAATTCAACATTTTTAATACTACCGGAAAAGGTGAACAATTAGTCTTTTGTAGAAGATCTTTTTTTTAAATCTATAGAAGTTTTGTTTTTTTCGTACGATGGAGCTTGGAATTCTCCTACTACATATGAGTCCGCAGACAGACTCTCTTTATTATGCTATTATGGTAAACGTGGAACTTTTGAGTGCTGAGAGCTGAGATTACTATAACACTTATAGAAATCTCAGTGGAGAGGAACAAATAAAGATAAACTAAACACGCATAATGATGTCCACATGCATCAAATTTAAAGAGAACGATATCTCATTTAGTATGAACAGCGAACAGACCATCGCACTTCGACAAAGACCATCGCACTTCAGCGTGACCATCGCACTTCAGCGTCCCCATCGCACCTCCGAGTCCTACATATATAATCCAAGTTTGCTTTTCCTTTTTAATTTATTGGCCTTGCTATAAGTAATATACATGTATATTTTTACTTTACCTGTTCATGTATTGGATGTTACCATGCTGTCTGTATGATTTAACTTCTGTTTTAATAGATTAACTCTCTAGTTTTGAATGTTTAAAAGTTCAAAGCACAATGTCAGCTTATTTTATCTTGCCGACTACCAATTAAATTTATTGGATCGGATTGAGACGTAGAAAAGCCAAAACAACCAAAAACATGAAAATTTGTTCATAGGACAACATGCTCCACTCGCACTTTCAAATTTCCATTTCTAGTAAACCGCTTAATCTTTGTCGAAACCATAATTTGGTATATATTTGAAAAAGTTCACATCTTAATAAATAGAGAATATTATATGGCTTTTTCAATATCACATCCGTATCAACCCGAGACACCAATATAATCCCAAGAGCTCTGCTCGGGGGATTATATTGGTTGAGTGTTGATACGGTGTGTGGTATTGAAAAGGCCATATCATATACACTTTATCATATATCTCAAAAGACTTTTTTTTATGTGACGTGACGTCATATAGATTAGGGGTTTGATAAATATAGATTATAACATGGCCTTTTTCATATCAGACCCCTTATCAGCCCGAGAGCCGACAGGCTCGAGGGATGATTTTGACCATGGGCTGATAAGGGGTCTGATATGAAAAACGACATGTTATGTTCTTTTTATCATATACTTCAGCAGAAGACATACAGACAAAACTATTTTCAAAACTTTGAAACAATGCATTTGTTGTAATATTTGTTTTGTATTTTTTAATAATATATTTTCCTGATTATTAATATTTTCTTTTTCTCCAACTTTGTTATGTTTTACTAAAAAAAAAACGTACCATTGAGGTACATTTTCCGGAATTTGCCGAATGACGTCGAACTGTCATGCGATAACGTTATAGAAAAGCATGCGATAATAACCGGAAGCAGTTGATATGAAACGGAAGCAGTTGATATAAACCGGAAGCAGTTGATAACAAAAGTCATATCACACGGCTAAGGCAATTCTTCAAATTTAATGAATAAATATATGAACAAATAAGTTTTATCATGGGGTACAATTATACCATTATTTTCTATAAGTATATGATAAAGCCTTTTCTCTAATTCTTCGTCAATTTATCCCTTTCTGCACCCATTGTATAAATAAATTTAATCAACGTGTGGTTCGTTTGATCTCAGTTCTTCATTGGTTAAAATCCGATTATGACGTCGAATTTTCTTGCTTTCCTCTGAATTTCCTATTGTGACGGCATGAAAAAAGGCGACCATGCCTGATGACGTCACATAGAAAGAACACATCTTTTTGCAGATCATTCAAAAAGAAGGAATAAGTTTGCCTGCATATTGTTTGAAAATCATTAGAGAAACAGATTCCACCACCAAATCTCGTGTAATACGATATTTATCCACACTCGACAATTAAATTTTAAATATTTAAAACGGTTGGCGAGCCTCGCGTTTTAAATTTGAAAATTTAACTGTCTCGAGTGGATAAATATCGTATCACACTCGATGCAGTGGTAGAATCTCTATTTATCCTGCAATCGACCTTTCTACTATACTAATACAGGTGTACAGAAAACACGAAGCGATATACGTATACTAGACGTATATAGTCTCCTGTATATAAATCATGCTTCTGTTCTTTCAAAAACAAATTCAACGATTGGGATGGAAAAAAAATGTACAAAATCAATTGCAGGATAAAGACAATAACTGTTTAGTGTCTTTGAAAAATCAGCTGTATTTGTACTCGGCTCGAAACAGGAGTAATCGCTTAAGCTCGCATTACACCTGTTTTTTAGTCTCGTACAAATACAGCTGATATTTAAAGACACTAAACAGTTATTGTCTATATATATACTGCAGCTGTGCTATTTGCGCAGTCAAATTGCATTGACCGTATAATCATTTGTGATATACAGTCACTGACCGTATATCGCCTTGTTTATGACGTTGACAATGCGTTTCCGTAGAGTTTTATTTATGACGTCATTAAAAGGTACATGTTCGCGGAATTTTTACGTCGTTCGCTCCAAATAAAAACAATGATGTTTTTTACCCTAAATATTTCATTTGGTACAGTTGTAGGAGTTGCAGTATATAAAGAATAACCATACATTGTCTCGAAATATAAATCTCATTTGTACTCAGCTCAAAACAAGAAAGAAATGCTCGCGGATTGCTGATACAGCACGATTGCCATTGATCGTATTACACATACAATTTACATGTATTTACTACTAAGTACATAATAAACATGTGTACTAGGTTGAGGTGACACTTCATGGTGAACAATCTTAAACTAAAACTTTAACCTGATACAACTTAAACGGACTTACGAATGGATGGATGGACGGACCAGAAAACATAATGCCATTATTCCTCCTATCGTACAAAATGACTAGACTCAAGCTGGCAGCCACTTTTAGCAGCCAATCAAGATAGCAGCCACTTTTTTCCAGCAGCCAATTTTGATGATATGTCAAAAAACCCAAAAACTATATCAGACTCGAACGTTCCAAAAATCTCAAAATCTAAGATAAATGTAATTTAAGAGCGGAATTCGACAATTTCACGGCTTGTAGTGATTCTCAAAGGATTTCAGTCCGTTTTAAATACAAATAATGATAGCAGCCACTTTTTTTCGAAATTCTAGCTACCAATACGATATGTATTATTTCACAGAGATGTTCAGCCGTAGAAGTGAATGTTAAATAAACCAACACAAATGACGTCAGTAAATGAAAGCACTCACTAGCTTGATTTCTAAATGCCGGCATATTAGTATCAATGTGTATAGAAATATCTAGTTTCTACATAACTAATATATGTGCAGTTAGCGGCCGGTTCGATATTCAATCTATTCAACTAGCTGTTAGCAGTCGGTTCAATATTCAAATTTATTTGAAAATCATAAAAAATTGAGAGTTAAGAGGAATGAAAAGATACGTAGGAAATCGTTTTATGACCTCTTCAAGATGTCGTAAATTCTCGTTGTCCTCGAATGTAAACCCTTATGTAAGTTGCATAATTGTCTTTATGTAAAATATAGTTTTTATCAATAAAACAACATTACAGATGTATTTTACATAAAATATTTCTTAAAACAATAGAAATATAACCTTAATGCTCGAAACATTTGAAAAATATAAATATAAATATTTATGGAAAGCCCCCTCCTCTCCCAAAAAATGTATAGTGAGAACTTACCATTTTTGAAACCCAACAATTTCCGAATGGGCCTAACTCCCAAAAATTCCTTTCACTGTGGCCTTTCTCAAGTTATTACCCTACATTTGAGCCATGTCCGGTGGCGAACTTTACCGTACAGCGCTGGAGAGGCTTACCGAAAGAATGTAGGGTGTATTCATATTTTGTTTCCTTAACAGCAACTTTGAACCACAACAATTTCCGAATGGGCCTAACTCCCAAAAATTCCTTTCACTGTAGCGTCCCCCAAGTTATTACCTTTTATTTGAGCCATGTCCGGTGGCAAACTTTACCGTACAGCGCTGGCGAGGCTTACCGAAAAAATGTAGGGTGTATTCATATTTTTTTCCTTAACAGCAATTTTAAACCCTAACAATTTCCGAATGGGCCTAACTCCCAAAAATTCCATTCAGTGTGGCCTCCCCCAAGTTATTACCTTTCATTTGAGCCATGTCCGGTGGCAAACTTTACCGTACAGCGCTGGCAAGGCTTACCGAAAGAATGTAGGGTGTATTCATATTTTTTTTCTTAACAGCAACTTTGAACCACAACAATTTCCGAATGGGTCTAACTCCCAAAAATTCCTTTCACTGTAGCGTCCCCCAATTTATTACCTTTCATTTGAGTCATGTTCGGTGGCGAACTTTACCGTACAGCGCTGGCGAGGCTTACCGAAAGAATGTAGGGAGTATTCATATTTTTTTCCTTAACAGCAATTTTAAACCCTAACAATTTCCGAATGGGCCTAACTCCCAAAAATTCCTTTCAGTATGGCCTCCCCCAAGTTATCACCTTTCATTTGAGCCATGTCCGGTGGCAAACTTTACCGTACAGCGCTGGCAAGGCTTACCGAAAGAATGTAGGGAGTATTCATATTTTTTTCCTTAACAGCAACTTTGAACCACAACAATTTCCGAATGGGCCTAACTCCCAAAAATTCCTTTCACTGTATCCTCCCCCAATTTATTACCTTTCATTTGAGTCATATTCGGTGGCGAACTTTACCGTACAGCGCTGGCGAGGCTTACCGAAAGAATGTAGGGAGTATTCATATTTTTTTCCTTAACAGCAATTTTAAACCCTAACAATTTCCGAATGGGCCTAACTCCCAAAAATTCCTTTCAGTATGGCCTCCCCCAAGTTATTACCTTTCATTTGAGCCATGTCCGGTGGCGAACTTTACCGTACAGCGCTGACGAGACTTACCAAAAGAATGTAGGGAGTATTCATATTTTTTTCCTTAACAGCAACTTTGAACCACAACAATTTCCGAATGGGCCTAACTCCCAAAAAATTCCTTTCACTGTGGCCTTTCTCAAGTTGTTACCCTACATTTGAGCCATGTCCGGTGGCGAACTTTACCGTACAGCGCTGGAGAGGCTTACCGAAAGAATGTAGGGTGTATTCATATTTTGTTTCCTTAACAGCAACTTTGAACCACAACAATTTCCGAATGGGCCTAACTCCCAAAAATTCCTTTCACTGTAGCGTCCCCCAAGTTATTACCTTTTATTTGAGCCATGTCCGGTGGCAAACTTTACCGTACAGCGCTGGCGAGGCTTACCGAAAAAATGTAGGGTGTATTCATATTTTTTTCCTTAACAGCAATTTTAAATCCTAACAATTTCCGAATGGGCCTAACTTCCAAAAATTCCTTTCAGTATAGCCTCCCCCAAGTTATTACCTTTCATTTGAGCCATGTCCGGTGGCAAACTTTACCGTACAGCGCTGGCAAGGCTTACCGAAAGAATGTAGGGAGTATTCATATTTTTTTTTCTTAACAGCAACTTTGAACCACAACAATTTCCGAATGGGCCTAACTCCCAAAAAATTCCTTTCACTGTGGCGTCCCCCAAGTTATTACCTTTCATTTGAGCCATGTCCGGTGGCGAACTTTACCGTACAGCGCTGGCGAGGCTTACAGAAAGAATGTAGGGTGTATTCATATTTTTTTCCTTAACAGCAATTTTAAACCCTAACAATTTCTGAATGGGCCTAACTCCCAAAAATTCCTTTCAGTGTGGCCTCCTTCAAGTTATTACCTTTCATTTGAGCCATGTCCGGTGACAAACTTTACCGTACAGCGCTGGCGAGGCTTACAGAAAGAATGTAGGGTGTATTCATATTTTTTTTCTTAACAGCAACTTTGAACCACAACAATTTCCGAATGGGCCTAACTCCCAAAAATTCCTTTCACTGTGGCGTCCCCCAATTTATTACCTTTCATTTGAGACATGTTCGGTGGCGAACTTTACCGTACAGCGCTGGCGAGGCTTACCGAAAGAATGTAGGGAGTATTCATATTTTTTTCCTTAACAGCAATTTTAAACCCTAACAATTTCCGAATGGGCCTAACTCCCAAAAATTCCTTTCAGTGTGGCCTCCTTCAAGTTATTACCTTTCATTTGAGCCATGTCCGGTGACGAACTTTACTGTACAGCGCTGGCGAGGCTTACCGAAAGAATGTAGGGTGTATTCATATTTTTTTCCTTAACAGCAACTTTAAATCCAAACAATTTTCGAATGGACCTAACTCCCAAAAATTCCCTTCACTGTGGCCTTTCTCAAATTATTACCCTACATTTGAGCCATGTCCGGTGGCGAACTTTACCGTACAGCGCTGGCGAGGCTTACCGAAAGAATGTAGGGTGTATTCATATTTTTTTTTCTGCAACAGAAACTTTAAATCCCAACAATTTTCGAATGGGCCTAACTCCCAAAAATTCCCTTCACTGTGGCCTTTCTCAAGTTATTATCCTACATTTGAGCCATGTCCGGTGGCGAACTTTGCCGTACAGCGCTGGCGAGACTTACCGAAAGAATGTAGGGTGTATTCATATTTTTTTCCTTAACAGCAACTTTGAACCACAACAATTTCCGAATGGGCCTAACTCCCAAAAATTCCTTTCACTGTGGCCTCCCCCAAGTTATTACGTTTCATTTGAGCCATGTCCGGTGGCAAACTTTACCGTACAGCGCTGGCGAGGCTTACCGAAAGAATGTAGGGTGTATTCATATTTTTTTCCTTAACAGCAATTTTAAACCCTAACAATTTCCGAATGGGCCTAACTCCCAAAAAATTCCATTCAGTGTGGCGTCCCCCAATTTATTACCTTTCATTTGAGTCATGTTCGGTGGCGAACTTTACCGTACAGCGCTGGCGAGGCTTACCGAAAGAATGTAGGGAGTATTCATATTTTTTTCCTTAACAGCAATTTTAAACCCTAATAATTCGGATGGGCCTAACTAACAACAATTCCTTTCAGTATGGCCTCCCCCAAGTTATTACCTTTCATTTGAGCCATGTCCGGTGGCAAACTTTACCGTACAGCGCTGGCAAGGCTTACCGAAAGAATGTAGGGAGTATTCATATTTTTTTCCTTAACAGCAACTTTGAACCACAACAATTTCCGAATGGGCCTAACTCCCAAAAATTCATTTTACTGTGGCGTCCCCCAAGTTATTACCTTTCATTTGAGCCATGTCCGGTGGCGAATTTTACCGTTCAGCGCTTGCGAGACTTACCGAAAGAATGTAGTGAGTATTCATATTTTTTTCCTTAACAGCAACTTTGAACCACAACAATTTCCGAATGGGCCTAACTCCCAAAAATTCCTTTCACTGTGGCCTCCCCCAAGTTATTACCTTTCATTTGAGCCATGTCCGGTGGCGAACTTTACCGTACAGCGCTGGCGAGGCTTACAGAAAGAATGTAGGGTGTATTCATATTTTTTTCCTTAACAGCAATTTTAAACCCTAACAATTTCCGAATGGGCCTAACTCCCAAAAATTCCATTCAGTGTGGCCTCCCCCAAGTTATTACCTTTCATTTGAGCCATGTCCGGTGGCAAACTTTACCGTACAGCGCTGGCGAGGCTTACCGAAAGAATGTAGGGTGTATTCATATTTTTTTTCTTAACAGCAACTTTGAACCACAACAATTTCCGAATGGGCCTAACTCCCAAAAATTCCTTTCACTGTGGCGTCCCCCAATTTATTACCTTTCATTTGAGTCATGTTCGGTGGCGAACTTTACCGTACAGCGCTGGCGAGGCTTACCGAAAGAATGTAGGGAGTATTCATATTTTTTTCCTTAACAGCAATTTTAAACCCTAACAATTTCCGAATGGGCCTAACTCCCAAAAATTCCTTTCAGTATGGCCTCCCCCAAGTTATTACCTTTCATTTGAGCCATGTCCGGTGGCAAACTTTACCGTACAGCGCTGGCAAGGCTTACCGAAAGAATGTAGGGAGTATTCATATTTTTTTCCTTAACAGCAACTTTGAACCACAACAATTTCCGAATGGGCCTAACTCCCAAAAAATTCCATTCAGTGTGGCGTCCCCCAATTTATTACCTTTCATTTGAGTCATGTTCGGTGGCGTACTTTACCGTACAGCGCTGGCGAGGCTTACCGAAAGAATGTAGGGAGTATTCATATTTTTTTCCTTAACAGCAATTTTAAACCCTAACAATTTCCGAATGGGCCTAACTCCCAACAATTCCTTTCAGTATGGCCTCCCCCAAGTTATTACCTTTCATTTGAGCCATGTCCGGTGGCAAACTTTACCGTACAGCGCTGGCAAGGCTTACCGAAAGAATGTAGGGAGTATTCATATTTTTTTCCTTAACAGCAACTTTGAACCACAACAATTTCCGAATGGGCCTAACTCCCAAAAATTCATTTCACTGTGGCGTCCCCCAAGTTATTACCTTTCATTTGAGCCATGTCCGGTGGCGAACTTTACCGTACAGCGCTGGCGAGGTTTACCTAAAGAATGTAGAGTGTATTCATATTTTTTTCCTTAACAGCAACTTTGAACCACAACAATTTCCGAATTGGCCTAACTCCCAAAAATTCCTTTCACTGTGGCCTCCCCCAAGTTATTACCTTTCATTTGAGTCATGTCCGGTGGCGACCTTTACCGTACAGCGCTGGCGAGGCTTACCGAAAGAATGTAGGGTGTATTCATATTTTTTTTCTTAACAGCAACTTTGAACCACAACAATTTCCGAATGGGCCTAACTCCCAAAAATTCCTTTCAGTATGGCCTCCCCCAAGTCATTACCTTTCATTTGAGCCATGTCCGGTGGCGAATTTTACCGTACAGCGCTGGCGAGACTTACCGAAAGAATGTAGTGAGTATTCATATTTTTTTCCTTAACAGCAACTTTGAACCAAAACAATTTCCGAATGGGCCTAACTCCCAAAAATTCCTTTCACTGTGGCGTCCCCCAAGTTATTACCTTTCATTTGAGCCATGTCCGGTGGCGAACTTTACCGTACAGCGCTGGCGAGGCTTACAGAAAGAATGTAGGGTGTATTCATATTTTTTTCCTTAACAGCAATTTTAAACCCTAACAATTTCCGAATGGGCCTAACTTCCAAAAATTCCATTCAGTGTGGCCTCCCCCAAGTTATTACCTTTCATTTGAGCCATGTCCGGTGGTAAACTTTACCGTACAGCGCTGGCGAGGCTTACCGAAAGAATGTAGGGTGTATTCATATTTTTTTTTCTTAACAGCAACTTTGAACCACAACAATTTCCGAATGGGCCTAACTCCCAAAAATTCCTTTCACTGTGGCGTCCCCCAATTTATTACCTTTCATTTGAGTCATGTTCGGTGGCGAACTTTACCGTACAGCGATGGCGAGGCTTACCGAAAGAATGTAGGGAGTATTCATATTTTTTTCCTTAACAGCAATTTTAAACCCTAACAATTTCCGAATGGGCCTAACTCCCAACAATTCCTTTCAGTATGGCCTCCCCCAAGTTATTACCTTTCATTTGAGCCATGTCCGGTGGCAAACTTTACCGTACAGCGCTGGCAAGGCTTACCGAAAGAATGTAGGGAGTATTCATATGTTTTTCCTTAACAGCAACTTTGAACCACAACAATTTCCGAATGGGCCTAACTCCCAAAAATTCCTTTCACTGAGGCGTCCCCCAAGTTATTACCTTTCATTTGAGCCATGTCCGGTGGCGAACTTTACCGTACAGCGCTGGCGAGGTTTACCGAAAGAATGTAGAGTGTATTCATATTTTTTTCCTTAACAGCAACTTTGAACCAAAACAATTTCCGAATTGGCCTAACTCCCAAAAATTCCTTTCACTGTGGCCTCCCCCAAGTTATTACCTTTCATTTGAGTCATGTCCGGTGGCGACCTTTACCGTACAGCGCTGGCGAGGCTTACCGAAAGAATGTAGGGTGTATTCATATTTTTTTTCTTAACAGCAACTTTGAACCACAACAATTTCCGAATGGGCCTAACTCCCAAAAATTCCTTTCAGTATGGCCTCCCCCAAGTTATTACCTTTCATTTGAGCCATGTCCGGTGGCGAATTTTACCGTACAGCGCTGGCGAGACTTACCGAAAGAATGTAGTGAGTATTCATATTTTTTTCCTTAACAGCAACTTTGAACCACAACAATTTCCGAATGGGCCTAACTCCCAAAAATTCCTTTCACTGTGGCGTCCCCCAAGTTATTACCTTTCATTTGAGCCATGTCCGGTGGCGAACTTTACCGTACAGCGCTGGCGAGGCTTACAGAAAGAATGTAGGGTGTATTCATATTTTTTTCCTTAACAGCAATTTTAAACCCTAACAATTTCCGAATGGGCCTAACTCCCAAAAATTCCATTCAGTGTGGCCTCCCCCAAGTTATTACCTTTCGTTTGAGCCATGTCCGGTGGCAAACTTTACCGTACAGCGCTGGCGAGGCTTACAGAAAGAATGTAGGGTGTATTCATATTTTTTTTCTTAACAGCAACTTTGAACCACAACAATTTCCGAATGGGCCTAACTCCCAAAAATTCCTTTCACTGTGGCGTCCCCCAATTTATTACCTTTCATTTGAGTCATGTTCGGTGGCGAACTTTACCGTACAGCGCTGGCGAGGCTTACCGAAAGAATGTAGGGAGTATTCATATTTTTTTCCTTAACAGCAATTTTAAACCCTAACAATTTCCGAATGGGCCTAACTCCCAACAATTCCTTTCAGTATGGCCTCCCCCAAGTTATTACCTTTCATTTGAGCCATGTCCGGTGGCAAACTTTACCGTACAGCGCTGGCAAGGCTTACCGAAAGAATGTAGGGAGTATTCATATTTTTTTCCTTAACAGCAACTTTGAACCACAACAATTTCCGAATGGGCCTAACTCCCAAAAATTCATTTCACTGTGGCGTCCCCCAAGTTATTACCTTTCATTTGAGCCATGTCCGGTGGCGAACTTTACCGTACAGCGCTGGCGAGGTTTACCGAAAGAATGTAGAGTGTATTCATATTTTTTTCCTTAACAGCAACTTTGAACCACAACAATTTCCGAATTGGCCTAACTCCCAAAAATTCCTTTCACTGTGGCCTCCCCCAAGTTATTACCTTTCATTTGAGTCATGTCCGGTGGCGACCTTTACCGTACAGCGCTGGCGAGGCTTACCGAAAGAATGTAGGGTGTATTCATATTTTTTTTCTTAACAGCAACTTTGAACCACAACAATTTCCGAATGGGCCTAACTCCCAAAAATTCCTTTCACTGTGGCGTCCCCCAAGTTAATACCTTTCATTTGAGCCATGTCCGGTGGCGAACTTTACCGTACAGCGCTGGCGAGGCTTACAGAAAGAATGTAGGGTGTATTCATATTTTTTTCCTTAACAGCAATTTTAAACCCTAACGATTTCCGAATGGGCCTAACTCCCAAAAATTCCATTCAGTGTGGCCTCCCCCAAGTTATTACCTTTCGTTTGAGCCATGTCCGGTGGCAAACTTTACCGTACAGCGCTGGCGAGACTTACCGAAAGAATGTAGGGTGTATTCATATTTTTTTTCTTAACAGCAACTTTGAACCACAACAATTTCCGAATGGGCCTAACTCCCAAAAATTCCTTTCACTGTGGCGTCCCCCAATTTATTACCTTTCATTTGAGTCATGTTCGGTGGCGAACTTTACCGTACAGCGCTGGCGAGGCTTACCGAAAGAATGTAGGGAGTATTCATATTTTTTTCCTTAACAGCAATTTTAAACCCATACAATTTCCGAATGGGCCTAACTCCCAAAAATTCCTTTCAGTATGGCCTCCCCCAAGTTATTACCTTTCATTTGAGCCATGTCCGGTGGCAAACTTTACCGTACAGCGCTGGCAAGGCTTACCGAAAGAATGTAGGGAGTATTCATATTTTTTTCCTTAACAGCAACTTTGAACCACAACAATTTCCGAATGGGCCTAACTCCCAAAAATTCATTTCACTGTGGCGTCCCCCCAGTTATTACCTTTCATTTGAGCCATGTCCGGTGGCGACCTTTACCGTACAGCGCTGGCGAGGCTTACCGAAAGAATGTAGAGTGTATTCATATTTTTTTCCTTAACAGCAACTTTGAACCACAACAATTTCCGAATGGGCCTAACTCCCAAAAATTCCTTTCACTGTGGCCTCCCCCAAGTTATTACCTTTCATTTGAGTCACGTCCGGTGGCGACCTTTACCGTACAGCGCTGGCGAGGCTAACCGAAAGAATGTAGGGTGTATTCATATTTTTTTTCTTAACAGCAACTTTGAACCACAACAATTTCCAAATGGGCCAAACTCCAAAAAATTCCTTTCAGTAAGGCCTCCCCCAAGTTATTACCTTTCATTTGAGCCATGTCCGGTGGCGAATTTTACCGTACAGCGCTGGCGAGACTTACCGAAAGAATGTAGGGAGTATTCATATTTTTTTCCTTAACAGCAACTTTGAACCACAACAATTTCCAAATGGGCCTAACTCCCAAAAATTCCTTTCACTGTGGCGTCCCCCAATTTATTACCTTTCATTTGAGTCATGTTCGGTGGCGAACTTTACCGTACAGCGCTGGCGAGGCTTACCGAAAGAATGTAGGGAGTATTCATATTTTTTTCCTTAACAGCAATTTTAAACCCTAACAATTTCCGAATGGGCCTAACTCCCAAAAATTCCTTTCAGTATGGCCTCCCCCAAGTTATTACCTTTCATTTGAGCCATGTCCGGTGGCAAACTTTACCGTACAGCGCTGGCAAGGCTTACCGAAAGAATGTTGGGAGTATTCATATTTTTTTCCTTAACAGCAACTTTGAACCACAACAATTTCCGAATGGGCCTAACTCCCAAAAATTCATTTCACTGTGGCGTCCCCCTAGTTATTACCTTTCATTTGAGCCATGTCCGGTGGCGACCTTTACCGTACAGCGCTGGCGAGGCTTACCGAAAGAATGTAGAGTGTACTCATATTTTTTTCCTTAACAGCAACTTTGAACCACAACAATTTCCGAATGGGCCTAACTCCCAAAAATTCATTTCACTGTGGCCTCCCCCAAGTTATTACCTTTCATTTGAGTCATGTCCGGTGGCGAACTTTACCGTACAGCGCTGGCGAGGTTTACCGAAAGAATGTAGAGTGTATTCATATTTTTTTCCTTAACAGCAACTTTGAACCACAACAATTTCCGAATGGGCCTAACTCCCAAAAATTCCTTTCACTGTGGGCTCCCCCAAGTTATTACCTTTCATTTGAGTCATGTCCGGTGGCGACTTTTACCATACAGCGCTGGCGAGGCTTACCGAAAGAATGTAGGGTGTATTCATATTTTTTTTCTTAACAGCAACTTTGAACCACAACAATTTCCGAATGGGCCTAACTCCCAAAAATTCATTTCAGTATGGCCTCCCCCAAGTTATTACCTTTCATTTGAGCCATGTCCGGTGGCGAATTTTACCGTACAGCGCTGGCGAGACTTACCGAAAGAATGTAGTGAGTATTCATATTTTTTTCCTTAACAGCAACTTTGAACCACAACAATTTCCGAATGGGCCTAACTCCCAAAAATTCCTTTCACTGTGGCGTCCCCCAAGTTATTAACTTTCATTTGAGCCATGTCCAGTGGCGAACTTTACCGTACAGCGCTGGCGAGGCTTACAGAAAGAATGTAGGGTGTATTCATATTTTTTTCCTTAACAGCAATTTTAAACCCTAACAATTTCCGAATGGGCCTAACTCCCAAAAATTCCATCCAGTGTGGCCTCCCCCAAGTTATTACCTTTCGCTTGAGCCATGTCCTGTGGCATACTTTACCGTACAGCGCTGGCGAGGTTTACCGAAAGAATGTAGAGTGTATTCATATTTTTTTCCTTAACAGCAACTTTGAACCACAACAATTTCCGAATGGGCCTAACTCCCAAAAATTCCTTTCACTGTGGCGTTCCCCAATTTATTACCTTTCATTTGAGTCATGTCCGGTTGCGACCTTTACCGTACAGCGCTGGCGAGGCTTACCGAAAGAATGTAGGGTGTATTCATATTTTTTTTCTTAACAGCAACTTTGAACCACAACAATTTCCGAATGGGCCTAACTCCCAAAAATTCCTTTCAGTATGGCCTCCCCCAAGTTATTACCTTTCATTTGAGCCATGTCCGGTGGCGAATTTTACCGTAGAGCGCTGGCGAGACTTACCGAAAGAATGTAGTGAGTATTCATATTTTTTTCCTTAACAGCAACTTTGAACCACAACAATTTCCGAATGGGCCTAACTCCCAAAAATTCCTTTCACTGTGGCGTCCCCCAAGTTATTACCTTTCATTTGAGCCATGTCCAGTGGCGAACTTTACCGTACAGCGCTGGCGAGGCTTACAGAAAGAATGTAGGGTGTATTTATATTTTTTTCCTTAACAGCAATTTTAAACCCTAACAATTTCCGAATGGGCCTAACTCCCAAAAATTCCATCCAGTGTGGCCTCCCCCAAGTTATTACCTTTCGCTTGAGCCATGTCCTGTGGCATATTTTACCGTACAGCGCTGGCGAGGCTTACCGAAAGAATGTAGGGTGTATTCATATTTTTTTTCTTAACAGCAACTTTGAACCACAACAATTTCCGAATGGGCCTAACTCCCAAAAATTCCTTTCACTGTGGCGTTCCCCAATTTATTACCTTTCATTTGAGTCATGTTCGGTGGCGAACTTTACCGTACAGCGCTGGCGAGGCTTACCGAAAGAATGTAGGGAGTATTCATATTTTTTTCCTTAACAGCAATTTTAAACCCTAACAATTTCCGAATGGGCCTAACTCCCAAACATTCCTTTCAGTATGGCCTCCCCCAAGTTATTACCTTTCATTTGAGCCATGTCCGGTGGCAAACTTTACCGTACAGCGCTGGCAAGGCTTACCGAAAGAATGTAGGGAGTATTCATATTTTTTTCCTTAACAGCAACTTTGAACCACAACAATTTCCGAATGGGCCTAACTCCCAAAAATTCATTTCACTGTGGCGTCCCCCAAGTTATTACCTTTCATTTGAGCCATGTCCGGTGGTAACCTTTACCGTACAGCGCTGGCGAGGCTTACCGAAAGAATGTAGAGTGTATTCATATTTTTTTCCTTAACAGCAACTTTGAACCACAACAATTTCCGAATGGGCCTAACTCCCAAAAATTCCTTTCACTGTGGCCTCCCCCAAGTTATTACCTTTCATTTGAGTCATGTCCGGTGGCGACCTTTACCGTACAGCGCTGGCGAGGCTAACCGAAAGAATGTAGGGTGTATTCATATTTTTTTTCTTAACAGCAACTTTGAACCACAACAATTTCCGAATGGGCCAAACTCCCATAAATTCCTTTCAGTAAGGCCTCCCCCAAGTTATTACCTTTCATTTGAGCCATGTCCGGTGGCGAATTTTACCGTACAGCGCTGGCGAGACTTACCGAAAGAATGTAGTGAGTATTCATATTTTTTTCCTTAACAGCAACTTTGAACCACAACAATTTCCAAATGGGCCTAACTCCCAAAAATTCCTTTCACTGTGGCGTCCCCCAATTTATTACCTTTCATTTGAGTCATGTTCGGTGGCGAACTTTACCTTACAGCGCTGGCGAGGCTTACCGAAAGAATGTAGGGAGTATTCATATTTTTTTCCTTAACAGCAATTTTAAACCCTAACAATTTCCGAATGGGCCTAACTCCCAACAATTCCTTTCAGTATGGCCTCCCCCAAGTTATTACCTTTCATTTGAGCCATGTCCGGTGGCAAACTTTAACGTACAGCGCTGGCAAGGCTTACCGAAAGAATGTAGGGAGTATTCATATTTTTTTCCTTAACAGCAACTTTGAACCACAACAATTTCCGAATGGGCCTAACTCCCAAAAATTCATTTCACTGTGGCGTCCCCCAAGTTATTACCTTTCATTTGAGCCATGTCCAGTGGCGACCTTTACCGTACAGCGCTGGCGAGGCTTACCGAAAGAATGTAGAGTGTATTCATATTTTTTTCCTTAACAGCAACTTTGAACCACAACAATTTCCGAATTGGCCTAACTCCCAAAAATTCCTTTCACTGTGGCCTCCCCCAAGTTATTACCTTTCATTTGAGTCATGTCCGGTGGCGACCTTTACCGTACAGCGCTGGCGAGGCTTACCGAAAGAATGTAGGGTGTATTCATATTTTTTTTCTTAACAGCAACTTTGAACCACAACAATTTCCGAATGGGCCTAACTCCCAAAAATTCCTTTCAGTATGGCCTCCCCCAAGTCATTACCTTTCATTTGAGCCATGTCCGGTGGCGAATTTTACCGTACAGCGCTGGCGAGACTTACCGAAAGAATGTAGTGAGTATTCATATTTTTTTCCTTAACAGCAACTTTGAACCAAAACAATTTCCGAATGGGCCTAACTCCCAAAAATTCCTTTCACTGTGGCGTCCCCCAAGTTATTACCTTTCATTTGAGCCATGTCCGGTGGCGAACTTTACCGTACAGCGCTGGCGAGGCTTTCAGAAAGAATGTAGGGTGTATTCATATTTTTTTCCTTAACAGCAATTTTAAACCCTAACAATTTCCGAATGGGCCTAACTTCCAAAAATTCCATTCAGTGTGGCCTCCCCCAAGTTATTACCTTTCATTTGAGCCATGTCCGGTGGTAAACTTTACCGTACAGCGCTGGCGAGGCTTACCGAAAGAATGTAGGGTGTATTCATATTTTTTTTTCTTAACAGCAACTTTGAACCACAACAATTTCCGAATGGGCCTAACTCCCAAAAATTCCTTTCACTATGGCGTCCCCCAATTTATTACCTTTCATTTGAGTCATGTTCGGTGGCGAACTTTACCGTACAGCGATGGCGAGGCTTACCGAAAGAATGTAGGGAGTATTCATATTTTTTTCCTTAACAGCAATTTTAAACCCTAACAATTTCCGAATGGGCCTAACTCCCAACAATTCCTTTCAGTATGGCCTCCCCCAAGTTATTACCTTTCATTTGAGCCATGTCCGGTGGCAAACTTTACCGTACAGCGCTGGCAAGGCTTACCGAAAGAATGTAGGGAGTATTCATATGTTTTTCCTTAACAGCAACTTTGAACCACAACAATTTCCGAATGGGCCTAACTCCCAAAAATTCCTTTCACTGTGGCGTCCCCCAAGTTATTACCTTTCATTTGAGCCATGTCCGGTGGCGAACTTTACCGTACAGCGCTGGCGAGGTTTACCGAAAGAATGTAGAGTGTATTCATATTTTTTTCCTTAACAGCAACTTTGAACCAAAACAATTTCCGAATTGGCCTAACTCCCAAAAATTCCTTTCACTGTGGCCTCCCCCAAGTTATTACCTTTCATTTGAGTCATGTCCGGTGGCGACCTTTACCGTACAGCGCTGGCGAGGCTTACCGAAAGAATGTAGGGTGTATTCATATTTTTTTTCTTAACAGCAACTTTGAACCACAACAATTTCCGAATGGGCCTAACTCCCAAAAATTCCTTTCAGTATGGCCTCCCCCAAGTTATTACCTTTCATTTGAGCCATGTCCGGTGGCGAATTTTACCGTACAGCGCTGGCGAGACTTACCGAAAGAATGTAGTGAGTATTCATATTTTTTTCCTTAACAGCAACTTTGAACCACAACAATTTCCGAATGGGCCTAACTCCCAAAAATTCCTTTCACTGTGGCGTCCCCCAAGTTATTACCTTTCATTTGAGCCATGTCCGGTGGCGAACTTTACCGTACAGCGCTGGCGAGGCTTACAGAAAGAATGTAGGGTGTATTCATATTTTTTTCCTTAACAGCAATTTTAAACCCTAACAATTTCCGAATGGGCCTAACTCCCAAAAATTCCATTCAGTGTGGCCTCCCCCAAGTTATTACCTTTCGTTTGAGACATGTCCGGTGGCAAACTTTACCGTACAGCGCTGGCGAGGCTTACAGAAAGAATGTAGGGTGTATTCATATTTTTTTTCTTAACAGCAACTTTGAACTACAACAATTTCCGAATGGGCCTAACTCCCAAAAATTCCTTTCACTGTGGCGTCCCCCAATTTATTACCTTTCATTTGAGTCATGTTCGGTGGCGAACTTTACCGTACAGCGCTGGCGAGGCTTACCGAAAGAATGTAGGGAGTATTCATATTTTTTTCCTTAACAGCAATTTTAAACCCTAACAATTTCCGAATGGGCCTAACTCCCAACAATTCCTTTCAGTATGGCCTCCCCCAAGTTATTACCTTTTATTTGAGCCATGTCCGGTGGCAAACTTTACCGTACAGCGCTGGCAAGGCTTACCGAAAGAATGTAGGGAGTATTCATATTTTTTTCCTTAACAGCAACTTTGAACCACAACAATTTCCGAATGGGCCTAACTCCCAAAAATTCATTTCACTGTGGCGTCCCCCAAGTTATTACCTTTCATTTGAGCCATGTCCGGTGGCGAACTTTACCGTACAGCGCTGGCGAGGTTTACCGAAAGAATGTAGAGTGTATTCATATTTTTTTCCTTAACAGCAACTTTGAACCACAACAATTTCCGAATTGGCCTAACTCCCAAAAATTCCTTTCACTGTGGCCTCCCCCAAGTTATTACCTTTCATTTGAGTCATGTCCGGTGGCGACCTTTACCGTACAGCGCTGGCGAGGCTTACCGAAAGAATGTAGGGTGTATTCATATTTTTTTTCTTAACAGCAACTTTGAACCACAACAATTTCCGAATGGGCCTAACTCCCAAAAATTCCTTTCAGTAAGGCCTCCCCCAAGTTATTACCTTTCATTTGAGTCATGTCCGGTGGCGACCTTTACCATACAGCGCTGGCGAGGCTTACCGAAAGAATGTAGGGTGTATTCATATTTTTTTTCTTAACAGCAACTTTGAACCACAACAATTTCCGAATGGGCCTAACTCCCAAAAATTCATTTCAGTATGGCCTCCCCCAAGTTATTACCTTTCATTTGAGCCATGTCCGGTGGCGAATTTTACCGTACAGCGCTGGCGAGACTTACCGAAAGAATGTAGTGAGTATTCATATTTTTTTCCTTAACAGCAACTTTGAACCACAACAATTTCCGAATGGGCCTAACTCCCAAAAATTCCTTTCACTGTGGCGTCCCCCAAGTTATTAACTTTCATTTGAGCCATGTCCAGTGGCGAACTTTACCGTACAGCGCTGGCGAGGCTTACAGAAAGAATGTAGGGTGTATTCATATTTTTTTCCTTAACAGCAATTTTAAACCCTAACAATTTCCGAATGGGCCTAACTCCCAAAAATTCCATCCAGTGTGGCCTCCCCCAAGTTATTACCTTTCGCTTGAGCCATGTCCTGTGGCATACTTTACCGTACAGCGCTGGCGAGGTTTACCGAAAGAATGTAGAGTGTATTCATATTTTTTTCCTTAACAGCAACTTTGAACCACAACAATTTCCGAATGGGCCTAACTCCCAAAAATTCCTTTCACTGTGGCGTTCCCCAATTTATTACCTTTCATTTGAGTCATGTCCGGTGGCGACCTTTACCGTACAGCGCTGGCGAGGCTTACCGAAAGAATGTAGGGTGTATTCATATTTTTTTTCTTAACAGCAACTTTGAACCACAACAATTTCCGAATGGGCCTAACTCCCAAAAATTCCTTTCAGTATGGCCTCCCCCAAGTTATTACCTTTCATTTGAGCCATGTCCGGTGGCGAATTTTACCGTAGAGCGCTGGCGAGACTTACCGAAAGAATGTAGGGAGTATTCATATTTTTTTCCTTAACAGCAACTTTGAACCACAACAATTTCCGAATGGGCCTAACTCCCAAAAATTCCTTTCACTGTGGCGTCCCCCAAGTTATTACCTTTCATTTGAGCCATGTCCAGTGGCGAACTTTACCGTACAGCGCTGGCGAGGCTTACAGAAAGAATGTAGGGTGTATTCATATTTTTTTCCTTAACAGCAATTTTAAACCCTAACAATTTCCGAATGGGCCTAACTCCCAAAAATTCCATCCAGTGTGGCCTCCCCCAAGTTATTACCTTTCGCTTGAGCCATGTCCTGTGGCATACTTTACCGTACAGCGCTGGCGAGGCTTACCGAAAGAATGTAGGGTGTATTCATATTTTTTTTCTTAACAGCAACTTTGAACCACAACAATTTCCGAATGGGCCTAACTCCCAAAAATTCCTTTCACTGTGGCGTTCCCCAATTTATTACCTTTCATTTGAGTCATGTTCGGTGGCGAACTTTACCGTACAGCGCTGGCGAGGCTTACCGAAAGAATGTAGGGAGTATTCATATTTTTTTCCTTAACAGCAATTTTAAACCCTAACAATTTCCGAATGGGCCTAACTCCCAAACATTCCTTTCAGTATGGCCTCCCCCAAGTTATTACCTTTCATTTGAGCCATGTCCGGTGGCAAACTTTACCGTACAGCGCTGGCAAGGCTTACCGAAAGAATGTAGGGAGTATTCATATTTTTTTCCTTAACAGCAACTTTGAACCACAACAATTTCCGAATGGGCCTAACTCCCAAAAATTCATTTCACTGTGGCGTCCCCCAAGTTATTAACTTTCATTTGAGCCATGTCCAGTGGCGAACTTTACCGTACAGCGCTGGCGAGGCTTACAGAAAGAATGTAGGGTGTATTCATATTTTTTTCCTTAACAGCAATTTTAAACCCTAACAATTTCCGAATGGGCCTAACTCCCAAAAATTCCATCCAGTGTGGCCTCCCCCAAGTTATTACCTTTCGCTTGAGCCATGTCCTGTGGCATACTTTACCGTACAGCGCTGGCGAGGTTTACCGAAAGAATGTAGAGTGTATTCATATTTTTTTCCTTAACAGCAACTTTGAACCACAACAATTTCCGAATGGGCCTAACTCCCAAAAATTCCTTTCACTGTGGCGTTCCCCAATTTATTACCTTTCATTTGAGTCATGTCCGGTGGCGACCTTTACCGTACAGCGCTGGCGAGGCTTACCGAAAGAATGTAGGGTGTATTCATATTTTTTTTCTTAACAGCAACTTTGAACCACAACAATTTCCGAATGGGCCTAACTCCCAAAAATTCCTTTCAGTATGGCCTCCCCCAAGTTATTACCTTTCATTTGAGCCATGTCCGGTGGCGAATTTTACCGTAGAGCGCTGGCGAGACTTACCGAAAGAATGTAGTGAGTATTCATATTTTTTTCCTTAACAGCAACTTTGAACCACAACAATTTCCGAATGGGCCTAACTCCCAAAAATTCCTTTCACTGTGGCGTCCCCCAAGTTATTACCTTTCATTTGAGCCATGTCCAGTGGCGAACTTTACCGTACAGCGCTGGCGAGGCTTACAGAAAGAATGTAGGGTGTATTCATATTTTTTTCCTTAACAGCAATTTTAAACCCTAACAATTTCCGAATGGGCCTAACTCCCAAAAATTCCATCCAGTGTGGCCTCCCCCAAGTTATTACCTTTCGCTTGAGCCATGTCCTGTGGCATACTTTACCGTACAGCGCTGGCGAGGCTTACCGAAAGAATGTAGGGTGTATTCATATTTTTTTTCTTAACAGCAACTTTGAACCACAACAATTTCCGAATGGGCCTAACTCCCAAAAATTCCTTTCACTGTGGCGTTCCCCAATTTATTACCTTTCATTTGAGTCATGTTCGGTGGCGAACTTTACCGTACAGCGCTGGCGAGGCTTACCGAAAGAATGTAGGGAGTATTCATATTTTTTTCCTTAACAGCAATTTTAAACCCTAACAATTTCCGAATGGGCCTAACTCCCAAACATTCCTTTCAGTATGGCCTCCCCCAAGTTATTACCTTTCATTTGAGCCATGTCCGGTGGCAAACTTTACCGTACAGCGCTGGCAAGGCTTACCGAAAGAATGTAGGGAGTATTCATATTTTTTTCCTTAACAGCAACTTTGAACCACAACAATTTCCGAATGGGCCTAACTCCCAAAAATTCCTTTCAGTGTGGCCTCCCCCAAGTTATTACCTTTCATTTGAGCCATGTCCGGTGGCAAACTTTACCGTACAGCGCTGGCGAGGCTTACCGAAAGAATGTTGGGTGTATTCATATTTTTTTCCTTAACAGCAACTTTGAACCACACCAATTTCCGAATGGGCCTAACTCCCAAAAATTCCTTTCACTGTGGCGTCCCCCAAGTTATTACAGTTCATTTGAGCCATGTCCGGTGGCGAACTTTACCGTACAGCGCTGGCGAGGCTTACCGACAAAATGTAGGGTGTATACCAATTTTGTCAACATTTTTGTTGATGACACTGACCGGATTGCTTATGAAAATTAACAATTTATTTACCTAACATTTACTTTTTTCACATAGTTTGATTTTAACGTTTTTGAATCATTGATATTTTTCCTTTGTATCACATTTCTTGGAAATAATACCCGAACGCTATTTCAACGAGGCTGATACGTCAAAAAAATACTTCCTTAATGCATATTAAAAACAAAACACTAAACAACTAATAATTGACTTAATTAATATTTAATTTTTGACAAATATAGTTATGTATACCTTCAATCATATAATATGAGACATGTGTTTATTTTTTATAAGGAAAACGAACGATTGCTTTTCAATATCAATTAATGTACATTTTTAAGATTAAGAAGTACAAACAAAACAATATGTGTGATTGTCTATCCCTGACATATGAATTAACGCAGTGATGGATTCATGGCAAATGCCATGTTTGTGTTCAAACTACATCTATTTGGGTCACTTATAAGGTATTTACTATTGCAGCAAATATATATAATTATTTGATAATTTGCAGTAATGTTGTTCTATTAAACAAAAATATCATGTTGAATTTTGTGGTTCATACAAAATGTAAATATTACACTAGCAAATTTGGATATCATTTGCAGTTGGGCTTACTGCAACAATTGACTATACATAAAATTTTAAAAATGAATATAATAAACTTACGTTCACAAACTAGTCAATTGCTTTTCAGCAAAACTCAATTGAATCACAAATAATGAGATTATTTGAACTCTTTTCTGCCTGCAATATAATTGTCTTTGAGACATGAAATCGGGTAAACAATCACTCACTTTCAACAAGTCTGCTGCATGACAAGATGCACATATGTACTAATTAGGTTTCAAACTGCTGTGATAATGACTAAACGGCGATATATAATAACATGAAAATGTGATTGATGTTAAATACTCATATCTAGTGACCTTGAAATACGATTAACAAAAACTAGTTTCAGGTGGTACTAAAGACCTTGTCAAAAATTTATTTGGCTCGTTTCATTTTCAAAACATTTTGACAAAATATTTACTTTGACCCTTTGAAAAAAATAAATTTCAAAATAATTGAACCACACACTATATATCAGAAAAATATCATTGAATCTATAGCATTTTGACAAACACTAATTTTTATAATTTAATCGTTCATTATTTGCTTTAATGTAGAATGTGATATAAACGTTCAGCTGATTTTTACAAAATTATCTCCCTGCAGTGTTACATGTATGTACCACCTTAAAACAAAAAAAAAAAACAGGAATGTGTCCATAGTGCACGGATGACCCACTCGCACTATCATTTTCGATGTTCAGTGGATCGTGAAATTGGAGTAAAAACTCTAAATTAGAATTCAAATTGGAAAGATCATATCAAAAGGAACATGTGTACTAAGTGTAAAGTTGATTGGACTTCAACTTCATCAAAAACTGCCTCGACCAAAAAATTTAACCTGTTGCGGGACAGACGGACGACCGAACGTACAGACGCACCAACGGACGCACAGACCAGGACACATAATGTCCCTCTACTATCGTAGGTGGGCAAATCTACTGAAACGAACGGAGGGAATAACATGTTTTATTATATAGGACGGTTGAAACAGAATTCATGATGCCCTAATTTTTTTATTAATTTGCTATACATATGTATGTACTGTGTTGGAATATTATATTTCGTTGAAAAAAGGGGTGCTCACTTGAGTCAATCAGTTCATGTTTGGTGGATTTGCAAAGTAAATCACCATTTCAAACTTTGAATGCTAAAACAAATTGGTAAAACATGGAATATAAATCACGTAAAGTTAAAATAACATTGTTCAGTGACTTGATGATGTATATGGTTTTTAGTATGATTATTGCTACAAACAATTAATGTTTTCCTGTAAAAATGTTACGTTGAATTGAAGACAGCGTAAGATAGTTTTTTGTTACATGAACATATTTAGAAAGCTTTATATAGTGTACTTGTGTAAAATTAAAATTGAAATATTGGCGTGGACTCAATTGCACTGCCATTTTAAAATGTTAACTGGACAGTTTTAAATCTGACAAATGTAAAGAAATCAATTGCTTTATCAATGCAAATATTACTTTTAATGTTTGAAATGAGGACTGAAGTGTACGTCAATTTGTTTTTATGGAATAAAACCATCATTTCATTTTGAAAACTATTGGTGCACTTAATAAAAAATATATATAGATATAGGAAGTTGTGGTATGAGTGCTAATGAGACAACCTCCATCAGAATAACAATTTTTAAAAGTAAACCATTATAGGTCAAGGTACGGCCTTCAACACGGAGCCTTGGCTCACACCGAACAACAAGCTATAAAGGGCCCCAAAATTACTAGTGTAAAACCATTCAAACGGGAATACCAACGGTCTAATCTATATAAATATATATATATATATACTTTTAGCATGCTATTATGATTACTGTATAGAAATATCAATTGGACACAAACTTTTATTCTTTCAATAGTTCAAAAATTTTGTAGTAATGCAATTGACATGGAAATATAGTTTCCACACACACTATTTGTTGCTTTTAACCGCAATAATCTAAATATCTGAAATTAACAAAATCCAAGTTTAAGTTACGTTGTGCTATTGTCTAGATAGACATTGCTGAAATGAGAAATCATATATCTCATTTTGAAAGCTGAATGTACATGAGTTGTATTTTGTTTTCTTTGAAATACCAAATTAAATTGAAAATATTATTTGTAAATTTACCATGATAGAAAGAGTATTAACAAAATTGTTCAAAACAATAACACTTATTTGTTTCTACTATTTACATTTTGTAAATACAATGACAAAAAAATTCTTCCAATCCCCTTTATGCTGATTACTAGTCCATCTTTGACTTCTTCCTAGCTTCTCTAAAACCCTTAATCTCATTTTTGATTGCCTCTGTAGCTGAGAATTCAGTTTCTATGCATAGTCTTTTAATTTCCGTTCCTGATTTATCATGAATTCTTCCAAGCACTTCCGCTAGAACCTCCTTCACAAGCACACAATCGACATACCAACTTCTGTAGACGAAGTTCTGTTGTAGTTTCTTATTGAGCCCATCGGCATCATCAAATACACACTGATTATTAGGTAATCTAAAAGGCTTTTTAATTTGTGTAAATTATCTGTCAAATAGGTAACTCTCAACTTCATAGTACTCGTCCCGTTCGATAAAATCTGATCCATATCCTATCAATGCTTTGCGGTGAATAGCATTTGGATTTTTCAAAAAATTATTATGTGCTGTGTTGCATTTCTGCTTTCCTGTTACGATATTATACACAATCTCGTCTAAGTCGGATGTTAAAATAATATTATGTATCCCAAAAACGCTGTTATCCTCTGTTTGTTCCTTGTATGATTTGATGATTTCGTTTAAAATATATTGTCTTAGTTGTATGCCCGTAACGTTTAATTGCCTCACTGACCTCTTTCCTTTTATCATCGCAACATACAAGCAAGTTAAAGGACCGCACGATGAAGAATCTCTTTGCATAGGGAACAAGCCTGTCTCCATCAAGTTCTGTACTTCCCAATGTCCTTTCACACTATTGAAAGTTTCAAGAACACACTGATTATTCAATACACCACATATTCTGTCCAGCACTTCTGTTATTGGTTCCATTGCAAGTGGGTCTAAGTAATACATGATTCTCTCTGTGGGCCGAATCACTATCAGAATCCAATGATTGTGTCTTACATTTGCTGGAATCATTATACAATTTTTGTCATACCAAGTATATTCCTTCTGCAATGATGACAGCCTGTCGTGGTACCAGGCTGCAGGCATAATGGTACAATCCTCCTCTTTTGTTAATGTTTGAATAAATGCATCAATATTTTTATCCGAGAAGTCATCGTGCAAAAATCGGTTAACATCATTTTTGTCTAATCGTAGTGATCCACAGGTGAAAGGTGCGTTAAATTTCTCAATTACACTTCTGTCTTCGGCAGCAATTGATAGTGATAATGTTTCACTATCAGTCTGAAAATCAGCATTTACTTCAACAAGTTTGTATAAATGATCGAATACCTCACCGTCAGACTTTCTATCTAGGAACAAAATGCAGGTGTTTGTGGTATCCTGCAAGCGACTAGATATTTCATTACTTGTTATATCAATCAATGCACCATTTTCTTCCAGCAATAAAGGTATAGCTTCTTCCTCTTTTTGTCTGAATAGGATGGTACCAGAAGAAGATAGTACTGCACGGGGTGTATACTTGTCTCCAAGTTGTTTCAGTGATTTTGGATAGATCATATCTAAGGAACCTGTCACAATAACTGTGCTGCCAATGTTTGTTATATATTTCTCTTCTTTTAATGATTCCTTTCCGCATACTGTACATGTTGACTTGCTGGCAGTGGATAGATAAGTATAGACCGGTTTCAATTCTTCTATATCAGTAATGATATCGTGCTGATTATATGTGCTTTTAAAGTTGCAGGATGCACAGTGAGCATGTTTAATGGTTTCTAAGCCAAACGCACGCTGAAGAATATTTGGAGAGTTTCTGCAGAAATATTCCAAAACAGCTTTTATAAGTTCTTCCAGATAGTCTGCCCCATTATAAAAGGTAGCTTGTCCAATTGACTCCTGCAGCAGCTTATATATCTTCCATGAATTGTGAATCTTGTCATCCGATACTTCAAGTTTTTCAATCAACTTAAAAAGTTCGTTCTTTCTCACACTCAACCCTGGTGTAAATGGGACACTATTATTTATCTCAGACCACCCCATGGATTCTTTTATTGCATGAAATACATTTGGTAAGCTGTGATGGCAGATAGTTTCGTCGTCAGGAATTAATTCGTACTGAAACAAATAACCGTCGGTAAGAATTCTGTTACTGTCAAATGAACTGATTGCTGCATCATCGAATAAAACTGGTTTACCTCCATCTTCCTTAACGTATGTATAGTGTCCCTTCCTTGCTCCTGCCCCATGATGCATGACTACACCTGTAAGCCTATAAAACACGTCGCTTTGTGGATACATATACTTCCCCATATTGATAATTCGGTCAATAGAAATAGGCTTACTGTTCTTGATGGCCCTGTTGTTTTTAATACCATGTCTCACTAAGCATATTGATAGGTCTGCTGGAATATTTAATAGTCTGACATTTCTCCATTTCTTTTTGTCCTCACAACATGTCAAGTCGATTTCTTCATCGCTAAAATATCGATTCAATAAATCCTGGAAAGTAAAATAAGCAGATGAAACCGCTAGATAGATGTAATATAGATTATTTGTTATCATCTCACAAAAATAAAATCAAATTTCAAAAACGCGATAAAGAGATTACATAACAAGTAGCAAGGACATTGTACATGGACTCTATTAGGCATATTTCTATTGCATCTTTCATGTACTGGGAGGAGTGGTCCTGTCAAATTAATAGAAGACAATTATAATAATCATTTCCCATCGATTTTCTAGATTCTGTATACATAAGGTAATATAAGTTAAAAGTATGGTTAGAGTATAACAGCTTTTTTTTCTAATTCATCTTCACTGGGAAATATCAAAGCCTAGCATTTGGAAGCCAATTTTTACTCAACATTTACAAATGGCAAGTTTGAATAGATTGCTATCGAAACATTTGAGAATACATTGGACATGCAGTTAAAATATATCGAAATATAAAATATGAAAGTAGCCAAACATTCCAAAATAACTTAATATTTGAAAGTGCACAATATCGGACTATTGGAAGCTCTTTGTAAAATTCCTTAGATATGGGGGGATTTATGAGTTGAATTGTTTCATATTTAACATGTCGGGACCTTTTATAGCCGACAATACGGTATTGGGTTTCTCATTGTTGAAGCAAGCCCTTATGGTTGCATATTTTTAGCTACATCAATTTCATAAGAACTGTGGTGAATAGTTGTCTCATTGGAATTTATATCACATCTCCTTATTTGGTATTGAAAAAATACTACTCAACTTCCAAGCAGTTTCATCACGTATCACAATAAAACA
Source organism: Mytilus californianus (assembly GCF_021869535.1). Classification (NCBI taxonomy): domain Eukaryota; kingdom Metazoa; phylum Mollusca; class Bivalvia; order Mytilida; family Mytilidae; genus Mytilus; species Mytilus californianus. The sequence continues at coordinate 54,706,727 of NW_026262679.1, read as the reverse complement.
ACCGTCGATAGTATTTAATTAATCCAAGATAAATCATTCATAATAAATAACACAAATCGTCAGAAATAAGTATTGGCGAGAAATTATCATATCATTCTGGTCTCCCAAAAAAATCGGATCTTTGCAAATTTTGTGTAAACATAAAATCAAGTCAATTATGACGTCATTAAAAATATATCAATTTTTCAAGATAATAGAAGAACAAAGTTCCAATGTCCCACGCACAGGTTGCACTTATTAATATTTCCAAATTGAATAACTAACTTGAAAAGACAGGTTCATCGGCCACCATTTTAAAACGTGTCCGATATATTGTTTATATTAACCTATATCATAAGTTTCATAAAAATCTGTCAAGAATTGTATCTTGTCAAGTTTCTTTTTATGATGAGGCTGACTTCTTACAGAAGCTTGTAAGGAAGAAAGATAATAAATTAGCAATATCCTTTAACTTTATGTTCAGCTATATAGATGATGTTCTCTCACTAAATAATAAACAGTTGGGTTACTATGTTGAATGAATCTATCCCATCAAACTGGAGATAAAGGATACTACAGATAGAGTTAAGTCTGCCTCATATCTACACTTACATCTAGAAATTGACAATGAGGGTCGGTTAAAAAAAACTTTACGACAAAAAGATGATTACAGCTTCCCAATTGTGAACTTTCCATTTCTATGTAGCAACATTCGAGAAGCGCCTGAATACGGAGTATATATCTCCCAATTAATACGATATTCCCGGGCTTGTATTTCCTATCATGATTTCCTTGATAGAGGATTGCTACTCACAATGAAGCTATTGAATTAAGAGTTCCAAATGGCGAAATTGAAATCATCCATTCGTTCATTTTACGGACGCCATCACGAGTTGGTTGACCGTTACGGAATAACCGTTTCACAGATGATATCGGATATGTTTCTTATGTCGTAACTACAATACCCTTCCGTTTTCATTAATGTGACCTATCAAATTAGACTTTTTACCGGATTTGTAATGACACAAGCAACACGACGGGTGCCACATGTGGAACAAGATCTGCCTACCCTTCCAGAGCACCTGATATCATCCCCAGTTTTTGATGGGGTTCGTGTTGCTTAGTCTTTAGTTTTAATTATATTTTTAGCCATGGCGTTGTCAGTTTGTTTCCGACCTATGAGTTTGACTGTCCCTCTGGTATCTTTTGTCCCTCTTTTGTACCAGGGAGAGCTCTATCGAAGTTATTTTCATGAAATGAATACTTATAAGGGGAATAACTCTTTAAAAAATGACGATCGTCCACCTTTTTAATATGATGAGTTTATTCATAATTTATCTGAGATAACACTGATACTAACCTATAGTATCATTTTTAAAAATTCAGTGCAAGAGATGTACATGTGAGAGTGCTAACTAGACCATTTCCCATAAAGGAATATTTCCAGAGAAAATAACTCAACAAAAAAGTCGATCGGCCACCGTTATAGGAATTTGTCCGAGATATCGCTGATAGAAACATTTAATATAAGTTTTATTGTAATCGTGCATGAATTTTATCCGTGAGACCGCTCACAAAATTTAATATTTCTAAGGGGCATAACTCTTTTAAAAAATTCAAGCGCCCACAATTTAAGATTTGTTTTGATATATTGCGGATTTTAACCTAAAGTATGAGTTTTTTGGAAATCTGACAAAAATTGTACCTTTGTGAGCGCTAACAAAGCTATTTTACATAATTTTTTAATATTTCTAGGGAGAATGACGATTTTTGGAGACAATTTAGGGAGGCTAGAAAATTCTTATCAACAATTACGTACAAGTGTTGTCACAGTGTAATATTTCTATATGTCGTTGTATTTTTACGAGTTTTTGACAGCCTTATTGTTTTTAAAATTTTGCTTACAAGTATATTTTTTGGATACCAGTATTTTCTGATAAACTACAGTTTTGTTCAGATCTTGTGATATCTGACATTCAAATGTACATTAAAATGTACATGGACAATTTATGTTTCTTTTGTAAATGTAGCCGATTCAAAAAATTTTCACAACAAGGCAGCGAACACCATCTATCTTAGTTACACGCTTTATTTTGGTACTTTGAGTAACTATTGAGTTACTTTTAAAATGATATACTGTTCTAAAAGCGGACTCACCTGAATTCCTTCATGTGATTTAACATCGTCACCGATACTCAATTGTAAATCGCTGTAAATTTGTTCACCAATTCCTGATCTATTTCCACATGAAGTGCATATGTAGGACTCTTTGACCTATTGACATAAATTATAGATACAAGGTCCAATAATAACATGCAATATTTTGTTTATGTTTATCTACTAAACTTCTGACTAAAATACGAGAAAATTTCGTTCAAATATCTGGGTCGAACAGACCGCTTTACCACTACATTTACAACTCAGCGTTTAATCGCAATTAAGTATATCATTTAGGCACATGTTGCCGTATAAAATATCGACAAACAGGTTGTTGTTGTTTTACACTGACACGCAGTAGCTCATCACAATCAATATGCGGAAAAATTATGTTAAGTAGCAACCGTGAAGAAGTGAAGGAAAAAGGCGTTCCTGTAGCTGCATGGAGGATTTCAGTTAGCACTAAAAATTTACTTTTTCTATCATGAATGTAAAATTCTATATTTACAAACAGAAATGTTATAATTGACGTAAAACAGACCAAAATCTTTGTACTGTATGTCTATTTCGGGTTTTCTTAATTCTATCAACAGACTAAATTTGTCATTATAAGATTTATAGGTGACATACACATCCTAGAGACATGTTGTCAATTTATGACGCTAATGACGTTCGGGGCACAAACTATACAAAACACTATTATAAAGACTGGAAATATCCCCTCCCTGCACTGTTATATGTATAATTGGTCCATATAAGAGTCTACTGTAGATTGAACAATAGTTATGAATTATCATTATTATGGATAACTACACGTAACCTAACCCTTCAACAATAAAACAATAAATAGTATTTAGCATACCTTGATGTACGTGTCCTCCCCATACAGCTCCATAAAATGCTGTATGGCTGTTTGCACAAATTCATGCGCATCATGTTGTTGTTCCGTTTCCAGTCCATATATGGTATATAAATCATTCAGTGCGTTTTGCAGAGCACCACGGGTTACTTCTTCTCCTTTTCCCACTTTGTCAAACACACCCAACACTGTCCTGATGTTTTCCTCGTACGATAGCTCCGTCTGAAATTGTTCGTTAATGTTTCTCATGAATTTAGTGTTGGTGAACATTTGGACAACGGAATTGAACCAACACGATTCGCCTACGTTTTCTAATCCTGACCGCGAATCTTTCACCAGCTGTAAAAATGATTGGTCGTTGTAATCTCTGCCCATGTCTTTGTAAATCTCTTGAAGATATTTGTTGTTCTTAAGGTCTTTCAGGTTACAAGTCAATCGATTATCATCTTTAAACATCCTAGTTTGTTTATCAACCGGCTTATCAGTGTTCTGGGAGTTCGATTTCCTTTCAACGTTTCCCTTCACTTCTACTTTGTTTGTTGATTTCTCATTGAGAACTGTTTTTTTCGGCGTTACTGTGCTTTTATCCTTCAAGTTCTTTATCGTTATTGCCGATGGAGTTTTCTGATATTTACCAATTAATTGGCTGTCTCTTGTAGTTGCTTGTTTTTTGTCCCAACTTTCTTCAATAGTCTTAGTACTCCTACCCTTCCTTGTGACTACCCGATGGCCAGATTTTATGGACTTTAAAACGGCAAGTTCTTGTACAACAGTGATGTGATCTTTCAATTGGACCGATATTTCATCCAAACGATTAGTGGTCTTCCCATCAAGTTGTATATGTTTCAGTATTTGAAACCTTTTTTCAATTTTTGTGTTTCCACGTACAACATCAGAGGGATAAGTTCTGTTATACACCTTTGTTGTTCCGTGTCTGGATAGGTCCCCCAGAAGTAGGTTTGTCCATAATGGTATTGTTGGTATGTACAATTTGTGTATTTTGTCTAGTAGGACGGGAGAATATCTCTTGTTTTGAGGTAACTGTGCAAGTATCGGTAATTCCTCAAGCTCATTCCTCACTGTCTGCAAAATATTATTGGCCACATAACAAAATTCATTTCTAGTGGACCTCATATCAAAATCTTCTTCAGTTAAAAAATTTGGGTTTATTTCCTCAGTAAACAATTCCGTAACTTTTGCATCCCCTGAATACAGGCTATCGGTACAAATATCTGCCAAAGCGTTACTGTCAATGTCTAAAGTAGAAACTTTTTCTTGAATGTACTCAATGGACTCCAATGTCTTTTTGTCTAAAACTGTTGATGAGAGAACGTAGTAAATTGCCCTTAATCTTTCCTCTAAATCTGTAAGTGTTGCCGAGTTTAACAAAGTACTAAAGCAGTACATTCCGAAATCATAATTGGTTTTGTAGTGATCGTTGATAATTTTGCGAAATGAACCCATCACATGGGACAGACAGGCATGAGGGAAAGTTCCATCAAAATCATTATCCGTGGCAGCACCAGTTACTATTCTATATGCCCTGTTTCTAAATGTGTTCAGGTTTTCATTGTTAAATTCTGATAAAGAAGCCTGGATGAAAGCCATGCTTCTGTCGCTGTTTACTTGATGGGGGATAGATGCATTTGCATGGCCATATATCTTTTTCTCGGACCTACGAAATTCAGCAAGCCAAAATCTAACCAATGCAGTGGAATGAAGAGACGAAATCATTGACGAAACAGGTATTACTGGTTGTCCTGCCACAGGATTAACACATGCTAATTCATAGTAATAATATTTCAAGTTGTCATTGCGATGGCTTAAAATACTACCTGTTGCATCCCAATATACAGTGCTTGACTTTGCCATGTCGTGCCAAATGCGTATACCCATTTCAGTCCAGTACATTATGTAAGGTGGTAGCACTGCTATATGTTGTATAAATCCAGAAATCTTTTTCCCCACAATTTGATCTTTCATTTCCTGTGCATGCATACACAAACTTTCAAATTCAGATTTATCCAATTTGTTCTGGTATTTTGATTCACTAGATATTTGTTGGAATGTTCTTGTTGTGGTTCCAAAGTTAGAAAAATTGCCAGCCATTTTAACATCAACAGGTGTTTCTTTAATTTTATGAAGATAATGTTTGTACGGTTTTTGACCATAGGTAAATTCCTGTTTTGTTTTCTGCCTCAACGCTCCACTAATTGGACGTGCATGGCTTTCAGTCATCCTGTGCTTAACTTGAGATGTAATTTCTAATGAAACTTTATACGACTTGTCCATGGAAAAATTGCATTTATTTTTGCAGCCATCGAACCTACATTCTCCTGTACCACGAAATAACGGTGTCTTTGTTGGTTTTTTTCTGGCTATAGATACCTTGTGCCATCGAAATATGTACACACAATAGGGATTTGTTTTTTGTATACCATCAGAAATTATGTGCTCCCAAGAACCACGAGCAAAGCATCGATTTCTTTTCGTCTTACAAAGTTCTTGCCATTGTGAAGATTTAATTTTGAACTCCCCTTTTGTAGGAACTTCTTTCTCGAAATATTCATTGGTGGCTGTTGGTCCAAATGCATATTCTAAGGTTGTTTTACAGAATTTTTTAACACCAATATCACTTTTGTGCCTACTTTGCCCTTCTTCCGATATGTCATCAAAACGATCACCTGCAATTCCATCTGAAAAAGAGTATTCTCTGCTGAAGTCTTCAAATTTACTTTGATATGTAGTTTTTTGGTCGCCTTTCTGTTTGGTTCTTTGTTGTCTGTCTACATTGCTGATGTTTGTCATTGGACCTTTCTTATCAAAGTATTCATTTGATGTATATGTGTAGGACTCTGTATCGGTTTCACTCTCTGTGTCCCCTTCTGTTATACTGTAATTCTGCTCTTGATCTTTAAATTGGTTGTCCTTCTCATTCTGATCAGTCATAGTAATATCTGTGTCAGGCTTATCTTTTGAGAACTGTAATGAATATCCTTTGTCTGTCCTACTGCCTGTTTTACTGCCTGCTTTACTGTCATTTTTCTTGTGTCGATTTCTTCTTAACTTTAAAGGAGGTAAACTCGAATCACTTTCAACTAAATCCTCCTCTGCACTAGGGTCATCATGGTCTTTCATTTTTGTCACATCCCCTTTTGGCGCTAACGGTCCTTTCGTTTTTTCTAAAGATGCTTTGAAGTCATCTTCCTTTCTGGTATTCTGCTCTTGATCTTTAAGTTGGTTGTCCTTCTCATTCTGATCAGTCATAGTAATATCTGTGTCAGGCTTATCTTTTGAGAACTGTAATGAATATCCTTTGTCTGTCCTACTGCCTGTTTTACTGCCTGTTTTACTGTCATTTGTCTTGTGTTGATTTCTTCTTAACTTTAAAGGAGGTAAACTCGAATCACTTTCAACTAAATCCTCTTCTGCACTAGGGTCATAATGGTCTTTCATTTTTGTCACTTCCCCTTTTGGCGCTAACGGTCCTTTCGTTTTTTCTAAAGATGCTTTGAAGTCATCTTCCTTTCTGGTATTCTGCTCTTGATCTTTAAATTGGTTGTCCTTCTCATTCTGATCAGTCATAGTAATATCTGTGTCAGGCTTATCTTTTGAGAACTGTAATGAATATCCTTTGTCTGTCCTACTGCCTGTTTTACTGCCTGTTTTACTGTCATTTTTCTTGTGTTGATTTCTTCTTAACTTTAAAGGAGGTAAACTCGAATCACTTTCAACTAAATCTTCTTCTGCACTAGGGTCATAATGGTCTTTCATTTTTGTCACATCTCCTTTTGGCGCTAACGGTCCTTTCGTTTTTTTTAAAGATACTTTGAAGTCATCTTCCTTTCTGGTATTCTGCTCTTGATCTTTAAATTGGTTGTCTTTGTCATTCTGATCAGTCATATTAATATCTGTGTCAGGCTTATCATTTGAGAACTGTAATGAATATCCTTTGTCTGTTTTTCTGTCCATGTTTCTTTCTTTTTTCATCTCTTGTTTTCTTCCTAACTGTATCATAGTATCACTTCCAACTAATTCTGCTTTTGTAGTAGGTGCATGATTGTCGTTCGTATCTAACAGATCTTCATTAGGCGTTAACTGTTTTTCAGCATTTTTAAAAGATACTTCCTCTTTCTGTTTTTGGTCTTGACCTTTCAGTTGTTTGTCCTGCTCATTCTGGTAAGTGACAGTAGTATCTTTAACAACATTTTCAGTCGGAAACTGTAACGAATATTCTTTATCTGTCTTTTTGTATGTTTTACCTCTATTGGTCTCTTCTCTGGTGCGTCCCAACGGTAACTTAGAATCGATCTTAACCATATCTGTTGGTAATTTCATAGTTCTTAGCGTCCGGTCTTTCGTGTGTTGGTTACTCTTCTTCGTCCCATCACTTACATTTGTTTCCTTTATAGCAGTGTTTCCAGAAGTTAAAGAGCTGGTATGAGTGTTAATGTCTTCATGACTGTCCTTTTTCTTTTGTTTCTTTCGTTTTCCGGTTTTCTGACTTTCCGGGTCTGATGTATCCTCATCTGTTAATGTCTGCTTCTGGTCTTCTTGGAATTCCTCGTTTTCAATCAGATCATGCTCACTTGGTCCTATAATTGTATGAATGAAAACACTCAATTATTTCATGAAGCATTCAAACTGTAATAAATTACGTGAATAGCTGTCCGTAATTATTTTCAGAACTCCAATTACCACAAATCCATAACAAGAAAAACATGCAATTAGACCGACACCTGTTATCAAGATATTACAGTCATAATTGCAGTCGATATACATGTATATCGAAATCCGTATTTATTGCTCTTGCAAAAGTTTGAATAAAAAGCTTTTATTAGATAAATTGATCTATGGCCGTGTTCACATTTACCTAAACTCGGTGTTGTGTTAGTGTAACTCACACGTAAACTAAACACAATTACGTTCCCATTGATAAAACTCAATGGTTACGTGTACATGTAGTTTTAATTATGTTTTGTCTACATGCAGTCGATAGTCAATGTAGGCCTTGTGTAGGTTAAGTTTACGCAAAACTAGGCATTTAGAACTTTAATTTTACCAAGTATATTTAAGGAATTACATCCCAGCTCCTTTGTTCTACCAGGAGTGATCTGAGCCGGATCACCCCTTCCAGATCACCCCAGCTTGAGTTTCTTTGTTTTGCATGCTTTCATTTGTTCTGTAACATTTTAGCGGGAATGTCAAATCCACTATAAAACTTAGAAATATTTATACGGAAAAGGCTATCTATCAAAATTTATGTAGAAGAAATTCAGTGTCTGTGCTTGGATTCGAACTCAAGACCTTTAGCATAACAACCAACGACACATAACCCTACACTAGGACGACTGGATACCAACTATTAGTAATTTAACATACTAAAAGGAAGAAAGATATTTTCATAAGTAGGACGAGTTTTAAGACCTTTATTCAATGGGGTTTTAACACTTTTCTTAAATAAGTGAGTTGTCAGACTGATTGTTCAGTGGGATTTTACCCCCTTTCAAATGTGGGGCGAGCTGGTAAACAAGAGTTGGGCGATTTAGTGTGGGCCGATTGGCTTTTGGGGCGAGTTGACATGATTCATATTTAATCATCGTGTTCGGGGGTCATAAAGGGTATACATTATATAGTAATATATAAGATATATTATAATGGTTGTGTGGCGTTCTAAACAAGACTTTTTGTATTGTAAATGGTTTTTCGTTTAATCTAAAACAGCTGGGATGTAAAATAGTTATCCCATTCAGACTTGGTGTGTCAGTGTTAGATCACCCTCTGGCCTCCGGCCATCGGGATGATCTTACACTAACACGCCGCGTCCTCATGGGATAACTATTAAAGAACGGCTTTTGAATAAAATTCATATTTATAACAATTATGAATAAAGTTCTTTACAGAAATATTTGTCTAAACTTGATATATTTATTTGTTATAAGAAAAACTTAAGGTTGCTTTATTAAACCCTTATCAAGACTCAAAACATCATCATTGCCAAACACATAATTCATCTGAAAAGGTCTTCCCCGAATTGACTGGACGTACACGGAAATATTTGCCACTGGTCAATGCGAAATCGAGACATCTTTAGTATCTTTAAACCATGCAAATCGTCAAAATGGCTTTCACAAAGGAGCAACCACTTAACTTCAAAAAGGGGGGTGGTATATTTGTTTTTAATCAGTTTTTTTCGATGCCAGCAATCAAATATAATTTTTCAACATTTAACACTGGAAAGTATTGGGAAACTCTGGATTCGAACATTTATCTAATCATCTCTATGACCAGATTTTCTTTTCTTTTTTATCAAATTGGGGATCAGAATATTTTTCAAGAAAAATCCATCCCCCTTTTTTGAAGTCAAATGGTCGTTCCCTAACTTGTAGAAAAGTTGTCAGAAAAATTTGCATTTGGTTCTACGTAATGAACATTTAAATGACATATAGTTTAAAAGTATGTACAGGTAATTAAACAAGGTTTATAGATTTAAACACATTTAATGTGAAACCAGTGTACATTACCTTAAACTAAATGTAAACATGTTTACTGTACATGGCGTTTGGTGTGAACACGGCCCAACTCTAATAAGGCATCGACTGACAATTTATTCAATGCAGACTTATTTGTAGAAATTATCTATTGTAACGTTTCTCTTAATCTATTGTAATAGTTTTAGTTAAAAATTTGTATGAAAAAGACGGAAGTGCAACGGTTAATACTCTCCGTCAAGGCATGTCTTTTGAAGGATATTGACAACAAAAATGTGTAATGACCACTTCAATATCAACAGCAATTACAATAAGCAGTTAAAGTCATGGTAGTGGTAAATAACCAATAAAGAATACAAACTTATAACTTGATATGCAAAACGTGTGTTTGGTCATCAACAGACTTACCAGTTTGCACTATAATCAATTGGAATATGAATAAAAAATCAATTGACGTGATTACGTATCTTCTTCACCTTAAGTATCTTAGTTCATGTGTAGTTTATTTTGATTAAAAGAATCAAAATCAACAAATAAAGGTGTTATTAACTGTCTGTTTCTGTGTCGGCCCTGTGATATATTATCGATCAGCTGTATTCGTCGTCGACTCTTCGAGTCTATGGTCCAAAAGCTAACCTCGAATCTATAACAGGGTCAATAAAGAAACAGCCACTTAATAAAACTGTAATATATACTTCTCAATTGTAACACTTCCTTATTCCAGTGTCACTGTTGAGTCTATGTATATGAAACGCACGTCTTCCGTATAAAATGCTACTTCTTGGGTATTTGAAGATAATATTATAATATATATATATATAAGATATAGTAGGAGTGCCAATATATTAATGAAACAACTTTCCATCCAAGTAACAATTTGTAAAAGTAAATCATTATAGATTAAAGTAAGGCATTCAACATGGAGCCTTTGCGTGCGTCGAACAGCAATATATGAGGGACCTTACAAATATGTTAACTAAATCATACTCTCCTTATCCCTGTTGAAACTTGCTGGAAAATTGAAAAAGAGATGCATATAGTCTCTGTTCTGTTATCATTTCTTTGTTCAGAATGATTTAAAAGGTTAGCATGGGATGCACTTCCACTGTTAGTTACACTAACCAATGTGTACTTGCGGGAGCCAGTAGTGTGATTGAGAAAAAAAAAACAGTTGCAGTTTAGCCTACCACAGTATGTTGTGCACTTCTTCCATGTGTGCTTACCATTCAGTGCTCCACAAGCACGAGGAAAGTTCCACTTGTATGAGAAGGCATCAGTGAACTACCATGACTACTGCATGATACACAAATAAATGTAAAATGTGTGCATGCGCCAGTTTGCATATAAGATTATAAAGGGACATAACTGAAGAACGGTTAAAGTGACCCAAAATCGAGCTTGATCTGTGTTTTATGGTAATATCATAGTTTAGTTGCATAACCTTTGATTGATGGAAATTAAAGTTAGAGACCGAAAACTATTTTTGCGACATACAAGTGTAGTGACGTTCAGCCAATTGATATACTTAGTCCAACCAGAAATTTGACGGTTTTTAATTGAAATTTGTACATACCCAACCACTTCCCGATTATTAATACAACCCCTTTATACAATCAGGTCGATTTGGTCTGGTCTAGATCGGGCAGAGATTGAGCATAGTTTATATAATCTAGCAAGTCGAGCAAAGACTTGTAAAAATCGCGAATTGGTTGGAATAATCGAATATGTATTGAATCTATGGTCGGGTTGGAGTCGTGATGGTGTCCTCAATTAAAGGAGTCATGAATGGCCGAATTTAAGTCGTGAAACTAAAGTATGCTATTTTCAAAATGTTAAAATCTGTTTACCATTTATTTACGATAAAAAATTTCAACATGACAAGTTTTACCGGATTTGCTATAATATAAGCAACACGACGGGTGCCACACGTGGAGCAGGATCTGCTTACCCTTCCGGAGCACCTGAGAACACCCCTAGTTTTTGGTTGGGTTCGCGTTAGTTTTCTATGTTGTGTCATGTGTTCTATTGTTTGTCTGTTCGTCTTTTTCATTTTTAGCCAGGCGTTGTCAGTTTATTTTCGATTTATGAGTTTGACTGTCCCTCTTTTACAAACAGTTCAATATGGCCAACCCTGCCAGTTTACAAACGATTTATAACATTAATATAATTTGTGTTTACTCCTATTAGATTGAATAGGTTTTCTATATATATATAAACTGAAGAAGCAGAAATGATAAGCAAGAAGTATTATACATGGCCGAAATCATCAGTTGTTTTCTCTTTTGAGTTATTGACTTTTAATAAAAAAAAAAATATCTTTTTTTTAGTTTTTTTGCCTACAATTCATAGATAGATACCTTGAAAAGTAAGAAATATAGATTTATCTTTGACACATTCCCCATTTTCATTTTCAATTTTATTATAAGTATTTCAAAGTAAGAAACATTTGAATACATGAGATGAGTTTAATTTTGATGAGTAAACTGTAGTAAAAATATGACAGCACAAGCTAATCTAGAAGTCTTTTTTTATGATTATATTTATTCGTATTATCCCCTTGGCCTTATAAAACTCAATGTTATGGTGACTGCACTTTGTTAGGTATTTACACCTTCTAAAAATAAACGTGACACTTCATGGATATATATAGTTTGATTTTTTATGTGTTGTCAGTAATTGCAAGTTTTGAGAATCATAGAAAAAACATCACAATGTTTTCGCCTAAACATCCCCGTATTAAACTTTGGTATGCTTTATTTTATATTTAACTTAATACAAAGAATAGAAATATCGAAACGAAAGAGTTATGATCTATCAAAATAAAATATCTCTATTAGGTATTTTATTCACAAAGTTAAATAGCATTTTGGCGTATACGATTGGTTGGCTCTTGATATAGTAATTTCTAGAAGGCTTCTCGAAAAATGTCTAAATTTATTATTTCTCTTCAGAATTAATGAATTCAAATATAAATCAGTAGAAAACTTTGGAATTTTTTTTATGTAAAATTTTGTTTATACAATGCATTATTATATTTAACAATAAAAGTTAAACTAACAATGAAGATAATGCAATCACAGTAAATGATGGCATTGATATTGATTTTCTTTTGTACAAATGTGATTGTCATATGTTGGACTAGTGTTCCTTTGTCATTATACCTTAGCCCATATTTGACATAACTGTTTGGAACTTTGGGTCCTCAATACTCTTTAACTTGGTAATTGTTTGGCTGTATAACTATTTTGATGTGATTGTCACTGGTGAGTCTTATGTAGACGAAACACGCGTCTGGCGTATTAAATTATAAGCCTAGTACCTTTGATAACTATTTACACTACTTGGTCGATGTCACTGCTGGGGGGACGTGTCGTCCTCGATTGTATCACCAGCCTAGTAGTCAGCACTTCGGTGTTTACATGAATATCAATTAAATTGTCCTTTTTATAAATTTTCTGTTTACAAAATTATGAATTATTCGAAATACCAAGGATTTTCTTATCCCAATTATAGATTAACTTAGCCTTATTTGGCATAACTTTTTTGGAATTTTGGGTCCTCAATGCTCTTTAACTTCGTACTTGTGTGGCTTTATAACTTTTTTGATGTAAGCGTCACTGATAAGTCTTATGTAGACGAAACGTGCATCTGGCGTACTTAAATATAAGCCTGGTACCTTTGATAAATATTTACAGTGTGTAAATATTCTACCCTGTTCCCTATGCATCTCTGACATTCTAGATTTCAATGAAAAATCTGTTTATCACTTGCAAATTCTGTTTAAAGAAACTGCTTAAATTCTTTCGTAGATACATGTGAAACTTTGAGCTACTGCTCACTGGTGATACTCCGCCCAAATATTTCGGTAAAACCGGAGATTGTAGTTCCTGAGCAAAATGTGATAAACATTTTCATGTTGGCTATCATGTGTAAAATAAAGAAAGTGTTTGATAAACAAGAAGTTGTTGTGAAATGAATCTGAAAACGCATCACACGGTATAGCTGACTTAATGAACCATGAAAATACAATTTCCGAAATCCTTGTAACTGTATTGTAGTTCCTGTGAAAAATGTGACGAAAATTTTCAATTTGGCTATCATGCGTAAAATGATACAAATGTTCGGTAAAGATGATGTTGTTGAGTGATGAATCTGAAAACGCACTATTAATAGTCCTACAATCGGCCGATTCCTTTTTTGGGGGACACAAAACGAGATGATATTTTCAAATATTTATAATTATGTCTTTAACTTACTTAACTGAATGTTAAATTATTGCTATTTCGGTCTCATAAACAAGAATTGTTTAATTATTAGGTCTTTCCACTTCTCTGTGGAAAGACCTATTGTATTTGTTCTGATTATTATTATTATTATTTTTTTTCCGCCTAATTTTGTTTCGCAATATGTCGCTTAGATATTTCTTAGATTGCATCGTATAGTTTATGCGCTTTTAAATTTCAACCTGCTAAGACGAACAATTTTCTTTGTAAGAGTTTTCTCCCTATTCACTGTTTATCAAGTGTGTGTCTCCTTCACAACAAAAAAATATATCGACAAAATTCTTTTTTAAATTGTTCGTTACATCCTCAGGAATTTTGGGTAAATTTGGATCGAGGCGATTCGATGAAATTTTATAGGAGTTATCTACCTTTACCAAAAAAATTTGGTATGTTTTTTTAACTCATAAACCTTTAACCGTATAACCCTGGAATCTTTTTATTTGAGGCCCCGAGGCCCTAACTTAGAAAATGAAGTCAAAGGTCAAAGGTCAAGGTCAAGTTCTAAATTTTGACCTTTCCTTGTTTTTGCATTTTCTCCAACACTTTTAAAGATATATATAAAAGAACAAGTGCAAAATGTTTGCTTTATTGTAACTAGAACACACCCGCGAAATCGCGGTCATTAAGAGCGTGGTTGAAAGTATGTAAACTGTTGTAAGATGAATTTTTGTAAAAGATTTTATTACTGGAGAATTTCAGGAAAGGTATCAAAAGTCATAGGTACTTGGGGACAGGACAATTTGTTTTAGCCCTCCCCTTTTTTCCAAGGTCCATTATTTTTTTTCTGTTAATTTCAATTATTTTCGCGTTTTTCTGTATACTATGAACATACATAAACTATAAATAAAGTGTATTTGCTATTTACTATCAATTCCAAATTTACTATTCACGGCTCTCTTTATAATATTTCAGTGACCGCCGTGGGTAGTAAACTTGGAATTGATAGTAAATAGCAAATACACTTTATTTATAGTATATGTATGATCATAGTATACAGAAAAACGCGAATATAATTGTCCTGTCCCCTAGTACGTAGGACAATTATGTGTAATTTTAAAACAGTCCATAACGGAAGTCTTGTCTATGACTTAAAAGTCCGTCTGATGACGGAAACAATATCCGGACGCCTTTATTTTCGTTTTCCTCCCAAAATATAGCAAACTGAATAATCATAAGCGAGGATGACAAATGCGACTATGTATAGTACCTATAGGACACAGGGGCATGACCATTAATTTATTGTGGAAGGAAGAGAAGCGACACACAAAATGAGGTCTTCTCATTTAAATATATAGATGAAGATATGTTATATTTGGTCTGAAACAATCTAATGACATCTTATAGGAGTTAGTGCCCCTGAAATGTCTAATTATAAGGTTAATTGATCATTACTTCAACTTGGTTCATTATAAAGCCATTTGACCTTTTATAAAAGGTCGGGTGACATATTACCTTGAAAAATGACAACCGAATAGATGTTTCGTATATGATATCGAACAGTTTATGCGCCTTTGAAATTGACCCTGCTTAACTGAATACTTTTCTTTGTAGGAGTTATCTCCCCGAACACTGTTTTCCTTGTGCGTGCATCTCCTCCGTAACCGTAAAAGAAAGCGACAAATTTATTTTACCAAATTGCTCGTTATATCCTCAGGATGTTTTGTCCAAT
Source organism: Mytilus californianus (assembly GCF_021869535.1). Lineage (NCBI taxonomy): Eukaryota > Metazoa > Mollusca > Bivalvia > Mytilida > Mytilidae > Mytilus > Mytilus californianus. Next base: position 54,691,289 of record NW_026262679.1, on the reverse strand, counting down.
TTTGACCGAAGCGATACGTAAACTCCATATGAGAGTTATTTCCCCTTCTGTATTTGACATAAGGGATATATAAATGTATAGCATGAATGGTAAGTGATAGATACCTAAGGTATATTGATTTGAGTTCCTTGGTTCATTTAAATGAAATTGAGGCCAAGGTCATATTCTAAATTTTGACTTTTCCTTGTTATTTGATCTCCTCTGTCACTTTTAAAATTACAAATCAAAGAACTAGTGCAAAATGTTTGCTTAATTGTGATTAAGATATGATACATTAGGTCTGAAACAATCCAATGATATCTTATAGGAGTTATTGTCCCTGAAATGATTCAGTTTAAGGTTAATTGATTATTACTCCAACTTGGTACATGATAAAACCATTGGGTTTTTTGCAAACTGTTGGTTGACATATGACCTTGAAAAAAGTAAACCGGAAGTGACCTTGAGTGAACCGGAAGTAGTATTTTTAGCACTTATTTCATGGAAAAGTACCTAGAAACCATATATTTTTTGAATGATCATAGGTTAACCTATCATTTGAGACCGGAAGTGACATTTCATAAACCGGAAGTAGCATATTATCTTCCTTATTATAGGCATAAGTATATACAAACTATATATTTTTGGAATCAGTGTGAATAAAGCTATCATATGAGACCGGAAGTGACATTTTTCTAAACCGGAAGTTGGCAATTATCTCCCTTATTTCAGGCAAAAGTATATAGAAACCATTTATTTATTGAATCAGTATGAAGAAAATTATACTTTGACGCTATTAATAACTTTGAGTAAACCAGAAGTAGCTTCCTATCAATTATTTAGAAAATTGATGTGGAAAGACCTTCAATTGTTCTTTGAACAATTGGTTATTAATTGTTTAGTAGTTTGTTCTTACTTTGTTCTAGTGTACCTTTGGTGTACTATGTCACAGCCATCGGAGCGGGTTGTGGTCCGCTTGCAATTTCAACCCGCAATTTATGTATGTGCCTGTCTTCGTTCGTAATTCAATGGAATTCGTATGTTGCTGTATATCATATTTATTTTCCGTTTATTGATTTATTTATCAGTATTAGTTGGTTTTGACTTTTAATTTGTTTTACATTTTTCTTTTCATAATATAGGTTTCGCTCATTGTTGAAGGTCGTATAGTGATATATAGGTTGCTACGTCATTGTAGGAGAGTTGTATCATTGGCAATCATACCATATCTTGTTTTTTTTCTATAAAATGCTTTTAAAGAAAAGAACATCATGAACAATTACTTTCTAATTTACATTGCAAGATATTTTTTTTACGGAATAACATGTTTTTTATTCTTTTTTACTTCACAAAACTTTATTGATACTGTTTTGGGAAATACAAATTTAACAACTACTAATAGGGGAAGCCCTTTTACCGTGAAAAATGAATAACTGTGAAATGCTTAAGGTAGATCGGGTGTCTTTCTCCATCTTGGATTTAAACTGGAGGCTCTAAAGAGCCCGTGTCGCTCACCTTGGTCTATGTCCATATTAAACAAAGGACACAGATGGATTCATGACAAAATTGTGTTTTGGTGATGGTGATGTGTTCGTAGATCTTACTTTACTAAACATTCTTGATGCTTACAATTATCTCTATCTATAATGAACTTGGCCTAGTAGTTTCAGTGGAAATTTTTTGTAGAAATTTACAAAATTTATGAAAATTGTTAAAAATTGAATAGAAAGGGCAATAACTCCTTAAGGGGTCAATTGACCATTTTGGTCATGTTGACTTATTTGTAGGTCTTACTTTGCTGAACATTATTGCGGTTTACAGTTTATCTCTATGTATAATAATATTCAAGATAATAACCAAAAGCTGCAAAATTTTCTAAAAATTACCAATTCAGGGGCAGCAACCCAACAACGGTTTGCCTGAATGGTCTGAAAATTTTCGGGCAGATAGATCTTGACCTAATGAACAATTTTATCCCTGGCAGATTTGCTCAAAATGCTTTGGTTTCAGAGATATGAGCCAAAAACTGCATTTTACCCTATATACTATTTTTAGCCATGTCGGCCATCTTGGTTCGCGGGCGGGGTCATCGGACAATTTTTAAACTAGATACCCTTATGATGATTGTGTACAACTTTGGTTAAATTCATCTTAGTATTTTCAGAGGAAAAGATTTTGGTAAAAGATTACAAAAATTTACGAAAAATTGTTAAAAATTGACTCTAAAGGGCAATAACTCCTAAAGGTGTCAACTGATCATTTTGGTCATGTTGACTTATTTGTATATCTTACTTAATTGAACATTATTGCTGTTTACAGTTTATCTCTATCTATAATATTATTCAAGCTAATAACAAAAAACGGCAAAATTTTCTTAAAATTAACAATTCAGGGGCAGCAATCTAACAACGGGTTGTCCGATTCATCTGACAATTTCAGGGTAGATAGATAATGACCTAATAAACAATTTTCCCCTTGTCAGATTTGCTCTAAATGCTTTGGTTTCAGAGATATAAGCCGAAATCTACATTTTACCCCTATGTTCTATGTTTAGCCATGGCGGCCATCTTAGTTAGTTGGCCGGGTCACTGGACACATTTTTAAACTAGATACCCCAATGATGATTGTGGCCAAGTTTGGTTAAATTTGGCCCAGTAGTTTCAGAGAAGATTTTTGTAAAAGTTAACGACGACGACGGACGACGACGGACGACGGACGACGGACGCCAAGTGATGAGAAAAGCTCACTTGGCCCTTCGGGCCAGGAATGCTAAAAAAGCAGATTGCAGTCGGTCTAGATCTTTAATGAAATTTGCAAATTTCGACAGTAGTATGTAATTCATTTTGCAAGACTTATGTTTATATAGGAAATAATGTGTTTTATCATGTTTACGGCAGTATTTTACAATAATTAAATTATTCCTGTTGTATGATATTTTCTTTCTTTCGTGTGCTTCTCTGTCCTGTAAGTTTCTATAAAATTTCCGTATCAGGGTAGATTACTCAGACATTATAGGAGATAACTCGATAAAGTTACTCTTCTAATAGAATGAGTTGTGAATTTTCTATATTATTAGAGCTATATTCTTATATCTTATTTTAAAATTCTTTGGCTTTGTTTTCTTTTTATGACTAAGATTTGGGTTTACGTTGCATAATCTATACAAAATCAGACTATTTGCTCAACCTGTAGCGTGAAAAGGCAGGGTGACCAATATATTTTATTACATTTTTGAAAAAAAATGATATAAAGTACATTTTGACAAATCATCAAACAATTCTGTGGATTTAAATTTACACACCCTATCTACCTTAATAGCTATGTAACCAGATGTTTTTGCAAATATCATGATAAATCATGTTCATACCTCATCAATCCTGCCATTGTTATATTTATATAAGACGTGTTCTGTCACTAAACATGTTTTGATTGTGACTCTCTCGGTTCATATATGTTTTTTTTAAGTATGGTCTTATGATAACTTGTGTCTCAAGGAAAGACTGAACTGAAGTCTTTATTTTACTTTTCATGTTTCTTTCGTTGTAAAAAAACGTAACTTCTATGCCTCATACCTTGACACAGATAAAGAAATTGACAAGAAGACTCGGATCATATCATTACTTTAAGACAGAAATAAGTTCAGCTTTCCAGTTTTAACATTCCAATTTCTGTGTAGTTATATTTTAGCAGTGGATGCATATTCAGTTCATTTTCCTATGAACCTTTGAAACCGATGGTTCAAATCTTAAATCTGAAAATATCACTAGAAACGTTTAAGCGACTCGGCAGACGGTGATGGCATATTAGGGTAACAAGTACCGCGGATATGTTCTTATTGACATACACACAATCCCATCATATTGTCCTGGCTGTGATACCACCGAAATTGTATAATCATTGATTTTCTAGTTGTATTACTTCATGTCGGATGACAGATGTCAAACAAAATTGGCCCTCCCTTCATGAGCATCTTAGGTAAGATCACTTCCTTTCTGATTGGGTTGAGAATTTTGTTTGTTTTCCTGTTATGTCACGTTTTTGTGTGACCATTGTACTAGTTCCTATCTTTAAACAGGATATTCATGTACCAACTACATATATCTTTTTAAGAAATACGTATGGGTCTACACAAATTTAAGAATTCGTTTTGGCCAATTATATGTCCATGTATTGAAAATAGACATGATTAATAATCATTTTATGGCTTAATACTTCAAGATAATTTTAATATTTTTTGTATTGGCATTGAAGTAGCTTAAAGCAACAGGAATTTGTCTCTGACTGCTTCTATGTATCGTCTATTCATAAGCATTTGTTACTTTGTCTATCTTAAAGAGCTAGGACTTTTTTTATAAAAATTCTATCTTTTGTTTTTATTTCGTGTTAGCAAAATGTAAGAGGCTAGGTGATACAGTTAGTTCAGCATTAATGTTTATCCCAGCTTCATGTCTGCAGCTGCCTGTCAAAAGTCAGGAGTCTGAAATTAAGTAGTTATACTTTGATTTGACCTAAAAGTGTTTATAAATCAAGTCGTCATTTTTCATTGTGGAATTGGGTATCACTTGTTTATTTTTTAATGAGGGGAGGGATTTTCATTATTTATTTTGTGTTGTAAACTTTTCATCTGGGCTTCACTGTAACGTAAAGTTAATAACAGCATGTGGTGTCAATGATGAGTTGTATTCTTTTCAATTTCACCACATGTTCAAATATATATACAAAACGCCAATCTTCGGGGAAAGGGGGAGGGTTCTGAGTTCAGATGCTATTGGTTTATTGAAATTTTTAAAAGATGGTATTGTCATTCGATGCATAAGAATTTACATATTAATCATCAAAACAAAATGCAGTAACAGTTAATACAGAAATTTCCTATTGTATATTTCAGCTTGAGATTATTAATAACAAAACATGTTACAACATTATGCATTCATTCTTTTTAAATGTTGAGATTAGGTTATGGTTTATGTGATGTATAGTGAACGATTGTTTACGTCTTAATCAACCTGGAATAAAAGCAATGTACATACATTAAACAATTTATTAACATGAACAGCTAAACAATGGTAGTTCTACGGGAAAAATCTTGCAGTTAGTTTCAAGAGTTCTTTGGGTTTTGACGAATAACAGAACAGTAGGTAATAAGAACATCTACAACCGTGACAATACCTTCTTCGTTTTTTTGTCGATTACTTTCTGTCACTTCAAGCTTTCTCTTTCCTTTTTCCTTCTTTTTTTGTAAACTGATACCATAATTAATGATGCCTCGAATTTTGGATCTGTTACTGTCATCATTTTTTCTTCCTAAAAACTTGCAAATCATGCCATACTCGGAGTCTTTTACCCTCCATGACTTTGTAAAAGTTGTTAATTCTAGTTCTCGTATTGCAGTCCGTACTTCCTGTTCATTAATCTGATGTCGATGAAGATACTTCTTTCTGTATGTTTTAACCATAATTCTTCCTAATGTAAATAGAATGTTTTAGATGTCAACATTTAAGGTTATAAAATTGTCGAAATCTGCTTCTACTGCAATGAATTTTAACTGTTTACGTCACTACTTTGATATATTGGTTATATATAAAACAAAGCCACTTTGATGTGAACACTACATGTACCGGTTAAGGTCGATGCACTCTATATAAAACTTGTTTTTTATTATATTTCACTATACACAGTATTGCTTTGTATTTAATTTTGTTTTTACCTTTTGTTGTCTACCTTTGACACAGGTTGAACGGTAAGATCAATGACGTAAGTTCGCTGTTAAAGAGTTGTGTGATTGACAATCATCCACATCGTGGTCATTTCTTAGTTAATATTTTGCAAAGCAAACCCAAATTGCATACACATTTATCGATTGCTTTACAATTTCTATGAATAAATTTAAATATAGAAAATCCATACTCTTCAATAAAAATTAATGCAAGAAAATCGGTACAAAATTTGTAATTTCATTCGTGTGAACGGGCAGTGTATTATGTTATTAATGTCCCCTGTGTGTTTTATCCCATATATCATAGAGGGTGTTACGTTTTTCCGCATCAACATTATTTTCGCGGTACTGTATGTCCTATGTTATCATTCAGCACGACACCGTCAATTTGAACAGTCGAAATTTTCCTAAGGCTTGTAAATTATACATCTTGTTAAAGTTTACTCAGCTATATATATGAAACGTATTTTGTTTGATACTGATGTTTGAAATATATATTATATCAGTAGATATATGTTAGAATAATGTGTATTTCATATTAAATATAGCATCGTCGTTGTCGTTCGACTATCATCTTTAGAAAGTCTTTTGTATTTATTAGTCTTTTATTGACGGGTGTATCCATGTATCTAACCTCTTACACTTTTCTAGGAATATGATTGGTTAAAAGCGTCCGCGTGGAGACCTTGTATATTCAATATTAGGTTGGTATGGAGGCGGGGCTTATTTCAATACACGACTAGTAGTGAAGTTAAGACTTTGGCATTATTTGCTTATTTGTATGTATTAAAAGTTCTGTTTAATATTGTTATATCAAGGTTGTTGATATTCAATTGTTATTGCTGACATTATTTTGTATGTGCAGACATGTGGAAGTAGGTTTGTAGAATTTAACACAATTGGATACTTTAATATAATCATAAAAAGATGTGGTTTGATTGCAAATGAGACAACTCTAGTATACATTGAACAAATAAAGATAGTCGGTAAGATAAATTCGTTACATAGTGTGATTGTGACCTAATACGATGTATATCGTAATAGGTCACTAACCGCTATGTAACTTATAATAATCGTATAAGAGAGTGTGTATATATACTTGGATGTTTTGTACAGGTATTGCTTTTATGTCTACACTGTTTGTTGGTTCAAGAGAACTAAAAACAGCTGCGCCATGAGCGCATGATACGCCCATTGACTTGTGTGTGAATTTTTATGCAATAAGCATAAATAGTTTCTGACATACGGCGTGACATGCGAAAACCCCCCTTTTTTTTTACAAAAAACTCAATATCTCTAAAATAAAATTTTGAATCAAAACCAAAAAGTATACAGATCTTTAGATTAATATAACTAAGAAGTGTGTAAAGTTTTAAGCAATAATCATAAACTGTTTTTGAGATATGGCGCGACATGTGAAAAAACCCTCACCCTTTTTTAACAAAATACTCAATATCTCTAAAATAAAATTTTGAATCATCACCAAAAAGTATACAGATCTTAAGATTAATATAACTAAGAAGTGTGTAAAGTTTTAAGCAATAATCATAAATTGTTTTTGAGATACGGCGCGACATGTGAAAAAAAACACACACCTGTTTTAGTTACTAAGTCCCGTAACTCAAAAAGTATACAGATCGTTTGACCATCATAAGAAACAACTATGTTAAGTTTCATGAAATTTGGATAAGTCATTCTCAAGTTACGGTGCGACATGTTTACGCCGGACAGACGGACGGACAGACAGACGGACAGACAGACAGACGGACGGACGCCGGACATTTGTATACCATAATACATCCCGTCAAAAATTTGACGGGCGTATAAAAATTGTACTAATGTTTGCATATTATAAAAGTTAGCACAAGGTATTAACCCTACTCTTACAATGTATATATATATATATCATAACAAAAGAGAGAGAGAGCGAGAACATGCAAAATTCCAATTATTTACATTTCTGTTGTTTCTTCTTTTCAATGCATGGTACCGATCAGATGAGTAGAGTCTTGATGATATCTTTTACTGTTTGTTCTTTGCGTCTGTCGTTCCGTCCCAAAAGTACATAAAGTGTGTCCGGCTAACTGCTCCTAAAGTTTTAAAGCAAAACATCATATTACATATATGCAAGGATGGTTTCATTAAACATACCTTATCATAAATTAAGTAAAGCGTTGACACATTCGGTATCACTTCATTCAGTATTATCATTAGAAAAAACCACTTTAACTAGTTAATGCATGGGGCACATTAGACGACATACAAGGACGACAACGGTCGTTAACAGACAATGGGTACCATATCAAGAACATTGTTTATTTTAATATTGACATGGTAAGAAGGAGGTGGTGTGACAAACGCTGTCATATCAAAAAAATATAACCGAACCTTGCTAAGTCTTTTGTTGGGTATATACATACCATAAAAAGAAAACTTACATTGGCCCAGTAGTTTAATTAATCATCGCATTGTAATCTTATAATAGTTACCAGACCCAGTATCATAAGTTTCAGAATTGTGACTATTTGAAATTATTTTTACAATTTTCCAATAGAGTAAACCCACATTTTTTTAGCTAGGACGGCTATGTCATTGGGTACATTTTTCAATCAAGATACTCTATTCAAAATTGTGGCTAAGTTGAATTTTTTTGGCACAGTAGATTAAGTGGAGAATATTTTTGTAAGATTGATGAAAAATTGTTACTAAAGGCTCCATGGAGCCTGTGTCGCTCAACATATATTCTTATTTTCAATTGATGCATGAAATAATGCAACCGTTATACTTTTGCTTTTGTTTTAGAGAAGTCAAAAACTGCATTTCCCCCTTATGTTATATTATTAGCCATGTATGTCATGTTGGTTGGCAGGCAGGCAAGACGGCTCGGTCATCCGACACATTTTTTAAGCTCCGTACCCTCATGGTGGTAGTGGCCAAGTTGGTTGAATTTGTCTCATTTTGTGATTCACTTTCAATTTTATTTTCTAATTGTGTAGTGTTACCTTAGAAAGCAGCTAAATTTCAAAATGCGTGTAAGAAACAGTTCTTTTTACCGAAGTTTTAATGGTCAAAGCCGTAAATCGATGATTTTAGATAATAATAAGGATGAAACGTCTTTTTAAGGGAATCTATTGGTGTATAAACTGGACTTTGATTTGTTTGTGAGTAAATTGGTCGAGTTTGTACACCAATATATTCCTTTAAAGAAATCGTTTAATCCTGTTAACCTGTTTACTATGATAAGGTAGAAGTATGTTCTTATTTCAAAAAGAGGGACACTCAGCATATATCATTAACATGTGCATGAAGTGACAACTACTTGCTAGAAACTGAATGCTTTGACCACAACTGAAGATGTTTTAATTGGGTTACGTATATATAATATACAAAAATATGTCTTTTTCAAGACTTCTGATCCATGTAGTTTGGCATGTTTGCTATATCATCCATGATTATAGAGGTGGTTATGAAGGATTTTTGTTCATTATAAGTATAAGTCTATAACAAAGTATATCACTGGATGGAGCTTTTTGTCTAAGTGTATTTTAAATTGCTTTGCTTTGAACTAAGTTCATTGTTATGCAAATGCATTCTTTGTGAAATAAAAATTTGACATACAACTCAAAATAGCACATGATCTGCTGAATGGTAAGATGATCACAACTGGCAGCAATATAATGCTACTAGCAATATAATGCTAGGTGGTTTTGTAACACTTTTTATAAACATAGACATAGAGTTTAAATGATCATTATACTGTTTATGTTAGCAAATATAATTTTTTTACATGCACAAAATTCAATTACAGGAATGTACATATTTATATTTCCGAAGCACTCAAAGAATGTCGGGCAATATGTAGATTTGTTATTAAAGAAGACCTGACATCAAATCGGGGTTTTGCTTGATTTGCTATAGCTTTACTTGAAAGAGGTTTGTGTTCATGTTTTTTCAACTACATGTAACCAGTTTCGTATATATATGTCAATTTGATTAACATCTCATTGACCTGTGAAATATGCAAACATTCATTGCGAAAATAAGGCTCTCTAGCCTGTGACTTCGCATGCACTTTACGACCATTCTGACTGACAACACAATCAATCAAACGTCAGAACAAAAAATACGTTTTCGTGGGACACTGACATAAATGGAAACCAGCCATGGTGTATTTTGCAGCTTAAGGAATGTCTCACTAAATAAAATCTATGAACTGTTGGCACTGATTACAAATTGGTGTCTCCTCCATGACTGTCTTGGACATTAAAACTCAATATTTAATAAAAGACACTGTTATTTAAGTGCTTGGTACAGGTCTGATGTCACTGTGCATCACAGTTCAACATAGAAACCTATGGTGGAACCAGAGACGTCTTTCTGTCAGAAAACACTATCAAACATCCAAATATACTATCCACACTGATCTGTGTCCACACTTGTTTTATATGAAAGTAGTAAAAATTATGTTTAAAATGTCATTAACAGCGTCAAAGGATGGCTTATAGTACGCTGATTCCAAAAATATATGGTTTCTTTACAATACTTTTTTTAATAAGAGAGATAATTTGTTACTTACGGTTTGAAAAAATGTTACTTCTAGTATTATCAAAACTGTTCAATTGACACTAGTTCCAAACATATACGGTTCTATATACTTATACATTTAAAAAGCACATAAAATAAGTACTTCCGGTTTACACATGGTCACTTCAGGTTCCTTTTTCAAGGTCATATGGCTTGCAACTTAATGCGAAAAGTTCCATGGCTTAATCATGCGAACATATGAGGTAAAAGCAAGTCAAAATCTAGAACGTCAATTTAACCTATGACCTTGAGTACAATTTCAAGGTCATCAACCAAGGATCTCATTTAAAAGACCTTAGTTAAAATATATTTGGTTCATGAGTTATATCAACATATGCATATTTTTTAATAAAAGAGGGGAGAAAACTCTAATTTAAACCAATATGTATGTGTTGCGACACGTCGCAAGTAACAATTAAGTAAATATATGTTGTCGATATGTTATATCGTGTTTGTAAAGAGGTGAAATTAAGCCAAAATCAATATTAAGAAATGACATTGATCTTTGACCATGACCCTAAATTCGGTTTAAAATGTCATTTCCAGCGTCAATGATAGTTAACTGTACGATGATTCCAAAAATATATGGTTTACTTCCGGATGGAAAAATGTTTTTTTTTCAGTATTATTTCAATGTTAACTTGAAAATGATACCTGAAATACCTAAAATATCTGGTTCTAAATATAATTACATGAATAAAGTACAAAAAATAGATACTTCCGTTTTACACAAGGTCACTTCCGATTGGATTTTCCAAGATTGAATGGCTTTCAAAAGACCCTAGCCCTTAATTATATATGGTTGATGAGTTATATCACCATACGCGTATCTTTAAATACAAGAGGGGAATAACTCTTATCTAATGTTCGCGTACCCTTTAAACCATCATGTTTGTGTTACGACATGTCACAACTAACAAGTAAGTAAACATATGTTGTCGATATCTTATATGGTGTTTGAAAAGAGGTAAACATAAACCAAAATCCAAATTAAGAAATGACCTTTGACCTTGACCCTATTTTTTTTTTTAACCAAGGACCTCAATTCAAAGGGCCTAGGTGTCTATAACTTATGGTACCAATGACATTTACATTTTACTTATTTTAAATACAGAAGGGGAAATAACTCTCATATGGAGTTTCCGGATCGCTTCGGTCAAAATTATATTTAAGATCATAAGGATATAACGTGCAAACTGGTTAAATAATTTTGTTGTTATCTTAAACGGGTGCGAAGGAGTCGTGTACACAAGAAAAACAGTGTTTGATGAGATAACTCTTTCAATAAAAAGTGTTCAGCTAAACAGGGTCAATGTCAAAAGCGCAATAACTGTTCAATACCATATGCAAAAAATCTAAGCGACATCTTGCAAAACCACAATGCACCGTTGTGACGGAAGAATAAAAACATGATAATTTTTATAAACCAATTGTTTATGAAGGTCTTTCCACATACATTTTCAAAGTAATTGATAAGAAGATAGTTCCTGTTTACTCAAAGTTAAAATTGGCATCCAACTATAAGATTCTTCGTACTAAAAAAAAGTGGTTTCCATTTACTTTTGAGTTTAAATAAGGAAGTTAATTAGCTAGTTCCGGTGTGGTGAATGTCACTTCCGGTCTAATTTGATAGCTTTTTCACACTGATTATAAAAATATATAGTTCTGTATACTTTTGCCTGTTAACCAGGGGATAATTGGCTACTTCCGGTTTATCAAAAGTCACATCTAGTCATTAGTGATAAGTTTATGTATTAAGATTACAGAATATATGGATTTTTTGTACATTTTCATGAAAAAAGTGCAGAAATTGTTACTTCCGGTTTTGTCAAGGTCACTTCCGGTTGTCATTTTTCAAGGGCATATGTCACCCAACCTTTTTGTTTAAGGTCTTATGGCTATATATTGAACCAAGTTGAAGTTATAATCAATTAACCTTATATTTAGACATTTCAGGGGCACTAACTCCTATAAGAAGCCTTTAGATTGATTCAGACCAAATGTAACAGATCTTCATTACAATAAAGCAAACATTTAGCACTTGTTCTTTTATATATATATTTTAATGTGTCTGAGAAAATGCAAAAACAAGGAAAAGTCAAAATTGTAAATTTAACCCTGACCTTTGACCTTGACCTCATTTTCTATGTTAGGACCTAGGGGCCTCAAATAAAACATTCCAGGGTTATACGGTTAACGGTTTATAAGTAAAAAAAAACATACCGACAAATTTATTTGGTGAAGATAGATAACTCCTATAAAATTTCATGGAATCGCTTCGATCCAAATTAGCCAAAAATTCCAGAAGATGTAACAAATGATTTGTAAAACGAATTTTGTCGATATTTTTTTTTGTTACGAAGGAGCTGCACACATTGGATAAACAGCGAAAAGTGAAATAACAAGATAAATAAAAGAGGGGAGAAAACTCTAATTTGATGTGAGTGTACCCTTTAAACCAATATGTAGGTGTTACGACATGTCCGAACTTACAATATAGTAAATATATGTTGTCGATATCTTAAATCGTGTTTGAAAAGAGGTGAAATTAAGCCAAAATCCAAATTAAGAAATAACCGTGACATTAGACCTTGACCCTATTTTATCTATTTTTTACCAAGGACCTAAAATCAAAATACCCTAGGTATCATCACTTATTGTTTACCAGGTACAACAACATTATTCTCATTAAAAATATAAAAGGGGAAATAACTCCCAAATGTAGTCTTCGGACCGCTTTGGTCAAAATTATTTTTAAGATCCTGCGGATATAACGACCATATTGGTGTATTAATTTTCTTGTAATGTTTGACGGTTGCGAAGAAGATTTGTACACAAGAAAACAGGGTTTGAGGAGATAACGCTTACAAAGAAAATTGTTCGTCTTAGCAGGGTGAAATTTAAAAGCGCATAAACTGTACGATACAATATAAGAAATATCTAAGCAACATATTGCAACACTAAAATCTAAAAATTTGGCGGAAAAATAATAATAATGATAATAATCAGAACAAATACAATAGGTCTTTCCACAGAAAAGTGGAAAGACCTAATTATAATCAGAACAAATACAATAAGTCTTTCCACAGAAAAGTGGAAAACTTAATAATCAGAACAAATACAATAGGTCTAATGATGATAATCAGAAGAAAACCAATGAAAAGACTTAATAATAGAAGCGTTTAATGCACCTCATAAGGAACATATAGGTCATGTTTCGTTTCATTCCATAAAGTGCTCCTGTAGAAGAAGCATTTGCATGTATTTCCCAAAGGGTCTCATGTTAAGCCAAGTCTTGTTTGCAGCTATTTTGGATAATGGTCCGGCCACAACGAAACAACACTTGGTTAGCACCTCTCTTGGGACATTCATGCCATATTTGGTTTCATTTTATTCAGTGGCACTCTTAAAGAAACTAGTTGTATGTATTTGGTTACGTAAAAGAAAACATGTGTTTTTGTATTTCCCATAGGGTCCTATGTTTAACTTAATCTGCCTGCTAGATACCCCAATGATGATTGTGGCCAAGTTTGGTTAAATTTGGTCCAGTAGTTTCAGAGGAGAAGATTTTTGTAAAAGTTAACGACGACGGACGACGACGACGACGAGACGACGACGACGGACGACGGACGCCAAGTGATGAGAAAAGCTCACTTGGCCCTTTGGGCCAGGTGAGCTAAAAAAGTGTTCAATATTATATTATTATTTTAATCGTGTAAGGCATAACAGTAAAGAAATGGTATCTCTTAATATCATAATTATCATGATAATAGAGAAAAGTGACCCAAAAAAAAACAAAACATTTTGTCTGTTATGGGCAATTACTTATACAGGAAGTTCATCGCAATTTTGACATATATGGACAATTGGTGGAGCTCATTATTCTGAACATATTTATTTGTTCCTTTCAGATTAACTCTATTCATGAAGGTTAAAAAATAAAGTTTAAAATAAAGAGACAAAAGTTGGATTTTACCCGTAGGTTCTATTTGTAGCCTTGTCAGCCATGCTGGCTGGTAGACAGGATCATCGGACACTTTTTTAACTAGATACTCTAATAATGATTGTGGCCAAGTTTGATTAAATGTGTCTCAGTAGTTTCAGAAGAGAAGATTTTTGTAAAGGAATATAAAAATTTACAAACAACTGTTAAAATTGACAATTAGGACAATAACGTTAAAGGATCAATTGACTATTTTGGTCATGTTGACTAATTTGTAGATCTTACTTTGCTGAACAATTTTGCTGTCTTCAGTTTACCTTTATCTATTCCAATATTCAAGATAATTACCAAAATTACAAAATAACCTAACAGTTACCAAGAAAGGGGCAGCAACGTATCAACAGATTGTCTGATACTTCTGAAATTTCAGGGCAGATAGGTGTTGACCTGATGAACATATCAATTCCTGTAAAATTTCCTGTACATGATTGATGGGCAGTGTCATAGGATACATTTTTAAAACTAGATACAATGAGTATAATTTAGGTAAAGTTTGGTTCAATTTGGCCTTGTAGTTTCAGACATGAAAATATATGTGAAAACTTATCCAAAATTACAAAATTTTTTGAAAAATTGACTTCAATGGGCAATAACTCCGAAAAGGAGTCAATAGACCGTTTTGGTCAGGCTGACATATTTGTAGATATAACTTTGCTTAACAATTTTGCTGCTTACAGTTTATCTCTATCTCATTATAATATTCAAAATAATATCCAAACACTGCAAAATGTCCTTATAATCACCAATTTAGGGGCAGCAAATCAACAACCGGTTGTCCGATGCGTCTGAAAATTGTAAGGCACACATATTTTTGTATAAGTTAACGAACGACGACCACGACAGACGACCACTACGACGGACGCTAAGTGATTAGAAACGATTACTTGGCCTTTTTGGGTCGGTGAGGTAAATAATGCATCAATTAAGGGGAAAAGTTTCTACAAGAAGTCGTTGAACAGTTTTGCTGCTAAAGAACAATTTGTAGACCTCAACATTTTGAACATATATATCATAATCAGATTATCTATCTATACGGTTTTTAAAATAATATGCATAACTTGCCTTTTACCCCCACCCTTTTCTTTTGTTCTATTTTTAGCCATGTTGGCCATCTTGGTTTGAAGGCGAGGTCAGTGGATGCATTTTTTTTAATAATATATATACAAGTCTAAATTAAAAACAACGTTCAAACCTATGATTGCATTGGATATAAACCGCAATTTTTATACGTGTCCATGTAAAACAAATTTCGTTGTACAAGGGTCTAAATACAGCACAAACAACATTTTACAAAAAAGACCTGAAGAGTGAAAAAGTATAATTTAACAAAACGATGTCGAGCTACTCATATTCTTAAACCCTGATGACTGCCATTAACGATTGCCAAGAAAATTGATCACAAAGATGTAACAAAATGGACCTTTATATTAAATCAATACCAAACAGAAAACAATAAACTTGCGGCAAAGATGGTGAACCACAAACATTAGGTGCTTAAATATATATATATATATATATATACCCAAATTTGTTTGCTTCAAGAGGACATTTACCTATATCATAATGTAAATATACACTGGCATTCGATGCATTCGTTTCCGTGTGAACAAAGCAAATAGGTTGTTAACCATATTAATATAAATATGGAAAAATCTACACGAAAATCTTTACTGTGGGTTCATTTATTTTCGTGGAAACCAATTTTCGTGAAAAGAGGAAAACTGACACTTTTGTGGATATTTAATTGCTGGGTTTTTCCAAAGTCTACATACATGCCAATTGACAATATACACTTTGTTGAACATTTAAACTTTTGGTTAACTGACATCCACGAAATCCTCGGAAATTGGTATCCAACGAATATTAATGAATTCACAGTACTAGTATTTGGTGACATTTTATTAAAAATCTTGACTGTTAATCAGCACCATACACAAATATTGATTTAAAACAAGAGGCTCCCAAGAGCCTGAATCGCTCACCAGTATTTCAGAGGAGAAGATTTTTAAATGTTAGCAAACTTGATTAACAAATTGTGTAAAATTGTCTTTAAAGGGCAATAACTCATTAAGAGGTCAATTAACAAATTTGGTCATATAAACTTTTTTGTAGATCTTACTTTGCTGAACATTATTGTTGTTTACAGTTTATATCTATCTATAATAATATTCAAGATAATAACAAAAAAATGCAAAATTTTCTTAAAACTAACAATTTAGTGGCAGCAACCCAATAATGGGTTGTTCGATTCGTCTGAAAATTTCAGGGCTGATAGATCTTGACCAATTGAACAATTTTACCTCATTTTGGATTTGCTCTAAAGCTTTAGTTTTTGAGATATAAGCCAAAAACTTCATTTGACCGCCATGTTCTATTTTTAGCCATGGTGGCCATGTTTATCAATGGATCAAAACTTCGGATACAATTTATAAAGTAAATACCCAAAGAAACATTTAGTTAAAGTTTGAAGGTATTTGGACCAGTAGTTTCAGAGGAGAAGATTTTTTAAACAGTTTACGACGACAGACGACGACGACGACAGACGACGGAAGACGACGGACGCCAAGTGCTGGCATAAGCTCACATGAGGCCCTTTGGGCCCCGGTGAGCTAAAAACTTACTAATGTCAACTTCTTGTTTAGAACCACGTCTTACAAACGAATAGAAAACACGGGTCATATTCCTTACTTGGTAAAGACACTTCCTTTGGCAGAAAATGACAACGATGACTAGGTAGAAAGGACAATGCATATTGGAAAACTCTTGGAATTTAACCAGCTGCATTGCAACACTTGACAGATTTATAGATGTTGCAGACTTTTAAAAGATTCAAAATATAAGGCTGAATGAAAAAGTTAATAATAAATTCATGCATATTCAAGAGGCGAAAATGCATAGAAAGTCAAAATATAAAATCCTTGTAGGATACTGTTGCCCCGTATTGTCATTTTTTCTACTCGAAAATCTCATTCTTAACTTTTTGAATGGAAAAATATAAAAGTAGCAAAACTGTTGTCGTGGCTAAATATTTTAATTGACACAATTTAAATTGTCCAACCCATAAACAGACTTTATTCCCCTAATATTCATTTAAAAGTGGTATTTACTCACGTAATATATTTACTAATGTCAATTATTTTTTTAGAACCAAAGTACTATTTTGTGTCTTTTAAATGTTATAAAAAAATGTTGTTTTTTTTTTGCCTTTATCCAAACATATTGCTATGCGTATAAGCATAAATACCATATATTTGCGCGACGCCTTTTACTGAGTTTTGCTGAAAACTGCGCAGACTATGAAATGTTTTTACAGGAAAATGTTCTACAATGGATATCATTTAGGCAGCCCTTTTTTTTAATTTGGTTCTTATAGTATGTTTAAAATCTGTATATTTAACAGAGTTAAACATTAAATTGTGCTTTTACTCTTAACAGACGTATAACCGACCCGATTAACAGACTAACCGCCCAAATAGCCTCAGACTCAACGTAGATTAACCATCCAATCTCTCGGCTAGCCGATTGACGGCCGTGCATAAACTCGTTGTTCAACTACAGAAAAACATCACTATCGTTACAGTGTTTTGGATCGACGGTTTATTTTTACACTTCGAGAAAGCCCCAGATTTCAATGTTACCTGTGAGTGTAATTGTAATCTTGATCGTAGATGTATGACAGTTTCCGCAAATGTCTATTATAATGTTGCTTCTTATAACAGTTTTCTGTCATGATTTACATATATGGAAAAGTTATGGTAAAAAAAGAAAAAAAAAAGAAAACAGATATAAAACAAGTCAGATAGGGCTAACACATGGGAAACTAGATGTGTCAAAATGACACGAATGGCCCCGTCTAAAATATTTGAAAAATCTGCAATTTCAACACCGCATGTGGACACAAACCAGAAGGTAGTCTCACATATAAAAAATCTGCTCAAAACCTAATGGCTTAAAAAACTCCATATACAAATGTAACAGATATTTTCAACAATTTATCAAAGTCCATAGCCCGTAATTTCGGCAAAAATTAGTGGAGCGGAACGAAACTCAAACTTGATCTGCAACTCATCATGGTTAACTCACATAACAAAAATCAGTCCAATATCTGAAGGCGTTTAGAAAAAACCCCGTATAACTGTAATTTTCAACAATTTATCGAAGTCCAAAGCCCGTAATTTGGTCAAAAATTAGTGAAGCGGAACGAAACTCAAACTTGATCTGTAACTCATCATGGTTAACTTACACACAAAAAATAAGTCCAATATCTGAAGGCGTTTAGAAAAAAAAGTCTGTATAACTGTAATTTTCAACAATTTATCGAAGTCCAAAGCCCGGAATTTCGGCAAAAATTGGTGGAGCGGAACGCAACTCAAACTTGATCTGTAACTCATCATGGTTAACGTACATACCAAAAATCAGTCCAATATCTGAAGGCGTTTAGAAAAAAAGTCCGTATAACTAATTTTCAACAATTTATCGAAGTCCAAAGCCCGTAATTTGGCAAAAATTAGTGAAGCGGAACGAAACTGTAACTTGATCTGTAACTCATCATGGTTAACTCACATACCAAAAATCAGTCCAATATCTGAAGGCGTTTAGAAAAAAAGTCCGTATAACTGTAGTTTTCAACAATTTATTGAAGTCCAAAGCCCGTAATTTCGGCAAAAAAAAAGGGGAGCGGAACGAAACTCAAACTTGATCTGTAACTCATCATGGTTAACTCACATACAAAAAATCAGTCCAATATCTGAAGGCGTTTAGAAAAAAAACCCGTATAACTGTGATTTTCCACAATTTATCGAAGTCCAAAGCCCATAATTTCGGCAAAAATTAGTGGAGCGGAACGAAACTCAAACTTGATCTGTAACTCATAATGGTTAACTCACATACGAAAAATCAGTCCAATATCTGAAGGCGTTTAGAAAAAAAAACACCGTAAAATGGTTTGTTGCGGAATGACGGAATGACGGATTTCGGACAAGGGTAAAACTATATGGCCCCGACAACTTTGTTGCGAGGCCATAAAAATAGTGATCATTTTCGACAAAGAAGATTGTCGTCAATATTTATAATAATAATATTTCCTTATTAAATGCTTCGCTGAGGGCAGCTTTATACTACCGCATAGGTCGAACCCTGAACAGTGGGTTTAATTTTGGACACGATATTTATGGCTGATACTGTCTGAATTCGGATTGGGATCAAATTTTGACATAATTTAGGTTCATGATATTGAACAAATGTGGTTTACGATATTAAAACATTGAAATATCACATTTAATTGACATAGAATGGTCGGATCCCAAATCTGACAATGTGGTTATATTCAGCCAAGAGAAAAAAAACATGAATATTTAATTTTAGTTAAAATCAAGCAAATTCTTTTTTAAATGTAGAATTGAAGAAAACAATGTCAATGACAGGTACAAAATTGGCATTCTAAGTTTGTAAATAAATACGACAAAATAAGCCATAGCATAACTGACTGCAAAACAAATAGACGGGCTGAAATAAAAACAATAAAATACACCTAAAAACACATATAACAGGCATAAAATAAAGAAATTAAACTTACCTTGTTGTTCTTTTTTACCCGACTGCTTTAGATACATCCATAAGAATTGAAAATCTGATAGAATCACAAATAAAAAATCCTTTACCAAGTGTCTATATCAAACAGTAATCTTTGAATTGAAAATACATTGAATTTACAAACAACCACTACTTTGTTCTTCTTTTTCTGTTTGGCGGGAAATATTGAGTTTGACGCAGCTATTTATATTGTTCAAACGCGGACCTCTCAGAAGCACCCGGCAACTGATTCGAGGGTGTGGATGGAATGTACTTTATACACTATGGTTCTTACGAGTTAACATATTTAAACAAACAAATCAGAAGGGTGAGTTCGTTCAAATATGTAAATGAGTTAGGCGGTACACGTGGTATATATCATTTGTAATAGCTGGAACTAATGTTAGAAATTGATCACGTAACCGTTTTATCCAATGAGATGAAAACTCGCACAATAAAGTTTTGCGCCCTGTGTATTATCTTTTGCGTAGGTAATTTCATTATGCCATCGGTAAACAAATAAGAATGTCGGATACCAGCAGCAAGAATCAAATAATCTAATGAAGGTAAATTTTGGGGTTTTTTTTATATCATACAAATAAATTACATTTTACAGGTTGTTTATCTCATTGTGACAAAAATGGATATTTATACTTTTAAAGTTTTCGTACAAACTACTTTACTTCCGATCTTTCATTAATTCGATAGTTCGAATATCTATTGAAGCTCAATTTTAATGAAGAAACACTAAACATTGGTGGATCCAGGGAGCGTAGAAAGTGTACGTTCTTATATGTGATCGCAAAGAAAAAAAATATGTTTTTTTTTCACAAATGAAATGAATTTGAATAAATAAACAAATCGTCCAAAACTGTGTTTTTGTCTTGCCCCGCTAGCGGATATTAATTCCTTTTCCAGGAGTTACCACACCCCCTCCTCCCCCTGAATCGAAATTTATTTGAGTTTTCGGAAAGAAAATGGTACTAATATTGATTTTTTTTCAGAACTGAAAGAAGAAACTTTTAGGATGTTTTCCAAAATGAAGGGAGGTTGTAACAATCCTGTTTTGTTTGAAAAAGGTTTCTTGAGATGTGGTACAAATGATTTATTGATTTTTGTTATAAGATTAAAAAAAATATATATTGTTCATAGATATAAGAAGATGTGGTATGAGTGCCAATGAGACAACTCTCCATCCAAGTCAAAATTTATAAAAGTAAACCATTATAGGTCACAGTACGGTCTTCAACACGGAGACCTTTTACGTTTTTCAATTTGAAATATTTAAGAGGCGGATATCTTTAAAAAAAAAATAAAGGGGGCGAAACTTCAGCCATGGGAATAAGAATAAGAGACCAATCAACCACTGAATGCATATATGAGATCCTTCCTAGATATCAATGCAGAACTAAATTCAACAGTCATAGATAGAAAGAATTGCAATGCAGTAGTAAAATTAGTAAAAATAAGAAAAAAATACCGCAGTGATGTACAAAATGTATATTCAATAGATGATTTATATGTTATTTCCCATGTTCATGGAGAAAACATTATATGACATGTTCCTGTGTTTGACATAATATGTTTGACATAATAGTTTTTAGGTTGCACACATTGCAAAATATTAAGAGAACGACATTGTTGCATTTTTGAATCTTAAAGATCGAATGTGTTAAGTATTCTGAGATCCTAAGTCGGATTTTGGTCATTTCTTGCACAGGTTAACTTATGTTCTACCATGCAACTTCCTTCTTCTGTAAGTCAGCAATACAAGAATTGAAAAAAAAAGTTTTGGATCACAACAGTATAATCGTCATAAATGAAAGACTGTTAAAATGTTTCAGATTCTTTCCCAGAAAAAAATTCGTATTTTTCATTATTCTATGTGATGACTTGTTAAATTGTACTTGCCAAAAAACACTTCATTTGGCTGGCCCGGATGTTGAAATTTAAAATCATAGAGGGGATTTAATTGGTGGTCCATATGTTACTTTTCAATTAAATGTATCTCCCTTTAGGTCTTTCGGACCCTAATTCATGAAATCGTTTCTACTTATTCGTGTTGAACATGTATAAACTATTTTTGTTACTGGATGAAGAGAAAAAATAATTGATAGATATGTAAAGTATTACAGTCAGTATTGATACAAGAACCTCGGATATTACTGTTTGAATTTTATAAATGTAGTGTATCAACGTCGGTATTGACTTATTAAACTTGTTATATTACCCGTATAAAAAATAAATATAGATAAAGATAACGAAAACCTGCAAATGTATTTACTTGTATTTTTGTAGGTCTGTTTGATTTCATATTTCAGGTTTGAAAAATATTTGTTTTCCTCCTTTTTACCGGTATAAGTATCAGTTCTTGTGGATCGATACATTCAATCAAATAATCTACTCTCATTTCACTTTCAATCTTTACGTTCTTTTAATTTTAACAACTGAACACATCTAATTCATGCGTAACCCATCTCTGGCCAATGTTTAATTTGAAGATCACATGAATACGGATCAACGAGGTCGAAATAATCACTTGCAAGTGAATGATTCATCCGCGATGATTTTTAACTTGAAATAAAAAGCTGATGTTCACAACATTGAAGCAAACTGGCTGATAAAGTAGAATTAGTGTGTCAATATATCACTGTCATTGATGACAAAAAGATAGAAAAAATATTGAGATATTTCGGATATCTATTTTACGACATTTACGAAATTAGGTAATATTTGAACATTTTCTGACGTTTTTATTTCTTAGCCAGGAGTAAACTTATATAGCTTTATTGTAGTAGTTGGACAAAACTGTATTTTCTCATGGTACATTACATAAACAGAAAAAAAGACTTGATCAGGGCGAGGCCACTAGGCAATCTGTCCTCTTTGCAACCAGCTGATTATGGTATAAGCCTAGGGAAGGAATCGAACCTTCGTACCCTGACTATAAGCCCTTTTTTCATTTTCCCTAACATTACACATTTCTTGGATAAGATAGACTTTATACGATGAACGTTCCTGGAAGATACACGATGACCATAGGTAATACATAGTGATAAAAATTTTAAAAAAATATGTTGGAAATATTTTGGATATATCTTCAAAACTTCAACCTGCAAAAATAACTTGAATTTGGTATAGGAAATTAGAATTGGGTTCATTGATTGTAACAATTTCAAAACCGTCTACATGTATAATTTGGTCTAAAAGATAGTGCTCCTTTGGCATGGTAGGAGAACCCTGATTGTCATGTGACATATGTTGTTGAATAGAAATAAATTAAGTAATGATTATATTTAATAATAAAAAAAAAAGACGATGTGGTATGATTGCCTATGAGACAACTCTCCACAAGAGACCAAACGACACAAAAATTAACAATTATAGTTCACCGTACGGCCTTCAACAATGAGCTAAGACAATACCACATACTCGGCCAGAAAAAGCCCCATAAATGACATAAGTAAAATAATTCAAACGAGAAAACTAATGGCCTAATTAAGTTCAAAATGTCAGCAAAAAACAAATATCATGGTTTTATGTAGATACGTTATTCATAAATGTAAACTTGAACCAAATATAGTTTCAGGATGGAAACAGATTATCAGAACAAAAAAAAAGATATGTAAAAAAACGTTTCTTTAATTCATAGGGATTTATCAAAGTGACCTTACACTCTTTAGTCAGCCACAGCATTTTCATGCAGAAAAAAATCTGTACTGGACATGGCTTAGAGTAAAGTTAAAAGCTTAGACAAGGCCAATGCAATTCCTCTTTTTTATTGTGTTTTATGCCCATCCGGCAATTCTATGGGGTGTTAAATTTGTTGTTTAAAAAAAAAAACATTCTACACTCTATTTCTGGTAAGCCTGGGGAAGGACCCATTGAAATGATTTTTTGGGAGTTAGGCCCATTCGGAAATTGTTGGGGTTCAAAGTTGCTGTTAAGGAAAAAAATATGTATACACCCTATATTCTTTCGGTAAGCCTCACCAGCGCTGTACGGTAAAGTTCGCCACCGGACATGGCTCAAATGAAAGGTAATAACTTGGGGAAGGCCACACTGAAATGAATTTTTGGGAGTTAGGCCCATTCGGAAATTGTTGGGGTTCAAAGTTGCTGTTAAGGAAAAAAATATGTATACACCCTATATTCTTTCGGTAAGCCTCACCAGCGCTGTACGGTAAAGTTCGCCACCGGACATGGCTCAAATGAAAGGTAATAACTTGGGGAAGGCCACACTGAAATGAATTTTTGGGAGTTAGGCCCATTCGGAAATTGTTGGGGTTCAAAGTTGCTGTTAAGGAAAAAAATATGTATACACCCTATATTCTTTCGGTAAGCCTCACCAGCGCTGTACGGTAAAGTTCGCCACCGGACATGGCTCAAATGAAAGGTAATAACTTGGGGAAGGCCACACTGAAATGAATTTTTGGGAGTTAGGCCCATTCGGAAATTGTTGGGGTTCAAAGTTGCTGTTAAGGAAAAAAATATGTATACACCCTATATTCTTTCGGTAAGCCTCACCAGCGCTGTACGGTAAAGTTCGCCACCGGACATGGCTCAAATGAAAGGTAATAACTTGGGGAAGGCCACACTGAAATGAATTTTTGGGAGTTAGGCCCATTCGGAAATTGTTGGGGTTCAAAGTTGCTGTTAAGGAAAAAAATATGTATACACCCTATATTCTTTCGGTAAGCCTCACCAGCGCTGTACGGTAAAGTTCGCCACCGGACATGGCTCAAATGAAAGGTAATAACTTGGGGAAGGCCACACTGAAATGAATTTTTGGGAGTTAGGCCCATTCGGAAATTGTTGGGGTTCAAAGTTGCTGTTAAGGAAAAAAATATGTATACACCCTATATTCTTTCGGTAAGCCTCACCAGCGCTGTACGGTAAAGTTCGCCACCGGACATGGCTCAAATGAAAGGTAATAACTTGGGGAAGGCCACACTGAAATGAATTTTTGGGAGTTAGGCCCATTCGGAAATTGTTGGGGTTCAAAGTTGCTGTTAAGGAAAAAAATATGTATACACCCTATATTCTTTCGGTAAGCCTCACCAGCGCTGTACGGTAAAGTTCGCCACCGGACATGGCTCAAATGAAAGGTAATAACTTGGGGAAGGCCACACTGAAATGAATTTTTGGGAGTTAGGCCCATTCGGAAATTGTTGGGGTTCAAAGTTGCTGTTAAGGAAAAAAATATGTATACACCCTATATTCTTTCGGTAAGCCTCACCAGCGCTGTACGGTAAAGTTCGCCACCGGACATGGCTCAAATGAAAGGTAATAACTTGGGGAAGGCCACACTGAAATGAATTTTTGGGAGTTAGGCCCATTCGGAAATTGTTGGGGTTCAAAGTTGCTGTTAAGGAAAAAAATATGTATACACCCTATATTCTTTCGGTAAGCCTCACCAGCGCTGTACGGTAAAGTTCGCCACCGGACATGGCTCAAATGAAAGGTAATAACTTGGGGAAGGCCACACTGAAATGAATTTTTGGGAGTTAGGCCCATTCGGAAATTGTTGGGGTTCAAAGTTGCTGTTAAGGAAAAAAATATGTATACACCCTATATTCTTTCGGTAAGCCTCACCAGCGCTGTACGGTAAAGTTCGCCACCGGACATGGCTCAAATGAAAGGTAATAACTTGGGGAAGGCCACACTGAAATGAATTTTTGGGAGTTAGGCCCATTCGGAAATTGTTGGGGTTCAAAGTTGCTGTTAAGGAAAAAAATATGTATACACCCTATATTCTTTCGGTAAGCCTCACCAGCGCTGTACGGTAAAGTTCGCCACCGGACATGGCTCAAATGAAAGGTAATAACTTGGGGAAGGCCACACTGAAATGAATTTTTGGGAGTTAGGCCCATTCGGAAATTGTTGGGGTTCAAAGTTGCTGTTAAGGAAAAAAATATGTATACACCCTATATTCTTTCGGTAAGCCTCACCAGCGCTGTACGGTAAAGTTCGCCACCGGACATGGCTCAAATGAAAGGTAATAACTTGGGGAAGGCCACACTGAAATGAATTTTTGGGAGTTAGGCCCATTCGGAAATTGTTGGGGTTCAAAGTTGCTGTTAAGGAAAAAAATATGTATACACCCTATATTCTTTCGGTAAGCCTCACCAGCGCTGTACGGTAAAGTTCGCCACCGGACATGGCTCAAATGAAAGGTAATAACTTGGGGAAGGCCACACTGAAATGAATTTTTGGGAGTTAGGCCCATTCGGAAATTGTTGGGGTTCAAAGTTGCTGTTAAGGAAAAAAATATGTATACACCCTATATTCTTTCGGTAAGCCTCACCAGCGCTGTACGGTAAAGTTCGCCACCGGACATGGCTCAAATGAAAGGTAATAACTTGGGGAAGGCCACACTGAAATGAATTTTTGGGAGTTAGGCCCATTCGGAAATTGTTGGGGTTCAAAGTTGCTGTTAAGGAAAAAAATATGTATACACCCTATATTCTTTCGGTAAGCCTCACCAGCGCTGTACGGTAAAGTTCGCCACCGGACATGGCTCAAATGAAAGGTAATAACTTGGGGAAGGCCACACTGAAATGAATTTTTGGGAGTTAGGCCCATTCGGAAATTGTTGGGGTTCAAAGTTGCTGTTAAGGAAAAAAATATGTATACACCCTATATTCTTTCGGTAAGCCTCACCAGCGCTGTACGGTAAA
Source organism: Mytilus californianus (assembly GCF_021869535.1). NCBI lineage: Eukaryota > Metazoa > Mollusca > Bivalvia > Mytilida > Mytilidae > Mytilus > Mytilus californianus. The sequence continues at coordinate 54,664,757 of NW_026262679.1, read as the reverse complement.
GTTCGCCACCGGACATGGCTCAAATGAAAGGTAATAACTTGGGGAAGGCCACACTGAAATGAATTTTTGGGAGTTAGGCCCATTCGGAAATTGTTGGGGTTCAAAGTTGCTGTTAAGGAAAAAAATATGTATACACCCTATATTCTTTCGGTAAGCCTCAACAGCGCTGTACGGTAAAGTTCGCCACCGGACATGGCTCAAATGAAAGGTAATAACTTGGGGAAGGCCACACTGAAATGAATTTTTGGGAGTTAGGCCCATTCGGAAATTGTTGGGGTTCAAAGTTGCTGTTAAGGAAAAAAATATGTATACACCCTATATTCTTTCGGTAAGCCTCACCAGCGCTGTACGGTAAAGTTCGCCACCGGACATGGCTCAAATGAAAGGTAATAACTTGGGGAAGGCCACACTGAAATGAATTTTTGGGAGTTAGGCCCATTCGGAAATTGTTGGGGTTCAAAGTTGCTGTTAAGGAAAAAAATATGTATACACCCTATATTCTTTCGGTAAGCCTCACCAGCGCTGTACGGTAAAGTTCGCCACCGGACATGGCTCAAATGAAAGGTAATAACTTGGGGAAGGCCACACTGAAATGAATTTTTGGGAGTTAGGCCCATTCGGAAATTGTTGGGGTTCAAAGTTGCTGTTAAGGAAAAAAATATGTATACACCCTATATTCTTTCGGTAAGCCTCACCAGCGCTGTACGGTAAAGTTCGCCACCGGACATGGCTCAAATGAAAGGTAATAACTTGGGGAAGGCCACACTGAAATGAATTTTTGGGAGTTAGGCCCATTCGGAAATTGTTGGGGTTCAAAGTTGCTGTTAAGGAAAAAAATATGTATACACCCTATATTCTTTCGGTAAGCCTCACCAGCGCTGTACGGTAAAGTTTGCCACCGGACATGGCTCAAATGAAAGGTAATAACTTGGGGAAGGCCACACTGAAATGAATTTTTGGGAGTTAGGCCCATTCGGAAATTGTTGGGGTTCAAAGTTGCTGTTAAGGAAAAAAATATGTATACACCCTATATTCTTTCGGTAAGCCTCACCAGCGCTGTACGGTAAAGTTCGCCACCGGACATGGCTCAAATGAAAGGTAATAACTTGGGGAAGGCCACACTGAAATGAATTTTTGGGAGTTAGGCCCATTCGGAAATTGTTGGGGTTCAAAGTTGCTGTTAAGGAAAAAAATATGTATACACCCTATATTCTTTCGGTAAGCCTCACCAGCGCTGTACGGTAAAGTTCGCCACCGGACATGGCTCAAATGAAAGGTAATAACTTGGGGAAGGCCACACTGAAATGAATTTTTGGGAGTTAGGCCCATTCGGAAATTGTTGGGGTTCAAAGTTGCTGTTAAGGAAAAAAATATGTATACACCCTATATTCTTTCGGTAAGCCTCACCAGCGCTGTACGGTAAAGTTCGCCACCGGACATGGCTCAAATGAAAGGTAATAACTTGGGGAAGGCCACACTGAAATGAATTTTTGGGAGTTAGGCCCATTCGGAAATTGTTGGGGTTCAAAGTTGCTGTTAAGGAAAAAAATATGTATACACCCTATATTCTTTCGGTAAGCCTCACCAGCGCTGTACGGTAAAGTTCGCCACCGGACATGGCTCAAATGAAAGGTAATAACTTGGGGAAGGCCACACTGAAATGAATTTTTGGGAGTTAGGCCCATTCGGAAATTGTTGGGGTTCAAAGTTGCTGTTAAGGAAAAAAATATGTATACACCCTATATTCTTTCGGTAAGCCTCACCAGCGCTGTACGGTAAAGTTCGCCACCGGACATGGCTCAAATGAAAGGTAATAACTTGGGGAAGGCCACACTGAAATGAATTTTTGGGAGTTAGGCCCATTCGGAAATTGTTGGGGTTCAAAGTTGCTGTTAAGGAAAAAAATATGTATACACCCTATATTCTTTCGGTAAGCCTCACCAGCGCTGTACGGTAAAGTTCGCCACCGGACATGGCTCAAATGAAAGGTAATAACTTGGGGAAGGCCACACTGAAATGAATTTTTGGGAGTTAGGCCCATTCGGAAATTGTTGGGGTTCAAAGTTGCTGTTAAGGAAAAAAATATGTATACACCCTATATTCTTTCGGTAAGCCTCACCAGCGCTGTACGGTAAAGTTCGCCACCGGACATGGCTCAAATGAAAGGTAATAACTTGGGGAAGGCCACACTGAAATGAATTTTTGGGAGTTAGGCCCATTCGGAAATTGTTGGGGTTCAAAGTTGCTGTTAAGGAAAAAAATATGTATACACCCTATATTCTTTCGGTAAGCCTCACCAGCGCTGTACGGTAAAGTTCGCCACCGGACATGGCTCAAATGAAAGGTAATAACTTGGGGAAGGCCACACTGAAATGAATTTTTGGGAGTTAGGCCCATTCGGAAATTGTTGGGGTTCAAAGTTGCTGTTAAGGAAAAAAATATGTATACACCCTATATTCTTTCGGTAAGCCTCACCAGCGCTGTACGGTAAAGTTCGCCACCGGACATGGCTCAAATGAAAGGTAATAACTTGGGGAAGGCCACACTGAAATGAATTTTTGGGAGTTAGGCCCATTCGGAAATTGTTGGGGTTCAAAGTTGCTGTTAAGGAAAAAAATATGTATACACCCTATATTCTTTCGGTAAGCCTCACCAGCGCTGTACGGTAAAGTTCGCCACCGGACATGGCTCAAATGAAAGGTAATAACTTGGGGAAGGCCACACTGAAATGAATTTTTGGGAGTTAGGCCCATTCGGAAATTGTTGGGGTTCAAAGTTGCTGTTAAGGAAAAAAATATGTATACACCCTATATTCTTTCGGTAAGCCTCACCAGCGCTGTACGGTAAAGTTCGCCACCGGACATGGCTCAAATGAAAGGTAATAACTTGGGGAAGGCCACACTGAAATGAATTTTTGGGAGTTAGGCCCATTCGGAAATTGTTGGGGTTCAAAGTTGCTGTTAAGGAAAAAAATATGTATACACCCTATATTCTTTCGGTAAGCCTCACCAGCGCTGTACGGTAAAGTTCGCCACCGGACATGGCTCAAATGAAAGGTAATAACTTGGGGAAGGCCACACTGAAATGAATTTTTGGGAGTTAGGCCCATTCGGAAATTGTTGGGGTTCAAAGTTGCTGTTAAGGAAAAAAATATGTATACACCCTATATTCTTTCGGTAAGCCTCACCAGCGCTGTACGGTAAAGTTCGCCACCGGACATGGCTCAAATGAAAGGTAATAACTTGGGGAAGGCCACACTGAAATGAATTTTTGGGAGTTAGGCCCATTCGGAAATTGTTGGGGTTCAAAGTTGCTGTTAAGGAAAAAAATATGTATACACCCTATATTCTTTCGGTAAGCCTCACCAGCGCTGTACGGTAAAGTTCGCCACCGGACATGGCTCAAATGAAAGGTAATAACTTGGGGAAGGCCACACTGAAATGAATTTTTGGGAGTTAGGCCCATTCGGAAATTGTTGGGGTTCAAAGTTGCTGTTAAGGAAAAAAATATGTATACACCCTATATTCTTTCGGTAAGCCTCACCAGCGCTGTACGGTAAAGTTCGCCACCGGACATGGCTCAAATGAAAGGTAATAACTTGGGGAAGGCCACACTGAAATGAATTTTTGGGAGTTAGGCCCATTCGGAAATTGTTGGGGTTCAAAGTTGCTGTTAAGGAAAAAAATATGTATACACCCTATATTCTTTCGGTAAGCCTCACCAGCGCTGTACGGTAAAGTTCGCCACCGGACATGGCTCAAATGAAAGGTAATAACTTGGGGAAGGCCACACTGAAATGAATTTTTGGGAGTTAGGCCCATTCGGAAATTGTTGGGGTTCAAAGTTGCTGTTAAGGAAAAAAATATGTATACACCCTATATTCTTTCGGTAAGCCTCACCAGCGCTGTACGGTAAAGTTCGCCACCGGACATGGCTCAAATGAAAGGTAATAACTTGGGGAAGGCCACACTGAAATGAATTTTTGGGAGTTAGGCCCATTCGGAAATTGTTGGGGTTCAAAGTTGCTGTTAAGGAAAAAAATATGTATACACCCTATATTCTTTCGGTAAGCCTCACCAGCGCTGTACGGTAAAGTTCGCCACCGGACATGGCTCAAATGAAAGGTAATAACTTGGGGAAGGCCACACTGAAATGAATTTTTGGGAGTTAGGCCCATTCGGAAATTGTTGGGGTTCAAAGTTGCTGTTAAGGAAAAAAATATGTATACACCCTATATTCTTTCGGTAAGCCTCACCAGCGCTGTACGGTAAAGTTCGCCACCGGACATGGCTCAAATGAAAGGTAATAACTTGGGGAAGGCCACACTGAAATGAATTTTTGGGAGTTAGGCCCATTCGGAAATTGTTGGGGTTCAAAGTTGCTGTTAAGGAAAAAAATATGTATACACCCTATATTCTTTCGGTAAGCCTCACCAGCGCTGTACGGTAAAGTTCGCCACCGGACATGGCTCAAATGAAAGGTAATAACTTGGGGAAGGCCACACTGAAATGAATTTTTGGGAGTTAGGCCCATTCGGAAATTGTTGGGGTTCAAAGTTGCTGTTAAGGAAAAAAATATGTATACACCCTATATTCTTTCGGTAAGCCTCACCAGCGCTGTACGGTAAAGTTCGCCACCGGACATGGCTCAAATGAAAGGTAATAACTTGGGGAAGGCCACACTGAAATGAATTTTTGGGAGTTAGGCCCATTCGGAAATTGTTGGGGTTCAAAGTTGCTGTTAAGGAAAAAAATATGTATACACCCTATATTCTTTCGGTAAGCCTCACCAGCGCTGTACGGTAAAGTTCGCCACCGGACATGGCTCAAATGAAAGGTAATAACTTGGGGAAGGCCACACTGAAATGAATTTTTGGGAGTTAGGCCCATTCGGAAATTGTTGGGGTTCAAAGTTGCTGTTAAGGAAAAAAATATGTATACACCCTATATTCTTTCGGTAAGCCTCACCAGCGCTGTACGGTAAAGTTCGCCACCGGACATGGCTCAAATGAAAGGTAATAACTTGGGGAAGGCCACACTGAAATGAATTTTTGGGAGTTAGGCCCATTCGGAAATTGTTGGGGTTCAAAGTTGCTGTTAAGGAAAAAAATATGTATACACCCTATATTCTTTCGGTAAGCCTCACCAGCGCTGTACGGTAAAGTTCGCCACCGGACATGGCTCAAATGAAAGGTAATAACTTGGGGAAGGCCACACTGAAATGAATTTTTGGGAGTTAGGCCCATTCGGAAATTGTTGGGGTTCAAAGTTGCTGTTAAGGAAAAAAATATGTATACACCCTATATTCTTTCGGTAAGCCTCACCAGCGCTGTACGGTAAAGTTCGCCACCGGACATGGCTCAAATGAAAGGTAATAACTTGGGGAAGGCCACACTGAAATGAATTTTTGGGAGTTAGGCCCATTCGGAAATTGTTGGGGTTCAAAGTTGCTGTTAAGGAAAAAAATATGTATACACCCTATATTCTTTCGGTAAGCCTCACCAGCGCTGTACGGTAAAGTTCGCCACCGGACATGGCTCAAATGAAAGGTAATAACTTGGGGAAGGCCACACTGAAATGAATTTTTGGGAGTTAGGCCCATTCGGAAATTGTTGGGGTTCAAAGTTGCTGTTAAGGAAAAAAATATGTATACACCCTATATTCTTTCGGTAAGCCTCACCAGCGCTGTACGGTAAAGTTCGCCACCGGACATGGCTCAAATGAAAGGTAATAACTTGGGGAAGGCCACACTGAAATGAATTTTTGGGAGTTAGGCCCATTCGGAAATTGTTGGGGTTCAAAGTTGCTGTTAAGGAAAAAAATATGTATACACCCTATATTCTTTCGGTAAGCCTCACCAGCGCTGTACGGTAAAGTTCGCCACCGGACATGGCTCAAATGAAAGGTAATAACTTGGGGAAGGCCACACTGAAATGAATTTTTGGGAGTTAGGCCCATTCGGAAATTGTTGGGGTTCAAATTTGGTAGGTTTTTACTATACATTTTTGGGACAGGTAGGGGCTTTCCATAAATATTTCTTTTGATATTTTTTAAATGTTTCTAGCGTTAAGGTTATATTTCTATTGTTTTAAGAAATATTGTATATAAAATACATCTTTAATGTTGTTTTATTGATAAACACTGTATTTTACATAAAGACAATTATGCAACTTACATAAGGGATTATATTCGGGACAACGAGAATTTACGACAGCTTGAAGGGGTCATAAAACGATTTCCTACGTATTTTTTCACTCCACTTAACTCTCAATTTTTATGATTTTCAAATAAGTTTGAATATTGAACCGACTGCTCACAGCTAGTTGGATATAGAATATCGAACCGGCGACTAACTGCACATATATTAGTTATGTAGAAACTAGATATTTCTATACACATTGACACCAATATGCCGGATTTAGAAATCAAGCTAGTGAGTGCTTTCAGTTACTGACGTCATTTGTGTTGGTTTGTTCAACGTTCACTTCTAAGGCTGAACATCTGTGGTCATTTAGACGTTAAAAAATAATACATATATCGTATTGGTAGCTAGAATTTCGAAAAAAATGGCTGCTATCATTATTGGTATTCAAAACGAAAAACTCCTTTGAGAATCACTACAAGCCGTGAAATTGTCGAAATCCGCTCTTAAATTACATTTAACTTAGATTTTGAGATTTTTGGAACGTTCGAGTCTGTTATAGTTTTTGGGTTTTTAGACATATCATCAAAATTGGCTGCTGGAAAAAAGTGGCTGCTATCTTGATTGGCTGCTAAAAGTGGCTGCCAGCTTGAGTCTAGTTACAAAATGTAGGCAGGACACAAAATGACAAACTTGATTAAGGCATGTCGACACTGCCGTTTCTATAAATTATATCCGTATTTTCAATCAGTTTTATGCACAATACGTGCTTTTCGACAAATAATTTAACTTTAGTAATGCCAGAAAACATTTTGAAATCTAAAATTTACAAATCGGAAGTTGAAACAAACGTTTAAGAGCTTTAACAACAAAAAAAGTCAATAAACACTAAAGACTTAAGCTATCGCGGCTAAGGAATTGGAAGGATGACTTTTAATTTCCAAACAAGATGAGTGCGCGTACACGTGCTTTTAATCTAAACAAATCAATTCATTTATCCTGCGATGTTAGGTTTTATATCGCATTGTAAGTTCGGAAGTGATGATGAAACTATGAAAGTTGCAAAAGCTAACAATCGAACTTTCAGATTTTAATAAATGTAATTTCTTGGTACCCTCAAATTTGTATAGGTTTAGTGACTGAAATCGGCACTACATAAGTTTTGCGGTCAACTTCTCGAATTTGTTGACAGATGCGATGTGTCTCTGTCACAACTTACTAGCGACATGCTTTGGCTGTCTTAGATCTTTAGATACCAGTATAGTTGTCTGATCTGTAATTTTACTGATTGTGTCCTATTCCTGATTTTGAATCTTTGATTGAGTGTGGATTCGCATGGAGAATGATGCGTGCATAGCAGAAGACGCTTACCCTATCGACACACCCGGTCTCCCTCATTCTATAAATGTTAACTCGATACCCTTGATTTTTATGTGTTGATTTGTATCTTCTAAATCGATTTATGAAATTTGAACGCCAGCATAGTACTAGTGCCTTAATTTAGTATCCGTTTGTTTAAGTGCTCACATTTCCACATGTTATCTCCTTTTCAAATAATTCAAGGAAATTTTGGTAAATGATTATTGATTAAGCTGTGTGCAATCTTTGCAATAAAGAACGAAACACAAATTTTGTAAGATATTCTCAAATTAGAGTTAAAGAAAACGGAGGACATTTATATTTAAATTATAGAATAACATAATATCATTATGGACCGTAGAATTATTTTTTCGGTCAATTCAGACCAAAATTTTCTACATACATGTTTTTTTTTTTTTTGGTGGGGGTGGGGGGGTAATTGAGTTATTCCAGCGCTTATCTGCATATTCATCGTTGTATGTAAAACAATCTAGTACCATTGATATGCATAAATCTACACCAGCCACTTAATAAAATCCCTTAATACATTACCCTATATGCAAATAAACTTGTGAGCAAGGGAAAGGGGCAAAGTCATTTATTTAACAATACTTTCGGTAAGAACAGAAATATTTATTATGATTCAGTAATATTTGTATTGTTCTGTTCTGTTTGATTTCGCAGCATTATAAACCTCAAAAGAGAAAAATGTGATTACACAGTGGATGAAAAATGTATACTAGTATTACACATTATCAAAATGGTATGGTAGTATTTGTGTTATTTCTTAGTCCGCCATAGTCTGTAATTTTTTTATTATTATTACCTCGAATTCGCATCAAAGTGCTTCTATGCAAAGATGTAGCGTAATAAACGATAAGCAAAGAATGACGACCGGTTCTAAGGACCGTCTTGAAATTGCAATGAGGATGAGATTATCCCTTCGTATTGAAAGCCTCATTGAACGGATACCCATTTAGGACCTCCTAAACATATCATTTTTGATTCTATATCACGTATCACTTTTACTCTGAGACAAAGATCAGCAATGATGGCTCATTCCTTCGCTTTTGGTTTTATTATGTGCGTGTTTATTTGGCTTTTTTGTTGTTTTTTTTTACATAAAATTGGGAATGGAAATGGGGAATGTGTCAAAGCGACAACAACCCGACCAAAGAGCAGAAAGCAGCCGAAGGCCACCAATGGGTCTTCGACACAGCGAGAAAATCCCGCACCCGGAGGCGGGCTTCAGCTGGCCCCTAAACAAAAATGTGTATTAGTTCAATCAAAATGGACGTCACACTAAACTTCAAAACATATAAATCAACTAAAATTAAAAAAAAAACATACAAGACTAACAAAGGTCAGAGGCTCCTGACTTGGGACAGGCGCAAAAATGCGGCGGGGTTAAACATGTTTTTGGAGATCTCAACCCCCCCCCCCCCCCCCCCCCCCCCCCTATACCTCTAGCCAATGTAGAATAAACAAACACATGTAGCAATACGCACAGTAAAACTCGTTTAAAAGAAGTCCGAGTCCGATGCCAGAATAGGTAACAAAAGAAACTAAGCAAAATGACAATGATACATAAATTAACAAAGGACTACTAGCAGTTACTGACATGCCAGCTCTAGACCTCAATTAAACTGATTGAAAGATTATGTCTTCATCATATGAAAATCATGCACAATCCCTCCTGTTAGGGATTTAGTATCATACCATCATAAAAAATATGAGAAGAACATTACCCATATTATGCCAACAACTGGTTTTAGAATAAATGTGGTTATTTCCGATGCAAAGACACTATGAGTGAATTCATATTAATACCAAAATATGCCATCTTTAATGACCTGACAACATGACATGAATGAATACCCAACAAGGCTTTCTTCAGAATCAATTACATAAGAAAAATGAAGAAAAAAGATATTTTAACTTAAAAAGAAACCTATCAAATTAGATACGGAAGATACCAAAAGGATATTCTCAAACTCATAAGTCTTTTACAAACTGATAGTGCCATTGCAAAATAATCAAAACAAACGAAAAACGACAAAAAGACAACACAACATAGAAAATACTAAAAACTGTGCAACACGAACCCCACAAGAAACGTTAGTTATTAGTTCTGCATATGATATCAGATGCTCTGGAAGGGTTAGCAGATCTTGATCCACATGTGGCACCCGTAATGTTGCTTATGGTAAAAGCTAATACTAGAAAAAAATTTAGTATCTACATAATCCTTTTATGATTGTAACTTTTTTCTGTTTACATAAGATTAATATCAAATGATGCTCAAAGTTATTTTATTTCATAAGTCATTGAATAAAAAAGAAAAAAACAATTTTTTTCATAAATATCTTAAGAAATGAAGGCTTGAGAGCAAATGCAATGTAATTTCCAATATAATTACTCGTTAAGAAATATTTTGATCAGCAGTTATTTTCGAAATTGTCCGAGACATTGCTGAAATAAACCTAGTATGATATCAGTTTCATAAAAATATGTCAAGAATTGTACACATGATAGCGCTAACAATGCAATTTTCCATATAACTTATATTTCCAAGTGACATAACTCTTTTGAAAAATAATGTTTATTGGCACTGATTTTCGAAAAATTTTATGACATTGTAACTTTTTTTCTGTTTACATAATATTAATATCAAATGATGCTCAAAGTTATTTTATTTCATAAGTCATTGAAAAAAAAAGATATTTTATTTTTTTTAATAAATAAAAGAACAGAGTTCCAATGTCTCCCGTGTATTTTTTCTGTCCAAGGTCCAAGGGCAATAACTGAAAAAAAACTTCTTTTTCATAAATATCTTAAGAAATGAAAGCTTGAGAGCAAATGCAATGTAATTTCCAATATGATTACTCGTTAAGAAATATTTTGATCAGCAGCTATTTCGAAATTGTCCGAGACATTGCTGAAATAAACCTAGTATGATATCAGTTTCATAAAAAAATATGTCAAGAATTGTACACACGATAGCTAACAATGCAATTTTCCATATAACTTATATTTCCAAGGAGCATAACTCTTTTAACAATAATTGATCGGCGCTGATTTTCGAACTCGTCCAAGACATTGCTGATATTAACCTACAATATACGTTTCTTAAAAATCTGACAAGATTTGTGCAAATGAGAGAGAGCGCTAACGATTCAATTTTCCATATAATTAATGTTTCCAAGGGGCATAACTCTTTTAAAAATAATTGATCGGTACTGATTTTCAAACTCCTCAAAGACATTGCTGATATATACCTACAATATAAGTTTTATAAAAATTTGGCAAGAATTGTACAAATGAGAGCGCTAACAATGCAATTTTCCATATAATTAATGTTTCCAAGGGGCATAACTTTTTTAAAAGTTCATCGGCACTGATTTTCGATATTGTCCACGATATTGTTGATATAAAGCTATGATATACTAGTATGTTTCATAAATATCTTGCCAGAATTGTACACGTGAGAGCGCTAACAAGAAAGGACGGACAGACGAATCGTCGGACGGACGGACGCCCGGTATTTCTATGTCCCCCGCAACGCGTCGCGCGGGGGACTATAAATGCAAAAAGGACATAGTCCATACACATAACATTGTTGACTTAGCACTCAGAATCTGCTCTGAAATACTTTTATATAAATATAAAAATGCATAATTGTTAAAAAAAATTAAATAGAAGAAGGAAAATATTAGACCCAGTCTTTTTTGTTCTTATCTATTTCCAAGTTCATGATTAGAACCATTTATTCATTGGTTTAGTGTTTTTTTTTTTTATAATTTGAGTCCATTCGGCATTCATTAGAATACACCTTATCGCTATTTGTCCGCCATTACTGGACATCACACAAGTTCCCGTAAAATTTTGACGTCATAATAGAAAATGTCTGACGCCACAATGGAAAAGTGATTGTTGTATGACGTCAAAAGTTCGAGCGGGACAGATTCTCGGGTCAAGCGGGAATAGCGATAAAGTGTATATGCATGAAATCAGTGAGACAAAATTTATTGTTATATTTAGTTTGTTCATACAAGAATTGCAAACTAATTTCCTTTCATTTCAAATTATGAAGAATTTACATTCAGAATACTTTCATTATGGTCTCGTTTAAGTTTAAATGAAAAAGGTAGGATCAGGTATCAGTAATGAAAAGGAGTTCCTGTATTTGATCATTTTAATCCTGTCTTGATCCATTATTCATGAATATTTTGGCTACCCCTTGTATGATTAAAGTAGAAATTTATTTCTGTGTTGAAATAATTTGGTTACAGCAGTATAAATACTTACCAAAATATAAATATTAAATTAACTCTTGGAATAATAATATTATGGCACATACTGACATAGGGCCTATTTGAGTATTTCACTGAGACTGAGTTCTGAAAAATGATAAAATGTGTTTCGCTATTTTTTTTGCACATGTCTTTAGTATCAAAATATATTCAATAAAATTATTTTAATAATATCCTCATGTAAATAACAGCATATGGTGCTTAATATAATAATAGTTTGATCATGAGAGTGTCAAACAAAGGGACGTAACTCGTAAATTACTATCGGCCCCGCTTCGTCAGAAATATCGACACATCGAAGTGGCACATTTGCGTATTACAGCGTATTAAGTGGCACAAATTTGACATATCATAGTCAAAGTTATGTTACATAACATAATTTAAATTCAGCATAGCTTCCCGAGAAGTTAAGAAAGAAAATTACGATTTTAATTTCCAGTAACCGATTTTTTTTATCAACACCTAGACTTTGTAGACACATTTTGAGAGAAAAATATAGTTTAATCCATAATTGAGTGGATCAATATATTTCTTATATACTCAAGAATGTTCACTTAAAATCAAATTAGTTTTAATTCATGCAAAAAACTACAAATTCCAAAAAACGGGCTTCACTTTTTTTGGTAAAAATATGCCCATATATGGTAATCACATGACTTCCAGTGTTGCTTTAAGAAATGGGGTCAAACCGGGGTCAGCTTTCCGACTGAGGAAATACAGCAACTGGACGTAACGTTGACGTCATTTGATTTATGACGTCACGGCAGGTATGCGATACGGATTTAGCTATATGCGGTACGGTTTTAGCTATGCGATACGGGGTATGCGATACAGGGTAGGTGATACAGACCGGAAAACAGAACCTTTATTAAATATACAAAATTGCTGTATTTTGTACTAAATATATGATAAAGTTTAGTATCGCTGTCGATGAATATGGTATGATTCATCAGTGTTACATAAGAGAAACACATGTATTGTTGCAGTATCTACTGACGGAAAATATTATATTATATGAGATGGCATTATAAACCAATACAGCATATTCTATGATTATGGGTTTTTCTCATTATTGAAGGCCGTACGATTGCCTATAAGTGCTTACAACCACTTCAATATGAACTCTGGGACCAGTATCATGAAAACCTATCTTAAGTTTTATTTAAGAGATAATAGACAAACATTTTTAAAATGGTAAAATTCGTCATTTAAGGGCAATAACTCCTATTAAAAGTTGTCTGACAGTATTGACGTAAATTAACATTAGGTAGATCTCAACATTGTGAACATTTCTTTAAAAGTAGCTTTATGTATACGGGCCCAGCCTTGTAATTGAGTCCTTGTCATTGGTTGTTGCATGTCTATCATACATGTTTTTCATTTAATGTTTTTGTTTTAAATGTTGGTTTACTTTCTTGTTTGAATTGCACATTTTTTCATGTCGTGTTTTTTTTTATAGCCGACTGTACGCGATGGGTTTTGTGCATTATTGAAATCCGTACGGTAACCTATAGTTGATAACATCCACGTGATTTAGACTCGGGTGAATAGTTATCTATCTCATTTGCGGTCATACTAAAAAATACTTCATTTTATTACTTTTGCTTTGACTTTTGTTCTGCCTATCTTCAGTACCCCCTAGAAATTGCTGCACCTAAATTTATATTTTACTTACTAAAACCATCAGTATTCAATTCGTGTGTCGGTTGACATGTGAAGTAAGCTTTTCATTTATTCATGCAGCAGACGGGATTAGCAGAAAAGAAAATACAAAATTGGGAATCTTTTTTAATAGCCGTGATTTCTCGACATATTCACAGCTTGATTCCTTTTATGTACAATATATTAGGCTACATAATTCTTTTACGTTCTATTAAATGATCTCATTCTAAAAATATCTTTTAGATGATATCACCTCGATACCATGTACAATTTTAGGTTAAAGTTCACATGACAAAACACTTGTGTCCTTCATGTACAACATAGTGACAAGGAACATAAATATTTCCCAGGAAAGCTAAAACGAAACCAAATATTTACCCAGCGACGAAGTCAAACTATTTAAAGTAAACACGCTTTACAAAGCCTTATTCGACCTTATTAATTTAGTGATACATATAGTTATCAGAAATGTTCACATATTTTAATATATTTTGGGATTATTTTTGTCTCTCTAATCTCCCGACACTTGTTAATGTTTCAGGATTAAGGTCTTTATTTTGTCATAATTCAAACGCAGCTCATTCACTACATACACTTACCTCTTATCACTATTTTACTAAAGATAATATGTCCCTCACCTAGGTCTATGTGCATTTTCAACGATGGACACTCTACAATATTGTAGAATAATATATCACTCATAACTAAATTTCTCTTCAGTGTTGATCTTTTATTGCTGAACATTTTTTCTGTTAACAGTTTCTCTATCTTTTAGTTTTTGCCCAAAACACAAAGAATGGTAAAAATCGTCTTTTAAGGACAATAACTCCTATAAGTAGACAACTGACAATTTCATCTATGCTGACCTATTTGCAGATGTGTTCTTGCTGATCATTTTTGCTTTTAATAGTTTCTATCTCTCTATTATAGTTTTTAAAATAATAGCCAAAAGCGTAAAAAAAAATAAGAAAAATTGTCATTCAAGTACACCAATTCCTATAAACAGCTGAATGACAAAATTTTTTAAAAGTTTATATCTATCTACTACATGTTGAAGATCATAGGCAAAAACGCAAAACAATTTAGTAGTCATGAAAAGGTAATTATAACTCATATAATGAGTCGACGAACAATTTCGGCCATGTTGATTCATTTGTAGATCTTGCCTTGCTCATCATTTTTACGTTAAAAGTTTTTGTCCTTGTATTATAGTATTCAAGATATTAAAAAAAACTATTCTCTAAGATTCTTCATTCAAGGGCAATAACTCCTATAAAAGTCATCTGAAAGTTTTGATGTAAATAGTTAGAAGGTAGGTCTCACCATTCTATACAATTTTACCTTGGTCGGATTCCCCTAATTATAGTGGTTTTAAAGATAATACACAAAATTTGCATTTAACCCCTTTGTTTTATTTTTTAGCCATGTCGGTCATGTTGGTTTGCAAGCGGTGTCATCGGACATGTTTTTTTTTACTAGATACCCCAATGATGATTTACGTTAAATTGGTTAAATTTGGCCCTGTAGTTTCAGATGAGAAGATTTTTGTAAAAGTTAACGGACGACGACGATAGACGACGGACGCGAAGTGATGGGAAAAGCCCACACTGTCCCTTTGGGCCAGGTGAGCTAATAAAACGATAAAAGACATGCAACTACAATGATTTTGGTCATGTTAATCAAAGGCTCATTAAACGAATACTTTTTAGCTAAAATCTTAACTGATTACATAAAAATTGGCCTACATGTATCGATGATAATTTTTTTTTTTAAAAACATCATAGTAATCATTTTTTACAACAGATCATGTCAATTTGACAATATAAACAAGAAAAAATGTTATATTGTCTAAAAGTAAAAAATGGAACTCCGGTCAACTCAAAAATATTTATTTAGAGAAAAAAAAATAAAATGAATACTGACTACCTTGCACTAACATCAAAAATAAAGCGGTGCGTGGTCGTATCCGTCGGTTTTATACACTATGAACCCCCATGGAATCTAGCGCGCACCTAGCATTTTAGGATATCATTTATTCGATGCAATAAAACATATTTGCATTGAATGGAAAATGTGTTTGGGGAATCTGATCAAGATTGCTGATCACTTTTGCTGGACCCAGTCTCTACCTATCTATAAATATCATGACGGTTTTCAAGATCTAAGCCAAAATATTAAAAGATAAGAGTAGTGATTCATGGTTAAAAAACCAACTACTGTTAGTTTGAAATTTTACTAGAAATTTTACTATTTCAAACATAAAGTATAAGTCGATCATCATCTTGTGTTTCTGATCATATTTACTCTTACAAGTTTTTGTCTCTCTATAATAGTTTTCAAGATGTTAAGTAATAACACTTAGATTGGTCAAACAACGTGATTTATGAGCAAAACCTCTGATAGGAAGTTGACTGGCGATTTCGACCGTTTAATTCATTTGTAGATCTTGTTTTGCTAATCATGTTTGCTGTAAACAGTTTCTCTCTCTGTTTTCTCAAAAACGCAAAAAAGTCTAGATGATATTTTTTTCGCCGTTAAGAAAAGCTGTCAGTTTATCTATATCTATTATAGTTTTCAAGGTTTTTAAGAGTCTAGTAACACTCATGCTACATCTATCTTCTAAGACTTCAAATGTTGCTACAAACTTGTCCTACCTCCATGACAGATATATGGTTGTCACTGCAGCTTAAGCTCTAAAAACGTTTTTTTTTTTTGTGTGTTAATCACATTTACACATGCGGCTTTATAACCGAATAAGGTATTGACAATTCTCATGGAAACTCAACATATACTCCCTCAACAATTACAAAAGAGGAAACCCTGAAAATCATAGATCTGTACTATGTTCCTTTGGAATTTCAATTAAAAATGAACAACTGTGTCTTCCTTCACTGTGCTGAATATCAACAAAGTGTACTAGTAAGTGTCCTTACAAAATCGTTATAGTGCTGGGTCTTCCAAGTGCTCTTAACTGTCGGTTTTTAATAATTCCCAGTACTATTCATAAAAGCACAGTTAATTTTCATAGACAATGACAAAATTATTTATTTTTTTATTGAAAAAAAATCTATAAAAAAAATAATCAGGGAACAATCTGTTAAGACCTTGTGCAGAAACTTTAGATCTATGCGTAGTAAAGTTCTTTTAAAGTTCTTGAGATATAAATAGTTTAAACTCTAATTAAAAATATAACGAAAAAAACAGGAAAAATTATTCGACGATTATGTCTTGACCAACAAGAACTTCTGGAGATGTAAAACATATTAGTTATATTCATTTTAGTTAATTTTATGGAGATAATAAAGTATGTGAATATTAATCCTTCATTGAAAAGAAATTTAAATCTGACAGATTTACATTTTCAGACAAATTGTATTGTCATCTTCATGTACTAACTATATAAAACTACTGTATTTGTCGTACCCCTTTCTAAAATTGAATTAAAGAATAATATACAATTATGGCCCGCTGAGGTGGTGAATATCCAAAATTGTCAACGAGAGTAAGGGTTATTCCACGAGGGCTTTAGCCCGAGGGGAAATAACCCTTACTTGGGTTGACAATTTTGGATATTCACCGACTCAATGAGCTTTAATTGCTTTATTATACCGAACAAGTGTAAAAAGTTGTCTAAAAATTTATAAATTTTGTTATTATTTTGAATCATCTAGAACCGTAAATGTCGTATTTTATTGTCATGCTCATCTAAAGCAACATGTGGAGACTAGAAAGGAACAGGAAAGACAATTATAATTCCAATTTCTTGATACATGGGAAATGGAATAAGGCTGTATAATCATGGTATATGCACAGTTAAACAGAAGTGTCTGTATATATAAAAAGAGCATAGAAAATCAACCTAACAATGTTAGAGTATATATATATATATATATATATATATCATGTTTAGCCCAAACAGAATCCCTCAGCAGGAGTATCTGCAAGCGATTTGTGGCATACTCCCACTTATATACATATATTTAATATAATGTCCTCTATCAGTTTGGATGTCGTGGCTGTATATGTATTACATACAGAAACAAAAGATCATCTAATAGGCAGAGCTGTCAGTTGTTAGGATATTAAAAAAAAACTTAAGATTTTATGTTGCAATTTTTTTCTGGACACGAACAACATTTAACAATACTGAGCGTGGTTTTAATTATTTTGAATTGTTGATTATTTATTGTTTAGACAGCAGCTACTGGAACTACACCATCCTATAGCATGGGAAAGAATAAAAGGCATAGAATACGCAAGACAAAGGATGCAACTGACTCTTCGGATGACGGATCGGGTTGGTATAGGGTTATCATAACAAATTTAATGTTATATTCAAGAACTTATAGTTAACTTAAGGTCTGAAGGAAGTGCAGAAATGATAACAAGACTTCACAAGAAGTGCTGTTTCCATATGGCTTGGGTATAAAGTTGAGGGAAATGTAAAAGTTCTGATATAGACAAGGTTTGATAACTTTTGTATTGTAGCTTTGGTATTTAATATGCAAGTCAAAAATAGAATCTTAATTTGTCCTGATTTTTATTAAGCATAAATCCTAGGACTTTATATTTGCCATAATTAAAAGTGGTTATATCTGAAGTATGTTTGCCAAAGTAAAAAGCATTCGCCGGTGACAAAATGAGGTAGATGTAAACAACTATAGGTTACCGTACGGTCTTCAAAAATGAGCAAAAAGTCAGTTATAAAAGAACCGGAAAAACAAAATTTAAAACAATACAAGCAAGAAAACTAAAGGCCTGATTTATATACAAACAATAAACGAAAAAAGCAAATAGGATAATAAGCAACTAATATAAAAACAAAAGACTTTTTTTGCCAGTTTAGGATCTAGTATCACTGTACATAAAAAGAAAAGAATGTGCCTCCCAACATACCAATACCCAACAGCCATATGTCTAGTTTTGGTAAACCGAAATATTTTTAAGGCTGGCTTTATTTTAAAATCTTTGTTCATGTTATTTTTAGAGGTTTGTTTATATTCAATTTAGCAGCTATTAGTCTTTCTCTTCCATGACATCCTTTGTCAATCATAGTTTGATTAAGAATGATATGATTTGAAAGATTGCTTCCAAAGTTTTGAATTTAAGATACTGGACTAGAAAATTTTGCAAATCCTTTTAACTGTGCTGAAAAGTGTTTTATGAATTGTATATTGTAAGTAAGATTTTAATATGTTTATCAACTCTACACACTAGTGCTCATTATACATGAAGAATAAATATATTTGAATTTTCATTTTTCAACACTGCTAAAATATTTTGAAGAAGATTTTTCATTTCAGGACCAACATGTACATGTAACCATGTGAACATGTCTGTAAATTTTGCACAGATGAAGAAAGGATTAAGTAAACAGACATTTGGAGAATGTTTAGTAAGTAAACACAAGACACTAAAAGAGGACTGAACCATATACGTTACAAAATTAAATTTTCAAAAATACAGTAAATTACCATACAGAGGCATAGACTAGCTCACTAGTACTGATCTGGAAAACTTGAATATACATTGTATATATATATATAACATTACATCCGTACCCAGAAAAAAAACTAACAAAAAGTTAATTTGTATTAAGAAATAAATAATGTATTCCCAGCCTTTTAAATCATTCAGTAAACCTCCAACTGTTTATGTGTTAATACATCATTAGCAGTCAGAGATAAATACGACCCTGTGCAATACCTAAATCTATTTCACTTCCTATTTATTTCACCCTGGATCCCTTATCACCCACCAGGAAGATAGACCAAGTTGGTCGCACTTTAAAAATGTCATAATAAAAATCATAGTGAATGCCGATAGACAAGTTCAAGTAAAAGGAGAAAAAATAGGCTGTGCTAACTAAGTAACTAAAGCACACAGAAATCAATAAAAATAAATTTAGTTTTAAAAATAAATACATAAACAAAGCTGTCAAGTAAGATCACTCTGAATCATTCTGTGGCTCTATATCATAAAACGGTTAGGTAAGCTATGTAACATTTCTACCCTGAAAGGTTTTAAAGCAATTAGCAATTAACATTTAAATATTTGTTTGGCCTCGCCTTGGCGGAAGGAACTTAAGTTTTACCCTTGTCCGTACGTACTTAATTTGTTTCCGTTTTTAGTTTGCCTCGACCAAATGTTATGAAACTTATACAGAATGCTTATTTCCACCAAACATAGATCAAGTTGAAATTTTTTTCACCGTTCTTGAGTAATGTCCCTTTATAAATGGAAAATTGCTGAATTTGCCGTTTCCGCCCTCTAATTTTTACTTTTTGACAACCGAATGTTCTTAAACTTATCCACAATGCTTATCACCACCAAACACAGTTCGAATTAGAGTGGCGCCACTTTCACTGTTCTCGAGTTTCCCCATTACTGTTTTATTATTGAACAACGAGAGCACACCATTTGGGTGTGTTTACATTGTGGACATCAGGTAAATAAATGTTAATATATATGACAGAATCTGAACTTGGTGCAAACAGACAGTAGATAGTATAATACATAAACCATAGCTGAACGTGCCTTGTTTAGAAGAAGATAGTTTCATAAAGTAACTATATATATAAATAGAAACCTGAAATAAGAAGTCAATCAAGAATGAAAACTGAAAATGATGATTGATAAGGAGACAAGACATACTTTTACTTATATATATAGAATTCAAAGCTATCTTAAATACAGATATGTCAAAATCCCATATAATTCCCTTCAGTTGTTAATATGGCCAAGTGAGCATCTGTGAATCTTGGTAAAACACATGTTAGATATGAATAAAAAATAATAAAGTAGCTTTATATTTCACATAATGAACGCTTGTTATCAATACCCATAAAATAATGATTCTTCTGTATAAGAATAATTGGACATGATACAGAAGTACTTGTGGCATAATAATCAGTATTTTTATATACTCCCTCGGGTAAAGTTGATTTTACATGAATTTGGCTATTCTGTTTTGGACCTTATGGTTATATAGCTCATAAGATTTCTACGTATTCAAACACCCCCTGTCTTTCAAATGTTTCGGTTTGAGTGTTCCGGGTGAAGGCAAATCTAAAAAAAGCGCACGGAATTTATAAAGTGCTTTTTATATCATATATATATATAAAAGAAAATTTCCTGTGCTGCAAAGTGAAAGAAATTTCTTCTTTTCAAGATTGTTTTTTTTTCACAAAGGCCCCGCTATAACATGATATGTCAATGAGTAGGGGCAATGTTGTATTCACCTTGTCCCTACATCTGTCCGTTCGTCCAACAAATATTACCACCATACTTTTCTCAAGTACTAGCAAACAGAGAAGGGCTTCGTCTATGGTCAGCTGCTTGACTGTGATGAGTTGTTAATTATGAGCTTTTATCGGATCTGTGGAACAACTACTCCCTGTTTGTCGATACACTGAATTTTTCAAAATGTTACATAAAAATCATAATTTCCCGTCTAACATCTATTTTTCCAGTAATACAAAACAGAATGACTTCATAATAAATTATTTAGTCATCAGCTTCATAACGATGAGTTGTGACGTTTGGGCGCTTTTCGGATCCGCCAGACACATATTTCCTATTTGAATTACAATGCGTGCATTCTTGATTTTTATAGAATAGTTAGATAAAACATATAATCTGGGATATAATATAGTCCCTGATATAATCAAGCGTCTCCACATATATTATGATAATTTTCCCTTTCTGTAATTTTTATGTAACAACAGGCACAAAAGCATTATGATCAAAACAGATAAAACGATATTATACCCGAATATAGGTTGGGGGCGATATTGCAATCACTTTGTCCGTTTGTCCATCCAATCAACTAAAACAAATATTTCGACTCCTATTTCTCCAGTGGTACATTACAAAATGACTTCACGTTTGGTCAGCAGCTTGAAAGTGGTGTGTTGTAACGTTTGAGCCCTTTTCGAACCTGTGAGAAACCTACTCCCTGTTTGCCGATCCTTTTAGTTTTTCAATATGTTGAATCAAGTAAGTATTTTTTGCACACATTCCTCCACTGCTACAGAACAGAATGACGTCATATTTTGTCAGAAGCCTTACTGTGGTAAGTTGCAACGTGTGACTACCTATCGAATCTGTCAAGACATCTGCTTCCTGTATTTCTTTACTTTGAATTTTTCAATTTGTTGAATTAAGTTAATATTTTCCTCAAACATTTCTCTAGTACTACTATACACAGGCGCTTGGAGGACTGGACCCCATTTTAGTTGGTGTTTTATATTTTTTATGACATTTTCTTTATTATATCAACTTAATTACCTTTAAGGTGTTTTTGTTCGATTTCATACAATCTTACAATATGTGTAGTTTATAAGTGTTGCCCCTTAACCTTTAATTTCCACAAGAAGGGAAAGATCGGCAAATCGATATCGTACAACTTGTTGACTCCAGCATATTTTATGCACAGTTATTCCATCAAACCATACAAATTAGGACATGCATCAACTGTTTGTGGTTTGTAGTTCAATCACTCAGCAAGTTTTTACTCCTCATTTGCCCAAATTTTCGTGTTTGCAGTTTGGATCTGTCAGACACCTACTTCCTGTTTTCCAATATTTGAAATACCAGTAGGGGCATGCTGAGCAAGACAATGCATGCGAATTATGTTTTTTTCTTTTTGTTGTTGCCGGAATTTCTCTGACAAGAGTACACTGTAAAGCATTAATCAATGGGTTGAATAAGAAATTATGACAAGCATGCACTAGAGTATTTGAATATCGATCAATAAGTGTGAAATTAGGTGTCTCCCATTCAGGGCTATGATAGGAAGTTCTATGACAAGCTTGCACGAAAGCATTATGGCTCAAATTTGTAAAAACATTTCTTTTTTCAGGGCTGTGATAGGAATTCGTATGAAAAGCATGCATTGAAGCATTATGAAACACCAAGATCCAGTAGTCACTGTATTGTTGTCAATACTTCAACATGGTCAACATGGTAGTATTTTATGAGAAATTATTACATCTTCAATTCTTCGTAATGGATAAATGTTACAGACAATATTGGTTTAGATCCAGTAGTCAATACGTTAACATAGTCAACATGGTACTATTTTAGGAGAAATTATTACATCTCTGCTCTTCAATTCTTCATAATGAAAAAATGTTACAGACAATATTGGTTTAGATTATTATATACAATGAAGGTCAACAGTATAAGTTTTCATGTGATAATGTCATCTGCCATTTAAATGTGTTACTGTAGTAAACGTTTTCTTGCAGATACAATTATCTATTATTACAATATCAATATTGTATGTTAAATTGTTGTTTTGCCACGTTAAATGTAACATTTGAGCAAAAAGACTCCTGTCAAAATTTTGATGACGTTCAAACAGGAAATGTGTGCACACTGACCATAAATCAGATAATGAAACAATTTTTTGTTATTTTATGATTTTATTATTTAAGATACCTTCAGTTAAGTTTTACCTTGGTCTCCAACGGCGAAAGCTGTTCTAATAACTGCTCGACACTATCGTCATTTCGATCGTCTGTCCGAATCGACTAAGGGTGGACAACTTTGATGAAAAGAGAATGATTTTATATTTGGTTTGCAGATTGATAATTTTTAGTTGCATGTGTAATCACAATGTTTGCATCAATCGTGCAGCCACTTCTTGATTGAGTGTTGTAAAATTTCTTACTATCGACAATCAGGAAGTGGCTGCACGATTGGTGCAATCATTGTGATTACACAAGCAACTCAAAATTATCAACTTTTAAACCAAATATAAAATCATTCTCTTTTCATCAAAGTTTTCCACCCATAGTCGATTCGGACAGACGAACGAAATGACGATTGTGTCGAGCGGTTATTAGCCCAGCTGTTGGCGTTGGAGACCGAGGTAAAACTTAACTGTTTGCCGATAGTTTTAAATTTTACAACACTCATTGTACAAGAAAAATTTTTGTTTGCCAAACTTTTCATGCTTGTATAAAAGTAAAAAAAAGATTGTAAATTTGGTCTGCAGCTTGGTAATATTGAGTTGTAACGTGTAAGCATTTTTACATCTGCCATGCAGCCATTTCCTGTTTGCAGATAGTTTGAAATTTAACAACACTCATAGTAAAAAAAACAAATTTTCGTCAAACTTTTCTTGGCTTGTATAGAAAAGAACTATTGTACATCTGGTCTGCAGCTTAATAATGTTGATTTGTAGCGAGAAAGCAATTCTTACATCTACCATGCAGCCACTTCCTGTTTGCAGATAGTTTAAAATTTTACAATACTCATTATATAAGGACAATTTGGTTTTTGTGTGGTTTCTATGAAAGTAAATGATCTTATATTTGGCCTGCATTTTGATAATATTTAATTGTAGCTTGTTAGCAATATTTACATCTGCCTTGCAGCCACTTCCTGTTTGCCAATAGTTTGAAATTTTACAACACTCATTGTCTATGGAAAGTTTTCAACAAAATTTTCTTGGCTCCAATGTTTTAATGGAATCTTTAATTATGCTTTACAATACATGTTACCTCAATCAATTGCATGCAGCGACGTAGGTCCAGACATGGTATTGATCTTAGTAATGAAAGTATTTAATGAAGTTTAGTTAATAAATACATTTGGTATGGACCAGATGTTTCGCAACTGTAAGAAATCTTGTTTCCAAGTTGGATTTGTTTTAATAAACTAAATAGTAAATTCAATTAAATTTTCACAGAGTATATAAATAAAAGGGTAATCATGTGTTCCTAGCAATTTGAGTTAAATGGAAAACATGAATGATATTCACTACCATATAATGAATATTTTAGGTGCTATAAATGTGATGATGGTTTCCCAATAGAGAAGAATAAAAAAGTGCAAGAATGTATAGACCACCTCCGTAAACTCTCTGGTCCTCCTCTTGAACAGTATAGTCTTCCTCGTAAACAGTCTTGTCTTCCTCGTGAACAGTCTGGTCTTCCTCGTGAACCGTTTAGTCTTCATTGTACACAGTCTAGTCTTCCTTGTGAACAGTCTGGTCTTCCTCTTATAGAATCAGGTATAGATATATTGTATTGACACTTTTCACATAAAAATATGAATAGTTATAGTTTTCTTGAACAACTTTAATGTATCACACTGCAATACCGGCTACTGGTACCTAGCTTGCAGACTTATAGTCCATCAGCAGCAGCACATCCAGTGGTACTTGAACATAGGTATATGACACCTCTTTTAGTGTATATGACACATATGTTATGCCCCCGCCGCAGCGGAGGGAGGTATTAAGTGTTACCCTTGTCCGTTTGTCCGTCCGTACGTACATACGTCCCAAAATTAGTTTCCGTTCTTTAACCTTTTTTTGCCTCAAACAAATGTTATGAAACTTATGCACAATGCTTATTAACACAAAACACAGATCAAATTTGATTTCTTTTGGGGTCACTTTTATCGTTCTAGAGTTATGCCCCTTTACGAATGGAAAAATTGCTGCATTTTTCGTTCCCGTTCTCTAACTTAAGTTTGCCTCAACTAAATGTTTTGAAACTTATACATAATGCTTACTACCACAAAACTCAGATCAAGTTCGAACTTGTGTGGCGTCACTTTTACCGTTCTTGAGTTATGTCCTTTTGTAAAGTTATAGGTAAGCGAGACATCATCTGTGTCCCATGGACACGTTCTCCATTTATTTAATATACGTCAATGAGACAACAATCCCTCAAAACAAGTTAACGTACAATAAACGTGTAATAAAAGGTCGTCATACAATATTCAACGATAGACAAGCAGACTTCTAAATTAACCTGACTCTAGATTAGTTAGGAATTAAATGCTTCTTTTTATGATTCTATTGGAATTTAAATGCGTTGACCGAAGCACACTTTGTATGAAGCGCGGAATACAGATGATATTGTCAAATTTGAAAACTTTCTGCCTTTTAGTCTTAAAACCAAAATAAACCGTAGTATACTAATTGCTTTTTAAAATATCAAAATTTTGTAAAAATTCAGATTTAAAATACAATTACAAGTCTATGATGTGACTGTTAGGGAAACACCATGAATGTTGAATTCAAGTTAAATTACTTTCATCTTACTGAACTACAGGCTCCTGAATTGGGACAGACACAAACTGAATGTGGTGGATTTAAACATCTGTGTGTGCGATCAATACTCCCCCTAACATAAGACAGTGGTGTAATACATGTAGCACAACATAAGAACAAACTGTAAAAATCAGTTGCAATTGGTTTAAATCAAAAGATCGATACGAGATACAAAAAAACTAACACAAAACCAATAGACACAAAGCACCGACATAAACAAAGTACTCGCAATTACTGAAAGTTAGTTGCTAATTACAACTAATAAATAAATCATGTTCTCCGAGACAAAAGAATCAATCAGTACACATTCAACGAATTTAGTGTGTTGACGTCATAAACAGTATGAGAAACACATGACCTTGTGCAAAGCCAAAAGATAAGTGAATTGTATCGACAGGATCATATTTGTTACTACTTTCTGATCAGAATTACTTTTTTTTGGGGTTTTCCTTAGCAAACGGTTTTTGATATTGGTTAACCTGAGAGGTACCCATTTTGCCACGCATCCGTAATCCCAACTTCTCAGAATGTTAAGAATTTTTATTCTATTTAGTATATCTAAAATTTTCCCTTTTCAACAAAGAGTTATTTTACCCATTTTAGAATCAACCTTGTCATCGCAGCTCTCCCTTCATGCTTTTTTGTACCCAGATGACATTTAGTGCATTGTTAGATCCTAACAAGCAAATGTCCATGCATCATGTGGGTAGTATGTGCTCGTTCATTGAGTATTTTGTAGTGTTATGACCCTTTCAACTTCAAACATTTTGACTCTCTTGTCTACACGAAACTAGGCAGATTGTTAGATTCTAATATACTGATGTGCATTTGAGTAGGACGTTCCAGACAAGTGGGGTTTGCCCGGTCATCACCAGTCCTCAAATTTGGTTCATTATATCTATATGAGACTTAAAATTGAGAATGGAAATGGGGAATATGTCAAAGAGACAACAACCCGACCAAAGAACACACAACAGCCGAAGGCCACCAATGGGTCTTCAATGCAGCGAGAAAATCACGCACCCGGAGGTGGTCCTCAGCTGGCCCTTAAATAAAATTGTGTACTAGTTCAGTGAAAATGGACGTCACCCTAAACTCCAAAACATATAAATGAACTAAACTTTAAAAACATACAAGACTAACAAAGACCAGAGGCTCCTGACTTGGGACAGGCGCAAAAATGCGGCGGGGTTAAAATGTTTTGTCAGATCTCAACCCTCCCCTTATTCCTCTAGCCAATGTAGAATAAAGAAACATATAGCAATACGAACAGTAAAACTCAGTTTAAAAGAAGTCCGAGTCCGATGTCAGAATAGATAACAAAAGAAACTAAGCAAAATGACAATGATACATAAATGAACAAAGGACTAATAGCAGTTACTGACATGCCAGCTCCAGACCTCAATTAGACTGATTGAAAGATTATAACTTCATCATATGAAAATCAAGTACAATCCCTCCCGTTAGGGGTTAAGTATCATACCATCATAAAATATATGAGAAGAACATAACCCGTATCATGCCAACAATTGGTTTTAGAATAAATGTGTTTATTTCCGATGCAAAGAACCTATGAGTGAATCAATATTAATACCAAAATATGCAATCTTTAATGACTTGACAACAGTATCGTAACTATATCCTCTCCGAATAAGTCTGTTTAAAGGTTTGGTTAGCTTTTGAGGTTAATACTGACATTTTTGTGCTTTGTAAAGAATATTACCATAAAATATTGGATGTGAAATACCTGAACGTATAAGATGTCTGCATGTTGATTTATATTTACAAATGATGTCCTTGTACCGATGATAAAATTTAGTAAATGTTTTGACCAGTTTGTGATATCGACAATGATCGTAAACCCTGGTGTAAGAATTTTTCAGTACTACAGAGATTTCTTTCGTTGAAATCAAATACGTTGTTACATACTCGAGCAAATCGAACAAGTTGAGATATGTAAACACCATAAGATGGCAACAAGGGAACGTCACCATCTAAAAATGGATAATTAACAATAGGAAATGAAAAATCATCTCTTTTATCATAAATTTTGGTATTAAGCTTCCCGTTAAAGATAAATATATCAAGATCCAGGAAAGGGCAGCATTCATTGTTAGTATTAGCTTTATTTAAAGTTAGTTCGGCAGGATAAATCTCTTTAGTTTACATACTGAAGTCGTCATTATTGAGAGCCAATATATCATCTAAATATCTAAAAGTGTTATTAAATTTTTGAATCAGATGTTGTTTCGATGGGTCTTTGCTGATTTTAGTCATAAATTGTAACTCATAACAATACAGAAACAGATCCGCAATAAGTGGTGCACAGTTAGTCCCCATGGTAATTCCGATAACCTGACGATATACGGAATCTCCGTAGCGAACAAAAATGTTATCTAGTAAAAATTCAAGTGCAGTTATAGTATCAAAGTAGGTCCAATTGACATAGTTCTTTTGTTTGTTGTTACTAAAAAATGACCTAAAAGAGTTTGAACATATATATTCGCATTCCGACTTTTTAAATGCCCATTTAATCAGGTGTGTGAATTTTTTCTTAATAAGATAATGAGGCAACGTGGTATATAGGGTAGAAAAATCAAAACTTTAAACAGATTCGAAATCACCAATATAAGCATGCAATTTATCAAGTACTTTCAACGAATTTTTGACACTCCAAAAGTAATTAATTCCACTGTTTTCAAAGGCCAAATTTGAACAATTTATTACCAGGTTTTTGATTGTACCAAGTGTACTAGTAAGTAGAATAGATAGTTTAGTAGTGGAACAATGGTTTGAAGACGAAATAAATCTATATTTGTAAGGAGTTAGTATATAATTGTTAGATCCTGATATGCAAATGAGCATGTATGTAGGATCTGCATACATCTGAGAAAACAATTATAAATAAACACTAGAAACAGTCCGAAATTACTACCATCTTGTTTAGTTCCCTGTATTTCTCTCATTAGCATATCAAAACGTAAATCAAAGATGCGGGGGATATGAGTTCAGCTTTACGGGCATTTATAGTTCATTGTCCTGAATTTTAATCAATACTTGCTAATTTATAGAACAGTTATATTTTTTTTTTAATTCAATAGTGAAGAATAATTCATTACCTCGATTGGTATTTGTACATACACGTATGTTTACAGATATTATTTTTTAACAGATACATCAAAATTATAATTTACTAGGTAACAGAAACATCAGTTGTAATAATGATCAGACCTTATATGGAAAACAAATCCCTCCATGTGATAAACTAGATCCAAAATGGGTATGTATTCATTTGATTCTTTATGAGTTAAGACACTGCTTTTGGTGAGGCGTGTTTGACTCCTATCATATTTGACAAGGATCGGGTATTATCTGCAGAAGTTCTGTGTTTTTTTCTGGTTCCGTCTTCATAACCAATAAAACTGACTGTCATGATATAACAAAGGGTGGTGACAGTGGCGTTAAACACCAAAAATAAATCAATCTACAAATTCTTACAGATTTTAATAATGAAGTTGATGACTGAAGAAGTATACAAAATATTGATAGTTTCATCGGGTAGTAGGTCTTGTACAGTGTTTTTTTTATGATTGACTAAGAAGTGTTTATCAATGATTAGGAAATTTTACACATCTTATCAATTACTTCCGTATTTTTACCAAAAGGGATAATTTCACTAATTTCTTCAAAATTTGATTCACAGCAATGAGTTACAATTATACATTAGTAGTTGGAATCAATAAGGACACTGTAATTAGATTTTTCAACATAAATTTTAACTGTTAATGGAAAATAATGCAATATTATTTTAGGATGGAGAATTCAATGTGCAATATAAACAAGTTTCAAAGAGCATGCAATCTGGTAGTACAAGTCTTCATTGTAAGTCAAAATATTATTGCTAAAAGAGGTACAGAACAACAAAGGGTGTTTACTCTTTAAAATCAGCGTAACGTTTTTATCACATACTATTAGTAAAGAGAAGTCAAATGATAAATATTAGTGTTTGTCAAACTGCTATATATTCAATGAAATTATTCCTATAAGTTGTGTGTTGTGTGGTTCTAATTTCTTGATTTTTTCATATTTCTGTCAACAGGTCAAAGTAATTATTTTGCCAAATTTTATGAAAATTAAACGATCCAAATCTGTTTTAGTTCAAGTGTTGGGTACCCCCTTAAGAATGATATTAAGAATCCAAAAAATGATTGTCTTCTTATAAGGGCAATTCATAATTGACCAAATGGATTTGAAGAACTTCTTATAAAACGCTGTGTTATAATGCTTTCAATAACACCAGTGCACAAGCAAGCATACGATACCAACTCGTTCGCTATGCCCATGTAAGTAGTCACGTTTTGGATTTAAATGAATATAATCTATGTATTACTGGTCAATTATTATTTCAATGATTTCGTTACTTCAAATTACTTAAAACATTTACTGGAATAATGGAATTTTATGCGAGTGTTATACAAGTGAGAGGTTTAGCTAGCTATAAATCCAGGTTTAATCCACCATTTTCTTCATAAGGAAATGCCTGCACCAAGTCAGGAATAGGACAGTTGTTTTCCATTAGTTTGATGTGTTTGAGCTTTTGATTTTGCCAAGGGACTTTCCGTTTTGAATTTTCCTTGGAGTTTGGTATTTTTGTTATTTTTGTTATTTACTTTTTACTACGTTCTTTCATAGATACAAAGATTGGTTTGGAAGTGTGATTGTAACTGTAGAAAACTAATCACAAACGGAATAGCACATTCTAATTTTGATGGTGATGTTTTTTTAAATTCAGATAAGATTCTGGTAAATTTATCGATCCTTTACTGTGACTTGACTATAGTTGTTGCTGTTTCCTTTACCTATTGTTCAACCAGATTGTAAAATTGACAATACAATTGGGACATTTAAATTGACCAGTTGGTATTGTTAAGAGTTGACAATAGTTAATCGCTCATGCATTTACGTTCTACCTTGATGCTGTCCCATCACTTTGCCTGTTCAATTGTCACTGTTTTTCAAAACTTATCCATGTGGCATTTAGGTTTCAAGTTTTATCTTTGTGAAATAGCATAACATGCACACAGTTTAAATAAATATATATGGTATGAAAAAAGCTAGAATATGGACACAATATGCAAAATTATTCCTTGTTCTAATATTTGCTAAAGACTGCTTATTTTTCTTTTAATTTCATTTCCCCATGTTTTTCTTTAGAGAATCTTAAAATAAGTAAATGGAATACACATTATAATTAAAGTCTTTTTCATTGAAATGAATGTATTCCTTGAAGTAATTGGCCATACAATTTACAAAGAAACACAACATTTAGAAGAAAAAGGAGAGATTTTCATTTTACTGTCATTTCAAATTTCAAGAGTGAGCAATCCAGAACTACAATAAATATGCTTTTTTCTTGCAGGGTATTAACTTGCATGTCATATAATGCAATACATTTCCTCTTAATGTTTTCATATTCAAATACAATGAGTGCTTGGATTTCTTTTGTATAGTTGAAAAAGACCTCTTTTATCTCATTCGCTCTTTCTAATGGGAGATAACTCAAAAGATTTATATTTTACTCATGGAAATCTTAATTATTCCATAATTTCCCTAATTTTCCAGGATTAAAAAACACCAGAACAAATGTGTGCATTCCTTCGTTTAGACATTTGTTCAATACTTATTGACATGAGCCTTGTACAAAGTGTTCATGCATAGTGAAATATCAAAAATAATAGTTACGAATAAACTGGTTTATTTATTTATTTATTGACACTGATATTTGATATCCCATCCAGTATTCCAGTTTTCACTATTTGAAGTAATTTTAAACTATATTCCCAATTCTATCAACTTGTTGGAATATTTTCTTACATTTTTCACTATATCATTAGATTTTATTTCTATATCCACTGTATTCTGTTTAATTTCCCATGATATATATCCCAATAAACAGGCACAGTCTTCATATTAGATCCAGAATTTTGTAATTTTTGATCATTTCCTATATCACATTCTAAATAAATAATCCTCACTTTACAAATTTTTTGGAATATTTTATTCATATTTTTCACTATATCACTTGATATATATCCCAATTAAACAATATTAGATCCAGAATTGTATAATGATTATTTCCAATATCACATTAAACATTGTTATCCTCACGTAATGAAATTTTTGGAATATTTTACTTTTATTATTTTATTTATCACTTAAGATTTGACTATATCCACTGTATTCACATTTTACTTCATTTTCTATGATATGTATCCCATTTAAACAGGTGAATCATCTTCATATTAGATCCAGAATTTTATAATGATTATTTCCAAAATCATATTTAAACATTTAAAGACACAGAAATATGTCGGTTGAACTTATTTCTCCTACTTGCATTCAAGTTTTATTTCCTCCTTGATACATTCATGACAATCCATTCAAACTCACATTTTAAGAAGCAAAATTAAATGCATCTAAAAATTGAATTCAAATCAAATAAATCCCAATATATTATGCAAATTGATTCCAATAGATTTCATACACTGCGAATAAAAATGCAAAAATGAACAATTTGATGGGATATATGAAGAAACACAATACATATCCATCTGAAAACTGAAACTGAAAACACCTAAATAGCTATTTCTTGTTTCACTGACAACTGGACAATACTAGTATAAGGGTTAAAAATTTAAAGATTCATTTATGTAAAAACAGTTTTATTTTTCATACATATTAAAATGCAGTTCCGAAAATCTTTGACTGATTTAGGTTATTGGGTCAAAATTAGATTAATCATCTATATTAGGGGCTTAAAACAATGAAAACCAATATATTTTCTTCCCTATCAATTTTATAATAGAATAACCCTAGGTGAAGAAAAACTTCAGGAAAAAGCATGCTGTAAGGTTGGGTTAGGTGAATAAAAATCAGTACAGGTACAATGTAGCATCAAGGTAGACTCAACTCTTAACAATACTAACTGGTCAATTTAAATGTCCCAATTGTATTGTCAATTTTACAATCTGGTTGAACAATAGGTAAAGGTAAACAGCAACACACATATTCAAGTCAAAGTAAATAAACTTATTCTTAAATATTACCAATTGAACACCGTAATTAGATATTTGAATATTGTTTTTTATCGGTATAAATATAGATTTTGTTATCAATGAATTAAAACATAACTAAATATTATTGTTATACACAAACGGTCCAACAATCTGTCGATACCTGTGTATTTTGGCATTGTCATGTTTTTCTCTGACTATCTATACACTAAATCCATTGCATATTGGATGTGTTCTGATTGAAATTTTAGCTTTAGATACATGATTTTGTTTTATTAGTTGTATTGGGTTTGAACTAGCTTTCAGTAACTGCTAGTGCTCTCAGATCTGTACTTTTTGTCTTGTGTTTTTGTTAGTTGTTTTTGTCCATTGTATCGAACACCGCTATATTGGCTGATACATTAATAATACAACAAAAACTGTTGTTAGATTTTTCTTAAGAATAAATAAAATAATGGAAAAAATGACCACATATTAATACTGATTTTTACAGTTTGTTCTTATGTTGTGCTGTTACACCATTTCCAGGTTAGGAAAGGGTTGTGTGCCCGCAAACATGTTTAACTCCACCACATCATGTGTGTACCTGTCCTAAGTGAGTTGCCTGTCATTCAGAGGCTGTCTTTTGTTGCTGTATATCATATTTAGCTTTCGTTTGTTTTGTACATAAACCAGGCAGTACGTTTTTTCGTTTAAAATGTTTTACATTTGTCATTTCCGTGCGTTTTATAGCTAATTATGCGGTACGGGTTTTGCTCATTGCTATATGGTGACCTATAGATGTTATCTTCCACGTCAAGTGGTCTCTAGTAGAGGATTGTCTCATTGGCAATCATATTACATATTATCTAAATAAATGTGAAAGATTTACTGTACAGAAAATATTTTAATGATTGTTGATTAAAATAAAAATAAATAGTAGTTGATGACCTATTACATATATTATGTTGTATTCTCAAGTTTTTGTCTATGCAATTTTGCTCACAAAATATATACACAATCCAGTGGATATTTATATCATCATTCACAAATATTGGGTTATAAAACATACTGCAAACAAAAGGTTTAGAGCATATGGGAATCAGCCTGACTATTTGGATCCGGACCTTTATTTATCCCTAGTTTGATTCACGTGACACTTTGTAGAATAATTGATCAAAAATATGTACCCTTCTATTATCCTGATATGCTAGTGTGCACGTATGTAGAGTATACATGCATCTGAGACAACACCAAATTAAACCAAAAATCATTGTCTTTTATTATTAACTTCTTTAATTCCCTGTATTCAGTCATTAATTTACTCAAACGGCAATCCACGACGCGGGTGGTATTAGTCAAGCTTACCGGACAGTTGTGTGTTGGGGAGTTGGCAATCTTACCACACCTTTCATAGTTATTTCTTTTTTGCAAAACATTATATGTATATATAACCAAAGAGTCAAAAGACAACGCATTCACAAATCATTTCCCGTACATAATGTATTGGATAATTAGATTTTTGTATAATATATTTATATTTATTCATACATCGTTTTGAGGTTAGTCAGACATGCCTTCTTGACATTTCTAATTGTGTAATACACATGATAATATATATTGTTGAGTTGATACAAACCGGTGTATGCGTTTATTTGATATTGTTTTAATCATTTTAGATTCAATGGACAACTCAACAAATATTCTATGTGGGATATGTGACGCCCAGCATATCACGAAAACAGCAAATTTCTGGTGCACGGAGTGTGACGATGGTCTCTGTATTGAATGTAACAGCCATCATAGTTTTTCCAAAGCAAGTCGACTTCATGGCGTTATTTCGATAGAGGATTACAGAAAATTGTCCACTTATATTTCAAACATAGTGCAAAACTGCATGGAACATGAGAAAAAACTTCAAATATTCTTTCCACATCACGATCAACTCTGTTGTCATTTATGCCTTTCAACAAGTCACAAAGATTGTACGGGGATGTTACCCATTGAGGAAATGGCGAAAACTTGTAAATCTAGAGGTTTGTTGGAAAGTTTGCAAAAATCACTAGAAGACTTGAAAAACAGCATCGATAGAGTAGTTCAAGATAGACAAACAAATATTACTAAAATTCAAGAACAAAGACAAAACATTGACGCTTGCATCAAACAGTTACGCGAAAGAATTAATTCACATTTTGATAAACTAGAACAAGAGATTATAAAAGAATTGAACACATCTGAGTGTGCTGTGAAGACCAAAATTGAGGATCTGTTAGAAGAACTTGAAGATAAATCAGAAAGTATAGCAGTGTTACAAAATAACATTTCACATCTTAAGAATCATGCATCCGACTTACAAACATTGATAGTTAGTAAAGAACTAGAGAAAAATATCGTGTCTGAAGAGGCCTATGTTCAGTCCTTATCAGACGATGAACGTTTGAAACAGCTTTCCATGAAATGTTCTCATAATGAGGGGATTGAAAATTTACTACAAAGCATCACGCCATTTGGCATGTTTGGATCGATATCAATTGAATCTAGTCGACCATCTGTTGATATCAAATTTGAAAAGAATAAACATGCTCAGATAATGTCTGCCAGCTTGATTCCAAAATCTGTCGACAATGTACACGCAACATTATTGCGAAAATTTCAAATGCCTAAGGGGGTTAGTACTGAGTATAACATAACTGGTTGTGCAATTTTTCCTAATGGAAAATGTATTTTTTCAGACTGTGATAAAAATAAACGACTGGTGATATTCAACGCCGATGGTTCTTTGGATTGTGAGATACCTCTTTCAGAATTCAAGCCATTTGATATAGTTTGTATTGATGACACGACAATAGCATTCACAGTGTGGCATTATTCTGATATTTATATTTTTGACATCAAGTTAAATAAATATCAAAAACAAAATCAAAGCAAACTATCCCTGCTTTGGTGTTGCACTTAAGGATACGATGATGTATTATTGCACCGAAGCTAGTGTTGCAGTTGTAAACATAAAAGACGGTAATTCGTCTACTATCGTGAAGTTAGACTCTTCAACGAACGGTTGGAGATATATTGCATCATCTGGCGAGTCAGTTTATTTTACAGACAGTAACA
Organism: Mytilus californianus; assembly: GCF_021869535.1. Classification (NCBI taxonomy): domain Eukaryota; kingdom Metazoa; phylum Mollusca; class Bivalvia; order Mytilida; family Mytilidae; genus Mytilus; species Mytilus californianus. Next base: position 54,629,046 of record NW_026262679.1, on the reverse strand, counting down.
ACAATTCAGTGTCCTGCTTTAGTGTTCAAGGCGAGAAACTTTGGGAATTTAAGGACGAAATTCGCAAAGGTACCAGTGGCATAGCTATTGATAAATATGGTATTTTATATATCGCGTTTAAAGAAAAACACTCCGTTGTTGCAATATCACCTGACGGAAAGAGAGTAGTAGATGTTCTGGGTTTTAAGGATGGTATTGAAACGCCTTACAAACTTTTTTATGATAATGAAAGGGACTTGTTGCTGGTTGCAGGCTGTTCTGGGAATTGTGCTTTATTTGAAATTACATAAACGTGTTAGTGTATGTCTTTTTAATAAAGAGTTTATTTCTTCACAGGTATTTATAGATATAAATTATAAATAAATGTTAAGCCGTTACAATTTCGGATACACTTCTACCCAGTGCCGTTTATTAATTGGTAAAATGATACAAGTGCCTGTAAAATCCCTTTTGCATGAATATTGACAATGAGGGTCGGTTGAAAAAAAACTTTACGACAAATGAGATGAATTCAGCTTCCAAATTATGAACTTTCAGTTTTTATGTAGCAACATTCCAGCAGCGCCTGCATATGCAGTATATATCTCCAGCTGATAGGATATTCCAGAGCTTGCATTTCCTATCATAATTTCCTTGATAAAAGGTTCCTGCTTACAAGAAAGCTATCGAACCAAGTGGTGAAGTTGATTTATCCCTTCAAAAATTTTACGGACGCCATCACGAGTTGGTTGACCGTTTATATTGAATACCTGTTTCACAGATGACGACGGATATGTCCCAATTGTGGTAACTACAATCCCGTCCTCATTTCTTTGAATATGACCTACCGAATTAGACTTATCACCGAGTTTGTATTTACATGAGAAATACGATGGGTGTCACTACTGGAGCAGAATCTGCTTACCCTTCCGGAGCACCCGAGATCATCCCGGTTTTTTGTGGGGTTCGTGTTGCTCAGTCTTTAGTTTTCTATTTTGTATTTTGTGTATTGTTATTAGTCTTTTCGTCGTTTTTCGATTTTTCCCATGGCACTGTCAGTTTGCTTTCGACTTATGAGTTTGAATGTCCTTTTGGTATCTCCGCCTCTCTTTTGCCCTTCAATGACGATTTTTGTCTTTTTTGTGTTTCCTCATAATCTTAAAAACTGTCATGAATAGAGAGAACTTTTAAAAGATCAGTAAGATATTATTTAAAAATAAGCAAAATGACCGAAATTTTTAGTCGACTCCTAATAGGATTTACTTTTCTTAAATGACGATTTTTACCATTTGGATTTGTGTGTTGGTCTATTATCTTATATTACTATAATAGAAGCAGAGAAACTCTAAAAAGCAAAAATGACCAGCAAGACAAGACCTACTAATATGCCAACATAGTAGAAATCATCAGTCGAGTTTTATGAGCTATTGCGGCATTGCCCTTAAATGACATTTTTTTTTTCAATTTTGCCAATTACATTGGAAACTATAATAGCTATAAAAAAACTTTTAAAAACAAAAATGCCCAGCAAGATAAGATCTACTAATAAGTCAACGCAGCCGAAATCGTTAGTCGACTCCTTTTAGCAGTGCGTGTCCTTAAATGACACTTTTTTTCTTGTAGTTTGCCTGTTACCTTGAAAACTATGATAGATGTAGAGAAATTTCTAATAGAAAAAATGTTTAGCAAGACAAGATATATGATTTGTGTTAGCCAACATAGCTAAAATTGTCATTCAATAGATATAGGAAGATGTGGTATGAGTGCCAATGAGACAACTCTCCATCCAAGTTACAATTTATAAAAGTAAACCATTATTCAACTCCATTTTTTTTTTTTTTTAAATTTGCGTTTTTGTCAGAAACTATAGTAGAGAGAAACAGTTACTGTAAAACAACAAAAATTATAAACAAGAAGGATATTATTTCTAGTCATGAATTATATTCTAGTCTCCAATGTTGGAGAGTTGCCATTGTTGAATATGCACACAGATCCGGGTGAGCGACACAGGCTCTTTAGATCTTCTAGTTTGTACTGCTATGCTTTAGATTGCAATTTTTAAACAACTAAAGAGCACATCCTCTTAATCAAGTTGAACCAATGTCAAAACAAAACGAATATTTTAAATAACCGTTTTCGAAAAATATTTTTAATACAGATATTTGACAAATTACGATAGGAACACTGAGTTTATTTCAACAGTAGAAAACATCTACAAATTGATAATTCTACAATAAATGAAAAAAAAACATTCATATTTAAACACTGCAAACTAGTTCTATTTGTAGAACATATACTTAGACTCCAAGAAACTCAACAACATTCTTCACACTTCAAAAGTCTCAAATGTACCAACTTTTCTTTAACAATGTGTCAAAACTTCTAACAAATCCCATTATAAGGTTAAAAGAGGTAGTAATATATGATTCTTCAATTTCAACGTTGATGCGAATCTATAATTGTTCAGTATTTTTTTTAAAATATGAAGTAGGCATATTTATGAATTCATATAAAATGATACTTACATTTGTAAAAAAGAGATTAAAATTATAAAATATGTTATGAGAGTAAAGTGTGTGAACACTGAAAACTTAAAAATCAGATCTTTATTCTCTGGAATTATCCAATGTCATTTTTTACCACAATAATTTGGGGTAAGTTTTGATGATTTGTGAATAAAAAGTACACTTTTACAAGAGGAATATATTAAGTTCATGTGGGAAAACTTCGGATCCAATCATGGTCTGTAAGGATGAACAAAAGTGTGCTGTATAACAAACTCTAACTGTTAATGAATAGAAGAGAAATGTCTGGTATTCCTTAGAAATTCAACTCTCTGAAAAAAAAATGCACAAAAGAATCAAAGTATTATCACCATAAGAGTATACCTATATAAATAATAATATGGGTTGTCGAATGTTTTTGTCATCTAATAAACCGATATTTATATGTTGAAAAAATCTACTACTTTTCCGCGGATTAATTTAAGTTTCTATTTAGAATGGTTTGAAAAATCAGAGATTTTTATTGAAAATATTATGAATTCGGAAATAAAGCCAAAGAGATTAATTTTTTTTATTTTTAATTTACTGAAATGACAATGCGAAAATCGAGATTAAAGATGGCGATTACAATCTCTGAGTCAAATAAAGGGAAAAGGTCCTTGATATTCGATGGATATACTTTTCGTATAGATAAAGAGTAGAAAATGTAGACATTTCTAGGAGATTCAACAAGAAAATATGCAAAAGTAGAATGTAAACAGATCGCGAATGGAAAGTTTTGTTTATGGAAAAAATTGAGCAAAATCGTGAAAATAATGACGGAAAATTAGAAAGACAACAAACTATACTGGTTATTCTGAAAGTTCAGCTGACTACGTACATTTAAACATTTTAATTACGCCATAGCGATATCCCATCTCCTGTGAAACACACATACAGTGACACAATCCAGTTCACCGTTGAACATTTTTTTTAATTTAATGTTGGAGAAATTTCACACCCATATTATCCTTAATCACCCAATTAGAAGTGAGACTTACAAGATTGTTCCGGTCTAGAACATACATACTGTGTTTTATTCCAGACTATGTTTTATATACTTTAAATATTCCTTTTAAGGTAAAAACACTGTATTTTATTCAAGACTTTGCTTTTACATGTTTATTTTAACGAATGAATTATGTGTTTATCGATTTAAGACTAATTTCGACAACATTGTCTTAAAACTTCAGGTTATTTTCAGGATTAAAAACAGATATAAACTAAGAAAAATTCTTGCTCGATACCTGTTACACAGTATCATAAGCTCAATAGTAAGTACCGAAGTACTGACATGATTTATAACAAAACCTTTCTAAAGTTGTCCGTTTATAAATTTTGAAGGTTTCAACTCCTTCAGGCAAAGTTGATCTTGGACTGATTTGGCTATTTCTTAGGTACTTTTTGGTCATATAGCTCTTAAACTGTTTAGGTTCTTATACATCCTTGGCTCTCAATTATTCAGCTGTGAGCGTTCCTGATAAAGGTAAGTCCAGAAAAGCGCTTCAGACGCATGAAATTTATAACGTGTTGTTTTCATTTTTTACAGCACTGGGTCGATACCTCTGCTGGTGGACTATCAGTCCCCGAGGGTATCATAAGCTCAGTAGTCAGTATTTCGGTACTGACATGATTTATAACAAAACCTTCCTAAAATTGTCCGTTTATAAATTTTGAAATTAAAAATAAACTAAGGTTTCAACTCCCTCAGATATAGTTGACCTTAGACGGATTTGGCTATTTTTAAGGTACTTTTTGGTCATATAGCTCTTCAACTGTATAGTTTCTAATACGTCTTGGCTCTCAAATATTCGACTTTGAGCGTTCCTGATGAAGGTAAATCCAGAAAAGCGCTTCGGACACATGAAATTTATAACGTGTTGTTTTCATATTTTTGCTGTGTTGAAGACCCATTGGTGGCCTTATGCTGTTTGGTCGGGTTGTTGTCTCTTTAACGCGTTCCCCGTTTCCATTCTCAATTTTGATTCACGCAAACGTAATACCAGTTGTTTGCGCAAACGTAAATCCTGTCAAAATTCAAATTTGCGCAAATGTAGGTCACCCAAATATTGACACATTGTCTTTTGTTGAAGGTTTTATGTAAATCTGTAAGACTACATGTCTTATTGGTTTTATTGTGTAATAGGATTGCTGTCTCATTGGCGTATACCCCTATCTCCTTTCATTCATAACTATTTCTAGTTTTCGAGAGGACTGATATTGGTATAATGTCTGAGGTGGTAAAATGTTTTGGGTCTTTCTTCCCTTCTGCAAAAAAAGAAGATTATGACTACATAATTCTTACTTAAAAGTTTTCCTCTGTGTAGTCCTTGTGTAATGGAATAGATTTTACTTCCCATATATTTACACTTAATTCATGCAAATTGACTACAACGATGTCGATCACTTAGTTTCGTATTAAAAAGTCTAATAGTCGGCGAAACAAATATTTACAAATTATAGAAATGTGTAAATTTTGTACATGATGGACATCACGCATTACACATTCAATATATTACATATGTGTACATGGTTGGACGACATAACATTCATTTATACGAGCTTTAGAAACAACATAAAGCGAGACTCATAGCGAGTAAAAGAACATTACATTTTCCGAAAATGTAAAATATATAGTTTTTGTCTTGCCATTCAACCTTGACACTTTATTTAACGTTTTTACTTCTCAACCGTTTCTTTGAATTTCCTAGAAAAATCGACATGGCTCAAAAGCGGATCGCCCAAAATAAACTGTGTAAACAATAATTTGAACGCTTCCGTTCGCTTACCATGGAAACAAGATAATGGGGTAGTTTGTTTGTATTCCTGCTATTTGTACAATAGCTGCCTAATTGCAGCATACATGTAAATCTTCTATGACAATTCCAAAAGCTGTTCCTAAATTTCTTTCTTTTTTTAAATTAAATACCCGCACAGGTTTGTTTTATACATCGACCTCTGCAACTACAAGCAAGTTCTAATGGATGATAGCATTCAACTCGCCTTTTCAACAAACTTAAAATAGTACAAATACGAGCCCCGACGATTTTTAGATATGTAAATTGTTATTTGATTTGATGGATAAACTTTTCATCGAAAACCGTCTGTAATGTATATGAAGCGTTGTTACGGCGAAAGTAGGCTGATGTGAGCATTTTCGAAATATACAGTGATGTAATAACCCTCAAAATCTCATTTTTGTAGCACATGTAAATATCCAATGAAGTAATTTAGTAACACATTATAGTTTAAAATATTTGTCTGAAACATTTATAAATGTTAAGTCTAAAGCTAAATGTACCTACATTGTGTTCTAAGAAACGCAGTGGCATTGATCTCTGACACGGTTTAGGGATGTCAAAGACCGTGGCGTTCTTGACACCACTGGTCATTCCCAAAAATCCGACGTCAAGCAGGAATGATTTTCCTGTGATGTGCTCTCCAACGGGAACACATCCCTCTTTCATTACAGAGATAGTTATCTGGGATCCTTCGTATGGGAAAGAGTACATGTCGATACCAATCTTCTTATCATCAAATCCATAATACGACGACATAATCTTTTTTGCATCGCCTATGTAAAATAAAATTATTTCGTAATAGCTATTTATATAAAGTAACGTTATAAATGAAAGCATGTCATTGAGTATTCTTGAAGCCTAAATTACAGTCATAAACATCGGAGATGAGTACATACAAAAATATAAATACAGCGTCGGAAACCTGTCTAAACCGCGCCTTGAATACACATAAAACCTGTCTAAACCAAACATGTTTTGAAGTCCAATCATATCAAATTTTGTGAACCTGATTAAAACCAAACATCTGCCAAAACCAAACAAAATTTTAAGTCCCGAAGAGGTTCGGTTTAGACAGGTTTCACTGTATACGTGCAAACGCAAACAATGTCAAGGATAAGCAGCTCCTGCTCCACTATAGTGTAAATATAGAAAGGAATTATTTGTTTTTCATACTTTTCCTTTAAAATTCTGTAATGAAATATTTGGCAAGTAAATAAATACTAAGTATACATCTACTCACTTGGAATTCCAGTCAACATTTTACGTTTCAGAGGCATAATGGTGCATTTGCCATTCAAAACAACATACTCTTTTTCCTGCAATATAATTGGTAAAATCAGCGTAAATGTAGTCGACGTATTTTCAGATGCTAAATGATAGTGTCAGATTCCATTTTAAAATACAATAGAAAGAGGTAATATGAATATTTGGTCTTAAAAACCTTCAAAAGGGAGGTGATTTTTCATTCGTGAACATGTATTTTTAGACTGTATACCTTTCTTTTTTTTCAACTGAATTAAGCCTGTATAGTATTTAGAAAGAAATAGATATCGAGATTATTTGGCCATTCTTATAATTTGAGTTTAATTAAGATTTTCAGGTTTGTGGACGTGTCCAAGTGTTTTTAGGTATAAATGAAGGACACTAATGATGTTCAATTAAAATGTGGTGAACTGTAACGTATGTTTCCCTTTACGCTGTGAGAATTTAGTTAGATGGTCAACCTGAAAAATACAAATACGGTTTCATAGCCATATAAAGGCATTACTTTTGACTTGAACAAACGTAAAAAATAGCCTTATATTGAAATAAATATAAATGAAACATTTTATTTGGTCTGATATTAAAAAGGAAATGAAACAAATTAAAACAAATCAATGCTTAATTCATATAGATATCTGAAATTGTATGACCTCCTCAAACAATTAAGCACAGATGCTATTTCTTACATTTGCATAATCATCGAGAACATGTTCGTGAAAGAGGGATCCCATGCTTTGTCCTTCTCCAATCATAACAGATTTTTGTCTTTTTACATCATAGGCAATCTGAAACCCTCCCTAGAATATAATAAGAAAATATCAAATTAAGTGATTGTAATGTATTGACTAAATAACAACATCGATTTGTGACTCTTTAACGTCCAGCAGTAGATATATCATGCTATTCAGGATTGCAATTTGAAAAATGCTATTTACGTGACCGACAAACTGAGCCGGATTTTTAATGGACTAGCTCACGTGATAAACGTCTACAAGAAGACATGACACTTTTCCCAGACATATTATTGTGACTTCGAGCCTACAGGTTGCGGATTCTATCCTCAACGAGTCTGATCAAACACCTAATATATAATACTTATGTATATTTGCTGTTTCTCTATTAAACAGTATTAAAGAGTAGAATCGAAAAAGAGGCGATTCCTAGTGAGAAAAAACAAACTGCTACTTTAGGACTTAAATCAACCATCACACGACTTAGTATGATTTTATCGTTGATAGTTTTTTGTGGCTTATTTTAAAATAGAGTTATTTTTTTTCGATGGATAAACATTTTCTACAATTAACTGGTAATAGTGTAACTTCTAACTGAATAATTCTGAGTTTGGTGAGTATGGTGATCGCACGTATCTTAATTAACATCAAATAAAAGATACCGGCGCAAATACAGTTAAATCTTCTTCATATTTTGATTTGCATCTTTGACAAGAGATAGTCGGTTGAAAACTGTATACCTGAAAATGTTTAACACAAACCAGATAAATAACTTTGATTTACTTCACGTAGTCTGCAATATATATTAATCTCCTCTCATTTCATAACTTAATATTTCATTATCAAACAGATTAACATGTCCGTGTAAGGTGACACGTCGTCCTGCGGACTGATATCTTGTGGGCTAGAACGTTTAGATTTATTCAAAAATATATTTGAAAAAAAACAACCGTGAACTACCTGTCCATACTGGCTCGATATTTCCACCGACAAGAGAATTTGAAAAAGAATAAAGTCAGTAAAAACGATACACTTCACAAACACACACGCACACACACACATGTCGCAATACGGATAAAAGTTAAATATGGTAATGATATATAAATAAAAACAGAGTTCCAATATCCCCCGCGTTGCACATATTTTATCTGTCCAAGGGCAATACATTCTAAAACCTTGTTTTCTTCTTGTTTTTCAAACTTTTTGTACATATCTTACAGAAATGAAGGCTTGGGAAAGCTTACAATGCAATGATTTTCGAACTTGTCCCACACTTTGATGATAGAAACCTATGATATAAATTTTATAAAAATCTGTCAAGAAATGTACACGTGAAAGCGCTAACAAGATCGGAAGGACAGACGCATGGACGCGCGGACGTACTCGTAGATGCACGGACGGACGGTAGTCCAGTTTTCTATGTCCCCCGCAACACGTCGCGCTGGGACAATACATCATGAAATTACAACTGCACAACGGGGGTAAAAGTCAAATAATTATAATAACGCTAAAATAGTATAATGACAATGGTTTTATTATAAAAGTACATACACACATATCAAAGTTTTCTGTCAAACAAAGATACATAAAAACTGAACTTTGGCACAGTGTTCATAACTGAAGTTAAAAACCCACAAGTCGAAGAAAAGCATTCAACACCATAGCCAGTATAACATATACGAAAGGCAAACTACAGTCCCAATAACACTTTGATTAGTAACACGAAATTCATGCAGCGAAACTTGGGGTTGAACTCAGCAGATACGGATCCAGAATTTTGAAAAAGGGGGGCCCGGGGGCCCCAAACTAGACAAAGTTTGGAGTGGAATAGGAAAAAAGTCTGGATTAACCATAAATTTAGCTCAATAAGTGGAGCCGGGCCTCCCCACCTCTCCCCTCCCCCTAAATCCGCCTCTGCTCTGGTGCTCCAGTAGAATCTACCTTTTTGTTAAGTTTTCATGTAATCAACTTTATCATTTTCTGTCGATATATTGAAATAATTATGAAGGCATGTGATAATGTTTGAATAAAACCTTTAACCCTGTCGTTATCAAAATCCCTACCAAGACCAGAGGACCATTTTGTCGATGGTTGACGTGTATTTGTCTAAGTAATATGGTTTTCTATTATCTATTGAATGACATTTATTTGATATCGATTGCAAATACATAAATCAGCATAACAAAAAAGCAACAAAGACAGTCCAGTGGAATATAAATATTTCGACCTAAATCAGAAGAGGTGAAATTTTTTTTATTCCGAGATGCAAGAGTTGTGTACGTAAAGTTAAGATTACGAAAAGTCTACACGCAGACCATAAGAATATCAATGAAATTACTCCGTGCCCTGTACATTAAAGACGACTCAGTGTAGGCGAATAACAGAATCTAAGAATATCGAATCTGGAGTATTAAATCATAAACATGGTATCTTTGATGAAATTTTACCCACCAGAACTGCATGCCAAAATTGTTATCAATCCGGCTGATTGTAGTGACTACTCATACTACTAACATTTACTTTGGATAAAAATAGCTTAGATATTTATTTACATACCTCGACTGCACCTCCAGTGCCATTTATTAGATATCCCATCGATATCCCTTCAAACCCTTGCATTTGTACTGGAAAACTACATGCTTGTGTTGTAGCTGTAGCATAAGCAAGCAAGGACAAAACGAAAGCAATTGTGTGCTCTTCCATTTTTTTCTGTAATAACCAATGCCGGATAATTTACTTCCGCTTTTTTATTGATTCTAGGAGTCTTGTGATAGTCTTGTGATAAACACACTTCTTTGGTATTACGAAATTTACCACTTCCAATATGATATACCTCACATGACTTTTTGTAAGGAATGCTATCTTAGTTATAACTTGCGAAATAACCAATACCGGGTTTACCTGAGATTTTGTGTACGTTTTTATTTTTAGATTGAAACTTAATTTAAAATCATTTGACGATAAGTGTATTTGTCCTAGCGTTATGCTAATCAAAATACATAATGTTAACGGAAAATAATAAAATCATTTAAAAGAAGTAATTAAAAATTAAAAAAGATTTCCAGCCATGATAGTGTTATTTATCTTGCTGCCAGTCGTAATGTTCTAGATGACGATTAATTCTCCATCGCTATGTTCAGATACACTTAACATTGTGTGATACTCAGTTATGTTAGTCAGGCGCGTAGCTGCCTTTACGCAAAAAATCATTTGCTTGCACATTTTTTTCACAAAAAAAAATTTCTGAAATTGAATTACGGATAGTCTTTATCCTTTACAGCCATTATCGTGTCGGGCGGTGTTTGAAGCCCAAATCTCTGATGTCGTCTCTAGCAGTGACTAATAAGGAGCTATATCCTTCAATATTCGCAATCTTCTCAATTCTAGTTACAATGCCAGTATAACTACATCAACTACTGAACAGTCATTTAGTGCATTACGGAGACCGAAAACTTATCTCCGTTCAACCATGGTACAGGACAGACTATCTTCGTTGGCGCTCATACATGTTCACAAAGAAATGGAATTCAACACCGAGTGAGTTCTGCGATCATTTGCCTTGGCAAAAAATAGATATATGGACTTTCGATATTAACTACACTTTAAGTCTTACGTGCAGTAATAACATTTAATAATACAGGCTCAATACAATCACCTTGAAAACATCTTAGATTTATATCCCTAACTTATAAGTCAAGACTTAAAAGTGGCCGTTAGATTCGTATTCCAATTGTCCGTTCGCCCAAAAGACTATTAATTTACCTGGGGCAACTGTGTCCCAAATGACCTACCGTTGTTGTAGAAACCTCTCCTTTGATTTGAGAATGACCTTCGTGAGAAACACTACGGATGTCTTGCCAGAAGCAGGAACTGCTTACCCTTCCGGAGCACGGGTTTTCTGGGTCCGTGTTTTTCATCTGTATTTAGTTTTCAATGTTGATTTTTTTTGTTTCTCCTTTTGTGTCTTATCTGTTCCTGGGTTTGTCAATTGTCCATTGATTAACGCTTCGGTTGTCGACTCTTCCTGATCTTCCCGTTTTATAAAATTTATTTTATATTTGAAAATAACCATGTTAATAATATAAGCAGCAAATTACGGAACTCACTAGACTTTTACTATCGTTTCATGAAAATATGGTATAGTAAGAAACAGATAGGGTATTTTTCATGTTCAAAGCAGTCACTGTAATTACTCATATGCCCGGAGCTTCGTGGGGATTCGCTTCCCTGGACCACCGTCTACGGTGCTGTCCTGGATCCCCGACTAGAGTGCTACCCTGGACCAGCTGGGGACTTTGAGTGGTCCATAGCCTCCTCCCTTGCCGAATCACTATAAAATCCACAGGTATTCACAAAATAGGAGTTTGGGCGTGAAGGAGTTATGTATATTTCATAAGCATGGCACACCGGGAAAATGCCCGAAAAAAGTTATCATTTTCTGCATAAAATGGTCCAAAAAAATTTTTCGCCTCGCTTCGCTCGCCGATAGTTATGATTGCACTTTATTTAAGTCCAGCTACGCCCCTGTTAGTCGTATGTTAATGTATGGTTATGAGATATGCGGAGTACACAAAGCACCTCCAATAGAAAAGGTTCATTAGGGCTTCTGTAAATAAAAAAAAAAACAACATTTTATAAATGTTATGCATCCGAAGCGCTTTTCTGGATTTATCTTCACCAAGAACGCTCGAAGCCGAATATTTAAAAGCCAATGTTGTATAAGAACCGAAACAGTCGAAGAGCTATGTGACCAAAAAGGACCTAAAATAATAACCAAGTCCATGAAAATAATGCTCTATTTCGAATTAGATAGATTAACGTTTCAGTATGAATTTTTGCACACTTAAATTTGGTTCAAAACTTTAGTTAGTGATAACTGTAAATTAATAACTAAAGGTAAAAATGTAGTTTTGCAATTTAACTTACAGATATATTGTCCTGTTGTACTTTGTTCGCAAGTGTATTACTAGGATGGGAGACTTTATCGCATAACCTTTGTATTGAAACTGGACGTTTTGTTAGTATTCATAGGAAAGATAGGAATTGTATGTATTGTGGTTTATGTGTGATAGAAAATGAACTTTATTATATTCTACAATGTAGCCGATATATTGATTTGCGCGAAAAATAGAATAGTACACAGGAGCGGATCCAGGATTGTAGGTTAGAGGGGGGGCGCAAACTTAAATTTTAGCGGAGCGGAGCGAGGCGAAAATGTTTTTGAGGTAACATTATCGAAATATTCAGGCGGGGACGCATACAACAACGTATATAAAAATGAGATTCATGGACAAGGTTTTTTTAAAGGACAGAACAGACTTATAATTAGACTTCAGTGTATAGTGCTTTCACTGTGGTTTTATGATCACAGTGATTCATCATTAATATAATATATCTATCATTCATACTTTTTAACTGTTTAATATATGTATGATTTATTCTATTTGCCTGTTTTATTGGTCCAATTGAAATAATTTTTTTTTTGGCGCAAATGAAATGCCAATTGGCATAAAAGCAAAGCACTATTCATTTAAATTTGAATTATTTATTACTCCTACACAACGAGTTAAATGCTTTGTACAGTTAATGCTTAAACACATTATAGTATTATAAAGCTCAATAGTAATTATATAAACTTAATTTATTGAGAGAAAAAAAAAGCAGTATAGTCAAAGAAATAAGAGTCTTGTGTTTGACAAAACGTTTGGTCTCGAGCATACATTTACATCGAAACACTCGTCTTGCATACTGAAATCGGTTGCAATGCATTATGGACACTGTACAAATCATGAAAATTATTTTATAGATCTTAAACATGTTTCTACACTAGAATTGAGAATGGAAACGGCGAATGTGTCAAAGAGACAACAACCCGACCAAAGAGCAGAAAACAGCCCAAGGACACCGATGTGTCTTCAACGCAGCGAGAAAATTCAGTTGGCCCCTAAACAATAATGTATACTAGTTTTACGAAATGGACGCCACACTAAACACAAAAACATGAAAGAACCAAAATACGGTTTTAAAACTAACGGGAATCAAGTTCAAATAAGCACAGTACCCGGTAGTACATATTTTTAGATTCTTCAGCGAACAACTCTCAAGGTCATTCACATCGACATTTTTTGCTTGAAACTTGCCGATATGATACTTAAAATTTCTAGGTCTGATTAAAATTCTTATAAATAACATTTATTTTGAGTACGTAAGTTTAATAATTGCTGAATATTTACGAGTCATTACGTTTTTGATATTCGTATGCATTTATATTGTCCAAAATATAGGTGGTCTGTCTAAAACTCCATTTGTCTAGATAACATACTAATGTAGTTACATAATTTACAATCCTTATCTACTAGTGGTATTATTTTTATCACTATTCTTGACCGATTTGTTTTGCAGGAAATTGTTACAATATGACAGGTTTCTGTAACATGGTAATTATTTCATTATTTAACTGGATATATATTCTGTCTTTTTTTGTAGTCTACACTGCTGATGCTGGAGTCCAAAATCATCATGTGGATAAGCAAAACAATTCAAAAAGACTATTGATGGATGAAAACTATTACACTATCATGAGTAGACTGGATAATCTTACAAAAGAGGTCGAAGCTCTTAAAAAGGAAAATGGTAAGCGGTATGTTTACATTCCATAGCAAAATCAGAGATCCTTGTTTTGATTAGATTGCCGATGCACTTGTCGGTCCGTTCGTTCAATCAGCCTTTAATTTGGGTTGTAGATGATAGTGAAGCACTACCCTGATTTTGCGATTTTAGCTAAAATTCAAACAAATTCTAGTTGGTTCTAGAATGCAACATATTATAGCAGCATGCATATAACATTTGCAATATTGGATAAAAAAGATGTTAAAATGTCAATCGAATGAATGCATTTATGATTATTTTAAATAACATACAGATAGTTAAATGTTTGGGTTTTTTTTTCGGAAGAGTAGATCTTTATTCGCTTATACAATTCACATGTTGATATAATATTTTGATTTAAATGGGGAAAATATGAAGGATGATTTCTTTCGCTTTTCAATCTACATCAATTCAATTTCAACAGCCGCTGAAAAAAAGACCTCTATGGTGGTCTGGCTGTTATTTAATTGGAAGCAAGAGAAATCTAGTACGTTAAATCGACATTTCAACAATGATTTTCCTGTTCTTTTGCAGCTTTGCTGAGACATTCGCCGATTGCGTTTCTTGCAGAACTGACCAAGACCGTTTCCGGCCAAAACCACCAAATCCATTTCGATCAAGTTAAAGTAAACATTGGGAACGCCTACTATCCGTCTCATGGAAACTTCATCGCCTCAGTCAACGGTCTCTACCAGTTCTCAATAACAGCATGTTCGACTGCGAATCATTACGTAGTTCTAGAACTTACTGTCAACACCAGTGTGGTTGGGAAGGTCTTGGCTGGCGATACTGGTTATGATGAATGTAGCTCTAAGACTTTCTTGATACAACTTTCTTCAGGTGATGACGTCTTTGTTCAACATAAATCTCAGGGAGATTATCTACTAAGTGCTTCGGCCTACGGATTTCCTTCATTTTCTGGCGTCCTTCTAAGAGCTCTTTAAATTCGAATAAAAAATCTAAAGAATTGTTTAGGATTTTGATTTATATATCACCTATGCAAGATATGGCATCCCTGATAGAAAACTATGGCTATAAATGCATCGTAAGCTTAGTGGTAGACCTTCAGAACTCTGATAAGGAGTCAGGCATCCAAGAAAAGAGTTCTAAGTTAGTATGTACAACGTTCTTGTTTATTCTAGGAAGAATTTCTAAAAACCAGCTTATTTTCCCAAATATTTCTTTCGCCTTTAGCAATGTCTATCCAAATTTTGCAGCGTTTTATTTCCGCCATTTCTTACTTTTTGATGTATTCATATTAGATTAATATAGTTTTACATCAGTTAGACATATTAACGACATTTTATTGTTTCTCGTTATTTCTTATTCGCGAATGTCGAGTAAATAAATCGATTCCAAAAAATTGTTGGTTTCCAGACATATACTCATTCAAGTAGAAGTGAAATTGGTAACGCCATGGCAAAAAAAAATAAAAACGACGAAAAGACAAACAACATTTTACAAATCACTAATAAAAAACTAAAGACTGAGCAAAGAAACCCCAAATACCGGGGAATGATATCAGGTGCTCCTGCAGGTTAAGTAGGTCCTACTCAAACGTTGGCCCTGGTTGTGTTGCTTAAATGTAACGGCAAGTACAAATTAAAGTTAAACTTTACTTTTGTACTGACGTTTCTTGTTGCATTCTTTCTTTTTCGGATTACATGACCAATATTTAAAGTTTAATGATACAAATTGAAAATCACAGTTTCATTACTAGTTTATCGACAAGTTCCATGCAATATATTATTTTGATTATCCAAATTCCCATGATAGGAGCAAACTGTTATATAAATTAATAGCAAGGTTAGACGTCTAGCGTAAATGTCTTTTGATAAAAATAAAATAGAAAAAGGATACGCTTTGCATGAGAGATTTATATTTCAGTAGGTCTAACAACTGAATTAGGATTTCTTTATTTGATTTAACATTCTGCGAACAAATATCCCCATATTCATAGATATTATGCCACCCACTGACAAAATTACCAAAAGACACCTGGAGGGCAACATACAGTCTTCAACATACAGGTAGTTACACAATAGTTCAAGCTCTTAATAGTCCTGAGTCTTATTAAACTAAATATCAAGAGAAGCTATTCGAAATTGATCATATATGGGTCTAGGTCATTCAATAGATCGGAAAACAACCCATTTTTCTAGAGTTAGTAGAAAAACATGCATATCATATGAATGCGGTGGATAGATGGCTGTTTAACGTCATGTGAAAAAATAAAATGCATATACATTACTTTTCAAGGCGAGAACATGATAATGTGATATGAATATAAACAAAAACCCTGCTTTGTACTAGACTGACACACTGACTTTTAAAATGGTAGTTGACAAGGTAACAGTCCGCAGGGAGACATTTCATCCTACCCGGTGACCTTAGTTCGACTCCGAATCGACCAGTCTTTGCTTTTAATCCTAAACGCCGCGTGATTAGAGGAGATGCAGCAAAAACCAATTTTAAAGTTTTTGGTTTAACCCGGTCGGGATTCCAAACCACGACCTCCTGTACTACAGGCGAGACTAATCAAATTATGTTCAGCATTTCTCTCAGAATTTAACAGCGGATAAGGGAGAAATGCTTATGGTCTGATTCAGTATATAGTACATGTTTAGCTTTGAACAGTCTATTATCATATATTTCATTGGACAGCCAGTTTGATAAGAGTGAAACAACTTGAAGTATTAAACCCCTTCCTATTGTCTACTGTACATCATTTCTGAAAACAAAAATTAATTAGTATTTCTTTTATCAATACGAGCTTTATTAACAATATTTTTGCCAGTCAGTGTTAAATTTAAAGCATACATGTACTTTCAAAACATTTTATTGAACAGAGCAAGGTTAATTAACATGCAGTGTTATAATACACTAAAAGTCCATCAACTGAATATTATAAATTAAGAAATAAGGAGGTGTAGACTGATTGTCAATGAGACATGTCATCGAAACTCTCATTCCTTAATTAGACATTTCTGAAATTAAAACTCTGACGACTGACAACGGGTTTCATTTTTCGCATCGCATAGAAAAATTTGTCGAATATTCCAAATTGCAATATGAAGACAGCTATTTTGAAACTTTTTTTTACCATTCAATCATATGCACTGTCTACTGAAGAGCTCCAAGTGCAAATGTTCATATATATAATTCCCAAAAATACGAGACGCAGTGATTGAACAACAACAGACTAATTAAAAGCTTTACCAATAAGTCTATTTAACCAAGGAAACAGATTTGAAGGACAATTCTTAAATTTATAAGCTTTATATATAATATAACAATAAAAATCTAGATACAGAATTCTAATTTTTATGAAATCCTACAGGTTGAATCATACTTTCAGAATAAATCCTTACATTTGTTGAAATGATAAGGTTGCAGGTTTGACCAATGTCTGATATCTATATCTATGCTTTTAATACCAATCATCTGTAATAATCGTGATTTTATAAATTGGCATGGCACGCATAGTCATGGATTTGTTCCATATTCTTTTTATTTGATAACTATCCTCAAAATAACGAACAAACTTGTTATTTTCTTTGTTGCTATTGTGGTTTCCACGGTAAATAAAGGCAACAGTGGTATACCGGTGTTCAAAAGTTACAAATCGATTAAGGGAAAACAAATCCGGGTTACAAACTAAAACCGAGGGAAACACATCAACTATAAGAGGAAAACAAAGGAACAACAGGAACACTGAAGTGCAACATACATAGAAACGAACTATTTGATAACAACTGCCATGTTCCTGACTTGGTACAGGACATTTTAAGAAAAAATGGTGGGTTGCACCTGGTTTAATGGCTAGTAAAACCTCCCGCTTTATGACAATGTTAAAAAATATCGCTAAAATGACAACACTACGTGACAGAAATACAGCACAAACACACGCAAAAACATTCATCACAGAAAAACGCACAAACAAATAATATATATAAAAAAATAGTCGACACAACATGCAAACCGCAGAACAACAACGAACATATTCCATCAACGATAAACACCACAGGATATCACAAACAATGACGCGCTTACGTAACTAGCATGCAATCTCGAACTTTATACAATTATTTTCACAATACTCGTACAAACAATTTTCATGACAATGATGGTATTGAAAGGCAATTTTATAATTATTTGGACTACAAATGATAAGACATAAAACATTATTCAATCGAAACCATAACAAAACAAAACTTCAAAAATAAATACATGAATGTTGGATGTACAAAATACAGAGACACGTCGTATAGTAATGCAAATTCACACTCGGTATAACAGTCATATTCGGGAATAGGTCACGTTCGGTACTTAGCAGACAGACGACATAGATGTTAAACCACAATCTAAGACGTGGTAACAATGTCATTAGTTAGTTTAGACACAGACACATCATATAGATCGACTAATTCGTGATAGTGTCCATAAAATTTACGGAGTGTCATTTTTAATCTTCCCTCCTCATAACTCTGTTGGAGCAGTTTCTGCGTAAGGAGCACACTCCTGTATATGAAGTCAGTATAGTGTGAACATGCTCGAGCATAACGTATCAATTGAGATATTTAAACACCATATGACCGAGCAGAGGGTATGTTACTGCTGAGAAATGGGAAATTGATAATTGGGAAGTTGAAATCATCCCGTTTGTCATAGATGTTAGTGTGAAGTCGTCCATCTGTGTCAATATTGAGGAAAAGATCAAGGTATGAAGCAGTCCTTTTTGTATCAGTAGTATCCTTAATTTCAAGTTCACTGGGATATATGAGATGCAAGTACTTACTGAAATATGGGTTATTCAGTGATAGGACATCATCAATATATCTGAAAGTAAAATTAAAGAATTTTGCAAGGTGCTTTTCCTTTTTGTCTTGTAGAAGGTTCTGAATAAATTCTGCTTCATACGAGTACAAAAACAAGTCAGCCAGAAGGGGTGCACAATTAGTACCCATTGGTAAAAGTGGTTACTATTTTAAGGTAAAAAGCACAAAAAATCATTAAAAGTTTGGTATTTTCATGAGTATTCTCTAAAAAACTTCAAACAGTATTTTTATTTATCTGCATGTCATTACATTTGTATTACGTTTATTGAAATCCTGAACTTCATAACAAACATGAGCATATCAAACCAAAAAGGAAAAATGGGTTCCGTTAGAATGAGCTAACGATCTATAACTATATTGTGGATTCATTATAGTTGTTTGTTGGATATCAATTTTCGTAGATTCGTGGGTACAAGGGAACCACGAATTTAAAAGTTCATCGAATTACAAATTCTCTATGGAAATGCATATAGACTTTGGCAATTCCAAGAAATAAAAAATCCGCGAAAAAACGCAAGTTTCCTCAATCCACAAAAATTGATACCCACGAAAGTAATTGAATCCACAGTATACGAAAGGAAAAAAATAAAACTAGGTAACGAAAAGTCGAATAGGGATTCATTGCAAGAAAGGAACTATATTGATAGGGAGACTCCAAAGCCAAATGACCGAATTAACCAGATGTTTGATTTATATCAACAAGTTGTATGAGGCTGTTATGAGCAATTTTCCCAAAATACAAAAATGCCCGTGCACTATCTGAATAGGACAAGTATACAAGTATGACTTATCATTGATCATGACTTTTATATATATCTAAAGTGAATGCACTTGAAATTTGATCGTTGATTATTTATGGTTCACGCAGATTGCCTAATATCTGTTCAAATATGGGAGTTTTCTGCAACATGGCAATCATTGCAGAAATTATATGTCTATTTACTGTGTCGGTCACTGTAGTTTGTGCCGTTAATTCTGTAAGTGGCCATTATCAGGAGAATGATCGAACATTTTCAAAAAAGACTTTTATTAGATGAAGATTACCACACTATTATTGATAGAGTGATAAAATATCACGAATGAAATTGGGGCTTTTAAGAATGATGGCGAAACTCTTAAGAATAAAGTTGAAGCTGTTGAGAAAGAAAACTGTAAGTTGCCAGTTAAATATAAAGATTAAGAGACAAAGGGTATGCGTCAATGTGACAACAACCACAATCTAACGCACATTCAAAACACCAAAATGACATCTCTAAATTGGTCAACATACATTTTTTACAAAGATTGACAAGTGCCTTTACATTTATGACAATTTTGAAATCCTCCTAATATATTGTATGTCAGCTGATCGGCAACGTAACGCTTTGTATGGGGTTTTCCGATTAATCTCCCATATAAAATAATGAAACTTGAAAAACAATGTTTGCAACATTTTTCTTCAGATATTATCTCTTAATCTTTTAAAAGCTTCTGTAAAAGTTTTATAAAATTCTATGAACATTTGTCAAAGTTACTGATGTCTAAAAATATTTAACCTCAGACTGTATTAAATTGTCACCTGCAAAAAAAAACGAAGTCCATTTATCAGTAAAATACTGAGGAAAAAGAAAAAAATATTAAAATTAGTTATTGTCTTTTTATCATGAGAAAGAAGCTGTCCAAGTTTCGAAAAATGTCTGCCAAAGGTTTGCCAAAATAATTCACATCTTAAAAAAAATCTGTAATCAAATGTTTACTGCAAAAAAACTTAATCCAAATAGATACGGAATAAATGGGAAAAAAATAGTTTAGGATTCTGCTCTGGATAAAAAAAAACTTCGCTCCAAGTCCCATGAATGTTTGCGAAATATTGATGTCTAACATAACTTTAATCTGGCTGAATCTGTATTCTAATGACGTCGACGATGACGGAATGTAGGATCGATATGTCTCACTTCCGCGAATATCGTGGCCGGCTCGACAACGAGGCGATCTGGTGCATATTGTCAATGTTATACAACTATCCACTAGTGTTCAAAGGATAATGCAATCCATTACAGGCAACGGTACGGCTTCAGCAATGATCAAAACTAATACCATATATCAAACTTTAAAAGGACACAAGGAGAACAAAATATGAAACAAATCAAAAGACGAAACCAACGGCATGATCAAAGATTAGGCTCCATGCGTCATATTATGGACTCTGGGCTCCTTTGGGCAATCAATATCTTTTTTTTTGTCTTTGTTTTTTTTCCGGGGTTGCATTTATAAGACTCCGGGCTCCAATTATATGTCTTGGGCTCAACTAATAGGGAAAAGGGGGTTTCGAGCTCCGGCGTAAGGATCCGGGATCGAAAGGAACTGTGGAGCCCGTGGTATTACTACAAACTGTTTAGGCTACAGTAGTTTACAGATGTTCAAATCTCGTAAATCAATTAGAAAGACACATGAACTCCAAAAGGAGCAAGACCGGTACGTCTACACTTAGGGTAAGCGTGTCCTGCTATGCATGCATCGCCCGCTATGCAAATTCACACTCAATCAAAATGTCACAATCGGTAAAATTACAGATCAGATAACTATCTTGTAATCAAAAGATCCAAGTCGCGAATCATGTCGCCAGTGAGTTGAGACACCGACAAATCATTTCGGTCAACCAATTTGTGATTGTGACAGCAAAACATGTGTAATGTCGATTTGGTCTTTATAATTGTTGGGACCGCTTTTGCGTAAGGAACGCATATAATATATAAATAAAACGCATAAAATATACCAACTTTAAGAAGCCATAAAGGGACACATAAAACAATGAAACAAATCTGAGATCTCTGATTCTCTATCACGGATTGATTCCCTATCACGGATTGTTAATCCGATATAACTGAGAAACCGAGATAACTGATTATTCATCTGAGAACACCGGTTTGGAATTTGTGATCACGGAATCCGACATGACGGACTGGAAACCGAGATCAGATTATTATTCCGAGATAACAGATTGGTAGTCCGGTATCACAAGTTATTAATCCAAGATCACGGATTTGGAATCTGAGATCACGGATTGGCAATCCGAGATCACGGGTTAATTTTATTTGTATGTGTCCCTTTACGTATCCGTACAATTACTATACAATATCATTGCGAAAAAGAAGCCATTATGAGTATGTAGGTTGCTATAAGTGGTCTTATTAAAAGATATTTAATCTGTAAGCATGTCACCGGAGGCAAATAGAAATACAAGTTTATAAAAATGTCATAAAATAATGTAGAGAATTTAAAAGTTTTGAAAATTGATGTTTTCATGCAGCAACATATTTCACTTGTGTAATTAGGTTTTTTTTTTGTTTTCTTTTTCAGCTTTGATAAGACACTCGGCAGTCGCCTTTTTTGGTGGAAAAAGCAAAAACCCTCACTGGTCAAAACCACCACACCTACTACGACATTATTAAACTAAATATCGGAAACGCCTACTATCTTACTTATGGAAACTTTATTGCCACTGTAAAGGGCCTTAACCTGTTCTCCGTGACAGCATGCTCTACAGGAAACCATTTTACTGTTGAAGGCCATACTTTGACCTATAATGTTTTACTTTTACAAATTGTGACTTGGATGGAGAGGTGTCTCATTGGCACTCACACATCTTCTTATATCTATATACTGCTGACTCTGGAATCCAAGGCCATCATGAATATAAGCAAACAAAATTAAAAAGGCTATTAATAGATGACAACTACGCTGTCATGAGTAGATTAGATAACCTTATCAAAGAATTCGAAGCTTTTAAGAAGGATAATGGTAAGTTATGGTAGTCACTATTTAATTCTGTTTGGTAAGTTTTTGGTATTTAGTTTTGTTTGGGTTTTTTTCGTTCTTTTTGTTTAATCCGTATGGTATCTTATGTTAGTATGATTTTTTGTTTGGTATTCCAAAGATCAATGCAATCTACCTTCTACCATTTATCTCAACCAGAAATATCAGATGACTGTTTATACGAGTTAATACCCTCAAGTTGTGACCAATGGTAGCATGTTTTTCGGCTAATTGCCGTTTTACTCTAAAATGAAATTCTCTATATAAATTTATATATTTGTTGACCAGTTTGAAGAACTTATTTGGCAGAAGTATTAGAAAAATTGAGTACATACAACTGGTTTATAAAACGGCTGTCCCATATGAGTGCGATGAAAATATAGTCTTATAAATTCCAATACATGCTTGATGTTGGTCAGGCTGACAACTTGTTGGCTGGATTCGATTTTAAGAAAGGTTTCTGCCGGAAAATTAAAAAAGTAGAGACAAATTCCCCGGTTATTGTTTCACTCAAATTGTCAGAATATAAAAAAAAAATATTTAAAAGGCTAAATCATATAACTTGAAACCGTTTTTAACTATTTTACAAATTTCCGTCCAATCAAAATTTTATTCACAGCTTCGTGTAACTGTTTATAGCATTTTGATAATTTATCAAAATGCCATAAACATATGTTTTTGTAAAATTTTGCATCGGAGGACGTCGCAAACCTAAATTTATTAATTTGTAACCGAAATACATTAGCAACATAAATTTGGTTTTGGTTAATGATGTCCTTCATATAAAATTTTGTATGAACACTCTAAAGGAGAAGGTATGGTTATGCCACTCTGTGGGTCCCTTGAATTTGAAAAGCAAACATATCATAAATCAAGAACTATGGTGTTCTGTCTTTGTATATCTTATGTCAAATATGTCAATTTCAACATTTTTATGACATTACAGTGACACTACAGATAATATTAACCTGTTCATTCATCAACAAATTCAACATAAATGTAAAAGTCTTGGGAAATGCTACTGTTTTTGCAATTTCAGGGGCCAAATAATCAATGGCTCTTATCATACCCCCTCCTTTGTCAAAATCTGTCAGAAGTGCGGTTTTGTGCTATTATCTTCAAGCAGTTATGATCTGGTGATCTATTTAAAAATAAGCCATACTATTCTTAGAGCATTAAAGTACACAAGTAGTACTAGTGGAGCTATGATATCATGAATTAAAGTAAAGATTAGAAGACTTATGAAAATGGTTCTAGTGTGAAATACACACTCTAGAAATTGTTAAATCGAAATTTTCATAATCTTTTGTAGCTTTGCTGAGATATTCTCCGATTGCCTTTGTTGCGGAACTGACGAAGAGCAAATCCATTTCGATCTCGTAAAATTTAACCTTGGGAATTCCTATTATCTGTCTCATGGGAACTTCATCGTCCCTGTCAACGTTCTCTACCTGTTCGCATACGAATCATTACGTAGTTCTTGAACTTACTGTAAACTCCGCTGTGATTGGGAAGGTGTTGGCTGGCAACACAGCTTATAATATATGCAGTTCCAGGACTTTTCTGCAACACCTTTCAACCGACGATGACGTCTTTGTTCAGCATAAAATAACTGGTGATTATCTACTAAGCTATCCGGGTCACTGACTTCCTTCGTTTTCCAGTGTCCTTTTAAGAGCTTTTTAAATCTGAATAGATAATCGCATCGACTACAAGGATTGGAGAAATTGGAACCGTTATACAACCTGTTCACGGAGTTCATACTTCCTTTTACCACAATGAGCCTATCAAGAATATTCCTGACAGTCAATGTTTTATTTAGAGCATGATACTTCTAAAATTCTTATTTTGAACAGAGCTAGGTAAAAATAAAATGCTCCGCAGGGCGCAGCTTGATACGACCGCAGAGGTCGAACCCTGAACAGTTGGGGCAAGTATGGACCCAACATTCAAGCTTGATACAGCTTTGCATTTGGATTGTGATTAAATATTTGACACAGCATAGGTTTCTGACACAGAATGAATGTGGTCTAAGAACTTAAAAATTTTAAATTGGGCATTCACCTATTATGGTCCAATATCCAAAATCTAAATACATGGTTAGATTCAGCATATCAAAGAACCCCAAAAATTCAATTTTTGATGAAATCAAACAAAGTTTAATTTTGGACCCTTTTGACCTCAATGTGGACAAAGTTGATAACGGGGCCCAAAAATCAAAAATCTAAATACATGGTTAGATTCAGCATATCAAAGAACCCCATATATTCAATTTTTGTTGAAATCAAACAAAGTTTAATTTTGGACCCCGATTTGGACCAACTTGAAAACTGGGCCCATAATCAAAAATCTAAATACATGTTTAGATTCAGCATATCAAAGAACCCTAAGAATTCAATTTTTGTTAAAATCAAACTAAGTTTAATTTTGGACCCATTGGACCTTAATGTAGACCAATTTGAAAACGGAACCAAAAATTAAGAATCTAAATCCACGGTTAGATTCGGCATATCAAAGAACCCCAATAATTCAATTTTTGATGAAATCAAACAAAGTTTAATTTTGGACCCTTTGGACCAATTTAAAAACGGGGCCCAAAATCCAAAAACTAAATACACGGTTAGATTCAGCATATTAAAGAACCCCAAGAATTCAAGAATAAAACCCCATTGAAATTGGTCAAGAAATAAGCAATTTATACGAAGTATCTTCTTTTGCACAATACTGTGCAATTAAATATTTCTTGCTATTGCGCAATACTGTACAATTGACAATTTCTTGCTATTGCGCAATATTGTGCTATTGGATATTTCTTGCTATTGCGCAATACTGTGCAATTGAAGATTTCTTGCTATTGCGCAATACTGTGCAATTGAAGATTTCTTGCTATTGTGCAATACTGTGCAATTGAAAATTTCTTGCTATTGCACAATACTTATTATATAATAATTTACACATCCTGTTTGGTGTGTATCTCCTACCATATCATTATTATTTGCTTTTAAATATAAATCAGAAATAACCAACTTAAAATGGAAAATTTTAAGAAAAAAAAAAGAAAAAAAAAACAATCCCCCCCCCCAAGTTTTTTGAACCCCCTTATGATTCATCACCCCAAACTCAATCCCAGCCTTCCCTTTGTGGTATGGAACCTTGGAGTACAATTTCAGAGAGATCCATACACTTGAACACAAGTTATTGTCTGGAAACTAGAAAAAAAGTGTTTTTTGGCCCCTTTTTGGCCCCTAATTCCTAAAATATTGAGGCAATTACCCCCATCATCAATCCCAGCCTTCCTTTTGTGATATGGAACCTTGTGGTACAATGTCAGAGAGATCCATACACTAACACACAAGTTATGTCTGGAAGTTACAAAAATGCTTATTTTTGGCCCCTTTTTGGCCCCCAATTCCTAAACATTTAGGCAATTACCCCCAAACTCAATTCCAGCTTTCCCTTTGTGATATGGAACCTTGTAGTACAATTTCAGAAAGATCCATACACTTACACACAAGTAATTGTCATGAAACTAGAAAAATGCTTGTTTTTTGGCCCCTTTTTTGCCCCTAATTCCTAAAATTTGGAGGCAATTACCCCCAACATCAATCCAAGCATTCCTTTTGTGATATGGAACCTTGTGGTACAATGTCAGAGAGATCCATACACTAACACACAAGGTATGTCTGGAAGTTACAAACATGCTTATTTTTGGCCCCTAATTCCTTTACTGTTGGTACCATAACCCCCAAAATCAATCCCAACCTTCCTTTTGTGGTATTGAACCTTGTGGTAAAATTTCATAGAGATCCATTCACTTAAAATAAAGTTAGAGTGCGAAAACCAATGTGTCTTCGGACGACGCCGGACGACGACGACGACGACAACAACGACGACGACGCCAACGTCATACCAATATACGACCACAAAAAATGTTTTGCGGTCGTATAAAAATTGCAGTGTAATAATACATTGCAATAGTCCATAAAGCTGAATATTATAGATTTAGAAATGAGGCGATGTTGCATGATTATCAATGAGACATAAGAAACTCCCATTCCGTAATTAGACATTTGTGAAATTTAAACTCCCATGGTTAGCAAAGGTTTTCATTTTTCGGTACGCATCGAAAATTTTAACGAATTTACGAATGCATTATGATGAGAGCTATTTTTAAACCATTGTATTAACCATCTGTACTGCATACCGATGAATTCTAAGTACATATTGTCGAAATGGAACAAAATTTAGCAACAAAAGAATAATTAAAACCTTTTTCAGTTTGTATTTAACCAAGGAAATAGACTTGAATGACAGTTCCTAATTTTCTAGGCTTTTTGTATAATACAACCATGTAATGTTACGTTCATTACAAACATGCGCATATCAAGCCAAAAAAGAAATGTGCACTCCATAAGAATGAGCTAGCGGTCTATTACTATAAAGGAAAGGAAAATGAAAACTAGGAAACGAAAATTCGTCCCGTTCATCGCATATTTAGGAATGAATACTACCATATGAAATTATAATATCGTGGTTGAAAAAGGCCATTTGTCTCTATAATTCAGGATGATAAATTTTATTCGTATATTAAGAAAAATCTAGATTGTTTAGAGAATTTATTTATCATCTAAATATCTGCTTGTATTGCTACAATACCTACCAAATAGTGTTTCGTTGCGTCCGAATCTATGAGGCTTTGTCATATATATGAATTGGGATTCATAACAGTAACAGAATACTTCTGCATTAGGAGGGGCACATGATATATTTCATACCAGATTTGCAATTATGTAAGTTTACTATAATCATTTTCATTTTTTCCGTAAATCTCTATAAGATCACATAACTTTTTTAAACCAATTTCACATGAACAAAAAGTGTACTGTTTATTAAAGAAAACAATCAAAAACAGCTTTATACTAAAGAACGAACTCTTTTTTGTCCCTAGAGATAGGGAGACTCCCAAGCCATATGACCGAATTAACCGACGATCTTATCATTTAGTTTGGCTTCTATATATATCTGAGGTGACTGCACTTGCAATTTTATCGCTGATTATTTATGGTTTACACAGATTGACGAATATCTGTTCAAATATGGGCGTTTTCTGCAACATGGCAATCATTGCAGAATTGATATGTCTATTTACTGTGTCGGTCACTGTAGTTTGTGCCGTTAATACTGTTAGTGGCCATTATCAGGAAAATGATCGAACATTTTCAAAAAGACTTTTATTGGATGATGACTACCGAACCATTATCAATAGACTGAACAATCTCACGAATGACGTTGGAGCTCTTAAGAATGAAGTCGAGGCTCTCAAGAAAGAGAATTGTAAGTAGCATGTTAGATATGGATAAAAAGAGACATGGGGTATGCAAAAATGAGACAGCAACAACAATCCGATGACACATTCAAAAAACCAAAAAGAAGTATTCAATTTGGTCACCATACATTTTTTCCAAAGCTTGACAAATGCCTTTATATTATGACAATTTCGAACCCCCCCCCCCCCCCCTTCCACCCCGGAGTCGAAAGCATTTTGAATAAATTTTATAGAGACTATCAAAGATCTACCATCAAAACCAAATTGCCAAAAAAAACATTGCAATACGACAAAAGAAAACAACTGATGAGGTTCCTGACGGCTACATACACATTACCGAAATGTTCATTTTTATTTAATAGGTATAACATACGAAGATGTGGTAAGATCGCCAATGAGACATCTACACAAGTCCAAATGACGGGGATAATAATACACTACAAGTCACCGTACAGCATTCAACAATGAGCAAAACCCGAACCGTAAAGTCAGCTTTAAATCGTTATATTCCATGAATGTTCAAAAAGGTTATTGATGTTTCCACAGTTTAATCTATAAGTAAAATAATGAAACATGAAAAAACAAATTTCAACATTTTGCATCAGATGTTATCAGATTAATCTTAAGAAGTTTTGTCAAAATTTCATAACATTCAAAAAGAAAGGATATGGTATATCATTTCATGACGCAAAATCACTACACGCACATTAAAAAAAAAAGAGCAACAGAACAGCGCCTTTTTTACTTTCTTCGTCTCATTTTTACAGTTAAGACTTCGACCTAGAGCTAAATTTCACTTCAGGCTAATTTTGTAGAAATTAGGCCACGAAATCTAATAATTATTGTAAATAAATTAAGGCGACAGATGTTCAAATCTCGTAAATCGATTAGATAGAAACAAATCAAGTTAACAAACAAAGACTAAGAGAAATCATGAACTCACAGGAACTCCAAAAGGAGCGAGACCGGGTACATCGACAGGGTAAGCAACTCTTGCTATGCATGTATAATCGCCATGCGAATTCACAATCAGTCAAAATGTCATAATCGGTAAAATAACAGATCAGACGACTATACTGGTATCTAAAGATCTAAGACCGCGAAAAAATGTCACCACTGAGTTGAGACAACGACATATCGTATCGGTCAACCCCTTAGTGATGGTGACCGTCAAACTTATGTAGTATTGATTTCAGTCGTTCTTTCTTATAACTCTGTTGGAGCAGTTTTTGTGTAGCACATATAGTATATACATAAAACGCAGATAATATAGCAATTGCTATATATCATATGATTGTGAAAAAGAAGAAGCCATTATGATTATGTAGGTTGCTAAAAGTGGTTTTACCAAAGATATCTAGTTCGTAAGCAGTACAAGTTCATGAAATAGTAATGAAATAATGTAGAGAATTGAAAGAGTGTTAAATTGATGTTTTCATGCAGCAACATATTTCACTTGTGTAATTAGGGGTTTTTTCATTATCTT
Source organism: Mytilus californianus (assembly GCF_021869535.1). Lineage (NCBI taxonomy): Eukaryota > Metazoa > Mollusca > Bivalvia > Mytilida > Mytilidae > Mytilus > Mytilus californianus. The sequence continues at coordinate 54,599,636 of NW_026262679.1, read as the reverse complement.
TTTCAGCTCTGCTAAGACACCCAGCAGTTGCCTTTTTGGTGGAAAAAACAAAAACCCTCACTGGTCAAAATCACCACATCTATTACGACAGCATTAAACTAAATATTGGAAACGCCTACTATCTTGCTCATGGAAACTTTATTGCCCCTGTAAAGGGCATCTACCTGTTCTTCATAACAGCATGTTCTCATAGCAGCCATACTATTGTTCTAGAGCTTACAGTGAACGTCGCAGTGGTTGGGAAGGTGTTGGCTGGTGATGAACATTACACTGAATGCACGTCAAAATCTTTCCTTTTTCAGCTGTCCGCTGGTGATGATGTTTACGTACAGCATGAAGCCGTTGGCGACTATCTTTATAGCAACCCGATTTATGGATATCCCTCGTTTTCTGGTGCACTGTTAAAGGTTTTGTAATATAAATTAAAAATCATTATCTCTTGAAGGAGTTTTTCTTCGTTTATTTTTATCCATTTCTACTTTAAGAAGGACAGTGTCGGACATTTGTCTCTCAATAGATCACCTACGGATAATTTCGTGAAGTTGTTATGTTGTGCTTTGTGGGTTTTCTTACTCGCAGACAGCTTGAGCATTCTACCAAAACGTTCTATAATTTAATAATTCTAACATGCAGAGCTAAACGATTGCCTATTTGGACACGGTTTTACTGCAGTAGGGAAGACGTTGCTGTTACCATAGTTACTTATAAACTTGTGAAAATTGGTTTATACCTAATCAGATTGTATAGTTTGTGTCTACATGTATTCATACAAACCGCACCTAAAATATTTCTATGGGCGGGTGCAAATGCACTACACAAGTCGTAAATATGATAATCTGCATGACTAATTTGTTAATTATGGTTGTGCTCTGTAATATGGTAAATTTTTATTAGTGACCTTGCAATTTTTTCCGCTTCCAAAATTATTATCAAAACCATTGAAAATTTTGAAAAAATTCATGAATTAAATTTATAACAAAAATGTATCATGAATTTACGGAAACTTTTATAGGAGTATTGATAGCGAGGTCCTTTATAAAAAAATATTTCATGTTGATATGATGGCGTGCATGTCGTTTCTAGGTAGCACGGTAGTATTTGCATTCCAAAATTTAGGTTGCTCTTTTGTGTACCCTACTTAAGTCAATGTATTGGAACATTATGATTGGACAAAAAATACAGTATCAACTGAACATACTTTCCCAAACTGAGGGATGAATCAGGTGTAGAATAATATGAAATAATTTTACATACAGATGAAAATGAATTTTTGAGAATTTTTTTAAATTTTGTATTCACTGCACGATAAAAGAACTAAAAGCACTGTGGCCTTAGGTTCTTAAAGATAGCAAAAAAAGTAAACGGTCATGATACATATTCAAATTCATTTCTGAATAGTAAAATGAAAGTACTTCAGTTAACAGTGACTGTAGAATTTTTAGCAGTGATAGAAAGTGGTAAAAATTCTAAAAAGGCTATCATTATCCCTTATGGGCCAGGAAATACTACCGTGCCACCTATAATGGCACACATGTTCCACTAAACAATAAAGGAGCACGCATTTTCACTTTTTTCTCTGAAAGTTTATGGCTAATCTGAACTAAATTAACCCGGTATAATAAATGGTAAGAATAACAAAATATCATTGCAATATGATTTTGGCAAAGAATGTGTGGTCGCCAGAGGCAATTCTTGTTTCTAATTAGTTTAGCTCATATTAATGCGAGGATTAATCGAGCATTTCAAAATTTAAAAATTAAACTATTGATTTACTTTTGTATTATAATATGCATGTACAGGATGTAACTGCGCTGTTTTTATTTCATTTATTGTACTTCTCTTTGATTATGATATCAGCTGTCATTGAGTGTATATGCATGTTAATGGTTTATAGCTCGATACCATCCTATATATATTTGTTATTTTTCGTGTCGTCTATAAATAAAGTCTATTTGATTTTATCGAATCAATGAAAACTTACGAATTTGGGGCCGGTTTCACGAAGCTATCCTAAGACCTGTTATAAGATATATCTTACATTTGTATGACATGTCTTATGATCCTCTTATGACTATCTTAGGACATATCTCAGACCTCGCCTCGAAGCTGTCTTATGATGATCCTAGCAAAGATATCCCAAACCTGTCGCAAGTTCTTTAAATTTAACATGGATTTATGGAGAAATTAATTTTAATGTAGTACGTGTTTCCCATAAATTACTAAACGTATTGATTAATATTCCATAATTAGATAATTTGCAAAATTAATATAAAAAATAAGTGTAAGTTTTATAAATAATCTATAATTAAAAATACACCAATATAAATATGAAAGTTCAAATACAAAATGGAGTAAAAAAATAAAATAAAATTATGACAATTGTTTTTGTACAATTGAGATGAATTCAATTTGTCACTGTATCGGTTGTAATAAGGTTAAAGGATAAAATCGTATATTCTTGCTATAAATAGATCGAATGTAAATTGTTTATAAATCATTTTGATAATCCGTCAACCTATAAAGATTTTGTTATGAGCAGGAAAAGGAGTCCCAATTTCCCAGAATCAGAGCTTCAAACTCTTTTGGATGCCGTGAAAAAGAACAACTCAGTGAGTACTTTTTTTGTATCACCTAAGTAATCCAAAGGATTGTCAGGGTCTATGAATATTCTATTTCTGCGTATGTTTTGTTGTCGTCGTCTGAGGTGCATTAAAACTACAGGAGGCATATCTATTTACAACTCATGTTAGGACATCATAACGATGTCTTAACTTATATCTATCATAAGACCATCGTAATTCACCTCTCGTGTAGTCCTATCTTTATGACCAACTTTAAGAGATGTCCTAATTTAGGACCACTTTGTGAAACCCACTTATGACTAAGATGTGTCGTAAGATCATCCTAAGACATGTCTTAGTCCTAAGACAGCTTTGTGAAACTGGCCCCCAAAACAAATGTTAAAAACCAAAGAATTTAATTAATTTAAATTCGCCTAAGGAATTCGAGCGATTACATTGAATTTCCAAACTAAACGAAATTTTTTTTATCCTTTAAATCGTAAGGAAGGTTCTGAGGCTAGTATGGTGAATATGAGAAAATAAAGGGACGACATACGCCAAGAGATTAGAAAAGCTCACGCTGGAACTTCACATTTTTAGCACCAATATCAATATTTTGTACAAAATAATTAATACAATATGAGTAGGAAACATGGAGAGCTTAATACAATTTTGTACATTTATCAATGTATTTTAACTTTCTAGAAAAGACCCCAGTGAACTATATTCTTTATGGTTATTGAGGTGTCATGCTACAGGCAAACATAGATACATATATAAGTCGAATAAACTTGCGATCTAGAGGAAAAGTGTGAAGATCAGAAAATATTTATTATGTTGTAGTATCCTTCAATTATTCTGTTCTGTTTCATCTAATGTCATTAGGAACCTAAAAAGAGAAATGGGATGATACAGTGGATGAAAATATATTATACTACAAACAATCTATTTCAGTTTAAACATATTTCATTTGCAAAAGTAGCAAAAGGGATTGGACACAAGTTATAACAACATTATTGACGTCCTCTCCCTATATAAATATAAACACAAAGTACATTAGATAATAACGAAAAACATAGTAGGAATGCATGTGTAAATACAAACTGCATACAAAAACAAAAAACAAAAAAATACAATATAATATGGAATAATGTATAAAACTGGACTGGAGTGAAGAGTTGGAAAGTAGGAATTCAGAATGTTAATTGATTGTTTTAAATATTTGTGTTATTCTGATATATACGAAAGTACGAAAGTACGAGAGCCTATTACATGTAGGGTCACCAAAAAAAAAATTATCTCGTAATTACAAGATAAATATTTCGTAATTACGAGAAGACTATCGCGTAACTACGAGATAATTATCGCGTAATTACGAGAAAACTATCGCGTAATTACGAGATAATCATTTTTTTATCTCGTAATTACGACATAATCATCGCGTCATTACGAGAAAACTATCGCGTAATTACGAGTTAAGATTATTTTATCTTGTAATTACGAGATAATTATCGCGTAATTACAAGATAATTATCGCGTAATTACGAGAAAACTATCTCGTAATTACGAAATAAAATTACATATATATATAGTCGTAAGAAGGTTGTTATAGAAAGTAAAAGATGTATTTATTAATCGATTTGAATGAAATTTAAGCTCTTTTTTTTATTAATTTTTAAGTTAGATAATTTATGTTATTGGCCACTTATTAAAACATAAAAGATGATTTTATAAATTAATTGCGTAAAAAGGAAGCGAGGAATTAAATCATATCAGTAAAACACATCTAAAAAGCCTATATACTATAGCCGATTGACTACATCATGTGTTTGCGTGTCCAAATCTACAAGATTTTTAATATGTGATCATAGACATAAACACATCGTATACCAGAGGCTCACATGAGCTTGTCACCGGTGTCTGGATAAAACTATTATTATTGCCAAATAGAAAGTTTGTTTTCAATTGGCACAAGAATTTCGGAGGAAGTAAAATACAACTGCCATTGGTTCCTGTTTAAACTAAGTCCTATCGAAGATCACCAGGAAAAACAGAAGGGAGCAAGGATTCGAACTCTTATGTGTACAATAAGAAGAGATATAATAACTATTTTACTCTCTTTCTTGTAAGTAATAATTATAATATGCCCCCTCCCCTCCCCTCAACCGAATGTTGTTTTGTTTTTGGTAAATTTCATTTATCTTTATCGCGAAAATAGTCAACAAAATACGAATTTCGTAAGAAATAAGAAGAAATATAACAATATTTTAGAAATTTATTAACATGTTGTGGGAGCCTTTGCAGTAACAAAAGAAGCTTTTTTGCTTTGTTAAATGTATAAATGCTACAGCGCAAAGAAAACGGGTTATGAAAACTCCTTTATCTTTATCTTATATTACACTTTTGAATTAGCTTGTTATAGGGGACATTTACCCAATTTCGCTCTGTATATATCGTTTACAAAAAAGTCGATAAGATTATCAACTTTTGTACCCAAAAGCAAGGGTTGTACCTCTTGTTAACATATTTTAAGGCACCAATTCAATATACTAGTAAAATCCAGTTGGTCGAATAAGTGCTAAACGACCCATTTACATATAAAAAGTGTCAGAATGGAAGAGGATTTATTATCATTACCAACGAGGAGGAGGGGGTGCCTTGATTTTTGTCATTGACTACCTAAATATGGCATCGCAAGTTTTTTGCATGTATTATTTGCAATATTTTTGATATAATTCCAATATACCATTAATGTTTGTATAAAAATGATTATCTCGTAATTACGCGATAATTTCCTCGTAATTACGCGATGATTATCTCGTAATTACGCTATAATTATCCTTATCTCGTAATTACGTGATAGTTTTCTCGTAATAACGCGATAATTATCTCGTAATTACGAGATAAAAAACTTCTTATCTCGTAATTTCGCGATAGTTTTCTCGTAATTACGCGATGATTATCTCGTATTTACGCGATAATTATCTTATATCGTAATTACATGATAGTTTTCTCGTAATTACGCGATAATTATCTCGTAATTACGCGATAATTATCTCGTAATTACGCGATAGTTTTCTCGTAATAACGCGATGATTATCTCGTAATTACGAGATAAAAATCTCATCTCGTTATAACGTGATAGTTTTCTCGTAATTACGCGATAATTATCTCGGAATTACGCGATAGTTTTCTCGTAATTACGCGATAATTATCTCGTAATTACGCGATAGTTTTCTCGTAATTACGCGATAATTATCTCGTAATTACGCGATAATTTTCTCGTAATTACGCGATAGTTTTCTCGTAATTACGAGATAAATAATTTTTTTGTGACCCTAATAGGCTTTCGTAGATATATGATTGTACAGACTCAAAAATTTCTTTGTTTTGCAGAAAAGAAAGGTCACCGTCACCAGCCAATAGAAGCTCAATGGATATAGCATCTATTGAGGCAAGCAGATGCGAGGTTATATAAACAAATTACAGACTAAAACGGAAGAAGAAATAAAACAAATACTGCCATAGCATTTGTACGGAGCCCCTTTAGTGCCAAAAATGAAATGTATAATATTTGTGCGCGCGACTTTTAATCTTATGCGCACAACTTTTAAAATTGTGCACACAACTTTGAATCTTGTGTGCACAACTTTAAGCAAGCCAAAGTGGACAAAAAGACTTATTTTTTTAATATTTATAAATAATTATAGATATTTATAATTCTTTTATTAATATGTATAATTCACTTATTAATATTTATTATTCATTTAATATTAATATTTATAATTCATTTAATATTAATATTTATAGAAATGACAATTAAAAATATTTATAATTCATTTATTAATATTGATAATTCATTTATAAATACTAATACTTCATTTATAAGTACTAATAAATGATTTATAAATATTAATAATTCATCGATGTATTAATATTTATAAAGTACTTTGGGATGAAAAAATGAATTCTCCTTATTTGTGCCAAAAATTTTGCAGCGTACTTATTACGTCATTAGGGAAATCCATGAAGTCGAAGATGGTAGAATCTAGCAGAAGAGTTGCAAGGGGAGCCATAGCAGCACCTAGGCAGCGAAGAAACCTCACGTCACTAAAAATTTTAAAGTTTTAATCTTGTCTGCCTAGCGAGATTTTCTACCTCTTCAAAGTCATTACCCAACGCTATTCTCCAAGTAATTGATTTAACTCGGCTATTTCTTCAGCCATCTTTTAATTTTGTGTTTAATCTAAGAAGAATAACTTTGATTATTTTGAATAAGTATCTCTGTTGAATCTGATTTCAGTTTCATGTTATAAATGAATTATACATATTAATACATGAATCATTAATATTTATAAATGAATTATAAATATTAAAAAATCATTTATTAATATGTATAGTTCATTTTTTTAATATAAAGAAAAGTTGTTTCTATATTAATATTTATAATTCTTTTATTAATATTGATAATTCATTTATTAATATTAAAACATTATTTATTAATATTTACAATTCATTTATTAATATTTACAATTCATTTATTAATATTTACAATTCATTTATAAATATCAATAATTCATTTCATCTATATGAATATTAATAAATGAATAATAGATATCAATAAATGCATTATAAATATTAATAAAAGAATTTATAATTATTTAGAAATATTGATAAATAAGCCTTTTTGTCCATTTTGGCTTGCCAAAAGTTGTGTGCACAAGATTAAAAGTTGTGCGCACAAGTTTAAAAGTTGTGTGCACAAGATTAAAAGTTGTGCGCAAAAGATTAAAAGTTGTGCGTACAAGTTTAAAAATTGTGCGCACAAGATTTAAAGTTGTGCCACAATTTGACGATATGAAATTAAGCTAGGGTCGAGTGACTTCGACAACGCGATCAACACTAATATGGCAGAAAATAAGTGGAGCGAATGATGCTGCTGCTAAGTCTAACAATTATTCAGTACACTGTGTTTTTCTAACTTTCAGCACAAAATCAACACCTTTCGATACCATCAGCCATTGTGTATCGGACAGGCCCTGTACCATGTTCAGTACGAGTTGCTATTATTTGGTAATTGAATGGGCACTAAGCTGGAGGAACCTTGATACCAATTAAATTCTTGAGAGAAAATTTAGGGAAATTAAAATTGAAACATCTTATTCCAACCGTTTTCGTCATGTTAGCGTTTATTGGGATTCTAGTGATACGGGATCATGTGACTATAAGATACAACTATTAAAAAGTAAAATAACCAAAATACCGAACTCTAAGGAAAATTCAAAACGGAAAGTCCCTTATCAAATGGCAAAATCAAAAGCTCAAACACATCAAACCAATGGAAAACAACTATCATATTCCTGACTTGGTACAGGCATTTCCTTATGTAGAAAATGGTGGATTAAACCTGGTTTTATAGCTAGCTAAACCTCTCACTTGTATGACAGTCGCATAAAATTCCATTATATTGACAACACTGTGTGAACAAAACTAACAAACATAATAGGTAAAAATTTCAAAAATAGGGGTACAGCAGTCAACATTGTGTTATAATCTTAATCACTATAAAAACACACAAATATGTCAACAAAGAAAAACAAAAAGACATATAGACAAAGCACATGACCAAAAATGAAATACAAAATTACAAAAAATGACCATAGCATAATAACACAATGGCGGGATGTATAAGTAATGACCCACGCCAAAAGGAAATTACCAAAAATGAACTAAAGAATAATTAAAGGTTAATAATTTACAAAAGACAAATAAAAGAACACTATAACACGTAATTAAGATGATAAACAACGTCAGTAAATAGAATCTATACTTCAAGACCATCATGTATTATTTGTGAAGTTGATACGGAATATTTATCAACAAGGTCTTGGTATCTTCCGATGAACTAAAAAGAACGAGACGTTCTTTGACATAACCCTTGTTCATCAACTTCCTACTAGACACTAGTGACGTTTTATAAATTCTGAGTAGCAGCTGCAAGCTCTTGAATACCGAATGAGTTGGGAATGTATATCCCATATTAATATAGCAAAAAAGACGATGTCCGTATAACTAGTGTATTGCCATTATCTTTTTATAGGGATGTCAACTCTGTGAACAATTACGAATCGCGTACTCGTTGGTTTTAGTGAGCGATACTCAAGTGCTCGCTCGGGAATATATTTACAACACGGAAACACAAAAATACGTACTTTTTATTCTGTGGTTTGTTGTTCAAAGGACAAAAAACCATCTACATAAGTATCTAGGACAAGGAATTACACACCATAAGTAATAGCTCATTACCTACAAGTACTAATAAAGTAAAAAACAAAAATCTGATCAATATAATTTAATGTGATGGGTGAAGTGAACCAAAACCGCGAACTGGTCGACGTGTGGTAGCGGTAAAGTTAGAGTGATACCTAGTGGTATTCAATAGTTGTCTTTCTACAGGTACATAAAATTATAGAAAATAAAGACATCAACACCCATGTTATACCGAAATAATAAAGAATTTATTATGTCAACATGTTTCACCACATGAGTGGCGTCATCAGGACGGTTGCAATAAGAAAAATTATCCCTGAAGTACATTGTATGTGGACTCCCGAAAGTTGATAAAAGCAGAAGTGGTAAAAAATAAATGAAAGATTAAAAATAAAATGATTTATTTATAGAATTGTCATTGTCTTGTTGATCTGTTTATCCAAAAATAATTGTGTGGGTTCCGTACGTGGTAATAGAATGAAGTTCGTGTTGGGTTACGTCACGTCACAATTGTTCGTTTGACGACGTTAAAATGAAGGGAAAAGTTATTAATAAATTGTCTGTATCTTTTCCAAAATAGACAACACCTCACTGGACATTCCGTACAATTTCAAATTGCTTCACTCTGAAAGAGGTACTGCTTCCATATTCGTCGGGAATTTTGTGAAATGTATGGTGTCGCACATGTAGGGAATAATACGGCTATCTGTTGTAAGAGTCTAAAAATTCCGATGTGGTGTCTGGGACTTGATGTTTGGCGTAATATCAGTAGAATCTTGGCACATATTTATTCTCTAAGTACCTGGTCAGTTGTTTTTCAAGTTATTTAGGCCTTGGACATGTAAATTCTGCTAGATTATCCCGGTTGTTTCGGCTATATAAGGGTGATCATATCAAACAATAGTATTTGGTAATCGTTAAGAAAACACATGTTTACAAAGGCGTAAGGATTAGCAGTTGAACGGCAAACGATTTAATGGCGTCTAAGTTCAAGACATTGGTCACGTGATAAAAGGTCAGAGTTTACCGTTTTCTTGTGAACGTGTACACCTCTTGGTTTTTTACCTCGTATCGTCTAATTGTAACTCGTACATAAATAAAACTTGTGGGGTCCAAATCTTGAGTAAATAAGCTTCATTATTATGTATACTTATTTATGAAAGGTGTTATAAAAGTATTCTAAAACAACGATGGAAGTTGAAATTTTTTTTGGAAAATTTACGTAGGTCTACGGAAAATCCCAAATCATTTCTTAAATGGGTTTGGTAACGTATGGAAGTGTATAAAATATGAAGTAAAACCATTTTCTGGATCTTATATATTAATTATAGATCATAAATTCCCCGGATACGCAATTGTGTCAGCTTATTCGTGGCGAAGCGGAGATCAACGGGAGATAACTCCGTACACGCGTCGTAGGAAACTGCAAGTTTACAACAGTAAATTCGAGTAAAATTAATGATTGTAGTTATATTTCGACACTTTCTTGAATAACCATTCAATATTTAATGTTCCTCTACTCTTGTAACATTAAAATAGTCATGGAATGTTTGAATATGGCATTTTTTCAAGTAGCCTAAAACAGGTTTTTGAAAACTTCCAAAGAAGAAAATTATAGATAACTGACTTTTCTCTGAAACTTGGACTTATTTGTATATTCTCAAACACCCTTTTGGTAGATGGAATGATACAAGTGTTTGTTTTACTTTCTTTGTATCAATATTCTTAGAAAGGATATGAAAATAAACTCAGTGTTTGTACATGTTGGTTGTTTAGAACAGTTTGTGTATATATGTCTCTGGTTTAAATATATTAAAATTTCACTCTAAAATTAGACTTGAATTTTTATATTTAAATAAGTATCTAACATAGAAAGTTGTTAATCTGGTGCACTCAAAATGTTCCATCAGAAATGAGATTTAACAAAGTTATTTAGACTGAAGAACTTGTCACTTTTTATGCTGATCATATGGGGAAAAAAGAGTGATATTATAAATCCTAACACAGCATCAATTGTGAAACAATAGTTCTTTCCTACAGACATTTTATTTTTCAAGATGCGAGGCTTGCCGATCAATTTACATATTTAAGATTTCACTGTTAAGAGTGGAAAAATAACTTATTGACAGAGATTCTGTATGGGAATGTTTCTCTTGATATTTTTAAATACATTTATGTTACCAACTACATTGTATCTTTGTTTTTCTACTATGATCTGCAAAGAGATGGGTTCTTTATGTGTGACCTCAATGATCGTCAAGCATGATTATTGGTAGCCTTTATTCCTGATGTAACAATGGAAAATTCTGAGAAAAGCAAGAACTTTTAAGCAGATCCAGGTCTTTTATAAAGAGAGGGTGGATTATTCCTAATTTCCATATACAGAAAAAACATATTTCATTTCATGCCAAATAATTACATACAAGAGGGGTTTATCAGCCATTTGTCAGCAGAACTTGTGTTACAATAGAATTTAAATTTGCATTACATTAAAATACAATATGGAAAAAAAGAAAATGTAGACAATACATGCCCCCCCCCCTCCTCTTTGAAAATTGGCTTGATCCACCCCCGAGATAAGAAACTATATAAGATGTACAAGTTCCGTTGCTCGCTCTTAATCAAGAGAAAAAATCTGAACATCCAAAAAGCCAGAAAGGGATTTAAAACATTATAATCAACACAAAGAAAACTGAACAAAAATCTGTATTGCAATCTGATATCATGCAGTTCTCATAATTCCTATTACATGTATTACTTCAAATTTTGATTTTTTTTCCTTATATTTGAATTCATAAGTCCTACAAACAACTGTTGAGTCCTTTAATTAAATTATTGATTGCATAATGAATGATTAGCTAAGCTGGTCTGTAAATAAAGTCTGAAAATGCTTTGTTTAAATAAAAGAGTGTTATTATGTCATAAAATATACTGAATCAACTTCAAATTTAATCCAAATTCATATTTAACTGCTCTAAAATGCGTAGTCAATTGAACTACAAAACAAAAACCTGAGATTACTATAACAATTAACATAGAGATTGGTCACTTCCCATGTTATAGTAGTCTCAGACAAAAACAAAGCTGACTTAAATACATGTACAGTATGTTCAGAAATTTTTTGAAGAATGGACAACAATGAGATATTTATTTTTCTGATATCAGAAAAAATCTCATAGTATCAAATCAGAATGAGAGTTCTTTTTATTGAGATAATCAATTTAATCGAATTATTTACTTTAATAAAAACCTCATGATAATATCTGAATTTACAGTCATGACTTAGCTTGTCAACCTCTACACTTAAAAATTTAAGCTTCCTAGGCCTAAATGTGGTTGAAATACAGACAATTTTGGTAACTTTTACAAAAAATCTCTTTTTTATGACATACCTTACAATTTCAGAATAAGCTGCATTAAGTTATATATGTATCACATATAAGAATGCTAGTTTGTATTTTAATATCATGATTATCATGATTATTGCAATAAGTTGTTATTATTCAATTAATTAAAAAAAACATCAATTATTTTTGAATTGATAGATCTGGAACTAGTACATACATTTGTTTTTTTAAACATCTATATACTATTCATTAGGGAACTTATTCAAATATATTTTGTACAAGACAGTCATGGCAGTTCACAATTACAGTGGTCATTATAAACATAATGACACAATTTATACAACCAAATTTTATTGTTGATATATGTAAACTGAAATCATTGCAGAATTTTTCTTTCAAATGATTTAATGTTTGTTAGTCACTTACTTTAAATACTTAACCTGTACTAAAATAAAGAGATGTGGTACATGTATGATTGCAAATGAGATAACAGTATAGAAACTATCCACCAGAGTCCAAATGTCTGTTAGCAGTTAAATTATAAGTCACTTTACAGACATCAACAATGAATACATTTCATTGTTATCAGGCAGATGAGGAAATAGAGTAATGATAGCTTTTTAGCTTACTACATGTACAAGAGAATATAAGAAATATAATAATATAAATAAGGAAATAATAGAGACAAAAAAGACAGGACTTAGCCACTGGACTATATGTAAAGTGTTCCCTTACTAATCCTTTAAGGAGCTGCTGTATACTTAGAACAAAGGATGTTGAGGACTTGGCCACATCAATCAGCATTTTTAGACACTACATTATGGTCAATTGCAATCTGCCCTATTTGCTCCAACCTCTAATGAGTATTAAAATTAATACCTAGGTGGGAATTAAACCCATGTACACTGTTCATTTACTCTTTTGTTCTCTATGTACATACATGTACATGTATATGAAATATATCAAATGCAAAAAAATGCTGGAATGTAAATATGGTAATTTACATCATGTACATTATTACAGCCTCTTTTTTTAAGGACCTAGTAAAGGAGGTCCCTGGACCTAGCTAGAACTATTTCTTAGGCAAGGTGTATTATATAACTCTTGAAAGTAGTTAAATGCAATTGTAAAATTAATTTTATCTGCTGTTAAACAATAATAACACGATAATGGTTATTTCTAAGTATTTAGTAACAACAGCGTGCAATTTAGGTAAACAAACATCAATAATCTACCACGTGTTTGTCTGCTGTGCTTGAATATTCAAAACGACCCATCGGGTTTATTTACACGAATTTTTGCTAAAGCAGACAGTTAAACATGTCTGTTTACCTAATAAGTTCTATAAAAAATGCATTTGCTGTTATGACTTGTGTATGCATGGAAATATAATGAACATAACATTGATTATTTACCGTAAATATTGAATACACATCATTCCTGAGCTATACACACAAAACACATGGCACTTTTGTAACGATGGATGGTAACGTATAGCCACTTTATAACAGTAAATCCCATTGGATAAGCTACCCTACACAGTACATAATATGCAAATTAATGATTAGATACGAATTTGTGTCAGCTCTCAAATCGATGGAAAAATGTAAACATTGGAATCCGCCATTTTGACATAGGAAACAAACTAATTTTGAATCTTGGATTAAAGGACATTGCGCACATTGCCAGCGTATCATGCATAACCAGTCATGTGCAAATATATCTTTTAATTAGTTTTATACACTTACTTTCTATGTTTTAGTTAATTTAATGTTTTAATTTACTACAGAACGGAACATCGTTCTCAAAGACGGCGTAGAAAAAATTATAGGTGGCGCTGTTTGTGGGCGTAAACATTTTACATACGGGTACTTTTTTGTCGACAAATTGACCTCTATCTGTCAGATTCAGGCGTTTGCCGTTCAACTGTAGAAGTTTAACTATTCACTGAGGGTCACCAGAGGATGCAACGAATTTATTTTATTTGGAAATATTTTCTTGTTAACTATTTTTGGGACAGTCGGTTTTGCAACTTTGTAAATTACAGTCTTGCAGACGAAAATATTTGCTCTGACGGTACCGATGTGACGGAATGGCTAAGACATGTTTAATCTAAAGTGTTAGTCTAGGTATAGCCCACGTATTTTCGGAGGCATTATTAATGACAATTTAGCACAAGCATTCGAAACAAAATGTATTTTATTTACTAGATTGATTGATCAGTGATGCCTATTTAATTTTCAGAAAGAGGTTCTAAAGAAAATCAATTTTATATAAAGAAGACAGCAATATTCTAACAAGAAACCGATTAGTCGAGTATCGTTTTGATATTCGATACTCGGTACTACCGAGCGATACTCGAATACTTGAGTACTCGTTGACATCCCTATTTTTTTGTAATCAGAAACTAAAGGGTATCTTTTGTCCAAACCATTTGTTTCTGAAATTTAATTCAAAAGGATTTCAAAATTTGCATCTGAAAATGTTAATAGTAGGTACGGGAGGCAGTCTGTTGCTATACTAACATAATGGCTGTCCAAATCAAAAACCAACAAAGATTACTACGCATATAAGGACTGTCATTCAGATATCTCTTTTGGATGATTTTGAAAATGATTGATGAACTACTTATTTGTTTTTTGAAAAGGTCATTTAAAGTGTTCAAATAATTTGTAACCATATTGTTATTTTTCATTAGTATTGGCATCATTGAACACATGACCTACATGACATAATCCTCTTCAATTTGGCGGTGGAGTAGGGCTATAGCAGTTCAAAGTCAATGAATCGTGTTCTTTATTTCATTCCTGAAGTCTTTCAAACAGCCTCAAAAACACTTAATCAATTTGGCAATATATTGCACTCCCGAAAGAACCTTGTATAATTATTCCAATCGTAATATAATTTGTGTGGCTATTTATATTTACTATTTATTTCTAGATAACTTTGATTAGTATAATCTAAAAGCTTCTTCCGGAAAATAACAAAAGAAATATATTTTAAATACACGCTAAGGAATCAGATTCAAATTGGGTATTATGAAATCCGATATAAATCTGGATTTATCATATCGGAATTGAATCCTGGTTCATTGGTCAATGTTAAGTTTTTGTGTGTTGGTCTGCTTCTTAGATACTTTAAACAACAGGTCAACAATATTTGGTGTATGGAATGATATTAAGATGTACATGTCTGTCTGGCAGAGTTCATCTTACCTTGATCATATTTTATGGTTCATTAATTAATGTTAAGTTTTCCTATGTAAATCTGTTACTTAGATACTTTAAGCCATAGGTGAACTCTATTTGGTGCACTGAATGATTGTAAGGTATACATGTCTGTCTGGCCTGTATCATGTGCTTGACCTCATTGGTCATTGGTCATTGGTAAATTTTATGTTTTCATGGTTTTATCTGTTTCTCTAAAACAATAAGAAATTATAGTTCATCTACATTTGAACATGTCTGTCTCGCTTGGTTTATCTGACCTCGACCTTTTTGTCATAGATTATTGATTATGTTAAGTTTATTAAATACTTGTAGTAACACTTTATCTTAAAGATTATCAACAAAAAATCAATTATTTTCAGTAAAGCAGACGAGATATTTCAGCGTGTACAGTCTTGTTTGTTTATATTGCAAAAGTTCAAGCAGTTAGAGCAAAACATACCGAGAAAATATATTCATCAGATCAATGGATATCTACCTTGCACTTTTCAGAAAATTCAGATCACCCATTTTTGAACTTATTGCCACTGAGATGTCCATTTCTAGCAAATTTAGCAGTATTTCGTTATAATTTTGGGAACTTTAAGAGACAGAGAAAAACTTTAAAAAGTAAAACTGACCAGCAAAACTAGCTCTTCAAATAAGTTAAAATGACCGAAATCGGCAATAGACTCCGTATTGGAGGAGCTGCCCTTGAATTGCTACTTTTTACCCATTTTTTACCAGTATAAGGTTTCTTTTGAAATTATAATAGCAGAAAGAGAGAAATTGTTAAAAGCAGAATGATCAGCAAATTATGATTCACAGGTAAAATGGCCGAATCGTCAGTTGACTCAGGATAGGAGTTATTGCCCTTGAATACAAAAATGATGTGAGGTATGATTGCCAATGAGAAAACTATCCAACGACTTTTTTTTACACTTTTTCTGTTCCGGTTTATTATCTTGAAAAAAATTAACAGATAGAAGAATATTTAAACAAAATCTACAAATTAGTCAATGTAGACAAAAGTATAAGTCTACTCATCACAGGTTTCACTGTTCTTGATATTTTAACAGAAACTATTATAGTAGAAAGTAAGAATATATCTGTAAATATCAAAATGGTCAACAAAGTAAGGTCTACAAATAAGTGAAGGACCCAATCGTCAGTGGACTCTTAGCAACACAATAACTATAAATAAGTTAATCTGAATGCAGTTGTTGATTTACCCCTTCATCACAATGCTAACAGTTATTTTGAATTTTTCTTTCTTTCAAAATATAATGAAAAGACCGAAACTTGGTTCAGCAACATTTATCAACAATACAAGATTTTGACCCACACAGTTTTCATTCAACACAAATATTTGTGTTGCAATGAATGATAAATGCAAAATGCCAGTTGCAGCGTTTAGTTTGTTTATTTATATATGTATATTAATATATGAAGGGTAGCAGGGTGGGAATTCCATGACATCTCAAATAAATACTTAGCATAAAAATAGACAGATAATTGCATCCTCAAGATGACATTTCAAGAAAACAAACTTCCTTGTTTTCGAAGCTTTTACAGTTTTGTTTTGTCCAAAACAAATTGACAAAAGAAATGAATATATCATTATGGAATTTTTAGTTGAAAAAGTTCGATGCATTTGTAACAACAGTTACTAGGATAATAATCATGCATGAATTGGGCAAAGGTCCCTTTATGATAAAAAAAAACTGAACTGTAACATTCTACTTAGTATCTTCCACATGAATTTACAATGTCTGATATATACAAACGTATGACAATGACTGTTGTGAGCACACGGTCCACTGCATGCACAAATCAAATCGTTCTGCTAAAACTGTGAACTTTAGAAGAAGAAGATGCGAGTACTTTTATTTCAATATTTTGTGTCTTTTTGGTTTTTTTAATTGTGATATGTCGGGTAGGCCATTTCCAAATTCATGATTGTACAATTTGTTTTAATGTTTTGTTGTTACACCACTGTACCTAATTAGAGGGAAGCGAATGGGTGTTGAAGGTCATACGGTGAAAAGCAATTGTATTGTTCACATTTTGTTCAATTCTAGTCAGTTTTTATCAGTCATGTATAAAAAGCATGGATCGATTTTATTTTTGCAGTAGAGATGTATTGGAGACAATGTATATATTAAGGAGGAAACTAGAGGCAACAGTAGTTAGATTATCTAACTGCGTATATTTTACTGAAATAGACCAGTCAAACGTATATTGTCGTTAAAGAGGTCGCTTAAACTTATGCATCTTTTAAAACTATTTTAAGCATATTATGTTGAAAATCATCATTTTAAGGGCTTTTATTATCTTAAATAAAACTATTCTATTTAAATAGATTTCTATCTGATATGGAACTGAAGATATCGCTCTTTTACGTAATATAAGTTGCGATTATTTGAAAACGCTTATTAAATAAACAAATAGATGCCCAAAAGTAAAAATAGGAACCACTGATCCACCTTGCCCCATTTTTATTTATTCTGTAGCTTTGGTTACAAATGGGACTAACGTCTTACCAAAAATCACCAGCACCGTATCAAGACCCCATCACAATGTCAGGACCAACCAGCACAGAATCAGGACATGTCTTAACTGAGAAAATGCACAATTTTGATAATTTGGAACGGTTTTTCATAAAATAATTTTGTCTTGCGGATTTGACCATTGAAAACGGACCCTAGGAGCTTTTTTGTTTTCTATTTTCATTTCTAGATATTTTAAAAAATTACCACTTGTGTTTTACGCTTACTGAAACAGTTAAGAGTGCCAATTTTTTCTTTTTTTTTTTTTTTTTTTTTTTTGCCTTTGAACACATAAGAAAAAAAAATTTAAACATCTCAACTATTTCCTTCCATTTTTTATTCGAGAAAACATAAAAAATCATCATTTTTGTCTTTAATTACATATTTTCAATGATCACCAGCTCTGGTCAGGCCCCAATCACCAGCACAGAACATTCTCTTGCAATATAACTTATCCACCGTGGAGAAGCAAGACAAAGAAAACTAGATTTTTTCACCTAAACATAATTATTGTCAAGCTTAATTCTACATGACTTTCTATAACTAACAATAGTCGACCTCACAAATATACTGATATTGGCGACCACACGGATAGTCAACCCACTCTGCTTTTTCTGTTCTGAACATCACACAGTTGTTATTTGTTCCCTTTGCACCCCAACTACGTTCCCATGGGAAAAAAGTAGCTTTGGTTTGATCATAGCTCCATCGATACTCTCCTTCCGTCAAATCTGAAAGGCCTATCCAGTAATGTCTATCTGCAAGAAATTATATTCTTTAATTTTTCAAAATGAACTTAATAATTATTGAACTTTAGTACATGTTGATATCAAAAACAAAGAAAATAAACATCTGTAGAGCTATAAATAATGAAGCAATATTATTATCAAAAACAAGCTACACATATTAAAAAATATCGACATTTGTTCGTCGGTATCTCAAATATAGGATTTTTTTTACATTTATAAAATATTTTTGAACTTTATCGTATGAAGCAATTCCAAAATTCTTAAAATATACCATTAAAGGGGTTTCAAACGTACAAGCTCTAGCCAGCCGAGAGAGAAAATAAAACATAACATTTACCTTAACACTATCAGGCAGATTTGACATAATTATATTCATCGTATTTTAGAAGCGATTAAAATTATATTAATTTTATTTGATTAGTTACTATTTTACTTTTACTTTATAGTAAATATTTTTATATTTATTTTGTATTGCTGATTCTTTCATTTGTTTTACTATACTATGGAAAATTGTGTGTATTTAGGATAGGTGTCAATATTTTCCTGTTTGTTTCTTCAATGCTATTATGGACTATTATGGTATAACGAAGTCCGTCCGTTCATCTGTCCACATGTCAAAACTTTCTAAAATTAATCAAATTTGCTTTAAACAGTTATCCTGAAATTATAACAAAACAATAACATCAGGATTGGCAGAAGAAAGCTACCCTTCGATTTTGTTTTTGGTTTGTCGTTCCAGAGATTCGATACTTGTTTTATTTTAGATTTTTGCATTTATTCACTTTTCGCACATTAACTAAAGATTGCTTGAATCATGTTGAATTATATTTAGAAAAAGGATAACACTGTTGTCCTTTTCAATTTTGATATTATGTTAATTGTCGTTCCAGATATAGGAATTTAACTGTTAGATAAAAGGCAGTTCTTCTTTTATCGCACACTTACTTTTGTATATTCTTGTCTTTCATTTTTGATAATGTGCTTAGTCTATATGCCTTTTGGTGGGTTTTTTTTGTTACATATTTGTTTGTTTTTATAATGATTAAGATTATAACACAATGTTGACCGCTGGACCCCTAATTTTTACATTTTTACCTATTATGTCTGTTTGTTTTGTTCACACATCGTTGTCAATATAATGGAATTGTATGCGACTGTCATACAAGTGAGAGGTTTAGCTAGCTATAAAACCAGGTTTAATTAACCATTTTCTACATAAGAAAATGCCTGTACCAAGTCAGGAATATGACAGTTGTTATCCATGCGTTTGATGTGTTAGAGCTTTTGATTTTGCCATTTGATTACGGACTTTCCGTTTTGAATTATCCTCGGAGTTCGGTATTTTTGTTATTTTACTTTTTACATGTACAAGAGTATGATATGTAAAACTCAAAAACTTTACGCGACTTTTTCCTGATTTGTCACTGCACTTCTATATGCGAAAAGAGCATGTCATCCGCTCTTGGCCAAACTGTTTATTTGTTTGTATGAATATGGATATGTTATATTATTATGGGAATATCGTTTGAATTTCTAACGTTACTTACCCTTAAGCGGTCTTTTAGAGGATATTTCATCGCTTTCAGTCTTTTCGTCAAACTTAACCATATATCCACCTATTTGTCTACAGTTGTTCTATAAAAGAATAAAACAAGTATGTCATTTCAGCCTTCTATTTCTTTCCAGTTTCAAATCGCCTATTTCTTTTTCATTTTTTTTTTTAATTTTCTGTGGGTTTTTTCGAGAGAAAAAAATATTTTATCACAAGAAATGTAAATGTTTAACAGGCTGATATGATTATCCAGTTGAAATCAAACAAAAGAAATGAAACTCTTTTTTAGCGAAGGTAAAAATGGTCAACTTGGTATATTTGAATTGTTTAAATCTGTTTCTATGGGCTTTAAAAGTTTGATATAGGTGCATAATTTAGATTTTGGGGCATTTCATATACGTTTTTATACTTAAATTATAGTATGGAGCTTCGAGACATTTTAAACTCTTTAAGTAAAGACATATGTTCACAAAACAGGCGATTAAGGTAGGTACAAATACATGTGGTATTAGTTATTTTGTGAAAAAAAATGGGAAATAATCTCATCGAAAAGAGAAAGTCCGATACACCATTTTTCTGTTTGAGTTGACAGTTTTTTCTTGAAAACATATAACTAATTGATACAGCATCTCGCTTCAGATTCCATTGATTATATATTAAGGCAACATGTTGATATTATAACGTTAAAAATTCACAGTACCAAGAAATGAAATATATGGGTCAAGCGAAATACCTTTCTAATGAGTTATAAAAACAGAGTAACAAATTATTAAAAGCACTTTACGACAGACTTTCATTTTTTGTGTGTGTTTTTAGGGTAGTCAGTCTTCAACCTCTGAAAAAAAATTGTCTTCCCTTCCACGAAATACTTAATTAGAATCTTTTTAGTGTTTTTTTTTTACTTTCAAAAATTCACCCTGACAACCGATAAGACAATTGTAGGGATTGTATTGATGCAATGTGGATAAATTTATGGCTTTTCAAAGCTAAATTGACAGCACGTCATCATTACAATAACTCTATTTTTACGTTTGAAAAAATTAGGTGTCGTAATGGGGAAATAATTTTGACGATGTAAAATCTTGACTGACACGAAGTTTCATTTCCCTTTTTTTCGTACATTTAACGGATTAGCAATCATTGTTGTGTTTGTTTGTCGTATGAAATGCGGTTTACTGGATTGTTCCAAATCCAAATTTAGATAAATCAGTTTAGTTGAAAATTGCCAATTTTTCATTTGGCATTGTACAAAAAAAATTTATATCACTTAATGCAGACCTTTTCCCTAAATGGTACCTTAACCCAGTATTCCATAAATTATACATTTAATTTGATAAATTCTGAGCTGACATATTTTGCAAATTTTCCAAAGATATAAAACTGCAATTCGTTTCTGCATAGATAAAAATAGCAGATAACTGAATTTGATTGGGTATTTTTGTGTGGTGATGAAAATTATGTTTAATTAGACTTTGATTCCTCATCTAATCTTTCTTTATGGAAAGCTTAAAAATAATTGTCAGACTGAAGAATATATATAATATCATCTATAGACAATTGTTATTGTAAGACTTAGTTAACATTCACCAGGTAATGAAGTGTGTAGATACATGTACATGAACATCTAAAGAGTACACAGAATATGTAAGAAATGTAGAGTTCTCGAAGATGACATCATTTCTTTTGTTATTGTGAAATGAATATGGCATAATGCCCAGAATTTTTTGGTCATCTAGGAAAAAAATGTGCCATCATTTTCAGGTTCTTGATCCATTTGATAAATTATTACGCATTCGTTGAGCCTGAACTTGTTTGTCACATTGGAGTCTTTATTAAACAGTCTTAAACTGAGGAAGACAGGTTCATAATATATATTTAGTAGATTTTATCTTACATTTGTATATCAACTTAATTGTTAACTTGTTGTTTTGTTGTATGTGTGTATTTAATTTGTTTTTGTTTGACCCTTATGGGTGTAACTTTGAAATAAAGATTTATTTTTATAAACAGTTACTATCATACAATTTTTGATGCTATAAATATTCTTAGAAAAAATTTCTGAAAATAACAATTTATGCCTTCTTTCATCTTGCTGAAGTGTATTTGATTTTTGGTTTTATACATTTGTGGTTTTGTGTGAACTCGAATGGCGGGTGATGCATACATAGCAGTAGATACTTTCTCTGTAGACACACATGGTCTTGCTCCTGTTTGAGGTCATGTGATTCCGTCAGTTTTTGTTTGTTGCCTTAATTTTGCTCTTCTTAATCGATTTATGAGACTCAAACATTGGTCAACTTCTTTCGTCTTAATTTAATACAGCAGTATACAGTACTTAATGCCATAAGGAAAGTCGATAACAGCAAAAATGTCATAAAAACACAATTAAGTCATCAAATAGTTAACTGGAATAAAACTTATAATGTGAGCTGATCCTCGACAGAATCCCATGGTGAAAAAATTGGACCCAGCCTCTCCGACTAAAGGTTTTGATATGCCCTTTACAATTGTTTACCGTGCGGGCTGTATCAAATATGCAACCGGTCCTTCAATAATTGGACAATACCACTCTCCTAGCACAAAAATACCTTTCTAGCTTCAATCGTACAATGTAAAGATTAATTTCTTTAAGAATGATTTCTGTTTGTGCCGTAGCTCAGGCTAGATATTTGAAAGCAGTGAAAATAAATTCAATTTAAGGGTTTTATTCAATCACTTTTTCTGATTAATTTTCATTTCATGTTTTTTTTTTTAATATTATTCATTTCAAGTTGATCGCCTCGATATAGTTTTTGTGCTTCTGAGCGTAAAACATTCAATCAACAATAAATGAGTACCTTTTGTATAATCACAAATATATATATCAAATATGAAATGTACTTCAGCAAGACTGAACGACAACGAAAACGATACTGTTATTGCCAGGAGTTTTTCTGACTTACAGGCAAATTATCGCATAAAAATAATGATGTACTCAACCACAGTCTTGGTTTTATCTATTAATAGCGAACATATCCTACATAATCGCTACATACATGTATTGGAATTTAGTAAATTGATTATCTGGAAATCCCTAAAGGCTCACACACGATAGTATCGTTTCTTAGGATGTTAACTTTTAAGGCATATCTATAATACACTGCTACCTTCAAATAATAATAACAATAAACTATACAGGAAACTAATATCCTTCCAACATAATTCTTCAGGAAAAAGGCAGAAATGCTTTGTTTAAAATTAAGAAGACGTGTTCTTAAGATAAATTAAATCACTGCTATCAACTTGAAAAACTATTTTACACTTTGGTTGTTCAAATTTCTCTTCATGGCAGTGAAATTTTGTTGTGGTTAATAAGTTCAAAGATTCTGAACCCTTTGAACATCTTCATATGCAACTTATAGTTTTAGGAGTAAAGTGCAAAACATCAAATGTAGCTTGTCAAGCTGAGAAAAACATAACTCAACTGCACTTACAAAAATTTCCTGCTAGCTATACACTTTCTAAATTATATTGTAAACTCCTCTGATTCATTGGTCTATAAAATCAATACAGAATGATGCAACCAGTGAATGGGTCAATATTGTATAATACTGAATAAATGAATTAAAATTTGGCAATCTAAATTTGGACCACAATGATACATAATAAAGCCATTATAATCCTTAATAAAAAAATACAAAATGAAAAATGATATATACAGGAAAATTAGAAATCACATACTAACTAGTGTTTTCAATAATATAGAAATTTAGCACCAGTGTGGATATCCCAATTTTAACTAGATATTATTGGAATTGTAAGTTGTATTGGATTTAATAAGTATGAAACAGAATTCCAATTTCTTATAGGAGGATTGTACTGTAAGATATATCACAAAAGTTTAAAAGACTACTTATTCTTACTTTTATGACCATATATTGCAATGTATTTTTATGTGCACTAGTTTCACCATTAATTTTCGCCCTCCTTGTTTTATTTATTTTCAGAAAGTTGCGAAGGTATAGAATAGGTCCTTAATAAGAAAAAAAACAATCAAAAGGTTAAATACATTAATGCGTAATAACAATAAAACTCTGCAAATATTTTGGGGAATTTTTAACGTTACCCTCAGCAGACAACTAGGCCAATCTAAAACAGACTTTTTCTCCAATGTAGTTTCATACACTGTAGCTTTGCCGACTGAGTCCTCCAAAATTTTCAAATGAAGCCCTTAATTAGATATAAGAAGATATAAGGACTCAGTGTCCTAAAGTTTATTTTGACAGAATTGAGACAACGATTGTCACTTACCTCTGCTTTGAACCAATCAGTTTTATCTTCACTGTAGTAGTAACAGTGTCCTTTATATTTGTACCATTTTCTTTCTAAAACTAAATAAAATCTTTAAATGTCGAGCTGTTATCAAGTTTATCAGCAAATTCTATATTAATTTTAACAAACAATTTGGATCGCAAGTATATTTTGTCGTACAAGGAAAACAAGAATGTTAATCTCTGAATATCAAAACAAAGTCTTTTCATTTAATTGTTCGATGACTACATGCTCAGGAATAATCATAGTCTGTTGAACATCATACTATCTATGAAGAGAGTGTTAGAACTGAAGCTATGTAATCCACAAAGTTAAATACAAGTTGACATTGTGTTGAAAATAGATATGAACTTAATAAACATTGTTACTGCCATGCATAACTCTGATTGTAATCACAGACTTTGCAAAAACGACTTGGCTTTAAAACAAACACATAAGTGTTACAAACG
Source organism: Mytilus californianus (assembly GCF_021869535.1). NCBI lineage: Eukaryota > Metazoa > Mollusca > Bivalvia > Mytilida > Mytilidae > Mytilus > Mytilus californianus. The sequence continues at coordinate 54,574,642 of NW_026262679.1, read as the reverse complement.
TACTGTTGCCTATAATTGCTTAAATCCCCTTCATTTAAACTTTGTGAATAGTTGTCTTATTCGAAATCATACCACATCTCCTTATTTTTATATTCAGTTATCTACTAAGTATTTATATATCTTTATTTTCACATAGGACTAGTGTTCTATATTTTATGTTAAAGCTTATTTTCCCTAACAACGGATTATATAGTCGAGCAGACCATGTACGAGTATTGCATTATTAGGCACCAATTGAAATTTTATAAGTGAGGTACACCCCTGTCGACACATGGCCATTGAGTAAAGCACGCGCTTGTGTGGAGTTGCAAAGTTTGCTAATAGCAGTTGAGTATTATGATTATTGAGGTCTATTTTCTGTCGAGATGATTTTTCTTACCTATGGTCCAGAATGTCTAAATATTGCTATATCATGCATATGTATAGATAACGCAAGTGTTTTTTTAGTTTGATATTTATTTTGTAGGGGTTTTATGTCCAGTTTTTGTTGTCGATGTATCCGTTGCATAAACTGTCGACTGGTCTGTGTCGGAGAGAGATAATAAATGGTGTCATTGAAAATATGATAACAGCTATATGTTTTCAGATATAACTAACAACGCCGTGAGTCGGCGAAATAACAAATATGCAAAAAGTCCGTTCAAATTATCTGTTAAAGAAATCGAGAAGTCCGTGCAAATATAATTAATTTTAAAGTAACCATGGCTCACTGAAGTAATTATTGTAGTATAAAATATACAATATAGTGTTCTCTCCATCTGTTAAGAATCAACCAAAAATATGTGACAACTAGTTATATTCGTTTGTTTTACGATTATTTTTTAGTGATGATAAATGAATTTCTTTCAAATTTATCACGTTTTTTACCTATTTTCTAAAATTTCTTAGTGCTTATCATTTCAGTGCTTACTTGTATTCTAATGTTTTAGTATATACACTTTTATCATACTTCCATTTTGTTTAGACATGTTAAAACAAGTCTTTCACGTATAAATGCAAAATTGCGTGTACGTAATGCATGTTGTTATTATTGTTTTTATGGTATTTATATGCTTTCATATTCAGTCAAAATGTCTTGCAAGCTTGTCTTGTATAGTTTTAAAAATGCCGAATCAAAATCAAAATTTCTTATCTTATCTTATTAAAAGAAATCCAAGAGCAACAAACCAATTTTTGTTTACAGTACGTGCATCTGTCAACCTTACCGGGAAGTGTACAGAGTAAATGATGATGTGAAGACTTTGAAATCATTTAGCTCATTCGGTTTTATTCATAACATTATATTCAGTTCCGTTTTGGTGTGTGTTTATTTACTAGTTAAATATTTGTTTATTCATTTCGTTACTTCATATATGTTGAATTCACTTTATATTTGTTTTGTTTTGCTTTGTTTTGTTTTTTTATTTTATATTTATATTAAGTTTTTTATAACATTGGCCACTCGACAATCCAAAGAACTTCGTTACAAAAAGGCCGTTGGACTTAATTTATTACATCTAACGTTTGTTGAGAATTATGTGATACCTGTTTTACCGTTCCCAATTTCCAATGACGACATCAATGCTATTTTATATATGTACACTTTTGTCAACAAATGAATAATTAGAAATAGAAGAAAACAAACTATATTAATTTATCTTTTTTTTTCAAAATATTATTTGTGACCAAAAAAACCAATCTATAAAAAAGGTATAACCGCGATAAATGACCAAAAATAAGCATGCAGAATTACCAAATTTTAAACAAACTACGAATAATAAGTCTTGGTGTTTCTTTTTTCAACTATGAGTCCCATATCATTAGTACCAACGACTATTTTATACATAGAAGAACAAGCAAAGTTTTTCTCATTGTATACGCGATATACAATATTTATCTATTACTGACATGTTCATTATTCCTTCTTTAATAAAACGATGAGAATGCAAAGAGAGGGTATATCTTGTAGGCAGCATATTCAATTTTTTTCTTAAATGCAACCAGTGTTAATACATCTATGATTTACATTAATAAAAAATCTCACCTGTAAAGTTTTGTCCTAACGAAGACAAATCGCTTTCCAAACTCGTTATCTTTTGATCCATAATATCAAGTTTATTTTTCAATTGTCCAATTCCTCCTCGCATATTACCTAATGCGCTCTTCGATTTGGTAATGAATGGAAAACTAAGAACAAATGTACTGACAGATAACAGTAAAGCAAACTGGAATTGAAGTTCCATCCTTTCGAATCTTAAAAGTAAATACAAGAAGGTTTCATGAATATATGATTTTGGGACTAAGTACCGTATAGCGGGTTATTTTCGCGGGTGTAAAATTTCGCGATTTCCATTGAATAAGGTATACGAAATATTTTGGTGGTTATTATTTTGGCGGATTCAAAACTTTTATCAATACCTTTGCGTGAACACTTTTAATTTGGCGGAATTTATTTTGGCGATTTTGTTTTATCCGCGAAAATAACCCGCTATACGGTAATGTATGCGATATTAATTTAAAAAAAAAATGTTTTTATTAATCTATAATGGTTATTTATCTATTCAATTTGTTCATTCGCCTTAAAAAAAGCTATCCAAAACACCGTAGACAAGAGTGTGCCAACTAAAATGAGCCAAGGAAGACACACACATCCATGGATAAACACCACCATTAGACGAAAAATTAATCAAAAACAAAAAGTCCACAAGAAGGCCCAGAAAACAAAAAAGAAAAGAGACATGGATAGATATAAGAGACTCAAACAAGAGGCACATTGAGAAGTCAGGCAAGCCAACAAAAAATATATGGAAGAAGTTAGCACCAATTATAAAGACAACTCGAAAAAATTTTGGTCATATATAAAGAGCAAGGGTCAAACATGGACAGGAGTAGCACCATTAAAGAACAGATTGGGATTCCTACAACGCGATAATAAGAGCAAAGCTGAGATACTTAATGAACAATTCCAGTCAGAATTTACAAAGGAAAACCTAAATAACTTTCCCAACAAAGGAAAAAGCCCATATTCTACCATGGATGATATCAAAATCAGCACCAAAGGAGTACACAAACTACTAAAAAACAAAAAAACCACACAAAGCTACTGGTCCAGACTCAATTCCATCCTTCATACTGAAAACAGCGGCAGACCAACTCGATCTTTTCTTACAGAATTGTACCAAACATCACTCAACACCGGTGAAGTCCCACAAGATCGAAGAGATGCTAACGTGGTACCCCTATTCAAGAAAGACGATAGACATTTAGCTTCCAACTACAGACCTGTGTCACTTAACCTTATCACATGCAAGGTCTTGGAACACATAGTCCACAGCAGTATAATGGACCATTTTGACAAACATAACATCCTAACTAATGCACAGCATAGATTCCGCAAAAAACGATCATGCGAATCACAATTAATCATAACCATCAACGACATTGCAAAAAAACTGGAAAAAGGATCCCAAGTCGACATCATCCTTCTTGACCTTGCAAAGGCATTCGACAAAGTACCACACCATCGCCTTTTACACAAACTAGAATATTGGAGTTAACCCTAAAGCTACAAAATGGATTCGTTTTTTCCTCGAAAATATAATGCAGAGCGTAAAATTAGAAGGATCTGTCTCCTCTCAAGTCCCGGTACTATCTGGCGTTCTCCAAGGCACAGTTCTTGGACCTCTATTGTTTCTGACCTGCATAATTGACATGCCAGAAATACAACGTCATCTGAAACCAAACTATTTGCAGACGATAGCCTTCTCTTTAGAACGATCAACAACCAAGCAGACAGTGACCTTTTGCTAAAAGACCTAACATCATTAGAAGATTGGGAGAATAAATTGGAAATGAGCATCAACGCAAAAAAATGCATAGTAATCAGAATATCACAGAAGAATAAAGAAATAATAGATACCTCATACAAACTTCACGGACATACACTAGACAATGTTGATGCCAGGAAATATTTAGGCGTAACCATCAGCAACAACCTATCCTGGGATAGACACATTGACAACATTGTAGGCAAGGGAAATAAAACATTGGGATTTAACTACAGTGGGAAAGCCTGGAAGAACGTAGGAAAACCAACAGACTTTATATGCTATTTAAAATCCAGCATGGGCTAATAGATATAGACAGACAACAATATCTAATCCCCAACGCATCCGGACCAGAGGTATAGGCCGCTTTTATCAAGAAAGAGCAAAACCTGACACCTATGGACAGTAATTCTTCCCAAAGACCATCAGGGATTGGAATCGACTTCCATCTAAAACCACCTCGGCTGACACGATAGAGGGATTCAGAGCTGCTCTGAAAGCAGGCTCTGAAAGGAAGTAAACATCATAGCCTGTACATAGTTTTAATTTTAAATTGGTGAACGTTTTAAATGTAAAACAATTTTATGTGTTGCCCGACACTGCGCAAAGTTTTCGCGGGATCATACACATTCATATATGAATTCGGTTCGTTACTTGGAAGAAGAATGAGGAGGAGGAGGTCAATGTCACTGTCTGGTAAACAACAAAGACAGGGTAACAGCGATAATTCACGAATACGTTCTAATATTAGCATGTTGTATATTCTAACTAATTTGATTCGTTCAGAAGGAGTTACATATTCAATAGTATTTTCAAAGGTAGACAATAGAAAACGATAGATAGAAAACTGATATTTTTAAAAAATATCTCTAAATAAAAATTTATAAACCTCAATATTTTGTGACGCAATCGTAACAGCCAATCAAATGAATATCTGCTCTATTTCAGGCGTATTGGCAAGCATATAACAATTATAGCATTTGTACGAAGTCGATACGAGGACAGGTCGACCTTAAGAAGTAGATCGACCTCAGACTACGTCCCAAGTCGACATACTTCTTTCAGGTCGATATATCCTCGTATCGACCCCATAAATAAACTATAATTGTTCAATACTGCCTTTTATATTTTTTTTTATATTTTATTATTAATTTTTGATTTTTCATTATAGTATATGTTTTAATTTTTGTAAAGAAGAATAAAAACGAGAGGCGAAGGATACCAAAGTGTCTCATATGTCATTAAGATTGAAATCTTATAGGATTTTGAAGATTTTATATTGTGACTTAATTAGATTTGGACACTATGATCAACTATTTACTAACTTACTTACTTACTGTCTTATTTATACCTTACTTACTTACTTACTTACTTACTTACTTACTTACTTACTGTCTTACTTATAACTTACTTACTTACTTATTTTCTTGCTCTATTTAACTGCCATGTTAAAGAGTTAATGCTTCGCCTGTACCGTATTGTCTTCGTTTTATTTAGTTAATTATCTTTCATAACCATCTTAAAGATTTAAAAGATCTCTTAAACTTGTTGTATCCAGCAATATATGCTTGTGCCTGTGTTTTAACGGGACTTTACACCCTCTCTTCTAAGACTGCTCATTGATGTTAACAATCTTGACGACGCATACGTTTGGATGTTTTTCAGGGGATGCTTCATAGGTAGTTCTATATTGGGATCTTGCTTAAACGACCATTTTAAACAGAATAAGCAAAAATACTCAGTTACCTAGTTAGTGTGGGTTTTTTTCTTTATAATCATAAAACGTTACAGTACATGAATTATATAGATTGACAATATTTAAAAAAAAAAAAACACGATCCGTTGATAACAACATAAGTATTTCTGCTTTATATATTGCTTTAAACAAATGATGTGCTAAATTAACTATGATGTGTATATATGCATCTATGGAATACGCATGTAACACTTGCTTTTAATTTAACTACGTGCATTGCATATATTATAAATAATGTGATAACCTCAAGAAATACATTTACTATAATGTTTCATCTGAGAGCAATTGAACAATTAATGGAAAATATATTTGAGAATGATATTAAAATCTAAATTGATTAATTGTATAAATCAAATTACATACTAGTAATGAAAATGTTTTCTTTCTGTATTTATATTTGATTTTCTCCTTTAAATCATTTAAATTCATATATCTTAATAATGAATAAATAAATCTAGCTTACCTTTTTAAATAAAATAAGGAAGCAACTCAGTTTCCTTCTTATTGATGTAAAAATGTCGACCAAACGAATGATCTTGCTTATATATATACCCTATTGATACATGTCACTCTCACTGCCCAGCCGAAACAAGGTTTTCCCTTGCAAACGATGGAACTGTTGCCAAAATTATTGCTGCTTCAAAATTGCAAAATGTATTTTATTTTATTTAAAGAGCATCAAGATGATTATTTCAAAAATTAAATAGAATTATTTTTCGAACACAATTTTGACTTATTTATAATTGAAGTTACTAAAGATTTGTTTTTTTATAATTAGTAATTTTTTTATTCAGCATATTCAGAGATACATCAATCAGTCGTACCTCAGCATTTTGATTTGTCGTTATTTATATTCCTATGGGCCCCAGTATATTACTAAATAGTAATGAGGCCGAAGCTTAATTGTTAATTTGTAAATATGGTTTTAACCTTGGATTGATGATAGTTCGAAATGCTTACGTACCTCTTGGCAAACATCTTACTTTTCGTGATTTATATTATAATCTAACAACGTTTTGCACTTTTGTTTATAATCTTGTTCCAAAGAAAAAGTCTGTTATTCGTACAAATAATATTTATTTAAATGAACAGTTTATTTTATTATATCATATACTTATATTAATAAATGAATCTAGAACGAAAGATTCGTAGTTATTCTTGCATGTTTTATAAAACAAGAAATATAGAATTTGACCCTATCTTTATGTATTCTATTTTTTAATTTTAATTCTTTTTAATAACGACCTAAATCCATTCATCACATTACCCCTTTATTTAGCTTGAAATTTCTCCTGATTTCATTTTTTATAGAGTTACTATTTTTTCAAGTTCCTCCATTATAATTACAAGCAATAAACCGCAAACAATAAACACATTTATTTTTACCAATTTAGTATTAAAATATATGTTTTGAAAATATTTTCACAATTTGCAAAATGTCACTTTACAAGAGTTACGGGGCGCAGCTTGATACTACCGCAGAGGTCGAACCCTGAATAGTTGGGGTAAGTATGGACACTGTATTCAAGCTTGATACAGCCCTGAATTTGGTTTGTGATGAAATATTTGAAACAACATATATTTCTGACCCAGAATGAATGTGGTCAAAGAACTGAATAATTTAAAATTGGACTTTTACCTATTATGGTCCAATATCCTAAATCTAAATACACGGTTAGATTCAGCATATCCAAGTACACCAAGAATTTATTTTTTTTAATTATTGATGGACAATATAAGCAATAAAAAGATAATTTAAGCTGTAATTGGTAGGAAAACTTTATTAAATTAATCAACAGATGGGAAAATGTCAATTTTAATTTTCTATGAAATTTTCAACAATAGGAAATCATTTAAATATATGTTAACAATCTTTTAATAGAACAATGCATGAACAATAATCAAAATTAAAATGTCTGAATAGGCAAAATACTTGGTTACATTTAAAAATAAGATGACAGCTTCTCATTTGCTTTTCACCTTAAAGATAAGAAATCCAACCAAAAGACGCAATGCTTAATCAACAATAAAAATTTAAAAAAAAACTTTGTAAATTGTCATAAAATTGGACTTTTACCTATTATGGTCCAATATCCTAAATCTAAATACACGGTTAGATTCAGCATATCCAAGTACACCAAGAATTTTTTTTTTTTAATTATTGATGGACAATATAAGCAATAAAAAGATAATTTAAGCTGTAATTGGTAGGAAAACTTTATTAAATTAATCAACAGATGGGAAAATGTCAATTTTAATTTTCTATGAAATTTTCAACAATAGGAAATCATTTAAATATATGTTAACAATCTTTTAATAGAACAATGCATGAACAATAATCAAAATTAAAATGTCTGAATAGGCAAAATACTTGGTTACATTTAAAAATAAGATGACAGCTTCTCATTTGCTTTTCACCTTAAAGATAAGAAATCCAACCAAAAGACGCAATGCTTAATCAACAATAAAAATTTTAAAAAAAACTTTGTAAATTGTCATAAATCTTTTTTACTCGGTATATCATGAAAGTAAGAAATATATATTCATACTATTCATTGGCATTTCTGCTAAAACAAATCGTGGAAAATGAGTCGATAAATTGAATTAGAAAATTTATACAGATAAATAAGCATTACAAAGTACATTCTCAGAAGTTTTATATGGCATGTCCGATGACTGTAAGTAATAGCATATGATTTATATAAATACATCGTTTAAGAACTTGGCACCTGTTAGAATTTTTCGGAACGCACAGGATATACAATTGACATCAGATGATAACCTATTTGTTCGAAACACGATGCTAAAATACAAACTCGTTCATGGCTATTCATTCACTTTTATTTGTTTAAAAGCTAATTAGCAATGACTGAATGGTAATAAATTTATTTGGTTCCGTTGCACATACGTTTTATTTCGACACATAAAAACAAAATAAGGGGGTTAAGAGCTGTGGTTAAAAAATATTTGACAATTTTGAGTTTCTGCTGTATCAGTAGTACTAGTATTTAAATTTGGTTTGTGATAATGTTCATGTAGTTGGACATAACTTGAAACTGAGAATGTCCATTTAAGAATTAAAATTATACAAGCGCAGATTTATTTTTATTTTATGAAGTTAAAGGTATCATAGGATCACTTGTGTTAGATTTGTAAATGTATTCTTCTTTTTCAGTACATAAATGTATGCTCAACATATTCTGTTATACTCAACTGAAGTGTAGTGTCTGTTCCTTATTTCTTTTGATTTGATTTATTCGATATCTATTTTAACAATATTCAATACAGTACTTATTTACACAATCTTCAATCCCCCCCCCCCCCCCATTTTCAAACTGAAAACGGACACAAACTTCGGAAAACAGCGCGTACGTGAGCTGGCTCCCATTTCAATTTTTTTCTTATGGGAAACAGATACACGGAAGACAGTATGTTAGATCTCGACAGCTACTATTCTTATTTCAATTTTAGTTCAATGAAAATATAACGAAATTTATCAAAAATACATAAAAAATGACAATTACTCAATATAACTTAATACCATGTCAAATAAAAGAACTGCTTTTTGATTCTTGAAGACATATTTACCTCACAAAATTGATATTTCCAGGATTAGAGTATTTCGTAAGAGTAAATTACCGGCATAAAGGTTATTCCCGGATAAGTGTTTAACATATCGTGTAGGGATATTTGTCTTGTGTCTTTGTACCTAACAACATTCAGTTATCGTAGAAATTCTCTTCAGTTTTAAAATCTTTATGTATATGTGTGCAACGTTCACAATTTTAATTTAGCTACCAGTTGTTTTGGAATTTTATTTTGCATTTTTGAATTTTGATAATATTTGTTTTCGTTTCACCTTTTTTCTGTGCATTAGTTTGTTTTTATAACTATTATTGTTTTATGATGTTTCAATTAAAAAGTAGTTTCTATCAAACAATGAGATTTGCGGATGTTAGAACTATTTATTGTTAGAAATGTAATCAAATTTGTGTTGTTTTTGTACATTTTGTATCTCTGAAATCACAGTACAAGTTATAGCTATTCAGTTAATCTAATTATGTGTCTATATGACAGATAGTTCATCAATCGCAACCTGTTTCTGATGGAAAATGTTTAAAATAAATGGTTCTTGATTGTTCTTGTTTACCAAATATAGTGCATTGCGCTCATGAATATTTGTCAAAAGATATGTCTATATCTCAGACCATCTTATCTTACACACTAATCAAGCTTTTTGTACCTATGAATTTTAAATTGTCTGTCATATTCACTTTTATGATCTCTTTTATACATTTATATTTAAAATTTTCTCTTCATACTCAAATCTTAATGATTATATTCGTTATTTTTTATTACCTACTTCTGTTGACTATATTAAATGCCTTTGTGAGAAAGTGTGTTTGGTATGTGGTTGAAAACGATGTTCTGAAAATTCAACGAACAATATATGTGAAGTTTCTATACTTTATTAAATTCTGGTCACAGTATCCTGAGTGACCAGAACATACAAGCTCATGGTATTTATTACACTGTCCAGAGTTTCAGGGAAGGCTTGATTCAGGAAAAATTATTTACAATCAAAGACTTGTTATCATATTTATCTGTGCGGGACCTCGCTACAAGTCTGTAATAACATTTTCACCTTCGACATATTAAGTTGTTGCATAATAATTATAAATAAGAAGATGTGGTATGAGTGCCAATGAGACAACTCTCCATCCAAGTCACAATGTATAAAAGTTAACAATTATAGGTCAAAGTACGGCCTTCAACACGGAGCCTTGGCTCACACCGAACAGCAAGCTATAAAGGGCCCCAAAATGACTAGCGTAAAACAATTCAAACAGGAAAACCAACGGTCTAATCTATATAAAAACGAGAAACGAGAAACCCCCTATGAACCACACCAACAAACGACAACCACTGAAAGGCTCCTGACTTAGGACAGGTGCATAAAAATGCAGCGGGTTTAAACATTTTAACAGGCGCAAACCTTCACCCCAACCTGATACAGCAGCGCAACACTACAACATAAAAAGACACACTATAAAATATCAATTGAAATGGCTTAACTCGATCAAAAAGACATTAAAACAAAAACAAGTAAACATGCACTAAACGAATAAGTTTGATCTATGGCACAATATAAATACAATATTAAAACGTAGGTGCCTATATAACATAGACGTTACAGGTATTAATAAAAAAAAAATGAATAAGAGTGTCAATAAGCCAACTTTAACCTGGGACAAAATGACGTTAAATAAAACAACGTACACAGGTTAAATTAAAAATAATTATTTTGTTGTTAGGAGTACGGAATTTTTTTTACAAAATTAATAAATTTGTTGTTCAGAGTACGAGTACGGAAGTGAAAATTTATCGTCATACTAAATACTTATCAAAGGTGGTACATATTAAACATAGTGAGACGAGATATAACATAAAATAAGTAAACATTGAATTACAGAAATGCATTACAAATTGTGTCAAAAGGTCAACTTAACACGAAAGTACAATTTGAGCGTACTCGCAGTTACTGAAAGCTAGTTAAAAGCCAAAAACAATTAACAATAAAAAAAATCATGCATCAGAGACAAATTCATGTATTAGGTGTTTTCGCCAAGTTTCCTGTCTGAACGCTAAATTGTGTAAACTGTATCTAACTTCTTGATTAATCAGTAAATTTATGTTGCTCTTGTAAAATTATGTATTATGTATTTAACACATGGTCGGATAAGATCTATGAAATAACGAATAGTAAAAATAATAAATTTCTTTTCATTGAAATGTTAATAAAAATAAAATTAAAATAAATATTTCTGAAATATTTTTGAAATAAATTATTTCTTTAACCAAAAATGGAAATAAGAATTTAGGTCTAAATTTATTCTGTCACAGCTACATGTAGGTGAAAAAATCTTTGTCCCCAAAGATTCTGCGAAAATGACAAAAATAATTATAAGCAATACATATAACATACAGGTTACAAACTATAACAAATGTTACAGTATTAAAATTAAAACCTACATGAATAATACAGTGACAAGACTTGTAGAGATTAATAATCATAATGCTCATTTAAATAAAAGTGATGTCCAAATGACGTTATTTTAGAATTTCATCTTATGACTTGAAATATTGATTGCGTGCTAACAACAAATAACAATGAAATGGTTGTTTGAACATGGTTGTAAGTTTTCTTGAAGTGATTAGGCTTACAGCAATGTTATTCGGACTCAGTATGTGATGTTTGGTGTGAATATTAATGATTTGTAACCCTAGAAGTTGTGCGTGCTTAAACGATTGAAGGGATCTAGTTATGTGCATGTCTGTTATATCTGTTGAAGGTGTAATGTGCCAGTCTAATGAACATAAGAGCAGTGACATCAGTGGGACTGTTAAAATGTGACCCATTTGGAATTTCTATTAAAATGTGTACCTTGTGTTTCTGAAACTATTTCCAAATGTCAATAATGAAGAGTGCAAGTGTGAATGTAGTGAGTATTGAAAGTGTTACGAATGGCTATGGATTGCATTGTGTATTAAAATATCTCTGTTGGTATCATCTGTGGTGCTTTGGTGTAGGAATCGGTGATGATAGTGACAAACCATGTATTGGTGTAGAACTTTGCAATATGAGAAGCGCAGTAGTAAGTGTTTGTAGACGTCCAAACAACACAAGACGAACGAAAGCAAGCAACGTTAATAGTCATTAGGCAGCAATAGGTATAATCCCATTAAGATCTGGCCAATCAGAGCTAACAGGTAGTTCAACATCAACCAACGGTTCATATAAAGATGTGAAAATAGAGTCTTCTTTGGAAGCTGCATTTGTCATGCGTTTTAGCCTGAGATGGTATTGTTTGTCATGTGCCAAAATATTTGAGAATACGTGATTATAGGTATGAAAGTTAGGAAACGTCAGGTCAATCGGGACAAGATTAACGGGATGAAGAAAAGTGATAGAATTAGAATTATTGTGACATTTACCAAGTCTTGCAGGTAGATAAAGAAAATCTGTTGAAACTGACCACATACATGGTATACGAACAATACAGAATGAGCAACTTTTCATAATTTTCTGCCCAGAAGGACAGTCTAACGCAATCATATTAGTTCGATATACCAACATTGAAGATGAAGATAGCTCATGAATGTCTTGTTTGAAGGTATCAATGAAATATCTAAAATCACAGAGATTGTGTATTTGTTCTTTTAGATTATAGAAAAAGCAGAAATACAAGTTGGCGAGGCTGTAGATGCTACAAGAAGACGGAAAGAGCAAGAATGAATGCTTTGACCTTTTCATTTACTTAGCTTTTGATTATCAGTAACTGCAAAGTGCTGATTGTACGAAATAATCAAACATGCCAATACGTTGAGTAGCATGTTTTGATGTGGCATTGACAGTACTGTTTAAGAATGACTATATACAACTGAAATGGAGATGTAGATGAAAAAACATGAATTTTTAATGAAATATTAGGTTTAGAATGATTACGAGAAAAATGCGAAACCAGGAAATGACTATTGATACTTTGGATCTGTGTGTGTCCGATGAAATCATTTGAACTTTGTATCAAGTATTGTTTGAATTTAATGAATTGTGTTTTTGAGAACATGAGCGAGGTGAGAAAAGGAACGATGACAACTTTTCTTTTAAAAGTTCATGTACTGATAATGTTAGCTCTTCTAAATACTTGTTCATTATTGCGCCAACATTCATGTCTTGAACAAGTTATTCTGTGAGTTTAAGATTGATGAGATGATATCTTTTACGTCTTTGTTTAATTGTTTTGTGGAATTCTCAAAATTGTTTTGATTGCATCCATGACATTTTCAAAGCGTTTGTCTGTTTGTATCATGTATGTTGTAAGCATTTCGTCATGCTTCGGCATGGCAACTGCAAGTTTGTTATTGTGTTAAGCTATGACATTTGTTTGAAATGCAAGATTTCTTACGTCGTCGGCATTGGCTGTGCCAAATAATGATTCAGAGATAGAACCGACAAAGTCAAATAGTCCTCTCTTTGTCCGACTCTTGGACAATATTGAAGATATGACATGTAGTACCAGAGCATGAATTGTATGCATAGTAAGATTTATTTGTGTTGACATGTCAATTCTTATCGTGCTAATTTGGGTAAGTAGATTGTTTACCAGATAGCCAGGAATAAGTTCAGCTTTGTATGTAGCTGGTAATGGAGTTGCAACTTCTATGGAAGGTTAATTTCAAATGTGTCTTGACCACGGAAAAATTTGCCTTCGTGTTAGAAGATATTTCCATAGTTTATTTTTGAATGTCTTTTCCAGATGTTGAAGTTACACATGAAACGAGTAGAAACCATAGTTGAAAGTAAAAAAAACACAAAAATACCGAACTCCAAGGAAAATTCAGAACGGAAAGTCCTTTATCAAATGGCAAAATCAAAGGCTCAAACGAATGGAAAACAACTGTCATATTCCTGACTACAGAAACCTGGTTGTATAGCTAACTAAACCTCTCATTTGTATGACAGTCGCATAAAAATCCATTATATTGACAAAAATGCGTGAACAAAACAAACAGACATAATAGGTAAAAATGTCAAAAATTGGAGTACATTGTGTTATAATCTTATCACTATAAAAACAAACAACTATGTCAACAAAGAAATACAAAATGGCATATAGACACTCTATAGACAAAACACATAAGCAAAAATGAAAGACAAGAATACAATAACACAATGGTGGGATGTATAAATACCGAGCAACGCCAAAAGGATACTAAACAGTAAAGGTTAATAATATACAAAGACACATAAATTGAACACAATAACACGTAATTAATATGATAAATAACGTCATTACCTAGAATCTATACTTCAAGACATCGTTTGCACCTGTCCTAAGTCAGGAATTTGATTACAGTAGTTGTCGTCTGTTTATGTAGTTCATACGTGTTTCTCGTTTCTCGTTTTTATATAGATTAGACCGTTGGTTTTTCCGTTTGAATGGTTTTACACTAGTAATTTTTTGGGGCCCTTTATAGCTTGCTGTTCGGTGTGAGCCAATGCTCCGTGTCGAAGGCCGTACCTTGACCTATAATGGTTTACTTTCATAAATTGTAACTTGGATGGAGAGTTGTCTCATTGGCACTCATACCACATCTTCCTATATCTATATCATGTATTATTTGTGAAGTTGATATGGAATATTTATCAACAAGGTCTTGGTAAATTTCGATGAACCTTTTTAGAAAAAGGACGAGACGTTCTTTGACATAACTCTAGTTCATCAACTTTCTGCTCAGACACTGGTGAAGTAGCAGCTGCATGCTCTAGAATACCGAATGAGTTGGGAAATTTATATCCCATATGCAGGTGAAGATGGTATATTGCTGATAATGTGGGGGAAATTGATAATTTCAAAATTAAAATCATCTCGTTTGTCATAGATTCTGGTACTGAGATGACCGCTTATGTCAAATTCGAGGTATAAGTATAAAAAGGAGGCGGAGGAAACCGTGTCTGTCATTTCTTTAATTTCTAGTTCTGGGGGATATATTAATGGAACCCAATCAGAGCATCATCAAAATATTTGAATGTGAAATTAAATTATCTGGCTTCTTTGATCGTCTTATTTTTGACAAGCGTCTGAAGGATCTCCGACTCATATGAAAATAAGAGTCGACAAGGAGAGGCACACAGTTCGTTCCATAGGGATGCCGATAATTTTTGGAAATTATCTACCTCCAAATTCAACAAATATGTTGTCAAGAAAAAAAACTGTAGCATACTGATTACTTGTTCCTCGGTGTAGCATGTTTTACCTTTTTGTAATGCACTTCTGATCAATGTTATCAGTCCTATAAAATAGAGGAAAGACAATAATTTTGAGATTTTGTGGAATGCATGTCAAATGTTTAGGGTTACAAATCTCCTGTTTAGTACTATGAAACATGAGAACTAGCTCATTAATGTTTGAATGGCATATACATCACAAAATGAAGCTAAATATTATTTGTGTGGACCAAAAAACTGATTATACTCATCAATATATCACCCTTTTTTTTTCTGCTTGAAGCTAGCTAGAGTTAACTTTATTTTTGCGTTTTGTGCCTTTACGTGTGTGTCGAAAATAAAAATCTGTAACACGATCTTTCGAAAAATTTGAAATAGATTCCCATGTTCTTTCAGAATAGACTTTCCATCTTATTCTGTAATGTTTAATGATAAATGCGTTTCCTTTTTTATGATTTTTTCTACTTCGTATGTTATGTTTTGCGTGTGTTTTGACTTTGATGGGCTTGAAAGTTTGGCAGAACCTCAGCTTGTCTATCATCTACTGGCATGGCTTGTGGTGGTGGGTTTGGATCCGGACAATTTCTAGAATCATTGTAGTGTTTTAGTCTGTTGGCATTCATCATACTTTGCATGATGGTGTGGCTATATCATCGACGTAGTTTATATAGAAATAAGAAGATGTGATATGAGTGCCAATGAGACAACTTTCCATCCATGTCACAATGTGTAAAAAGTAAACAATTATAGGTCAAAGTACGGCCTTCAACATGGAGCCTTGGCTCACACCGAGCAGCAAGCTATAAAGGTACCAAAATTGACAATGTAAAACAATTCAAACAGGAAAACCAACGGTCTAATCTATATAAAAAACGAGAAACACTTAAGAACCACATCAACAAACGACAACCACTGAAACAGGTTCCTGACATAGGACAGGTGCAAACAAATGCAGCGGGTTGAAACGTTTTAACAGGCGCCAACCTTCACCCTAACCTGAAATAGTAGTGTAACATTACAACATAGAAAGACACACTATAAAATATCAATTGAAATGGCTTAACTCAATCAAAAAGACATATTAACAAAATCAAGTAAACATACACTGAAAAGATAAATTTGATCTATGACACAATGTCAAAAAGACAACTATAACCTTGGAAAAAAAGGCGTTAAATAAAATAACGTACACAGGTAAATTTAAATATAATAATTTTGTTGTTAGGAGTACGGAGATATTTTTTACAAAATAAATAAATTTGTTGTTCATAGTACGAGAACAGCAGTGATATGATTAAGTTTTCTCGCTCTTATGTAAAAAAGGTCCAGTCCATTTACGATGAAGTTTTGAAGAGTGGCCTCTGGGTGTTTTCGGTGAGTGCATCAGGACTCTGTCTCCTATTTGAAATGTTGGTAATGCAGTCTTTTGTCATAATGTTGTTTATGGCGAATTTGTGCTTTCTTTATGTTTTAAGTAGCTTTTTCCTTCGCAATTTTCAAGTTGTCAAGGATCCCTTGAATATGACTTGATAAGTCCATGTTAAATTTTGTCGGATGGAATCTATGATATTTCTTTTGGGGTCTCTTTGTAAGTGGGGAACGATTCTGTCCATTTACTACAGTCTACTACAATAAGCACGTGCTGAAAACCCTGGTTTGTCTTCTTGAAGGGCCAAATGGTGTCTATGTGAAGCTTGGAGAATGTATCCATTATTGGCATTGCTGTTAAAGGAACACGTTTTGCATGCGTTCGTTGTTTGGATCGTTGACATGGATCGCAATTTTTGATAAAGTCTGCAAGTTTCTGATACATTCCTGGAAAATAAAACTTTAGCATGGCCCAGTAGGTATTATCCAATCCCGAGAGTCCTTTTTTATGGTATGCTTTCGTCAGACTAGACTGTTATCTGCAAGGGCAAGCGAGCTGTTTAATAAAACGATCATCGTTTTTTTTCTCCTCTTGGTATTGGTTGATAGAAGTTATAAAGTACACCATCTCGTAGACCATATTGAATGGATGCAGCTGTGTCTTTTTTTGTCAGGAATGTTTCCATCATGTAGGGTAGCATAAATGTTTTTAAAGTCAGGACATTCTTGATGTAGTTTACCAATGTCTTGAGGCTTAACATTTTCTCCCGGGTTTGTTGTTATTACTGCATCTGTTTGTTTTGGCCTTGCTGCATGTCCATTATACATAAATATTGTTTCTAGGGACTCGGGTCTTTCTTGCAATGCATTAACTTGAATGTGTGGCATGACATTTTCTTGATCCTCTGCAGTTTCAGTATGTTGTGGGTATTCTCTTCTCGATATGGAATCAGCATTTTTGTTGTTTTCTCCTTTTCGATGACTTATTTCGATGGTATATCTCTGATGAAGAACTGCCCATCTGTCTAATCGACCTGTTGATTGTTTAATTTTTGTTAAGTATGTCAATGCATTGTGATCTGTTTAAATTTTGTACTTGTTGCTAGCAAGATATACATGATATGTTTTAATACCCTCTACTACTATAAGGCATTCTTTTTCACATATGTTTCAATACTGTTCTGCAGTTGATAAGGATCTACCATTGTATGTTATGACTCTTTCTCTACAATGATCTTCCAGTTGCCCTAGTATATAATCAACTGTATGACCACTATCATCTGTTGTGAGAATGAATGGTTTTGAACGATCTGAATATGCTAAAACTCGTGCTGTTGTTAATACAGTTTTCATAGTATCAAATGCTTTTTTACATTGTTCATCCCACTTAAACAGTGCGTCCTTATGAAGTAATTTATTTAATGGCGAGCATATATGACTGCACATTCTGATGAGTTTTCTTTATTAAAGTCCTAGAAGACTATGAACTTCGGTCTGGTTTTTTTGTGTCTGAAATGGTTTACAGTCTCTACTTTTGAAATGTCTACTTTAAATCCATCTTTTGAAATTTTGTGACTAAGGTTCATAACTTATTGTTACTTTTATTTGAATGTTACTTTATGTATGCGGCCTTTGACCTCTTATGAGTGCAATTTGTGCTTAATAAATAACTAACGTCTTGTAGAACAGAAAACATTTATTACGAATCAGTATTATTTGAATTACAGGTATTCAGTTCTGTTCGATCCGATAGCATTAGTAGCCTGGAAAAAAAACCATGTGATAATTCAATAAAAGACGAAGGGAATAATACTACATCCATAAATATGGTATCATGGCACTACTTTTAATATGTCTTCGTATGTTATGTATTAAACTTAGTTTGTAACCCGAATAGTTCAGTTGGTATATTCCGCTGCTTTACGATGGCTGCACTAACCTCGCGTGGGAGAAAATCGGACACGGAGAGAGATTGAATTACTAAGTATTCCAGTTAATGCAGTTTGTTGATATTGATAAGACATGCTTCAGTGTGCAGATGTAGCTTTATTATTGACATCTATCAACGATTTCTGAAGGTTTACGTGTAAGCTTTTTCCTCCGCGTTGAGTTTCGCGAGGTGATTTTGAAATAAAGACCAGCAATAAAAGTGCCGTTTATTTTTGCTTTTTGATTTGTCACGTCGTATGTCTAGAGACCTATGCAATGATGATATACCATACCATTCCCTTTCGATAAAACAAGGAAAATAAAAATAAAATCAATCTTTAACTGAAATCAACAGATAAGGATTTGGTTTTTACAAGGTTCTTAATTAATAAAATCAATCTTAAACTGAAATCAACAGATAAGGATTTGGTTCTGTACTCTGTACAAGGTTCCTAATGGGAATATTAAGTACTAAAATGTTCCTGTTTCTGTCATTCTGGTTATAATTATCACTGTAAATACTATTTTGTTTTATTATAGAACATTTTTAAAGTGTTTTACATAACAAAACATATCAAATGAATTACTTTTACTCTTTCTGCAAAATATGTTATCTAAATCAAAATTTTCCTTTCGTGTCCCTTCGGATTCCGTCTGCAAGACAATGATTTGTATTACAGTTTGGGTTATTTTTTATTGTTTGTCCATATACATGTACATGTATCACAAAGTTTGTTGTATTTCATAAATACAGTTTTGAGAAACTGCTTTTTGTTTGTTTCACGAGGTTTTTTTATCATTATTATAATAATGTAGTATGATGCAGTCCTAATCCTGGATAACTGCTAAAATATTTTAAAATGCCTTGCTTTTATGACCTTGATGTTATCTTCTGTGTGATCATTAGCTGTTCCATTTTTCGTATATAAAGGTATATATTCAGTTGTTATAAGAGACTTTAATGAATTACGATTATAATTTAACCAATCCTGCACTGATGTTGATTTTGTAAGAAGGTTAAGAGTGAAAACAAACATTTTATTTCTGGGGAAAAAAAAGAAAAATGACAAATATTATAGTTCATATGTATATGAAATGTCGAAAGTGTAAAATTTCAATGCATACTAAAATCCGTTTTTTTTTAAATTGGTTTCCATTCTCACATTTTCAATTCATTCATTTAAATATTTATCTAGTTACTGAAAAAACTTATAATGTTAATTCATAATCTTATTTATATAAGCGGCAACAATAATCAAAACTTTAGGAAAAATAAACAAAGAGAAAAATCACTGAGGGAATTGCCAGCTCGGGTATGTGGACTGGGCAAGTTTTTCCCGCCATGCGAATCTTGATGCAGTCAAAAATGTCACGAAAGAGTATAGGACATAATCCATAAATTTTAATTAGACCACTTAATTATAATTGTGTCAAAATATAACACTACGAAAACATGTCATGTCGGGGCCTTTTATAACTTACTGTACAGTATGGATTTTGCTCATTGTTGAAGGCCAAACGCTGGCCTACAGTTGCTTACATCTATGTCATTTAGTCTCTGGTAGATAGTTGTCTCATAGACAATCATACCATGTTTCTATATTACTTCTCTGCGATTTAGAGCTTGACAATAATGTATAGGCGTTTATCTATTATTTACCAAAGAATGTATTTGTTTTTTTTCAAATTTTAAGGGGAAAACGATGTACAAATTGCTGATTTGCATCATGACGCAAAGCTATTAGTTTCATAATAACTTACAAAAGTTAGCTCTAATTGGTTACCTGACGATATTGCTTAGATTCTATTGGCTTAAATGACTTATATAATGGGTCTTACAGGGAGTAGAAGAAATTGTTAACGGTATATTAGAATCCGGATTAAATAGAATAACAGGGCACAAGTATAGTATACGTTTAAGTAGTTCCGGCTAAATTATTTCGCTGGTATTTATTATATTCATACACTGAGTACTAGGGGAGGTTTGAAAAATATACCAACAGGTCGACAAGTAACCCTAACCCTAACCCTAACTCTAACCCTAAAACTAACCCTAAACCTACAGGCCAGCAAGTCGACAGGTCGACAAGTCAACAGGTCTCCAACAATTTGATTATTGAGTCAGCAGGTTTACATGTCGACAGGTCAGCAGGTCGACAGGTAAGCAGGTCGATAGGTCAGCAAGTCAGCAGGTCAGCAGGTCGACAGGTCGACAAGTCAGCAGGTCGATAAAATATCCTCACTTAGAAACTTAGACCCTAACCCTACAGGGCAGCAAGACGACAGGTCGACAGGTCAGTAGGTCGACAGGTCAGCATATAAATAATTGGTCTCCAACAACTGGATTATTGGGTCATCCGTTCTACATGTCGACAGGTCAGCAGGTCGACAGGTAAGCAGGTCGACAAGTCAGCAGGTCGATAAAATATCCTCACTTAGAAACTTAGACCCTAACCCAACAGTGCAGCAAGTCGACAGACAGCATATAAATAATTGGTCTCCAACAATTAGATAATTGAGTCAGCCGGTCTACATGTCGACAGGTAAGCAGGTCGACAGGTCAGCAAGTCAGCAGGTCGATAAAATATCTTCACTTAGAAACTTTTTAAAAGCGACAGCCATTTATTTAGTCAGCGGGTCTACAGGGCAGCAAGGCGACAGGTCAACAAGTCAGCAGGTCGACAGGACAGCATATAAATAATTGGGCTCAAACAATCTACCTGCTGACCTGTCGACCTGCTGACTTGTCGATCTGCTGACCTGTCGACCATTTAATCTTTACAATATTTTAAATGCATACAATTCACTTAAAATTGTATGAACTTCAATTGTTTTATAAAAATGAAAACAAAATAACTGAAAATAAAAAGAAAACTCCTTTATATATATAAGAACCAATTTACCTACTATGAAAAATAATAATCCGATGGAACTACAATTACGTATTCTATACTTGATCCAATAACAGTATAGGTGTTCGAGACCCGTTCGATGAATTATATTTAGCTATAGGGTCGCGTCGGATACATTTTGTTAAACAAGAGTGGATAGTCTAAAGCGTATTTCCTTTGTTTTATACGTTTTATACACGATTCGTTTTCCTCAAATTATTTCCTATATGATATGTATATGATTTTTAATATCATATTCACCAGTGGGTACTACATTATATTAGAAATGAGACATAAATATTTTAGCTCTGTTCACGTTTATTATTAGATATGTTGTTAACCTATCATTGCATGCAGCTTAGACAGTATGGGTCTAGAACGTGCACTCAATAACACCCCAAGTATATAACGCCAACAATGTATGTGTAACCCTCGGAACAAAGTTAATTTACAAATACAATGTATGTGCATCTTTCGCATTGTACTTTAGCTGCCAAAGACGTCGAGCGTATCTCTTGTACCTGAAACAATTTAGTTCATTTAAGAGATTAAATTTATTTAGAAACCGTATTGCGTGTCAATCTAATCAAGGAGATCCAAAAATATCCTCCTAGGTCTGGGTTTTTTTTTTTCCTATCGTATGTTTTATTTTATTTTCACAGTCTACCTTGTCGTACCTTTAAAGAAAGGTTAATCTTGTTCCCTTTAAGACTTATTGTCACTTTAGATACTCGGAGCCCTATCAAGATTAAAGCCAAGGGCAATTTATGCTAGACGGGAAAAATTATATGAAGAGTAAATTGTTTTATGTCTTTACTTTGTTTGGAAAATAAACACTAGTTAAAGTTCATAGTTAATCTAACATGTTTCTTTTCAAATTATAAATACTGACCAAAACCGCCATGAAATATGGACGAAGCTGTTAAAAAGACATTTGAACAGAAATCAGTGAGGGAAAATTTCTGAAAGGGGCCGATACTTACGAATTTTTGATATTGAGACAACACTTATCTGTTTTATATACTTATAACCAAATGTTTATACCTACGCAATCAGATTATGATATTTTCTATATATATAAATGATTTTGAGAACCAGTTAAATAAAAGTGTTTTCAACTGCCATCAATCATGTTCGCCATCTTTATTCAAATTTTAGAAAGGGCCTCGGTGGCCGAGTAATCTAAGTAGTTCAACTACTGTATCACTAGCCTGTCAACACTGAGGTTGTGCGTTCGAGTACCACACGTGGTTGTATTCGACTCCAATCTTAATTGACTAGGATTGTCAGTTTTCCTGCTTAAGGTCGGTGATTCTCTCCGGGCACTCCGGCTTCCTCCACCAATAAAAACTGGCTGCCATGCAATGGCCAAATGTGCTGAAAGTGGCATTAAACTAGATAACTTACAATGATCGCTCTCACAAATATAACGCCATTTATATCCACATGAATAGTCAATCCATTTTGCTATTTTTCTTTGGAGCATTACGCAGTTATATTTAGTTCCTGATGCACCATACCCTCTGGTCCAAGGTAAAAAAGTGGCTTTGGTTTGATCATAGATCCATCGATACTCTCCTTCCTTCAAATCTGTCAGTCCTATCCAGTAATGCTCTTCTGCAAAAAAAAAATAATGTTATTTTATGACAAACAACCGGAATGATATTATGAACATGTCTAACGTATTAGTACATTTTAATACATGCATTAAAACACCAAGAAAAAATTCGTTTGCATATCGTTTTCCTAATTAGATATAAAGAAGTGTGATCAAGTGTGACACGATATTTCTCCTCTCGAGACCTGCCGAGCTATTTAAACATTCAAAATCTATTTATAATTTAACTGTCGATAGTTGAGAAATATCGTATTGCACGAGATAAAGTGGTGTTCTGTAATGGTTTTTAGATGATCTGTAGAAGAACTTTTTGAGTGATCTGCAAAAGTATATGAAATATGTGAATAGCTTCCCAAACAGAAAAATAAATGAACAAATTGCTTTCAAATCGTATTCAAATCTCTTTCAAATCGTGATTCTGTGATTTGTTAGTATCAATTGCTTGCGATTCATTAAACAAATCATAAACAAATCAGAATTTTCCAAATTCCCTAAAACTGATTTCTTTGTGATTTCTTTCTATTGTATGATTTGTAAGCAATTTGTTTCTGTTTTTGTGTGATTTCTTTATGATTTGTTTACTTAGAATATCCGATATGAAATGATTTGAAAGAGATTTGTTAACTTTGTTAGCTAGAATGGTGTGATTTCGTTATGATTTGTTAACTTTGAATATCATAAGAAATGATTTGAAAATGATTTGTTAACTTTGTGAGCTATCTTGGTGTGATTCATTGATGATTTGCTACAATGAATAAAATGTTAATGCATTCAAATTTTCTTTGTTTATCTATCTCTCTGACTTCCGGTTGAGGTCAAATTCAAATTTCAAATACTGTTCAATATTAACTGAACAAAGAAGGTTGCAAGATGAGGAGGTTTTATTCAGTCTATGAAAGATGACGGTGGTAAGGAATCTCAGTTATTTATTTATAATTTCACATATTCAACTAATACTATTCAAACGTTAACCTTTAAAATTCAGGAACTGTGCATTTCAGTATCTCGTTATAATCATAATAATTTTGTGCTGTAAGGATTAATTTTCAAAATAAAAATGTGTAAAAGATGTGTAAACAGATCAAAACATTCATTTCAAGACTAGCTTCCCGAGCCAGCAAACAAAATTCACTGGCAAGTTTAATGTTTTAATTGTTGTTTACTAACCAGTTCCCGGGCAAAATGGACAAAGCTATATTACAATGTAGCAGATTTGGACCAAGACTAAGACTCATCACCTATTTGACATCAATTGCTAAGTACACGTGGTTGCCTATGTTTTTTTTGAAATTTCGTTAGTCAAATTCGGAAGAAAAGTAAGAGAAACCTACACAGAGGGAACAATTCGTCCCTCATTGCAATCAAATATAGTATTCTTTTTTACAATAGAGGAGTAGCTATTAAAGGTAAAATGAAGACAACTGCGCTCTCAAAGTTTGGGGGTTTCAGGGCAGAACATATTTTTGATTTGGATGTAAATGATTTAATCTGTGAATTGCATGATGAGTGATGCCAATTTATGTACGATTTGCTTGTGATTTGCTTGGGGTAGGAATATATGATTTACTTCTCATTTGTTAAATATTTGAAAACAATTTGTTTATAATTTCTTCATAATTTGAAAACAATTTGTTAATGATTTGCTTGAGGTAGAAATATGATTTACTTCTTTTTTGTTTAAGATTTGATTACAATTTCTTTACAATTTCTTTACGATTTGAAAACAATTTGTTTGTGATTTGTTTAAGATTTGATAACAATTTCTTTACAATTTCTTTACGATTTGAAAACAATTTGTTTGTGATTTGCTTGAAATAGGAAAGCAATTACTTCTGATTTGTTAATGATTTCAAAACAATTTCTTGACAATTTGTTTATGATTTGCTTATGAATTATAAGCAATTTGTTCGTGATTTGTTATTGTGATTTGTTAGCTCATTTGCATGTGAAATTTTATCACTTTCAAATCACAAAGAAATCATACGATTTGTTTATCATTTGTTACCATGATTTGTTCCTCAATTTTTTTTGTTTGGGTTAGTTTTACAATAAAACAAGTGTACGTGGACTTTCTTTTAAAAGAACATTTTAAACTTATCACCATCTTCAGAAATGTACTGCAATTGAATTATTGTCTTCCCGCAATTCGTCGATATTTTCTGTATGCAGTATCCTTACTACAAGACCTCTCGTTGGAACCCCTGCCACCGCACAGCGCAAGTACGCGGGAATAACCGTGATGAAAGAATGTAATCAAACATGCACTGGAAGGTAAATAGTCATAACTGATTCTTAAAGAACAAATAAAATACACCAAATCACTCAACAATTGTTATGGAAAAGTTTATTCAACAAATGAGAACGCATAGAAAATTTAAAAAAAAACATCGCATTCAATTCATTTATTTGTTCACGTGATCCAAGATTCCGTGTTGATTGTTTATCAATGTCACGATCCGGTAAACTTTGACAACATACTCGAAAGTTGATTAGCTTGCGATCAACAATCACTGAATGATATATTATTTGTCGGTAATACGTTATAAACTCGTAATTTATGTTAAAAAAACATGCAATGAGGACTTAGTTTAGTATATACATGTATGCATGCATTGGTTCAATAACTTCCTTAACATTATAATTACACGAAACTCGTTTAATATGACTTTAAATTCTATGGTGTATAAATATTGCATTTAATTACATGACAGTATTATTGAATATATAACGTTACTCACTCTTAAGCCGTCTGTTAGATGATATGGCTTCGTTTTCAGCCTTTTCATCAAACTTAACCAAATATCCATCCATTTTTCTACAACTATTCTACAAAACGAAATGAACAAATAGTATGTATGTATCATCACAGACATAGATTTCTGTTCTGGCGTAAGTTGCCCCTTTTATTATCTGGAAAAAGAAAACAATTTTATCATACTAGGAGATCATATATGTAATGCAACAGTAATCTCTCTTTTTTTCAGTTGAAGTTGCAAATATTACATACTTAAAACAAGTGGAGGTTGACACGGCTAACACATGCTCCCTATATTGCTCATTGGTGAATAGTCGCCGACCTACATAAATAATTTCGGATTAAATAGTAATCTAGAAGAAAAAATTTTAAAATTCTACTCAAGTGTCCTTTTGTTAATAATTTGGAACAGTCCTTAAAACAATTTGACAGGGCACACTTAAGTTATGGTCCGGTATCCTGTCTATACTTTCATTTTGGCATGGTACAAGGTCATGCTTTTTCAGACTTTTTATGACGTCTTGACACTAAATCGGTTGCACATGTACTGATTGGTACATTATTGATTGACTATAAACTAGCTTTCAGTAACTACGTGTCTGTCCCAAGTAGGGAACCTGTATATTTCTCGTCACAGCTACTGACTATGTTGAACGCATCTATCCCATCGAACTTGAGATAAAGGATACAACAGAAACAGTTAAGTCTGCCTCATATCTTGACTAACATCTAGAAATTGACAATGAGGGTCGGTTGAAAACAAAACTTTACGACAAAAGAGATGATTTCAGCTTTCCAATTGTGAACTTTCCATTTCTATGTAGCAACATTCCAGCAGCGCCTTCATACGGAGTATATATCTGCCAGTTGATACGATATTCCAGGGCTTGTATTTCCTATCATGATTTCCTTGATAGAGGGTTGCTGCTCACAAGGAAGCTATTAAACCAAGAGTTCTAAGTGGTGAAGTTGAAATCATCCCTTCGTAACTTTTACGGACGCCATCACGAGTTGGTTGACCGTTATGGAATATCCGTTTCACAGATGACAGCGGATATGTTCCAAATGTCGTAACTACAATTTCGTCCCCTTTTCCTCGAATGTGATCTACCGATTTAGACTTATTGTACTAACATGAGCAACACGACGGGTGCAACACATGGAGCAGGATCTGCTTATCCTTCTGGAGCACCTGAGATCACCCCCAGGTTTTGGTGGGATTCATGTTGCTCAGTCTTTAGTTTTCTATGCTGTGTTTTGTGTACTTTTGTTTGTCTAATGGTCTAATTCTTTTTTAGCCATGGCGTTGTCAGTTTATTTTCGACTTATGAGTTTGAATGTCCCTTTGGTATCTTTCGCCTCTCTTTTAGTCTTTATGTTCGAATTTTTTAAATTTTGTCATAGAGGAACATTTTTTGTCTTGTAGGTTTTATCAAATGCGTGTAAGGACTGTATCATCAAATAATAGAAAAATGAGAAGATGTGGTAAAATTACCAATGAGACAACTCTCCACCAAAGACCAAATGACATAGAAATTAACAACTATAATAGTTCACCGCATGGCCTTCATACATATACTCTTATTTTCAGTACATAGAATGTATATAACATTATAAATGTCATCAGCAATAGTTCCGATTTATTATACCATCGAGGTGCAGTTTACGTCAAATTCTTCCGAAAATAACTCTTAGATTGCTCATGGAAAGAGACTTAATGACATATGAAACGAGTTTCTGGTATATTTCATGTTTAGGAAATTATTGAACCAATCCATGCATATATACTAAATTCAGTCATGTGTCACTTTATTTTACATTTACCTCGAACCCAAAACGTATAATCTACGAAAAACATTTCATTCGGTGATTGTTGATCGAAAAGGTCAGCTACTTATTAGATTTCGGGTTTTGTTGTCGAAGTTTACCGAATCGTGACCCTGATAAACAACCAACACAGACGCAAAGAGGACGTGCTTTTTTTTTCATGTTTTCCCTTGTTTATCATTATCATAACAGTTGTCAATTGATTAGATGTATTTTAAAGGTTTCTTTCTGATTCGGTTGATACTAGTAATTTTTACGTTTGGTTTTCTTTACGGTTTTTTCCTTTGCACTTGCGCTGTGATTGTCGGATTAGAGTACGGGAAGACAATAATTCAAGAGCCGTACATTTCTGAAGATTTTGATAAAATAAAGGATTTTCTTAATAGTTAAACTTAGCCATTCAAGTATCTAAAATATTTTCATCTTTTTTATATATTTACATTTGACACTTTTCAAAAATCAATTAATCAAAGCAAACAAAAAAGATGGAATATTTTATAGTCTTTTAGCTGAATTTTGTTCAATGGAATTTTATCAGTTTACCAAATGATATATTGCAATACAAACAAAAATACACAAAAAAAAATGAAGTAAGAAATATTTGTTGAATCCAGTGTTTAAAGGTCAGACTTACTTTAAATAAATCTAATATGAAAAGCACTAAGTTAAACTGTTCTTTCCTAGAATTAGATATTTCCGTTTACCACAGGATTTTTTTTCTCCACAAAACGGACGATTTTTCATTTCCTATTGTTATTTTTCATTTTTTAAGATGTGTCTTTGGCATCATCTTACGTTGTATAAAATACATAAATGTAACATTGTATGATGCTTGGGAAAATGTCGCATACTGTATCGAAGGCATTCGAAGGTCGTGCACGAGTATATAATTATGGTTTTCTGGACGTATCCAATCTCGTCGGTAGACTAATTCGGGTGATAGTTTCATTTTGGCTGTTTTAACACAGTAACGTCCGACATGAATGGAAACGTTAATGGAATTCATAAGCCCGCATTCGTAGAGTGTCTAAATTCCGGCGACAGTAATGTACCGCTGTTTAAATCTCGTAAATCGTGAAGGAAGAGACAAATCGAGGTAATAGACAAAGGACTGTGGGAATAGAGTCAACTAAAAAAGGCGCGATATAGGTGTATCGAATAGGTAAGCGTCTACTGATATGCATACATCACCCGCCATGCGATCTTGCACTCAGTCAAAATGTCACAATCGGAAATGAAACACAATCGGTTCAGATTCAGACGACTATACATGTATCTTAAGATCTAGGACTGCGAAAATATGTCGCTAGTGAGGTGAGCATCGGACACATCGTAAAGGTCAACCATTATTGCTAGATGTCCTTTCGGCCCACTATGTCCACAGAACCTACCAAATTCATAAATTGTAATTTGCTGTGAGCATGCGTGTTTATAATGTTGTATATTTTATCTATGATAACAAGTGATGGGATTTAAATAGTGTATTAGTCGTTACAAATAGGTAATCATCCGAAATAAAATATTTAATACTGACCTGAAAACACAGACACCCGCAAGTCCCTTTTAGCAGTCTACATGAAGATGTAAACTCTCTCCGGTCATCAGATCTATTGGGTATTCCCAGTTATTGCAGTACGTCAACACTTTGATTAAACTTGTAAATAACGCAGATTTATAGAAAAATGTGTTTTTTGGGATGGGGATCTTTTCCACTTTCAGTTTTATTCACCAAAACGTTTCAGTCTGGAAATTAACGTTGTAAATTTTACGATACCGATTTCCTAGCTAATCATTCTATATATAAAAAAACACAAATATAGATGCGTACAACGGATAAAAATCTGCAAACCTTATAATTTTATTGATGTTTCTTTGGACCATCTCTTTGTATTATATGTCTCTGTCTGAACAGACAAGTTGTTTTCTCGATAAACGAACTTTTTCCCGATATACCGTCATACAAACGTAGTCATGCGGAATGAGCCTTCAATAAATTTCAAATAAAGACTGATTTTTTTTAAATGATTTTTAAAAGACAACGATAGTCACTTACCTCTGCAGTGAACCAATCAGTGAGATCTTCGCTGGAGTAGTAACAGTGTTCTTTATATTTGTACCATTTTCGTTCTGAAACTAAATGATAACATTAAATACTCATATGATGCTCTTATTATTTTTATCAGCAAATATTCGCATATATTACCTTCCATTCAAAATTCATTTGGCTTGCAAGTGTGCCGTCATACAGTTCTTGGAAAAACAAGAATGTTTTTCTCGAAATATCAAGCTGCTACGCAAAAACTACATTTTTTCGATAGCTTTAAAACAACCACGTGTCCATTAGAAATCCTGTGTTTGTTGAGATCTTTATATTACTTGTAATTTTCATTCCGAATTTCTAATGACGACGTCAATTTTGTGCTTTATCTATATATTGTAACACGAATATAAAAGTTGAATTCGAATCATATTTT
Source organism: Mytilus californianus (assembly GCF_021869535.1). Classification (NCBI taxonomy): domain Eukaryota; kingdom Metazoa; phylum Mollusca; class Bivalvia; order Mytilida; family Mytilidae; genus Mytilus; species Mytilus californianus. Next base: position 54,544,428 of record NW_026262679.1, on the reverse strand, counting down.
TGCCAAAAAATGAACAAAAGAGAAGAATACAAACTTTGTTGTCAATTATATTCAAAGTATATAATTTTTGACAATATAGCCAAAGGTTGTAATGAAATAAGGTTGAAACATAATAAATGACATTTATAGAAAAAAATAAGCACATGCAGCTTCAAACAAACTTTTAAAAATTCAATACGTGTCGTATATAGAAGACTACTTTTCAAAACACAAAGCAAAGTTTTGATACATTTATATATGTGATATACAATTTTTATTGATTACCGACATCTTCGTCATTTCATCTATAATGAAATGCTCCGTGGGGAGCAGTTTGATACGACAGCACAAGTCAAACCCTAACAGTTGCCAGGAGCAAGTATGGACACTACATTGAAGCTTAATACAGCTCTGAACTTGGATTGTGATTAAATATTTGACACAGCATAGGTTTCTGACACAGAATTAAAGTGGTCAAAGAACTGAAAAATTTAAATTGGACTTTTACTTAGTATGGTCCTATATTCAAAATCTAAATACACGGTTGGATTCAGTATATCCAAGTACACCAAGAATTCATTTAATTTATTCATTAATGGACAATATCAGCTAAGTTTTTTAAATGCTCCGCAAAGGAATTTAGTTGAAGCTGCAATTGGTAGGAAACCTTTTGTCAAATTAATTAATAATTTTTGGTGTTTGAATATTGCTACAAGAAGGGTACAGATGGATGTGTATGGTAGTTGATGTTTATTCGCCATCAGGTAATGATTGAAGTTTTTAAACATATTGTGACTTAGGATGATGGGAAAAGGGGAGGAAATTCATTTTTTTTTTACATTGTTAAACTGTTAGCATTTAGAAATTAATATTGATAATTTAGCAATTCTAAGAATGAATGATGTAGTGGAAATGAAATGCAGAATAAAATTTTATCTAAGTTAAAAGGATAATAGAATTATATTATAAAGAACTGAAGATTTTTTTTTATTTTTTGCAAAATAGGATAATGATATTGGATAAAATTGTGGCATGGATTGGTACTTGTGGTTTATGTGGTTGTAATTCTAAGGGGTTGGGATGTTATTGAAATCATTTAAATACATGTTAACAATCTTAAAATAGAACAATGCAAGAACAATAATCACTAAAATCTGAATCAGCAAAATTCTAAGTAATATTTAAAAATAAAATAACAGCTTCTCATTTGCATATCATCTCAAAGATAAGACATAAATTATAAGCTAAAACATTGTAAGGGAGGTAACTCTTAATGTAAAAAAAGAAACAAATGTAATTGATCAAATAAAAGCAATTCAGCATAGCAAAAACCCTTACCATTTAATTGCTGTTGAAATCAAACAAAGTTTAATATTGGACCCTTTGGACCCTGATGTAAACCAATTTGAAAAATGGGCCTAAAATCTAAAATCTAATCACATTAATAGATTCAGCATATTGAAATCAATCAAAAGTTTAATTTTGCACCCTTATTTGGACCCACTTGAAAAAACGGCCCAAAATCAAAATTCTAAATACACGGTTAGTTTAAGCATATAAAAGAACCCCAATATTTCAAGATTATTTAAACCCCATTGAAATAAGCAATTCAAACAAAATTTTAAAAATTGCTTGTTTTTTACCACTTTTTGGTCCCTAATTCCTAAGCGGATACGACCATAACCCCTAAATTCAATCAAACCTTCCTTTTGTGGTATAAAACTCAATATCATAGAGATCCATACACTTATACTCAAGCTATCGTCTGGAAACCAAATGTCTTCGGACGACGACGACGACATCGCCATACCATTATACGGTCGCAAGTTTTTTGCGGTAAAATAATAAAACGTTGAAAATGAAAAGAGAATGTACAACTCAGAAGAACCATATCTAAATGGTCGCTCTAATCAAGATTTACATGATTTTAACATCTCACCTTTAAAGTTTTTTTCTAACGAAGAAAAATCGTATCCAAAGTCTTTATCTTTTGATCCATGGTATCAAGTATACTTTTTAATTTTCCGATTCCTCCTCGCATATTACTTAACGCACTCTTCGAATTGGCAATGAAAGGTGAACTAAGGACAAATGTACTAACAGTTAACAGCAGAGCAAACTGAAATTGAAATTTCATCCTGTCAAATCCTGCAATTAAATACAAGAAATTTACTTTAAATATTGTTTTGAGACCTGCGTACCTCGAAGCGTTTTCTTAAAATTACCGGTTTTCATATATTTTTTTAGCAGTAAATGTTAAGCACATGCAAATACCAACTTAATATCAACACAATGTTCGTCTCTATAAACAGCACATTTCATGCAAAAAATGGATAGAAAAATTAAAATTTTGTTTCTTTGGACCATCGAATCTTCGTGAATATTCATAAATAATTTAATTTTGGATGTAACACGTCTTCTGATTGGCTGAAAGTGTTTTGTCTATCAGCTCATAGACATAATTTTGTCATGTGGCCGTGACGTCATCAACGTTTTTATCATGATTTACGCCTTTTTAGAATTAAATTATAAGGAATGACTGTTATATTTTTTCTGTCTATTCGAAATAACCTAAAACATGTGGTGCACACTTTTAAATAAACAGCTACGCGTGTTATTCAGTGTGCACCACATTTTTGATGTTATTTCTTCATAGACAGAAAAAATATTACAGTCATTCCTTAATGATTCAAAGATCTGACAGGTTAAACTTTTAACATACTTATCGATTATCTTTACACCAAAAACATCTGATTTTTTAACACTTCCAGGTCAAATAGCAACTCTTCCTTTTGCTCTTTTCAAAAACTTTAAATTCTATTTTCACACTTAAAATTCCGTCAGTCTATTTTATTCTGTTTCGTCATGTTTTGCTTTTTGACACACAATAAGGATACTTGACTATACAAAAACATTTAAGGAATTATGGCCTTCAATACAGTAATTTAATAATATCTAAAATCGGATAGTTAATTAGTTTATTCGACGGCTCTTCTCCTATTCTGAAAAAAATATTTAGTACAAACGAGAGAGAGAGAGAGCAATGAAACAAGTATGTCAATGTTACTTTCTAAAATTTCTTGCCTATAATAGTATAAGGCTTAAGTACTTTTGTGGACTGGAAATATAAACATTTTGATGAATTCAGATCGTATGTGGAGACTGATAAGCTAACATCAATGATAGATATAAGAAGATGTGGTATGAGTGCCAATGAGACAACTCTCCATCCAAGTAAAAATTTATAAAAGTAAACCATTATAGGTCACAGTACGGTCTTCAACACGGAGCCTTGGCTCACACCGAACAGTAAGCTATAAAGGGCCCCAAAAAATTACTAGTGTAAAACCATTCAAACGGGAAAACCAACGGTCTAATCTATATAAAAAACGAGAAACGAGAAACACTTATGAACCACATCAACAAACGACAACTACTGAACATCAGATTCCTGTCTGGAAAACGACTGACAATTCTTCAATAGTTTTCAAGTCACTACTTTAATATCATGCAAGGTGTTTGTACATTTACTTAAAGTGTGCACAACTTTTTAATTTTATATATGATCAGGATTTTGACTTTCTTTAAGTTTTCCACATATAGCAGGTTTTGAATTATTGTCATTTTCGGTAAAATTATGCATGTGTAAAATAAAATAATGTCCTCCATGAAATATTGTTCGTCGGACAAAATTCCACATAAAATATTGTCCACATACACTATTTAATACTGAAATGCTGTGCAGGACAATATTTCATTATAAAATACAGTGTCCTTGTTCATGAAATGTTGTCACCTCCATCTGGACAATATTTCACTGTGAAGTTCTTTCCATGACAATATTTCTTAATCTAACTATGTCTTCCCTAATGAATCATCTGCAATCTTCCCTAATTAAATCCTCTGCAATAACGTTGTGAGCGTTTTTAGAATTGCTTTTTAAAATATTTTTCATGAAAAGTATGTGTATAACCATAAATTGCTGCTTAAATTAATTATGCAGGTATGTTTGTTATCATCAAGCAAATAAAACACTTTGATATATTATCCAAAATATTAAATGTTTATAACCTCCCTTTCATGAGACAAAATTTCATGACAATCCATCTATGAAACATTGTCTCAATATATAGAATATTTAACCTCTATTTAACAAGACAAAATGTAATACCATACATCTATGAAATATTGCCTGTATATGGTTTCATATGGAAATTTGTCCTTCTCTAGACATTATTTCATAGATAGGGACAAAATGTCATGATACAAAAGTTTTCAATCTAGAATATTTATATCATGAACGGTGTTACAATGTAGTAAATTTATTAAAGATGTTCGTGTTATCAGGATTTCGATTTTCTTTAAATCCACACATGACTGAATCGGATATTCAATAAAAATAACAATTTCGTGCGTCTAACGCGCTTTTCTGGATCTACCTTCATAATTACCGCTCAAATCCAAAACAAATTTAAGGCAAGAATGTCATTGAAGCCTAACGCACGAATAGCTATATGAACAAAAGGGACCTAAAATAACATATCACATTATAAATTGCAAAGTTATGAGCTCTTAGTTATGCATTATTCATGTTGGTAAGTCAGTTTTGGTCCAAATTTTTTGATATCTATTTCAGTTTTTTTGCAAAGGTAACTTTGTAAGCGTTTTGGCATCAGTACATTTTTCAAAAGCCCGAAAATAGCATAAAACCACAATGTTTTGACAACATTTTCAAAACGTTTCGAATCGTAAATTGTCTTTGGAGCATACATTGTACTCTTATGAAGACATTTGTTTTACTTGTACTAAGGCTTTTGAAATAGACCCATTTAAAAACCAAAGAGTGGTCAATTTGATATTTTATGAAAAAGTCAAATTCAATGCCAAATTGGGGTGAAAGTGAACCTGGTTGTTGAAGAGGTATTGTGAATAAGAATTAAGTAACATTTGTTGAAGAGGTATTGTGAATAAGAATTAAGTAACATTATATGTATGTGTTGTAAATTATTTCTCATACCACAAGCAGATATTTATATTATATACCTCAAAATAGAAATGCATCATTGTGTCAATGTATTGATGGTGAAAATTCACATGCATTTGCATTATATGAATCATTTTTACAAATGTTATCTGCATTACGTACATTAAGAATCTTCAAAATTTCCAAATTATTCTTGCTATTACGATATAGTCAAGTCACATACAATTATAATAGTCTGTGTCCTCGGCATCTTTTTTATCGCCCTGGACGAAATTCGCGAATGCGAAGTATAGTTATCCTAAATTCCGTCGTCGACTCTTTAGGTTCAGTCTGTTGTAAAAGTTTTCTTAGACATCAATAACTTTATCAAACACTCATAGACTTTTAATGAACTTTTCCCCAGTCTCTCCGTGATTGAGGGATAGCATCTGGAGCACAATTAGAAAACTTATCCAATGCATTTGTCCGTACTTTACAAATTTTTTCCAGCTAACATTTAAACATGGGTCTTTGATTCAAGTTTTTTTAGACAGCAATATCTTTGTCACACCTTATGTCTAAGGTTATTTTTTTTAAACCTTTATATCCTTTTTCAAACCTCCATGGAGTTTCAGGATACTTGTATACTATAATTTTTTTTTATTTATAAGCCTCCTATTGGAGAGTATATAACAAAGCAAAGACAATTACAATTAATCATATACAAACAAAACGAGTTATGATTTACACAGAGACAGTTAATAAAGACGGGATCACGACGAAAAGTTCAATTATTTACACATGTGCTTTAAAGTTTTTTAAAGATACAGTAATTTGTGTACTACTAGTAGCAGTTGCAGTTCTGTAACAATTTACAAGAATTGTAAATAAAATTTACACACGCAAAGTTAAACTGTTCACGTTCCTCATTCTCTAGATCAAAATCGGTGTCACAGGCAAGAATACAATTTAGCAATTTATTGTCAGTCATATTTCCTAAGTGAACACTAAATGTCATCGGGTTTATGTCTATAACACTCCTCCAAAATTGATCTCGAGCATCAACTGTATAGTCACATGATAGTATTGCATGGGTACAAGGATCATCAAAAAGTTTACCACATTTATCACATAATATTCTGTTGTTTTGTAAGTTTTCACGTATAAGACAGCACGTTGATGTTACAAAATGGGCCTGCCTGCGCATCAGTGGGTGACGTAGTGCTACTCTCCACGCCGCATGCGGTACACAAAACGAGTGAATGTCTTTAAAAACAACAAAATCGGAATCCACTGCCATACGATGATGCCACTCTACTACTTCAACCTGATAAATTGACGACTTGACTATCGATTTCCAAGTTGCATAACTAGGAAATTGTCCATCATTGAGAAACTGATCTACATATTTCGATAAACCATATTTTGTGAGTATTTCAATAATGTCACAAGCGAAACCTAATCTGGTGTCATATTGATTATATCTAGCATCAATGAGTCTACGGAGAAGAATACGGAATGAGACAGCTGAGTATGGAAGGCGACATGTTCTTCCAAAGAACAACAGTTTCCGTTCACATATAAAACTTTCAATTGAAAGCCATCCTAACAATGACAAGCACATGTCGCTTCTTGTTCTTCTAGGTAAACCTTGTATGAATTTACAAATATAGTGGTGAGTTCTTTCAAGCATCAGTGTTTCAGTGCAGGTAAGTTTTCCCCAGAGTTCACAACCGTATAGTGTTTTCGGATAGCAGAGCTGACGGATAATCTTTGCGCATACAATTGAATTTACAATGGCTGGGTGTATTCCAAGGCGTATAACTGATGTCGTCGTCGAGCGCAAGGTGCGACAAGCTTTAAGAGTTCTGTCCATTGTTTTTAAAGATGTGTCTAGTTGAATACCAATATGTCGAGCAGAAGTTACATAGTTGATCGGTTCTTGGTATAGATATGTTGGAGTAGAAGTTCTGCGTTTACCGAATTGTAATAATTTGCTTTTTGCTGGTGAAAACGTGAAACCCCACATGTTACTATAGTTCTCACATATTGTTACCATCCGTTGTGTCGAAACGCAGTTTGTAGCAATAAGAGCAATATCGTCTGCCTGAACTGGAGAGCTAGCATTAAGATCATGAAAGAATGCACCTTCTTTTGAAGATTCTAGTTCGTTTATAAGGTCATTTATAAAGATCAAGTACAGTTTAACTGACAACGAACTTCCCTGACGAATACCTCGCTTTAGTTCAAACCATTTAGACAATTTACCATTTGATGACACGGCACCATACAGATTAGTGTACATACTGTCAAGCAAAAGCCAAAGTTTACCATGAGCTCCGTACTCGTGCAGTTTTAGACGAAGTCCATCATGCGGAACAGTATCGAAAGCTTTTGTGCTGTCGAGTAAAACAATATAAATAGTCCCATTCTTTTCAATATGATGAAGGGTGACTTCTTGAAGATTAAAGACGCATTGAGGCTGCTTAAGAGCTTTTGATACGCTACTTGCTGTCCGTTTGGAAAATCTGTTCTTAAGCTGGAGAGCTTGATGTCGGTAAAATTTTTGGAAGCAAAATAAAATCAATAACACGAAAAGGGCAATATTTCTTTGTTTCCTTAATTTGTATGCATGAACATATGCATTTTCAGAGATAAAATAATTGACTGTCGTAAATGAAGTATCCAGGTAAAAAAAGCTTCTTTGACGAAAAATTCTACAAAAATATCATATCATATTATATCTAAACACATTATTTCCACTTGTTTTCCGAAGCCAAATTGCAAGTAAATATAAAATTGTGGTGTTTCACCATAGTGCTTTCTATTAATTGAACAATGCTATGTGTCAAGCAAAACTTATATATGAGTGGATATCATGAAAACGATATAACGATATATTATCCTAGGCAAAGATCGCCCTCGCCAGGTTGGCAAAACTTTTTTTTCAAGGTTCTTCAACTTTGTTATTGAATTTGTGTTCCAATTGTTTTGATTCTTGCGACACTGATGTGTTTTTATTACAGGTAACGCGTGTATGGTGTCTAAATTGAAAACTGCATCACGTGTTTACTAATCAAGAAGTTATTGAAGTCGTTAGGCTCAATCATGATTATCTTTTCATCAACGATAAAATGCAACGGTATAAGTTGCCCGATGAAAAATAAAACAATGTAAAACCTCGACCAAATTATACTTCTTGCGTAACCTATGTCGATATCATTTTGATATATTCATGTGCAATATACGTGAATAGAAAAGACGCAGGTTTGTGCGTTTCGAGACTTGAAAGTCAAAAACATTAATTTGGATAAATTTAAAAACAATAAGTAAGAGGCAATTAAATCTCCAGTGCACTACACTGAATGAGCATTAATCATATGTAATAACAAAAATATTACCACATTTGTATCTATGTCCCTAAATCTAAGGTTTACCTCCAATAAATCAAATGACTAAGTCACTTGGATTTTTTATAGAAAAACTGAACCCAGTTATACAAGGTTTTATTACGAGGTCTTGTTTAGTAAATATTTGAAGTTAGTAAAACACACAGTCAAATGAGGACACTGTGTCGAAATGCTTTAGCAATTGATTCTGTTGTGATAAGACTAAACAGATTAAAAATTATTTAATTAATATTGATATGTATATTAACAATCTGTAAGAACTATTTAACAAAAATTTACTGTTTTATCATATTGCATTCATGGAACGAAGAACATGTAATTTGATTTAATATTTAATATTATTTTCCTTATGATTTCACAAACATTAAATGTATATGTTTACTGGATACTCCTTACAACCGATTTGAAATCCGGACCTGCCAGACCTACAAAACACTTCAGTTTGTCATAGAAACATGCAACAGTATGTTGACCTATAGTGGTTTACATCTACGTCATATGGTCATTGGTGGATAGTTAATATTGACAATCACACCATAACATCTCATTTACATATTAAACAGAAAACTGGATGGTTTTCGAAAGAAAAAAACTGCGCATGCTTACGCACGGACCACTTATCAATAACAAGCAGAAACAAGAAAGATAATAAACTATGCAATATTTATTTTTTCATCCTATTTTCAATGGATACAAATTATTTTTTCACTTACTTTTTGAATTTTTTTGACAAATTTAGAATCAAACAATTTCTCTTATAAAATATCATGTATTATCGTAAAAGGGAAGGGAGGTCATTGCTAAATGCCATAACTTTTAGAAGGAAAGAAACATACGCAAACATTAACATGACATACTAATGAATATACGTTGCACAGTAACCGTATTTATATAAATCTGAAGTGTAAATGGGAGACAAAAAAGGATAAAAAGATGGAAGTGTTTGCTTCATGTTGAATGCCTCGTTGTGACTTTGAGATGAAGAATAGAAGTAAAAAGCGCGCATCCTTTTCTTTTCCGAATTTTATTATTTCATGTGCGCGTAGTGAATTTGTTCCATAAATTGATACACAGGAGTTTTATAAAGAAAGGCGAACAAATGCGATGTAATAAAAAATGAAAACAACACTTTATACAAATTTCATGCGTTCGAAGTGCTTTTCTGGATTAACCTTCATCAGGAACGCTCAAAGCTGAATATTTGAAAGCCAAAGATGTATAAGAACCGAAACAGTTGACACTGACCAAAATGAATCTTAAAATAATAGCCAAATCCTTCTAAGGTCAACTTTGCCTGAGGGAGTTGAAACCTAGTTTCTAAATAATTTCTTATTAATAATTTATAATCGGGACAATTTTAGAAATGTTTGTTATAAATTATGTCAGTACCGAAATATTGACTACTGAGCTGTTGATACCGTCGGATAGTCCACCAGCAGCGGTATCGACTATTAAAGTGCTGTAAAAAGTGAAAGCAGCACTTTATAAATGTAATGCGTCCGAAGCGGTTTTCTGGATTTAACTTGATCAGGAACGCTCAAAATCGAATATTTGAAAGCCAAGGATGTATAAAAACCGGATAAGTTGAACAGCTATATGACCAAAAAGGACCTGAAATATTTCGAGTCCACTTTTCCTAAGGATGTTGAACCTTAGCAAGTCTGACTTTTATATCCTTTCCAGCTCCATTGTCCTTACTGATTACGTACACAGCTGAGGTAAATGAAATCGAATTCTACACCCTCCTATAAATCTCTTGTTCATAAAATAACATAAGTTCCCTAGCACTAAATAATCAACTTCGACATTCTTTTGACTGACCATGGTCAATCAAATTAATTCTACACGATAGAATCGTGTAAAAAAGGCCGTACGGTAACTTATGGTTGCTAACATCAACCTTATTTGGTCTCTGTCTGGTGAATATTTGCCTAATTTGCAATCATACCACATCTTCTTATTCTTATATTATAAGCAAGATTATCAATCTGAAGTATGGTATCTGTAGTATGTAATAGAATATAATAAATGAACTCCTTAATATATATCTCTGAAGACAGCCGCCGACATCCTGTTCCTTTTTTCTGTAACAGGCACTAACTAATATAGTGTAAAATAAACTAGTAAAAGGAATGATTCACAGACTAAAGAAACTCTTTTATCTGCATAAAATACACCGATCTAACAGCAGAAATCAATTCTATTAACACTCGGTTCGAAAATAGCAATTTAGAATGTCCTTTGAAATCATTTTGACAATTAAACTGTCAATTTTGAGATGCAGTTTCACAATATTTATCCATTGAAAATGACATTTCGGTAAAATGTTCATGCTCACTAATAACTAAAATACAAATGTCCCTAAATCTAATAATCTAAATTAGAAATAAAGTTTTACGCAGAAATTAAATTGGCGGCAGCCAAGAAAGATATGATTGAATTTGTGAAGCAATACTTGTTTTGTTTGAAACTTGGAATTTTGCTTGACAGTGAGTCTATAAATTTTACTCGGTAAGTACATCATTAATTTTAGATTTATTTATCTTTTTATTCAGATATTTCGAAGGTTTCTATATAAAGATTAAACAAACATAACTGCTTATATCTTTGAAGGTAGGGGAAAGGCTGCTTCAGTATAATGTACAAATAATAAGAAATAAAAGAGAATGAAAAAAAAAACACGTGCTGATGAATTTATATACAAAATGTTTTAGGATACGTATAAACCAATATAATCGTTGCATCTTTGTATGAAAAATGCTATTTTTGTACATATGTATGCTATGAAATTATTTTTCATCACAAAGTAAAGCTTCCTAAGTGTTAAGTTTATACGAGTATCGTTATTTGCCCATGAGCTCTCCATACTCTCTACATGTAAAAGAATCTCACACTTCTACTCTTTGTAAAGGATTCGCGGGTAACGAAGTGCACTGCAAAATTATCCCATTTTTCCAGTGTTGGTGCATTTTTTCTCTTACTAATGACCCGCTTTTAGAAACCTACATCATATTTATTGTTTAATTTGTTAATTTCGTCCTGAATATATAAGAAATATTTGCCACTGGACTTTAAATAGTAAAACATTTTTAACATTCATACTGTTTTTGTTAACGATTGCATTGGACTTGCTGTGACATGAAATCGCGCACGGAACTATGGGCTCTATTTAAGGAATGACTGTACTATTTTTTCTGTCTATGAAGAAATAACATCAAAAATGTGGTGCACACTGAATAACCCGCGTAACATTTTTGAGGTTATTTCGAATAGACAGAAAAATATTACAGTCATTCCTTATGATTTAATTCCAAATTCCATTTTTTAAGGAGTAAATAATTAAAAAACGATAGACAAAATACTTTCAGCCAATCAGAAGACGTGTTACATCCAAAATTAAATTATTTTACTATAATATGTCACTGTTGACAACCTTACAACAACTGTCAAAATGAAGAACCTTAATAACAGAAACTTTTCTTTGATTGATTGTGATATTTTCTTGGATGTGAGGACATTTTTCTCTCATGTTCAACTGAATACTTCATGTCCTTTCTATGCCAACTCATATCGTAAATAATCGATATCTTATGATATTGTTGTATGTAGAAAACCATATTGTCCATATTCATGTGACTGATAAAGTTCTTATGGAACAATAATAATATTTCCCCGTTCCTTGTTTAGGATTTTTTTTTAAATTTATGGACAACTACAACTTTTGTGAAACATTTCATTATATCTCGGCGACACTTTTTAATTTCCTATTTACTTTTTTATTCCAGCTTTAAAAGGCAACTATTTTAAAACTTTTTTTATATTGGTATTACAATCATTTTTGATATTGCTCGAGTATTTTTTTCACACTAAGTATTTTGATTGACATCTACTTAACCGGTTTGTTCGACTTCCTGTATGTAAGCATCCTTCCTTCCTTATTACATGTAATACAATCAGTACAATATGTGTTTATTGTGATCAAAATATTTTGTACATACATGTAATTGCACCAATATTATATATACTCCGTGGAATATCAACAGGGAATACAGGTATGATTTGATTAATAGAATTACAATTTCAAATGTCTACTATAGCGAGTCCCACAAGTAAAGCCACTGACTGTTCGCAAACCTTAAATTCTAAATTAATAAAAAATTAAATCAAATGATTATATATCGTGTCCGTTATATCAAATGCCTATATAAATAAATTATCGTGTCCGCTTTATAGGGCATATCCGCAACTACGACATATTTTTAATTTTAATAGAAGCGTAATTGTGTAAAACCAAATGTTGAATGCAAACAAAAAATATATTATCAAAGCTTTAATACTATAATTATGAAATTTTAATCATATGAGATTTTTAAAACATGACGAAATTAAAATTTCCAAACTTATTTTTGTTAACTGATAATTTTGGAATGCCATGCTATTTAAGTTTACATTTTAATGTCCTATTCCAAACCATATTCTGTATTTAATTTGAAGTTAAGTTTCTTTTTTTCCTGGATGGGCCTGCTACCAATTATTCATTGGCTATGTACAGTTAAACTCAATTCTTTGTCATTAAACTAAAAATGAAACAAAGCATGTGACAAAACATAACAAAAACAATATCAATATACCATTCATCACGACCTACCCTTTTGTAATACCAGAGGGTGGTGATGGGGTTTACAGAATAGAGAATAATGTGCAAAAAGTGCATAATAAAGGGCCCAAAACTTGAAGAATACAGAAATATATGGGAAAATATAAAGAATAGAGAATAATGGGCAAAATTTATAAAGAATAGAGAAAAAAAACCTAAAAAATAAAGAATACTGAAATGAAGGACCCCCATCCAGACCCTCATACTAAGCTTAGTAGTTTATGTGATTTAGTCCTGAATGTGGTTTCAGTATCTCACACTAAACGTTAAGCAAGCAACAATCACATACGAATTCATATCTGCAAGATAAATCATATACTTTTATAAAAAGTCATAATAACTACAACCCAGGATTTAAAATTTCGAGAAGATTAGAATAATAAGAATATCCACTAAACCTTATTACTATTTAACTTAAAAATAAAGAAAAAAAACATTTTGCTGTAGAAAAAAAAGCATCCTTGTTTCACTGTGGATGCAAGTTTCCAAAATGTTTCATTTTTGCACTTCAAAATAAAGGAATCAGTTAATAACTAACCGAATTATTATACATAGATCTTCCATTTTCGATTTTCTTTTTCTTTGATTCTTTTTTTTTTTTTTTTTTTGCTATGTATACATCTGTGTTCTGTGTTTTCTTCTTCTTTAGCACCGGAACTTATTTGAAATATTTTCCCCTGGACGTTAAACAATCAATCGATCTCCTCTATTTAAACGTTACGTTTGTTTTTTCGGGGAAGGGGAGGTCTTGGTTTTTTTAAAAGGTGTATGAATCTCTTTTAAATAACAGCTATCTCATGTTAATAATAATTTGCAAGTGTCAGATTTTCAGCAATCAATGATACCCATGATTATGACTAAATAGCTTGCTGTACAACAGAAAGAATTCGACGACCAAATGACCGAGTCCAATATAATAAATGTTATTTCCAAGTTTAATTTAAAAAAAAGTATTTAATCAATTTAGGAATAAGTGTACCACAAAGCGACCAATAGATGTAAACAAATATCATTTAGACACAGCTGTCTAATTTTTAATGTTTACATTTGGTATTAACATTTTAAGGTGATCAATATTACTAAATCTACTTCTTATCTGGTAATTATTAGGGAAAATATGATTTGGTAAGAACTTTATATAATTTCTTACTTTTTAAGGTTAAATTTCCTTTTTAAAAGAGAGGCGAAAGATAACAATGGGACATTCAAACTCATAAGTCGAAAATAAACTGACAACGCCATGGCTAAAAAAGAAAAAAGACCAACAGACAAACAATAGTACATAAAACACAACATAGAAAACTGAAGACTGAGCAACACGAACACCACCAAAAACTGAGGGTGATCTCAGTTGCTCCGGAAGGGTAAATAGATCCTGCTCCACATGTGGCACCTGTCAATTGTTTGCATAAAAATAAGGAAATGTGGTATGATTGCAGATGAAACAACTATCCACAGAGTACATATGATTAGATGCAAGCAACTATAGGTCACCTTACGACCTTCAGCAATGAGTCAAACCCATCATATGCTGTCAGCTATCAAAGCCCCAGGCATGATAAAATTTCAAGGTGGAACAATTCAAATTAGAAAACCAACGGCCTGATATATGACAAAACAATAAACAAAAACAATTATGACAGACAGTAACCAACGACAACTACTGAATAACTTGCTCCTGACTTGGGACCGGAACATAAATAATATGACGGGTATACCATGACATTATTTTAGGGAACTCAACCCTACCCATAATCACGGAACAGTAATGTAACAGCAGAACATAAGAATAAACGATAACAATCAGTTGGAAATTGTTTGAATTGTTAGATTGGCACGAATCACAAAACAACTAAATACAAGACATGGTGTACCGATATAAGAGTTCTCACAGTACAGTAACTACAACAACAACAACAACAACAACAACAACAACAATACTTTATTTTAAGAGGGTTACACAGTTAGCTATATAACTAATCTTCCCTGAGGCCCTCATTATAAAAATAAAACAAAATGCAAACATATACATTGCATACATTAGTATAAAAAGACAAGTATGATAATAATGTGCAATACAACTTGATAAAATGTTATGAAAAAATAAACGTGATGACAAAATCAGTTTTCAATATTTTTTATAAAGCTAGGTTGATTTCAATAAATGATCTGTTATTTTGTATTTGAAAGAATTAACATTTATTTGTAATATTCCTTAACGGTATTGGCAAATTATTCCACAAGAATAGTCCAGAATACATAAAAGATTTTTTGAACAATTCTGTTTTTGGTTTAGGGAGTATGAGGTCTCCTTGAATAGCATTTCTCAAGGGGTATGGATTTCTGTCTGAAACGTAATGAAAATTGTTAGTAAGATATGATGGTGTGTCATTTTTGATGCACTTAAATGTCATCACAATTTGTGATATTTTATTCTCTGTTCAACTGTCATCCAGTTTAAGTGTTTGAATAAGGGCTCGGAAGGAGCGAAAGGATCTATTTCTAGTATTAATCTAGCAGCTCTCTTTTGTAATTTTAATATTCTATTTAAACCCTCACTGTTACAACTACTCCACACTATACAACAATAATCAATTAGTGGCAAGATATAACCATTATAGAATAATTCTCTGCAGTCTAGATTGAGAAATTTCTTAATCTTTAATAGTAGATATAGCCTAGATGAAATTTTTGAGCAGATCACATCAATTTGGTTTGTCCATGTGAGGGAACTGAAAGCTAGTTCAAAGTCAAATACAACTAATATATAAATCATGTTCTCTCAGAATATAAATCAATCAGTACACATCCAAAGGTTTTAGTGTAAAGACGTCATAAACAGACAGAGAAATGCATGTCCTTCTGCAATGGCAAACTATAAGACAGGATGTAGAACCATACGTAACTGTAGTTTCCTTTGCGCATGTTTAGCGTAAAAATACATGATCATCCTAAAACTGTTGAAACTTATAATATATATAAGTGTCCGGGTCATGATCAAAAGTGCAGTCAAATAATTATAAAGTAAAAAAAAACCCAAATCATAAGTAATAGACCTTATTTTGGACAAATGTCCAACAGTGTCAGCTGCAGAGGACTAAATATTCACTGAGAACTTTGAAAGTCAATCAATTTTATTGTTTGTTTGCTTCACTTGATTCGTACAGATTTAGATTGTCGTTGAAGTATAATAAGATTTTCAAAATAAATATACCCTCGTTTTCTAACCTTTCCGATAAATATCTTTCTCATTTTTTTTAATTCATTTACTGTCTCTGTATTCAAAATATGTCCGCAATTCATACTTGTAAATTATTTCTATCCACATTGATTTTAACAAAACAAAAGCAAGTGAGGTTGCTCCTTTTTCATATTTTACTCAAAAGTAAAAGTACATGTACGTCTATTTTTGCAATTTGAATTTATAAGGGCACGTAGTTGAAGTTAACTTGAAAGTTTATGTCCACTTTTATTTTCCTTGGGTCGGGAGATTAATAAAGAATCAATCCATCAAATGAGATGGCCAAAGAATGGATCGTTATGGAATTGACATACTAACTTTAGTTTTGCGTATTATGTAGACCCCCTTAACCTGCCTCCCGGCCACCTTCAGAAAAAAAAAAACTGAAATCAGAAGTTAGGGTTAGAGAATATTTATGATAGACATTAGAGTTAAAACAAAGAACAGTGACGCAGTGTTTGCTGGCAGACGTCATTACACATTGTGAAAGATTCCGCGAGACAATCATTCAATTATACAATTATTCTAAAATGTCATTTCGGGATATGTCTAAAGTTCCTTGTCTGAGTAAATAGAGGACAACATTAACAATACAACCCGTACGAGTTGAGGTTTTAATTTCATTTGTACCAATTTTGATGACAGTAATGATCACTACCACAGTAAATTCTTTATGTGAAGTGTCCATTGCATATGAATAAAGGGAGAATTAGGTGAACACTTCATTTAGACAGCAACCAAATGACACAAACAAAACAAAAAGACATCCCGTCCATTCGTACGTGTTTCGCATGTTTAAAACATAAACATTTTCATTTATAAAACGTTCACTGATATTTGTATTTCGTAAATTGTATGTTTGTTATAAATAAGGCCGTTAGTTTCCTCGTTTGAATTGTTACACATTTTTATGTCGAGCCTGTTATTGCTGACTATACGGTACGGGTGTTTCTCATTGTTGAATGCAGTACGGTGACTTAAAATTGTTTAAATCTACATCATTGGCTCTCTGGTGGATAGTTGTCTCACCGGAAATCGTACCACGTCTCCTTATTTTTATATTGTATTTAACTTTTGAACTCGTTACCTCGTTTACATCTCGTTTAAAAATATCATTGAAAGTATACGATTGAATGAGAACTCATAGCCAGTTTTATCTAGTTTTGTTGAATTTTATTCAGATAATAATAAGCAACTCATGAGCCTCTGGCCTTTGTTAGTCTTGTATATTTTTTTAAATTTTGGTTCATTTATATGTTTCGGAGTTTAGTGTGACGTCCATTTTCGCGGTACTAGTACACATTTTTGTTTAGTGGCCAGCTGAAGTCCGCCTCCGGGTGCGGAATTTTCTCTCTGTGTTGAAGACCCATTGGTGGCCTTGGGCTGTTTTTTTGCCAATTGGTCGTGTTGTTGTCTCTTTGACACATTCCCTGTTTCTCTTATCAATTTTATTTTTAAATGTTTTTATACCAGATGTATACTACTCCTCAGGAGTTGGGTGTTGGTATTTTTAATTGTTATGTTCTATATTTTTAGAATTACCGGAATCTTACACCCCAGTTCTATTGTTGTATTTCACAGTTTCTATTTCTGAAACTAGTGTTATTGAAATAGATCTATTGTTACGAATAACAATGGATTTTGACACAGGGTGTGACGAGCGGGGTTTCTGGAAACCCCTGCTTCTACATCCCGAAAACACAGTCCATTGTTATTCATAACAATATGAAATGTTTTTTTTTAATAGCATGAACATAAGAGATTACGAATAGTGTTCACTACAAGATGTTTCAAGACATATTAAAAAAAATATATTCAGGAAATTCCAATAGCGGAAAGAATCTTTAGCATCTATTTTGAATAAAAAAAATCATTTAAATACTTCTTAGCTTGAAGCTACAATTTTAATCCCAAGTGGCAATGTCCTAAAAAACATACATAAAAAGAACTTTTATGTAAATTATACATTAAAACATATAGTTTACATTTGGACTAAGTATTAATCATAAAAATAAATTTATTAATGTTTGGATTGTTGAAAATAATGATGGCATCCAGGGGCAGATCCAGCCATTTGACTCTTCTGCCAAATCCAACGCCTGACTCAAATGTCGTCCGTCTCATACCCGTCCATATTGACAACTGCATACAATGAGCATGATGTACTTTTCTTTTTTTTGTATTAAAAATGCACAATATGGCCAACCTTGACCTGCTGATCCATATTAGCACATGGATTTAACGGGAATATGCAAAACGGCAACTTTGACATTTGTAAAATCTACTCACTTGTCAACGTTCGAATGAAGACCTTCAAAGTAAAGTTACTAGTGGGATTTCATTTAAAAAAAAAAAATTCTTATTAATCATGGTTTGATATTGTAAAAAAAATGCTATCCCTTCTTTTTATGACAACCAATAAAAATAAATCTGTTTCACGTCAATTTAAGCTGTAATTTCAGATGATTCGTAATGATCTTTTGATAATGTTTAACAATGTGAATAATACTAACAAGTGTCGACTCAAACTAAAGACTTTAAAAGTCTTTTCCGTTAACCACATGGCATTAAGAAGTTAGAGCAACGACTAGTCGGTTCGGAGTCATAATAACGTGTCCGAGTATGTTGACATGTCTTCCCAAACTGTTACCTTGTAAACTAGCACGTTAAAAATTCCGTCTCAGCATTTTGCTCTACAACAAAACAGGGTTAATATTCATATTGCATTGCCATGTTCTTGTCCTGCATATGCATTTACTTTGCCACTGGATGTTAAACAGTTATCCATCATTGTCCAATAAAAATGTAACTGCCTTCCTCATTTAATACAGTATGACGGGGGCAAGTTGTATGTTATGATTAATGAAATAGATTAATTCACAGAGAATGAATTAAAAAATAACAAATGTACTTTTAAAGTCCATGGAAGTGTATCTAGTGCCAGTAACAGGACATTCATAGTTACGATCAATTTCGCAATGAAGGCAACTCACACATTGTAGTTCACCCTGACTGTCTAATCCTACCCCTTAAAAAGTGTGTATCAACTATTTCCAATAGCGTGTGCGCTTTTCACGCTTTGGAAAACGGTTGGCAATTGTGGATGTTCCTTACCGGTAGGTACCTGTTGTTCAGTGGTTGTTGTTTGTTGATGTGGTTCTTAAGTGTTTCTCGTTTCTCGTTTTTTATATATTTTAGACCGTTGGTTTTCCTGTTTGAATGGTTTTACACTAGTCATTTTTGGGGCCCTTTATAGTTTGCTGTTCGGTGTGAGCCAAGGCTCCGTGTTGAAGGCCGTACTTTGACCTATAATTGTTTACTTTTAACACATTGTGACTTGGATGGAGAGTTGTCTCATTGGCACTCATACCACATCTTCTTATTTCTATATATATATGATGAAAGAAATGAAAATGACTTTCACATTCGCATCGCAACTTCACGCACTTTTCATCGAATGAAAGAAAATGAAAACCTGATACTGGTTGTATTCGACTTGTTGATATTTTGAAAGTGTCATCAGTTTCTGCCAAGGTGATAGTTACGTGACATTCTCTTCAGCACTCTATTGTCTTTCTTATGTAGCAGTTGTCTTGATAATTAAATTATAACCTCGAAACTAATACAATTAACTATTTCAATTGATACAGTCGGTGATGATTTTGCGTCAATAATGTATGATAGTATAATGGTAAATTGCGTCCAATAAGTGTTTCTAAAACAAAATCACTTTTGTTTTTTCCTTGCAATGGAATGTGTTGGTATGGAATAACTAGAGGTTTGTACTTTCAAGTTATAGAGGAATTCTTCAAATTACTTAAACGTGTGAGTCTATTAAAATTTAATATTTAGATTTATTTTAAATACAGAATTAATCAAATTGTTTTTAATTCGTAACATTTACAAAAAAGATTTAAAAATTAACTTTTAGTTAATCCAAAATGATTCAAAATGTTATAGTTCATACAGTAACATGGTAATTTTTGGTTGATTTTTCAAATCTTTCATAGTGTATGTGTTCTGCATTGTATAAATGCTGTGCTTGACATATAGTTTGTACAATCTAAACTGAAAATTTGGATCGTCGCTGCATTGATGAACCACAAGGTGGACACTCAGTGAAAGAATTGTCCACGGCTGGATAAAAAAGTATTTGTCAGTTTTGTAAAGATATGATCTCGCTTTTTGAATTATTTCAAGTAATTGTTGAGTCATAGTTCTGCTACATTTTACATTTTGCTAATAAAATTGTCATAAACTATGAAGCTCGCTAATGTTCTACATGAATACAAACAATAGTAGAATGGTTTATACATGTTATAAGAAGTGTAAATTCCAAGAACTGTACAAATGAAAAAGGAAATTAATATAATATAAAACGGAAATACACAAAGAGTTAAGTTTCATACATAAAAAGGATAGCAGGAATTACATAAATAGATAGACATACAACAACAGAACACACCAATCACAAACAACCGACACCGCCTAGAAAACAACGACAAACAACAACGAACTTAAATGGGTTAGATTAAACAAGTTTTTCCCTATATCTTCATTCCTTTTTGCCTACCTACATTTTTGAAATCAAAGAAAAATCTGTATCTTAATTATTTTGGTTGATAATAGAAGGTTTGTTTTAATTGATAACATTTTGTTTTCTAGGACACCGTACATGCCAAGGCAGACTTGATGGAATCTAGACAATGCGAATCGTGCCTGCGTGAGGACGCCAAAGTTTGTGCAGAATTTTATTGTTTTGATTGCGAAGAACCGCTGTGCAGTGCCTGTTTGAAAAACCACAAGAAAAATAAGTTCTTAATGAGTCATCACACTGTCGATCTGGATTTCATAGACATTTTTCCAACTTCAACATTATCTAAAATTACTCATTGTGCTAAGCATGGCGATGGAAGAGTAGATTTGTTTTGCACCGACCATGAAGCTTTATGCTGTCGCCATTGTATGACAGAATCGCATAGATCATGCAAATCGATACTGCCGATCGATATCGCATCCCGAGAGATCAAATCATCACCTTTGTCGTCCATGCTAACACAAGATTTAACATTGTTTCTGCAAACTTTGAATACTTTAATTACAAATAGAGAAGAAACAGGAAAAACTTTCGAAAAAGATGTTGAAGAAATTAGAAGTCAGGTGAAAAGTTTCAAAGGACAAATAATTGATCACATTGATCGTCTTGAAAAATCAATTATCGATAATTTGCAAGATTTCTGCGAAGAAGAAAAGGAAAGTTTACAACACGAAAAAGATGACTTGTTAAACACGCGAAAATCATATCATAAGAGCAAAAGTGATTTAGACGTTGTTTTACAGCATGGGTCAGATTCCCAAATTTTCTTATTTGCACATAACTTAGCACATCGACTTGCAAAAGACGAAACTCTTATTCAAAACAAAGCAATGCTGTTTAAAGACATAAGTGTAGAGTTCAAACCAGAAAATGGATTACCAGACTCAATTCACTCGATAGGAACATTGAACATTTGTAAACAACCTTGTCTATTAAGATCATTCTCACAAAATAGACGACAAGCACAGGTGATAACAAGACCTGTTGAAACCAAAACTCAGTTTTTGTACAGGTCTCAAATAGACATTTCTGTTTCAGAAAATGTACAAATTACTGCTATCGCTGTAACCAATGACAACCGACTGATTTTATGCAATCGCTATAGCAACCGTTTGCTTGTTTATAGCGACAGTGGGAAATTTTTGCAAGACTGTACCGTACTATGCAAACCATGGGATATCGCCATTTTACCGGGTGGAAATCGAGGGGTGGTAACTCTTCCGTTGGAAAATTCTATACAGTTTCTTAACATATCGAACATGACCACGGACAAAGAACAAATAAGTATCCATAACAAATGTCATGGTGTCGCAGTGGTGTCGGACTTTATCGTTGTTGGGGCAAATAGAGAACTATACATTCTGGCAATGGATGGAAGCATCAGAACACGTGTTCAAGTCCCCGGTCAATTGATTTATTTTCTGCATGGAGGAGACAATAATTCAGTGTACTATACAGACTACCATTGTGTCTATCACGTTGGTCTTGACGGTGAAGAAATATTTCGATACGATAATCCGGACTTAAAAGTTCCGGAAGGTATAGCAAGAGACAACCAAGGATATTTGTGTGTTATTGGTCGTGGCTCACAGAACGTGCATCGCGTTGGTGATAATGGGCGTGCTATTGACATCGTACTCAATAGGGATGATGGTGTTGTTTTGCCTTGGGCTATCACATTTAACAATAAGGGAACAAAAGCGTTTATTTCTACACACGATGGAAAGTGTATATCAGTGTACGACATTCACACATATAGAAAACAAAAGGGAATGTAAATTTACTATATTTTATGTGTTTAGTATTCGAAACATTGCTTTTGAAGCCTTTGATTTCACGATATAAGTAATAGTATTGAAAGAAAGATTAAAGTTGTGGTCTGAAGTCAAATAATTATTTTCCAAAAGGTTTCATTTTTCATTTTAAATATAGCTGCCCTATACTGAAACAGCGCATTGGACTATAATTATTTAGCAATAATTTAATTTTGAATGTAACGCGTCTTCTGATTGGCTGAAAGTGTTTTATCTATCAGCTCATAGACACAATTTTGTCATGTGACCGCGACGTCATCAACGTTTTTATCATTATTTACTCCTTTTTAGAATTAAATTATAAGGAATGACTTTAATATTTTTTCTGTCTATTCGAAATAGCATAAAAAATGTGGTGCACACTTTTAAATAACCTGCTACGCCGGTTATTTAGTGTGCACCACATTTTTGATGTTATTTCTTCATAGAAAGAAAAATTATTACAGTCATTCCTTAAATATAAGTATGTGTGCTAATTATTATCTAAATAAACATATAGTTACTGACTTTGATTCCATTGAATGATATATGACAAGCAATAGCTTTTCTAAAAAGCTTGCCGTTTTTTAGCTTATTATGTTGAAAATTGTTTATTTTTTGCTTTGTAGTTGCATCCATTCAGAATATTGCTCTGCATATATAAATTGCAATTGGGTGAAAAAAAGTGGAATAGAGGAAAGACCAATATAGTATTTTAAGGGTTAGCATTTTCTGTTTGTGTGTGGTCATTTTTAACCCATGGAAAGAACTTAATTTCTATATCACTTGCGTTTTTGCCTGTACTAATTTCGGCAAACTTTTTATGAATCAAATTTTCAGCAGACATGTAATTTTTCTCTCTGTTTAATCAATATCTTTCATTAGTTGTCCCGATAAACCAACTCGCAAACGTTTTAGATCACAATGAATCTTTATTATATCTGAACTAATTGTCCCTTTATCCTGCTTAAGCAGGATCCGGTAGTGTATATGAGAGTACATGGTTCCTGCGGGAAATTGTTTAAGGAGAACATCGGTTTAAATAGAAATAAGAAGATGTGGTATGAGTGCCAATGAGACAACTCTCCATCCAAGTCACAATGTGCAAAAAAATTAACCATTATAGGTCAAAGTACTGCCTTCAACACGGAGCCTTGGCTCACACCGAACAGCAAGCTATAAAAGGCCCCAAAATGACTAGTGTAAAACAACTCAAACAGGAAAACAAAAGGTCTAATCTATATAAAAAACGAGAAACGAGAAACACTTAAGAACCACATCAACAAACGACAACCACTGAAACAGGTTCCTGACTTAGGTCAGGTGCAAACAAATGCAGCGGGTATAAATGTTTTAACAGGCGCCAACCTTCACCCTAACCTGAAATAGTAGTGTAACATTACAACATAGAAAGACACACAATAAAATATCAATTGAAATGGCTTATCTCAATCAAAAAGACATATTAACAAAAACAAGGAAACATACACTGAACGAATAAATTTGATCTATGACACAATGTCAAAAAGACAACTATAACCTTAGACAAAATGGCGTTAAATAAAATAACGTACACAGGTAAATTTAAATATAATAATTTTGTTGTTAGGAGTACGGAAATATTTTTTACAAAATGAATAGATTTGTTGTTCATAGTACGAGAACAGCAGTGAAAATTTATCGTCATACTAAATACAAAGTCTGTTCTGAAAAAAGTCGACAAATTGGCATGTTATGATTAAAGTAAATACATGTGTGGCTCTCTGATCGTTACTTTCTGTCTTTATATTGGTCTTTGTGTTACTTTTTTTTTTGCTTTGTATCAATCTGATGCGTCACCAACCCCTTTTCAACTCGTTTTTACAGATAGTTCTTACATAATTGAAAATAAAGGATATGGGGTATTTATCCAGGACACAAAATCAGAACATGCACAGCAAAACAAAAAAAAAACAAAGGACCAGCGTGTTTATTGATGTATATTGCGCTTTAACACCACTGTCCCAGGTTAGGGTTGGTTGGACGCCCGCAAACATGGTTAACCGGCCCGCCAAGTTCGCTGTGTGCCTCTGCCAAAATCATGAGCCTGAATTTCATTGGTTGTCTTTTGTTGCAGTTTATTATATTTGCTTTTCGTTTATAATTGTTTTGTGCATAAATCAATATAGCATTTATTATTAACTTATACTTGAGCTTATTATGCTTGAAATATTTGCCACATGACTTAAAGCAAACCACAATGAATCAATATATATAGAAATGCAGTCAACCTGATTTGACAGTCAAACCTTTGCTGAGAGAGCATGTTGACTGACATTGATTTATAAATACACGGTTTCATTCAGTCAGACGAGTCTGTGTAGTGTAATTCTAATGCCTTGTGTTGGTCTGCTGGTCACTTTAACTGAGAAAAATTTCGGCCTCTGTCCAACATATACTCTTTCTAGCTGCAGTCCATATAACTGGACAGATCAACTTTTTTGTTCAATATTTTCTTGTCCTGAAAATGTTTCAAATATTTGCCACTGAACATCAATCAATCCAGTTTTGCAACGGAGTTTTGCAGTTTTTGGGTTTCAATCTTATTATTAGGTATTAATTTGTCGTATGCATATTGCTTAAACTAAGTTTTTAATGTTAATTTTGTTTGTACATCTGTCTCAACTTTTGAAACCCCAGAGCTTCATATGCCGAAGTAATGCTCTTATATTGCTTATCAGCCTGAACAGATTTCTTGCTTCGTCATAAACAGTCTAAGAATAGCATGGCATTGTGCAATGCCGAAATAAAAAAAAACCAACAGGATTAAGAACCACAAGTGTTCATAGCTGTAAAGCAATACGTCTTAAACTAAATCTATTGGATGTAGACTGATTGGTATTTTTGTCTGTCATTATTTATTTATTAGTTTTTATAGGCTTTGAAGTGGTCTTCAGTAACTGCAAGTACTTATAGACTGGTACTTTGTATCTTTTTTTTTTTTTTTTTGTTATAAGTATTTTTGTTTTACATGCCGATCTGACAAGTATAACACTTTCAAACTCAATTTCGCTGTTTGTTCTTTTAGTGTGCTGTTACAACACTGCCCCATGCCAGTTAGGGGGAATGTTAAAGTACTAGCAAACAATATTTAACCCCGCCACATTCTTTTTGTGCCTGTCCAAAACCAGGAGCCTGTAATTCGGTGGTTGTCGTTGGTTGATGTTTTTTATATTTATATTTTGTCTAATATTTTAGCATAAATCAGGCAGGTTTTTTTCGTTTGAATTGTTTTACATTTTGTAATGTCGGGGCATTTTAAAGCTGACCATACGATGTGGTTTTGCTCATTGTTGGAGGCCGCACTGAACTATAATTGCTTACATCCACATCATTTGGACTCATT
Source organism: Mytilus californianus (assembly GCF_021869535.1). NCBI lineage: Eukaryota > Metazoa > Mollusca > Bivalvia > Mytilida > Mytilidae > Mytilus > Mytilus californianus. Next base: position 54,518,403 of record NW_026262679.1, on the reverse strand, counting down.
GGCAATTATACCACATCTCCTTATCTTTTTTATGTTTAACTAGCTTTCAGTAACTCCGATTACTCTTAGATTGTCAATATGTATGTTATGTCTTTTTTATTGATTTTTTCTTTTTGTGCTTCGGGCCGATCTGATGAGTAAACCCCTTTCAAACTTAATATAACTGTTTGTTCTTATGTTGTGTTGTTACAGAACTGCCCCAGTCAGTTTGGGGAGTGTTGAGAACTCACAAACAATGTTTAGCCGCGCCAAATTCTTTATGTGCCTATCGTCCAAAGTCAGGAGCATTTAATTAAGTGGTGGTCGTTATTGGTTGTCTGTTATTTTATCATACATCAGGCCTTTGGGTTTCGCGATTGAATTGTTTCCCATATTGTCATGTCGGGACTTCTATAGCTTACTACACGGTATGGGTTTTGATCATTGTTGAAGGCCGTACAGTGCCCTATAGTTACGTACATCCACGTCTTTTGGTCTCTTGTGAAAAAAACTTACCAAATCTTCTTATTTCTATAATTTGTTGGTGTGTGTAACTATGATGGTGAGGTACAAGTCGTGTTCGTGTTTCGGTCGGCCGCAAAATTACAGCTCTTGGATTTATAAAAGTTTCATGAAAATAATTCTTGTTAGGCCCCTTTTTCGTTTTGCCAGTTAACCTAATGACTTTTTTTTCTTATTCATTTGTATTTAATAGAGACTAAGAAATCGAACTTGTATTTCGTTCCGAGCGACTTACATCTTACGCGAGGCAGGTCCATTCATGTCGTCCCTATACACCTAATTCCATTTTGAATTCTCTTTCAGAAAATAGAATATAAAAACAGTGATAAAAATATAGAAAAATTAATATAATACAAAAAAAAAGATTTATCAAACTACATCGTTATATTTTCCTGTCGTTTATTACAAAAAAAGATTCGAAAAATTGCACGGATGTTTGCTGAATTGTGTTTTTCTTTCCTCCATTGTTGGTACCCATTTTATCAATGTTTTCCTTCTTAATATCCATAGTTTGAGAGTCTTTCATCTTTTCATCTATGTTTTTCTCTGCCTCTTTCTTTGGTTTGCTTTTCTTAATACCATTTTGTTTAGCCTCTATAACATCTATAGTTTGTGCCTCTTTCTTCTCATTCCCTGTCTCTTTCTTTGTTTTGCTTTAATCAAATTGTTTTCAATTCGTGACATTTACAAAAAAGATTTAAAAATTAACTTTTAGTTAATCCAAAATGATTCAAAATGTTATAGTTCGTACAGTAACATGGTAAATCTTTCATAGTGTATGTGTTCTGCATTGTATAAATGCTGTGCTTGACATACAGTTTGTACAATCTAAACTGAAAAGTTTAGATCGTCGTGGCTTTGATGAACCACAAGTTAGACCATCAGTGAAAGAAATGTCCATGACCGGATAAAAAATATATTTGTCAGTTTTGTAAAGTTATGATCTCACTTTTTGAATTATTTCAAGTAATTGGTGAGTCATAGTTTTGCTACATTTTACATTTTGCTAATAAAATTGTAATAAACTATGAAACTCGCTAATGTTCTACATGAATACACACAATGGTAGAATGGTTTATACATGTTATAAGAAGTGTAAATTCGAAGAACTGTACAAATGTAAAAGGAAGTTAATTTCATATAAAACGGAAGTACACAAAGAATTAAGTTTCATTCTTTAAAAGGATAGCAGGAATTACATAAATAGATAGACATACAACAACAGACTACACCAATAACAAACAACAGACTACACCAATTACAAACAACCGACTCCAAAGTTTCAAATCGTAGACAATATTTTTTTGAACCAAAATCAAAGAAAATCTGTATCTAAATTATTTTGGTTGATAATGAAAGGTTTTTTTTTAATTGATAACATTTTGTTTTTTAGGATACGATGAATGCCAAGGCGGACTTGATGGAAGCTAGACAACGCGAATCGTGCCTGCGGGAGGACGTCAAATTTGTGCAGAATTTTATTGTTTTGATTGTGAAGAACCGCTGTGTTGTGCCTGTTTGAAAAACCACAAGAAAAAATAAGTTCTTAATGAGTCATCTGCTGAAATGATTGTATGCTAACAACCCTAACTTGTAAAAAAAAAGTTATGTTACAGAAACAGCCACTGCCCTACACGCCAATGGCGTACAAGGGCAGTAAGCAAGTAATGAGTCATCACACTGTCGACCTGGATTTCATAGACATTTTTCCAACTTCTACTTTGTCTGAAATTACTCATTGTTCTAAGCATGGCGATGGAAGAGTAGATTTGTTTTGCACCGATCATGAAGTTTATGCTGTCGCCATTGTATGAAAGAATCTCACATATCATGCAAATCGATACTGCCGATCGATATCGCAGCCCGAGAGATCAAATCATCACCTTTGTCGACTATGCTAACACAAGATTTAACATTGTTTCTGCAAACTTTGAATACTTTAATTACAAATAGAGAAGAAACAGGAAAAACTTTCGAAAAAGATGTTGAAGAAATTAGAAGTCAGGTGAAAAGTTTCAAAGGACATAGTGATCGTCTTGAAAAATCAATTATCGATAATTTGCAAGATTTCTGCGAAGAAGAAAAGGAAGGTTTACAACATGAAAAAGATGACTGATTAAACACGCGAAAATCATATCATAAGAGCAAGAGTGATTTAGACGTTGTTTTACAGCATGGGTCAGATTCCCAAATTTTCTTATTTGCACATACATGTAGCTAAGCACACCGACTTGCAAAAACTTAAAGTCTTATTCAAAACAAAGCAATGCTGTTTAAAGACATAAGTTAAGAGTTCAAACCAGAAAATGGATAACCAGACTCAATTCAATCGATAGGAACATTGAACATTTGTAAACAACCTTGTCTATTAAGATCATTCTCGCAAAATAGACGACAAACACAGGTGATAACAAGACCTATTGAAACCAAAACTCAGTTTTTATACAGATCTCAAATAGACATTTCTGTTTCAGAATATGTATAAATCACTGCTATCGCTGTAACCAATGACAACCGACTGATTTTATGCAATCGCTATAGCAACCGTTTGCTTGTTTATAGCGACAGAGGGAAATTTTTGCAAGACTGTATCGTACAATGCAAACCATGGGATATCGCCATTTTACCGGATGAAAATCGAGGATGGTAACTCTCCCGTTGGAAAATTCTATACAGTTTCTTAACATATCGAACATGACCACGGACAAAGTACAAGTATCCATAACAAATGCCATGGTGTCGCAGTCGTATCGAACTTTATCGTTGTTGGGGCAAATAGAGAACGGTACATTCTGGCAATGGATGGAAGCATCAGAACACGTGTTAAACTCCCCGGTCAATTGATTTATTTTCTACATGGAGGAGACAATAATTCAGTGTACTATACAGACTACCATTGTGTCTATCACGTTGGTCTTGACGGTGAAGAAATATTTCGAATCGATAATCCGGACTTAAAAGTTCCGGAAGGTATAGCAAAAGACAACCAAGGATATTTGTGTGTTATTGGTCGTGGCTCACAGAACGTGCATCGCGTTGGTGATAACGGGCGTGGTATTGACATCGTCCTCAATAGGGATGATGATGTGCCTTGGGCTATCACATTTAACAATAAGGGAACAAAAGCGTTTTTTTCTACACACGATGGAAAGTGTATATTAGTGTACGACATTCACACATATAGCAAACAAAAGGGAATTTAAAACAACTGACTTGATTTTACCTGGTTAGTATTTTCAACATTGCTTTTGAGACCTTTAAATGTCCTAACGTTAGTATTTAATGAAAAAATAAATTTCACTGAAGTTCAATAAAAAAAAATTCAAACGTTTATTTCATTCTAAATGAAACTGCCCTACACTAAAACAGAACATTAATTCTTCAGCAACAGTTATACGCGATAATTATTATCTACTAGTAAGTAATTCTTGGCTGTTGGGAAAAACTCCGTAGACTTTTACGTGGAAGTTTTGATGGATATATTTATTGTGATAAAGGTGCAGACATACTTTACCGATGATTTAAACTCGTAAATCCTTTTGGAATATACTAACATAGGAAAAAAATGAAAGACATCATTTAACCTCAAAATTGAAATTCGGTGCGTATTCATGCATGGTGATAACATTTAAGAAACAAATTGTACCGCACCAACTGCTCAATATGATAAATAATGTCTCTTCAGTGATGCTCGAGGCCAAATTTTTGAAAGTCCACAACCTTAATACACGTTTAAGGTATTATAAAACAAAAAAGATAATCATCTCTTTCATTAGTTGTAATTACCAAATGAAGGTGGAAGTCCGGACTGTCACGATTGATAATAGGACATAATCGTCAAATTTTCATATTAGAAAATAAATAAATGAATTGCATTGCAGAAATGTGGGTTTTTTTTACAAACAGTCTCCAGTCTCTATATACACGGTAGACAAGTGTTCAGTTTACACAAGTCACCTTGACTAATACACTTGGCCCGTTGATGTTGGTATTCAGTTTTTTACACAAGTAACCTTGACTATACCACTTACTCCGTTGGTGTTGGTATTCAGTTTTCAGTGTTCGGATAGACAGTTCGACAATACATTGGTATGTAGGTGGTGACTGAACGAAAAACATGAATCTCATTTGATATTTTTTTTCAATTTGTAGTTTTAAGAATGAATGACTGATCTGCAAATCGTGTACCTTGAGATTGAAATTTCATATCGATTACAGCTGTTATCCTAATGCTAGCAAGTTAAAGGTCTTTGTCAAAAACAAGAAGATCGAAGAAGCCAGATCATTTAATTTCAAATTCAGATATATTGATGATGTTCTTTCCATTAACAATCCAAACTTTTCTGATTGGGTTCCATTAATACATCCCCCGGAACTAGAAAGTAAAGAAACAACAGACACGGCTTTCTCCGCCTCATTTTTAGACTTATGCCTCGAATTTGACATACGCTGTCATCTCAGTACCAGAATCTATGACAAGCGAGACGATTTTAATTTTGAAACTATCAATTTCCCCCACCTTAATAGCAATATACCATCTTCACCTGCATATGGGATATACATTTCCCAACTTATTCGGTATTCAAGAGCTTGCAGCTGCTACTAAGACTTTGCAAAACGTCAACAGTGTCTGAGCAGAAAGTTGATGAACCAGGGGTATGCCAAAGAACGTCTCGTCCTTTTTCTAAAAAAATCATCGGAAGGTATCAAGGCCTTGTTGATAAATATTCCGTATCAACTTCACAAATAATACACGATGGTCTTGAAGTATAGATTCTGGGTACTGACGTTGTTTATCATCTTAATAACGTGTTATAGTATTCGTTTATTTGTCTTTGGGAATATTACTTTTACTGTTTAGTCTATTTTTGGTAATATCCATTTGACGTGGCTCGGTACTTATACATCATATCATTGTGTTTTTGTGCTATGGTAAATTTTTGTATTCTTGTCTTTCATTTTTGCTAATGTGCTTTGTCTATATGCCTTTTTGTGTTTCTTTGTTACATCTTTGTCTGTTTTAATAGTGATTGAGATTATAACACAATGTTGACTGCTGTACCCCTATCTTTGACATTTTTACCTGTTATGTCCGTTTGTTTTGTTCACACATCGTTGTCAATATAATGGAATTTTATGTGACTGTCATACAAGTAAGAGGTTTAGTTAGCTATAAAACCAGGTTTAATCCACCATCTTCTACATAAGAAAATGCCTGTACCCAGTCAGGAATATGACAGTTGTTATCCATTCGTTTGATGTGTTTGAGCTTTACATTTTGCCATTTGATTAGGGACTTTCCGTTTTGAATTTTCCTCGGAGTTCGGTATTTTAGCTATTTTACTTTTTAAATTAAATTTACGTATTGCACAACTTTTGATTCAAAGTTTAATGCTAGTTTCTGGATATTGTGTAGCTCTGAATGTCTCAATCGGACATCATTGTTTCGATCGCACTTATACATTTCTATGTTCATTTAACTGTGACATATGGGTAAAATCCTAATTTGGAATACATTTTCAAAAGTTCACATCATTATTTAAAATGTGTAATATTTTTTAAGTTCACGTAAGAACACATTTATGGAAAACTACTTTTAACCTAAACTGTGGCCTGGTACGGCACGGACGGAAGGCGAAAAGACATGACACAAGACCCCACCCCCTAACTATCTATCGTAGAAATTATCGTAGCAATTATCCTTGTTTTTCATATTCAAAGGACAATATACATTTTAACATGTCTAAGAAAGTTGTTAGATTTAGTTTATAATACAAACATTTTGACAAATAAATCCCCTGCGAAATTTCTAGATTGAATTTATTTGTGTTGCAGTTCACATACACCAAACTGCTATTTCTGTAAAATTATATAGATAGTCTTGAAGGTCGTAGGTCTTGCTGTATATATAGGTATATATAGGTTTTGAGATTGCATTAGTTTGAGTGTTTAAATCAATAAGTTGGTACTTTCATATGTATGGTACAGAAATATGCATGCCTTATATGTTCTTAATGTCCATTACTTTTTGTTGCAAATATAAAATAAGCATGAGGTGAGGAGGGGTCAATTAGACATTAACCAAACAGTACAATAACCAAAATATTTGTAGAGGTCAATATACATTAAGTTTCCATCATTAGACAAGTGCCTATACCATATATTTCAAACTCGAGTCAAGAAGTATTGTGCTCAAATTTGTGTGTGACTATCAAATATATACGTTCAAAATTAATGTCTTTAATGGACAAACACTTTTTAATATTCATGATACTTACGACAACCACGAAGTCGGTTCGTCACTTGGGATAGACAAACAAGCATAATAAATTTAAACTAGTTTTAGTAATCTTAATTCTTCCCCTTTTAAACTCGATCAGTGTAATAACAAAAAGTATATAGAAGACAGTTTATAAGAATCAGTTCTGAAGGAAAAAAAACACTTAACCCTACATGAACAGTACCAGTAAGTAAACAACAAAAATGTAAGGGAAAGTAAAACATTAAAATATAATACGTTATTCAAAACTTGGAAGAAGACTAAAATGACCAGACTGTACATAGATATAAGAAAATGTGGTATGAGTGTCAATGAAACAACTCTCCATCCAAGTCACAATTTGTAAAAAGTAAACCATTATAGGTCAAAGTACGGCCTTCAACACGGAGCCTTGGCTCACACCGAACAGCAAGCTATAAAGGGCCCAATAAATGACTAGTGTAAACCAATTCAAACAGGAAAACCAACGGTGTAATCTATATAAAAAAACGATAAATAAAGGCAACAGTAGTATACCGCTGTTCGAAATTCATAAATCGATTGAGAAAAAAACAAATCCGGGTTACAAACTAAAACTGAGGGAAACACATCAAATATAAGAGGAGAACTACGACACAACAGAAACACAACATTAAAATGTAACACACACAGAAACGAACTATAATAAAACAATGGCCATTTTCCTGACTTGGTACAGGACATTTTAAGAAAAAAAAATGGTGGGTTGAACCTGGTTTTGTGGCTAGCCAAACCTCCCGCTTTTAAGGCAATGTTAAATATAACATTAAAATGACAACATTACATGACAGGACTACAATACAAATAAATGGGAGAACATATAGGACAGAGAAACATACGAATAATAGCTAACAAAAGGTACCAGGTTTAAAATTTAATACGCAAGACGCGGGTTTCGTCCACACAAGACTAACCAGTGACGCTCAGATAAAAAAAAGTACGAAAGCCAAAACAAGTACAATGTTGAAGAGCATTGAGGACCAAAAGTTTCAAAAAGTTGTGCCAAATATGGCTAAGGTTATATGTCTGGGATAAGAAAATCCTTAGTATTTAGAATAATTCATACTTTTGTAAACAGTAAATTTATAAAAATGACTATATAATAGATATATATGATAACACCGAAGTGGTGACTAACTGCAGAATAAAAACGGATACATAAAACAACATAAACCAGCACATAAAAATTCACAGCCGAGTTAGCCAAAGAGATCAACGCTAAAAAAAGGGTGACGTCACATTTGAATTTCTGAAATTTCCCCAAAATAGGATAGAATTAGGATAGAGTTCAAGATTTGGTTTATAATACTCATATAACATTTATCAATAACAATGAAAATTACAATACTAATTAATATAAAATGTGGCAGTAATAAGATAATTTATAGTATTATCTAGCTATGTCGGTGTTTCTTCTAAATCAAACTGTAAACCAAATATATCGTATAAATTTAGTTGACCCAAACTAAAATCTAATTAACGAACAGGGTGATTAATAATCTTTACCATAACACACGAATACAACAGAAAAAAATAAGATTTACAACTACAAACGATAAGACATTTGACAAAATCCGATGAGAATAACAAATAGAACATCAAAACTAAATACATGAATTTTGGATAGAAAGTTACCGTAACACGTCTTATAGCAATGCGAATTCACACTCAGCAAAACAGTCACAATCGGGAATAAGTCACGTTCGGTAATTAAAAGATCAGACGACGTAATGTCAAACCACAATCTAACACGTGGTAAAAATGTCCTTAGTTAGTTTGGACAAAGACACATCGTATGGATCGACCAATTCGTGATGGTGTCCGTAAAATGTACGGAGTGTCATTTTTAATCTGTCCTCCTCATAACTTTGTTGGAGCAGTTTCTGCGTTAGGAGCACACTCCTGTATATGAAGTCCGTATAGTGTGAACATGCACGAGCACAACGTATCAAATGAGATATGTAAACACCATACGAAGGGGCAGAGGGTATGTTACTGCTGAGAAATGGGAAATTGATAATTGGGAAGTTGAAATCGTCCCGAGAAACGAGAAACACTTATGAACCACATCAACAAACGACAACCACTGAATAACAGGTTCCTGACTTAGGACAAGTGCAAACAAATGCAGCGGGTTTAAAAAATTTAACAGGCGCCAACCTTCACCCTAACCTGAAACAATAGCATAATATTACAACATAGAAAGTCACATTATAAAATATCAATTGAAATGGCTTAATTCGATCAAAAAAAAATATTAACAAAACAAGTAAACATACAGTGAACGAATAAATTTGATCTATGACACAATATAAATACAATATGTAAAACAATGTCAAAACGATAACTATAACCTTGGATATGATAATTTAGAAATGGGATTATAGTCTGTACTCTAATCCGTAATAGAAGGTACAAAGCTACATTGTGATGTACATTCTTTTTTTTAATTTATTTTTGTAAAGTTTCAAGGATTTGAGTTGTCTACTGCAGGAGGAGTTCATTTCTCATAATCTTGGTACCGTCTTTTGTAAATTCGCTAAAAAGAAATCTAAGATCCAAAGTCAGAAAAAATAGTAAATTTTTATGAAACAATACCAAAATAGCAGGTCAACAGTTTCAATATGTCTGCAATCTTTTTGTGAAGTGTCAGGGATCTAACTTGAAAGATGTAGTAGTTGAACAAAGAAAAATTGATACATACTTTTCAAAAATGTAATGGAAGAAAAATTTAAGTAACCTAATGTATAAATGCAGATAAGCTGAAATCAAACGCCATTTTTCACGATGTTAAACTCAAATTTCATTTTAATAACAAATATAAGGCACAGAATGTTATGTAGGTTTTATTGAAATCCAATCCGTAGATTAAGAAAGGTTTTTTGAAAAACTTACTAGCATTCCCAACTGTATGTTTTGAAGCAGCAAACATAAAGTTTAAAAACTTTTTTTTTATTAAGGTTGCGAAAAAAGTTTGTCCCGTGAAAAAAAAAATCACAAACAACCCACTCACACACACACTCTTACACAAAGAACAAATTCAGAACCCGATTTGTTGAAAAAAGATTTAATTTATGATACACCGTACACTAATATTTTAATGCACCCTTTAGAAGGAATTATCAGTTGCTTTAAAACATGGTTGTAATGAATTGCTGAAGGATTGGACAAAACACCAGTTAAGTTTAAAAGGTTTCTGCTATGTTCGCCATTCGGTGATATAACTGAAATGTTTTTAGAATAAAAACCACAAACAAATAAATTTCCATAGTTGTCTATTGTAATTCCTTCAGGTCCACGAATGTCTGCGTGTTGATATTTCCAAATCATTTTTCCTGTCATGGTGTAGCAGTACACCACATTTTCCTTCCACTGAGCGATATATATTTTCTCATCAAAGTAAGAAAGATAAGGGGCATTTCTAATACGAATAGGTATTTTCGCAACTTCGACAAGATTTAGATCATAGAGTGTGTACTCTTTGTCGATAAGATGCAGTAAGATCTTATCCCCAACAACTGCTAACGCTTCACATTCATAGCCAAATTGAATTGTCTTTTTCACCTGCCTTGTTTCAAAATCTATACTTGTCAATGTCCTAGAAAGATAACTTGATACAAATATGGTCTTGCTGACATAAACAACATTATTTGGTTGTTGTTGTAAAGGAATTTCACATACTAATGTGCCATTTGGCTCTAACACTATAATGCGAGGTTTTTTACTTTGATCAGCTAGAAGAAATAACCCTTTCTCATTATTACAACAACCTGCAACTTTTACTTCTCCTAGGTTAGTTGGAAGTTTAAAGTCAAGTTTTTTCGTAAAGGAAATTTGATCAATGTGCTTTTTGTTTGCCCCTGTCATCACAAGTTGAGCTTCTGAATCTTCTTGCCTGACAAAGCTTATATTAGCCGGTTTGGTATTTGTTTTCAAATCTCCAAACGATTTGAGAATGATGCCAGACTTGCAACTTAGTGCTGGATGGAATGAAAGCTCTCTCTCGTGTAATTCTTCCTTACATATAATAACTAATTGGCTTTCTTCCTCTTTTACATCTTTTTTGATACTTTGAATGCTAAGAAAAATTTGGATTTCAGATGCATGGTCTTTAAGTTTCTTAATATTGTTTTGGATTGTATTCATTTTTGTTTCGCGTCCGCTCAAATCGTCGACGGTTTGTTCCACTTGTAGTTTTTGTTCTGTGTATGAAGTGTCTATTTCGTCAATTACTATCTTCTCCAGTTTGTCAAGATGCTGGTTGATTTCAAGTCTCATTTCTCTAACTTTTTGTATGCAACTCTCATGCTGACCTTTAAGATTCGAAAGGTTTGACCGGCGATTTTGTAAAAATATCTCTAAATTTTGCTGTATATCTTTGACATTTTGCTCAAGCTTTATCATACTTGGTGATGTTTTCATGCCTTCTAATTTGCGCAATATAGTGAAAGTTCCACAACTTGTATGTTCTCTGGCACATATGACACAAATAGGTATCTCATGTTTAGGACAAAAGTACTCGCAGTTTTCATGGTGTGTTTCGCATTCGAGCTTTATCACAGAAACAAGCGCAGGCAATTCTTTCAAATCTAATATTTCAACGGCTTTGTGTCTCCTGCTGGCTTTTGCTAGTTTATGATGAGTTTTACAACTTGAACATAGATACTCGTCACACTCAGGGCACCATTCGTCTGCTCTATTTGTTATATGCTGAAGTTCACATATACTACAACACTGTTCCTGGTACGCAGATGCCATATTGTCATGTCAGAACTAAAAATAAAGAGGACATTAGTGATAAAATAATAATAAATGAAAGCTCCCAAGTCAGGAGCCTCTGGCCTTTGTTAGTCTTGTATTATTTTTAATTTTAGTTTCTTGTGTATAATTTGGACTTTAGTATGACGTCCATTATCACTGAACTAGTATACATATTTGTTTAGGGGCCAGCTGAAGAACGCCTCCGGGTGCGGGAGTTTCTCGCTGCATTGAAGACCCATTGGTGGCCTTCGGCTGTTGTCTACTCTATGGTCGGGTTGTTGTCTCTTTGACACATTCCCCATTTCCATTCTCAATTTTACAATGGTATCACGAAGGAATTGTGGATGGATATCTGGATGAAAACCTACACGTGGCTATTTTATAACTTGGAATTAACCTGTAAAAATGAAACTCTAAATGAATGCCAAAAAACGTTGTTTTTGGTTCCTTAGGGGATTACCATTTGTTTATTCTGGTATAATCTGAAACAAATAACTTTGCACCGTACATGATCAAATGAACGAATAATACGCCCAGCAAAAATGCATGACAAGTCTTACGAGTATACCATTTTCATTAAACGTTATATGTATCGCTGCCTTTAATAAGGGTTAAAAAAGTACCTGCTTTTCCGCTTACACGTTGCATCAGCTGCGTCCTACCGTTGTTGATGAATTTTAATTCGATTCTTTCATTCAAATTTGATGCTATATGTTATCACTTATATATGCTACACATGGACAATTATCCATAGATTTATTTATGAACAGAATAACAAAATGATTTTTTTTTGCCGGACGCTAATAATGTATTTGTGAGCCTTTTTTGCCGTTCAGTACCCATGATTAAACAACCCCTGAATTTTTTTTGTCCATTTTGCAACGCACTTTTAATGTCGGACTGTTTAACCTGTTTACACCAGGCACAAACGTTTGGAAAAATAAAGTCATTGCCTACCTACCTACCTATCAACACATTAGCGGAAACAAGGGTATTAGTTTTTAAGGCCTAAGTAAAATGTTGACAATGTCAGTAACATATGTTCCTACTAATAACAATGACTTGTCTCTGGTGATATAGTACAAATAATAGAGTTGAGTTGAATGTTTGTCAAAAAGTTGTGTAACATAGATATGTGCAAATTGTTTTAGATCTTGATGAACACATAAATTGACCAAAAGGGATACGATTGAGATCTGATCAAATGAACTTTAATCTTGGTTCTGCGCGTATGAAATACTGTGTGTCCTTTGAAGCTAAAATCGTGATTTTGTTTTGAAACAATGTAGTGCGTGAGGTTTTTATAACAATTAATTTTGCATCTACGATTCTGAAAAAGGCTTATATATGTAATAATGTTTTGTGATGATACACATATACATGTTTATTATTTCGACTTAAAACCTACATTAATTAGCCCGTTAATTTTCTCGTTTGAATTGTTTAACATTTGTTATTTCGGGGCCTTTTACAGCTGACTATGCGGTATGGGCTTTGCTCATTGTTGAAGGCCATTCGGCGACCTATAGTTGTTAATTTCTGTGTCATTTGGTCTCTTGTGGATAGTTGTCTCATTGGCAATCATACTAATCTTCTTTTTTATATTGATCAAACTCGGAATGATTGCATGTGATGCAAAGGGAGAGGTCGTTAAACCCCAGTCAGTCCATAAATTTCTATCTTCTGTAAAATAAAAATGACTGATTAGTTGATTGAAGCGAAATGTGTAATTTCAATCATGATGTCTGTCTTTGCTTTGGTTCAGAGAAGTACACAAAATATTACCCCTCACCTCGCTGCGAGTGTCTGAGGTTGAAGTTTTCATTCCCACAAGGATCGGAGGAATTTTACCACTATATTTTGACCTTTAAGTTAATGGTTTAGTTTTTGCATGTTTGAAAACAGAATTGTTAAATCTTACGAAAAAAATTCCGATGCCCCTCCATCTAGAGCTGAAGCTTTGGAAACTCCCTAATTTTCTTTATCAGAAAAGGCAATCTACTAACAAACAGGTTATTTAAATGAGATTTTTCATTGATAAAAAACGCAAGATGGAAATATCAAAGAATTGCACTCTGTTACAAGTTACAAGAACATTTTGAAAATCTATGTAAAAAACGTTACCTATGTGTCAGATGTGAAGTGAACAGGTGAATGTGGCTTTTATACCTTTCACAACTTCTTTGCTGTACGTTTTACCTGGATGCGATCAAACAAACGTGTTTTGTATATAAAATGTTGAGGTTTATCACAAAGCTTTCAAGCATTTACCTACCATAACTGCCAATGAGAGTACTTCAAACCCGCTAAAGTTTTGGTAGTTTGTACCAGGAAGTATTTTCAAATTGTTGAAAAAGTTGAACCACGTGATCATGGTGATAAACAGGTAAATAAAACCTTTTCAATTTGTCATTATCAAAAATATGTAATTTTTTTATCATGTTCAATAAGGCTAACATAAAGGCAGAATATTTAAAAAATTTTAATTTTTGATTTGAAATGTTGAATGTATTCTGACTGAGTGAGATGTTATGAGAACTACGCATCAATCAATTATTCATTACACGAAGGCCTGGATGAGGTTTATAAATAGAGATATGTCTGATATTTACGAAAAAACTAAAAGGAATACAGAAAATAAGGTACCAAAATATGAACAATAGAGAATAATGGTCAACATTTAAGGGATCGGACTTTTTAACCCGAAAAGGCGGCTTGGAGGAAATTTAGGCAAGCCTTGAAAATTTTTGTAATGGAAAGGGAAATATCAAATTTTCCAAAGCTTCAGATGGTGGGTCATCGGAAATTTGTTTATAAGATTTAAGCAATTGTGTATTAAAATATGCAAAAAATATATTTGCTAATATTTTATGAATACATGAAATCAGTATTTGATTATGCAGCTGAAGTATCTATAACAGTTACTTCAGATATCATACATATCTATCTCTTGTGTCCTTATTTTTGGTTTCAGATTCATTTCGTGTCAGTCATGCTCAACTTTTGTTTGTTTCTTGGACATGTCAATAGCAAAAATTCCAGGGACTGAAGGTTTGATGTCTCAGTTTTTGCATGATTTTCTTGAAATGTTTCTGACATTACCGTATACCCCTTTCCATATAATGCTAATACTAAAAGGTGTTTCTCACATGATTAATCTTTAAACTCATGATTGAGCATATTTTTCAATGATTTAAAATGGCATTTTTAACATGTCTTTACGTGAATATTTTTCCTTTATGACATGGAGATGCGAATCCAGGCGATCTTCACCGAAGGTTCCCCTTAGAAAAGGAAAAACAATTTTTTTGCACGAAAGAGATTATTTTTTTCGGCTCGCTCCGCTCGGCTCAATTTTTAAGATCCATATCCCAATTTTTAACAAGTACTCCCAGGAAAGGATTTTTATCATAACTTAGATAAAGGATAGGAAAACTACTGATGTTAAATTTTATTGCATACTGATAGTGGAAATAGAAATTAATCGCATGTCTTTTATGTTATAACGAATAGAAGTACTGAGAAATTTGGGTGAGACGGGAAGGGGGGTGGCTAACATTTTCATGTTTTTGGAAGCGGGTCTTGAATTTATGTTCCTTCATCAAGATAGGAACATGAAAAAATTAAGAAAAAGTCCAATGTTTCCTCCCGGGTCCCCCAAATGGAAGAAAATTACCAGTCCCTAATACAGAAAAATCACCCTCTTCTTAATTAAGACTCTCTTCTATTGATTGACATCGAAAAATAAGTTTTATAAAGTCAAAGAAAATCTACATTATTTTGATTTATAATGCAAGTTTGTATTTTTTTATGCCCCCGCCGTAGTGGAGGGGGCATTTAGTTTTACCCTTGCCGTCTGTACGTCCGTACGTCCGTCCGTACGTCCCACAATTGGTTTCCGTTCTCTAACTTTAGTTTGCCTCAACCAAATGTTTTGAAACTTATACACAATGCTAATTCCCACAAAACACAGATCAAGTTGGAATTTTGGTGGTGTCACTTTTACCGTTCTAGAGTTATGCCCCTTTACAAATGGAAAAATTGCTGAAATATTCGTTTCTGTTCTCTAACTTTTGTTTGCCTCAACCAAATGTAATGAAACTTATGCACAATGCTAATTACCACAAAACACAGGTCAAGTTCCATTTTTTTGTGGCGTCACTTTTACCGTTCTAGAGTTATGCCCCCTTACAAATGGAAAAAATGCTGAATTTTCCGTTTCCGTTCTCTAACTTTAGTTTGCCACAACCAAATGTTATGAAACTTGTACACTTTTTATTAGTACCACAAAACACAGATCAAGTTTGAATTTTGTTTGCGTCACTTTTACCGTTCTAGAGTTATTCCCCTTTACAAATGGAAAAATTGCTGAATTTTTCGTTTCCGTTCTCTTAGGCCGCACCAAATTATTTTCTAGTTCTTCGGACTATTTCCTTGAAAAAGGGTAGCGAGCGAGCGAAATTTTTTTATTGGTTTTTTTTTCGGAAATTTGATTTTTTGCAGGCGAAAGAATTTTTTACTAGCGAGCGATATTATTTTTGAAATATTACAAAAATAAAATCTAAGAACTGCACTTTATGCAAGCGAGCGATCAGACATTTACACAGTTTTAGTGCTTCATGTTTTTATTTATCTCATATCCTAGTTCTTATATTACCCTACTTTGCTTCTCAATTTGTTTTCCCAACACCCTGTTGAAATTTTCACAACATTACTAGTACAAAAAAGGTAAACTAATAGCAAAACCTACAACTTTGTGTAGTCTGCTTAAATAAAGATCCCGATGAACATGAAAAGGTACCACAGCTTTGAGCAGGCAGACATCCATGTTTGATGTAAGTTATAATTGATGTTTTGTAAAAATACGCAGATGTGGTATGATTGCCAATGAGACAACTATCCACCAATGTTCAAATGAAGTGGATGTATGGAATTATATGCAACCGTTCAGCCTTCAACCCATACTGTTTATTCGGCTATAAAAGGCCCTGACATGACAAAAAATAAACGAATCAATTGACAAAATTAACGACCTAATTCAAAACAAAACAATTTACGAAAAACAAATTTGACAGGCATGAACCAACGACAACCAGTGAACTGTGTACAGGCTCCTGACTTGAGACAAGCACAGATAGAATGGTATGCTGTTTCAAAGAAACGTATGCAAAGCATATATGCATGTATAAATCTTTTATATATATTTGTACAACTATACATATTTGTGTATTTATAAAGGGTTGTCTTTCAGTAACCACAATGATATATATATATTAACTAAACAAGAGGAACAATTCAGTACATTCAATTCTGGGTGTAATACCACCAAATTATAGTACGTCACATCCGGTTTCATTCGAAAAAGGGTCGAAAAAAATGTTCCTTGTATTTGTCAACTAAGGAAAAGTTTCAGAGTCAATATACCATGACAATGGAGGTAGGCCCATATAATCTCCATGGAAATGAGATGTGCCAATATTAACACAACTGCATACCAAATATCATTGACATACCACTAGGGCTTCCACATAATTTAACCTAATCACAAACTAATACATGTAAAATAAGCAAAAGTTTTAAAGTCAATAGACCATCATTGAGAGGCAAGGGCCAAATAATCCCCTTGGAAATGAGATGTGACAATTCTAATACAACTGCATACTAAATATGATTGACCTATCACTAGTGATTCCCCTTAAACTGACCTAATCAGAAACTATTACATGTAAATTAAGCAAAAGTTTCAAAGTCAAAAGACCATGAATGAGGGGATGGGGTCAAATAACCTCCATGGAAATGAGATATGCCAATGCTTATACAGCTGCATATTAGATATCATTGACCTACTCCTAGTGGTTCTGGAAAGTTTGTCTCATTAACAATCATACAAATTCTTATTTTTAGAAGATTTGGTAAATTGTAAAGTTTGATTGCTGCATTATATTCAATTACCACCAAAACTTTCTTGTCAAATTCTATGCTTTATAACTTTGTAACGATACTAGCAAATACAAATGAAAGATTCAAGGAAAAAACCCTTTATTCTAAAAGATAAACAAAAGTAAAAAATATAATAGTTTCATTACGTGCCCTTGTATGTATGTTACACCTTTTCGGGATTTTCTTTCATTCTTATGCATGTTATATTGTCATAATGTGAGTCTTTCAATTCGGTGGCTGTGCAAGGCGCACTTCAAACAAATCGGTAAAAGAATTGTCCGAATCACATTCCACTGCTGTGTTTGGCAGTAAGGTCTTTTCCTGCGTTTCCACTGTTAGTATAAATATTCCACTCATGTCGTATGTTTAGAATATATATCATATCATATTTGGCCATAACAAACGTTAGATCTAGATCGTTTTGGATGTTAATTTCCGTGTTTGTAAGGCGTTAATTTCAAACGCACAACTGATCAAAATTTTTGTTACATAAATTAAGAGACGGACGCGCGCGGCTCCGTTATGGACGCGGGTTTTTAAAAAAAGTACTTTTTTCTCGTCGACCTTTCACAACACGCGGGGAATCCGACGAACGAGGTATTAATTTGGCGTGGCCTAACTTAAGTTTGCCTCAACTAAATGTTATGAAACTTATAAACGATGCTTAATACCACAAAACTCAGATCAAGTACAAATTTGGGTAGCGTCACTTTTACAGTTCTTGAGATATGTCCCTTTATAACGTTATATGCAAGCTGGGGCATCATCTGTGTCCCATGGACACTTTCACAATTTTTTTTTATTATTATGTAGGTACACAATGGTAAGTGCAATTCGGAGGTGTACTTTGTTAATCGATGCCAATTCATAATATTTTATTTGAGCGTAATTTGACATACTATTTCGCTACGTTAGAAATAAAAAGTCAGGTAAAAGTTTCAAAGGACAAATAATTGATCATATTGATCGCTTTGAAAAATCAACCATCGATAATACTGTAAATTCAGAAATTATTGCGAGGTTTTTATTAATGCAAATAATGCGACTGGGTGAGTATCGCAATGATAAGAACTTCAATTATGATAAATGAAACAGGAATCTTTAATGAATTTGTAGATTTTTTTAAAATCGTAAAAAATCGCAATAATTAAACTCGCATTTTTGTCCATTCTTGAATTTTCGCAATAATAAATGCACGCAATAATTTCTGAATTGACTTTGCTAGATTTCTGCAGAAGAAAACGGAAGGTTAACAACAGGAAAAAGATAGCATAAGAGCAGGAGTAATTAAGACTTATATACAGCATGAGTCAGATTCCCAAATTTTCTTAATTGCAAAGACGAAGTTGTTATTCAAGGCAAAGCGATGCTGTTTAAAGTCATAAGTGTAGAGTTCAAACCAGGATATAGATTACCAGGCTCAATTCAATCGATAACAAGTCCTGTACAATTTTTGCACAGGTTTTAATACTTAGTAGACATTTTTGATTCTGAAAAACAACCTTCTGATTTTATGCAATTACTATAGCAACCGTTTGCGTGTTAAATAGTGACAGTAGGATATTTTTGTCAGACTGTACAGTTAGTGACACTAGGATATTTTTACCAGACTGCACAGTTAGTGACAGTAGGATATTTTTGCAAGACTGTACAGTTCTATGCAAACCTTCAGCTATCGCCATTTTACCGGAAGGAAATAGAGGGGTGGAAGCTCTCTCGTTGGAAAATTCTATACAGTTTCCTGACAAATCAAACATAATATTTATTCTGGCCATAAATGAAAGTTTCAGAACACGTGTTCAAATCCCCGGTCAATTGATTTATTTCTACATGGAGGAGACAATAATTCCGTGTACTATACAGACTACCATTGTGTTAATCGTCATTTGTATGGTACTGAATCATACGTAATAGGTTCATTAATGACGATTTCCTTTTGTTGCAAATATAAATAAAATGACCCTTATTGACAGGAGAGGTACTTGTAAATGATACAGTAGCCCATCGATACAAAATCCAAAACATATTGAGATGTCGATATATATTGGGTTTCCATCATTAAACTGGTGTCTACACAATATATCAATCTCATAATTGCCTCGGGTCAAGAAATATTGACAAAATTTTTGTTGAATTTGGTGGTAGATTTTTTCAGCAAATTGTCGGCATTAGTAGTAATATGCCAACTTCATCACTTTCATTTTTGCTTATGTGCTTTGACTACATATAAAAAAGAAGATGTGGTATGATTGCCAATGAGACAACTTTTTCACAAGAGACCAAATGACACAGAAATTAACATGCCGTTTTGTTTTCTTTGTTGACATTTTTGTGTGTTTTAATAGTGATTTACTGTGACTTGATTATAGGTGTTGCTGTTTACCTTTACCTATTGTTCAACCAGACTGTAAAATTGACAATACAATTGGGACATTTAAATTCACCAGTTGGTATAGTTAAGAGTTGACAATAGGAAATCACTCATGCATTTAGAGTCTACCTTGATGCTGTCCCATCACCTTACCTGCTCAATTGTCTATGTTTTTCAAAACTCATCCATGTGGCATTTAGGTTTCAAGTTTTATCTTTGTGAAATGACATAACATGCCTACAGTTTAAATAAGTATATATGGTGTGAAAAAGCTAGAATATGGCCACAATATGCAAAATTATTCCATGTTCTAATATTTGCTAAAGACTGCTGATTTTTTTTTTTTTTTTTTTTTTTTTTTTTTTCATTTCCCCATGGTTTTGCTTTAGAGAATCCTAAAATAAGTAAAGGGAATACACATTGTAATTACAGTCTTTTTCATTGAAATGAATGTATTCCTTTAAGTAATTGGCCATACAATTTCCAAAAAAACACAATATTTAGAAGAAAAATGAGAGATTTTTATTTTACTGTCATTTCAAATTTCAAGAGTGAGCAAGCCAGAACAAGAATATATATGTTTTTTTTTCTTGCAGGGTATTAATTTGCATGTCATATAATGCACTACATTTTCTCTTAATATTTTCATATTCAAACACTATGAGTGCTTCGATTTCTTTTATATTGTTGAAAAAGACCTCTTTTATCTCATTCGCTCTTTCTAATGGGATATAATTCAAAAGGTTTATTGTTTACTCTCGTGGAAATCTTAATTATTTCATAAATTCCAAAATTTTCCAAGATTAAAAACACAAGAACAAATGTGTGCATTCCTTCGTTTAGAAATTTGTTCAATACTTATTGACATGAGCTTTATATCAAAAATAATAGTTATGAATAAAAATGGTTTATTTATTTATTTATTTATTTATTGACACTGATATTGATATCCCATCCAGTTTTCCAGTTTTCACTATTTGAAGTAATTTTAAACTATATTCCTATTTCTATTAACTTTTTAGAATATTTTCTTACATTTTTCACTATATCACTAGATTGTTTTCTATATCCACAGTATTCTGTTTAATTTCCTATGATATATATCCCAATTTAACAGGCACAGAGTCTTTATATTAGATCCAGAATTTTGTAATTTTTGATCATTTCCAATATCACATTCAAAATAATTATCCTCACTTGACAAATTTTTTGGAATATTTTATTTATATTTTCACTATATCACTTGATTTTACTATATCCACAATATGCAGTTTTTATTTCATTTCCCATAATATATGTCCCAATTGAACAATATTAGATCCAGAATTTTATAATGATTATTCCCAATATCACAATCAAAATTGTTATCCTCACGTAAAGAATTTATTTGGATATTTTACTTTTATTATTCACTTTATCACTTAATAATTTAATTTTGGATGTAACACGTCTTCTGATTTGTCTATCAGCTCATAGACATAATTTTGTCATGTGACCGCGACGTCATCAACGTCTTAATCATGATATACTCCTTTTTAGAATCAAATTATAAGAAATGACTTTAATATTTTTTCTGTCTATGAAGAAATAACATAAAAAATATGGTGCACACTTTTAAATAACCCGCTACGCGGGTTATTCGGTGTGCACCATATTTTTAATGTTATTTCTTCATAGACAGAAAAAATATTACAGTCATTCCTTAAAGATTTATAAAATAACTAATCGAAGAATTCAAATAGAAAAAAATATTCAACGAGTGACCGAACAACACATTAATTCACGAATGCGCGTAGCGCATGAGTTAATTATCAGTGTTGTTAGGTCACGAGTTGAATATATTTCGATATTTGAATTTTTTTATTAGTTATTCTTTTTATTACATTGGCAAATGTCTTTTTTAAATGAAATTAATGTAGAAAATGTTAGGATCTATATCTTTTTTCTACGCATTCACAATTTGTTTTGATCCGACGTTATCGACGTCTTGACAACGCCTATTGTTGTATGACGCCAGAGAGTGAAATAACCACGTTTATTTCACATGTGAAATTATCGGTTTTTATTTGACTGGGAAATCAATGTTATTCAATGCTACCAATGTAATAATTGACTCTATCCACTGTATTCACATTTTATTTCATTTCCATTATATATATCCCATTTAAACAGGTGAATTATCTTCATATTAGATCCAGAATTTTATAATGATTATTTCCAAAATCACATTTAAACATTTAAAGACACAGAAACATGTTGGTTGAACTTATTTCTCCTACTTGCATTCAAGTTTTGAATTTTTTTAACTTTTAGATTAACTAAATCCCATCTTATAAAAAGTGAATTTCCTTGAGTGAACACAGTATTTTTATGAACAAAAATCCAAGTAGATTTCAAAGAAAAACACTGCAAGTATACTCCAAAATTATTTTGGCTTTTACATGTATATCATCGTGTGAAAGCCACACAACACTTTTTTAATGAATTATTTCCTCCTTGATACATTCATGACAATCCATTCAAAGTCACATTTTGAGAAGCAAAATTAAATGCATCTAAGAATTGAAATCAAATCAAATAAATCCCAATATTTTATCCAAATTGATTCCAATAGATTTCAAACACTGCGAATAAAAATCCAAAATGAAAAATTTGAAAGGATATATGGAACATATCCATCTGAAAACTGAAACTGAAAACACCTGAATAGCTATTTCTTGTTTCACTGACAACTGGACAATACTATGTATGAGGGTTAAAAATTTAAAGATTCATTTATTATGTAAAAACAGTTTTAATTTTCATACATATTAAAATGCAGTTCTGAATATCTTTGACTGATTTAGATATTTGGGTCAAAATTAGATTAATCATCTATATTGGGGGCTTAAAACAATGAAAACCAATAATATTTTCTTCCCTATCAATTGTATAATAGAATAACCCTAGATGAAGAAAAACTTCAGGAAAAAAGCATGCTGTAAGGTTGGGTTAGGTGAATAAAAATCAGTACAGGTAGCATCAAGGTAGACTCAACTCTAACAATACCAACTGGTCAATTTAAATCTCCCAATTGTATTGTCAATTTTACAATCTGGTTGAACAATAGGTAAACGTAAATAGCAACACCCATAGTCAAGTCACAGTAAGATATTAACACAATGTTGACTGCTGTGCTCCTAATTTTGACATTTTTACCTATTATTTCTGCTTGTTTTGTTCACACATTGTTGTGAATATAATGGAATGTTATGCGACTGGCATACAAGTGAGAGGTTTAGCTATCTATAAAACCAGGTTTAATCCACCATTTTCTACATAAGGAAATGCCTGTACCAAGTCAAAAATATGACAGTTGTTTTCCATTCGTTTTAATGTGTTGGAGCTTTTGATTATGCTATTTGATAAAGGACTTTCCGTTTTGAATTTTCCGTGGAGTTCGGTATTTTTGTTATTTTACTTTATACTCATATTAATAGTAGTTCAAAGATTTATATTGCTAAGCTATACCGTGAGTCATATATGTATTATCATATCTGCCCTTATCTACTTCCTGTTTGACGTCTACATGACCGCTGTACCCCAATTTTGACATTTTTACCTATTATGTCTGTTTGTTTTGCTCACACAATGTTGTCAATATAATCGAATTCTATGCGACTGTCATACAAGTGAGATGTTTAGCTAGCTATAAAACCAGGTTAAAGCCATCATTTTCTACATGTGAAATACCTGTACCAAGTCAGTTTTTTCATTCGTTTGATGTGTTTGAGCTTTTGATTTCGCCTTTTGATAAGGGACTTTCCAATTTGAATTTTCTTGGAGTTCGGTATTTTTGTTAATTTACTTTTTGATATAATATTTAAGAGAGACTATCGTGTATATACTTTCAACATTGATTTCCTGAAGAATGAATGACGATTTTCTATTGTAATTTAAGACTACCGAACTGGAATAGTCAAACAAACATGTTCCTAGTTTAAATTAGTTTTTTTTTTATCAGCTTTTAAATCTCGATCAGTGAAATAACAATAAATACATAGAAGACAGTTCAATAAACATCCGAAATATCACTTAATAGATATAAGAAGATGTGGTATGAGTGTCAATGAGACAACTCCCCATCCAAGTCAAAATTTATAAAAGTAAATCATTATAGGTCAAAGTACGGTCTTCAACACGGAGCCTTGGCTCACACTGAACAGCAAGCTATAAAGGGCCCCAAAAATTACTAGTGTAAAACCATTCAAACGGGAAAACCAAGGTCTAATCTATATAAAAAACGAGAAACGAGAAACACTTATGAACCACATCAACAAACGACAACTACTGAACATCAGATTCCTGACTTAGGACAGGTGCAAACAATTGCAGCGGGTTAAAACGTTTTAATGGTACCAAACCTTCACCCTTATCTGAAACAATAGTGTAACATCATAACATAGAAAGACACACTATAAAATATCAATTGAAATGGCTTAACTCAATCAAAAGACATATTAACACCAGTGAACAAACACTGAACAAATAAATTTGATATATGATACAATGTAAATACAAAATAAATAAACTAAGGGAAGAATAATTAAATTAACATGTTATACCGCTGTGAAATGATAAACAATTTAAGAAAAACAATATGCTTGTTAACGCTGCATGTGTTTCTATGCAGTATAATACGCAACAAGAACACATGGCAAAGTAAAAAAATAAATATGATAAGTATGAAAAAATGAAAGAAAGACGATTGAAATTACCGGGTATCACAAGCATGCAAAAATTGTCTATAATGAAATTTCAGTTACTGTTAGCTGATCAAATTACACTTTTAAATACATGTCATACGTTCGAAACGTTTTTCTGAATTTACCTTCATCGGCAACACTCAAGCTCAAAAATTTGAAAAACAGGGATGAAAAATACCTAAACACGTTTGGAGCTATATGACCAAAACATACCGAAAAATAATATCTTAATCTATCAATGGTCACTTTTGCCTGAGGGAGTTGGAACCTTAAGTTCTTAATAATTTCCAAAATTTATCAACGGAGAATTTAATAAAAGTTAGTTACTAATCATGTCAGTATCGAAGCGACAAATACAGATAGCTCAGTCTTTAATAGGCATTGAAGGGCTCGAATAATAATTATCCTCAACAAAATACTAATCGAACATACATCATCTGATTCAAAAAGTGCATTATTTGCGGTCGGGTACCCGAAATATTATTCAAAAGACTAAACTAAAATATACTGTAGAATATCAGAAAAAAATATTATTTTTTGTCATGGGTGGAAGAACTCTACTCGCATAGATGCATACAAGTTGAAATAGACATTTTTGATCGTTTTTCTCAGATAGACAATAATATGATTGTACATTGTTATAATTGTGGTTCTACATTCTCTGCTGAGATGCGTCCCAAGCTGTATGTCTCACTCACCTTTCTAGACTGGGAAATATACAATTATTACGGTTCAGTTCGTTACGGCGTCTAAATTAAGCATTGCAAATACTCGATGCAGAAGACAAAGGTTATTTTTTTAAGCTAAATTGTTGATAAAAAAAATCAGAAAGCCAAGGCGACGTGTAGAAGAAAGCTTTTATTTATAATACATCGTATACTAATATTTCATTACAGGCTTTAGAAGAAACTATTAGCTGGTTTGAAATATGGTTGTAATAAAGTGATGAAGGATGATCCAAACCGTCAGACGTGTTTGAAATGTTTCTGCTGTGCTCGCCATTTGCTGAAATAACTGAAATGTTATTTGAATAGGCACCGCTCACAAACACATTTCCATAGTTGTCCGTTGCAATTCCTTGTGGTCCAAGAATGTCTTTTGTGTTGAAATTTCCAAATCATGTTTCCTGTCATGTTGTAACAGAATACTTCATTTTCTTTCCATTGCGCAAAGTATATTTTCTCGTCAAAGTAAGCAAGTTTTGGGGTATATGTAACGAGAAGGGGTATTTTACCAATTTCAATGAGATTTAGATCATAAATTGTGTACTCTTTGTTTTCAAGATGTAGTAAAATTTTGTCTCCAGCAACTGTTAATGCATCACACTTATCGCCAGTTTCAATTCTTTTTTTCACCTGACGTGTTTCAAAATCTATACTTGTCAATGTCATGGAAGAAAAGCTAGATACATACACGGTATTATTGATATATACTACACCACTTGGTTGGTGTTGTAAAGGAATTTCACATGCCAAGGCACCATTAGATTTTAATACTAAAATGCGACTCTTTTCACCTTGATCAGCCAGAAAAATTATTCCTTCATCCATACTACAACAGTCTACAATTCTTGGTTTTCCAAAGTTAGACTGTAATGTGATGTCAATTTTTTTCGTGAGGAAAATTTTATTAATATCTTTTTTATTTGCCCGAGGCATGAAAAGTTGAGCTTCAGAATCTTCTTGCCTGACAAAGCTGATATCAACCCGTTTTATATTTGTTTTCAACTCTCCAAACGATTTCATGTTAGAAGTACAGCTTAATGATGGAATAAATGAAAGTTCTATCTCTTGTAATTCATCCTGGCCGATTTTAACTAATTGGTTTTCTTCTCCTTTTACGTCTTTTTGGATGTCTTGAATGCTGAGGAAAGTTTGGATTTCAGTTGCATGGTCTTTGATTTTTTCAATATTATTTTGGATTTTGTCCATCTTTGTTTTACAAACGTTCAAATTGTCAACGACTTGTTCCACATCGGTTTTGAGTTTTACATACAAAGTGTCTAATTCGCCAATAACTGTCTTCTCAAGATTATCAAGTTGCTGGTTAATTTTAAGCCTTATTTCTTTGACCTTTTCTCTGCATCTGACATGTTGATCTTTAAGATTCGAAAGGTTTGACACGCGATTTTGTAAAAATATCTCTAAATTCTGCCGTATGTCTCTTACATTTTGCTCTAGTTTTACCATATTTTGTGATGCTTTTGATCCTTCTAATTTCCGCAATATGGTGAAATTACCACAGTTTGTATGTTCTTTGGCACATATGACACAAATAGGAATTTCATGTTTGGGGCAAAAGTACTCGTAGTTTTCGTGGTGTGCATCACATTCGATTTTTATGGCAGATACAAACGAGGGTAGCTCGTTTAAATCTGACATTTCAACAGTTTTGTGTCTCCGTGTGGCTTTCGCTAGTTTATGATGAGTTTTACAGTTTGTACATAGATACTCATCACACTCAGGGCACCATTCTTCTGCTATATTTGTAAGATGCTGAAGCTCACATATACTACACAACTGTTCATGGAAAGCAGATGTCATATTGTTGAGTCTAAAATGAAAATAAAGAAGACTTTCATAAACATTCAAGTATAGGTAGAAGGCTTTATAAAAAAATGGTCTACAAGATAATATGAAACATGAAATGGGTACATTATGTTATCGCAATAACGAAGATAAAGATAATGCATTCACTGGTTTGGACGGAGCTGTGGATTGATATGGGGACAAAGACTTATTTCATTTGCAAAATAAAGGTATGAAATTATACATATAATTCGTATATAAATAAAAGTTTCATGATCTCGTCTTTCGTTTCCGAAAGACGAGATCATAAAAAGCGAGAGTCGAATTCGAGTTTCAGTTGTGGAAAGTGCGGAACAACTCACGAGAGAAGAAACTGTCCCGCATACTGTAAAAAGTGTCATAAATGCAAAAAGCCGAATCACTATCAGAAGTTTTGTAAATCAAAGTTTTCGAAAAGTGTTCACGGATTAGATGAATATTCTTCATGAGAATCGGACGGAGAAAATTACTTCGTAGGAGCAGTAAACAGAAAAACGAAAATCAAAGAAAATGCTTGCTTTTTCTTCATTAAAATTGCAAGGTAAGACAGTACAATTTAAAATTGATTTTGGTGCTCAAGTCAACATCTTACCGCTTTCAATTTACAAGAAATTGTCAAACATCAAATTAAGCAAAACATCCACTTCTCTTACTAGCTTTTCAGGAGATAAACTCGAAATTGTAGGAAAATGTTCGTTGCATTTAAAAGACAAAAACTGTGAATTCTTTGTGACGGACACAAATCAATCTTCGCTATTAGGATTCAAGGCATCAAATGAGTTAGGTCTAATTCGTGTTATCATGACGGTACAAACAGACGTTGACGATCCTGTCAAATCGTTTCCGAAAGTCTTTACAGGCTTAGGATGTCTAGAAAAACCGTACCATATTAAAATAGACTCAAGCGTCAATCCAGTAATAAACCCGCCGAGAAAGATACCAGCCGCGCTGCGAGAAAAGCTTAAAGGTACATTAAAAGAAATGGACGACAAAGAAGTAATCCGAAAGGTCGATGAACCGACAGACTGGGTGAATTCGTTGGTTGTTGTAGAAGAGCCGAAAACAGGAAAGTTGAGGATTTGTTTAGATCCAAGAAATTTGAATAAAGCGATAAAAAGAGAACATTTTGCGCTACCAACAATAGAGGACATAACCACACGACTGACAGGTGCTAAGTATCTGAGCAAACTAGATTGTAATAATGGATATTGGCAGTTACGCATAGACAAAGAGAGCCAACTCCTTACTACGTTTAACTCTCCATTCGGGAGGTACTGCTTCTTGCGAATGCCTTTTGGAATTAAATCGGCTCAAGAAGTCTTTCAAAAACGAGTGTCACAATTGTTTGAAAACTTAAAAGGAGTTGAAACTGATATCGACGACATTCTAGTGTGGGGAACAACGCAAAAGGAACACGATGATAGACTTCACTCAGTTCTTAACAGATGTCAAGAGGTTGGACTTACGTTAAATGCCGAAAAATGCAAGTTTCGAGTCAAAGAGGTGATGTACATAAGACACACACTAAGCGCAGATGGAGTAAGACCCGATCAGGAAAAAATACGGGCTTTCAAAGAAATGCCGGCTCCAACAGACAAAAAAGGGGTACAACGACTACTAGGGAGGATTAATTACTTAGCAAAGTTTGTTCCGAACATGTCAGCAGTTACAGAGCCTATCAGAAAGCTATTGAAAGAAGAACACGAATTCATTTGGACACATGAACAGCAACAAGCATTTGAGAAATTGAAAGACATTATAACAAAGAATCCAGTATTAAGTGTCTACGATGTGTCAAAACCAGTAACTGTAAGTTGTGATGCATCCCAATGCGGTCTTGGGGCAATGTTGATACGAGACAATAAACCTGTTGCATATGCATCGAGATCATTGACAGATGCCGAAAGCAGATATGCCAACATAGAAAGAGAATTGCTTGGTGTGCTATTTGGATTGGAAAGATTTAATGATTATACGTATGGTAAACACATTAATGTTGAATCTGACCACAAACCGTTAGAGATGATCGTGAGAAAATCTCTAGGGTGTGCTCCGCCACGACTACAGAGGATGTTATTGAGGTTACAAAAATACGATTTCTCACTGAAGTATAAACCAGGGAAAGATTTAATAGTTCCAGACATGTTATCGTGAGCGCCGATAAAGATCAACACAAATAATGAAGTGGAAAATGATATAAAGTGTTTTGTGAACATGGTCATAAGAAATACATCAATGTCTGATAGAAATCTAGAACAAATAACGGAAGAAACCTCAAAGGATGGTACTTTACAAACACTGACCAGGCTAATAATAGACGGCTGGCCAGATGATAAAAATGAGGTTCCAAAGGAGGTTTTTGAATACTGGAATTTCCGTGATGAATTATCTAACGTAAATGGAATTATTCTAAAAGGAGAAAAAATAATTATTCCAGCAAGTATGAGAAAGAATATGCTCAACAAACTACACGAAGGACATTTGGGAACAGAAAAAACCCGAAAATTAGCAAGAGACTCTATACTTTGGCCAGGAATCAATGCACAGATTACTGACTTTATTTTTAAAATGTAGTGTGTGCTTAGAAAGCAGAAGATCAAACACAAAAGAGCCAATGGCAGAAAGTGAAACTCCAGAACTACCGTGGATGACAGTTGGTACTGATATTTTTTATTGGAACAATAACAACTACCTAATCATTGTCGATTACTACTCCAGATATTTTGAAATTGCGAAACTAGAAAACATACGTGCGTCATGCGTTATAACACACATGAAATCCGTTTTTGCGAGACACGGCATACCGTCAAAAGTCCGAAGTGATTCAGGATCACAATACGTATCAGCTGAATTTCGACAATTTGCAGAATCATGGGGATTCACACACACACAGTGTCTAGTCCACACTATCAACAGTCCAATGGACTAGCCAAAAGATTCGTTCAAAGCGTCAAGAAAATACTAAGCAAATCTTAACAGGACGGAACAGATCCGTATATTGCTATGTTAAAATACAGAAATACGCCGTTGGAAAATCTTGACTCACCAGCTCAACTCTTAATGAATAGAAGACTGAGGACAACTATTCCAACAATAAAGAACCGTTTGAAACCAAAATGCGGTAATTTGAAGAACACGCAAAGGAAAATGAAACAACAAAAAATGAATCAAAAACAATATTACGATAAAAGTTCAAAACCATTACCGGAACTACAACCTAACGACACTATACGATTCCAGCACAATCCTAAAGGAAAATGGGACCAAGGAACTGTCGTAAGAAATAATAACACTCCGAACTCAACGTCATTAAAACACCAGAAGGACAAATTTTCAAACGAAACAGAAAACATTTATTGAAAACAAAAGAAGACAAAATCGAACAAACATCTCTAGAAGAAGCAAATGAAAACAATCACAACGATTTTGACAATATAACTGATGAACAATCTTTAGAACCATCGTTTGTTAGAAGAAGTGAGAGATTCGTCAAAAAACCTACTCGACTAATAGAGAAGTGTTAAATTCAAAAGGAAATCTGAGTAGTGCCGTAAGGGACAGAATAATTCCCTTGCTCAGATTTTGCGAGTAGGAAAAGGCAGGATAGTCTATCTTGGCCTTACGTATGTAAGAAATTATTTAAATAGATAATCACAATTTATTAAAACTTGTCCGTCAAAATTATTTAATTTAGTATACGTTTTCTATTCATTGGAGAAAACATTTTCTCTATTTTCTTTATTGATCAACATGTGATTTTCTAAAATAATTTCGTATGATCGTTAAATTACATCGTAATGTAAATTCGTCTGTAAATATTTATCGTAGTTAATTAGATTCAACATACAACACAAACTGGCTAGACTTTCAATGTGACTTTGCTTGTCTCAAGAGGGTATTGTAATGATATTGCTATATCATCTTATCAATCTATTTACATTTATAGAGACTCCGCCTATCTTATCTTGATTGACAATATTAACAGTTACACGTGCTTAAAGTTCATTGACTTTATCTATATATAACACACTAGGGTTTTATATCATGTGCAGTTCTATATCATGTATTCTTACAAGAAACATGTATTAATTATATGGATTAACTCAATTGGCCTCTAACAATGGTAACGTAACAGGACCTTCTCTGTGTTACCATGCTGACTAAAATTTCACAGCTGTCTTCAATCAAATTTGCAAAAAAATCTACTTGGAGTAAATTCAAAGGCAGTAAATACAGCTGTATTAGCTGAATTGGGAATGTGCCCTATTGGTATACAGGCCTAAAGCCTTCTGTAGAATTGTGGTTGCAAATTTTAAACTCAAATGAAAAAGAGTCTTTATTATATAATGTTTATAAAGTTAACAAGCAGTTAAATGATGGATTTGCTTCAAAGATTAAAATGATACTATCTAAATTGAATTTCACTCATGTTTGGGAAAATCAATGTACATTTTCTAAAAAACGATTTCTTTCAGCCCTAACGAAGCTCAATGAAAATTACAATATATTTTGGAAAAAATGTCTCTTTAATGATGATAATTCAATAAATGGAAATAAACTAAGAACCTACAGAAAATATAAAGTAAAGTATGAACTTGAAAAGTACCTTTTATTGAATTAAAAAAAAGTTACAAAAATTACGCCAAAAAAAGAATAGGTAATAAAATTGAGAATGGAAATGGGGAATATGTCAAAGAGACAACAACCCGACCAAAGAGCAGAAAACAGCCCAAGGCCACCAATGAATCTTCAACACAGCGAGAAAATCCCGCACCCGGAGGCGGGCTTCAGCTGGCCCCTAAATAAAAATGTGTACTAGTTCAGTAAAAATGGACTAAACTCCAAAAAATTTAAATGAACTAACATTAAAAAACATACAAGACTAACAAAGGCCAGAGGCTCCTGACTGATAGTATGCTAGCTATTGAACGTGGTCGATACAATAAAACAGCCTTAGAAAATAGAATATGTCCCTTATGTCATAAACAGGTGGAAGATGAATTCCATTTTATCATAACATGTACAGAACTTAATAAACCTAGGATCAAAATGTTTCATGAAATTTCTAATATAGTTTCCTGTTTGAATTCAATGAGTAATGAAAACAAATTTAGTTTTATATTTTCTTGAGAAGAATGTGATATATTGATTATCATTGTTAACAGTATTAGGGAAATGTATAATGAGAGAAACAACTATAATGGCAAAACATGAACTGTGTTTGATTCATGACTAATATTATGATATATATAATCAAGATATTTGAAACGATAACTTTTTAGAGGAAGCACGTTGTCAAAAATAGTATTGTAATAAATATTAACATTTTTTTCAATGCCACATGTTTGTATTGTATTCTGTCTATCGTTTTGTGATTGAAATGTTTTTTCTTTAGTAACAATCCTATTGTTTGGATTTTAAACTAATACAATTGTTTTCATATTCTTGTTCTTATTCTTATTCTTGATGAAGGGATAACCGTTTAATATTCTTGGAAGGGGTTTGGCAGGATTTTCAAAATGAATCCTCTGACATGGTAAGAACCCAAAAACTCTTTATCAATATATAATGAAAATGAATGTGTACAAAAGTGAAAACGTCTATGATAAGCCGATCTGGCAACAGCTGATATTAAAATTTCATTCGAAAAAACTATTTTGTTTTTTAAAAAGTAGTATCTTAAAGAAAACATTGATAAAACGAAATGCTTGTTCCTGTATGTTATTGAACAAAAATATTCATTTTCTATCAACGTAAAAGAATAATTGTCCCAAGAGAGAAAAAATGCCTCCCCTCCCCAACCTACGGACAAAAATCAAATGATAAGAACCATAAATGGAAAATTGAAACTAGACATTTATAATATATTTCCCCAGGAAGAAAGGTGATGTTATACTAGTATAACAAATAAAACAGTCCTTTTCAGTTTAAGACAAAAAGGTGTGTAACAATTGCTGTAGAAGATGCAAATAAATTCTGATCTTTGACTTGTCAACATAAATTTATCGCATCATATGCGTACAACTTGTATTTTTTGCATTCAGTAAAGGCTAAAGATGTTTGTCTGTAAGCCCTATTACTGGATCCTTAACTTCAGATTTTATGTATTAGTTTATTGCTGCTAATTGTCTAGTTGAAAATATAACATGCATATTTTGGACGTAACATGTTTAAGACCTATCGCCATTTATATCCTTCAACATGGGGATTCGAAAGTTTAAGACTCACTAGTCGACCCAACTTTCTACTAATTGCCGGGTCCATAGGTCCATGACGGAAAAGAGGAAAAATACCAATCTTAAAGTCATTGGTTTGTTCTGTTGAGGGATAAACACTATACTTCCCTTTACCAGTTTTTAAAGTAGGGGTTTCGATCCCTGACCAGGTCAGGCCACAATCTCAAAGAATTTCACCCCTCAATTTAACACAATATTTGAATCTAAGTATTTTCTGAAAACCAGATATCACAGTAAAAAAGTGCAGTTTCAAATTGTTAGATGGTAAGGGATCAACCATTCAGCTTTTGTGGCAGCATTCAAATTGGCTTTTTTTTTAAATAAATTGTTTCAAAAAGGGAACGCGCGTTTCGTCCACACAAAACTAACCAGTGACGCTCAGATCAAAAAAGTTCGAAAGCAAAAACAAGTACAAAGTTGAAGAGCATTGGGGACCAAAAGTTCCAAAAAGTTGTGCCAAATACGGCTAAGGTTATATGTCTGGGATAAGAAAATCCTTAGTATTTAGAATAATTTATACTTATGCAAACAGTAAATTTATACAAATGACTATATAATAGATATACATGATAACACCGAAGTGGTGACTAACTCCAGAATAAAAACGAATATATAAAACAACATAAACCAGCACATAAAAATTCACAGCCGAGTAAGCCAAAGAGATCAACGCAAAAAAAAGTGACGTCACATTTGAATTTCTGAAATTTCCTCAAAATAGGATAGAATTAAGATAGAATTCAAGATTTGGTTTAAAATACTCATATAACATTTATTAATAACAATGAAAATTACAATACTAATTAATATAAAATGTGGTAGTAATTAGATAATTAATAGTATAATCTAGCTATGTCGGTGTATCTTCTAAATCAAACTGTAAACCAAATATATCGTATAAATTTAGTTGACCCAAACTAAAATCTAATTAATGAACTGGGTGATTCATTATCTTTACCATAACACACGAATACAACAGAAAAAAATAAGATTTACAACTACAAAAGCTATATGTATGTGTTTGTGACAACACAGCCTCTTTAATTACCCCTTTTGTACCTTCCTGATTGTACGAATACCTTGATCTTTGGCGATTTAAAAAAAATGAAATTTCCAAAACAGCCCGACATTCGTCGCCAGGATGTCTCTTACGGTTTTTTGGGGGTCATAGCTCTTTCATTTTAATAGCAAACTTCAATCTGAATCTCTACTTTAATAGTCTTATTTGTATTTTTTTGTTTTCATAAGGGGGATTTCGTCTGACCCACGCGCCCCCGGCTACGGTATGAAAGGAGGTTATTTACAAAAACATATCAAATATTTTACCTACCAGTTATCAAAATAAGCAAGGTGTTGGTAGTTCGTATCAGGATGTATAATTTATCATGTTTATCGAATTGTTGTTTAATGTTGAACAACGTGACAGAGATAGTTATCTAACATAGTCTCGTTATAGTTATACATCGTCCTTAATGCGAGCAATAACGTCTGGTTTCAATGTTCAGGTAGATCAAGGATTTGTATAGAATATATACAAATCCTTGATTTAAGGTATATCTGTCCATTCAAAGTCATTACAATGCATGCTATTGGATTTCATACAGACTTTATCTGATAAAAAAAAACATTTTTTTTTTTTGTATCACCCGATTGGCTGCGATAAAACACTTTTCAATTTATTGTATCAGGACTTTTTATTTACCCCTTTTTCATGTCTACTTATCCAGTCAACAGAGTGGGGTTTAAAAGAAAGCCTTCATATTAATATCAATACAATTTAACAGTCTTCTCAGGTTTGAAGCAAAAATGTAGACGCACGAATTTTTCCAAATATTTAGAAAGCACTTTAAAAAAAATATCTTGAAAGGCTTTGAAACTCTGCACATATCAACTATATTTGTTTTGAGTTAAACCATTTGAATTCCTTTAAAACAGTTTGTAAATTTGTCTGAAAATCTGAATTATTACTATGTAATTTTCATATTTATATTGCCTATGAGTAGAACATTTCTGGTGTATCAAACTAAATACTAAGTCAATCATCATATTGTAACGGTTGAAACACACTCGTCTTTTATTTGTACATATATTTTTTTCCCTGTCAACATGCTTAAGTAGTGTTGTGCTACATAAATGTTCAGTCTTGTCTATACTTTATCATACTGTCATGTTTCTACAGTTCGAGGTTTAATTCTGTTAAATGTCATAACCAGACAATGTAGAAAAAGAAAAATACATTTGTTCCTTCATAGTTTTTTGCATTTTTTTGTTCTCTCAAAACAGTCGATATTGGTTGATTGAAACAAGTTACTATTGACTCATATAATGAGCCTGTGTTAATGTTTAAATCACATGTTATTTGCATGACCATTTGAGTTGCGAAAAAAATCATTAAGGATCAATGTGGTATGAGTCTCTTTAGTGTATACGTTGTATTTTACTCCAAGTTATAAAAGCTACAAGGTAAAAAATTCCTTTCTAAAAGTTCTCAATAAGAACTGCATACCAAATCATTAGATCTCGAGATGTTCAGCAGAAAATTTTGTGGTCATATTATGGTATTCGTGTATTATTGTCCTATATTTTTTATCTAAGTTGTCTCATTGGCACTCATACAACCTTGTCCAGGCAAGAATCTTTTTATCTTTTGACGTTTACTTATAATTTTTGTGATGAAGGTGTTTAACTTCATTTTTTGAAGTTTTGAACTTGACCTTTGTTAAAAATACTTAAATTTTAGGACATTTTCGTATCACTAAAATATTTTTTTTTTTAATCTTTCGACATCAGCTTTTAATATTGGGCACATTGGTTCAGTGCCTAAAGACAACGTGACCAGTAAAAATGCCTTCTGAATTGTTTGTTCTTGTGTTATGCTGTTAAATCACTTACCTGGGTAAAGGGGTGGTGGTCAGTGCTCACAATTTAACCCCGCCACATTCTTGAAGCAAGTAAGTAGCCTATAAATCAGGTGTTGTCGTTTGCTGCTGTCTTATTGTTTTTATAAGTTATTATTCTTGCTTTCTCGTTACCTACTGCCATGGCTTTTTATTGAACACTATACGGTATGGTTTGTATTAATTTTTTAGGGCCGTACGGTGAATTATAGTTGTTAGTACCCTGTCCTTTTGTGTGCGGTGGCTAGATGTCTCATTTGTATCATACCACATCACCTTATTTTTATAGTTGAATCTGTTCAGACAGCTTTGGCTGTTTTTACAACCACTGGGTCAATGCCACTGCTGTTAGACGTTCAATCCTTGAGGGTTTAACCAACCAAGTAGTCAGCACTCTTGTATTGACATGACATATTATTGATTTGTTTATTTTCTGTAAAACTACTGTACATAAAAGGTTTAATTATTCGAAAACTGAGGTTTTCTAA
This sequence comes from Mytilus californianus, assembly GCF_021869535.1. Classification (NCBI taxonomy): domain Eukaryota; kingdom Metazoa; phylum Mollusca; class Bivalvia; order Mytilida; family Mytilidae; genus Mytilus; species Mytilus californianus. The sequence continues at coordinate 54,481,599 of NW_026262679.1, read as the reverse complement.
ACCCTGGTAAAGATTTTGTTCGTCGTATGTGGCACAACTTTCCTAAATTATCGGTATTTGAAGCTCTTCAACTTCGTTTTTGATTTGGCCTCACCAACTATTTTAACTCTAGTGCCATTATTTATTGTAATATAGACAAAAGGTGTGACTGGCGTGCAAAATAATAAGCCTGGTATCTGTGATGAATTTAACTGTCCATTTAAACCTGGTTAGAATAAATAATACCCTGTACATACAAAGCTTCAGAAACCGCGCATTACCTATACTTTAAGTTTAAACTTTGTGTTTAAAGAAACTAAACGCAATTTGTATTTTATTTCAATTTTCACAAAGTTCTCTAAAGGAATTTTGTAGATTGTATGGCCATTTGATTTCATTTAATTGCAAGTAAATATATTGATTTGTAGGTAAAAAAGTCGAACATGAACTTGAAACTTGACACTCTGATAGTATTAAGGAAAAATTAACTTAACATTGTCAATAAGTTTTTTAATCGAAGTCAAACCTTTTGTACTAGTGTGGATCATTTTCTCAAGCGTCATATGAAACAGAAACTGTATTCATCGGATGGTTAGAATATTTGTATTACACTGCAGTTGATTAACTATTAACTGACTAGAGTTACACCTGTTAAATAGTCTACATTAATAATTCAAACTGCATCTTGAAAAAGTATTTGAGTCTATTGGTATTTTGAAAGATCAAAGCTTTGTGAATGCATAGAAAGTAATATATTTTGCGTGGTTGAGTGGTTGTTGTTTATTGCTGTTTCTCATATTTTTTTTCGTTTATTGTTTTGCTTAGTTTGTTCTTGTGTTGTGCCGTTACACCACTGTTCCAGTTTAGGGGAGGGTTTCACTTTCAGACATGTTTAACCCCGCCACATTCTTTATGTGCCAAGTCAGGAGCCTGTAGTTCAGTGGTTGTCGTTGGTTCATGTCTGTCATACTTGTTGTTAGTCAATTGTTTTATTATAAATTTTGCCGTTAGTTTTCTCACTTGGATTTTTGGATTTTTTCACATTTTTCATGTCGGGGCCTTTTATAGCCGGCTATACGGTATGGGTTTTTCTAGTTGAAGGCTAAATTTGAGGGCTTCAATGAAAATTAGACTACTTCTGATTGAGTTACCCTCTATAAATAAAGAATTTATTATTATTATTATTATTATAAGGCTGTACGGTTGCCTATAATTGCTTTCATCCACTTCATTTGAACTTTGGTGGATATATGTCTCATTGGCATCATACCACGTCGCCATAATTTTATATTAAATAAATCAGTTTTTGTAATCTCAACCGTTCTCTTTTAATCTTGACATTATAATAACAATCTGTTAAGCAAAATCACTAACCCTAAATAATGTAAATTACCAGTATAACAGACAACAAAAACGTAGAACTAATCAAAATATTGAATATGATACAGTATTCATAAACATGGACGACGACTCAAATATCTGGGTAGCTCATGTTTCTAAAACAAACGAGAATGTTTTATAATAAAATTGAGAATTGAAACGGGGAATATGTCAAAGAGACAACAACGCGACCAAACAGCAGAAAAAATGTTATCTAAAGATTTTTGGATTGAGTCTATCTTCATTTTATGGGCACTCAAATTGTTGACGATCTGTTCCATCACTGATTTGTGTTTGGTATACGAATCGTCTATTTCTTTAATGACTGATTTCTCAAGCTTATCGAGATGATGGTTAATTTTAAGTCTTATTTCTTTGACTCTTTCTTTGCAAGCCACTTGCTGATCTTTAAGGTTCGAAAGGTTTGTGAGACGATTTTGTAAAAAAATCTTTAAATTCTGTTGTATATCATTTACATTTTGCTCAAGTTTTACCATACCTGGTGATGTTTTTGTGCACTCTAATTTCCGTAATATTGTGAATTGGCCGCATTTTGTATGTTCCTCTGCAAATATGACACAAATAGGAATTTCATGTTTAGGACAAAAGTATTCGTAGTTTTCTTGATGTTTACCACATTCTACTTTGATAGCAGATACAAACGACGGAAGTTCATTTAAATCTGTTATTTCAACTGTTTTGTGTCTCCTACTTGATTTCGCTAGTTTATGGTGAGTTTTACAATTTGAACATAGATATTCGTCACATTCAGGGCACCATTCTTCTGCTCTATTATTTTGATGCTGGAGTTCACATATGCTGCAGGAGTGAAACAAAGTTGCCGTACTTTCGGGTCTGAACTGAAAACAAAGTCCTATTATTATGATTTAAATCAGAGACATATATCACTATGTATTAAATGCAGACATATGTTGATTTGAAATGAAATTTTTTATCATAATAGGGAAGAATACTGAGAAAGTTACATCATTTAAATACATCCACTGGTGAAGAAGGAATTGTAGAATAATATCGAGAAAGAAAACATATACAGGTTAGTATAAACAACAAACATGGAGCTCTCTAACAATGAAGGTTAAAAACGATGAGTTTTCCGTCTCTACAAGGCGCCTAATCAATGGTGTAGTAGTATAAACGTTATAAAATATTCACATGACTCCTCTCCAGATTTCAGGGTAAAAAAAGTGAATACCAAGTCAATGAAAGCTCATCAAATAAATCAATTGTCACATTTTTGTACTGAATAACTTCAAGATTAGAATGCCATAGTATCATCACAAAATTATATTCCACACATTGCTAGCACAGCTGCTCTTTTTGTCCAGTCTATAGAAACATCCTCTAGCCAGGCATTCAATATCAAATAAAGTTGTTTCATTTAAGTATTCTATTGACGAACAACCAATAATAATTTGAAGTTACACATCTTCAGATGCTAATATTTCATGGTTTACTTTAGAATCAATAATGTTTATATGCTCTTTAATATCGCAAAATTTCTCTTAGAGAAGAGAAAAATGGTTCAATGTCCTCAATTCCTTTGCAGCACATTTACATCTTGAACTAGTTCCATCAGATTTACCAAATTAAGAGAGTATATGTACGTGATGTTTGCCTTCACTGAGGTCATAGTGGACGTAAATGGCTATGGGTCCTTCAAATCGGTTATGTCATGTTCATTAAACCATTAAATGTACTGAGGAATACTTTGGGTTTTTGCCTAACTCGAAAACAACAGATAGGCAAATTACATTTATTAAAAACTTTGATTAATAAACATTTAAAACGTTGTACTTCTTTATTAATATATAACAGTCACTGGCTACGAAATCTATAATAATATAGCCGTTTTCCTACAAATACAATGTTTTTTGCTGCATTTAAATATTTATTGATCAAAGTTTATGATAATATTATGGTACTGGCTACGAAAACGTAACAGTAACGATAATTATTGTTACGTTTAACACTAATTGCAATCGACAATTCTCAAAATAAATTGTCTTCACAATTACATGTAGTTCCCGACTTATATTATTATGTTGTATTTTTCCATTTTAACCATGCTCAGTAGGATATTAAAAGTTGAGTTAAACCTTACATCAGAAATGAATGAAAAGGAGACAATATAATACAACATCTTAAATTGCCGACAAAACTTTTGAACAAAAACATGAATATTTCAAGGATAAAACGTACTTTTTAACCGAAGTGGTAGTCAGTGATGGATGGTATTGCGTCCAAAAGGGATACTACAGAGTGCAATTGTTTGATGTGCAAAACAAAATTGCTCATTGCGAAGTCCGTCGTTTGTGATGCCTGCCTTGAGTGGTTCAACCAAAAATGCGTCGGCCTTAAACATGCGCCCATAAGCACATACTGGATGTTTAGGAGTTGCAATACTTGATTAACTATACAATGTATATGCAATACTGTGTTATTGAATTTATTTAGAATACACAGGTTTTCAAATTGTATTTTAATATATTACATGCATCGAAATGCATTGACGTAACAATAACGCAATGTAACCGTAGACACAAATATTATTGTTGCGTCTGTAATCAGTTCCCGACCTTGCATTTCCGACAACTAGTCTTAAACATATTAATGATTTTTCGTTATCGTTATGTTTTCAACGTAATCGTAGCCAATATCTACATAATATTAACTCATTTATTGGCAGTAAAATATATCAAGTATTAGCAAACAGGTATTCAACTTCAAAATATTAGTTAGATAAATGATGATATCACTAGCTAGTTTGAAGTAATCAGAGGTTTAGAACAGGGGGAATTCTTTTATAAATGATATACCACATTTTTTTTTTTAAATAAGTTTACTTACATTTGTGATTTATCACAATACCGTCTAAATGGCAGCTGACTGTTAAATGCTAAAAACAAAAACAGATGTTATACACAAGGAATAACAGGACACATCTTAACAATACTTTTGAATATTATGGCGGGAAATTAGTACAAATACAAACGAATTTAATTTCTTTTGGATATTTTTGGTCAGAATGGAAATCTCGAGTTTGCAAAGAAATAGTAACAATCTAAGAACATTATGTATTCTATAAACAACATATTCTTATTCATTTTATCAAACACCTATGACTATGTCAAACCATTCACTTAAACTCATCAAAAAAAATATCAACTTATAACAGTGAAATATGGTTTATTGATATACATCTACATTCAATTCTTTAAAAAGCTTCAATATACAGAGATAAAAAACAACATAAAAAAATAGAAACTCTTTCATTGACAGAAGTCTTCTTGTTAAAAAAAAAGGTTTAAACAGACTTACATAAGGTCTTTAAAAATACTCCTTTGATATAGCTGCAAGAACAGAACTGGGATGTTCCTGCACCATTAAAAGACAAACTCCTCTTAATCCTGATAGGCTTTTGAATAAAAAAAAAACTATCTTCCTACTAAATGGAAAAACTATAATTTTCAAATTTTACAATTTTACAATAGTCATGGTATTCTCGTGTTTTTGATGTAAGAAATCAAAATAATTTAAACTGAAACCGATAATGAAAAGATGTAAAACTACAACATGTACAAACATGACATATAGCAAACAGGAAAAATAAAAGGCTGATATACAAAAAAAGTCGAGAAAACTATAATGGAAATTTACATTGTACGTGATATGCCAAATTTACAAGAGAACTGTAATTAATTATTTAAGAAAATAAAAAATAGTTATAACCTTAAACCATCCTAATATTCCAAAAACTTTGAACATAGACAATTAGTATTCAAATTCTGAATTCGCAATCACTGTTAGTACTTCGGTACTGTCATGCAAAGACGGGTATTGTAAGATTTAAATTTTCTATTCTAAAATTCTTCTTTTGTGTCTACATATAAACATAAGTTTTATGTTCAGGTTAGAATACTAAATCCAGAGCTGATCAACTGTAACACCTGATAATGTGTAGGTTATTATGTCAACATAATATAAGCCTGTAACAATGTTACAGTTGATCAGTTTAGTATGAAGATTTCGTTCAATTATTCTATACAAAGATATTGTGAACACATTATTTAATTTATGGATATGCAATATATAGCATATTAATGATCCCGCCAATGCATGTATCAGTGTTTGTTTACAAATAAAAGCATTTTTTTAACATGGTGATTGACCGGTAAATCCACTGAAAGCAAGTAGACTACTATGTGTTTACAGATAGTGTATAACTGCATGACATACAACACAATGGTCACACATTGCCGGAAAAAAGAATTTATTTTACTTTTAATAAAAATAAGGAGATGTGGTATGATTTGCAATGATACAACTATCCATCAAAGTTCAAATGAAGTGGATGTAAGCAATTAAAGGCAACCGTACGGCCTTCAAAAATGAGAAGAATCAAATAAGAGATAACTGTATCGTATTTGAAGCTTTACGGGCGTCCATCGGTAGTTTTACTGTCGCAAATTGAGTTTAGCTGGCGACGCGTAGCGGAGACAGGTAAACGGGTATTTGCGACAGTAAAACTACCGATGGACGTCTGCAAAGCTTCAAATACAATACAGTTATCTCTATTATAATGCAAAACAAATACATACTTCAATTTCAATCATTATTGCAGTGTACAATTTTATTAAAGAAAATACCGCGAAATGATGTTATCTTCTTTGGCCCCTAAACTAGATGAAGTCATAGGTATGCTTCCGCCGTCAAACGTAAACACCGGGCGTTTTCTGGCTTCTTGACCGCTTTAGAATGTAATAAAATTTGATAAAAAGAAGATTTCTAGGTGCAACATCTGAGTTTTTTTTGCTTATTATTGTAGAAATTACATGTCAATACATTCCGGAATTCAAAATACCGGCTTCCTTAGTTACAGACAAGGAGATAGGGAATTTTACGCTTACTGTCATCCAATCAGAACCATTGATACAAAATAATTGCATTAGAATACCGTATTGTCGGCTATAAAAGGCCCCGACATGAAAAATATGAAACAATTCAATTGAGAAAACAACTGTACCGGTTTCCCCTTTTCAAAGCATTATGCAAGAAGAAAAGTCATTTAGTTATTCATATTTTCCTTTAGACATTTACATAGATGGAGACAATTCAGTAGTCTAATATACTTGAACATCCAAAGCAAAATGACCATGCGAGTCTTCTATATGTCTGCACGTTCAAATAATGTGCAATGCAGAAAATATCCAGTTAAGAGGAAGAAAATGTTTTTCTTTTTTTTCATTATTCCGAGCTCTTTGCACAAAGAAATCTTTTCCATTGAATAAATGGTAGGTTACTCTTAAATGTTTACAACGTGGGAACATTTTTTCTTCGTACGAAATTTTGTGAAATAACCCCATAAACTTGAAGTTTTTTATAATGAAAATCGAAATGTGTAAATATATTTTTCGATAATTCAATGATATTAGCTCTGCAAAGTTATAATTCTTTCAAATGGAACTATTGGATATGATAATGAAAAGAATATTTTAAACAAATAACTATTAAATTTTGTTTAAAGAAAGTTTTATTTTATGTATCGAAATGTGAAACAAGTGATTATTTACATCCCCACTGGAAGGCCTCTGACAAACTGAGCATGCGTTAAATCATTGTTATCGATAGCCGATGACAAACAAGTTATCGTTAATGATTCGCTGTAATAAAAAACATAAGTATTACGGTATGTCCACACTGTTACGGTTTTACCTATAAATGTGGGTTGGCATGGTGCCAATTATTCTAAATATTGACGACCTCATGATTTGTCATCATTTAAGACAAAACCTTTTTTGATATTTGACTCCTCAATGCTCTTAAAGATTATAAGCTCTGTAGAAAAGAAACCTATACAATATCCAAATCCAAGCTTTTCTGAAAAGCTACCATTTGTCAGACTACATGGTTTTTAGATAAGCTACTTATTTTCTAGTTGCAAACTTTTTAGAAAGGTCACTTATTTTTCAATCTAAAATTTTTTAGAAAGGCTATATCTTGTCTAATTACAAGCTTTGTAGTTCCTTAACATACATGATTTTAGATACATGATATTTTTATAAGTTTTTATTGGCTTTGAACTAGCAGTCAGTAACTGCGAGTACTATCAGATCTGTACTTAGTGTCTTTTGTTGTAGGGATGTATAAATACCCGGCCTCGTCCGGTCTACTTGTTTTTCTGTTTTCTATGGATCTGGCGAGTTAATCCCTTTTCAACTGATTTTTATAGTTTGTTCATATGTTGTACTGTTACACCACTGTCCAATGTTAGGGGAGGGCTGCCCGCCATATTCTGTATGTGCCTATCCCAAGTCAGGAACCATGTAATTCTGTATTTGTATTTGTCTTTCGTTCATTGTTTTTGACATAAATCAGACCGTTAGTATTCTCGTTTGAATTGTTTTACATTCGTCATTTCGGGGCCTTTTATAGATGACTATGCGGTATGGATTTTGCTCATTGTTGAAGGCCGTACGGTGCCCTATAGCTGTTAACGTCTATGTTATTTGGTCTCTGATGGAGAATTGTCTCATTGGCAATTATACCACATCTTCTTATTGTTATGTATACAAAATTACATAAGATATTATGTAGTACAACAAAAGACCACTCACAAACAAGCGGCTCCTCTGAGAAAAACAAAGATAAACGGCAACGAACAAAACATGTTCCTTATAGCTTGATTTGGTTCAAGCAAAAAATGTCGTGGAATTAAACCAGCTTTATCTATACATTCAGCATTGAAAGGAAATTTATTTTTCTCCTTGCATAGTTTTTACAACATTGAAACCTGGAGCACACAAACCTTTTTGTTTGGCCTCATGTTTTCGAATAAAACCATTAATTCTCGGTTTTTGGATTTTATTGTTTTGTTGTTTTGTTTTATCTTGAGAGATTTAATTTCCAATCGTAAATGATAATTCAAATATTTGTTGTTTTTTTGTGTTGTTTTTACACAAGCATATGTGCAAATCGTAGATGTGCTTTGTTTATTTGTGACAATTTATTGTATTTTACTGGAGTGCAAATTGACATGTTGCTTTAAACACGAATGCAAAAAAACATATTGTATTCGAGATAAAAACCTGGTTGTTCAAATCATTTTTTAATTATTTTCACTGTCGATCTAGATTTCATAGAAATTTTTCCTACTTCTACATTGTCTGAAATAACTGACTGTGCTAAGCATGTGATGGCAGAGTTGATTTGTATTACAACGATCATGAAGTTTTATGCTGTCGCCATTGTATGACAGAATCGCATAGAACATGCAAATCGATTCTGCCGATCGATGTCACAGTCCGAGAAGTTTGATCATCACCATCACTGTCAATGATAACACAAGATTGAATAGTGTGTCTGTAAACTTTGAGTTCATTAATTACGAATAAAGAAGAAAAAAGTTCGATAAAGACATCGAAAACATAGAAGTTAGATGAAAAGTTTCAGAGGACAAATAATTGATCATAATGATCATCTTAAAAAATCAATTATCGATAATTTACAAGATTTCTGTAAAAAAGAAATGGAAGGTTTACAAAATGAAAAAGATTACTTGTTAAACAAGCAAAACACATATCACAAGAGCAAAAGTGATTAAGACGTTGTTTTACAGCATGGGTCAGATTCCCAAATTTACTTATTTGCCCATAACTTAGAACATCGTCTTGCAAAAGACGAAATTCTCAATCGAAACAGAGCAATGCTGTTTAAAGATATAAGTTTCGAGATCAAACGAGAAAATGATTACCTGACTTAGTTATATCGATAGGAACATCGAATATGTGTAAACAATCTTGTCTTTTATGATAATTAGCCTAAAACTAGACACAAGCACAGGTGATTACGAGACCTGCTGTACAAAAAAGTCAGTTTTTTTACTGGTCTCAGATAGACATTTCTGTTTCAGAAAATGTAAGAATTACTGCTATCGCTGTAACCGATGACAACCAACTGGTTGTATGCAATCGCTAATGCAACCTCTTTCGTGTTTATAGCGACAGTGGGGAACATTTGCAAGACTGTATCGTCCTATTCAAACCATGGGATAGCGCTGTTTTACCACATGGGAATCGAGGGTGTTACTCTTCCGTTAAAAAATTCCATAAAAGTTACTTGATATATCGAACATGACCACGGACAAAGAAAACATTTCATGATGTTGCAGTGGTGTCGGGTTGTATCGTTGTAGTGACAAATAGAAAACTGTCCGTTCTGGTAATGGACAGACGGATCAGAACACATGTTAAATACAATTGTGTCTATCACGTTAGTCTTGACGGTGAAGTAATATTGCGATATGATAATCCGGACTTAAAAGTTCCGGAAGGCATAGCAAGAGACAATCAACGATACCTGTGTTATTGGTCATGGCTCTTAGAACTTACATCGCGTTGGTGATAATAGGTGTGCTATTGACATCGCGCTCAAACGGCATGAAGGTGCTGTATTTTCGTCAGCTATTACATAATCTGGTATCTATGATAAGTTCATTTAACAATAGAGGAACAATAGCGTTCATTTCTACTCACGACGGAAAGTGTATATCAGTGTACGACATTCAAGTATCAAGCAAATAAAATTCAATGCAACATAAGATAACTTTTGGATGTTATTTATTCGAGGCATTGATTTCTATTAAAGCCTTTATGGCCTCTAGTTTTTGTAATGTTAGAGTGAATTGCATATAGTGAATTGAAATGGTACGACGGTCTGAGTTTGAAAGAATTTAAATAAAAAGCTTTCTTGTCTCATTTTATTGTTTTGTTGTACTTCAGTGTTCCTGTTGTTCCTTTGTTTTCATCTTATAGTTGATGTGTTTCCCACGGTTTTAGTTTGTAACCCGGATTTGTTTTCTCTCAATCGATTTATGACTTTTGAACACCGGTATACTACTGTTGCCTTATTTATATGTAGAAAAAAAGAAGATACAAAGAGGCAATCAAAATCCATAGTTGAAGATTAAGAAACACGATCCCAACCAAAACTTGGATGAACTCTGGTGCACCGGAAGGGTCAGCAATTCCTGTAACACTAGTCAAACCATCAGGACAGCTATCATTTACACAGAGATAGTGCATTGACCAAAATATCAATCAATGAATATTTGACACAGCATAGGTTTGTGACACAAAATGAATGTGGTCAAAGAACTGAAATATTTGAAATTGGACATTTACCTATTACGGTCCAATATCCAAAATCTAAGTACATATTAGAATCAGCATATCAAAGAAACCCAAGAATTCAACTTTTGATGAAATCAGACAAAAGTTTAATTTAGGACCCTTTGGACCTCAATGTGGACCAATTTCATAAAGGGGCCTACAATCAAAAATCTCTCAATACATGGTTAGATTCAGCATTTCAAAGAACCCCATAAATTCAATTTTCGTAGAATCAAACAAAGTTTAATTTTGAACCATGATTTGGACCAACTTGAAAACTGGACCCAAAAATCTAATATTTAAATACAGGTTTAGATTCAGCATTTGAAAGAACCTATATATATTTAATTCATGTTGAAATGAAACACAGGTTAATTTTATCCATAATATTTTCTGTGCAAAGGGAAATAACTCAAACTGGATAAACAAAATTCTAAAATAAGATATGATGCAGTTTTTCAAATTATAATCAATAATATAATAACAACAACCAGTGATGACTAAGTTCTCTAAAATTAGATATGATTTAACACTCAAACATTGTTAGAATCAGTATATCAAAGAACCAAAGAATTCAATTTTTGATAAAATTAAACAAAAGTTTAATTTAGGACCCTTTGGACCGCAGTGTGGTATTATCTTATTAATAATGAAAAGAAATACAGGTTTAGTTAGAGCATTTCAAAGAACTCTATATTTATTCAATTTATGTTGAAATCAAACACAGTTTAATTTTGGACCCCAATTTGGACCAACTTTAAAACTTGGCCCAAAATCAGAAATCTAAATATATGTTTATTAATAAACAATATAAGCTTAGTTTTTAAAGGAGTTCACCTCATAAAAAAAAATATATAGCATTCAGAAAATAAGTGTTTACAGAATAACAAACATACTTGCCACAAAATTCTTCAAACAATTTACCAAAGAAAAAAAGGAAAAAATCCAAAATCTCATTTATCATTAATACAATGTCTTTTCAAAATCTATTAAACTTATCAGTAACAAGAAATAATTGTAACAGGATGCTGTTACGAAGTCTCCCAAACAAAGCTCCAATAATTCGTCATTTCCATAGTCATCTGACATTGGCTAAAGTCTAGTACAAATTGGTTTGTGATATGCATAAGCGACGCCTATGGATTGACCCTGTATGTCATTCATATCTTCTTGAAATGACGAACAGGAATATATATGGTTGTTTAGGGTGGAGATCTCGACCGTTTACAAGTTCTCAAAAGTGGACTCCCCCTAAATTTTATATGATTTGTTTTTCTGTCCCATACAACAATATATATGGTTTTGGGATGGGGATCGCGACCGTTTACAAGTTCTTAAACAGGAGGGGTGGGGTTGACCAAAGGGGACTCGCCTTTTATTTCATTTGATTTGTTTTATTGTCCCATACAAGAATATATATGGTTTCGGGGTGGGATCTTGACCGTTTACAAGTTATCAAAAAGAAGGGGTGGGGGTTACCCTCATAGACTTCCCCTATATTTCATTTGATTTGTTTTATTTTTTCATACAAGAATATATATGGTTTAGGGGTGGGGATCTCGACCTTTTACAAGTTCTTTACAGGAGGGGGTGGGGTAAACCCCAGGGGACTCGCCTTTTATTTCATTTGATTTGTTTTATTGTCCCATGCAAGAATATATATGGTTTAGGGGTGGGGATCTCGACCCTTTACAAAATAAAAGCACATTCTCAAATTGGAGGGGGGGTGGGGTTAAGAATATACATTATTTAGGGAGACTTAATTATCTACAAAATGTCTAATAATGAACATGTAAATTTCAAACTTCATTTATACAGTCCTTCTAGTAAATTTCAAACTTTATATATACAGTCCTACATATCTTATCAGGAAACAGAAAATTTTCAAATAAATCTGTCACTCCAATGATTATCATATGCTAAGATATTTCCCAGATCTAATTAATAATGAAAATAAATCATTATCATATGCTTAAATATTTCTAATATCTAATTGAACAGAACTATGGGTTAACATAGTACTCTAACATTATATATATATAAATTAATAATGTAATAATCTTCAAAATGTCTAATGATATAGCTTATAATCATAACCACTTAGGGAATAGATAATTTTCAAATAAATCTGTCACTCCAATTTTTATTGTGAGATAAGACAAATCATAACATGATAACAAGAGTAAAATATTTAAAAATTCCACTCTTGGATATTAAAAATGGCGATTACTCACAAAGGAGATATACTAAAATCTTGAAAATTGAACTAGACCTTCATTAAGTCCTAGGAAACAACGTATTTAAATTTGAAAAAAATTTGTTGAAGCGTTTTCATGTTATTGTGCTGACACTGTTTGGCAGCCGCCCGTCAGCCCGCCCAGCCGTCCGCCGTACATCCCCATTTTAATAACCGATATTTCCTTCGAAAATCCGGTTAAAAATGAAAATATGCGAGATAACTATTACTTAAATAGCTACACGATTTTGAGAAAAACTCAATATTATTTTTTACATAATTTGACTAATAAAGGGCAACAGTAGATTATCGATGTTCTAAGCTCGTAAACCATTTGGAAAATACCAACAAAGAGACAAAAAAACTTGATTAAATCGCATGATATCCAAAAGGGAAAAATTCCTAAAGCAATTTCGAAATGATAGCAAGTTCTATGTGCAATCTTTCTGAAACGTGTAATGGATCTGGATTATGAACTGTAGGAGATGTTGATTTCATAAAATAGTCCTGCTTTTCAATAAAATAAAGAATACTAACTAAAATATCAAGGGTGCAATTAGAAGCCATGAATAAAAAGCATTTTTTGTCAAAAAAGGACAACCAAAATCGTGTTTGGAGGAAAAAGAACAAGACAAGTGGGTTAACGATTGTTCACTCAGCATTATACAGAAAAAAACTTGCAGTAAACTAATGATACAAGAAAGGATTTATTTTTTCAAATAGAGATACTTTACAAAAAAAAAACTATCGAGAGAACCATCTGTGTTCCCCTATTTTTGACATTTTTACCTATAGTGTCTGTTTGTTTTGTTCACGCATCGTTGTCAATATAAAGGAATTTGATGCGACTGTCATACAAGTGAGAGGTTTAGCCAGCTATAAAACCAGGTTCAATCCACCATTTTCTACATAAGAAAATGCCTGTACCAAGTCAGGAATATGACAGTTGTTATCCATTCGTTTGATGTGTTTGAGCTTTTGATTTTGCCATTTGATTAGGTACTTTCTTTTTTTAATTTTCCTCGGAATTCAGTATTTTTGTGATTTTACTTTCTAATAACTATTTTGAAGCATTAAATGGACTAGACTTACTTATATGTGATTTTAAATAAAATTCTATTCGAAAACCCATCATATGATTTAGATATTTATTTTAATGAACAAAACTGCGGTTTTACCCTCGGGTACTCTAAAATCTATTCAGATGAACAAACTAACAAACTGTTGAATCTTTTTAAAGGTGGATAAAATCCGAAACACTTTTATCGTATAGTCTTTGATCGAAACATTCTACTCGACAAGGTAAGCTCAAATTTTAACTCCATTTTTTCACGATGATAAAACCAAATACTATTTCAAAAACAGAATTGATATGAATAGCATTTGGAAAGCAATGAAATCAATTCACTTCAGTCCTGTTGTTTCGGATAGAGAAAGGTTTTCACTAATAAACAAAGCTTACTTCGATACGACTTTGCTAAAAATTCTTCTTTGTAGGTTTTTTTAAATTCATAGATTAGCTAAGAAAGGGTCCCGGTAAAAGGCTGGCTAGCAATCTCAACTTTATGTTTCATTAGTCTTCCTGTATAAAGCAGTGAAACATACATACAATTATGAAGGGATGGTATTAACATTGATAAAATGTTCGTCCAGATAGAAAAAAAAAACAAAGTCCGCCTCCAACACACACACAAAAGATGAATAATCGATGAATTACTCAAAGTTTGCGATAGATGAAGTCTAAAGTTAAGATCATAAAAAAATTAGAACCCGATGTGTCGAAGAAAACTTTAATTTATGATACACCGTACACTAATATTTTATTGCATTCATTAGAAGAAACTATCAGTTGCTTTGAAACATGGTTATGATAAATTGATGTCGGATGGGCCAAAACGTCAGTTAAGTTTAAAAGGTTTCTGCTATTTTTACCATTCGGTGAAATGACTGAAATGCTATTAGAATAAAAACCGCAAACAAACAAGTTTCCATAGTTGTCTATTGTAGTTCCATTAGGTCTACGAATGTATTCGTGTTGAAATTGCCAGATTAAGTTTCCAGCCATGTTGTAACAGTTCACTGTATTTTCTTTCCATAGCGATATATATATTCTCTCTTCGAAGTAAGAAAGGTGTGGGGCATGTGTAGTAGGAAGAGGTATTTTACTAACTTCTACGAGATTTTGGTCATAAATTTTGTACTCAAATTTTGATAGACGCAGTAAAATTTTATCACCAGCAACTGATAATGCATCACACTTATAGCCACAGTAAATTCTTTTCTTCATCTGCTTTGTTTTAAAATCTATACTTGTCAATGTCATAGAAGAAAAACTGGATACATATATGGACTGGTTAATATAGACGACATCGTTTGGGTTTTGTTGCAAAGGAATTTCGCATACCAGAGCGCCATTTGATGCAAATACTTAAATTCGAAACTTCTGACCTCGATCAGCCAGAAGAATAAATCCGTTGTCCATACAAAAGCAGCTTTCAAATTTTGCTTTTCCAAGATTAGTTGGAAGGGTGAAGTCAAGTCTCTTCGCAAGAGAAATAAGATTAATATCTTTTTCGTTCGACTCTGGCAAAATAAGCTGGGCTTCTAAATCGTCTTTCCTGTCGAAGCTTATACCAGACGGTTTGATATTTGTTTTCAACTTTCCCAACGATTCTAGGATGATTCCAGAACACAGTTTGATGCTGAAGTGAATGAAAGTTCAATCTGTTGTAAGCTATCCTGACAGATCAAAACTACGTGGTTTTCCTTCTCTGTTACATCTTTTTGGATGTCTTGAATGCTTAAAAAAGTTTGGATATCAGATGCATGGTCTTTTATTTTCTCGATATCATTTTGAAATGTGTCCATCTTTATTTTACGTGCGCTTAAGTCGTCGACGGTATGTTCCACTTCTGATTTGTGATTTGTGTACTTAAAGTCTATTTCGTCATTGACTGTCTATTCCAGCTTCTCAAGATGCCTATCAATTTTGAGTCTTATTGCTTTTACTTTTTCTATGCAATGTTCTCGCTGTTTTTGGAGATTTGAAAGGTAAGAGTGGCGATTTTGTAAAAATATTTCTATATTTTGCTGTATATCTCTCACATTTTGCTCAAGTTTTATCATACTTGGTGATGTTTTCGTGCCTTCTAATTTTCGCAATATAGTGAAAGTTCCACAACTTGTATGCTCTTCAGCACATATGACACATATAGGAATTTCATGCTTGGGACAAAAATACTCGTAGTTCTCGTGATGCTTAGCGCATTTTATTTTAATAGCAAAAACCAATGAAGGCAATTCTTTCAAATCCGAAACACTTACGGTTTTGTGTCTGTTGCTAGAATTTTGCTAGTTTATGATAATTTTTACAGTTCTTACATAGATATTCGTCACACTCGGGGCACCATTCCTCTGCATCAGTTGTTAAATGCTTGAGTTCACATATACTACAGGCTTGTTACTGAAACGCAAATGCCATATCTTCAGGTCAGAACTGAAAATACAGAGGACTAATATAAATAAAATCCAATTGTTCAAAGAACAATTAAGTTCTTTCCATCTCAAATGTTGATTAGTAAGGTTTGAAGAAACTTTGATACAGATATGCAAAAACTGTTTTTTTTAAATATAAAAAAAATACTAAAGAAAACTTATCTGACACGGATTTCAAAATATATAGTTTGATATACTTTTTTGTATTGAAAACAACGTTCAAACCTATGATTGCGTTGGATAAAAACCGCAATTTTTTATACGTGTGCATGCAAAACAAATTTAATGGTAGAGGGGTCTAAATACAGCACAAACAACATTTTCCAAAAGACCAAAAAAGTGAAAAGGTATATTTAAACAAAACGCATTTGACTAACAGGTCGAACAACGGATGTTCTTAAACCCTGCTGACTGCCATTGACGATTGCCAAATAAACGGATCACAAGATGTAACAAAATGGATCTTTATTATTAATTTAATACCAAACAGAAAAACAATAAATTTGCGGAAAAGATGGTATACTGCAAATATGAGGTGCAAAAATTTGTACACCATATCCGGATTTCGACAATTAATGTCTCTTCAGTGATGTTAGGAATCGAAACAGTATTTGGAATGCCATATAATTTACCTCAATTAAGGATAGACTTTTGAATTTTGAAGAGTCGAAATAGGATGAACGGATCATATAAACCCGAAAGCAAAAATAATACAAGCCCAAACGAAAAAATATAAATAAGTCTAAATTGAAAACAACGTTCAAACTTATGCATTGGCACTCATGCCACATCTTCTTATATCTATGATTGCGTTGGATAAAAACCGCAATTTTTATACGTGTGCATGCAAAACAAATTTCTTGGTAGAGGGGTCTAAATACAGCACAAACAACATTTTCCAAAAGACCAAAAAAGTGAAAAGGTATATTTAAACAAAACGCATTTGACTAACAGGTCGAACAACGGATGTTCTTGAACCTTGCTAACTGCCATTGGCGATTGCCACATAAATGGATCACAAGATGGGACAAAATGGATCTTTATTATTAATTTAATACCAAACAGAAAACAATAAACTTGCGGAAAAGATGGTATACCACAAACATGAGGTGCAAAAAATTTGTACACCATATCCGGATTTCGACAATTAATGTCTCTTCAGTGATATTAGGAATCGAAACGGTATTTGGAAGGCCATATAATTTACCTCAATTTAGGATAGACTCTTGAATTTTGAAAAGTCGAAATAGGATGAACGGATCATATAAACCCGAAGGCAAATATAATACAAGCCCAAACGAAAAAATATAAATAAGTCTAAATTGAAAACTACGTTCAAACCTATGATTGCGTTGGATAAAAACCGCAATTTTTATACGTGTGCATGCAAAACAAATTTCTTGGTAGAGGGGTCTAAATACAGCATCAGGGTCTAAATATATCAGGGAGATTATCAGCTACTTTCAGTTTACAATGGTCACTTCCGATTTCGATTACTTTTAAATATATGCTTTCTATGAATTTTCTTTTGAAATAAGGGAGACAATTAGCTATTTTTGGTGAAGAAAATGCCACTATCGGTGTCATATGATAGCTTCCATTACACTGATTCTGCAATTTATGGTTTCAATAGATGAAATAAAACTTCTGGTTTACAAAATAACGATTCTGGTTTCAAATGAAATTACTGCAAACATTGCTATTTCTCCTTAACACAATTTCGCTTCCGGTGACCTTACTCTAGGTTGAATGTCGTCAAGCTTAATGCAAAAGACATTATGGCTTTGTCATGTACTAGTATAAAGTTATAGCAAGGATCAAAATCTATAACGTGAAATAAACCATTGACCTCAACCTCATTTTCAAGTTCAAAGGTCATGAATCTCAAATTAAAACACCCTAGGTTTACATTATGTATGGTTTAGAAGTTATCCTACCAAACGGCTTATTTTGAATAATTAAGGGGCAACAACTTATATGAAAAGTCACCAGAGCAATTCGACACAAACGTATTTGCGTTTTGTTATGTCGCAATTTACAATTTGACAAAAAGATTATGTCGATAATTTTTACTGTGTTTACATACTGTGTTCTGATACAAAACATGGTTCAAAATTATGAACATGACCTTGACTTTTGAACTCAATTTCTTGCTTATGGACAAAGGACTAAACATCAGAAGTCTGTAGGTCTCAACATACCACACATGTAAAACACCAAAAAGGAAAAAACTCTAATTACATGTAACCGGGCTGTTTCGGTCGAAATAAACAGATCATTCTCAGGAAGTACATTTTTTGTAACGAACATTTTGAAAAAAAAATCAGGCAATATCTTTTACGGTTTGTTAGGAAAATCGGTAACAAGAAAAATAGTATACGGGGAGATAATATAAAAATAAGAAGATGTGGTATGATTGCCAATGAGACAACATTCCACAAGGGACTTTAGAGAGTTTATTAAGGGTGCTTTATTATGACTCTATTGTAACTGTTTATTACCTAGGTTTATTAAGTATGCTCTATTGTAACTGTTTATTATGTGTGCCTTATTATAGATACACTCATCATAGATACCAGTAGCTGTGTTTTACGTGTGGTTAATTGTAACTGCTCATTATAAAATTGAGAATGGAAATGGGGAATGTGTCAAAGAGACAATGCTTGCTCCTGATGTTATTTTCATTTATGCTTGATATAGAGAACTGTGTAGTGCCTGATATGTGCTATATAATGACTTACTAGTATATGTAGATAAACTTTTCTTTATGTTTTTTTTTTAAGTTTAAAAGTGAAATTGATTACATACCTGTAATTAGCTGCTACGCGCTAAGACCAAAAAATCACTTTCAAAACTTTTCCTCGATTGTCCAACATTTAAAATTTCGAATTGTCCTACAAATATCTTCCCGATTGTCCCACAGGGGGGGGGGGGCTATTCTAGAGAATGGAAGATAAACCACCGGGCGAAGCGTGGTGAAAACGGTTTTGGACGATTAACACTTTCATTTTCTAGAGTGGTCAAGATTTTTTACATAAAATCAGAAAGACAAAATTAAAAAAAATCTTAACGTTAAATCAATTCTGAGAGGTTAAGACACCGTTACCTCTACGTATACATGTTTTACATTCAATGGTTAACGTAAGTTCGTTTAATAGATACAATGAGCCAGGAGGGCGAATTGGATCTTTTTATTGTACTAATGCTCATCCATTGTGTTTTCGATCTTTAATAACTACAAAATTCTTAACACTACTATCAAACGAGTTCTATACACAGTCACGTCGTTGATTTTAATATAGTAAATGATAATTATTACAAAACCGTATGAACTTACAATAAAAGCAATATCATTTCGAAATTTTTTCATCATTGACAAAATAAATCATCATTCAACTAAAATTCAAATAAAACATAATTTTCTCGGTCTTCATTTTTTTTATATTTTACGAATATATCAAAATATGCAGTGAAAGATATGAAATTGCCATTAACACCAAAAGAGTAATGTTCTACTTTTCTTATGGATTACATGAAAACGTCGATAACATTCAAATAAAAACAATAATTGATTTTTTTTTATTGCTAAAATGTCAAATATAATACAAAACATTAGAAAAAAAGGAAAGCCTAAACAGATATTCGAACTATGTGTTACTCTCGACGTTAATTCTTCAATTCATCTTAATCTTGCGGCTTCTTATATATAGCTACTTACACTATACACACGTTGTTTTTAAATGTATAAAGAAGCAAGGCATGTGCATATATTGAACGGTATTGTCGTTATTTATGTACAATCGATATTTGAATATCATCCGATTGGTAGCTGAGAGGTTTTGTCAATGTGTTCATGAACATGTACAGTGACAAATAATTTATTTTAAGGAGGGAGTTCGAACCCCAGTCACGGCGAATAAAAATTTGCAAAATTCAAAGGTCAATTTTAAAACTTATTCCAGTTGGGAACAGTAACCATTAGATAAGCTGATTCAAACTTAATGAAACTAAGAACACGAATGAAACATTCTAATGCAATTGGTTTGGAACGATAATTGTCATTGGACATTGACAAGTATTTAGAAGGGTTAGATTCCACGTTTACCAGTCCGTAACTAAGGAAAGCCACCATTTTGAATTCCGAATTTTTTTGGTATGAAATTTCTCAAAAAATAAACAAAAAAGTCACATTTTGTTCCTCAAATTCTTCTTTTTCTCAATATTAAACCATTCAGAAACGCACGAAAAGTATAAATACGTCTAGTGTTAATGTTTTTGACATCGGGAGTATACCTATGACGTCACATTTATTTTGATATGTGGCATTAGAATGGAGATAACTGTATTGCTTGGCCTTCATAAAACTTGAATTTACTGTCGCAAATATATTGTTTGATGTCAACTCTCTGCTATGTCATTCAGTATAACACAATGTAAATTATTTTTCACATACATGGTCACACCTCCACCATATCTATAACCTTACAGATTAAGATACCCATTTAATTTAATTTGATCATCTTTAATTGACTTGTCAAGATGAGATTCTAATATACAAATAATGTCATAGTCATGTAGTTCACTATTAATGAGATCCAACTAAGGACGTTTATTACACACATTATTGTGTACAATTCAGGTCTCTCCAATTTCTTGTGGAATCATTTTGATTTTGTTCTGATTATTTTTTCTGCTGCGGTCACTTAAAAGGTACACAATTGTAAAACAGGGTACCTGGTGAAGGCAATTGAATCAATCACTCGATAAAGGATTTTTTGGGTGTAGAGGGTCTATTTTTTGAATAAGCAATAGTAGAATAGATACATTTATATGTTAATTAGTATTTGTATCTCTCAGTGTCGTAGCTACCATTAGATATTCAAAAAGTCGTCTACACAGACACGTATACCGACACCGATACCTACACTGACTACAATGTAGAGGGACCGTATCAAAATGTCGAAATATACTGAATGGCCTAGTTAAACTTGGTTGGAGGTTAAAGAAATTATAAATTCTGTAATATTTGTGATATCCAATCTGATCTTTCTAATTGTCATTTTCAACGCATCCGACTTTCGTTTTCTATGTTTTCAATCGTTAACGATAGAATTAATGTATGTAAACCCAGTTTGAAGAGATAAAATTGGATCTAAACATTCAATGACTGAAGTTATTTTCGGGAAAAATAGTTAAAATTACCGTTCGCAATATGTTTCCGGTCAGCGTCGTTATTACTGTATACACTCAAGGTGTTAATAATCCTTAAGGAGTTATATGTTATACACAATCTGGTTTCCTTGGACACCACAACGACGTCCAACAGTTTATGCTAATGCGAGTAATAGCTAAAATAACTTTGCATAATAGCAGAACAAAAATCTATTCAAATCGGTATTCTATAAGGACGCCATATTCACGCCAGCAAATTGCTCAAAAATACCAATCTAAAGGGAAAATGCAGGTATTTCAATAGACTTTTAATGTACCCTTTACAGTAGAGCATACAATTGGCGCATTTAAGGGCTATAAAGCATTCGGGACACTGTGGGGACAACCAATGAACAAATTATCTGCCATTAGTTAGGTCTGTGCAGGCTTATTTTATCGCAAACATCAGCTGTTCTTCTAAATAAAGTATTATGACATCTACATAATTATACGTTATATTGCACGCTATAAAAATATTTAACACGTTTCTTTGTAAAGTTCTACTTATTTACACATAGCCCCCATCCCCTTTTATTTTCTTTTTATTTACAAAGTACAATATGAAGATCGGCACTTTCTTCTTTGGGTCTCAAGCGGCCCCAGACGCCCTGTCGATACATTTTGCGTGCTTTGCAAACAGAACCTAGCTAGGGCACTGTCTCTGTAGGATTTACTGAAATATATACTATAGATGAGTAGGGGTATGTAAAAAAGCTGACAATCATTCCCAAATGTATGTTCATTTGTCTTTCTTTTCTTTTTTTGCTGAAAAACTGCAATAACTAAAGTCTACTTCATGACAAACAACTCGATGCATCTACTGTAACATTAAGATTATTCGAATTTGCAATGATCTAGGTCTTATTTTGAAATCGAGTTTTCTGATCTCCGGAAAGATGAAAAACAAGGCGATATATAATGAACATAGTTGATATAGGTGTAATACCACCATTGATTTTCCCCTATTAGTCTTTGTTAAATTTGCACTTTTCAAAAAATTGTGCAGAATTTATCTTTGTTTCAAATAAAGAAATACTTGGCATGAGTAAAGTTTTATCCTGTCCAGTACTATAGAAAAAATTTCACATAACATTTCATTGCATATAAGAAAATAACCATCACTGGAAGTTAACCAATCAAATTTCCCCTGTTATTAACCTGCTTAAAAGCTTTAGTAACCATGTAAACTCAAGTTTCCAAAATATTCTATAGAAACCCCAAATAAAAAAATAATGGTGCTTTTAAATACCCAAGATATATGGTTATGACCTAGAAATGTTTTACTGCAATGAAATGTAGGATTAATTACCTACAACTGTCAAATTCCAGGGAATATTTTTTTTTCGACCTATTTTCGTATGCAACCGGATGTGACGTACTATGATTTGGTGGTATTACACCTATACGTATTCAACATTTTAAGGATAATTTAACTCCTAACAACAACCAAATTTCTCGTATCAAACATAAGCTAAAAGAACTCGCCAAGAAATAAGTTTTGTCCCGGCTGATAAGGCTGCTAACAATATCAATATTGTTTGACGTAAATTTTACATTGAAGTTCTACAAAAGGAAATCACGAATTCACCGACATTCAAACTGACTCCATTTTCGGAAAGTGACATCTGTAACAAACATAAACTTCTAGCTACCTCTTCACAAGCAGCACCAAATACAATGAAAGTTCCAACTATGTACTGGCTTCCTCCTTACAAATATAGATTTGTTTCGTCTTCAAGCCATTGTTCCACTACTAAACTATCTATTGTACTTACTAGTACACCTAGTAATAAAAAAACCTGGTAATAAATTGTTCAAATAAGGCCTTTGAAAATAGTGGAGTGTCAAAAATTCGTTGGAAGTACTTGATAAATTGCATGCTTATATTGGTGATTTCGAATCTGTTAAAAGTTTTGATTTTTCTACGCTATATACCACTTTGCCTCATAAACTTATTAAGAAAAAATTCACACGCCTGATTAAATTGGCATTTAAAAAGTCGGAATGCGAATATATATGTTCAAACTCTTTTAGGTCATTTTTTAGTAACAACAAACAAAAGAACTATGTCAATTGGACCTGCTTTGATACTATATCTGCCCTTGAATTTTTACTAGATAACATTTTTGTTCGCTATGGAGATTCAGTATATCGTAAGGTTATCGGAATTCCCATAGGGACTAACTGTGCACCACTTATTGCGGGCCTATTTCTGTATTGTTATGAGTTACAATTTATGACTAAAACCAGCAAAGACCCATCGAAACAACATCTGATTCAAAAATTTAATAACACTTTTAGATATTTAGATGATATATTGGCTCTCAATAATGATGACTTCAGTATGTACACTAAAGAGATTTATCCTGCCGAACTGACTTTAAATAAAGCTAATACTAACAATGAACACTGCCCTTTCCTGGATCTTGATATCTATATTTTTAACGGAAAGCTTAATAGCAAAATTTATGATAAACCAGATGATTTTTCATTTCCTATTGTTAATTATCTATTTTTAGATGGTGACGTTCCTTTGTCACCATCTTATGATGTTTATATATCTCAACTTGTTCGATTCGCGCGTGTATATAACAACGTATTTGATTTCAACGAAAAAAAATCTATGTATTACTGAAAAATTATTACACCAGGGTTTTCGATATCACAAACTAGTCAAAACATTTACTAAATTTTATCATCGGTACAAGGACATCATTCGTAAATATAAATCAACATGCAGACATCTTATACGTTCGGGTATTTCACACCCAATATTTTATGGTAATATTCTTTACAAAGCACAAAAATGTCGGCATTCACCACACAAGCTAACCAAACCTTTAAACAGACTTATTCGGAAAGGATATGGTTACGATACCGTTGTCAAGTCATTAAGGATTGCATATTTTGGTATTAAT
The DNA here is from genome assembly GCF_021869535.1 of Mytilus californianus. Lineage (NCBI taxonomy): Eukaryota > Metazoa > Mollusca > Bivalvia > Mytilida > Mytilidae > Mytilus > Mytilus californianus. The sequence continues at coordinate 54,457,192 of NW_026262679.1, read as the reverse complement.
ATTGATTCACTCATATGGTCTTTGCATCGGAAATAAACACATTTATTCTAAAACCAGTTATTGGCATGATACGGGTTATGTTCTTCTCATATATTTTATGATTGTATGATACTAAACCACTTACGGGAGGGATTGTACTTGATTTTCATATGATGAAGACATAATCTTTCAATCAGTTTAATTGAGATCTGGAGCTGGCATGTCAGTAACTGCTAGTAGTCCTTTGTTCATTTATGTATCATTGTCATTTTGCTTAGTTTCTTTTGTTACCTATTCTGACATCGGACTCGGACTTCTTTTGAACTGAGTTTTATTGTGCGTATTGCTATGTGTTTCTTTATTCTACATTGGCTAGATGTATAGGGGGAGGGTTGAGATCTCACAAAACATGTTTAACCCCGCCGCATTTTTGCGCCTGTCCCAAGTCAGGAGCCTCTGGTCTTTGTTAGTCTTGTATGTTTTCTTTAATTTTAGTTCATTTATATGTTTTGGAGTTTAGTGTGACGTCCATTTTCTCTGAACTAGTACACAATTTTATTTAGGGGTCAGCTGAGGACCACCTCCGGATGCGAGATTTTCTCGATGCGTATAAGACCCATTGGTGGCCTTCGGCTGTTGTCTGCTTTTTGGTCGGGTTCTTGTCTCTTTGACATATTCCCCATTTCCATTCTCAAATTTATGTTATAATAACTTTTAATTTATGATACATCGTATATTAATATTTTATTGCAGATATTAGAAGAAAGTATCAGCTGCTTTAAACCATGGTTGTAATGAATTGATGATGGATTGGGCAAAATGTCAGTTTAGTTCAAAATAGTTTTACTCTGTTCGCCATCAGTCGAAATAACTGAAATGCTATCTGAACCACAACCGCTTACAAATACGTTTCCATAGTTGTCCATTGTAATGCCAGAGGGTCCACGAAAGTCTTCGTGTTGAAATTTTTATATGATATTTCCCGCCATGTTGTAACAGTACACTAAATTTCATCCCAGTTCGCGAAATAAATTTTCTCATCTCATCAAAGTATGAAAGGTATGGGATAAAAATTGTACTTTACCAACGTTGACGAGATTAAGATCATAAATTTTGTTCTCTTTGTTCACAAGATGCAGTAAAATGTTATCACCAGCAACAGCTAATGCATCACACAAATGGCCAGTTTCAATTCTCCTTAGCACCTGTCTTGTTTCAAATTCTATACCTGTCAATGCCCCGATAGAAAAGCTTGATACAAATATTGTCTTATTGATACAGACGACATCTACCGTGTTTGCTTGTAAGGGAATTTCACATAATAGGGCACCATTTGATTTTAACACTATAATGCGATGTTGTTTGCCTCCAACAGCAAGAATAAGTAATCCATCGTCCATACACCAGCATCCTTTTTTTCTTCTCCAATAGTAATCGGAAGAATGAATTCAAGTCTCTGAGAAAAAGAAATTATTCGACCCTGACTTAATAAATTGCACTTCTGAATCTTCTTGCTTGACAGAGCTTATATCTCTTTTGTTTGTTTATAAGACTGGACGGGTAACCGGAATTTGATTAAACAAACGATATTTTTTTATAAAAGATCGCGGTTTTTCACAAAGCATCCAATCATTTACCTAGCTGTACTTCCAATGTGATTTCTTCAAATTCACTAATGTTTCGATAGTTTGTACCAGAATTATTTTTCAATTGTTGTCTAAAGTTGAACAACGAGATATATAGGTAACTAACCTAGTCTCCGATTTGTCTTTAAAAAGGCAAGTTAAATTTTGCTATCAGTAAGTTAAAACCTGTCCCAAGTCAGGAGCCTGTAATAAAGTGGTTGTCGATTTTTTTTTTTTTTTTTTTTTTTTTTGCTGTTTCCCCTTTTTTTCGTTTATTGTTTTGCATATACTTTTTTATAGTTTGTTCTTGTGTTGTGCCGTTACACCACTGTCCCAGGTTAAGAGTAGGGTTGGCGCCTTCAAATATATTTAACCCCACCACATTCTATATTTTCCTGTCCCAAGGCAGGAACCTGTTGTTCAATGGTTGTCGTTGGTTCATGTCTGTCATATTTGTTTTTCGTTAATTGTTTTGTTATAAATTAGGCTGTTAGTTTGGTCAGTTGAATTGTTTCATAGTTTTCATGTCGGGGCCTTTTATAGCCGACTATACGGTTTGAGTTTTTCTCATTGTTGAAGACCTTACTTTGCTCATAATTGCTTACATCTACTTAATTTGAACTTTGGTGGATAGTTGTCTTATTGGCAATCATACAACATCTCCTTATTTTCATAGAAGATCAGAAATATGTAATTTTCTATCGTGGTCAATATGGCTAACATAAAAGCAGAATATTTAAGCAATAAAGATTTAATATTAAATGTTGGATCACTACTGACAGAGTGAGATGTTATGAGAACACGAGGGCCGGGATGAGATTTACAAAATAGAGATGTTAAGATGTATGGAAGAAAAAAAAGACTACAGGTTGCAATTCTGTAAATATAGACAATGCAATTTCCCATAGGAACTCCCTTTGTGGCTAAAACTGTGGCACTTTTACTATGAAGTTTCGTGAAAAATAATATCCTAGAACGGAAAGTTTATATGCACTACTATTTTATTCAAAGGTCAAAATATAGGGCTGTGCGGCACATTTTCAACATTTATATGCCCTGAACTTCTAAGAGTTTAAACTTATACTAAAATTCTATACTACCCTTACCTCCATTTTTGGACCTCCTAAGAATTAAAATTTAGGCGCTACCATGATTTTCTATACTGGTTACATTTCCAAGTGATGTCTCTATGAAATGAAACACAGAGAACATAAATGGGAACCAGTACGTTAACAAATTAACATATCTATGAATATTATATATCTCCCCAAAAGAGGCGTGGTTTGAGAAACAGCTGTATTTACAAAGTGCAACCTATACAAACATTTATTCAAATAGAAAACTCTCTAAAAACACTTTTTCTCACAACAATACTTATTTATCAGAATTATAGCCTCAAAGAAATCACTGCATATACTCTAAGTTTCCTCTTACAGTACATTTTATACCCCTACCCCTGTTTCAATTTTTTAAAGAATTTGAAAACAAGACTTTAATTATTGCCAGCTTACCCTATGTGCATGTTTTCTGACATGAACTTCTAAAACCTGTTTGAAACTATTCTGATAACAAATTGAAAGCATTTTAAAAGACTATAAATGTAATGTTTAGTAGTTAATCATTCCAACATTCAAGATTATACAAAATATCCAATCCTGCCCGTGTCTCCATTCCACATCTTACTGTATGCCTATTTGTCAATGAAAGTTCACAATTTCTGCCTCAAATGGTCAGTTTAGAATTCATGTTACAACAGTATCATCCCTAACCATGTATCTAACATAAGTTAGTTAATATATGAACTAGAAGTGTTTAAACAAAGCCATATTTGCAAAAGTTGTATTTATGAAGATATCAGTCTGGTGCCTAAATTCACTAAAATTTTGATAGAATTGACTGCTTACATCTGATTTTTGCATAACTTCCTAGCACAGTTATTGTTTTCTTTATAAAAGACTTTTAAAATAATAAAATCATAGAATTTAGAAGTTAAATTATCTGTTTTATGACCCAGGGGGAGGCATTTTTCTCTGTTTTTTGCCCCTGGAGCCTCACATTTCCCAATTTTTTTTCCATTTTCTAGCAATGTGGAATATTTGGTACATATTTAGGATAGAACTCACTATTGTAAGTTTTATTGAGGTCTTTTTGTAATTCTAGCTTGTACTTTTTATGCCGCAGTCACAAAAAAGCACATTTAGGTGTTACAGCTTACTTTTGGGTTATCCACAGGACAAAAACACCCCCCAAAAACATTTGAGAAGGATCAATGAGTTGCAATGACTGCGAAGAGTAAATATAAGCACTTCTAAACAATTTAAATTACAAATAGGCATATATTCTGAATTTATTTTTAAATTCAGGGCTTTAAGTAAACAATGCATACTGTAAACTGTGAATTTATGCTGACTCATCATAGTTTAGGCCCAGGATTTTCTCAATCTTCATGAAATATTTATAAAACTTCATAATTGAGTTAAATTCTTCAAAATCTCTGAGATAAACAAGATTTTGTGAAATTCTGTATTTTCTAATTTTTAACCCTATATAGGTTGCAATTCTGTAAATATAGACAATGCAATTTCCCATAGGAACTCCCTTTGTGGCTAAAACTGTGGCACTTTTACTATGAAGTTTCGTGAAAAATAATATCCTAGAACGGAAAGTTTATATGCACTACTATTTTATTCAAAGGTCAAAATATAGGGCTGTGCGGCACATTTTCAACATTTATATGCCCTGAACTTCTAAGAGTTAAAACTTATACTAAAATTCTATACTACCCTTACCTCCATTTTTGGACCTCCTAAGAATTAAAATTTAGGCGCTACCATGTTTTTCTATACTGGTTACATTCCCAAGTGATGTCTCTATGAAATGAAACACAGAGATCATAAATGGGAACCAGTACGTTAACAAATTAACATATCTATGAATATTATATATCTCCCCAAAAGAGGCGTGGTTTGAGAAACAGTTGTAATTACAAAGTGCAACCTACAGAAAGTACGGTACCAAAATATGAAGAATAGAGAATACTGAGCAAAAACTAAAGAAATAGAGAAAAATGGTCAAAACAATTTAAGAAATGAAAAAAAAACTCCCCTCAATGAAGACTCTCTTATGTTGATTGACATCGAACAATGATTTTTGTAACGAAGTCAAAGAAAACTCTTCATCTACATTATTTTGGTTGATAATGCAAGTTGTTTTTGTTTGTTTGTTTTCATGTAGGTACACAAGCGCAAGTGTTTTGCTTATCGGTAACATTTTATGGTATTTTACTCGAGCGTAAATTTACATGATCAACCGAAAAAGGAATCCATCGTAATCGAGATCAAATTTGGTGTTTATTTAAATCTTTGGTCACCTTACCCGAAATGTATCAAAAATATCAAAATCAACCCCATCGTGTATGTTTTTTGTATGAAAAACCTTAGATTTCAACGTGTATATATCAACCTCTTAGTTGCACAATACACAATTGCAGAAACTAGAAACATATATACTGATTCTTTTCGTCATATAATCAACAGTTAATTTTCTTTTTTTTTCCAACTAATAAAATTTTATCTTTCAAGTACACGGTGCTTGATAATACAGATTTAAAGTAAGCTAGACAGTGTGAATCATGTTTACGAGCTCGAGAGGACGCCAAAGTTTGTGCAGAATTGTATTGTTTTGATTGCTTAGGACCGCTGTGCAGAGCCTGTTTTAAAAAATCGATACTACCGATCGATAATCCTGCCCGAGCGGTTCGATCATCCCTTTGCCGTCCATGCTAACACAAGATTTAACATTGTTTCTGCAAACTTTGAATTCTTTATTTACAAAATATAGAAGAAACAGGAAAACCATTCAGCTGAATAGATTCTAAGGGCAAATAATTGATCATATTGATCATCTTGAAAAATCAATTATCGATAATTTTCAAGATTTCTTCGCAAAAGAAAAGAAAGGTTTACAAAATGAAAAGACGACTTGTTAAACACGCGAAAATCATATCATAAGAGCAAAAGTGAATTAGATGTTGTTTTACAGCATGGGTCAGATTCCCAAATTTCTTATTTGCACATAACTTAGGAAAAGACGAAAATCAAAAATTCAAAACAAAGTCACGCTCTTTATAGACATAAGTGTAGAGCTCACACCAGAAAATGGATAACCAGAAGCAATTCAATCGATAAGAACATTAAATATTTGTAAACAACCTTGTCTATTTAGATTATTCTCATAAAATAGACGACAGGCACAGGTGGTAACAAGACTTGCTAAAACTAAAAATCAGTTTCAATACAGGTTTCAAATATACATTTATGTTTCGGAAAATGTACAAATCACTGTTATCGCTGTATCCAATGACAATCATCTGATTTTATGCAATCGCTATAGCAACCGTTTGCTTGTTTAGAGTGACAGTGCAAAATTTTTACATGGCTGTGCCGTCCCATGCCAACCATTGGATATCGCCATTTTACCGCAGAAGGAAATCAAGTGATAGCAACTCTTTCGTAGGAAAGTTCCATACAGTTTTTTTTAACATAACGAACATACTACGGACAAAGAACAAATACTTATCCTTAACAAATGTTATGGTATTGCAGTGGTATCGGAGAATTAAATAATCTTGCTATGGATGGAAGCATTAGAACATGTGTTCAAGTCCCCGGTAAATTGATCTATTTTTTACATGGAAGAGACAATGATTCCGAATACTATACAGACTACCATTGTGTTTATCACGTTGGTCTAGACGGTGAATAAATATTTTGACACGATAATCCGGACTTAAAAGTTCCGGAAGGTATAGCAAAAACAAATCAAGGATATCTGTTTTGTCGTGGTTCTCAGATATCACGTGCATCGCGTTGATGATTATGGGCATGTATTCTTTGACATCGTACTCAATAGGGATAATGGTGTTGTCACATTTAACAAAGAGGAAACAATATAAACATGCTGCCCTTGGATAAGGGTGTTAGGGTAGATTAATACGGGCTCAGTGGGTGTTAATTTTAGGCATTAACACCCGTTGCTAATATTATCCTATGTTGCTATGGGTGGGTGGGGTTTATGATTGTTTAGTAAAAATTAACAAATGCCGCGTGTCCAATGAAATGAATGGATAATACAAGAAATTTGCATAGAGTATAATAAATGCATTTATTCCTACACATGATGGAAAGTGTATATCAGTGTAGGACATTCACGTCTAATGAAAAAAATAATGTAACATATTATCATGATTTTGTTTGTTTTGTAATATAAGAAGTATTTATGTTTAGGCAGTTGTTTAGTAAGCATGAAAAGAATCGATGACTGCATGATTGTAAGTTGAATTATATTTGACAAGAATTTATATCCATAGGAAACCATGTACTTCTCGCACTATCACATTTCCATGTACAAATTTTGCATATATTTTTAAAACTTACATCATAATGAATTAATATGTCTAGTAAGTTTCAAATTTTCAAATTTTCGTGACCACAACTGATAAAACTACCTTAAACCAAATCTTTAACATACCTTTAACCACAATGTAACTACCTTAAATCGAAAATCTTAAACCTGATCAGTGAACGCGAAAGCAGGTTTAAAATCTTTATTTTACATATACATGGTATACTTTATAACGGTCGCATCCTAAACTTATCATGTATAAGTTTCAAGTTGATGTGACCACAACTTCATGCTCAACTATCTTAAATCAAAACTTTATCGCAATGAAATCTAGATCAAAACCCTTAGTTGGCATATATTTAATAATTTCACATCATGATGAATATATGTAATAGGTTTCAAATTCTTCGTAGTAATACATCAAAATCTATAATGTCCTACCTTATGATAGAAAATAGGATAGGAAGGTAGGTTTTTTTTTATATTTTGCATAGTCTATATGGGGGAAAATGCATGGAATTTAATGGTGTTTAAATTAAAATGCGCATAAATTATATTTTTTCTTAAAATGTCCTGTACCAAGTCAGGAATATGGCAGTTGTTATCAAATAGTCCGTTATTATGTATGTTGTCGTTTGTTTTTGTAGCAGTTCAGTGTTTATGTTGTTCCGTTGTTTTCCCTTTTATAGTTGATGTGTTTCCCTCGGTTTTGGTTTGTGACCCGGATTTGTTTCAGTTAAATCGATTTATGACTATTGAACAGCGGTATACTACTGTTGCCTTTATTAAGGATAATCATAAACATTAAAGGATAGGTAAGGACGCAGGAAATATAACTATATCTGCATGGCTTAAACTACTTCAAACCAAACTCTACCTGGAACGGGACGGACGCGCAGACCGGAAAACAAAATCCTCTAAACTATCATTGACAGAGCATTAAAAAAAATCATTTAGTTTAAAGCTTTCCTTCTTAGAGATAGTGCATTGACCTATATATCACCCAAACATTAAAGTATGCGAGATAATCATTTTTAAAAAGTTACTCATCTTGGATTTAAGAAAAGCTTTATAGATTATTTAAACGAAGTTTAACTGGAAGCTATGAGAAAAGCGGGCAACAGTAGTTTTCTGATGCTTTTAACTCGAGAATATAGTTGAAATGAATATAAAAAAAGAGAAAAAAATATCAATTTCAAATGGAGCGAGACTAGGTGCGATGAATTGTCTCCTGCTTTGTATACGAATTCAGACTCTGGTAAAAATGTCAAGATAGAACATAGAACACATTGTCAATATGAAGATCAGATATTACATTGAATGATTATCACTACCGAAATTCGTTTCTAAAACAACAGTCACTTAAACGGATTAGTCAGGTCTTCAGTTTACAATGTAACATTTCCCGTTTACACAGTGATGGTTGCGGCAAGTTTCACTATACTGTGATCGTTTTAATCGGAACTGTTGAAAATAAATAAATTGTTCTGTTGGTATTATTTCCACGTCACAGACTTCTATATAAACTAAAATATATTGGAATCTCTGGACAAATACTTAACTTGGTCAAGCTTTTCTTTCGAATTGTACGCAAACCAGCCATAGAAGGAAAATCATCATCCATAGCCACTCTCACATCAGGTGTTCCACAAATCCCCGTCTTGTTTCGACTGTATATTTTAAAAGAACCAACCAGATTTCTTGACCCACAGTAAGCTGAGAGTATTTGTGTGTACGGTGTATTTAGATTTCTAGATTGCTTAATTTTAGTGTTATAGATGTTCGTTAGTGTGTTTCAAAATAATAAGCTTTTTTAAAAGACTGTTATAAATTTATAGAATATGTACAAAGGAACTAAAAAAGCAGGAAAAAATAGTAGGTCTGTGTCCTTGTTTGTTGAGATACAAGTCATTAAAAATTTGGCGGGAAATGATTCTCTCTAGATTTTTCATACATTCAACATTGGCACCTTTTTAATTTCAAAAGCTATGAAAAAATAACAAGGGTTTTATAAGATTTTCAAAAATGGCCTTTGAAACTACATGCAATAAAATTATGAAAAGAAAAGTAGGGATAAGTAGTGGTACTACATGGATAAAACTATAGGATTCCGAAAATCCGAGAAAAAGTCAGAAACAAGAGTAGCGAACATCCTTTAAATCAATAAACTTGCTAATTTCTGCTAATTTTACTTTCATATGTATAATACGGTCCCCAAAAAGGAACAAAAACCTAAATACCTCACATAAATAGAGATTAACATAAACATGGTCTTCATTATTTTTTTTAATAAAATCCTATTCAATCACGTCATCTGATTCAGATATTTTTATTGAGTTAGTTTTTACTCCCGAATATATAGAATTTTCCGTTTTCGTAGAGTCCATGTTAAAATTTCTTCTCGCCTACTTAAACCGCAATTAAAAACTCCATTCTTCACGATAGTAGAAAGATTATTCAAAAAAAAATATGAAATTCAAAATTCTTACAGAAACAATTCATCTGTTTAACAAAGTTGGGGATAGAGGACCAATGTTCTCTCAGATAAAAAAAAACAATAAAATACATACATCAATATGCGTTAAATATTCTCTATATATGTTTAAATAAAATTAAAACCGTTTTATTAAAATCTTACAGAAGTCGTAGGGAAATGCTTACAAGAATTACCAACTGTGCATCATTAATCATACAAGAACAAAGTTATATTTTACGATACAATCTCAGTTTATGCTACTGTCATCAAAATTAAGGATTTATGTTCGAGTTTTATTTTTGAAATCGAAATGTCAGAACAACTAAAAGGAAAACGCCAAAACGATATTCTCCGTCAAGTTATGATTTAAGATGCGTAGTAAACTAATATGTTTTTACTAGTATTAGAAGAAACAATTAGTTGCTTTCATGACTGGTTGTAATGGACTGCTGTTGGATAGGCCAAAACATCAGTTAAGTTTAAAAGGTTTCTGCTATGCTCGCCATTCGGGGAAATAACTGCAATGTTTTTAGAAAAAGCACCGGTCACAAAGACATTTCCATAGCTGTCTATCGCAATTCCACTAGGTGCACGAATGTCTTTGTTTTGAAATTTCCAGATCATGATTCCAGCCATGTTGTGACAGTACACCGTGTTTTCCTTCCATTGCGCGAAATATATTTTCTCATCACAGTAGGAAAGAGACGGAGCAAATTCCATACGAATTGGTATTTTACCAACTTCGATAAGATTCAGATCATAAATTTTGTACTCAAAGTTATGCAAATGCAGTAAAATTTTATCCCCAGCAAGTGCTAATGCATCACAATTATGACCAGTTTTAATTATCTGTTTCACCTCCGTTGTTTCGAAATCTATACTTGTCAATGTCATGGACGAAAAGCTAGATACATATAAGGTCTTGTTGAAAGAAATTACATCATGTGGGATATGTTGCAATGGAATTTCACATACCAAGGCACCATTTGACTCCAACACTATAATACGACTCTTTTTACCTCCATCAGTCAGAAGAAGTAGTCCTTCGTCTGTATTACAACAGTATTCAACTTTTACTTCTCCTAGGATAGTCGGTAGTGTAAAGCCAAGTTTTTTCGTAATCGAAATTTGATCAATATGCTTTTTATTTGTCCCTGGCATAAAAAGTTGCGCTTCTGAATCTTCATGCCTGACGAAGTTTATATCAACCGGATTGGTATTTGTTTTCAACTCTCCAAACGATTCTAATATTATGCCAGATGTGCAGCTTATTGTTGGAATAAACGAAAGTTCTATCTCTAGTAATTTAAACTGGCCGATTGTAACCATTTGGGTTCCTTCCTCTTTTATTTTATTTTCGATATCTTGAATACTAAGAAATATTTGGATTTCAGATGCATGCTCTTTAATTTTATCTATATTATTTTGGATTGCTTCTATCTTCATTTTATGGGCACTTAAATTGTTGATGATTTGTTCTATCTCTGATTTGTGTTTGATATACGAATTGTCTATTTCGTCAATGGCCGTCTTCTCTAGCTTATCAAGATGCCGGTCAATTTTGAGTCTTATTTCTTTTACTTTTTCTCTGCAACTCGCTTGCTGATCTTTAAGATTCGAAAGGTTTGACTGGCGATTTTGTAAAAATACCTCTAAATTCTTCTGTATGTCTCTAATATTTTTCTCAACCTTTACCATACCTGCTGATGTTTTTGTGCCTTCTAATTTCCGCAATATAGTGAATTGGCCGCATTGTGTATGTTTTTCTGCACATATGACACAAATAGGAATCTCATGTTTTGGACAAAAGTATTCATAGTTCTCATGGTGTGCATCGCATTCGATTTTTATAGCAGAAACAAACGAAGGCAATTCTTTCAAATCAGACATGGCAACAGTTTTGTGTCTCCGTGTGGCTTTTGCTAGTTTATGGTGAGTTTTACAATTTGAACATAGATACTCGTCACACTCAGGGCACCATTCTTCTGCTTTATGTGTAAGATGCTGAAGTTCACATATACTACAACACTGTTCCTGGAACGCCGCTGCCATAATGATGAATCTAAACTGAAAATAAAGAGGGCTTTCATAATCACCGAAGTATAGGTAACAGGTGATTCAAAAAATGGTAGTCTACTAGACAAAATGAAACGCCCAGAAATCATAGGTGCTTAATGTTATCACAATATCGAAGATATGGAAAATGCATTCACTGGTTTAGAAGTTGTGGGCGTATATAGGGATGAAGACTTGCATCATTTGTATCATACAGTGCTGTTAACTTATTTGCTTACTTCTATTCAAGAACTTGGTATTAACTGTTATAATAAAGCATATGAAAAAAGGGAATTAACTATTTTTGGAGTTTCAAAAACTCTATGGATGTTTTGGATAAAAAAAACTTGCTTTTGATGGTCCGTTCAATTCATTTGACAGTTATGATTCTTCGACTCTGTACACTACACTACCACACAATCTTATACAACAGAACTTCTCTTATTTAATTAAATGGTCTTTTGAAAAATCGTGTTGCAGATTTATTTGATGCATCTCATATAAAGCCATTAGGCATAAAAAGAAATTTGCCAGATATACTTACTGGAACTGTGATGCGATGATTAAGGCTTTAAATTTTCTTCTTGACAACATTTAGGTATGTTTCGGCAATAAAGTTTATGGACAGTTGTAGGTATTCCTATGGGCACCAATTGCACCCCTTTAATATAAGACTTGTTCTTGCATTGGTAATTAAAAGATCATTTGAAAAAACGTATGCTTGTTACATTGGTAGAAAACAAGGTTATAAATTTTACATAATGTTTTTATTGGTACTAACATCGATTTTTTTTTTTTTTTTTTTTTAGATTAAAACATAACTAAATATATATTGATATATATGTTGTTATGATAATACAATAACCGACATTCTGTCGATACTGTTTACTTATATTTTGGCATTGCAAAAGGTCATGCGTTTTTATGACGTTTTTTCACTAAATATGTTGGATATGTACTGATTTGTACTTTATTCTGATTGAACATGATTTATTTATTAGTTATAATTGGCTTTCAACTAGCTTTCAGAAACTGCGAGTACTCTAATTTCGGTGTTTTGTGTCTATTATTTTTTATGCTAGTTGTGTTTTGTGCTTCGTACCGATCTTTTGAGTTAAGCCAATTACAAATGATTTTTACAGTTTGTTCTTTTGATGTACTGTTACACAACTGTCCCAGGTTAGGGAAGGGTTGAGCGTTCACAAACATGTTTAACCCCGCCGCATGATTGTGTCTGTCCTGAGTCAAAAGCCTGTAGTTCAGTGGTTGTCGTTTGTTTATGTCAGTCATATTTGTTCTTCGTAAATTGTTTTGTTATAAATTAGGCCATTAGTTTTCTCGTTTGAATTGTTTCACATTTTTCATTTCTGGGCCTTTTTGCAGTCGGTATGGGTTTTTCTCATTGTTGAAGGCCGTATTTTATTTGAACTATGGTGGAAAGTTGTCTCACAATCACACCACATCTCCTTATTTTTATATAGAAGGTATCAACTTGGAATTAAACAATATATATATATTTACAAATATACATGTACATAATTACTCTAAATATCAGCACAACAATGTTAAATCTGCAAATTTGTGGAAGCAAATTTTTGTTCTTCCCTCGCCGGGATTCGAACTCATGCTATTTGGATATCGAGACCAACACCGCCTGCACTATGTCCAGCGCTCTAGACCACTCGGCAACCTAGACTGAACTAATAATTCAGCTTTCGATGGCCAGTGTTACCTTTCCTCGTCAGTAGAATCTAGAGTTGTAACACAGTACAAAGAATGGAAACACAGAATGTGTCAAAGGGACAACAACCCGACCAAAGAGCACAAAACTGCCAAAGGCCACCAATGGGTCTTTATATATATATATATACAAGTCTAAATTGAAAACAACGTTCAAACCTATGATTGCGTTGGATAAAAACGCAATTTTTATACGTGTGCATGCAAAACAAATTTCTTGGTAGAGGGGTCTAAATACAGCACAAACAACATTTTCCAAAAGACCAAAAAGTTAAAAAGTATATTTTAACAAAACGCATTTAATTTATATATATAAGTACGTCTAAACAAGTGACAACTCTACGATAGATCCATCCATTGGATCACCAGTGAAGGTGATACACGGCTGAAAACACATATTATATTCATAATTACTCTAAATATCAGCACAACAATGTTAAATCTGCAAATTTGCGGAAGCAAATTTTCGTTCTTCCCTCGCCGGGATTCGAACTCATGCATATATATGGAGCCTTCTATGAATAAAGGTAATATGGGTGTATGTGGTCCTTTTCTGCATAACCATGTTTATTAAAAGTCACAGTTGTCTGTTATAATTGGGGTAACTATATGATATTCTGGGGAGGGGTGGCAAGATTTTCAAAATGAACCCTCTGGCCTGGTAAGAGCTGAAAAAACAGCAACAGTTTAATTTTAAGATTCCGTCAGCAAAAAAAATCTAAACCAAACCCAAACCCTTTCCCCCCAGAAAATAAAATGGTCGTTCCATAAGTCACCAATCTTCTTTTTGGGACAAGGTTTTTTTTAATATTCGTGAAAAAATATATACTTTGTTTCATAAAAGTAGTATCTTAAGAAAATACATTGATTTTGAAGGAAAAAAAAACGCTTGTTCCTGTATGTTATTGAAACAAATACTTAGTCACAAGAGACAAAAAATGCCTCCCCCACCAACCTACACAAAGGTTAAATGATCAGTGCCATAGTTAGGAATTTGAAAATTGACAGTTATAGTATATTTCCCAAGAAACTAAGTGGATGTGATAGAACAAATAGCCCTTTTCAAATTAAGACAAAAAGTTGTGTGACATTAACTGTGGGTAGATGCAAATAAATTCTGGATCTTAGACTTCATTAATCATAGATTTACGGCACGATCTCCGTTCAACTTATATGTTTAGAATAAAGAATGGAAACGGGGAATGTGTCAAAGGGACAACAACCCGAGCAAAGAGCAGAAAACTGTCAAAAGGCCACCAATGGGTCTTCAACGCAGCGAGAAAATCTCGCATCCGGAGGCGGGTTTCAGCTGGCCCCTAAACAATAATGTATTATAGTTCGGCGAAATTGACGCCCCACTAAACTCCGAAACATACAAATGAACCACTTTTTTTTATAAAAACACAAAAGTCTAGAAGTTCCTGACATGGGACAAAAATGTGGCGGGGTTAATCATGTTTTGTGATATCTCAACCCTCCCCTAATACTTCTAGCCAATGTGATATAAACAAACACACAGCAAAACGCCCAGTAAAACTCAGTCCAAAATAAGTCCAGTTCGATGTTAGAAAAGGTAACAAAATGAAAACGATAAATTGCATTAAGTTAAGGCTATTGAAGGTCTTTAAAGTATTTTGTGTTTTAGTTGAATGCTGATCAATGATCACGTGCATATTTTGGACGATAACATTTTTAAGACATATCACCATTACCATCTTGCTTTTTACTAGGATCGACATGCTGAGTCGAATGTTTACAGTAATTGCTCTTGAAATATCAGTCACCAGGAACTATTCAGCTCCATATCGACTAGATTTTCCTTAAAATGCTGGGTCCATAGCAGAGAAAAGGCAAATACAAATCTTAAAGTCATTGTTTTGTTTTGTTGAAGGATTCAAAACATTTCTTCTCGCAATCTCAGCCAATTTTTTAAGTAGCGGTTTCAATCACAGACCTGATGACTCACAGTCTCAAAGAATTTTACCACTAAATTTAATATTAAAATTAAGATATAAACAGAGCAACTTCCAACAATCAGATATCACAGTAGAAAGAGTAGTTTAGTAGAAGCAATGGCACCAACCAATCAGGTTTTGTAGGAGGAATTTTTCAGAAAGGAAGTGATTTAAATCGAGTTTGAACTTTTTGAAAATTTGTTACAAAAAATCCAACATGGCCTTTTTAATGCTTGTTCCTATGTGTCTTTGAAACAAATAGTGTTTTACTGTGACTTGACTGTTAATGTTGCTCTCCACCAATTGCAATTTATTCAAAATTCTTACCAAATTGCAATTTGTTTTATGAAACCAAACTGTTCAACTGGTCAGAAATTTGAACAAACTGCTGTAGAAAACCAGTCAAGTCGTGAAAGTGCAAGGTGATAAATTAAAGCATACTTACAATCCTATAAGACTTTAATTCCACATCAATGTTATTATGAAAAATCAGTCTAACAGTTTGTATAGAAATTTTATTGTTATTGTCATGCTAAAGGTGATGGGTAGTAATTTTGAATTGCTATAAAAATGTCCAAACTAAGCTTCCATACAATTTTTCTTTCGAAAAGTCTTCTATATTCATAAGAATCAGACATCATTTCAATTAAAACATCTTACATTCAGTAAAATATATGTGAAATTATAATACGTTGTTAATAAGTTTCCATGGGAGATAACCTAAAACATTATTCTTTTGAATATAGAAGACTCTCCCATGGAAACTTACTAAACACGTATTGTAATTTCACACATATTTTACTGAATATAAAATGTTTTATTTCAAATGATGTCTGGTTCTTATGAATATAAAAGACTTTTCGAAAGAAAAATTGTATGAAAGCTTAGTTTGGACATTTTTAATAAGTTAAATAACACATATCTGAGAGGGTGATAGAGCAGATTGTTACCCCTCGAAGTACATTGTCAACCTTGGCTTCGCCTCAGTTGACAATGTTTTCTCGGGGTAACAATCTGCTCTATCCCCCTCTCAGCTATGTGTTATTTATATAATACCCTATACGCTCATATTTTTTATTCTATGAAGGTATGAATGAATACAATATATATAGTATTGTCGATAAACCAGCAAGCATAGTGGACAACAGAATTTATTAATCATTTACATATATGTATCTCAATAAATATGAAAAAAACAATAATCACAAATAATCCGATTTACAAAATCATGGATATACTATTGAGTACAACTTAGCTATAATATACAAACAAAACTATCGCATGGTTGACATGAATGTAAACTGAATAACTGAATAAATGAATAACTCGATCATGAACGACCTCGCTGGCCATGAACAACCAAACAAACCCAATAATGGGATAAACTGGACACCTATGTCCGACCCAATGCGACAATTCGTCTCATGAGACATACTCGGACGTGTAAAGTTTTGAAAACATATAAATACATGTATCATAATATATTCATTATAAGAATGGAGCTTGAATGTTGCCATGTCTGCTGCGGGCTAGAAGGTGATAGTCTCTGGGAAAAAATTTCCCGCTATAAAATTAGTCACGTGTCTTATACCTAGTGAAGTAAGCTTATAAAACTATACGCTAGTACCGTAAACACAATAATTTCTCCCTACACTAACGAAACGCGAAACGTGAGAAATTATACTCATTTATGTTATAAACATATAGGGTGGGAAATATATAGTTGCACACCTTTAAGTGTACATTTGTACATTTTATGTCTGTTGCCTTATCCTTTTTATACCTTCTTAGCTGTACGAAACCCTTATTTTAATCGATTTATCAGATGAAATTTCCAATAAAGTCAGGATATCTCTGGAGATTTGTTCGGCCATGACGTCCCAACTCGACTTTAACCACATGGCTTTAATTTAACCATCTTTATGTCTTTTTTTCAGAGGGGTTCTTCGTCCAAACTCTCCTTCAAACGACCCCCTTTTTTCCAAACCCCTGTCTATATATCGCAATAAAAGGATGGAGGGGATATACAAACATAATCATTTTTACCTACCAGTACTTAAAACCTGCAAGGTGTTGTTAAAGTTTGTACAGGAAGTATGTTATACTATTTTTATCTGAAGTTGAACCAGTGCGTGGTGACATATAGAAATCTTATATCACCCAGTAAATAAATGTGCTAAAAAATTAGTCAATATGAGCGTCTGGATGGGGGTCCTTCATTTCTCTATTCTTTAGGCCATTTTTCTCTATTCTTTAAACTTTTTGCCCATTATTCTCTATTCTTTATATTTTAGCACCTCATTATTCTTTATTCTTTTTTTTTATATATATATTCTCTATTCTTTATATTTTTTTGCCCATTATTTTCTATTCTGTAAACCCCCAACCACACCCTCCAATATGGTTAACATAAAAGTAGATTTTTGTAAATAGAATATAGACGTTAAATCAATGCTGAGAGGTCATGACTCTCATACAGATTATATAATGTCTTGTAAAGTAACAACACTTCTTTAAAAAAACGGAGGACTTTTAAGTCCCATCTTATTTAATATTTTTTAATCATCTACCGCAAATTCTTAAACAAAATGACTGCCATCCTTAAATAAAGCAGACTAATATTAGAAGCTTTTTGTTTGCTGGTGATATAGTAATAATGAGATCCTACAGTGTAAACTATGTAAGCTGCGATAGATCGGTAAACTTGGTGTAAACTAAATATGGACGATGTCCCCCTCTGCTCTGCCATATGCATGAGTATAGTTCAACATACAAACAGTGATGTTGAAGTACAAAAACTTGAAATTGTTGCGCTGTCTGTAAGAAACAAATGATGCCCCCGCCTGACCATAAGAAATTATAAATTTAACACAATGTATGATGATCTATCTTTTATTTATTCTGAATGTCTAGACTTGCAGCACTGAATGTCCAGCAAAAGGGTTTCAACTATCCAGTTTTAGAAGTCACAAAGTTCAAATTTCTATTTCCAGTGGTAAACAAGTTCAACTTCCCGGTATTGATTAAATATTTGACAATACTAAAATATCGTATTCATTGCATTAGGGACTTTAAACTGTAGTAGAACAACCCATGTTTTTAATTATATAGCAAGTGAGAAGGAAATGAAGTCCAACTACCGGTTTTTGTGAATATCTAACATCCCTTTCTGACTTTAGTACAAAAAAATGACTAAGTCCAAATTCCTGGCATTTTGAGAACATTTGAAAAAAAGATCATAATCCTGTGAACATGCACACTTCCATTATGTGAACAAACTACCTACAAAATATTAAAGCTGTAGCTCAAAACTGTAGGACGAGATAGTCGGACAAACAATGTATCGATATCCGGACGGACGGACAGGGGTAAATTAATATGCCCCTCGAAATTTTGTCGCAGGACCATAAAAAGGACAAAAAGCAACCATGACCACAAGATAAGCGTATTTATTGAAGGGTATATTAATTTGATGGCCAGGTGAGCTAAACATAATCCTTAAAAATTGAGCAGGCGTTCCCCTGATTATGGGTTGCCTGTCTTGTCTGAAGGGCTCATGCCCAATTACATTGCTTAAAAATTAAATTTTTAAAATAGTTTCGACAGGATTCATATTGGAACCAAGACTCTGGTGAAATTTCAATCAACATGTAGCTTTCATGTGTTTAAAAAGCCCACTGGAGAGCCTTCTAATAACTCATCTTTAAGCCCCACTGAAAACAAAATTTGGGAAGGGTTCCCCCGACCCTAGCAAACCAACCATAGTGGAGACATGGCCATTACAAATATTCCTGAAAAATGAAAAAGCTTAGTGGATATTTCATAGCATTTATAGCTGTCTATTTGTGTAACTCTTACTTTAATCTTAGACCTCGAAATCAACAATCAGTCAGTAATTCAGTGGTTGTCGTTTATATATCATATTTATCTTTCGTTCATTGTTTTGTTTGTAAATCAGGCCGTTAGTTTTATCGTTTGAATTGTTACATTTTTCATTTCGAGGCCTTTTTTTAGCTATGTGGTATGGGTTTTGCTCATTGTTGAAGGCCATACGGTGATATATAGTTGTTAACTTCTGTCATGTAGTCTCTGGTGGAGAGTTGTCTCATTAGCAATCATACCACATCTTCATATTTTCATATAGTACCTTTTCTACTATCTACCATTTCTATAAGTTTTATTAAAATGCCAGAAGTGTATTTCAAGTAATTACCAAGAAACAACATCCACCCCACTGATGGATTAGGGGGGGGGGGGGGGGGTACAACCTATGGAGCTATATATATGGTTAATGCAGACCTTTTACAAGTCCCAATCCTTACGTTGCCTTGTTGCCAGGCCCCTTTTTCAAAATCCTGGATCAGCATCTGCACCTTATAATTCTATTTTATCAGTATGAAATTAAGATGTTGTACATTTTGTATATAGCTAATGAGACAATTATCCACCAGAGACCAAAGGACGTGGATGTAAGCAACTTTTGGTCATAATACGGCCTTCATTAATGAGCAACTGTTACTGTTTTTTTTTTTAGCTATAAAGGCCATGGTCTGACAAATTTTGAAACAAAACAAAGAACAAAAAAAAGGCCTGATTCATCCTTTCGGTTTATTTTTATCAGCTGTGACCTTTACCTTTGACCTAAAAATATAAATGTTTCCTTTTACTTTTTAAAGGCCTTAGATATAAACTTGGCAATGAAGCTATTCAGTAAAGTCCTGATGATGTCTGACTGTCAAAAAGGTTGCAAAGTGTATAGCCTAGTATTGTTTGGTTGGCTTCAAATCACTCTAGGTAAGACAATTTATTTCAACATTTGATTTTCATCTGAAAATTTTCTCTTGGCCTTTCTGTCAAGGAAAACCATCATTATTATTAAATACAGACTTTGTTTACACATAAAGTAAGAATTTGAAGCTTTTTTATTAAACAGAAATTTTGAAAATATTCCTTTTTTTAAAATAGAAATCTTGAATGTCATACAATTTAGATTTAATTTGTGACTCAAAATTTCATAATCTCCAGTCCAAAAAGTATAAAATCTTTAATAA
Source organism: Mytilus californianus (assembly GCF_021869535.1). Taxonomy (NCBI): domain Eukaryota; kingdom Metazoa; phylum Mollusca; class Bivalvia; order Mytilida; family Mytilidae; genus Mytilus; species Mytilus californianus. The sequence continues at coordinate 54,436,908 of NW_026262679.1, read as the reverse complement.
ATGCAAAATGCAAGTTTTAGATGTAAAAATATTTATTTCTCATGACAAATATCTGAAATTAAGTAGAATTGTATTAAGATTCATAATCCTCAAGTTTGCTATGCTCAATGCCATTACCTCAGCAATAAAATTATAAATGGATAAAAATTAAAATAATAAACTGTTGACACAGAGATATGTAAAATAAACTGCTTCGCTGAGCGCAGCTAGATACACCCGCAGAGGTCCAACCTTGAACAGTTGGGGCAAAAATGGACACAATATTCAAGCTTGATTCAGGTATGAATTTGGATTGTAATTAAATATTTGACATATTATAGGTTTCTGAATAAATGTAGTCAAAGAACTTGAAATTGGTTATATGAATTGAATTTATATTCAATTAAATATTTCTTGCTGTTGTGCAATACTTAGTATATTTGTTGTCAGACTATAAACAAATAAAGTTCAATTAATTCTCAATGTCATATCAGAAATTTATGAAAATAAAAAGGGAGCTTACATCAATAGATATAAACAATTCACCAAAGTTTCATGAGAATTGGTGACAGCATTTTTGAGTTATTATCAGAAAACTGGAAAATCACCCTTTTTTTTAATGAATAAAACCCCATAACTCAGAAATGTAAAATGTAAAATTTATAAAAATCTAAAGGGAGCTTACATCAATACATATAAACAATTCACCAAAGTTTCATAAGAATTGCTGAAAGCATTTTTGATTTTTTGTCCGAAAACTGGCAAATCCCCCCTTTTTTTATGAATAAAACCCTGTAACTCGGAAACGTAAAATCTAAAATTTATAAAAATCGAAAGGGAGCTCATGTCAATAGATATAAACAATTCACCACAATTTCTTGCAAGTTGGTGAAAGCATTCTTGACTTATTGTCCGAAAACTGGAAAATCCCCCTTTTTTTAATGAATAAAACCCCATAACTCGGAAACTTAAAATCTAAATTTTATAAAAAACGAAAGGGAGCTCACGTCAATAGATATAAACAATTCACCAAAGTTTTATGCAAATTGTTGAAAGCATTTTTGAGTTAATGTCCGACATGTTGACGACGGACAGACGGACGGACAGACGGACAATGGTATACCATAATACGTCCCGTAAACGGGCGTATAATAAAAATAAAAGACTTTCTGATGTACAGCAACAATACTAATTAATTCAAAGTTGCTGGATCATGAACTAGGGGGCAGGCCCTCGAAATAGTCTTCAAACTGATATGTACTGATAGTAATGCAACTGTATACAAAATATCATTGATCTATCACAAGTAGTTCCTATCAAACTGACTTCAGCAGAAAATTTAACAATCGTTAACGCCTTCACTGTCGCCACCAACACCAACAGAAAAGCAACACCTATGTCTCCCTTTTTGCGACTTTTGTCGCAGGTGAGACAAAAACCTTGAAATAATCAAAAAACCTGATAGTAGTAAAGAAATGATTGAATGTTAAGTAATGTGTGTTGTTTAAAAGGCAAGCCATTACTTTTATTCATTGAATTGTGAATACCAAGTGGGATGAAGACACAGTCTAATTCATAAATAAATATAATTATAATACTAACTTTTATGGAATAGCCAAAAGTGAAATTGAATTTGAATGTTTACAATAATAATATATATCGGTACATTAAATTACATTTGATTTGATTTTTGGTGTTTTAACGCCACTTTTAAGCACCGCTTTTGGGCTATTTCGTGGCGGCCAGTTTTTATTGGTGGAGGAAGCCGGGGTGCCCGGAGAAAACCACTGACCTTCGATAGGAAAACTGACAATCCTAGTCAATTAAGATTGGAGTCGAGTGCACCCGCACAAGCGGGGTTCGAACTCACAACCTCAGTGTTGACTGGCTAGTAATTACAGTAGTAACTACTTAGACCACTCGGCCACCGAGGCCCCAAAAATAAATTACATAAGGATTCTCTGAAGTCATCATGTAGAAGATGTTACAAATATATATATATATATATATATTTATGTGCAGAAAGGCCAAATCCATGTTCTGCAATGTTCCCTTGCAGCCCTCACAAAAAAATCTATAAAATCAAACACAAAATCAGTAAAAAAGAATACTCTGACAATTCTAACAGAGATTTTTTTGAATTTTTAATGACACAAAAACATTTCCAAAAATGACCTGGCAATTGAAGCCACAAGTCAAAAGATACCAAAGTCTTAGAAGATGAAAAAGCTGGTTTTTTTTTAACAAATTAGATCACTCATTTGTTTCAATTTGCCCACGTCTAAACTGCAACTCAACAAAGGGAGACAATTGTTATACACTGGATATGTTCCCAATCAATGTAATTTGGTCCTGACTTTTTGTGAAAGTTAAGATAACACAGGATCTTTGAATTTCGACCATGAGAAAAACATGAACAACTTATTTCCAGAAATAACTGCAACTGACTTCATGTGAAGCTTTATGAGATTTATCATAGTTTTAACGTTTAGTGAAAATATGTTTTCCATTTTAACCATTGTGTCAAAATCATTGTAAAATATATATGGTCAGCATCTAAGCTTAACACAACTGTATGATCAACCCACCATTAAATCACATGAAAGGGAGATTTTTTTTAAAGAAGCTGTACTTAAACAAAAACTGCACAATTGTTTTTATTTCAAATACATATGCAGAGTAATTTAATATTTACTTTTTTGATAACTAACTGCTTCTTTAAAATCCTGCCTGCCTAGTTCAAATAGATAAATAACTATGGTTATATGTTTGAACTGCAATCATTTGTTTTATTCGAAGGTAGTCGCGAAAGGAAGACAGCTTCCCATAACACGGGAACAATTGTTTGTATCTTTCCAAAAAGTGATAAGTTAATGTTAAGTTCACACACATTTGTACATAAAATTTTTATTATGGTATCACAATAATAATGACTAATTCTGTTTATCATGCGAATCCAGTTCACTACTAAATAATGTGTGTGTGTCCGTGTCCCAACTTTCTGGGTTTACATTAATGTTTGTTGGTTGTGATTGTTGTTCTTCTTCTTTCAATTCTCCTGTCTCAGATAATGTTTGTTTCACTTTGTTTGCCTCAGATAAGTTAGTATAAATAGCCATCGCCTGAAATATAAACAATCTGGTTTTAAGTTCTTATACACAAGTGTACTGTTTTACCCGTAATAAATACCTAGACATTTTTTTGTTGTTGGTACTAATAGTTTGTTGGCATTATACCAATATATATATTCATTTTTCTTTCAAAAGGGCTGAAAGTTGGACATGGGTAAAAAAAATTGCCCTAGCCACTTTGCATAAAAACATTATTATCACAGATTAAATTTTGCTATTATTTTCTCTCTTTAATAGCGTTGTCCAAATCTACCCAAAATTATACTTTTGTTTTACTCAAATCTGGCAAATCTCTCTAGGCACTTTGCTGATGTCGCAGTCAAAGCGGCTTCTATATTTTCTATGTGTATTTTGCTTTCCAAACTTTTGGCTATGGGTGTAACTGATGATGGTTACCATGATGAGAATTTGGTATTTAGAGAGATAAATTAACTCAAAACTAGGGCAATTCACAGCTAGGTATTTCATATTGACACATCTGACCTATTGTTAAAGAATGTTATTGACCACAAGATGTCTATTGTTTTTTATAAACTCAGGACAATTTTAAAGCTTACATAATGTATAGACATCTGTCTAATGTTGAAGACTGTATGTTGCCCTCTGGGATTTTTTTAAAAATTATTTTTGATATTGTGTTGGTATCTAACTGATGTATCACAACATCTCCTGTTATTCAGACAAATAATCAAAAAGATTTATTGCACATGTAAAATGACATTTAGTAGACTCTCTGAAAGTTTTACTGAAATCCAATCTCTAGCTTAGGTTTAATTGTAGATGGACACACCTATCCCAGATGCAGAAATGGCATTAACGACAGGTAATCCATTCAATGAATATTTAATTACTTCATTCACAGATTTAGGATGCCCTATCCCTTCCTTAGCAAAGGGAGATTAAATAAGGTACTTTTAGCTTACCTGCGATACCATGCTACCTACGTCACCCGTATTGGCAGGTAATAAAACTGTATTCCCTTTCTGAGCTAGATTACTGAATGCTGACACATACTGTTCTGCGACATTGTATGATACTGCATTTACACCATTCTGTAACATATATATTAGACAGACATTATAACAATTAAGACTTTGTTTAACACTTTATATAAGAGAATCAATGTCAGGATGTTCATTTCACAAGATTTAATGCTTTGGATACTTTGGTCTAGATATATTTTGGTTTAGTTTGCGTATTTAAAGCAAAGATCAAAATTCAGCACAAAAAATCATGACATGCAAAAATTTCAAGTGTAGACATCATATTTTTTTTAATTTTTATTTTCTTATCATATCTTAATACTTTTTCCTTTTAAATAACGAGTCCAGCATGACAATCAAAAATAACATAATATGCTGTTTGTTCATTTCTTGTTTTTATGATGTATGTTGGATAATGTGAATATACAATAAAATATTCAAATATTTCATTTTCTGAAAACACTTAAGAACACCCATGGTAAATTATCAACCTTTAACAATTGCACATCCCACAATTTTATTGGTTGATCTACTCTTTTCAGGATTGTATGTGAATTTTTGTTTTGTTAATACTGCTTTTCTGCATTAGTGACATCTTAGATCAAGTTTGATGCTTAACAGAAACTCAAAACTATCTACAGTGCAAAGTATTGCTATCAAAACTAAATAATATATTTACAATTTCTAAAAATCAGAAAAATCTCCTTATGACATCACTCAAATGATATCAGTCAAATTGTTTTATCAATGCTTTACTAATATTCACAATTTTTCAAAGTTTCTTTTAAAGTTTAGAAAATGTGATTAGCTATGATATCCATTTTTTTTTGTTGGTAAATTTACAAGGCTAAATAAGTCCAAAATGTACCATCTCCTTGAAAACTACACACATGTAAAAAAAACTTTCCAAGAAATGACCTGGAACAAAGTATTTATTGCATATTTCTACCGACCTTACTGGACATGGTCAAGGTTGTAACACTGAAAGCATAAGTTTGAACTAACCTTACTAGATATCGCCTGGGCCACAACATTAATAGCATTGGCTTTTGCCTTTGCTTTTGCTAGAATAGCATTTGCTTCTCCTGAAATGAAAAAGAAAATGTAGGCAACACATTATAATATTGGACCATTCAATCAAATCTTTTTCAATCTTGATAAAAAAACAACCTGTTGCCCCTTTTTATATACAGGTGATTCATTTATTTTGGTGGTTACCAATTTTTCGTGGATTAAAGGAACAGTGTATATTCGTGGATATTTGATTTCATGATTTTTAATTAGTCTGCATACAAGCTTATAGAAAATTAGTAATTGGTTGAACATTTAAATTTGTGGTTCACCTTTAACCACAAAATCCACGAAAATTGGTTTCCAACAAATAATAATGAATCCACCTTATAACACATTTCTACCGAACAAATCACTCTTCACAATGTTTTCTTATAAAAACAAAATAATTAGATTTTTTTATTTCTGAATTATTGTAATTTCCATTTCGATAATGATTAGTTTTCCCAGATACTCCTTCCCTAAACATTCGCTAGTATTATATTCTACAAAAGATTGTATCACCAATACAGAGAACATTGTTTGAACAGAAATAGATTTACTTAAATAAGTTTGCAATAGACTCATAAGAATCATTTACCTACATCAATTCTTACCCCAAAGGTTAACTTAAACAGGAAAAAGAATGTTGAGTTTTGAAAAATGACTGGAATGTGAAATAATTTCCCCAAATTTGTATTTAAGATTTACATTTAAAATAATGTAAAGTATTGAAGGACCAAAGAAACTAAGCACTACATTTGTACAAATTATTGAAGAAAAGAATCCAAATAATTAAAACAATATAAACCAATACAAAGATTTTTTTTACCTAGATATTGTGTTATGTTGATTTTTTTTCTACGTTAAAAAAACAAGTACCAGTACCCCTACAGTGTCAAGGAATTGATCCATCTGAATTTTAATTGCATACCTTCAGCATTATTGATCTGTTCCATCTTGAAAGCTTCAGAGTTAAGGATCTTTGCTTTCTTCTGACCCTCTGCTACATTGATGTCGGCTTCTCGTATACCTACACAGAAAATAAAAATGGATATGAAGTTGTGATAAATAAATCGGGAATGTTATGGCGTTCAGGTTCAGAATGGAAACATAAAATCTGTTTCCCTGGGGTAGAAGAGTCTCACTTTTTCTGAAAGTTAAATAAAATGCTCCGCAGGGCGCAGCTTGATACGACCGCAGAGGTCGAACCCTGAACAGTTGGGGCAAGTATATATGGACACAACATTCAAGCTTGATACAGCTTTGCATTTGGATTGTGATTAAATATTTGACACAGCATAGGTTTCTGACACAGAATTAATGTGGTCTAAGAACTTAAAAATTTTAAATTGGACATTCACCTATTATGGTCCAATATCCAAAATCTAAATACATGGTTAGATTCAGCATATCAAAGAACCCCAAGAATTCAATTTTTGATGAAATCAAACAAGGTTTAATTTTGGACCCTTTTGACCTCAATGTGGACAAAGTTGATAACGGGGCCCAAAAATCAAAAATCTAAATACATGGTTAGATTCAGCATATCAAAGAACCCCATATATTCAATTTTTGTTGAAATCAAACAAAGTTTAATTTTGGACCCCGATTTGGACCAACTTGAAAACTGGGCCCATAATCAAAAATCTAAATACATGTTTAGATTCAGCATATCAAAGAACCCTAAGAATTCAATTTTTGTTAAAATCAAACTAAGTTTAATTTTGGACCCTTTGGACCTTAATGTAGACCAATTTGTAAACAGAACCAAAAATTAAGAATCTAAATACACGGTTAGATTCGGCATATCAAAGAACCCCAATAGTTCAATTTTTGATGAAATCAAACAAAGTTTAATTTTGGACGCCAATGTCATACCAATATACGACCACAAAAATTTTTTTGCGGTCGTATAAAAGTGAAATTATTCTTTGTGAAGGGTTGTAGGTGACCTGTTACACTGCCAAATTTTAGGCCCTGTCAAACATGCCTCACCAACTAGTGGCATCTATTTTTCTGTGAAAGCATAATTGTTTTTGGGTTCCATTTTTGTGGATTTCATGGTTCCCTTAAATCACAAGATTTAGTACACAAGGAAAACATTTTTGTACCATTAAGCCCAATTGTGTTAGTCTTAAACCACAAATTAAAAACCCATGAACCAACAATGTTTTCACAAAAAACCAAAAATTGATACCTACAAAGAAAAGAACATGACCAGTACCTGTGTCAACGTATATTTGTTCCACCGGACAGAATTTCTCCTGGAAAACTATGTTATAAAAAATGCCATATCTATTCCTGTTTGACAAACATTCTATACTCGTTATTCCGTTAGGAACAAATACTGAAATATTGTACAGTATTTGTTCCAGTGGAAATAATATTCCAGGATATTTCTTCCATTGGGAACTTTTATTATGAGGAACTTCTATTTCATGACACCTGCCTTTTCTCCAATTCATCCAATTTACATTACATCTATAATGCATTCTGATTTTGCAGGTAATATTGAACAACAAAAAAACATAGAATGCTTTGCAGATTACTGGAAATTCAGAAATTATTGCAAGGTTTTATTATTGCAAATAATGCTACTGGGTGAGTATCGCAATGATAAGAACTCGCATTCTGATATCTGATACATATTTCTGTAAGCAGATTTTCTGAAAATGGCAATAATTAATCTCAAAGTTTTATCCTTTCTTCAAAAATCGCAATAATATAAAAAAGATGTGTTATTTCAAATCTCAAATAAGTGGTCAACATATGGTTCTAAAGGTGTAATACCACCAAATCATAGTACGTCACATCCGGTTGCATACGAAAAAGGGTAGAAAAAAAATATTCCCTTGAATTTGACAGTTGTTGGAAATTAATCCTACATTTCATTGCAGTAAAAAATTTCTGAGTCATAAACATATGTCTTGGGTGTTTCAAAGCACTATTATTTTTTTATTTGGTTTTTCTATAGAATATTTTGGAAACTTGATGTTACATGGTTACTAAAGCTTGTACACAGGAAAAAAAGGGGTGAAAATTTGATTGGTTAACTTCCAGTGATGGTTATTTTCTTATATGCAATGAAATGTATGTGAAATTTTGTCTATAGTACGGGATAGGATAAAACTTTACTCATGCCAAGTATTTCTTTATTTGAAACAAAGATAAATTCTGCACAATTTTTTGAAAAGTGCAAATTTAACAAAGACTAATAGGGGAAAATCAATGGTGGTATTAGACCTAAAAAAAAATAAACTGATCTTATCTTTTATGATGTTTGAAAAATAATACTTTAATATAATTTTTTTAACTACGGTACATTTTACCTTCTGATTCTAAAATAGATGCTCTCTTTTTTCTTTCTGCCTCAACCTGCATTTGCATGGCTTCCTGAATTTTCTTCGGTAATTTCATATCTCCTATAAATTATAAATTCACTATTTTGCCAATTTTCAAAATTATTTCAATAAACATATAAACACAACCAAACATTTATGTGAAACATGATCTTGATGCTTATGTTACAAAATCATGGTAAAAAAAAAGAGAAAAACAAACAAAAACGCAACCATAGTTTTGCTGATGGTAAGTATAAATTCATATAACCTTTTACAAAAATAAATTATAAACAGACCTGCTAACTTTTCTGATAGGGTTGGCCTGACTATTTAAATCCTCTATTATATGAACTTAATACCTCAAAATAGTTATTCGAATGAGTTTAATGGTATTTAAGTACATATATATATATACTCCTTAAAATCATAGTATATCTTATTAAATATACTTCAGGCATGTATAAAATATGCACTAGGTCATCTTGTGCTTAAAATCCCCCATTGAGGTTTTGAAAAGTTGGCAGGTATGGATAATAAACCTTACGTTATTTGTAACATCATGGGAACCATCAGAAAGAAAAAGTAGAATGGACAAATACTGTTACTTGACCATAAATATTTTTTACTTACTAATTTCATATCGTAAACATGTAAGGCCCCATGCTTCAGCTGCTTTGTTAAGTGCCTCTGTAAGAAAAAAGATCATATTGTGTAATGTGACAAAATTCTTCATATTAGTTAAAAACCTCCTTCTGTTTGAAAAAAATAAAGGAAGGAAGAAATCGATAGATAAAATAAACTATAACTGTTTACTTTTGTTTTGTTGTTTATTGTTTTGTACATAAATCAGGCTCTAGTTTTCTTGTTTCAATTGTTTTACAATTGTCATTTCGGGGCGTTTTATAGCTTATTAGGCAGTATGGGTTTTGCTCATTTTTGAAGGCGGTATGGTGACCTACAGTTCATTGATTTGTCATAAATTGGGCCGATATTGTGGGTTTTTTTGTTCTTTGAATTTTCATATTTTGCCATGTCGGGCCTTTTGTAGTTGACTATATGGTATGGGTTTTGTTCATTGTTGAAGACCTTACGGTGTCTATAGAACTTTGCTTATATTATATTTACGTCACTTGGTCTCTGGTGGAGAGTTGTCTCATTGGCAATAATACCACATCATCTTATTTTAATAATTTCTCTCATTTGATTGTCATGAAATAAGTTTTATGTTATGCATATCCATGTTTTTTTAATACTTACCAACAATATTAACATTGAGTGTCTCTCTCTCCCTGAATACTGTATCTAAAGCAATTTTTCCTATCTCAGATCTCATGGTTGTCTGAGCTAGCTGTGTGATGGCAAACTCTGCATCTTCTACTCCATAACTTGCCTATAATCATAAAATATATCTACAACTATTGGTAAGATCTAATTCATGACTTTTTTTACTGTAATAACAAAGCTCATTAATCAAATGATTTAGTGTTATTCTTATCTGTACTACAAAGAATGTTAAAAACAAAAATGAAATGTGTTATTTTTAACAAAATCGTTCATGTCCAATGGCCATAATTAGGTCAAAAGTGTGTCAACCAAACTGAATCTCACATATGACCTGTAACTCATTATTGTACAATTATAAACCATATATCAGTTCAATATCTGTAACAAAGCTATACAAGGATGAGAAAACTGTTATTTTAATGAAACTTAAAAAGTCAAAGGGCCATAATTAGGTCAAAAGGATCAAAATTTACAATTCACATATAATAACTTATTACACCTACAAAATAACATTCAGATAATATTTACAAAGATGTTTACAAAGGAAGTAACAACAAACGAGAATAGTTAAAGTGACGCCACCAAAATTCAAACTTGATCTTTATTTTGTGGTAATAAGCATTGTGTATATGTTTCATAACATTTGGTTGAGGCAAACTTCAAGTTAGAAAACGGAAACTAAAAATTTTGCAATTTTTCCATTTATAAAGGGGCATAACTCTAGAACAGTTAGAGTGACGCTACCAAAATTCAATCTTGATCTGTATTTTGTGGTAATAAGCATTGTGTATAAGTTTCATAACATTTGGTTGAGGCAAACTTAAGTTAGAGAACAGAAACTAAAAATTTTGCAATTTTTCCATTTATAAAGGGGCATAACTCTAGAACAGTTAAAGTGACGCCACCAAAATTCAAAGTTGATCTGTATTTGGTGGTAATAAGCATTGTGTATAAGTTTCATAACATTTGGTTGAGGCAAACTTAAGTAAGAGAACAGAAACTAAAAATTTTGCAATTTTTCCATTTATAAAGGGGCATAACTCTAGAACAGTTAAAGTGACGCCACCAAAATTCAAAGTTGATCTGTATTTGGTGGTAATAAGCATTGTGTATAAGTTTCATAACATTTGGTTGAGGCAAACTTAAGAAAGAGAACTGAAACTAAAAATTTTGCAATTTTTCCGTTTATAAAGGGGCATAACTCTAGAACGGTTAGAGTGACCCTACCAAAATTCAAACTTGATCTGTATTTGGTGGTAATAAGCATTGTTTATAAGTTTCATAACATTTGGTTGAGGCAAACTCAAGTTAGAGAACGGAAACCAATTTTGGGACGTACGGACGGACCTACGTACGTACAGACGGACAAGGGTAAAACTTAATGCCCCCTCCGCTACGGAGGGGGCATAAAAATCTAAGTTTGCATCAAATATTTGCCACTGGAAGATACATGTAGCCTTAAAACAAACAAACAAACAATCAATCAATTCACTCCTTAAAGATCTGAATAAATACAAAGTTGGCCCACACCCACTATGTGTATTAAATGCCACTGATGTAAAAATGGCTTCTAAACTATCAATCATATCAGCTAGGTCATGCAGGTTGTTATCAAAATGATTTATAGCAGCTAAACCAATGAGAAATAGGTTGTTCTACTTACCTTGTGTGGGTCTGTGACACGAAGATATAATACACCATCTAAATTCAGAGTAACATTATCTGTCAAAAAAGAGAAAGAAACATAAACAATATAAATATTGCTGAAAAAAAAGAAGCAGTTCACTGCGTTAAAAGTCGAATACAATATTTATAAATCTAAAGGTCCAATGAAAAGACCTTTAGTGAGCGAGATAACCTGTTTAGTTGCTCACATAAAACACTATATCACTCACCTGGAGTCTGCTATGAGGAACTTTCTTTGCACAAACTAGTAATTATTTTTTTGTCCTGCTAATTATTTTTGAATTTTACACTTTTATCCTAGTAAAAAAGATTTCAGACATTTCAGGGGCAATAACTCCATAACAATAAGTCAGATTTTAATTACATTTTCAGTGAAAATAGATTTTGTCATGGTGATCATTGTTGCAATTTAATTTTTTTACCTAGCTCCTTAAGTTTTCGAGATAACAGCAAAAAACTGAAAATTGGTCAAACTGGATATTTTAGGGACGAAACTCCACAAAATGTTACCACATGTTCTAGGACTCACAATTCAACATTACTGGCAGTATCTTTAAATTTATCAAATGTCTTGCATTTCATGCATCTGTCTGGCTTTAACTGTAATACCATCAGAAGGTTCAGTGTCAAAAGCTGGTTGAACAAAATAATTATGAATACTCTGTATACATACCCATTGTAATAGCAGCTTGCTGTGGTACATCTATTGCCAGTTCCTTTAAACTTTGAACATATGCCACCTTGTGAACTATTGGTGCCAAAAAGTTGATTCCCTAAAAATATAAGTTATTCTTAATAATTAAAAAATTTAACCTTTATTTCTATTCTGTATGTATGTGACTAAATCTTTATAACAAAGACCCTAAACTTATTGCAATCTACAGCTACCATTTCAGTGTTCTCCCCAGGGCCTTTTAGCATCATGGTAATGTGATGCTATAATCTTAAATGTGATGCTATCTGAAATGATTTTCTAATAGATAGTGTTATGGATGTGATGCTATAGTTTCTAGAAACAAGATGGTATTTCATAATTTCCTGTTTACCAAGATGATATAAGAAATGTCTGAGGAGAACACTGCTTTTTGCTACATTTTCCTCCTTTCAACTATATTTTCACAAATCACAATAATAACCTATACTAATTGTCATACTTTTAAGTATATGTTTGAACCTATACGGTCATCAACTTATGCAGTGGTCTGCAGGCCTATGGTCGGTGAAAATCTGTTCCTAATTCACTGAACACTTAAAATATTTTAAATGGTCTGTAATCATGGTAATACATTCTAGTTACTGACCAGACATCAATTCTTTGTTATACATATAATTTTTAAAATAATGGGTGGCTACCTATTATTTACAGATTTTATTAATTTCAGTTCTCTGCCAAAATTCTTGATAAAAGTTGATCCCTATCAAAATATTTCACAAAAATAAGGGGGTCGGGGTGTCATACATACTGGTTCTAATATTCTTGTAAATCTGCCAAACCTTTCTACCACCCAGGCCTCTTGTTGAGGTACAAAGACAATAATAGTGTTAATTGGTGTTCCACCTCTACCAGTAATGTGTCTTCGAGAAGCATGGTTTACCATCAACTACAAGAAAAATACATCATAATTTTACATATGTTTACCATAAATTGCTGCTTAATATTTGTGTTTCATATCAATAAGCTAACGTACACTCAAAAAGCATTTGAAAATAACATTTCATAAATTTTGTGCGACAGAAGAGCTTTTCTGGAATTACCCTTCTGACAGCAGGAATGTCAAACCTAAACATTTGAAAGCCAGATACAATGTATGTAAAAAAGGTAGAAACATTAGAAACAACATGAACAATATGACCAAAAGAGACCCAAAGAGAATAGCCAAATTAATCAAAAGTAAGCCTGAAAGAGTTGGAACCTTTCTTTCTAAACATGCTAAATAATTTATCAATTCATCAACAGGGGACTTTAGAAATTTTTGTATTTTATAAATCATGTCAGTACTGAAACACAAACAACTTGCAGGTTTTACAGTGGCAGATCCAGGGGGGTCCAGGGGTTGAAACCCCCCCCCCCCCCCCTGGATCCGCCACTGTAAAACCTGCAAGTTGTTTGTGTTTCAGTACTGACATGATTTATGAAATACAATTGGAACCCCCCTTTTTTTTGACAATCAATGCATTTGAATGGGGACATATAGTTGGAACCCCCCCCCCCCCCATTTATCCTGGGTTAGGACCCCCCCCCCCCCCCCCCCTTTTATAAATGGCTGGATTCACCCCTGTTTTATCATTCAGATTTTCTTATGTGCATTTGATTCAAAATTTGTAAATTAATATTGGTTGAGTTCATTAGAAATTAGATGATCAGGGTAACATAAAATGTTTGCCCATGAATGAAGATTACAGTAACTTTGATCATGTCCATTGAAAAATGTCTCAAGAGAGCCTGAAGGGTACTTGGTCCTTAACTTTAGTTAGATGAGTTAAACATTGTGGCACCCCAGTTATTTAGTGGTGAAGGCAATTGTAAATGTTATTCTTGAGAATGAAATGCGATAAAGTTTTCTACAAAACATTCATTAGCTGGTTAGGCTTATTCTATAGCAATATGATGTCATATCTTTCATCTTTTAGAGTAACTAGTGTTTCCTCCAGTTTTTGTAAAGGGCAGGGTAATTTTTTTCTCAGAGGGCACACTTACATGTAGCTGGATTGGCTACACTTTAAAGGGAAAATTCGCGATTTTTTACTTATCATCTTAATATGTTCATAATACCATAAAAAACATATTCACCAAGTTTTATCTGGATATGAACACTAATAAAGAAGAAAATTGGAAATTAATAAAAAAAATTTATTCGAACTTCCTGACTTCTGTGACGTAGTTTAAGTCTTTTTGCATGCCGGGAGTGGATTAATCTCATTTTAAGTCTTGTTCGTTAATCATCTTATAACGCGATTTAAAGCGCATCGACCACTTTTGGTGTAGCTATTAACCAACTAATAATTCAGAAAGAAAAGTGATCAGCCGTGCAACTTTTAAAATTAAAATGCACCTTTTATATTTTAAGGATTTCTGATATGATTATAGTAATAAAAGTAAATCATACAATAGAATGTTTTTATGATTTTTTTTCCGACGGATATGTTGAACAAACATATATAACTGATAGTGTAATAAAAATGCATGTTTGTATTCTCACCTAATACTTCAGTCGAGGATTTGTCTTACTATACAAATTCTTGCTTCAGTCTAGTACTGTGTAAATACAATGCATGTGTATTATACTGACACCACCTGGTAAAGGCGTGGTTAAATTCACGGTTATTAAAAGATTAGCATTATGTAATTTTAATCTTTTGATCTTCACAAGAGTTTTGTTTGGCCTCAAGGGTTCACCGTTGAAAGTATGAAAAAAAAAACACGGGGAAAAAAAGGATAAAACGGAAGTGCGGATTTGATCGAGACAGGATTTTTTTTTATTATTTGGGGAGGAATATGGTGGCAAAATAACTGAATCGCCGTTATATAATTTTTAATATTTTGCGTAAGCTCAATTTTGAAAAAAATAGGTGATTATTTTGTTGTAACATCGAAATTCTGAATTACTTTCAATTAAATAAATTTATAGATAAAAATGGCTCACGAAAACGAGCGTATAAATCAAAACTGTACAATTTCAAATTATCATCGGTAACCTTGAACATTTATTTAAATGTGCAGAGAGAATTATCAGTTACATTAATATAGTTTGGTCCGTCCAAAGCGATCTACATTTACCTAATCGGGAGTGCCCTGATTAAAATATTCTAAATCTCACAACGTATAAATTCTTTAGCTATTTGACCAACGATGTTTTAAAAAATTAACAGAATCAATCTAACGTCAACTTTCCTTTTTTGAATGGAGAAAGACCGGCGGAATCAATTTTCAATGTGCTTTATATCTTGAACCTTTGCAAGACTTATCATTCATTCATAAACCCACTCTAAACCAGAGACATATATACGTCTGTTTAAACTGACAAGAATACTCCTAAAACGGACAAGCAGTATATCCTTTAAATTTCTGTGATTTAATACCAAGAAAGAAAAAAATCCCGAAATTAATTTGATACTCAATATTTTTCCTGGAAAATATTCACATCCTCACTGAAAAAAAGATAAGAATTTGGTATACAGAACATGCAGAAGTGTGAATGTCATAAAACCTAATTGTTATAGCAGAATCCATTAAAAATGTGAACCTGCATACGTAAGACCTCATGGGACGTCACCTAAGATCACCTAACCACATACAGGTAATATACAAGCTCTGTTATATCCAGAAATGTCAAGGTTAATCACTACTGATACAGAATATACCAATGCAACGAAAATTCTGATGATTGTGAAGCATGACCATTCATTATTTTAGAGGCGTCTTAGATGGGGGATTGCCAGAACGATTTAATTTAAATTCTGACTAGATTTTTTTTTTCTCAATTTAAATCACTGAACTAAAAAAAAGAACAGAATTCTACTTGTAAATTCATAAATACACCGTTCTTATTTTGTAACTTTCGATAGACATGAACTCCAATCTCCCCCCCTTCCCCAAACCTGGGAACAGTATATCTTACAATGTATATATTCCTGCCAAAATAACAAAAAAGGAGAAAAAGAAAGACATGAACGGTAAATCACATCAGATTCAGATATTTATATAGTTGATTGTCGTTAGCTAGAGATGTATGAATGTAGGACAGAAAGTCACAGGACAAAAAGTCACGGACGAAAAGTCACAATTCAGTTTTGAGATTATTTTTCTGTGAACAAGAAAACACTAAGTTTAAAAATATTTTTTTGATTTTTTCTTGAACTATAATATATCAAGCAACTTTATAATTAAAATTTATTCAATAAATATCAATGATGATCAAATAGTTGTTATGATAACAAAATGTCAAAGTGGTTTGGCACTTAAATGGCTTCATGGTGCCAATAAATATATCATTTGCATGATTAAAATTTAATAATTTTTCATTTATCAAGGCTTATGAACAATTTCCTAAACTTAAAAATGAATAAATGTAAAAAAAGAAATTTTTCGAAGATCTTTCTCTTATATATTCAAACAATTGTCAACAAATTATTTGTGACTTTTTGTCCTGTGACTTTTTGTCCTATCCAATTTGTGACTTTATGTCCTGTGACTTTCTGTCCGTTTACCGAGATGTAAACATGTCTCTGCGTTAACTTATAAAAATAACAGGAAAGTATAAACTTGAAATAGATTTATGATGAATACTATGCAACTGCGACACCCCTTTTTATCACAGCGTACATGCATGTATTTAAATGAGTGTCCGTTATTTCTATTAAGAATGACAATCGTACGTAAAATCCTATAGTTCATGGTGAGACTTTTTGTACCAGATATGCGACTTTTCGTATTCATATTTTCTCTTATATTACTCTCATTTGATATTTTATGCATAAGTGCAATATTGGGAATGGTTTATTACCACCACAAGCTAACTAAAAAAATTAATCAACCCTCTAGCTGACCAGACGTTAATACAACTACTATCAGTCTATTCGCAGTGGAGTTTCTTTATTTCTTCAAATAGGCTTTTTGGGGATCATTAGTGTACGTCCAGTGGCATATATATTACATGCATGTCGGAACAGGAAAATTGACATCAGGTACTTTTAGAACCATGTTCACATTATTATACATTATACCCAACAATTATGATGATGACGAATTTCTTAAACTGTTAAAAAAAATCTTATTGAAAAATTAATCTGTGATTTTACTATGTCTATAACTTCGATGAACCAAAGCAAGTTAGATATCGAACTGTATTTAAATCAGATTGGTTCTGGATGTTTCTCTCGTATATTCAATTTACATGTATATATTCTAAATAGTTCCGTAACCTTCTATCTAGGCGTATAAACCAATGATCGACAAGTGCGTACATTTTGTTAAATCAATATTTGTATGTTTCAAGATGTCCATACTTATTGACAACGAGTATATACTTACATTTTCCCCAATTTACCCTTGGAAAATATGTAAATAGATTTTTTATTTTATCAAATCTTTTTTTGGGAATTATATAGATTTTCATAAATATCATTCTTTACACCAGAAAGGTTATTTATAAACAAGCGTATGAGTTTAGTAATGACTAGTATATCACTATCGGACACGCAAGACAAAGATGTATATTACACCTGATAGTTTCAAAATGGAAAGTTACAAGTTATCGGCCGTGTACACTGATCAATAACCTCAGAAGTGAAGTGATGCACGAACTTGCTTTATGTAATTGTGTAATAAGAGTTTTAAAGCCCGACAGGAAATCGCTTGAATACCTGGACATGTCACCTCACAATACATCTGGGATTTCTTCAGCCATGCTAGTGATCAGATAAGGGAAGGTCCGAATTTATTTAAATAAGTTTATTACATAAAAGAATTATGAACAAACCAGATTTTCGAAAACAATTTTACACAATACACTTATTTATGACTTTGAACTTTGACTATAAACTAATTTCCATTAAAATTTCTTGTTTCAAAAACTTAGTTAAAAAAAAAAACAGTTTTAAAACGACAGACCATAGTACTAGTTATTTAAAAAAAAAATATATAATTACATTATCTTTTTTGTGACCCGGAAACTGTTTATGCTTTCCTTGTCGGATAAAACAACCGTACGCTTGACAAGATATCGACACTCAATTACAGCTACGTTAGGTTACTGCTTGTTTTGGTCCTTTGTGGTTTATAGATATATCGTGGTTTATATTCAGGGAGGATGTCAAAATGGCCGCATGTGGAGAATTGATACTCTAAATTTAAAATCGATGGTGATCTCTTATCTAGCAGAATAAAACTTTAATATTTATGAATTTGTGCTTTTTTATACATAATTAAACCATTGTGGTGACGTCAGCCTATTCATTTACCGTGGATTCTTTTTCTAGAATCAACGCTTCCTAAATCTGCCACTGAAATTGACTCACCAAATTATATTCAATTGTTTCCTTTGTGTGCCTAATTTCATTAAGTTTGAATTGGCTAATTTACTGATTTCTGTTCACTAATGGAATTAATTTAAAAACTTACCTTTAATGTTTGTAATTTTTATATGCCTTCAGTGGGAATCGAACCCTTCCTTGAAATCTGCTATGTGTGACTGACATCAACACATCGGCGAAACCTCTCGGCTACCAATGGGTTACACTATAGATGTCTATTTTATATATTTAAATGGACATCTGATATACATCGGTTCATCGGACACACAGGGCTTGTACCTTTATATAGACACAATAGGCAGTCGTATAGTATGAGTTGGTAGCCGCGAGGTTAGCATGGTTAAAATCAATGAGTTAAAGATAGGGATGTGTCGGTTTAGGTTCGAATCCCTGTATTCTCTCTGTTGTTCCAATTCTTAACTTATCCTGGTTTTATTCTAATTTTGCATGTTATAGTGGATATTTTTGTAATAATAGCGAGTTTTACCGTTTTTTTTTATTATTATTGGCTATTTCACATGTTTGAAACAAAAATGATTACATTCTATTTGTCAATTTTTGTTTTATAAATATAGTATGATTTCATCTGTTTTTACTACATAATTTCAAAAAGGTTTGTTCGCAAATTCCTATGCGAGAAAATCGTGATGTGGCTGGAGTGCTAGAAAAATTTCGATAACATACTTATTATATATACTTTATATATGGTTTTTGGTCGGGTTGTTGTCTCTTTGACACGTTCCTCATTTCCATTTTCAATTTTATTAGAAATAATTTCGAATATGTCTTATTTTGTATAAACAGATAATATTCATATGCCTGGTAATATAAAGATCTTTAAAGGTAGAAGTGTTATATTGGTATTTCATTCTTAATTTTATTTTGTTAACCAATTAATTGTGATCTGAGATTAATCAATGCATCATTGGACACGATAACATGGTTATTTAAACTCACTTACAATACCTTCTAATTAAGAAAAGGCTTTAATTTTGAAAAGAAATTAACACAATAGTTTAAGTTATAGATACAATGGATAAGCGTAGATTCATGAAAAACAAACCATTCGCCCTCCGGGCTCATGGTTTCTTTTTCAAGAATCCACGCTTATCCATTGTATCTATATAACTGAACATAATATCAATTTTTCATTTTTTTGCGAAGTTTCCCTTTAAGGGCAACTTTACATGGAGAACTACACTTTTAGGACACCCTTCATATAGATTTAAAGGCACTTAACTGTTAAGGATAGGGTTTTAATCAAAATATACAATTGTTTCATATTTACTGTTAAGAAGTATCTGAGACATTTATGCTAGATTACTAATTTAATTCCTTATTGTAATACAATTCATACTTCCTGACTCAGCTACATGTACATGTAATAGAATCTTGATAGTGCAACTGCCTCATTTTAATCAATAACTCTCATAATTAACTTTAATACTGGATGATATTTATTCTCCTTCTAATGGGGTTTTCATCTATACATGTATATCATATACATTGAATACATGTATATGTACATGTACATTATACATGTTGTAGAGAAAGCTGGGCAAGGACTCCATACCTCTATCCCATTTGTTTTCACTGAGTGATGAGGTCCTGCTATTAACAATATGAATTGATTTCCCTTAATAAATATATAATATATCTTAAGACTTCAGATTATCTAAGCTGCCCTTTAAGCATCTCTCAAGTTTCCAACTTTTGTTTTATGAATAAACTGCTAAATTTGACCTTAAGGGAGAATATGTGGAAAAACGTGTCACATGACACTGACAATGTGACTTTTTCATCCATGATGGCTGTCATGGTGCAAAATTCATATAAATGGCACATCTATAACCAAGGCCAGTACTTTGCTTATTCCTGACCTGGTTACTCATTTAGCTAGGTTGTGGGAACTAGCTGGTATTTTTCATATGAATACATGTTAACGTAACACAGATTCAAGTTCTATATATAAATGTTTATTAAATCAGCATTCATTGCATCTTTAATATACTGGTTATACATCTTTCTCTTTAAGACCATATATTTGTCATGTTTGTAGTTTAAATGAGAACTTTAAGACCATACATGTAATTAATGTCCATAAGACCACAACAAATTACGTATATATTGTAAGCTAATAAAGGAATATAAACCTGAGACTTATACAAAGTTGAATAAATCTCGAAACAATATATTTAGACAGTTCAGTAAATTAAGAATTTCTAACCATATAATTTACACATCAAAAAAGGCAGATATAATAATGCACCATGTACACCTTTGGGTCAAAGAATATGTAAACATTATATTGATAACAAAATTGAGTTCATTTCATATGTGAATGCAATCTTTATCAAGATGATAGGAAAAAGTTTTATGATGAAATTGTTAATATTATACCATGTTTTTGTAATTTTGATAAATTTAAATATTTAATGACAAATGTGCTCAACAGATTTCTTATGTACGGTATTGTATCATAATAAGAAATTCATCAGTGGGAATAATTGCATTATTGATGTGTGTGTTATGTCTATTGTTTATTATATGTCACAAAATTGTTGTTTCTTTTTTAATTTAATTTTTTCTATGGTTACATTCAATGGGTACCACGATTTCCCGAGGACTCCCAAGAACTAATTTTTGACCCGAGGACCAACAGATTTGAACCGAGGACTTAATTTTATATGGTGTTATACTGCTTTAACTTGTATTAAAGTATATAATTGTCTATTGTTTATTATTCTAAGATTTAATAGAAAAACAAAGGTCATGGGGTATCCATCCATGACACAAAATCAGTACATGCACAGTAAAAAAACACACAATAAGCAAAGGAACAGTGCTTTTATTGCTGTTCTTCATCTTAAAGTTACAGTTAGGCCTTCAACACGAAGCAAAAAAAACTCTCACCTCACTTAAGTCGTTTTTACTCTGACAATAAAAGTACAATTTATCGTCAGGAAATCGATTTGTATGTTTTGTATGCAAATTCCTTGTTGAAAACAATATGGCGGACGTATTCAAAAGGTAAATAACTCGACTTAAAAGCAAAGTACTGGAGTACTGTTGGCATACTGACATTTTTTTTGTTGAATTTTTGCAATTTGTTTGTGAACTGATGCATTTGTATTATTTAATTGTAATAAATTGTATAAGTGAAAGAATTTTGCCACTGTTTTGATGCTATTTTATTAATGTTAATGACTGAATTTGTGATTGACTCATTGACATAATACCACAATTACATCTGTTTCTCTCTAGATACATGTACATGTATATTAAAAAAGAAATATAGAGATCATATTATTTATTTCAAGTACATAGCCAATGTATACAATGATAACAAGTCCTCGGGTCAAATCTATCGGTCCTTGGGTAAATAATTAGTTCTTGTGAGTCCTCATGGTACCTATTTTCATGCATTTCAGCGATGATCCTTTTGTACTGGATTTTATACTGAATAAAATTAGTTAGTTAGTTAGTTAGTTAGTTAAAATGAGAACTGAATACCAAGATAATGGTTTACAAAAATCCTACTTTTTGATGGTTATTTAAGGAATGACTGTAATATTTTTTCTGTCTATGAAGAAATAACATCAATATGACAATAATGTGGTGCATACTGAATAACTGCATACATGTAGCTTCAAAGTAGGAAGGCGTCACAGCAAAAAATTAAAAGAGCTTTTCTAGACATAGGAAGGCGCCACAGCAAAAAATCAAATAGCCTTTTAGTCATAGGAAGGCATCACAGCAAAACAAAAATTGCCTTTCTAGACGTGTAATAATTACTTTGACTCCCGTGCTCGGTGTCTTTTGGAAAAATGTCATTTACCTGAATGTTTGCGTCATGACAGCAAATATCTTGAAATCAAGTTTATGTTTTTATAACTGAAAATTGATACCTGTTTTGGGGTAAACTACACATAATTGCATAAATGTTGATTATACCCATTTTATGAGGATCTTCCCGAACCTGTTGATACGGCAAACAGATAAAGCCCCTCAAATTGGCTCATTATCTTATTGCTATCCCAACTACGGGTCTTTAAAATTACCTTTAATAGTCTTGTACTTCTTATGCTTGGTGTCTTAAACATTTTATCTGTAATACATAAGTTTATCCTCTAATTATGTTTATGTAAGACCGGGAGAAGATTTCAGCATGCAAACTGTTATACTGGGATTAGTGTACTTATGTTCAATTTGAGCAAACGGACTGAAGAAATTAGTAAACCAGTTTGATATATGAAACACAAAAATTTTCCGGTCCTTTTTCCGGAAAAAAAATCATGATCCTTAAGATGGAAATAAACAATTAATTTCCCCATAGGCGACAATGATAGCCTTTTTTGAGATACAGACTTTAGAAAGTTGATTTTTTTAACGAAACCTTGCTAGAATTACAGAAAAGTTATTCGGACAGTATTTTTTGGTCCAAAAAATATAGGTTCGCGTTGCTTTTCTTAACGTATTTTGTACTTATCTCCCATGCCTATCAATTTTGCACTTAAAAATACGTGTCTCGTCCTAGCGTTAAAAAGACATCTCATTTCCGTTAGGGCTAAGGAAAATAATTTGTTTGGCCTTTGATATAATGCAGAATGCACGAAGTCTCTAATAATAAAAAATAACGGGCGCACATATCAATCAATCAGGATTAGCCATACTCTTAATTCTGAATACCATGTTATGCTCATAAAATGGCTGCGCCCATACAATCTAATGGTGTATTGTAACCTATACGGTATTTAATACTTTCTAGAATCATGCAATTCATAGTGCGTTAGATGCACAAATATATATGCCACATATAAATCAGCTTCAAACCGTTCTGGCATTACTCTCTGAATTTTCACAATTTTTTTTCAGAGGTGACCCCAGTCGAAAAATGTGAGAAAAAAAAATCAGATTTTTTTAGTAAATGCGGTACTACTAAAAAGGGCCTGAAGATAATGTCCACTTTCTCGAATGATTCTTTATATGTCATCAAGTACTGATTATATTGATACCAAAACCGATCCTATATGTAACTACTACGGTAAATTTTGAACAACAGTTTTAAATGAAACCATTTTCGTATAAAAGTACATTTTTGAAACAGACTATAGCATTTCAAAATATGAAAAATGTGTAAATATTGGTGTTTAAACATCGAAAACTATTCGTTAACTACAAAATGTCATGTCTATTCTAATTTTTATAGTTTGTCATTCGAGTGAACATTTCAATGATCGAAGGGGACCATTTCTGTACATTTTCACTAAATTTGGTAATTTCGATAACAGCACTTGGGTCGATACTGTCATGTTTGAAAATCGATTTTTATATCTAAACTCTAGATGTGTACGTGCTTTTTTCAAACAAATCAGCAGAAGTTCAGAAAATGACATATTCTCTACACAGTAAGTCAAAAGTCGAGCCCACCCTTGTTTCCAAGGTAAAACGCAATACAAATATGAAACAGACTATAGCTTAAAAACTAGTTAATCAATAATTCATTTATCACCAAAAAATACGGTTTCACATCAAATTTCAAATAAAACAACTGTTTTTGACACTTTTTGAGCACTATGATTAAGCAATGTCGACTCTTTATAGATTGAAATAAACAATTAATTTCCCCATAGGCGACAATGATAGCCTTTTTTGAGATACAGACTTTAGAAAGTTGATTTTTTTAACGAAACCTTGCTAGAATTACAGAAAAGTTATTCGGACAGTATTTTTTGGTCCAAAAAATATAGGTTCGCGTTGCTTTTCTTAACGTATTTTGTACTTATCTCCCATGCCTATCAATTTTGCACTTAAAAATACGTGTCTCGTCCTAGCGTTAAAAAGACATCTCATTTCCGTTAGGGCTAAGGAAAATAATTTGTTTGGCCTTTGATATAATGCAGAATGCACGAAGTCTCTAATAATAAAAAATAACGGGCGCACATATCAATCAATCAGGATTAGCCATACTCTTAATTCTGAATACCATGTTATGCTCATAAAATGGCTGCGCCCATACAATCTAATGGTGTATTGTAACCTATACGGTATTTAATACTTTCTAGAATCATGCAATTCATAGTGCGTTAGATGCACAAATATATATGCCACATATAAATCAGCTTCAAACCGTTCTGGCATTACTCTCTGAATTTTCACAATTTTTTTTCAGAGGTGACCCCAGTCGAAAAATGTGAGAAAAAAAAATCAGATTTTTTTAGTAAATGCGGTACTACTAAAAAGGGCCTGAAGATAATGTCCACTTTCTCGAATGATTCTTTATATGTCATCAAGTACTGATTATATTGATACCAAAACCGATCCTATATGTAACTACTACGGTAAATTTTGAACAACAGTTTTAAATGAAACCATTTTCGTATAAAAGTACATTTTTGAAACAGACTATAGCATTTCAAAATATGAAAAATGTGTAAATATTGGTGTTTAAACATCGAAAACTATTCGTTAACTACAAAATGTCATGTCTATTCTAATTTTTATAGTTTGTCATTCGAGTGAACATTTCAATGATCGAAGGGGACCATTTCTGTACATTTTCACTAAATTTGGTAATTTCGATAACAGCACTTGGGTCGATACTGTCATGTTTGAAAATCGATTTTTATATCTAAACTCTAGATGTGTACGTGCTTTTTTCAAACAAATCAGCAGAAGTTCAGAAAATGACATATTCTCTACACAGTAAGTCAAAAGTCGAGCCCACCCTTGTTTCCAAGGTAAAACGCAATACAAATATGAAACAGACTATAGCTTAAAAACTAGTTAATCAATAATTCATTTATCACCAAAAAATACGGTTTCACATCAAATTTCAAATAAAACAACTGTTTTTGACACTTTTTGAGCACTATGATTAAGCAATGTCGACTCTTTATAGATTGAAATAAACAATTAATTTCCCCATAGGCGACACTGATAGCCTTTTTTGAGATACAGACTTTAGAAAGTTGATTTTTTTAACGAAACCTTGCTAGAATTACAGAAAAGTTATTCGGACAGTATTTTTTGGTCCAAAAAATATAGGTTCGCGTTGCTTTTCTTAACGTATTTTGTACTTATCTCCCATGCCTATCAATTTTGCACTTAAAAATACGTGTCTCGTCCTAGCGTTAAAAAGACATCTCATTTCCGTTAGGGCTAAGGAAAATAATTTGTTTGGCCTTTGATATAATGCAGAATGCACGAAGTCTCTAATAATAAAAAATAACGGGCGCACATATCAATCAATCAGGATTAGCCATACTCTTAATTCTGAATACCATGTTATGCTCATAAAATGGCTGCGCCCATACAATCTAATGGTGTATTGTAACCTATACGGTATTTAATACTTTCTAGAATCATGCAATTCATAGTGCGTTAGATGCACAAATATATATGCCACATATAAATCAGCTTCAAACCGTTCTGGCATTACTCTCTGAATTTTCACAATTTTTTTTCAGAGGTGACCCCAGTCGAAAAATGTGAGAAAATAAAATCAGATTTTTTTAGTAAATGCGGTACTACTAAAAAGGGCCTGAAGATAATGTCCACTTTCTCGAATGATTCTTTATATGTCATCAAGTACTGATTATATTGATACCAAAACCGATCCTATATGTAACTACTACGGTAAATTTTGAACAACAGTTTTAAATGAAACCATTTTCGTATAAAAGTACATTTTTGAAACAGACTATAGCATTTCAAAATATGAAAAATGTGTAAATATTGGTGTTTAAACATCGAAAACTATTCGTTAACTACAAAATGTCATGTCTATTCTAATTTTTATAGTTTGTCATTCGAGTGAACATTTCAATGATCGAAGGGGACCATTTCTGTACATTTTCACTAAATTTGGTAATTTCGATAACAGCACTTGGGTCGATACTGTCATGTTTGAAAATCGATTTTTATATCTAAACTCTAGATGTGTACGTGCTTTTTTCAAACAAATCAGCAGAAGTTCAGAAAATGACATATTCTCTACACAGTAAGTCAAAAGTCGAGCCCACCCTTGTTTCCAAGGTAAAACGCAATACAAATATGAAACAGACTATAGCTTAAAAACTAGTTAATCAATAATTCATTTATCACCAAAAAATACGGTTTCACATCAAATTTCAAATAAAACAACTGTTTTTGACACTTTTTGAGCACTATGATTAAGCAATGTCGACTCTTTATAGATTGAAATAAACAATTAATTTCCCCATAGGCGACAATGATAGCCTTTTTTGAGATACAGACTTTAGAAAGTTGATTTTTTTAACGAAACCTTGCTAGAATTACAGAAAAGTTATTCGGACAGTATTTTTTGGTCCAAAAAATATAGGTTCGCGTTGCTTTTCTTAACGTATTTTGTACTTATCTCCCATGCCTATCAATTTTGCACTTAAAAATACGTGTCTCGTCCTAGCGTTAAAAAGACATCTCATTTCCGTTAGGGCTAAGGAAAATAATTTGTTTGGCCTTTGATATAATGCAGAATGCACGAAGTCTCTAATAATAAAAAATAACGGGCGCACATATCAATCAATCAGGATTAGCCATACTCTTAATTCTGAATACCATGTTATGCTCATAAAATGGCTGCGCCCATACAATCTAATGGTGTATTGTAACCTATACGGTATTTAATACTTTCTAGAATCATGCAATTCATAGTGCGTTAGATGCACAAATATATATGCCACATATAAATCAGCTTCAAACCGTTCTGGCATTACTCTCTGAATTTTCACAATTTTTTTTCAGAGGTGACCCCAGTCGAAAAATGTGAGAAAAAAAAATCAGATTTTTTTAGTAAATGCGGTACTACTAAAAAGGGCCTGAAGATAATGTCCACTTTCTCGAATGATTCTTTATATGTCATCAAGTACTGATTATATTGATACCAAAACCGATCCTATATGTAACTACTACGGTAAATTTTGAACAACAGTTTTAAATGAAACCATTTTCGTATAAAAGTACATTTTTGAAACAGACTATAGCATTTCAAAATATGAAAAATGTGTAAATATTGGTGTTTAAACATCGAAAACTATTCGTTAACTACAAAATGTCATGTCTATTCTAATTTTTATAGTTTGTCATTCGAGTGAACATTTCAATGATCGAAGGGGACCATTTCTGTACATTTTCACTAAATTTGGTAATTTCGATAACAGCACTTGGGTCGATACTGTCATGTTTGAAAATCGATTTTTATATCTAAACTCTAGATGTGTACGTGCTTTTTTCAAACAAATCAGCAGAAGTTCAGAAAATGACATATTCTCTACACAGTAAGTCAAAAGTCGAGCCCACCCTTGTTTCCAAGGTAAAACGCAATACAAATATGAAACAGACTATAGCTTAAAAACTAGTTAATCAATAATTCATTTATCACCAAAAAATACGGTTTCACATCAAATTTCAAATAAAACAACTGTTTTTGACACTTTTTGAGCACTATGATTAAGCAATGTCGACTCTTTATAGATTGAAATAAACAATTAATTTCCCCATAGGCGACAATGATAGCCTTTTTTGAGATACAGACTTTAGAAAGTTGATTTTTTTAACGAAACCTTGCTAGAATTACAGAAAAGTTATTCGGACAGTATTTTTTGGTCCAAAAAATATAGGTTCGCGTTGCTTTTCTTAACGTATTTTGTACTTATCTCCCATGCCTATCAATTTTGCACTTAAAAATACGTGTCTCGTCCTAGCGTTAAAAAGACATCTCATTTCCGTTAGGGCTAAGGAAAATAATTTGTTTGGCCTTTGATATAATGCAGAATGCACGAAGTCTCTAATAATAAAAAATAACGGGCGCACATATCAATCAATCAGGATTAGCCATACTCTTAATTCTGAATACCATGTTATGCTCATAAAATGGCTGCGCCCATACAATCTAATGGTGTATTGTAACCTATACGGTATTTAATACTTTCTAGAATCATGCAATTCATAGTGCGTTAGATGCACAAATATATATGCCACATATAAATCAGCTTCAAACCGTTCTGGCATTACTCTCTGAATTTTCACAATTTTTTTTCAGAGGTGACCCCAGTCGAAAAATGTGAGAAAAAAAAATCAGATTTTTTTAGTAAATGCGGTACTACTAAAAAGGGCCTGAAGATAATGTCCACTTTCTCGAATGATTCTTTATATGTCATCAAGTACTGATTATATTGATACCAAAACCGATCCTATATGTAACTACTACGGTAAATTTTGAACAACAGTTTTAAATGAAACCATTTTCGTATAAAAGTACATTTTTGAAACAGACTATAGCATTTCAAAATATGAAAAATGTGTAAATATTGGTGTTTAAACATCGAAAACTATTCGTTAACTACAAAATGTCATGTCTATTCTAATTTGTATAGTTTGTCATTCGAGTGAACATTTCAATGATCGAAGGGGACCATTTCTGTACATTTTCACTAAATTTGGTAATTTCGATAACAGCACTTGGGTCGATACTGTCATGTTTGAAAATCGATTTTTATATCTAAACTCTAGATGTGTACGTGCTTTTTTCAAACAAATCAGCAGAAGTTCAGAAAATGACATATTCTCTACACAGTAAGTCAAAAGTCGAGCCCACCCTTGTTTCCAAGGTAAAACGCAATACAAATATGAAACAGACTATAGCTTAAAAACTAGTTAATCAATAATTCATTTATCACCAAAAAATACGGTTTCACATCAAATTTCAAATAAAACAACTGTTTTTGACACTTTTTGAGCACTATGATTAAGCAATGTCGACTCTTTATAGATTGAAATAAACAATTAATTTCCCCATAGGCGACAATGATAGCCTTTTTTGAGATACAGACTTTAGAAAGTTGATTTTTTTAACGAAACCTTGCTAGAATTACAGAAAAGTTATTCGGACAGTATTTTTTGGTCCAAAAAATATAGGTTCGCGTTGCTTTTCTTAACGTATTTTGTACTTATCTCCCATGCCTATCAATTTTGCACTTAAAAATACGTGTCTCGTCCTAGCGTTAAAAAGACATCTCATTTCCGTTAGGGCTAAGGAAAATAATTTGTTTGGCCTTTGATATAATGCAGAATGCACGAAGTCTCTAATAATAAAAAATAACGGGCGCACATATCAATCAATCAGGATTAGCCATACTCTTAATTCTGAATACCATGTTATGCTCATAAAATGGCTGCGCCCATACAATCTAATGGTGTATTGTAACCTATACGGTATTTAATACTTTCTAGAATCATGCAATTCATAGTGCGTTAGATGCACAAATATATATGCCACATATAAATCAGCTTCAAACCGTTCTGGCATTACTCTCTGAATTTTCACAATTTTTTTTCAGAGGTGACCCCAGTCGAAAAATGTGAGAAAAAAAAATCAGATTTTTTTAGTAAATGCGGTACTACTAAAAAGGGCCTGAAGATAATGTCCACTTTCTCGAATGATTCTTTATATGTCATCAAGTACTGATTATATTGATACCAAAACCGATCCTATATGTAACTACTACGGTAAATTTTGAACAACAGTTTTAAATGAAACCATTTTCGTATAAAAGTACATTTTTGAAACAGACTATAGCATTTCAAAATATGAAAAATGTGTAAATATTGGTGTTTAAACATCGAAAACTATTCGTTAACTACAAAATGTCATGTCTATTCTAATTTTTATAGTTTGTCATTCGAGTGAACATTTCAATGATCGAAGGGGACCATTTCTGTACATTTTCACTAAATTTGGTAATTTCGATAACAGCACTTGGGTCGATACTGTCATGTTTGAAAATCGATTTTTATATCTAAACTCTAGATGTGTACGTGCTTTTTTCAAACAAATCAGCAGAAGTTCAGAAAATGACATATTCTCTACACAGTAAGTCAAAAGTCGAGCCCACCCTTGTTTCCAAGGTAAAACGCAATACAAATATGAAACAGACTATAGCTTAAAAACTAGTTAATCAATAATTCATTTATCACCAAAAAATACGGTTTCACATCAAATTTCAAATAAAACAACTGTTTTTGACACTTTTTGAGCACTATGATTAAGCAATGTCGACTCTTTATACGGTATTTAATACTTTCTAGAATCATGCAATTCATAGTGCGTTAGATGCACAAATATATATGCCACATATAAATCAGCTTCAAACCGTTCTGGCATTACTCTCTGAATTTTCACAATTTTTTTTCAGAGGTGACCCCAGTCGAAAAATGTGAGAAAAAAAAATCAGATTTTTTTAGTAAATGCGGTACTACTAAAAAGGGCCTGAAGATAATGTCCACTTTCTCGAATGATTCTTTATATGTCATCAAGTACTGATTATATTGATACCAAAACCGATCCTATATGTAACTACTACGGTAAATTTTGAACAACAGTTTTAAATGAAACCATTTTCGTATAAAAGTACATTTTTGAAACAGACTATAGCATTTCAAAATATGAAAAATGTGTAAATATTGGTGTTTAAACATCGAAAACTATTCGTTAACTACAAAATGTCATGTCTATTCTAATTTTTATAGTTTGTCATTCGAGTGAACATTTCAATGATCGAAGGGGACCATTTCTGTACATTTTCACTAAATTTGGTAATTTCGATAACAGCACTTGGGTCGATACTGTCATGTTTGAAAATCGATTTTTATATCTAAACTCTAGATGTGTACGTGCTTTTTTCAAACAAATCAGCAGAAGTTCAGAAAATGACATATTCTCTACACAGTAAGTCAAAAGTCGAGCCCACCCTTGTTTCCAAGGTAAAACGCAATACAAATATGAAACAGACTATAGCTTAAAAACTAGTTAATCAATAATTCATTTATCACCAAAAAATACGGTTTCACATCAAATTTCAAATAAAACAACTGTTTTTGACACTTTTTGAGCACTATGATTAAGCAATGTCGACTCTTTATAGATTGAAATAAACAATTAATTTCCCCATAGGCGACAATGATAGCCTTTTTTGAGATACAGACTTTAGAAAGTTGATTTTTTTAACGAAACCTTGCTAGAATTACAGAAAAGTTATTCGGACAGTATTTTTTGGTCCAAAAAATATAGGTTCGCGTTGCTTTTCTTAACGTATTTTGTACTTATCTCCCATGCCTATCAATTTTGCACTTAAAAATACGTGTCTCGTCCTAGCGTTAAAAAGACATCTCATTTCCGTTAGGGCTAAGGAAAATAATTTGTTTGGCCTTTGATATAATGCAGAATGCACGAAGTCTCTAATAATAAAAAATAACGGGCGCACATATCAATCAATCAGGATTAGCCATACTCTTAATTCTGAATACCATGTTATGCTCATAAAATGGCTGCGCCCATACAATCTAATGGTGTATTGTAACCTATACGGTATTTAATACTTTCTAGAATCATGCAATTCATAGTGCGTTAGATGCACAAATATATATGCCACATATAAATCAGCTTCAAACCGTTCTGGCATTACTCTCTGAATTTTCACAATTTTTTTTCAGAGGTGACCCCAGTCGAAAAATGTGAGAAAAAAAAATCAGATTTTTTTAGTAAATGCGGTACTACTAAAAAGGGCCTGAAGATAATGTCCACTTTCTCGAATGATTCTTTATATGTCACCAAGTACTGATTATATTGATACCAAAACCGA
Source organism: Mytilus californianus (assembly GCF_021869535.1). Classification (NCBI taxonomy): domain Eukaryota; kingdom Metazoa; phylum Mollusca; class Bivalvia; order Mytilida; family Mytilidae; genus Mytilus; species Mytilus californianus. Next base: position 54,404,758 of record NW_026262679.1, on the reverse strand, counting down.
TCCTATATGTAACTACTACGGTAAATTTTGAACAACAGTTTTAAATGAAACCATTTTCGTATAAAAGTACATTTTTGAAACAGACTATAGCATTTCAAAATATGAAAAATGTGTAAATATTGGTGTTTAAACATCGAAAACTATTCGTTAACTACAAAATGTCATGTCTATTCTAATTTTTATAGTTTGTCATTCGAGTGAACATTTCAATGATCGAAGGGGACCATTTCTGTACATTTTCACTAAATTTGGTAATTTCGATAACAGCACTTGGGTCGATACTGTCATGTTTGAAAATCGATTTTTATATCTAAACTCTAGATGTGTACGTGCTTTTTTCAAACAAATCAGCAGAAGTTCAGAAAATGACATATTCTCTACACAGTAAGTCAAAAGTCGAGCCCACCCTTGTTTCCAAGGTAAAACGCAATACAAATATGAAACAGACTATAGCTTAAAAACTAGTTAATCAATAATTCATTTATCACCAAAAAATACGGTTTCACATCAAATTTCAAATAAAACAACTGTTTTTGACACTTTTTGAGCACTATGATTAAGCAATGTCGACTCTTTATAGATTGAAATAAACAATTAATTTCCCCATAGGCGACAATGATAGCCTTTTTTGAGATACAGACTTTAGAAAGTTGATTTTTTTAACGAAACCTTGCTAGAATTACAGAAAAGTTATTCGGACAGTATTTTTTGGTCCAAAAAATATAGGTTCGCGTTGCTTTTCTTAACGTATTTTGTACTTATCTCCCATGCCTATCAATTTTGCACTTAAAAATACGTGTCTCGTCCTAGCGTTAAAAAGACATCTCATTTCCGTTAGGGCTAAGGAAAATAATTTGTTTGGCCTTTGATATAATGCAGAATGCACGAAGTCTCTAATAATAAAAAATAACGGGCGCACATATCAATCAATCAGGATTAGCCATACTCTTAATTCTGAATACCATGTTATGCTCATAAAATGGCTGCGCCCATACAATCTAATGGTGTATTGTAACCTATACGGTATTTAATACTTTCTAGAATCATGCAATTCATAGTGCGTTAGATGCACAAATATATATGCCACATATAAATCAGCTTCAAACCGTTCTGGCATTACTCTCTGAATTTTCACAATTTTTTTTCAGAGGTGACCCCAGTCGAAAAATGTGAGAAAAAAAAATCAGATTTTTTTAGTAAATGCGGTACTACTAAAAAGGGCCTGAAGATAATGTCCACTTTCTCGAATGATTCTTTATATGTCATCAAGTACTGATTATATTGATACCAAAACCGATCCTATATGTAACTACTACGGTAAATTTTGAACAACAGTTTTAAATGAAACCATTTTCGTATAAAAGTACATTTTTGAAACAGACTATAGCATTTCAAAATATGAAAAATGTGTAAATATTGGTGTTTAAACATCGAAAACTATTCGTTAACTACAAAATGTCATGTCTATTCTAATTTTTATAGTTTGTCATTCGAGTGAACATTTCAATGATCGAAGGGGACCATTTCTGTACATTTTCACTAAATTTGGTAATTTCGATAACAGCACTTGGGTCGATACTGTCATGTTTGAAAATCGATTTTTATATCTAAACTCTAGATGTGTACGTGCTTTTTTCAAACAAATCAGCAGAAGTTCAGAAAATGACATATTCTCTACACAGTAAGTCAAAAGTCGAGCCCACCCTTGTTTCCAAGGTAAAACGCAATACAAATATGAAACAGACTATAGCTTAAAAACTAGTTAATCAATAATTCATTTATCACCAAAAAATACGGTTTCACATCAAATTTCAAATAAAACAACTGTTTTTGACACTTTTTGAGCACTATGATTAAGCAATGTCGACTCTTTATAGATTGAAATAAACAATTAATTTCCCCATAGGCGACAATGATAGCCTTTTTTGAGATACAGACTTTAGAAAGTTGATTTTTTTAACGAAACCTTGCTAGAATTACAGAAAAGTTATTCGGACAGTATTTTTTGGTCCAAAAAATATAGGTTCGCGTTGCTTTTCTTAACGTATTTTGTACTTATCTCCCATGCCTATCAATTTTGCACTTAAAAATACGTGTCTCGTCCTAGCGTTAAAAAGACATCTCATTTCCGTTAGGGCTAAGGAAAATAATTTGTTTGGCCTTTGATATAATGCAGAATGCACGAAGTCTCTAATAATAAAAAATAACGGGCGCACATATCAATCAATCAGGATTAGCCATACTCTTAATTCTGAATACCATGTTATGCTCATAAAATGGCTGCGCCCATACAATCTAATGGTGTATTGTAACCTATACGGTATTTAATACTTTCTAGAATCATGCAATTCATAGTGCGTTAGATGCACAAATATATATGCCACATATAAATCAGCTTCAAACCGTTCTGGCATTACTCTCTGAATTTTCACAATTTTTTTTCAGAGGTGACCCCAGTCGAAAAATGTGAGAAAAAAAAATCAGATTTTTTTAGTAAATGCGGTACTACTAAAAAGGGCCTGAAGATAATGTCCACTTTCTCGAATGATTCTTTATATGTCATCAAGTACTGATTATATTGATACCAAAACCGATCCTATATGTAACTACTACGGTAAATTTTGAACAACAGTTTTAAATGAAACCATTTTCGTATAAAAGTACATTTTTGAAACAGACTATAGCATTTCAAAATATGAAAAATGTGTAAATATTGGTGTTTAAACATCGAAAACTATTCGTTAACTACAAAATGTCATGTCTATTCTAATTTTTATAGTTTGTCATTCGAGTGAACATTTCAATGATCGAAGGGGACCATTTCTGTACATTTTCACTAAATTTGGTAATTTCGATAACAGCACTTGGGTCGATACTGTCATGTTTGAAAATCGATTTTTATATCTAAACTCTAGATGTGTACGTGCTTTTTTCAAACAAATCAGCAGAAGTTCAGAAAATGACATATTCTCTACACAGTAAGTCAAAAGTCGAGCCCACCCTTGTTTCCAAGGTAAAACGCAATACAAATATGAAACAGACTATAGCTTAAAAACTAGTTAATCAATAATTCATTTATCACCAAAAAATACGGTTTCACATCAAATTTCAAATAAAACAACTGTTTTTGACACTTTTTGAGCACTATGATTAAGCAATGTCGACTCTTTATAGATTGAAATAAACAATTAATTTCCCCATAGGCGACAATGATAGCCTTTTTTGAGATACAGACTTTAGAAAGTTGATTTTTTTAACGAAACCTTGCTAGAATTACAGAAAAGTTATTCGGACAGTATTTTTTGGTCCAAAAAATATAGGTTCGCGTTGCTTTTCTTAACGTATTTTGTACTTATCTCCCATGCCTATCAATTTTGCACTTAAAAATACGTGTCTCGTCCTAGCGTTAAAAAGACATCTCATTTCCGTTAGGGCTAAGGAAAATAATTTGTTTGGCCTTTGATATAATGCAGAATGCACGAAGTCTCTAATAATAAAAAATAACGGGCGCACATATCAATCAATCAGGATTAGCCATACTCTTAATTCTGAATACCATGTTATGCTCATAAAATGGCTGCGCCCATACAATCTAATGGTGTATTGTAACCTATACGGTATTTAATACTTTCTAGAATCATGCAATTCATAGTGCGTTAGATGCACAAATATATATGCCACATATAAATCAGCTTCAAACCGTTCTGGCATTACTCTCTGAATTTTCACAATTTTTTTTCAGAGGTGACCCCAGTCGAAAAATGTGAGAAAAAAAAATCAGATTTTTTTAGTAAATGCGGTACTACTAAAAAGGGCCTGAAGATAATGTCCACTTTCTCGAATGATTCTTTATATGTCATCAAGTACTGATTATATTGATACCAAAACCGATCCTATATGTAACTACTACGGTAAATTTTGAACAACAGTTTTAAATGAAACCATTTTCGTATAAAAGTACATTTTTGAAACAGACTATAGCATTTCAAAATATGAAAAATGTGTAAATATTGGTGTTTAAACATCGAAAACTATTCGTTAACTACAAAATGTCATGTCTATTCTAATTTTTATAGTTTGTCATTCGAGTGAACATTTCAATGATCGAAGGGGACCATTTCTGTACATTTTCACTAAATTTGGTAATTTCGATAACAGCACTTGGGTCGATACTGTCATGTTTGAAAATCGATTTTTATATCTAAACTCTAGATGTGTACGTGCTTTTTTCAAACAAATCAGCAGAAGTTCAGAAAATGACATATTCTCTACACAGTAAGTCAAAAGTCGAGCCCACCCTTGTTTCCAAGGTAAAACGCAATACAAATATGAAACAGACTATAGCTTAAAAACTAGTTAATCAATAATTCATTTATCACCAAAAAATACGGTTTCACATCAAATTTCAAATAAAACAACTGTTTTTGACACTTTTTGAGCACTATGATTAAGCAATGTCGACTCTTTATAGATTGAAATAAACAATTAATTTCCCCATAGGCGACAATGATAGCCTTTTTTGAGATACAGACTTTAGAAAGTTGATTTTTTTAACGAAACCTTGCTAGAATTACAGAAAAGTTATTCGGACAGTATTTTTTGGTCCAAAAAATATAGGTTCGCGTTGCTTTTCTTAACGTATTTTGTACTTATCTCCCATGCCTATCAATTTTGCACTTAAAAATACGTGTCTCGTCCTAGCGTTAAAAAGACATCTCATTTCCGTTAGGGCTAAGGAAAATAATTTGTTTGGCCTTTGATATAATGCAGAATGCACGAAGTCTCTAATAATAAAAAATAACGGGCGCACATATCAATCAATCAGGATTAGCCATACTCTTAATTCTGAATACCATGTTATGCTCATAAAATGGCTGCGCCCATACAATCTAATGGTGTATTGTAACCTATACGGTATTTAATACTTTCTAGAATCATGCAATTCATAGTGCGTTAGATGCACAAATATATATGCCACATATAAATCAGCTTCAAACCGTTCTGGCATTACTCTCTGAATTTTCACAATTTTTTTTCAGAGGTGACCCCAGTCGAAAAATGTGAGAAAAAAAAATCAGATTTTTTTAGTAAATGCGGTACTACTAAAAAGGGCCTGAAGATAATGTCCACTTTCTCGAATGATTCTTTATATGTCATCAAGTACTGATTATATTGATACCAAAACCGATCCTATATGTAACTACTACGGTAAATTTTGAACAACAGTTTTAAATGAAACCATTTTCGTATAAAAGTACATTTTTGAAACAGACTATAGCATTTCAAAATATGAAAAATGTGTAAATATTGGTGTTTAAACATCGAAAACTATTCGTTAACTACAAAATGTCATGTCTATTCTAATTTTTATAGTTTGTCATTCGAGTGAACATTTCAATGATCGAAGGGGACCATTTCTGTACATTTTCACTAAATTTGGTAATTTCGATAACAGCACTTGGGTCGATACTGTCATGTTTGAAAATCGATTTTTATATCTAAACTCTAGATGTGTACGTGCTTTTTTCAAACAAATCAGCAGAAGTTCAGAAAATGACATATTCTCTACACAGTAAGTCAAAAGTCGAGCCCACCCTTGTTTCCAAGGTAAAACGCAATACAAATATGAAACAGACTATAGCTTAAAAACTAGTTAATCAATAATTCATTTATCACCAAAAAATACGGTTTCACATCAAATTTCAAATAAAACAACTGTTTTTGACACTTTTTGAGCACTATGATTAAGCAATGTCGACTCTTTATAGATTGAAATAAACAATTAATTTCCCCATAGGCGACAATGATAGCCTTTTTTGAGATACAGACTTTAGAAAGTTGATTTTTTTAACGAAACCTTGCTAGAATTACAGAAAAGTTATTCGGACAGTATTTTTTGGTCCAAAAAATATAGGTTCGCGTTGCTTTTCTTAACGTATTTTGTACTTATCTCCCATGCCTATCAATTTTGCACTTAAAAATACGTGTCTCGTCCTAGCGTTAAAAAGACATCTCATTTCCGTTAGGGCTAAGGAAAATAATTTGTTTGGCCTTTGATATAATGCAGAATGCACGAAGTCTCTAATAATAAAAAATAACGGGCGCACATATCAATCAATCAGGATTAGCCATACTCTTAATTCTGAATACCATGTTATGCTCATAAAATGGCTGCGCCCATACAATCTAATGGTGTATTGTAACCTATACGGTATTTAATACTTTCTAGAATCATGCAATTCATAGTGCGTTAGATGCACAAATATATATGCCACATATAAATCAGCTTCAAACCGTTCTGGCATTACTCTCTGAATTTTCACAATTTTTTTTCAGAGGTGACCCCAGTCGAAAAATGTGAGAAAAAAAAATCAGATTTTTTTAGTAAATGCGGTACTACTAAAAAGGGCCTGAAGATAATGTCCACTTTCTCGAATGATTCTTTATATGTCATCAAGTACTGATTATATTGATACCAAAACCGATCCTATATGTAACTACTACGGTAAATTTTGAACAACAGTTTTAAATGAAACCATTTTCGTATAAAAGTACATTTTTGAAACAGACTATAGCATTTCAAAATATGAAAAATGTGTAAATATTGGTGTTTAAACATCGAAAACTATTCGTTAACTACAAAATGTCATGTCTATTCTAATTTTTATAGTTTGTCATTCGAGTGAACATTTCAATGATCGAAGGGGACCATTTCTGTACATTTTCACTAAATTTGGTAATTTCGATAACAGCACTTGGGTCGATACTGTCATGTTTGAAAATCGATTTTTATATCTAAACTCTAGATGTGTACGTGCTTTTTTCAAACAAATCAGCAGAAGTTCAGAAAATGACATATTCTCTACACAGTAAGTCAAAAGTCGAGCCCACCCTTGTTTCCAAGGTAAAACGCAATACAAATATGAAACAGACTATAGCTTAAAAACTAGTTAATCAATAATTCATTTATCACCAAAAAATACGGTTTCACATCAAATTTCAAATAAAACAACTGTTTTTGACACTTTTTGAGCACTATGATTAAGCAATGTCGACTCTTTATAGATTGAAATAAACAATTAATTTCCCCATAGGCGACAATGATAGCCTTTTTTGAGATACAGACTATAGAAAGTTGATTTTTTTAACGAAACCTTGCTAGAATTACAGAAAAGTTATTCGGACAGTATTTTTTGGTCCAAAAAATATAGGTTCGCGTTGCTTTTCTTAACGTATTTTGTACTTATCTCCCATGCCTATCAATTTTGCACTTAAAAATACGTGTCTCGTCCTAGCGTTAAAAAGACATCTCATTTCCGTTAGGGCTAAGGAAAATAATTTGTTTGGCCTTTGATATAATGCAGAATGCACGAAGTCTCTAATAATAAAAAATAACGGGCGCACATATCAATCAATCAGGATTAGCCATACTCTTAATTCTGAATACCATGTTATGCTCATAAAATGGCTGCGCCCATACAATCTAATGGTGTATTGTAACCTATACGGTATTTAATACTTTCTAGAATCATGCAATTCATAGTGCGTTAGATGCACAAATATATATGCCACATATAAATCAGCTTCAAACCGTTCTGGCATTACTCTCTGAATTTTCACAATTTTTTTTCAGAGGTGACCCCAGTCGAAAAATGTGAGAAAAAAAAATCAGATTTTTTTAGTAAATGCGGTACTACTAAAAAGGGCCTGAAGATAATGTCCACTTTCTCGAATGATTCTTTATATGTCATCAAGTACTGATTATATTGATACCAAAACCGATCCTATATGTAACTACTACGGTAAATTTTGAACAACAGTTTTAAATGAAACCATTTTCGTATAAAAGTACATTTTTGAAACAGACTATAGCATTTCAAAATATGAAAAATGTGTAAATATTGGTGTTTAAACATCGAAAACTATTCGTTAACTACAAAATGTCATGTCTATTCTAATTTTTATAGTTTGTCATTCGAGTGAACATTTCAATGATCGAAGGGGACCATTTCTGTACATTTTCACTAATTTGGTAATTTCGATAACAGCACTTGGGTCGATACTGTCATGTTTGAAAATCGATTTTTATATCTAAACTCTAGATGTGTACGTGCTTTTTTCAAACAAATCAGCAGAAGTTCAGAAAATGACATATTCTCTACACAGTAAGTCAAAAGTCGAGCCCACCCTTGTTTCCAAGGTAAAACGCAATACAAATATGAAACAGACTATAGCTTAAAAACTAGTTAATCAATAATTCATTTATCACCAAAAAATACGGTTTCACATCAAATTTCAAATAAAACAACTGTTTTTGACACTTTTTGAGCACTATGATTAAGCAATGTCGACTCTTTATATATAGATTGAAATAAACAATTAATTTCCCCATAGGCGACAATGATAGCCTTTTTTGAGATACAGACTTTAGAAAGTTGATTTTTTTAACGAAACCTTGCTAGAATTACAGAAAAGTTATTCGGACAGTATTTTTTGGTCCAAAAAATATAGGTTCGCGTTGCTTTTCTTAACGTATTTTGTACTTATCTCCCATGCCTATCAATTTTGCACTTAAAAATACGTGTCTCGTCCTAGCGTTAAAAAGACATCTCATTTCCGTTAGGGCTAAGGAAAATAATTTGTTTGGCCTTTGATATAATGCAGAATGCACGAAGTCTCTAATAATAAAAAAATAACGGGCGCACATATCAATCAATCAGGATTAGCCATACTCTTAATTCTGAATACCATGTTATGCTCATAAAATGGCTGCGCCCATACAATCTAATGGTGTATTGTAACCTATACGGTATTTAATACTTTCTAGAATCATGCAATTCATAGTGCGTTAGATGCACAAATATATATGCCACATATAAATCAGCTTCAAACCGTTCTGGCATTACTCTCTGAATTTTCACAATTTTTTTTCAGAGGTGACCCCAGTCGAAAAATGTGAGAAAAAAAAATCAGATTTTTTTAGTAAATGCGGTACTACTAAAAAGGGCCTGAAGATAATGTCCACTTTCTCGAATGATTCTTTATATGTCATCAAGTACTGATTATATTGATACCAAAACCGATCCTATATGTAACTACTACGGTAAATTTTGAACAACAGTTTTAAATGAAACCATTTTCGTATAAAAGTACATTTTTGAAACAGACTATAGCATTTCAAAATATGAAAAATGTGTAAATATTGGTGTTTAAACATCGAAAACTATTCGTTAACTACAAAATGTCATGTCTATTCTAATTTTTATAGTTTGTCATTCGAGTGAACATTTCAATGATCGAAGGGGACCATTTCTGTACATTTTCACTAAATTTGGTAATTTCGATAACAGCACTTGGGTCGATACTGTCATGTTTGAAAATCGATTTTTATATCTAAACTCTAGATGTGTACGTGCTTTTTTCAAACAAATCAGCAGAAGTTCAGAAAATGACATATTCTCTACACAGTAAGTCAAAAGTCGAGCCCACCCTTGTTTCCAAGGTAAAACGCAATACAAATATGAAACAGACTATAGCTTAAAAACTAGTTAATCAATAATTCATTTATCATCAAAAAATACGGTTTCACATCAAATTTCAAATAAAACAACTGTTTTTGACACTTTTTGAGCACTATGATTAAGCAATGTCGACTCTTTATAGATTGAAATAAACAATTAATTTCCCCATAGGCGACAATGATAGCCTTTTTTGAGATACAGACTTTAGAAAGTTGATTTTTTTAACGAAACCTTGCTAGAATTACAGAAAAGTTATTCGGACAGTATTTTTTGGTCCAAAAAATATAGGTTCGCGTTGCTTTTCTTAACGTATTTTGTACTTATCTCCCATGCCTATCAATTTTGCACTTAAAAATACGTGTCTCGTCCTAGCGTTAAAAAGACATCTCATTTCCGTTAGGGCTAAGGAAAATAATTTGTTTGGCCTTTGATATAATGCAGAATGCACGAAGTCTCTAATAATAAAAAATAACGGGCGCACATATCAATCAATCAGGATTAGCCATACTCTTAATTCTGAATACCATGTTATGCTCATAAAATGGCTGCGCCCATACAATCTAATGGTGTATTGTAACCTATACGGTATTTAATACTTTCTAGAATCATGCAATTCATAGTGCGTTAGATGCACAAATATATATGCCACATATAAATCAGCTTCAAACCGTTCTGGCATTACTCTCTGAATTTTCACAATTTTTTTTCAGAGGTGACCCCAGTCGAAAATGTGAGAAAAAAAAATCAGATTTTTTTAGTAAATGCGGTACTACTAAAAAGGGCCTGAAGATAATGTCCACTTTCTCGAATGATTCTTTATATGTCATCAAGTACTGATTATATTGATACCAAAACCGATCCTATATGTAACTACTACGGTAAATTTTGAACAACAGTTTTAAATGAAACCATTTTCGTATAAAAGTACATTTTTGAAACAGACTATAGCATTTCAAAATATGAAAAATGTGTAAATATTGGTGTTTAAACATCGAAAACTATTCGTTAACTACAAAATGTCATGTCTATTCTAATTTTTATAGTTTGTCATTCGAGTGAACATTTCAATGATCGAAGGGGACCATTTCTGTACATTTTCACTAAATTTGGTAATTTCGATAACAGCACTTGGGTCGATACTGTCATGTTTGAAAATCGATTTTTATATCTAAACTCTAGATGTGTACGTGCTTTTTTCAAACAAATCAGCAGAAGTTCAGAAAATGACATATTCTCTACACAGTAAGTCAAAAGTCGAGCCCACCCTTGTTTCCAAGGTAAAACGCAATACAAATATGAAACAGACTATAGCTTAAAAACTAGTTAATCAATAATTCATTTATCATCAAAAAATACGGTTTCACATCAAATTTCAAATAAAACAACTGTTTTTGACACTTTTTGAGCACTATGATTAAGCAATGTCGACTCTTTATAGATTGAAATAAACAATTAATTTCCCCATAGGCGACAATGATAGCCTTTTTTGAGATACAGACTTTAGAAAGTTGATTTTTTTAACGAAACCTTGCTAGAATTACAGAAAAGTTATTCGGACAGTATTTTTTGGTCCAAAAAATATAGGTTCGCGTTGCTTTTCTTAACGTATTTTGTACTTATCTCCCATGCCTATCAATTTTGCACTTAAAAATACGTGTCTCGTCCTAGCGTTAAAAAGACATCTCATTTCCGTTAGGGCTAAGGAAAATAATTTGTTTGGCCTTTGATATAATGCAGAATGCACGAAGTCTCTAATAATAAAAAATAACGGGCGCACATATCAATCAATCAGGATTAGCCATACTCTTAATTCTGAATACCATGTTATGCTCATAAAATGGCTGCGCCCATACAATCTAATGGTGTATTGTAACCTATACGGTATTTAATACTTTCTAGAATCATGCAATTCATAGTGCGTTAGATGCACAAATATATATGCCACATATAAATCAGCTTCAAACCGTTCTGGCATTACTCTCTGAATTTTCACAATTTTTTTTCAGAGGTGACCCCAGTCGAAAAATGTGAGAAAAAAAAATCAGATTTTTTTAGTAAATGCGGTACTACTAAAAAGGGCCTGAAGATAATGTCCACTTTCTCGAATGATTCTTTATATGTCATCAAGTACTGATTATATTGATACCAAAACCGATCCTATATGTAACTACTACGGTAAATTTTGAACAACAGTTTTAAATGAAACCATTTTCGTATAAAAGTACATTTTTGAAACAGACTATAGCATTTCAAAATATGAAAAATGTGTAAATATTGGTGTTTAAACATCGAAAACTATTCGTTAACTACAAAATGTCATGTCTATTCTAATTTTTATAGTTTGTCATTCGAGTGAACATTTCAATGATCGAAGGGGACCATTTCTGTACATTTTCACTAAATTTGGTAATTTCGATAACAGCACTTGGGTCGATACTGTCATGTTTGAAAATCGATTTTTATATCTAAACTCTAGATGTGTACGTGCTTTTTTCAAACAAATCAGCAGAAGTTCAGAAAATGACATATTCTCTACACAGTAAGTCAAAAGTCGAGCCCACCCTTGTTTCCAAGGTAAAACGCAATACAAATATGAAACAGACTATAGCTTAAAAACTAGTTAATCAATAATTCATTTATCACCAAAAAATACGGTTTCACATCAAATTTCAAATAAAACAACTGTTTTTGACACTTTTTGAGCACTATGATTAAGCAATGTCGACTCTTTATAGATTGAAATAAACAATTAATTTCCCCATAGGCGACAATGATAGCCTTTTTTGAGATACAGACTTTAGAAAGTTGATTTTTTTAACGAAACCTTGCTAGAATTACAGAAAAGTTATTCGGACAGTATTTTTTGGTCCAAAAAATATAGGTTCGCGTTGCTTTTCTTAACGTATTTTGTACTTATCTCCCATGCCTATCAATTTTGCACTTAAAAATACGTGTCTCGTCCTAGCGTTAAAAAGACATCTCATTTCCGTTAGGGCTAAGGAAAATAATTTGTTTGGCCTTTGATATAATGCAGAATGCACGAAGTCTCTAATAATAAAAAATAACGGGCGCACATATCAATCAATCAGGATTAGCCATACTCTTAATTCTGAATACCATGTTATGCTCATAAAATGGCTGCGCCCATACAATCTAATGGTGTATTGTAACCTATACGGTATTTAATACTTTCTAGAATCATGCAATTCATAGTGCGTTAGATGCACAAATATATATGCCACATATAAATCAGCTTCAAACCGTTCTGGCATTACTCTCTGAATTTTCACAATTTTTTTTCAGAGGTGACCCCAGTCGAAAAATGTGAGAAAAAAAAATCAGATTTTTTTAGTAAATGCGGTACTACTAAAAAGGGCCTGAAGATAATGTCCACTTTCTCGAATGATTCTTTATATGTCATCAAGTACTGATTATATTGATACCAAAACCGATCCTATATGTAACTACTACGGTAAATTTTGAACAACAGTTTTAAATGAAACCATTTTCGTATAAAAGTACATTTTTGAAACAGACTATAGCATTTCAAAATATGAAAAATGTGTAAATATTGGTGTTTAAACATCGAAAAGTTTTCGTTAACTACAAAATGTCATGTCTATTCTAATTTTTATAGTTTGTCATTCGAGTGAACATTTCAATGATCGAAGGGGACCATTTCTGTACATTTTCACTAAATTTGGTAATTTCGATAACAGCACTTGGGTCGATACTGTCATGTTTGAAAATCGATTTTTATATCTAAACTCTAGATGTGTACGTGCTTTTTTCAAACAAATCAGCAGAAGTTCAGAAAATGACATATTCTCTACACAGTAAGTCAAAAGTCGAGCCCACCCTTGTTTCCAAGGTAAAACGCAATACAAATATGAAACAGACTATAGCTTAAAAACTAGTTAATCAATAATTCATTTATCACCAAAAAATACGGTTTCACATCAAATTTCAAATAAAACAACTGTTTTTGACACTTTTTGAGCACTATGATTAAGCAATGTCGACTCTTTATAGATTGAAATAAACAATTAATTTCCCCATAGGCGACAATGATAGCCTTTTTTGAGATACAGACTTTAGAAAGTTGATTTTTTTAACGAAACCTTGCTAGAATTACAGAAAAGTTATTCGGACAGTATTTTTTGGTCCAAAAAATATAGGTTCGCGTTGCTTTTCTTAACGTATTTTGTACTTATCTCCCATGCCTATCAATTTTGCACTTAAAAATACGTGTCTCGTCCTAGCGTTAAAAAGACATCTCATTTCCGTTAGGGCTAAGGAAAATAATTTGTTTGGCCTTTGATATAATGCAGAATGCACGAAGTCTCTAATAATAAAAAATAACGGGCGCACATATCAATCAATCAGGATTAGCCATACTCTTAATTCTGAATACCATGTTATGCTCATAAAATGGCTGCGCCCATACAATCTAATGGTGTATTGTAACCTATACGGTATTTAATACTTTCTAGAATCATGCAATTCATAGTGCGTTAGATGCACAAATATATATGCCACATATAAATCAGCTTCAAACCGTTCTGGCATTACTCTCTGAATTTTCACAATTTTTTTTCAGAGGTGACCCCAGTCGAAAAATGTGAGAAAAAAAAATCAGATTTTTTTAGTAAATGCGGTACTACTAAAAAGGGCCTGAAGATAATGTCCACTTTCTCGAATGATTCTTTATATGTCATCAAGTACTGATTATATTGATACCAAAACCGATCCTATATGTAACTACTACGGTAAATTTTGAACAACAGTTTTAAATGAAACCATTTTCGTATAAAAGTACATTTTTGAAACAGACTATAGCATTTCAAAATATGAAAAATGTGTAAATATTGGTGTTTAAACATCGAAAACTATTCGTTAACTACAAAATGTCATGTCTATTCTAATTTTTATAGTTTGTCATTCGAGTGAACATTTCAATGATCGAAGGGGACCATTTCTGTACATTTTCACTAAATTTGGTAATTTCGATAACAGCACTTGGGTCGATACTGTCATGTTTGAAAATCGATTTTTATATCTAAACTCTAGATGTGTACGTGCTTTTTTCAAACAAATCAGCAGAAGTTCAGAAAATGACATATTCTCTACACAGTAAGTCAAAAGTCGAGCCCACCCTTGTTTCCAAGGTAAAACGCAATACAAATATGAAACAGACTATAGCTTAAAAACTAGTTAATCAATAATTCATTTATCACCAAAAAATACGGTTTCACATCAAATTTCAAATAAAACAACTGTTTTTGACACTTTTTGAGCACTATGATTAAGCAATGTCGACTCTTTATAGATTGAAATAAACAATTAATTTCCCCATAGGCGACAATGATAGCCTTTTTTGAGATACAGACTTTAGAAAGTTGATTTTTTTAACGAAACCTTGCTAGAATTACAGAAAAGTTATTCGGACAGTATTTTTTGGTCCAAAAAATATAGGTTCGCGTTGCTTTTCTTAACGTATTTTGTACTTATCTCCCATGCCTATCAATTTTGCACTTAAAAATACGTGTCTCGTCCTAGCGTTAAAAAGACATCTCATTTCCGTTAGGGCTAAGGAAAATAATTTGTTTGGCCTTTGATATAATGCAGAATGCACGAAGTCTCTAATAATAAAAAATAACGGGCGCACATATCAATCAATCAGGATTAGCCATACTCTTAATTCTGAATACCATGTTATGCTCATAAAATGGCTGCGCCCATACAATCTAATGGTGTATTGTAACCTATACGGTATTTAATACTTTCTAGAATCATGCAATTCATAGTGCGTTAGATGCACAAATATATATGCCACATATAAATCAGCTTCAAACCGTTCTGGCATTACTCTCTGAATTTTCACAATTTTTTTTCAGAGGTGACCCCAGTCGAAAAATGTGAGAAAAAAAAATCAGATTTTTTTAGTAAATGCGGTACTACTAAAAAGGGCCTGAAGATAATGTCCACTTTCTCGAATGATTCTTTATATGTCATCAAGTACTGATTATATTGATACCAAAACCGATCCTATATGTAACTACTACGGTAAATTTTGAACAACAGTTTTAAATGAAACCATTTTCGTATAAAAGTACATTTTTGAAACAGACTATAGCATTTCAAAATATGAAAAATGTGTAAATATTGGTGTTTAAACATCGAAAAGTTTTCGTTAACTACAAAATGTCATGTCTATTCTAATTTTTATAGTTTGTCATTCGAGTGAACATTTCAATGATCGAAGGGGACCATTTCTGTACATTTTCACTAAATTTGGTAATTTCGATAACAGCACTTGGGTCGATACTGTCATGTTTGAAAATCGATTTTTATATCTAAACTCTAGATGTGTACGTGCTTTTTTCAAACAAATCAGCAGAAGTTCAGAAAATGACATATTCTCTACACAGTAAGTCAAAAGTCGAGCCCACCCTTGTTTCCAAGGTAAAACGCAATACAAATATGAAACAGACTATAGCTTAAAAACTAGTTAATCAATAATTCATTTATCACCAAAAAATACGGTTTCACATCAAATTTCAAATAAAACAACTGTTTTTGACACTTTTTGAGCACTATGATTAAGCAATGTCGACTCTTTATAGATTGAAATAAACAATTAATTTCCCCATAGGCGACAATGATAGCCTTTTTTGAGATACAGACTTTAGAAAGTTGATTTTTTTAACGAAACCTTGCTAGAATTACAGAAAAGTTATTCGGACAGTATTTTTTGGTCCAAAAAATATAGGTTCGCGTTGCTTTTCTTAACGTATTTTGTACTTATCTCCCATGCCTATCAATTTTGCACTTAAAAATACGTGTCTCGTCCTAGCGTTAAAAAGACATCTCATTTCCGTTAGGGCTAAGGAAAATAATTTGTTTGGCCTTTGATATAATGCAGAATGCACGAAGTCTCTAATAATAAAAAATAACGGGCGCACATATCAATCAATCAGGATTAGCCATACTCTTAATTCTGAATACCATGTTATGCTCATAAAATGGCTGCGCCCATACAATCTAATGGTGTATTGTAACCTATACGGTATTTAATACTTTCTAGAATCATGCAATTCATAGTGCGTTAGATGCACAAATATATATGCCACATATAAATCAGCTTCAAACCGTTCTGGCATTACTCTCTGAATTTTCACAATTTTTTTTCAGAGGTGACCCCAGTCGAAAAATGTGAGAAAAAAAAATCAGATTTTTTTAGTAAATGCGGTACTACTAAAAAGGGCCTGAAGATAATGTCCACTTTCTCGAATGATTCTTTATATGTCATCAAGTACTGATTATATTGATACCAAAACCGATCCTATATGTAACTACTACGGTAAATTTTGAACAACAGTTTTAAATGAAACCATTTTCGTATAAAAGTACATTTTTGAAACAGACTATAGCATTTCAAAATATGAAAAATGTGTAAATATTGGTGTTTAAACATCGAAAAGTTTTCGTTAACTACAAAATGTCATGTCTATTCTAATTTTTATAGTTTGTCATTCGAGTGAACATTTCAATGATCGAAGGGGACCATTTCTGTACATTTTCACTAAATTTGGTAATTTCGATAACAGCACTTGGGTCGATACTGTCATGTTTGAAAATCGATTTTTATATCTAAACTCTAGATGTGTACGTGCTTTTTTCAAACAAATCAGCAGAAGTTCAGAAAATGACATATTCTCTACACAGTAAGTCAAAAGTCGAGCCCACCCTTGTTTCCAAGGTAAAACGCAATACAAATATGAAACAGACTATAGCTTAAAAACTAGTTAATCAATAATTCATTTATCACCAAAAAATACGGTTTCACATCAAATTTCAAATAAAACAACTGTTTTTGACACTTTTTGAGCACTATGATTAAGCAATGTCGACTCTTTATAGATTGAAATAAACAATTAATTTCCCCATAGGCGACAATGATAGCCTTTTTTGAGATACAGACTTTAGAAAGTTGATTTTTTTAACGAAACCTTGCTAGAATTACAGAAAAGTTATTCGGACAGTATTTTTTGGTCCAAAAAATATAGGTTCGCGTTGCTTTTCTTAACGTATTTTGTACTTATCTCCCATGCCTATCAATTTTGCACTTA
This sequence comes from Mytilus californianus, assembly GCF_021869535.1. Taxonomy (NCBI): domain Eukaryota; kingdom Metazoa; phylum Mollusca; class Bivalvia; order Mytilida; family Mytilidae; genus Mytilus; species Mytilus californianus. The sequence goes on along the minus strand of NW_026262679.1, from coordinate 54,387,105 downwards.
AAAATACGTGTCTCGTCCTAGCGTTAAAAAGACATCTCATTTCCGTTAGGGCTAAGGAAAATAATTTGTTTGGCCTTTGATATAATGCAGAATGCACGAAGTCTCTAATAATAAAAAATAACGGGCGCACATATCAATCAATCAGGATTAGCCATACTCTTAATTCTGAATACCATGTTATGCTCATAAAATGGCTGCGCCCATACAATCTAATGGTGTATTGTAACCTATACGGTATTTAATACTTTCTAGAATCATGCAATTCATAGTGCGTTAGATGCACAAATATATATGCCACATATAAATCAGCTTCAAACCGTTCTGGCATTACTCTCTGAATTTTCACAATTTTTTTTCAGAGGTGACCCCAGTCGAAAAATGTGAGAAAAAAAAATCAGATTTTTTTAGTAAATGCGGTACTACTAAAAAGGGCCTGAAGATAATGTCCACTTTCTCGAATGATTCTTTATATGTCATCAAGTACTGATTATATTGATACCAAAACCGATCCTATATGTAACTACTACGGTAAATTTTGAACAACAGTTTTAAATGAAACCATTTTCGTATAAAAGTACATTTTTGAAACAGACTATAGCATTTCAAAATATGAAAAATGTGTAAATATTGGTGTTTAAACATCGAAAACTATTCGTTAACTACAAAATGTCATGTCTATTCTAATTTTTATAGTTTGTCATTCGAGTGAACATTTCAATGATCGAAGGGGACCATTTCTGTACATTTTCACTAAATTTGGTAATTTCGATAACAGCACTTGGGTCGATACTGTCATGTTTGAAAATCGATTTTTATATCTAAACTCTAGATGTGTACGTGCTTTTTTCAAACAAATCAGCAGAAGTTCAGAAAATGACATATTCTCTACACAGTAAGTCAAAAGTCGAGCCCACCCTTGTTTCCAAGGTAAAACGCAATACAAATATGAAACAGACTATAGCTTAAAAACTAGTTAATCAATAATTCATTTATCACCAAAAAATACGGTTTCACATCAAATTTCAAATAAAACAACTGTTTTTGACACTTTTTGAGCACTATGATTAAGCAATGTCGACTCTTTATAGATTGAAATAAACAATTAATTTCCCCATAGGCGACAATGATAGCCTTTTTTGAGATACAGACTTTAGAAAGTTGATTTTTTTAACGAAACCTTGCTAGAATTACAGAAAAGTTATTCGGACAGTATTTTTTGGTCCAAAAAATATAGGTTCGCGTTGCTTTTCTTAACGTATTTTGTACTTATCTCCCATGCCTATCAATTTTGCACTTAAAAATACGTGTCTCGTCCTAGCGTTAAAAAGACATCTCATTTCCGTTAGGGCTAAGGAAAATAATTTGTTTGGCCTTTGATATAATGCAGAATGCACGAAGTCTCTAATAATAAAAAATAACGGGCGCACATATCAATCAATCAGGATTAGCCATACTCTTAATTCTGAATACCATGTTATGCTCATAAAATGGCTGCGCCCATACAATCTAATGGTGTATTGTAACCTATACGGTATTTAATACTTTCTAGAATCATGCAATTCATAGTGCGTTAGATGCACAAATATATATGCCACATATAAATCAGCTTCAAACCGTTCTGGCATTACTCTCTGAATTTTCACAATTTTTTTTCAGAGGTGACCCCAGTCGAAAAATGTGAGAAAAAAAAATCAGATTTTTTTAGTAAATGCGGTACTACTAAAAAGGGCCTGAAGATAATGTCCACTTTCTCGAATGATTCTTTATATGTCATCAAGTACTGATTATATTGATACCAAAACCGATCCTATATGTAACTACTACGGTAAATTTTGAACAACAGTTTTAAATGAAACCATTTTCGTATAAAAGTACATTTTTGAAACAGACTATAGCATTTCAAAATATGAAAAATGTGTAAATATTGGTGTTTAAACATCGAAAACTATTCGTTAACTACAAAATGTCATGTCTATTCTAATTTTTATAGTTTGTCATTCGAGTGAACATTTCAATGATCGAAGGGGACCATTTCTGTACATTTTCACTAAATTTGGTAATTTCGATAACAGCACTTGGGTCGATACTGTCATGTTTGAAAATCGATTTTTATATCTAAACTCTAGATGTGTACGTGCTTTTTTCAAACAAATCAGCAGAAGTTCAGAAAATGACATATTCTCTACACAGTAAGTCAAAAGTCGAGCCCACCCTTGTTTCCAAGGTAAAACGCAATACAAATATGAAACAGACTATAGCTTAAAAACTAGTTAATCAATAATTCATTTATCACCAAAAAATACGGTTTCACATCAAATTTCAAATAAAACAACTGTTTTTGACACTTTTTGAGCACTATGATTAAGCAATGTCGACTCTTTATAGATTGAAATAAACAATTAATTTCCCCATAGGCGACAATGATAGCCTTTTTTGAGATACAGACTTTAGAAAGTTGATTTTTTTAACGAAACCTTGCTAGAATTACAGAAAAGTTATTCGGACAGTATTTTTTGGTCCAAAAAATATAGGTTCGCGTTGCTTTTCTTAACGTATTTTGTACTTATCTCCCATGCCTATCAATTTTGCACTTAAAAATACGTGTCTCGTCCTAGCGTTAAAAAGACATCTCATTTCCGTTAGGGCTAAGGAAAATAATTTGTTTGGCCTTTGATATAATGCAGAATGCACGAAGTCTCTAATAATAAAAAATAACGGGCGCACATATCAATCAATCAGGATTAGCCATACTCTTAATTCTGAATACCATGTTATGCTCATAAAATGGCTGCGCCCATACAATCTAATGGTGTATTGTAACCTATACGGTATTTAATACTTTCTAGAATCATGCAATTCATAGTGCGTTAGATGCACAAATATATATGCCACATATAAATCAGCTTCAAACCGTTCTGGCATTACTCTCTGAATTTTCACAATTTTTTTTCAGAGGTGACCCCAGTCGAAAAATGTGAGAAAAAAAAATCAGATTTTTTTAGTAAATGCGGTACTACTAAAAAGGGCCTGAAGATAATGTCCACTTTCTCGAATGATTCTTTATATGTCATCAAGTACTGATTATATTGATACCAAAACCGATCCTATATGTAACTACTACGGTAAATTTTGAACAACAGTTTTAAATGAAACCATTTTCGTATAAAAGTACATTTTTGAAACAGACTATAGCATTTCAAAATATGAAAAATGTGTAAATATTGGTGTTTAAACATCGAAAACTATTCGTTAACTACAAAATGTCATGTCTATTCTAATTTTTATAGTTTGTCATTCGAGTGAACATTTCAATGATCGAAGGGGACCATTTCTGTACATTTTCACTAAATTTGGTAATTTCGATAACAGCACTTGGGTCGATACTGTCATGTTTGAAAATCGATTTTTATATCTAAACTCTAGATGTGTACGTGCTTTTTTCAAACAAATCAGCAGAAGTTCAGAAAATGACATATTCTCTACACAGTAAGTCAAAAGTCGAGCCCACCCTTGTTTCCAAGGTAAAACGCAATACAAATATGAAACAGACTATAGCTTAAAAACTAGTTAATCAATAATTCATTTATCACCAAAAAATACGGTTTCACATCAAATTTCAAATAAAACAACTGTTTTTGACACTTTTTGAGCACTATAATTAAGCAATGTCGACTCTTTATAGATTGAAATAAACAATTAATTTCCCCATAGGCGACAATGATAGCCTTTTTTGAGATACAGACTTTAGAAAGTTGATTTTTTTAACGAAACCTTGCTAGAATTACAGAAAAGTTATTCGGACAGTATTTTTTGGTCCAAAAAATATAGGTTCGCGTTGCTTTTCTTAACGTATTTTGTACTTATCTCCCATGCCTATCAATTTTGCACTTAAAAATACGTGTCTCGTCCTAGCGTTAAAAAGACATCTCATTTCCGTTAGGGCTAAGGAAAATAATTTGTTTGGCCTTTGATATAATGCAGAATGCACGAAGTCTCTAATAATAAAAAATAACGGGCGCACATATCAATCAATCAGGATTAGCCATACTCTTAATTCTGAATACCATGTTATGCTCATAAAATGGCTGCGCCCATACAATCTAATGGTGTATTGTAACCTATACGGTATTTAATACTTTCTAGAATCATGCAATTCATAGTGCGTTAGATGCACAAATATATATGCCACATATAAATCAGCTTCAAACCGTTCTGGCATTACTCTCTGAATTTTCACAATTTTTTTTCAGAGGTGACCCCAGTCGAAAAATGTGAGAAAAAAAAATCAGATTTTTTTAGTAAATGCGGTACTACTAAAAAGGGCCTGAAGATAATGTCCACTTTCTCGAATGATTCTTTATATGTCATCAAGTACTGATTATATTGATACCAAAACCGATCCTATATGTAACTACTACGGTAAATTTTGAACAACAGTTTTAAATGAAACCATTTTCGTATAAAAGTACATTTTTGAAACAGACTATAGCATTTCAAAATATGAAAAATGTGTAAATATTGGTGTTTAAACATCGAAAACTATTCGTTAACTACAAAATGTCATGTCTATTCTAATTTTTATAGTTTGTCATTCGAGTGAACATTTCAATGATCGAAGGGGACCATTTCTGTACATTTTCACTAAATTTGGTAATTTCGATAACAGCACTTGGGTCGATACTGTCATGTTTGAAAATCGATTTTTATATCTAAACTCTAGATGTGTACGTGCTTTTTTCAAACAAATCAGCAGAAGTTCAGAAAATGACATATTCTCTACACAGTAAGTCAAAAGTCGAGCCCACCCTTGTTTCCAAGGTAAAACGCAATACAAATATGAAACAGACTATAGCTTAAAAACTAGTTAATCAATAATTCATTTATCACCAAAAAATACGGTTTCACATCAAATTTCAAATAAAACAACTGTTTTTGACACTTTTTGAGCACTATGATTAAGCAATGTCGACTCTTTATAGATTGAAATAAACAATTAATTTCCCCATAGGCGACAATGATAGCCTTTTTTGAGATACAGACTTTAGAAAGTTGATTTTTTTAACGAAACCTTGCTAGAATTACAGAAAAGTTATTCGGACAGTATTTTTTGGTCCAAAAAATATAGGTTCGCGTTGCTTTTCTTAACGTATTTTGTACTTATCTCCCATGCCTATCAATTTTGCACTTAAAAATACGTGTCTCGTCCTAGCGTTAAAAAGACATCTCATTTCCGTTAGGGCTAAGGAAAATAATTTGTTTGGCCTTTGATATAATGCAGAATGCACGAAGTCTCTAATAATAAAAAATAACGGGCGCACATATCAATCAATCAGGATTAGCCATACTCTTAATTCTGAATACCATGTTATGCTCATAAAATGGCTGCGCCCATACAATCTAATGGTGTATTGTAACCTATACGGTATTTAATACTTTCTAGAATCATGCAATTCATAGTGCGTTAGATGCACAAATATATATGCCACATATAAATCAGCTTCAAACCGTTCTGGCATTACTCTCTGAATTTTCACAATTTTTTTTCAGAGGTGACCCCAGTCGAAAAATGTGAGAAAAAAAATCAGATTTTTTTAGTAAATGCGGTACTACTAAAAAGGGCCTGAAGATAATGTCCACTTTCTCGAATGATTCTTTATATGTCATCAAGTACTGATTATATTGATACCAAAACCGATCCTATATGTAACTACTACGGTAAATTTTGAACAACAGTTTTAAATGAAACCATTTTCGTATAAAAGTACATTTTTGAAACAGACTATAGCATTTCAAAATATGAAAAATGTGTAAATATTGGTGTTTAAACATCGAAAACTATTCGTTAACTACAAAATGTCATGTCTATTCTAATTTTTATAGTTTGTCATTCGAGTGAACATTTCAATGATCGAAGGGGACCATTTCTGTACATTTTCACTAAATTTGGTAATTTCGATAACAGCACTTGGGTCGATACTGTCATGTTTGAAAATCGATTTTTATATCTAAACTCTAGATGTGTACGTGCTTTTTTCAAACAAATCAGCAGAAGTTCAGAAAATGACATATTCTCTACACAGTAAGTCAAAAGTCGAGCCCACCCTTGTTTCCAAGGTAAAACGCAATACAAATATGAAACAGACTATAGCTTAAAAACTAGTTAATCAATAATTCATTTATCACCAAAAAATACGGTTTCACATCAAATTTCAAATAAAACAACTGTTTTTGACACTTTTTGAGCACTATGATTAAGCAATGTCGACTCTTTATAGATTGAAATAAACAATTAATTTCCCCATAGGCGACAATGATAGCCTTTTTTGAGATACAGACTTTAGAAAGTTGATTTTTTTAACGAAACCTTGCTAGAATTACAGAAAAGTTATTCGGACAGTATTTTTTGGTCCAAAAAATATAGGTTCGCGTTGCTTTTCTTAACGTATTTTGTACTTATCTCCCATGCCTATCAATTTTGCACTTAAAAATACGTGTCTCGTCCTAGCGTTAAAAAGACATCTCATTTCCGTTAGGGCTAAGGAAAATAATTTGTTTGGCCTTTGATATAATGCAGAATGCACGAAGTCTCTAATAATAAAAAATAACGGGCGCACATATCAATCAATCAGGATTAGCCATACTCTTAATTCTGAATACCATGTTATGCTCATAAAATGGCTGCGCCCATACAATCTAATGGTGTATTGTAACCTATACGGTATTTAATACTTTCTAGAATCATGCAATTCATAGTGCGTTAGATGCACAAATATATATGCCACATATAAATCAGCTTCAAACCGTTCTGGCATTACTCTCTGAATTTTCACAATTTTTTTTCAGAGGTGACCCCAGTCGAAAAATGTGAGAAAAAAAAATCAGATTTTTTTAGTAAATGCGGTACTACTAAAAAGGGCCTGAAGATAATGTCCACTTTCTCGAATGATTCTTTATATGTCATCAAGTACTGATTATATTGATACCAAAACCGATCCTATATGTAACTACTACGGTAAATTTTGAACAACAGTTTTAAATGAAACCATTTTCGTATAAAAGTACATTTTTGAAACAGACTATAGCATTTCAAAATATGAAAAATGTGTAAATATTGGTGTTTAAACATCGAAAACTATTCGTTAACTACAAAATGTCATGTCTATTCTAATTTTTATAGTTTGTCATTCGAGTGAACATTTCAATGATCGAAGGGGACCATTTCTGTACATTTTCACTAAATTTGGTAATTTCGATAACAGCACTTGGGTCGATACTGTCATGTTTGAAAATCGATTTTTATATCTAAACTCTAGATGTGTACGTGCTTTTTTCAAACAAATCAGCAGAAGTTCAGAAAATGACATATTCTCTACACAGTAAGTCAAAAGTCGAGCCCACCCTTGTTTCCAAGGTAAAACGCAATACAAATATGAAACAGACTATAGCTTAAAAACTAGTTAATCAATAATTCATTTATCACCAAAAAATACGGTTTCACATCAAATTTCAAATAAAACAACTGTTTTTGACACTTTTTGAGCACTATGATTAAGCAATGTCGACTCTTTATAGATTGAAATAAACAATTAATTTCCCCATAGGCGACAATGATAGCCTTTTTTGAGATACAGACTTTAGAAAGTTGATTTTTTTAACGAAACCTTGCTAGAATTACAGAAAAGTTATTCGGACAGTATTTTTTGGTCCAAAAAATATAGGTTCGCGTTGCTTTTCTTAACGTATTTTGTACTTATCTCCCATGCCTATCAATTTTGCACTTAAAAATACGTGTCTCGTCCTAGCGTTAAAAAGACATCTCATTTCCGTTAGGGCTAAGGAAAATAATTTGTTTGGCCTTTGATATAATGCAGAATGCACGAAGTCTCTAATAATAAAAAATAACGGGCGCACATATCAATCAATCAGGATTAGCCATACTCTTAATTCTGAATACCATGTTATGCTCATAAAATGGCTGCGCCCATACAATCTAATGGTGTATTGTAACCTATACGGTATTTAATACTTTCTAGAATCATGCAATTCATAGTGCGTTAGATGCACAAATATATATGCCACATATAAATCAGCTTCAAACCGTTCTGGCATTACTCTCTGAATTTTCACAATTTTTTTTCAGAGGTGACCCCAGTCGAAAAATGTGAGAAAAAAAAATCAGATTTTTTTAGTAAATGCGGTACTACTAAAAAGGGCCTGAAGATAATGTCCACTTTCTCGAATGATTCTTTATATGTCATCAAGTACTGATTATATTGATACCAAAACCGATCCTATATGTAACTACTACGGTAAATTTTGAACAACAGTTTTAAATGAAACCATTTTCGTATAAAAGTACATTTTTGAAACAGACTATAGCATTTCAAAATATGAAAAATGTGTAAATATTGGTGTTTAAACATCGAAAACTATTCGTTAACTACAAAATGTCATGTCTATTCTAATTTTTATAGTTTGTCATTCGAGTGAACATTTCAATGATCGAAGGGGACCATTTCTGTACATTTTCACTAAATTTGGTAATTTCGATAACAGCACTTGGGTCGATACTGTCATGTTTGAAAATCGATTTTTATATCTAAACTCTAGATGTGTACGTGCTTTTTTCAAACAAATCAGCAGAAGTTCAGAAAATGACATATTCTCTACACAGTAAGTCAAAAGTCGAGCCCACCCTTGTTTCCAAGGTAAAACGCAATACAAATATGAAACAGACTATAGCTTAAAAACTAGTTAATCAATAATTCATTTATCACCAAAAAATACGGTTTCACATCAAATTTCAAATAAAACAACTGTTTTTGACACTTTTTGAGCACTATGATTAAGCAATGTCGACTCTTTATAGATTGAAATAAACAATTAATTTCCCCATAGGCGACAATGATAGCCTTTTTTGAGATACAGACTTTAGAAAGTTGATTTTTTTAACGAAACCTTGCTAGAATTACAGAAAAGTTATTCGGACAGTATTTTTTGGTCCAAAAAATATAGGTTCGCGTTGCTTTTCTTAACGTATTTTGTACTTATCTCCCATGCCTATCAATTTTGCACTTAAAAATACGTGTCTCGTCCTAGCGTTAAAAAGACATCTCATTTCCGTTAGGGCTAAGGAAAATAATTTGTTTGGCCTTTGATATAATGCAGAATGCACGAAGTCTCTAATAATAAAAAATAACGGGCGCACATATCAATCAATCAGGATTAGCCATACTCTTAATTCTGAATACCATGTTATGCTCATAAAATGGCTGCGCCCATACAATCTAATGGTGTATTGTAACCTATACGGTATTTAATACTTTCTAGAATCATGCAATTCATAGTGCGTTAGATGCACAAATATATATGCCACATATAAATCAGCTTCAAACCGTTCTGGCATTACTCTCTGAATTTTCACAATTTTTTTTCAGAGGTGACCCCAGTCGAAAAATGTGAGAAAAAAAAATCAGATTTTTTTAGTAAATGCGGTACTACTAAAAAGGGCCTGAAGATAATGTCCACTTTCTCGAATGATTCTTTATATGTCATCAAGTACTGATTATATTGATACCAAAACCGATCCTATATGTAACTACTACGGTAAATTTTGAACAACAGTTTTAAATGAAACCATTTTCGTATAAAAGTACATTTTTGAAACAGACTATAGCATTTCAAAATATGAAAAATGTGTAAATATTGGTGTTTAAACATCGAAAACTATTCGTTAACTACAAAATGTCATGTCTATTCTAATTTTTATAGTTTGTCATTCGAGTGAACATTTCAATGATCGAAGGGGACCATTTCTGTACATTTTCACTAAATTTGGTAATTTCGATAACAGCACTTGGGTCGATACTGTCATGTTTGAAAATCGATTTTTATATCTAAACTCTAGATGTGTACGTGCTTTTTTCAAACAAATCAGCAGAAGTTCAGAAAATGACATATTCTCTACACAGTAAGTCAAAAGTCGAGCCCACCCTTGTTTCCAAGGTAAAACGCAATACAAATATGAAACAGACTATAGCTTAAAAACTAGTTAATCAATAATTCATTTATCACCAAAAAATACGGTTTCACATCAAATTTCAAATAAAACAACTGTTTTTGACACTTTTTGAGCACTATGATTAAGCAATGTCGACTCTTTATAGATTGAAATAAACAATTAATTTCCCCATAGGCGACAATGATAGCCTTTTTTGAGATACAGACTTTAGAAAGTTGATTTTTTTAACGAAACCTTGCTAGAATTACAGAAAAGTTATTCGGACAGTATTTTTTGGTCCAAAAAATATAGGTTCGCGTTGCTTTTCTTAACGTATTTTGTACTTATCTCCCATGCCTATCAATTTTGCACTTAAAAATACGTGTCTCGTCCTAGCGTTAAAAAGACATCTCATTTCCGTTAGGGCTAAGGAAAATAATTTGTTTGGCCTTTGATATAATGCAGAATGCACGAAGTCTCTAATAATAAAAAATAACGGGCGCACATATCAATCAATCAGGATTAGCCATACTCTTAATTCTGAATACCATGTTATGCTCATAAAATGGCTGCGCCCATACAATCTAATGGTGTATTGTAACCTATACGGTATTTAATACTTTCTAGAATCATGCAATTCATAGTGCGTTAGATGCACAAATATATATGCCACATATAAATCAGCTTCAAACCGTTCTGGCATTACTCTCTGAATTTTCACAATTTTTTTTCAGAGGTGACCCCAGTCGAAAAATGTGAGAAAAAAAAATCAGATTTTTTTAGTAAATGCGGTACTACTAAAAAGGGCCTGAAGATAATGTCCACTTTCTCGAATGATTCTTTATATGTCATCAAGTACTGATTATATTGATACCAAAACCGATCCTATATGTAACTACTACGGTAAATTTTGAACAACAGTTTTAAATGAAACCATTTTCGTATAAAAGTACATTTTTGAAACAGACTATAGCATTTCAAAATATGAAAAATGTGTAAATATTGGTGTTTAAACATCGAAAACTATTCGTTAACTACAAAATGTCATGTCTATTCTAATTTTTATAGTTTGTCATTCGAGTGAACATTTCAATGATCGAAGGGGACCATTTCTGTACATTTTCACTAAATTTGGTAATTTCGATAACAGCACTTGGGTCGATACTGTCATGTTTGAAAATCGATTTTTATATCTAAACTCTAGATGTGTACGTGCTTTTTTCAAACAAATCAGCAGAAGTTCAGAAAATGACATATTCTCTACACAGTAAGTCAAAAGTCGAGCCCACCCTTGTTTCCAAGGTAAAACGCAATACAAATATGAAACAGACTATAGCTTAAAAACTAGTTAATCAATAATTCATTTATCACCAAAAAATACGGTTTCACATCAAATTTCAAATAAAACAACTGTTTTTGACACTTTTTGAGCACTATGATTAAGCAATGTCGACTCTTTATAGATTGAAATAAACAATTAATTTCCCCATAGGCGACAATGATAGCCTTTTTTGAGATACAGACTTTAGAAAGTTGATTTTTTTAACGAAACCTTGCTAGAATTACAGAAAAGTTATTCGGACAGTATTTTTTGGTCCAAAAAATATAGGTTCGCGTTGCTTTTCTTAACGTATTTTGTACTTATCTCCCATGCCTATCAATTTTGCACTTAAAAATACGTGTCTCGTCCTAGCGTTAAAAAGACATCTCATTTCCGTTAGGGCTAAGGAAAATAATTTGTTTGGCCTTTGATATAATGCAGAATGCACGAAGTCTCTAATAATAAAAAATAACGGGCGCACATATCAATCAATCAGGATTAGCCATACTCTTAATTCTGAATACCATGTTATGCTCATAAAATGGCTGCGCCCATACAATCTAATGGTGTATTGTAACCTATACGGTATTTAATACTTTCTAGAATCATGCAATTCATAGTGCGTTAGATGCACAAATATATATGCCACATATAAATCAGCTTCAAACCGTTCTGGCATTACTCTCTGAATTTTCACAATTTTTTTTCAGAGGTGACCCCAGTCGAAAAATGTGAGAAAAAAAAATCAGATTTTTTTAGTAAATGCGGTACTACTAAAAAGGGCCTGAAGATAATGTCCACTTTCTCGAATGATTCTTTATATGTCATCAAGTACTGATTATATTGATACCAAAACCGATCCTATATGTAACTACTACGGTAAATTTTGAACAACAGTTTTAAATGAAACCATTTTCGTATAAAAGTACATTTTTGAAACAGACTATAGCATTTCAAAATATGAAAAATGTGTAAATATTGGTGTTTAAACATCGAAAACTATTCGTTAACTACAAAATGTCATGTCTATTCTAATTTTTATAGTTTGTCATTCGAGTGAACATTTCAATGATCGAAGGGGACCATTTCTGTACATTTTCACTAAATTTGGTAATTTCGATAACAGCACTTGGGTCGATACTGTCATGTTTGAAAATCGATTTTTATATCTAAACTCTAGATGTGTACGTGCTTTTTTCAAACAAATCAGCAGAAGTTCAGAAAATGACATATTCTCTACACAGTAAGTCAAAAGTCGAGCCCACCCTTGTTTCCAAGGTAAAACGCAATACAAATATGAAACAGACTATAGCTTAAAAACTAGTTAATCAATAATTCATTTATCACCAAAAAATACGGTTTCACATCAAATTTCAAATAAAACAACTGTTTTTGACACTTTTTGAGCACTATGATTAAGCAATGTCGACTCTTTATAGATTGAAATAAACAATTAATTTCCCCATAGGCGACAATGATAGCCTTTTTTGAGATACAGACTTTAGAAAGTTGATTTTTTTAACGAAACCTTGCTAGAATTACAGAAAAGTTATTCGGACAGTATTTTTTGGTCCAAAAAATATAGGTTCGCGTTGCTTTTCTTAACGTATTTTGTACTTATCTCCCATGCCTATCAATTTTGCACTTAAAAATACGTGTCTCGTCCTAGCGTTAAAAAGACATCTCATTTCCGTTAGGGCTAAGGAAAATAATTTGTTTGGCCTTTGATATAATGCAGAATGCACGAAGTCTCTAATAATAAAAAATAACGGGCGCACATATCAATCAATCAGGATTAGCCATACTCTTAATTCTGAATACCATGTTATGCTCATAAAATGGCTGCGCCCATACAATCTAATGGTGTATTGTAACCTATACGGTATTTAATACTTTCTAGAATCATGCAATTCATAGTGCGTTAGATGCACAAATATATATGCCACATATAAATCAGCTTCAAACCGTTCTGGCATTACTCTCTGAATTTTCACAATTTTTTTTCAGAGGTGACCCCAGTCGAAAAATGTGAGAAAAAAAAATCAGATTTTTTTAGTAAATGCGGTACTACTAAAAAGGGCCTGAAGATAATGTCCACTTTCTCGAATGATTCTTTATATGTCATCAAGTACTGATTATATTGATACCAAAACCGATCCTATATGTAACTACTACGGTAAATTTTGAACAACAGTTTTAAATGAAACCATTTTCGTATAAAAGTACATTTTTGAAACAGACTATAGCATTTCAAAATATGAAAAATGTGTAAATATTGGTGTTTAAACATCGAAAACTATTCGTTAACTACAAAATGTCATGTCTATTCTAATTTTTATAGTTTGTCATTCGAGTGAACATTTCAATGATCGAAGGGGACCATTTCTGTACATTTTCACTAAATTTGGTAATTTCGATAACAGCACTTGGGTCGATACTGTCATGTTTGAAAATCGATTTTTATATCTAAACTCTAGATGTGTACGTGCTTTTTTCAAACAAATCAGCAGAAGTTCAGAAAATGACATATTCTCTACACAGTAAGTCAAAAGTCGAGCCCACCCTTGTTTCCAAGGTAAAACGCAATACAAATATGAAACAGACTATAGCTTAAAAACTAGTTAATCAATAATTCATTTATCACCAAAAAATACGGTTTCACATCAAATTTCAAATAAAACAACTGTTTTTGACACTTTTTGAGCACTATGATTAAGCAATGTCGACTCTTTATAGATTGAAATAAACAATTAATTTCCCCATAGGCGACAATGATAGCCTTTTTTGAGATACAGACTTTAGAAAGTTGATTTTTTTAACGAAACCTTGCTAGAATTACAGAAAAGTTATTCGGACAGTATTTTTTGGTCCAAAAAATATAGGTTCGCGTTGCTTTTCTTAACGTATTTTGTACTTATCTCCCATGCCTATCAATTTTGCACTTAAAAATACGTGTCTCGTCCTAGCGTTAAAAAGACATCTCATTTCCGTTAGGGCTAAGGAAAATAATTTGTTTGGCCTTTGATATAATGCAGAATGCACGAAGTCTCTAATAATAAAAAATAACGGGCGCACATATCAATCAATCAGGATTAGCCATACTCTTAATTCTGAATACCATGTTATGCTCATAAAATGGCTGCGCCCATACAATCTAATGGTGTATTGTAACCTATACGGTATTTAATACTTTCTAGAATCATGCAATTCATAGTGCGTTAGATGCACAAATATATATGCCACATATAAATCAGCTTCAAACCGTTCTGGCATTACTCTCTGAATTTTCACAATTTTTTTTCAGAGGTGACCCCAGTCGAAAAATGTGAGAAAAAAAAATCAGATTTTTTTAGTAAATGCGGTACTACTAAAAAGGGCCTGAAGATAATGTCCACTTTCTCGAATGATTCTTTATATGTCATCAAGTACTGATTATATTGATACCAAAACCGATCCTATATGTAACTACTACGGTAAATTTTGAACAACAGTTTTAAATGAAACCATTTTCGTATAAAAGTACATTTTTGAAACAGACTATAGCATTTCAAAATATGAAAAATGTGTAAATATTGGTGTTTAAACATCGAAAACTATTCGTTAACTACAAAATGTCATGTCTATTCTAATTTTTATAGTTTGTCATTCGAGTGAACATTTCAATGATCGAAGGGGACCATTTCTGTACATTTTCACTAAATTTGGTAATTTCGATAACAGCACTTGGGTCGATACTGTCATGTTTGAAAATCGATTTTTATATCTAAACTCTAGATGTGTACGTGCTTTTTTCAAACAAATCAGCAGAAGTTCAGAAAATGACATATTCTCTACACAGTAAGTCAAAAGTCGAGCCCACCCTTGTTTCCAAGGTAAAACGCAATACAAATATGAAACAGACTATAGCTTAAAAACTAGTTAATCAATAATTCATTTATCACCAAAAAATACGGTTTCACATCAAATTTCAAATAAAACAACTGTTTTTGACACTTTTTGAGCACTATGATTAAGCAATGTCGACTCTTTATAGATTGAAATAAACAATTAATTTCCCCATAGGCGACAATGATAGCCTTTTTTGAGATACAGACTTTAGAAAGTTGATTTTTTTAACGAAACCTTGCTAGAATTACAGAAAAGTTATTCGGACAGTATTTTTTGGTCCAAAAAATATAGGTTCGCGTTGCTTTTCTTAACGTATTTTGTACTTATCTCCCATGCCTATCAATTTTGCACTTAAAAATACGTGTCTCGTCCTAGCGTTAAAAAGACATCTCATTTCCGTTAGGGCTAAGGAAAATAATTTGTTTGGCCTTTGATATAATGCAGAATGCACGAAGTCTCTAATAATAAAAAATAACGGGCGCACATATCAATCAATCAGGATTAGCCATACTCTTAATTCTGAATACCATGTTATGCTCATAAAATGGCTGCGCCCATACAATCTAATGGTGTATTGTAACCTATACGGTATTTAATACTTTCTAGAATCATGCAATTCATAGTGCGTTAGATGCACAAATATATATGCCACATATAAATCAGCTTCAAACCGTTCTGGCATTACTCTCTGAATTTTCACAATTTTTTTTCAGAGGTGACCCCAGTCGAAAAATGTGAGAAAAAAAAATCAGATTTTTTTAGTAAATGCGGTACTACTAAAAAGGGCCTGAAGATAATGTCCACTTTCTCGAATGATTCTTTATATGTCATCAAGTACTGATTATATTGATACCAAAACCGATCCTATATGTAACTACTACGGTAAATTTTGAACAACAGTTTTAAATGAAACCATTTTCGTATAAAAGTACATTTTTGAAACAGACTATAGCATTTCAAAATATGAAAAATGTGTAAATATTGGTGTTTAAACATCGAAAACTATTCGTTAACTACAAAATGTCATGTCTATTCTAATTTTTATAGTTTGTCATTCGAGTGAACATTTCAATGATCGAAGGGGACCATTTCTGTACATTTTCACTAAATTTGGTAATTTCGATAACAGCACTTGGGTCGATACTGTCATGTTTGAAAATCGATTTTTATATCTAAACTCTAGATGTGTACGTGCTTTTTTCAAACAAATCAGCAGAAGTTCAGAAAATGACATATTCTCTACACAGTAAGTCAAAAGTCGAGCCCACCCTTGTTTCCAAGGTAAAACGCAATACAAATATGAAACAGACTATAGCTTAAAAACTAGTTAATCAATAATTCATTTATCACCAAAAAATACGGTTTCACATCAAATTTCAAATAAAACAACTGTTTTTGACACTTTTTGAGCACTATGATTAAGCAATGTCGACTCTTTATAGATTGAAATAAACAATTAATTTCCCCATAGGCGACAATGATAGCCTTTTTTGAGATACAGACTTTAGAAAGTTGATTTTTTTAACGAAACCTTGCTAGAATTACAGAAAAGTTATTCGGACAGTATTTTTTGGTCCAAAAAATATAGGTTCGCGTTGCTTTTCTTAACGTATTTTGTACTTATCTCCCATGCCTATCAATTTTGCACTTAAAAATACGTGTCTCGTCCTAGCGTTAAAAAGACATCTCATTTCCGTTAGGGCTAAGGAAAATAATTTGTTTGGCCTTTGATATAATGCAGAATGCACGAAGTCTCTAATAATAAAAAATAACGGGCGCACATATCAATCAATCAGGATTAGCCATACTCTTAATTCTGAATACCATGTTATGCTCATAAAATGGCTGCGCCCATACAATCTA
Organism: Mytilus californianus; assembly: GCF_021869535.1. NCBI lineage: Eukaryota > Metazoa > Mollusca > Bivalvia > Mytilida > Mytilidae > Mytilus > Mytilus californianus. The sequence continues at coordinate 54,370,033 of NW_026262679.1, read as the reverse complement.
ATGGTGTATTGTAACCTATACGGTATTTAATACTTTCTAGAATCATGCAATTCATAGTGCGTTAGATGCACAAATATATATGCCACATATAAATCAGCTTCAAACCGTTCTGGCATTACTCTCTGAATTTTCACAATTTTTTTTCAGAGGTGACCCCAGTCGAAAAATGTGAGAAAAAAAAATCAGATTTTTTTAGTAAATGCGGTACTACTAAAAAGGGCCTGAAGATAATGTCCACTTTCTCGAATGATTCTTTATATGTCATCAAGTACTGATTATATTGATACCAAAACCGATCCTATATGTAACTACTACGGTAAATTTTGAACAACAGTTTTAAATGAAACCATTTTCGTATAAAAGTACATTTTTGAAACAGACTATAGCATTTCAAAATATGAAAAATGTGTAAATATTGGTGTTTAAACATCGAAAACTATTCGTTAACTACAAAATGTCATGTCTATTCTAATTTTTATAGTTTGTCATTCGAGTGAACATTTCAATGATCGAAGGGGACCATTTCTGTACATTTTCACTAAATTTGGTAATTTCGATAACAGCACTTGGGTCGATACTGTCATGTTTGAAAATCGATTTTTATATCTAAACTCTAGATGTGTACGTGCTTTTTTCAAACAAATCAGCAGAAGTTCAGAAAATGACATATTCTCTACACAGTAAGTCAAAAGTCGAGCCCACCCTTGTTTCCAAGGTAAAACGCAATACAAATATGAAACAGACTATAGCTTAAAAACTAGTTAATCAATAATTCATTTATCACCAAAAAATACGGTTTCACATCAAATTTCAAATAAAACAACTGTTTTTGACACTTTTTGAGCACTATGATTAAGCAATGTCGACTCTTTATAGATTGAAATAAACAATTAATTTCCCCATAGGCGACAATGATAGCCTTTTTTGAGATACAGACTTTAGAAAGTTGATTTTTTTAACGAAACCTTGCTAGAATTACAGAAAAGTTATTCGGACAGTATTTTTTGGTCCAAAAAATATAGGTTCGCGTTGCTTTTCTTAACGTATTTTGTACTTATCTCCCATGCCTATCAATTTTGCACTTAAAAATACGTGTCTCGTCCTAGCGTTAAAAAGACATCTCATTTCCGTTAGGGCTAAGGAAAATAATTTGTTTGGCCTTTGATATAATGCAGAATGCACGAAGTCTCTAATAATAAAAAATAACGGGCGCACATATCAATCAATCAGGATTAGCCATACTCTTAATTCTGAATACCATGTTATGCTCATAAAATGGCTGCGCCCATACAATCTAATGGTGTATTGTAACCTATACGGTATTTAATACTTTCTAGAATCATGCAATTCATAGTGCGTTAGATGCACAAATATATATGCCACATATAAATCAGCTTCAAACCGTTCTGGCATTACTCTCTGAATTTTCACAATTTTTTTTCAGAGGTGACCCCAGTCGAAAAATGTGAGAAAAAAAAATCAGATTTTTTTAGTAAATGCGGTACTACTAAAAAGGGCCTGAAGATAATGTCCACTTTCTCGAATGATTCTTTATATGTCATCAAGTACTGATTATATTGATACCAAAACCGATCCTATATGTAACTACTACGGTAAATTTTGAACAACAGTTTTAAATGAAACCATTTTCGTATAAAAGTACATTTTTGAAACAGACTATAGCATTTCAAAATATGAAAAATGTGTAAATATTGGTGTTTAAACATCGAAAACTATTCGTTAACTACAAAATGTCATGTCTATTCTAATTTTTATAGTTTGTCATTCGAGTGAACATTTCAATGATCGAAGGGGACCATTTCTGTACATTTTCACTAAATTTGGTAATTTCGATAACAGCACTTGGGTCGATACTGTCATGTTTGAAAATCGATTTTTATATCTAAACTCTAGATGTGTACGTGCTTTTTTCAAACAAATCAGCAGAAGTTCAGAAAATGACATATTCTCTACACAGTAAGTCAAAAGTCGAGCCCACCCTTGTTTCCAAGGTAAAACGCAATACAAATATGAAACAGACTATAGCTTAAAAACTAGTTAATCAATAATTCATTTATCACCAAAAAATACGGTTTCACATCAAATTTCAAATAAAACAACTGTTTTTGACACTTTTTGAGCACTATGATTAAGCAATGTCGACTCTTTATAGATTGAAATAAACAATTAATTTCCCCATAGGCGACAATGATAGCCTTTTTTGAGATACAGACTTTAGAAAGTTGATTTTTTTAACGAAACCTTGCTAGAATTACAGAAAAGTTATTCGGACAGTATTTTTTGGTCCAAAAAATATAGGTTCGCGTTGCTTTTCTTAACGTATTTTGTACTTATCTCCCATGCCTATCAATTTTGCACTTAAAAATACGTGTCTCGTCCTAGCGTTAAAAAGACATCTCATTTCCGTTAGGGCTAAGGAAAATAATTTGTTTGGCCTTTGATATAATGCAGAATGCACGAAGTCTCTAATAATAAAAAATAACGGGCGCACATATCAATCAATCAGGATTAGCCATACTCTTAATTCTGAATACCATGTTATGCTCATAAAATGGCTGCGCCCATACAATCTAATGGTGTATTGTAACCTTAAAGAGGCACTAGCTGTCAAATTCATGTTCACCGATTTGACTCAAATTCTCAGATTTGATTTATAACAATGTAAAACATCTATCCAAATTATAAAAAGTCTAAAATGAACAATATACCGGGCATGGACTCGATAATATGTAGCTTCGTTTCGTGTGTAATTTAGTGTAGACGCCATCTAATTAACCGTTGTCGAGTTGACCCCCGGAGACCTCCGATTGCCATATAAGCGATATAAACATAAATATAGATATTAATAGATATCAGCCTCGTTCATTCATATTTTTCTATGTTTGTTTAATTTCACATAATAGATTAAAAATATATGTTAATCAGAATGATTCATGCGGTATCCATCTCTAGCTAAGGGGTTAAGTTCACATGAATACGGATTCAATGAGGTCGAATTATTCACTTGCAAGTGAATAATTCATCATCAATGTTTCTTAGTTTATTTTGACAAAATTGAACTATACTGACTGCTAAAAGCGACATATCATTTCACTATTTCACTTTCATTAATGATTGAACAAAAAAAATCATACTGTACATTTATTATATATCTCGTAGCTAGTGCCCCTTTAAAATACCAAGTTATAAACAAAAAACAAAAATATCATTTGATTCAGTTTTATTGTGTAATATGACAATTAACAATCGACAACGTTTGTTAAAGTCGGAAGAAAGGTCAAAATGCCAGATAGACTAAGTCAGACATGCAGTGCGCAGTTCATCCTTTGTACATTTTATATGCAGTCAAGGTCAGTGGCAAATATACGAGACAAAGATCCTTATAACGTTGATTGAATCAGAGACATATAATACAAAATTGTATTATATATCTCTGATTGAATCCAACAGGTTAACAACTAATGCTTATTTTTATAGTTATGAAAATAGGTACATGTATACAAATTGTTAAGTTGAAACCCCTCTAATCTGGAATCAGAAACTAGTATGTGCACATGTCTGCACTGAGTGAGCAGTGGAAGAAGAGACATGTCTCTGACATAAATTGAAATACAGCAAAATTTTGAAAATAATCTTCATTTTTCCATATTTTACTGATAAAAGGACTGGGTTTTTTGGCAGTTAAAACTCAGATACAATCAGCTTGGGTTAGAGTTATTTTTTTTTCAACTTAAGACATCAACTAATTTGTCAAATTGTCATAGAATTCTATGAAAATTGGCAGAATCTAGCTTTTTCATGAGTAAGAAGTAATGTCTGAATCAAAATTGTGAAATTATTTTTTTCATTTTTCTATTTTTTTGGCAGTTATCATTATTACAGACAGTCTGGGTTTACATTTTTTTAGATATCAATTACAAATGTACTTAAATTTGATTAATCTTCATGAAATGTTTTGAAATTTTGAATTTGCTCCAAGATCAAGAAATAGCATCTGAAGAAAACAGGTTCGATTTTTCTCCTTTATTTTACTTATCCGCAGAACCCTTTACGAATGTTTACTGTTTTGTTTCCATCTATTGATATTTGTTTTCAAACTACAAGGCAAAAATGCTACAATTTGTCAAAGAAAGTCATTTAAGGTACTAGTGCTAGGGGTGTTTAACGACCTTGACTATCCATGAGGGTCTCGCACGGTCGGCCTGGCTTACGCCTTTTGGGACATTTAAATAATTTATTTTTACCTTATGGGATCAAAATTCATTTAAGGCCAACATCTCCTATATATGGTTTCAGTCTTTTGGCAATGTTTGTGTATTTTTGTGTAATATTGTCTTCATATGTAAAAACCATTATTTGCAATGTCTCACAACAGAGCTTGGAATAAATAGAACAACTGGTAATCCTACATATTCTTTAACATCATTTACCAAGGATGAAATTTTACAAAATCACAAATCTGTCCTACTTTCTTTTGGTATCAACATCAAAGAAAACGAAGAAAATTTACCGTCATTATACTGGATACCAAAACTTCACAAAACTCCATATAAATACGATACATAGCTGGGTCATCAACAGGTTCGACTAAACATCTTTCTAAAGTACTGACTACTATTCTTTCTACAGTTAAAAATGGACTTCAAAAGTATTGTGATGATATATATTCTACCAGTGGTGTTAACCAGATGTGGATTCTCAAAAAATCGAAAGATCTACTGCTTGATCTTCGATCACAATCTTTGAAATTTTGCAGCAACATAAAGACTTTTGAATTTACTACGCTTTACACTACTATTCCCCATGCTCAGTTGAAAGATCGACTTCACCATCTCATTAAACAGAGCTTTTTCTATAAAAATGGGAATCGTAGATACAAATTTCTTGTTTTGGGTTACAATAATTCATATTTTGTGAAGAACCACACTGAATCTACAAGAAAATATACTGAAGATGATATTATCAAAATGCTGGACTTTTCGATCGACAATATTTTTGTTGAGTTTGGAGGATTGATATTTCAACAGACAGTCGGTATTCCAATGGGTACTAATTGTGCACCCCTACTGACCGATTTGTTTCTGTACTCGTATGAAGCAGAATTCATTCAGAGCCTTCTAAAAGACAAAAAGCAAAAGCACCTTGTGAAATTCTTTAATTTTACTTTCAGATATATTGATGATGTCCTATCATTGAATAACCCATATTTCAGCCAATACTTACATCTCATATATCCCAGTGAACTTGAAATTAAGGATACTACTGATACTAGAAGGACTGCTTCATACCTTGATCTTTTCCTCAATATTGACACAGATGGACGACTTCACGCGAAAATCTATGATAAACTGGACGATTTCAACTTCCCAATTATCAATTTCCCATTTCTCAGCAGTAACATACCCGCTGCCCCTTCGTATGGTGTTTACATATCTCAGTTTACACGTTATGCTCGTGCATGTTCACACTATACGGACTTCATATACAGGAGTGTGCTCCTAACGCAGAAACTGCTCCAACAAAGTTATGAGTGGACACATTAAAAATGACACTCCGTAAATTTTATGGACACCATCACGAATTGGTTGATTCATACGATGTGTCTTTGTCCAAACTATCAAAGGACATTTTACCACGTGTTAGATTGTGGTTTGCCATTACGTCGTCTGATCTTTTAAGTACCAAACGTGACTTATTCCCGATTGTGACTGTTTTGCTGAGTGTGAATTCTCATTGCTATAAGACGTGTCACGGTATTTTTCTATCCAAAATCCATGTATTTAGTTTTGATGTTATATTTGTTATTCTCATCGGATTTTGTCAAATGTCTTATCGTTTGTAGTTGTAAATTTTATTTTTTGCTGTTCTATTCGTGTGTTACGGTAAAGATAATTAATGACCCAGTTCATTTATAAGATTTTAGTTTGGGTCAATTAAATTTATACGATGTATTTGGTTTACAGTTTGATTTAGAAGAAATACCGACATAGCTTGTTAATACAATTAATTATCTAATTACTACCACAATTTTATATTAATAAGTATTGTAATTTTCATTGTTATTAATACATGTTATATCAGTATTACAAACCTAATATTGAATTCTATCCTATTTTTTGGAAATTTATAGAAATTTAAATGTGACGTCACATTGTGCGTCGATCTCTTCGGCTAACATATAATACGTTGTTCGGCTGTGCCTTTTTTATGTGCTGATTTAGGTTGTTTTACGTATTCGTTTTTATTCTGTAGTTAGTCACCACATCTGTGTTAACATGTATATCTATTATATAGTCATTTTTATAAATTTAATGTTTGTAAAAGTATGAATTATTCTAAATACTAAGGATTTTCTTATCCCAGACATATAACCTTAGCCGTATTTGGCACAACTTTTTGGAACTTTTGGCCCTCTATGCTCTTCAACTTTGTACTTGTTTTGGCTTTCGAACTTTTTTTATCTGAGCGTCACTGATGGGTCTTATGTAGACAAAACGCACGTCTGGTGTATTAAATTATAAGCCTGGTACCTTTTGATAGCTATTATTTGTGTTTGTCTCTGTCCTGTATGTTCTCCCATTTATTTGTATTGTAGTCCTGTCATGTAATCTTGTCATTTTAATGTTATATTTAACATTGCCATAAAAGCGGGAGGTTTGGCTAGCCACAAAACCAGGTTCAACCCACCATTTTTTTCTTAAAATGTCCTGTACCAAGTCAGGAAAATGGCCATTGTTATATTATAGTTTGTTTCTGTGTGTGTTGCATTTTAGTGTTTCTGTTGTGTCGTTGTTCTCCTCTTATATTTGATGTGTTTCCCTCAGTTTTAGTTTGTAACCCGGACTTGTTTTTTTTTCTCAATCGATTTATGAATATGGAATAGCGGTATACTACTGTTGCCTTTATTTGTATTGCTGATTAGTTTTTGTTGATCTATCATGACTTTCAAGATAATATGAACTAAAGCTAAAATTCGTTAAAAAGGTCTATTAAGGGCAATAATTCCTCTAAGAGTTAATTTACAGGTACTGCAATCCTATTGTCTGTTTTGTATATCTTGTGTCGATGTTAAAATTCAGCTGGTTACAGCTTCCGTCCAATGCATTAAAGTTTTCTAATAAATATGCAAAAATACTAAAATTGGTTAAAAATCTTCATGTAAGAGCAATAACTCATATAAGGAATCCTCTGGTAATTTTCGTAGATATTAGGCAAATCTTGACATTGAATCTGAAAATTTTGCACATGTCAGATTTTCTCTATATCTATAAGTATTCTGGTTTTCAAGGTATAAGACAACTAATTGCATTTAATTTACCCCTATGCTCTATTTCTAACCTGGCTTCCGTGTTGGTTAATGGATCGTAACATACTTCACAAACTATAGACTATTTAGACACCTGAGAGTTTTATATTGAATTAATTCAGGAGTTGCGGAGGAAAAGACCTTTGAAAAAGTTTATGACTGAAGACGGAGAAAAATGAAGACAAAATATAACTAGAGGCTCTAAAGAGCATGTGTCGCTGACCTTGGTCTATGTGCATATTCAACAAAGGACACTCTCCAACATTGTAGACAGGAATAGAATTCATGACAAAAATCTCTGTTTTGTTGATCTTGTACTGCTGATCATTTAGTCTGTTTAGTTTCTCTCTATCTTCTTTAGTTTTTGCTCAAAACACAAAAGAGGGTACAAAACATATCCCAATTTATGGGCAATCACTCCTATAAAGAGTGACAGTATACTAACTATATTGGCAAAATTTGACTTGTTAGTAGATCTAGACTTGCTGATCATTTTTGTGAATTAAAGTGTCTATTTATCTAATATAATTTCTATTACATAGAGCAAAAAAAGTGGTAAAAATCGTCATAAAAGGGTAATTCTAATAAGGAGATGTCGGACCATTTCCTCCATATTGTCTTACATGTAGATCTTGTCTTGTTCATCATTTCTGCTGATTTAAGTTTCTATCTATCTATTATAATTTTAAAGATATAAGGCAAAAACGCAAAAAGTTGGTAAGAATCGAAGGGCAATAACTCTAATAAGGAGTCGTTTGATGATTTTGACTATGCAGACTTATTTGTAGAACTTGTCTTGCTGATCATTTTTGCAATTTAGAGTTTCTCTCTATCTATTATAGTATTCAAGATAAAAGGTAAAAATGAAGAAAAAAAAAGGGTAAAATTTGGCATTTAAGGGCAATTACTCCTATATGAAGTCGTCTGACAGTTTTGACATATATTAACATTTGGTAGAGCTCAACATTCTGAACATTTCTGCTACTGTCAGATTATCTCTATTTATGACGGTTTTCAAAATAATAGACAAAACTTGCATTTTACCCTTATGTTTTATGTTTAGCCATGTCGGCCATCTTAGTTGGCGGGCGGGGTCATTGGACACATTTTTTTAAACTAGATACCCTAATGATGATTGTGACCAAGTTTGGTTAAATTTGGTCCAGTAGTTTCAGAGGAGAAGATTGTTGTTGAAGTTAACGGACGGCGACGGACGCCAAGTTATGAGAAAATTTCAAATAAGAAGATGTGGTATGATTGCCAATGAGATAACTCTCCACCAGAGACGGACTGACGTAGAATTAGCAACTATAGGTAACCGTACGGCCTTCAGCAATGAGCAAAACCCATACCGCATAGCAAGCTATAATAGGCTCCGAGACGAAACATGTAAAACAATTCAAAGTAGAAAACTAACAAACGAATCTGATTAAAATACACAGGAACTGTATTTTAATCAGATCACTAACGGCCGGATTTATGTACAAAACAATTAACGAAAAACAAATATGATATACAACAACAAACGACAACCACTACATAAGACATTCCTAACTTAAGACAGGCACATATAGAGGGGTTACACATGTTAATAGGCGTCCAACCCTCCCCTAAAACATTGGACAGTGTTATAACAGAACAACACGCAAAGAACAAAACTGTACAAAACAATAAAAGAAAAACAAATATGATGAACAGCAACAAGCGATAATCACTCAATGACAGGTTCCTGACTTTTGACAGGCATAGAATGTGGCGGGGTCAAACATGTTAGCGGGAACCCTACCATCCCCTTAAACCCGGGACAGAACAACACGTCAAGAACCAACTATACAAAACAATGAACGAAAAACAAATACCTTATATATGATAAACTTGCCTTGAGACAGGCACAAATAAAATGTGAGGAAGTTAAACATGTTTTCGAGTGCCCAACCCTCCCCTATCCTGAGATAGTGGCGTAACAGAACAACATAAGAACAAACTATAACACAATGGTTGAAAAGAGCTTAACTTATCTGATCGATACAAAGCACAAAAACAACTAACATAAACACAAAAGACACAAAGTAAGGATCTGAGAGTACTGAAAAGATCTGAAAACAGTCCGAAAAAAACATGATAATGCAAAAATGAATGTTAAAATATAGGTATCGACATAATGTAGAACCGTGAATGTAAATATGTGTAAAGAGATAATAATTAGTTGAATTTATTGATAACAAATCGATATTCATACCGATAAAAACAATATTAAAAGATCTAATTATAGTGTTACCATGGGTTTTTGTACCAGATGGACCAAATATGTAGAAGATACCAGAGGAGTAATCAAAACCCTAAGTAGAAGAAAACCATGACCAAAAACGACGAAGAAAAGCCATGACCAAAAACGACGAAGACAAAATAGTCTACAAAACACCACACAGAAAACTGAATCTTAAAGAATCATCCAATGGTTTCGGTCATATTGAAATTTTTGTAGATCTAATATTGTATTGCTGATTTTTATTGTTGCTATAAACAGTTTCTACCCATTTATCGTCATTTAAGGGCAATAACTCGTAAAAAGTTATCTGATAATTTTGGTAAACATAGGAATTAGGTAGATCTTGCAATACTGATCATTTTTGTCTTATCAGATTTAAAAATTTTTTAAAGATATAAGACAACTAATCCATTTACCCTTAATTTTTTTTTTTATTTAGGCCACGGGGATATGTTGGTTGGCTGACAGTTATTAAAAATATGAACTTTATACTAGGGTACCATAAGGATCATTCGCCCACAGTTTGGTTGGAATTGATTCATTAGTTTCAGTGGAGATCTTTTAAACGGTATAGGACGGACTCCAAAGTTAGTCAAAAATTGTCATCTAAGCAAAGTAACTCCCTAAGGAGTCATCCAGTTGTTTCGGTTGTATTAGCATTAATGTAGATATTGTATTGCTGATCATTTTTGCTGTTCTGCATATCGGTTTCGAGATAATGGACAAAATCAATAAGATCAGTCTAAAATCGTCATTTAAGGACAATAACTCCATAAATAGAAAGAAGGCAAATCTTGACATTCAGACAATTTTTGTTCTGTCAGATTTTCTCTATCTATAATGGTTTTTAAGATATTAGATAATTGATGCATTTAACCCTATGTTCTATGACCGTGTTTGTTGAATGGCCGAAATAAAAAACACATTTTATACTAAATAACCTAAGGATCATCGGGCCAAGTTTGGTTAAAATTGATTCATTAGTTTGAGCGAAAAAGATATGTGTAAAAATTCACGACGGACAACGGACACCGGACGTCAAGTGCCAGCAAAAGCTAACATGACATTTTATGCAAAAAGCCTAGTAAACAAGTCAGCCAAATGAGTACTAGGTAATTTACCAAGTGATAATTCACAATTAAAATTATATAAAAAATTGATGCCAGGAATTTAATAAATTCCTCATTGCGTTAGGCTGTAGATTTAGGCATAGGCGCTTGGATTTTGACTTCCCATGTTGGCTCATGGAAATGGTAGGTTATATCCTCGAAAGGAATATGTTAGGAACCTTTGTTAAAGTGTCAGACCGTTTGTGGTCGGAGCGATTTAATTTTATTGAAACAGAGAAATTCATCCGAGAGCCACCAAAAATTTCAGTAGGAATGCTGAAGACATCAGGACATGGCAAGTGTTTTTTTTCATTAAAATTGTTTCTGTGGTGCTGTAGAGCATTTTTGGAAATAATTCAAATTTTACTTTTCACCTTTCCGAGTTGTTTAAATATGTTTGTTTGCAAACTGAAGCTTGAAAGCGAGCATGGTGATCTATAATTTTTATTATATTTTTGAAAAATAACATGTTAAAAACATCTTACTGGCAAAGTATAAAATAATTCTGTCACTTTTGTGTATACCCCATACAACCTTAACATACATAGTCCTGAAGAACATCTTAACACTGTATCATGAAATTTAGGTCAAGTTCGTATGACAAATTTCAGCCGCCAGTGGCGGATCCAGAACTTTTCATAAAGGGGGGGGGGACTGACTGACCTAAGGGGAGGGGGGCCCGCTCCAGTCATGCTTCAGTGATCCCCTATATTATCAACCAAATTTTTCCCACAAAAGGGGGGCCCCCTGGATCCGCCTATGGCCGCTCATGTACATCTAACCAATCCACACTCCAAATATTGCTGACATAATGTATAATTATGGAAGAACAGACACCAATCCAGAAAACTTGAATTAATCACTCGAACATTAATGAGTTCAAGGTCAGGTGACAAAAATGTTTGACAAGATCACATTATAAACCATATCCATAAAATGTATTCAAGAACAAAATGAACCAGGTTAACTAACAACCGACCGATGAACCATGAAAATGAGGTAAATGTAGTTTGAAACCAGACCAGATGGACATGAACACCTTACAAACATTCCCTACACCACATGTAGATGACCTTTTGCTTATAGTATCTGAGAAAAAATACAATTATGAAAACTTAACCTTGATCACTGATCAATGAAATGAGGTCAAGGTCAAGTGAACCCGGTCTGAGGGACATATAGATCTTGCAAAGGATCCCAAATACCATATATAGTTATCCTATTACTCATAATAACTGAGAAACACATATGACAAAGAAATATAGTTTTTTTATCAGTCCCTGAACAATGTCAATGAGGTCAAGGACAATGGACATGTGGCAGACAGAAACTTCGTAATATAAGGCATCTGTAAAAAAAGTATGAAGCATCCAGGTCGTCCAACTTCTGCAGCCATGTTGATGTTATATGATGCAACCCTGCTCTAAGAGGGAGGACTGAGTTGAGGGAGATAACTCAATAAAATAAATCAATTTCGTCAATTTTTAATCATTCATGTGATACAGAATTAAAACTAGAATTAGATGATCTGGTGATCACAGAAATCCCTTTCCTTGCAGGAAAACTCTTTAAAACGGTTGATGCCAAAACCGAAATTCAAATTGAATGTGGCCTGCATATTATGTTTCATAACAATGTTAAATTCTAAAAAGATTTCATTAAATAGTACTTTCATTATAGCATGGAAACCATGATTTTTTTAAGGTAACTAAGGGGAATAACTCACATAAATTTCAAAATCAAACTTAATATGTAGTTTATGATCCATGGAAATCATGTTCAAAGTTCTAAAGATTTGGTTGAGCAATCCTTTATCATACCGAATAAAAAATCGAATTTTTAAGAAATGTAACCATCATAATCATATTTGACATATAATAATTTATGATCCAGGATATTGTGTTACAATTTCAATTGATTTTGTCATGTGGGACTTTTATTACCATCCAGACACCAAAATACCAATTTTGAAGGTAACCAAGAGAATAATTCTTGAACGGTAAATGTAAGAACCTTCAAAGTTGAACTTGATCTGCAGTGTATAATCCATTACGTTGTGTATAAATTTCAGTCAAGTATTACTTTAATAAGGGACAGTCTATACTAAGTATAGAAAGTCCCTGCTTTAATTTTCATTAATAAACAACAACAAAATTTGTTAAAGGCAACTAAAGGACATTACTCTAACAGAAAATATCAAAATTACCATAATCATACTAGACATGTAATGTATGGTCCACAATATTGTGTTAATATGTCAAAAGATTTGGTCAAGTGGTACTTTAAGTATCATCCTGAAACCAAACTTGTGATTGATTGACTAGTGAAATATGAATAACTATATTCCTGGTTAAATAATCTGTGCTAAATAGATGACTGATTGTTGTTTAATGTCACTGTCAGCACTATAGGCCACATAGTGTTTTTATTGGTGGAGGAAAGCTGGAGAGATCTATGGACTTCAGCAGGTAAAGTGACTATCCTAGTCAAATAAGATTGGAGTCGAATGACTATCCTAGTCAAATGAGATTGGAGTCGAATGACTTTCCTAGTCAAATAAGATTAGAGTCGAATGACTCTCCTAGTCAAATAAGATTAGAGTCGAATGACTTTCCTAGTCAAATAAGATTGGAGTTGAATGACTATCCTAGTCAAATAATATTGAAGTCGAATGCACCTACTACATGCTAGGTTCAAACTCACCTCAGCATAGACAGGCTAATGATACAGTAGATCAACTACTTAGACACTCCACCACCAAGGCCCTGTGTTAGAGGCTTAGAATATATTTTTGAAACAGATGTTCCAGTGATTTTAAAGACTTTATATCCTTTAACCTAGATCCACCTCCTTAAACTGTACTATACTGCAGGCAATCCAACACTTTTCAATATTTATGTTAATTTCCCAATGTCTTCTTTGAACATTGCTAAGACCTAAAACCAGCATTGTGTAATTTTTTGACCTGTTAAATTCAATTGGTTCTTATTTTCAATTTTGATGATAAAAGTATGTTTCCAAGACAATGCTGCTTACTTCAAAATTAATTCCTTCTGTCTAATTACCATGGTTCCTATGCAGTACAAAATAAGTGAAAATTTACAGGATATAAAATTGTGATTACTTTCTTTAATGTAAAATATCTGAACAAGTCATTGCTCATGCTGTATTTGGTTTCAATTGACTAGGACTTAAACCCAAGATCTACCCATCTCAAGGTGAGCATATTACCATGAGAATACAGTGGCAGTTTTCTACAAAAAGAAATTACACAATAAATTTTTCCGTTAATTTTTATTAAGCAAGCTCATTCAGTGTTCCATAATAATTTCCTCAAATTACAATAACATTTTTAAACTAAAGTTACACATTTAATAAAGGAATTAATACCATTAAAAACCACAGAGTTTGTCTTTATTTTCAAGAATGTTTTCAAACAAGTGTCAACTATCTTGATCAAATAATATACATATAAGTAACCTTTATGAGAAAGTGAAACAGCCTATTTTACAGGAGTTTTGTGTACAAGCCTAAACACATCTATATTAACAGAGTTATTTCCCTTAGATCAACCAACTACAACTTTCCAGAAAAATTATTGCAATGTATTACTACTGTGTAGAAATTTAATTGGGAATTTTGAATGGATAATAAAGAAATAAAATAAGAATTTCAATTCATATGAAAATTTCGTCAAACAGTTTATATGACAAGTTAAAACATGTTTTAATAGTGATAAGGTGCAAGACATACAATTCATCATTTCTACTTTACATAAATAACTTTAAGGTCAAGATTGTATATGACACTATATATAACATCATTACTCAACAAGTTTAAACACTGTGCATCAACTTAAGTGCGAAAGATCTTCAAATTGGTGAAACACACAATAGATAAATACAAATATTTTTCTTTTTTTTATATTTGTTTATAACCCACTTCACAAATCGTAACAAACTTTACAATAACAACTGTCCTTATACAACATGTCAATCATTATCACATTTCGCTTTCAAAAACACCTATCATAGTTATTGGAATCAGTTGTTTGAATTATGGGCAAGTCCTCTTCAATTTCAAAATAAGCCAGTTTCTGTTTCTCTTATAACTTTCTGATCTGATATCAAATGAATTTATTATATAAATTTATAATTTCATATCTAGTTTTCAGTTCCTTATAAATGTCTGTCCTTGTGAAATATATTTTGAATAGGCTGAATTTTCTTCTTAATACTCTAGCTCAGATGAGCTGAATCTTCAGTTAATCTCCTGTCTTTCTATTTTCCTTTTGAATTTTATCACCATAAAAGAAAAATAAGCAAATATATACGTTAGAATCTTTTTCTATTCCAAATCTTTTATCTTTTTTTTACACCATAGGATGAAAAAAACTGATTTACACAAAAAAAATAAAACCAATTACAATTACATGCACATTAAAATAATTGAAACCAAGCAAACAAATATGTAACCATATAATGATACAAGGGGGATACGGAAAAAAAATATACATACTAGTACTAACTATAGATTATTTCAAACATTGGATCTGGTAGCAAAAATGTTCCAGATAGAAAAAAAAATCATGGTAAACAAAATGATTCGTAAAATAAGTAATCATCATCGGTTTCCACAGTTCACTGTTCTGCAGTGTCCGTTGTCTTCGTCAGAGTCGATTCGAGCACCACCTGTTGACAAACATGGCTGGCAGCTTATGTGCCTCGTGTTTGGAGGTTTCTCAGCACATTGTTGTTATGCCAGTGAAGGCGGCTGGGTTTGTTTCAGGTAGGCCCCATACATACAGACACTACTCCACACCGTATCATTTATTTATGTTATTTGTCCATTGTTTTGCTCCAGTGTTACTGCTGTGCTGCAGTTCTCACCTAGTTAAATGGACCCTGGGATAGCTGAGAAGCATAGAACATACGATCTCCCTGGTATGTAGAATCCTGGGAAAGCATGCCATCTGCTTGAGACTTGAAGTCATCAGCTAAGTAGCTATCCTGTTAAGACAAAAAGAAAATGTTAATCTTTTAATATTCTATGTTGAGAGTTTTCTTTAAGATTTCTTTTCTATTCTTTCTTTTTTTTTTTTTTTTTTTGCTTTTCTCTGCCTTTTCTGCTTTTATGATTTCCATTTTCTCAAGTGTCATAATTTGCTTTCTTATTTTGTTACAAAAATACTTTTATATAAAGCCATTCAAATTTTGGAGTTAAAAAAGTTAATTATTCCACTGATTAAAAATTACTTAAATTTTCTATTTTATTGGCCTTTGTCAAATACTTGAAAGATGTACAATCAATTACAGTGCTAACAATAACAGGAAACTTTCAACTAATAAATATTTGTAAAATATTGGGAAACATACCTGTGACAGTTCAGGTTGTGAGAGACCTGAGAGTCCAGGCTGACTCATCTGGAAAGGCTGACTCATCGACAATTGTCCTTGGGTCAGAGGACCCTGAGAGAACGACTGGCCCATCTCCTGAAATATTAGATTGTGTTACATTTCATCATTAAAAAACATATAACTTTCATTTTCACATACAGTATAGGATGTTTAGTAATTATGACTTATTTCTATATCTGTCCATATGTTTGGCTTGCTTATATACTATTAAATATTAAGATTCAAACATATGACCTGGATTCAAACATGATCTTGTATAAATCAGTTACAAAAAAAGTAATAAATGCTACATGATTTAACCAAAACTGGAAATATTAAGGCACATGTCTATTTCAACATTATTGAAAAACCATTAAAATTAAATCATCAACACATATTAAAGTTTTATCCTATTTTTTTGGAAATTTCTTTACACTCTAAATCAAATGCTTTGCTAAACGTTTTCCCCCTCTATCTTGTAAAAGAAAGAACACAGGACAATCTCATAAAATACTGGTAAGAAGCCCTATACCCAAGGAATATCACAATTCTGTTGTTCTTGATCTGGACTGTGGCTGGAAGCCTTTACCTATGAAATGCAGTGTTCATACCTTACAGCTAAATCCAGCTATCACTCTCCATTTAAGGTGTACATACCTGACTAGCTTGACTCTGACTCATATTCTGACTCAGGGGCTGTTGTACTTGTGTGTTACTGTAACGAGGAGGTTTCTGTCGACCACCTCTACCTTTGTTGTTGAAACGACCTGGCATCACCTTGTTACCTATAATTACAATAATAGAAGTTAAATACACAAGTATACATAACTTTTTTATCACATACAAAGATCAAAAAGGTCAACTTAAAATTAAATCATTGAAAAATATTGTATTTTTCCATGAAATTTTATTTGCTGAATTTTGCATAAAATGAAGATAAATGTTATAGTGATTTCAGTGTGCATCACACATGATTTTGGAATAACCATCACTAGGCAACCTCAAGACAAACTATTGGGAAATCCAAATATATAAAACATCTAAGTTAGAAAGAGGGCCTAAAAAGAACACCAAAAGCAATCCAAGGTCATCTTTGCTTGAGGGAGTTAAAACTTTAGTATTTGTACAATTATGTAATTTATGTAACAAGAAATTTACACACAAAATGTATCATTTAAATCATGCCAATGCACTTAAGTACTGGTTACTGGGCAGATGGTACCCCTAGGGATCGAGAGTCCACCAAATGGGGTACAATCCAAGTGGTAGTAAATAAAACAATGTGTGATACTGTAAAAGAATCAAGGACTGACCCATATGCATTGGTGGTTGTCCATTGAAGTTCTGTGGCATGGCTGGTGGTATAAACATGTTAACTGGTACTGGCAGATTAACTGCTGGTCCAGCATAGGCTCTCTCTGGTCCAATATAACTCATCTGGTCATGGGTACGTACAACTGGTTCCCTGTAAGCTTGACCTAAAAGATCAATGTAACAATAGTCATTTTATTACTGTCTACATATACAGAAGAAACAAAAAAGCCTGAAATCTTTAAACATAATATTTGTTTGCTGGTTTATGCTCTAAGTTATAAGTATTGCATGTCAGGTTAACCAAGGCTAAATTATAAGTCATACTTTTAAGTCATTTTGAAGTCAATGGAGGAAATTACCAGAAACAACAATGGCTCCCTTAGAGAAAAAATATGCATCCAGAATGTGATTCCTCCCCTTAACAAAGAAAATGAGACATAATATCAACAGTTTAATAAAGTAACATATTTATTTCTATAAACATTGGAATCATGTGCAAAACAAATAGTATTTGAGACATTGTCAATAATTATCTACAATAACTTTACTGAAAATAATGGGCAACACAAACTTTGAAAAAACAAATTGAAAATGCAAGGGCTAGAATCACACTCACTTTGCCTAGTGTGGTGAGCCCTGGATTATGGGTTGCAGTATATCAAGCACAAATTACTAAAGTTATTCTCCTGATACAAGACTTACATGCTGTTATTAAACACAACTTACTTCTATCATACACACTTCCTGGTATCAAGACTTCTCTGGCATCAAACATGATGTTACTCATAAATCTTCCTCCCTGTAAAAAAAAAACAAATTACATAAACAGGACATTCTCTTATGCATGTTAACTTGAGTTTTCCTAGTTGGAAATTGTGAAGTATTGTTTGACTTTTCATCACTTTTTTTCTGGCCATGGGAACTGCCACCAATCTTCGACTTAATTTTTGATTGACCACTGGCTTTATTCTTAATTTTTTATTGTGTACGGTTTTTCATTACTCTTTAAATTTTCATCTCTTTTGAAATGCTGCACAAATGAAGAAAAAAAAAATGAATGAATAATGTGATTTAAACAATATCATTATGCTACTAACTGGGTTTGAGGTGTTGACCAATTTCCTTGGCTTGCTGAACTGTATCATGCTCTCCTTCAAGTTGTTTAATGGTCCCTCTACTAAACATTTTTGCTCTTTAAAGTAGGTCAGTAAATGGTTCCATAGAGGTTGCTGTAAAAATAACAAAAAGTTAAACCAATCATTATAAACTATATAGTAGGACTTTAATAACTGGATATAAAACAGTTAGATGCATGGTGATACCCTTCAATTTAACTTTACTTGTCCAAGTTTGTTCAACAATAAAATAAATGCAGTTATATTTTCTAAAACAATTTGCACTGATTTCTTTTATTTCAATGATATGCATGCATTCAAGCTTTGTGAATCACAAATAACAATAAAAATTGTTTTGGGCAATGGCTGATCTCAATTCTAATTGGCCAAATTCTCAATGTAAACTTCTATAAAATGTAAATAATTTGCAGTACAAAATATAATAAGGGGCTATTTTTTAAAAGGGCAAAATACCCTCCAAAATGTTTCCGTTTTAATATATAGCAATGAATGACAGGTATTGAAAAAAAGTTATTTCTTTTTTAAATATATTAAGCTTTGACACAACAAATAAAGAAATACTGCTTAGTTCAGCAGCTCTGTGATATAAGAATGGTGTAACCTTATTCAACTATCTGTTCTCAAAGTGAATAGATGTAGAGAAGTATTTACATTGGCATGTGGTTCTGTGATCATCTTGCATGTAATTCTCATATTTTCACATAAATAAGACTTGTATATCATACTGTTATGATTACATTCAGATCTTACAATGTCAAATAAATTTCTCTATACAGAAACTTACCTTGGAAAGAACCTTTGGGTTTCCAACTATGATTATTCCAAATCTAAAAAAGAAAACAATACAAGTATTTGAATATATCAGGACACTCATTTATTAATTCAGCACTGATGAACAAGTTCAAAACTATAACAAAATTCTGAATAAAGTCCCCTAACTCTCGACTCAAAGAAGGATGTCAAGCAATAAGAAGTTAACGGAGTTGGAATAACCATGTGCATGTTAAAACCTTTTTTCGTGTCTGAGCAACTATTATCTAGCCAGGCTATCTGCTAACCTATTGTTATTGTACGTCTGTTTTCTCAAAGGAGTTGGCAGTTCGTGTGGTATGTTGTACTATCTTATTTTGGGTAATTTCTGTTACACAATACATCGTTATCAGTTTATTTTACAGGCTTTATTGAATAAGAACCTCATTTTGGCGACTTAATTTATTCAGAAATCCCAATAAACTTACCTTGCTCTAGTAAGAGCGACATTAAGACGTCTTGGGTCGTTAAGAAATCCTATTCCTTGATGTTCATTAGATCTTACACAGGAGAGTATAATGTAATCTTTTTCTCTTCCTTGGAAAGCATCTACACTAGCAACCTCTATTTCCTGTTAATAGAAATTTGATATGCACAAAAAGGTAGTAATATTGTAAATATAAATACCACAAAAAAGACAACCTATTATCCATGAGAATTAATTTTTGTGAGTTTTAAGCCATATACATCTGATATTGAAAGATCAAGGTTTTCTTCTTATTTTACTTCCCTTTGGTTTTTGTTGGGGTTTTTGTGGGGGATGGGGACATTTCCCCGTAATAGAATGCAAAAGCTTAAGGAATGTTTAAGTCATGTTGCATATAGATACATTAAACCTTTGAATTCCTTCTATAGATAGTCTGCTTCTGCCAAAAACAAATCATCAGAAACTTTTAATAAATGGCAGTAAAACCTCCATGTAAAAACATGAAGATAAGTAATAAATTTATATTTCATTGCGGAATGTGATCATTAGAATCTTTGAAATCGTTAAATGTAATTTTCGTCAGACAACTAATTACAGTAGCTACAGATAAACTTTCCCAGTTTGTTTACTAGTATATCATTCAATGACTATTTCCACATAAGTATCATCCCCGAACATGTGGTGGTAATTAATGAATATCAAGAAATGCTGAAGTAGATATTAGGGGCTGTAAGATGTAAGACCCTCTGCTCATCAATGAAGAAATTTCAGCAACTGTCAAGATGGAGAACAGAGATAAAATCACTGTTCCTCTAATACATAACTTCCTAGTATTTAATGAGACATTCTACATATATATTATTTTCAACTTCTAATTTTACCTACCTGATACAGTTTCTTGTTTAGAGATCCACTGTACTGCATGTACTGGACAATATAAGCTCTCTGTCCTTCATATGGTGTTATAATACCTATCTGTTCTGGCTTGATGTTTGATCGAAGAAATCTAGTAGCTATCTTTTCTACATTTGCTGTTTCAGTCCTGTTAGAATGGTAAACATTTTGAAAGATATATACATTATCTAGTGCAAAAAGAAAATCATTAGAAGGTAAATTTCTTTGAAAAAAAAAGGATTAAGATTTAGGTTAAGTGAAAATTGATGTTAAATACAAGTTTTAAATGTATATACAGTCTCCAAAATTGCTTCTATGGATGGTTCTTAATTCTCAAAATGCCTTCCCTGGGTACCATGTATGTTTTACTGGAAAAACCCTAGCAATAAAGAAACGATTGTTTTTATATTTATTTCCTACAATTTATTGAGATTTTTGTTTAATGTACATATATTTACACACCATTATAATACTTCTTTACAAATGAAATTTAATTTTTACAATGCAAAACAATGAATACCTGTTTAGGTATGAAGTACCCGAGCTTGAAATCTCCTCCTGTCCAGAAGTTGTATAAAAGAACATAGGTTTGTCTGGCTGGGGATATGGAATATCCAAATTCTTCCTGGTACGATCAGCTGAAAAAGAATAAATATTATATTTCACAGATGAATGTATGAAAAATAATATTTCAATTAATGTACAGATGTGTGGACACCTAAAAAGGCTCAAAGACAGTTTAATCACATCTGAGAAAGGATTGAGTTTCAAATTTTTGTTCACCCTAAAAAAATCAAAATTAAAGAAAAAGTCTTGAAAAATCATTGAACAATTAGGTACTGTGCAAATAATGTGACTACATGAGTAAGGCAATCATGAGTATTCCAATTATGATATCAGTACATATATCTGTATCCAGATTTTCCTGAAATTGCAGTAATTAACCTCACATTTGTGTCCTTTCTTAAAAAAATTGCAATAATAAATGCATGCAATAATTTTTGAATAATCAGGTAGTTTACCTGGAGAGACACCATTCTGTAGAGATCCCTCATAAAAGATGTTGGAAGGGAAGGAACTCAGTGCTGGGTGCATTCTGTATTGGACTTGTAGACGTATTGGTCTTATACCCAGAACAACAAGACGTTCAAACAGTGACTGGGACAGACCAGCTCTGGCTGCCTTTTTACACATTACTACAGGTCCTAACTGACAATGGTCTCCAACAAGAATTAACTAAAAATAAAAAAAAAAAAAAATTTTATAAATAAGACATCAATTGTAAGCAACTGGTATAAAAATTAAGTGACTTGTATTTTGTTGTCAATACAATGGAATTCTATATGACTGTCATACAAGTGAGAGGTTTAATAGCTATAAAACCAGGTTTAATCCACCATTTTCTACATAAGGAAATGCCTGTACCAAGTCAGGAATATGACATTTGTTTTCCATTCGTTAGATGTGTTTGAGCTTTTGATTTTGCCATTTTATAAAGGACTTTGGGTTATGAATTTCCCTTGGAGTTCGGTATTTTTGTTATTTTACTTTGCATTGATTAAACAGCTGAACTTTTCGACAGTGTACAAAGGACAATGAATGAGGTTTGCTTGTTCAATAGGTGAACCACAAAATCAAAATCATATCATTTTTGTTTTATTTTTAGAGTTATAATTGTCAATGTCAGACAATCAAATAATGAAGCAGGTAACAAAAAAATGTGTATAATGCAAATTTTCAATTAAATCATGTAAATTTTGTTAAAGTTAAAAAAACTATTGCATATAGAACCAATTTAACCAGGTACAATGCCTATAACTAAAACAGCTTATAAAGAATTCATGTTTGAGTGAAACTGTTGATTGTGAAACATACCTGTCTACATCCAAGGACAACTGGGATCATACACTCAGGTTCTGTAGCCTGTGTACTCTCATCAATCAACACAGACCTGAACTGCATCTTAGACAGACGTGGATCTCCACAACCAACACATGTAGCACAGATCACATCAGCATGCTGTATCAAAGAAATCAAAGTTAATTTTCAATTTGATATGCCAATCTTATTCTTTTTTTAATTTTTAAAACACATATAAAACAATTCCAGTTTACATTAAACGATTCTTTTAAAACATTTTATTTACAAGTTCCAGTAAAATTTTCCTTTTACTTTGTTTCTTGAGAGCACTGTTCCATTTTTTAAACAAAAAGAACATTCCCTTTTCATTTCAATTGATTATTTAATTTACAATTTATTTAAGATCTGTCACAATTTTCACAAAAATATCTTGTTAAAATACATGCGCATTCAGTCATGAACATTTCAGTAACTAAAAATCAATTTTTAACACCAGATATTTTGTGAATGGAGCCACAAAACATTAAAGGAGTTAGTATTTACCTGTAGAAGTTCCCTTTCACACTGTTTCTTGAGAGCTCTGTATCTCTTCTCGTCAGCAGAAGACAGTTCTCCTGTCTCATCCTTCAGCTGCTGTAGCTTGGCTAACTCTGGTACACTGTCCATGTTTCTGATCTGGTTGTGTAGAGCCAGGAAGGAAACAGGAGAGTCAATGGCCTCCCTACTCTTAGCACATAATCTTACTACCTGAAATTTAAAGCACCATATTGCTATAAAAAATCTGAATAGAGTATTTATAAATGTCAATATCCAACAGCCAGCAATAATGTTCAATTTCTGCAAATTTTATACAAGTTGCATGGGAGTATTACTGATAATCTGAAATCTGAATCCTAAATTTTAATATTTCAAATTAAACTTTATAATCTTTCTTACTTCTTTTGATTTATCTTGTATTTCTTGTTGTATTCATTATTCATACCAATAATTTATTCTTCAGAATGAAGCTCCTTTAAAATAAATGAAATAACAACATATTTCTTTTAAAACATGCAATCCCAATACTTTTTAGAGAATGATCAGTCCAGTCAGTGGTTCACAAACTACACAAAAAGCCCTATTATCAATCAGCACATGAGGTGTCAATAATTGACTCCATTCCTTACTTTCAGTCCAGTTTTATGAATCTTTTCAGTGAGTTGATCTACAGCAATGTTTGATGGAGCACACACTAAGACCTGTCCTTGGTTCTGTTTGGCCAGATGATACACTATGGTGGCTGAAGTGACTGTCTTCCCTGTTCCTGGTGGTCCCTGTAATAGAAAAAAGAGGCTCAAACTAAAACTTTTTTTTCCATCATTGCAGAGTACAACTGTTCTCAAAAAGCCTTTTAGCTCATTTCAAATATTTACCAGTGCAAATTTTTATTAAAAAATATGAAATGATGAAATTAAAGCCAGTAGATATCATAATTTATCAAATTTAAATGCTCTCCAATGAAAATCTCTTGCATATTATATCCCATTTTGCAAGGACCCAATAACAAACCATTCAATCATTTAAAGTGCGTCATTCTCATAGCTGTAGCTGATTTTTAATCCCCCCTTCATCTTTTAGTGTTTATTTCTAAAGTAATTTAATGACAACACCAGATTCCAAAATAATCTATCGAAATCTACATTTACAGAGAGTAGCTCACATAATTCTATGAAAGTCTAAGAAATATACCTGAATCAAGCTGAGTGGTCTCTGGAGAACTGTCTTGACAGCATAAACTTGTGAGTGGTTTAACTCTGCCAAACTTGGTGCACTGAACCTCTTTGGTAACTGACACTTAATGACGACATCCTCTACCTCATGTCCCAATAACTTGTGATAGATATATCCCCACACTGAGGTCTCATCTACAGCAAAGGTCTTCAAACCAGCCTGCATCCTACAGTGAGATTAAGAAAATAGATTTACAGTTTGGAGGCAAACCATGTGACTCAGTTGCTTCTAAATCTGTACAATGAATAATATTTCCTTATATTGAGGTTAAGGATCATAGTTAAGACTGCCAATGGTAAATCTACATTATGAATTTATTTATAAATTAGATCAAATGTACACAAAGACACCATTGTTTTCAAAGATACAACTACTGTGGATTCGTTTATTTTCGTGGGTACCAATTTTTTGTGATTGAGGAATATTTCTATTTGTTTTCATGGTTTTGACACATTCTGCAAACAAGCCTATAGAATTTGTGGTTCTACACCAACAAAATCAGCTAAAACAGGAATCCCAGGAATAATAATGAATCCATAGTATTGTGTAATGATAGTAAGTTGATTTTTCATTTGATATCTTTGACCTCTTCCATTTGAAGATCAAACTTTGTGGTACAAAAATCTCAGTCAAAATCTTATCTTAAACAAACATGCCTTCAATGGTACTTGTACCCATTATCAAATGATCTTGAATTAACAGTTTATTAGTAATATCTACAATATCCTTGTATTTTGTGGGGGAAAAAAACCAACCACACAACTGCTTTAAAACTCTTAAAAAGTTGACACCTATGCTTTATCAACAAGACTTACCTATCAAATGAAGTAGATTTCCAGACAAAGTCAACAACAAAGTTATGTGTACATTCTGTAGGTACACCAGCATTACTCTTCAGCTCTATAGCTACTTCATCACTGTGATCTGGTAACTGGTTAAGGATCATTTTTAAAACAGTATACAGTGACTCTTTATAATACATTGTGCAGCCAATCCTATTGTACATTTTCATATCCTTTATATTCTAAGATTCCATTTTCAGGGAAATTTTGTATTCAAGCCATTCCAGTATTTTTATTGCTATTTTCCTTTTAAAAATCTTTTTATGTGAAATTTTCATATCATGATACTCGCCTAAGAAAGAGAAAATTATGGCGCACGTGACTTTGTAAATGTAAACATCAACAATGTCATATGCAAAATAGTGTTAAACAGATTATCAATGGTATTTCAAACTCAAGGATGTTTCTCAGCCACATCTCATCTCAGGGATGTCCCCTTTCGATGAGATTGCAGCTTAGAAACACCCTCTGGTTTGAAATACCATCTATAACCTATAAATATTTACTAATGTTTCACCTGTTACTGTGCTTTTTGCAGTACTGTATGTCATACAAACATTACTGAGTTAAGTGCTTACCCTAAATTGACTTTCATAGTGCAGTCTTCCTTTTACCTTTCAATATTTTGCTGATTGAAATAAAAAAAAGGGGGGCTACGTACTCCAAAAACCAGTTCAACCAAACTGCATGTCATAGTCAAGAATCTAATCAGTGTTTGTCTCTGCTTTTTATCGTACTGTTCTTATCTGTAATGGAAATTGTTGACCTAAAGATGTTCAGCGACTCAAATATTTTTGACAGCAGATGTCAAAACAGGATTTACAAGATATGGGAACAAATGAAATGAATAAACACTATCTGCTCTTTGGTTGGGTTGTTGTCGCTTTGACATATTCTCCATTTCCATTCTCAATTTCATCCCTTTAACTACAAGGTTTTATCAACAAGATTAAATATAAGAGATTATAAGACATTCATACAAAGATTGATTTCCCTTTATAACAAATATCAACTTAGTAATCATTTAGAAAGGATACTATCTGGAATCTTAATGACATGTCCTACACCAGACCATGGCTTGTGTAGTTCTCCCTGGTATCTCAGTCTCAATTCATCTCCATGCATCAATTTCATCTCTGAAATGTATCATAATTATTATTGCAGAAATAATCAACTTCATCACTGCAAAGTATATAATTATTATTGCACAAAAATTATACTTGACCTCTGCAATGTATTATAAATATTGCACTTTCTTTACTCAAATCTCTCTCTTATTTCGTATATTTTTCTGCCTCATTGTCTAAAATGTAATTTATCTCGTTTTTGTCAAAGAAAAACAAAACTCCAAGAAATAATAAATAAAAGGGTAAAAGTACCATCATTAGCTTTGGGAAGGTGGAAGAAAGCAATTCTTTTCTTATTGAGACCAACATCCCATCTCACGACAATGTTGTCCTGGGTTTGGGACTCCTTCAACTTCTTATCATAGTCAGCTTCTAACTTGACCAAAGGACCAAATATATTCTGGTACTGGTATGCATCATCATACCTAAAAAACAAACAATCATTAAATAACAATAACAATGTAATAATGTATGATGGGAACCAACTATTTGCATTTATTTAAATTTACAGACATACAAGTTAAGTCTGCTATGGGATATCTGAACTCAACATAAATAGCAAACATGTTCACAAAACAGGTTAGTTTTAATTCTTGGTAGCAATATACAGTTTAAATCGACTCACAGATATAACAGAAATAAAAATTAAATGTTTCCCCAACTACCCAACTATTTGAGATGACAGCATACAAATCAACTTGATGTATTATACCTTCTGACAATCTATGGTCTTATAATTATAGTTAGGTGTTAGACTCAAGTCATTCCTGTTTCAGTTGTTGCTATTGTCCTTTTCCTTGTGTTCATATTTGTAATATTGTGATAATATAGGGCTCTTTGATAACTTTTTGTGAACATCACTAGCTTATTTAGTAGACAATTTATTATATATATAATGGCATTTACTATAATTCAGTTGCTTTTTCATTTTTATCCACCCAACATCCTTTTTATTCATATGTTTTCATCTGAGAATTTCAAATAACGTTTTCATTACCTCAGTAGAACTTGTTGTGGCTCCTCATCAACTCCTGGCTTTTCCAGATCCTCTAGAGTAGCGTCAGGGTTATCTTTCCATAGTTCTTCTAATTTGTTGATCTGCTGGGCTGTAATCTGACGACTTCTCATCTGTTCTTGGTCTGATGGCACCTTAACTAGCCATGACAAGAACTGGCGGTCCTGTATCAAAGGCTGCCACTGGTTTGGATCCCTGTAATAAAAACGGAAAATTTTTAATGATTTTTTTATAGCCTGCTATGCATCATAAAAATCCCTTGAAGATAATTCTGCCCTCTAACAATACTGTTTGTAATGTTGAAAAGTCTTATTTTATTTTTTGTCAGAAATCAGGTCTGAAAAATTTTGTATTTTTTTTTTTCAAAACCATATCGATCTTAATAGAGCAGATCTGTTAGTCAGTACGGCATAATTGAGGCACAAGAACTTTGTCTTAATAAATTGTAATTTACTAGAAAAGATAAAACTGTGAGGAAATGTAGTCTTCTAATGATCGCTTGAAAAGTAGTATCTGGTATCCATTTTTCATGATGTAAACTTACCGAGCTTACATCTTCTGACTATGGATAATCACATACTCAACTTGGACAGCATATCACATGGTTGACTATAAACCACCACACAAGTGCAAGAAAAAAACTTTTTCAAAAGTAACAGTTTTACTTACCAGTTCATATCCTTAAGATTGGACAGAGTAGCACAAGGTTGTCTACACAACAAGACCACAACAGAATCGGCCTTGGCTGGTATAAAACCCAACAAGAAGACATTCCTACATCCACAGTTGTAACATTCCAGTATTGTCTCTCCAAGGGGTCCATCCTTATGCAGTGTCACTTCCTTTGCTTTGGCCCTGACTAAATGGTTGATAATGTGGCTGCAATTACACACATATATCATTTATCACATTATTATTGGTTAGATATTGACAATAAAACAGATACAACCAATTGCAAATTTCTATAGATTAAACAAGAGGACTTTAGTTGGTTTACCCATCAAAAATTCTGAAATCTTACTGGACGAATAGCGTAGAAATTATACCATGGTTTTTATTAATGCCAATAATGTAGATGGTTGAGTATCGCAATAATAAGAACTCACATTCTGATATCTGACACAAAAAAATATGTATGAAGATTTTTCAAAAATTGAAATAATTAATTGTGTATTAATTTCTGAATTTAGAGTACATGAATAACTTATCAACTCAAATGTTGAAGACAAATCTTTTTTACAGTTTGAGTGGGTAAACAGTTAGCAAAACTTCTACATTTTGCTTCTCCCCCTTTCTCATCAATCTAATGATGTTAAAGACTATAAAATCATTATTTGAATATGCAGGTACTATTTTCTGTTTAACATTATGACGCTTTTCATGAATCAATCTAATGTGGTTAATGATAACCTTGGATCAATATTGATTAATGAATAATTGTTTCAAAATTTAAAAACTTTTCGCTGAGCTCTAAATGTAATAAATCTATCACCCTCCTCCCCTATTTGTAGAGATTTCCCAAAGTCATTTTTTTGCTGTAGACATATCCACTTAAAACACTTGGATCAAAAACAAGAAAAACATGTGGACAATGCCATTAAGCTTTCATTGAAATCTAGCCACTGTGCACAATACCATTACATATAAAATTTCATTGAAATACAGCCACTGGTTTAGGAGAAGAAGGGGATATCAAGTGCAGATGAACAAAAGAATGAAACAAATTCCTGACCAAACCAGCGGATCATTATAATACTACCCTGCTTCAGGAAAAAAAGTGTGTAAAACTTTTTCTAGCATTTCTCATTTAATTTTAAACTGTATATCTATATTTCAAGTAAAATCTTGATAATTACATCACTTTTAATTTCATAAATGACTAAAATACAAACCTTCCAGAAGTGTTACCACGGCCATTACAGAACCATTTCTTTGTACTGTTACAAAATACTACACAGCTTGGATCATGAATTCCACAGTATCTATAATAAAAAATCTTGTTTAAATATGAACAATCAACAGAGCAGCAGTTGTAACTTGTACATTCATCTGAAATCAGGTTGGCAAATAGTCCCCAATACATGAAGCTGGTGCACAACTTCAACATACAGTCAAACCTGCCTTAATGGTCAATTTCAGACCACTCCAAACATTTTCTTTATATAATCTAACTGTTTTTAGCTGTCACCTATTTTCTGCACGAATTCATCATTTCAACTTTTAATTACGGCCATTTGAATGTTTTAAATAACAAAATAATTATGATGAAATCAGTATCGAAGTCAAAAGGAAGGTCGAAACCCACTTGCAAAGGAGATCGCGCTATAGAAAATGTATTTCTGAATTCCCCGTGTTTCACTTCTGTCAAATTCCATTGAAAACCGTATCAACGACATTTCTTCACAAATATTAAAATATTTCAAATTTTTCTTTAAATTTACATTACCGGAATCCACCATTTTTTATTTTGCTGCTCGCAAGTACGATAACTCTGCCGATTGAAAACACTAAAATAATTTACCGGAACCCCCGCACAGGTGATGTCGAAATCGGAACTTTTTCGAACCTCATTTAAGAGGTCACTTCTCTTGAGCGGTCACTTTTGATATTTCCCACGTGTGACTGCTTAATACATATACTGGTTTGACTGTATATGTGTAATCTTCCTGTTAAATCTCAGGGATCTGGGTTGAAATCTGTAGGAGGAAATGATTACAAAAAACTTGTACCCTCTTTTATGTTTTGTTTACATTTTTTTTGTACTGTTTGTCTTTTTGGTCTTTTACTTTTTTTGTTTTTTGCCATGAAGTTGTCAGATTTTCACCTTATGAGTTTGAATGTTCCTTTGGTATCTTTCGCCTCTCTTTTACAAATATTTTATCTCTGCAGGTTTTTAGAGAAAAGAATTGCCCTGGAAGATATCATTACATTGTATATATGTTAAATAAAACTGCACTGTTTCTCCCTAGTCCCCCCCCCCCCCCCCCCAAAAAAAAACAAACTACTAAATCATAATAATTCTTTGTATTAAAGCTAAATGCTTCAAATATCTACATCTTTTAATAATGTTAAGAGAACTTACGAGCATGCATGTTTGGGGAGATCTTTCATACAAAACTGTTCCTCTTCATCTTCCTCAAAGTTCAGCTCACCTACTCCCTGTGCAACATTATTAACTTTCACATCAATGGTACCTTTAGCATCCACATCATTAGGGATACTGCCATCTATACCATTCACCTGATAAATATTATAAACAAACACATCTCAAACAGATAAACTTAATTTCTTGTTTATAAGAAAAACATAGGTCTCAATCTTCTCAAAAACATAAATCAGTAAACTCCGTGAAAATGGAAGATATCAAACAGCTGATACCAAACAATCCTTGTCCTTGCAGAAAGGTGCACTGTACAAAACAATAGAAAATCTGTGTGGTCTAAAATTTTAAGTTTAACAAGGGTCCTAGTTCTAAGCTTTGAATTACAAAAAATTACGTGGGAAATATAAAATAAACTAGATAAAAGGCAATTACTAATAAGAGAAACTTTACTGGATTGAGACTTTCAGTTTCAAGAATCTAATAAATTCTGGGTCATATTTTCAAAAGTGTACACCCTAACGATGCGATTGACTTCCAACGTCTCAATCAATTGAAATAAAACCAATGATGTGGCACAGTTTTCATTTTGTACCAACAATAAAATTACCCATGGTCCTTAAATTCTGCAACGGCTATTAAATTTACCAACATCTCCTTACTCTTTTAACAGTTATAATGTTTCTTTTTCTGGATTTTAATTTCATGTTTACACATTAAGTTAATGATGAGCAGTGATATTTTAATGACTATAGGTGTTAGTTGAGACAGCTCAGTGCTGGAAGGATGTTTCAGTTTTTGAAAGTGCTGGATAGAATGAATATAATATTAATGAATGTAATACTTTGTATATTTGAATTATCATATACACTTCAACGCATGAATGAAACTCGTTGAAACTGAAAGTTAATCAAGTTTGCACACGTGTTGCATACTTTCGTTCCATGACGAGTTAAACTGATAAGAAAACTGACATGCTTATTTACCTGGCTTTGATTAGAGTCAAGCTGTGATGCTTGAGTTTGAGATTGTGTCTGAGACGGGAGCGTAAAATCGGTGAAATCAAAATCAGTTCCTTGCGTGTCGGCCCCAAGGAGATCCTCCTCAGTTTCGAGGAATGTCAACGTTTGGGAATTCGGGGCGTAAGCGTCAACACTCATTCTGGCATCGTTAGATTAAAAACGGTTCTTTGTTGTATCTGTTAGGCTTGTTGACTTTTAATTCATGTCAATAACGGGAAATAATTGGTCGGAATGTGTTTCCTCCTAACTCATGCCATTTGTGTCCAAGGCCGTTGACGTCACTACCACAACAAATTTTGATGACGTTCCGGTGTGAATAAAAGAGAAAAACAAATTGGAGAATCAGAGGACTGAGCCTATATTGGCCGTATTCGGCCTCTGAATAACTCAAAATGAAAAAAATAGATACTACTAACTATGCAAACAATTGGTGCCAAACATATGAATTATGATAATGTGTTAGTCGTTTCATAAACATATTTCTTCAATGATGTACGAGACAAATATATGGATTTTTATCATGACTGTGGATAAATTTCTTTAATCTTACATGTTGTATATATATATCTGAATCTTATAATTAGCTAATTCGTTTTTTAAATTCAAGTAACTTTTACTTTGTTTGAAATATTCAATCCAGGCATAGTGCGCGATATGTAATTGAAAAATTGCAATAAATCTAACGGTTAAAGTCTCCTAACTCTAGAATGAAAAATCTCAAAACCTAAATGAGCACAGTATCTGTCGTGAAATAGACGATTTTCTAATTCGTGCACTTTCTCTTAAATTTCCTATGTCACAATGCTTATTTTATTAGGCCACAGCAAGGAATTGTATATTTAAAAGGAATGGAAACGCGGCCGACTTCAAAGAAAATTGTATGATGCATCTCTGACTTGGGTGGTGTGTTAATTACATCCCGTTGCTCTAACTGGCTCATTACTTATCTGGCAGTAGTTATTGAACTTGGTCATTTAATCATGAAATGAAACAAGGAATTGTCTATTTAGATATACAATTCCTTAAATGAAATAAACAAAAAAAAACAACCTTAAACAAAGTTGCTTCTGAAAAACATTTTTTTTCTTGTACCTCCTCTTGATATTTCACGAAGGTATGCAACAATTAAGATCAATTAATAGATGAAATCTGACATTATACGAGTTTTTAAAAAGATTTAAGGTAATGCAAAAAGTTAAAAAAAAATAACTTTTCAATTTTGGAATATGACTGGTACAGAAAAGTATAAAAGAAGAAGTACGTGAACAGATGTAGTATTTTGTCTAGATAAACGAACTTAGATAATAGGTGTTATAATAAACACCGGTATGGGATATCCAATTTGCAGGTATAATCTATCATGTATCATTGATAAGCTAATTTTTGTCGTATATATATTTAAGCAGGAACCGTGTATACTAACTATAGGCTGTCCCTGATTTAAGGTGTCAAAAAGAAATCACGCCGAGCTCACCTGTTAATAAATGCTAAATTATGCCGTGGTGCAATAAATTTTTTTAATTAGAAACAGTTAAAACTTTCCGATATTCGCATATTATTTATTTTAACACCGAAGGAATATTTTGCGACCTCTAGATTACTGCTCTTCTAGAAAAAAGGAAGGAACTGTGTTGCTTTGAGCTTGTGGTATTTTGCTGCAAAGCTTAATAATGGCAAACTGCAATACTAAGCAACGATTTAGTATAAAAATAGTATTTGACAAAAAAATAAATGATTAAAATCGTGTATAAAACGGCACAATAAATCCCAATCGGAAGTCTTATATACATTTCTTGCCTGTAATTTCCGACTTCGTCGGTGTGGAACTTGACTGAACAAAATGGCGTCAATGTGAACTATAAACATGGGATTTTGAAAAATCATAGCAAATTCGTATTTATCACCATTTTCATAAAACCAACACTATGTGATAGAAAAAGGATTAAGCTTTTAAGTTGTATGTCAATGTCACATCTATTTCAAGTAGTTATTTAACCCTTACCAAAATACGAAGTGTCGATGTATTTATTGACGCACTACTTCAAATTTTCAACATGTTTCGAAATAAAATCATTTACATTGTACCAATTACATTTAGCATTCGTAATTTAGACCAAACTGTAGGAAAATATCCCTTCTTTAAAATGATATCTCATTTTCTCACTTTGTTCTTTCTACTTTCCAATATTTAAAAGAAATCGTAGTACACTCCCAGATTGATAGACATATTTTGACAGAATAATGAAATTCAAAACTGAAATTTCGAAAAATCGTAGAAAATTCAGAAAGTTTACCAGAAACTTAAAAAAAAGGCAAAATGATAGAATAAGGTTTCAGCTTCATAATGATATCAACTGTTTTGTTTTGCACTTCGTAGTTGTAGAGCTTTTAGAAAAAAATCAAAACACAGTATTTTTTGTTTTGTAATCCGGATGAAACTCGCTCAAGTTTCAAGACCAAGGTCTATTTTAATGAGAATGTACATAATACAATATTACAAACGTATGTTTGATGAGGCATTAAAATGATACCTAAGGCCTTGTCTTTTTCATGGAATAAAAGTTTATTCTTGATTTTGGGGTTCTCTCTCCTTTATATCTTCTCAAGCAAGATGACCCCGTGAATTAAAAGACCGATCTATATGACAGGAAATGGACCTCTGTCATGATTCTTTATATTATTCATCATACTTCCGACTGAGACAAACATGGATTATAGCTCTGCGTGTGCTCTGCGGGTATCCCGATTGATCTCGAGCCGCGTTTCCATTCCTTTTAAATATACAATTCCTTGGCCACAGTTAGAACCAATTGTTCGATGGTGTCGTTTACTCTGATTGACTTAGTCAACCGGTGTTAAATTACATGATAATTTGTTAAAGAAAATCTTAGTAATCATACGAAGTGTTGACAGACGGATTGGTGGACAATGGTGTACTATAATAGTCCTGTCTTAGTTGGGGCGAATAAAATATTAAAGAACCTTGAAATTCTGAAGCGTATGGGGAGATTGTTATTGTACTATCTGATGTTAGGCTCTTTAAAAAAAAGTATTTCTTATCATTTAATTATATATCATATTGTTTGTTTCACATAGCGTTCGAAAATACCATTGAATGATGACCGTCTGATTAAAGATTAACTCAATCAATTGTCCTATTGGAATTTCTATATTAAACAAAATTGATTGAAATTATGTTTTACCAAGTCAGAATATTATTTCAAGATAAGTTTTACCAAGCTTCATCTGCATGGGGACATAATGCTTTTATACACTTATCGTCAGATCATATGTTTTCGTACATCATATGAATTAGTACTATGCATGCTTTTTCAATGGAAATTGTGGCGTCACAATGCATTCTTAATAGCACGAAAACCTATTATGCGAGGATTAGTCCCAGATCGAGCCATGTAAACTGATTTGAAATAACATCCTTCAGTCAACAACCGACAATGCAAAATCGTTCAATAGACCATTAAAATGAGTAGTAACAGTTACTTCCATCATTTCTCTATTATTAAGTAATAAATTTTGATAGTGGTATTTTTAAACGCGTTGTAACAACGTTTCATTAACTTGTGAAATCTTGCTTTTATTCAAATTTGTGTTGCCTCAATATCGGTGACGTAGTCCACAGGTCCCTAAACCACGTTGAACTGTGTTTACAAAATCAGCTCAGTTACGCCGAAACTGAAGTAAGATAAGCTGATAAGAGAAGGGTCATTTAACCGATTGAGTAAAAAAAATTACAAGCAATGGCTTATAATAACAAAAATATACATGCAAATTATCAATTCTGAAAACTGACTGTCAAAGGAAAATTTTTTAAGATTTTCATTGACCAATAATGGCAATATCATGGACCCTCAAGGTCCACTAGAGGCCAAGGGGCATATACTCAAAATATAACAATTTCACAATGATTATAGCATAACCTGTCCCTCTCACAACTGACTGTCACTACTGAAATTTGTTTTAGAAACTGCATTTTAGCTTTAACAGGTTTGGGATGTCATGGAAATTAAAAGTCTTCATAATACTTTATAAGTTCCAAGTAGAAGAAATATTCTGTCAGTCTGATTAAAATCAAATCTCTCAGAGCTGGCATTTTCTAATATGTCATGTGGGACAATAACAATAGCAAGCTAGAAGTATGATTTTAACCAGACTGATGTTCTATTATACAGTTGTATTATTTCCACTGAAAAAAATATTACAGTATTAGTTTCTAACGGAATAAAGGGTATAGAATATTTGTTGCAACTGGAACAGACATTATGGCATTGTTTATATTAAAGGTTCCAGGGGAACTTCTGTTAGGCAGAGTAAATATACGTTTACATGGGATAGACCTTTTCATTGTTTTTGCAGCCTTATTGAATAGGGGGCAGATTTTCATAATGGAGGAATAATGCTTTGAAAAATACGGTAAAACTTCATTGAAACAGAATGGATGTTTGGAAATGTACTTTCGTACTATTTCATCCTCCATCCAAAAAATAAGCCCCCTATTCAACATGGCTGAAATAACCATGAAGTTTCCTGTTGCCTCCCAAATGGGTCATAAATAATCATTTGGGTTATTATAACTCTAATTTTTTTAATTTAGCAAAAATATTGAAAAGTGCATTTGTCTTGGTCAATAGTAGCAACTTTTGGTTAGCGACTTTACCAGTAAACATGGTAAATGAACAAGTTGGTAGATTGATCCTTCAGAAAATCTACATCTTCCAAGGGATCCAACTCATAAACAATCCAGTATTGAGAAAAGTTACTAATCAACAGTTGTTGCCTTTAATTTAATAATATTCACTTTGCAATATTTTCCCTTAAATCCCCCAAAAATTTGTTTTGTACAGTAAAATTGTATTCCATTTGGAGGTAATCCCCAATCTGTTCAACATCCATCATCATCATCATTCATCTAACCATACTAGCCTCATTTTCCTGCTACAATGATCATCTAAATATTTAAAGATTTTTTAATTTAATATGTGTATTATTAAGTAGCTGCATGAAATTTACATGTACAAATGTAAAAGAATATTTGGTATGGACTTTTCATTGTTACACGTTTATGTTTATCTGATGTTTAACTTTTGACCTAATTTTCATGCTCCACTGGACAGGTTAAGATTTTTTCTCAAGTTCAACAATATTTAGTGCATGTATGTGGATTTGTTGTAAGGATTATATGTTGGTCTGACTTAATTTGACTTGGACCTCATTTCACAATCGGTAAAGATTGTAGGATTAGCCTATTCCTCTGTAACTATAACCATGGCAAAGCATGCATTCTTATTTCCAACAATCTTGAAAAATACTGTAAATTCAGAAATTATTGCGTGCATTTATTATTGCGATTTTGTCATTTTAAGGTAAAATGCGATTTTAATTTTTGCGATATTGAGAAAAATCCTGTTTAATTCATATAAAAATTTCAAAATGCAAGTTTAAATTATTGCAATTATAACCCTATCGCATTTTTCGCAATAATAAAAACATCGCAATAATTTCTGAATTTACAGTATTGGGAGGCTTCCAATGATATCTCAAAAGCTGTACTCAACAATATTTGATATCTAAAAAAAAAGCCATGCTGACATTTGTCATTTGGTGTTGACTTTATTTTCATGTATAAGTAGTAGACTTACACATGTAGTATTTAGATTTGGTCTATATAAAATAAATTGAAAGAAATTTCATGTTCAACATGAAATCCAAATAAATCAACTGTATTGTTCAAAAGTGGGATTCTATAATATAAAAATCAAGCAGCATTTATTTGGAAATCCCCTTCATCTTTTTCCATTTAAATTATGTTTTTTTTTCCTTCAGATTGTATGGCATGCAGTGTTTTGGGTCAAGTACAGTTTTCTCGTAAACAGTCAGTAGTAGCTAGACTTCTTCAATGGATTGCTGTACTAAAATCTGAATGGACTTGTGCAACAGATAAATACCTTGATAACTCACAGACAATGTATCACCAAGGTTTCAATCCTCAGTTTGAGGACCAAAATTATATGTATTATGTGCAGCAGCAATATCCGGCTTACATGCAAAACTACAACATGAATATGCCAATGCAACAAAATTTTAGACCACGCCCACGTTTTCAGGGACGTCCGCCTTTTCCTGTTGGGCGTCGACCTGAACAGAGGCATTGGCAGCAACAGGACAATTATTCAAGTGTTCGTGACCATATAAGACAAGATATAATTAATCAGCTAAATATTGAAATAGGGGATGATGACCTGCATAATAATTCAAACTACACAGCTTTAAATTCCTCTAAAAAGTAAGTGACACAATGGATTTAAGTAGACCTCTTTCATATTACCAACTTTTGACTCTGGAGTATGTTATTTTTCTATAGGGTACTTCTCTGTCAATGTCTGAGGTAGGACATTCTGATACTTGGCTAAGTAAGAACAACTAATAGAAGTAAAATCAAGCTTACAATCAGTGCAATTTGAAGAAACAAATAACTGTTTTCCTGTGATTTTGTGGTGTATAGAAAACATGTTTTAATGTGAGAGTACTTTTCCAATCTGTCAGGTATCTTCTTTCTGTTTGCAGATACTTATTTTGCATTTTTTTTAGAAAAAATGTACATCTGAAAATTTTGCTTCACATATTTCTCAGACACTACTGTTTACTTCCTATGCCTCCCCCCCCCCCCCCCCCCCCCCCCCCCGGTTTCCGTTCTCTAACTTTAGTTTGCCTCAACCAAATGTTATGAAACTTATACACAATGCTTATTACATGTACCACAAAACACAGATCAAGTTTGAATTTTGGTGGAGTCACTTTTACCGTTCTAGAGTTATGCCCCTTTACAAATGGAAAAATTCCTGAAATATTTGTTTCTGTTCTCTAACTTTAATTTGCCTCAACCAAATGTTATGAAACTTATGCACAATGCTTATTACCACAAAACTCAGATCAAGTACAAATTTTGGTAGCGTCACTTTTACAGTTCTTGAGTTATACATGTATCACTTTATAACGTATGCAAGCAGGGGCATCATCTGTGTCCCATGGACACATTCCCCATTTATTTGATACTTTGAATTACTAGTGGGGGCATGGTGACCATGACAAAGCATGCAATCTTATTTCCCACAATCTTGATAAATATTGGGAGGCTCCGTTGATATCTCAAAAGCTGTACTCACTAATTTAAACAAATTTATCATTTTAGGAGAAAATCAGATGATGATGACTCACCAAGTAAAAGTAAGAGATCTAAACAAGATTACGTACTCAGGATACCACCAACTCCTAAGTCTTCATCAAACTCACAGGTAAATTTTACTCACTTTGGATTCACCACCTTAAAGATGTTTCAAAAATTAAAATGCTCAGAGCAAGGACAAACGGAATACTGTAAACAGGATTTTTCAGGAACACATCTAAAATGGACTGTGTGTGAAATTGAAATTGTATTAGATACTATAATGGTTTACAGCAGTTCTGTAAAACTTAAACCTTTAAATTACGAGGGGAAAACATATTATGAAAAAAAAAGATAAGCCTCAATATACATGTACATGTATGCACATTTACAAAATTCATCAATTCTGTTCACAGATAACACAAGCTATGATAGAATACTTTGTTGAGAATCATCAAACAGAGGAAATGTACATGAAGAAAGTCAAATTAAGAGATGCTCTCTACAGTATATTAAATGGAGTGTTACCACGTAAGTATTTTTGTCATGCCTACATTTGATTTTAGAGATATAGTTGTAGTCTTAAATATCTGAAATGATAATACCTGCATATATATACACAATTGTAGGCTGATTATCAATCATCATAAAGTGCATTTTAATCTTATTATTTGGGCCGATGTTTTGAATAGTGACTGTTGAAATATAAAATGGTAATAAATGAAACATATAGAAATAAACTCTGTCGCAGTAATAGATCTATTTCTCTGTTATGACAGTTTCTATGGCAATATTCCAAACATTGGTGTTGCAGTTTTCACTATGACTTGAATTTTGACATACATTCATTTACTGATGAAATTCAACACACTTTGCTAGAATGTTAACTTAAATTATTTCTAAAATATTGGCAGCCCACAAAACAAATGTTTTTTTCTGTCATTGCAGTTAATGTCAAATTGTCTCTGAAAACAACTTCAGAAAAAATAAAATTGAGAATGGAAATGGGGAATGTGTCAAAGAGACAACAACCCGACCATAGAACAGACAAGTATAGTTCAAAATAAGGATATTGATTTACAAAATATTAAAAATAAGAAATCAATTCATTTTGCATTTTCAGATTGTGGTTTATATATTGTTGGTTCCTCTATGAGTGGCTGTGGGACAATGACATCAGATATGGATCTATGTCTTATGATCACAGACCAACCAGTATGTATTGAATTAATCAAACAAATGTCTATCTATTGTACAAACATTTTAGATGTGCATAATTGCAGATGAACCAGTACAAATTATTCTTGAATACTTAGTCAGTATATATCTTGTAAGAAAATGATTTTGATTTGTGAATTTGTAGAAATTGTGATTTTTGGACTTGTTTAGTTTTTAATGAAAATTTAACCATGGAGGAACTTTCTTCAGATCAAAACCTTGTGTGCCACAATCAGAATTATTTCATTTCTCATAGGAATAATGAATAGACTGATAGATATTGATTATTATATAAATTTCATTATGAATAACCAATGTTATCATTCATGTTATTAATTGTCATCTGCTCCAATACCAATATGAAGCTTGGCATCTATTTATAAACAAAGATGACCACAATCCAACTGTCCTGTTAACATCAAGGTCTTCCTGTCATGGTATCCCTTTGTTTGTACAATCAAGAGATTGCTCATCATCTAGTCTGTGACAATCTGTTCCAATTCTTGGTTCTTACCTATATTCAGTACACCAAGTTCTTTTTGAGGTGGTACCAAACACCTTGACTAAAATTAAATTTCGCTTGTTTAAATTTCATAAAATTTTGAGAAAATATTTACTTTGACCCTTTGACAAAAATATAAAAAATACAAAAAACTTGAACCACACACTTAATCAGAAAAATTTCATTGGATATATAGCAGTTTGACAAACACTAATTTTGATCATTGAGAAGCTTAATATTTCCTTAACAATAGAACGTGATTATAAATGGTCAGCTGATTTTTAGAGAGTTATCTCCCTGTAGTGTTATGTACCTTTTTCAACATTAAATACAATAAGAACCAGAGCTCCAGATGTTTATTTCTACTTTTTCTGTTAATTTTTAGGACTGAAAAAATCTTGGGACATTTTTCAGACTGCCAACTTCAAATCAGAAGTCATGTCATATTGAACTATCTCAAATCAACAGTTTGCAGCATGAACAACAAGAAATTTCATATCACGTTTTTTGTAACACATTAATTAAGATTTGTTGAGGGCAAAAACAAAAACCAATTTGCTTACACTTTTCAACTATTACACAGATACTTGAGGAGTAATACCACCGAATCATAGTATGTCACACAGGGTTAAAGCTAGGATTTTGAGGGCTTTAGTCACTTTTGCGCGGGATGAAAATCAACTTTATTTTGGTTAGCAGCAAGGGACCTAGGATGTATATTACTGTCTATACATCTTTGTCAGACTTTGAAGGACTTAGGCATACTAGGCAGTTACTGCATGATTTGACTGATGTGGCACTTTAATACGAAGATTAGGATATAAGATCTAGAAATCTAATTCACCATTTCACTTCAGTTAGTTTCAAGGTACATTCCTAATCAGCAAAAGTTGGGATCCATTTTTTTTAAAACCAGGAATCACAGCATAAATGAACTTGTAAGGACTATTTCACTGCATTATTCATACTCATTATCCTTAAAAACGTTTTAAAGCGATATTTAGAATTAATTCTATAAAGTTGGAACCAATTCTAATGACTTTAAATTGTAAATTTATCATGAATAGATCACGTTTACTTTCGATTTCCAAATGAGATGAAAACGGGAAGTGGCAAGTGGATAATAAATTCGGAATGATTCCGGATTCATCTACGGATTGGTTCGTGTTTAAAAAAGGCAGGAAATTATCATTTTTTAAATTAAATTTGCTAAATAAGAACTATATTTGTCTCTCTCGTTTAGTTTGATACTTAATTATTTCGTATTTTACGTTTTAGTGTCTTTAAATTCATTAGAATACTTTCGCGCATGCACAGTTCATAGGTCAGGAAGCACCTGTTAGACTCATGAAAACATTTCTGAATGTTATGAATAAAGTTCTATCTTTATAATCGAAATTGTCGAAAGTTTTTGATTAAAAGTTATATCAAATATGACGAATTTGACGAAACTACGACAAGCGAACGTTGAGAAATATTGAAATTAGAATGCAAACTGTCCGAGGGAAAACTCAAATGACAAAACTACGACAAACGAACTGCAAATTGTGCTCGTTTGATAAATAATGAAATTGAAATGCCGACTGACTGATTTTACTGGGGAAAATAATTATGATGATCAATTATGAGGTTGATAAATAATTAACGGATTAGTGACCCATCCGATGGCGATAAGCGGATTATCTGTAATCACAACTTGTAACACCTGTTGTAAATGTTTATTAGCTGAGGGTCATAAACTTGTCAGAAACAATAAGATAGGTAGAATTATAGTATTTTCATGCGAAAATATTTTTACTCTTTCTAAATTTAAGTGACGAAATTGATTTGGAATACTTTCGTCATTTTGAAAACCGTTTTGTAAATGACAAATATGACAAGTGCTAGCAAAATCACTGTCACAGTCACATCCGGTTTCATACGAAAAAGGGTAGAAAAAAAACATTCCCTTGATTTTGAGAGTTGTAGGAGATTAACCCTGCATTTCATTGCAGAAAAATATTTCTGAGTCATAAACATATATCTTGGGTGTTTAAAAGCATCATTCTTTTTTTATACGACCGCAAAAAAATTTTGCAGTCGTCTATTGGTATGACATTGGCGTCGTCGTCGTCCGAAGACACATTGGTTTTTGCACAATAACTTTAGTTTAAGTGAATGGATCTCTATGAAATTTTACAACAAGGTTCAATACCACAAAAGAAAATTTGGGATTGATTTTGGGGGTAATGGTACCAACAGTTAAGGAATTAGGGGCAAAAAAGGGGCAAAAAATAAGCATTTTTGTAACTTCCAGACAATAACTTGTGTGTTAGTGTATGGATCTCTCTGACATTGTACCACAAGGTTCCATATCACAAAGGGAATGATGGGATTGATTTTGGGGGTAATTGCCTTAAAATTTTAGGAATTAGGGGCCAAAAAGGGGCAAAAAACAAGCATTTTTCTAGTTTCATGACAATAACTTGTGTGTTATTGTCTGGATCTTTCTGAAATTGTACTACAAGGTTCCATATCACAAAGAGAAAGCTGGAATTGAGTTTGGGGGTAATTGCCCAAAACGTTTAGGAATAAGGGGCCAAAAATAAGCATTTTTCTAGTTTCCAGACAATAACTTGTGTTCAAGAGTATGGATCTCTCTGAAATTGTACTGCAAGGTACCATACCACAAAGGGAAGGCTGGGATTGATTTTGGGGGTAATTGCCTCAAAATTTTAGGAATTAGAGGCCAAAAAGGGGCAAAAAACAAGCATTTTTCTAGTTTCAGGACAATAACTTGTGTGTAAGTGTATGGATCTTTATGAAATCGTACTACAAGGTTCCATATCACAAAGGGAAAGCTGGGTTTGAGTTTGGGGGTAATTGCCCAAAACGTTTAGGAATTTGGGGGTAATTTCCCTAAACATTTAGGAATTTGGGGCCAAAAAGGGGCCAAAAACAAGCATTTTTACAGTTTCCAGACAATAACTTGTGTTCAAGTGTATGGATCTCTCTGAAATTGTACTGCAAGCTACCATACCAAAAAGGGAAGGCTGGGATTGAGTTTGGGGTGATGAATCATAAGGGGGTTCAAAAAATTGGGGGGGGGGGGGATTTTTTTTTTTCTTTTTTTTCCCCTTTTTCTTTTTCTTTAAAATTTTCCATTTTAAGTTGGTTATTTTTGA
The DNA here is from genome assembly GCF_021869535.1 of Mytilus californianus. NCBI lineage: Eukaryota > Metazoa > Mollusca > Bivalvia > Mytilida > Mytilidae > Mytilus > Mytilus californianus. Next base: position 54,326,551 of record NW_026262679.1, on the reverse strand, counting down.
TTTATATATAAAAGCAAATAATAATGATAAGGTTTGATTTCATCAAAATTGAAATATTGGGGTTCTTTGATATGCTGAATCTAACCGTGTATTTGGATTCTTAATTTTTGGTTCCGTTTTCAAATTGGTCTACATTAAGGTCCAAAGGGTCCAAAATTAAACTTAGTTTGATTTTAACAAAAATTGAATTCTTAGGGTTCTTTGATATGCTGAATCTAAACATGTATGTAGATTTTTGATTATGGGCCCAGTTTTCAAGTTTGTCCAAGTTGGGGTCCAAAATTAAACTTTGTTTGATTTCAACAAAAATTGAATATATGGGGTTCTTTGATATGCTGAATCTAACCGTGGATGTATTTAGATTTTGGATATTGGACCATAAAAAAAATTTTAAGTTCTTAGACCACATTCATTCTGTGTCAGAAACTTATGCTGTGTCAAATATTTAATCACAATCCAAATTTAGAGCTGTATCAAGCTTGAATGTTGTGTTCATACTTGCCCCAACTGTTCAGGGTTCGAACTCTGCGGTTGTATCAAGCTGCGCCCAGCGGAGCATTTTATTATTTGCTGTTTCTTTAAAATATTTTGGAAACTCCAAGTGACATGGTTACTAAAGCTTGTAAACAGGAAAAAAAGTGTTTAAAATTTAATTGGTTTACTTCCAGTGATGCTTTATATTATCATATATACAATGAAATGTTATGTGAAATTTTCACTGTAGTACTGTACAAGATAAAACTTTACTCATGCCAAGTATTTCTTTATTTGAGACAAAGATAAATTCTGCACAATTTTTTGATTTTTGAAAAGTGCCAATTTTACAAAGACTAATAGGGGAAAATCAATGGTGGTATTACTCCTTGACTATGGCAGGTTGCAAATTTAACCATGGTTGTGATTATGTGTTATTGGTGGAAGATAATCTAACGATAAAGGGGCAGCATCATCAAATAGGATCCCTGACCTGACAATGCAATTTGAAAATACATTTAGAGGTTAAAATCAATTTTGCAAAAAATAAATGAAAATCTTAGGGTTTTTTAGGTTATTTTTTTCAAAAGCTAGATTTCATTTCATTTTTTTTTTTGGACCAGTGGTACAGACATTACTGTGTTATTTCTTTTCAGATAGAACAAGCCAAAGAGGCACCAGAATTATTATATCTCATCCAGAGGTCTTTCAGTAAATGTTGTAAGTATATCACAATCTGTAACAGTCTTCATCGTTATCCAGTAGTCCGATGTCCCAGACTAGTAAAACTTTGTTCGGACTAGTAGGTATTTTCAAAATTTTGTTTGGACACATAAGAAAAATATAAGAATAGTGGTCTTCAGACTCAAAGTTGGAAAAGATTTTGGTGAATGCTGCTGTATTCTAATTCATTAATACAGTATACAAACAATGATTTAGGTAAAAATTTCTTTTGGTGGAAATATTTCACAGTGACTAGTGTATTGTGGTGAGTCAATAATAAATATCTCTGTAAATGATGTATGATACATGATAAGGTTGTAAATTGAAGTGACGGTAGTTTACAGATGTTCAAACCTCATAAATCAATTGAAAAGAGACAAATCAAGGTAACATAAGAAAAACTGAGGGGATTGCATGAACTCCAGAAGGAAATAGATCTGTTGCAAGGGGAAGAAACTGCTGATATGCATGCATCACCCACCATGGGAATTCACACTCATTCAAAATGTTACAACTGGGAACAGGACACAGTCAGTTAATTTTTAATCAGAGTGTGAAATAGAGGGTGACTTTCAAGTAATTACATTGTGTGTGCTTGTACTTGAAGGTTAAATCATAGGGTAGGTCTATATTTAGAATACTGAAATTAACACATTAGACAGTTTAAAAATATGTTTTCCATCAAAATTAGTTCAAATTTCATAGTACTTACAAATATTTAGTATTTTTGAAAGGAAAAAGATGAAGTACTCTAATTGGTGTCATTTTGTTTTAAATTTTTCAGCATTCCTAAACAGATCTATGGTGATAAGAGCCAAAGTTCCCATTCTCAGGTTTACTGACACAATAAGGTATTTTCTTACACTGAAAAGTAAAGTAGATTTGTACAGATTTTTATTATCATGTGAAAAAGAAAGAAATTAATTTAATTTAAAAAATTCTATTTTGAATTTCATTTATGATTTTTAGAAGATTGTCAGTTAAATTTTTTTTAATTTTCAATCTTCAGATGAAGACAAATTTTGTATTTCAATAGAAAAAAATGTAGAAAAGTAAAAAATCATTAGTGAAGAACTTAAAAACTCATGAATATATTTTTAAAGATAAAAACTACAGTAAAATATGCTTAAAAGGGAGATAATTCCTGAAATTTTGTGTGCAATGTTCTTTATGACATATAGGATTAGTATATACATTGGTGACTTATTATAATTTACATTTTTTGTTTTTTACAGTCAAGTAGAATGTGATTTAAATGTAAACAATAGTGTAGGAATCAGGAATACACATCTTATCAAGTATTATTGTATGTGTAAGTATGTTATTTATTGTAGGTGCTTTACAACTGCATTGGTAGACTCTTGATTGCATGCTTGCCTTCAATTCCGGAGGTTGGGGTTTCAATTCAATTCAAAAATCACTTTAAATATAGAATTTGCTAATTCTCTGCCAAAGAACACCACATATCCATATGTAATGTTTTGCTTCTGGTTTGTTTCCTTTAATGGCAATAAACATGAAGAAGGGATTATGCTACACGAAATTTTTACACCAAAGACTGTAAAATAAGTATTTAATATTTAAAATTACCTGTTGACGTTGCTTTACATCCCCCCTTTTTTTTTTAATATTGTATTTATATTTTGTCATAGATCAAATTTATTCACTCAGTGTATGTTTACTTGTTTTTGTTAATATGTCTTTTTGATTGAGTTAAGCCATTTTAATTGATATTTTATAGTGTGTCTTTCTATGTTGTAATGCTACACTACTATTCAGATTAGGGTGAAGGTTGGCACCTGTTAAAACATTTAAACCCACTGCATTTGTTTGCACCTGTCCTAAGTAAGGAACCTGTTTCAGTGATTGACGTTTGTTGATGTGGTTTTTGAGTGTTTCTCGTTTCTCATTTTTTATATAGATTAGACAGTTGGTTTTCCTGTTTGAATTGTTTTACACTAGTCATTTTGGAGCCCTTTATAGCTTGCTGTTTGGTGTGAGCCAAGGCTACGTGTTGAAGGCAGTACTTTGACCTATAATTGTGTACTTTTTACACATTGTGATATGGATGGATAGTTGTCTCATTGGCACTCATACCACATCTTCTTATTACTATTTGCCTCATGACTGAAAGGTAATAGATCCAGTTGTATTTTGTTTCAGTTGACAGACTTTTTGCGTATATTTGGCTTTTTGACTTCGAACATTTCATGAAAATCATACTTGTCTGGACTGTTTTGGTAATGCCGCCAATCTTGAACTGATTTTTTGTGTAAATTAATGTATAACCATGACTTACAGATCTTGTTTATGTTTCATTTCATAGAATTGTCCCTGCCATGCCTCACATTTTTCTAATGAATTCCAAGACATGTACATTTAAAACAGTATGGGTCTGGTACAAAGCAGGGTTTATATTCATATCACATAAAAATGTTCTTGTACTGATATGCATGTAATATTTGCCACTAGAATTTAAACAAAAATCTGTCAGTGTCACCAATTTATTTATACATGAATTTTATTTTTTTTTCCTTTTTTAAATTTTTAGTGGATTGGCGAATACGTCCATTAATGCTATACATTAAGATGTGGTCTCGTTTCCATGACATTAATGATGCCAGGAAGATGACAATATCTAGTTATTCTCTCTGTCTCATGGTTATTCACTACTTACAATGTAAGTATATAAGTGCATCATAGAATAGGTAAATATACAGAAATTTCATAAATTTTCCACATATTATTTGCCAAGTTATATTTAAGAAGACCTCATGTACTAGTTGTTCTTTGATCAGTCATGACACCCTAGAAAGTGAAAAGCAGTAAATGGGAATCTCCGCTTTCATTGGATAATAATTTTACATACGTATGACGTCAGGAACATATTTATTTTTTACTACAAACTAGACATCCCCAGAAAAAACGCAAAAAGTCGTACACGTAAGTTTTATTCTGACTCGATTAATTACAAACGAAACGATGTTTAGTAAAAACAACAATATGAAAATAAATGTTAATAATTTATTACAAAAGGAAAGCTACATATGAAGGATAACAGATTAATAAAAGGAGGAAATCTGACAATAACAATGGGCATTTTCCAGTGATATCAGTCACCAGAAAACAAAATGGCGGCCAATATAACGTTTAACTGGCATCTCTAGAAAAGGACACTCCCAGGATGTACAAAATATATAAACTTGCAGAACTTGGGTCCATCAAATAGGACTCTTGGGAGACTCACTATCTATAATAGCTACAGATTCTATTTACTATCTAGTATAGCTTTGAATTAATATATGAAGCATGTTGAATTGCCATATGAAAAGTTGCAGGAAGCATAGGGCATGGAAAATAATTATCCTGAAATACTATATTAGAGTATAAGACATAACAACTGTGTTTGAAATCAAGATTTTTCATTTCATAGCTGTATTATTCTGTGATACTTAACCTTTAGGGATCATAAAGTGAATGAAACTGTCACCTGTAAATGTAACTTCAACTTTCTTTGCATCTGTCATCAAAATTTATTACACTGGACGTTAAGCAACTAACAATCAATCAATCAATCAAAATTTATTGAACCTTTCAAATACTTGTGGACACTCAGGCGCTTTATAATGGGGCAAGCAGATCCTTCTTTAGTTGGCATTGCTGCTTACGTTTAGAAATCAAGTGATGAGTGATAAATGTGAAAAGAAAAATGGTATAGTTGCTAAAGATAACACATTTATAATCATAATTGTCTCAGATATTATGTAGTTTGCAAGCTATTACAGTTATCTTTAACTCAATTTTTTTTAGTTGGATGTAAACCACAAGTTCTGCCATCACTACAAAAACTTTATCCTGTAAGTATGTCATGTATTGTTGTTTCTGATTAACCTTACTATGTTTTTTGGTTTTGGTTTTTGGATCGAAAACAATGATTTTTTTTAAACCGTCATGGAATGTTATAAAACATGGACAGAAGCTTCTTCAAGATACGGAAATGATATCTGAAAAAAATTGATCTTCCTGATAAATAGACTTATTTTTTGGCAGTCAACATTATACTTTAAGATTGACAGCAGCAATCATAAATGAGCACATGGTTTGTGAAATCCTTTATAAATATTTCCATCCGAATTTTGCATAAGAATACAAGTTTTTGTTTTTTGTTTTTTACGTTCATTCCATAATCAGAATGCATGACTTGTAAGAATGTCACCCTTTAATTATTATCACACACATACACTATATATATATATATGTGTTACAGACACATTCTATCTAGTTTTTTTTTATACGACCGCAAAAAAATTTTGTGGTCGTATATTGGTATGACGTTGGCGTCGTCGTCGTCGTCCGGCGTCGTTGTCCGAATACATATTGGTTTTCGCACTCTAACTTTAGTTTAAGTGAATGGATCTTTTTGAAATTTGACCATAAGGTTAAATACCACAAAAGGAAGGTTGGGATTGATTTTGGGGGTTATGGTACCAACAGTTAAGGAATAAGGGGCCAAAAGGGGGCCAAAAATGAGCATTTTCTAGTTTCCAGACAATAACTGTGGAACGGTGTATGGATCTCTCTGAAATTATACTACAAGTTTCCATACCACAAAGGGATGGTTAGGATATGCTTTGGGGGTTATGGCTCAAACCGTTTAGGAATTAGGGGCAAAAAAGGGGGAAAAACAAGGTTGTCCTGGTTAATGGACAAATACTTTAGTACAAAACATAATTTAAAGCAGTGTAAGGGAGATAAATCAAATACATCATTGAAATTATCTCCCTTACACTGCTTTTAAATTATGTATAAAGTAATGGTTAATGAACAATAAAGATAATCTAAAACAGTGTAAGGGAGGTAATCCAAATACAACGATTTGGTTACTTCCCTTACACTGCTTTGAAATTATGTTTAAAGAAATGCATATTTATAAAGGAAGACCAGTAAAAATATCTGCAAATGTTTTCATAAAATAGATTAAGTTAGCACTATGGTAAATTTAAATGGGTAATTATGGTTGCCAACTCCATTGGAAATTTGAATTGAGATTATGACCATATCTTGAGGGAAAGAATTTTTTTGGGGGAAAAAGGGGGGGGGGATAAAAAGAAATTGTGGGGGGCCAATTTTTTCTCATTTCAGATTTCAGAAATTAAAAAGAATTATTCTTCAAATATTATTTTTTTTTCAAATTTCAAATATTGAAAAATTTCAAGAAGTAATCTTTAATTGCACAGTATGGCGCATTAGATTTGTAAAATCTTTGATCACATTTATTTATTTGTTATGCCGAATCTAACAGTGTATTTAGATTTTTAATTTTGGGTCCAGTTTTCAAATTGGTCTACATTAATGTCCAAAGGGTCCAAAATTAAACTTTGTTTGATTTTAGCAAAAATTGAATATATGAGGTTCTTTGATATGCTGAATCTAAACATGTATTTAGATTTTTGATTTTTGGCCCAGTTTTCAAGTTGGTCCAAATTGGGGTCCAAAATTAAACTTTGTTTGATTTCAACAAAAATTGAATATATGGGGTTCTTTGATATGCTGAATCTAACCATGTATTTAGATTTTTTATTTGTGGACCCCGTTATCTAATTGGTTCATATTGAGGTCAAAAGGGTCCAAAATTAAACTTTGTTTGATTTCATCTAAAATTGAATTATTGGGGTTCTTTGATATGCCAAATCTAACCGTGTATTTAGGTTTTTAATTTTGGGTCCTGTTTTTTAAATTGATCTACATTGAGGTCCAAAGGGTCCAAAATTAAACTTAGTTTGATTTTGACAAAAATTGAATTCTTGGGGTTCTTTGATTTGCTGAATCTAAACATGTGTTTAGATTTTTGATTATGGGCCCAGTTTTCAAGTTGGTCCAAGATAGGGTCCAGTATTTAAACTTTGTTTGATTTCAACAAAAATTGAATATATGGGGTTCTTTGATATGCTGAATCTAAACATGTATGTAGATTTTTGATTATGGGCCCAGTTTTCAAGTTGGTCCAAATTGGGGTCCAAAATTAAACTTTGTTTGATTTCAACAAAAATTGAATATATGAGGTTCTTTGATATGCTGAATCTAACCATGTATTTAGATTTTTTATTTGTAGGCCCCGCTATCAAATTGGTTCATATTGAGGTCAAAAGGGTCCAAAATTAAACTTTGTTTGATTTCATCGAAAATTGAATTATTGGGGTTCTTTGATATGCCAAATCTAACCGTGTTTTTAGATTTTTAATTTGGGTCCCGTTTTTTAAATTGGTCTTCATTGAGTTCCAAAGGGTCCAAAATTAAACTTAGTTTGATTTTGACAAAAATTTAATTCTTGGGGTTCTTTGATTTGCTGAATCTAAACATGTGTTTAGATTTTTGATTATGGGCCCAGTTTTCAAGTTGGTCCAAGATAGGGTCCAGTATTTAAACTTTGTTTGATTTCAACAAAAATTGAATATATGGGGTTCTTTGATATGCTGAATCTAAACATGTATGTAGATTTTTGATTATGGGCCCAGTTTTCAAGTTGGTCCAAATTGGGGTCCAAAATTAAACTTTGTTTGATTTCAACAAAAATTGAATATATGAGGTTCTTTGATATGCTGAATCTAACCATGTATTTAGATTTTTTATTTGTAGGCCCCGCTATCAAATTGGTTCATATTGAGGTCAAAAGGGTCCAAAATTAAACTTTGTTTGATTTCATCGAAAATTGAATTATTGGGGTTCTTTGATATGCCAAATCTAACCGTGTTTTTAGATTTTTAATTTGGGTCCCGTTTTTTAAATTGGTCTTCATTGAGTTCCAAAGGGTCCAAAATTAAACTTAGTTTGATTTTAACAAAAATTGAATTCTTGGGGTTCTTTGATATGCTGAATCTAAACATGTGTTTAGATTTTTGATTATGGGCCCAGTTTTCAAGTTGGTCCAAGTTGGGGTCCAAAATTAAACTTTTTTTGATTTCAACAAAAATTGAATATATGGGGTTCTTTGATATGCTGAATCTAACCATGAATTTAGATTTTTTATTTGTGGGCCCCGCTATCAAATTGGTTCATATTGAGGTCAAAAGGGTCCAAAATTAAACTTTGTTTGATTTCATCAAAAATTGAATTATTGGGGTTCTTTGATATTCCAAATCTAACTGTGTATTTAGATTTTTAATTTTAAGTCCCGTTTTTTAAATTGGTCTACATTAAGGTCCAAAGGGTCCAAAATTAAACTTAGTTTGATTTTAGCAAAAATTGAATTCTTGGGGTTCTTTGATATGCTGAATCTAAACATGTGTTTAGATTTTTGATTATGGGCCCAGTTTTCAAGTTTGTCCAAGTTGGGGTCCAAAATTAAACTTTGTTTGATTTTAACAAAAATTGAATATATGGGGTTCTTTGATATGCTGAATCTAACCATGTATTTTGATTTTGGACATTGGACCATAATAGGTAAATTAAAAAAATTCAAGTTCTTAGACCACATTCTTTCTGTGTCAGAAACCTATGCTGTGTCAAATATTTAATAACAATCCAAATTCAGAGCTGTATCAAGCTTGAATGTTGTGTCCATACTTGCCCCAACTGTTCAGGGTTCGACCTCTGCGGTCGTATCAAGCTGCGCCCCAGCGAAGCATTTTATTTAAATTCTAAAAAGATTTCTGTTGCTTTTGGGACTAATATTGGTTAATTTAAAATCAGAAAGATATTCAATGAAATTGAAAATATGACCTGAAAATGAAGTTGATTTTAAATTCTGATTATATGGGAATATGAAATTGGGGAAAATCCTACTATTTAGTACTTATAGTATATTTTAACCATCTTTAAGACTGATTGTATGAATGTTATTTTTTACTTTTCTTCCAGGATATTTTCCATTCAGAGTCTGATATAACAGCATTAAGATTTGATCACCAGCTGAAGTATAAAAGTAAAAATGACCAGACTCTAGGAGATCTTTTTTTAGGGTTTCTGGAATATTACACAAATAATTTTGCGTAAGTATAAGATTTTCAATAACAACACTATATATATGGTTATTTCATCATTGCAAATTTTATTTTTGCTTCAGAATAAAAATAATCTCAATATCGACTTCTTTAGACAAAAAAATGTAGATTCTTTGATAAGGCCACACCAATTTAATCTTAATTTTCAGTTGTTACAAATAATAATGATTTTAAGAATATACATGTATCTATATTACTGCTTGTAAAATTAAAATAGATTTTAGATCAAGAATGTGTGAAGAACAGCAGATTTCTGAGACTAAAGCCTGTAAAAAAATCTGTGGTGACAGCCATTTTTATTGAAAAAGAAAATAAGTAAATAAGATTTTTCAACCCTACCCAATTCTTTTGAACCTGTCCCAAGTCAGGAGCCTGTTTTGATGTTGTTGTCTTGTGTCTGCCACAATTGTTTTCATTTATTGTTTTAGTTTAAACCAGGCTGTTGGTTTCTCTTTTTATACGACCGCAAAAAAATTTTGTGGTCGTATATTGGTATGACGTTGTCGTCGTCGTCGTCGTCGTCGTCGTCGTCGTCCGGCGTCGTCGTCCGAATACATATTGGTTTTCGCACTCTAACTTTAGTTTAAGTGAATGGATCTTTTTGAAATTTGACCATAAGGTTAAATACCACAAAAGGAAGGTTGGGATTGATTTTGGGGGTTATGGTACCAACAGTTAAGGAATTAGGGGCCAAAAATGGGCCAAAAATGAGCATTTTCTAGTTTCCAAACAATAACTGGAACGGTGTATGGATCTCTCTGAAATTATACTACAAGTTTCCATACCACAAAGGGATGGTTAGGATTTGCTTTGGGGGGTTATGGCTCAAACCGTTTAGGAATTAGGGGCAAAAAAGGGGGAAAAACAAGGTTGTCCTGGTTAATGGACAAATACTTTAGTACAAAACATAATTTAAAGCAGTGTAAGGGAGATAAATCAAATACATCATTGAAATTATCTCCCTTACACTGCTTTTAAATTATGTATAAAGTAATGGTTAATAAACAATAAAGATAATCTAAAACAGTGTAAGGGAGGTAATCCAAATACAACGTTTTGGTTACTTCCCTTACACTGCTTTTAAATTATGTTTAAAGAAATGCATATTTATAAAGGAAGACCAGTAAAAATATCTGCAAATGTTTTCATCTTTTTTTTTTACAAAAAAATCCATATGAAAGATTTGACACTATATTTTTATTAATTCTATTATAAAATAGATTAAGTTAGCACTATGGTAAATTTAAATGGGTAATTATGGTTGCCAACTCCATTGGAAATTTGAATTGAGATTATGACCATATCTTGAGGGAAAAAATTTTTTTGGGGGAAAAAGGGGGGGGGATAAAAAGAAATTGTGGGGGGCCAATTCTTTCTCATTTCAGATTTCAGAAATTAAAAAGAATTATTCTTCAAATATTATTTTTTTTTCAAATTTCAAATATTGAAAAATTTCAAGAAGTAATCTTTAATTGCACAGTATGGCGCATTAGATTTGTAAAATCTTTGATCACATTTATTTATTTGTTATGCCGAATCTAACAGTGTATTTAGATTTTTAATTTTGGGTCCAGTTTTCAAATTGGTCTACATTAATGTCCAAAGGGTCCAAAATTAAACTTTGTTTGATTTTAGCAAAAATTGAATATATGAGGTTCTTTGATATGCTGAATCTAAACATGTATTTAGATTTTTGATTTTTGGCCCAGTTTTCAAGTTGGTCCAAATTGGGGTCCAAAATTAAACTTTGTTTGATTTCAACAAAAATTGAATATATGGGGTTCTTTGATATGCTGAATCTAACCATGTATTTAGATTTTTTATTTGTGGACCCCGTTATCTAATTGGTTCATATTGAGGTCAAAAGGGTCCAAAATTAAACTTTGTTTGATTTCATCTAAAATTGAATTATTGGGGTTCTTTGATATTCCAAATCTAACCGTGTATTTAGGTTTTTAATTTTGGGTCCTGTTTTTTAAATTGGTCTACATTGAGGTCCAAAGGGTCCAAAATTAAACTTAGTTTGATTTTAACAAAAATTGAATTCTTGGGGTTCTTTGATTTGCTGAATCTAAACATGTCTTTAGATTTTTGATTATGGGCCCAGTTTTCAAGTTGGTCCAAGATAGGGTCCAGTATTTAAACTTTGTTTGATTTCAACAAAAATTGAATGTATGGGGTTCTTATATATGCTGAATCTTAACATGTATTTAGATTTTTGATTATGGGCCCAGTTTTCAAGTTGGTCCAAATTGGGGTCCAAAATTAAACTTTGTTTGATTTCAACAAAAATTGAATATATGAGGTTCTTTGATATGCTGAATCTAACCATGTATTTAGATTTTTTATTTGTAGGCCCCGCTATCAAATTGGTTCATATTGAGGTCAAAAGGGTCCAAAATTAAACTTTGTTTGATTTCATCAAAAATTGAATTATTGGGGTTTTTTGATATTCCAAATCTAACCGTGTATTTAGATTTTTAATTTTAAGTCCCGTTTTTTAAATTGGTCTACATTAAGGTCCAAAGGGTCCAAAATTAAACTTAGTTTGATTTTAGCAAAAATTGAATTCTTGGGGTTCTTTGATATGCTGAATCTAAACATGTGTTTAGATTTTTGATTATTGGCCCAGTTTTCAAGTTTGTCCAAGTTGGGGTCCAAAATTAAACTTTGTTTGATTTTAACAAAAATTGAATATATGGGGTTCTTTGATATGCTGAATCTAACCATGTATTTTGATTTTGGACATTGGACCATAATAGGTAAATTAAAAAAATTCAAGTTCTTAGACCACATTCTTTCTGTGTCAGAAACCTATGCTGTGTCAAATATTTAATAACAATCCAAATTCAGAGCTGTATCAAGCTTGAATGTTGTGTCCATACTTGCCCCAACTGTTCAGGGTTCGACCTCTGCGGTCGTATCAAGCTGCGCCCCAGCGAAGCATTTTATTTCCTTTTTTTATGCCCCCATCATAGCGGAGATGGCATTAAGTTTTACCCTTGTCCGTCTGTACGTACGTACATACGTCTGTCCATACATCAGTACGTCCCAATGTTGGTTTCCATTCTCTAACTTTAGTTTGCCTCAACCAAATGTTATGAAACTTATACACAATGCTTATTACCACATAATACAGATCAAGTTTGAAATTGGGTGGCGTCACTTTAACCGTTCTTGAGTTATGCCCCTTTATAAACATAAAAATTGCTGAATTTTTTGTTTCCGTTCTCTAACTTTGGTTTGCCTCAACCAAATGTTATGAAACTTATACACAATGCTTATTACCACATTATACAGATCAAGTACGAAATTTGTTGGCGTCACTTTTACCGTCACTTTTACCCCTTTATAAACATAAAAATTTCTGAATTTTTCATTTCCTTTCTCTAAACTTAAGTTTGCCTCAACTAATTGTTATGAAACTTTTACACAATGCTTATTACCACTTAATACAGATAAGTGTGAAATTGGTTGGTGTCACTTTTACCGTTCTTAAGTTATGCCTCTTTATAAACATAAAAATTGCTGAATTTTTCGTTTTTGTTCTCTAACTTTAGTTTGCTTCAACCAAATGTTATGAAACTTATACACAATGCGTATTACCACAAAACTCAGATCAAGTACAAGTTTGGGTAGCTTCACTTTTACCGTTCTTCAGTTATGTCCCTTTATATCTTAATATGACATGCAAGCGGGGGCATCATCTGTGTCCCATGGACACGTTCCACATTTATTTTTTACATTTGTCATGCCAGGGCCTTTGATAGCTTACTATATGGTATGGGATTTGCTTTGGTGGATAGTTATCTCTTTGGCAATCATACCACATCTCATTATCTCTATATTAATCATTGTTATCACAATTTCTTAACATTCAGAGTGAAACATGTCGACTTCATCCGTTCAAAATGCTTTTCTTGTTTTAGAATGTTGAGAAGTAAAAGTTCCTAAAGCAAATGCGTGAAAAGAAAAGCCAAAACTATGCTTAAAGCAGTTGCAACCTTATATTATTTCAAATAAAAAAATGTATTAAATGACAGTCTATCATGATTCAATTTGTATATATTATCGCCACTCTGGAACCAATAACTTCTAATTGTCTGATACCCCCTTGGGACTCTTAAGTCCACCAGCAAATTTAGTCTAGAAAGTTCAGAATTGTCCATTAAAGGCAATATGTACCTTATTTGTGAACCTATCCATATCTGTTTCAGTTTTGATACTCAATTGATGAGCGTGAGAACAGGAACAAGAATGCAGAAATACATGGCCATAGGCCAGACAAACGATAAAAACCAATGGAAGTGCCTAAATATAGAAGGTAAGGATGCAGAAATACATGGCCATGGCCAGATGGATGACAAAAAATAATGAAAATTTCTAAATGTAGTAGGTAAGGATGCAGAAATATATGGCCATAGATCAGACAAGATAATACCAATAAAAGTTTCCAAATACTGAAGGTGAGGGCATGTTTGAATGCATTGGATACCCGTTAGTATCCTTAGGGAGAGAGAGAAGATACCAATGGGATGTTGAAACTCATGAGTCAATGACAAACTAACAATGCCATGGCAAAAAATGACCAAAGACGGAACAACAGTACAAAACACAACATAGAAAACTAAAGACTGAGCAACACAAACCCCAACAAAAACCAAAGGGTAAGCAGATCCTGATCCACATGTTTCCACACAACTTTCGATTTATAATGAAATATGGTTTTGTACCTATGTGCAAGTAAGGCATGGTCATTCACTCCCATTAAAAACAAGTGACATTTTAGCATTATAGATCTTTGATAAGCATTTGTTTACCTGTTATGGATCTTATATTAGAAAGGGACACAATTTGAATTTATAGTTCTGTGCTTTTCTTGACTTGACAAATTATATATGTTTATATTTTTAGAACCTTTTGATCTCACTAATACTGCCAGAAGTTGTTATGATGAACACACATTTGAGAGGATTAAGAGAGTGATCAGACTTAGCTATCAAAGACTTTCAAGGTCACGAGATGTCAAGGTCATCCTAACAAGTCCCTTCTAATTGGTCAAGATAACAGTAACTTTTAAAGCTATTGGCCAACAGATTGTGGATAGGACTGTTCAAGACAAAAGGAAGTTTTAATGTTATTTGGCAGCAGATTGTGGATAGGATCTATCTATTGACTACCAAACACAGATGGTGATACTTTGAAGAAAGAATAGAATGTGCAGAACATGTTTTCATTGAGAGATTGTCTCATCCACGCTAACTTGTCATTCTGTAAACAGGATATGTGATTAAACAAACAAATACTTATACAACAAGAGATTGTACAAGGAGCTTTATTCAAAAGTCAGATAGATGTAAAACATGTTACTTAAAGAAAGAACAACGTAATATTGTCTTTAAAATCTAGTGATTATATTAATGAATAAGTGTTAAAAGTATAACTGAATATTTGATTGACACATGTTGATGGCTGATGCATTTAGTTGAAAAGATACATTTGAAAATTTGATGTTAAAATATGTAGTCATTATATATTAGCTGACCCGGCTCAACGGGCTAGTATGAGTTATTGCACACACTTAACATCTGTCGTCTGTTATGTTTTACAAAACTGTTCTCTGAAATTAGTAGGCCAATGGCAACCAAACTTTGCACAATCGTCCATTGTGTCTTGTTTTAAAAATTGTGTCTGCTGAACCCACAATCCATCCAACATAGCCATCATTTCTAAATTTTAAACATACAGGTATAATGCAAATAATCATTTACCGCTGGTATCTTGAAAACTATAGATAAAAATCTGACCAAAAATGTAAGACAACTCCCATCGTGAGTTACTGCCCTTAAATGACAATTTTTCTTTTGATAGAAAATTTGAATTGCAAAAATTAGTAAAATAGATGTTCAAATAAGTCAACATGGCAGAATTGGGCGGTTGACTTCTTGTCTTTAAATGATGTATTTTACAATTTTTTCCATTTTTGTGTAAAATCTTGAAGACTAATAGATAAAGGGTTATCTTTATAGCTATTAAAATTGTTCACCAAGAAAAATCTACTGTAACCTCAACATGGCTGTAATTAAGTTGATAATATATAGGAGTTATTGCCTTTCGATTTCAAATTTGACCCATTTTCTGCATTTTTGGCTTTAATCTGGAAAATTATAATAGACGGAGAGAAACTTTAAATGGCAAAAATGACCAACTGAAAATAGGTCAACAAGGCAAAAATTGTCAGTTGTCTCCTTTAGTTTAATATAGAAGTTATTGCCCTTCAATAAAGATTTTAATCATTTTTTTCAACTTTGTCAAATCTAATGCTGTCAAAAAGAAATTGTAAACAATAAAAATTACCAGCAAAACAAGATCTACAAATAAAGTCAACATGGTTAAATTCCATAGTTGACTCATTTTAAGGCTAATCACCCTTAGATAAAGAGGTTAACACAGTTTTGTGTTTTAGATGTAAACTATTAGGAGATGAAGCAAAATTGTTAACAGCAAAAATTCTTCCTCATTCCTAAATCACAGTGTTCACACATTTTTAATTTTTTGCCTTTTTTCTTGAAAAATAATAATGGTTAGACAAAACCTTTATCTGGCCCAAAAAAAATAACAAGACGATATTTTGGACTGCATGAGTTTATGTTCTAGACAAAAATTCTTAATGCACTGTATCATTGTATCAGTTTTATGGAAAAGTTCCAGGGAAGCAATACAGACTCTATGGAGCCCTTACTTAAATTCTACTTAAGCAGTTAAATGATATAAATTCCAATCAAGTAAATAATATGTATATTTATCAATAGAATAGTACATTAATGATACTGAAAGCTATATCGTTTGAAAATTTTGGTGGAGTCCAAATTTTGTCCTTGAAAAAGATTTTATGAAAGCTCATAAGCTTAGAAAATTTTTACTTAGCAATGGTAAAAAAGTATTGTTCTGCATTTGGTGTGATATTTATTGGTTATATACATGATAATATTACAGTTGTGATAATGTGTTTTGATATGTACAGAGAGCATTTGATAAAAATAAACTTATTTTCTAAAAACAGTACAAATATGTGTTTAAATTTGTTGGTTGTGAATTAAAGGAGAAAAGGGTTATATGTCAATGAGACATCAACTGAACAACATAACAGAAGACATTTAGAGATCGATATATAGTTTTCAGCAATATATAAGCGTCTGTACAGTAAGGCAAAATCTATATTTTTAGTATTCATCTTTCAATATTGGAAATAGTTTAGTATACAGTTGCCTTTAAGGGCTATTCCATTAAAATGTATGTGGGAGGGTAGGAAGGGACTTTCAAAATATCCCTACAACCAAGAACCATTTTTTAGATAATTTTGCATAATGGTGATAGACACATACTGAAAAAAGACCCATGACCCACATTCAATAATTTAACTTCCCTTCCTACCCTCCCACATACATTTTAATGGAATAGCCCTAATTTGTGTTCATCATTCCATACATGTCTCACCTATATCAAATTAGCTATTTAGATCTTTAAGAAATTCACTCTTTTCTATAACAAATAATTTCTTATTGTATTTATGCCCCACCTATCCTTGTACTATGGACCCATTCTTGTTTATGATTTTTATACGACCGCAAAAATTAAAATTTTTTTGGTCGTATATTGGTATGACGTTGGCGTCGTCGTCGTCCGAAGACACATTGGTTTTCGCACTCTAACTTTAGTTTAAGTAAATGGATCTCCTTGAAATTTTACCATAAGGTTCAATACCACGAATGGAAGGTTGGGATTGATTTTGGGGGTTATGGTACCAACAGTTAAGGAATTAGGGGCCAAAAAGGGGCCAAAAATAAGCATTTTTGTAACTTCCAGACAATTACTTGTGTGTAAGTGTATGAATCTCTCTGACATTGTACCACAAGGTTCCATATCACAAAGGGAAGGCTGTAATTGATTTTGGGGGTAATTGCCTCAAAATTTTAGGAATTAGGGGCCAAAAAAGGGGCAAAAAACAAGCATTTTTCTAGTTTCATGACAATTACTTGTGTGTAAGTGTTTGGATATTTCTGAAATTGTACTACAAGGTTCCATATCACAAAGGGAAAGCTGGAATTGAGTTTGGGGGTAATTACCCGAAACGTTTAGGAATTGGGGGCCAAAAATAAGCATTTTTCTAGTTTCCAGGCAATAACTTGTGTTCAAGTGTATGGATCTCTCTGAAATTGTACTGCAAGGTACCATACTACAAAGGGAAGGCTGGGATTGAGTTTGGGGGTGATGAATCATAAGGGGGTTCAAAAAATTTGGGGGGGGGGATTTTTTTTTTTTCTTTTTTTTTCTTTTTTTCTTTTTTTTTTTCTTTTAAAATTTTTCATTTTAAGTTGGTTATTTCTGATTTATATTTAAAAGCAAATAATAATAATATGGTAGGAGATACACACCAAACAGGATGTGTAAATTATTATATAATAAGTATTGTGCAATAGCAAGAAATTTTCAATTGCACAGTATTGCACAATAGCAAGAAATCTTCAATTGCACAGTATTGCGCAATAGCAAGAAATCTTCAATTGCACAGTATTGCGCAATAGCAAGAAATATCCAATAGCACAATATTGCGCAATAGCAAGAAATTGTCAATTGTACAGTATTGCGCAATAGCAAGAAATATTCAATTGCACAGTATTGTGCAAAAGAAGATACTTCATATAAATTGCTTATTTCTTGATCAATTTCAATGGGGTTTTATTCTTGAATTCTTGGGGTTCTTTAATCTGCTGAATCTAACCATGTATTAAGTTTTTGGATTTTGGGCCCCGTTTTTAAATTGGTCCACATTGAGGTCCAAAGGGTCCAAAATTTAACTTATTTGATTTCATCAAAAATTGAATTATTGGGGTTCTTTGATATGCCGAATCTAACCGTGTATTTAGATTCTTAATTTTTGGTTCCGTTTTCAAATTGGTCTACATTAAGGTCCAAAGGGTCCAAAATTAAAGTTAGTTTGATTTTAACAAAAATTGAATTTTTAGGGTTCTTTGATATGCTGAATCTAAACATGTATTTAGATTTTTGATTATGGGCCTAGTTTTCAAGTTGGTCCAAATCGGGGTCCAAAATTAAACTTTGTTTGATTTCAACAAAAATTGAATATATGGGGTTCTTTGATATGCTGAATCTAACCATGTATTTAGATTTTTGATTTTTGGGCCCCGTTATCAACTTTGTCCACATTGAGGTAAAAGGGTCCAAAATTAAACTTTGTTTGATTTCATCAAAAAATTGAATTCTTGGGGTTCTTTGATATGCTGAATCTAACCATGTATTTAGATTTTGGATATTGGACCATAATAGGTGAATGTCCAATTTAAAATTTTTAAGTTCTTAGACCACATTCATTCTGTGTCAGAAACCTATGCTGTGTCAAATATTTAATCACAATCCAAATTCAGAGCTGTATCAAGTTTGAATGTTGTGTCCATACTTGCCCCAACTGTTCAGGGTTCGACCTCTGCGGTCGTATCAAGCTGCGCCCTGCGGAGCATTTTATTTAAATTTTCATTCAAGTCATTTTACTTTAATCTGCATCAAAGTTTTTACAATATCTTTTCAAAGTGTTTTTTCTTTTAGACAAAGTTCATTTAATGTCCTTTTAATTATTACAGTTTGCAGATTTTTTGTTCTAGATTATAAGATTTAAAGAAATTTCACAGCATGTGTCGTGATACTTCTGAAGTTCAGGATTGGTGTATGTAATCTTTAAAAATCAACCAAAAATTACCTTCCTTTCAACTTTGTGATATTTGTTTTTATGAGCTATCAGGACTAAATGGTCAAAGTATTGGGTAAAAGGGTTTCATGCACATAAGGCAAAGCTGTAAATTGTGAAACTTGCATCTTCTGGCAAGTCATATATAAGTAGTATGATCCTTTTGGTGTATTAGGAATTTAACTACCAATAATTACATTACATATATGTTTCATAAGAATCCATACTTTTGATTGGCTAAAAGCATTCCAATATCGTCCGCAACTTTTACAAAAATCTTCTCCTCGGAAACTAGTGGGCCAAATTTATCCAAACTTGGTCACAATCATCATTGGGGTATCTAGTTTAATAAATGTGTCCAATGACCCTGCCTGCCAACCAAAATGGCTGACGAGGCTAAAAATAGAACATAGGGGTAAAATGCAAGTTTTGTCCATTACTTTGAAAACCATTATAAATAGAGAAAATCTGACAGAGACAAAAATGTTCAGAATGTTGAGCTCTACTCACAGCAAAACTGTCAGACAACTTCTTATAGGAGTTATTGCCCTTAAATGACAAATTTTACCTTTTTTTTTTTCATTTTTGCCGATTATCTTGAAACTATAATAGAAAAAGAGAAACTTTAGATTACCATAATGATCAGCAAAACAAGTTCTACAGTCGACTCCTTATTAGAGTTATTGCCCTTTGATGACGATTTTTACCAATTTTTTGCGTTTTTGCCTTATATCTGAAAAATTTATAATAGATAGGATAGAAAATGAAATAATAAGCAAAAATGATCAGCAAGACAAGATTTACAATTTAGAGAACATGTAGGAAATTGAACGACGACTCCTTATTGGAGTTATTGCCCTTTAATGACGATTGTTACCACTTTTTTGCGTTTTGCCTTATATGATAAAAATTATTATAGATAAATAGACACTTTAAATCACAAAAATGATCTGCAAGGTAAGATCTACTAACTAATCAAATTTTGCCTATATAGTTATTAGATTGTCACTCTTTATAGGAGTGATTGCCCTTAAATGAGGATTTGTTTACCCTCTTTTGTGTTTTGATCAAAACTACAGAAGATAGAGAGAGAAACTAAACAGACTAAATGATCAGCAATCCAAGATCAATAAAACAGATTTTTGTCATTAATTCTATTCTCGTCTACAATGTTGGAGAGTGCCCTTTGTTGAATATGCACATAGACCAAGGTGAGCGTCACAGGATCTTTAAAGCCTCTAGTTGCTGTAAATCTTAAAAATTATAATAGATAGGTAGAAACTTAAATAAGCAAAAATGATCAGCAAGACAAGATCTACAACTAATACAATATGGAGAAAATCATCTGACGACTCCTTATTGGGGTTATTGCCCTTTAATGACAATTTTTACCATTTTTTGTATGATGAAAGTTATAACAGATAAATAGACACTTTAAATAACAAAAATGGTCAGCAAGGCAAGATCTACTAACAAGTCAAATTTTGCCAATATAGTTGGTAGACTCACCCTCTTAGGTGTTTTGAGCAAAAACTAACGAAGATAGAGAGAAACTAAACAGAATAAATGATCAACAAAAAAGAGATTTTGTCATGAATTCTATTCTCATCTACAATGTTGGAGAGTGTCCTTTGTTGAATATGCACATAGACCAAGGTGAGCGACACCGGCTCTTTAGAGCCTCTAGTTAGGATGTTTCTATGAAGCGCTTCCACGCTTCTTTGGTAAAAGCTTTTACACCCAAATTTTTTTTAAAAAGAACCATTTATTTCTTAATGGCAACAGACATGTTGACAGGGAAACAATATATATTTTTTTTTTAGAATTATGTCCTTTTAACATGAGCAAGTATACTACATTCAAAATAAACTGTTTCAAAAGTTTGAACCTTTTGAGGTCACTGTATGGTCTTCAATACTGTGCAGTTTTTATACGACCGCAAAAAAATTTTGCGGTCGTATATTGGTCAGACGTTGTCGTCCGAAGACACATTGGTCTTCGCACTCTAACTTTAGTTTAAGTGAATGGATCTCTATGAAATTTTACCATAAGGTTCAATACCACAAAAGGAAGGTTGGGATTATTTTGGGGGTTATGGTACCAACAGTTAAGGAATTAGGGGCCAAAAATAAGCATTTTTGTAACTTCCAGACATAACTTGTGTGTTAGTGTATGGATCTCTCTGACATTGTACCACAAGGTTCCATATTACAAAGGGAATGCTGGGATTGATTTTGGGGGTAATTGTCTAAAAATTTTAGGAATTAGGGGCCAAAAAAGGGGCAAAAAACAAGCATTTTTCTAGTTTCATGACAATAACTTGTGTGTAAGTTTATGGATCTTTCTGAAATTGTACTACAAGGTTCCATATCACAAAGGGAAAGCTGGAATTGAGTTTGGGAGTAATTGCCCAAAACGTTTAGGAATAAGGGGCCAAAAAGGGGCAAAAAATAAGCATTTTTCTAGTTTCCAGACAATAACTTGTGTTCAAGTGTATGGATCTCTCTGAAATTGTACTGCAAGGTACCATACCACAAAGGGAAGGCTGGGATTTATTTTGGGGGTAATTGCCTCAAAATTTTAGGAATTAGGGGCAAAAAAGGGGCAAAAAACAAGCATTTTTCTAGTTTCAGGACAATAACTTGTGTGTAAGTGTATGGATCTTTATGAAATTGTACTACAAGGTTCCATATTACAAAGGGAAAGCTGGGTTTGAGTTTGCATGGGGGTAATTGCCCTAAACGTTTAGGAATTTGGGGCAAAAAAGGGGCAAAAAAACAAGCATTTTTCTAGTTTCCAGACAATAACTTGTGTTCAAGTGTATTGCAAGGTACCATACCACAAAGGAAAGGCTGGGATTGAGTTTGGGGGTGATGAATCATGAGGGGGTTCAAAAAATTTGGGGGGAGGGATTTTTTTTCCTTTTTTTTTCTTTAAAATTTTCCATTTTAAATAGGTTATTTCTGATTTATATATAAAAGCAAATAATAATGATATGGTTTGAATAGGTAAATTAAAAATTTATAAGTTCTTAGACCACATTCATTCTGTGTCAGAAACCTATGCTGTGTCAAATATTTAATCACAATCCAAATTCAGTGTGTATCAAGCTTGAATGTTGTGTCCATACTTGCCCAAACTGTTCAGGGTTCGACCTCTGCGGTCGTATCAAGCTGCGCCCAGAGGAGCATTTTATTTCAATCTCATATACAATAAGATCA
Organism: Mytilus californianus; assembly: GCF_021869535.1. Classification (NCBI taxonomy): domain Eukaryota; kingdom Metazoa; phylum Mollusca; class Bivalvia; order Mytilida; family Mytilidae; genus Mytilus; species Mytilus californianus. The sequence goes on along the minus strand of NW_026262679.1, from coordinate 54,304,370 downwards.
AAATGAAAGTAACATTTATCCTCTTTTATAGAGGTAAAATGCAAATTATGAATTTCTTGAAAACCATAAAAGATAGAAAATCTGATGAGGGGAGGAAATGCTACTTATTAAGAATAACCTACTTTCCATTTCTACCAAAATCATACTATTCCATATACTAGTAGTTGTTTGCTTGATTTGATGATTTTGAACCATTACACTGTATTTACAGTTTTGTGAACTTTAATAGATAAGCAGAAATTGTCAACAACAAAAATGACCATCAGTACAATTTCTACAAACACGCTTATATATTAGTACCTGAATCCATCAATTGATTCGTCATATGAGTTATTGCCTTTAGATGACTATTATCAACCAGATTTAGAATTTAACCTATAACCCTGAAGACAGATAGATTTAAAACAGTAAAAATGGTCAGCAATGCAAGATCTGCAAAAATGTCTGTATAACAGAAACCAAGAGATGATGGTCTTCAAAAGTTATTGCACTGAAATGGCACTTTTTGACAAAATTTAGATTTTACATTTTTAGCTCACCTGTCAAAGGAGTCATGATGAAGGTAAATCTAGAAAAGAGCTTTATACACACTTTTGTGAAGTATTAGTTTCATATCTTAAATACAAAACTAATATTCAGTTTTGGTACATATAAGTCAATTTACATGATTACTTGATAACACTTCTAACAGAGTAATGAACAAAGTGACAAACTAGTTGATGTTCACGTGAGGAATTGGCCATGTTTTGAACCACAAACAGAAATAACAGCATTCTAGTAACGAACATTTAAACAACTTTACAGAGAACTGTAGAACAAATCAATCTGTAGTGTGGTACCTTATAGGATGAAAAGGTACTAAATAGAAAAATTTAATGTTTTTGCTTCAACTGACCATCCAGCAGGGATACCAGTAGATGGATTGAAGTTTCAATGATTAGCAAGATTCGCCAAATCAATTTAATATTTGATATGGCCTTACAGAGGATAGTTTGTGTCATGTAATATTATTAATCGATTATTTTGAAGGATTTGTGATTCGTTAAAACTTGATCACATGTACATTTGTATTTACTCAGTTTGCACGCCAATACTGTTCTGTTTAGCTTTTCGTAGGTCAAAAACAGAATATTGCACAGGGCATACAACATGTTACTAATAATACATTCTAGAAATCCCCAATTTTACATTGTTCATGCAATAGTTGTTGATTAATAATATAACAATTGTAGCCTTTGGTTGAGGTTAATACGATGTTATATCGACCTAGGACTTCGTCCTCAGTCAATATGCTTCTCTTAGGTCGATATAACCTCGTATCAACCTCATACAAAGGCTATAATAATTATACTGATTTATGCTTTGGGATGTTTAAAATGTATATTGCATTTAACATAGTTTATTGACAAATAGATCATGTTGTAAATAAATTTTTCTTTTCAAGCAGAGGCAAATAATACATTGCTTACATGTAAGATAAATGGCAAGTGATACCTCTGTTTTAACTTTTCGCAGGTTGAAAGCACTAGAATTGTTTAGTAAATAACTCTGATCAACTATATAGCTAGATACCTTTTATAGATACCGGTCATTTCAGAACTTAAAAGGCCTGTTAGTCGAGCCTGCAACATTTTTGTCGCGAAAGCAAGACATAGTGATCCTATATTCCGTTGTTGGCATTGTCTACATTTAGGTTCAGTCTGAGGTTAAAGTTTTTTTAGACGCAAGAACTTTGTCAATTTAACCTTTATGGAACTTTATGAAATTTGGACAGAAGCTGGTTTTTTTTTACCAAAAGTCAAAATTTTTAAAACGTTTATTTTCATTTTTTCATATTTTACTAATAAAAGGACTTAGTTCTTTTTTACAGTTAACATTCAGATCAGATCTAGTCTAAGGTATAAGTTTTTTCGAAACTCATCAGTTACAATTTCGTTCCAGTTTGGAATAAAAATACTACATGGATACTGGGACTATTATACTTATAGTAATAGTATAATAGTCCCAGTTGGATACATATACTAAATAATCGAATTACTTCTATGAAATTATGTTTGTGCAGCTCATAAAATACTTAATTTATTCAATTTATCGATTCCTCTAATTACAAATTAAAGCAATATGTATGCATGTACTTCTGGTTTTCCATCAGATGATATAGCAACAATCATGGAAAATCCTCGAGGGAAAATCAGTTGTTGTCTGTTCATAATGCTTATACCACCTTTATAATTTTCAGAAATATTAGCCCTTCTTGCGAACAAGCCAGTGAAAATTTAATCATTATGAAGCAGTCATTCACCTTCATATACTTGCAACAGGACCATGATGTCCATTTTTTCTTTATTCCTACATGTCCTTTATTTGTATACAATACTGAATAGCAATCTTAGTTGTTGACAAACAGTAAGTATGCAACAATCAAATATATTTCATCATTTATTGATTTAAAGGATCCGTACCATAACTGACCACATGGTCACTAATCAAGACTAGTATGCATGTATAGGCACATATTGGATTTCATTGAAACAGCATGAAATTACTATTTTTGGGGGGAGTCTGATTTCTTAATTCAAATGATGTTCAATATTTTCCATATTCTCTAATATCATAATATCCATATCCATGGCAAAGATCAATACCTTAATAAATTTAATACGAATTATTTTTATTTTAAAAAAAGACAAAATTCCATGGGATTCATTTAATCTCAAATAAAGAACAGTCCCCCATCACATTCTACCACAAGCAACAAGTCCATGTTACTGTCACAAAAAAGTTTAAATGGCTTTTCAATTCCATCATCAGAAGTTAAAAAATCTGCTACTTTCTTCCCATCCGGTGAAATTGCAACAATGCAATTTCCATTTCCTGTTGCTACATACACAATGCCATTTATGTCAACAGCAACACCCCTGGGTCCATAAAGAACAGTTTCATCTGTAAACTCCCAGATCTTTTCACCCTTGAAACTAAAGCAACTAACTGAATTGGTATCATGGTTTGAGAAATACACAAATTCACCAAATGATGTTACATAACAAAAATGGGATATTGATTTATCTAAATTAACAATAGAAGACCAATTGTAGTCATCTATTTGTACGACTCCAAAACTATTTTCATTGTCATAATAAAACTTAGCGTCCCTGCATGTAATACCATAGCAAGAGCTGTTTGTTTTAATTGTGTTTTTGATAATTTTTGACTTCATGTCAAAAAAATGAATTTCAGAAGATTCCAATACTGTGAAAGCTATTGTTGTGTCATCAATACAAGCTACATCAAACGGTCTAAGGTTTGAAAGTGGTATCTCGTAAACCAAAGAGCCATCTGTGTTAAATATCACAAGTCGCATTTTTTTCGCCATCTGCAAAGATAATTTTTCCATTTGGAAACATAGCACATCCAGTTATTTCATTCTCATTACTTTTCACTTGTGGAATCTGAAATTTTCGTACTAATTTAGCACAATCATTCGTCAACAGATTTTGGAATAAAGCTAGCTGTTAATGTTTGAGCTTATTTATTCTTTTCCAATTTGATCTCAACAGATGGTGGACTTGATCCCTTTGACATCAATCCAAATGATGTGATGCTTTGGAACAAACCACTTGATTTAGAAGTTTTCGCAATTTCTTCAATAGATAACATCCCAGTGCATTCTTTATGACTCGTTGAAAGGCAAAAATGACAACAAAGTTGATCATGATGTGGACAGTAGATTTGGAATTTCTTCTCATGTTCAATGCACTGGTGAATTATGGCTGAAATGTCAGTGGGGAGTTTTCTGTAATCCTCTATCGATATAACACCATGATGCCGACTTGATTTTTGAAAAACTGTGATGGGTTTTACATTCAGTGCAGAGACCATCGTCACATTCTGGACACCAGAAATCTGCACATTTCGTGACATGTTGGGCGTCACATATTCCACAAAGAATATTGGTTGCGGTTTCCATTGGTTCTGCAAAGAAATATAAAGATAAGCACAAATGCTAGTAATTATGTTACCTAAAACATCAAATATGACAGAGTTATTGCACTTTAGACAGGAGAAGTTTCTTGGAGCCTATGAACATGTTCATCATCCACTAGCATTCAATTTAAAAGAACAGTGAAATAATATCTTCTATTTATTCTAACAGGGAGAAGTTAATTTTCGATTTATGTCTTACATGTATTTATTGCATACTTAGGGTAAAAATAGAAAAGACAAAGATATAACTACTATAAGTTCATAAAGTTATACAATGTTAGAATTGAGAATGGAAATGGGGAATGTGTCAAAGAGACAACAACCCGACCAAAGAGCAGAAAACATCCCAAGGCCACCAATGGGTCTCCAACACAGCGAGAAAATCCCACACCCAGAGGCGGGTTTCAGCTGACCCCTAAACAAAAATGTGTACTAGTTCGGTGAAAATGGACGTCAGAATTCATTCGGAATTTATTTAATTGCATCTCCTTTTAAAAAGAAGATGTAATTGAACCAATTTTAGAACTAGTAACATGCATGCATAATGAGTGAAAAAAATCAAATCAATTACATTTGCATATAATTTTATACAAACAAAAGGTTTCTAGCAATACTTATTAGAATTTAAGCAGTTTGATAGCCACATCCATACTCACGGTATATTAAACTTTTCATTGTTGAAGGATGTACATGGACCTATAGTTTTTAACTTCTACATCATTTGGTCTTGAGCAGAGTTGCCTCATTGGCAATCATACCACATCTTCTTAATTTTATATTGCAGGCAAATACCTATGCCCTTGTACAGTCTTTATATCTCTGTACAGTCTCCTCTTTCTGATAAACTTTTATTGACTTGGAGTGCAAAATATAGATCTTAACGAAATATACTTGTTGGATGGATAGACTTTTCCAAAAGAATCCTTTTAAAACTCAGATTAGCATAACATTTTTGATAAATGTAATACTCTGGGCTTACACAACTTAAAAATTATAAGGAAAAGTAACCAATCTTTTCCTTATTCTAAAATGGAGAAGTGGGGTATCACTTGCAGCCCTCGTTTAATTTCTACAAAGGTAGTTTGTGATTTATAGCTGAATTCAAATTCGAAAACATTCTAAACAAACTAAACATATTTAATATGAGGTAAACATAGAGTAAAATGTACTTATTAATCTAATTTGAGGGCTATAGCAGTAAAAATAACACAAAGTGAACAAAAAAAGACTTCCAGTGTGAATTCATGGAGGAATAAAAAGCCAAATTCATAAATTATTTACTTTCCATGGATTCAGTGGCCATAATTTGTTTCCACTATCATTTCTCTATGTAATGAATTGCAACTTTTAATGAAACCAAACGTCTGTCCGCAGAACAGATCCACTTATCTACTCATGTCGTTGTATCTAGAATTTTTATGGACAGAAGTCTGGTATGCACTACTCTAATTTCATGAATTTTCCAAAAAAGGGTTAGGGCCAAAAAAATTGTTCCTGTCCCCAAGCACCTGTGTTCCTCTTTGAAGTGTGGAACATTAGGTTAGAATCACAGGCACTTTTTTCGTGCAATGATAAAGGCCCCCTCCATATTCTTTCCACAAAAAGAAAGAGGAGGAAGGCCTCTACCATAGACCAGACCATTGGATATGCTCATAGTATCTGATATATAGACCTGACCACGAAAACTTAACCTAGATCATCCACGGAATAAATCCACGGTCAGGACGTTGGATGTGCATACCTTCTTTGACCATAATATAGCTTTTCATTGGACATCAGAATAAAATCTACGCTTAGGACGTTGGATGTGCATACCTTCTATGGTCATAATATGACTTCTCATTGGACATCAGAAAAAATCCACGCTCAGGACGTTGGATGTGAATACCTTCTATGACAATAATATAACTTTTTAGTGGACATCAGAAAACATCCACGCTAAGGACGTTGGATGGGCATACATTATTTGGTTATAATATAACTTTTCAGCGGACATCAGAAAAAATCAACGCTGGGGACATTGGATAAGCATACCTTTTATGACAATGATATGACTTTTCATTGGACATCAGAACAAATCAACGCACAGGACGTTATATATGCATATCTTCTATGGCCATAATATGATTTTTCATTGGACATATATGCATACCTTCTATGACCATAATAGAACTTTTCAGTGGATATCAGAATAAATCCACGCTCAGGACGTTGGATATTCATACCTTCTATAGAAATAAGAAGATGTGGTATGAGTGGCAATGAGACAACTCTCCATCCAAGTCACCATGTGTCAAAAGTTAACAATTATAGGTCAAAGTACGGCCTTCAACATGGAGCCTTGGCTCAAACCGAACAGCAAACTATAAAGGGTCCCAAATAACTAGTGTAAAACAATTCAAACAGGAAAACCAACGGTCTAATCTATACAAAAAACGAGAAACACTTATGAACCACATCAACAAACAAAACCAATGAACAACAGGCTCCTGACTTAGGACAGGTGCAAACAAATACAGCAGGATTAAACGTTTTAACAGGCGCCAACCTTCACCCTATTCTGCAACAGTAGTGTAACATTACAACATAGAAAGACACACTAAAAAATATCAATTGAAATGGCTTAACTCGACCAAAAAGACATATTAACAAACATATGTAAACATACACTGAACGAATACATTTGATCTATGACACAATATAAATACAATATTAACAAAAAAAAAGGGGATGTAAAACCATATATGACTTTACAGTGAACATCATAATAAATGCACGCTCAGGACGTTGGATGAGCATACCCTCTTTGACCATAACATGACTTCTCATTGGACATCAAAATAAATGTACATGTAACCAAAAGGACCAAAATACTATTTGATATGAATATTTGTTTTCTTATTTTCGGAGTCCCGTAACTCTGGCTGTTTTAAACTATAATAATAAAGCGACATAAATGCATTTTTGAGAGTTCCAAACCGAAAAGGGCCTCAAACGTCTAACGTCAGTTTTGCTAGTTGAATTTACTCCAGAATTTGCAATGAAGAGGGATTTTATCACATATACATTTTTAATTGCTTTATACATCTATGCCTTCATGTTTCAGTTATATGAGATTTTTCATTAAATACCCGCATTATCAGCAAACAATTGATCCATCTTACTAACCAAAATTTATGAACACGATTGGGTCATTCAACTGTACTGAAAAACACGTTCTTCCAAAAGACTAAAGAGCATTCATCTAAAAATACTGAATTACATACAACTTATATTATAGGGGGCCTCGGTGGCCGAGTGGTCTAAGTAGTTACTACTGTAATCACTAGCCAGTCAACACTGAGGTTGTGAGTTCGAACCCCGCTCGTGCGGGTGCACTCGACTCCAATCTTAATTGACTAGGATTGTCAGTTTTCCTATCGAAGGTCGGTGGTTTTCTCCGGGCACTCCGGCTTCCTCCACCAATAAAAACTGGCCGCCACGAAATAGCCCAAAAGCGGTGCTTTAAAGTGGCGTTAAAACACCAAAAAATCAACCAAATCAACTTATATTATAGTACTGACAAAATTATATTTATTCGCTTTAAATTTTTATCTTTGTGTCACACATGATCTTGCTCAGGGTCGTAAACCCCTGGTCTAGTATTGTAAATGACTATAGATTTGCCTCCATTATTGGCTATATATAGACGCGTAAGATGTCGATTGAAACATAAAGCCTTTGGTTTCTTGATTCCATTTTCCTTTTTTAAAGCCACAGAGTTCATGATCTCGCCACTTTTTAATTCTAGTTTATGCAAAGCGAATGAACCAAATCCAGCTACATATACGTTACGATTAGCCACAGCAATGCCAGCTGGCGCTACAAGAAATGGCGATGTATGAGTAAAAACGTCTCCCCCTTCCATAGAAATGCAATGAACTACATTGTTTTGACTTGTGAAATATATGTTTTTATCTTCTTTTGTACCAACGCACAAATAACGAACACAGTTTCCTGGTACCCTGATCGTTTTTAAATTGTTCCCTTCTAAATCCATAACGTATATTTCGTCATCGCCGCCAACAAAAATTGTATCTGCTTTTACAAATATTCCCCAGCAGTAACCTCTGGTTTTTAGCTCGTTTCCAGCTTTCCAGTTGATCGTATCAATATACTGTAACGATTTGTTGCCGGGCAACGTAACAAGAAGTTGAGAAGAGTTCGGTACCACTGCAGCGTTAAACGGTCTGTTTGCCGTCTCACACGATTTTATATATTCGCCTTCCGCATCAAAGATTAGAATTTTGAATTGATTTCTAAAACAGAGTACAATTTGGTTCTTTTCTGTTACGACCAATCCTGTAGTCCAGACTCCTGCATCTGGTTGTGTGTCGAATCTGTATTTGAGTGTAAGTGTTTGAATTAACGGTGCATTGTCAATAGGCGGTTTTACAATGGTGGCACCGGTGGTAGGTTTACTTTTACAGCAACCCATTTCGAGAATCTTTATTTGTATCAATAGATACTGCTGCTCTACTGAAATATGAATGTTATAAAACATATTAAAATATTTGTGAACGTGGTGCATTGAATTAGTCAAACAAGATACATAACGTTATTGAAATGCGAAATCTTAGTACACACACACACACATAAACACAAATAGACGACAGTAGAGCATTTGATGCGATCAGAGAACATAGTTTTTACAATAATTATATATATTTTTAGCCTCCTTTTCTTGTCACGAAGAATATATATAACAGATAGTTAGTTAAACATATCATACCTGGATAAACATATAGCACTTAATCAAAATGTTTTAAAAACAATTTAATATATATACCTTCAATTTTTTGGTGTAATTCATACTTACGTAATTTCCTTTAGGTCCAAATACTAACAATGTGTGTACAACTTGTACTTATATATGTATTTCCCTTTCATTAATTTGACATGAAACTGTCAAACTTCAAATAAAAATAGCAGTAAAGAAATTAGTTTTTAAACGTTTGTAATAAGAGAAAATATGGATAATAAATAATTTATCTGTTAACCCACTTGGTTGCAGCCTTTGTTTAACGTCTATTGAAAGTCGTTGTTGCCTGTCTCATTTACCTAGGACGCTCATTTATAGATATAGTCCGTTTAAGTTCTATAAAACTTCAAAAACAAATTGTTAAAATCCAAGTTTTATGTTGTAGTTGATTTTATATCCCATTTTATTTTATTTTTACTGTTATACGAATTTTGACAACTTTTACTGTCTTTTTTGTGTCATTTAAAAACAGTTTTCCATTAAGGCTCTATAGTAAATATGTATTTCAACACCCCCACCCCACCCCTCCCCCCATTCCATACGGCTATAGAGAGAGGGAAACACTTTATGATCACAACAGCAATTTAGTTGTAATCGACAGTAATTCATTGCAATGCGCAACCGCTTTGGTAGTCTCGAGGTATTGTACTCACCTCGAGTGCGCGAGGTTGTGGGTACGTTCTCCGTCTGGGTAAAACAAAAAAAATTAACAAACAAATAGTTTCTCGTGCAGATATGTATGTAATAGCTGCCACTGAACACTTAACATCAATCCACCATCACCACCATCATCCGTATTAGAAATAATAATTGTAACAAGTGTAAAGTCATTACATTTTTCCATTTTAATGATAAATAAAAACGAAACAAGATACCATTGATTGATTGATTGTTAGTGTTTATGGAGCTACATATATGTTAAATGCATAGACTTTTTACACGTATCACTCCAAACGTTGATCTCTAACGTTAGTCCCCCCTTTACAAAATTCTGGATCCATCTGTAATTGATACATATTGTTTCAATATCAACGCATTCATAAATATCCATTTGAAAAACATGCATGCTTTAATTTTGCACGAAGATCTATTATGGAATAGTGCCTGCCATATGACAAATACACTGAGATAATTCAAATCAAATCAAACTTTTATTGCCATATAAACCAACTTATACGATTTGTGACAAAAACAACATTAACTTAATGACAAGAAAATAGCATGTATAATCATATTAAACAAACTAATGAAAATAGTTCAAAATTCAATTATGAGTCACCTATCCTTAGTGCCAATGACTTTTTAATAAAGGAACCTATGCTTTCTACCTGTTTTTTGTGTTGATGGGCAAAGAATATTTATCATTTTTTCATTTTCATTGAGGCTATCAAAATTTTCTATACTTTTAGCCTTTGTTAATTTTTCAATAAAAACTGGTCTAATGGAAGCGTTTTTCCTGCAATACAAAAGAAAATGTGTTTCATCCTCAATTGTATTGCAGGACTGACACAACCTGTTTTCCCTAGGGATTTTTAGGTGTCTCCCTTTTTCTATTAATAAATTATGACCACTTAATCTTAATTTAGTGATATTACGTCTATTTTCAAATATATTAGAGTTCAGATATGTTTCTATTTTATTACTTTGTTTTAATGTTTTATATAATAGAAGTTTACTGCTATTATCTATTTTCTCAAATTTATGTTTATATAATTTTTCATAATGATTAAGGAGTTTAACTTTTAATTCAGTTTTAAGTGTTTTTATTTGGTTTATACACAGCTTTCTGGTTAAGGTAAATCTAGAAAAGAGCTTCGGACGCAACACATTTGAAAAATGTCCTTTTTATTTTTATATTTTTTTTTATTTACTTGCGATTAAAAGTATTTTAAATAATTAATATAATAGCATGCAGCTTGAAAATAAGTATTTGTAATCAAGCTGCATGTACTCCAATGAAAGAGTCCGGTATGGCAGTACTGCAACAGCGTATCGAAACATGACGTTAAACCACAAACAATGACCTATTTAAAACGTCACAACTGCGTCTTGGAAACCTTAGTACAAGATCCACTTGATACTATCAACCAAAAGGAAAAATGGGAGCTACATTTGCCAAACTCCGAAAGGTATATTTCAGATTCAAATTTTTGTAAGAATTGTGGAAAGGCAAGACTATACTTAGTAAGTCTGTGAATTAACTGAAATTTGGTGGGACACTGTGTATTGAGCCCCGCTACCTTCATGACGTGTCATATAGCTATATGATCATATAGTCCAGCCCTGTTGTCAACAGAAAAAAATAAAAAATGAAAATAAGTCACTGAGGCCAGGGCTGGACTATATGATCATAAAGGCACTAATTTGAATGAAAGTTATAAAATAGTAATTAAAATCTTCTGTATTTTCTATCTTATAATATATCTGGTTTCTTTTTCAAGACTGTAGGGAACAATGGTTATTTTGTTCTTTTCTAGAAAATGAATTTTGAACAATATTACGTTTTCTCTTTTAGAGAACGATATATATGATAAAGAACGATATATATGATAAAGAACGATATATATGATAAAGAACGATATATATGATAAAGAAGAACAGGGACTAATGGTCGAGATTCGGCGTATTGGAGCTCTTGCAGATAAAGATAATTCTAAAAGTTTCGCATAATCAATCTTAATGTTAGTGCCTTGCAAGGTTGATATATCATCCTTATAAATAACACGTATGTTGTATGCGGAGTTTTGGAAGCCAAAGATATTCAAAATCAAATACAAACAAAGGGTAAAAAGCTCAAATCCAAAAAACCAACAACGAACAGCAACAAACAATCAACAACAACGACCTCGGGGGGCCACTTCAATACTTAATTGATAGGGGGTGCAGCTGGGATATGTCACCTATTCCCATATTGTTTTGGTTTCGAGTGGTGTGTTGGAAAAGTGGAATATTTAGGGCCAGGGCCATAACTAGGTCTCCAAAACAGACGAGGCAGGGGTCTGGGGCCGCCGACTGATGCCCCCTAGGAAGTGGGGGCCCAGGGGGTCAAAGCCCCCTGCCAAAAATTGTTGTATTAGGATTCGAAATATATCTTGTAACATCTATTTTTGTTTTGGTCCTCGGTGCTCTTCAGCTTTGTACTTGTTTTGGCTTTCAAACGTTTTTGATCTGAGCGTCACTGGTTGGTCTTGTGTGGACGAGACGCACGTCTGGCGTATTGAATTTTAAGCCTAGTACCTTCTGCTAGCTATTATTCGTGTGTTTCTTTGTCCTATATGTATTCCCATTTATTTGTATTGTGGTCCTGTCATGTGATGTTGTCGTTTTGGTGTTGTGTTTGACGTTGCCATAAAAGCGGGAGGTTTGGCATGCCACAAAACCAGGTTCAACCCACCATTTTTTTCTTAAAATGTCCTGTACCAAGCCAGGAAAATGGCCATTGTTATATTATAGTTCGTTTCTGTGTGTGTTACATTTTAATGTTGTTTTTTTGTTGTGTCGTTGTTCTCCTCTTATATTTGATGCGTTTCCCTCAGTTTTAGTTTGTAACCCGGATTTGTTTATATCTCTATCGATTTATGAGTTTCGAACAGCGGTATACTACTGTTGCCTTTATTTGTATCATATTTATCGTTTGTGTTTCATATTTACTGTATGAAGAAATCCGTTAGGCAACCAGAGCCGGCTGATAGATACTTGCCTCGAATTTTGTTCAATCAAAACATATATCCATTTACAGTTGGGTACATGTTTAATAGTAGAAAAAGCGGGACAAGTGTGTGTGGTTAACGCTGCAATAAAAATAACACACATTTTGACAAAATTTAATAAAGACCAAAGAATGGAAGCTAGTCATTGTCTGTGAACGCTAGTTCGACCTTTCTTTTGCCACTAAGATCCCATTGTTTGAGAACAGCTTCTGCGTTTACTTGCCCGACATTGTCCGTACGATGAACGTGAAACATGGCCAAACAACATAATCTGTGCTTGGTCGAAATTGTTCAGAACCTTTTCGCGGGAAATAAATAATTGCTGAAACAAATGCTGGTTTACTGGCGATAGTAATCAGATAGAGAGTTCGATTAACGTAGTTGAAATAAAAGTACACAAGCTTAACGTCAACATTTATTACTATTCGAAGTATGTATTACTTAATTGTTGAATGAAATGAAAATGTAAGGATGTTTTCTACCCCTGCATGCCCAAACTTTTTCCATTTTCTTTTTTTTTCTCTTATTATTTTTTTTTTGGCCAAAAATTCAGACGAGGCAACTGCCTCGTCTGCCTCATCGGTAGTTACGGCCCTGAGGGCTAAGATTCTGTATGTAATGTTTACTTACGGCGAGACTTTCGGGTTTGAAAAAATGACAGATCTTTTCATATACAAGTAATTGGAACTTTATTGACCTTATCATATATTTCTGATAGTTTTCCCCACCATTTCACATATTCTCAAGCCGGAAAAAGTGACCTATTCCAGCGGCACGTCCTATCCTCTTGTAATAGGAAGTGCCCCCTCCCCCCACCCCTCCCCGTATTTGCCTTGCAGGTAGCGAAGAATTACATGGATGATGTTATCTATGTATATTGATCGGCTATTCTATTGAAACAAACACAAAAATAGGAATTATATGCTAAAACAATAACAAGATAAAAATGTATTGTTATATTTATGGAAAATGGCAAAGGAGTCCGAAAAAAGAGGACAAGAAGTCATAGCTAGAAAAAAGGCTAAAATAAAAGAAAAGATTGGGAAAATAGAAATAAGATGAAGAATGAAAATCCAGCACCACAGAAAAATATCACAAAGCCTTCAAAAGAAAACAGATCAAATCCTGAAAGAAAAAAACCCCAGACCAAACAAACCTATCGTTTCCGCTTTACACTCTGTATCAGTATAAACTTTATGATATCAAATAATTTAATTTTTAACGAATAAACATTTTTTTATTTGAATAAGTTAACATTTTATTTGCTATTTTTGAAATGGCTTCTGTGTGTTTTACTATCCTTATTATATTCCTAACTTTGATCCGAAGGTTTGTGCCCATGTGTTGTATGTGTGGCGACGTTTATTATTCGATGTTTATTTACTTATAGCCCTACGTCACGGGTAGTAACGTCGTCATATCGTGGAGCGTTCAGTACAGTGTTTTTGTCATAGTTTGGTCCAGTTGGTATTGATTTGGGTGAGTGTTTTTTTTTTTAAATAACAAACAATGACAAAATGTAAACATTGTATTTTCCTAAATGACGCTATGCCGATTTATCTCGGCTGGTAAATAGCTTTGTGACATAGCTATTATATCTAATATTGCAAACCAAATGAAAGGTATTTAAACTTTTGTTTGTTCTATTGTCTCATTGAATAAATACAATAGCTATTGTTCTCTGTGTAGTTTATTTACTGGGACCTTTAAATTTCTTCTAAGAGAAATCCATCACTCATTGATTAATTTAACTGAGTAAAAAAATGATCTTCTAAGTTGATGAAAATACATATATATTAACTCGCAAACTGCATATGATGTTGTAATCATTCAATATCAATAATATATTTTCAATCTGTTCAGTGTAAACACTGATTCAAACATTAAAAGTTGATTTCTGACAAAATTTTCAATATTGTTCCTATTGAAATTTGTCATTTTGTGTTTTAGACAAATAAAAACTCGAAAATGACGATGCTTAGATTTTGGAAGGCCTTCTTATATAAATGTATTCTATAACTAAACAAACACAAAAAAAATTGCAAATTTCAATAGGAACAATTTTTTGTCAGAAATCAAATTATTATGATTAATTCAGTGTTAAGTAAGTCATGGTTTGGTCCATGTCCGACATGGTTCAGAACCATGGACACTAAGCAGGAAAACTGCCAATCCTAGTGTCAGTTAAGATTGGAGTCGAACGCCACGTGCAGGGTTCAAACTAACAACCTAAGTGCATACAGTAGATGAACTACTTTGACCACTAGGCTACCGAGGCCACAGAAAAAGACACTAAAACATTTAGTGTTTTGAAGAAATACAGCCATCCCAATAAACAAAATAAAATTGATGAACAGACAAATAACAGTTCACAAAACGTCACACAGAAAATTAAAGATTACTTTAACATTTTTTTTAACCTTTCACCTTTCTTGATAATTATTGACAAACATTCTTATAAAAATTCATATAACAGTGAGAAAATCATTATTGCGAACCAAATGATACTTTTCAACAGATTCAATTGAAAGTTACCTGTCGATTTAAACTTTTGTAAGTTCTTTTGTCCCATCTAATAAATACAATAGCTATTGTTCTCTGTACAGTTTATTCACTGGGACCTTTAAATTTGTTCCAAGAGAAATCTATCACTCATTGATTAATTTACCTGAGTTAAAAAATGATCTTCTAAATTGATGAAAATACATATATTATTACTCACAGAACTGCATGTGATGTTGTATTATTCTTCAATTTAAATAATATATTTTCAATGTAACACTGATTTAATCATAAAAATTAGATTTCTGACAAAAAATTTATCATTGTTCCTATTGAAATTTGCAATTTTTGTTTGTTTGTTTAGTTATAGCATACATTTAAGAAGGCCTTAATTTAAACATCGTCATTTTTTAGTTTTTATTTGTGAAAACACACAAAAAAACAAATTTCAATAGGAACAATGTTGAAAATTTTGTCAGAGATCAACTTTTAATTTTTGAATCAGTGTTAATTATATTGAACAAATTGAAAATGTATTACTGATATTGAATAAATACAACATCACATGCAGTTTTGTGAGTCCTTATTTAGTATTGGTACATGCATTTTCATCATTGAAAGTTTGATTTTTAGTTCAGGTAAATTAATCAATGAGTGATAGATTCCTCTTAGAAGAAATTTATAGGTCCCAGTGAATAAACTCCGGAGAGAACAATAGCTATTATATTTATTAGATGCCTAATGGGACAAAAGAACTTACAAAAGTTTAAATCGACAGGTAACTTTCAAGTGAATCTGTGGAAAAGTATCATTTGGTTCGCAATAACAGTTCACAAAATGTTACACAGAAAATTAAAGATTACTTTAATTAACATTTCATTTTTAAACCCTTCAACTTCTTTAATAGTTGACAAAAAAGCTCGTGAAAAATCATATAGCAGTGAGAAAATTCATTTACATAAAGATCAAACAAAATAAATTAGATTTTATAAAGTAGTAATACATGATGCAGAAAGCAATTCCAGTTTACTAAGACTTGACATCTAAGTCATAGCCTATCTGCGTGTCTTAAAGTATTATAAGAAGAGAGCTTTCAATGCTTTAATGCCCAAAAAGGACGAGTTTCGGGTTTGAAAAAAAATATTGTACGATTTAGAATAAAGATGGTGGTAGAAAGTAAAATAACAAAAATACCGAACTCCAAGGAAAATTCAAAACGGAAAGTCCCTTATCAAATGGCAAAATCAAAAGCTCAAACACAACAAATTAATGGAAAACAACTGTCCGAACAATTACCTCCAAACCCTACCTTAGCTTGCGTGATATACCCGTTTAACTTAAAAATATATTAGATATTGGGAAGTAAGTGTCTAAACTGTTTTCAAACAAGATATACATGCTGACTTTATGTTTTTATTTATTTTTCCATTTCAAGCAACAGTTAAACAAAGAAAGATTTTCACCTTACTTTAAGTCATTGTTCATGTCTGCATGTCATGACGTAGAAACACGTGTTGATTTTAACTGACTGTTTGTCTAACTTCTTAAATTTGCTTAACTATATTTGCAACGTAAAACGACAGACACAAATGTTCACCATGTCTGTTTTTTTATTCTTCCATATATGATATCCGATAATCCATGATGAAGGTAAATCAACGCTGCATGTGAGAAATTAGACACGCTTTTAATACTTTGATGAAACAGAAGAAAATATGAAAATGGTTTGAACTTGTAGGAGTGATACAAAAATACAGACAATTTACTTATGATAATTAACTTCATAATTACTTTTTACCTTAATTAGTATGCACCGACAAACTGCCCATGACAGAAAACATGACAAAAAAAATTAACAAGTCCCAACGACATTATCGTTGAAAAATGCTAAGGTCCTAGGTTAAATATAACTATATATGGAAATTATCATGGAGGTTTTTTCATCAGAAACGTGTACGCTCATTTTGTTGTTGTTTACGTTACCCGTTACTAAAGGTCACGGTATGATGATAGAACCTGCCATGAGGTCATCTCTATGGAGATTCAATTATCCTGGTGCCGAACCTAATTATAACGACAATGGAGTAAACTGTGGTGGATTTACGGTAAGAATACATTTTTTTCTTCTTTTTTAATTTTTGTTATAAAAAAATGATTCAAATTTATTAAATTTCATTTTCTTTCTCTCGTTCTATGATACATTATATTATGCAATAATTAAACTATTTAAAAAAATATACGTGTACAAAGACTTATATGGATGGAATGAGACGTGGGATATACGTACATTAGACAACAACCCCATAAAACGAAAACGACACTTTTTTTTGCAATAAACAAATACAAATATTAGCATTGTTAATTTACGTCTTGGTAGTTTACCTAACATCTCAATTAAATCATATGTAAAATTTCTTGCATAAGCTAGACATTCTGCTTTTCAGAACCATTCTCTAAATATGAATAAGGAGAGGTGGTATAAATTACCAATGAGACAACTACAACACAAAGACCAAATGACAAAAAAATAAGCAACTATTTTTTAGTTACCGTACGGCCTTCAACAATGAGCAAAACCATATGGTAAGCTACGAAAGGCCACGGTATGAAAGTATGTGAAACAAGTCAAACGAGAATCTTAAGTCTTATTTTCATCACCAGGACTGATTTTACATGCCCTTTCCTGCACCAAATTGTGTATGCTGTTAATGTGTCTAGTATTTCTTTTCTTTAGAATCAACATGAACGTCAGAATGGTCGATGTGGAGTATGTGGTGACCCGTTCCAAGGACCTAGAAATAATGAGGCGGGTGGAAAGTAAGGAATATGTGTTGACTGAGTCTAGATTCGTATGACGGATGATGCATCCTTAACAAGGGACGCTCACCCTGTCGTTGCACATTATCTCTCTCCTTTTAGAGTTCATGCGAATCCCTCGGTGTTTTGCCTCGGGTTAATGCATTCGAAATTGATTTATGACTTTTGAACATCGATATACTACTGTTGCCTTTGATTCATATTTTTTCCTAAATATGAGCAAAAGGAAATGTTGGTTTACTACTTAAACAAAACTAACGAGACAAAAAGTCAATATACATCTAAAATGTTTAACGTGACAAATTACATTAGCGTGATTAAGTCATTGAAAGGCAGAATGATGTCAGTGGTTAAAATTTCAACATTTTTTTACAATGATTATTTTCATATACAAAAAGAGCTTTTTTAAGTCTAATGTTTTATTTTAAATAAATGAAGCCTACTCTGTCGAGGTTATGAATAAATTTACAATTACTACACACTAACATGTTTTTACATATGAATATCCCATTAAATATAATTTCCGTATGAAGTTTTCCTTACATTAAAGTATAAATACAACACAACTGACATATCGCTTACTGTCACAAATCTTATTATAACGTAGATTCCATGCAATAAAAACCTACGACATCATTTTACTGTAACTTACATAAACTAATATACAATTCGCTATAGGTTCTAGAGGTTATTGATAGGCTGCGAAAATAGTTTCGTCAACGTGGTCTATCGAAGTGTAACCAAGGGGAAAATGTCTAATGGCAAATCCCATTCAAGTATGAGTTCAATTTAATTCAATTCAATGTTTTATTAAAGTCTCATCTCTAGCTCAATCGATATTTATAAATTGTAAAACAATACTTCATAAAACGAGAGACATGCTATACAGAATTATAAGAGACTATTAAAATGCATAGATATAGTACAAAAAACAATATAAAATAAAGTACTATTTACAATAGATAAAATTTCTACGTTTTCTTAAAATTAAATAACAAGTTTTGGCACACACACGTATCATATTTACATCTGAGAATAAAAACACTAATTTTTGGCTGTCATCTAAAGTGCTAAAATTTTCATTAAAAGTTTCAGCAACATAATATGAATGGTTTCTAAAATCTTCATAAAGAGGACATCTCATTAAAACTTGCGCTTCGTCTTCAATAAAACCATCACATTTTTGACATATACTATATTTTCATATCTCACAGTTTCAATCCTCACTGGGGCTTCACCACATCTAAATTTGGCAAAAGCAATTCTGCGACTGAGAGGCAAAGCTATTTTACAATATTCTTCGGGTTCAAAATTTTCTTTGAACAATTTGTATTTTCGTAGCTTATTGCCACCTCTACCCAATAGAGATTTATCAGAATTTAAAACAGCACGCCAATTATCGCCATCTGTATCGTGTAATTTTGACATAAACAGTTTTACAACATAATTAATGTCCATATATTCAGGAGATATACAAATAATATAACAATTATCATGCAGTATACATAAAAGATCAGAATAACAGGACAGATTAGATCCCTGAAGAAATCAAAATCAAACTGAGTTATATCGAATATGAGATTAATATAAATAAGCAGATGTGGTATGAGTGCCAAGGAGACAACTATCCATCCAAGTCACAATGTGTAAAAAGTAAACGATTATAGGTCAAAGTACGGCCTTCAACACGGAGCCTTGGCTCACACCGAACAGCAAGCTATAAAGGGTCCAAAAAGACTAGTGTAAAACAATTCAAACAGGACTATGTTATAACTTACTGTTATATCTGGCCTAATAAAATTGAGAATGGAAATGGGGAATGTGTCAAAGAGACAACAACCCGACCATAGAGCAGACAACAGCCGAAGGCCACCAATGGGTCTTCAATGCAGCGAGAAACTCTCGCACCCGGAGGCGTCCTTCAGCTGGCCCCTAAACAAATATGTATACTAGTTCAGTGATAATGGACGTCATACTAAACTCCAAATTATACACAAGAAACTAAAATTAAAAATGATACAAGACTAACAAAGGCCAGAGGCTCCTGACTTGGGACAGGCGCAAAAATGCGGCGGGGTTAAACATGTTTTTTTGAGATCTCAACCCTCCCCCTATACCTCTAGCCAATGTAGAAAAAACAAACGCACAACAGTACGCACAGTAAAACTCAGTTTAAGAGAAGTCCGAGTCCGACGTCAGAATAGGAAACAAAAGAAAATAAACAAAATGACAATAATACATAAATAACAACAGACTACTAGCAGTTACTGACATGCCAGCTCCAGACCTCAATTAAACTGATTGAAAGATTATGTCTTCCTCATATGAATATCAGGCACAATCCCTCCTGTTAGGGGTTTAGTATTATACCATCATAAAATATATGAGAAGAACATAACCCGTGTCATGCCAACAACTGGTTTAAGAATAAATATGTTTAATTCCGATGCAAAGACCCTATAAGTGAATCAATATTAAAGCCAAAATATGCAATCTTTAATGACCTGACAACAGTATCGTAACTATATCCCTTCTTAATAAGTCTGTTTAAAGGTTTTGTTAGCTTTTGAGGTGAAAACTGACATTTTTGTGCTTTGTGAAGAATATTACCATAAAAGATTGGATGTGAAATACCCGAACGTATAAGATGTCTGCATGTTGAGTTATATTTACGAATGATGTCCTTATACCGATGATAAAATTAAGTAAATGTTTTGACTAGTCTATCATATCGAAAACCCTGGTGTAATAATTTTTCAGTAATACATAAATTTCTCTCGCTAAAATCTAATACGTTGTTACATACACGAGCGAATCGTACAAGTTGAGATATATAAACACCATAAGATGGTGACAAGGGAATGTCACCATCTAAAAATGGATAATTAACGATAGGAAATGAAAAATCATCTCTTTTATCATAAATTTTTGTATTAAGCTTCCCGTTAATGATATAGATATCAAGATCGAGGAAAGGACAGTGGTCATTGTTAGTATTAGCTTTATTTATTTTATGCACAGTTAGTCCCCATTGGAATTCCGATAACTTGACGATATACGGAATCTCCAAAGCGAACAAAAATGTTATCAAGTAAAAATTCAAGGGCAGATATAGTATCAAAGCATGTCCAATTGACATAGTTCTTTTGTTTGTTGCTACTAAGACTGTTACGTTTTATGTAGATTCACATGGCGGGTGATGCATGCATAGCAGGAGACGCTTACCCTGCCAACGCAGCCGATCTTGCTCCCTTTAGATTTCATATAAATCCCTTAGTTTTGTTTTTACCTTGATTTTTATCTTCTTAATTGATTTATGTGATTTCAACATCGGTAAGGTACTGTTGCTTATTATTTAAGGATAATCGCATAAGTTTTCTTTCTTTGGAAAACAATTCTCTTTCAAATTATGTTTTCAGGTATGCCAAAGGGATAATCGCCAGAACATACAAGTCAGGACAATATATAAAAGTAGTTTCAGATATAACTGCTAATCATGGTGGATATATAGAGCTTAGACTATGCCCACATGATAACCCAATGATACCTGTCACCCAACAGTGCCTTAATCAGTATATGTTACAGATCAAAGGGGACGGAAGCAGACATTATCTAACAACCAATCAGAAGAGTCATTTTAAAATAAGACACACTGTAAAACTACCCGACTTTGTCACGTGTAGACAATGTGTTTTACAATGGTATTGGAAGGCTGGTTAGTAGGTACTAGGATTATGATTTTTATTTACTAGTAGTTAAAATAATAGACACAAAAACAAAAAAGACATGTGTATTTCAATTACTGATACATGAGTTTGCCGACTTCAAAGAAAAAAAAGTAACAAAGACACGATAATATGTATGTACATATGTACATCTCGTTGTTCATATATGTAACTTTCATAACTGTAAAGATAAAAAAATTGACACGAAAAATGACACTAAGTGCTTCAAATCTAATTCTAGCGTAGATTCCAGCCAAAAGCATAAAACGCTTAATAACGTTTCAATAATTAACCTGAACTGATATCAAATTTAATATTCATGGAAAACAAGATCAACAGGACAGATCAAGTTGATAGACATAAAAATGTGTAGAGGTTACATTGGTTGCATATGCTCTTAAGCATGTAAACGAGCATACAGAATGAAAGGGACACTTTAAATTTATTCTTTGTTCAAGGTGTTTGCTTCCTTTATAACCGTGGTTTCGGTTGAAAAAGGTCGACATTTGATATGTTTTGTGTAAATAAACATAAATGAATCGTTCGGCCCTAAACTATCTTTCGTTCAACTTGAAATTTTACATTTTTGCTAGTTCCTACTTATGTTCGAATATCCCTTTTCAGTCCCTCAATGCACCATAAATATCGCAGACAATAACGAGATTAAATATTTCTGATACACCGGTTTTAATTTCAGGACAACATTCTGGAATAAATCCAATGACTCGCCAGGAATGCAAAGGTTGTGGTAAACAAGAGCAGTTTATTAATTGTGCAGATATAGCAATAACTGACGAGTTTGGTATGTTTCCTTCGGTAACAACAGTGCCAAATTATCAGGTTACTACACCCAACCCAATGTATGATACGTTCATGTTTCAAAGTCAGGGAATGTTTCCAGAATATTTTGACGAATTTAATCCATTCATTACCACTCCTCCATATTTCAATCCTTTCAGCCAACGATTTATGAATAATGGAAGAAATTTTGGACAAAACAATAATAGATTTTTGAATAATAGACGAAATACCGGAAGTAGTAATGGACAATTTGTGAATAGAAATTCTAGAGGACCTGTACGAAATGGTTATTTACAAGCACCAACGATAAACCCAATACGTAGAAATATGAAAAATAATAGAGGATTTCAAAGAAGGAGTTTTCGAAATTCTAGACCCCAAGGAAATATGTTCAATAGAAATAAAATTAGTCCCGATTTTCGAAATCAAAGACGTCCATATAAAAATAGAAGACCTTTAATTTCTAGAAACAACAGACCACACGTCAACATTTATGCAAACGTTGCTCCTCAAAGACATCAAATGAAAACCAAGGCTAATGTTATGCGGAATATAAGACCTATTCAAAATATTCATTCAAAAATTCAAACGATAGATGATTCCGAGCCAGATAATTTGGAAGAAATGAGTGATGACGAAGATAATTTTCTTAGAAACAGCGCATTTTGGTCTGACTTTAACCGCTTGATCAATATGTCCTCTCCTGATACCAAACAAGCTTTGTATGAAATAGCAGAAGATGCGGATGACATTGAAGAGTTCCATAGGAATGTGCAGTTGATGTTGCAGATGCAAACGGCGATGCCGGAAACACAAGCATCCTTGGACACAAAAAGTGAAAGTGATGAATCATTGGATATTGATTGGCTTTTAGCCCAAGCAAAGGATATAGAACTCGATAGTGATGAGAAGAGTTTATTAGGACTAATGAAAGGAGGATCTAGCGAAAGTGCAGAAAAAGGAGATAATGAAGAAGATTTAGCAAGTTATAAATATATATCTAAAGGACATATTCAAAAACATGATTACTTTCCAGATGAAAATAGAATTCTTGACGATTCTGACAGTGGTGATTTTCACGATTCTAATGATGGTGATCGTTATAGTGATAAATCTGTTGACCACTCACTAGAAAGTGAAAATTTTTATTATACAGAGGTAACAGACGAGAGTTCTGATCTTGCACACGCTGATTTAGATAAAGACTATGACAGCGACGACACGAGCAATGAAATGAAAATTGACAATCATATGACACATATGGACAGTGACACTGAAAAACATCTGTCAAATCAACAGAAGCACAAAGAATTATTGGAGCGTGAAATTAAATTATTTCCAGTCGAAATAAATCCGTGGAATGAAAATTCTCTTTACCGAACTGATAATATTGATTATGATGACAAGGACGCCGACGTAGAAGGAGACAAGGCCAAACCATATAATCATCTGCCATTCGATTCACAACACACAACACAAAGCGTTACATTTATGAACACGGTCCCTCGACATAAAATAGAGGTCAATTATTTTCAAAGTGATACACATGATTATACAGATTCTGAAGTTGAGCAAGAAGGTTATAACATAGGTGAAGTTGAAAAGAAATGGGATGATACCCTAGAGGAAAAGGAAAATAATGACTTTGATGACGATTCCTGGTCGCTAGGCACTGTTCCGGACGTTTCGGCATCTACAGTTGTGGTTACTGGTAGACGTAATAGTGTCAGACGTAACGGGGTTGTTCGTAAAAATATGGAAGATGAAATAAACGATGAACCGATTTCCCTGATTAATTCAAAGGAAGAGAATAATGACGAAAACACGGATAAAAGTAGTCACCTTGATGAAAAACAAAAGGTTTCTGAAATAGCACAGAAAAGTCCAAAAGAAGGAGATGAAGAAAATACGATAGACGATATTCAAGGTGAAAATTCAAATAAAGAAATATCCGATAACACGATTATGCCAAATGAAAATAAGGAATCAATAATGTCAGAAATTTCTGCTGACGCTAATAATAAAATGGATGACGCGCCAAATATTAAAACAGGAGAAGATTTCAAATCTTCTATGTTGAATGGAGCAGATGATATTGTTGAAACAACTAATAATGAGATTGGGTTTCAACAACAACATGCTGTGGACGACGTAACATCGCCACCCATGGATATCATTGAAACTGGATTTCAATTAAGACCTTCATATATTGATGATGCATCTAAAATTGGCCAAAATGCTGGAGATTTAAAATCATATTCCGGTCTGGATTACACATATTCCTCTGTTCCTTCACACATCTCAAATAGATTTTCTTCAGCCAGTGGTAGCAGGAGGAGGGGAGTGTATCCACAACGATCTCAATTAGTTAGACACCAAACACTTTCAGGACCAATGCAAGTGATTCAACCACAAGTCCCAAAACCTAATCTATCAGTATTTCGTCAGAAAATTCAAGATACAATATCTAAATCTATGAATCAGAATGAAAACGGTGATATTCCAACAATAACTAAACTAATGCCGTCTTCGAAAGGTTCTAAAAAAGAACTATCGCCTAGTCTTTCCAAACTTGTATTAAAAATGTTTATGAATACAAAATCATCAGCTGAAACTTGTTCAGAACCTCAACAATCAGTTTGCACTCCAGTTACACTGTGGAGTAAATATCAGCAGATTGCCGATTGGTGCACTTCTCTGTGCCAATATGGAAATTGTCCGTCTGCTGTTTGCACTTGCAATTGTCAGGCACCGTCGAATTCAGTAGAACAGAAATTCTGTAGAGCACAAAGTACATACAAGAAACAATCGGGTGAACTCGATCAGTGGTGCCAAAAGTCTTGTTCTGCAGGAGATTGTCCGGAACATTTGTGTGTCTGTTCCTAGAGAGCAATTTACCACTACTCGACTCGTTGCAACTGGCAGACATACTCCAAAATAACGTTTGCAGATTGTTACAGTACATTTTGAGACTAGAAAGTTAACTTATCATTTAAACATTTTCAATAGGAAAGTGCCGGTATTCATTTATTTATCTTTCAGTTCACGAAACAGAGAACGATACTAACAGTATATATAAACATCGAAAAATGTACAAGAAACAATGCTGTTTTAAAGAAATAGGGTCAATTTCCCTATATGTATTTCACACTATGACCACTTTTAAAAAAATCCTTCAAAATTAAGAGTATCACACCTTCATATGTTTGCTTTGAGGTTTTAACAACATTATGTTGTATTTGCAATGGCTCAAAGCAAAAATTTTGATGGATTTCGACAAGGTTTAAGTATATAAATGGTTATCAAGGCCTAAGTCAAACTTTTTGGAAATTTGTTTTCAATGCTCTTCAACTTTGTAACTGCTTTTGGCCTTACAACTGTTTTGATTCGAGAACCCCTGCCGAGTTTTATGTAGACGAAACCCAAGTCTTGCGTCTTGAATTTTAACTCTGGTATCTTTGATGAGATGTTTTCATCAAATTTCGGATTTTGATCCCTCGAGTGAAACAAGTTGAAGGGAAATTGGCCATACTTCTTTGTTTTACCTTTTTGTATTACAAATAGAACCATATTTAATTATGATTATGATTAAACCAAATCATTTCTGCTCTGTTTGTATGTTCTTTTTATATGAACTGATAAAGAGAAAAAAAGACAGCAAACACACGCCTATATAGAACCATTCTTCTCTGTCATTATCATAGAGCAGTAGTACACACAAAATATAATTACACAAATGAGAAAATATGCTGGGGAAATTGAATGTCATGACATGGAGTTTTTATATTGGAAAATCAAAGTCCTATCACTTTTCAATGGTAAAATCTTCTATAATTTTATGTCCTGTTCCTTATTGTAAAACACAGCTGTTACATGCAGACATGATTTTACTGCTTTCGTTTTCTATGTTAAACACTGGTTAATGATGGACTGCCAAGCGCATAATACTTGATTGTTATGCCATGCTAACGATATCAGGTGACTGGGGGACGTCTTTTTCCGACTGTGCATCCGTGTGTTGTCCGTTAGTCAGTCCGTCTCGTTCCAGTTTAAAGGTTTAGTTTAATGTAGTTTACCATGAATTTGTGGTCACATTAACTTGAAATATAGTACATATGATCTTTCGAATGCGGAATTTTTAAAACGTCACAAATAATAGCTGATAAGTCAGAGAATTGGACATATAACACATAAATGGAATAAAATCTAATTTGCGAATGATTTTAAATTAATTTTATCCCTGCTTAGTTAATAGGCGGTGTATAGTGTTTTTATCTCGTTTGTCGGTAGTTCCGATTAAATTTCCGTCGTATTTTCTCCTGAAGGACAATCCAGAGCTTCCTAAAATTAGGTATCAAGCGTCATGCAAACATGCTATACCATGTGATCGTCTGTGTATCATTTATTTATTTATTCTTACAAGTAATAACAATGGCTATGTATAAAGTTCACGTCGCGTTGTTCTCAGGAACAACAAATCAGAGCTCCTTGAAATTTGGTATCAAATTTTGTGACAAATCTATACCATGTGAAGCGTTTTCATGTCCATCGCTTATCAACATCCTGTTTGCCGAATACTTTTATATTCTTATACATAATGGGCATGCATGCCTTTTTCGTTGTATTTTTCACAGGAAATACAAACCAGAACTTTCAGAAATTTAATATCAAGCTTTATGTGAGCATGCGTAACCGTGTGATGCATTTTCACATCCACCGCTTACCAACTTACCGTTTATGTTATTACTGTTTACCTAATACTTATATATTCTCACATATAATATCCATGTATGCAATTTTCGTTGCATGCTTCTCATGAACTACAGATTAGAACTGTCAGACATTTCAACCCTAACTACATCTTGTGATGCTAAATTACAATAGAGATCATCACTATGACACATATAAAACAGTCAGCTGGTTAAATCTCTTTCGAATTGTTTCACATTTCGCCATCCTGTAGCTTTTTATAGCTTATGATACTGGGTTGAATCTGATTATTATTGAAAGCTGTACTATGATTATTCGCCGAGGTTTTAAGATCGAATATGACATGAACTAATTTTTTCTTCAGATTTATAGAACACACACTGGCATGCAAAGTTAAATAAATATATACTTGATTGTAATCTAACGTTCAAGTAACTATTTAAAGGAAAGGTAATGGTAAATGTTTTAATTCTTTCTAGTATGCATTCTTGCTTTCCGAGTCTATAAACCATTTGAAATCGATCAAAATAAGTGTATTTTCACAAAAACGCAACCACAAAATATGACTCAAGCAAGGCTTAGCATATCATTTCATTTCACTGAAAGATTTCTACTAAAACCTTTAACAAAGAGGGAACCAAAAACCTAATGATAAGCGACCGACGAAAAGATGATAAAAAATTATCAAGCATTTTTCTGTATCTATATTCTCATACAGTCAATGCATTGTATTGGACCAACTGTTATTACAGTAAACCTAATACCAATACAGTGATGAGTAAGGCACAATTTAACAAACATACAGCTGAAATAACAAAAGTTTTGCCAGGAGAACAAACATATTCATACATATGATATACATACAAAGAGTCTTTTGAATTTTGTCTATTAGTAAAATACGTATTGATATATTTCGTTAGTTCTTGGCGAAAGCCATGCAGTCAAATATGTAATGATAATCATCGTCAACTTGTCATTAGAAAATGAGCTACAAAACCGGTTGTCCCTTTCTATATTCTGCCACCTACAACGTTTTATTGATAAATTGTATAGTATATACATAGTTGTTAACACAGGCGTAATATATTTGAACACATGTGATAATAATGTTAGTTTTACCCATACCAAATTCCATAGTCTAGGGCTTGTAAATATAAATGATCATTTTCCATGCCTTACAATAGTCACTGAAAACACCTAGCTTATTTTGCAAATCTTGTGACATTTCGACCATTATAACAGTCTCATCGGAATGAAGCATGGCAATCATTTTTTTGTTAAACACAGTTTGGATTTGGCTTAATTTAATTAATGATAAATATTTAACAGAATTTAAATGATGCAGTTTTAAGCAATTATATGTCACCGTCAGCCTTCAACAATGAGCACAACCCATACCGTATAGTCAACTAAAAAAGGTCATTATTTGGCATAAAAAAAACTCATCATAGATACGTGGATTAAAATTTTGTACGCCAGACGCTCGTTTCTTCTACAATGGACTCATCAGTAACGCTCGAATAAAAAAAGTTAAAAAGACCAAATAAAAAAGAAGTTGAGGACTCACAATTCCGGAAGATTTTGTCAAATACAGCTAAAGTAATCCATTCCTGGGGTAAAAAATCCTTGGTATTTCGAAAATTTTAAAGTTTTTTAAGCAGTTAATTTATAATTATGACCATATCAATGATAATTCATGTCATTACAAAAGTTCTGACTACTGGGCTGATGATACCCTCGGGGAGAAAACCTCCATCAGCAGTGGCATCGACCCAATGACTGTAAATAAACTCATCATAGATACCAGGATTAAAATTTTGTGCGCCAGACGCGCGTTTCGTCTACAAAAGACTCATCAGTGACGTTCGAATCAAAAGAGATCAAATAAATTACGGAGTTGAAGAGTATTGAGGACCAAAAATTCCGAAAGGATTAGCCAAATATAGCTAAGATAATCTATTCCTGGGGAAGAAATGCTAAATATTTCGATAAATTTTAAGTTTTTAAAACGCTTGTTTTATAATTATGACCAAAAATAATTAGTATACATATTATACATACAAAGCTTAAGAATAGTCATAAACATCTAAAATAATTTTGCCTGAGGAAGTTGGAACCTTAGTTCTAAAGATTTATCAATTTATAAACGGAAAATTTTTAAAAAATCAAATAAAGAATCATGTCAATGGTAAAGCACTGACTTTTGGGGTAATAATACCCTCAAGTACTTAACAGTCTACAAGCAGCGGTATCGACATAGTGATAGATAAAGAAAATAACACTTTCCAAGCGGTTTTCTGGAATTATCTTATTCATGAATGCTTTGTTTATAAATTTGAAAGCGAGTGATGTATATTCTAAATACTTGACGAGATATATAACTAAAAAACATAAAAACAAAAACAAAAACCCATCTAAGGTCAACTTTGCCTAAGGCAGTTGGAACCTTCGCTTCTAATAATTCTGAATTTATTAACAGAAAATTTAGTAATATATTCAATATTCACAAGATTTAGAGATAAATGCACAAAAATGTTAGGATTACGACTGTGTGAGAATGCGGGCGAGTATTAACAATAGAAACAGATAGATATTTCATATAATTTACTTTTTTCAACTAGATTTTAAAAATCGTGATACAAGAAATATTCGAACCTCTCAAGTCGATATCCTGAACCCCTGTGACCCAAATAGTATCATTTATAGTTAGCTCGACATTCGCCGTGCTAGTAACAGATGTGTATTGTCCAGGATCTCTTACTTGCCATGCCTCCATCACCTTATCTGAATTTTTAAAAATACGATAGCCAACATTGCTTGTAAATGTCGCTATAACAGTCGTTATAAAGTAAAGTCCAGGCACTTCACACATAAATTTTCCAGTTGATCGAAAATTTGATAGATTTTTCACGGCATGTGATTGTTGTATTTCGCTAAACACAATTATTGTTCCTGACGAAACAGTACTTGAAGAAGGAAAGCATCCCATTAGCGCAACTTTTTTATTTTCTTTTAGCAGTGAAACAAGAGTTTCATTCTGCGATCTTTCAACGCGTAAATTGTCATAGTTCTTCTTCGCTATTAAATTTCCAAGTTCAGTTATACGACTTTCGCTATTATTAAATAATTCATACATATTGCTTCGGAGAGTATTATTAAAACTTTCTAATTCAACATCCCGAGCTTTCGATTCCCTCTGTATATTATCTATTTGAAAGCTTGTTATATTATAGAATGAAAGAAAATCTTGATTTCGAGCTAGCTCGTGGCTTTTTAACAAACTAACAGAAGAATCTATCATTTGCACTTTCTTTTGAAATCCTGAAGGTCTTGCAGTCGGTGAATGTTTTGCAAATTATATAAATTAGTTATCTCAGTTTTTAGATCGATCGTCTTTAATTTTGTTTGATTGAGTTCGTGCTGAACTAAACTGAAACCCCTCTCTAATTTTTCGAGTTTGTGCTGTAATATAGAATTATTCGTTTCAAATTTCTTGTTCTTGTCCTCAAGTGTCACAATTTTTTGAATAAGTTCAGATAATGTTTTATTTTCAGATATCCTATTTTCTAAATCAGCGAATCGTTTTTTCAGCTGAGTAGTTAATATATTCAAACTTCTTTCATGGTCGTGGCGTAGTTCGTCCAGTTCATGATTAATGTGTACTTTATCGTCAACTGTCAGGTACTGGTTGCTAGATATCGCGGTTTCAGTAGGATTTTGATCATCCAAAAGAAATCTATAATTCAATGCAACGCATAGAAAAAAACTAGTGAACTTCAACATGACTGATTTAGCTGGAAAAAAATGATTTATACTAAAGAAAGGGTGATTTTTCATTTTAAATATCTGTATGGTAATCATTTTATCTGGTATTTATTTTTAGACGTGAAGAGGACATAACCAAAATGCAAAGTCTAACAGTAGTCATATACAGCCATACATAAATAGAATATGAATGCGTGCAATACGTGGTTTTCTAATAATATTCTTTAGTAGGCTAGACAAACTAGAAGCTTGCTGTTCGGTGTGAGCCAAGGCTCCGTGTTGAAGGCCGTACTTTGACCTATAATGGTTTACTTTTACAAATTGTGACTTGGATGGAGAGTTGTCTCATTGGCACTCATACCACATCTTCTTCTATCTATAGACAAACAAAACGTTTAAAAATTAAAAAAACACAAAATGTTTTGAATGTATTAAAACCAATAGGGCCCAATCAGTACAAACCAAAACCGTTTAAAATAATCCAAAGCTGAAGAGAATATCGCAAAACATTTTATTTCCAATAATATTGAAATACGAAAAGATACAAATGAATATTGTTTCTTAATCGAATCTTAGCAAAGATACACAATTATGAGGGTACTCTTGTTCAAAAATGGAACATTACCTTGCAGATGATTAACAATAGAGATAGATGTATAAGGTATTTTATTTATAGACCAGCAGGTATAGACACTTTTTATCTATGCTACAATTAATGTTATCAACCTCGGTGAATGAGCGAGACAAATCAAACCATAACCTTAGGAATGTCAATAGTAGTGCAATAATACATATAAAGGGATAATAGAAATCGTCAAAAGCACTGCATGGTACAGCAGTCCACATTAAGCAAGAACACCGACTCCTCCGAAAAATATACAAACAAAGAAAAACACATAACGAAGACATGTAAGAGTATCATATTGACTGAGGACGAAGTCCGAGGTCGATATGCTTCTCCAGGTCGATATAACCTCGTATTGACCTCAACCAAAGGCTACAATTGTTATATTATTAATCAACAACTATTGCATGAACATTGTAAAATTGGGGATTTCTAGAATGTATTTTTAGTAACATGCTGTATGCCC
Source organism: Mytilus californianus (assembly GCF_021869535.1). NCBI lineage: Eukaryota > Metazoa > Mollusca > Bivalvia > Mytilida > Mytilidae > Mytilus > Mytilus californianus. The sequence goes on along the minus strand of NW_026262679.1, from coordinate 54,272,464 downwards.
TGTGCAATATGCTGTTTTTGACCTACGAAAAGCTAAACAGAACAGTATTGGCGTGCAAACTAAGTAAATACAAATGTACATGTGATCAAGTTATAACGAATAACAAATCCTTAAAAAATATTCGATTAATAATATTAAAAAATATCGTGATAGTGTGTGTTGAAAATGCTTTTTGTTTTATCCCTAAATATTTCTGAAATAGACTTAAACAATCTTGCTTTTCCACTAAGTTACATGCATACCTGATGGACCATATTCAATAAACACGCGTTCTAAACACGTTAATCATGTCAAATCACGCAAATAGAACTCTTCAATGCTTGACAAGTTCTTCGCAAGAAAGATTTTGAAAACAAGAAGACCAAAAATGCACTGGTAGATAGTGAGGCACAAATTACAATAAAAACAGAGTTATCATATTATTTTACAATTTTCCGTTAAATAATACACACAAAGAGAACAGCGGATATAGGAGTTTTGTGAAAAGGTAGTTATAAACATCACAAAAAATATCGTCCTCATTCAATACTCTTCACATGCAAGAAGCAAGACCAGATAATTCGAATTGAATATTAATGGTTTTAAATGAAACTGTATGCAGTAAATAAACATTTTTGAAATAAAGTCATAAAGATATTCAAATTCAAACTGATTATTTTTTAAACCACTTTTATGTCCCTTGTTATGCTACAAATAACATTACCTTTCAGATAAAAACTAATTCATGTTTGGTTTTGTTATTGTTTGAGTGCACTTAAGAATATTAGCTAACTGTGCAGGCTTACCAGCCCTCCAGAAATAAAGCGTATAAAGACTGTTAAAAATCTATGATCAATGGATAAAGAAAAATGATAAACTATTAGCAAACAAGGAGTGGTTGGAAGAAAGATCTGGAAAATGGGTATACGATAAAGCAAATCATTATAAAATGCAGTACCAAATTTGAAATCAATTCCTTCCAAACAAATCATGATTATTCTGACAAAAAAATTATTGGACGAAAAAAATCCAACCATCAGCGGAATTGAAATTCGAATAAAATAATACATTGTTTTTATTACTGTAAATTTTCATCAAAAATATGCAAAAATACGTATACTAAGATAGGCATTCTCTCAATAAAAGTTAAGGTTTAAGCTATCCTATTTAGTGTTTTATTTTTAATTCTATATCCTAAAGGGTTTTAAATATTTAAGATTTCTATGATCGTTCCAGAAATACGTGACGTGTGAAAATAAATCGTCATCGCGCTTTTATTTATCACGACTGAGAATATGTCATCAAAATTCTAACAAGGTTTAAAATCATTCATTTATACTTTAACTCTGTAAATTAAGGATGTAGTCATTTCAGGTTTAGGAATTTTTGTCAGATGTTCGGACTCCTTGGGTTTTTACCCCATATCACCCACTTTTCGAGTCAGCCTTTTCCCGCCATTTTTAAAAAATCAAATATCTCCAAAAGGAGTTCCATAACCTATCAGTATTTTTAGCTTATTTTGTTCCTTAACTAATGCTCTTCAGATTTATAGTATCAATTTTAGATTCTAGATTTTTTTAATTTCACCTGCCTACATCCTTAATGTTGCTTTGGCAATTCTTTTTTTATTTCTTTCGCAGACTGACAATTTCGTTTAAAATATTCTTGTGCTTGTCCATTTTTACGACATTTACTTTAAAAAGTGCTGAGAACAAAATCTGCAGTAGTTTTACTATCATCACTTGAATCTGGAGGCAGATTAAAGGATAAATTGTATGAAGGTTTTTTTCTTATTCAGACAAGTTTTGATTGTGAAAGCAGGAGGCTGTTATTCATCGGATGTTGTTGATTTTTTTTTCAATTGTTTCACCTTTTGTTATGTCGGGGCCTTGTATATCTGACTGTTTGGTTTGGGAATTGGCCATTGTTGAAGGTTGTAGGTTGTACATTGACCTGTAGATGCTATTTAAAATCCACGTCATTTGGACTCTGTTGGATAGTTTTTCATTGGATAATTCAACAGTTTTTCCTATTTATTATATGTTATGATCAATTGAGTTCATAATTGTGTATCGTTACTTTTGTTGACAAGTATACATATTAGTTACTGTAGCAAAACCCAGTTTCAAATTGACAAATGCATGTCAAATCTCCATTATCATTTTAGTTTGCTACGGATGAAAATGTATGTAGAAAACAGCTATTCTTTATGTGCCTGTCCCAAGTCAGGAGCCTGTAGTTCAGTGGTTGTCATTGGTTCATGTCTGTCATATTTGTTTTTCGTAAATTGTTTTGTTATAAATTAGGCCGTTAGTTTTCTCAATTGAAATGTTTCATATTTTTCATGTCGGGCCTTTTATAGCCGACCATACGGTATGGGGTTTTCTCTTTGTTGAAGGTCGTACGGTTGCCTATAATTGCTTACATCCACTTCATTTGAACTTTGGTGCATAGTTGTCTCATTGGCAATCATACCACATCTCCTTATTTTTATATGGAAATATGTATCTCATTTGCGGCTACAAGTCGTAGCCTTTACAATTATCGCTTGGCGGCAAGATAAATAATTATATTTTAGATGTTTTTGTTACCAAACTGCCATGCTTGCTCAGCACTAGTTGGTTTATCAATGTCTTTGAGTATGGACATGAAGTAATTGTAAACCTAATTATGCTTTCCATTTAAAATTCATCTTTCAAGTTGGCATGAATTTTCCAGGGACATTAAAATAATATCGATTATTTTTACCTTCCCTAAATAACTTAATCTAACATATCTTAAATGTTTAGGGTAAATGTTGTGAAAACATGGGTATTTTATTAAATTTTTCCTTTTGTTCGTTCCCGTGAGACAGCTTAAAGCGTGATAATTTTTTCTTTTAACCTGATGTTTTCCTCTGAGATGAAAATCAAGAATTTCCTCCCCTTCGCCATGGATTTGACTATTTCATGTCTCAAATTGAACTGGGAGTTAATTTAAGTCTAGAACAGTTTTGGTGGTGGTTAAATTTTTTATGGAAGCTATATTTTAATCAGATAACAGCAAGATAAAGAAAAATAAAATAAATTCCACCCATATGGCGGAATTACAAAACTGTATATGCCAAAACATTAACTGAACAAAATTAAGAAAAATAGGCGGCAAGTCGTTACCACTGTTTTTATTTGCATCAAGGCCTCACGTTGAAAAATAGTAAACACAGATCGTCATCAATTTCTTTTCTTTATGTGAGTAACAATTTTCAAAAGACTTTTAGTTATAAACGACTTTAATGCAGGCACCTTATATACGGCTATATTATATATCATTCGAAAGCTTATGATTTATACTTTCTGTTTTGCCCAGTCGTAAGACATTCGTACGGTGAATTTTTCGTTACATCAAGGTCAAAGGTCAGGGAAGAAAATTCAAACGATAATTAACGTATATTTACAGAAAATTGCATATATTAAAATATCCTCCAAATATGAAAAAAATGCTTTTAAACCAAATTATTTCTTGGGGGATCAATATGTTTATCCCCAAATAAAAATAAATTTATCTTTTATAGGTCAATGTTTTTTTTTCAATTTTAAATTGCAATTAATCTATATTATTTTGAAAACAGCCTTATATTGGAGATGTTACAGTTGTCTAAAACACGCCATCTGGAGATAGGCATAATTTTACTTTTCTACGTTTAAATGATATATCGATTGATGTCAATATGCGGAAGAAAACAATTTGTCATAATTAAAGAGGGGGTTATTAAAGATGAAAAAGAAATATACGAACTATTTACAGTAAGAAGAAGACGATCTTATTTATCTTTTGAATCATGTTGAAATGCCAACTTGACCTTGCTCATAAAAACTCATCAAAGATACATCCAAAATTGTTGGCGAAATTTGAAATCAGTTGATTGCATTTGGATGCTCTTGGTTGTCCTTAATGAAATCAACGAATACTAGAAACAATAATACTGCTGTTTTTTTGTTTAAAATAGTTATATATGTTAGAACATTTAATCTCGTTTTATATTCGAATTAATAGGTTTAATTTTCAAATGAATCCTGGTTGAAACATGACCTCTTTAAACACAAATCCAGGTAATTGTATATGTAAGCACATTATTAGTAGTTGTTTCATTAAATATGGCTGAACCTTTATATTCTTAACGATTGAATATTATTCTTTAGCACATATCGCCACCAGTTTTGTTTCTATTTTGTTTACCCTTGTATTTAAATTTACTTAATATTTACTTTATCGAGAAAGTGTATATATATATATACTATACACGGTATGTACTATCAATGACAAAAGCTTTTTTTGCTGACGTCATAGTCAAATTTAAAATTTACTATCTACTACACATTTTTTTGTTGGCGTCTTTGTTAGATTCATTTGTATGCTTGTTTGGTTTTTTAGTCAGTTGTGTTGTATATCTGTGATGTATGTTTACACGGTGTTGGCTGCTGTATCCTAATTGTGGTCATATAAACCTATTATATCTGTTTGGGTAGCTCACCCAATTTTGTCAATATAACGGAACTATAAACAACTGTCATACAAGAGAGATGTTTAGCTAGCGATAAAACCAGGTTTAACCCACCATTTTCTTCGGAAAATGTCTGTGCCAAGTCAGAAATATGGCAGTTGTTTTTCACTTGTTCCGTTGATCGATAGCGTTTGATTTTGTCAGTTTTTATGGACTTCTCCTTTTTGAATTTGCCTTGGAGTTCGGTATTTTTGTTATACTTTTTTAGGTAGTGATCCTTTTTACTTTTCGGTATATTCCTTTGTGGACGGTTGTTTGTCTGTTCCACATTTTTTGTTTGGTCATAATTTTATGCATACCTGTTATAAGAATATAATGTAGCATAAAATGTTGTATAGCATAGTCTACCATAAACTTTTAATGCAAAATCATCAATGTAAATTTGGCCTCAAAATCGTCCTCATATATATTCATCCTTCAGCAAAAGTTTAAGGCAAATTTATTTCTAACGTGTAGTCATAGTAAACAACAACATCCAAAGTACTATGTTTTTGTCATAGACCTATTTTTATATCAGTTTTATACAAAAAGTCTTGATGCTGATTGGTTGAATTGTGGCCATGATGTGACTACTACAAAGTAAATTTCATCTTTGTACTACCACTATTTTAACCATTTACTGATAGGATGTCTAATTATAACTTTCAATTTGGTGCTTTCGAAGCACTTTTCTGGTTAACCTTCATCATGAACGCTCAAACCAAAAACTGTTAAGGCCAACAATGTATAAATAAGTATTAATAAAAATACCAATTCTAACTTAAGGTTAATTAAAAAGGGTGAAAGTCCATAAAACCTGACAAAATCAAATGCTCGACTATATCAACCAATGAAACGAATGGAAAACAATCGTTTTATTCCTGATTTGGTATAAGCATTTCTATAGTGGGTAAAACCTGATTTTATAACTACCGTAACCTGCAACGTGTATGACAGTTGTTTATAGTTCCGTTATATTGACAAATTTGGATGAGCAACCCAAATCGACATTATTGATAAACGTGACAATAATTGGGATCCAGCTGCCGAAACTGTTTAAACATATATCTCAAACATACTAACACAAATGATTTAAAAATCCCAACAGACATACAAGTAAATCTGACAAAACCCCCAACAAAAAAACTTTTTATAGTTGATAGTACATACAGTTTTCATATACGATTTCCTTATAAAGTTCAAATTAAGTAAACTATTAATACAAGGGTTAACAAAATGAAAAAAAAAACACTATAAAAACCTCATGCGTCCGAATCACACCACTGGACCAAGCAGCATCAGGAACGCACAAAGCCAAAAACCCAAATGGCCGGTTACACAAATGCCGAGTCACGTCAAGAGTCATACGACTAAAAGGAATATGATAGTACAAAGATAAAGGGAAAACTGTAAAATAAATAAAATGATACACAACGTTAGCACCTAGAATCTATAAAACAAGATCATCCGGTATTATTTGTGAATAACAAGTTCTTAAATATATGTAAGGAGCTCTATGACCAAAAGGGCATTACAGGAATAGCCAGATCAATCTAAGGTCAAATTTGTTTGAGGGAAATGGAACATTATTCTCTTGATATCTAAATTTATCAACAGATACTTAAAGAATGAAAAGATGTTGACTGAAAGTCAATGTAACTGCAGCATGTAAATTTTCTGTTGCTAAATAATTATATATTTCTATACGGTTTCTTACAGTCTCCAAGAACATTACAATGTCTAGTGTATGATAGTTTAAACTTCTGTTGCAGTAGTCAATGAATTCGTGCATTTATACAATGAACAATGCACTATGCAGTTGAAGAAACCAAGAAGGCATGTTCTATGATTTGTTCACTTTTGAATAATCAAATAATCTATTATGTATTAATTTACCTTTCTTTTGCTGTCTTTATATCAATGAAAAGTCCTTTATTTCTATTCATGTTTATTGATAAATAACAATTCAAATAATAAGAAAATCAACGAAAGAGTTCTATTTTTTGTTCAAGCAGGAAGTTTCAGTACACATTGAGATATCAGTTTCGCAGCGTAAATTTCACCAAAGAGCATTCGCGTGTACAAGTTCGTTTAATGTCTTTCGCATGCAATCTTATGTTGACTTGATACATTTTTTTTTAATGTAGAACAACTAAAAAACATTTTTGCAGATGGCGGTATTTTTTGGCAACTATGCGAGTTGTTATTATTGACTGATAAATTAGAATTAAGCGTGATTGTAGTAAATTGATGAAAAGGACTTAAAGTATATTTTTGATTTTGTTGATTAATAGTTGAATCCCAAACTTTTTTGTTTTTGTTTTGGTTTTCACTCATTTTTATCATTTTCACTACGTTTTCTGAAAAAAGCGGTGTTTGTTAAAAACACGTCACAAATATATCAAAGTGAGTTAGACAGTTGACTATCAATCTCTGTTCTAAAAGTATTTGTTGTTTTCATACATTATTTCATTATTCATAAACAGAATATGCAATAATGCTGACATTTTGAAAAATAATAAATTGATATAAAGATATAACAGATAATATGCTTTTGAATTGTATATGATTAAGCCGTGTGTTAGATGGATACATTACATTCTATGGTTAATGTCACTCCTCTTTTTTCATATGCAACAAGTAAGTTACGAAATTATGAACAGCTTTTCAGTATACACAAGAAGTTTATGTAATATTCTCACCTAGAGCTGAAAAATTGTTATGCAAGACGATTTAGAACCGTCTATATAAAACGGTCTATCAGACACTATCTTTATTATGTTATTTTCATTAAGCTCTACAACCGCAATTGCTGTGACGGTTGTGTAAATCAAACTATGTTGATAATGAAAAGCATGTGTAACCTCTACGGAATTTTTCAACATTCGAAATCCAGCTTCATCAGTATTTCTCGTTTCGATTACAACCGATACGAAATAAAATCCGGCCTTTTCACTTGTGAAAACTCCTGTTGACTTAAAATTAGAAAGATTTTTTAACCCCTTTGATTGTATTATATTTTGGAAATTTACTATGTTTGATGTATTTACGTAATAGTCAGAAGGAACACATCCCATTAACACAACTTTTTCTTCTTCATTGTGTTGTGAAATTAAACTTTGGTTTTTAAAACATTCAGTATGTAGTTCAAACTGTTTAATTTGCTTATCAAAAAGAAGCTGAAGACTCCCCAAACGACTACTGACATCTGATAAGTTGTAGGCAAAGGAAATATGAAATCCGTTTATTTCAATATCCTTATTATTTGATTCCCTCTGCAATTTGTTTATATCAAATCTGGTTGTATTATACAATGACATGAAATCCTGATTTCTAGCTTATTCATGGCTCCTCAGTACATTGACATTGGAATCAATTGTTTGCACCTTTTGTTCTAATTCCTGTAAACTCTGAAGTTGTTGTATGTTTTGTAAGTGTTTCAGACTAGCGACGTCAGTTTTAAGATTAATTGTAATTTTTTTGCAAGTCGTGAAAGCTCCTTTGCAGTTCCGTGAAGTTCGTATGGAGTTCTTGATTTTCATAATGCAAATCTTCTATTTTCTGAAGTAATTCCAAGTTTGTTTTATTCTGTGATAATCATTTTTCTAAGGTTGCAAATTTTTGTTGAAGTTGATATATTTAAACTTATCTCATGGTCACGGCGTATTTCATCCAATTTATGATTAATAAATACTTTATCATCGACGGTAAGATACTGGTTAGTTCCCAATGTTTGTCCTGCAGAAGGGGGGTAATCCAGAAGAAACCCATAATTCAAAGCAAAGCACACAAGTAAACCTTCAAACTTCAACATGATTAATCCTATCACTGTGATGTATTATAGCATGTTATATATTTTATTTAACACCTAAAAAGGATGGATTTGTTATCAAATAAAAACGAAAAAACGTGTAATCAGTAAGTGAATACAATGTTCATTTAGATAATGTATCTGAAATGGAGCAAAAGTCCAAATACATTTGTATTTCGTATGAATATAAATAAAAACTGAATAATATCTTTAATGAGAATAAAAAGGTTATTTTACCAGGATATTTTATCAAATTATTGGAAATGTTGATATGGAAATAATTAAACTTTTAAATTGTTTTAAAAAGGGACAAAAAAAAAAAAACAGAAGTACAAGATAAACAGACAACCAAATTGCCAAAAGATAAAGACAAAATGAAAAACAACAGTACACAACCCCACAGTGAGGGTGTCACTGAACTCAGGAGCGCAGGAAGGGTCAGCAGTACATGCTCAAATATTGACAACCCGCCATATTACGTGTGTTAAAACATGTCAATGAGGGACTTGAAGGCAACATACAATAGCAGATTGGAAAACATGGTTTTTTCTATCCTCAAAATTGAATTGCTCTCTTAAAGCAGAATCCTTGCGTTTTATTTGAGCTACAACCGTTACATGTTTAATTCTACTAAACTCGATTAAGCAAGGAAAAAAAAGAAAAGTATATCAAAATATTGTTAGCACAGCAAACTGCACCACCATCACCAAAAAAAATAATCTAAGAAAACGTGGACACAAGGACATCAAGTGGCATTGCCTTCAAGGGTTGCGATATAGCTTAAATCTGATGGGCAATATCAATAAAAGACTTTGAACCTATTTGTAGCATATGTCTATATTGGTAGTTACAACACGCTTACGAAATAAATATCGACTAATTCGTATGTAGAAAATTTAAGCATTTATGACAAACAAACTGCTCAAGATAAAGACTATCTTATTTCTTGACAAAAATAAGTAACAGTTATTTAAAGGTTTGGGTGCTCAATACACGAATAAACGTTTGTGAGCATTAGAACCATATGATCATTAGTACAGTAGCCAATATCTTCTGTGGTTAATTTTAAATGAGTAAGTTTTATATATACTAGTATATGTATATAAACATGTCTAAATTGAAAACAACGTTCAAACCTATGATTGCGTTGGATAAAAACCGGAATTTTTTTACGTGTACATGCAAAACAAATTTCTTGTTAGAGGGGTCTAAATTCAGCACAAACAACATTTTCCAAAAGACCAAAAAAGTGAAAAAGTATATTTTAACAAAACGCATTTGACTAACAGGTCGAACAACAAATGTTCTTAAACCCTGCCGACTATATGTATATATATATATATAGATCCTAACGTTTCTACGTATTTATGAATACTTGGCTTTCAACTGTTTTTGGTTTGAGCTTTCCTGATAAAGGTCAATCCAGAAAAGCGCTTCGGACATATAAAATTAATAAAGTGTTATTTTCATTTTGTAGGTAATTTTTCGGATAATAGTATAATGCACAAACTGTAAATTTAGAATCTCTTTATTTGGTATTTTTTAATCTCGGCAATACCGAAGTACTGTTTTCTGGGAAGAATGGTGCACTTTTCCCCCCACGCGGCCGTGTACACCACTTTTATTATTACTATTCACTATACTATATAATAAATCAAATGTTGTGGTGAACCATTTGGGTCGGAAAATACCACCACAAATTCAAGAGTAAGGAGAGAAATTCAAATCATGTGAATACACAGAACCCCGATCCAATCCTTCTTTTACTAAAAGAGTTCATTATTCCCTGTTTTATATCTACTAAAAACATTCTATTCTTTTATAATTTCCATTTTAGTATGCGAAAATATGCAAAATCTACTTCAAAAATAGATTTAAAAATTCCGCTGATCGGTTGAACTACTGTGACGATCCCAAAGATTCACAACAAAAATTCCTCCGCTCAAATGTAACTCCTAAGTGAAGTACACTGTTAAGGCAATATATTAAACTTGACAAAGATATATATAAAACGTATGCCATGCTTATGTATGTTTATATTTATTAACACTGAAATATTGTTAAATGAAATTCTATACAATTTTGTTTTGTAAAGCGATAGTGAGTAAGGATCTATCGCGCCATAAAAAAAAACACGAATAAATAATGTCAATGATCTTCTTAGACTTCATTTGAGAATATAAGATTTTTTTTTTCTGTAATTTCGGTGATCATTATTTATAATTGATTTGTATTTTATTTTGGTTCATCGAACTTCCTGGCAGTAAGTAACAATCCCATTTCTAAGAAATGTAAACAATAGGCTATTTCCCGTATTTGCGTAGACCTATATCGCGGAACTGGCGTATAGACAAAAATGTGAACCTTGACGATATGGGTCACTGACTTTTTGATTCCATCATAATTTTTGAATTATCTGTATTTGCAATATCTTTGTATTTAATTTGTAACCGTGCACATATCTTTTGCATGTCATGGTTTATGTTCAAGTTTTGGTTTGTGATCCGGATTTGTTTTCGCTTAATCGATTTATTACTATTGAACAGCGGTATACTACTGGTGCCTTTATTGCGTGAACCCCTGAGGGTTCACGCATATTTATTAGTTAGAAATATAGTCTATGGAGAAATATTCGGAAGTTAAATTATTGTTCATTCGGAACACCTATTCATCTTATCTGTATTAGCTTCCTGCAATTAAGAGCACCTCCATACGGTGTATTTAAGATATTTAAAACATGGCAATAAAGAATTTTCGCTAATTCACTTATCTGATATATGATAATAAACAATCTATAGATCCTTTTCAAACATGTATATTTATTGTAAAGCTACATTTTATGCATTGCAAGGGTTTACTGACTTGAGCAAAGTTGACAGTTGTACCCTTTGATAAACAAGTGAAAGTTAAATGGCCAAGATTTAATTATAACGACCTATGGTATCAAACATCTGTGTCTAGATATTCACAGAGAGATATTTTAAAATTTTAAAATAGTGCTGTGGTTTCTACATAATGAGTTATAGTGGGCTTTGGAATTTGATTTGTAACAATAAAATCATATGCACACTTGTCATTTTGACAAATCAGATAAAAAAAATCTGTTTCAAATGAAAATAAACAAGTAAAACAAACACTGTTCGGTTATATACATTTTTACAACTTTTACTGTTTCCTTTTTACAGTATTCTCTATCAATTAATTTATCTTGTAAGTTAATTAAATGTTTATTTAATTCATTGATGTCACTTTTATTTCAGTGACCGCTGCAGAAAGTCTTGACTCGTTCAAGAGACTACTGTATGCACATTAAATTTCAAGTCCCATGTTTTTATTTGCACCATATATAAATGTTATGTACAGCACAAATTATTTCCTTTCTGTTAAAATTATTTTGGACTTGTTAAGTATGCAAGCGCACACCAAACAGTGACAGGATAGTCAACCACTTAGTGGTAGAAGTAGAAATTTCTTATATTATTCACACACTGTAATGCTCTTAAATTTATGTGTGTTTTGGTTGTGCACTTGTGATTGGTAAATATTGATACGTTTCTGTGTTTTTAATATATGTGACTTAACATCAAGAATTCCATTATTATGGAATCGTTCACTTTTGTACACTTCGGTATCTAAATAGAGGGTGGTAAAAGGGAGGGTCTGAACACGGAAACACGTGAAATAACAAATCGCAAAAACGTTGCACGAAAAAAAAAACACTCTGGAAAAACGAAGCCAAGGAATAAAATCGTAAATATTAAGGAAAAAAGTACCAAACGTTATTACTCAGCCGTTCTTGGAGATCATGCAGTCATTATAAATGGACATGGCGACCCTGCATGTGGTCACCTTTTAGCGTCCGTTAGTTGCATCCGATTTATCATAGTAATACAATAAACTGGACCCCTGCTGTTGTTTCAATCTTATCTACACAAACAACAGGTCAGCGCTAATATAAGACAGCCACGATTAAGGCTGTACCGTTATCTCTCGTAAATTACGAGAGTTGATAGTTATAAACATTGAAAATGGCGCCGAACAAGTAAATATGACTCCTCGTAAAATTGGAAAGAATATATGTACTGTATGCAAGATTGTTGATTTACCAAATGGATCGACTTGGAGACACCTAAATTCTGATGCTGGTCTTAAGAAAAATTTGTCAACATTGCTTCTGAAATACGGCGAAATAGATGTTTTAGAAGGTGTCGTTTGTAGAAACTGTGAAAGAAAACTACTGAGTATAGACAAACAAGTTTCAGAATTTCGTTCAAAATGTAATGAAAAGTTAGATTTAGTAGGTGGTAAACGTTGCATGTCAGAACATTTATCTAAGGCAACAAAAAGACGGAATGAGTCGATAGAAGTAAGAGCTAAAACTGAACTTTTCCCAAATACTCCAGATAGTGGAACATGCAGCATCATTACAGAGGATAAAGAAAATGACAGTTCTGTGCTGAATGTGATACCAACAACTCCGAGGCTGAGTTTTTCTAATTCTTCAGATTCTGGATACATTACATTATTAACACCTTTCTTCCAAAACCAAGTTTCCAGAGTTATAGTACAACCCCTAGCACCATAGCAGACATCAACAAAAGTACAGTGCAAAGTAAATGGTAAGTTCAATTCTTTAATATTACAGTTTTGCATCTATGATATATCCCTCTTAAGAAAAGGGGACTGTCCGGCCCCTCAAACTTTAAACCCTTGAATTTCCTGTTCATTTTGGGGCCCTTTTAATCAATGTTTAAAAGTCACCAATATGTGTTAATATATGAAAGTTTCGAGTCTTATTCCGTCAGTACAAGTGTTATTCGGATAATAATGGTGTAATTCAGTCATTCCTGTTACCCTTTATACAATGTAGCTTGCTGTTCGGTGTGAGCAATTTTTTTTAAGGCTCCTTGTTGAAGACGGTACTTATAATTGCTAACTTTTAATACATTGCGTCTTGGATGGAGAGTTGTGTCATTGTCACTCATACCACATCTCATTATTTATGTTATTTGTACCTAATATAGAAAATATTTGTTTATATACATGTACTAACTGCATGATCTGTCATGTCTGAATCATGTGTGTAAATGTACAGTGTACATGTATCTGAATATTTTAAATTGATATTTTACCTTATTATTTATATGTATTTTTTTTATTTAAATTACAGTATAACGTCAACTCCAAAACCAGAAAACAGAGGTTCAGAATTAAAATTAAGCAAAAAACATGAGTTGCCACTTCAAGAGCACAACTATGCAAGCAGTGCTAGAGAGAAATTCAACAGAAAGAAAGCATGTTCCAGAAAGAAAAAAAAACCTTTTGAATCATCATTGAAAACAACAGAAAATAACGATTTACACAAGAAATTATTGAACAACCAGAAATTTGTGACATTTTGTCTTCTGAGGAATTCTCAACTGTTATTTCTGTTTTGCCAACAAGATCACGGAAAACTTTGGTTAACACCATATTACAATTTGCTGAAATTAAAACTCTTGTGAAAGAAGAACTGTTTTCGGAGTTATCAAAAGAACACAAAATTTTGAAAAACAGAAAGCATGGAAAAATAAGCACATTTAATGACAAAGGATTTTGAAGACTTAAAACAGTTTACTTGGGACAGTATTGTAAATGAGGCAGTGACAGAATTCCCTCTTCTTGTTGATGTTTTGCTGGCATTTTTAGTCCCTGACAGTTTGGAACAAAAGACTAAAGTAGAACGAGTTGCATCTCTAACTCAAAGAATTGGATTTTTGTATTCCGTTCTTGCACAGGGCAGAAATCATGAACTGAGTAAGGTGCAGAGAGTTATAAGCATCAACCTGTTTGACAACCTGTGTGATCAAAAGGTAATTTATTTGCTATATATAGCTTGTTGATTTTAATTGAATGGTTAAAAAAAATGTTTGTTTAACAACTCAGTGACTTACATGTACCAAATTCATGTATATATATGCGCAAATGACATGTTCAAGTACATTGTACATGTACATACAATGTACATTAACATGCAGCTGACATACACATGTACATGTATATAATGTGTGAAACAGTGTGATGACTAATCTATTTCAGTAACACACATACATGTATATCAATCTGACACGAAATCAAAATTCAATAATATTCAAACAAATTGAGTTCTGAAATTTTGAAATACAATTTCTTTCTATTGTCAGATCAAAATTGTATGTACATGTAATTTGGACATTAGGTTGGGTAAAAAGCGGATAAAAAAACATTTTTTTTTCAGTTTTTTTTATACCTGATACAATGTATGTGAACCTGCTTGAAAATTTAACCCATTGCCTTTTGAAATGTTTTAACTCACCAAATTAATAATTTTTATCAGAGGATTACATTCATACATGTATATGTACATGTATATGTATACATGTATGCTCAACAGTAAGTACTTGTCATGACAGAAAACTAGAATTATCATTTTAAAAATGTACATTGTACCTACGTACAAATATATGATGAAGAAAATTAGATGGAAAAAGCTCAGTTTAAAAAAAAAAAATGCAAAATTCATATAAATAATATTTTCTTCCTCCCCTTTGGTAAAATGTTTGGATAATAATATTCGTGAGTACCTGTAAAAGAAGCAAAATTTCTAATACTACATAATTTTAAACAAGGTTTATAGTTATCATGGTTATGTTATCTAACAGTTTATCTGTTAAGTAATTTATTCATATTTGACATATATATATTTAAAACAAATATCATGCTCCTACACATGTAGCTTGATTCAGGTAACGTTAATTAAAAAACAGCATGAGATCACACCTGGTTTTTGTATGTCTGTCCTTGGCTTAAGACTGTCATGACTGACACAATGTCTCTAAAAGTTATCAATCTCAGTATGTACATGTACATTACATGTACATGTATGTAATGGTAATATTAAAACATAATAAGATGTGGTATATGATTGCCAATGCAACAACATTCCTTCAATGACCTAAAGTAGTAAATATACAGTCATAAATTGTGGTTTGGCATTTCCAGGACCAAATTCATTTATCTCCACATTTTTCTCAAGATTGTATTACAAAATTCAAAAAAATCAACAAGACAGAAAAGATTTTCACAGGCTAGAGGCTGGCAGTCTTGTGCTAAATTCGAAGACTTAATATAAAAGCTAACGCAATTACAGGTCAAGCTATGAAAGGCTCTATTAAAAATGACTAGTGTAAAAATGATATCATATATAAAACTGTAAATTCAGAAATAATCAAGTTTCCTGATAAGAAATTAAATATTGCAATGCAGAATAAAAGGTCAAACTTGAAAGCATTTGGGGCCAGCTGAAGGACGCCTCCCGGTGCGGGAGTTTCTCGCTGCATTGAAGACCCATTGGTGGCCTTCAGCTGTTGTCTGCTCTATTGTCGGGTTGTTGTCTCTTTGACACATTCCCCATTTCCATTCTCAATTTTATACATACATGTATATTTGTTTTCCTTTCATGAACAATGTTGTACAGGTTGTATCTGACTTTTGAGAGTTCATTAAAGTTTGCCAATATTTGTTTGCTTGCACAAATATGTGGAAAGCAGATAACACACAACACAAGCACAAGATTATTTGGTTTGAGCCATCGTGCTTACACATTTTTAATATTTTTTTCCGTTGATTTGCACATTAACCATTGTTAACAGCATTGCATGTAACATTCTCCAGTATGCTGACTATTTTTCAGGGACTGAATGCATGTATGAAAATTGAAGTTTTATTCATTCAAGCATGAATCAAAGAAATGAAACAGCAGTGAAGAAGTATGTATTTCTGTAAATTGAATGCATTAAAATATTATTTAAGCAATAATTCAAGGTCATGTAGCCATAATTTTTAGGTATATTGTACATAATAGGAGGCATTTTTATGCTGTTTTTTTTAAATAAATTAAACTTAAGCTGGCAACCATGAATTATATTTTTATTCTGATAGGACAATAAATGTCAAAGGTAATTTGAGTATGTCAATTATTTTTAACTGAAGCTTTACAAACAAAGCATTTGAATGACTACATACATGTAATGTACATAGTGGAATTAAATGACATTTGTTTTAATGTGGAATGGGTGAACACAAGATTTCTACACTGTAATACAGAAGTAGGTTAAACCGTTATGGAAAATAAGAATAGAGGTGCAACGTACATGACATACAAAGAAACGGTTAAATTGCATTGATATTAAGAGTAAGAACACTCTGAATAAGTTAAAATAAGTTTATATGAAAAAATATTTTCAAATAAAAAATAGTAGACACAAAAAATAAAAAAGGGGGAGGTCCACTCCACAAGCGCCTGTGGTTAAAACAGCCTATTCACCTGTGCAAATAGAATGAATATAAAAAATGTTGTCAAGTTGTTTTCATTGGTACAAAATCATTTTTAACAAGTGAATTTCTCATCAACAGGTATTTGACAGATTGCAACCTATAGGTGTCTGTTTGAGCTATGGTCATGGTTTGACCATATTGGACAAATTTTCTGGAAATTTCAACTCCGCTGTCATTGATGCTCTGAAAGATGAGAAAAGGATTCGCTTGGTAGGAGACAACATTAATTGGAAGACAAATGTTCACGACGAGAGACAAGACAACCATGGTAAAATGCATCATGCTTTTGGATCCGCTGTGATTGTTCAGACCCTATCTTTTGACAATATAAGCAGAATTAAACCTCAAAAACTTTTCTATGAAGTAGACCATCAGCTTTTCCTTCCTTCGTCGGAAGAATGGAAGCATATCAAGGAGGAATATGCCATACATATGCTTCATGTTGCCTTCAAACATATTCCTTACTTTAAGATTTTTGAAAAATTAATTATAAAACAGATTGTTGGTCAATATAGTGAGCAATTGAAGAAGAAAAACAAGGTTGTTCCTTTACCCGTGCTCCATTTGAATGAACAGAAATGTGATGATGTTGTTCAGATTATGGACTATTATGAAAATTTCCTAAGTGACACTTATGAAAAAGCTGGATTGGACTTTAACAACAATACGCACGTTCATTGTGGGGGTGACCAGTTGACGCGTGAACGGTATTCTGGAGCAAAGAGATTAAGATCAGGAGCTGCCACACCATCCAATAGATTCGAACATTTATCTCCAATAACTTTCGAATTGTTTCACATGCAAATGAACTATGTAAAATTGATGTTCAAACGTTTGTATAGTGAAGAAGGACTGCAGGAACAAGGCACCCTAAAATGTGAAGCAAATAGGGTTCTAAGAACGAGTTTGAACCCAAATGTTAATGAGCATTTTGATGCAGATAAGGACTTTATTGTGTCATTCACAGATGCATATATTGTTGAGGCCATTACCCATTTTTTTTTATATGGAAAGTGTGTTTTCTGCACCAAGAAAAAATGTATTACCTGACAATGTTTGTACAGAGGACCAAAAGAAGGAATGGGTGATGGATATGTTCCAAAAAATTGTTGAAATCTATGTGTGGGATAAAGAGAACAAACAAAACCAAGAGGATAATGTTGAAGGTATGTTAAATCATTAATATACATAAAAAGTTTACAGAAATCGAGAAATGGAGTTTGTTTCCTTACTTCCTAATTTGAGCATTTAAGGTTTTATTTGAAGTCTTGAAATCAGTGGTGCATTATACATTTTGTAGCTTCTTATAGTGAAATTCTGATATAATTTTAATATTTAATTGATCAGTAAACAAAATGGGCAAAAGGTTAACATGGTTAATACAGAAACAAATATTTTGAGAAATTAAAAAAAAATAATTGAATGTTGAATAAAAACAATATTCTGAATAGGAATTATGATTTATTAAAATCAATTTATCATGTTTATTCTCATTCAATTACAATTTTGTGAAGATAATAAAAACTCAAAATAGGAAGAGAAAAAAAAATCAATGTAAATTGATTATTTTACACTTTTTATAATTTGGATAAATGTTTAACATTGTGTATATGATTGTTATAAATCTAATATGAGAATTTGTGTCAAATAGGTGAACATGCCCCTTTAATAAATTTCAAATGTATTTTACAAATAATTTTATCGTTTCAGTTGATGGTGTTGTCATTCCAATTCAACTAAGTAATGGAAAGAGACGGTCCTATGTAATTAAAAAGGCACAGAAATCACAAACACCACAAGAAGACAAAGTGAAAAATTATGGACATTTATGTCTTGAACTTGGGTTACAGTTCAAGGCAATACTGGATCTTTGCAAACTGCCAGATAGGGATCGTGGTCTACGACTATTGAAAGTTTGCATGATACATTTCAAGGCAAACAACAACTTGTCCAAGTATGCCTATGAAATTTTAAGATTATTGGTTCATCAGTTGTGCATATTGTCAGAGCAGGAGGCACATGAAGAGTTTTATGGACTCTTCGTGAACACTAAAGGGAAAATAGACAGCCATATACCATTTGATTTACAAATGGAATACATTGTGAAGTCCGTAAAACGTAACATTAAACACATGTTTTCAAATAAGACCGATAAAAACATAACGACAAGAACAAGTGCTCTTCCAGCAATAAAGGATATAGCTGAAAATTTTGACAAAACTTCAGGAGTAATCATCCGTTGTAAAAAACATTCCAGCATTGATGTCATCAAGGATGAATTGGACATAATATTCGACCTGCAAAATGTAAATCCTTTCACTTTTACAGCAGGCAGATCTCATGACTCATTTAAAACAATATCTAGTAGAATGGACAAGCTCTTGGATGTGCATCATTTTCATTCTTGGATAGAAAGCAATGTATACAAACATGCTACTGAACTCGGAAATTAATTCTCTACTCATCATGCTAACTTTAACATTTTTATACGACTGCAAAATCGTATATTGGTATGACGTTGGCGTCGTCGTCCGAAGACACATTGGTTTTCGCACTCTAACTTTAGTTTAAGTGAATGGATCTCTATGAAATTTTACCATAAGGTTCAATACTACAAAAGGAAGGTGGGGATTGATTTTGGGGGTTATGGTACCAACAGTTAAGGAATTAGGGGCCAAAAATAAGCATTTTTGTAACTTCCAGACATAACTTGTGTGTTAGTGTATGGATCTCTCTGACATTGTACCACAAGGTTCCATGTCACAAAGGGAATGCTGGGATTGATTTTGGGGGTAATTGCCTCCAAATTTTAGGAATTAGGGGTCAAAAAGAGGCAAAAAACAAGCATTTTTCTAGTTTCATGACAATAACTTGTGTGTAAGTGTATGGATCTCTCTGACATTGTACCACAAGGTTCCATATCACAAAGGGAATGCTGGGATTGATTTTGGGGGTAATTGCCTCCAAATTTTAGAAATTAGGGGCCAAAAAGGGGCAAAAAACAAGCATTTTTCTAGTCTCATGTCAATAACTTGTGTGTAAGTGTATGGATCTTTATGAAATTTTACTACAAGGTTCCATATCACAAAGGGAAAGCTGGAATTGAGTTTGGGGTAATTGCCCAAAACGTTTAGGAATAAGGGGCCAAAAATAAGCATTTTTCTAGTTTCCAGACAATAACTTGTGTTCAAGTGTATGGATCTCTCTGAAATTGTACTGCAAGGTGCCATACCACAAAGGGAAGGCTGGGATTGATTTTGGGGGTAATTGCCTCAAAATGTTAGGAATTAGGGGCCATAAAGGGGCAAAAAAACAAGCACTTTTCTAGTTTTAGGACAATAACTTATGTGTAAGTGTATGGATCTTTATGAAATTGTACTGCAAGGTTCCATATCACAAAGAAAAAGATGGGTTTGAGTTTGGGGGTAATTGCCCTAAACGTTGAGGAATTTGGGGCCAAAAAGGGGCCAAAAAACAAGCATTTTTCTAGTTTCCAGACAATAACTTGTGTTCAAGTGTACAAATGTATGGATCTCTCTGAAATTGTACTGCAAGGTACCATACCACAAAGGGAAGGCTGGGATTGAGTTTGGGGGTGATGAATCATAAGGGGGTTCAAAAAATTTGGGGGAGGGGGGGGGGGGGGTGGTTTCCTTTTTTTTTTCTTTAAAATTTTCCATTTTAAATTGGTTATTTCTGATTTATATATAAAAGCAAATAATAATGATATGGTTTGAATAGGTAAATTAAAAAATTTTAAGTTCTTAGACCACATTCATTCTGTATCAGAAACCTATGCTGTGTCATTCCTCAGTGTGGTGTTTGGGGGCATGTTTCCGCACTGCAGCTATATATATATATGCTTTACTTTCAATTACAATTCAAATATTCTTTTTGGCTCCTATAGTTGTATGGAATAAAGATCAAGACATCGCGGCATCACTTTCAAAGTCTTAATACATGCATTTTACATTGTATGACACAAGATTCATAAGAATAAACTTAAGTCACATTGATAGCATTCGGTTGACTTTGTATATTTTGGTTAGGTTGATGTCTCTTTGACACATTCCCCAGTTCCATTCTTTATACTATGACTTGACATTTCTTTATTAAATGCAGAAAAAATACTTTTGATCACCTTAATGGTTTTTTTTCCCCAGCATTAGTGCATGAATTAAAAAAGTACAAATCAAATTGGTTAAGCCTAAAACCATAGCTATACAACTGCTGGTCTGCAAAAATACAATAATAAATAATGATGATTAATTAAGATTTTAATAATATGAATTGTTTAGCACAATACTTTGAACAATGATTGAAATTTTCTGCAATTTCTGGACCAATTTTAGGATATTGTTCTAGTATAATGGTACCAGAAAGGTAGGCTTGATAGTTCTCAGATATCAAATTTGCAAGCTCTTTGGTGAGACCTGTATAAATTGCTGCATTTGGCATGTTAAGACATTCGTTTTCTGATTCAAAATAGTCGATAACAGTTGCTAATACTGAACTTTTTAAACTAACATCAGTAGCAGATTGTGGCACATCAATGATATTGTCTGTTTGTTCCATTTCACTTGGAATTTCACTTTTTTTTTCAGAACACTGATTACATGTGCATTCCATTTCACATAAATCACAACATTCATGCTTGAAATTCATTTCACTGAATTCACAACCAAAATGTTCACATAAATAGGCACGTCGACAAGTTTTTGAATTGCAATAATCTCTCATTCCATCTGTCATACCAGGAACAGCTTGTGAAATATCAGATTTGTTATAGTACAAAATAGCTGTTGATGATTTACCATCTCTTCCAGCTCTGCCTATTTCTTGTATGTATACTGAAATGAAAATAAATTAACATGTTAATTGTTATCTATCATTGTTTATGTTTGCATACATGTAAAAACACATGTATAACATACATGTACATATATATAGGTTAATCTAAATTAAGAACATTCCAAATTTTGAAACGTTAACAAGGGTTTTTACTGGTAGATTTTTGTATAAAACGATAAATTTATACAAAATTTGATAAATGGACATTCCAATACTGTATTACAGTATTTAACTTGTTTTTTTTTGTGTGTATAAATTGATGAATTTAATTGTACATATGTATAGACTTTGTATATATATATATATATATATGCATATTATTTATTGCTTTTTTTGTACCACTGAATTATGATGTTTTGAAATACATTCATGTATATATATTAGAAAACTATAATATGCAAGTAACTTGTCTGTTTGTTTTCATTTTTATCGTAAACTTGTCAAGTGTACAGGTCGAAAATGAGGCTTTTTTTTTGTTCGGTGTGATATCTGAAAGCATATAGTTAGAGGACAAAATCCAATTTTCAATGAAATTCATCTCGAGTGATCAGTGAAATTTTATATCTTATTATAGACTACTTAATTTGCAATTGTATTTGAAACATACTTTCTAGTGTTTTTGGAACTCCAGCATGAACAACCCTTCTAACATTTGGTGAATCTGTACCCATACTAAATGCTTCCGTTGCAAAAAGCAGTTTAAGGTCACTTCCAGGACTTGCCATGTCACTCAAAACTTTGCTCTTCATCTAGAAAATTGAAAAAATAGAAATATTTGAAAATTTATCATACTATAATAACACCAAAAAAATTATGGGTACATGTACATTGTCAGACCGATGCAATATACCTGTATTTACAATATAAAAACAAAAAAAAATAGTATGATTGCTGAAGTGACAACTCTTAATCTCAGACTAAATGAGTAACAGTACAGTAACATGTTTGTTGTAAATGATCTGGTTCAGTTTCAAAATTGTTGATGGTGTGGTACATCATATAGACAGGCTTGACAGAGCTGTCGTTCATTTTAAATCTCAATGTACATGGAACTATATATATATATATATATATATAGCTATATAGAATTATACTGTTACGGTTCAGCTTTGAAAGTAATTTTGATTTGTCATATTTGATTTAAAATCTCGTTTTAAAATTAATGGTGTGATACAGTGGATGACTGGACAGACCCAGCTGAACATACATGTACATGCATAAATGGAGCCTGGAAAAGAAATATATTTTTAGCAATTTAAATGTTTTATAATTTCTTATTTTGATGATATGGGACAGAAACCTTTAATTTCTTTTGAATTTGAATAGTTTCTTTAATGACACCAAAGAAAGTTATAAGACATTTACCTCTGATGTACATGGGCTGTGAAACTGGGCAACACATTTCTCAATATTGTCCTCTTTGTCTCCATTTTTCAATGGCCTGACCACTTCCTCATAACCATAGCCACACCAATTTATTTTCGAATAAACTATTGTCCTTTCAAAACTTGACTTGTCTGCCCGTAGTTCATCAACTAATGGTTGATAGATAAAATCATATGATTCCTGGACAGTGTTTTTTCCACCACATCCAGCTGGTCTTTTGACCAATGTCAATTTTATGTTTGGTCGGTCCATTGATGATTGGACAGTCAATGCGCTCTTCATTCCAAGCTGTTTTCTTATTTCATTTTGCATTTTGGTTGTAGCAGTTGCAGTCAAAGCCAACATTCTTGCATTTGGAAACATTGACCTCAGTTTTACAAGTTCAGTGAATTTTTCCCTGAATCCATGACCCCATTGAACTACACAGTGTGCTTCATCCACAACTATATGTGAGATTTTACTCTGCCATTTCTCTGACTTAAAAAGTCCAAACACGGCTTTATCAATAAATTGTTCTGGGTGACCCAAGATGTATGAAAAATTGCAACTTTTCAATTTTTCAATGTCAGCTTGAAAGTCCTCAGATAATACACCAGTTTTTAAGCAACGTACAATATCTGAGTTCAAATGTACAGCTTTATCTCCATAGCGTACTAACTGTTCCTCTATGATAGAATTCAGCGGAGAAATTACCAGAATAGATGAATTTCTGAAATACGGCAGTGTCTCAAATATTAATGATTTTCCATATCCTGTTGGTAGAACGGCTAATGTGTCCCGAATCAACGCTTCTCTGATACACAGAATCTGAGCTGGTTTCAAAATTCTAAATTCAGTGCCCCTTAATTTGTTAATGGTTGTCAAAACTAACTTTATTTCATTCACGAGTCTAATTTTCTTTTCAAAGTCCGCCATGTTTATCTAGGACGCTGCGTATCGGAATATCTCTAGAGTCACTGAAAAATCAATTGACCAATGCGATGGTCTAATCAGCCGATATCAATTTACCACTGACCCGTTGTTTGTGTCGAAGTATCAATCAGCGGGTGGCCAGTTAAAGTAATACAATAGGCTATTAATAAATGTCTTGGGACCAGTTAATTAGTTTATAATTTAAAAAAATATTTGGGCTGACTTTGAATTAGTCCCGGTTTACTTTTAATCAAAGCACGAGAAAATAAGAGTACCGATACGAAACACGGAAAATAATTAAGGGAAAATACGAAGCACGCACATCGAACCAAACACGAGAAAACGAAAAAAAAACAAAACGTCGAAACACGGAAACACGTGAAATAAAAAGGCCGAAAACGTTGCACGAAA
Organism: Mytilus californianus; assembly: GCF_021869535.1. NCBI lineage: Eukaryota > Metazoa > Mollusca > Bivalvia > Mytilida > Mytilidae > Mytilus > Mytilus californianus. The sequence goes on along the minus strand of NW_026262679.1, from coordinate 54,248,240 downwards.
ATAACCCTTTACCACCCTCTAAATAGGCCATACTAGATGTCGACACCTCATATCAGAACTTAAGTAGATGGTCAATTTCGTTTGCAAGGTTAAAGAAATCTTCAACTTGCTATAATTTGCCTGTGAAGACCATAAAACCGTCATCCCTATTGACAGTGTAATTTGATGTTTTCTCTCCATTGGAACTTATCTAAGATTTTAATGAATAGGGCAGACATATGCAGATCTGTACATGTTGGTGACAATGGGAGCTCCTATAATGTGTTTGTATAACAGTCCATTAAACTCAAATTCATTGTTTCTAAGAATTAATTTAATAAATGCAGTTAAATCTATTTTGTTGTGAATCTTTAAAGTATATTCTCCTGTGTGTCAATAAATTCTAATGCGTTGATATCAGTTTATTTTTTTTTCTAAATTATCAATGATCATACTTGTGTACATTGACGTACATCATAGGCAATAAGAATGCATACTTTTTTTACCTCGTGTGACTCTATTTTATTAATGAAATTTTTTGTATCTTAAATGTAAAAGTTATGCCTCTTCAATAATTGGATGTTGGATGTGTACTAATTGATAATTTAGTCTTAGATGCATGATTTTTTTAATTAGTTGGTGGCTTTGAACTAGCTGTCAGTAACTGCGAGTACTCTCACATCTGTACTTAGTGTCTATTTGTTGTTGGGATATACAAGTACCCGGCCACGTCCACTCTGTGTAGTATTTCTGTTTGTATCCATCTGATGAGTTAAGCCTTTTTCAACTGATTTATATAGTTCGTTCTTATGTTGTACTGTTACACCACTGTCCCAGGTTAGGGGGAAGGTTGGGATCCCGCTAACTGGCATGTTAACCCCGCCACAATCTGTATGTATGTGCCTGTCCCAAATCAGGAACCTGTAATTCAGTGGTTGTCGTTTGTTGATGTGTTACATATTTGTTTTTCGTTCATTTTTTGTACATAAATTAGGCCGTTAGTTTTCTCGTTTGAATTGTTTTACATTTGTCATTTCGGGGCCTTTTATAGCTGACTATGCGGTATGGGCTTTGCTCATTGTTGAAGGCCGTACGGTGACCTATAGTTGTTTAAGTCTGTGTCATTTGGTCTCTTGTGGAGAGTTGTCTCATTGGCAATCATACCACATCTTCTTTATTATATTTATAATTAGATCAAGTAAGTATCTCTCGCGGGAGAGTTACACTTAATTATGATTGGTCGGTAACGAACATTAATGTGTCCTGCTAGCTGACCAGTTCCGCCAATGCCTCATTACTTATTTCTGATTAATTTTATGAATTTTTGGAAGAAGGTACATTTGTCCTCCATGTTTTGAATTATTATTATTCTTTAAGAAATTATACGTCTGGGAATCTTTTTTTTTCTCTCCTTGCTTTATATTTAACACTTCTCTCAACATGCCAAAACTGTAATGATTTACAATAAAAAGAAAATATTATTCTCCACACACATGGCCAAGATAACACTGATATATAATTTTTTATTCAGTTGAATTAATAAATAGAATAAAAAAGTTCTAAGGTTCACGTATTGTCTTCTTTTTTTTTAAAAGCAACTTGTTTTTACAAGATAAATGGCTTATGATGTGGAATTTTGTATGCACACATAAAGATGGCGCAGTCAGGATTCTACTTCGTCAAAATTGTCTCCCCATTACGCCACCTAATATTTATAATCGTAAAAATGGAAGCCATTGTAGTGATGACGCGCTGTCAATTTAGATCTTGAAAACCGATAAATTTATCCACATAGCATCATTACGATCCTTATATTCCAGTTGTATTTTAATAAACAAATGTATCTACTAGCTATTGAGCATCATTTAATGTACTTTTATGCATTTGGTCAACTTGAAACTATTGTCTGATCGGTTGTCAGTGGGAATTTTCGAAAGTTCAAAAATATTTAAAAAAATTCTAATTAAATATTTCGTGGAAGGGCAGACTAAAAATTTTCAGAGGTTGAAGACTAATTACCCTAGAAAGCACACACAGAAAATGAAGTTTTTTTGAAGTTATGCATTTTTAAGATCCAATTGAAAAGTCTGTTGTCAAGTACTTTTAGTAAAAATTTGTTATTCGAACACACCTACTCTGTTGTCATGACTCATTAGAAAGGTATTTTGACTTGACCCATATATTTCATTTTTCAGTACTGTAAATTTTTAATGTTATTATATCAACCTAGAGCCTAAATATATAAAAATAATAGAATCTGAATCGAGATGATGTATCAAATATTTTCTTTTATACGTTTTGAAGACAGAATAGTCAACTCAAACACGCCTGAACATAAAAAGGTGTTTTCGGTGAAATTATTGCCCATTTTGGGGATTTTTTCCCAAAAAACTATCGCCGGGGGCAGAGATGCCAATTAATGGTTTAAAAAGATCAATCTTTTATCTTTCTTTGCAATTTTTTTCGGTGGAATTTATGCTTATGCACAAAAAAGATCCACATGTATTTGCACCTACCACAATCGACTGTTTTTTGAAAATTTGTCTATAATTTAAAGTTTACAAATGTCTCGAAGCTCCATACCATAACTTAAGTAAAAACACATACATAAGACGCATAAAATCCTAAATTAGGCACATTCATTAAACTTTTAAAGCCCATAGAAACAGCAGATGTAAACAATTCAAATTTACCAACTTGGCCTGTTTTACCTTCTCTAATAAAGAGTTCCATTTCTTTTGTTTAATTTCAACTGGGTTTCCGCCTGGGCGGACGATGTTCTAGAATAATATTGAATCTGGCATCATTGAAAAATCACGTGACATTTTGAAAAAATTACTCGATTTACACCTATTTGTCTTACCAAATCTGGATATCCAGCATCTTCCATAGGGTTTGAGAATAACAAAAAATGTCTGGAATTCCAGCATCTTCCATAGGGGTGGGTGTGGGTCAACTATTTCTGGAATAGCCCATTGCACCCTTATAGGTCCAAGCAAATTTGTCAATCCAACATCATCATCCATAAATAGCTATAAGTCGACATGAAGCAACACATTGAAAATATGATCTTAACAAACCTGTTAAATACTTGGAAAAAAACATAGTGAAGGTATTTTGGTTAAAATACATATACACATGTATATGGTTGCATATAATTTTTGAATTGCTTTTTCCCATCATATTATGTATAAACTACATGTATTTTTAAAGTGCATATTGAGTGCTCCCAAGTCAGGAGTTATATGTATGTAACACTCAGAAACATGTATATCCCCCCAAACGTGTCCATATGTCAGACGTCAATGAACACTAAAACATGTCCTTTTTATGAACGCCCAAACGTAGCCAATCTCCCAAACGTTCTATATGAAGCCAAAACGTCTCCCTTTTATGACTGCCCAATCATGTCCAACGTTATTAAAATCACACGTTGTTTAAATATAAATCCAATCGATATTATTACAGGAACCTTCCTTTTGTTTTGTTGTAAAATTTGACCAGTAACTCTCTAAAAGCCCAGGAACCACTCTTGCAAGAAGCCGTCCGTGCAATACCCTGATACATAATAAAGAAATTAAGGCATCACTGCAGTATATTAGTACAAAGAATTTACTTTGTAAACAATGAATTTACCTGTACAAAACTAACTAATTGCAATCTTTATGTTTGCTCTAAATATGCATGAATATTTGCCACTGGACATTAAGCAATCAACAGTCTAGAGTTAATGTATGTGTTGCAAATTAAATTTGCAATTATGCTAAATACAAACAACCGACTTTGATCAAACAAATATTAATAAATGACCACTTAATCAACAGTTGAAGCACTGAGAAAACTTGCAAGGTAAAATGTATAAGATTTGTTAAATGTGAAATACCTTCAAATTATAACAATAATAATCATATTGATCAAAAATTAATAAAAGCTCTCAAGTAAAGATAATTATTTATTGTGATATTCCTTTTCTTATCTGGTGTCTATTTATTTGAGAGAAGAATTAAGTCAGTGATTTCATCTTTCACTGTGCATAGTTTACCACATCTTGGACTATACTGATCACAACACCTTTGCTTGGATAGCGGCTTTAATTTTTTTTTTAGAAATGACCGAAACCTGACGTCTTCAGTTGTGTCCCCCATCATTGAATGCCGTAAATGTTATTGCATTAATACTGAGGACATATTAGAGCTAAAAGTTTTTATAAAGTGGGCAAGTTTTTGGCGAATAACAATTGTAGGACACGTTCCGGGAGAGTAAAAATTCTGACACATTTTGGCGAAGTAAATAACTGGACCATTTGGGGATGGGAAATTGGACATGTTTCGGCGATTTGTGATATAAAGGACACGTTTGGGCGAAATGGACACGTCTGAGAGTGTTAAATATATGAGAAATCAATAGTCACAAAATCTGTGTCATTATTTTTGTTACAGGTAATCCATTGATCTGATGGCCATGGGTGGTTAATGAAAAGAATAATTCAGTCAGCATATCCATTTAAATAACTTTTCACACAACCTCGCAGTTGGTAACATTTGCCGAACTTCGTGATAAGACTAAAGGTTGATGGATATAAAATCCAGGTTTTTTTTTCACAAAAAATCTTACGACAAAAGTTAATCGTAAGTTATACTGGAATGGTCATGATTTACAAGTATTTTTTCTCGTAAGATTTTCACTGTTTGTGAAATTAGCCGCTGACCTAATTTATTTTTTAGGAGCATGCAACAGGAAACACCTTTTTTTATTGGCCTTAAATGAAACTGCACATAATTATAAGGATCAATAATTTAACAAAAAAAAAGGATGTGTAAACAAAAATTCTCCCTTTTTACTTATAAATGGACTTATTTTTTGGCAGTCACCTTTACACAGCTGCAATTGCAGAAAAAAAGCACAAATTTACCAAACAATACTACTCGTGCTACTAGCAATATGATGCTAGGTGGTTTTGTTACACTTTTTTTAAACATCTGTATTGCCTACTAACGAGTCCTGAGTGTAAATGGCCGTTCACATATACATTATGTTTATGTATGTAAAAGATAAGGACAAAATTCATAAGGCCTAGATGGCCTAATCATTTTCTAAAATTATCTTTCATTGTTCAACATTTATCATTGATTCGTTAATTTCATAATCTGTGTTAATGTTAATTACAACACTGTTCACTTTTATACCACAACAAAACTCCTTCTTTCTGTACTGGTATCCCTTATAGTTTTATCCGTATAACAAAAATCTTGGAACAAGAATACTTTTGCAATACCTTTTTCATTTCAAATACTAAAAAATCATAGTTCATATTTCTTCAAGTCTATATTATTTGTCGTAATTTATTTCTAGAAATTAACAATCATAAACCAATTAATTTGATTTACCAAGTTATTATACCTCACACAACAAAGTAAATACGTATAATGTTTTAACCCGTCATGCAGTCCGTTTGTTTATCAGTCCTGTTCTTTTCATCGCAACTCCTCTGAAACCATACAACAGAATTTCAGGAAACTTTGTAGATAATAAGAAAATATTATGTAGATGTTCATATCCACAAGAATTTTTATCAGTTGACTTTTGTAAGAGTAATGAGTCTTTGAAGCATGCTCACAATTTTTAATTGATATCATTTTCATACTGGTCAATTTTTTTTTTTTCACTTCGACCAGGTCTACGAGAAGACATTTTCGAAGAAAGAACTAAAATAACACAGAAGTTTACTTTCTAGCTCATCTAGCCCCAAGCGTCATGTCAGGTATTGTCATTACTTAAAACCATTAGTTATCTTCTAAGAAACATTTTCGACATTGAAACGAAATCTTTTACTAATAATACTGGGAACATCCTTAACTAATTTACAGTTTTTGTGGACAAACCCAAGTAAGAAATAACCAACACAAAGGAACATAAACAAAACCATGCAAATAGTACATGCATACAGGTTCTCAGATACCATCTCGCATATTAAAATCACACCATGCAGAAAGTCACCTAATGTGTTCCTCTCTTAATTTTGAGTTTTTGCTACTATCCAAAATCAAAGTTGTGGAACATATTTTATCATAATCATTTGGTAATCCATGCAATTAGTGTCTCCTCCATGACAGTCTTGAACATTAAAACTAAATATTAAATAAATGACACTGCTAATTTATAGTGTTTGGTACAGGTTGGCTGTCACTGTGCATCACAAAACACTGTCAAACATCCAAACGTACTATCCACACTGATCTGTGTCCACACTTGTTGAATTAAAATATATTTTCGCCTTTAATAAACAAAACTGTCAACCAAAAACGGTAAACCCAGTAATTCAACAACCAAATCTAGCTTCACAAGGGATTACAGTTATTGTATCTGAATTTAAAATGAACTAATAATGATTACAGTGTAACATTTGGTGATTGGTAAGGCAGAATAATCAACCGAATGTACATCTATGTATATTGTAGATAAGACATACAGAACCATTCAAATGACGTATTAATCTATTTAATCATTCCCCTTCTTATGAGCTGGCATCACTTGAAAATTTATTCGATAAATACCCCTCTATAGACAAAAAACATTTACTTTTAATTTGGAATTGGGAACTGCAATACCAGTTGTATTGGCAAAATTGTTTTTACGGTTATAGATTTTGGAGGATTACATACCAACTGGTAATTGCGCCCTGTTGTAGTACATTCAGGTGTATTGTTATTTTTTAAGTGAGAGACTTGTTTTAAAAGATACCTTATATTCATGGGAAAGAAAATATAACGGTGGTGTTAACTTAGATTTCTGTATCTTTTCTGACTGGTCGTGTTTTCGAAATGTGTGCTTAACGAAAAAAGATTTTAACAACTTTCCTGCATGCTTAGTATGTGTTTTGTGTACCTATAGAGAATGTAATTGAGACTTAAGTATAAGTATATATATTTAAAACTTATTCACCTACAGGCCTGCTGCTCTTGGTGCACCTACAATTAATGATTCTAAATTTGTAATCATACATTAGGTACACATTTGTAATAAGTTGCTGTTTTTCACATTATGTACAAGGTGCCAACATAAAAAGAATTATTGGTTAATATTTTTAACCCTTTTAGATATAGCTCCTCTTTCCTGTTCTGATGAGTAAAATACTTTAAGAATGATATATCCTATTGTATTAATGTTTTTTTTCTATAGAAAATATAGGGTAAGTTAATCCTATTACCAAACCCTACCTCTTACAGACGTAGAATACTTACGTTGTGCTAGGACATCGCACACATTGAACATCTACAATGTTTTTAGAATCGGATCCTAGATCCCTTCACGATAGGATGAACAAGAGTGGTCCATAGAACGCATTGGCGGATCCAGAGGGGGGTTCCGGGGGTTGGAACCCCCCTTTTTTATTGACGATCAATGCATTTGAATGGGGTCATATAGTTGGAACCCCCCTTTATCCTGGAGGGTTGGGACCCCCCCACCCCCCTTTTAAAAATGTCTGGATCCACCAATGGAACGAGGGCAGTGTTCTGAGTGAACTTCCTGGTAGTGTTGTCTCATATCCTGTAGTTGCGCAATGACAAAATTGATGGCACATGTACACTATATTTATAAAAATTTCGAGAACAGTATTTTCGAAGAATTGTGTAAAACAGAGAAGTTGCTAACTTTAAAAGACAGTGATACACCAATAACTATATCTGAAATAAAAACACAAATTAAAAGATTAAAAAGTGGGAAAAGTTGTGGACCAGATAACAATTTTTTATGAAATTATAAAACATAGTAGTTCTGTAATGTTAACAGCAATAGCTAAATATTTTAACCTTATATTATCTACCTCTCTATATCCTGAAAATTGGAATAAATCATTTATAGTTCCTATATTTAAAAGTGGGGATTATCTAAATCCTTCAAACTACAAAGGAATTTCTCTGATGAGCTGTCTGAGTAAATTATTTAATATGGTTATAAATTGTAGGTTACTTACTTTACTTTTTTTTAAATAATATATGTCACCATCAACTAGGCTTTAAGAAGAACAGTAGGACTTCAGATGGTGTCTTTATTGTAAAGACTGTTTAATAAATATATAAATCATAAAAAGAAAAAGATTTATGGATGTAGACCTAAAAAAGGCTTTTGATTCAGTGTGGAGGTTAGGTCTTTTGTAATTTGATAAAAAATATGTATACAAATACTGAAGCTTCAGTGAAATCAGAGGAGAATATATCTGAATATGTCTCTATTGATAGAGGAGTGAATCAAAGGGATAATATGAGTCCAAACTTATTTAATAGATATAAGAAGATGTGGTATGAGTGCCAATGAGACAACTCTCCATCCAAGTCAAAATTTATAAAAGTAAACCATTATAGGTCACAGTACGGTCTTCAACACGGAGCCTTGGCTCACACCGAACAGTAAGCTATAAAGGGCCCCAAAAAATTACTAGTGTAAAACCATTCAAACGGGAAAACCAACGGTCTAATCTATATAAAAAACGAGAAACGAGAAACACTTATGAACCACATCAACAAACGACAACTACTGAACATCAGATTCCTGACTTAGGACAGGTGCAAACAAATGCAGCGGTTTTAAACGTTTTAATGGTACCAAACCTTCACCCTTTTTCTGAAACAATAGTGTAACATCACAACATAGAAAGACACACTATAAAATATCAACTGAAATAGCTTAACTCAATCAAAGGACATATTAACACCATTGAACATACACTGAACAAATAAATTTGACCTATGACACAATGTGAATACAAAATAAATAAACTAAGGGAAGAATAATAAAAGTAACATGTTATATCGGTAAGAAATGTTAAACAATTAAAGTTTATATAAATGATCTTCCAGAAATATTTGATGAAAACTGTAAACCAGTGACTCTGCAAAAAATGTCAATGAACTGCCTTATATTTGCAGATGACATTCTGTTATTATCTGAAACTCCTGAAGGTCTACAGATCTCTATAGATAAACTAAACTCTTATTGTAATAAGTGACAGCTCACAATAAAACACAAAAAAACTAAAGTAATGGTTTTTCAACAGAAGAATATGTTATATAATAAATATGATTTTTACTTAAATGGTGACAAACCAGAAAAGGTTTTAAAATATAAATATCTTGGAAATATAATTGAAGCGTCTGGGAAATTAACTTCATCACAAATTGCATTGGCTTAGAAAGGTACTAACGTTATGTTTACTATGTTTAAGTATCTTTCTCCATTAGAAAATGTGTCTATAAAACTATACAAAAAATTGTTCAAATCCCTAGTTAAACCCATTCTCATGTATAACTCTGAAATTTGGTATATGGATTTTTATGAAAAAATTTTAAGAGCTGAAAGACGAGCGCGAAGTAAAGACATGAGTAAATTTGATCTTTTAGCAATGATTGATAGTTTCCAAGTGGAGAAGACACATTTAAAATTTTGCAAATATATACTGGGCTTAGTAAACAATCTGCCAATATAGCAGCTAGAACAGAACTAGCCCAGTATCCCATAGATGTCTTTATTAAAGTACAATCTTTGAAATACTAAGCAAGAATATCCATTGATGAAAATAACCCTTTATTATATGATGCTTTCTGTTTATCTAAATGGCTTAGCACAAACGGTACTTTTTCATGGTTCTCATATGCAGAAAATATAGCCAATACAAATAAATTAGACATAAATCAAATATAGGATATAAACTATAAACAAGAGAAGAATTCATTCTCCAAAATAATTAAAAAAGAACTAAAAGATAGCTTTGAAAATATGTTCTTTGAAAAATTTAAATCAACTAATGAAACAAGTAAAATGTTCTTGTACAGTAAAATTAAGACAAAATATGAAATAGACAAATACATTCTTAAAAATAATTTTGAAAATCGAAAAATATTATGTAAAATGCGAATAAGTGACCATTTTTTGGAAATAGAGAGGGGTAGATATAAAAGAATTCAAAGAGAAAATAGAATATGTAAACATTGTAATATTAATGAGTTTGAAGATGAAACCCACTTTTTCTTAACATGTAAAATTAATAAATCTTTATGCAATCATCTTGAAAAAGACATAAATAATATTTGTCCTGAATTCTTTAAATTGTCTGAAACAGATAGATTAAAATCACTTCTATCTTCATTTGATATTATGCAGCTTACTGTTCCGTTTATTAAAAAGTCATTTGCACTGAGGAGAGTGGACACAACACCTTCATAAATATTATCATTTTTTTCCTAATGCTATATATGATGTTTAATATGTTATGATTTTTGCATTGTGTATATATTTGTATTGTATTGTTTATATGCCTTCAACCGCTCGGGGTATAAATGTGCATTTCATTAATAAATAAATAAATAAATATATTGTCCCTCCTGAAGATTCTTATAAACGATAAATATTTTCAACTTTGCCTCTCGACATAGATGCAGTCATGGTCATCGCCATTACAGATCACCTACTCTTCATAGTGTGTCCATAAATGATCTACCATTTAGGTCGCAATTATCTCTATGTAACGTCGCCGTCTAATCACCTTCAGACTGACAATTATGCGGAAATCGTAGGGAAAATCTATTCTTTGTAGATATTGTATTGGTAACACTTGTAAAAAAATCTTTATTTAGATAAATCAAACTTACAGTTATCATTTCAGATATTGCCTTTCACGTACTCTACAGAGTAGTTGGTATTGAAAAGATGCAACGGAGAAAAGATCATTTCAAAAACTATGTCTTGATGTCATCATTAAGGCGATATCATTCATCCTGAATCAGTAATTCAAAAATGCAAATTTTATCTGAATTACCCCCTCTTTAATGATAACTATATTCTAATCATCTCTAAAACCTAAACCACACACATTTCAACTACAAACACGTGTTGCAGGATCTCAGAATTGACAGCTTCATGTCTAAATCTCTTGGCTGTACTTCTGCAAGTTTCCTCTCCATATATACAGTAATCAGGCTAGCGACGTTTTTTAAAACTGGTCAATTTACTCATTATCAACAACACCTTTCTACAAAATGTGTGTCAAAGGAGCAAAAAATGTTGAGCCCAAATCCGTAAACTTGAAACACAATATTAAAATACAAATAGAGTCAGTAGAGGATTATTTCATACAAACTTGAAACATAAGACGTAGATACAAATCAGAATTTAAAAAAAAACTTCATTGGTATTTGAAACTCATGTTACATTTATCCGAAAACCCAAATGTTGCTGAACACCTGTTCAACTTTGTGACAAACATGTTGTTGTCCCCGCAGACAGAGCTACAAACAATATTGTTGATGTTTGTAAACGTTATATCACATTTTATTATATAGTATCAAAAAATTAATGTAGATTTCTTTGTAAAATAAATATGCAATATTTGCCGATATTGTTACCTGTCTTCCTTAATAAATAAACCTATAATAATGACCGATTGATAAGGAAAACGGGCATTGATAATTCACTTGAACACATCATATGCTCGTACTGCATTTACCAAAAAGGAAATCCTGAAAAATCTTAGGTGTGTTTTATATTCAACCAATGATGACGAGCAGGATGTTCCTTTGCTGTACTGAATACCAAAATTACTTAAGTTTCCTTCCAAACAACACTTCATTACTACAGTCGAATGCTCCACGAAATATCTTTAAAACGTTTTTATTATCTTTTTTAGCAAAATCATAGCCAAGCTTTAGAATTACTGTGAAATTACCTTCTCAAGGGGTAATGTGAATGAGAAATGAGTACTAAAACATTTCCAAGATATATTAGAGAACATGCAACTAGAATTTTTCGTGTGATGTATAAAACATATGACTTCTATCACAGGCGCTTGGGGAATGGATCTTCCTTTTTTTTTTCTTTTTTTGTGTTTATATAATTTATTTATAGTGAATATTCTTTAAAATTTCAACTTTTTCACTTATTTAGTGTTTTCTAATCTTGTCGATACGATAATACTATAACAGTACTTAGTTTATATATACTGCCCCTCCATTCTTAACAGAGGGGCAGCATACATAAATGTGTCGTATTGATAAGAAAAAGAACACACGAAATAATTTGAATATTAACGTAAATTGAAAAAAAGCGAATTGAGGGAGAGAAATTCCAGAATAAAAAAAAGAAACATATGATAGGAGAAAAGAGACAGAAACAAGCAACCAAATATTAACGATTTCAATAGCCAAGATTGAGGAAGTCTTGCGCCAAAGAGAACATTGCTAAATTTTAAGAAAAAGAAGAAACTGATAATTCACAAATAGTAAAAGAAAGTTAAAAAAAAATAAGACATCAAATGTTATAAACGAAGACATTCATTGTGATATTTTGGAGGGACGCTTGTTCTAAGAGTAATATTTTCCCCTGATTTTGTTTCACTCATAGTATCAAAATCATTTTTAAAGTTTCAAACATCTGAATTTTGAAAATGAAAGACGCTAAATAATATACACAAAGATTTTAAATCATGTTACATACATTCAAGACATCAAATTTATATTCAGTGCTAAAGATTGGTGTTGGAGACAATTTTGACACAAAATTACAAATTTTGCATGTGTATAAAAAATGCTTTTAATTCTATGGAAATTATGATATCAATGCTTGCATTTATTAATGCCAACCCCGGTTTGGGAAAATGAAAATATATAATGAAACAACTTCGAAAATCTCTGCAAAATGATTACTTATTTGAAGAAATGACGGAAAATTCTACGGTGAAATTTGTCCTTTCTCTATGTGCCATCAGGCATAGCAAGGACTGGGTAAATAAGTAAATTCTGCGGTCACTTTAGCGACATTTTCAAGTAAAAAGCTTGTACGCTTAAGGTAGATTCATGGTATACCGCCATCTTGGATTGTACAATCGCAGTACACAATCGGTCTAGTTATTTGCCCAAATCTGCAAATTAGGAGACAGATTTGCAATTTATTTGTCACACTGTTTATTTATTTAAAGAAAACTTGGTGATTTATTGTATTATTCAAAATATTCCAACAAATATTAAATTTTGTGTTTTGGAATCATTTTTTTCAACTAAGCCATTTAAGGGGAGATAACTCTTTTAGTAAAAAATTACACTGGCTTGATAGGGAAATTTTTAATTTTTACTTTTAGCAAGAAAACAAGTTCGGTGACACCATTTTTTTCTTTTTATTTTCTTAAAACATGTTATAAAACCTATCTTCTCACAATTTATTTCAAAATTCTATCTCATAGATTTCTTTTTATGCATACAAATGAGTTTTTTCATGAACAATCTAACCAGATTTAGGCAAGTTTCAACGACTCATAGCTTGAAAAATAGCACGGTGACCCATACTTTTTATTATATTTTTGAAAAAGGCATAGTAAAATCTTCATTTTGGCAAAGTATAAGAAAATTCTATCTCAAAAAATATATACCGATGATCTACCTTAATTAAAACGTTCTTTGGAACAACGTCAAAATCCTCTTTTTATTGGAAACGTCGTGTAACGCTCAGTGGTACCAATACCGTGCGCAACGTCTTAAACAAGTGAAAAAGTGGAAAATATTAAAGAATTTTTACCTAAAAAATCACACAAAAAAAGGAGAAAAAAAAGACATAGACAAAAGAGGGGGTCCATGTCCTTAGCGTCTGTGACTTCTCTATTTTCTTAATTCAAGTTGTAGACATTCAATGTTTTTTTCTTTTTTTTTAATTTCTATTAGAGTTGAAATATCTGATATTGATGTGCGTTGTTATGTGTTTTAGGGGCGTAAATATCGATAAAAGACCATTTCAACATAGTGTTAGCTTGTTTGGTGAACTTCTGTACACCAGGCTGAAGAGCCAAGGGTTAAATTAACAGTGGTGATAGGCTCATAGGATCTTTACAATTGTCAGTGAAATATTCACACATGATCTTTATAATCAGTATGATGCTGTTCGGGTATAGAATAAAACTACAGGCTCCAAGTGCCTGAATGTCTGACCCAGTTATATTACTCTTTTTTTTGTCAGTGTAATAGTCACACATCTTAACAACCACTTTGATGCTATTCGGTTTAAAATAAAACTACAGGCTCCCCAGGCATGAATGTCTGACCTATTTTTTTTTCTACCATAAATGACCTAATACTATTATTGTTTTCATGTTCTCATTATAGAAACGATGGTCAGGTTTTCGTTTTCTTGAAACTATATAAAAAGTTGTTTCGATATCAGAGGTTTTAAAGTAGATGATGTTTTTTCTTCAAAAGTTAACGCATCCAAAAGATTTATAAGAGCCTACATGTTCCAAAAATTAAATAAAAAAAGGTAAATCAAAATTCTGTGTTTTATTATAAAAAATCGATCAGAAATGATTGTGGAATGACACCTCAAGTTAAGCTATCTAGTAGTCAGCGCTTCGGTACTGGCGTGTTCAAAATGATACATTGCGATTTTACCTAATACTGTTTTAGTTGATCTTTAATTTTAGGTAATCCCAAATGTTTCATGATTATGGCTTCTTAAAGTTTTGATCTCGAGCATACCTGGTGACGCTAGGATAATCAAGAAACACGCACCATGCGCATAGAGATAGGTAGCATACGTTTTTTTAAGGACTTTGACTTGTATTGTCTATCACGTAACTAATGACCCATACAATGGTTACATTGTATAGGTAGTATATTGTAATATATTTTTACGATTAACGTGTCCTCTGTCGACCTTTAATAATATTTCTCGTGTAGAAACATACATTTTTATGGTATCTTTAGCGCTAATTTTGCCATTAATTACCAATTTATCTAGTACAACAAGTCATACATGTATCATAATCATATCGACATTTATCTAACAATCACAAGCTTACTTTGTATGTCTGCATGAGGATATCTATAGTGTCATTATCTTTAACATAGCTTAAACCTTTCAAATCTTACAAGGTATCGATCGACCATATTGCATGTTGGGTTTTTTTGTTTGTTTTTGTTTTTTTACAATATATTGTGAAATTAATGATAAAAATGCTGTCTATAGCATATAAGCGTACCTAGTAACTATAACTGACTTTTTTTCCATTTGTGTATTGAAAAAAAAGCCGACATAGACTTTTCCTTTAAAAAGCAACGCCAGTGGTTAATCTACTTACGTAAAGTTTTAATAAATGGAAAAAAGAAAGCCCGGGAAAAAATCAACAGCTGACTGATGAAGAGACCGGTCGTCTGCTCTAGTAAGTGGTTACATTGGTCCTCCTCGAGGTCAAAATCAGTCAGTTTAGTAGGTGGATTCGAATGTTAAAGAGTTTAATTGTTACAATAACAAACAAAATCATGTTCATAATATACAAATGGTAGTAGTGTCTTGATGAGAATTTATTTTATACATTGCTATTATTATATAGTGCATTTACTGCAGATCAAGAATTATCTAATGAAAACTCAAAATGCTGGTTTTCTACACTAAATAAAGTATTTAAAGTACTTAAACTTGATACAAAAAATTTGACCAATAATAGTGTTTTTAAAAATAGTCTGATAAGATACTATAGTCAGCAATCTGACAAGTTTACAACTACAAAAAATCAAATCTGGAGCTGTGGACAGTAAACTGGTGCTTTTCAGTAATATTTTTGTTCCAAATTTTGTTCCCTTCTATCTTCAAACCAATCTTACCAAAAATATAAAAAGTAAAATTACACAACTACTTATCAGTGCTCATTGTTTAAATATAGAACGGGGTAGATATAATAAACCCAAAATTCCAAGAGAACAACGTTTTTGCAAATTTTGCACTAAAGTAGAGACTGAAGAACATTTTTTGATATCTTGTGATAAATATAAAGATATAAGGCAAACTTTTTTCCAATCTTATGGTTTAGATTTAAAAGATTTGGGTAATGATTATTTTTCAGTTTCTAAACTTTCAAATCCACAAAATATTACTGAATGTAATTATTTATACAAATTTATTAGAGATGCATTAGAAATAAGAAACAATTCTTAAAAATATGGGTACAACTGTATTATTTTATATTACATGTGAAACTTTGAAATGTTGTTTTGTATATTATTATATGATTTGTAATGGAGAACACTAATGTAATATTAGTTATCTTAATAAAGAATCTGAATCTGAATCTATTATTTAACGTGAGTAAATTCAATCATACGCGTATATATGAGACAGTAAACCGACGACAAAAACCAAAGTTATTTAATTAAAAGGTCAACATAGGTATCGTGTTCAAGAATAGAAAAGTGCGAATACAAATGGTACGCTCTAAACCGCCCGGATTCTAGAAAACAATGCGAATGATTAGATTTTAGAGACTAGCAAAGTTTGCAAAGTTTTACCGTCATTACCAAAGACCATAAATGACAAGACATATATAAATTAATAACATAACCTTTGACAAGGATCTATTTATGAACATGTAGCGGTGTTACGCCCTCTTATTTTTAGATTCCAAGCCCATCCTTTTTAAAGCCTATCAATTGATGAACAAAAAGTCTTTAAATAGCACAAATTTGATTAGTACACAAAAGGCACTCAGCACCTGGTATAAACGTAAGATAAACGCAAGCATTAAGCACACGAATAATTTAAAATAAAACAAAAGTAACAATGTTGCAAAATTTATATATTTTTTTAAATAAAAGGATATCCATGTAACAAATGACTTGTTTGCACCGGAAGCGATGGATGCAATGCGTCACACGTGTACTTTAATGGACAAAATAAATACGTAACGGTAAAATATGTTTATTATGTTTCAATGGTTTCAGGCATCGTTCCAAATAAATTACACAAATAAAATGACAAAAATGTAAAACAGATTGATGGCGAGGTCGATGTTCTGCTCTAGTTCGTGATAACCTATAGTTACATTTTTTTCTTTTGATATTAAACCAAAATTATTTTAAATGACAGATTTAGAACGGCATCCATGACCTCACAGTTGTTCATCTAAAAAAAAAGGAGCGATATCTACCGAGTCCAAAACATTTCCTTTATCACTTTCTTGACCGATCATTGTGTCCTTGTAATTTTAAATATTTGGCACATTGTAGTAAAAAAATTACACTCATCACTTAATGCATGTCCCAGATATATAATGACAAAATACATCCCAAATGTTATTTACCTGTCACCGTGTATACTTAATGGACAAAACATGTAGCTTGTTAAACAGTATTTTGCTGTTGAAATTCACAAAATATTTGTGATTTGCGATTCATTCTTTCCTTGAATTTTTATTTGTTCATCAATTTGAAAATAAAAATCAATAAAATTCTAACAATGCAGGTTTATATAGCTTATGAGTGCTAAATTTACTGCAAGTTGCATGGGGTATGGCTTGTTGAAAACTAGGTTGATACAATCCACATTAAAATCTTCAAATATCTTGATTACATGCCATCACACCAGCAGTGATCACTTGGGCAGTTGTCTGGGTTTGAATTGCACGTGATAGTACACCATCTATCCATTGATGGATCACCAAACGATGTCATGCTGCGGCATTTCATTGATTGTACATGCGCATATTGAACATTGTTTTGACTGTAGCTTTGAGTAGGCGGGCATGTACACGAGCAGACGGCTGCCGGACATACTCCCGTAGGGCATAAAACAGAACACCATTCGTCAAACGGTCTATTGTTATTCCACAAGGGCACAGCTTTACATACAGGGCGAATAAATCCCTCACATTCAATCATACCAGATTCCATGGCCGTATCCATTGGCAACGACGATACATATTGCAATACCATAGCTGTAATTTGATTTTTAGAATCCAACATTGAATCATACGACACTTGTTTCGAAATTGGTGAATGTTGTCTAAAGCTTTCACGTTGTGTCGGTTGAGTGTTTCTGTACTGTTGAGGTGACTTTTGCCTCTGATACACATAGACTCTATTTTGAGAGTTATGGCCAGCATTTAAACTCCGTTGAGTGTTTGAGTTCATATACTGGTAATTATTAGAACTTTGAGCGTTTGAGTTCGTTGGCTGGTATTTATTAGAACTGTGAGCGTTTGAGTTCGTTGGCTGGTATTTATTAGAACTGTGAACGTTTGACTTCGTTGGCTGGTATTTATTAAAACTTTGAGCGTTTGAGTTCGTTGGCTGGTAATTATTAGAATACGAATCCACTGGTGGTTCCATAACAGATGCATCGTATACGTTTTGAACGGTTTGTTTCGGTATAGGTGTAGTTTTTGCAGGGTTATGAATAACATTCATTTTAGGACCTGTTTTACTGATAAACACACCTCTTTGTCCAGGACGATTTAGAGGCAGTGCATGGGCTCGGCTGCCTATTGAGACATCAGCACAATTGATGAAATGTTCTTGTGGTCCGCATCCAAAACATTCACCGCCTTGACCATTGCTTCCCTTGTTCTGAGCTGCAAACAACAACAAACAAAATCATTTTGATGCAATACAAATAATTAAACTAAATGTGATCCAAATTACTCACTTTTTCTAGTATGGAGATTGGGGGTTAATTTGGATTATACCAGCAAAATTAGTTTCATGTCAAATCAGATAAAACTTCACGAACAAGTTATATTGCTGTACATTTTTAGGGAAAAGAATTTTGGGGTAAAACGATAAGAAACACTATATCATACCAATATGTAAACTGAACACTGTTCATAAGTATGAGCTTGATTCTAGGTTGAGTAAATTCTATGAAGACCCATTAAGTACAGAACAGATATGACCAAAGCCCCTTCTAAGCAACCATTACCAAAGATGGTTGTTGGCATTAAACCTTGTACCTTAAAATATTCCCGAATGAATTACGGTTGCCTATAATTGCTTAGATACACTTCATTTGAACTTTGGTGGATAGTTGTCTCATTGGCAATCATACCACACCTCCTTATTTTCATATAGTACATGTATATGTTTGAGTGACAACTATTACAAAGCGTCCCCGTGTCCATTTTATTGCCGTCTTCATTTAAACATACATTTTATTACTGAAACTAACTTTCTGTCTTATCCTCAAACACATCACTAATATGAAAGGAATATATTGTTTTTTAAAATCATTCTGCATTTATCGGCATGTCTTAACAATAACACATTGTATTAATAGACCTTAAAAAATCTGCGTACCTGCTCGCCATTTCCACTGCAAGACACACTGTGAACAACTCAATCCTGGTGGCAGCGATAACTGAAATTCCATAAATAAGTTAGAATCTGGTGAGTCTATGACATATCGCTTTCCGTGACCCATAATATTCAAAACATTTCTGTTTAAACATTCCTGAGTTACAGCCCTTGAGGGATTATTGTTAGGGCAGAGTCGGAATTCGTAGTACCCTTTATGATTGCTCGTTAATTCTACTGTCACGTTTATAATCTGTCCTGTGGCGTAATGCCGGGCAATAGTTCCTGTGGCATATTTGCCACCTGCTTCATTATTTCTTGGACTTATCCAAGGGTCACCGCAAGGGCCACATCGACCACCATCATCCATCATTTTCTGAAGAAAAAAAAGAAATTATTCGAATTTTTCAACAATAATTATTACGTCGTCCATTTTGTATTCCTGTTCCTGAGATGATAGGAACATTTAGATAAATGACCGCATGAGATTAAGGTTCTTTCCCTTTCCGAATATGCAGGATTTTTCTTATTTTGTGGTTTGTTTACAAAATGAAAATAGAAAATATCATTACACTATTGGTTTAATATCTATTGTAAAATAATCTCAACATTTATGTTTACGCTTGAAAATGTCACATAGAATGCATTAGATTCTGAAAAGTAACTTGACAATCATTTTTTAAGGGATGTCAACAAGTATGCTTGGTAGTTCCGAATATAATTTCAAAATGATACTCGACTGATCGGTTTCCTATTACATGTATCACATTGTCCTTTTTTTATAAAATTGATTTTCTTGTGAATGCACATCGGATAATTAAATAGTAATCTTCAATTAATCATAATTAAAATATAGTTTCGTGTGTTTGTTTTAAATTGTCGTTTAAAATGTCTCCGAAATTTTCCGTTTATAAGGGATTCTAAAAAATGCATACGTATACCTAACAACAAAATTATTTTCATTTACCTGTGTTTAAAGTTATTGCAAACGGCTGATATTTTTGTTCGAGCAGATTGTTTTTCTTTAATTGTTTAACATTTCATACCGATATAACATGTTACTTTTATTATTCTTCCCTTAGTTTATTTATTTTGTATTTACATTGTATCATAAGTCAAATTTATTTGTTCAGTGTATGTTCAATGGTGTTAATATGTCCTTTGATTGAGTTAAGCTATTTCAGTTGATATTTTATAGTGTGTCTTTCTATTTTGTGATGTTACACTATTGTTTCAGAAAAAGGGTGAAGGTTTGGTACCATTAAAACGTTTAAACCCGCTGCATTTGTTTGTACCTGTCCTAAGTCAGGAATCTGATGTTCAGTAGTTGTCGTTTGTTGATGTGGTTCATAAGTGTTTCTCGTTTCTCGTTTTTTATATAGATTAGACCGTTGGTTTTCCCGTTTGAATGGTTTTACACTAGTTATTTTGGGGGCCCTTTATAGCTTACTGTTCGGTGTGAGCCAAGGCTCCGTGTTGAAGACCGTAATGTGACCTATAATGGTTTACTTTTATAAATTTTGACTTGGATGGAGAGTTGTCTCATTGGCACTCATACCACATCTTCTTATATGTGTGTGTATTATCTAGGGTAATTCGTCTTCAACATATGAAAATTTTTATTCTGCCCTTCCACGAAATATTTAATTAGATTTCTTTTTGTTTATTTTTTTTGTGTTATTGAACTTTGGAATATTCCTCCCTGACAACCAATCAGACATTAGTTTTAAGTTGACTCAAGGCCTAAAAGTACATTAAACGATGCTTAATAGCTAGTAGCAGATACATCTGTCTTTTAAAATACAACTGGCTATATAGACACTAAACAGTTATTGTCTTTATCCTGCAATTAATTTTGTACATTGTTTTTGCTTTAAAAGATAGAAAAACTCGCATTTATTGCATTTATTTTCGATTTAAAATCATTTGAGGCCCGCGTAGTAATATTAAAAATCACACAATCAGACCGGTACGCAGAAAAGAATCTCGCATGGTCAACAATAATACATCGCTCAAAGTTAATAATTTTATTTATTATAATATATCAACTAATTTCAACAATAAAAACAAATAACAAAACATTGCCCGATTTAAAACAAAAGTGTATGATTTGTCCTACGCTTCGTAATGTTGAACTGAACGTGACATTCACTGAACATGCTGAAATTGACACTGTTGATTACATGTACACATTAAAGTTTTGAACTTGAAGATTGGCGCCGAAGAAAATGGAGTTCATCCTGCTGTTCATGTTTGTCTGTCAGCAGAAAATGGGCTTTAAAGAAATGCTTGAAAACAAACAGAACGTAAATTAATCTATAGTTAACACAAGGTCAACCAATACGTCATTGGAATGCGACTGCAATACACATTCTGAGTTCACGGAGGTTCATACAACACTCGTCAACAGCAATACACAAACATAGTCCGGCAGTGGGCGGAGCTTAAAGCGATATCTGTATAGTATACAAATACAGGCTAGCGATATCTGTTGGGCTGTATATGTATAATAAGACACCCAATTGCAGGATAAAAGGATCGTAATGATGATGTGTGGATAAATTTATCGGTTTTCAAGAGCTAAATTGACAGCGCATCATCCCTACAATGGCTTCTATTTTTACGACTGAAAAAATTTGGTGGCGTAATGGGGAAGTAGAATCCTGACTGCTCCATCTAGATGGAGGTATGGGACCGGCCGAGTTGTGACGAATGTCATTAAGATAACACAATGTGACAGTTGTTTGATCTGGTTTGACTTTGTCATCATTTATATTCAATAGGTGTTTATTAAATTAATGATTATGGCACTGTTTTCTTAATTAGTACATGCAGTAAATGAGCTATTAATCATGGTATATATTTTCCTGGACTATAAATCAATCCCAGATAATTCTTTAAATAGTTTACCGGTCCTTTATACAATGACCTACAAAATTTAAAAAAAGATAACGTTATTGTGATGAGGGCAGTTACAAAGCAAATGTTTACTCGTAATTTACAAAATAATTTTCTTGGATATCTCCGTGTAAAAGTTTCAACGATCGCTGCTGACGCATACAGATGTAATTGCATCTGTACTAGTCTATTGAATCGTTCCTGGCCCATTGATGCACAATTGTGTGTTCCCATTTTGTAGATATTTTACCGAGCGAGTACTCTAATATCGCTCGGTGAAACAAACGTGTACTCGATTAGTAATTCTTTACGGAGTTGACATCCTTAATTTTTCTATATCCTGGTATTTCCTGATACGTTTGGTCGATAACAATAACCTTCACAAAAATGCCACTCTACACACTTGCAGTTAATCTTTGTAATATAAAAAAGCCCAAGGAAACAATGTGTTATAAAATGGATTTGATAAAGTAAAATTGGTTAATTGTTGTTTGCTTTATGTCCAGTGGCAAACATTTCATGAATGTTAAGTACGAGATTTAATACAGGATAACATTTTATTAATCTGATGAACATTGCATTTATACTTTTTAACCAAAATAAATCAAATGAATTTAACATTGTAATGATATTACCACATGCAGCAATAAAAATATTAATTTGAAGGGAAAACATGAATCAACGAATAATAACCTATCAATTTCAGGACAGGGATTTATAAATAAACTTTATTAATTAACAAAGAAGAATGCTAATTTAACATACAAATGCAGTCCAATTATATAATAAATGCTAAACAATCATGCATCATTCATTTCACGTTCCAAATAAAACATATGTAAGGAAAGTAGACACAACGAGCTATTCTTTTAATTTTTCGCTTCGTTTTTCTTTTCAATACATATTCTTGACTAAGCAAACTCGTCTCGGGGGTGGGGGTGAGGGGGAGGGAGGGGCATAATCCGCATCCGGATAGAAGAGATGGTTGGATGCAGCTTAAACCATTGAACAATCTGGTACATGTACTTTATGGAAGCTGTTGCAACCCTTTTTTATGAGAAAAAATATAGATTTTACAAACGTTTGACCAACTTTAGAGTACGCATGCATTATATGACATATTTACTGTCCTTCCCTTCATATTCTGATCAGAAGGAACCTTTAATATCTTGTTTAAATATTCATGATATTCAAGCTTTCAAAATCCTTAAAAAAATAAAAATCGATATTAGTACGTCTAAAACACCAAAATAGGAAAAGGAATACGTGTACTGAATGTGTGATCTTTGCTGTATCAATAACGTATAGGAATTTAAAAAAAAAAGCGTATAAAAGTTCATTGCTAAAATTTTACATTTGGTTCTGAACGATTCCGTAACTTTTCATTTCATATATCAAAGGAAATTGATAACGACTGGCTTAATACTGGCTAGCTGCAGGCATGTGTCAGCCTTAATTTTATCTGCATGTAAGCTCGACCGCAAAATATAAACACGTAAAGACTCAAAATATCAAAAGGAATCAATAACAAAATAAACAACAATTTAAGTTGTTATCTTTTCAAGGTTTAAGTGGAAATTTTTTAGGCATGGTGTTTCGTGTAGAATGTCAACAGGTAGTGTGTGACAAAAACACTACGACAACATTGTGTGTATTATGCATCTGCGCCTGAGCTAAATTCCAGGCAAAGAAAGAAGGTTATAACCTCGACAATCAAGCGCAGGACTACGGGAAAGTTCGGGGTGCCGAAATCTGGCTTCGGAAATTGACACGGATTAAGTGTTGTGATTAGTTTCTTTTCTGATCTAAAGACGAACAATCAATTTTCCGGATCGGTTATCGGGGATGTGTATAATGCTAAATAAGTCAGTTAGCGAAATTCTTAGGCTTTTGTCCAATCCTTTGCGATGTCTGCGTAGTCTTCTGTTACCGTCGGAAAGTGATAGTGCAATTTCCCCTGAATTCATTTTTACATCAGAACTATGGTTTTATGGTTTTCAATTATTACCCAAAATCCACAATATCACAACTTTATTTGGAAGGTAGAGGTTCTTATGTCAAATTTATAATCACGTATTTTTTTGCTATTTTTTTTTAAATATTTTATTGAAAGGCATTACAAACCGAAAACAAATTATATGATGAGTATTATAAATTAATTCATTTTGCTTCAGGGTATATGTTACGATACAAAATTTTAGAAAACATAGAACTAATGCACTCAACAGCAGTTTACACAAAAAATAACACTGAATAACATTTTTATTATAAACTATATATTAAAAAAAAAATGACGTACATAATTTCAAATCTTTTAAAATTCAATTCCACTTGGTTTTATCAAATTTTAGATGTTTACCCTCTGAGATAAACATTTACAAAGGAAATTGGCCATACCTTTTTTTGGATTGCAAAATTCTACTTCAAAAACATTCCTTCTGACCCCGTTGGCGTTAAAAGATCAAAACAGAGATTTTACAAAAATCAATTTTAAAATATTCTATCAGTAATTGTTTTCTTTGGAAATAGCCCCAAATAACATTAAGAGATAGAAGACAGAGCATGTACGATTATTATCGTATCATGTACAGATGTAAAAAGTACAAGTTTGTTTCTTGCTCGTTAATCATAATTGTCATGTGTTGCTGTTGCTATATACCTTTTAGGATTTTTTGTTGTGATAATATATGATGATGTCTTACCAAAAAAGAAAAATGACTAAATAAAGACGGATACGTTCAACAGAATATCTCATGAAACACAATAAAATTTGTAGACAAATATAGTATTGACATGCTGTGCATGTTATTTTGTACAACTACAGTGGTTTCTTGACATGAATGATTGCAGAATATCCTTGACACATTTTTTTTTTATACTTTCGCGTCATAAAAGAATTATCATTAATGATAGATAAAGTGTAATAGGGAATAAATATATTTAAAAAAAACAAAGATTTCGCATAGATAAACGCACATAAAAAACAACATGCTCTCAGTAAATTGCATAAATAACGTTAGGGGTAACCAGTAAAAGATGTTAAAATGGAAATGCAAATGAGAAAGATCGAAATGTTTTAATGATTTTAAAGGATTCTTTCAGTCAAAAGAAACGAAAAAGGTGAACGGACAAACAAGAAACAGCGAACATTTAAAGCTTGAGTTTTGGTCAAGCCGAAGCCGCGAGAAAACACTTGAGTGATTCTAGATCGTTCGGAAAATTGTGCATATACATTTTTGCATCTCACACCTGTTTTCTTGCACAGTCATGTAGCACCTGTCGTGTTGCTCATGTAAGTAAAAACTCGATGACAAGTCTAATTCCGTGATGTCACATTCGAGGCAAAAAGGACGGTGCCATGGTTACGACAATTGGAACATATATGTCGTCATCTGTGAAACAGATATCCCATAATGGTCAACCAACTCGTGTGATGACTGAAAATGTTCGTAGCGATGACTTCAACTTCACCACTTGGAACCCTTGTAAGAAAATCATGATAGGTAATGCAAGCTCTAGAATATCGTATTAACAGGGAGAACAATACTCCATATGTAGGCGCTGCTGGAGTGTTGCTACATAGAAATGAAAATTTCACAATTGGGAAGCTGAAATCACCTCTATTGTCGTACAGTTTTATCTCAACTGGCCCTAATTGTCAATATTGTAAGTAAAAAAATTTAGGCAGACTAAACTGTATCTGTTGTGTCCTTTATTTCAAGTTTAGTGGTATAGATGCGTCCAACAGAGTCACCTAACTTTGAATTATTTTGTCAGAGGACCTCATATAAATACCGGAACACTTAAAGGATAATGCTAGCTTCTTTTCGTTCTTTCTAAGAAGCTCCTGTATGTTGTCTACAAGAAGAGGAGGACAGTCGGTGCCCATGGGAATGCCGATTGTTTGCTGAAAAACATGTCCTACAAACTTAACAAAAAGGTTGCAAATAAATAAAAAGCATCTTGATAAAACATTTTCAGAGAATATTTTGTTTGAATCATAGTGTTTGTACGATTCACCCCTCCCTAAATAGACTTCTTCGGACATTCTTTTTTATGAAATAAATTTTCAGTTTGTCTTAAAGTTTGGAATAGTAAAGTTTTGTGCAAAGGGTTCGGTCAAAGCTTTACACACCAATAAAATTATAAAAAGAAGCATTCAATTCTTAAATAAAGCTTATTGTTGAAGGCCGTACGGTGACCTATAGTTGTTAATTTCTGTTTCATTTTGGTCTATTGTGGAGAGGTGTCTCATTGACAATCATACCACATCTTCTTTATATATTTACACCATCGAGATCCTGGACAAGTACAACGACTATTAAAAGAATAATTCTTGTCTTCTTCTTATTGATATAAATAAATAACTCGCTTCATCCTCTTTATCTCTCAATATCAAGCATAACTCATATTTTTAAGCAGCAAATCAAGTTATTATAAGCCATATTATTTAGAAACGTTATTTTCACTAAATACCCATTATTAACCGGCTATTTGGCATTGCAGATGCAATAAGTAATACAGATCAACATCTGCTGTACACAATGGTTACACCCACTGTATAAGGGTTTGGATGGGGTCCTTCAATTCTGTATTGTTTAATTTTTTAAACCAATTTTCTGTATTCTTTAATAAATTTTGTCCATCATTCTCTATTCTTTATCTTTTTGGTCTGTGTTTTCTCTATTATTTATATTTTTTGCCCTTTATTTTGGACTTTTTGTCCATTGTTCTCTATTCTGTAAACCCAACCCAGACCTCCTGTATGAGGGTCTTGATGGGGTTTACAGAATAGAGAATATGGCAAAACAAAATGATGAATAGAAAAAATGAGCAAAAAATATAAGGAATAGAGAATAATGGGGTGCAAAAGTATAAAGAATATTTGTGGAAAATAAAAGAATTGGGTAATACAATACTGATTACAGAAATAAACGTTGGAGCTGCTGGTGAACTGTCCGTTTTATATGGCATTATACATGTACTTTGTAGCCAGTACTTCGGTATTGGCATGCATTATAATAATCGAATTCCGATTATGTCGCTATTCCTAATAAAGGTAGCTTGGGTGTCTAAGATTTTTCTTTGACTTCTGTAAAAGACTTCTTGGTCAATGAACTTTCAAATTTTAATATAAAATCCGGAGGTCACGGACCTTGTTTTTCGTTAAAATACATTGAAATTAACGAAATCACAGTTATTTTATAAGGGTTATACAGGGGAAACTTACTTTTTCCTTATTGAGGAACCATTAAATGATAGAATTGGTTAAAATTCAATGAGACAATTGCTTTTCATAAATAATTCCGAATTATTAAATAAAAATAAATGGTCACGAGCCTCAATTTTTTTTTAAAATCCCCTAAAACACAAATTGTCCTTTCAAATTCAGTATAATTATCTGCCCTTGTTTTTAAAAGGATTTTTTTTCTGAAAATTACGACACTTAATTTTTTGATAGTTTATATTTGAATTTCAAGTTTTAGATGTGTTTGTTATATATTGAATGACACTTGGTAAAATATTTTTAAACCATGCCCAGAAGGGATGCTCAGAAAAAAGACACCAAACCTTGCGGTTATAAAACTTTCGAGTACGATTTTGTACTCAGGCTCAGTAATCAACCAATCAAAATACTGAATTTAATGCTTCGATCACAAATATTGTACTCCAGTACTGAGTGAAAATTTATGACCGAGGGTCCAGGTAACGTATTACGTTCCGAATGAAACCAGCATCTCGCTGTAAAATGTGCTTTGTCGCTTGATTTCTAACAAAATCTAAATTCAATTCTTATATTTACAATAAAAATTATCTGACATTACATTTACAGAGAAAAAAATTGACAGTTTTGATTTATTTCAGTACAAAATAATGTAGATTTACATGATGATAACCTTGTAATGATGAGGGCACGTGGTAAACGGTTCCAATACGAAATAAAAGTCTGCAACATTTCCGCGTGCCTTATTTTTAGGCTAATTGAAAACACACTCAGATTTTGTACCGTAAGAGTGGAATATCAGGATATCACAGTGTCAATTTATACAGATTGATAGATCTAGATATTTTGGATTGTGAATTAGTCCAGTTCTTTTTCATTCTTATTCTAGGACCTTCCGTTTCAGCACTTTACAGTTATACAAATTAATCTGTATAATTGGAACAATTTTAGATTATGTGTTAAATATGTATCATAATTTTCTGGTATGTGGATATCATCTTTGAATAACGAAAACAGCCAGTTAGTTCCCCAACTTTCCTAAAATAAACTGAGGAGGTTTTTGAACTCCCTCCTCCCCCCTCAAAACTCGAAAAAAAAAACCAAACTTGCGGCATTAAAATCGAAAAAAACCAACAGTCCTCTTATAGAGTTGAATTTTATTAACCTTTGATTTCTGGTGGAATATCACAGTCATAAATTAGTGGTGTCTATTTACAAATATGCAAGACTGTGTTAAATTAAAAAGATCAATATAAGAATAAGGAGATGTGGTATGATTGCCAATGAGACAACTATCCACCAAAGTTCAAATGAAGTGGATAAAAGCAATTATAGGACCACCGTACGGATCAACAATGAGGAAAACTTATACCGTATAGTCGGCTATAAAAGGCTCCGATCTGAAAAATGTGAAACGAGAAAAGTAACATCCTAATTTATGATATATTAAAACAATTTACGAAAATCACAAATATAACTTATAATGTTCATAATTATAGTTTTAGCTGCTTCGCATGTGTATTCTCTTTATGATTACACAAATACGCGTACCATATTTATTTTTAGAGGACAACATCTATAAAGTTTTCTGATCATATTTGTTATTCATAGTACCAAATAAGATATGTCTAAAATTAAAAGAAAACGGATAAGGTATTTGTGGTTTATTTCAAAATAAAGTATACATGAACAACAATATGAATGATAATTTCATGCAAATGAATTAAACGAACCGAAAATCAAAACTTACCGCAAATCCGCCACAGTTTAATTCATTGTCGTTGTAATTTTTAGGAGTTTTAAATCCATATCTCCACATAGAGGACCTCATTGGGGGTTCAATCATTCTGCCATGACCCCAGACTGTCCCAATACACAACAAAAACTGGACTAACGTTAGTTTATCCATAACTGTATGTGTGAACGGTAAATATGGAAGTGAATGATTTAGACATGTTATAGTCCATGATGTGTGACGGAGTCGTTACAGACAATGATTTTCTCATAAATATGACAATTTAGGACCCATAAATAATGTTTGACCAGTTTTATTTAGAACGTATTGTAGAAGAGCGGAAAAAGTTCCCCGAATGCATCGTGCCCTTCTCCTCGTGTCACGCCAATTTGTAATTGCATACGTCAATACCATGCCAGTATAATATAAAGGAAATAAGTTGACAGCCTTGACGAATTCAAACTTTAAACACAAAGTGTTTCTTTTTTTTTATAATTCTGTACTTTTAACTCAGTTTTCAAAGAACAAGCTACAGCAAGGCTCTATCTATTTCAATAAAGTTTAGTTTTTGTTTTCAAGTTTCATGATATGAGTTCATTGTGTTTGATGCATGCGAGAAGCAAAAAGCGCAGTGAATCATAAATAACAACTGCCATATATCTTGGTTGTATGTATGCCCGTAATTCTTACTAATGGATATATCAAATTTGAGTTTTACCTTTTCACAATAAAACAAATCTCACTATTAGTCTTAATTTGGTCTCTATGCATACTTTTTTTAAACCGCAATCAACTGATGTTTGCACAAATCTTTCCGCATTTTGAGACAAAATCGTATTGGTTAGTAGACATTTTATTTAAACCGTTACTATTTCCTGTAAAAATTTAAACTTAAGGTAGATCGGGTGTGTTTTTCTGAGCATACCTTCTGGGCATGTTGCAAATATACTTTTTTGTTTTACAAATATTTTACAAAGTATTATTCAAAATACAACAGAGATATTTTAAACCTGATATTTTAAGATTAAACTTTAAAAAGATTAAGTGCCGTTAAGTGTATTTTAAATTTTTAGAAAAGAATCATTTCAAAATCAAGGGCAGATTATTATATAGAATTTAATAGGAGGGGGGATTATTCAAGAAAATAAGGCCCGGGACCCACTATTTTTTATTTTATATTCCGCAAGTATTTACAAAAAGCAATTCTGTTGGATTTTAACCAATTCTATCGTTTAATGTTTCCTCAAAAGGAAAAAACGATGTTTCGCCTATATAACCCATATGAAATAACTGTGAATTCTTTAATTTCCGTGACCCCCAGGTTTTATATTAAAATTTGAAAGTACAATTGACCCGGGAGTCTTTTACAGAAGTTCAAGAAAAATCTATCGTCGAACATTAAGACACCCCAGCTACCTTCACTGGTTTTTCTTTTTTCTGCATTTTAAAATATTTGAATTTTTATTATTATAGTTGATAGATAATAATCTGATGAAAATAAAAATTCATTAAACTAAAGCTAGAATCAAAAGCATGAATCATTTTAGAGAAGAAACAATTATTAAACTTCGGAACTAACGATCACATTTGATTGCACAATCATGTAATCATTTTACAGGAAATAGTAAATACATCATCATTAACAAGTCAGAAATAGCTTTTTTTTATTTCTTTTTCATGGATATTGCAATGGATAATTGTTATCGGGAATCGCGTAACGAAAATGGCAATTGTTCTGGTGATGTCATGTTCATACCTACGTACTAACCAATATCGCTTCAAACAAATAAAATTATACTGAAAATTGCATTTTCAGCTTCAAATGACGTAATCAAAAATCGTTTACTATTAACATGGTATTGATCAAACTCGGAGAAGCTCTTCAATTAAATGTAAAGGCAGACGACACTTAAATCATCAAACGGCTGTCATGTCATTTACAGTTAATTATTGTGTTCAAACAACTTTACATGTGCTAAACATAGCCTTTTAATTAAATTTTTATATAAATTAATTCATAAACATTTTTAAATCAATTAATTCGGTAACATTTTTATATAAATTAATTCATAAAATTTGTAATGTAAATGGTACATCAAGGAAATCAAATTGTGTAATATATGTACTATGTATCATAACTCGGCGTAGAGTGTGCAAGTTTACAGAAGCGTATTAGGGACATAGTAAAAATGACATTGAACGTTATTTCAAGGTCAAAATGATGTCATTTAAAATCATAAAATTTTGACTTCAACTAAAAATTTTAACTTTTCAAATCTCGGAATTGTGACTTTTAAAATCTTGAAATTTCAACATTTTTAACTTAGTCAAAATTTTGACTTTAAATAAAAATTTCGACTTTTTCAATCTCGAAATTTTGACTTTTAAATCTCACATTTTCGACTTTTAAAAACTCAAAATTTCGACTTTTCGACTTTTCTTTGGTATTTAAACGTTGGCGATTGTCACATTCACAGTCATTTATAATAGCAATCGGAGACAGATATACATCATAAACTTGATGAGTAGTTTTTAATGAACAAGACCATTTTACTAATTTTTTACAACTTTTTACAACTTGAATATAGATTTGAAGAGGCTTTAGATAGAAATATTTTTTTTTGCAGAAGAATAAATTAAATATGTTTTACCAAGGATTTGTATAGTCTTGCTATACAAATTCTTGGTTTCACGTACAAATATCTACTTCAAGTCTGGACTTCAGATATGCGGATCAAGGCAACCCCGCTAGTTCGACACACCTATATTACGCCATATTTTTATTTAACAGCCTAATATTGAAAGACAAATCCCACAAGTTTGAGCTTTCTAAAAAGCTGTGGACTGCTTCGCTCTATACTAATGTAAGGTAATATGTGTGCATGTGGTTGTTGAATTAGTATTCTGGAGGTGTGCCTCTCTGAAGGTGTGCCTAGATTGACAGAAGTTATAAAATACAGATAATGCATTTTTGTAAACATTGTATAGGAACATTGTTTAGCAAAACAAATCGTGCATATTGCAGATTAATAAACACGTATTAATAATTGATGTTTCAATGTTGAATTTCAGTGTGCAATGTATGCATAATAAAACGAACATGAATTAATGACAGTTGATCGAAACTGAAATACACATAGTTAATTTTCCGGCATTTGATGTCTTATCCTGAGACGAGAAACGTTTGTAATTCTTTATCTCATTGAAGCCAATAGCTGTTGCTGTATCTCAGCCGCATCATTAGGCAACCAATCAGAATCTATATGTGATTAGTAATTATTTCAAGATGGCGTGTATATCGACTGAAACTAATAGCTCCGCACCGTGATGCGAAGCAATAACATTCAACATTCCAAAAACTAGAAAAATGAGCAGCTCATGAGTCGTCCTGAATATGCATGGCATATTTGCCACTTGAATGACCATTGTGTAAACAAGGCAAAGTCAATTGGCCTTTAAAACCAACCATAACACATGGGATGCAAAATGTCCTCAGATCTGACGATCCTATGACAGTGTTGTGGAAATTAAAATATGGAATATGGGCAAACAACATTTTTTTCCTGTTAACATGCATGTTCTTTCCGAAGTAAAACTTTTCAATATTACATGCTAGTCCATATCATAATTTAAGAACAAAAACAATTTCTGAATATGAATTGCCAAAACGTTGGAGTGACGCTTTAGTAATTTGCGCCCATGTCTCCTTCCATGATCACTTGATAATTTTTTTTTAAATCAATGCGAAAAATATATAATTTAAAATGATAAATATGTTCAAAATAAATAGCTATCGACATATTTTTTATGCATTATCTTTATATTTACCTGTATTACCTGTAAAATGAATGCGCGAAAATAGTATAAAAAGGTGCGCGCAAACGTAAAAAGAAAAATAATCTACAAATGCGCGCAAATGTAATGCGTCCAGTTGTATGGTCAATTTTTACTTAATATGTCATAAGATATATCTTAGAACAATTGTTATGACCATCTTATTACTATCATATGATATGTCATAGAATGTAAATCAAAGCTGTGTAAGATAGTCATACCTATGATGCTCTTATGCCTGTCATAAGGGAACATATTTTCTTTTATTTTAAATAATGATTAAATTAATGGAAGATGTGTCCATGGGACACAGATGATGCCCCCGCTTGCAAATAACGTTATAAAGGGAGATAACTCAAGAACGGTAAAAGTGACGCAACACAAATTCGAACTTGATCTGTGTTTTGTAGTAATAAGCATTGTGTAAAAGTTTTTGTGTATAACATTTTATTGAGGCAAACAAAACTAAAGTTAGAAACGGAAACTAATTTGGGACGTACGGACGGCCAAGGGTACCACGTAGTACCCCCTCCGGTGCGGCGAGGGCATAAAAATGATAAAAATAACGATAAAAGTAATAAGTATGAAAAAAATAATTATAATCATTTTTATTATTTACGAATATAATTTTATTATTATAATGAACATGAAATTATATATAAAAAGGAATTAAAATCTGAGTTGAAAATTTTTTATAATAAAGTTTGTATATATGTAATAAAATTCTAGATCTTCGTATTCATGTACTATTTTACATGAAGTGTTATTTAATTTTAAGATTTGGTACATCTAGTAACCGTTAACGAAATATCCGTGCAAATACGTTAATAAACTACTATATAAAGAAAGCACTAATATATAGTATATTAAATTATATGGCCTTCCAAATACCGTTTCGATTCCTAACTTCACTGAAGAGACATTAATTGTCGAAATCCGGATATGGTGTACTAATTTTTGCACCTTTTGTTTGCGGTATACATTCTTTTCTGCAAGTTTATTGTTTTCTGTTTGGTATTAAATTAATAAATAAGATCCATTTTGTTACATCTGGTGATCCGTATATTTGGCAATCGCCAATGGCAGTCAGCATGGTTTAAGAACATCCGTTGTTCGACCTGCTAGTCAAATGCGTTTTGTTAAAATATACCTTTTCACTTTTTTGGTCTTTTGGAAAATGTTGTTTGTGCTGTATTTAGACCCCTCTAACATAAAATTTGTTTCGCATGCACACGTATAAAAATTGCGGTTTTTATCCAACGCAAATCATAGGTTTGAACGTTGTTTTCAATTTAGACTTGTTTATATATATATATAATATAATATATGTGTACGTCTGACCAGTGACAACTCTACGACAGATTTTATCCACCGGATTACCAGTGATGGTGATACAAGGCTGAAAACACATTCTGTATACATAACTCGTCTAAATAACAGCCCAACAATGTTAGATTTGTAAATTTGAGGAAGCAAAGTTTTTGTTCTTCCCTTGCCGAGATTTGAACTCATTCGAACTCATGCTACTGAGATATCGTGGCACAAAATCGCCTTGCACTATGCCCGACGCGCTAGACCACTCGACCACCTAGGCCGCGAATGAGTTCGAATCCCGGCCAGGGAAGAACAAAAAAAAATGTTGGGCTGTTATTTAGACGAATTATATATATTATATATATATATAAATTGCCCAACAATGTACTTTTAACACACTATTGAGTATGTAAATATTAGAATGTTTAAAATATTTACAACGCGACAAAAAATAAACGCAATATTTCGCTAGACAAACTAGCTTCATCAAGCGTGCATCTATCCAGGTGAAATCGGATGTAGATAAGAAACTTTTGCAGCTCATTGTACATAAAATTAGCTGTCTAGTATAGAATTCTACCAACCAGCAAGCTATAAAGGGTCACAAAATTTGTTTTATCATATTTTCGCCGCAGCCGGGAAATTCTTTAAATAGATACTGTATTAATTGATCCTAATCTTCCTCCGAAATGTTTGAAACGTTGATTTTTGTTAAATTGCACTGTCTCATTTTTCCTATAATATGCAATTTCGCTAGCGAAAGCTACAAAGGACAAGGTATGATAAGGGGCATATTTGGCCCCCCTTTTTCCCGATTTGAGAAAATTTTATGTTGAATCCCATCCTGCTTGTGAAATGACCTGAAGTATCTGTTCGTCAATGTAGGATCTTATTTTGTTGAATTATGTACTCAAACTCTGCATAAAGAGACCTTAAAAGGGTCATGAACGACGCAAAGTGTGTAAAATCTACAATTTTGTAACGTTTGGAGAAGATATTCGACATCAGCGCCAACGTAGACCATCCTGAAATGTTCAACCAGCTATTCTTCTCTCATATATCTTCCATTTAATAAAATATCATGGTGGTCTACGTTGGCGCTCATATTTTAAATTGAAAAAAATAAATATCCGATTGTTTACAATTTTGACAAGTCGATATAATACGTCAAATGAAACGGTCCGGTTCCGGGACTATTCCGGTAGCTTTAGATGCAGACGGACAACCAGATTGCCAATCACTCCAAAGAAAATACGGGTAAGCAACAAATTTCCAACCCAACACTTAATTGCAGAAAAATGAAAAAAAAATACTGGTAATCTGCATGTTTGCAATAAGCAATTATAAATGCAAGTGAGTGTATTTTTATTTACAAGCCGGGCCAGTGATCAGGCATTGAATTCAGAATCAACAATAAACGATCGCATATTGGATACAAATAACATGTATCATTGCCTCAATTACTGGGAATAAACTTTTAATCATATATTATTCAAATTATATTTTGCCAGATTTAAGATATTTCTTGATAGAATTTCTTGTGACTGTAGTCTGTAGGGGGAGGGTGCCAAATTAAATATATTCCGGGGGTTAATAATTAATCAAAATATCAGGCACTCATAGCTATAACGTATTTCCACAACACATATTACTCTCATAAAGATTATATGTTAGACGTGTAATTAAACACAGGCAATAAAAGTCCACCGCAGTGCAGACGACGTAGCTTTGTTTACATAATAAAAGAGTGATGTCCCCTGAAAACTGGTGAATTAATTTTCCGCCTATAAGTTTTTCAAATATTCAAAAATACCTTATAAGTATACTTTATAATAAGGTTTTTATAAAAAGATTTCTCTTTTATAACTTTGAAGTAAATTGTTCATTTTCATCAATATATTTTGCATTTGGAAATTTTATATTGTACCAAGTACAGAAAACGTGATGTAGAGGGATATATAATAAAAGAACTGTCCACATGCAATTCATCAGTTTGCCGACCGTGCGAGGGCTTACCAGCCATTCAAAGTCGTTAAACACCAACAAATAGACGAAGCAATCTATCAGTTAAAATCTATACAACAAATAAATAAATGAAAACTTCTATGGCCATATAATGGGTAATCCAGGTCGTTACTAGCTATCCACATCATTCAATACAAAGGGAAAACATGTACGAGAAGTCATTTATCAATTAATTAAGAGGGTTTTTTTTTTATATCAAATGGCTAATTCAATCAAATATCTGATCACTTTCCTCTGTAGAAAATGGTGAAATAAACCTGGTTAACTAAACCTCTCACTTGTACGCAGTCGCATAGACTTATATTAAAAGAGTGCCATCAAAGTAAAACTAATCGTGGGCCGCCCAGTTCGAGACCCTCATTGGGAGTAAAGGTTGATAAATATCACCCAAGTTATAGTTATACAGGGGTAATCAAATAGTAGAAGTCTTTCAGTAGAGCCCACTGTACTCAATGTCATCAAAATGCATGCTCTGACCGATTTAAAATCTGCACTATCAGTTTTTTTTTTAAATGTGTATACTACATGTGAAACTCAACTCAATAGCAAAACAAAAGAAAATAAATTTACAAAAAACAATGAAAAGATTTGTGGTCATGACAAAATTCACCAAAAAAAAAGAAAGAAAGAACACAATCAAAAATAAAAGATTATGAAATTATCAGTATCACAAAAGCTTATCACCAAAAGAGGTCTTACTTGGAACATGCATATGCAGGAGTGATAACACTTAGATTTCAACCTCTCCCTTTCGTGTGTTAATTACTTGACTTACAAAACGTTTTTTTAAAAAACATGCATATAAGTAGGTACTGTTAAAACACTGTACTCTAACCAATGGTAAACAACATTAAAAGACTCAGTAAACAATATAATTCCTTCAAGATATAGAGTTCAGTTACTGAAAGCAAGCTAATAATACTCATCCATAGTGTAATTTACATATTGACACCCTATTTACATTTAATACATTTTATGCCCATACCGTAACCGGAGGGGGCATTAAGTGTTAGCCTTGTCCGTCTGTACGTCCGTCCGTCCGTCAAAAAATTGGTTTTCGTTCTTTAACTTTAGTTTGTCTCAGCCAAATGATATGAAACTGATACACAATGCTTATTTCCACAAAACACAGATCAAGTGCGAATTTGGGTGGTGTCACTTTTACCGTTCTCATTATATAGCTATATGCAGAGTGGGAGGGGCATCATGTCCCATGGACACATTCTCCAGTTAATATAGATTGTTAAGCACTCTTTCACAATTGTTGAACTTGATAAGCTGTATTCATAAAATAAAAATTTGTTGTTTATTTAGCATTTCTTTTCTTTTAGCTCCTGTTGATATTGCCAACAAAACACACTACAAAACCCAAAGAAGAGTATACCAGAACAAAATGTATAACTAGTTATATCTGATAGAAGATATTTAGGTAAATCATACAATATCTGCTTATTTTATACCAGTGCTCATTCTTTCCAAAATATATCTATCCGAACCACTTCTGTTACAACACATTTACAACTCTTCGGATGTACTGCAATATTCATAAACGATGACTTCCGTACACTAATACAACAATGTACCAGTACTCAAACAGAAAAAAAGGCCCGGCTAAAAGTTTAAGCAGAACCTTTTTCCCCTTTCATTTGTAATTAAAAAAATTGTATACTGTGCAATCTGGCCATATGATTCTTTGCTAAATTTTGTTTAAAAGATACCACTTTACACAGGCAATGCAAAACACTAATAGTGATTATCTTTTCTGTTGTTCGCAGTTCTCGTGAAAATAAGAGAGTCTACAGTCCCAAACAACTAAAATAAGTTAATGATATTTTTTCATATTCAGTAAGCTCCTTAGAGTATATGGTTTCTATAAAAACAACTCACCGTAATCGAATCTTAATCAATATATTTTCATTTTTGTGAAGTGAAATATGAACTTATGAATAAAAAAAATAAGCTATGATTGTTTTGATTTAAAAACTATATGAAGAACTCTTCTTATTTATGATGAAAACATAAAGAGAATATATAATGAACCACCTCCCCCAACCCCAATAAAAATACATTGAAACAACACTTACTTTAGAGTCTCCATTTCAGGGGAATATCCTAATATGAAGCGTACAAGTAACGGAATATTGTTTAGCTTAAAAGTTTTTAGTTGTACGACGTCATATTATGCCATTACGTTAAACTTATTTAATACGCCAAGATCGATTATAAATGTTCACGTAAAATGTATTGTATAGTTGTATATACTCTTTTTCTAAATTACTGTGTCTTATTTTTCTTTGTTATGCATTATACACATGTACTTTTAATTTAACAGTTCTGGACCTTTTCTCAATTTCAATTTTTCTAGGAAACCAGGCATCCCAATGGCATGCATGTGTATCGCGCATAAATCTTTATCAGAAAATCGAAAAAATGCTTACCTTACTACGAAAGTAGTTTTTGAAACATGGTCTTTGAAGTATTAACCAAAGGTGAAATTATGACGGACTAAATACGTTCAAGTATTTGTTTATTTGCAAATCTTTTAAGATTTATCATCAAATATATATGGATTTTTTTTTTACATTTTGCAGCACTTTCGAAATTCCAGCAAGATGGTTATGATAAACAGAATAGATACATGTTATAATGGATTCATAAAATAGGGAATTTATCAGAATAATTACAAAATACAGAAATGTATACTCCCAATCTGACCACACAACTATTTAAGTGTTCGAAGAAACCAAGATAGTTTCATTGTGCATATATGAAAATAAGGAGTTGTGGTATGATTCCCAACTAGACAACTATCCACCAAAGTTCTAATGAAGTAGATTTAAACAATTATATGAAACAGTGGAGCCTTTAGCAATGAGAAAACCGTTCCACATAGTTGGCTATACAAGGCCCAGACATGAAAAAATGTAACAAGTCAATAGAGAAAACTCACGGCCGAATCTATAACAAAACAGTTATATGGTAATCCTTTTTCTGTAAAATATATACATTGCCCCGGCATGTGGCATACGTTTATAACGGTAACTAGGCCTATATATAGTTTGCATTCATTCTGTTAAACCCTGAATTGGAAATTACCCAAGAGTAAAATGAAAACAGAACAGAATTTGTCAAGTTTAAAAAATGTCCCTCTTCCGTTAACATTCACAGTAGTTATTTTTGCATTAGTTTCAAAAAAAAATTACAGGACATTCAACAATATAATACAAAACAAAAAGAAACAAGAAAGACATGAACACTAAAGTCAGATAGGACAAAAAATAGTAAATAAGATTACATTGAAAAACAGTTACAAGACAAGATAGAAACAACAGAAAACAAGATATGATGACTAGGCAAGATAGTAAAATATAAGACAAGACAAAGATTAAGACATGACAAATAACATAAAGGTCATGACACAGCACAAGGGCCTCTAAGCAAGACAAGACGAGACGAGACAAAAGAAAAGAGACAAGACAATGTAAACGAGACAAGAAACAATCAAAATGTAAACGAGACAAGAGACAGGTCAATGTAAACGAGACAAGAGACAAGACAATGTAAACGAGACAAGAGACAGGTCAAT
The DNA here is from genome assembly GCF_021869535.1 of Mytilus californianus. Lineage (NCBI taxonomy): Eukaryota > Metazoa > Mollusca > Bivalvia > Mytilida > Mytilidae > Mytilus > Mytilus californianus. The sequence continues at coordinate 54,208,551 of NW_026262679.1, read as the reverse complement.
GTAAACGAGACAAGATAATGATAACGAGACAAGTGACAAGATAATGTAAACGAGACAAGATACTTGACAATGTAAACGAGACAAGAAACAAAACACAATGTAAATGAGACAGGAGACAAAAGAAAATGTAAACGAGACAAGATGCAAGAGACAATGTAAACGAGACAATTTAAACGAGACAGGATACAATAGAGACAAGACAATGTGAACGAGACAAGATACAAGAGACAAGACAACGTAAACCAGACAAGAGACAATGTGAACAAGACAAGAGACAAATAATGTAAACAAGACAAAAGACAATGTACACGAGACAGAATACAAGACATAAGACAATGTAAACAAGACAAAAACAATGTGAAAAAGACAAGAGACAAAAGACAATGTAAACGAGACAAGAGACAAAAGACATTGTAAACAAGACAAGAAACAAGAGTAAAGAAAAGACAACAGACATTGTAAACGAGACAAAAGACAAAAGACAATGTAAATGAGAAAAGAGACAATGTCAACGATACAAGACTGAAGAGACAAAAGACAACAGACAATGTAAACGAGACAAGAGACAAGATAATGTAAACGAGACAAGATATTAGCGACAAGAGACAAAAAACAAGAGGTAATGCAAACGAGACAAGAGACAAGACAATGTAAATGAGACAAGATACAAAAGACAACAGAAAAGTCAATGTAAACGAGACAAGCGACAAGACAATGTAAACGAGACAAGATAATGATAACGAAACAAGAGACAAGACAATGTAATCGAGACAAGGGACAAGAGACTAGATAATATAAACGAGACAAGAGACAAAAGGAAATGTTAATGAGACAACATACAAGAGACAAAAGACAGGAGGCAATGTAAACCAGACAAGAGACAAGACAATGTGAACTAGAAAAGATACAAAACAAAACAACGATCAAAAGACGAAGAGACAATGTAAACGAGACAAGAGACAAAACAATGTAAACGAGACAGACAAGAGACAACAGACAATGTAAACGAGACAAGAGACATGGTAAACAAGACAAGAGACATTGTAAGCGAGACAAGAAACAAAAGACAATGTAAATGAGACAAGAGACAAAAGACAACAGAAAAGACAATGTAAACGAGACAAGAGACAAGACGATGTAAATGAGACAAGAGACAAGCAAAATGTAAACGAGACAAAAGACAGGTCAATGTAAACAAAACAAGATACAAGACATTGTAATCGAGACAAGGGTCACAACTTTAGAGAATGTAAACGAGACAAGAGACAAAAGGAAATGTTAATGAGACAAGATGCAAGAGACAATGTAAACGAGACAAGAAACAAGACAATGTAAACTAGACAAGATACAAGACAAAAGAAAACGTAAACAAGACAAGAGACAATTTGAACGAGACAAGAGACAAGATAATGTAAACGAGACAAGATATTAGCGACAAGAGACAAAAAACAAGAGATAATGCAAACGAGACAAGAGACAAGACAATGTAAATGAGACAAGATACAAGAGACAAAAGACAACAGAAAAGACAATGTAAACGAGACAAGCGACAAGACAATGAAAACGAGACAAGATAATGATAACGAAACAAGAGACAAGACAATGTAATCGAGACAAGGGACAAGAGACTAGATAATATAAACGAGACAAGAGACAAAAGGAAATGTTAATGAGACAAGATACAAGAGACAAAAGACAGGAGACAATGTAAACCAGACAAGAGACAAGACAATGTGAACTAGACAAGATACAAAACAAAACAACGTACAAAAGACGAAGAGACAATGTGAACGAGACAAGAGACATGGTAAACAAGACAAGAGACAAGAAAAGACAAGAGACATTGTAAGCGAGACAAGAAACAAAAGACAATGTAAATGAGACAAGAGACAAAAAACAACAGAATAGACAATGTTATATAGACAAGAGACAAGACGATGTAAACAAGACAAGAGACAAGCAAAATGTAAACGAGACAAAAGACAGGTCAATGTAAACAAGACAAGGTACAAGACATTGTAATCGAGACAAGGGTCACAACTTTAGACAATGTAAACGAGACAAGAGACAAAAGGAAATGTTGATGAGACAAGAGACAAAAGGAATTGTTAATGAGACAAGATGCAAGAGACAAAAGACAACAGACAATGTAAACGAGACAAGAAACAAGACAATGTAAACTAGACAAGATACAAGACAAAAGAAAAGGTAAACAAGACAAGAGACAATTTGAACGAGACAAGAGACAAGATAATGTAAACGAGACAAGATATTAGCGACAAGAGATAATGCAACCGAGACAAGAGACAAGACAATGTAAATGAGACAAGATACAAGAGACAAAAGACAACAGAAAAGACAATGTAACCGAGACAAGCGACAAGACAATGTAAACGAGACAAGATAATGATAACGAAACAAGAGACAAGACAATGTAATCGAGACAAGGGACAAGAGACAAAAGGAAATGATAATGAGACAAGATACAAGAGACAAAAGACAAGAGACAAAAGACAAGAGACAATGTAAACCAGACAAGAGACAAGACAATGTGAACTAGACAAGATACAAAACAAAACAACGTACACAAGACGAAGAGACAATGTGAACGAGACAAGACACGAAAAACAATGTAAACGAGACAAGAGACATTGTAAACAAGACAAGAGACAAGAAAGACAAGAGACATTGTAAGCAAGACAAAAACAAAAAACAATGTAAATGAGACAAGAGACAAAAGACAACAGAAAAGACAATTTAAACGAGACAAGAGACAAGCAAAATGTAAACGAGACAAAAGACAGGTCAATGAAAACGAGACAAGAGACAAGACATTGTAATCGAGACAAGGGACAAGACTTTAGACAATGTAAACGAGCCAAGAGACAAACACAATGTAAATGAGACAAGAGACAAAAGGAAATGTTAATGAGACAAGTTACAAGAGATAAAAGACAAGAGACAATGTAAACGAGACAAGAGACAAACAATGTGAACTAGACAAGATACAAGAGACAAGACAACGTAAACAAGACAAGAGACAATTTGAACGAGACAAGAGACAAACCAATGTAAACGAGACAAGATACAAGAGACAAAAAACAGGAGACAATGTAAACGACAATGTAAACGACAATGTAAACGATACAAGATACAAGAGACAAAAGACAACAGACAAGACAATGTAAACGAGATAAGAGACAAAAGACAAGACAATGTAAACGAGACAAGAGACAAAAGACAAGACAATGTAAACGAGATAAGAGACAAGAGACAATGTAAACGAGACAAGAAACAAGACAAGAAAAAGGACATTAGACAAAAGACAAGACAGTATAAACTAAACAAGACGATACAAATAATATAAAGGTCATGACACAGCACAAGGTGCTGTTAGCATGACAAGACAAGACAATTCAAGACTTTTGAGTACATGTGCTAAAAACAGACTTGTGTTGTCTTCATATCTTAAATATTTGCAATAAACATATGTAGGATACTAGTTAATACATACAAATATATATATATATATATAATATATTTTTTCATTTTTATTTTTTTTAGGCATTTAGCTATGGCAAAAAGAAGAACTGTAATAAATGAAAAATTAAAAGATTATCTGGCCAGGACTCTTAAAAGGAATGTTGAGAATGCAACTATATGCTTGAAATGCAGGGCACAAGTATACAGAGATAGGAAAACAGTGATGAACTCACCACAGATAATACAAGGTAAAGCAACTTGCCAGTCAAACGATGATGATGATCCAGATTTTTTAGCAGAGGAAACGTTACCATTAGAACTAATTAGCCCGAAATATATACAGTTAAACCTTTCATCTACATCTAAATCTCATAGAAGTTGTACTGTTTGCCAGAAAAATAGCAGTAATCGACATCGGCAGGTAGTTGTACCGCATGAGGCTCGAACTCAGGCGTTCATTGACAAATGTATTGTTATACCAGCAAATAGCAGATGCTGTCCAAATCATCTTTTGGGAAACTATTTTACACAGGAGTCTATTTCAAAGATACCAGAGGTAAATAACACTACACTTTTTAATAGAAGTGACATCACTGAACTATTAAACAGGGTTCAAGGAACATTGACATTAAATGGCAAACTTAATTTTGATTGTTCACACTCATTGTCAGAGGAGGACTACCAGCGACTGACTGGTTTAACCAGGAATCAGTTCGAAGCTGTTGCAAATACAGTAACTGACCTAAGAAAATCTGAAATAAGATCTGTAAAGACATGTTTGGCCATTCTTTTAGTTAAACTTAGGACTGGACTCTCCAACTCCATTTTAGCTACATTATTTTCATTGGAAATACACCAAATTCAAAGAGCGACACACGCAGCTAGATCATCCTTGATGAAGTCATTCGTGCCTTCGTTTCTCGGCTTTCAACATATGTCCCACGACAAGTTCACTAGGGACCACACCACTCCAACAGCGAGAACTTTGTTTGCAGATAATCAACTAGATACTAGGATTCTTGTCCTTGATGGGACTTACATTTACCTACAGAAAAGTTCCCACCATCATTTTCAAAAGCAGACATACAGTATGCATAAAAGGAGGTCCTTAGTCAAGCCCATGATGATTGTCGCTACAGACGGTTATATTCTTAATGTCCTCGGCCCATATTATGCTGACGGTCATAACACTGATGCTTCTATCATAAAGCATGCATTTAAGACTAATGCTGATGAGATTAACACATGGATGCACGAGGATGATGTCATGGTTGTAGACAGAGGATTCCGTGATGCAGAAGAGTTTTTGAAAAAAATGAATTTCAAAGTTGAGATGCCTTGTTTTCTTTCTAAGGGAGCAAAACAACAAACAGTTGATGAAGCGAATACAACGCGACTGGTGACTAAAGTTCGCTGGTTAGTGGAAAGTGCAAATGGTAGAATAAAACAGTGGAAATTTTTGGATAAAGTTGTTGCCAACCACTACGTGCCACACACTGGGGACTTTGTAAGAATTGTCTGTGCACTTGTCAACTGTTTTAGACCGCCTCTTATAAATGATTTTGGCAATGATGACATAAGTAAAGAAATGATTGAAAAGGCACAACTAGACAACCATGTAAAAACATATGTAGAGGAGCACAACCTTTTGAGAAGAAAAACGGTCTACAAAGAAGTTGATGGTGCGACTGAGCTTGATATGTTTCCCAGAATATCTCTAGACCATCTTAGACAAATTACAATGGGTATTTACCAAATCAAATCAGCTAAAAGGTACACGGATGCCCATCAGGAGGACGACAACTATGTATTGTTCATTTGCAAGGATAGGCCAGATCTGTTGCGAGTAAAGATGCACTCTCACCATTCATCTTCAAGATGCTACCATTTGTGGTTGGAGTACGATGAAAATGAAGTCACTGGTTGGTACTGTACTTGTAAAGTTGGGTCACGTATGGTTGGGTGTTGTGCCCACATCGCCAGCGTTGTTTGGTATCTTGGATATCATAGGTGGAATATTGGGACTGCTCAATCTGTCAATGCTTCCGGAAAGTTTTCGAGTTCCATACTCAATGCTAAAGATGTTCCTGAAGAGTCCGATCTGTCTGACGTAGAAAGTGTTGATTCATATATAGAAGAATAACTTACAATCATAATGAATTTAACCGTAGCTAAGAATGACTTGAACAAACGCCTCGCAACTATTCTTGTTTATTTGTAAGATGTACATTGCTGTTATAATCTAAAATGAATGAAGGTCATTTAAGTAAGGTACTGTTTCACATTCCATATGTCATCACATTTATATAATTTTTCTGAAAAAAAGCACTTTTTAACCACGAGATTTATTTTATCTAACTTGTAATGGCTGTTTTCTAAAACCTAACTTGAAGAATGGCCACCTATCTTTTCTGTGTCTCGTTGGAACATGTTTGAGTGTAAGAAGTGGAAGACTTGATTTGGTATTTATTTCAATTTTTCGCTTTGTTTACACATGTTTTTGTTGCAGACATACCCACTGGACACATGTCGCTTTGTATAAATCTCCTTGTCGTGTTTGGTCAAGTGTGTCGTGTAACTGTGTCTATTTCCCTTGATACTATTGGCCACACCATTAACATACTGTAAAAGGACGTTTAAGATATCTAATCAATTTAAAATGTAGAGTTTTTGTAAAATATTTCATTCCAAGTACATATGTATAATTATCTTTCCATATACACATATGTGTCCCATTCTGTATAAAATAAAGAGATGTGGTATGATTGCAAATGAGACGAGACCATATGTGTTAATTTCAAGAAATCTAGCAATATAATATTTTTTTAGAGAAAAATGAAATAGTTCATGGAGTTTACCATCTTTATGCCTATTTCTTTTATTAAGTGTTGACCAAGAACACTGAACTTTTCATTCGCTATTACGTATTTAAAATGTCCCTGTAATTGGTTAACAGTTCACCAACAGATAAAAAATTGAATTCTAGAAGCAACACGCTTTTGTTACAAATACAGAAAACTTCGTGATCTGTTACTCAATTTTCAATAGTATTTTTAATCTCTTTGTGTTTTAATGTAGTTTACAAAACGGTAGGGTCAATGCTTTATTTTTGACTCTTACTAATATTTATAAAGATAAGTGTCACTTAAAAGCTTTTTAATGTTAATCAATTTGTTAATATTGGTTAATTACTGTTGATGGAATCATAAAAGTTCATGAGAAAGTGTATGTACGAGAATGAAAAATTGTATGAACAAGATACATTTGAATTATTTTGTATGTGAACGCAGATTGTTTAATATGAAATTGATAATTATCAATGCTTATTTGTGCGAGCGTATGAATGAAATCTGATATGAAAAAAAATGATTAATTTTAATTAACGTTCTTAAATTCATACATTAAAACAAACTATGATTATAATTTAAACTAAAAGCAAACAATGTCGGTATGACGATCTTCTCTTCTGGATATGCTTTAGCTGGATGTCAGTATGATAACTGTGTTGTTTAAATGTATATAATACTATTTTCTGTTGGAAAATTATATATATGCACATGCTAGGTTGTTGTAATTACTAAAAAAGTTATAATTGAACTGCCTTTTTATTTCTTTCTAGTCTTCTTGTACAGAACTGGACAATCTATTTATTTGTAGAATATGAAAATACTAGTCTAGTTGTCTTTAATCTTAACATGATTGATAGTTGCTAAGCAACATTTGTGTTGCTATGCACAATATGGACTTCATAAAAAAAGACTATTGAATAAGATATTCATATCATAGTGTACTCCATATGTGAAAGTAAGTTTTTAAAAATAGCAAAATTCATACTTGAGATAAAAAAAAAGAATCATTATTAAACCGTTGCTAGGCACTATTTTGGTTGAAACGTTGTTGATAAACATGAACTTCAATTAAAATTACTTTTATTTCTTACAGTTATTTATTCTTATATGCCAATCAGTTTTGCTTTTATTGTAACTTGTACAATAAAAGACTTGTTTTTATATTTCTCTTCAATTTATTCATTTTTGACTGTTGCTAAGCAATATTTGTGTTGCTATGCTCAATATGAACATCGACAAAAGAAAAAGATGACTGAACTATTATATAAGACTGAAAAACAATTTATGGATGCTTAATCTACAAATATTGCTATTAAATACCTCAGAGGGAAACACTTACCATTGTTTGATATGTTGCTAGGCAACAATTTTGTTGCTAGGTTGTTGCTAAGCATTTTAGTAAACTGAAAATTAACGTGACCGTTCGATCGTAACTTCAGGTCCCTCTAAAGCAAACAATAACATTTGGAATTGAGCTCATTTGTATAGATAATGCAATCCATAAGTGATAATTTTGCTATTAAATAAAACCGTTGCTAGGCAACCTTCCTTTAACCGGAACATAAAAAAATCATTGTTTTCACAAGTTTCTATACAAAGGCTATCAATGATATGAATATAAGCTTATTTTGAGAGGGGGCCAAAAACGCCCCTTATCATACCTTGTCCTTTGAGCCGGGTTTTGTTAACTCCGCAGTAGCAGATCTGAACCAGTTATGACGTAGACAGCTAGTAATCATTCTAATCGTAATCATGTTCATTGACCATAACGACGATGAAAGCACATCATATAATGACGTTTCGACATCATATAATGAAGTAAACCGAACCACATGATATAAGATTACAAGCACATAATATAATGACACAACCACATCATATAAAGATGTTTGCACATAATATAAGGGAAAATGCACATCATATAAGGATTTTTGCACATCATATAAGTATATTTGCACTTCATATAAGTATATTTGCACACCATATAAGGATCTTTGCACATCATATAAGTACATTTGCACATCATATAAGTATATTTGCACATCATATAAGGATATTTGCACATCATATAAGTACATTTGCACATCATATAAAAATGTTTGCACATCATTTAAGTACATTTGCACATCATATAAGTATATTTGCACATTATACAAGTATATATGCACATTATATAAGTATGTTTGCACATCATATAATGATGTTTGCACATCATATAAGGATATTTGCACATCATATAAAGGTGTTTGCACATTATATAATGACAAGTGCACATCATATAAAGGTAAATGCACATCATATAAAGAAAATGGGCATACCAAGACAGTTTTGGCGTTCCACAGAATCCCTATGGTTGCATATGACATACAAACTTCGAAGTCCTTATTGAATAGACCAGAAGGATGAGACAAGCACAATCTTTTATGGCAGTACCTTTAAATAATTTAGAACAACGTTTAGTGTGCACATATTTATACAGGGAACACTTCCAATGTTCCAGACTTGAAGCAAGAAAATAAAATAGGAATAAAAGGAAAGTTATTAGCACCAAATCAGATGTTGGGTAGACTCTCTATAACTTTTGAATTGTTTTTAAGATTTATATTGAATAAGGTAAACGCGTCCATTTAATATAGAAAGTGAGATGCGGTATTTTTGCCAATAAGACACACACAGTGGAAACGCATATCAACCAGAGACCAAAGGACGTTGATGTTAGCAACTAAAGATCATCATGTGGCCTTTAACAATGAGCAAAAGAACATACTATATAGAAAGCTATAGGATGCATATGGCTAAGCTGCTGGTTATGGACGACCGTGTGGTCAATTATATATATATATATATGTGTGTTGCTTTTTGTTGCTTAGTTGCTCTATTGTAAATATGTGTTCTTTTACTGCCGTTCAAAAACTAACAAACATTGTATAGATTTATATCTTAAAACATGCAAAATGAGTTTTTAAACTTACCTAACATATTAAGGATACTCAGAGTATGTCAAAATCTATTAGGAGGAAGGAAATGAGTTGTAACCAGTACATGCAGTTACAAGCACAAGTTACATCACATGCGCTTATCAGATATATTGAATCATTTCATGAAATTGTGTTTACAGGAAATTCTACTTCTAAACGCTTTAGAAAAACAAATTTCTTTTTGAGATACAGTTTGCCTTTTTGTATACCAAATTTTAGTAACTTCCGATTTACGTCTGTTACGCTCGCGTCAGGTTTTTGATATTTGGTAGCAATCGGCAATCCTCGGGTGAATCCGCTACTTATCGGCCGAGTTGTGACGAATGATTCGGTATTAGTTATTATAGTGTGGTCTGTTTCTTTACTTCGGGTATTAAGTTTTGTCTGCAGGAGTTGACGAAGAATTTTGATAAATGGGATCCGCTTTTTTCAGAATAAAGTAAAGATATCAATGATGAAATGAAAATATATTAACGACATTTGCTTTATTAAATAAAAGGGATCTCCGGGTACTGGTCTGTAACCCATTTCTCAGACATCAGTCTATTGTTCTATCAGTAGATTATTTTTGAAGAATCCTTTGTCAACCTAAATTATCTATTATTCTAACTTTCAACTTCCAAAAAAAATATATTACACATTTGCGGCTCGAACTTGCCAGTATTTTCTTCAATAATGATACAACTACACAACGACTGCTAATATGCAATCTTAACGTGAGGGTACTCACATAGAACCTATATAAACAGGTTTTTCACTTACTAGGGTATGCGTGCCAATGAGACAACTCTCCATCCAAGTCACAATGTGTAAAAAGTAAACAATTATGGGTCAAAGTACAGCCTTCAACACGGACCCTTGGTACACACCGAACAGCAAGCTATAAAGAGCCCAAAATGACTAGTGTAAAACCATTCAAACAGGAAAACCAACGGTCTAATTCATATAAAAAAACGAGAAACGATAAAAACTTACATGTATGAACAGACGACAACCACTGAATACGTTTGTTTGTGATCCTGACAAAAGTTTCTATTCTGTGTTTATTTCATAGATGTATCCTTATATACTATAATAGATAGTTCCACCATTTTATCTTTGAATCTTTATTGAATGATAGAAAAATAAGTTTGAACCGAACTGCTAAAGTTCTATGCTTTAATTCCCAACCGTAAAAATCGAATAACTGATATTTTGTTTTATTTCTCCAAATATTCATAACAATAGTCTATGCTTACTTTTCCTTTTTTTTTTCAAGAAATGGATGTCAGTAACATATTTTAAAAGTTGTGGACGTCGCATGGCGACGTTTCCGTAGATTTTACTTTCTTCAGTGACTACTTCATCTGTTGATATATACTATGAACATTTTGTGTATATTTAGATATATCTAGTCTGTTGCAAGATGTGCATAAGATATGTAGCTGTTAAATTGGTTATGAACTTCAATATATATTTTTGGGGCCTCGGTGGCCGAGTGGTCTAAGTAGTTACTACTGTAATCACTAGCCAGTCAACACTAAGGTTGTGAGTTCGAACCCCGCTCGTGCAGGTGCACTCGACTCAAATCTTAATTGACTAGGATTGTCAGTTTTCCTATCGAAGGTCGGTGGTTTTCTCCGGGCACTCCGGCTTCCTCCACCGATAAAAACTGGCCGCCACGAAATATCCCAAAAGCGGTGCTTAAAAGTGGCGTTAAAACACCAAAAATCAAATCAATCAATCAATATATATTTTGGCTTTATTTTTATTTTTTTGTTTTAAATTTCATGTATTTTTTTTAATTTTTGGGTGTTGTGTTAACCCATTGAATATAACGTTCAATATTCGACATTTCTAAATCAATTAGGCAACGTTTGAAGCGGCACTTAAAAAAAGTGTACACATTTACCATATATGTAGCTCCAGCTCAGTCCGTTCCCCGGTGCCCCCCCCCCCCCCCCAAATAAAAAAAGAAAAGAAAAGAAATAAATATAAAATCCGCCTCTGACTTCATAAGTTAAAGCCCGGTGAAAATAGATAATGTATAAATGAAAAGCAAAGCAATCATTTGCAAATTTATAACTGTTTTCAGATGGCTCCTTCAGTATCCTCGAGCTTCGATTGAATACTAGTAATATAATGTTAAATCATCGTGTTGAGGTATTTGTGAAGAAAATGTAGAACATTTTACCTGATACAATTTATAGAAAACTGCAATTCATTAGAAAATAAATCCTCCAAAAATGAGGGAAAATGCTCAAAAAGTAAAATATATCTTCGGTGATCAATATTTATACGTCCAAAACCAAATAAATGCATGGTGTCTAGGTCGAGGAATAATTCTAAAATGCAACTTATGTTTATTGTTCTTGAAACAGCCTTATGTTGAAGGTTTTGTAGTTGCTCAAAAAACTACCATCTGCGAAAATCGACCAGTTCGCTTCTCTCTGCTAAGAAAGCAAATTTATTATTGTCAATTAAAAGATTCCATAAGTTAAGAAACTTCTTCTTACCTACGGGGCGGATCTAGGACTTTTCAAAAGGTGTGCGTAATTCCATAAAACTGAAGAATACCGCCGAAGTTTTACATAATTTTCAATCAAAACAAGACATACATGTACGCTTTCTCCTCTCAACCTGAATCCGTCACAGGCCTTGCAATTACGACATAGTTGATCAATTAACAACTTTTTACAAACTTCGTCGCTTCAAAATATGAAAAAGAAAGTGTTTCTCATTCCTTAAACTGGGATAATTTTATGATATTTTGGGGTTAAAGGTTGATAAGTGAAACTTTTTTCTGTTTATTTCGCACTATAAATTTAGGTTCATCTCTCTTCGATGATTCTTCCTCTGAGTATATTCTTGATGGAAAGAAAAGCAATAAATCTATACTCAATAATCCTTTCAGTTATGGTTTATCGAAACCGATCCAAACTTTAAAGTATATCAAACGAATCAAAAACTGTATGAGATGTGGGTTATACGTCAATAAGACAGCAATCAAACGACAAAAACAACATAAGGACATCTAGAGGGCAACATATAGTATCCAACAATAGACAGGTGTCTGCACAATATGTCAAGTTCTAAAAGTAACGATTCATATAAAAATTGTGAATAAATTTAACAGAAATAATTAAAGATCTTCCATTACAACGTAATTTTCCAAATAATATAACAATCTAGGAGAAATCATGAATACAAAAAAAAAGTTCACAATTTAGAAGTTACCAACCTTTTACTATTTTCCCCTTTCTTTTACTACAAGAGAACTTTCCTCGGAGGTGTGGATTGAATAAATCGTCCTCGTATTTCCAAAACGTTCATGTAAATTGATGGCGTCATGTGTTAAAACAGTTATTGTCCAATGAAATCGGTATACTGTAGATTCATTTATTTTCGTGGGTACCAATTTTCGTGGTTTGAGATAAACTTCCAATTTCGTTGATATTTGATTTCGTGGTTTTGCCAAAGTCTACATATATTCATATAGAAAATTTGTATTTCGTTGAACTTTTAAATTCGTGGTTCCCCTGTACCCACGAAATCCACGAAAATTGGTATCCAACGAATAATAATGAATCCACAGTATATCATTTTTAAATCTGCATGGGCGGAATGACCCTTTCACCCGAACTCCTACGTCGTTCTGGGCAAGTAGGGTCACCCGAGCCGTGCAGATTAAATGACATATACCAGCTTGCATGTTCAATAACTATTACTTATTGCAGCATTGAGAAAATAGCAGTTTTACTCATGCTTTCATCAGTAGGATTTCCAGTGACACTAGAACAATAGAAAAGTAACTCTTCTTATGAAAGAGATAGAAGAAAAGGTAAAAAAAAAAAAAAAGACAATTAACACATAAAACTCGATATGCATAGGGATGAATATCTCTTAAAACACAAAACCATAATATAACTTTTATACAACCACTATAAGTAAAGTATATTTTAAAGCTAAATTTGTTGATATATGATTTTTTAGTTGCCAAATATGCTGTTAATTAAACAATTTATTGCTCAACATAGGGTGTATAAAAAACTGCCAATCTTGACTGCATATTTTTCGGGTTTTTTTTAAATATATATCAAACCTTAATAATGTAGCTTTCTGAGGATCCAATTTTTCAAAATGTAGTTTCGCCACAAGAATTTTTCAAAGTTGGGTCATTTTGTCTATATCAATGTCTGTAAATTCGTATGATCGAGCACACCGATAAGTGTATCGTTGGAACAACTCGATATAATGTAATCAATACACGTGACAAATTACCTAATGTGAAGTGTATTGAAATTATCATAATATAAATGATCAACTGTTACATATTATGTTTGAAAAACATGAGTCCTATAATATAAAACTTTAAAGGTTCATATCATTTACATTCAACGTTTTTTATCGGATGTTTTTTACTATTAATGTAACCTCGAGGTTCAACATTGATAGTGAAAAAAATCCCATAAAAACGTTGAATGTAAATGATATGAACCTTCGAATTCTTATAATATAGGACTAGAAAACATGTGATCCAAACTAACCACGTGTGTTAAAGAACAGACTTTGCACTTTTATGATGTGCAGGTATGCGCATCTTCCATATTCAAATCTGTTAAAAAAAATGAAAAATTGAAATACTTACACACTACGCAATAGTTTTGTCTTTGTTCAAAAATCATGAGTATTTTCATTTGGTATTTCTTTGATATGAATAGCATGCGGGGAGCTTTTTTTTTTTAGAATAACTTGGCTAGTTCTCTGACGTCTAGCGACTGTTTTCCTAGACAAGCATGGCCCCAGCTTGTCTTGCAAAACAGCCGTTGGACGTCAGGGTAATCGGACCATAACTTGGCATGTCGTATTAATAATCAAATCAAATCTTTATTTTGTCATAAACTTTGTGAACTACAATGTCATGCAAACTGAAACCCAAAGCCCATCCTTGATAAAAATGTCAAGTGTGCCAAATGTGGAATTAAGACGGCAAACAGATCGTATGTTAATGTTCAAAATTGAATATACAGATGAACTTTCGTGGGTCTTTCCTTTCCCTCAGTGACTAGCATTTTCTAAAAGTCACCTAGCCAGTTCTTATGAAAACGTACTTCGAGGCGGGATTGAAAGAAATTGCCAAATTAAGACACAAAGAAGATGGCCTCTTAACAGTCCAACAGCAATGCACAAACTTTAGGAAAACTCATTTATTTCATCTTGACATCTTTCTACAAAGCTAAGTTGCTCAGTTTCTTTATCAATAGAAATTTAAAACACGAGCATTCAGAATTTACATGTAAACAAACCACAAACAAAATATTGAAAGGCGTGGTTTTACTGACAATGGAGGCAACAATATTGATTAAAGAAATCTTCAAGATTTACAAAACATTACCGACAAAAGCCTTCAGTTGGGCAATCTTACTGTAATCTAATTATCTCTTCTGATAAATAATGCAACACTAATGACACATTTAAGTTTTGGTGTTCCAGAAGTGTTACAAGGCTTGGAAAGCGTAACGGCGTACAATTTTGCTCACAAGGACATGTTTCAGATTCAAACAATAGGCGTTCAAGGAGTACACACTCCGTTCAAGAATAACACACATAGCGTTCGAAAGATGCACACATGATGTTAAAAACTGGAACACCAATGTTAATATTTAGAACACCGTTTCGCGTTCCAGATTCAAACACTAGGCGTTCAAGGAGTAAAATAAAATAAATAACATAAATAATCTTTATTTCAAGAGGATAATCCCATTAGTTAAAACTAATCTTCCTGAGAGTCCTCAAAATAATAATAACATATTTATAAGTACATACAGTATTATAATGATATATTATACACAATATACAATTGTATCTAGATAATAATGAAAAAAGCATATTAATTTGCACAATTGATGAAAAATGTGTAACATTTTGTTTTAAAAGATACAAGTGTATTACTCATTTTTATTTCATTTGGTAAACTGTTCCATATTTGAGAACCTGAATATGTGAATGTTTTCTTTAATAAGTTTGTTTTTGGTTTCGGAAGATTTAATAGTTTTTCATCAGCTGAACGTAAATTATAATTCTGATTACCAATAAAATGAAAGTTTTCTTGTAAATAGTTAGGAACCATATCATTTAATGATTTAAATACAAGTATTGCCTTTTGATATTGAATGCGTTTTTCCACATTTAACCAGTTTAAACTATTAAACAACAAACTGGATGATGTCATTATGTCAGCTTCTACTATAATCCTAGCAGATTTCTTTAATAACTATCCGTTCAAGAATAACACACATAGCGTTCGAAATATGCACACATGATGTTAAAAACTGGAACACCAATGTTGATATTTAGAACACTGTTACACGTTTCAGAAGTGTTACAAAAGGGCGTTCAAAAAGTGTTCAGATTCTTAACACTTTTATTTACAGTGAAGCTTTAGATGGAATGGCGGACTAGTTTACAGTTCGCGCACTGTCATGGGGTTTCTTTTTAATCTGACTTTTTTGGAAAGATAATATTTCAAACCAACTAGTTTTGTTATGCAATTTATCTACTCGACATTTTTAAGTAGGACAATAAAGCGGAAATAATAAACTCTACAGTTACTTTCTTTAAATAAATATGAAAATAAATTGATTAAATCGCACGAAAAAATCGCTGCAAAGTCAACAACAGAGGACTTTATGTAAACAAAGAAAAAAATCCACGAAAATAGGTCAATTTTGGTACGTTGACATGCAACCAATTCGAAATCATGATTTATTGAACTACAATTTTCAATTTTCACAGCTGTCTTAAAATTATTATATAATTATTAGCCTGCGTGTGCATGCATTAACTTTCAATATGCAAATTTTAAGTTAATGCAGGACAGGTGATCTCCCGGAAGTCACCTAATGCATTTTACTAAAGCAACACTCTGGTTTTCTGAATAACTTTGATGAGAATATTATGTAGAAGCATATCTACAAAAGTATTTCAATGCAAAACCATAGCCAAGAAAAGTTGGGCTCGTAGACGTCCAAATATATATTTATATTTCATAAAAAATTTAGTTATGCAAATGTTATATATTTGTTTTTCGTTCATTCTTTTGTACATAAATTAGGCCGTTGCTTTTCTCGTTTGAATTGCATTTGTCATTTCGGGGCCTTTTATAGCTGATAATGCGGTATGACTTTGCTCATTGTTTAAGGCCCTTCAGTGTCCTATAGATATTACTTTCTGTGTCATTTGGTCTTTTGTGAATAGTTGTCTCATTGACAATCATATCACATCTTCTTTTTTATATTTGCTACGTGTAATTTAAGTAATCAGCAACATTTAAAGTGCTTTGTTTTGTCAGAGTAGGCCTTCTATGGAAGTATACTTATAACTAGAATTAGTTTTGTAACTTGCTACAATTTTCATACCAAATTAATGAAAATTACTTTTTTTCATTAGTTTCAACATATTTTATTTGCATAAATATGCAAAAGGGATGAGACACAAGTTAATCAAACTTATAAAGTCTTCTCCCATGAACAATTTATAACAATAGACTTTTTTACAAAGCATGCATGCAAACAATACATTATATATATTGGATATGTAAAATGATGATGTGTGATGATGTGAATGGTTGTACACAATATACATGTATATACACTTTAGTGTGCTATATTACACAATTAGAAACCCCTTTGACTCTTCAATAAATTCATATACATTCTTTAAAATTCTTTCATTTTCATCATTAGTTAATGACGATTCACCTGAGGTTAAGATATTCAAATTTAGTGGAGAGTTCTCTGGTAACAAGTTCAGATTGTTAGATAGTTTGATTCTTATATTCGTATAATTAGGACATTCAAAAAAAGTGATATGAATCTTCACGCTTAGCACTACAGCTACAAGACGGATCTGAAATTATATTGACTCTGTTAAGATCATAATTCAAAAAAGAGGGTGAGCAAAATGATGTTGAGTTTACGATTGCCAAATTCATAATGTTTGGGTATTTGGGCTTTTGAATTCAGCTTAAGACTTTTTAATTCGGTTTTAAATTTACCTAAAGAGTCAATGTTGCCGGTCACCACATTAAGGTTATTCCACAGTCGTATAGTTGAAGGTATGAAGGATTCTTGGGTCAATGAAAGTCTACAAAAAGGGTATATTATATCATTCCCATTACGTAAGGGGTAAACAGCTGTACTTTGGATTGTTGGTGGTATTAAATTGTAAAGATAGGCTTGTGCATTATTATGTTGAATATTATGAAATAATTGTAACTTCCTCTGGGTTAAAGGATATTAGCCATTTCTAAGACCAATCGCTCAGCTTACTCAGGTCGTTAATGATCACTGATTTTATTTGTGACGTGTCACGACTAGAGTAGCTGAGAGATGTGTCATCTGCTAATAATCTACATAAAGAGATCAAATTTTCAGCAATATCAATTATATAGATAATGAATAAGAGCGGTCCCAAAACAGAACCCTGTGGGACACCAGCTGAAATACTACAAAGCTCTGACGATGATTGTTTAATAACAACTCGCTGTTGTCTGTTCAGGATTCTACTTTGTCAAAATGATCTCCCCATTACGCCAGTTCGTTTTTACAATCGAAAAAATGGAAGCCATTGTAGGGATAACGCGCTGCCAATTTAGCTCTTGAAAACCGATAAATTTATCCACATAGCACCATTACGATCCTTATATGCCAGTTGTATTTTAAAAGACAAATGTATCTACTAGCTAATGAGCATCAGCTAATGTACTTGTCTACATTTAGTCAACCTAAAACTATTGTCTGATCGGTTGTCTGGTGGAATTTTCGAAAATTCATAAACATTTAAAAAAAATTCTAATTCAATATTTGGTGGAAGGGCAGACTAAAAGTTTCAGTGGTTGAAGACTATAAACCCTAGATATCACACACAAAAAATGAAGTTTTTTTCGAAGATATGCATTTTTAAGATCCAACTTAAAAGTCTGTCGTCAAGTATTTTTAGTAAAAATTGATATTCGAACACACCTATTCTGTTTTTGTGATTCATTAGAAAGGTATTTCACTTGACCCATATACTTCATTTTTTTAGCACTGTGAATTTCCGATGTTATAAAGTCAACCTGTAGCCTTGATATATAAAAATGATAGAATCTGAAGCGAAATGATTTATCAAATACTTTTGCTTTTTACATTTTTCAGACATAAAAAGGTGCACTCGATTTTCTCTTTTCAATGCAATTGTTACCCATTTTTGGAATTATTTCTTGAATCACATAATGGAAGGGCAGAAACGAAAATTAAGGAACAAATAGATTGATATTTTCTCCGTCCGTGGCATTTTTTTTTTAAATCGGATATGCATTTTTTTGATCCAACTGAATAGACAACCATGTCGTCGACTTGATATCTAATTGTTCTGCTTAATGAAGTAATAGATAAATTAAAAACTTATGCAAATGGTGTTTTTATGATAAAATACTTCGTAATTTAGCCGAAAACTGTCATTTTATTTGTTTCTATTAAATTTTAAAATTTTTGTTACTATAGTAAACATTACAGTTAGCATTTATCGCCTTCTCTAACAAAGCGCTTCGATTCTTTTGTTCTATTTCAACTGGGTTTCCGCCTGTGTTGTTCAGGTAACTTTTAAACCAATTCAATAATTTCCCGTTCACACCGTATGACTTCATTTTAAGTAGCAATCCTTGATGCCAAACTTTATCAAAAGCTTTAGCAGTCACAGAAAACAAAACAGTTAATTTCTTTATTTTCTAGTGAATTTAAAATACAGTTGTAAATGTCTAAAAGCTGGTGAACTGTTGAACATTTTGTTACCATTCGAAAAGACATTGTCAACCTTGGCTTCGCCTCAGTTGACATTGTTTTCTCGGGGTAACAATCTGCTCTATCACCCTCTCAGCTATGTGTTATTTATATAGTGTCGCTGAATATTATCGGGTCTAGCAATGTGGTACTGTGTCCAGTCACCTTTGTCGTTTATTTATTACATTTTCTAAATTAAAAAGATTCTACGGAAGCATATTAGCGCCACATGTTTTTTTTTTATATTTCTTCCTATGTTTGCGTTATAACGTAAACCTTTGCGAAATAACGCAAACATTTGCGTTATAACGCAAACCTTTGCGAAATAACGCAAACCTTTGCAAAATAACGCAAACCTTTGCGTTATAACGCAAACCTAAATGCGTTATAACGCAACCCTTTGCGAAATAACGCAAACCTTTGTTTTTATTTTATTTCTTATTTGAGTTTCAAAGGAAGCAGCTGTTATAAATGGAGGAGGCTGCATATATCAAAATTTATCACACTTTGTACTCATTGCAATGTAAAATGCTTGAGTGTTTAGCACTCATCATGGGATAATAATGAGCAGGATAATACATGTATATATATATATATATATATTACAAAGAAAATTGAGTAAATTGAAGTTATACCGAAGAAAATAAAAAATCAACCCCGCTAGTGTAGCCGAATTTAAATATACTTCCAAAGTAAGCGCTCGTTTGAGCATTGTGTAAGATTGGTTAGATTCAAACAAGCTACCCTTTTTCCATAAATGTATAAGATGAAGGTGTTATCTTATTATAATTATGTTCTCTACATACAAATTGCTACCCAAGCATCTTAAATAGCTACCTCAATAGATTGAAATTAAAATTCCATGACTTTTTTTAAAGAATCTTTATCATATTCTGAGATTTCAACAAACGATTTCTTACATCAAAATTTTAAAAAAAATGTTTTTTTTCTGAATGATAAATTTTTAAGCAGAAAGATCATTTTGTCTATTTGACTTATAGTTTCACAATTGTATGACATTATTTTTGCTCTTATCTAGTTTACCACTTTCCGTTAATCAAAACTTTCAAAATCTTGGTCTTTCAATTAAAATTTGCCTATACCATATCTATTTACTTGTTAAATCTATATAATTTTCTGATGCAAATTCCATTCTTAGTTTGTGTATAATTACACTTCAAGTATTCCTTTATTTCTATGCATATTTATTATAAAGATTTGGCCGTATGTTCATGGTTCTTCTCTTAACTAAATCACAACCGAAATTTGATGACAGACGGACATGCAAATACCGACATTTACAAAACATTGCTTTCAAATTATATAATAAACATAAAATGTAAATTTAATATTATATATAGTTTTTTTATTATTAAATATTCAAAACTTAATGAATAATTAAAATCAAAATGTTTGCGTTATAACGCAAATGTTTGCGTTATTTCGCAAAGGTTTGCGTTATAACGCAAACATAGGAAAAAATATAAAAAAAAAATGTGTGGCGCTAATACGCTTCCGTAAGATTCATTGTATCATATAATTTATCATTATGAATTGAAAATAAATCAGAGTTCAAATCTCCTGTTATCACAATATTCTCACTTAGTTGGTAACTCAATCCCAGTGAATAAATAAGTCTTGTCCAATAGTCATTGTCCGTCCACTCAGGCCTATAAGTACAACAAAGAAGAAATGACTGGCCTTTACCTTTAATCTCTACCCATATTGTCTCATCCATGTGGTTTTCGAGTTCACCTTTACGTAAGATGGATATATCATCTTTTACATAGATTACAATGCCTCCGCCGGCACTGTTACGATCCTTTC
The DNA here is from genome assembly GCF_021869535.1 of Mytilus californianus. Taxonomy (NCBI): domain Eukaryota; kingdom Metazoa; phylum Mollusca; class Bivalvia; order Mytilida; family Mytilidae; genus Mytilus; species Mytilus californianus. The sequence continues at coordinate 54,187,614 of NW_026262679.1, read as the reverse complement.
GGATTATATTCTTTGAAAATGAGAAAAGCTGCAAATCGTCTATGTTAACACTTGGATCTAAATGAGTTTCAGTTATAGTTACTATATCAAATTCATCAGTAAAATGTTGAAGAAAATTAAGCTTATTTCTTAGACTACATGTACGTACGTTTATGTTTCATATGGATAGTGAGGTTTCATTGATACTAGTAGAATCAGTTATAATATCTGTATTCGGACCTGGATTAGTCTCAATATTTCCAATAATTAGGATGGAATTTAAAACAAATAACAGAAAAACAATATCTATATTCGGAATTAGCTCTGGAGAAGTGAGAGAGAGACGACGAGTAACGAGCATCTGAAATTGGTAAGTAATATTTCTTTTAAAGAGTCTAAAAGTGTATCTACATAAGTTAGATAACCTGATAGCTGCCCTATATTGTTCTATATAATTACCCATTGGGTTTAATCATAGAAATCATAATACACATGAGGCAGCAAAACGAAATATATATATACAATATTAGGTCAATGTCAGAAAAATATAAACTTTTTTGTATGAGGCTGAGAAACTGGGAAGGGCGAGGTTTTACCGAGCCCATCCAGTTTTGTGCCAAATACAAAAAAGTTTATATTTTTATGACATTGACCTAATATTGTTTTTATACTGCAACTTAAATTATTACATCGATAGCTATTTAAATTGTAACACAAATGTCAAACTTATTTTTATCCCTTAATGAACCCCTGTTTGTGGAGAAAGTGTTCCATGATGAAATTGACATTGCACAAAATATAGCTGTGTTACTATATTTAGGAAATAAACAAAACTAGTTGCAGTATAAAAAAACACAACTAGTTGCAGTATAAAAATTACGACAACCACACACATCAAGTAACTGATAGACAGTCATTCAGCATTAAATAAATGAAAATATAACTTCTTCCTCTTTTTGTAAAAATCAACATAACTTTATAATGTAATTGTTTTTTAACATTTTTTTAGTAGTTCACCTACTAATTATATCAAATTGTAATCACTTTAATCACATCAAATCCAATGTACGGATGTTCCAGACCATATGCGCATTTAGACCATACGCGTATATGGTCTGGACCGTAGACGAACTTATTCAAAATACGTATACGGTCGGACCGTACGCGTGCCGTCTTGTCTAATTTTAAGAAATTTGTCAAATCTAGAATAAAAAAATGAAATAAAAACTTTAACTTAATACAAAAGTCACGCTACATTGTAACTTTGTCAGTTAATCTCCTGTATTAAGTATGAAATTGAGGTTAAAAGCTCACTGAAATTGAAGTTATTTGAAATACAAATAATGTTGGAAGATATGTTTTTAGAAAATTTAGGAACTTTACTACAAAAACCGTCAAGCCAGCTGTTTATTTGTGAGAAGACTGATAGAATTAAAATGAAATGCTTGATATATAGTTTTGACAGTTTCTCAGATATTATAAGTGATATTAAAGTCATGTATACATCTTGTGTATTGAATGGTTGTAAGGTGTACATGACTGTCTGTCTGGTTTGTGTCATATTTCCTTGACCTAATTTAATGGTTCATTAGTCAAAGTTCTTATTTCTTGATGATGTTTGCTTCCGAGATACTTTAAGCGATAGTTAACTTAATTTGGTATATCATGGGATGAATTTATACGGCCTCCATGTCTGTCTGAAAAGATTTATCTCACCTTGACATCATGTTCATTGATCATTGAATTGATAATTTAATGTATTGCTTGTTGTAAAAAAAAATGTTCACTTTCAAATAACTTCAATTATAAACACTAAAACAGGGAAGACATTTAAGTGTGTCCAGTTTTGTTATAATAATTATGTATACAATGTAGGTTCTTAAATACGTTAATCCGATATCAATTATCATACAAAAATATTGGATGGAGAGTGGTCTCATTGGCACTCATACCAAATCTTATTTACACAGGTACATTGGGTCATGATGATATACCCTGTCCTCCCTCTTTTTTACGAGGCAATATTTTGTAAAAGTTCTGATTTAAAGCCATTTATACAAATGACGTTTACCTATCTATTCCTGGTCATCTATACTGATATTTTTACTTATTTGTGCTGTTTTACTATCCAGCTATTTTTATATCGGCAAACTATATAAAAGTTGAAAAAATAGCTGGAGGGGAGTGCAGGATACATTATTATGACCCCATGTCCATGTGCTTATGTTTAGTAACAATTTAATTAAAACTAGCAAAATCGAATTATATGTCGAATTTCTTGTCGGTGCTCATGTTTTTAATACTCATTCTCTGTAACCACTTAAATTTTTTCGGCACACATAGTCACCGATTTTTCTGAAAATTGGCTGATATGTAGATCCTATTAGATTAGCCAGAAAAATAATGTCAACCCATATATATATTGGTTGGTTACCATGGTAACAGCAGAGAAAGTTGGGATTTTTGAGAAAAATACAATATTTGGTGTAGTGTTGTGAAATTATGCGGCTACATCTATTAAAAAGAAACACAAAAACAATTAATCTCATTCTTGTTTTAGTCAAAATTCAAAAAAAGTTATGGGGAATCTACCTAGAAACATGCGAAATTAATTTCTAAAAAATGATCATTGTGCAATTTTCCTCACAATACGAATTATCTCCCTTTGATGGGTTACACTAATGACTGGACCAAAACGAAAACGCTAATAACTTTTTTATTTCTCAAAGGATTTATGTCAAATTTAAATTGTTATAAATTTAGACCATTCAATACATAGATATAAGGAAAAAAAATATAGAAAACTTTTTTAAATCTTCTTTAAACGTGACCTGACCAACGCTGACAATGCCAGGACCAAATGAAAACGCTAATAACTTTTTTATTTCTTAAAGGGTTTATGTTAAATTTGAAATATAATAAAGTTTAATCATTTAATATATAAATTAATAAAAAAATATAGAAAAAAATATAAAATATTCAGATAACGTGACCTTTCTAACGTTGACAATAACCTGACCAACAATAGCAATGACCTGACCGATGAAAATTTCTGTGTTATTTTATTAAAAAAAAACAGGAAAAATATATGTTTTTGGTAAAAAAAACTTGACCTGACCAACTTTGACTATGTCCTGGTCGTTGTACTACCTAATACTTATTTATATCTTATTGGATTTTCTTTTAATTTATAAAAAAAAATAGAATTAAGATTGAATGGTAAAAAACTGGGAAAAACAGTTTAGGGTACTATGACGAGCACCGAATTATTTAAACTTTTTATGGTATTGAGTAGTATATTGTATTTAACTGTGTTGTAAATTATGTTGTATATTACCGGTTATAATTTGACACGTTTGATCACAAATATAAAGCAACTCAAAAGGTGTGTTTGAAGTAGGCCATACATACATGTAAGTTAATAAATCCAATATAGCTTGTTTTTTAATATTTTCTAACAGTAAATAGTTATTTCCACGTACTACTTAAGGCATGCGCGAGCCTTGTGCAGGATATCTTGGCAGTTTTTAATATTTTCATAAAAACAAATACACATTTCGCAGACTACTTGAGGTATGCCCGAGCCCCTGCATGCAAGTATCTTTGTAGTTTAAAATATTTTCATAAAATATAAGTAAACATACTCGCGGACTTAACTTGAGGGTTACCAGAGCTTTGTCTTAGTTTTAAATGTTCCCGAAAGTTTGTAAAGCATTTTATATTTTCTTATTTGTTTGATAAAATTAATGGTTCAATCTAAGTGTTTCTATAAATTTGATGCAAAGGCTATTACATTTAAATAGGTATAAAGTCATTTTTCCTGGTCATGATAACGGTCAGAATGTAGGACAGAAAGTCACAGACAAAAAGTCACAGACAAAAAGTCGCGGACAAAAAGTCACATGTATAATATGTTATAAACATAGACTTCTGCTTCAAAGTAAAATCTATTTTTTGTTTGTTTAAAGAAAGACATTATATACTAATTTTGAGAAACATCTTTCTGTATTGGGCTTTCAGTGGAAATCAAAGTATATGTACATGCATTATGCATATAATTCTTTTAAAGTTACCTTGTGTAAAGAGTTATCATATTGTCAATATTTTTTAATTTGCTGCTAAAAATCCATTAAGATTACTGTTATTTTCTCAAATTTCAATAATCTAATGCCTTTTACTAATGTAAATATAGTGCTACCAAAGGCGGATCCAGGGGGCCATGAGGGCCCGCCCCCTCCTTTCATTGGAAACATTTGGTTGATTACATATGGAATCACTGAAGCATGAATGTAGCGGGCATCTCTTAAGGCAGTCACTGGTACCCCTGATATGACAATTGTCTAGATGGTATATTTTCCCCCTGCTGCTCGTTGTAAGACCAGCAGTCACCCGATGACCGATTTTCCGTGGGTCCTCTTAGGGAAACGGAACTTTTTGGAAAATCTCGAAAAATTCCTCCCCGGCCGGAATGTCAAACAAGAAATGTGTCGGATGAATAGCAGGGACCATCGGGTCGACGGCCGACTGTACCAGCCCTTGCTTGTTACGCCCTTTTTTTTTAGGGGCTCCCTAGTTGATCTATTGAAATTTCTGTCCTTGTCTAATTGATCCCGATTTCTAGTGATATTTCAAATTGTCTGCCTTCATCCCAGCATACACGTATTGAAGGACATTTTTGATTTTTTTGATTTTTTATAACTTTTATAAAAATGATCTTCATGTAGATACTCATCATCAAATAAAACAATATTATTCAAAACGTACAGGTACATGTATACATGCTTTGCCATTTCAACATTGAGTTTAAGAATGAATAGGAAACATAAACAGCTCATAATAAAGGTATTTTTTCCTTTATAGAAAGGTTAGATGGTCAATTATCATTTATTTAGAGGATCAACGTCTGACTCTTTTGGTTCTATTTTTTATTGTGTTGAATTGTTTCAGATTATTGACTTTAATTAATTTTTGGTCAGTAGACTAGCACAGGACCTACAATGTTCCTATTAAATTTATTGGTTTTGTTCTCTTCTGAAATATGCATGAGATGTTTGACACTGGACATAAAGCAAACCACAACTAATCGATCATTTCTTTTTTACAAAACTGTATACACTCTTTCCTATACGTATCGAAGTTCATTAAACGAATTTGTAAAAATTAGCACTTATGTAGTATTTTTGCAAATGGACTGCTTGTTTCCATGGCAACACATTCAATGGCAAATATTGCATAATTGAATATATAATTTTTTAAATGATTTTATTTGTTTTTTCTAGATTTAGTCATTGTTTTTCTTGTACATTTTTCATGATCATGAAAACAGACTGAAATTTCTTCATAATCAGCACTTTTATCCAGATTAGAGAAATTGTATTTGTTTCATTCAAGTGTTAACACCATTATCGATATACTATACCAGCAAAATTATTTATATATACACATGTGTGTATACAGTGAACCTTAATAAGTGTTTTCGTTTTCCTACTTTTGTGCACATTTAAGAAACTAACTGAAACTTTTTCAAAATTGTTTTAAACTTGTGTATCATCATGAAATTGTTTCCATAGCAACACAGTTAAAACTATAATACCGTTATGTATGAATATCTTTCAAATTTTGATGATTACAATCATTTCTACAAATTGTATATTTATTTATTTTTTTCTGACTGCAGAATTAGGTTTTAAAACATTTTTTTTCAAAAATTTTCAAATTTTTTTTTTTCTGAAAAAATGAAAACTAAGCATTTTGTATCCATGGTAACAAAAAAATGAGACATACTTCCCCATTACTTTTTCGCATCATTGATTAGATAAGACTATGGTATTTATGAATTGATGGTTGACTTTAACTCAGGTGTCCGCAAAAAATTATGGTGAGCATTCAAAAATGACCTCAAAAGGGTATTTTTAACCTAATGCAAACCACATAAAAAGGGGGGTATATGTGATTATGATTGAAAATGAATATGAAAATATCAGTTATTAAATTACATTAATAAAATACATATATTTGATGAAATCATAAAAAAATATTCTTTCTTTGAATCATTTATTATGAAAAATTATGTTGAAAATAGCCATTTTCAGCTTAAAATCATAGATATCCAGAAGAGGTAAAACTGGTCATCGGTTGCTATGGCAACCGATATGCTTAGCAACCAAAATTTTGCCATTTTTTGTTTGTTTCATCAAGACTAGTAAGTGTGTGAAGTTTGAAGAAAATCCATGACCATGCATGCCACACTCCCTATATAAAAGTTTGAATAGTTACAGAGAACCAGTATTAAACATCAACATAAAAAAAACATTATTAATAACATGTCCCGAGACTTTTGCTCTGTATATTTATAGTGACGTAAAAAAGTGATTATATACAAAGAATAAAAAAAAACAGTACTTGAAGATTCCAGTAATTATGTAATAACTAATGAATTTACTATGAATAGATTACTTTTTAGAAATGATGTCCAAATTGGCCTGTTTGATTCAATGATCGGATCATCATAATACAAAGATCAAATTAATGGAACAAAATCTTCTACAGATACTGTACTTTTTTTCATTTATCAAACTGATAAAAAAATAACTACCAAGAACAAAAGCCCATGCTTTGTATTGTATACCGGGATAAAAAAAAAAAGCGAATTGATATTCTAAAAATAAAAAAAGTTGTGTGGACTTTAACGGTGTTTTTTATGGACTTAAGCGGAACTTGTTATTGTTGACTTTAACGGCGTTTTCTTGTGGACTTTAGCGGAGGTCATTTTGTGGACTTTAGCGGAAAGTTTGTGGACTTTAGTGGCGTTGTGGACTTTAGCGGAAATTTGTTGTGGACTTTAGCGGTGTTGTGGACTTTAGAGGAATTGTGGACTTTAACGGTGCCACATAGCACCATTACGATCCTTATATGCCAGTTGTATTTTAAAAGACAAATGTATCTACTAGCTAATGAGCATCAGTTAATGTACTTGTCTACATTTAGTCAACTTAAAACTATTGTCTGATCGGTTGTCAGGTGGAATTTTCGAAAATTCATAAACATTTAAAAAATTCTAATTCTATATTTCGTGGAAGGGCAGACTAAAAATTTTCAGTGGTTGAAGACTATAAACCCTAGATATCACACACAAAAAGTGAAGTTTTTTCGAAGATATGCATTTTTAAGATCCAACTTAAAAGTCTGTCGTCAAGTATTTTTAGTAAAAATTGATATTCGAACACACCTATTCTGTTTTTGTGATTCATTAGAAAGGTATTTCACTTGACCCATATATTTCATTTTTTTAGCACTGTGAATTTTCGATGTTATAAAGTCAACATGTAGCCTTGATATATAAAAATGATAGAATCTGAAGCGAGATGATGTATCAAATACTTTTGCTTTTTACGTTTTCAAGACAAAATATTCAACTCAAACACGCCCTAACATAAAAAGATGCACTCGATTTTCTCTTTTCGATGCAATTGTTACCCATTTTTTGGAATTATTTCTTGAGTCACATAATGTAAGGGCAGAAAAAAAATTATTAAGGAACAAATAGATTAATATGTTCTCCGTCCGTGGTATTTTTATTTAAATCGGATATGCATTTTTTAGATCCAACTGAATAGACACCCATGTCGTCGACTTGATATCTAATTGTTCTGTTTAATGAAGTAATAGATAAATTGAAAACTTATGCAAATGGTGTTTTTATGATAAAATACTTCGTAATTTAGCCGAAAACTGTCATTTTATTTGTTTCTATTAACTTTTAAAATACTATAGTAAACATTACAGTTAGCATTTATCGCCTTCTCTAGCAAAGAGCTTTGATTCTTTTGTTCTATTTCGACTGGGTTTCCGCCTGTGTTGTTCAGGTAACTTTTAAACCAATTCAATAATTTCCCGTTCACACCGTATGACTTCTTTTTATGTAGCAATCCTTGATGCCAAACTTTATCAAAAGCTTTTTTTTTTATATGTCTTCCTATGTTTGCGTTATAACGCAAACCTTTGCGAAATAACGCAAACCTTTGCGTTATAACGCAAACCTTTGCGATATAACGCAAACCTTTGCGATGTGGACTTTAGCGAAAGTAAGAGCTCGTTTGAGCATTGTGTAAGATTGGTTAGATTCAAACAAGCTACCCTTTTTCCATAAATGTATAAGATGAAGATGTTATCTTATTATAATTATGTTATCTACATTCAAATTGCTACCCAAACATCTTAAATAGCTACCTCACTAGATTGAAATTAAAATTCCATGACTTTTTTTAAAGAGTCTTTATCATATTCTGAGATTTCAACAAACGATTTCTTACATCAAAATTTAAAAAAAAAATGTTTTTTTCTGAATAATAAATTTTTAAGCAGAAAGATCATTTTGTCTATTTGACTTATAGTTTCACAATTGTATGACATTATTTTTGCTCTTATCTAGTTTACCACTTTCCGTTAATCAAAACTTTCAAAATCTTGGCCTTTCAATTAAAATTTGCCTATACCATATCTATTTACTTGTTAAATCTATATAATTTTCTGATGCAAAAACCATTCTTAATTTGTGTATAATTAGTATTCCTTTATTTCTATGCATATTTATTATAATGATTTGGCCTTGTGTTCATGGTTCTTCTCTTAACTAAATCACAACCGAAATTTGATGACAGACGGACATGTAAATGCCGACATTTACAAAACACTGCTTTCAAATTATATAATAAACACAAAATGTAAATTTAATATTATATATAGCTTTTTTTATTATTAAATATTCAAAACTTAATGAATAAATAAAATCAAAATGTTTGCGTTATAACGCAAATGTTTGCGTTATTTCGCAAAGGTTTGCGTTATTTCGCAAAGGTTTGCGTTATAAAGCAAAAGGATTGCGTTATTAAGCACTAGGATTGCGTTATAAAGCAAAAGGATTGCGTTATAAAGCAAAGTTATGCGTTATAACGCAATAGGTTTGCGTTATAACGCAAAGGTTTGCGTTATAAAGCAAAAGGATTGCGTTATTTCGCAAAGTTTTGCGTTAAACGCAATAGGTTTGCGTTATAAGGCAAAGGTTTGCGTTAACGCAAACATAGGAAAAAATATAAAAAAAAATTGTGTGGCGCTAATACGCTTCCGTAAGATTCATTGTATCATATAATTTATTATTATGCATTGAAAATCTCCTGTTATCACAATATTCTCACTTAGTTGGTAACTCAATCCCAGTGAATAAATTAGTCTTGTCCAATAGTACAGAGCCCTGTTGGTCTCACACAGATTATAAAGTGTCTTTTAAAGTCCTGCGCTGAAGATGTGTAAGGTCTAATATTAGCTATCTAGGGGTTCGCTATGCCCACTATCAGCTATCTAATGGTTGTTTGCTGGTCATTTCTTCTTCCGTCTATAAATTTTTTTATTCTCGTTTTGGTATTTTCTTACTTATTTTAGTGAGTTTCTGACTCTTTGCTGAATTTTCTAATTTCTTTTTGTTTGGAATTCGTATAATTCGATTGATTTTACATCTCCAGCGCTAGACTTTACATCTCCAGCGCTTGACTTTACATCTCCAGCGCTAGACTTTGCATATCTCCAGCGCTAGATTTTACACATCTCCAGCGCTAGACTTTACATCCCCAGCGCTAGACTTTACATCTTCAGCGCTTGACTTTACATCTCCAGCGCTAGACTTTACATCTTCAGCGCTTGACTTTACATCTTCAGCGCTTGACTTTACATCTCCAGCGCTTGATTTTACATCTTCAGCGCTAGACTTTACATCTCCAGCGCTTGATTTTACATCTCCAGCGCTTGACTTTACATCTCCAGCGCTAGACTTTGCATATCTCCAGCGCTAGATTTTACACATCTCCAGCGCTAGACTTTACATCCCCAGCGCTAGACTTTACATCTTCAGCGCTTGACTTTACATCTCCAGCGCTAGACTTTAGATCTCCAGCGCTGGACTTTACATCTCCAGCGCTAGACTTTACATCTTCAGCGCTGGACTTTACATCTCCAGCGCTAGACTTTACATCTCTAGCGCTAGACTTTACATCTCCAGCGCTAGACTTTACACATCTTCAGCGCAGGACTTTAAAAGACAATTTATAATCTGTGTGAGACCAACAGGGCTCCGTACAATAGTCATTGTCCGTCCACTCAGGCCTATAAGTACAACAAAGAAGAAATGACTGGCCTTTACCTTTAATCTCTACCCATATTGTCTCATCGATGTAGTTTTCGAGTTCACCTTTACGTAAGATGGATATATCATCCTTTACATAGATGACAATGCCTCCGCCGGCACTGCTACGATCCTTTCGGATTATATTCTTTGAAAATGAGAAAAGCCGCAAATCGTCTATGTTAACACTTGGATCCAAATGAGTTTCAGTTACTTTATCAAATTCATCAGTAAAATGTTGGAGAAAATTAAGCTTATTTCTTAGACTACGTATGTTTATGTTTCATATGGATAGTGAGGTTTCATTGATACTAGTAGAATCAGTTATAATATCTGTATTCGGACCTGGATTAGTCTCAATATTTCCAATAATTAGGATGGAATTTGAAACAAATAACAGAAAAACAATATCTATATTCGGAATTAAGCTATGGAGAAGTGAGAGAGAGACGACGAGTAACGAGCATCTGAAATTGGTAAGTAATATTTCTTTTAAAGAGTCTAAAAGTGTATCTACATAAGTTAAATAACCCGATAGCTGCCCTATATTGTTCTATATAATTACCCATTGGGTTTTTCATAGAAATCATAATACACATGAGGCAGCAAAACGAAATATATATATACAATATTAGGTCAATGTCAGAAAAATATAAACTTTTTTGTATGAGGCTGAGAAACTGGGGAAGGGCGAGGTTTTACCGAGCCCATCCACAGTTTTGTGCAAAATACACAAAAGTTTATATTTTTATGACATTGACCTAATATTGTTTTTATACTGCAACTTAATTTATTACATTGATAGCTATTTAAATTGTAACACAAATGTCAAACTTATTTTTATCCCTTAATGAACCCCTGTTTGTAGAGAAAGTGTTCCATGATGGAATTGACATTGCACAAAATATAGCTGTGTTACTATATTTAGGAAATAAACACATCTAGTTGCAGTATAAAAATCACAACCACACACATCATCACATATAAGGGAGCTACCATTTGATTTTTATGGCGGGGCTAGGATGAAATTTGAAAAAAATAGGCAGGACAGGAGTTTTGAGTAAAAAAAAAAGGCAGGATGAGATTATTTGCACAAAAAAAAAGGCAGGATGACAATTTATGTGAAAAAAAGTGAGGATAAACTATAAAAAAAAAGGCAGGACTGAATAGAGTGAAAAATAAAAAAGCAGGACCGAATAGAAGGAAAAATAAAAAGGCAGGACAACATTTTTCATCCTAGCCCCCATAAAAATCAAATGGTAGCCCCATAACTGAGGAAAAGTTCAAAAAAGACAAACAAAAGAAAATATACAAAACAAAACAAACAAGGTTTGAAATATGAGAGAGAGCATTTGTATTTGAAATGGGAAATTATTTACTACTTGAAGACTTGGAACTTTTTTTAAAAAGCATTATACTGATATGTTACGTGTAAAATCATATGGTTATAGAACTTTGCAAACTTCTTACCTAATTGCATTTAAGGATTATTGAGTGATTGAGAAGAATTTATTAGTTCTCAATAAAATATAAAAAAAATTAATTAGTAAATAAGGGAAACATCTATAAACTCCAAATTTATGCATAGAGCCACGCAAAACGAAAACAAATACTACAAGTGACATCAATACAACAAAATTCATCAAATACATTACATGGTGCAGTACAAAATAAAACAAAAAATAAAAATAACAGCGATATAGCTACATTCGTATATGTATTTGCGAATTCAAGTTTCAAGAAGTCTTTAATGTTTTAGGACTTTCTAGTCAAACGCACCCCAATTTAAATAACGATAACTTCATTCTGAATGTCAATTATCGTCAAAAGAGGCCGTAAGGGATTACAATATTAATAATTGCTTCAAATTTTTTTTAAGTAAAGCAGTTTTTTTTCATCCTTAATAGTTTTGATAATAATGTTCACTTGTTTACTTTTATATTTCAATATCATTCAATAGTATTCAATAGTTGTTCATACTTAAGTATTTGTTATCATAAATTTGAAACAAAAACCCAAGTATACGTCAGTGAACTGCATGTTTTTGCATGGTTATAACATTTTGTTTACATAGATCTTTAAAGCTGGAGGCATCTGAAGGTTTTCAACAAAAAGAAGTCATATTACATTTATCAACACCGACGTAAATTTATCAACACAGAAGTAAACTCTATCGGGTTTACAAACAACTGTTTTATTAAATTTAGATTATTTTGCGGTTTTATTATTTATATTGATTTTATTTAGGTGAGAAAAAGGCATTAAATATGAATAAAGTTATTATTTTTTTATTAAAGGGTAAACATTTTCACTGTTGTATCCAGTTTAAAAAAAAAGGGGGGGGGGGGTGTAAAAGTGGGGTATCCGATATTATGTGTTTTTTCAATGTATTTAGTCACTTAGGAACTTAAACAGACATCGTCACAATACGAGTTTGGTATTACATGAATTTTCAAGCCTGGAATTATTTAAATTAGGGGAAAAAGAAATAAGTTACAATTGAATACATACAAGTGAACAGGGGAAAAAGAGTGTGTTGGATAAATGGTGTGTCTTGCAGGTGAATACAATTATTCAGATAACTAAAACAATATAAGAAAGAAAAAAAAAGCTTTCGTTGGATTAGACCATCTGTCTGCTATTATAATACTCAAGTTAAGAAAAACGTGTTTATGGTATTTACGTGGAAAATAAGTCAATATACATTGTACTGCAATTATTTCTGTAAATTCAACAGCTCAAACTAGATAAGAAAAACAGAAACACAGTTAAATTTTGTTCAAACAGTTTTACTCTCCATTATTATACTGCTGTGAGTTGCTTCTGGGAGCTTATTCACAAAGCATCCGTTAGCTAACGGACCCGTTAATATCTCCGTTAAGTTTCCGCTAAGTTTCCGCTAATTTTAATTCGTATTCACAAAGCCTCCGTTAATTAACGCACCCGTTAACGTCTCCGTTAAATGTTCCGTTAAGCCCGATAATTAACGGGTATGTTAACGTATCCGTTAAACGGGCACTTTTAAAGAATGCATTATACATGGATTCGAATTTTATAATATTTCTTATATGCAATACGAAAAGAGAATACGAAATTTGTTCAATGAAAACTGAAGAACAGTCATAAGAATATGCAAGATGTAAAGAAAACTCAATATTGAGTAGGGGAAAAACCCAAGCATAATCAATTTCTGTCGTCGTTATGTATCAAGCGTAATCCAATGATAAGTTCTGTGATAAACACATGTACGAATGGCCTATTGTAACATCGACTAGCTTAACTTATGTTCATGGTAATCTGACACACACACACACATGTGTTTTAACGGTCATCCAAAGTGATCATTCGGGTTATGGAAGATTGAGATTGGTTTAGTTATTATTTTTAACTAGTTGTACACATAAATAATATTTCATTTTACTGTCCTTATTTGATTTTCTTGTCACACACTAAGTACGTTTAGGGCTTATAAGCAACAACACTATTGAATTGAATAAAATATAAAGGCAACCAAGAGAAGAAGTATTGTGACAGACCCGGCCTGCCTCTACATCGGCAACAACGCCCGACCTGCCTTTACATCGGCAGCAATGCCATACACCATCCTAGGCATTGTTCAAAGCAAGTTTCCCCAAGCATGTAAATCCCAGAACCAGCTCTGACAGAAGTAGTTCTTCTGTTGAGAGTCTGAGGGAAAAGAACAGTAAGCAGACCATGTTACAGTACACGAATATCAGACTACTTTTTGTTATAATATATAGTGCCCGACTTTTTGTTACAATAGAAGTACAAACAGTAAAAAAAGACCAAATTTTAAAGCCGGTGTATAATCAAATGGCAAATTATTTTTACTTGTCAAACTAACGTTGTTGTCAAATAAGAAATTGGTATCACTTCATTTGGAAAAAAAATGTATAGAAAACCTTCGAAATGGCCCCAGAACTGTAAATTCAGAAATTAATGCGTGCATTTATTTTTGCGATTTAAGGACCCCCGGCAAAAATGCGAGGTTTTATTTTTGCGATTCGCTGAGATCCCATTAAATTTTAAACAGTCGGTTTTCTGTTGTTTACGTTTTTCGTATTCCTAATCGTTGATCAAATGTCCAACAACTCTATTTCTGTAATCGAATAAAAGAGATTATTCTTTATTGGCATAGTTTTGCAGGTTTTTATATATGAATAAATTCCAAAAAATATTTTGAGTTTATGGAAAAACGTTGATTACAAAATAAATAAGGGTATGAAAAAAGACGTTTTATTTCCATTCAATGATGTCACAAGGAGCACACATTGTTTTAGGAAAAAGTAGAAAAAAATTAATTTATCTGGGAATAATCCTGTTTATCTAAAATTTAAAAAACACACAAAAGGGCATATTATTATTGGTGAGTCTAGGTACCAGCATGCCATCCTTGTGTCTAGTACAGAGAAGACTATAGATCTATATTTAGCATCCATTATTAAAGTTACAAACAGAAATTAATATGTCAACTCATTGTACATTAAGTACCTAGATCAGTTTCTGGCTAGGAATCAAGTGTTTAACGGTTGGAACAGAGTGAGTTAATCTTAGAAAACATGCATTTTCTCTTACAATGTAGTTTGAGATGGTTGGCACAAAAAAAAGAAAAGATTTTTATCAATGCATTTGAGGTTCTCCTGAAACATACTCTGCTTTACCTGGAAGTGACGTGATAACGATCTTGCTCTATTCTTAGTCTATGTGACGCAATACGCAAGCGAGTGAATTTTCACCCTCGCTCAGGGGATCGTAACATAATCAGATGTCTTTCAAGACCAAAATTTTTCTTGAATGTGTTGTAGCTACAAAGCTTTCTATCAACACAGATATGCATTTTGAGTCTCCATTGATTCCTGTAGTACTGATACAGATTTCTTTTGCATAAAGATGTATGCCTAAAATTGCTTGTAGAAGCTAAACTACCAACACATTTTACATTCTTTTGTAAGTTGAAATATCCATACCATGAGGGGATTTTTACTCGTGTAGCAATGTTGACTCCAAATATGCTTCCTTTATTAAATGAAAAGATGAACTCATATTTTATGCCTACGTCATTATCCGATCATAGGTTTTGTTATGCCAAAATGCGGAGGGAATTGCCTTAGTTGTGAAAGGATGGCAAGATGTGTTGCCCTTTCCAATACACCAAAAATAAGGTTACAAGTTTCCTGAAAGAAGCTTAGGATAAGCCTGATCTACTGTTTTAGTCTGAGATTAAACATTTCTTTTGAAAGGCCTAAACTATCTCAAAGTTTCTAAACTTTTTCTATTTCTAAAAGAATTGTATGATCAAACACATGAAGACTGTTTTATATTTAGATTCAATGACAAGAAGTCCTTGTATAGCTTGTAGTATGCTTTTAATGCCTTTTAATTTTAGTTCATTTATATGTTTTGGAGTTTAGTGTGACGTCCATTTTCACTGAACTAGCACACAATTTTATTTAGGGGCCAGCTGAGGACCACCTCCGGGTGCGGGATTTTCTCGCTGCATTGAAGACCCATTGGTGGCCTTCGGCTGTTGTCTGCTCTTTGGTCGGGTTGTTGTCTCTTTGACATATTCCCCATTTCCATTCTCAATTTTACTTGTCATACAATTCCCTTTGATCGAAGGAAAGAGATTGAGATGCACAAAATGTTGATCACAATCAATAAATATTTCATAAAGATAAAATGCTTGATATGCCTGTCTGCTTTATTCAAAACGAACATCTTATTATTGTTTTATTGGGACAAATTCTCAAACACCAGCCTTTGTAATGCGTACTTAATCGATTAGTTTTACTCTGAGGTCCTTTCCCGAGGTTGAGAAAAATGACACTATTATCATCTGCATATAATAAATAATGGACTGTTCATCAATTACCAAAGACTGGACCAGGCGAATTTTCGAGACAATCAGGAAGGTCATTTTTTTAAATTTTAATAATCATGGGCCTTTAAAAAGTCTGTCACTCTATTTTTTGATAGAACACAAAATTTACTCGGGGCATACATACTCTTAATGATATTGTAAAAGTTTGAACCTTACCGCTTGAATTTTATCCCTTGGTGTATGACAACATTGAAAGCCTTCTCTAAATAAAAAAAAAAAAAAGGGGAAAAAAAACACTTTTTCTTCTTTTGTGCTACAATACAATGGTATTAAGAGTGAACATATGGTCAGATAGTCGTGCTTTTTTGTTGGAACCGATTCGGATATCATTTATGATAAGATACTTATATAAGGACCTGCAATGACGTTGAGGTTTTTTTTAACAACCTTGATAAAGTGTTCAATAAAAAAACAAAATATTATCGATTGTACAATTTTGATACGGATATTTCGACTTTCATTTTTTTTAAGCTTTCGATCTTTAAATTCAAGTTCAGGGTAGATAAATGGAAACAAACATGCTTTAAGTTAGATAAAATAAATTTCTTTTCATTGCAAATGAAATCTATTCAGTGTTGACCGTTTAATGGAGTATATAGTGGTCTGGACATTTTCCTTTACGACGAGAAAATGTTCTTTATATTCTCTTCACCCTAAGAGTGACTGGGATAGTGGTATAGAAATATGTTTACTTTTGGTCTTTTTGTGACCGGCAGTAAAACACTTGCTAATAATGAGCGTCCGTTTGGCAGTGCGGGATGTATAAATACGCAGCCACGTCCGGTCAGAATTCTGTCCTTCACCAATATACCCCGGGGCTGATCATTTTCCACCAGTGGCAGTCCAAATTTTCCACCCTTTAATCCGGTTGATTACCTATTACAGGACCTACTTACTGTATTTATTGTTCATTTATTTCTCGTCCTGAACATGCATGAAATATTTGCCACTGGACTAAAGAAAAACAGCAATCTATCAATCAAATTCACTTTTTAGCTGAGTGGTTTTTTTTAGGAATTAGCTAGGTCATACGTTATAGTAGTAAAGCAAAATGTTGCAAGGTTGTCCATTGCCTTATATTCATAGGATCGTGGTATTTTTTACATACTAGACAAGGGAGTGCTGTCTTTTTCATTTAATTCTTTATACTCAAAAGGGAAAGTAGACAATAGTTCAATTACCACTTTTACCGATTCTATGAAGTAGATTTTTTATTGCGGCCTGCAAATGTATCGGACTACTGGGGTGTGAGACTAATGAGGTATCGGACCAATGGGGTGTCGGAATAGCGGAGCGACTCTAAGAAAACTACGACTTCAGTTATTTTACCGTTTCTACACGGGGCAAAGAGGTAGTGCCAACTTCCCTTGAATTTGTATCACAGCAGGGACATTTTCAAAAATTCTTTCAATCTTTACATAAATTCATATACAAGGATAGTATAACAGCCTTATTTGTGATCTTAAGGTTCTAACAATATATGATTGCTTATTTTTAGTTGACTGTTATGGAATATCCGTTTCACAGATGACAACGAATATGTCGTAGCTACAATCCGTCCCGTTTTCCCCGAATGTGACCTACAGAATTAGACGTATCACCGGGTTTGTACTAACATGAGCAACACGACGGGTGCCACATGTGTAGCTGGGTCTGCTTACCCTTCCGGAGCACATGAGATCACCCTCAATATTGGTGCATGGGTTCGTGTTGCTTAGTCGTTAGTTTTCTATGTTGTGTTTTGTGTACTATTGTTTGTATATTTGTCTATTTCTTTTTTAGCCATGGCGTTGTCAGTTTATTTTCGACTTATGAGTTTGAATGTCCCTTTGGTATCTTTCGCCTCTCTTTTATATCTAAACAGATCACCAAATTGTAAGTGCCTGAAGATAACTCATAACCGCAATTTTGACAAATTTTGGCAAATTTTGAGTATTTATCACAGAAATGTTTAAAATGATCGTCGTTAACCAAAACTAAGCTTTTTGATGTTTAATTTCCAGTAGGATTGGACAAGTTTTAGATGTTGACCTTTTGAATGAAAACAAATACAGGGTAAATGGGTCCTTTTTTTTTTACGTCGAAAAATGAAATTAAGGTAGCTGGAGTGTCTAAATGTTCGACGATAGATCAGGGATCTTGTTTTTTTCGTTAAAATACATTGAAATAAACGAAATCACGGTTATTCTATATGGGCTTTTTTTCCTTTATTGAGGAACAATTTAAAGATATAATTGGTCAAAATTCCATGAGAGAATTGCTTTTCATAAATACTTACGAAATCTCAAATAAAAATAAAAAAAACACAAATTGTCCTATCAAATTCCATATAATTATCTGCCCTTGATTTTAAATGATCTTTTTTTTCTGAAAATTTAAAACATACTTAACGACAATTTTTTGATAGTTTAGTCTTAAAATTTCAAGTTTTAGATGTTTCGGTTGTATATTGAATGATGCGTGGTAAATTATTTCAAACCAAAAAAGTAATTTTGCAACATACCCAGAAGGGATGCTCAGAAAAAGTCACCCGATCTATCTTAATTCAGATCAAAAAGCTATGGAAGGATTGAAAAATGTCAAAAGTCGCCAGTTACTGTCAAAGTTCAGTTTAAGTGATCTATGTAGAATTAGGCCTATAAAAAAGATCTATAATATATAGAGATCGTAGAAGTCCTTTATTATTCAAAGTTGTATTGATTTTGGAAGAACTGTTGGTAAAGAAGACAGACTTGCTTTGCTTAGAAAAGCAAATTTTAATTTTAAATAATCAAGATCAAAATTAAATGCTCTGTAATTTTGTTCTTTCTAGTTCTGATTTCTATGACCTCTGGTAAAGCTTAGATATTTTATTGTGAAACAAGTGTGGACACAGATCAGTGTGGACAGTATGATTGGATGTTTGACAGTGTTTTATATGACAAAAGGAGTTCTATGTTTTATGTTTTCTATGTATTAACTGTGTTGCACAATGACAGCCAACATGAGCATTAGGGGTGTTGTTTATGTAATATTTAGTTTTTTATGTTCAACAGATACTAATTGCATTAATTACCAAATGATTATGATAGAATATATATGTTCCACATCTTTGATTTTGGATACATTTTGTAGCTAGGAGAGGAACACATATTAGATTCATTTTTTTCTTAATGTGATTTTTTTTTATATGGGAGATGGTATCTGAGAACATGTATTTGCTTACTATTTGTATGGTTCTATTTATATTACTTTGTGGGGGATTGTCAGTATCATAAGTAAAAGATTTCGGTTAAATGTGGAAATTGTTTCTCAGTTTAGAAGACATTTAATGTTTTTTAGTAATGACAATGCCTGACATGATGATTGGGGCTAGATGAGCTAGAAAGTGAATTTCTGTGTTATTTTTTATTAATTCTTTGAAAATATCTCCTCCAAAGCTGGTCAAAGCAGAAAAAAGTTTTGACCAGTATGAAAATGATATCAACAAAAGAACCTTTGTGAGCATGCTTCAAAGACTCATAACTAACTACAGAAATCATATGATAAAATGTCAAGTGGATATTATGAACATCTACTTAATATGTCTAAATATCTAAAAAGTTTTAGTATTCAATATGAAAAAGCTATTGCAAAAGTGTGTGTAAGTTTTATAACATTTGGAAGTCAGAGAACGGAAACGAAAAATTCAGCAATTTTTATGTTTATAAAGGGACATAACTCAAGAATGGTAAAAGTGTTGCCACCAAATTTCGTACTTAATCTGTATTATGTAGTAATAAGCATTGTGTATAAGTTTCATAACATTTGGTTGAGGCAAACTAAAATAAGAGAACGGAAATGAAAAATTCAGCAATTTTTCCATTTGTAAAGGGGCATAACTCTAGACCGGTAAAAGTGACGCCACCAAAATTCAAACTGGATCTGTGTTTTGTGGTAATAAGCATTGTGTATAAGTTTCATAACATTTGGTTGAGGCAAACTAAAGTTAGAGAACGGAAATGATAAATTCAGCAATTTTCCATTTGTAAAGGGGCATAACTCTAGAACGATAAAAGTGACGCCACCAAAATTCAAACTTGATCTGTGTTTTGTGGTAATAAGCATAATGTGTATAAGTTTCATAACATTTGGTTGAGGCAAACTAAAGTTAGAGAACGGAAACCAATTTTGGGACATACGTACGTACAGACGGACAAGGGTAAAACTTAATGCCCCCTCCGATACGGCTGGGCATAATAAAGTGTAACAAAAGAACCTAGCATCATATTGCTAGTAGCGCCAGTAGCATTGTTTGGTGAATTTGTGCTTCTTTATTTTAGTTTGGCTAATGGACAAAAAATGTTTGGTTCAAATCTAAATAAAATGCTTTTATCTCCCTATTACTTACATTGTTCATAGAATGGATACCACTTTGACAATTCCTTGTACATGAGAGTTGTCTGTCAATTCTTTATTTCACAAAGAATGAATTGCATAACAATGAACTGAGCTCAAAGCAAAGCACTTTAATAATACACTTAGACAATGAGCTCAATCCAGTGATATACTTTGTACTACAGGTCCATCATGAACATCCTACTGGCCAAAACCATATCTCACAAACATGCCATACTACATGGTTGGATCAGAAGTCCTGAAAAAGACATGAACTTTACTAAAATATTTTAAGTATATACACCGGTTAAAACTTTCACAAATTTGTGGTAAAATTATTCAGTATCTAGCAACTATCAATCGCTTAATGCACAAATTGATATAGGTTGAGTACCCCTCTGTCAGAAATAAGAACATACCTCCACCTAATTTTAGTTAACTGATGAAGAAACATTCAAAATTATAAAATGTTATCTAATAGACTAGCTGCAATGAAATCCCAGTTTTCTTAAATGGTAGGTGGAACCTAAAACTCAAAAGATTTTAAACTATGCATTTTAAATATTGCAAATATACATGCAATAATAATTCTCAAAAATTCGCTATATTTTTTCCTCATTTTGTCTTTTGTTCGAGACTGTATATTGACCTCTAGATGTCTTTCAATTACATCCAGTTTGGCGTGGGTTGATGTTTGATTGTTGTACATGTTATATATCGACGTGGGATTTGTTTATATAAATTAGGCTTGAAATAATTTTGGTTAACTGAAATCCTTTAACTTACTTCTAAATTAATGTTAATACTGAGGGAAAAAATTACATTGCTAAATAACCACTTTAAAACACATGCAAACTTTTTGAGAGGAAGGCATAATGCATGTAACATCTATTAGATCTTTTTTAAACCATTCTAAACTACTGATAAGTGATAAAGTTTGTTAACTGTTAGTTACTTACCTTCAAAAAGGGGGTTGCATTCACTTTACTACATATACATATAAATATAATCAACAATACTGAGTGCAACACCTAGGATAAATAGAGGATTTTTTTGTAAGAATAGTTGCTGAAATAAGCAGGCAATATTCAAAGTAGAATAAAAAATATTACAGGACTATGTTTTAAAGTAATAAGCATTGTGCAGGGCTCACGTTACCATGCTACTGGGGCGACAAAGTCGCTTTTCCGGTCGCCACTTCGCTTTGACCGACCTTCAAAAGCGAAATCTAGTCGCCCTGTTGTTTAAGATACTCGCTTTCAGTCGCTTTCGTCATCGGCAATATTCAACATTTACCAAGTCGATGAAACAGCAATTTTTCATTTGAAAGTAAAGAAATTCAAAGACGTAAACAATTTATTTTCTTTAGGAGGTTAAAGCATTGATTTTAAAGTTGGTTGCATGTTATTTTCATAAAGACAATTTTTTTATCACTTCTGGTACTTGTTACTCAATTGTAGATCAAATCATTCTAACTTTCAGCGAAATAAGTTTGTTACTTCATTAGAAAATGATGAAATTAAAGATTTCTTGCTGTTGTGCAATACACTGTGCTGTTGCGCAATACTTAGTAAATCTGTCGTCAGACTATAAACAAATAAAGTTCAATTAATTCCCAGTCATATTAGAAATTTATGAAACTGTAAAGGGAGCTTGCATCAATAGATATAAACAATTCACTTAAGTTTCATGAGAATTGCTGACAGCATTTTTGAGCTATTGTCCGAAAACTGGAAAATCACCCCTTTTTTAATGAATAAAACCCCACAACTCAGAAATGTAAAATGTAAAATTTATAAAATTTTAATCGGAGCTTACATCAATATAGATATAAACAATTCACCAAAGTTTCATACGAACTGCTGAAAGCATTTTTGATTTTTGTCCGAAACTGGAAAATCCCCCCTTTTTTCATGAATAAAACCCTGCAACTCAGAAATGTAAAATCTAAAATATATAAAAATCGAAAGGGAATTCATGTCAATAGATATAAACCATTCACCACAATTTCTTGCAAGTTGGTGAAAGCTTTTATTGTCTGAAAACTGGAAAATCCCCCTTTTTTTAATGAATAAAACCCCATAGCTCAGAAATGTAAAATCTAAAATTTATAAAAAACGAAAGGGAGCTCATGTCAATAGATATAAACAATTCACCAAAGTTTTCTGCAAATTGGTTAAAGGTGTTTTGAGTTAATGTCCGACATGTTGACGACGGACAACGGTATACCATAGTACGTCCCGTAAACGGGCGTATAAAAATGACAGGGTGTCATACCACACCAAAACCTTCTGAAAGAAACACTAAAGTTGGCAAACAATTTTTTTTTTTTTTTCATTGACAACCCTGTATAACCTTGCAGCAGTATCGAGTCTACATGCACTACCTTGTATATTTCATGTACATTGAACTTAAAAATATGTGGTCATTGTCAAAGTTAGTTATGTCAGTTATAATTTACACATTTATTGAAACATGCCAGAGAAGTGCATGTACAAACTTTTGAATTTAATCTGCAAACTGGGAAAGCCATCCTTTTTAACGAATAAAATCCCACAATTTATTAAATTGAAAGGGAGCTTGCATCAATAGATATATATAAACAATTAACCAAAGTTTCATGACAAATAACAACTGCTTAAAGCATTTTCGAGTTAATGTCCGAAAACATGGAAATCCCCCTTTTTGAAGAATAAAACCCCTTACATTGTAACTGGATAATGTAAATTCTAAAATCCCAAAACAATCTAAAGGGAGCTCACATCAATACATAAATACAATCCCATATAACTTCATCCTAGACCCCCCCCCCCCCCCCCCCCCCTAAAAATCAAATTGTAGCTCCCTAAGTTAGCAAACAAATTATTTTATTTTTACATTGACAAACCTGTATAACCTTGAAGCAGTATTAAGTTCATGTATTATCCCGCATATTATTACATGTACATTGAACTAAAACAAATAGTGGTCATTGTCAAAATTATAGTTTACAGTTTACTTTTCCAATGCTTTCAATTTAAGATTAGGGCATTTTTGTCATTGGAATTGAGTTTTGTAGTCAGAGATTACTCTAACCTCCAACGACTGTTTTGCGACACCAGCTAGGGCAGTGGGACTTCAGCTGGTCCCATATCAGATAGATGATATTTGCCTGTCCCAAGTGGAGGCGACTGGATTCATATTAATCAAGCCTCAATTTATTTATTTTTCTCTTCATTTAAGTAAGTTTGATCAACCTGCCACCCGTTATCTTCTCATATTTGGACAGTTTTCACATTGACCCATCAATACTGGCATTTTAGAGGGTATGCAGAGTTCACGAAAATGGTCGGTCCTGTCGGTCAAAATGAGGCTCGGACCAGTATTTTGAAGGCTAGTGCCGGTCCCAATGACCGATGTAAAAACGGCCGTTGTAGTGCATATTTCGGCACTTTTTTACATCGGTTATTAGATGTACCGCAACTGTTTCCAATAAGTGTTTACATTGGTTATCAGATGTATCCGCTGCCAATTTCTGGTACTGGTTTACGGATTTATTATAAACAAACCAAAGCGGCGATCTACACGTGGCCTACTTAATTTGTCCATAGAGCCATCCCTGGCAAACAATCGGCGATTGAACCCTACAATGGAGCAAACAAATACTGTAACAGCCGAGAAAGTGATTCAGATGATGAAATGGATAGTGAAGATGACTTTAAATAAGAACAATCAGAAGACCTGAACTGGTCTTTCATTGTTAATTTGCCTGTGGGTGCGAAGAATAAAACTAATATTAATAAAGTTATTTTTCGATAAAATATGTTATCAATTTTTTTTCAGGATACAATTGAGAGATTTTGTAGGACTGGCTAAAATTTTGTAGGACTGACAAATAATCATGCTTTGTCGGTCCCATGACCGACGGGTCAAAATAAGTTTTCGCGAACTCTGGGTATGAATGCCCTTTTCCGTCAGGCGTCAAACATGGTTAACATTTTACCGTGATTCGTCAACATATCCTTATCGTAATTCGTCAGAGGTTTCAAATAATTATCGTTACCGTTATTTTTGGGGAAAAATTAATGTGATTCGTCAAAATCTGTCTATTTTTTTATCGTCTTGAAGAAAGTATTTTATCGTCATGCACCAAAAATTATCGTTAACGTCATTTGGCAGGATTTTTTACCGTTATTCGTCATGAAGGTACCCCCATTACCACCCTCATTTTAACTTTCACTTTATAATGTCACATGACCAACATTATGGGAACTGATTTATGCAAATGACCCATATTCCATAGGAAAACATAATCTATATAAAACGAGCCTCAATTAGTTGATTTTTCTCTTCATTAAAGTAAGTTTAATAGACCTGCCACCCGCTATTTTCTCATATTTGGACAGTTTTCACATCGACACATCAACACTGGCATTTTTTTTCAACTTTAAGAGATTGTGACATGACCAACAGAAAAATTAATTTACAATGCATTACATGTATGAGAGCTGATTTATGAAAATGACCCTTATTCAATAGGAAAACATAATCTAACACCTTGTTCATTTATGATGCAAATAAGCTGAATGGCCGAGTGTGTTCAATTTGAAAATAAAGAGTTAAAATGCCGGAATCGCGAAAACAGATGTTGGACACCAGAGTTATCTCGGACTATGAGTATGAGTTTTGGGCAATTTGTAAGGAGGGGGGGGGGGGAGGGTTCAAGGGAAGCAAATGCTCTTTAAATTATGCATGTTTCAAAAATTGGGGAAAAATTACACAGAGAGTTGAGTCATTTTTTTTCAGACTTAATTCAAATAATGGCTAATGTAGAATTACCTTCTAATTCTATAAAAAAAATTCACAACTACTGAACAGGAACAATCATGGTACTTTTTTACCTATGAAACTACACTATGACATCTGTCGATGATCTGATCTGCAAAACCTACAAACAGACACAGAAATATCATAAGATTGATTGCACCTTGTATGGATAGTTCCGACACGTGTTACATGGGGAGCCCGTTTGTTTACTAATAATAATGTCACGTGATCACGCACTGACCGTCACAAATTTTTATCACACAATATTACTGTACTTACACAATTCACAAATGCATAACCCATTTATCTTGTGGACATGCAATGGGAATGTGCACGGTTATCAAAAACTACAAAAATATTGCATGTACAGTTAATGAAGAAGTTATTTCATCAAATAGATAAGATTTTCACTCATGACACAAATCGACTGGGTGTCGTCGCCATCGGGGATAATTGATAAATGGGATTAAATTGACCGCCAAGATGGTGTAGAGAACCACCTCTGGAGAACCTTAACATTAATAAGTAATACTCACCAAAATTTCTCTATAATTAACGCTATTTTCTTTTGGAAAATTTCAGAAAGATGCTGATAAACTTATTTGGTGACACAGATTATTTTCTAGTAATGGCGCGAAATATATTCTTACTCTTAATGCTTGACGTAACAAAATTTGTATATAATTATATTTAACTAAAGCTCAGCGTAAATTTGCAGAAGCATGACAAAACATTAATAATAAAATGTGTAAATATTTCTGTAAAAGAACATAATTTTACTTTACCAGTATATATATACTTCACTTAGAATTACATTTGAGCGCAAGAAAATCTCTATGTGAATCGGCTCGGGGTCGAAGTTCAACATTTCAACGGAAATTTTTGCGTGTGCTTGCGTTGCTTCAGATCGAGGCCACAGCTTTTCAACCAATCGGGGAATGTTTACTTGGGGCATACATCTATTTTTACTGCAGGTTTCGACATGTTTAAATCGGGATTATAGAAAAATGGAATGTTGTTGGTAGATACAGAACAGAAAATGATGAACACTTTTAGCAAAAGATCAATTGGATCGGGGGTCTGTGAATTCACATTATTTGTACAACTCTCCTTACTCTTGGGAAGCGTGTGCTTTACATCGAGGCTTGCGTTGCTTTACATCGAGGCTTTCGTTGCTTTACATCGACGCCATAGTAGTTCAACCAATCGGGGAATGTTTATTTGGGGCATACATCTATTTTTACTGCAGGTCAAGTTTCGCATATTTTAATCGAAATTAGAGAAAAATGGAATGATGTTAGGAGATATAAAACAGAAAATGATAAATATTTTTAGCAAAAGATGAATTGGATCGGGGTTCTGTGTATTCACATTATTTGTACAACTCTCCTTACTGATGGCAAAAAAAGGAATTTCCGTGACCTTAATGGTTCGCGAAAATTAATATTTTTATATATATATAGTAATGATAGGAATCCAATTTGCCAAAACATTTGATTCTGTCGGTAAAAGACAAAGCTGAGACGCCCAACGGACAACAACTAAAAATAACATAAGTACAATTTTTGTTTTCTTACACCATAATTCGCTACATAAAAATATAAGTCGAAGGTCTCTTCTGAACAAATTCTGTGAAATTTTAGCATCTCCTTGGCATATCCAATTTCTGTTATAGCCCTAACACAGAGACCCTGGGATTATCTACATACACCGGGGTACCCCCGAGGGATAACTTTTGAAATCCACCTAATGCTTTTCAACATCCTTGGTATTATATCCCCTTTATGTTCCCCCTTTTGCCGTCACCGTCAAAGGAGTGTCTGAATCCGACCCTGCTATACAGGTAAATTGTGTCGTAGGTTTCAGAATTTTGATATTTGTCATAACGAAGGTCAGAATTATGAGCGAAACAGAAATTCGTGCAAACCAGGTAGGATAATTCAATTTAAATTTCGGAGGAAGGGGAGGGTCGTCCTGAAGATTTTGGAAAATAATCTACTAGCCTAGTAAGAACTAACAAAATAATCTCGCCTATGACAGGATTAAATGTATATTCTTCCCCACAAATTTCAAGAAATAGTTATTTACAAAATGGACATAAATTAACCAAGCAACAGGCGCAAACTAATATTACGTTCTCAAAAATTCCATCCCTCTTCCCCAGAAAATGAAATGATCGTCGCCTAAATGAGTAAAATCCTCGAAGACATCCATCATTCCTCTTCTTGATTTTTAGATTAATTGTTTGATTTGTTTTCTTAACAAAAAGTCTTTCTGAAGGTGAGTGAAATTAATGGGGAATGTGTCCATGGGACACAGATGATGCCCCCGCTTGTATATAACGTTATAAAGGGACATAACACAAGAACGGTAAAAGTGACGTTACCAAAATTCGTACTTGATCTGAGTTTTGAGGTAATAAGCATTGTGTATAAGTTTCATAACATTTGGTTGAGGCAAACTTAAGTTAGAGAACGGAAATAAAAAATTCAGCAATTTTTCGACTTGTAAAGGGGCATAACTCTAGAACGAAGAAAGTGACGCCACCAAAATTCAAAATTGATCTGTGTTTTGTAGTAATAAGCATTGTGTATAAGTTTCATAATATTTGGTTGAGGCAAACTAAATTTAGAGAACGGAAACCAATGCTGGGGCGTACGGACGGGCGGACAGACGTGCAGACAGACAAGGGTAAAATGCTTCTACGGAGGGGACATAAAAAACTAATTGTTTCTTTGAAAATTAAAAGTAAATAACAGCACTGATTCTAAAATTTTCTTGATCGTGTATGTTATTTAAAAAAAAAGTATTTTGGGTTATCTTGTCACTAGTAACTTCATTTGAATAAGTTGTCATGCGCAGCTATAACTTTAATCGGAATTCACATTTTTTATACATCTTTGACATCGGAATTATTATGCGACTCAGGGAGACATTATCCTAATCCAAAAAGAGTAAAAAATGATTTGACTAAAACTACACTAACACAATTTGATTGATTTGTTGTTGTTTGGTTAATGTTCAGTGGCAGATATTTTATGTGTATTCAGACCGAGAACATATCAACAATAGATCTAATATCGTTGGTTTTGCATGAGTCGATCGACAGGGATTGATGAAGGACGAGATATTTGACTTAGTTTTAAAAATATTATGGTAGGTTGGAAAGAAGAATATTTTTCCTTGCAATATAACCTTTGGATCCTCTGGGAATTGTCGAAATAATCGAACTGCTACATTTCCCACGTGAGGTGCGCTCGCTACTACCACTAGCCTATCAAATTAAATGATAAAACTATACTAAAAGTTACGAATAAATGACCAAATACCACCACCAAGACGCAGTGTTGATTAATTGTCATGTTTGTAGACGTATTGCAGCAAATTCTATAAGCATAATTATGAGAAAATTTTAAACATCGTCTGTTTACATTGTTATGATGAAAATGAAAACATTACATTATTTTTACTGTATTGCCCATTTGGTTTATAAACCAATGAAAACACCCGACACTTCAATTACGTCTAATTTGCATACTAACGCACCCGTTATAGCGCACAAGTTATCACAATGTTTACGGAAACGTTTGTGAATACCACGTTAAATTTTAACGGACGTACCCGTTAACGGCTCCGTTAAGTTAACGAGTCCGTTAGTTAACGGATGCTTCGTGAATAAGCGCCCAGCTGGACTCCTATCAGTATCTGAATGTTGTTGGTTAGGTGATGCGGTAATGCCCCGTTCGGTGTCAGAGATGTCATCAAAGCTATTTATCAGTCCCTTTCGACTATTTTCAGCCCTTTTAACAAATATACGACCGTCTGAGGTCCAATAGGCGTGTATTTGGTTGTTGTATTTCATCTGGGATAGTTTTTTTGTCAGGTCTTTTTTTCATGTTGGTGCGCTCGAAGCGTTTTATCTAGTTTACCTTAAAGGATTATATATGTTTGAATAGGTGAGGAGCTTTCAGTGGCGTAGCTAAGCCATTTTTAAGTGTACGCCCGAACATGGGCGAGGGGTTTGAGGGTTCTTAGCGGGTACAGGGCAAGGTACCTTCCAGCAGGGATCCGACGGAAGCTAACGATTTATTGAGAGAGAGATACTATTTTTTGCCATTAAAACTCATCAATAGCAACATACTTTAAAGTCTAATTTCTTGATTTTTTCATGTATAATTTATTCAGTGTGTTGATTTGGAATCTAATGGCCAATAGTTGTTACTAGTACTATGAAATATGTTTAAAAGGAGATGTGGGGTAAAACAATCAATCGACCAAAGATCCAAACCTTTCGAAATATAAAAAAAAGCAAGTCTACATTTTCAATGGTGTCGTTCTTTTGATTATTATGACTTAATCTAGTTTTCTCCACTTTTATGCGCCAATTTCGATAATGGACAAGTACATGCAATAATAAATCTCCATAGATGGTCAGGTGTGACATAAACATACTCAAAGGGTTCCGTGGAATTCTGTGTTTCGCCTGGGATTGCTGCTGTCGGTTAAACTCCAAGTTTCATAACAATCTATGAAAGTTTACAAATGTAGCAGGTGAAAAATATTTAATTCAAGACCGTCTGCTAATTGCCCCCAAAAAATGGTAAAATACTGAAAAATGAAAAAAAAAAAAAATTTTAGACTGAAATTTGCTGACTGTTGTAAAAGTTTTGAAATCATTTAAAAATAAAGGAATATATCTCACCCATGCAAAGCTCTGATTCTTTGTCCGGAATTGGCTATACTTTAGGTACGTTTTATTTTGATCAGCTCTTCCAATGTTTTTATTAGGTTTTGGATTTTCAAATATTTCGGCCTCGAGCATCACTGATGAGACATTAATTGTCGAAATGCGCATCTGGTGCAAACAAAATTCGTACAGTTGGTGTTAACATTTTTACATAAAATTCGATGAAGTTTTGACAAAGTAATTGATGCGTAACAAACAGTATCTACTGGTTAACTAATAAAAACAATGTTCTTTTCAGTAAAATGCGGAAAAATTAAAAGTAAATTTTCATAATTATGCTCTGGATACTCTTTTGATCATAAACAAAATTCTGCCTATATTCTGTAAAATTTCATAAAGGTTTTACAAATTCATTGATGTTTTAAAAAAAATTTAACCACAGGCTGAACATAAATATTGACGACGCCAACGCCGATTACGGAATGTCTCGCAGACTCGACAAAACTGCATATCGTATCTCAGCAGATAATGAATTGCTTTAAACTATAGGAAAGGGAGGATAATTCACAGTAGATTCAGATTTTGACAGAAAACGAACAAATAAATAATATGATACCATTTGATTAAAAAGTACATTTTTTCCGACTGTTATCTTCAATTACAAAGTCAGTGGAGAAATAACTACAAGGCTCATGTGCTTTTAGCCAGATCTTTTAATTCCCTTCCTGTTAAAAATGGCTGAATCCGCCGCCGTTGCGTGTTGTCAATAGAACGATAGGGCGATTTCCCCTCTACATTTGTATTTATTTCACTCGCATGGTCAAAATCTTAAAGCTCTTGTCAAATACTAATTGGAAATTGAATATTTAAAAGGGTTTAAATCATATACTTAAATTTTTTTTAACAATTTATATTTCCCTTACTCAAAATGAAACTCGTTGCTACAACTTGTTGCTGTTAAAGTCATTTTGAAACGAAATTACTTAATTTGTATCTGCAAAACTATTTATATCTTTACTTTCAAAGAAATTTTGGTTTTGATTAACGATGTCCTTTTACACTTTTGGGGAAACTGCTCAAAATTTACAAGTCAAAATCACTTAGATATGGAAACAAGCCATAATAGTTTGTTCTTATGTTGTACTTTTCAACCATTGTCCCAGGTTAGCGGAGGGTTGGGCGCCTGCTCACATGTTTAACCCCGCCAGATTCTGTATGTGCCTGTCCCAAGTCAGGAGCCTGTAATTCAGTGGTTGTCGTTTGTTGCTGTGTTACATATTTGCTTTTCGTTCATTATTTTGAACATAAATTAGGCCGTTAGTTCTCTCGTTTGGATTATTACATTTGTCCGTTAGGGGCCTTTTAAATTGGCTATGCGGAATGGGCTTTGCTCATTGTTGAAGGCCGTACGATGACCTATAGTTTATTTCTGTGTTATTTGGTTTCTTGTGAATAGTTGTCTCATTGGCAAATTGCCGGCCAGGGGCGGATCCAGGATTTTGAAAAGGGGGGGGGCGTAGTAATAAACATTTTTGGACCCTTTTTTGGCTAAAAAACATAAAATAAGTGTAAAACGCATTTTATAGTTAAAGTGTAGGGTTTGGACTTTTTTGGTGCCGTATTCTCTCCATTAATTGTCTATTATGAAATGATTGGATGGATCCAAAGCTATGTACTAATTAATATATTTGATGTGGGATTTGTCAGTACAAAATGGACATGGAAAATTCTCGTTTGTTGTATGGTTAGTTAGCATAACCTCACAGATTTCTTGTTGTAAACAAGATATACGGCTATTCAATGAAATTTACAATACGACCGACACGAAGAAAGACAAACAAGCAATTTTTTAAACATTTTTTAATGTTTGGTTGAAATGTTTCAACCAACAAGGGAAGTGAGGGGTTCCAAATCAACCAAAGGCTACGAATGAGTCGGAAATTACAATGAAGTTGTGAATGACGGTCGACACATGGAGACATATAGGCCACACCCAGCAGGCAGGTTGCAGTCGGGCCTTGAAAAAAGTATTCAGTATATCAGTTCGGCGAAACAGACATTCCGGTCAGATATGGGATTCACATGCAACCCCCCCCCCCCCCCCAAAAAAAAAAAAACAAAATTCGCCCGTTTTTTATTCATCATGTTCATTTAATGCTAAATAATTTTGTTGAAAATATTTTTTTCTAATAGCAAAAAAGTGGACAAGATTATTGTTTTCAATCCAGATACGGCCAGAATTTTTGTTTAAGGCAAAAATCAGGGTCAGAATTTTTTCTCTAAAATATCTCAGACTGCCCCCTCAAATCAAATGGTCCGTACCTTAGATTTAAATCTATATCTGGAGCTTACTGATTGGGGATCACTATTCAGCAATGTTATTAATAGGCTGGGGCGTGTGGGGTTAAACATGTTTTCGTATGTAAATAATATTGCTGTGGAACTTTTTTTTTCATGAGAGTGTAATAGAGTATTACTTTCTGTTGGGTGGAATTGTGAAAGAGAAGTCAATACGTTCTTGCTCAATACTTTGTCGCTTTGAAGGCGTCATGCTTGTCATCCTCAGCCTAAGCAATGTGTTACTGTAATTTGAATTTCAAAATGACTGAGTGACGTTTTTTTCGACGTACTGGTCAACTCCACCGTAGCGAATCACATGACTTTGACATAATCAATTATAATATATTACAGTAAATACGAACGAAAAATATCTTTATAAGTAAAGAATTGTCGCATAAAAATTAAATACACGGGAAATGGCAAATTTCGCGAAGTCTAGTCTGATAAATCATTTAAAAAAAAAAAAAAAAAAAAAGTGAAAGCAAAGAGGGGGGGGCGTACGCCCTCTACGCCCCCTCTGGATCCGCCACTGAATTGCCAATCATACCACATCTTTTTATATAATATTGTAAGAACCTTAAATTAGATACTTGGGCTCTGCTGCTATGGAATAATTAAAGATTGAAATACTTTTTGAAAACGGTCATGATGTGAATCAAATTCAGGGAATACTGTCCCTACCTCTTACTATAATGCCTAATGACAGTTCTTCAGAAAACATAATTGACCGATGAATGGAAAGCCGATTTCAGTATAATATTAGTTCCTTAATATTTTAAAAAACAGGGACATTCCGGTGATAGGATGGGCGATTATTTTAGCAGTGGCGGATCTAGAAATTTTCATAAGTGGGGGCCCACTGACTGCCTAAGAGGGGGCCCGATCCAGTCATGCTTCAGTGATTCCCTATATAATCAACCAAATTTTTCCCAAAAAGGGGGGGGGGGGGCCGGGCCCCCTGGGCCCCCCCTAAATCCGCCTCTGTTTAGTACATAAATCATATTTTAAAACCCCCTTCTAAACAATTTAAGGATCAAGGAGTGCTGTACAATATCATAATTGGAAGTGTCAGACTTGAAAAACTGTGAGCAGAGAACCTGAATTCATATACCACCGTTACTCTCATATTTGTGTAAATCGAAAACAACATAAAGGTTTATACAAACAAAATTAATCAGGTGGCGAGGCGCATCATGCCAGATTGATTGATTGATTGGGGTTTAACGCCAATTTCAATCCTATTTTGCTATTTCGTGGCTGTCAGTTTTTATTGGTGGAGGAAGCCGGAGTTCCCGGAGAGAACAAACGACCATCAGTCGGAAAACTGACAATCCTAGTCAATTAAGATCGGAGTCGAGCGCATCTGTGACATTCGAACTGTGCGGGATTCGAACTTACAACCTCAGTGTGGACAGGCTAGCACCATGTCAGAGAGTCATATAACATATAACATCTCATTTTTTTTTCGCTTTCTACGTTTAGGCATTTTTTACTGTTATATTGAAATGCGAAGTCATAGTGGATATGGCCTTTTTCCGCCATGATTTCAGGGATGAAAGACATGACTAAAAATGTGTACCAAAACGCCATGAAGATCGTTAAACTTATACATGTAATTATTTTAATGAAATGTGATGAAACAAAAGGCAAAATGCCAATTATTGCACAATATTCAATTATATTGCATACAGTATTCAAACTCTGAAATATTACCAATCGGTAATCTTGAAACTCACAGCTTTAAGTTAACCGATATTCAAAATTTCATAATTTCTTTCAAATTGTATACTTCATTTATACAAAAAGGAGATTAACGTGGTTAATTTTACTAATTAAATCGTCAAAATAATTCGGTTCAGTCATTCAGTTTAATTCGCTAAATTTTCAAATTTTGCTACCGTGGAAAATATCGACTTCCGATAAGGAAAATTACTAAATTGAGATGTGCAAATATTAGATTTCCTGTAGAAACTGAAAGATGGGCCACGGTACCTAAAGAGAAAAGAATGTGTAACCTTTGAAAAACGGAATCTGGAATGAATTTATTATATTTATTCCAATGTGCATTTCCACCACTTGAACAACTTCGAAAAAATATGTACCTAGTTACTATAGTACAAATCCAAATGAGATAAAAGTGAAAAATATGTTATCATTATGTCATGTTCGAAAAAAATCTGTCCTTGGTCCTGAAAAAAATTCTCGAAGTATTTCAAAATCATGTTTCAGATTGTGCTTTTATAGCACTAAATAATTTGTTGAAACATGATATATATCATATTTTCGATCTGAGTGTATGTTCTCTGTATTTTTAGTCTCGCCTGCCATCATTTATGTATATAACGCTTATTTATTGTCCTCTCATACACTCAATGTGTCTGAGGTTAAATAAAGAATTTTGAACTTTTAACTTCGATAAGACCTCGGGTTCATTAATCGATGTACATGTAAGATAGCAATGATGATTCTTGGAAATCTCATTCGGTGGTTTTGGAGACGTTGCGAATGAAAAGTATATCTATGCAAAATGGCTAATGTTTCTGACAATGTATTTATCAAAGTTGTACAAAAATCGAACATGTAAAAATGTTGTTAATTTATCAGTGACACGTGTTTGGTTTTTTATAGTAAGGTCGGTTCCATTTGGATATTGAGTTCATGCACGAGTGAATTAAGTTGGTTTCAAGTCATTAGAGCCATTGCAGTCAAAGTGTACAGTACCAGCTGCTTAATTTCGGTGTATTTACACGAACTTTCCACATTATAATACTCATAATAAAAAGAGCGCTTGTCTCTGCAAGTGGTGTCTCCCATGTGAGTTTGTGGTTATTTGATAAATATTTTATGTTCGTTTGAGTTTACGAATTAGAATTTAAGATTAAAAACACGCGCATTACGCAATTGGATTGAAAAGGCATAAACAAATAATTATAATTTTGACAGAAGTTCTGTTTTGGAACCCATTTTCAACCCCTAAAACCGAACAAACGTTGTTAAAACAGAAAATTGAAAGAGGCATAAAACTGACCTTTGAAAAGAATCTAAATACACTAATTTTAAAATCCTTTCCAATGAATGGCTAGATATGTCTTATTTTCGATGCAAAATATAGTTAGCATGCATTTTGTGTCCAGGATACACGTATATGTGTGGGGTAAACAAATAAGTACAAATCTAGACACCGCGATAAATTTATATATAAATAGTGGATACAAGTGGACTCCAATCTATTTCCTTATATTATTAAGAATTAAAGAAACAAAGGATACAGGCGGAAATAAATGGACACGAGATTATTTCTATAAAAAAATTATAGAAACTGGAGGCTACAAGGTTTATTTTTGTGGTTCAAAGAACAATGACCCCTATTTGGGACATACAAAAAGGTGCAAAAAATATTCTCACCTCTGTGAAGAGTATTACGATATTAACAAACCGCCCACAAAACGTAGTAAAAATCATCCGAAAAGGGTCGCAATTACTTAAATAAGAAATCGCCAAGACAACTTCAGCCATGTTGACTTTTCTATTTGTAGATCTTGCTAGTGTTTTCTGCTTTTAAAGTTCCTATTTATTTTAGTTTTCAAGATAAAATGCAAAAATGAAGATTTTCTCTATTTATTAAAAGTTTTCAAGATAAAACAGATCTGCATTTGACACCTATGTTCTATTGTAAGCCATGTCGACCATGTTGGTTGGAAAGCACTCAACTAGATACCCAAATGAATAGTTTGGTAAATTTTGGTTAAATTTGGCCTTACAGTTTCAGAGATTTTTTGCTAAAATTAACAACGACGCACACAGTGATGAGAATAAATAAATAAGGTAACTAAGGGGCAATCGTGTACTGTCAATGTCAAAACCATTTATGTGGACATTGCCTTGTACTCGATGATCAATGAAACTGAACAAATTTCTAAGGATTGGATCAAGTGGTACTATAATCACCATCCAGAATACAAAGAAATGTAGTTTTTAAGCAATTCCAAAGCAGGTCTTTTGAAGGATAAATGTCAAAACCATATCAAAAGCAAACTAGACATGTGTTTATTTCAAAAGATGTGAGCATGCAGTATTATCATAAAAAAGATGAAACCCATAATACAGGTGTAATACCACCAAATTATAGAACGTCACATCAGACGTCATATCCGGTTGCATACGAAGAAGGTTCGAAAAAAATATCCCCTTGAATTTGCCAGTTGAAGAAAATTTATCCAACATTTCATTGCAGTAAAAAAAAAATCGAGTCATAAACATAGCTTGGGTGTTTCAAAGCACCATTCTTTTCTTATTAGCTCACCTAGCCTAAAAGGCCAAGTCAGCTTTTCTCATCACTTGGCGTCCGTCGTCCGTCATCATAACATTTTACATTTTGAACTTCTTCTAAGGATCATTAATTGGAATGAAACCAAACATTGCATGAATATTCCTTATGAGGTTATGACCAAGTGTTGTTACTTTGTAGCTGATCCATCATCCAAGATGGCCGCCAGTGGGGGACTTCGTTTAACATAGGACCATATGGACAATACATACAAATGATTTCTTTTAGAGAAACACTGAATGGAATGAAACCAAACATGACATGAATGTTCCTAATGAGGCGCTGACCAAGTGTTGTTACTTTACAGTCAATCAATCATCCAAGATGGTTTCCAGCGGGGAACTTAGTTTAACAAAGGACCCTATGTGAAATACATACAAAAGTCTTCTTTTGAAGAACCACTGAATGTAATGAAACCAAACATGGCATGAATGTTCCTTATGAGGTGCTGACCAAGTGTTACTTTATAGCAAATCCATCAACCAAGATGGCTGCAAATGTGCGACTTGCTACTTTGTTGCCGATTAACTGTTCAAGATGGCCACCATGATTTTTGTTAAATTACGGGGCCAATATTAAACCAAACCTGGTCTCAATTATTATTAGGGTATCTGTTATGATTTTAATCTATTTTTACATCATTTCCACAACCAAGTAGAACCAGGTGAGCGACACAGGATCGTCAGAGCCTCTGGTTTGGTGTTTCTATAGACTATTTAGGAAACTTGAGGTTACATGGTTACAAAAGCTTGTACACAGGAAAAAAGGGGAGAAAATTTGATTGGTGAACTTCCAGTGATGGTAATCATCGTATATGCAATGACATGTTATTTGAAATTTTGTCTGTAGCCATACAGCTAGAAAGAATAAAACTTGATTAAAGCCAAGTATTTCTTTATTTGGAACAAAGATAAATTTTTAGAAGAGTGCAAATTTAACAAAGACTAATGGGGGGAAACAATGGTAATATTACACCTCTAAAGGTAACTAAGACAAAATCGAACTTGACCTACATTTTATTGTTGTCCATGACATTGGGCAAATTGTAATTAATCGGAGTGGAAAGCAAACTTGAGACAGGACAAAGGGATGGATGGACATATGCATCACCATGGAAGTGGTTGATGAGCTGTAACATAGTTTTGTCAAAAAAAAAATTCATTTACGAATCTTTCCAAATATTTAGGCTTAAACAAAACAAATAATATATTCATATTGCCGATAACCTGGACATCGGATTTTATCTTCATTAAAACAATAAACATGCATACAAGGATAAGCATAAATACATAAAGAAAATCGTAGCAATTATAATTGATGAAATGCTCTTGCATTTTATTTTATGAGAAATATCAAATAATGGCAAAAATTCTATCATCGACGACCCCGCTGACATGGAACAACCAACTAAAAACTGAAAATGTAGTGGAGAAAAAATTGGAAATTCCAATACCCAATGCTAGGAAGATTGTAGAAGTGTTAGCTTATAAATTATTTTTCAATGTTATTCCTTGAAACAAGGATTTGTATACAAATCCTTGCTTGAAACGTGGGGAAATTTAATTCTAATGCATCATGATAAATACCAAAATGACACTTCCTAAACCTATCGTAACTACTTTTATGCCACTGTAGTACATCATCATAGTATTAGATGAAGACATATCTGCATCATGAGTAAGGTGTAATTAGAAAAAATATTATTGTACAAAATACATGAAAGTATTGTTGATTCATTTTAATTTCCTGGATACCAGATCTCAGTGTGTTTGTTATAAAAAAAAAAAAACCTTGATAACTGAAAATGTCCAGTACGGCCCTGCTTGCACATTTTTGTGCGAGGCATACACAAATATTGATTGTAATACTAACAAACTCAATTCAATTAATTCAATGTTTTATGACTGTCTCCTCTCTCTACAATTACAATCGATATTTATACATTGTAAAACAATACTAAATAAAATGAGCCATTCTATACAAAATTATAAGACTATTAAAATGCATAGATATAATACATTAAACAATATGAAATAAAGTACTACATGTATTTACCATATATAAAATTTCAACGCCTTTTTAAATTC
Organism: Mytilus californianus; assembly: GCF_021869535.1. NCBI lineage: Eukaryota > Metazoa > Mollusca > Bivalvia > Mytilida > Mytilidae > Mytilus > Mytilus californianus. Next base: position 54,148,956 of record NW_026262679.1, on the reverse strand, counting down.
GAATAACAGGTTTTGGAACACACATGTATCATATTTACATCTGAGAATAACACATTTGAGAATAAAAACACTAACTTTTGGTTATCATCTAAAGTATTAAAATTTTCATTATAAGTTTCAGCATCATAATATAAATGGTTTCTAAAATCTTCATAAAGAGGACATCTTAATAAAACATGTGCTTCGTCTTCAATAAAACTATAACATATATGGCACACGCTAAAACAATATTTTCATATTTCCCAGTTTAAATCCTTAGTGGAGCAACACCACATCTAAATTTGAGAAAAGCACTTCTGTGAATGAAATGCATTTTGACATTAAAAGTTTAACAACATAATTAGTGTCCATATTTTCAGGACACGATAAATGACTTGAATTCAGTTCAGAGAAGGTTTTCCTTACTAAAAAGTTCCAGTTTTCAGCACACTTATGCTTAGTACTCATTCTATCAGCCCACTAATGAACTTTTGCATTTATCAGACTTGAGCTCATGTTATTTAATCTACACCACAAACGAATAATACTTATCCACTGCTTATCAAAAATAGGTGGTATTAACTACATACTTGTGCCAAATATAAACAATGCAAACATAATCTTAGTTTGCCGACAGCCCGTCATGCTCGATGGACGCCAGATTGTATTATAAATATTCACAAATTCAATAAATCATTATTATTGCAATGTATATATAATTCAAAATCATACAATTCCTATGTATATATTATCCCATGGAAGTAAAATATAATACTTCCATGATTTTCCAAAATACACCAAAACCAACTTTTGACTAAATGCACCCCTTCATAGACAGTCAAGGCCGGCCAGGAACAACTAGAGATAAAAAACGATATAATCGATCAAAAAGCTCTAGAAACCTGTGTCAGTGGATGCCAAGTGCGCAAGCCCGTCTCCAGGGTCAGGTGCTCTGACCTACACCTTAAAACGTGTGTATTGACAAATCAAAATGCAATATAAAATAAAATTATCAACGTATAATACAATAATACCTTCTAGAAAATCTACAGGCCCCATTATGTATGGAATTTATACAAGAATATCTTTTTACACCCCATATACCTTTTCATATTCTATTATAGGACAAACCAAACTTTCATATAATTTTACAAATACATCGAAACAAACACCCCCTTAAAGTTTACACTTGGCTATTACCATCCTTAAAGTTCTATTCGCTGAAGATGCAACGGCTTTTGCAGTGATATTATAGTCTAAATGCTTGTTTAAAATGAGACCAAATATCATTACTAGAAGACTTTATAGTATGACCATTACAATTAAAAATTACATCATATCTAGGTATAGATGGTGGTCTAAATTGTACAATGTTACTCTTGTTTGTATTAATTGTCATACAATTGTCTTCAAATCATGTAGAAAAAGCATTTACCAAAAGTTGTAGCTCTTTTTCATCGTTTGCTATAATAACATCATCAGCATATAATAAAATACAGTTTTTCATCACCAATATCTATTCCGCAGTCAAAGGACTTAAGAAATGTTACTCAATCATTAATATACAAGTTGAACAAAATGAGCGACAAGGGACATCCTTGTTTCAAGCCAGTGTTTACATCAAACCAGTCTGTGAAGTGATCGTTTATTCTTACAGAACATTTGTATAAATTGACTTAATAGCAGAACAAAAAGTCTGTGCAACACCAATTTTATCTAGTTTATACCATAAAATATCTCTGTGTAGTGTCGTAAGCCTTTTTAAAATCAATATAAAGGCGCAAAAGATTGATTTAGGAAGTGTTTTTCTCACATTTATCAAATTAGTAAGAGTAGATAATTGGTCTATTGTACTACAAAGTTGTCATAAACCATTCTGTTCCTCAACCAGTACATTGTTATCATCTACCCACTGAGCTAATCTATAGTTCAGTATATTACAGTACAATTTGTAAGACACTGATGCAAGGGCGATCCCTCTATAACAAAGGGGGGGGTCTCTCGCGTCTGACATGTTAGATTTAGGAATATAATTTATAATACATTAATACTTTTAATAGGATATCAACAGGATCCATTAGACTATACTTAACGACACTATCTAATTAAGTGGATTAACCATGTTAGCTATCAGTGATTTTGCAGATCCATTTAACCAAATGTTTTAATGAAGCAGAAATTTATATTTGGAATTTTGTTTTCAAAGTTTTTCTAATTTTCAATTTCCATCCATCAAACTGTGTCAAATACAATTTAATTTTGATACAATAACTTTCCAAAATCGATTTAAAAATTATAAATTATAAAGTTTAAATATTATATATTCACAGTTCAAATGTTCATGCACTGATACCGTTTCTTTTTCAATGACAATAAAATACCAAATGTATATCATTTCAGAATTACATTGACAGTTCCCTTTGAATGACAAAACCATATCCTGAAGACATAGAAACCACTGATTCCTCCATAGAAAAAAAACAAGAAACACCTCAATAAGAACTACCTCAGTAACTCCGAAACCCACTATGTTAAATGTTAGTGAAGATGATACCATGCAAGCAAAATGTACTTCTGAAATGATAATTTGATATTTGCTTAGTCCACAACAAAACTTTTAAGATATACATTAAAGGGTGCATGAACTAAACCATAAGTTAAAGTCAATTTTGTTTGTGTTAATTTGAATTTGATTTTTTTTTTAATTTTTAATTTAAATATATTTAACAAAACTGCATATATATTTTTGTTTTTATCTTACAAAAGCAATGATAGATATAACAGGAAAAAGTATTTCACCAAACTGGGTGTTCTGATTTGGTTACTCAAAAGATGATGCAAAAAGGAAAATACAGAATATTTACAGACTATTCTAATTTATTCATATGTAGATATGGTAACTTGTCAAATTTGAAGATAGTTTCTATTTTAAGATCTTATTTAGAGCTGGCCTTAATTACAACCAACAATTGATCTTTTGGCTATACAATGGAAGTTGCTGGCAAACCAAAACTATCTGATGTATACACATTTTGAACTTGAATTTCAAAAAATCTAAATAAAGTCATATTGTCCAAATTACTTAATAAAAAATTCAGGTAAATAAGTAAATATCTAAATTGACAATCTACTTTCTTTAATATGAATATTGAAAAAGAGGTTTACAATACATTTTTAATTATGATTGTTATATCATTGTAGACATATTGAGGGCACTTGGCAAATTCTCATCTGATATTTTGAACATTATAGATGAAGATTATAAAAATCTATAAACTATAATCTTATTTCTTCTCTAAAGAATTAAACTGTCTCTTCACGATTCTCAATTTAACATCTTCTGCTGCCATGCTGCACCTTCTACTACTGAAACATCATATAAGTTGCATCTGTAAAAAAAACCCAATCAATTCAGAAATTAATGTCATGCATGTTTTATGTCAAATCCTAAATTGGAGACTAGTATACTTACAATTACTTTATATTCTTATTAAAAATACACCTCAGTACAGTAAATATTTGAAAATTTACTTCACTAGATTATAAATTTGAACAAAAGAAATATGTACACTTATTTGAAATAAAATTTTATTTAAGCTGTTGTTCCAGGGAAAACTGATATTTATTACCCAACACATATAAACATAGTCTAAAGTACACATAAAGTACAATCTTAAATTTTTTTTCAAGTAGTCACTGAACCATGAAAATGAGGTCAAGGACATTAGACATGTGACTGACAGAAACTTCGTAACATGAGGCATCCATATACAAAGTATGAAGCATCCAGACCTTCCACCTTCTAAAATATAAAGCTTTTAAGAAGTAAGCTAACGCCGCCGCCGGATCACTATCCCTATGTCGAGCTTTCTGCGACAAAAGTCGCAGGCTCGACAAAAACTAAATACATATTACCATTAACACAAGTTATCATATATGTAATCAGCTCTGCTGGGGAATCTGCTTTTACGAGATTAGCGCCCATTAAATTCATCAATGTTATATCAAAATCTAAAGTTTGCTCTCTGCAGAGGTCTGCTTTTACGAGACCCATTTTAACATAAAGCATCTTTTTGTCAAACTGTTCAGGAAAAAACGGATTTTTATTACCTAACAAACATAAACATAGTTTTAAGAACAATTGTAATGACCAAATACCTACATGTGCAACATCCTAATGTGTGAAAGCATCTTTCATGGTATAGGAGTCTTACATATTAAGGCTGTATAATCTGTAACAAAAACAAAAATTATTAATTAGTTTACGCTTTAAATCCAGATTCTTTGCTGTTGCAATCAATTCAGAAAATAATGTGATGCATGTTTTATGTTAAATCCCGAAATAGAGAAAAGTATATAATTACAATTACTATACGTTCTTATTTAAATATTCAGCATTAAGAGTATAAATTTGAATGAAAGAAATTTTAGACCAATTTGTTATAAAGCTTCAATCTGTTGTTTCAGGAAAAAACTGATTTTTATTACCTAACAAATATAAATATAGTTTGAAGGAAAATTGTAATGACCAAATACCTACATGTGACTTATCCTAATGTGCATCTGCAATGGAAGCATCTTTCATGGTATAGGAGTCTTACATATTTAGGCTGTATCTGTAATGAAAACAAAAAAAATAAACATTAATTTCAGCTTTTAATCCAGACTTTTTGCTGTTGCAATCAATTCAGAAATTAATGTGATGCATGTTGTAATGTGTAATGTCAAATCCTTAATTGGAGACAAGAATTTTTACAATCACTATACATTCTTATTAAAATATATCTCATTACAGTGAATATTTCAATAAATGTAATGTAGGACCAATTTGTAATAAAACTTCAAGCTGTTGTTCCAGGAAAAACTGATTTTTATTACCTAACAAATATAAACATAGTTTTAAGAACAATTGTTATGAATAAAAACCTACATGTGACTAATCCTAATGTGCTATCTGCAATGGAAGCATCTTTCATGGTATAGGAGTCTTACATATTTAGGCAGTATCTGTAACAAAAACAAATATTTTAAATTAGTTTCAGCTTCAAAATCAAAGCTATTTGCTGTTGCAATCAATTCAGAAATTAATGTGATGCATGTTTAATGTCAAATCCTAAATTGGAGACGTATATTTACAATAACTATACATTCTTATTAAAATTTACTTCATTAGGATATAAATAGGAATAAAAGAAATTTTAGACCAATTTGTTATAAAGCTTCAATCTGTTGTTTCAGTGAAAACTGATTTTAATGCCTAACAAATACTAGAGGCTCCAAGGAGCCTGTGTCGCTCACCTGATATTTTTATTTACAATTGATGCATGAAATAATGGAACCGTTATACATTTGCTTTAGTTTCAGAGATACAAGTCAAAAACTGCATTTTCCCCCAAAGTTCTATTTTTAGCCATGTCTGACATGTTGGTTGGCAGGCAGGGTCATCGGACACATTTATTAAACTAGATACCCTAGTGATGATTGTGGCCAAGTTTGGTTAAATTTGTCTCAGTTGTTTCAGGAGAGAAGATTTTTGTAAAAGATTACAAAAATTTACGAATAATTGTTAAATTTGACTTTAAAGGGCAATAACTCCTTATGGGGTCAATTGACCATATTGGTCATGTTGACTTCTTTGTAGATCTGACTTTGCTGAACATAATGGCTGTTTACAGTTTATCTCCATCTATAATAATATTCAAGATAACAAAAAACTGCAAAATTTCCTTAAAATTACTAATTCAGGGGCAGCAACCCAACAAAGGGTTGTCCGATTCATCTAAAAATTTCAGGGCAGATAGAACTTAACCTGATGAACATTTTTACCCATAGTCAGATTTGCTCTAAATGCTTTAGTTTCAGAGATATAAGCAAAAAACTGCATTTTACCCCTATGTTCTATTTTTAGCCATGTCGGCCATCTTGGTTGGCAGGCGGGGTCATCGGACACATTTTTAAAACTAGATACCCTAGTGATGATTGTGGCCAAGTTTGGTTAAATTTGGCCCAGTAGTTTCAGAGGAGATTTTTGTAAAAGTTAACGGACGACGACGGACGCCAAGTGATGAGAAAAGCTCACTTGGCCCTGTCAGGTGAGCTAATAAACCTAGTTTAAATAAAAAAATTGTAATGAATAAATACCTACATGTGACATCCTAATGTGCTATCTACAATGAAACCATTTTCATTGTCGAAGAGTGTAACATATTTAGGCGTTATCTGTAACAAAAACAAAAATTGTAAATTAGTATCAGCTTTAAATAGGGAATATTTGATGTTGCAATCAATTCAGAAATTAATGTGATGCATGTTTTATGTCAAATCCTAAATTGGAGACTAGAATATTTACAATTACTTAACTTATTACAGTAAATATTTGAATAAAAGAAATGTTCGACAAATTTGTAATAAAATTTTAAACTGTTGTTCAACGGGAAAACTGATTTTTGTTACCCAACACATATAAAAAGAGTTAAAAGTACAATTATAATGACCAAATACCTACATGATACAAATCTTCGTGTGCTGTATACCATGAAAGCATCTTCATTGTCTAGGAGGGTAACATATCTAGTCTATCTGTAACAAAAACAAAAACTCTAAATCAGTATCAGCTTTAAATAGAGAATATTGGTTGTTGCAATTAATTCAAAATTAATATGATGCATTTTTGATGAAAAATCCTAATTTGAAGACAAGTATATAAACAATTTCTATACATTATCATTAAAATAATCTTCATAAGAGTATAAATTTGAATTGAAGAAATTGTAAATCAATTTGTTATCAAATCTAATTTAAGCTTCCAGGGAAAACTTATTTTTGTTACCTGCAAACCATATAAACATAGTTTAAAGTACAATTAAAAATACCAAATACCTACATGCTACGTATCCAGATGTGTGATCAATCTACCATGAAACCATCTTCATTGTCTAGGAGTGTAACATATTTCGGCTGTATCTATAACAAAACCAAATCATCAATTAGTATCAGCTTCAAATAGAGACTATTGGCTGTTGCAACAATTATAAAATAAATGTCACTCATATTTTATGTCAAATCCTAAATTGGACACAAGAATATTTAAAATTACTACGCATTCATGTTAAAATTTACTTCACTAGATTATAAATTTGAACAAAAGAAATATGTACACTAAGTTGAAATAATATTTTATTTAAGCTGTTGTTCCCGAGAAAACTGATATTTATTACCCAACACATATAAACATAGTCTAAAGTACAATTGTAATGACTACCTACATGTTAAACATCCTAATGTGCATCTACCATGAAACCATATTCATTGGGTAGGAGTGGAACATATCTGGGCTGTATCTGTTACAAAAGAAAAAATTTAAATTAGCATCAGCTTTAGAGAATATTTAATGGCTGTTAAAAAAATTTAAAAATTAATGTGATTCATGTTTTATGTCAAATCTTAAATTACGGACAATTAATTTACAATTACTCTTTCATTCTTATTAAAATATACCACATTTGAAATTCGAATAAAAGATATTTTAGACCAATCTGTAATAAAATTTTAAGCTATTGTTTCAGTGAAAACAGATTTTTATTGACTTCCAAATATTAACATAGTTTTAAGTACAATTGTAATGACCAAATACTTACATGTTGACTCTTCCTATCTGCCATGAATCCATCTTCTCTGTCTAGGAGTGCAACATATTTAGATGTATCTTTAACAAAAACTATAAATTAATATCAGCTTTAAATACAGACTATTTGCTGTTGCAATTTTTTCAGAATTTAATCTTTGCATGTTGAAGAATATTTATAATTACTATACATTCCATTAAGAATATATTTCATTAGAGTATAAATTTGAAGAAATTTTTTTGAGACCAATTTGTAATAAAAGTTTCAAACTGGTTGATAATGAAATAGAGCCAGACAAAAAAACTAAATACATTTTACCATAAACACAATTTATCATACTATGTAATCAGCTCTGCTGGGGGATCTGCTTTTACGAGATTAGCGCCCATTAAATTCATCAATGTTATATCAAAATCTAAAGTTTGCTCTCTGCAGAGGTCTGCTTTTACGAGACCCATTTTAACATAAAGCATCTTTTTGTCAAACTGTTCAGGAAAAAACGGATTTTTATTACCTAACAAACATAAACATAGTTTTAAGAACAATTATAATGACCAAATACCTACATGTGCAACATCCTAATGTGTGAAAGCATCTTTCATGGTATAGGAGTGTTACATATTAAGGCTGTATAATCTGTAACAAAAACAAAAATTATTAATTAGTTTACGCTTTAAATCCAGACTCTTTGCTGTTGCAATCAATTCAGAAAATAATGTGATGCATGTTTTATGTTAAATCCCGAAATAGAGAAAAGTATACAATTACAATTACTATACGTTCTTATTAAAATATTCAGCATTAAGAGTATAAATTTGAATGAAAGAAATTTTAGACCAATTTGTTATAAAGCTTCAATCTGTTGTTTCAGGAAAAAACTGATTTTTATTACCTAACAAATATAAATATAGTTTGAAGGAAAATTGTAATGACCAAATACCTACATGTGACTTATCCTAATGTGCATCTGCAATGGAAGCATCTTTCATGGTATAGGAGTCTTACATATTTAGGCTGTATCTGTAATGAAAACAAAAAAAATAAACATTAATTTCAGCTTTTAATCCAGACTTTTTGCTGTTGCAATCAATTCAGAAATTAATGTGATGCATGTTGTAATGTGTAATGTCAAATCCTTAATTGGAGACAAGAATTTTTACAATCACTATACATTCTTATTAAAATATATCTCATTACAGTGAATATTTCAATAAATGTAATGTAGGACCAATTTGTAATAAAATTTCAAGCTGTTGTTCCAGGAAAAACTGATTTTTATTACCTAACAAATATAAACATAGTTTTAAGAACAATTGTTATGAATAAAAACCTACATGTGACTAATCCTAATGTGCTATCTGCAATGGAAGCATCTTTCATGGTATAGGAGTCTTACATATTTAGGCAGTATCTGTAACAAAAACAAATATTTTAAATTAGTTTCAGCTTCAAAATCAAAGCTATTTGCTGTTGCAATCAATTCAGAAATTAATGTGATGCATGTTTAATGTCAAATCCTAAATTGGAGACGTATATTTACAATAACTATACATTCTTATTAAAATATACTTCATTAGGATATAAATAGGAATAAAAGAAATTTTAGACCAATTTGTTATAAAGCTTCAATCTGTTGTTTCAGTGAAAACTGATTTTAATGCCTAACAAATACTAGAGGCTCCAAGGAGCCTGTGTCGCTCACCTGATATTTTTATTTACAATTGATGCATGAAATAATGCAACCGTTATACATTTGCTTTAGTTTCAGAGATACAAGTCAAAAACTGCATTTTCCCCCAAAGTTCTATTTTTAGCCATGTCTGACATGTTGGTTGGCAGGCAGGGTCATCGGACACATTTATTAAACTAGATACCCTAGTGATGATTGTGGCCAAGTTTGGTTAAATTTGTCTCAGTTGTTTCAGGAGAGAAGATTTTTGTAAAAGATTACAAAAATTTACGAATAATTGTTAAATTTGACTTTAAAGGGCAATAACTCCTTATGGGGTCAATTGACCATATTGGTCATGTTGACTTCTTTGTAGATCTGACTTTGCTGAACATAATGGCTGTTTACAGTTTATCTCCATCTATAATAATATTCAAGATAACAAAAAACTGCAAAATTTCCTTAAAATTACTAATTCAGGGGCAGCAACCCAACAAAGGGTTGTCTGATTAATCTGAAAATTTCAGGGCAGATAGATCTTAACCTGATGAACATTTTTACCCATAGTCAGATTTGCTCAAAATGCTTTAGTTTCAGAGATATAAGCCAAAAACTGCATTTTACCCTTATGTTCTATTTTTAGCCATGTCGGCCATCTTGGTTGGCAGGCGGGGTCATCGGACACATTTTTAAAACTAGATACCCTAGTGATGATTGTGGCCAAGTTTGGTTAAATTTGGCCCAGTAGTTTCAGAGGAGATTTTTGTAAAAGTTAACGGACGACGACGGACGCCAAGTGATGAGAAAAGCTCACTTGGCCCTGTCAGGTGAGCTAATAAACCTAGTTTAAATAAAAAAATTGTAATGAATAAATACCTACATGTGACATCCTAATGTGCTATCTACAATGAAACCATTTTCATTGTCGAAGAGTGCAACATATTTAGGCGTTATCTGTAACAAAAACAAAAATTGTAAATTAGTATCAGCTTTAAATAGGGAATATTTGATGTTGCAATCAATTCAGAAATTAATGTGATGCATGTTTTATGTCAAATCCTAAATTGGAGACTAGAATATTTACAATTACTTAACTTATTACAGTAAATATTTGAATAAAAGAAATGTTCGACAAATTTGTAATAAAATTTTAAACTGTTGTTCAACGGGAAAACTGATTTTTGTTACCCAACACATATAAAAAGAGTTAAAAGTACAATTATAATGACCAAATACCTACATGATACAAATCTTCGTGTGCTGTATACCATGAAAGCATCTTCATTGTCTAGGAGGGTAACATATCTAGTCTATCTGTAACAAAAACAAAAACTCTAAATCAGTATCAGCTTTAAATAGAGAATATTGGTTGTTGCAATTAATTCAAAATTAATATGATGCATTTTTGATGAAAAATCCTAATTTGAAGATATATAAACAATTTCTATACATTATCATTAAAATAATCTTCATAAGAGTATAAATTTGAATTGAAGAAATTTTAAATCAATTTGTTATCAAATCCAATTTAAGCTTCCAGGGAAAACTTATTTTTGTTACCTGCAAACCATATAAACATAGTTTAAAGTACAATTAAAAATACCAAATACCTACATGCTACGTATCCAGATGTGTGATCAATCTACCATGAAACCATCTTCATTGTCTAGGAGTGTAACATATTTCGGCTGTATCTATAACAAAACCAAATCATCAATTAGTATCAGCTTCAAATAGAGACTATTGGCTGTTGCAACAATTATAAAATAAATGTCACTCATATTTTATGTCAAATCCTAAATTGGACACAAGAATATTTAAAATTACAACGCATTCATGTTAAAATTTACTTCACTAGATTATAAATTTGAACAAAAGAAATATGTACACTAATTTGAAATAATATTTTATTTAAGCTGTTGTTCCTGAGAAAACTGATATTTATTACCCAACACATATAAACATAGTCTAAAGTACAATTGTAATGACTACCTACATGTTAAACATCCTAATGTGCATCTACCATGAAACCATATTCATTGGGTAGGAGTGGAACATATCTGGGCTGTATCTGTTACAAAAGAAAAAATTTAAATTAGCATCAGCTTTAGAGAATATTTAATGGCTGTTAAAAAAATTTAAAAATTAATGTGATTCATGTTTTATGTCAAATCTTAAATTACGGACAATTAATTTACAATTACTCTTTCATTCTTATTAAAATATACCACATTTGAAATTCGAATAAAAGATATTTTAGACCAATCTGTAATAAAATTTTAAGCTATTGTTTCAGTGAAAACAGATTTTTATTGACTTCCAAATATTAACATAGTTTTAAGTACAATTGTAATGACCAAATACTTACATGTTGACTCTTCCTATCTGCCATGAATCCATCTTCTCTGTCTAGGAGTGCAACATATTTAGATGTATCTTTAACAAAAACTATAAATTAATATCAGCTTTAAATACAGACTATTTGCTGTTGCAATTTTTTCAGAATTTAATCTTTGCATGTTGAAGAATATTTATAATTACTATACATTCCATTAAGAATATATTTCATTAGAGTATAAATTTGAAGAAATTTTTTTGAGACCAATTTGTAATAAAAGTTTCAAACTGGTTGATAATGAAATAGAGCCAGACAAAAAAACTAAATACATTTTACTATAAACACAATTTATCATACTATGTAATCAGCTCTGCTGGGGGATCTGCTTTTACGAGATTAGCGCCCATTAAATTCATCAATGTTATATCAAAATCTAAAGTTTGCTCTCTGCAGAGGTCTGCTTTTACGAGACCCATTTTAACATAAAGCATCTTTTTGTCAAACTGTTCAGGAAAAAACGGATTTTTATTACCTAACAAACATAAACATAGTTTTAAGAACAATTATAATGACCAAATACCTACATGTGCAACATCCTAATGTGTGAAAGCATCTTTCATGGTATAGGAGTGTTACATATTAAGGCTGTATAATCTGTAACAAAAACAAAAATTATTAATTAGTTTACGCTTTAAATCCAGACTCTTTGCTGTTGCAATCAATTCAGAAAATAATGTGATGCATGTTTTATGTTAAATCCCGAAATAGAGAAAAGTATACAATTACAATTACTATACGTTCTTATTAAAATATTCAGCATTAAGAGTATAAATTTGAATGAAAGAAATTTTAGACCAATTTGTTATAAAGCTTCAATCTGTTGTTTCAGGAAAAAACTGATTTTTATTACCTAACAAATATAAATATAGTTTGAAGGAAAATTGTAATGACCAAATACCTACATGTGACTTATCCTAATGTGCATCTGCAATGGAAGCATCTTTCATGGTATAGGAGTCTTACATATTTAGGCTGTATCTGTAATGAAAACAAAAAAAATAAACATTAATTTCAGCTTTTAATCCAGACTTTTTGCTGTTGCAATCAATTCAGAAATTAATGTGATGCATGTTGTAATGTCAAATCCTTAATTGGAGACAAGAATTTTTACAATCACTATACATTCTTATTAAAATATATCTCATTACAGTGAATATTTCAATAAATGTAATGTAGGACCAATTTGTAATAAAATTTCAAGCTGTTGTTCCAGGAAAAACTGATTTTTATTACCTAACAAATATAAACATAGTTTTAAGAACAATTGTTATGAATAAAAACCTACATGTGACTAATCCTAATGTGCTATCTGCAATGGAAGCATCTTTCATGGTATAGGAGTCTTACATATTTAGGCAGTATCTGTAACAAAAACAAATATTTTAAATTAGTTTCAGCTTCAAAATCAAAGCTATTTGCTGTTGCAATCAATTCAGAAATTAATGTGATGCATGTTTAATGTCAAATCCTAAATTGGAGACGTATATTTACAATAACTATACATTCTTATTAAAATATACTTCATTAGGATATAAATAGGAATAAAAGAAATTTTAGACCAATTTGTTATAAAGCTTCAATCTGTTGTTTCAGTGAAAACTGATTTTAATGCCTAACAAATACTAGAGGCTCCAAGGAGCCTGTGTCGCTCACCTGATATTTTTATTTACAATTGATGCATGAAATAATGCAACCGTTATACATTTGCTTTAGTTTCAGAGATACAAGTCAAAAACTGCATTTTCCCCCAAAGTTCTATTTTTAGCCATGTCTGACATGTTGGTTGGCAGGCAGGGTCATCGGACACATTTATTAAACTAGATACCCTAGTGATGATTGTGGCCAAGTTTGGTTAAATTTGTCTCAGTTGTTTCAGGAGAGAAGATTTTTGTAAAAGATTACAAAAATTTACGAATAATTGTTAAATTTGACTTTAAAGGGCAATAACTCCTTATGGGGTCAATTGACCATATTGGTCATGTTGACTTCTTTGTAGATCTGACTTTGCTGAACATAATGGCTGTTTACAGTTTATCTCCATCTATAATAATATTCAAGATAACAAAAAACTGCAAAATTTCCTTAAAATTACTAATTCAGGGGCAGCAACCCAACAAAGGGTTGTCTGATTAATCTGAAAATTTCAGGGCAGATAGATCTTAACCTGATGAACATTTTTACCCATAGTCAGATTTGCTCAAAATGCTTTAGTTTCAGAGATATAAGCCAAAAACTGCATTTTACCCTTATGTTCTATTTTTAGCCATGTCGGCCATCTTGGTTGGCAGGCGGGGTCATCGGACACATTTTTAAAACTAGATACCCTAGTGATGATTGTGGCCAAGTTTGGTTAAATTTGGCCCAGTAGTTTCAGAGGAGATTTTTGTAAAAGTTAACGGACGACGACGGACGCCAAGTGATGAGAAAAGCTCACTTGGCCCTGTCAGGTGAGCTAATAAACCTAGTTTAAATAAAAAAATTGTAATGAATAAATACCTACATGTGACATCCTAATGTGCTATCTACAATGAAACCATTTTCATTGTCGAAGAGTGCAACATATTTAGGCGTTATCTGTAACAAAAACAAAAATTGTAAATTAGTATCAGCTTTAAATAGGGAATATTTGATGTTGCAATCAATTCAGAAATTAATGTGATGCATGTTTTATGTCAAATCCTAAATTGGAGACTAGAATATTTACAATTACTTAACTTATTACAGTAAATATTTGAATAAAAGAAATGTTCGACAAATTTGTAATAAAATTTTAAACTGTTGTTCAACGGGAAAACTGATTTTTGTTACCCAACACATATAAAAAGAGTTAAAAGTACAATTATAATGACCAAATACCTACATGATACAAATCTTCGTGTGCTGTATACCATGAAAGCATCTTCATTGTCTAGGAGGGTAACATATCTAGTCTATCTGTAACAAAAACAAAAACTCTAAATCAGTATCAGCTTTAAATAGAGAATATTGGTTGTTGCAATTAATTCAAAATTAATATGATGCATTTTTGATGAAAAATCCTAATTTGAAGATATATAAACAATTTCTATACATTATCATTAAAATAATCTTCATAAGAGTATAAATTTGAATTGAAGAAATTTTAAATCAATTTGTTATCAAATCCAATTTAAGCTTCCAGGGAAAACTTATTTTTGTTACCTGCAAACCATATAAACATAGTTTAAAGTACAATTAAAAATACCAAATACCTACATGCTACGTATCCAGATGTGTGATCAATCTACCATGAAACCATCTTCATTGTCTAGGAGTGTAACATATTTCGGCTGTATCTATAACAAAACCAAATCATCAATTAGTATCAGCTTCAAATAGAGACTATTGGCTGTTGCAACAATTATAAAATAAATGTCACTCATATTTTATGTCAAATCCTAAATTGGACACAAGAATATTTAAAATTACAACGCATTCATGTTAAAATTTACTTCACTAGATTATAAATTTGAACAAAAGAAATATGTACACTAATTTGAAATAATATTTTATTTAAGCTGTTGTTCCTGAGAAAACTGATATTTATTACCCAACACATATAAACATAGTCTAAAGTACAATTGTAATGACTACCTACATGTTAAACATCCTAATGTGCATCTACCATGAAACCATATTCATTGGGTAGGAGTGGAACATATCTGGGCTGTATCTGTTACAAAAGAAAAAAATTAAATTAGCATCAGCTTTAGAGAATATTTAATGGCTGTTAAAAAAATTTAAAAATTAATGTGATTCATGTTTTATGTCAAATCTTAAATTACGGACAATTAATTTACAATTACTCTTTCATTCTTATTAAAATATACCACATTTGAAATTCGAATAAAAGATATTTTAGACCAATCTGTAATAAAATTTTAAGCTATTGTTTCAGTGAAAACAGATTTTTATTGACTTCCAAATATTAACATAGTTTTAAGTACAATTGTAATGACCAAATACTTACATGTTGACTCTTCCTATCTGCCATGAATCCATCTTCTCTGTCTAGGAGTGCAACATATTTTGATGTATCTTTTAACAAAAACTATAAATTAATATCAGCTTTAAATACAGACTATTTGCTGTTGCAATTTTTTCAGAATTTAATCTTTGCATGTTGGAGAAGAATATTTATAATTACTATACATTCCATTAAGAATATATTTCATTAGAGTATAAATTTGAAGAAATTTTTTTGAGACCAATTTGTAATAAAGTTTCAAACTGGTTGATAATGAAATAGAGCCAGACAAAAAAACTAAATACATTTTACCATAAACACAATTTATCATACTATGTAATCAGCTCTGCTGGGGGATCTGCTTTTACGAGATTAGCGCCCATTAAATTCATCAATGTTATATCAAAATCTAGTTTGCTCTCTGCAGAGGTCTGCTTTTACGAGACCCATTTTAACATAAAGCATCTTTTTGTCAAACTGTTCAGGAAAAAACGGATTTTTATTACCTAACAAACATAAACATAGTTTTAAGAACAATTATAATGACCAAATACCTACATGTGCAACATCCTAATGTGTGAAAGCATCTTTCATGGTATAGGAGTGTTACATATTAAGGCTGTATAATCTGTAACAAAAACAAAAATTATTACTTAGTTTACGCTTTAAATCCAGACTCTTTGCTGTTGCAATCAATTCAGAAAATAATGTGATGCATGTTTTATGTTAAATCCCGAAATAGAGAAAAGTATACAATTACAATTACTATACGTTCTTATTAAAATATTCAGCATTAAGAGTATAAATTTGAATGAAAGAAATTTTAGACCAATTTGTTATAAAGCTTCAATCTGTTGTTTCAGGAAAAAACTGATTTTTATTACCTAACAAATATAAATATAGTTTGAAGGAAAATTGTAATGACCAAATACCTACATGTGACTTATCCTAATGTGCATCTGCAATGGAAGCATCTTTCATGGTATAGGAGTCTTACATATTTAGGCTGTATCTGTAATGAAAACAAAAAAAATAAACATTAATTTCAGCTTTTAATCCAGACTTTTTGCTGTTGCAATCAATTCAGAAATTAATGTGATGCATGTTGTAATGTCAAATCCTTAATTGGAGACAAGAATTTTTACAATCACTATACATTCTTATTAAAATATATCTCATTACAGTGAATATTTCAATAAATGTAATGTAGGACCAATTTGTAATAAAATTTCAAGCTGTTGTTCCAGGAAAAACTGATTTTTATTACCTAACAAATATAAACATAGTTTTAAGAACAATTGTTATGAATAAAAACCTACATGTGACTAATCCTAATGTGCTATCTGCAATGGAAGCATCTTTCATGGTATAGGAGTCTTACATATTTAGGCAGTATCTGTAACAAAAACAAATATTTTAAATTAGTTTCAGCTTCAAAATCAAAGCTATTTGCTGTTGCAATCAATTCAGAAATTAATGTGATGCATGTTTAATGTCAAATCCTAAATTGGAGACGTATATTTACAATAACTATACATTCTTATTAAAATATACTTCATTAGGATATAAATAGGAATAAAAGAAATTTTAGACCAATTTGTTATAAAGCTTCAATCTGTTGTTTCAGTGAAAACTGATTTTAATGCCTAACAAATACTAGAGGCTCCAAGGAGCCTGTGTCGCTCACCTGATATTTTTATTTACAATTGATGCATGAAATAATGCAACCGTTATACATTTGCTTTAGTTTCAGAGATACAAGTCAAAAACTGCATTTTCCCCCAAAGTTCTATTTTTAGCCATGTCTGACATGTTGGTTGGCAGGCAGGGTCATCGGACACATTTATTAAACTAGATACCCTAGTGATGATTGTGGCCAAGTTTGGTTAAATTTGTCTCAGTTGTTTCAGGAGAGAAGATTTTTGTAAAAGATTACAAAAATTTACGAATAATTGTTAAATTTGACTTTAAAGGGCAATAACTCCTTATGGGGTCAATTGACCATATTGGTCATGTTGACTTCTTTGTAGATCTGACTTTGCTGAACATAATGGCTGTTTACAGTTTATCTCCATCTATAATAATATTCAAGATAACAAAAAACTGCAAAATTTCCTTAAAATTACTAATTCAGGGGCAGCAACCCAACAAAGGGTTGTCTGATTCATCTGAAAATTTCAGGGCAGATAGATCTTAACCTGATGAACATTTTTACCCACAGTCAGATTTGCTCTAAATGCTTTAGTTTCAGAGATATAAGAGAAAAACTGCATTTTACCCCTATGTTCTATTTTTAGCCATGTCGGCCATCTTGGTTGGCAGGCGGGGTCATCGGACACATTTTTAAAACTAGATACCCTAGTGATGATTGTGGCCAAGTTTGGTTAAATTTGGCCCAGTAGTTTCAGAGGAGATTTTTGTAAAAGTTAACGGACGACGACGGACGCCAAGTGATGAGAAAAGCTCACTTGGCCCTGTCAGGTGAGCTAATAAACCTAGTTTAAATAAAAAAATTGTAATGAATAAATACCTACATGTGACATCCTAATGTGCTATCTACAATGAAACCATTTTCATTGTCGAAGAGTGCAACATATTTAGGCGTTATCTGTAACAAAAACAAAAATTGTAAATTAGTATCAGCTTTAAATAGGGAATTTTTGATGTTGCAATCAATTCAGAAATTAATGTGATGCATGTTTTATGTCAAATCCTAAATTGGAGACTAGAATATTTACAATTACTTAACTTATTACAGTAAATATTTGAATAAAAGAAATGTTCGACAAATTTGTAATAAAATTTTAAACTGTTGTTCAACGGGAAAACTGATTTTTGTTACCCAACACATATAAAAAGAGTTAAAAGTACAATTATAATGACCAAATACCTACATGATACAAATCTTCGTGTGCTGTATACCATGAAAGCATCTTCATTGTCTAGGAGGGTAACATATCTAGTCTATCTGTAACAAAAACAAAAACTCTAAATCAGTATCAGCTTTAAATAGAGAATATTGGTTGTTGCAATTAATTCAAAATTAATATGATGCATTTTTGATGAAAAATCCTAATTTGAAGACAAGTATATAAACAATTTCTATACATTATCATTAAAATAATCTTCATAAGAGTATAAATTTGAATTGAAGAAATTTTAAATCAATTTGTTATCAAATCTAATTTAAGCTTCCAGGGAAAACTTATTTTTGTTACCTGCAAACCATATAAACATAGTTTAAAGTACAATTAAAAATACCAAATACCTACATGCTACGTATCCAGATGTGTGATCAATCTACCATGAAACCATCTTCATTGTCTAGGAGTGTAACATATTTCGGCTGTATCTATAACAAAACCAAATCATCAATTAGTATCAGCTTCAAATAGAGACTATTGGCTGTTGCAACAATTATAAAATAAATGTCACTCATATTTTATGTCAAATCCTAAATTGGACACAAGAATATTTAAAATTACTACGCATTCATGTTAAAATTTACTTCACTAGATTATAAATTTGAACAAAAGAAATATGTACACTAATTTGAAATAATATTTTATTTAAGCTGTTGTTCCCGAGAAAACTGATATTTATTACCCAACACATATAAACATAGTCTAAAGTACAATTGTAATGACTACCTACATGTTAAACATCCTAATGTGCATCTACCATGAAACC
The DNA here is from genome assembly GCF_021869535.1 of Mytilus californianus. NCBI lineage: Eukaryota > Metazoa > Mollusca > Bivalvia > Mytilida > Mytilidae > Mytilus > Mytilus californianus. The sequence continues at coordinate 54,129,610 of NW_026262679.1, read as the reverse complement.
ATATTCATTGGGTAGGAGTGGAACATATCTGGGCTGTATCTGTTACAAAAGAAAAAATTTAAATTAGCATCAGCTTTAGAGAATATTTAATGGCTGTTAAAAAAATTTAAAAATTAATGTGATTCATGTTTTATGTCAAATCTTAAATTACGGACAATTAATTTACAATTACTCTTTCATTCTTATTAAAATATACCACATTTGAAATTCGAATAAAAGATATTTTAGACCAATCTGTAATAAAATTTTAAGCTATTGTTTCAGTGAAAACAGATTTTTATTGACTTCCAAATATTAACATAGTTTTAAGTACAATTGTAATGACCAAATACTTACATGTTGACTCTTCCTATCTGCCATGAATCCATCTTCTCTGTCTAGGAGTGCAACATATTTAGATGTATCTTTAACAAAAACTATAAATTAATATCAGCTTTAAATACAGACTATTTGCTGTTGCAATTTTTTCAGAATTTAATCTTTGCATGTTGAAGAATATTTATAATTACTATACATTCCATTAAGAATATATTTCATTAGAGTATAAATTTGAAGAAATTTTTTTGAGACCAATTTGTAATAAAAGTTTCAAACTGGTTGATAATGAAATAGAGCCAGACAAAAAAACTAAATACATTTTACCATAAACACAATTTATCATACTATGTAATCAGCTCTGCTGGGGGATCTGCTTTTACGAGATTAGCGCCCATTAAATTCATCAATGTTATATCAAAATCTAAAGTTTGCTCTCTGCAGAGGTCTGCTTTTACGAGACCCATTTTAACATAAAGCATCTTTTTGTCAAACTGTTCAGGAAAAAACGGATTTTTATTACCTAACAAACATAAACATAGTTTTAAGAACAATTGTAATGACCAAATACCTACATGTGCAACATCCTAATGTGTGAAAGCATCTTTCATGGTATAGGAGTGTTACATATTAAGGCTGTATAATCTGTAACAAAAACAAAAATTATTAATTAGTTTACGCTTTAAATGCAGACTCTTTGCTGTTGCAATCAATTCAGAAAATAATGTGATGCATGTTTTATGTTAAATCCCGAAATAGAGAAAAGTATATAATTACAATTACTATACGTTCTTATTAAAATATTCAGCATTAAGAGTATAAATTTGAATGAAAGAAATTTTAGACCAATTTGTTATAAAGCTTCAATCTGTTGTTTCAGGAAAAAACTGATTTTTATTACCTAACAAATATAAATATAGTTTGAAGGAAAATTGTAATGACCAAATACCTACATGTGACTTATCCTAATGTGCATCTGCAATGGAAGCATCTTTCATGGTATAGGAGTCTTACATATTTAGGCTGTATCTGTAATGAAAACAAAAAAAATAAACATTAATTTCAGCTTTTAATCCAGACTTTTTGCTGTTGCAATCAATTCAGAAATTAATGTGATGCATGTTGTAATGTCAAATCCTTAATTGGAGACAAGAATTTTTACAATCACTATACATTCTTATTAAAATATATCTCATTACAGTGAATATTTCAATAAATGTAATGTAGGACCAATTTGTAATAAAATTTCAAGCTGTTGTTCCAGGAAAAACTGATTTTTATTACCTAACAAATATAAACATAGTTTTAAGAACAATTGTTATGAATAAAAACCTACATGTGACTAATCCTAATGTGCTATCTGCAATGGAAGCATCTTTCATGGTATAGGAGTCTTACATATTTAGGCAGTATCTGTAACAAAAACAAATATTTTTAATTAGTTTCAGCTTCAAAATCAAAGCTATTTACTGTTGCAATCAATTCAGAAATTAATGTGATGCATGTTTTATGTCAAATCCTAAATTGGAGACGTATATTTACAATAACTATACATTCTTATTAAAATATACTTCATTAGGATATAAATAGGAATAAAAGAAATTTTAGACCAATTTGTTATAAAGCTTCAATCTGTTGTTTCAGTGAAAACTGATTTTAATGCCTAACAAATACTAGAGGCTCCAAGGAGCCTGTGTCGCTCACCTGATATTTTTATTTACAATTGATGCATGAAATAATGCAACCGTTATACATTTGCTTTAGTTTCAGAGATACAAGTCAAAAACTGCATTTTCCCCCAAAGTTCTATTTTTAGCCATGTCTGACATGTTGGTTGGCAGGCAGGGTCATCGGACACATTTATTAAACTAGATACCCTAGTGATGATTGTGGCCAAGTTTGGTTAAATTTGTCTCAGTTGTTTCAGGAGAGAAGATTTTTGTAAAAGATTACAAAAATTTACGAATAATTGTTAAATTTGACTTTAAAGGGCAATAACTCCTTATGGGGTCAATTGACCATATTGGTCATGTTGACTTCTTTGTAGATCTGACTTTGCTGAACATAATGGCTGTTTACAGTTTATCTCCATCTATTAATAATATTCAAGATAACAAAAAACTGCAAAATTTCCTTAAAATTACTAATTCAGGGGCAGCAACCCAACAAAGGGTTGTCTGATTCATCTGAAAATTTCAGGGCAGATAGATCTTAACCTGATGAACATTTTTACCCAAGTCAGATTTGCTCTAAATGCTTAATTTCAGAGATATAAGCCAAAAACTGCATTTTACCCCTATGTTCTATTTTTAGCCATGTCGGCCATCTTGGTTGGCAGGCGGGGTCATCGGACACATTTTTAAAACTAGATACCCTAGTGATGATTGTGGCCAAGTTTGGTTAAATTTGGCCCAGTAGTTTCAGAGGAGATTTTTGTAAAAGTTAACGGACGACGACGGACGCCAAGTGATGAGAAAAGCTCACTTGGCCCTGTCAGGTGAGCTAATAAACCTAGTTTAAATAAAAAAATTGTAATGAATAAATACCTACATGTGACATCCTAATGTGCTATCTACAATGAAACCATTTTCATTGTCGAAGAGTGTAACATATTTAGGCGTTATCTGTAACAAAAACAAAAATTGTAAATTAGTATCAGCTTTAAATAGGGAATATTTGATGTTGCAATCAATTCAGAAATTAATGTGATGCATGTTTTATGTCAAATCCTAAATTGGAGACTAGAATATTTACAATTACTTAACTTATTACAGTAAATATTTGAATAAAAGAAATGTTCGACAAATTTGTAATAAAATTTTAAACTGTTGTTCAACGGGAAAACTGATTTTTGTTACCCAACACATATAAAAAGAGTTAAAAGTACAATTATAATGACCAAATACCTACATGATACAAATCTTCGTGTGCTGTATACCATGAAAGCATCTTCATTGTCTAGGAGGGTAACATATCTAGTCTATCTGTAACAAAAACAAAAACTCTAAATCAGTATCAGCTTTAAATAGAGAATATTGGTTGTTGCAATTAATTCAAAATTAATATGATGCATTTTTGATGAAAAATCCTAATTTGAAGACAAGTATATAAACAATTTCTATACATTATCATTAAAATAATCTTCATAAGAGTATAAATTTGAATTGAAGAAATTTTAAATCAATTTGTTATCAAATCTAATTTAAGCTTCCAGGGAAAACTTATTTTTGTTACCTGCAAACCATATAAACATAGTTTAAAGTACAATTAAAAATACCAAATACCTACATGCTACGTATCCAGATGTGTGATCAATCTACCATGAAACCATCTTCATTGTCTAGGAGTGTAACATATTTCGGCTGTATCTATAACAAAACCAAATCATCAATTAGTATCAGCTTCAAATAGAGACTATTGGCTGTTGCAACAATTATAAAATAAATGTCACTCATATTTTATGTCAAATCCTAAATTGGACACAAGAATATTTAAAATTACTACGCATTCATGTTAAAATTTACTTCACTAGATTATAAATTTGAACAAAAGAAATATGTACACTAAGTTGAAATAATATTTTATTTAAGCTGTTGTTCCCGAGAAAACTGATATTTATTACCCAACACATATAAACATAGTCTAAAGTACAATTGTAATGACTACCTACATGTTAAACATCCTAATGTGCATCTACCATGAAACCATATTCATTGGGTAGGAGTGGAACATATCTGGGCTGTATCTGTTACAAAAGAAAAAATTTAAATTAGCATCAGCTTTAGAGAATATTTAATGGCTGTTAAAAAAATTTAAAAATTAATGTGATTCATGTTTTATGTCAAATCTTAAATTACGGACAATTAATTTACAATTACTCTTTCATTCTTATTAAAATATACCACATTTGAAATTCGAATAAAAGATATTTTAGACCAATCTGTAATAAAATTTTAAGCTATTGTTTCAGTGAAAACAGATTTTTATTGACTTCCAAATATTAACATAGTTTTAAGTACAATTGTAATGACCAAATACTTACATGTTGACTCTTCCTATCTGCCATGAATCCATCTTCTCTGTCTAGGAGTGCAACATATTTAGATGTATCTTTAACAAAAACTATAAATTAATATCAGCTTTAAATACAGACTATTTGCTGTTGCAATTTTTTCAGAATTTAATCTTTGCATGTTGGAGAAGAATATTTATAATTACTATACATTCCATTAAGAATATATTTCATTAGAGTATAAATTTGAAGAAATTTTTTTGAGACCAATTTGTAATAAAGTTTCAAATTGGTTGATAATGAAATAGAGCCAGACAAAAAAACTAAATACATTTTACCATAAACACAAGTTATCATACTATGTAATCAGCTCTGCTGGGGAATCTGCTTTTACGAGATTAGCGCCCATTAAATTCATCAATGTTATATCAAAATCTAAAGTTTGCTCTCTGCAGAGGTCTGCTTTTACGAGACCCATTTTAACATAAAGCATCTTTTTGTCAAACTGTTCAGGAAAAAACGGATTTTTATTACCTAACAAACATAAACATAGTTTTAAGAACAATTGTAATGACCAAATACCTACATGTGCAACATCCTAATGTGTGAAAGCATCTTTCATGGTATAGGAGTGTTACATATTAAGGCTGTATAATCTGTAACAAAAACAAAAATTATTAATTAGTTTACGCTTTATATCCAGACTCTTTGCTGTTGCAATCAATTCAGAAAATAATGTGATGCATGTTTTATGTTAAATCCCAAAATAGAGAAAAGTATATAATTACAATTACTATACGTTCTTATTAAAATATTCAGCATTAAGAGTATAAATTTGAATGAAAGAAATTTTAGACCAATTTGTTATAAAGCTTCAATCTGTTGTTTCAGGAAAAAACTGATTTTTATTACCTAACAAATATAAATATAGTTTGAAGGAAAATTGTAATGACCAAATACCTACATGTGACTTATCCTAATGTGCATCTGCAATGGAAGCATCTTTCATGGTATAGGAGTCTTACATATTTAGGCTGTATCTGTAATGAAAACAAAAAAAATAAACATTAATTTCAGCTTTTAATCCAGACTTTTTGCTGTTGCAATCAATTCAGAAATTAATGTGATGCATGTTGTAATGTCAAATCCTTAATTGGAGACAAGAATTTTTACAATCACTATACATTCTTATTAAAATATATCTCATTACAGTGAATATTTCAATAAATGTAATGTAGGACCAATTTGTAATGAAATTTCAAGCTGTTGTTCCAGGAAAAACTGATTTTTATTACCTAACAAATATAAACATAGTTTTAAGAACAATTGTTATGAATAAAAACCTACATGTGACTAATCCTAATGTGCTATCTGCAATGGAAGCATCTTTCATGGTATAGGAGTCTTACATATTTAGGCAGTATCTGTAACAAAAACAAATATTTTTAATTAGTTTCAGCTTCAAAATCAAAGCTATTTGCTGTTGCAATCAATTCAGAAATTAATGTGATGCATGTTTTATGTCAAATCCTAAATTGGAGACGTATATTTACAATAACTATACATTCTTATTAAAATATACTTCAATAGGATATAAATAGGAATAAAAGAAATTTTAGACCAATTTGTTATAAAGCTTCAATCTGTTGTTTCAGTGAAAACTGATTTTAATGCCTAACAAATACTAGAGGCTCCAAGGAGCCTGTGTCGCTCACCTGATATTTTTATTTACAATTGATGCATGAAATAATGCAACCGTTATACATTTGCTTTAGTTTCAGAGATACAAGTCAAAAACTGCATTTTCCCCCAAAGTTCTATTTTTAGCCATGTCTGACATGTTGGTTGGCAGGCAGGGTCATCGGACACATTTATTAAACTAGATACCCTAGTGATGATTGTGGCCAAGTTTGGTTAAATTTGTCTCAGTTGTTTCAGGAGAGAAGATTTTTGTAAAAGATTACAAAAATTTACGAATAATTGTTAAATTTGACTTTAAAGGGCAATAACTCCTTATGGGGTATATTGGTCATGTTGACTTCTTTGTAGATCTGACTTTGCTGAACATAATGGCTGTTTACAGTTTATCTCCATCTATAATAATATTCAAGATAACAAAAAACTGCAAAATTTCCTTAAAATTACTAATTCAGGGGCAGCAACCCAACAAAGGGTTGTCTGATTCATCTGAAAATTTCAGGGCAGATAGATCTTAACCTGATGAACATTTATACCCATAGTCAGATTTGCTCTAAATGCTTTAGTTTCAGAGATATAAGCCAAAAACTGCATTTTACCCCTATGTTCTATTTTTAGCCATGTCGGCCATCTTGGTTGGCAGGCGGGGTCACCGGACACATTTTTAAAACTAAATACCCTAGTGATGATTGTGGCCTAGTTTGGTTAAATTTGGCCCAGTAGTTTCAGAGGAAATTTTTGTAAAAGTTAACGGACGACGACGGACGCCAAGTGATGAGAAAAGCTCACTTGGCCCTGTCAGGTGAGCTAATAAACCTAGTTTAAATAAAAAAATTGTAATGAATAAATACCTACATGTGACATCCTAATGTGCTATCTACAATGAAACCATTTTCATTGTCGAAGAGTGTAACATATTTAGGCGTTATCTGTAACAAAAACAAAAATTGTAAATTAGTATCAGCTTTAAATAGGGAATATTTGATGTTGCAATCAATTCAGAAATTAATGTGATGCATGTTTTATGTCAAATCCTAAATTGGAGACTAGAATATTTACAATTACTTAACTTATTACAGTAAATATTTGAATAAAAGAAATGTTCCGACAAATTTGTAATAAAATTTTAAACTGTTGTTCAACGGGAAAACTGATTTTTGTTACCCAACACATATAAAAAGAGTTAAAAGTACAATTATAATGACCAAATACCTACATGATACAAATCTTCGTGTGCTGTATACCATGAAAGCATCTTCATTGTCTAGGAGGGTAACATATCTAGTCTATCTGTAACAAAAACAAAAACTCTAAATCAGTATCAGCTTTAAATAGAGAATATTGGTTGTTGCAATTAATTCAAAATTAATATGATGCATTTTTGATGAAAAATCCTAATTTGAAGACAAGTATATAAACAATTTCTATACATTATCATTAAAATAATCTTCATAAGAGTATAAATTTGAATTGAAGAAATTTTAAATCAATTTGTTATCAAATCTAATTTAAGCTTCCAGGGAAAACTTATTTTTGTTACCTGCAAACCATATAAACATAGTTTAAAGTACAATTAAAAATACCAAATACCTACATGCTACGTATCCAGATGTGTGATCAATCTACCATGAAACCATCTTCATTGTCAGGAGTGTAACATATTTCGGCTGTATCTATAACAAAACCAAATCATCAATTAGTATCAGCTTCAAATAGAGACTATTGGCTGTTGCAACAATTATAAAATAAATGTCACTCATATTTTATGTCAAATCCTAAATTGGACACAAGAATATTTAAAATTACTACGCATTCATGTTAAAATTTACTTCACTAGATTATAAATTTGAACAAAAGAAATATGTACACTAAGTTGAAATAATATTTTATTTAAGCTGTTGTTCCCGAGAAAACTGATATTTATTACCCAACACATATAAACATAGTCTAAAGTACAATTGTAATGACTACCTACATGTTAAACATCCTAATGTGCATCTACCATGAAACCATATTCATTGGGTAGGAGTGGAACATATCTGGGCTGTATCTGTTACAAAAGAAAAAATTTAAATTAGCATCAGCTTTAGAGAATATTTAATGGCTGTTAAAAAAATTTAAAAATTAATGTGATTCATGTTTTAAGTCAAATCTTAAATTACGGACAATTAATTTACAATTACTCTTTCATTCTTATTAAAATATACCACATTTGAAATTCGAATAAGAGATATTTTAGACCAATCTGTAATAAAATTTTAAGCTATTGTTTCAGTGAAAACAGATTTTTATTGACTTCCAAATATTAACATAGTTTTAAGTACAATTGTAATGACCAAATACTTACATGTTGACTCTTCCTATCTGCCATGAATCCATCTTCTCTGTCTAGGAGTGCAACATATTTAGATGTATCTTTAACAAAAACTATAAATTAATATCAGCTTTAAATACAGACTATTTGCTGTTGCAATTTTTTCAGAATTTAATCTTTGCATGTTGGAGAAGAATATTTATAATTACTATACATTCCATTAAGAATATATTTCATTAGAGTATAAATTTGAAGAAATTTTTTTGAGACCAATTTGTAATAAAGTTTCAAATTGGTTGATAATGAAATAGAGCCAGACAAAAAAACTAAATACATTTTACCATAAACACAAGTTATCATACTATGTAATCAGCTCTGCTGGGGAATCTGCTTTTACGAGATTAGCGCCCATTAAATTCATCAATGTTATATCAAAATCTAAAGTTTGCTCTCTGCAGAGGTCTGCTTTTACGAGACCCATTTTAACATAAAGCATCTTTTTGTCAAACTGTTCAGGAAAAAACGGATTTTTATTACCTAACAAACATAAACATAGTTTTAAGAACAATTGTAATGACCAAATACCTACATGTGCAACATCCTAATGTGTGAAAGCATCTTTCATGGTATAGGAGTGTTACATATTAAGGCTGTATAATCTGTAACAAAAACAAAAATTATTAATTAGTTTACGCTTTATATCCAGACTCTTTGCTGTTGCAATCAATTCAGAAAATAATGTGATGCATGTTTTATGTTAAATCCCAAAATAGAGAAAAGTATATAATTACAATTACTATACGTTCTTATTAAAATATTCAGCATTAAGAGTATAAATTTGAATGAAAGAAATTTTAGACCAATTTGTTATAAAGCTTCAATCTGTTGTTTCAGGAAAAAACTGATTTTTATTACCTAACAAATATAAATATAGTTTGAAGGAAAATTGTAATGACCAAATACCTACATGTGACTTATCCTAATGTGCATCTGCAATGGAAGCATCTTTCATGGTATAGGAGTCTTACATATTTAGGCTGTATCTGTAATGAAAACAAAAAAAATAAACATTAATTTCAGCTTTTAATCCAGACTTTTTGCTGTTGCAATCAATTCAGAAATTAATGTGATGCATGTTGTAATGTCAAATCCTTAATTGGAGACAAGAATTTTTACAATCACTATACATTCTTATTAAAATATATCTCATTACAGTGAATATTTCAATAAATGTAATGTAGGACCAATTTGTAATGAAATTTCAAGCTGTTGTTCCAGGAAAAACTGATTTTTATTACCTAACAAATATAAACATAGTTTTAAGAACAATTGTTATGAATAAAAACCTACATGTGACTAATCCTAATGTGCTATCTGCAATGGAAGCATCTTTCATGGTATAGGAGTCTTACATATTTAGGCAGTATCTGTAACAAAAACAAATATTTTTAATTAGTTTCAGCTTCAAAATCAAAGCTATTTGCTGTTGCAATCAATTCAGAAATTAATGTGATGCATGTTTTATGTCAAATCCTAAATTGGAGACGTATATTTACAATAACTATACATTCTTATTAAAATATACTTCAATAGGATATAAATAGGAATAAAAGAAATTTTAGACCAATTTGTTATAAAGCTTCAATCTGTTGTTTCAGTGAAAACTGATTTTAATGCCTAACAAATACTAGAGGCTCCAAGGAGCCTGTGTCGCTCACCTGATATTTTTATTTACAATTGATGCATGAAATAATGCAACCGTTATACATTTGCTTTAGTTTCAGAGATACAAGTCAAAAACTGCATTTTCCCCCAAAGTTCTATTTTTAGCCATGTCTGACATGTTGGTTGGCAGGCAGGGTCATCGGACACATTTATTAAACTAGATACCCTAGTGATGATTGTGGCCAAGTTTGGTTAAATTTGTCTCAGTTGTTTCAGGAGAGAAGATTTTTGTAAAAGATTACAAAAATTTACGAATAATTGTTAAATTTGACTTTAAAGGGCAATAACTCCTTATGGGGTATATTGGTCATGTTGACTTCTTTGTAGATCTGACTTTGCTGAACATAATGGCTGTTTACAGTTTATCTCCATCTATAATAATATTCAAGATAACAAAAAACTGCAAAATTTCCTTAAAATTACTAATTCAGGGGCAGCAACCCAACAAAGGGTTGTCTGATTCATCTGAAAATTTCAGGGCAGATAGATCTTAACCTGATGAACATTTATACCCATAGTCAGATTTGCTCTAAATGCTTTAGTTTCAGAGATATAAGCCAAAAACTGCATTTTACCCCTATGTTCTATTTTTAGCCATGTCGGCCATCTTGGTTGGCAGGCGGGGTCACCGGACACATTTTTAAAACTAAATACCCTAGTGATGATTGTGGCCTAGTTTGGTTAAATTTGGCCCAGTAGTTTCAGAGGAAATTTTTGTAAAAGTTAACGGACGACGACGGACGCCAAGTGATGAGAAAAGCTCACTTGGCCCTGTCAGGTGAGCTAATAAACCTAGTTTAAATAAAAAAATTGTAATGAATAAATACCTACATGTGACATCCTAATGTGCTATCTACAATGAAACCATTTTCATTGTCGAAGAGTGTAACATATTTAGGCGTTATCTGTAACAAAAACAAAAATTGTAAATTAGTATCAGCTTTAAATAGGGAATATTTGATGTTGCAATCAATTCAGAAATTAATGTGATGCATGTTTTATGTCAAATCCTAAATTGGAGACTAGAATATTTACAATTACTTAACTTATTACAGTAAATATTTGAATAAAAGAAATGTTCCGACAAATTTGTAATAAAATTTTAAACTGTTGTTCAACGGGAAAACTGATTTTTGTTACCCAACACATATAAAAAGAGTTAAAAGTACAATTATAATGACCAAATACCTACATGATACAAATCTTCGTGTGCTGTATACCATGAAAGCATCTTCATTGTCTAGGAGGGTAAAATATCTAGTCTATCTGTAACAAAAACAAAAACTCTAAATCAGTATCAGCTTTAAATAGAGAATATTGGTTGTTGCAATTAATTCAAAATTAATATGATGCATTTTTGATGAAAAATCCTAATTTGAAGACAAGTATATAAACAATTTCTATACATTATCATTAAAATAATCTTCATAAGAGTATAAATTTGAATTGAAGAAATTTTAAATCAATTTGTTATCAAATCTAATTTAAGCTTCCAGGGAAAACTTATTTTTGTTACCTGCAAACCATATAAACATAGTTTAAAGTACAATTAAAAATACCAAATACCTACATGCTACGTATCCAGATGTGTGATCAATCTACCATGAAACCATCTTCATTGTCAGGAGTGTAACATATTTCGGCTGTATCTATAACAAAACCAAATCATCAATTAGTATCAGCTTCAAATAGAGACTATTGGCTGTTGCAACAATTATAAAATAAATGTCACTCATATTTTATGTCAAATCCTAAATTGGACACAAGAATATTTAAAATTACTACGCATTCATGTTAAAATTTACTTCACTAGATTATAAATTTGAACAAAAGAAATATGTACACTAAGTTGAAATAATATTTTATTTAAGCTGTTGTTCCCGAGAAAACTGATATTTATTACCCAACACATATAAACATAGTCTAAAGTACAATTGTAATGACTACCTACATGTTAAACATCCTAATGTGCATCTACCATGAAACCATATTCATTGGGTAGGAGTGGAACATATCTGGGCTGTATCTGTTACAAAAGAAAAAATTTAAATTAGCATCAGCTTTAGAGAATATTTAATGGCTGTTAAAAAAATTTAAAAATTAATGTGATTCATGTTTTAAGTCAAATCTTAAATTACGGACAATTAATTTACAATTACTCTTTCATTCTTATTAAAATATACCACATTTGAAATTCGAATAAGAGATATTTTAGACCAATCTGTAATAAAATTTTAAGCTATTGTTTCAGTGAAAACAGATTTTTATTGACTTCCAAATATTAACATAGTTTTAAGTACAATTGTAATGACCAAATACTTACATGTTGACTCTTCCTATCTGCCATGAATCCATCTTCTCTGTCTAGGAGTGCAACATATTTAGATGTATCTTTAACAAAAACTATAAATTAATATCAGCTTTAAATACAGACTATTTGCTGTTGCAATTTTTTCAGAATTTAATCTTTGCATGTTGGAGAAGAATATTTATAATTACTATACATTCCATTAAGAATATATTTCATTAGAGTATAAATTTGAAGAAATTTTTTTGAGACCAATTTGTAATAAAGTTTCAAATTGGTTGATAATGAAATAGAGCCAGACAAAAAAACTAAATACATTTTACCATAAACACAAGTTATCATACTATGTAATCAGCTCTGCTGGGGAATCTGCTTTTACGAGATTAGCGCCCATTAAATTCATCAATGTTATATCAAAATCTAAAGTTTGCTCTCTGCAGAGGTCTGCTTTTACGAGACCCATTTTAACATAAAGCATCTTTTTGTCAAACTGTTCAGGAAAAAACGGATTTTTATTACCTAACAAACATAAACATAGTTTTAAGAACAATTGTAATGACCAAATACCTACATGTGCAACATCCTAATGTGTGAAAGCATCTTTCATGGTATAGGAGTGTTACATATTAAGGCTGTATAATCTGTAACAAAAACAAAAATTATTAATTAGTTTACGCTTTATATCCAGACTCTTTGCTGTTGCAATCAATTCAGAAAATAATGTGATGCATGTTTTATGTTAAATCCCAAAATAGAGAAAAGTATATAATTACAATTACTATACGTTCTTATTAAAATATTCAGCATTAAGAGTATAAATTTGAATGAAAGAAATTTTAGACCAATTTGTTATAAAGCTTCAATCTGTTGTTTCAGGAAAAAACTGATTTTTATTACCTAACAAATATAAATATAGTTTGAAGGAAAATTGTAATGACCAAATACCTACATGTGACTTATCCTAATGTGCATCTGCAATGGAAGCATCTTTCATGGTATAGGAGTCTTACATATTTAGGCTGTATCTGTAATGAAAACAAAAAAAATAAACATTAATTTCAGCTTTTAATCCAGACTTTTTGCTGTTGCAATCAATTCAGAAATTAATGTGATGCATGTTGTAATGTCAAATCCTTAATTGGAGACAAGAATTTTTACAATCACTATACATTCTTATTAAAATATATCTCATTACAGTGAATATTTCAATAAATGTAATGTAGGACCAATTTGTAATGAAATTTCAAGCTGTTGTTCCAGGAAAAACTGATTTTTATTACCTAACAAATATAAACATAGTTTTAAGAACAATTGTTATGAATAAAAACCTACATGTGACTAATCCTAATGTGCTATCTGCAATGGAAGCATCTTTCATGGTATAGGAGTCTTACATATTTAGGCAGTATCTGTAACAAAAACAAATATTTTTAATTAGTTTCAGCTTCAAAATCAAAGCTATTTGCTGTTGCAATCAATTCAGAAATTAATGTGATGCATGTTTTATGTCAAATCCTAAATTGGAGACGTATATTTACAATAACTATACATTCTTATTAAAATATACTTCAATAGGATATAAATAGGAATAAAAGAAATTTTAGACCAATTTGTTATAAAGCTTCAATCTGTTGTTTCAGTGAAAACTGATTTTAATGCCTAACAAATACTAGAGGCTCCAAGGAGCCTGTGTCGCTCACCTGATATTTTTATTTACAATTGATGCATGAAATAATGCAACCGTTATACATTTGCTTTAGTTTCAGAGATACAAGTCAAAAACTGCATTTTCCCCCAAAGTTCTATTTTTAGCCATGTCTGACATGTTGGTTGGCAGGCAGGGTCATCGGACACATTTATTAAACTAGATACCCTAGTGATGATTGTGGCCAAGTTTGGTTAAATTTGTCTCAGTTGTTTCAGGAGAGAAGATTTTTGTAAAAGATTACAAAAATTTACGAATAATTGTTAAATTTGACTTTAAAGGGCAATAACTCCTTATGGGGTATATTGGTCATGTTGACTTCTTTGTAGATCTGACTTTGCTGAACATAATGGCTGTTTACAGTTTATCTCCATCTATAATAATATTCAAGATAACAAAAAACTGCAAAATTTCCTTAAAATTACTAATTCAGGGGCAGCAACCCAACAAAGGGTTGTCTGATTCATCTGAAAATTTCAGGGCAGATAGATCTTAACCTGATGAACATTTATACCCATAGTCAGATTTGCTCTAAATGCTTTAGTTTCAGAGATATAAGCCAAAAACTGCATTTTACCCCTATGTTCTATTTTTAGCCATGTCGGCCATCTTGGTTGGCAGGCGGGGTCACCGGACACATTTTTAAAACTAAATACCCTAGTGATGATTGTGGCCTAGTTTGGTTAAATTTGGCCCAGTAGTTTCAGAGGAAATTTTTGTAAAAGTTAACGGACGACGACGGACGCCAAGTGATGAGAAAAGCTCACTTGGCCCTGTCAGGTGAGCTAATAAACCTAGTTTAAATAAAAAAATTGTAATGAATAAATACCTACATGTGACATCCTAATGTGCTATCTACAATGAAACCATTTTCATTGTCGAAGAGTGTAACATATTTAGGCGTTATCTGTAACAAAAACAAAAATTGTAAATTAGTATCAGCTTTAAATAGGGAATATTTGATGTTGCAATCAATTCAGAAATTAATGTGATGCATGTTTTATGTCAAATCCTAAATTGGAGACTAGAATATTTACAATTACTTAACTTATTACAGTAAATATTTGAATAAAAGAAATGTTCCGACAAATTTGTAATAAAATTTTAAACTGTTGTTCAACGGGAAAACTGATTTTTGTTACCCAACACATATAAAAAGAGTTAAAAGTACAATTATAATGACCAAATACCTACATGATACAAATCTTCGTGTGCTGTATACCATGAAAGCATCTTCATTGTCTAGGAGGGTAACATATCTAGTCTATCTGTAACAAAAACAAAAACTCTAAATCAGTATCAGCTTTAAATAGAGAATATTGGTTGTTGCAATTAATTCAAAATTAATATGATGCATTTTTGATGAAAAATCCTAATTTGAAGACAAGTATATAAACAATTTCTATACATTATCATTAAAATAATCTTCATAAGAGAATAAATTTGAATTGAAGAAATTTTAAATCAATTTGTTATCAAATCTAATTTAAGCTTCCAGGGAAAACTTATTTTTGTTACCTGCAAACCATATAAACATAGTTTAAAGTACAATTAAAAATACCAAATACCTACATGCTACGTATCCAGATGTGTGATCAATCTACCATGAAACCATCTTCATTGTCTAGGAGTGTAACATATTTCGGCTGTATCTATAACAAAACCAAATCATCAATTAGTATCAGCTTCAAATAGAGACTATTGGCTGTTGCAACAATTATAAAACAAATGTCACTCATATTTTATGTCAAATCCTAAATTGGACACAAGAATATTTAAAATTACTACGCATTCATGTTAAAATTTACTTCACTAGATTATAAATTTGAACAAAAGAAATATGTACACTAATTTGAAATAATATTTTATTTAAGCTGTTGTTCCCGAGAAAACTGATATTTATTACCCAACACATATAAACATAGTCTAAAGTACAATTGTAATGACTACCTACATGTTAAACATCCTAATGTGCATCTACCATGAAACCATATTCAGTGGGTAGGAGTGGAACATATCTGGGCTGTATCTGTTACAAAAGAAAAAATTTAAATTAGCATCAGCTTTAGAGAATATTTAATGGCTGTTAAAAAAATTTAAAAATTAATGTGATTCATGTTTTATGTCAAATCTTAAATTACGGACAATTAATTTACAATTACTCTTTCATTCTTATTAAAATATACCACATTTGAAATTCGAATAAAAGATATTTTAGACCAATCTGTAATAAAATTTTAAGCTATTGTTTCAGTGAAAACAGATTTTTATTGACTTCCAAATATTAACATAGTTTTAAGTACAATTGTAATGACCAAATACTTACATGTTGACTCTTCCTATCTGCCATGAATCCATCTTCTCTGTCTAGGAGTGCAACATATTTAGATGTATCTTTAACAAAAACTATAAATTAATATCAGCTTTAAATACAGACTATTTGCTGTTGCAATTTTTTCAGAATTTAATCTTTGCATGTTGGAGAAGAATATTTATAATTACTATACATTCCATTAAGAATATATTTCATTAGAGTATAAATTTGAAGAAATTTTTTTGAGACCAATTTGTAATAAAGTTTCAAATTGGTTGATAATGAAATAGAGCCAGACAAAAAAACTAAATACATTTTACCATAAACACAAGTTATCATACTATGTAATCAGCTCTGCTGGGGAATCTGCTTTTACGAGATTAGCGCCCATTAAATTCATCAATGTTATATCAAAATCTAAAGTTTGCTCTCTGCAGAGGTCTGCTTTTACGAGACCCATTTTAACATAAAGCATCTTTTTGTCAAACTGTTCAGGAAAAAACGGATTTTTATTACCTAACAAACATAAACATAGTTTTAAGAACAATTGTAATGACCAAATACCTACATGTGCAACATCCTAATGTGTGAAAGCATCTTTCATGGTATAGGAGTGTTACATATTAAGGCTGTATAATCTGTAACAAAAACAAAAATTATTAATTAGTTTACGCTTTATATCCAGACTCTTTGCTGTTGCAATCAATTCAGAAAATAATGTGATGCATGTTTTATGTTAAATCCCAAAATAGAGAAAAGTATATAATTACAATTACTATACGTTCTTATTAAAATATTCAGCATTAAGAGTATAAATTTGAATGAAAGAAATTTTAGACCAATTTGTTATAAAGCTTCAATCTGTTGTTTCAGGAAAAAACTGATTTTTATTACCTAACAAATATAAATATAGTTTGAAGGAAAATTGTAATGACCAAATACCTACATGTGACTTATCCTAATGTGCATCTGCAATGGAAGCATCTTTCATGGTATAGGAGTCTTACATATTTAGGCTGTATCTGTAATGAAAACAAAAAAAATAAACATTAATTTCAGCTTTTAATCCAGACTTTTTGCTGTTGCAATCAATTCAGAAATTAATGTGATGCATGTTGTAATGTCAAATCCTTAATTGGAGACAAGAATTTTTACAATCACTATACATTCTTATTAAAATATATCTCATTACAGTGAATATTTCAATAAATGTAATGTAGGACCAATTTGTAATGAAATTTCAAGCTGTTGTTCCAGGAAAAACTGATTTTTATTACCTAACAAATATAAACATAGTTTTAAGAACAATTGTTATGAATAAAAACCTACATGTGACTAATCCTAATGTGCTATCTGCAATGGAAGCATCTTTCATGGTATAGGAGTCTTACATATTTAGGCAGTATCTGTAACAAAAACAAATATTTTTAATTAGTTTCAGCTTCAAAATCAAAGCTATTTGCTGTTGCAATCAATTCAGAAATTAATGTGATGCATGTTTTATGTCAAATCCTAAATTGGAGACGTATATTTACAATAACTATACATTCTTATTAAAATATACTTCAATAGGATATAAATAGGAATAAAAGAAATTTTAGACCAATTTGTTATAAAGCTTCAATCTGTTGTTTCAGTGAAAACTGATTTTAATGCCTAACAAATACTAGAGGCTCCAAGGAGCCTGTGTCGCTCACCTGATATTTTTATTTACAATTGATGCATGAAATAATGCAACCGTTATACATTTGCTTTAGTTTCAGAGATACAAGTCAAAAACTGCATTTTCCCCCAAAGTTCTATTTTTAGCCATGTCTGACATGTTGGTTGGCAGGCAGGGTCATCGGACACATTTATTAAACTAGATACCCTAGTGATGATTGTGGCCAAGTTTGGTTAAATTTGTCTCAGTTGTTTCAGGAGAGAAGATTTTTGTAAAAGATTACAAAAATTTACGAATAATTGTTAAATTTGACTTTAAAGGGCAATAACTCCTTATGGGGTATATTGGTCATGTTGACTTCTTTGTAGATCTGACTTTGCTGAACATAATGGCTGTTTACAGTTTATCTCCATCTATAATAATATTCAAGATAACAAAAAACTGCAAAATTTCCTTAAAATTACTAATTCAGGGGCAGCAACCCAACAAAGGGTTGTCTGATTCATCTGAAAATTTCAGGGCAGATAGATCTTAACCTGATGAACATTTTTACCCATAGTCAGATTTGCTCTAAATGCTTTAGTTTCAGAGATATAAGCCAAAAACTGCATTTTACCCCTATGTTCTATTTTTAGCCATGTCGGCCATCTTGGTTGGCAGGCGGGGTCACCGGACACATTTTTAAAAGTTTGGTTAAATTTGGCCCAGTAGTTTCAGAGGAAATTTTTGTAAAAGTTAACGGACGACGACGGACACCAAGTGATGAGAAAAGCTCACTTGGCCCTGTCAGGTGAGCTAATAAACCTAGTTTAAATAAAAAAATTGTAATGAATAAATACCTACATGTGACATCCTAATGTGCTATCTACAATGAAACCATTTTCATTGTCGAAGAGTGTAACATATTTAGGCGTTATCTGTAACAAAAACAAAAATTGTAAATTAGTATCAGCTTTAAATAGGGAATATTTGATGTTGCAATCAATTCAGAAATTAATGTGATGCATGTTTTATGTCAAATCCTAAATTGGAGACTAGAATATTTACAATTACTTAACTTTTTACAGTAAATATTTGAATAAAAGAAATGTTCCGACAAATTTGTAATAAAATTTTAAACTGTTGTTCAACGGGAAAACTGATTTTTGTTACCCAACACATATAAAAAGAGTTAAAAGTACAATTATAATGACCAAATACCTACATGATACAAATCTTCGTGTGCTGTATACCATGAAAGCATCTTCATTGTCTAGGAGGGTAACATATCTAGTCTATCTGTAACAAAAACAAAAACTCTAAATCAGTATCAGCTTTAAATAGAGAATATTGGTTGTTGCAATTAATTCAAAATTAATATGATGCATTTTTGATGAAAAATCCTAATTTGAAGACAAGTATATAAACAATTTCTATACATTATCATTAAAATAATCTTCATAAGAGTATAAATTTGAATTGAAGAAATTTTAAATCAATTTGTTATCAAATCTAATTTAAGCTTCCAGGGAAAACTTATTTTTGTTACCTGCAAACCATATAAACATAGTTTAAAGTACAATTAAAAATACCAAATACCTACATGCTACGTATCCAGATGTGTGATCAATCTACCATGAAACCATCTTCATTGTCTAGGAGTGTAACATATTTCGGCTGTATCTATAACAAAACCAAATCATCAATTAGTATCAGCTTCAAATAGAGACTATTGGCTGTTGCAACAATTATAAAATAAATGTCACTCATATTTTATGTCAAATCCTAAATTGGACACAAGAATATTTAAAATTACTACGCATTCATGTTAAAATTTACTTCACTAGATTATAAATTTGAACAAAAGAAATATGTACACTAAGTTGAAATAATATTTTATTTAAGCTGTTGTTCCCGAGAAAACTGATATTTATTACCCAACACATATAAACATAGTCTAAAGTACAATTGTAATGACTACCTACATGTTAAACATCCTAATGTGCATCTACCATGAAACCATATTCATTGGGTAGGAGTGGAACATATCTGGGCTGTATCTGTTACAAAAGAAAAAATTTAAATTAGCATCAGCTTTAGAGAATATTTAATGGCTGTTAAAAAAATTTAAAAATTAATGTGATTCATGTTTTATGTCAAATCTTAATTTACGGACAATTAATTTACAATTACTCTTTCATTCTTATTAAAATATACCACATTTGAAATTCGAATAAAAGATATTTTAGACCAATCTGTAATAAAATTTTAAGCTATTGTTTCAGTGAAAACAGATTTTTATTGACTTCCAAATATTAACATAGTTTTAAGTACAATTGTAATGACCAAATACTTACATGTTGACTCTTCCTATCTGCCATGAATCCATCTTCTCTGTCTAGGAGTGCAACATATTTAGATGTATCTTTAACAAAAACTATAAATTAATATCAGCTTTAAATACAGACTATTTGCTGTTGCAATTTTTTCAGAATTTAATCTTTGCATGTTGGAGAAGAATATTTATAATTACTATACATTCCATTAAGAATATATTTCATTAGAGTATAAATTTGAAGAAATTTTTTTGAGACCAATTTGTAATAAAGTTTCAAATTGGTTGATAATGAAATAGAGCCAGACAAAAAAACTAAATACATTTTACCATAAACACAAGTTATCATACTATGTAATCAGCTCTGCTGGGGAATCTGCTTTTACGAGATTAGCGCCCATTAAATTCATCAATGTTATATCAAAATCTAAAGTTTGCTCTCTGCAGAGGTCTGCTTTTACGAGACCCATTTTAACATAAAGCATCTTTTTGTCAAACTGTTCAGGAAAAAACGGATTTTTATTACCTAACAAACATAAACATAGTTTTAAGAACAATTGTAATGACCAAATACCTACATGTGCAACATCCTAATGTGTGAAAGCATCTTTCATGGTATAGGAGTGTTACATATTAAGGCTGTATAATCTGTAACAAAAACAAAAATTATTAATTAGTTTACGCTTTATATCCAGACTCTTTGCTGTTGCAATCAATTCAGAAAATAATGTGATGCATGTTTTATGTTAAATCCCAAAATAGAGAAAAGTATATAATTACAATTACTATACGTTCTTATTAAAATATTCAGCATTAAGAGTATAAATTTTAATGAAAGAAATTTTAGACCAAATTGTTATAAAGCTTCAATCTGTTGTTTCAGGAAAAAACTGATTTTTATTACCTAACAAATATAAATATAGTTTGAAGGAAAATTGTAATGACCAAATACCTACATGTGACTTATCCTAATGTGCATCTGCAATGGAAGCATCTTTCATGGTATAGGAGTCTTACATATTTAGGCTGTATCTGTAATGAAAACAAAAAAAATAAACATTAATTTCAGCTTTTAATCCAGACTTTTTGCTGTTGTAATCAATTCAGAAATTAATGTGATGCATGTTGTAATGTCAAATCCTTAATTGGAGACAAGAATTTTTACAATCACTATACATTCTTATTAAAATATATCTCATTACAGTGAATATTTCAATAAATGTAATGTAGGACCAATTTGTAATAAAATTTCAAGCTGTTGTTCCAGGAAAAACTGATTTTTATTACCTAACAAATATAAACATAGTTTTAAGAACAATTGTTATGAATAAAAACCTACATGTGACTTATCCTAATGTGCTATCTGCAATGGAAGCATCTTTCATGGTATAGGAGTCTTACATATTTAGGCAGTATCTGTAACAAAAACAAATATTTTAAATTAGTTTCAGCTTCAAAATCAAAGCTATTTGCTGTTGCAATCAATTCAGAAATTAATGTGATGCATGTTTTATGTCAAATCCTAAATTGGAGACGTATATTTACAATAACTATACATTCTTATTAAAATATACTTCATTAGGATATAAATAGGAATAAAAGAAATTTTAGACCAATTTGTTATAAAGCTTCAATCTGTTGTTTCAGTGAAAACTGATTTTAATGCCCAACAAATACTAGAGGCTCCAAGGAGCCTGTGTCGCTCACCTGATATTTTTATTTACAATTGATGCATGAAATAATGCAACCGTTATACATTTGCTTTAGTTTCAGAGATACAAGTCAAAAACTGCATTTTCCCCCAAAGTTCTATTTTTAGCCATGTCTGACATGTTGGTTGGCAGGCAGGGTCATCGGACACATTTATTAAACTAGATACCCTAGTGATGATTGTGGCCAAGTTTGGTTAAATTTGTCTCAGTTGTTTCAGGAGAGAAGATTTTTGTAAAAGATTACAAAAATTTACGAATAATTGTTAAATTTGACTTTAAAGGGCAATAACTCCTTATGGGGTCAATTGACCATATTGGTCATGTTGACTTCTTTGTAGATCTGACTTTGCTGAACATAATGGCTGTTTACAGTTTATCTCCATCTATAATAATATTCAAGATAACAAAAAACTGCAAAATTTCCTTAAAATTACTAATTCAGGGGCAGCAACCCAACAAAGGGTTGTCTGATTCATCTGAAAATTTCAGGGCAGATAGATCTTAACCTGATGAACATTTTTACCCATAGTCAGATTTGCTCTAAATGCTTTAGTTTCAGAGATATAAGCCAAAAACTGCATTTTACCCCTATGTTCTATTTTTAGCCATGTCGGCCATCTTGGTTGGCAGGCGGGGTCATCGGACACATTTTTAAAACTAGATACCCTAGTGATGATTGTGGCCAAGTTTGGTTAAATTTGGCCCAGTAGTTTCAGAGGAGATTTTTGTAAAAGTTAACGGACGACGATGGACGCCAAGTGATGAGAAAAGCTCACTTGGCCCTGTGGGCCAGGTGAGCTAATAAACCTAGTTTAAATAAAAAAATTGTAATGAATAAATACCTACATGTGACATCCTAATGTGCTATCTACAATGAAACCATTTTCATTGTCGAAGAGTGTAACATATTTAGGCGTTATCTGTAACAAAAACAAAAATTGTAAATTAGTATCAGCTTTAAATAGGGAATATTTGATGTTGCAATCAATTCAGAAATTAATGTGATGCATGTTTTATGTCAAATCCTAAATTGGAGACTAGAATATTTACAATTACTTAACTTATTACAGTAAATATTTGAATAAAAGAAATGTTCGACAAATTTGTAATAAAATTTTAAACTGTTGTTCAACGGGAAAACTGATTTTTGTTACCCAACACATATAAAAAGAGTTAAAAGTACAATTATAATGACCAAATACCTACATGATACAAATCTTCGTGTGCTGTATACCATGAAAGCATCTTCATTGTCTAGGAGGGTAACATATCTAGTCTATCTGTAACAAAAACAAAAACTCTAAATCAGTATCAGCTTTAAATAGAGAATATTGGTTGTTGCAATTAATTCAAAATTAATATGATGCATTTTTGATGAAAAATCCTAATTTGAAGACAAGTATATAAACAATTTCTATACATTATCATTAAAATAATCTTCATAAGAGTATAAATTTGAATTGAAGAAATTTTAAATCAATTTGTTATCAAATCTAATTTAAGCTTCCAGGGAAAACTTATTTTTGTTACCTGCAAACCATATAAACATAGTTTAAAGTACAATTAAAAATACCAAATACCTACATGCTACGTATCCAGATGTGTGATCAATCTACCATGAAACCATCTTCATTGTCTAGGAGTGTAACATATTTCGGCTGTATCTATAACAAAACCAAATCATCAATTAGTATCAGCTTCAAATAGAGACTATTGGCTGTTGCAACAATTATAAAATAAATGTCACTCATATTTTATGTCAAATCCTAAATTGGACACAAGAATATTTAAAATTACTACGCATTCATGTTAAAATTTACTTCACTAGATTATAAATTTGAACAAAAGAAATATGTACACTAAGTTGAAATAATATTTTATTTAAGCTGTTGTTCCCGAGAAAACTGATATTTATTACCCAACACATATAAACATAGTCTAGAGTACAATTGTAATGACTACCTACATGTTAAACATCCTAATGTGCATCTACCATGAAACCATATTCAGTGGGTAGGAGTGGAACATATCTGGGCTGTATCTGTTACAAAAGAAAAAATTTAAATTAGCATCAGCTTTAGAGAATATTTAATGGCTGTTAAAAAAATTTAAAAATTAATGTGATTCATGTTTTATGTCAAATCTTAAATTACGGACAATTAATTTACAATTACTCTTTCATTCTTATTAAAATATACCACATTTGAAATTCGAATAAAAGATATTTTAGACCAATCTGTAATAAAATTTTAAGCTATTGTTTCAGTGAAAACAGATTTTTATTGACTTCCAAATATTAACATAGTTTTAAGTACAATTGTAATGACCAAATACTTACATGTTGACTCTTCCTATCTGCCATGAATCCATCTTCTCTGTCTAGGAGTGCAACATATTTAGATGTATCTTTAACAAAAACTATAAATTAATATCAGCTTTAAATACAGACTATTTGCTGTTGCAATTTTTTCAGAATTTAATCTTTGCATGTTGGAGAAGAATATTTATAATTACTATACATTCCATTAAGAATATATTTCATTAGAGTATAAATTTGAAGAAATTTTTTTGAGACCAATTTGTAATAAAGTTTCAAATTGGTTGATAATGAAATAGAGCCAGACAAAAAAAGTAAATACATTTTACCATAAACACAAGTTATCATACTATGTAATCAGCTCTGCTGGGGAATCTGCTTTTACGAGATTAGCGCCCATTAAATTCATCAATGTTATATCAAAATCTAAAGTTTGCTCTCTGCAGAGGTTTGCTTTTACGAGACCCATTTTAACATAAAGCATCTTTTTGTCAAACTGTTCAGGAAAAAACGGATTTTTATTACCTAACAAACATAAACATAGTTTTAAGAACAATTGTAATGACCAAATACCTACATGTGCAACATCCTAATGTGTGAAAGCATCTTTCATGGTATAGGAGTGTTACATATTAAGGCTGTATAATCTGTAACAAAAACAAAAATTATTCATTAGTTTACGCTTTATATCCAGACTCTTTGCTGTTGCAATCAATTCAGAAAATAATGTGATGCATGTTTTATGTTAAATCCCAAAATAGAGAAAAGTATATAATTACAATTACTATACGTTCTTATTAAAATATTCAGCATTAAGAGTATAAATTTTAATGAAAGAAATTTTAGACCAAATTGTTATAAAGCTTCAATCTGTTGTTTCAGGAAAAAACTGATTTTTATTACCTAACAAATATAAATATAGTTTGAAGGAAAATTGTAATGACCAAATACCTACATGTGACTTATCCTAATGTGCATCTGCAATGGAAGCATCTTTCATGGTATAGGAGTCTTACATATTTAGGCTGTATCTGTAATGAAAACAAAAAAAATAAACATTAATTTCAGCTTTTAATCCAGACTTTTTGCTGTTGTAATCAATTCAGAAATTAATGTGATGCATGTTGTAATGTCAAATCCTTAATTGGAGACAAGAATTTTTACAATCACTATACATTCTTATTAAAATATATCTCATTACAGTGAATATTTCAATAAATGTAATGTAGGACCAATTTGTAATAAAATTTCAAGCTGTTGTTCCAGGAAAAACTGATTTTTATTACCTAACAAATATAAACATAGTTTTAAGAACAATTGTTATGAATAAAAACCTACATGTGACTTATCCTAATGTGCTATCTGCAATGGAAGCATCTTTCATGGTATAGGAGTCTTACATATTTAGGCAGTATCTGTAACAAAAACAAATATTTTAAATTAGTTTCAGCTTCAAAATCAAAGCTATTTGCTGTTGCAATCAATTCAGAAATTAATGTGATGCATGTTTTATGTCAAATCCTAAATTGGAGACGTATATTTACAATAACTATACATTCTTATTAAAATATACTTCATTAGGATATAAATAGGAATAAAAGAAATTTTAGACCAATTTGTTATAAAGCTTCAATCTGTTGTTTCAGTGAAAACTGATTTTAATGCCTAACAAATACTAGAGGCTCCAAGGAGCCTGTGTCGCTCACCTGATATTTTTATTTACAATTGATGCATGAAATAATGCAACCGTTATACATTTGCTTTAGTTTCAGAGATACAAGTCAAAAACTGCATTTTCCCCCAAAGTTCTATTTTTAGCCATGTCTGACATGTTGGTTGGCAGGCAGGGTCATCGGACACATTTATTAAACTAGATACCCTAGTGATGATTGTGGCCAAGTTTGGTTAAATTTGTCTCAGTTGTTTCAGGAGAGAAGATTTTTGTAAAAGATTACAAAAATTTACGAATAATTGTTAAATTTGACTTTAAAGGGCAATAACTCCTTATGGGGTCAATTGACCATATTGGTCATGTTGACTTCTTTGTAGATCTGACTTTGCTGAACATAATGGCTGTTTACAGTTTATCTCCATCTATAATAATATTCAAGATAACAAAAAACTGCAAAATTTCCTTAAAATTACTAATTCAGGGGCAGCAACCCAACAAAGGGTTGTCGGATTCATCTGAAAATTTCAGGGCAGATAGATCTTAACCTGATGAACATTTTTACCCATAGTCAGATTTGCTCTAAATGCTTTAGTTTCAGAGATATAAGCCAAAAACTGCATTTTACCCCTATGTTCTATTTTTAGCCATGTCGGCCATCTTGGTTGGCAGGCGGGGTCATCGGACACATTTTTAAAACTAGATACCCTAGTGATGATTGTGGCCAAGTTTGGTTAAATTTGGCCCAGTAGTTTCAGAGGAGATTTTTGTAAAAGTTAACGGACGACGATGGACGCCAAGTGATGAGAAAAGCTCACTTGGCCCTGTGGGCCAGGTGAGCTAATAAACCTAGTTTAAATAAAAAAATTGTAATGAATAAATACCTACATGTGACATCCTAATGTGCTATCTACAATGAAACCATTTTCATTGTCGAAGAGTGTAACATATTTAGGCGTTATCTGTAACAAAAACAAAAATTGTAAATTAGTATCAGCTTTAAATAGGGAATATTTGATGTTGCAATCAATTCAGAAATTAATGTGATGCATGTTTTATGTCAAATCCTAAATTGGAGACTAGAATATTTACAATTACTTAACTTATTACAGTAAATATTTGAATAAAAGAAATGTTCGACAAATTTGTAATAAAATTTTAAACTGTTGTTCAACGGGAAAACTGATTTTTGTTACCCAACACATATAAAAAGAGTTAAAAGTACAATTATAATGACCAAATACCTACATGATACAAATCTTCGTGTGCTGTATACCATGAAAGCATCTTCATTGTCTAGGAGGGTAACATATCTAGTCTATCTGTAACAAAAACAAAAACTCTAAATCAGTATCAGCTTTAAATAGAGAATATTGGTTGTTGCAATTAATTCAAAATTAATATGATGCATTTTTGATGAAAAATCCTAATTTGAAGACAAGTATATAAACAATTTCTATACATTATCATTAAAATAATCTTCATAAGAGTATAAATTTGAATTGAAGAAATTTTAAATCAATTTGTTATCAAATCTAATTTAAGCTTCCAGGGAAAACTTATTTTTGTTACCTGCAAACCATATAAACATAGTTTAAAGTACAATTAAAAATACCAAATACCTACATGCTACGTATCCAGATGTGTGATCAATCTACCATGAAACCATCTTCATTGTCTAGGAGTGTAACATATTTCGGCTGTATCTATAACAAAACCAAATCATCAATTAGTATCAGCTTCAAATAGAGACTATTGGCTGTTGCAACAATTATAAAATAAATGTCACTCATATTTTATGTCAAATCCTAAATTGGACACAAGAATATTTAAAATTACTACGCATTCATGTTAAAATTTACTTCACTAGATTATAAATTTGAACAAAAGAAATATGTACACTAAGTTGAAATAATATTTTATTTAAGCTGTTGTTCCCGAGAAAACTGATATTTATTACCCAACACATATAAACATAGTCTAAAGTACAATTGTAATGACTACCTACATGTTAAACATCCTAATGTGCATCTACCATGAAACCATATTCAGTGGGTAGGAGTGGAACATATCTGGGCTGTATCTGTTACAAAAGAAAAAATTTAAATTAGCATCAGCTTTAGAGAATATTTAATGGCTGTTAAAAAAATTTAAAAATTAATGTGATTCATGTTTTATGTCAAATCTTAAATTACGGACAATTAATTTACAATTACTCTTTCATTCTTATTAAAATATACCACATTTGAAATTCGAATAAAAGATATTTTAGACCAATCTGTAATAAAATTTTAAGCTATTGTTTCAGTGAAAACAGATTTTTATTGACTTCCAAATATTAACATAGTTTTAAGTACAATTGTAATGACCAAATACTTACATGTTGACTCTTCCTATCTGCCATGAATCCATCTTCTCTGTCTAGGAGTGCAACATATTTAGATGTATCTTTAACAAAAACTATAAATTAATATCAGCTTTAAATACAGACTATTTGCTGTTGCAATTTTTTCAGAATTTAATCTTTGCATGTTGGAGAAGAATATTTATAATTACTATACATTCCATTAAGAATATATTTCATTAGAGTATAAATTTGAAGAAATTTTTTTGAGACCAATTTGTAATAAAGTTTCAAATTGGTTGATAATGAAATAGAGCCAGACAAAAAAACTAAATACATTTTACCATAAACACAAGTTATCATACTATGTAATCAGCTCTGCTGGGGAATCTGCTTTTACGAGATTAGCGCCCATTAAATTCATCAATGTTATATCAAAATCTAAAGTTTGCTCTCTGCAGAGGTCTGCTTTTACGAGACCCATTTTAACATAAAGCATCTTTTTGTCAAACTGTTCAGGAAAAAACGGATTTTTATTACCTAACAAACATAAACATAGTTTTAAGAACAATTGTAATGACCAAATACCTACATGTGCAACATCCTAATGTGTGAAAGCATCTTTCATGGTATAGGAGTGTTACATATTAAGGCTGTATAATCTGTAACAAAAACAAAAATTATTAATTAGTTTACGCTTTATATCCAGACTCTTTGCTGTTGCAATCAATTCAGAAAATAATGTGATGCATGTTTTATGTTAAATCCCAAAATAGAGAAAAGTATATAATTACAATTACTATACGTTCTTATTAAAATATTCAGCATTAAGAGTATAAATTTTAATGAAAGAAATTTTAGACCAAATTGTTATAAAGCTTCAATCTGTTGTTTCAGGAAAAAACTGATTTTTATTACCTAACAAATATAAATATAGTTTGAAGGAAAATTGTAATGACCAAATACCTACATGTGACTTATCCTAATGTGCATCTGCAATGGAAGCATCTTTCATGGTATAGGAGTCTTACATATTTAGGCTGTATCTGTAATGAAAACAAAAAAAATAAACATTAATTTCAGCTTTTAATCCAGACTTTTTGCTGTTGTAATCAATTCAGAAATTAATGTGATGCATGTTGTAATGTCAAATCCTTAATTGGAGACAAGAATTTTTACAATCACTATACATTCTTATTAAAATATATCTCATTACAGTGAATATTTCAATAAATGTAATGTAGGACCAATTTGTAATAAAATTTCAAGCTGTTGTTCCAGGAAAAACTGATTTTTATTACCTAACAAATATAAACATAGTTTTAAGAACAATTGTTATGAATAAAAACCTACATGTGACTAATCCTAATGTGCTATCTGCAATGGAAGCATCTTTCATGGTATAGGAGTCTTACATATTTAGGCAGTATCTGTAACAAAAACAAATATTTTAAATTAGTTTCAGCTTCAAAATCAAAGCTATTTACTGTTGCAATCAATTCAGAAATTAATGTGATGCATGTTTTATGTCAAATCCTAAATTGGAGACGTATATTTACAATAACTATACATTCTTATTAAAATATACTTCATTAGGATATAAATAGGAATAAAAGAAATTTTAGACCAATTTGTTATAAAGCTTCAATCTGTTGTTTCAGTGAAAACTGATTTTAATGCCTAACAAATACTAGAGGCTCCAAGGAGCCTGTGTCGCTCACCTGATATTTTTATTTACAATTGATGCATGAAATAATGCAACCGTTATACATTTGCTTTAGTTTCAGAGATACAAGTCAAAAACTGCATTTTCCCCCAAAGTTCTATTTTTAGCCATGTCTGACATGTTGGTTGGCAGGCAGGGTCATCGGACACATTTATTAAACTAGATACCCTAGTGATGATTGTGGCCAAGTTTGGTTAAATTTGTCTCAGTTGTTTCAGGAGAGAAGATTTTTGTAAAAGATTACAAAAATTTACGAATAATTGTTAAATTTGACTTTAAAGGGCAATAACTCCTTATGGGGTCAATTGACCATATTGGTCATGTTGACTTCTTTGTAGATCTGACTTTGCTGAACATAATGGCTGTTTACAGTTTATCTCCATCTATAATAATATTCAAGATAACAAAAAACTGCAAAATTTCCTTAAAATTACTAATTCAGGGGCAGCAACCCAACAAAGGGTTGTCTGATTCTTCTGAAAATTTCAGGGCAGATAGATCTTAACCTGATGAACATTTTTACCCATAGTCAAAAATGCTTTAGTTTCAGAGATATAAGCCAAAAACTGCATTTTACCCCTATGTTCTATTTTTAGCCATGTCGGCCATCTTGGTTGGCAGGCGGGGTCATCGGACAAATTTTTAAAACTAGATACCCTAGTGATGATTGTGGCCAAGTTTGGTTAAATTTGGCTCAGTAGTTTCAGAAAAGTATTTTGTAAAAGTTAACGGACGACGATGGACGCCAAGTGATGAGAAAAGCTCACTTGGCCCTGTGGGCCAGGTGAGCTAATAAACCTAGTTTAAATAAAAAAATTGTAATGAATAAATACCTACATGTGACATCCTAATGTGCTATCTACAATGAAACCATTTTCATTGTCGAAGAGTGTAACATATTTAGGCGTTATCTGTAACAAAAACAAAAATTGTAAATTAGTATCAGCATTAAATAGGGAATATTTGATGTTGCAATCAATTCAGAAATTAATGTGATGCATGTTTTATGTCAAATCCTAAATTGGAGACTAGAATATTTACAATTACTTAACTTATTACAGTAAATATTTGAATAAAAGAAATGTTCGACAAATTTGTAATAAAATTTTAAACTGTTGTTCAACGGGAAAACTGATTTTTGTTACCCAACACATATAAAAAGAGTTAAAAGTACAATTATAATGACCAAATACCTACATGATACAAATCTTCGTGTGCTGTATACCAAGAAAACATCTTCATTGTCTAGGAGGGTAACATATCTAGTCTATCTGTAACAAAAACAAAAACTCTAAATCAGTATCAGCTTTAAATAGAGAATATTGGTTGTTGCAATTAATTCAAAATTAATATGATGCATTTTTGATGAAAAATCCTAATTTGAAGACAAGTATATAAACAATTTCTATACATTATCATTAAAATAATCTTCATAAGAGTATAAATTTGAATTGAAGAAATTTTAAATCAATTTGTTATCAAATCTAATTTAAGCTTCCAGGGAAAACTTATTTTTGTTACCTGCAAACCATATAAACATAGTTTAAAGTACAATTAAAAATACCAAATACCTACATGCTACGTATCCAGATGTGTGATCAATCTACCATGAAACCATCTTCATTGTCTAGGAGTGTAACATATTTCGGCTGTATCTATAACAAAACCAAATC
Source organism: Mytilus californianus (assembly GCF_021869535.1). NCBI lineage: Eukaryota > Metazoa > Mollusca > Bivalvia > Mytilida > Mytilidae > Mytilus > Mytilus californianus. Next base: position 54,097,801 of record NW_026262679.1, on the reverse strand, counting down.
ATCAATTAGTATCAGCTTCAAATAGAGACTATTGGCTGTTGCAACAATTATAAAATAAATGTCACTCATATTTTATGTCAAATCCTAAATTGGACACAAGAATATTTAAAATTACTACGCATTCATGTTAAAATTTACTTCACTAGATTATAAATTTGAACAAAAGAAATATGTACACTAAGTTGAAATAATATTTTATTTAAGCTGTTGTTCCCGAGAAAACTGATATTTATTACCCAACACATATAAACATAGTCTAAAGTACAATTGTAATGACTACCTACATGTTAAACATCCTAATGTGCATCTACCATGAAACCATATTCAGTGGGTAGGAGTGGAACATATCTGGGCTGTATCTGTTACAAAAGAAAAAATTTAAATTAGCATCAGCTTTAGAGAATATTTAATGGCTGTTAAAAAAATTTAAAAATTAATGTGATTCATGTTTTATGTCAAATCTTAAATTACGGACAATTAATTTACAATTACTCTTTCATTCTTATTAAAATATACCACATTTGAAATTCGAATAAAAGATATTTTAGACCAATCTGTAATAAAATTTTAAGCTATTGTTTCAGTGAAAACAGATTTTTATTGACTTCCAAATATTAACATAGTTTTAAGTACAATTGTAATGACCAAATACTTACATGTTGACTCTTCCTATCTGCCATGAATCCATCTTCTCTGTCTAGGAGTGCAACATATTTAGATGTATCTTTAACAAAAACTATAAATTAATATCAGCTTTAAATACAGACTATTTGCTGTTGCAATTTTTTCAGAATTTAATCTTTGCATGTTGGAGAAGAATATTTATAATTACTATACATTCCATTAAGAATATATTTCATTAGAGTATAAATTTGAAGAAATTTTTTTGAGACCAATTTGTAATAAAGTTTCAAATTGGTTGATAATGAAATAGAGCCAGACAAAAAAACTAAATACATTTTACCATAAACACAAGTTATCATACTATGTAATCAGCTCTGCTGGGGAATCTGCTTTTACGAGATTAGCGCCCATTAAATTCATCAATGTTATATCAAAATCTAAAGTTTGCTCTCTGCAGAGGTCTGCTTTTACGAGACCCATTTTAACATAAAGCATCTTTTTGTCAAACTGTTCAGGAAAAAACGGATTTTTATTACCTAACAAACATAAACATAGTTTTAAGAACAATTGTAATGACCAAATACCTACATGTGCAACATCCTAATGTGTGAAAGCATCTTTCATGGTATAGGAGTGTTACATATTAAGGCTGTATAATCTGTAACAAAAACAAAAATTATTAATTAGTTTACGCTTTATATCCAGACTCTTTGCTGTTGCAATCAATTCAGAAAATAATGTGATGCATGTTTTATGTTAAATCCCAAAATAGAGAAAAGTATATAATTACAATTACTATACGTTCTTATTAAAATATTCAGCATTAAGAGTATAAATTTGAATGAAAGAAATTTTAGACCAATTTGTTATAAAGCTTCAATCTGTTGTTTCAGGAAAAAACTGATTTTTATTACCTAACAAATATAAATATAGTTTGAAGGAAAATTGTAATGACCAAATACCTACATGTGACTTATCCTAATGTGCATCTGCAATGGAAGCATCTTTCATGGTATAGGAGTCTTACATATTTAGGCTGTATCTGTAATGAAAACAAAAAAAATAAACATTAATTTCAGCTTTTAATCCAGACTTTTTGCTGTTGTAATCAATTCAGAAATTAATGTGATGCATGTTGTAATGTCAAATCCTTAATTGGAGACAAGAATTTTTACAATCACTATACATTCTTATTAAAATATATCTCATTACAGTGAATATTTCAATAAATGTAATGTAGGACCAATTTGTAATAAAATTTCAAGCTGTTGTTCCAGGAAAAACTGATTTTTATTACCTAACAAATATAAACATAGTTTTAAGAACAATTGTTATGAATAAAAACCTACATGTGACTAATCCTAATGTGCTATCTGCAATGGAAGCATCTTTCATGGTATAGGAGTCTTACATATTTAGGCAGTATCTGTAACAAAAACAAATATTTTAAATTAGTTTCAGCTTCAAAATCAAAGCTATTTGCTGTTGCAATCAATTCAGAAATTAATGTGATGCATGTTTTATGTCAAATCCTAAATTGGAGACGTATATTTACAATAACTATACATTCTTATTAAAATATACTTCATTAGGATATAAATAGGAATAAAAGAAATTTTAGACCAATTTGTTATAAAGCTTCAATCTGTTGTTTCAGTGAAAACTGATTTTAATGCCTAACAAATACTAGAGGCTCCAAGGAGCCTGTGTCGCTCACCTGATATTTTTATTTACAATTGATGCATGAAATAATGCAACCGTTATACATTTGCTTTAGTTTCAGAGATACAAGTCAAAAACTGCATTTTCCCCCAAAGTTCTATTTTTAGCCATGTCTGACATGTTGGTTGGCAGGCAGGGTCATCGGACACATTTATTAAACTAGATACCCTAGTGATGATTGTGGCCAAGTTTGGTTAAATTTGTCTCAGTTGTTTCAGGAGAGAAGATTTTTGTAAAAGATTACAAAAATTTACGAATAATTGTTAAATTTGACTTTAAAGGGCAATAACTCCTTATGGGGTCAATTGACCATATTGGTCATGTTGACTTCTTTGTAGATCTGACTTTGCTGAACATAATGGCTGTTTACAGTTTATCTCCATCTATAATAATATTCAAGATAACAAAAAACTGCAAAATTTCCTTAAAATTACTAATTCAGGGGCAGCAACCCAACAAAGGGTTGTCTGATTCTTCTGAAAATTTCAGGGCAGATAGATCTTAACCTGATGAACATTTTTACCCATAGTCAAAAATGCTTTAGTTTCAGAGATATAAGCCAAAAACTGCATTTTACCCCTATGTTCTATTTTTAGCCATGTCGGCCATCTTGGTTGGCAGGCGGGGTCATCGGACAAATTTTTAAAACTAGATACCCTAGTGATGATTGTGGCCAAGTTTGGTTAAATTTGGCTCAGTAGTTTCAGAGGAGATTTTTGTAAAAGTTAACGGACGACGATGGACGCCAAGTGATGAGAAAAGCTCACTTGGCCCTGTGGGCCAGGTGAGCTAATAAACCTAGTTTAAATAAAAAAATTGTAATGAATAAATACCTACATGTGACATCCTAATGTGCTATCTACAATGAAACCATTTTCATTGTCGAAGAGTGTAACATATTTAGGCGTTATCTGTAACAAAAACAAAAATTGTAAATTAGTATCAGCATTAAATAGGGAATATTTGATGTTGCAATCAATTCAGAAATTAATGTGATGCATGTTTTATGTCAAATCCTAAATTGGAGACTAGAATATTTACAATTACTTAACTTATTACAGTAAATATTTGAATAAAAGAAATGTTCGACAAATTTGTAATAAAATTTTAAACTGTTGTTCAACGGGAAAACTGATTTTTGTTACCCAACACATATAAAAAGAGTTAAAAGTACAATTATAATGACCAAATACCTACATGATACAAATCTTCGTGTGCTGTATACCATGAAAGCATCTTCATTGTCTAGGAGGGTAACATATCTAGTCTATCTGTAACAAAAACAAAAACTCTAAATCAGTATCAGCTTTAAATAGAGAATATTGGTTGTTGCAATTAATTCAAAATTAATATGATGCATTTTTGATGAAAAATCCTAATTTGAAGACAAGTATAAAAACAATTTCTATACATTATCATTAAAATAATCTTCATAAGAGTATAAATTTGAATTGAAGAAATTTTAAATCAATTTGTTATCAAATCTAATTTAAGCTTCCAGGGAAAACTTATTTTTGTTACCTGCAAACCATATAAACATAGTTTAAAGTACAATTAAAAATACCAAATACCTACATGCTACGTATCCAGATGTGTGATCAATCTACCATGAAACCATCTTCATTGTCTAGGAGTGTAACATATTTCGGCTGTATCTATAACAAAACCAAATCATCAATTAGTATCAGCTTCAAATAGAGACTATTGGCTGTTGCAACAATTATAAAATAAATGTCACTCATATTTTATGTCAAATCCTAAATTGGACACAAGAATATTTAAAATTACTACGCATTCATGTTAAAATTTACTTCACTAGATTATAAATTTGAACAAAAGAAATATGTACACTAAGTTGAAATAATATTTTATTTAAGCTGTTGTTCCCGAGAAAACTGATATTTATTACCCAACACATATAAACATAGTCTAAAGTACAATTGTAATGACTACCTACATGTTAAACATCCTAATGTGCATCTACCATGAAACCATATTCAGTGGGTAGGAGTGGAACATATCTGGGCTGTATCTGTTACAAAAGAAAAAATTTAAATTAGCATCAGCTTTAGAGAATATTTAATGGCTGTTAAAAAAATTTAAAAATTAATGTGATTCATGTTTTATGTCAAATCTTAAATTACGGACAATTAATTTACAATTACTCTTTCATTCTTATTAAAATATACCACATTTGAAATTCGAATAAAAGATATTTTAGACCAATCTGTAATAAAATTTTAAGCTATTGTTTCAGTGAAAACAGATTTTTATTGACTTCCAAATATTAACATAGTTTTAAGTACAATTGTAATGACCAAATACTTACATGTTGACTCTTCCTATCTGCCATGAATCCATCTTCTCTGTCTAGGAGTGCAACATATTTAGATGTATCTTTAACAAAAACTATAAATTAATATCAGCTTTAAATACAGACTATTTGCTGTTGCAATTTTTTCAGAATTTAATCTTTGCATGTTGGAGAAGAATATTTATAATTACTATACATTCCATTAAGAATATATTTCATTAGAGTATAAATTTGAAGAAATTTTTTTGAGACCAATTTGTAATAAAGTTTCAAATTGGTTGATAATGAAATAGAGCCAGACAAAAAAACTAAATACATTTTACCATAAACACAAGTTATCATACTATGTAATCAGCTCTGCTGGGGAATCTGCTTTTACGAGATTAGCGCCCATTAAATTCATCAATGTTATATCAAAATCTAAAGTTTGCTCTCTGCAGAGGTCTGCTTTTACGAGACCCATTTTAACATAAAGCATCTTTTTGTCAAACTGTTCAGGAAAAAACGGATTTTTATTACCTAACAAACATAAACATAGTTTTAAGAACAATTGTAATGACCAAATACCTACATGTGCAACATCCTAATGTGTGAAAGCATCTTTCATGGTATAGGAGTGTTACATATTAAGGCTGTATAATCTGTAACAAAAACAAAAATTATTAATTAGTTTACGCTTTATATCCAGACTCTTTGCTGTTGCAATCAATTCAGAAAATAATGTGATGCATGTTTTATGTTAAATCCCAAAATAGAGAAAAGTATATAATTACAATTACTATACGTTCTTATTAAAATATTCAGCATTAAGAGTATAAATTTGAATGAAAGAAATTTTAGACCAATTTGTTATAAAGCTTCAATCTGTTGTTTCAGGAAAAAACTGATTTTTATTACCTAACAAATATAAATATAGTTTGAAGGAAAATTGTAATGACCAAATACCTACATGTGACTTATCCTAATGTGCATCTGCAATGGAAGCATCTTTCATGGTATAGGAGTCTTACATATTTAGGCTGTATCTGTAATGAAAACAAAAAAAATAAACATTAATTTCAGCTTTTAATCCAGACTTTTTGCTGTTGTAATCAATTCAGAAATTAATGTGATGCATGTTGTAATGTCAAATCCTTAATTGGAGACAAGAATTTTTACAATCACTATACATTCTTATTAAAATATATCTCATTACAGTGAATATTTCAATAAATGTAATGTAGGACCAATTTGTAATAAAATTTCAAGCTGTTGTTCCAGGAAAAACTGATTTTTATTACCTAACAAATATAAACATAGTTTTAAGAACAATTGTTATGAATAAAAACCTACATGTGACTAATCCTAATGTGCTATCTGCAATGGAAGCATCTTTCATGGTATAGGAGTCTTACATATTTAGGCAGTATCTGTAACAAAAACAAATATTTTAAATTAGTTTCAGCTTCAAAATCAAAGCTATTTGCTGTTGCAATCAATTCAGAAATTAATGTGATGCATGTTTTATGTCAAATCCTAAATTGGAGACGTATATTTACAATAACTATACATTCTTATTAAAATATACTTCATTAGGATATAAATAGGAATAAAAGAAATTTTAGACCAATTTGTTATAAAGCTTCAATCTGTTGTTTCAGTGAAAACTGATTTTAATGCCTAACAAATACTAGAGGCTCCAAGGAGCCTGTGTCGCTCACCTGATATTTTTATTTACAATTGATGCATGAAATAATGCAACCGTTATACATTTGCTTTAGTTTCAGAGATACAAGTCAAAAACTGCATTTTCCCCCAAAGTTCTATTTTTAGCCATGTCTGACATGTTGGTTGGCAGGCAGGGTCATCGGACACATTTATTAAACTAGATACCCTAGTGATGATTGTGGCCAAGTTTGGTTAAATTTGTCTCAGTTGTTTCAGGAGAGAAGATTTTTGTAAAAGATTACAAAAATTTACGAATAATTGTTAAATTTGACTTTAAAGGGCAATAACTCCTTATGGGGTCAATTGACCATATTGGTCATGTTGACTTCTTTGTAGATCTGACTTTGCTGAACATAATGGCTGTTTACAGTTTATCTCCATCTATAATAATATTCAAGATAACAAAAAACTGCAAAATTTCCTTAAAATTACTAATTCAGGGGCAGCAACCCAACAAAGGGTTGTCTGATTCTTCTGAAAATTTCAGGGCAGATAGATCTTAACCTGATGAACATTTTTACCCATAGTCAAAAATGCTTTAGTTTCAGAGATATAAGCCAAAAACTGCATTTTACCCCTATGTTCTATTTTTAGCCATGTCGGCCATCTTGGTTGGCAGGCGGGGTCATCGGACAAATTTTTAAAACTAGATACCCTAGTGATGATTGTGGCCAAGTTTGGTTAAATTTGGCTCAGTAGTTTCAGAGGAGATTTTTGTAAAAGTTAACGGACGACGATGGACGCCAAGTGATGAGAAAAGCTCACTTGGCCCTGTGGGCCAGGTGAGCTAATAAACCTAGTTTAAATAAAAAAATTGTAATGAATAAATACCTACATGTGACATCCTAATGTGCTATCTACAATGAAACCATTTTCATTGTCGAAGAGTGTAACATATTTAGGCGTTATCTGTAACAAAAACAAAAATTGTAAATTAGTATCAGCATTAAATAGGGAATATTTGATGTTGCAATCAATTCAGAAATTAATGTGATGCATGTTTTATGTCAAATCCTAAATTGGAGACTAGAATATTTACAATTACTTAACTTATTACAGTAAATATTTGAATAAAAGAAGTGTTCGACAAATTTGTAATAAAATTTTAAACTGTTGTTCAACGGGAAAACTGATTTTTGTTACCCAACACATATAAAAAGAGTTAAAAGTACAATTATAATGACCAAATACCTACATGATACAAATCTTCGTGTGCTGTATACCATGAAAGCATCTTCATTGTCTAGGAGGGTAACATATCTAGTCTATCTGTAACAAAAACAAAAACTCTAAATCAGTATCAGCTTTAAATAGAGAATATTGGTTGTTGCAATTAATTCAAAATTAATATGATGCATTTTTGATGAAAAATCCTAATTTGAAGACAAGTATATAAACAATTTCTATACATTATCATTAAAATAATCTTCATAAGAGTATAAATTTGAATTGAAGAAATTTTAAATCAATTTGTTATCAAATCTAATTTAAGCTTCCAGGGAAAACTTATTTTTGTTACCTGCAAACCATATAAACATAGTTTAAAGTACAATTAAAAATACCAAATACCTACATGCTACGTATCCAGATGTGTGATCAATCTACCATGAAACCATCTTCATTGTCTAGGAGTGTAACATATTTCGGCTGTATCTATAACAAAACCAAATCATCAATTAGTATCAGCTTCAAATAGAGACTATTGGCTGTTGCAACAATTATAAAATAAATGTCACTCATATTTTATGTCAAATCCTAAATTGGACACAAGAATATTTAAAATTACTACGCATTCATGTTAAAATTTACTTCACTAGATTATAAATTTGAACAAAAGAAATATGTACACTAAGTTGAAATAATATTTTATTTAAGCTGTTGTTCCCGAGAAAACTGATATTTATTACCCAACACATATAAACATAGTCTAAAGTACAATTGTAATGACTACCTACATGTTAAACATCCTAATGTGCATCTACCATGAAACCATATTCAGTGGGTAGGAGTGGAACATATCTGGGCTGTATCTGTTACAAAAGAAAAAATTTAAATTAGCATCAGCTTTAGAGAATATTTAATGGCTGTTAAAAAAATTTAAAAATTAATGTGATTCATGTTTTATGTCAAATCTTAAATTACGGACAATTAATTTACAATTACTCTTTCATTCTTATTAAAATATACCACATTTGAAATTCGAATAAAAGATATTTTAGACCAATCTGTAATAAAATTTTAAGCTATAGACGGATTTATTCAATTATCGCCCTTTGATAAGATAACTACCGCTTGCGCGTCACGATAGCAGTCCGCCATTGCACTAGTGAAAGAAATTGTAAACAAAGCGAATCAGTGCGTAAAAATTGTTGGATTATTACCTGTATTATGACTACTCAGATGAAAAGATCAATGCCCTCAGAATTAAATAACGTAACGGAGTGGATTGACGACATGAGAAAGTGGCCAAACATCATGTATGGGGACATTTTTAATTATTTGATATCGTCAAAAGCCGTGGATGGTGCAGAAATGAAAAACTTTAAAAGTCTCCAAAGCTACAACTATTTTCAGAGCGGCAATGTTGACAAAGTTTTGCATAACATTCTCTCGGATGGCAGAATGTATTTGAAAGCAGACGTTCGTGCTTCCCAGACAGTAAGTAGGGTGAACGAAGCCTATGTAATTTGCTCCATGGACGGAACCGTTGTACAAGGATGGTGTACTTGTATGGCAGGACAAGGGCTATCCTGTAGCCATGTAGGTGCAGTGCTTTGGAAGGTTGAACATGCAGTCAGGAATAACATGACTGGTGCTAGCTGTACAGATGACAATGCCATGTGGAACAGAGGTACCAAGAGAAACATTGAGCCAAGGCCTTTGTCAAACATAGTGTTCAAAAAACCAAAGCAGGGTGAAAATTTACTAGAAGATTTCAATGTAAATGCTCCAGGTGTTCGTGACACACCAATGTATTGTTCTTCCCAAGAACTTAGAACAGCTGTAGAACAGTCTCCCCTTCTCCCCTTGTTCAAACTAAAAGGAACAACAATTAATAAAAGTTTCGTCAGCAAACCAGCCGTTAAGGAGAACATTCCTAAAGACCATGGTGAACATGACTCATTAAGTTCTTGTCAAAGGTGCTCATCCTTTTATTCTAAATATCTTGCTGTCGACTTGGCCCGTACTAAAAAAATACAAACTGACACTATTAACCAGAGCAAGAGTGTTCTATGGAAAGACGCAAGAAAAATTAGAATAACTGCAAGCAGCGCAAGCAAAGTTCCGATTAAGGAAACTACAGACTGTACTAACTTTATTCGTGAACATCTTCATCCAAAGTTTGTAGGTAACAAATTTACAAAGCACGGTCAAGAAGGTGAAATTGCAGCTAAGGAGTATTTATTGACAAATGGATACCATGTCGTTGAAAAGGGAACATATGTATCATCAGAAGAGAACTGGTTATCTGCAAGTCCGGATGGCATTTTAAATGACGACACATTGCTGGAAATTAAAAGTCCTGTACCTTCTGTTAAGTGGACAACATTGAATGAACTATTCACAGGTCAAAAATATGATGTTCATATGAATAACAATGGTATTTTAGTTTTAAAAGTGAAAGGGAATCGAGGATTTTTTATGCAAATTCAGTTAACTATGTTTTGCACTGGACTAAGAAAATGTAAACTTTTAATTTGGCTAAATCCTGATGAATTTAAGTTCATTGAAGTACCATATGATGAACAATATGCACGTGAGCATGTTGCTAGACTGCGTACATTTTATTTCAAGAAAATGATGAATATTATTGTTGATGAAATTGAAGATGATAGATTAGTTTTCAGCAAAGCTTTTAAAAAATTTATGCGATTGTGATATCATACACATTTCATTAGGATTTTAATATTTAAAGTCATTTAGTATTTTCATTATGTTTACTAATCAAGTAGAACATTAATACCAAGTTCTTTTCTATATTTTGCTTGAATATACATGTAAATGTATAATGTAGATACAACATTCTTATTTATTTACATGTATGATTTTTAATTATTTCAATGAAAAGATATGCTGATAATGAAAATCCTCAGAATTAAAAAAAATATATGAACCCCCTCAAAGTGTTCTTGTTGCTAATCAGGAAAATCATTTAATACTGTAAATTCAGAAATTAATTAGTGCATTCATTCTTGTCATGTCAAATTTCAATATTAAATATACATGTATATGTATCTTAAAGTTGCTTTACTTAATCAATAATATTTTTAAAATAAATAAAAACATTAATTAATATCTGATTTTACAGTAGTCAAGTTTCTAATGTGAACTGCCCCCAGTTAACACAACTAAAGATACCAATCAAGCTATCATCCTGAATATGCACGAAATATTTGCCACTGGACGTTAAGCAATCAATAAATCAATCAACTAAACACTAGGTTATTCATGGTATCTTAAATTCTTGAACAATGCAAAATTTGCATCTTCTAAGTGAATAGATATCTATATTCTTCCATTTGTCTTCATACAAGTTGCAATTTTAAAATCATGGCATTTTGTTTTTCCATTGATAATTGAGTATGTAAGAATATACATGTAGATCAATAATGTTTATCTTGGAGATCAAATGATACACAATGTTTACACAGTGTTGATATTTATCATGGGATGATGAAGTATAAGTTTTACAAGTAACATTTTATTATGTCATGTTATGTCATAAATATCTAAGATCTAAGGTGTCTTGTGGTGAGAATATTGTAGTTGAAATTTTATCTTTTGGTAATTGGCTCATTATTATTATCCACACAGTGGTTGTTTTATTTGGTACATATTACACACATGTATGCATCTTTTAAAAAATGTTTGGTACAATAGTCATTTGTAGTACATGTATATGATGTGCAAGTACCGAAAATTTTTAAAACAACTATATCTATACACAAAAAACAAAACAATACAATTAATTGGACGAAGTCATATTTACTAGAAAATTATATACGGTACAACATTGGTTTTGCTATAATTTATTCAGTGTCCTCCTCTGTACATGTATCTCTAATGAGATCAGATTTTAAATTCACAAGTGCAGCACAAACAATAAGAATGTCGTCAAAAAGTTTTAGTGAAGACACAGGTACTGTACCACTCAAGATTTTAAACACTTTCAGTCGCCTGATTGCTCTTTCTACATGGATTCTAACACGTGCAATCCTCCGTGTAGAAGTGACGTCCTCAGCACTCAATTGTGGCTTACCCTTAGTAAAGGACGGAATATTAAGTTTAACCCTTCGGGGGAAAAGTAAATCCTCTATTGTAAAGCCTCTATCAGCCATTATTTCATCACCAGGTAACAGATAATTAAGGAAACCACTTTTTTCAACAATAAATTTGTCACTTGCACGTCCACCAAACGCTTTTGATATGAACATAATTTGTCCATGAGGAGATATCCCTACCATGTACTTAGCCGTATTGTGCGATTTATAGTTGCTATATGTCTCGCCCCGACTTTTCAAATTAGTAGGTCTTTGGATAAATGTCTCAGCACAATCTATTATGCACGTTGTTCGAGGGTAGTTTTCTCTGAAAGATTCTGGGCAGCAGTCTCTTAATGTTTCCCTTGGAAGCCAAATTATAAGAGCTTGCAACTTATCTGCCAACAATGGGATCCAAGAGTTGAACATTTTGCATGCTAGGCTATCAGAAATTCCAAACCTATGGCCTATATCTTGATATATCAAGTTAAGTTTTAACCTCATTAAAACTAACATTATTTGATCGGCAATATCGAGTTGAAAGCTGAAAGTGTTAAACTGGGACATGCACTCGACCAAAGTGAAAAAAACTTCCTTCGTTACACCAGTATAAAGTAAGGAGTCACTATCAGTCACAATATGTCGGGTAGCTGACATTGTACCTCCATCCAATTTTATTTGCACTCCTTTCTCCTCAGTTAATGTAAGGTTTGTTTGAGCAAATTTATCCTGTAAGTCAGTCCATGCGTGTGCATATGAATGGTCGTTGTGGAGTAAAAAGTCAGTTTCTTCATATTGGGTTGACGCACATGTAGTTATTGGGTTGACAACGTTAAAACTACAGACGGCTTCGGGTAAAGATTGGTCAGTTACTTCAAGACTTAAATCAAGTTCTTCAAAATCTGAATTGTCATCATCACAGTCAATCAATTTACGTTTTTTAACATCTGATTCATGTTTATGAATTTTGCGCCGGCCAGGTGTTACTTTCGTTTCATAACCCATTTTAAGTTTTGGAAATGGATTTCTTTCCGTCGGCAATCCATCTAGAAAATGTTCCGAGCAAACGAAAACTGTTTTCGGCAAAGTTTTTCTATTGATTGCCTTCGTCCATTCTGCTCTAATTGGACCATCCGACGGCATTAGATGAAATTTATATGGAATTAAACACGCACAGTCTTCGTGAAATTGTCCGTGTATTTCACACATTGATTCTTTCCATAAATTTAATTTTCGACGGTTATTAGAGCAACCATTGACTGCACAAGAACTTCCACCACCTTTTTTATATTTTTTCCCACTATCCATTACTTAATTAAAGAAAAAACGGATAAAATAAAAATGTAAACAAAAGATCGATAATGTTGTTGTTGATGCACGTGCGTTATCTTTCACTACTGTTATGGCTGACGTACCACGTGACGCCTTAATGGCAGCGCACATGTTTTTGAGGTCAGATCTTGATAAATGTGTCTATTGTTTCAGTGAAAACAGATTTTTATTGACTTCCAAATATTAACATAGTTTTAAGTACAATTGTAATGACCAAATACTTACATGTTGACTCTTCCTATCTGCCATGAATCCATCTTCTCTGTCTAGGAGTGCAACATATTTAGATGTATCTTTAACAAAAACTATAAATTAATATCAGCTTTAAATACAGACTATTTGCTGTTGCAATTTTTTCAGAATTTAATCTTTGCATGTTGGAGAAGAATATTTATAATTACTATACATTCCATCAAGAATATATTTCATTAGAGTATAAATTTGAAGAAATTTTTTTGAGACCAATTTGTAATAAAGTTTCAAATTGGTTGATAATGAAATAGAGCCAGACAAAAAAACTAAATACATTTTACCATAAACACAAGTTATCATACTATGTAATCAGCTCTGCTGGGGAATCTGCTTTTACGAGATTAGCGCCCATTAAATTCATCAATGTTATATCAAAATCTAAAGTTTGCTCTCTGCAGAGGTCTGCTTTTACAAGACCCATTTTAACATAAAGCATCTTTTTGTCAAACTGTTCAGGAAAAAACGGATTTTTATTACCTAACAAACATAAACATAGTTTTAAGAACAATTGTAATGACCAAATACCTACATGTGCAACATCCTAATGTGTGAAAGCATCTTTCATGGTATAGGAGTGTTACATATTAAGGCTGTATAATCTGTAACAAAAACAAAAATTATTAATTAGTTTACGCTTTAAATCCAGACTCTTTGCTGTTGCAATCAATTCCGAAAATAATGTGATGCATGTTTTATGTTAAATCCCGAAATAGAGAAAAGTATATAATTACAATTACTATACGTTCTTATTAAAATATTCAGCATTAAGAGTATAAATTTGAATGAAAGAAATTTTAGACCAATTTGTTATAAAGCTTCAATCTGTTGTTTCAGGAAAAAACTGATTTTTATTACCTAACAAATATAAATATAGTTTGAAGGAAAATTGTAATGACCAAATACCTACATGTGACTTATCCTAATGTGCATCTGCAATGGAAGCATCTTTCATGGTATAGGAGTCTTACATATTTAGGCTGTATCTGTAATGAAAACAAAAAAAATAAACATTAATTTCAGCTTATAATCCAGACTTTTTGCTGTTGCAATCAATTCAGAAATTAATGTGATGCATGTTGTAATGTCAAATCCTTAATTGGAGACAAGAATTTTTACAATCACTATACATTCTTATTAAAATATATCTCATTACAGTGAATATTTCAATAAATGTAATGTAGGACCAATTTGTAATAAAATTTCAAGCTGTTGTTCCAGGAAAAACTGATTTTTATTACCTAACAAATATAAACATAGTTTTAAGAACAATTGTTATGAATAAAAACCTACATGTGACTAATCCTAATGTGCTATCTGCAATGGAAGCATCTTTCATGGTATAGGAGTCTTACATATTTAGGCAGTATCTGTAACAAAAACAAATATTTTAAATTAGTTTCAGCTTCAAAATCAAAGCTATTTGCTGTTGCAATCAATTCAGAAATTAATGTGATGCATGTTTTATGTCAAATCCTAAATTGGAGACGTATATTTACAATAACTATACATTCTTATTAAAATATACTTCATTAGGATATAAATAGGAATAAAAGAAATTTTAGACCAATTTGTTATAAAGCTTCAATCTGTTGTTTCAGTGAAAACTGATTTTAATGCCTAACAAATACTAGAGGCTCCAAGGAGCCTGTGTCGCTCACCTGATATTTTTATTTACAATTGATGCCTGAAATAATGCAACCGTTATACATTTGCTTTAGTTTCAGAGATACAAGTCAAAAACTGCATTTTCCCCCAAAGTTCTATTTTTAGCAATGTCTGACATGTTGGTTGGCAGGCAGGGTCATCGGACACATTTATTAAACTAGATACCCTAGTGATGATTGTGGCCAAGTTTGGTTAAATTTGTCTCAGTTGTTTCAGGAGAGAAGATTTTTGTAAAAGATTACAAAAATTTACGAATAATTGTTAAATTTGACTTTAAAGGGCAATAACTCCTTATGGGGTATATTGGTCATGTTGACTTCTTTGTAGATCTGACTTTGCTGAACATAATGGCTGTTTACAGTTTATCTCCATCTATAATAATATTCAAGATAACAAAAAACTGCAAAATTTCCTTAAAATTACTAATTCAGGGGCAGCAACCCAACAAAGGGTTGTCTGATTCATCTGAAAATTTCAGGGCAGATAGATCTTAACCTGATGAACATTTTTACCCAGTCAGATTTGCTCTAAATGCTTTAGTTTCAGAGATATAAGCCAAAAACTGCATTTTACCCCTATGTTCTATTTTTAGCCATGTCGGCCATCTTGGTTGGCAGGCGGGGTCATCGGACACATTTTTAAAACTAGATACCCTAGTGATGATTGTGGCCAAGTTTGGTTAAATTTGGCCCAGTAGTTTCAGGGGAGATTTTTGTAAAAGTTAAGGGACGACGACGGACGCCAAGTGATGAGAAAAGCTCACTTGCAGGTGAGCTAATAAACCTAGTTTAAATAAAAAAATTGTAATGAATAAATACCTACATGTGACATCCTAATGTGCTATCTACAATGAAACCATTTTCATTGTCGAAGAGTGTAACATATTTAGGCGTTATCTGTAACAAAAACAAAAATTGTAAATTAGTATCAGCTTTAAATAGGGAATATTTGATGTTGCAATCAATTCAGAAATTAATGTGATGCATGTTTTATGTCAAATCCTAAATTGGAGACTAGAATATTTACAATTACTTAGCTTATTACAGTAAATATTTGAATAAAAGAAATGTTGGACAAATTTGTAACAAAATTTTAAACTGTTGTTCAACGGGAAAACTGATTTTTGTTACCCAACACATATAAAAAGAGTTAAAAGTACAATTATAATGACCAAATACCTACATGATACAAATCTTCGTGTGCTGTATACCATGAAAGCATCTTCATTGTCTAGGAGGGTAACATATCTAGTCTATCTGTAACAAAAACAAAAACTCTAAATCAGTATCAGCTTTAAATAGAGAATATTGGTTGTTGCAATTAATTCAAAATTAATATGATGCATTTTTGATGAAAAATCCTAATTTGAAGACAAGTATATAAACAATTTCTATACATTATCATTAAAATAATCTTCATAAGAGTATAAATTTGAATTGAAGAAATTTTAAATCAATTTGTTATCAAATCTAATTTAAGCTTCCAGGGAAAACTTATTTTTGTTACCTGCAAACCATATAAACATAGTTTAAAGTACAATTAAAAATACCAAATACCTACATGCTACGTATCCAGATGTGTGATCAATCTACCATGAAACCATCTTCATTGTCTAGGAGTGTAACATATTTCGGCTGTATCTATAACAAAACCAAATCATCAATTAGTATCAGCTTCAAATAGAGACTATTGGCTGTTGCAACAATTATAAAATAAATGTCACTCATATTTTATGTCAAATCCTAAATTGGACACAAGAATATTTAAAATTACTACGCATTCATGTTAAAATTTACTTCACTAGATTATAAATTTGAACAAAAGAAATATGTACACTAAGTTGAAATAATATTTTATTTAAGCTGTTGTTCCCGAGAAAACTGATATTTATTACCCAACACATATAAACATAGTCTAAAGTACAATTGTAATGACTACCTACATGTTAAACATCCTAATGTGCATCTACCATGAAACCATATTCATTGGGTAGGAGTGGAACATATCTGGGCTGTATCTGTTACAAAAGAAAAAAATTAAATTAGCATCAGCTTTTAGAGAATATTTAATGGCTGTTAAAAAAATTAAAAAATTAATGTGATTCATGTTTTATGTCAAATCTTAAATTACGGACAATTAATTTACAATTACTCTTTCATTCTTATTAAAATATACCACATTTGAAATTCGAATAAAAGATATTTTAGACCAATCTGTAATAAAATTTTAAGCTATTGTTTCAGTGAAAACAGATTTTTATTGACTTCCAAATATTAACATAGTTTTAAGTACAATTGTAATGACCAAATACTTACATGTTGACTCTTCCTATCTGCCATGAATCAATCTTCTCTGTCTAGGAGTGCAACATATTTAGATGTATCTTTAACAAAAACTATAAATTAATATCAGCTTTAAATACAGACTATTTGCTGTTGCAATTTTTTCAGAATTTAATCTTTGCATGTTGGAGAAGAATATTTATAATTACTATACATTCCATTAAGAATATATTTCATTAGAGTATAAATTTGAAGAAATTTTTTTGAGACCAATTTGTAATAAAGTTTCAAATTGGTTGATAATGAAATAGAGCCAGACAAAAAAACTAAATACATTTTACCATAAACACAAGTTATCATACTATGTAATCAGCTCTGCTGGGGGATCTGCTTTTACGAGATTAGCGCCCATTAAATTAATCAATGTTATATCAAAATCTAAAGTTTGCTCTCTGCAGAGGTCTGCTTTTACGAGACCCATTTTAACATAAAGCATCTTTTTGTCAAACTGTTCAGGAAAAAACGGATTTTTATTACCTAACAAACATAAACATAGTTTTAAGAACAATTGTAATGACCAAATACCTACATGTGCAACATCCTAATGTGTGAAAGCATCTTTCATGGTATAGGAGTGTTACATATTAAGGCTGTATAATCTGTAACAAAAACAAAAATTATTAATTAGTTTACGCTTTAAATCCAGACTCTTTGCTGTTGCAATCAATTCAGAAAATAATGTGATGCATGTTTTATGTTAAATCCCAAAATAGAGAAAAGTATATAATTACAATTACTATACGTTCTTATTAAAATATTCAGCATTAAGAGTATAAATTTGAATGAAAGAAATTTTAGACCAATTTGTTATAAAGCTTCAATCTGTTGTTTCAGGAAAAAACTGATTTTTATTACCTAACAAATATAAATATAGTTTGAAGGAAAATTGTTATGACCAAATACCTACATGTGACTTATCCTAATGTGCATCTGCAATGGAAGCATCTTTCATGGTATAGGAGTCTTACATATTTAGGCTGTATCTGTAATGAAAACAAAAAAAAATAAACATTAATTTCAGCTTTTAATCCAGACTTTTTGCTGTTGCAATCAATTCAGAAATTAATGTGATGCATGTTGTAATGTCAAATCCTTAATTGGAGACAAGAATTTTTACAATCACTATACATTCTTATTAAAATATATCTCATTACAGTGAATATTTCAATAAATGTAATGTAGGACCAATTTGTAATAAAATTTCAAGCTGTTGTTCCAGGAAAAACTGATTTTTATTACCTAACAAATATAAACATAGTTTTAAGAACAATTGTTATGAATAAAAACCTACATGTGACTAATCCTAATGTGCTATCTGCAATGGAAGCATCTTTCATGGTATAGGAGTCTTACATATTTAGGCAGTATCTGTAACAAAAACAAATATTTTAAATTAGTTTCAGCTTCAAAATCAAAGCTATTTGCTGTTGCAATCAATTCAGAAATTAATGTGATGCATGTTTTATGTCAAATCCTAAATTGGAGACGTATATTTACAATAACTATACATTCTTATTAAAATATACTTCATTAGGATATAAATAGGAATAAAAGAAATTTTAGACCAATTTGTTATAAAGCTTCAATCTGTTGTTTCAGTGAAAACTGATTTTAATGCCTAACAAATACTAGAGGCTCCAAGGAGCCTGTGTCGCTCACCTGATATTTTTATTTACAATTGATGCATGAAATAATGCAACCGTTATACATTTGCTTTAGTTTCAGAAATACAAGTCAAAAACTGCATTTTCCCCCAAAGTTCTATTTTTAGCCATGTCTGACATGTTGGTTGGCAGGCAGGGTCATCGGACACATTTATTAAACTAGATACCCTAGTGATGATTGTGGCCAAGTTTGGTTAAATTTGTCTCAGTTGTTTCAGGAGAGAAGATTTTTGTAAAAGATTACAAAAATTTACAAATAATTGTTAAATTTGACTTTAAAGGGCAATAACTCCTTATGGGGTCAATTGACCATATTGGTCATGTTGACTTCTTTGTAGATCTGACTTTGCTGAACATAATGGCTGTTTACAGTTTATCTCCATCTATAATAATATTCAAGATAACAAAAAACTGCAAAATTTCCTTAAAATTACTAATTCAGGGGCAGCAACCCAACAAAGGGTTGTCTGATTCATCTGAAAATTTCAGGGCAGATAGATCTTAACCTGATGAACATTTTTACCCATAGTCAGATTTGCTCTAAATGCTTTAGTTTCAGAGATATAAGCCAAAAACTGCATTTTACCCCTATGTTCTATTTTTAGCCATGTCGGCCATCTTGGTTGGCAGGCGGGGTCATCGGACACATTTTTAAAACTAGATACCCTAGTGATGATTGTGGCCAAGTTTGGTTAAATTTGGCTCAGTAGTTTCAGAGGAGATTTTTGTAAAAGTTAACGGACGACGATGGACGCCAAGTGATGAGAAAAGCTCACTTGGCCCTGTGGGCCAGGTGAGCTAATAAACCTAGTTTAAATAAAAAAATTGTAATGAAGAAATACCTACATGTGACATCCTAATGTGCTATCTACAATGAAACCATTTTCATTGTCGAAGAGTGTAACATATTTAGGCGTTATCTGTAACAAAAACAAAAATTGTAAATTAGTATCAGCTTTAAATAGGGAATATTTGATGTTGCAATCAATTCAGAAATTAATGTGATGCATGTTTTATGTCAAATCCTAAATTGGAGACTAGAATATTTACAATTACTTAACTTATTACAGTAAATATTTGAATAAAAGAAATGTTCGACAAATTTGTAATAAAATTTTAAACTGTTGTTCAACGGGAAAACTGATTTTTGTTACCCAACACATATAAAAAGAGTTAAAAGTACAATTATAATGACCAAATACCTACATGATACAAATCTTCGTGTGCTGTATACCATGAAAGCATCTTCATTGTCTAGGAGGGTAACATATCTAGTCTATCTGTAACAAAAACAAAAACTCTAAATCAGTATCAGCTTTAAATAGAGAATATTGGTTGTTGCAATTAATTCAAAATTAATATGATGCATTTTTGATGAAAAATCCTAATTTGAAGATATATAAACAATTTCTATACATAATCATTAAAATAATCTTCATAAGAGTATAAATTTGAATTGAAGAAATTTTAAATCAATTTGTTATCAAATCCAATTTAAGCTTCCAGGGAAAACTTATTTTTGTTACCTGCAAACCATATAAACATAGTTTAAAGTACAATTAAAAATACCAAATACCTACATGCTACGTATCCAGATGTGTGATCAATCTACCATGAAACCATCTTCATTGTCTAGGAGTGTAACATATTTCGGCTGTATCTATAACAAAACCAAATCATCAATTAGTATCAGCTTCAAATAGAGACTATTGGCTGTTGCAACAATTATAAAATAAATGTCACTCATATTTTATGTCAAATCCTAAATTGGACACAAGAATATTTAAAATTACTACGCATTCATGTTAAAATTTACTTCACTAGATTATAAATTTGAACAAAAGAAATATGTACACTCACTAAGTTGAAATAATATTTTATTTAAGCTGTTGTTCCCGAGAAAACTGATATTTATTACCCAACACATATAAACATAGTCTAAAGTACAATTGTAATGACTACCTACATGTTAAACATCCTAATGTGCATCTACCATGAAACCATATTCATTGGGTAGGAGTGGAACATATCTGGGCTGTATCTGTTACAAAAGAAAAAATTTAAATTAGCATCAGCTTTAGAGAATATTTAATGGCTGTTAAAAAAATTTAAAAATTAATGTGATTCATGTTTTATGTCAAATCTTAAATTACGGACAATTAATTTATTTAGATGTATCTTTAACAAAAACTATAAATTAATATCACCTTTAAATACAGACTATTTGCTGTTGCAATTTTTTCAGAATTTAATCTTTGCATGTTGGAGAAGAATATTTATAATTACTATACATTCCATTAAGAATATATTTCATTAGAGTATAAATTTGAAGAAATTTTTTTGAGACCAATTTGTAATAAAGTTTCAAACTGGTTGATAATGAAATAGAGCCAGACAAAAAAACTAAATACATTTTACCATAAACACAATTTATCATACTATGTAATCAGCTCTGCTGGGGGATCTGCTTTTACGAGATTAGCGCCCATTAAATTCATCAATGTTATATCAAAATCTAAAGTTTGCTCTCTGCAGAGGTCTGCTTTTACGAGACCCATTTTAACATAAAGCATCTTTTTGTCAAACTGTTCAGGAAAAAACGGATTTTTATTACCTAACAAACATAAACATAGTTTTAAGAACAATTATAATGACCAAATACCTACATGTGCAACATCCTAATGTGTGAAAGCATCTTTCATGGTATAGGAGTGTTACATATTAAGGCTGTATAATCTGTAACAAAAACAAAAATTATTAATTAGTTTACGCTTTAAATCCAGACTCTTTGCTGTTGCAATCAATTCAGAAAATAATGTGATGCATGTTTTATGTTAAATCCCGAAATAGAGAAAAGTATATAATTACAATTACTATACGTTCTTATTAAAATATTCAGCATTAGAATATAAATTTGAATGAAAGAAAGACCAATTTGTTATAAAGCTTCAATCTGTTGTTTCAGGAAAAACAAACATAAACATGATCCAAGAATGTGAGGTCAAAGTCAGATAAACCAAACTAGAAATACATGTAAATATTACAATCATTCCATTAACCAAATATGCTTTTAATATATTTGACCTATTGCACTTCAATCAAACAAACTTAACCAGGAAAACTTAACCATGATCAATGAGCCATGAAAATGTGGTCAAGATCAGATGAACCCTGCCAGACAGACATGTACACCCTACAATCATTACATGCTTTAAATATAGATGACCTATTGCATATAGTATCTCAGAAACAAACTTAACCAGGAAAACTTAAGATTGACTATTGAACCATGAAAATGAGGTCATGGTCAGATGATAATTGCCAGACAGATATGTACAGCTTTCAATCATTCCACACGCCAAATATAGTTGACCTATTGCTTAAAGTATTGGAAAAAAAGACCAAAAAACAAAATCTTAAAATTGAGCAATGAACCGTGAAAATGAGGTCAAATAAAACATGCCAGACTGACATGTACATCGTAAAATATTTTCATATACCAAATATAGTTGACCTATTGCATTCAGTAACTAGAGGCTCTCAAGAGCCTGTGTCGCTCACCTGTATTTACTGATGCTTTGGAAATCATGTAAAATAAGGTTAAAATCATAATTAATAGTATTAGATATTAGATATTAAAAATGATATCTAAGATAATAACAAAAAACTTCAAAATTTTTGTAAAAAATTACTAACTCAGGGGCAGCAACCCAACAACGAGTTGTCGGATTGGTCTGAAAATTTCAGGGCAAATAAATCTAAATCTGATGAACATTTTTGCCACTTGTTAGATTTGCTCTAAATGCTTTAGTTTCAGAGATATAAACCAAAAACTGCATTTTACCCCTATGTTCTATTTTTAACCAAGTCGGCCATGATGGTTGGAAGGTGGGGTCATCAGACAAATTTTTTAAACTAGATACCCTAATAATGATTATGGCCAAGTATGGTTAAATTTGTCTCAGTAGTTTCAGAGTAGAAGATTTTTGTAAAGTAAAAAGATAACAAAAATTTACAAAAAATTGTAAAAAATTGACTATTAAGGGCAATAACTCCTAAAGGGGTCGACTGACAATTTTGGTCATGACAACTTATTTGTAGATCTTACTTTGCTGAACATTATTGCTGTTTACAGTTTATCTCTATCTATAATAATATTCAAGATAATAACCAAAAACTGCAAAATTTCCTCAAAATTACCAATTCAGGGGCAGCAACCCAACAACAGGTTGTCAGATTTGTCTGAAAATTTCAGGGCAGATAGATCTTGACCTGATAATCAGTTTTACCCTATGTCAGATTTACTCTAAATGCTTTGGTTTCAGAGATATAAGCCAAAATCTACTTTTTACCCCTATGTTCTATTTTTAGCCATGGCGGCCATCTTGGTTGGTTGGCGAGGTCATCGGACACATTTTTTAAACTAGATACCCTAATGATGATTGTGGCCAAGTTTGGTTAAATTTGGCCCAGTGGTTTCAGAGGAGAAGATTTTGTAAAAAGCCGACGACGACACCTTCGGGCCAGGTGAGCTAATAATAAAACAGACGAGAACACAAAAACTTAACTATAACCACTGAACCATGAAAATGAGGTCAAGGTCAGATAACACCTGCCAGTTGGACATGTACACCTTATAATCATTCCATACACCAAATATATTAGACCTATTGCTTATAGTATCTCAGATATGGACTTGACCATGAAAACTTAACCTTGTTCACTGATCCATGAAACGAGATTGCTGTCAAGTGAAAACTGTATGATGGGCATGACGACCTTGCAAGGTACGCACATACCAAATATAGTTATCCTATTACTCATAAGAGAGAAATTAAGAATAATAAAAATCATAACATTTTTTTCAAGTAGTCACTGAACAATGAAAATGAGGTCAAGGACAATGGACATAGGACAGAAGGAAACTTCTTAACATAAGGCATCTATGCACAAAGTATGAAGGATCCAGGTCTTCTTCCTTCTGAAATATTACTGTTTTAAGAAGTTAGCTAATGCCGCTGCCGCCAGATCACTATCCCTATGTCGAGCTTTCTGTGACAGAAGTCACAGGCTTGACAAAAAGTAACAGATGATGACCATAAGACAAATTGAGGTTTTGTTTTATTGGTGCATGAAATTGTGTCCTCCATTTGGAAATAAAAAAACTGGCAAAAAACATGGTTTTTAAAGCTCAAATACATTTATTTATATACAGTACATATCTATGTCGTGTAAATTTCTCTGAAACTCATTCAGCCCAAGTTTGTCTGAAATTGATTCAGCAGTTTCAAATGAGAAGACTTTTTTTAAAGTAATCAAACTAGATGAACAAATTGTGAAAAATTGTTTTTGAAGGGCAACAACATCTTAAGAGGACAATTGACAATTTTGGTCATTAAACTTATTTGTAGATCTTACTTCACTGAACATTTTTGCTGTTTACAGTTAACTATCTTTATCATTAATAATATTCAAGATAATAACTGAAAACTGCAAAATTTCCTTAAAATCATCAATTCAGAGGCATGCAATAACCTAAAAATCAGATACCCGATTTGGCTGATTATTTCAGGACAGGTAGCTATATATATAGACCTTGATCTAATGAATACTTTAACTTCTTGTCTGATTTGCTCTAAATGCTTTAGTTTTTGAGATATCAGTCAATAAACTGTTAACACAGAGATATGTCTCGCCTATTTGTTATTTTGATAATGAAAATGTTGAAATTAAAATAGCAGTACTTTAACATGTAAGTTGTGCAAATATTCAAAGTCAATGAACCATGACTGAAGGTACAGGGCTAAACAATCTCCATGGAAATGAGATGTGCCAATGCTAATACAACTGCATACCAAATACCATTGACTTTTCGTAAGTCGTTCCCTTTAAACAAACCTAAACACAAACATTGACTTGTAAACTATGTAAAAGTTTTAAAGTCAATGAACCGTAATTAGGGGGTGGCCTGGGGTTATATAATCTCAATTGAAATGAAACTTGCAAATGCCAATACATTTGCATACCGAATATCATTGACTTAACATTTGTGGTTCATCTTAAACTGAACTAATCACAAACTAATACATGTAAACTAAGCAAAAGTTTCAAAGTCAATAGACCATGACTGAGGGGTAGGGACCTAATATTCTCCATAGAAATGAGATGTGCTAATCCTTATACAACTGCATACCAATTATCATTGACATACCATTAACGGTTCCCCTTAAACTGACCTAATCACAAACTAGTACATGAAAACTAAGCAAAAGTTTCAAAATCAATAGACCATGAATGAGGGGGTGGGGCCAAATAATCTCCATGAAAATGAGATATGTCAATGCTTATACAACTGCATACCAAATATCATTGACCTAACACTAGTGGTTCCCCATAAACTGACCTAATCACAAACTAATATATGTAAAGTTTTCAATAGACCATGACTGAGGGGTAGGGACCTAATATTCTCCATAGAAATGAGATGTGCTAATCCTTATACAACTGCATACCAATTATCATTGACATACCATAAACGGTTCCCCTTAAACTGACCTAATCACAAACTAGTACATGAAAACTAAGCAAAAGTTTCAAAGTCAATAGACCTTGACTGAGGGGGCGGGGCCAAATAATCTCCATGGTAATGAGATGTGCTAATGCTAATACAACTGCATACCAAATATCATTGACCTATCACTAGTGGTTCACCATGAACTAGACCTAATCACAAACTAATACATTGTTGACGCTGCAGCCGCCGTCGCCGGAAACAGCATATCTATGTCTTGCTTTTTGACTCAGTCAAGGCGAGACAAAAACTGCATTTTACCCTATGTTCTATTTTTAGCCATGGCGACCATGTTTTCTGAGGAAACTGAAAATAAATTTTCAGCCATGTCAGCCCTGTTTTCTGAGGAAACTGAAAATAAAACACAAACTTTAAGTAGTCAATTGACAATTTTTGTCATAATAAAACTTATATGTAGATCTTACTTTGCTGAACATTTTTGCTGTTTATCTTCATCTATAATAGTATTCAAGATAATAACCAAAAACTGCAAAATTTCCTTAAAGCAAGAAATGATTGTAACAGGATGCTCTTACCAAGTCTCCCAAACGAAGCTCCCATAATTCGTAATTCCCAGGGTCGCCTGACATTGGACAAAGTTCAGTAAAAATTGGTTTGGTCCAGTAAAGTTATATGCATTAGTGATGCCTGGGGACTAACCCTGTATATCATTCAAATCATCTTGGCATGACAAACAAGAATATATATGGTTTAGGGGTAGGGATCTCGACCATTTACAAGATACTAGAACATTGGGGGTGGGGGGAACCCCTGGGGACTGACCCTATACGTCATTCAAATGTTCGAGACATGACAAACAGGAATATATATGGTTTAGGGGTGGGGATCTCAACCATTTACACAATATTAGAACATTGGGGGTTGGGGGGAACCCCTTGGGACTGACCGTTTACGTCATTCAAATGTTCCGAGACATGATGAACAGGAATATATATGGCTTATGGGTGGGGATCTCGACCATTTACAAGAAATTAGAAATTTCTCAAATGGCAGGGGGTCGGGATGACCCCTGGGGACTAACCCTGTATATCATTCAAACCATCTTGGTTTGACAAACCAGAATATATATGGTTTAGGGGTGGGGATCTTGACCACTTACAAGATATTAGAACTTTCTTAAATGGCAGGGGGTGGGGGTGACCCCTGGGGACTAACCCTGTATTTCATTTGATGTGCTTTATCATGACAAATCAGATAATATATGGTTTATGGGTGGGGATCTTGACCGTTTACAAGATATTAGAACTTTCTCAAATGGCAGGGGGTCGGGATGACCTCTAGGGACTAACCCTGTATATCATTCAAACAATCTTATCATGACAAACCAGAATATATATGGTTTAGGGGTGGGGAACTTGACCACTTACAAGATATTAGAACTTTCTTAAATGGCAGGGGGTGGGTTTGACCCCTGGGGACTAACCCTGTATTTCATTTGATGTGCTTTATCATGACAAACCAGAATATATATGGTTTAGGGGTGGGGATCTTGACCATTTACAAGATATTAGAACTTTCTTAAATGGCAGGGGGTCGGGATGACCCCTGGGGACTAACCCTGTATATCATTCAAACCATCTTAGCATGACAAACCAGAATATATATGGTTTAGGGGTTGGGATCTCGACCATTTACAAGATATTAGAACTTTCTTAAATGGCAGGGGGTTGGGGTGACCCCTGGGGACTAACCCTGTATTTCATTTAATGTGCTTTATCATTTAGAACATTTTCAATTAAAAAGATTGTGCCTATCACAAACGGTTTTCAATTTATAATAATTTGAAAATTAAAAAAAATAAAATCCCATAGGGTTCTATAGTAAAACCCTTTCTTTTTGCCCCTCAAAGTACCCCTTAATAAACCTCATTGCACAAACAAAACCCTGATTGCACCACTAGACATGTTAGTCTAACATATTGTGAAACCCTAAGTTAATCTGACAAGCGGTTTTGGAGAACGGGTGCGGACAAGTTCAAATTTAAAAGCGGCGGAAGAAGAAGAATAATAATAATAATAATAATAACTGAGCAAAACCAATAAGTCTTCCCAAACTTCATTTGGGAGACTTAATTACCAATTTAGTGGCAGCAACCCAACAATGGGTTGTTAGATTCATCTAAAAATTTCAAGGCTGATAGAACTTGACCTAATCATTAATGAACATGTTTACCCCATGTCAGATTTGCTCTAAATACTTTATTTTTGAGATATAAGCCAAAAACTGCATTTTACCCCTATGTTCTGTTTTTAGCCATGGTCGCATTGACGAAACAGAAAATAAACCACAAACTTTATTCTAGATACCCTAAGGATCATTCAGCTTAACAGTTGGAATTGGTTCAGTAGTTTCAGGAGATGTTAAAAAAAGTCCATACTGTATGGAGGACGACAATGGATGACATTGAAGACGACGAACGCCAAGTGATGGCAAAAGCCTTGGAAAGGTGAGCTAAAAATTGTGTACAATGGTTTGTTGGGGAATGATGGAATGATGGAATGACGGACAAGGGTAAAACTATATGACCAACAACTTTGTTGCAGGGCCATAAAAATGTTTTTAAATACTAGACATGTCTGAACAACATGAATAGCCCTGCTCACATAAAAATTTTCAATGTCCAAAGCCTGTTATTTCAGCACAAATCAGTGGAGCAGAACCAAAATATGTCTGCATAACTGTTATTTAAAAAAAATATTACTAGTCCAAAGCTTGTTGTTTCTGCAAATATCAGCGGAGCAGAACTAAACATAAATTTGATTTGTAACTCATCATAAGCAGACTCACATACTGAAAATCAGCTCAATATGTGATATCAATATGTGAAAGTTAAGAAAAAAGTCTCTATACATGTTACTTTCACATAGTCCACTAAGCCCATAACTTCAGCAAAAATCAATGAAACTATATCAAACCTAACCTTGATCTGTTACTCTTTAAAGTAGACTCACATACTATAAATAAGCTCAAAATGAGAGAGTATTTAGAAACTAAACCGAGAATGACCTTCAAAAAAATTGGGCAGGGAAGCATTCACCCAATATAAGGATGCCGAAAGAGACAATATGATGATGGTTTATAGAAAATTAATTAAAAATTCTGAAAATGGAAAATATCAAGCAGAAGTTATAACCCCCCAACCCCCCAAAATTGCACCGTCCCATGAAAAAAAAAAAAATCAGGTCATCCCATTGTAGACTAAGGCTCCATGTTGAGTCTTGGGCCGTACTTTGACCTATAATGGTTTACAAATTGTGACTTAATTGTGGTATGAGTATATATATAAGAAGATGTGGTATGAGTGCCAGTGAGACAACTCTCACTGGCACTCATACCACATCTTCTTATATATATACTCATACCACATCTTATATCTGTTTACAATAGTAACTGAAGACCCCTTATTATTAAAATTAATTATATATAATTAGTTTTCAAATCGTGAAATTTCTATTTTTACAATTATCCTGTAGCCTTCTATCAGTCATGGGTGTTACTTAAACAAGTGATTCCATCATCACTTATTTCAGTGATTTGATAAATTCAGTTATCACCTATTTAAGTGATTTTAGTGTTTTCTTTGATCTTCAAATGCTAATTTCATTGATTTTCCATATTTTCACAATCTTTTCTATAATTTTCCTAAATAAATCAATTATCCCTTTTTCTTTGTATATTAATTTCATCAGTGTGCTTGGGCAGTAAGTTAGTGCACTAAAGCTTTTAAAAGTACCCTTGGGAATTTTTCTGTAATCAAAAATTCATTAACTACTCTTACTATCAGACAAAGATCAACAATATTAGGTAACCTGATTGGTTTTCTTTAAGAGTTAGAATGATCTACTTCAAGGTTATGACCTGATCTACAAACTATTCCAGTTTTTGCATATTTTAAAAAAACTGTTAAAGTGTCAGGCTTATCAAGCAAAAGACAATTTCTGCATGTACATAGTTGTTTTTTCAATGGAATTGTTGTCTTTTTATCAATAAAAAAATCAAGCTTGTGGGAAAAATATCAAGAAAATGTTATAAACACTTATTAAAGTGATTACATTTTAACTTCTAAAATTACTTGTTTCAGTGATTTTAAAAAGTCTGTGTGAAAATTTTTAATATTTCACAGCCAAAATCACTCGAGGAAGTGATTCTGAAATCACTTGTTTAAGTAGTACCTCTGACTGTCTATAAACAACTATGTTCTATTTTTAGCCATGTTGGCCATGTTGGTTGGATGGCAGGGTCATCGGATACATTTTTCAATCAAGAAGTTAAAATTCTGTTTGCACCAGTAGATTAAGTGAAGAGGATTCTAGTAAAAGATTACAAAAATTTACAAACAAATTGTTAAAAATTTACTATAAAAGGCAATAACTCCTTAAGGGGTCAATTGACAATTTTGGTAGTATGTTTGACTTATTTGTAGATCTTACTTTGCTGAACATTATTGCTGTTAACAGTTTATCTTTTTAATAATAATATTAAAGATAATAACCAAAAATTTGTAAGGGTTCCGCGGAACACAGTGTCTCGCCTACTTTTTCTGTTAATCGCAGACTCAACAAAAATGAGGAAGTAAATCATTAAAAATATTCCTCTTAATACTATCTTTTGATTGTAAGAAGCTTCAGTCCAAGTTTGGTAAAATTCCAGGATAGTTTATGATTTAAAACAACTGTTTAAAAACTTTAACTGCAGACTGAATGTAATGTTAACTGGAAGAAAACAAAATTTCCTTCTAGATACTAGCATTTGATCATAAACAAGCTTCTGTCCAAGTTTGGTACAAATCCAAAATAGTATAAGAAAGTTATTAAAATTTTAAAAACTTTAACCACAGAGTGAATATGTTGTTTCCTGGCAGAAAATCTAAGTCCATTTAAAAGTAAAATACGAAAAAAATGGATTTATTTTTTTACAAAATTTCCTTCTAGATACTAGCTTTTGATCATAAACAAGCTTCTGTCCAAGTTTGGTAGAAACCCAGGATAGTTTAAGAAAGTTATTAAAATTTTAAAAACTTTAACCACAGAGTGAATGTAATATTTACCGGCAGAAAAACTAAGTCCATTTATAAGTAAATTACGGAAAAACTGGATTTTTTTTTTTACAAAATTTAATTCTGGATACTATCTTATGATCATAAACAAGCTTCTGTCCAAGTTTGGTAGAAATCCAGGATAGTTTAAGAAAGTTATTAAAATTTCAAAAACTTTAACCACAGAGTGAATATTTGTGGACGCCGCCGACGACGACGTTGACGGAATGTAGGATCTCTATGTCTCGCTTTTTCGACAAAAGTCGAAGGCTCGACAAAAAAAGATGTGGTATGATTGCCAATGAGACGACCCTTCACAAGAGACCAAATGACACAAAAATTAACAACTATAGGTCACCGTACAGTCTTCAACAATGAGCAAAGCCCATACCGCATAGTCAGCTATAAAAGGCATATCCTTCCTATAAAAAAAACTGGCCACCATGTATGATGACTTTAGTCAAGTGTGCTTAAAGTAGGGTTTAACACCAACATCAATCAGTTAATCATGAATTGTTATAGTTGTTCACAGTTACTTGTTTTCTTCATTATAAACATATATTGAAAAATGCTAAATATATCCAATGTAGATTTGTCTCAGGTCTTTTGAGCACTATTTAAATTTTAACCCGTTCATTTTCTGTATGTGCTTGACCCAAATCAAGAACCACTAATTTGCTGCTGTTAATCATATTTGTTTTTCATCTAAAAAATTTACACAAAAGTACGAGGGTAAGAATGCCCTTTTTCGTCAGGTGTCAAACAGTCATTTTCTGAGATGTTTCATGAAAAATACGATTGATAGCAACGAATTACTGGTTCCGTACTCTGGGTCGTAATGTGGTTACCTTCATGAAGAATAACAGTAAAAAGCTGGACTATTTATTTGTTAAAACCAGATTTTGATCACTTAAAACTTTGAAACTTAAGGCAATAAAGGTTATCATTGGGGACATTCCTACAATGACTGCCCATGAAAACTACGTACTTTCGATATGGATTCTGTCAACTGACATTAGTTCGTACATTGATATTTCTGTGAACTGACGGTGCATCGTTTGAAGTGTAAAGCACCAGCAGATTTACGTGTGTGCTTGACTCTTCAATATCGAAATAACATGCTGAAATAATATAACTTTTGTTTTAAAAAACCCATGTTTTCTCAAACCAGAATATGACTTGATTGCCTTAAAGATCTAAACACAGACGGAACAACTAAATCCGTGTATTTTTGTCGTTGAGTTGAAGTCGTAATCTCATCGAAGATACTCGAAATTAACATAAAATGCTTTGTTAAATTAAGGAAAAATCTGTTTATCATTATTTTGAAACTTTCGGATTCACAGTTGAGGTGCACATGCGAAGATACGGCCCGGCCCCCCCTTTTTTGGGAAAAATTTGGTTGATTATATAGGGAATCACTGAAGCATGACTGCAGCGGGCCCCCTCTTAGGCAGTCAGTGGGCCCCACTTATGAATATTTCTGGATCCGCCACTGATCTTTGATCTATTGGTAGTTGCTTTTTAATGACTATCTGCTAGACTATCCATGGGGACATACCAGGGGCAGATCCAGTCATTTTTAAAAGGGGTTCCAACCCAGGATAAAGGGGGGGTGGGGGTGTTCTATCCAAATGTCCCATTTAAAAGCATTGATTGTCCAAAAAAGGGGTTTTCCAACCCCCAACCCCTGGATCCACCACTGCATACTATCTATATGCTTCAAATTTATTATAGCTTTAGTTTTACTGTGAAATTGAAAAATGTTTTGTTTTCAAGACATGTAAATAAAAGCTTCCACTGCAATTTAATTATTGCCTGCTTTTGGTCAATTTGTTTTGTCATCTTACCATATAAAGTACATGATGTTAAAACACCGCTTTATATCAATAAACATACTTACATATGTACACCAGCAGCTACCATCTTTTCATTCTGGAGTCAAGGGCCTTTTAAAATCACATAATTTACAATGATACTAGTGAGTAGATTTACAAAAACTTTGTCAATGAGCTCCGTTTTACAACACCTGTGATACAAGTAGTCAGCCAAAATAAAGTATCAATAGAGCAATTAAAAGATTACTCCAGTTGTTAATATGTGCTAAATTGGATAGTATATACCTTTTCATAGACTAATTATAACATAGACAAAGAGTGGAAACAAACATTAACATGATCTGTAACTCATAATAAACTCACATACTAAAAATCAGCAGAGTGGAAACAAACATTAACATGATCTGTAACTCATAATAAACTCACATACTAAAATTCAGCCGAGTGGAAACAAACATTTACACGATCTGTAACTCACCATAGTAGAACTGAAAATCAGCTCATTATGTGAAGGCATTTAAAAAACAAAAAAAGTGTCTGATTAACAGCTATTTTCATGAAATATTCGAAGTCCAAACAGCACATAATTTCTGCACAAATCAGTGGTGCAGAATTTAATGTAAATTCTGTAACTCTTCACTGTAGACTCACATACTAAACATCAGCTAAATATGTGAAGGCGTTTGGAAACTAGAGGTTTTAAAGAGCCTGTGTCGCTCATCTAGGTCTAAATGCATAATCAACAATAGACTCTATAAAACATTGTAGACAAGAATAAAATTCATGACATAAAAATTGATCTTGTATAGCTGATCATTTTGTCTGTTAAGTTTCCCTCTGTCTTCTTCAGTTTTTGCTCAAAACACACAAGAGGGTTAAAAAATCCTCATTTCAGAGCAATCATTCCTATGAAAAGTGACAGTCGACTCACTATATCGACAAAATTTGACTTGTTTGTGGACCTTGCCTGGCTGATTATTTTTGTTATTCATTATAGTCCCTATTTATCTATTATAATTTAATTAATCATATAAGGCAAATACAAACAAGAGTGCACACGCTGAAATGTCTCGCCTTCTTTACTAATCATTGATATTATGTTGATAGTCCTAAATATAAAGCTTTATTACAACTGTCACATAAACTTAACATTAACCAAGTAAACTAAACATTGACCAATGAACCATGAAAATGAGGTCAAGGTCAGATGAACCATGCTAGACAGGCATGTACAGCTAACAATTCTTCCATACAACAAATATAGTTGACCTATTGCTTATAGTTTAAGAAAAACAGACCAAAACACAAAAACTTAACACTGAGCAATGAACCTTGAAAATGAGGTCAAGGTCAAATAAAACCTGCATGACTGACATATAGATCAATTTTAATGTGCGTATTGTTATGCATTTACTTTTCTACATTGGCTGGAGGTATAGGGGGAGGGTTGAGATCTCATAAACATGTTCAACCCCGCCGCATTTTTGCGCCTGTCCCAAGTCAGGAGCCTCTGGCCTTTGTTAGTCTTGTATTATTTTTAATTTTAGTTTCTTGTGTACAATTTGGAGTTTAGTATGGCGTTCATTATCACAGAACTAGTATATATATTTGTTTAGGGGCTGGCTGAGGGACGCCTCCGGGTGCGGGAATTTCTCGCTGCATTGAAGACCTGTTGGTGACCTTCTGCTGTTGTCTGTTCTATGGTCGGGTTGTTGTCTCTTTGACACATTCCCCATTTCCATTCTCAATTTTATCATAAAATATTTCCATACACCAAATATAGTTGAACTATTGCATACAGTATTAGAAAAAAAGACCAAAACTCAAAAACTTAACTTTGACCACTGAACCATGAAAATGAGGTCAAGGTCAGATGACACATGCAAGCTAGACATGTACACCTTACAATCATTCCATACACCAAATATAGTAGACCTATTGCATACAGTATAAGAAAAACAGACCAAAACACTAAAACTTAACTATAACCACTGAACCATGAAAATGAGGTCAAGGTCAGATGACACCTGCCAGCTAGACATGTACACCTTACAATCATTCCATACACCAAATATAGTAGACCTATTGCATACAGTATAAGAAAAACAGACCAAAACACAAAAACTTAACTATAACCACTGAACCATGAAAATGAGGTCAAGGTCAGATGACACCTGCCAGTTGGACATGTACACCTTACAGTCCTTCCATACACCGAATATACTAGACCTATTGCTTATAGTATCTGAGATATATGGACTTGACCACCAAAACTTAACCTTGTTCACTGATCCATGAAATGAGGTCGAGGTCAAGTAAAAACTGTCTGACGGGCATGAGGACCTTGCAAGGTACGCACATACCAAATATAGTTATCCTATTACTCATAATAAGAGAGAATTTAACATTACAAAAAATCATAACTTTTTTCAAGTAGTCACTGAACCATGAAAATGAGGTCAAGGACATTGGACATGTGACTGACGGAAACTTCGTAACATGAGGCATCCATATACAAAGTATGAAGCATCCAGATCTTCCACCTTCTAAAATATAAAGCTTTTAAGAAGTTAGCTAAAGCCGCTGCTGTAGCCGCCGCCGCCGGATCACTATCCCTATGTCGAGCTTTCTACGACAAAAGTCGCAGGCTCGACAAAAAACTGAGAAAAAAAATTGTCATTAAAAGGCAATAACTCCAATAAGAAAATGTCAGAAAAATTCCTCATATTGTATTAAATGAAGATCTTGTCTTTCCGATCACCTTTGCTTATTTTTCCAATCACCTTTGCTTATTTAAGTTTCTATCTATTTATTATAATGTTAAAGATATACAGCAAAATTGCAAAAAAAATGGTCAAAATTGTCATCAAAGGAAATGATAAAAAAATATTCATTAAAGGGCAATAACTTCTGTAAGAATTCACCTGACAGTTTTGACATGGAACAATTGGTAGAGCTCAATATTCTGAACATTTTTGGCCCCCTCCCCCCATGTCAAAATTCCTCTATTTTGGCCAGGTAAGCTAAAAAGACTGTATAACCATCATCATTGTAGACTCACATACTTAACATCAGCTAATTATGTGAAGGCATTTAGAAAAAAAAAAAGACTATCACCATTGTTTTCATGAATTTTTTAACTTAAGATTCAATTTTTCTAAAACATAAAATGTATTCGAATTTCAATTATCTAGTCCATGCTTTGTCAAAACTTGTCCAGATACACAGCTTTGACAGTAGTCAAAAGTAAATGTTTAGGTCAAAACAATAGCCATTTATTATACTTAAAATTCTAAGCCAAAGGGTACATTTTTTGCTTTACGTCCAGTGGCAAATATTTCATGCATTTTCAGGACAAGACCAAATTTATAACAAATACAAAAAGTAAGTCCTGTAAATGATCTCTGGATGTTCGGAAAGGCCAAATAAAATAGTATGTGTGGTTCCATTTACATCTAAAAATAAGTAAGGGTAGATAGGTAGGGATTTTTTTTTATTTTTATGTTGTTTTTTTTTTTTACCTCAGGCCTATGGGAGCAACATTCTGACTTTCACGGTGCTTAATGAAAAACAAGAGTGCACAGGCTGAAATGTCTCGCCTTCTTTACTAATCACTGATTTGATAGTCCTAATTATAAAGCTTTACTACAAGTATCACGATCCAAGTAAATGAGGTCAAGGTCAGATAAACCAAACGAGAAATACATGTACACCTAATAATCATTCAATACACTAAATATAGTTGACCTATTGCTTATAGTATCTCTAAGAAACAAACTTAACCATGAAAACTTAACATTGACCAATGAACCACCAAAATGAGGTCAAGGTCAGATGATACCTGCCAGACAGACATATACAGCTTACAATTCTTCTATACAACAAATATAGTTGACCAATTGCTAATAGTTTAAGAAAAACAGACCAAAACACAAAAACTTAACACTTTAATAGCAATGAACCATGAAAATGAGGTTAAGGTCAAATAAAACCTGCAAGACTGATATCTACATCATAAAATATTTCCATACACCAAATATAGTTGACCTATTGCATATAATATTAGAAAAAAAGACCAAAACTCAAAAACTTAACTTTGACCACTGAACCATGAAAATGAGGTCAAGGTCAGATGACACCTGCCAGTTGGACATGTACACTTTACAATCATTCCATACACCAAATATAGTAGACCTATTGATTATAGTATATAATACATGGACTTGACCATGAAAACTTAACCTTGTCCACTGATCCATGAAATCAGGTCGAGGTCAAATGAAAACTGTCCGACGGACATGAGGGCCTTGCAAGGTACGCACATACTAAATATAGTTATCTTATTACTCATAATAGGAAAGAAATTAACATTACAAAAACTCTGAACTTTTTTTAAGTAGTCACTGAACCATGAAAATGAGGTCAAGGACAATGGACATATGACAGACGGAATCTTTGTAACATAAGGCATCTATATACAAAGTATGAAGCATACACCTTATCGCTATTTGTCCGCATTACTGGACATCACAAAAGTTCCTGTAAAATTTTGACGTCATAATAGAAAATATCTGACGCCACAATGGAAAAGTGATTGTTGTATGCTGTCAAAAGTTCAAGCGGGACAGATTCTTGATAAGGTGTATTCAGGTCTTCCACCTTCTAAAATAAAGCTTTTATGATGTTAGCTAACACCGCCGCCAGATCACTATCCCTATGTCGAGCTTTCTGCGACAGAAGTCGCAGACTAGACAACAAAAAATATTTAGGGTAGGCTATTATTGAGACAAAAAGATAGGGCAGATAGGGTAACTGGAACCACACATATTTTTATTTGGCCTAAGGGAAATTAGAATCCCACTGGAAAATGAGAGTATTATGGCTAGTTATAGTTATAGATGCATGTTGAATGATGAAATCTTCTATTCTTATCTTTATTCACAAATGTATTTTTCATAAAGTGATTACAAGAAGTTTTCGATAGTCACCAAACTAAACTTGACATTCCGATACTGTGCAACATTTAAAACTTGATATTCACACTGCGAACATAACTAAACCATATGTTATTTATAAAGAAAGAATAAAACCTACCTTATTGATGAAATTTTCAAAAAAAATGTAAAATGTGTGAACACCGGTTCAGTGTAACGTGTTAGCTAGAACATCAAAATGGATTCACCAGCAAGAGTTGAAAAATTAGAACAATAGAAAATCCCGCCAATAGTAGCCAATAAAAAACAGAATGCACGTGGTGCAATGAACCGTAAAGGAAGGGGGTTAACCTTAATTTAATTAATTTATAATTTATTTAATGGCAAAAAAAAATAACAAATAGAGAAAAATGGGCAAACATAATAAAGAATAGAGAATAGTGGAGTGCTAAAATATAAACTGAATAATTAGAAAAATTGGGAAAATTAAAGAAATGGATAAAAAATGTACCGATTACAGAAAAGAACATGAATAACTGCAAAAATGAAAGAATTGGGTAAAAATATACTGATTACAGAAAAGAACAAAGTCCAGAATACAGTTATCAATTAATTATAGTTTTAAAAGATAAAGAATAATGAGCGAATTATTAAAAAAAAATGACTACGAAGAATACAGAATGAAGAACCTGGCTTATTCAGTGGCGGATCAGGAAATTTTCATAAGGGGAGTCCACCGACTGCCTACGAGGGGGCCCGGTCCAGTCATGCTTCAGTGATTCCCTATATAGTCAACCAAATTTTTCCCACAAAAACGGGGTAGGGGGGGGGGGGCGGACCCCCGCTCGGAGTCTTCCTCTAAAAGTCCGTCTCTGCGGTCCTTGTAAAGGCTACTTTTTACAGTAAAACAAAAATTATCAAAAACACGAGATTAATATTGGAGAAGACTCCAGTGCTTCGAAATATCATAAATTTAAACCAGCTTTTGTTTACTAGAAAAGACTGAGTTTTTTTTTCTTTCATTACCACTTTTTATTAGTTTTCGGTTAATTTTATTTGGGCTTCTGTCGGATTTACCGAGTAAATTGTGACCGTAAGTTATAATGAATCGAATTAAGCATGTATTTAGTTGCTCCACCCTGGGAATACTTCAAATAACCTATTATGAGCCAAGTGCAACTTCTGATAAAAAAAAATAGTTGAACTTTTTATAAGGCAAGGAGAAAGAATATATTTTGTCCGCAGCAACACCAAAAATATCACCAGAAAGAAGTTTCATAAAGATAAAACAGTTAGAGTGGGTGGCGCATATTCGCCTTGGACACATTTTCGCCGTTTTGCTATTTTTTCTGTAAAATTTGTGTGCCTTTACCCAATACTTGCCTAAATAGATGATAAAGGCTGTTTGTAATGTTACAACTGTTGATATTCTTCTTTACCCCATTTCCAAGGTTATTCGCACATATTGAGAAATACGCAGGTGTTTTCAAAATTATTTTGGCAATTATGTAAGATTTATATGGCAATCATGCGCAGTCTTAAAGTAAATATTTGTGAGAAAAATCGTATAGGAATGATCTCTCAAGCTAATTCATGTAATTGCAAACATTCGTTTTTATAATATACTAGGATAATGAGGATGGTCATATCATACATTTCGGCGAAAATGTGTCCCCCATGGTACACGAACTTGTAACCGTTTGATTTCCTCTTGAGTTTGCGTTCGTTTTTAGAACAATTAACCAATGTTTTCAAGATAATATCTTTATCAAACATTTTTTTTCATCTAGTTAAATTTCGGAAACCTTCATAAAAAGTTCCAAATATTCGAATGTAGGTCGGATGTAAGTGGAAATGAACGAATTATGCGGCGAATATGGGTCTCTCACTCTATAGCGTTTGTTGAACTTTTATATTTCATCACAGGGTTGTCACAAAAGAAACAAATACTTAGTGTTCAAGTGTAAGAGATAAATTAGTCCTAATAAATGTGTCTGGGCGGACAAATATTACCATTATAAAATGTTCATAGGGTGATAGAGCAGATTGGTACCCCGAGAAAACATTGTCAACCGCGGCGAAGCCAAGATTGACAATGCTTTTTCGAGGGGTACCAATCTGCTCTATCACCCTCTCAGCTATGTGTTATTTAATTTATTATACTGAATGTCCTATCATTATTGTCTTTACAGATGAATTTTATTCAAAAGTATTTTCTATGACGTCACGTACATAACAACGTTACGGGTATTAGAAAAATCAACAGAAGTGAAGCAAGATGTTTTATTTTTTAACTCTGACAGTCAAATAATAGAATCTGAGCCAAAGCGTAGAACTTAAGCATCGTCTGTAATAACTTGATGTAAATTCAATTCATTGTCCTTTAAATTATCGATTGTTGATTGGTCTGGACGAGAGGGTGACATTCAAAAAAATTGTCACCCGCTCAGCCATGTGATAGAGTAAATTAACACCCTCGTATTAGCCAATCAAAATATGGCATTTTAACGTGAAGTATAATAATATATTTAGTCGTGAGTCCGATGTCAGTAATTTATGTCCCAGACAAATTTTCATAAGAATTCATGTTCAGGTCATCAATATTTCAAGGTAAAAACGTCCATGTCCTTTATTTTACTCAGAAAATGTGAAATTAAAGAAATCATTTACATGTTAACAATGGATTTTTTAATTCTTATATTTTTATGTTCTGTAACAGTTGTGCATTAATCTTTTAATCAGTCAGGATTCGACTTCGTCAAAAATATCTCCCAATTACGCCAGCCAATTTGTACAATCGTAAAAATGGAAGCCATTATAGGGATGATCGACGCGCTGCCAATTTAGTTCTTGAAAACCGACAAATTTATCCACATAGCGCCATAACGACCCTTACATGCAAGTTGTATTTTAAAAGACATGTGTATCTCTATTAGCTTTTGAGCATCATTTAATGTACTGCATTTCGTCAAAAATTATTGTCTAATCGGTTGTCAGGTGTAATTTTCGAAAGTTCGAAAACATTTTAAAAAATTCTAATTAAATATTTCGAGGAAGGGCAGACTAAAAATGTTCAAAGGTTGAAGACAAATAACCCAAGATAACTCGCACTTAAAATAAAGTTTTTTTGAAGTCATGCATTTCAAAGACCCACTTGAAAAGTCTGTTGTCAAGTACTTTTAGTAAAAATTTGTCATTCGAACACACCTACTCTGCTTTTATGACTCATCGGAAAGGTATTTCACTTGACCCACATATTTCATTTTTTAGTACTGTGATTTTTTAATGATATTAAATCAACCTGTATCCTAAAATATAAAACTAATAGAATATGATGCGAGATCATGTATCAAATATATTTGCTTTATACGTTTTCAAGACAGAACGGTAAACTCAAACACGCTTGAACATAGAAAGGTGCACTCGACTTTCTCTTTTTTGATGAAATTTTTGCTCCTTTTTAGGATTTTTTCAAAAAAAAAACTGTCGCCGGGAGCAGAGATGCAAATAAAGGATGTATTCTTCTGATGTTTCAGTCACGTTGAAATCTCTTTCGGGATTTCTTTTTCCAAAACATGTGATACAAGTGGAAAATATCAATGAATTTTAAAAAATATTACAATCAAACTGAACTATGTGAAAAAATTGTGTACTAACAATAAGTAGTTTTTTAGATATATATATTTTTAATTTTAATAAGCAATCCGGTCAGTGTAATCATCCAAAATGTTGAGAAAATTGATGAATTGTACAACGAAGTGATTTTACCAAAAATATGTACATCCCATGTCATTTTTTTCTTTTCAATTTCTTAGATATGTATTTTTCAATCATTCATTGCAAAGAAGTTAATATAATATGCTTTTTTGGAGAAAAAAAAATCCTAAATTTTAAAAATTTACAGCATGTTCAATTTGACACGAAAAAGCAACAACATTTTATAAACTTTCTTATATTAACACGATCTATAATTCGTTTTTTAAAGCTAAGATTATTCAGATTGGTCCACTTAGTCTTTTATAGTCAAAGAATGAACAAGAGTTTAATTTTATAACTTTGATTTTTTTCACGATAATAGCCCAAAAATGGGTAAAAATTGATGACAAATGTCGAAATCATAAAAATGGGGTAATTCAAATGGCCGAAGCAAAATAAGAAGTGCACCACTATATGATCTTTTCCTTCATCAATTACTTTTTTACAGTAACATAAATAAAAAAATCAGGTAAAGAAAAAAGTTTAATTCTAGAAATGTTTGGCTCCTCAGACTGAGGTGTCCATCCTTATTACTTTAAAAAGATCAATTTATTCTCTTTCTGTGGATTTTTTTTCGGCGGAATTTCTGCTTATGCACAATCGACTGTTTTATGAAAATGTGTCTATAATTTAAAAGTTTACAAATATCTCGAAGCTTCAAACTATAATTGAAGTAAAAACACATCTATAAGATGCATAAAATTCATGTCCTTTTATTTTATAGGAAAATTTGTAATGAAAGAAATAATTTGTTTTTTAATTGTTATATGTTTTAAAATTGGTTAACAGACAAAAATATTTCACTATATATAAAAAAAAATATGGGTGTTCGTTTTTTTATATAGTTAAACGGACTTGTTTTCATAGGAAAATAGATATCACAGATTTTTATGATGTACGTAATTATAATTGTTCCTTTCTAAATTTTAATATTAATTAATTTAAAGAATGTCTTAAAAATAAAATTTAACAGGGACTTTTTCATTGACAAAAAATGAGAATACGGATATATAAAAATTTTCATAGGAAAATAAGTGCCAGACATATTTTACTAGGAGTGGGCTTATTTCCAAAAAAAGGGGGTTCCTACATACTAGTATGCAATCTGTATTTTTGAAGGTTAAGCGCGTCCGGTCGTCGGGTTTCTAATCCAAACACACCTATCCCTCAGTATGTTCGAATATGAATGTTTATAATTAATGTTGAGAAAAGGGGGGGGGGGGGGGGGGGGGGGGGTTTTTTTATAAAACTGTAACATGTAAAATACATTAATATTGCGTTATCTTCAGTCTCTTCTGCCAAATCCAACGCCTGACTCATAGTGTCGTCCGTCTTATACCCGTCCATATTGACAACTGATACAAGAATGCACGATACGGCCAAATTGACCTGCTGATGATCCATATAAGCACATGGATTTAACGGGGATATGCAAAACGGCAACTTTGACATTTGTAAAATCTACTCACTTGTCAAAGTTTGAATGAAGATCGTCAGAATAAGGTTACTAGTGGGTTTTCATTTAAAAAAAAAACATTTTTTTTCTTATTAATCATGGTTTGATATTGTCAATAAAAATGCTATCCGTTCTTTTTCATTTAATACTAGTATTCAATGTAAACAAATATAGAGTTAAGCATCGCGTGTAACTTAGTTATACACTTCGGGATACGGCGTGTCTGGATAAGAAACACCTATCCCTCAGTTTATAACTATCACTGAAATGAAGATCGTTTTGTGACTGCTCTGTGTTATCTAAGATGCATCCATTAGAGCTATTTTCCTAATGCTTGTAGTTTAAAGGTTTGGTCGGCTTGCTTGCTTTTTTTTTTAGTATAAATGTATGCTTAATCTTAATTACAATGCTTAAGCAACCATTAATACAAACAAAGCAAGCAAGCCAACCACACTTTTAAACTACAAGCATTAGGAAAATAGCTCTAATGACGTTTTTCGGTGACGTGGATTCGCTTAGCTGTCCAAGATATATCTATTCAATGATGGCGTGTCATAGGAAAGGATAAATTTAATCCTACATATAGATCTGGATCTGGACAAATTATTAAAGAAAATAGAATTGACTATATAAGCAATAAATGCCTTTTTACGGAATTTATTGATATATTACCTCAGACTTTCACTCACTAAATATGCATATATAATCAATCCTTCTGACTTCATAAATTTTGTTAGAGAGTTGGCTGAATTAAGACTTTAAATAATAAAAATTAATCAATGTCCTTCTGTGAAAATGCATCGCATGTACAATAGAAATGAATCGCCCTAGAGTGAAAATGAAAGTCTAATATTATTATTCGACAGTAAACATGAATCGCACCACAAAAACAGCATAGTGGAATTTGATTCCGTATCAACAAGCTTAATAACAAAACCTGTTTTAAGTTATACAACATTAATAATTATGTTAAAAGGTATACATTTTTTGCAAATGAAGGGGCCTCGGTGGCCGAGTGGTCTAAGTAGTGACTACTGTAATCACTAGCCAGTCAACACTGAGGTTGTGAGTTCGAACCCCGCTCGTGCGGGTGCACTCGACTCCAATCTTAATTTACTAGGATTGTCAGTTTTCCTATCGAAGGTCGATGGTTTTCACCGGGCACTCCGGCTTCCTCCACCAATAAAAACTGGCCGCCATGAAATAGCCCAAAAGCGGTGCTTAAAAGTGGCGGTAGAACACAAAAAAAAAAACCAAATTCTGCAAATGAAACTTAACTGCTATTTATAAATCTCGTGTGCGCTCTGTTCGTGAACTATTCTTAATATTTATCTATTTGTGTATCAATTTTACACCTGGATGGCTGTAGGCGCGATGAAAACCCGTCCGCATCTCATACCTATATCATGAATTTATAAAAACAATACATAATATATATAATTTCTTATTTTTTTCAAAAATCATGAATTTGTCGTCTGTTTATTTATCATTCGTCATCAGAAATTCATCACGGATACAGTAAAAATGGCATTTCAGGATTCGCACATTACAGACACTGGTCCTTGATGTGCTGGTGTTAATTGTTTACAGAAAGCCATAAACAACCTTTACAATCCAAAACTAAAGTCGAGTACACCCTATACTAGAAGGTGTAGTTCAATAAGTCCATTTTTATATGCCCGTTTACGGGAAGTATTATGGTATACCGTTGTCTGTCAGTCCGTCCGTCGTCAACATGTCGGACATTAATTCGAAAATGCTTTAACCAATTTGCATGAAACTTTGGTGAATTGTTTATATCTATTGACGTGAGCTCACTTTCGCCGTTTTTTTTTTTTTTATAAATTTTAGATTTTTCGTTTCCGAGTTATGGGTTTTTATTCATTAAAAAAAGAGGAATTTTCCAGTTTTCGGACAATAACTCAAAAACACTTTCACCAATTTGCAAGAAACTTTGGTGAATTGTTTACATCTATTGACGTAAGCTCCCTTTCGATTTTTATAAATTTCAGATTTTACGTTTACTAGTTATGGAGTTTTATTCATTAAAAAAAGGGGGATTTTCAAGTTTTCGGACAATAACTCAAAAATGCTTTCAGTAGTTTTCATGAAACTTTGGTAAATTGTTTATATATATTGTCATAAGCTCCCATTCGATTTTTATAAATTTTAGATTTTACTTTTCCGAGTTATG
This sequence comes from Mytilus californianus, assembly GCF_021869535.1. Classification (NCBI taxonomy): domain Eukaryota; kingdom Metazoa; phylum Mollusca; class Bivalvia; order Mytilida; family Mytilidae; genus Mytilus; species Mytilus californianus. The sequence continues at coordinate 54,053,113 of NW_026262679.1, read as the reverse complement.
AGATTTTATTCATAAAAAAGGGGTGACTAGTTTTCAAGTTTTCGGACAATATCCTTAAAGTGCTTTGAGCAGTTTTCATCAACTTTGGTGACTGATTTATATCTATTAAGATAACCTCCCTTTAGTTTTTCATAAGTTTCTAATATGACATGGAAAAGTTATTCAACTTCATTCTTTGAAAAGGGGACGGGCGTATCATGCGCTCATGGCGCAGCTGTTTATTTATACTAGTACTTGTTTTACCCAGGAACATATATATTGACAGATATACTATTCCCAGTTTTACCCAATATATTTAAATATATATATTTGTTATAGGGGAATCATTGCTAGCGCTGCATGCAATAATACTCTATCTATTAAGCACCTAATTGTCAAATATAGGAGTACTAGGGGAAAGGTAGCGGATTTTTTAAAATAAAATTCCCATATGTTCAACATAGAAACACCAAAAGGGCACATTATCCTTAATTGATGATTGCTTTTTCATAGACAGACAAACCTAGCTGGATTTCATCTGAAAATTAACTATTGATGGTACATCTTTGAAAATCTGTGTTAAATTTATTGACGTTTTTAGAATCTGTTTGAAGACCATATCGTAAAATGCCTTTCGTTTTTATTTGCTGTTTTATTGTTGTTTCATTGGCCAAACCCCAAAAATGTCCCTTTAATCCGATTTTATCTACTACAATTACTCAAATATAAGTCTTCCATTGTAGACGTGTGTCTCTTATATGGTACACTTTAATGCCACACAATATCACATTGAAATTAACCTTTTTGTCCACAAGAAACCTAAGGAATATATCAAGTTAAAATTCAAAAACATGTGTACAATGACTTCACGTTAAAGAGTCTGTTGCGAGTTTGATTCATTCTTTTGTAGACAAATTTACAAATTTACAAATGTACTAAAAATTAAGATCATGTTGATTTAATCTTACCAGAGACATTATATGAGGATATGGATGGGGTTTATAGAATTGCGAATAATGGGAAAAAATATAAAAATATAAGAATAGAGAAAATTTTAGCCCCCCTTTTTATAGCTTGCTGTTCGGTGTGAGCCAAGGCTCCATGTTGAAGGCCGTACTTTGACCTATAATTGTTAATTGTCTACAAATTGTGACTTGGATGGGAGTGGAGAGTTGTCTCATTGGCACTCATACCACATCTTCCGTTTATATCTACTCAATGTATCAAGAAAATTCACCTGAATCAATGATTGATTAAATGATTGTTTCTTACTTAATGTGGCAAACATTTCGAGATATTCAATGCTAAGAAATTGGTCTAAGAACTAAACCATAGATTTATAATTGAATTATTAAAATGAAGTCAAGGGTGAGATGTCTCCTGTTGACCGGTAAAAGATATCCTAATCCAAGTACGAAATCATGAAGTATTTGAAGAAGTCAAGGTCAACTGAGACCTGCCAGACAACAAATGTACACCTTACAAACATATTATGTACCGATTATCAGGTTGTCTGCATATTGATATCGTAAAATATCAGCTGCGAGTCACAATATGAAGCTTTTTGTCGAGTGAGCGCAGCGAACGAGATCAAAAAGGCTTCATATTGTGTCGAGCAGCTGATATTTTACAATATCAATATGCAGACATCCAGATAATCGATTTATCGGGTTGTATTTACGTATTTTGCATGATAGAAACAAGTGTTTTTCTTTGTTTCACCAGCAAACCGGAAGATGACGTGATAAGTTCAGGTCAAACTTATCAACGTCGGTGATATGTCCCTTTATTCCGATAAATTTTAAACTAGATCTGTGTTTTGTGGTAATAAGCATTGTGTATAAGTTTCATAACATTTGGTTGAGGCAAACTTAAGTTAGAGAACGGAAACTAAATTTTTTGTAATTTTTCCATTTATAAAGGGGCATAACTCTAGAACGGTTAGAGTGACCCTATCAAAATTCAACCTTGATCTGTATTTGGTGGTAATAAGCATTGTGTATAAGTTATATAACATTTGGTTGAGGCAAACTTAAGTAAGAGAACGGAAACTAAAAATTTTGCAATTTTTCCATTTATAAAGGGGCATAACTCTAGAACGGTTATAGTGACGCCACCAAAATTAAAACTTGATCTGTGTTTTGTGGTAATTAGCATTGTGTATAAGTTTCATAACATTTGGTTGAGGCAAACTCAAGTTAGAGAACGGAAACCAATTTTGGGACATACGGATGTACGTAAGTAACGATTTATGATTATTGCTTAAAATTTTACACACTTCTTAGTTATATTAATCTAAAGATCTGTATACTTTTTGGTTATGATTCAAAATTTTATTTTAGAGATATTGATTTTTTTTTAAAGGGGGTTTTCACATGTCGCGCCGTATCTCAAAAACGATTTATGATTATTGCTTAAAATTTTACACAATTCTTATTTATATTAATCTAAAGATCTGTATACTTTTTGGTTTTGATTCAAAATTTTATTTAGAGATATTGAGTTTTTTTTTAAAAAAAAGGGGGGTTTTCGCATGTCGACCCGTATGTCAGAAACGATTTATGCTTATTGCATAAAAATTCACACACAAGACGACGGGCGTATCATGCGCTCATGGCGCAGCTGTTTATTATGATGTTTATTATGTTAGGGTGTGGCACTTTTTCAACCCCCACCTTTGCTTATTAAAGTCATTGTCATTTATGCAGTACTATTATAATTGTTAAGATGTAAGTTGCATTTTAAATTATTTTCTGAATAAATGACATTTTGCTCAACTTGTGTTTTATTAACAGCAAACATAGCTCAGACTCTTTGATCTAGGTCATTTATACAAGGTTTTCTCGTTGTTTTCTTTGTCTAGGAACATTAGCTGACAAACAAATCATTTTCTCGACAATATGCCTATAATGAACCTTTTTCACTAATTCCAGCGATATGTCTGCGAAAGCCCGAGCATGTTTTCTTGATTGTCATCATGTTGTAAGTATCAAATAGGACCAAAAGAAATCATTTCGGAACACCTCCAGGATTCAAAATTTCTAACGACATGAGAAAAACTTAAAAACGTTCGAAAAAGTCTAAATGATAATGGAGATATTGTATGACTTCTGATTCCATCACGGTCATCATCTTAAAAATCAGTACATGAAAGTTCTTTAGTTTATAAAAATGTTATGATAAATAAGAAAAAAATTAAAATAAAACTACAATAAACTATATCGTTCCAAAGAATGTTTTTACCTACTGAAAGTAAGCTATACGCCCATGACTTATCATGCTTTGAAAAATGCCGTCTTATACTCTACTTTGAAAGCTGTACTTCAGAGAGGATGCCCAATGTCATAAACAATGCAGGAAAATGTTCTTGCACAATGCCAAGAACAACAACAAAGTGATGTCAATTGGTTGAAAATTGAGTAACATTGAATAATAACAATAACAGTACCAATTTTACTGCACAAGATGTCCATTTCGACAATTAATGTCTCTTCGGTGATGATCAAAGCCAAAATATTAGAAAATCCCAAACCAAATACAAACGATCAAAACCAAAAAGGAAAAAAAAAGCCAAAACCGGATTGGAGAATTATCATCAGGAAAAAAAATGTTTAACTTAGGTTGCAACTTGTAATATAAAAGAGAGGACAAAGATCGGCGCGGGACGTTTGCGCTTTTTGGTAGGACATAGGCTATATATATATTAAGTTTAAAAATCATTTAATACAAAAAAAAACCAGCACATTCATTTATTTATGTAACAGCTTAAAGTTATTCTTTTCTTTCGTTAGATGTTGGGTTACTTTTCCACTGACCAATATCCCACATGATTCTCCTGTTTTTTTGGGGAAATTATTTTCAATAAGTCAATGAGAAATTTGAAAATTACACATTATTCAGTAAGTGAAAAGAAAAAAAAAGTTATATCACTTTTATCTGAAAAAAAATTAGGTAACTGTAATTATTTTAGAGATAAAGGCTTATGAAATTTCATATCCGACATCTAGAAAGCCCGAATTACTAAATATGTCTCCGTATAATAGCCATGAATCTTTCTTCAAAGTCATACTGAACAGCATGTGGTAAAAATTTTCGGTCTTCACAAATTGAAACAATCTGAGAGAAACTATGATGGAAGAGTTCCTCGCACTTTCCAAACTATAGAATGAACATACGAGCGCAAATATCCAAATTGTTTAAGCGCAAGTGTCCTCTTGTGTTACAGGTAAAAAAGCCAAAACGTCCTGCGCCCCTAAAGATAACAAAGGGATATTCAAACTCATAAGTTGGAAATAAACTGACAATGTCATGGCAAAAAACGAATCACGACAAATAGACAAACACAAAACACAACATAGAAAACTATAGACTGAGCCACACAAACCCCACCAAAAACACGGGGTAATCTAAGGTGCTCCTGAAGGGTAAGAATATCCTGCTCAACTCGTGGCACCGTTGTGTTGCTCATTTAACTACACACCTGGTTATAAGTCTAAGGACAGTCTTGGGTTCAATAAAACCACACGCACACCGTGAGAACTCCTCTGGGCGAAAACCGTTTATGACGTCGTTACACATTGTTGTTTTAACGACCAACTGGAAGACGTCTTCATTGTGACGTCGGCCCTTCCCATCAGTCTTTTATTTCCTTCACTGCAACGGGAAAAGAAATTAACTCAGAGATTCAGCTACTTTCAGAAGAAAATTAATAAGATTATGGAACAGACAGATATCATCATGACCATATATATTCCAAGGATGTACGGAATAGATTATGTTTTAAAAGGAATGTAAGTATTTGAATAATTTAGAAACGAATATTTGTGGTATACCTTTACGATATTGTGGGGAGGGGCGGACATTTTGTATAACATGAATGTTTCAACCATAAAATATGCTGCTTTTTGAAACTTTTTAGTTAATTAAATTATAATAAGGACTGTTATCGACAGAATGGTTTATTTTTCTTTATACTGGTTTTGATATTTACATTTTTTTTTCTTATCTTTTTCTAGGGACTTTATCAAAAAGACCCCTAAATGGCTAAAGCAACATAAAGTAACTAGGTAAATTTGTTTCAAAGAAGCCAACTTAAAATTAAAAAGAAAATAATAAATGGTAAATCACCAATTGCAAATGCATTATATTTTTTTCCAGATGAGCAAACAAAGTCATGTAATGTTGCTTCCTCGGACTTCCTTAGTAATTTTACACAATCTACGTAATGGTAAACCTTTTTATAGATAAAAAGAAAAAAGAAAGAAGAAAACAGTGATTTTTTAAATATAATGCAAAAATAGATATATTGTAGATTTGACAATAAGATTATCAAACAATGTGAGAAAAAGATCAGAGAAATGGAAAAAGAATTAAATTTGCACAGACAAATTTACATGCAATTGCAAAAGCAGCAAAAGGTAGGTGACTGAACTTTAAATTTGATTGGGGAAATGCGTCGGGGGAGGGGGCATCACTTATACCAGAAAAAGGTCACAAAAAAATGACTGCAAAAAGTAGAAAGGCACATCAAATAAAAACGTAAGGAAAAATAGTTACCATCAAAATCAAGAAAAAACGGAAAAATTCATATTGCAAGAATGCACACGTAATTGTTCGAATATAAGAAAAATAGGTTATATTCCCAAAAAATTGTCCTTTAAAACTTGCAATTGATAGAACTTGGCAAAAATACTTTTCAAATAGTGTACAAATCGCATTCAGCTACCGATACTTGAATGATGGAACTAGTTTTATACAAACATTCAGTAGTTGTAATACATGTAGTATAATGAATAAATTCATGTCTTCAACGGTTAGAGGATATTATTAAGATTCGTCCCAGGAAATTAATTAAAATTGTTAAAATATAAGAAAAAATGCATTTTTCTTACAGGGCACCAACAAAATTGACAACTTTATTAAATTTAAAACTTCCTCCTTTTACAAAAACTTTGCAACAATACAAATCAAAGATGGTTTAATTTGATTTCTGAATGCATTCAGTGGTTGACTTTATACAGTAGTTCTATAATTTTATCAATAAATTCACGTTTCAGGTGTGTTGGCTTGCCAACAGCAAAGTTGCCAAGTACCAAAATTGCTTAAATACCTCAAAGAAGATCTATGATTACATGGCGGGAAATTTAAGTAAACGTGGGGAAAGTGTGAAGCAAAGAACCGTGAATAAGATTCAGAACCATCTTCAAGGAAAATTAAAGCAAGCGAAAAGGGCAGAAAAGAAGTACAAAACTCTTCTCGAACTTGAATCCAAGACAAGGTTATTCATCAAAAAGGTAACTATAAAACATCATAAGCCAAGCAGACATATACATAAATTTAATCAACTAAACAGCTAACTACATAATTATAATAAGATTAGCCACTTCAATGTAGAAACAATATTGCATGAAACACAGGCGACCGTTTCCAACACACGCAAGTCTGAAACATGACACACAAAAGGTTATACAACATAAAATATTAATTTTACTTATCTGCTACTGAATTATAAATGATAAATTTTGGGTGAGAGGCGTACTTCTTGTCAACCAGCTACTTTTGATCATAATATCATGGTTTCATATGTCATTATGTTAACCTTCTCATTGCAGGTTGCATGACAAGATGAATAGGTTTGCCATAAGGAGACATTATTCAATTTTCAAACACATTTTTTTTTAATTTTTCAGCTTGAACAGGACACATTCAATTTGATTGAGTTCCAAGTGAACGACAGGACATCGACACCAACAGCAGTGTAAGTAAAATGTGGATGTACCTATATCAGTCCAATAACATAACTACTTATCATTGAAAACAGTATTATTGACATTTCAGTGTCTTTCTTGTTGGGTTCCTGTTCCCCATTTATCTTTATCAATCAATTAATAAATCAATCGTTACAGCAGAAAAGGGACGACAAATAGAAGAGGAATAAAAATAACTTCATACATTAAATATGGATAAATGAAAACTGAACAAACTTTTTGATCAATAATATGCTACAATTTTTTTTTTCATTTTATTTTAGTGACAGAAGGATACACACAACCATATCAGTACAAACTCTCGTGCAAAAAATGAGCAGCAGATACCAATTTACTCTTCCTCAGGTTGGTTCATTAATTATCTTCATACGCATCTATGTCATGTGACTGAAAATTACAGCAAAACTCATTCATGTATTAAGCAATATTGTCAACGATCAATAAAAAAGTGGAATTGTCACAAAACTTGTAAAACATGTTACTAGAATCAACTTGAGCTGTTTCAATTTTTTAAATGGGCAAATTTCCAAAAAAAAATCCTCTGTTATATAAAAAAAAGAGGATCAGGAGAGGATAGGGACTTCACTTCTGTAATACAAATTAATGTATTTAATTTTTAGGCTTATTCTTTGAACTATTATTCTCTTTTTTATTTTCTCTACTCTTTTTTGTTTTTGTGTCCATTATAAGATTGGCAATCTGAAAACAAATTGGTCATCACTTTTACATATTTTATCCTTGATTGTAAAAAAAAATCTAAAGACAATATAACTTAAATTCTGAGTAAATACCGTAACAAAGTTAAGTTTTTTTATACAATATAAGCGAAAACTCATTATACAGAAGATATTACTAGTAGTAAATCATTAAACTACACAATCCTTTTTTTTATTGAAAGTTAGATATTTGAAATATTAATGATATCTACTCAGTTTAAAACAGTATTTTGGGCCATTAATTACAAAATATAATATCTCTTAATTCAAATGAGAATAGGACTAGCGGTACACATTTCCAGGAAATAGATGAATCAAAAAATGAAAAAAAATATCTTTTTATTTGTTTAAATCTCTTTTTTCAGGAGTTCACTGAGAAGAATGGATTCCATACAAAGTTACCAGATGTTGAATTTGTCAAACGTGAATTCCTAAGATAAAGACTGTTGTGATGATGAGACACATATCATTTTTTTGTAAATAACTTTTGTGTTTTTGTTTTATTTTTATGTTTTACTTAATAAATTGAATGGTTATGTGGTCTTTATTTTACACATTTAGCTAAATAACAAGAAACGAAATTTGAAAAAAAAAGAACATCGCTACAGATCTAGTTTTTAATTTCGTAAACTCTCGATCTGATTGATTGATTGTTGCTTTACGTCCAGTGGCTAATATTTCGCGCATGTTCAGGACGATATGTCATTGGCATATGTATATTTATGCGTCTTATTTTCTAAACTTTTTGGTCTTGATTACATACTGTAACAGAAATGTGTATTGTATTCAACGAAATTGGTAAGTGTTCAGAAGTCTCCCTATTTCCAAGTTCCTTAGACAGGCAATGAAAAATAATATACTGGCTCTAAAAGAGTAAAGACCAATTAGACGGCAAGCAAAAATATGTTTAATTTAGAAGACAATGTCTAGTTCTTACAAACACAGTCACCGATAGTTATTTGATGATGAATTTTGCGGTTTTTATCTACAGTAAAGCCAACACAAAGTCTTTAAAATTGGTGTTCACTTCTTCTGTAAGCTTGAATCCTTACATTTAAGAAAAAGATAAATTAAACTGTAGTCAAAATAATTTTTATCGATATTTTAAGATCTCAATTCTCCGCCTTTTTCATCATGTCATTTAAAGGACTTACAACTCTCAAGGGGTACATAAAAATATACTTTTTTAGTATGTGTACTATTATACTAGATTACGAAAATAATGTCGTACTGTTTACTCAGATGATCCCAAGATCCGAATGTTGAGAAATTGATGACACGAGATTTCTATCTCAATATCGCAAATAATTTCATCTGTCAAATTTGATTTTCATTGTATTCTGAAGTATACTGATTTGTATCACTACAATATAATAGTTATTACGGTGATGTTGAATTTCATGTCATTTATTCATCATCCACGCACGAACTTGTCTCAGAAAAAATATATCTCTGTACATTAACCTCAGTTTCAGGTATAGATATGTGATTTTTTTCTGTGACAAGTGCTTTTGACCATCCACAAGAACTTGCGGTCATCCGATGTTCAGTACTTCAGTACTTTGATTATAGTGTGTTCTTATGTTGTACTGTTACGCCACTGTCCTAGGTTAGGGGAGGGTTGGCGCGCCTTCAAACTAGTTTAACCCCGCAACATTATGTATGTGCATGTCCCAAGTCAGGAGCCTGTAATTCAGTGGTTGTCGTTTGTTGCTGTATATCATATTTGTTTTTCGTTCATTATTTTGTACAAAAATCAAGACTGGAGAGATCGAACCTTAAGGTTTGCATTTTTCTGTACTTAATCAGTGAAAAATCATATCCTTACAATGGGTTAACCAACCCCTAAAATTGTCCGCATAAATGAACATTGATTTTTAAATATAACTTGCACCTTTGTCGTTTTCTGTTTATAATGTCTGTATAGTGCTAGTCACAATTTGGTAGATATAAGGATATGTGGAGTACAGTAATACATTATTGGTAAGCAACCAAACCAACAGAAGTTAAAAAAATAAACGACATAGGTCACTTGCGACACTCAAAATTAAAAGAGCATGTCAGAAATCCTAGTTCGTTTTATGGACTTATTTGAGGGTCTGGATAGGATTTACAGAATAGAGAATGATGGGCAAACAGAACAGGATAAATGGCCAAAAAAAGAGAGAAATAGGTAAAAAAAAATACAGAATAGAAAATAATGGGGTACTAAAATATAGAGAATAGAGAAAAAAAATTACAGAATAAAGAAATGGAGGAACCCCCATCCAGACCTTCTTATATCATATTTGTTATTCGTTTATTGTATCGTATAAGGCTGTTAGTTTTCTAGTTTTAATTGTTAGTTTGAAATGCGGTGTGAGTTTTGTTCATTGTTGAAGGCCGTACGGTGACATATAGATGCTAAGTTCAACGTTATTTGGTATCTGATGGAAAATTGTCTCATTGGCAACCATACCATAATATTTTTTTTTCAATTTAAAGTAGCAGTGTACCTATGAATAAAAGGAGATGTTAAATGTGACAGCAACCGAACGACACGAAAGACACCAATATAAGACATCTAGAGTCTAATGGTAAATATACCAGCCGATCCTGCAATATTAGTCACTATTAGTGGGAATCTATTAGTAAAATTAGTCTGCTAGTAACACTAACAACAGTATACTTTTATACTGTACAGTATAGATGTTACCTGCTGGTAGTTATAACAAAATATGTTCAATTCGGGGACATCAAAAATCATGACAAGGGTTGTTTTGATTCAAAGAAATATTGCGTGTTGAATGGCACCAACATGATTTTCATAAGGAAAAATTTCCAAATCAGTCACACAATACACGAGAAGAGGTAAAAGAAGGGCTTTGCTGTCTGATCCTTTTCGGGTAAAAAATGATAAGCCGTGACTTAGAAATATCGGCGTAACAACTCAGGAAGTAACGTCAACTAGTCAGGCACAGACAGCATTGAAAGAAGAAACAAAACAGAAATATCCACATGACATTCAGATTGATCATAGTAATCAGCTGGTAATGATATTGAGGGTAATGAAATCATTTTTAGAAAATGTTAAACGAGTCGACACAAGTTTTCCAGATGTACTCGGTTTTACATACAGTGCTGTTTGCAACGCCGTATCCTTCAATTTCATTAAAGACATTAACTTGAACGGTGTATAAAATGCTTGCAAAAGTGAGAAAACAACATAAACGCCAACGTGTAAAAAGATTTTATTTAAAAAATTGATTGATTAAACGAGATTACTCCGGAAGAATTCCGATTTTGATTCCGTTTTATATTTTATTTTAGCTCTCTACGTGTGAGGTAGAAAAGGTAAACAAAAACAAAGTTTCTTTTTTTCTCTCTTTTGAAATACGCTATATAAAAAAAAACAGGCAGCTAATATTAGTACCTATTGCAAGATTGTCATATTTACATAAAAGTGCAATTAAATTCTAGAATTAACAAATAAAATTTGTTCGGTGTAGAAAAAAAAACCTTTACCGGGATTGCCGCTTGCCAAACTGAAAACACCATCAAATGGCATCTTTTTTTTTTTTCTTCTTCTTCCATATACTGCCCACATTCAACATGATGAATATTCTGGCAAGTTGCGCATGATTAAAAACAGGTTAAAAAGAGGATAAAAACAAATTGTTCTGTTGATTTAGTTTGTGGTTTTGGTGACTTGAGACTTGAATATCTCAAGAGACTTTGCTGTGGCGGTATCTGGTGGCAGTTTGTTCCAATCCTTGACGGTGTTTATGAAGAAGGACCATTTCCTACAGTCTTTGGTGGCTGGCTGTAATAGGTAAGTATGTTGTCCTGTCCGGTTTGAGCTTCTTGTTGGTTTTTGTAGATATTTATTCTTGTCTATGGCTACAAGGTCGTTTGTTATTTTGTAACACATGATGAGTCGTGCTTCTTTTCGTCTTGTTTGTAAGCTTTTCCATCCTAATTCATTTATCATGTTGCTGACACTTGATCTATTTCTATGTCTGCTGGTTACATATCGTGCAGCTCTTCTTTGTACCTTTTCAATTTTATCTATGTGGTTTTGCTGGTACGGGTCCCATACTGTCGTGGCGTATTCCATTTGGGGTCTTACTAATATTTTATAGGCATGCTCTTTGATGGATTTTGAGCTAATGTGGAGGTTTCGATGTAGGAAACCAAGGCTTCGGCTGGCTTTTCCTGTGATGTTGTTTATATGTTCTCCCCAATCTAGATCATTTGCGATGGTGCAGCCTAGGTATTTAGTTGATGTTTCATGCACCAGAGTATGGCCGTGGAGTTTATAGTCCCACTTGGTTGGCTTTTTCTTTTTTGTAACAGTGAGGACACTACATTTTTCAGGATGGAACTCCATTTTCCAGAGTTCTTCCCATTTTGCCAGTTTGTCCAGGTCTTCTTGGAGTTTATGGCAGTCGCTGTCTGATGAAATTGTCAAATAGACCACAGTATCGTCCGCAAACAGTCTCACTGTGGAGTGTAAGCCTTCTGGTAGGTCGTTGATGTAGAACAGAAAAAGACTGGGTCCTAATACTGATCCTTGCTGTACTCCGGATTCTACTTTTACTTTGTCAGATGTTTCGCCTTCAACAACTACTACCTGGGTTCTATTGGTGAGAAATTCCTTTATCCATTTGTTTGTTTTACTTCGGATGCCATAATGGTGTAATTTATGGAGGAGTAAGCTGTGGGACACCTTATCAAAAGCTTTTGAAAAGTCAAGTATTAGCAGATCTGATTGTTTTCCGTTTTCCAGGTTTTTTGTGATGTCATCGATACATTCAAGGAGTTGTGTTTCACATGATCTTTTACTTCTGAAGCCGTGTTGTAATGGGTATAGTATGTTATTTACCTCTGCATGTTTCATGATGTTACTGGTGACTATGTGTTCTATTATTTTGCAGCAAATACATGTTAGGGATATTGGCCTATAGTTAGCTGCTATGTATTTCTGGCCTTTCTTATATGCCGGAGTGACATTTGCAGTTCGCCAGTCATCGGGTATCTTTCCTTCCTCCATTGAAAAATTGTATATGATGGTTAAGATTGGAGCAATTTCACTGGCTAGTTCTTTCAGAATCATTGGCTTGATGTTGTCTGGTCCAGCAGCCTTGTGTGGTTTTAGATTTTTCAGCTGTTTTTCCACTCCATTAATTGTGATGATTATTTGTTCGCTGTCTGGATAATTTTCTGGTAGATCTGACATGAGTTTTTTCTTTTCAAAATCTCGTTTACTGATTGGACATGCAGCAGAGAAGACTGATTGAAATTGATCATTTAGAATATTTGCTTTATTTATTGGGTCAGTTTCTAATTTCCCATTTCTTCTAAGTGGTGCTACTCCATTTTTATCACTTTTCTTGTGTTTGATATAGGTCCAGAATCTTTTTGTTGGTGAACGGATGTCCTCGTTATCTTCTGGAGTTATTATGTCTTCTATATATACTTCCAATAGGCTTGTCTTGATTTTCTTTGGATGGTTTGTTTCAGTTGTTTAAATCTTTTAACATCAGTAGCATGGTTTGATTTCTTTTTCTTTTTATAAGCTCGGTCTCTTCGTCTCATAAGTTTTTTGATTTCCTGGGTTATCCATGGGTTTTTGTCCTTAGTCTTGCATACTTTGGAAGGTATATGCTGGTTAGTACTGCTTTCTAGGTCTTCTTTGAACATGTTCCAGAGTATATTGATGTTTGTCTTCTTGTTCAGAAGATCATACTGAAGGTGTGCCTATATTGAAGTAGAAGTAGATAATAACTTTATATAAACCCTTAAGTGATTAATTGATGTCTACTCTTAAACAGTGATATCTTTAGATAGATATTTTAGATTTTAAAGTGTTGATGCAGTCTAAATTGACATTAAGCCCAATTTTATCGTCAAGAATGTAAATAATGTACAGTGATATTGGTGGAAGATATTTTTATTCATGTTGTTAAATACACTACTCTGAAGAGGTGTGCCTACATTGGCAGAAGCTATATAACAAGATACAGATTGGCAGAAAATATAAAGATACAGATACATGGACCTGCTAACGCACAAATTCTTCATTAGAGAAGACATTTAAGAACTAACATGACGGTACCCAAATTGCACCTATTTTGACAGTTTTTTCACCTAGGTTTTTTTATGATGCAGACAAAAGTTTCCAATCTGTGTTTATTTTGTAGATGTATACTTGTTTACTATATAGTTACACCTATTTAATTTTGAATCCATATTGAATCATTGAAAAATGAGTATGAACCGACCTCCAAACGATCCAGGATTCCATTACGAGGAGTACCCAAATTGCATCGGCCAGCCGGCCATTCTTAAACTCACATCCTTAAGAATTGAATAACAGCTAGATGTTTTGTTCCATTTCTTCAAATATTTAGAACAATTTGACATTAGTCCATGCTTACTATCCATTTAATAAGAAATGATGACTTTTTGAGAACTTCGCATGACGACGATTCCGTAGATTTACTTTTTCCAGTGAAAGCTTCATCTGTTGATATTTACTGTGAACGTTTTGTGTATATTTAAATATATTCAGCTATGTTAAAAGACATGTGTAATGTCAAATCATAAAAATACTAAGTGTTTATTCTTAAAGAAAACTTGTAAGATTTCCACAGCTGTTTTTGTTGAATATGTGCAATTTGTGTACTCAGTGCAATTTGGGTACTGTTACGTTATATCTGTTCTCTACAGAGCTAAGTATTTAGTGACAATCTATTTTCGTATTGGATAATGTATCTGGTCTAAAAAAAATAGTTTGCCACAAGTATTTAGTGACAATTATCTATTCCTGTATGAGATGATGTATCTGGTGTGATTTTTTTATTATTTTACCACTGAATGAATCACCAATCAAACTATATAAATAGATTGAAGTTAAAAAAAATATCTGGAAAATTAACTGAATCCTTAGACAGAATGAATAATATAATTATAACTTTTTTGTTATGCCCAACTGCTAGTTGAAGGGGCATTAACTTTTACTGTTGTCATGATGTCCATCCATACATATGTCTGTCTGTACAGAAATTGGTTTCCATTTTCTTACTTTATTTGCACTCAATTCTTTTTTTCACAGAACACAGATCAATTTATTCGAATTTGAGTGGCATCACTTTGACCGTTCGTGAGTTATGCCCCTTTATTAACGCAAAAATTGCTGAATCTTTCTTTTCTTGTCTCTAACTTTAGTTTGTCCCAACAAATGTTATAAAACTTATACACTACTTATTACCACAAAACACAGATCAAGTTTGAATTTGACACCCGTCACTGTAACCGTTCTTGAGTTACATGTATTTATGCTCCTTTATTATTAAATGGAAAAAATTGCCAAATCTGTGGTGGATCCGACAAACTGTTGTATACCGATTTTATTTATTTAGATATGATTTACAAACTTCAGAAAAGGTTGAGAAGCATTTTAATTCTAGGGAATTCCAACCTGAAGCAAGTTGTACCAATGGAATTGATGGAAGCCCCCATTAGAACACTGTGCATAACTGGGGTTGCAACTTCACCATCTCATACAGCATCTAGTTCATCAAAGATGACCTATGCTGAAGTGGTGAGACTTCCTGTGCATGCAACAGGTCAGACCAAACTAAAACCACGTTTGATATTAAGGTATGAAAATAATGTCTAATATTATAAGAATGAATGGAAAATATGCCGGAGGAATGTCTGTCACTTTTTGTTTTTATACACCCTACAAACAAAGTTTTGGGAGATACATAAACAAAAATATTATATTTCTCCTATTTCTTAAGAATTATATATATATAAACAGTCACATATTTAAACGGTCGTGTCGTCTGATTTTTTAAACAGAATTTTCAGATTTACTTTACATTTAATGAACAGCATACATGTAGATGTACTTGAACTTAAGTTATACACTGCATGAGAAAGGGTCCCGGTATTTTGATTGCAGGATTTGAAAAAGTTATGCGATACTTATTTATAATAGTCTATATGTTGGAAAGTCATGCACGCTTAAAATTCTTTTATGAGAGTGACACATTGTTCATTTTCTAAAATAAAACAGGATACACTGTAGATACAAGACAAAATGTATACTGTACTGAACAAATCAAGCGTAAGAAAATAAATCATGTAGACAAATGAAATATACTTGGAAATTGCCCGAACAAATATTGCCTCTACAGCTGCCCCAAAGAGCCCATTCTTAACGAAATTTGCAGAAAGGGTCTTTTACATATATGTACTATAGTTTAGTTACTATCTCCCTTTATGTTTAATATGACGGTGCTGGCTGTGAAATTTAATAATAATTAAACTACAAGCCATCTGCTGTACTGTGGATTCACTTATTTTCGTGGGTACCAATTTTCGTGGATTGCGGAAAAACTTGCATTTTCGTGGATATTTGATTTCGTGGTTTTGCAAAAGTCTTCATAAACCCTTATTGAAAATATGTTATTCGTTGAACATTTAATTTCATGGTTTACCTGTACCCACGAAATCCACGGAAATTGGTATCCAACGAATAATAATGAATCCACAGTATTTCAAAAGGCTATCTGTTTCTTCAGAAAATAACCATACTTTGTGCAGAGATTACATTTTTGTAACATAAAGAATCAACAATACTGTTATACAATTCTATAAGGAATCATCATTCAAAAATGTTAAAGAGGTACACCAAAAAATTAAGAAAGTTTTCCCCGTTTTCAAGCAACTCGACTTTTAACTTAATTGCAATAAAGATTTATAATAAATATAAAAATAGCAGTGCTGGATGGGGGATTTCCTTGTGTGAGTTGACTCAAAGTGCTAGTTTATTCAGGTTACACACATTTTATATTTGTAAATGCAGTTTTTATGTGAAGTGTACATATCACAAAAATAAAAGCTAATATTTTAAAAAATATCATATTTTTTGTTATTGGTTAATAAAGTTATTTTTTTTTTAATTTTGATAACAGTGTATGGAAATGAAGAAATCAATTGGAGTCCCTACATTCAAAAGGAGGAGTGTGTCTTCAGTTGAGATTGGTAGAAAAAAAGAAAAAACAGTTAGCATATTATTTTGAATAGTATGACTACAAATGGCCATTTATAATAGTATATATATATATATATATATAGTCATTAATAATATTATACCATAAATGATGGCCGGAGAACATAGCAGAACATCAGATAGTATTTTGTACATTTAATGTTTTTTTTTTATTTGGCTGATAAATCCAACATTGACATGAATGAAATCAAAATTTTCTTTTCGATTTATACCAGGTACATGCATGATAAATGTTATATACATTTTCCAAAATAAAGTGTTTATAAAATCTATGATGGAAAATAAATGCTGTATTTTTTATTCATAAATATCAAATGTTAAATAATTAATCCCCAAAAAATAAAACTTAAAATTCTTAATTCTTAATGTAGTCTCACAGATGAAGAAGTGGCACTTATGAAACAGGGTTGGTCATTGTTGCATTACTCTTTATTTGTTTATCTTTTGTTTTGCTCAACTATGCATTATTTTATTTGTTAACAATTTTACAAAGGGCTTCTGCAGAAAAAAAATACAAAGGTGTTTGAGTTGGAACTACATATTTATTTTAAGATACCTACATAAGAATGATAATTATTTTGCCATTAAACCTTAAAATGTGTATTTCTGAACCCGTTTGTACTTTTTCCTGGTAAATCTCTTACAAGAATGCATGGTGTTATTGTTTTGAACATCTAGAAACATGGCCCTATTACACATGATACATCTTCTTTCAAGAGGAATTAAATGATATTTAGATAAGATAGATATGCAAGTTACATGTAAAAAGTAAAGTAACAAAAATACTGAACTCCGAGGAAAAATCAAAATGTAAAGTCTGTTATCAAATGGCAAAATCAAAAGCTCAAATACATGAAGCGAATCAGAAAACAACTGTCATATTCCTGACTTGGTACAGGCATTTTTTATGAAGGAAATTATGGATTTAACCTGGTTTTATAGCTTTTTTTAGTAAAACCGTATTTAAAGAATAATAAGATCGTTAGAAACAAGGCAATTGACCTAATCATCATGCACAAAAGTAACTGCACGGTATTATGCTTTGGTCACTATAATGCATGGAGAGATTATGAATTGTGTCTATTTGATACAGCACTGATACAAAAAAAAACTAAAAAGAGATAATGAATGGCCATTGATATAATTTTGAAGTGGACTCACTTACACATGAGCTGAAAAAAATTAAAACCTACCAACAATATTACTTAATGATTGTACAACTACTGAAATTCCTTTTCTTTTAGTTTAAGACTGTTTAATTTTTTAGTTACTTTCATTTCATATTTAATATAGTGCATTTTTAATAGATACAGGGTAAAGACAAGTGATCTAGTATTTGGGGTCACAGAGGATGTGGCTGTAGTCCTACCAAACAAAGCTTTACTGGAACATAGTTTTTATCAGGTATTGTTGTATATATGTAAGACTCAGATCGACGTCCAGTCTCTAATTGATGTCCGTTCCTCAAATCGACGTCCAAATCTGACGTCACAATAAAATAACATTCCAAATCAACGACCAATTTTATGTCCCTCTAATCGACGTCTTTTTTGTTGTTCTCAAATCCACGTCAATTTTTTGGCTTCTCTAATTGACGTCCGTTTTATGGACATGTCGCAGTGAAATCTCATCTTTATCAAAGGTGGGTTGAACCTATAACTCAAAACGGTTGTTGAAAAATATAACCAAATTATAATACTTTTCAACAATTTGCCGTACGTTTTTATTCTTTCTATTGTTTGAGTCTGTATAGATGTACTGCCCTCTAGATATCTTTTGATTATCTTTGTCTTTGGGTTGTTGTCTCATTGTCGTACAATGTATACCCACATGTATTTGTTTATATGAACAATAAAAGAAAACGACAACGTAGGTCAAGAATATGAAGGTCTTTCACCAAAATATTATTATGCATGTACATGTAAAGTAATAATGATGTCTGTGATCGTCTTATTGTCATTTTCTGATGTTAAATTTGTCCTTTTATTAGCTCACCTAGCCCGAAGGACCAAGTGAGCTTTTCTCATCACTTGGCGTCTGTCGTCGTCGTTAACTTTTTTCATTTTGAACTTCTTCTAGAGAACCACAGAATGGAATGAAACCAAACATGGCATGAATGTTTCTTATGAGGTGCTGACCAAGTGTTGTTACTTTGAAGCCGATCCATCATCCAAGATGGCCGCAGCGGGGGACTTAGTTTAACATAGGACCCTACGGGAAATACATACAAATGTCTTCTTTTAGAGAACCACTGAATGGAATGAAACCAAACATGGCATGAATGTTCCTTATGATGTGCTGACCAAGTGTTGCTACTTTGAAGCCGATCCATAATCCAAGATGGCCACCTGCTGGGGACTTAGTTTAACATAGGACCCTATGGGAAATATTTACAAATGTCTTCTTTTAGAGAACCACTGAATGGAATGAAACCAAACATGGCTTGAATGTTCCTTATTAGGTGCTGACCAAGTGTTGATCCATCATCCAAGATGGCCGCCAGCGGGGGACTTAGTTTAACATTGGACCCTATGGGAAATACATACAAATGTCTTCTTTTAAAGAACCACTTCTTTTAGAGAACCACTGAATGGAATGAAACCAAACATGGCATGAATGTTCCTTATGAAGTGCTGACCAAGTGTTGTTACTTTGAAGCCGATCCATGATCCAAGATGGCCACCAGCTGGGAACAGTGTTTAACAAAGGACCCTATGGACAATACATACAAATGTCTTCTTTTAGAGAACCACTGAATGGATTGAAACCAAACATGGCATGAATGTTCCTTATGAGGTGCCGACTAAGTGTTGTTACTTTGAAGTTGATCCTTCATCCACGATGGCCGCCAGCGGGGGGACTTCCTTTGACATAAGACCCTATTGGAAATACATACAAATGCTTCTTCTAGAGGTGCACTGAATGGAATGAAACCAAACATGGCATAAATGTTTCTTATGAGGTGCTGATGAAGTGTTGCTACTTTGTTGCTGATTTACTGTTCAAGATGGCCACCAGGATTTTTTATTAAATTACAGGGCCAATATTAAACCAAATTTGGCCTCGCTCATTATTAGGGTATCTGTTATGATTTTAATCTATTTTAACATGATTTCCAAAACCAAAGTAGAATCAGGTGAGCGAAACAGGCTCTTGAGAGCTTCTAGTTTTGATACCAATAAAAGAAAACAGTAATTGTTTCGGTAAGCTACTAGTTTTTGATGAAGGTAAATCAAGAAAAGTGCTTCGTACGCATTAAATTTATAACGTGTTGTTTTCATTTATTTTCACAAAAAGACAAAAAGATACAGATAATATAAACAAAGATCAATTTGAAAATAAATGATTCAATGAAATTTATAGACATTGCGATGAGAGGAGACTCTCATCGATCAGACGTCGTTTTTGTGATTCATAATGTCACATTGGACGTCAATTAGAGGGTTAAAATATTGGACACTGATTTTAGAACGTGACGTCAAATTTGGACGTCGATTAGAGACCGGACGTCAATCTGAGTCTAACATATATTTAATGACTTGTGCTGATATATATAAATATATATATTGAACTGCATAAATATATCAGATCTCTGCATTTCCATCCATTAATAGTGTTACTTCAAAACCAAAAGACAAAATCATATAAAGAATATATTTGGACTACATTACAATGTATCTTGAATGCATTTATTTAACTTAGTGTAATATTAACTTCAGGTTTGATAATATTAAAATGTTCTTCAGCATCAATTATCATAGTTTGCTCATAAACTATTGTCTTAATGCTGAAAAATCTGATTTATAGTACCCGGTAATAGATTGTTTAAACTTAATATAGACTCACATAAAAAAGCAACTGCTTGAACCCATATCAATGCAGCCTACGAAGAAAATGTGTGTGATGAAGAAAGAAGAAAAGGTACACATTTTATTTATTTTAAACATTTCTGCCCAATTCATAATGCAAAGCATTACATATTAAAGTATGTTATTTTTTTAGTTCAGAGTTCTTGTTTAATGCTATTCTTGGTATATATTTCCACTTTCACCGAATTAAGCCATCGTAGTATGAAACTTTTTTGTATTCAGAGATGTGTGTTAATATTTCCACTTTCACTGAAGCCATCGTAGTAGGAAACTTTTTTGTGTTCAGAGATATGGGATATATGCAATAGTTGATCATTTAATTAAATTCATGGTGATTATTGTTGCAGAGCACCTTTAATTTTCCTGTTTGTCCAGTGATGTGCTTAAAAGAAGACTTTTTGATAGATCATGTTATTTTGGCCATACTAAAAAAATAAAAAAAGGTTTGATTGATAATGTCATATATTACATGAAACTACAGCCTTCATTCAAACACTCGGCATCTTCCCAAAACAAAAATGAAACATTTGATAGATTAGCGATTCAAAGAACTCAAGGACTCAAGGACGTTGAACCGAAAAACAACTCATAACCAATAACTATCACGTAAGAAAATGCTTGTAAATATTTAAAAAGTGTGTACATGACATTTGAAAAAAAGAAAGCGTGTATTACACAATTGAATAGGTAACTATGGATACATGTACTTTTTATCATATAACCAATTGGAATGTTACACCATAATTTCCCAGTCAATCATATTCATGCAATTTTTTATTCACTCCTTGCAGTGTAATTCAAGAAATATCTCTTAATGTGAGAAATAAACAACATGCTATAAACATGAGAAAATAGATTTAATTTTCTAAGGCTTGACACATTTATAAAATGATCAACATAGAATAAAGAATGGAAACGGGTAATGTGTCAAAGAGACAACAACTCAACCAAAGAGTAGAAAACAGCCCAAGGCCACCAATGGGTCTTTAATGTGCACTATTATATGATTGTTATAAGCAAAAAATAAATAAGAATTTATGTTCTTATGCCTTCATTTATTTTGTAGGCAGAATTCAGACAGACAGAGATTCGTCATTTCAGGTTAGTTATATACATTCAGAATACATCACACCATTTGACAATATGGTAAATTACTTAAAGGATGTTTTCTACTCAGTTTCAAAATATCAAGCTTTTCAGAACAGTGGTAAATATTGATAGGAGATTAATAAACTCACTCACTCACTCACTCACAACTAAAAGAGCTAAAATACTTAAAGGACTGTGTTGTTTATGCTTGTTTTTGAGATATAAGCTATTGAAAATTTTCAGGGAAAAATTCTCTCTTGAATTATGATATCTTTATCATTGACAAATCTTACTTCACAAACACTATTACAAAATGCTAGGATGCTAAAATTACAAGAATTTGATAAGATTTTTACAAATGGCTTCTCTCCGGCATAATAAAGATTTATGAAAAGAAAAATGAGTGAAGTGGCAAAAATAAATTTTGGTTTTCAAATGGACAGAACTAGAGGAATTCCAAAATCTGACAATAATTTAAAAACCTGACTAGCAAACATCTTTAATTAATATGGATTTAATTCTGCTGTATGGTGTTATTTATATTTGAACTTGGGGAAGATTTATAGAAAACAGGTGTTCAAATTGGTGTTGGTCCAAGGTCCATGACCTTCCATTTACTGGTTTGGACCTTCCCACCGGTAGTTAGTTACACCCGATGTACTTTAATATATTTGCAGTTTAAAAAAATTACAAAAACATATTGAGCAAAAATATGAAAATTTAGTATTAAAATGATCTTAATATATGCAACTATACTGAAAGGGAACTTATGTGGTTACTTACATTCTTTACCCTCGTGACGGGTTGACCTTTAAGTATAATTGGTCAAAGGTCAGGCTGGACCTTCCTTTGCCTAAAGTGAATTTGAACCCGTGGAATAAAAGGACATACAGGTATCAACAAGCATTTAATTCTTTTTTTATGCCCGCCGTAGTGGAGGGGTCATTAAGTTTTACCCTTGTCCGTTGGTACGTCCCAAAGTTAATTGGCTTCTGTTCTCTAACTTTAGTTTGCCTCAACCAAATGGTTCACTTTTACCGTTCTTCAGTTATGTCCCTTTATAACTTTATATGATGTGCAAGCGGGGGCATCATCTGTGTCCATCTGTGTCCCATGGACACATTCCCCATTTATTTTTAAATACATCATATATGTAGTGTGAGTGGTCAATTTCAATATAATTTGCTTTTTCTTTTTATTAGATACCAAATAAAGAAAATGCTGTTGAGGAACAGGGGAGTTTCTGTGATGAGAATGATACACAAAGAGCATTTGGTAGTGTATAATAGATGATATTTTGTTTTAATTGGATACAGTAAATAACAATATTTTTGTATACATTATTGTCACCATTTTCAATCTGACAACAGACTTGAATTTTAAATTAAGTTTAAAGAGGCATTACATGTATTTACATTTGCACAAACAAATATGTTGATAGGTTTGATTTCTTTCAAGAAAAATGCTATTTCTGCATATACTGCCTCTTTAAAAGTCTTACTTTTGAATATAGTTTATGTATAAATATATAAAAAAATCTTAAACATGGTGATTTGTGTTTGTAAAAAGTTCTTTTTATATTATATAAATTATTGCAGTTAATCATTCACTATTAATGTACTTTTAACATGTTTAAGCAATCTTTAGTTGTTGAAATTGTATTTTTTTCAAGATTTTTACCGTTTTTCATTTATCTGACTAAGTCAATCAAGTTAAAGAGTGTGTATATAATGCAACTGAAAACTCTTTATCTCTGTTCTGTATCTAATAATATAAATATATATCTATGTGTATATTGTTTCAGAGTGTAATGAAGTTGAGAGTAGTATTTTAACCAAAAGAACATCTGCCTTAACAACAGTGAAGGTTTTAGCGAGCAGGTGTTATTTGGTGATGTTGAAAGAAATCCAGGACCTACAATGGTATCAATCACCCCAAAAAAATGCTATGTTTGAGACTGAAATTTATTTAGGATTATTTGATCTGAAAAAAATACTTTTAATTTGAGACATATAAACTTAACTCATTGGCACTCATACCACAACTTCTTATATCTATTAACAACTTCATTAAAACCCATTTAATAATTCAGGCGTATTGGATAATGTTTAAATTCATCTTTACCATAATTTTCATGGAAATTTTATGTTTTATTGACCAATGGAAAATCTGGTTAGTACTCTGGTGAAGTAAGGCAGACTGGACATGCTGCTACAAACAGTTTCCATGGGATTAATTAAACATTTGATCAATTCAGAAATCGAATTATTTAAAGACCTGAACAAAAAATCAACTTTTACTGTCTTCTCAAATTATTTTTTTTTTTAGTTTTTTTTCCCTTTAATTTCAAAATAAGAAGAGACCTTACTGGTACAGTTTTAATTTTCCAGATCCAAAATAAAAAAAAATAAATAATTCTGATATAATTGTTACACTGTACTGTATGCTAATTCTATTGAAGATTATTGTTTAAAACCTCCTGCCATGATATAATCTTGTACTTTATCCATCTTATTATACACCCCACAAAGTTTTTGAGGTGATTAAATAATAGGTATCACCCTGTCTGTCTATCCGCCCATAAAAACAAAACAAATTGTCCTATCAAATCAATGTAATTATCTGCCCTTGATTTTAATAGTTTTTTTTTTCTAAAAAATTTAGATACGCTTAATCACACTTAATTTTTTGATAGTTTGATCTACCTTTCAAGCTAAAGATGTTCCAGTCGTATAATGAATTATACTTGATAAAATATTTTTAAACCAAAAAAGGTATTTTTTGCAACATGTCCAAACTGGAAGATCAGAAACGAAGACACCATTCCAAATTGAGTTTAATATATCAAAAGAAAAGCCAGGTCATCTTGTGGAAATGTGATCAAAACAGTTTAAACTTATTTTTTTTCATTTAGAATGAATGTTTATTTCTATAATTGAACCAGATTTTGTGAATTTTACATGAAAGCCATTTCATTTTAGGTTTATCAAGACTAATCTTAGTGCTTGCCATACAAGTGTCAAAGAGTGAAGGGCAAGAACAATTTTAAAGAACAGAGAAGACTTGTTTTATTGCACTTAGTTTTGAGTTTTTGTTTTATATTTTACCACTATGATAGAGTAATGTAACATTCAGGAAATGTATTGTTCTGATATATCTGTTTTATAATTTCTCCTTTTCATATGCCCGTTTACGGGACGTATTATGGTATACCATTGACCGTCTGTCCGTCCGTCCGTCCGTAGTCAACATGTCGGACATTAACTCAAAAATGCCTTAACCAATATGCATGAAACTTTGGTGAATTGTTTATATCTATTCACGTGAGCTCCCTTTCATTTTTTATAAATTTTGGATTTACCGTTTCCGAGTTTTGTGGGTTTTATTCATTAAAAAAGGGGGAATTTTCCAGTTTTTGGACAATAACTCAAAAACAATTTCACCAATTTGCAAGAAACTTTGGTGAATTGTTTATTTCTATCGACATGAGCTCCCTTTTGATTTTTATAAATTTTAGACTAGACGTTTCTGATTTATGGGGTTTTATTCATTACAAAAAGGGGGATTTTCCAGTTTTCTGACAATAACTCAAAAATGCTTTCAGCATTTTTTATGAATCTTTGGTAAATTGTTTATATCTATTGTTGTAAGCTCCCTTTTGATTATTATAAATTTAAGATTTTACGTTTCCAAGTTATAAGATTTTATTCATAAAAAAGGGGTGATTTTCAAGTTTTTGGACAATATCCTTAAACTGCTTATAGCAGTTTTCATTAAACTTTGATGACTGATTTATATCTATTAAGATAACCTCCCTTTAGGTTTTTATAAATTTCTGATATAACATTGAGAAGTTATTGTTTGTTTATAGTCTGACAAAAGATTTACTAAGTATTGCTCAACAGCACAGTGTATTGCACAACAGCAAGAAATCTTTAATTGAATATAAATTTAATTCATATAACCAATTTCAAGTTCTTTGACTACATTTATTCAGAAACCTATAATATGTCAAATATTTAATTACAATCCAAATTCAGACCTGTATCAAGCTTGAATATTGTGTCTATTTTTGCCCCAGCTGTTCAGGGTTGGACCTCTGCGGGCGTATCCAGCTGCGCTCAGCGAAGCAGTTTATTAGAAATGTGTTAGATGTTTTTTTATACCTTTTCCTACTTGAGTACCATTGACAACTACTTTCTTTAATTTTTTTATTTCCTAATATTAAGATGTCATTCTTGAATACCTAATATTTTGTAGGTATGAACTGTTTTTTTTTCTTCTTGATATGTGTAGTATAAATCCCCCCCGCCCCAATTATGTTTAGTTTTGAAAAAAATATATATACCATAAGGACTGTCCACTATGGATGCCTCTCTAAATAAAGATAAGAGAATCTTGGCATACATTAAATACAAATTTCTAAAAAAAAAATTATGAAGACTCCATACAAAAAAACTTTGGAAAGTGTCACACCAGTGATTCTTTTTGTATAATTCAGGTTAGTTCTAAATCTCATTTTTCATTGGGGATTTTCTTCATTGTATAGAGGATGCATTTATCATCTAGTTTAATATACCTCACAATGTGATTTTTAAATGTTGTAAATACAGAAAAACATACATAATGATTATGATATGCTAATACTTCATTATTGCAAATAATTTTACTTTAAATACTTCATTATTACAAATAATTTTACTTTAAATTATGATGAATATTTAAACTGGAATTGACTATTCACATTTTATGCTCGTTGATTGTTGACATTATGTGTTGAAAAACAGAAAGAAGTCAAAGGACTAAGAGTTACAAGACAGAAAGTCAAAAAATCACAATTTATTAATTTACAATTATTTAAATGTATAAAAGGAAATGCATTAAATATTGTCTCTTTCTAAGATAAATTGCTTGTGCATTATTAATTTTTGAAAATGGTAAATTTGTTAATAATGTGTTTGGTCTATAAATTATAAAAGATTAAAATGTCAATTGAATTAGTCTTCCTATTAAAAAAAAAATCTCTCAAAACCACATAGTGACCTCTTGCTCTATATTTTTTAATTGGTTACTTTTTTGTCTATTTTGTTTTATACCATAATATTATGCATGATAAATATAAATTGTGCTTTATGCATGTCACTAATGTATAGATAATTTTCTTTAAATGTTGTGTAAACTTTATTTAGGTATTTATGGTAATGTATTCATTTACCTATATACAAATTTAGAAAAATTAAAAGTTTTATAATAAAGAACAAAACTAATTAAAACATTTTTTGATTGATTTTTTATCCAATATGTATATTAAAAGGAAAGCTGTTCCAATAATAGATATGGCGTTTAAATATAACTTGCATGATATAGAAAATAAAACTGCAAAAGATAGAAAACAAGAGAGAAAATTGCTTCAAGAGGGTTGTACTGTCATATTCAAATTCACATTTCCTGTTTACAGAAGGAATGCAATATAAAGCCTGCATTGGACTTAGTATTGTAGCTAAGCATGTTTGAAATGATTTTTTATTAAATGATGACTACTATTTTAACTAAGTAAAACTAGATCAGGGTACAATCTGTGTGAATTATGTGGGTTTCTTAGAAAGGGTCTACATGTATACATGTATGTATTGTCAGT
Organism: Mytilus californianus; assembly: GCF_021869535.1. Lineage (NCBI taxonomy): Eukaryota > Metazoa > Mollusca > Bivalvia > Mytilida > Mytilidae > Mytilus > Mytilus californianus. The sequence goes on along the minus strand of NW_026262679.1, from coordinate 54,025,991 downwards.
GATTCTTAGATATTCTCAGTATGTTATGTCTAGTTCCAAGATCTAGTCTGAATGTATTTTTCCAATATTCAAACATGCAGCGTGTATGCTGTTTCTGTGGTTCTTAGATACAGTCTATGCAATATGTAATGGTTTTAAATTATGATACATGGCTTTATCATGTTACAGGATCATTTTTCTTAAAACACCTTTCATTTCAGTTTTTGTCTGTATAAAGCTTTATATTTCAAAAGTTAGAAGACCTAGATGCTGCAGATACCATATGTTACGAAATTTCCCTCTGTCAAATGTCCATTGTCCTCAGCCTCATTTTCATGGTTCAGCATCTGCTTAAAGAAAAACAATGTTTGTCATGTGAATTTCTTACATACTATGAGTAATAGGATAACTTTATTTGGTATATGGGTTCCTTGCAATGTCTACATTTCAGTCAGACAGGGTTCTTCTGACCTTGACCTCATTTTATGTTAAAGTTATGTGATCTGATCCATTTCTAAAATACTGGAAGCATTATGTCAATTATAGGTTGTGTATGTAATGATTGTAAGGGGTACATGTCAGTCCGGCAGGTTTCATCTGACCTTGATCTAATTTTCATGATTCACTGGTCAATGTTAAGTTTTTAGCTCACTGTTCCAAAGGAACTGTGAGCTTTTGCCATCACTTGGTGTCTGTTGTCGTCGTCCGTTGTCGTCGTCGTCGTCCGTCTGGTGTAAAATATTTCAAACATCTTCTCCTTTGAAACTACTGAACCAATTCCTACCAAACTTTAGCTGAATGATCCTTAGGGTATCTAGAATAAAGTTTGTGTTTTATTTTTTGTTTCGTCTAAAAACATGGCCGCCATGGCTAAAAATAGAACATAGGGGTAAAATGCAGTTTTTGGCTTCTATCTCAAAAACCAAAGCATTTAGAGCAAATCTGACATGGGGTAAAAGTGTTCATTAGGTCAAGTTCTATCAGCCTCGAAATTTTGAGATGAATCTGATAACCCATTGTTGGGTTGCTGCCACTAAATTGGTAATTTTAAGGAAATTTTGCAGTTTTTGGTTATTATTTTGAATATTATTAATGATAAAGATAAACTTAACAGCAAAAATGTTCAGCAAAGTAAGATCTACAAATAAGTTGATATGACCAAAATTGTCAATTGACCCCTTAAGGAGTTATTGCATTTTGAGGAAAATTTTTCACAATTTGTTTATCATGTTATCTTACTTTAAAAAATCTTCTCCTCTGAAACTATTAAACCAATTCCAACCAAACTTAAGCTGAATGATTCTGAGGGTATCTATAATAAAGTCCATGTTTTATTTTCTGTTTCGTCAAAAAACATGGCCGCCACCGCCATGGGTAAAATTGAACATAGGGGTAAAATGCAGTTATTAGCTCACCTGGCCCAAAGGGCCAAGTGAGCTTTTCTCATCACTTGGCGTCCGTCGTCCGTAAACTTTTACAAAAATCTTCTCCTCTGAAACTACTGGGCCAAATTTAACCAAACTTGGCCACAATCATCATTAGGGTATCTAGTTTAAAAAATGTGTCCGGTGACCAGGCCAACCAACCAAGATGGCCGCCATGGCTAAAAATAGAACATAGGGGTAAAATGTAGATTTTGGCTTATATCTATGAAACCAAAGCATTGAGAGCAAATCTGGCATTGGGTAAAAATGTTTATCAGGTCAAGGTCTATCTGCCCTGAAATTTTCAGATGAATTGGACTACCCGTTGTTAGGTTGCTGCCCCTGAATTAGTAATTTTAAGGAAATTTTGCCATATTTGGTTATTATCTTGAATATTATTATAGATAGAGATAAACTGTAAACAGCAATAATGTTCAGCAAAGTAAGTTCTACAAATAAGTCAACATGACCAAAATGGGCAGTTGACCCCTTAAGGAGTTATTGCCCTTTTATAGTCAATTTTTAACAATTTTTCGTAAATTTTTGTTATCTTTTACAAAAATCTTCTCTGAAACTACTAAGATGAATTTAACCAAAGTTGTAAACAATCATCATTAGGGTATGTAGTTTAAAAATTGTGTCTGATGACCCCGCCTGCGAACCAAGATGGCCGACATGGCTAATAATAGTACATAGGGTAAAATGCAGTTTTTTACTCATATATCTAAACCCAAAGCATTTCGAGCAAATCTTTCAGAAACAAAACTGTTCATTAGGTCAAGATCTATCTGCCCTTAAATTTTCAGACCATTCAGGCAACCCGTTGTTGGGTTGCTGCCCCTGAATTGGTAATTTTTAGAAATTTTTTCAGCTTTTGGTTATTATCTTGAATATTATTATAGATAGAGATAATCTGTAAACAGCAATAATGTACAGCAAAGTAAGACCTACAAATAAGTCAAGATGACCAAAATGGTCAATTGACCCCTTAAGGAGTTATTGCCCTTTATAATCAATTTTTAACAATTTTCATAAATTTTGTAAATTTTTACAAAATAATTTCCACTGAAACTACTGGGCCAAGTTCATTATAGATAGAGATAATTGTAAGCATCAAGAATGTTCAGTAAAGTAAGATCTACAAACACATCACCATCACCAAAACACAATTTTGTCATGAATCCATCTGTGTCCTTTGTTTAATTTGCACATAGACCAAGGTGAGCGACACAGGCTCTTTAGAGCCTCTAGTTGGCTTATATCTCAAACACTAAAGCATTTAGAGCAAATCTGATAGGAAGTAAAATTGTTCATTAGGTCAAGTTCTATCAGCCATGAAATTTTCAGATGAATCTAACAACCCATTGTTGGGTTGCTGCCACTGAATTGGTAATTTTAAGGAAATTTTGAAGTTTTTAGTTATTATCTTGAATATTATTAATAATAAAGATAAACTGTAAACAGCAAAAATGTTCAGTAAAATAAGATCTACAAAAAAGTTTAATGACCAAAATTTTCAATTGACCCCTTAAGGAGTTACTGCCCTTTAAAGACAATTTTTCTGAATTTGTTCATCTAGTTTGCTTGCTTTAAAACTGCTGAATCAATTTCAGCAAAACATAGGCTGAATGAGTTTCAGAATATCTAGTATAAATTTTTTATTTTATTTCCTTGTACGTCAAGAAACATATGACTAAAATGGAACATAGGGGGTAAAATGCATTTTTTTCGCTTTTGAAGATATGACAGATACAAAGAACATTTTAATGGAATTTTTACTACACTCATTAATATATATTGAAAAGCAAAATTATCATTGTGGAAAGATTTTAAGCAAAAAAAAAAACAGGTGAGCGATTCAGGTTCTTGAGAGCCTCTTGTTTGTGTTTTAGTCTTTTTTTCAAGTACTACATAAGCAATAGATCAACTATATTTGGTATATGGAATTATTGTAAGGTGTGCATGTGTGTCTGACAGGATTTATCTAAAATGTGAATTGTCTGTGATACTTGTAGTGAAACCTTAATCTATAAGACTCATAAAATCAAAGGTCAGTAAAGCAGGTGAGACATTTCAGTGTGTGCACTCTTGTGTGTTTTTAGAAGTCAAATATGATGTTTTGCCTTTGAAATGTACTTTTACTGTACCTATACAAGCAGAAAAACAAAGGCATTAGTCTAATTTAGTTAAATATAGATTATGAAAGATATAAGGCAAATGTACATGAAACAATCAGTAAAATATAGATAATGAAAGATATAAGCATGTACACGAGACAATGAGTTATGAAATATAGATGATAAAATATGTAAGGCAAATTGAAATAATTTACCCACAGCAAACCTTGGTATGCATTGTCTGAGTTTCTAATATACATTCTGTCAGTATTGTCTGTGGTTCCTAAATACAGCCTGTAAGTAGTGTCTGTGGTACTTAGATACAGTTTGAAAGTATTGTCTGTGGTACTTGGATACAGTCTGAAAGTATTGTCTGTGGTTCCTAGATTCAGTCTGTAAGTTTTGTCTGTGGTTCTTAGATAAAGTCAGTAAGTATTTTCTGTGGTTCCTAGATACAGTCTGTAAGTATTGTCTGTGGTTTTAAGATACAGTCTGTTAGTATTGTCTGTTGTACTTAGATACAGTCTGTAAGTATTGACTAAGGTTCTTACATACAGTCTGTCATTATTGTCTGTGGTTCTTAGATACAGTCTGTAAGTATTGTCTGTGATTCTTAGATTCAGTCTGTCAGTATTATCTGTGGTTTTTAGATACAACCAGTAAGTATTGTCTGTGGTTCTTAAAAAAAGTCTGTTAGAATTGTCTTAGGTACTTAGATACAGTCTGTAAGTATTGTCTTTGGTTCTTACATACAGTCTGACAGTATTGTCTGTGGTTTTTGTCGAGCCTGCAACTTTTGTCGCAGAAAGCTTGACAAAGGGATAGTGATCCGGCGGCCGCGGCGTTAGCTAGCTTCTTAGAAGCTTTATATTTTAGAAGGTGGAAGACCTGGATGCTTCATACTTTGTATATAGATGCCTCATGTTACGAAGTTTCCGTCAGTCACATGTCCAATGTCCTTGACCTCATTTTCATGGTTCAGTGACTACTTGAAAAAAAAGTTTAGATTTTTTTGTAATGTTAAATTCTCTCTTATTATAAGTAATAGGATAACTATATTTGGTATGTGCGTACCTTGCAAGGTCCTCATGCCTGTCAGACAGTTTTCACTTGACCTCGACCTCATTTCATGGATCAGTGAACAAGGTTAAGTTTTGGTGGTCAAGTCCATATCTCGGATACTATAAGCAATAAGTCTAGTATATTTGGTGTATGGAAGGACTGTAAGGTGTACATGTCCAACTGGCAGGTGTCATCTGACCTTGACCTCATTTGCATGGTTCAGTGGTTATAATTAAGTTTTTGTGTTTTGGTCTGTTTTTCTTAAAATGTATGCAATAGGTCTACTATATTTGGTGTATGGAATAATTGTAAGATGTACATGTCTAGCTTGCAGGTGTCATCTGACCTTGACCTCATTTTCATGGTTCAGTGTTCAAAGTTAAGTTTTTGAGTTTTGGTCTTTTTATCTAATACTTTATGCAATAGTTCAACTATATTTGGTGTATGGAAATATTTTATGATCTATATGTCTGTCCTGCAGGTTTTATTTGACCTTGACCTCATTTTCACGGTTCATTGCTCAGTGTTAAGTTTTTGTGTTTTGGTCTGTTTTTCTTAAGCTATAAGCAATAGGTCAACTATATTTGTTGTATGGAAGAATTGCAAGCTGTACATGTCTGCCTGGCATGGTTCATCTGACCTTGACCTCATTTTCATGGTTCATTGGTCAATGTTTAGTTTTCTTGGTTAAGTCTGTATCTTAGAAACTATAAGCAATAGGTCAACTATATTTAGTGTATTGAATGATTGTAAGGTGTACATGTTTTTCTTGTTTGGTTTATATGACCTTGACCTCATTTTCTTGGATCATGTTAAGTTTATGTGATAGTTGTAGTAAAGCTTTATATTTAGGACTATCAACATAATATCAATGATTAGTAAAAAAGGTGAGACATTTCAGCGTGTGCACTCTTGTTATATATAGTCTGTAAGTACTGTCTTTGGTTCTTACGTACAGTCTGTAAGTAATGTCTGGTTCTTACTTACAGTCTGTAAGTATTGTCTGTGGTTCTTATATATAGTCTGTAAGTATTGTCTTTGGTTCTTACGTACAGTCTGTACGTAATGTCTGGTTCTTAAGTACAGTCTGTAAGTATTGTCTGTGGTACTTATATATGGTCTGTAAGTATTGTCTTTGGTTCTTACATACAGTCTGTCAGTATTGTCTTTGGTTCTTACATACGGTCTGTCAGTATTGTCTGTGGTTCTAAGATACAGTCTGTTAGTATTGTCTGTGGTACTTAATTTTACAGTCTGTAAGTATTGTCTAGGTTTCTTACATACAGTCTGTAAGTATTGTCTGTGGTTCTTATATATGGTATGTAAGTATTGTCTGTGGTTCTTATATATGGTCTGTAAGTATTGTCTGTGGTACTTATATATGGTCTGTAAGTATTGTCTTTGGTTCTTACATACAGTCTGTAAGTATTGTCTGTGGTTCTTAGATTCAGTCTGTAAGTATTGTCTGTGATTCCTAGATACAGTCTGTAAGTATTGTCTGTGGTTCTTAAAAGCAATCTGTTAGTATTGTCTGAGGTACTTAGATACAGTCTGTAAGTATTGTCTTTGGTTCTTACATACAGTCTGTAAGTATTGTCTGTGGTTCTTATATATAGTCTGTAAGTTTTGTCTTTGGTTCTTACGTACAGTCTGTAAGTATTGTCTGTGGTTCTTAGATTCAGTCTGTAAGTATTGTCTGTGATTCCTAGATACAGTCTGTAAGTATTGTCTGTGGTTCTTAAAAACAATCTGTTAGTATTGTCTGAGGTACTTAGATACAGTCTGTAAGTATTGTCTTTGGTTCTTACATACAGTCTGTCAGTATTGTCTTTGGTTCTTACATTCGGTCTGTCAGTATTGTCTGTGGTTCTAAGATACAGTCTGTTAGTATTGTCTGTGGTACTTATATACAGTCTGTAAGTATTGTCTGTGGTTCTTATATATAGTCTGTAAGTATAGTCTTTGGTTCTTAGATTCAGTCTGTAAGTATTGTCTGTGATTCCTAGATACAGTCTGTAAGTATTGTCTGTGGTTCTTAAAAACAATCTTAGTATTGTCTGAGGTACTTAAATACAGTCTGTAAGTATTGTCTTTGGTTCTTACATACATTCTGTCAGTATTGTCTTTGGTTCTTACATTCGGTCTGTCAGTATTGTCTGTGGTTCTAAGATACAGTCTGTTAGTATTGTCTGTGGTACTTATATACAGTCTGTAAGTATTGTCTGTGGTTCTTATATATAGTCTGTAAGTATAGTCTTTGGTTCTTACGTACAGTCTGTAAGTATTGTCTGTGGTTCTTATATATGGTCTGTAAGTTTTGTCTTTGGTTCTTACGTACAGTCTGTAAGTATTGTCTGTTGTTCTTAGATTCAGTCTGTAAGTATTGTCTGTGTTTCTTACATACAGTCTGAAAGTAGTGTCTATATGTTTCTTACATACTGTCTGTAAGTATTGTCTGTGGTAATTAGATACAGTCTGTAAGTATTGTCTTTGGTTCTTACATGCAGTCTGTCAGTATTGTCTGTGGTTCTTAGATACAGTCTAGGTATTGTCTGTGGTTCTTAAATACAGTCTGTAAGTATTGTCTGTGGTTCTTACGTACAGTCTGTAAGTATTGTCAGTGGTTCTTAGATACAGTCTTATAAAATATATATTATCGAAACAGGCGGACATATATTTGAAACATGGTGATACGGATGAAGTGCTAACACATATAAAGGTATACAGGTGGACAATTGAGTGGCTGCACAGCGGTTGTACTTATTTAATGGCTACAACATTACCAAGCTGCAGACCAAATACAAAAGGATTTCGTCTCGTTGAAGCCGAGAAAAAAACTCTGTCCAGTCAATTGGACAGACGGCTGAGTCCTGTGGTTATATGACCAACCTATTGTATTCACATTATTAATTTGTTCCCGTTCTGAGCATGAATGAAATAATTGCCAATGGACGTAAATAGTTTGTTGCACAGACGGAGTCTAGCGATTACATTACATAACTATTGTATTGATATGATCACGTCCTGAACATGAATGAAATATTTGTCCCTGGATGTAAAACAAACATCAATCAATCAATCTAGTGGTTACTTGACCGGTGGCACCACAGGTAAAACGACATACTTAAAGACAACTTTAATTGAAATGCCAAATTAAATTACTTTTTCTACAGAGTTATTCGATAAATATATGCTCTGTAAACGTTCATACACCAATGAGACATTGTTATTTGATGGGTATAGACCCTATACAACGTTCATATACCATGACAAAGTTATTCGATGGGTATTAACCCTATACAACGTTCATACACCAATGAGACACAGTTATATAATGGGTATATACCCTATACAACGTTCATACACCAATGAGACACAGTTATGCATATAGACCCTATACAACGTTTATACACCAATGAGACAAAGTTATTCGATGGGTATAAACCCTATATCGTCCTTACACCAATGAGACAGAGTTATTCGATGGGTATAAATCCTATTTAACGTTCATATACCAATGAGACAGTTATTCAACGGGTATATACCCTATACAACGTTCATACACCAACGAAAAAGAGTTATTCGATGGGTATAAACCCTATATAACGTTCATACAACAATGAGACAGAGTTATTCGATGGGTATATACCCTATATTACGTTTATACACCAATGAGACAGAGTTATTCGATGGGTATAAACCCTATATTACGTTTATACAACAATGAGACAGAGTTATTCGGTGGGTATATACCCTATATAACGTTCATATACCAATGAGACAGTGTTATTCGATGAGTATTTACCCTATAGAACGTTCATATACCAATTAGACATAGTTATCCAATAGATATAAACCCTATATAACGGCCATACACCAATGATACACAGTTATTCGATGTATATAAACCATATACAACGTTCATATACCAATGAGACACAGTTTTAAACGGTATATATCCTAAAACCACGTTCATACACAAATGAGACAGAGATATTCGATTGGTATAAACCCTATATAACGTTCATACACCAATTAGACATAGTTATTCGATTGGTATAAACCCTATACAACGTTTATACACCAATGAGACAAAGTTTTTTCGATGGGTATAAACTATATACAACGGTCATCCACCAATGATACAGTTATTCAGTTGGTATAAACCCTCTACAACGTTCATATACCAATGAGACAGTTGTGTAATGGGTATATTACCCTATATATACAACGTTCATACACCAATGAGACAGTTATGTAATGGGTATAAACCCTATATAACGTTCATACAACAAGAGACAGAGTTATTCAATGGTTATAAACCCTAAACAACGTTCATACACCAATGAGACAGGGTTATTCGATGGGTATAAACCCTATATAACGTTCATACAACAATGAGACAGAGTTATTTGATGGATATAGACCCTATACAACGTTCATACACCAATGAGACATAGTTATTTGATGAATATAGACCCTATACAACGTTTATACACCAATGAGACAGCGATATTCGATGAGTATTAACCCTATAGAACGTTCATATACCAATGAGACATAGTTATCCAATAGATATAAACCCTACACAACGGTTATACACCAATGATACACAGTTATTCGATGTATATAAACCATATACAACGTTTTAATACCAATGAGACACAGTTTTAAAGGGTATATATCCTAAACAACGTTCATACACAAATGAGACAGAGATATTCGATGGGTATAAACCCTATATAACGTTCATACAACAAGAGACAGAGTTATTCAATGTTTATAAACACTAAACAACGTTCATACACCAATGAGACAGAGTTATTCTATGGGTATAAACCCTATATAACGTTCATACAACAATGAGACAGAGTTATTTGATGGATATAGACCCTATACAACGTTCATACACCAATGAGACATAGTTATTTGATGAATATAGACCCTATACAACGTTTATACACCAATGAGACAGCGATATTCGATGAGTATTAACCCTATAGAACGTTCATATACCAATGAGACATAGTTATCCAATAGATATAAACCCTATACAACGGTCATACACCAATGATACACAGTTATTCGATGTATATAAACCATATACAACGTTCAAATACCAATGAGACACAGTTTTAAAGGGTATATATCCTAAACAACGTTCATACACCAATGAGACAGTTATGTAATGGGTATAAACCCTATATAACGTTCATACAACAAGAGACAGAGTTATTCAATGTTTATAAACACTAAACAACGTTCATACACCAATGAGACAGAGTTATTCTATGGGTATAAACCCTATATAACGTTCATACAACAATGAGACAGAGTTATTTGATGGATATAGACCCTATACAACGTTCATACACCAATGAGACAGAGTTATTCGATGGGTATAAACCCTATTTAACGTTCATACACCAATGAGACAGAGTTATTCAATTGGTATAAATCCTTTACAACGTTCATATACCAATGAGACACAGTTATGTAATGGGTATATACCCTATACAACGTTCATACACCAATGAGACACAGTTATATAATGGGTATATACCCTATACAACGTTCATACACCAATGAGACACAGTTATATAATGGGTATAAACCCTATACAACGTTTATACACCAATGAGACAAAGTTTTTCCGATGGGTATAAACAATATACAACCTTACGGTCATACACCAATGATACAGTTATTCAGTTGGTATAAACCTTCTACAACGTGCATATACCAATGAGACAATTATGTAATGGGTATATTACCCTATATATACAACGTTCATACAACAATGAGACAGAGTTATTTGATGGATATAGACCCTATACAACGTTCATACACCAATGAGACAGTTATTTTTGGATATAGACCCTATACAACGTTTATACACCAATGAGACAGCAATATTTGATGGGTATATACCCTATACAACGTTCATACACCAATGAGACAGAGCTATTCCATGGGAATAAACCCTATACAACGATCATACACCAATGATACACAGTTAATCAGTTGGTATAAACCCTATACAACGTTCATATACCAATGAGACACAGTTATATAATGGGTATATACCCTATACAACGTTAATCACCAATGAGACAGAGTTATTCAATGGGTATAAACCCTATATTCGTTCATACACCAATGAGACAATTATGTAATGGGTATATACCCTATACAACGTTCATACACCAATGAGACAGCGATATTTGATGGGTATATACCCTATACAACGTTCATACATCAATGAGACAGAGTTATTCGATGGGTATAAACCCTATATAACGTTCATACAACAATGAGACAGAGTTATTCGATGGTTATAAACCCTATATAACGTTCATACAACAATGAGACAATTATGTAATGGGTATATACCCTATACAACGTTCATACACCAATGAGACAGCGATATTTGATGGGTATATACCCTATACAACGTTCATACATCAATGAGACAGAGTTATTAGATGGGTATAAACCCTATATAACGTTCATATACCAATGAGACAAAGTTATTCGATGGTTATAAACCCTATACAACGTTCATATACCAATGAGACACAGTTATATAATGGGTATATACCATATACAACGTTCATACACCAATGAGACAGAGTTATTCGATGGGTATAAACCCTATACAACGTTTATACACCAATGAGACAAAGTTTTTCCGATGGGTATAAACAATATACAACCTTACGGTCATACACCAATGATACAGTTATTCAGTTGGTATAAACCTTCTACAACGTGCATATACCAATGAGACAATTATGTAATGGGTATATTACCCTATATATACAACGTTCATACAACAATGAGACAGAGTTATTTGATGGATATAGACCCTATACAACGTTCATACACCAATGAGACAGTTATTTGATGGATATAGACCCTATACAACGTTTATACACCAATGAGACAGCAATATTTGATGGGTATATACCCTATACAACGTTCATACACCAATGAGACAGAGTTATTCGATGGGTATAAACCCTATACAACGTTCATACACCAATGATTCACAGTTATTCAACGGGTATAAACCCTATGCAACAGTCATACACCAATGAGACACAGTTATATAATGGGTATATACCCTATACAACGTTCATACACCAATGAGACAGAGATATCTGATGGGTATAAACCCTATACAACGTTTATACACCAATGAGACAGAGCTATTCCATGGGAATAAACCCTATACAACGATCATACACCAATGATACACAGTTAATCAGTTGGTATAAACCCTATACAACGTTCATATACCAATGAGACACAGTTATATATAATGGTTATATACCCTATACAACGTTAATCACCAATGAGACAGAGTTATTCAATGGGTATAAACCCTATATTCGTTCATACACCAATGAGACAGAGTTATTCGATGGGTATAAACCCTATATAACGTTCATACAACAATGAGACAGAGTTATTCGATGGTTATAAACCCTAAACAACGTTCATACACCAATGAGACAGAGTTATTCGATGGGTATAAACCCTATATAACGTTCATACAACAATGAGACAATTATGTAATGGGTATATACCCTATACAACGTTCATACACCAATGAGACAGCGATATTTGATGGGTATATACCCTATACAACGTTCATACATCAATGAGACAGAGTTATTCGATGGGTATAAAGCCTATATAACGTTCATATACCAATGAGACAAAGTTATTCGATGGGTATATACCCTATACAACGTTCATATACCAATGAGACACAGTTATATAATGGGTATATACCATATACAACGTTCATACACCAATGAGACAGAGTTATTCGATGGGTATAAACCCTATACAACGTTTATACACCAATGAGACAAAGTTTTTCCGATGGGTATAAACAATATACAACCTTACGGTCATACACCAATGAGACAGTTATTTGATGGATATAGACCCTATACAACGTTTATACACCAATGAGACAATTATGTAATGGGTATATTACCCTATACAACGTTCATACACCAATGAGACAGTTATTTGATGGATATAGACCCTATACAACGTTTATACACCAATGAGACAGCAATATTTGATGGGTATATACCCTATACAACGTTCATACACCAATGAGACAGAGTTATTCGATGGGTATAAACCCTATACAACGTTCATACACCAATGATTCACAGTTATTCAACGGGTATAAACCCTATCACTACAAACCAGTAAAAGTCTGAAATGGCCTATATCTGTACTCGACTGTACTGATTTTTACTCGACCAGTCTGAATTGGTCTGAATTTTACTGGACATTACTCGACCCCAGTCTTAACCATACTCGACTGTACTGATTTGTACTTGACCCTTATATTTGCCATTGAAAATAGTCTGAACTATTACTCGACCAGTCTGAAACAGTCTTAACCCATTCTCGACCTGTACTCGACCTATTTTTTCAGTCTAAACCATACTCGACCAAAGGTCTGAACAGTACTCGACCAGTCTAAACCATACTTGACCAAATAACCTTTACTTTTTTTTAATTTTAACTGTTAAAATAAATTTCTTTTTAACTGACATGACAACAGCCACAATAAAATAAAGATATATATATACATAAACAGATTTTTTCATCCTTACATGATTCTCAGATTTATCAAATAGAGATAGTTAAATCAAATTATCTTATATAATAATTTAATTATATTAATTTTAAAGGTTTAGAGTTTTGTTAAAAAAAAAAGATTTTTTTTACCTTAAAACCACACCTATACTGAGGGTAATAAAACCTTATTAAGGTGCTTCTTGTTTGGCATGTTTTTTTTTTTAAAACTTAATTTTTCTAAATTCCTAAATAAAAACTACATAGGTTTCATGGTTACATACAATAGTTATACAATTATCTTTTTAATGAGGCAACAACAGCCAACAAAATCACAATTGTTAAACCTTATATTGGAAATAAATATTTTATTATAATTTGGGATATATTATATATAATATATATATCAAAAAGGGATAAAAAATTAAAGAAATTAATAAAATTGTTCCTCTGATTAGTGGTGAAGTATTAAGTAATACCTCCTGCTTGGGGCAAACTCATTAAAAAGATCACACCTGGTCAGAGAGTATTAAATTCTTAATAACATTCATTCAAAATTGCAACATCCTGTTTAACTTAAATCACAAGGCCTTTTGAATTCACTAGATAAGTAATACACGAGTTTAAGAAAAATAGGGCTTTCTTTTACCTGTAAAACACACATGTACTGAGGTAATTAAACCTTATTAAAGTGCTTCTTTATGCCATGTCTTTAATTTTGACAAAAGTTATTTAAATTTAATTGAAATAAATTTTTTCTGCAACTTTGGAACACATTTCCTTTTTTAAAAGGTTATCAAGGATTACTATGGAAGTTCTATTATCATGATATTAAATTCTTGGTTTTACAAAACAAGGGTGTCATTTTTTAAATTTATTAAGTTGCTTTATATACTATTTTATATATATTTTAATAAAAAAAAAGTTCACTGCATTATTAACTAAACTCAACTGACACCATAAATCTATACATGTACTAGGCTTAAGTTAATGGTTAATACTGTCCAGTAACCATAAAATATATCTGAAACATTCAAAAAATTTTGAATAACATTGAAAATATAAGTCACAATTCAGTTTTGAGATTATTTGATCAGCTTGTTTTATCTTTATTTTAAAGGTGATACATATATGTAAGTGTTGATGAATATGGTGTTGAAGTTATATTATGTTTATTGTGAAATTTTGGTTTCAATGCTATATTGAATACATTTGTAATTTCAAATTGTTGTTGAAATTTCTAGCCAGGGGAAATAGCTGTTGTTAAAAACAGTTCCTAAATTGATGAAAAACAATAGATAGATACAAAAAATAGGTCTAGTTTGGTTAAGACTAAATTGGTCGAATATGGTTCAGACTAGGTCGAGTATGATTCAGACTAGGTCGAGAATGGTTCAGACTAGGTCGAGTATGGTTCAGACTAGGTCGAGTATGGTTCAGACTAGGTCGAGCATGGTTCAGACACGTATAAAATGGTTAAGTACTAGTCGAGTAAAGGTCGAGTAGAAGTTCAGACTGTTAAGTATGGTTCAGACTACAGTCGAGTATTATTAAGTAAATTTCAGACCAATTCAGACTGGTCGAGTAAAAATCAGTACAGTCGAGTACAGATATAGGCCATTTCAGACTTTTACTGGTTTGTAGTGTATGCAACAGTCATACACCAATGAGACACAGTTATATAATGGGTATATACCCTATACAACGTTCATACACCAATGAGACAGAGATATCTGATGGGTATAAACCCTATACAACGTTTATACACCAATGAGACAGAGCTATTCCATGGGAATAAACCCTATACAACGATCATACACCAATGATACACAGTTAATCAGTTGGTATAAACCCTATACAACGTTCATATACCAATGAGACACAGTTATATATAATGGTTATATACCCTATACAACGTTAATCACCAATGAGACAGAGTTATTCAATGGGTATAAACCCTATATTCGTTCATACACCAATGAGACAGAGTTATTCGATGGGTATAAACCCTATATAACGTTCATACAACAATGAGACAGAGTTATTCGATGGTTATAAACCCTAAACAACGTTCATACACCAATGAGACAGAGTTATTCGATGGGTATAAACCCTATATAACGTTCATACAACAATGAGACAATTATGTAATGGGTATATACCCTATACAACGTTCATACACCAATGAGACAGCGATATTTGATGGGTATATACCCTATACAACGTTCATACATCAATGAGACAAAGTTATTCGATGGGTATATACCCTATACAACGTTCATATACCAATGAGACACAGTTATATAATGGGTATAAACCCTATATAACGTTCATACAACAATGAGACAGAGTTATTCGATGGGTATATACCCTATATTACGTTTATACACCAATGAGACAGAGTTATTCGATGGGTATAAACCCTATATTACGTTTATACAACAATGAGACAGAGTTATTCGGTGGGTATATACCCTATATAACGTTCATATACCAATGAGACAGTGTTATTCGATGAGTATTTACCCTATAGAACGTTCATATACCAATTAGACATAGTTATCCAATAGATATAAACCCTATATAACGGCCATACACCAATGATACACAGTTATTCGATGTATATAAACCATATACAACGTTCATATACCAATGAGACACAGTTTTAAACGGTATATATCCTAAAACCACGTTCATACACAAATGAGACAGAGATATTCGATTGGTATAAACCCTATATAACGTTCATACACCAATTAGACATAGTTATTCGATTGGTATAAACCCTATACAACGTTTATACACCAATGAGACAAAGTTTTTTCGATGGGTATAAACTATATACAACGGTCATCCACCAATGATACAGTTATTCAGTTGGTATAAACCCTCTACAACGTTCATATACCAATGAGACAGTTGTGTAATGGGTATATTACCCTATATATACAACGTTCATACACCAATGAGACAGTTATGTAATGGGTATAAACCCTATATAACGTTCATACAACAAGAGACAGAGTTATTCAATGGTTATAAACCCTAAACAACGTTCATACACCAATGAGACAGGGTTATTCGATGGGTATAAACCCTATATAACGTTCATACAACAATGAGACAGAGTTATTTGATGGATATAGACCCTATACAACGTTCATACACCAATGAGACATAGTTATTTGATGAATATAGACCCTATACAACGTTTATACACCAATGAGACAGCGATATTCGATGAGTATTAACCCTATAGAACGTTCATATACCAATGAGACATAGTTATCCAATAGATATAAACCCTACACAACGGTTATACACCAATGATACACAGTTATTCGATGTATATAAACCATATACAACGTTTTAATACCAATGAGACACAGTTTTAAAGGGTATATATCCTAAACAACGTTCATACACAAATGAGACAGAGATATTCGATGGGTATAAACCCTATATAACGTTCATACAACAAGAGACAGAGTTATTCAATGTTTATAAACACTAAACAACGTTCATACACCAATGAGACAGAGTTATTCTATGGGTATAAACCCTATATAACGTTCATACAACAATGAGACAGAGTTATTTGATGGATATAGACCCTATACAACGTTCATACACCAATGAGACATAGTTATTTGATGAATATAGACCCTATACAACGTTTATACACCAATGAGACAGCGATATTCGATGAGTATTAACCCTATAGAACGTTCATATACCAATGAGACATAGTTATCCAATAGATATAAACCCTATACAACGGTCATACACCAATGATACACAGTTATTCGATGTATATAAACCATATACAACGTTCAAATACCAATGAGACACAGTTTTAAAGGGTATATATCCTAAACAACGTTCATACACCAATGAGACAGTTATGTAATGGGTATAAACCCTATATAACGTTCATACAACAAGAGACAGAGTTATTCAATGTTTATAAACACTAAACAACGTTCATACACCAATGAGACAGAGTTATTCTATGGGTATAAACCCTATATAACGTTCATACAACAATGAGACAGAGTTATTTGATGGATATAGACCCTATACAACGTTCATACACCAATGAGACAGAGTTATTCGATGGGTATAAACCCTATTTAATGTTCATACACCAATGAGACAGAGTTATTCAATTGGTATAAATCCTTTACAACGTTCATATACCAATGAGACACAGTTATGTAATGGGTATATACCCTATACAACGTTCATACACCAATGAGACACAGTTATATAATGGGTATATACCCTATACAACGTTCATACACCAATGAGACACAGTTATATAATGGGTATAAACCCTATACAACGTTTATACACCAATGAGACAAAGTTTTTCCGATGGGTATAAACAATATACAACCTTACGGTCATACACCAATGATACAGTTATTCAGTTGGTATAAACCTTCTACAACGTGCATATACCAATGAGACAATTATGTAATGGGTATATTACCCTATATATACAACGTTCATACAACAATGAGACAGAGTTATTTGATGGATATAGACCCTATACAACGTTCATACACCAATGAGACAGTTATTTTTGGATATAGACCCTATACAACGTTTATACACCAATGAGACAGCAATATTTGATGGGTATATACCCTATACAACGTTCATACACCAATGAGACAGAGCTATTCCATGGGAATAAACCCTATACAACGATCATACACCAATGATACACAGTTAATCAGTTGGTATAAACCCTATACAACGTTCATATACCAATGAGACACAGTTATATAATGGGTATATACCCTATACAACGTTAATCACCAATGAGACAGAGTTATTCAATGGGTATAAACCCTATATTCGTTCATACACCAATGAGACAATTATGTAATGGGTATATACCCTATACAACGTTCATACACCAATGAGACAGCGATATTTGATGGGTATATACCCTATACAACGTTCATACATCAATGAGACAGAGTTATTCGATGGGTATAAACCCTATATAACGTTCATACAACAATGAGACAGAGTTATTCGATGGTTATAAACCCTATATAACGTTCATACAACAATGAGACAATTATGTAATGGGTATATACCCTATACAACGTTCATACACCAATGAGACAGCGATATTTGATGGGTATATACCCTATACAACGTTCATACATCAATGAGACAGAGTTATTAGATGGGTATAAACCCTATATAACGTTCATATACCAATGAGACAAAGTTATTCGATGGTTATAAACCCTATACAACGTTCATATACCAATGAGACACAGTTATATAATGGGTATATACCATATACAACGTTCATACACCAATGAGACAGAGTTATTCGATGGGTATAAACCCTATACAACGTTTATACACCAATGAGACAAAGTTTTTCCGATGGGTATAAACAATATACAACCTTACGGTCATACACCAATGATACAGTTATTCAGTTGGTATAAACCTTCTACAACGTGCATATACCAATGAGACAATTATGTAATGGGTATATTACCCTATATATACAACGTTCATACAACAATGAGACAGAGTTATTTGATGGATATAGACCCTATACAACGTTCATACACCAATGAGACAGTTATTTGATGGATATAGACCCTATACAACGTTTATACACCAATGAGACAGCAATATTTGATGGGTATATACCCTATACAACGTTCATACACCAATGAGACAGAGTTATTCGATGGGTATAAACCCTATACAACGTTCATACACCAATGATTCACAGTTATTCAACGGGTATAAACCCTATGCAACAGTCATACACCAATGAGACACAGTTATATAATGGGTATATACCCTATACAACGTTCATACACCAATGAGACAGAGATATCTGATGGGTATAAACCCTATACAACGTTTATACACCAATGAGACAGAGCTATTCCATGGGAATAAACCCTATACAACGATCATACACCAATGATACACAGTTAATCAGTTGGTATAAACCCTATACAACGTTCATATACCAATGAGACACAGTTATATATAATGGTTATATACCCTATACAACGTTAATCACCAATGAGACAGAGTTATTCAATGGGTATAAACCCTATATTCGTTCATACACCAATGAGACAGAGTTATTCGATGGGTATAAACCCTATATAACGTTCATACAACAATGAGACAGAGTTATTCGATGGTTATAAACCCTAAACAACGTTCATACACCAATGAGACAGAGTTATTCGATGGGTATAAACCCTATATAACGTTCATACAACAATGAGACAATTATGTAATGGGTATATACCCTATACAACGTTCATACACCAATGAGACAGCGATATTTGATGGGTATATACCCTATACAACGTTCATACATCAATGAGACAGAGTTATTCGATGGGTATAAAGCCTATATAACGTTCATATACCAATGAGACAAAGTTATTCGATGGGTATATACCCTATACAACGTTCATATACCAATGAGACACAGTTATATAATGGGTATATACCATATACAACGTTCATACACCAATGAGACAGAGTTATTCGATGGGTATAAACCCTATACAACGTTTATACACCAATGAGACAAAGTTTTTCCGATGGGTATAAACAATATACAACCTTACGGTCATACACCAATGAGACAGTTATTTGATGGATATAGACCCTATACAACGTTTATACACCAATGAGACAATTATGTAATGGGTATATTACCCTATACAACGTTCATACACCAATGAGACAGTTATTTGATGGATATAGACCCTATACAACGTTTATACACCAATGAGACAGCAATATTTGATGGGTATATACCCTATACAACGTTCATACACCAATGAGACAGAGTTATTCGATGGGTATAAACCCTATACAACGTTCATACACCAATGATTCACAGTTATTCAACGGGTATAAACCCTATCACTACAAACCAGTAAAAGTCTGAAATGGCCTATATCTGTACTCGACTGTACTGATTTTTACTCGACCAGTCTGAATTGGTCTGAATTTTACTGGACATTACTCGACCCCAGTCTTAACCATACTCGACTGTACTGATTTGTACTTGACCCTTATATTTGCCATTGAAAATAGTCTGAACTATTACTCGACCAGTCTGAAACAGTCTTAACCCATTCTCGACCTGTACTCGACCTATTTTTTCAGTCTAAACCATACTCGACCAAAGGTCTGAACAGTACTCGACCAGTCTAAACCATACTTGACCAAATAACCTTTACTTTTTTTTAATTTTAACTGTTAAAATAAATTTCTTTTTAACTGACATGACAACAGCCACAATAAAATAAAGATATATATATACATAAACAGATTTTTTCATCCTTACATGATTCTCAGATTTATCAAATAGAGATAGTTAAATCAAATTATCTTATATAATAATTTAATTATATTAATTTTAAAGGTTTAGAGTTTTGTTAAAAAAAAAAGATTTTTTTTACCTTAAAACCACACCTATACTGAGGGTAATAAAACCTTATTAAGGTGCTTCTTGTTTGGCATGTTTTTTTTTTTAAAACTTAATTTTTCTAAATTCCTAAATAAAAACTACATAGGTTTCATGGTTACATACAATAGTTATACAATTATCTTTTTAATGAGGCAACAACAGCCAACAAAATCACAATTGTTAAACCTTATATTGGAAATAAATATTTTATTATAATTTGGGATATATTATATATAATATATATATCAAAAAGGGATAAAAAATTAAAGAAATTAATAAAATTGTTCCTCTGATTAGTGGTGAAGTATTAAGTAATACCTCCTGCTTGGGGCAAACTCATTAAAAAGATCACACCTGGTCAGAGAGTATTAAATTCTTAATAACATTCATTCAAAATTGCAACATCCTGTTTAACTTAAATCACAAGGCCTTTTGAATTCACTAGATAAGTAATACACGAGTTTAAGAAAAATAGGGCTTTCTTTTACCTGTAAAACACACATGTACTGAGGTAATTAAACCTTATTAAAGTGCTTCTTTATGCCATGTCTTTAATTTTGACAAAAGTTATTTAAATTTAATTGAAATAAATTTTTTCTGCAACTTTGGAACACATTTCCTTTTTTAAAAGGTTATCAAGGATTACTATGGAAGTTCTATTATCATGATATTAAATTCTTGGTTTTACAAAACAAGGGTGTCATTTTTTAAATTTATTAAGTTGCTTTATATACTATTTTATATATATTTTAATAAAAAAAAAGTTCACTGCATTATTAACTAAACTCAACTGACACCATAAATCTATACATGTACTAGGCTTAAGTTAATGGTTAATACTGTCCAGTAACCATAAAATATATCTGAAACATTCAAAAAATTTTGAATAACATTGAAAATATAAGTCACAATTCAGTTTTGAGATTATTTGATCAGCTTGTTTTATCTTTATTTTAAAGGTGATACATATATGTAAGTGTTGATGAATATGGTGTTGAAGTTATATTATGTTTATTGTGAAATTTTGGTTTCAATGCTATATTGAATACATTTGTAATTTCAAATTGTTGTTGAAATTTCTAGCCAGGGGAAATAGCTGTTGTTAAAAACAGTTCCTAAATTGATGAAAAACAATAGATAGATACAAAAAATAGGTCTAGTTTGGTTAAGACTAAATTGGTCGAATATGGTTCAGACTAGGTCGAGTATGATTCAGACTAGGTCGAGAATGGTTCAGACTAGGTCGAGTATGGTTCAGACTAGGTCGAGTATGGTTCAGACTAGGTCGAGCATGGTTCAGACACGTATAAAATGGTTAAGTACTAGTCGAGTAAAGGTCGAGTAGAAGTTCAGACTGTTAAGTATGGTTCAGACTACAGTCGAGTATTATTAAGTAAATTTCAGACCAATTCAGACTGGTCGAGTAAAAATCAGTACAGTCGAGTACAGATATAGGCCATTTCAGACTTTTACTGGTTTGTAGTGTATGCAACAGTCATACACCAATGAGACACAGTTATATAATGGGTATATACCCTATACAACGTTCATACACCAATGAGACAGAGATATCTGATGGGTATAAACCCTATACAACGTTTATACACCAATGAGACAGAGCTATTCCATGGGAATAAACCCTATACAACGATCATACACCAATGATACACAGTTAATCAGTTGGTATAAACCCTATACAACGTTCATATACCAATGAGACACAGTTATATATAATGGTTATATACCCTATACAACGTTAATCACCAATGAGACAGAGTTATTCAATGGGTATAAACCCTATATTCGTTCATACACCAATGAGACAGAGTTATTCGATGGGTATAAACCCTATATAACGTTCATACAACAATGAGACAGAGTTATTCGATGGTTATAAACCCTAAACAACGTTCATACACCAATGAGACAGAGTTATTCGATGGGTATAAACCCTATATAACGTTCATACAACAATGAGACAATTATGTAATGGGTATATACCCTATACAACGTTCATACACCAATGAGACAGCGATATTTGATGGGTATATACCCTATACAACGTTCATACATCAATGAGACAAAGTTATTCGATGGGTATATACCCTATACAACGTTCATATACCAATGAGACACAGTTATATAATGGGTATATACCATATACAACGTTCATACACCAATGAGACAGAGTTATTCGATGGGTATAAACCCTATACAACGTTTATACACCAATGAGACAAAGTTTTTCCGATGGGTATAAACAATATACAACCTTACGGTCATACACCAATGAGACAGTTATTTGATGGATATAGACCCTATACAACGTTTATACACCAATGAGACAATTATGTAATGGGTATATTACCCTATACAACGTTCATACACCAATGAGACAGTTATTTGATGGATATAGACCCTATACAACGTTTATACACCAATGAGACAGCAATATTTGATGGGTATATACCCTATACAACGTTCATACACCAATGAGACAGAGTTATTCGATGGGTATAAACCCTATATAACGTTCATATACCAATGAGACAAATTTATTTGAGGTGTATAACCCTATACAACGTTCATACACCAATGAAACAGAGCTATTCGAGCTATCAGATAAGCATAGAACCTATATAACGTTCACATATCAATGAAACAGTTTTTCGATAAGTAAACTCTATACAACCTTCATGCACCTAAATGAGTCGGAGTTATTCGATTGTTCCTTGTTGAAAGCCAGATAATCTTTAATTGCTTAAATCCACAATCTCTGTTGGATCAAGGTCATATACACCAAACAATCGTACCACACACTAAATCTGATAGTTGATAACATCTGAGAAATCAAAGTACCGGCAAGTATGAAAATTGATCATTGACCAATGAACCATACAAATGAGTTCAATATCAGACCATATATAATGTACAGATTGCAATCATTCCATACATCATATACTGTTGACTTACTGCTTACAGTATCTAAGAAACAGACCAAACTGTGAGAATTTAACATTAACCAATGAACCATAAAAATATGGTACAGTTCATGTAGCTGTCAGACTGACTTGTACACCTTACAATCATTCGATACACCAAAATATAGTGTTTCATCACAGGGGAGACAAAATAAAACAAATGCATTCAATCAGAACTATACAAGAGATATCAAATAAATATCTTCAAGCCTGACGAAAAAGTGTGGAAAACTGTTAACTTGATCTGATAGTCCGACAAACGGCGTGCAAACCTATAGTTCCCTTTGACTTCATCAGTAAGGTACTAATAACTTGCATATAATATTGGGTTCAAACTAGTAATAATATTTTTTGGCACAAACTTTATTTCATACAATGTCATTTCAGTCAACATGAGTCACAAACATTACAATTTATAAATCAACTAGTTAATGTTCTTGTTGCATCTATGCTAATAAGCAATGAAAGTTTGTGAGGGCTTTTCCACTAAAATGTATGTGGGTTTTTGTTAAAACAATATTTTTTGCATAATTTGGCAAAATTTATGACTATTCTAAAAAAATTAACAGATTTGCCACCATAATTTGCTGAAATATTCATATATATATAGTGTTCTTTACTTTTTAACCAGCATGTCAATGGGTGAGGAGTGGAGCCACATATAAAATCTAGAAAAAGATAAAATAAAGGTGCAACATTTATACAAAAATGGACTAAAACAAAATCTGTCCCATGGAATACATAATAGGCCTATATTATTTATCAATTTTTGCTGACGTCCTAATACAAGTTACTAAATTTATCTTAATACATCTATATATAAGTTTTTGTTAAAATGCTGTTATAAGAAGACATTTCTAAAAATTTATGATGCACAACAACTGTGGATACTAATAATAATAACCAAAATAAAAAATTATGTAGTCTCAGCATAAATTGACCACATATTTATGCTAATTTGCACTCATTACTGTTCATGAATCCACAATATGCTGGACACACTAATATGATGACCTAGCAATATGTTGACCGCATTAAAATAATAAATGCAACAAAGGAGCAGGGGCAATAAGCCCCTTATTTGGCCCAAATATTACTGCAAATTTAAAAGTTATCATACATATCCTTAAATTTGTCCTAACTAGACTAAGGTACAAGGTTTTCAGAAAATAAAAACAAATTTCACATTAAACGAGCTACCATGGCAACAAACCATGACGAAATTTGTATATTTTATAAAATTTCTTGAATTTCCTTGTTTTTCATCAAATTCTAAGTATATTTAAGATTGGCAAAGTATGTGCGCACCCAAGAAACAACTTTATATTTGGCGAGATTATTTCAATAGTTATAATAAAGCTTCTCTTAAATTATTTTGTTGTTTCTTGGCTGCGCACGATGTTTCCGTAATGGAAATAACGATGAAAAATTGCGAAAATTCTGCATTTTTCATCTTTTTCATGAAAACGGTACATATTATGACGTAACTGTGACGTCATCATATAAACAATCTTATGTTTTTCATTTATATTTCTTCACTCAATGCATTTCCAAACATTATGTGCCAATTTGAAAAAGTTGTCAAACATTTTATTTTCTTGTGCCAAAACTGGGCCTTAATGCCCCTACTCCTTTACCTCAGAATCAATACTAACATTACCTCAATTTGTGATGGAGTATGCACTGTAGAGGCCTTATTTTGAATTTGAAATTTTCATGAAATGTATTTCAGACTATTCAAAATAAATAGATTATCATAAATGGCAAAACATTTTGAATCCCACAGAATAAAAACAATTGATTTATTTTTAAAATTAAAAAATTGGTAAAAAAATCATCTAAATTTAATGTGAATAGATATTTGTAATTAAAGTTTCCTCTAATGAACAAATTTTACCAGGTATATTTGTTTATATGGCAAAGATAACAATGATACCATTAGGCCAACTAAAATTAATAAGAAGATTTTCATCCAGATTTTTGAAAAAAATGGGGCGGGTGGGAGGATTTATTTTTTTAATTTTTATTTCCTCCTTAACCATTTTGAGACGTGTTGTTCATATACACAATGTACAAGGGTAATAATAAGCTTATATCATGTTTATATAAGGAATTCTACATTTTTGTTTTAATTCTTAAATCAATATTTCCGATTGGCAACCATTGTTCTACATGTAATTGCCGCTTTAGAAACCAATTTTTAGTAAATAGCAAAAACGTGGAAAAATGTTCTCTTTTAGACTACATAGATCATTTTTTGCTTTCTAAGTTATGATTTATAGTGCCCATAAAATGAAGCATATGCATTGGTATGCAACACAAATATTATGAGTACAGAGTGAAATGAAAACTCAAACTGTGTTGAAAATACTAGGGTTCATGCTTTTAAGATTCTTATGCAAGGTGCAAATATAATTACAATGTAAAACATGAACTGAACCAAAAAAAAAAAGTTATTTAATAACTCTATTGAAGGGCTGAAATGACAGCTTTGGAGGTAAATCTAAGCCATGGCAGCTATAATACATTTTGTACGTTGGCCGACTCTTTGTACTCAATATACGGTCATAAATCGCACAAGTTCGTGCTTGTGTTAATTTCTTTATTCCAGTCATGATTTTGTATCAATGTGTTCCACGATTTTTGCGCTTTGGATATCATTCACAGTCTAAATTTCCTTACACAATGTCATTGTATAAATAAAATAATCGACGGTTTTATATTCACTGAAATTTGTGACAAACCGTGATTACCGTTCTTGGACAACGCCAATTACTCGTAAGCCGAATAATTTATGTCCTTCTATAGTAATCAACCTATATTCTCAAAAGATAATGTTGTCATCATTGAGCAGAAGAATATGTCGACTTATATTACTCGAAGAAATACGAAAACCGAAATTTGAAAAAGGAAGTTTAAATGAATCGAAATTATCGGCGGTTACCGGTAACGTAAATGAACAAAATCCGGAAATCGTATATTTTTAAAAATAAAAAAAATCGCAGCGGGACATTTTCAGAGGGGCGGGCGGGGATGAAAATCTATCAATTAATTTTAATTGGCCTTATTTGACTGCCAAAATTTGGTGATCATATACAAAAGAAATATTAAGTGCATTTCAAATATGAAATTCTTGTATATCTGTATCTTTCCTCTATCAATTTTCTTCCAAAATGACCTGAAAATAAAATCATTGTTTCATGGCTATTATTAATTATAATACTTTTAATAAATGAAATGCAAAACCACCTGTTAGTGCTAAAATTGAATTTTTCAATTTGAATTATCAACCTACTTTAATAAAGATTTTTTTCACATCTCCCCTCTGATTATAGAATCCATCTGCAAGAGATAGTTTAATTTGCAAAAACTAATCTATGAAGAGTATAAAAATAATGTTACTAGCTACAGATAGTAAAATGTATTTTGTTTCGATAATGAAAAATTTGATGTCATATCCAGAATGAGCAGGTAGGCATTTCAATGTGTGGTTTATCATTAACATCTACATCATTAGGTCTCTGGTGGAGAGTTGTCTCATTGGCAAACTTAATACCACATCTGATATCTAGCTGGGTTGGAGTAATATAGATAATTTATCACAGGTTTTTTTGTGTTTATCAACTTGAAATAGATAAAATTTGAAATCTATTTTTTTTATACTAAAACATAAAAGGGCTGTTCCAGAAAATACTATGTCCCCCAAAAAACATATAAGGGCTGTTCCAGAAAATATTATGTCCCCCCAGTGAAGGTATTTTTTTTTAAATTTTATGTGGGTGGTTGTATTTGAAATACCAAAATGCAAAGGGAGTGTTGTTCTAATTAATTTTTATTTCTGTGGGTGGTGGTGGTAAAAAAAAATGCTGTCCCTGTTGTAATATGAAAAAATAATTTGTTTTATTTTGTGAAAAAAAATATAGTCTAACGTAAGAAAAGTTTCTTTTACAAGGGATAACAGATATGATATGCAATGCAACTAAAACACACTAGACTACAAGATATATTTACTTTGTTTGATATTTAAAATTCATGATTTCCCTATACCTTTGAAATCAACAAAGAAACTAATGAAATGCTTCGCTGAGCGCAGCCTGATACGACCGCAGAGGGAGAACCATGAACAGTTGGGGCAAATTTGGACACAATATTCAAGCTTGCTACTGTCTGAATTTGGATTCTGATCAAATTTTTGACATAATATAGGTTTCTGACAAGAAACAAATGTTGTCAAAGATCTTAAAAATCAATTGCGCAATACTGTGCATTTAAAGATTTCTTCTTAAAACTTTACAAAAAATTTGAAATTAAAAAAAGTTTGAACCCCCCCCCTGGAGCAATTACCCCCAAACTCAAACCCAGCCTTCCCTTTGTAGAATGGAACCATGTAGGCAAATTTTAGAGAGATCCATACACTTAAACACAAATTATTGTCTGGAAACTAGAAAACAAAACTTGTTTTTGGCCCCTTTTTTGCCCCTGAGTCCTGCATGTTTGGGGCAATTAATTACCCCCAAACTCAATCACAGCCTTCCCTTTGTGATATGGAACCTTGTGGTATAATTTCAGAGAGATCCATTGTCCCATGAAATTGTGTCTTCTTGAACTATATTTCACAGTTCATCTGTGAAATTTCGTTCACGGGACAGAATATCAATATTGTAAACTAAAATTTGTAAGGGTTCCGAGGAACCCAGTGTCTCGCCTACTTTTTCTGTTAATCACAGGCTCAACAAAAATGAGGAAGTAAATCAATAAAAATATTCCTCTTGATACTATCTTTTGATTGTAAGAAGCTTCTGTCCAAGTTTGGTAAAAATCCAGGATAGTTTATGAATCTAATAAATGTTTAAAAACTTTAACTGCAGACTGAATGTAATGTTAACTGGAAGAAAACAAAATTTCCTTCTAGATACTAGCATTTGATCATAAACAAGCTTCTGTCCAAGTTTGGTACAAATCCAAAATAGTATAAGAACGTTATAAAAATTTTAAAAACTTAAACCACAGAGTGAATGTTTTGTTTCCTGGCAGAAAATCTAAGTCCATTTAAAATTAAAATACGGAAAAAATGGATTTATTTTTTTATAAAATTTCCTTCTAGATACTAGCTTTTGATCATAAACAAGCTTCTGTCAAAGTTTGGTACAAATCCAAAATAGTATAAGAAAGTTATTAAAATTTTATAAACTTTAACCACAGAGTGAATATGTTGTTTCCTGGCAGAAAATCTAAGTCCATTTAAAAGTAAAATAAGGAAAAAATGGATTAATTTTTTTACAAAATTTACTTCTGGATACTATCTTATGATCATAAACAAGCTTCTGTCCAAGTTTGGTACAAACTCAGGATAGTTTAAGAAAGTTATTAAAATTTTAAAAACTTTAACCACAGAGTGAATGTAATATTTCCTGGCAGAAAAACTAAGTCCATTTATAAGTAAAATACGGAAAAAATGGAATTTTATTTATACAAAATTTACTTCTGGATACTATCTTATGATCATAAACAAGCTTCTGTCCAAGTTTGGTAGAAATCCAGGATAGTTTAAGAAAGTTATTAAAATTTGAAAAACTTTACCACAGAGTGAATATTTGTGGACGCCGCCGACGGAATGTAGGATCGCTATGTCTCGCTTTTTCGACTTAAGTCGAAGGCTCGACAATAAAATAGTGTCTCCCTTAGTGAAAAATTGTCCCTAGTACTTGGACATAATTTCATAGATGTTTTATAAAAATATGTCACATGGGACAATTTTTCATAGTGTAGCTGTTTTTTCTGTCCCTAAAGAAGGGACATAATTTAGCAATCATTGAAATGTTTTAATCAATTAGTCAAATCATAATTGAAATTTAAATCAAGACAACAGATGTGAACAAATATGGAAAGTGGTGAATATAAACAGCTATATGACTTTTTGTTTGATGGTCAATACTCTCCAGAGTTTAATAATAATGAAAGAAGATCATTTAGAAGGAAGGCCAAGCAATTTGAAATTAAAAACAATGAAATGTTTTATATACATGCCTTTTAGACCCAAACGTATGCGCAAGAAGAAGCGACAATCGAGTATTTATGAATATTATTCATGATATTATTGATCTTGTTAAAAATGACAATCCAAAGATGTTAAAACAGTTCATTGATTCCTACTGTATATTTAAAAACAAATGTCGATTTAGTCTTATTATTTATTGTAATTAAATTGTTTGGTATTAGACAAGACTTTTATGCAATTTGGACATGATTTCACTATGAAAAAATATCCAACAAAGGTTAAAATAGAATATCTTTTCAAGGGACACTTTTACACAGAAGTGGACAATATTTTATAATAAAATTCTGTCCTGGACAAAATTTCACAGGTCATATCCGTGAAATTTTGTCCATGGGACATAATTTCATGGGGGACACTATTTAATCCTACACATACACTTACACACAAGTTTATTGTCCAGAAACTATAAAAATACTTATTTTTGGCCCCTAAATCCTGAACTGTTGGTACCATAACACCAAAAATCAATCCCAACCTTCCTTTTGTGGTATTGAACCTTCTTGTAAAATTTCATGGAGATCAATTCACTTTAACTAAAGTTATTGTCCAGTAACCAAATGTGTCATCAGACAACGACGACAACGACAGCATCATAGCATTATGCAAACCCCAAAATATTTTTGCAGTCATATAAAAAAACATGAGGTTGTCAGGTGTAGGGCCTGTCTTGCATATTTTAGTGATGCACATAAACAAATACTTAATTCTGTCCCAAACAAAAGAGAAACATTTAATACAGTTTCAGGTTTCATAAATTTTGACACCAGAAACTAGACCATTTTTGATATTTAAGTGCTCACAAGTTAAACCAAGTTAAATTATCTCTACATCTATACAATTGTCATATGTGGAGCAGGATCTGCCTACCCTTCCAGATCACCTGAGAACACTCCCAGTTTTTGGTGGGGTCCTTGTTGCTCAGTCTTTACTGTTATATGTTTTGTGCACTATTGGTTGTCTGTTGGTCTTTTGAATGTTCATTTGGTATCGTTCTCTTCTCTTCTATTATAGCTTTTGATATATTAAGGAAAAAATGCAATATATAAAGAGAAAAATAAAAATAAATAATTGTGGATTTCTTGAATTAAATAAGTCAGTTTCCTGATAGATGGAAAACTCTATGCAAGAACTCAATAGAAGGTAAGCCAAAGGAGAGATTTTTTGTTACATATTGTTAATATTCCTTGGTTAAGTGCTCACAAGTTAAACCAAATTAAAATCTGTATGTGCTTGTCCAAAATCTGGAACCAGGAGCCTGAAATTCAGTGGTTAGTTTCCATATTAATTGTTTTTCATTTTATTTTGTCATAAATCTGGTCGTTATTCTTTTTAATTTGTCAAGTTCAGATCTTTAATACTCATTGTTGAAGGCATTATTTATTGTCCCTTATATCCACATCATTTGTGGATAGCTGTCATATTGGTAATCATACCACATCTCTATCTTTTTACATTCAACACTCACTTAATTAAGTTAAAACAACATTTGTAACTAAGGAAAGAGAAAATTAAGATATAAATAAAGAGAATAAACTTGGGTAATTTACAATCTATTATTTTCCTTTGTAATACTGTAAAACATCATATTATCATCTTATACACCGACATCAACAATGTCAATATGAAGTGGAAATGAAGTACAATGTATTTATGCTTGACATTTACCCAAGCAATCGATATCCTCTTTACCACAGGAATTTTATACAATGCTGGTAATGTAATCATACTGACCATTTGTTTTCAATTTCCAGTATCAGAAGAACTTCCAGTAGGTTTTTCAATGACCCAGCAAGGATTCACCTGAAAGAAGTAGACATTTTTTAATATAATTTTGACAGTTGGGGAAAAAGCATGTTCCACAGTATAACTGTGAATAATGACAATCTATTCCTGGCATATCAATACAAATAATGACCTAGCTTCTACAGTTCACATTTAAAAAAAAAATAACTGGTATGCATAGGACTTTACATTTAAATCAATATTTTTTGTGATGTTTATTTTTTAATTATTGTGAAAATTGTGATAGGTATATATAGGTTGAGCATAAAATATTGACAAGTTATTTTAATCACAGCTTTTTGATATACGGTCTGTCCATCAAGCCATAACATAAAATGGGAAATCATAGTTATATTCTAAAATGAGATGCAGGTCAAAACAAATTGTGTTTCAGAGAGAGGATATATCAAGTTGTCCAGAAAAACAGAAGATAGTTTGATCAAATTATGGCAATTGACATTTGTAGCATATTAGGTTTTGGTCTAGAGAATCACTTAAAAAAGACTTAATATGAGTTGTCAAATACACATCTGTTGCAGCGCCAGATCATTGTAACTATTTAAAATCTTATAACTACTACTAGGTCGATATATCTGTAAGTGAACTGCAAGTCCCAGAGAGTATCACAAGCCAAGTTGCCAGTACTAAGGGCACGCTAAAACGGTTATTGATTGATTGATTTTTTTATCTAATAAAACTTTAAAATCATTTAAATTAATGAATACATGTACATGTTTTACCTCTTTAAGTATACTCAATACCAATCAATATTTACCCTCAATTTAAACTTTTGCGAAATATATAGAATATATATCTACAAAGCAAAAAGTAAATTAGTTTAAGATAACTATGTATGCACTATTTCTGGTAACACTATCAAACTTTCAAGCAACATTTAGATATAGTCGCTGTCCCCATCAACAGATCAACATAGCTAGCAGCAGACTAATTCTCGTAAACAACATGTTTACAGAGAAATTAACAGAAATCGATTTTACTTATTTCAGCCATATTGGGATAGTGGTAACTGCAGTTTCTATGATCAGTTTAACACCAGTGATGATTTTCTTTTTTTTAAATCAAAATCAACAGCTATTATCATTGAAATATTCTGCAGTTACAATTAATCTTTCAAGTGATTTGTCCACAAGTTACCATTATCTTTTTATTTAAGTTACGATTATCTTCCTAAAATATTTGATGGATATTATTTCGGTAATGAGGCCATACATGATATTTATAACACACATACACAACAAAACCATACAGATCAACCTGGCGGCTGAGTAGTTCTTGAAAACAACACATTTAAACGGAAAATTAGCAGAAATCGATTTTACTTATTTCTACCTCCGCCATATTGGGATCGTGGTAACTGCAGAAATATAAAGTTCATAATTAGTAAGATGAAATCATCTCTTTAGTCTTCAAAGTTTTGTTCTTTACCGACCCTCATTGTCTATTTCTAGATGTCAGTTAAGATATGAGGCAGATTTACCTGTATCTGTTGAATCCTTTATTTCAAGTTCAATGGGATACATGCGTTCAACAAAGTCACCATTCTTTGAATTATTCAATAAAAGGAAATCATCTTTATAGCAAAATGTGAAGTTAAGGATAATGCAATCTTCTTTTCAATTCCTCCTTAGAAGCTCCTGTACATGTATGAAGTCTGCCTCAAAAGAAAAAAAGAACAAATATGAGTACAAATGTATATGTTGATCATATGTTAAATTGTTTTCCTAGCCCAGAAATTTAGAAACGATCCAGGTAAACTTATAGATCCTTTAAAAAAACTTATTCGAAAAGGTTACCAAAATCAACACTGTAATTAGATCTTTGAATATTGCTTTTATTGGTATTAATATTGATTTGTTATCAGTAAATTAAAATCAAACTAAATATCATATAGTTATATACATATATATGGATGTTGCATGTGTATTAATTGATAATTTAATTAGTCTTAGATGCATGATTTTTTTTATTAGTTGTTATTGGCTTTGAACTACATGAACTAGCTGTCAGTAACTGTGAGTACTCTCAGATCTATACTTTAAGTGTTTGTGCCTGTCCAAGTCAGGACCCTGTTATTCAGTGGTTAATTAATTGCCATTGTTGCTGTGTTACATACAGTGTTCCCCTTTTTTCACTAAGGTAAGGTGGGTGTTTTGAAAAAAACACTTGCAACGGGGTGTTGTTTTTTTTAAAACATTTCCAACCTGGTTTTTTTTTTACTGTGGGTAGGGGTCACAAAAAGAAGGATTAGTATTGTATTCACATTTAATGGAATTGAACAAAAATAAATAGATGTAGTCACATAAACTGTCAAATATTCTTCTTTGATTTGATTTGACAAATTAGTTTTGTGCATCTCGGATAGCAGCTAGCTAGATGGCTTTTGCAGGACTCCCTTCTCCTGCGAATGCATGGCCTATCGATCCAAGTTTCTGTCCTGTTCCTCGCTTTAGTGCTGTATTTTTGGCACACAGAACAGTAATAATCTTCCTCTGTGACGATTAGCCATTTAAAGTCCTGTTCATATTTATCTTCGCTTGCGTGCCTTTTCCGTTGTTTTGATGCTTTTTTTCAATTTCAACAATTTCAATACAAATATCCATTTTAGTTGACTTATTTGGCCTAGAATTTTCCTTATCACCATCGTCATCTGCCTTTCTCTTCCCCCGATTAATAAAAGAAAACATTGAAATTTGACGATCTGCCATTTTTGTCTATGAAAACAAATCAGCGAGGCGCAATTAGTATTTAAATTTTTACGGTGTGGAACGGAAAAAAAAAAAACGGAATTTGAAAAAAAAGCTGACCACCTGATGGAAAGGTGGTCGGCACAAAACTCTTGACATATTTGTTTTTCGTTCATTTTTTTGTTCATTAATTACTTTAGGCCATTAGTTTTCTAGTTTTTGTTGTTGGGATGTACAAGTACTCATCCATGTCCAATTTGTGTTTTTGTTACATGTAATTCTATTCGTATCCATGAGATGAGTTAAGCCTTTTTCAACTGATTTAAAGTTTATAGTTTGTTGTTATGATGTACTGTTACACCACTGTTCCTGGTTAGGGGAAGGGTTGGCATCTTCAAACTAGTTTAATCCTGCACATTTGTATGTGCCTGTCCCATGTCAGGAACATATGTTACGAATTCAGTAGTTGTTATTTGTTGCTGAGTAATACATATTATTTTTTACATAAATTAGGCCATTAGTTTTCTCGTTAGAATTGTTTTACTTTTTTTTATTTTGGGGCTTTTTATAGGTGACTATGTCATGTATGTGGTGTTGGTTTTGCTCTTTGTTGAAGGGGTACGGTGACCTTATAGTTGTTAATTTCTGTGTCATTTGAAGACCGGCAATGTGGTTTACCCTAAAAACATCTTCTCATATGTGAACTGTTGGTGTCCAATTGTTATTCTTTGTCATATTGTCTGGGAATTGGTCATACCGTATCACTGCTGGATGGGATAGTATCTTGCTCTTAACTTCATCAAAAACTTTAAGGGCATATGTACCTGAAAATAAGGATTTATTCATGTATGTGAATAATTAGCTAACTAATAGAATAGTTTAGAGGGATTTTTTCCCCACAAAATGACATCATAATACAATATTATCTTTGAAAAAAGCAATACTACTGGAATTTATTCAAGAACTAATTATAAGAAACATTTATTGACATTCAATTCTCTCCATCTTATGGAGTAACGTTTATACATATCTGAACTTGTTCGATTCGCTCGTGTATGTAACAACATATTTGATTTTAATGGAAGAAATTTCTGTATTACTGAAAATTATTACATCAAAGTTTTTGATATCACAAACTAGTCAAAACATTTACGAAATATTATAATCGGTACAAGGACATCATTCATAAATAAAGATCAACATGTAGACATCTTATACGTTCAGGTATTTCACTTTGGATGTGCAATTAAATTTCACATCAAATATTTTATGGTAATATTCTATACAAAGCACAAAAATGTTGTTAGTCACCCCAGTAAACCTCAGTTTATAAAAGTTTAATCTGACTTATTTAGAAGGGATATATAGTAACGATACTGTTTTGGGGTAATTAAAGATGGCATATTTTGGAATTAATATTGATTCATTCATAGGGTCGTTAAATCAGATGTAAACACATTTATTCTAAAACCAGGTACCGGTATTGGCAAGATACAGGATTTTCTCTCTGCATTGAAGACCCATTGGTGGCCTTTCGGCTGTTGTCTGCTCTTTGGTCGGGTTGTTGTCTCTTTGACATATTCCCCATTTCCATTCTCAATTTTATGTTCTTCTCATATTTTTAACCATGGTATGATACTACACCCTAAACAGGAGGGATTATGCTTGATTTTCATATGATGAAGACATAATCTGTCAATCAGTTTAGTTCAAATCTGGAACTGGCATGCCAGTAACTGATAGTAGAACTTTGTAAATTTATGTATCATGGTCATTTTGCTTAGTTTCTTCATTTACAATGTACCTATTCTGACATGTGACTAGGACTTGTGCATAGTGCTGATTGTTTATTCTACATTGGCTAGAGATGAAGACCTATTTGTAGCCTTTGGATTATTTCTGCTCTTTGGTGGGGTTGTTTTCTCTTTGACACATTCCCCATTTCAGTTCTCAAATGATTCTCAATTTTAGAATGTGTGTTCTTTTGAATTTAAATTTAATGTAATTTGCTGCAACTGAGTCTCCAATAAGAGTAGTATAAATTTTCAATGTTCATTAGAAAGCCAGAAAACGTTAATTCAAGTACAAAATCAGGTGATGTTGAGTACGCTAAAATAAAAGTTTTACATATTCAATAACTGTTCATACATGTATCTGTATCTTGGTTGCTGTTTCAAGTTTTCTTTCAAGTTTTCTTTCCTAATGTTGAGAATTGCCAAAAACTGCAGTCTAGGCACGGAGCTTCAACAAAGAAAATATAAACAAACCATTAGCATAATCAATCTTTTCACACAATATGTAATAAAAAAAAAAAATTATTATATTACCTATACTATTATTATTATATGGCAATTATAACTATTTGAATTTTTTTTCCATATTTTCAAAGTGTATTTATAACCACACACAAAACACTTAAGCAACACACAAAAAAACCAAGGGACTGGTTAAAAGTAAAACCTACATGCAGTTGTAACAGTGGTTTGATTCCGCCAGTGGAGGATGAAAATCCCAAGTGTTTATAATCCACCAACAAAAATTCACTAGGGTTTTTAATCCAGGTCCAGAGTAAAATATTCACCACTCTTGATAAAATTCTATAGAGAGTTTTTTGAAGGGGAAATGTATAAAAAATGGGGCTTGGTATTTTTGGGGGATATTTGAATTAACTATTTAACTTGCATAGCTGATTTATGTAAAAAATGGACAAAGTAAACTTAGTGTTTTTCATCCATGGAATGTTCACATAAATGTTTTGAACCAGGATTCTGATAATGTAGGATTTATTAATGTCCCCATGAAATAATGTCCACCGGACATTATTTCATAGTAAATACTGTCCATGGACAATATTTACTTATTTAAATGTGTCCCGGACACAATTTCCTATGAAATTATGTCCTCAGGTATGAAAAAGTGTCCATGAACATGGACATTATTTAATACTATAATTCTGTAATTGCTAACTTTAAATACATTGTTACTTTGACAGAGAGTTGTCTCATTGGCACTCATACCATCCTTATCTTCTTATTTTTTAATATATATATATATATATATATATATATATATATATGCACACATATAAAAATTGCGGTTTTTATCCAACGCAATCATAGGTTTGAACGTCGTTTTCAATTTAGACTTGTATATGTTTTCAACATATATATATATATATATATATATATATACATGTATAATGATTTAAATTCAAACAAGTAACAGATGCTGTTCAATATTACTTTCCTTGGAGGACACAATTTGATAACAATTACTACGAAAACTAGTCCTGTAGGTGGACCATATTTCATAACTTTTGCTGTAAAATTCTGTCCACTTAGGGGACAATATTGCATGGCAATGGACATTATTATTTAATACCAAAATTCAATATTTTCTTTTGCCTTCTTCTCATGATAAATATAGTTAAGTTCTTCACATTTGATTTTATACTTTACACACTCCCTTCTTATTGTTCTTCTTTCATTGTTATTAGCATTAGCTGGGTATTTCTTAGAACTTAAATGTATCTATATTCACTTCCATCCATTATTTGTTTGTTTATATAAATCAATTTCTACTCAATCCTTCTGATTTTATTAAAATTTCAAGTACAATAAAACTTTTTAATGACCTTTGTATTACTTCCCTTGGAGGACACAATTTAATAGCAACTAGTATGAAAACTTGTCCTGTGGGTGGACACTATTTCATAACTTTTGCAGTAAAAATCTGTCTACTTGAGGGACAATATATCATGGCAATGGACATTATTAAATACCAAAATTCTATGAAAAACTGTCCAACTGGACACTTTTTCACAGGACACTATTATGGCTTACAATAACACTAGTGATTTTGAACCAGGAATTATTACACTACTGACTAGTGATTTTGTACCTGGAATGATTGCACTAGTTACTTTGAACTGGGATTTATCACACTTAAGTATTTAAGATTCATATACAGTGATGTCTTCTGATGAACTATTTTACATGTAGTACTCACTTTGAACACTACATGATAACACAATATAATGATTTATTTACAAATTAAATTTTGATAATTTTTCTAATGAAAACCATCAATTAAATCATATAATATATGCTTTTAAATTGTCACTAAATTGCAATATTCATATATACTGGATTGCTAAAGTTTTTCTGTGCATTTGCGTTTTGGTAGACTTCGATATAAAATCATATCTTCAATGTCAATATCTATTTATAATGAAACTGGTTCCTTGAAAACTATTCTAATTTTAACCTATTAATTTATGTATTAAACAATAAACTGGTCTAATATAAACACAAGAGTGCACATCCTGAAATGTCTCGCCTTCTTAAATACTAATCATTGATATTATGTTGATAGTCCTAAATATAAAGCTTTACTACAACTATCACATAAACTTAACATGATCCAAGAAAATGAGGTCACTGTCATATAAACCAAACAAGAAATACATGTACACCTTACAATTATTCAATACACAAAATATAGCTGACCTATTGCTTATAGTTTCTAAGAAACAGACTTAACCAAGAAAACTAAACATTGACCAATGAACCATGAAAATGAGGTCAAGGTCAGATGAACCATGTCAGACAGAGATGTACAGCTTACAATTCTTCAATACAACAAATATAGTTGACCTATTGCTTATGGTTTAAGAAAAACAGACCAAAACACAAAAACTTAACACTGAGCAATGAACCGTGAAAATGAGGTCAAGGTCAAATAAAACCTACAAGACTGACATGTACATCATAAAATAATTCCATACACCAAATATAGTAGACCTATTGCATACAGTATAAGAGAAATAGACCAAAACACAAAATCTTAACTATAACCACTGAACTATGAAAATGAGATCATGGTCAGATGACACCTGCCAGTTGGACATGTACACCTTACAGTCCTTCCATACACCGAATATATAAGACCGATTGCTAATAGTATCTGAGATATGGACTTGATCACCAAAACTTAACCTTGTTCACTGATCCATGAAATGAGGTAGAGGTCAAGTGAAAACTGTCTGACGGGCATAAGGACCTTGCAAGCTACGCACATACCTTACCATATATAGTTATACTATTACTCATAATGAGAGAGAAATTAACATTACAAAAAATCTTAACTTTTTTTTCAAGTAGTCACTGAACAATGAAAATGAGGTCAAGGACAATGGACATGTGACAGACGGAAACTTCGTAACATGAGGCATCTTTATACAAAGTATGAAGCATCCAGGTCTTCTACCTGCTAAAATATAAAGCTTTTAAGAAGTTAGCTAACGCTGCCGCCGGATCACTATCCCTATGTCGAGCTTTCTGCGACAATAGTCACAGGCTGGACAAAAACAATGATCAAGATCGACGCTTTCACACTATTTACATCCAATATTCTCTAGTGAAAAACAGTCACCTGGAATAAAAACAGGGTGGAATGAAATTACACTTACACAGCCAGGGTAAGTGATGTTGACATTGCCGGTATGTCATTAGGTCTTACCTTGTTGATACTTAAACATGTGCTTGTGGATTACTCATTTAGCTGAGTTGGTAGAGCAGAGACTTTCTGTGCAAAGGGTCACAGGCTAAAATTCCGATTGGTACAGTAATTTATTTTGGAAAGCAAATAATGATCTCTGGGTTATGTGTAATTGTATTTGCAATTTTTGGTATTTAGCTGAATTTTGTCTCCTTGTACAAATGTAACCTGAGATCAAATCTGCACTTGGTCAAAATTGGTACCTTGTTAAATCGGCACCCGATGTAGTCATTTCGCCACCCATGTTAAATATTTTCAGTATTTGAAGCAAATAGATTAAAATAAACAAGGCGTTGTCTAGAAATATTGACTTATTTTCATTTTTGGGTGGTTTCTGTGCATGTATTTTTTCCATTCAACTTGATGTGTATTCGCGGTATTTATAGATATTTTTATGCATGTTTTAACCAGAGACATATATATGTCTCTGTTTTAACCAACATGACTAAAGGAGAATTTTCCATTATTGTTGGTTTAATGCTGTTTAAACTTTCCTGAAAAAAAACACCTTAATTGACATTCAAGGTTGATTAGTGATAGTAATGAAAGGGACTCATAATTTCCCCTTTTCCTGCTTCTAATTTTCTCATGATCAAACAACAACAGCTTGTGTAATGGCTTCATGTATTTTACTAAGTTTTTAAAGTAAAAAAACATCAATAACAACCTGTTTAGATTTAAAACAAACAAACATGTTAATAAATTATGTAATAATAACTGTAAATTGTAATTGATAAAAGTTATTAATATCAATTGAAAAGATAACTATTCAAAACGTCAGTCATAGATTGTTGAGAAAACTTATAATATGTATTCTAACTGCTTGGTGATTTTTAACTATACATGCTATATGTAGATGTAATGAGTAATATAAATTAAAGCCAAACCCCAACAATAATTTAAAGATAGAAAGATCATTTATACATTTTTACTGAGATTTTTTGAATTATTTATCTGTTTATATTGTATCAAATAATGAAATATTATTGGATTTGACTAGATGCCGATTTAACCAGGTGCCGATTTGACTTGTACCCCCCCCCCCCCCCCCCCCCCCCCCCTCGGATATTTATCATTCTGTTACGAGGGAAAAGATAGTACTTTCACAAACGTCAATGTTGACATTGTACAGATGCAGGATCCGCTCACGGTTTTTGAGAGTGTTTGAAAAGTTAAGTCGTGTTAACATGAAACAGTAATGCTAAACCATGTCAGTATCGACCCCTGTTATGTGCTTGTCTATATATTTTTACCGATACATGCTTTCATGGCAAATAAATCATAGAATACTTACCTTTGATCGCTTCAAAATTCCAAAAATGGCGGCTGGAAACTTACAAATAACACGTGACTCGTGACGTACGTTGTAGATCTGGGTGCATACCTAAAAGTAGCACCGAGGTTTAGCCTAGATTCCAATAAAAATAATTTAGAACATTAAAAAATAAATCGAGTGATAAACGGGGCGATAAATAGGTTAAAACATTTATAAATCCTGGTTTATATTTGATATATATTTGTAACTGCTTTTCCAAAAAAATGCGTCTAAATTCATGTAAACGAAAAAATATATCTTAAAAAATATTACACTGCGAAATTGTCTTATAACATATTCTTTATTCAAGAGCGCTCAAAATAGTAAACAATACCATGGCACATGAACATATTCTCAAAAATTATATATACAGATTATGCACATGCAATGTACAGATTATTCTCAATAATTGTTATGAAAAGTATGCTTCGCATTATGTCGATTTATGTCATATAATGCTTATTTAATAAATTTCGTATCCAATCCATCATGCAGGTATGGATAATCCAACTGTTATGTTTAAGGATGTTTGCTACTCTGTTTCAAAATAACAAGACTGTTATGAATTTATAGAATATCATAACGGAACTTAAAAAGAAGAAAAAAATGATAGGTCCGTGTGCTTGTTTTTGAGATATAAGCCATTGAAAATTTGGCGGGAAATGATTCTCTCTAGATTTTTCATAAAATTAACATTGGCAGCATTTTCTTTCAAAAACTATGAAAAAATAACAAGGTTTTATAAGATTTTCAAATATGACTTTTTAATCTATATGTAATAAAATTATGAAAAGAAAAGTAGGGCTTAATGGGCAAATTTTTTAATGGGTACTAAATGGATAAAACCAGAGGATTCCGAATATCTGACAAAAATGAGCGAACATCCTTAAGTCATATATGCTTATTTTGATACATTTTGCATCATGCTGGAGTGAGAACTGAGGTATCATCTAACTGATCCGTCATAGCAACTATTTTCCAATAAAACCTAAAAAGATGAAGAAAAAAATGAATATAGTTTCATTTTTCAGTCTGATGTTTATTGGCCAAAGAGCTATTGCCTAGCTTCAGGTGGAGGTATATATCTAAAGCCAACAAATAAAAAGCCGTTTTTACAAAATAAATAAACTTTTTATGATTCCGAGTAAGCAAAATCAGTCTTTTTAGAATAGCAAGCATTCGTTAAAAAAAAGAAAAGAAAAGGACTATTTAGAGTATTGTTTTAACTATAAAAGCTGTCGCTTATAACGACTAATATCGTAATACTCCATAATTACAATTTGTGTTGTTTCAAAAACTGACATAAGCAGTCGCTTACCGCAGAAGTTGTTCCCGGCGTTGATCCGGGTAATATAACAAGTACGTTGTTAACCTTATTAGTGGTAACACTGAAACTGTAATACTACGCCATAATATCCCGGAAAAGATCCGTGTTTGTACTAAGTAATATGTATATATTGTACGTTGTTAGTTCTACAACTTCTAACATTTGTACTGTGCAGTATAAATGTATACTGTTATTAGTACTACTAGCGGACTAATTTTACTAATAGATTTCCACTATTACTGGCTAACATTGCAGGATCGGGTGAATATACAGTCGTTAACCATAGACAGGTGTATACTTAAATTGGTCAAGCACTTAATAGCCCCGCGTTAGCAAAAGTATTTAGAAAATTTGTTTGACCTACACTTTACTTAAAATAATCTTATGTATACATGTATTTATATACCACCGGAAAATTCTAAATATGGAAATACTGATGCATTTGAAGAAATTGAAAATTTGCTGATAAATTTAATTCGTTTGTCTCTCTTATTGGAGATTTTAATGCAAAAACGGG
This sequence comes from Mytilus californianus, assembly GCF_021869535.1. Classification (NCBI taxonomy): domain Eukaryota; kingdom Metazoa; phylum Mollusca; class Bivalvia; order Mytilida; family Mytilidae; genus Mytilus; species Mytilus californianus. Next base: position 53,983,063 of record NW_026262679.1, on the reverse strand, counting down.
AACACTACATGATTTTATTGTTCCCGACGAGTCATTGATTGATATTTTTGAGTTAGAAAGTGATAATGAAATTTTGTCATATATGTTAGACTATGAACAATTGAAGCTTCAAAATATACCGTTATCTCGAACATCAGAGTGTCATTGTAATATTAATAATTATGGTCATAAATTGTTAGATATGTGTAAAAAAAACTCAATATTTATATAGCTAACTCCAGACTTGGTTCTGATATAGGTATTGGACGTACTACATGTAAAAATGTTAGTGTTATTGATTATTTGCTTTTATCAGCAAAACTGTTCTCTTTAGTAGATGAATTTGAAATACTTGATTTTGTACCACTTTTTTCTGATGTTCACAATGCAATATACATTGTTTTGAAATCAGTATTGACACATAATGAAATTACACATGATACGTCACAAAACTCTACTTCAATCAAGTGGAACGACAATAAAAGAAACGAGTTTGTAAATACTTTTCACAATAGTCAAGATCAACTGACCAATATTATGAATGACCTTGAAAGCATATACACACGTGATACATGTACCCAACAAGACATAGACAACGTCACCGCAGAAATAAATGAGCTTTTCCACAATACTGCAAAGACAACACTTTCAAAACCGCACTACAAATCACGAAAGAAACCGAACTCAAAACCCTGGTACACTAATAAATGTCTTTCGTCGAGAAAAAAATTTCATAAAACCAGAAAACGTTATAACGTTTTTAAAAATGAAGCAACACGCAAACAGCTACTCGAGACAAGTAAATCATACAAGATGGTTACAAACCAAGCATACAAAAACTATCAATTTGACTTCGAACAAAAATTGAGAAATACATAAAAGAAACAAGGGAAAGAGTTTTGGAAAATTTTAAATAAATTTGTCACAAAAAAAGATGAGAAATGTGATATATCTGTAGAAACATTATATGATTATTTTAAATCCATGAATGAAATTAATATACATGATGAAATTGATATAGATATTGATGTTAATAATTTACTATCAGATATAGAAAAAATAATAAATTCTCCAATAACAGCAGATGAAATAAAATGTCACGCTGTAAAAAATTTAAAGAATAATAAATCTGCTGGATATGATAACATATTGAATGAATATATGAAATGTACATTAGATGATATGATGAATGTGTATGTAATGTTATTTAACATTGTGTTAGATACGGGTATTATACCAGAATGCTGGACCAAAGGAATAATGGTTCCAATTTTCAGGAATAAGGGTTCTAAATCTGACCCGAATTCTTTCAGAGGTATAACTCTCAATTCATGTCTAAAGTAAAACATTCACTGCTGTGCTCAATAACAGATTAAATAAATTGTCAGATAAAATGTTCTTAATTACAGGAGCACAGGCTGGGTTTAGAAAAGGGTTTTCTACTATGGATAATATTTTTATTTTACATTCACTTATTTCTATCTATTTTTCATTTGGTAAAAAATTATTTTGCTCGTTCATTGATTTCAAAAGTGCATTTGATACAGTTTGGAGAGCTGGTTTGTGGCAAAAGATGCTACAGTATAATATTCAAGGCAAAATATTGAGAGTTATACACAACATGTATCAGAATATCCAGACATGTATTAGAATGGGAAAGGATATTTCTGCATTTTTAATTGTGATATAGGAGTGAAACAAGGGGAGAATTTATCCCCCTTTCTTTTTTCCCTCTTTTTGAATGATCTGGAGAAATTTTTACTAGATAATGATGTAAAAGACCTTGAAAATATATCAGATAAATGCCAAGAAATCTTATTATGTTATGTAAAAATCTTTATAATATTATATGCAGATGACACAGTTATTTTATCTGAGTCAAAGGAGGATCTGCAACATGCATTGACAGTTTTTGAGCAATATTGTAATGAATGGAAACTCAGAGTTAATACAAGTAAAACTAAAATTGTAATTTTCAGTAAAAAGAAATACAAGGTTAAATCAGAATTTAAAATTTATGGTAAAAATATTGATGTCTTAGACTCATATACTTATCTGGGTATTATATTTAATTATAATGGCTCTTTTTGTTCAGCTAGAAAAAAATTATTGGAACAGTCCAATAAAGCATTGTATGCACTATACAGAAAGATAAGAAATATTGCAATTCCCGTAGATATACAGCTAAAGTTATTTGATTGTCTTATTCTACCTATAATGATTTACTCTAGTGAAGTATGGGGATTTGAAAATAAACAGGGACTGGAACGGATGCACTTGCAGTTTTGTAAAAATATTCTGCACGTGAGAAAAAGTACTCCAAATTTTATGGTTTACGGGGAACTTGGTCGTTATCCCATTGATATTACTATTAAACTACGCATGGTTATATTTTGGAATGATATGCTCTCAAATGAGAATAAATTATCTAATATTTTATATGGACTTATGATACAACTTCACCAGAGTAAACCCAAACATTTTAAATCAGTTTATACAACAATGGTTTTCTGTAATTAATAATTCTTCAAGAGGAGAATTCTATGGTAAATTCAAAAATATATTTGAATTAGAACCCTATCTACTACGATTGGGAAATACTGATAGATTGTATATGGCTAAATTTAGATGCTCAAATCTTAAATTCCCAATTGAAACGGGAAGATGGAAAAATAGTTTAAAAGAAAATAGGATATGTCATCTATGTAATCAAAATATTGGCGACGAATATCATTATATGTGTGTTTGTTCACATCCTAGTGTGTCACTTCTTAGACAAAATCTCGTACCTAATTATTACTTACAATATCCTTCAAGGCAGAAATTAATCGGTTTACTTTCATTGTGCAACATAAAGGTGTATAGGAAAGTATGTACTTTTCTTAGAAAGATTACTTATTTGTTGTAGACACAATTTTTATACATTATATATATATTTAGGTACTCACAATCACTGAATAAATAGGAAGATATCTGTACAAATGTAATCCTTTAAACTTAATAGGTAATATATAATGTATATATCTCAATGTCATGAAAATCACGTGCTATTATACATTACTCTGCTGTCGATTTATGTGTATACTTTATCATGTTTTGACCTCTTGTACACGTTTGTGTCTGAGGAAATAAAATATTTTGTCTTTTTTATATTGTAGGCCATACTCCACTGTTGATATCAAATTGCAATCGCCAGAAACAGTACAGTAAGACATGGTCATGTACCACGCCAAGATCAGACACATCCAGAAATTAAATGCCAAAAACAGTGTCGAGCTATAGGTTATCGATGTTTATAAAAGATCCAAAACAACAAAAGTATAATCATAACCGTTATTAATAAATCTATTACTTAAAAATATAAAGTTAAATGGTACGTTCTATATCTATGCCATTACCATAAAAAGCAGAACATCACGAGGGGTGGGGTGGTCTCTTCCTATATAAAGGTATACACAGACGTGCCGCTGGTATGGGTTACTTTTTAGAATGTCTAATATATCAATGGGGTGAAATTTTACGGAGGTTATATATCAATGGGTAATAAATGTTCATCTTCTGTTAAGAAGTATCTAAAAAATATGTTCTGATCTTTTTTTTTAATCTTATAATATGAATGATCCAATGTGGTTAACATCCGGATAAGATGTCATAATAGCTGGAAATACATATAAACTATAAATGGATTGTGATTTTTCTATGAAATATATGAATGGGTAGGGATTTTAGTATGAGTCAATATATCATCGGGGGAGGGGTGGGGGGGGTTAACCCCAGCCGGAAGTCTGTACCCAAATTTTTATGTTGAGAACCCCCGTGTTGAATATGAATTACTACTTTTCATTCCATACCTGTAGTTAAGGTCATACAAGCTATATGGACGACCATTTGATATTCTAGAGGAGAGTGGTATTCGGAGGATTTGTCCAGATTGACTATTTACATGTTGCTTCGCACATACTTATTTTTGCGCGAAATTTGTCGTTCACTTTTGTTCTCAATTTAAATCTGAATTTTGTATTGCAGATTATTCATTGAGCAAAATCATTCATTGTTAGCTCTTACCGGCCATGATATTCATTTTCTGAATCCTACTGCTCCTCCCACCAAATAATTCAATTGATTGTCCCTTAACAGCTGGATAAATCGTGATGTTGGTATCAGTCTGATATACATACAAACAGTAAATATGTGTTTATCGCTTTAAACGTGATGTTGAGGAACAATGTTTTCATTGTAGAGCCACCTTCAGTCAAAAACAAATCGTTTCAATAATGGTGGCCTTTAAACGTGATGTTGAGTAACAATGTTTTCATTGTAGAGCCATCTTCAGTCAAAAACAAATCGTTTCAATAATGGTGGCCTTTAAACGTGATGTTGAGTAACAATGTTTTCATTGTAGAGCCATCTTCAGTCAAAAACAAATCGTATCAATAATGGTTGCAGCTGTGTCATGAACCATTCTGGGGTTCAATAAAACCAGCTCCTGCATATCTTTCCCAGCGGTAGTACTCCGTTGGGCGAAAGCCGTTTATGACGTTATTTTACATAAATACTCTCAACGTCCAACTAAAAAATTTCTACATTGTGACGTCGGCCCCTCCCATCAGTTTCCTCTTTCCTTCACAACGACAGAAAAGAAATACACGCAAAGATTCGGCAATTTTTTAAAAAGAATATCAATAGACCATGGAAGAGACAGGTGTTGTCATGACTATTTATATTCCAAGGATGTATGGAATAGGTTATGTTTTTGATGGAATGTAAGTATGTTAATTACTGGGAATGAAATTATTGAATACTGTACATTTGAATGGTTTTTGTGAAGGACAGGGTGTTTAATGTTTCGACCATAAAAGTTAAGATGCTGTCTTTTGAATACTTTTGTTGTTAAAGACAGATGGTTTCTAACCCCTTATGCTAGTTCTATTTACATCTTTTTTTGTCATGTCTTGTATTGCAGGTTTGACAGGAAGATTATCGAACAATGTGAAAAGAAGATCAGAAAAATGGAAAAGGAGATAAAACTACACAGACAAATTTACGGGCGACTGCAAATGCAACAAAAGGTGATTTTAAAATTCGGTTATAAAAAAATGGCAACCATTCATCATCTTACAACACATGAAAATGTAAAAAAAAAGTCCCAAAGAAATTGTAAAACAAGATCAGAAAAAATTAAATTGTCGGGAAAATTGTAACCATCAAATGTAAAAAAAAAAAAAAGGAAATGTTTAAGCAAGATTTGTCCCTTGAAATTGAAATATGCATTTTCCCTGAAAAGGGACACCAACGAAATTGGTCTTTTAAAAAACTTGACATTTGACAAAAACTTTGCAACACTATAAATCCATAAGATGATTTAATATGCTTTCTGAATGCATTGAGTCAGTGGTTCATTTATACAGATATTTACAGAAGCTATTTAATTATATTAATAAATTCACGTTTCAGGTGTGTTGGCTTGTCAACAGCAAAGTCGCAAAGTACCAAAATTGCTTGGATACTTCAAAGAAGATCTATGATCACATCGCTGAAACTTTAAGTAAACGTGAGGTGCGCGCAAAGCAAAAAGCAATATCCAAGATTCAGAACCATCTTCAAGAAAAGTTAAAGAAAGCGAATACGGCACAACAGAAGTACCAAACTATTCTTGAACATGAATCCAAGACTAGAGCATCCATCAAAATGGTAATTATAAAACATACATAAACATAAGTTTCATCGAATAAACAGCTAAGACCTTAGATGGTTTTGGCCATTTTTAGGGTTTTTTTTTGTCATATAGCTCTTCAACTGTTTCGGTTCTTATACATACTCGGCTTTCAAATATTCGGCTTTGAGCAATCCTTATGAAGGAAAATCCAGAAGAACACTTTGGACGTATGAAATTTTTTAACGCATTGTTTTCATTTAAAAAAAAATCATTTTAAAAATTAGCACTTCACTGTAGAAAAATGTTGCATGAAACACATAATGAGCGTCTCCAACACATGACAGTCTGATACATGATAGACACAAAGATACAGAAAAATAAAGGATATACCACAACCAAGCAAGTGCTTTACATCAAATATTTATTTTTAATGAACTACGTACGAAAAACCTGTATAACAAGAGACTTTTACATTACATCATATTTATCTGGGTTCACCATCTCATTGTAGGGTGCAGGATAAGATAAAGGGGTTTGCTAATAAAGGAAGCACTATTTAATTTTCAATCACTATTTTTTCAGCTTGAACAGGACTTGTTCAACTTGATTGAGCTCCAAGTGAACGACAGGAAACCGACACCAACAGTAGTGTAAGTAAAATGTAAATGAACCGATGCCAGTCAGTATATTTATCTCCTTATCATTTAAGGTAAATCGGTGGCCGAGTGGTCTAAGTAGTTTAACTGCTGTATCACTAGCTTGTCTACACTGAGGTGGTGAGTTCGATTCATTCACGTGGCAAGTGCGTTCGACTCGCTTCTAAATTGACTAGGATTGTCAGTTTTCCTGCCAAAGGCCGGTGGTTCTCTCCGGGCAATCCGGCTTCCTCCATCAAAAACAAAAAAAAAACAAACAAAAAAACTTACGACCACGAAATAGCCAATAGTGTTGAAAATAGAAAAACAATCAAACAAACAATCAATCTCCTCATTTTAGACAGTATGTTGACCTTTAATTCTTTTTTGTTGGGTTATTGTCACTAGACATTTCCTACATATCTTCTTCTTCGTATGTAACAACAGCTTTAAAAAAAATCAACAATGACAAAGAAACACAAAAAGTAGGGAAACAAAATGAAGTATGTACCCTATGGAAAATGCATTACAAATCATTGTGCTCTTGTAACCTACAGAACATACCTATTGTATCAATTTTAAATGTTTTCTCGTCCTGAACATGCATTAAATAGTTGCCGCTGGACGTTAAACAAGCAACAATCAATCAACCAATCGTAACATTAGCATTTGTAAATGAAACAATGACAAAGAAACATCAAAATAATGCAAATAAGATGAAACATGAGTTATAAATGTCACGGTCAGCAAACAAACAATACAGAAGAGGGAAGAAAAAAAAATCCATAGAAAAAATATAGATGGGTGATAATTGAACATACTTTCCAGAGCTCGCATTTCCTATCATGATTTCCTTGATAGAGGTTTGCTGCTTTCAAGGAAGCTATCAAACACTTCCCAGTGGTGAAGTTGAAATCATTCTTTCTAAAATTTTACGCACGCCATCATGAGTTGGTTGACCTCTATGGAATATCTGTTTTACAAATGACGAGTATGTTTCAATAGTTGTCATCATAATCCCGTCCTCTTTCCTCGAATAAGACTTATCACCGGGTTTGTACTTACATGAGCAACATTGCCACGTGTGGAGCAAGATCTGCTTACCCTTCTATAGCACCTGAGATCACCATCGGTCTTTGTGGGGTTAGTGTTGCCGTCTCTAGTTTTCTGTGTTGTGTATTGAATATTAATCATATTTTGATCGCTTTACGATTTATGAGTTTGAATGTCCCTTTGTTATCTTATGTGATCAATTATGGATTCCATATTATTCATTTTATTTTAATTCTAGAAAGATACATACAACCATCTCAGTACAAACCCTTGTGCAAAAAATGAGCAGCAGATACCAGTTTACTCTTCCTCAGGTTGGTTCATTCATTTATTATCCTCATGAACATCTATGTCATGTGACTGAGAATTACAGCATAAATCATTCATGCGTTAACCAATATTGTCAAACGGTAAATTCTATTTTAAGGTTCATGTGGACCCTTTGGTTAAAATGGCTGCATTTTCACCTCAAAATTTACTCTGTGTACAGACAAACCTGTGTATCTGGAAAAGTTTTTAGGCATAGCATGCCCTAGATAAATAAAATTCAAATATAATCTATGTTTGAGAAAATTAGAAAAATAACAGGATTTTGCCGTGCACTTTTTTCAGTCATTCCTCCAGAAGATGCCTAAATAAACTAAGTTGGGAAAGAGGTTTGAGAACTTCCCCACAGGTAATAATTGAAGTGAACTGTATTGATTGAATTGGACAATAGGTGGACAATAGATACGTGACAATAATTGGTGATTTAAACTGTGTACCTGAGTGGACCATATCAAGTGAAACTCAACTGTTTGTTAATTTTATCATCTTCTGCAGGGACGAAAAAAAGTGCACTGCAAAATTCAGTTAAGTTTTAAATTTTCTAAAACATACAATGCATTTGAATTTTATTTATCTAGCGCATGCTATGCTTTAAAACTTTTCCAGATACACAGGTTTGTCTGTACACAGAGTAGATTTTGAAGTGAAAACACGGCCATTTTAGCTATAGGGTCCACAAGAACCTTAAATTTGATTGCCACAAAAGCTTAATGTTAAACAGCATGTTTGAAATCAGTCAAAATTTATGTAAATTAATAAAAAAATACCAGAATCAAGTAATTGCCTTTCTTTAAAGGTAATTTTTTTTTAAAAGCCTCTGTAACATAAATGACAGGGTTTGGATGATGACTAACTCGAATAGTTCAGCGCCCTCTATCCACTAATTTTCTCGTAGTGATCGTAATATAACGACTGGATTATTCGGGTTAGATGATGACGGGTTATTATTTCTGTAATCTTTAATTATTCAGGGCTATTTTTCTGTATGATTTTGTTAATCCCATCCAGACACTCATAACATTGGTTAGTGGGAAAAAAAATTGGTCATCACGTCTTCATGTTAATACTTGAATATAGAGATCAGTTGAAATGAAAATACCAATTTTAAAGAAAACAACCTTAAGTACTGTTTAAATGCTTTAGTGTTTGACTGTAGTTATGCTACATTATACACATTGGCGGATCCAGAGGGGGTGGGGCTGTGTTCCGGGGGTTGGAACCCCCCTTTTTCGATTTTTGTTTATTATTATGTGAACGTTTCATGGGGCTACTTCGATTCGTCCAACTCGGGTTGACTAGAGTTATAATCAATGATAATGCGCATGTGCTCAACCATTCCCAATCGAAGTGAAAACTCTTCTCGAGTTGACTCCCAAAATGGAAGATATATAAATATGGGAACGGTTGTCAAATTTCTTTTTATGGACATCGACAAGTAACAACTTTATCATCGGTTCAAATTTGTAATATGATTAAATTAGAGAATTCTATCATTTATTCATTTTCAGTTTTTACCAGGGGCTCTTTTTACAAAATATCTCACGACCAATTGATCGTAAGTTATATTAGTTATAATAAAATCATCATGACTTCTGAGTATTTTTTCAGGCCAATATAGTAATTTTTAAAATCCTCCTGTCCCATCATATAGGGAATGGATTTTCGTAATCATATTCACATTTCAATCTTAACAACTCAAATTACCGGGAGTATATTTTTTTCTGTTCTATTGATAAACATCACCGACAGCATTTACACACGAATAATATTTGTAAATCGAAAATACAATAACATAATTAAATTCACTTAACAGCCCCTTTCTTTGGTTGTGTTTTGTAAAATTTCATTTATTTTGTATCATACTCTTCTCTACTGTACTTGTTTCTCACCATTTTGTAACTCTACTAATCCTGCCTCAACCCAGGGTTGATATCGAGTTAACTCGGGTAGGTTAAAAAGGTCAAACTCGGGGGGGGGGGGGGGGGGGGGGGGGGGCGTGGGGGGAGGGGTCGATTGAAACTCGACAAACTCTACTAACCCGAGTTGGACGAATCGAGGTAGGCCGGTGTTACAGGGGTTGAAAACCCCCTTTTCAAAATGGCTGGATCCGCACTTTCTGGTAATAAGCTTTTATACATAATATGAATTCATTGATTTAAATAATGTCATTTTCTCAGTCTCTTCAATCATTTAATTTTTTTTCAGGTGTTCAATGAAAAAAACGGATTCCATTCAAAATTACCAGATGTTGACCTCATTAGACGAGAATTCGAAAGATAAAAACTGTGATATCTAGATATAGACATGTGCAATATACATTTTTGTGTTCTATTTCATTTCTGTACTGAATAAATCATGATATATTTCAAAGAATATTCATTTCAGATTTGATATTTTGATCTCTGGCTGATCAGGAGAAAGGAAATAATAAAAAAGTAATAACATTTAACAATTTGAAAATCATTGGTTGAACAGTTTCTAAGTTAATGGATAATGCATGGAAACGACATAGAGTGACATTTTCCAATCAATCAAGGACCATAACTCCTGAACGGCAAAAGTGAAAATCGACATTGCCGAACTCAAATCGACCTTTATTTTGTCATCAGTTACGTATACGACAATAATAAGTATATCAAAACTCTGAAAAACAGTCAATTTGGTTGAATATTTCATGTAAAAGCACGTCAACAGTTTGAGCAAAAACGCCCGCACGTCCGCATCCCAAATCAAAGAATAAACGCCACTAAGCTATTTGCGATACTCAAAATAAAAAGATATAAAAGTAAGAAGATGTGGTATGATAGTCAATGAGACAACTCTCAACCAGAGACCAAATGGCATAGAAGTTAAAACTATAGGTATTCGTACGGCTTTTAACAATGAGCAAACCGCACAGTAAGCTATAAAACGCCCCGAAATGATAAATGTAAAACAATTCAAACGAGAAAACCAACGGCCTGATTTATGTACAAAACAATCAACGAAAAAACAAATATGATATTCAGCAACAAACGACAACCACGGAATTACAGCCTTTCAGAAACACAACTTCGTTTTATTAACTTGAAATTAGCAGTGTACCTATAAATAAAGGATATGTGTGATAAACACCAATGGGACAGCAACCCAACGACACAAAAAAAAACCAAAAGAGATTTAGAGGTCAAGATACGGTCTTAAACGATAGACAGACGACTATATCATAGGTCAAGCTCTGAATAGCCCTACAGTTAGGAGAAGTAAAGGAAATTTTTCTGACCTATATCTTAATATAGACCTTTTATTTATATTCCGGTACCTCTTATATCGTAGGCCATTCTTGTCACAAAGAGTACAGTAAGGCATGGTCTTGTGCCATGTCAAGAGAAAACATGTACATAAATTAAATTCAACAAAAAAACAAATTAAACAGAACATTCTAGACTTGCTTCGAAAATAAACTACGGAATCGATGTTCAGAATAGAAAAAGATTGCAAACACTGAAATAAAATATCTTCTTTACATAATTATCATGATTGAATTAAATGAAATGTTGAAAGTCTTTAATATCAATGTTTTACTACAAGTATAACATAAACTTAACATTATCAACCATCAATGTAAATGGGGTCAAGGTCAGATGAACCCTGCCAGATGGACATATACACTTACAATCATACCATACACTAAATATAGTTAACCTATTGCTTATAATATCTGAGAAACTGACCTAATTACGAAAACTGGCGTTGACCACTTAAACATAAAAATGAGGTCAAGGTCAGATGAACTCTGCCAGTTTATAGTTGACCTATAGATTATAGTATCTAGAGATACGGACTTGACGACGCAAACTTGACCTTGGTCACTGATCTATGAAATGAGGCTGAGGTCAATCGAGCTTTGTCGGACGGTCATGTAGACCTCCAAAGATCCCACTTTCCAAATACAGTTATCCTATTACTCATAAGAAAGAAATTCGCATGAAAAAACTATATAGCAGTCGGTGAACCTTGAAAATTAGGTAAAGGACAATAAACATATGGCAAGCAGAAACTTCATAAGATATTAAAATGAAAGAACCTTTGTGAGCACGCTCACATATCCCAATCCTCCACATTGTCAACGGGCAAACAAAATCTCAACAGATTCTTAAGTTCAAAGACTCATAATTCCTACAAAAGTCAACTGATAAAAATGTCTTGTGGATATGCACACTTACATATAATGTCCACATTATCTACAAATTTCATCAAATTCTGTTGTGTGGTTTCAGAAGAGTTTCACTGACAAACTGTTCCAGTAGTATATTATAGACAATATTCTAAATCAGAAGGGCATAACTCCTAGAAAAAAATTGAATCTTAATTTCCTGTCGATATGAACATCTATATAGTATATCCTTATTATCTATAAAGTTTCATGAAATTATGTTGTGTGGTTTCAGAGGAGTTGCGATGACAAACTGTTGCAATAATATAAGTATGCTTAAATTGTAAGTTTAAAGGGCATAACTCCTAGAAAAAAAATTGAGTCGTAATTTGCTGTCCATATGAACGTCTACATAGTATGTCCTTATTATCTACAAAGTTTCATTAAATTCTGTGGTGTGGTGTCAGAGGAGTTGCGATGACAAACTGTTTCAGTAGTATATTTGGGCCAAAATTGCAAGTTCAAAGGAGCATAACTCCTAAGCAATTTCCTGTCAATGTGCACGTCTAAAAGTGTGTCCTTATTATCTACAAAGTTTTATGCAATTCTGTTGTGTGGTTTAAGAGGAATTGCGATGACAAAATCAGGACTGACGAACGGACGGGTCAAAAACAGTATACCCTACGCAACATCTTTGCATGGTGTATACTATCTGTTTCTACGGTTCGAAACATCCTGCACTTCTACCTTCTGAGATATAAATCTTTATACAAATAGTTTAGGTCATCTTCAGCCGAAAAAAACCCTTTAAAATCTTAATAATGGTGGCAACTGTGTCATGTATGAATCGTTAGTATGGGGTTCAATTAAACCAGCTCCTGCCTATCACTCCCAGAGTTAATACTCTGTTGGGCAAAAACTGTTTATGACGTTATTACACAATTTTCTTCTAACGTCCAACTAAAAAACGTATTTATTGTGACGTCAATCCTTCCCACCAGTCTTCTCTTTCCTTCACAACGACGAGAAAAGAAATACACGCAGAGATTCAGCAACTTTAAAAGAAAATTAAAGGATTATGGAAGAGACAAATGTCATCATGACCATATTTATTCCAAGGATGTACGGAATAGGTTATGTTTTTAATGGAATGTAAGTATGTTAAATAATTTAAACACAAATTGTACATAATTTCATTTTATGCTATATATTTGCTTGGTTTTGGAAGATGCGGATAGTTTTTTGATGTTTCGACTATAAAAGATAGTACCTTTTGAATTTTTTGTTGATAACGAAATTGAGAATTGTTATTGACAGATAGATTTTATTTTTTTTATACTGGTTTTTGATGTTAACTTATTCTTATCGTATATTATAGATTTGACAACAAGATTATCGACCTATGTAAAAGGAAGATAAGAAAAATGGAAAAGGATATAAAACTGCATAGACAAATTTACAAGCAACTGCAAATGCAACAAAAGGTGAGTTTAAAATGGACCATTAAAAAAATCATGGTACCACGGTGCAGCCGCTATTCATCAATAATGTATTTAATAAAAAAGTAACGGGTGGAAAAAAACATCAAAATGTCCCAAAGGGATTGTAAAAAAAATATTAAATTGTCAATAATAATGTTACAATTAAAAGGAAAAAGAAACAGTAAAGGGATAGTGTGAGATTTCACCCTGGAATTGTTAAAATAAGAAAGATATATCAATTATTCTTTCACGGACACCAACGAAATTGGTCATTAAAATTTGCTTTGACAAAAACTTTGCAACAATACATTTCAAAGAGGAGACAACTTGCTTATAAAAAGCGACACTTGAAGATTTGATTCAGTGTTTTTTTAAACAGATATTCATTAGTAGTACCAGAGACATATATGTGTATATATGTCTCTGGTAGTAGACTGTTATAGTTATATAATAATATGAATAAAATCACGTTTCAGGTGTGTTGGCTTGCCAACAGCAAAGTTGCAAAGTACCAAAATGACTTAGATACTTCAAAGAAGATCTATGACTATATGGCAGAAAATTTAAGTAAACGTGAAGTGCGCTCAAAACAAACAGCAATGTCCAAGGTTCAGAACCATCTGCAGGCAAAATTAAAGCTAGCAAAAAGGGCAGAACAAAAGTACTATACTGTTCTTGAACATGAATCCAAGACAAGATCATCCATCAAGAAGGTAATTATTAATCATTATAAGCCAACAGACAATAAACATCGATTTAATCAACTAAAAGGGGCCTAGGTGGCCCTGCCAAGTGGTCCAAGTAGTTCAAACACTTTACACTTTACGTTTTCTTTCTATTCTGTGTAAGTTTTATTTATAAATTTGTATGCACGTGCTGAATGAAAGATTAGGATGAGATAGAATTTACTGAACAGCTTCTGAAACGAGAACTTTTTGGGGCTAGATATATCGAGAAGCGGTGTATATATTCAACAATACCATGACATTATATGTCTGTGTCTACCATCATTGGATGGTGAATGATAAGATAAAAGGCTTTGTCAATAAAGACAAACCATTTCATTTCCAATCAAATATTTGTTATTTTTTTCAGCTTGAACAGGACATATTTAAATTGATTGAATTCCAAGTGAACGACAGGAAACCAACATCAACATCCGAGTAAGTAAATTTAAATACAGATGCCATTCAAACTATTGAACTACTATTTATCATTGAAAACAGTATTAATGACATTGAAGTATTTTTTGTTCAAAGTTGGGTTACTGTCTCTTGCATTTCCTCACAGCTTCTCTATAGCTTTAAGCCTTTTAGAAAAATCAACAATGCCATAGAAACACAAAGAGTATGGAAATAAAATGAAGTATGTACCCTATGGAAAATGGTTTACAACTTACAAATAATTGCACTCTTGAAACCTACAGAAATTACTTATTGTATTAATTGCTAATGTGTACTCCTCCTGAACATGCATAAAATAGTTGCCGCTGGACCTTAAACAAGCAACAATCAATCAACCAATTGTAACATTAGCATTTGTACTAGAAACAATGACAAAGTATGGAGATAAAAATGAATCATGAGTTATAAATGTCACTGTAAGCAAACAAACATTACAGAATATGGAATAAAATAGAGGAGGGATAAAGACAATTCAATACACAAAATATGGATAGATGAAAATTAAACTCTTTTTTACAATCAATTATGCATTACAATTTTTTTCTTCAATCTATTTTAATAACAGAAGGATACACACAACCATATCAGTACAAACTCTCGTGCAAAAAATGAGCAGCAGATACCAGTTTACTCTTCCTCAGGTTGGTTCATTTAACATCTTCATAAGCATCTATGTCATGTGACTGAGCATTACAGCATAATTCATTCATGTATTAATCAATGTTGTCAAATTAAATGGTCAATTCTATTTAGATGGCCACAAAAGCTTGAATGTAAAATATGTTAGCTGTTGAAATTAGTAAAAAATTCAAGTACATTAATACAATATAAAAATAAGGAGATGTGGTATGATTGCCATTGAGACAACTATCCAACAAAATTCAAATAAAGTTGATGAAAGCAATTATAGGCAACCGTACGGCCTTCAACAGTAAGAAAAACCAATACCGTATAGTCAGCTATAAAAGGCCCCAACATGAAAAATATGAAACAATTCAATTGAGAAAACTAACGGCCTAATTTATAACAAAACAATTAATGAAAAATAAATATGACAGACATTAATGTATGTTTAGAAATACCAGAATCAAAAAGCCCCTGTAACATAAATAAAATAAGGTCATGATGAAGAGAGGAGGATCTTCATCTCTTTTCGCTATTTTTTTCTATTTTGTAAACCCTTTACAATTGACAATTTGAAAGAAAATTGGCAATCATATATACATGTACATGTTTATGCTTAAACACTATATTAGTGATATGTCAACAGCTTTCAGTTAAAAAGGAAATACCAAATTTAAAGGAATTAATTAATCAATAGCAATCTTAAGTACTGTTTCAATGCTTTAGTGTTTGACTTTGATTATGCTAGTATATCAAACATCTTTCTGTTACAATTAGTTGAATTTCCTTTTTTAAATTTTTAGGTGTTCAATGAGAAGAACGGTTTCCATGCAAAGTTACCAGATGTTCTACTTGTTCAACGAGAATTCTGTAGCTAAAATCTGTGATATTTGAACATAAGAACAAAATGTGCAATAATCCATTTTTGAGTTTTCCTTATTTTTTGTACTTATATTTTTTTTTATTTTTGATTTTTGATTTTACATTTAATAAATTAATCAAACTTTTGTGTTTTATTTACTTTTTATTTTGACATTTTTTTAGATTTTTCATTCAATAAATGAATCCAACTAATCAGGAAAGAAATTAAAAAAATAATTGTATCATTATGCCAAAGATCAATCTGATTAAAATGCATAGCACACTAGAGCCAAACAAAGAGCATGTTTTTTAATCAGATTAATAAGCCTTGCTATGATACTTGTTTACAAATAATGGGATGTGGTATGATTGCCAATGAGCCAATATCCACCCGAGACCAAAAGATGTGGATGGAAGCAACTGAAGGTCACCATTCAGCCTCAACAATGAGCAAAACCAATACTGTATAGTCAGATATAAAAGACCTAAACATTACCAAAAACAATTCAAATTAGAAAAAAAACAGCTATCATGTCTGTCTTCTTGTTCATTACTTTTGATTCCTGTTTGGTATATGAAGAACTGCTTCACCAAATCTTTTAAATACAAACTGAGCTTTTTTTGTGGATTTGTAAGATGTGTATTTAGTCTTCAAGAGTTGTAGCCCTTGCTTATTTCAGTAGTTGTGATATTGTTTGATGTGGTGGCAGCACTGTTTAGGTGCAATCTCAAGATAACCTCACTCTTCAAATGGTTTCTCTTTCTGAAAGTTGAGATGTCACTAAGTATAAACACATTTTCCATCAATTTAAAAAATGTTAGCATTATACCAGATAGAATTCTCATCATTTTTTTTTAATTCATTAACATAATACTGAAGCTCACATATCTTCATCAATCTTTTGACAGCCATATCTTGTGTGTTGTCTTTTCAAATGCATTGAAGAAATGGTTTACTGCTACTGGCAATAAAAAGATATAAAAAAATGGTTCAGGAAAATAACTTAAAACTATAAAATGCCATGCAAAGGAATGTTTTACAGAGACTATGATTTGACTATAGGATTTGTCCTTTCACTTACCCCTATGGTTCAACCAGATTGTAAAATTGACAAATTGATATTGTTTGAGAATAGGCATAAGAGTCTACCTTGATCCTACATGTTCTGTTAATTTTTCTTGCGTAATGCAACCTAACATCTTGCTTTTTTTCTTAAGGTTTTCTTCACAGATGGTCACTCTAATGTAGCATTGGTAGAGGAGAAATTATTCTAGTTTTTCATTGTTTTAAATGCCTGATAAAGATATTTAATCTAATAAAGACATAAAAAAATCAGAGAAAGATTTTTTTAACTGCATTCTAACATGTATGGAATTTACTAGAAACTTAAATGTCATAAACCCTGGCTTTAGACACTCAGTCATTTGTAGTATTTTTAAGAAGAAAATTGTGTTTTTACTCACAGAAGGTTTCAACAAAATCCTTCAATATGAATTAACAGCTTCTGTTTAAACAAAAAGAAAACCACAACATTAAAGATCAACAGCATAAAACTGGCCAGCTCAAGAGACGGAGTATTCTGATCTCTAGATGTCTTTTGGTTTTTCTGTGTTATTGGGTTACTGTCTTATTGACATTGGCTTTTTTTACGTTAAAATGAATACATTTGTAATCTCAACACTGTAACAATTTCTAAAGCTGTACATTAAATGGCTGGCAGGAAAAATCAGTCATTGTTTTATATAATAAACAGCTGCACCTAGAGCGCATATGCATAATAAACCCTCTTTGTATATTGAAGTTGTGTAACAATCACCAGTCTCAACACAACAACAGTATAATGTTTGTTGTGTTTTTAAATGATCCGAGTATACTAGAGCTAGTGTGTGACATTAAAATCACCTTTAATCTGACTGTTAAAATCCCATAACTCTTGAATAAAAAAATCAGAAAATTCAAAAATTTCAAGATCAGTAGGTACCTTACTTTAACTAATTCCAACAATTCTGTAAAGTTTAAAGTAAATCTATTCAAGCATTCTCAAGTTATTATACTACATGTGAAAAATTTAACAAAAATCTGACAGTTATAGTCCTTTAACTCTGGAACAATAAAACAGAAAAATTTCAGAATCAAAAAGGGAAGTTAGTGTGTGATAGGTGAAAAATTGTCCAAAATCTGATAGTTAAAGTCCCATAAATCTGGAATGACAAACCAAAATATTTTCAAAATTAAAAGATACTTTTTTCGGTCAATCCTTATGTGTGAATAATTCAATGAGAATTGTTTTTAGCAAATTTGAGTTATTGTATAAGGTGTTTACATACAGATGGATGGATGGACAGATTGAAGGGACAGATGCTTATTAGATAAATTTATTGTCTGTTTTTCATTAAAGCACAAAAGGTGCTTCAATCACATAAAAATCCAAATCATTCAGTGTAACAGCTGAAGTCTTTTACAAATCCTGAAAAAAAATTATCAAAATATTTCTCTTCATGCAAAGAAAACTACCATCAATAAAATGAAGAAAAGAAATTTATATTTTGAAACTAACAACATAACAAGAGGCATATAAGCATAATTTTATTTATCTAATTTCCTAAATGTTTATATACTGTCATGTACAAACTTTGTCCACACTGCAGCTTTGTGAAAATCTTTAATGTGTCGTTGCATCATACCACTGGCTGTAAATGAAAAAAATCTTTTGAACTAAAAAATTACAGATTTACATTTATAAAGCTGGATATTTTAATTAAGAGAGAGAGAAAAAAAGTCTAATAAGCAACAGTTAGAAATATTTCTTGAATCTCAATAAATTCAGATCTGATTTTATTTTTCAGATTTTTGACTTTTTAAGAAAATAATATTTTTTCAACCTTCAAGAATAGTTCATTTCTATATCAGAATTTAAATTTGTGTTTGAATTAAGTTTTGAGAATTTTTTTTTTGTGTTGTTTGTCAAATACTTATTTACTAAGCAATCATGGGCTTACACTGCTTGGCCCCTTTCTGAGGGTCTGGATGGGGTTTACAGAATAGAGAATAATGCGCAAAACATGCAGAATATCAGGCCAAAAAAAATAAACTGCTTCGCTGAGTACAGCTTGATACGCCTGCAGAGGTCCAACCCTGAACAGTTGGGGCAAAAATGGACACAATATTCAAGCTTGATACAGGTCTGAATTTGGATTGTAATTAATATTTGACATATTATAGGTTTCTGAATAAATGTAGTTTAAGAACTTGAAATTGGTTATATGATTTGATTTTATATTCAATTAAAGGTTTCTTGCTGTTGTGCAATACACTGTGCTGTTGCACAATACTAAGTGATTCTGTTGTCAGACTATAAACAAACAATAACTTCTCAATGTTATATCAGAAATTTATAAAAAAAACTAAAGGGAGGTTATCTTAATAGATATAAATCAGTCATCAAAGTTTAATGAAAACTGCTCTAAGCACTTTAAGGATATTGTCCAAAAACTTGAAAATCAACCCATTTTTATGAATAAAATCTTAAACTTGGAAACGTAAAATCTTAAATATAAAAGTCAAAAGGGAGCTTACAATAATAGATATAAACAATTTACCAAAGTTTCATAAAAAATGTTGAAAGCATTTTTGAGTTATTGTCCGAAAATCCCCCTTTTTGTAATGAATCAGAAACATATAGTCTAAAATTTAAAAAAAAATCAAAAGGGAGCTCATGTTGATAGAAATAAACAATTCACCAAAGTTTCTTGCTAATTGGTGAAATTGTTTTGAGTTATTGTCCAAAAACTGGAAAATCCCCCCTATTTTAATGAATAAAACCCCATAACTCGGAAATGTAAAATCTAAAAGTTATAAAATTCTAAAGGGAGCTTACATCAATACTGAATAGATATCAACAATTCACCAAAGTTTCATGCATATTGGTTAAAGCGTTTTTGGGTTAATGTCCGACATGTTGATGACGGACAGGCAGACGGTCAACGGTATACCATAATTCGTCCCGTAAATGGACGTATAAAAATAGAGTAAAATTAGCTAAATATTAAAGAGAAGAGAAAAATGGTCAAAATAAATAAAGAATAGAGAAGGGTCTAAAAATTATAAATAAATGAAACGAAGGGCCCCTCCAGCCATTCCCTCCTTTCTGGTGCTCATGCAAAATAAAAACAAGTGACCTACCTTTTACCATGTTCCTTGTTTTGTCTGGAATGACAGATGAGGATGCCATTATTCCTATCCAGTCAATCACCTACAATGATTTAAAAAAAAATAGTATAATGAAATGGTCATCAGGGGGCGTATTAAGATTGGAGATGAGGAGGTTGACTGGTTTGTCTATCTTACAGTAGCAATCCTAGACGAATCTTAAAGTTGCAAAACTGACAAAAGTTTCGTTCAAACATGATAAATATATGAAAATGTTCCTTACAGCTAAGCTGTACAACTTTATAGTCACTTAACTCACTTTTAATTTCTTTAAAAATCAAAAATTGCTGCTGATAGATAAAGATTCTTACACTGCTTCAAGAGAGATACAATATTTTTCTTTTAGAGACATATTAAGAGGAATGGCTAATTTCCCTCATATATCTTCCACATCCAGGCTATTTTCTAAAAGTTTTTCGTTCTTTATTGAAATACAGTATCATAGGTTCATAAGTGAACTTCAAGGTTTAAATAATATTTCAAAATATTTTTGAACATGTGACCAAATTATAAATGCCTAAAGATGGAAAAAATGTTTTTGTAGCATTCATCCAGAAAATGAATGAGAAGACCATTCTTAGCCAAAATCAAAATTCTTTTGGAAGTACTTTTATCTATCATCTTTCAGATACAAATTAATTCACTTTGGCTTTTTATGGTCTTCAAAACCATATTTTAAAAGTACCTGTAATTTCAACATGGTTGTGTATGACATCATATGGACATCAAAAGAATTCATTTATCAACAAATTTAAAATAAATCTGAACGGATTGAAGAATTTTACAATTTTTTGTAATTTTAGGAGAAAAATAATGGTTCATATCTTACTTCCTTGTTTTAATTCTGAAAATAACAAAAATTAAAAATCTAACAACATAAACTAAATGTGATGGAAAGGAAGAGTTGTGGTGAATAAATTTGTGACTTTACCAACCACTTGACTGAACCAATAGCAAAAGAACGTCGGTGTTATTGCTGTCCTTCATCTCAAAGTTACAGTGAACCTTCAATACACAGCAAAAACTCACAGTCTCACTTCAAGTTCAAGACATATGGTCCGAGTACACAGTTATCGTCCTTTGATTTTCGTTGTCCACGAATAAAGTCCCTAGTGTGGACAGTGTGTTGCTTGCCAATTTTTTTAGTACCCCTTCCAAATGTATTCCTTCATGTTTTATGCCTCAAATAGCAAGTAGGGGGATGAAATTACACTGTAAAAAAATTTGGGTCATGAATTGTAAAGTAAAGTAGTGATTTGGTCCAGCTGAAAAAGGTTAAAAATTAGCACTTTGGAAGCTGTCAAAAGATTTCAAGACCCCCTTAACATAGAATTGTCCATATTTTGAGTTAGAGCCAATGAAGTTTTCTATAATTTTGATATAATTTGTCCCAAAAGTAGTACAACACACTGTAAAAATATTATTGAGAAAGCGCAGGTGGGATTTTTTTTATTTTCATTTATTGTCTAAAAGAAATGCACTACGAAATAACTGTGTACTCGGACCATATAGTTAAAAATCTTTTGAACATAATTTTTGCTAGATGTTGATAACCTACATTTGGTGAAAGCTGATCCCAAGGATTGTTTTGAATATTTTCTATACATGATGGCAGGCAGGACAATCCAGGATGTAGCAGGAATCCTATGTTGCATCTTTGCTCCACATCAAGTGAGAAGTAGTTGTTGTTAATCATCAGAAATGGCACAGCTATAGTTGATGTCCATAAACACAGAGCACTTGACACGATATTACAACAGAAATCTAAAACCTGAAAGAAGATATGTCACAGCTTTTAAATTGTGCATTATATATCATAAATTTGTTGAATTCTTATTTATACATTGTAAACTCAGAAATGTTTGCAATCTGTTGCGTAAACTGCATCGATAAAGGTTCCATAAAAATCAAAACTAATAAAAAATATTTTGTTTTTGACTGATTTAATATGAAGTTGTACTTAAAAGGCATTTAAAGTTTTCATTTTTGCTTCAAGTATCCAGCAGTCTTTTCCCTCTTGTAAAATACTTATCTTATTTATCTAGAAAGACTATTTTGAACACTGAACTGCATATTCTTTCATTAAACCATCTGGAACTGTGATATTATCCAAGACAAGTAGGTAATGGGAGAAAAATATACAAGCATAAAAGACCAGTTACCAACCCTACTACTTTGACCTAAATTCAAGCAGATTTTGGGAACACAAATAAGTCTTTTGGTACTTTTATCAGCATTCACTACAATCCTTAGATTATTTGTTTAGTTTATGATACCTGTGCCATCTCAACATCTTTAGAAATTTCCATCACACCATTGGTAATATTACGAGTATGTCCTAACAGCTCTAGGAACCACTGGACACACTGAATTGTTCCAGTATACTCAGACTGACAATGTAATATCTGGTACAATGTGCTCTGTAATAACCTTGTTAAATCAGCTGTGTCTCTAAATTTTATAAAAAAAAATTTATTAAAATAAAGACATATTTTTTTATCAATAGCTGCTTGCAATAACAATATCATTGTAAATCCAGGAATGTCACACCATTATAATCCTGCGGCTCTTTTCACAAAAAATCTTAAGAGTAAAAATACTCGTAAGTCATACACATTTCAGTATAACTTACGATCAATTTTAATCGTAAGATTTTTTGCGAAAAGAGTCGCTGACTAAGCCTCCAATCGCAAATTTCCAACACAATGCTCTTTATTCAGAGTTTTCAAAAATAGGTCTTATATAAATCAGATATAAAACTTTTTATTATTCTTTAATTTGATAAATTCAAAATATAAGTTTAATTTACTAAATTATCATTAAAATAAACTGAAAAAATCTTCCACAGCAAGATTAAAGCTTGATCTTTGCCACAACCTAGATTAATTGATTGATTGTTGGTGTTTAACGCCTCTTTCAGCACTATTGGCTATTCTGTGACAGCCAGTTTTTCTTGGTAAAGGAAACTGCAGTGCCTGGAGAAAAAAACGACCTTCATCAAGAAAACTGGCAATCATAGTCAATTAATATTGGATTCAAACGCACCTGGCACGTATATGTGGGCTCAGACTCACAACATCAGTGTTGACAGTCTAGTTATACAGTAGTTATTCTACTAATACCACTTGGCCACCGAGGTTTCTGTACAAGTTAGACACAGGGTGTTGAAAAGTAAACAAAATATTTGTTAGTTGTTAATTTTTAGTTCTGGTAAAGCACATATAATGTCACCATTAGTTTTATCATGTTATAATATGTCTCATTTGTGAACAAGAATTTCAACCTTATGCAATGAGTACCCCACTGTTAATTAGACATTAATGAGAAAGGCATGCAATGCTCCAAGGATATACAAATAATCAAAGTATTCTCAGAATGGAAAAACCAACCTAGCAGATCTTAAAATCACCTACACCCATACAACTCAGTATTATTGGCCTACTAACTAATTATAAGATCATACAATGCAACAAAAAAGTATCTCTAAATTATAAAGAAACTTTTGTAAAAGTTTACTGAAATTCATCCATGAAGGTTTGAATAGGTTATTGATGTTACATTATGAAAAAACTTTAACCCAATAATTTATATGTAATTATTATTATCTAAATGTAAGCTCCAACAAAACTATGCATCCACTAATCAAAGTAAAATAGAGATTGATAAATAAAACAAAAAAACTTCAAATGCTATCTCTTCATCATTATGAAGATCCTGTCAAGGTTTCTTAATATTCCATGAGGGTTTGACAAAGTTTTTTTTCTTCTCAAAATCTAATAAATATAATTTTTAAAATCTATCCTTTCATAAAATTGAAATAATATACATGTAGTAAGATTTTACAAAGAGTTTCATACACACATTTAAAAATTCCTTTCATACTTATTTAAAATACATGGAAATCAAAGATGACTCTTACTGGATATAAATCATTACTTACAAACTATTACTGTTGATTGCTTTATCAATACATGAATTCAATGTTGCCATGGGTTGTTTTCCTTTGGACACAAGATAACATCTGATGAATATTCCTTTGTAGCAAGAATCTTCTGCTGTTAAATCATCACTTGTAATCTTGTCAAATATTTGATCTGGCACTTCAGTAAAACATTCACCAAATATACACATCAAAGATGGCTTAAAATATAATAAAAAAACATATGTATTGTGGCATCATAATTTATTACAGTGTTTTAAACTTTTGTCTATTTTCAAAATATTGTGAAATCTCTTTAGGGAATGTTAGAAACTGTTGTTCTTAATTTTGGAAATATCTTGTGTTTTTAAATTTTTTTGTTTGTTTTGTCATTGGTCAGTTTTACATATATCAATTCAGTAGAAGAATAATATATCAGTACATTAGGTTGTACATGTGCAAATCCATTTTTCTTGCAAGTTGGATAAAACAAGACCAATACAGGTCTGGACCTGTGTCACTGTGTATAATTAATTAAAATTTCAAACTATCAGCAAACAAGAAGTAGCTGCAGGACAAATCTTAAAATTGCTTGCTACAACTCATGATTATCAAACTACCTTTCGGACAAACGGACAGACAGAGTGGATTGTTTACTAGACTTACTATTGCTGTTGGTGAAACAGGCAAAAAAACAAGCATTTTGAAAACAGGAAGTTGATGAGTGATGGATGTAAAATAGTATCACACAATATATTACACTCAAAATTAAAAAGCTTTGATTTGTAGTTCCTGAGAATAAAATTGATCAAATTTACATACAAGGCCATTTTGTGTAAGAATATAAGAATATTCAGTAAACTGATAGATGAGTGCATATTGAATCTGAAATACATCACACAGTCTAACATGCTATCAGGAAGCTTCATACCAAATATCAGGAAACTCTGATTTATAGTTTGAGACAGACAGGCAAACAGGCATAAACCATTATACCCCCCTCCCTTCAGAAAAAGGGTCTAACTATAAATGTATCAGCTTATCAATGTAATTTTTAAAATAAATAATATTAATGAGTTCAACCCCTAGAAAGCCTTTTCAAAGATTGCAACATCTGTTAATTTAACAGTATAATAGAAAAACAAAGGATATGGGGTATCCATCCATGACACAAAATCAGTACATGCACAGCAAAAAAACACAAAATAAGCAAAGGAACAGCGCTTTTATTGCTGTTCTTCAGTAAAGTACATATATACATGTACATACCTCCTTTAAATCAAGTTTGTACAGACATTCAAGACACTGATACAGAACACTTGTAATAGAATCTGGAGGGTCAGGAACTTGTAATGATTTGTGTAACCCCTTTAGCACTTCCTGTTTGTCCTGCAGATCAGCAGAAGACAAAATGTCTACTCCTCCTCTTTCTAAAAATGTCTTAATAACAGATGGAGCCACTGATTTAATCAAAAGTGGCAAGGCCTTGTATAATGTTTGTTTACAATTAATCTGCAAAAAACAAAACATAATATCAATCTATTTGTGATTTCTATTTTAGAATAAATAACTTAATGTGAATCCGACTGTGAATCCTGAATAAACAAATCATCCTGTCAATTTTTTGCATGTGTGTATTTGATCAACATTCTAGATTGTAGAGATCAATTATACAAGACTTAAACAAATGATTGATGATATGACAACAACTATGATGATGATGATGTTGATAACCGATAGCTGTTTAATGTCTAGCGGCAAATTCAATGCATATTCAGGACAAGAACATGATAATGTGAAATGGATATAAATAGATTTTGATCATTGTTGAAGACCATACGGTGACCTATAGCTGTTCACTTTTATGTCATTTGGTCTCTGGTGGAGAGTTTTCTCATTGGCAATTATACCACATCTTCTTATTTTTATATAAAACCTGCTTTGTACTAGACAGTCAAAGTGAGCCAGATTTTTAATGTCCTGGTTCACAAGGCAACAGTCTGCAGGAAGACATGTCACCCTACC
This sequence comes from Mytilus californianus, assembly GCF_021869535.1. NCBI lineage: Eukaryota > Metazoa > Mollusca > Bivalvia > Mytilida > Mytilidae > Mytilus > Mytilus californianus. Next base: position 53,956,974 of record NW_026262679.1, on the reverse strand, counting down.
CAGACAAATTGATTCCCAGTTGACAAGCTATGCTCCTATGGTACTCCTAAATTCTGAGTGCTCAGAGACGAAGTAGCAAATACCAACTTTCAAGTCTGGTATGACCTGGCCTTGTTTTGGAATGACAACCTATCACACTCAAGGAGAGAGTGCTATCGCTAGACCATCAAGGCTGAGAAATGTGTTACAAAATGATTTTTTATCATCTCTATGTACCTCATTCAGAAACATTGGTTGCAGGCCTGGTAGTATGATGAAAGCTTATAAATGTTTCTTTCATCTCTAATAATTTCATATGCCTTATACCAACATATTTTTAACTCATTTCTTTAGATCAAATAGAGAAATTCAGAAATTGTGATGTATTATAAATACCACTGTTTCTAACATTCTGATTGGTTGAAATTTCATTGTCAAGGATACTGAGATTGCAAAATGTAGTTTAAAAGAACAAAAAGTTAAGCTTCCTGAATTTTTTTCAATTAAATGAAAACAACAGCTTACACTTAATGTGTTAAATAATGGAGCTGTCATCCATGAGGATAAGAACATGACAGCTGTCGGTGAGGCAATACTCTGGTTAACTGCCAACTGTAAGCATAATTTCTGTACTTCGTCACCTAGCCAAATAGAGAAAAAACATTTTAAAAAACATTCTGGAAGTTGAACACTGCATAAAAATTCATACAACTATTCTTACAACATTTTTCAGATTATAAGTGTAAAACTGTAGATACACAGTTTCTTCAGATGAACATAGAAGTTTCATATAATTCTAGCATTTGAACCAATGATAAAACAATTATGTACATGCCCACATTTACTCTTACTTCTTTTGATATATTTAAGGTACTGTTTTTATGTATGATATTAGTATGCATATAATTTACAGATCCTGTAGTTGCTGACAAAATATGTATTTATAAAAATTGATTGCATATTTTTATAGTTTTAATGCTGTTGAAATCTCATTCAATTAAAAATTTAAAAAAATGGAAAACAGACAAAACTGATTTGTCTGTTTTCCATTTTTTAAAATTTTTAATTGAATGAGATTTCAAACAGCATTAAAACTCATTTACAAACAAAAGAGTAGTTGTGCCTAGGGTCTTGTTTTCTTGTAAAATAAAGAATTTTCTACGAATTCTGAGCTCAAATCAGAGCCAATTTTCTTGCAAATACTGGTTGATTCAATTAAAATTTTATCTGGATTTTAAACAAATGTTGAGTACTGAAATCAAGATTGCTCAGGTAAAAAAGATTAATCTAAGATTCATCAGAGCCATTTTATTGTCAGGAACATTCATTTTTTATAACACTCATTAAGATTAAAAACTATCTGTCGAATTGCAAAAAATAATCATCAATATAGAAGCCATGGTAAAACTATATTAGCCAATGAGTTTTTACCAATAGTTTTTTGGAGGGGTTTTCGCTGCCCATCTTAGGTTTCTGTGTAAGTGTATTTAGTGGAATATTGTTTGCCAATTCATCCTCTTTAACATGTCTGTCATTAGTTTTACTTATCATATTGATTTCTCTCTTGGTATCTCATACTTTTTTACAGCGGATGACCGTTAGGTCATTCTGGTGTATTGCTATCGCCTAAATTTCCATTATGTAAATTAGTTTTGGGTTTTTAACCGATCTATAAACCTTTAATACGCCGACATCATCGAGTGCAAAATAACATTCCTTATCGCTTGCTATATATTCATTTCTTCAATGAATACTCATCAAATATTTTTTTAGAACATAATTTAATAATATTAAAATGTTTTATATGTATGTAAGTAAAAAATATTAATATCTATGCAGACGTACATGCAGACATACAGAAAAATTGTGTTAACACATGCGGAAGAATATCTCAAGAACGATTGCAATCTCCTATAAAGGAGGTGAAGATTATATACAGATACATGCAGAGTTATTGGTCCTTGCTCTCTTGTTTTGCGGGAAAATATGAATGCCTACTCAAATCCAATCTATACAAAAAATCGAATTATTATAGAAGAGTGTCCACCATGCACTTGCACTGCACTATTAATAATTAGTAGAATAGAATGATATACAAATGGATGAAAATTATATATACATGTAACTGTAATATACAAATATTAATATTAATATAAACCAGAGTATATTGATTTGTATCACTACAATACATATATATTTATATATATATATAATAGTTATTACGGTGATGTTGAATTCCCTTTCACTTATTTATCTTCCACACAAGAACTTGTCTCAGAAAAAAATACATCTGTACATTAACCTCACTTTCAGGTATAAAGATGTAATTTTTTTTCTGAGACAAGTGCTTGTGACATCCACAATAACTTGCGGTCATCCGATGTTCAGTACTTTAGTACTTTGATTCTAAGTATGGCATATGAATTTGAAATGAATAAGGAATGTCTGCAGCCATTTGGCAACAATAACAGGATCTTAGACTGACTTTCATCATGAAAAAAAGGAAGGAAGTAGGGAAAGATTATTAGTTTTTTTTTTCTGCTAAAAGATAATTAGAGTGATAGTTAAAATATTTCTTTCTATGAAAAAGGCTAAAATTTCTACAGGGCATAGTCTTAATGAATAGAGAGTTTGGAATAACAGGTACAAGTAAGAAATCAACATGTTTATCTATAAAATTAAAGTTTCAAAAGAAAAGGATGAGCCGCAATTTAAAATTTTATCTTATGAAAAGACACAAGACATCAACACTCCTACTCTGTTTTTTTTGTGTCAATACAATCATGCTAAATAAATTCTGAAGCATCCTTGAAAACTTATTTTTTCTGCAAATTAAGGTTTACGGTAAATTAAATTTTGACCCTAAATGGCTGAGTGTTTATTCCAACTATATAAACATTAATTTCCAGTCCAAATTAGGCATACAGCCTTGTCATTTGATGTTTTATTCTAAGTTTACCCTACCCCAAAAAATTTGGAAAATATGATTTGAAAATTCTTTGTTAAATTAAAAAAATTATGTAGGTATAGACCCTTTATCCAAACACAATCACTTGTGCAGATTTCCTATCTTCTTTTCAGGCCATCAAGGTTTATAAGAAATATGAATACAAACAGAAAAGGGATTTTTCATATCTATTGCGTTATAATAAAAAAAATATCAGTAATTTAAATTAACTTGACTACCGCTAATATATACAATTTTGCTACAGAAATAAATACCGAAATTAATCCTCATCAGCGGAGTTAGAATACCAGCCCAGTTCACAGGTGGCAGCACTCTAGTGACTTCCTCCTGAATAGATGTCAAGGTTATCTGTACCAGTTCTGGTGGTATAGATTCTGGACCTGTAAAATAGTCATATGGATAACATTATTACAGTAATTAATTTAAGATATGATTTTTTTGTATAGTTATACATTTTTTTTAATAGTGATTCCAATTAAACAAGCTCTAAGGGAGCTGCCATTTGATTTTTATGGGGGGGGGGGCTAGGATGAAAAATTTTGTCCTGGATTTTTTTTTTAAGTTGTAATCTCTGTCCTGCCTTTTTATTTTTTACTCTATTTGGTCCTGCCTTTTTTTTTTTTAGTTTATCCTGACTGTTTTTTACATAAATTGTCGTCCTGCCTTTTTTTTTTTTGCAGTGTCTCATCCTGCCTTTTTTTTTTACTCAAAACTCCTGTCCTGCCTATTTTTTCAAATTTCATCCCCCCCCCCCCCCCCCATAAAAATCAAATGGAAGCTCCCTAACCAAACAAGGATACGTGAGTCATTATATACTGGTAAAAAAAAAAACTGTATGATATAATAATTTTTTCCATTTGCATAGATTTTCCTCCATTGCTTATTGCTGAAGGCTATGTACAGTGCCCTAAAGCTGTTAACATCCTCGAGATCATCCTTTGGTCTAGAGTTGTCTCATTAGCAATCATACAACATTTCCATAATTTCATATTGATTTTGAACATTTAATTGATTGATTCATGTCTAATGCCACTTTTGGCACTATTGGCTATTTTATAGCTGTCAATTGGTGGAGGAAGCAGGAGTGCCAAGAGAGAACCACTGACCTACAGCAGGAAAAATGATAATGCTAGTCAATTAAGATTGAAGACTAGCTCACCTGTCAAGTTTGGGGTTTGAACTCACAACCTCAGTGTTAACAGGCAAGTAATACAGTTGTTTGACTACTAAGAAAACTCAGCCTCCAAGTCCCCTATGAACATTTAACATATCTATTAATTAATTACTACATGTATTGTATTTAATGTGAAACAGGACATCAAAAAATTCCCCCATACTGATAGATATGGAAAATGTGATGTATTTCTTTTCAAATTCAGCTCTCTGAACAATTTCCTTTATAAAGGTGTGTGTTTGTGTGTGTTAGGAAGTTGAGCTTCATTTGGGACAGGATATATTGAAATAAACAGAGCATCTATTATCTAATTCAGCAATTTAAAAATAAAATGAAGCATAACTCTAACACAAAATTACATCTGCTACAAGGTTTGTGCAGTGATAACTAACTCTAACACAAAATTACATCTGCTACAAGGTTTGTGCAGTGATAACTAACTCTAACACAAAATTACATCTGCTACAAGGTCTGTGCAGTGATAACTAACTCTAACACAAAATTACATCTGCTACAAGGTTTGTGCAGTGATAACTAACTCTAACACAAAATTACATCTGCTACAAGGTTTGTGCAGTGATAACTAACTCTAACACAAAATTACATCTGCTACAAGGTTTGTGCAGTGATAACTGCATACTTGATATTTATACATTAAAGACTTTTAATGAGGTGGATACTCATTTACAAAAACATTATTATATTGCATGAGGATATGAGTCAATGTTTTTCAAAGATAACTGTAGTGAAAGATTTGTAAAAGGCTACATAATACACATGTATTAGAAGATTCTGCTTTCAAGGCAATTATGATTATTTAATTGAGGCAGTTATATTGAATTTGAAAGGAGAATAATTGTTATTTTGCACACTTTCAAGGTCTGTTTAAACTATACAATGCAAAATCCAGTTTTTGAAGGTCCACAGACTTAGTGTGGAATTTCTCATTGTATTAATCTCTCCACTCAGATTCTAATCAACATCTACTTTTATGATAAAAAGATTTATAATCAGATATCCTTTTGGAATAAGAATAAAGAGGATCTGTCATATAAAGTCATTGAGACAGCTAGTCAAGAACACATAAACTGAAAAAGAGACCTGTGGTATAAAGTCAGTGAACCAGCAAGTCAAGGTCATCATTACTGAAATGGAGATCTACAGTATAAGTCAATGAGACAGCAAACCAAGGACACATAAACTGAAAAGGATACCTGTGGTATAAAGTCAGTGAGACAGCAAGTCAAGGACACATAAACTGAAAAGGAGATCTGTGGTATAAGGTCAGTGAGACAGCAAGTCAAGGACACATAAACTGAAAAGGAGACCTGTGGTATAAGGTCAGTAAAACAGCAAGTCAAGGACACATAAACTGAAAAGGAGATCTGTGGTATAAGGTCAGTGAGACAGCAAGTCAAGGACATCATTACTGAAAAGAAGATTTGAGTATAAGTCAGTGAGACAGCAAGTCAAGGACACATAAACTGAAAAGGAGATCTGTGGTATAAGTCAATGAGACAACAAGTCAAGGACACATGAACTGAAAAGGAGATCTGTGGTATAAGTCAATGAGACAGCAAGTCAAGGACACATGAACTGGAAAGGAGATCAGTGGTATAAGGTCAGTTAGACAGCAAGTCAAGGACATCATTACTGAAAAGGAGATTTGAGTATAAGTCAGTGAGACAGCAAGTCAAGGACACATAAACTGAAAAGGAGATCTGTGGTATAAGTCAATGAGACAACAAGTCAAGGACACATGAACTGAAAAGGAGATCTGTGGTTTAAGTCAATGAGACAGCAAGTCAAGGACACATGGACTGGAAAGGAGATCAGTGGTATAAGGTCAGTGAGACAGCAAGTCAAGGACATCATTACTGAAAAGGAGATTCGAGTATAAGTCAATGAGACAGCAAGTCAAGGACACATAAACTGAAAAGGAGATCTGTGGTATAAGGTCAGTGAGACAACAAGTCAAGGACACATAAACTGAAAAGGAGACCTGTGGTATAAATAAGGTCAGTGAGACAGTAAATCAAAAACACATAAACTAAAAAGGAGATCAGTGGTTTAAGGTCAATGAGACAGCAAGTCAAGGACACATAAACTGAAAAGGAGATCTGTGGTATGAGGTCAATGAGACAGCAAACCAAGGACACATAAACTGAAAAAAGAGACCTGTGGTATAAGGTCAATGAGATAGCAAGTCAAGGACACATGAACTGAAAAGGAGATCTATGGTATAAGGTCAGTGAGACAGCAACTAAGAACACATACACTGAAAGGGAGATCTGTGGTATTAGGTCAAATAAAGACAATATGTTAAGCTCTAAATTACCAGGAATATACTCAAACTACAGAGAATTACAGAGAAATTTTTAAGATGAGAACTTGTTAATGCAATTTAAATAGGAACCCTGCTTTGTACTTGACAGACAGGCTAAGCATGATGTAAATGGTACTAGTTCACAAGGTAACAGTCCCTAGGTGACATGTCACCCTACCTGGACACATTGTTCTGACTCTGAGCCTTACATTCTTTGATCTTACACCTTAATGCCACTTGCTTAGAAGATCAGAGAAGCAGCAAATATCAGTTATAATGGATTTGGTTTGACCAGGCTAGAGATCAAACCCTTGAACTCTAGCATACAAGGAAAATTTTAGATTAAAGGAATTACTTAATATGTTTCTGTTACAGATCATATCTGTAATTTGTTGGGTAGATGGGTGCTGATTTCAATTAAAGTACATGTGTAACAATATTTTCTTTACAAACTATTTAAAACCAGATCATTTTTTACCCCACATTCAATTAATATACAAAATGTTTTGAAAATGAAGACACAACAAGAAAAAAAAAAAAAGAATTCTGTATTGTAATTTTAGAGCATAAACTCCCTCTAATTCTTTAGAAAAAGATATTACCTTAATGGGGAAATGTTTCGTGTTCTTTAAATATAATAACCTTTGATAATCATAGGTCAGACATTCTGATGAGCAAACATTGTTATGGATCTATCTTCCAACTAAATACATGTAACAGGATGGTCTTTAATGAGTCTGATCCATCCTTTATTTCATCATGCTCATAAAATTTCATTAGCATTGACATTTACCATAAAGCAATGTCCTGAAAATCTGGAAATTTTTAAGTGTGTTTAAAATTACTTGATAGCTCCAAAGTACAGAGTTTATTGCAGTTATGAGGCAGTGATATGAGATTTTCAAAGGCGATTTAAGCTCTTGACATAAATGAAGGTTGGACTGAAAGGTCACTAAAACATTTTGGGATATATTTCCAAGCTGAGATTTGTAATCTGAAATAAGATTGTCTAGTAAATCAGTCTAACAAATAAACTCATAATATATACCAGGCTTAAAATTTTGTATGCTAGATGCAGTCTACAAAGACTAATCTGTTGAGCTCAAATAGAAAAAGTTATTAAGGTCAAATAAAGTACGAAGTTGAAGAGCAAACAGAGTACAACTGTTGAAATATAACATTTGAACGTTGAAATAATTTGAAAAAATTAGGCCTTAATTTTCATAACATGATTGATCATATATTCTCTTACAGGGGATAATTAAGAGTAAGTGGAGACATGGAGCCCACTAAAAGATAGTAACAGGTACCATACAAAATGAGAGATTAAAATTACTTAATTTGCACATGCAATAAGTCAAAACAAAAAATAACCTATTAACTACTCTTGGCAAAATATTTAACAGACCATAGTTGCCATACCCCATATAAATCCAGGGATACATGCGTGTCCGTCTCCATAATGATCAAGTGGCCTTTAGTTACACTTAACTAAAGGTAGCAATACACAGTTAGGAAAAAAACTGAAAATGTCACAAAAGTCCCCAAAATTTGGTCCAAAGAAGAATTTCAATCCATTAGAGTGATACCTTTTCTGAAACTATTGACATTTATCTATCAGGAGGTCCAAAAAAAATCATATGCATTTCACCTCATTTTTCAATAAATTTGAAATGAAAAGTTTGAGGGTCAAATATTTGTTGAAAAACACTACAATAATTTCTGGACCTATATGCAGTAAGGATGTAAAAATACGGACTGTCAAACAGAAAAATTACCTATAAAACATGCAAAAAACAATCTTGATTGTCTTATAAACCCACTTTGAAGGCTATATTATTCTTCAGCTATCTAAAAATCAATTTTATTGCACAAAAAATTTCATATTTTAAAAATTCACCATGGCCAAAATGTGGAACTAAACTTCTTACTGTGTACTGCTACCTGAGCAAAAAAAAAAATCTTCACTGCTAAAATCTATTTAAATCCCATCTATCACTGAAAATGTGCTGTGAATTCAATGCAGAAAATAATGCCCAACCAAAAAACACTATCAACAATGATGTTCTCTACAAAAGACTTTCACCTTTATTGCAGTCTCCAATGACAGATATCTAGTGGTATTTGTTAAGTTTATTCACGATCCAGTCTGTAAATGGTAATTGAGAGTTGAAGATATGGTAACAACAGTTTCTGAAGATTATAACCTATAGATGTCTTTTATTATTTTGTTATGTTGTTCAGTTATAGTCTCGCTAAACCTACAGTCCTACACCCTACATCACGTCTTAAATTCAAAAGTAATGGTAAAATATCTTAAATATATGATATATCATTGCAGCTAAATTTTTTTGGTAGAGCAAGCCGAAGTACCGGCAGAGAACCACCAATCCTCAGCAGGAAAACTAGTAATCCTTGTCAATAAAGATCAGAGTCAAACACACCTCATCGCAAGTGGGTTTCAAACTCACAGCCTCAGATGCAAATCCAGGATATTGAAAAATGGGGGCCCCAAAATATGTAAAAAGTCTATGCATTAATTATAAATGCAGCTCCATAATGGGGGCCTTGCCCCCTAAATCAGCAACTGAGAGTTGACACGATGAGGCAAGAAATCACTGCTGTAGAAGAACTACTTAGACCACTTCGTCACCAAGCCCACCCCCCCGCCAATATGTTTTTTGATAAATAGACCTGAATGCGAAATTTATCCATAGTCCTGTTTAATTTGTCATGAAATATTATTCAACAGCATTGAACTACACTCTTGAATCTTGTGGTTAAAAATATCTTTGATTATTTGATATATTGTCATAGTCTTCAAAGAATGAATTAAGACATTCTTTCCAGTTTGTTATGGATGGTGAACAATTTTTGATTTCATTTTAAGACAATAAGATAAACTTCGTGAAGCCAAGCATATTTCAGAAATCTGTCTGTAAGAAAGTTTACTAGATCAATTGTGTCACACTAAGTTAATCAGCTTTCGGAAATCAGTCTGAGTAACTTTATAAGGTTAACGATAGAAAAACAGTTGTCTAAAACATTTCCTTCCTAAATCTTACAAAAAGATGGATGTTTATCTTTTAGCTGGAGCAAAGCATTGCATGTCACAAGTAATGGTCATTTACAAAAGTTACTTCAAACTGAGTTGATGATAACTTACAATTTTATTTTATTCAAAATTTAATTACAATAAGACTGAAAAACTGCAAAAGTAACAGTTTGATTGTAAAATAAAAAATGTCATATATTCTTTGTTCAGCAAAAACCAGATATGGAAGACAGGGTCATGCCTATCTTTACACTGCCGAGACCAAGGTCAATAACCTTCTAATCATCAAGATTTGATAAGTTAATTGAATTACATAACATACAAATGACTCAGTATGTTTAGGGGTGATAAGAGTGAGACCGTTTTTTGTAAATTTTAATACACAAACAACAATAACTTTATAAGGCATCTTAACCCTTTCTCTTTCAGGCATTTTAGACCTTTACTTATCGAAAAGACACTATCAAAGTTCAATTGAATACTGCATTCACACCTGAATGGTCATGCACATGCCATGTTGGGCTCATATGAAAGATAATTGGTCAAATATATCAGAAAATTAAGTTTGAAGATAATTCGTCCTTTTTTGGTCATGTGGTATGTTTCCAAACGTCACATGACTTTTGGAGAAAATGTGGAAAAATACGAAATCCTTCAGGGAAAAGTTGTGTAGAGACATATTATTAATAGGGTAAGGTTTTGGTGGAAACACAATGCCCCAAGTCTGTTAAAGACAGACAAGTTGTCATATTGGTATTAAAAGAGGAAATACGTGCTATATGCCTTGAAATATGGATGTCCGTAACATTCAATATAACTGATTTCAGAAGCTCTTTTCGTCTAAATTCAAACTCTGACAGTTTTTTGTCTAAATCGTTTTCAGTCAAGCAGTAACCTAAATTCTGTTTTTACAAGGGAAAAATTCATTGAATTACCAATGATAACTTGATGTGGCGCACCCTTGACCGAGCCCAATGGAGCAAATGGGGAAAAGGGGATGGGGGGGGGTTCGTTGGTTTTCTTTTTGAAACTGAAAGTAAAGTTAAGTTAAGTTACATTTAATATAGGAAATAATTTTCCACCTTCGGCAGTGAAATTCGAACATGCGGTCTTTCCGCGGTGGGTTAGTTCAGCATACCCCTGCACCACTGGCATCTTTAGAAATATATTGAAATTTTAGTACTTAAGTCTACTACTCAAGATGTGAGAGAAAAAAAAACATAAGAAGATCCTCATCCAGCTTGTTTTCTTTTAGAAATTTTAAAAGTGTTAAGATGATATATTTTTGTTGCCAAATGCATGATTTTACGCAAATATAGGAGGAATCCAGTCCTTAGTCTGTCTCATGTTTCTATTGACATACACATGTTCCTTCAATTAAACAAAAGTGTTTTCAACTTTATCATACCCCATCACTTACGAAACCATGTTTTGTTACATCTATTTCAACTTTGCTAAAAATTTCAGGATATATTGTGGTTTTTGTCTCTTTTACAATAAAATCTTTAAGAAATGACTATGGATTTTTAGCGCATTTCAAGTTTGTGATTGCACTGGTACACTAAAAATTACATTTTTAACTAGTGTACAAGTTAGAACTATTATTTTAATACTATTCTTCAAAAACTCACTGCACAGTTATTGAAAAAAGTCATAATTCCCCTCAAAAGAACAGTTTTCTATGCACTTCTTTGTGAAAATATTCTTTAAAATTTGAAGAAATAAAAATGGTTTTTACAGAAAAAATTCATGTCAGTAACAGGTGAATTGACAGAAGTTTGATGCACATTAAATCACATTGCTGGTATTCTGAGGATTAATTTGAGCCCTTAACCACATCTGTACGTAAGCGAATGACAATGAAACAAGACTAAATGCCAAAAAAATATCTTAAAATTTGCTTCACCGGTAAGCTGTACCGGTGTGAAAGGGAAAGGGTTAACCTTCAACTTGTCTTTTTTCTAGATTTAAGTTAACCCTGTCTAAGGGATATTTATCCAAGGCAAGCATCTACTGTGTGAGAATTGGATATTCTTTTTGTATGTTAAAGAACATTATTGACAGCTTTTTGGCAGGTTTATAGGTTAAATACTGGTTAAGTTCTGACTCTACCCAAAAAAGCTCCCTTGTTTTTTAATGCCATTATTATATATAGCTCCATGTTAGCCAACTTTTTGGATCCTTTAAATTGATATAACTTGATCTAGTCCTGAATATGAATGCAATTTTTTTCAACCCAAGCAAGGAATTTTAAGCAAACAGCTATCATCGATTAATCAATGAATCATACTGAAAGTAAGAACAAAAAGGAAAAAAAAACTAAAACAAAAACATAAATAAATTTTACCCAATACATCAGAGAAAACATACCTGGCTTTTAGGAGTCTGAAGAATACATTTAGCAGCTAACTTCTCTAAGCAGAAGGTATAATATGACCACTTTTTGGCCCTCTGGTTTTGTAAATTGAAGCGTTATATATATAAACATATTCAATAACATCCTTTAGATCTTCAAAAGACAATTCACTTCATTTGTACTCTGGTGGATAGCTGTCTCATTGGCAATCATATGTTACCACATCTCCTTATTTTCAAATTGGTCTAGTCAGACTTTTTAATTTGTCAGATACTTACTTAGGGGTTCCCAGGTTTTTTTATTTCATGAAAAATTGCTAGAAATGCCAAATTAGCATTGTTTTGAAGTTTATATTTAGATATGAGACACAGAATTATCCAAAAAGATAATTTGCTGCAAGATATCTCATACAAAGATGTTGATATGGGTAATTTTTTTTTTTGGTAAGGTAGTAGCATATTGTTAAATTTGCCAAAAACTATTTTTAATTAATTGGCAATTTTACGTCAAATATGTCAATTTCAACATGGTCATGACATATCATAGTCACAGTACAACTGACATTTCTGCACTGAAGGGTCCAGATTATATCATCCTGTTCACTTATCAATAAAATGAAGATTATTTAATGAGTAATGACAACTATTATTTCCTTTCCTTCAACAATAAATCTCTCAAATCATATTAAGTTAAGAATATTTTACATAATCCAGATGGCAAGTTAATTGTTATGTACTTTCAAAATAAAAACAAAAAGATGTGGCATGATTGCCAATATTAGCTAACTTCTCTGAAGCAGACGGTACAATGTGATCATTTTTGGCCCTCTGGTTTCAAAAATAAAAAAAGTTATATATTAATAAAATCTATTAAATAACATCCTTTAGATGTTCAAAAGCCAATTTCAATCTGTTTTTGGTACAGCAGTGTAGCCTTTATCTAATTTGCCTAAAACTATCTTTAATTTAAATGTCAATTTAAGGTCAAATATGTCAATTTCCACATGTTAATGACATATCATAGTCACAGTACACCTGACATTTCTGCACTGAAGAGTCCAGACTGTATCATCCAATTCACTTACCGGTATCAATAAAATCAAGATTATTTTAAAACATCGAAGAATTTTACTGCATATATGTGTCTTTCTTTTAAACTTTCTATTGTTTACACAAGAATCTGACGTGAACGAGTACAAATATTTTTTTCTTAATTAAGAACTATATAAAGCAGATAAACTGTCTTGTTTCATAACAGTTGACAACTATTATTAGGTTTCCTTCAACAATAAACCTCTTGAAACATATAAAATTATAATCTTTTACATAATCCAGATGCCAAGTCAATTGTTACGTACTTTCGAAGGGTTTTTTGTGAGCACTCTTAATGTTTAATTTTGAAACTGTCACTCCAAACTTTCTGACTTATAGAAAAGTAGTTACAAACAAATTTAATAAAGCTTTCTCCATCAGTTACTGAACATTTTCCTTTGTTATACAAAATCAGCAGCTTCGAATTTGAAGAAGCCTAGTTTCAACTTTCTTGTAAGTAGTGTTGCATATTTATATGTTTATCCTTACTTATATGACTCCTAGAAGTGTGGCTAGTTTCCTTTTTTAAATTGTTATACCATGCTTTCAAACTATAGTAAAAGCTGCATTTCTTACCCATGGTACTGGTAGTTTGAAACTTTAACAAACCAAAATCTTTAAGTCTTAACCAATTTTCTTGCAAGTTGAGAATTTTATTTTAAATCTATTAAAGGCTGTTATAAAATAGCAGGTCTTGAAACCAGTTTTTTTTCTTGTAAAACTTAGTTAAAGTCAATTGAACATTGTGCCATACCTAAGTAATAACTAATTGCAATACAAAAACTAATATTTAGATATCTCAAAGAATAAATTCTAACTGAAATGAAAATTTCAAGCAAACATATAACTTGTATAAGTTTGGTAGTAATCCTGATAACGATGTACAAAATTCAAAAGAAATTTCAAAGATCTAAATTCAAAAAATATTGGCAAACAATGTAAAAACACTACAAATATTACATGCCATGTGGAACAACAATTTAAAAGCCTGCTTAGTGTAAGAGGTAGGTTAAAACCAAATTTTGTGGCACAAAACCTTCTACTTATTAATGATATACAATTTTAACATTTAAATGACAAAATAAGAATCTTTATAGGTAAATAATTTATCAAGTGTATCAGTAATAAGTTTAAGATCCCTTATATGGAACCCTGTGTTAATGAAAATTTTCTCCCGACCAACATGTACTAATCCAATGATAAGTACATCTGGCTTTATCAAACTAAATTATAATCTTTATAATACAGACCCTTTAACCTTTGGTGGCTTCAAAAGACTAAAAGAGTTCTTGCTAAATAGCTTCTCTGAACTTGAAACCAACATAATCTTCTTATCTTTTATATTTCATGATTCTTAATGATGCAATCAGGTTTTTTTTGTACTTATATTTTCCAGATCTATTTATGTTTCAGACACAGTTTGAGGTTAGTTAAATATCTATAGTTTAAGTAAATGACTCAGTAAAAGGAAGTTAAAACACAAATATTATAAAAAATATATACTGGATTGAAAATTATCATTTAATTTTTTGAAACACCACACTTTGGGGTTTATGAATTCTTGTTGGTTGATCTTTGGTTTTATGTTTTATTTTGTTGTCTGTTATTCTACTTAAATATCATTTCCAATCTCCATTTTATTGAATGTTTTAGATTATACTGGGCCTCTTCCAACTTCTTTCATTACAGTATTATATTTTGTTACTATTTTCAGATTGATTTGCTATTTGTAATTTTAAACTTTTGATTTTTTAGAAACTTAGAAACAAACATTGTTATCTAAAACTAATTTGTCCAACTTGAACTTGAACTTGAACTTGAACTTGAGCTTGAACTAAACCTTACAAGTATCTCAAACTCAAACTTGATGATTCAACACATTCAATTCCTATACTTAATATAACAGAACTATTCTCAAACATGACATTTTAAAGTTTGTATAAGATTCAAGATTATATGTCTTGAAACGGGCATATTTTCAATCCACTTCTGGATTCGCAAGTTTATATATACATGTATATAAATATTAATTTGCCTGAAAACTGCCACTGACATTATCTCAGGACCTAACAATCCATAATGTATACATATGTGTTCTACAAGCAGTATATGTCACTCACATTATTTGAAACGTAAGTAAAAAGGATATAATTAAATACGCACTTTCTCAGTTTATGGTTATGTATAAATTGGGCTGGTCACTTACATACTTTAAAATTATATTCAGATTCATGAGGCATTTTAATTAATTATATTCTTACATGTAAAAAAAGCTATGTGTCTCATATAATGCATCAAAGATGAAGGCATGTAAATGTACAAATAACTTTCTGCAATTGTGGTTTGCTGTTTAAAGGTTTCCATGTACTGTAAACCAACTTATTTTCACAGATACTTTATTTCGCGTTTAGCCCTTTCTAGTCCACTTCTTGGCGATTTGATTTCGCAATTTTCATATTCACTTGATGTAGTTAAATAAGGAAAGATCCAAGTTTAAAATGTTTGCGTCGATTTAAATTCGCGTTATTTTTCTACTCGCGAAAGTCGCGAAAATAAATCGCTCGCGAAAATTAGTTGGTTTACAGTAATTTCATAATTTACAGTGAGAAATCTGATATTTATGAAGGAGACATTGCAGTACTGTGATGTGTTATACACAGTTTTCGGTAATTTTTTCAGATTCGATACAGCTGAAGACAGCGATAGCAAATTACTGTTGTATCCAAGGTCACCTTAGGTTTTGTTAGTCACAAGTAAAACGTCAAACTGAATAGCTGTTGTTTCTTATGTAAGAGTCAGATTATAAATTGTCCCCACAACCCCTTTATAAATTCTATATCATTTACTAAATTTTTAATGAAAGCATGGTTTTAAATTTTTCATGGCTGCATGCCCCTTATGTCTCTCTAAATCTGCTTCTGCTTAAAATGTAAAATTCTTATCAGTACATCTAGCTTTGTTGAACTTCATTATATAATCTATATTATAGTAATTACATACCAACTTTAGCAGCTTCCAGAAGACAGTCTGTGAGAGCCCTTACAAAGCTGTGTTCCGGCAAATAAGAATAATTGGGTGGTACTGTAATTGAAAATATGAAAAAAAAACACTGAATTATATCATACATTTTGTCAGAAAATATAGATGAAAGGAAATTAATTTACAGTCTAAGTGCCTTGAGGGTGTAAGCAATCTAATTAAACTTAAATCTCTGCACTTGCTCATTTTTTAAGGTTGCTTGCTGCATAGGAGCGTCTAACCATTGAAAAAATGAACAAGTGAAAAAATTTAATTTTAATTAGATGGGGGTGATAGAAAAAGTTCAGATTTAAATTTTTTGACGATGCTTGATTTAAAAAATAAATGGGGAATGTGTCCATGGGACACAGATGATGCCCACGCTTGCATATCATATAAAGTTATAAAGGGACATAACTGAAGAACAGTAAAAGTGATGCTACCCAAATTTGTAATTGATCTGAGTTTTGTGGTAATAAGTATTGTGTATAAGTTTCATAACATTTGGTTGAGGCAAACTTAAGTTAGAGAATGGAAACAAAAAATTCAGCAATTTTTCCATTTGTAAAGGGGCATAACTCTACAACGGTTGAAGTGACACCACCAAAATTCAAACTTGATCTGTATTTTGTGGTAATAAGTATTGTGTATAAGTTTCATAACATTTGGTTGAAACAAACTAAAGTTAGAGAACGGTAACGAAAAATTCATCAATTTTTCCATTTGTAAAGGGGCATAACTATTGAACAATTAAAGTGACGCCACCAAAATTCACACTTGATCTGTGTTTTGTGGTAATAAGCATTGTGTATAAGTTTCATAACATTTGGTTGAACACTAAAGTTAGAGAACAGTAATGAAAAATTCAGCAATTTTTCCATTTGTAAAGGGGCATAACTCTAGAACGATTATAGTGACACCACAAAAATTCCAACTTGATCTGTATTTTGTGGTAATAAGCATTGTGTATAAGTTTCATACCATTTTGGAGAGGCAAACTAAAGTTAGAGAACATAAATGAAAAATTCAGCAATTTTTCCTTTTGCAAAGGAGCATAACTCTAGAACCGTTGAAGTGACGCCATCAAAATTTAAACTGGATCTGTGTTTTGTGGTAATAAGCATTGTGTATAAGTTTCATAACATTTGGTTGAGGCAAACTAAAGTTAGAGAACGGAAACGGAAAATTCAGCAATTTTTCCATATGTAAAGGGGCATAACTCTAGAATGATCAAAGTGACACCACCAAAATTCAAACTTGATCTGTATTTTGTGGTAATAAGCAATTTGTATAAGTTTAATAATATTTGCTTGATGCAAACTAAAGTTAGAGAACGCAAACCAACTTTGGTAGGTAGGTACGTATGGACGGACAAGGGTAAAACTTAATGCCCCCTCCGCTACGGCGGAGGCACAAAAATATGGTTAATGGTTTCGCCCTGAAGGACACAAACTCAAATAACCTTGACAATATAGAAAAAAAATTATCTTTTAAAAAAATCAAAACTATTGACATTCCCTCTCTTCTATCCCCCAAAAAACTTAATACAGATGATGAAAGCAAAAAAATCTTTTTGGATCAGGTATTGACAACTAATGTAAACAATATTCAAAGAAAGAGAAGCTTTTTCATATGATAGTAAAAAGAAACAAATTTTGTATAGTTTAGATCTACTTAAATCATAAAATAAATACTCCAACCTTGACATTTTTGACAGATTATTGAATGCTTTCATTAAATTATTTTTGAATCACATTGATTTACAGTTTCTGTCATACTGTAATTAATTTAACAGGAAAATTCTATCATTTATATTTCCATTTACATCTATTTCTTTTATTAATCATTTTCTTTTTTGACATGTCAATTTTTTTTCTGTCATTGTTAAATGTCTTGTGTTATCATTTAAAATTTTTTATTGAAAATTACTGTTTACAAAAATCAATTTCTGTTCATATTTTTGTCCCTATAGAGTCAATAAATTCTTTATTCAATTTACAAAAGAAAAAACTACCAAGACTTATATGGTGAGAATTCCTTGCAGTAAAAGAAAACAAAAAAATAATTTGTTAAGCTGTCATATTAATGCATTTATTTGAAAGTAGAATTCATTTTGAAATATGCATTGCACATCAAAAACTCATCTGATAAGAAAACTATTTCAAATTCAGTGGAGCAGGACTTAAAAATTGGATATTTATTTGCCAAAGCAACAGCAATTCAAAAATCAGGTCTCCTCACAAGCATGCTTACATTCCAGTGAGGGCCAGTTCTCCATTGATTGATGATTTCATTATTCTGTATAAGACAATACCATATAATCTTATCGAACAAAACATTTCTTAATTAAGAGGATGGTTTTTTGATAATCTCTGTGTGTCTGTCACACATATACAACTAACAAAGAATACACTTATTAGAAATGCAAATTATTTTTTTTGCATCATTATATTTTTACTAATTTTGGTGTATTATTACAGTATACTGTCAAGTTATTGGTACTCAAATGGAAACTAACTGTGCCCCTCCTATTGCATATTTGTTCCTTTACTGTTATATATCATCATGTATGGCCGAATGTCATACAGACAAAATGAAACACCACTAGATAGATGTTTTCAACAATACCTGCAAATTGTTAGATAATATCTACTTCTAGTTGGAAAATTCCATTTGGTGAATAATTTTTTTTTTAAATGATAAATCACTTAGAAGTGAAAATCTTAAAAAAATTTTGTGCCAAATTTAGTATGATTTCACATTAATATCTGTTAATGTCATGTTGTTGTTAATGTCAACATTGCTAATATTAATGGTAACAATTCACATTTGTACCTGAAAACCTGTTAAGATGCAGACAAAGTGCCATTACCAAAAAACAGTATGAACTGAATCTGTTCACTTTTGCTTTATAAAAAACTATATATGTATGACCGTCAAGACTTACCACTTGCCCTGGTCTCAGCTACAGCACAGGCAGACAAATACAGATGTCCTAACATCCAAGAACAGTTACTCTGTATTCCAAAGTTATCTCCCTTTAAAACAGTGTCCATGGCATGTTTGATAATTACATCTACATTTACATCCCCACCTAACATGGAAGTATTACTTTGTACCTGAACATAAGATTATCTTGTTAATGGTATCCATGGCAACATTTATGATTGACACTAACAGAAAAAAAACTTTGATTCTGTATAGAAACCATGACCAGAACAATCTCAATCAAAACACATTTTCTCATGAAAAATCACAGCATATCTTTCAATCTCTATAATTGAAGTTCTTTCTATATCACAAATACAACAGGTGATCAGGTAAAAGGAAAAAAAAAATCTAAGCCCTTATCTATTTATATTTCATTATTAATAAGTTTTAGATCCACCATTGTGTTTGAATGTATGAATTTTTGGTAAATGAAAAAAACTTTCCAGTACATCTGTTTTGTGCCATCTTTATTCTTATGAGTTATATTTTTTTATCTACTTTTGGAAGTAGACACACTTTAAGTGACATATCTCCCAAAATGACTGCCACTCTTTTCCACCCGTGTGGTACATTTGTGTCAAGGACTAACATAGATATATTCTAAGATTCAAAGTAGTACAACTATTTTAATTCTATGTCACATGAACTCTTAAAAAGCATTGATGAAAGTGAATGTTACAAATGATTTAAAGAGTTGTCCCCTTTAACCCATCAGATTTGTCACCCCTTTAAAAAACCTTTGAATTCTGCTAATGTAAAATTTCATCAATGCTTTTGTTCATTTTCATAAAAAAAAACTTTACTCAAATAAATTCATATCTATATACTGTGGATTCATTATTATTCGTTGGATACCAATTTTCGTAGATTTCGTGGGTAAAGGTGAACCACGAAATTAAATGTTCAACGAATGACAAATTTCCTATAGGCTTGTATGCAAACTTCGGCAAAACCACGAAATTAAATATCCACGAATATGTAAGTTTTCCTTCATCCACAAAAATCGGTACCCACGAAAATAAGTGAATCCACAGTAATATTACAGTCTTCACTCACTGGAATCAAAGTTCTTTCAGATCCAACCAAAGCAATCAAACCATTTAAACAAGCCAAAGTCACCATGGAATCTTCATCCTGTCAAAAAAAAATCATTTCTAAATTACTGGTCTAGGAAAACTTGACACTTGCTTAAGATTTTTTCAATTTAATAAATATCTACTTAATCTTAAAAGCTTTCAAATTTGTTGACAATAAATTTTATCCAATGGCTAAGTAAGAAATAAATCTTGAAATTTATTTCCAGTTAAAATTTATTTTCTATAAATTTTTGCCAAGGTTTTTGGAGGCTAGTGACATGTTTCATTTACTTTGTCTTGAGTGCATTTGCCCTTAAATGATTTTTTTAACCTTATTTTGATATAATTTATTTGTAGATTAAAAAAAACAGTTTTAAAACCTAAGACTACACTTTAGATGTCACTCATATCTCATTAAAAGACATTACAAGCTCTTATCTCTAATAGCTCTACTGTCAGGTCTCATATGATGTTTTGCTTTGAACTTAAGTAAACAAGGTTTTTGGAGGCTAATGACAAATGTTTTGAGCACATGAATGGTTTTACTAGTTGCATACTTAAGTGCAAATAAAGCAAATTTAAAAATAAATATCACTAGAAGGCTTCTAAGGACTAAAATACACAGTTACAAGGACCTTGTATGTGATGAAGTGAACAACCAAATTAATTTGCAGACAGTACCAAAATCAAAATGGCTGACACTTTGGAAAGCCATTCATCTTATGTACAATAATGAAGAACTGTTCAAAGATACATTCAACAACCTGTAAAAGGTCAAAACTGCTAAATTTAAACAAGAATACACAAGTTGTCATGTTTAGTATTTCCTTACTATTTAATTGAAGTACAAAATGTATAAGAAAACAGGAACTAGGTGTTAGTTACATCTCATCCCTGTCAACCTGCTGATTAAATATAAAGTCATTCTGTTCAGTGTAGTTTTTGAGAAAAGTGTGACGAAAATATTTGTTTTCATTCAAAATGTTGAAAAATTCAAAGTAGCAACAAACAGGAAGTAGAAGTCTTCCAAGTAAAAACTCATCATTGGCAAACTGATTATACAATAGCAACTCACCTTACGGGTGATCTAACAATGATTTGACATGTTGGGTACATAACCATCTGGGGGAGAGAAATGACCAAATATGAAGTCAGTTTGATCAGTAGTACTGAAGAAATGTGTGAAAGACAAATTTTAAGTTCATTGAAATATCTAAGGTATTGGAGAAAAAGAAAGAAGGTGTCTGACAGTTACAACTCATCACTGTTAAGCTGCTGACCAAAAATGAAATTGTTCTATTTAGCAGTTCCAGAGAAAAGGGTGTGGACGAATAGAAAGACTGATAGACAGACAAGGTGACAGCAATATAACCCACACTTTTGTAGTGGGGTATAGAAGCCCAAAAGAATAAAAATAAAAACCAGAACAATGTTGGCTCAATAATTTCACATGAAAGGTTTTTGCTTATGAAAGACTGATCGATATACAGACAAGGTGATTGTAATAAAGCCTCCACTTTTAAAAAGGGTGTATAAAAACCTAAAAAAGAATTAAGATAAAAACCAGAACAATTTTGGCTCAATATTTTTACCTGAAAGGTCTTTGCTAAGGGATATTAAGTAAACAGGGAATAAAAATGTCCAGACTAAGTGAGGATATAACATCTTTAAGCGAAAAAGTGTCCACCTATCAAGTCAAGAGTTTATGTTACACAGTTTAATAGTTTTACATTTGACCAGTTATTTATTTTTGTATTTCATTCCTCTGCTTACCTTATTTCCATTTTCAGTTTATGCCATATTTGTTATCTGTTTTGTTTTTGGGATAAGCAATATTTTCAATTTTTTTTAGTGATTCCTTCAAATATTTTAGGAATATAAAAGATTTCCAAACATTTATGGAATAGTTGATGTGAAATTTTTTTAAAGGAATATAGATGTAGGGCAACCCCTTCAATAAACAAGGCTACATACATATATCAAAGCTCTGAATGGCCAAGAGAAATGATAAAATTCTAGCATATTGATTGATTGATGGAAATTTAACACTGTCAGAACAAACAAACAGAAGTTAATTTCTTGGTTACCATTTTCTTCAAAGTAGCCATCCATTTTCCGTACAATAAGATCTTCACTTCACCGATAGTAGGATGTCCTGTTTTACTGATACTATAACACAGCATTCCTAGGGCCAGACTTACTCCTGTTATCTGTATAAATGGAAAGACAGATGAATCAGAAGAGAGAAAGATGTATTATTATTGTGACAGCAACACAACATGAACAACATACTGTTTAGAACTGTTAATTCAGATATTTTTGCAATGATTTTATCATTGTAAAAAATTGTGACTGGATAGGTTCACAAAAATTAAAACTCATATATCATATTTTTTTTTTTAGCATTATTTGTATTTAACATTTCCTGATATTGCAATATCTGTCTGATCTTGCATTTTATTGATGATTTAACGATTGCAATAATAAATTCATGCAAAATTTTATGAATCTACAGTATATTATTCTACTTTTGTTAATAATGCAATATTGTTGCAAAATGTTTTGGAAAATTTAACCTAGTAGCGGTATGTAAATAATCCTTACTTTTATTGCGAACCAAATGAAACTTTTCAACAGATTCATCTCTTATTGTTCAATCTATTTAAACTTTTGTCAGTTCTATTGTCCCATTGAATAAATACAATAGCTATAATTTTTTTTACTCAGGTAAAATAATCAATGAGTGATAGTTATCTTAGAAGAAATTTAAAGGTCCCAGTGAAAAACTACACAGAGAACAATAGCTATACTGTATTTATTCAATGGGACAATAGAACTGACAAAAGTTTATATTGAACAATAGATGAATCTGTGGAAAAGTTTCATTTGGTTGGCAATAAAAGTATTTCATTCTTAATTTTCAATGAAATTTTTTAAAGGCTATCTTATTTTAGAAATGTGTCTACTCTTATGTATGTTAATACTGCATTTGTTGTTTCACAATTCATGCAGTCTTAAAAAACATTTCATTGATAAAGAATCAGTAAACTTGACAGTTTCATCATTGATCAATAGTCTAGTCTGTCTACGGCAAATATTGCATAAATCTAAACAAATTGCAACAGAAATGGTTTCAACGGTTTTACAATACCAAAGCATGACACAATCATATATGAAAAGTCTAGAAAAATCGTACGATCGGAAATCACCATTTTGGGCTAAAAACATTGATTTTAACCAAAAATCGATGAAATTGTGAAAAAATTTTGAAAATCGAAATTATGGCACTATGTTAGCCAATCAAATGTCAAAAACGAATTCAGATGACAAAAACAACTACAAAGAACATTTCCGATGTAAAATTTACAATCCAGAGTTAGAATTTATTGGTAAAATTATCCCTTTTAATGATAAAATCACAAAAAATTGCAAAAAAAAACCCATATATTTGAGATTCATATATGGCTGTTTTCAAACGTTTTATTTTGAAGGCAGCTTTGAAGGACAACATTTAACACAATTATTTACAATTATTTAAGAAGTGAAAAAAGAAAGCAAACGGTTGTTTTAAGGAAAATCTATTTATCTATCAACGAAATTAGTCCAAAATTACCCCCCCCCCCCCCCTCTCCCAAAAAAAAATGAAATAAATTTCTACAAAAAATGTATTAATGTTAGATTTGTTATAACATTCATTGAATTAATACAATAAATGGCCTAAACTGTTCAATAATTGATTACTTTGATTTTTACTTGGTTACTTTTGTTTTCACCTAAAAGTATTAGGATGATAAATATAATTTCTGAAAAATTTATCTTTGAAAATATTTGATTTTGTTTTAATTTAACAAAAAACAGACAATTTTGATATAAGTCTTCTTAATGTATAGTTATATGTCTCTGCAATGTACATGCATATTGATGCCTTCACATGTCGTCAAGTTCATCGGCTTCTGTAATGTTACTTGTATTTGAACAATTCATTCCCCGACATTCCCCACATGCTGGGGAACAGTCTATTCCGTGTTTACGACAGGAGCATCGTTTTGTGTCACAGTTCAATTTGCAATTACATCTGATTATCCTAAGAAGCTTTTCGGGAGCCGGTGGTAGTATTTTTCTAATTGGAAGGAAGCAATTTATTGTCCTCAACATGCCAACCCCAGTCCTTTGGATCTAATTTATCACCTTTCCCAATCCAAACTTGAGTTTGATGATAAACTCTCATGCAATGTAGCTTAGCAGCGTCAGATGTTGGTGGGAGGGTGTGCACTTGTACATATATATTTCCAACGCAAACTTTGGAGGCGAATATTCTGTAGCGCAGCATATCTAATGTTTCAACATCTTGTAACCCTCCATATAATGCAACAAAGATTTGTTCTCCTGCATTATGAAGGCTCTCGACATTAGACTCCTGGCAAAAGACAGCTGCATGATCTTGTAATTTAATGTTAGTACTAATTTTCTTGAAAACCGTGCCCTTGCCTTGACCAAAAATTCGAGATGTTGTGTCGCATCCGCTAAAGGCGTGAATGAATGGCAAAATATTGCAAACAAGTGGTCCAATTTTTCTCCTTGTCTCTGTTATGTCCCAAATCTTTATTTCGTGAGTGTTTTGCTTGGCTTCTGATTTGAAAGAAATCTTGTTTATAGTATCTTTTGAATGATAACAGAGCAGTATGAGTAGGTCAGTGTCTTCTCCTATGACGGTAGTTGTATGTTGTGCCGACTTTTCTATTGCTGTAAGCACAATCTTTAGATCGGCATCGTCTTCTGCATGGATAACTTGAACATGTCCGTCCTTAAGTTTTTCTCCAAGGGTATTGATAAAGTGCTGTTTATTTTCTGAATTTGAAAGAAATTCATCTTTTTTTGTTTTAATTGGTGTGTCATTGTTAAAATTGACTTTTGGAGATATGATTCCTTTAGTACGTCTGAAATGAGTTACATCTTTTGTAGTTGGAACTGATGGATATCCGTCAAACACAACAGTTGCATCTTTATAGTGATTGCTAACATAATTGACGTAAGTCATACATATGGTGTCAACTGTAGCTCCTTTTGTCCATGGTAAACGGTGTATATTAGAACCACCATCAAGTACAAAGTGGGTTTCTGTTGGTGCTTTTGGTTTAAGTTCAATCAAATTCCACATATATTCGGCAAGGGTTGATTTTTGGGGTTCTCTTGGAAGGCCCGTGGTTTCAAATATTGATGAAGGAACTCCGCATAATTCAAATTGAAATATCTCTGAAATATCTTCGAAAATACCATGCGCAGCAGTGGTGCATCTCTGAAAAAGGAGCTGTGAATCTATTCTGATAGGTTCGCTGTCAAGTTTTGCCTGAACTTTGTTTCCAAGCGTAATGGCTTGTTTCTTTCTCCTAAACGTGTGATCAGCTATATTCTTTCCTACTAGTTCTTGTAGAATGGAAGTCCCAACCTTTTTGGCATCATCTACATTCACGGTTTTATCAGCTACTACTCCTGTCTCAATGTTTCGTGGTGAACGGTCTACCTCTGAAT
Source organism: Mytilus californianus (assembly GCF_021869535.1). Classification (NCBI taxonomy): domain Eukaryota; kingdom Metazoa; phylum Mollusca; class Bivalvia; order Mytilida; family Mytilidae; genus Mytilus; species Mytilus californianus. Next base: position 53,931,411 of record NW_026262679.1, on the reverse strand, counting down.
CAATGAATGGATTCCGACTTTTCAAGAACGTGAGAAGAGTTTGAATGTCGTTAGTGTCCTTTTTTTGTCTTGCATGTGTTTCGTCTTTGTGTTGTTCACTAGAAAAGTATCCTACCCCGGACAAATCCTGCATAGCTTGATTAATCTCAGCACATGCTGGCATGGACATAAGCCAAAGGGAACGCTGGCTTTCGGTCATTCCTCGACCTCTCGTCAATCCACCCGCTGTTTTCACACTTCTCATTAGGACTTGTTCTATAAATAAATCTGAAGATATTCCAGCCCAGTACCTATTGCTGCGTCTTATGACATGATTCCCATTGATAAAATTAGCATACACATCAGAATGTTCTTTGTCTAAAGATTGCATTGTCATTAAGTAAACGTATGCTGTTTTCGTGTACAGATTATGTCCAGATGCAGCCAAAAAGGGCAACATTGCTTGGATGCTTTGCAAATGAAGAGGCCAGTTACCGGTTCTCTCTGCTTTGATAAATTGTCTTAAAACCTGAAGCATTTCTGAATATTGCAGCCACAACTTTGCTGTACGACTTTGCTTTAAGATTTCAGTTTTTCTCCGGACCGTTGTTTCTAGGTTTTTCAAGACGTCCGATTCACCCGCTTCTAAAGCTGACAGCTCTCCAGAGGATAATTGGGAATATAATTCATCAATTTCCTTCATTTCAGTTGTTTCAAGGGTTGAATTGGGTTCTTCCAAAAGTTTAGATACGTCAATATTGAATATCTCTGCAATCAACAAACAATACAGTGCTGTATCCACCAACATGTGACCTCTAAAAGCTCTAGCTACAGCTTTTCCGCTAAGGATATGCGTGACGGCATTCGGAGCGTATATGAGTTCTAACATCTCTTTCAAACCAGTATTACTCATAAGATTCCCTATTGAGCCGAGGAAGCTCATCTCTGTGTGGAATGGTCCTAATCGTAAAACCATAGACTTCAAGGTGCTTCCTGGATTTTCGTTTTCAAAAATTGAGAAGGCTTTCCAATACAGAGGTTGATCAAAAGTCAAGATTGCTGTTATGTCATAACGCTTTGCTTGTTTGGCGACGAAGTTCAATGTGGAATAAATACAGGTCATGTCCGAAGCATTTAAATCTATCATAGGCAGGAATGAAACCGATGATTTTCCTGGGTAGTCTCCTGTCTGAACCATCTGCATGAAGCCAGACCACATTGGTATTGGATACTTGAAAGGCCAAACAATAACCGACAGCAGATCAAGACGAAAAGTCTTATCCAGTGTGTTTAAGTTTTTCAACTCAGCATAACTTAATTCAGCCATGCGATCTGATTGAGGTTTGTAATATTTTATCTCTATCTTTGCTAATGCTTTTATTTCATCAGTAGAAAAAGCTATTCTAGGAATGGGTTGTGTTCTCTTCGTACCGGGCGTAATTCCAGCTATTATGCCCATGCCATGAAAAGTGTTGAGGCCGTCTATCGTTCTTGTGTTGTGGTCAACGTTATCTGCTACAAATTGTACAAAGCTGTTGCTTACATCGCCTGGAAGGTCAACTCCTTGTACAGCTGCAGCACTTGATTCAAACTTCTGGACTTCATAGTATGACGAACAAAATCCTAAGCTGTTCAATGTGGACACAAGAAATCGTGAAGCGAAGTTGTGATGCACTTGTACTCCTAGACCGAGTTGAAGCGGTGTAATAAGTGCTCGAGGTCGTGAAGCTTGCATTACTGCTTGTCCTATGGAAGCTATTTTCACTAATGGGTCCTTCTCAGAAAATATAGTAGAAAGGAATAACAGCAGGCTTTCGGGTAAGTATGATAAATTTGTATCAACTGATGCAATGTTGGCTGGAGTTGGATAAATAGACTTTGTGGTATCTACAGATCGGATGTCGCTTTTTATCAGTTTGGCAGCTGCTTTGATCAAAGCTCTCTTTTCGTCATCTGGATTTAGATTACTTGGCCTCTGGTAATAGTCCTGAAGAATGCAACTCACGGTTTCTCGTAGAGTTACAACACTTTTTTTACCTGGTATATCGGTAATAATGATTTCGTCTCCAAAATGTTGCTTCAGTCTTTTCTTCAAATATATCTGGCTATAAGCATTCCCATCACACATCTCGTCCATTTTTTCAACAAGATCTGATATCGAAATCTGTTCGTCGTCATGATGTTAAAGGAAGTCGACTATTTTGTAGAAGCCGTCTTCTTGCAAAGCTGGCCTTCCTCTTTTGTTTTCAGGCTTTGCGTCCGGTGATATGGGAGAACGAAATACAGGAATATTTTTGCACGTGCGGAAGTTTACACTACATGCCTGGTGATAAACAGCATCCGCTGCATGGAGGTCGCTCACGCTCTCAAGTCTTCCGCGAACCTCGGCTGCCCAATCATCATTTCGAAGATCACAAGCATCTTGTATGCTACTCTCAAAATCATCAGTACGAACTGGAAATACATTTTTGTCTTTTTTCTTGGAGTCTGTTGCTTCATTTCCACAGAATAAACAATGATGTTTAAAATCAAAATGGGACTTTGATCGTAATTTTGGAGTGTTTGTATTTGTTTCTCGTAGAACAAGTTTTTCTTTTTTGTATTTCTTTATATCATTTGGATTGGTATATGTTTTCCTGCAGAGTTGATGGACAAAATTACCCTCTAATGCGGACAAACAGTCTCCTCTTTCCTGGCTAGCTCTGATGATTCCAAGACAACCTTTTTGTCGCAATTTGATCAGCGTTGTTGGTTGGTCATCTTTTAGGCACACAATGCATTTCTCCATGGTATAGTTGTAGCTGAAAAGAGTAAGAACACACATTATTTGTTGATGCATACTTTAATCATTATATGTCATATAACATATCAATACACATTATAATATTATTCGGAACAAGAAGAATTAACAACGTTGACTCTAAATAATAATGTTTTCTTGTTCGTGTGATGTTTCTTTTTTAGTGTGTCTATACACTGTAATTCATTTGTCCATTTCTCAATTTCTTAGGAATTCTAACACTACTGAAGATAATGAATTATTTGAAAAGCGAGAATACCGAAGTGTCAAAAAAGATGACAAGAGAGGTTGAATCAATGGGCTTAAATCGCGTCCGAGAAAACGAAAAAGGACATAAAAACAAACAAGACAAAATATACAAAGTACACACAGAAACGAGCAGCTTGAACTAAGCACAATATTTATCATAAAGCATTTAAAAGTATACTATGTTCGATGTTTTCCCTACTTGAAAACTTTCGATTGTGTTTTACTGTAGCATATTTCGTACATTTGTTTGTTAACCATTCATTTTGAATTGACTTATTGATAGAGCAAGATACGCAATCAAATATTTTTGACTCCATTGTGATAAATTATTTTCATGGAAATAAGAAATTCAGAATAATATAATATAGTACCTGATATAGAAATGTTCCTTGCGCTAAACAATTAGCACAGTGACTGTGGTTAGCTCCAATAAAATAATGACGCTGAATCGAACATAGGTCACTTCAAGTGATAGCTGAAATAAAGTTACAAAATAGTTTATTTTCGGCAATAATTCATTAAAAAAGGAAGAAAATAATTATTTACAATTAGTTATATGAAGAAAATGCAATATTAGTTAAGAATAAAGGCTTTGGCTATAGTAATAAGTGCAAAATCGACGAAATTGTAATTATGACTATCCATTTTTGTTAATTTGGCGTTCCATACTTTTTTGTTTTCGTTAGGGACGAGTCTTACTATGTTACTTTAAATTATTTTTATTGCTATATTTTGGACTTCTTTAGTTTAAATTTAGTTGATTTTACGTAAAGGTAGTTGATTGTATTTATTTTCTTTGAAATAAACAAAAATATAGCGATCTTTGTCGTTTGACCTGCGTCAAGAACTTTTGTACGTCTAATTCATTTCTAGACGCATTTCCGAATATATAAATACACATAAAACATTAGGGTATGTTAAAAAAACACTTACCAGCATATTTGTATAATAACATAAATTTATGTTAGCGATTCTTTCAGTGATATCATCTACTCAGTAGGTTTCTATAAATTGACATATGTAAGAGTCTTCTCCCCTTGTCGATATGGCGGACCATTTCTGACATGAATCGGTAGGCACATCACCGTTATTTTTATTTTCAATTTTCACCGATTTCCGACCGTACGATTTTGTTAGACTTTTTTAATGTTAATGTGCTATAATAATCTCATATGATATTCAAAAAATCTTTTCTGTTGCAATTTGTTTAGATTGAATCTGTAGACAGACTAGACTACAATGTATGACCATTACAAGAAGCCATTACTAAGATAATGGACTCCTGACTTATCTTAAATAAGAATTTAACTTCAAATTTTGACAAGAATGTCAAATATGATCTTATATGTTTGATAATGTTCTATTCTAGTCTTCAAAAAGCTATAAAAGACCTTCTTGCATTAGTAATAAAAAAGACCTTCTTGTATTAGTGATAAAATTTCTAAGGATTTCTTAAATTGACTTGCTCAAATAGCTTTGTCCTACTGGCATAGTGAAAAAATTCATGCTGATTTTGTGTGCTAAGATTACCTTGAAATTAACAATGACCTCCATTGTTATGGAAACATAATTTAACAAATCTATCAATGAGTTAATCATGGTAACATACCTGAGGATTATCTGTGTTGACCTTGACAAAGCTATCAATAACCTTGTTGACCTGGTCTGGTGATATGATATTACTGCTGAAGGCTGCACCAGATACACATGCCAAGCATACAGACAAAGCCTACATAATATATAAAATAAATATTTATGATCTTTTGATTCTAATATATATATTTTTTCCTTTATAGATGGTAAAATTAAAACCATCATCAACTTCCCTTTATGAATTCTTTCTTCTTTTTTTAATGCAATTATTGTGGTTTGTTCTTGTGTTGTGCTGTTACACTACTGTTCCTGGTTGGGGCAGGGTTGAGTGCTCACAAACAAGTTTAACCTCACATCATTCTAGATAAGCCTGTCCCTATCGGATGCTTGTATTTCAGTAGTTGTCGTTTGTTGCTGTCCGTCATATTTTTTTCTTGTTTATAGTTTTTAGCATTAATCAGGCTGTAAGTTTTCTCTTTTGAGTTTGTCATGCCAGGGACTTTTACTATACAGTATAGATTTTGCTCATTGTTGAAGGCTGTATGGTGATCTATTGTTAACATCCTTGTCTTTTGGTCACTGGTAGACAGTTGTGTAATAGGCAATGATACCACATCTCTTTATTTTCATATTGCTGTTAGTATTTAGTGCAGAAACCCTGATTTTTTTCTGTCCTTATTTGTCCTTTTAATGATAATATTTTTTCATTGGACATAAGACATTACTTGTCACCGAATTTGTACTTGCATGACAAACACGATGGGTGCCACCTGTGGAGCAGAAACTGCTTACCCTTCCAGAGCACCTGAGTTCATCCCAGAGTTCATGTTGCTCAGTTTTTAGTTTTGTACGGGGTGTGCTGTGGATTTGTTTGTATTTCTGTAATTTTTTGCCATGTTGCTGTCTTTTATTTCTACAATTTACAAGTTTTGGATGTTTCCTTTGTATCAATAAAAAAAATATTTTGGATTTCAGCATTAATTTAGATCTTTTTCAGGCAATAAAGTGAAGGCAGGTGTACCTTAATAATGGGTCATAGTTTGCCTACCTGATAAGCTATATCTTTCTCCTTTGAAGCTTCAAGTTGTCCAGACAGTTTGTCAAACACTAAGGAGACGTGTGCTCTGGCTTCGGTCTTCCCTTCCTCACACATGGCACTTATAGCCATAGCTAGTCCTAGCAAACATCCTTGTCTAAAGTATAATACATTGCATGAGAAATTATGGTAAAATTACCATCATATTTTTTAGATAGGCATTGTAACAGTTCAGATTATATACAATAATTGTCCACCCCTTATTTTGAAAAATATCGGTGAAAACTGGCTTAGTGTACTTTTTCTTTAAAAATACCCTTTATTATATTCACTTGCAGGTGAAAAAATATTTAATGTTTGTATTGTTTCTGAATCTTGCAATGAAATTATCAGGCAAATAATGCTATATTTGTTAGATTTTTCTGCCCATATACAGCATGTAAATTCTGCAAAAACAAGTGCTATATGGGTATCTTGAACTAAATAGGGATTTTGCTTAACGTTGACTTTAAGATGAAGAACTGCAATAAAGTGTTGTTCCTTTTCTTTGATGTTTGCTATGTGTGTTTGGTTTTTTTTTGTCATGAATCCATTCCAGATCCCTTTTCCTATTACATATTGATTGGTTGTTTGTTCTTACCTATTGTCTTTTGTTGAAAAACAACATTCTTCAAAACTGTCAAGTGTCTTCCAGATCTCTACCATACCCTGAAATGGGACAGTGATGAGTACAGTTTCTTGTTTGACATAGCATTAGCATTATTTACAATTTTTTTTTAAACAGATTAAACAAAACTGAGGAGATGGTACAAAAGTGCTGATTTGACCTTTTGAATATGAAAGACCTCCATGTTCGCTTGATAGATTGCTCCCCTTGAGTACTAGGTAGTGGGTTTTATTCTCTTTTCTCTGTTGCTTAATAAGAAATAATAATGACATGGCTTCCTGCTGCTGTATGCTAACACTATAAAAATCCAATGCACTGTGAAAGTCAGCTGTGTTTCCAAGGGCATAGAGGGTGTATGATGACTATGTTCCCCCTATCATCAGTAAAAATATCAATATTTAGCAAAAGAAATACCATTTTCCACAATTACGCCCCCTTTCCTCTGTCTCTGTCTCTGCCCCTGTAAGTCTTGTGCAAAGAAGGTTTGATCATATAAAATAAGCATGTAATAGTACTGATTATGAATGAAAGATTTGCAGCTGGACACTCAACATCCGTCAATCAATTAATCACATACTAAAGCTATATGTGAAATAATACTTCAAAGTTTGAGAGGAATGGCCTAGTTATATAAGAAAAACCTACATTTAATACCCATTTACTCTATTTATACCATATTCATCATGCTTATATAGTCACATTTCAAACTCTGAAATTCATTCAATTTTTAGAACTAATTTCATATTACATATATCCTTGAAATGAAAATCACAATGCAATTTTAATTCAATTGTAAATTTCAACCTAATTTTGTCAAAAATGGCATGAATGTATGAATTTTGTAAATAGATTTCAAAGAAATTTCACAGCATAAATTTAATTAACAATGGAAACTTAAAATAATGTGTTTTGGTGCAAAACTAAGATTTCTCTGTATGTTGACAATGAGTCTAATAATTGACATCACAAATTACGCTCCCACTTATCAACATGAAAACCTAATTTCTTTCCCACGCATTTCCATAAGACTAATAATAATCAGTTTTCTGCTAAAAAATTGAAGGTCACTGTCTAGCCTAGCCTAATATTGATTACAAAATTAACTGTGAAAAACATAACTCACTTGAGGCATAATTTGTAACAGATTATTTATGGTTTAACAATATTTGCCTTATAATCCATAAACACATAAGTTATAATCTTAAGAGCTCCTTACTGGAAATGATTTGTAAATTGCCTGCAATTTTTCAAAATTTTCTTATTTTTCCAAAATAATTTTTTCTCACGTGTAAAATAACAGGGCTCTGACATCCATCATATTGGACAGTTTTCCACTAAACAGACCTCTTTAGCTTGACTAAGCCTTATTAAGAAAGCTTACTACAACGTTTTTTTGTTATTTTGAGAATTTGACGTTGTTGGCAGATTTTTTCATTTAATTTATTCAAAATGTTTTTACACTCTTTTTTATCATTAAAGATGCCCTTTACATTTTATTTTGATTCTTTGTCTTATTTGGTTGCCGTCTCATTGTTGTATAGCCTTCATTTTCTTTTATTAAAAGATAATATTACTGTGTTTGTTTGGCAGTAAAAGAACATGTTAAAAGTATATGTATGGTAAACTAATATTTTTGTGATTAAGGGAACAATTATGATGGCTTGAAAATATCTTTGAATTTAGTATTTCATTTTCCATTTTCCTAGACCTAAATACATATATTAGAAACTGTCCTCAAATATTCCATCATAAACATCCATCATGTAATACCTTGGAACTTCAAGTTATATTTTATCCACTATACAATTGGAATTTGACATTAATACTTAATTGAGATAAGACAGCCAAAAAAGAAAAGTGTTTTAAAATATCCTGGCAATCAATATTCCCAAAAAGAAAGATCTACCTGTGAACCACAAACATCAGAGAAATGTTCCTCAAATATTCTAGCCAAGAACATTCCAAGTCCAAGTCCTGCATGAAACTGTAAAACTGGTGATTCTTCTCTTGTTCCTGGTAACCTTGACAACAACAATCTGATACATGGCAAAATTCTTGAGGAATCATTAGATATCAATATAGGTACAATTTGACTGAGGGCCACACTGGCTGTTGCCTGGGCTAATGTACTGGCTGGCAGTTTGTCATCTGATGATCTCTGCAAAAAATAAAAATAAAAATATGTTAAATTCTGGAACAATCTTTTGGCATACTTTCAACAATTACAGAATTACAAATAAACTGAACTCAAAGCCTCATGATTACCACTTGCTGATGACAAGGATAATGGTTAATGTCTTTTAGTGTAAGAAACTATGTTTTCAAAATCACAAGATTAAGAACTTTAAGGGGGTACCCAACACTAAAATAGATTTGGCCCATTTAATTTTCATAAATTTTGACAAAATATTTACTTTGAACTGTTGACTAAAAAAAAAAAATTCTAGATTTGAACTACACAATTTACAGGAAAAATTTCATTGGATATATAGCCTTTTGACAATCACTAATTTTGATCTTTGAGAATCTTGATTTCTCTTTACTTATAGTAATGTGATTAAAACATTCAGCTGATTTTTTAATAGTTAACTCCCTTTGGTGTTCTGAACCCCGCCAGTTTTCAGTTATCCTAAGCATGCTTTGATAAGGTACTAGTATTGTTTTATTTGTTGTTGTTTTTGTTATTTGTAGTACCAATACGATTACGTTAAGTACCTTTTCTCACAATTTTTTGTTATTCCAATGATTGTTTTGAAAAAGTTTGAGGGTTGATTACTAAAATAGTTAGTTGACCTCTAGATGTTTGTTGGTTTGCTTTGATTGTGTTGTTCAGTAGCTGTCTATTTGACACATGCAACACATCTTTTTTATTTATAGCTAAAAACTAAACCAGACCCTCATAATGGATAGACACTTGTCTGACGTTGAAGACTAAATGTTGACCTTAAGATCATGTTCTCTTCTGATTGTTGTCTCACACTGATATACAAAAATACCTTTTTTTACACAACAATGTTGCCATGAAAGGTTATTTTCCTAAAAATTAGGTTAATTTTTATCCAAGCAAGCACCTTTATCTAATTACTATATACAGTTACATTTTCATAGTACCCGTAATAAATTTCTTGCAAAATAATATATTTTTCAGGTAATAATTACCAATATTTATTTTTACGGTAATAGTGAATTGTATAGCAACTAATTATATCCATACAGGCATCAATACATAATTGGGTGGGAAAAAGCAATAACAACAGTGCAAATATAATTACATAAATAGTCTGCTCTTACAATTGACACATTAATTATCAATAAATATGAGATCAAAACTGGACTGGTTGTACCTTGCTTAATACAGACCAGAAAACATAATTTCTTTTTTTCAATGAAACTGCTATTTCAAACTAAGCTGCAATCTTACTTTGAACAATCTCTAGTTAGCATCATAGAGTCATGGATTACATAATACAGATTAAGTTCTATTACAGAGGATTAAATATTTACCATATACGAGTTATGGCCATTTATTGAGGGATTACTAAAGACAAATCTCTTTATATAGCTTTTAATTACAATTTTAAGAGAACATTTCCTTGCCAATGAACAGAATAATAATTTTTTACAATATCTGATTTTCTTATTTATAAAGTTGATGTCTAAGATTATCTTTACCAGTAAATTATTTTTCACTTTAACAACATTGGCAAATGTTAATATTCTTATAATTTTACAGATTTGTGCAATACATTTTTTTCAGAAAGCAATTTAATTTTAGTACTTTTTAGCGTCAACAGCAAATTGTCTAGAAAGTTATAGAAACTCACACAGACAATTCATTATTGAAAAAGGTAAAAAGTCAAAAATATTAATGTAAAAGTGTCATTAAATAATATTTTAGTATCTAAATAAAAGTATCGTCACATACCTTCATGATATACTAATCTTATTAATTAAGAGGCCCCCAATATCTTTTTTAAAATCTGGGAATCTTCCTCTGACCTGGGGGGGAGGGAGGAAAATCTTCCACTTTGGAGAAAAAACATCTCCATGTTCATCATAATTTGACTATAAGTAGTTGTATGTTTTTAAAAAATTATTAAAAATTTGTTATTTAACATTATTTGTTCAAATAACAGACTAGCTGCCATAGCACATTGACATGTTATTTTAGCTAATCAATTAATGAATTAATTATTTGTATCATTTAATGGTGACTGAATTGAATTTAAAAAAAAAAATCAATTCAATTGCAAAGAAAACCAATAAACAAGATTCACCATGCAAGCTCACCCTTATTTACTATATAGTTCCACCAATTTAATTTTGAATTTTGAATCATAGAAAAATGGGTTTGAACTGACCTCCGAACGACTGAGTTACCAAATTGCATCCATGCTTAAATTCACATCCGTAAAAATTGAATAACTGATGTTTTGTTTTATTTCTTTACATATTTAGAACCATTTGACAATAGTTCATGCTTACTATTCATTTTTTTAGACATAGATGCCTGCAACTTATTTTGATTGATCATTTTTACAAGTTGACTTTCTGTGGACGTCGCCATGTGACATTTCCGTAGATTTTACTTTCTGGAGTGAATACTTCATCTGTTGATATATAGTGTGAACATTTTGTGTATATTTCAATATATTTAGCTATGTTGAAAGATGTGTATAATGTCAAATCATAATAATACAAATCGTTTAGTCTCTAAGAAAAGTTTTAGGATTTCCATTGTTATTTTTTTTTTTTTTTTTTTTGACTATAGAGGAGAAAACAGCTGATGGCCACCAATGGGTCTTCAGAGCAGCGAAAAAAACAGTACCCAGAGGCAGGCCACAGCCGGTCCCCAAACAATAATGTATACCAGTGCAACGAAATGGACGCCACACCAAAAACTCCAAAACATACAAAAGAACCAAAATTTAGAAAAAAAACAAAGGCCAGAGGTTCCAGACCTCCGGACAGGCGCAAAAATGTGTCGGGGTCAAACAAGTTTTGCGAGATCTCAACCCTTCCAAAGATCAAGTTTAAGTATTGATATTTTACACATATATTTAATTGCTAAATGTACAAGTACAATATATACATGTATATACAGTCAAACCTGTAAATAAAGGTCACGATAGGATCAAAAGATAAATAATTTATGAGAGAGGTGACCTTTGAATTGAGGTTCATAATGCATAGGTACTACTAGAGCAGGACAAGACATGTCATAATGCATAGGTACTTAACTAGAGCAGGACAAGACATGTCATAATGCATAGGTACTTAATTAGAGCAGGACATGACATGTCATAATGCATAGGTACTACTAGAGCAGGACAAGACATGTCATAATGCATAGGTACTACTAGAGCAGGACAAGACATGTCATAATGCATAGGTACTACTAGAGCAGGACAAGACATGTCATAATGCATAGGTACTACTAGAGCAGGACAAGACATGTCATAATGCATAGGTACTACTAGAGCAGGACAAGACATGTCATAATGCATAGGTACTTAATTAGAGCAGGACAAGACATCTCATAATGCATAGGTTCTACTAGAGCAGGACAAGACATGTCATAATGCATAGGTACTACTAGAGCAGGACAAGACATGTAATAATGCATAGGTACTTAATTAGAGCAGGACAAGACATGTCTTTAGGTGTAATACCACCAAATCATAGTACGTCACATCCGGTTGCATACGAAAATAGGTCGAAAAAAAATATTCCCTTGAATTTGACAGTTGTAGGTAATTGATCCTACATTTCATTGTAGTAAAACATTTCTGGGTCATAAACATATATCTTGGGTATTTTTGCTAAATAGGTGCAATTTTGGTATTCAGTGCCATTTGGGTACTGTGACTTTACATTTGTAATGATGATAACCAAATAATAGCACTGTACCGAAATAATGAATTGAATGTAGTCAGGATTTGCAAGAAGAATAATGACTTAAGGGGTTTAAAAAAAAGAAGTTTTGTTTTATTTGTACTTAAATCCTCAGAAGAACTTGCAGGATATCATAAAGGAAATCCTGAATGTATAATTCAATACTCGCTGCAGCAGATGTTAAAAGATCTATTGAAGCCAACGTAAGATTATCGTGATTTTCTGACTCCCTATACACCAAACCAATACCAATACAGTCTGAGCTAATTTATAAACAATTGACATACTAACTTAACCGAGTTCAATTTATAATCTCACTTGACAATTGATTTAGAAAATTTAACCAATATTTCGTTCCCTCTAACTATGGCATTCATCATATTGGCCACATCTAGACAATATGATATATCAAATTAACACATAAGAGAAAATTGGCAATGAACTTAGTGGCCTATGAACCTATATTTATCATTTATTTTAAAGAAGATCAGAGGAAATGTATCACATTATTCGGCTTATTTGTTTATAACAATGAGGAAAAAGTGTTGTCTGAAAGGACAAAGTATAACCCTTTTCAGGAGATATACAGCCATGAAATGATAGAAATTTCAGTAAAATGGCAAAATTATGCAAAATTTTGACTATTTGACTTGTGCTCGCTTAGAAACAAAAAAGAGTACATTACCATAGCACAAAAGGATACATAAAAAGCAAATGTATTGTGTGTTTATGATAAGAAAATTGGAAAAAGCAAATTTGAGTTATTGTACAATGTGTTAACAGAAGGATGGACCAAATATGGTAAACAATAATATGTCCCGTCTAGAACAGGCGTATAAAAATTCATGGTTCACCTTATAGAGAAGCAATTGTTACTTTTATCCACTTAGTACACACTCTGACATAGTTCAGCTGTCCAAGTAATAGAGTTAACACATGATTTGTTTATGATGCTTAAGAAATGTATTTCCAAACAGGGTGCAGTGGTATACTTAGTAATTAATCAAAAAAGGAATTGTAACAGATGTTATTTTGAAATATGACATTTATGTACTCACAGACCATAAACAGTCAGTGTAACAAATGTTATTTTAGATTATTATACTTCATGTCAAAATGCTAGATTTTCATTGGTTAATACGAGTGAGACAATTTACTCTATCCCATGACAAATACTCTATTACCCTTCAGGGAGACGTTTGCTCAAGTGTGCGCTTTAATAAATACGGATGGTTGTTATATACAAGACGTCATAGTTTATTACTTTGAATTTGAAATTTAATAGACAGTAATAACAATACATTCAGTATAATAAATTAAATAACACATATCTGAGAGGTTGATAGAGCAGATTGTTACCCCTCGAAAAAGACATTGTCAACCTTGGCTTCGCCTCAGTTGACAATGTTTTCTTGGTGTAACAATCTGCTCTATCACCCTCTCAGCTATGTGTTATTTATATAATATGGTATTTATGTACTGACCCTTTTTCGTCCAAGGAATGTTTTTGACATGCTAATATAACAGAAACATGAGACTTCTGACTTCTAATAATAATTTTGAAGTTTTCATTACTCAGTTAAATGATTTATGTCCCCTTATACAACGACTCATTTATATAAATGTCTGGATGGTGTTTACAGAATAAAGCATAATGGGAAAAAAGTGTTAAAAAAAAAATAAAGAAAGAATAGAGAAAAATAGGTCAAAAAATAAAGAATAGAGAAAAATAGGTAAAAAAATATAGAATAGAGAATAATGGGGTGTTAAAATATAAAGAATAGAGAACAATGGGTGAAAAAGACAAAGAGTGGGTGAAAAATGGTCTAAAATATAAAAAAAAAAAAAGAACCCCCATCCAGACCCTCTTATATGCTGTGGTATTTCACATAAATCATGTCTCCTTCTGTGTAATGTCACATATTTCACTTAGAAATGACATGATGAAATGGCATAAGCAATTCTGTCATTTGAATAATTTGTAAGTGACATCAATTTTTGATTTTGATTCATTTATATTTATTGTCCTATATTTCATTAAACTTGAGGTCTTTGGAATGGACATGAAAAATCAATCATAATTTAGTAAATGTAGGATGTAGTTCTAGTTTTTCATCTCATGATCATCCAAAATTGTCAAACTGAGTAACACACAGATATGAATGTATGCTAAAAAAATTCAGCAATTGTTCCATTTGTAAAGGGGCATAACTCTAGAACAGAGAAAGTGACACCACCAAAATTCAAACTTGATCTGTGTTTCGTTGTATTAAGTATGGTGTATAAGTTTCATAAAATTTGGTTGAGGCAAACTAAAGTTAGAGAATGGAAACGAAAAATTCAGCAATTTTTTCATTTGTAAAGGGGCATAACTCTAGAAAGGTAAAAGTGACGCCACCAAAATTCAAACTTCATCTGTGTTTTGTGGTAATAAGCATTGTGTATAAGTTTCATAACATATGGTTGAGGCAAACTTAAGTTAAAGAACGGAAACCAATTTTGGGACGTACGGATAGACGTACGTACGGACGGACGGACGGACGGACGTACAGACGGACAAGGGTAAAAATTAATTCCCTCTCCGCTACGGCAGATAATAAAAATTAAAATTCAATTACATTTGTCTTTTTTGTTTTGAAAGTACTTAAGGATGTTAGCTGCTCTGTTTTTAAATAACAAGCTTTTTAAACTACTGACAGTAGTATATATATAATGGAACTAAAAAGCAGATGAAATGAATTTAGGACCGTATCTTTGTTTTTGAGACAAAAGCCATTGATAATTTGGCGGGAAATGATTCTCTCTAGATTTTTCATACATTTAACATTGGCACCTTTTTTCTTTCAAAATCTTTGAAAAAATAACAGGAATTTATAGTATTTTCAAAAATGTCTTTTAAAATTTATGTAACAAAATTATGAAAAGAAAAGTAGGTGTTAGAGGGAAAAATTTTGAATGGCACTATTATATGGATAAAACAAAATATCAGAACATCTGACAAAAAATCAAAAACAAGATGAGCAAACTACCATACTGAGTAATATGATCAAATATAGCAAAATAAATGAAATCCGGTAAAATTAATGTAGTAATACCTATAATATGACAGGGATTGCTTTCGAAAAAAAATGTTTATCAACAATGTCACCTTTAACCAACATGCATCTATCCAGGTAAATTTCATGAAGTAACAACTAATGCATGGTCAAAGATGATAATCAAATAATCTTCATAATTATAAAGGCATTCTATTACATAAGGTGGTTCCAAGATCTTTTTTCTGAAAGTTTTACCTTTTGGGATTGAGACCAATGAAAAAAAAAGAGATGTAATTATGCACTACTTTTTCCTATCAAGCATACATTAGATATAACATACATTGCAGCATGGATCCAGTCATTTTGAAAAAGGGGGTTCCAAACTCCGGAACACCCCCTGGATCGGCCAATGCATCGTTTTTGTATATTCTAAATTGATTTTTAAAGTCCCATAACATATGTCACAGATAAATACATTAGCATTCAAAATCTGTAATATGTACAGAACACAAGTATTTATGAACCCTTCAAGTAAAAAATATGGTACAATTCTGCAGGTCCTCTAATATATTATGTGTCCATACACAGTTCTCCCTGTATTTCTTGTGGCCGATTGTTCCCTTTGTGTGTCCCAACCCATCCCCTTTTTTCAATACATTTCCATTTCATGTTCATTGCCTTGGTACATGTATATAACCTTTTTGTTCTTTTTGAATATTAAACACCAACAATTAATCAATCAACGTCTTTAACCTAATTAAGTGCTCATGAAATAAAATGCTTCGCTGAGCGCAGCCTGATACGACCGCAGAGTTTGAACCCTGAACAGTTGGGGCAAATTTGGACACAATATTCAAACTTGATACTGTCTGAATTTGGATGTGATCAAATTTTTGACATAATATATGTTTCTGACACAAAATAAATTTGGTCAAAGATCTTATAAATCCATTGCACAATACTGTGCAACTGAAGATTTCTTCTTGAAGCTTTTCAAAAATTCGAAACTTTAAAAATTTTGAAATAAAAATATGAATCCCGTAAAAAAATTGGGAAAAAAATCCCCGAACTTTTTGAAAGATTGAAAACCACCCTTGAAGCAATAACCCCAAAACTCAATCCCAGCCTTTTCTTTGTAGTATGGAACCTTGTAGTACAATCTCAGAGAGATCCATACACTTTCACACAAGTTATTGTCTGGAAACTAGAAAAATGCTTGTTTTTGGCCCTTTTTTGGCCCCTAATTCCTACATGTTTGAGGCAATTAACCCCAAACTCAATCCCAGCCTTCCCTTTGTTATATGTAACCTTGTGGTACAATGTCAGAGAGATCCATACACTTACACACAAGTTATTGTCTGGAAACTAGAAAAATGCTTGTTTTTGGCCACTTTTTGGCCCTTAATTCCTAAATTGTTGGCCCCGATAACCCCTAAAATGAATCCCAACCTTCTACTTGTGGTATTAAACATTATGGTACAATTTCAGAGCAATCGAAATACTTATACACAAGTTATTATCCTGATACTAGAAAAATGCTTGTTTTGGGCCCCAATCCCAACCTTCCTTTTGTGGTATTGAATCTTCTTAAAAAAATTCATAGAGATCCATTCACTTAAACTAAAGTTATCCTTTTGTGGTATTGAACCTTCCTAAAAAATTTCATAGAGATCCATTCACTTAAACTAAAGTTATTGTCCCGAAACCAATGTGTCTTCGGACGACAACGCAGACGCAGACAACGATGACATCATACCATTATACAATTTCAAAAAGATTTTTGCGGTCGTATAAAAAATTAAAATTGTACTTGATTGCCTTTCATTCATCAATTACAAAGAAGGCATATATATCAAAGACAGCTCATTATTTTTTTGACAGAAGAAATTATGCCATTTTCTTTGAAATTGACATATGTTACATAAAAATCATTTCCCAGAAGCATAAATATCCATTGTTTTGATGTAACACATATGAGCTTAGAAAACTCTTTCTTATATCATATGAAATTCCATTAGGAATTTTTAAAGATTATTATTTTAGCAGCCATCCAAAAAAAATTTAATTATATAAAAGAATGCTATAATTCAATTTTTCCTCTGGAACGTTTCAGAATCGTTCAGTAAATAATGATCTAAAATAGATATTCTACAATTTTTCAAAGAGCAATTTCTTTTTAGTAATATTAAACCAACAAATATTTAATAGAAATTAAAATATATTAAATTAAATCTTTGTACTTTTAGATTTTAGAACGATATATTATTTCAAACGAAGGAAAAGAGTTTGAAATGCAACGTTTAGAACCTGAGCAAGCAATGAATTGACCCTCTTGAAAAGACTCAAGGCAAAATGTGAAATAAAAAAAACCTTTTATGTTTTAAAAGGTATTATTTCAAAGAAAACATTGTGAGTCTCATTTCTATTTCATTTTAATAAGGAATTGATTAATTTTTCCAAAAAAAGCTTGAGAAACAAACACTATAAAATTTAATTTCCTAACTGTGATACTGGAAACTGATTTATTTTTGTAGTATCCATATCATTTACCATATATTACTTCAGATTCAGAATGATGTCATTCATAAATATATACTAATGCATTCACTTCATTTGAACTTGGTGGATAGTTGTCTCAATGGCAATCATACCACATCTCCTTATTTTTATATTAATAAATGCAAAATGTCAGGGAAAAAAAATTATTTGTTAAACCAGGAAGAACAGTTTCCAGCAAGCAGGTTGTTTGGAAAAATTACCCCTCAAATTTGAAGAGAGAAATAGATTTTAAAAACAAGCAAAAGACTGACTCATGGCTGTGTAGTGTGCATAACAAAATTGAAAAAAAATCTAAGAGTTGAATGATCATGCAAATCTGTTGAACATTATGAGGCAACAGTAGTTTACAATGTTCAAAACTGATAGAGAGGTCAACAGAACCCAATATAGCAGAGTTCTTGAAATCTTTTCCAGGTGGTCTGTGAAGAAAATCTGCTGGTTCTCGCTATTATTTCTATTGCAAAATACCAAAATAGTATCTGTCCTTAGCAAATTTTGTTGTCAAAAGTTTTTTGGACCGCTGCTTTTTGAGAACTCTGATATAGTATGTATATTTCATAAAAAATAAACATAGGATGCACTGCTGTACTATACATTGTTATATAGTTCAGGTCTTAAAGAGGAGAAAATTGGATTAAAGATTATGTTACACCCAGATACTCACAGGAAGCACTACACACTGGGGATTCATTTATATCTGTAGATACCAGTTTTTTGTGGATTGAAGAAAAATTTTATTCTTGTAGGTACTTGATTTTGATTTCATGGGTTTGACAGACTCTTCATACAAGCCTATATGTATATACCTGTTGACATAAGCCCAACAAGGCTCCCTTGGGTTTATGATTGACATCTGCCAAGCACATTATGGTATCCATGACAACTGTTAACCAATGAGAATGACTCAAATATTCAGTGCTCCCTTCTGCAACTTCTAGACTTTCTTTATCCAAGTTGGATCCATATCTGTTTATAGTGACTGCCAAACCAGCCAAGGCATAAATAGAATTTGACTGGATACCTGGGTTTCCCCTACAATTAAAATTACAGAAAATACATGGACTATTTTGAATACAATGTTTTAGCATGCATCTATATTCAACATCCAACAAATATGTGAATGCACTTCCTACACATATTGAAGAATAATATAACTAGTAAAACTTATCAAGCATGATTTAATATTGTGAAGTTAAGCCTCATTCATTATTTGCGAAGTTAACATAAATATTGCATTAATTTCTTAAGAAAAGGGTCTAAAAATATAATATTTGAAAGTTCTTTAATATTAGTTAAAAGCGTTTCCTTTTCATGGTTTATCTGCTATGAAATAACAGTAATTTGGTAAAATTACAAAAATATACAAAAAGGCAAATGAGTTCTAAATTGCCAATAAAGATATTCTCACAATAAGTGAAATTTGTAGTGTATCCACTCGATGGCAAAAAAAAAAGTTGGGCCACCCTTCTGCTCTTTGCTGGTTTAGCAAAACTATTTCTGAAAAATTATAACCAATTTTAATGCAGCTAATGCATTTTTTAACTAGTAAAGTCTCTTCGGTGCTGTTGGAGGTCAACATATTAGAAAGTTCAAAACCAGCTAATACAAACATTGAAGAGGTGATAAAAACCAAAATGACCAAGAGTAAAGTCCAACCAGGACAAGTAAATGGACAAACTTCCATTATAATGTCACCTGAATGTCACCATAGTCTGACTGCTGCTTATGAGAGTGGGGAAATATTGTATCACATTTGAGATTGACAGGAAGAATTAGTTTCATAAATGACTCAAGTTAATATGTAAGCTATTTTTTACATTCCCTAGACCTTCTGGCGACTTGCAAAAATATGTTACTATTCTTGTGAGGTGTAATCAGGGATGATTGCTTATAATGCTAACACAATAGTTAAGAACCAGACAACAGGAAGAAAATTTCCACAAATGCAAGCTAATCATATTTTAATCATATTAAAAAAATAAATAAACAATCCCATTAAGAAAGTACATATTGGCAAGGAAGCACAGAAATTCAATTTTAAAATATCTTTAATCGAAAGTTTTCTTATGCTTTCAATTAAAATTGACAAGTTGATTATATCAGCTGTTTAATTAAATCTCGCTGTTCTCTAAACAGACTGACACACCTTATGTTATTGTCTGTGAGTGTCAGTTTTAATTGTATTTGTAAAGCAAACATTCTGTTCTGCAAGCACTCTTAAAACAAAATAATATGATGTTTGAAAAGACATTTTTTAATGTCAATTCAGGTGCAGATAACTCAAATAGAGCCAATTAACAAAGCAGGATGAACTCATGATGTACAAAACAAATTGATACAAAATTATAAGTCTTAAATCCTAAACGGTATAAATTCAGGTCACTTCAGAAAGATATCTTCACTTTAAAGATTAACCATGAAAGAACTTAAGTAAGCAAGAAAACAGCCTCTATCCCAATATAATAAAGAAAAAAAAGAAAAGTGTTTTTCCTCCATTAATGGCAGCCATTTTTAATTCAAACCTCATTGCAGATGAGAGTAAACCTTCTTAAATTTAATGGTTCCAACAATAAACAAAGTCTTTTTATAATATAAAAGATAAATAAATGGGGAATGTGTCCATGGGACACAGATGATTCCCCCGCTTGTAAATAACGTGATCTGTGTTTTGTGGTAATTGGCATTGTGCATAAGTTTCATAACATTGGGTTGAGGCAAACTAAAGTTAGAGAACAGAAACGAATATTTCAGCAATTTTTCCATTTGTAAAGGGGTATAACTCTAGAACGGTAACCAATTTTGGGACGTACAGACGTACACACGGACAAGGGTAGAACTTAATGCCCCCTCCGCTACGTGGGGGCATAAAAATAAAACTTAAATAAATTAAGCATAAAAGCTATGATTCACAATTCAATACTTGTCTGATAATCACTACTCTTAAAGTTAACAGTTTTCAGCTGACACAAACATTTCCCTCACTCCAAATTTGTTTCTAATTTCTTATTAACTTATGAAGCTGCAGAACAGTGTGAATGAGTGCTTAATTACTTCCTAAAATTTTAACTTTGTAAAAAAATATATCATCCAGAACAACTGCCTATTGCACCCAAAAAGTATTCTGAATGCTTCATTGAAATCATTAAGCAGGGGTATAATGAACAGATGGTTATCAAATAGGATGTTCATTCATATTTAACAAGATTCATTGCTGTTTTAAAAGGTAAAAATTTTCACTGAATCACAAATCTAAATATCACATATTTTGAGAAACAAATTAAATTTAGTGTGATTTAGACTAATTATACTATATACAGGAATTTTTCATTACATGTAATAAATTAATAGAGAGGCGAAAGATACCAATGGGACATTTAAACTCATAAGTTGAAAATAAACTGACAATGCCATTGAAAAAAAAGGGAAAGACCATAAGACAAACAACAGTTTACAAAACACAACATAAAAAGACTGAGCAATACAATTTATACAAACCCCACCAAAAACTGGGGGTGATCTCAGGTGCTCCGGAAGGGTAAGCAGATCCTGCTCCACATGTGGCACCCATCGTCTTGCTCATGTTAGTACAAACCCCGTAATAAGTCTAATTCGGTAGGTCACATTCGGGTTTGGGGATGGGATTGTAGTTACAACAATTGGATTTCTGCTATCATCTGTGAAACAGATATTCCATAACCGTCAACCAACTCGTAATGGCGTCTGTAAAATTTACAAAGGGATGACTTCCTGCTACTCAAGTGGCACCCGTTGTGTTGCTCATGTAAGCAAAAACCCGGTGATAAGTCAAATTAATCAACAATTACCTACACACACTGCCACAGAAGTTCATTCTAGTGAGAGTCAGTCATTAGTTGTTGTATATGAAAGTCAGAATTTTACTACATGTCCCTTACCTAGAAGCTGTCTTGATCATACCAGTTATTTCTCCTCTAACCCTAAAATGAAGAATAGATATACTTACATGATATATAGCCACTAAAATTTGAAATTTTAATACAGTATAAAAACTAAAAATTTCTTGCGCATTCAAGTTGGAGCAAATGTATTTTTAAAAGAGAGGGGAAAGATACCAAAGGGATATTCAAACTGATAAGTTCAAAACAAACTAACAAAGCCATGGCAAAAAAACAAAAACAACGAAAGGACAAACAACAGTTCACAAAACACAACATAGAAAACGAAAGACTGAGCAACACAAACCCCACCAAAAACTGGGGGTGATTTCAGGTGCTCCAGAAGGGTAAGCAGATCCTGCTCCACATGTGGCACCTGTTGTTTTGCTCATGTACCTACAAACTGTGTGAGAAGTCTAATTCGGTAGGTCACATTCAATGAAATATACAATAAAAAATTGACAAAAAGTGACAGGTATGCATTTTATTCATTGATCCACCAATTTTCCTAACATATTGCATTGATATAAAATTCAGGAAAATTATTTATACATTAGAGGGTAAAGGACACTGAACTTTCCAAGTACATAAAGTTAAATTATACATTTGAAGTCTTTTTTTTTCCATTTAATATCCATGTCAATGATGTTCAACTTCTTTCCAGGACTCCCATATTGCATGTTAATGGAATAATTAAGTTGTCTGACTACTTTTCTACTTCAGATTTCCTTATTGAGGTTTTTTTCTATTTGTCATCCATCGCCAGGGTTCATACTCGTTTTTTTATGATAAGATTTAACAACTTTCAAAGGACTCTCAGGACAAAAATGATCTTTTTTCAAGGACAGTCATTCAACCTTTATCTAGACAATGTTTTTCTGGTTTTGATTGGTCTCAAATTAAACATGTTGTGCGCAAACCATTCCAAATTGAACTAAATCTACATTAAATTGGTCCCATTCTGTTAATTTTTTCAAATTTTCCTGGTGCAGGAATATTTAATGGAAGGTTACTCAGTCACTAATCATTGCTAATGGAACATCATCATCTTCAAAATATTTTGTTATAGAGAAAAATACAATTGTTAGACGTCACTACATCTTTTGTCCTGGCAATAATTATTTATTTAAGCTCTCCTGAAGATAGAAATTAAAATAGTATTTTTTCTATAATATTTGGTGAAAAAAGTTCAGCCAGTAGTATTAATCCAATTCCAAGGACATTTTGGACAATTAAGTTGTTTAAAGGCCTTCAGTTTTCTATTTTTGATAATTGTCTAATATTTTTTAGTACATTCAAGGATTTAAAAGAAAATCAAGAAACAAAACTTTTCCAAAAAATCAGTTTATTTGTAGGTATTATGATCTTAACCTTTGACCAACTGACACAAAAATTGACAAATGTCTTGTTCTTTCCAAGGGGAATTTTATAGCTAAGCTTGGTCAAGATTGTACATATGGTTTTAAACTATTTCAAATTGTACCCCAATTTTAGCCTATCAATTGCTACTATAATTAACCTTAGACCCAATGACCTCAAAATTGTAAGAGATATTTATCACCCAAGGCACAATATCCACCAAATATTGGTAAAGATCTTCTCAAAAGAAGACATCTGATTTAAATACAGACCCAGTGTTTCCATCTGACAATGTTCTAAAAGACCTTTTTGGATCCTCTGCAGGTTTTTGTCGAGCCTGCGACTTTTGTCGCAAAAGCGAGACATAGCAATCCTACATTCCGTCGTCGGTTTCGTCGTCGGCGTCCACAAATAATCACTCTGTGGTTAAAGTTTTTGAAATTTTAATAACTTTCTTAAATTTTCCTGGATTTCTACCAAACTTGGACAGAAGCTTGTTTATGATCATAAGATAGTATCCAGAAGTAATTTTGTAAAAAACAAAATCCTGTTTTTCCGTATTTTACTTTTAAATGGACTTAGTTTTTCTGGCAGTTAACATTACATTCACTCTGTGGTTAAAGTTTTTAAAATTTTAATAACTTTCTTAAACTATCCTGGATTTCTACCAAACTTGGACAGAAGCTTGTTTATGATCAAAAGCTAGTATCTAGAAGAAAAATTTATTTCCTGTTTTTCCGTATATTACTTATAAATGGACTTAGTTTTTCTTCCAGTTAACATTACATACAGTCTGCAGTTAAAGTTTTTAAAATATTTATTAGATTCATAAACCATCGTGGATTTTTACCAAATTTGGATAGAAGCTTCTTACAATCAAAAGATAGTATCTAGAAAAATTTTTAATAACTTTTTCCCCATTTTTGGTGAGCCTGTGACTAACAGCAAAAGTAGGCGAGGCACTGGGTTACGCGGAACCCTTATGAATTTTTGGTGTAATGATGCACACCTTCAAGAATTCAAAAGCTGAAATTCCATTGGGTGAAGGTAAGACATATGGTTAAAAAAATATCATCAACTAAATTTGTGCACCAATTTCAGTCTATTAATTACTGTGACTTTGACCTAGTGAAATAACTGTTCTGGAATACTTTAAGCTTTCTTAAAATAAAAAAAATCTAGCACTATTGATATGTATTCAGTATATTGTATATTGATATCATTGTAGTAGGTGTGAAAATCCCTTTAAATGGCTCTTAACCCTCTACCCCTTTTGAAAAATTAATTATTGTAAATCCCTGAAAGTTACTGTAACATAGGTTTGTATTTTATAGAAATATACATATTAAGAAATTTCAAATTATAGTTTTAATAATACAATCTTAACCTAGCAAAGTTTTTTGCATTAGATAATAATTGCATTAGATCTAATATCTACCAAAGCCAGGCAGCTAGTTGTTTTTCTTCAGCCTCATGTTCAGTTGTATGTTCTCTCTTCAACTGAAGTTCAATCTCTGCTGTTCTACCCTAAAATAGAGATGGTAGTTAAGAAAAAATTCCCAAACAACTGATAAAACACATATCAACTGTCAAATAAAAGATGACATACAAGATCTTCGTGTAAAATGTATGCACTTAAAATCATTGTTGACCACCTTCAAGCAAATGTCAAGGTAAGGAATAGTGAAAAAGATCTTTGATTTGACATATAAGATCATCGTGTAAAATATAAGCACTTCAGATCATTGCTGATGACCTTCAAGCAACTGTCAAGGTGAAAAATAGTGAAAAAGTTCTTTGATTTTACATTTTCCCCAGTATTCCCACTTGATGACTTTTTACAATCACACGGGCAAAACCCCTAAAAGTATGACCAGCTCAGTAGCCAACACTTCTGTAATGACTATCAATATCAATGAAGCTGTCATTTTACTATTCAAATTTACTATTGATAAACTAAAAATCATTCGAAACATGCTGTTTTTCAACTGCAAGGTATAGATGGCCTTAGCAAGATTTGGCACATCTTTCCTTGGAATTTTTGGTTTTCATGTTCTTCAACTTTGTAATTGATTTGTCCTGTAAAATGTTTTGATTCTAGGCAACTGATTCATGAGAAGGATGTCTTGTCACCCTCCATTGTTGGTAAGACCCATGCTGAGGGACACACGTTTGGCAATAAGGGAAGTAACAATATGCAGCAAAACCCTACAATACCTATGTTGAATCCTTGAGGTTTAGCTAGCTATAAAACCAGGTTTAATCCACTATTTTTTACATAAGTAAATGCCTGTACCAAGTCAGAAATATGACTGTTGTTTTCCATTCCTTTGGAGTATTTTGAGCTTTTGATTTTGACATTTGATAAAGGACTTTCCATTTTGAATTTTCCTTGGAGTTCGGTATTTTTGTTATTTTACTTTTTGCCAATATTCCAACACCCTTTGCAAGATAAGGACCTTTGTAACAACCATTTTAAGGGCTTTGTAGGTGACATGTATCAGTAACTAGACAGTAACAAATGTGCCTACCTAAACGCCCTCTTCTTCATGTGGTATTCAAAATCTCCCGCCTTTAATAATTTACCCACTTTACATATCCTACCTATTGATTACTTGAAAAATTTGCCACTGGACAATGGGAAATAAAATTTAACTACTTGTTTTTGCTAGAAAAAACTACAAACTTCATACCTCTAACATGGCTGTAAACAACCTGTCCATAAATGATGTCCATCCTTGTGGAATGACAAGCGTTCTGTGCCATTCTGACGGCTGGATTGGAACCTGAAATTAGATTAACTCCATTACATTTCTATATGAAATATTTTCCCCACAGCAATATTCTGTGATTTTGTTAAAACAGTTCAGAATGTAATGAATAGACTATAAAATAAAAAAATTTCCATATCCTGAATAATGCTTTTGTCTGTCAAAAATACAGGCTGTTAGGCTAGCTTTAATATCTGCACTGTATAGTTTTTTATTTAAGGCAGATAATATCAATCACTGTGCTACAATTTTATAATATTGAGTAACTTTTACTGCTTTTCAAGATCTATCAAGTAAGAAAATTAGTATTTTTACATCTTTTATGACTGACTTTAATAAAATGTGAAGAAAAATAAATTGGCCGGAATAGACAAAACTTACAATGACTTTAATCAATGAAGAAAATGACTGACAAAAAAAATTATCTATGGTTTTGAAAAACTAGAGAAAATTTCTCAGTTACAATCTCCTTGAAGGGCAAAAACCGCAAGATGAGATGTAGACGAAAAACTTGCTCTAGTTGAAAGACAATAGATAAACTGTTTATCGCTATTTTCCTAGCTAATGTCAATGGCTTTTGACGTCCTCGTGTTCTCATTCTACTTGACTGAGAAAAAACATTCTCAGTAGAGTAACTTGAGATGGAAAACTTTCACACATAAGAATCGAAGCCAAATTTAAGAAAATAGCAATAAATTGTTTTCTATTGTAAAATTCTGAAACTTTTTAAAAGACATTTCATTGACACAGACTCTCTTTTATGCAGGGTTCTTTAGATAGTTCATGTCCTGTATTTAGTGGGGCTGGTGTTATTGGTATTCAGTCTTCAGGTTTCTGTGTATTTATGTAATGTTTGCAGACTATCGTTTGTAAGTTTGGTTATTTTTTCTTTTTCCAATGGTTTTTGTCTGTTTTTTAAATTATGAGTCTTACTCCCTTGGTATTTCATTTTTCTGAGACAGGTTTCACAGTATCTGAAACAGTTGTTTGAAGTTTTTGAAAAAATCTTAGTAACCTATTTGTTGAAAAAAGAAAAACAAAAAACCAAACAAGTCGGATTTCCTGCCTTATCTAGCAAAATTATAGTTTCAGAACTCAGACTACCCGGTAATCATATCGTATAATAAAAATATTCTAATCTTTTCTAATGGTCGAAACATCTCTCATTATATCTTGTCATTTCCAAAACAACTGAAATAGTATTGAATATTTGAATAGTCTTTCTTTAAAGTACAATTCTTGATTATGTCTGTTTTTGCAACTTGAGTTTTAACTTCCTTGATACAAGAGCTATTATCTCTTATTCTTTTAATTTGTCCACTTACTTTTTCAATTTCATTTTGATAAAAAAAAAATAGGCAAATTGAGTTTCAGTTGTTTTTTACAGATAAATTCGGTTTTAAGACATCAAATGTCTTCCTTATTTGCTCTAACAGGCTATTGGCTACTTATTATAGCATTTTGGATTGAAAAAACAAACACAAATTTGAACAAATTTTTTACAAATATTACATAATACCTTAGAAGATGCAAGCATGATCCTCATATCAATTTCCCCTTTGTAATGATTTTGTAGCAAAATATACAAGCTACAAGAACAAGCTACAATTTTTTTCTATTTCAATTCTCAAAAACTTAATTTTTTTTAAACGAAAGCATAATAAATCATTTTTAGACAAAAAAAGAAAAAATACAAAATTGTCAAAAGTTATAAATCGTAAAGCTTGACAGACCGTTGATCATGTTGATCAAATGATAAAAATATGATATATAGATATTTAATAATATGATCTACAAATATAAAACTGCTTTTGATATTGTATATCTAAATGAAATACAAGATAGTTCTTTATTGCCAATTTACTTTTAATCAGTAAATAGCATATTACAAAAAAATATCTGTCTGTCATGTTTCAGATCATCAAAGAACCAAAAAATACTCATGGTCATTTGTAATAGTAAACAATTGACTGTGGGAGGATTTTTTTCTTGTGGCATAACGGAAGCAATTATCTATTCGCTGAAAAAAGATTTTTTTAGATTCAGTATTAAAACTCTATGGTTATATTTTTTGCAATTCTGTAGATTGAAAGAAATTGTACAATTTTTTTGTTTGTGAGAAGATGTTTTTTTACATTTCATAACCAAAGGGAAGAACAATTTTCAGATTAAAGAGTACTTTAAGGTCTGTATGTCTGGTTTTTGGTTATTGAAAGTTTTAAAATAAAAACCACTCAGGGGTATATAAAAATAAGCAAGATTGTTGGAGAATTTTGTTCTTGATACCTACAAAAATAAATCAAGTTGCAGTATTAAAACCTTTCTTTTTATGACAGAAGGTTCATGGAAATTGTACAGTTGTCAGAGGATTTTGTTTTCCATTACCAAAGTGAGGAACAGTTCACTGATTAAAATGTACCATAAGGTGTCAGTTGATTTAATTTTGCTGATGTGTAGCTATGTGTATTATACCCATCAGCACAAGAGACCAATCAACTCTTTACAAGCTAATTTTTATGTATTTTTTTGTTTAAAATATAAAATCTTCTGCATTTACGGGAGATTAACCTTTAATGCCTTAATCTAGAATGGAAATTCAAAATCATGCAAGAATCCCCAAAAAACCAATTACAAGAGAAAACTTGGACTGTAGCAAATTGTTTATTGGTTCTTGCAGGCACTCTATACATTTGTATTTGCAATTCTGAATATCATTTTAAAATTTTCAAAATCTATATTTTTTTTACAAAAAAGTTTAACAGGTACTATGCTATAATGTAATAACTACAGCTGTTGTAAGATCCTTATACTAGCATTTTTAAGTTTTAAATACTGTAAATTCAGAAATTATTGCAAGGTTTTTATTATTGCAAATAATGCGACTTGGTGAATTAATATCGTAATAATAAGAACTCACATTCTGAAAATCTGACACAAACATTTGTACACAGCTTTCCTGTAATCGCAATAATCATTCTTGCATTTTGGTCTGTCATTGCAAAATCGCAATAATAAATGCACACAATAATTTCTGAATTTACAAAATCAACAATTTTGGTCCTTTTTGCACCTTATCCTTTGGTTGGTTAAATCAAGGATCAAATCCTTGGTTAAATGTGATGATTCGTGATAATGTTAATTATGAAAATTGGTTCTCAAAGGTGAAAAAACCTTCTAAGTGTTCACCAAAACAACCTCTCCTTATGCATATTAGTTTTAAAATTTCTCAAAAGTCTGCATACTGAAAAAGATCATTATTGTTTTTTTTGGGGTCAAATTTACATCCACCTAAAGAAAACAGTCATGTGACTGAGGGATGTTTTTCCAACATTGATTTCCACAGGTAACAAACAACCCTATTGTTACCCTCCAATCTTATAGTCAAGATGTAAATAACCTTTTGTTACCCACTGAATCTTTAATGTAAGGAAGACAATGTTATTATAGGATTAAGCACATTTTTTTTCTGTTTTATTGTTGTGTAAACTGGACCAAATGAAAATAAGATGTGGTATGATTGCTGCTGAGACACCTCTCCAAAAGAGACCAAATGACATAGACGGTTAGCAACTATAGGTCACTGTACTGCCTTTACAATGAGCAAAACCCATACCTCAAAGCAATTTCACTTACAAATGAATAAAAGTTTGAATGACTTTTACATAGAGTTTGAGAGGGAATTACTTTTTAAAATAACAATAGAATCAACCATTTGAATGAAAATTATTGGTTAATACGTAAATTAATGCTTCAACCATCTAAAGTGAAGAAATAATTCAAGACACAGAAAACCATATGAGAAATTTATATGTTACCTCATGCATAAGTGTTGTAAACATTTGCTGAAAGGATTTACTATGGGACATGATGTAATGTCTTCTCGGCCTACCATCTCTCCCAACTTCTACTGGTGGATCATAACTAAACAGTAATCCAGCAGCTAATCCAGGTCGTAATCCAGGCTGTTTTGTCTTCTGGTACTGAGACAAGAGGAATGATGGGATAGATCCAACAGCTTTACCCTGATTGGATGCTGCTCCCTGTCGCCGTAGTGATGAGTGGTAAATCCCCCTTGGTAACTTTTCTACTTCCTTAGCAACCATTGATGTAAGAAATGCTTCATAGCCTATTTGAGAGATGAAAATATTCATTTGTTTGATAACTTTATGATATATATTACACTATGACATTTAAAAAAAAAATATTATACAGATAAGTCATTCATGTATTTATATTTTCTGTATAGCATTTCCTTTAAGCCAAATATAAATTATATGTGCTTGCTTTTTTTCTAGGTATTGCATTGACACCTCAAGAGTTCAGTTGATTTCTGAAAACCATTTTATTGTTATATTTTAAACCTTTTACTTATAAAAAAGTGGTCAATTGACGAAATCGTCGAAAGTCAAAGCAGGGAATTTTGGTATTAATTACTAGTAATATTTTTCCATTGAATAAGGCTACTGCTTGTGGACTGTCAGTACCATAAAGAACCATCTGTTAAGTAGCTAATCATCAGATACTGGCATGATTCCAACTACAACAACTTTATTTTCAGGTAAGGAATTAAATATACAAGTAATTGTACTATAACTACGGTTTTACTCCCTCAAACAAAGGTCAATCTTAAGCAATTTTTGCTATTTAGTATTTGTGCCAGTTTCTGGTATTGATGCTACTATATTTCACAAGGCATTTTGTTTCAGAAACTTTTGGACGATATCTTATCTCATGAAAATTATTCTAGAAATATGTGTACTGATCTGTGCACTGAAATAGCTATCATACTTCTACACATTTATTTGCCTTCAAGTACGAAATAAAAAGTTAATTCGCGGATATATGTCTCGCCTATTTGACCTAATCACAAATTTAACAATTGTTAACACAGCAGACACTGACAAGAGAAACATCATCCCTACAAGTCTTGCTGCCATGACTTTTGTAACTTGCTAGACAAAAACCAATTGTTTGCTTGTCTACATTAATTCCAATCTATGAACCTTAATCATAAAACTAAGGAGATGTGGTTTGAATGCCGATGAGACAACTATTCACCAAAGTCCAATGGACAAGGAAGTAAAACTAAGGAGATGTGGTTTGAATGCCGATGAGACAACTATTCACCAAAGTCCAATGGACAAGGAAGTAAAACTAAGGAGATGTGGTTTGAATGCTGATGAGACGACTATTCACCAAAGTTCAATGGACAAGGACGTAAAACTTCCGGGTACTACATACAAAAATATTTTTATGCGGAAATTCCTAAAATTGAACAGCTGCATAAATCTCACCAAGAAGAGAAATACTGCTTAAGGATGTTTACATAATCCAATTAATTATTTGGGTGGATGACTGCAATACTATATGTCACATGATGCATGTGTTTCAGGAATTTCAAAAATTGGACATCTGATTAAATCTCACCAAAGAAATTAAAGTGCTTATGGATGTCAGCAATTACAATTCTTTTATAACAACATATTCCTATAAAATGAAGTCTTTTTCATTGGATACAGTTTAATGTTTAATGATTACATTACATCTATGTTTCATAAGAATATGTCCTTTTGATTGGCTGAAAAAGCCAAAGTTAGATTTTATTTCCCAATAAAATTCAACATGCTGCCTGTGACTACTTCACAACAATGCATATGAAAACAATCGAAAAATTTGTTCTGATAATTTATTTCATAGCTGTAGCATACTTTATTTTATGGCTGTAGCATAAAAATGTAATAAAGTAATTATAAGAATTCAATGCTTCTTTTTGTAATTGTATAGGGGTGTAAAAGCATCATGCAGACATTTTTAGTATGAAGTGCCATAAAAAATGTGCTTTGGTCAACGCTTTTACACCCCAATAAAATTACAATAAGAAACATTCAATTCTTAAAAACATCAAAATAATGGAAAAATAAACTTAAAGTCTGTGAGCTTGTTTTTGAGATTAAGCATGTGAAAAATTAGAAAATTTGGGCAGCAAAAGATGTCTCCGGATTTTTCACATGAAATGTTTTGAAAAAAGTTTCATTTAACTGTATGAATTTTTTGCTATATTCTATAAATAACAAGAATTTAAATATTTTTTACTAGAAGTGATTTTGAAATGATACTGGGCAAAATTTATTAATGCACAGTCTATGAAGAAGCCAGAAAGATTTTAAGACATTGAGGATAATTTTTACCCTGATGAGCGGCAAACATCATAAATTCATGCTTACGTAGCAATATCGTACAGTTGTATAAATTAAGGTTACCAGTCCTTTTCCAGACTATAAATATGAAGGTTACTTATTTTTAATTTTAATAAAGCATTACAACTGATAATATTATAAATTGTTTTGTCTGTAAGGAGGAAATAATTATAACAAAGAATTCTGTAACATGCTTTTAATCAATCTTTTTCCAATGCAAATCATGTCTTTATCCATATTCTAATCCATTCAATTTACATTTAGATAGCTTCAAACTTCATAAATAAGACCACTTCAGACATGGTTTGATATATGTAGATTGAGCACAGGGTTTCCTTAGGTCAAATCTATTGACCAAATTAATTGAGAGTACAGTCAGACTAGTAATTAAAAATACATATTAAAGTCCTTTGAAGGCATAATCTAAGAAATATATCACTTGTATTATGAATAAATTTACAAAGGTACATAAGATTGGTCCACCATGTGCACATCCATCTAAAAATTTCAAAAAATTTTTTTTTTGGCTTTAAAAATATTTTCAAAAAAATTCAAACTCACTACTCTCGCTAAATTTATTAAAGTCATGTCCCTTTAACCTTAAATCCTGGATACGCTCCTGCTTTAAAGTTCTTTCACATTTTTATACTGAGGTTAAATTATAATTCATGGAGAACTAATTTTCATGGATTTAATTGGTATATATTGCTGAACCTTGAATTATAATGCATTCAATACTAAGGTTGAATTATAATACACCAAGAAATAATTTTCATGGATTTAATTGTTATAGTATTATAATAGTAAATACCATAAAATCAAGTACCCATAAAGTCTAATTCCACAAAAACTAAGGTCAAACAAAAATAAATGAATCAACAGTCACATTGATTATGTTTCGCTCTTGTTATGGTAAAGTTTAAAGTCAATTCAGAAAATCACTACCATACTGTAAATAAAAGTTATTACCTTTATGACTTCCTTTTCTAATATGCTTCAATAATCTGACATAGAGTAAGGCTGGAATGTTAGGCCAAACATCATCCACAGTTAGAGTTGTCTCCCCTTGTGCTGATATTATCTTTGCCTGATCTATAAAGTCTTCTATCAGCTGTTAAAACAAATTCAAGATATTAAGCATATCAAACATTTGATTATGGTTTAATACTAAGTCAGAATAAAATGGCTTACAAAAAGATACCGAAAACCTAGCTTTCTGATAGAAAAACAAAGGATATGGGGTATCCATCCACGACACAAAATCAGTACATGCACAGCAAAAAAAAAAAAAAAAAAAAAAAAACACACAATAAGCAAAGGAACAGCACTTTTATGGTTTGTTTGTTTGTTGGTGTTTAAATGTGCCTTTCGGCAACCTTGGCTATATCACGGCAACCATTTTTTAATGGTGGAACAATTAAGGCAGAGTATCCTGAGAGAACCACTGACATTGGCAGGAAAACTGGCAATCCTTTTCAATTAAGATCAAAGTCAAATACACCTCGCCACAAGCAGAGTTTGAACTAATAACCTCAGAGTTGACAGGCTAATGATCACTGTAAATGAACTACCTAGACCAATCAGCCACGAGGACCCATAACTTTTTTCTGTGCATAAATTCATCAGCTTTATTCCAAAATTAAAAGGCTGCCTCAAAAACTTTTCATCCAAAAGACATTTGTGTAAAATATTAAATATTAATTCTATACTTACTGTTTGAGGAAGATGGGACATTTTAAACAGATCAGCAGGGAACATGGATAATGCCTGGAAGGCAGCCTGGGATACATTATCGTACAGACTTGTAGACAGCAACCACAGGTTTCTTACTGTGTCAAATACAAATTTCTGAAAGTAAAGACAATTTTACTTTTGAATGTTTATAAAAACAACTTTTGCTATAAATATATAAAATGAAGCAAAGATGTAATTATCAATTAATTATTTAATTTCAAACAAGTCTTACATTTATGGAAACATTACCGAAGATTCAGAAAATTCTTGTGCAAATAGAATGACTTTATATAGAAAGAACAAATCTTTTTGCAGATCATTGGAAAAGAAGGATTAAAGTTTGTCTGCATATCATCTAAAAATCATTAGAGAAACAGATTCTACCACCAAATCTCAAGCAATACTATATTTCTGGAGGAGTAAAATACCACCATTGATTTTCCCCTATTAGTCTTTGTTAAATTGTTTATTTTCAAAAAATTGTGCAGAATTTATCTTTGTTTCAAATAAAGAAATACTTGATATGAGTAAAGTTTTATCCTATCTAGTACTACAGACAAAATTTCACATAACATTTCATTGCATATAAGATAACCATCACTGGAAGTTAACCAATCAAATTTTCACCACTTTTTTTCCTGTTCATAAGCTTTAGTAACCATGTAACCTCAAGTTTCCAGAATATTTTATAGAAACACCAAATAAAAAAAGTGCTTGAAACACCCAAGATATATGACTCAGAAATTTTTTTCTGCAATGAAATGCAGGGTTAACTTCCTACAGCTGTCAAATTCAACAGAATATTTTTTGTGACCCTTTTTTGTATGAAACCGGATGTGACATATTATGATTTGGTGGTATTACACCTAAAGTGGAGAAATATCATATCACACTCAATGCAGTGGTAGAATCTATATGTATCAGCTAAATGAAAAAATTCCTGGTGAGTTAACTGCAAGTTCTGACATAAGCGATACAGCTGACATATTGGTATATCAACTATAACAAAAGACATACCTGATATTCTGGTGTGTCAACTGCATGGTCTGGAACCAATGAAAACAGATCACATATTTTCTCCACCACAACTGGTCTGGAATTTAAAAAAAAATATAATAATTCAAATTTATGTATGCCATATCATGCACCTCAATCTTTTTACAGAAAACAAAATTGAGTAACAGTATGCTGAAAAAAAAGCTTATCGAAGATACCATGGTTATAATTTTGTACAAAAAGGACATCTACAAAATAAAATGCTCCGCAGGAGGCAGCTTGATACGACCACAGAGGTCGATCATTGAACAGTTGGGGCAAGTATAGACACAACATTCCAGCTTTATACAGTTCTGAATTTGGATTGTGATTAAATATTTGACACAGCATAGATTTCTGACACAAAATGAATGTGGCCTAAGAACTTAAAAATTTAAAACTGGACATTTACCTATTATGGTCCAATGTCCAAAATCTAAAATCTATATACATGGTTAGATTCAGCATATCAAAGAACCCCATGAATTCAATTTCTGATGAAATCAAACAAAGTTTAATGTGTGACCCTTTGGACCTCAATGTGGTCCAATTTGATAACAGGTCCAAAATCCAAAATACACAGTTAGATTCAGCATATCAAAGAACTCCATATATTCAATTTTTGTTGAAATCAAATAAACTTTAATTTTGGACCCCAATTTAGACCAACTTGAAAACTAGGCCCAAAATTAAAAATCTAAATACATAGTTAGATTCAGCATATCAAAGAACCCCAAGAATTCAATTTTTGTTAAAACAAACTAAGTTGTCTCACTGGCAATCATACCACATCTTCTTATTTTTAAAAGTTTAATGTTGGACCCTTTGGACCTTAATGTGGACCAATTTGAAAACCAGGCCCAAAATCAAAATTCTGAATATGCAGTTAGATTCAGCATATCAAAGAACCCCATATATTCAATTTTTGATGAAATCCAACAAAGTTTAAATTTGCACACTTTGGACCTCAAAGCAGACCAATTTAAAATGGGGCTCAAAAATCCAAAATCTATATACACGGTTAGATTCAGCATATTAAGGAACCCCAAGAATTCAAGACTTTGAGTTCAACCCCTTTCAAATTGGTCAAAAAATAAACAACTTATACAAAGTCTGAGAAAAGTATTGTTTTTGGCCCCTTATTCCTAAACAGTTAGGGCTTTAACCCCCAAAATCAATCACAACCTTCCAACCTTGAGATCCATAGACTTATACTCGTTATTGTCTGGAAACCTGAAAATCCTTGTTTTTGGCCCCTTTTTGACCACTAATTCCTAAATGGTTTGGGTCATAACCCCCAAAATCAATCCAAACCTTCTTTTTGTGATATGGAACATAGTGTTTCAATTTCATAGAGATCCATGCACTTATACACAAGTTATTGTCCTGAAACAAGAAAAATGCTGGTAGTTGGCCCCTTTTTGGCCCCTAATTCCCAAAATATAAGGTTATAACCCTCAAGATCAATCCATACCTTCATTTTGTGGTATGGAACCTTGTGGTACAATTTCAAAGAGTTCCATACACTTATACTCAAGTTATTGTCTGGAAACCAAATGTCATAGAACAAAAAAGATGACGACATCGCCATACCATTATATGGCTGCAAATTTTTATGATCTTATAACGACAGTAAACCAAGTCTTTGTTTAATTCATTAGTGGCATTGTTAAAGCAATCAAGGGCCCTTACTCCTGAACAGCATAATTGAAAATAGTCAAATTCAAACTTGACCTCCATTTTGTCATGAGAAGCAACATACTAAAATATAAAAAGGATTGGTTGCACTGTACTTCAGCTATTGTATGGAATGGCATGGATCTGAAGGCCTGTCATCCTACTATAATTACTACTCCCAATTAATAACCAAAATTTTCTGTTGAATAGCTTACTAACTTTTTCATTACATACATGCCAATTTTGATTTAAAAAACGGAAAATAGAAAAAAATGCGGATCAGTTAAAATATAACCAACAACAACCATTTCTCAAAGTATTAGATTATCAGCATATAGATATATTTTTAGGTTTATTAATAATTTCTCTATATATCATTTCAAAGAGATTTTAAATCAGTCAGCTAATATATTGTGAATTTTTCCATTCCACTGAACTTATTGTGATTTAAGGCTGTATAATCTATGAAAAGGAATTTTATAAACAAAAATAGCAGGTTTTAATGTAGTACATTAACTGACATCATTTATCTCTGCCAATTCAAGAATTTATATCGTACTTCCTCCTTTTTGAACTTACAAATTGGAAAAAGTAAACTGTATCATGTGTTTTTGAAGCCACTATAATTGCAGAAATTGACTGCAGTCTTATTATAAAACATTCTTCATAATTGGAATGTGTTTTTTTTTCTTTTTCTTATATTAGTGAAAACAGTTCATCATTTCATTACAGCAGCACTATAAAGATCATGCCATCACAAGATACTAATACACAAGATCTTTTAAAACTTTATAAGGATTTTAGCTCCTATTCAAAAGTTTATAAGATTTCTAAACTTAAATGTAGCTGCAGATTGAATATGTGCCTTTTAACCTAAAAAATAGACTTGCCAAGGTTATGCAACATAGTAAATCTACAGTACATAAATGCCTACATAGACTTAAAAAAGTTTCTACATCCTGAACATGATTGACGAACATTATTTTCTGAGATAAAACAGTAATGTTATTATATAAGACAGCAATGTTCAGTAATTCTCATCTAATTGACAAATTGGACAGATAAATTGAAAAACCATATAAAAAGTAATAATACAAATAATAAAGCAATAAATAAAAACCATAAAGAACTTAATGGCTTCCATTAAATGTATGAAATTCTAATAGCTTCTAAGATTCATTACACTTCCAGGATAAAAAAAAAATTGTTGCCATTCCAGTGTATGAAATTCCAATAGTTTCTAGATTGATTATACTTCCTTGTTCAAGATCTAAAACAAAAAATGCTTCCACATTCAGTCACCTACCAAGTAGAATGATAGTATAGACTGATTGGTTCATTACTAACATAGCAAATGAAAAGTCATCATATCCAAATAAGGTGAAGAAAAAGAGAGGCGGTTAATGCCAAAGGGACGTTCAAACTCATACAAACTGACAAAGCCATGGCAAAAATAGAAAAGGACCAATAGACAAACAACAGTATACAAAACACGAACCCCACCAAAAACAGGGGTTGAACTTAGGTGCCCTGGAAGATTAAGCAGATCCTGCTCCACATGGGGCACCCATCATGTTGCTCATGTAAGTACAAATCCAGTGATAAATCTAATTCGATAAGTCACAAGAAAGTGTAGAAAAAGAGAGTTAGAAAGTATATAACTATGAGTAAATAGGTATAAATAAAAATGATACATATATGTATAGGTTAAATCTTTCGTATATTTTGCAATGACTTAGTTCTATTTAACATAAAATAAGACATCTTATTTATTTATTCAATCCAATTTAAATTATTGTCAATATATAAACCAAGAAGTTTTCCACAATTTAGTGTTTAATATATTTCACCTGAAATATAGACACTATTTCAACCCCAGTAGAACAAATCCTCTATCTAGATCCAATAATCATTGATTTACATTTTATGGGGTTTAACTTCATCTAATTTTCAGCATGCCAGTTTTCTATGATGTTTATATCTTTTTGAAGGTTTGTATTTAAGATATGTACATCTTTACATTTACTATGAAAAGGAAAGTCATATGCATACAAATCTATGTTTGATTTTTTTAGGTAAAGTGGATGGAACCTAGTGGTACACTAGTTTTTACGGTATTTCATATCAGACATAGCATTATTA
Organism: Mytilus californianus; assembly: GCF_021869535.1. Classification (NCBI taxonomy): domain Eukaryota; kingdom Metazoa; phylum Mollusca; class Bivalvia; order Mytilida; family Mytilidae; genus Mytilus; species Mytilus californianus. Next base: position 53,892,766 of record NW_026262679.1, on the reverse strand, counting down.
ATCTTAACTTGCTGTATTCATTCATTTAAGCAAGTATGACTGAAATTAATCTAATGTAACATTTAAAAAATTAGAATATTTAAGTTTTCTTAACAAAATAAAACGATTTACCAAGTCAAATGCTTTCTTTATATCTAAAAATACAACTCCTTTTGATCTCTCTATTATCAATGTTTGTTAACCATTCATCTACAATATTAGTAAGTGATGTGATGCTCAAATGTTGAGCCTTGAAACTGACTGTGAATCATTGAGAAGGTTATTTTATTGGAATATGCATAAAATTTATCAGCAATATGTCTTTTAATGATTTTGGAAAGACAAGGGAAATTTGCAATATGTCTATAACTGTAACCTGGATAACATTAGATCACTTTTTATGCCCCTGCCGTAGTGGTGGGGGCATTAAGTTTTACCTTTGTCCGTCTGTACATACGTACCTATGTACGTCCGTCCGTATGTCCCAAAATTGGTTTCCGTTCTCTAACTTGAGTTTGCCTCAACAAAATGTTATGAAACTTATACACAATGCTTATTACCACAAAACACAGATCAAGTTTGAATTTTGGTGGCGTCACTTTAACAGTTCTAGAGTTATGCCCCTTTATAAATGGAAAAATTGCAAAATTATAACTTTCTTCTAAATATCAAGTAATTTTTTACATTGGAGTTATCTTCCTTTGTCCATGATTATAGTTGAATCAACTACAATCAATGCTTTATACAATGCAATGTTTAATTTTGACTTCCACTGATAAAACACAGATCAAGCTGAATTTGGGTAGTGTCACTTTAACCATTATTGAGTTATGCCCCTTTATAAATTGAAAGATTGCAAAATTTTTAGTTTCCGTTCTGTAACTTAAGTTTGCCCCAACCAAACATTATGAAACCTAAACACAATATTCATTACCACAAAACTAAGATCAAGTACAAATTTTTTGTTTCCGTTTTCTTACTTTAGTTTGCCTCAACCAAATGTTATGAAACTTATACACAATGCTTATTACTACATGTTATGAGACTTACACACAATGCTTATTACCACAAAACTCAGATCAAGTTCAAATTTGGGTAGCGTCACTTTTACCGTTCTTCAGTTATGTCCCTTTATAACTATATGATATGCAAGCGGGGGCATTATCTGTGTCCACATGTGGACACTATCCACATTTATTTAAATTATAGGACAAATTCTTGCAGTCTTTAAATAATACTCTGATATTTTCCACATTTTTTACTATATAAAGATTTAACATATATGTTAAATCTGTAGCAATGATATTACTGCATTTGCCAAATGTTTTTGGTCTAACCAGTTGATTTAGATTTGTCAAGTCCTTTTTAAATATATTTTTAGATCTAGAATGCTGATTTTGGTATTGTGAATACAAAACTATTGAGTATATTACAGTGAATACAAAACTATTGAGTATATTACAGTGAATACAAAACTATTGAGTATATTACAGTGAATTCAAAACTATTGAGTATATTACAGTGAATACAAAACTAGTGAGTATATTACAATTTGGACCATCATCATCATTAAATACATTTAAAAGACTCAAATAGAACTTCAACAATCTTTAAAAAATGTATATGAAAGTATTTGCATATCAATATCATTTTAAATGTCTCTGTTTTCATATTCTAAATGGGGTATAATATTTTGAGTTTTTTTTTAATCAAACTTTTAATATACTTCCAAATAGTTTTACTTGTAATCTCTACAATTTGAAATAGCATTTTGAAAACATGCTTTTAATGTATTAATGTCTAGAAGTTGAACTCCTCAACAGAATGAATGGAAATAGTCAAATTCAAATTTAAACTCCATTTTGTGACAAGAAACAACATATCAAAATATGAAAAAAAGATTGGTTGATCAGTTCTCAAGTTATCATATGGAATGTCTGGGAGCTGCAGTTCAGTTGGAAAGCCTGATTCCAATTAATATCAAATTTAATTTGCGGATACTGATATAATATTGTGAAATTTTCCATTCTGCCGAACTTTCTGTGATTTAAGTTGCATAATTACAAAAAGGAATTTTTTAAAACAAAAAATTCAGGTTTTATTAAAGTACATTGACTGACATATTTATTCCTGCGAATTCAAGAATTTCTTACTTTATTCTTTTTAAAATAACAAATTGCAAAAAATATACTGTCTCTTATGCATGTGAAGCCACTATAATTGCAAAAAAATTCTGCAGTCATTATAAAACATTCTTCGTAATTGGTATTTTTTGTTTTGTTTTGTCTTTTCAGTGAAAACAGTTCAACGTTTCATTACAGCAGAACTTTAAAGATCAATCCATCACAAGATACCAGGTACATGAGATCTTTCAAAACTTTAAGGATTTTATCTCATTTTCATAAGTTTATAAGATTTCTAAACTTAACTGTAGCTACAGATGAATATGTATGCTTTATCCTTAAAATACTTTCCAATTTGAGATACAGAAAAAGTACTATAAGTACAGAAATGTAAAAATACACTTAAAAAGTTTCTACGTCCTGAGAGTGATTGACAAAACAGTACGTAATCTCTGATATAAAACCGAAATATTATTATATATAAGAGCAATGTTCAGTAATTTTCATCTAATTGACAAATTGGACAGATAAATTGAAAAACCATATAAAAGTAATAAAACTATTAATACAGCAAAGTATAAAATTATAAAGAACTATGGCTTCCATCCATTAAATGTATGAAATTCTAATAGCTTCTAGATTCATTTACACTTCCAGGATAAAGAAATGTTGTTTCCATTAAATATTTAAAATTACTATAGTTTCTAGATTCTTTACACTTCCTGGTTCAAGATCTGGAACAAAGTGCCAAAGCATTTCGGTCACCTATATATATAGCTACCAAGTAGAATGATAGTAAAGACTGATTGGTTCATTACCAACAAAATAAATGTGAAATGATGGTCATCATACCCAAATAAGGTGCAAAAAGTTTGGAAAAACGCAGTTAGAAAGTATATAACTATGAGTAAATAGGCATTAATATAAATGATACATACATGCATTATAGGTAAAAACTTTTGTATCTTTTGCAATAAGTTAATTCTATTTGATATAACATAAGACATCCTTTTTATTTGTTCAATCCAATTCAAATTATTGTCAATATGTAAACCAAAAAGTTTTTAACAATTTACAGTGTCTAATCTTTCACCTAAAATATAGACACCTAAATCAACCCCAGTAGAACAAATTCTCTCTCCAGTAATCATCGATTTACATTTTATGCAGTTTAATTTCATAAAATTTTCAGCACACCATTTTTCTTCGATATCTATATCTCCTTGAAGGTTTGCATTTAATGTATGTACATCATTACATTTACTATGAAAACATTTTTCTATGTAAAATATATAATATAAATAAAAGAGGCCGAAGAATGGAACCTTGTAGTATGCCAGTTTTACTGTATTTTGTATCAGACAAAGTATAATTGATCATAATAGCATTCAAGTTTTCTTAACCAAACAAAACGATTTACCAAGTCAATTGATTTACCAAGTCAAATACTTTCTTCAAACAAACAAAAACAACTCTACGTTCAATATATGTTAATCAATGAATTATCTACAAATTTGGTCAGTACAGTGATGCACAAATGTTTATGTCTGAAACCTGACTGTTAATCATTGGGAAGGTTGTCTTTATTCAAATATGTACAAAATTTATCAGCAATATGTCTTTCAAAGATTTTGGAAAGACAAGGTAAATAGTCTAAAGTCATCAGGATTATAAGCATAATCATTTTTAAAATTGGAAAAATTCTTGCAGTTTTAAAAATACTATAATATTTCCCACATTTTTTACTTTTTAGAGATTTAACATATATTTTAAGCTGAAGCAATGACATACCTGCATATGACCAAAAGGTTTGGTCCAACATCATATAATCTGAGGTTTATTGGATTTGTCAAGTCTTTTTAAATATAGTTTGATTTTCTGGTTTTTGTGAATTTTCTTCTTTATTATCTAACATTGATTAAACAAAAGTATTGAGAACATCAAAATTTGGACCAAGATCATCATTACTTGGTATATACAAGTACCAACTAGAACTTCGGCAATCTTTAAAAATGTACATTGAACATATTTGCTATATCGATATCTTTTTCAATGACACTGTTTTTATATTCTAAATGGGGTATAATATTTTGAGATTGTTTTGGATTCAAACTTTTGATATATTTCCAAAAAGCTTTACTATCTCTACAATTTGAAATAGCTTTTTGAAAATAATCTTTAAGGTATCAAGAGCCATAACTCATGAACAGAATGAATGGTCAAATTTGACCTTCATCTTGTGATGAGAAACAACATATTAAAATATGAAAGAAGAATGGTTGATCAGTTCTCAAGTTATCATATAGAATGTCTGGGTGCTGCAGGTCTACTAATTATTACTACCTTGATTAATAACCATTTCTTTTGGAAAGCCTGATTCAAATTAATTATAAAATAAATTTGCTGATATTGCCATTCAAAGAACAATTTGGCACAATTAAGGGAACATTTTTTTTTTAGTTTTTCGATGCTATCAATCAATTATTTTTTTCAAAATTTAACACTACCCGGTATAAGGTATGGGGAAAATCTGGATTCAGAATATTTTTTTTTGTAATCTAGTACCTGACCAAAATATTTTTTTTCCATCAAACTGGGGATCAGAATTTTTTTTTTAGGAAAAAACCATAACCCCCACCCCCTTGAAGTTAAATGGTCGTTACCTAACAATAACCAACAAGCATTACCTCAAAAAACTGTATATAATTTCAAACCCAGTTAGAATTCACTAAGCCTTGATATTGTGAATTTTTCCATTCTACAGAACCGACAGTTGTTTTAGGTTGCATAATCTATGATAAAGAATTTTTAAAACAAACATTTCAGGTTTTATTTTAGTACATTGACTGACAATTATTTCTGCAAATTGAAGAATTTCTTTCAATATCATACTTTATCCTTTTTGAACTAACAAATTGCAAAAAATATAACGCTCTTATGTTTTGTGAAGCCACTATAATTGCAGAAATTTCCTGCAGACATTATTAAACATGTTTCATAATTGGTTTGTATTTTTTTGTTTTCTTATTTCAGTGAAAATAGTTTAACATTTCATAACAGCAGCACAACGGAAGATCATGCCGTCACATGATTCCGGTACAAGTGTTCTTTTTAAACATTAAGGCTCAAAAGTTTATAAGATTTCTAAACTTAAAAGTAGCTGAAGATTGAATATGTAGTTTTTATTCTTAAAATACTTGCCAAGGTTATGAGACACCATAACACTACTATAAGTATAGAAATGTGAAAGCACACTCAAAAAGTATTTACGTCCTAAGCATGATTGAAAATAAGTATTCTCTGAAATAAAACAGTTATGTTATTATATAAGACAGTAGTGTCCAGTAATTCTCATATAATTGACAAATTGGACAGATAAATAGAAAAAGCGTTTAAAAAGTAATAAGAAAATTAATAAAAACACAATAAAAACCATAAAGAACTATGGTTTCCATTAAATGTATGAAATTCCAATAGTTTCGACAACACGGTTGACTCATTACACTTCCTGGAAAAGAAATATTGTTTTGATTAAGTGTATTAAACTTCAATAGTTTCTAGATTCATTTCTCTTCCTGGTTCAAGATCTGGAACAAAGTACCAATGTATTTCAGTCACCTACCAAGAAGAATGATAGTAAAGACTGATTGGTTCATAACTAACCAATTAAATTTTACATGATGGTCATCATATCCAAATAAGGTGAAGAAAGTGTGGTAAAAAAGAGTTGACATGTATATTGAACTATGAGAAATCAGCAAGATGTCTGCTTATTTTTATTTAATATTACAAACAGATAAGCAACTGCGTTTATTTCAGCTCGATGTAAAGTTTTTAATTACCAAATAGACATGGAGATAAATTTTACACCACATACAGGTGACGTGATAAAACAAATTAAACTCTGTGAGCTATTCCTAACAGATGATACCCCACTATAAGTATGTGCAATTGGTAAACAGGAAGTGGATGAGTGATGAATGTAAAAACTCATCATAAGGTATAGCATGCTCCCATGAAAGTTGATTCCAAATTTCAGAAAGACTTGATTTCTGGTTCTTTAGAAAAATGCAACGACAGTTTCATACATGGCCATTATGTGTAAAAATATAAGTATTATGTAAACAGGAAGTGGATGAGTAATTGAAATTTGTGTCACACCGTATACCATAATCACATGAAGCTTGAAACCAAATTTCAGGAAGATTTGATTTGTTCCTGAGAAAAATATGACAAAAATTTTATATACGGCCATTATGTGTAAGAATATAGAACTATTCTGTAAATAGGAAGTGGATAGGTCATGAATATCAAAATGCTTTACAATGTTAACCATGCTCAAATGAAGCCTGATACTGAATTTCAGGGAGCTCTGATTTGTGATCCCCACTGAAAGTGTGACCAAAATTTAATAGGATGGATGAAAACTCACACAGGTGGAAGCACAGTTGGAACACTCTTTGAATACCCCTTTCCCAATCTACACCTGATTTAAAAATAAATATGTTCCCTAATAATTTCTAATCTTTGAGAATATAATTCTAAACTACTAGACTATACTAAAAATTGATGTTTATGCAACAGACAAATAACTTTCCACAAAACATAACACTGAAAGTAGTTAACAGGGATCATTGGTATCTGCTTAAACTGCTGTAAGTCAAGCAGAAAATCATTAACCTTTCTGGAATCCTGTAAGTACCTGAGTCCAAACTGGTAATATCCAAGTCATAGACATAAAACATAAGACATAAAGCTTTTTTTAAAGTTGGTATACGGAATACAATTACAAACATAAGCTCTGAAGATTTTTTTAAACTGACAAATCAAAAGCACAACAAACAAAATATACATATCAAGTCATGCACAAATACATTCAAACATAGAAAGCAAGAGTTGATATTATGCATACATTACAACACAAAGGTTCAGGCTCCCTGTTGCTCACTGTTTATAACTATAATGTTAGAGCCAAATGCAGACCTAGAATCCAGAAAGAATTTTCAAAGAAAGGTTATTAAGTTTAAAAAAATACTCGCCAATAAGGAAGACCCTAATTCCAAAATCACACTCCCTGATATCAACCAACATTTTTACAATTAAAGTAAGCAAAGGTCAGTTATACTCAAAGGACATCTGGTAGTAAGATTAGTTGGAATCAACAAACACGCACAAATGACAAACCTAATATAAAAGATATTAAGACAATAAACTAACTTGGAATAAAAACAATTAGGCAGGTGGGAAAAAATCTACAACACTAGTGTCAAGAGTGTATAAGAAAATTTGGTTTCTAGATCGATGACCAAATAATATAGAGATAAATAAACCATATCAATGAGTAGGCAATGATCTTTGAGCTAGGGTCATAAAATAGGATTAATGAAAGTTTTGCCAATACTTTAGGCACTGTCATCATACTTGTATATGGTTAATGAAAAATCTAGCTGACTTTCATCTAAATCATATTGAAGACATGGGACAGGTTTAATCATTGCAAAATGAATACTAATAAACTGCCAGACAAAATCTGATATACTGCTTTAAGTCATAAAGGACAGATTTATTCATTATTATTTGATTTGATTCATAAATAATTAATTCAAGAGAATTATTTCATTTCAACACAACATTTTGTGATAAATAACCTTTCAGGATAAGATTATTCAAAAGATCAATAAGTTTATATTGGGATCATGTCTAAATTTATGGGCTCTATTAACAACATCATCATGAACATTGGGATGTGATATCCTGTTTATTGTTTTTACAGGTTAAGCCAAACTTCCAAACCAAATCTTTGTGTCTATGAACAGAATTTAGTTAAGGATTTAAGTAACTGGTGGTAATGAAATCCCTGACTATTCATTGCCAGTAACACATCGACATAAGCATTGCAAACAAGTTTGGAAATATAAACACTGTGAGAAGGGAAACAAAAGAATATCTACGTCAAAAAGAGAAAATTTAACAACAGGAAACGAAAAATTGTCTTTTATATATTTAATTTTGTATAGAGTTTCCTGTGTACAACTGACGTATCCAAATCTAGAAAAGAACAATTATTGACAAGAACAGATTAACAATAGACACAAACCAGAAAAAATATATGGTAAGGCATACAAAATAATTATTTATATTTTATACATTATAGAGCTTCAATAACATCTTTTTTACAAGATAACAATATCCTATTTTCAAAAGAAATATCAGACACTCATATTACTAAGACCAATATGCAAAACTTAAACTAAGTATAAAGTGTAATAATTATGACCAGAACTATATTTTACTTTAAATTGTAACAAAATGTAACCTATGTATTAACAATTTGGACCTCAATATAAACAAAACCAAATCAAGTTGCTCAAGCATAAAATATAGGTTGTATGATTATCCAAGGTTTCCTGTTGATTATGTTTGTCCTTCTTCGTCTCCAGCTTTTAAATGGACATCTAATCATATAATTAGATGGAATGATTGAACACGCACAAATGACTAACTTAATATGAAAGATAATTAAGACAATAAACTAAGGGAGCTACCATTTGATTTTTGGGGGGGGGGGGGGGCTAGGATGAAAGGAGTAGGTCCGGTAAGGACCGATTTGGGCCTCAAACTTCAGGTTCATTTGATGATAGATTTTGGACACTTTTTAAACGCTTAAGTGTCTACTTCAGTCGATTCAATTAGTTTATGTGAAAGATTTGAACAGATTTAGTCATTAAAGACGCTCAAATTCAAGCTTAAATATGAAAAATCTATTAAATATGCCATAATATGTCATTTTTCAGATGGTTTTTGTCAAAAATTAAAGTGGCCGCATCCGTGTTCATTCTCAACCTTTATATATGTTATGTACTATCATCAAATACAACTTACATTTAAATATTAAGAATGAACACAAATGCGGCCACTTCCATTTAAGACGGAAACCGTCTAAAATTTAACTTGAATGCTAAAATTATGAAGATTTCAGTAATTTAGCATTACTTAATGATGCTAGTACCCGATACATGTGCATTGTATTGTCAAAAACAACCCATATTTATGTAAAAGAAGTATTCTACTTTCCAATAAATAGCTAAAAGTTTACATTCTAACAATTTTGTAAAACTGCTTTATTTTGGGCCCAAAAAGGGGTCTTACTGGACCTACTCCTTTGAAAAAAAAGTCAGGACAGGAGTTTTGAGTAAAAAAAAAGGCAGGATGAGCAACTTGGCAAAAAAAAAAAGGCAGGATGACAATTTATGTAAAAAAAGTCAGGATAAACTAATAAAAAAAAGGCAGGACCAAATAGGGTGAAAAATAAAAAGGCAGGACCAAATAGAGTGAAAAATAAAAAGGCAGGACCAAATAGAGTGAAAAATAAAAAAGGTAGGACAGAGATCACAACTAAAAAAAATGCATAGCTCCCTAATTTGGAATAACAAAACACTTAGGCAGGTGGGACAAATGTGCAATGTAGGTGCCGTATGTTTAAAAATTCAGTTTTCTAGATCTATGACCTGATTATATAGAGATAAATGAAACAAATTAGTACACTAATGTTCTTTGAGCTCTAGTCATCAACTTGATGTATGAAATATCTGCCTTCAATATTCACTTTTATCATATTGGTGTGAAGTTAATGAGACGTCTAGCTAGCTAGGGTTCAATCCATATCATATAAGAGACACAGAAATGTTTTGTTTTTGTCATGCTAAATGAATTATAATAAACTGTCAGATAAATCTGATTTACTGCTGTGATTATCATTAAGGACGTTTGCTCCTCTTGTTTTTGGATTTTTGTCAGATATTCAGAATCCTCTGGTTTTATCCATGTAGTGCCATTAAAATTTCGACCAGATTGCCCATACTTTTATTTTCATAATTTTATTACATATAGTTTAAAAAGATAATTTTCAAAATCTTATAAAATCTTTGTTATTTTTTCATAGTTTTTGAAAGAAAAAAGGTGTCAATGTTAGATAAACAAAAAATCTAGAGAGAATCAAGTCCCTCAAAATTTTCAATGGCTTATATATCAAAAACAAGGACATGCTTTTGAAGTTCCATTAATTATAGACTATCAATTTATAGCAGTCATTTAAAAAGCTTGTTATTTTGAAACAGACGAATCAACATTATTCATAATAAAATGGTTGGGGACATAATTAATTAGTTCATGACTTATTTCACTTCAAGACATAACACTTCAGCAGAGATTTATCTTGCTGAAAGTATTTCTTCACCATGAAGTCTTATCGTGGGTGTTATGACAATATCTAAGAAGTCATTCCATGCCATCTTGAAGCATTGTAAAACACTTCAATTTATATAATTGTCCCTGCTTCAAATGATTAATCTAACCAAAGTGCACTTCAAAACAACAGTGTTTTATCATTATATCTGCTCTTACAAGGTATTCTAGAGAAATATGTTTCAAGGCAGCGACTTATATGAAAATAACAAATTCTTTTAGACATCTTCAATCAAAGGATTAAGGACAGACCAAATAAGGGAGCTAGCATTTGATTCTTATGGGGGGGCTAGGATGAAAAATTTTGTCCTGCTTTTTTTTTTAGTTGTAATCTCTGTCCTGCATTTTTATTTTTTACTCTATTCGGTCCTGCCTTTTTTTTACTAGTTTATCCTGAATTTTTTTACACAAATTATCATCCTGCCTTTTTTTTACTAAAAACTCCTGTCCTGCCTATTTTTTTCAAATTTCATCCTAGCCCCCCCATAAAAATCAAATGGTAGCTCCCTAATATTGAGATAAATTAATCAAATTAGTACACTAATGTTTATTTTAGCTTAGGACATCAACTTGCAGTAAAAAAATTCTGCCGTTTTTTATTCACGTTTATCATATTGGTATGTAGTTAATGAGAAATCTAGCTAGGGCTTAATCCATATCATAATAGAGACACAGAATATGTTTTTATCATCCCTAAATGAATTATAATAAACTGTCAGACAAAATCAGATTTACCACTGTGAATTATTATCTGTAAAGATGTTCGCTACCGGTACTCTTGTTTTTTTAACAAGTTTTTTCATAATACCATGGTTGGGGACATAATTAATTAGTTAATGACTTATTTCATTTCAACACCAAGCACCTCAGCAGAAATTTTCTTAATAAAACTTTTTCTGCACCATGAAGTCTAATATTGGGTGTTAAAACAACAACATCAAAGAAGTCATTCCATGTCATCTTGAAGTATTGAAAAAGACTTCCATTTATATATTTGCCCCTGCTTCAAATGATTAATTTAATCAAAGTGCACTTCAAAACAACAGCTTATTCCTCCTCTTATAAGATATTTCTAGAGAAATTATGCATTTAATATGGTTCAAGGCAGCTACTTCTATGAAAAGTGCAAATTCTCCAGACATCCTCAATCAAAGGATTAAAGACAGCATAATGCAGGGGTTGTCTTTAGTGTTATCTTGATAGTTTCTTCTTCTTTTGGGAATTTGGTATTAGGATAGATCTTTGAAAGTCTCTGATAAAAGTATAATCTTCTTGTCAAGACACTGGGCAGTTTCGTGCTTGACCTCTTTAGACATTTTCCCATTTTTTAAGAAAGTAAGTGGTATGCACTGTTAGATTTCTTGGTTTTTTTTAGTTGTAGGGTAACTGTCTCATTGAAATATACCTCCACATCTCCTTTCAATAATAATGAAAAGATTAAAAACAATTTGTAAGAACAGATAATCATAAAATAAAAAAAGTTTTAAATTTCATAGATTATGGAGCTGAAATCGATAACATTTTAACAAAATGTGTGTCTACAAAATACTGATATCCCAACCTCAAAAGAATTATATGGACAATCTATAACTAATGGATCTGACCATGTAAATCAAAATCTAAAGCATGCAAATTGAACTTCAGCCAAAGTTAAAAAGGTTGGCAATTATTACAAAAATGTTCCAATACTATTAAATGTAACACAATGTCACTGATATAACTTTTCAAACCTCAATATGAATAAAACTGAATTAATTGCTAAAGTATCTAAATGCAAATTTCAACAAAAATCTCTTAGTGTGTGTCAGTGTTGGTAAATTTATTATCACTTATCATTTATAAAAAAAATAAAAATAATTCTGGATTTATCTTCATCAGAAACGATCAAACCCAAAAACTTTGAAAGCCAAAGATGTATAAATTCTTGAATACTGGAATGAATATGACCAAACGAAAATTAAAAATAGTAGCCAAATACACCTGAGGTCAACTTTACCTTCAAGAACCTTAGTTTCTTAATAATTTCTAAATTGATGAACAGAGAATTTCAGAACCGTATGTTATTATATCATGTCAGTGTAAAGCACTAACAACTGAACTGATGATATCCTCTGGAACCATAGAAATCCACCAGCAGTGGTATATGGACTAAGTGTAAAATATGAATAACAAGAATGTGTCCATAGTACACGGATGCCCCACTCACACTATCATTTTCTATGTTCAGTGGACCGTGAAATTGGGGTCAAAACTCTAATTTGGCATTAAAATTAGAAAAAGATCATATCATAGGGAACATGTGTACTAAGTTTCAAATTGATTGGACTTAAACTTCATCAAAAACTACCTTGACCAAAAACTTAAACCTGCAGCGGGACAGAGGGACGAACGGACGGACGGACGAACGAAAAAACGGACGCACAGACCAGAAAACATAATGCCCCTCTACTATCGTAGCTGGGGCATAAAAATGTCCAGTCATTGATCATTAGTATGACCAACTTTTAGTAAATCTCTTAAACAGGCCAATGTTTCTTGGGAAATTTTTTTTATAATTAATCTTGTATTTCACAAGAGTGCAATATCTAAGATGAATTAACTAATTTGAACATTTCCAATAAAAGATAAACTGTTGTGAATTCCTGTATTCTGTTTAATCCTATTTAATGAGATCGTTCAGGGGGTGGAATTTTTAAGCTTATATTGATGATAGAATTTTATATTAATATTCCGTGCAAGAAAAGCTGATGGCACTGTTACATAATCGAGTTAATGTGGGTGAAATTATAAGAATTACTATAACTGTCGGAAGAAATTGCATAAGTTTCAATTTGAAATTATCTATATGACAAGATATTAATTGCAAACTATAATCTGTGATGAAATGATGATGTTGACAATTTTTACATCTTCAAATGCCAAAAGCAAAATATTAAATAAGATTCTAGACCAATAAACTATGGCTTATTTTTTTTTCTATTGGATTCATACTTGTACTGCAATAATTAAAATTGTTCTTAAATTTTGGTAAAGTGGATTAATTTTGTTTTTTTGGTTACCAATTTGTGTGCATTCAGGAGAAATTGTATATTTTGTGGATAGTTGATTTCATGGTTTTCGAAAATTCTGCATACGAGACTATAGGAAATTTGTGTTTCATTGATACTTTGAATTTGCAGTTCACGTTTATCACAAAATCCACGAAAAATTAGAACTCCAAAAATAATAATGAATGCACAGTACTTTACAAAAACATCACAAATGATAAAAGGAAATTAAAAATGACATATTTTTTTATCAATAATGTTATTAGAATTTCATAAAATCTCCAAATTGATCACAGATTTTTTTAATATGACATGAATTTCTCTTTAATTGGTACTAATAAACACAAAGTCACCATAAAATTGAGAATGGAAATGGGAAATGTATCAAAGAGACAACAACCCGACCTTAGAGCAGACAACAGCCAAAGGCCACCAATGGGTCTTCAATGCAGCGAGAAACTCCCGCACCCGGAGGCGTCCTTCAGCTGGCCCCTTAACAAATATGTATACTAGTATTCATTTTTTACATACTATCTATTTTGTTACTGTGTCTTCAACATTGAAAAATCGTGTTTTACATAATGTTTATTTTAAGGTTTGTTTCAAATGCTGTGAACAAGTTCATTCACTGTATTGACTAACCTTGTATCAGTACTAAGTTTAACAGACAACACATCCCAAGCTGACTTGATGTCAATAACCTAAAGTTAAAAAAAAAATATTATTGAATTCATTATATTTCTTTAGTCAAGGATCATTCCATCAATCAAGGACCAAAACTCCTGAATGGCAGAAGTGAAAAATCATCAATATTGTACATGACTTTCATTTTGTCATGAGAAACAACATGCAATAAAATAATTGGTTTCCTCATTATCCCACTATACCAATGGGATCGCAGGGTATATGTATAGAAGTAACCTTACAGCACAAAATAAAACCAATCAATTTAGAGATCAAGTTTACATCTGTTAATAAATTATATAACTTATTTAGGTTTATGAAGAAAAAGTTAAAATGTTTATGAAAAAATTAGCCTCCATCTCTTTAATTCAAAGTAATGGTAAATTCAACGTCTTTACTTTATCTTTACATAACTTACATCAGATTCACACAGGTAGTAAAGACCCTCAAGTGCCATAGCTGCAATGGGACCTTCCTCCTCTTTACTAAAAGTGTTTAAAATATCTGACAAAGGTCCTAACATGTCAGTCCCATGTTGTTCTGGTCTGAAATAAAAACAAATTGAATTATATTTTCTTGGACCACCATGATCAATAATTGCAATATGTGACTATACTAATAATAACCTTAATATTAATTGTCAACACATCATACCTCACACTTCTTGGATCTAAGTAGCACTTTTTTTTTAGATAAAACATTGTATTTAATTCCATTTTTGTCCCAAATTACAGATCATAGTCTTAAAATACAGAGGTACTTGCTAATAAATTGCAAAGAAACTTTGAGAGACAATAAATGTACAGTGTATGGGAAATTTCCCCCTAAATTGCTGAAGTTCAACAACTAATAACCTTGTGAAAAATTGAAAAAAAACCAAAACCCTTTCCACTTAAACATTCAATAAAATGAAAAATACTACAGGGGTGCCTGTAAATCATAAACCAACTGATTTTTACAGATTTTTCTAATGATGTGCTGTTACACCACTGTCCAAGGTTAGGATGAACACAAACATGTATAAACACCTCCCCATTTTTTAAATGCCAGTCCCAAGACAAGAGCCAGTAGTGTGCTTGTTGTAGGATGCTGTCTGATATAATTATTTTTCTTGTTATGTTATCAGTTTAAATCAGTTTCTTATTTTTCTCTGTTGTGTTGTTTTCAATTTTGTTATCAAAATCTTTTATAGCTCATTACTGTGAATTCATTTGCTTTTGTTTTTTATTTATAAATATTCATGGATTGAGGAAATATTCAATTTTCGTGGATATTTGATTTGGAGCCTATACACAAGCTTATAGCAAATTTGTACTTCATTGAACATTATATAAATAACAGTTAGCTGAGAGTGTGATAGAGCATATTGTTACCCTGAGAAAACATTTTCAACTGAGGCGAATCCAAGGTTGACAATGCCTTTTCGAGGGGTTACAAATCTCCATCCAAGTCACAAGTTGTAAAAGTAAACCATTATAGGTCAAAGTACTCTATTATACTGAATGTTCTGTTATTACTGTCTATCAAATTTCAAATTCAAAGTAATAAACTATGTCGTCTTGTATATAAAAAAAATTATCCATATTTATTAAAGCGCACACTTGAGCAAGCGTCTCCGTGAAGGGTAACAGAGTATTTGCAATGGGATATAGTAAATTGTCTCCCTCATATTAACCAATCAAAATCTGGCATTTTGACATGAAGTATAATAATTAAATTTGTGGTTAACCAATACCCATGAAATCCAGGGAAATTGGTATCCAGCGAATAATAATGAATCCACAGTATGTGGTATGGGTTGTGTTCATTGTTGAAGGATGTATGCTGTCTAGTGATCTGAAGTAGTTAACATCCTTGTCCTTTGGTCTTTTGGAAATCATACCACATACAATGTATCTTCATTCTTATAAAGCCATGAAGACATATAAATTTACATGTACACAATACTGTGGATTCATTATTAGTAGTAAGACAGCAATTTTTGTGGATTTTGTGGGTATAGATAGTCCACACATTTAAATTTTATACAAAGTAAAAATTTTCTATAGGCTTGTGTGCAGACTTTGGCAAAACCATGAAATCAAATATCCATGAAAATATAATTTTTCATCAATCCACTAAAAATTGGTATCAACGAAAAATAATTGAATCCACAAGACCACAAATGATGGCTACATCCATCCTTTTGTCACAATTTACTCACCTTATTTTACAGACTTCTAACAAAGCCTTAGCTCTAGCCAGCTGTACATCATAACTTCCAGTGGAGTAATCTGAAATCATCTGCAGCAGATGAGGAAAACATCTGTCTTGTAACTGCCATAGGTCTACCATCAGACTCAGGGACAGAGGTCTTAATGCTGGTGTGGTGCCTAAAGATTGGATAGTTTTCATCACAGGTCCAACACAAACCTGAAATTACATAAATACATAGTGATTTCATCACTGCATGGGTTTAATGATTACTTGGGCTAATACATATTGACAGGAGACTCACTGCTAGAGTGATTGCTTATGATTGGTCAGTCGACGATGCATAGCAGGATGTTTGTTACTTGCAAAACATTGGCGTTTTACGACAGTTAATCTCGTGTTCTTGCACCAATGAAACTCAGATTGCGATGTAACGTACAATTTTATGTATAGAACATGTTTTTCAAGAAATACATACCATTTACTGGTCCTTTTAATCATTATGATCTCAAATTTTTTTTATTTCATTTTTTGGCTTTCTAAACTTTTGGTCTCAAACATACACAATGACTGTTATTCCAGAAAAATGGGTCACACACATGAGCATGAGTGTCATTTCTTTTTCATAGCCACAGTCCTGTGCTGTTCACAAGCACCTGATCGGTTCCTGTTGCTCAGTTTTAAAAGTGGTTTTAGAGAAGAAACTGGATATCTTTCTCTGCATATGAGTTCACACCTGGTATCAGTCAATCCTCAGTTTTCAGTGAAGTGTTTTGTGGACAGTACTAGTTGTTTGTTTTTTTCCTCTTTTTTGCTTTCTGTCTCTCATTGATCAATGTATTTTGATAATAATAATAATGATAATAATAACAACAATAATAATAATTCTTTATTTAACAAATACTTGTTGATTGCCACACTCATATCTTTTTACATTTTTTTACCATAATTTTAAATTTGTAAAGATACCTTAAAGGGGCATTAGCTGTCAAATTGGTGGTCACCTATTTGACTCAAATTCTCATGTTTGATTTATAACATACTAAAACGTATATCCAAATTATAAAAAGTCTAAAATAAACAATTTACTATGCATGGGCTCGATAATATGTATCATCATTTCGTGTGTATTTTAGTCTAGATGCCATCTAATTAACCATTGAGGAGACCTCCGAAGACTGCCAACGGTCATATAACCCGATATAAACCTAAACATAGATATAAATAGATAGCAAACTCGTGCAATTGGATTTTTCAAGGTCTGTTTGATTTCATATTATAGGTTAAAAATATATGTTAATCATTGTTTTTACCTGTACAAGAATGAGTTTTTGTAGATTGAATCAGTCAATCAAATGGTTTACCCTTGTTTCACTTTCAATGTTGACATTCTTTTCCTTCTAATTACTAAACACGCTTAATTCATGCCTAACCCAACTCTAGCTAAGGGGTTAAATTGAAGGTCACATGAATATGGATTCATTGAGGTCGAATTATTCACTTACAAGTGAATAATTCATCAGCGATGTTTCTTAGCTTATTTTGACAAAATTGAACCAAACAGGCTGCTAAAAGCGAATTATTATTTCACTATTTCACTTTCATTAATGATTGAACAAAAAAAATATCATAATCTAATTTTTTGGATATCTCGTAGCTAATGCCCCTTTAAACTCCATTGTATACACAAATATAAATTCATTTCAAGTATGGTACTAGACATCTATAAAATAACTCAGAAAATATGAATTTTGAGGAAAATCCAAAAAATTCATTGTTGTAGCCTTTTTGATCTTGCCTTGTCAGGTTTCAAAAATAATTTGAAAAGCTCAAAGTTTGTCAAACTAGAGGCTCTAAAGAGCCTGTGTCGCTCACCTGCATCTTCAACAATGGCCACTTTTTAGTAAAAATCCTCATTAACGGGGAATAAATCTATTAAGAGTTTACTGACAATTTCAGTCATGTTGGCATATTTGTAGATCTTGTCCTGCTGATAACTTTTCCTTTTTAAAGTTTCTATTTATCTATCTATCATAGTTTTCAAGATAATAATGAAAACATCAAAAATTATCATTTAAGAGCAAAAACTCAAATAATGAGAGAACTGAAGAATTCGGCCATTATGGCTTATTTGTAGATCTTGTCTTGTTGATTATT
Source organism: Mytilus californianus (assembly GCF_021869535.1). NCBI lineage: Eukaryota > Metazoa > Mollusca > Bivalvia > Mytilida > Mytilidae > Mytilus > Mytilus californianus. Next base: position 53,874,339 of record NW_026262679.1, on the reverse strand, counting down.
TGTGCTATTTAAAGCTTCTATATATCTATGACAGTTCTCAAAGTAATAGGCCACAGACCACAATTAAATTCCCCTATTAGTTCTTTATAACGTTTTGTTTCATTAAAAAAATTGCACCTTGCATTTTTGTCAAATCTTTTGTGTGTGTAATGTATAGTACTAGTCCAAAAATATATCCAAAATTCAGAAAGATTGAACCAATGACTCTTACAAATTTAGCCAATACACATCCATACCCCTATGGACAAGTCAAGAGATGTTCCGAAAACTGTAAATATCACCTTTTTGCACCTGGCCTAATCACTCTTTCCATATCAAAATCAGTTAAAATACAACATCCAAAAGTTTATTTCACCTCTCTTCTTTTATTTCCACCCACAAAAAACTAAGAAATGAGTGAGGAAGGGAAAGAAAAAAAATTAAGAAAAAATACACTCTAATTAAAAGGAACTATATTCGTGGACGACGAAAAGCGGGATCATTAATTGTGGTCTTGGGCCTATTAGGGGTCTAAAACTTGACCAATTCTAATAAAACTTGGCATGATTTAAGTTTAGTGTATTATAAAACAGTTAACAAAGTTTCAAAGCCATATGATACCAATTATAAAAAATGTGGCGTTTTTTATATCTGAACTTTGGGTGCTGAATTGTGGCGTTGAATTAGAACAATTTCAACTATCAAATTTGGGCTTCTAAAAACCAAAATATACCAAAACTTACATTTTTTAATGTTTCTATGTATAAGTTATCACCTATTAAAAGCAACAGATAGCATACTTCATGTTTCAGACTTATAAAAAATGGCCAGAAGTAAATTTTATATGAGCCTGTGCCAAAAAATAGAGGTTTTCAAATGATGTGAGGCCTTATATGAAATGTAATATTTTTCACTTACCACAATTTTCTGAAGTTGTTAAGTTATAAAAAAACCTTTTACATGTTATAAATGTGCTTTTAATGGAAATATAAGTTTCAAATAGCATAACACATGTGAATAAAATTGTCTTCAGCAATGTCAAGCTTAAAAAAACAGGTTGTCAATTTAGGTCGTTCCCCACATTTGCATATTAAAAAGCATATAAATGATATGGTAGATAGAGATATGCTTCTTTTTGCTCAAATCTTTGTTTAGATATGATAAAACATGGAGCCTGGATGTAACATGACTGTCACTTTCAACTATATATGTAGACAGTATGATTTGAAGCAAAGTTATTTACTTTACTTTTTAAAACCGGCATGAAATTTCAGCCTCAAAAGGCCAATATTTTAACCACTAGCTATCAAACAAAATAAAATAAAGGTAGCCTGTGAAACAGACAAGGTCAAACAACCAGTAATAAGTGCTTTTGATACAGATTCAGTGAAATCTGCTAAAAGGAATTCAACTTGTATGTGCATAGAACCTCATTTTTCACTTGCTTCATACTGACCGTTAGACTAAGACCATTAAAGCAGCACATTTTGCACTCTTATTCTGATTTTATCTACTTTTTTTTGTGTTCAGTGTTCAAAAATGAGTTAAACATCTACATTAGATACCACAAACACAAATAGAAAACCAGAAAAATCTGTCAGAGAGAAAGTAAGCATGCTACTTTTGTAAAAATATTGAAACAACTGAAAAAGTTCAATTTTGGGCATGTAGGCTGAAATGTCACTTTTTTACAAAATTTCTATCAAATAAAAGTGGAAATCATTTATTCTCATGTAGTTTGACAAATTAATACCAATAGATCATTCAGTGAAGTTGTCAAAGTACAAATTCAATATTTCCTGAATTCACCTCTTAGGCCACAGACCACAATTAAATTCCCCCATTAGTTCTTTATAACGTTTTGTTTCATTAAAAAAATTGCACCTTGCATTTTTGTCAAATCTTTTGTGTGTGTAATGTATAGTACTAGTCCAAAAATATATCCAAAATTCAGAAAGATTGAACCAATGACTCTTACAAATTTAGCCAATACACATCCATACCCCTATGGACAAGTCAAGAGATGTTCCGAAAACTGTAAATATCACCTTTTTGCACCTGGCCTAATCACTCTTTCCATATCAAAATCAGTTAAAATACAACATCCAAAAGTTTATTTCACCTCTCTTCTTTTATTTCCACCCACAAAAAACTAAGAAATGAGTGAGGAAGGGAAAGAAAAAAAATTAAGAAAAAATACACTCTAATTAAAAGGAACTATATTCGTGGACAACGAAAATCGGGATCATTAATTGTGGTCTTGGGCCAATAGGCAAAAATTGGAAAAAATGGGAAAATTGTTATTAAAGGGCAATAACTTCAAAAAGGAGTTGACTAATCATTTCAGTTATGTTGAATGATTTGTAGATCTTGTTTTGCTGATCAATTTTGCTTTTTAAAATATTCTATCTATCTATTATAGTTTTTAAGCTATTAGGCAACAACGCAAAAAATTGTTAAAAATCATCATTAAAGGGCAATACCTCTAAAAGAAGTTGTCTGATAGTTTTGACTGAAACAAACAATAGGTAGAGCTCAACATTCTGAACATTTTTTGCCACAGGTGAGCTTAAAATCAGAAAATTCAATAAAGGATTTAATATAACTTGTGAATCTAGATATTGTCTCATAATAATACTGGCAAATGCCATTCTAGTAATATGAAAAAGTTATTCATATTGAGCTGAATCATTTAACATTTGCCATGACAAAGCCCATGCATATATGTATGCTAACATTGTGTCAAACAGTCATCAATCAGTCAATTAAACAAATAATGCACTGACTGGTTTACATTCATTGGAATCTATATAATATTAAAGCTACAATGTATAACAATTGATTGACATAGTACAAAACAACAAATTTCAATAGATTTAACCTACAACGAACGTTTCTGGAATAGTAATCTTACACAGAAGAAAAGAAGGGCATTTGTTTAAAGTATGACTGACCTGGACAATGAAGTAATAATTTCCATGCCTATACACAATAGAAAAGAAAATAACTATACACAGTATGAATAAATGGAAATGCGGGGTATATGTCAATGAAACAGAAACTGAAAAAACACAAAAATATCAAAAAGAACTCTTGTAAAGGTACATTTATTAATGATAGAGTCTTTATATAATATGTAAAACTTTAAATCATCCCTAGACTAAAAGAATGAACACAAGGGAGGCTACTCATCAACATGAAATTCTTTTAAAGAAATAAACACAAAGAACTAAGAATAAAACCAATGCCAAGTTTCTGAATGTTAAGGTTAAATAACTTTTACATGCACACAAACTGCCTGCTTTGCCTATCTAGGCCATACCCTGTATATGACATGTCAAACTTTAAATTATTTCTAGTCTAAACAAGCTGTAAAAGAATGAATTCAAGGGTGATAATTGATCCACGTGAAAAGCTAGATCTTTTAAAGACATAAAAAATTAAGATATACCGTAAGAAGAAAACAACTGTCAGACAAGGTTTTATATTGAAACAGAAATAATTAAATGTGGCTGGGAAGCCAGTTGCTTTTTTTTATAGAGCTTAACCTTCACCTTCATAAAAGTACATAGAAAAAGTGACAGTCTATCGGTTCAAACGCCAAAAAATCCCTGATGCATCAAAATACAACACCTCACCAAGTTTTTAAAATAATACGTAAATAAGGAAAACAGGATTCATCAGAAAAACCACACTGTACAACAGACCACACGAACCACCAATACCCAAATCCTCCAGGGAAAAAAAACCAAAAGAAACCAACAACATTGAAAAAACACATGGTTCATATAGCCTGACTGTGTACAGTTACAAAATGATGGGTGTATTAAGTGCATATTAACCCCATACTTTGCCTATCTAGACCAAATGCAGTAAAACTAAAACACAATAAAAAACCTGCACAGTGCAGCTACCATTTTTTGATTGCTTCAGTGTTCTGTGCCTAGTATATGAATTCACAACAATTCTTACCTTATGTCTTGCAATTGCAGGAAGTGACTTGAGAATTTTGAGTTTTACGTCCCAGTTAGTCTCCATGCCAAGTTTACAAAGTATCAAAGGAAGAAAATTTGGTGACTAATAATATAAAAAAAATAAATAAATATAATATGTAATTCAAAATCACAAGAAACAGGGGTATGTAATTCATTTAAATCAAATGTTTTTAATAATAGGTAAAAAATCTGAGTATGTAATTTCCTCAGTATGTACTCTAGACAAACCTAATCAATTATTTTGAAGCAAAATTCATCCAATTGTGTAATATATCAATGTCATATTTATTTAGGCCAAATAAAACTCTTTACACATATCAACCAACAGGTTCTTCGTTTTTATTAGTTTAATCATGTTCTCTTAAAGTGCAACTTGCAAGAAATATTAAATAGTATATTGCATGCTGGAAAATATATTTAAAATTCAATTAATTTTTCTGAAACCAAGAAAATTGCTATCTGAATTCTATTAGTTTAAACCATTGTTTGTTTATTTTTTCCACAATTGGTAACAGTGCAGCTCATTTTATAAAATGTATATTTCCCTAATTGAAGGTTACAACAATTTAAGTGAAGGTTCAATCAACTTTGCAGCTGTAAAAATAGAATTAATATTTAAACAACTTTTCTCAGCAATAATACAATTAATTAAAGGGCACTTGTACTTAAAATAATAACATTTTGAAGCCATAAATAGATGAATTCCAAGTTTATATGAGGCCATACACCTTTTTGAAAAAAAACTTCAGAAATGAAAAATTTCTCAGAAAATTAGAATTCAAATCATTTAATAATAAAATTATTTCTAGAATTGCTGAGTATGATTGTTCTATGAAATAAATGCTTTTCTTTATATTTTTAATAAATATTTCAATAAAATTCCTACCGAGGCATTTTGCACTACAACAAAAATTCTAAATCATATTTGAAACGAGAGCTTCTCTTTTAATAAATTAAGGTTTCTAAACATTATTATTTGAAATGGTTTTAAATTAAGGATGGTAGCTTAAATATCAATAGAGTCATGCAATAAAAATTTCTTCAATTCCATGAAACAAAAACAGCTAATTCGAATAAAATTGTTGAAATTTAAAAGTATATCAAATTTAGTCAGTAAAATAGCAAATTTAAAAAGATTTAAAGCTAGGTGATGTGTCCCAGTTATTGGATAAGTTTTACAGACATAGTTACCACTTAAAAGCTGTCAAAATAAGCCAAAATTAGCAGCTATAATTTAAATTATGATTACCAATTATAGGATTTTGTGCATACATTGTGAAATAAACAGAATTTGTAGAAAACAGCTTTTTCAGTGATAATTTCCTGCGTTAAAACATATAACTGAACTGAGGTAAAAAAAAAATTTCAACTGGAGATAGAATATGATTAGAAAAACTTTTAGTACAAATATCTTTTTGGTAATGTGTGTCTGTCATAATAAAATAATCAGCAATATTTTGGTAAAATTTTAGAATTTTTAAAACATCTTTATAATTTTTAATAGTATACTGTGGATTCATTCATTTTCGTGTCTATCAATTTTTGTGGATTGATGAAAAAATGTAATTTCTTGGTATTTGATTTCATGGTCATGCAAAATTTTGCATCCAATTTGTAGAAAATTTGTACTATGTTGAATATTTTTGAAATTATAAAGAAACTAAGGTTTCAACTCCCTCATACAAAGTTGGTCTTAGATGGATTTGGCTATTTTTTATGTCTTTTTGGTTTTTAGCTCTTCAACTTTTTTGGTTCTTATACATTCTTGGCTTTCAAATATTCGGCTTTGAGCATTCCTGATGAAGGTAAATCCAGAAAAGCGCTTCGGACGCATGAAATTTATAACGTTTCGTTTTCATTTTTAAACTTCCTGGTTCACCTTTATCAAAGAATTCAACAAAAATGAGTATCCAACAAATAATAATGAGTCCACAGTATTATATTTCTAAATTTATTGTACTTTTAAGTTGCTTCCTATGATCTATCCCCAAAGTTTCCTTTTATTTATACTTTTTTCATGACACTTTTTATTGTTTCACAGACCTTCTCCTCAGAAATCTTGCTATCTACTGCAACATTGTAGAGTCTCATTATTTGGACAATGTAAAAGTTAGCTTTAAAGAACTGATAAATCAAACTGAATGTCATTTTTTACTTAAACAGTAAAACTCATTTTTATGTTATATAAGACCAGTAATTGGCAAACTGTGACTTAGAGTCTATTATTATACTTCTGTTATTGATTTTAGAGTTTTATCAATGTGTTAGGATGGACCCATTTGTTTACATTTCTTTCCGTAAAACTTTGAGACATACGAATCTTCCATCAAAGATGATTGTCAACTACTGAAAAGTTTTGTTTGAAAAGGAATATCCCAAAAATCAATGTCACAGTGATCAAATACCAAATTATGAAGTGCACTTTCTTCACTTGACGTAGAAGAGTCTGTATATTAGCTTGGTTTCTTTCGGTCTAATGATTAAATAGGCACTGCAGTTTCACAAAATAAAGTCTGGCACTACAGTCATAAAATTTGGAGTAAGATTATCGTACTCAGACCCTGCAGAAATCAACCAATCAAATTACTGGATTTGGTATTTTGAGCACAAATTTTGAACTATTAGTACTGAGTGATGTTTTATGACCAGAAGCCCTGGCCTTACAGTCATAAAAATTTGAAGTACAATTAAAGTACTTAGGCCCAGAAATCAATCAATGAAAATACTAGATTTGATGTTTCGAGCACAAATTAATGTATACTCCGAGTACTGAGTAAAGTTTTATGACAGCATGAAAGACAAAGACAATGCAGATAAAGCAAACAGTATAATTATAGTGATCCCTACAATTCAACTCTATCTGCTAAAAGGGATAAATGAAGCTGAAATCTCTTATTTCCAAAGCAGTCAAAGGAAAGAGGCAAGGAATTTGAAATGGTTTATTTTTCATAAATCCAAACTTTTCATTTTTTGGTTAAGTCTTTAAAATAGTAAACAAAAAACACCAAAAACTCTCTCTACCTGACTAACATCCTGTTTAGCAATTTCAACCAGGGTCTGTATTCCTATGTCTGATAGCATCTCAGTCTTGGAAAGCAGGAAAAGTGATGCCACCATATTGGTTATGTTAACAGGGACAGTCTTCATCTTTGGAATACATGACTTTAGATTCAATAGCCACGTTTCTGCATATCTGATATCTGTCCACATCTGGTTAGCTAGAACTGACATTTCTTGACACTGGTATCCTTCTGAAGTCATGGTGAACTCAAATCCATTGTTATCTTGGTTGCTCTGAAAAAAAGTAATATTCTCAGAAGTAATAAATTAAAACTTTCATATTAAAATATTTTTTTTACTATAACAAGAGATAAAATATATATAAATTATATAAGGAAAGGGATTTCTTAGAATCAATGATTTGTAAAACATTTAAAATTGAAGACTATAAAATAAAGAGATGTGGTATGATTGCCAATGAGACAACTTTTCACCAGAGACCAAATTGATGTGGATGTAAGCAAATATAGGTCACTATACAACCTAGTATATACATATTTATAATCGTTCTATTAATAACAATAAGTAGTATGTATCTAGATCCTTCTATGAAGTATGGCTCTGCTCTTTTTCAAAGACCCACAAGGCATCTTTAAGAAAATTTGCTGCTAAAGTTCAAAATAACAACATTTTCACACATGACAAGTTTTTTAATGAATCCATTGTACTGTATCATTCCTCTTAATATTATCATTACTGGTAATTAAAAGAGAGGCGGAATATATCAAAGGGATAAGATGTTCTTTTGGAGAGAAAAAACCTATGCAGAGAAATTACTCTTTAACGACATGAAAAAAATATAATGAAATTTCAAAAAATTCTACCAAATGTGTATTTAAATATGAGTTTTTAAAAAACAATTAGAAATTTAAGGGGTTTCTGGCCGTTTTTAAGGTTTTTAGCTTTATAGGAAAAAGCTAGATGAGTTAGGAAATATTAAGATTAAGTTTGACAATGATCTGAGAAGCAAATATTCTTTAAAAAAGGTAAAACTGCTGTTAGCTTGTTTAAAGATTAAGTTTGACAGTGATCCCAGAAGAAAATATCCTTTAGAATAGGTAACAGTGCTGTTTTCTAATTAGTGCTCATTTGTGCTTAATTCAATAAAAGTTTAACCAGATGTATTACTAAAAAAATGTTCTGGGGCTTATATTTTGTACCAGTGTATACCTTAACAACTAAATGTGTCTTTAATTTTTCAAATGAAAACAATATCTTCTGCAGTTTTTCTGTCTTGGAAATAATCTTGAGAGAGATATATTTGTTCATTTTTTTGTTTTAGGGTTCAAATAGTCATTTCTGATCATTTTGTTCATCTCAAAAGTCTATCTATACCTTTAATCAACTTAACTGACTTATTGTGGAAATTAAATTTGTGATATATATCACAATAGTACAAAGCTTTGAATCTTAAAGTAAACAGCGCTGAGAGATTTCCTAAAATAAATTTCATCATTCTTTATTACTATTCAATTTTAAATCAAGACCATCTCATTTCCATCATGTATGTCAATTACGCAATGAGGAAATTGAAGTGCTATGTTTGGTAATTCGAACAGCTGATTATCAAACTATTACTTTAGCCTGTGTTGTCGTCCGGAAATAATCGAATTGACAGCTTTTATAAACATCTAAGACAATGAATATAAGAGAAGATGTAATATTATAAATGATGATTTAATATAAAAATCAACAAATAAATTTACTTGAGGCCTTCAATATTATGAAAAAAAATCTTTCATCAGAAGGACCACATATAAATATAAAGATGGATTGTAGGATTATAAGTTGTTTTATGCCAAAACACAAATAGGCTAGATCACACACATTATAATTTAATAAATGAACATAAAAGGAAAATAGGATGGTGAAGTAGTGCTCGACATTATGTATAGACAATACTGGAAGACTCAGGAGGTAGAGTAGAGCTTGACATTTTGTAAAGACACTTCACTGAACTGGAAAACTGTTGACATGTTATAGTGTCTTTTGAAGAACCCTGCAAGAAAGACATGAACACTTAACAACCATTTATTACACAAAATATCCGGGGTAGATCCCGAAATTTTGAAAGGGGATGTTATTCTATAACCCTAACATAAAACCGTAGAAAAAACTGCACATTGTAGCAAAGTGAAAAGTTTTTATACGATTTTATGGTAAAAAATGATATATTTTGTACGACCTTTCTGTCCCCTTGAATCTGCCGCTGAATATAGTTGATCTATTGAATTGTGTAAGTATCTGAGATATGGACCTAATCAGATAAGATTAATGAACCATGAAAATAATGTCAAAGTCAAATGAACCCTGCCAAATGGACATGTATACCATACAAATCATTCCATACACCAAATATAGTTGACTATTGCTTATAGTATCTTAGATACATGAAAAATTTAACCTTGCTTACTGATCCATGAAATAAGGCCAAAAGTCAGGCAAATCCTGTCTGACAGACATGAAGACATTGCAAGGATCTCATATACCAAATATAGTCATCCACCTTCTGAAATGTAAAGCTTTATTCAAATAGTTTACGCTGATGCTGCCACTGTTGTTGCCAGTAGAATCTCTATGTTTTGAATTCTGCGACGTTCATCGCATGCGAGACAAAAAATTTACATAGCCTAGGCTTTACTTTCTTGGTTTCTAGCTGCCGGTATCTCTCTTTCCATGCTGATAATTAGATTTACGTTTTTCCAAACAATGCCAAGATCATGCACATAGAAATCAGCCTTCATCAAAAACTTCAAAAAATTCATATATAAAGAATATTATCCTCATTTAATTTCACTCTGGCAACCATTTTTCTTTTAATTTAACAGATATTTAAACTGAATTATTTACCCAAACATTTCTATGGAATGCAAGTTTAAGAAGTTAACGAAAGGGTATATAATTCTATTACTATTTTTTTACCATTCATGCTCCCACCCCATTTCCATATATTATTTTTTTTTAAATTTCTCTTAGTTCCCACTTAAATCTGTGATCTTCAACCTCTGTCCAAAATCCCTCTCAAACAAGTTCCTTCAATTTTTTAACAAATTTATATCAGACCCTATTTAGATTCTCCCCTTTTTTCTCTCTCTCTTCCTTCAATATTAAGCCAAAGTTCGTACTTCAACGTCAACAAATTATCTACTTGCTGAACTTTACCATAAGCATAAAGTGCAGGACTTCAGATGGCCTACTACAGACTACCTTGGTACTTATACAAGAAAGCTAATGACAATCTATTCTTTTCCTATAATTAACGATTTTACATCATAATCAGGTTTTATAACCAATTTCTCAAGCAATTTATTAAAAGAGCATTAATTCAACTTATTTGGACATATACAACTATAATGGTATTCCTTTATGGATTTCTTGCATTATGTAATCACAAATTTAAGTACTTTACCCTAATCAGACTAGACCAACAATTATAATGCTACTTTAGGAGGTAGTCGGCTGCCGAAATTCAAAATAACAACATCCTCGTAAAATGAAAGCTTGGTACCTTCACTTAAAGTTTTTAAAATACAGTGAACGCTGTAAATACTGTTATTTGCATAATTTCACAAAACCGTTTCATATCTCTTAATTTTATGTTAAATATTTCTATCAATTGCATAGGTCAATACTAGAATTCCAGTTCATTGCATTAAAAATGTCTGAAATAAATTGTATGAAAAGTATATTATTCTAGAACTAGAGGCTCTAAAGAGCCTGTGTCGCTCACCTTGGTATATGTGCATATTAAACAAAGGACACAGATGGATTCATGACAAAATTGTGTTTTGGTGATGGTGATGTGTTTGTAGATCTTACTTTACTGAACATTCTTGCTGCTTACAATTATCTCTATCTATAATGAACTTGGCCCAGTAGTTACAGTGGAAAATATTTTGTAAAAATTTACAAAAATTTACAAAATTTATAAAAATTGTAAAAAATTTACTATAAAGGGCAATAACTCCTTAAGGGGTCAACTGACCATTTTGGTTAAGTTGACTTAATTGTAGATCTTACTTTGCTGAACATTATTGCTGTTTACAGTTTATCTCTATCTATAACAATATTCAAGATAATAACTAAACCGGCAAAATTTCCTTAAAATTACCAATTCAGGGGCAGCAACCCAACAACGGGTTGTCAGATTCATCTGAAAATTTCAGGGCAGATAGATCTTGACCTGATAAACAATTTTTTCCCCATGTCAGATTTGCTCTAAATGCTTTGGTTTCAGAGATATAAGCCAAAATCTACATTTTACCCCTATGTTATATTTTTAGCCATGGCGGCCATCTTGGTTGGTTGGCCGGGTCACCGGACACATTTTTTAAACAAGATATCCCAATGATGATTGTGGCCAAGTTTGGTTTAATTTGGCCATGTAGTTTCAGAGGAGAAGATTTTTGTAAAAGATAACGAAGACGGACGAGGACAGACGACGGACGACGGACGCCAAGTGATGAGAAAAGCTCACTTGGCCCTTTGGGCCAGGTGAGCTCAAAAAATGGATTTATTTTTATAATATTACCAATTTAAAATAAAGAAAATCAGGAAATAAAAATGCACAACATTGTGTTTAAAAGAAGCAATTATTGTGTCTATTCTTTGTTTGTATTGACAACATTATGAGGTCCTTCATCAGTCTCAAGTATATAACAATTTACACATAATTTCAAAAGAAAAGGTGAAAATACTTTTTGAATAATTATTTTATTACATAAATATTTTCTCATAATTGCATAATTTTCTTTAACATTGCAATTAAGAGGAATCCACTGTAATATATTTTCACCACCGATATTCATTGCAGCAAACCAATAATTCGTCCCCAAGAGGAAATAACTTGATCAAAATTATAATTTTCATATCTTTATTCAAGCTATAGGAAGTGCATTTCAGGAAAGAGATATAATTCATTTATTTTTTGCCCATTTGCCCTTTTCGGTGTCATCCCACACCTTCTACCTGAAATTAAAAGGAAATTAACCTGCATTTGTACAAACTTAATTCTATCATTTCCATAATACGTATGCCAGAATGCTTATTGCATCATACTTATTTTTTAATTATCAATATTTAATAGTAATAAAGTCGTATTATTAATTTTCATTTAATTCATACACTGAATATTGATCCAAAGTGTTTTGACATATACAAATTAGTTATATATGTTCTGGACCATATGAGTATTTGGACCATACGCCAATGGTCATGACCATATGCGTATACACTCATATGCTCTGACCATATGAATATGCTTGGGTAATTAATACGATGTACATTGCTGTATGACCCTTCAAGGTGTTACAAATAAAGAATTTTTAAAATTAAATTTTAACTTATACAATCTTGTGTTAATTCATTTTTATATGATAAATGAAACAAAGTGGATTTTACTCACAAGGTAAAATTATAGTAAATGCATTTTTACATGGTCATTATCGATTTTATCTTATGAACACAATATGTCGACTTTGAAATGCAAATTTAAGAAAAATCTAAATGAACCGTTAAACAAGAAGTCAACTATTTTACTCAAAGGCACTTGGAACATTGAACCTTCTCTTTTTTATTTTATATTTTGCTTTGGTGTTTAAATTTGTTTTCAGTAAATTCAAATTTCTTAAATAATTCAAATTATTTTATTTTATTTAATGTGTTCCTGTTCCTATTCATACGATCTTACAATAACAATATATAGATAGTATGTGATGTCCCTCTATTCTTATGTGCAAAATAAGATTAGAGGGACACCATGTATTTCCTATTGATAAAAAGAGGGGCGAAAGATACCAGAGGGACAGTCAAACTCATAGATCGAAAATAAACTGACAATGCCATGGCTAAAAAATAAAAAGACAAACAGACAAACAATAGTACACAAGACACAACATAGAAAACTAAAGACTAAGCAACACGAACCCCACCAAAAACTGGGGGTGATCTCAGGTGCTCCGGAAGGGTAAGCAGATCCTGCTCCACATGTGATAATTTATAATTGTATAAATGGGAACAAGAACACAATTAAGTGAAAAGAAGTTGAAATTAAAAGAAATTAAGAAAAATTAATCTAAACACTGAGAAATAGAATCTATGCCCCAAACTCCTGTGGTTTTACTACGTACAAAAAGGTTAACATAATAAACACGCTTTAAATAATGCTAGCAAAGGCAAGATAACAGATACACTAAGATTCAGACAAATATCAAAGATATTATGAATTTAAGTTAGTAACTTGTGACAATTTTGGTTTGGAGAACAAGCTTTGTGTTCCTGAGAAAAATACCTGTATGGTATAAAAATTCATATGGTTTGGCCCGTTAATAACTAAATGAGTATATACTCATATGGTTTGACCATATTAGTATACACATATATTTATGACCATACATGTATGGTACAAATACCCATATAGTCTGGAATATAAATATACAACTCCAAAATCCAAATACAAATTTGTCTGTAAATACAAAATTTCTATATTTTGTCCTTTTCAGACAAAAATTTCAGTTACAATACAACTTTAATGCAAAGAAAATGAATGGTCTTAGTTTGAGTGTCCCAAGTATTGTTCAATGACAAATTATTGCAGTATTACAACATTATACAGGAACGGTACACATGACCTTTACAGATCTTTTAAGTAAATAAATCTAATTTGTTAGCAATTTGGATCAATTTAAATGAATATAGCACCAGTGAGGCATTTTCTGCCATATCAATTTGGAGTTACCAAGAATAATTTAATATTTTTAATGTTCATGCAGTTATTTTATTATATATATATTAGTTTAGACTTTACACACACATTTAATGGATTTCTAAATAATAATAAAAATTAATCTATTTTGCTAGCTTATTAATCTGTTCATATTACCAGTTAAACTGATTTTTTCCCCTAAAATGCCACATTCCATTTCACCCTATTCCTTTTATATATTTTGAACATATAACTATCCTGAACTCCTTATATTTAATGTCCTGATAATATCTAAAAACCCTGTCTGGCAGAAAACCCATGATGTATTTTAAAGGGAGATTATTTTGATACCATGCTCTTTTGATTGTTGACAAATTCTTGCCACAAATCTTTTAGGGGTTTATAGGTGGTTTGTTGCAAGGCAAAATATCTTCCCATATCTAACATTTCCTGTGGCACTCCAAGTCCCCCCCTCCTAAACCCTTTCATACTGGTAGACCCACTTAACAGAAATTACTATTGGATTTATTGTTGACTTGTTCTTATCCTGCATTTTCATGAAACATTTGCCACTAGACATTAAACACACAATAATAAAGCACATATCGGTACTAAAACACCAGTCATTCTATTTTCTATAAATTGTTACAGTCTTGTTGTACCATGGTTAAATTACACAAGCTCTTTTTGCTTAGTTCTCAATTCAATTTGGACCTCTTTTTCAATTTCCCCCTCTTTACACAAAGTTTAACCCATTTCCTCTAATTTACCATATCCTTCACAATCCCACTCAGACCTTTTACCTAAACAGAAGTGAAAACTCAATTAGTATAAAGTGCAATATTTCTAATGGACTACAACTTTTAATTACCCTGATACTAATACAAAAAACACTCATTTCTATCTATTTTCTTTTTAATAATTAACCATAGTATATCCTATTAAGGTTTTACAATCAGTTCTCAATCAAACAATTTATCTATGGAGTATTGGTATAATTTATTCTGACAATTTACGGCTACTCTAACATCCATTTACAGAATTTTTTTGGTTATGTAAGTGACAACATTTCTGGTTATTTTTATCCTTTTTCTATCTTTTTTCTTTTTAATAATCAACCATAGTACATCCTATTACGGTAAGGTTTTACAATCAGTTCTCAATCAAACAATTTATCTATGGAGTATCAGTATAATTTATTCTGACAATTTACGGCTACTCCAACATCCATTTACAGATTTTTTTGGTTACGTAAGTGACAACATTTCTGATTTTTTTTTTATCCTTTTCAGACAAGGCCTACGGTTATAGTTCTACTTAATACAAGTTATCTTACGGCCTTAGTAATAGTACTGATTTCCATTCAATGACGAATAAAACACAATATAGAATCTTAGCAAGAATATTAGGCACTTACAGTACATGGAACATTTACATAGCTTTTAAATGTTAATAAAATTTACTTTTGTGTACTTTCCTAGTAATCCAGTTCAATATATAGTCTTATTACTTGTAAGAAGTGTAATTAGTCTGGCTTTTTGCTGAAAAATTTTCATATATTTTTTTAAAGTTTTTATGCAATTTAATATCAAACCACATCTCTCTCAACAATTCGTTTATTTATTCTTGGTAATAATGAAATTTATGTGTCTGCATGTTTCAGTATTATTTAAATTGTGTTAGAAAAATGAATTTATACTGCATTGTAGAGTTAGAATCTGATAAAACTAGGTCGCTATTTACATATTTGTCTTCACATATCATACAACTAATGAAAAAATATAAATTAGACAGTATCTAATACAATAAAACTGTCATGAATATGTAGGAAATATTTACCACTGAACATTCATCAAACAACTTGGATTGTTACTCTTTTTGGTTTTTTTTTAAGGTGACCATGGAGTTTGTATTTTTTTATTTTTTTTTGTGGTTTATGATTGCCTCTCTCTGTATTTTCTCTTCCTTGTTTTCTTAAGTATAACTGGAATTGTTTCACCATTTATTGATAAACTTTTCCTTCAATTTTTACATTAACAAAAATATTTTTTTTTGCAACCCTAATACATAGATTTTTTCACGAAAAGAAATTTGCCAAAAATTATTCATAAAGCCATAATTCTTAACCTCCAATGGTTAGCTCTATATACAACCATTCACTCATTTGCAATAAAAAAAAAATTACACTGAAGAAGGTCCTAGGTCAGGAGCCTGTTGATCAGTAGTTGTTGTTTGTTGGTGTGGTTCATAAGTGTTTCTCATTTCTCATTATTTTTATATAGATTAGACTGTTGGTTTTCCTGTTCGAATGGTTTTACACTAGTCATTTTGGGGCCCTTTATAGTTTGACTGTTCGGTGTGAGCCAAGGCTCCGTGTTGAAGGTTGGCATCTGTTAAAATGTTTAAACCCGCTGCATTTTTATGCACCTGTCGTAAGTCAGGAGCCTGTTGATCAGTAGTTGTCGTTTGTTGGTGTGGTTCATAAGTGTTTCTCGTTTCTCGTTTTTTTTTATATAAATTAGACCGTTGGTTTTCCTATTTGAATTGTTTTACACCAGTCATTTTGGGGCCCTTTTTTAGCTTGCTGTTCGGTGTGAGCTAAGGTTCCGTGTTGAAGGTCGTACTTTGACCTATAATTGTTTACTTTTTATACATTGTGACTTGGATGGAGAGTTGTCTCATTAGCACTCATACCACATCTTCTTATTTATATTATCATTTGTGTGACCTGATGTCTAAACTGTAGCCGAAGCCAATGGTTAAAAAGGGTAAAAACAAGGACTGATTATTATGTCAAACAAAAATACTATTGTCCAGGATTTTGGCTACAGGACTGCAGTGCAGCAGACTGAAGATAGACATATTTTTCATATCTTTATTAAAAAATATGTTTTTAAGGGAGGCGAGTGCATAGATTGTCAGAAAAAAGTTTGCATTAGAGCATTAAGTTGCTGCGTAGGACATCAAACACCCCCATCTGTCTATACACAAGACATAATTAGTCAATTTAAATAAAAAGATTAATATGGGGTATTTTTAACAGCAAAATTGATTACGGTACTTAGCCTGATATAAAAATTTTAAGTCAAAGAGATCTGCTTGTTAAAGGACACTTAACATTTGATGTATATATCACATGACTAATGAATTAATGCACTCCCTTGTAGATGTGCATTGAATAGTTCTAGTTACACTGAATCTTGAGTCATTGCAACCAAATCATAAACCGTCTGTAATATTTATATATGCATATTAACAGTATATTTTATATTGATCTTTTATTCACATTCATAATTTTCTTTTTTTTCAGAGTTCAAATATTGTACTCTGGTAATAAACTACAAAGAACCTTAGAAAATCTCCATTCATTTGAATATCAAAGTCACCAACTCAGTTAAATAAATTCACATGTCTAGACTTAGCTGCAAGTGATCAAAACAGATGGACATATGGTATAGACACTTCAATGTCTAATTTGTAAGATCATATTTTGATCACTTGATGTCTTTCTGGTTTTATTTTGTTTTTATTGGTATCATTGATTGCTGTCCAATTGACCTTTATCATATATCCACTTTGACCATTTGATTTTGAAATGTACTTTTAAAATATAAATTCTCATATAAGCGTAAATCACAGATTTCATATTTATGTCTAAGATCCTATTCAGATGAATAAATAGAAAAAATCTAAACATAATTTTTAATAAGAAGAACATCGATCTATTTAAAGTATAATGCTTCTTTTGTAAGTTCTACCAGCAAGAAATTATTTTTCAAAAAGTTTCATTCATCTTTGAAAACCATCTTTGTTTACTTCTACATGTTAGCACTTTTCCGTGACAAGCTTTCTCTTCCGGGCTGACAGTTATCTGTCACAAAACATTAGTTTCAAGATTTGGGCTTTATGTTCTAAAGAAGGATCGTAATCCTTACAATACATTGATAAATTTCTCTTCCTCAATTAAACAATCTTAATTGAACAGCTTATTCTTATACAATTCTTCTAATAAACTGCAAACCATTTAAAGTCAGTACAATAAAAATCGTGAGTAATGTTAATTTAAAGTCTTCTTTTATGAGAAAAATCCTATGTCGGACATCGTAATATGTACTTTTGGTGCAATATTATTAATCATCATGAAACTTCTTCGACTATTTTGAAAAATTGAAAGCTTTAATTTTCGAAAATGTGTAAAGTGCAAGTTATGAGGAAAAAAGTTGTTTGCTCGGAGAAACAATGTAGACGTCATCAGCTTATTAACCGAGAAATTACATTTTAACCCACCCAAAATGCCAATGGGATTGTGAAATACAATCACATAAATTTGTTTCAGTGCAACCAATTCATTAGATGAATTTGTACTGATTGTTAAAAAAAAATTATAAAATGGTCAAACAAGTGCAGTCAGAGAGTAAATCCTATAATCAAAAGTCTTGTGACCATTGGTAAACATTATTGTAAACTTCAAAGTTAATAACTATCTGTAGATAGTTTCAGTATGAATTTTCTGAATTTCAGAAATTTTCTGAAGGGGAGTATGAAATAATGACCTTATTTGGTCCCTAAAACATAATAATTACAGTCCAATTCTTTCAATGCCACTAATGGAAGACACATATCACTACCCTTAATATACAAGTCCCCTTCATAAGTCCCCACATGGAAATTTAAGGGCATAAGAAACGTACCACATCATAGTTCTTTTCAAAGAAAGGTTTTATATATAGATTATATGCTTATCACATCCAGTCTTCCCACTTTTCTGAATACCTAATATGTTTACAAGTTTCTATATAACATTGAATATACTTCATGATACATGAAGGGTGTCATTTTTAAAACAAATCTGATAGTTAATCGTTAAATGTATCAAATTTTGAATCTAACAGTAGACTTTATAAAAGAGAGGCAAAAGATACCAAAGGATCATTCAAACTCATAAGCCGAAAATAAACTGACAACGCTTTGGCTAAAAAAGAAAAAGACAAATTAACAGTACACAAAACACAACATAGAAAAGACTGAGCAAAACAAACCCCACCAAAAGCTTGGGGTTAATCTGAGATGCACCAGAAGGGTAAGCAGATCCTGCCCCACATGTGGCACCCGCTTTGTTGCTCATAAAACAGACAAATTGTTTTGTTGTAGTGTCTTAGTAAATCTGGTTAGGTGGCAAATCAACTCGTCAGTATTACTTTATTTTTTTTTATGAACATTATTTGCCAGCTAAAAACCTTGACCTTTGCTGACCACTGGTACATAAAAGACAGTTATATTAGGAAATGTGTCAGTGAATCATTCAAGATTGACCATCATGAACAGTAAATGTAAACTTCTTCATTTTGGGGCCCTTTATAGCTTGCTGTTCGGTGTGAGCCAAGGCTCAGTGTTGAAGGCTGTACTTTGACCTATAATTGTTTACTTTTTATACATTGTGACTTGGATGGAGAGTTGTCTCATTGGCACTCATACCACATCTCCTTATTTCTACTAAGTTTATGGTGGTGCTCTTTAGATTAAAATAATACACACTTATATTAAAGTGTTTTAAATTCTGAATATGTGTAAACAAATATATAATTTTTCAATACATACAATTTAGGTATTGAAAACAAAATGAAGTTATCTAACAACAGATGGATGCAGAACACAAAGTTATGGTTAAAGATCTACTAGTTCTTTTATTGGCTGATTGTTGATTGCTTAACGTCCAGTGGCAAATATTGCATGCATGAACAGGACATATAGTTCTTTTACAAAGTGGACTTAAACATAAATCAGGCTGTTACTTTTCTCATTTGTATTGTTTCACATTTGTACTTTTGTACTTTTTTTTTTATGGCTTGCTGTGAGGTATGGGTTTTGCTCATTGTTAAAGGCTTACAATTACCTAAATTGTTGCTTAAACTTCTGCGCCATTTGGTGTCTGGTGGAGAGTTGTCTCATATATAGGCAATCATGCTACATCTTTTTTTTTTTATATTAAACCCAAATAAAGTTATGCATATTTCATTAATATTTTATCAAAAACATAATGAACATTTTTCTTCCTGATGTCATAATGAATTTGATAAGATTTTATTAACCATTTCGATATTCTAAGAGTCGGCAAAATGTGACATTGTTGGTTGATACTTACCAATTTTCTTATAGATTATTTTTCATTATTGATTAAGTTCAAATGCACTAAGATTATGTTCAGTCTTCAAAAAGGTGTTAACTTAAAACACAAAATTTTAATGGAAAAGTTTAGTAAAAATTTGTAATGTGCACGCATGAGACAATGTGTTAAAGAATTTATAATGAAAACCTGAGAAATGTATATTTTGTTCTATAAGTCTTACATGATAATAAGTCACAGGACTGTATATTTTAGATAGAAAACACTATATTTAAACAAAAAGTTTTATTCTTGTATGTTATTAGTTGCACCAGAGTATTTGTTGCGGGTATCGATCTGTTCTGTCAGAGATCAACAAAACAGGTTTATATGGGCATGATGGGAAGGATATAAATTTCAATTGTACAGCATTATTTTTTAAATTCAGAGAACCTAATATGGAAGGCATGAAGATATTGGCATTAATAAAATATTTTTTTCAAATAACTTAACAGATCTTTTATCTAAAAATATTTCATTGAAAGATATCAAAGGAAATAAAAGTAGGATTCAATTGAATTATTAAAACAATTTCAAATAAAGAAACATATATTGTAATGCAATACACTGAGAAAAAACAAGACCAGATCTACATATACATATACATGCAGAACAGCCTTCAGCAGCAAAAAGATAGGAAATTCTTCGTCAATTCTAGGTGCCAACCAGTAAAATGCACGAATAAAGTAGTTCCCATGGTAGTTCAAAAAATTCTCAGACCAAAGTACCTGTATACTTTTATATTTAGGAACTGAATCCAGTTTTACTAATTATAGCAAGATTTGTATGTTGTGTTGGTTTTCTTCATGTTATTTATAGATTATCGATGGTTTTTCAAACGAGAGGGTGTTTCTCAGCTACAATCTCATCGAAGGGCTACAACCCTGAGATGAGATGTGGCAGAGAAACATTCTCCAGGTTTAAAGACCATTGATAATCTGTTTATCGCTATTTTGCCTAGGACGTCGTTAATTTTCACGCTCTTAGTTTCTGACGATAATTTTCTATCTCAAGCGAGTAGCATAATATGAAAAATTATCACAAAAAAAGTTCAAAGGAAAAATACACAAAATAAGAGATAAACAATATATATTTAGGTTGTTTGCGTGACACAGATGTACCTGACTTGTATTAAGCAAACAGATGATTCAATGGGCAAAGCAGCAGAATCTTTTTCATTTCAAAAAAAATTTCAATTAATCACATCTAAAAACGTGTGGATTTATCCTGAAAAATAGTAAAATAATATCAATTCCACATTTGACCCAAATGCAACTTTGAATACTGCTATAGGTTAATAACTGAAGTTGCAAAATGTCGTAACTCTGTACCCTCGGTTTTATTCAATGACGGGGAGAAAAAACACAATTGAGAAACCTAAGAAATAACTTAGATCTTTCACATAGGAGGTCCAAATCTTCAATCTGACTGTGCAATCATTGTGAAACTTTTGAATACTGTTGGATTAGCATACAGGACACAAAATAGTTACCTTCTACAGCATTCAATGCAAATGACTAGTTCAACACATGGGATACATGAGACAAACTATCCATGAGAAAAACTATCTTTTTAAACACCTTAACTAAAGTCCATCACTAAAAAGAATTTTTATTGATAAAATCCATAAGTCTCTTAGTTGGAATCCTTCATTGGCCTTCTATTTTAACAATTTAGGAGTCTGACTAACCTTTTTTGTTTCTTTGTCTATCAAAATTTTCTTCACTGTTGACAGCAAGGACCTAATTCCTTGCTCTAGCTGCTGAGCTGTCTTGTTCCCTGTCTGTGTTACAGAGGGAATGGTTACCAGTACAAGTGTAGGTAAGGCAAGCATTCCAACAACAACAGGGTTCCAGGAGGAGTCCTTCAAAACCCAATTAGCTGAAAAAAAATTGAAATGCTTATAATAATAGAAACCTTTAATATGTTGGCTTTTTCAGTGCAAGTAAGCAATTCTATTTTTAGGTGAGTTATTCAAAATAATTTTAGGTATTGAAAAAAGCTCAAGCAGACCTCAAATAGTTCTACGGATAAGCCACCTTATACAAGATTTTACACAATGTACTAAAATGATACATTTCACAATTTACTAATGAGCCAATACAGACATATGGAAAAAGATTTTTAAAAAATAGAAGAAGACAACTAAGATTGATCATGAACAATTCAGTATACCGTAACGATCAATCTTAGTCGTAAGTTTTTTGGTGAAAACAACTCCTGGACTGGAAAAAAAACCTAACTTTTTCTGACATATAAATTTTTTGGTTTTTTTTCTTTAACAAATAATAATTGGGTTATTCAGGATTTATTTTTTAAATTTGAGGTAAAAAGAAGTAAAGGATTAGAAACACAGTCTTGTCAGACCTACTTGGAGCCCCTTTTCCATTTTGCCACTCAAGAAATACTATCATTTGACCAAATTTACACCCTGTTGTTTATAAATTAGATTACCTTAGCTTTATTTGGAAAACCTTTCGGAATTTTGGGTCGTCAAAGCTCTTCAACTTCATACTATATTTGGCTTCTTTGAACTGTTTTGATTCAAGCGTCACTGATGAGTCTTTTGTAGACGAAACGCGCTTCTGGCATACAAAATTTGAATCCTTGTATCTATGATGAGTTTATTTATACTGAGAAAGTGCACTGATGTGAATTCTATATCTTATATCTGACACTTTTCAAACTAACTAATTTGCCATTCAGTACAATAAAACTGCAAAGCATCACTTTTTTGAGACAATTACATGCTTGTTATACCAGAATCATCTTCCTCAAGGAACTTTTAATATATCAAGTACCAATACAAGTCATTCATAACAAGTTTATAACTCCAGGGGGGATAACTCTTAGAACAGAAAGGTTGTCGATCAAGAAAATACTAGTACCAAGAATAAAAAAAACAAAACAAAACCATAAAGACTGTCTGCATATGAATATTGTTATTACGTATATACTCTATGATTATAAAGCAGATTTGATATCAGAATAGTAATTGAGCTCTTAATCTATGTGTTCAAAAGAAAATGGTCTCTGTTGAAGGTGACCTATAATTGCTTATAATTCCACTTTATTTAAACACTGATGGATAGTTATCCCATTGGTAATCATGCCACATCTTCTTATTTTTATATCTATACACACATAACAGTGCACGTGAGAGCTATCAAAGAACCTTAAGTGTTTTGTATAACATTAATTTGTCAGTATAATCAGTTTCAAAGTACATACAAGGTTTTGATTGACTTACACTTCATCCCATTTGTAGCATTTATTGGATTTACCTCCTTCTTCTATTACCAATAGTCCGATTCACTGATAAGATTATCAATGTATAAAAAGACTAGCTAATAGCATGTTTTCCTGTTTGACAGTTTGTATGAATTTACAACAGAAATATTATTCATCTGTTCACCAATTTATTTGAAGGTCTTAAGTTGTATTTGAAATAATAATAAAGATTATAAAAAAATTTGTAAGGGTTCCGCGGAACCCAGTGTCTCGCCTACTTTTGCTGTTAATCACAGGCTCAACAATAAACTGTTATCACAGAGATATGTCTCGCCTTTTTGTAATTTTGATAATGCAAATGTTGAAATTAAAATAGCAATATTTTAACATGTAAGTTATGCAAATATTCAAAGTCGATGAACCATGACTGAAGGTACATGGCTAAAAAATCTCCAAGGAAATGAGATGTGCCAATGCTAATACAACTGCATACCAAATACCATTAACTTATTATAAGTTGTTCCCTTTAAACAAACCTAAACACAAACATTAACTTGTAAACTATGTAAAAGTTTCAAAGTCAATGAACCATGATCAGGGGTGGGGCTATATAATCTCCATGGAAACGATACTTGCAAATGCCAATAAATTTGCATACCAAATATCATTGACTTAACATTAGCAGTTCATCTTAAACTGATCTAATCACAAACTAATACATGTAAACTAAGCTAAAGTTTCAAAGTAAATAAACCATGACTGAGGGGGCGTGGCCAAATATTCTCCATGGAAATGAGATGTGCTAATGCCTATACAACTGAACACCAATTAACATTGGCCTACCACTAATGGTTCCCCTTGAACTGACCTAATCACAAACTAATACATGTTAACTTAGCAAAATTTTGAAAGTCTATAGACCATGACTAAGGGGGTGGAGCCAAATAATCTCCATGGAAATGAGATATGCCAATGCTTATACAACTGCATACCAAATATCATTGACCTACCACTAGTGGTTCTCCATAAATTGACCTAATCACAAACTAATACATGTAAACTATGAAAAGTTTCAAAGTCAATCGAACTTGACTGAGGGGGCGGGGCCAAATAATCTCCATGGTAATGAGATGTGCCAATGCTAATACAACTGCATACCAAATATCATTGACCTACCACTAGTGGTTCACCATGAACTAGACCTAATCACAAACTAATACATTGTTGACACCGCCGCCGCCGCTGTCGCCGTCGCTGACAACAGCATACCTATGTCTCGCTTTTTGACTCCGTCAAGGCGAGACAAAAATGAGGAAAAAAATTAATAAAAATATTCCTCTCTATACTATCTTTTGATTGTAAGTAGCTTCTGTCAAAGTTTGGTAAAAATCCAGGATAGTTTATGAATCTAATAAATGTTTTAAAAACTTAAACTGCAGACTGTATGTAATGCTAACTGGAAGAAAAACCAAGTCAATTTATAAGTAAAATATGGAAAAAATGGAACAAAATTTTAACAAAATTTCCTTCTAGATACTAGCTTTTAATCATAAACAAGCTTCTGTCCAAGTTTGGTACAAATCCAGGATAGTTTAAGAAAGTTGTTAAAATTTTAAAAACTTTAACCACAGAGTGAATGTAATGTTAACTGGCAGAAAAACTAAGTCCATTTATAAGTAAAATACAGAAAAAATGGATTTTTTTTTTTTTACAAAATTTACTTCTGGATACTATCTTATGATCATAAACAAGCTTCATTCCAAGTTTGGTAGAAATCCAGGATAGTTTAAGAAAGTTATTAAAATTTCAAAAACTTTAACCACAGAGTGAATGTAATGTTTCCTGGCAGAAAAACTAAGTCCATTTATAAGTAAAATACGGAAAAAATGGGAATTTTTTTTTCTTCAGAATTTACTTTTGAATATTTTCTTATGATCATAAACAAGCTTCTGTCCAAGTTTGGTAGACATCCAGGATAGTTTAAGAAAGTTATTAAAATTTCAAAAACTTTAACCACAGAGTGAATATTTGTGGACGCCGCTGCCGACGAAGGAATGTAGGATCACTATGTCTCGTTTTTTCGCCAAAAGTCGAAGGCTCGACAAAAATCTAGTAACCATTTAATTAAATCACTCTCATGTAGAATCTAAGATAAAATCACCCTTTTTTGGCTCATAATTTTCAACTCTTTATGTTTTTGGTTCATTATACTCTATTCTATATTTTAGCACCCCC
This sequence comes from Mytilus californianus, assembly GCF_021869535.1. Classification (NCBI taxonomy): domain Eukaryota; kingdom Metazoa; phylum Mollusca; class Bivalvia; order Mytilida; family Mytilidae; genus Mytilus; species Mytilus californianus. Next base: position 53,848,973 of record NW_026262679.1, on the reverse strand, counting down.
AATTATTCTCTTTTCTCCCCCCCCCCCCCCCCCCCCCCCCCACACACACACACACACTTCTCTTTTTACTGTTTTCTGTCCATTAATCTCTATTTTGTAAACCCCATCTGGACCCCTACTCAAGTCATTTAACAAAGCAATTTTAATTTCAACATGGTAATAAAAAAAATTAAAATTTTAACACACCAGCATGTTGTGGATAACATGCATTTTATTATAAGATCTTTTTGTCCATTTCCAAACAATTCAATACTGAAAAAAGATTGAACAAGTGAATCATGCATGTAGTCCCAATTTTAAGAAGAACAGGTTTATAATTTAACAACACAAATGAAAAAATCATATTTCATTTTGTTTTAAGTGTTTCTTATGTTTTTTTTTTAAATGAATATCTCAGCTCACCATGATTGTTTTCTAGTTTTTGAGACAATTACATACTTGTCATACATCTTCTTCAAGGAGCTTTTGATATATCAAGTACATGTACCAATACAAGACATTACCAACAAGTTTATAACTCCTGGGGAGATAACTCTTAGAACAGATGGGGTGTCAATCAAGAAAAAATCTACTTTAAAAAACGAAATGAAAACCTTAAAGACTGTCTTCATATATTGTTATGAAATATATACTCTAAAGTTATAGACCATATTTGATATCAGAATTGTAATTAAGCTTTAGTTAATCGATGTATTTGAAAGAAAATGGAGTCTCTTCAAACTTCATAGTGAGAGTTATCAAAGAACCTTAAGTGTTTTGTATAACATTTGTCAGTATAATCAATTTCAAAGTACAAACAAGGTTGTGTTGACTTAAATCTTACACTTCATCCCATTTGTAGTATTAGATTGGATTGACCTTCTTCTTCTATTATCCATATAGTCAGTGACAAGATTATTAATGCATATAAAGACGAGCTTAGCATGTTGTCTTGTTTGACAATTTGTATGAATTTACAGCAAAATTATTCATCTGTTCACCAATTTTCTTGCAGGTTTTAAGTTGTATATATTTGAAATGTAAAAAGAGATTGTTGTAAAAAATCTGGTAACTCTCATGTAAACCTAAGGTGAAATATAAAGTTATCTCAGAAAGCAAAAAGAAAAATGGTCACATACTTATTTTCTTGTCACATGACAAAATTAATAACTTTACAGAATATAATTTTATAAAATTGAATTACCTGAGTTATCTCCACTTATGAAAAAAAGGAAATAAAAACAAATTATATCTTAAATATTCTCTTTCCAACAGATAAAATTAACAAAATATCTGCATAAAAAAATAGTTTTATTTCATTGATCATCTTGACCAATCATTTGCAGTCCTTTGTTTAAAGATTGCCAAAGTTCCTAATACAACATTCAGGCAAAAGATATGTAATTGGCTTTATTTGTAATTTTTTATGAAATTTGGTATCCAGTTGTACATGTCCTAGTCAGATAAGCATGACCAAATGCAGCAGTGTGTGACATTTATCCCGTCCTGTCATGGAGTACAACATTTGCTCATTGTTGAAGGCTGTATAGTGGACTATAGTTGCTAACCTTCTTCGTCATTTTGTCTCATTGGCAATCATACCACATCTTATTTTTATTTTACGCAGTTATATGTTTATTATGTAAAATAAATAAAAGAACAGTTCCAATGCCCACCAGGTTGCACATATTTTATCTGTCCAAGGGCAAAAGCTACAAAAATCTTTATTTTTCTTTGATTCTTTAAAATTTTTTACAAACTTTATCTTATAAGAAATGTAAATATGAGATTGCAAAAATGTTATTTTCAATATATTTAGATTTCCTAGGGCATAACTCATGTAAAAATAGTTGGTCAGCACTCTTCCAAGTTCCAATACCTTACTGATCCCTTTTCCAATACCTAACTGATATAAGCCTTTGACAAAACCTTCATAAGAATTCAAGGTAGGTGTTTGAGCACCTAAAATGCAACTCTCTATAGACATAACTCAGGTAAAAATTATTGATCAGTGCTGATAGTCAAACTCATCTCAGACATTGCTAATATAAACCCTTGAATATAAAATGCATAAGAATCCTACAAGAAATGTAGACTTGAAAGCACTTACAATGCAATTTCCCATATCATTAATATTTCCAATATTTCTTTTAAAATTGTTGATCAGTACTGATTTTTGAAATTGTCTTATACATTGCTGATATGAACCTTTGATATGAATTTCATAAAAGTCAGGCAGGAAATGTACATGTGAGAGGGTTAACAAGACAAGGCGAACAGATAGACTGACAGATGCCTAGTATTTCTATGTCCTCGAGCATAACCTTCGACGGGAGACAAAAAAAGTCTGGACACAATTCAAATATGCAAGAACATTTGAAAATCTATGATTTTATCTTATCTGTGATAAAGTTCTTATTCTGAGTTGTAAGACCCATCCCACCTCCCCTCTCCCAAAGATTTTATTTTTTTCTGTATTCCTGATTTTTCACTTTCAATATCATGGAAAGCCCTTTTAAAAGTATAACATATACTACAACTATGTACAATGGCCATTGCTATGCTAAAAAAGAGATAATTGATTCTATAAAACCACATAACGTCTTCCTTCTTCCTGGATAAACATCCTGCTATCTAATTGATCGGGAATTTGATCCATCCTTTATTTTCCAATCTTATTTATCCCTCTTATTGTTTAATAAGGATTTCATCATTAAAATATCATGGACTACTTCAATAAAGCAATACGCTTAGATATTCAGAATATACGAGAAGCTGAGATTATCTTCAGATCAGGGTCTTGTTGTATACAATGCGTGACTGATGCATAATTCACTATTCAATTTGGTCACAAAAAAAACTGTAAAACTGCCAAATAATTGTTTAAAATTTTGCTAACACTTCAAAATATTTAAATTTGAATTTTATCCCTAAAGCTAAATCCTACGCACAATGTAATAAATTCATTTTTTGCGTGTTTTAGATTTTAATTGTTTCAGCTGTCATAGAAACATCTACAGTGTTGATATATGGATTCTACCACTGCATTGTATAAGAAACAATATTTCACTTCTCTTAAGGCAGTTAAATTTTCAAAATTAAAACACAAGGTTTGCCGAGTATTTACAATTATAATTAAAAAAAAAAACTGTTGAGGGTGGTAAAATATCTCAATGCACAAGATAAGGTGGTGGAATATGTTTTTCTAATGAGGACAGACATGTGGTTTTGTGTTTTTTTCTGTGAAAGATTTTCAGACATGGTAGCCTTTTGATGTGACAAAATCAGTTCAAATTCCACCAATTTTTTTTTTGACATCATAACGGAATTTTGACCAATGCAATACTGAGATCAAGCAAACCACAATTAGTTACCACATAGTGATTAAAAAACATATTTAACCGTTGGGAGAAGCTATCAATCAGCTTAGAATTAGAGAGATTATTCTTTTATACTCTAAGCACAAAAATAAAAGGCCTTGCATTCAACATCATCAAAATTGAAACTAATATAAAGAAATACAGATATATTTTTTTTCTTTCCTATTGCTATAAACCCCAGGGAGCAGAGTTAAGTTGTGTAGGATGAATAAATATACCATGAAGTTCTGATTTAGGATATATCAAATTTGAGGCATATGGTTAAAGAACTAAACACGCTCTACACGCTTCAGTACTTACATGCTTATTTTTTATGATGTATTCATATTTGATCTTAATTTCCAACCACATGCACTAATATGTAATTGCTTTTAAAAGAGAATAAAAATAATCCGCTTCTTCTCATTGTAAATTAAGATCCTATCGACTTTACTGTATCCTAAATAAAAGTGTACAAATTATTCTTCACTATAATTTGATATCCAGTTTGCACTATGTGATATGTTTAATTTGAAAATACTTAATTAAAATATGACCAACAGGAAATAATGTCAATAAATGGGGAATGTGTCCATGGGACACAGATGATGCCCCGCTTGTATATAACATTATAAAGGGACATAACTCAAGAACAGTAAGAGTGACGCTACCCAAATTCAAATTTGATCTGAGTTTTGTGGTAATAAGCATTGTGTTTAAGTTTCATAACATTCGATTGAGGCAAACTTAAGTTAGAGAACTTTTCTTTTTGTAAAGGGCATAACCCTAGAACGGTAAAAGTGATGCAACCAAAATTCAAACTCAATCTTTTTTTTTTATTAAAAAATATTAGTACAAATTTTTCCATTTGTAAAGGCATAAACTCGATCTTTTTTTGATAAAAAATGTTAGTGGTGCTGTCTAAATGTTACTTCCAGTGTCATGTTGCTTTTTTACATTTTCCTATTTGAAAATTAAATATTTTTTTACATCTTGTGGCTTTTCTTTGCTTTTAACATGGGTAGGGTCAATATTTTTGGATTTTATAGTGTTTCTGTCATGTTGAATAAATAGTGCCTTAATTGATCTGTAAATTATTTGCTGTGGCCCTTTTGAAATTATTTGCCTCTGACCATGGTTTACTGGAGATTTTTGTCATGGGTAGCTATAGGCCATGGCAAATTTTGATAATCATACGGTTTGTGGAGTGTAGCAGAGAGAGGGGAGTCCTTCTAGGTGATACAATTTGTCTTTAAAAGAAAATCAAGAATTTTAAGCATGTCTAAGTTTTGTATGCTAAATGTAGTTAAATTCAAGTCTGTCACTAACTGATGTCTAGTGTACTTTGCCTAATAACAAACCAGTATTCATGGGTTATAAAATGAAGGAAAATTAAACTTTTGGATGCTGACAATTTCAGTCTTAAAATCTCACTTTGTTAGGAAGATTTAATCTCGACCTCTAATTGATTTGAATAAAGGCCTACTGCAAGACAAATGAGTCTTTAATTCACAAAGACATTGATACTGATTACGAAGGAAAATACCTCAATCAAACAACAGTTTCTGTACCTTAAGAAAAATTGTCAATTTTTCATCAATTAAATCTGAACTAAAACAAAAAGAAAACAGTCTTTGCTGAAGACAAACAAATGCAACTAATTTCCAGTAATCATGGGATTTTTTGACATAATGTTACAATGTTGATGTGAAATTGAGGACCTATTTGAAAAAAGAAAGATTGAATGTGTCAAGTTGTTCTTAATCAGCGTAGGTGGTGTCATAATCCTCGTGCAGAATCAATTTGGGATTTTTAACATGTAATAACACAGAAGCTTTCTTATTATAGTACAAATCTGTCACAATCTCAGGCTTACCGAAGAAAAGAATCCTTCTAATTATATTGTTAAATTCTTTCATATAGCTACACTGCTGATACCAGAAATAGAAAAGGTATATGTTTATTCTGCAAATAATTCAAAGCGTAACCTTCAAGCTTTAATTTAGGTTTATTACTTATCCTACATGCTTATTCCAAAAAGAATAACTTATAATTTTCATAACCTGAACTAAAAAAGTATTGTCAAATCTGAACATATTTGATATCTTTGGCCACCCTTCACAAATTCTTAGGAAGGTAGGACTTTTTCTTTTTATTTTTTTGGCCAACAACATAAGTTACATGTTTTAGACAAGAAAACAACTTTAGAGTATGCATGAACATTTTTTTTTTTAAATTTGAAACGATTTGTGTCATAAAATTTTTCGGGTATGCAGCTTTTTAGGTGGGAAGGTAGGCAAAATATTAATTTTATTTTTGGCCCTGGTTAATTATATACATATCAAACACCTAAAAGTGCATTAGATATAAAAATGTGAAATAAAAAGTCTTCCAGAACATTTTCTAATACTCTCGTTTTTAATTAAGCAGACTTTTCTACATTGCAGGCATTTTTTGTGATGTTTTGACATAGATACTATATAATTAATATAAAAGACACAAAATATTTTTGGCTCAATCCAAATATGATATTTGGCAGTATTTTTTATTAAATATTCTCTGAAACAATAGCTTAAAGCCAAGGCATTTGTGAATCAATAAAAAAATAACCTAATCACTAAGGAATTGAATGAAAGGAGATGTGGTTTTTTGGCATCTTTAGCTAAACACTATAAATTGTCCTAAGTCTGTAGACAGGTTGTGAATGAATTCAACAGCTGAGGCTACCAAAGATCTACCATCAACATCAATTTGTTTAAGAAAAAACGTACTTTTCAATGCCGCATCATCTGTTCAGAAAAAGCAATTGACATTGGTAATGCTGAAGACAAATTACACATTGACAAGTAAAACAATACTGATTCATATTCCATTAAAGAATGTCTGCAGTTACTGAAATCAAGTGCAAAGGACTTGGCCTATTAATATAGATATCATGCCGTCTTATAATTTAAAGTCAGTAGCAGTACTTTTGAGAAGATTTCATACAGCAACATATTACTACAATGACCTTTTAAGGAAAAAAATTTTAAATTTTAGTTTACAGATTTTTTATGTGAAAGATTTTGGCTTGGTTTGGTCGATCGGTGGAAATTAAATGATAAAAAATATCTTCTAAGACGTAAAATATATTTAGTATTACTGTGTTCACTTTATTACAATGTATTTTGTTCTGCTTTGTTGCTCAGCTGTTTGACATAAAATGCATGGTATTGTCAAATAATTAAGTTTGTAAAATAAAAGGTATACGCATTTAATAACGGGAAATAAATAGTCATTTCACAATGAACGAAAAGTTTTTAAAATAGCAATACATGGCCTTTTATCAATTTTACGAAACATAGTAAACTATGAGCTTTATAAAGCATGTGAAAAAAATGGAAACAATTTGCCTGAAATCATCACTGTACCATATGCAAATTGGGCCCATCCAATTTGTAAGACAGGGATATAGTTTTTATCCTTTTTTCCAGCTAACCCTGCTTTTGATATCCAAATGGACAAATTAAATATGTATAACCTAGAAACATGTACATTCCAAATTGTTCCTGGTTATCTTCTATTACTTTATAAGGGTTCGATGGGGTTTACAGAATAAAGAATGAATGGCCAAGTCCACAGAAAAATGGGCAAAAAAATAAAGAGAGTAGAAAAATAGGCCAAAAAATAAGAATATAAATTAATAGGGTGCTAAAATATAAAGAATAGGGAATAATTGACAATGGCAAAATTAACTGAGAATAGACAAAAATTACCTAAAAAATTAAACTGTACAGAATTGAAGACAACAAGAGCCACCTTTGTCAAACTTTTATGTTTTGTTGTGATTTTCAACTGGAATATGATGCCATAGAATTGTTAAACTACATTTTATAGATTGCATTTATTTAAGAACGGCTACACATATGTTTTATGTATTTGTTTGAAAATGCAACAATGAAATCAAATGATATCATAAAACAAAATGAGACAATGACAATACCAAATTAATCCCTTAGAACTGCCAATTATTATTTTTTTGCAATTTAATCAGCTGTTTGGTCATATTTTTTATTAAGAACTGAATACTAGAAGCACATTTTGTATGAAGTGTTTAACTGCTAAAAACTTAAAATGTGTGCATGGTCAACACTTTTACAACCTTGAAAACTTTTAATTTGTTTTGTTTTAAATATCTCAAAGCAATGTCAAAATGTTGTCATAGACAGCATGTGCAGTCATGGATTTGCCTTTTGTTGGAATATAAAACATCACTTTAAAACACCATACAATTTTTGTCATCCAATCAAAATGATGGAATCCTTATGACATCTATATAATGTAATTAAAGTGAAATAAATTACTTCCTGCATGCAATTATTCTTTTTCCAAATGTGTTTTTAACTGTGATTAAATGTTAACACCAGCATGACTATTTCATCCAAAAACAAGTCAGTATTAGAAACTTTCCAACTTTCTTTAAATTTTTAATAAGGCGGAATATAATAATGCAAGAGCTCTATTCTATGTTGTATTTTGTTGCTTTCAAAGATCTCATCTCAATTTACATGTAAGATATCTCAAAATCATAATAATGACCCTTCCACCATTCCTCTCATTCAATGTTCAGTTTAAAAACATTTAAAAAAAGAGGTTTCTAATTCTTAAGGCTATGCTCCACTTGCAGCCATAACTAGCAAAACATAGGCTAAATATAAAACCCCCTAAAAGAAGTCTCATCTTTGTGAAAACAAGGGAAAGTTCCATGAAAGCAAGTTTCTGCTATATCATAAAAGGGTTATTGCATGGAATAAAATTGAGATTGGGGAATGTGTCAAAGAGACAACAACCCGACCAAAGAGCAGTAAACAGCCGAAGTTCATAAATATTATCCCTTACCAGATCATATTCAGTTGCAGATTTAGGGGGAAGGGGGTAGTAGTTGACTTACTTGATTCACATAAAATCATAAAAAGAAAATCAATATGGCCATTCAATACAGCACCCTTTCCTTATCTGCACCTAATTTTGCATGTGCAATCTCTTTCAATATGATATACTACTCAAGACAATGCTCCTAAAGAACATTGCAATAACCCTATTCAGTATTTGCTATGATATAACATCAAAGAACAGACTTACCTATGTTGACTATTGGACCAATATATTCTTTAGGACTGGTTGACAGAATTGTTGCTATAGCAACTATATTTGTGTCTGACATTATATTCTGCAAAATAAAAGAATTAAAATCCGAATGACCAGTCATGCAGCCTTATCCAAAAAAGATGATCAACCATAATGAAATACAGACTAGACCTGTAAGTTATCATTATAAAAATGCTATACTACTAGCTGTCCTCATTACCTAATTTCCTAAAATGAACTCCAGATTTGCAGGCATTACAAAAAAATGTGGACTTGAACAATTTTCACAAAATCATTTTAGAGCTATTGAACAAATTGTATGGAATTAAAAGGATGATGATGTTGTTGTGGTTCAAACATGGTACAGACACTTAATAAGTCTTATGGGTTGCTGCAGCCTGCCTCATTGAAATTAACACCACTTCTGCCATTTTTTTTTATATAACATGCATTTCCTTAATTCCAATTTGAACAAATTCTTCCAAAGTGATTTAATCATTATTTTCAAAGTATGCACATTTGGTAGAAAGCATTAACTTACCACTTTGCTGTTCATTATACAATTTTGCAGACTTCTTGCTAAGATTGAATAGTTTATTTGCAGTTGGGTGCTCTGCAAACATAGGGAGAATCCAAATCTAACAAGAACAGATAACTCTTGATGGCTCTTGACAATTGACAGGAGTTCTGACAGAAACTGGCCAGTCATTGTCAAGGAATCTGGAGTGTTCACCTATAAATATAATTAAAAACAAGTTATCTTTTTATATGTTCTTTTTCCTTTTTGGTCAATTCAAATAACAACAGAAGAAAATAAAAACAACGACAAAAATATTTTTTTTTAAAACCAACATGAGCATTGACTGGGGTTTTGCCAATTACTATGAAATTGGCGGCAGACACCATCCAATCAAATGTGGCCTTACATGTCATATTTATTAGAATTAAAAATATCAGATACATAAAAGACTAAAATATAAAATCTGACATTATATATTATGTTTTATCTTATATTAACAATTTTAATCATATATATGTTGACTATGCGGTATGGGTTTTTCTCATTGTTGAAGGATGTAGGGTGACATGTAGTTGTTAACTTTTATGTCATTTGGTCTCTGGTGGAGAGTTGTTTCATTGGCAATTATACCACATCTTCTTATTTTTATATTATTTACAAATTAAGGTAGATGGGGTGTCTAAATTAAAATCCATAGAATTTTTGAAAATTTGTCATAATGTAATTTATATCATGTTTTTTTCTTTCAAAAATATAATAAAACATATGGCTCACATGGCTTCTTATCAAGCTACAGGTTGTGCAAAATTGTCATATTTTGTATAGATTATGCATGGAAACTCCTATTTTGTACAAAAAAGACCTAAACCATTGAATTTAAAGATAGCTCTAGCTTTATATGCTTTCAGGAAATAAAAAGAAAAATTTGGGTCACATGACTTGCTTTCTTGCTGCAAAACAAAGTAGTTAAATTCATAACACATTTCTTTATAAAAGTTAACTTTATCTCAGTTTTCTCCCCTTAAATGGCAAAGTGGAAAAAAATTGAATCAAACAATAGTAAAAATATTATAAAACACAAAGTTTTACAAATGATTTACATTCTTCTCTTGAAACTTGCCCATTTCATTAAAGATCTAAACCGATTGTTTCCTGCTATTTTACAATCCAAGATGGTGGAAGACACCCAATCTACATTAAAAAAACATTTCTATTCTACATTGACATATTTCTGGTAAACTACTACAAACCTGGAAGCATGGTAAAATTTTCACTAGGAATTTTAATACACTGTCCTCTGAAGCAACCTGCAAAAGTGTTTGCTGTAAGTTTACCCTCATGGACAGAAACTGTAGACTTTGCTGAGGTTCTAGGAGTACAAACTTCAGGAATGGTTCCATTAAGGAAATACAGCTTGTTCTCACACTGAAAGAAAGACAGATTCATTAATTGCAAACAGAAATTCTTTTGATTGTTTTACTGATAGATTGATTGCTATTTACTTAGTGTCAAATAGCAAATATTTCATGCAGATTTGAAACAAGAATAAATTTACAAAAATTCCAATAAGTTGGTATATTTCAATGCTACAGTTGTTTTGTTATTACTATTTTGATGATTAAAAATTTTGCAAATCGAAAGACTGACAGTATTTTGATTATAACGATTGATAGGATATTGCAATGAGAACAACTGATATTATTTTGATAAAAAACTGACAGTATATTGCAATGAAAACAACTGACATTATTTTGATGATAAGAACTGACAGTATATTGCAATGAGAATGACTGATATTATTTTGATGACAAGGACTTGTTGGATATTGCAATGAGAACAACTGACATTATTTTGATGACAAGGACTTGTTGGATATTGCAATGAGAACAACTGACATTATTTTGATGACAAGGACTTGTTGGATATTGCAATGTGAACAACTGACATTATTTTGATGACAATGACTTGTTGGATATTTCAATGAGAACAAATGCATTATTTTAATGATAAGAACTGACAGTATATATTGTAATGAGAACAACTGACATTATTTTGATGATAAGAACTGAAAGTATGTTGCAATGAGAATGACCCATGATATTTTTAATATAAGAACTGACAGTATATTGCAATGAGAATCAATGATAATATTTTGATGATAAGAACTGACAGTATATTGCAATGAGAATGACTGATAATATTTATAATATAAGATCTGACAGTTTATTGCAATGAGAATGACTGATAATATTTTGATAAGGACTGATAGGATATTGCAATAAGAACAACTGACATTATTTTAAAAAGGACATGTAGGATATTGCAATGAAGATAACTGACATTAATTTAATGATAAGAACTGACAGTACAGTGCAATGAGAACTGACTGTGACAGAATTTTAAAGATAAGAATTGACAGTTTGTTGCAATGAAAATTACTCACAGCGTTTTGATGGTATGAACTGAGTTTATTGTAAGGAGAATGACTTAGAGCATTTTTTATTATAAGAATTGACAGCATAGTGAAATGCCAATGCCTGGCAGCATAATGCAATGACAATGACTGACAGTTTAGTAATATGGGATCAAATGACAGTATTTTAATCAGAACTGACAGTATATTGCAATGAAAAGGACTGACAGTATAAAGCGGAATGATATATATTGACAGAGTTTATAAGATAAGAACTGACAATACTTTGCTGATTGAAGTGACAGTTTTTGAAAATATAGTGCATTGCGAAAGAATGACAGTATTTGACAAAGAACTGGTACAATGTTGATGGTATGAATTTTATGGTATACAGTAAGTAGAATGACTGACAGCATAGTGTAATGATACCAACTGACAGTGTATTGCAATATGAATGACTGACGAATTTCAATGATATGGACTGAGAGTATATTTCAATAAGAACCACTGGTAGTATTTTGGTGAAAAGAACTGACAGTATAGTGCAATAAGCATGACTAACAGGTATTTGGAGAATGAGGACTGACATTAAAGTGCATTCATATTTGATTTTGTACCAAAGGTCTGACAGTTTTTTGCAATGAGAAGAACTAACGATATATTGATAATAACTGACAATATAGTGATTCGAGGATGACTGACAGTTTCTTTATAATAAGGGATGACAGTAAAAAGCAGTAAGAATTTCTAACATCATTTTGTGGAAAATAACTGAAAACCTTTTTTAATAAGAACTGACAGTGTAATGGAAAGAGAACAACTGAAAATATCTTGATAATAGGGACTGAAAACATTTTGATATTAAGGATAAATGAGAACTTTGTGCATTTAACAAGAGTGATAATCTTCTTTCTTTCTCACATTTAATATGTACTTTAGAGAATAAATTCAACTCAAACCAGATGCCTTTTTACTCATGGTTAAACCAAGGGAAAAAATATTCATTAATGATCTCACTTGTTACTTCAATGACAATTTCTGGGATGAAAAATCTTATAATTATTAAGTCTCTTCCATTTTTTTAAATATTCAATTTTATCTAACTTAAGCTAATGAAGTCTCAATATCAATTGAAAAAGTTTTAATGAACAACTAACTGTCTAAATTATCACCATAACTTCTGTTATTGAATTTAACAGATAAAAAACAGGAATAGCAGATATATTGATAGCTTGCTTATTTGCTGGTGCTAAGTCCATGAGCCAATAATTTATGAATATTCATGACGAGAATAATTTAGCAATTAATCTAATTGGTAGATTCTGCAAAGAAGGTCTATCAGAACAGAAGAAAGGGCAGGAAATTAGGATTCCCACTTGAAAAAAAGAAATGTTGGCTATCTGGTCAGACATGCAATCTTTGGAAAAGACTTGTTGCAAAGGTTCTTTTGTGTTCAGAAAGATTGGATCTCTCCCTTTATGGGACAGTAAAATGACGGGTTAATAATATTATCAATATATCACAAAAGCAATTTCTGTAAACGAAAACCAAAAGAAAGATAATATGTACAAATGTGTATAGATTACAGAAACTCGAATTTCATTTCAAAAAGTTCATCCACCCTTTGCCATACACACATTTTTGCAAGTTTTACAAAATAGGAATGCTTCATAACAGCAAAATCCTTCATGGAATTTCCACCCTCATAGTTTTTCTCTACAGTTTAGAAACTACAGAGCTTTTTTTTAACAGTATTCAAATTTTTCTCACTTAAGCTAATGAACTCTCAATTTCAACAGAAAAAGATTTATTGAACAACCCATTGTCTGTATAATCACCATAAAAACTATAGGAAGCCATAGCCAATACTGTTTACAATTTTTAATTGTTTTTCTTGGTAATATAACAATCTTAAAAGACAAAATACACACCAATCTTATCAAAATAGCATTTTAATTCACTATGCTACAGAGTAATCCACCAACTAATTTGTTGTTTTAATGAGATTTGGAAAAAGAACCAAAATGCAATATTTCAATGTAAATGAATAGAAGTATACATTATTGACTACTGTAAATGTTTGAGCAATCCATTGGTATATGATATTGACTACTGTAACACCGTTTGAACAGTCCATTGGCATACAATATTGACTACTGTAAGTGTTTGAGCAATCCATCGGTATATGATATTGACTAACTTTAACACTGTTTCAGCAATCCATCGGTATATGCTATTGACTACTGTAACAGTGTTTGAGCAATCCATTAGTATATGATATTGACTACTGTAACACTGTTCGAGCAATCCATTGGTATATGATATTGACTAACTTTAACACTGTTTCAGCAATCCATTGGTATATGCTATTGACTACTGTAACAGTGTTTGAGCAATCCATTAGTATATGATATTGACTACTGTAACACTGTTCGAGCAATCCATTGGTATATGATATTGACTAACTTTAACACTGTTTCAGCAATCCATCGGTATATGCTATTGACTTCTGTAACAGTGTTTGAACAATCCATTTGCATACAATATTGACTACTGTAAGCGTTTGAACAATCTATTGGTATATGATATTGACTACTGTAACACTGTTTGAGCAATCAATCGGTATGATATTGACTACTGTAAGTGTTTGAGCAATCCATCAGTATATGATATTGACTACTGTAACAGTGTTTGACCAATCCATAAGTATATGATATTGAATACTGTAACAGTGTTTGAGCAATCCATTAGTATATGATATTGACTACTGTAATATTGTTTTAGCAATGCATTAGTATATGTTAGTGACTACTGTTATATTGTTTGAGCAATCCATTAGTATATGATATTGACTACTGTAACACTGTTTGAGCAATCCATTAGTATATGATATTGACTACTGTAACACTGTTCGAGCAATCCATTGGTATATGATATTGACTAACTTTAACACTGTTTCAGCAATCCATTGGTATATGCTATTGACTACTGTAACAGTGTTTGAGCAATCCATTAGTATATGATATTGACTACTGTAACACTGTTCGAGCAATCCATTGGTATATGATATTGACTAACTTTAACACTGTTTCAGCAATCCATCGGTATATGCTATTGACTTCTGTAACAGTGTTTGAACAATCCATTTGCATACAATATTGACTACTGTAAGCGTTTGAACAATCTATTGGTATATGATATTGACTACTGTAACACTGTTTGAGCAATCAATCGGTATGATATTGACTACTGTAAGTGTTTGAGCAATCCATCGGTATATGCTATTGACTACTGTAACAGTGTTTGAGCAATCCATTAGTATATGATATTGAATACTGTAACAGTGTTTGAGCAATCCATTAGTATATGATATTGACTACTGTAATATTGTTTTAGCAATGCATTAGTATATGTTAGTGACTACTGTTATATTGTTTGAGCAATCCATTAGTATATGATATTGACTACTGTAACACTGTTTGAGCAATCCATTGGTATATGATATTGACTACTGTAACAGTGTTTGACACACACAGAAACGAACTATAATATAACAATGGCCATTTTCCTGACTTGGTACAGGACATTTTAAGAAAAAAATGGTGGGTTGAACCTGGTTTTGTGGCAATCCATTAATATATGATATTGACTACTGTAACACTGTTCGAGCAATCCATTGGTATATGATATTGACTACTGTAACAGTGTTTGAGCAATCCATTTGTATATGATATTGACTACTGTAACAGTGTTTGAGCAATCCATTGGCATACAATATTGACTACTGTAAGTGTGTGAGCAATCCATTGGTATATGATATTGACTACTGTAACAGTGTTTGAGCAATCAATTAGTATATGATATTGACTACTGTAACAGTGTTTGAACAATCTATTAGTATATGATATTGACTACTGTAACAGTGTTTGAGCAATCCATTAGTATATGATATTGGATACTGTAACAGTGTTTGAGCAATCCATTGGTATATGATATTGACTACTGTAACAGTGTTTGAGCAATCCATTAGTATATGATATTGACTACTGTAACAGTGTTTGAGCAATCCATTTGTATATATGATCTTGACTACTGGAACAGTGTTTGAGCAATCCATTGATATATGATATTGACTACTGAAACAGTGTTTGAGCAATCCAAAAGTATAGAGACACATATGGGATCAAACAATAAACAAGAGCCTAATATCACATTGGAAGCTCTAAATTGATAAAGGTCTTTGAAGGTTGTGATTAAATTTAAAGTCAAAAATGAACTAATAATGCATTGGCAAAAAACGAAAAACAACCAAAAGACAAACAATATATACAAAACACAACATATACTAAAGACTGAGCAACAGGAACCCCAACACATATTGCGGTGATCTCAGATGATCTGGAAGGGTAAGCAGATCCTGCACCACATGTTGCACTCATTGTTTTTCTCATGTTAGTAAATTTGATACTCTGAAATTGAAGGTTTTCTAGTCATTATAATATCAATATTTTAATATCATTATTTTTACAGACTAGTTTTCATATATTAACTTATTTTGTTGCAATTGTTCGATTTAATTTAGATTTCTGCAGAAGGCTTTAAAAAGTTACTTTTGTTGAAACAAACACACTTCAGGAGGGTCTGCAGTAACATTGGAACCTTTTGACATGAAAAATTGAACAAAGCTTCAATCAATTTTTTGTATTTCAAATGTTAAATTTGCAATTTATCTTAAAAGTACTTACCTCTACTCCATTTACAAAGGATACCTTAATATGTATAACCTTGTTCATACAAAAACGAATATTATCAGTTTTTATTTTCATCAAAATTTTACACTTATGCAAGGTTTTACAAGTTTTGTATTATTGATAAATGTAATTGATTGTTTTTTGCTGAGAATAGGTATTTTCAGTATAGGCTCAATGGGAAATGTTTTAGTTTTGTTAACAAACACTAAATTTTTAGGACAAGAAACAAATGTGTCAAAATTGGTTTTATCCATGATCATTAAGGAATAGTTACATGTATCAAATGGGAGACAAACCTGGAAAAACAAAATGAACTAATAACCCCTTATTGGTTTTTTATTACTATTTACAATGCATCAATTTACAATATTTTCTCAGATGATCAATGTTCTATAATCACGTTCTACATTTGTTTTGCATACAAAATAGAATAAAAAATAATAATAAAGTCATTTTTATATTACTTTATAATATAGAGCTTGCAACAAAATATAATAGATGCTGTATTTGATTTTTGTATCAATCTGACACAATTTTCTTCTTTATTTTTCCAAGTATTTATTTCATGACTTCCATCAATCAAATCATAGCAACTAGAAGTTAACTGCACTTTTTCATGTAAAATCTGTGTTATGTTTTGTCTGTGGTTCCTGATGCCAGCTAGTACATGCCCATGCTATTGGTGGTAATCTTAATTACAGTGTCTGATTAATGGAACATGATAGCATCCTTTTCTAAGTCTATATTTCACAATATTTCAAGTTTTGACCCAGTTTTCAGAGATTCAATTATAGTGCAAAGGATTTTTCTACTTTGTTAAAGCTTAAAATCATTTAAAAATCATTAATTAAAAAGTCTTATTTGATAACTGGCATGGAATTTTAGGCTGTAGAAAGGATTTAAAACCAAACATGTCATCAATTAGTTTATAAACATCTTCATTTCTAATCATAATATGGCAAACAAATACTGTAAGTTCAGAAATTATTGCGATGTTTTTATGAATGTGAAAAATATGACAGTATCAGGTTCGCTACAATAAAAACTAGCATTCATAATTTCAGCGATGATTTTCCTTCATACAATTTTTGCAATCGCATTAAATAGATTTCGCATTTTTGCCAGTGGTCAAGGATTCACATTTATAAATGCACACATTAATTTCTTAATTTACAGTATTCATAATATCAATTAACTGACTATTATTGTGTCTATTAAGTTGTAGTACTTTGTTACCTATTCTAACATCAGACTCAGACTTTTTTTAAACTTAATTTTACTGTGCGTATTACTGTGTGTTTGTTTTTTCCACATTGACTAGAGGTATAGGGGGAGGGTTGAGATCTCACAAAACATGTTTAACCCCGCCTCAATTTTACGACTGTCTCAAGTTAGAAACCTCTGGTCTTTGTAAGTCTTGTGTTTTTTTAAATTTTGGTTCATTTATATGTTTCAGAGTTTAACTTTAGAGTGACGTCCATTATTGCGGAACTAGTATACATTATTGTTTAGGGACCAGCTGAATCCCGCCTCCGCGTGCGAGATTTTCTCGCTGTGTTGAAGACCCATTGGTAGGCTTGGGCTGTGTTTTTGCTCTTTGGTCGGATTGTTGTCACTTTGACGCATTCCCCATTTCCGTTCTCAATTTTTTTCTATTCAGTAATTTCAAAAACGATTTGGACAGTAGTTCACCATTTACTCCATGATTTTTTATTATATTTCCATATTATGAGTAGAAATACAAATCTTTTTTTGATATTGTTATTGATTACATAGTTTGCTTTAAATCCTTTCTTCAGCTTAATTATCCTTGTCAGTTATCAGACCAGACTTTTTAAATATTTCTACTTGTAATATAGCACAAATATTTGAAAATTAACAATTGCAGATGAACTTCTGTTTTTGAATTTAACAGACAAAAGAACTGGAATAATAGATATATTGTTTGCTTATTTTGTCAGATATATAACCAATATTTCAGGAACGTACAATGTACAAAGGTAAATATACAAAAGTGTATAGATTACAGAAACTTGAATTCCCTTACCAAAAGAGTCACACACCCTTTGCCTTACACAAATTTCATCACATTTTACCAACAAGTAAGTTTCACAAAAGTAAGATTCTTCTTAGAGTTTTAGACATTAAGTACAAATTTTCAACCAAGAAAGAGATGGATGTTTTCTTATTTGATTTACGAATGTGTCTTCCATCTGATATATTGTTCTAGATTGTTCAAAATACCAAAAAATGCAAAAGTTATGAATTTCGTTACAGATTTTCAATATTGTTTACGAACACGAGAGCAATTTCTCATTTATCATAAACAAAAAGGGTGTCTTGCGTATTAGTTGTAAATTAAAAGCCTAGTAACTGTGATGAGAGTTTAATTCTGGTGATCGTTTCTTTCCTCGGGGTATCACAAGCTCAGTAGTCTGGGTTTCTGTGTTGACATGAAAGATCCTTTTTACGGTCATTTTCTGTTAATTTAATGCTAATAAAATAATACAATTATTTACAAGAAGGTTTTTTTTACCCCAGGCATAACCAGGTTTGGCACAACAATTTAGAATTTTGAAGTTTTTTTTTATGTTCTTTTTCATCGTAATTGACTGTAGCATTTCAACTGTTATTATTCGAGCGTCACTGATGAGGCTTATGTAGAAGATACACGCGTTTGTCGATTAAATTATAAGCCTGATATCTTTGATGAGTTTCCATTAAATTCAAGTAGAAAAAATCGGAAAGAAGTATGCCGTTAATTAGTAGACAACTAAATTTTACTATATTGTAGAATATGTCTCTGGTCTGACGCTAAACTTAATTGACATACCTTATATTCTCACTATGACACAAATGTGAAAATTCCTGAAGAATTTGTGGCCATGACTCTGGTCTGTTGTTCAAAACTGTTATGAAAGGATGTGGTGGCAATCTGAAAGACAAAATGTTTCCAAAATTTACTGTTCCTGTTCAAACCGTAATTAAGATTTTGATTAATCTTTAACTTTTTTTTTTAAATGCATGCAAATTTATTTTTTGCAACAGGCTACAGTCTTTTGTAGACGAAACGCGCGTCTTGCGCAAAAACAAAATTTCAATCCTGGTATCTATGATGAGTTTATTTACAACCACTGGGCCGATACAACTGCTGGTTGAGTTTTTATTCCCCGAGGGTATCACCAACCCAGTAGTCAGCACTTCTGTGTTGACATGAATTATCATTGATATGGTCATAATTATAAATTAACTGTTTACAAAACTTTGTAGTTTTGGAATACTAAGGCTTTTCTACCTCAGGAATAGATTACCTTAGCTGTATTTGACAAAACTTTTATGAATGTTTGTTCCTAAATGCTCTTCAACTTCGTACTTTATTTGGCCTTTTTAACTGTTTTTGATTCGAGCGTCACTGATGAGTCTTTTGTAGACGAAACGCGCGTCTGGCGCAAATACAAAACTTCAATCCTGGTATCTATGATGAGTTTATTTATTATCATTATCTGTGGATGCTCCTTGAATTAGCATAGGTGTTGGAGAAGTCTTTATTTTAGAATATCGCATAGCAGATAGGTGGACGGATGGGAAAAAGGCGGAAAATAGAATTTTTCTCCTACAACATATTGGTTTCTAACAATTAATGAAAATAACGTTTACACATAGAAAGCTAACCAAGAGCGTGGACTTTGCAAAGGAGGTGTGGTAAGGGCCTCATTTTGGCCGTAATATTAAGTCTCTTGACATGAGATGAAACGTGTTTCAAGTATATGGATAATAACATTAACGGTCCCAATTTTTTTGCACCAGATGCGCATTTCGACAATTAATGTCTCTTCAGTGATGCTCGAGGACAAAATAATTGAAAATCCAAAGCTTATTAAAAAGATAAGAGCTATAAACCAAAAAGGACAAAAAAGTATAGCCAAAGCCGGTTAAAATTGTCAAATGTAACGTTGACAATTACACCTCAAATAGGCTACAAATATTGATTTTGTTGAAATGTGAAGCAAACGTCTGGATTTCATTGAATATATGCCTAGAAGACATAGTGCACAGGGTTCTACAAACTCAATATTCAAGTTAAGATATGATATTTGTCATAACAAACATAATGTCATAAGATCTGTTTTGTCCGCACATGCACTTTATGTATCTGGTTGTAAAGACCAATGAAAACTGGCTGGATTGATTTGTTTCAATTTGGTGGAAATTAAAACTTATACTAATTGTAGTTGCCATTTTCAAAAATACATGTTTTTCCTTTTAACAGTTGTTTTACCTATTATTTATTGTAGCAATTGCCATTATATCCTTACATGGAATTTAAGATAGAAATAGTGGTCTTATTGAACCTACTCCACTGACAAAAAAAAATTAACAAATGACAAAACCGAGTTGGTCCATTATAAAACAACCATTGTATTCTCTAATATCAGCGCTGCTCTTGAAAACAAGAGTGCACAGTTGAAATGTCTCGCCCGTTTTACCGACCATTGATTTTCTGTTGAAAGTATTAAAGATAAAGGTTTTACTACAATGACAATGAGGTCAAGGTCAGATAAAAAAAACTGTCACACAGACATGTACACCTTACAATCATTCCATAAACCAAATATAGTTGACCCATTGCTTATGGTAATTGAAAAACAGACCAAAATACAGAAAACTTAATGTTATCCAATGCACCATGGAAATGAGGTCAAGGTCAGATGATACTGGCTAGACAGACATGTACACCTTACAATCATTCCATACACCAATTATAGTTGACCTATTGCTATTAATATCTGAAAAAACAGAATAAAACACAAAAACTTAACATTGACTAATGAACCATGAAAATGAGATCAAGGTCAGGTGAAATCTGTCAGTCTGACATGTACCACTTACAATCACTCCATACACCACAAATAGCTGACCTGCTGCTTGTAGTATCTGAGAAACCGACATAATCACGTAACTTTAACCTTGATAACTGATCCATGAATTGAGGTCGAGGTCAGGTTAACCCTGTCTGACGGACATGTAGACGTTGCAAGGAACCCATATACCAAATATAGTTATCCTATTACTCATAATAAGTGAGAAATTCACATGACAAAAAAACCATGAAAAAGAGGTCAAGGACAATAGGCATTGGACAGACGTAGACTTCGTAACATAAGGTATCTGCATACAAGGTATGAAGCATCCAGGTCTTCTACCTTATGAAATATTAAGCTTTATACAAATAGTTTACGCCGCCGGATAGTAAAACCTATGTCTCGCATACTGCGACTTTCGTCTCAGGCGAGACAAAAAAAAATAAATTATTTGGTATAAACATTTGTATATATATTTTTTATGAAGATTTACAATTATCTGTAAAATTTTAAAAAATTCAATGACGTTTAAAAAATTTAAATCATTATTTAAAACTAATTAAGGTGAGAGTATAGAGTCTAGATAGTTGAAAAAATCAAATAATATAAATAAAGGCAATAGTAGTATACCGCTGTTCATTAGTCATAAATCGATTTAACTGAAACAAATCCGGGTCACAAACCAAAACTGAGGGAAACACATCATAAAATAATCTCTAGAATTTTTTATAATTTTTCCTGAGGGACAGTGTAGCAAAATTCAGGAGGTTAATATTATAGCTAAATGTTAAATATAGCTGTTTTTTTAAGCATTTTTTTTATAATTATAAAACATAAAAATAAGCTGTTTGTGAAAAGAACTAACAAAGTGTTCACTTTGCTAGTTGTCCGTGTTTGGCTTCACTTAATTTGGATTTTCAAATATTTTGGCCTCAGGCATCACCGAAGAGACATTGATTGTCAAAATACCCATGTGGTTTAGTAAAATAGCAAAATTATATCTCATGAAAACAAATAACACGATTTCCGTGTTCACAGCACCTGTTTCTAGAAAAACCTTTATCAGGTTTGCTTGTGACCAAAAGTTTGAGACAACTATAAAATATAAAACGTATGAGAATAAAAACCAAAAGGTCCTTAATCAAATAGACAATCTCGTCCATAGTCAACTTTTTCTGAGAAATTTGTACCTATGGTTTAAGCAAGCTTACATAAAACGAGGTCTTTAGTATGTATATACTCCTGCTAACATGCGAATATTAAAAACAAGTGGTGATAGTAAACAACAGTAAAAGATTTTCCTAAACTATCTTGAATTACGACTGACCATTCAAAAACGGAAGGTGCTTTCAAGGTTAGCGTCAAACATAATTTCCCATGGGTAGGAAAAGTTAGTGATTATGACTGGACAATAAAGGCAATACACAAGGATTCTTTCACTTCAAGAAGGAATATGGAGTCAATAGTTTAGCCCATGATATAGACATTATATCTTTTTTTCCTTTAAAGAGATTACGAGTGTTCTTTTTGTAAAGGTAGATCCTTTGGCAGAAAAATAACATCAAGTCTTCACGTACCAGTATATTCTAAGGTAAACAAAAACCAAATGTGTCAAGATTGATGGACTGAAAAATATTCATTGTCAGACTAACCGATGCACAGTCAAACACAAGTAGACTTTTATGATAAATGTATTCGCGGGTTACAAAAATAGGATTTATACTACAAAAAAATCATTATGAATAAAACATTTCTTTCGTGTAAAATCAAACGCAATTTGAAAGGGTTTCTTTATTTAATAATCAACAAAAAAACAAAAAAACAAAATTAAGCAATACCAACTCTGTGACATGAAACTTTGACTGGTCGAGATATTTCTCACGTCTCCTATAATCACGTAGTCTATCTCATTAATATCAGGTCTTTCATTTAAAAAGAAGAAAATTAAGCATATGTTTTACATTTTCCAAAAGCTTTAACTTTTATTCATAAAACAGATTTGTTTAACATGGAAATACAATAATGGTGTATTACTTGAAACGATTTTCTTGGAACATTTGTTCTTGTTTTATGATAAAATGATGACTTCAATTTTACCAATAGGAACCCCTGATTCATAATCTTCCCTGTAAGCAGCAGTTCTCTATCATACTAAGCTATTTTTAAATGTTTCTAAATTTGTTAGGAAAACAAAACATCAAAACATCATTCAAATGTATAGTTTTGTCGTGTTATGAGAACGGTTTCGAAAAAAAGATATGTTCATACCGTTTTAATACATTCTTTGCAATAACCTGTAACATTTGCACAATATTTTGAAGAAACAGATTTGTGAATAACATTGTTGTAAGATTCACAAACTGTAGCATGCTTTTAACATTTGCATATAACACCTCGATATTTCCCATATTATATTGTATTTTTATGATGTATAAATTTTTTCATGGGAATGATATTTTTAATCATGACATCTTAGTCTACATATTTGTTCACTGTATTTTTTATATCCTACAAATAAGTTAGAAGTTACTTTTTTTTGTTTTGCTTAAACTTTATGGTTTTTTTTAATTTTATTATTACTATTTTAATTTGTTTTGTTCAATTTTGGATAGAATACAAACATGACTGACAAAATTCATACTTTTTGTCTGTAACAGAAGATGGTTTTGTTTATTTCACAGCTTTTGATCTTTCATCTAATGACGACACGAGTTTATATTAACAACTCTGAGCTAATTTCGTGACAATAAGAATCAAACTATTAATAAAACAAAGATATTGATCTGTTTTTATGCATTGCATAGTTTGTTTTGTAAACAAAATATGTACTTTTGCAATGAACGATAGTTCATCTCTACCTACATATTAGAATATAGAAATGGAAAATTTGGTGTGATTTCAAATGAGACAACTGTTCACCAGAGACCAATGACTTTCATACACGAAATAAGGTCGAGGTCAGGTGAACCCTGTATGATGGATATGTAGACCTTAAAAGGATCCTATATACTAAATAAAGTTTTCCTGTTACTCATAATTAGTAAATTTCACACGACAAAAAAAAAAATTTTTTTTCAAGCATTCGCTGAACATTGAAAATTCGTAAGGGTTCCGCGGAACCCAGTGTCTCGCCTACTTTTGCTGTTAATCGCAGGCTCAACAAAAATGAGGATAAAAGTTAATAAAACTATTCCTCTCTATACAATCTTTTGATTGTAAGTAGCATTAGTCCAAGTTTGGTAAAAATCCAGGATAGTTTATGAATCTAATAAATGTTTTAAAAACTTAAACTGCAGACTGTATGTAATGTTAACTGGAAGAAAAACTAAGTCCAATTATAAGTAAAATCGGGAAAAATGGAACAAAATTTCCTTCTAGATACTAGCTTTTAATCATAAACAAGCTTCTGTCCAAGTTTGGTACAAATCCAGGATAGTTTAAGAAAGTTATTCAAATTTCAAAAACTATAACCACAGAGTGAATGTAATGTTTTCTGGCAGAAAAAGTCCATTTATAAGTAAAATACGGAAAAAATGGAATTTTTTTTTTTACAAAATTTACTTTTGAATATCATCTTGTGACCATAAACAAGCTTCTGTCCAAGTTTAGTAGAAATCCAGGATAGTTTAAGAAAGTTATTAAAATTTCAAGAACTTTAACCACAGAGTGAATATTTGTGGACGCCGCCGACGACGACGGAATGTAGGATCGCTATGTCTCGCTTTTTCGACAAAAGTCGAAGGCTCGACAAAAATGAGAGTAAGGACAATGGACAAATGGCAGACGGAAACTTCGTTAGAGAAGGCTTCTGCAAACAAGGTATGAAACATCCAGGTTTTATACCTTCTAAAATAGCTTTATACAGAGTTTACAAAGAGATAGTAATCCCTATGTCTCGCACTATACATTTTTCAAGCAGTCGCTGAAGCAAGAAAAGAGGTCAAAGACAATGGACATATGACAGACTGAAACTTTGTAACATAAGCTAAAAGTATCTGAATAAAAGGTATGAAGCATCTAGGTCTCCTACCTTCAACCCCTATGTCTCGCATTCTGCGACCATGATAAGTGCATAAAAAAATGCAAATGAAGTGTCTTAACATATTGAAAATTATGGTATTAAGACAGAATACCTCGAATTGCTTATTACCGGTATCTGTAAAAGTTTGATGAAAATCCGACAAAAGGTAACATTTATTTGTAAAAACATTAACGGTATCATTTTACTGCAACAGATGCGCATTTCGACAATTTATGTCCCTTCAGTGATGCTCGAGACCGAAATATTTGATAATCCAAAACTTATACAAACGTTGAAGAGCTGATCAAACCAAAAAGATCTTAAAGTTTAGCCCAATCCGGACAAGGGATCACCTTTAAAACGAACCATACCGATTATTTTCAATAATCTGGATATACAATGTATATCATAATTTCAAAACAGAATTTGAAAATCTGAAAACATATAAAGAATACCTTTATGATATAGCAGACATGTGATTTGTAAAAACATAGTTCATTCTGACTAACTAATGACATTAATATTAAGATTTTTCTTAAAATTGTAAGAACTGTCAGACAAAAGTTAAACATGTCAGTTACGTAATCACAATCTAATTGCGGCTATAGTTAAAATGAGAAGTTTTTATAAGTCTTAAAAGAAAAAAGTAGGTCAAGCAAAGTCCAAAATTAGACACTACCATTGCAATTTGTAAATGAGTGATCACAAAATAAGAATTTTGTCCTACACAAAATTAATTTGAAAGAAAACCATGAACGAATCTTTAATCAAAAACTCCACTGCAGATAATTATGTTTGCAGTAAAATTTCATACTGATGTAATGCAATTTCATTATTGTTCCATCGAAGGCAATTTTTTTTTAGGATTGGTCAAATCAAAACGTAGACAGACATTTTTTTTTTCAAAAATCTGTAATTTGGTGATGCAGAAAGCAACGGCGTCGACATTGTTCAAGACTAAATAACTGTAAACGAATAACGAAGAAAGTATGTGTAATCAAAATATAAGTAAAAAGTATGCTATAAAGCCATGTGCATGTACAACATTAGGCTGGGGATAGTTATATATCATATCCATAGATTACGTGACTCCCACTGTTCATCGTTTTATTTTAATGAAAAGACGAATGACAATACAAAGACATATTTGATTTAGGATCTGGAAGTTCGTCATGAACGTACGAAAAACATGTTGTCCTTGAAGGACTGCTCCTTTGTATGCTTTGTATGAACCCATTTAAAAGTCACTGATAAAGGCATTACATTTTAATTACTTTTTTATGCAAGTAATTCTTGTATATAAATAGATATATATAAGTACTTCTGAACCAGTGACAACTCTACAACAGATTTATTCATCGGATCACCAGCAGTGATGTTGATCCGATGGATAAATCTGTTGTAGAGTTGTCACTGGTTCAGACGTACTTATAAATATAATTATTTCTGTGACTGTATCTTGCATTAATTTGTAGGATCCTTTACAATAGATATTTCAGCTGATCTGTAACTATTCCATCTTCATGCCTTATGTATCATGTACTGTATTACAACGCTAGATTAAAACTGACGAGGAAAGGTAACACCCGGTCACCGAAAGCTTTATTATTGTGAAGCCTAGGTGGTCGGGTGGTCTAGCGCGTCGGTTACAGTGCAGGCGAATTGGTGTCACGATATCTCAGTAGCATGAGTTCGAATCCCGGCGAGGGAAGAACTAAAAATTTGCGAAAGCAAATTTACAGATCTAACATTGTTGGGCTGATGTTTTGACGAGTTGTATATATATATATATATATATAGTGCAAAAATTTTAAAAAGATTTTTGTTCAACAAGATTATAACTGACCATTCAAAAGAGATGACGCCTTCACGGATAGCTTCTAAGATGATTTCCCAGGTGTAGAAAGTGTGGGTCGTGAAGAACAAAACAATTAAATCAAGAAACTATGATTATCTTATTTCAAAGGATATGTAGCCACAAGTTAAAGAAAAGACATTGACAATGAGGAATCTATTTTATCTTTCCTCCTTTAAGAGACTAGAATCTTTCCTTTGAAAAATATGTCACAAAAAGCAAGAATATAGTGTTATAGTAACAAATCCCGAATTGTCAGATTGACAAATTTTGTAATTAGCAAAGAAATAAAGTATGTTAAAATTTTATGTTTTTACAGAAGTCAAAAGTGCGAAGTCTCGATATTTTCCATACATTCATGAAATGCATATGAAAAATTTGTCAAGATAGATAGCCTGATAACAAATATCATATTTTTTTGCAACGTACTTGTGCATAGTAAGACCAAGCAGAGCTTAAAATAAATGTAACTGCGAGTTAACTACTATAAATGAACTGTTGACATAGAGATATGTTTCATCTGTATATAATTTTGATAGTAAAATGCAAATGTCGATATTAAATTGAAAAACTTTAACGTGCAAACTATGGAAAAATTTTGAATTAAACGAACCATGACTGAAGATAAAGGGCAAAAAAGACGCCATGGAAATAAGATATACAAATGTTAATACCAAAGCCTACCAAATATCATTGAGCTATCATGAGTTATTCCTCTAAACTGGCATACTTACAAACTTTAACATGTAATTTACTATGCAAATTTTCCATAAATTAGGCCATGGGGTCATATAATCTTGATGGAAATTAGATGTACTAATACAACAACATACCAAATACCATTTACTTATTAGAGGTGGTTCATCTTAAACTGACCCAATAACAAACTTTAGAATGTAAAAGTTTAGAAGTCAATAGAGCATGACGAGGTGCACGGGGTCAAATAATCTCCATGCATATCAAATGTGCTAACGCAGATACAACTGCATAGAAAATATCATAGAATAAGTATAAGTGGTTGCCCTTAGACTGGCCTAGTCACAATTCATTACGTTAAACTAAGCAAAGGTTTCAGGCAATAGACAATGACTGAGGCAAACATTCCCCACGAATATGAGTGTGCTTAGGCTGATACAACTGCATACCAAACATCACTGACATAACATTGGTAGTTCCAATTGAACTGACTTAACGCAACAAAGCCAACGCCGACGCCAGAAACAGCAGGCCTAAGCGTTGCCTCCGCGACTTCGTCGAGGCGAGACAAATGTAAATGCAGAGCAAATACAAATTCAAATGCTTTCTACATTTAATCAAAATCAGCTGAACAATGCCAAAATCAAGGAAGTAATCAATAAATTAATCTAAATATTATGTTGAGCATTTCGAACTGTCTGAAATGAAACATCGATGATATCTTGTTCTCGTCTCTTTTAAACATCCATCTGATTGAAATCAGGTCATGCAGTATAAAAGAGAGGCGAAGGACACCAAACGGACATTCAAACTCATAAGTCGAACACACAAACTGACAGTGCCAAGGCAAAAAACTAAAAAAGAGCATAAGGCAAACAACAGTATACAAAACACAACATAGAAAACCAAAAACAAAACAGAGCAACTAGAACCATTAATGAAAGAGGAATAACAACTTATTATTTTATTCAGGAAAATCACCAATGTATATGTAACTAGGACATTCATGCATGGAACTTTGTTTGAAGACGATTTGACTGGAACATCTGCTCTGTTTTTATAAAAGAGCTCGTTTTGCCTATTTTCATTTGCAATTGGTTTTCTTAGCAGTTGCTAGTATTTCAGTAAAACCAAGCTAGCACAAATCATATTTAGAACATTTATGAATTGTCATATAAATACTTTGATTAAAGCAATTCAAAATCATTTAAACATCGTTATTAAGTTAAAAGATAAATTTTGTCGAAACGGTATCAGTATAAAATATGTTTAAAGGGTCATTAGCTGTCAAATTCATGTTCACCGATTCGACTCAAATTCTTATATTTGATTTATAACCCTTCATAAACGTATATCAAACTTGAAAACACTCTAAAATGAACATTTAACAATGCATGCACTCGATAATTTGTGTCCGCATTTTTCTTGTGTATTTTAGCCTAGACGCCATCTAATTAACCATCGAGGTGACCTCTAAAGACATCCGACGGTCATATAACATATAACGGGAAGCTCAATACCAAAATGTACGATAAAAGAGATGATTTTTCATTTCCTATTGTTAATTATCCATTTTTAGATGGTGACGGTCCCTTGTCACCATCTTATGGTGTTTATATATATCAACTTGTTCGATTCGCTCGTGTATGTAACAACGTGTTTGATTTTAACGAAAGAAATTTCTGTATTATTGAAAAAATATTACACCAGCTTTTCGATATCACAAACTAGTCAAATTTTAAACATTTACTAAATTTTATCATTGGTACAAGGACATCATTCGTAAATATAAATCAACATGCAGACATCTTATACGTTCAGGTATTTTACATCCAATCTTTTATGGTAATATTCTATACAAAGCACAAAAATGTCGTCATTCACCAAACCTTTAAACAGACTTATTCAGAAGGGATATAGTTACGATACTGTTGTCAGGTCATTAAAGGTGGCATATTTTGGCATTAATATTGATTCATTAATAGGGTCTTTGTATCGGAAAAAAACACATTATTCTAAAACCAGTTGTTGGCAAGATACGAGTTATGTTCTTCTCCTATATTTTATGATGGTATGATACTAAATCCCTAACGGGAGGGATTGTGCTTGATTTTCATATGATGAAGACATAACCTTTCAGTCAGTTTAATTGAGGTCTGGAGCTGGCATGTCAGTAACTGCTAGTAGTCCTTTTTTAATTTATGTTTCATTGTCATTTTGCTTAGTTTCTTCTGTTACCTATTCTGACATCGGAATCGGACTTCTTTAAACTGAGTTTTACTGTGCGTTTGTTTATTCTACATTGGCCAGAGGTATAGTGGGAGAGTTGAGATCTCACAAAACATGTTGAACCCCGCCGCATTTTTGCGCCTGTCCCAAGTTAGGAGCCTCGGACTTTTGTAAGTCTTGTATGTTTTTTTAATTTAAGTTCATTTATATGTTTCGGAGTTTAGTGTGACGCCCATTTTCACTGAACTGGTACACATTCCAGGTGTGGGATTTTCTCGCTGTGTTGAAGACCCATTGGTGGCCTTGGGCTGCTTCCTGCTCTTTGGTCGGGTTGTTGTCTCTTTGACACATTCCCCATTTCCATTCTCAATTTTATTATAAATATAAATATAAATAGATAGCGAACACGTGCAATTGAATTTGTCTAGGTCTGTTTGATTTCAGTAAGAAAGCAAGTAGATCATTTATCATAGTGACATGTGTAGCATAAATAATATTAAGTATTAATAATACAATAGTTATTTTAAATTACACCCAGCACGTTGGACCTATAAGTCACTTTAAACTTAATGTCAATATTTTCAATAAGCAATGTGAGATTATTACTAAAAAAGTTCCTTCCTTTTACAGAAAAATAAATTTTAAATATTTGGCGGTTTGTCTTTGGTGATGTGTCATCAAATTAGCAAATGTTCTATTATCTATAAAATTACTGATCAATGTTCACTGAATCAAATAACAAGTGTTTTAAATTATTGTAAGCTTTACAGTACAATAAGAAATGTTTTTCATCTTCGACAGATTCGTCGTCGCATAAGGTGCAGAAACGTTCACCAGGAGCCCAGTTTCAATGCGCAAAGGTAGTATACCACAGCGAAATTGTTCGATAACTGATCGTTCTTGTTTCTTGATGTTCATTTTGACTTAAAGTTCAGTCTCGTACTGATGTTTAATCGTAATGTAAGACCTTAATTTTGGGAGAGTAGTGATTTTACAAGTCCAATCGTTTTCACAGTATTTCCATAATTTTCGTTTTAAATAGTTCAATGTTGCATACATTTACATTTTCATAGCAACTGTCCATGTCCACTTTGTGAAAAATGTTCTTCATCTGAGTGTTCCACTGGCCTGATTTGTTATAGTTCCAAAGAAATACCTTTTTCGTAAGTCTATCATTGTCCATTTTTACAAGACGATTCCATCTTCTTACCAAACAAATCCACCGTCTTAAAGTGGGCTGTAACCATCCTAGTTCACTGTTCAGAGAAACAACTGGTACAAATCTGTGTAATCCTAAAAAGTATCTAACAACACGGTTTTGTACTGCTTCAATGGAGTGGTATGTTTTATATCCCCAAACACCTGCACAATACTTAATGACTGGTAAGACACATGACTCGAAAAGGGTTAAAGAATGTTTAAAATCTAACATCCTTATATTGTGAATTTTTGATATCATCCCTCCTAGTGCCCGGCCTTCAGCTTTACCTAATGTTTCGGTGGCAACACTAAAATCCATTTTATCATGGAAAATAACGCCCAGATATTTGTATTGAATAACATATTGTAAACTATTTGGTCCAATCTTGTAAAGTTGCTTTGTGGGACACGCTGTTTTCTAAAATGCATGACATTTGATTTTGAACAATTAACACTAAGTCTCCAGCGTTGGCACCAACTGTACAAAACATATAAGCAACGTTGCATATCATTTTCGTCTGCATATAAAAGAAGACTGATTTTCAAATTATCACAAGGTATTCCAGTCTCTAGATCTTTAATTTAAATAACTAAATCGTTGACAAATAAAGCAAATAAAGTAGGCGATAAATTATCCCCTTGGCGGACACCATTTGAACATTATTATAGGTTAAACAAATATGTTAATCATCGTTTTTACCTGTATAAGAATGAGTTTTTGTGAATCGAATCAGTTAACCAAATGGTTTACCCTTGTTTTACTTTCAATGTTGACGTTCTTTTCCTTTAAATAGCTGAACACGCCTAGTTCATGCGTAACCCATCTCTAGCTAAGGGGTTAAAAAGAAGGTCACATGAATACGGTTTCAATGAGGTCGAATTATTCACTTGCAGGTGAAAAATTCATCAGCATTGTTTCTTGGCTCATTTTGACAAAATTGAACCAAACTTGCTGCTAAAAGCGAATTATTATTTCACTATTTCACTTTCATTAATGATTGAACAAAAAAAAATCATATTTTAATATTTTTATATCTCGTAGCTTATGTCCCTTTAAAAAGAACATACAAATATTAACAATGACCATTGTTCTACTGTTCATAATAATATCAGAAAACATCTTTATAATTTCGTGTTAACATTAGAAAACATTTTTGAAGATACATTTTCAATATATTCACAATACAATTCACACAACTGTGTTTGAAATATTATATCAAAATGTTATCAAAATTTTTTAATTTACCATTTTACAAAATGTATTAATGTTTCGAAAAAAGTGTCATAAAAGCACAGCTGAAGATATTCAGCGGGAACATTGAAATGTAATGGTTAATAAACACCAGAAGATAATGGTTTTCAAATATAATTGACAATTATATTTAAACAAAATTTCAAGACGTTCATCGCAACATATAGTAATCTCCTTACTGCAACTTTCCTACACTACTTTTTATTTCAAGCATTGTTTTATCAAAAAAAGCAAAATATTCTCGTCCATAAAAACCCAAATATAAATTAACCTAATCAAACACAAGTTTCATGTACCTTAACTGTTCAACTGAGAAAATGTCAAAGTATAATTTAAATGGGTATTTTTATAATAAAACATCCGCTTCAGAAACCATATAAAAATAAGGAGATGAGGTATTGATCTTTTCCTTTTAATAGCTGAATACGCCTAGTTCATGCGTAATTCATCTCTAGCTAAGGGGTTAAATAGATATGTTTATACTGTCTTAATACGTTCTGTAATATCATATGTAACATTTGCACAACTTTTCATAAATGTTTTCGAAAACCCCTGTTATAAAAGCCACAAAATTTCACATGAATGTGACATTTTTACATGATATCATCCTGATATTTCTCATAACATTCAGTATTTTTATGATGTATAAATGGTGCGTGGGAAGGATATTTTTCATCATGACTTCTCTCCGGTACAAGGATTCTCATATTCAATTCTAATACCATACAAATGAATTTGATTTAGTTTTGCTTTATAACTTTATCATATTTTTATTCAATTATAACTATTTTAACTTTATTCGTCCGTTTCTCAAAAGAAAACACATATGACCAAGAAACTTTTCTGACACATTTTCAAAAGATAAGTTAATCTTCTTAAAACTGCGGTTTAGTTCATTACACAGGACGTTTTGGTTCCATTTAATGATACCCCGAGGTAACAAACTCTTGCTCGTTTCGTGACAAAACAATTACAGCCTATACAATGCAAACTAATAAAATAAACAAAGATATTGATATGTTTCTTAAAATTTAAAATTTATTTAAATATTCTTCATATGAATTTGAATTTGTTTGGCTTTACTTAATCTGTGTTTTATTTCATGATAACTATTCGAATTTCGTTACTCCAAAGAAAACACATATGACAAAGAAAAATTCTAAAAACTGAGGTTTATTTTATATCACGGCATGTTTTTGTTCCATTTAATGATACCCCGAGGTAACTAACTCTTGCTAGTTTCGTGACAAAACAATTACAGCCTATACAATGCGAACTACAATATAAACAAAGAAATTGATATGTTTTTTATACAATCACAAAAAGTAACATATATATGAACTTTTGAAATTACAAAATTTCATCTTTTCCTTTGAACCAATTGCAACTAAAACAATTTCGCAAAACAATTAAAAGATCGTGACATCTTCAGACATGCACGAAAACAAGAAAATATAACTTTTATAATAAAAAAATTCGTAAGGGTTCCGCGGAACCCAGTGTCTCGCCTACTTTTGCTGTTAATCGCAGGCTCAACAAAAGAGGAAAAACATTTAATAAAAATATTCCTCTCTATTCTATCTTTTGATTGTAAGTAGCTTCTGTCCAAGTTTGTTTAAAATCCAGGATAGTTTATGAATCTAATAAATGTTTTAAAAACTTAAACTGCAGACAGTATGTAATGTTAACTGGAAGAAAAACTAAGTCCATTTATAAGTAAAATACAGAAAAAATGGAATAAAATTTTAACAAAATTTCCTTCAAGATACTAGCTTTAATCATAAACAAGCTTCTGTCCAAGTTTGGTACAAATCCAGGATAGTTTAAGAAAGTTGTTAAAATTTCAAAAACTTTAACCACAGAGTGAATGTAATGTTAACTGGCAGAAAAACTAAGTCCATTTATAAGAAAAATACGGAAAAAATGGAATTTTTTTTTTACAATATTTACTTCTGGATACTATCTTATGATCATAAACAAGCTTCTGTCCAAGTTTGGTAGAAATCCAGGATAGTTTAAGAAAGTTATTAAATTTTCAAAAACTTCAACCACAGAGTGAATGTAATGTTTCCTGGCAGAAAAACTAAGTCCATTTATAAGTAAAATACGGAAAAAATGGAATTTGTTTTTTACAAAATTTACTTCTGGATACTATCTTATGATCATAAACAAGCTTCTTTCCAAGTTTGGTAGAAATCCAGGATAGTTTAAGAAAGTTATTAAAATTTCAAAAACTTTAACCACAGAGTGAATGTCATGTTTCCTGGCAGAAAAACTAAGTCCATTTATAAGTAAAATACGGAAAAAATGGAATTTTATTTTTACAAAATTTACTTCTGGATACTATCTTATGATCATAAACAAGCTTCTGTCCAAGTTTAGTACAAATCCAGGATGGTTTAAGAAAGTTATTAAAATTTCAAAAACTTTAACCACAGAGTGAATATTTGTGGACGCCGCCGACGACGACGACGACGACGACGACGCCGACGGAATGTAGGATCGCTATGTCTCGCTATTTCGACAAAAGTCGAAGGCTCGACAAAAAGTCGAAATTCAAACTGGACTATTCACACACAAAAAATTTGTGAAGCATCTATACATGAATATGGACAAAAATGCATGGACAAGTGCAAGAATTGTGTCAACAAATCAAAATACACTAATAGATAAAGGCAACAGTAGTATACCGCTGTTCGAAAACTCATAAATCGATAGAGATAAAAACAAATCCGGGTTACAAACTAAAACTGAGGGAAACGCATCAAATATAAGAGGAGATCAACGACACAACAAAAACACAACATTAAAATGTAACACACACAGAAACGAACTATAATATAACAATAGCCATTTTCCTGACTTGGTACAGGACATTTTTAGAAAACAAATGGTGGGTTGAACCTGGTTTTGTGGCATGCCAAACCTCCCGCTTTTATGGCAACGTCAAACACAACACCAAATAATAGTAATAATGTAATAGCATAGTTCAAATGATTTTAAAGTAAGTAATCCGACCTTTTTCCATCTTATCATTAGTTGTGTCAGAATACTAATTTAAAGATGCAGATATGGTCAACAACTGCAGAACTAAATTCAACCCTTGAAGCATCAAGGTTTTTTTTATTTCGCTAAAAGTTTTTATCTCAACAAATTTTCGATCTGTAACGGACAAAAAGATATTTGCAAGCCATTTTCCATCTGTAACAGACAAAAAGATATTTGCAAGCCATTTTCCATATCCGAGGACCAAACCTCTTGCAAAAACCAACCCAACTGGAGCGAAACTCAACCTTTATCAGTAACGTCTTAAGATACGACTGAAAACCAAAGTACTAGATTTTGGTTGGGGTTCGTGTTGCTCAGTCTTTAGTTTTTTATGTTGTGTTTTGTGTACTATTGTTTGTCTGTTGGTCTTTTTTTTTCTTTTTTTAGCCATGGCGTTGTCAGTTTATTTTCGACTTTTGAGTTTGAATGTCCCTTTGGTATCTTTCGCGTCTCTTTCAAAAACTGCAGGCATCACTGAAAAAATCTATTTTCTGTCAAAAGGTCACAACTTCCGAAAAAAGTCTCCACAAGGACAAAAATATAACTTTTTAAAATTTCTTGAGATAGGACTACAAGCCAAATATCTAATCAATTTAATAAGGCATTACAGAAACAAATATAAGAAAATGATATTTTCAAACAATTTTCCATGTTCTAAATACACAAAGTCAGGAAAGCAACTCTAACTTGATCTGTAACTTCTTATTTGGCTTGAAACCAAATATATGATGGATAGATTAAAAAAGTACGCAAAACTTACAGGAAAGAATGACGGTCGAGGAGCACCTCCGACTTGAGCGTTATGGGATTAAAACGGAAGGTGCTATGGAACGGAATATTTCCGTACACGTTTTGATATCTTTTCTGTGGATTTTATAAATAATAGTTCATGGCCTTGACCTTGTGATGAGCAGGATTTTTTGTGCGGACTAATAGAAACTGCGTAAACACGTTTTCAATAGATATATCATATCCATAAATAAAACCATTTCACTATTTGATGCTATCAATATTAAAATTGAGAATGGAAATGGGGAATGTGTCAAAGAGACAAGAACCCGACCATAGAGCAGACAACAGCTGAAGGCCACCAATGGGTCTTCAATGCAGCGAGAAACTCCCGCACCCGGAGGCGTCCTTCAGCTGGCCCCTAAACAAATAGGTATACTAGTTCAGTGATAATGGACGTCATACTAAACTCCAAATTATACACAGGAAACTAAAATAAAAAATGATACAAGACTAACAAAGACCAGAGGCTCCTGACTTGGGACAGGCGCAAAAATGCGGCGGAGTTAAACATGTTTTTTGAGATCTCAACCCTCCCCCTATACCTCTAGCCAATGTAGAAAAAACAAACGCACAACAGTACGCACAGTAAAACTCAGTATAAAAGAAGTCCGAGTCTGATGTCAGAATAGGAAACAAAAGAAAATAAACAAAATGACAATAATACATAAATAACAACAGACTACTAGCAGTTACTGACAAGCCAGCTCCAGACCTTAATTAAACTGCTTGAAAGATTATGTCTTCATCATATGAATATCAGGCACAATCCCTCCTGTTAGGGGTTTAGTATTATACCGTCATAAAATATATGAGAAGAACATAACCCGTGTCATGCCAACAACTGGTTTTAGAATAAATGTGTTAATTCCGATGCAAAGACCCTATAAGTGAATCAATATTAATGCCAAAATATGCAATCTTTAATGACCTGACAACAGTAACGTAACTATATGCCTTCTTAATAAATCTGTTTAAAGGTTTTGTTAGCTTTTGAGGTGAAAACTGACATTTTTGTGCTTTGTAAAGAATATTACCATAAAAGATTGGATGTGAAATACCCGAACGTATAAGATGTCTGCATGTTGAGTTATATTTACGAATGATGTCCTTATACCGATGAGAAAATTTAGTAAACGTTTTGACTAGTTTATGATATCGAAAACCCTGGTGTAATAATTTTTCAGTAATACATAAATTTCTCTCGCTAAAATCTAATACGTTGTTACATACACGAGCGAATCGTACAAGTTGAGATATATAAACACCATAAGATGGTGACAAGGGAACGTCACCATCTAAAAATGGATAATTAACGATAGGTAATAAAAAATCATCTCTTTTATCATAAATTTTTGTATTTAGCTTCCCGTTAATGATATAGATATCAAGATCGAGGAAAGAACAGTGGTCATTGTCTGTATTAGATTTATTTAAAGCAAGTTCAACAGGATAAATTTCTTTAGTATACATACTGAAGTCGTCATTATTGAGAGCCAATATATCATCCAAATATCTAGAAGTATTGTTAATTTTTTATATAAGATGTTGTTTGATGGGTCTTTGCTGATTTTAGTCATAAATTGTAACTCATAACAATACAGAAATAGGTCCGCAATAAGTGGTGCACAGTTAGTCCCCATTGGAATTCCGATAACCTGACGATATACGGAATCTCAAAAGCGAACAAAAATGTTATGGAGTAAAAATTCAAGGGCAGATATAGTATCAAAGCATGTCCAATTGACATAGTTCTTTTGTTTGTTGCTACTAAAAAATGACCTAAAAGAGTTTGAACATATGTATTCGCATTCCGACTTTTTAAATGCCCATTTAACAAGGTGTGTGAATTATTAATTATTGTATATATAATGTACACACGCAAGGAAAACATACGCGCAGTTCGACACAAAAACTCGATGATAGTTATGATTATTGACTTATTTACTCCACTTTACCTTCTTGTCATTGCAGTGGATACAAACACCCGTCACAAAGTCAGAGATTGCTCTGGTAGCTTTTGCATGAACCCAGCAAGTCCAAATATGCCATATGACATCAGGGCAACTAACATCACAATGATTACACAGATAATTTATTCAAAAGTGTTAGTGGCAGTGATAATGTAATAATGTTTGCTGCTAAAGACTTATTAGTACTAATCGTTTGAAACAAACATTAAAATATTATTATAAAAATCCTTGGTTGAATAATAAGTCTCATATTTTTTGTTTCATATTTTAATAAAAATAATTTCTCTATGTCATCCAGCATGTGTGATTGTGGACGCTGTATTTTCATTAGTTTTTTGGTAAATGTTTGTAACCAGTTTTGTTGCTCTCTGTTTAATTTTTCGAACGCTTATTTTCTAGACATATAAGATAATTTATTCAAAAGTGTTAGAATTGAAAAGACATAGAATTTACTTTAAATAAAGTTTGCTGATAATGGACCAAACAAATATAAAAATAGAGAAGAGCAAAATCCCTAAAAACTATTCACAAAGGGCGCCAACATTGGACACTTAAAGAAAAAAATTGACGAATGCAATGAAAACCGATATCTTGCAATGTCAGCCTTTCACAACTATAATTACTTGAAAATCTCTTTAGCAATGAAACACAATCTTCATTTAATAAGGCTATGATTTTGCCTTATTTTCTGTGGTCTTTCTCGTCTGACATTTTACCAGATACAAACTGACACATGCCATTATTTCGCATGTCTCATCACATTAAACTTGAGAAATAATTCCACGGTAAATCATCAATCCATTTGTTTCTGAAAGTGTCAAGTTGCTTCCTAAGTAGGACATTTGAAGTAGGACAATTGTCTTAAGATAATAATAACTAATCATTATTCTTATGTCATTTTGCAAAGCATGTAAATTCGTTAAGGTCAAACAATATGAAACGATCAAGATATTTGACGCTTTCGAAGATTTTTTTTTTGAAATAAGGAATGCATCTCTGTCCCGATTCATAGCTCTAAGTCCTTGTCCGGGTTTATCTTTACTTTTGGTACTTTTGTGTTTTATTTGGTCTTCAACGTTTGCATAAGGTTTTGGACTTTGTAATGCAGTGGTTGTTGTTGGTTTTTCACTTCTATATGGGCGGATACAGCTGAAGGTGGAATATCAATGCAACCAGTTTACGGTCCGTCAAGTAGCCAGGATTTGGTATTGTCATGATTTAATTGATACGTGTACATTTTGTCTGTAAATTTGCAGTTCCTGATACTTGTAACAATGTTCATACTGAGACTACGATATCTTGAAGTGTATATCGCACTTAAAGATACCTTGATTCTAAATTTTGCATACAAAATTACGAAGATAACCGAATTCGTGTTGACAATTTTGTAACCTGGTATTTTAAAACGTCACGTGGTAAATTATGATTCAAGAAATAATCGAAACCATTTCCTCTTCCGAAATTCTTTTCAGGCGTCTTGTTGATGAACAGATAATGTTGAGGGTAATTAATATTCCTGTTACATATTCATAAAATCGGCTGCACAATGCGAACGTTTTATATCCGACAAAAATAATCTTTAAAATATCAAAGAACAATAAAAACAAAGAAATAAATCATAATCCTTTTGAAAATATGTCAATTAAACACTACGTTATCCAACAATGCACAACGATTTCTTAGATTATAAAGTAATTTAAATGATAATAATCAAAAATAAATAAAGTGATTACTAGTAACTGTCTGGTATTGTTAATCATCTGTGGAAATTTAATCATATTTTTTTTATTTTTAAATTGGAAGATTCGCTGTTTTAACTAGGATTTTATCTCTAAAATATGAATAATACCAATTGTTTTACAATATTCTGAATATACATATCAATACTACTAAACCTTAATTGAAAACTAAAGAAAAATAAGAGAATACAATTTCTTGAGATGTAGCACAAATTTATCAAAAATTGTTCATTCTGACTGACAAATGACATTACATTGAAAAAAGAGACCTTTATGATATTACTTCAATTTGAGGAATTGCCGGAAAATATAATAAAATGCCACTTACGTAATCACCATTGAGTTTAGGCTAGAGAAAATAATTTAAGTTCATATAATCCGGAAAATTAAAACCAAGTTAACCATGCAAAGTATAAAATTAAACGCTGACATTTCAATAGGTAAATAAACGATTGCAAAATAAGAACTTACTCCAAGATTAAATTAATTTAAATGAAAACCATGAAAGAATCTGTAATCAAAACTCAATCAAAGAGCTGTATAATGTACCACACTATGATACTGATGCAGTGCAATATTTTTGTCGTTCCATCAAAGACACAATAGTTCAGGTAAGGTCGAATCAAAAGCTAAATATACATTCTTTAAGGAATTCTGGAATTTGGTCAGGAAGAGAGCAACGACTTTGATCAAGATTAGATTACTATAAACAAAAACCAAGAAGGAACATTTAATCAAAATATATTTATACATAACAACACTTAATGAATTGCAACATTACATAACATCCATTGATCAACAATTCCGTCATGAAAAATTAAATAACAATCAAATTCGCTATCAGCAAAGCAACAGTTATATGCTATAGACGACTTCATTTGAAATACACTGAATAAGGAATTTTGTTTTAACATTTTTTATTCCAGTGATTGCAATATTGAAGCACTACCAAAATTAACAATGGTTATGTCAGCAACCCACCCTGTAAATGAAGTTTTTAAAAGGTGAACATGCAGGAGCAAGATATGTTAAAACTATGCCATTGTACAAAGTAAAAAATGGCTCCAACAGAGTCACGAGGAAGAACAACTGAAATCGACACTTCATAAGTTTTACGGTCACCATCGCGAATTGGTTGATCGATACGATATGTCTGTGCTTTAACTCACTATCGTCCTGTTTTCGCAGTCTTTGATCTTTAGATACCAGAATAGTCTTAGCCGTAATTTTACTGATTGTGTTCTATTTCAACAACCTTTAACACCAGACTACATGCTACATCTACATGTTTACTGCCGGCATAAACACAAAACTAAGT
The DNA here is from genome assembly GCF_021869535.1 of Mytilus californianus. Classification (NCBI taxonomy): domain Eukaryota; kingdom Metazoa; phylum Mollusca; class Bivalvia; order Mytilida; family Mytilidae; genus Mytilus; species Mytilus californianus. The sequence goes on along the minus strand of NW_026262679.1, from coordinate 53,807,842 downwards.
TCTGTCATCAGTTAACATTTAACTGTATCTCAATGTTCACTGTATAAAAAGGTCCATTTATCAGTAAAACACGGAAAAATTAGTCAAAAATATATTTTCAAAATTTTGCTCTGGATACTGTCTTTTGGTCAAATAGAGACATTTATTGTCGAATTGCGCATCTAGTACAATCAAACTGGTACCGTTTATGTTATAGAAGCTTCTGTCAAAATTTCATACAAAAAACTTTAACCACAAACTTTACCTAAATGTTGACGCCACCGACACCGACGGAATGTAGGATCGCAATGTCTCGCTTCCTAGACATAAATGTTGCAGGCCCGACAGAAATCAACCTTATGCCGATTGATGCACGTTTTTTTTTTTTTTTTTTTTTAATTCCTACACAAAAATTATGCATTTATGCTACACAATTACCACAACCATTGATGACAAACTGTTTATTCGATTATTTTCCTCGTGCTATAAGCAAGTTTTTGTTAGTTTTTCAATGCATTTTTGCGGAAAATTCTGGAAAAGAAATAAGGTGCTTGGCAATTTTAAAAGCGGGTAAATACGATTTGCTTAGCCTTCCAAAATCAACCACTCATCATTTGACTGATGACGTATAATCCAATTTAAATAAAATGAAATTTGAAATGTAATTTTCGTATAGGAACTCCCTCATTTCTATGTAAGAAATCAAATCGGATATTTGGAATGTAAAGCATTTTTCGTTGTGTTATAAAATGGATTTAAACATTACATTGATTGATCCATACAGACCTCAAACGACAATAAAACTGATATAAATTGCAAGGGGTGCTCTAATGAAGATTTATTTGCACGTTAAAGCTCCCAACAATCAGATAAACAACTTGCAATTTTGAAGATCACTAGTTACTAAAATCGGTGCCAAAAAAACTGATTAATGGACGGAAACCAGTGGGAGTAGGATTTCTGCATGGTTTAGCAATTAAAATCACACTACTCGTTAAATGTTGTAATGCATAGGACCAAAATATTCGAATTGGTGATTGATTTCATAGGCACCTTGGATTAAAATTAATTACCATTTGGTCTGAATATAGGACTATAAACCAAAAGGGCTTTGCATGAGCATTTAGAAAACTATTAAGGTTTCCACTTATCCGAAATTTTTCAGTGTGTAATCAATACACCCGCATTTAAAAATACAATTCTAAGTTCTGCTTTGTTTACCTTCAATTAAGCTATTCAACAACATTTGTTTATGCGCGTTGTTACTGAGGTCGGTGAATGAGAACTAATTACTGGACGAAAACAACTGAAAGATTGGAAAGAAAAGAAAAGACTTTCTGAATGTTATATCAAAAGAAGATCATACTTTTCATAAGCTGCTGAAAAAGACCTCACATTTGAAAAATTGATCGACTGCTGCTTGCTTAAATTCTAGTTCCAATTTTAAATTCATACTCAGAACAAGAACATTTTAAAAATGTGTCTAGAAAAGATTGCATGATATGACTAGGAGAACAATAAAAACTGCCATCACATATATATGTCTATATTTTCTCTGCGTTATGCAGTGAATAAGATTATTTTTATTCAATTGCAATCAAGTTCTAAAGAAATAAACTTTGTTGACAATCCCTTTTTATAGAATCAATGTATTCAATTCTGTGAGCTGTATAGCTATGATAAGAATTAATATCATTTCGATTCCTGTCATAACCAAACAACCGCTAGGGAAAATAGACAGTTTTCATCAACTTATATAATATAGTTCTATGTAGATCATGTAGATTCAAAGTATGAATGAAATACTTATACGATGTTCTTTGATACAATCGTCGATAAAGACATCGCTGCACTTACGAAAGCTATTCTTTAATATAGCATAGTTGGCCGATGGGTCTAGCGCTGAACATTGTGCAAGCGAAATTGCCACGATGTCACATAAGCATGTTGTCAAATCCCGCAGTTGGAAAGACAAAAAATGTCCTAATACAAATTACAGATCTAATATTAATCGGCTAAATTTTAAACGTAGCATACAATCCATAAAAAGTAGATTCCTTTGAGCAAAAGAACATTGCCTACGTCAGATTTTAAAGATACATTGCTAAAAAAAACAATGAAACATCACATCACTGTGTTGAACTTCGGTTTTTCTAATCATATTATTCGTGAAAGTTTGTCCGTGGTTTTTCCTTCTTAATTACATTGATGCTGGTGATATATGATAGTGATAAGGTTCATTAATACTACTTGTTTTAATTAAAGGATCAAATAGGAAAGCTGATGAAATGTTATGCAATTGGAATATCAAAGAATTTAAAAGATACATGTATACCTGAAAGACGTTTTTCCAAAGATATAGTTTTGATAAACTGACGAAAATTTTCGAAAAACATTCGGACAATATATGTTCAGTTTCAATCTGAAAGGTAAAAATATATCCTTATTCTTTTATTACTATGATTTTCATAAAACTAAAAACCCCAAATTTACCAAATACTATCAAAATTACAGATTGGATTATCAGTTACGCTTTTTTATAATTTGGGAAGTATATGCGTTCTCTTCCAAAATTCGACCAAATGGTGTAAGAAGCATAAAATAAACATATTTAGCTTTTTTTGTGTGAAGTTTAGACTGAAAGACCCTGGTGTGAAATAAATTAGGGAAACACGAACATTTTCCTTTTGTTTTCATGTTGCTTCTTCTAAATGGCACCCATCTCATTCAATTCTATCATAAGGACATTAATGGGAAAGTAATCAAGATATCTGACGTTAAAATTACTGTAATTCTAATCCCACTCTACTGCAATACTTCGTAAGGTTAGACAAATAAAAGTTAATTAAACACCTGGTGTCTTATTAGCTTGATTCCAAGGACGCTTAATACAGTATATCATTATTTCACACATGGTTTGTAGACAGTTGCCAATCGGGGATATGTCGTGTGGTTGTAAAATAAATTTAGTGTCAATGTAAAACTTCTGTTAGATAAAAAAATATAACGCATTTTGTCTTATTGTAAAAATAGAAACGCCAAGTGCGTGATGTACTCCTATAATGTATAGTCCTAAAACAAAATATGATTAACAAAAAAATATGTTTCCCCTAAATCCAAAATTGGAGTTTTTGTGCAGTTTATAAAACATACAGGATGAATACATACATTTTACTGTTTGTTTATTATTCAATTGAATCTAAAGTTGTACTAAGGACATATATTTCATGGACAGAACCTACGCAAACTATATTTATATATGTATTATCCGTTTTGGAAACCAAATTAAGAATTGTTTTCCCTCAAAAATCACAATAATACATATTCAATTTGTATGTTAATAAAATGCTTCGCTGAGCGCAGCCTGATACGACCGCAGAGGTAGCAAATTTGGACACACTATTCAAGCTTGATACTGTCTGAATTTGGATTGTAATCAAATTTTTGACATAATATAGGTTTTTGACAGAAAATAAATGTAGTCAAAGATCTTATAAATCCATTGCGCAATACTGTGCAATTGAAGATTTCGTCTTGAAACTTTTCAAAAATTCGAAATTTTAAAATATTTTGAAAACAAAATATGAATCGTTGAAAAAAAATTGGAAAAAAAATCCCCCCCCCCCCCAACTTTTTGAAACCCCCCTTGGAGCAATAACCCCAAAACTCAATCCCAGCCTTTCCTTTGTAGTATGGAACCTTGTGGTACAATTTCAGAGAGATCCATACACTTACACACAAGTTATTGTCTGGAAACTAGAAAAATGCTTGTTTTTGGCCCTTTTTTGGGCCCCTAATTCCTACATGTTTGGAGCAATTCACCCCAAACTCCATCCCAGCCTTCCACTAGTTGTATGGAACCTTGTGGTACAATGTCAGAGAGATCCATACACTTTCACACACGTTATTGTCTGGAAACTAGAAAAATGCTCGTTTTTGGCCCTTAATTACTAAACTGTTGGCCCATAACCCCTAAAATGAATCCCAACCTTCTACTTGTGGTATTAAACATTGTGGTACAATTTCAGAGCAATTCAAATACTTATACACAAGTTATTATCCTGAAACTAGAAAAATGCTTGTTTTGGGCCCCTTTTTGGGCCCCTAACTCCTAAATGGTTGGGACCATCATCCCCAAAATCAATCCCAACCTTTCTTTTGTGGTATTGAACCTTCTTAAAAAATTTCATCAAGATCCATTCACTTAAACTAAAGTTATTGTCCGGAAACCAATGTGTCTTCGGACGACGACGCAGACGACGACGCAGACGCAGACGACGACGACATCATACCATTATACGATCCCAAAAAAATGTTTGCGGTCGTATAAAAACTAAATAGTATCGGAACCGGTAAAGTCTCAACGTAAACATTGACCGAAGGCATATCAGACACTGGTAGATGGGTAATTAGTGGCTCGCAAAATTAGAAAGGAAATCATACAAATACAAACAAACCTTTCATAGTCAATTCAATTACTAACAATATTGTCTTAACCTAAAAGAAACAACAACATTTTATATCACGTAAATGATCTTGTACTGTAAGGTACTGTGCCCATTTGTTAAGTTGTAACATGGCGAATATTTTACTGTCTTCGCTTTCTTCTGTAAAACCAATATTTAAAAAGTCAAAAAGTGCATTTTCACTTATGCCTATTAACTCTATGACAAGTCTTGTGTAAATTAATAAACTGAGACTTATTTTAAATTCATATTTCTATATACAAATAGTGAATTATGTAAAAGCATACAGTTCACAAAGGCACTGAATTAAATTTGCAAAGAATTATATCGTTTTAATTGACACAGATTTCGCTACAGCTCTCGCTAAGATATAGTCTTTTCACGCAGATGAGACAATCTACTAACCAAAGTTTGATGGTGGCTGGTAGTCATAAATCATTTACCTATTATGTCTCTTTGGGTTGATCATCCAGTTGTGTCAATATAACGGAAATATAAACAATTGTCATAAATTTCGGAGGTTTAGTTACCTATAAAACCAGGTTTAACCCACTATTTTCTTCAGAAAATGTCCGTACCAAGTCACGAATATGATAGTGGGTTGATTATGTCTAACGTTTGGTTTTGTCAGTTTTTATCGACTTACTATTTTTTAATTTACATAGGTGTTTTTTTTTATTAATACTTTTTTCATTGAGTGAAGGAATTTGAAACGTGAATAAATAAATGGAGAATGTGTCCATCGGACACAGATGATACCCCTGCTTGCATATAACGTTATAAAAGGACATAACTCAAGAACGGTAAAATTGACGCCACCCAAATTCGAACTTGATCTGAGTTTTGTGGTAATAAACATTGTATATAAGTTTCATATCATTTGGTCAGGCAAACTAAAGTTAGAGAACGGAAACGAAAAATTCAGCAATTTTTCCATTTGTAAAGGGGCATAACTCTATATCTGTAAAAGTGACACCACCCAAATTCAAATTTTAATCTGTGTTTTGTGGTATTAAGGATTGTGTATAAGTTTCATAGCATTTGGTTAAGGCAAACTAAAGTAAGTGAACGGAAACCAATTTCGGGACTTTGAAGACGGACAAATGTAACATTTAATGCCCCATCTGCAGCGGTGGGGGCATAAAAAAACATACATAGCCTATTCCAGTTTTTTATATAAAGACATTATCAAGCCAACTAATTTACACCCTTTCGGGTAATAGAAGAAGATCCTGAAGGTGGATAATGAAAACAGTTTTAAAAGGAAAGATATCATCATGTATGACCAACAGCAAAATGACGAATTGAAACATACAGAACGTAAACCTTTTCACATAAAAGTGAAGATTAAACAACACGAATCGCAAAAAATAACATTAATGTCTTCAAGTGATCGGAAAGGGTTGACAGCTGCTGTTCCACTAGAGATACCTTTCTTTTTGCTATGAAAAACTAAAGCGCAGTAGCAATCGCATTCGGTGACAAGTCATAAACATGGCTACCACAGATGGAACGTATTCGTGATCATTTCTAACAGATATTCCGTAACGTAACTGTCAATAATGTCATGATGGCGTCCGTAAATCTTTAGAACAAATAATTTCAACTTTACCACAAAGAGCCATTGGTTATGTAGCTCTCTTGTAAGCAGCAATCATATAACCAAGAAACATGATCTCTGGAATATCATATCAATTGTTGAAAGTGGGAAAGATACTTAGAAGCTGCTGAAATGGTGTTACATAATAATGGCAATGATATTAGGTGATACAATTTCAGTAAACGCCTTCTCTTTTCCAGAGTAACCTTTAAATGTGATTCATCAAATGATCGTTAGTTTCCCAAAGTCCAGTTTGTTATGGTTCGAGTTTCACAATCCTCGGTTTCCAAAACGCATATTTTGGTCCTGTCTTTTCGTCTTTTTTACTGTTTGCCACGGTATTGCCTGTCTTTCACTTTATGATATTTATTGCCCACTCCTTGGTATATTCTTATTTATTTTTTAAATATATATCAATGGGACCAAACCGACGACAGGGACTAAACTAAATGGATACTTTAGTGTGTGCAAAATTGGTCAAGCATAGTGCTTCTTTAAATGATAGTGTATTAGTAATCGAAATATTAACTTCGTAAGTCCATTGGAGCATGAAAAACAAAAGGCTCTCAAGAGCCTGTGTCGCTTACCTGATTCTACTTTGGTTTTAGAAATCATGTAAAAATAGATTAAAATCATAACAGATACCTTAATAATGATTGAGGCCAAATTTGGTTTAATATTTGCCCCGTAATTTAATAAAAAATCCTGGTGGCCATCTTGAACAGTAAATCGGCAATAAAGTAGCAACACTTCATACACCTCATAAGGCACATTTATGCCATGTTTGGTTTCATTCCATTCAGTGCTCCTCTAGAAGAAGCATTTGCATGTATTTCCCATAGGGTCTTATGTTAAACTAAGTCCCCTGCTGGCAGCCATCTTGGATGATGGTTCGGCTACAAAGTAACAACACTTGGTCAGCACCTCATTAAGAACATTCATGCCATGTTTGGCTTCATTCTATTCAGTGGTTCTCTAGAAGAAAACATTTGTATGAATTTCCCATAGGGTCCTACGTAAACTTACTCCCCCTGCTGGCAGCCATCTTGGATGACAAATCAGCTACAAAGTAACAACACTTGGTCAGCACCTAAAAAGAAACATTCATACCATGTTTGGTTTCAATCCATTAAGCAGTTTTCTAGAAGAAGACATTTGTATATATTTCCCAAAGGGTCCTTTGTTAAACTAAGTTCCCCTCTGGCAGCCACCTTGGCTAATTGATTGGCTACAAAGTAACAACACTTGTTCAGCACCTCATAAGGAACATCCATGTCATGTTTGGTTTCATTCCATTCAGTGGTTCTCTAAAAGAAGACATTTGTATGTATTGTACATAGGGTCCAATGTTAAACTAAGTCCCCACTGGCGGCCATCTTGGATGATTGATTGGCTACAAAGTTACAACACTTGGTCAGCACCTCATAAGGAACATTCCTGTTATGTTTTATTTCATTCTATTCAGTGGTTCTCTAAAAGAAAACATTTGTATGTATTTCCCATAGGGTTCTATGTTAAACTAAGTCCCTTTCTGGCCGCCATCTTGGATGATGGATCCGCTTCAAAGTAACAACACTTGGTCAGCACCTCATAAGGAACATTCATGCCATGTTTGGCTTAATTCTATTCAGTGGTTCTCTAAAAGAAGACATTAGTATGTATTGTCCATAGGGTCCTATGTTAAACGAAGTCTCCCGCTGGCGGCCATCTTGGACGATGGATCAGCTACAAAGTAACAACACTTAGTCAGCAACTCATAAGGAACATTCATGCCATGTTTGGTTTCATTCCATTCAGTGGTTCTCAAAAAGAAGACATTTGTATGTATTGTCTATAGGGTCCTATGTTAAACGAAGTCTCCCGCTGGCGGCCATCTTGGATGATGGATCGGCTACAAAAAACAACACTTGGTCAGCACCTCATAAGGAACATTTATGCCATGTTTGGTTTCATTCCATTCAGTGGTTCTCTAGAAGAAGTTCAAAATGTAAACAGTTAACGACGACGACGACGGACGACGGACGCCAAGTGATGAGAAAAGCTCACTTGGCCCTTCAGGCAAGGTGGGCTAATAAATCAAACTGATGATATCAAGGTTCCATACTCTATTTATCTAACAAATTTGTACACGCACAACAGAAAAGTACTAGAAAACGAAAAATAGATCATCTGCACGATTTTCACGTATCTGACGCGACATAAAGCAGCCATATTATTAATCTTCAAATGTACTTTTTGAAGATTGGTCAATTTACACCTTCTATGTAAAAGTACATAAAGTCATAAAGAGATAAATCAAATTACTTTTCGTAAATCTGGCAATTTCTCACTTTATCATGAAATCCATTAAAATTTCATTAATAGAAGATAACTTACATTGATGACTTTTTCCTAGCTTAAAGTGTCCACTGTACAATTTGAGATAACATATATTTGATCCATCAATGTTGTATTCTCGTTATATTACTGCAAATCCTTTATCCAATTGTCTAGTTTTAATTGTATGAAGGGTCACATTTTGTCCAACAAAAATTTGCACTTTAAATTGAATCGGATTAGGCTTCAACTTATTTTTTAGAAAACTTGGTGGAACTTATAATCAGTTGCTTGTAATAAAAGTACAGAAATTTATGATAGCCTCCTGTTTCAAAACTAAAATATTTCCGACTATCAATTTTACTTCCTAAAACACCAACATCATCTTCTATGCGTCTTTTCCCCAAGGCTGACTGGGGTAAAATATATATTGTAAACTGGACTTTTCCCGTCCAGCAATAAAACCCATGATGAAAGGGTGTCCGTTTGGCTGTGGTTGATATTTTTACTTTTTGTATACCGACACGCATACACATCCGCTTGGAAAGGGGACGTTAATTTGCTGTCCTGTGTTTCGAGGGTGTCATGCTCTCGACATATTCAAGCATTTAGCAACAACTTTGTTAATAGTCCGCAGGTGGCCTGTTGCAGAAAAATGTTTAACCAATCTTAAGGCCCTTTTTTGTTTCATCAGCTCTTCCAACGTTTTGGTTTTTCAAACATTTTGGCCTCGAGTATCACTGAAGAGACATTTATTGTCGAGATGCGCATCTGGTGCAGAAAATAGGTACCGTTAATGTTATTTTTACTATCTAAGATACAATATTTTCAAGTGGCATTCCAATTGTCCTCCCTTAATTCTCGTCAGGGTCGACCCACTTTGCAAACAAAACCCTTTGAATTGATTAATTGCATAATTTTGTTATCTTCCCTAATGTGAATGAAACATTTGCCAATGAACCTTTAGCAAATATCAACCAATCAACTAAATCAATTTTAAATTTTACACAATACACAAGTCAGAAAGCCAACTTTTCAACGGGTCAAGTTTTGCTAGCAAACTACTAAGAAACTTACTGACAAAGGGTCAATTGCAAGCTTCGCTACAAGCTAACTTGCAGACAAGGTGCCAAGCTTTATTACAAGTTAACTTATTTTTTCTAGTGGTCAAGTTTATACCTTACTGATGAGGAGTACTAGGATAGCTTACTGACAAGTGGTCCACTTTCGATAGGAAGCTTACCTAATCGCCTTCCAATTTTTTTCTTCTTATGAAATCGTTGGAATTCAGGATGATTTCAATTATTTGAAAAGTCGTAAAAAGGAACGTTTTATTTTGTTGGATGGAGGTTGTACAAAATATCACAATTCAATCATGGCCAACCCAATCTGATTAAAACTCAGATCTATTTATACGCGCTTACACGTCTGTTATAAGCATAGGAAATCGTTAATTTTGCTAATGTTATTTTTGAAAAGATTGAAAAGTGGAAAAATATAATTATGCAATTAGACGAATATATCATGTAAAGATTCAAGAACATGTCGCATAAATTAAGGCGACAGTAGTTTACCGATGTTCAAACCTCGGAAATTAATTCAGTATAGACAAATTAAGGTTACAAACAAAACCTGTGGGATTTGCACGAACTGCAAAAGGAGTGCGACCGGGTGCGTCGACAGGGTAAGCGTCTCCTGCTTTGCATGCATTAGTCACCATGCGAATCCACACTGCGGCAATATGGCACAATCAGGAATGAAACACAAGGGACTATCAGACGACTATACTGGTGTATAAAGACCTAAGACATCGAAACATCTCGCTAGTGAGTTGTGGCGAAGATACATCGTATCGGTCAACCAATTCGTGATAGTAACCCTAAACCTTCTGTAGTTTTGATTTCAGCCGATCTTCTTCATAACTCTGTTGGAGCAGTTTTTGTGTAAGAAGTACACCCCTATCGCTGAAGTCGTATAGAGTGAACATAAGCTGTGTCAATATCTAGGAAAAGATTAAGATATGAAGCAGAGCTTCTACTTTCGGTAGTATTCTATATCAAAATTGCTATGGTATATATTCAAAAATTATGAAAATCCTGTTTTGTTAGATTAATTTCCTAGCCAGATTAAACTGTCTGAAATATCATTATGGTAAACAATTTGGCCCTAAACGCAGAATTTGTCCTTCTATTTACATTTTGGTCAACAGATGTATAATTATCCAATAGTTTCGTTGGTCACTAATTTATTTAAATGTTAAGGCTAATCACTTATGTGTATACACATAGCTTTGTTTAATATTTAATTTAACAGTTCAATAAAATACGGTTTCTGGTGCGGTACCCAATGTCACTCGTGAGACAATATAAATATTTAAGGTTATCATTAACAATATTTTCTCCTCGAAATAATGCTTATTTGTAATTAAATTTAATAAGGGACTCAGTTTAGGAAGGATATTCCAATTAGCCGTATAATAACATATAATAGTAGTAACGAAAGCTTACAGATGTGCCTGGTAGGTAGTATCTATCAATTTGTCATATGTATAATAAACTCATCATAGATAACAGGATAAAAATTGTGTACGCCTGACGGACGTTTCATCTACAAAAGACTCACCAGTGAAGCTCGAATTAAAAAAAGTTAAAAAGGACAAATAAAGTACGAAGTTAAACAGCATTGAGGACCCAAAATTCTGAAAGAATTGCCAAATACAGCTAAGTTGATCTATTCCAAGTTTTAGGTTAGACCATAAGTATTTTTATTTATAAAAAAAAATGATTTTGTTAATTGTTGGATTATTTTCCTATCAAAAAAACGATTTTTTTTTTAAATTTTCTCCGTTTTCATCTTTATATACTTCATTTTTTTGCAAATATACCTGTTTTTCGCATGCATCTCATTTCTATATAAGCAAAATTACACATAATTAGCTCAAACAAATATATATTTCAAATTAAATTACTTGTTGTAAATGACAATGTTCATTTAAGTTTCAAGGGGGAGTAATACGATTGATAAAGTCAAACATGCCTCATTAACTTAATACAAGCATTATCATCACAATGTCTCCTACCTTAAGGTATATGGTGAAACAAATGTGCCATCTTGATTTGTGTTGATAGCAACAGCCAACTGAAGCTTTAACAGCGCTGTTATTGCCTGTATAATTCCATTTAGGTTTCTGAAAGTTATGTCATGAAATAATTAGATCAGCACTTCATTTTTTTAAATATTGTAACAGTGTTCATAATTCATTATAATCATAATTCATAGACAATAATAGCAATTTTATGAAAGAATCTACGTCGATGTGAATTTCCACACAGTTCTTTGGACACAGGAGGGGGAAGAAAGTAAATTCTTTCAGGAACATTTGCTGGAAAAGACGTGGTCCACATGTTCTATTGTACGTATGTACTTTAATTTAGGTATATGCCATGATAGAACTTTCAAAACATGTATTTCATTTATCAACCTGTTCTTTATAAAACATAAATGATTTACAGTCACAAAGTTAAGTAAGATAAGTAAACCAGTTATGGAAGTGAAAAGATTTTAAAAAAATCCTCGGTATTTTAAATCTAAAAATAAACAGTTCTCCAATCATTTTAAAAGTTTTATGTGGCGCGTACGAGCCGTGAGAATAAACCACCAAAGTTCACTGTTAATGCTTGAATGTTAGACTCCCTTTAAGTTAACGAAGCGTAAAATCCAAGCCAAGAGTGAACTTGTCTGTATATACCTGTTCAATCTCATAGATGCTTCCTTACATCAAATGTGTATATGATTTTATGTCACATAGTATATGATATGTTCGGGGGGAACAAATATTAATGTAACATTAGGAAAACAAAGTTTTACATCAACTTACTTTGCTGACGGTACCAAGTTCAAAAGACATCTCATGATAAAATCATATTCAATGACTCCTAGTTGGACTAAATCGACCACGGCATTACAACAAGTAACTGCTAGTATATTGTTCTTGTCTGTACATTTCTCTAAAAGTATGGTCAGTTCATCCACCTTTAAAAAAGTTAATTAATATATAATAAAAAAAAATCGCAATTTCATGAGGTTAAGTTAAAAGTATGCGTACTTTCTAGGGGATTTCTATACTTCCATTTAGCAATCTAGAAGCAATGACATTCGTCTCCATTTGAAAATAAAGAAGGCGGGAATATTTTATTTTATCCTAAAATCTGCCATTTCACAAAAGATGAAAAGCTAATAAGTTATCATGGATAGGCTTCCTTCTTTTACTAGATGCATATTTTAGATGATACAAATCTTCTGAGACATGCTCTTACCTGTGGCGTGGATTCTATGATTGTTCCATATTTCTCTTTCTTTTTGCTGATGTCTAATTTTAGCTTTCGAATGGCCTGCAAAAGAAATAAATAAAAGTAAAAAATTTCAACAACAGATTTGTCTTAACGACTTTGCCGTCAAAGTCGAACCTATCGACTTAACCTGCTTTCTTGTACTTCGGAAGAAAGAAAATACCTATACCATATAGATATTTGTTAGATATAGGGAGCAATGTGGATACAAACAACGCAAACCTTGTCTATAAATTAACCTTTGATGTCTCATATCATAAAAAAGTCGTAATTGTAAATTTCTAGTTTACCAATGTTCCTTCCACTCTCACTACTCAATTAAGAAGATACAAATTAAGGTAAAAACACAAAACTGAGGGACTCGAATGAATTCCGAAGGGATCGAGACCGGCTAGACCAATTGTAAATTACTAGTTTACCGATGTTCCACTCTCACTACTCAATTAAGAAGATACAAATTAAGGTAAAAACACAAAACTAAGGGAATCGAATGAACTCCGAAGGGATCGAGACCGGCTAGACCAATTGTAAATAACTAGTTTACCGATGTTCCACTCTCACTACTCAATTAAGAAGATACAAATTAAGGTTAAAACACAAAACTGAGGGATTCGAATGAATTCCGAAGGGATCGAGACCGGCTAGGCCAATGGTAAATAAAGGCGACATGAGTGTACCGATTTTCAAATCTCGCAAATCGATTAAAGAGACAAATCAAGGTAACAAACAAAAACCGAGGAATCGTTTGAACCACAAAAGGAGCGAGACCGGGTGTGTCAATAGGTTAGACGTCTCCTATGCATGCACTACCCGTCATGCAAGTTCACACTCAGTCAAAATGTCACAATTGAGAATAGGACACAATCATATAATAACATAATCGGTACCAATTTTCTGCACCAGATGCGCATTTCAACAATCAATAATCACAGATCAGACGACAATAGTGCAATCGAAAGATCTCACACTACGAAAACACGAAAACGCTTGTGAGTTAAGACACCGACCCATCGTATCGGTCTTCCAATTCGCGATAGTGACCGTAAAACTTATAAAGTGTTGATTTCAGTAATTTTTCTCTTAACTCTATAGAAGCAGTTTCTGTGTAAGGTTAAGACCCCTGTCAATGAGGTCCGTATAGTGTGTAAATACACGAGCCTATATATAGTACGAACTGAGATTTTTATGGTCATACGAGGAGCAGAGAGTGTAAATAGGAAATTGACTGTTGGAAGTTTAATCTCAAGATCGCTGGAATATATGAGATGTAAGCACTCATCGAAATGTAGGTTAAATCATACATTAGAATAACTACACATGTAATATGAGGATAATAATCTACATGTAGGCTTCATGCCATACCGATTTATTATATCTAGTAATTCAAGGAAAGAAAAAGAAAAAAAAAACAGGTCACCCCATTTAGTTTTATAGATGATATGCAATTGACGCAGTGGATGCTCAAAAATATATATTTTACAGTTGTATTGGGTCAGATATTACAATATCATTTATTATTCTTGTCAGATTTCATATTTTCATTTGAGACTGGTTAAGTGTAAGTTTCTATCGGTTTAAACATGTTAAATTCAACTTAATAATTCATCAATTTTACAAGTCAAGGTTTTTTTTTCGATGTCAGTTTATGAATGAGAAAGTAGCAAATAAGACATTTTTGTTCTTAAGTGTATATTGGTCTAACTTTGCGTGAATTTGAGAATTCAAACGTTTTATCATACCATTTTGACTTATATATATCACATGCATTGTGTAATTATATTAATCTAATTACAACTAAATCTCTGCACTAGGTAACTTTGTGTTATGCTTGGTCGCTGCGTACGAATATTTAATTTTAATTATATTATTAATCATATGCTCTAGTTTTTTTTATAAAGAAATGCAATATAATAAAGATAAAGATATACCCAGGAATAAGTATCGGTAAGCATACAATAGATAAGCGATGGATGCGATACCGCATAAAACGATAATGCATGCTTACATGCAACATGATAGGAAATTTCATCTTGATCTGATTTGTTGTTCCTGAGAAAATGCCATAACAATTTCATTTGACGGAGGGAGGGACGTATGGACCAGCATATACTCTTTCGGAGCGGGGGTATAAAGACAAAGGCAATGGAAACACACCAAACAATCCTTCGATAAAAAAAAACAAAACAACATCTTAATTCTAATCGGTGTAATACCATATGAAATATATTTGATATACTTATACTTAAATCAACCAATACGGGAATCAATATCAAACGCTGAGAGTCAAAGTATATAAATCACCCATAGTTTGTTGAAATATTTTTTCACATATGCATTCAACGATATCTTTTTAAGTTTAGTCCTATTTCATGTTTGTTTTATGTCCTGGTGTAGTTAGGAAGTCATGATAGGCAAATAAATAAATTTATTATATACTTAGTAGTAAATATAAGGAAATTGTAAGTGTAATACAATCAATGGCAAGCGAGTTATAACAGCAATCCAAGAAGATATCGATATCAGTCACGATTGCAAAGGCTTAATCAAACACCTAATCTGTATGACGTCAGCCCATCGATCTCAATCACGGCTATACCCTTAATCCACATTACGTCATGTCACGTGAAAAACATCTACTTGAGGTATATAATAAAGTGTATATGATATGGCTTTTTTCAATATCATACATCATATCAACCCTCAGCAAATATAATTCTTCGATCAGAACTCTTGGCGATTACATTGGAATCTCGGATTGATAAGAATGTAATATTGAAACAGTCATATGATATTCTCTATTTATCTTGTACATGTACATGTACCTTTGATAATAAACAATTATGGCCCTCAAGAAAATTTAATATCCAAAATTATTAAATCGAGGAAAAAAACATATACGAATACCATAGGCAAAGATTTTATATATTGAAGTAGTTACTGGTAAATAAGAATAATTTCATTCTGATGAAGAGTACGTTATTCTCAAATTTCATTTATAATGAAAATGATAAAATACAGAATCGAATATCTTAAACGGGGCAGTCGTATGATAATATTATAACAAGACAAATCAATAATTAAGGAAACAGATGTATGTATTGTACTAACAGCAAAAATATACTTCGAATACTATAGACATATTTTTTCATATTGAATTAGTGACTAGCAAATAAAGATAATTTCATTCTGATGAAAGTACATGTACATGTTATTCCAAAAATCTACGAAAGACCATGATGTATTTTAATTTCATTCTGATGAGAGTACATGTACATGTTATTCCAAAAATCTACGAAAGACCATGATGTATTTTAATTTCATTCTGATGAAAGTACATGTACATGTTATTCCAAAAATCTACGAAAGACCATGATGTATTTTAATTTCATTCTGATGAAAGTACATGTACATGTTATTCCAAAAATCTACGAAAGACCCGTAAAGAACACCAAATAATACATTGGAGATGAGTTATGCTCTAAGTATTCGATAGTGGGATGGGAAGGGCTATGATCATATTCCTGTTTAAAATTAAATCCCTTAGATACATTATTAATGTATTTAAGGGATTAATTAAAAATATTAACAGATGACAGAATCCCAAATATCAGTACCCGTCTACCATTTGTATTTTACGCAATTACGGAAAACAAGCATCTATAAAAACAACAAAGACGATCTCAAATAATGCACCATTTCAATTTAATTATACAAAGACAAAAAAATTACATAAAACATCAACAATACGGCAAAACTTTTACTTATGAATACAATTTTTTTGTCATTTTTCCTTAGAACTTCTTTAATATTTAAATGAAATCCATATTGTCTTAGGTTAGAAAATTGATTGTTTTGAATTCTACAATCATTTAAGAGACAAGTCCAATTCAAACAGATTATAAGGATATTGTTTACATAAATCTCTAGCACAACTTTTAATATCCGTAAAGAACACCAGATAATACATTGGAGATGAGTTATGCTCTAAGTATTCGATAGTGGGATGGGAAGGGCTATGATCATATTCCTGTTTAAAGCATTTCATATGCATGATGTAAAGTCTGTTTTTAGAGTTCGTGTAATCTTTTGGTATCCGGTATCATTACATTCTAGCATTTCTTTTGAAGACGGTTGAAATTTTTCAGAATGTATTGAAGTTGTTATATAAATAAAGCAATAGTAATGAATAGTTTTTTTTAAAGAGATAACTCAAAATGCCTTTTTTATGATCATGTATTGAAAAGAATTTCCTTTACAATATTAGTTCCAAATGGCTGAAATATTCTGGAACATTATTTGTACTGGAAGAAATATTTCAGTATTTGTTCCTGACGGAAGAAAGAGTATTAAATATTTGTCCTATCAGGAACAAATATTATAGTATAATAAAAAAAAACGCCGTTTCAAGTTAACCAAGCTAGTATATGCAACGAACACTGAGAAAGGATACTTTTGTAAATATGACGATATGCCCTATCGCCGGCTGAAGTTTTATCTATAAATCCGTCACGAGAAGGGCATCATAATGTTTATTGGATAGAAGATAAACGAGAAGAAGAAACTTCCATTCGGTGAATATTTTACATTTGAAATGTTCCCAAAAAGAAGAACTAACGAAATGTAACACGAAAGGTTTGTTTCCCGTCTGGGAAGTATTTTGAGGAGGACCGTTCTTAGTTTATATTTATTGCTTTTCCATGTGAGGATTTCTTTTCTGTTACTTTCCCCAAAGGAAACACATTCCATCGTCAGATTATTTTGTCTCCCAAACGGAATATAGAATAAAAACCCGCTTGCAAAGCCGATTTGGTCTCGTCAACGTATAACCCACATTTCCCTTATATTCTGTTTGTTGACTCAGATAAGCCATTAAAATGAATCAAGTGCTTCCCTTGAAACAAACTGAACCTTAAGGTATAATGCTTAAATTGATTATCATACATTGCCTTTATCCTTGTGTTGACTTCTACAAACCTATACCATGGAATTAGAATATGATAATAACAGCTAAAATTAACACTTTTTAGACAATAAATACTTTCATTTTTTCTGGAATTCTGTATAAAGTTGTTGCATTAAATAAAACTTCTGTATTAAGGGAAACCTATAGCCATTGATTGAAAAGGTTATTATGTGTTTTGGTAACTAACGTCTTATCCCAACCTCACCTCGATATAATCATTTAAACCCTAACAAGTGAA
The DNA here is from genome assembly GCF_021869535.1 of Mytilus californianus. Taxonomy (NCBI): domain Eukaryota; kingdom Metazoa; phylum Mollusca; class Bivalvia; order Mytilida; family Mytilidae; genus Mytilus; species Mytilus californianus. The sequence continues at coordinate 53,789,931 of NW_026262679.1, read as the reverse complement.
ACTGGGCTATGAAAATGTGAGAAAACATATACTCTAGATTTTAATGACTATGCTTGAGAATTATGGAATTCACAATTACAAACATTATGGCCATTTTACCCTAAATCTGTTTCATTGACGGGAGTGAAAATTTGATAATAAAATAAACTGTTAACACACTGTCGGCAAAAAATTCCGAAAAAGACAATCCGATGGACAGCACAATTGTTAATTGATTCAAAGTTGCTGGACCATGACAGAGAGGGCAGCTTTTCAGCAAGAACGTCAAGCTGATATAAACTGATATTCATGCAACTTTACAGAAAATATAATTGTCTCCCCTTTTGCGGTCGCAGTACAGACACAAAACAGAGACAGAAAACTGAACATTGAAAATTGCTAATCAATTCAAAGCCACTGAACCATAAACTAGGGGACAGGGCCTCGAAATAGTCATCAAACTGATATGTACTGATAGTAATGCAACTTTATAGAACATATCATTGATCTATCACAAGTAGTTCCTATCAAACTGATTAAAGCAGAAAAACTTAAGGTTGAGAATTGCTAATGAATTCAACGTCATTGGACCATGGCCTAGGGGACCGGGCCTCGAAATAGTCGTCAAACTGATTTGTACTGATAGTAATGAAACTCTATAGAATATATCATTGATCTATTACAAATAGTTCCTGTCAAACTAACTTAAGCAGAAAACTTAACATCGAAAATTGATTGTTAATTTAAAGTCGCTGAACCCTGACATAGGGGACATGCCCTCGAAATAGTCGTCAAACTGATATGTACTGATAGTTATGCAATTTTATAGAATGTATCATTGATCTCTTACAAGTAATTCCTATCAAACTAACTTAAGCAGAAACCTTAACATCGAAAATTTATTGTTAATTGAGAGTCGCTGGACCCTAACATATGGGACATGCCCTCGAAAGAGTCGTCAAACTGATATGTACCGATAGTTATGCAACTTTAAAGAAAATATCATTGATCCATCACAAGTAGTTCCTATCAAACTAACTTAAGTAGAACACTTAAATGTCCCTTTGGTATCTTTCGTCCCTCTTTAACAATTTGTTGACGTCGCCAATGACAAAAACGACGCCGCCGTCGCTGGAAAAGCAACACCTATGTCTCGCCTTCTGCGATTTTCGTCGCATTAGACACAAACAACGTCCTAAAGATTTACTTTCAAAAGATAATTAGAATTTTAATTCATCGCTATGACGTTTTGATCGTATTCTTGTACATGGGCGTAACATAGGAATGCTTCAAAAATTTGACGTTTATCGTATGATTATATGATACTTGTTATTCGCGGTTTTAATTAGAAATAAGATAAACACGTTCTAATTTTAAATTTTTGAAGTTCAGGTGCACCTATTCGTAGAAGAGCAACCGCAATATTGATTAAATATTTTCAGTGAGGCTCCTGTCGGAAATTATGGTAAACTCCCAAATCACTAAAGTAACTAATATAACGGTTATCCCTAGTATTATTTTTTTTAAAGGAAATAAAAGAGAATGAATACATATAAAGTTAGTTAATTTGTACAGCGATATAAACATGTATTCTCTACCATAACAGATGGGTTATCTTAAAACAAACGCCTAGACGACGAATTTCAACACAGTGGTCAAAAGCATTGGACTTTCTTAATTCTCAAATTAAAACCGACAACGTAATTCATTGCAGTGGTTCTAATGTAAAAAGACTAGAGAAAATTTTATTTCAGAAGCTTTTTTTTATTTATGTGTATTGAAAATAAACTGCTTTCGACAATTTGTAAATAATATATTTGACTTTAGATTTAGTGGGGATTTTTTTATCGACGTATATCATACTTGTTCTTAGTACATTTTGACATTAGTAATCAAATACTTTTAAAATGTCTTTTAACTGGACTTAGACACAGAAATGTTTAAATTAATATGTGAAATGTTTGTACTACGACATCCTCTTTATCACCAGAACGGAAATATTTAAGAAAAGCACCAACAATGGAAGCAACGTCCAGTCATTGCATTTGTGGCCAATTTTGAAACAATGTGACAGTTTTACATGTTTATAGTAAAAACAATTTATTAAACTCAATGACACTTTTATCGTATATTGAAAGAAACAAATATCTATACTTAAAATAGAACTATGATCTTTTGTTAAAGAGTATTTTGTATGAATTTGTATTACATAATAAAAAAATAGTAACTTTATTCGTAAGACATACAGCTCATACAATATAAACATTTCAAATAAGAAAATGCCTGTACCAAGTCAGGAATATGACAGTTGTCATCCATTCGTTTGATGTGTTTCCGCTATTGAATTTGCCATTCGATTAGGACTTATATCTAGAAATTGACTATGAGGGTCGGTTGAAAACAAAACTTTACGACAAAAGAGATGATTTCAGCTCCTAATTGTGACCTTTTCATTTTTAAACCAAGAGTTCCAAATGGTGAAGTTGAAATCATCACTTCATAAATTTTACGGACGCCATCACGAGTTGGTTGACCGTTCTGGAATATCCGTTTCACAGATGATATCGGATATGTTCCTTATGTCGTAACTACAATCCCGTTCCCTTTTCACGAATGTGATCTACCAAATTAGACTATTTAACGGCTTTGTAATAACATGAGCAACACGACGGGTGCTACATGAGGAGCAGGATCTGCTTACCCTTCCGGAGCACCTGAGATCACCCCCAGTTTTTGGTGGGGTTCGTGTTGCTGTTGTACCCCTATTTGTGACATTTTTACCTATTGTGTCTGTTTGTTTTGTTCACACATCGTTGTCAATATAATGGAATTTGATGCGACTGTCATACAAGTGAGAGGTTTAGCTAGCTTTAAAACCAGGTTTAATCCACCATTTTCTACATAAGAAAATGCCTGTACCAAGTCAGGAATATGACAGTTGTTATCCATTCGTTTGATGTGTTTGAGCTTTTGATTTTGCCATTTGATTAGGGACTTTCTTTTTAGAATTTTCCTCGGAGTTCAGTATTTTTGTGATTTTACTTTTTTAATAACTATTCACAGCTCAATAGAATCAAGTGTTCAGCAGCCAGTATTTAATGTACAAATCACAACAGAGAATATACAATACTGTCACAATTACGGATCTAAGATATAATAAGTTTCCTAAATCATTCAATTCATTTACATTATGGACAGACAATAGTCGTACAAGTTTAAAACTGGATGGTCATCTCAAATAATAAGTTTTAAAATAAATTTTTCATAGTGGCATATTTTTAATCTTATTAAACACTTCTTCAAATTTACCAACATCTTTCAACATTGCAGTTTTGAGCCATCTTTATGCCTTCATAAACTGTTAGATCTTTTAGAAATATGACATACTATATAATAACTGTTATAGCCTAAACGTACACACATGGCTGTTCTTCCAACATTAACCTATCATATAAGCTGAAATGTCTAAACAACAACATGATCATAACCATCGAGACGAAAAATTAGCCATTACATCGCTGGAGGGAGCAATTCTTCGAACCATCCTAAATGAAATCACCCCTTCGAACCATCCTAAATGAAGTCACCAAAGAATATGTTTAATCTTACAGAAAAATCGAAGGTCTTAACCATTTGATTTTAATTTCTGTCTTCTACTCTCATATCATATGGCACCAGCAAATTACGTCAAGAAGAGTTATATCGTGTCATTATTTTTAGTTCATTTAGTTAGTTATATAACCTTTCAGACAGATATCGTAGCAATTTACTGAAAATAAACAATAAGTGGGAGAAAAGTAATTAAACCCGTGTAATTAGGCATAATAATTTGGATTTGACATTGGTATCTGAAAGTTTGCCCTATTGATATCTTACAAGGAAAGATTAGTGAAAAGGCACGATCCAGTATTCGAAGATTTTTTTTCTACATTTATAAATAACTTTTCGTATAAAGAGTAAGTAGAAATCTGCATTTATTAATTTTGCCATTATTAGGTGTAATAGAGGAACGAAATAGTTATCTAGATGCCACGTGCACTCATTAAACAGCCACCAACGATTGTCTTAGACAATTTCACATTTCGTATAATTTTCCGACAGTGCTATCTTACCTCTCCGAGGGTATCCCCAGCCCAGAAGTCAGAACTTCTGTGTTGACATGCATAATCATTGATATCGTCGTAATTGAACATTAACTTTTACAGAACTTTGCAGTTTTCGAAAAACTAAAGATTTTCTACATCAGAAATAGATTACCGTAGCTATATTTGGCAAACCTTTTCGGAAATTTGGATCCTCAATGTTCGGCAACTTCGTAATTTATTTGGCCTTAATTTTTTTTTTTTTTTTTTTGATTCGAGCATCATTGATTTGTCTTTTGTAGACAAAATGCGCTTCTTGCATACAAAATTTTAAGCCTGGTATGTATGATGAGTTTATTTACCTAATAGGGGAAATATAGTAGCAGGAAAATTCCATTACGTATTTTCAGTTGGATTTCATTTCCAACGGAATAAACTCAAGTGCATTTCATGTAGCGGGTGAAATATAGACACCGCATGGCAAGATAGAAAAACACCAGTAGCGAGTTGTGAATTAATCAAAAAAGACTATCCAAAACCTGCAATAAATGTCAAATTATCCTACAAAATTGCTCGGACACATTTAATTTTAAGACGTAGAGGAAACCAATGCCAAATTCCCGTCTCATGACGGCAACCTAAATAGGCGGCAATCATCAACCGGGTTTTGTAATTACTACATCATCCCCGTATTATCTTGATCAATGGGAAAACAAAACTGAAAATTCACAAAATTTCAAAAGGTAAAACAAAAACGAGAAAATACTTTAATTCAATTAAACGTGTCTAAAAGAAGACAAAATACATTCAAATAAACTTAATAATAACACCGCTTCGAATAATACTAGAGGTTATTAAAAGCAATGGCAAACTTAAAGTTCTTGTTTTTCAATAACGAAATCATGCATTTCAATAAAATATAATTGGTAGCTGCATAACTGAATAAATTTCATCATATAGCTTAATAAAATGCTCCGCAGGGCGCAGCTTGATACGACCGCAGAGGTCGAACCCTGAACAGTTGGGGCAAGTATGGACACAACATTCAAGCTTGATACAGCTCTGAATTTGGATTGTGATTAAATATTTGACACAGCATAGGTTTCTGACACAGAATGAATGTGGTCTAAGAACTTAAAATTTTTAAATTGGACATTCACCTATTATGGTCCAATATCCAAAATCTAAATACATGGTTAGATTCAGCATATCAAAGAACCCCAAGAATTCAATTTTTGATGAAATCTAACAAAGTTTAATTTTGGACCCTTTTGATCTCAATGTGGACAAAGTTGATAACGGGGCCCAAAAATCAAAAATCTAAATACATGGTTAGATTCAGCATATCAAAGAACCCCATATATTCAATTTTTGTTGAAATCAAACAAAGTTTAATTTTGGACCCCGATTTGGACCAACTTGAAAACTGGGCCCATAATCAAAAATCTAAACACATGTTTAGATTCAGCATATCAAAGAACCCTAAAAATTCAATTTTTGTTAAAATCAAACTAAGTTTAATTTTGGACCCTTTGGACCTTTATGTAGACCAATTTGAAAACGGAACCAAAAATTAAGAATCTAAATACACGGTTAGATTCGGCATATCAAAGAACCCCAATAATTCAATTTTTGATGAAATCTAACAAAGTTTAATTTTGGACCCTTTGGACCTCAATGTGGACCAATTTAAAAACGGGGCCCAAAATCCAAAAACTTAATACACGGTTAGATTCAGCATATGAAAGAACCCCATATATTAAATTTTTGTTGAAATCAAACAAAGTTTAATTTTGGACCCCGATTTGGACCAACTTGAAAACTGGGCCCATAATCAAAAATCTAAATACATGGTTAGATTCAGCATATCAAAGAACCCCATATGTTCAATTTTTGTTGAAATCAAATAAAGTTTAATTTTGGACCCCGATTTGGACCAACTTGAAAACTGGGCCCATAATCAAAAATCTAAATCCATGGTTAGATTCAGCATATCAAAGAACCCCATATATTCAATTTTTGTTGAAATCAAACTAAGTTTAATTTTGGACCCTTTGCACCTTTATGTAGACCAATTTGAAAACGGAACCAAAAATTAAGAATCTAAATACACGGTTAGATTCGGCATATCAAAGAACCCCAATAATTCAATTTTTGATGAAATCAAACAAAGTTAAATTTTGGACCCTTTGGACCTCAATGTGGACCAATTTAAAAACGGGGCCCAAAATCCAAAAACTTAATACATGGTTAGATTCAGCATATTAAAGAACCCCAAAAATTCAAGAATAAAACCCCATTGAAATTGATCAAGAAATAAGCAATTTATACGAAGTATATTCTTTTGCACAATAATGTGCAATTGAATATTTCTTGCTATTGCGCAATACTGTACAATTGACAATTTCTTGCTATTGCGCAATATTGTGCTATTGGATATTTCTTGCTATTGCGCAATACTGTGCAATTGAAGATTTCTTGCTATTGCGCAATACTGTGCAATTGAAGATTTCTTGCTATTGTGCAATACTCATGATACTGTGCAATTGAAAATTTCTTGCTATTGCACAATACTTATTGTATAATAATTTACACATCCTGTTTGGTGTGTATCTCCTACCATATCATTCTTATTTGCTTTAAAATATAAATCAGAAATAACCAACTTAAAATGGAAAATTTTAAAAGAAAAAAAAAAAGGAAAAAAAGAAAAAAAAAGAACCCCCCCCCCCCCCCCCAAATTTTTGGAAACCCCTTATGATTCATCACACCCAAACTCAATCCCAGCCTTCCCTTTGTGGTATGGTATCTTGCAGTACAATTTCAGAGAGATCCATACACTTGAACACAAGTTATTGTCTGGAAACTAGAAAAATGCTTATTTTTGGCCCCTTTTTGGCCCCCAATTCCTAAACGTTTCGGGCAATTACCCTCAAACTCAATTCCAGCTTTCCCTTTGTGATATGGAACCTTGTAGTATAATTTAAGAAATATCCAAACACTTACACACAAGTTAGTGTCATGAAACTAGAAAAATGCTTGTTTTTTGCCCCTTTTTTGGCCCCTAATTCCTAAAATTTTGAGGCAATTACCCCCAAAATCAATTACAGCCTTCCCTATGTGATATGGAACCTTGTGGTACAATGTCAGAGAGATCCATACACTTACACACAAGTTATGTCTGGAAGTTACAAAAATGCTTATTTCTGACCCCTTTTTGGCCCCTAATTCCTTAACTGTTGGTACCATAACCCCCAAAATCAATCCCAACCTTCCTTTCGTGGTATTGAACCTTATGGTAAAATTTCATGGAGATCCATTCACTTAAACTAAAGTTAGAGTGCGAAAACCAATGTGTCTTCGGACGACGCCGGACGACGCCAGACGACGACGACGACGACGACGACGACGACGACGACGACGCCAACGTCATACCAATATACGACCAAAAATTTTTAATTTTTGCGGTCGTATAAAAAGTGTTAGAAAAACAACATGCACTGCCCAAAATATTTGACAATCGTAGCTTTACAATAACATTTGTCAATCAATTTATTAGCCAAGTGAGTGATAAAAAAAGATATTTCTTAACTTGTTTGCCTTATTAACGGAATTTTTATGTACAAATTGCATGTAAATGTTGTCTCCAAAATAGCTTAGTTATGTCTCTATCTCAGTGATTTTCGCAGAAAGAAAATCAAAAATTTAATTACATCACTGAAATGTGAATATAAGACATACCTGCCAACTTATCTTCATGGGGGATTTTAAGCGCAAGAAGAACTTATGTTCCTCTTTTATTGTCATAAGTGTTTTTAATCTACTACTATATTGTTTGAATGTGTATGTATATAATTAAAATCCCTTTTAACTCATTTGAATGTCTGTTTTGAGGTGCTCAGTTTATGAAATAAAGAATTTCAAAATTCAGGTAATCACCTCTCATGGGGGATATCCCCCATAAATCAGGATAGTTGGTAGGTCTGATAAGATCGTGGCTATACATATTTCTAATGGAAAAAAAACCTCATTGCAGCGAATCCACATATATCACTGGTTAAAGAAAACACCTTTTTATTCACTCAAACAACCCGTAAACCTAGACAGAAGCGCATAAAAATGAGGCTACAGGTTTCAAGTTCTCCAAAGTTCAATCACAACAAAGACTCCTAAATGAAGGATTTATGAACAAAGTCGATCGAAAAATAACTATTTGACAATCATCTTAACCTTGAAACAAAAAGCAGAAGATCTTGAGGTAAATTGTATCTACGATTGCTCACACCGCCGACATCGCCGCTTAAAATAGATCTGCTTGACACATGGGAGTTCGTCTTGAAAATCCTTAGTTGTAAGTTTGGTTAAAGGTACATATGGGCGCGACTGTTTGGCATTGTCTAAGTTTTATTTGGTAATCTGGTGATATTTTCCTAGACGTTATTTCATCTGTACTCTTGACCTATAATGGTTTACTTTTATAAATTGTTACTTGGATGGAGAGTTGTCTCATTGGCACTCATACCACATCTTCCTATATCTACTATCTTCTATTTTTTATTTTTACTTAAAAAATACTAGAAAACATCGAGAACAAAGATGATACAGGAAAAGTGAATCTGCTACTTCTGGCTTTTCTGACTGTATATTATTCCTTAAAAATTGTTACTTACGTAAACTGAAAACTACAAGCCACAATATATAATTATCAAGGCAATGCTAAATGCGAAACAATCACGATAACAAAATAAAATTGGGAAGAGATGATAATACTATTTGTTGACTATATTATTGTGATATATCAGAAAGCAAGTATTACCAGGAACTTAATTATCTGGAATCATGTTTGACGAGGTGATTATTACATTGTCCAGATTGGAAGACTGCGACCAGTGATTAATGAATGGTCATTGGACAAATCAGAAAGATGTCAATAAGGTTGATGACGAAATTACCAATTATACGATGAATGAAAGTTGAAAACGGCAAGAAGCTAACATAGAACCGTTCATTCTTATTCACAACCCAAAAGACATTGTTCTAAAGGATGTTCATTAAATATTGATCTTTGATACAACTAATATCGTATGCAGTAATTCATACAAAATACAGTATCAAGGGTAATGTGCAACGTTACAAACTAAAGATATAAGACACCAAAATGTTATGAAAATCGAGAAGATAAGACAGTCAGACAAAAATAAACATCAACAATGATGACGATTTCCCAGAGTTTAGTGGATTTGAGAACACATTTTCATCGTATGTTTTGCAATTTACCTTTGGTTATTCCATTGGTAGACATAAACAAAAATAAATAGGTATTGCCAGAGTCTCGGGGAAGCCAATCCTTATTTTGTTAGTAACTGCCTACATAATACAATGCAGAAGAGTAATACTCCAGCAACGATATCTTTCACATCGTTTATTTTTTGCATGATAATCAGTTTAATGGAATTGCAAAATCGAAATAATTTCGCTTCACAAATAAGTTAAGAACTGAGCACAGGGTCATTATGTTTTGAAGAAATTCTGACAGTTAAATTGAAATGCATTTGAACATTCATTAACTTGCAGAAACAATTCTGATCGAATGAGAAATGAAATGTAAAAAAATATGTCAGTAAATCAAAGTAAAATGTATTGAATTTAACTTGATACTGTAAAGGATAACATATAGTCTAAGGTTTGTAAAGTCAACTTCGCTAGTACTAAAGAATATTTGAAAGTTTTCTTAAAACTTTCTTAAAACCTTTTCACATGTTTAGTAATAGAAGCGGATAAGAACTGCTTATTCTCCTGCACCATACATTATTTGATAAAATGTTCAATTCTTTTGTTTTCCCTTTTCTATCATAGTCAAAAGAATGGAAGGTACCAAATGTCAGTAACTTAATTCAATCAGCTTAATTTTACTGTTAAGATCTATGACGAGTGTATTTGCAACCACTGGTTCGAAGCCACTGCTGGTGGTTGTTTCCTCCCTGAGGGTATCAACAGATAAGTAGTCTGTCTGCACTTCTGTGTCGACATGAATTATCATTGATATGGTCATAACAATAAATGAACTGTTTACAAAACGATGAAAGTTTTCGAAATACTAAGGATTTTCTACCCCCAGGAATAGATGATCTTAGCTGTATTTATCAAAACCTTTCGGAATTAGGGATCCTCACAGCTCATCGACATCAATTTTTTTTTTTTTTTACTTTTTAACTTTTTTTATTTAAGCATCACTGCTGAGACATTTGAAGACGAAACGCGCGCCTGGCGTACAAAATTTTAATCTTGGCATCTAGGATTGATGAGTTTATTCATGTGGAGCAGGATCTTCTTACCCTTCCGGAGCACCTGAGATCACCCCCAGTTTTTGGTGGGGTTCGTGTTGCTTAGTCTTTAGTTTTCTATGTTGTGTCATCTGTACTATTATTTGTCTGTTTGTCTTTTTATTTTTGGCCATGGCGTTGTCAGTTTGTTTTCGATCTATGAGTTTGACTGTCCCTCTGGTATCTTTCGTCCCTCTTTTATTCACAATGCATCAGCTTGTTTTGGCGGAAGTATGAAAAAGTTTAACTAATTGACTGGTTTTTGTTTCACGTCCAGTGAAAATCAATTCAAGCATATTCAGAACCAAAAAGAGGTTATCTGGTATATTTAATGATTTTTTTTTTATATCTGCCTACATAGCCATTGAAATTCAACTACAAAAATGAAACAAAAGTAGAAAAATGAGAAAATAAATAACTTGGTTTATACTTATATAAAAGTAATTTCCTGTAGAAGACTGATTGTATAGCTTGCATCTAAGAAATTCTGCTCTTAGGCATTTAATCTGTCTTAGAAGGTAGTTATCTGACTTCACTAGCATTTCAAAGGACCTCATAATTAGATTTTTTTTCATTTGGATAAGCATAAAAGTGTAGATTTAGTGACTGTCGAGGGAAATGAATGTTGTTCACTTTAAATATGTATGACAAACTGTGAAAAAAATATATCTAAATGTATCACCTTGTCATAACGCTTACCTGTAACACTAACAAAGATACGATAATTAAAAAAAAAGTGTTCAGTAAAAACCCCTTCCCCCCCCCCCCCCCCCCCCCCCCGAAAAAAAATGATTCGCTATTTAAAGATGAGCACCAAATACAAGACATCTTTTTCCTCACTGAAAAATGCAAATAAATTGACAGCGTCAACTACGGTTTGAGAAGATAAAAAAAAGGTACACGTCATCGAGTATTTAAGTCGGTGTTCTAAAAATAGTTTATTAACCTCAAAACTGACCATGCGCCAGTCCTAATTCATTCACCTCTTCAGTGCTTCTTTTGAACTATTTCTTCTTGTAGCAACTAATTGCTGAAAGTAAATCTTCGGTAGTGGCTTTTTTATTTGAAATGATAACAACACTTTATAAATTTCATGCATCCGAGGAGCTTTTCTAGATTTACCTTCATCAGGAACGTTCAAAGCAGTATATTTACACGCCAAGGATATATATGACAGACTGTTCAGACACGTGCCTATCGTTGAAGACCATATATTGACCTTTAGATGTCTTTTGGTGTCTGTTTCATTGACGTATATCTAAAATCTCATTATATTCACAATGACCGTCATCTCTCTCAGTTATGTATTTATCACGCTTTTAAGTCGTAGTTGCGAACAAAGAAGCTATTTTCCCGGATTAAGAATAATGTGATGAAATTATAATATATAATGGTAATGGAAACTCTTAAAAAAACAAATTAATTGCTCATTAGTGTAAAAAATGACGGATACTCCGATAGTATAAACAGTCTAAGATAAGCAGGCGGCTTTTTGTATGAGGCTGGATAGTAAGACAATTAATATCAAGATTTCTTTACTTCATACCAAAATAAGATTAGAATGTCAAAGATTGAAAAGTTTGGTTTTTGTTTTTGTCGTTGCTTTACTGATTGATGTCATAAGCATATAACCCACATCTTTTTTAATACCGTCCCAGTTAGCTAGAAGATCAAAAGACTAAATGAAAATCTTCTTTAGCACGCCATATTTTACCTTGCACTGTTATGAAAATGTTGTGTCAACAAACGAATCGCCTTTACGAATTTTTTATAACAGTCAAATAAAATGTGGGTTAGCATTACAATTACAATTAAGAAAACTGATTTTATAACGAGGATCAAAGATACAATTTGGATCACTTTTCCTGCCTGGCAACGACGGTAATAAATGTTTTAACACCTGCCACAACATCCTGAAGCAACTGCAAGTGTTCATCCATGACAAAATGCCCAAACCTGATAACCAAATCAAGAGGAACTAACTTAATTCTCCAACGGATCACTATACACATGAAATAATGTATATAAACACATTCGCCGTAGTACTTCAAATGGATATGCGAAGTCAAAATATATTTGGCAGGGGCAGGGAAAAACATTTAAAGCTCAATCGAAGTATCAATGGGAAAACAAAAATCGCACAAAACCATGCTTCGTATGGAAAAACAAAGAACAAGTGTTTATGTATTTATTTAAGTTAAACTGGGTTTAACAATAACAAGTATAATCTGAATACAACTATACAATGTATACAGCTTTTTTCCTAATCCTTTTAAGTCGCGTAAAGCCTTCGACGCTGAAATAATAGATTATTCACCGTAAACACGGAGAAACATAAATCCAAGTGACGGACTTGTGTAAATCATTTGAATATAAAAAGAAACATCCGCTTGTGTACTTTTTATAAAAAAATCTCTGTTAATATATTCAACTTTTTTTAAGTGACAGGAATTGCCTTAACAATAGTACTTGTCGTTAGGGACTTTATCATTCCGACCGCGTGTCATTCTTATTTTTTTCTACTTTAATACACAAATCAAGCTACTAACCTAATATTCGTCTTCAATGTCTGTGTGCAATTTGGCCTTTGGTGGGAAGTAATCTCATTGGCAATTATAGCACATCTTCTTTTTTTTAAACATAGAAAAAAATTTGAAAGTCCATCCAGACATATTTGTCAACACATGTTGTAATCTGATAATAAGGCGAAGCAAGAGAATGGATTCAGAAAGAAATATACTATTCAAGAATGTATTTTACATATCCATATTGTTTCCGATTTATATGAAAAATATAACATAAATAGAAGGAAAGAATTCCTTACATATTATGAACAAATGCAGAAAAAACGAAAAGACAAGCAATGATGTACAAAACTCAACTACGAAAACTTAGTTTGAACAGCATAAACCTCGCTAATATTATTGCAATAGGAATTTCTAACCCGGGTGATGTGGAAAAGTAGGCAGTTTCGATGTTATATTTGTTATTCTCATCGGATTTTGTTATTCTCATCGGATGTTATATTTATTATTCTCATCGGATTTTGTTATTCTCATCGGATTTTGTCAAATGTCTTATCGTTTGTAGTTGTATATCTTATTTTTTTCTGTTGTATTCGTGTGTTATGGTAAAGATAATTAATCACCCAGTTCATTAATTAGATTTTAGTTTGGGTCAACTAAAGTTATACGATATATTTGGTTTACAGTTTGATTTAGAAGAAACACCGACATAGCTAGATAACACTATTAATTATCTAATTACTACCACATTTTATATTAATTAGTATTGTAATTTTCATTGTTATTAATAAATGTTATATGGGTATTTTAAACCAAATCTTGAATTCTATCCTAATTCTATCCTATTTTGGGGAAATTTCAGAAATTTAAATGTGACGTCACCTTTTTTTTTTGCGTTGATCTCTTGGCTAACTCGGCTGTGAATTTTTATGAGCTGGTTGATGTTGTTTTATGTATCAGTATTTATTCTGTAGTTAGTCACCACTTCGGTGTTATCATGTATATCTATTATATAGTAAATTTTTTTATAAATTTACTGTTTGCAAAAGTATGAATTATTCTAAATACTAAGGATTTTCTTATCCCAGACTTATAACCTTAGCCGTATTTGGCACAACTTTTTGGAACTTTTGGTCCTAAATGCTCTTAAACTTTGTACTTGTTTTGGCTTTCGAACTTTTTTGATCCGAGCGACTGGTTAGTCTTGTGTGGACGAAACGCGCGTCTTGCGTATTTAATTTTAAACCTGGTACCTTTTGTTAGCTATTATTCGTATGTTTCTCTGTCCTATATGTCCTTCCATTTATTTCTATTGTAGTCCTGTCATGTAATGTTGTCATTTTAATGTTATATTTAACATTGCCATAAAAGCGGGAGGTTTGGCTAGCCACAAAACCAGGTTCAACCCACCATTTTTTTCTTAAAATGTCCTGTACCAAGTCAGGAAAATGGCCACTGTTATATTATAGTTCGTTTCTGTGTGTGTTACATTTTAATGTTGTGTTTCTGTTGTGTCGTAGTTCTCCTCTTATATTTAATGTGTTTCCCTCAGTTTTAGTTTGTAACCCGGATTTGTTTTTTCTCAATCGATTTATGAATTTCGAACAGCGGTATACTACTGTTGCCTTTATCTGCTCTACGAAGAACACCCGTCATTATAAATACAAGGTTATATAGGTGATACCTGAAACACATGTACCATGTACGTATACAAGTTGTAACCGGGAAGAATATACAGGCAATTTTGAATTACTTTAGGTAACTCAAGATACCTGGCAGCAATTTCGTGTTAATCATTTTAATCAAAAAAAAAAAGAGCGTCACCGTTAGACGACACAAAACGGACGAAAATGTATAAATTATAATTATTGAATGCAAAGACCGAATATGAGCAATTTACATATGACAAAATTTTAGCGGGATTCAGTAAAACATAAAAATGTTGCCTTTCATGCTTAGGATTTTTATTAACTGAAATATGGAAGAAGAAAAAAATAGACAGAGCATGTCTAATCAATCATATAACTGTCAAGCAACGCTGTTTTATATATAACTTGAAAATAGCGTCACCGGAGACTGTTATCGATGTCTTTCCTAAAACTTGACTTTGTTGACGGCGATACGAAAGTTTTGTAAAAAAAAACATTTACTATAAATGTAAATTTCCATAATTTATAAACACATTTTTTTGGTTCAATTATAGAAAGTTTTTAAATGTACAGCACTATATTATCCTTTTTAGGAAATTAAAGGAACAAGGTCTCATCCTGATATGGGAACTGGCTCTTGTTTAAAGACAAATAAGATTGTTTATTGCACTTTACGGATTAGTGGTAACATATTAAAATCTTATTTTGTTCGACAAACTGATGCAGATTTTCAATCAATTTGACAATAAAACATCTGTTTTTCTCATTAAAACCATGGGATAAGCAACGAAAGTTTCGGTAGACCCGGAAGTTTTATTTCAGTTTAGTATTATTAATGCGTCTGTAGAATGAAGGCTAGTTAATGAATTCCTCTTTCTTGACACACTTGATATATCTGTCCGGACATACTTTATTTTTTAGGTCAATGACCTTTATGTTCTTCGTATATGTGAATATACTACAAATTTAGCATTCTAAGTTGTTTTCGAAGTTTATGATATATATTTCAGATTCAACAAAGAACTGATATAAATTATATTTACCACAATGCTGAGACGGAATTCATGAAAAGACTACTACACGCAAATCCTGTCAATTATATTCAGACATTGTTTCAAGCCGATGAATGTCACTACGTCATGGCAATGAGGTCAAGGCTATGCGATAGTTGTTCAAAAAGAAATAATTAAGTTGGTCTTCAAAAATTGTTAACTTAAAAAGGACTTATAGCACATTTATCAAAAAAACTAGATGTGTCGGAACGACACGAATGGCCCCGTCTCAAAAAGTTGAAAATTCTGCAATTTCAACAACACATGTGGACACAAACATGCATGGATAGTATCAAGCTCTCAAGACCAATACTAGTTTGATGAAAAATTTCCTTTATCAATGAGTTGTTAAATTTCAAACTATCAGCAAACAGGAAGTGTATGTACTGCAGATCTAACAAGATGTGTTGAAACGACATGCGGAACGAAACATAAATTTGATCTGTAACTCATCATGGTAGACTCACATATCAAAAATCAGCGCAAAATCTGAAGACGTATAGAAAAAAAAGTCTGTATAACTGTGATTTTCAACAATTTATCAAGTCCAAAGCCCGTAATTTCGGCAAAATTTAGCAGAGCGGAACAAAACTTAAACTTGATCTGTAACTCGTCATGGTTAACTCACATACCAAACAATCTCTCAAACCCAAAATCTGAAGGCGTATAGAAAAAAAAGTCTGTATAACTGATTTTCAACATTTTTCAAAGTCCAAAACCAGTAATTTCGGCAAAAATCAGCAGAGCAGAACGAAACTTAAACTCGATCTGTAACACATTATGGTTAACTCACATACAAAAAATCAGCCCAATATCTGAACGGCGTTTAGAAAAAAAGTCCGGATAACTGTGATTTTCAACAATTTATCAAAGTCCTAAGTCCGTAATTTCGGCAAAAATTAGCAGAGCGGAACGAAACTTAAACTTGATCTGTAACTCATCATGGTTAACTCACATACCACAAAATCAGCCCAATATCTGAAAGCGTATAGAAAAAAAAATCCGTATAACTGTGAATTTCAACAATTTATCAAGTCCAAAGCCCGTAATTTCGGCAAAATTTAGCAGAGCGGAACAAAACTTAAACTTGATCTGTAACTCGTCATGGTTAACTCACATACCAAACATCAGCCCAATATCTGAAGGCGTTTAGAATACGTATAATGGTTTGTTGCGGAATGACAGAATGACGGAATGACCGACAAGGGTAAAACTATATGGCCTGGACAACTTTGTTGCGGGGCCATAAAAAGGAAAAGAGATACAATATTCAGGAAAACATATAACAGAAAATTAAGTATTGAAAACAAGAAACACACTACAAGCGGGGACAGTGGGCCGGTATTCCAAATGAGGATTTTAGATATATCTTTTCCTTGAAGTATTGTAGCAATTTGCCCTTTCCAGAACTGTTCATGGTGCCATTCTAAATTTCACCTTGTCCTCAAATTGGCTTGATAAACCGAATATAATAGTTGAAGCTGATATATGGTTAAATTCCACGCCATTGAGAAAAGGAATGAATTGATGTAACTTAATACCTGCAAAATGAACTTGGATGTTAAACTTGAATATATATATATATATACATTTGTTTTACTTGCACACGTATAAATATTGCGGTTTTTATCCAACGCAAACATAGTTTTGAACGTTGATTTCAATTTAGATTTGTTTATATATATATATTTATATATTAAAAAAACTACCGGCCAAAATGCATACTTTTAATGGGAGGGCGTTACACACTTTAAAACATCTTTACTCCAATTAATAAACATGTCACTGTAAGTCACTTATTATAAAAAAAAAATGAATTCATCTGTCAAAACTATATATATGTCAATGAAGCGTTAATTATAGGTCCATTGTCCCAATTTTCTGGATCCCTGCAATACAGTTTGTACTCCTCTTGACATATCTTTTCACAAAACTACATGATTGTAGATCACTTTGTCTCTAATATCTTTACGACAGTACATTTATCAGAAATGGCTTTCAAAACGTGGATGCCGGAGAAATTCCAGTGGAACTTCGGTGGAGGCGAAATGAAAAAAATGTACACTTAAATATTTAACTTTCAAAATATTATGGAATAGAATATTTCAAACAGATGTAAATTCAGAGATTTTTGGATAATTTTTCAAACATTTTTCATTGTTTGAATGCCTTCGAGTTACAACTTTGAAGTCTGATTCGTATCTTGTCTTACATCTAGAAATTGACAATGATGGTCGTTTGAAAACAAAACTTTACGAGAAAAAGAGATTATTTCAGCTTCCCAATTGCGAACTTTCCATTACTAGTATTATGTAGCAACATTCCAGCAGCGCCTGCCGACGGACTATATATCTCCCACTTGATACGATATTCAAGGGCTTGTATTTCCTATCATTATTTCCTTGATAAAGGGTTGCTGCTCACAAGGAATCTATTAAACCAAAAGATCCAGGTGGTGAAGTTGAAATCGACCCTTCGTAAATTTTACGGACGCCATCACGAGTTGGTTGACCGTTATGGAATATCCGTTTCACAGATGACAACATATATATTCCAATTGTCGTAACTACAATCCCGTTCCCTTTTCCCCGAATGTGACCTACTGAATTAGACTTATCACCGGGTGTGTACTAGCATGAGCAACACGACGGGTGCCACATGTGGGGCAGGATCTGCCTACCCTTCCGGAGCACCTGAGATAAACCCCAGTTTTTGGTGGGATTCGTCCAAACTCTTCCATTTTTGGTGGGGTTGCTCAGTCTTTTTTTTTTTGTCTATGTTGTGTTTTGTTCACTGTTGTTTGTCTGTTTGTCTTTTTCTTTTTTAGCCATGGCGATGTCAGTTTATTTTCGACTTAAAAGTTTGAATGTCCCTTTGGTATTCTTCGCCTCTCTTTGAATATTCATTTATTCATTATTTTTTAGAATAAAAGAGGAAAGCATGTAAATTATGCAAAAATTTCAAAGTTCTCAAACTTTCACAATTGTGCCATAGCTAGTTTACTGTTTCCCGTAACTTAGATATTTTTAAAAAGACAGACAAGAAAGTTTAATCGAACTATAACCTCTTTATTGAAGTCTCCTCCTTGGAGTTCGGTATTTTTGTTCTACTTCTTTACACAAGAGAAGCATTAAGAAAACGTCTGAAGAAGTACGATGTTAATTCAGACCCAACTTGTTAAATCTACCATCTCATTCAGAAAAATGTCTGTAATTTTTTTATAGCATATACTGTGCTGACGTTGTCCGGATTGAAACATTGTTATAAAAATCTAAGCGTAGAAAAGTATTTAAAGATGATATAATAGAGAATACAGGTTGTTTAATTAATATTTATAGAACTTTTATGAAAAAGACAACTACCATTCAAATTCTGTGGGAAAAGGAATCATTTGTTTTCAAAAAAACCGTCACAGAAGAATAAGATTTAAAGTCAACTACTTCCTTAATGTAATTATTGTGGTTGCAACTTTGTGTTTCAGACTTAAATTTCCAATGTTATGCTACAGTATGAATTACGTTTGTGCAGGGCTAAACAAAGGGTAAATCAATAAGATTTTAAAATCTTCAAGATATTTACTGTTCAATACTGTTACTTCATCTTATATATATTGAGGAAGTGTTATGTAATAAACATCATCGCCCTTTGGTCTCTGGCGGAAACCTGTCTTATTATCAATTATACAACATCTCCTTATCTTTATACTTTAAAATATAAATTTTGTTGAAACGTCGAGTTAGCGGAGTTAACTCCCGAAGTTACTGCGTCAAATATGTAACCTTATTTATGAAAATACGATAGTATTGAAACATTACGTAAAATACTATTCCAAAATATCCAATACAAAATAAACAGTAATAGTATTGATAGAACTTTATGGAACTTTATGGAAAAGACAACTACTGCTTAAATACTGTCTGAAAAGGAATCATGTGTTTCAAGAAAACCATCACAGAAGAATAAGAATTATAGTCATCTAACTCCCCGATGTAATTATTGTGGTTGCAACATTGTGTTTCAGACTTAAATTTCCACTGTTATGCTATTGTATAAATTACGTTAGCGCAGGGCTAAACAAAGGGTTAATCAATAAGATTTTAAAATCTTCAAGACATTTACTATTTAAATCCGAATGTTACTTCATTTGATACATTTTGAGGAAACGTTATGTAATAAATATCATCGTCATTTAGTCTCTGATGGATAGTCGTCTAATTGCAAATTATAACACATCTCTTTATTTTTATCCTTTTAAATATAAATTTTGTTGATACACGTCGTTTTATCTGAGTTAAACTCCTTATTGTTATTGGTTAAACATGTAACCTTATTAACGGAAATAAGATGATAGTATTTTAACACAACAAAAAATAAGATTCTATGACATCCTATACATAATAAAAAATACAGTCATTAGTTTCTTTTGTCATTTTGTTAGTTGTTTTTCATGCTCAGTACTGACTTGATAAGTCAAATCCTTTTCAACGTTTGTTCTAATGTTGCACTGTTACATCACTGTTCCGTGTAAAGTGAGGATTGACCGCTTACAAATATGATTAACCACTACATCCGTTATATACATGTCAATGCAACGCATCTGTAAAGTCCAGCGTTCGTTGTTTGTAAATGTCTGTCATAATTGTTTTTCATTTAAAGTTATAAGCTTCATTAAATCAGACCGTTGGTTTTCTCTTTTGAACTGTTTCACATTTTGTTAGCCAAGGACAGTTTACAGCTTATAATACGGTGCGGGTTTTGCTCTTCATTGAAAGTTTTGTGGTTACATCCTTGTCCTTCATTTGAGATAACTTAGCTGTGATCCATATTTACATTGATCACGTACAACAGCAAAATTTAATATGAAGAACAGTATTTCAAGCTCTGTAACTTTCATATATTGCTTATAGGTTCTGTAAATTTGTGTGATAATTGCATTATATACTTTAATATACATTCCCTTCCAACTGACCTAACGGAAGAAATAATGTTATTACTGAAAGATATAATATCAAACAAGGACTTTATAACATTGCTTCAAGACATTTATGTTCCGATGGATGTTAATATAAAAAATATCTTAAAAGGAACATTAACTAATCATTTAATCGACACCTAATAGTCCTTGACTTATTCATAACTATACTATAAAATAGCTCTACTTATCACAATTTGTTTACATTATTCCTTTTGCGTGATTGGGCAAGTAAGATTATTGATAAGGATTATACGGGATATATTTGTCCTTTTGTTTTATGTGCTTATGGAATTCTAAAAACGGATAGGTAGAATCGGAATTTTAAACAATTTGATATCTTGATTTTCGATAGTAGTTTTTGCTAAATATATCATCACCTGTTTGCCATAACTAAAATGTGCTACAACTTATGAGACATCCTTCTTCATTATCTGCATGTCAAAATAAAAAGAGGAGCCATTATTTGACCCCTGAAATCACAAAAAGTAATATGATCCTTCAATCCTAGAGTTAATTTACAAATAATATAGAAATGTCAATGTGAGGTCACTGCACCATTATAAAAAAATCATATAATTGATATAAAATAGCCATTTCATACATAGGTTCGGTGAATTTAAATGTGATTCTTCACTCAAATAATCATTTTTGTATTATAGATAACTTTTAGCAAAATCTCTTTTTTTGGTAAGGTTGCAACTTTTTCATGATAAGATCTGAAAACAAGGATATTTGACAGCTTTTTGTAGATTTTACGATAACAGAATGAAAGAAAAATTAAGGTTTAAAGCAAATGTATAATACCAAATTAAGAATATATATGAATATTGATATCTGACAAATCATTACTTAGCAGTATATGTCTTTCCAAAGATTAATTAGACTTTGTTGGCCAAAATAAGCCTTTACCATACGTTCTACTTAAACAAACGTGTGTTTAATACGATCCAACTAATGGTATAGAACCACTAATGTGGGCCCGGTCAGAAAGAACATACAAGAAAGTAGTACATATTTTAAACAAAATAGTTCCTACGCATAGCTGTAACTTTGTCAATAAGTAAAATATTTGGGTAATTTTGGTATCAAATGAAAGTTAAGGACTTGGGATCACTGTAGAAGCCTTGTTGAAAGATTTTTTTAAATAATAAAAAGAATATATGAAATTATAATAGGAGTGCACATTTGCCTTGTTTTCAGATCAGAAGTACCTGTTTTTGTACTACCAAACGTCCGAAACCAGTGTGCTCTAATATGCAATTAAAGGTATGTTGAATTTTTCAGCACAAGTCAGGATAAGGTATAGTTTTGTTATGAAATTACTGCCACTTTGTTTGAACTTAAAACAAAGTAGCCATTGATGCTTGAACTTGCAGAATTTTAACATAGAAAAAAATGAATGGGGCTATGAATTAGAGGTTTTATTCCTAAACCCTGTGCAATGCAAACTGAAAATGAATAGGCAAATAAAAACTTAGGATATTAGAGACGACGAACACATCATTGAGACAATTTAACGATCAATCAATCCAAGATGACGTCAGAATAACTTGTAAACTGATAATTTCAGTCGTAATACAAAATAGCACTAATAATTGGGTACACAAATCTATGAAGGTCCCAAAGGCAATATGGTCTTATCCAGTTCAAGCTAAAAAATTAAATAAAAGGAGAACATCGACTAAGGTTAACAAATACACTTTTCTGTTTACGTATTCACACTATGCAATAATGGGTCTCATGTAACTTGACTTGGAAACTACCATGAATGCAATAAAGTGGTGTTTATATTACATAACGTTCACATAATCAATTATGTTGTAATTACATTTCGTATCAAGTGTAAAACAATTCTCCTGTCGAACAAAAAATATGGCAATTACAACGTATTGCTCATTAAACTTCAAAAAGTTTAATAACAAATTTGTAATACGTTTCAATTGAAAGATAAATTACTCCCACAGCATTTTGATTATTTACACGTCTCAACCATTCCTTTTTGAAAACAACAAAAGTTGAAACAGAGACATACGACCGAGTAAAGATATGTCAAAATGTTGAGAATAAAAAACCGCCACAAAATACACGGACGGACCCTTCCCTTCTCCCTCCAAAAACAATTTAATAATAATGCACGAAAGTCTCATATAGTCTTTGAAAATCAGTTGCAGTTGCAATTATCATAAAAGTACACTGTACCGAAATTTCACTTGTTATAAAGCAGCTCGACGGGTGCACTTGAAGGAGCAGGAACTCCCTATCCTTCAAAGCGAGTGCATCCCCGTTTTTAGAGGGATTCGTGTTTTGTTTGTATGTTCGTCTTTTTTGTGTTGGTCTTGGTGTTAAGTCTTTTTTTTTTTTGCCTATGGTTTTTGATTGCCCCCTTGGTATCTCCCCTTCTACTTTTCCTGCTTAGAACATTTGTGAAGTGTTAAATACGATTTATATCAGAGCTGGCAATATGAAGAACTTTATATATGCAGGCAAAGGGCGCAAATGGAAAAGACTAACTCGTGTAATGAATGACCACGTGAGCTATATATAATTATCTATGCTTAAGATTAAGTATTTATCATTCCATTGAGTGAGATCACGAAAGATGACCCACATATCTAATGAAAAAATATCCATCAGAGTCCGAATGACGTAGAGATCACGATTTCTCAGGATGAGTAATCCATACTGAATTCGAACAATAAAATCCTAGTTGTCTGAAAAAAGTATTTAATAGTTAATAGTCAAAATGAGGAACGACCAAAGTCTGAAAATTGCAGTCAAGTAAAGAGAAATAAACCTACTGTTTCAGTTCCAAGAGACAAGCACTAGAAAGCATGTAAGGATTCCATAAGGAAACGAAATTAGTAATGATGAGATATCATCAGGTCACCTATAGTTTTATCTGTTCGGAATTTTTTTTCATTTCCATTATTTAGAACAATATTATTTAATCGATCAGTTCCAATTGAATATCTTTATTTCGATAGCCAATGGTGGGTTTTACTTTCTGACAAAAGAAGCAGGCATCACTTTCAATTCAAAATGTCAACAATTGTTCTTGCATTTTTTATTGACTATTAAACATTTAAGAGTCAGGTGCTTTTTGCACTGAATTTTACTTTTAAGGTAGCACAATACAAAGATTTTTTCACCCCCAATCAGACAAATTTAAACTGATGTAATTTATTTCATCAAGCTTTAAATTTTATAAATAAGGTACCAAATGAAAGAAAAAATATTAATCTTTCAAATGGAGATAATTTCATTATGACATAATTATTACATGATTAATTATTATGTAATTAGTTGCTTTATTGTGATGTCCACACATGACTGACATTAGCTTCTTTGTTATTCATACCATCCCAAAATATTTTATAGATTCTTGTACAACACAGTTTGACCTCCAAAACCGTGTCTCAGATTGTTCCTATTGTATTTCATTCTCTCATAAACCTTCAATGAAGTTTGCAACCTCAATTCATAAGAGATCACTAAATTTAATTAGGTATAAAATTTGTTCTATTGATGTTTTTGGAGATCTGAGACACAGTTTTGAAGATAACTGATCAAGGAACATAGGCATATAGGGGCACCCATCTAGGAGCTAATTTAATTTAAAACTACATTTTCATGACAAAAATGAATGTGTCACAATTGAATAAATAAGGATTTTCCTACTTGTACCCCATCAACTTCAATATAATTCACACATGTACCATGGGGATACTTCAGGATTGGCCTTTAATCATGTATCAATTAGGTTTTGACCAGTAAGAAAGCATTGCTTGTGAGCAATTCTAAATATATAAAGAAAATGCACACCCTATGCATCAAAAATCAGATCTGGCGGGAGATGTTATATCATTATTGACCTAGCTGTAAGTCAATTGCTACTGATATGGTCAAAACTCCGCCCACCATGATAAACCTTGACTATTAATGATCTCAGAAATTTAATTACACATTGCATTTACTTTTTTTCAAAATGGATTTTATTCTTTTAGTATATAAAATAATATATTTCGACTTTTGCTTTGTTACAAAAATTAAGTTATGCATGTGTACACAAAATGATTAGTTGGTCAGTCTAGAGGATCCTTATGGGGGATTTCTAGAATTATAATTGTATACAATGACAATATGGCGTTTTACACAAAGTAGATTTTTTTTCTTTTTTGCAGTTTGAAAATGAAATATTTAATTTGTATTTTCCTTTAAAAAAAAATTCATATTTAAACATTCTCTTCAAGAAATTCTAGTATAAACATCAGCAACATTAATTGTTGTACAATTATATTTGTTTAATATCTGTACATTTATATTTTGATTCCCTCTAAATCTTCAAGTAGTGTTTTTTTTTCTCCTGGCAGCTCAAATATAGAAATGTATTTTTATTTGGAATTCATTATCTTCATTTTTCCATAAATCCCTAATCCACCTCTTTTTTCATAACTGTTATTTTTATTGCTGGTCAGTGGTCATAAAGCTATCAAATGATTCTATTGATACACCACAAAATACTGCCCACATGTTCTTATCTTGTATCAGTCAGACACGTGCATTTGTTTATAAAACTAATTATCATCAAAACTCATTAACAGTGCAAGATATGTAAATAAATTTTTCTTTAGTGGTTTTTGGAATATTAAGAAGTAACAAAAACAGCTGAAAATGAAATACTGATAAAATTTAATTGCTTTTGTATTGTGCTACCTTAAATATTACTTATGGTAGAATTTGTAAGTCAAATGACCGCGATTTAAAAGAAAAATAAGAATCACATCAATATTTTTGTCGTTTGCCATATCTCAATGTGTTGGTTTTTTTTTTTGTTTTTTTTTTGTGTGGTCATTGTGTGGAATTAAGTGTTGAATGCAGATCTTCGATAGTTTCTGTAATAAATTGCTTCTGAATGATTTATGATTTGGTGTCTCATTGACGTATACCCCTCAGTGATGCTAATCTAATACTTGTTTGTTATCTATAAACGCAACATCTTGAAATCATTACAAATTAAATTAATGGGGTTATTCCAATAAAACTATTTTTTTTAAGTGACATTCAAAATTTAAAAATCAAGGACATTCTTTATTCAACGCATACCTACTTTTGCTTACGACCGAATTTTTATCTGGGGGAAAAATATGTTCATTGCAGGTCTAAACGTAGCAATCACGAAATGAAGTTTTTTAAGCACCAATACAATGCAAATACGTTGATTTCAGACATAAATGAACTAAATTATTATATTGGTTTATAATGTTTTCACTTTGAAATAAATTATTTTTATTATTAACAATATATCAATTACCAGAAGTGAAAGAGTGACAAACCTCATGCTTGTGGCCTATTTTGGTAAAAAGGTAAAAAAATTCGGTCAAGGCCTGAATTAGAACATGTTATGAATTACGCAATTTGTATAGAGTTGTCTGATCAGAAGTTCTTAATGACGCAAACGTTAAAAGAATATCTCCTGTAGTGGATGGCCACATGAGCTAAACATTATTCACTATATGACAAATAAGGTATTTGTCATTCATTTGAATGAAAATTTTAAATCACTAAAGATGACGCACACATTTATAAATATCAAATACGACTTTGTGGTATATAGGTTTCTAGTACACATCAACCAACTTCGCTTATATCATAGTACAAATTATTATAGAAGATAAGTTATAAATATAAAATTTCTCAATTTGTGACAGCGCACGTGGCACGCTCGACTCCAAACTTAATTGATTAGGATAGTCAGTTTTCTTCAAGAAGGTCGTTGGTTCTTTTCCGAGCAACCAAGCTTCCTCCACTAATAAAATCTAACCGCCATGGCGTAGCCAATCATGCTGAAAATGGTATTAAACACAATCAATCAATCAATCTTAATTTGTGTGGTACACACTGAAATTGATATGATTAGTTATTATTACAATTTGCAGCTGTCTGAAATAAGTATTAAAGAGCAAATATAAAATTAAGGAGATGTGTTATGATTGCCAATGAGACAACTATCCACCAAAGTTCAAATAAAGAGGATGTAAGAGTCAGGATAAGGAATAACCAAAGAATGAAAACTGCAGTCGAGTAACTCCGTGTAAAAATGAAGTTATCTGATTTTAATACATGTAAGTGTTTATTTCATTTACTAGCACAGGGTCGATACCGCTGCTGGTGGACTGTTAGACCCCAAGGGTATCATCAACTCAGTAGTCAGTGCATCATACTGACACGATTTATCAAAAAATTCTCCATTCATGAATTAAGAAATTATTCAGAAATTGAGGTTTCAACTCCCTCAGGCAAAATTGACAAATGAATATAGCTTTTCTGTTAATCTGCATTTTGCTATTAACGTTTTAACGTATTTACACTGCAGGCTCTTAAATGTTTAAGTTTGAGTGTATTTTACAAAGGTGAATCTAGAACAACGCTTCGGACGCACGATTTACCAAATTTATCAAGTGTTCATTTCAACGTGTACCTTAATAAGCGAACTAAATGTTCGATGAAACATATTGAAATCCTTTCCTGGGTAAATTTATACAGAATAAAAAGGTAAATAGGAAATGATCAAAATATCACCTCAAGTTAAGTCTGTGGTTTTTTTTCAGATTTTCTGAGCAAGTTTATCTGAAATGTGGCTTTTATTTCTCCCTTAACCATAGATATTTAAAAAGAGGCAACACATATTTACCGATATTCAAAACTAAAAAAACAATTTTGAATATACCAGCCAAAATTTAAAAAAATGATCCTGAGCTGAATGCATAAATTCCAAACGGAAATTGACTATGAAGGTACGTCGAAAAGGTAAGCGTCTCATGCTATGCATGTGTCAACCGCAATGACAATCCGTGCTTTGTCAAAAAGTCAAGATAGGGAATATAAATCAATTGGTAAATTTAAAGATCAGACTATCTCTCCGGTATATTAAAGGGGCATTAGCTGTTAAATTCATGTTCACGGATTTAACCGATTTCTCATATTTTATTTATAACATACTAACATGTATATTCAAATTAAAAAAAGTCCAAAAGAAACAATCAACAATGCATGGGCTCGCTATTTTGTATCAGCACTTTGTGCGTAGTTTATACCAGACGCCATCTAATTATCTATTGAGTGACATCCGCAGACTGCCGACAATCATATAACCCGATTTAAACATAAGTAAACATATAAATAGATAGCGAGCACGTGCAATCGGAATTTTTCTATGCCTATTTGATTTCATGTTATAGGTTAAAAATATATGTAAAATCATCGTTTTACCTGTATAAGAATAATTCTTTGTGAGCCGGATCAGTTGATATAATTTTTCTTTTGCTGCATGAACATGATGGCAACCACAAGCTGAATACATGCGCAAAAAGGTCAAACCAAAGGTTGCATGGATACTTATTTAAATTAGTTGAATATTGACTTGCAAGTCAATAATACAACTTTTTTTTTTCTTTAACGAAAATGAATAAAACTGACTGCTAAAAGCGAAATATTATTTCTTTATTCCGCTTTTATAATGTTTGCAACAACAAAAATCGCATTTCTGTTTGTTGTCGAATTCGTAGCTAGTTCTAAGAACGTGAAATAACACTATGATAACATCGGCGCGGTTTTAAATTTCCCCGAGAGCCTGTTTCCGCTTTTTGTTATTTATCTACGTTTTTAATGAACATAGTACGTTTGGTTCAAAGTAAATGTCACCATGCACCTTCGTAATCTTGTTTTGAACAAAAGTTGTCATTTAAACATGTTTTATTTGCTTTTATATGCAAAACAAATAAGATCAGACGCATTTTAACTAAAATAGTCCCTCTTGAATATATATCCTGATCTTTATAACTGCATAACGAAGATCCTTTTGACCTTTAAACATAATATGCGTCATATCTTTACTAAGAATGATAATAGAATTAATAAAAAATGTAAAATTATTTCAATACTACAACTTCAACGAAAAGAAATTTTCCAACACCTCAAAGATGGTTTGGTATTTTTGAAATATTAATTAATATCCTTCCCAATTTTAATCAACGCATTCAATCATTTGCATACAAGTATCACTAGGACAAAAAGATAATCCTCTGATGCTTATAAATGCATTAGATCCTTTTCACTTTCTGATACTTTTGCAGAGTATATGTCATGGTATTTTTCTTTAAAAAACTGCAATTTATAAAATGTCAATCTATATTAGATGTAAATTAAAGGCAATAGTAGTGATCACTACAGAGGTGTTTTTGTCTTCGATATATAAATATCCTCAGCTTTATAATCAAGTTTAAAAAGTATGCGGTGGTAAAGAGAACTGACGTAGTTGAAAAAAGAACAAGTATAATTAACGCATTCAATGGGCTCATGAAATAATAAAATAGTAAACATCTTTAGTTCCTTCAAAAGCATGTTAGTTTTATCGATCAACGAACATGGTGATATAATCTTGTTACTTAAGTGCAGAAATGTCTTTTCTAGATCTGATATCACAATGACGTCATGAACGTGTCGAATTTGACATATTTGACAAAAATGGCAGTTTTTTTTTATCTAAATGTTGACTCAATAAAAACTGAAAAATTGAAGTACTCGAAAAGATAGTTGAACCACAAGGGCCAATCTTTAGCAACAATATGTTTTTTTGGATATGGATTGATCATATCGATCGAAATTGCTGCCGTTTTTCCTGAAATGCAAATAAAAAATGGTTTTTAAAAACCTCAAAGAGTTGTTGCTCTTAACGTGCACAGAGCGTGGCACTCTCTTTAACACGCGGCATCGGATTCAACGTCCCCATTCTGACCGGACGTTGCTGCGTACTTGTACATCCTGCACAGCCAAACATACGCCCCACTTTAGCGAGGGTTTTACTGCCCGTCGGAGGATGACCAATGTTGACCATATTTCTATTCCCAAGTCACCTTTGAATCCATTTTGAATATACAAAAATAAAAAAAAACAGCTGAGAACATCATATGGACTACAAAGGAGCGAAAATTGATTCGTTAATAGGGTAAGCATCTCCTACTTTGCGTTCGTTATCCGTCATGCGAATCCAGACTGAGTCAAAAGGTCATGAAAGGGAATATGGTTGTAATGTACAAGTTACAAGGGCGCAGACATTTGTGAAGGGAATATGACATAGAGATAAAAATTGCTGGCTATCTGTGATTGGTTTTTATATCATTTGCATATTTTCTCTTAGAAGCATTATAAATAAATTTTTAAAGCAAGCACAAATTTGTCCTCAAAAGTATATAATTAAGAACCGGAGATTCTTTTTATTCTGATCATAATTCACATGACACAATCGTTTAACTCACAGATCTGATGACTATTCTAGTATCAGATCTAAGACCGTAACAAAGTTTTCTTTTGAGTTTAGACACCGACACATTATTTCTGTCAACAAGTATGTAAGAAAAATAACAGTCGAAAATTAACGTTTAGTTAAATTGTGATAGTAGCTGTATGATTGTGTTGAATAAACATGGATCTCACCATCTTTTCAATAAAAATTATGATATCTATTGTTCTCACCAAATGAATCAAAGCAGTCTCTGGTGAACAATAAAAACAATTTAAAAATTTGTATTGATAACTTACGGTCTGAAAATAATGGGGAAATGAAAACTTTCAAGGAAAATATCTATAAATCAATATGATCACAACTTAATGTCAAAGAAAGATTTTAATATCAAAAGTTTTTAAGCAATGATAACTTTTTTATAATAAACATTTTTTTTAAATCATGTCATGATATCCAAGATTTTCATAGTTGAGGGAATTTTTGTGAAATGGAAAATAATGTTTATAATGTGTACCGGTGTTGTCTATTACCCTTAGATCGGTACTTTGTGTCTTGTCACAGTTTGTTTTTGTTTTTTATTTTAATTTTTTGTTCCGATCTGAGGGGTCAAGCTCTTTCCAACTGAAGTTAACAAGTTTTTCTTATGTTGTGCTGGTACACAAAAGCCTCAGAATAGGGGAGGGATAAGCGTTCACAAACATGCTTTACCCCTCCTTATTCTATATGTTCCGGTCTCAAGTCAGGAGCTTTAACATATTGACTGTCTTTGGTTGCTGATCGCCAAATTGTTTTTCACACAAATCAGACCTTTGGTTTCTCTTTTCAATTATTTACATTATATTATGCCGGGGCTTTTATAGCTTGTTATACGATATGGGTTTTTATCACCGTTAAAGGTTGTACGGTGACTTAACTTATTTCCATTCTGGTCATTTGGTCTTCAGTGAAAAAAAAAGTCGCATTGGCAATAACACGTAATTCCCTTGGTGTTATAAACTATCCAAATCTGAAAGAGAATCGGCAAGAAAGTCACGGCATTTAGTTAAGACCAACAAAGAGATCTTCTGTTAAGTGTTAAATACCGTTAATAATTGGTATAAGTGCTCCCTGGTCAGAAGCTCTTAATAAAACCTACAGAAGACCCAAAAGATAAGAGAATAAGTCATGGTATATGCTTGTATTAAATCTTATAAGCGAAACGATAACATTTTGTTCACGGCTATATTGCATTGTTACTTTATTTTTACATAACCAACCATCAAGAATCAACAATAATAGTTGAAATAAATTGTTTGTTAGTATAACACCATATGCAGCGTCTTTAATTTACAATAACATTAAGTGTATTGTTTTGTATTGTATTGTTTAACAAAGTCATAACATTCAACAAGGCCTTGCTAAGATAATTTCTGTGAAGTTTTTAATATGTTGTTTATATCAGTCTTGTCTGATCAAGAGTTTTTTGTATCACAAAAGTTCAGTGAATATCTTCTGTGGTGAATGCCAGCATGATCTCAATATCATTGTCTGTTTTCAGAGTAAGTATTTGTCATTCATTTGAATGAGATTTTTAAGATTACTTATGATTACTCGCACATTTTATAACGTACAAATACAACAAGGGCAGTATACGTTATAGATAATGCATATTTTAAGTTTTTTCTTTAAGGAATGACTGTAATATTTTTCCTGTCTTTTCGAAATAACCTCAAAAATGTGGTGCACATTTTAGCAAATTATTCAGTGTGCACTACATTTTTATGTAAAATATTACAGTCATTCCTTATACCTTAATTCTAAATTCCATGTTTAAGAAGTAAATCATGAAAAAACGTTGATGACGTCGCGGACACATGACAAAATTATGTCTATTGATCTGATATACATAAAACTTTCAGTCAATCAGAAGACATGTTTCGTCCAAAATTAAATTATTGTCGTATAACACACCGAAGGTGTCAGAATTGTTCAAATAAATAAGCGACCTTAGGGCACAGTTTCATACACATGTCATTGATGTATGCATTGAAGCACATTTCAATGAAAAAATTGTATCGTCAGAGTTGTTTCTTCAAGCGAATGAACTATAGGTCTGAAAGGAAATAACTCCATATAGGTATATAAACACATAAATACCAGACTTACAATTTTGTACACCACATGCGTGTTTCGTCTACAAAAGTTTTATGGCCACCATCAGGAAATAGTTCACCGATACTTTGTGTCTGTGTCCTAACTAACTAGCGACATTCTTCGCAGTCTTAACATCTTTAAATACTAGAATAGTCGTTTTATCTTCAAACTTACCGGTTGTGTGATACCCCCGATTGTGACATTTGAATGAGTGTGGATTTGCATGGTGGAGGATGTCGATGCACCTGGTATCGATCCTTTTGGAGTTCATGCAAATCCTTTATTTGTTTGTTTTAAGCACTGATTTGTACTTTCTTAGTGGATTTATTAGATTTGAACATCATTTAACTAATTTTGCCTATAATCTAAACCATGATAACAACGCTGTCACCTTACTGCATCAAGTCAATCGGTCGGTAAACCCATTTCGTTTGATTGATTCAATGAATATCGTGAATATGTAAGCGAAGACAGCTGTTTGTCTTCCAATTTTTTATTAGTTTGCACTGAATGAAGACTGATTTGCGACTCAGTAATTGCCAACTTCACCTGTCATTCGAACGTTTTTCCAGTACAGTTAAGCAAAATAACATTGTTTCAGTCTGCCATAGTCAGACGTCAACCAAGTACTCTCTTAAATTTAAGACTTGAAATTGGCGATACCAAATAATGTATCTTTGTTTTGATTTCATTTTTTAGTTGCAGCTATGCATATACGAATACGAAGCGATTTATCTCAATAATAATATCCCAATAGAATCACATATAAACATATGTTGAACATTTCAATGAATACTATGTTTGTATTTAGTGAGGCTTCAATTCTAAATGATTGCAAATTTAACGAAGCTATTTTAAGTAAAGAAGGTCAATTTAAAAGTGACATGTATTTTTCATTTCAAATTCAGAAATAATTTTACATCAGTTCTTTTTCATGCAGAATTTAATTTGAGGAAAGATATACTAATACCAAATGTAATGTGATTAATCGTGAAAAACAGATAAACATTCCGGTAAATTTTTAACATTTTGCCTTGTAACAGGCCTCCTACGAACCCTTCAAGAGTAGTTACAATGGTTCTCTAAATGCAGAGAACATGACACTCTGTCTATACGTGGAATCGGATTGAATGTTCCTTTTCTGTCCTGACGTTGCTGGGTGTTTATGCATTCCACACAGACAATATAATGCCCCTCTTTACAATCGGTGTTACTCCCGGATGGAAAGAGTCCAAGAATGACCATATTTGTATACACCGGCCAACACTTATATGTTACATTTAACCCCTATTTACATTTAATACAAAAGAATTTAAAAAAAATCTTAACTGACATGACCAAAGAACACTGTAATTTCTACTGCACACAAACACTCCAGTTTTTATGGACTTACCCTTTTTTAATCTACCTTGGCGTACGGTATTGTTGTTATACTTTTTTCTATCCAAACATAAGGTCATATAAAACATATTTAACTTAAAGAACCTCCAGCATCTACTCAAACTAATAATTTGCATCTATAGCAGGCGACATGTTATCTTGTCGACGCACCTGGCATCGCTCTGTTTGGAGTTTGCAATTCCTTAAGGATCTGTTGGTCTTGGTTGGAACTTTTCAAATGAACTAACGAATTTGGAACATCGGTAACCTACTGTCGCTTTTTTCTAATGTATTATTTTTAATTTTTAAAATGAGCATCCGATAATAGATTGTTTCTTCCAATTAAAAACCGATTAATTTGTTTGAATAAAAAGCATCGTGTCTTAACTTAACTTTTAAAAATTACTACTATGGGAAGGTTAAACTTTCTGTTTTAACGTAGTACTGGTTAGATCTTTCATCTTAATATCATTATTCAAAACTGCTTCTTTTCCACGAAATATTTAATGTCACAAAAATTGCTTCAACCTGCTTCTTATTCGGCTATATAAATAAAATTACAAGCGACGTACTGTACAAGTCAAACAAAACAAAAACACACAGATACACTTTGCAACAACAGAGAAGTGTATATATACAGAACTACCAAATATGTTTCATGAAAATAATCCAAATTTAAGGAAAAAAACATTAAGATACCAACAACAAAAAAAGGTTCAAATGTGCACAGCCGCGAAATTTATAAGTGACTAACATTGTCATAAGAAAAAAAACACACACATACACCAACAAATACGGAAAAAACTTCAGTACTGAATATAACAAAGTAGAATTCAATGTCCGATTTCGCTGAAATCAATCCTATATTTTGAAATAACCTTTTCTTCCTGATAGTCGTATGCAGCTTCAATTACGGTCAAGCTTTATTTCTTTATCTTTAAAAGACAGGCGAAAGATACCAAACGGACATTCAAACTCATAAATCAAAAATAAAATGACAATGCCATGGCAAACAACGAAAAAAGAACCCAAACAGTATACAAAACACAACATAAAAACTCAAAACTGAGCAACAAAAACCCCATCAAAAAACCATGGATGATCTCAGGTGCACCAGAAGGGTAATCAGATCCTGCTCCACTTGTGTTAAAGGTTGACAAAACTATAAGTTAACTAAAATCACTGTGTAGTCATTTTAGTTCTCAAGAGTCTGCCGATATAAACCATTCAAATAATTTTCGTCAAAACCGTTCGAAAAATGTAGGCGTGTGAACAAATAAAAGCCAGTTCGTCACGTACATATACTTCTAATGGCCATAACTCCCGTTAAATCGACTTGGTAGTGGTAGTTCTAATATGAATAATTCCATCAAAATTCGTCGAGAAACGAAAGCGTAAAAACGCTCATAAGACAACTTATATGTAATTTATGTTTCTAAAGACCATGACTATAATTTCAATCTGCACACATTTCCGAACTTAACTAAAACTATCATTAGAATCTCACCAAAATATGTTCAGAACAATTGGCTTGTGAGCACTTGCAAGGCTGACGATTCTCATATCAGCAGCTGTATAGCCTAAAATATTTCATTCATAAAGGTCCTTAGAAGTCAAGAAAACACGATTTTGGTGTGAAAATTACCGCAAGAAAAGAAATTCGTATTACAGTGTATAATATAGAACAATGATCATTTAGTATTAAAGAGAAAGTTCAAATAAAAATAATACTTTATTACTTCCGTTTGTTCGAACCATTGTTCTTGTTTTACCTTCATCAGGAACGTTCAAACCTAAATATATGAAAAACATGTGAGTATATCTATTTGGTATATTTAAAAACTACTTAAAACGACATGTGGTAATCCATCTTTTTATATCAGGTAGTCATAACAAAAGTATTCCTCCTGCAAATAATCTTTAACTCGGACATACTAGTATACGATTAACTTAATCAAGATAACTTTCGTATATATGATTTGCTGCTGTACACACATTACATAAAAAATATATAAAGCCTGTTACTATCATGTCATCACAATAATTCTGACCCGTTAGATCGTGTACAATATAACGGTGTGGAATTCAACTCAATATTAAATAATCGTATACATGGTATACGTCAGATGCTTACTTGTACGGATGCTTGCATGATCAAATATGGTTGACAAGAATTTAAATGCAACATCAAATTAAAATTAATAACATCTAATTCAGAAAAATCTTATTTTTAAATAAATCATATCTCCAAAAACGGCTTGTAACACAGACGCATGTGCTATCTGGTTACCACAAAGCAGGGTAAGGTAACTCTTCTGTTAAAAAATTTGCATCGACTGTATGTGTAATGAAAATAAATGGTACTAATATTAGAAAATATCTAGAATGATGGATTTCGCTACAACATGACAGTTTAAATGTATGGCCGGTCTTTTTCAACGGAAATTTGTTACATTGGATACAGTGACCTTGAAATATACAAATGTAATAATGCATTGAACGTCATTAAGCGAGAAATGATTGATTGACTAAATGCACGAACGAAAATGAAATGCAGAAATTGCAATTTTGCGCCCACTTTTTAAATTTAAAATCCATTTCATACATTGGATTCTATCAGCTAGACAGGGTTTCAGTTTGGTTCATTGTGGGCACACATCGTCATACATTTAAACAATACCGCCTAAACTTGCACATTACCTTTCAAATAATACTGTATAGCTGTACACTATCTACTTTATTTGATTGTAATATCTATTTAGTTTATAAAATACCTAATTTATCGGATTTCCTAAATTAATACTTGCCATTTTTCCAGGTGAAAGAATAGCTGCAGCAGGCGACTGCGTGACACGTTTTTTCATAGAATACCCAGATTTAAGTATTGAAATTATAATCGCACGTGATATTCTCTCCTTTCAACAACATGAAATTGTATATAAGTCAACTAAAGTAATCTGCAATTCCTTTGGCGTACAGCATGAATACGCCAAAATATTATTAAAGCCAGACAAAGAAGATATTTACATGCTTGGAAGCAAAACCTTCCTTCTTTTAATAACCATATACGTTTTTTTATTTAGTTTAAAATATATGTTCCATGGAAGGAGTCAAGTGTGGATGATAGTTCCAGTAGAGAAATGTTCGATGATCTGTCAATGAGAATCCATTATATTTTATGGTCAGTTTATTTTTACTGATACAAGTTCATTCAATTGTATCTGATGATCAGTACAGCATGAGTTTAATGTTAATCTACAAGTGCAGGCTCAAAAAATTGAATGAATAAATAATAATTATATATAATAAAATTCTTATAAACAATTAAATTTTGGAATATAGCGTAGGGAATAAAAACGTAAAGTGTTCTGCGTATTAAGAGTCTCGTAGTATTGCTATGTTTAAACTTGTTGCACCGAAAATGCATTTGTATAAAAAACGAAGACGAAGGTCCCATAGTTAACATAAAAAAGATTTATTATTTCCACGTGATTTTTTTTATTTTAAAGTCTTATACTTTACCATCTTCTAACCGGCTGAGTCTTACACTTAAGCATATGAAATATTATTAATTTATCTCTATTAAACCATCAAAGTCAGAGGAAAAGAAATTATACTGAATCAGCAATAAAAATTAGCAACCTCCATAAAACTTCAGAACTCATATTTTTTTTGTCAATGCTTTAAAACTAGAGGCTCTCAAGAGCCTGTGTCGCTCACCTCGGTCTATGCGCATATTCAACAAAGGGCACGCTCCAACATTGTAGACGAGAATAGAAATTCATGACAACAATCTCTGTTTTGTTGATCTTGTATTGCTGATCATTTAGTCTCTTTAGTTTCTCTCTATCTTCTTTAGTTTTTGCTTAAAACACAAAAGAGGGTAGAATAAATTCTCATTTAAGGACAATCACTCCTATAAATAGTGAGAGTCTACTAACTATATCGGCAAAATTTGTAAGTAGATCTTAACTAGCTGATCATTTTTGTGATTTAAAGTGTCTATTTATCTATTATGATTTTTATCATATAAGGCAATTCGCAAAAAAAAATGGTAAAAATCGTCTTTAAAGGGCAATAACTCCAATAAGGAGCCGTCGGACTATTTCCTCCATTTGTTGTTATTGTAGATCTTGTTTTGCTGATCAGTTTTGCTTATTTAAGTTTCTATCTATCTATTATAATTTTTAAGATAAAAACATTGTCAGGCAAGAACGCAAAAAATTGGTAAAAATCGTCATCAAAGGGCAACAGCTCTACTAAGGAGTCGACTGATGATTTCGACCATGAGACTTATTTGTAGAACTTGTCTTGCTGATCATTTTTGCAATTCAAATTATAGAAAATAGGCAAAATGAAAAAAAAGGTAAAATTTGTAATTTAAGGGCAATAACTCCTATATGAAGTCGTCTGACAGCTTTGACGTATATGGACAATTGGTAGAGACGTATTTTCCTTTGCCCTACAGGTACTGAGAAGTCTTTTCTACGATGTGATGAGACAAATACTTTAAGTGCAGAATTAATAGGCAAGAGAGATAGGAACAAATTTCGATAAGAAAAGCAACGGGAAGCTATATTTAGACTAAAAATTATTGTCCTCATATTTTGTCTTTATTCTAGCATGGTTTCTCGAAAAAGGCTGCTATTGTCGCCTATGGGGAAGTTGATTGTTTTATACAATCTAGGTGTAAGTCGCTTCTGTAGAATAAAACTCCCACTATATTTCAAAAGTTCAATTATTCACAATGAAAATAAATGGTACTAATATTAGAGAACATCAAGAATGATATGTATCACTACAACATGACAGCTCAAATATATAGCCGGTCTTTTTATAACGGAAATTTATTACATGGGAAACATTGACTTTGGAATTTACAAATGTAATAATACAAGGAACGTCAATATGCTAGAAATGACTATTTGACTGAATGTATGAACGAAAATGAAATGCAAAAATTGCTATTTTGCGCCCACTTTGTAATTTTTAAATCCATTTCATAAATTGGATTCTTACAGCTAGACAGGGTTCCAGTTTGGTTCAATGTGGGCTCTCATCTTCGTACTATTAAACAGAATCTGCCTAAATCTTGCGCATTATCTTTCGCAAATTACTGTATACCGGTATGTATATACTATCTTCTATATTGTATGGTCATTTTTATTTAGTTTATAAGACACCTAATTTATCGGATTTTCTAAATAAATACTAGCTACTTTCCAAGTGAAAGAATAGCTGCAGTAGGCTACCGCGTGACACGTTTTACATATAACAACTTGATTTTAGTATTAAAATTATAATCGAAC
Organism: Mytilus californianus; assembly: GCF_021869535.1. NCBI lineage: Eukaryota > Metazoa > Mollusca > Bivalvia > Mytilida > Mytilidae > Mytilus > Mytilus californianus. The sequence continues at coordinate 53,751,223 of NW_026262679.1, read as the reverse complement.
CTGACATTCTGTATTTTCAACATGAAATTGTAAATAAGTCAACTAAAGTGGTCGGCAATTCTTATGACGTACAGCATAAATACACGACATATCATTAAAGCCATACAAAGAAGATATTTCCATGCTTTTAATAACCATGTACGGGTTTTTTCAGTTTATAATATACGTTGCATGGAAGGAACCAAGTGACGAATAATAGATAGTTGCAGAGCTATAATATTCGATGATATGTCAGCTAGAATCGATTGTTTCATGGTTAGTTTATCTTTTGCGGCAAGGTTTCAATAAATTGTATTTGATGATCAGTACAGCATGGGTTTAATGCTAATCTAAAAGTGCAGCTTTAAAGAATAATAATACATAATAAAATAAAATTCTTTTAAACAATTATTTCTGAATATAGCGTAGGGAAAAGTAAAATCACAAAAATACCGAACTCCAAGGAAAATTCAAAACGGAGATCCGTTATCAAATGGCAAAATCAAAAGCTTAAACACATCAAACGAATGGAAAAACAACAGTCATCTTCCTGAATAGAAGCGTAAAGTGCTTAGCGCATTACAAGTCTCGTAGGGTTGCTATGTTTAACCCTGTCACACCTAGAAAGCGTTTGGATAATCAAATAAGGAGAAGTTTCTATAATTAACATACAAAAGATATATGATTTGGCTTGATTTTTTTACTTCAAAGTTGGACCGAAATCGAATTTGTAACCATCTTCTAACGGACTGAATCGATCACTTAATCTTAGCATATTAAGAAGTATTTAATTAAGTTCTAACCACCAAAGTCAGAAAAATATTCTACTAAATCAGCAATATACATTGGCACCCTCAATAAAACTTCGTAAATAACATTTTTTTGTTTGTCATTGCTATGAAAGAGCCTGTGTCGCTCACCTGCATCTTTAACAACAGACACTTTTTAGTAAAATTTATCATTAAAGGGGAATAACTCTATTAAAAGATCACTGACAATTTCAGTCATGTTGACATATTTGTAGATCTTATCCTACTGATAATTTTTCCTTTTTAAAGTTTCTATTTATCTATTATGGTTTTCAAGATAATAGGCAAAAAATGCAAAAAAAATGTTAAAAATTGTCATCAAGTCGACTGCAGATTTCTGTCATTTTGGCTTATTTGTAGATCTTGTCTTGCTGATCATTTGTGCTATTTGGAGTTTCTATCTATCTATCTATAGCCGTTTTCAAGACATAAGGCAAAAATGGGAAAAATTATCATTAAAGGACAATAACTCTAATAAGGAGTTGATTGAAGATTTCAGCCATGAAAATTTATTTGTAGATCTTGTCTTGCTGTTTAAAGTTTCTGTCTATCTATTATAATTTTCGAGATAATAGGCAAAACATTTTAAAAATGATAAAATTCATCTTTTAAGGGTAATAACTCCTATGAGAAATCGTTTGACAGTTTTGACGTGAATGAATAATACGTAGAGCTCAACATTGTTTTTTTCCCCAGATTTTCTCTATTTATAGCGGTTTTCAAAATTATAGGCAAAACTTGCATTTTACCCCTATGTTCTATTTTTAGCTATGTCGGCTATCTTGGTTGGCTGGCGGGGTCATTGGACAAATTTTTTTAACTAGATACCCCAATAATGATTGTGGCCAAGTTTGGTTAAATTTGGCCCAGATGATTGAGAGGAGAAGATTTTTGTAAAAGTTAACTACGACGGACGACCACAACGACGATGACGGACGACGAACGCCAAGTGAGGAGAAAAGCTCACTTTGCCTTTCGGCCAGGTGAGCTTAAAAAAAGGTTATAGTAGTTTACCAATGTTCAAACTCGTTAACGCAGTTTTAATATACAAACCAAGAGAAACGCGTCAGGGAATCGCATGGTCAAAACGGAGCGAGACTGGGTACATCGACAAGTTGAGCGTACCCTAGTATGCATATATCATCCGCCATTAAGGGGGGACTCAGTCAAAATTGTCACGATAGGGTATAGAACACAATCGACAAATACACAAATCAGACGACTGCACTCGTGTCTTCAGATTTTAGACAGCGAAAACATGCCTCACGTGAGTTTTGACGCAGACACATCGTTTCGGTCAACCAATTAATGATAAAATAATTACCATGAAATTCCAAAACCTGCAGCTTTATTGATATCTAACATGTAAAAAAGTTGAAGAGTTGCGTACAAGGTAGATCTTATTACCGAGACTAATTGGGAAACTAGGAATCTATAGTTCGTCAACTCGTTCTGCATATGTTTGTCTTTTTGTTATGGTTGGTATATTCCAAATGAATCAACGAATTCTGAACATTGGTAAACTACTATCGCTTCTTTATTATGTATTATTTATCAATTCTAAAATAAGCAGACTCCAATAATAGATGTTTCTTCCAATTTAAAACGACTAAATGTTTCTTAATTTAACTTTTGAAAATTACTACTATGGACAGGTTAACATTATATTTTTAAAAAAGTACTGGTCGGGATCTTTTATCTCAATCTCATCTTCAAAAATATTCAGTGTCTTAACATAATTTACAACTGCTTCTTATTCGCAATTTTTTCCTCGAAATAATCAATATCACAAACATTTTGTTGAAACTGCTTCTTATTCGGTTAAATAGATAAAATAACATGCGACGTACTGTAAAAAGTAAAATAACAAAAATACCGAACTCCAAGGAAAATTCAAAACGGAAAGTCCCTTATCAATTGGCAAAATCAAAAGCTCAAATACATCAAACGTACGGAAAACGGCTGTCATATTCTTGACTTGGTACAATCATTTCCTTATGTAGAAAATGGGGGATTAAACCTAGTACAAGTCAATCAGATATCCACTAAGCAAAACAGAAACACAAACATTCGAAGGACATGATGTTTTTTTGTAACAACAGACAGATACAGAAACTACTAAATATCTTCCATGAACATTATAAAATTTTAAGGAAAAAAAAGAAATTAACACTTAATTCAATGATCCAATTTGGTTTTGTTTTCCAAACTCAAGCTGAACGAAAAGAATTGGAATGTTACCCAATATTAAATAATCGTATACATCAGATGCTTACTTGCGCAAATGCTCGTATGAACAAATATGGTTTACAAGAATTCAAGAAGCAACATCAAATTTAAATTAATAACATCTAATAAAGAAAAATCACATTTTATATAAATTATATCCGCAACAACGGTTTGAAACAAAGAAGCATCGTGTTATCTGTTAAATACAAAGCAGGGTAAGACAAAACAAAAGTAATTCTTCTGTTTAAAAATTCGCATCGCCTGTGGGTGTATGCCGCTACTGTTAAAGTAACTCCCACTATATTTCAAAAGTTCAATTATTTGCAATGAAAATAAATAGTACTAATATTAGAAAACATCTAGAATGATGGATATAACTACAACATGACAGTTTAAATGTATAGCTGGTCTTTTTATAACGGATATTTATTACAATGGATACAGTGACATTGAAATATAGAAGCGTAGTAATACAAGGAACGTCAATAAGCTAGAAATGATTGATTAACAGAATGCATGAACGAAAATGAAATGCAGAAATTACAATTTTGCGCCCACTTTTTAATTTTAAATCCATTTAATCAATTGGATTCTTACATTTAGACACGGTTCCAGTTTGGTTCATTGGTGGGCACACATCGTCATACATTTAAACAGAATCCGCCTAAACTTGTACATTACCTTTCAAAAATACTGTATATTTGTCCAATATCTTCTTTATTTTATTGTCATTTCTATATATCTAATTTTAAAAACAGAATCTGCCTAAACTTGCACATTATCTTTCACAAAATACTGTATACCGGTATTTATATACTATTTTCTTCATTTTATGGTCATTTCTATTTAGTTTATAAGATACCTAATTAATCGGAGTTCCTGAATTTATGGCAATTTCCCAAGTGAAACAATAGCTGCAGCAGGCGACCGCATGACACGTTTTTCATAGAATACTCGGATTTTAGTATTGAATTTATAATCGCACCTGACATTCTCTACTTTCAACGACATGAAATTGTAAATAAGTCAACTAAAGTAATCTGCAATTCTTTTCACGTACACATTAAATACACCAAAATATCATTAAAGCCAGACAAAGAAGATATTTACATGCTTGGAAGCAAGACTTTCCTTCTTTTAATAACAATGTACGGGTTTTTTTCTCGGTTTAATATATATGTTACATGGAATGAAAGAAGTGACGAATGATAGTTCCTGTTCTATAATATTTGATGATCTTTCAGTTAGAATCGATTAAATTTCTTGGTCAGTTCATTTTTACTGGCAATTTTCATTAAATTGTATTTGAGGATCAGTACAGCATGGATTTAATGTTAATCTACAAGTGCAGCTTAAAATAAAAAATGAATAAATAATAATAATATATAATAAAATAAAATTCTTCTAAACAATTAAATTCTGGATATAGCGTAGGGAATATAAGCGTAAAGTGCTTTGCGCACTTACAGTCTCGTAGGATTGCTATGTTAACCCAGTCGCACAGAGAAAGCGTTTGGATAATGAAATAAGGCGAGTTCCATTATCAACATAAAAAAGATATATTACTTTCGCTTGATTTATTTAATTCAAAGTTGAAACGTGATGCAATTTTTATACCATCTCCTAACAGACTGAGTATTAAACTTAAGCATATGAAGTAGTATCAATTGAGCACTAACCATAAGTCAGAAAAAGAAATTCTACTGAATCAGCATTTAAAATTGGCAACCTCCATAAAACTTTAGGATTTATATTTTTCTCAACGCTATATAAAAGAGGCTATAGCAGTTTACCAATGTTCAAAACTCGTTAATCCAGTTTAAATGTACAAACCAAGAGAAAAAACGGTCAGGGAATCATATGGTCTAAAAAGCAGACCAGGTACCTCGACCTGTTAACGTTTTCTAGTATGCAAACATCACCCGCCATGAGAGAGACTTGTTCACGATAGGATATAGGACACAATATATAAATACACAGATCCGACGTCTGTTCTCGTGTCTTCAGCTCAAAGACCGCGAAAACGTGTCTCACGTGAGTTTAGACAAAGACATATTATATCGGTCAACCAATTCGTGTGAAAACATTTATAATGAAATTCGACAACTTGCAGCTTTAATGATATATAAAAATGTGAAGAAAATTTAAGCCTTACTTACAAGGTAGATCTTATTTCCATGATTAGTTTGTGAATCTAGGAATCTATAGTTCTATATGTGTTTGTCTTATGAAGTCGATAAAACAAATTTGTTTTTTTTAATAAATTAGTCAATTTCAAAAATATGGATGCTGCTTCAAAAAGAAACGATAGATCTAATCCAAAGAGAGAAAAAAACAAAAAAACTATCATGAAACAATAAAGCTGAATATTAACCCACTTAAACAGAGATTAACTGAGGAGATCCAGAGGGCTAAGTGATTTCTTTTCCACATGTTGTACCCAACGGAGTACTCTCTATTTAATCCAGTAATAAGAATGAGAATATCGAATGCAATTACGACCAATCGGAACATGTCTAAGGTCAATGAAATGGCAAACTAATATTCGAGCAGACTTAATAATTTTCAATTTATTTCTGTTGTAGCGAGCAGCCATATAATGCATATTTCATACACACATATATTTCAACCAATAAGTGATAATCCATATGACTTTTCAACTTTGAATACGCAAAGATAAAATTATTACAGTATACCCTTAAGGGAAGACTCTTTTGGTTTTGAAAGCAACGCTCCCTCAAGCAAAGTTGACCTTAGAAGAATTTGGCTATTCCATGTATGTCCCTTTTTGCCATATTTTTCGGCGTATTTATGATCCCTGGCTTCCAAATGCTTAGGTTTGAGCGTTCCTGGTAAAGGTTAATCCAGAAAAAAAGCTTCGAACGCACGAAATTTATAAAGTGTTTATTTCATTAAGACTCGGAAAACAAGTGAAACTGCGAGCTACTGCTCACTGATGATACCCCGGCCCGCCCAGGAAGTTGTGATGAATCTGAAAACGTATCACACGGTATAGCTGACTTATATAAACCCTGAAACCAAATTTCAGAAATCCTTATGATGTAGTTCCTGAGAAAGATGCGACGAAAAATATTCATGGGATGGACGTACAGACAGAGGTAAAACAGTATACCCCCACTTTTTTAAAGCGGGGTATAATAATGGTATAGATATTAGTCCTATGTTGACCTCTAGATATGACTAAACGTAGATTTATCGTTTTATTTGTTTCAATGTATATCGGCAATCATTTCGTCAACAAAAATAATATTACATCTATAATTTTGGAGAAACAAATGATTAATGTTTCTAAGAACTAACTTTTGATACATTGTCAACAATTCTTTGTCATTCTTGGAGGTCATCTTATTTTTGTCGATAGTCTAATTGGAGCATCAATTTTAAAAGATTGCATTTGTGTTATATCTATAGATGAAGCTTAATATGTATACAGAACATATATCAACTTTCGTGTTTTAACATATAAGAAACTTAATAGCTTTCGACGTATAAAAATATATTCCTACATTGTACAGTTTTTATTTGTCTGGTTTTCAAAACACCTTTGTCCGTCATAAATAAACCGGTTTTATACAAAAGTTATATTATTGCATTAAGATTGTCGTTTTTGTTTCGTTAACTATCGTCGCCATTTATAAATATTATTGCCATCACAACACGTTACAATTGTCTGCTGAATATTTAGCTTTCTTTTCATTTATTGCTATTTGATATCGCAAAATTCATAGAAAAACTGATAACAACTGCATCATTAAAATATATTTTCAGTGAGTGCAAATTATATGCTCATTAATAAGTATTTTATGATTTATTTCCATTACAACATGAAAAAGAAAAAAAACATGCACGCGAATTTTGACACCCCCATTGAGACTTGTTAAGTTTGAAAAATGCGCAATTATATGAATTAAAATTTAATAATCTAACGTGCACATGCTTTCTGTTTCCCATGTGGTTTGTACACGCTCATGAAAATACAATTATAGATCGATTATACTGATCTCCCCTCAAAAGAACAATATGTCAGTTTCAAATAAACAAACAAAATTCCCACTGGCTCAAAGGTTTAAAAGTTCGGCCCTCTCTCATTATATAAACATATTTGTTTTCCTTCATTGTTGAAGTATAAATCAGGCGCTTGGTTTTCTCTTCTGAAATGTTGCACATTTTGTCATGCCAGAGTTTTTTTAAAACCCATACAATATATATATATTATATATGGTATGGGTTTTCGTCACTGTTGAAGGCCGTTTTATGGTGACCTGTAATTGTTAACATCTTTGTCATATGGACTTTATGGATAGTTGTTTCATTGGCATCTTATCCCAAATGAAGATTCACATACGTTTTTGTTTTAGTTTAAAAAGATATAAAATGAAGAAAAAAAAAAATCGCCCGTACAGATACACTAGAGACTTTTTACTGTTGAAACTAAATATATAGGACAAATTTCCCCTCTATTGGTTTCACTTGCACGTAATTTCACAATCGGAAGGTACAATTGAAATCTACTGGAATTTTAATTTTACAGATTCTACGATATTAAATTCAAAGATCTTTTTAACAAATTTGCATACATCCATAAAATCTAAAATATCAATCAGCGCTAGAAATTAGTAGTACAGGCAAATTTTGAAATACTTTTTTTTATTTTGCTTTGTCGAACATCTTTTATGAGCCAACATGAATCAATTTGTATCTCCAAATCAATAAATAGCTTTACTTTCATAGGAATATTGGTGCTGGTTGAGAATTTTCTACTTGTTCCGTTTTTATAAATATTCAAAGTATGACAAATTCTATCAAAATTGAAGTGTTGAGTCATCTTTTGGTATTTATAATTTGCTCACATGTCTAAAATACGCCAATATGTTGTTGAAATTCATTTATTAATTATTAATTTTAGTAAAGGTTGAGGGACTTTGAGAAAATGGCCTCATTTAAAAAGTCAAAGCGACTCTCATTTAAAGAGTCCAAGATCCCTTGAATTTTATTACATAAGCCTAATTCAAAAGTCTTTCAACCAATATCACAGCTTTATGCGCATTGAAGTCTTGATTACGTTAAATCAATTCATATTTGTAACCAAATGAGGGTTGCTTAACGATCCTGACTCAAAAGTATGATTCATATTCTAAGAATTTATTCAATGAATGAGAACGTCTGTCAAAATCAAATTCAAATTTCTATTAGAAGCTATGTTTTGTCCTTCCAGCTATGTTTCGTCCTTCAGGCTATGTTTTGTCCTTCATGCTATGTTTTGTCCTTCAGGCTATGTTTTGTCCTTCCAGCTATGTTTCGTCCTTCAGGCTATGTTTTGTCCTTCAGATACAAATACAATCATTTTGTTTCTGAATTGTAGGAAAATTCGGTGTTTTCCCTATGTTGTTTACTAATTATTAATGGATTTTGTTAAAATATTCACGTATAATTTTTTTTATGGTATATAACCACTAATTCGGGCCTGGTCTGAAAGAACATACAAGAAAAAAGTACATAATTTAAACAAAATAGTTCCTACGCATAGCTGTAATTTTGTCAATAGGTAACATATTTGGGTAATCTAGGGACTTGGGAGCACTGTAGAATGAATTCTTGTTGAAAGTTTCTTTTGAATAAAAAAAAAAGCATCTAAAATTATAATAGGAGGGCACATTTGCCCTGTTGTTCAGATCAGAGGTACCTGTTTTGTACTATCATACTTCCAGGAACCAGTGCGCTCTAATATGCGATTAAAGGTATGTTGAATTTTTCAGTACAAGTCAGGATAAGGTATAGTTTTGACATGAAATGACTGTCACTTTATTTGAACTTAAGACAACGTAGCCATAAATGCTTGAAATTGCAGAATTTAACATAGAAAGCAATGGGGCTATGAATTTGTGGCTTTATTCCTTATGTGATAATTAAACAGCATTTCTGAAATATATCATTAAGAATATATTACTCTGACTTTTTTATTTTTTATTTGCGCATTCAAGATTTGTTTATTAACTACAAGATGGCTAAAGAGACATTCTCTTGTCAGTTCTTTCAAAAACAACAACATACTAATTAGTTGTTTTCAGAAGAATTTTCATTTTCCACAATTTATTCGTTACGATAATTCGATATCTCCATTTTCATCAGCCATAAATTACGCGTACATGACAGTCACCTTGACTTATGACCAGTCTATAAAGAGATTCAATGTAAATCCACAAGACCAAATTACCAAATTAATTAGCATCTTGGCGTAAGCAGTGGATAAAGACATGTTCGTTTTGACGATCACTTTTAAGGGAAAGTAAAAATGTTTACCATAAGAAATAAAAGGAAGGTCAATCGTTTATATTACAGCAACTACTTCGAATTCCCTGTCATTCACGTACACATTTTATATAGAATTATTTTTTCTTAAATGCATATTGTAGATTTACAAAAGATTTATTACTACAAATGTGTTTGCATATCTTTATGTTCAATCGATTTCACTTCTTCAGTTAATATGTCCAATGTCATAGAAGGTCGTACGCAAACTTCCAATGTTTTCAAAAGACAACCCAAAAAGGAACATCAAATTTATTCGTTCTGTGTATGTTTACTTGTTTTTGTTAATATGTCTATTTGATTTAGTTAGGCCATTTCAATTGATATTTTATAGTGTGTCTTTCTATGTTGTAATGTTACACTACTATTTATGGTTAGGGTGAAGGTTGGCGCCTGTTAAAACATTTAAACCCGCTGCATTTGTTTGCACCTGTCCTAAGTCAGGAACCTGTTTCAGTGGTTGTCGTTTGTTGATGTGGTTCTTAAGTGTTTCTCGTTTCTCGTTTTTAATATAGATTAGACCGTTGGTTTTCCTGTTTAAATTGTTTTACACTTGTCATTTTGAGGCCCTTAATAGCTTGCTGTTCAGTGTGAGCCAAGGCTCCGTGTTGAAGGCCGTACTTTGACCTATACTTGTTTACTTTTTACACATTGTGACTTGGATGGAGAGTTGTCTCATTGGCACTCATACCACATCTTCTTATTTCTATATGTATAGGTAATTAACAACAAATATCTCCATTTAAGTTACGTGATCAATCATGTCGAATCCATGGATCCGAAATTTTAAACCTTGAATAAAATAAATAAATGGAGAATGTGTCCATGGGACACAGATGATTCGCTCGCTTGCATATAACGTTATAAAGGGCCATAACTAGAGAACTGTAAAGATGACGCCACCCAAATTTAAACTTGATCTCTGTTTTATGCAAATAAGCATTGTGTATAAGTTTCATAACATTTAGCTGAGAAAAACTTAAGTTAGAGAACGGAAACCAATTTTTGGGACTTGCGTACGGACGGGCAAGGGTAACACTTAATGCCCCCTCCTCCGCGGATTCGACATGTATTGATCTCAAAAGTTGTACACGTGAGAGCGATTACAATGCAATTTTCCATATAATTTAGATTTTCAAGGGCATAACTCTTTTGAAATTCGTTGATCGGCACTATTTGTCGAACTTGTCCAAGACATTGCTGATAGAAACCTATGATATAAGTTTGATAAAAGTCTGGCAGGAATTTTACCCGTGAGAGCGCTAACAAGACCGGACAGACAGATGCACGGATGGACAGAAGGACGCCCAGTATTTCTTTATCCCACACAAAGCGTCGCACGGGTGGTGGGGGCAATTAAAGAGATGTTGGTCATGCGTCAATCAATGAGACAACAACGCAACAACACAAAAACAATCAGGAAAGACGTCTAAAATGTGTCTCCTACAAATAGCAGACGTCGTAAGAGCAATATAGAGTTTGTGCAACATTGAAAAGACTACTAATATGAGGTGAAAATGAAAAGGCTCGTTATTTGGAAACGTGTTACTTACTAAAATACACATGTGTACTGTATACTGTCAACTTTTTATGCATGGTTATGGACAAAACAGATCTACTGACAAGATTTCATCACCCCATACTCTAAGTTTGGCTGATTTGTGTGAACTAGGACTTTCTGTTTATATTCTTGTTATATTGCATTTAACTTCTCAGTTCGTCCATCCGTCAGTCTGTCCGTTTGTAAACCTAATATTTTCGTCACTTTTTTCTTAAAAACTACTAAACAGAAAGACTTGAAATTTATTTGGAAACAGCTTTACAAAGATGAGTTGTAACGTATTAGTACTTTTCAGATCTGTCCGACACCTACTTCCTGTTTGCCCATACCTGGAACTTTCAATTTATCGAATAAACCTAAAATATTTCGTCACATATTTTATGTAGTATTACCGGACATAACCACTTCACATTTGGTAGCAGCTCTGTAGTGATCAGTTTTAACGTGTGGGTGCTTCTGTTGGATACCTATTTCCCGGTTTACCTTTTTCCCATTTTCCCGTTTTCCGATACCTAAAATTACGAATGGGCATGCTCAGCACGACAATGCGTTCATTCTTTCTGCAATTGCTTAAACATCGTTGTAATGCCTATCAGGTATGCATCATCTGCTGTAACAATCTACAGTTAACTTTCAGTTCAAATTTAAAATCTAAATTCATATCTATAATTATTTCTTCCTAAAAAATCAATTTACAAAAATTAAAGATATGTATAAGTTAATATTTTAGTTGTAAAGACAAAACATTGTGATCAACCTAGATTTGAAGACAAAAAATTGTAATCAACCTAGATATGAATACAAACAATTGTGATCAACCTAGATGTGAATACAAACAATTGTGATCAACCTTAATGTGAAGACAAACAATTGTGATCAACCTAGATGTGGAGACAAACATTATTTATCAACCTAGATGTGAAGACAAAAAATTGTGATCAACCTAAATGTGAAGACAAACAATTGTGATCAACCAAGATGTGAAGACAAACAATTTTGATCAACCTAAATGTGAAGACAAACAATTGTAATCAACCTAGATGTGAAGACAAACAATTGTAATCAACCTAAATGTGATTGATTGATTGATTATTGGTTGCTTAACGTCCAGTGGCAAATATTTCATGCATGTTCAGGACGAGAACAAGTTAACAATAAATACAATAGGTAGGTCTTGTAAAAGAGGTCATCCGGGATGATGGTCGGGGAAATTTGGACTGCCACTGGAAAATGAGGGTATATTGGATAGGCACAGAAATTTTGCCTTGCAACAGGCAACCTACGGACCCCTCAAAGAGTTGTTGCAAGGGTTCTTAACGTGCAAAGAGCGTGGCACTCTCTTTACACGAGACATCGGAGTTAACGTCCCCATTCTGACCGGACGTGGCTGCAAATTTGTACATCCCGCACAGCCAAACGGACGCCCCACTTTGGAGGTGGTTTTACTGCCGGTCGGAGGAAGACCAATGGTGACCATACTTCTATTCCCCAGTCACCCTTGGGGATACCTAAATGTGAAGACAAACAATTGTGATCAACCTAGATTTGAAGACAAAACATTGGGATCAACCTAGATGTGAAGACAAACAATTGTAATCAACCTAAATGTGAAGACAAACAATTGTGATCAACCTAGATGTGATGACAAACAATTGTAATCAACCTAAATGTGAAGACAATTTGATCAACCTAAATGTGAAGACAAACAATTGTAATCAACCTAGATGTGAAGACAAACAATTGTAATCAACCTAAATGTGAAGACAAACAATTGTGATCAACCTAGATTTGAAGACAAAACATTTGGATCAACCTAGATGTGAAGACAAACAATTGTAATCAACCTAAATGTGAAGACAAACTATTGTGATCAACCTAGATGTGAAGACAGACAATTGTGATCAACCTAGATGTGAAGACAAACAATTGTGATCAACCTAGATGTGAAGACAAACAATTGTAATCAACCTAGATGTGAAGACAAAAAAATTGTAATCATCCTAAGGAAGAAACTAACAGATCTAAAATCCTGGCTAATAAATTTACTATAATACACGGACTTTAATGCAATCATTATCCCTTAAAGTAATGCATTTTAAATTTCAATGCATTTTGAATTTCAAAGTACACGTACGGACTGAGCGTAAATTATATGCTAGTAAATGTCATTTAAAAAATTAAAGATTTCACGATGCAAGGAATCAATGCTGAAGAAAAGAAAATATTCGATACAGCTGATCATTGGTTATTCTTATATGAAAGGAAGAAGAGATGAAACCGTATAGCATAGTCGGGTGAAACAAATGATTTGTTAAGGTGAATTCAATAACTGTTAGATATATTGTGAGTAGTGGTCGTAACGTAAGCTTGTGAATGGAGTGAAAATGTTATTGATCATATGTACTACTGTAAATACGAAATAACTATCAAATTATCACATTATTTTTCCTCGAATATTCGCTTAATGACTGAGTGATAAGATTTCTTTTTATAAAATAACGATATAGATAAAACTGTTATTGGTAAAAAGATACTGTGAAATTTGCTGGCGATATGAGTTGTTTAACTCTCTCATCATAGATATCTATATACCGAGAATTGGATTTTTTTTCTTTTCATAGAACTTGTTCTACCTTTATGGATTAACAGGTAAGATTTTGTGAATAGCAATAGCGATGATAGATTTGAAATAATTTTGAAAACAAAAGTTTTTTTATAATTCAAATGTATGCGTTCTATGGGTTTTGCCAAATACACCAAAAAAATAAGTAAATATTTCTTAACATTTTATAATTTCTATTAATATATCTGTAAATGCATCGGTGGTAATTGATAAACAATACTTTTTCTGCATTATTATATTTATTCCAATTCCCAAGTAAAGAATCGTTATAAGTATACGGGATTCCAGTATTAGTTTGTCAATTCAATTTTTAATTTCTTAAAATAATAATTGCATCATTTGGTAATTATTTAAATATTCACCAAAAAGAAAAAGGTTTTGAACTAAAATATAGTTCTACACTGATTTCATTTTCAATTTATGATAAACATCATGATTTTTATGATTTTTTTTATCTTTTTTTTCAACACAAAAACATTGCTTGACTGATTGATAGCTGGTTAAAGTTTGTTTTTTTTAAGTTATAAAATAAGTTGTGAACTTTAATAAAGAATTGATATTTAAGTGATTGCATTTTTAAGACGAGTCTAGCACTTGCAAATTTAACTGACTAATGCACAGCTTAAAGAGGCCTGCCTTTTTTTCTAAGCGTGCGCAACATAGGGACCCTTCTAACATTTTTTACTACAATAATATAACACTATAACAACTTGCGTTAATTTCTTTTGTACCGAGACAATTTCGTTTTTGTACGCAATGTTGTTAGGGATTCCCTTAGTAAAAGCTGTTCTTCTTCTTTTACAAGTGAACCAGTTATATCAAGAGAAAAGTAAGGTGAAAGTTGGGTGACAGATTTCATACGAATCATAAAATATCATTTAGGGTCCAAAGCTATTATAAATTGCAATGAAACGTTTTGAGAATCGTTGACCCTCAGAAAACTATTGTGTAAGCGCTTCGGACGCATGACATTTATAACGTGTTGTTTTCATTTTATAAGTATGTTACTCATTTTAGCAGAGTTACTTTAGAAATCGTCTTAAAATAAGACAGATAGTGACTTTTGCTTTTGCAAATACATGTTTCGAGGGATTACCATATAAAAAGATATGAACATCGACTTTTGCATATAATGGGTTTCAATCTTTATTCGTCACCTAACAAATAAATTAATAGAAACATTTCAGTGGCGTCGCCACTGGATTATTAATTGTAAGCCGGGCGTCTGGGGGTGGTAGCCCCCAAAAGCTGAACGATTATCGTAAAATTCTTAATGAAAATTAAAAAAAATATTTGTAAGCACATGCTTACAATGCTACATTGCAGCTACGCCACTGCACAAAGTTGATCGTGATTTACCTCCTATCTGTCACGTGTGATTTTAAAAGCCAGCTGATTATTTTTAGTTCGCTGTACAACGGGGAAAGCAGCTATGCGTAACTTTAAATACCAGAATCTCAAGAAGGCAGATGCTGAAATTGGTGAATAGGACTTTTGCTGCCATTGAAATGGTGTAAATTACCTCTTAAGCAATAACAAATAAATAAACGCAGATGTATAAAATTGAGAATGGAAATGGGGAATGTGTCAAAGAGACAACAACCCGACCACAGAGCAGACAACAGCCGAAGGCCACCAATGGGTCTTCAATGCAGCGAGAAACTCCCGCACCCGAAGGCGTCCTTCAGCTGGCCCCTAAACAAATATGTATACTAGTTCAGTGATAATGGACGTCATACTAAACTCCAAATTATACACAGGAAACTAAAATTAAAAATGATACAAGACTAACAAAGGCCAGAGGCTCCTGACTTGGGACAGGCGCAAAAATGCGGCGGGGTTAAACATGTTTTTTGAGATTAAAATATGATTGGAAAAGGAACAATGATACACATAACTGCAAACTTGTGATTAAAGTGTAAAAAATTTTAGAGATGCCCGAAACTGTTAAAATATGTCAAATGTTTAATATCTACAATTTTACCAAGAGCAAAGGGAGTAAGGTTATGTTGTGGTGACAAATTTCAAACGAGTCATTGTAAATCCTTTAGAGTACAAATTATATTTTTAAATATTGCAGAGGTTTGACCGTAATATAAGACATTACAAAATCAATTATGTTCAACCAGTTGATAAGCGTCACAAAGGGCAATCAGTTTTCCGTCTTACTGTTACAACAGTAACCAGTTTAAACCATACACTCCATGAACCGTAGGTACCGCAAAACCAGTTTAAGCCAAACCTTTAAACCAAAAATGTGCATCTATGTTGGAATACCACGTGAAACCAACACCTGTCCTATTAGACCGAAACCTTCAAGAAATGTTGATTAGACAGATTTCATTGAACATATAAATGTGTACCTCTATGCTATTCAATCATTATAAGCATGCTGCCGACGACACTTATTCAACAATTTTTTTTATGTGTTCGGTTAACAGCCATTTTTCCTTAACTGAACTATGTCAACAATTCCTTCTCTTTTTTTTTTTTTTTGCTTAACTTGAATGAGAAAATTTTTTAAACAGGAAATTTTGAATTAAAAAACTTTTTTTTTATGAAATTTGACTGACAATCGTCTTTTGATTCACTAGTATCTGAAGATCAATAGTAATATCTATAACACTCATTTTTTTCATTCGAGTGACCAATAGTGAATAAGGCCAATATCGTTCAGCTGTTTGCATAGTCTAGTTATTACATAAATTGTAGAAGGAATCTACACGAACATACTTTATCCATTAACATAGTTTATTTTCAAATTATTTTTTTATACTACAATTCATGAAAATATAATACATGTAAAAGAGCTACCAGAATGAACAAGAAAACAAATAATGTTAATTCAAATATAATTAATAAAATTATTGATTTAAGTTTTAAGCTAATTAAATGACACCAACTGCTTGTCTGATCTAACCTTCTTGACATTCTTTTATTTACACTACAGCTTGCACCGAGGCAAAAGCAAAACTTTCATAGGACATCGCTCAGATGCTTTAAAACATTAAAACACCATATAAATATTAGTACAGTACTTGTTAGAAAATAACGATTAATAAACGCTGAGTTGATGATGCTGAATAGGTTTTGTGGTTTTTTTTTTTGTTTAGAGATTAACGAAGCAGCGATATAAATGTATCACTTAATTAATAACTGAGAGAGTTTTTACATGATAACCTTATGGTATTTATACAAAAGATCGAAGCAGAACAATCAATGGAATGAACAGATTGTTTATAATTAACAGAGTTATGGAATACAATATAAACGCTTTAGGTTATATGGTGCATGAGCCTATTTCTGAATTGTGAGTCTTGATATTCTATCGGGAAAACTGGTTGTTGTCCGTTAGAATGGATATTCACAATCATTTGTGCACGTGCAAGGATTTTAATTTTCGAAAGAATATTTAGTGGATATGTCATTGTCTAGTTGTACATGGAAGGCATTCGTTGTTTGTATGTGGGCTGGGAACGTACAGTTTAAATTGAAAATTACTGTTTAATATTCAATTCTTAATAAAAGTTTTAGTAAGATATTGAAATCATGTCTTTGAAACTTCAATTACAGACAACTACTCTAAAAGAATAGCGTTGATAGAGTTTGACTATCCGTTAACGTAACGAGACAAATGTCACATAAATATAAATCTGTTTCTTGGTTTATTTGAAGATCATTTAAACATGAAGTCTTTTAACTGCACTTAAAAAAAATATCAAAGATATCAGGTTTATAACAAAGTACACCAGACGTGCGTTTTGTCAACATAAGACTTACAAGTTGCGCTCTGGACAATCCTTACAGTTTGAAGTCCATATCGGTTACGAAGTTTGAAGAAATTGGAAAACAATCCCCAAAACTCGTGCTAAATCTGGTCAAGGTCATCAATGCCAGTGCGTAGAAAAACCTTCGTGTTTTTAATTATTATTAGTACTGCCTACAAGACAGCGCATTGTGAAATTACAATATTCATGTTCAAGCTTGTATAATGAATTCCGTATATAAGATTTTTTTCCGTTTTCTATACTGGGAGGAGGTACAAATAACCCCAAATTAATATTCAAAACAAATAATATATCATTAATATCAATATATCCTGCAAACATAATAAATGGCCATTCATAAACAACATAAGTTGTTTTTCACTCGTTCTGTTGATTGATAATGTTTGATTTTGTCAGTTTTTGTGGACGTCCCCTTTTTGAATTTACCTTGGTGTTCGGTATTTTTGTTATACTTTTTTACATTACGGCAAAAACGTTCACTGCGACGTTTAAATCTTCACAAATCAGCAGAAGCAATGTTACATTTAAAATCAAAAACACAACTTTTATCCAGCTTATATATCACCCTATTCATTTATCAATGAAATTTGCAAAATAATGAAAGACTTGAACATTTTTAATATTTTAGCAATTTCAGGTGCCAGATAGCCGATCTTATCATTCCTCCAATTATATTCTTCTGTTACTAGTTCAAATGTAATAACATTTGTTGACACTATCATGACTATCAAAACGACAATTAAGTTACAAAATGATGTGTTTCACTCTATAAACGTGGCAATTTTGACGTAAAATACTTGAAATAGTACATCGCATTTCAAGCTTAATTCATTTTTAACCATTTTTATTAAGTTTGAGGTCGGCCATTTGTGCCTTTGTAAAGATTTATGCATTATTCGCTGACAGAAACATGTTAAAAGCTCCATCAAAAAAGCATCTTATGATTGAAGTAATTAGTTAACAAATTTCATTTGCTTATTTATTTGAAATTGTTTAAACAATTAGATAGTTTTGTACAAAAACCTCTATAATAAACTATCAATCAATCTTATTAGTAATGCTTAATCAAAATATACAGACTAGGTTTAAGAGTTCAACTGTTCATTTATCCAACGAAAATTGGTATGAACTCTACAATATCTGGAAATGAAAACTGTGCTAAAGTTCACGAAACAATAATGTAACCATATTACTACAAGGTCGATGAAAATGTAGTACCAAACTTCAAAAGAGGACATGCAACATAGAAATGAATACTAAAACGGTGACGAAACACTTATAATGTAGGATAAATACAATAAAATGAAAATCTTAATTGCAAGAAGACTCGTAACTAAAAAAACTATATCTTCCCAAAAACTATGCTTTAGAGTTTCGCAAAATGAATTCAATGAAATGGAACGCTACAGCAGGTGCTACTAGTACATTGTAAGATAAGAAAACTGATTCATAATCAAATCCGGGAAAACACATTATATAGCACATACAGGTAGATAGACGGGTCTAGTAGATACAACTACGTTTCAAAACTTTTAAGTGTTGTTGAGCCAAATGGCAGTAACGAACGGACCATGTTTGTTTCCATTTAGAAAACTGTCATTTATACTATTCCTTCAAGTCTGATAGTTTCACATTTGAATCAACATCCTTTTTTTAATCTAGAGAATGTGAATAACTTTCGTAAAAAGTAAATGAAAGAAGAAAAAAAAGAAAACCTTAATCAAGACGACAATATACCAACAAGCCAAACAAAGAACAAGAAATACCTAAACTAAAACTTAAGGCCAATGCTAACTCTAGCGTGATGTTGGGTAATCCGAAACGGCAAAGATATTTTGCATCGATTGCAACGACTATCTCGTTGCATTTGATAGGTATCGTTCATATATTGCCCTCCGGTTTTCGACACTTGATATATAGGTTTATCCTTTAAAAATGTTTGAAATTAGATAAATAATTCCTTTCATAATATTTCCGTAATGTTATAAAACCTTTCTTGGGACCATTTTGATGCTTAAGTTGTTTGGTAGTATAAATCACCAAAATAAAAATAAAATGTTTGCTATCATCGTAAGATTTGTAGTTCCAATGTATCGTAAGATTTGCAGTTTCAATGTATCGTAAGATTTGTAGTTCCAATGTATCGTAACATTTGTAGTTCCAATGTATCGTTAGATTTGCAGTTCCAATGTATCGTAAGATTTGCAGTTCCAATGTATCGTAAGATTTGTAGTTCCAATGTATCGTAACATTTGTAGTTCCAATGTATCGTAAGATTTGCAGTTCCAATGTATCGTAAGATTTGTAGTTCCAATGTATCGTAAGATTTGCAGTTTCAATGTATCGTAAGATTTGTAGTTCCAATGTATCGTAAGATTTGCAGTTTCAATGTATCGTAAGATTTGTAGTTCCAATGTATCGTAAGATTTGCAGTTTCAATGTATCGTAAGATTTGTAGTTCCAATGTATCGTAAGATTTGTAGTTCCAATGTATCGTAAGATTTGTAGTTCCAATGTATCGTAAGATTTGCAGTTTCAATGTATCGTAAGATTTGCAGTTCCAATGTATCGTAAGATTTGCAGTTTCAATGTATCAAGTTATCTCTTTTGTATTTTACGAGGAAATCCATTAATTCATAATCGAATATTTTACCCTACTTGGTTTTCAATTATTAACCCTATATATGAACTGTAACAAATCTAGGCATTTGAAGGGAATAGAGGCTACCATACATAATAGCTGTCGATGATAAAACCTGCTCAGACACGAGTGACATAATGAATAATTAATAGTGTGCATTAGAACCTAAGTCACCATAAACGTTCCTTCCGATCAATGTGATGCATTAGCTCTCCCCGATCATTATACTGTAGGTATCTTTGATAAGGGATATGCAGTAATGTGTGGTAGATTGCAATTTTAATGAAGTTTATAACTTTTTAATGGCAGCGAGAACAATTCAGGCGTTTGTCGAATTAACAACACGTTAAAGGGCGTCATTTTTTTCTACACGTTTTCCGTACATATCCGCGTAACATTTACTCGTCACCAGGTCAAATGTTTTAGAGTAATTTCAAAATATTGAAATAAAACCAATAAAAAATGTTATTACTATTTAAAATAACGTCAAATAAGATATATTAGAGTTTTCTCAAGCCTTACTCCCTGCTAGCAAAGAAGCCATTGAAGTGTAATGTAGAAGTCATATTTTCCAAAGTTTAACGGGAAACATTATAATAGAGTGGACCGTCATGGAATATATCTGTATCACAGATGACCATGGTTATATTCCGCTGGTCGTGTAGCGGCAATACCGTCTTCTTTTCCTTAATTGTTACATCACCTACTGCGACGATTTACGAACAACACGACAGGAGCTTCTAATTTAGTTGGGACTGCATAACCTGCCGGAACACATGAGTTTAACCCCCCCCCCCTTTTTTTTGTGGGGTTCGTTTTTTTAAATCATTGGTTTTCTGTTAAATATGCTATGAACCTTTTTTTTCCTTTCGATCTTTGTTTCCCTATTTGATTATGGAGGCCCCTCATGGGGGTGTCCAAGTAATCACATAATCACAATTTTTTTGCCAATATAATCACATAATCATTAATTTTTTTTTTAAGCAAGATAATCAAATAATCAAAAATACAGTTCTAGATTATCAAATAACCAAATAATCATGAAATATTTGGTCTGGTAATCAAATAATCACTATAAAAAAACGGCCAAGTAATCACATAATCAAAAACCCCATGAGGAGGCTCATTACGGTGTTGTTACTTTTAGTTCTGTTATGTTTTTGATGGTCCTCCTTTGGATATTGTCCCCCTTTTACAACAATCTCAACAGTCGTCTCATTTCCACTATCAAATCGAACCCGTAAATTCATTAAAAATTCTTACAAATATCTCGATGGTGCTGCGAGACATTCTTCAATTTTGGTTGTGCAATTGTCCGATAACACTTGACAGTAACTGAAGGAAAGCTTCATTGGTTACTTAATTATGTAATTTAATGACATCTCTAGCATTATTTACTTACTTTCAAGACCATTTATAGACGTTATCGGTGAATATCGAGGATTTGAAGCATTTATCGGTGAAAATGATGGATTTTTACCAGTTATCGGTAACTATCAATGATTTGTAGCGGTTAACTGTGAATATAAAGGATGTTAAGTTGTTATCAATAAATATCAAGGATTGGTATCGGCTATCTTTGAAAATTGAAGAAATTGTTTATAATTGCATCGAATTATTCTGAAAAGCAGACAATTTGTTTTCCTGTTTGAATTGTTTTACACTAGTCTTTTTGGGGCCCTTTATAGCTTGCTGTTCGGTGTGAGCCAAGGCTCCGTGTTGAAGGCCGTACTTTGACCTATAATTGTTTACTTTTTACACGTTGTGACTTGAATGGATTGTTGTCTCATTGGAACTCATACCACATCTTCTTATTTATAATTGACGTAGAAAAATATTACAAAAATTAACGAATGCAATACATACAAAGGCATTTTTCGGAAGGAAGAGTCTGAAGATTATTTCAAAAATGGTCTCTGTTCAATGGAGAGGGGAAGTCGTATTTCCGTTCAAAATGATAACTCATACTATGATACGTGACATAAAGGATTTTCAATAGCCCTTAGCGGGGACAATTCAGTGTCTTCATCAGATAAGAGTTAAATGATCCTAGTATCAGTTATCAAACGTTCAGTGAACTTTCTTTTTAAACAAATGGTTTAGGGATGAGGTTTGACAGACTGTTGCTATTCTTAAAATAATGAGGTAAATTATACATAAATGCAGCAATATTGGACACGCAAAAATATCTCGACTGCTTTAATAATAATGACTGAAGAAGTTGACAGTCTGTCGGTGCAAGGACAAACCAAGGCTAAAAAAGTGTCAAACACAATAGTCATTTAAAGAGCAACAGACTTTAGATCTATTTTTAACAGTTAATCTTAAAAAGTGTAATGAATTTGTTTCACTCGCTACATCAAAATCAAAACTAAAGCAGTTTGAATATAAAAGATACTGCAGGATATATTTCATGGAGAGCTTTTTATCCATTTTATTGAGCGCCATTAACTTGAAAATTGTTTTTGTAAAATTTTGCACCGAAAATCATTTGAGACCATACGTGTTTTAACAGCATCAAGAAAGGAGAACTGAGACCTTAACAAATCAAATCAAATGCTCCACAGGTCGTAGCTTGATACGACAGCAGAAGTCGAACCCTGAACAGTTGGGGCATGGACACAACATTCAAGCTTGAAACAGCTCTAAATTGTGATTAAGTGATTACATATTTGACACAGCATAGGTTTCTGACACAGAAGGAATGTGGTCTGAGAACTTAAAAATTTAGAATAGGACATTTAACTATTATGGCCCAATATCAAAGATCAAAATACATGGTTAGATTCAGCATATAAATGAACCCCAAGAATTCAATTCTCTTTGACACATTCCCCGTTTCCATTCTCAATTCTAAAAGTTCAATTTTGAACCATTGGATCTCAATGTGAATCAATTTGATAACGGGGTCCAAAATCCAAAATCTAAATACACGGTTAGATTCAGCATATCAAAGAACCCCATGCATTCAATTTTTGTTGAAATCAAACAAAGTTTATTTTTGATCCCGATTTGGACCGACTCAAAAATCAAAAATATTAATATATGTTTGGATTTAGCATATTAAAGAACCCCAAGAATTCTTTTTTTTTTAATCAAACTAAGTTTAATTTGGACCCTTTGTACCTTAATATGGACCAATTTGATAACGGGGCCCAAAATCCAAAATCTAAATACACGGATAGATATTCAGCATATAAAAGAACGCCATGCATTCAATTTTTGTTGAAACAAAACAAAGTTTAATTTTGGACCCTTTGGACCAATTTTAAAACGGGGCCCAAAAACCAAAAGCTAAATACACAAAAGTTAGATACAGCATATTAAAAAACCCCAAGAATTCAAGATTTTGAATTAAATCTAATTGAAATTGGTCCAGAAATAGAGAAAACAATTAATGAATGCTTGTTTTTTGCCCCTTTTTGGCGCCTGATTCCTAAACGGTTCGGGCCCAAAATCAATCCCAACCTTCCTTTAGCGGTAAGGAACCTTGTGATACAATGTCATAGATAGCCATACACTTATACACAAGTTATTGTCCTGTAACAAGAAAAATGTTTGTTTTTGTCCATTTATTCCTAAACAGTTAGGACAATAACCCCAAAACCCTATCCCAACCTTCTTTTTGTGGTATAGAACCTTGTTGTACAATTTCATGGAGATCCATTCACTTATACTCAAGTTATTGTCTGGAAAACAAATGACATCGCCATACCATTATACAGCCGCAAAAATGTTTCGGTCGTAAAAAACACATGTCAGCAAAAAATCTTATAAAAGATATTGCGATTAAAATAAAACGTTGCCTATAAGTATATATACAAAAGGAGTGCCATTCATGTCATATTTAAAAAAAAAAACTGCTGTAGGGAATTCAGAAACTCAAATTAAAAAGCAAATATTGAATAACAAATCATTAATCAGTACGAAATCATTTTAAAACCAGGTATCAAGTAAGGTGCTCGAAAAATGAGTGCAAATACTGCTTCACTAGATGAAAAATAACAACAAAATGTGTCCATAAGTGAACCGTGAAATCTGGGTCAAAACCTAATTTGGCATATTCATCAAAGAGTTCACTTCATAATAAACATGTGACCTATGATGTTACCACAAACTACCTCAATTCAAAACTTTAATCTGAGACGGACAAACAGACCGGAAAACATAATGCCCCTCCCCTATCGCGACAAAAAAAAATATATTCCATGACTCTTTTTTTTATTATTATTATTTTATCTTAACATTAAAAAATTCCCCGACATATTAGAATATCTTTCATAAACTTATTTTACTTTTAAAAAGACATCCGCCATACAAAAAACTATCCTTTTGGATTATATTTAATATCCTAATTTTCTTAAAGCTTCTTTGAAATCACAGTACTTCTAAAGTCGGTCTGCGAGAATAAATCTATCACCAATAAAGAAACAAAAATCGGTAAGCAATCGCCATAAGATACGCAGTATTATTGGGGAAACATTTACAGCTTAATAATTCAATTGTTCGTGGAATATCTAAGATTTTTATGGAGGAAACCATTTATATAAAATCAAACATTCTACCCTACTTCGTTATCTTATCAATTATTCAGATTCGTTAGAATACTAAAACTAGGTATAGGTCACGATATATCATCGCATCAGATGATAAAATCTGTTCAGCCAAGGAGGAAAGTTATGAATAATTTAGCAGAAACAATAGACCCAAAGATACCATAAACATTTAATCTGATAAATTCAATGCCAAAGATCCTTACAATGATCTGCAATTTCGGTGAATGCATCGTACGGATTGTTAATGAGCAAATTACACTTAAATAGAAATTCAGTATTTATTTATAGAATTTTAATAATCCTCGTCGATTTCTTATTTAAGACACAAAGCATGTATCATTTAAAATTAATGCAAGCGTAAGATGCTTGATTATGTAGGTTTACTAAGTCACAAGAAATTGCTTTAGATATTTCGCCAAAAACCTGAGGGACAATTCAAATGATTTTTTTCTTTGGTGAACTATATGGTTACCACAGATAATGACTCAAAGATTCAACAACCTAGTGCGATTAACAGCGATGAGCTATTCGTGATTGTTGAAAGGCATATGTTCACAAAGCATTGGTATATTTTATCATTTCACAAATCTATCGTATGTGAATTAAATAGCTAGTTTTTATACTTATATTTATACTTTTCGTTGCACATGTTGGTCATCAAGTTATAGGATATAACTAATGTTATTGAAATATTCAAGGGCGCCATGATGAATTAGTTCACCGTTAGGGAAAATCAAGGTCACAGATGCCCATTGATAAGTCGCGGTTCTTGTAGCCACAATACCATTCTCCTTTCCGTGTTTGGGACTCATCATTGAATGCCGCTTTTATTTATTTGTCTATGACTTGTTAGCAAATGAAACATATAACCATATGTGTACCTGCCATAGGTAACAAAACAAGAAACACTACTGTTAACCCGAGTTCGACCTCGATTTTTGTGGGATTCGTAAAGATCAATTCTTAACAGTTCTCTATGAACATGATGAAGCATTTTGTGGCATTTATTTTTTTCGACTTTAACCATAAGTGCGTAGTTAATACCATGATAAATAAAATATACTGTAATACATTGAACCTACGTTCGATCAGGGAATTTTAATCAAGTAATACTACTATTTTGAATTACATGAAAGATGAGGAGTTTACTCGACAATCCATGTCATAGACTTTGTTGTATTGAAATTAAGGCGTAAGTGAGCATGTTCTTTTCAACAGAATATCAAATGACCGATATTTGTAATTCTTTTTAACTCTTTGCACGTTTCATGATAAACAGGGTAGTTGACTTTGATGTGTTGATAGACAAGTGCTCAATATATTTCGAACCATCTCCGTACGGATACAAATATTCCATGAGTTAAAGGTATGTTCCTTTGATTCATTTTCAAATTCTCTGTTAAAGTTTTTTTTTTAAATCTTCGGGCATTTCCCCGTAGTGATGCATGAAAAAAAATTCGCCGGCCAGTAACCTTTACATTTAATATTTAAAATATACAATTGCCACGATTCATGCATCTTTACCCATTTTCTCATTTTTTTTTTTCCCCCCATTTCATTATAAAAATTTTTTTGCTATTGTAACCTTGGGTGCAAAATTTGTTTTTTTAAAGTTACTGCAGACCTGTTTAAAAAAAAAACCTATTGGGTTACAAACGACAAATCTCTTGTGTAATTCCCGCTATTTCCATTCGGAACACTCCACAAAGCATTTTCCATTACATTCCTAAAAAAAAAAAAAACGATTCTTCCACTTTATCTTTGATGACTATATTTATACACTTTCAATAGATAGATTTTAAAATTTAAATGCTTGATAGTTAATTTTTTTTTATCTTAAATGCTCGGTAAACCTCCCATTTTAATGTTTGAAAATGTATCAAGAAAGCTACAACGACCGAAATGGTCACTTCACAGGTACTTCGGTCGCCATCATAAGATGGGTGATCTTTCCATTGTTTCATTTTCTTTACTTCCCTGTGCATTTTATCTCTGTCGCAGATCCCACTTGTCTGCTAAAGTCAATCTAACATTATTAAGTTTTGCCATGTTCCTTGCAAAATATGCCAACCGTGCCGATGCACATAGCATAACTCCATGCATTTTGAATCATGATATTACAAGTGTTGTGTCTGTTTTATACCTGGACGTATGGAAAGTTAGATGAACATCAGTTTAAGATACAACCTTCCAAAAGTAGTGCGAATGAATTTTCAGGCAATGCTTACTCTTCCGGAGCACCTGAGTTCACTACTGGTTTTTGTTGGGTGTGTGCTGCTTAATCTTTAGTGTTCCGTGTATTGCTGTTGTTTTTCTTCGCATTTTTGTTTAACCTCCTTGGTAACTTTTTCCCTTTTTGTTTATCTTATACGAGTTCAAGGTTTTTAATTTTTCAGAGAAATACCATCAGTCAACAGTAAATACAAAGTTGTATTACATTAGCTTGAAAGAAATAGCAGACAAAATAGTTATGCCTATTAATATAAAATATCATTTTCCCAATAGATAAAATAAAAACTTAACTGATTTATTGGTTCGCGTAATAGTTTTACACATTTTAGCAGGAAATCAGCTGAAATGAATGTGGAAGGATCTCGACAGAAAATGGATGGAATTCAATTAAATTTGTTGTGCCTTTCCTTGTAAAACCACTGACTATACAACATAAAATATGAGATCATGACAAACGGTGGCTATAAGACATTTATATGACTTAAAATATCAACTTCTACGTATTAAATATCGATACAAGACATTTAAGCCCTAAGTTCTTCTAGATTTTTAGGATTTCACTTGATACTTTAATATAATTATTTAACCGAGTTTCAAAACAACTGACTAAGTTAAAACATGATCCTTACGAACTTTTCACACGAAACGAATTCCATCATAAAATCAATTTCTTTCATTATATGATGTAATTTAGTACATAGCAGATGATTCTTCTCTTTAAAGGTCTTTTGACATCGCATGCAGTCAACTTGGTTTTTTCTAAACAAAAAACAAAAAAGTAAAAATCTTTGCGTATTTATTGAAAATAACTTCTGATCAAACAAATATTGTTATCGTATAATTTGGAGGGTAGAATTTTCATACGTTCCAGATAAATGCTCATGCATAGTGATACAAGAAAAAATGCAAACTCTATATAGATCAATCGTACCACAGAGAATTTAAACGCATCTGTTAGATCATTTTAGTATGTCTATTAACCAAGAAATATAAATAATGAACATCGACAGATAAGTTTTGTTTCTATGACATAATTAACATAAAATTAGATGTGATAATGAGACAGCTATCCAACAATCCAAATGACGTGGATTTAAGCAATTATAGGTCGCCGTGCGGCCTTCATCTATGAGCATATACTGTACCGAAAAGTCGTCAAGACACTATCAAATACCTGCTATTAAAGCCAACTTCCAGAGAGAAAAAAAAACACAAAAAAATAAAAACGCAGAAGCAAAAAAAAAATATTAAAAAAAATACCGAAAACATCGTACGTCGCGCTCGTTCCTTTAAATTAGTTGTTAATTCATTCATTCATTCATTGGTGAAAGTATGATGAATGACAGTCAATTGACATTTGTCTAATACGTTTCAGTCCCATATGAATTAACTATTGGTGTGGGTTGAAATTGAGTACTGTCAAACCAACGAATTAATGATGATAGGTCACTAAGTAGGGCAAGTGTCGCAAAGAGAATCGAAGCTTGTGAAGTGGCTACCTAAAATCTTAATGTAGAAATGTTGTTCATAAGAAATCAAACAAAGCGTTCTGTATATTTTTAACTAATGTTACATTACTTTAAATTATTACTTTTGTTAAATTATTAAACACTTCAAGAAGAGCCAATTTCTTACATTGTAACTACTATACAGTGAAAGAGGTGATCTATCATTCTGGGGAAATATATTTTTTTTTTCCATTGGCAATTTCCTCTATTAAGAAATATCTTCAATAATAAAAATAAACGTACAATTATTTGTTAATAAACATCACATATTCATATACACGCGGTTTAAGTTCAAAGACAGATAAGACAAAGTTCATGACAGTTGACTTAGGGTACATATATTTAACGCCCAGCGGCAACTATTACATGCATCTTCTTAACAAGGACAGTCATGCTAATCAGATATAAACTTTGAACCTTTTTTGCACTTTATCGATAATCTTAGTCAAAAAAATTTATTTTGCAAATCCATACTGGTCTTAATCGGACACATTATTTTTATTCCGAGTCGATCAGTATTTGTTGCGTACTTTTTTAGTCCAAGAAGGCGTTGGCAAAATAATAAGATAGTGCATAATATTATCTACGGATTAATTATTATTTTTCACAACTTTATGTGAATAAAAGCAGTTGTGAAATATCTTGACGTCAATGAGACACGGCCTTAAACATACACGTTGTCTATATCGTCTGTAGTATAGACCATTTGTCATTATAAATTTACCTCCAAAAACTGGTTAAATTTTGACGATTGTTTACACGTTTTGTACAACCCAGACTAGGTCTGTCCAAGGCAAAACATTGTCTTCGCCATTTGTTGTACTTAAACGACCATTCAATGAATATCTTAGTCTCAATAAAATACAGATCATGTATCCACCTTTTGCTTATAAGGATCTATCTGACAACGCTCAGTTCAACTTTCTGTTTTAAAGATCGACCTTTCGGGATTCTCTTTTTTGTCGTAATGATACTTACCTTTAAAAATTTGAAGGCTGAAATTCTATTGGCTGATGTTATAATAGCAAGAACAGAAAGTAGAGCAGAGTGATGTCATGTCGTTCTAAGCAAAGCGTTGACACAGGAGCTGTATTTTAAAGGGGCATTAAATACGAGATATAAAAAAAATTAAAATATGATTTTTTTTTGTTCAATCATTAATGAAAGTGAAATAGTGAAATAAAAGTTCGCTTTTAGCAGCAAGTTTAGTTCAATTTTGTCAAAATAAGCTAAGAACCATCGCTGATGAATTATTCACTTGCAAGTGAATAATTCGACCCCCATTGAATCCGTATTCATGTGACCTTCAAATTAAACCCTAAGCTAGAGATTGGTTAAGCATGTATTAGGCGTGTTCAGCCATTAAAAGGAAAAGAATGTCAACACTGAAAGTGAAACAAAGGTGAACCATTTCGTTGACTGATTCGATCCACAAAAAAACATTCTTGTACAGGTAAAAAGGATGATTAACTTATTTTTTTTATATCGGGTTATGTGACCGTCGGCAGTCTTCGGAGGTTATCTCAATGGTTATTTAGATGGCGTCTAGACTAAAATATACACGAAATGCTGATATACATTATCGACGCCATGCATTGTTAATGGTTTATTTCAGACTTATTTTAATTTAGATATACGTTTTTGTATCATGTTATAAATCAAATATGAGAATTTGAGTCAAATCGGTGAACAGCTAATGCGCCTTTAATCCGATTGTGGATCTCTCTTACATGCATCGTGTCTTCCATCGAAGACTTGCATCTCAGCTTCATAAGTTGCGAATCTTAATACTAATAATTTTGTTGCTTAATATTTTTCTTGATGCCCATTCATTGTGATAATGGTTTTCTTCGAAATGCAAGCAAATAAAATGTCCAAAGTATGAATTTACAAGTCATAAATATTTTTGGTATACTGTTATTAGCTAAATTCAGGCAGTAATATTGTCTTTTTTTCATATTTTTTCATATGTGACTTTTTATAGCTTACTATATGGTAGAGCTTTTGATTATTTCTGAAGGCCGTATGGAGACTCGCAGTTGTAAACATCCTTGTCCATAAAAAATGAAAACAACACGTTAAATAATTTCATGCGGCCGAAGCGCTTTTCTGGGTTTACCTTCATCAGGAACGCTCAAAGCCGAATATTTAAAAGCCGAATATGTACAAGTCTTGTAAGTGGATAGTTGTCTCCCTTTAGTCTTGTAAGTGGATAGTTGTCTCCCTTTAGCCTTGTAAGTCGATAGGTGTCTCATTGGCAATCATGCCGTATCTCCGGCTTGTTTTTTATATTAATTCTTGCCTGGTAAATTCATTTTCATATTTCTTCCTATGCTGAAACTTGTAAATATATCAAAAGAATATCATTTCAAAATTCACAATCACATAATTTGTACCCTTTTTGTCACGTAGGAAGATTTATTCTATAAATTTATTCTACAATAAGCGCTTGTGTTCTAAGGTTTGGAAATCCAAAAGCAGTCAGTACGTCAACAATATCTCCGTTGAATCCAAAAGGAGTACAATTTCCTTTCTAACAAGGATTATGCCTGAAGTAAATCAAATTTATACAAACTTCAAAGTATTCTACAAAAGACAGAATTCATGAATTTACAGTTTTGAAAGGATCAAACACTGAGGAGATCAATAAAAGGATTAATATTTAGCTTGATCGTAAAGGAAGACATAAAAATTTTCTCACGATTTGTAAGAAATGAATAAGAACCATTTTTACGATAAAAACGTAAAGTGCAATATTACGTACAAGATGAAAACAAGATGTTCATTATCGCAAATTAAAAAAAAAAAACCACATTAAACGCCGTTTAAACAAATCACTATTGAACAACAAAAAAATAAAATTTCACAATTTGTAAGAAATGAATAAGTACCATTTTCACATTTTCACGGGGGGGGGGGGGGGGGGGGGGGGGGGGGGGGGGGGGGGGGGGGGGAATAAAATATCGCAAAATCATACACAAGATGAAAATAATATGTTCTTTACCGCAAATAAAAAAAGCCAACAGAAAAGTAATTTGATATTTTTGTCCCGTTTTACTGGAGTTATCTGTATATTGCACCTTTCAATTAAGACGATTTGAGTCAGGAAATAAGATTCTTATTCTTTTACCTCTGTTTTTTCAGTACAGCTTAAGAAAACATTTCACCTAGAGAAAAGTGATACGAATAAACATTGGCCAACATCAAAATTGACAATGTATTAATTAATCTCTAAAGTTTCAGATATCTTTTGAGTAGATTATTCTGGAATGATTCGTAGTTGAAAGAAGTAGTCCTAAAATCGTGCAGTTTTACACCAGCTTAGTAAATGTCATTTTAAGATCTCGTATATTGTTTTTTTAATGAAACCAGTTACCAATGCTAGGAATCGTTACGAAGTTGATCGATGTGTGAGATTTTGTTCGGTGTTGAAGGCCTCGTTTTGACTTCAAATAAGAAAAGCAACACAAGCATTGTTCCTTTGATCTAGATTTTCTCAAGTGTGGGTAGGGATTTTGTTTCATGATTAAACAAATCACCTCCTTCCCTGTGTATATGCCATTGTGACTGGTTCTGGTGGTTTGAAATTTTCGACTTTTTTTATATGTGACTAAAAAATTTCCCACGTTTCGACACGGGTGTCGTACAAAATTGATATACGACACTCTTAATACAATAACAATTTGATCTCAAAGAGAGATGTCACGATTTTATTGTTCGTGAACTGAATGTGCGTCAAATTCGTTTTGTTTTTGACTGCTGTTTTTATTGATAACAAGTTTATGCTATATCCTTGAACGTTGAGACGATCATAATAACTGGATGCTAAGATCAATTAACTTCTGTAAGCCTAATTTCGTCTCCCAATTTTACATGATTGGAAAACTTTTTATTTTTGCGTCTTTTTGAGAATTTAATTAATACTGGGGATTAACACATGCTAAATTAATTTCAGGATTTATGATTGATTGAAGACTCGCGGTTTATTTAGTGCAATGATTACTTCGGTTGATAGATAAAACTAATGTAATCCGGTAAATCCTTATACGATAAGAAAAAAATGGTAAAATATTAATTCCAAGCATTTGAATTTGCCTCTTTTAATACGAATAGAGGTTATCCGATTAATTGTGTTTTCTTTTAAATATTTTGACAGAATGAATAAAACGGAATAATTGCATTCCGTAAAATGATTTAGAAAACAAGTAATTTCTCGAATATTTGCTGGACTTTTTTTTTGTCACGTTAATGAGGCAATACCGGAACACGGGTGAACTATGTCTTTTCTTGCGTATATTTCGCTTGCTTCTTTGCTTGGTTTTTACTTTCTTTCTCTTTTTTTTTTTTTTTTTTTAGGGTGCCATTAAACCAAGAAGGTGACGTAATATCTATTCCTTTGAGGTTTAATTGATAAGAAATTACGCGTAAAATATTCATGGCTAATGTTAACATAATCCATATATGTAATAAAAACACATCAGCCGAAATAAAACAGGAGGCCACTTGTAATAAACATGCCATTGTAGACTCTGGCATTTCTTACAGTTTTAAAAAAACATTTCTTAACCAGCAGAAGCTTTTAAATCGCCGAATATCATTGCTATTCAATTTACTGTGTTATATTTCTCAGTATCATAGCCCTGAACACAAGCCAGGACTAGTGTAACATTAGAAAATGATATTTTTACACTACCTAAATTTAATAAAGCCTGATAATTACACAATTTCGCAGTTTTAGAATCTAATGTATTCTGGGTTATATTCTCCAAAGTGTACACCAAAACGTGGTGATTGGTTAAAAACGTCCTAAATTAAATTACCCTTAGTAGTATAGATTCTGAAATGGCCAATTACTTGGTATCTATTATATTTTCAATGAACTAGAAGCTTCATCTTTTTTATGTTGGCTGTTGAAATCAAAACGTTTAATCGAATTGGCTTTATTTGCATAACTTGACGGTATAGATTTGCATATGCTGCGTCTAGTAATTTAGATTGCAGCAGCCAATTATGACGAACTGACCACAGGCAAACGTGGTTAGGGAGCTACCATTAAATTTTTAGGGGGGGGGGGGGGGCTAGGATGAAATTTGAAAAAAGGGCAGGACAGGAGTTTTGAGTTAAAAAAAAATCAAGATGAGCAACTTGGCAAAAAAAAAAGGCCGGATGACAATTTATGTAAAAAAAGTCAGGATAAACTAATAAAAAATAAGGCAGGACCGAATAGAGTGAAAAATAAAAAGGCAGGACAGAGATTACAACTTAAAAAAAATGCAGGACAAAATTGTTCATCCTAGCCCCCATAAAAATCAAATGGTAGCTCCCTTAATAAAAATGTAGCGTTAAGTGTTATTTCTATAATCTTTTTAAACACATCATTACCTTGTCACATTGAATAACAATAAAACAAATACAAAAAAACATAAAGAAGACAGAAACAATATAAAAGTTAATAGCTGATGCTCTCTTACAAAATGATTTCCCCCTTACACAGATTAAAAAGATTGGATATTTGTATAAAGCGTAACAGGGGGAAATAACATATAGGGATATATTATCGCACTCAGTCAGAGTAAAATCAGCTTTAGTCTCGCTTCCTGGAGAATATCTTCAAGCGTAAGAAATACGGCAAAAATAAGCTCATAAAATGTCTTCATATTTTTTTTAAAGCTCAAGCTTTCTCTCATTGAAACAACGATAGAATTAAAAGAGAGATGAAGGATACCAAAGGGACATTAAAAGCTTCGAATCATAATAAACAAAACCATTATACTTATCGATGGATTTCAAGGCTTGCTTATTAATATTTTAATAATCAGCAATAAATATAGTAACGGACGATAGTTCATAATCACAAGCTGATCTGAAAATTAAATTATATTTTTCAATAAATATAATACAAGTTAATTTGTAAAGAAATGCAATGCCCATCCCATTTAGGACGTAATTAAGAATCTATTGCTTGCATAATATACAGCTAAGCAAGAATGAAAGAAAACTTAGCTCTCTGAAGTTTCTAATTAACCAGGATAAAGCCGCATGTTCCTAGGATGTCGCTGCGTAATTGAGCTTTAAGAATAATTTTTATTGCCGATGTCATCAATTTAAATGTCAACAAATTGATTTTATCACTATAGAACTACAACAATCACCGAGGCCGCTGAGATAGTAGACGGAACAGTCAATGCGCAAACTTGCTAACGTGAATAGTTCGTACTGCACTTTTTTTTCTGGCAGTAAAGATCACCGACTTCTAGAACTAAATAATCAGCGTAACATAATCTCATACTATTTATTGAATAGACTGATAAGCATTCAATTGTCTGTCAGTAATTGATGATCTCAAGCTATAGTTGTAAGTGTATATGCCGATTTTTCCAACGTTCTTAAGATTTTACAACCTCGTTTCAAACACGTTTTCATAGGGTGGACGTCAAAATGCAGTGGAAGACATACCATTTAAAAATATTTTAAACATGGTATACAAATTGTAAGTGTGTTACAATCTCAGTTCAGATTGACATCTTTATACTTTTTTTGTCGTTGGGTTTCTGCACATTGACGTATACCCAATCTTTTCAATCATAAGTTCAGTTCAACACCAAATTACGAAAAATAGAAAATAATGTTTTTTTTTTTTTTTTTCATCATAAGACAAATATTCTGTCATATTATTTCATGACGATAAGTTCCAGTTTGATAAGTAATTCTCTTTTTGTTCTTGGGATTTTATCCTTTGAGATTTAATGCCTAACCGGGTGAACTTTAGTGCTGTCTTTGTCCTTCTTTCTTAACATGTCTTTAGGGTGTTACAATTTTATAAATATAGTAATTTTGACTTCTAGGATTTGCTACTATATAATTTATCTTCATCTTATTCCATGTTGGAAAACATTTTAAAGCCAAGTATTAGGAGTGGAAGACTTGAAGGTGTGACAACAACACCGCCCATTTACGTGATAATTCCCATTATTAAAATGGCAACGATCGGAGCGAATACGAACTAAACCAATCAAAAGTATCTAAGGTCAGTTATGACGGTTATTGACTGTATTGAGTAAATTCTCATCTAAATATGCATGAAACTCGCAAATAAAAAGAATATACATTTATTGCTAACTAAGCAAGTCCATTAAATTTAGTCGTGGTCACGCAAAGAAAGCTTGCACGCTTAAAGTAATAGTACTTTACATGTTTACATGAAACAATGCCTTGCTACACTATTATATCAGTGGCTGTACTTCGGAGTAGATTTCGCTAAGCAACAGTCTAGAAATACACAATCTTGTGCAATGCCCAGAATACATATGCACCGGATTTCAATGTAAAAAAAAAAGCATTTTATAGTCTTGAAACTTTAGAATATTAAATTTTCAACAGAATGCGATATTTTCTACGGAGCATATTTTGTAGTAATTGTAGAAAAAAAAGTTATCCGATCATTTCATGCGACCCTTTCCACATCGTTTTTCGGCCAAAGTTTCATCAGTCTCTTCGACTTATCAATTTTGATCGTCGCATTTCTTTTTGGCATCATAAATAAAATTACCATGTAAATTGCCATATATACTTTTGTCAGCCACATGAACACAAACTGTAGGTGAGACAATAGAAATAATAAAAGGAGTAGGCCCGGTAAGACCCCTTTTTGGCCCCAAAATATAGCATTTTTACCAATATGTTAAAATGTAAACTTTCAGCTATTTATTGGAAAGGAGAATACTTCTGTTCCATAAATATGGGCTGTTTTTGGCAATACAATGCACACGCAGTAGGTAATAGCATCATAAATTCGTGCAATATTACTGAAATCTTCACAATTTTAGCATTTGTGCTAATTTTTAGACGGTTTTTGTCTAAAATGGAAGTGGCCGCATTTGTGTTCATGCAGTCTTAATGTTTGAATACATGTTGTATTTGATGATAATACATAACATATATAAAGGTTGAGCCTGAACACGAATCCGGCCACTTCCATTTTAGACAAAAACCATCTGAAAAATGACGTTTATGGCATATTTGATAGATTTTTCATATTTAAGCGTGAATTTGAGCTTCTCTAATGACCAAATCAGTTAAAATCTTTTACATACACTAATTGAATCGACTAAAGTAGACACTTAAGTGTTTGTAAAATGTCAAAAATCTTTCATTAAATGTACTTCGAATATTAGGCCAAAACTAGACCTTACCGGACCTTATCCTTTCAATTTGAAGGACGTTGTTCCCAATATTCAAAGGAAACTTAAGGTGGATCGTCGGTATATATTTCCTCAGATATAATTTTTTTATACTTTGCCAAAATGAAGATTTTACTTTGCTTTTTTTCAAAAACATAATAAAAAGTATGGGTCACCGTGCTAATTTTCAAACTACAAGTAGTGCAAAATTGCCCAAATTTGCATAGATTGTTCATGAAAAAACACTTTTTTGTGAATAAAAAGAATTCTATAATATAGAATTTTGAAATAAAATATGAGAAGATAGGTCTTATAATATGCTTTAAGAAAAGAAAAAGAAAAAATGGTGTCACCGAACTTGTTTTCTTTCTACAAGTAAAAAAATGAAAATTTCACTATCAACCCAGTATAAAATTTTAACTATAAGAGTTACCAAGTTGAAAAATTGATTCTAAAAAAACAAAAATTTGGTATTTTTTAAAACATTTTGGATAATGCAATAAATCACTTATTTTTCTTTATTCAAATAAACAGCCTTACGCATAAATTGCAAATCTGTTACAAAATTTGCAGATTTAGGCAAAGAACTAGACCGATTGTGTACTGCTATTGTACAATCCAAGAATGCGGTACACAGTGAATCTACCTAAATAATAATAAAGAGATAAAGAATCATCAGAACGGATGTTTATCCTTTTCATAGACTGATTTAGAAATTATTGCAGTCCATACACATATTGTAAAAATTTGAAATTGTTTTGTCAATGTCGTATTGGGCCCTGTCATTCTTTGTTATAATGGGTGCAACACGCGACATATTGTTCTTGTACAGGAAACTCATTCTGTCTATGTATAATTATGTAAACGTGGAAAACTCATAGTGGGTGCTATTTTTGCTTATTTCGCGTGTACGTCGAATGCGCGATAATACCACCGCGCGATTTGTTTTTAATAAACTGAAATCTAGTATATTGATAAAAAGTGCGAATGTGTCGTTTAAGCAAGAATTTAACCCGCGATAAAAAATGAAAAATTGAAATTGCAAAAAAAAAAACCCCACGAAAATACGCAAGTTTACAATATATTCAACGCGTTTTAAGTCGCCTAAGGACTAAATTTCCAATATATGTGTATGTTATTAAGATAACAATGTGTTCAGTAAAATACAGACAAGTGTCTATATATCCAATATTCCAAGCTCTTCATCGCCAAGGGTCTAAACAAGTATATGTGTATGTAACTAAGATTGCAACGAGCTCAATAAAATTCAATGATTGTCTCTTTAGCATCACTTGTCCCAGTTATCTGAACTATCATTTTTCTAGTGAGAATTATATGACAATTATTCCATGTCATGAACAAATCTGACATGAACATTTGTTCAATTATCTACTATCAATCTATCACACTTCTATGACAGAATCTCTGAACATCCAATTCACCATTTAATTTGCTAGTTTAGATGGATGTCATTGTCAACAGCACAAAGTATTATTGAAATAACGACATTTCTATTGGAATAATAGGCAGCATTTGTGGCTTTTATGCACATACAATATATAAAATCTTAACCTCATCATTTACATTAATGTTGGTATCTTGTAACTGTGTGTCACAATGCGCCAGTATTCGAATGTATCCACGGTGTATATTTCTAAAATCGTTATGAAAATGTGAGTAGAAATTGTGTACCAATACTTACATGAACAGATGAGTTTAGTTGTGTGTGCCGTTGGATTACTGTCTTACTTACGTCTGATATCCATATAAATATTGTGCGATAAACTAGTATTCATTCAGAAGACAAAAGGTCTTGATCAAATACACGTTTCTGTTCGCTTGTTTCTGTGATTCGGTTCCACAATGCGTTGTCCAGTGACAAAGAAATCGGAATTATATCAGTTTTGCCAAGCTTCAAATGTAATACCTGTGTTTGACTTATTCCCCAAAGTGACCACCGGCAGCATTCATGCAACATTAATTTAGTACATTCTATTTATTACCAGATGTTATCCCTAGTATCAATGAATTCGTTCCCCCTGATGTATACCTCGGATTGACGAATTGGCTACCTCTCATACATACCCCTATCAAATAATTCATCCACTCGTGTAAACATCTGATCCCAGTGACATATTTGGTTCTACCTTTTACATTGTTTAATTCATTACCAGGTCTTCTAAATTTCAAGTTCTCAAATATTTTTGGCCCCCACTATTACTTTTAAAAGAGACATTTGCCCTAATTCGTATCGCGGCATCAATTATATAAAACGATTTATGTTACTGTAGTGAAATGCTTAGTCCTGTATTAATATGATTTCCTCTTTCTTAAAATGGAAAACATAATTCCGTATGAGTTCAAGCTTACAGAAATAAATGAATGAAATCTTATATTCTTAGCCATGAGTGACCGGAAGGAACAAACTAATCAAATCATAACAAGTTTCACTATCATGTGTCAACTCGGATTATCTATAGTTCATGACCTCTTGAATGATGGCCATCTTCTTCAGTGAGTATTTACAACTTCTACAATAATTACATTACATGTATGTTTCATTATAATACGTTATTTTGATTGGCTAACAGCAATCTCGCGTCATTCTGAAATTAACCTTCATTTCAAATTTCAAAATGAAATGTAACATTCATGATGACACGAGCTTCCACAAAAAAGTGCACAGGTAAATAAAAGAAAAACTTGATAGAAATCGAGTTTTTATGATCCTAGCAAAATAATGTAATTATAAGTATTGCATGCTTCTTTAGTAATTTTATAGGGGTGTAAAAGCGTTGATCGAAGTACATTTTGTATGAAGCGCGGAAACACCCCAATAAATTTACAAAAAGAAGCATTCAATTCTTAATTAAAAAAAGAAACACTAGATGAAAACCGATGAACGTAGGTATTTGACTGAGTTGACTTCGGGAACAACTGAGTTCAACTCGAGATTTAGTCTTCAGTCACGAAGTGTTTGAGGACTAATGTTTGTCGTCTCGTCATTGTTTTTTTTTGGTCAAGGTTGTCTTCAAATTATATTTTTATTTGTATCGTCTTCACTTTTTTACAATCCATTTATTATTTAGAAATTTGGATAAACAAGTATTTAAGAATCCATCATGGCATAGGTGTTGGTCACTAATGATTCTAAATTGCTTTTGGACCAGAAAATATTGAGCGCATGCGCCAATCGAAAAATACTTTCACAAAGTGTTTGCCTACATGAACAACTACCCTCAAGTTTAGGTAGTTCAACCTCACAAATATGTGTCAGAATATTTATTTTTGTAAAAAAAAAAATTCATACAGTCCTTCAAACATTTAACCTCCGTGAATATTTATAATTTTGTATAGGCCTTACAGTTTAAACTTGGCACATACCTTTCTTTTTTTTTTACACAAAAATCATAAAATTGTATAAAACTTTTTTTTTTTGTGCTAAATAACGCCTTTAGCACACATCCTTTTTCTTTTTTCTTTTTGGTCAATACTACTGTTTTTTGGGGGGGGATTTTTTTGTTCATCTCATCTTGTCATGTATGTTTATGTTATGTTATAACTATTGATGAACTTCTTTGTACCATTGAATCTATATGGTGCTTAAGAAATAAAGAATCTTGAATCTTGACAAATGAAAACGCCCATGCAATACAAATGCCAACTACAAAATCCAATATACATGTATCAATAATGTGATACAAAGAATATTAGCAAGAATACATTTAGTCGATAATTGGAAACTGTTATAGCAGTTATTATTATAAAACACAATAACATTACATTCAAATCTAAACACATGCTTATTAACAACACGAATTGACAACGAAAAATGTTTGTGGTCAAATGAAACGAAGTTGGCCGTTCTGCTTATTTCTCTTAACAAACCATTAGTAACGACAATCAACATGCAAAATAATATAGCACTTATTGTTTCCTGATCATAAACATATTGAAAATAATATGATATTGCTATTTAACCGACATTAAATAATATCATAAATTGTCATAACAGTGTATACATGTGTAGGTTACAATAAAAGATATTACTTCCAAAGTTATCACTGTAAAACCAGAGATCGAACCCTGGGAACTGTTCTACCAATTGAGCTAAAGTACAATATATGTCATGTCAATTAGGTGAATTTGTGCTGGGTTTTTTTTCTGATGTTCTGCCCTCGTTGCACTTACGGTTTAATTCACTATTGCAACCAATGAAGGGTTACTATGTTTGTGGTCAAATGAAACGAAGTTGGCCGTTCTGCTTATTTCTCTTAACAACATAAATGTGAGTCTTTAAAAACGGGACCGTCGATGTTCGTCGTTGGTCGCAGCTATATTGCTTAATTTAAGAATAACATACTTCTCCCCTATTGATGCAAAACAAATTTGGTAATGTGAAAACACACAACCCATTTTTTTGTTTAGTGAATAAAATGATATTGGAGATGCAACACTACATTACAGTTGACGATAATTCTTTTATTACTGTTGAGTAAATTCTTAATTTCATAGGAGTTGAAGATAACGTTTGTTTTACTCCGTTTCTTATCATGAATCATGCAAAAAGGTAGGAAGATGCCAAAGTATGGGAGCAATAAAAACATAAGAGGAATCAAAAATGACAACTCAATAGTCAAAGGAAAAAACAAACGGAATATTACACATAAAAAACTAATTATGGGCAATACAACCCTTTCCGAAAAAAAGGTGAAATCAGGTGCTCTGGAGGATCGGCAGTCATCTCGAAAGCTCTTATTTTGCAATTGGAAACCCCAGACATCTTCTATATCAACACAGGCAGTAAATAATCACTCATCAAACATACATCTACATTTTCTGGATCAAGTTTAGCAGGTTTCTTCTAATTAAAGCAAACATTTTGAGAAGTCTGATATTTAAGACATTGAAGAGCTTCATAATAAAAATGCCGTTACGGGTCGGTCATGTGGCACTTAAGTTAGCAGCATTGCAACATTCGATTTTATTTTAATTTCAGTTAGCGAATAAGATCCAGTGGCATATATCTTTGAATTTATCATTAATATGTAATGAATTCATTAATCATAAAAATTGTTAATGGTAAATTAATCAAAAACAAAATTAGAAGCATGTATGCCGTAGCTCAATCTTATATCTTTCCTAATAGCTTATTAACCTATTTATTTTCGTTTAATTCAAAATCAATTGTTTTGTTGTTTGTTTTTTTTTTGTTTGTTATTTCTACATACCGATTTTTAAGACCGTGAAGATTCGGTTGGTAGTATCATTTATTTCCAACCTAATGGACTAACATTATTGATAACGTAAAAAAAGTTATAAAATGAACACGAACACAGGAATTATATTACGATAACGAGGCTAACATTTATCGATAAGGAGGAAACATAGGTCAACTCAATGATTATAGCCATGTTCGCCAAACTTTATTTTCCGTTGCAAAAAAACATAACATATCTTGTTGACTTAAAAAGACACAGTGTCATTGTCAACTAATACAAATTTTCGAGACAACAATTGCAGTTACTTCATTGATATAAGGACAGGGATGAAATGGTTACCAAAAAGTCTTACCATTCCCCATAAGAAATTAATCGTTTAGAAATGGAAAATCTTATTTCAAATATTAAACCAACTCTGATATAATACTCGGAACTTTTGTGGAAATTTCAACAATTACATTGTCATTACAAAAACGTCTTTTCTGTTGTCTTAAAATTATAAGCTTCATTTTATTTTATATTATTTAACCAAATTATCTTACCGCTAGAATATTCAAATCAGACAGATGGATGGATGGAATGGTTGTACACGTCGCGCGTGAGTGGCAAATTATACATGCATATCAGGACGAGAGCATGCTAATGGGATATAAATATGAACTATGCTTTGTACAAGATTGATGTGCTAAGCTAAAATCTAACGTCACTGTTCGAAAGGTAACAGTCTTAACATGTCACCCTCCTGGGACAAATTATGCCGACAGGCTTTACTCTAATACTCCTTAATGCCACGAGAATGGTGGAATGCACATACCACCGCACTACAAGACCACAGAGGGGTTTTAAATCTTTTTGTATTTTTTTAAAGTTGAATTGTTTAACTGCATCAACATGAGACATTTCAGTTACATTACTGTATGATTGAACTCTTCTCATATCAAAAGATCTAGATATCAAGTCTAACATTTAACCTTCGACTAAAAATTAGCAATTGTTATTCACGGGAAAATTGGGACTATTATTATATTATTGATATATCATTGATCTTGCGTTCGATTTTTTTATGCTTTTAAATGAACTCGTTTTAAGAAGCAATCTGCAGTATTAGAATTATAAGGAATTACAGTTTTCTAATTTGTAATTTGTTAGTGCTTTTCTCGGCTTCTTAACATTCTCCATACACTGTTGAATGGAACAATGTGTCTTATAAAGATTTTTCTAACATGTTGATTTGTAATCTCTTCCACAAATGACATGAGCATTCGGGTGATCTCGGGAGGTATTAACAATCCATTATAAATGAAACACACTGTGGTATAGACATAACTGTTTTTTAATTTCCCATATGGATGTTTCACTAAGTCGATAATGTTCAACACCCGTCTTCTGTTTTTTTGTTAACAAACTAGCTTTTAAAGAATGAAATAAAAGTACTTCGTACTCTATTTGGAATTTTTAACTTTTTTTTATTCTAGCGTCACTGATGAGTCTCTTGTTCACGAAACGCGCGTCTGGCGTTATAAGCCTAGTATCATTGATAAGCTTTTTTTTATTACATTATAATAGAAAATCTTTTCATTTTATTCAATATTCCTGCAGCTTGCTTCTTCAATTAAAAAATACGTGGAAATACTTGGAATAGGATCAGATTATATATATAGAGAGAGAGCATAATTTGTTTTATATTTGAAATAGTACAGGTTTGACATGAACAAATTAATTATTCCCGCGGTAAATTTCCGTTTTTAAGAAATTACTTCATACTTTCAATAGTGCAATTTCTAAGCTTTTAAATGAAATTATTAAGCTTGCAACCTATTCTATAAGAACATCAAGGGATTAATATGCCTTTACACGTTATTAAAACTTCTACTTGCATTGTGTGTGCATCATTTATAACATATTCCCGTGAGGAGTAATACGTCTTTTAAATTCTTTTAGTACGATATGTTGATTTCTAATCACCTCCAAGTGACAAGGACATTTTTATGTTCCTAGTATGATCTCTAGGGGTATAAAGAATCCATTACTAAAGAAAAACACTGTTTAAAGATACATTGCTCCAAGTCAATGAAGTTCAACCGGCTCGTCACTTTTTCTGTGGAGTAGTAAAGAGAATTGGTACTGAATTATGTACAATTAACAACAAGAATACGGTCAAAAAACACATCATTTTCCTTATCTGAACGACAGTATTCAAATAGTATAAGTATCAAATCTTAATCAATGAAAAATTCATTTGACTGACTAGATGTGAGTTTGTCCTTGAAAAACTAGAGTACTTCTATATTGTAAACCTCTAATAATTGAAAAATTTTAGTAACGTATTTTGCAACAACT
The DNA here is from genome assembly GCF_021869535.1 of Mytilus californianus. Lineage (NCBI taxonomy): Eukaryota > Metazoa > Mollusca > Bivalvia > Mytilida > Mytilidae > Mytilus > Mytilus californianus. Next base: position 53,707,225 of record NW_026262679.1, on the reverse strand, counting down.
AAATATGTCTAAAATGAAGAAAAAATCGTTAAAAACTTAAATTAATGGTAGCCATCAGCATTAATAATAAACAGCCCTTTCCGTCCAAAAAATGATTTATCTATCCCCCCACCCCCAAGAAAATCCATAGCCCTATCCATATCTAATGTAGTTTGAAAAAAATGGTGCTAAGCATACTATGTATACGTTCTTTGTGCAAAAAATTTTCTCGTTCTGTCGTGTTCATAATGTTCATTGCGTTTAAAAATACGAATGAAAGTTCATTATGCGATTTAAAGTCAACATATCAATTTGTATGTATCAAGATCACGACATATCAATTTCAGTACTTTTTTTACAAAGATTTTTTATAAAAATTATATTAGTGTAGAATGACATCAGTATACTGGATTACTATCCCCAAAAATGTGATCAAGTAATTATCAGAGATCAATTGCTACCTACGGAAAATCAAATTTTACTGAAATTCAATTTATTAATTTTTTTTTTTTTTCAAACTTAATTTGTTTCACAGTAATATGTGATTGACGTAACTATTTCCGATCCCTTCTATGGACATCCTATAGCTTTCGATAAGAGTAAAATTTGTTGACAGACAATTGAACTGAAACTAACACTTTTGTTGACGAACAGTCCTTGTATTGGTGTTTAAGATGAGAATGGAATTGAAGACATTGCAGAATACCCAAATGATTCATTCAACTCCTAAACGAGTGGGTCGAGAAACAAAATCATTCCAAAATAATTTTCTGATTAAATGGAGATTATAAGGGCATAACTCGTATGGTATCTTTTTTATTCTTCCATTTAAGAAATACAATGTGAATCAAACTTATGATGAATGGTATAACTGTGACGCATTTATGTAACCACTTGTGTCTGACTTACCTTATAAAGGACATTAAATCATATTATATCGAATCTAAGCAAAACATTTCAAAATATGTGATATATCGCAATTTACTAGTATACAAAAATAGCTCAAATCAAGACTTATCCACAGAATGTTGTGACTAAGTAACTGCGTGAGCCTTCGATAACTCTCTCGAGTACATGGAACTTAGTGTTAAATATTTTTCAAAGCATTATCATTTGTGAAATGTAAGTATTTCATTTTTCATTTATCTCAACTTATATAATTCTTAACTGATTTATAGTTTCGCCAAGCAGTTGGTTATTTTTTTTATAATCAACGTGTGGTTCGTCTGATCTGAAAAATCCATTGGTCAAAATTCGATAATGGCGTAAAATTTCCTAGCATCCTTCTAATTTCGCTATTTTGACGTCACGAGAAAAGTCGACCATGAATACGACATCACATAGAAAGAACATTATCAGTTTGCAGATCATTGAAAAAAGAAAGATAAACTTTGCCCATTATATATCTACTTATCAAATAATTATTTCTGTTACTGCATCTTACGATCCTTTACGATAGATAATTTAGCTAATCTGCAATCAATTCCATCTTCATGCCTAATATATCATGCACTGTGTTACAACTCTAGATTCTACTGACGAGGAAAGGTAACACTAGGCCACCGAAAGCTATATTTTTATGTAGCCTAGGTGGCCGAGTGGTCTAGAGCGCTGGACACAGTGCAGGCGGTGTTGCCACGATATCACAGAAGCAAGGGTCCGAATCCCGCTGAGGGAAGAACAAAAATTTGCTAACGCAAAATCAGTCTGCAATACGATATTTCTCCTCCTTCGAACTTGAATTTTCGGAAAGCCTCGCGCTTTAAATTTGATAATTTTATTTTCTCCAGAGGTGAAATACTAAGATCGTATTATACTAGACACAGTCTACCTGGTAGAATCTCTAAAGTTGCACATGTTCAATGTTAACATGATTTTACAATTGACCTATTTTCTTGTAGATTTCTACTTTAGCACAATCATTATCACGTACGCATGGAATTTCCCGCCAAATATTTTGAACACCACCGGTCATTAGGTTGTTCATCTATATTGTCATGAGACTAGCGTAAATATTCCATAATCCAATGTTATGTCTCTTTGACCATTCCTTTAATATAATTCTACATTAATTTTTTATTTTTATCATCAAGTGAACGTCAATACATAAACATATAACACGAAATTATAACTGTTGTGGGTGTTAACTCTTCACACATCTATGGTGTGAACAGTCAAACCTACTCATTCACACGTGAACAAGCAATTATTCATGTATAATTCAGGGTAATATAAGATACAAATAATGAAACAAACAGGTCTACAAATATAACGTACAATCCTACTAAATACAAGGCATTTTCTAGAATGGTAAGTTGTATACTAGTTGTTATTGTTAAATATAATTGTGTACACAGTTTCTGTATTTTGCAAATCTCTACACAATTGGATGAAACAAAAACAAGTCTTTGCAAGAGGGGGACAAGCGCTTAATGTTAGGTTGAAGAAAATTTTGAGCTATAAACATCAAGCTAGATAATCATTGAAGACAAACTGGTATCCCCGGTTGAAAGAAAGAGGTTGGTAAAATAATAATAACGTGTACCAAAAGCGTGTACAAATTATAATTTGTTCAAAATTACAACTTGTACACGACATATATATCAATCATCTCAATTTCATATTTTTTGAGTCAATTCGGTTTTTTTTTACCTCTGCTACAGTTTTAGTAAAATCCGCATATTTAAATGAGACTATTTCATTTTTCCAACTAATTGTGGTATGTTTGGCATCATGTAGAAATCTAACATGCGTGTATAGGTCTGCCCTGAATTCTAGCTTTTATTCCGCTCCTTTGAATGTTTCAAACAAAACAAAAAACAGATTTTATTTTTTGTCGAATTCTTAGCTGATTCACCTTTAAAACTCCGTGTCAAGGAAGAGGAGGGACATTGAATGTTACAGTAAAATCAACATATCCTAGATGTACAGCAATTTACAGTTAATGATGCCTTTAGTGGTTTCTATTGACGTTTAGAGTTGTTTTACAATTTTACGATCAAATCATTGAAACTGACACCTACGATAAGTTTGACACAAATTGATTTGTATATCTTTCTTTTATACATACTTTGATTACTGAACCCCGAGTGACCTTTCTGAGAACAGCATCTAACTAGAATATTACAAAACTGTCAAGTTTTCTTCTTCACTGAAATTGATATTCTATTTTTTTTTTCATTTCATTAAACCTGTCACGAACTTTCAATTGCCCTCCAAGCAGAGGTCATTGTCTTTCTTCGTGAATCCTGCATCTGCCAAGCCAGAATTTAAGATTCCTCACGTGTTGCTTAAACACTGATGACAGATTATTAATAGTAACAGGTTATTATTCTTATAAAATCTAAATTGGCTGACGTTGAGACCAGAAAGCTAATAGTCCAATAAAAGAGTGACTATTGTCTATGTCGGATATTTCTTGCACATGGCTGTTTGTCTAGCTACCCGATTGGCTCATATTATTTCTCATATTAAAAATCACGCAAGACCCCAATTTCCGTGAGCAAGATGTTGGGTTTTTATCTAATTTTCTTTAAACCTTCTTCAGGTATATTTGCCCAACACTTAAGTGTGAAATAAAAACAAAAATAAAACGTGTGGGAGCATGGAAACTACAAAACCTCCACAGAACAGCCAACACAATTAACCTACAATCGGATATATATCCATCTGGTCGACGAACGATTTTAACATATAAATAAAAAATTCTGAAAAAAGAAAAGCGATTACCACTTATTTCATTTCACACCAGGACCCTTTCAGTTTCTTATAAAATTCATGACATCACAGCTTCATATATGTACTTTGGAGTTTTAACAACACTGCAATGTTAACAAATTGAGACTTGAATAAATGATTCAATACCGAACTTTACCAGCTTTTTAGGCGAACTAATACGGGTATTTATATAATTTTTTATTAGGATAATGATGGAGTTGTGTTTGCAAAATGTTAACAAAATTAAAGCTGACATTCTAGTTAATATGTTCGCCAGCTTCAATATTGGAATTGTGTTTACAATGACAATCTACTCCAAATTAAATCAACTCACTGGCCAAAGGACATGTGAAGGTATACATGTATCATTTCAAATTTCAAATGTAAAAAATATGTTTAACCTTTCATGTTTTATTTCTATGCTTCACAATCTCAAAAAGTGTATGACTACTTGAAATGAGGACGGACGGACGGACACATACTTCTTCCATAGATGTTTAAACCCTCGGTAGATCTCTATATCTTTCGCAAGTGTTAAACGACCTTGTGAAAAAAATGATAGTTTACTTCTATCATCCGCAAATCATATTTATTATGAAATTTCAACTGAGCCACTTGTGCCAGTTATAACCTTAACACACTAAATTCTGTATTTTTAGTGCAGAATTTCTAAACATGAAAACTAACATAAAATTAAAATATATAACCTAGTTTTATAACCGACATATTGCGGAGGCAATATGACAAAAACATCATCACAATCCAAGGACTTGTACAAGGGCTTGGCTGTCATATTTTGACACAGTATCATAATCTACGTACAGCTATAGACGTGTTTCATGTAAGTTGTTTTACTCTTATCTGGTTAAATTTACTGTATATTTATCAAATATTTTCTGTTGAACATGATTAAGCAAGAATGGTCGTTATGCAGTTTAATAGCATTAGCGATACCAATTTTGCTCACCAGATACGCATTTCGACAATAAATGTCTCTTCAGTGGTGCTCCAGGCCATTAAATAGTGTATGGAGTTGAAAATGTTCACCATGACAGTAAATATAATTTTGAAAGTTAATTTGTTGTAAAAAGACTAAACGGTAAAATTAGGAAATACTATAGTGTGTCTTAAATGTTTAAATTACTAGATAAGTAAACTCTAAAACGTTCTTCTTTTTTCAAGGATTCAAAATAACAGTAAAGAGTTAAGTATGAGAGTGTAACTACCAAAAAAAAAATGATGAGAAAAAGAAAATGAACATGTCTTTTGTGAGTTTTTTTCTCTGTTGTTGGGTTTTTATCTAATTGCCGTATACTCAACATTCCTGTTATTAGTATATGTAATTTATGAGTTAATGTCGGTTCTTCAACAATTGGCAAACACCCATACTACAAAGGTCTCAAGGTTGTATACGAAGTTTTGAGTTGAATATAGTTGGTATATCATACTTGAACTTATGTGCCTTATTTCTACATCGCTACATTGTCTCCTTCGTGTGTTTCAAAATTTCAGTTTACCAGGAAACGCAATATTTCGTATACAGTATACTCATTTATTTTTTTCCGTGTCGATAAAACTTAAGAAACATGCCATCTTGTCAGCATAAAGTATTGACTAAATTGATCAATATAACACATTATAAAGCCATGTAATGGACAACGATTTAAGTATAACAGCATGACTAACGGATTATGATGTCTACTTGAAGAATCAATTAAATATAACAATAGTATATGGCAAAATTGAAATTAAAGATCTATAGTAATTTAGCTATCAAAATGAGAAAGCCATACTATTGTACATGCTGATAAATATTTTCTTTCAATGTAGAACAAATTAATTGCCAACCGACTATTATATAGAATATACAATAGAGAATGGAAACGGCTTTGCAAAATGAATCAGCAGATATTAAAACATCATGAAAATACAAAGCGTGAACAACAAGTTTACGCGGATGTAGTCGAGATTTCTGATAGGTCATTGCCATTACAGAGCCTGCCCAGGATGAGATTGGGCTAACCGAATAAAGGGATTGGGTTGGGTAAGATATACAGCGTTTGCCGTGATTTTGGGAGGAGTTAGGGTATGTAAATTACCTTATCTGAATTTTGACCTACCGATAAGTTAATCTTTTTTGCCTACTCCTGTATCGCACTTCTCTTAAAGAATAATTATAATTTACATGTTAGCAAGTTTGCTCTTTTTAAATTTAAATTTAAATTTAAAAAAGTAAGTATATACGAAAGGGAGCTTTGACAATCAAAATCATATTTTAAAGACGGGATGAAAATACCATGACAAAAAGAAAACAGACGAAAAGACAAATACTAAACTAAACAAAACCAAGACAGGGTGCAGATACTTTTGACTATCACTGGAAACAAGATTATTTTCGATAAGCTTTAAATAAGAATCCCTACCGACTCTTTGACGTGCAAAGCAAGCACACAAATGCCAACTATTACCCTTATTACACCGGAACCTAAAAATGGATGTCCATTTAGCAAGCGTCTTACTAACGTTTATTACATTGTCTAATCATACAGATCATCGTTTATTGTTCCTTACTTCGTAGCTCATTCCGTAAAGTTTCTATTATCTGAAATTGACTAGCAGATGTTATGTTGAGTTCGATTCTCCCCAGGCTAAATAGGGTCATATGTGTTAATCAATCACTGGCAAAAGAAACTCGTTCAATCTCATCGTCACGACGAGAGGTTAGTACGACGCTTTGAATGCCCAAATGAAAATCTGCAATTAGATAATCAGCTATCGACAGTATCTTTAAACTTGGTGTGTATATTACATATTACGTATTCAATCGAAACCGCGCGTTGTTTTAAGGTCACCGCTTGCGCATTTTTACAAACGGCACGAGTTATATAGAGGTACCTACAAAGGGTACAATTCCTACGCTTATAATTAATGTTGATCATACTTAAACACTCTCGAATGGTTTAAGCATCATCCGACAGGCAGTATAACCCTCGCTAAAATTGGGCATATCCGTTTGGATGGGAGGGATTTATAAATACGCAGCCCCATACAGTCAGAATGGGACATTAAAACTGATGCATCGTGAAGAGAGAGTGCCACGCTTTTGGCACGTTAAGAACCGTTACAAAATTCTTTGAGAGGTCCGTTAGAGGCCTGTTGCAAGGCTTTTCTGTCCCTATTAAATATCTAAATGTTCCGGTGCCATTCCAAATTTTCCTCCTGTCATCCCAGTCGACCCCCTATTACAAGACCTATCTAATGTTTTATTGTGGATTTGTTCTCGTCCTGAACATGCATGTAATATTTGCCACTGAAAGTTAAGCAAACCGTTGAACAACCAATCAATCAATCTATTCATCAATCAGGTCAAAAAGTGAACTGTTGATTGTCAAAATCTTTTTTTCCACATCGTCACATGTTAATGTGTCTGACTTACCTAAGAAACTCGTCAGTTGTTGTCTGATATTTTTTGTGCCGGTTAGAAAATCTGCTTGCTCTAGTAATGGCAGATCTTCTTTTTTTTTTGTCGTAAGGTTTTCCTGTCTCATAAGCGTTTACTCTAAAACTCCTTATTATTTATAACAAAACTACATGCCAAAAAATATAAAAGCTTTTAACGAAAATGTAAAAAAAATACCAGTTACAAGCATAAGAAATAACGATTAAATAAATAATATAAAATAAGGAGATGTGGTATGATTGCCAATGAAACAAATAATATATATTTATATACAAACAAAAAAAACTATGAGTTGTTATGACTACTTATAAGATTCCATTATTTTTTATATATATTTAGAATGTGATTAATATTTGATGGAAAGGTTAAAAAGTTTCTGCGGCACAAGTACACGCATATCGTTTTAGTCTGAAATGATGTCTGAGATAGAAAAAAGAAATTTTATGCACTAATGTAACTGCTCCTTTGTCTCTGGTGAAGATTTAGTTGTCTCATTGACAAAAATACCACATCTCCTTATTTTTATACTATCATCTTAATAACAGAATAAAAAAAAGACAAAAACCACAAATGCAAATCAAACAAAATTCAAAAAACCAATTTTTTTTCCTGTCGTCATTAAAAACAGATTAAAAATTTAATATTCCCAATGCAAATAAAGAAACACAATAAAACACATGGTTCATCGGAGGGTTTTGTCCTTGGATCATATTAATAACACGAGATAAATTACAATACACTTCGTGCGCTTTTGAATCGTACTAAATCTTCAGTAGCTACGTATTTATACTAAGCACCTGATCTTGTTTTGAAATGATCATTTTTTAAATGTCAGTTGACGTCATAAACTTCTATTTTTCATTTCCACAAGATATAAATCTGAAAGATGAGTATGTTTTAATGTGAAATATTGAATTATAAAAAATTATCAGTTATTAATATTTGACAGCCAGTATCATACTTATGAAATTAGTGCTGAAATTAATATTGAAAAAAAATGAACAAAATTACAACAATACTTTTTTTGAAATCGCTGACGTTTATATTGAACTCGATGACAAGAACATTGCTTTGTAGATTATAGAGATGTGTATGATGTAATGTAACTTATTTAATTATAAAAATAAGTCAGATGTCATATTTAACAGCCAGGAGTCGGTTTCACAAAAAAACTTACGATTAAGATTGATCGTAAGTATACTGAATTGTTCATGACTTACGACAAATCTTAGTCGTACGTTTTTTTGTGAAACCGACTCCAATATTTTTACTTATCAAATGTGTAAATTTCAGATCAACCAATACTGACAAAAAAATATTAAAATGTCCTTATGGTTTTTAACCTGATTACTTATAACAGGAAGAAGTGCGAGGCTTGCCGAGTAAAAATAAAATGCATACCATAACAATACATGAATAATAGTATTCCCTTTATACTACAACGCTTGAAAAAATATCAAGAAGAACGTCTTGCACAGAAGTATCCGTTTGGTTGTGTGGGATGTGTTAATCTTACCTTGACCTCAAATGAAAATAACCGTTGTGACTTTATAATTTTTTGCGACTAAACATGGCTTTTGAAAAAAAATGAACCTTAATACTCATTTTCAATCGTATTTACGTTTTATATTGTAAAAGTTAATAAATCTTTGATTGGCTATCTTTTTAGTAACCGTGTTTTTTGTTGTGTATTCAGAACGTCTAATGACACCTACTTATTGTTCTGTTATGGAATCTCATAGCCAATGACTTCTATGACTTTATAAACATATACGAGTTGATAAATATAATTCATATGACTGATTACTATTATGTACAGGTTAAAAAAATATGAGCAACGACTTTCAATTAATCGTTGCTGTAATACACATAAACCATGCATGTTTTTATAACTATCGAAAAGATAGTGCCAAATCCCCAGGAAGAAAAGATCAGTGATACATTGGAAATTAATCCATTTATCATGCATAATCGTTTATACCTTTGTCACACACAAGGATTTCTAATCACAATGGTATTAATTTATTATTCTACTTCCATCATTTTTTTAATGCAGGTTCTATTTTTTTTTAGACTGAACTGATGGCGCCAAATCTAACATCAATGTCTAATTATGACAATATCTATATGGTAGCTTAAGACTTGGACAGATAAAAATACATTTTTGTTATCATTATTTTACAAAATGTGCATTCCAATTTGGATTTTTGTTTCTGATTTCCGCAAAGATTTAACTTACTTTTCATCTGACATTAAAAAACAAGAGGCTCTCAAGAGCCTGAATCGCTCACCTGTTATTTTTTTTGCTTAAATCTTTCATCAATGATTATTTTTGCTTTTTACCCATGTTCCATTTTAAGCCATAGTGTCTATGTTTCTTGACGTACAAGGAAATGAAATAAAAAATTTATAATAGATTCATTTGAGAAGATTTTTAAAGTTAAAAAACATAAAACAACTTGTGTAAAATTGTCCTTAAAGGGCAATAACTCCTTAAGGGGTCAAATTGACAATTTTGGTCATATTAAACTTTTTTGTAGATCTTACTTTGCTGAACAGTATTGCTGTTTACAGTTTATCTTTATCTTCAATAATATTCAAGATAATAACCAAAAACTGCAAAATTTCCTTAAAACAACCAGTGGCAGCAACCCAACAATGAGTTGTTCGATTCGTCTGAAAATTTCAGGGCTGATAGATCTTGACCAATTGAACAATTTTACTCCTTTTAGATTTGCTCTAAAAGCTTTAGTTTTTGAGATATAAGCAAAAAACTGCATTTGACCCCTATGTTCTATTTTTAGCCATGGCGGCCATGTTTGTCGATGGATCAAAACTTCGGATACAAATTATAAACTAGATACCCTAAGGAACATTAAGTTACAGTTTGAAGGTATTTGGCCCAGTAGTTTCAGAGGAGAAGATTTTTGAAATAGTTTACGACGACAGACGACAACAGACGACGACGACAGACGACGACGCCAGACGACGACGACAGACGACGACGACAGACGACGGACGACGACGGACGCCAAGTGATGGCATAAGCTCACATGGGGCCCCTTCGGGCCCCGGTGAGCTAAAAATGAGGATTTCTGGTACGATTGCCAATTACACAACTATCCACCAGACCAAATGATGTGAATATACACAACTATAGGTCACAATACGGACTTCAATAATGAACAAACACAAAACGTATAGTTAAAAAAAAAAAGGTTCCCATAAAATGTAAAAAATCTAAACATATGACAACCATTGATCTGATCTATGTTAAAACGATAAAATAAAGAGCATCCTACAAAACATAAAGGTGCAAGCATGGTGATAAAAAGAGATTACGGACGCCGGAACGTGTAAAAAAAAACTATTCCTTGCACAACGAAAATTGCACTTCGTCAGTGTATGCATGGAAACGTTTTAACAATCAGGCCTAATATATGTGCCTACTAGTGGTACAACAAGTAATTGAAATTATTTGCTAATGGTTCTAAAGCAATTGCAAATTACTGGCTAATGGAACAAAATGTAAATACTATTAGGAAGTAGAAAGGGAAACCTTGAAAAAGAAACTTCAGATATCCATGACATCTTCAAGCTTGTCTAAGTCTTATGGGTAGAACCATTTCCAAAAAATAACCGAAAAACATTAGTTTCTGTATACTTAGAAACAGATGCTTACATGTAATGAACAGACATACAATTTTATGGAAGTGTATTTGCGATAAAATACCTATCAACACAATAAAATTACTAGAATCGACAGGCAAGAGAAATTTCGTCACAAGACTTGTATTTTTTCACAAATATCCGTCCAAAACAAATGTTATTTAAGGTTGTGGTAATACTTAAAAGAAAAAGCTGGGGATACATAGGTATACCCCCATTTGCAGTGGACTGTGTATTCAAATCCCTTCGATCAATTATTTTTTTTTATTAATCGTATTGCTTTTAAAATTTGCCGAGACGTACGGAACTTTTCGAATGGTTCTGGGGGAAGAGGCTTGCCAACCACACGACAGAAGTTATTGTGGCATATCCGCCAAAATTCGTGAAAGAAACACTTAATTGTCACCAACGAAGAAAAAATCGTCAAAATATAAGAAACAAGAATGTGTCCATAGAACACGGATGCCCCACTCGCACTATCATTATCTATGTTCAGTGGACCGTGAAATTGGGGGGTCAAAACTCTAATTTGGCATTAAAATTAGAAAGATCATATATAGGAAAAATGTGTACTAAGTTTCAAGTTGATTGGACTTCAACTTCATCAAAAACTACCTTGACCAAAAACTTTAACCTGAAGCGGGACAGACGGACGGACGGACGGACAGACCGAAAAACATAATGCCCCTAGGTGGGGCATAAAAATATACCGGCTATCAATCAATCAAAATCCAGTATTCTTATATAAGGTGTTTTGTAATAAATCACTGTACCTCAATTAGTATTTTTCGCAAATATTCCTCAGAACATTATATATCTGTTCAATATGAATACGAATTAAGTATACATAAAAGGATATTCCGGGGGTATACAACAATACGGCGGCAACAACCTAACGATACCATAACATTAAGATTTGCTGACTGATATTATTCTTGAATCTTCCCTAAAACGTTATTCAAATCGGTAAAAAGCAACAAAAAATATTTCCATACAGATTCTATTTTATCATAATTTAAATTTTTGAGGCATTTTATGATGACAGAAAAGTATTATGATTGATGGTACGAATTGAAGTTATTTGTGATTGAAAAGTTGCATGTTTCGGCGTCAAAACTTCTAAAATAAATATTTTCCAGAATATATCACGTAATACGTTCATAAAGCAATAACGAAATTGTTTTGCATTCGTGACTTGTCATTGCTGTTTTCTTTATTTGTGATATTACTATAATTATAGAACAAGAAATCAAATCGGAAACAATATATGTGTTCCGCACAAATATAGAGCTTGATTGGCTCGGACGTCAATTATAACAATATGTTTAGTAAATATAAATGTGTTTCACACAAACATTTAGCTTGATTGGCTTGACGTCAATTGTAGCAATATATTAAGTAAATCCGGTACAAAATGTGTTAGCTTTCATCTCAAATGCATTCAAATAATTGCTATAGACGTGTAAAGTTTGGTGCTATGAAAGCATTGGAATAAAGTAAAGGATACAAGACAACTATTAACTATTGGTTAACGAAAAACAGACAACACCATGATCAAAAGAAAAAAGTCGAAAAAGACAAACAACAGTTCACAAACACTACACTGAACACGAACCCCACAACAAATCCGAATTTAAAATGTGTGTCCCGGGAGGGTTAGCTGTTCCTGCTCCAAAAGTGTCACTTATCAAGTTGCTCAAGCCAAGCAAAAATCCGCCGATATGTCGCATTTTGGGTCTTTGTTCTTATATGTATTTTGTTTTGGCTTTTTTAAGGGTGGTATCGTTGGGTTGTTTTCTAATTGGCGATCACACCACGTCTCATTTTATCTTTTAATTATAAGTCCAAGGAGAAGTTTGAGGTCTGTTATCAATGTACAAGGGTACGTAGGTACCATTTATCTCTCAAAATGGCCCAATGTTGAATAATTTTTATATGACTGACGACATTGCTTATCACAAATATCAATCTTTTTTTCTCTCTTTCACTGTAGTTTTCCACTTGAACGCTATTTCTTCGCCTGTATGTACTCCTTCAAAATCCGTGTGTTCCCAGGAGTAATTGTGTCGTCAAACATAAGAGCGACATCATTAACAGAAGGAGATTCTTAGCTCTGTCATCCTATCGTTAGTTTTAACAATGCATCTGGGTAACAGCCTTCATGATAACGACCGTTAGTTAAAACAATGCCTCTGGGTAACAGTCGTACATGATTACGACTTTATTGGATTTACTGCCAATTTCTGAAATGTGTAAATTGGGGTTAATATAGAAGATTAGCCGTTATTACATATAAACAACGGTCATCGTCACTTTAATGTAATGAACATGACTACATAATTATATTGACAGTTCATTATTCTCCAACATCTAACATCCAAAGTCTAATAAGAATCTACCTCATGCAGTTGATCTCTATATTGGGAAGAAGGCTGAAAGTTCATTCAACTGAAAGAAGAATTATTCGAAAAGGGTAAACAAAGGGTCATTTTGATTTTCTCCACAGTTCCTATCACATTGTATATATAAAGGTGTCAATCAGGCTGTAATCATTCGATCCAATTATCCAAGAGTTGAACCTTCACAGAAACTTTTGTGAAATATTTCTTTAAAAGTAACGCGCCCTTTTTTCAGTACAATATCAATTTCACAACTATCAATAATTCCATTCATAGAAATAAAAATGGTAATTATAAAACACTGAATCTTGTCAATTCAATCTGAAACGATTAAATGTGCTAATCAAAAACAACAACAAAGCCAAACTTGCAATGATATTGAAAGTTTGGTGGATAAACGACTTTCTAATGAATACAATTATCGTAGCAAATTGTTACGTAACTGGAATCGGGAGGTGAATTTACGAGGTGGTAAAACACAATTATATTGCTGATTAAAAAGGCCATTGATATTATTGCCAGTTAATAAAATTGATGATTCAGCATAAGTTCGGTTATTGGTGTAAGCATATTTGCATTATTGTCCGTTTCACTTCAAATGTAGTTACTTCAAATGTAGGTTATCAGTTATTTGATTAATAGTGCGCAATATGACTGCGCACCCGATCATTTTAATTTCTACATTCGAAAGAATCGAACGGAATATTTTTTTGTGACTGAAATGATTATCATGAAATTGGAAGAACTTTTTCATTATACGGTGTTATTTAAGATCGTTTGTTTGCTCAAAGTTTTCACACGCTACGTTTGGCATCAAGGGAATTCCATTATGATATACAATTATTCATCTTTTTTCGTATTTTTTTTATGGTTGTTGACGAATTGACGAATTTTTCTTACCAATGAGGCGAAAAACATAAACAGCTACTTATTTTCATTCCATTTTGCTGTATTTCTTTACCCTCTGTTTATATCATTGCTACATAGATTGTAGTTTGCTTAACTTCCAGTGGCAAATGTTTCATGCCATATTCAGGACGATTCATAATGACAAATAAAAGAGTATAAATTGAGTAGGTAGGTTTGCAAAGCTTGTCAAATTGGATAAAGGAAAAGGAAATTTTGGCTTTTCAAGTGTGGTTTTTATTTTGCAAAGACAGGAATGTTTGCCTTTTAATTGATGGATTTCTACGAAACTTTCACATACTTCATCTTAAAAATTAAATCCTAATGAATCATGATTTTGATTCAAATAATTTGTTTGGTTTCAAAGAGTAATTCATGGACATTGTCATGATTATAAATTTCATTCACAAGGCAAGTTAGAATATAGTAAAGTGCTTACGACCAATGAAATTATAGAATTTCACGTTTCTTAGTTGTGAAGAATGTATGTAACACATGTTCTTGATAAGGGATAATCCTATTGTGTATTTACAGTTCACTAATATATACTAGTATATATATTTGTTTTACTAATTATTCTTTGATGTGTATTGTTTAAGTTTGCAATAACGGAATAAAATATTGACATTTCATGAAGAAAATAGTCTACAAAGTCAACAATACAAAAAAAAACAATAAATCAGTAGTTTACTATCTCAGATCGAGGCTTATAGTTTCTGTGAAAATAAGTCATTTTGAGAATATTATGGATAGACGAAATTTATAGGATAACTGTAAGTGTAATTCAAAATGCAAAATATATGGTACCATGAATGTCTAAAGTAATTTAAGACGTGTGAAAAAAAAAAATTCCAGACTTCTAACAAAAATAATATATAATTCTGAATTAATCAATGCACAAATATAGAGGGAGTACTAAACCGTAATTAATTCCTACACGTTGTTTTCGTGTTAAATACAGATGAAAATTGTCTGTATAGTCAAATAAAATTCTCCTTGGAGATTACAAATGCTTTAAGTTTGAGATAGTCGGACATGTATTTCTGCTTTAGTTCTTTTAGCATGGAACTTTTGTACGAGTGTTTCAGTGAATAAAAGAGTCCAGAATTTTCATTTTAAATAATTATTCCAGCTGAATAATGCATTTTCATTACATTTTCAGGAAAGAGTCATGCGAATCGTTAATCCAGTAATTCACTCAACAATTACAATCGAACCGAAAGGAACTATATTTCCATCACAATAACATCAAAGAGATCAGCATATTAGAGTCACCTTTTTTCCCCCAAGTTAAAGATTCCGAAAGACCATATTCAAATGCAGGTAGTTGCTATGGAAACGGAGGATACCCCGATGCTGTCGTTTATTTCCAATAAAACCGGCTGGAATCCGTCCTTTCCAAGAGATCAATCACAGCACTTGGATATTACAACATTTCTACCAATCGCTGTTGACAGTCAGCAGCATCATCTTGTAGATTCGGTCCTACTAGAAAGATACATGAACGGGTTTATGGCTATAATAATTATCGTTCTCGGTCTTATTGGCAACAGTTTGACAGTGATAGTATTGACTAGAAGAACAATGCATTCATCCACAAATTGTTACCTTACAGCACTGGCTGTCTGGGATGGTATGGTGCTCCTGGGAACGTTCTGTCTAATGGTGTTGCCACAGCTGTCAATTGGATTTAAAGGATATGTGTTTCCGTATATTGTCAAATATATGTACCCGTTCGCCTTAATTGCTCAAACAGCAACTTTATGGTTGACCGTATCTTTCACGGTTGAGCGGTACATAGCCGTCTGTCACCCACTTAAAGCAGCTCGGATGTGCACTATAGCCAGAGCACGACTCGTTATTGCCTTTGTGTCTGTGACGTCATTCCTATTCAACGTAAATCGGTGGTTTGACTATGAGATCATCCGCCGAGATAATAACACAACGAACACCACAGAACTGGATTATGCGTTTACAGATTTCGGAAAAAATAACGTATACCGTCAAGTCTATTTTTTGTGGCTTTATCTTTTCGTTATGTTCTTCATACCTCTTACATCATTAGCAGTTTTAAATACATTTCTTATCTTTGCGGTAAGAAGGTCACACCAGCAGCGGAAAGATATGAACGTCAGGCAGTCACGTGAAAATAATGTGACAATCATGTTGGTATCTGTTGTCATAGTGTTTATGATATGCCAATTACCTGCTTTGGTGTACAACGTAGCGTTTTCTGTGAATAGTTATGTCATACATATGTACGGGTGGCAGATTCTGTCAACAATTCGTAATTTCATGGTTACATTCAATAGTGCTATAAACTTCATACTCTACTGTGCTTTTGGACAAAAATTCCGAAGAACTTTCATTCGGACGTTCTGTAGATGTCTTGTTCACGGAGAAAACTTTAATTCTTTAACTTATCCACACTCAACAGTTTTAGCTTCAACTACTACAGGAAATAAGTATAGAGTGTTAAAAGGTAAAAAGGGATTGCATTATCAGATGGCGGACTTATCATGTACTCATAACACACTTATTTCTAAATATACACCACATTCCAGAACCGATTTACTACCTTTACCAAAAGTAGGCCGTCAGAAATTTGAAAATGGCCGCTGTCGTAACAGAAACTATGACTACAGGGGAAGCATTCAAGAAGAATCAGAACTCTGTGACATGATCAAAACGCCAAACTCTAGTTGTCCACCGTCACCCATTTAAAATATTTGTTTTCTTTCAATGTTATTATAAATTACAGCTCAAAAGAAAAGACAGTACGATGTTAAAGCTCACAGGTACTCCAAATGGCAAAAATGTCATCCCTTTTATTATACAGTCCCGTTTTCACGAATTATGTCAAACTGTTATTGTTATAAACGTACAATTTGAAATGTGTTTGTTTTTTGTGATTTTGCATTTAATAGTGCTGAGATATTTCAACTTCGCCTTGAAAATGTACCGATTATAAAGTTTTTTGCATACCGATATCTTCGAATCATAATATGAAACTTTTTGGTTAGTAAGCGCAGCAAGCGAGATCAAAAGCTTCATATTGTGTCGAACATATATGGAAAATATGATAATCGACTTATCAAATTGCATTTGTGAGGTTTTCATCAAGGAAACAAGACGGTAGAGGACTTGATAGGTCGATGATAAGTCTGGTTAAACGATATTAAGGCCAGGTCCAAGACATTTGTCTTCACAGAGCCAAGATACATGGGATTTTATGTAGAGCTGAATAGTGTGATAAATGCGATGGTAAGACCGATAGAATAAAAAAAAAATTAGAAAGTAATACCGGATTGCTGTAATAAAGAGCAATGGTGAGTGGATATTAAATTTGATAATTACTACACTACATACAGAATATTTTCAGCTCTATAATTGGCATTGGTTTGAAGATGGTCCTAAGGTAGTAAGCAAAAAATACGAATTTCAAATACTGTTTGAAAATATATCATAGGAGTCTGCTCTTCGTTTCAGCAAACCAAGACTACTATCCACGAGCAACAGAATAAAAGTGAAAAGGCTCGATAACCGTTTGCTGGTTTAGCATGCAATACCTTAGTCTTGTTTTGCCTTTCTCCGTATGATGTTAATGATACTTATAGGCATACGTATGCATGAGTTAAACAGAATATGGAAAAACGGACCGGTCCTGATGATATAAGTCTCTAGCCGTAAAGGATATATGTACCCCAACCTATTTGTTAATCAGACTATTCTTAATCAAAAACCTTTTCAATGGCTGTGAGGAATTTATTTCTTGGGTTTTTTTTTTTTTGTCATTTAGACATTCATAATCGATGGGACATCCATGGTAATCTGTCAAATTTACTTACAACACGTCTAGTTTAGGGGTGATTTCGAGCTTGACAAATGGTAGTAACGTTTCTATTATTGAAAATGATGTAGTGTTCTCTAGATTGTTTTTGTTTAATAATGCTGTCGGGTTTCCATTTCATTGAAGTATACCAAACACGTCCCATTGTCCCCAGCAACTCCTCAAAAAGGACGTCAGACGTCAGAACAATCTTTGACTACACCAACATCTGTCACTCATATCAAATAAGCAATAGTATAACATATTAGTAAAGAGTTACTTACTAAAGCGGTTTTTTTTTTAATTTTAAACCGCAGTCACTCTGTACGCCAACCTCCGGTCCAATCTAATTAAAATATAGATCTCGGATTTCGTTATACTACGTTATACTACATACTAAATATAGATCTCGGAATCCGAGATCTATATTTTAATTAGATTGCCTCCGGTCCTGCCTATATACAACACGTCCATCTCATATCACCGGCTTTGATATTAATTACTTTATACGACTTTGTAATTGTTATATTCATGATCACCTTGTCAACCGCAATTGGTCTCATTCCGTTTTGAGTCCATGCGATTTCTATTGTTTTCATTTCCATGTTTCAGTTTTGTTTTTGCTCCCTTTCCAATGACAAAACCCTAAATCGAGAGGACGTCTAATATAGTTATTCCAACACCATATAAAACATGTTAAACACACTGTAATCTATGTTTCCAAAATAAAACATATCACCTCACCGGTAATCAAAATTTAAAAACAAATCTATAGTGACAATTATCCTAGTTTGAAAACGTTATAGACATATACATAATCTGCTAATTTCAAACCGTACATCAAGGTTCCATTTTTAATCATTTGAGAAGATATCTGGGATACTAGTAATTCAATTTTGTACCTAAACTCTGACACTTTGATTGTAGGGATATAAGTAGCCTGTATTAGGCACATTCAAGTTCCAATGTTTGGAATGCAAAATACATAAAACATATGCGATACTAATATTGAGTTTCGACCACTGGCCCCAGTTAATGAAAACTGTTTTTCTTACTTTTATGAATATATAAAATTCGTTTTCTTCAATTACTTACAATTTATGAGACCTAAATTCAAGAGAGCAGACATTATCCATCAATGAAAACCGAAAGACAGTATTTAAAAGACAAAAGAAATCACCACTAGACAGAGGCATTATTTAAGTTCTTTGCAGTTTTATTGAAAATTCGTGTTTATGCAATCAACCTCTCACTGCAACAGATAATACTTATTCTATTCTAACAAATGGTTTCCCAATCATTTGTCAGTATAATTGACAGGAGTGTTGATTTTATACGAGAATAACTATTTTTGTTTTGTTGTTTCTTTTGAAAATAAAAGAGAATGCTTTTATCAGTCTATTCATGATTAACGATCGCATAGTGAGTGACCTCCACTCGCCTATTTAGGTTAACTGTGTTGTTGGGTTGCTGTTCCATCGACATTTAAGAGGGCCTCGGTCGACGAGTGGTCGAAGTAATCAAACTACTGTATCACTCGCCTGTCAACACTAAAGTTGTGAGTTCGAATCCCGCACATGGCAGATGCGCACGACTCCAATCGTAATTGAGTAGGAGTTTCGATTGTGCCGAAGATCAATGGTTATTTCCGGGCACTCCGGCTTCATCCACCAATAACAACTAACCGCCACAAAATTGCCAATAGTGCTGAAAGTGGTGTTAATCATCAATCAATTACCGGTATCGGCATTTAAACTATATCTTTTATTAACAATATTTGCACACACACACACACACACACCGACTAATATATTTTACCATTCCGAACAAATTGCGCTTAACGGTAAAGAAATGTTTTTGCTAGCGGAGTATCGAGTTTCCAATAAGAGGGTCTTGCTTGCATCACTAAATCTTTGACAATTCGTTACCTCCATTTAAATCCATCTAAAATCAAATGGATGATGATGATGATGATGATGATGATGGATGGCTGCTTAACGTCCAGCGGTAAATTAATATGCATATTCAGGACGAGAACATGTTAATGTAATATGAATATTAACCCTGCTTTGTACTAGACCGACACGCTGAACCGGATTTTTAACGTGCTAGTTCACAAGGTAACAGTCCGCAGGAAGACATGTCACCTTACCAGGACACATTATTCTGACTCCCAGCCGACCAGTCTTTGCTCTTACTCCTCAATGCCGCGTGCTTAGCGGAGAAGCAGCAAATACCAATTTTAAAGTCTTTGGTTTGACCCAGCCGGGGTTCAAACACACGACCTCCCGCACTCGAGGCGAACACGCTACCACGAGGACAACGAGGCGGTTAAAATCAAATTGAAGTACGAGAATAACACATGCACTAACATCAAATGGAGATACGGGAATAACACATGCACTAACATCAAATGGGGATACGGGAATAACACATGCATTATAACAATTTTTTATATTTACTGATGGATTACATTACTTATTATAATACTTCACGTTAAAATGTCATATTTTGATTGGCTAATACGAGGGTGTTAATTTACTCTATCACATGGCTGAGCGGGTGACAATTTTTTTGAATGTCACCCTCTCGTCCAGACCAATCAAAAATCGACAATTCAAAGGACAATGAATAGAATTTACATCAAGTAATTAAAGACAATGCTTAAGTTCTACGTTTTGGTTCAGATTTTATTATTTGACCGTCAAAATAAAAAAAAATAGAACATTTTGCTTCACTTCTGTTGGTTTTTCTAATACCTGTAACGTTGTTATGTACGTGACGTCATAGAAAATACTTTTAAATACAATTCATCTGCAGAAGACAATAATGATAGGACATTCAGTATAATAAATTAAATAGCACATAGCTGAGAGGGTGATAGAGCAGATTGGTACCCCTCGAAAAAGCATTGTCAACCTTGGCTTCGCCGCGGTTGACAATGTTTTCTCGTGGTAACAATCTACTCTATCACCCTCTCAGCTATGTGTTATTTATATAGTATTTAGCTCTTAAGACCAACTGACAAGAACAGTGTGGTCCGAAATGGCATGAATCGAAAGATATGAACATATATTTACCCTATAGTAAAATAGCACAAAATAAATGTAAAATGTCGAACAAAAAAATAATATGTTGTTATAGTACTACTAGTCTCAGGTTTGACCAAATGATAGCGTTTGGTTTATTTAAAGAACGAATTCCATCATTATTATTATTATTATTATTATTATTATTATTATTATTATCGTTTCCCTTTTTTTATATAGATTAGACAGTTGGTTTTCCTGTTTGAATTGTTTTACACAAGTCATTTTGTGGCCCTTTATAGCTTGCTGTTCGGTGTGAGCCAAGGCTCCGTGTTGAAGGCCGTACTTTGACCTATAATTGTTAACTTTTTACACATTATGACTTGGAGGGAGAGTTGTATCATAGGCACTCATACCATATCTTCTTATTTCTATTGTCTGTTTCCTTTTGTTTTCATTCAGTGTTTCAATGTTTATTGTTTCATTAAGGTACTTCGATGTTTGTTGTATCATTTACTGTTTCGAAGCCAACTTAAGGTCATGGAAACGGATCTTAAAACACCCTTTCAGCCATTACAAATATATTAGTGCTAATAGGTCTAATTGGACACACCATTATCGACAGGATACGACATATTCTTTCCGTTATAACTGGACTACATCCAAAGTAAGACACAACTAAGTAATCACTTTGATCTTAACGAATGTGGACAGTATGTTTCGTGACATTATTTAATATAATTCCAACAAAGATTTTCCGTAACATGATGAGGAAATCGCTGTACGCCAACACGTAAAGAAATGTTCAGTGAAATTGGACAATGAGTAATGAATACGCCAAGGCATACAAAGTCTTTTCAGTATTTTTATTATCAATAATTCGCTGTGTGTGGAAATATGTTAGATCTCAAATAAAATCGCTATTTGCTTAAAATTAACTTGGTTTTCTTCTTTGTCAAACTTGTTCTTCAGTAATCAATGTAGATAGAAACATTCTGAGGCATTTATAATTTGGTCACATGTTTGAAAACCTATCAAAATGTTGTTAAAACTTTAAAGTGCACATCTGAATCTATGATACTGTGAATTTGAGAAAAGATATAAGATTTTTTTTTTAGAAAACGGTACTTGTGTGAAATGAATTCAGGGGAAAATGGCCCTGCCATGTGCAATGTTTCTGTGAAGTTTACGGGATCTTGGTTGGAAACTATATGAGGAGTTGATTACTCAAAACTGGTATCGTATTTCGTAAATGTTGCTGAAAAATGACCGTACGGTTACCTATATAAAGTTTCTTAAATCCGATTCGAACGGACTCTATTAGATAGTTGTCTCATTGGCATATGTTTGTGTTTGTGCATATCTATGATCGGTATTTTATATAAAAATCACCAAACAATTTCATAAAAGCAGGTACACAACTTTAACATATGTGCAATCTTTCTGTTGAGTTTCAGTGGTCTGTGTTGAAAACGGTAGAAGGAGGTGATAATAAAAATAGGTACCCACTTTCCCCGCAAGCCTGCCCGCTCGACATCACTTTGCCCCACCCGTCCTAAAATATATAAAGGTCAATACCCCCAAAAGTACATCTTAAAAGCGACTCGAAGAGATGTAGAAACAGTTAAACTGAGTACATTAGGTCTGAAATATGACAAAGCAACAAAAACACGAAAGTCAGCACATCTTACCAACGTATTGTCCGCTCAAAATTTAAAGCTAGTCATCTTTCAACTTCAATAAAATGAAAAGAGCTTCAGTGGGTATACATTTAAGAATGTCCATGGAAATGCCAGGACATAGATTCTTGGGAGTTGTTTTAATGATTTTTACAAGCCAACCAACTGTGCATTTCTAATATTAAAATGAAGCTGCCCAAGTAATACATTTATAAAGGGATATCGGTTATTTAGACTCCTTTAAGTTCAAATTCCACTTTCAATTTGTATTCTAATTTCGGGAGTCAAACAAAAACAGAAAGGCCTCCTTTTTTATTCCGTAAAAACCCTCAACTATATAG
Organism: Mytilus californianus; assembly: GCF_021869535.1. Lineage (NCBI taxonomy): Eukaryota > Metazoa > Mollusca > Bivalvia > Mytilida > Mytilidae > Mytilus > Mytilus californianus. The sequence goes on along the minus strand of NW_026262679.1, from coordinate 53,684,217 downwards.
CTTCTATCATAAACGATCATAAACTTAGTATTGTATATTTATGAGCATACAAGGTTCTTTGAATGCGAAACAACTTCGGTACGCCAATGCAGGCAATTTGTTATCGAAAAATCAAAATAGACAGTTTAGTATTCATCTTCCGTTTAGTCTTAACTTAAAGGTATAGAGAAAGAATAAAACAAACTTGGCTGTGAATGTCATGTCTTTATTCCCTAGCTCAGCTTGACTAATGAGATAAACTGACATCGATAGGATTGCCCAAAGGAAGTGCAATTATCCAAACAGCGAAAGCTTATTCAGTACCAGAGTACTGAACTAGAATATTGAAAGTATTATAAACAATAATATATTAACAGACAGTGGCGCAGACCTACTTACAAACAGATGATGATACAGATAATGAAAAACTCAAAGCAATTAAACTAGGCCATACATGTTACAGAATATACATGTAAATTTCTGAGTGAGACATGGCAAGTAGATAAAACATTGCCTGGATACTGAAATCCTCAAGAGTGAGCGCAAACAAATATACATGTTGCTTATTTAAATTATCAACGTTATTTTGAATAATAGAATGGAATATAAATACATAATCTTAATCTAGTATAGTTTTTCATTGTTTTCACTAATAAAGTGCCTATGCATTCACGTTAAACTGAATCTCCATGAGATATAACTTTAAACTTTAATAACAGACACTAAAGTAAACGAGCACGTCAAACTGACCTTTGTACTAGACCAACACGGAAAGTCGGACTAGAAAGTGATGCAAGCTGCCAAAATCTTAAATTTCATTACTGATACATTTTATAGATATTAGAACATATATGATTGAAAAAAACGCCCATTTACTGTGGCGAAAACAAAAAGATAAGTTTTGCTGTGCATGTACTGATTTTGTGTCATGGATGGATACCTCATATCCTTTGTTTTTCTAGAAAGTTGGCACGGCCTCCAATGTTCCCCGAACTGTACATTGTTGGATGGCCAACTACAAACCCAAAACTATTAGTGCAAAATACAAATAACAAGTCCTAATGATCTAACCAAATTTTTTAATATACTTTCCATGCAAACCTAATATATAGGAAAAACGTTTGGAGTACCAGGTTGAAAAAATAGGATAGTGTTTTTCTTTACCCAAGCTATACATTGGCACGTCTTGGACACTTATTTATGAAAAAAAAATTCTCTTCAAAGACATCTAATCCAGAAACCAATATTCTGGTGAAATTTCAATTATCATATAACTACTACGTGAGAGTACATCAAGTAATAACCCAGAAACAACAAACTGCATATCATATTTCAATCTTTTTAAGACTATTTTAGCAACTACGACCTTGACCGTAAACTTGATAATTGAAAGGGTTTTTCCCCTTACTTATGCATTTCATCACCATAAGTTTCATACTAAATCAGCAAAGAAAATTCAATTAATCATCCAGAAACTAAAAATTCTAAAGTGTTCTAAACATATTTCTGGTTATAGTTATAATGCAGAAATAATTATTTTATATGAATTACTTTTTCCATTGATTAGCTAGTCATTGTCTGCAAAAATAATGGATTCAATGCCTGAATGACATTGTTAGTTAACTCAGGCAATCATCTGAAAATTAAACATGAAATTTGTATCAATTTTTGGAATATTTGATTTAAGCAAAAAGTAATAAAGTCTGCTAAATCGAATAGTTTTACATAATTTCATTCATGTTTTCAAAATAATTGTGTCATTCTTGTCTAAGTTTTTAAAAAGATCGTACGTTAATCATTCCTGAAAGTCATATCAATTTTGGGAATATTTGATTAAAGCAAAAGTAATTTGATCTTCCGAATGAAATTGTTTTACATAATTTCATTCATATTTTCAGCATACTTGTGTTATTCTTGTCCTAAGTTTTGAGAGATCGTAGCGAAAATGCACGCGATATTTAGTGTCAAAGAATCGTAATATTAATTATAAAAATTGAGATTTGTTCTGAAATATCATAGAATAATTACATTAGATAATAACTTCACGATTCTGACATTCTAATTGGTCGATAGTTTTATGACCCAATAAAGCACACAATTATTAGACACGCCCACATTTACCGGGACTACTTTCGATCGAATTTCGTGTATTGAAAACATAAATGCGTATTTATTAAAGACGGCGAAACAAATAACGTAAACACAATATATTTAAAGTATGTATAATCATAAGAATATGAATAATAAGTTGCATGCATGAAAAGTATATCCCGAAAATTGCTACTCTACTAGCACTTAGGCTATTTCCATGCAGACCTTCCATACCCCGGCTGCAGATGAGACGCCTAGTCTCATCCCCTAGTAGAGAACCCTTGCTCCACATTACATGGCTGGCGCATTGTCGGACAGGCAGGTTCTTCCTTACATAGAACGTTGCAGGCTGACTTACTCAGGCAGGAACTCAAAATTCTATTTGTATGCCGAGTGTTTCTGAAGGGCCAAAATTAAATTGATTTTAGCGTTATGAATAAAAATTCACTGGTGGTTTTTTAAAGGAACATGGGCTTAAAACTACCTGTTTGTTTTAAAGACAAACTTCTTCATTGAATGAATTGTTGAAAATCAGCATGAAATAGACAATGGGTCTGGCATTTCTCGGCAGCATTCTTTTATATCCTACATTTCTAAAATTGTCTGTGATCCCTAACTTCGGCCGGAGGATAAACTCGAAACCAAGGGTTAGGATAAGCCATAATCCGATGGATGCATTAATGGATGACGTCATTAGCTCAATTACGTCATTAATGTGTACTGCACTTTTTTGCGTACTTTTCATCTTTTCACGTTTTTGAGTTTTTTTGGTTTTTTGTTACTTGCGTTTTTTCTCACCCGTTCTTTGTAAATGTATTTTGTTCTTATTTGCATAATTTCTATCTTCTATATTTTATGTATTTACATTTTTACTTATATTCATTTTACTACGATACATTTTTTAAAGTAAACCCTTGAAAATTTCAGGAAAGTAAGCCTAAAATGCATCTATAAAATATACTGCAAAAGCGCTGAAAAAAAGAGAGTAAATTTGAGACTCTATACTTCTAAATATAATTAGTATATCTATTATTCTATAATATTTATAAAAGAATCCTTACATAATTTTTTTTTCATAAATTTCATAATCCATATTTTTTAATATTGGTAAAAAAACGCGCGAAAATTACAAGATGGAGGAATTAAATTTAGCGCAAAAACGGCGACGTCATAGTGCATTACGTAGTTCATAACATTATTTGAATTGGCCGATGAATCGGCCCTTTGGCACTGACATGAGTATGACTTTGGGCCGATAATCGGCCCTGTGGCACAGAACTCGTTAAGACAGTATGATTTGCTGATACTATGTTTTAGTTTACACACAGAAAACCCTTATGTTAGCCTTGGGTTAGTTTGTTTGGAGCCGGTAATTGGTCTTTTATGCTCAATTATGTGGGTTGCTGTATTGTACTTGGTAATGGCACTTACTCGACCGGAACAGTCATAGCAGGCAGAAAGGGAATGCCATTGAGTTTCAAAACCTTAAAAACCCCTAAAGGAACGGTCAATGCAGGGAAATGTACTGGCAATTCATTGGTCTGATCGTCGACAGGTGCGATTTCTTACATCGTCTGATCATTGCAGGTTTGTTATGTTCATTTAAGCTATGTTTAGATAAGCTAAATATAAGAACCTTTGAATTCATAATTGAAGTTTTAATAACTTTGTAATTTGATGTATAGAGTGTTCAGAAAATACTAATGATAATAATAATAAGAATAATATTAATGATAAAAGTAATAGTAATAAAAGAAATAGTAAACAACAACAACAACAACAACAATAACAATAATGATAATTGATGATGATAGTTATAAATTAAAAAAATTAAAACGAAGATAATTTATGATGATAATAATAAATAAAGAAAAATAAAAATGGTGACGATTTTCTGTTGTAGCATATACAGGCAAATCTGTAATATGAAAGTAAAGTTATAGTCTATTATGAATCTGATTTGATAAGTTATTTTTATTGCAAGGTTGGAAACTGCTTCAAATTCTAAGGGAAAGGAAAAAGTCGCTCCGGGAGTTGTCCATACTTACAATGAAAACATGGGGGGAGTAGATTTAGGAGATCAACTTATCTCAGTTTATGATCCAGACATACGTTCAGTGAAACTTTGGAAAAAGATTCTTGTTAATCTTTTATTGACTGCTTGTGGTTAGTATTTTAATCATTTATAATACAATTATTTTTTCAATAATAAAATGTGCCATCTAACAAGAAAAAAAACCGAATGGCAATTATTTATTGTTCATATATATATATATACGTATACAAAGTGATTCCGATAACCAATCGTCAATGAATTTACGACTACCTACTGCATCTGCTCAAATGATCATTGCGGTAGAATACCAACGTCCGTCTTATTAGCAAACATTTCAACATGCATATGCTATTTTATCCTGCAATCGACCTTTCTATTATATAAATACAGGTGTACAGATAACACGAAGCGATATACGTATACTAGAAGTATATAGTCTCCTGGTATCCTGCTTCTGTTGCGAGCGAACGGTTATGTCAAATTACTGTTTGGGGTCCTCATTCCGGTCCGCGTTTTAGTCATTTCGATTTCTTTCAAAAAACAAATTCAACGATTGGGATGGGAAAAAAAATGAACAAAATTAATTGCAGGATAAAGACAATAACTGTTTAGTGTCTTTAAATATCAGCTGTATTTATACTCGGCTCAAAACAGGAGTAATAGCTCGCTTAAGCTCGCATTACACCTGTTTCTTAGCCTCGTACAAATACAGCTGATATTTAAAGACACTAAACAGTTATTGTTTATATATTCGTTATCCTTATCATTAAAGTAGTATCTTAGTTAGCTGAGTTCAGGATGCCAAAAATATAACGTAACTGTATAATATAAAAAATAAGGAGCTGTGGTATGATTGCCAAAGAGACAACTATCCACAAAAGTTCAAATGAAGTGGATGTACTAAGCAATCATAGACAATCGTAATTCCTTCAACAATAAGAAAAACCCATACCGTAAGGTCGGCTGTAAAAGGCTCCGACAAGAAAATATGAAACAATTCGATTGAGAAAACTGTCGGCCTAATTTATAACAAAACAGTTTACGAAAAACAAATCTGAAAAACATGAACCAACGACAACCAACGACAACCACTGAACTATAGACTCCTTGTTTGAGCAGGCACAGGAAGAATGTGGCGGGTTTAAACATGTTTAAGAGTGCTTTTTATGATATAACTATGATACATTTCATGTACGAACTACAATATTGGTATTGCTCATAAAGTCCAAATGTCGTTGCACGACAGTCACACAATGACGTAATCGCTGAAACGATTTTGGACGAAACTTAATTATGTAAAATATTTCCAAAGAATTCAAAACTATTATTTAGCTATATATATATTATACAATTCCTGCTTACAGTGAATGCATATATTTGCCACAAGAGATCATTCCTCTTGGGGAAAAAGTTAACCCATCTCCAGTTTCAACAGGAAATTGTGACTGGCTTAATTGGGGAGCATAACATTCAAAGTCGAGTTTTGGGTAGGAATGGAGAAGAAATGGCTCGTAGAGCAACATCAGAGCATTTCCTGTTTGAAATCCCTCGAAGAAAGAGGAGGAGTTGTGTTTCCTGTCATAAACGGAAGGTTAGAACTTGGTGCCAACAGTGCAGAGAAGGTCTCTGTCTGGGAAAGTGTTTCAAGGACTATCACAAACACAAGCAACGTCAACACGAAGAGTAAAATAACTTGTGAAATTCATTAACTACTGTGTTGTTTGCTGTATTACTAGATGTATATATACGATGTGTTACGATTGGTGATGTGAACTGTCATTGAACCGAATTAAAAATTTGGAAAAATGTATGTTTTTTTCTGTTGACCAAATAAAGATACAGCTACATGCCCCCATCTTAAAATCATGACATAAGAAAGATAAATTGTATAGGGTTCAAATAGTTCTTTTAACGCTTTCGTAAGTGAAATAATACGTTTCTTGTGGTTGCATTACGTTTCGGAAAAAAAGTTCTGTTTTTCTTCTTAGCATTGCAAAGTGCTTGACGTTATTTAATTGAAAAGCGCCAAACTTGCTGAAGACGTGACGTTCTTACCTTATGACGTTAAATGATGTCATATTAGCAACGTTTTTTAAAAAAAAATAAACGTGATTACTATATATCTTATTATGTCATTAATTATCAATTGAAAATACAAGATTTTATAACAATTGACTTAAAATGATATTTGGTACTGAAATTGTGCCGTTTCTGGACAGTGTTTTGTAAAACGGCCCGCACTAAGAGGGTTAATTGAGATTTGCTCTATCAGGACCACCCAACAGTTACAAAATAATTACACAACCTCCCACTAAAACTACAGAAATAATTACACAACCACCCACTAAAACTACAGAAATAATATTCACACTATGAGACTTCAGGAAATATATAATAAGAGACTACACGGAAATACAATATGAGATAATAAGAAAATACAATATGAGACAACAGAATACAAACACCATTGAAGTTTGTATGAAGTATGTATAATCATGAGAATATGAATAAGAAGTTGCATGGATGAAAAGTATACCCCGAAAATGTTTGGATGAACAATAAAAATGTTATCCCATGTTCAGTGGATATAATAAAGTACTTATTTCATTCCACGTTCAGTGAGTATAATAAATTACTTATATCTTTAAACAGACAGGAAGTCCCTTACGCAATACTGCTCCACAATTTATTGTTCAAAATCAAAAAAAAAAAGTAATACAGAAGCTGAGTCATATATAATTTAATGATCGGTTGATATATTAAGAATTCACAGTACAATAGTCAAACAAGAAGTGTCTTCCAGGTAGATATGAAAATTGCTTCCACGCTGCAGCCGAGCATTATATAGTTTAAGAAAAATGTCTAGACGCATTCCTTACTGCTGGATAATAAGTAACAAAAGTTATAGACAGACAGACTGACGAGGAACGGACGGACGAATGAACGCTTCACTTGGCGAGTTCGTTATCTAGTAAAAAAATAGTTCAAATACAGCCATGGTAAGTAAAAATTCACTAGTACAATATTAATTATGTTCGCAGTTCATATATAACAGATGAACAATTTACTAAAGTGCTTAAAAAATATAACCCTGGAAGCATTTTTAAATGAATAGTTGTACATACATTTGTTTATATTTCTTACAAATGACAACCGCTTTGATTACTTTCATGAATGTCAATCTGATGCTTATTGGGAATTTTCAAAGATCTACTTTTTCGCTGACATTGATTTTGCAGAAATCACGTTTGATGTATTCAGAGCGAGGATTTCAAAGGAACTACTTAGCATTAAAATTCTAATATAATCATCCCTTAATCCCTTACCCAACTGAGCAAGTCTGTTTTAGAAATGCATTCATTGCAAATCTATGCATATATCAAATAAGTATCCCCGGGACAACTACGTAATGTTGTGCAATTTCTCTTCGTCTTCAAATGGCAATCAATAAACTTAAAGGTCAACCCAGCTAGGCCTTTGGTATAATGAAGATCACAGCTTTGATCAGTATCAAACAAGACGTCAGACAGTAAATTGAAAAGTTACATTATATATTCAGATCTGTCTAACTGAAGGTAACCAGAATATTAACCAAGTCGTATAATCCGATGAATTATTTACCGACATTAGTTTATAAGCCTCAGAAATATATTCTAGTAATATATATTTTTCGTCCTAAGCTGAAATGTCATCAAACTTTTTTTCTCTCGGTAAAGCGAGTCTTACATCGGTATTTACCAAATGTATCTTGGGAATCAAGTACTATTTATTGACGAACGGGATAGTAGTATATTGCAGTCATTGGAAGATCCGTTGATACAGAATCTTATATGACCTTAAGTGAGTCAAACAAAACGACACGACATTGTACTCACGTGACCTCGTATTACTTTACTCCTATAAAGAAATGAACTGTGGACATTCTTCCTCTTTTAAGCATATTGGAAAAGGTAGCCAAACTTTGTAAAGTAAGACTGTTTTATAGCTTTTTTCCAATATTGAAATGCAAAAGACATTCATTTTCATGATGGGCCAATAAGGACTTGTACACGTACTTTGTTCAATATATCACACAGTTATTAATATTTTTTTCTTAATCTAAGACTAAATGCAACCAAATTGGCTACCAAACGAGGTCAAAACGGACTGATGATTGCATTATATTTCATGCCTGGTTTACATACAAAGCTAAATCAGTCTTAGTCGTAAATAAGGTTTTAATATAATAAGTGAATATTAACCTTTATAAATGTTATACGCATTTGGCTTTTCGATCTTTTGGTCTTCAGCGTATCTGATGGAAAAACCCGTGGTCCTGAAATCGGTACAATCACATTTGTATTTTGATAGAAAAGCGGACCAAATCTCCCTTTTTCATTCATCTTTACAAATAGCTTCGATTCTTCTAAGGAACATCGTTAGTATGATTCAGTTACATAATTTTAATTACAGTTATTATCAATAATCGACTCAGTTAATAGGTTTGACGCAAGATCATACAACAGAAAAGTTTCCTATGGTATTAAATTGCCAATTAAATCAACACTTCCACGTATAATTGAATACGGAAGAAATTGACAAATAGTAAAAAGGGAATAAGTTGTATTATATCAATACATTTTTTTTTTTGCAAAAACAAATCTAATTAAAGTGTAAAACCGTATTATTTTATATTAGCAAGTTTTTAAAGTATCTTTAGTTTGCTTTCAGTAACTGTTAAACAAAATAAATAGATGTGGTATGATGGCCAATGAGACAACTCTCCATCAGAGACCAAATGACATAGAAGTTAACATCTATAGGTTTTCAACAATGAGCAAAACCCATACCGATTAGTAAGCTAGTATTCTGTGATATGGTATATATAAAAATAAGAAGATGTGGTATACTTGCCAACGAGACAACTCTCCACAAGAGACCAAATGACACAGAAATCAACAACTATAGGTCACCGTACCGCCTTCAACAATGAGCAAAACCTATACCGCATAGTCAGCTATAAAAGACCCCGAAATGACTAATGTAAAACAATTCAAACGAGAAAACTAACGGCCTAATTTATGTATAACATAATGAACGAAAAACAAATATGATACACAGAAACAAACGACAACCACTGAAATACAGGCTCCTGACTTGGGTCAGGCACATACAGAATGTGGCGGGGTTAAACATGTTAGCGGGCGCCCTAACCTGGGACAGTGGTGTAACAGTACAACATAAGAACAAACTGTAAAAATCAGTTAAAAAAGGCTTAACTCATCAGATGGATACAAACAGAAATACATATAACAAAAACACAGAGTGGATGTGGCAGGGTACTTATACATCCCTACAACAAAAAGACACTAAGTACAGATCTGAGAGTACTCGCAGTTACTGACAGCTAATTCAAAGCCAATAACAACTAATAAAAAAATCATGCATCTAAGACTAAAACTGACAATCCTAGGCAATTAAGATTTTAATAAAAAAAACAAGGATTAATCTAAGAATCCCCCCCCCCCCCAAATCAATTTCATTGATATACAAATATTAATTACTAGTAATCGAAAACTATGGTACAATAACAAATGAACATGTTTGTGCTTTAATTAAATAAAAATCGTATCATAGTTTTAAACGAAAAACAAGTCATAAGAACTTCGTAGCCAAAACAATGAAGTAAAGTACACTTTTTAATAGTATCTGCTTTAGTCAGTTAATTGATTTTAAAATAAACCATCCTTGGACTTACAAGAAATACCATTCACAGAGTTACGTAATACAATCCATCATTAATTTTTTTAAAACATAACCGAGATTTACAGATGGACAATAAATAGTACATGAACGACAACTAAAGAAATTTGAAGTCATCCTCAGTCTAATAAATAATAAGCTTATCTCCAGATAGACTGATGATGGGCAATCGAACAAACATTACGCACGATAATCTAAGCCAGTAACAATTCCTTTTTTGCAAAAAACATTTCCTACAAGAGCTGCCAATCTTACGCGATCTCGGTGCAGTGCATGAGTGTTCGATATTTCACGAAACAGCGGGCAAACTTATCTTTTGCCATAGGTTAATGGTTCGCTTATTATAGAAAACAGGTCAACGCATATCTGACAAAGTAATTAATTACAACGTAATCAGTCATTATGGCACTACTGAAATAAATAACAAATTGAATCAAACTAGAAAAAGCTTACATACTTTTGGCATTACAAGTACAAAATTTAATGTTTATTTACATGCAATCTGAACTATTTCAGGAGTGGAGCCAGTAGAATTAGGTAGCAAAGTTTCAGAGATTTTCTTAGAGGTTGGGAGAGAGGTTAGAAAAGCTCACAATGGCCTTTTGTACAAGGTGCGCTCAAAAAGAAGTTTTTAAATTGGCAAAGATAACTAGATATCATTTCAAAGGTCAACACATGTTGCAATCTTTCATTGTTGTTTTCTATCATTACCTGTCGCTTCAGGAGTGGGTGTATACATATATACAATAAAACAAAAAGTAATGGGAAAATACATATGATTTCTAAAATCAAAACACGTTGCAAATAAAGTTGTTAAATTAATCAGAGGAGTTGTCAGTCCATTGATCGGATCAACAACTAAATTCAGAAGTCAAATACAGTTCGGTATTCTTCTTGCAATAATGATGTGCATAGGATCATGTTCAAACAATCAAACTTAGTTGATGACAATTAAAAGAAATCAGGAAGAAACAGACATACTTGTCCGAAGTCAGGAGCCTGTAATATAGTGGTTGTCGTTTGTTGCTGTGTAACATATTTGTTTTTCGTTCATTATTTTGTACATAAATTAGGCCGTTAATTTTCTGGTACGGTGACCTATCGTTGTTGATTTCTGTGTCATTTGGTCTCTTGTGGAGAGTTGTCTCATTGGCAATCATACCACATCTTTTTATTTTTATATATAATACTACTGACCAAATACACTGTTGAAATCGCATTACACGACAATTCTCTATAGAGTTGTAAGTATTGTTCGACTGTCAAACTAATCCCCCTTTAAGCTGATAAACATATGAAAATATTTACATTTATAGCACTATGATACCTTTAATATCAGCACTCAGATAATAACAGCTACCAGTAATTACTTTTATAAAAGAAAAAGTCGTATTTAACACTTTTTTTTAATTTCGTGCGTCTGCATTGACCTTCATCGGGAACCCTCAACCCGAAAACATTTTAAAAGTCAGAGATGTATAAATATGTAGAAATGTTAGGACCTATATAACCGAAAGGGGCAAAAGTTATTCAACATTTTATACTGTATCTATTTGAAAACCGAATGGTTCTTTTTGTAGTTTTAACTGGACGTAAAAGCGTTGACTCAAAACACTTCTTCCGCGTTTTAAGCTATAAATGTGCGCACGGTCTACGATTTTACAACCATGTGAATTTAGTTCTTGCAATAACTATATTATGTTGAAACAAAACCCCCCAAAAAAATCGACATACATCAAGCTTTTCAGCTGTTTTGTTTAAATTATTATCCTATGCATTGTTGTGACGTTGCCATGGAAAGCTCACGCAGTCATAAATATTGTGTTTAATTAGGATATAAAACATCCCCTTTTATAACATAAAGTGATTGTTCTCTGACAACCAAAATGATGGAATTCTTATGAAACATCTATGTAATGCAATTAAGCAAATATTTATTATATTTAAAGCTTAAGTTTGACGTGATCGCTGTTCAATTTTCTTTGTGCTCGAGATTCTTAGTTTTGATCCCAATTTAAACGCAGTTGTCATATAAATTCTTTGGCAAAATAACTTCCTGTATCATACTCGTTTTTAACCATTATTTTCTTTTCGTTAGTTATTTTCCATTCAATGATTTGCTACCATTATTGATTCTCCCTGTATGTGACAGTTAAGAAATGTGTATAAACAAGTCCTGTTTTTTTTTTATTTTGCGTTTTCTACATGTATTGTTACTTCGATATTCGCTATTTTGATTTGAATTTTTCTCATGATCCAGTCGATTTGGTACTCGTGTAAATAAAACAGTTCTTTACTCAGTCCTTGCATATTGGATATATTAGCAATTACTATAGACATAGTATCAAGCAGATGATTCAAATAACCTTTATTTTTATTTTTATAGTCATTCAAAAAGAAAGACGATATCAAGATGGATATCAAAACTCACTTGTTAATGGAGGACAGAGAAAAACAAATACTATGCAACCATTCACTTCACAGAAAATTTGAGAGAGAAACAAAAATCCTACAAACCGGAAGGGTTAGCAGTTCCAATTCCAGCAGAGAAACCCACCGTGTTGCGCATGACAAGTACAAATCCAGGGACAAGACTTGATCAAATCATTCAGAGAAAAAAAGGAAGACTGTGGTTTCTACATTTGGAACATTTACGTATAGTCATCTGCGACAAAGATTTTGTAATGGGTCAAAAAAGTCGTCCGTAAAACTTCCGACATGTTAACCTGAACTTACCATATTATTTAGAATTTGATCTATACAAAAACAATCATCGGGTTGATAGTTTTCTCATTGGCAATCATACCGCATCTCTTATATTTGTATTCAAAGCAAGTTTGTTGATACGATGACTTTGACAGAAAATAGTTTAAACGAATACCCTACAATGAGTTTGATGTACGGACAGGGGCTGGAAGGGCCTTATTTGACATCCTTTTTTTCACCGAAAATAAGGATATGTGTTATGATTGCCAATGAGACAACTCTCCATTAAAGATCAAATGACAAAGATGAACAACTACAGGCCTGCATTGTACGATCTTCAAAAATGAACATATCTCATGCCGTATAGCAAGCTATAAAAGTCCCCGGAATGACAAAATGTGAAACGAGAAGACCAAACGGCTTGATTAATACTACACCAATGAACGAAAATTAATTTCGGCAGACAGCAACCAATGACAACACTGTATTACAGGCTCATGGCTTGGGACGTGAACATGTTTGTGAGCGCACAACCCTCCAATAAAGTACTGTAACAACATGAGAACACACCGAAACTCAATTTGAAAGGTTGTGAGTAAAAGACCAGGTACACACATATCAACTCAGTCAAAATAACCATTTTAACATATAATCCAAAATTTTCAATGAAATGCACTAAAATCCTGTTTAGGTAAAAAAAAATCTTTCAACATTTACAGAACTATTTCCCTTGTGTATACAATCATACTCTTGACATTATGAAACGGTTTTATACGTGTATAAACTGTTTGGTTGCTATTGTGCCCACTAATGAAACAAGACTTAACAAACAACATTGGAATCATTTATGGTTTTAAATAGTCTTAATAGGAAAGTGAAAACCGACATACGATTGTTTTTCTTTTGACGTTATCAGCTTCTTACAATTAACCAGGAAACTAGACTTTTATTTCTGAGTTCAAATATCACAAAAAGTTCATTTTGAAGAAAAGAACAGCACTTAAATCTGTAGATTGGTTCCGTTGATGTAATCGCAGGCTGTCATTTATATTTCTATCTTGTCTTTGTATGAGAGTTGTTAAATTGAAAAAAATTGCGAGATATCATATTTCATGGCATGAATATCAAAATAATACGATATTAGATAATACAGTTTATCACCGTATTGACACGGTGGGTTTAATACTACGATACCACCAACTTTGACCGATAATAGTCTTGTTAATATCAAACAATGCGTAGGATGTGCAAATTTCTGCCCATCATAATCCGAGAAAGTTATGATTATTCGGTCACGTGTGTATTTGTCAGATTTATTGTAGGTTTAATGTCAGAATATCTTTTAAAAATATTATATTCTAATTCTAAGTTTATTTCTTTTTATTCCCATATCGGTTAAGAATTAGCTTCTCTTATTGGGTAACAAGGGGCCACATGACATTCTTTATTCTTTAGTAAAAAATTCCATCGGTCTTTAACAGAAAAAACGGACCTGAAAACCGGTAGTTAACGGACTTTTACATGTTAATGACCAGTGGGGCGTGGTTTCTCTGTTTAGAGTGATGTCCCTTTAATAAAACGCAATCGCGATTCAGACGTTTGGAACATGGCTGAACTGGAAGGCACGTCTGCTACAGACAACTCAAATGATCATTTTGCCGTACTTTCCGATGCTGATAGAGACAATCTACTCAGCAACAAGAATCATAAAATAATAGAAAACTTTATTTTGTATTCATATACTGAAAAATTGCACTTAAATAAATGGCAGTGACTGATAGTTATCACTATGATTGGTCTCCACTCTTTCCTATAGAAATCGTACAATAACTCGAGTTTGCTTTGAACAATTTGAATTTATGAGAATTTTTAAAAACATGGTTCCTCAATGAAATAAACATAATAAATATTGAAGAACTGGTCATTATTGTGATACATGGACTGCCCGTAGGACAGTCCATATATCATGATAATGACCAGTTCTTCAATAACTATTATAGAATTATAACTCATTACGTGGTTGTCTAGATAAAAAGCAGAATGCAAGAACAAACTAATTTTTTTTTTTTTTTTTTTTTTTTACTTTTGCTATTTCATACATCACCATAAAATGGACCTTTAAGTAAAAACAGACCAATCAATCGCATTCAACCATCAGCCATTTCACTCTTAAATCTACTTTGTGAGCTTTACAATCCAGGGGAGTGCTTCATATGCAGCAATATCTGGTATTTTTCACTTTTAAAGCAGCTTCCAATACGGTTATCGGTGTTTCCAGTATATATTTCTAGTGACATGTTTAACCCCCAAGACCCATAAAAATTTTAATGCTATCTATCAATTCTACATTTGTGGGTATGGACACATCCGTATATTAATTGACAAATCGAATACCCATAAACGTTCATTTACAGGAAATCTAATTAAACTACTTCTGTCGCATATTGACGCCAAAACACCATGTTTTCTTTGAGTTCCTGCTCTCTTATAAATCTTCAAGAATACTTTTTCTTCGTCAAACTTTGTATTATGAAATTTCACAGACTATTTTTCCAAGGAAGAGCAATCAACCAGGGCATCGCTTTTATTTTTGATGAATTCATCGCACTAGTGCATTAATCGGTCACTTGGATGTATGGCTACGGATACTTTCTCAAATTACTCGATCAGATTCATTTATAGACCAATTTCTTGTAAATGAAATTTTACATTATATTTTATGAAGGCCCTCCGATACATTATGTTCGGATAAGCCATGTGGTTTCAAAGAAAAATTATGGAAATGTGATGTCCAATCGGGCTGAAAAGGAACCAATGTGGCATTTTTGTCATGTATGCCAATTGAACAGCACGAAATTAGCCTTTCTTTTATAGAATCTCTCAATCAATAGACCTAAATCGTTTTAAAATAATACCATTTTGTTTGAGTGATTATTTAATAATAGAAAACTGCTCCTGGACGTAATGGTTTCGTCCCTGATTCCAATCTGATAAAAAATACAGATTCTGTGCCCACGCTTCGTTACATGTAAACGATTCGTGGACACAGGGTCTGTGTTTTAATCAGATTGCCCCGATTCTAAATTCTTGAGGAATTTTAAGAAAGGGTCTTCAATATATTGTTCCTAAAGCTGGTTTTGGACTTATTCAACAAAATAAAAAATAAGAATCAAGTTTCCACATGTGATTTAATTAGAACCCAGGTGATATGTGTCGATATGTATGCATCCAAATCAGCACAAAGTGGGTCTTCTTTATAAGCATGTGATTTCTGCGATGCGTTAAAATTAAAATCTCTGTTAAACTGTTTACCTTATAGCATTCCTTTTATTCACAGACGTAATAACAGTTTTTAGGATTGTCATACTTACTCTTTTATACCATAAAACTGCATGGCAATATTGACACTTCATTCAAATAAATGAAAAGAACGATTGACTTATACTAGGAACTGATTGTTACTATTCTTACAGCGTCGAATGTAAATGATACAGACTGAGAAAGGAAAGATATGGATTGGTTGTAACATGAGATCAAAGGAATAACCGATGTATGAAAGGGACATGGCTTTTAATGCTGTTTATCGTTTTGACAATTGCTGGGAGGTCTCAAAAGATTGGGAAAAGCCCTCATCGTTGAGCAAGATAAAGAAAGTCCCAAATTTCGGATTTTTGTGAATCTCTTTTTCCCTTTAAAAGTAAAAACACTTCAAATCTTATTGAAACGACGAATGTGGAAGTAATAAATATAAATAAACAGCATAATAAACAACTGCCCCAATAGCGTGTTATAGGCCCGTCCACAAATCAATATTTTTGAATAAATAAAACCGCCTATAAAAAAATCTTACGAATTCGTAAAGATAGTTGATTTATAGACTTATCACAAAAACTTTTCTTGCCATGAGCAACACGACGATTGCCACTAATGTAACAGGATCTATATATATAGTTATCCTTCTTGGGCATCCGAGTTCATCTTGACTTTTATATATAGGGCTTAGTGTTGAGGTTGATTTAGGTTGCCGTGTTCTCTTTTGTTGCTATCTTATTTTTTAATGTCTATGCTGTCCTGAAACCCCCTGTTTTCCTTTCACTTTCGGTCAAGTTTTTGGGTTAAAATATCTACATGTATCGATGGTTTTTGTAAATTTCGTGATAAACTAGGATTAGACAAGCGAAATTTACAATCCGTCATCGTTGCTGCCTTATCACCACATTTGACTCATCAGCGCATTTAACTGGAGTTACAAGTCGAATGTCACTAATGTAACGGATTACCCTTCCGGGCCACATGTTTTTATTCCCATATTTTGCGGGTTTCTAGTTGCTCAATATTTTGTTCGTCTTGTGTTTTGTGTACTGTTGTTTGTCTTTTCGTCGTTTTTCTTTTGGTCATGATGTTGCGTTCTTCTACAGAGTAACAGTCCTCTCATGATATTACCTTCAATATTAATTCCTCCTTTCATATCTGGATTGGAGTTATACTAAAACGGTTCGGTCAGTGGTCATCTGTAATTGATATTTGATAACGATCCACCAACTTGTGGTGGCGTCTGTAAAACCTTCGAAAGGATGACTTCAACTTTACCACTAGGAACCTTTGGTGTAACTTCTTCCTTGTAATCAGAAACCCTCTATCTAGGAAATAATAATAGGTAACCCAAGCTCTGGAATCAACTGGGAGATAAATACTCCATATGCAGTAGCTGTTGGACTGTTGCTCCATAGAAATGGAAAGTTCACATTGTGAAGCTGTACTCATCCTTTTTATCATAAAGTTTCGTTCTCAAACGACCCTCATTGTCAATTTCTAGATGTAAGTCAAGATATGAGGCAGACTTAACTGTACAGTATCAATGGTATCATTTATCCGAAGTTCGATGGGATAGATGCGTTCAACAAACTGAATTATTTTGTGAAAGGACATCATCTATCTAAAGCGAAATGCAAGTTAAAGGCTAATTCTAGCTTATTTGCATTCATCTTGAGAAGCCCTATATGCATTCCTAAGCATATCAGTAAAAAAAATCGGACATATGTGTATGATACTAAGAGATTTTATTTGCCTTCACATGCGCTTGGGGAATGGATCCTCCTTTTTCTAAATATTTTTTTGTGTTTCAATTATTTTTTGTATATATTCTGTAAAATTTTAACTTATCTTCACTTATTTAATAAACTCAACATAGATACCAGGCTTCATTTACTCATCAAGGCCAAATACAGTAATAAGTCCTTGCTTTTTTCCATACGATATAACAATAACGGTAGTTTATAAATTTTAACCCCATTTTATTATTTCCGCGTGAAAACATATAAAAGTATGATCCCTATTTTAATTGCACACAACACATGTCTGACAGTTCTTGAATAACTTCCATCAGGTAAAGTTCCATCAGGTAACGGGCATGACCAACATTTGTGAAATCCAAATACTAGATAATAAATAAATTAAGATAACTTAAATCAAAACTGTGGAGTAACAAGCATTCAAGCGCATTTCTGTTGTGTATTCTTTAAAAAAAAAGTACAAACAGTCTAAAGAATCAATAAATATATCGTATCTTGTTATCGTGTAGTATGCAAGGTTTGAGAAACAACTTATTGTGCTTTATAATCAATTAAAAGCGGAATAAGGACTCGTTTCCTATCAGACTTCATACTTTATTTTACTTATCTTTAAGACACATCTTGGTTATAACTCAGACAATCCTATAAACACAATTGATAAGAAAAACAAAAATCTAATTGTGTTTCGTAACAAATATTTTAACTGATCGCACGATCATTTTTTTTTAATGAATGTGATTGTCTGATGGATTTTCAATGCTTTCAAGATATACCAATAAAATAATTTCATCAAATTATTACGAAAGAACAACAATGTCTTGGGTTTTTATTTGCAATTATAGGTAATACTTACATGTACCATAAAATTTAAATTATCTTAAACAAATAGTGATCTTAAATATTACGTACAGAAAACTGAGTACGTTTCCATTTGTACTTATTCCTTGGGCGTTTTCTAATTACAGTCTACTTGAAATTTATTTACACAGTAATTCTGGTGATTGAAATATTTAATTTTTTTCAAACTCATTGATAAAATCTTTTAGTAACATAGAAAAAAATAAGTTTACTGAAAAAACAATTTCGACTGACACTTTTCACTGAAAGAAAAACAAACGTTTACAGACGCATCAACTATTCATTTTTTATTTTTGTTAATCCAACAAAGATCCATCCTTTAACTACGAATGTATTTTTAGCATTTAAACTATTCTAACAAAAAGATTTTTTTTCTATATGCAATAAAAGAGAAGTCTTGCAGGAAGGTGTTCATCAACGTTAAAAGAACAGTAACTCAAACACGATAGCGAATGTGGTGAGTTCGACGTGATTTCTGCCTAAAAGTTTGATTTCCAAACTAGTGAAGAGAGAAATGTTACCACCAAAATGGTCAAAAGAGTAAATAAACAATAGAAGGTCAGCATTGCATAAAATTTCTATAACAATTAAAAATATACTTCAACTGAAAATTTAAATAAAGTGCGTATCCTTGTGTGTACTCGTGGATAAAGCATGCCTTAGTCACTGAACACTTGGGGGAGATAAATTGCGAGCAAAACGGGAAATGAGCTTGAAAAAAATATTCGTAACTCCTTAAGCATTGGGTGTTTCAGTCGTTAAACAACCAAACAAATATCATCACTGAAAAGCAGTGTAAAAAATTACAGCAAAACTCTTGAAATCGGCACATATCCAAACTTCAGTGTACAACACTCTGCTTTTTATTGTTACTCTATACATATCATTATACTTCTTTCTTCTTCTGTTTGTATCAGCTTACTTTGTAAATCCAATAGATAAATCAAATAAAAACTGCCAACCTTTAAAAGGCAAAATACAACGGTAACTATAAACAATTCTGTACTTAATATAAATTTCAACAGTCTATTAGTAAGTTTTGAGATATTTTGATGTAAAACTGTTTGTCTGAAGACCCCAACCACCCATTGTCACAAGCATTTTCAAGCGTTCTATATAAAAATAAATGTGGATAGTGTCCACATGTGGACACAGATGATGCCCCCGCTTGCATATCATAAAGTTATAAAGGGACATAACTGAAGAACGGTAAAAGTGACGCTACCCAAATTTGAACTTGATCTGAGTTTAGTGGTAATAAGCATTGTGTGTAAGTCTCATAACATTTGGTTGAGGCTAACTTAAATAGAGAAAAGAAACTAAAAATTCTGCAATTTTTCTATTTGTAAACACGCATAACTCTAGAACGGTTGTGTATAAGTTTTATAACATTTGGTTGAAACAAACTAAAGTTAGAGAACGGAAACGAAAAATTCATCAATTTTTATGTTTATAAAGGGACATAACTCAAGAATGGTAAAAGTGTCGGTACCAAATTTCGTACTTAATCTGTATTATGTAGTAATAAGCATTCTGTATAAGTTTCATAACATTTGGTTGTGTCAAACTAAAGTTAGAAAACAGAAACAAAAAATTTGTACTTGATCTTAGTTTTGTGGTAATGAATATTGTGTATAGGTTTCAAAATGTTTGGTTGGGGCAAACTTAAGTTACAGAATGGAAACTAAAAATTTAACAATCTTTCGATTTATAAAGGGGCATAAATCAATAATGGTTAAAGTGACACTATCCAAATTCAACTGGATCTGTGTTTTATCAGTGGAAGTTAAAATTAAACATTGCATTGTAAAAAGCATTGATTGTAGTTGATTCAACTATAATCATGGACAAAGGAAGATAACTCCAATTTTAAAATTACTTGATATTTAGAAGATAATATTTTTTTTTTAATTTTTCCATTTATAAAGGGGCATAACTCTAGAACGGTTAAAGTGACGCCACCAAAATTCAAACATGATCTGTGTTTTGTGGTAATAAGCATTGTGTATAAGTTTCATAAGATTTGGTTGAGGCATACTAAAATTAGAGAACGGAAACGAAAAATTCAGCAATTTTTCCATTTGTAAAGGGGCATAACTATAGAACGGTATAAGTGACGCCACCAAAATTCAAATTTGAGATCTGTATTTTGTGGTAATAAGCATTGTGTATAAGTTTCATAACATTTGGTTGAGGCAAACTTAAGTTAGAGAACGGAAACGAAAAATTCAACAATTTTTCCATTTGTAAAGGGGCATAACTCTAGAACGGTAAAAGTGACGCCACCAAAATTCAATCCTGATCTGTGTTTTGTGGTAATAAGCATAAGTATAAGTTTCATAACATTTGGTTGAGGCAAACTAAAGTTAGAGAACGGAAACAATTTTGGGACGTACATACGTACAGACGGACAAGGGTAAAACTTAATGCCCCCTCCGCTACGGCGGGGGCATAAAAAAATGAAAACAACATGCAATTAATTGCATGTGTCCAAAGCGCTTTTCTGGATTAACCTTCATCAGGAACGCTCAAAGCCGAATATTAGCAATATGACCAAAAATGACATTAAATTACTAGCTACATCCATCTAAAGTCAATTGCTGAGGCAGTATATAGTTTGTAACACAATTCGCTTGTCTGTGCTTCAACAATGTTTATCACGTTACTGTCCAGAAATATACTAGCACAAAGTACCTAAGGTCAAACATAAGTCTGATAATGTTCAGTTTGCAATGCAATACATATTCTCGGGTTTTAGCTTTGGTGTGCTATGTAGCTCTTTCTTTAATCGGTTCAAAATAAAATACACTAGTTTAGCAAACAAAAGACTTTCAGAAGGAAATGTGCAATATTCTTATTAAATTTAAAAAAAAACCACACAGCTGACATAACTCTTTTGGAGTTGGGCATACATGTACCTGATAAAGAACAGAATTTCGGGCTTTGCTGACTTCAGATTTTGTTTTATCATGTATATTCCCGACTGGATGATTTCTTCCTATGGAAAGCTGTTTTGTTTCCATATCCATCAGTGATGTTTTGGATTCAACTTCGTCAAGTTTCCTCGTTACTAAAGATTTCCAGCATATTTATGTAGGTACATAAAATTGAGAATGGTAATGGGGAATGTGTCAAAGAGACAACAACCCGACCATAGAGCAGACAACAGCCGAAGGCCACCAATGGGTCTTCAATGCAGCGAGAAACTCCCGCACCCGGAGGCGTCCTTCAGCTGGCCCCTAAACAAATATGTATACTAGTTCAATGATAATGGACGTCATACTAAACTCCAAATTATACACAAGAAACTAAAATTAAAAATGATACAAGACTAACAAAGGCCAGAGGCTCCTGACTTGGGACAGGCGCAAAAATGCGGCGGGGTTAAACATGTTTTTTGACATCTCAACCCTCCCCCTATAACAGTACGCACAGTAAAACTCAGTTTAAGAGAAGTCCGAGTCCGATGTCAGAATAGGAAACAAAAGAAAATAAACAAAATGACAATAATACATAAATAACAACAGACTACTAGCAGTTACTGACATGCCAGCTCCAGACCTCAATTAAACTGATTGAAAGATCCATGTATATTCCTTTGTAGATTCTGTGAAGGAGACCGTCCGTATTTAGCCAATACTTCTCTAAATGTTGAGAGATGATTGTTTTGATTCTCGTAATTAATAGACAAAATTTCTAATAATGATTTCTTGTCTTTCAAGTTTTTGCAAAAAAAAAACTAATTGTTAAAATATTAATGCTGTTTTCTGTGTAACTCAGCTTCAATTTATAGTCCTTCTGTCATGAGACATATGACATCTATAACTATTAGCTGAGGTAAAGATTGGAGATGACTTTGAGTTATCATGTGAAATGCTTATAGCTGTGCCATTTTGGTTTTATTTAATCGAATGGTTTCCATACAGTCAATACAGCAGTCTTGGTAGAAGATAGATGTTATATAGATTCTGTAGGATAAAATCAAAAGCTCAAACACACCAAACGAATGGAAAACAACTGTCATATTCCTGACTTGGTACAGGCATTTCCTTATGTAGAAAATGGTGAATTAAACCGTGTTTTAGCTAATTAAACCTCACACTTGTATGACAGTCGCATAGAATTCCATTATATTGACAACAATGT
The DNA here is from genome assembly GCF_021869535.1 of Mytilus californianus. NCBI lineage: Eukaryota > Metazoa > Mollusca > Bivalvia > Mytilida > Mytilidae > Mytilus > Mytilus californianus. Next base: position 53,661,567 of record NW_026262679.1, on the reverse strand, counting down.
GTGGGCAAAACAAACAGACATAATAAGTACAAAATGTCGAAAATTGGGGAATAGCAGTCAACATTGTGTTATAATCTTAATCACTTTAAAAACAAACAACTATGTCAACAAAGAAAAACAAAATGGCATATAGACACTCTTTAGACAAAGAACATACGCAAGAATGAAAGACAAGAATGCAAAAAATGACCATAGCAGAATAACATGATGGCGGGATGTATAAATAGGATGTCACTGAATCCAATCCGTTTGTCCCAGGCATCCTTGTTTCCATCAATGCATTCAAATTCGTCTTGCTTGTCATATTCTATTTGATACATTTACTTGGCTATCTTTTTCCAACTTCCCAACTTCTTGAAATATCTAAATGAGTTGCTTCCTTAGAAACTGTTAATGGTACATCAGAGTCATCAAAATCCCTGATAATCCAGAAGAAAGGAGATAATTAACAATCTATTCTAACTTGTCAAGAATAATGCCATACTACACAGCATCATATGCAGATTGATCGTCGATGTATCCCATATAAAATTCGCTGCTTTTTCTTGTTTGATCATACCTCGATTCTGTTTTAATAAAACAAAACAAAAATAGTAAGGAGAGGATTACGTCCTTTGATTGAGGCTGTCTTGCAGTGCTAGTTGAGTTGCCAATGCTCTATTTATGTACATATTATGTACCATTTGTACATCCAGCCTTCTTAAAATGTAGTCCATAGGTCATCTTTTAAAATTTATTTAGTTTTTTATTGACAACCAAGTGTTTTCAGGGTGGTGATTTTCGTATTGATCAGGGGAACAGAATGTTTGAGTTTGACGATGCATTAATCTGGAGGATATTAGCATCTGTTTTGTTTAGACTATTCACAACTTTTTTCCAGTTGGTCCGTTTCATTTTTTAGGTTTAGGATTCTGGTCCTATGCGACTGTCAAACAGGTGAAAGGTTTAGCTAGCTATAAAACCATTTTTAATCCACCATTTTCTACATAAGGAAATGTCTGTACCGTCAGGAATTTGACAGTTGTTCTCATTCGTTTGATGTGTTTGAGCTTTTAATTTTGCCATTTGATAAGAGACTTTATCTTTTCGAAATTTCTTTGGAGTTCGGTATTTTTGTAATTTTACCTTTTTGCTTTCTTAAGATATGTTCTTTTTCGTCGCTTGTTTGGGAAAGCCTCTAATGTTAGTTTTACTCTTGATGTTGTTTTGTTCTGTATATATACATTGTAAACCATTTTTTATCTGAAACAGTCATTTTGATCTGAACAGGTTTTCAAAAGACTGAACAATAAAATATTAAGTCATTTTCAGTTTTTCAGTCAATTTTAAGACTTTTTCATTGCATTAAATTCAGTACTGTTCAGACATTTCGCTTGCAGTCAATCAAGATCTGTTCAGTATATATTCCCAGACTGTTCAGTAGCTGCAATTTACCTGTACACATCAACACCGTACTGAATTGTCTGAAATGCTACTGAACAGTACTGAATTGACTGTAAGATGAATTGTCTTAACAGTACTGCATTGACTGTAAGCGAATTGTCTTAACAGTACTGAATTTACCGCAGTGGATAAGTCTGAAAATTGACTGAAAAGCTGAATAATTTATTGTTCAGACTTTTCAGTTCCTGTTAAGATCAAAATGACCGTACCAGACCAAAATTCATATACTAGTAATATGTGTAAAAGTTATAAACTAAGACTAGTCCTAACTCCTCAATGTTTTTTTTCGTTCATAGAGTGCCTCATTAGAATTACGATCTTCATATACAAAGTCATCGCTACACATCACCCTGATAAAGTCTTCTCCCTGTAATGCAGTGTTTTTGAACCATCGTTTTTTATACCAGTACAACAGAAATGAAGCCAGAAATTGCTATACAGTCTATACCTTTTTCAGTGTTTGGACAGTATTGTCAGTTCGGTTCATTGCATTCAAATTTGAGGAAATGGCTTTATTGATAATATCCAGATTCAAAATTTTGTGCAAATTGTCACATTACTCTTTGAAGACATAATTTACAAAAAAGTTTTTAACTCTACTTTCATTGACATAAATCTGACTTTTGGACACACAGCTTCAAAGAGATTGATGAAAATTTGGGTTCCATAGGATTTTAATGGGAGTTATGAACTACACTATCACCATTTAAGCCACCCCATCTTTATTAAAACTGAGAATCGTTTGTAGTGGTTCTTTCATTCATGAATCTCATTAAAAACTTCATAATATTTTTCCTTGGTTTTTAAGAGATTTCTTTCAAATTGGTAAATCAGAATCAAATATCGTCTCTGGCAGATTTTATTTAAAGAACTTCCAAATATATCATCCATGTCAAGTTTTGATTTAAATTCGACTGGTTAGAGCAAAATTATGATTATATCTCATATTACCCACATGGGTCATAGGTGTGCAAAATACATGTTATAGGATTTCTGTGTGCACAACAAGTGTTTCTGAACTTATCTTCATCGGCTGCACTTGGGACTACAAGTTTGTCACAAAGCTGCTACTTGTAGCAGAGAAAACAGTTGGTCCATGTAGCAAGGTCAACAGTTCCAATGTGTAAAAAACAGCTGCTACACATGTAGAAAGTAAATAACTGTATAACTGCTAAATGAAGCAAATATATAAGCTGCTACATGTTCAAGTCAATAATTGTTATGTGCATCAAAGAAAACAGCTGTTGCTACAAATAGAAAAGTCAAGGACTGACACACTTATAATAAAACAAAATCAACAGCTACTTTGTGTAGCAAAAAAACCAGAAACACAGTCCACAAAATAAACATGTAGCAAAGAAACCAACTGTAACATATAAAGACATAAACAATAGATACATATTGCAAAGAAATAATCGGCTACATGCAGCTTTTTTATTGACTGGTCAATAACTGATATGTGTAGCAAGGAAAATAGCTGCCACATATAACTGATCTATAAATGATAAAAGTTGCACAGCTACATATATCATATATTTTGATGTCAACAATTGATACATTTTGCAGGGGTAGCAATAACAGCTACTGCACAATTAAATTAAACAATGTCTATGCATAAAACAAAGTATACATCAGATGTATGTTTCCATTTTCAAGTAAAATATCTCACTGTAACTACTTGTCAACCAGTGGTTGCAACATATGCAGCTCTAACATGAACACTTTTGACAAAAACATATAACACTTCTTTGGTTACTGGAAGTGATTACCTGTTGTAGACTCTGTGTCATGTTAGCATGTGTAAACTTTGCCATGTTATTTGCTACAACAAGCGCTGTGAAATTTTGTTACATGTATCAGATAAACACTTTGTTTGAAGCAGCACATAAATCCAGAAGGGGTTGGATACCTAATAAGTTCTTAAATACCGAATACGTTGGGAAATGTATATCCCATATGCAGGTGAAGTTGGTATATTACTACTAAGGTGGGGGAAATTGATAATTTCAAAATTAAAATCGTCTCGTTTGTCATAGATTCTGGTACTGAGATGACTGTGTATGTCAAATTCGAGGTATAAGTCTGAAAATGAGGCGGAGGAAGCCGTGTCTGTTGTTTCTTTAATTTCTAGTTCTGGTGGATATATTATTGGAACCACATCAGAAAAGTTTGGATTGTTAATGGAAAGAACATCATCAATATATGTGAAAGTGAAATTAAATAACCTGGCTTCCTTGATCTTCTTGTTTTTGACAAGTGTCTGAAGGAACTCCGATTCATATGAAAATAAGAAGAGGTCGGCAAGGAGAGGTGCACATTTCTTTCCCATAGGAATGCCAACAGTTTGTTGAAAAAGTCTACCACCAAATTCAACAAATATGTTGTCAATAAGAAACTCCAGCATACTGATCACTTGTTCCTCTGTGTAGCATGTTTTACCCTTTTGTTCACTATTAACAAAATATGCCTTATGGTATCCCAAAGTAATAAATTTATAGCGTATGCTATCATTTTTATGTTGAAAAGCATTGTGGATTATTTCTTTTAGACAGTTTTCAATTTCACATGGGGAATGGTGGTATACAAGGTTGAAAAATCAAAAGTTTTGATAGAACTAATTTCAGAAAAAGACCGAGATTTAAAATTATCCAGAAGTTCTTTAGAGTTTTTAAGAATCCACATATGGTTAATACCACTACGCGAGTAAACAGTTTCACAGTATTTCTGAAGACCCTCTTTCACTGCGGACATAATTTTAGTCAATCTAATGGACAATTCTCTAGTGGAACATGCAGATGAGCCGGTAATGTACCGTTGTTTGTACGGAATTTTGTGAAGTTTAGGTATCCAATACAAACAAGGTAAGTCCTCCGATTTGTTGTTTAATGCAATGTTCATTGAAGCCATGAAGGACTTATGATTCGCCAAAATCTCATCCTTATCAAATGATATGTTTTTGTATGTGGGATTACCTGAATGCTCATTTATTCCTAATTCTTTTACAAGACACCTGTAGTAATACAATTTACATACAAAGATAATATTATTTGAAGCTTTGTCCACAGGAACAACAACATACTTATCATGAAGAGATGATAGACATTTCACAGCCTTTTTGTCTCTGAAAACGGACTTTGGTCGATCATTCACACAGTTTTTCAACTTATGAATGCGACGTTTTATCAGAGACCTGATTGTTTTGACCCATTCTGACAAAGTGTCCAGTTCAACTTCTTCTCGTTTAGCCCATGCTCTGGTGTAGTCCTCAATGGAATCCATAATTATTTTGAAGTTATGGTTCCAATTGATGTGTTGGGGTTCTCTAAACTTAAAACCATGAGAAATCACCTTTCGGAGATTTTCATGTTGAATTGTGTTTAGATCCCCAGTAATAACATGGCCAGAGGGGCTGTAATTGTAAGGCGAGTGGGATAGTCACATGTCAGAGGGTTTGGGGTGGTGATTTACTTTTTGTTGGTATGTCTGGTATTTTTTACAACCATGATCTTGCTTTTTCCCTTTTATCTACTGGTGTGAATGCCTGTAATATCTGCCAAATTCTATTTGCAGGGCTTCAAACAAGTAACATCTATAGACATTGTTAAATATGAACTCGTAGACCCTTAGAAATTTGTTATTGCTTAAATTTGTTGCTACTGCAGCTTTGTAGGAAGAAATATACATAGCTATATTACATGCATCTATATTAGTTGGACTTATTCATATCTTTATGTTTTGCAGGATAGAAAAAAAAAAGATATTACCTAAACTGACAGAACAAGCAAATGACTGAAGTAAAATAAAATACTTGCAATGTAGATGCACTATCTACAATTATTGTATGGTCTGATAAAAATGTTTCAAATATTAACCAGACCTGATGTCTTATCAAATGCTAAATTTCATGAACAGTCTAGTTATATCACATGTATTTTACATATTTTGTTATTTAAATTATTAGAAAAACACACCTGTCTGTCTTAAAACTGGACTAATCAACTTATTTAATAACATACTTTTTTCATTTTAAGATTAACAGGATTAAGGTGTTCCGATAATCTACTGTAGTAAACAATCATTATGGTAGTTAAAGTTTTATTGACCCTGACATTCTAAGACCTATATAGTACAGAATTATCTCAGAACTTAAAGAATTGATGTAGATGGTAAAACTTTAGTGGTCTTTGCTAAAATTCACCACTTCCATCTGACTCGGGCAATAAAGACCTTGATGTATGACATAGACCCTTATCTATTTTAGAAAATCATAGGTTGGCCTCTGTATGTCTTTACTGTTTAGTTTTTCTTCTTGGTTTTTGGTTGCAGTCTTAATGATGTATCATACTTTTCATCTCCTCATACATAAATATCCTATTCACCAATACGTTCAGCTTCAAAACTGCATTTAAGGAGCATGTCAGACATTACAACTTTTATTTTCTAAATGTCATACAGGGACTTTCTCACAAAATAAAATGACCATGGGGAACCATACTTTTATAAACGTTGTCAAAGTTTCTTTCGAATAAGCACATTAACATAATTTGTTTTCCATTCATTTCAAAAAAGTGTACCTCATATTAAAAAAGTGAAAAATGTCAATACTAGAACCTTGCAATAATAAAGATTTTAATATTGATCACCTTTGGAAAGTAATAGGAAATTTCAGTCAAATCTTGAAGGGAAATACTTTTATCCATAAATAATTAAATTTTTTTGCAATGTGTATTTACCATACATGTGTAGTTTAAACTAATAACATTTTATTATGATTCTATTGTCAAGAGTATGCTGCTGTCTCATTGCCTTATACCCCACATATTCCTTTAGCATAAAAACATCCAAGAAGATAATTGAGGAATATGCCCATGGGACACAGATGATGCCCCCGTTTACATATAATTTTATAAAGGGACATAACTCAAGAAAGGTAAAAGTGACGCTACCCAAATTCGTACTTGATCTGAGTTTTGTGGTAATAAGCATTATGTATAAGTTTCATACTATTTGTTGAGGCAAACTAAAGTTAGAGAACGGAAACCAATTTTGGCATGTATGGATGTACGGAAGGACAGGGGTAAAACTTAATGCCCCTCCTCTATGACGGGGGCATAAAAACATAAAATAAGTTGTCAGTGGCAAATCTCAAACTCAAAATTTTCTTTATATGTAAGATCTCCCCCTATGGAGATTGCATAGATGACATCTTGAATCTTGACATCTACAAACAAACTATTAATATTTTTCATTTTACCTGCAACAACATTCAATTCACATTACTGAAGTAATCAGATTAATCATCCTAAGATTAAGCACAATAAATCTTCTAATAAGGATGTCTATATTTAGTTAAAGTGTTTCCCAACTTTAATCAGATTATCTTAAACCCATTGTTTATACAAAGACTATGATTATGAACACTTTGGAAGGAAAGTGTGGTTATATATTTTAAAGTATGTTGTTTTTTTGGAAAAAAAGGAAGAAACAACAATAATACAAATAAACACAAGGAAATGTTGGGTAATCATCAACAACACAAAAAAAAAAAATATAGCCAACCATAGTATTTTCTATAGGGTTTCTTCAATATCTCAAACTTTTTACTTAAATCAGATATCATTATGTACCTTTGATAATTTATTATTTATGATTATTATTTGTTGTCACAGTTTTTCATAAACTCACCAATCAAAATAAGCTGTTTCATTTAGAATTACTTTGATCGATATAGACAATGTCTATATCATTCAGAGTTATCCTAAATTTTGAAACAGACAGGCATCAGTTATACAGATATCATTGAAATGGAAATAAGAACTGCTGGTCTGTTACAAACAAAATCTATGCAGTGGCAACAAAAAAATGCAAAATTACTTGTCTCCTGCTTCTAAAATTATTTGATTGGTCCATTTATGTTTGATTACTTATTGTTCTTAAACTGCACTTTCAGCGCCCAAGGCTATATAAATGTGGGCAGTTTTTGTTGGCAGAAGAAGTCTGAGAGTCCGACTCTGAGAGAGCCAAAACAATTTTGTAAGTAAACTGTGATTCTTGTCAATTAAGATTAGAGTCAAACACAACTCACCACAAGCAAAGTTTGAACTCACAACCTCAGAGTTGAACTACTTAAACCTTTCGGCCACCTAGACTGAATGCCCAAAGCCTTTATCTAAAGGTCTAGGATATCTTAATGAAAGCAAGTTACATAATTTTAGAACTTGGATGTAAGGCAAAATAAAACATATAATCTTATTTTATTTTCATTTATATACAAATGTATTCAGATAATCAAAATTAAACACATTATCTTTTTTAATATTTTATTTTCATTACACAAATGTATTCAGGTTATCAACACTTTATATCCTATCACATCAATCCCAAGTAAATATTCTTAACTTTACACTCATGTGTTGACACCTATTGTAAACACTTCACTCTAATCAATGAAAAACCCATGGTGCTAATATAAACACTAGATTCATCAAACATTTTGTTAACTTATTTATTTTATTATTATCACTTTTTTCTTAAATTTTGCTTTGATCTTTTTGTGTGATAATTTTCAGACTGAGAATGTTTTTCTTCTCAGTTGAGTAGAGTGAGAACTCGATGACATCGTAAAGCCATCGTCATTAATATTCCAAAGGTAAATTACGATGAACAGATGATCTATGGTCCTTCAAATCATTGAGGTTTTAGGCTACATGAGAAACTCCCTCTTGTTTTCAAATCCATATAGATAATCAATAATTATCTGCATTTTCTGCACTGTGAAATACTGTGAATTTAGTTATTTTGCTTTTTTCCAATTTTCTTGTATTAAAGAAATATTCTTTTTTTGGAATACTTTATTTCATTTCTACATACAAGCCTAAGGGAAATCTGTACTTTGTTGAACAGTTAAATTTGTGGGTCACCTTTACTTTACCTGCCTCGTTTTCAAATTCTCCATGGGGAATTTCAAGCACAAGGGGACCAAATGCATCTTATAAACATTGTCATAAATGCTTAATCTAATATCACATGGTTTTGAATGAGTATATAACAGTATGTGCTCAAATGAATTATTAACTCCTTTGAAAGTCTGTTTTAAAGTATCTGGTTTATATATAATTGAGGATTTTAGGTGGAAATCATCCCTAAATCAGGAAATTAGGAAGGTCTGCTGAGTTTTTCAAGAATTCTCAAATACCCAACAAATTATTATACTGGGTAAATCCACAGAAGTCCACAATATAAATCTGATGGATAAAATAATATACATATCTCATTTTTCAAACTTGTCAGCTTTGCTATTTTCAAATCACAACACTTTCAGAAATCTTATAGATCCCTGTGTAGAGCATTTATACATGTATTTAAAAATTGTTTTAATCAAACTGTTTACATCAAAACAAAGGGGTCTTGCACATTTATTCTTACTGTCGTGTATAATAACTGTACAAGGTCTTCGCCCTTAAGGTAGACACAATTCATTATAATCTTTGTAAGATGAATTCTTATATTACTAACAGAGAATTCAAGGTATAAACATTCAAGATTCAATTTTAAAAGTATAGGCCATTGTATTTTTCCCTGAGGAGGAGTATTCTTTTAACTGAAAATAATCAGTAAAAATTATCAGTTTTCAAGGAGAAAATGTTGATCACTTTCAGACTTAAATTAAAATTAGATATCCTTCTTTTTTTCTTGATATTTCACATAAATGTGCAAAAACAGGTTGACTTGAAGTGATAAACTCTTAATTATCTCCCCTTAATTAAACACTACTATGTCTAAATTTTCTCAACATAAAAATCAAATCACATATATTTGATTCATAAACAAGGTAATTGTTCTAATGCATTAAAAAAAAATAAAGCAAATTCAAAAAAGAATATATAGTGTTTTTAAAAATTTCATTTTTAACTGATGAAAATGATAATGTCTCCATTTTTGCAAGTACGTGTAGCATATACCAATATGATCATCTATATAATTGCTCAGTTGTTGCTTATCTTATTTAATGTACATTTACAACTTCATTACTTTCTGTAGTTAACAGCTACAAAGTACAAAGGTCAAAAGTTCTTCTGGAAAGTTTATTATCCATATTTTTATATCGAGAGAAGACATGTTCTACACCAATAAAGGAACATGAGTGCACACGCTGAAATGTCTTGCCTTCTTTACTAACCATTGATTTTATGTTGATAGTCCTAAATATAAAGCTTTACTACAAGTAACACATAAACTTAACATGATCCAAGAAAATGAGGTCAAGGTCAGATATACCAAACAAGAAATACATGTACACCTTACAATCATTCAATAAACCAAACATAGTTGACCTATTGCTTACAGATCTAAGAAACAGTCTTAACCAAGAAAACTCAACATTGACCAATGAACCATGAAAATGAGGTCAAGGTCAGATGAACCATGCCAGACAGACATGTACACCTTACAATCAATTTATGCATTAAATATAGTTGACCTATTGCTTATAGTATCTAAGAAACAAACTTAACCAGGAAAACTTAACATTGACCAATGAACCATGAAAATGAGGTCAAGGTCAGATGATACCTGCCAGACAGACATATACACCTTACAATCCTTCCATACAACATATATAGTTGATCTACTGCTTATAGTTGAAGAAAAACAGGCCAAAACACAAAAACTTAACACTGAGAAATGAACCGTAAAAATGTGGTCAAGGTCAAATAAAATCTGTGAGACTGACATGTACATCATAAAATATTTCCATACACCAAATATAGTTGACCTATTGCATATAGTATTAGAAAAAAAGACCAAAACTCAAAAACTTAACTTTGACCAATGAACCATGAAAATGAGGTCAAGGTCAGATGACACCTACTAGTTGGAAACGTACACCTTACAATCATTCCATATACCAAATATAGTAGACCTACTGCTTATAGTATCTGATATATGGACTTGACCACGAAAACTTAACCTTGTTCACTGATCCATGAAATGAGGTCGAGGTCAAATGAAAATTGTCTGATGGGCATGAGGACCTTGCAAGGTACGCACATACTAAATATAGTTATCATATTACTCACTATAAGAAAGAAATTAACATTACAAATAATGTCACTGAACCATGAAAATGAGGTCAAGGACAATGAACATATGACTGACTGAAACTTCTTAACATAAGGCATTTATATACAAAGTATGAAGCATCCAGGTCTTCTAGCTTCTAAAACATAAAGCTTTTAAGAAGTTATCACTATCCCTATGTCGAGCTTTCTGCGACAAAAGTTGCAGGCTCAACAAAAATGACATGTTATTAATTGTTAATAATGTATATATATACTAGAACACACCCTCGAAATCGCGGGCATTTAGAGCTTGGTTGAAAGTATGTAAACTGTAGTAGGATGAATTTTTGTAAAAGATTACATGCAGAGGCGGATTTAGAGGGTTTTTCAGGGGGCTCGGACCACCCCCCCCCTCCTTGTGGGAAAAATTTGTTGATTATATAGGGAATCAATGATGCATGACTGGAGCGGGACCCCTCTTAGGAAGTCAGTGCAACCCCCCCCCCCCCCCCCCCCTCAGTGCAGTGAGGTGAACTTATGGGTTTTCCCCGACCCTGCACACTTTAAGCAATTTGAAATAAGAAAAAGATGTGTATGCCCCCCCATCCTTATGAAAATTTTTTGATCCGCCAGTTATGTCTGGACAATTTCAGAAAAGGTATCAAAAATCATAGGTACTTGGAGACAGGACAATATTTTTAAGCCCTCCCTCTTTTTTCCAAAGTCCGTTATTTTTTTTTTTTTCTGTTGAATTCCAATATTTTCGCGTTTCTGTATACTATGAACATACGTGTATTATAAAGTGTATGTGATATTAACTATCAATTTCAAGTTTCTTCTCCACGGCGATCACTGCTATAATCTATAGAGAGTCTCTATATATTATAGTAGTATAATCATAGTATACATGCAGATAAACGCGAAAATGATTGTCCTGTCCCCGAGGACTTATGAAAATTATTTGCAAGTTTAAAACCGGAAGTCTTGTCTATGACTTAAAAATCGGTCTGATGACTGAAACAATATCCGGAAGTCTTTATTTTCGTTTTTCTCCCCAAATAACCCAAACTGAATAATCATAAGAATGGATGACAAATGCGACTATGCAAGGTACCTATAGGACACAGAGGCATGATGATTTATTTATTGTGGACATGGTGGAAGGAAGAGAAGCGACACACAAAATGAGGTCTTCTCTTTTAATAGTATAGATATATCTATTTTGAAGTGGAAAATAAAGAATACAGCAGCAGAAAGACCACTACAACTGGAAATCTCAGACACCCAAGGGTTAAGATTTCATTGTCTAGAATTCTCGGCATGCAGTGTTGGAGTCTTTATTGTAACTGTCCAATGTTCAAAGGGATGATCAAATATGTTCACAAGAGTGCACACACTGAAATGTCTCGCCTTCTTTACTAATCACTGATATTATGTTGATAGTCCTAAATATAAAGTTTTATTACAACTGTCACATAAACTTAACATTAACCAAGAAAACTAAACATTGACCAATGAACCATGAAAATGAGGTCAAGGTCAGATGAACCATGCTAGGCAGGCATGTACAGCTAACAATTCTTCCATACAACAAATATAGTTGACCTATTGCTAATAGTTTAAGAAAAACGGACCAAAACACAAAAACTTAACACTGAGCAATGAACTGTGAAAATGAGGTCAAGGTCAAATAAAACCTGCGCGACTGACATATAGATCATAAAATATTTCCATACACCAAATATAGTTGACCTATTGCATATAGTCTTAGAAAAAAAGACCAAAACTAAAAATCTTAACTTTGACCACTGAACCATGAAAATGAGGTCAAGGTCAAATGACACCTGCCAGTTGGACATGTACACCTTACAGTCCTTCCATACACCGAATATACTAGACCTATTGCTTATAGTATCTGAGATATGGACTTGACCACCAAAACTTAACCTTGTTCACTGATCCATAAAATGAGGTCGAGGTCAAGTGAAAACTGTCTGACGGGCATGAGGACCTTGCAAGGTACGCACATACCAAATTTAGTTATCCTACTACTTATTATAAGAGAGAATTTAACATTACAATACATGTTAACTTTTTTTTCAAGTAGTCACTGAACCATGAAAATGAGGTCAAGGACATTGGACATGTGACTGACGGAAACTTCGTAACATGAGGCATCCATATACAAAGTATGAAGCATCCAGGTCTTCCACCTTCTAAAATATAAAGCTTTTAAGAAGTAAGCTAACGCCGCCGCCGCCGCCAGATCACTATCCCTATGTCGAGCTTTCGGCGACAGAGTCGCAGGCTCGACAAAAAACCACCAGAAAGAGTCCTGAGAAGGCAATTATCTTATTTGAGCTTTGAATATAAAGTTTTCTTCCATTACAATGTCATACATAGATATAAGAAGATGTGGTATGAGTGCCAATGAGACAACTCTCCATCCAAGTCACAATTTGTAAAAGTAAATTTGTATTCAAACATGTCAGAACAAAAGCCTGACAATGTGTAAACACAAACAAGAAGAATAAATGCTCAAAAAAGTAATCAGTCTCATGTAGAATGATATAGATTAGAAAGAGCCTGGCGTTGATCATAAGGAGATAAAAAAAAACCTATGGAATTCTTAAAGAATAATTTCATGTGGTCATTACAATGATGTGAAGTAAAACATCGAGGCCAGTTTCAGTGTCTAACTCAGTTATACTTTAAATGACTATGTGGATGAAAAATCAGTATCAATTTAAACTTTCTGTCTCATATTTTTTTTTAATGACTTATTGACATGACCTTATTAAAATCATAAATGCAAAACTTATTTCCTACCTGAATCTGCACTGAAATGTTATTAAATTCCAATCTTCTCTTCAATTCTTCCATCTTCAGTTATTTCCCTTATTCACACTGTGTAAAACTGAAAATGTAGAAGTTAAAAATAGAATAGGAAAACACCTCACTGGATTGTCTCTTATGCTCTTCAAACTGTAATGAAAGTTTATGTTCTATTATCTATGACATAAATTTTATAACATAACTAAATTTTGTCATTATTTTAAGTGAGTTTTAAAAGGTACAATGTATTTTAAGTTATCTCTCTTTCATAATTTAGTGTCAAATGACAGAAATTTGCATTTTAGATTCCCCCTTAAAAAAATATGAAAAACAAAAATATGTGTCCATTATGGGGACACCATGCCTCACTTGCACTATCACATTTCCATGTTAAGTGAACAACAAAATCTATGTCAAAACCATAATTTGGCATATAATAAACAATTCACTTCATATGGAACATGTGTTCTACATTTCATGTTGATATTACCACAAACTTATTTAAACCAAAACTTTAACGTGAAACGCACTATCACATTTCCTTGGTCAGTGAACCACCAAATCTGGGTCAAAACCCTTATTTGGCATATAAATTAAACAGTTCACTTCATAAAGAAGATGTGTACTATGTTTCATGTTGATGTGACCTGAAACTACCTTGAACTAAAACTTTTATGGATATGGGACTAACAGACAGACAGAGGGACACCGAACGAGAAAACACAATGCCCTTCTACTATCATAGATGGGGCATAAAAAACAAACAAATTTAGCACAGTATCAACTAGGATACAAATTCAAGTGAAAACTAAATCTTATAATACTGATGTCCCTTGAAAAATGTTTGTCACAGTGTTTCAAAAGTTTCTGAAAGAGTATTTCAATTGGTGGAGGAAGCCTGAGAGCCCTGAGGGAATCACAGACCTTCCACAGGAAAACTGACAATTCTTGTCAATTAAGATCGTAGTCACGCACAACTGCCACCTCAGGGTTTGAACTCACAACCTCAGTGTTGACAGGCTAGTGATACAGTAGTTGAAACTACTTAGACCACTCGGTCACTGAGGCCCCAGAAGAGCACTGAACTTAAATAAGAGATCTGCAGTAGTAAAATATTACTGATACTTTACTGTATACATATGTTTCTGAGAAATGAACCTGAATAAAAATTCAAATAAATGTAGACTTGATGCAGTTACCAATAAATGAACATAATAACGAACAGGTGAATGGCAGCATATCAATCAATGACAAAAAAAGAACATATCCTTAAACTTTCTTAAAATATTCACCATTTATACCTGAAGGCTACAATTATAAATAAAAATTCTGAGGACTAAATTTTGAGAAATTAAAAGTGAAAAAAAAATGAATCTTTTCCCACTTTTTACATTGACTGTGTGGACAATGAAGTTTCTATTCAGTAATCTGAGAAAACCTCAATAAGATTTAATCAAAATTTTAAATCAATTTGCTTAATGAATAGATCTATTGTTACAAATAGCTAGATATGTTCATTTACTATTGACGTATTCTTCTTAAACTTGGATTAACAATATTTTTTTTCTTCCAAAAGATCCCACCAATGTGTAAATTTCATTGTTTGCAGTTTTTACATGTGTTCCAAAAAAAAACTTTGGGTTGACCCTTGTGTTTCATATTCACTGCATGTTTGCCTGTACACGTTAACTTATTCTGAATTTTTTCATTAACAAATTTTTGTAAATGTGATGCAACTCTTCATAAGCCTTTTAATATATATCATGAGCTATTTTAAGCATACCCTAAGAAAATAAATTACAGAAATATTTGTTTCATTAATTAAAATATTTAAAACAAATAATTACAACTAAAAAATTCTTTTAGTTGAGAATAACAGCTAAAAATATTTTAAAATAATAACAATTCTTTGATAATTGTCCTCCCACTGACTTGCAAGTTTAAAATCTGTATGTATATTACATTATGCAGCTTGCCAATATATAAAGTTGTGGTAAAAAAGTTTAAAATACTAATCCGTTAAAAATGTTTATAATGCAAAGTCAATCCTTTTATTTTTGCATATGTAAGCATTATCAGAGATTCTACAGATATGAACTATAAATGAAATATATGCAATACATGAATCACATTCTCTTGAAGTTTTCTTTTATAATTAATGAAAATAACTATTTCTGTGGCTTAATCTAAACTTTTATTTGTTTAAGAAAATAGGGTTACTCTTCCTAGCACCTGACACATCTCTTGAGTCCGACATTTCAAGTTATTTCTTAATAAAAAAAAGCCATATTGTGATCTTTGTTCTATACATTTTCTTCTTGCTACAAAATGCTCAAATGTGACATTAAAGTTTATAGAATGTAAAAAGTTCTACAATTTATGATATAGATTTATTAATAATAGTAAAACTGGCTCTCTAATCCATCAATTATAGCCTCAAAATAGATTCATTCTGTTGTTGATAAATCTGAGGATTATCAAACTATAGTACATACTAAAAGGAACTTAAGATAACCTTTTATACCTCCAAACATGTACAGCATTTCCAAAGTAATTTTATGCCAAAAAATATAAAAGTAAAACTGAAATTTTTATGATTACTGGTACTTTTTTACCAAAAGAGTTTAATAAATTATCTTTTTATTAATTCATTATCTGAAGCTTGAGCTAAAGAAACCTTCATTTAATCAATTATTGGAAATATTCAGTTTTTTCCTTTTTTGTGCAACATTAATTGTGTAGTATTGCACTGTACATTTTATAAAGTATTTTTAAAAACCAAATAACATTTTAAGCATGTAATTCAATCATTGATTTTATAGTTTTAAAGTACATTTTGTTGTTAAAATTTCATTATCATTTTTGAAAATATCCAATTTACAAGTACAAACAAATCAAAGATAATTTAAGGAATGTAACACTTTTTGATTTCACATGTGTTTTCATGCCTATTATAAATAATTTTATATTGAATATATTCCGTGGATATATATGTTATTTTTGTCTATTAATAGAAGACGCGTTAATGGAATTATGTACAGACTTGCAGATCTGTTCATTCATGACCATTTAACTACATTTAGCACCTTGTAAATAAACGTGTAAAGTCTTGTTTCATTTTCTCGCTCGAAATTTCATTCGGAAAAAACTCTTCATTCATTTAAATGAAAAAATCAAAAAGTTTCCGAATGATTACCTTCAAAGTGAAACCACTTTTTAAAACTGTGATAAATGCAATCAAAATATTTTAGAAATTTTTAAATGTTAATAATTGTATGTCTTTAGAAATAAGAACATTTTAGAACACCGTTATACATTTTTTGACGAAAAAAATTATCCGATACAAGTAACAATCTATCGACCAATCAGAAAGATGTTGTGTAGAAAATGAACCAATGAAAACGCAGCGGTTCATTTGAATTAGCCCGCAGAGAATTTCAATGGAAAACGTCAGTATGCTATGAAAATAGGCAAGGAGTAACATTGGTCAAAGTTGCAGTTTTTTCATAGCTGATGCAAAAAATATAATACGTTTTACAAGATAAAATGGCTTTGACTACAAGAGCACAATCGGTAAGTGAAAAGTGGTCTAATTTATGCAATTTCGCGTTAAGAATATATCGTCCAAATGCTGCGAAACAAACTCGGACATGTTTTGACGACCCAAGTAGGTAAATTTATTTAATGAAACGGACATTATTTCAGGAAAAATAAAGTAAAGCATTTATAAATACAACATTTTGCATATAAGTTATTGTTTATTTAGCTCAAAAACGATGAAATTTGTCCAAAATTTGTAAATAAAACAAAATTCGTATCCGTCACGGTTGGCAGGAATAAACTTGTCCATGACATTTTTTTTGCATAAACCAGTATGGACCTTTGTTTTTTCTCATGGTACATTGTTTGCTCAACCTTGGATTTACAAATCACCAGCTTTCTTGCACCACGTGCATGTTCAATTTTTTTTCATAAATGGAGGTTGACCATCCCCCTTTTCTTTGTACACATGATATAAAATTTGTATGTAACCCCATAATTTTTGGGAGTTTTTGCAGGCTATTCTCTGAAAAAACTTTATAATTATAAAGTTTAAACAAACCTTTAAATAATACACCTTATCGCTAATCCCGCTTGACCCGAGAATCTGTCCCGCTCGAACTTTTGACGTCATACAACAATCACTTTTCCATTGTGGCGTCAAACATTTGGTATTATGACGTCAAAATTTTACGGGAACCTGTGTGATGTCCAGTAATGGCGGACAAATAGCGATAAGGTGTATACATGTACATGTGTTCCTGCTAACATTTTTTAGGCCTTGCTAGAACTGAAGACTTAACATAATAATAACATTAATTCAATTCGACTTTCAACCTTTTCTGAACACTGAGAATGCACACAGCAAGTTATATTTTGTGTGTAATGCTATATGAAGTTGTTACATGTACCTTAAAATAATGAAAATATCGCTATTTACCAGAAATGCTAAACCCAAAAATTCAAAAGACGGGGATATTTAGATACATATAGAGCTATCTGAGCTAAATGTCCAACAGGGACCTAAAAAAATACCCAACCCATATAATTATAAATTCAGCCAAAATCAACTTTGCCTGAGGGAGGTGGAACCTGTGCTTCTTAGTAATTTATCATCTAGGGGAAAAAAAATATTACATAGCTATCCAAAAAAAAATCTAGAAGACCATATGTTTCTTGTATATTTAGGGAGTAAACAGTTTTCAAAACCATATTTCTGGACATACTTAAGAAAACACACTTCAAAAAGTTTTTAAAAACAATTTGCAGCTAAAACATTTTGAACAATATTAATTTACATATATGAAAAATAATAAATGCTAATGAGCATTTTGGTTAGGTTTGTTGAATTATGTTGTTTTTTTATTGAATAAAAGTATTTTTACAAGAAATTGTACAGGTTAAAAAATAAGATGGTGTGGTATGATTGCCAATGTCAATGAGAAGAGACCACCAGAGACCAAATGACATAGAATGGTAGAAGTTAAGGATTAGGCAATTAAAACTTGGCACAAAAAAAGTAGCTGAATGATTATTTGTGACCTGATTTACATGTGAAGAATAAAAATTTATAGTTGTTAGCAATAATATACATGCTTATTGAAAATTTGGTTTGTTACATGATCTTTTCACCTGTCCTCCCAGGACCTAAGGCAACACATTTATAATATAAACAGCAAATAGAAAAAGGGAATTAAAACAAGTTAGATTTATAGTGCCCTCAAGGTCATGAAATATAACTTGAATAGTAAATTGCTTGTTAGTTAGAATGAAATACATTGGTATCTCTCATTAGGAAATCTGTTGGTTTAAACAATATTTTATTCAAAAATCAAATCATGATAATGTATATATGTATAAAGATAATACATTATAAACAATTGGATCCAAAAACAAGTTATAAATATGTCATCTTTTTCTGTACATGTATATTAATTTTTCAATAATCCCACTGAAATCTTTTTTAGTTTTATATGTACATTATTGTCATTCCAGGCAAACATTATGAGTCAAACTCACAAAATGCCACTTAACAGAGAGAATCCAGATGCTGCATTATTAGCCAAAACAATGGC
Organism: Mytilus californianus; assembly: GCF_021869535.1. NCBI lineage: Eukaryota > Metazoa > Mollusca > Bivalvia > Mytilida > Mytilidae > Mytilus > Mytilus californianus. The sequence goes on along the minus strand of NW_026262679.1, from coordinate 53,642,615 downwards.
AGGTCGACCTACTTCACAGACAGGCCAAAGGTCAGCTCTTGGTGACATTGGAAACAAGGTCAAAGCAATATCAATTGACCCAAACAGGAAACCAGCAGCAATTAAGAAAGAAATAATCCAGCCAGCTGACAAATTAAAGGTGCTAAATAAAAACAAAGGAACTACGTCACTCAAATCTCTAGTCGAAACAGTTTCTGTAAGTATTATTTATGTACATGTAATTCCATACATGTTATACAAATGAAATGACAAGTCTACAACAAAGATTACCATATGAATAGCTGATAGTAAATGCAAAATAATACCATTACCAGATATAATAGATAAGGCAATACTGTACAAATATTTAATTGGAACACCAGAACTGCGATGAAAGCAACATATATAAGTCTTGACAAAAAAAATGAAAAGACAAAAACTGACATAATTTGAATTTTATCAAAGTTTAACAGAAAGTTTTCACATTTGACCAGCGTATTTGCATGTTTAATATTTAATATGTTCAATAACTACAATTTAAAAGAATGATTTTGCATGTTCACCTTTATTTGACAGAACAATGAAATACAGTTAGAACAGATCAGTCAATTTTCGAAACCTGTCTCCAGTGCCAGACCTCCTTCTACATCTGTCCCAGAATGTATGGACATAAGTGCCAATAAAGAAGAGGCATTCTCAAAGGCTCTCTCAAGAGTGGAAGATATTGATGTTAATGACAAAGACAACCCACAACTCGTTAGTGAATATGTTAATGAGATATATGACTATATGAGAGAATTGGAGGTATGCAAGCCATTGTAAAGCATTTATCTTATTTTAGAATTTATAATGTGATGAAAACCTGTAAGAAACATTTAACATGTTTAAAATTGAGACAAAAAAAGATGGGAGATGTTTATCCCTTTCAATATATTTAGCTATTTCAAAGATCCCCAAAAGTGTTGGTCTTGTACCAGAGGAAAATTTGGTTGAACAAGTAAAATGTCTTATATGATGGATGGAATTTAATCCTGTCCAATGTTTCAGTAATAACATGATCAAGGCAGTTACAGGAAATTACTAGAAAAATCTCTTTAAATTTTTTTTATTTACAATATAAATGCGTTTTACATTTTATTTCGACTCTCACTGATGATGATTTAAGCATGGATGTCAAATTACATATGACTGATCTGTGGGGTTAAGTAAACCAGTGTTCTCCCCAGGCCCTTAAAGGACCGCGGGCCTGCAATGTATAATTTTTTACCGTGGTTCTATCTGTCTTACCACGATGTATAATTTTTGTCCGTGGTGCTAAAATTTTCAGTTAAAAAATAGTAAATCGGTAAAGTTTTAAACGACTTGTTAAATCTTTTCTGTGCTGTATAAAATTCCAGGTGAATTTTGTCAAACCAGATAATTTTATGATCACAAAAAACTACGGCCCCAGCATGCCTGGCAAAACAGCCCTGGCCACCAGAGTAATCTCGGGACTAATATCACATGACCCAGTTAATTCAAGTAGAAAATTCGTTTATTTACAATTAATTGCAATCTATTTTATAAATAAAATGCACGACTGTACCTTCAAACTGAATATCTATATCCAAAATTAATGAAAGAAATAAACAATATCCATAAGCACATGTTGAAATCTATTTATATCTACTTCCTGTCATTTAGGTGGGAACATAGGGAGACTTTGTTGTTGACATTGAATATGGTTACTTATAGATCTATACTACTATAGACCTTAGATAGATTAAGGAATTCTTTTTAAATGGATCATGTCAAATAAAGATTAAGGTTTTAGTGCAGTATTTAGTCTGTATCTATGTATGGTCATCACCAAAGACAAAAAAGTTTTAATATTTACATGAAATTTATATTTATGGCAAAATGTTAAAAAAGTTTATGAAATTTTTTTTTTATTAGAATTTAAGATAGAAACTGGTTCAAACAATAAAACAATATTAGTTCTTGTAAATTCTATGTCTCCTTAAGACAGGAATCCTTTTATATACAAAAATTTTCAATCTAGAAACTAGAAAGTTGTTTAAATTGAACTCTTAAATGATATTTTATATTGATCATGGATTTTATAAAAGATTTAATTACTATAATTATTTAGTAATGAATCATGTTTTATTTATTTTAAAAAGATATTCAAGTATACAAACTGTTTATTGATTTACTTCTCTTTTACCAATAATTTTCTGACTCAATGTCTACATAACCCAGTACCACAGTATTAAAACAAAACAAAAGACATAAAAACAACAGTAACTAGAAATATAGGTAAGCGACACAACATGACACGACACATTATACAAATCACTTTACCAAGAGCATGTGTTACCCTGGTGCTATCCAAAAATCCTGGGGAGAACACTTGAGTAAACAACTATAACATTAAATGATAAGTTTTTATCATATTAGAGCGGGTATACAATCAACTGAACATTTTGATGGTCGTGAAGTTGTAGTGGAATGTATTCTTTATTGCGATTTCAGGATAAATATCCAGTGAAGCATGGTTATTTAGAAGGACAAGAAATTACTGGCAAAATGAGATCCATATTAATAGACTGGTTATGTCAAGTACACCACAGATTTCACTTACTACAGGAAACACTCTACCTTACAGTAGCCATTATAGACAGGTTTTTACAGGTAATTATTTTGAAACTTACAATAAGGATATTTTTTTTCATGACAGTGGGAATGCTTCGAAAAACAAGAAGAAATAACAAAAGATCTACGATTGAAAATGGTGTGCACATGCACACAAGTATGAGTAGCAAAAAGATCGCATGCTTCTTTTCCATATTATAAAAAGATTTCCGTTTAATATTTTGCCTCTTCATATTTAAGTATTTCACTTATACAAATGTTGTACATGTATACATTCTAGAGAGAGGATTTTCTTTGATAGTTTTGATATTGTTTCAACATGCTTGTTACTGAAACAAAATGATTTTAAAAAAGACAATGAATTGTAGAGGGAAGAGAAATTATTCTCAATGTATGAGATGATAGAAATATCCCCTATTAAATAAACTTACAATATAAGAAAATAAAACACATTTCTTTCATTTCAGGAACATCCGGTATCTAGAAATAAATTACAATTAGTTGGTGTAACATCAATGTTAATAGCATCTAAATATGAAGAAATGTATGCACCTGAAGTAGCTGACTTTGTGTATATAACAGACAATGCTTATACTAAGAAAGAGATTCGTGACATGGAAGGAATTATATTACGCTCATTAGACTTTAGTGTTGGAAAACCTCTTTGTTTACATTTCTTGAGGAGGAATTCTAAAGCTGGACAGGTAAACAGAATATTCTTGAATCTGTTGAAATTTTTCGCAAGAACCAAGCTTGTATACATTAACTGTTTTTTTTTTTCCAGTGCAATTTCACAAGCACTTTTGTTTGGACTAGGAGGAAATTTCTACGGCTAAGCATCTCATGTATATGTTGAGGGGTAAAACCTATATTCATATATATCTCGCATTAATTCTCCTACAGTATTCAACGTACTCAATTAATATGACTTGTTAAGCTTTATATGCCTATGATTCACACAACTTTTGAAAAACAACTTGAAAAAAATAAATCTAGACAATTGAAGTTGGCATTGAACTTAACTTCAAGGTCACAACATAAAAGAAAAACTTCTATTGTTATTGATTCAATTGTAACTGGGGTAATAACTGATGAATATTTGATATTGATTACAGGTTGATGCAAACAAACATACCCTTGCCAAATATCTAATGGAGCTGACCATTATCGAGTATGACATGGTGCAGGTGTATCCGTCCGAAATAGCTTCATCAGCCTTATGTTTAGCTAACAGATTACTTGATGGTAGTAAATGGGTAAGTTTTGGTTAAAACAGATCTACATCTGCCAGAATATTTTTAAAATTATCTACATGCATATAAATGGTCAATTTAATTTGTTTGTTTCAATTGTGTACAGTAACTACACTTGAACTTGTATGATGTAAATGTCTATTTGTGACTTATGACATTTCTGATTTACAGAATGAAAAAAAATATATCTAGCTTCAGAAAATTGTTCCTAAAATTGAAACTCATAAAATAACATTCTTGGACATGCAAGATACGAATATATGCTAGCCAAAATGACTTGCTCAATTGTGAGATCTTTGTTATTTAACATTAGCCAATGCATTGAAAAAAGAGACTTAAAAATTGTGTAAGTTAAGGACAATTAGTATTGTAATGAGTCTGAGTTGGTCCTTATAAATATTTTTTCATATTTCAGAATGACACATTAGCCCATTATAGTAGTTATGAAGAAACTGAATTAGTCCACACAATGCAAAAATTAGCCAGTCTAGTCGTAAAAGCAGAAAACAGTAAACTTACAGTAAGTTTTTTTAAAGGAACAACTTCAAGCACAGAATTGACTGTATTGTGAAAAAGAAAGGATAAGGGTTGTGTATCAATACTCAATAGTCTCATAAATTTTCCTTTGATCTTTGTGATAATTTTCAATCTTGAGCTACTCTACTGAGACAGGTTTTTTTCTCAGAAGAGTGAGACTTGGTTGACATCATAACCTAACATCATTGATATTGCCTTGGAAAATAAGTAGATTATCTATGGTCTTTCATATTCTATGAAGTTTCTCAGTGATCATCCTTAACTGAAATTGTACCCTGTAACACTCATTTGTAGATCCTTGGGTAATCTATAATTAGAATTTTGAAAAGTTGTCCTGTGAGGTCAGGTTTTTTTCTTAGCAATTTTAATTTAATGTATTATTTTGTTAAGATTCTACATGACAAATAAGAAAATTAATAGATATTTGAGAATTTTCTGAAGTTGCAGTTTATGAAGATTTAAACTGATTTTGTTTTGATATTTTAAGTTATCCAGTGAAGGCAAAATTTAAAGGTGTAAACTCCGCCTACTCATTCACTACCAAAACTGGATTTAGCTTAAGGAGACAAGTTTCAGTGAGAGGTTGAGTTTACATAAACTCTGAAAAGTAACCCTTATTACTTTGCATAATATTAAGTGCATTTCATGAACACTTACAAAAATGGTTTGCCTGTGTAGGAATTCATACTTGTGTGATATGAAAAGTGATAACTTTTGAAAACCACAATGTTACCCAATGGATCTTTTAGAATACCACAGTATTGCCCAATCAATAACATATAACTGGAATTATTTAGTAATACAGTGTGTGACATTTTATTTTGTATTGATTAATTCCTGCCACTAGATGTAAATAAATTTAATTTTCATTACAGGCTGTAAAAACAAAATATTCCAGTTCCAAATTCATGAAAATTAGCACCATTCCAGAATTGAAATCTCAACAGATCAAAGATCTTGCAGCAGCAGCAGCATTACAGAATGTCTCATGATCAAAATGAACAATTGTTTTTAAATGGTGGCACTGTGTGAATGAAAGCATGAGTGAATGCACGTCCTAACTTATTGCCTTAAAAAAGGAATGTGGTGTTTGGTTGTGGTAATGAATGTGAGCGAGAGACTACAAGATGTGTCGATCAGTGACCCAAATCATGCTCCTGTGATTTTTAAAATAGCAATTCTAGAACTATCTTTATTTTAAATAGAAGCCCAATTGTATGTTATGTCAAAAATGGATCATGAAGTTTAAAGTTTAATTTTTATCTTTTTTATTTTTTTATATTTATACATAACTAGAGGAATTTATATAGATTTTGTACATGGGGTTTATTATCAGAAAGGAAATCATCTTTATAAAATGCAGAATTTTTTCTTGAAAGTGTTTGATTTTGAACTAACCATGACATATTTTTAACATTCATCAAAGGTAATAGAACTCTTGGTTGTTTCGTTGACATTACCAGAATTTTATCTTTTTAAGTTTTTAAATTTTGAGTTTAGAATTTAGTGTAGTTGAGGGTAATTTTATATAAGTCACCATACATAAATTCATGGGGGTCATAATCAATATCAGGTTATCATTTCAGTATTCACAAAAATGGATTTAAAATTATAAAATATGTTTCTTTTTTTATTAGGGTTGTTAAGTATTTATCTAGAAATTTTTTTTCCCCAGTCTTAATTTGTAAAAAAATAATTTTACATTGACACATATGTCATAAACCTAGTCTGAGGGAGGGAGCTTTTTATTTTACCTTTGTTCCAAATAATTGATTTGACATCATGATATTTAGGTTTAAAATATATTATGATATTAGGGAATTGCTTTAAAGAGAAGTCTTTCATATTCTTGTCGTCATCTGGTGTTGCATTTATTACATGTGTAGTATTGTTTTTATTTATGTATTTGTCTCATGTATTTATGTATATAAAATATTTTGTAATAAATCAAGTGTATGGTTTTTTATTGGTCTACAAAAAAAATGAGATATAAGGGTATACTGTTGCATTGATAGTTATCAAAAAGTAAATATTGGATGATTCAATACAAACGTGCATGTAATCCAGTGAAGGCAACTTCAATTTGCATCAAAGATTGGGTCTGGAGTGTTAAATGTATGCAGATTTTTTATTAATGTTAAGCATGGTGGCTTTTTTTTTTTAAGTGCCTTCCCTGGGTACCATGTATGCTTTGATTGAACAACCCTCACATAGGTGCAGCTATTTTAAAATGAATAATCCCCTCATACATTTTCTGAGATGTGATTGATATGGATTCTGTATTTTATTCCTGTCTTGCATATGATGAATTTTTAATAGGATCTTTTTATAATTCAAATGAAGGTTCCCACTCATTAAACCAATGAGTAAACCAATTTTGAGCTAAACAGCTTATAACAAACTGAACAATAAATTTATCAAGTAATTTTCAAACTATCCACTGTACATGTTGATGTCAGTACAAGAACCAACAACTATTTGTATAAAGCTTTATATTTCCGATTGTAGAATACCTGGTTGCTTGCAGATACCTTATATTACGAAATTTCCATCACATGTCTATTGTCCTTCACCTCATTTTCATGTCAGATCGAGTTACTGCTTGAATAAAAAATTGATTGTTTTGTAATGGGATTTTCTCACTTATGAGTAATAGGAAAACTATTTGGTAGATGGATTCCTTGCAACGTCGACATGTCTATCATACAGGGTTGACATTACCTCAACCTCATTTCATGAATCGGTCATCAAGTTTAAAAGTTTGGTGTATGGAATGATTAAGTTGTACATGTCCCACTGACAGGTTTCATCTGATCATGACCTAAATTTCATGGTATATTGAATAATATTTAGGTTTTGTGGTTTGGTTTATCTTGACCTTGACCATAACCATCATTCTTATTCAATATGATTTAAAAAAAATAGCAGACATTTCAGCATGTTCACTTTTACTATTCAGGAGTTGTGGTTCTTGATAGATTGGAAAATAGGCATAGAACATGGCAGGTCAAACAAGCCTGTAAGCCCCTTCAAAATACAGAAAAATTGACAGCTCATTTCTTGGTTAGAAAACATCCCAAGGCCACTACTGGGTATTCAACACAGCCAGAAAATCCTTCACCCAGAGGTGGGCTTCAGCTGTTCTGTAAACAATGTATACTAGTTCAGCTAAAATGGATATCACACTGAAATCACAAAATTAAAAAAACATACACGACTAACAAAGGTCAGAGGTTCCTTACTTAGGACAGGTGCAATAATGCGGCAGGGTTAAACATGTCAGATCTCAACCCTCCCCTAATACCTCTTGCCAATGTGGAACAAACAAACACACAGTTAAACTCGATTTAAGAGTTTAAAGTCTGTTAGAATAGGGAACAGAAAAAACTAAGCAAAATAACTTCTTAATGCAATATTGAAGTGAGTGCAACTCCTAAACAGCCAAATGGACATTGATGAAACTATTTTAAAACCCTGAGGATGTTCATAAAGGAATACAATCCAAAGAGGAGATGAACTTGCATCAATATTGCAATATATGGTAAAAGTCTCTCATAAGTGAAACTCCAAAACAGCTAATGAGGATATTAATAAAACTTTACATAGTTTTAGTACTACCTGAAGATATGCATTCCCTCTCCTACATGTTAAAAGGGACATTGTCTCCTAGAAGACTGTAATAAATATTTCGCTTGGTTTCCATTTTGGAAAGTTTTTAGATATACTAACAGTATTCAGGGACAGTGAGTATCCCTTTGTTTGCTCACTCAAATTATTTCCTAACAATATTAGATGTTGACACTTGGCTAAAGCATCTTTTGAACCAATTTGTTTTTTATGGAATAATATAATGTCATAGAAAATTTTGTGAATAAAAAAAACCATGATAAAGGTTCAGTCAACTTATTGAGAACACTAAAGAAGGGGTTAAACAACAGGAACTGTCATCGGTCACCTATTTTGATTTCACAATAGGCTTAGACAGTTTGTATAAAAAGATATGTTGCTTGATCATACAGCATTTAAAATTACACCCCAGTTCTATTGTTATACTCCTTAGTTTCTATTTCTGAAACAAGTGTAAATTGAATAGATCTATTTTTACGAATAACAATGGATTTTGACCACAGGGTGTGACGAGCGGGGTTTCTGGAAACCCCTGCTTCTACATCCCGCAAACAAAGTCCATTGTTATTCGTAACAAAAGAAATTGATTATTTTTTAAATAGCATGAACATAAGAAAGTACTAATAGTGTTCACTACAAAATATGGAATACAAAAATAATCCTTTAAATACTCTTTTGCTTGAAGGTACTTTTTTTTTTATCCCAGTCATATGTCTCTATTCTAAAGCATTGATCTTTCAAAAAATGGGGATTAAAACTCCCGGACCCCCACCCCCGGTTACCCAGTGGCCGATCAGGGGTTGGGGTTTCCGCGGGTTGAACCCGACTTTTATTTAAAAGATCAATGCATTTGAATGGTTGGACCCCCCCCCCCCCCTTTTTTTCTCTTGAGTTGGGAACCCCCGGCTGGATCAGCCCCTGATTGTCCCAAAAAGGGAGTTCCTCTATCTATATTAAATATTTTATGTTGAGCGTGTCTGGTAGTCGGGTTTCTAATGCAGACACACCTATCCCTTAGTATGTTCGAATATGAATGTTTGTTTATTCTCGAGAAGAAGGGGGGGGGTTTGTTTTTGATAAAATCGTAAGATATAAAATACAGTTATGATTACCTTTATTAAACTGATACAGGTAACTACTTTGGGTAATAGTATTGCCTTTATCTTTAGTCTCTTCTACCAGATCCAACACTTGCCACAAAATGTCGTCCGTCTTATACCCGTCCATATTGACAACTGTATACCAGGAGCATGATGTATGTTTTGTTTGTAATAAGAATACACGAAACAGTCAACCTTGACCTGCTGATCCATATTACTACATGGATTTAACGGGAATATGCAAAACAACTTTGACATTTGTAAAATATACTCACTTGTCAAAGTTTGAACGAAGATAACCAAAGAAAGGTTACTAGTGGGGTTTCGTGTAATAAAAAAAATATTTTTATAAATCATGGTTTGATATTGTCAATAAATATGCTATCGTTTTTTTTTTTCATTTAATAATCAATGTTAACAAATATAGAGTTTAGAATGGGGTGTAAGTTAGTTATACACCTCGGGATACGGCGTGTCTGGATAAGAAACCCCTCCGGCCGACGGGGTTTCTTATCCAGACTCACCTATCCCTCGGTGTATAACTATTACAGAATCTTCAGAATCAAGATTCAAATTGCCATTTAAGATGGAGGTTTATTCATTCATAAAAATGGTTTAACCCCACCATATTTTGGGCCTGTATCAAGTCAGGCTATCTTGACTGTTGTTTGTTGTTGTTTTAATATATACATGTATAATAAAAGAACAGAGTTCCAATGTCCCCCGCGTTGCACATATTTTATATTTCCAAGGGGCAGATGTTGCTGATATTAACCTATAGTATAAGTTATATAAAAATTGGCAAGAATTGTACCTGTGAGAGTGCTAACAAGACCAGAAGGACGGACACAGACGGATGCCTGGTATTTCCATGTCCCCCACAACGCGTGACGCGGGGGACAAAAATAAGGAGATGTGGTATGATTGCCAATGGAACAACTATCCACCAAAGTTCAAATGAAGTGGATGTAAGCATTTATAGGCAACGGTACGGCTTCAACAATGAGAAAAACCCATACCATATGTTTGTTTGTAGGAGAGTTGGGTATTGGGGATTAATGTGGTCTGTTTTTTTTTGTCTAGTATTTTTGGGTGATTCCAGTTAACTTTTAAATAACAGAAAAACAAAGGATATGGGGTATATATCCATAACACAAAATCAGTACATGCACAGCCAAAAACAAACAAAAAGCAAAGGAACAGCACTTTTATTGCTGTTCTTCATCTCAAAGTCACAGTGAGGCCTTCAACACGGAGTAAAAAAACTCTCAACTCACTGCAAGTTTAAAACGGCCCCTAGAACCAGCTTGAGCTGAATTCTTTGCAAAAATAATTTGGATAGACCTTGTAAGATGTAACTTTTTTAAAACCTTGAGAACTCTGTGTAATGCTGTGACTGTAAATATATTGTACCAAGAAATACTGACTTATTTACAATGTATAAAAAAATTTTTATAGCATCAAATCATTTCAAGTTGCAACTTTTGCTGCTAAGACATTAGTTTCCTGATGTAGAATTTTTAGAAACAAGAATGTTCAAATTGTTTCTACATTTGTGCAAAACACCCTCTAGAAAAGTTGAAAGAAATCTGCCTACACATTCATGATTTAGGATGTTAACAACAGTAAAATACACAGTTGACAAGTGTTTCACAAAATGTCGTACAACATACGACCAGTAACACTACAATATACTACTGTTCGTAAATTATATGACTTTGTGTAACCTGCAGACCAGAATACCATTATGCATAGAAATTATTCAAACTGATACTATTGACAAATCAGGAAAATAGTTCTTATGTGCTTGTAAATACAGGTATCAATTTCAGTGCAAACAGCATGGTTTTTTTTCTTGATTGTACACTTCAGAGAGCAGTTGAAACCAAAATAATGAAACATTTTGCAGATCAAAACCAAATAGCACAGCCAAAACTGTCTGCGATCAAAGTGGCCTGAGTAAGTCGTAAATCTTGATTTTAGCACAAATATAATTTTAATCCACAGATTATTAGTATTTGACAAAAGATGATAGACAAATCTTGCATATCACAGTACAGTTCTCAAAAATATGTTTCTGTAATCACAATGTTTTCTTTATACAAAACTCTGCCATCACAGTTTATTTTTTTCATACAAAAGTCTTCCCTCACACTTTTTTCATACTAATGCCTGCCATTACAATTAATTATCCCTCACAATATTTTCTACAAAAGTCTTCCCTCAAAATTTATTTCAACAAAATTCTGCCGTCACAATTTATATTTTATACAAATGATTGCCATCACAATATATTTTTTTTATAAATGTCTTCCCTCACAATATTTTTCTACAAAAGACTACCATCATTTAAAATAAAAAAGTCTATCTAAGTTTGTAATGTATATCTGGTAGTTTTCTAAGTTTCTCTGCTGCCTAAAAAAGAAAAAAACTGATATGTAATACTGTTTTAAAACAAATGACTATGATTTATAGAGATACAACCCAGTGCAGCAATTAACTGGGAAATTTATATTCTTATACAATGTAGATTTCCACCTGTTATACAAATTATAGCAGCTATGTTAAGGATGTCTATTTCACAGTGACCTTTATTGACTGAAGCTTAGAGAGCATTGAACTATATTTTGGAAAAGTTATTGATTTCTCTTTTGGTAATAGAAAAACAAGGATATGGGGTATCCATCCATGACATAAAATCAGTACATGCACAGCATGACCTTTACAATAATTTGAATTTTTGTAAAATTTATTGATATTTTTTCATACATATTAGAAATGCACAATTTAAATGCAGAAACATTGACAGTGAATAATTTCTCAGTGTTATTAAAAAGGCAAATTTTGTTTTGATTTTTACATTTGTCATTGTAATGTCAAGTTTTAATTTTTTTTTCAATGGATTTTTTCTTGGTTTTAATGCTGTTGGACATATCTTTAAAAATAAATAGAAAATGTGTCAGTGGGACACAATATGATGCCCTCGCTTGCATATAACATTATAAAGGGACATAACTCAAGACATACATGTGATGGACTGTGAAATTCAGATCAGGAGATTTGGAAATTTTGGTCAGGAGATTAGGACTCAGATCAGGTTTTTTATCGACATAAATTTTGTCGTAAATGTAACCGTATGATGTAGAAATTGTCTTTTAAATGTTTTTTCTTCAACCTTCCATCCGAATGTAATGTGTTTATAGTACCTTTGTAGCCTTTCTATCCGAATGATATCACATTGCAGAAGGAAATATTGAGAAATATAGATTCCACCATTGTAACAAGTGTGTTACGATATTTCCCCACTCGAGACAGTTAGATTTTAATATTTAAAGCGTGAGGCTTGCCGAGCTTTTTAAATAATTAAAATTTAACTGTTGAAAGTGGATAAATATTGTAATACACGAGTTTTAGTGGTGGAATCTGTTTTTCTAATGATTTCTATCCTTCCTTTTCAAAGATTTGAAGAAAATTGTGTACTTTTTATGTGACGTCATCAGGCATGGTCGCCTTATTTCATGACGTCACAATTAAATTTCGACCAATCATTTGCCGAGAACAGATATTTCACTAGTGAGGAGAAATATTTTTCTTACACCGATCAAGAAATGTGAAAGTAGCAAAAAAATTAGAGAAGAATCTTTCTCTAATTTTGTCACTATTTTCACATTTCCCAACCAATTGTGAAAAAAATGTTCTCCTCACCAGTGAAATATCTGTTCTCGGCAAATTATTGGTCGAAATTTAATTATGACGTTAAATTTTCTTGGTTTCTTCTGAATTCCAGATTGTGACAAATAAAGAACACAACTTTCTGCAAATCTTTGAAAAGGAAGGATAAAAATCATTAGAGAAACAGATTCCACCACTATAACTCGTGTATTACGATATTTCTCCACTCTCAACAGTTAAATTTTAATATTCCAAGAGCTCAATAAGCTTTGTGCTTTAAATATTAAAATTTTAACTGTCTCGAGTGGAGAAATATCGTAACACACTTGTTGCAATGGTGGAATCTATATGTTTCTTGCTTTGTTTTTGATAATTGCTTGTAAATATAGCGCTATGACCTTTTCTTTGTGTATAGATTTGTATTCATGTCTCCATCTCCTTTTATTTGTATTCAATATCATTGGTATAGATAAATAAGAAAGAAATATGCTATACATTTATAACATAAATAAATGGAAAAAAATAACAAACAATAACAATAGTAATGCAAGGTTTTTAAGCATTAAGAAAGTCCTTTTCTAGAAAACTAAAGACTCAAACAGTGTAAAGTATTTTACTATTTTTAGCTAAATCACTGTCTATATAGATCTATATACCATTGAAATATATTATTTAATTACTGAATCACTGGTCTTTGACACTTGGCCATGTAAGACTAAAAAGTACAACTGTACAAGTTGACGTGGCTGCTTTCAATAAACTTGACTCTACAATATATATATAAAGTAATCCTGATCCTGGTAACAGTTTGTTTATTTTTGATACTCAGGATGCTGTGAATTGTCTTTGAGTCAATGTTTTCTGCTGTCAGTTTGGATCTTGTTGAGCATGATGAAAATCCTTTAATGTAAGCATTGGAGTGCGAAATAGGCATTTTTTTTTAATGAGTTGAAAGTTAATTAAATCAGGTTGTTGTCTCTTTGACACATTCCCCATTTCCATTCTCAATTTGAAATGTTTTTTTTCGGCTTCAAAACCTTCCAATATTGGCAATAATGTTTTGACAACAACATTCCACTTTTCTATCATCAGCTGATCATTGCCGGTATTTCCCTTTAATCATCCTTTGCATGTGCCATAGACAGAAGCCATATTAATATTCTATCACCTGAGCTGACACCTGTTTATTATGCAATCAAACTATTATCACTTGTTACATGTAATTAACCGTTGGCCTTGTCAAATCTACACATGTTGTGTACAGGTAATGTCAGTTACACCGGATATGTTCGGTACTCTCGGGTTTTTTTGTTTTCATTAACAAACATTTGTAATCATCGTAGTAAAAAAAATGGCGCCTGAAAATTTTAATTCATGAAATATTTTATACACAGGATTTTTTTCTCTTCAACAGGAGGACGGGAGGAGGCCCCTGAAAACGGGATTATTGTACTCCCGTCGGGAGATTTACATGTATGACAAGAACAGTTATAGTGACGCCACCCAAAATTCGAACTTGATCTGAGTTTTGTGGTAATAAGCATTGTGTACAAGTTTCATTACATTTGGTTAAGTTAGAGATAGGAAACCAATTTCGGGACGTACAGACGTACAGACAGACAAGTATAACACTTAATACCCCCTCCGCTACGGAAGGGGCATAAAAGTAATAGTTTCCTCAATATTTTTTTACATTACCTGTTCAGCTGTAAGATCCCGCTGAGGTTGTGCCAACATTTCATACCCAACCATAAATTTCTTTACTGTTGCAGACCTCAATAAAGGGGGATAATACATGGCATGTAACTGCCAATGTTGATTGTCATCTTTCAATCGTGGTCCTGTTGGGGCACCTAAAAACACATTCAGTAAATAATTATAATTGTATTACATATCTGAAGAATCATTTCCAAAGCAAGCAAATCATATAAGTGGCAATTCATCAATATCAGAATTTCGATTATCACACACTTAGAAAACAATGCATTCATAACATATCATATACTTGCAGAGCTTTATAGTTAAAACATTTCAAGGCCTTGGTAGTCTCTTTAACCATATGCTTTCCTGGTGTGCTAGAGGTCATGGGTCTTATTTGCCTTTTGTCAAACCAAAGATATTAAAATTTGTATTCAATGCTTCTCTACTCAACATATTGCATTGACAAGTAGAAGCAAGGACTGGTTGGTGTGGAGTTAGAAAAATCTGGACTAACACAAAGAAGGTTATCTTCATGGACTAGTACAAAGTTATCTTCATGAACTAGTACATAGGTGATATTTCCCATTAGTATGTTATGAATATGTTGAATGTTAAGCAGCCATCAATCAATCATGAATAAAAAAGTGATACATCAAATGCATAAAATTTGGCATAGAAATTGGTATCAGGATGTTAAATAGCGAAACTAACATCTATGAGTACTGTCTAATATAAGCAGTAACATTTCTGAGTACTGTTTAACATTAGGAAAAAACATTTCTGTGTACAGTTTTACATTCAGCAAGAACATTTCTTCCTGGTCAATAGTCTTTCTTCAAAATGAATTTTATTTGAAATTTATTCTGAATGACTCAGACATATGTCAGTAAGAGGTGATTCATATCTGTTAATATTTTAAATAATTTATACTAAAAAAAAATGGAGTAACAATTAACATGCAAAAAGTTACAGTTTTGGCCCATTGGTATCCATGTTTTAAAAAGAATTTGACTACAACCCCTGCATACATTCTAAAGCTTGTTTTAGTGGCATATATGATTTTATTCTACTGCATGTTAATATTGATAGTGAAATCAACATTTGATTTAGTTGAGACTATCCTACTTGACATTGAACGAAATTCATATTCCCCTCTGAGTATCATATTTCTCTCTGAACATCAGGACTACCTCGTGCAAAAATGCACACAGTTATATAAATGAACATAATGCAGTGAATGATATCTTAAAATAGCGATAGTTTAGTGGTTATCATATTCAAAATTATTTTAGATGTAAAAAACAAAACAGAAAATAAATTGCTTCGCCGAGCGCAGCTAGATACGACCGCAGAGGTCCAACCCTGAACAGTTGGGGCAAAAATGGACACAATATTCGCGCTTGATACAGGTCTGAATTTGGATTGTAATTAAATATTTGACACATAATAGGTTTCTGACACAGAATAACTGTAGTCAAAGAACTTAGAATTGGTTATATGATTTGAATTTATATTCAATTTTTTGCTTTTGTGCAATACACTATGCTGTTGCGAAATTGACCCCCCCCCCCCCCCCCCCCCCAAAAAAAAAAATTAAAAAAAAAAAATTGACCCCCCCCTTTTTTTTTTGCTTTTGAGCAATACACTACGCTGTTGCAAATTGAACCCCCCCCCCCCAAATTTTTTTTTTACCCCCCCCCCCCCTTTTTTTGCAAAAAAAATTAATATTTGAAGAAATTTTCTTTTTAATTTCTGAAATCTGAAATGAGAAAAAATTGTACCCCTCACAATTTCTTTTTTACCCCCCCCCCCAATTTTTTTTTCACCTCCCCCCCCCCCCCCTTTTCCAAAAAAAATAATTCTTTCCCTCAAGATATGGTCATAATCTCAATTCAAATTTCCAATGGAGTTTGCAAACATAATTACCCATTTAAATACATCATAAAAGTCTTAAAATAGAAAATGAAATACATTTTTAAAACATGGCTAAAATTAATATTCCTTAATCAACACTTTTAAATAGTAACTTCTAAAAATAAATTGACAGCTAATCACCTCAAGACAATACAACATTTCTTTATACATAATTTAAAAGCAGTGTAAGGGAGGTAATCCAAACATAACATTGTACTTTTTTTTAATTGTCCATTAACCAGGAAACCCTGGTTTTTCCCCCTTTTTTGCCCCTAATTCCTAAACGTTTTGAGCCATAACCCCCCGAAGCCAATCCTAACCATCCCTTTGTGGTATGGAAACTTGTGGTATAATTTCAGAGAGATCCATACACCATTCCACAAGTTATTGTCTGGAAACTAGAAAAATGCTTATTTGGGTCCTAATTCCTAAACTGTTAGGACAATAACCCCCAAAATCAATCCCAACCTTCCTTTTGTGGATATAAACCTTGTGTTTAAATTTCATAGATTTCTATTTACATTTACTAAAGTTATTGTCCGGAAACCAAATGTCTTTGGACAACACCAACGACGACGAAGTGATACCAATATACGACCTCAAAATTTTTTGCGGTCTTTTAAAAACTTGTCATAGAATAAATAATTAACTTTTGATAGGTACTGTTTATAAATGTTTATGTTGTGTTTAGTTATAAAAGCAAGCAAATAAGAAAAAAATGTATGTAAAAAATAAACAAATAAGTATAGGCAGGGGAATAAAAAATTCATTTCCCTTGGCTTAGGGAGATATGAAGTTTTGTTCATCTTGAAAAGTCTTTTTTGGGTGAAGAAATCTTAATATCTCCAGCAGGCAAAGGAAATAACTGTATAGTGTTAAAATTTCAGAATGATCAATCATCTAGAAAATAAGTGATTGTATCTACAAAAAACACCATACCATTATATTAGTGGAAAATTTGCAGACAAATAAAGATTATACAAACCATGCCATCCCATGGAATAGGGGAAAGAGACTTCAAACATGTTATCATATTTTGTCAACAGCTGTTTGGTTATATCTGCTAAAGCTGAAAAACAAAAAAACAATTTATTTATAAAAGTTATTTAAAATATAATTGCCTGTTTTAATAGTTATGTTGAAAACATAATATTACATGGACATGATTATAGTTGAGTGTAACATAAATATTACATGTCGTTGATTTTGCTGTAAATTATCTCCCTTTTATAAAAGTACTGGTATATCAAATACATGTAAAACTGTCGCTAAATTATTAAAATTACATGTACACAATAACTTTTTTTTAGAAAACATACCATTATTTTTTTGCTCAATTAAACAAGGTATAGAACTAATCACTAATCATATATAAGTAAAACTTTTTTATACCAGTGTTGCTGAAAAGTATGAGTTCAAAATTATTCCAATTTCAGAAAATAGACAGTAAATAACTAAAGAACAATCTTAATTATGCAGGGATCTCCATGACCTGTTTTATGATGGTGCACCGCCATTGTTAAATTATCTTCTGCCATCGTCAAATGATCCCCACCATTGTCAAAATTTGTTTTCTTTTTGCTAGCCGCCGCCATTTTTTTTAGCAATTATAATCAATTGCATGTAATTGCATAACCCTTATTGTATTATAATCCAAAGGGTCCTCCTGATTACAGTTGTAAAGCCCTGAGGGATATCCGGATAAAGATCGCTAGTCACTTGTACGGGTAGATCAACACACCCAACAGGAGAACACTTTATCAAGATAGACATTTAATTGCATTATTTATTTACGTTTCAGCAAATGCTAATGAAAATTTAGATTGAAAAATAAATTTTAAATCCAGTTACAAAGAAAAAAGTTTAACGAGTCAAACACGTGCTTTTATATTGACTTACACAATCAGCCTTTTTAAATGATTACAAAATAAGATGTAAAACAGAACATAATTTCATGCCAAACAACACGACTACAACAATTATTGATATTATTGAATCAATTTTAAAAGTAAATACATGAATATTAACTGCAACTTGATAATCTGAAGAAATTGTGTATCGTAATTCCGAATTCATTTTGTAGCTTAAAATCAAATTAATACATCTGGTTTACATTCAGAATCGAAAGATGCATGTTGCATAGTCTATTACTATAAAATTTGCAGTTTAAAGTCATTAAAACCATTTTAAGTTGTAACCGTTTGCCCTCCAAATCTTTATTCAACTTTTTACAAAACTGGTGCGAAACTTCTTGTTGGTAATGCTGCAAATCTTTGATACCGGACATGGTTCATGACTTCTGAATTTGACATTGAAAAAAAGATCCCTCCAATTTTTAAGTCCTAAACAATTACCAAAATAGCAAGAAAACGACTTGGAAACCTTTAGGACAGCTAGTGGCCATTCTTGACTAAACCGGAGCCTTGCAGGCTTGACACTGAAATTGTTACAAATGACAATTAATGAAAATATTGGTTATTCTATAATGAAATAAATATAATAAGCAATATATTAGTCTGTTCACCATTCCTTACATAGAAATGGAGGATTGAAATACTTTCCATCACGACACGCAGTAGACATGGGGTTTTGTCAAGATGAAAGTTCCTCCATCGTTAAATTTTCATCCATGGAGATCCCTGATTATGTTTCATTTATTTCATACTAACAACTGTTCACTAGCAATAAGCTAAAGTATTCTACCAGTTGACCAGTTTCTATACCTTGATGAATTCAAACTGATATTGGGTAAAATATATTTAGAAAATTAGCATTTTGAATGAACAAAGCCTTATTTGAATTTTCAAACTTCAACTAAAATCAATGCAAATCCTGTATGTAAGCTTTAATGATTTTGCTGTGGTGATCTATGTGCAGTACAGAAAAAAATCAGTAAAATTCTTGCATGTCCCTATTATTTTTTACTAAATAAAATATTTAGAATTATGCTATTCAAAGTTCACCAACTTTCAAATGAGATTTGATTGGTTGGTACATACAGAACACACACCATCTCTTTCTTCATTGGTTAGATCTTCTAGCCTAAGTACATGTCGTTGTGGTAATAGCATGGTTTCATATGGCCACACAGCCCAGTATGGTACAAGCCACACCCAATGATCATTCTGTAAAACTATTCTCTCCTGAAAACAGATTGTTTTAATAAAATATTACTGTAGATTCAGAAATTATTGTGAGGTTTTTATTAATGCGAATAATGCAAATGGGTGAGTATCGCAATAATCAGAACTCACATTTTGATAACTGAAACATATTTCTTTATGCAGATTTTTTTTTAATCGCAATAATTAAACTCACATTTTTGTCCATTTGTGAAAAATCGCAATAATAAATGCATGCAATAATTTCTGAATTTACAGTAACTGATATATATATACAATATATTACGGATTACAAATGTATCTAGTTTTGTGATGGATAACAACGCAGAGATGTCAGTTCATATTCAAGAAAAAACCTGTGTATATCTGATGTTTTTAATCCCAATTGAAAGCAGGAGGGGCAAACTAAGCAATGTTGGGGGTAGACCTTGTAAAAGGCCTATGCATTAACCATAAATGTAGCTCCATAAGGGCACACTGGGCCCCCTGGTCCTAAATACATCTCTGGTCTTAAATCTACATGCAAATAAAAGAATGTAATAGGCTCACAAAGGGTAAAAAGTTATGAGTATCCTCAATGATACATGATACAGAAAAAGTCACTTTCATACAAACAGTGCACTTGAAAACTAACTTTTAATTTAAAAAATATTTCTAACGTAAAAAAAATTAATGTCAAGATGAAAAAAAGAGTGCATTTAAGTGAAGTACATAGAATATACAGAAACATGCACTGAATGTATAAACTTCATGGTGAGTGTTTAACAAATACTTGGTACTGGAAATTACATTAAGGCAGGGGTAATCTGCAATATATGAGCATTAAGGTTTCAGACAGGGTATATAATAAATGTATATATATTCAAACCATTGTTTCATGTTTATTTACCACAAATACTTTCTTTTCATTGAATATGCATTCAGAGTGCATTCTTTCAAAGAGTGAAGCTTGATTTTGATTTATTTATTCTAGTGTTGTCGACGATTAACCTGTTAACCGTCGGAAGGACCGAATATTGAATACCAAAAACCCTAACCGGTTAACCAGACTTTTTTTTTAATTCTATCACCTCAGGGCAAGATTTAGATAAAAGTAACCATAATTAGCATGCATGTATTTTGAACAGTTGATTACATTTCACGATTTACTTCATTATTTCATTTTCATTTTTGATTTAATATTGCATACACCTACATGTAAATATGCCACCTCCATCGTCCAAGGTTTTGTCATACTTTAAATGAAATGCAGACTAAAAAATGGTAAAATGCAAATCATGTGAATGGCATTAATGTATATTTGGTGGTACGAGTAACAGGCTTAATCATCTCAAATTGAAACAATCAGCAGTTTCAGACAATGTCAACTCGACCAGATTAAGATGATATTCATCTTCTTAATCTGAAGTTACAAACTTCATAGTAGATACAGTAGAATCGGATGATTAAAAATAAACTTCACCAGGAACGCTCAAAGCCTAGCCTTATAATACCCAAGGATAGACTTCAATTTGTCATATCATAAAAACATACATTTGTAGGGTACTATAGATAAGGTCTATAAACATCAACTTAACTACCGGTTAATCGGTCGAAAGATTACCTGACTAACCGGATAGGCAAAACTGTTCAATTTGACAACACTAATTTATTCCAATGTCATATTCCTTGCTTAATATCAGCAGAAATGAAAAAAAAGACACACAAAACAGAGTACTGTTAAAGTGTCCTTGGTGTTGTTCTTCTACAATGTGCCCCAAAAGTTGGTAAACAACAAATGAACCATGGAATTAAAACATGAAAATAATGTGTTCATAGGACAGCATGCACCACTGGCACTATTACATTTTTTCATGTTCAGTAAACTGCAAAATCGTGGTTTTAAACCCTAACTTAACATATTTATTTAAAAGTTATATTCATAATAATTATGTGCACCAAGTTTCAAGTTGATGTGATCACAAAATACCTTCAACAAAAACTTAAACCTACCTGAAAACAAAACTTTAACCTGACTCGGACAAACATACAGATTGATGGATAAGTGCACATACAGCAAATCATTAATATGTAAGGTGGGGCATTAAAAAAAAGATTTGTTTATGTAAATAGATAAGAGACAACTTGCTTCCTTTTACAAAAGTTATTTATGATAAGTTTTGAACCAAATTTCGTTTTCTTCTTTCAAAGGAAAACTTCCATTGCAGATAACTGAATCTCTTAATAAGAGGGTTTTGGAAATTTCCTTATCTTGCAAACCTGTTGTAGTTTGTTTTATTTTTTCATCTTATCAAAGGGATTAAAAAGCTGTTTAAAAATTACACAAAACCATGGCATGTAGGCTGTCTCACAGGAAGTGAGGTCAGAAAAGAAATATCTTAATTCATAGCATCTAAGTTATAGCTATAATTTAGCAACATGGTGTGAAAATAATGGTCCAGACCTTAAGTAAAAAAATTTATCTCTCATACCTGTTTTTGAAGTTCTTTTTTAACATAATCCACTAGCATAGGCGTTCCATGTTTTGTGTAATACTGTTTTTGTGTTCTATTTTTTACCATTGGTTCATTAGGCAAGAAAGAACTAGCCCAAACCTAAAAAAAATTTTAAGAATATTACTAGTAATTTGAATATTAATTCAAAATCATTTTAATATTATTAACATAGAAGATTCACAAAGATTCAACATTGATCTTGCAAACACATAAAAACTCAGACTTGATTTTCATGTAAAATTATTTCCTTTCCTGTGGTATATAAAAATATGATGATATTAAGTAAAGTTGTTCCTAAATTTTACTTCTTCTTAAATCTGATCATATAAAACATAAATACAGAATTCAAACACTGATGCACAATAGTTACTATATTATAAACAGTAAAAATGACATTAATTTGGCTGAATTCCACATGAAGGGCATGTGACATAAAATGATTATTATAAATAGACATAAGTAAAGAAACAATAATGACCTTGCAAAACCCTCATGAGTAGTCAAGGTCGTTAAAAAACCCCCTCGTTGACAATAATGATATGTATAAGATAATACAGATATGTATTCAAATGAAATTCATTTAGTGGTTTAGGAGATGGTGTTTGCAATTACATCTATACAAAGGAGAATTCCACGATTTGAATGCTATATAGTATGGCAACTTTGAATCCTTCATAAATGCAGAAACTGAATCAATAAGGTGAGTTCATAAAAGGTTTAATGAAATGATTTGCAAGAACACAATTATAAATATATAATTATACAGGAATGTTTCAATTTGACTGCTTATGGGAATCAAATACAGGATGTACAATTACATTACAAGGTGAAGAAATGAATTAAGATTGGCTGAAGTCTGACGACGGCTGCCCTCCTATTAGTCAAAGCATGGCACCCTGGGTGTATGTATTGCCATGACGGTCCCATGAAGGTCCAACGCTGTAGCACCATCAATTTTTAGGGTTTGTTCAGCAGATTCTGATGAGAAGTGGTTCTCAGATTATTTTAAGGATTGATGAACAAATGAATATTCTGTACACATTATATGAGGGTCTAGATGGGGTTAACAGAATAGAGAATAATGGGCAAAAAATAAAGAATGGAGGAAAATGGTCGTAAAATAAAGAAAACAGAATAGTTGGGTGCTCACATATAAAGAGTAGAGAATAATTGGCAAAAATTATAAAGAATAAAGAAACTTGGCCTAAAAATTTAAAGAATACAAAAATAAAGACCCCCTTTCCAAATCCAGACCCTCTTATCCTTTTATTAACAATTATAACTCATGGAATATTATAGCAACAAATTCCATCTACACAGAAAGGTACATTATCTTTCAATGAAGATGAAAAATGTATCTTAAAATGTTTTCTGACGAAACAATATGGAACAATTATTACCTGGCAGTGAGGGTGTGGATTAGAACATCCGTTAATACTTCCTTTATTTTCAAAAATCTATAAAAACAAAAACATACATAAAAATATTAGAACTGCTATCAAATTTATAACCTAAATTAAAACTTCTGAACTATCAAATCATGGTTATGAATAAACAATAAAATGTTGAATCTGTAATGGTTTCAATTAAATAATCAAATATTGCATCTGTAATAATTTCTTATAAATACTTGAAGACATACCATACAGATCTAACAGATCTTAATGTTGATTTTTTCCTGAAATTTTTTTAACAGTCAATTTTTATATGCAAAATAGAAGTTAGCAATGAGATCATTCCTTCTTGATTTTCAGTTTTATTGTGGCATGTTGATGCTCATAATTTCATATTTCAATGCTTTTCCAAACAAAATGAGAGATTTTACCCAGTTATTGGCAACATTAGCACTCTATACATTTAAAGACATTTTTCACAAATTTTTAATTGATTATATTTCTAGAAGTATAAATGCTAAATATATCATTTTTTACGATATTCAGATGCAGTTAAATGAGTGATAAATGCATAAAATTTTTCAACCCACCGCATTTTTCGCCTGTCCCAAGTCAGGAGCCTCTGGCCTTTGTTAGTCTAGTATGTTTTTTAATTTTAGTTCATTCTTATGTTTTGGAGTTTAGTGTGACGTCCATTTTCACTGAACTAGCACACAATTTTATTTAGGGGCCAGCTGAGGACCAGCTGCGGGATTTTCTCGCTGCATTAAAGACCAATTGGTGGCCTTCAGCTGTTTTCTGCTCTTTGGTCGGATTGTTGTCTCTTTGACATATTCCCCATTTCTCAATTTTAAAATTACATAAAATTCAGAAATACTGTCTATTAACCTTCAAGTTTTTTCTTGTAGGTTTAGTGTTAATGGCAGCAGACCTTTGGTAGTCTCTGTATCCACACTTTGTTTTAAGTCTGAAATATAGCACAGTCACTTGTCTATTGTTGAAGACTGTATGTTGACCTCTAAATGACCTATGGGGTTTTATTTTGTGTTGTTGGCTTGATGACTAATTAAATTACTCTCAATATCTCCTTTCATAAATATGATATTTACCTGCACCCATGTGTACTTCTTGCCAAGATCTACATTGATCTCTGCCCACTTGTCAATCACAGCTCGTACCTCCTCTTTTGACATGATTGGCAGAGTGACATCAGAGTGAGGATGAAAACATATTACTTTACATGTCCCAAATCCTGCCGCTGCTTGGAATAAAGGATCATCACTTGGTGCTGAAAAATCAAATAAAAAAACACTTACTGTGGATTCATTTGTATTCTTGTACAGGATAGCAATATATACTTGGATTTTGTGGTATAGGTTAACAATGAAATTAAGTGTTCAACAAATAAGTTACAAATTTACAATTTCTCTATAGGTTTGTATATAAAATAAAGAGATGTGGTATGATTACCAATGAGACAACTATCAAACAGAGACCAAATGATGTAGATGTTTAATAACAACTATAGGTCACTGCACAGCCTTCAACAATGAGCAAAAAAACTCATCAAAGATAACAGGCCTATAATTTTGTACACCAGACTCACATTTTGTCTACAAAAAAACTGATCATTGAAGCTCATATAAAAAAAGTAAAAAGGCAAAATATAGTATGAAGTTGAAGAGCAATGAGGACTCAAAATTCTGAAAGGTTTTGCAAAATACAGCTAAGGTACTCCATGTATGCTTCTTTGCATACCTGCCAACCCTCCTGTTTTGAGCGGGAGTCTCCCGCGCAAACAACAAAATTCCGGAAATCTCCTGCTTGCCGGTCCACTCCTGCGCGGGAGTATAAAATCTCCTGCTTTCAGATATTTTGACCTGGAATAACCCGCGTTCGTAATTCTCTGGCTTTTTCATTACTTTCAACAGAAATAAATAAACATCGCCGATCATTTGAAAACTTTGGTCAGTTGTTTTTATGTTCAATATATAAATAATCGAAATTCAGTTCTGCTATGTCAACTCCAATAAGATAGAGGTCTTTGTCTGGACCAAGCGATAGTGTAAAAAAGAAAAAATAGATAACTGCAAATCTTAATGTCAAGCAGATTTGAATGAAAGATTTTCAATTTTTACGATCAAGTTCACTTGGCAATGAATCTTTTTGCACATCATGTTCAATCAAATTTTAGATTTCTTCTGGTGGTCTGTACGATGTTTGAAAGCATGCTTAGTGTGAGACTCACAACAAAATCAAAATATGGAATGTTATGAGTTATGAGACTTGGAGGTATTGAAAAAGGCTAAAAAAAACCACCTTGTATAGTTTATAACCATGAATTGAAGAAATACTGTATATTTATTCACTCTTATTGGTGTTTTGTAGATGAATACATAAACAGGTCATATATTTAACTTGAAAATGTCGTTCGCCTAAAATCTCCCCCTCAGCTGTCAGAGCTGAGGGGGAGAGAGCTGAGGGGGAGATCTCCCTCTTTGAGGGTTTCAGAGGTTGGCAGGTATGTATTTTGGCAAAACCACAAAATCAAATATCAACGAAAATACCATTTTACCTCAATCCACAAAAATTGGATGTTACAAAAATAAATGAATCCACAGTTAATCTTAATTCCTACTTAACAAAATTTTATTGCACGTGTAAAATTTTTTTAATTTTTATAGTTGCTTTAAACTTACAGCCTTGGTAATACTAAAAAGTTGGTTCATTAAAATGTAAAACCTCAAACAACATGATGTGTTGTGTCAATTAAATCCTTAGTATGCCTCCTAACCAGTGGGAATTGGATTTTCCTTGAAATTAACCAGAGTTATTCATCTTTGGCTAGTTTATCATTATTACTGAGATTCAAAAACAACAGTTTATTTCAACATTACGAACTAAAAAAATAGTAGAATACTTCATGTATTTACAAAAACAAAAGCGTCAGGAATAACTAAAATTTTGCGATTCTACCCATGTTCTACTTGAAGTATCCATAGCTATGTTGGTTGATCTGTCAGAACACTGGACTCAATTTGAAATAACACACCATTAAGGATTATCAGGCCAAGTTTGCATTCAATTTTTCCATTGGTTAAATGTCCATACATAGGAAAAGTTTTTTTTCTAATAACAGAAAGACCAAAACAACAACAGGCACCAAGTGATAGCAATTATAGCTCCCACTGACACTTTGTTAAGGCCAGGTAAATATCAAATTGGTGTTTTCTTATGTTTTGTGTATACCTGGTGCAGGTCCTTCCTCTAGTAATGCTGGAAAATCGTTTGTAAATACATATGTACTGTCATATTCTGGGGTAACCTGTGTTAATAAAACAAAATAATGTCCATAAAGAAAATTAGAATTATAAAATACAAGCATTCTGAGAGTATTGTATGGCAATACATAGTCCCCTACCGGTTAAGAATTCATTGTACTGGAACAAAATGCTAACTTGATCTATAACTTGTCCTGGTGTAAACTATATAACAAATATCAAGTCAATATCTTCAAGCATGACGAAAAAAAGTGTGGAAAACTGATACTTTGAGTGAATTTTTTAAGTCCAAGGACCATATGATAACTCTGCACGACATCAGACCCGAACAAAATTAGGACTTGATCTGTAACTTGTCATGATAAAACTATATACCAATTATTAAATCAATATCTTCAAGCATGAAAAAAAAAAGTGCGGAAAACTGATTATTTGAGTGAATTTTCTAAGTCCAAGGACCATAACTCTGCACAAACTCATCAGACCAGAACAAAATTCGAACTTGATCTGTAACTTGTCATGATAAAGCTATATACCAAATTTCAAATCAATATCTTCAAGCACGAAGAAAAAAAGTGTGGAAAACTGATTTGCCAGACTGACAGACGGACAGACAGACAGACAGACAGACAGAGTGCAAACCTAAAGTCCCCTACAACTTCGTCGGAAGGGGATTAATAAATACAGCGTTTTACTTATAATTATTTCCGAGAGCAGGAATTTGATTCATTGATTTTAATCATATGAGTTATTATCCTTTCTTGGAAATAGCACTTGTTCAGTACAATGAGGATCAAACGAAAGAAGTAGTGTTTTTGTCTCATTGGGATTATCTCATTGACATTTACCCCATATATCTTTCTTTATTCATAAAACTGTAAACTGCTTACATATCAAAATGTTTCCAGTGTTCTCATTGAGTTTTAGTTAGCAGTTTATTGGAAGGAAATTGATCTTAAGCTGTTTAATACAGAATTTATATGTTTGTCGCAAGATTTTTTTACACCAGAGTTATAATGGTATTGGAATACTGAATTAAATTCTTTTACTTTTCCATTTGGTCTGGTTACTCCTGGACAAAGAGGATTCTTTGGATCAAATCTGGGAACTTCAGATTCCTGGGGTTTTTCTACTTGTCCTTGCCATGGTCGCTTCATACGATGTGGAGAAACTGTTACCCATTCATCCTTCAAAGGGTTAAATCTTATGTGAGGATGTTCTGAAAAATAATATTGTTATTATAATCATTCATTTAATAAATAGTTTAGTATGTGATGTGGTATGGATTGTGCAGTGTTTTTGTGTGTTTTTTACTTTTCAAGATACAGTCTAGATTGGCAATGGGGGAGGTTTATGTGTATGTAAAACTGGTTTAACTTCATCACATTTTATACCTGTACCAAGTCATACTTTTCTTCTAACACTTAGAAGTAATGGTTAAGTTGACAGTATAAACTGAAAAGACGTCCCAGATGTTCTTTAGACAACTGCTTATTATATTTGGAAGATCATACAATTTAAGTTTACACATATCTATCAATTATTTTCATGCAAAAATCACATGATTTTGTAATTCTCCAAATTTGTTTTGTCAAATACATGTAGGGCTCTTCATGCCATTGGCGTTAACACTTATCCTAGGAAAATAAGTGTCAGACTTAGTTTCTAAGTAAAGAATTAAGATTTCCACAGAAATTATTTCTGCATATTTATTTGGTAAGAACACTAATGACATGAATATATTTTACTAGGAGAAATATACTATTTTGGATTTCTTATATATACTGAATACTTAATTAGTACATGTAGTACATTAATAAATTTCTTTTGGGATTCTGTGTCTGCAGTGATTTTCTGATTTGGTCGCCCTCAGAAAAAGCCTTCCTACACAGAATCCAAAAAGGAATTAATGATACATATGAGAGGGTTTGGATCACAGGCAATTCTCCTTGAAAAAAATTACCTATATATACCTTGTTATAAAGGATGATAGGGAAACAATTTCAGAACAAGTGTAACAGTGGATTCCTTCCACCAGTGTATTTTTTCCAGAGGACAAGTTACACTACAGCACTAGTGTATAATTTGCAGAAGAACTATTGTCCTAGGTTAGTTTTTCCATGTTTAGTATAACTTATCCTTTGTTTAGCTGTGAATTTAAAACACTCTTAAAAGTTGTTTTTTAAGGGTGTATGATTAAAAACAAAAAGGGCATGGCCCTTTTTGGAGGTTTAAAAAATATCAAAATCAGTAAGCAAGAAAAAAATGTCCATGTGGAAATTATACACTATTGTAATATATCCTGGAAAAATTGTACACAAATAAATAAAGGATAGTTTATGTCATCTGCATTTGGCTGAAGTAATGTATTCTTCAAGGGAAAAAAAACGACAGACACCAAGGGCGTGTTTCATTGGTCTCTTCTGTACATCTCCAGAACGTCTTCTGGTGAAGAGTCAAAAAAAATGAATCTGGACCTCTTCTGGAGATATTCTGTAGAAGAAGCAATAAAACAAAAAATCTATTTGCCGTCGAATATATCAGATTTTTTTATGTTGGATGACATAAATGAAGTTTACGATGATTAATTAGAAAATTAAGATGTGTTTCAGCATTGGTGTAATTATACAATAAGTGTAAAAACAAACAAAATTGGTTGGAAGAAATCGCTGTGTTCGTAAAAAATTTTTCTTTATACTTTACTAACTAAAATCTGACTAGAAGCGCCGACCATGTGATTTTAAAGAATAATCTTAAACTGTACAAGAATTTTTCAATATTTGTTTGGACATCTTGTCTATTAAATTTTTTAAAGTAAAGAACTAGATTATTTTTGCATATATAAAAGATATTGCTGAGTCCTCAAAATCTTTTTCCCTGGTGGCCCTTGAAGAAAATCTGCTGGTCCTAACTTTTATTTCTATTGCAAAATTCTGATGGTCAAAACCTTCGGACCACGACTTTTTGATTGTATATGTATACAAGGTATACATGGTCATGGCGTTTCCCAGACTGTTTATTACTAAATCCGTTGATTGTGTAATGATTGATACTTTAGTTTGGGGAACAAGATTTATTTGTTAGTTGTAATTGGCTTTGAACAAACTTTCAGTAACTGAAAATACTCTTATTTCGATGCTTTGTGTCTATTGTCATAATGTTAGTTGGGTTTTATTTATTTGTGTCTCTAATCTTTTGAGTTATTACTATTGCAACTGATTTTTATAGTTTGACTTTGTTCTTATGTTGTACAGTTACATCACTGTCCCAGTTTAGGGAAGAATTGATCGATCATAAACATGTTTAACCCTGCCATATTCTTAATGTGCCTGTGCCAAGTCAGGTGCATGAAGTTCAGTGTTTGTCTTTGGTTTATGTGTGTTGCCCTCAGTGTTGCCTCATATTTGATATTTGTAAATTGTTTTTGTTATATATAATAAGGCCGTTAGTTTTTTCGATTCAATTGTTTTACATTTTTCATGTCGAGGCCTTTAATAGCCGACTATACGGTATGGAGTTTTGTCATGGTTGACGGCCATACGGTTACCTATAATTCCTTATATCCCCTTAATTTGAAATCCAATTGATAGTTTTCTCATTGGCAATCATACCACATCTCCTTACTTTTATATTATATACCTGACTTTTAGACGCGTGTTTTTCCAGAAAATGCATGAAATATCTGTCCCTGGACATTAAAATTCAGCAACAAACTACCAATCATTTTAAACTCGTGTTGAATAAGGAGACAAGAGTGCACACGCTGAAATGTCTCGCCTTCTTTACTAATCATTGATATTATGTTGATAGTCCTAAATATAAAGCTTTATTACAACTGTCACATAAACTTAACATTAACCAAGTAAACTAAACATTGACCAATGAACCATGAAAATGAGGTCAAGGTCAGATGAACTATGCTAGGCAGGCATGTACAGCTAACAATTCTTCCATACAACAAATAGAGTTGACCTATTGCTTATAGTTTAAGAAAAACAGACCAAAACACAAAAACTTAACACTGAGCAATGAACCTTGAAAATGAGGTCAAGGTCAAATAAAACCTGCGTGACTGCCAAATAGATCATAAAATATTTCCATACACCAAATATAGTTGAACTATTGCATATAGTATAAGAAAAACAGACCAAAACACAAAAACTTAACTATAACCACTGAACCATGAAAATGAGGTCAAGGTCAGATGACACCTGCCAGTTGGACATGTACACCTTACAGTCCTTCCATACACCGAATATACTAGACCTATTGCTTATAGTATCTGAGATATGGACTTGACCACCAAAACTTAACCTTGTTCATTGATCCATGAAATGAGGTCGAGGTCAAGTGAAAACTGTCTGAAGGGCATGAGGACCTTGCAAGGTACGCACATACCAAATATAGTTGAACTATTGCACATAGTATTAGAAAAAAAGACTAAAACTCAAAAACTTAACTTTGACCACTGAACCATGAAAATGAGGTCAAGGTCAGATGACACCTGCCCGCTAGACATGTACACCTTACAATCATTCCATACACCAAATATAGTAGACCTATGGCATACAGTATGAGAAAAACAGACCAAAACACAAAAACTTAACTATAACCACTGAACCATGAAAATGAGGTCAAGGTCAGATGACACCTGCCAGTTGGACATGTACACCTTACAGTCCTTCCATACACCGAATATACTAGACCTATTGCTTATAGTATCTGAGATATGGACTTGACCACCAAAACTTAACCTTGTTCACTGATCCATGAAATGAGGTCGAGGTCAAGTGAAAACTGTCTGACGGGCATGAGGACCTTGCAAGGTACGCACATACCAAATATAGTTATCTTATTACTTATAATAAGAGAGAATCTAACATTACAAAAAATCTTAACTTTTTTTTCAAGTAGTCACTGAACCATGAAAATGAGGTCAAGGACATTTGACATGTGACTGACGGAAACTTCGTAACATGAGGCATCCATATACAAAGTATGAAGCATCCAGACCTTCCACCTTCTAAAATATAAAGCTTTTAAGAAGTGAGCTAACGCCGCCGCCGCCGCCGCCGCCGCCGCCGCCGCCGGATCGCTATCCCTATGTCGAGCTTTCTGCGACAAAAGTCGCAGGCTCGACAAAAACCATTTGCTATTTTTTTTTTTTTTTTTTTTTGGTAGGGATGGGGGACATGAGGATTTTGAAAAGGAATATGGAGGCCTAGTGTGAGCTGAAAATAGGCATGGCATGCTTAGGGACATATTAAAATGTATAATAAATCCGCAAAAAAATTATCCTGCTCCCTTCCCCCCTCTCCAGAATATAAAAAAGTTGTCCCCTTACTTTGATTGTTCATGTAGTTTTTATATTTATCCAGGTTATCGTCCCTACAGGGATGTTCTAAGGCTGCAATACCATAAAAACGTTAATCACACAGCACACATTCTATTATATCTGAATTCATAAATTTATTAATGTTGTTTAGACTAAACGACGCCATGTTTGTTATATGCCTCTGCCGTCTAAACCACCTATTTAAAAAGAAGAGATAGGAGAGGAACAGAAGATCTTCCCAATGCAAAAAAATAGAAATGGACCTCTTCTGGCTCACTACCGAAAAACAAAAAAACACGCCCCAAGTAGTTAAGGATATAACTTAAGGTTCATCATAACAAATGGACAACAATGGCTGTATTTACACCTCAAAAACTACTCTGAGTACAGACTAACCTGTCCACTCAGTTAGACCCTTTAACTCACGTATAGTTGTGTAGATATCTATTGTCTATTCCAATCAAGGACAATCAATACATTATACAATACAGTTGTTACCTGAGAGGGAACATCTCAAAGATGTATCCCAACTTAGTTTATTTTAACACCATCTGCAGGAACTAAAAAAAATGCCCATCAAAATCCAAAAAAGATTTTATCTTTCTGAAACACAAAATGCATTTAACTTTTATATATCTAGTGGATACCAGGCCTTAAAACTTTTCAAACTGGACAGGTTAGTCTGTACTCAGAGAAGTTTTTTGAGGTGTAAATACAGCCATTGTTGTCCATTTGTTATGATGAACCTTAAATAAGTTTTTAGAAAAAATAACATACATGTGTTATTACAGATACTTTCATGAGTTGTCTACTCTTTGTTTCTAAAATTTTCTTAATCTGTAGTGACATATGTCATGTATGTTTGTTATTTGCTAAATAAATCAGAAAATTTTTTATTTTTAGTTGGCACTTGGGAATGCTTGAAACTTTGCGCAGTAACTTAATACATAGCCTTGATAACTAATTCTCCAATTAAATTATTACATTTTTTATCAGCTATGGTAAATCAATAAACGTATTTACACTTTTGGTATTTAGCTATATTTTGCCTCCGAATGACCTTAGATCGACCCCGAATCACCTTTTGACGTCAGGCTACAATCACTTTTTAATTGTGACGTCAAATGTTTTGAATTATGATGTCAAAGTTTACGGGAACCTGTGTGATTTTACGTAATGGCAGACAAATTTGCATACAAGTGTAAATACGTCTATGACACAAGGCTTTTAAGTGATAAACTTAGATGTAACATATAACATTAACCCTCTTAATGCCAAAGCGACATATATGTCGTTTCAGTGTTGATGCCAAAGCGACATATAAGTCGTTTGGGGGTTTGATGCCAAGGCGACATATATGTCGTTTCAGCAATATTACAATAAGTATATATTATAAATCAAAACTTTGCAACCTATACTACACTAAATAATTAATGCGTTATAACATTGTTGACCATCAGTCATCTTAGTGTATTTTGGAGCAATGACGTAATATCCATGACGTCATTGTGACGTTATAATTATGGCACAAGTAAATTGAGTTTTCTTTCTCTGAAAAAAAAACCCGTCTTCCAGCGGCAAACGACAACGTTGGTTTTTATATTTGCATGCACGCACATGACACTGATGCTGACGATTTAAAGATTGACATAAGAGCTGGAAACACAAGATAATTGAACAACAAGACCGGGCCGCCCTTTTTTTGGCATTGTAACTTACCAGACTAACATAATATAAAACACTTTATTAACCGCATATCCGACATATTCGTCAAGCTGTGTTGAAAAGTACTTTAGAAAGTTTCGCACATTACGTATGTTCGAATAGTAATGTTTATGTGTTTACCCTCTCAGTCCGAAACGGGAAATCGGTCCACCCATGACAGAATCATGGCCCAAGAGAACGCACAGTTAGGACTCGCTAAATATCAAAAGAATATTGAGATTTGGAGTTGTGAAAATTTAGAAGAACACTAATTTTAAACATGGAACTCAACAGAAATTCCCTAACATTGTCGATAAAATACACACTGCCAATGCCTACAGTTTCTTATCTAAATTGAGTTCCTTTTACCCAAATGGTGTTTGACTGATAAGCGACAAATACTTTACTTTAATTTGATAAACAAAATTTCGTATTTATTAGTTTTTGATAATTGAAATTTAACCATGTTTTTAACTCCTTTTGATGTTTCAAAGTGTTCCTTATTATTGCTAGCTGAGTTCCTGTCGTGAAGGAGGAAAGGTTTAATTCCATTTTTTACAAACATATATTTCGTGAACTTCGACTGTTTTATTTGTGTGAACACCGCAGGAAAAATATTTTACAAACATTTTAGAATGAAATCGTGTCATTAAACATTATATGGTGCATTATTGACGGACAATTTCAGTCGGCTTCACATAGTTGATAGACGAAATATTTAATTCAAATTTTAAGTAAAGCTATTTTAAAACTGAATTTACGATTAATTAATTGCATGTCATTTAGTTCAGTGACCAATATTTTATACTTATAATATAAAAATAAGGGAATGTGGTATAACTGCAAATGAGACAACAATAAACCAAAGTTGAAAAGAAGTGGATGTCAGCAGTATTGCAGGCAACCGTACGGCCTTCAACGATGAGAAAAACAATACCACTAGTCGCCTATAGAAGGCCCCGAAATGAAAAATGTGAAATAATTCAATTGAGAAAATTAATGACCTAATTCATAATACTACATAAGGTCTTATTAAATATAGACTAGACTGTAGTGAAAAACCTCATCTCTAATACTATATGGCTTATTCATACTCATGTTCAAGTATAACACACAACTTTTTAATCATTTATTGAAATCAAAGAGCTGAAAGCTCTGAGGAAAAATGACGCCACTGTCTCTAATATTGTGATATTTTTTATGCAAGTCTTGATTTTCACATACCGTAATTAGTTTAACATTCCAACATGTCTCGCAAGCATATAATTGATATTCGTATATGTGTGTGTTATGTGAAGATGACAACTGGCTGTTTTTTTAGTACAAATGTATAGGTCAACTCACTGAGTGTTCTCCCCAGGATTTTTGGATAGCACCAGGGTAACGCATGTGAACAGCTTGGTGAAATGATTCATACAATCAGTTGTGTCGCATGGCGTCGCTATATTTCTAGTTACTGCAGTTTTTATGTCTCTTGTTTTGTTTAATACTGTGGTACTGTGTTATGTCAGAATATTATTGGTTAAAAAGATCAATAAACAGTTTGTATACTTTTAATATTTTTTTAAAATAAATAAAACATGATTCATTACATAATATTCATCTAAATTTAAAGTAATTAAATCTTTTATAAAATTCATGATCAATAAAAATAAAATATCATTCAAACAGGAACATATATATTGTTAGATATACTGTTCCCAGATTCAAAAGAGAACAAAAATGTTCAATTTAAAAAACTTTCTAGTTTCTGGAAAGAAAGTTGTTGTATGTGAAAGGATTCCTGTCATAGGGAGATATAAAATTAACAAGAACAAAATTGTGTTATAATTTGAACCAGTTTCTATCTTAAATTTTAATAAAAAGAAATTTTTCATAAATTTTCAAACATTTTGCCATAGATTTCCTTTACATGTAAATATTAACCTTTCTTGTCTTTGGTGATAATCAAACATAGATATAGACTTCATACTGCACTGAAATCTAAAATCTTTATTTGTCATGATCCATTTAAAAAGAATTCCTAAATCTATAAATTTATCTTAGGTCTATAGATCTATAAGTAACCATATTCAATGTCAACAACAAAGTCTCCCCATTTTCCCGCCTAAATGACAGGAAGTAGATATAAATAGATTTAACATGTGCTTATGGATTAAAATTGCAAGATCACTTCTGTTATTCATTAATGATCATATGGATATAGATATCCAGTTTGAAGGTACAGTCATGCATTTTATTTATAAAATAGAATAGATTGCAGTTAATTGTAAATAATCTTGAATATTCTACGTGAACTAACTGGGTCATGTGATCCTTCCCCTTTGAATTACTTGTTGACAGTTTGAAACCGGAATATCATGCAATAATTATGTCATAATTAAAGATAATGTTGGCCATGGTTTAATCAGAGACATATAAAACTATAATATAAGTATTGAGCTAACTTTATAATGTACAAAATATGAACCGTCTTGTGTACAACTATCGGGTCAACACGGTTTGTGTACAAAGTATTTGCCGACTTTCCAGGTGGTGACTGAAGCCTTAAAATAGTTATCTTTGATCATAAAGTTATGATCTCTAAATTAAAACACAAAAGAATCATGTAAAAAGTGTTAATTACATCGATTAAATCCAATCAACAAAGGTTAACCTCATAAAGGTAAATCGATCACGTGGTGTAACAATCCGTGTTGAACTGGTTTGAACTGGTCAAATTTCACCTGGAATTTTATACCGCACGGAAAAGATTCAACAAGTCGTTTAAAACTTTACCGATTTACGATTTTTTAACTGATAATTTTAGCACCACGGAGAAAAATTATACATCGCGGTAAGAACGATACCACCACGGTAAAAAATTATACATCGCGGTCCTTTAAGGGCCTGGGGAGAACACCGTGACAAGACTACCTGAATGATCTACAGTATCCAATGACTACTGGCTGTTTTTTTCTATAAATAAATAGGTCAAGACTACCAGAATGATCTACAATATCCATTGACTACTGGCTGTTCTTTTGTACTAATAAATAGGTCAAGACTATTTGAATGATCTACAATATCCAATGACTACTGGCTGTTCTTTTGTACATATAAATAAAGACTACCTGAATGATCTAAAGTATTCTAAGTAATGTGATTTTTGTCTTACAATTACATTTTTCTAAATCAAGAATATCGACTACTAGCATCCTTTTCAAACCAAATGATTATGAAGAGCCTGTTGTTATCAAGCTCTTATACCCCACATACTCATTAAATAAGTTACTAGTGACCTAGTTATTTCTGTTACTTGAAGCAAATTATATTTCTGTAGATTTAGACAATAGTATAACATTGTTTTACTAGTTTTATTTCACCTTGAAGATTAGACATTAGGGATACTCCTTTGATTTTTTATTTCATGTCAGTCAGGTCGCTTTATATGAAACTTGAAACCACTTCTCTGCCATATTGTTATTTCATAACAACTCTGCCCTTGACCATGTTGACCGATGTAATTGATATTCATTCTTTAACCATATATCATAGTCAGTTAGTTTTTGATTTTGCACTCCCACACCACCTTTCAGGCCAAATGTCTGTCTCCATTTAAGTTAATGACATTGAACAATCATGGTATTAAACACAATTTCAATAGTGATAATGCTGTTCTAGTAGGTCACCATATATTCAACTTGGGTAGCATTCCAGTTATTGAAATTTGTGTCAGATTAGAACAATGATCTAGACCTTTAGGAATGGATCTTACAATTTAATATGGAGCCATAGTATGGGACCCCTACACGGTAACAAAAAAAAAACAAGCTTGAAAGGATACAACGTCAAGCGGCAAAATCTATCACCAGAAATTACAAGTCAAGAGAGGATGGACGGGATAAGTCTCTAAAATGCTTGCCTAACTGGAACTACAACAAGATCTCCAGACAAGACGAACAAGGAGTTGAAGCCAGAAGTTAATATTTATGTAAAAAGTAGTTGAGGGGCTGATTCCCGCTATTGAACCATACTGTCATTCTATAATATTATTGCGTAAGTATTTCTGTATTGTCCTTGTTATTGGTCCATGTCTTGGTGTACTGGTCTGAGGCGAAGCCGAAGGCCAATACTGCTGGCCGAGGACCAACAATAAGGCCAATACAGAAATACATGTAATAGTATCTTTATTAATTAACTGCAGTGTTACAATATTTTTTTATTTCATTTCACAAGAGATAAACATTTTTACCTTGAAGTGGAACTATCCAAATCTCAGTTTCTTTTTATAAGATGCAATATCTAATGATTTGGTGCCGTTTCCATGTATCTTCAGCCTTTTCTCATCTGATGAATTTTTCTACCCTTTCCAGTCACTATAAAGTGTTACAACTTTAATTTAGACACAACACATAAATAGTAATTGGAAAGGTACTGCCATTGCATGTGTAATGCAAATATATTTAAAAAAAAAATAATGTAAGAGTTGAAATTGATACAACTATCCATAAGCCAATTGACCAAAGAACGAAGATTTGCGCAATTACAGAATGCATATGCCTGGTTCGGGTTTAAAAATAAAAGACCGTTTACAAAACATGAGAAGCAAAAGTAAACAGTAATAAAATGCTCCGCTGGGGCGCAGCTTGATATGACCGCAGAGGTCGAACCCTGAACAGTTGGGGCAAGTATGGACACAACATTCAAGCTTGATACAGCACTGAATTTGGATTGTAATTAAATATTTGACACAGCATAGGTTTCTTACACAGAATGAAAGTGGTCTAAGAACTTAAAATTTTTTAATTTACCTATTCAGACCATATCATTATTATTTGCTTTTATATATAAATCAGAAATAACCAATTTAAAATGGAAAATTTTAAAGAAAAAAAAAGGAAAAAAAAATCCCCCCCCCCCAAATTTTTTGAACCCCCTTATGATTCATCACCCCCAAACTCAATCCCAGCCTTCCCTTTGTGGTATGGTAACTTGCAGTACAATTTCAGAGAGATCCATACACTTGAACACAAGTTATTGTCTGGAAACTAGAAAAATGCTCGTTTTTTGGCCCCTTTTTGGCCCCAAATTCCTAAATGTTTACGGCAATTACCCCCAAACTCAAACCCAGCTTTCCCTTCGTGATATGGAACCTTGCAGTACAATTTCATAAAGATCCATACACTTTCACACAAGTTATTGTCCTGAATATAGAAAAATGCTTGTTTTTTTGCCCTTTTATGGCCCCTAATTACTAAAATTTTGAGGGAATTACCCCCAAAATCAATCCCAGCCTTCCCTTTGTGATATGGTACCTTGCAGTACAATTTCAGAGAGATCCATACACTTGAACACAAGTTATTGTCTGGAAATTAGAAAAATGCTTATTTTTGGCCCCTTTTTCCTAAACTTTTTGGAGGCAATTACCCCCAAACTCAATTCCAGCTTTCCCTTTGTGATATGGAACCTTGTAGTACAATTTCATAAAGATCCATGCACTTACACACAAGTTATTGTCATGAAACTAGAAAAATGCTTGTTTTTTGCCCCTTTTTTGCCCCTAATTCCTAAAATTTGGAGGCAATTACCCCCAAAATCAATCCCAGCATTCCCTTTGTGATATGGAACCTTGTGATACAATGTCAGAGAGATCCATAAACTTACACTCAAGTTATTGTCATGAAACTAGAAAAATGCTTGTTTTTTCCCCTTTTTGGCCCCTAATTCCTAAAATTTGGAGGCAATTACCCCCAAAATCAATCCCAGCATTCCCTTTGTGATATGGAACCTTGTGGTACAATGTCAGAGAGATCCATACACTTACACACAAGTTATGTCTAGAAGTTACAAAAATGCTTATTTTTGGCCCCTAATTCCTAAACTGTTGGTACCATAACCTCCAAAATCAATCCCCACCTTCCTTTTGTGGTATTGAACCTTATGGTAAAATTTCATTGAGATCCATTCACTTAAACTAAAGTTAGAGTGCGAAAACTAATGTGTCTTCGGACGACGACGCTGGACGACGACGACGTTGGACGACGACGACGACGACGCCAACGTCATACCAATATACGACCACAAAATTTTTTTTGCGGTCGTATAAAAATCGATTTGTACCATCGACATGATGAAATTATGAGGTCGTCAAGAAATGAACTTTGTGATAATTTACTCATTCCACAAACCTGAAATAATTTCATCGTCTACTTTCAAAATGCTTTTCAAATGAATGGGACCGTCTTTAACATAACATATATGCCATACTGAACGTTTCAGCTTCTTTATGGTGAGTAAATAAAAACTGCGTCGTACAAACAACTGTTTACTTTCAGTTTGAATTTTATCGTGACTTACGATCTAAAAACTAGAGACGTTCCGAAATCCTGTTTTGGCCGGATCAGAACTCGGCCAATACGGAAAAAAAATCTGTATTGGCCGAGTTGACATCTTATATTGCATATGCAGTTTTCATCATATTAAGTACAATAACAGTGTAGTTAATTAATAATGATACAGTTACAGACTCTGCTGCTATAACTTTGTAAACAAAGATTCATACGCACCGCGTGGGTATAACCGTATTACTAATTTCCGATTATTAAAATCTTCGTAAATCTGGATAAAGACCAGTTTCTATCCAATGAATATCAAAATGATTCCGATTATTACTTTTTTAATGATTGTAAAGTTGAAATGGCATGAAAGGCTGACATTATTTAGGAGAACTATTTTGTCTAGCGATTGCTGATCATTGGAGGGTAAAAAGTCCAACACCATAACAAATCGGATCTATTTATCATGTATACATACCGATTGTTTACGATTGTAAGACATGTGCATAAAAGTCAAAGCTCGAATAAATATGAAAAATATAACAAAGGGATAGCTCCAAATACCATTTAATAACAAAAAACATATGGACAGTTCAAGATATCTTTTTGGTAAATAAAATAACGTATGTAAACTGGTTCCCGTCCGACTACAGCACTTTGTTCGAGTGTAGCGAAATACAATCAGATTCCAGTCAGTATGTTAAATAGTAAATATGAAACCGAGTGCGGTAGGCGGAGGCATAATCAACTTCCGTTAGTTCTGGTCAATGGTATCGGAAACATGCCGCTGATAGCGTCATTTTCCAAAAAAAAAATGAAAGTTACTGAATGTTTTTGACATTATTTTGGTATTTTTAGCCATGCATGCACCATCTGTATCCAGCTTGAAATTTTAAAGCCTGAGGGACCAGTATTTTTTATTTGAAGTCTGACTTTTCCGGATTTAACAGAAGCTAGGGATTTGAATTTCACTAAACAGATACCACAGACCTGGTCATGAAATATTCATAAATAAATTATAGAGAATAAACTGATGAAACAATATGTTCTCCGAGTGTTCGAAATTCATTTTTGTAATTTAACTTAAAAGGATCTTGTCGATAATCGTACTTCTCTGTGCGATGATTCACATTAAAAAATACAAAATGAACACACAATGTCTATGCATTCGTTAGAAGAGAACACGAAAAGATATATAAGAGGAGACACCCTCTACTGGCACAATTTTTTTTACACAAAACCAGCAGCGGTTATTACGGCCTCTAAAATCTGGAACTATTTTTAACCTTTTGATTTGGTTAATGATGTAAAATATACCATTTAGAAATGATATAAGTTGTTTTGCAGGTGAAGAATACAAGGAGTATGGGTACTAAAATTATTTTCTTTTTCGGGCAATACTTTCTTTCATACTGTTTTTTATTTGCTGTATGTTTTTGAAATTGAGGTTGTTCTACAGAAATTTACACAAAAGGAATCTTGTTACCTTCAATACCCCATCTCCAAGATAAAAAGAAGTGGTTTAGGCCTACATCAAAAGACACAATAAATTAAAAAAAATCATGACAAACAGAGGTTGACAAACATTCAATACGCAATCACATCTATATGGGTCATTTTCAA
Organism: Mytilus californianus; assembly: GCF_021869535.1. Classification (NCBI taxonomy): domain Eukaryota; kingdom Metazoa; phylum Mollusca; class Bivalvia; order Mytilida; family Mytilidae; genus Mytilus; species Mytilus californianus. The sequence continues at coordinate 53,600,927 of NW_026262679.1, read as the reverse complement.
AAAATGTCGAATTTTGAAATTGAAAAATTTATTAAAAGTTACTTATTCAAACAACCCTCTACATAAGCAAATCAAAACAAACAGTACTTATAGAACAACATATTAAAAGATGCAATCTTATTAATGTCATACAAGAATATCTTGAAACATTTTTTGATAGGTGGTACAATATTTTGTCTCTCCTGTTACCATTTTCAAAAGAAATTTTGGGTTATTAAGAAAAGGTTTAGATAAAATTTTAAGCTTGTTTTTCGTACCCAATTAGATGGTTTTCAAGAGAATAAACTTCTATATATATTCATTTTGTGAAATAATAGATTATTTGCCAATTTTCCAGGTTGTACTGAAAAATGCCTCTAAAAATTGGTTTTCAAAGGTTGTAAAAATTACCACCAGTAATGCAAGTCTAAGATAGCAATTCATATTGTTCGGCATTTTTTCTCTCTTTCAAATAAACCCAACATCAAGTAAATCCCTCACATGTTAGTTTACTTTTGTCTTTATTTCATTGGTAACAGGAACGTACGTTAATGGTATATCACTGTATAAAGTTCTATCCTGTTACCTTTTTGTCTATCCTGTTACCGATATCAGTATTGCACCTGCAAATGCTAAATTGGGAAGATTAAGACGTTATAACCTTAAGATGAGTTCAAACAACGAAAGATTTCATTCTGTTTACAACTATATGTTATGATAAACTTTTTAACGACGTTTCTGTCTACAATTGTCTATCCTGTTACTGTAACCATAGCAACCATAGTAACAGGATAGACATAACAGGATAGACAAATTTCTTCATTTTCGAATGCTGTTGTGAAATAACTACTCCCTTTGGTGAGGTGATAATGTTTTTCTGTTGTGAATTTGGTTTCCAACACGTTATTGCACTTTTTACACGTATACTTTTGGTGTAATTAATCAAAATTGTTGGTAACAGCACGACATGAAAAAAAGTACCCTCTATTTTTTTTCACTAAATGTTTTGAAATTTCTTTTCTCTACACTGTCGTTCAAGAAACGTGCTGTGTTAAATGTAAAGGTTACTTTGCACTTTTGAAATCAACACTGACTAATTCAATATTCATAGGGAGAATAATTTAACGGCTGATTTAAGTGGCGGTAACAGGATGGACATGAACTTCATGTACGCGGATTGAATTAAGTTTGTAGATAAAATGTTACATATAATGATAAATAAGCTATGATTTTTCGCTAGAGTAATTATTAACGTTCTTAAAAAGTCCCTTTTCCAGATATCAAGGCGATCAGAAAATCGGAAAAAATCATTTGAAATGTGTTTTTCTGAAACTGTACGCACACAAATTACCCAAAAATCGGACTTAAATACATTTTAATCTTATGAAAATAGATGTAAATCGTGTTTATTATTAATGTTCTGAATCATAAATCCTACAAGTTTTCATTTAAGCAATTACAACTGAAATTTCCATTAGAAATAAAAAAATTAGCATGGGTGTACTGAAAATTCGACATTTTTTTTAAATGACCCATATAACTTCATATATTTAATAGTCCCGTGTCGAGACAAGTTAAGATAAATTTAAGCCCGTCTTTTGAATTTATCCCTAAACATTAAATGCAAGAAAAAAATGTTCTTACATGTAATATAAAAAAAAGACTACTGCTCACATGGTTTATGTATAGAGACCGCACAGGACAATGTTGCTAGGTTAAAATATCACGACATTACTCGCCTTCTTTTTTATCGGTAATTGTTAAATCAAAATGTTACTTATAGAAAAATAAAAGTTCTTGAACATGGGGGAAAACGATTATAACTGACCTTTCATTACCCTTTTAGAAGAAATTATGTACAACTCCTTTTTATACAGTGGCCGAGAAGTATTTTTCACGAACAACTTTTGGCTATATATTACATTTTTTAAATATAAATTTTATAAAGTTATTTCTAATTGGATTTCAATCAACTAATAGAAAAAAATCACAAATCTAATATGTTTATAAGTAATATTTATCCTTGGACAATTATCTTTTACTGGTGATATAAACAATAATTTTTCATCCCGAAGTTTGTCATATATTTTACCCAAATTAGTTTGCAAAATATTAATATCAATGTTCACATCAGTAGAAAACAAAAACAATCGAAGATAAAACCCTAAAATATCTTTTTAAAAACTGTTATGATATGAAAATATATAGCCAAATTGTAGGTGGCAAATACGTATTGCATAATACTTTACAATATTCCCTTGCAATTAAAAAAAGAACTTTTAACAATTGGTCTTGCGTTTTGGAGAATTATATCAGTCGAAATTTTAAATGGGTAAAGTAATTAACACGTAAATTGCACAAATTCAACAGTATTTTCAAAAATTTATCAGTTAACTTTACATTCTTGAGTCTCCTTGGTCCATCAAGAAGCAAATTTGTATAGAAAGATTTTAATCGGTCAATTTAGCATTATCAAAATGATCTCCTGGTCACCGCTATTGTGAATGCCGGTCGCGTAGAAAAAACAACTTTATAAATCAATATGAGAAAAAAAAACGCCAAAAAGACGACGTCAAAAGAATTTGGTACTGGCGACGTCAAATTGTCATTGCCCATTGGCAACGTCGAAACGTTGATTTTTTTAATGAGGCATCAAGAGGGTTAACAAGGCTTAGTTATTACAGGCATGTAACTTATTATATGAGACACTTTGGATTGATATGCCAGCTTTAGCTGGCACTTATGGTAGAAGCATCGAATTGGAATAAAGAACGATAACTCTCTCTACATGAGCAATCTGGCCCGAGAACACAGTTATTTCGTAGTGCATTTCTTTTAGACAATAAATTCAAATTAAAAAAATCGCACCTGCTCTATCTCAAAAAGATTTTTACAGTGTAGTGTACTACTATTGATACAAATAATATCAAAATAATAGAAACTTCTACCAGCTCTAACTCAAAATATTGACAATTCTGTGTTAAGGGGGGCTAAAATTCAGTTTGACAGCTTCCGACATTCTAATTTTTGACCTTTTTTAACTGGACCCAATCACTACTTAACATAAAGATTCAGCACCCAAATTTTTTTAACATGTTATTTCATCCCCTTACTTAATATTTCATGCATAAAATATCAAGAAATAAATTTGGAAAGTGTATTAAAAAAAAAATGCAAGTTATACACTGTTCACACTAGGGACTATATTCGTAGACAACGAAAACCAAAGGACGATAACTGTGTCCTTGGACCTAATAGGATAGAAAGACTTGACCAATTTTAATAAAACTTTGCATGACTTAAGCTTAGGCAATTGTAAGATAGTTGGCCAAGTTTCATGGCCATAGGATATATATTATAGAAACTAGGGCCATTTTAATATTGAAATTTGGATGTTTATTTTTGATGTTTAAATCAAATATTTTCAACTGTCAAGATTTTGGCCTAAAAAATTTAAATATTGCAAAAATTTGCTTTTTAAATACTCTTGAATTTAATATAATAAGTATTAAAAGCAACGGAACACTCATTTGATTTATCAGATTTATTACAGTTATTCAAAAGTCAAATTTATATGAGCCTGTGCCTGAAAATAGAGATTTTCGAATTAAGGGAAGCCTTACATAAACATGCATTTTTTTCAACCAATTTGAAGTTTTTGAAAGTTTTTAACCATACATTATTCTTCCATATATATTAAATGTACTTTAAATGTAAAGAAAAGTTACAAAAAGCATACCACATGAGTATAAAATGGTCTTAGGCCATGTAAGACTGAGAATTATTTAGAGTCGATTTAGGCCGTAGCCCATATTTACATATAAAAATGCACACAGAGGCTATAAGGAATTGAAATTTGTTACTTTTTGCTCATTTCTATGCTAAGAAGTCATGATACAAGAAGTCTAATTGCAAAAGGACTCTTGAATTCAACTTTTTTTTGCAGACAATATGGTCTGATGACAGTTTTTCCCTTTTCAATGGAAAACTTGCATGTAGTTTTAGCCTCACTTGGCATATATTTGAACCACTTACTATCCTAAAGAAGAAAATTATGGTAGCATATGAAATGAATAGGGTGTACTGATCATTGTAAAGTGTTTTTTTTAACAGATTTAGTGAAATATTTGTGACGGACTACAGATTTTATATACAAAGCTCTTCACATTTCACATACATCAAACAGGCCGTTTAACCAGGGACATAAATACAAATATTCTGCACATTTTTTCTGTGATAATCTACTTTTCTCTAGATTCCGAGTTCACAGATGGTTAATTAAATTTGATTTAAGCATAGAAACACAAATATCAGGAACATAAAAAGCTGTCAGATAGAAAGTCAGCATGGCTCTTAGGCATAAAATGGAAACTGCTTTGAAATGCTTATTTTAGCCGTATAATGCCAAAATGGGACATTTTAACAGAATTTCTGTCAAACAAAGATGTAAATCCTTTACTTTTATTGAGTTTGACAAATTGAAACCAGAAAACCATTCAGGAAAGTTGCCAAAGTACAGAATCTACATTTACGGAATTCATCTCTTAGGCCCGAGAACACAGTTATTTCGTAGTGCATTTCTTTTAGACAATAAATTCAAATTAAAAAAATCGCACCTGCTCTATCTCAAAAAGATGTTTACAGTGTAGTGTACTACTATTGATACAAATAATATCAAAATAATAGAAACTTCTACCAGCTCTAACTCAAAATATTGACAATTCTGTGTTAAGGGGGGCTAAAATTCAGTTTGACAGCTTCCGACATTCTAATTTTTGACCTTTTTTAACTGGACCCAATCACTACTTAACATAAAGATTCAGCACCCAAATTTTTTTAACATGTTATTTCATCCCCTTACTTAATATTTCATGCATAAAATATCAAGAAATAAATTTGGAAAGTGTATTAAAAAAAAAATGCAAGTTATACACTGTTCACACTAGGGACTATATTCGTAGACAACGAAAACCAAAGGACGATAACTGTGTCCTTGGACCTAATAGGATAGAAAGACTTGACCAATTTTAATAAAACTTTGCATGACTTAAGCTTAGGCAATTGTAAGATAGTTGGCCAAGTTTCATGGCCATAGGATATATATTATAGAAACTAGGGCCATTTTAATATTGAAATTTGGATGTTTATTTTTGATGTTTAAATCAAATATTTTCAACTGTCAAGATTTTGGCCTAAAAAATTTAAATATTGCAAAAATTTGCTTTTTAAATACTCTTGAATTTAATATAATAAGTATTAAAAGCAACGGAACACTCATTTGATTTATCAGATTTATTACAGTTATTCAAAAGTCAAATTTATATGAGCCTGTGCCTGAAAATAGAGATTTTCGAATTAAGGGAAGCCTTACATAAACATGCATTTTTTTCAACCAATTTGAAGTTTTTGAAAGTTTTTAACCATACATTATTCTTCCATATATATTAAATGTACTTTAAATGTAAAGAAAAGTTACAAAAAGCATACCACATGAGTATAAAATGGTCTTAGGCCATGTAAGACTGAGAATTATTTAGAGTCGATTTAGGCCGTAGCCCATATTTACATATAAAAATGCACACAGAGGCTATAAGGAATTGAAATTTGTTACTTTTTGCTCATTTCTATGCTAAGAAGTCATGATACAAGAAGTCTAATTGCAAAAGGACTCTTGAATTCAACTTTTTTTTGCAGACAATATGGTCTGATGACAGTTTTTCCCTTTTCAATGGAAAACTTGCATGTAGTTTTAGCCTCACTTGGCATATATTTGAACCACTTACTATCCTAAAGAAGAAAATTATGGTAGCATATGAAATGAATAGGGTGTACTGATCATTGTAAAGTGTTTTTTTTAACAGATTTAGTGAAATATTTGTGACGGACTACAGATTTTATATACAAAGCTCTTCACATTTCACATACATCAAACAGGCCGTTTAACCAGGGACATAAATACAAATATTCTGCACATTTTTTCTGTGATAATCTACTTTTCTCTAGATTCCGAGTTCACAGATGGTTAATTAAATTTGATTTAAGCATAGAAACACAAATATCAGGAACATAAAAAGCTGTCAGATAGAAAGTCAGCATGGCTCTTAGGCATAAAATGGAAACTGCTTTGAAATGCTTATTTTAGCCGTATAATGCCAAAATGGGACATTTTAACAGAATTTCTGTCAAACAAAGATGTAAATCCTTTACTTTTATTGAGTTTGACAAATTGAAACCAGAAAACCATTCAGGAAAGTTGCCAAAGTACAGAATCTACATTTACGGAATTCATCTCTTAGGCCCGAGAACACAGTTATTTCGTAGTGCATTTCTTTTAGACAATAAATTCAAATTAAAAAAATCGCACCTGCTCTATCTCAAAAAGATGTTTACAGTGTAGTGTACTACTATTGATACAAATAATATCAAAATAATAGAAACTTCTACCAGCTCTAACTCAAAATATTGACAATTCTGTGTTAAGGGGGGCTAAAATTCAGTTTGACAGCTTCCGACATTCTAATTTTTGACCTTTTTTAACTGGACCCAATCACTACTTAACATAAAGATTCAGCACCCAAATTTTTTTAACATGTTATTTCATCCCCTTACTTAATATTTCATGCATAAAATATCAAGAAATAAATTTGGAAAGTGTATTAAAAAAAAAATGCAAGTTATACACTGTTCACACTAGGGACTATATTCGTAGACAACGAAAACCAAAGGACGATAACTGTGTCCTTGGACCTAATAGGATAGAAAGACTTGACCAATTTTAATAAAACTTTGCATGACTTAAGCTTAGGCAATTGTAAGATAGTTGGCCAAGTTTCATGGCCATAGGATATATATTATAGAAACTAGGGCCATTTTAATATTGAAATTTGGATGTTTATTTTTGATGTTTAAATCAAATATTTTCAACTGTCAAGATTTTGGCCTAAAAAATTTAAATATTGCAAAAATTTGCTTTTTAAATACTCTTGAATTTAATATAATAAGTATTAAAAGCAACGGAACACTCATTTGATTTATCAGATTTATTACAGTTATTCAAAAGTCAAATTTATATGAGCCTGTGCCTGAAAATAGAGATTTTCGAATTAAGGGAAGCCTTACATAAACATGCATTTTTTTCAACCAATTTGAAGTTTTTGAAAGTTTTTAACCATACATTATTCTTCCATATATATTAAATGTACTTTAAATGTAAAGAAAAGTTACAAAAAGCATACCACATGAGTATAAAATGGTCTTAGGCCATGTAAGACTGAGAATTATTTAGAGTCGATTTAGGCCGTAGCCCATATTTACATATAAAAATGCACACAGAGGCTATAAGGAATTGAAATTTGTTACTTTTTGCTCATTTCTATGCTAAGAAGTCATGATACAAGAAGTCTAATTGCAAAAGGACTCTTGAATTCAACTTTTTTTTGCAGACAATATGGTCTGATGACAGTTTTTCCCTTTTCAATGGAAAACTTGCATGTAGTTTTAGCCTCACTTGGCATATATTTGAACCACTTACTATCCTAAAGAAGAAAATTATGGTAGCATATGAAATGAATAGGGTGTACTGATCATTGTAAAGTGTTTTTTTTAACAGATTTAGTGAAATATTTGTGACGGACTACAGATTTTATATACAAAGCTCTTCACATTTCACATACATCAAACAGGCCGTTTAACCAGGGACATAAATACAAATATTCTGCACATTTTTTCTGTGATAATCTACTTTTCTCTAGATTCCGAGTTCACAGATGGTTAATTAAATTTGATTTAAGCATAGAAACACAAATATCAGGAACATAAAAAGCTGTCAGATAGAAAGTCAGCATGGCTCTTAGGCATAAAATGGAAACTGCTTTGAAATGCTTATTTTAGCCGTATAATGCCAAAATGGGACATTTTAACAGAATTTCTGTCAAACAAAGATGTAAATCCTTTACTTTTATTGAGTTTGACAAATTGAAACCAGAAAACCATTCAGGAAAGTTGCCAAAGTACAGAATCTACATTTACGGAATTCATCTCTTCAAATTTATATGAGCCTGTGCCTGAAAATAGAGATTTTCGAATTAAGGGAAGCCTTACATAAACATGCATTTTTTTCAACCAATTTGAAGTTTTTGAAAGTTTTTAACCATACATTATTCTTCCATATATATTAAATGTACTTTAAATGTAAAGAAAAGTTACAAAAAGCATACCACATGAGTATAAAATGGTCTTAGGCCATGTAAGACTGAGAATTATTTAGAGTCGATTTAGGCCGTAGCCCATATTTACATATAAAAATGCACACAGAGGCTATAAGGAATTGAAATTTGTTACTTTTTGCTCATTTCTATGCTAAGAAGTCATGATACAAGAAGTCTAATTGCAAAAGGACTCTTGAATTCAACTTTTTTTTGCAGACAATATGGTCTGATGACAGTTTTTCCCTTTTCAATGGAAAACTTGCATGTAGTTTTAGCCTCACTTGGCATATATTTGAACCACTTACTATCCTAAAGAAGAAAATTATGGTAGCATATGAAATGAATAGGGTGTACTGATCATTGTAAAGTGTTTTTTTTAACAGATTTAGTGAAATATTTGTGACGGACTACAGATTTTATATACAAAGCTCTTCACATTTCACATACATCAAACAGGCCGTTTAACCAGGGACATAAATACAAATATTCTGCACATTTTTTCTGTGATAATCTACTTTTCTCTAGATTCCGAGTTCACAGATGGTTAATTAAATTTGATTTAAGCATAGAAACACAAATATCAGGAACATAAAAAGCTGTCAGATAGAAAGTCAGCATGGCTCTTAGGCATAAAATGGAAACTGCTTTGAAATGCTTATTTTAGCCGTATAATGCCAAAATGGGACATTTTAACAGAATTTCTGTCAAACAAAGATGTAAATCCTTTACTTTTATTGAGTTTGACAAATTGAAACCAGAAAACCATTCAGGAAAGTTGCCAAAGTACAGAATCTACATTTACGGAATTCATCTCTTAGGCCCGAGAACACAGTTATTTCGTAGTGCATTTCTTTTAGACAATAAATTCAAATTAAAAAAATCGCACCTGCTCTATCTCAAAAAGATGTTTACAGTGTAGTGTACTACTATTGATACAAATAATATCAAAATAATAGAAACTTCTACCAGCTCTAACTCAAAATATTGACAATTCTGTGTTAAGGGGGGCTAAAATTCAGTTTGACAGCTTCCGACATTCTAATTTTTGACCTTTTTTAACTGGACCCAATCACTACTTAACATAAAGATTCAGCACCCAAATTTTTTTAACATGTTATTTCATCCCCTTACTTAATATTTCATGCATAAAATATCAAGAAATAAATTTGGAAAGTGTATTAAAAAAAAAATGCAAGTTATACACTGTTCACACTAGGGACTATATTCGTAGACAACGAAAACCAAAGGACGATAACTGTGTCCTTGGACCTAATAGGATAGAAAGACTTGACCAATTTTAATAAAACTTTGCATGACTTAAGCTTAGGCAATTGTAAGATAGTTGGCCAAGTTTCATGGCCATAGGATATATATTATAGAAACTAGGGCCATTTTAATATTGAAATTTGGATGTTTATTTTTGATGTTTAAATCAAATATTTTCAACTGTCAAGATTTTGGCCTAAAAAATTTAAATATTGCAAAAATTTGCTTTTTAAATACTCTTGAATTTAATATAATAAGTATTAAAAGCAACGGAACACTCATTTGATTTATCAGATTTATTACAGTTATTCAAAAGTCAAATTTATATGAGCCTGTGCCTGAAAATAGAGATTTTCGAATTAAGGGAAGCCTTACATAAACATGCATTTTTTTCAACCAATTTGAAGTTTTTGAAAGTTTTTAACCATACATTATTCTTCCATATATATTAAATGTACTTTAAATGTAAAGAAAAGTTACAAAAAGCATACCACATGAGTATAAAATGGTCTTAGGCCATGTAAGACTGAGAATTATTTAGAGTCGATTTAGGCCGTAGCCCATATTTACATATAAAAATGCACACAGAGGCTATAAGGAATTGAAATTTGTTACTTTTTGCTCATTTCTATGCTAAGAAGTCATGATACAAGAAGTCTAATTGCAAAAGGACTCTTGAATTCAACTTTTTTTTGCAGACAATATGGTCTGATGACAGTTTTTCCCTTTTCAATGGAAAACTTGCATGTAGTTTTAGCCTCACTTGGCATATATTTGAACCACTTACTATCCTAAAGAAGAAAATTATGGTAGCATATGAAATGAATAGGGTGTACTGATCATTGTAAAGTGTTTTTTTTAACAGATTTAGTGAAATATTTGTGACGGACTACAGATTTTATATACAAAGCTCTTCACATTTCACATACATCAAACAGGCCGTTTAACCAGGGACATAAATACAAATATTCTGCACATTTTTTCTGTGATAATCTACTTTTCTCTAGATTCCGAGTTCACAGATGGTTAATTAAATTTGATTTAAGCATAGAAACACAAATATCAGGAACATAAAAAGCTGTCAGATAGAAAGTCAGCATGGCTCTTAGGCATAAAATGGAAACTGCTTTGAAATGCTTATTTTAGCCGTATAATGCCAAAATGGGACATTTTAACAGAATTTCTGTCAAACAAAGATGTAAATCCTTTACTTTTATTGAGTTTGACAAATTGAAACCAGAAAACCATTCAGGAAAGTTGCCAAAGTACAGAATCTACATTTACGGAATTCATCTCTTAGGCCCGAGAACACAGTTATTTCGTAGTGCATTTCTTTTAGACAATAAATTCAAATTAAAAAAATCGCACCTGCTCTATCTCAAAAAGATGTTTACAGTGTAGTGTACTACTATTGATACAAATAATATCAAAATAATAGAAACTTCTACCAGCTCTAACTCAAAATATTGACAATTCTGTGTTAAGGGGGGCTAAAATTCAGTTTGACAGCTTCCGACATTCTAATTTTTGACCTTTTTTAACTGGACCCAATCACTACTTAACATAAAGATTCAGCACCCAAATTTTTTTAACATGTTATTTCATCCCCTTACTTAATATTTCATGCATAAAATATCAAGAAATAAATTTGGAAAGTGTATTAAAAAAAAAATGCAAGTTATACACTGTTCACACTAGGGACTATATTCGTAGACAACGAAAACCAAAGGACGATAACTGTGTCCTTGGACCTAATAGGATAGAAAGACTTGACCAATTTTAATAAAACTTTGCATGACTTAAGCTTAGGCAATTGTAAGATAGTTGGCCAAGTTTCATGGCCATAGGATATATATTATAGAAACTAGGGCCATTTTAATATTGAAATTTGGATGTTTATTTTTGATGTTTAAATCAAATATTTTCAACTGTCAAGATTTTGGCCTAAAAAATTTAAATATTGCAAAAATTTGCTTTTTAAATACTCTTGAATTTAATATAATAAGTATTAAAAGCAACGGAACACTCATTTGATTTATCAGATTTATTACAGTTATTCAAAAGTCAAATTTATATGAGCCTGTGCCTGAAAATAGAGATTTTCGAATTAAGGGAAGCCTTACATAAACATGCATTTTTTTCAACCAATTTGAAGTTTTTGAAAGTTTTTAACCATACATTATTCTTCCATATATATTAAATGTACTTTAAATGTAAAGAAAAGTTACAAAAAGCATACCACATGAGTATAAAATGGTCTTAGGCCATGTAAGACTGAGAATTATTTAGAGTCGATTTAGGCCGTAGCCCATATTTACATATAAAAATGCACACAGAGGCTATAAGGAATTGAAATTTGTTACTTTTTGCTCATTTCTATGCTAAGAAGTCATGATACAAGAAGTCTAATTGCAAAAGGACTCTTGAATTCAACTTTTTTTTGCAGACAATATGGTCTGATGACAGTTTTTCCCTTTTCAATGGAAAACTTGCATGTAGTTTTAGCCTCACTTGGCATATATTTGAACCACTTACTATCCTAAAGAAGAAAATTATGGTAGCATATGAAATGAATAGGGTGTACTGATCATTGTAAAGTGTTTTTTTTAACAGATTTAGTGAAATATTTGTGACGGACTACAGATTTTATATACAAAGCTCTTCACATTTCACATACATCAAACAGGCCGTTTAACCAGGGACATAAATACAAATATTCTGCACATTTTTTCTGTGATAATCTACTTTTCTCTAGATTCCGAGTTCACAGATGGTTAATTAAATTTGATTTAAGCATAGAAACACAAATATCAGGAACATAAAAAGCTGTCAGATAGAAAGTCAGCATGGCTCTTAGGCATAAAATGGAAACTGCTTTGAAATGCTTATTTTAGCCGTATAATGCCAAAATGGGACATTTTAACAGAATTTCTGTCAAACAAAGATGTAAATCCTTTACTTTTATTGAGTTTGACAAATTGAAACCAGAAAACCATTCAGGAAAGTTGCCAAAGTACAGAATCTACATTTACGGAATTCATCTCTTAGGCCCGAGAACACAGTTATTTCGTAGTGCATTTCTTTTAGACAATAAATTCAAATTAAAAAAATCGCACCTGCTCTATCTCAAAAAGATGTTTACAGTGTAGTGTACTACTATTGATACAAATAATATCAAAATAATAGAAACTTCTACCAGCTCTAACTCAAAATATTGACAATTCTGTGTTAAGGGGGGCTAAAATTCAGTTTGACAGCTTCCGACATTCTAATTTTTGACCTTTTTTAACTGGACCCAATCACTACTTAACATAAAGATTCAGCACCCAAATTTTTTTAACATGTTATTTCATCCCCTTACTTAATATTTCATGCATAAAATATCAAGAAATAAATTTGGAAAGTGTATTAAAAAAAAAATGCAAGTTATACACTGTTCACACTAGGGACTATATTCGTAGACAACGAAAACCAAAGGACGATAACTGTGTCCTTGGACCTAATAGGATAGAAAGACTTGACCAATTTTAATAAAACTTTGCATGACTTAAGCTTAGGCAATTGTAAGATAGTTGGCCAAGTTTCATGGCCATAGGATATATATTATAGAAACTAGGGCCATTTTAATATTGAAATTTGGATGTTTATTTTTGATGTTTAAATCAAATATTTTCAACTGTCAAGATTTTGGCCTAAAAAATTTAAATATTGCAAAAATTTGCTTTTTAAATACTCTTGAATTTAATATAATAAGTATTAAAAGCAACGGAACACTCATTTGATTTATCAGATTTATTACAGTTATTCAAAAGTCAAATTTATATGAGCCTGTGCCTGAAAATAGAGATTTTCGAATTAAGGGAAGCCTTACATAAACATGCATTTTTTTCAACCAATTTGAAGTTTTTGAAAGTTTTTAACCATACATTATTCTTCCATATATATTAAATGTACTTTAAATGTAAAGAAAAGTTACAAAAAGCATACCACATGAGTATAAAATGGTCTTAGGCCATGTAAGACTGAGAATTATTTAGAGTCGATTTAGGCCGTAGCCCATATTTACATATAAAAATGCACACAGAGGCTATAAGGAATTGAAATTTGTTACTTTTTGCTCATTTCTATGCTAAGAAGTCATGATACAAGAAGTCTAATTGCAAAAGGACTCTTGAATTCAACTTTTTTTTGCAGACAATATGGTCTGATGACAGTTTTTCCCTTTTCAATGGAAAACTTGCATGTAGTTTTAGCCTCACTTGGCATATATTTGAACCACTTACTATCCTAAAGAAGAAAATTATGGTAGCATATGAAATGAATAGGGTGTACTGATCATTGTAAAGTGTTTTTTTTAACAGATTTAGTGAAATATTTGTGACGGACTACAGATTTTATATACAAAGCTCTTCACATTTCACATACATCAAACAGGCCGTTTAACCAGGGACATAAATACAAATATTCTGCACATTTTTTCTGTGATAATCTACTTTTCTCTAGATTCCGAGTTCACAGATGGTTAATTAAATTTGATTTAAGCATAGAAACACAAATATCAGGAACATAAAAAGCTGTCAGATAGAAAGTCAGCATGGCTCTTAGGCATAAAATGGAAACTGCTTTGAAATGCTTATTTTAGCCGTATAATGCCAAAATGGGACATTTTAACAGAATTTCTGTCAAACAAAGATGTAAATCCTTTACTTTTATTGAGTTTGACAAATTGAAACCAGAAAACCATTCAGGAAAGTTGCCAAAGTACAGAATCTACATTTACGGAATTCATCTCTTAGGCCCGAGAACACAGTTATTTCGTAGTGCATTTCTTTTAGACAATAAATTCAAATTAAAAAAATCGCACCTGCTCTATCTCAAAAAGATGTTTACAGTGTAGTGTACTACTATTGATACAAATAATATCAAAATAATAGAAACTTCTACCAGCTCTAACTCAAAATATTGACAATTCTGTGTTAAGGGGGGCTAAAATTCAGTTTGACAGCTTCCGACATTCTAATTTTTGACCTTTTTTAACTGGACCCAATCACTACTTAACATAAAGATTCAGCACCCAAATTTTTTTAACATGTTATTTCATCCCCTTACTTAATATTTCATGCATAAAATATCAAGAAATAAATTTGGAAAGTGTATTAAAAAAAAAATGCAAGTTATACACTGTTCACACTAGGGACTATATTCGTAGACAACGAAAACCAAAGGACGATAACTGTGTCCTTGGACCTAATAGGATAGAAAGACTTGACCAATTTTAATAAAACTTTGCATGACTTAAGCTTAGGCAATTGTAAGATAGTTGGCCAAGTTTCATGGCCATAGGATATATATTATAGAAACTAGGGCCATTTTAATATTGAAATTTGGATGTTTATTTTTGATGTTTAAATCAAATATTTTCAACTGTCAAGATTTTGGCCTAAAAAATTTAAATATTGCAAAAATTTGCTTTTTAAATACTCTTGAATTTAATATAATAAGTATTAAAAGCAACGGAACACTCATTTGATTTATCAGATTTATTACAGTTATTCAAAAGTCAAATTTATATGAGCCTGTGCCTGAAAATAGAGATTTTCGAATTAAGGGAAGCCTTACATAAACATGCATTTTTTTCAACCAATTTGAAGTTTTTGAAAGTTTTTAACCATACATTATTCTTCCATATATATTAAATGTACTTTAAATGTAAAGAAAAGTTACAAAAAGCATACCACATGAGTATAAAATGGTCTTAGGCCATGTAAGACTGAGAATTATTTAGAGTCGATTTAGGCCGTAGCCCATATTTACATATAAAAATGCACACAGAGGCTATAAGGAATTGAAATTTGTTACTTTTTGCTCATTTCTATGCTAAGAAGTCATGATACAAGAAGTCTAATTGCAAAAGGACTCTTGAATTCAACTTTTTTTTGCAGACAATATGGTCTGATGACAGTTTTTCCCTTTTCAATGGAAAACTTGCATGTAGTTTTAGCCTCACTTGGCATATATTTGAACCACTTACTATCCTAAAGAAGAAAATTATGGTAGCATATGAAATGAATAGGGTGTACTGATCATTGTAAAGTGTTTTTTTTAACAGATTTAGTGAAATATTTGTGACGGACTACAGATTTTATATACAAAGCTCTTCACATTTCACATACATCAAACAGGCCGTTTAACCAGGGACATAAATACAAATATTCTGCACATTTTTTCTGTGATAATCTACTTTTCTCTAGATTCCGAGTTCACAGATGGTTAATTAAATTTGATTTAAGCATAGAAACACAAATATCAGGAACATAAAAAGCTGTCAGATAGAAAGTCAGCATGGCTCTTAGGCATAAAATGGAAACTGCTTTGAAATGCTTATTTTAGCCGTATAATGCCAAAATGGGACATTTTAACAGAATTTCTGTCAAACAAAGATGTAAATCCTTTACTTTTATTGAGTTTGACAAATTGAAACCAGAAAACCATTCAGGAAAGTTGCCAAAGTACAGAATCTACATTTACGGAATTCATCTCTTAGGCCCGAGAACACAGTTATTTCGTAGTGCATTTCTTTTAGACAATAAATTCAAATTAAAAAAATCGCACCTGCTCTATCTCAAAAAGATGTTTACAGTGTAGTGTACTACTATTGATACAAATAATATCAAAATAATAGAAACTTCTACCAGCTCTAACTCAAAATATTGACAATTCTGTGTTAAGGGGGGCTAAAATTCAGTTTGACAGCTTCCGACATTCTAATTTTTGACCTTTTTTAACTGGACCCAATCACTACTTAACATAAAGATTCAGCACCCAAATTTTTTTAACATGTTATTTCATCCCCTTACTTAATATTTCATGCATAAAATATCAAGAAATAAATTTGGAAAGTGTATTAAAAAAAAAATGCAAGTTATACACTGTTCACACTAGGGACTATATTCGTAGACAACGAAAACCAAAGGACGATAACTGTGTCCTTGGACCTAATAGGATAGAAAGACTTGACCAATTTTAATAAAACTTTGCATGACTTAAGCTTAGGCAATTGTAAGATAGTTGGCCAAGTTTCATGGCCATAGGATATATATTATAGAAACTAGGGCCATTTTAATATTGAAATTTGGATGTTTATTTTTGATGTTTAAATCAAATATTTTCAACTGTCAAGATTTTGGCCTAAAAAATTTAAATATTGCAAAAATTTGCTTTTTAAATACTCTTGAATTTAATATAATAAGTATTAAAAGCAACGGAACACTCATTTGATTTATCAGATTTATTACAGTTATTCAAAAGTCAAATTTATATGAGCCTGTGCCTGAAAATAGAGATTTTCGAATTAAGGGAAGCCTTACATAAACATGCATTTTTTTCAACCAATTTGAAGTTTTTGAAAGTTTTTAACCATACATTATTCTTCCATATATATTAAATGTACTTTAAATGTAAAGAAAAGTTACAAAAAGCATACCACATGAGTATAAAATGGTCTTAGGCCATGTAAGACTGAGAATTATTTAGAGTCGATTTAGGCCGTAGCCCATATTTACATATAAAAATGCACACAGAGGCTATAAGGAATTGAAATTTGTTACTTTTTGCTCATTTCTATGCTAAGAAGTCATGATACAAGAAGTCTAATTGCAAAAGGACTCTTGAATTCAACTTTTTTTTGCAGACAATATGGTCTGATGACAGTTTTTCCCTTTTCAATGGAAAACTTGCATGTAGTTTTAGCCTCACTTGGCATATATTTGAACCACTTACTATCCTAAAGAAGAAAATTATGGTAGCATATGAAATGAATAGGGTGTACTGATCATTGTAAAGTGTTTTTTTTAACAGATTTAGTGAAATATTTGTGACGGACTACAGATTTTATATACAAAGCTCTTCACATTTCACATACATCAAACAGGCCGTTTAACCAGGGACATAAATACAAATATTCTGCACATTTTTTCTGTGATAATCTACTTTTCTCTAGATTCCGAGTTCACAGATGGTTAATTAAATTTGATTTAAGCATAGAAACACAAATATCAGGAACATAAAAAGCTGTCAGATAGAAAGTCAGCATGGCTCTTAGGCATAAAATGGAAACTGCTTTGAAATGCTTATTTTAGCCGTATAATGCCAAAATGGGACATTTTAACAGAATTTCTGTCAAACAAAGATGTAAATCCTTTACTTTTATTGAGTTTGACAAATTGAAACCAGAAAACCATTCAGGAAAGTTGCCAAAGTACAGAATCTACATTTACGGAATTCATCTCTTAGGCCCGAGAACACAGTTATTTCGTAGTGCATTTCTTTTAGACAATAAATTCAAATTAAAAAAATCGCACCTGCTCTATCTCAAAAAGATGTTTACAGTGTAGTGTACTACTATTGATACAAATAATATCAAAATAATAGAAACTTCTACCAGCTCTAACTCAAAATATTGACAATTCTGTGTTAAGGGGGGCTAAAATTCAGTTTGACAGCTTCCGACATTCTAATTTTTGACCTTTTTTAACTGGACCCAATCACTACTTAACATAAAGATTCAGCACCCAAATTTTTTTAACATGTTATTTCATCCCCTTACTTAATATTTCATGCATAAAATATCAAGAAATAAATTTGGAAAGTGTATTAAAAAAAAAATGCAAGTTATACACTGTTCACACTAGGGACTATATTCGTAGACAACGAAAACCAAAGGACGATAACTGTGTCCTTGGACCTAATAGGATAGAAAGACTTGACCAATTTTAATAAAACTTTGCATGACTTAAGCTTAGGCAATTGTAAGATAGTTGGCCAAGTTTCATGGCCATAGGATATATATTATAGAAACTAGGGCCATTTTAATATTGAAATTTGGATGTTTATTTTTGATGTTTAAATCAAATATTTTCAACTGTCAAGATTTTGGCCTAAAAAATTTAAATATTGCAAAAATTTGCTTTTTAAATACTCTTGAATTTAATATAATAAGTATTAAAAGCAACGGAACACTCATTTGATTTATCAGATTTATTACAGTTATTCAAAAGTCAAATTTATATGAGCCTGTGCCTGAAAATAGAGATTTTCGAATTAAGGGAAGCCTTACATAAACATGCATTTTTTTCAACCAATTTGAAGTTTTTGAAAGTTTTTAACCATACATTATTCTTCCATATATATTAAATGTACTTTAAATGTAAAGAAAAGTTACAAAAAGCATACCACATGAGTATAAAATGGTCTTAGGCCATGTAAGACTGAGAATTATTTAGAGTCGATTTAGGCCGTAGCCCATATTTACATATAAAAATGCACACAGAGGCTATAAGGAATTGAAATTTGTTACTTTTTGCTCATTTCTATGCTAAGAAGTCATGATACAAGAAGTCTAATTGCAAAAGGACTCTTGAATTCAACTTTTTTTTGCAGACAATATGGTCTGATGACAGTTTTTCCCTTTTCAATGGAAAACTTGCATGTAGTTTTAGCCTCACTTGGCATATATTTGAACCACTTACTATCCTAAAGAAGAAAATTATGGTAGCATATGAAATGAATAGGGTGTACTGATCATTGTAAAGTGTTTTTTTTAACAGATTTAGTGAAATATTTGTGACGGACTACAGATTTTATATACAAAGCTCTTCACATTTCACATACATCAAACAGGCCGTTTAACCAGGGACATAAATACAAATATTCTGCACATTTTTTCTGTGATAATCTACTTTTCTCTAGATTCCGAGTTCACAGATGGTTAATTAAATTTGATTTAAGCATAGAAACACAAATATCAGGAACATAAAAAGCTGTCAGATAGAAAGTCAGCATGGCTCTTAGGCATAAAATGGAAACTGCTTTGAAATGCTTATTTTAGCCGTATAATGCCAAAATGGGACATTTTAACAGAATTTCTGTCAAACAAAGATGTAAATCCTTTACTTTTATTGAGTTTGACAAATTGAAACCAGAAAACCATTCAGGAAAGTTGCCAAAGTACAGAATCTACATTTACGGAATTCATCTCTTAGGCCCGAGAACACAGTTATTTCGTAGTGCATTTCTTTTAGACAATAAATTCAAATTAAAAAAATCGCACCTGCTCTATCTCAAAAAGATGTTTACAGTGTAGTGTACTACTATTGATACAAATAATATCAAAATAATAGAAACTTCTACCAGCTCTAACTCAAAATATTGACAATTCTGTGTTAAGGGGGGCTAAAATTCAGTTTGACAGCTTCCGACATTCTAATTTTTGACCTTTTTTAACTGGACCCAATCACTACTTAACATAAAGATTCAGCACCCAAATTTTTTTAACATGTTATTTCATCCCCTTACTTAATATTTCATGCATAAAATATCAAGAAATAAATTTGGAAAGTGTATTAAAAAAAAAATGCAAGTTATACACTGTTCACACTAGGGACTATATTCGTAGACAACGAAAACCAAAGGACGATAACTGTGTCCTTGGACCTAATAGGATAGAAAGACTTGACCAATTTTAATAAAACTTTGCATGACTTAAGCTTAGGCAATTGTAAGATAGTTGGCCAAGTTTCATGGCCATAGGATATATATTATAGAAACTAGGGCCATTTTAATATTGAAATTTGGATGTTTATTTTTGATGTTTAAATCAAATATTTTCAACTGTCAAGATTTTGGCCTAAAAAATTTAAATATTGCAAAAATTTGCTTTTTAAATACTCTTGAATTTAATATAATAAGTATTAAAAGCAACGGAACACTCATTTGATTTATCAGATTTATTACAGTTATTCAAAAGTCAAATTTATATGAGCCTGTGCCTGAAAATAGAGATTTTCGAATTAAGGGAAGCCTTACATAAACATGCATTTTTTTCAACCAATTTGAAGTTTTTGAAAGTTTTTAACCATACATTATTCTTCCATATATATTAAATGTACTTTAAATGTAAAGAAAAGTTACAAAAAGCATACCACATGAGTATAAAATGGTCTTAGGCCATGTAAGACTGAGAATTATTTAGAGTCGATTTAGGCCGTAGCCCATATTTACATATAAAAATGCACACAGAGGCTATAAGGAATTGAAATTTGTTACTTTTTGCTCATTTCTATGCTAAGAAGTCATGATACAAGAAGTCTAATTGCAAAAGGACTCTTGAATTCAACTTTTTTTTGCAGACAATATGGTCTGATGACAGTTTTTCCCTTTTCAATGGAAAACTTGCATGTAGTTTTAGCCTCACTTGGCATATATTTGAACCACTTACTATCCTAAAGAAGAAAATTATGGTAGCATATGAAATGAATAGGGTGTACTGATCATTGTAAAGTGTTTTTTTTAACAGATTTAGTGAAATATTTGTGACGGACTACAGATTTTATATACAAAGCTCTTCACATTTCACATACATCAAACAGGCCGTTTAACCAGGGACATAAATACAAATATTCTGCACATTTTTTCTGTGATAATCTACTTTTCTCTAGATTCCGAGTTCACAGATGGTTAATTAAATTTGATTTAAGCATAGAAACACAAATATCAGGAACATAAAAAGCTGTCAGATAGAAAGTCAGCATGGCTCTTAGGCATAAAATGGAAACTGCTTTGAAATGCTTATTTTAGCCGTATAATGCCAAAATGGGACATTTTAACAGAATTTCTGTCAAACAAAGATGTAAATCCTTTACTTTTATTGAGTTTGACAAATTGAAACCAGAAAACCATTCAGGAAAGTTGCCAAAGTACAGAATCTACATTTACGGAATTCATCTCTTAGGCCCGAGAACACAGTTATTTCGTAGTGCATTTCTTTTAGACAATAAATTCAAATTAAAAAAATCGCACCTGCTCTATCTCAAAAAGATGTTTACAGTGTAGTGTACTACTATTGATACAAATAATATCAAAATAATAGAAACTTCTACCAGCTCTAACTCAAAATATTGACAATTCTGTGTTAAGGGGGGCTAAAATTCAGTTTGACAGCTTCCGACATTCTAATTTTTGACCTTTTTTAACTGGACCCAATCACTACTTAACATAAAGATTCAGCACCCAAATTTTTTTAACATGTTATTTCATCCCCTTACTTAATATTTCATGCATAAAATATCAAGAAATAAATTTGGAAAGTGTATTAAAAAAAAAATGCAAGTTATACACTGTTCACACTAGGGACTATATTCGTAGACAACGAAAACCAAAGGACGATAACTGTGTCCTTGGACCTAATAGGATAGAAAGACTTGACCAATTTTAATAAAACTTTGCATGACTTAAGCTTAGGCAATTGTAAGATAGTTGGCCAAGTTTCATGGCCATAGGATATATATTATAGAAACTAGGGCCATTTTAATATTGAAATTTGGATGTTTATTTTTGATGTTTAAATCAAATATTTTCAACTGTCAAGATTTTGGCCTAAAAAATTTAAATATTGCAAAAATTTGCTTTTTAAATACTCTTGAATTTAATATAATAAGTATTAAAAGCAACGGAACACTCATTTGATTTATCAGATTTATTACAGTTATTCAAAAGTCAAATTTATATGAGCCTGTGCCTGAAAATAGAGATTTTCGAATTAAGGGAAGCCTTACATAAACATGCATTTTTTTCAACCAATTTGAAGTTTTTGAAAGTTTTTAACCATACATTATTCTTCCATATATATTAAATGTACTTTAAATGTAAAGAAAAGTTACAAAAAGCATACCACATGAGTATAAAATGGTCTTAGGCCATGTAAGACTGAGAATTATTTAGAGTCGATTTAGGCCGTAGCCCATATTTACATATAAAAATGCACACAGAGGCTATAAGGAATTGAAATTTGTTACTTTTTGCTCATTTCTATGCTAAGAAGTCATGATACAAGAAGTCTAATTGCAAAAGGACTCTTGAATTCAACTTTTTTTTGCAGACAATATGGTCTGATGACAGTTTTTCCCTTTTCAATGGAAAACTTGCATGTAGTTTTAGCCTCACTTGGCATATATTTGAACCACTTACTATCCTAAAGAAGAAAATTATGGTAGCATATGAAATGAATAGGGTGTACTGATCATTGTAAAGTGTTTTTTTTAACAGATTTAGTGAAATATTTGTGACGGACTACAGATTTTATATACAAAGCTCTTCACATTTCACATACATCAAACAGGCCGTTTAACCAGGGACATAAATACAAATATTCTGCACATTTTTTCTGTGATAATCTACTTTTCTCTAGATTCCGAGTTCACAGATGGTTAATTAAATTTGATTTAAGCATAGAAACACAAATATCAGGAACATAAAAAGCTGTCAGATAGAAAGTCAGCATGGCTCTTAGGCATAAAATGGAAACTGCTTTGAAATGCTTATTTTAGCCGTATAATGCCAAAATGGGACATTTTAACAGAATTTCTGTCAAACAAAGATGTAAATCCTTTACTTTTATTGAGTTTGACAAATTGAAACCAGAAAACCATTCAGGAAAGTTGCCAAAGTACAGAATCTACATTTACGGAATTCATCTCTTAGGCCCGAGAACACAGTTATTTCGTAGTGCATTTCTTTTAGACAATAAATTCAAATTAAAAAAATCGCACCTGCTCTATCTCAAAAAGATGTTTACAGTGTAGTGTACTACTATTGATACAAATAATATCAAAATAATAGAAACTTCTACCAGCTCTAACTCAAAATATTGACAATTCTGTGTTAAGGGGGGCTAAAATTCAGTTTGACAGCTTCCGACATTCTAATTTTTGACCTTTTTTAACTGGACCCAATCACTACTTAACATAAAGATTCAGCACCCAAATTTTTTTAACATGTTATTTCATCCCCTTACTTAATATTTCATGCATAAAATATCAAGAAATAAATTTGGAAAGTGTATTAAAAAAAAAATGCAAGTTATACACTGTTCACACTAGGGACTATATTCGTAGACAACGAAAACCAAAGGACGATAACTGTGTCCTTGGACCTAATAGGATAGAAAGACTTGACCAATTTTAATAAAACTTTGCATGACTTAAGCTTAGGCAATTGTAAGATAGTTGGCCAAGTTTCATGGCCATAGGATATATATTATAGAAACTAGGGCCATTTTAATATTGAAATTTGGATGTTTATTTTTGATGTTTAAATCAAATATTTTCAACTGTCAAGATTTTGGCCTAAAAAATTTAAATATTGCAAAAATTTGCTTTTTAAATACTCTTGAATTTAATATAATAAGTATTAAAAGCAACGGAACACTCATTTGATTTATCAGATTTATTACAGTTATTCAAAAGTCAAATTTATATGAGCCTGTGCCTGAAAATAGAGATTTTCGAATTAAGGGAAGCCTTACATAAACATGCATTTTTTTCAACCAATTTGAAGTTTTTGAAAGTTTTTAACCATACATTATTCTTCCATATATATTAAATGTACTTTAAATGTAAAGAAAAGTTACAAAAAGCATACCACATGAGTATAAAATGGTCTTAGGCCATGTAAGACTGAGAATTATTTAGAGTCGATTTAGGCCGTAGCCCATATTTACATATAAAAATGCACACAGAGGCTATAAGGAATTGAAATTTGTTACTTTTTGCTCATTTCTATGCTAAGAAGTCATGATACAAGAAGTCTAATTGCAAAAGGACTCTTGAATTCAACTTTTTTTTGCAGACAATATGGTCTGATGACAGTTTTTCCCTTTTCAATGGAAAACTTGCATGTAGTTTTAGCCTCACTTGGCATATATTTGAACCACTTACTATCCTAAAGAAGAAAATTATGGTAGCATATGAAATGAATAGGGTGTACTGATCATTGTAAAGTGTTTTTTTTAACAGATTTAGTGAAATATTTGTGACGGACTACAGATTTTATATACAAAGCTCTTCACATTTCACATACATCAAACAGGCCGTTTAACCAGGGACATAAATACAAATATTCTGCACATTTTTTCTGTGATAATCTACTTTTCTCTAGATTCCGAGTTCACAGATGGTTAATTAAATTTGATTTAAGCATAGAAACACAAATATCAGGAACATAAAAAGCTGTCAGATAGAAAGTCAGCATGGCTCTTAGGCATAAAATGGAAACTGCTTTGAAATGCTTATTTTAGCCGTATAATGCCAAAATGGGACATTTTAACAGAATTTCTGTCAAACAAAGATGTAAATCCTTTACTTTTATTGAGTTTGACAAATTGAAACCAGAAAACCATTCAGGAAAGTTGCCAAAGTACAGAATCTACATTTACGGAATTCATCTCTTAGGCCCGAGAACACAGTTATTTCGTAGTGCATTTCTTTTAGACAATAAATTCAAATTAAAAAAATCGCACCTGCTCTATCTCAAAAAGATGTTTACAGTGTAGTGTACTACTATTGATACAAATAATATCAAAATAATAGAAACTTCTACCAGCTCTAACTCAAAATATTGACAATTCTGTGTTAAGGGGGGCTAAAATTCAGTTTGACAGCTTCCGACATTCTAATTTTTGACCTTTTTTAACTGGACCCAATCACTACTTAACATAAAGATTCAGCACCCAAATTTTTTTAACATGTTATTTCATCCCCTTACTTAATATTTCATGCATAAAATATCAAGAAATAAATTTGGAAAGTGTATTAAAAAAAAAATGCAAGTTATACACTGTTCACACTAGGGACTATATTCGTAGACAACGAAAACCAAAGGACGATAACTGTGTCCTTGGACCATCTAAAAAGTTTCGTCACTCTCGTTAAATCTCGTACGTTTTTTTTTTTTAATTTTCGAAGTAGATCAAGTCAAGTTATCTAACTCTTAAAAATATTTGTTTTCTTTTATTTTCATAATATTTATTAAATAAACATTGTATTCTTGCTTGGCTCCAAATATAAGGTCAATTCTTCAAATAATGAAAACGAAATTAGCATTGGAATATCCGTAAGGACAATTTCAGGACATTAGTTTAACCTATATTTTTAATGGCTGCCAGATTCTCGTTTAATCGCGATCTTGAAAAAACGGGACAAAACGGAATAAATTCGATGTTAAATACGACATGAATTTTTATTTGTTTACAAAAACAAGAATTTAGAAATTTTAGTAACTTGTGCAGTTTATTTAAATTTTATTGTACCACGGAAATAACCGAAGTTTGGACAACAACATCTTACGCCATGTTTTCATCGTCTGCTTCATCTTTCCATTATCAGTGACAAATCTCCTAATTTACCACAGGTACTTCATTTAAAAGTCACAATATCATAATTAATGATAACATTTGTAGTGTAAAAGTTCCGTCCAGCCGTGGGAACACAGAAAAACCCTCTGCAAGCAATACATTTTGGGAGAAACGTAGCCGGAGGCGGAGGTGAAGGTAGTATACTAGTAAAATCTGCTAGAGAATTTCCAATATCAAGTTACAGTGATAATGAAGTTGGTTATACTGTGGAATGTGGTCACTGTTATTCCTAGCTAACAGACAAATGCAGTTGAAATTCAAAACTTAACAAAAGTTTAAAAAAAATATATATATTCAAATTCACAATCTTATAATTTTGTAGACTGTCACTGTACTTCCTTTGACAAACTCTCAACAAATCTTGTCATTAATTATGACACATATCTACCTTAAACAGTCCCAGGAGATGGAGACTGGTTTTTTTTTCACTCTCTAAGTTTAATCATTGTAAAAGGAGACTTGAGTCTGAGTGATACATTTAGGTATATATTGTATGCTCCCATATTGTCCAAAATTGGATTTTATGGGAATTACGATGGAGTTATGATAACCCATGATAATACCATGACTTTTGGTAGGTATAGAGCATGTTACTTGGAAGTATGTGGGCTACATCCTTTGAAATTCAAGCTGCAGACACATTATTTGGAGGCAATATAAATATTTGCCTCCCGCAGTCACCTGTATATTTTATGCGTCAGTTTAAACCTGATCAAAACATTTTCACTCTACCGAATACTTTTATCAGGTGCACATTTCAACCTATTAAAGCAATAAACAATTATGGCTATAACGTCACAGTACCCAAATTGCACCAAGTACCCAATTTGCACCCTATGTGTATGAATGTATTCAACAAAAATAACTGCAGAAATCTTACAAGTTTTTTTTTGAGACAAAACAATTTTGTATTGTTATGATTTGACATTATACACGTCTTTCAACATAGGTTAATATATTCAAATATACACAATTCGTTCACAGTGAGAATATACATGTATCAACAGATGAAGCATTCCTGGGAAAAAGTAAATCTACGAAAACATCAGTGTCGTCACCATGCGAAGTTATCTTATTATCAACTTTTAAAAATGTTAGCAACTTCACAACTACAAGTTAATTTTCATGACCAAAATAAAATAAAGTACAAACAAAACAGCAATAAAATGCTTCGCCAAGCACAGCCTGATACAACCACAGATGTAGATTCAGCATATAAAAAACACCAAAAATTTTATGTCAGTTGAAATCAAACATATTTTAATTTTGGACCCTTCAAACTTTAACATGGACTAATTTGAAAACAGGTATCAGGTGAGCCCAAACATTTCTATTCAGCAGCAGTCTCCAACTACATATCTCCTTAATTTTATATGATAGTCCCACAAAAATGTTGAAAATGTGTACATTTAATTTTTTTTCTAGATTCTCTCATGTCATGCATGTGAAAGCGGAACCTTTTTGGTCACTATTTATGTGTTGCGTCTAAATATGAATTGTAACACTTTATAGTGACCGACCAGGTCAAACAAATACTTCTCAAGAAACATGCAGAAAAAGAAGACAACTTGGAACAGCACCAGCCATGCCAGACTATGTAGGAATAAAAACTCAATTCGGAATAGCATGGACGATATGTTAGTGGTATGTCCTAAGACTCTTCTGAATAGTAAGGAAAGCTATCAATAATTCCGCAATTTTATCAGGTTTATCGTACATTTTCTGTTCAAATTTTCACACAATCAGTGAATCGTTCAAAAAGGCTAAACTAACGTTTTATTGCCAGCTGATTACTGAAAGTTTCAAACAATGACAAGCATTTCATTCATGAAATAACGTGTGCATTTCTGCGAAAAAATCATGTGCAATTTTGTGAATTAAAGGGAAAGAAGATCCTTTTGCGGTGCACTTGTGCATGTCAATTGCGAACTAACCCAATATATTTTCTATATCATGACCAGTCCACTGATAATGACGTCGACATTATCAAGGACAAGGAGTACACATCAAAGGAAAAATGCACAAATTACCGATAAAATAATTTACACACACTGTTTCGTGTGTATCACCTGCCATATCAGTATTTGTTGCATTTATATATAAATGAGAACAAAATGGAGAAATAATCAATGTAAAAATGGTAAATTTTTGGAGAAAAAACCCCAAAATTATTGGAAAAAACAACCCAAAAATGTTGCTTTTTACCACTGACTCCTAATCTGTTGGTACCATAACCCCCAAAATCAATTCTAACCTTCCTTTTGTGTATTGAACCTTCTGGTACAATTTCATACATTGTCATAGAGATCCATTTACTTAAACTAAGGTTATTGTCTGGAAACCAAATGTGTCTTCGGACAGCAACAGTGACATGATAGCATTACTCGAAAGCAAATTTTTGACATATTCCCCATTTCCATTCTCAATTTTATTTTGCCGTCGTATAAAAACTTGAAAAGTAAGCTAATAAAACAAATTATGCAAGTAATAACATAAAAACCGACTCTGAATTAGTACATGAAATTGATGTAGAAACCCACAAAAAGAAGATGATCAGGAATACATTTATACTGCTGAGCAGTGTTCTCCCCTCAAATTTTAAATAGCATCCTAGAAAATAGCAAAATCTTTAGATTATCAACTTAACAATCCTATTTATGGTTCCTTATATGCTTAGATGAAAATGAAAAATCTGATCAAAACATTATTCTAAACAGGCTCACTGTAAATTCAAACTCTTCTTTTAACAATCAGAATGCACCTCTTGCTGATCACATATATATGAGATGCAGGAAACTGGGAATACAATATGAACAACCAGCTAATTTAGAAAGTAAAAATAATTCAACAAACAGAAAGCGTTGTTTGCAATACTAAATAAAAAAAACAGCTACAACTTTTAGATATTGATGAAAAAGATATTCCAAATCGTCCACCTTTTCATGAAAATCAACAAAAAATTAATTTAATAAAGTTATGGATTGTATAACAGTATTCATAGTTTTGAAATTAAACAAATGTCTTATTGTTTTAAATTTTGTAAAATTTGCAAAGAAAAAAAAATGGATATGAAAATGCACAAGATAATGAATGTAAGCATTGTCATTTATATAAATCACCAATAAATTCATTTTCAGCAGAAAACAATATGGGAGCAACCATTTAGCTTCAAAGGGGGGAGGTATGGTTTTTTGTTTGAGTCAGATTTTTTACACGTGAAGCACTTCAATGCTATCAATCAAAATTATTTAGTCAAAATATAACACTAGAAGGTATGGGGAAAATCTGGATTCAGAATATTTTTTTTTGTCCTCTGCTTGAACAGAGTAATTTTTGTCACCATTTTTTAAAGAAAAATACTAGTCCAAATAATTATGACGTCCAGGAAGGCTATTTTAAATTTTTGCTTTGACGCCTTCCTGCGACGCACCAAAGCAAAAAAAAATACCATACCCCCTTCTGCCTTTTGAAGTTCAATGATCTTTCCCTAAACATTTTCCATCTAAACCTATTATTTTATTTTAGACAAAAACTATATGTAGGACCTTCGTCATTAACATGCATGAAATATTTGCCACTGGGCGTTAAGCAAACCAACAATCAATCAATATGTAGGACATAGATTTCGGGTAAGCTGGCATTCAAGGTAGCGCCTTCCTCATATTATATTAGAGTAGACTATACTAGAAAAAAAGAAGTTTTGTGTGTAAAGATATAGTTGTCTGATCAGGTGGGCTGGATGTATGCAAATAAAGATAGGTTGATATCGATCTTTTCTAACTATAAGGTTTTCGGTCTTCAGCCTAACTTACCGGTTAACCTTCAGTCAACTTTTAATCTTGCATTACACAATTACTTTTAATTGAATTTATCAGACATTTAATTAAACAATAATATCTCACCATTCGGGTCGAAATTTGCCATTCGAAGCAAACCGAGGTCTTAAATTACATAAAATCTAATAAAAATTCAAAGAGGATGCAGAAACGTTGTTGGTGTTTAGCTTCAGCAGGAGAAATGGTTTGTCTGAAAATCATAAACCGGAATAAAAATAATATGCAACAACTATCCCTTTGAAACTCATTTTGAGAAAACATAGAATTGTTAAGTTTTGGTTCCATATAATTGATGATAAACCTAATACTGTATATGATATTTGCCATCTCCTTTGTATTAATGCTTCAAGTGGTAAGAAAAACTGAGCTTCAAATGTGTGCGATTTCCTATTTAGTTAAGGTTTAAACCATGTACAGCATTGATTAAGAATGTTCGTGTATTTTTTGTAAAATTTATAAAGAATAGAGAAAACGGCCTAACATTTATTAGAATACAGAAATAAAGACCCCCAACCCAACCCTCTTTCATAACATTGGTTGGAATTTCATCATTTTTTTTTTATCTAATTGGCATATTTTTCATCTATATACATGATGCAATATTGTCAGTGGCGGATCCAGGGGGGTTCCAGGGTTTGGAATAATAACTGCAGGTAACCATAAAAAATATGTTATTGTTACTTGCAATTTCCGTATGAAATCGAGTCCCTCTTCAGAAAATACATTTCGGCAATTAGTCTCGGAAGAAACAATTGTTACTTTTTAAATTGTGGGTAATCGTAGCCAGTGGGACTGCCATATTTCTATTTAACCGGTATAATTTGAAGTTAATTGCCATGGTATTTATTCAGTTCAGATGAGGTAACTGGCTTAAATATATTGACGACGGGACTATTGCAGGAAAGTCTTTCTCGATCCGAAAAAAAGCATTTGACCTTGTTGATCATCTCATTCTCTGCAATAAATTACATTTATACAAAGTCTCAGATCATTCAGTGAAATGACTCGTGTCATACCTCTCTAATAAACCACAAAAAAGTGTTCAGGTGATACAGCTACAGATTCTGATTTAATCAAATATGGGGTTCCTTAAGGATCCATTTTAGGTCCCCCCTACTGTTCGTTTTATTCATAAATGATATGTCTTTAGAGGCATCAAATTCAGTCATTGACATGTATGCTGATGAAACAACTCTTCATACCCATGGTATAAATAAGTAAGAGATAGAGAGAAACTAAACCATGATGCCAACACTATAAATAATTGGTGTTTAAACAACAAAATGGTAATAAATCTGCTGGTTGGAACGAATCAAAAACGAGCTTTGGTAGGTCATAAACTAAATATATCAATACAAGATAGACCAATACCATCCAGTATCGAAACACAAAAGCTTCTATGTATATATATATTGATTAAAATTTAGACTGGAAATTTCAAATTGATAATGTATGTAAAAGTATAAGTTCTCGTATTGCAGCTGCTATTCAGAATTAAGAAAAATTTAGACATTAGTAGTAGAAAATTATTTTATAATGCTGATATTGTGCCCATATTTGATTTTTGTTGCTCAATATGGGAAAATTGTAATGCAGATGGAATTAAAAGAATTGCTAAGATGAAGAAAAGAGCTGCCAGCATTATACTGGATGCATCAATACTAACATCTACTTTAAAATTCTTAATAATAAAGCACCTTGTTACCTTAAAGAACTATGTTGTCCAATTATAAACCTACACAGCAGAAATTTAAGATCTTCTGAAAATAATAATCTAGCTGTAGTGAGGCCTAATACAAATTCGATGAAAAAATCATTCACATATAAACTACCAATGAAATAAAACTATGTGAAAATCTTGGATTTTTTAAAAGGAAAATGTGTAGATTTTTTTTAACTATAAATGATATGTAACAACTCTTGAACTATATCATGTCTTTTTAATGTTTGTGTATAATGTATAATTTTGTCTTAAAGTTTCTTTTTCTACAGACAATCATTTAGCGTAAAAGTTTAATTTTATGTTCAAAAATTGTAATATTTGTAATACTTGTTCTGTATGTTTTTTGTGAGTGTCTCAAGCTAGATAAGTGAATGCTTATTGAGTGACCCTCTTTAAATAAAGCCATTATTATTATTATTATTATTACTGCTTAATTATACTTTTCTAATTTGATTAAAATATCATTTTTCAATTATTATTAAATTTGTCAGTTTATAGACATTGAACCACAAGAATCCGTACGCAAGCTTGTCTGATGAAAACAAAACCAAGAAATAAAAAAATGAAGAAAATGAACGTGAATGGTTATGCACGAATGATTTTTTCGTGTCAGTTCATATTACAGACTACACTTTTTTTATTACCTAAAAATCTAAATAGAAAAATATTCACAACACAAACAATTAGACATTCTTTTTTTAAAAATTATGTAGCTCTTAAAAGAGCTGTTTCTTAGAAATTTATATTTCTGATCGTGTCTACATATTAGCCTCTCCATCATTTTGTACAAAATCTTCGTCATTGTTTACCAACAGGTTAACTTGGCGAATGACATCGTCAAACTTGGAAACAGCATACTTCAAGTAGATGAGCATCATTCGTTCCGAGACCTGGAGACGAGACCAGTACATCTCTGCATACACTTTTTGGTTAGACGCACTAGCCCTTTCGAATCTTTTCTGAATGGACCGAATTTTTTCTTCAAGGAACCTAACCTGTTTCTTTGCCAGACGGTATTTCCGTTCGTTTGCATGAAGACGGATATACTCTGCTCGCTGCTGTCTCGTGAAAGCAACCATTTCTGATATTAATAGTGATTCGGTACGGTGTATTCAGTATTAACCAGATTAACGTGTTTGAAGTATAAACCTACTGCATCTGCTTTTTAACGGAAAACGAAAACCCAAAATGGCTTCATGAGGGTGAGTTTTGGTAGATGACAGTATACACGTAAATTGGCTTCTTCTACGTGTCATATCATGACATAGAATGATTAACCAGTGCGATTTTCACTGTATGTAAATTTCTGTATTTTGACACGGTGTATCGGATTTTGCGTGGCTTCAGTTTCAAATAATACGATATGTTTGTGTAGTCCGGACTCGGATATGGCTTCTTACCCCCACTTTTCATATTATGGACAAAATGTCAAATAATTTCATGAAAACATATGTTGGAAATAAACCATTGGTCTTTGTATTCGGTTTTTCTTTTCTTTTCCTTTAAATGTGTATATACTATGTATATATGCGAAAAAAGAAGGAAAAAAACACACATGAAAACAAAGATTTCTCAACCACCCCTCTTCTATCTGTGAAAATATGTCTATGAAATAACTATCATAGTGAAACACTAAGGATTTTTTTATATCACGACTATTAAAATCCTTGGAAATACCAATGAATAAAGTTTAATATGTTATGAATATTAATAGTTTAACTGATCAGACCGTTAGTTTCGTCTTTTGAATATAATTTCACATCTTGTTATCCATTGACCTTTTATAGCCTAAAACAATCTGATCAAATTTCAGATCCATCGCGAAACTTTCACAGATGTTTTCTTTTTATAAGATTTGACTTACCGTTCACTATATTGGTTGCGGTAATTGTTGAAGGCCGTGTCGGGTGACATGCTATCTGCGACTTCAAGTAAATACCAGAGGAGTCAGAAAGAAAAATCAAAATACAAGGAGGAAAATACACGAAAGGATCAATTCAAACCAAACGCATGCAACAAAAACATCGTAGAACAGTGAAGCATTTTGTTATGCAAACTAGCAAACCTGAAATGGTATCAATTGCAATATCCGGCTACGTTATCCGACCGCGGTATATTAATAATTACCCACACGATCGGAAGCCTTATTCATTGACTGTTGTATGTGTAAAGTTAAGTGGCAAATATTACACGCATCTTTATAAATTTATTCAAGACGAGAACAAATTCAACAGTAAATCAAATAATTATAAGTACGTTGGTCGAGGTATGTTTTGTCACCTAATTTTGCAGAGCTGAGCATGTCTAGTTTTACAATTGTTTGTTGAACTGGGCATGCATTGTATTATTATTTTCATACGATCTGTATACAATGCACAATTCCCCAAGGAAATTGTACAAGTGAGCAGTTCATATATATACACCTGTGTGCGTTATTTTATTTGGCGGCATTTTGTCCAAGGTTATGGTTGTCTTTCTGATATTGTTTTGCATCTAACCCCCTTGTTTAATAATTTTGTATTAACACTGTGTCATAGATCAAATTTATTCGTTCAGTGTATGTTCACTTGTTTTTGTTAATATGTCGTTTGATTGAGTTAAGCCATTTCAATTGATATTTTATAGTGTGTCTTCCTATGTTGTGATGTTACACTATTGTTTCAGGTAGGATGAAAGTTAAAACGTTTAAACCCACTGCATTTGTTTGCACCTGTCCTAAGTCAGGAACCAGATGTTCAGTGGTTATCATTGTTGATGTGGTTCATAACTGTTTATCGTTCAGTCTCGTTTTTTATACAGATTAGACCGTTGGTTTTCCTGTTTGAATGGTTTTACACTAGTCATTTTTGGGGCCCTGTATAGCTTGCTGTTCGGTGTGAGCCAAGGCCCCGTGTTGAAGACGGTACTTTGACCTATAATGGTTTACTTTTACAAATTGTGACTCGGATGGAGAGTTGTCTCATTGGCACTCATACCACATCTTCTTATATAGATATCTTATATCTATACAAAGTAATGCAGCCTAGATCATCAAACAATTGTAAAAATGTGCATGCTTATGCACGTAAAATAAAGAGGGGCCTGATGGGTTATTTTCGTTCTTCGTGATCGGCGCATTTTCACTATCGTGATCCGTTTTTCTACAGATTTTTTTTTTTATATTTTCGTGATCCGTGATCATTGAAATTTATTTTCCATGAATCGTGATTGACAAAAAAATCAACTCGTGAATCGTGATGAGACCCCCCCATCAGGCCCCTCAATAATGCACCCAGGTTCGCCAAACAATTGTAAAACTGCATGTTTTACTATTTAATATATAATGTACAGTTTTACTATTGTTCGTTGAATTGGCCATACATTGTTTTACAATTTCCATGCGATCTGTTCACATCATCAGATGTACAATTCCCTGGAAATTGCACAAGTGAACACTACATATATATACATTTAAATGAATGCAGCCTATTTCATCAAATAATTGTATATAACTGTGAACTTGAATTAAATCATTGCACAATCATACAACAAGAGTGCACACGCTGAAATGTCTCGCCTTCTTTACTAATCATTGATATTATGTTGATAGTCCTAAATATAAAGCTTTATTACAACTGTCACATAAACTTAACATTAACCAAGTAAACTAAACATTGACCAATGAACCATGAAAATGAGGTCAAGGTCAGATGAACCATGCTAGGCAGGCATGTACAGCTAACAATTCTTCCATACAACAAATATAGTTGACCTATTGCTTATAGTTTAAGAAAAACAGACGAAAACACAAAAACTTAACACTGAGCAATAAACCTTGAAAATGAGGTCAAGGTCAAATAAAACCTGCGTGACTGACATATAGATCATAAAATATTTCCATACACCAAATATAGTTGAACTATTGCATATAGTATTAGAAAAAAAGACCAAAACTCAAAAACTTAACTTTGACCACTGAACCATGAAAATGAGGTCAAGGTAAGATGACACCTGCCAGCTAGACATGTACACCTTACAATCATTCCATACACCAAATATAGCTGACCTATTGCATGCAGTATTAGAAAGAAAGACCAAAACTCAAAAACTTAACTTTGACCACTGAACCATGAAAATGAGGTCAAGGTCAGATGACACCTGCCAGCTAGACATGTACACCTTACAATCATTCCATACACCAAATATAGTAGACCTATTGCATACAGTATAAGAAAAACAGACCAAAACACAAAAACTTAACTATAACCACTGAACCATGAAAATGAGGTCAAGGTCAGATGACACCTGCCAGTTGGACATGTACACCTTACAGTCCTTCCATACACCGAATATACTAGACCTATTGCTTATCATGAGTATCTGAGATATGGACTTGACCACGAAAACTTAACCTTGTTCACTGATCCATGAAATGAGGTCGAGGTCAAGTGAAAACTGTCTGACGGGCATGAGGACCTTGCAAGGTACGCACATACCAAATATAGTTATCCTATTACTTATAATAAGAGAGAATTTAACATTACAAAAAATCTTAACTTTTTTTTCAAGTAGTCACTGAACCATGAAAATGAGGTCAAGGACATTGGACATGTGACTGACGGAAACTTCGTAACATGAGGCATCCATATACAAAGTATGAAGCATCCAGGTCTTCCATCTTCTAAAATATAAAGCTTTTAAGAAGTTAGCTAACGCCGCCGCCGCCCCCGCCGGATCGCTATCCCTATGTCGAGCTTTCTGCGACAAAAGTCGCAGGCTCGACAAAAATGATAAATGGCGATGTCCTCGGCAAACATGATTTTCTTGGATGAACAAATCTTCATATCTCTCTCAGGCACGGAAATAAATGTATATCATTTCATAAACAATGCATTTAAAACATTTTTTTCAACACATATGCCTACATGTATACAGGTGTCAGACCACCAATAAGGTTGCTAATTTCTAAAATGGCGGCCCGCTCAAAGGACGTTCACTAAAGCAAGAGAAAGCAAATGACGTTTTGATTTAAGTGCAAAAAATTAAAATGCTACTCGAAACGGACAAAATGTATGGCAAAAAAATAGCCGAAAGTGGTCTTGATATGGTCTTGAATTACCTTATGATTGGGTTTAATTCAAATGAGTTACTCTCTTTAAATAAAGATATTATAATAATTATTATTATTATTGAGTTAGTATTTACATACAATACCATTTATACAATTATTTTTCTTAGAGGTTTATTAATTTCACCGAAAAATATTGTTAGATATGAGAAATATCAACATTTTTTGTTGATCTGGATTGGGTTGCTCAAATCGTTGGATAATGTTTAAAACCGGTGCCGGTGGTTATATATATAATATTTGCACTAGAGCTTATCCACTGGTTAACTTTAAACCAATGGATTATTTCTATTGCTCAAACATTATTTAGTGCATAAAACGTTCCATCTGCTGGATAAATTTAGCCAGTACTTTTTGGTTGGATTTAAGTATTAGCCATTGGTTAATGACATCGTTAATTATTGCAATGGGGTCTTTTTTAAAATCAAATTTTTAAATTTCAGATAATTTCATTGTTTATAATAATAACAGACTATACAAAATCAAGATTGAAAAAAAATTAAATATAAAACTGGTTAAGTACAGGCCAACCGTTGGTCGAATATGGTTCAGACATTAAAAACTGGTTAAGTACAGACAGAGAATGGGGTTAAGACTATAACAGACTGGTAGATTATTAGTTCAGACTTAGTTAGTATGGTCCAGATAATTAAGGGTCCAGTATAAATAAGTTAAGTTGAGTCCTGCTAGTATAAGGGGACCAAGAACAAATTATGATTACACAAAAACCATTGGTCTACAATTACTGCATCATTTATTTGAACAAAATTGTCAATTAAATATCTGTCATATAAGGTATTTTGAATCCCATGAACATTTGATCCCCCCTGAAACAAGAAAATTCTGCCTTTTACTTCGATCGTATACAGTAAACACTCACTTATGGCGTTTTACATGGTGATTATGACGTCAATAAGTATATATGCCAAGCTATAAAGCCGCATCATCCCCATTGAAAGCATGGCCCGGCTATATATATACTACCACAGTGTTATTTAATTTCATATACTTTATACTTTATACAAATTGTGATTACCAGTCCAGAAATTTTTATTCTACTGGTACATCCAGTGGTATAGTTGAACATATCCATAGATTCAATGTTATTACACGTTGCTATGCATTCTATCAGGTTCCAGTTTTACTCGGAGGTATAAAATAAATGCTTCAACCCTGTACTCAATATCTGCTTTATTGATCCTTTTGAATTAAAAACATTTCTATAAATCTTTGATTCTCAAAAATTCAAAACTATGATCATGATGATATTTCACTTTGCCATTATTGATTTTGTTGATACTTATAAAACTTATTTTCAATTTAGTATGTGTAACTTGGATACAAAAAATATAACTAACATAAAATTTCAAATCCTATTTAATATTTGTTTGATTCAATTTCCAAATTTCCTTTAGGTGACTTTAAATTTGCATTTTCTTTACTTATATCATAGATATTTGACACAGTTTAAAAAAAATTAAATCTTTCCCAGATGATTTATCAAGGCAGCCACCTAATCCACTCTCTTTGTTATAGTAGTAGTAGTAGCAGCTAGAACTAATATTCATTTCGCTATTGCCCATGTTTATTTCCCCCTTATTTAAAGAGGGTAGGGATGCCCTTTACCGTCAGGCGTCAAACGGTCATATTCGGCTACCGTTAACATCAAATTGGTTAAAATTTTATCGTGATTCATCAGAGGTCTCAAATAATTTATCGTTACCATTTTTTTTGGAAAGAATTTAACATGATTAGTCAATATCAGTATATTGCTTTATCGTCATAAAGAAAGTGTACAGTACATTTTATCATCATGCACTTAAAACTATCGTTAACGTCATTTGGCTAGATTTTTTATCGTTATTCGTCATGAAGGTACCCCCATTACGACCCTCTTTAAACTGATTCACTGAAAATATTTTTAAGTTATTGTCATGGTTATTTTACTTTTATTTAAATGAAAGGGATCCCATGTATATTTCCCGTAATATACTTGTATTGTTTGAGCTTTTGATTTTTGCCATTTGATATATATTAAGGGACTTTCCGTTTTGAATTTTCCTTGGAGTGCAGTATTTTTGTTATTTTACTTTTCAAATTTTGTGGATCACAGTACATCTATGCATAAAAGAACAAATGTTTCTTGTTCATGTTGAATACATAGTGGCAGTATTTCTTGCATACTCAGGACGAAAACAAAATACGTCAATTCTTCAAGGCTTGTTAGCACAAATATAAACTGCCTCTTTTGAAAGAGGATGTGTGAGATAGGGCAGAAATTTTACCTTACAACAGGCCACCAATAATTACAGACATCTTAAGGAGATATTACAAGGATTCTTTAACGTGCAGTGCGTGGCATTTGCCTGCATGAGGCATTGGATTTTACGTTTCCATTCCGATAGGACGTGTCTCGTATCTATACATCCAGCACAACATATAAATTCAAAGCGAGGTTTAAATGAAATTTGAGGAAGGTGAAGAGTAGGCCACGTTAAAATGTGACCTTGCCGAACTATAGCTTTGGTAACTTTTGACCTAAAATAATCTTCAAATATAGAACTGTTCAAACGTTAGTACGTACACAATAGGACGCTCTATGAAATTGTACCACATGGTTCTATACCTCACAAGGAAGGTTGGGATTGATTTTGAGGGTAATGGCCCAAACCGTTGAAAAAGAGAGGCGAAAGATACCAGAGTGACATTCAAACTCATAAACTGACAACGCCATGGCTAAAAAAGAAAAAGACCAACAGACAAACAATAGTACACAAAACACAACATCGGCATAAAGGAATTAAGGGGCAAAAAACAAGGATTTTCTGGTATCAAGACAATAACTTAAGGGAGCTACCATTTGATTTTTATGGGGGGGGGGCTAGGATGAAATTTGAAAAAAATAGGATGGACAGGAGTTTTGAGTAAAAAAAAAAAGG
Source organism: Mytilus californianus (assembly GCF_021869535.1). Classification (NCBI taxonomy): domain Eukaryota; kingdom Metazoa; phylum Mollusca; class Bivalvia; order Mytilida; family Mytilidae; genus Mytilus; species Mytilus californianus. Next base: position 53,561,624 of record NW_026262679.1, on the reverse strand, counting down.
CAGGATGACAATTTAGTTTAATAAAAAAGTCAGGATAAACTAAAAAAAAAAGGCAGGACCGAATAGAGGGAAAAATAAAAAGGCAGGACAAAATTTTCAATCCTAGCCCCCCATAAAAATCAAATGGTAGCTCCCCAAGTATAAGTCTATGAAATTATACCACTAGGTTCCATACCAAAACTGAAAAGTTGGGATTAATTTTGGGGATTATGGCCCTGACCGTTTATGAATAAGGACCAAAAATAATACTTTTCTAATACTTTGTATAAATTGCTTAATTACTGTCAATTCAGAAATAATTGCAAACTTTTTATTAATGCAAATAATCCAACTGATTGAGTATCACAATAATAAGAACTTGTATTTTTATATCTGATACAAAGATATGTATGCAGATTTTCATGAAATAACAATAATTAATCTCGCATTTTTGTCCATTTTAAAAAAATTGCAATAATTTCTGAATTTACAGTATTTCTTGACCAATTTGAATGGGGACCCCGGGTTTAATTCCAAGTCTTGAATTCTTGGGGTCTTTATAATGCTGAATCTAACCATTTCTTTAGATTTTGGATTTTGGGCTCACTATCAAATTTGTTCACATTGAGGTCCAAGGGGTCCAAAATTAAGCTTTGTTTGATTTCATCAATAATTGAATTCTTTGATATGCTGAATCTAACCATGCATTTATATTTTGGATATTGGACCATAATAAGTAAATGTCCAATTTCAAATTTTTAAGTTCTTAGACCACATTCATTCTAATTTTTTTGTCAGAAACCTATGTATGCTGTGTCAAATATTTCATCACAATCAAAATTCTGAGCTGTATCATACTAGTGCCCTAAGTGTTCAGGTCGTATCAAGCTGCGCCCTGTGGAACATATTATTTTTAAACAAACCTATCCATATCAAACACCATCATCTTCAACAGACACACTGTGTTTCACTGTGCCAACATGCAAAACTTTTATTGCGTACCAAAGGCTACTTTTCCACAGATTCACTCGAAAGTTACCTGTCGATTTAAACTTTTGTAAGTTCTTTTGTCCCATCTAATAAAAACAATAGCTATTGTTCTCTGTGCAGTTTATTCACTGGGACCTTTAAATTTCTTCTAAGAGAAATCTATCACTCATTGATTAATTTACCTGAGTTAAAAAGTGATCTTCTAAATTGATGAAAATACATGTATTATTACTCACAGAACTGCATGTGATGTTGTATTATTCTTCAATATAAATAATATATTTTCAATCTGTTTAATATAACACTGATTTAATCATATGACAAAAATTTTATCATTGTTCCCATTGAAATTTGCAATTTTTGTGTGTTTGTTATACGCCCGTCAAAATTTTGACGGGACGTATTATGGTATACAAATGTCCGGCGTCGATCCACATGTCCCACCTCAACTTGAGAACAACTTATCCAAATTTCATGAAACTTAATATAGTTGTTTCTTATGATGGTCAAACGATCTGTATACTTTTTGATGAAAATAAGATTAAAATTTTTTGAGATACGGAACTTTGTGTTACTAAAACAGGGGTATGTATTTTTCACATGTCGCGCCGTATCTCAAAAACGATTTATGATTATTGCTTAAAACTTTACACACTTCTTAATTATATTAATCTAAAGATCTGTATACACTTTTTGGTGATGATTCAAAAATTTTATTTTAGAGTTATTGATTTTTTTATTAAAAAAAAGGGGGGTTTTCACATGTCGCGCCGTATCTCAGAAACTATTTATGATTATTGCATAAAACCTCACACACAAAACGACGAGCATATCATGCGCTCGTGGCGCAGCTGTTTATTTAGTTATAGAATACATTTAAGAAGGCCTTGATCTAAACATCGTCATTTTCTAGTTCTTATTTGTCAAACACACAAAAAGACAAATTTTAATAGGAACAATGTTGAAAATTTTGTCATAAATCAACTTTTAAATTTTGAATAAGTGTTAATTATATTGAACAAATTGAAAATGTATTATTGATATTGAATAAATACAACATCACATGCGTTTTTGTAAGTCCTTATTTAGTATTGGTACATGTATTTTCACCATTGAAAGTTTGAATTTGGTTCACAATAATGACGTCTGTAAACTGATGAAAGTCTAATGGATGCTTTGTAAAACAGTACACTGGTACTTCTCAAATAACAACTATTATACAATTTTGTTTATTATAAAGCAAAATACAATGTATAATAATATCACGCATATATAAATAATGAAAACATATTTATACTGTAAATTCAAAAAAAATTTGCAAGCATTTATTTAAATTAATTATTGTCATTAAGGACATGTTGCAAATAAATAATGCTATCAAAATTTAAAATATAATTTTATTTTTGCAAAATCTATCTCGGTGTAGCAATTTTCAGTAAAAAAAATATATCAAAAATCTGTGAATTTTCAATAATTGGAAAATAAATAACAGCATTAAAAAACAAAAATTTGTGAGTTTACAGTAAATGGAAAATAAATAATAGCATTAAAAAATTAATCATTTGGCTTTCAGAATCATCACTTAAGGATTTTAATAAACAAAAATGCAACATATATGTGGTTTGCATGATTATTATTGTCCACAGGATTGAACACACAAGGCAGCAGCAGGAACACACCTGTAAAAGGAATAAAATAATATTTCATTTGTTGACAATTCAAAGTTATTAAGTAATGTTAAAATATATGAATTAGGTAATGTTTAAATATTTGAGTGGCAATTTTTCTTTTAAATAAGACAGATATTGTTGTATGTAAAAATACTTGTTTTCTATTCAAATTTATTGATTTACCAAAAAATATTGCAATAGAAATCGTGCAGCTAAATTTGTTATAAAATGGAAAGCAATCTTAATATACCAATTTTGATTTTCAAGGTGTTAAAATTACTATTACCGGTATCGCATTAATCATTCATTGAGTTTCAGACAATTGCAGAAGTTATTAAGCTGAAAATTTGAAAAATGTACATACATGGTAAAATAATTCAGGCTATTTTGATAAACTTTCATTGTTTAGTTCAAGTTTTATGACATTTACTTTGTTTTCTCCATATATTGACTGAAGAAATGAATTCTTTGGAAATTTGTATTGAAAGAAATACAAAACTGAATAAGAAGCAAAGTTTAATATAATTAAGACATCTTATCTTTGTAACAGCACTTGCAAATGAATGTGAGGGTATCTCCCCTTTACAAGTAAACAAAATTCTTTATTATCATAAAAACAATGATTCTCTTTATGATTCAGTACTTGGTCATTTGGCAAAAGTTTAAAGATGGAATAAGTGAAAGTAGTTAAAAAGGACTATAAACCTTCTCAACTATAAAAATATCTGTTTACATCTATTAAGGTAACAGTAGAAAATATCAAGACGATATAAATTGCAAACAATAAAGATTTATAGAAAGTTAAACTGTCCACAAGATTTCATCAATTGATTAAATTTGTATGTGGATGAATAAATATATTCTCACCTTGAAACAGATCCAAATGCTACCCCAGCCAGTATCCCTATGGACAAGCTGTGATGCTAACCTGTAATACAAAGTTGAATCAGTTATTTAAACTCCTCAAAATAATCTACTGTGGATTCAGATATTTTAATGGGCATTGAGGGAAAATCGAATTTCTGTGGATTCATTTAATATTCAACAATCATGGGGATTGAGGAAAAATTGGATTCTGTGGATATTTGATTGAAAGTCGATTGATAGAAAATTGGTACTTCGTTGTTGAACATTTAAAATTTGTGGTTCACTATTACTCACGAAATCTAGTGGGTATTCAGTTTAAAACTTGACAAATAGAAAAAAAAGTCAAAAACAATTTCTCTTTTCTAAGCTTGGCAGTATTTTTACCATTTTGGACAATCATATACCCTCTTTCCTCTGGAGCTGAATATCTCCATGTAATTCAATCTTTTCTGATACCTGAACCATTATTAAATTGATATCAAATACTAATAGATTAAAAAAAGTTTGTATACCTACCAACATGTTAGCAGTATCAGATCTCCAATTCTTACTCCCAACACCATGAAATCATTGTCATTACATCAGCCTATAAACAAATAATAAAATAAATGGAGAATGTGTCTATGGGCCACAGATGCCCCCGCTTGTAAATATGCATGAGTCAACTTCCACATAGATCGTTTTGTGATCATAAGCATTGTGTATAAGTTCATAACATTTGGTTGAGGCAAACTAAAGTTAGAGAATGGAAACCAATTTTTGAGATGGACGGGACAGACAGACGGACAAGGGTTACACTTAATGCCCCCTCCAATACGGCAAAGGCATAAAAATATACTTGTTTGATTTATTCCTTTTACATATCAATCCTAGCACGAAAGATTTCTTTAACAAAACAGTATATTAATAACATATACTTGTTTAAGAAAACTATCGGTGCTTCAATTGATCTGTTATATTTTCACAGCAATATGGCATTATAGCCGTGAGAATATAACATTGTAAACCAATGATCTTATGTTGTGCTGAACACCACTGTCCCAGGTTAGGGCAGGGTTGAGCGCTCACAAACATGTTTAACATCGCCACATTCTTTATGCGCCTGTCCCCAGTCAGGAGCCTGTAGTTCAGTGGTTGTATTTGGTTCATGTATGTCATAATTCTATTGAATTGTTTCCCATTTTTTCATGTCGGGGCCTTTTACAGTGGACTATACGGTATGGGTTTTTCTCATTGTTGAAGCTGTTTGGTTGTCTATAATTTATGTCATCCACTTCATTTAAACTTTGGTGGATAGTTGTTTCATTGGCAATCATACGACATCTCCTTATATTTATAAAGGTTTATTGTAACCTATAACGATACTGATTACATATTTTTTCAATCCTCAGGGCACATTATTTTCCCTATATTTTTTTTATAGTATAATGAACATATCTTTTGATTCAAAAACAGAATTATAAACCTACTTATATCTAAGCTGTAGTAGACTAGGCCACCAAGCCTTACTCCAAATACCATGAAACATGTCCCAGAAATAACCTAAAAGGAACTAGATATCATTGAGATGGGAGCCATATCTGTGGGCCCTGCTGTGAATAATGTGTGGTAAAAAATTTGTATCTTTATCATTGGATATGGGGTTGTCAACTGAAACCAAAGTTTTTGACTTTGACCTTTGACCTAGGAAGTTGTACATAAATTATGACACACGTAACACCCTCTGGTGTTGGTTTATATAAATGTCAAGTATAAATTTTGAAATCATAACGGTTCTCAAGATATAGAGTGGACACGATCTTTACCATAGGACATGGGGTTGTCAACTAAAACCAAAGTTTTTTACCTTGACCTTGACCTTTGACCTAGGAAGTTGTACATACATTATGACACACCCTCTGGTGTTGGTTAATATACATGTCAAGTATAAACTTTGAAATCATAACGGTTCTCTAGATATAGAGCTAACACAATTTGTTACGGATGGACTGACGAACAGAAGGACGGACAGACTGATCACTATAGGGCATCCGCCATTTGGCGGGGCCCTAATTAAAATTGACACAAATTAAATATTTTTCCAATTTAACTAAACTATCATCCTTAAACTTTATAAAAGTTTTTTCGTTTCTTACTACCCAATAATATAGCATCAGTCCTGTCTGTGTAGGAATTTAAGAGCTGGAAAAAGGTTTGATTTCCAACTGCACAAAAATTATCCAAGTAATCTCCCATTGAATGAAACATTATTGTTTTGTTTGTTGTACTTGTCTCCCCGTAAAGATAAAATGGCCCGAGAACACAGTTATTTCGTAGTGCATTTCTTTTGGACAATAAATGATTACTAAAAAAATCCCACCTGTGCTTTCTCAATAATATTTTTAGTGTGGTGTACTACTTTTGGGACAAATTATATCAAAATTATAGAAAACTTCATCAGCTCTAACTCAATATATGTACAATTTTATGTTAAGGGATCTTGAATTCTTTTGACAACTTCCGAAATACTAATTTTTAACCTTTTTTAGCTGGACCAAATCACTATTTTAAAATTCATGACCCAAATTTTTTTAGTGTAATTTCATCCCCCTACTTGCTATTTGAGGCATAAAACATGGAAGAAATAAATTTGGAAAGGGTATTAAAAAAAATTGCAAGTAACACTCTGTCCACACTAGACTGTATTTGTAGACAACGAAAATCAAAGGACGATAACTGTTCCTGGACAAAATAATTTGATATTATAATTGTTTTCATATACCTCGTAACTTATTATAAAATATATGAAAATGGTAAATGAACTCGCTATTGGTGTTATGAATGAGAAAGATAAAAATAATCATATTGTTTGTTGTCTTGTGTACTTTTATGTACTGATGTTCATTTCTATAGAATCTATAAAAATTGTATGGCTTAAACTTGCCTGATTTCATTCATGGTACAGCCTCCGACTTGGTTCAAGATCTATTTAATCATCTTCCTTGGAACTGCTATTGATTCCTTACTGTTGTTAAGTGTTTTTCAACATTGGTTTTTATGCTATAAAAATCCACTGTCCACTTGAATAACTGAAATGTCTGCTTCATTCACAATATATAAAAAAAAAAAATATACAGTTTGTCACAAAATTTTCTATTTTTTTTCTAACAATAATTTTTTTTCCCCCGATCATGATGATTTACTGGATTATTATAACATAATGTATTAAGTACCAGAAGTGTGTTAAAACATATCCAATATTTTGAAAATTTCCAAAAAATTGGTTGTAACCCACAATTTCTTCCAACCTTTAAAACTATTATCTAGAACTCTCCTTACAGTAATGTTTATTTACAAAGCTCTATATAATAGCAATAGACTAGTTAGCAGACATCTGATATATAAATACTTATACACATATAATAGACATAATTAAAAAAATTGCCTACACTAAAGGAACTTCCAGTACGAGGAGTAAAACAGGGGTATTACCTCCCCTTGCCCTTAATTTCAGCCTGTTTGGACTCCACTGCCATCACAACTGAAAAACACAGTATCTGTAGTGAAAGGCTTCTGTATGATACATTTAGTCAGTAACATGTCGGTGATAGTATGAAATAAAAAATTAAAAATCAATTAACTTTGTAGACAGTCTTTCTATATGTTTCTTTAATTTTCAAGACTAGACAAAAAAATGCAGAGCAAAATCGAATTGTTTAAAATAAATCATCGACCATTTCTTAAATTTGGAAGCATAGTTACAGTACCTCTTCCTTTCAGTCGTACTAACATTGATTTAAACCTTTAACTTGGCAATTGGAGAAAATGTTGAAAACAAAACAAATTTCAAGCCTCACTTTTTAAATAAAAAATTAAAAATTAACTGTTTAAAGTGGAGAAATGTCTTCTCACATTCGATTCAAAGGTAGAATCTAAATTTCTACAAATTTTGAATTTTAAACCTGGGGGATTTTTTAAGAACGGTTATGCAACATTTTCAACATTCACAATGTTAAATGGTTTAAGGAACTATTTACAATGAGAATCACACACACAAGTTTAATTTTAAGATAACACCCATATGAATGTTTCATCTAATGAATGTAGACAAAATATAGATGACAGCCTAGTATCGAAGGTCCAAGGTTGAAAATTATCCCAAGGTTTGATATATTTCATGTGTGAATTATAAAGATTACTGGAAGATGATAGTTTCAGGTGACTGAATGAAAGTATTGGAAATTATAGATAATAATCTTTTTTTTTTGTTCGGTCAAAACAATATAAAATATGTGAAGTACCCAGATCATTCACATTAGACTTACTAAATATTATTTCTACTGCAGGTCTTCCTTCGTTGCCGTCTTGGCTTTTCAGAACCAGACAAAAAGCCGATGTACGTATATACTTTTTGGATTTTTTTTCAACTTGTGCTTAAATTCAATTCAATATACCGTACAATATTAACTTTTATTTGGAGTGCTTAAATTTAATTTAATATTCAGAATGCATTTTTTCAATTTTTTTCGATTTCAGATGCATCATATCGTGTCAAATACAATTAGATTTTGATTTAAAATGTTTTTTAACTTCATTTTGAAAATTATAAACAAAATTGAAAGCTTAATGCACTAATATTGGTCTTTTCGATCTCAATAACTATCAAATATCAAATGTATATCATTTCACAATTACATTAAAAGATCCCTTTGAATAACACACATCATATTCTGAATACATTGAAACCACTGAACCATCCATAGAACAAAAGCAAGATACAGACAATAAAACCTGACAAATCAAAACTAGCTCTAAAAACAACTATGTTAAATGTTAGTAAAGACGCAGCACTTGAAGCGCAATGTATTTCTGAAATGATCATTTGATATTTGTTTATATATATAGCAAACTTTTTTCAGATAAGATAAATATTCTGTAACAAAATTATACTTTTAACCATTATTTTAAATCAATTTTAATTCATGGTTTGTGTTTTTCTACAATCTGACAATCATGATGCATTTAGAATAATGTAAATTTGAAATTTGAAATAAAAATATTGCATGTCCTTTTATTGCAAACCTATTTTCACTTACATATACACTGTTATCACAGAGATATGTCTCGCTTTTTTGTAATTTCGATAATGCAAATGTTGAAATTAAAATAGCAACACTTTAACATGTAAGTTTTGCAAATATTCAAAGTCAATAAACCATGACTGAAGGTAAATGGCTAAACAATCTCCTTGGAAATGAGATGTGCCAATGCAAATACAACTGCATACCAAATACCATTGACTTATCATAAGTAGTTCTCTTTAAACAAACCTAAACACAAACTAATACATGTAAACTAAGCAAAATTTCAAAGTCAATTAACCATAACTGAGGGGCAGGGTCAAATAATCTCCATGGTAATGAGATGTGCCAATGCTAATACAACTGCATACCAAATATCATTGACCTACCATTCGTGGTTCCCAATAAACCAACTTAATCACAAACTAATACATGAATACTAAGCAAAAGTTTCAAAGTCAATAGACCATGACTGAGGGGGTGGGGCCAAATAATCTCTAGGGAAATGAGACATGCCAATGCTTATACAACTGCATACCAATTATCATTAACTTACCACTAGTGGTTCCCCATAAACTCATGCACCTAATCATAAACTAATACATGAAAACTAAGGATAAATTTCAAAGTCAATAGACCATAACTAATGCGGCAGTGCCAAATAATCTGCATGGTAATGAGATGTGCCAATACTAATACAACTGCATACCAAATATCTTTGACTTACCACTAGTGGTTCACCATAAACTAGACCTAATCACAAACTAATACATTGTTGATGCCGCCGCCGACGCCGGAAACAGCAGACCTATGTCTCGTTTTTTGACTCCGTCAAGCGAGACAAAAACTGATAGAGCTAACCACACATATGTCTCTATAAACAATTCATATACATTGCCAATATTTTTTCAAGTCTTTCACTTTTTGCTGATTGTTCTGCCATCCTTGGTATAGTTGGAAATAAAATAGTCATTATTATTCAGCATCTACAGAAATCACCAAATATTTATACATAATGTTTTTTAAACATTTTCTTATTGTTGAAGGACTTTTTTCCCCCTCTTTTTTTTTTCTATTTTTCTGCTTCTTCAACAGGGTCATCAGAAAGAAACAATCAATTAAAAAATCTACTTCAATGTATAATACCCATCCTCACACTTCTACCAGTGAGCGTATCTTTAGTTTGAATTGGCTGCATCATCTTTCCATATGGACATCTTCCAAAACTTCAGCATGATATCTCAAAGTCTCTACAGACATAAGTAGGAAGCCTGTAGCTGTCGTAGATCGCTAGCGAACATCTTTGCCGCCCATCCTCGCGAGTCAGCGACAGAGGCCATCTCAACATCGATGAATGTCGTCCCGTTTGGAGGAAACCAGCTAATTAAAGGAAACACCACAAAATGCAAAATTACTTACATTGCCTACATTTCTTCAAGTCTTTTCACTTTCTGTTGGTTCTTCTGCCATCCTTGGTATAATTGGAAATAAAAGAAAGTTATTATTACTCAGAATCTACAGAAATCACAATATTTTTATACATAATTTAGCAAAAAATCAACCATATAGACAATAGTTGAAAGTTTTCATTAGATATACACAATTTACTGTATACCTTTGGCAAAATACATCACTTAGTTTTGGAGAAGTTCTGATTCCTTCTCAAGCTTAAAGTTTTAATCATTTTCTAATTTTTAAAACTTGTCTGTGAACTTATGAAACACAGCAATACTTTCCTAAAGTTTAAAGGGTTGGTTGGCTTGCTTGCTTTGTTTGTATAAATGTTTGCTCAAGCATTGTAATTAAGATTGACATCTGCAATCAATAGATAGGTGGGGCTTCAGCTTGTATACATTATACTCATACTTAAATGTTATTGAATGTTAAGTATAATGCAGAGTATAATGTATACAAGCTGAAGCCCCGCCTATCTATTGATTGCAGATGTCAATCTTAACTACAATGCTTGAGCAAACATTTATACAAGCAAAGCAAGCAAGCCAACCAAACCTTTAAACTACAAGCATTAGGAAAATAGCTCTTAAGGGTTTCTTTGTTGTATACAAAGTATATTTGACATTTTCGCTCTCTTATCTATTTTTCTTCTTCTTTAATGGGGAAGTCAGAAAGAAACAATCAATTAAACAATCTACTTGCCTAAATTTCTTCAAGTCTTTCACTTTCTGCTGGTTTTTCTGCTCTCCTTGGTATAATTGGAAATAAAAGAAAGTTATTATTATTCAGAATCTACAGAAATCACAACATTTTTATACATAATTTAGCAAAAAATCAACCATTTAAACAATAGTTGAAAGTTTTCATTAGATATACACAATTTACTGTATACCTTTGGCAAAATACATCACTTAGTTTTGGAGAAGTTCTGATTCCTTCTCAAGCTTAAAGTTTTAATCATTTTCTAATTTTTAAAACTAGTCTGTGAACTTATTAAAAACAGAAATATTTTCTTATGCTTGTAGTTTAAAGGGTTGGTTGGCTTGCTTGCTTTGTTTGTATAAATGTTTGCTCAAGCATTGTAATTAAGATTGACATCTGCAATCAATAGATAGGTGGGGCTTCAGCTTGTATACATTATACTCATACTTAAATGTTATTGGATGTTAAGTATAATGCAGAGTATAACGTATACAAGCTGAAGCCCGGCCTATCTATTGATTGTAGATGTCAATCTTAACTACAATGCTTGAGCAAACATTTATACAAGCAAAGCAAGCAAGCCAACCAAATCTTTAAACTACAAGCATTAGGAAAATAGCTCTTAAGGGTTTCTTTGTTGTATACAAAGTATATTTGACATTTTCGCTCTCTTATCTATTTTTCTTCTTTAATGGGGAAGTCAGAAAGAAACAATCAATTAAACAATCTACTTGCCTAAATTTCTTCAAGTCTTTCACTTTCTGCTCTCCTTGGTATAATTGGAAATAAAATAAAGTTATTATTATTCAGAATCTACAGAAATCACAACATTTTTATATATAATTTACCTAAAAATCAACCATATAGACAATAGTTGAAAGTTTTCATTAGATATACACAATTTACTGTATACCTTTGGCAAAATACATCACTTAGTTTTGTAGAAGTTCTGATTCCTTCTCAAGCTTAAAGTTTTAATCATTTTCTAATTGTTAAAACTTGTCTGTGAACTTATGAAAAACAGAAATATTTTCCTAATGCTTGTAGTTTAAAGGGTTGGTTGGCTTGCTTGCTTTGTTTGTATAAATGTTTGCTCAAGCATTGTAATTAATATTGACATCTGCAATCAATAGATAGGTGGGGCTTCAGCTTGTATACATTATACTCATACTTAAATGTTATTGGATGTTAAGTATAATGCAGAGTATAATGTATACAAGCTGAAGCCCCGCCTATCTATTGATTGCAGATGTCAATCTTAACTACAATGCTTGAGCAAACATTTATACAAGCAAAGCAAGCAAGCCAACCAAATCTTTAAACTACAAGCATTAGGAAAATAGCTCTTAAGGGTTTCTTTGTTGTATACAAAGTATATTTGACATTTTCGCTCTCTTATCTATTTTTCTTCTTCTTTAATGGGGAAGTCAGAAAGAAACAATCAATTAAACAATCTACTTGCCTAAATTTCTTCAAGTCTTTCACTTTCTGCTGGTTTTTCTGCTCTCCTTGGTATAATTGGAAATAAAAGAAAGTTATTATTATTCATAATCTACAGAAATCACAACATTTTTATACATAATTTACCAAAAAATCAACCATATAGGCAATAGTTGAAAGTTTTCATTAGATATACACAATTTTCTGTATACCTTTGGCAAAACACATCACTTAGTTTTGGAGAAGTTCTGATTCCTTCTCAAGCTTAAAGTTTTAATCATTTTCTTATCGTTAAAACTTGTCTGTGAACTTATGAAAAACAAAAATATTTTCCTAATGCTTGTAGTTTAAAGGGTTGGTTGGCTTGCTTGCTTTGTTTGTATAAATGTTTGCTCAAGCATTGTAATTAAGATTGACATCTGCAATCAATAGATAGGTGGGGCTTCAGCTTGTATACATTATACTCATACTTAAATGTTATTGGATGTTAAGTATAATGCAGAGTATAACGTATACAAGCTGAAGCCCCGCCTATCTATTGATTGCAGATGTCAATCTTAACTACAATGCTTGAGCAAACATTTTACAAGCAAAGCAAGCAAGCCAACCAAATCTTTAAACTACAAGCATTAGGAAAATAGCTCTTAAGGGTTTCTTTGTTGTATACAAAGTTTTGTTGTATACAAAGTATATTTGACATTTTCGCTCTCTTATCTATTTTGCTTCTTCTTTAATGGGGAAGTCAGAAAGAAAAAATCAATTAAACAATCTACTTGCCTAAATTTCTTTGTCTTTCACTTTCTGCTGGTTTTTTCTGCTCTCCTTGGTATAATTGGAAATAAAAGAAAGTTATTATTATTCAGAATCTACAGTAATCACAACATTTTTATACATAATTTAGCAAAAAATCAACCATATAAACAATAGTTGAAAGTTTTCATTAGATATACACATTTTACTGTATACCTTTGGCAAAATACATCACTTAGTTTTGGAGAAGTTCTGATTCCTTCTCAAGCTTAAAGTTTTAATCATTTTCTAATTGTTAAAACTTGTCTGTGATTTATGAAAAACAGCAATATTTTCCTAATGCTTGTAGTTTAAATGGTTGGTTGGCTTGCTTGCTCTGTTTGTATAAATGTTTGCTCAAGCATTGTAATTAAGATTGACATCTGCAATCAATAGATAGGTGGGGCTTCAGCTTGTATACATTATACTCATACTTAAATGTTATTGGATGTTAAGTATAATGCAGAGTATAACGTATACAAGCTGAAGCCCCGCCTATCTATTGATTGCAGATGTCAATCTTAACTACAATGCTTGAGCAAACATTTATACAAGCAAAGCAAGCAAGCCAACCAAATCTTTAAACTACAAGCATTAGGAAAATAGCTCTTAAGGATTTCTTTGTTGTATACAAAGTATATTTGACATTTTCGCTCTCTTATCTATTTTTCTTCTTCTTTAATGGGGAAGTCAGAAAGAAACAATCAATTAAATAATCTACTTGCCTAAATTTCTTCAAGTCTTTCACTTTCTGCTGGTTTTTCTGCTCTCCTTGGTATAATTGGAAATAAAAGAAAGTTATTATTATTCAGAATCTACAGAAATCACAACATTTTTATACATAATTTACCAAAAAATCAACCATTTAAACAATAGTTGAAAGTTTTCATTAGATATACACAATTTACTGTATACCTTTGGCAAAATACATCACTTAGTTTTGGAGAAGTTCTGATTCCTTCTCAAGCTTAAAGTTTTAATCATTTTCTAATTGTTAAAACTTGTCTGTGATTTATGAAAAACAGCAATATTTTCCTAATGTTTGTAGTTTAAAGGGTTGGTTGGCTTGCTTGCTTTGTTTGTATAAATGTTTGCTCAAGCATTGTAATTAAGATTGACATCTGCAATCAATAGATAGATGGGGCTTCAGCTTGTATACATTATACTCATACTTAAATGTTATTGGTAGTTAAGTATAATGCAGAGTATAATATATACAAGCTAAAGTCCCGCCTATCTATTGATTGCAGATGTCAATCTTAACTACAATGCTTGAGCAAACATTTATACAGGCAGAGCAAGCAAGCCAACCAAATCTTTAAACTACAAGCATTAGGAAAATAGCTCTTAAGGGTTTCTTTGTTGTATACAAAGTATATTTGACATTTTCGCTCTCTTATCTATTTTTTTTCTTCTTTAATGGGGAAGTCAGAAAGAAACAATCAATTAAACAATCTACTTGCCTAAATTTCTTCAAGTCTTTCACTTTCTGCTGGTTTTTCTGCTCTCCTTGGTATAATTGGAAATAAAAGAAAGTTATTATTATTCAGAATCTACAGAAATCACAACATTTTTATATATAATTTACCAAAAAATCAACCATATAGACAATAGTTGAAAGTTTTCATTAGATATACACAATTTACTGTATACCTTTGGAAAAATACATCACTTAGTTTTGGAGGAGTTCTGATTCCTTCTCAAGCTTAAAGTTTTAATCATTTTCTAATTTTTAAAACTAGTCTGTGAACTTATTAAAAACAGAAATATTTTCTTATGCTTGTAGTTTAAAGGGTTGGTTGGCTTGCTTGCTTTGTTTGTATAAATGTTTGCTCAAGCATTGTAATTAAGATTGACATCTGCAATCAATAGATAGGTGGGGCTTCAGCTTGTATACATTATACTCATACTTAAATGTTATTGGATGTTAAGTATAATGCAGAGTATAACGTATACAAGCTGAAGCCCCGCCTATCTATTGATTGCAGATGTCAATCTTAACTACAATGCTTGAGCAAACATTTATACAAGCAAAGCAAGCAAGCCAACCAAATCTTTAAACTACAAGCATTAGGAAAATAGCTCTTAAGGATTTCTTTGTTGTATACAAAGTATATTTGACATTTTCGCTCTCTTATCTATTTTTCTTCTTCTTTAATGGGGAAGTCAGAAAGAAACAATCAATTAAATAATCTACTTGCCTAAATTTCTTCAAGTCTTTCACTTTCTGCTGGTTTTTCTGCTCTCCTTGGTATAATTGGAAATAAAAGAAAGTTATTATTATTCAGAATCTACAGAAATCACAACATTTTTATACATAATTTAGCAAAAAATCAACCATTTAAACAATAGTTGAAAGTTTTCATTAGATATACACAATTTACTGTATACCTTTGGCAAAATACATCACTTAGTTTTGGAGAAGTTCTGATTCCTTCTCAAGCTTAAAGTTTTAATCATTTTCTAATTGTTAAAACTTGTCTGTGATTTATGAAAAACAGCAATATTTTCCTAATGTTTGTAGTTTAAAGGGTTGGTTGGCTTGCTTGCTTTGTTTGTATAAATGTTTGCTCAAGCATTGTAATTAAGATTGACATCTGCAATCAATAGATAGGTGGGGCTTCAGCTTGTATACATTATACTCATACTTAAATGTTATTGGATGTTAAGTATAATGCAGAGTATAATATATACAAGCTAAAGTCCCGCCTATCTATTGATTGCAGATGTCAATCTTAACTACAATGCTTGAGCAAACATTTATACAAGCAAAGCAAGCAAGCCAACCAAATCTTTAAACTACAAGCATTAGGAAAATAGCTCTTAAGGGTTTCTTTGTTGTATACAAAGTATATTTGACATTTTCGCTCTCTTATCTATTTTTCTTCTTCTTTAATGGGGAAGTCAGAAAGAAACAATCAATTAAACAATCTACTTGCCTAAATTTCTTCAAGTCTTTCACTTTCTGCTGGTTTTTCTGCTCTCCTTGGTATAATTGGAAATAAAAGAAAGTTATTATTATTCAAAATCTACAGAAATCACAACATTTTTATACATAATTTACCAAAAAATCAACCATATAGCCAATAGTTGAAAGTTTTCATTAGATATACACAATTTTCTGTATACCTTTGGCAAAACACATCACTTAGTTTTGGAGAAGTTCTGATTCCTTCTCAAGCTTAAAGTTTTAATTATTTTCTAATTTTTAAAACTTGTCTGTGAACTTATTAAAAACAGAAATATTTTCCTAATGCTTGTAGTTTAAAGGGTTGGTTGGCTTGCTTGCTTTGTTTGTATAAATGTTTGCTCAAGCATTGTAATTAATATTGACATCTGCAATCAATAGATAGGTGGGGCTTCAGCTTGTATACATTATACTCATACTTAAATGTTATTGGATGTTAAGTATAATGCAGAGTATAACGTACACAAGCTGAAGCCCCCCCCTATCTATTGATTGCAGATGTCAATCTTAACTACAATGCTTGAGCAAACATTTATACAAGCAAAGCAAGCAAGCCAACCAAATCTTTAAACTACAAGCATTAGGAAAATAGCTCTTAAGGGTTTCTTTGTTGTATACAAAGTATATTTGACATTTTCGCTCTCTTATCTATTTTTTTTCTTCTTTAATGGGGAAGTCAGAAAGAAACAATCAATTAAACAATCTACTTGCCTAAATTTCTTCAAGTCTTTCACTTTCTGCTGGTTTTTCTGCTCTCCTTGGTATAATTGGAAATAAAAGAAAGTTATTATTATTCAGAATCTACAGAAATCACAACATTTTTATATATAATTTACCAAAAAATCAACCATATAGACAATAGTTGAAAGTTTTCATTAGATATACACAATTTACTGTATACCTTTGGAAAAATACATCACTTAGTTTTGGAGGAGTTCTGATTCCTTCTCAAGCTTAAAGTTTTAATCATTTTCTAATTTTTAAAACTAGTCTGTGAACTTATTAAAAACAGAAATATTTTCTTATGCTTGTAGTTTAAAGGGTTGGTTGGCTTGCTTGCTTTGTTTGTATAAATGTTTGCTCAAGCATTGTAATTAAGATTGACATCTGCAATCAATAGATAGGTGGGGCTTCAGCTTGTATACATTATACTCATACTTAAATGTTATTGGATGTTAAGTATAATGCAGAGTATAACGTATACAAGCTGAAGCCCCGCCTATCTATTGATTGCAGATGTCAATCTTAACTACAATGCTTGAGCAAACATTTATACAAGCAAAGCAAGCAAGCCAACCAAATCTTTAAACTACAAGCATTAGGAAAATAGCTCTTAAGGGTTTCTTTGTTGTATACAAAGTATATTTGACATTTTCGCTCTCTTATCTATTTTTCTTCTTTAATGGGGAAGTCAGAAAGAAACAATCAATTAAACAATCTACTTGCCTAAATTTCTTCAAGTCTTTCACTTTCTGCTCTCCTTGGTATAATTGGAAATAAAATAAAGTTATTATTATTCAGAATCTACAGAAATCACAACATTTTTATATATAATTTACCTAAAAATCAACCATATAGACAATAGTTGAAAGTTTTCATTAGATATACACAATTTACTGTATACCTTTGGCAAAATACATCACTTAGTTTTGTAGAAGTTCTGATTCCTTCTCAAGCTTAAAGTTTTAATCATTTTCTAATTGTTAAAACTTGTCTGTGAACTTATGAAAAACAGAAATATTTTCCTAATGCTTGTAGTTTAAAGGGTTGGTTGGCTTGCTTGCTTTGTTTGTATAAATGTTTGCTCAAGCATTGTAATTAATATTGACATCTGCAATCAATAGATAGGTGGGGCTTCAGCTTGTATACATTATACTCATACTTAAATGTTATTGGATGTTAAGTATAATGCAGAGTATAATGTATACAAGCTGAAGCCCCGCCTATCTATTGATTGCAGATGTCAATCTTAACTACAATGCTTGAGCAAACATTTATACAAGCAAAGCAAGCAAGCCAACCAAATCTTTAAACTACAAGCATTAGGAAAATAGCTCTTAAGGGTTTCTTTGTTGTATACAAAGTATATTTGACATTTTCGCTCTCTTATCTATTTTTCTTCTTCTTTAATGGGAAAGTCAGAAAGAAACAATCAATTAAACAATCTACTTGCCTAAATTTCTTCAAGTCTTTCACTTTCTGCTGGTTTTTTCTGCTCTCCTTGGTATAATTGGAAATAAAAGAAAGTTATTATTATTCAAAATCTACAGAAATCACAACATTTTATACATAATTTACCAAAAAATCAACCATATAGACAATATTTGAAAGTTTTCATTAGATATACACAATTTTCTGTATACCTTTGGCAAAACACATCACAATTAGTTTTGGAGAAGTTCTGATTCCTTCTCAAGCTTAAAGTTTTAATCATTTTCTAATTTTTAAAACTTGTCTGTGAACTTATGAAAAACAGAAATATTTTCCTAATGCTTGTAGTTTAAAGGGTTGGTTGGCTTGCTTGCTTTGTTTGTATAAATGTTTGCTCAAGCATTGTAATTAAGATTGACATCTGCAATCAATAGATAGGTGGGGCTTCAGCTTGTATACATTATACTCATACTTAAATGTTATTGGATGTTAAGTATAATGCAGAGTATAACGTATACAAGCTGAAGCCCCGCCTATCTATTGATTGCAGATGTCAATCTTAACTACAATGCTTGAGCAAACATTTATACAAGCAAAGCAAGCAAGCCAACCAAATCTTTAAACTACAAGCATTAGGAAAATAGCTCTTAAGGGTTTCTTTGTTGTATACAAAGTATATTTGACATTTTCGCTCTCTTATCTATTTTTCTTCTTCTTTAATGGGGAAGTCAGAAAGAAACAATCAATTAAACAATCTACTTGCCAAAATTTCTTCAAGTCTTTCACTTTCTGCTGGTTTTTCTGCTCTCCTTGGTATAATTGGAAATAAAAGAAAGTTATTATTATTCAGAATCTACAGAAATCACAACATTTTTATATATAATTTACCAAAAAATCAACCATATAGACAATAGTTGAAAGTTTTCATTAGATATACACAATTTACTGTATACCTTTGGAAAAATACATCACTTAGTTTTGGACAAGTTCTGATTCCTTCTCAAGCTTAAAGTTTTAATCATTTTCTAATTTTTAAAACTAGTCTGTGAACTTATTAAAAACACGAAATATTTTCTTATGCTTGTAGTTTAAAGGGTTGGTTGGCTTGCTTGCTTTGTTTGTATAAATGTTTGCTCAAGCATTGTAATCAAGATTGACATCTGCAATCAATAGATAGGTGGGGCTTCAGCTTGTATACATTATACTCATACTTAAATGTTATTGGATGTTAAGTATAATGCAGAGTATAAAGTATACAAGCTGAAGCCCCGCCTATCTATTGATTGCAGATGTCAATCTTAACTACAATGCTTGAGCAAACATTTATACAAGCAAAGCAAGCAAGCCAACCAAATCTTTAAACTACAAGCATTAGGAAAATAGCTCTTAAGGGTTTCTTTGTTGTATACAAAGTATATTTGACATTTTCGCTCTCTTATCTATTTTTCTTCTTCTTTAATGGGGAAGTCAGAAAGAAACAATCAATTAAACAATCTACTTGCCTAAATTTCTTCAAGTCTTTCACTTTCTGCTGGTTTTTCTGCTCTCCTTGGTATAATTGGAAATAAAAGAAAGTTATTATTATTCAGAATCTACAGAAATCACAACATTTTTATACATAATTTACCAAAAAATCAACCATATAGACAATAGTTGAAAGTTTTCATTAGATATACACAATTTTCTGTATACCTTTGGCAAAACACATCACTTAGTTTTGGAGAAGTTCTGATTCCTTCTCAAGCTTAAAGTTTTAATCATTTTCTAATTTTTAAAACTTGTCTGTGAACTTATTAAAAACAGAAATATTTTCCTAATGCTTGTAGTTTAAAGGGTTGGTTGGCTTGCTTGCTTTGTTTGTATAAATGTTTGCTCAAGCATTGTAATTAAGATTGACATCTGCAATCAATAGATAGGTGGGGCTTCAGCTTGTATACATTATACTCATACTTAAATGTTATTGGATGTTAAGTATAATGCAGAGTATAACGTATACAAGCTGAAGCCCCGCCTATCTATTGATTGCAGATGTCAATCTTAACTACAATGCTTGAGCAAACATTTATACAAGCAAAGCAAGCAAGCCAACCAAATCTTTAAACTACAAGCATTAGGAAAATAGCTCTTAAGGGTTTCTTTGTTGTATACAAAGTATATTTGACATTTTCGCTCTCTTATCTATTTTGCTTCTTCTTTAATGGGGAAGTCAGAAAGAAAAAATCAATTAAACAATCTACTTGCCTAAATTTCTTTGTCTTTCACTTTCTGCTGGTTTTTTCTGCTCTCCTTGGTATAATTGGAAATAAAAGAAAGTTATTATTATTCAAAATCTACAGAAATCACAACATTTTTATACATAATTTACCAAAAAATCAACCATATAGACAATAGTTGAAAGTTTTCATTAGATATACCCAATTTACTGTATACCTTTGGAAAAATACATCACTTAGTTTTGGAGAAGTTCTGATTCCTTCTCAAGCTTAAAGTTTTAATCATTTTCTAATTTTTAAAACTAGTCTGTGAACTTATTAAAAACAGAAATATTTTCTTATGCTTGTAGTTTAAAGGGTTGGTTGGCTTGCTTGCTTTGTTTGTATAAATGTTTGCTCAAGCATTGTAATTAAGATTGACATCTGCAATCAATAGATAGGTGGGGCTTCAGCTTGTATACATTATACTCATACTTAAATGTTACTGGATGTTAAGTATAATGCAGAGTATAATGTATACAAGCTGAATCCCCGCCTATCTATTGATTGCAGATGTCAATCTTAACTACAATGCTTGAGCAAACATTTTACAAGCAAAGCAAGCAAGCCAACCAAATCTTTAAACTACAAGCATTAGGAAAATAGCTCTTAAGGGTTTCTTTGTTGTATACAAAGTTTTGTTGTATACAAAGTATATTTGACATTTTCGCTCTCTTATCTATTTTGCTTCTTCTTTAATGGGGAAGTCAGAAAGAAAAAATCAATTAAACAATCTACTTGCCTAAATTTCTTCAAGTCTTTCACTTTCTGCTGGTTTTTTCTTCTCTCCTTGGTATAATTGGAAATAAAAGAAAGTTATTATTATTCAAAATCTACAGAAATCACAACATTTTTATACATAATTTACCAAAAAATCAACCATATAGACAATAGCTGAAAGTTTTCATTAGATATACACAATTTTCTGTATACCTTTGGCAAAACACATCACTTAGTTTTGGAGAAGTTCTGATTCCTTCTCAAGCTTAAAGTTTTAATCATTTTCTAATTTTTAAAACTTGTCTGTGAACTTATTAAAAACAGAAATATTTTCCTAATGCTTGTAGTTTAAAGGGTTGGTTGGCTTGCTTGCTTTGTTTGTATCAATGTTTGCTCAAGCATTGTAATTAAGATTGACATCTGCAATCAATAGATAGGTGGGGCTTCAGCTTGTATACATTATACTCATACTTAAATGTTATTGGATGTTAAGTATAATGCAGAGTATAATGTATACAAGCTGAATCCCCGCCTATCTATTGATTGCAGATGTCAATCTTAACTACAATGCTTGAGCAAACATTTTACAAGCAAAGCAAGCAAGCCAACCAAATCTTTAAACTACAAGCATTAGGAAAATAGCTCTTAAGGGTTTCTTTGTTGTATACAAAGTTTTGTTGTATACAAAGTATATTTGACATTTTCGCTCTCTTATCTATTTTGCTTCTTCTTTAATGGGGAAGTCAGAAAGATAAAATCAATTAAACAATCTACTTGCCTAAATTTCTTCGTCTTTCACTTTCTGCTGGTTTTTTCTGCTCTCCTTGGTATAATTGGAAATAAAAGAAAGTTATTATTATTCAAAATCTACAGAAATCACAACATTTTTATACATAATTTACCAAAAAATCAACCATATAGACAATAGTTGAAAGTTTTCATTAGATATACACAATTTACTGTATACCTTTGGAAAAATACATCACTTAGTTTTGGAGAAGTTCTGATTCCTTCTCAAGCTTAAAGTTTTAATCATTTTCTAATTTTTAAAACTAGTCTGAACTTATTAAAAACAGAAATATTTTCTTATGCTTGTAGTTTAAAGGGTTGGTTGGCTTGCTTGCTTTGTTTGTATAAATGTTTGCTCAAGCATTGTAATTGAGATTGACATCTGCAATCAACAGATAGGTGGGGCTTCAGCTTGTATACATTATACTCATACTTAAATGTTATTGGATGTTAAGTATAATGCAGAGTATAACGTATACAAGCTGAAGTCCCGCCTATCTATTGATTGCAGATGTCAATCTTAACTACAATGCTTGAGCAAACATTTATACAAGCAAAGCAAGCAAGCCAACAAAATCTTTAAACTACAAGCATTAGGAAAATAGCTCTTAAGGGTTTCTTTGTTGTATACAAAGTATATTTGACATTTTCGCTCTCATCTATTTTTCTTCTTCTTTAATGGGGAAGTCAGAAAGAAACAATCAATTAAACAATCTACTTGCCTAAATTTCTTCAAGTCTTTCACTTTCTGCTGGTTTTTCTGCTCTCCTTGGTATAATTGGAAATAAAAGAAAGTTATTATTATTCAGAATCTACAGAAATCACAACATTTTTATATATAATTTACCAAAAAATCAACCATATAGACAATAGTTGAAAGTTTTCATTAGATATACACAATTTACTGTATACCTTTGGAAAAATACATCACTTAGTTTTGGAGAAGTTCTGATTCCTTCTCAAGCTTAAAGTTTTAATCATTTTCTAATTTTTAAAACTAGTCTGTGAACTTATTAAAAACAGAAATATTTTCTTATGCTTGTAGTTTAAAGGGTTGGTTGGCTTGCTTGCTTTGTTTGTATAAATGTTTGCTCAAGCATTGTAATTAAGATTGACATCTGCAATCAATAGATAGGTGGGGCTTCAGCTTGTATACATTATACTCATACTTAAATGTTATTGGATGTTAAGTATAATGCAGAGTATAACGTATACAAGCTGAAGCCCCGCCTATCTATTGATTGCAGATGTCAATCTTAACTACAATGCTTGAGCAAACATTTATACAAGCAAAGCAAGCAAGCCAACCAAATCTTTAAACTACAAGCATTAGGAAAATAGCTCTTAAGGGTTTCTTTGTTGTATACAAAGTATATTTGACATTTTCGCTCTCTTATCTATTTTTCTTCTTCTTTAATGGGGAAGTCAGAAAGAAACAATCAATTAAACAATCTACTTGCCTAAATTTCTTCAAGTCTTTCACTTTCTGCTGGTTTTTCTGCTCTCCTTGGTATAATTGGAAATAAAAGAAAGTTATTATTACATTTTTTTATTCAGAATCTACAGAAATCACAAAATTTTTATACATAATTTAGCAAAAAATCAACCATATAGACAATAGTTGAAAGTTTTCATTAGATATACACAATTTTCTGTAACCTTTGGCAAAATACATCACTTAGTTTTGGAGAAGTTCTGATTCCTTCTCAAGCTTAAAGTTTTAATCATTTTCTAATTTTTAAAACTTGTCTGTGAACTTATTAAAAACAGAAATATTTTCCTAATGCTTGTAGTTTAAAGGGTTGGTTGGCTTGCTTGCTTTGTTTGTATACATGTTTGCTCAAGCATTGTAATTAAGATTGACATCTGCAATCAATAGATAGGTGGGGCTTCAGCTTGTATACATTATACTCATACTTAAATGTTATTGGATGTTAAGTATAATGCAGAGTATAACGTATACAAGCTGAAGCCCCGCCTATCTATTGATTGCAGATGTCAATCTTAACTACAATGCTTGAGCAAACATTTATACAAGCAAAGCAAGCAAGCCAACCAAATCTTTAAACTACAAGCATTAGGAAAATAGCTCTTAAGGGTTTCTTTGTTGTATACAAAGTATATTTGACATTTTCGCTCTCTTATCTATTTTTCTTCTTCTTTAATGGGGAAGTCAGAAAGAAACAATCAATTAAACAATCTACTTGCCTAAATTTCTTCAAGTCTTTCACTTTCTGCTGGTTTTTCTGCTCTCCTTGGTATAATTGGAAATAAAAGAAAGTTATTATTATTCAGAATCTACAGAAATCACAACATTTTTATATATAATTTACCAAAAAATCAACCATATAGACAATAGTTGAAAGTTTTCATTAGATATACACAATTTACTGTATACCTTTGGAAAAATACATCACTTAGTTTTGGAGAAGTTCTGATTCCTTCTCAAGCTTAAAGTTTTAATCATTTTCTAATTTTTAAAACTAGTCTGTGAACTTATTAAAAACAGAAATATTTTCCTAATGCTTGTAGTTTAAAGGGTTGGTTGGCTTGCTTGCTTTGTTTGTATAAATGTTTGCTCAAGCATTGTAATTAAGATTGACATCTGCAATCAATAGATAGGTGGGGCTTCAGCTTGTATACATTATACTCATACTTAAATGTTATTGGATGTTAAGTATAATGCAGAGTATAACGTATACAAGCTGAAGCCCCGCCTATCTATTGATTGCAGATGTCAATCTTAACTACAATGCTTGAGCAAACATTTATACAAGCAAAGCAAGCAAGCCAACCAAATCTTTAAACTACAAGCATTAGGAAAATAGCTCTTAAGGGTTTCTTTGTTGTATACAAAGTATATTTGACATTTTCGCTCTCTTATCTATTTTTCTTCTTCTTTAATGGTCCGAGTACACAGTTATTTCGTAGTGCATTTCTTTGAGACAATAAATGAAAATTAAAAAAATCCCACCTGCGCTTTCTCAATAATATTTTTACAGTGTGTTGTACTACTTTTGGGACAAATTATATCAAAATTAGAGAAAACTTCATCGGCTCTAACTCAAAATATGGACAATTTTATGTTAAGGGGGTCTTCAAATCTTTTGACAGCTTCCGAAGTGCTAATTTTTAACATTTTTCAGCTGGACCAAATCACTACTTTACTTTAAAATTCATGACCCAAATTTTTTTACAGTGTCATTTCACCCCCCTACTTGCTATTTGAGTCATAAAACATGGAGAAATAAATTTGGAAGGGGTATAAAAAAAAATGGCAAGTAACACACTGTCCACACTAGGGACTACATTTGTGGACAACGAAAATCAAAGGACGATAACTGTGTACTCGGACCTAATAGGGTAGAAAAAGTTGACCAATCTTAATGAAACTTGGTATGACCAAAGCTTAATAAATTATAAGACTGCCTACAAAGTTTCATGGCAATAGGATATATATTATAGATAATAGGACTAATTCTATATTCAACTTTGCGTGTTAAATGTAGACGTTAAAATTGAAAAATTTCAACTATCAACATTTGGGGCTTAAAAAATTTAAATATTGCAAAAAAATACTTTTGAAATGCCTTAATATATAAAATATTATGTATTAAAAGCAATTGAGTACTCATTTCATTTATCAGACTTATCATAATTATTAAAAAGTCAAATTTATATGAGCCTGTGCCTAAAAATGGAGATTTTCCAATGAAGGGGGGCCTTACATGAAGATGTAATATTTTCCAGCAATTTTAAATTTGTAAAGCTTTTTGGTTATAAATAATCCTTATATATGTATTTAATGTACTGTAAATGGAAAGAAAACTCACAAATAACATATCATATTAGTTTAAAAGGGTCTTAGGCCAAGTAAGACTGAAAATAATTTAGGGTCAATTTAGGCCGTAGCACATATTTACATTTAAAAATGCATATTGAAGCTATAGGAAATAAAAATTTGTGTCTTTTCTATCATTTCTATACTCAGGTGACATGTTACAATAAATCTGAGCACAAAAAGACTCTTGCATTCAACTTTTTTTGCTGACAGTATGGTCTGATACAAAGATTTTTCACTTTTTAGTGAAGAACATGCATGCAATTTTAGTCGCAACAAGCTTATATTTGAACCACTTGCTATCCTACAGAAGAAAAGAAAGATATTATGTGACATGAAACAGGTACAAAAGACATTGTTAAGTGCTTTTTATACAAATTTAGTGAGGTCTTTATTATGGACTTCAACTTTTATGTTCCAAGCTCCTCACATTTAACTTGATCCAAACAGGGCGTTAGACGAGGGTCATATATACAACACATTTTGTACATATTGTCTGAGATAATCTTCTTTTCTGTAGATTCAGAGTTCACAAATGAGTAATACAACTGGATTGAAGCATAGAAACACAAATATTGACACATAAAAACCTGTCAGATAGAAAGTCAGAATGCCACTTATGCCTCAAAATTGAAAAAGCTATGAAATGCTTATTTTGACCATAATATGCCCAAATTGGTCATTTTTGCAGAAATTCTATCAAATAAAAGTTTAAATCCTTTAGTTTTATGCTATTTGACAAATTGACACCATCAAATCATTCAGGGAAGTTGCCAAAGTACAGATTCTATATTTCCTGATTTCACCTCTTAGGTCCGAGTACACAGTTATTTCGTAGTGCATTTCTTTTAGACAATAAATGAAAATTAAAAAAATCCCACCTGCGCTTTCTCAATAATATTTTTACAGTGTGTTGTACTACTTTTGGGACAAATTATATCAAAATTAGAGAAAACTTCATCGGCTCTAACTCAAAATATGGACAATTTTATGTTAAGGGGGTCTTCAAATCTTTTGACAGCTTCCGAAGTGCTAATTTTTAACATTTTTCAGCTGGACCAAATCACTACTTTACTTTAAAATTCATGACCCAAATTTTTTTACAGTGTCATTTCACCCCCCTACTTGCTATTTGAGTCATAAAACATGGAGAAATAAATTTGGAAGGGGTATAAAAAAAAATGGCAAGTAACACACTGTCCACACTAGGGACTACATTTGTGGACAACGAAAATCAAAGGACGATAACTGTGTACTCGGACCTAATGGGGAAGTCAGAAAGAAACAATCAATTAAACAATCTACTTGCCTAAATTTCTTCAAGTCTTTCACTTTCTGCTGGTTTTTCTGCTCTCCTTGGTATAATTGGAAATAAAAGAAAGTTATTATTATTCAGAATTTACAGAAATCACAACATTTTTATATATAATTTACCAAAAAATCAACCATATAGACAATAGTTGAAAGTTTTCATTAGATATACACAATTTACTGTATACCTTTGGAAAAATACATCACTTAGTTTTGGAGAAGTTCTGATTCCTTCTCAAGCTTAAAGTTTTAATCATTTTCTAATTTTTAAAACTAGTCTGTGAACTTATTAAAAACAGAAATATTTTCCTAATGCTTGTAGTTTAAAGGGTTGGTTGGCTTGCTTGCTTTGTTTGTATAAATGTTTGCTCAAGCATTGTAATTAAGATTGACATCTGCAATCAATAGATAGGTGGGGCTTCAGCTTGTATACATTATACTCATACTTAAATGTTATTGGATGTTAAGTATAATGCAGAGTATAACGTATACAAGCTGAAGCCCCGCCTATCTATTGATTGCAGATGTCAATCTTAACTACAATGCTTGAGCAAACATTTATACAAGCAAAGCAAGCAAGCCAACCAAATCTTTAAACTACAAGCATTAGGAAAATAGCTCTTAAGGGTTTCTTTGTTGTATACAAAGTATATTTGACATTTTCGCTCTCTTATCTATTTTTCTTCTTCTTTAATGGGGAAGTCAGAAAGAAACAATCAATTAAACAATCTACTTGCCTAAATTTCTTCAAGTCTTTCACTTTCTGCTGGTTTTTCTGCTCTCCTTGGTATAATTGGAAATAAAAGAAAGTTATTATTATTCAGAATTTACAGAAATCACAACATTTTTATATATAATTTACCAAAAAATCAACCATATAGACAATAGTTGAAAGTTTTCATTAGATATACACAATTTACTGTATACCTTTGGAAAAATACATCACTTAGTTTTGGAGAAGTTCTGATTCCTTCTCAAGCTTAAAGTTTTAATCATTTTCTAATTTTTAAAACTAGTCTGTGAACTTATTAAAAACAGAAATATTTTCTTATGCTTGTAGTTTAAAGGGTTGGTTGGCTTGCTTGCTTTGTTTGTATAAATGTTTGCTCAAGCATTGTAATTAAGATTGACATCTGCAATCAATAGATAGGTGGGGCTTCAGCTTGTATACATTATACTCATACTTAAATGTTATTGGATGTTAAGTATAATGCAGAGTATAATGTATACAAGCTGAAGCCCCGCCTATCTATTGATTGCAGATGTCAATCTTAACTACAATGCTTGAGCAAACATTTATACAAGCAAAGCAAGCAAGCCAACAAAATCTTTAAACTACAAGCATTAGGAAAATAGCTCTTAAGGGTTTCTTTGTTGTATACAAAGTATATTTGACATTTTCGCTCTCTTATCTATTTTTCTTCTTCTTTAATGGGGAAGTCAGAAAGAAACAATCAATTAAACAATCTACTTGCCTAAATTTCTTCAAGTCTTTCACTTTCTGCTGGTTTTTCTGCTCTCCTTGGTATAATTGGAAATAAAAGAAAGTTATTATTATTCAGAATCTACAGATATCACAACATTTTTATATATAATTTACCAAAAAATCAACCATATAGACAATAGTTGAAAGTTTTCATTAGATATACACAATTTACTGTATACCTTTGGAAAAATACATCACTTAGTTTTGGAGAAGTTCTGATTCCTTCTCAAGCTTAAAGTTTTAATCATTTTCTAATTTTTAAAACTAGTCTGTGAACTTATTAAAAACAGAAATATTTTCCTAATGCTTGTAGTTTAAAGGGTTGGTTGGCTTGCTTGCTTTGTTTGTATAAATGTTTGCTCAAGCATTGTAATTAAGATTGACATCTGCAATCAATAGATAGGTGGGGCTTCAGCTTGTATACATTATACTCATACTTAAATGTTATTGGATGTTAAGTATAATGCAGAGTATAACGTATACAAGCTGAAGCCCCGCCTATCTATTGATTGCAGATGTCAATCTTAACTACAATGCTTGAGCAAACATTTATACAAGCAAAGCAAGCAAGCCAACCAAATCTTTAAACTACAAGCATTAGGAAAATAGCTCTTAAGGGTTTCTTTGTTGTATACAAAGTATATTTGACATTTTCGCTCTCATCTATTTTTCTTCTTCTTTAATGGGGAAGTCAGAAAGAAACAATCAATTAAACAATCTACTTGCCTAAATTTCTTCAAGTCTTTCACTTTCTGCTGGTTTTTCTGCTCTCCTTGGTATAATTGGAAATAAAAGAAAGTTATTATTATTCAGAATCTACAGAAATCACAACATTTTTATATATAATTTACCAAAAAATCAACCATATAGACAATAGTTGAAAGTTTTCATTAGATATACACAATTTTCTGTATACCTTTGGAAAAATACATCACTTAGTTTTGGAGAAGTTCTGATTCCTTCTCAAGCTTCAAGTTTTAATCATTTTCTAATTTTTAAAACTAGTCTGTGAACTTATTAAAAACAGAAATATTTTCTTATGCTTGTAGTTTAAAGGGTTGGTTGGCTTGCTTGCTTTGTTTGTATAAATGTTTGCTCAAGCATTGTAATTAAGATTGACATCTGCAATCAATAGATAGGTGGGGCTTCAGCTTGTATACATTATACTCATACTTAAATGTTATTGGATGTTAAGTATAATGCAGAGTATAACGTATACAAGCTGAAGCCCCGCCTATCTATTGATTGCAGATGTCAATCTTAACTACAATGCTTGAGCAAACATTTATACAAGCAAAGCAAGCAAGCCAACCAAATCTTTAAACTACAAGCATTAGGAAAATAGCTCTTAAGGGTTTCTTTGTTGTATACAAAGTATATTTGACATTTTCGCTCTCATCTATTTTTCTTCTTCTTTAATGGGGAAGTCAGAAAGAAACAATCAATTAAACAATCTACTTGCCTAAATTTCTTCAAGTCTTTCACTTTCTGCTGGTATTTCTGCTCTCCTTGGTATAATTGGAAATAAAAGAAAGTTATTATTATTCAGAATCTACAGAAATCACAACATTTTTATATATAATTTACCAAAAAATCAACCATATAGACAATAGTTGAAAGTTTTCATTAGATATACACAATTTACTGTATACCTTTGGAAAAATACATCACTCAGTTTTGGAGAAGTTCTGATTCCTTCTCAAGCTTAAAGTTTTAATCATTTTCTAATTTTTAAAACTAGTCTGTGAACTTATTAAAAACAGAAATATTTTCTTATGCTTGTAGTTTAAAGGGTTGGTTGGCTTGCTTGCTTTGTTTGTATAAATGTTTGCTCAAGCATTGTAATTAAGATTGAAATCTGCAATCAATAGATAGGTGGGGCTTCAGCTTGTATACATTATACTCATACTTAAATGTTATTGGATGTTAAGTATAATGCAGAGTATAACGTATACAAGCTGAAGCCCCGCCTATCTATTGATTGCAGATGTCAATCTTAACTACAATGCTTGAGCAAACATTTATACAAGCAAAGCAAGCAAGCCAACCAAATCTTTAAACTACAAGCATTAGGAAAATAGCTCTTAAGGGTTTCTTTGTTGTATACAAAGTATATTTGACATTTTCGCTCTCTTATCTATTTTTCTTCTTCTTTAATGGGGAAGTCAGAAAGAAACAATCAATTAAACAATCTACTTGCCTAAATTTCTTCAAGTCTTTCACTTTCTGCTGGTTTTTTCTGCTCTCCTTGGTATAATTGGAAATAAAAGAAAGTTATTATTACATTTTTTTATTCAGAATCTACAGAAATCACATTTTTATACATAATTTAGCAAAAAATCAACCATATAGACAATAGTTGAAAGTTTTCATTAGATATACACAATTTTCTGTATACCTTTGGCAAAATACATCACTTAGTTTTGGAGAAGTTCTGATTCCTTCTCAAGCTTAAAGTTTTAATCATTTTCTAATTTTTAAAACTTGTCTGTGAACTTATTAAAAACAGAAATATTTTCCTAATGCTTGTAGTTTAAAGGGTTGGTTGGCTTGCTTGCTTTGTTTGTATACATGTTTGCTCAAGCATTGTAATTAAGATTGACATCTGCAATCAATAGATAGGTGGGGCTTCAGCTTGTATACATTATACTCATACTTAAATGTTATTGGATGTTAAGTATAATGCAGAGTATAACGTATACAAGCTGAAGCCCCGCCTATCTATTGATTGCAGATGTCAATCTTAACTACAATGCTTGAGCAAACATTTATACAAGCAAAGCAAGCAAGCCAACCAAATCTTTAAACTACAAGCATTAGGAAAATAGCTCTTAAGGGTTTCTTTGTTGTATACAAAGTATATTTGACATTTTCTCTCTCTTATCTATTTTTCTTCTTCTTTAATGGGGAAGTCAGAAAGAAACAATCAATTAAACAATCTACTTGCCTAAATTTCTTCAAGTCTTTCACTTTCTGCTGGTTTTTCTGCTCTCCTTGGTATAATTGGAAATAAAAGAAAGTTATTATTATTCAGAATCTACAGAAATCACAACATTTTTATATATAATTTACCAAAAAATCAACCATATAGACAATAGTTGAAAGTTTTCATTAGATATACACAATTTACTGTATACCTTTGGAAAAATACATCACTTAGTTTTGGAGAAGTTCTGATTCCTTCTCAAGCTTAAAGTTTTAATCATTTTCTAATTTTTAAAACTAGTCTGTGAACTTATTAAAAACAGAAATATTTTCCTAATGCTTGTAGTTTAAAGGGTTGGTTGGCTTGCTTGCTTTGTTTGTATAAATGTTTGCTCAAGCATTGTAATTAAGATTGACATCTGCAATCAATAGATAGGTGGGGCTTCAGCTTGTATACATTATACTCATACTTAAATGTTATTGGATGTTAAGTATAATGCAGAGTATAACGTATACAAGCTGAAGCCCCGCCTATCTATTGATTGCAGATGTCAATCTTAACTACAATGCTTGAGCAAACATTTATACAAGCAAAGCAAGCAAGCCAACCAAATCTTTAAACTACAAGCATTAGGAAAATAGCTCTTAAGGGTTTCTTTGTTGTATACAAAGTATATTTGACATTTTCGCTCTCTTATCTATTTTTCTTCTTCTTTAATGGGGAAGTCAGAAAGAAACAATCAATTAAACAATCTACTTGCCTAAATTTCTTCAAGTCTTTCACTTTCTGCTGGTTTTTCTGCTCTCCTTGGTATAATTGGAAATAAAAGAAAGTTATTATTATTCAGAATCTACAGAAATCACAACATTTTTATATATAATTTACCAAAAAATCAACCATATAGACAATAGTTGAAAGTTTTCATTAGATATACACAATTTTCTGTATACCTTTGGAAAAATACATCACTTAGTTTTGGAGAAGTTCTGATTCCTTCTCAAGCTTCAAGTTTAAATCATTTTCTAATTTTTAAAACTAGTCTGTGAACTTATTAAAAACAGAAATATTTTCTTATGCTTGTAGTTTAAAGGGTTGGTTGGCTTGCTTGCTTTGTTTGTATAAATGTTTGCTCAAGCATTGTAATTGAGATTGACATCTGCAATCAATAGATAGGTGGGGCTTCAGCTTGTATACATTATACTCATACTTAAATGTTATTGGATGTTAAGTATAATGCAGAGTATAAAGTATACAAGCTGAAGCCCCGCCTATCTATTGATTGCAGATGTCAATCTTAACTACAATGTTTGAGCAAACATTTATACAAGCAAAGCAAGCAAGCCAACCAAATCTTTAAACTACAAGCATTAGGAAAATAGCTCTTAAGGGTTTCTTTGTTGTATACAAAGTATATTTGACATTTTCGCTCTCATCTATTTTTCTTCTTCTTTAATGGGGAAGTCAGAAAGAAACAATCAATTAAACAATCTACTTGCCTAAATTTCTTCAAGTCTTTCACTTTCTGCTGGTATTTCTGCTCTCCTTGGTATAATTGGAAATAAAAGAAAGTTATTATTATTCAGAATCTACAGAAATCACAACATTTTTATATATAATTTACCAAAAAATCAACCATATAGACAATAGTTGAAAGTTTTCATTAGATATACACAATTTACTGTATACCTTTGGAAAAATACATCACTTAGTTTTGGAGAAGTTCTGATTCCTTCTCAAGCTTAAAGTTTTAATCATTTTCTAATTTTTAAAACTAGTCTGTGAACTTATTAAAAACAGAAATATTTTCCTAATGCTTGTAGTTTAAAGGGTTGGTTGGCTTGCTTGCTTTGTTTGTATAAATGTTTGCTCAAGCATTGTAATTAAGATTGACATCTGCAATCAATAGATAGGTGGGGCTTCAGCTTGTATACATTATACTCATACTTAAATGTTATTGGATGTTAAGTATAATGCAGAGTATAACGTATACAAGCTGAAGCCCCGCCTATCTATTGATTGCAGATGTCAATCTTAACTACAATGCTTGAGCAAACATTTATACAAGCAAAGCAAGCAAGCCAACCAAATCTTTAAACTACAAGCATTAGGAAAATAGCTCTTAAGGGTTTCTTTGTTGTATACAAAGTATATTTGACATTTTCGCTCTCTTATCTATTTTTCTTCTTCTTTAATGGGGAAGTCAGAAAGAAACAATCAATTAAACAATCTACTTGCCTAAATTTCTTCAAGTCTTTCACTTTCTGCTGGTTTTTCTGCTCTCCTTGGTATAATTGGAAATAAAAGAAAGTTATTATTATTCAGAATCTACAGAAATCACAACATTTTTATATATAATTTACCAAAAAATCAACCATATAGACAATAGTTGAAAGTTTTCATTAGATATACACAATTTTCTGTATACCTTTGGAAAAATACATCACTTAGTTTTGGAGAAGTTCTGATTCCTTCTCAAGCTTCAAGTTTTAATCATTTTCTAATTTTTAAAACTAGTCTGTGAACTTATTAAAAACAGAAATATTTTCTTATGCTTGTAGTTTAAAGGGTTGGTTGGCTTGCTTGCTTTGTTTGTATAAATGTTTGCTCAAGCATTGTAATTGAGATTGACATCTGCAATCAATAGATAGGTGGGGCTTCAGCTTGTATACATTATACTCATACTTAAATGTTATTGGATGTTAAGTATAATGCAGAGTATAAAGTATACAAGCTGAAGCCCCGCCTATCTATTGATTGCAGATGTCAATCTTAACTACAATGTTTGAGCAAACATTTATACAAGCAAAGCAAGCAAGCCAACCAAATCTTTAAACTACAAGCATTAGGAAAATAGCTCTTAAGGGTTTCTTTGTTGTATACAAAGTATATTTGACATTTTCGCTCTCATCTATTTTTCTTCTTCTTTAATGGGGAAGTCAGAAAGAAACAATCAATTAAACAATCTACTTGCCTAAATTTCTTCAAGTCTTTCACTTTCTGCTGGTATTTCTGCTCTCCTTGGTATAATTGGAAATAAAAGAAAGTTATTATTATTCAGAATCTACAGAAATCACAACATTTTTATATATAATTTACCAAAAAATCAACCATATAGACAATAGTTGAAAGTTTTCATTAGATATACACAATTTACTGTATACCTTTGGAAAAATACATCACTTAGTTTTGGAGAAGTTCTGATTCCTTCTCAAGCTTAAAGTTTTAATCATTTTCTAATTTTTAAAACTAGTCTGTGAACTTATTAAAAACAGAAATATTTTCTTATGCTTGTAGTTTAAAGGGTTGGTTGGCTTGCTTTCTTTGTTTGTATAAATGTTTGCTCAAGCATTGTAATTAAGATTGACATCTGCAATCAATAGATAGGTGGGGCTTCAGCTTGTATACATTATACTCATACTTAAATGTTATTGGATGTTAAGTATAATGCAGAGTATAACGTATACAAGCTGAAGCCCCGCCTATCTATTGATTGCAGATGTCAATCTTAACTACAATGCTTGAGCAAACATTTATACAAGCAAAGCAAGCAAGCCAACCAAATCTTTAAACTACAAGCATTAGGAAAATAGCTCTTAAGGGTTTCTTTGTTGTATACAAAGTATATTTGACATTTTCGCTCTCTTATCTATTTTTCTTCTTCTTTAATGGGGAAGTCAGAAAGAAACAATCAATTAAACAATCTACTTGCCTAAATTTCTTCAAGTCTTTCACTTTCTGCTGGTTTTTCTGCTCTCCTTGGTATAATTGGAAATAAAAGAAAGTTATTATTATTCAGAATCTACAGAAATCACAACATTTTTATATATAATTTACCAAAAAATCAACCATATAGACAATAGTTGAAAGTTTTCATTAGATATACACAATTTACTGTATACCTTTGGAAAAATACATCACTTAGTTTTGGAGAAGTTCTGATTCCTTCTCAAGCTTAAAGTTTTAATCATTTTCTAATTTTTAAAACTAGTCTGTGAACTTATTAAAAACAGAAATATTTTCTTATGATTGTAGTTTAAAGGGTTGGTTGGCTTGCTTGCTTTGTTTGTATAAATGTTTGCTCAAGCATTGTAATTAAGATTGACATCTGCAATCAATAGATAGGTGGGGCTTCAGCTTGTATACATTATACTCATACTTAAATGTTATTGGATGTTAAGTATAATGCAGAGTATAACGTATACAAGCTGAAGCCCCGCCTATCTATTGATTGCAGATGTCAATCTTAACTACAATGCTTGAGCAAACATTTATACAAGCAAAGCAAGCAAGCCAACCAAATCTTTAAACTACAAGCATTAGGAAAATAGCTCTTAAGGGTTTCTTTGTTGTATACAAAGTATATTTGACATTTTCGCTCTCTTATCTATTTTTCTTCTTTTTTAATGGGGAAGTCAGAAAGAAACAATCAATTAAACAATCTACTTGCCTAAATTTCTTCAAGTTTTTCACTTTCTGCTGGTTTTTTCTGCTCTCCTTGGTATAATTGGAAATAAAAGAAAGTTATTATTACATTTTTTTATTCAGAATCTACAGAAATCACATTTTTATACATAATTTAGCAAAAAATCAACCATATAGACAATAGTTGAAAGTTTTCATTAGATATACACAATTTTCTGTATACCTTTGGCAAAATACATCACTTAGTTTTGGAGAAATTCTGATTCCTTCTCAAGCTTAAAGTTTTAATCATTTTCTAATTTTTAAAACTTGTCTGTGAACTTATTAAAAACAGAAATATTTTCCTAATGCTTGTAGTTTAAAGGGTTGGTTGGCTTGCTTGCTTTGTTTGTATACATGTTTGCTCAAGCATTGTAATTAAGATTGACATCTGCAATCAATAGATAGGTGGGGCTTCAGCTTGTATACATTATACTCATACTTAAAGGTTATTGGATGTTAAGTATAATGCAGAGTATAACGTATACAAGCTGAAGCCCCGCCTATCTATTGATTGCAGATGTCAATCTTAACTACAATGTTTGAGCAAACATTTATACAAGCAAAGCAAGCAAGCCAACCAAATCTTTAAACTACAAGCATTAGGAAAATATCTCTTAAGGGTTTCTTTGTTGTATACAAAGTATATTTGACATTTTCGCTCTCTTATCTATTTTTCTTCTTCTTTAATGGGGAAGTCAGAAAGAAACAATCAATTAAACAATCTACTTGCCTAAATTTCTTCAAGTCTTTCACTTTCTGCTGGTTTTTCTGCTCTCCTTGGTATAATTGGAAATAAAAGAAAGTTATTATTATTCAGAATCTACAGAAGTCACAACATTTTTATATATAATTTACCAAAAAATCAACCATATAGACAATAGTTGAAAGTTTTCATTAGATATACACAATTTACTGTATACCTTTGGAAAAATACATCACTTAGTTTTGGAGAAGTTCTGATTCCTTCTCAAGCTTAAAGTTTTAATCATTTTCTAATTTTTAAAACTAGTCTGTGAACTTATTAAAAACAGAAATATTTTCTTATGCTTGTAGTTTAAAGGGTTGGTTGGCTTGCTTGCTTTGTTTGTATAAATGTTTGCTCAAGCATTGTAATTAAGATTGACATCTGCAATCAATAGATAGGTGGGGCTTCAGCTTGTATACATTATACTCATACTTAAATGTTATTGGATGTTAAGTATAATGCAGAGTATAACGTATACAAGCTGAAGCCCCGCCTATCTATTGATTGCAGATGTCAATCTTAACTACAATGCTTGAGCAAACATTTATACAAGCAAAGCAAGCAACCCAACCAAATCTTTAAACTACAAGCATTAGGAAAATAGCTCTTAAGGGTTTCTTTGTTGTATACAAAGTATATTTGACATTTTCGCTCTCTTATCTATTTTTCTTCTTCTTTAATGGGGAAGTCAGAAAGAAACAATCAATTAAACAATCTACTTGCCTAAATTTCTTCAAGTCTTTCACTTTCTGCTGGTGTTTTCTGCTCTCCTTGGTATAATTGGAAATAAAAGAAAGTTATTATTACATTTTTTTATTCAGAATCTACAGAAATCACAACATTTTTATACATAATTTAGCAAAAAATCAACCATATAGACAATAGTTGAAAGTTTTCATTAGATATACACAATTTTCTGTATACCTTTGGAAAAATACATCACTTAGTTTTGGAGAAGTTCTGATTCCTTCTCAAGCTTAAAGTTTTCATCATTTTCTAATTGTTAAAACTTGTCTGTGAACTTATGAAAAACAGAAATATTTTCCTAATGCTTGTAGTTTAAAGGGTTGGTTGGCTTGCTCAAGCATTGTAATTAAGATTGACATCTGCAACCAATAGATAGGTGGGGCTTCAGCTTGTATACGTTATACTCATACATAAATGTTATTGGATGTTAAGTATAATGCAGAGTATAATGTATACAAGCTGAAGCCCTGCCTATCTATTGATTGCAGATGTCAATCTTCACTACAATATAATGCTTGAGCAAACATTTATACAAGCAAAGCAAGGAAGCCAACTAAATCTTTAAACTACAAGCATTAGGAAAATAGCTCTTAAGGGTTTCTCTGTTGTATACAAAGTATATTTGACATTTTTATCTCATCTATTTTTCTTCTTCTTTAATGGGGAAGTCAGAAAGAAACAATCAATTAAACAATCTACTTGCCTAAATTTCTTCAAGTCTTTCACTTTCTGCTGGTTTTTCTGCTCTCCTTGGTATAATTGGAAATAAAAGAAAGTTATTATTATTCAGAATCTACAGAAATCACAACACTCTTCTACATAATTTAGCAAAAAATCAACCATATAGACAATAGTTGAAAGTTTTCATTAGATATACACAATTTACTGTATACCTTTGGCAAAATACATCACTCAGTTTTGGAGAAGTTCTGATTCCTTCTCAAGCTTAAAGTTTTCATCATTTTCTAATTGTTAAAACTTGTCTGTGAACTTATGAAAAACAGCAATATTTTCCCAATGCTTGTAGTTTAAAGGGTTGGTTGGCTTGCTTGCAATCAATAGATAGGTGGGGCTTCAGCTTGTATACATTATACTCATACTTAAATGTTATTGGATGTTAAGTATAATGCAGAGTATAATGTATACAAGCTGAAGCCCCGCCTATCTATTGATTGCAGATGTCAATCTTAACTACAATGCTTGAGCAAACATTTATACAAGCAAAGCAAGCAAGCCAACCAAATCTTTAAACTACAAGCATTAGGAAAATAGCTCTTAAGGGTTTCTTTGTTGTATACAAAGTATATTTGACATTTTCGCTCTCATCTATTTTTCTTCTTCTTTAATGGGGAAGTCAGAAAGAAACAATCAATTAAACAATCTACTTGCCTAAATTTCTTCAAGTCTTTCACTTTCTGCTGGTTTTTCTGCTCTCCTTGGTATAATTGGAAATAAAAGAAAGTTATTATTACTCAGAATCTACAGAAATCACAACATTTTTATACATAATTTGGCAAAAAATCAACCATATAGACAATAGTTGAAAGTTTTCATTAGATATACACAATTTACTGTATACCTTTGGCAAAATACATCACTTAGTTTTGGAGAAGTTCTGATTCCTTCTCAAGCTTAAAGTTTTAAACATTTTCTAATTGTGAAAACTTGTCTGTGAACTTGATTATGAAAAACAGCAATACAATTAGAGCTATTTTCCTAATGCTTGTAGTTTAAAGAATTGGTTCACCTGCTTGCTTTGTTTGTATAAATGTTTGCTCAAGCATTGTAATTAAGATTGACATCTGCAATCAATAGATAGGTGGGGCTTCATCTTGTATACATTATACTCATACTTAAATGTTATTGGATGTTAAGTTTAATGCAGAGTATAATGTATACAAGCTGAAGCCCCGCCTATCTATTGATTGCAGATGTCAATCTTAGTTACAATGCTTGAACAAACATTTATACAAACGAAGCAAGCAAGCCAACTAATTCTTTAAACTAGAAGCATTAGGAAAATAGCTCTAAAGGGTTTCTTTGTTGTATACAAAGTATATTTGACATTTTCGCTCTCTTATCTATTTTTCTTCTTCTTTAATGGGGACGTCAGAAAGAAACAATCAATTAAACAATCTACTTGCCTAAATTTCTTCAAAGTCTTTCACTTTCTGCTGGTTTTTCTGCTATCCTCGGTATAATTGGAAATAAAAGAAAGTTATTATTATTCAGAATCTACAGAAATCACAACATTTTTATACATAATTTACCAAAAGATTCTACAGAAATCACCCAATTTTCATTGATAATTTAAAAAAAAATCCACCAGATAGATTATAGTTAAAATTGTAGTTGGATATATATACATGCTTTAGTTGTGTAGTCTTTGAAAAAAGATTGAGGATGAAACATTTTGTTTAGTTCATACCATATATATTGAAAAATTCAAAGTATAGGCAAACAGGAAGTAGGCGAATGACAGATCTGAAACATGCTCACAGGTTACAACTAGTCACTGTTGAGCTGCAGACCAAATATGAAGTCATCTGTTCAGTATCTTTAGAGACTGATTATACAAAATAAATAAAATTATTGGTACCGTATTGACATTTCTTACACAACTTTAAAGTTGCACATTATTTTAAAATATTTTCCAACATTTTGACAATGATTGGTTCTTTTTCAGTCGCTGTGGTACTTTTCAAATGTTTACCAGTAAACAAACAGATTACTGATTCAATAAAAAGTTATACTGAAAAAAAAAATGTACTCTGCTTGCCTTTTCAATAATGAAAATTTTTAAATGAAACCTTTAATAAATATTGAACTAAAATCTTGTTAACACTTAAAATATCTGTTTGAAACAAACTCATTTATACTCAGGATGTCTACAGTCAAAGTCAGTCAGATGTTTTAATGAACTGAATAGTTCGATGCAACTAACAAACATGTGATTTCATCCTGCAACCTCCCTCAAGAGGTGCTACCACTGGTGGACCTTCTAACTGTGGTCATTAGTGACATATCATTTATATATTTTGTCATTAGTCCATGTATCAGTCAAGGTGCAGTTTTTTGTGTGGTAGTCGTTTAGAGAAGAAATGAGTATTATAAAAATCTTTTAAAATAAAAGTCCTTCTTTGAAAAGATGAATATAAGGACATTACATTCTAAGCAAGATGTTGTATGATGTAGGAAACACTCTGGACATGTTAGTACGTGCTCTAATAGGGAGTCTCCATGCTGTTACTCATAATGGCTTGTGTTTTAACAATGACATCCTACATCATATACTTCATGTTTTGGAAAAATGCAAACAAAATCTTTCATTGATGTAAGCATGGCTAAGGGTAATGCAATAATTTCAATTTCTGTTTGTTAGGACATGCGTTTTAGTATGTTATAAGTCGAATATAAGAATTTGAGTCAAATCGGTGAACATGAATTTAACAGCTTATGCCCCTTTAATGCGAATAATGCAACTAGGTGAGTATCCCTATAATAAGAACTCGCATTCTGATATCTGATTCATAAATCTGTATGTGGTTTTTCCTTAAATTGCAATAATTAATCACGCATTTTTGTCCATTCTTCAAAAATCGCAATAATAAATGTACACAATAATTTCTGAATTTACAGAAATATCTTTACGAAAACTATCAATTGAAATAAAAGTTTACTAATTAATCTGGAAGAATCAATCTGTTTACCACACATAAATAAAAATAAACATCTTGTGGTCAGAATTATCTCCCATTGACTAAATGTCAACTTGTAAACAAAAATTAAAGTACCTTAGGAACTGAAAAAGAAACAATCTGAAATATTATAGGCCAATGAGAAGGTTTCTAATTAGATGCATATTAAAAAAATTCGTAAGGGTTCCGCGGAACCCAGTGTCTCGCCTACTTTTTCTGTTAATCGCAGGCTCAACAAAAATGAGGAAGTAAATCAATAAAAATATTCCTCTTGATACTATCTTTTGATTGTAAGAAGCTTCTGTCCAAGTTTGGTAAAAATCCAGGATAGTTTATGAATCTAATAAATGTTTAAAAACTTAAACTGCAGACTGAATGTAATGTTAACTGGAAGAAAACAAAATTTCCTTCAAGATACTAGCATTTGATCATAGACAAGCTTCTGTCCAAGTTTGGTACAAATCCAAAATAGTATAAGAAAGTTATTAAAATTTTAAAAACTTTAACCACAGAGTGAATGTGTTGTTTCCTGGCAGAAAATCTAAGTCCATTTAAAAGTAAAATACTGAAAAAATGGATTTATTTTTTTACAAAATTTCCTTCTAGATACTAGCTTTTGATCATAAACAAGCTTCTGTCCAAGTTTGGTACAAATCCAAAATAGTATAAGAAAGTTATTAAAATTTTAAAAACTTTAACCACAGAGTGAATGTGTTGTTTCCTGGCAGAAAATCTAAGTCCATTTAAAAGCAAAATAAGGAAAAAATGGATTTTTTTTTTTACAAAATTTACTTCTGGATACTATCTTATGATCATAAACAAGCTTCTGTCCAAGTTTGTTAGAAACCCAGGATAGTTTAAGAAAGTTATTAAAATTTTAAAAACCTTTAACCACAGAGTGAATGTAATATTTCCCGGCAGAAAAACTAAGTCCATTTATAAGTAAAATACGGGAAAAATGGAATTTTATTTTTACAAAATTTACTTCTGGATACTATCTTATGATCATAAACAAGCTTCTGTCCAAGTTTGGTAGAAATCCAGGATAGTTTAAGAAAGTTATTAAAATTTCAAAAACTTTAACCACAGAGTGAATATTTGTGGACGCCGCCGACGACGACGACGGAATGTAGGATCGCTATGTCTCGCTTTTTCGACTAAAGTCGAAGGCTCGACAAAAATGAGCTGCGTCATGAGTGCAAATATGATAAGCCCGAAAAATCAAAGGGGAGCTTACTTGAATAGATATAAACAATTCACTAAAGTTTCATTACAATTGGTTAAAGTGTTTTTTAGTTATTGTCAGACACGTTGACAATGGACAGACGGACAACAGTATACCATAATACGTCCCATAAACAGGTGTATAAAAATCATGTGATAAAAATTTTATAGTTTTGTACAGAATGCCTACTCAAATCCAATCAATTAGAAAAATCGAATTATTACAGAAGTGTCCACCATGCACTTGCACTGCACTATTATTAATATAGTAGAATAGAATGATATACAAATGGATGAAAATTATATATACATGCAACTATAATATACAAATATTAATATAATATATAACAACAAACCAGAGTATACTGATTTGTATCACTTCAATATCATATTTATTACAGTGAGGTTGAATTCCCTGTCATTTATTTATCATCCACGCATGAACTTGTCTAAGAAAAAAAAATCTATCTGTACATTAACCTCACTTTCAGGTATAGAGATGTGATTTTTTTTGGTGAGACAAGTGCTTGTGACCATCCACAAAAACTTGCAGTCATCCGATGTTCAGTACTTCAGTACTTTGATTGTATTTACTTGTAGTATCAATAATGCCACAAAAAATTACTTACCATGTTCAATTATAACCGTAGTCTTACCATATCTCTCAGAAACTGCAAGAGCTGTGTAACACATGTACAAACATTGCTTACTCTGCCATGTTGTTGGGTTTCTCTAAAAGTATTGGTTTTATAGTTAATGTTTAAAACTGTGACAATTTTATGTTTTTTTTCAGCTAAAGTATGTTTTTCTATAAAAATCATATAAAGTTTATATGTTTTATTCAACTTTTTTTCTTAAGAATGTTATCCAATTTAATTAAGACACTGATGAGTCATCATCACCACATCTTCACTGATCAGTAAACACAACCTGGCAGTGTGCAAGAGGTTGTAGGATCAATTCTCAACAAGGTAAAAAGGCAATTTCAGTGATAAAAAAATAGTTGTTTGGAGTCGGAATGTTTCTGGTTACGTGTCCAAGGTCTTCCTTCAGACTGTTGACTTGTGAACTTTGCAAGCTAAAAGTCAATTGTGAGTCTAGTACATGCAGGTTAACTTCCATGTTCTCGTCCTGAATATGTATGTAATAGTTGCCACTGGACACAAACACCAATCCATATGTGTTTCACTAATTTCTAATGATTGATTGAACACTAATATTTAAAGCCACTTTCAGGACTCTTGGCTATATCTCTGGCCAGTTTATAATGGTAGAGAAATCCAAAGTACCACGGCCCCTACTTTCTGATATCTTATATTTAAAAAAAAATGCTGTATTAATGGGAGTTACCATTGGGTAAGTTTCTATACTGTTTCTCAGATATCCTTTTCACAAGGGCTACCATGGGGGAAGTTGTTATACTGTCACTCAGCTCTATTTGCCAGGCTTCCATTGGGGGAAAATTGATATATCCTCACTCCGTACTCACTAGATACGTAATAACACCATTATATAAGATGACCTCAACTCTCAAACTTAGAATCCAAAAACTGAAATGAGATGTAAATCATAAAAGTCAGTGAAGTTGAAAATTAAGTTAGAATGATCTGTTTAAGGAGGAAATATATTACTCACCTCGCTGCATTTCAATACATTACATTTTGGGATGAAGTAACATGAACCTATGTTACAAGGTTTTCAATTGGATTAAATTCGGAAAATACAACAAATGGGAAAAAATTCCTCAAATAGTAAATAATTTCCTCAAATGGAAGATATTTTAAAAGTATCAACCTACTTTCTTATTGCAAATGGTACACATTCATGGCTCATATATCTTTTCAATTATTTTTTTTATAAAAAAAATTGCAGCAGTCTTTAGGATCTAGTAATTGCCATTTGTATTGATCAGTTGATTAAAAAAAATAATTCAACAACAGAGTGGCGGGACGGTAATTTCTGCGTTCTTTAATTTTTTACACTAATCGAATTACACTTAAATTACAGCATTCATACCGGTCTACTCGATCTGCATATTCGCTCATTTAAATGTGTCAACTTTTATTGGCAGGATGATTTTGGACTCGAAATGAATATCCTGGACTGGTTACAATAAAAGACATAATTTAG
This sequence comes from Mytilus californianus, assembly GCF_021869535.1. NCBI lineage: Eukaryota > Metazoa > Mollusca > Bivalvia > Mytilida > Mytilidae > Mytilus > Mytilus californianus. The sequence goes on along the minus strand of NW_026262679.1, from coordinate 53,517,220 downwards.
CCATAAACAGGAAGGATATGAATGTTCTGCCGAACAAAATACAGGCTAGTAAACAATTTTGAACAAAAGGCCCAGCAGGAGGCAAAAATGAAACTTTCGTCCGAGAAAAAAATACCTCACCAGAAAACAATGGTTGTCCCCTAAATATATTTAAAAGTGGTCGTAACATATAAAGTATTCATGTGTTTTAACTCGTTCTCGACATTCATTCATAATGTGTAAACATTAAATTACACAGTTAAACAGGGCCATTTTTGTGATGTCAGTAAAGAAAGAATATAAGACTGACCTGACTGATAATATATTTCCAAGCACAAAGTCAAGATATTAAATTGTTGTTAATTTTCAAACAACCAGTTCAGTGTAAGGTGTAAACTTCAAAAGCATGACTTCCCTCATAAGAAAAAATAGAACAATAGAATTTACCCGCCAAATATATTTAACCAATAAATGAATAGCGGCTTAATTGGTGAACCGTGAATCGGGGAAAAAAGACGTACGGCACGGGGATCTCACTCTGTCACAAATTGAGTTTTGATTAATTCGTCTTCAGTAGCCGATGACGTAGACTTTTTACGAAAAAAAGTCGAGAACATTTTTCTGCTTTTCCATCTTGTTTACATAAACTAAATGAGGAACACATGCTTCGGAAATGATTTGGCGTTGCTCTCATATCCTTAACACCCTGTAACATTCGGAGACCTACGCGTTTATCTGATGCGAACATATGCGATTATATGGAATTATATATTTTTTTTTATTTTTTATTTTTTTGTCAAAATGATGTGGATGCTTGAGCATCTGAGCATACATGCAAGCTACGCCACTGCCGTACCCCGGGGGGTTACTATAACTATCCTTTCGGGTATAACTGTGCCGACAGCACTTGCCAAACCATACCCTGTTCTAACCAGAAAACATTGAAAAACATACCCTGTTCTAAACAGAAATATTGACACGCTCAGAAAATGTATACCCTCTTCTAGACACGCTCGGAAGAAATATGCACCGGGAATGATCCTGTTCTAGACCGTATAAAATAGATGCTGTTCTAGACCGGGGTTCTAGATGGTACATCTTAAACAGTTAAATAAGCGATCCTGTTCTAGACAAATACTTTGTTTAAAAAAAGACCCTGTTCTAACCAGCAGGACATGAAAAAGGGATCCTGTTCTTACCAACAGGACATGAAAAAGTGACCCTGTTTTGCGGCACTCTCGTACCACTAAAAATATAAGTTTACTGACGCACTCTGTTTCGGAAGTTGTACTGTCTTCGCAGATAAAGGTGCCAAAGACAAACTGTTCATTAATCTGGTTACTGATGGATCAATCTTTTAGATATGTTACTCGTCACGAAAAAGAAATAATTACAAAATTTGCATCTGTTAAGGGAAGATAGCTGAACTTTTTGTTGTAAATAATCTGAATTGTTAATTTTGTAAATAAATTATAATTGGAACCATATTCAATATTTTCAAGGCACTTATTTATGGAATTGAAACAAAAATCTAACTAGTGTCGGATTCTGGGGGTAGTACACATGTATTCAGGGAAAATGTGTGAAAAAAATATAATTTTCTGCATAAAATGGTCCAAAAAAAATTTCGCCTCGCTCCGCTGGGGCTCTTTACATGTGCATTATTATTATAGTGTTAGTAGTGCAAATGTAGTTTACACTCATTAAAATATTTAAAAATATGCCATTGTAACAATCATGAAATATTTTCAGCTCATACTTTTTTTTAGGATAAACAATTGTAAGGTTATCATCAGCCAATGCACATTTGAGGCATAATAACAAATGAATAAGCCTCAACGTCGGAACAGTACAAAACAAATAGACCAAGGTCAATAGTAGCGAATACCATGATATTTTGACCCTGCTCTCTAAATTATAAGCCGTCTTTTATATCTTTGTTTAAGTTAGGGGTCATCCTGGTGGTACTCCAAGCTTGAAATCCCCTCCCCTGTTTGCTTCTGTCCTAAAAGAGAGGCGAAAGATATCAAAGGGACATTCAAACTCATAAGGGGAAAATAAACTTACAACGCCATGGATAAAAAAGAAAAAGACAAACAGACAAACAATACAAAAACACAACATAGAAAACTAAAGACTGAGCAACACGAACCCCACCAAAAACTTTGGGTAATGTCAGGTGCTCCGGAAGGGTAAGCAGACCCTGCTCCATATGTGGCACCCTAAATTATACTAAATACGGCTACCTAACAGACCATGTGTTGTTTTTCTTTTTTGTTTTTATTAGTCGTTATTAAGAAAGTAGGTAATTAAGTAACATCTGATAAGAGGGTATCCTAGTTAGCTGATTTTCTGCTTGAAACTAATCTTTCAAAGTCCCTATTCACCGAATTTCTGCTTACCATGAGCAACATGAGACACGTCATTGACGTGTGCCACTGGAGGAGCGGGATCTATTTACCCCGGCTTTCTGAACACCTGATATTACACCCTGTTTTTGTGGGGTTCGTCTTGCTCAGTCGTTTGATGAAGTGTTTACTAGCTAGAGTTGTTTGCCTTTTCGTTTTTTTTTGCCATGGCCTTGTCAGTTTTCTTCGACTTATGAATTTTGAATATACCCTTGGAAATATCCGCCTCTATTTTTGTTAGTGTAACTTATATCTCTGTTTTTTTCTGTCTCATCTGGATTTTTTTTATAAGACTCAATAATTAAATAAAATCTAAATCTTTATTTTTCATGATCCAAGTCAAGAGATTTTTATTCATGTTTCTCAGGTTTGGAAACTTTTGAAATAAATTTTATAAGCGTTATAATCTTGGTGAATCATAAAGATTGCAATCTAGAACACATTATGTTTAGTTATGCGACCAATGTTGACATATAGATAGCCTTTCACATATGAACAGCACTAAGCTAAAGATTTCCTGAGGCACCATTTAGTTTGTGTTCTTGTCTCCCAGTTTCTATCCTGCGGTTACTTAACCTAAATTAAGTAAAAATTCTTCGTTTGTTAAAATTGATAATATTTAAGTGACTCTCAAAATTGATTAAATTTTGGTTGGTAGATTGCTCCATAAACATGCTTAAGCTTACACAGCTAGTAAACACTCACTAGCTACACAGTAGGCATGGTGTCCGGTTGAGATTGTGTTTTTTAGAGTGAATCGTTCCACTTTTTCGAAAGTAGACCTTGTTTTTTCGAGTGAAATTACATATGATAAAATAAATTTACTTTTTTCTGCAAGTATATCACTTTTATTCAATACTCCCCAACTTATTTTCAATAATATTCAAACTTTGAACATTAACTACGCATAATTGTCTTCTATTTCATTTAAAAATAACGAAAATAGTACTAAAATGGTAAGAAAATTAAATCCTTCACATGCTGTAAATTGATAATTTTTCAAATCATAGTTCGATAGGCAACTTTTGAATAACTGCAAAGCGCTGTCTCTTTAATATATTGGTAATTCTCTAGTATTTGATGATATTTTTTGTCCTGTGAACTTCCTCTTTTAAATGGATTAGATATTTAGAAAGATATCCAGTGGTTGAACAACAAAATAACAGCTGGATAGCTTTCCAATGGATAGGCTGTTTATCCATTGGATATGCTATCCAGTGGATAGGCTATCCAGTGGATTACTTTATCCAACGTTTTGAGCAACTCAGTCCTGGTCTTCATAATTTGTAGCGAAATCCGTCAGCTCAACTTTTTTTTGTAGAAAAACTTTTCATATATTAACATATTTATTGATCTCGCAGATTTCTTAGTTTCACGAAGAAAAAAAATATTTAAAAACAAAAGAGATATTTATAACACTTTTTGTCGATCATTTCAGTATAATCAAAGCGTACATCGGCGAATGTGAAATCCGTCCGGTCAACTTTTTTTTTTAGAAAAAAATTTAGTTTTACTATGAAGTTTAAATTTTCATATAAGATAACTATTAATCTCGCAGATTTCTTAGTTGTATGAAAAAATATTGTAAAACAAAAGAGATATTACTAGTAACACTTTTTGTCGATCAGTTCAATATTGTAAAGCGTACATCAGTGAGTGTGAAATCCGTCCGGTCAACTTTTTTTTGTTAGATTTTCATAAAATAAAGTCTTATATTTCTAAGGTCTTCAAATATTAAAATAATCTATCAAATAACAAAAAAGTTCTGACTATTTATATCTCATCTGGTCGATCAATACGGGCAATTGTCCTGTCATTAGTGTAACCCAACTGTTGGCAGCGTATCGTCGCAAATTGCGGTATGTGGGAATATACTGGAAAAAATAACAATATACCAAGAGTAACAGCATGTAAGCGTACAGCTTCCGGAATTTGAAGTTTTCTGTCCAACAGAGGGATGTAAATAAGAACAATGAGTTTCGATGTTCCTTTGGTGTCAAATGCCTCTCTCTCTCTCGCTCTCTCTCTGTTTCTTTTTTTTTGGGGGGGGGGGGGGGGGCACAAACACATGAACACGTGTGATTCGTAGAGTAATCATATTTGTTGAAATATCAAACGTTATGTAAGGATTGACTGTAATATTTTTTCTGTCTATGAAGAAATAACATCAAAAATGTGGTGCACACTGAATAACCCGCGTAGCGAATTATTTTGAAGTGTGCACCACATTTTTTATGTTATTTCGAATAGACAGAAAAAATATTACACTCATTTCTTATAATTCTAAATTCCATTTTAAACCTGAGTAAACCATGAAAAAACGTTGATGACGTCACGGTCACATGACAAAATTATGTCTATGAGCTGATTAACAAAACAACGTCAGCCAATCAGAAGACGCGTTACATCCAAAATTAGATTATTTAAGAATAACGCCAGTTAAACATCACTGTAAAAGAAGCATACACAATTTTACATCGGTTGCTGGCTGTCGAAATCAAAGAAAATTTAGCACCATATTATATAGTACATTATACTCAACCTTCCTTTAATGCTTTGTATAGGCTTACATAATTTGGGCACAAAAAAAAATCATATTTTGTAGTATTTCTTCAAACTGTCAATTATAGCGAACTGTACGACCAGCAAGTTAAAAAATAAGGACGCTAGACGTCAGAGCAATCTGGGTATATCAAACACTATGCCTAGTTATTTTTGTACTATTGATGACCGTACTGCCTACAACAATTACAAAAAATCCACACTGTATATTTGGCTTTACAAGACTCCAACAAGAGAAATATTTAACACACACACATGTATTTATGTAGAGTAACATGTCTTTCAGAGTCCTAATCTGTAACCATCACATTAAGGTCCGTCTTGTGAAAGAGTATACATCTCATATAGAAAAAAAATTTGTGCTGATATTCATGTAATATTTGCCACTGAAAGTTTTGCAAAAATCAAGAAAAAAACGAAAACAAAAACAAAACAAAAACTAGTAGTTCAGATGTAGGTTCGTGTTCAGATCACTCAATGTGATCACTTGCATGTTAAAAAACAGTGATATAGGGAGATAGTCAGATTCCGATCATGACTGTAAAGGACAACCATTTGTTTATTACAAAGGTAGCTGATTTACTCTTGATACCTTGGTTCTTTTAAAAAAAAAGGCCAACATGATATAGCAGAGTGCTGAAAGTGGCACACACAGTCAATCAGTTATTTTCAAATAACCTATCATTAATCAGTTTTGGCAACAAAAGGTATATAGGCTATGCCATACTGAAACATAAATGTGATAAAAGAATAAACAATTCAAGAAAGAGAGGTGCACCAACAGAAAATAGAAACTGCAATCTTTCTTTTAATTTCACCGGATCTCAAATCTCAAAATTTTAACTCTTACCAGAATTTATTCTATCCTACAGTATAACTCGGAAGTTTCTAAGTGGAACTCGAGCTTTAACTAGAACTCTTACTCGAATTAACATTCGAACTAAAAATAAAACTGGAACTTTAACTCTAAATTTAGCTGGAACTCGAACTCTTATTCTACATCAAAGGTTATCCACACTCTCATTTGTCATCTGATAAAAAATTTCGTAAGGGTTCCACGGAACACAGTGTCTCGCCTACGTTTGCTGTTAATCGCAGGCTCAACAAAAATGAGGAAAAAATCAATAAAAATATTCCTCTCGATACTATCTTTTGATTGCAAGTAGCTTCTGTCCAAGTTTAGAATAATTCTAGGATAGTTTATGGATCTAATAAATGTTTTAAAAACTTTAACTGCAGACTGAATGTAATGTTAACTGGAAGAAAAACTAAGTCCATTTATAAGTAAAATACGGATAAACAGGTACAAAATTTTGACAAAATTTCCTTCGAGATACAAGCTTTTGATCATAAACAAGCTTCTGTCCAAGTTTGGTACATATCCAGGATAGTTTAAGAAAGTTATTGAAATCTTAAAAACTTTAACCACAGAGTGAATGTATTGTTTCCTAGCAGAAAAACTAAGTCAGTTTATAAGTAAAATACGGAAAAAATGGATTTTTTTTTTTACAAAATTTACTTCTGGATACTATCTTATGATCATAAACAAGCTTCTGACCAAGATTGGTACAAATCCAGGATAGTTTAAGAAAGTTATTAAAAATTTAAAAACTCTAACCACGGAGTAAATGTATTGTTTCCTGGCAGAAAAACTAAGTCCATTTATAAGTCAAATATGGAAAAACAGGAATTTTATTTTTACAAAATTTACTTCTGGATACTATCTTATGATCATAAACAAGCTTCTGTCCAAGTTTGGTAGAAATCCAGGATAGTCTAAGAAAGTTATTAAAACTTCAAAAACTTTAACCACAGAGTGAATATTTGTGGACGCCGCCGCCGCCGAGACGACAACGACGACGACGCCGACGAAGCCGACGACGGAATGTAGGATCGCTATGTCTCGCTTTTTCGACTAAAGTCGAAGGCTCGACAAAAAACTAGAGTTAGATAAAATATATCGACATGTCCACAGAAACACGGATAGATGTAGCAGAACAAGAAAAAAAACTAGATCCGTTTGTTACAAATTAAAAGATTTTTTTAAATACATAATAACTGGGAACATTATATGTTCCTGATATCAATATGGCGATGTGTATTTTATTGTCAATTAACTCTAAATTATCAGATGCATTGTATTTCTCATAACATACCAACGTTGAGCGATTAATCGAACGGTAATAGAATATACGTAATACATAAAGTTTTAATATACAGGCGATGAACATTGAACATATTATGTACAATGAACATGAAACGATGTATGAAAAATGGGTGCGGGATGATAGAACTCAGAAAAAAATTTGGTTTCCACAGTTCGAATAAATTATGAAGCGTTGTGTAATTACGGAACCAATTCTTTTAACGTGCTGAGTTTGTGGCATTTTTAACACGGCATTTCAGGTTTTATCTTCCCGGTGCGAATGGACAAGCTAGTGAAATTATGGTAACGAAATTATTCTGCCTGCAGTCTAAAAGGAACGTGTTACTTTTCAGCCCGGATACCCTCAGTCTTCCGAGGTAGAAGATTCTTTATCTGGAAGCCGAACATTATTTCTATAATACGGCATGAGGCAAACATTCGTTTTCCCCATACAACAAATGCAATTAAAAAAATGAGATGACTTCAACTTTGACAATTACTTTATAATAAACTGTTATTGTATCTATGTTTAACGATTCGATAGATTGATAAAGATATCAATAAATAATCAAAATACCTTAAAAAATGTTCAAAAATGATATTATATTTTGTAGTGAAAAGGTTTATTTCAACCCAAGCGTTGCAAGAAATGCTGTTATGCCAGCAACGTCGTTCTATAACGTTCAAAGGTTATGGTTCCCGCCAAAATTCAATAATAAAGATTATTTCCGTTTTAGCGGATTTAAAACATCGGTGACCCCCCTTTTTTATTTATGCTTTTAAAATCTTCCCCGAAGCTGCAACTTTTGCAGAAGTTTGAAGGGAAAACATTAGTAGATTTTTTTTATTTCAAGAAAAATCTATTATAAATAGCAATTAAGAATGGCGGGAAATGTTCAAATGCCTTCAAAAATAAGGAAACCGAGACAAATAAATGTTCATAAGGTACAAGTTACATTTGACTGTTTTTGTTATTCCAGCTAAACATGGTTTTTCAATAAGTTTGTCTTTTTTTAACATTTTAGAGCGGTATTTCTATATTTCGTTATAACGCGATTCTTTAAGTTTTGATGACGTCATATCTCGAAAACAACATCGGTGACCCCAATTTTTTTTTCGCCTAAAATATTTTAACAAGTATGATCTGTCTACATGCAAAATTTCAATGAATTATTATTAGTTGTATAAATAGTGTGATTTCCCTTTAAGTTTAACTTCATAGAAACCTGGTATATTCTGAATTGTACATGTATCACCTTTCTAGTACTACATGCCAATTTTCAATCAATGTTTAAAGTCTTGAAATGAAACACCACCCGTCGGAACTTGACTAAACTGCTACTAAAAATAACCCCTGGTTTTCTGGAAATAAGTATACTATGGAGCGCGTTAATCCTCAATTTTTAATGCAAAATCATGTACAAGTAAATTTCGGCTCAAATTGGTCTATATATATTTCTCTTTCGTCAAAAGTTTCATTTCTGCAAATTTGTTTGTAAATTTAAGAAACAATGACATCAAAAGCACTTTTTATTTTGGCAGTGAAGGGCTACTTTTACATATTATGTTTTAAATTGAAGTGGGTGAATTGGCGGTCAGACACCTAAAGAGACAAACGTTTATCAGAAGTCTTTGTTTTGCTTTATTCTTAATCCTTTTCCAATGTGTAGTAAATACGAGAGTGCACACGCTGTAATGTCTCGCCTGCTTTACTGACCATTGATATTATGCTAACAGTCCTAAATATAAAGTTTTACTACAAGTATCACATAAACTTAACATGATCAAAGAAAATGAGGTCAAGGTCAGATAAACCAAGCCAGAAATACATGTACATCTTACAATCAGTTCATACACCAAATATAGTTGACGTATACAAGAAACAGACCAAATCATGAAATCTTTATATCGACCAATAAACCATGAAATCTTTATATTGACCAATGAACCATGAAAACTAGGTCAAGGTCATATGAACCCTGCAAGACAGACATGTACACCTTACAATCATTCCATGCTTTAAATATAGTTGACCTATTGCATATAGTATCTAAGAAACAAACTTAACCAGGAAAACTTAACATTGACCAATGTCAGAACCATGAAAATAAGGTCAAGGTCAGATGATGACTGCCAGATAGACATGTACACCTTACAATCATTCCATACACCACATAAAGCTGGCCTATTGCTTATAGTTTGAGAAAAAAAGACCAAAATACAAAAACTTAGCATTGAGCAATGAACCGTAAAAATGGAGTAAGGTCAAATAAAACCTGCCAGACTGATATGTGCATCGTAAAATATAGTTGACCTATTGCATACAGAATCAGAAAAACAGACCAAAACACAACAAATTACTTTAACCACTGAACCATGAAAACTGAGGTCAAGGTCAGGTGTCAATTGCCAGTTGGACATGCATGTACACCTTACAATCATTCCATACACCAAATATAGTAGATCTATATATTAACAGAAACAACATGTTCACATGATACCAAAAACAAAGGAGACAAGATGAATCTTAAAAATTATAGACCCATTACATTGTTAACTTTATTTCTGTGTCATTTGGTCTCTTGTGGAGAGTTGTCTCATTGGCAATCATACCATATCTTATTTTTATATTTTCTTGTTTAGGAAAAGTTTTTACATCCATTTTGAATGATAGATGAAATGTTTTTATTGAAGAATATAAATGATTGCATGAAAACCAAGCTGGTGTTCGACATGGTTACTCAACAAATTATCACATATTTTCATTGTATGCATTATTTGAAATACTCTCTCTTAGAAAGAAAAAGTTGTATTGTGATTTTGTCGATTTTGAAAAAGCATTTGACTTTGTTCACCGGAATTCATTATTTTTTAAACTTGTTCAAACAAAACTTACTGGCAATTCTTTTATGAATTATACAAAATATATATGAAAAAGAGAAACGAAAGATACCAAAGGGTCATTCAAACTATTAAGTAGAAAATAAACTGACAACGCCATGGCTAAAAAAAGAAAAAGACAAACAACAGTACACAAAACCAAACCTAGAAAACTAAAGACTGAGCAAAACGAACCCCACCAAAAATGGGGGTGATCTCAGGTGTGAAATCATGTATTAAGCATAACAATGAAACCTCAGAAATCTTTTTTCTCTGAAAATGGAGTAAGACGGGGAGAAATTTTATCGCCTGTATTATTTCCACTGTGTATAAATGATTTGCAATCATATTTATAAACAGAAGGTACCAAAGATGTAGAATATATCAGCAAAGATGCTGAAACTGAACTTACAGTATATCTAATATTATATATACAAGTCTAGATTGAAAACAACGTTTAAACCTATGATTGCGTTGGTTAAAAGCCGCGATTTTTATACATGTGCATGCAAAACAAATTTCTTGGTAGAGGGGTCTAAATACAGCACAAACAACATTTTCCAAAAGACCAAAAAAAGTGAAAAAGTATATTTTAACAAAAAGCATTTGACTAGCAGTTCGAACAACGGATGTTCTTAAACCCTGCTGACTACCATTGGCGATTGCTAAATAAACGGATCACCAGATGTAACAAAACGGATCTTAACTATTAATTTAATACCAAACAGAAAACAATAAACTAGCGGAAAAGATGGTATACCGCAAACAAAATGTGCCAAAATTAGTACACCATATCCGGATTTCGACAATTAATGTCTCTTCAGTGATGTTAGGAATCGAAACGGTATTTGGAAGGCCATATACTGATTTACCTCAATTTAGGACAAGACTCTTGAATTTTGAAGAGTCGAAATAAGATGAACGGATCATATAAACCAGAAGGCAAATATAATACAAGTCCAAACGAATAAATATAAACAAGTCTAAATTGAAAACAACGTTCAAACCTATGATTGCGTTGGTTAAAAAACCACAATTTTTATACATGTGCATGCAAAACAAATTTCTCGGTAGAGGGGTCTAAATACAGCACAAACAACATTTTCCAAAAGACAAAAAAAAGTGAAAAAGTATATTTTAACAAAACGCATTTGACTAGCAGGTCGAACAACGGATGTTCTTATATATATATATATATATATTAAATGACTGAATAATAGCCAACGATAAATCTTACGGGGCGATGGATCATATAAATATGATACAGTACACTACAAAATATAATATATAACCAGTCTAAAAGGGTACAACATCACCAAAAAATGACAATAAACGAACAAATGTAACTATAAATATTTCGGATAACAGATATCCTTCATCAATGATGTAAAATGAATCAGATAAATCTATTCTGATTATTAAACTATAGCAATCTTGAATTCTATACAATAAAAAAGTGAAACAGTTTCACCCGAACATCATATGTAGAGACGCTAATAAATTTTTAAAATTTCCAAAAAACGACTCAAAGACATGCCTGAAATGAAAATAGTAATTATAGATATGAACTGGCACAACTTTAAAATTCCAAAATGACGTCAGTTAAGATGTTATAACAACTGCGTGTAAATACATTCCCAAAAGAACAGCACTGATCGATATAAGCTGGTAAAATATGACAAACAGAGGCTGCGTATTTATCATTCCAAATAAATAGCAGTTTCATAATGAAAAGAAAAAATAATAGTAAATTTGGGCTAAGGTTAAAAGTTGGACGTGGATGCGTACTTGTATATCCCTACCAAATGAAAAGAACCCTGGTATTTAAACTATAGTAAAATTCCAAAAATTCCAAAAGAATCCTTAAAACTGTAAGAGTCAAGTAAGGAAGCCGGAGTAACTGGAAACAAATGATGTCAGGAAAATGAGCGATGGTAGGGAAAATGAGTGACTCATTCTATGTTTTTTCATTTATGCCCTCTGGGGAAACTGTCCTTAGCTTTCTTATCCAAAACTTTTCCCGAGCAAGTCTTTCGGCCCTTGACCAACCCTCGTTGTGGTCTATGATTGTGATTGTAAGGTTTTTGAGATCAGCTTGGGCGTGCCCAGGTGATCTCAAATGACGACTTACGGGGAGGTCGGGCTTGCAGGTGTAGTCACTTCGATGACCATTCATGCGTTTGTTGAAAGGTTGGTCAAGGGCCGAAAGACTTGCTCGGGAAAGGTTTTGGATAAGAAAGCTAAGGACAGTTTCCCCAGAGGGCATAAATGAAAAAAACATAGAAGGAGTCACTCATTTTCCCTACCATCACTCATTTTCCTGACATCATTTGTTTCCAGTTACTCCGGCTTCCTTACTTGACTCTTACAGTTTAAAGGATTCTTTTGGAATTTTTGGAATTTTACTAGTTTAAATACCAGGGTTCTTTTCATTTAGTAGGGATATACAAGTACGCATCCACGTCCAACTTTTAACCTTAGCCCAAATTTACTATTATTTTATCTTTTCATTATAAAACTGCTATTTATTTGGAATGATAAATACGCAGCCTCTGTTTGTCATATTTTACCAGCTTATATCGATCAGTGCTGTTCATTTGGGAATGTATTTACACGCAGTTGTTATAACATCTTAACTGACGTCATTTTGGAATTTTAAAGTTGTGCCAGTTCATATCTATAATTACTATTTTCATTTCAGGCATGTCTTTGAGTCGTTTTTTGGAAATTTTAAAAATTTATTAGCGTCTCTACATATGATGTTCGGGTGAAACTGTTTCACTTTTTTTATTGTATAGAATTCAAGATTGCTATAGTTTAATAATCAGAATAGATTTATCTGATTCATTTTACATCATTGATGAAGGATATCTGTTATCCGAAATATTTATAGTTACATTTGTTCGTTTATTGTCATTTTTTGGTGATGTTGTACCCTTTTAGACTGGTTATATATATATATATATATATATACATCGATATTGCTTTTCTATGCAGATGATCCCATTTTATTAGCAGAGTCTGTTGAAGATTTACAACTTATGCTTGATAATTTTTCACAATATTGTTTGATATGGAAACTTAAAGTAAATGTGGATAAAACTAAAGTTTTGATTTTTTTCAAAAGGCAGGATGTCAAAAAATACTAAATTTTATTTGAATAATAGAGAACTAGAAATAGTTAAAGATTATAAATATCTTGGTATATTCTTTTGTAAAACTGGATCATTCCTGTCTGCAAGAAAGTATCTAAAAGAACAAGCAACTAAAGCTATGTATGGAATATTGAAGAAATGTAGAAGAAATAACTTATCTATTGAATGTCAAATTGATTTGTTTTATAGTAGAACCTGTAATATTAAATGGATAAAAAATCTTGGTTTTTTTTCAGAAAATTTAGATGTTCTTGAAAGTTTACAGTTGCGAATGTGTAAAATCATATCGCATTTGAAGCAATCAACACCCAACTATACAGGGGCGGGTCCAGGTGAGGGCGTAATGGGCGTACGCCCCCACCCTTTTCAACAACAAAAAAACTATCGTAATCTGCTAATATTGTATTGAATATGGCAATTTATCATATTCATTAATTAAACACATACTCTGAAAATGGTTCTATTGAATCCACTCTAGTCTAACGATTCATTGAAAATGAGAGTCCGTCAGTATTTCTGTGTTCATTTTAGGTTTTGCGTTAAGGTACATTTATACCAGTAACATGTATATTTGGTATAGCATTTTTAATTCCCATCTGGATAGCCTTTGGTAGTATCATATTGTTTCAAAATCCATTAGTGAGTAACTAAGTGACATTGACCTACATTTTGCCATGAAGTTCAAGCACCATATTTATTTATGTACCATATACCACCTATCGGAACTAGACAGTGACATGATTGCTTTAATTTGGTACTGTAGTACAATTAATGACGTCAATTTTTTATATTCAATCATGTATTCCACATTAAAGCCTACAATATTTAGTGACGAAAGAACTTTATACGTCAGTGTTTGTTTGTCTTGTATCATGTGTGTGACTGTAATTCAACGAAACCAGAACTTAATCTAAAATAGAGAGATATTTATCGGCCTGGATACTTCATAATTTGATGCTAAATTGTTGAAATCCAGGAGCTTTTGAGCTTCCCCATGGACCCTCTACCAGGGCAACCGTAATTTCGCCTTCCGTTCATAAAATCCTGGCCTAGGACTATTGAAATGTTAAGTAACGCCTTATACCCTAGAATTTGGAATTTCTCGTTATTGGTCTACTGCTGTTAAGATCCATCCAATCATTTTAATATACCATAGACACTTATAATGGAGAGAATTCGGCATACAAAATGTCAAACCCTGACACTTTAACTATAAAATATACATGCTCCAAGTCAGGAACCGCTACATTAGTGCATTTCACAATTACTTTATGTTTTTAAGCAAAAAAAAGGTCCATTTTTTTTTCGAAAGATTTGATTCTATGCCCCCTCTTTCAAATATCCTAGAAACGCCCCTGACTATATTATTGTATATATGGTGAGTTAGAATACTTCCTATATCACTACAAATAAAGATACGTATGATAAATTTTTAGTGTAGACTGGTTAGAGGAATGAAACAAAATGTTCCTCATTATTATATAAATTGTTACATATTTACCACACAGATTGCGGTTATGAATCTAAGTGGCTAAAATTTATGAAGAATATTTCAGACGATTGTGGTATGTCAAATATTTGACAGAGCCAAACTAATTATCATTCGTCAATATGGATTTCAAAATGTGTCGAACAGAAACTTAAGAGTCCCCTCACTGGGGTGTCCAAGTAATCACACAATCACATTTTTTTTGGCCAATATAATCACATAATCACTAATTACTCTTTACTCATTACAGTCCTAGATTATCAAATATTCAAATAATCATAAAATATTTGGTCTGGTAATCAAATAATCACTATAAAAACGGCCAAGTAATCACTTAATAAAAAACCCCATGACTGAGGAGGCTCACTTAAGGATCAATTTATACAATTTTGGTATTCAGAAATGTTTAAGTCTCCAAAGGCATTGTGCTGTAGATTATTCAAAACTAATTTCTGTTTAGAAAAATATATCTCAGATTTATCGCCCTATTATACATGTACATATTTTGTAAATTTAGATCTGGTAATCACCGATTGCCACTGAGTCGAGATCGGGCGATGGCGCAATTTGCAAAGAAGCGAAAGAGTGTGTCCTTTCTGTGGCTCGATGGGAACCAGTGACGAATACCACTATATATTGTCATGTAGCTGCTTTAATAGACTTGCTACAATTCCCTTTCTTTTATTTCTTTCTTACTAATTTATATGTTTACTGTTAACTTCCAGTATACTGATTGCCCTTGGAGATGTCAGTATAATGGTAATCTCCTAGTTATAGCAGTAAAATTGTTAAAGGGGCAAAATTAAAAAAAAATAATAAGGAAGGGACATGTAGCAAGTCTACTGCTTTAATAATACTAGAAAAAAATTGCTTCCCCCTTTTTGTCATGAAAATATTAACATTTATAAGTTTGAACAACTATTTCAGTACTTCAAACAGAGACATATATATGTGTATATATGTCTCTGCTTCAAACAATCTACTCATTAGAACTTTTTAGTGTTTATTATATATGTAGTCATGACATGCACTACAAATTTGTATATTTTTATTATGTATTAAATTTTGTTCTCTGTATCATTTGTTTTATCAGAATAAAGTATTCATTCATTCATATTAATTCATTCCAAACATTATAATGGTGAAAGTTTTGCCTTGGATGCATAGTGATCTGGATAGGGTGAGGGTCTGGATAGGGTGAGGGATCCTCCATTTCTTTATTCTTTAACTTTTTATACTATTCTCTGTTCTTTATTGACCATTTTTCTCTATTCTTTATATTTTAGCACCCCATCATTCGCTATTCTTTATTTGTTTTGCCTATTATTTTCTTTGCTTTTTGTTAACCCCATCCAGACCCTCATACATAAAAGACTATACCCAGAAATTTAATATTAATAACTGCATAAAAGATCAATATTGATATATTGTAATACTTCTGAGTATAAAACAAAATATTTTGTACCCTATATGGAGGTGTTCCTTTATCATTGGAGAACGATTTGTTAACATGTTAGATAATTAACGGCAAACGGTCATGTGACTAAATTTCGTGCTTCATCGAGTTTATGATCAATGGAGCATAAAATCAATCAGTAGGTTACAGATTCTGAAGCTGTGTGTTGAAAGGTGATGTGATAAAACTTGATATTTGGCTTTGCTATTAATTGACACGCATTATATGTGCAACCAGAAGCATGCATATATATTAAGGTAAGTCTTGCTATTCAAAATTAATTCATTAATTTGTGTATTATTGCAAATATTGCTTAATTAAGGTATGTTTTCAATTCGTTGTCAATAATGATAATGGCACAATATTGTCAATAAGATAAACCAAGGATTTGTAAAGTAAGAAGGTTCTTACTATACAAATCCTTGGATAAAATGAAAGTGTCAACCCGTAGAATATTGAATTATGAATAGAGCATAACCTGTTATTAGTCATTTTTATTGTATGGGGGGGGGGGGGGGGGGGGGGGCTTCAGTCATTCTTCAGTGATTCCCTATATAATCCACCAAATTTTTCCCACTAAAGGGGGGGCCAGGCACCCCCTGGATCTGCCTATGATCTATGATAATTGCTATTATTGTCACTGAGCTCAGAGTCTGGTATTGGAACTAGAATGAAATTTTAGTAGATGTCAAGCTGTGGGGATCGACCTTGTACAATGACACTAGCATGATGCTTGTCCTTTGTGATTTGCCATAAAAATATATACATGTAATGTTTTTGATTTAAGGATTTGTGATTTCTGTGGAATTTTTATTTAACTTTATTTCAAATTTGTTATGTACAGACAGGAATTGAAGTGACACTAAAAACGCATGACATATATATCAACAAAATTAGGGTTGTCTAAATTCAATCTTTTAAAATAGACAATAGTTCACTTCAGTATAGAAAATATATAAGGTAGCTATAATAAATGATTTAAGGGAAAAATACTAAAAAATGTAGCTAAACATTGACAAAGAAAAAGTTTTTTCAGTATGAAGAGTATCGATTGAAAATTTTTTTTTTATTTAATTAGTGCACAAACAGCAATATTTAAGGTATGAAATTAAACAATTATCAGTCAACCACTAATTGATGAAATAAAATGGATATTTTAGATAAGATATTTGCAACCTGAGATACATCTGGTGTATTTGTTCAGAATTTAAAGAGGACAATATAAAATTTACAAATTATTTAAATTAACAACCTTTATTATAAGCTTTGACATCTCATAAGCTTACATCTCAACTGCACGATATTTGCTGTAAAACCTTAAATTCTGAATTTCTACACTTAATTTACAGATTCTTGAAGTCATTTTATACATGTCAGATGAAAGACGATGAAGGATTTCTTATTGATTGAAACCTTCTTGTAATACAGAAGAATTCAAAGATATTTATTTACAATTTAGCATAACGAATGGTGATGACTGAACTCACTTGACAATCGGGATGACTCTACATTGGCTAGAGGTGTTGGGGGAGGGTTGAGATCTCACAAAACAAGTTTAACCCCGCCTGATTTTTGCGCCTGTCCCAAGTCAGGAACCTCTGGCCTTTGTTAGTCTTGTATGTTTTTTTCAATTTTGGTTCATTTATATGTTTCGGAGTTTAGTGTGACGTCCATTTTCTATGAACCAGTATACATTTTTGCTTAGGGGCCAGCTAAAGCCAGCCTCCGTGTATGGGATTTTCTTGCTGTGTTGACCCATTGGTGGCCTTGAGCTGTTTTCTGCTCTTTGATTGAGTTGTTGTCTCTTTGACACATTCCCCGTTTCCATTCTCAGTTTTATTATGTACTTAGACTCAGAATTCAACCAATCAAATTACTAGATTTTGTGTTCAAGCAAAAATTTTGTGTCCGAGCACTGAGTAAAGTTTTATGCCCGTAGGCCATTGGCCCACCTGTGTAGTAAAAGTTGAGTCAACCTGATTTTTATGACTCCATCAAGTCTACTTGACTCAGGAACTCATCTTGGGCATAACCCTGTTGATTGTAGAAAGGATACTTATATGGACATTTGTCTATAATAGAAGACCATATTTTGACATCTAGCTATGTTTTTGTGTTATTGCGCTGTGTCTCGTTGACACAAAAAAGACATTCCCTATTGTGTCTCACATACTCACACCCAAAGTTATATAAATGTTAAATAAGTTAATTGCATTTGGTATATTTCATTTGATTTACCCCTAGAACTAAGTAAACATTATTTTTGCTCAAGTGATACAGCTTCCTTAAGGGTCCTTTAAATGAAATATTCCAGGATATTTGTAATATCCCTACTCCAAAAAGAGGTGGGGTATTACTGGTTTACATCACAGGCACTTGTCTCTAAAAATTTGTTACCTTTTATGTTTTATCAAAGTATATAGGCAATTTTTTTTTCAGAGACGTGCCTGTGGTTTGCATCCATCTGTCTGTTCATGTTTCAGTATATCCATCCTATGGAATTAATTAGTGGATATGAGTTTGAAGTTTCTGTTTTATTAAATCCGATTGAATTCAAAAAAATTTGAACATATAATTATAGTAACACAAACATGTATGTGTAATTTGACGGTAACAGAGATGCCACTTCCTACTGATTTATTGTCAGATGATAAGCTCTCTGTAAGTTCTAAGAACTATCTTTCTAGAAGTGCTTCAAAAGAATAGATGATAACACAATGCTTTAAATGAGATAGCTTGAAGACAAATCAGTGTAATTGTCATTGAGAAATGGGATATTGATAAAAGAACCAAAGAAAAGCACTGACCTATCTTATGTAAAAGCTTTCATTATTAAATTATTTTAAATTAGTTCATACCACATTTTTAACAGTGGAGGAGACAAATGCGAAAAAATGTCTTGAATAAACGGTACATTACTGCTTGAGCTCAAAAACACATTACTGTGGAAGAATTCTTTATTCTGCTACTAGGTCTTATTTCAAAATAAGTAAATTGTAAGCAGGCGGTCTGGTGGGCGGCAGCCCTCAGAAGCTGAACAATTATAGTAAAATTCTTATTTAAAAAAAAACTGTTTTATAAAATTATTTGTAAGCACATGCTTACAATGCTACACTGGTGCTACACCACTGAAATGTTTGGAATATCTACATGTATATATTGGTACCTTTACTATATGTATATATTGGTTCCTTTACTACTTCAAAAAGGAGGAAAGGTAAGTGCAATAGTTACCTTTATTGAGTAATAAAATCAAAAGCTGCTTTTCTCATTAATTGATTAATGTTTTACATTTCAGGTTTTGAGAAAAGAAAATCAAGAGATCCTCTTAAAGAAACACATCCTCATGTAGACATCATTTCAATATAAAAGATGGGAGGTGCTCAATCGTCCAGACGGGAATCTTTTGATCTGGCTGGTGAAGGTAGGCATCTTAATTGTAAATATTGAATGATTAAGTTTTTAAAACTCTGAAATATCTACATGTTACTACATGTACATCTACACGTTAACTCTGAAATATCTACATGTTACTACATGTACGTCTACATGTTAACTCTGAAAAATCTACATGTTACAGAAAGTGTAAAATTAAATTTTTAACTATTATTAAAATGTTGGTGAACAGGTTCCATATGTAGTGTCCTAGAAGAATAACAGTTAAAATTTTTGATAAGCAATTTTGAGCAAACATTTGGGCTTATTCCCTCTATTCATAATTAAGAATGTTATCTTCTGTTCTTTGAATTTGCTAGATCTAGAATTGCTTCTTCTTTTGGGACAAATTGACCGATTTTGATACTACATATATTAGTAAAAAATTCATAGTATGAGTGCTGGAAGATAATTTTGGGACATTTTAAAAAAAAAAACGATAATAGAATTAAATGTCAAAAACTGCTGTACCAAAAAAGGAAAAATAGATATTTACCAAGGGGCAATAAAAAGCCATAGTTATAAGTAGAAGAAATACAATATCATGGCAAATAAAAATAGAACAACAATCCATACAACACTGCACAGAAAACAAAAAATGAGCATCACTCACCCCACCAAAAACAGAGAATGAACTCAGTTGAACTCAGGTGCTCATGAAGGATGAACATTGACTGCTCCACTAATGGCACCAGTCATGTTACTCATTTCCAGTAAAACATTGACTGCTCCACTAATGGCACCAGTCATGTTACTCATTTCCAGTAAAACATTGATGATATCATAAATGAGGAAAAAAGGAATATGGCTACAAGTGATGTGTGGAATAGAAGTTTCTTTATCCTCCATATATGGTAGAAATATTCTGCAATATTATTTCAAATATGACAAATGTTTCTTGCTTATTCAGATCACACTGAGCTTACTGTAATTTATTTAGAAAGTAATAAATTACATGTATAAAACTGAAAAAAAAATGTTTATAATTGTGAAAAATGATTGAGAAAATGGTCCTGTATGTCAGAGATAGACGGAATGGTCCACCAGTTAAGTCATTACTGCTAGCCTTATGCACCTCAAATTGACAAAAAATGCCCTTCTAAATCTTTAGAAAATTAAATGTATTTTTCATTGTTTTTAGCAATATATACATGTACTATTTTTGATTAACTAAATATGAATACTATATATATTCTGTGAGTTGCTACTAAAGGTGTGGTGCAAGCAGTCCTTTTTATGACATGTTGTAGGTACCATTCTTTGATTCCATCATTTAAGCTGTAACATTGACTATACCATATGGCAAGCTTTTAAACATGTTCAATACTATTAGACAAATGCGACTCAATTGAAAGGAAATAATCTATTGGTCTGTTTAAGGCAATTTGAATGAAGTCAACAACTTAATGGTTGCTCTAACATTGAACACTTGTCTCAGACTAGACTAGTATGCAGTTTTAAGTAAAAAAATGATACAAAGTTATTTTGGAATTAAAAATAAATAGGTTTTTTGATAGATGTTTAATATCAAGTGGAAAATATAACATAAAATTGAGAATGGAAATGGGGAGTGTGTCAAAGAGACAACAACCCGACCAAAGAACAGAAAACAGCCCAAGGCCACCAATGGGTCTCCAACACAGCAAGAAAATCCCCATCCGGAGGCAGGCTTCAGCTTGCCTCTAAACAATAATTTATACTAGTTCAGTGAAAATGGACATCACACTGAATTTCGAAACATATAAATGAACCAAAATTTAAAAAAAACAAAATATACAAGACTAACAAGACCAGCCTTAGGACAGACGCAAAAATGTCGGGGTTAATTAAATAGAGGATGTTTTGTGAGATCTTAACCCTCCCCTATATATTAGCCAATGTGGAATAAACAAACACACAGCAATATGCACAGTAAAACACAGTCTAAAAGAAGTCCGAGTCCGATGTTAGAATAGATAACAGAAAAAACTAAGCAAAATGACAATGATCAACATAAATTAACAAAGGACTACTAGCAGTTAACTGACATGCCAGCTCCAGACCTCAATTAAACTGATTGAAAGATTATTTCTTCATCATGATAAAAATGTTTTACACATATTTTGCATATTTCGAGCTGACCAGTCTTTGTTCATACTCCAATATGCTGCTGATTTTAAAGTCTTTGAATTAACGAAGTCAAGGACTTAACTGTCAACTTGTTGTACTTTTGATAAGCACTTTACCATGAGACGATGAATTAAAAACAGAAATTGTTAAGAAAAAGAGATAATTAGCCGACAACAGACACATTTGTTCTTATTGAATTTTTTCTTACCAAACAAGCAATATTGTTATTTGATTAAAACAAAAAAAGTTAGATGCATTAAACCAGTGAGTAATTTGTCTTTCTTAATTGTATTAAGAACAAACTTGACAAGATTGAGTAATTCAGAATTAATGATATGTTTTATTGTTAGGTTATACATTTCATTTCCATATATGTTTAATGCGAAAAATACCGTTTGCCGTGAAGTACATGTATAATCCAGACAAAATTCGTTATTCTCATGTATCCTGTTCTGGCATTTCAATCTAAAATAACAGATGCATGTGTCCAATATGAAATTTTAAAGAGACATGCATTGCACACATGGGAATTTTATGCAATTAAATTTGGATGATAAATTAATGGAAAAATAAATCCTAAAATTATTGGCAGGTATTTGCTGCAGAATAAAGTTGAACAATGTTTACACATGATTGGAATATGATTGTTTGCATCAATTTAAGTAAATCATGATTATATGTTTTGTTTGTTGATTTTTCCTCTCCAGGTTATTAAAAGGTCAGAAACTGACATTTCGTTATTGAAGGGAAATTGATTATGAGAGACAGAAAATTAATATTTCTTTGACCTGGAGCCTTTTATTAGTCTTTGTTGATTTAAGAAGCAATTTATTACTTCAAGATTATGTAAATATTTAGAAATCATGTAAATTTCTTTGATTTTAGTAAATGCATTGTATCCATGCTGAAGCAGTTGCAATTTGAAAATGAAATTAAAACATGTGGGATGAATGCTTATTGGACGGTAAATCTTCTTGTGAAATGCTAGGAGATAACAAATATATATACAAAAGAAAAAACAATTCTTTTCTGTTTAGGGTTTCTTTAAAGTCTTTATAAAGGTAAAGAGCTCACACCTCACAAAAGGTCAAAATCGTCCCTATCATCAACTTTACTGTAGATTCATTATTATTCTATGACAAGTTCAAGTTTATCTCTATTTTGTTTTACATCAGAAATAGTTTTGAACAAAATAATGACTATACTATCACTATCTTTAAAAAACTTTCAAAACATTATGTACATTAACCGTGCGTAACATCGTACAAGGTATTCCTGACATTTCAAAGGGGAATATGATACTCAGAGGGGAATATGAAGTTTTGTTCAATGTCATATGGGATTGTCTCAACCAATCAAATGTTGATTTTGCTATCAATATTTACATACAGTGGAATAATAAATTTTGTAGATTTGAAAAACGGCGATGATTAGAAATCTTAAACAAAGTATAAAAATAAAGCCTTTGGCAAATCCACAAAATCATGTATTCACAATTATTTAATTTTCCTATTCCACAAAAATTGATTCCCATGAAAATGAATGGCAAATGTGATCAAACACATATTGTGGTGCAACTTTTTTTCAAATTGACACGAGCTGGTTGATGATTCAGTTATGTTTCGAGTTACTGAGTTTAGATAAACTTGCAAAGAAGCTTCTCTAGGACATGCAGTATTGCAGTTGTGTTTTTTATGCCCCCGCAGTAGGCGACAGGGGCGTTTAGTGTTACCCTTGACTGTCCATCTTTCCATCCTTCCTTCTTTCTGTCTTTCCATCCATCCATCTGTCCCATTTTTGTTGCAAAGCTTGAGCGGGGGCATTTTTGTCCTCAAACACATTCTTCTTTTACTATTTCTTGAATTTCCTATACCAAAAATTAAACTGGGCTATTTCTGCTTATTTTATTTAGAGATGGCTGCTGCCGACACATGTCTTCCTTGGAATGTGATTTTTTTATGTGAATGGCACATTTGTGAAATTTGATCAATAGATCTGACAACTTAAGATTTTAAAATTTTAATCTTGGGTTTATATATTGTATAAAAACATTGAGAATGAAGAAGAATATTTGTTGAACTGAAATATTTAGTATCTTTGCACAAATCTAAAGACTTAAAGTCTTCTATGATTGTTTTTTCTTATCTGTGCAATGTCCTCTATTTTAGGTGATCTGATGCCTATTAAATTTGCTGGTTGGTAATTTTCATTAGAAATTTCAAGTATTTTCTAAGGAAAACTCTGAAATCAGCTGATAAAGGTCATCTCTGCTTTGGAAATACATTTAACTATAAAGCTCTTTTTTGATAATAATCAAATTAAAAAAGCTAAGTCATCAATTAATTTTACCAGAGAAAAGTTAAATTGCAATTGAAGGTTACTTTTCAGTTTCCAGACATTTGCTTCTAGAAATATTACCTGAAATTAGTGCAACAGTTGCTGGGTCTTTTTTCTCTAATTCTTAGCAGATTTATCCTTTTCCTGACCTGATGATTATTTTTATTTAATCAATTTGCGATTCGTTTGATCTCAGTTCTTCATTGGTCAAAATTCAATTATGACGTCAAATTTTCTTGTTTTCCTCTTAATTTCCTATTATGGCATCATGAAAATAGGTGACCATGAATGCCTGATGATGTAACATAGAAAGATCAATGGAAAAGAAGGATTAAATTTGTCTGCATGCATATCGTTTAAAAATCTTTAATGAAACAAATTTTACCATCAAATCTTGTGCAATACATATTTCTCCACTCTCAACAGTTAAATAATAAAATTTAACTGTTTTGAGTGGAGAAATATCATATCACACTTGATATGTGAAGCTAATTTGTAGTCTGCATATAAATTATCCTGTTGATAATTTGAAGTTACAATCTTTTCTGTAAATCATCTATGTATCATTTTACTTTAGAGGAAACTTTCATTAGCATGGATACTTTTGTTTTGAAGCATATCAATTCTGAAAATTGTTTATACAATATACATTATCATTTTTACATGTATGTTTGAAAAGCATGTATCGATAATTAAACAATGTTGAACAAAACAAAACATTAAAGATAGTTTCAACGTGATTTGCTTAGATTCATCAATACAATCCTTTTAACTAAATCCTGTGATGTAGGTATATTTGCTTAGGTATTTATGGATCCAAAATACTGTAAACCTATTTATTTTTAAAGTTTTTATTTAGCATTTAGCCCTATATAGCTGTCTTCTTTTTTCTAACTTTTTTGGAGTATTCATTTAAGATCAAAGCTTGATTTTTTGTAAAAATTTATATTTTAATATTTTTTTACTGTGGAAAGTTATTTTGATAAATTACTCGTGAAAATAAGTTGGTTTACACATGTCTGTTGCCAACATGGATACTCACTCCAAAATCCTACATAGTCCAGGCTTAGCCACAGTGTTGTCAAGTCTCACACAATGTGCATGAGACTCAGGCATTTTCATGCTTATTTGGCTGCATTTTCCTTTGATCTTTTGTTTTTTCTCTTTTATTTTCTCTTTACAATTTATGCAGAATCTCAGCATTTGCTTCATGAAGACTTGACAGCCCTGCAGCCATTATATTGATGAGTACCTGCCAGAAAGGCACCTGTGATAAGAAGATTTTTCCAGTGAAGTAAAGACTCAAAATAATAGAGACTTAACTGTCAAATGAGATGATGAAAGGAAAATGTTTACCTCTCAGCTATTTGTTTTGAAAGGAGAAGTAACTAATCAGTGTCAAAAACTGGCCTGCAAGAACTATTTTCCAGAAAACTCAGTAGCAGATAATTAAGGAGGGATAATTGAGGAAATTGTCTTCCTCATTTGTTTGAAAGTTTGCTACCTGTCTTCCATTTGCCTTTTTATGACCGCGAAGGGGCATTAAGTGTTAACTTTGACTGAGTGTCTGTCCTTCCATCCTCCTGTCCTTCTGTCTGTCTGTCTTTCCATCCTTCCTTCTGTCTGTCTCAAAAGTATTTTCACATATTATAAGCAAGCTTGAGCGAGGGCATTCGAGTCCTCATAGATATTTTTCTTTTATTTTTTCTAAGATGTAAATTACACCCCATTTCCTATTTTCCCAACACCATGTTGATTTATCCACTCAAAAGTGTATGTCTATGGGAAGGAGTCAGTTATTTGCTGTGTCTAAATCACACATAGTTTCGAGATATATATATACATTTATACAAAGGGCTTGTGTTGTGATATATGAAGCAATATGCATCCATACTTGAAAATCAATGGGATTTGAACCCAGGGGAATAAACAAAGATCAATGTTCATAATAATGATTGTTCAAGAAACAGCAATAAATTCATATTAGCCATATGATTAGCACACTGCCGTATATTTAATTATGTATTATTTGCTAATAGAGGGGTCATTTAGCGCCATTTGTTCTCGGTTATCATCGACAGTCAATCTCAATACGATGTTCAATACAAGTTTTGTCCCAGAGGAGTATGGATGCTTAGTTCGCATTCATTCGATTTGTTGAAGTGTTTTCACTTATTTGATATTTGATGAAATGTTGTTTGTAAAGCTAGTGTCAGCAGACGCAGCACCATGAATCCATAGTTAGTTTAACTGGACGATTGTGATGTGATAATGATAGTTGTTTAGTAAGATTGGTCAATAATTATAGTTATTTACTTGTATTAAAAGTTTTTCTCAAGGTCAGATAGATTGGTGAGTGTTTTTATACCAATTATTGTATTAAACGTGTTTCACCTTATCCTTTAAACCTATTCCATAATGTTTGGTTAGATTCAGGAATAGAAATCTTATTTTGAAGACATGGTATTTCTCCAGCGTATAAAAGAAGTGTTTATTAGGGCCCCGCCGAATGGCGGACGCCCTATAGTGATCAGTCTGTCCGTCCGTCCGTCCGTCTGTAACAAATTGTGTCCGCTCTATATCTAGAGAACGGTTATGATTTCAAAGTTTACACTTGACATGTATATTAACCAACACCAAAGGGTGTGTCATAATGTATGTACAACTTCCTAGGTCAAAGGTCAAGGTCAAAAACTTGGTTTTAGTTGACAGCCTATGTCCTATGGTAAAGATCGTGTCCGCTCTATATCTTGAGAACCGTTATGATTTCAAAATTTATACTTGACATGTATATAAACCAACACCAGAGGGTGTGTCATAATTTATGTACAACTTCCTAGGTCAAAGGTCAAGGTCAAAAACTTTGGTTTCAGTTGAAAACCCCATGTCCAATGATAAAGATACAAATTTTTTACCACACATTATTCACAGTGGGGCCCACAGAGATGGCTCCCATCTCAATGATATCTAGTTTTTATTTCTTCAAGGATGTACTTAAGTCAGGTCTAGGAATTTTTGTCAGATGTTCGGACTCCTTGTTTTTTTTCCTACTATACAGGGTAAAATGTTTTGCCCCAAAACACCCATTTTTCTATTCATATAAGACTTCAATACCTCATAAAAGATCATTTACCAAAATTTAAGCAGATTCTAGATTTGTTTTCTTTCGATTTTAGACCCAAGTGCTACCAATGCAAATACAAGGTAAAAGTCTGAGTCAGCCTTTTCCTGCCATTTTGAAATAATTAAATATCTTGAAAAGGAGCTCCATAACCTATCAATATTTTAGCTTATTTTGTTCCTTAACTAATGCTCTTCTGGCTTATAGTATGAGGCCCCTCATGGGGGTGTCCAAGTAATCACATAATCACAAATTTTTTGCCAATATAATCACATAATCATTAATTATTTTTTTAATCAAGATAATCAAATAATCAAAAATACAGTCCTAGATTATCAAATAATCAGATAATCATGAAATATTTGGTCTGGTAATCAAATAATCACTATAAAAACGGCCAAGTAATCACATTATCAAAAACCGCATGAGGAGGCTCTAGTATCAATTTCAAATTCTAGATTTTTTAAATTTCACCTAAGTACATCCTTAAGTTTTTCCACCAATGTTGGTCAGATGTCTTGGATGTTGTAGATGAAGTCTCATTTATACTTGTCATCCTTAAAGAAAAGAATTCTTGCAAAACCAATTATTTTTTTAAACGATATGTTATATGGTGGCTATTTGTAAGTATTAGATACACCCATACTAGTCTGACATGATGTATCTTATTTACACCAAGATATTATGATAAATATGATTTATTACAGAAGAAATGCACATATATACCCTGAAGGTTGAAGGCATATATGAAATATTAATGCAAAAGAATAGATTTCAATAATTTAGGACAGGGGTCTTTCAGAAATTGAATCTTTTTTATGGTAAAGCATGATGAAGGCAGGATAATCAATTACCTTTAATGACATCTTTCTGTAATGGAAAAAAGACCAAATAAAATTGAGAATGGAAATGGGGAATATGTCAAAGAGACAACAACCCGACCATAGAGCAGACAACAGCCGAAGGCCACCAATGGGTCTTCAATGAAGCGAGAAACTCCCCCACCCGGAGGCGTCCTTCAGCTGGCCCCTAAACAAATATGTATACTAGTTCAGTGATAATGGATGTCATACTAAACTCCAAATTATACACAAGAAACTAAAATTAGAAATGATACAAGACTAACAAAGGCCAGAGGCTCCTGACTTGCTTGGGACAGGCGCAAAAATGCGGCGGGGTTAAACATTTTTTTTGAGATCTCAACCCTCCCCCTATACCTCTAGCCAATGTAGAAAAAACAAAGGCACAACAGTACGCACAGTAAAACTCAGTTTAAGAGAAGTCCGAGTCCGATGTCAGAATAGGAAACAAAAGAAAATAAACAAAATAACAATAATACATAAATAACAACAGACTACTAGCAGTTACTGACATGCCAGCTCCAGACCTCAATTAAACTGATTGAAAGATTATGTCTTCATCATATGACTATCAGGCACAATCCCTCCTGTTAGGGGTTTAGTATCATACCATCATAAGATATATGAGAAGAACATAACCCGTGTCATGCCAACAACTGGTTTTAGAATAAATATGTTTAATTCCGATGCAAAGACCCTATAAGTGAATCAATATTAAAGCCAAAATATGCAATCTTTAATGACCTGACAACAGTATTGTAACTATATCCCTTCTTAATAAGTCTATTTAAAGGTTTTTTTAGCTTTTGAGGTGAATACTGACAAATATATTTAAATGCCCAATTTTCCAGTTGAAGTAAAAGTGATCAAAATCAATGTGTAAAGGAGTTAGCATGATTAGGCCACTTTTTGTTTTGCCCTTTAAATTTGAAAATGAAGAGGTAATTTTAGATCTATCAAAGAAAACCTCTCAGATGTTCCTAAGACATTAGTCTGGTCAGATACCAGTTTTTATATTTTTCAAATTTTACCATACATATTTACATTACAGGCCTGTAGCCAGGAATTTCCAAGGGGGGGTTCGATACAATCATACTCAACTTTAATGGTTACAATTCAAACAGAACGTCGAGTTTAACAGTGCTTATTTGTTTTAAAGGGGGGTTCGTATGAACCCCTCGAACCCCCCTGGCTAGGGGTGTGCATTAGCCCTTCAAACTTCTTGTTTTTGTGAAAAATTGTGAAATACCCTTCTTGATATCTTATCAGTAACACTTAGGTATGACCAACAGCCTGGTCATTACCCAAAAAGATAGTTTGCTACAATTTAAGATGTCTTATACAAATATGCTGATGTGAATGAAAATGTCATTTTGGTTAAGGTTGTTCAGTTTCATCCAGAACTATGGGTAAGTTTGCTATTTTAGATTCAATAGATGTCAAGTTGGCATTTTTATTACATAACAGTGGCTACATCAAAAATTACTTTTCTGTACTGAAGTTGTCAAATTATATTATCTTATTCATTTATCAATCGAATTAAAGAAATCTCGATATAATTGACATATTTTCTACTTTATAATTTCAGGAGTCAGATTATAGCTCTTATCACACTTCCTTCTTCATTGTTTTATTTGTTCTTACTCTAAAAAAAATTGGTAAATGATTGGCCACTAGATATACTGTAACAACAGTGCATTAGCACAGATCAGAATTTTGTAGTTGATCTACATTTACATACAAATTTACAGTTGAAGTGCTAGTAAAAAAGATTGTTTTGAATAAGTCTGCTTGAAATTTAACTTTAATACCTCCTACTATAGGACTAATAATATTATTGATAAGTTTGCCTGCTGGTAGAAAAAATTACAGAAGCACCATGTGTGCATGCACAAGTTGCGATTTATATGGAAATATTGTAGTAGAAGAAACAGTTTTATTTCCAGTACAATGATATCTGTAAAGTTATCTGACAATTTAGTTCAAATGAAGGAAAACAAAAAATTTTTCTCAAATTTTATTCTATTACATAATGTTGTAACCTTGACTTTTGACTTCCTGACCTGACTTTCTTTGAAGGTCTTATTCACTTGTTTTCAACCAGCAAAGTTGAAAAGGTGAAGGATGGACATATGATCTTGAATCCTGATTTTTGCCAAAATTTAAGTCTATGGATAGCTGTCGTGACCTTGACATATTACCTATTGGTCACTAAATTAACAGGGACCTTTTCCAGCCAATGCTTCATCAACAAACGAACTTTGGTTAATGATGGTCATTTCATTTAAAAGATAACAATGTACAAACCAACATGTTTATCTGCCAATAGCTGCTTTGTCCATGACCTTTGGTCTATTGACCTCCAAATCAAAAGGGGTCTTTCTCATCCCTTGAGGCAGTATTAAACAACTTTGATAAAAGTATGACATATGCTTTGAAAGATAACATCCAGATTCCAGAAACCTAAATTTTTTTTCAAATATCAGTATAGCAGTAGCTGCTGTGACCTTGACTTTTGATCTATTGACCCAGAATCAGTAGGGGTCCTCCTCACACATATGGCAACATCTAGCCAAATGAGGTATAGATATTCTTTATGGCTCGTAAGATTTTATCCCAAAACTGAAATGGTGATGACAAGATGCCTGGACATAATTCATCATATTACATGTATAAGCCAAGTAGTTCTTTTTCACAACTCCTCTCAAAATGGGAAATGAGGAAGGTAATAAACAAGCAAACGTTAAAAAATAATTCATTTAAACATGTTTCAATGTTGAATGTAAATAAATTCCAGTAGTAAAATAAAAAAAAACCCAGCAATTAGGTGGGGAAAATTGATAGCTGTTGGTGGATCTAGTTAGAATGAGGTCATTACAATTTGCAGCAACAGTTTCAAAGAATCAATGCTGAGAATGCTCTATAAAATATAAATGACTCAGACTATCTACGACTAAGGAGATGTCCAATAAATTATTTGTTAACAAGCGCAAATGTACATTTGATGTGAAACATTTTCATATATAAGCCATCCAATGACCTTGATCAAGAACTTGAAACTGTTTGTCATCACAACATAGGAAAGCATAGAGACATTTTGGCTCCATACTAAGTATACTGAGCCATTTTTATAAAAAAATCACTGAAGAAGAGAGGCAAAAGATACCAAAGGGATATTCAAACGATGCCATGGCAAAAAATGAAAAACAATAAAACGACAATCAACATTATACAAAACACAACATAGAAAACTAAAGACTGAGCAACCTGAAAACTGGGGGTGATCTCAGGTGCTCTGGAAGGGTAAGCAGATCCTGGACAACTGAAACAATAAATATAGAGACCATTTTTGTGTTTGCAGATGCTACATGTACTATCTTGTAGACAACTATAAAAGTTTGTCTTTTTAAAATAATAGCCAAATTCATCCAAGGTCAACTTTGCCTTTAGGAGTACCGGTAATAAAGAAACTGAAGTATCAAATTTGAAATGAAATGTGTCAACTCTTTTTTTTTACTTATTTGGTAAACTCTCAGAGATAAGCCGAAATTTGTAAAGCAAGGCCTTACAATCCGCATCATTTGAATAATTTTGATATCACTTGTCGTATTTTCACTGCAGACTGCAATATTACTTAACAGTCTTTTTCTTATAGAAAACTTAAAACCTTATGAATAATGCCATCAGTTTGAAGTAATATACAATATATTTATTGTTACTGTGGCAGACAATAACTCATTGTACTTGAAATAGATAAAATAGTCATATAATAATGGAAAATTATGCAGGATTTTCTTCAATTTCCTTTTGCCTGTCATTTTCAAGACATCTGTAAAACATCGAGCAGAGATGTTGTTGCCCTTAGGGACCGTCAATTTTTTCTCTCCGGTAAATCGATATATAGGCTCAATCATCGTCAACATCAGTTGAGAAAAAGCATTAAATTATACAGAGATAGATCATTACACTTCATCAGAATTAAGAAAATAACATTCATCAATACAGTATTGTCAAAGGTTTATAAATTGAAGAGTATTAATTTAAATCTTTTGATATTTATAAGGTTCTTTTTTATAATTACAGAGTTCACATTTAACCTTAGTTAATGCTTTTACCTTTTGAGTGGCTCCACCTATTCTGCTTGAAGACATCTTTCAGTATTAATTATAATTTGATATTTGTGGGTATTGGTAAGGTTGAGGAAATTTTAAGAACAATCAGTTTAATTAAGATCCATCATGTTACAATGCATGCAGGTATGATGTCATATTTAAAGCCACTTTTACACTTTCTTTACTGTCAAGGTGTCGTCTGCTATTATTCAACTTACAATTTTAGATTGAGGGGGCAAGGTGTCGTTGGTATCTTCTCCCTCATTGTACTGCATGAAAAAAAAAACCATAAATGTTTGTCAAATTTCAAATGGTTTTTGAATGTGATAATATAGAGGACATGTAATATATTGAATAGATATCCTTAGCTGTATTTGGCAAAACCTTTTAGAATTTTGGGTCCTCAATTCTCTTCAACTTCATACTTAAAATTGCCTTTTTAGCTTTTTTTGATTCAAGCGTAGCTGGTGAGTCTTTTGTAGACAAAACCTGCGTCCTGCTATCTATGATGAATTTACTTAGTACCAATTGAATAATTCACCACAACCAGTATGAACAACATCTCATTTTATTTATTATTTATTTGGTACTTGCATGGGTTTGATATTTCCCACTTATAAATTTAAATCAAAATTGGTAAAAAACAATTGTTCTCCATGGTAACTTCGCATTGGATCCAATGGAATATGGTTCTAGGTATTTTTAAATGAAATAAGTGCAAAAAATAGCTTATACTGGATTACAAATGGTCAATTCCAGTTGACCCTTCAAGTTCATATGTCTTCCAACCTAATGCAAAGTTGCAAACCCCATAGCTTTATCATCTATCAATATGAATTTATAGCAAAGGTGAAAATATAAAACGTCTAATTTACCTTTCACCTTAAACTCAATTTCAAGATCATTTAAAAGACCCCATTTGTAAAGATTTTTTGGTCTTTTCTATGTATGGTAAATGAAATATCACTGTACATCTTATTTTAGACTTTCCATCGGGGAATCTCCTATTAAAATGACACTGTAACCTCTCAAGTTTCAACCAAATTCTTTTCTGTTACGACATGTCCCAACTTAAAAATGAGTAAAAATCATTTTGTGGATATTTGAATAATTATGGCTTCTGAGGAGTAGCGATCATAAACAGAAAAAGTAAAAAATTAGAACATGACCTAGACCCTTGTTTTCATTTTTTTTTATGGACTAAGGACCTAAAAAATACCCTAGGTCTCTATCACATTTGGTTTACAGGGCTCTACTTCATTTCACTTATGTCATATACATAAAGGGAAATAACTCTAATATGGAGTCTCCAGATCACTTAGGTCTAATTATTTTCAACATCCTGAGAATATATTGAGCAATTTGAATAATAGTTTTTATACGACCGCCAAAAAATTTTTGTGGTCGTATATTGGTATGACGTTGGCGTCGTTGTCGTTGTCGTCGTCGTCGTCGTCGTCGTCCAAAGACACATTAGTTTTCGCACTCTAACTTTAGTTTAAGTGAATGGATCTCTATGAAATTTTACCACAAGGTTCAATACCACAAAAGGAAGGTGGGGATTGATTTTGGGGGTTATGGTACCAACAGTTAAGGAATAAGGGGCCAAAAAGGGGCCAAAAATAAGCATTTTTGTAACTTCCAGACATAACTTGTGTGTAAGTGTATGGATCTCTCTGACATTGTACCACTAGGTTCCATATCCCAAAGGGAATGCTGGGATTGATTTTGGGGGTAATTGCCTCCAAATTTTAGGAATTAGGGGCCAAAAAGGGGCAAAAAACAAGCATTTTTCTAGTTTCATGACAATAACTTGTGTGTAAGTATATGGATCTCTCTGACATTGTATCAAAAGGTACTATATCACGAAGGGAATGCTTGGATTGATTTTGGGGGTAATTGCCTCCAAATTTTAGAAATTAGGGGCCAAAAAGGGGCAAAAAACAAGCATTTTTCTAATTTCATGACAATACATTGTGTGTAAGAGTATGGATCTTTATGAA
Organism: Mytilus californianus; assembly: GCF_021869535.1. Lineage (NCBI taxonomy): Eukaryota > Metazoa > Mollusca > Bivalvia > Mytilida > Mytilidae > Mytilus > Mytilus californianus. Next base: position 53,483,168 of record NW_026262679.1, on the reverse strand, counting down.
ATTGTACTACAAGGTACTATATCACAAAGGGAAGCTGGAATTGAGTTTGGGGGTAATTGCCCAAAAATTTAGGAATAAGGGGCCAAACAGGGGCCAAAAATAAGCATTTTTCTAGTTTCCAGACAATAACTTGTGTTCAAGTATATGGATCTCTCAGAAATTGTACTGCAAGGTACCATACCACAAAGGGAAGGCTGGGATTGATTTTGGGGGTAATTCCCTCAAAATTTTAGGAATAAGGGGCCATAAAAGGGCAGAAAACAAACATTTTTCTAGTTTCAGGACAATAACTTGTGTGTAAGTGTATGGATCTTTATGAAATTGTACTGCAAGGTTCCATATCACATAGGGAAAGCTGGGTTTGAGTTTGGGGGTAATTGCCCTAAACGTTTAGGAATTTGGGGCCAAAAAGGGGCCAAAAAACAAGCATTTTTCTAGTTTCCAGACAATAACTTGTGTTCAAGTGTATGGATCTCTCTGAAATTGTACTGCAAGGTACCATGCCACAAAGGGAAGGCTGGGATTGAGTTTGGGGGTGATGAATCATAAGGGGGTTCAAAAAATTTGGGGGGGATTTTTTTTTCCCTTTTTTTTCTTTAAAATTTTCCATTTTGAATTGGTTATTTCTGATTTATATATAAAAGCAAATAATAATGATATGGTTTGAATAGGTAAATTAATTTTTTTTTAAGTTCTTAGACCACTTTCATTCTGTGTCAGAAACCTATGCTGTGTCAAATATTTAATTACAATCCAAATTCAGTGCTGTATCAAGCTTGAATGTTGTGTCCATACTTGCCCCAACTGTTCAGGGTTCGACCTCTGCGGTCGTATCAAGCTGCGCCCCAGCGGAGCATTTTATTCAGTATCCTTTGCAGTTGCAAAGAATTAGTGCTTGCAAGAAAAAAGTGTTTGGGGAGATAACTGGTACGAGGACAAATGGTTGGGCAAATGATGTCAGTTGAAGAAGTGTATGAACTGTTGGATATCATATACCAAATATCTAAGTGACATCTTGCAAAACAACAGATAAATGAAAAGACCTAATTATGTGTTTTTGTAATTTTTAACTCACCTGGCCCTAAATGTTAGTTATTGCCATCACTTGGATAACCCATCATCTGTTAACTTATCACAATTTATCATTCACCTCTGAGACCACCTATCCAATTTTAACTGAAATTTGCACACAGATACAATCTTTGATTCTGACAGGCCAATTTTCTTAAAACAAAAATCCATCCAAGTTTAATATCATCACTTAAGATGAGTATTTCCAATGATTAAATAAGATCTCTCAAAAACTTGAAATTGATCTAAATGTCAAATACTCAGCTCTCAATAGCTTTTAAACTTCTGGAACAATTGAATTTAAAGGATTGTACATGATGTTAATGCATGTCTGATGATTTAATCACAAATTCTAGAAGTTCTTACCAAGAGATTTATCTACCTTTAACATTGATTTTTTTTTGTTTCCATGAAGGACAGGAAAGAAAGATTATAGGGATATTTTAGTATATTTTCATATCATTCATATAAAAAAAAAACTATCAAAATTACCAGGCTTATAACTTTGTATGCCAGAAGCGTGTTATGTCCAATCATCAATGAAGCTTGAATAAAAAAGTTAAAAGGCCAAATTAAGTATGAAGTTTAAAGAGCATTGAGGGAAAAAGTGAAGGTCTATCCTCTGATGTTCATGGCTCTTTTTTTCCAGAAAGACTTTTACATTTTACAAGCATTCTAAATGCTCAGCTGGAAAGTTCATCCTTATGTTTAATATCTTGGAATATAAAACAGAAAGTACTGTTTCACGGAGCCCTAAAAACCACTTTTAATTACAACCTTATATTGTTTTCTACTACTGGACAGATTTTTTATTGAGCCGCATGCTTTCTTTTGCCACAACAACAGTTAGAACAAAAGTCTTGTCATTTATGTACAAAAGAAAACCTTACCAATGGAACATATTTCAAAATGTTGTTCCATGCGATCTTTAATCATATGACAACTTTTCAATGGTGAAATTATACTGCTTGTAACAAATATGAACTGCATGTATTTCTGTTAGTCTACTATGTGGTGTCTAGTAATCAATGAGACAGCAACCCAATGACACAAAAAACCAAATGAAATCTGATGTCAACATACAGTCTTCAACAATAGAGAGGTGTCTTTATTCACCAACAAATAACAAAGAATTTGTGACCCCACACTTGGCAAGTGCATAAGACTCCAATCTTAATTTACTAGGATTGCCAATTTTCCTGCCTAAGGTCTCTGGTTCTCTTCAGGCACTCTCTGACAAGGCTTTTTCCACCAATAAAATACTGGCTACGATATAACCATTAGTGCTGACAGTAGTTTTAAATACCAACAATCAATCTATTAAATTCAAACACAATCTTATACAGATTTTCAGGAACTGTTTCCTGAAAAAAATCAATATGAATAAAGGGATGTTTTGTGTATACTTCAATGAGACAGCAACCCAATAGCACAAAAAAACACACAATTGACATCAAGAGATCAAGATTCAGTCTTCATCAATATACAGTATACCATATGTCAAGCTCTAAATCAATAGAGTGTGGTCAAGTTGTGAGTAGATTTTGACAGAGGCTACCAAAGATCTGCATTCAACACCAAATTCTTACAGGAAATAAATCGAACAACACTTCACTAGTTGATTTATCATGAATGTTTATATTTGCTTAAAAATTGTAATTATTCTTTATATTTTCAGTGAATTTTGACCATTTTCAAATTCTTAGAGCCATTGGAAAAGGAAGTTTTGGAAAGGTAATGTTCATATAAAGTCACGGATTTGTAAAATTTGTTATCTGTTTATTTTTACCCTTAAAACTTTCAAGATTCTGTATTGAAAATCAATATTTCTCTTGCAAAAACAGGTTTAATAAGTGATTCCTTCTAATAGCACATGACACTGTTGAAACCATGAAAAGTGCATTAAGGTAGATACTTTAAGCCATAATGGATTTTGAATAAAAGTCATGCTGCACGATCCTTCTTCTGAAATTGATTAGGAAAATTATGGCGGTATTGTTAAGACATATCTTCAGAAATGTAATCTCTACAGTAATTTTCCATGTATATAATTCTTCATAAACTAGGATGTGATTGAAAAGTCATGTAAGTCGGGGATATGCATTGAGGCAATAAATAACATAAAATAAAATTATCTTTAGACCCTTAATCACTGTAATATCATAGTTAAGTGCCATCTTTAAATTCAAAATATCGCCAAAACTTGATCATTTAATGGTCTTGCTTTTTTGCTGTTTTCAAAGGATAAGTAACATTGTTTTAAATGTAGGTCAGCTGGTAAGCCAGAGGCCTACAGATTTCCAAAAAGCCCTAATAAATAGGCAAGAATTTCTGTAAATTAACTCTTCATGGTTTACTGCAAATCTTAAGGCACTGCATGACTGTCAGATAATAGTCACAGTCAAAGAACTGATTATAGTGCCATGGTTTTGGTGCTGATACTGACCATTCCCCCTCCACCCTAAACATTTGAATTTCATTCAGCGTTATCATTGAGGCTTACAAAACCTTGACTGTGGGAAGAGCATTCCGATCTGTGAACAGTGATAGGTAAAACAGCTTTCTTGTATGTTTTTTTTTTAATTTTAAAACAATAGTGTGACATCCATTTTCAATGAACTAGTACACATTTTTATTTAGGGGCCAGCTGAAGCCCGCCTCCTGGTGCAGGATTTTCTCACTGTGTTGAAGACCCATTGCTGGCCTTGGGCTGTTTTCTGCTCTTTGGTTTGGTTGTTGTCTCTTTGACACATTCCCCATTTCCATTCTCAATTTTATTTTATTGCTTCAGTTTATTGTTCCCCATGTAACATGTTGGGGGTGGACATGGAAATACCGGGCGTCCGTCCGGTCTTGTTAGCGCTCTCACAGGTACAATTCTTGCCAGATTTTTATAAAACTTATACTATAGCTTAATATCAGCAATATCTCGGACAAATTTTATAATGGTGGCCAATAGAATTTTTGATTCAGCCATGCTGGATCTATGCGATCACTCTGGTTTTGGAGATGGTGCAGAATACTAAGTTGAAGACATATCATGAAACTAATTATGTGTTTTTATACGCCCGTTTATGGGACGTATTATGGTATACCTCTGTCCGTCCATCCGTCTATCCGTCCGTCTGTCCGTCCGTCCGTCGTCAACATGTCGGACATTAACTCAAAAACGCTTTAACCAATTTGCATAAAACTTTGGTGAATTGTTTATATCTATTGACGTGAGCTCCCTTTCGTTTTTCATAAATTTTAGATTTTACGTTTCCGAGTTATGGGGTTTTATTCATTAAAAAAAGGGGGATTTTCCAGTTTTCGGACAATAACTCAAGAATGCTTTCACCAACTTGCAAGAAATTGTAGTGAATTGTTTATATCTATTGACATGAGCTCCCTTTCGATTTTTATATATTTTAGATTTTACGTTTCCGAGTTACAGGGTTTTATTCATAAAAAAAAGGGGGATTTTCCAGTTTTGGGACAAAAAATCAAAAATGCTTTCAGCAGTTCTTATGAAACTTTGGTGAATTGTTTATATCTATTGACATGAGCTCCCTTTTTCGATTTTTATATATTTTAGATTTTACGTTTCCGAGTTACAGGGTTTTATTCATAAAAAAAGGGGGATTTTCCAGTTTTCAGACAAAAAATCAAAAATGCTTTCAGCAGTTCTTATGAAACTTTGGTTAATTGTTTATATCTGTTGATGTAAGCTCCCTTTAGAATTTTATAAATTTTACATTTTACATTTCTGAGTTGTGGGGTTTTATTCATTAAAAAAGGGGGGATTTTCCAGTTTTCGGACAATAACTCAAAAATGCTGTCAGCAATTCTCATGAAACTTTGGTGAATTGTTTATATCTATTGATGTAAGCTCCCTTTACATTTTCATAAATTTCTAATATGACATTGAGAATTAATTGAACTTTATTTGTTTATAGTCTGACAACAGATTTACTAAGTATTGCGCAACAGCACAGTGTATTGCACAACAGCAAGAAATCTTTAATTGAATATACATTTTTGTAAATTCAATTCATATAACCAATTTCAAGTTCTTTGACTACATTTATTCAGAAACCTATATTATGTCAAATATTTAATTACAATCCATATTCAGACCTGTATCAAGCTTGAATATTGTGTCCATTTTTGCCCCAACTGTTCAGGGTTGGACCTCTGCGGGCGTATCCAGCTGCGCTCAGCGAAGCAGTTTATTATGACTTGCAGAAACTTTCTACACCATTTTAATCATCAATTGCAAACTTTTGACATGTTATTTGCCCTTAAATTAAGAAAAGATTGGTCGAATAGTGACTTTATTTTAGATATACACTTGCACATAGTTCCTTTCTAAATCAAAATTTATGATGATTTACTTTTTATATATTAATTTAAAAAAGTAATTGTACATCAATTTAATCAGTTGATAAGAATTTTGAAAGTATCATATTAGTATCTTGTGCTTGTGTAAATTATTGTTCAATGAAATGTAGGTCAACATGTGTATTAATATATCTAAGTTTATTCCCACACTTTTTTGAAATGGTATTACTCCAATTCTTTCCATAGGCAAATAAGAGTCAGAATGATTATTAACTGTCATGATTTTCAAATAAGTATTAATTAGAAACAACCCCAGGCTTAATTCAAAACAGTTAATATCTCATGACCTGTTACATAATTAAATAGACACAATTTATTACACACCTAACTGAATACACACATTCTTGGCTTCAATTAAGTAAACCTACAAATGTATTATTTATTTTGATCTACACTACATTAAAAATTCTGTTAATTTTGCTAGCTACAAGCTAGCTGAATGATTAATCTGATGTGTTGTTTTTTTTTCAAAGAAAATACTTAAAATGAAAAAAAATATGTATAAAAAATGCAAGCTTCTTCTTCTCTGGATCTTTACACCCTTTGTAGGGTAACCATACTTTCGTATGTCGAACAGTTCCACCACCAAGCAAATTTTATTTTACTTGTAAAATCAGTGCCATTATCATCTGACATAAGTCAATAATCAAGTTCTAATTAATTAGTTACAATTATCAGAAATTTGGTTGAAATATTAAACAAAATGGCATAACTCTTACCTGAGTTTTTTCTGCAATAAAATTTATTTGTTTGTTTTACATTTATATCCCATTATATCGCTATTTAACAGTAATTGGAAATATCTCAGCATTAGGTATTTGTACATTCAGATTTGAATACAGGAAATGTATTTTTTCTTAATGAAGAATGAACACCAATTTAGATAAAGAATAGTTATTATTTTTTTAAATTTTTGTTGTTGAGAAAGGGCATTTATATGGTCTCTTTCTGGAAATTATTAAACCTGTCATTACTTGTTTGACGATTTTTCTTTCCATTCTTGTCAAAAATAAAATCTGACAGAGTCTTAAATTGAAAGATCAGTATATATATCTATATTTGCATCAATGGTGTCGTTAGCGCTCTCACGGGTACAATTTTAACCAGATTTTATAAAACTTATACTATTGGTTAATATCAGCAATATCTTGGACAAGTTCTATAATGGTGGCCGATCAACTTTTTTGAAAAGAGTTATGCCCCTTGGAAATATTTAATTTATAGAAAATGGCCTCGTTAGCGCTACAAAAAAAAGTGTTTTATTTAGTAATTGCCCTTGTACCTTGGATAGATAAAATATGTGCAATGCGGGGGACATTGAAACTCTGTTCTTATATTTTACTTTAGATTTAATTCAATTCAAATGTGTAATCTGTCCGAGCAATTCTTGTTTCAACATCTGACATGTGCCTTATATTTTAGATAGGCTCACCATAAAGTTTAAAATGTTTAATGATTTGGTTTGTTATTATTTGTAATTTGGGGAATAAAGACCATACAGCTAAAATTCATGATGTGCTTTCGGTACAAAAATTTCACAAATATAAAGATACCAAAATTAAAAAAAATATACTAGAATCTGACAATTTTCTTTTTTATGCAAAGTTAGATAGGAGGCTAATTTGACTCACTTGATGAATTTACCATTGTTCTGGATAAGCTTAACATCAATTGCATACATTGATAAGTTATCACATAACATAAGAACCCAATAAGCCTACTCTCATTGGCAATCATACTGCATCTCCTCAATTTTGTCTGTTGAAAAAGCGAGACTTAGGCATGCTGTTTCTGGTGGCAGTGGTGTCAACAATGTTTTAGTTAGTGATAAGCACTGTAGCTGAACCTTCAGTCATGGTTCATTGACTTTGAATGATTTTCATAGTTTACAAGTTTAAATGTTGCTATTTTAGTTTCAACATTTGCATTATACTGGTACTATCAAAATTACAAAACGCAAGACATCTCTCTGAGTCATCAGTTTTTTATACTACTTGGCTGTTTTAGAAATCCCCATTTGAGCATATTATGCAATGATACCTTTTAGCTGCTGCATTTAATTTCCTAAACACTTTAATTCTTAAATGAATTTCTCATGCACGACAATATCCCCTTTTGAAGTTAATTGTGCAATAAAGTCTCCCTTATGCTCAGAATCAATTGTTCTGATGCAGTGATTAACTTTAAGGGCCATAAAATGCCAAGCTAAAAAGTGTATGCAAGTTTTATTGAGCGAAAATTGTACAAATTGTATAAATTGACATATTTAATATCTTTGAAATTGACAGTTCAAACAGTATGTAAGAATGAAACGTTATCAATAATTTATTTTAATTGAATTTTTATGAACAAATTCATTTGATTATTACTTCTATTTTGCAATTAATACAAACAGCATGCCTGTTTTATGGATCAGAAGTTGTTATTTGGACACAAATTTTCAATTTTCAGTTAGAAATAAAATTATTTAATTGCATCTGAGCCAGTAAGTGGATATTGGTTTCAAATTGTTCTCCGCAAGAGGCAAGAACATAAGGTGCGTTTGACTCCGATCTTAATGTTATTGGATTGTCAGTTTTCCTGCCTAAGGTCGTTGGTTCTCTCCAGACACCCCAGCTTCCAATACAAACTGGCCACCCTGACATTGCCAAGAGTGCTGAAGGGAGTTTTTTAATCAATCAATCAAACTGCTTAGTTTTGAAAGTTTTAAAACTTTCATTAAAATATTGAGAAATAAGGCATACATTTCAACTAGGTATGAATTAAAGGTGATGTAGGGTATTTGTCAATGATACAGCAACCTAACAACTCAAAACACAATAGTTGTAAAAATGTTTACACTCTTTCTTCAAAAAAAGAAAGGTATCTATATGAAATAAAAAGTTATGAATAAATCTTAACAGAGAATTCAAAAAATCTGCCATCAACACCAGTGGTTAAAAAATATTATGAACAAAGGACAACCGATAATGGGGTCCCTTATTTGGGGCCGGCACATGAACATGTGGCATTGTTAAACAATTTTTGTTTTTATTAGATTTCAACCCTCCCCATCTTTTTACTTCGTTTTATTTTGGAAGAAATATGTAACTGCAAGATGAGTTCACCAAAATGCATAGGCTTAGCTATTCGCTGTCTCTCATTACCCCTTAAGGCTTAGTCTTGGGTGTCCAGCATCTGAACACAGTGACCATGTTATTGGACAATACAAATTGATTTTCAATAAAATGGAATAGAAACTATGATTATCGTTATGTCCCCAGTGTTATGCACAGTGTCAGTAATGTGGCTGTTTTCTGGTCTTTGGTCGGTTTGTTGTCTCTTTGACACATTCCCCTTTCCATTCTCTATTCTAACATTTATTCTTTTTTCAGGTCTGCATTGTTCAGAAAAAAGATACAAAGAAAATGTATGCTATGAAGTATATGAATAAACTAATGTGCATCAAAAAAGATTCTGTCTGGAATGTTTATCGAGAAATAGAAATATTAACTAGTTTGGAACATCCATTTCTCGTCAATTTATGGTTCACGTTTCAAGATGAAGAGGACATGTTTATGGTGGTTGACCTACTTCTTGGAGGTGACTTACGGTACCATATTCAGCAGGAAGTACATTTTGATGAATATCAAGTCAGACTATATGTTTGTGAAATTGCATTGGCGCTGGATTACCTACAACAGAATAATATAATACACAGGTAAATGTTGCTTTGTATAGAATGCACACTGCATAGGTAAGACAAAAATACTGATGTTGCTGACCATAAATAGGTGCTGGATTATGACAACAGAATAATATAATACACAAGTAAATGTTGTCTTTGTATAGGATGCACAGATCAGATAAAAATACTGATGGTGCTGACCATAAATAGGTGCTGGATTATGACAACTGAATAATATAATACACAAGTAAATGTTGTCTTTGTATAGGATGCACAGGTCAGATAAAAATACTGATGGTGCTGACCATAAAAAGGTGCTGGATTATGACAACTGAATAATATACACAAGTAAAGGCTGTGATTGTATAAAATGCAAAGATACAAAAATTTTCAGGGTGCTGACATGAAATATTTTTCAACAGATTTTAGTAAGAACTGTAAAAGTTACCTAAGTATAAAACAAGCACATCATAAATGATTTTGATGTGACAGCTTGAGCATGAGTATGGTAATTCATATTCTGGTAGTGAACACCTTTAGTCAATAGTTTACTTGTTAGACTATCATACAGCCATGTTACTAAGTGATAGGGAAATTACTTTACAGTAAAGAAATATATAGTTCTTTATTCTTACTCTTTTCCAAGAGAAACAATTTTTAAATATTTTTTTTTAATTAGACCATTTCAAATAAAAGATGAGATTATCAGGACTGTCCTAAATTTTTATGCTTATTTTGTAAGCACTTAAAGTATGGGTCTAAAGTTTTTCCTATAACTGTCATTTGATATTGAAGCACAAAAGTTACCAGCATTTTACTATGGCTGAAATGAGTGAGGGTGGCTATAGGGAAATATTTTCTTCATTTCAACTAAAATTATTTTCTAATTCTCTATTATTAGTGCTCAAAAACAAACATAATTATATTTTTGATAAACCATGTTCTTGCAATCTCAGTATTTAGAAATATTGCAGAATTCAGCAGTGTGCTGCTGAATTAGGCAACTAATTAATTTTTCAACTATTAGTATTACTGTAAGTTAAATGATAAATGGTAAATTATAAATTTGTCAAAACTTTTACATATATTTATGTAAAAAATATCTATCATTAAATAAAAATTGCCATCTATATTGTTCCATCTTCACTAGCCAAGGGTTAAGATCCAGTCCCTTCCTCTCCACCCTTGCCGGATTAAGATAGAATTTCATGCAGATCCATGAGGTTATGATTTCCATTGGTCGCAGTTGTAACTGGCTGCTTTTAAGATGATTATGTGTAAATGTAGAAAATGTAAATAAACAATTGCTGCTTGCTGATTGTGCAATATGTCTTTACCCCTAAAACATACGACAACATTTAGTGACAATTTTAAAGTTCTTTATCAATTAATAGAAGTACTTGGGTATGTTTCTTGCGCAAATATTGGAATGTCAACCTATATTTTCGGTTCCAGCTTTATGAAGTTTGTAAATACTAGACGCAACCAGTTTTACACCTCCACACTGAAGAGAGTTCAAGTGCTGCCATTGGTCAAGAGTGATGTAGTAGGAATGGGTGTGACTTTTGTCTACCGGTAGATAGTGCAACATTGTTATCACAAATGTTGGCTTAATCTGCCAAGGGTGGAGAGGAGGGGACTGGATCGTAACCCTTGGCTATCGAAGATGATATTGTTCAATTAGGACTGGAACAATTAAGAAATCTTATTACTTAAGTTACCGTAAATTTTGAGATATTTATGCAATGTTTTTATAATTGTGAAAAAAGCATTATTTTCCAGAAATTGCAGTAAATTGAAAAAAAAATGTTCTGGTGGCCAACAGTGTCAAATAATACCTAGATGCCGACAATAATTTCTGAATTTGAAATTTATAAAAATATTGTTTTTTTACCATTCCAATGATTCAGTTGTTTTCCAAATGTGATCTTCCTATAATTTTTATACGACCGCAAAAAATTTTTGTGGTCATATATTGTTATCACGTCGTAGTCGTCGTTGTCCGAAGACATTTGGTTTCCGTACAATAACTTTAGTTTAAGGGCATACGATACAGTAACAGGGGAGGTAATGACGTTGCTAACGTAAATTGTTATTTTCACGACGTCAAACTGCGACTTATCGGGAAAAGATGCAGTTTTCGACTGTTTGTTATCATTGAAACTGATTTATCTTGAAAACGAGTTCATGGACCCCTCTTTTTTAAAATGACATTTGGTTTGATATTGTATGAAGATTATGTGTACCAATTTTCACGAAAAAGTCAATAATGCAATTTCTTTAAATTTGATAAATGTACAGCAAAATATGACGATTTTTTTCTACATTCATGAACATTTGATAAATATGAGTTATTTGTAAAAATAAAATGCACAAATTTATTGGACATTTATATAAAACAGAATTTACAAATAATTTAACAAAAAACAGCTTGCGTTTATCTTTTAAAATAAAAAAGTTATGAATTTCTGTCGAAAGGAAAAACACGTCCACAAATCCGAATTTTGAGCAAATATCTGAAATTTCGACCTCCATTTACTCAAAAAGTAGCACATGAAGGTATAATTTTTATTATATATTTGATTAAATCAGGTAAAAATAGCCAATATGCAAATTTTCATTAAAATTTCATTATGGGATCAAAACTGTATCGTATGCCCTTAAGGTTATGGATCTCTATGAAATTTAATCAAAAGGTTAAATACCACAAAAAAGGTTGGGACTGTTTTTGGGAGTGATGGTCCCAACCGTTTAGGAATTAGGGGCCATAAGCAAGCATTTTTCTAGTTTCAGGACAATAACTTGTGTATAATTTTTTTTTTGGGGGGGGGGCAATTTTTTTCCCCTCAAGATATAAGAAATTGTCAATTTTCCAAAGAAAAATTGGGGGTCACAATTTATTTTGCTAATTCTGTGTATATAGTCTGAAAACAGATTTACTAAGTATTGTGCAACAGCACAGTGTATTGCACAAACGCAAGAAATCTTCAATTGAATATAAGTTCAAATCATAACCAATTTCAAGTTCTTTGACTACATTTATTCTGTGTCAGAAACCTATAATGTGTCAAATATTTAATTACAATCCAAATTCAGACCTGTATCAAGCTTGAATATTGTGTCCATATTTGCCCAATCTGTTCAGGGTTGGACCTCTGCGGTAGTATCCAGCTGCGCTTGTCGAAGCAGTTTATTTATGCATAGTATTGTTCCAGAGATGGATAAAATTCATACATATACCGGTACATCAATTATCTTTATGGAAATTTCATCAGCATAGGACACTCTCTTGTATGACATCATTTTCATAACACTTTACAGGAAATTAGTCGTCATTTTCATTTGAATATATAGTATTTGCATAACATCTTTTGTTACCAGACAGAAAATATTGTCTGTGTTTAACACCTTCCGACGGGAAATTTAGTTCAGGACATTAAAGGCTGTTTTTCACTGTAACCACAATATCTTTTCTGGAGTTGTGCCCTTAATTTGTCTCAGCCCTTTAAAATAAGTTACTTTAATGATGATCTTAGTTTGCTAAAGTCAGTATGTATATATTGAAATATTGTAATATTACTAAACATTATGATTTTGCAGTTCAAATAAGGTGTTGAAAGTATAGCATTTAAACAAATAATTGCAATTTCAGAAACAAAATGACTTTAGCTTGCTCTATAAACCAAATATACTGTGGATTCAATATTAATCAAGCATCCAAGAAAAAAGAATTTTTCCTTAATCCACTATAGTTCTCTCCCTTAGTAAGGTTATAATACAAGAAGCTGGCCCTAAATAGCTGTTTGACCTCAAGTAACCAAGATCACCCAAAAGGAAATAGCTGTATGGCCTCAAGTTACCAAGGTCACCCAACATGTAGTTGCTGTTTGACCTCAAGTGACCAAGGTCACCCAAAAGGTAGTAGCTGTTTGGCCTCAAGTTACCAAGGTCACCCAAGGAAATAGCTGTTTGGCCTCAAGTAACCAAGGTCACCCAAAATGTAGTAGCTGTTTGACCCCAAGTTACCAAGGTCACCCAAAAGGTAGTAGCTGTTTGGCCTCAAATTACCAAGGTCACCCAAAAGGGAGTAGCTGTTTGGCCTCAAGTTACCAAGGTCTACCAAGAGGAAATAGCTGTTTGGCCTCAAGTTACCAAGGTCACCCAAAAGGAAGTATATGTTTGGCTTCAAGCTACCAAGGTCACCCAAAAGGTAGTTGCTGTTTGGCCTCAAGTTACCAAGGTCACCCAAAAGGTAGTAGCTGTTTGGCCTCACGTTACCAAGGTCACCCAAGAGGAAATAGCTGTTTGGCCTCAAGTTACCAAGGTCACCCAAAAGGAAGTATATGTTTGGCCTCAAGCTACCGTCACTCAAAAGGTAGTAGCTGTTTGGCCTCATGTTACCAAGGTCACCAAAAGGAAATAGCTGTTTGGCCTCAAGTTACAAGGTCACCCAAAAGGAAGTAGCTGTTTGGCCCCAAGTTACCAAGATCACCCAAATGGAAGTAGCTGTTTGGCCTCAAGTTACCAAGGTCACCCAAAAGGAAGTAGCTGTTTTGGCCTCAAGTTACCAAGATCAACCAAATGGAAGTAGCTGTTTGGCCTCAAGTTACCAAGGTCACCCAAAAGGTAGCAGCTGTTTGGCCTCAAGTTACCAAGTTCACCCAAAGGAAGTAGCTATTTGGCCTCAAGTTACCAAGGTCACCCAAAAGGTAGCAGCTGTTTGGCCTCAAGTTACCAAGGTCACCCAAAAGGAAGTAGCTGTTTGGCCTCAAGTTTGGAAAGTAGGTGGGAAAATCACTGTTATGGGGGAAAATACAAAACCTTTTTATGTAAAAAAAAATAAAAAAATGAAGACATATTGAGCTGATAAAAAAATTCAAATTCATGTAATCAAATGAATATCAGAATAGGGTTAAATAGGGTGAAGAATATCATATTGGATGCTGACAGACCAGTTAGAATTTTCAACCTCTATAGCTTATATAACTTATCTGAACACTTGGGTACCAGATAAATAAGATATTTTTCTATTAATTAACTCAACAAACTTTGATCTTTATTTATTTGTGAACCAGGAAAAAAAAGCTTGTCAATGGTCAGTTGCAACAAAATATATTTTATTCAAGATAATGAAAATGCATTATTTGGTTGTAAAAGAGTAGCCATTCTTGACATTATTCAAAGATACTTTGTAATGATAAGCTCTGAGATGATTAAGAGTTTGTCACTTGTCATGGATGCTTGACCAGTGTGATTTAGAAATTGACATATGGTATAGCTGCCATGTAGCCCTCTTGTCCATCATTTTGGACAGGAGATATCTGGTTTATATTGTTCAGTCTTATGTAGAGAAAATGTGTGTCTGGCACAAAAATTATAAGCCTGTTATCTCTGATGGGTTTTTACAACCACTTGGTCACTGCGTCTGCTGGTGGACGTTTGAACATCCCTGATCAGTTCTAACTTGTTTTTTTTTTTTTTTTTTTTAAATATATGAAGGCAGTACAATGTAGTTCCTGAAATAGGAATTTTTTGGGGAAAATGTCACTATTTTTAAACATCAATTGATAATTAAAAATTTTTACAAAAATAACTAATCCTTTAAAGGATAAAAGAAAGATAAATTCACATTGAAATAAAAAACACAGCATGCATATTTTCTAAATATAAATGTCAGATGATTATAGTCAAATAAGAAAATCAATATAAAGATATGTTTTGAAAAAAAAATCTACCATAAAGATTATCCTCTTGTGTCTTGCAGTATTTAACTGATATAGAATATAGATAATATGCCATAATTATTATTACACCTACAATTTATATGTTTTAACAATCTTTCTAGCATGTGGTCAATTTCATATTGATTTTATCAAGATATATTGATAAAAGGGGATGGAGGTATAGGCTAAAGAGACAGGAAACCAATGAAATAAAAAAAAACATGATGTCCACATGTGGCCTTTGACAATAGACATTAATTTTCTATATGTTAAGATCTAAATTGCTCTGTGTCTGGAAACATTGTGAATAAATTAAACAGTGGCTATTTAAGATCTGCCATTAAAAGCCAAATTACCTAATTGACAAAAACATTAAGCTGTAACTAAATATGACCAGTAATGAGTTTCCTGATTTCAATGGGACATGCACATGAATAAGAGTTGTTTTTAAAATGTTAGATGCTGAAACCTGAGAATTGTTCTTTTAATATTATGGTAAAGTTGTCTAAATCAAACTGTTTCAAATAAATAATATTTCTGTTCTTAACAATAGTAATAATTATAATAAAGGATGATAATAAAACTTTTAAAGAGCTTAAGTAAACATTCATCATGAACACTCGAATTTAAAAATTTGAAAGCCAAGGATGTATAAATACCTCAAAATATAAGGAGTTATATAATCAAATAGATATAAGAACATGTGGTATGAGTGCCAATGAGACAACTCTCCATCCAAGTTACAATTTATAAAAGTAAACCATTATAGGTCAAAGTACGGCCTTCAACACGGAGCCTTGGCTCACACTGAACAGCAAGCTATAAAGGGCCCCAGAAATTACTAATATAAAACCATTCAAACAGGAAAACCAACGGTCTAATCTATATAAAAAACCTACATTAAAATAAAATAGAGAAAGGAAAGGAGGCAACAACCCGACCAAAGAGCAGAAAACAGCCCAAGGCCACCAATGGGTCTTCAATGCAGCAAGGAAATCCCACACACAGAGGTGGGTACAGTGGACCCAAAACAATAAGCTATAATAGTTCAATGAAATGGGTGCCACACTAAACTCTGGAACATACAAATGAACCACAATTTAATGAACTAACAAAGGCTAGAGGTTCCTCACAAGGGACAAGCACAAAAATGCAGCAGGGTTAAAAATGTTTTGTGAGATCTCAACCCTAACCTATATCCTCTAGCCAATGTGGAATAACCAAACACACGGCATAATGGACAGTAAAACTCAGTTCAAAAGAAGTCTGAGATGTTAGAATGGGTAACAAAAGAAACTAAGCAAAATGACAATGATATACATAATTTAACAAAGGACTACTAGCAGTTACTGACATACTAGCTCCAGACTTAAATTAAACTGATTAAAAGAATAGATCCAAGAGAAAAAAAAATTATAGGGGTATTCATCCATGACACAAAATCAGTACATGCACAGCAAAAAACACTAAAAGCTAAATAACAGCGCTCTTATTGCTGTTCTTCAATTCTGAAAGGTCAACTCTGCCCAAGGGAGTTGAAACCGTTGTTTTTTTTTATAATTTCTAAATTTATCAACAGAAAATTGAAGAAAGAATTTATAGCTCTTGAAAAAAAAAAAATTCATACAGAACTGATCAATGGCCAGAAAATTGGTTTACACACATTTTTTAGATAGGGAAATTCAGGTGAAAAATCAAAAATTTAATTTCGGACAGATACTGGTTAATAACCTTATTTCCCCCATGTTTTAGTAAGCCTTCCCCAACTACACTGTCTTTTCCTATCAACCCAGCAAGTGACATATAGAATTTTTGTTTATATCAAAAGCTGTACATTAATTCTGTTTCTGAGAGTGATCAAGTTGTCTTTTTCATTACAGAAATCTGTCTTTTAATCAATCTATCTTTGAACAACCTGCGTTTTAATCAACCTGTCTTTGAATCAACAGGATTTTCATTATTGTATGCCTTCATATGTAATTATGAATCTGTTCTACCATGTCTGAGATAGGTAAATAATAAGGATCAATTATGACTTTGATTCCAATTCATTAAACGTGATCTGTATCAAAGAGATCCATAATAATCAATTGTACCCATTAGTGGTGACGGAGTCCATCAGAGCAGCAGAATTTTTCCTGCAAATCAATTTAACGAAGGACAAAATGTGTTAATGTAAAAGACTCCCACGACCTAGAAAGACAATGTGAGAGTCCAATTTTCCTACTTTCATTCTTTATATAGATTGTATGAAATAGAGAAATTGAAGTGGTCAGATGTACTTGTAAAGGGACCTAGTTGTGATCAGAATGTTCAAATTCTAATCATTTTGACAAGTATTACTAAAGATAGCATTTTCAGTTTTATCCTGAAGGTGATCTGCCCACACAAAACAAGTTGCTGAAAAAACGTAAATAGCTGTCTTTAATTTGATAATATTATTTTGACTTTTTTTTTAGTGAAATTGCAGAATAATGAGAAGAAATGTACTGAGAACAACCCAATTAGAGTAAGATCTCTGCACTTGCTCCTTGTATTCATTAAGATGTTTTAAAGACGGATTGCTCCCATCCATGACTTGAAAGCAACTGATTGAAAATATGGAGCAAGCACAAAGATCTAATTACAATAGATTTATACTTAGAATTGCATAATGGTAATAGCATTGCAAGTCCCTAAAATGGCTTGACATTAAGAATTGTTGTAGAATGTGAAAAGTGTTTTCAGAATTTATATATTTTTGCAAAAATGGTGTCTGTATATTTTTTTTCATTTTGGGGGATTTTGTGAAAACATCAGTGGAAACCTAGACTGAGTTTTCTGATAATTTGAGATTTCCTGGAAAAATTTCAAATTAAGTGTAATTTTTAGTGAAAAAAAATTGGCCTTTAGATAATCTTTGGTACAAATATACATGTCGTTGAATCTTGTTTACATTTGACCATATTAAAAAAAACTTTTCCCAAATAGTAAATATTTTTACTGTTTTTTTTTAACCAAGAAACAAGTAGAATCCTATTTTTAAGTATCAAGAAATATTGAACATGGGTTACAGTCATAAAATTTTTGTAACACTTATCTTACTCAGACTCTGAAATCAACCAATCATAATACATGTACTGGATTTGGTTGTACTCAGAAATCAACTAATCAAAATACTGCATTTGGTTGTACTCTTGAGTACTGAGTAAAGTTTTATGACTTAAACCCCAGAAGAATATATACTCTGAATAGATCAAAAATGAAATAATTGTTGCTAACAAAAAAGACATTCTAATTGGCTTAGAATAAAGAGCAAAAGGTCACAGCTATCGTATAATTACATTAAAAACAACCTTTTCTCTTAAGAAAAATGGTAATTGCTCAGAAAACTTTTGTTGAAATACCATTCTTCCTTGTATGTAATTCTACTGACACTTGACATTTTGATAAATTACGCCATAATTTGTGAAGTAATGGAAGCAGCAGACATCTGCTAATTGTTTCAAACACAGCTCCATATTTTTTCGCTTGTTTTCTAGAAAGGAAATCTTTTTATAATGATAGAAGATTTTATTTTTCAAAATTAAATTTTGCTGTTGATATTTAGAAGTTGTATGCATAAAATAACAATGTCAAAATACAGGAATGCTACATAGATAAACAAGGATTTTGCAGAAAAAATCTGTAAGTGTAGCAATAGATCATTATGGATCTGTAAGGGGTTTACAGAGGAGAACTAAATGTTTTACAAATGTGAAAATAGTATGGTATAGGATACTGAAATAAAATGTTCCAATTACTATTATTTTTACACATGGATTTAAAAATTGTCTTGGCATGAATTTGATTACAGAAATTGTTAAAGGAGGATTTATTTATTTTCAAAGGTACAATTTCCAAGAGTTTGAGATTTTGTGAATTCTTGGATTCCATAGCTTTAACAAATTATGTGTACAAATAAAAGCCAATAAGAAATCTTATTTTTTATGCCTTCGCTGCAGCGGAGGGGGCATTAAGTGTTACCCTTGTTTGTCTGTACATCCCTCCGTCCAACTGTATGTACGTTCCTAAATTGGTTTCTGTTCTCTAACTTTAGTTTGCCTCAACAAATGTTATGAAACTTATACACAATGCTTATTATCACAAAACTCAGATCAAGTTTCAATTTGGGTAGTGTCACTTTTACTGTTCTAGAGTTATGCCCCTTTACAAATGGAAAATTGCTGAATTTTTTGTTTCCTTTCTCTAACTTAAGATTGCCTCAAACAAATGTTATGAAACTTATACACAATGCTTATTACCACAAAACTCAGATCAGGTTTGAATTTGGGTTGTGTCACTTTTACCGTTCTTGAGTTATGTCCCTTTATAAGGTCATTTGCAATCGGGGGCATCATCTGTTTTCCTTAGACACATTCTCCGTTTATGTTTTTTTTATACTTTAAAATTTATGATTCATCTTTAACGAGGAAATCCAGGAAAATTAGTGACTGATGAATCTTCAATTTGTTTGAAAAGGTCACCTTATATTAGGACATCTATCAAAGTGTTAAGAAATCACCAGTTCAGTCCAGTTTGATCAATCACAAAGACACCAAAGGGAAGAAGTAAAACAGACAACACAACCATATCTCCTTAATTAGTCTCCTCTGACAGGAGGATGTGTCACTCAGAAAGTTTTTAAATTTCCGTCTTATTTCTAGGTTATATAATTACCAGTACACTACAGTACATAGTTGAAAATATGCATTCAGGTTCTTGCTCTTTGAATTCTGAACTCGGAAGGTCAGAAGTGAAATACTCCTCCATGTTTCCATTCTTCCAAAGTTTACAGTTCTGCAAGTAAAATTGGAATTGATCGATTGTTTAACTTCCAGTAGCAAATATTTCATGCATAATCACAACCAGCATGTGAAATGATATGCCCAGCTATAACTGGTAGTTCAAGGTTGAAGCAAAGTTTGATTTTTAATCTTTTACCAGACATTTTGTCAAAACAGCCAAGTTGTTTTTAAACATACATCTTTTGAAGGCTTTGATTGACACTAACCAAAATCTATGGATCAGAATTCTACTTTTGAATCAAGCTTTTGTGGGTGTAAAATAAAGAATGTTACCTTCAAAAATGAGTTTGACTGTCCCTCTGGTATCTTTCGTCCCTCTTTTACCTTCAAAAATGTTATTTAAAATGCTGTGATTGGTAAAAAATGTCCTAAACTATAGAGATTAACCCATGGCATAGAATTACTTTTTCATTTGATGTTTAGCAAATTGATAAAACAAATAAGACACAGAAGAAACTTAAAAAAAAATTAACATTGTATTTAATAAACTTCAGATTACAGGACTATAAGCCAATTGATTCCAGCAACCTTACAATAATCAAGAATTGATTTGATCAATTATGAACTATATTATCATCATTTGCACATTAATAGAAGGACAAAAGATGTTACTTAACCAGAACATGCAACATTATAATGAACATGAAAGTTCTGTATTTCGTGTTCGTCAACAGCTTCATTACACGACTATCTTTTAATTTGAGAGAGGTTATTGATTTTTTATTGAGTTTTCTTAAGTGCTTCCTTTCTTTTTATAGATTAATTGTATAAAAATATATAAAATCATTCAGTAGAAACATAAGGTGTGGAATGGAGTCAGTGAACGGGTGGGAAGAACGGTTATTAAACTGTAAATTCCATATATAGTAGTTCAGTAAGGATTTCCAGATAAGTCTGGATTCAGGAAAAGATCGTATTTTTACTCTATAACACTTCTAATGTTAAGAAATGATATAAACACTTAATGGTATGCTCAAATTGCATACTTATATATAAGTAAAAAAACGTAGAAAGTGTATATGTTTATATCTTTGATTTAGATTACGGTGAATAGATAAAGAATGGGCTTAGGTACCCAACCTTCATTTTTATGTCCATAGATTTTGTTGGGCTGTTGTTTGTCAGTTTGTCTTTTTATTTTTTGGCCTCGATGGTGTTTTCTGTTTTTCCTCGACCTATGTTTTTTTTATCATCCCAATTTTCCCTTTTTTTTCTTTTTAAAAACATAAACCAATTATTGTAAAACACCCAAGTCAACACTCTGAATTGGACTTTGACGCAGGTTACATTTTCTTGTTTTTTATTTAGTTTAGTAGATCTTTCTTAGCTTTGATTTTCATCCAAACCTTTGATATGAATTGTCAGCAATATCTCATTTTGTTTACAATTTATGAATTAGATAAATGCAATAAACTCCTGCAGAGCTGACCTTTGATGGGTTGTTTTGGACTTTTTGGTTTTAATACTCTTTGACATTTAATATTGGAAAATTTTGGTCTCAAGCATCACCTGATGAGTGTTATTTGAGATACATGTGTTTTGCTCACAGATCTTGGTATTATACATTTACATTACAAGTTACAATTACAGTTGTGCCACTACCAAAAGCTATATTATGCACATTGTAGTGTATGAACATAACCTTAAAAGGAAATCTCATTTCTGCAATAGTTATTGTTTATGTTGACTGAGGATTGTAAAAAAGAAGAAAATATTGCAATGTATTAATAGAAAATAAGAAAAAAAACTCCAAATAGAAAAAAAAAAATTGTAATTACATGTACCAGTAAGTAAACTTATGTGATAGTATCATTTAGAACTCCCTTCTTTATACTGATCTATACTAACAGATGGTAGAAGATTGAGATAAGATGTTTGTCCAGATTGCTGAATGTAGTTAATTCAATATTTCCAGCTTTGATTTTCTGACTCTTTATGGTATTTTCTTTGATTTTCAGATTTAATATTTTAGTTATTACCAATCAAAAGAACAAATCAACTCTGAATTCTATGGAGATTTTATGTCCTAAATCTGATTATATTGACCTTTATAAATAGGTCACTGAGTAAATTTATGCAGAAGTTAATAGACACATTTGATGACTTCTGGAATAAAATCAATTTTATATCACAAATTTGCTGCTTAGAGGACTTACTACTATTGTAAATCTTAAAGACCACTTTATTTATAACCATAGTAACCAATCACATATTTCTCCATTAAACAGATCGGAACTAGTTGTAAAAATATCCTGAGGGTCATTATACAGAGATAAATAATCAGTTGAAGGAAACGTTGTTATATTAGATACTGAAAAATTTATCCAGAAAGGAGTAAATAATGTTTAATTTGACTAATATGAGACAAATTGTATTCTAAAGAAAGACAACTTTTAATGGATCAAAAAACTACATACACTATTTATATTTTAATACATTTTTATGTATTTTAACTTATTTTAATACATTTTTTTTGTACTCAGATTAAAATAAGTGTGTAAGAGATTATTATCTTCCCACTCATAGATTAGGTGGTAATCTTCAATCACCTTGTCATTTTGTCTGTCAGTCTGTGTGTCCAACAATAACTTTCACTACATATCACTGTGGTAAGGATTTTTCAAATCTGCTAGGCTGACAGCAGTCACTTCTTGTTCAATTGTAATGTAACTTTAAATCTTTATTGTACCCACTGACCATGGAAATATCTAATAAGAAGTGGGTTATACTTGGCAAACAATGCATGCAAATTGTTGTTTTTTTCTAGATAACACTTCAGAAAGCCTGAAAAAAGAAACATCACTTAAAAAACTGAATTAAAACAACAGCACTTCAAAAAGCCTGAATTAAGATCTGGCACTTACAAAAACCTGAAATAAGAAACAGCATTTAAACAAACCTGAAATAAGAAACAGCACTTCAGACAGTCTGAAATAAGAAACATCACTTCAGACAGCTGAAATAAGAAACAGCACTTCAGACAGCCTGAATTAAGAAGCAGCACTTCTTATAGCATGATTAGAGATTGGGCACTTACAAAAACCTGAAATAAGAAACACCATTAAAAAAAAAAGCATGAAATAAGAAACACCATTAAAAAAAAAAGCATGAAATAAGAAACACCATTTAAAAAAAAACATGAAATAAGAAACAGCACTTCAAAAAGCCTGAAATAAGAACAGCATTTAAAAAAAACTGAAATAAGAATCAGCACTTCAGACAGTCTGAAATTAGAAACAGCATTAAAAAAAGCCTGAAATAAGAAACAGCACTTCAGACAGCCTGAATTAAGAAGCAGCACTTCTTATAGCATGATTAAAGATCGGGCACTTACAAAAACCTGAAATAAGAAACACCATTAAAAAAAAAAGCATGAAATAAGAAACACCATTTAAAAAAAACATGAAATAAGAAACAGCACTTCAAAAAGCCTGAAATAAGAACAGCATTTAAAAAAACTGAAATAAGAATCAGCACTTCAGACAGTCTGAAATTAGAAACAGCATTAAAAAAAGCCTGAAATAAGAAACAGCACTTCAGACAGCCTGAAATAAAAAAAAAACAGCATTTCAAAAAGCCTGAAATAAGAAACAGCACTTCAGACAGCCTGAAATAAAAAAAAAAAATCACTTCAGACAGCCTGAAATAAAAAAAACAGCACTTCAAAAAGCCTGAAATAAGAAACAGCACTTTAAAAAGCATAAATTAAGATCTGGCACTTACAAAAAACTGCAATAAGAAACACCACTTCAGACAGCCTGAAATAAGGAACAGCACATCAGACAGCCTGATATAAAAAACTGCACATCAGACAGCCTGAAATAAAAAACAGCACTTCAGACAGCCTGAAATAAAAAACAGCACTTCAGACAGCCTGAAATAATATAAAAATAAGATGTGATATGATTGCCAATGAGACAGCTATCCACTAAAGTTCAAATGAAGTGGACGTAAGCAGTTATAGGCAACCACACGGCCTTCAACAATGGGAAAACCCATACCGGATAGTCGGCTTTAAAAGGCCCCGACATGAAAAATATGAAACAATTCAATTGAGAAAACTAATGGCTTAATTTATAACAAAACAATTTACGAAAAAGAGATATGAAGAAACAGAACTTCAAAAAGCCTGAAATAAGAAACAGCACTTCAAAAAGCCTTAGATAAGAAACATCATTTAAGAAAAACCTGAAATAAGTAACAGCACTTTAAAATGAAGGAAATAAGAAACAACACTTCAAAAAGCCTGAAAATAAGAAACATCACTACAAAAAGCCTAAAAAAAGAAACAGCACTTCTAAAAGCCTTAAAAAAGAAACAGCACTTCAAAAAGTCTGAAATAAGAAAAGTACTTCTAAAGGCTATAAATATGAAAAAAAAAAACTCTTCAAAAAGCAAAAAGCCTGGAATAAGAAATAAAGAAGAGCTACAAGTAAAAAATAGACAAACAATACCATTCATAAAAGAAAATCAAGGCATGAACAATAGTCATGTTATAGGCATGAAATTGCTGTCCTGTTTTTATTTTGTGCATGGTTTTATAATTTTCGTGATGATACAAGCATATTATTTCCTTGGGTCAAAATACTTCAACTTGGTGGAATTAAAAAAAGTCATAATTATGGGTAAAAATTAGACTTGATCATAGTCCTTTTATATAACAGGCATTAATCCCGCCGCCTTTCTACTTTCTATAGTTTTTGGTTCCATGATTTAGCATCATGACTGCTTACAGTAATTTAAAGAATACGATGTAGTATCAGAGAGACTTGATCATAGTCCTTTTATATAACAGGCATTAATCCCACAGCCTTTCTACTTTTTGTAGTGTTTGGTTCGATGATTAAGCATCATGACTGCTTATAGTAATTCAAAGAATACCATGTAGTATCAGAGAGATGTGATTTGGCGAATTTCCAAAAGAACAATATCAGCTTGAATATTTCATATGCATTTATAAACTTTATTTAGCTTCTAGCTTTCTGTTATTTTTCAGCTAAAGTTCTAATTAGCTTATCTACTCTTCTGATGCTTTTAAAAATGAACTCAATAAGTAGGATGACATCCTTTGTGGTTGTTCTTAGAAATTTCTACTCAAGGTTCACTTACAAGAAATGAAAAATATAGTAAACTACATTAATAGTTGTTAAGAATCGTAAAGCTATTACGTCAAGCTTGTTTATCGTAACATTTATTTCTGGATCTATACTATACAAAGTAAACACTAGGCGGCAAACAAATTAACTTCAGTATAATCACTGTATTACGATCTTGACTTTGAATTTATGTCATTCTCAATGACACAGTATAATCATAGTATCAATAATTTGTCAATGGGAATGATTTTCTTTTATGTCAAAGATACTGAATTCTCGATATTATACGGTTAACTCAGTACTGGGCTAGAATTGGATATTGATTCATTCGTATACATCATTCTATTCAATTAATAACGTTTCTTTTACTGTTGTATTTTTACCGGTATTTTTTTATTAGATATTACCATTTTGTGGCACTTTTGTCAAATTAGTATAGATGATTCGTCATTGATGTCAGCACTCCTTTTTCCTGTATAAAATCGTTTCAAGGCTATCGTATGTGGAACATTTATTGTTCGTCCTTGTCTTTTATTCAGAGGAATGCAGTTTTGATGTTGTCTTTTATACTGTAAACCAACCGATTTTTAATTTTGTTATTAAGAGACTTTCGTGAGTAGGAAAATAACGTGATTATGACCTGAAAATGTGTCAATCTTGGATCTTCTCAAATATGAACACATCAACGAAGTAAGAATATAGCAAAAAAAAAAATCACTATTATTTGTTGGATACCAATTTTCAGGGATTTCATGGGCACATGTGAACCACGATTTTAAAAGTTAAAAAAAATACAAATTTATTATAGGCTTTTATGGAAATTTTTGTAAAACAACGAAATCTAATATACATGAAAATACAATTTTTCCTTAATCCATGAAGTTTTGGTATCCTATAAAATAAATGAATCCACAGTATCTGTGAACATAAGCTGCTTTGCAGTATTTTAACTGTGGATAAGTTCATTCCATCAGAACTTGCTTGATACATTCTTTATAATGTTTCAAAGTTTCTCCTGAGCATAATGTGTGGCTAGCTATGAAGTTTTCTAAAACAAGTTGTACTGTAGAACAAGATATTGATGTTTTCTGCTCTTTGGTCGGGTTGTTGTCTGTTTGGCACATTCCCCATTTCCATTCTCAATTTTATTGAAAAGTAACTTCAGAACAAACTAGCAAAGTGGTTGATCTAGTTACATTTATTCCTTTATACTTATGTGAAAGCAGTATAAAGGTATGATACTTCTATTTCCTACAGTGTTGCTGATTTAAGATGAAATGTCAGATCTCTCAATATTATGAGTAAATTTGTTTATATTTAAGTATGAACTAACTCACCCCCTTTAGCCATGCATGCATGGCTAACCCTCCTAAATGGTGTTAGTTTTCTTCATACATTTCTTATAAATTTCCAGAATTCAAAATTATTTCAGATTCAAGTAATTACTTGTTTTTGGATCATTTAAGAAATAAGGTTATGATGGCAGATCTTGAAATTATAGTCTCTAAATTTTTCACAACTTTTTTAGACGGGCTGATTTACAGCTTCACATTCTTGTTTGTGTTGAGACTTAAATGCTTTTTTTTTTATTACATTGGGTTACTGTCTCATTGATGTATAACAACATGTGCGGTATCGGGTTTGCTCATTGCTGAAGGTGGCATACAGTCACCTATAGTTGCTTACATCTATGTTATTGGGTTTCTGTTGGATGATTGTCTCATTGGCAATGGAAAATATTCTTACATCAGTAGGGCTCTTTTCACAAAATGTCTTACGATAAAAAATTGATTATACTACGATAAGAATTGTTATACTGAAATGTTCATGATTTACGAGTATTTTTGCTCGTAAAATTTTTGTGAAATGAGTCACTGCTGTTTCTGAATCTGGATTTTGCTATATTTATTGCTTATGGACATGACCAGTTTATTCACTGATTATACCATTACTAAATAACACGTTCACTGTAGTATCTTGTTGAGAGGCTTAAGTGATGTATTTTCAATAATTGATCTAAAAGTATTGTTATTTTATTTGCATAATTTAACTTGTATTGTGAAATGTCTCTTATCTTTTTTCCTAAGATTTCATTAAATATTCCATAAATATCATGTCTACATACAAGCACTGGATTTTGAAAGATATTACCACTGGCGGTTCAGTTTGTATTGATCAACGGACATTTTTAGAACATTTTTCTATTTTCAGAGATATAAAGCCTGACAACATATTACTGGATGAAGAAGGTAATGTCACAGCAAGTGGTCGTTAGATTTTATATGATTGTAGGTCAGTCTGCACTATATAAGTGCTTTTTTGTGGCATGAGAAAATGTCAAACAGCAAAATTGGATGAGATTTAAAGGCGTAGAAAAGTGTTCAGTTATATGGCTGTTGCTACCAAATTTGAAAACAAATATAAAAAAAAAATATTTTGCCGTTTTTTTCTACGCCAGATTACTTCAAAGGAGTGTAGGTTCACCAATAGTTAGTATATATCCTAACATTCCATAAAATGTAAGTCTACTAATTGAAAAATAATGAAATAGTTAAAAACCCTGTTTGTTATAAAATGTTCTATTTATTTTGTAATTGTCTGAAAATTTCAAAGTTTTTAAATCTTAGAAATATTTTTGCCCTACAACTTTATCTGCCTCCCACTAAAAGCTATTTTCAGCACCTTATGTGCTCCATTAATGCAACAACAATAGATATGCTAAATTGGCTATGTCTAATGCAAGGAAAGGCAAAATTGTCATACTGATATTTTCAATTTGTTACAAAACATTATTGAGCAGTTTTGGAGTAGTGACCCCAGTTTTCTATAATAGGAAATGCCATATTAACATATTTATGTAAACCAAGCTGGTTCAAGTAAAATTTATTAGTAGTACTTTATCCAACTTTAAAGGCCCAACATCGTGGATGCGGGAGCCCTATATTTTTCACTTTGTCCATCTGTCAATAATTTTTGTAAGCACTAAAACTCCAAAAGTATAGATAGGAGGTCAATGAAATTTTGCACAAGTCAGGTCAAAATTCTGATAAAAACTCAGTTTTTGTTAAAAAAAATGAGAAATTCTGAGAATCCTATTTTTTGCTAGGATTTAAATGAAAAGGGTATTATTTGCTACATGTATTATGAAATCATTCTCTGTGTCAAAATTATTGGTTGCCCACCATTTACGAAAATGCCCAGCCCCGCTAAAATACATAGTGCTTGGATTTTAACAAAACATTTATTAATCGAGAACACATGCTGAATTATTTGCTGGTGTCCAAATTTATGAATATTGATAACTTATGAACATTTGCTTTGTATGCATCAGTCTCTTTGCCTCACATATAAATGTGCAAGTGGGGCCCTTGCTAACATGTCAGTTTTCTAGTTACCGTATGTCAAAGTTCTATTGTAAGTCACACTTCTGGGATACAGAAGTAATAGAGACCTTTGTTTACTGAACCCTTTTAAAATATGTGTCCATATATCACAACAAATATTAACTATGAGTGGGGAATTCTCAATGGAGTTTCAAGCACGTTTCTTGTTTCTGCCTTCAGTAAGATCAGTTGAATGAACATGTTTTTGGAAAAGTACATAACAATTGATTGAAAATTAGGTCACCTTCAATTAATTGGTGTGACAATGAAACTCAAGTTGAACAAGGAAATGTTTTATAATTTAATGTAAATTTCATTAATAATTGAACGTAATTGAATAATGTTCTGTCCAACTGAAAGTAGAAACCTGTTATTTATGTAATCCAGTAAAAAAGATTTTAAGCTTAATAGCATGCTTTATATTCATTCAGGAAGTCATTAAATAAATGCATTTAATATTTTGTTGAAACCATGACGAATATAATGTCAATTTTTGCACTTTCATCAAAATAACTGACACGTTTTGTATCTGTCATACATGTCATTTAGGTACATTTAATAAAAAACAGCAAGTGAAATGTTTAAAGCTTCAGTCATATATATATAAATTGTTATCAACCCTGAAACTTTAATAGGGAAATTACTTGGGGCATACAAAAGGGAAAAGCGAGGCGAAAGAAACCAGGCATCTAATTTATGTACATCATCTGCAATATATATACATTTAAGTTTTTCCTATATTTAGATCTTGCTATAATTTGTTACTACATGGATCAATCACTCCCACAGAAGAATTACTTATCAGTGAAATAGAACACCACCACAATATGATATATGATATTGATGATTATCCATTGTTGAATACCTCTTTATGAATAATTGGGTTGCTGTCTTGATGGCATTTACCCCATTTGATGGCATTTAGTGATATTCAAACTCACAAGTCGAAAACAAACTGACAATGCCATGGCCAAAAAACAAAAAACAATGAAAAGACAAACAACAGTACACAAAAACAACATAGAAAACTAAGGACTGAGCTACATGAACCCCACCAAAGTGGGTCTCATTGGGGTCTAAGCGTGATTGCCGATTTTTTGTAAGCGTGACACGTGAAAGTCAAATTATTGTGTCGTGAAAACGGGAAATGAAGTCTAGCGGGACACGGGAAATTACCAAAAAATGAGAATTGCTTACGTAAATAGTGTAAGCGGGATACGGGAATCTGACAAAATAATAAGCGGGATCCGGGATCAGAACGAGACCCCAAAAACATGGGGTGATCTCAGGTGCTGAAGTGTGGCACTGGTCGTGTTGCTCATGTAAGTGATAAGTCTAATTCTGTGGGTCACATTCAAGGAAAAGATGATAGATTGTAATAACTACAATTGAAACATATCCGTCATCATCTGTGAAACAGATATAACGATCAACCAACTCTCAGATAGGTTTCCAGCCTTATATTTTCAATTTTGCATAATTTGTACAAAATTTTCTGAAGAATAGAGGTTTTTCCACCTACCAAATCTTTTATCAGCTTAATTAAAGTTTCAGTGTCGATACCAAAAATCCAAAATGGTTTCAAAACTATTAGACTGATTACAAAGAATACCGGTACTTATGCTTTTTCCATTTATAGAAAATGCAATGGCAATAACACATGCAGGGAATCTTACTTTTTATATACAGTTAGAAATACAGGGTCCTTTTGGGCATCTAATTTATTTACATCATCTGTCTGCAATATATATATATTCTAAGTTTTTACCTAAAGAATAGATCTTGCTATAATTTGTAAAAACACAGATCAATCACTCCCACGGAAGAATTAGTTAACAGGAAAATAAAACACAACCACAATATGATATATGATATGGATGATTATCCATTGTTGAATACCTCTTAATGTATAATTGGGTTGATGTCTCGATGGCATTTTACCCCGCTTCTTCTTTTGTTTAGATAATACTTATCATTGACCGCAGAGCCTACATTTTGTATTAATTATAGATAGTTTCGTTCTGATATGCCTGAAAATTAAATAGGTTTTAGCTATTGAAAATATGAACTTTTTTTTGTTTCTCACATAAAAATAAGTTTTACAGGTAAATATAATTATAAAAGAAAAGATGTGGTATGATTGCCAATGAGACAACTCTCCACCAGAGACCAAATGACATTGAAGTTACCAACTATAGGTCACCGTAAGGCCTTCAACAATGAGCAAAACCCGTGAGTTCACATTGTCACAAAAGATCTAATTTATTTTTGTAGGTCATGTGCATATTACAGATTTCAACATAGCTACTATGTTAAGTGAAGGACAGTTGGCGACCTCCATGTCGGGAACAACACCTTATATGGGTAAGTTTGTCATATCCTGTTATATATATCCCACTATATTTATATATCTACGAGTGAGTGCTATATTGCATTTGCCTTCCCCAACCATCTGTAGGTTGATTCGTTTGTCCAACAATTTTTTCTGTCACCCTTTCTCAGGTACTGCTAAACAGAATGCTTTGGTCAGTAGCTTGACAGTCATGAGTTGTAGGTGTGAGTGGATCTGTCTGACATCTGCTTCATGTTTTCAGATTCTATTGTTTATGCCTTTGTGGCTTTAGTGCACTTTAACATCTTATACTTTTGAGTTTTTCAAATTTTTGGTCACTAGCATACCTGATAAAGTTATTAAAAAAAATGTTGTATCATTCACATTATATGTTTTTATACGACCGCAAAAGAATTTTGGGGTCGTATATTGCTATCACGTCCTTGTCAGAGTCGTCGTTGTCCGAAGACATTTGGTTTCCGGACAATAACTTTAGTTTAAGTGTATGGATCTCTATGAAATTTAACCAAAAGGTTCAATACCACAAAAGGAAGGTTGGGATTGTTTTTGGGGGTGATGGGTTTAGGAATTAGGGGCCAAAAAAAAAATTATTTTGCTAATTCTTTGTATATAGTCTGAAAACAGATTTACTAAGTATTGCGCAACAGCACAGTATATTGCACAAAATCAAGAAATCTTCAATTGAATATAAATTCAAATCATATAACCAATTTCAAGTTCTTTGACTACATTTATTCTGTGTCAGAAACCTATAATGTGTCAAATATTTAATTGCAATCCAAATTCAGACCTGTATCAAGCTTGAATATTGTGTCCATTTTTGCCCCAACTGTTCAGGGTTGGACCTCTGCGGTCATATCCAGCTGCTCAGCGAAGCAGTTTATTAGCTCACCTGGCCAAGATATTTTGTTAGCTCACCTGGCCCAAATGGCCATGTGAGCTATTGCCATGACTTGGCATCAGTCGTTCAAAGTTGTAAACTTGAAAAATCTTCTTCTTTGAAACTGCTAGGCCAAATGATACCAAAATTTACCTGAAGTTCCTTAGGCAATCCAGTTTACAAATTGTGTCCAGGGATTCAATCCATCAACATACATGGTTACTGTTTTTCAAAAATATCAGGTTAACTGCAATTTTTGGCATTTTTCTTAAAAACTTAAGCAGTTAGAGCAAACTGAAATGGATAAAAAGGATAAATAGGTCAAATACTATCTACTATGAATTTTCTCAAAAATCAGACTACCAATTTTTGAAAAACTGTCCCAGAAATGTCTGTTTTTTGCAAATTTCACAGTTTTTGGCGATTATCTCGAAAACTATTATAGATAGAGAAACTTTGAAAATTGGAATTTACCTGAACAATAAGATCTACAAATCTGTCAACATGGCAGAAATAGTCAACTAACCCCTTATATAAGTTATTGTCCTTGAAAGACAGTTTTTGCTCTTTTGCAGAAACTTATGAGAGATTGAGAGAAACTGTGAAAGCAAAAAGGGTCAGCAAAATTAGATATACAAATAATAACATTGATTTAAATTGTTAACTTGTTTTAGGAGTTATTGCCGTAAAATGAAGATATTTCACCAATTTGAGTGTTTTTACTTAACAGCTTAAACTATAATTGATATACTAAAACTTAGAACAGCTAAAATGATCAGCAACATAAGATCTACAAACAAGTCAATAGGAATGAAATTGTCAATAGACTCCTTTCATAATTTGTTACCCCTAAATCACAATTGTATCAAATTTTATTTTCTGTTTCTGCTTATAATCTTTTAAACTAAAATGGATATACAGAAACATTGTCCAGCAAAAATGAACAGCGTGACAGTTTTTGACTCGCATAGTTTCAATTCAACATACATAATCTTGTGCATTGTATCATATTTTCTTTAGCAAAAATGCCAGGTGAGCGATACAGGATTCTTGGAGCCTCTTGTTTATGTTGCTTATCTCAAACAAAGTTACTTATTTGGTCAAAGCAATCTCGTGTTACAGAAAAGAAATCTTCCAAGCTTTTTATTTTGGAGTATTAATTGTTAGACAATGTTACAACTAATTTTTGCAATTTAAGCTTCTGTGAAGCTGACATAAAGAGAAATATGTAGGAGTATGTTTTATATAGAATCGGTGTTTAATGTTATTCATGGATTTCTGTTATTAAAATTGGTTACTTCAATAACGTTAACATAAAAACAACTATAAGCTAAGAACCTTGAATTCTTTAAAAAAGATAAGTATGAAATTAGACTTTAGGTCAGTATTTTTAGTTATATTTATTTTCCTATCACAATTTGTGTAACAACGTGTATTGATTGAGTTATGAAAGTTAATTTTTAACGTGACAGAATATTGATATCCTGTTAATATCTCGAAGCATTACAAATAGCTACAGTAATCATGTCAAATTACGCTTTGTTATAAATCTGGTTTTCTGTCAATGTTCTATAGACAATTTTGCTGTGTGTGATTTATGTTCTGCACTTGTTTAAAACAGTAGAATTGAAAATGTCAAGAAGATACAAAATTTATCTGTTAAAATGGGAGGGGTTATACCTGGTTTGAAAGACTTGTTTGAATTAATTAAAGAGGTAGTGGACATAGCTTTGAAATGACCATCAACTATTGCTTGATTGATTATTGGTGTTTATATAGCCACTTTAAGCACTCTTGGCTATTTCATGGCAGCCAGTTTTTTTTGGTGGAGGAAGGGAAAGTTCCTATTAAATTAAGATGAGAGTCAAATGCACCAGCCACAAGCGGAGTTTGAACTCATAACCTCAACGTTGACAGATTAATGATCAGTGTAGATTAACTGTCTAGATCACTAGGCCACTGAAGCCCCCAACTATAATAAAGACTTAAAAAAAAGTACATTTTCAAGTAAATTGTGCAGTCTTTATTATGTGCTTCTGAATATAGAAAAATGTTTGGATTCACATTGGCAAATTAGTGTCGTTTATATTACACTGCATCAGTAAAGCTTGTGGAATAAAAAGTTGAAAATGGGCTTTTTTGTAGAATTTATAAATTTCCTTTTTTTTTTTTTTTGTGTTGTATCTGTAGAATTTTCTTTCAGTAGTTGTTTCTACCATCAGTATATGGCTTGCTGCATGCATTTGTTTTGTGAGGTGCATCATTTGAAACAAAAGCTTTTTTCTCATGTCGACGTAATCACTGTTGTTTTCATTGCTGCCTTTATAATTTTTTTTCAAAAACAAAATTGAACCAAATTTTTGATCTGACTTCAGTTTACAATAGAAACCCTTATCTGTAAACCAATTTTCTTGAATTATTCAATTCAGATTTTATCAAAAGCTAATTCAAAAATTGGTTGGATATTGAAGTCAGTATTTCTCAATTCATAACACTTTAAAATCAGTATTACTCAGGTCATAGCATGCCTCTTCTGACTTACTTGAGTCACCAGAGTTTCTATCAGAGCCGTTATGGTTTTAACGTATGTCTTGTTATTCTTTTTTAAAAACCTGAATAAAAACAACATAGAATTGATTATTTGTATGACAATTGGTTAACACATGTCAAAGGCTTATGCCACAATGTTAACTAAAAACAACATAGAATTGATCATTTGTATGAAAATTGGTTAACACATGTCAAAGGCTTATGCCACAATGTTAACTAAAAACAACATAGAATTGATCATTTGTATGAAAATTGGTTAACACATGTCAAAGGCTTATGCCACAATGTTAACTAAAAACAACATAGAATTGATCATTTGTATGAAAATTGGTTAACACATGTCAAAGGCTTATGCCACAATATTACCTAATGTGCAGATCCTTTCAATCGTTTTAACCATTGTACAATCCTATGTAGACTTATAGAACTAAAAAGTTAGGTGATGATTCATTTAGGGATAAAGTTGACTGTGCAAGGCCGCAGAAGACTGTGAAATGAGCTAAAGTGCATATATAATGGAAATAACTTAATCAAATAAGGTTGGGGAAATGGAATTAGGTCAAGGTTATTACTTTAAAATTGATGTGAAAATTTTAAAATGTGATTCATGTGTCTGTCCACCCACCCAGCATATTTCTAGAATGTACTCTATGTGATCTCTCCTGAGTGACCTAAAGGGAATTTTCTGATTTGTTTTAAAGGTTGATAAATCTTAGATTTGTCATAGATCCAGATGTGTTAAAATTTATAATTTGATTGACCTTTATATTATGAAGAAACATATTGAACTTTAAAAAGTCAATTGTTTTCATAGAATGAGATAACTGAACAGAAAGCTGAAATAAAAAAGAAGGAGTACTTATATGGATCTATGTCATAGCATTGAGACATGTGTGCCTTATTTGCACTTAGATTTAAATCCATTTTAAGAAGTACTCAATGTCAACTCATCAGCATTAGGAAAGATAAGCTCCCTATAATTACATTTATGCATTAAGCATCCTCACATGCACAACATATACTGTCTGGTTCTTAAGGATGTTAATCAAGCAACCATCAATCGGTCCATCTGATTAACATGATTGAAATATTTCCTACCAGCAGTGCATGAGCACTGAGTTTTCATTTTGAAAGGATTGACTATCACAAGGTTCCTCTTCAATGTTGGGCAAAGATACACAACATCTTGAAATAAAGTTGCCTAATTAACTAATAATTTTTGGTTAAAGGAGATTGCAGCCATTATATCTGACAGGAAAACATACTAACTGCTAACTGAAATGTTTTGTACTTAATCAATGGAAAACTGAAACCAGGGACGAGATCAATTGTTTTTCTCCTTTAGGTACAGTAGTTGCCAGTAACGAGTAGAAAAATATGAAATGCTGTGGATTCATTTAGTTTTGTTGTTACCAATTTTTGTGGATGGAGGAGAAGTTATATTTTTGTTGATTTTGAATTTTGTGGTTTTTGCAAATTATATATAATAGCCTATACAGAATTTGTACTTCGTTAAACATTAAAATTCATGGATGACCTATACCCACGAAATGTACATCGTTTTATTATAACCTTTGGAAGTTATCAAGGACCTAACAAAAATCCAATGGAAATGTCGTAATATCGTCTCATGATGCTGGATAAGCCAATCAAATTAATACAGATTTCATATCACTTTCTTGTATCACACTATGTGCAGTGTGATACTCTTCATGCAAGAAATAGATAACATGCCACAAGTGTAAGAGATAATTTATTATTAAGTCGTCCTGTTTATTTAGTTGATTTATTTTTGTTTACAGCACCAGAAGTATTTGCCTGTGCTTTAGACGAGTGTCCTGGCTACAGTTATCCTGTTGATTGGTGGTCGCTGGGAATTTGTGCCTATGAAATGTTGAAAGGACGGGTAATTCTATTTATTATAAAAACAGTCCTACCAAGTATGAAATGTTTTTTATTTAGCGAACTGACTCACTTAGCATGAAAGCTGTTGAGATAATGACATTTTTTAAATCTGATTATTTTATCATTTATATCAGAACCTGGTTATATAATATCTGTTGATTTAATGTATTGATCAATGATTTAATTTAATGCTACAGGAAATTAGATTGTTTGAATAAAATTGAATTATCATTTTAACTTAGGGGTTTCTATTACGGATAGAAATTATTCATTTAAAGGAATGAAAATTAGAAATATAAAAAGTATGAGAAAAAAACAAGTAAATGACATAATTTCTAATTGCAATGTCTGTGACAATAGACCACTTTCCAGTTATGTTCTTTACTAGAAAAGTTCATCAATTATGCGCACCTTTATGATGTCATTTACCAGATAGAGGGGACCGCCTGTATCCCTGCACTATTAAAGTTCATCAAGGGTCTTAGTGATCATCATTATGCAGGATAAGCTAGAAATAATGTTTTGTTACGTAGGTACTTAATCACAATTCCCTAATGACAGCAGTGTTGATAATCAATTATAAGAATTTAATTTGCAGAATAATTCGTGCAATATAGCATCATATTTTTTCAACTGCTCGCTGAACATGGGAAGGAATTGATGATGCCCCTAAATGCACGAATGATGTTCACTTAAACCAAAGTTTTTGACGAAAATGCAATGAACTCGAAAGTAGCCTATTGCAATTTAAAAATATAGATTCTTTTATAGCAACTGCTATTTAGGGTTAATTTAATTTTATTGTTTTGTAACATTAAAATTTATTTTAGTTAGGAAAAGTAGATTGTAACTTACCCAGTTTGATGATTCTTATGAACTTTAAGAGATACAAGTTTTAATCAGAAAAATGCATACCCCGGTATATATTTAGCAGAGTTGTGAATGATTTGAACTCCGCTTGAAATCAGATGAATGCCGACTGGCTGCCCCGTACTCCATGTCAACATTTTGGATTCTGAAAAAAATTCTTGAACCAAAAAGATTTTTTCCCTTTGCTAGATGATGCCCAATTGGATGAGTAAGACTCCTATTGGTTTAGGGGTCAGAACTCAAGGTCACAGTATCTACAAATAGACTGAAATTTTTAGAATACTTTTGTAATGTAAAAATATTTTTTGAGCCATAAATCAGATCTTTACCTATCTTTGATGAAAATACATCTTTTGATTTTTAGGCCATGAGAGCAAAAGGTCTAGGTTACATCAGCAAGTTATAGACTGAAATTTGGACAAATGTTATGCTTTCCACCATTTGACATGAATTTTCAGCAGACTATTCAGTTTTCAATTAACAGAACACAAAATTCTTGTTTCTTCTGAAAATCCATAAAGATTGCACTTCAGCATATGATGCATCATTGGTGCTTCTGTAATTATTTAAAGTTGCAATGGTAATCTTATTATCCTCTCACAAAGAAATTGTCAAATTGATATTATTGGTTTTGACCCTGTTCTTGTAAAACTGTAGAACTTAAATTGCACACAAAAAGGATTTACAATTATACTTATGTCTTGTCTTGTACATATTGTCTTGTCTTGTGTTAAATGTGTTTGTTAAAAAAAAAACTCTGTTAATTGTGAATCTTTATATATCTATGTTGAGGAGACCCACACGTAGCCTCTGGCTGTTGGTAATCCTCTTTAAATAAATAAAGAATTTAATTACATTATATATGTTAGAGGTGTAAAACTACCAAACCATAGTGCATCACGGTTTCATACGAAAAAGGGTCGAAAAAAAATATTCCCTTGAATTTGATAGTTGTAGGAAATTAACCCTGCAATTCATTAGAGAAAAATATTTCTGAGTCATAAACATATATCTTGGGTGTTTCAAAGCACCATTCTTTTTTTTTATTTGGTATTTCTATGAAATATTTTGGAAACTTGAGGTTAAAACTTGGCATCTAGAAAAAAAAGGGTGAATATTTGATTGGTTTACTTCCGGTTATGGTTATTATCTTATATGCAATGAAATGTGATGTGAAATATTTACTGTAGTACTGGACAGGATAAAGCTTTACTCATGCCAAGTATTTTTTTATTTGAAACAAAGATAAATTCTGCACAATTTTTAGAAAGATGTTAATTTAACAAAGAATTAAATAGGGAAAGAAAATAATAGTAAACAATTGGTTTATCCTATTTTCAAACTACTTAATGAGGTCACTGGAACTTTAATATAAAACAGAAGATGACTACCTACTTGGTTTTATGTTCATTAATTTCATTGTATAAATGTATATTTGTGTAAATAACAAATGATATAAGTTTCAATTAAATACCGAAATATAGAAATAAGGAGATGTGGTTAGAAAGGACAATTGAGTACTGGTAAGCAAATTCATGTCACTGTATGGACTTCAATAATGAGCAAAATCCACATCTTATAGTAAGTTAAACAAGGCCATAGTATAACAAATTTTGAAACAATTGAAAAGAGAAAACCAGTGGCTTAATTTCAGCTTAAAAGACCATTAGTTTGATTGATCAAACTCACAACCTCAGTGTTGACAGGCTATTGATACAGTAGATGAACTACTTAGACAACTTGGCCAGCAAGGCCCCAAATAACATTACCAGTAGATGGCAGTGGTTGTCATTGGTAACTCCAATGACAACCACTGGACTGCAGGCTCCTGACTTGGAATTAGCACATAAACAATTTGGCATGGTTATATAGAATTTAGAATAGAAACGGGGGAATGTGTCAAACCCGACCAATGTGCAGAAAGTAGCCCAAGGCTACTAATGGGTCTTAAATGCAGCTAGAAAATCCCACACCTGAAGGAGGGCTTCAGCTGGCCCCTTATCAATAATTTATACTAGTTCAGCAGAATGAGCGCCACACTTAACCCTGAAACATATACCGGGTAAATGAACCAAAATTATAAAATAAGTTTAAGAGGTCTCATTTTCTTCCTCTTAACTTGGGACAATGTTGTGACAATTCAACATTAGAACAAACTGTTAAATTTCTACTAAAATTCTATTTTGCTTTTATTTTTCAGCGTCCGTTTGATATTCACACAGGAACCTCCATATTAGAAATAAAACAGATATTCATGACTTGTAAAGCTCATTACTCACAGTCAATGCATGAAGGAGTGAAAGATCTTATTAAAGGAGTGAGTATATCTTGTAGATTGGGTTCTTGTAGGTTTTATATTGCTTATTTTTGCATAAACAAAAAATTGAAGAAAATAAGAAATGAAAATAGTTTTCCTTTTTTCAAATTGAGTGTTTTAATATAATTTCTGGTTAGAAGTAAAATATATTCAAGAGACTAAAGATTTGTTGTGTATAACTCCTCATTTATTTCTGTTTTTGTGGGGCATATTAGTAAGAGAGAGAATCATGAAGCTCTGTAATCAAAAGAAAATTTAATGTTAAATGAAAAAGTCAGCTTTATTCCTCTGCTTTATGTTTCATTTATTTCTATGCATGGTACTCTATACTTTGTAATTTCACAATTGTTTGTTTTCTTTTTACAACTGAACTTTTAAATTTGCAGAACACAAACAATTTGGGATCACTATTTTAGTCCCTATTGTGTAAAGGATATACTGTAGATTCGTTTAAATTCGTTGGTGCCAATTTTTGTGAATTAAGGAAAAAAATTTATTTTCCTGTATATTTGTTTTCTTGGTGTTGCATTCAAGCCTATAGAAAATTTTACTTCGTTTAATTTAGATTTGTGGTTGACCTATATCCACAAAATCCGTGAAAATTGGTATCTAAAAGATAATTATGAATACACAGTACTGTCTTTAGAAAACTAGAAGATCTTTATACAGATAAAAAAATTATCATAGTTTCTTGGATGTTTTGGAAATCAAAAGTTTTGTTGTATGATATAATTTACTACGAAAACAGTGAACATTTTATTTCTTATGCATTTTCAGCCTGAATATGCATGAAATATTTGCCACTGGACGTTAAGCAACCAACCATCAGTCAATCTTGTGCATTATTCTTCCTGTTTTCGTTTTTCCACAGATTTTCTTTCATTTTATTGTTTATTTTATCTACAGATATGAATTGTTGTAAGTACTGTGTGTCCTGTTAACCATGCACATTTACTCAGACATGTAAAGTTTAAATGTCGGCCTTCAGTTAGATTC
Organism: Mytilus californianus; assembly: GCF_021869535.1. Lineage (NCBI taxonomy): Eukaryota > Metazoa > Mollusca > Bivalvia > Mytilida > Mytilidae > Mytilus > Mytilus californianus. Next base: position 53,443,148 of record NW_026262679.1, on the reverse strand, counting down.
AGCTTTTTTCAGTGATATTGGTAATGCTATAATTTTGGAGATTACATATTTCAACCTTCTTTTTTTTAATTTTAAGCAGATTGCCTGCATTTGTCATACTTCGTGTACCTTGGATATTTTTTTACCTAAGAATTTGTATTTTATTTTCATAATCAGGTATGTTATTAATTTAAACAGTGGCGGATCCAGAACTTTTCATAAGAGGGGGCCCGCTGACTGACCTAAGGGGGGGCCGCTCCAGTCATGCTTCAGTGATTCCCTATATAATCAACCAAATTTTTCCCACAAAAGGGGGGGGAGGCAAGGCCCCCCCCCCCCTTGGATCCGCCTATTGTAAAGATTAAGTTCAGGAATAAGTGTATTGTAATTTTGTACTTTCTGACGTCATTTATTTTACTGTCGCAAATTGCATTTCAGGGGATTGGTTAGTAAAGCCAGATTTTACTCCCTCAGAATATATGTAGTCAACTAAAAATCATGGTTACAAATTAATTGTATTATAATTCTTTTTTTCCTTTCTTATTAGTTAATTATTTCAAATATTTTAGACTTATTTCTACAGCTGTTTGTTGTTTATCTAATTTGAATAAACCTATTCCAGGGTTTGAAAGTAAGAGATTATAATTAAAAAAACAAAAATAGTGAAAGTAACACAATTTCTTCTTGTGTATTATAAGAAAATAAGTTTTTCTGCAATTCTGCAGTTCTAAAATGAATGATTAAAGCCATAATTCTAGAAAATTATCTTCAAGTATTGCAGATCATAACAATTCATGTATATTTGTATCAGCAAAGATCAATAGATTTGGACAGCATGTTTTAAAAAATTTCTACTAGAGGTTTTCGAATATTCCAGTATCATTGAGAATAACTTAAAATCTTTAAAAATCTGTTAACCTCAAGGCCAAGCCATTAAACTTAACATGTCTACATTTAATAGTAGTGTTTGGCTAGGTTGCACAGAAGGCTCGCATGTGGAGAAAACTTGAGGTACATTTTTGTCTAACTAATATACAATAGCTTTTTCTAACCTGTGACAAAAGTCTCAGAAGCAAAAATTAGATGTGCTGGTCCTGACATCAGCAGCAACAGCATTTGTTAAAGTTTGTGATAAGATTATGCAGGCCAAACATATCTCTGTGTTAACAGTTTATTAATACAAATGAGCTTGTGCACATGTATTGAAATGTTTTTGAATATTTTTTTCCAGTTATCTGCAAACTTTGCGAAAGAATATATTTTATTTTAATCAACATCTCATATATCTTTCAAGTCAGATCCAATAAACTTCTCAGAAAGTGTGGATATTCATTGGTCTTTATTACCTTTATCACCTAGCTCAGCTCTTAACAGAATCTTGTGGATGCATTCTCCCTTTGAGTGAAGAAAGTTGTAGGTTCAGTTCCCGACTGGGTCAAACCAAAGATTTAAAATATGTATTTGCTGCTTCTCAGCTAAGCTCCACGTAGAATTAAGGAGTATGACAAAGACTGGTGTGCTAAGAATCAGAATAATGTGTCTGGTTAGGTGACATGTCTTCCTGAGGACTGTTAGCTTGAAAACTGGCATGTTGAAAAATCAGGCTCACTGTGTTGGTCTCGTTCAAAACACAGTCTTTACTAATTTCATATTATCATGTTCTTGTCTTGAATTAATTTGCCACTGGATGTTAAACATCCATCCTTGACAAAATCATCTATCTGGGCTAAAATTTGACTTCAAATGTATTTCATTTACCATTATAACCTTTGAACTAGACTTATCTCTGAGAACTAGACTCGTGACAATTTAGAGTTTGTCATTGAAAAGACACCTAACTATTGAATAGAACAGTGTGTTGACCTCTGATTGTCTTTTTATTGTTTGTTGCTGCCTCATTTAGGTATGTCGGACAGTGTCCTCACGTCTCATTTTATTCACACGTTGTAAAACTAGTCAACTTGAATAAACCTTTAACCCAGTGGTAACTCAAGTGTTGTTGCCCTTTGACAATTAATTCATAAACAAATGAATATGATATAAAAAAATATTGTTTTCATCATGAAAAGAGCAGAAAAATAATCTAAACAAAGGATTAACAGATTCTATAGATGTTATAAACAGCTGCATGACACAATATTGATTGTCATTATGAGACAGCCTATAGGATTTCTGACATTTGTAAATATCCTCCCTTTGTCATAAATTTGTTTGGCAATAACATTGTCATCAAATACAACATTTTGACAGAATACTTCTACATAATCTTGAGCTTATTTTTTTTTAACAAACGTTTTCGGTAAACATTTAGGAGTAAGTACTATATACACTTTAAAGTTAATATTTGCACATTTTCATACGTAACCTATGACAGTAGAGGGGTATTATGTTTTCTAGTCTGTGAGTCTGTCCAATATTCTGTGTTTTTGTTCGTCTGTCCTTATCAGGTTAAAGATTTTGGTCTGGGTAATCGTAGTCGCATCTTCTTGGAAGGGAAGCAGTTCAGTAGGGGCCCTATTTATTCCTGAAACTTGAAACTTAGTACACATGTTCATTATGATGTGAACTTTTAAATTTGATTGCCAACTTTCAGTTTTGACCCAGATTTCACACTTCACTGAACATGGAAATGTGATAGTGTGAGTGGTGTCCTATGAATATATTCTTGTTACACATATATGCATAAGAGATTATTTGCCATACATAGTTCAATAAATTTAAGTATTTTGTGCAACCTGGCCATTTGAGTGTTTAACTCCAATATAAATCTAATTGTATTGTTTTTTACTAATCAATAACCTAATTTTTTTTGCCACAATGCACATTATTACTATATACCAGTCCTGTAAACATGGATCTTTTCACAATTTCTATGCATAAACTTTTTGCACAGGGATTAAATTTTATTCAACAAACTACAAATGCGTCAACACAACAATATTGTTTATATTTAAAGATTTTGTACAGGGGAAATCTTTCATGGATTTTTCAACATCTACAGTACTTTCGACATGACATACAAAAATTTGAGAATAATTATTGCAATTACAAGAAAAGCTGCAAATATATTTGTCAGATTTCAGAATGAAAGTTCTTATGATTGTGATACGCACTCATTTGCATTATTTGCAATAATACAAACATTGCAAATTGCCAATAATTTCTGAATTTACAGTATATGATATATGAAACTTGTTATACTGATAAAAACTAATGAAACCTGTTGTCAGTACTTTTGTTTATAGAAGTCAGAAACAAAACCAAGTATGCCAGCACCATTCAACAACCAAATAACTGTTTCTACTAAACAGGAAATTTGAACTCTAACATTTAAAAGAAAAAGAACTGACTCCAGAATCAATTGACAAAGATTAACTTGAAAATTACTTGTGCCCTAAAAGATTAAGATTCTTTAACATTGATCAGTAAACATTCTAGGATTTACAAGAAGTAAGCTTGCACATTGTTTCAAGAAAAATGATTTCATTGGGTTTTGGTCTCTAGATTTTTGCCATAGCAAAGTCTTGGATATAAGACGAAGTCCATGAACCATACTATTCTACACATGAAATACAGCATCACATTATTAGTATTAAACACATTTTACTTTTTTTTTTTTACAGCTGCTGACCTTAGACCCAGACAGAAGAATATCAAGTTTAGTGATGTTAAAAGGACAGTATTTTATGAATGAACTTGACTTTGACAAAGTTTTGATGCGACAAATGAAACCAACATTTGAACCTTCAGTAAGTTCAATAGAAGATAAGTCAGAAATACTAACTTTTGCATGATGTTGTAGTCATTTAATTAACATAAACAGATTGGTCTAAAACTTTGCAGATGTGTTTGTTAATAAAAATTTTGAGATTGACATCTTGATAATAAAAAACTGACAAATAGACATTGTTTAATTATGAATTGTTGATGTACAGAAATTTATATGAAATGCTCCTCACTAGAAGGAACATCGTAGATAATACTTTAAATATTTCATCGCATACTGTTTTTGTGCTAATATTTGGATTACCTAAAAATAGATCTACTCTTGGAAAAGTATATTTATAGTTAAATACAAGATTGATTAATGGGTTTTAATTCCACTGTCTGCATTATTGGCTATATCGTGGCCATCGGCTCTTAATTGGTGGACGGAAGTCTGAGAGAACAGACCTCCAACAGGAAAACTGACAATCCTAGTCAATTAAGATTGGAGTCAAACGCACCTGCCACATGAAGTAAAATACAAATTACATTTCATTGTATTATAAAACTAAATATCTGAGAAATTGCTATGGTTAACAACATAGGAAAAATGGGAGGCTACGGAAGTTACCTGTTAACAAAATGCTATTAACAATATTAAATTTGTATGGATGCTGTGTTTTACTTGATCTACCGTAACCAATAAATGACTTTATACATGAAAATTTACAGTATGTTTATATTTTGTTAGAAAGACCATTTAAACTGTGATCCTACATATGAACTAGAAGAAATGATTATAGAATCCAAACCACTTCATAAAAAGAAGAAAAGATTAGCTAAACAAAATTCTAAGAGAGGTGAACTGTCCAGACAGGCTTCTGTGGTATGTTATGTTAACTGTATTCTGTTTTAGCAAACATTAATGCAAAAGGAGGATAGAAATATCTTAAGTATGCATGGAATGTAATCAGTGAATTGTTTCTGAAGCTTTTTCGTAGCTTAAAATTCATATATTGACTTAGCTTGTTCCACAGGGAAAATTTTCAATGTTCAGTCATTTCTCTTAAAAGCTAAACAATTTGTCAAAACTGGCATAAAGATAACTTAGGCTGGCTTGCCTGTCCTTTATTGATTTGGCTCTAACAGATGTAAGGATCAGGTACCATGGATTCTTTTATTTTTTGGGGATTGAGGAAAAATTGTATTTTCGTGGATATTTGATATGTATCTTTGCTAAAGTTTGCATACAATGCTATAGAAAATATTTACTTCGTTGATTCCTGGTTAACCTATACCAACAAAATCTATGAAATTGATATCACACGAATTATATTACATCCACAGTATTTACAAATCGTCTTATTTCTCCATGATTTTCTATCACAATGAAAAGCAGACATAATTTCTAACCATCTTGATGGTCTCAAGGTATGACCTTCTCCTATAGTACAGAAGGTCATGGGTTAAGTATGCTGCATTAAGGAGTAAGAGCATATATTTGTCGCCTCTGAGTCAGACAGTTGTTTGTGTAACAGTTGATGATACTAAAAGATATTCATCGTATATCCTGCTATGTAATGGATCATTTCAGGAATTCATTTTCTGACCTCATAAATTATGTGGCTCAGTGAATAAGTGTTTAAATAATGTTTTGACCATTAAAAAAATGAAAACAGCGATGTTCCCATAATGCAACACTACTTCTTGAATGATCCATGCTGGGTTCAGTTATCACAGGTTTCATCATATTTATTTTATTGGTGTTTTGCAGGACTCAGAAAATACCACAGAGGAAGAAAATATATATAAATATTTTAAAGTTTACAATAGAGAAAAGTAAGTATATCAATGGTTTTTAAGTGTTGTTGGGTCATCGACATATACCCCAAGTCTTCTTTATTCATATCAATAAAAGGAGATGTGGGGGACCACCAATGAGAAAGCAACATTACAACACAACTACAAAAAAAGACAGCCAATCTTTCATATAAATATTGTTATTTGTAATGTGTTTAAGTCATTGTCAGGTCCAGACATGTTAATTAATAGTCTACTTTTGGTTGCAATAGTTTAATCAAAACATTGCTTTTTTTTTTGCTGAAAAATGTGTATCTTTAAAATTCAATAAACCATTCAACACTGACAAAGGGTTCAGAAATGTATTTCTTTTATTTTCAACCAACTTAGTCTTTATAAAATGTTTAATTACCAGGCCCTCTGGTTTTCTCTTTTGATTTGATTTGTCTTGACAGGGCCTTTTATAGCTTACTATAGGGTATGGGTTTTGCCCATTATTGAGGGTCGTATAGTTGTTTTAAATCCTTATCATTTGGTCTCTGTCAAATTGGTAATACCACATTGTCTTATTTTTATATTACATTGTACTTTATTGTTCTGTTTAGAACAGCTGAAGAAACATTCCTCTATCTACTGTCAATTCTGCATTATTGCAATGCTCTAAAAATATTGCGATAAATATGTGACAGTATTCACAATAATAAAAACTAGCATTCATGATTTCAGTAGTGATTTTCTTTCATGAGATTTTTCCAATCACATTAATTGGATCTCACATTTTTGTCGAGCCTGCGACTGTTGTCGCAGAAAGCTCGACTTCGGGGTAGTGATCCGGCGGCAGCGGCGTTAACTAACTTCTTCAAAGCTTTATATTTTAGAAGGTGGAAGACCTGGATGCTTCATACTTTGTATATAGATGCCTTGTCTGTCACATGTCCATTGTCCTTGACCTCATTTTCATGGTTCAGTGACTACTTGAAAAAAAAGTTAAGATTTTTTGTAATGTTATTTTCTCTCTTATTATGAGTAATAGGATAATTATATTTGGTATGTTTGACCTTGCAAAGTCCTCATGCCCGTCAGACAGTTTTCACTTGACCTCGACCTCATTTCATGGATCAGTGAACAAGGTTAAGTTTTGGTGGTCAAGTCCATATCTCAGATACTATAAGCAATAGGTCTAGTATATTTGGTGTATGGAAGGATTGTAAGGTGTACATGTCCAACTGGCAGGTGTCAACTGACCTTGACCTCATTTTCATGGTTCAGTGGTTATAGTTAAGTTTTTGTGTTTTGGTCTGTTTTTCTTATACTGTATGCAAGAGGTCTACTATATTTGGTGTATGGAAGGATTGTAAGGTGTACATGTCCAACTGGCAGGTGTCATCTGACCTTGACCTCATTTTCATGGTTCAGTGGTCAAAGTTAGGTTTTGGAGTTTTGATCTTTTTTTCTAATACTATATGCAATAGGTCAACTATATTTGGTGTATGGAAATATTTTATGATGCACGTATCAGTCTCTCAGGTTTTATTTGACCTTGACCTCGTTTTCACAGTTCATTGCTCAGCAATAGGTCTAGTATATTTGGTGTATGGAAGGATTGTAAGGTGTACATGTCCAACTGGCAGGTGTCATCTGACCTTGACCTCATTTTCATGGTTCTGTGGTTATAGTTAAGTTTTTATGTTTTGGTCTGTTTTTCTTAAACTATAAGCAATAGGTCAACTATATTTGTTGTATGGAAGGATTGTAAGCTGTACATGTCTGCCTGGCATGGTTCATCTGACCTTGACCTCATTTTCATGGTTCATTGTTCAATGTTTAGTTTTCTTGGTTAAGTCTGTTTCTTAGAAACTATAAGCAATAGGTCAACTATATTTAGTGTATTGAATGATTGTAAGGTGTACATGTATTTCTTGTTTGGTTTATATGACCTTGACCTCATTTTCTTTGATCACGTTAAGTTTATGTGATAGTTGTAGTAAAGCTTTATATTTAGGACTATCAACATAATATCAATGGTTAGTAAAGAAGGCGATCAGTGATTCACAATAATAAGAGGTTGCATAATGTTTGAATTAACAGTACCTGATGCTAAAAAACAAAATGATAGCTATGACAACGAGATGAGGCTGCTAAATCAAACAAAATAAAACCAATATTTATCTTGTAAACAAAGATATTTGATATCTTGAAAAGAAATATGTTTATCCTGCAGATACAAAGGAGGGTTGCTATACTGGTTTTTCTCAGCAACTACAAGTCCTTGATATATGACACTAAGCTTCATCTGGTTATGCCATTCTGGGTGACATGTTTTCAGTTCCTTCAATATTCTACTTCCTGTTTGGGTAAAACTTGCACCTTTAACATGTCAGGCACATACTGTGGATTCATGTATTTTCCTGGATACCAATTTTCGTGGATTGAGGAAAATTGTATTTTTGTGGATATTTGATTTCATGGTTTTGCCAAAGTCTGCATACAAACCTACAGAAAATTTGAACTTCACATTGAACATTTAAACTCATGGTTCACCTGTACCCACGAAATCCACCAAATTTGGTATTCCACTAATAATAATGAATCCACAGTATATAAAATTTGCATATTATCTGCAAAATAGAGTCGACAACATTGCACAGAGGTATAGTCGAGGAGCAATAACCCACATTATCTCTTGTTTTATTTATTTTTAGAGTAAAGTATGATGAAGAACAATCAGATAAACAGGAAGAAGTAGTGGAAGAAGTCCGGAAACAGTCTCTTCGGGAAGAGGCTGAGAAACCATCAATTCGTGGAATACGTGTGAACGAAAGTTTTGATTGTGAAGATGAAGATGAGGATCTTGACAAAGTTGAGAATTCGTCATTTGATTTACCAGACGTACCAGATTTTAAACAAAGACTTAGTGTACATTCAGCAATAGAAGTTGGTAGTGGACGTAGACATTCTGGAAAAACTGTAACTTTTAGTGACCGAAGACTTTCAGATTATACTTGTTATTCTCGTCAAGATCCGAATAAATTATCAGAAAGGACAGGGATTATAAAACCCATGTTAAAAGACCGTAGATTGTCTGATATGACAGGACAAAAAACTTCAGTTATTGATAATGGTAACTCCACGGGTAACAGTTGATATTTCTTGCTCAAATTATTTATTTTTGTAATCAGTCTTAACAAAACTAATAACTTAAGAAACTAAGTGCTTCTGTAAAGAGGATTAGTTCTTAAAAAACAATTTCTTGTAAACAAAAAATTATGATCTACGTTAAAAATAATAGTCAACAATTCTTCACATGTTCTACTTAGATGATATTTTTATATTTTATATAACAAATAAATCTCATAAATTTCTGACCATTTGAAATTACATTAGCATCTATACCTAAGTTTGATATCTCGCGTCTATCATCTTGAATTATTCATAATTATACACATTTAATGTGAGACAAATGTCTTTATCACTTTCTTGTCTGTCTGTCTATTAAGAATTATACAAAACAAGAGTCTGGTCATTTTATATTAACGACATCCAAATTGTAGACATTAGTCATACTTTTCTTGCGTATCATACCTATTAGGCATACTTATAATGCGTTTGTAGAGATTGAATGTGATTATCTCCCCATTACCAGAAATGTCTCGAACTGAAAAATAAATCAAATGACAAATGCATTATTGTAGTATGTCTGTTAGGTCCAAATCATAAGTAATGTGTGATTAATGTCAAAAGTTCAGACATCTCTATGATGTGTTTAATCAAGTCTTACAGCTTTATATTGTCTTGTTGACACATGTATGGCCTTTTCTGATTTGAAAGGAAGCAGTAATAGTTATCATACATACTCTCACATTCCTTAAAGAGAGATTTCTGAGGAAGAAAACAAAATTTTGAAAAACATTCCAGTTATCATTAAATGATGGGCAACACTATCGTAAAATGATTGCTTTTGATGATTTTGCAGTTTGGATTTTTGACTAGCATGATATGATGTCATTTTCCTGCAAATAAACAAATTAAAAGTGCTTTTTTTTAAACAGCCTAGTTGTATAAAGCCTACTTTAAATTAATTATAGTTTAAATATACTTTTGTATTATTTGAGGCCATATATAGGTATGGATTTGTCACATCAAAATGTCTACTAAATATCTACCGGTAGTAGTTAATTCTTTTTTATAACTTTGACATAGTGTGACATATTTCAATAACCTGTAAGACAACACTTCAAAGATATCATAATAAAATTTTGACCAACTGGAGACTGTGGAAATTTATTAATGTGAACATGGAAAAAACCATATGTAATTTTCACACTTACAGAGAAATAGTAAATAAAGTTAATAAAAAAATAATTGATCTTCTGATGTGAAACAAATGTTCTAGCTGTAGCAAAATTGCAGATAGGTCCAGGAGATCACTCATTATGTATATATTATCTTTATTATTAAAAATTCCCTCAAATAACTGGTAAAAAAATGTTTTATATATATTTTGTAAAAAAATTACCACTATGTGGTTACAATACATTCAACATTTAAAAAAAGCTATCTTAACACTGTCCATTTTGATTCCATGTGTAAAAAAATTGTACAAAAGAATAAGAAAGATTAAAGCATATGAATTACAGTATAAAAATCCACTATATTTGTACTTGTTAGAAAATACTCAATATTTACTCATACTGTTATTTGTGAATAAACTGTTGTTTGATACTTAAACAGTCTTTATTGTATTAAGTTCATGAGGGTCCAGCAGGCAGTATTACAAACATATTTGGTTTAGTCTTGTCTTGGAATACATTGTGGAATGCTATCATTGAAAAAATATTCAGAAGACAATTGTTTTTAATGCCCCCACTAGGTGAAAGGGGTATTCAGGTTTACCCTTGTCCATCTGTATGTAGGTAGTCCCGAAATTGGATTCCATTCTCTTACTTTAGTTTGCCTAAACTAAGCATTATGAAACTTTTACACAATGCAAACTACCACCAAACACAGATCAAGCCGGAATTTGGGTGGCATCACTTTGAAAGTTCTCGAGTCCCTTTAAAAATGGAAAAATTGATGAGTTTGCCATTTCCGCACTCTTACTTTAGTTTGCCTTTACCAAATGTTATGAAACTCATATACAATGCTAATTACCACCAAACACAGATCAAGTGCGAATTTGGGTGGTGTCACTTTCAACTTTCTCGAGTTTAGTCCCTTTATAAATGGAAAAATTGCTGAATTTGCAGTATATTTACAACACACTTGGAGATTTATTTCAGTTTTGTAACTTTGTTAATGTATCCATGTAGAGAGGATCCAAGTTGAACATATTTATAGCATTTTTCTTCTCATCAAAGTCATTTAGATAAATTGCTTATGAATAGTAGTTGGCTTGTACAGTATAAATACTAAAGGTCAAGATGGTTTGGGAGTCATTTCCAGAAAATAAAGCAACAGCATACCTACCTACTAGTGTAAGGCTAGACAAAAAGATTTAAAAGTTTTGGGCGTTACACAATTATATGAGAAATTTAGTTAATGTAAATGTACTGTGACCATTTTACCTTGCAAGTTACAAATTTAAAGGGGTCTATATAGTATATACCCTTTATGAGCCCCAGACACAATGTTAGATTAACAGTTGTTTGTATCCAGTTGTCCTGGTGTAGGGGTATAAATCGTGGATCTATATGCTAAAGGTCTTGAGTTCCAATCCCAGCATAGACACTGTAATTTTTCTACATAAATTTTGATAGTCTTTTCAGTATAAATAATTCTAAGTTTTATTGTGGATTTGACATTCCCGCCAAAATGTTACAGAACAAAGGAAAGCATGCAGAACAAAGAAAATCAAGCTAGGATGATCTGGTAGGGGTGATCCGACTCAGATCACCCCTGGTAGAACAAAGGAGCTGGGATGTAATAAATATGAAGATTCTACTACAAGTATCACATAAGCTTAGCATTGAAAATGATCCCTGTAGATGAGGTTAAGGTCAGATGAACCCTGCCAGACAGACATGTACCTCGCAATCATATCTTACATCAAATATAGTTAGCCAATTCCTGAAAGTATGGGAGAAACAGACATAACCATGAAAACTTAATAGTGACAAATGAACCATAAAATGAGGTCAAGGGAAGGTGAACCCTAACCAACAGACAGACCTGTATACCTTACAATAATTTCATACACCAAATATAGTTGACCTATTGATTATAGTATCTGATAAACAGACAAAACCATGAAAACTTGACATTGACTAACGAACCATGAAAATGAGGTCATGGTCAGATGAAGCCTGCTAGAGAGATATGAAAAACTTACAATCATTCCATGCAACAAATTAGTGGCCCTATTACTTACAGTATCTGAGAAATAGACCAAACAACGAAAACTTAACATTGACCAATGAACCATGAAAATGAGGTCAAGGTCAGTTGAAACCGGCCAGTCAGACATGTGCACCTTCCAATCATTCTATACACCTAAAATAGTTGACCCGTTTCTTGAAATATCTGAAAAAGCAGATTTGATCATGAAAACTTAACCTTAATTACGGATCCATGAAAGGAGGTCAAAGTCAGGTGAAGTCTGACAGATATGTATACCTTGCAAGGGTCCCATATACAAAATAACGTTAACCTATTAGTATTTCACGACAAAAAACTATACATTTGTTTCAAGCAGTCGCTGAACCTAGAGAATGAGGTCAAGGATTATGGACATATGATAGACAGTCACGCAAGGCAATCTGGATACAAGGTATGAAGCATCAGGGTCTTCTACCTTCTGAAATATAAAGCTTTATACATGTACAAACTGTTTACACTGTCACCTCTACAAGAAAGTAATCCCCATGTGTCATAATCTGCAACTGACCCTGCAGGCGAGACAAAAAATTGACAAATTTTCATGTGACTAGATTTTAATTTGGCTAAGAAATATTGAAACATGCTGATGCCAGGACAGAGCTATACACCATATTTTCAGTTAAGTTCAACAATGCCACAATTCCCCTAAAAACCAACAAGCTTTTCATTTTATGCTGTCTCATTCAGTTACTGTTTTCTACAGTGTGTTAGTAATTTAAAATTCATCTCAGAATCATTTCTGTGCCATAAGCTTCTGGGCTTCATACAAAATGTTGTTCTGTCAATGCTTTTACACCCAAATAAACATACAAAAAGAAGCATTCAATTCTTAAATGCAAACAATAGTTGCTGAACTTAAAAGAGTACCTCTTGATAAAATTACAACTATACCAATCAGTTGCAAGAAAATTGGTATACACATGACTGGCCTTTGCTGTAAAATAAAAATAACACTAGAAGAGATTGCATGAGTTTCTTTATGATATCACATATAGTACATATTTATACAAATACAATGTACATTTTTCTCAAAAACGTAACAACAGATATCGTTAGTTAACAGTTGTTAAAATGATTAAAAAACATTGTCCCAAGAAAATAAAATTGTCAATTATAAACATTCTAAAAGTATCTAATACATTGTTCGGACACAGAAACTGATTTGCTTCAGAATGATGCTTAAATATGTGTCTGATTTTCTTAAGCATGTTGAAAAGAAAAATAAACTTCCTAAACCTATAGGATAACCTGTTTCTTATGAAATTCAGAAACCTTTTTCTTATGAGCAAGAAAAGTAAATTGGTCCAGAGTTTGGGGCTATATTTCCTGAGGAACTTTGTGTTCGAAATATTGTGCATATAAAAAATAGAGACAGAATGGTAGAATGTTCCCTTAAAATAACAATTGTCTTAATTTATGTTTTTCATAATCCAAAGGACTTAAGATTATTTCATTGTTTAAACACAAAATTTAAATAAATAGAACCAGTTACATTGTCTGAAACCCTGTTCACCAGTGACATTGTTTTTTTGAAATATTGCCAAGAAAAACTACAAATGTTTCAGTTTACCAAGAGTTATATAGTAGAGTACTACTAAATCAAACTTTAAAGCAAAAGAAAAAAAATCCAAATCATTTCCTACATTATAATAAAACATTTTTTATCTGATATGCAACTACTGATTTTTGGCCAAAAAAAATGCTACAACTGGATATTTATTCCTTTGGTATGTGAAGACATCAACTTATTAAATGAAAACAAAAATACAAAAAAAAACATTGGTACTTAGGAATACAGAGAGTATTACAAAATTTTGGCTTAAAAAACAATGTAATTCATTTTAATACTGATCAGAAAAATGGTAAAACAAGAAAACAGCAAAAATTCCATTTACAGTACAAAAATAAGATATAATTATTGCCCAGTCTGATTAAAATCAGGTCATTCCATTGTTCTTTGTTGAATAATGATATTGGTGCATTCTTAAATCCCAAAACAGCAAAGTTATAACCTATGAACCTTTATATTTAAATCAGACTGAATTATTGCCTCATTTTCAACTATAACAAGATAAGTACAATTATAAATTATCACAGTTCCAATATAATACTGTCCTGGGAAAATTCTATAATAACAATTACTGTGGATTTATTATTATTCTTTGGATAATAATTTTTTCATGGATTTCCTGAATAAAGGTGAATCAGGATTTTAAGGTGGTACATAACACTACAGGGAGATAACTCTTTAAAAATTAGCTGAACGTTTCAATCACGTTCTATTGTTAAGGAAATATTAAGCTTCTCAATGATCAAAATTAGTGTTTGTCAAACTGCTATATATCCAACGGAATTTTTCCAATAAAGTGTGTGGTTCAAGGTTTTTGAAATTTTTATATTTTTGTCAGAGGGTCAAAGTTAATATTTTGTCAAAATTTTATGAAAATTAAACGAGCCAAAGTAATTTTAGTCAAGGTGTTTGGTACCACCTTAAGTGTTCAACAAAATACAAATTTCCAGAGGCTTGAATGCAGAATTTGTCAAAACCATGAAATAAAGTGTCCATAAAAAAAACAATTTTTCTTTTTAAAATTGGTAGCAACAAAAAAATAAATAAATCAACAATATTCCATTTTGATATTATGAAATTTGAACACATTGCCTCCTCTGCAATTTTGAATTCACAAATTAAAGAGGGAAAAAATGTCCACTTGCTGCATATTTTGATAGGATAAGTGTTTTGCAAATGTAAAATGGTTAGAAGGAATTTTTCTTGATAATGTTGGAGATAATTAATACAAACTGTGATATTTTTATCGATAATAGTGAAATTCAAAAGTTTATTCAGAGCTGATTCTCATAAAAAGATATGATCAAACAATATTCTAAAGCAGTAATATTTTTATATTAAGAAATCATATCCAGCTTATTTAGTTAAATATCAATTTAATGTATTCTTGATAGGAAGAAAAAAATAATGTTCACCTTCAAATACCTTTAGAAACTAAATGGGAGACTTGCTAAGAATAGATTTAACTTCATTGACAAATGGACCAGACTTAATTTCAATTAAATATGACATTTTTACAAATTTTCTCCTGATCCTTGTGTGGTAATTTCAATGACACCCAAATAAGAGTGGAGTTATCCCAAAACCAAAATGGAAGATAATGTAATGTAATTGGTGAAACTTTACAGATAAAACACAAATAATGCTAAAATTATAATGCTGATGTTGAAACTTAATTCTTGTCAAAAAATCTAATTACCATATTTATTGATGATCACAAAATATACAACCTGATTAAAAAATATTTTTCTTCGATGAAATGTACAATTTTATGAATTTCCATCAGCTGCACATAACAGTAGCCATTTCATATATTCTTATGAGATTCTGTTATAGAATAAAAGCTATGTCAGACACCAAATCCATTAAGAGAGGTACAATTGCAAATGGCTTTATTCTGAATTCACAATCACAGAGAAAGAGTCTTGCAAATGGAAAATAATAAATTGTTTAAGAAGCTTTTTAAAATTGTTTTGTTGTCTTTAAAAGCATTTCCCTTAACAATCTAACTAAATTTAACATTTGCTTATTATATACCAAATCATAAATGATACTCTTTTAATTTATTTATTTTCAGTGGCCAACACCCATTAGGACAGCAATACATTTATCTGTACATGCAAAATAATCTTTTTTAATAATCCCACCCGTCTGGTAAAGAATATCAAATGATATGTTTTAACTTTCACCAACCTGAGTGAAGATATTACGTTTGAATTTCTACCAAATACACAAACGACAAAAATACGATCAAACCTCTAATTTTTGTCAACTTCACAAAGAAACTATATTTTTAAATATGATATACAGACATGTACAAGTGCTTATGTAAAGTTTTACAAGGGTTCAACAAGTAACAAACAGATTAAAAAGTTCATCTTTTATGCTAACTTCAGCTAGGTGTCATTGTTATGAATTGCCATAAAATGTTCATATACTGTGGATTCGTTTAAATTCATAGATTGAGGAAAAATTGCATCTTCATTGATTATAATTACATTACATGTAGTTTTCATTGTAATACATTATTTTGATTGGCTAACAGCAATCACCCGTCATTTTGAAGTTAACCTTCATTTCCAAATGAAATGTAACAGTCATGATGACATGAGCTTCCACAATAAAGTGCACAGGTAAATTGTTTACCTATACCCATGAAAATTGGTATCCAACGAATAATAAAGAATCCACAGCGCTACTTTAAAATGTTAAAAAAGTAACTATCCACATCCTGATTTTAGTTTTACTAGATTAAAGCAACTGGTATATCTGAAAATCTACAGAGATCATTTTAAACTGCAAGTTTTTGAAGATTGCCCAAAAATTCTACTGAAAAAGTTTTGTTTCATTCATAAAATTAAAACTCCTCTTCTATCCAAAGAGAAAATTCGTTGAGATAATAAACTTCCATAATCTTTTTCTGAATATAAAATTCATCTTCTTATAAATGTGGAATGTGTCCATGGGACACAGATGATGCCCCCGCTTGTATATCATATAAAATTATAAACGGACATAACTGAAGAACGGTAAAAGTGACCCTACACAAATTTGAACTTGATCTGAGTTTTTTGGTAATAAGTATTGTGTATAAGTTTCATAAAATTGGGTTGGGGCAAACCTAAGTTAGAGAACGGAAACGAAAAATTCAGCAATTTTTCCATTTCTAAAGGGGCATAACTCTAGAACGGTTAAAGTGACACCACCATAATTCAAACTTGATCTGTATTTTGTGGTAATAAGCATTGTGCATAAGTTTCATAGCATTTGGTTGAGGCAAACTAAAGTTAGAGAACGGAAACATAACTCTAGAATGGTTAAAGTGACACCACCAAAATTCAAACTTGATCTGTGTTTTGTGGTAATAAGCATTGTGTATAAGTTTCATAACATTTGGTTGAGGCAAACCAAAGTTAGAGAACGGAAACCAACTTTGGGACGTACATACGGACAAGGGTAAAACTTCTGGCGAGGGCATAAAATATACAGCAGTTGGAAAGATTTCAGGATGTAAATCGAGACAATATAACAAGATTTGGCAAATATGGAAAATGTCACTGGCCAGATAAAACATTTCATTTCCATCCTAACAACGGATGTTTTGGTGATCAACAATTATTACATCACACACAAACAATACTAGTATTTTACTAAAACAGATCTTTTTTTCTAAACAAAGCACTTTGCAATACAGATAGATTAGATAAGTTAATATTGTCAATGATATCTTCGAACAATAACATTTACCTATGGATAATCTTTAAATAACATTATAATATTGATAAAAGTCTTACTGATGTTAAACATGTACATGTATTAGAAATACATTTTTCAAAAGAAAAGTATAAGAAACTTTTCTGGTTTTTCTAACAAAAGGTATATGTGTGTTTAGAGTTTCTCAACCTACACTAATTTTGAACTACGACTAACTTTTTCATGACATTTCTTCAAAATCTTTGCAGTCAATATATTAGTTGTAACCACTATTCAACTTATTTGATCAAAATACATCAACAAATTTATAAAACCATGATGATCATTGTTTGTTTGTTTCACTGAAAGAGACTCATCACTTTTTTTCAAAACAAAGGACTGAAAATAAATTTCTTGATTATTTCTAAAAGGATCTATGATTCATTGAAAATTTAAGAAAATATGGGATATTTACTATTTCAAAATTGTAAGAAATTTTTTTTTTGAAAATTGTATTTCTTGTACATTTGACATAATATTACAGAACTCAAATTCATTTAAAGGGAAAGCAGAAAGAGATTTCTTATTAACTTTTTTGTCTATTTCTTTAATTGCCAAGGCTTCATATCTAATCCTTTGCTTGAAGGGTTATGCTTATTCCGACATTTGTCACCAAAAGAGCATCCTGTAGTTCTCCAAAAATAGCATTCATCACCATTGACAGGGCCAGACTGTTTCTGAATCTCTTGTGCAGTTGGGGTCGGCTGCTGTACGACTCTGAAAATTAAAAAAAAAATCTAGTTACTGAAACAGTAGTTCATAAAGAGCTGCTGCGTGTTATTTTGTGTAAGAAAGAAGGAAAAAGAATAATGTATTCATCCAAAGCAGTAATCAGCAATGATTTGAATGAACCATCATCATATAAATTACTGTAAGCCAACTAATATACTGTAAATTCAGAAATCATTGCATGCATTTATTATTGCGATTTTTAAAGATTGTACAAAAATGTGAGATTAGTTATTGCTATTTTAGGAAAATCTTCAAACAAATATATATATCAGATATCAGAATGCGAGTTCTTATTATTGTGATACTCACCCAGTCGCATTATTCGCATTAATAAAAACCTCCCAATAATTTCTGAATTTACAGTATACAAGCCATTTATTTTAACAAGATGAAAATGTAAATCATTGTGACTATGTTAAACCTAAATGATACATCAACAGAGTTATAAAATCATGAAAACAAATATGCCAAAATGCTGACTAGAAAGGGCTAAACCTGGAAAAAAGTATCCACAAAAATAAATTAGATTACAGTATCTATTTTGTGGAAAGTAAAAAAAAAGGAAAACATCCTTTTAATAAATTATCTCCCTTTTATTACTCATGGGCTGATTAATTGATTGATTGATTGGAGTTAAACGTCACTTTCAGCACTATTGTGCTATTTTGTGGTGGTCAGTTTGTATTGGTGGAGGTAGCCAGAGTGCCTGAAGAAAACCACTGACCTTTGGTAGGAAAACTGACAATCCTAGTCAATTAAGATGGGAGTAGAGCACACCTGCCATATGCAGGAAATGAACTCACAACCTCAGTGTTGACAGGCTAGTGATACAGTAGTTCGATTACTTAGACCACTCGGCCACCGAGGCCCCTTCTATGAAATGAAAGTATCCAACCATCTTGTTTCTAGTGTAACCAAAAGAATAAACAAGAATGGCTGTCCTTGTGTTAAGTTTATTCAAGGTTTCTTTAAGTTTTTGAATAATTTCTCATCCTTTTCATTTCATATAGATATCTTGCTTTAGAGCTAATTTTGTGATTGCAACACTATTCCAAAAGATAGTTTTGTGTTTTAATCCACATTCACGTCACTATATTATTGCAAACAGTTTGTATTTGTGGAGGAAGTCAAAGTAGCAGGAGAGACCCACTGACCTTCAACAGGAAAGCAGGCAATCATTATCAATAAAGATCAGAATAGAAAACACTTGCAAAGAGCGTGATTCAAACTCACAACCTAAGAGTTGGAAAGGTTAGTGATCACGGCTGATGAACTTCTTAGACAACTCTGTCACCAATGCTCCCAATATTACTTAAGGTAATGTCCGAGGAACTAGTAAAAGAAACCTCAAGGAAAAAACATGGTTTTACCAAATTCAACATATAAGCCTACAGGAAGTTTACATTTTGTTAAACATTAAAATTAGTGGATACCCTATATCCAGAAAATATGTATCCCATGGCTTTCCATAATTCTGATCTAATAAAACCCTTCCTCAGTTTTTCATTTTATAACTATGTATATGTTCTACTTACTTAGTTGGTGGTTGTTTTGATTTTTGAAGAATAATAGTACCATGAGGATTTGATTTTCGTATAGTAGTATTTCCAGTTCCATTTACTATAGGGTTGTCAGGAAATTTTATTAATAGTTTTTGGCCACCACATTCATATGCCTACAATGAAACACAAAGAATAACAAGAACAGCAAGTAAAAATCTAATACAGTTTAAGTTTACAACAGAACATTGGGAAAAGTTCTCAATTATAAATAATAGTTGTAAATGTCAAAAGTATGCTCCCTGTACAACCTCAAGCCTAATACTGAATCTTTCTACTTTTTCATCAAAGCAATGAATAGCAAATGGTACACATATATGCTGTTTAAACACTATGTCATAAACTTGATCCATGGAAAATTATAGATTTATAATCATGTTGGAACCTACAGAAAGAGGAAAACAAGATCAAACAAAGTAATCTTGTTAAAATACTTCAAATGTGGTATGGAAGCTCTATCATTTATTCTCACAAAAAAATAACTGTCAATAAGAAAACCACATTGATTGACAAAGCTGATTTGGGAAAATTTACAGCAGAAATTATTGTAGTACATGGATTATTCTTTTTATTGACCCAGGATGTGGTAGACTTTTTCAATATACAAAACAGCAGTGAACATTATTTGTGAGAGACTGTATAATTATCTAAACGCATACCTGTAAATGATGCATGGCCTTCCCTGCTGCTTCTTTTGTTGAATAATTTATAAAAGCACAAAATTTTTCGGGTAAACATCGTACACTCGTTACACTGCCATACCTGTTAAATGATAATTAAAACATTCATTATATACTTTTTTTATATCATAAAATTGTAAGATTTTACAATGAAATTATTAGGTAAATTATGACAGCGTCTACTCGATTGTCAGTAGATTGTAATTTATAAGTTCATTTGTACTATCCTGCATCTGTATTTTTCTCAAAATCATTGACCATAAATGTAACATTATCAACATCTAGCAAAACATCATTATCAGTGTTCCCGCCTGCCCCAAATAGAAGGGCGGCTCCCCCTTGGTGTCATTACCCCCGCCCTTCTGCCTTTTCAAATAAATGGGGAATGTGTCCCACAGACAATGCCCCCGCTTGCATATAATGTTATAAAGGGATATAACTCAAGAACTGTAAAAGTGACCTGAAAAGTGACGCTACCCAAATTTGTACTTAATCTAAGTTTTGTGGTAATAAGCATTGTGTATAATGAGGCAAACAAAAGTTAGAGAATGGAAACCAATTTTGGTATGTACGTACAGACGGACAAGGGTAAAACTTAATGCCCCCAATGCTACTGCGGGGGCATAAAAAATTGAACTGGAATCAATATTAAGAACACAATTATTTCTAAATGTGCTTGAAATACAACTAAATAAATGTCCTCCAGTTGAGCCTAGCAATATTCAAGGTAATTTATACACTGTCCAACAGTGCCTTTACAATCTGGGTTATTGCGTAAAGTGCCCTTTCAGACAACTAGCACCCTTCTGCCCTGAGATTCAAGCTGGAACACTGATTATCAACATCTAGCAAAACATTCCACTCAAACCAGTTAGGGGGGGGAGGGTGCTTTGAACTTGAAGTGAGGTGTGAGCTTTTGCTCTGTGTTTAGATTAAGAACAGCAGTAAGAGCAACCGTCCTTTTCTTTGGTTTTTTTTTCAAGTGCTGGTTGGAATTTTGTGTCATAAATTTATACAACGTACCCACCCCTTCTTTTCATTTACAATGTTTGCAAATATGACCTAGTTATACTATCAAATTTTTAAAACCTTTATATATTTTTTGAAACCATAAAGTTTGATAGGGCTAAGACAAAAGCCGACAATGCAAGTGATGGTTCCTTGTATCACTATGTAACAGCAAGTTATGGGTATATCCTACTAACAAATAAGTATTTTCACATTAACACAGATCTTCTCTGAAAGTTGTATCTAGTTTATTCTAGAATATTTAATTTAATCAAAAGTTGTTTACACATCTGATTAATTAAAGGTAAAAATATCTGTGCAAATTTTCACTTTCAAATAGTGTATCCTTTTTTACCTTCCTGTCCAAACAAAAGCTTATCAGAAGTAAGATGTGCCTTTCTGCACACAATTTCAATTATTAGCACATGATCACTACAATACAACATTTAAACTAATAAGCATATATATTTGTTCTTCATGTACTTACCTTGAAAAAATTTTAAATAATTTTTTATCGTCAACTTTGTCTGGAAGAACATTTCCTACCCATAAAGCAGTAAGGCCTTCTGGATTTTTAAAACTGAAAAATAATGACAATTTTTTTACTTATCATATACATTTTTGAACTTTTTGTACTATCTTTATAAATCTTAAGGACACTGGTGCTTTTAGGTCTTCTATAATGCAGGGAATACAAAATTAAAAAGAGTTCTAAAAAATTCATTTTCACCTCTATATATAATTATTTCCTATTTTTCTACACCTGATTCATCCTTCAGCTTGAAAAAGTATGTTAAGTAGATACTGTATTTTTTGTCCAATCACAGTCTTCAGACACATTGTCTTAAGTAGGGTACACAAAAGAGCAACCTAAATTACGGAGTGTAAATACTACCTTGATGGTCTCTGTCTATAATATTCACAACTTTAGACTCAGGGTGATTTAGAGCTTGACTTATTATATGACCTTATGTTGACCTCTAAATGTCTTTTGTTTTTTTGCATCATTGGGTAGCTGTCTCAATGAAGTGTACTAACACAACTCCTTTTATTTATATCTACAGATTATGAAAATTGTGTAAAAATAAGTTTTTAATTTTAACTATTCAGACTTAATTTTAGTTACACCAACTTTCATTGGATTAAATCCATCATGTGGATGTTTTTGAAAAAAAAAATGATATAAGCAGAGGCATAGAGTGGCTGAAGGAACAAGATGTATCTGCTGGACAGATAAAATTACGAACATGACAACTAATGAGATTAGATAACACTCTAGGAAAAAACCTTCGTTAAACATCTTTAAATATTTTATATATTATAGATTTTTATCTAAAAAAAAATCAAGCAGATTTGTACCTTACTGAATAAACAAACCATGGCAATCAATAAAAATAAAATGCCAAACATTTAGACATTTTTTCAAAGAGTTATGGAAATTTTTAAGTGACATAGATCAACTCACTCCATTTTTTCATCTTTCCCTTTATTAAGTTGATGTACTCTTTGAGTTACTGGTGAAGAAAATCCTGATTCATCATCTGAAACATAAACTTCTCCTCCTAAAACATTTTCAGCTGAAACAGAGTAAGTTAAAAATGAACATTTATGGAAATGTTTAGTACAAGCATCTTTAATATGTTACTCTTCAAAAGTCAGATCATTTTCAGTCCAATAACATGTTCCTGAAAGTTTAAAATCCAAATACATGAACCATTAAATCATCTCACACTCACTATGATGTATAAATTACTCTTACATCAATGCCATGAATTCATAATAAACTGCTTCGCTGAGCGCAGCTGGATACGCCCGCAAAGGTCCAAACCTGAACAGTTGGGACAAAAATGGACACAATATTCAAGCTTGATACAGGTCTGAATTTGGATTATATTAAATATTTAACATATTATAGGTTTCTGAATAAACGTAGTCAAAGAACTTGAAATTGGTTATATGAATTGAATTTATATTCAATTAAAGATTTCTTGCTGTTGTGCAATACTTAGTAAATCTGTTGTCAGACTATAAACAATTAAAGTTCAATTAATTCTCAATGTCATATTAAAAATTTATGAAAATGTAAAGGGAGCTTACATCAATAGATATAAATAATTCACCAAAGTTTCATGAGAATTTCTGACAGCATTTTTGAGTTATTGTCCAAAAACTGGAAAATCCCCCCTTTTTTAATGAATAAAACCCCATAACTCAGAAATGTAAAATGTAAAATTTATAAAATTCTAAACAGAGCTTACATCAATAGATATAAACAATTCACCAAAGTTTCATAAGAACTGCTGAAAGCATTTTTGATTTTTTGTCTAAAAACTGGAAAATCACCCTTTTTTTATGAATAAAGCCCTGTAACTCGGAAATGTAAAATCTAAAATATATAAAAATCAAAAGGGAGCTCATGTCAATAGATATAAACAATTCACCACAATTTCTTGCAAGTTGGTGAAAGCATTCTCGAGTTATTGTCTGAAAACTGGAAAATCCCCCTTTTTTTAATGAATAAAACCCCATTACTCGGAAACGTAAAATCTAAAATTTATAAAAAACGAAAGGGAGCTCACGTCAATAGATATAAACAATTCACCAAAGTTTTATGCAAATTGGTTAAAGCATTTGTGAGTTAATGTCCGACATGTTGACGACGGACGGACAACGGTATACCATAATATGTCCCGTAAACGGGTGTATAAAAATCAATCATAGCTGACTACATGAGAGTTTTAATTCATTGCAATAAGGCATCTTATACACATAGGAATCAAAATAAAAAAATAATACAAAAGGGAAAAATATGCAAAACATCCAAACCCAATTTTGAGAAAAAAAAATAATCGAAAAAGAAATATCATTTGAAATAAGTGAGAATCAATATAGTTTTTTCAAACAAGACATTATTTTTCAATGTTTGGTTTTCAGTATTTTTATTCTGTGAACCATTCAGTTCCAATTCTTATTTTTCTTTTTTTTTTATTTTCTTCAAATAATCAAATTCTTTTCTCGGTGTTGTCATTTTGTCAAAATATTGTCACACTTTTTGTCAATTTCACAGGGATTCTTCAATGCTTTGACTGTAAAAATTAACAAATCCTTCTTTAACATAATCTGGTTATCAATTATAACATTCCACTGACAGTAAGTTGAGGAGCATGATTGAATTTAAAATTGAAGGAATATATCAAATCACAAAATTCAAACTCAAAGCTTTGTACCATATCAATAGGTAGGGGTATTGCTTATTCCCTCAATCCAAGCTGTGGCCTAGAAGCAAAAAATAATTTCCAAGGCAATTTTTGTAATACTCAATCTGACAAAGGATGTGATCCTATAAAGTACTTACCTACACCTGCCAGTAAATTATCTAGTGCTGACTGAACAGTACCATATTGTTTAATTGCTGCCTCAGATTGGGCTTTAGAAAAACCCATTTCCTGTAAACAAAAAATATATTTCAGATAATTTTTTTTATTATAAATATTTGTACAAATATAATCAAACCTTAGTGAAATTACTGAATTACTAATATCTGATCATTAAGTCAAATGTGCTATAACAAGGCATTGTCAGATTTACTTCAAAATTAAACAAGAAGGTGCTCTACTGAAAAGTTATACTTGTTAACAGATATCTAGTTCCATTATGCTTTATGTCATTTTGTTGCTTCATTCATTATATCACATCTCATTGATTGATTGATTGTTAGTTGCTTAACATTCAGTGGCAAATATTTCATGCATGTTTAGGACAAGATAAATTAACAGTAAATACAATAGGCAGGTCCTGTAATAGAGGCCATTCAGGATGAACGTCCAGGAAATTTGGACTGCCACTGGAAAATGAGGTTATATTGGATAGGGAAAGGAATCATGCCTTCCAACAGGCCACCTTCAGACCCCTCAAAGAGTTGCTGCAAGGGTTCTTAATGTGAAGTTTGTCAAGAGTTATCAGATTTGTTGTCCCTATTCTGACTAGATGTGACTGCATACTTGTACATCTGGCACAGCCAGACATACGCCCCACTTTGCCAAGGGTTTTACTGCTGGTTGGAAGAAGACCTTAGTGACCGTATTTCTATTCCCCAGTCACCCTTGGAGAGTATATATCATATCTGATTCAAACACATACTGCTATGATAAATTCTACAACAGGAAGTCTGTCAATTGTTTCTTTCACTACATACATTTTACTTACTTTTATTTGTGAAGTTCTGACACGTAAAAGTTCCTGTACAGCATCTTCACAATTTTTATCTAATTTTAAAACTTGAGAAAAAGCTTCTTCTGCTTCAGAAAACATCTGAAATACACATCAATCACTTTAATCATGTGTATTACCATACAAAAGCATAATATATTAAGACATACTTATCTTAAAAGAGTAAGGTAATATAACACGGCCATCAAAATCATAAGTTAAACCCTATACCAATAATCAGCTGCGCCATGAGCGCATGATACACCCGTCGCGTTTGTAAAGAATAAAGTTCAACATCTTCTCAATGTCATATTAGAAATTTATAAAAAACTAAAGGGAGGTTTTCTTAATAGATATAAACCAGTCACCAAAGTTTCATAAACACTGCTCAAAGCACTTTAAAGATATTGTCCGAAAACTGGAAAATCACCCCTTTTTTATGAATAAAATCCCATAACTTGGAAAGGTAAAATCTAAAATTTATAAAAATAGAAAGGGAGCTTATGTCAATAGATATAAACAATTCACCAAAGTTTCATGAAAACTGCTGAAAGCATTTTTGAGTCATTGTCCAAAAACTGGAAAATCCCCCTTTTTTTAATGAACAAAACCCCATTACAAGGAAACGTAAAATCTAAAATTTATAAAAATTGAAAGGGAGCTCATATCAATAGATATAAACAATTCACTAAAGTTTTCTTGCAAATTGGTGAAAGTGTTCTTTAGTTCTTGTCCGAAAACTGGAAAATCCCCCTTTTTTAATGAATAAAACCCCATAACTCGGAAACGTAAAATCTAAAATTTATAAAAAAATGAAAAGGAGCTCACGGCAATAGATATAAACAATTCACCAAAGTTTCATGCAAATTGGTTTAAGAGTTTTTGAGTAATTGTCAGACATGTTGACGACAGACGGACAACGGCATATCATAATACATCCCGTAAACGGGCGTATAAAAACTAAAGATTGAACAATAGGTACCTAATCAAAAACTTGGGGTTGACTCACATGCAAAGGAAAAGCAAGCCTTTTCTGTTTCTAAAGTGACACTCTGCCAAGTTGATCATGACAAGTAAATCATTTGGTGATAAGTAATATTCAATAATTTTGATTGCAGGATATTTTGTGAATGTTTAAACTCATATCCCGATTGCTGTAACATTTGGTTGTTGCCTAACTTATTTTTCACATCTGCTTGTATCAATATACAGGATTATTTCTACACTATCATACCAGACGGATAAATAGGAATAATTGTTCTTCCCTTCAGCTATGACATCCTGATGCCTTTATGTTCAAAATAATAAACTATCATAAAATAAAACTTCTTGTAGTAAAACTTCAGTGCAGTTTTGGATAGAAAACATCTCCTTTGCATTACTGACATTCCATTGCACAGGAGATATTTTAATGACCTCTCCAATATTATAGTGAATCTTAAATAGTTCTCTTTAAGTGACATTTTAAAATAAAACAGCTAAGTCTTACCCGGAGCCCTGCTAAAGCTCTTCCTTTTCTAAAATATCCTTTTGCCCACTTGTCAGCTAAACGTATCGCATTTTCTGCGTCTTTTAATGCCCTAAAATAAAAACAATAGATTCGAGAGCTAATAAGATAACTCTGATCTATGAACATACCATATGTCATTTCAAATATGTATATTCATCTTGTTTACAAGTTAAACCAGATTTTGGTTTTTACCAATTATTTTAGCTCAGAATTTATGAATATTTCTGTAGAATATCTATCCTAAAAAGCTTTTCAAATACAGCAGGGGCCTTGGTGGTAGAGTGGTTTATCATATTTTTTCGTTCAGTGTTTTGTACTTAACTCAGGCCCTTAGTTTTCTTGCTGAATTGTTGTTTTTTTTTTTGCTTTGGTCATTTTGGGCCCTTTATAGTTGACTATGCAGTATGGGTTTTGCTCATTGTTGAAGGCTGTACGATGACCTATATATAAACTTCCATGTCCTTTGGTCTCTGTGTGAGAGTTGTCTCATTGGCAATAATACCACATCTTCTTATTTTTGTAACTCAATTACTGTATCACTAGCCAGTCAACACTGAGGTTGCGAGTTGGAACCCTGCATGTGGCAGGTGCGTTAAACTGCAATCTTAATTGACTAGAATTGTCAGTTTTCTGCCAAAATCAGTGGCTTTCTCCGGCTTCCTCCACCAATAATAATAGACCACCATGAAATAGTCATTGTGTTGAAAGTGGCATTCAATACCCAAAATCAATCAAATACAGTAATTTTAATATGTTCTATTTTGTTGACAAATCCTGCAGGTCAAATATAGGTTAGAATTACATGACTGTATCAAGTATTACCTTTCATATTGTTGAGTTCTATCGAAACAGTAAGATCTATTTCCAAAAAATCTGTAAGAAATAAGAGACATAAATAAACTTTAAAAAAAAATGCTACATGCCTCCTCTTATGTGGAGAAGTGCTGGTTCTTTTCAATATTGAAGAAACATGCAAAAAGTCATTATTTCCACAGTTTCTTCTCTGCTTATTTACTTGTGTTCTTTGTATATATATATGGCATTTAAGTTTGAAGTTCTTAAACAGTTAACACCAATTCCTGAAATCGAATGTCCCTTTTGCTTTTTATTTTAAAATTGTAATTTGATTATTTCAGATTGGCATGAAAAATTTATGACTTCAGGAAAATAGAAAAAACACTTTTGTTTTTTTTAAACTGATATGGTGGCCTCTTGATTTCAAGCGAAATCACAAGCAATATCATCCTTTCGTCTACTGTTCAAATACTTTAAATTAAAAATAAAATTCCCTGTTGATAGACAGCTGATACATACCTAAAATCACGAGGGTCTAATTTAACAGCTTCTGTAAAAAGTTCTATAGCTGCAGTATAATGACCTTGTTGAGCCATCTCGTTACCTTTTACTGGAAAAAAAATTATGATAGCATATAACATTGGGAGAGAAAACAATTGCTCCAAATAATTAAAATCAAACTAAACAATAGACTCAATTAAATCCATGTCATTTGGACTCTGTTGGATAGTTGTTTCATTGGCAATCATACCACATTTCCTTATTTTATATAACTTTATTTTTTGGAAACACAAGATTTTCACTTTGTCATTGGCAATCATACCACATCTCCTTATCTTTTATTACTATTTTTTTTAAACATAAGAGTTTTGTTCCCTTAAATCATTTCTGAACATATGTGATAGAGTACTTTTTCTCATCAAATAAATCTAAATGGTTGTACTGGTACTATGTATAACAAGCATTCTGAGGGTACTGTATGGTAATACATAGTCCCCTACCGGTTAAAAATTTATTGTACTGGAACAAAATGCTAACTTGATCAATAACTTGTCATGTTGTAAACTTTATAACAAATATTAAGTCAATATCATCAAGGATGACAAACTAGAGGCTCTCAAGAGCCTGTGTGGCTCACCTGTATTTACTGATGCTTTGGAAATCATGTAAAATAAGGTTAAAATCATAATTAATAGTATTAGATATTAGATATTATAATGATATCTAAGATAATAACAAAAAACTGCAAAATTTTTGTAAAATTACTTACTCAGGGTCAGCAACCCAACAACGGGTTGTCGGATTTGTCTGAAAATTTCAGGGCAGATAAAGCTAAATCTGATGAACATTTTTGCCACCTTGTCAGATTTGCTCTAAATGCTTTAGTTTCAGAGATATAAACCAAAAACTGCATTTTACCCCTATGTTCTATTTTTAGCCATGGTGGCCATCTTGGTTGGTTGGCGTGGTCATCGGACAAATTTTTTAAACTAGATACCCTAATAATGATTATGGCCAAGTATGGTTAAATTTGTATCAGTAGTTTCAGAGAAGATTTTTGTAAAAGATTACAAAAATTTACGAAAAATTGATTATTAAGGGCAATAACTCCTAAAGGGGTTGACTGACAATTTTGGTCATGCCAACTTATTTGTAGATCTTACTTTGCTGAACATTATTGCTGTTTACAGTTTATCTCTATCTATAATAATATTCAAGATAATAACCAAAAACTGCAAAATTTCCTTAAAATTACCAATTCAGGGGCAGCAACCCAACAACAGGTTGTCAGATTTGTCTGAAAATTTCAGGGCAGATATATCTTGACCTGATAATCAGTTTTACTCTATGTCAGATTTCCTCTAAATGCTTTGGTGTCAGAGATATAAGCCAAAATCTACATTTTACCCCTATGTTCTATTTTTAGCCATGGCAGCCATCTTGGTTGGTTGGCGGGGTCATCAGACACATTTTTTAAACTAGATACCCTAATGATGATTGTGGCCAAGTTTGGTTAAATTTGGCCCAGTGGTTTCAGAGGAGAAGATTTTTGTAAAAAGCTAACAACGACGGACGACGACGACGAACGACGGACGACGGACGCCAAGTGATGAGAAAAGCTCACTTGACCCTTTGGGTCAGGTGAGCTAAAAAAAAAGGGTGGAAAACTGATTATTTGAGTGAATTTTTTAAGTCCAAGGACCATAACTCTGCACAAAATTATCAGACCATAACAAAATTCGAACTAGATCTATAACTTGTCATGATTAAACTATATACCAATTATCAAATCAATTTCTTCAAGCATGATGAAAAAAAGTGTGGAAAACTGATTATTTGAGTGAATTTTCTAAGTCCAAGGACCATAACTCTGCACAAAATCATCAGACCAGAACAAAATTCGAACTTGATCTGTAACTTGTCATGATAAAACTATATACCAAATATCAAAACAATATCTTCAAGCACGAAGAAAAAAAGTGTGGAAAACTGATTTGCAGGACTGAGGAATGGACAGACAGACAAACCTAAAGGCCCCTTTGACAAAGTCAGTAGGGGACTATAAAAGTAATCCTTATGGACAAATCCTGAGGAACAATAGCAGAAATCTACTTTTAGTCGAATAGAATCACCTCTGATATATGATGCAAGATAAATGTGAATTTGTGCATTGAAAAGACTTGTTTTCAATTTCAAACCAATGTAATAATGTGTTTCAGTGAAACTACCTTAAAACTTAAAGAAAATGCATATCATGTAAAACCAATTGGAAACACTTTTGTTCTGATTACTTACTAGCTAACTGACGACTTCGTAAAACAACAGGGTCAAGGTCATCAGGTTCATCATCTGAGTTACCTCCCTGTCCTCGTCTATCTTTTACATCTACAGATGACATTTTGTTTTTCTTTTTATTTTTAACTTTTGTAAAAAATGCAGAATTAGGATCAAAATCCTGAAAGAAAGAAAAAATTGTAATTGTTTAGTTTCTGTTAATCTACCTTTATGATTGTTTGTTAATAAGAGAGTGGTGGAGGATATCAAAGGGATATTCAAACTTAAAGATAATTGTCAGATTTTAATAAATTCAACTCTATCAATCTTCTTTAAAAGGTTCTTATCATCATTCTACTTTAAAAGGTTCTTATTAAATATAATCATGATAATTGACAGCTATTTAAATGCAAAGGGCAACTGGCACTGTTAACTAAAAATATACCAAGAACAAATGTCAGAGGATTATTTATGATAAATCTGTGTGTTTTTATGCCTATCATATCGAGATAAGCAAAAGATATGACAGCTGTTGAGAGATAAACAAAAGATATAACAGCTGTTGAGAGATAAACAAAAGATATGACAGCTGTTGAGAGATAAGCAAAAGATATGACAGCTGTTGAGAGATAAGCAAAAGATATGACAGCTGTTGAGAGATAAGCAAAAGACATGACAGCTGTTGAGAGATAAGCAAAAGATATGACTGCTGTTGAGAGATAAGCAAAAGATATGACAGCTGTTGAGAGATAAGCAAAAGATATGACAGCTGTTGAGAGATAAGCAAAAGATATGACAGCTGTTGAGGGATAAGCAAAAGATATGACAGCTGTTGAGAGATAAGCAAAAGATATGACAGCTGTTGAGAGATAAACAAAAGATATGACAGCTGTTGAGAGATAAGCAAAAGATATGACAGCTGTTGAGAGATAAGCAAAAGATATCACAGCTGTTGAGAAACATGATATTTTAAACATTAAACAAATGTCAGAAGTTTCATGGAAGGCAATTCACTGGATTAGATGTAGACTAACAGATAAATATGTATCAATATCTGAACATAAGCACATCCCAGTTAGGGCTGTTCAATTAAAATCAAAGTATGCGGGATGGAATGGAAGTTTTATATTGGATGTCAGCATCAGTCAATTAAGTATTTATGTCTACTTGATGTATGCAAAATTACTTTAAAAATTATGGTTGTGAGAAGATTATGGCGGTCAATTTCTTCCTGTCCAACCTCACTTAACATCCCGTCTATTTCAAGGGAAGGGATCTACTGCACTTGAAAAATTAATTGATGCATGAGCTATGGTGTAGCAAAATATCTAATGTCTAAACTAATGTTTGATATGATGGATACATACCGCTCCATCAGATGATGAATCAGATTCTCTGAAAAATAAAAAATTAATCATATGCACATGTAAGTTACTATAATTATATACATGTTATATTTATGCAAATTTGTCACCAGTCATTTTTCAATTCATGACAATTCATGAAAATAAATTATCACATATAAATCTGTGTGGTTCAAATATGTTTCGTTGGAAGATAAGCTAATAAAATGTAAAATACATTACTGCAAAACTGTACAACTAAATACCTGAATTGATCACCTGGGAAAAACTTCCATTTATTGACATATGTTTACAAGTGATGCCAATCAGTGTGTAATAGTACAATTCCCACCTGCAAAACATTTATTGTATGAAATGGCTGAATAAAGTGTTTTTCCAAAAGGGACTTGATTTTTTGTTGTTGATTTTTTAGTAACTTGGTTGAAAGACAGTATTACTGCATATATTTCTAAGAGTTTAATTTCAGAAACACAACTTTTGATTGTAGCTAGCTCATTAATAAAGGAGTTTAGGAATTAATATTGATTTTTTTTTCATTTTCCATTTTTTGTAATAGCTGTCATTAAAGTTGATAAAGGATCCAAAACAGTTCAGAAAAGATTTTTTTACATTTAACCTACATATGAGGTGCCATTTCATGGATTCAACAATTGACTGTGGTTTGCTTTAAGTCAAGTGTTAAATTTTTCAAGCATATTCTAGACATGAATCAAATGTAAAATATATCAATTATGTAAGTTCTATAAAGCAGATGAACAATGAGGACTTGCAAGAAATTATGACAGCAAGTAGGAAATGAAGACAAATTGGGTAGGGGCAGAAATACTGCCTTGCAGCAGGTCACCAAAAGTTCTTAATCATGCTGAGGCACTCTGCCAAGATTGAACATCCCCTTTCCTTGCAGATAACCACCACATGACAACAGCCAAAATAGGATCCGCACAGCACAAGTTAAGAAAAGCAAAAAGATATAGACCATATCTAGCATATAAAAATAAACTTACTTTTTTTCTACTTTTTTAGGTTTATTAGGTTTTTCAGGAATTTCTATAGAATCCTTTACTTTTGTTTTCTGAGTATTTTCTACTGGTTTATCATCCTGAAAATTATATACAAAATAAAATAAATATTAAAAGTATTTTTTTAATCAACTTTATAGGATGGTTCAGTGTAGATCCTGGTGCGGGTTTGTTGATTTCAATCATCAAAATAGTCCACAGATCAGTACAGTAATGTATTTGTTGTGTAATAAATTCATTATGTCCTTCCTGACATTCTTAAAACATCACTTTTAAGCTATTTTTCATGTAACTTAATATACAATATATGCCCCTTGTGGGAATGTAACATTGTATTATTTGGGCTTTTGAAATAGGAAATAATGTTAGAGGACGGAAACGAAAAATTCAGCAATTTTTCCATTTGTAAAGGGGCATTACTCTAGAACGGTTAAAGTGACACCACCAAAATTCAAACTTGATCTGTATTTTGTGGAAATAAGCATTGTGCATAAGTTTCATAACATTTGGTTGAGGCAAACTAAAGTTTAAGAACGGAAACGAAAAATTCAGCAATTTTTCCATTTGTAAAGGGGCGCATAACTCTAGAACGGTTTAAGTGACGCAACCAAAATTCAAACTAGATCTGTGTTTTGTGGTAATAAGCATTGTGTATAAGTTTCATAACATTTGGTTGAGGCAAACTAAAGTTAGAGAACGGAAATCAACTTGGGACGTATGTACGTACAGACTGACAAGGGTAAAACTTAATGCCCCCTCCGCGGGGGCATAAAAATTTCTTTCATAGACAAAACAAGCATATGTCATATTTTCCGCTAAAGAACTTTTATTATGATGCTACTGTTTAAAACGGATGATTAAATATTTTACCAATCTAGACTATTGTCATTGCTTAAAGAAAGATTATGAAGATGTCATAAAGTTAACTTTGACATAATCTGTAATTCAAATATCCACTTTACGTTCTTAATAGAACCAGGATGTGTGTGATATATATGGTGCAGGCGGTGTTGCCACGATGTCACAGAAGCAAGGGTTCAAATCCGGCTGGGGGGAGGACAAAAATTTGCTAACACAAATTTGATCTAACATTGGGCTAAATTTAAGACGAATTATATATATGGTGTTAGCCCTGTATAACCACATGTTATCCGATGGAGAATGTCTGTCATAAAGTTGTCACATGTTTAGTCGTGTGTGTATATATATATATATGTATAAAAGTATCATGTGTTTATTTGTATTTGCATAGTAAAATGAGTGACAAAATGTATAGATAAAACATATGAAGACAAGACTGCTCATTCTATTAATTTACCAGCCTGGTTATAATACATTCATACTATTTCATAGCAGTTAGTTTTATTTGGAAAAGAAAGAGAATATCTGTAGTGAACGTAAATCTTTGTCAAGTAACGGAGAAACTATTACCTTCTGACATGAAATGCATATTGTCATATTTTTTTCAAGTAACAGTAGCGAGGTTTGAATTTCTTTCATATTGGTGATTTGCAGAATAATCGGCACAAGAAAATGTGACCAGATAGCTGAGCACAAAGCCTCTGATGTTCTATTGATTGATATACAATACTTTCTATTCAACTTTTGCAGATAGGGCTTTCAAACTTTAAAACTTCGTCAAGACTATTTTAATATGTAAAATATCATGAAACAAACCACTTTTTCTTGTTTCTTTTTCTCTCTTCTTCTCTGCAATAAAATAAAATCTAATAAGTTGTTTTAAAGTAAACGAACATGTTTATATTATATTAGATATGTATCAGACTAGGAATATATTCTAATACTACATATATATGACGATAGATGACATGTGTTTTTTTAGCCAATACTTTGGATAAAAATCTTAAATTGGATTATTCTAAATATGTTGTTTTAATTTCTGAAACAAAAATGAGCCCAAAATTTAAAACAAAGAGCTGCAATATCCCCATACCGGCACATATTACCTGTTTTATATATGAATTTATTCACCACAGTATGTAGACTAAATACAATTTAGTAAAAATATTCCAGATCTTTTTCAAATTTAGCAAGACACTGAGAGAATATACTTCAATGAAAACTTTTTCATCATGTTATAGTGTTATCAATTTTTTTTAGAAACCTAGCTTACATCAAACTAATGCAAAAACAAAGAGTTATAAGGTACATACCTTTTTCTTAGCTCTACGTTTTTCTGCTCTTCTTTTTTCTTTTTCTTCTTCAGTTATTAATTCTTCTGCATTTTTATTTATTTGCTGGAAATGAAATCAACTTCATGAATGATTGGTAGGATTTGTTGCTGTACTGCATGTAAAAAGACATCTTACTTTTCTATCAAAACATTAAAAATAAAGAGACATGGTGTGAATGCCAATGAGACCACTATCCACCAAAGACCAATTCACACGACTGTACACAACTACAGGTCACTCTAGCACCTTCAACAATAACCAAAACCAACACCTTATAGCAAGCTATAAAAGGCTTCCAGATATCATAATGTGAAACAATTCTGGAGAGAAACCAAGGGACTACAGTTTAAATATACAGACAGTATACAATTATTTCATTCCATTCAATTAAATTCTTCTAACACCTCAAATCCTTATATAAAGTATTGGCATCACTTAAATGATACATTTTGTCTTTAAATTTCCAACTCATAAAAGTTTGTAATTGTGATAAAACTAAGATGGCAACTCCATCAGACAAAGATGACCATAGACAGTTTGGGTTGTTCAGTATAGGCTTTTTATGCTACCTAGATGTTATATTATTTGCTTTCCAAGTTTTTGGCCACAGGTGTACCTTATGATGGTTATTACAGAAACATGTGTCATATGCACGGAATTAAAAATATTCTACTTACTGAACTGCAAACTGCCCAATTTCTTTTTAAGTGACCGAATACTCATCATCCTTTTTTTTTTGCAAATAGGTAATGTGATGGAAACAAGACCGTTAGATTTTCAGAATTATCCTCCCTTTTGACAGTTTAATGTATGAATTTGTTTACTTTTATAAATCATGCACAATTTCATATTTAATTTTAGAAGATAATAAAAATTTGGACTCTCATCACTCTTTTTGTCTTCCTACAATTCAAAGAACTTAAATTAAAATAGATGAGGCCTTATAATGATTTAATATACTTACTTCTACAGATAAATGTTTATTACTGTTAATTGTACCTATAAACAGAAACATAAATTATTTAGAACAACACAATTAACAATAAATCAACAATCTGAAACTTTAATTTACAAATATTTTCTAGGTTAAAAACCATTTTTTTACTTGAATAAATACTCTGCACAACTTCAGTTGTCCTCATGACTAACACAGGAACAGCTATACAAAAAGACAGATTTTTTTATTCAAATTAATAAAAAATAAATGGAGAATGTGTCCCCATGGACACAGATGATGCCCCAGCTTGCATACAACATTATAAAGG
Organism: Mytilus californianus; assembly: GCF_021869535.1. Classification (NCBI taxonomy): domain Eukaryota; kingdom Metazoa; phylum Mollusca; class Bivalvia; order Mytilida; family Mytilidae; genus Mytilus; species Mytilus californianus. The sequence goes on along the minus strand of NW_026262679.1, from coordinate 53,406,855 downwards.
GACATAACTCAAGAACGATAAAAGTAACGCTACCCAAATTTGTACTTGATCTGAGTTTTAAGGTAATAAGTATTGTGTATAGGTTTCATGTTTGGTTGGGGCAAACTTAAGTTACAGAACGGTAACTAAAAATTTTGCAATTTTTCGATTTATAAAGGGGCATAACTGAAGAACGGTTAAAGTGACGCCACCAAAATTCAAAGTTGATTTGTGTTTTGTGGTAATAAGCATTGTGTATAAGTTTCATTACATTTGGTTGAGGCAAACTTAAGTTAGAGAATGGAAACGAAAAATTCAGCAATTTTTCCATTTATAAAGGACATAACTCTAGAACGGTTAAAGTGACGCCACCAAAATTCAAACTTAATCTGTGTTTTGTGGTAATTAGCATTGTGTATAAGTTTCATAACATTTGGTTGAGGCAAACTCAAGTTAGAGAACGGAAAATAATTTTGGGACGTATGTATGTACGTACATACAGACGGACAAGGGTAAAACTTAATGCCCCCTCCGCTACGGCAGGGGCATAAAAACAATGAAATCCCTCAAATCATTTTTCTCCTTTGATTTCATATGAGGAAAGTCTGAAGATTTGTTAGACTTACAACAAAATGGAAACATATTTGGGAGCCTCTTAATCACCTTTTGTAAATCATATTTTAACTTCTTTTATATATATATATCTTTATGTATATCATAGAAACCATTACCTGCTTTAGCTTTTTTCAAATCTTGTTTTAATTTAAATCTATCAGGAAATAAGCTGGCATATCTTTCATCGTCAAATTCATCATTATCGTTGTCATCATCATCATCGTCGTCATCATCATCATCTGATGAATCATATGTTGAACCATTATGAAAATCTGAAAACATATAATTTTTAATATTTTACAATACAAAAAAAATAAAAAGTTAAACTACTGAAAAAAAGAATTCTATGATTTATGTTTAGTATATCTAAATATTAATAAAAAATTCTTGAAGACAAAACAAAACATGTATAAAACAATATGTTTAGTTTTACACTGCAACTATGCTATGTTTAGTCAAATTGTAATGACTGTATAAATATTTATGATATATAATCAAAGATTGTATAAAGCCTTGTTTGTACTTTAAGACTAAAAAAAATATATATCTGATTAAGGTTACATCATTTAAAATAAATGGGGAATGTGTCCATGGGACACAGATGATGCCCCCGCTTGCATATCATATAAAGTTATAAAGAGACATAACTGAAGAACGGTAAAAGTGACACTACCCAAATTTGTACTTGATCTGAGTTTTGTGGTAATAAGTATTGTGTATAAGTTTCATAACATTTGGTTGAGGCAAACTTAATTTAGAGAATGGAAATGAAAAATTCAGCAATTTTCTGGTTGTAAAGGGGCATAACTCTAGAACAGTAAAAGTGACACCATAAAAATTCAAACTTGTTTTCAACTTGCCCAATAGGACAAGTACATACCAAAACCTACTACTTGTCCGAATGGAATTGTAACTTGTCCAAAAAAAAAATCTAAATATTAACCTTTTTGGATTTTAAGTTGATTCAATGAACAAAATGAATTAAAACAATAGAAAAGAATTTAATATCCTTTTAGAAATATTAGTGGAGAACAATTTAATCTAGTCATGTCACAGGACTAATCCGACTTAAGTTATAGTTTTCATCAATGCCAAAGTCTCATCAGACTCTGCACATGAGTCACAGTCTGGCCTGCCTGTAAGTCTACACCCATTTGATTTGTATCCTGGTCTTTTATGTTGATAAAATATTGATTATTATGATTAATGTCTTACTACAATCAGCTTTGTTTTTAATATATCATGTATATTAAAATGTTTATTCAAATGCAATAAAAAATTGTTTGGTCTACATAAGATCAAATATGATTTTACAAATTTTATGGTCAATAATTTCTACTTTTTTTTTTAAATATTTTTGTTAAATAATTTTTTTTTTTTTTTTATAAATATTTTTGTTAAATAAAATTATTTTTTTTTAAAAATATTTTTGTTAAATAAAATTCATTTTTTTAAAAAATATTTTTGTTAAATAATATTTATTATATTTATTATCAAGCAACAGAAGAAGGTAGGAGAAACAAGGTACTGGTTTGTCTTGGTCCCGAAATGTCTCCTACGGTGCCGAACTGTCTATTAAACATGGAGCCGATTGTTTTGTTTTGTGCCATTGGCATGTCGAACTGTCTTGTTACCTTATCTTCCAAGCTGTAAGACTGGTTTCCAAGAATAGTATGCGTTTTATCTGTTATAAAGTATCTGACAAAGAACCAGTTTTGAATTATCGATCGCAAGTAAACATGTCAAATTAACATTTGTAGTTCTCTTCTTTTCTTGTTTTTTGTTTATTACTTTGATCATCAAAGTTGGATTTAATTTATTTTCCACAGAATGATTTTACTTGTCCCATCGGACAAGCTTGATATGGCTTTTACTTGTCCGACCTTTTTTTCCTCTGGTACCGGACAATCAGACAAGCGTTATTGTCGAGCCCTGGCTGAGCGCAGCTGGATACGACCGCAGAGGTCCAACCCTGAACAGTTGGGACAAAAATGGACACAATATTCGCGCTTGATACAGGTCCGAATTTGGATTGTAATTCAATATTTGACACATAATAGGTTTTTGACACAGAATAACTGTAGTCAAAGAACTTAGAATTGGTTATATGATTTGAATTTATATTCAATTTTTTGCTTTTGTGCAATACACTATGCTGTTGAATATTGACCCCCCCCCCCCCTCTTAAAATAGAAAATGACATACATAATCATGGCTAAAATTAATATTCCTTTAATAGTAACTTCTAAAAATAAATTGACAGCTAATCACCTCAAGACAATACAACATTTCTTTACATACATAATTTAAAAGAAGTGTAAGGGAGGTAAATCCAAACATACACAACATTGTACTTTAAATGTGTTTGGATTACCTCCCTTACACTGCTTTTAAATTGTCCATTAACAAGGAAACCCTTGTTTTTACCCCTAATTCCTGAATGGTTTGAGCCATAACCCCCAAAGCCAATCCTTATTTGTGGTATAATTTCAGAGAGATCCATACACCGTTCCATAAGTTATTTTCTTGAAACTAGAATAAAATGCTTCGCTGGGCGCAGCTTGATACGACTGCAGAGGTCGAACCCTGAACAGTTGGGGCAAGTATGGACACAACTTTCAAGCCTGATACAGCACTGAATTTGGATTGTGATTAAATATTTGACACAGTATAGGTTTCTGACACAGAATGAATGTGGTCTAAGAACTTAAAATTTTTAAATTTATCTATTCAAACCATATCATTATTATTTGCTTTTATATATAAATCAGAAATAACCAATTTGAAAAGGAAAATTTTAAAGAAAAAAAAATCCCTCCCCTTAATTTTTTTAACCCCCTTATGATTCATCACCCCCAAACAAATCCCAGCCTTCCCTTTGTGGTACGGTACCTTGCAGTACAATTTCAGAGAGATCCATACACTTGAACACAAGTAATTGTCTGGAAACTAGAAAAATGCTTGTTTTTAGGCCCCTTTTTGGCCCCAAATTTCTAAACATTTAGGGCAACTACCCCCAAACTCAAACCCAGCTTTTCCTTTATGATATGGAACCTTGTAGTACAATTACATAAAGATCCATACACTGACACACAAGTTATTGTCCTGAAACTAGAAAAATGCTTGTTTTTTTCCCCTTTTGGCCCCTAATTCCTAAAATTTTGAGGCAATTACCCCCAAAATCAATCCCAGCCTTCCCTTTGTGGTATGGTACCTTGTAGTACAATTTCAGAGAGATCCATACACTTGAACACAAGTAATTGTCTGGAAACTAGAAAAATGCTTATTTTTGGCCCCTTTTTGGCCTCTAATTCCTAAACATTTTGGGCAATTACCCCCAAACTCAATTCCAGCTTTCCCTTTGTGATATGGAACCTTGTAGTACAATTTCAGAAAGATCCATACACTTACACACAAGTTATTATCATGAAACTAGAAAAATGCTTGTTTTTTGCCCCTAATTCCTAATATTTTGAGGCAATTACCCCCAAAATCAATCCGAGCATTCCCTTTGTGATATGGAACCTTGTGGTACAATGTCAGAGAGATCCATACACTAACACACAAGATATGTCTGGAAGTTACAAAAATGCTTATTTTTGGCCCCTTTTTGGTCCCTAATTCCTCAACTGTTGGTACCATAACCCCCAAAATCAATCCCAACCTTCTTTTTGTGGTATTGAACCTTATGGTAAAATTTCATAGAGATCCATTCACTTAAACTAAAGTTAGAGTGCGAAAACCAATGTGTCTTCGGACGACGACGACGATGCCAACGTCATACCAATATACGATCGTATAAAAATGCTTATTTGGGCCCCTTTTTGGCCCCTAATTCCTAAACTGTTAGGACTGTAATCCCCAAAATCAATCCCAACCTTCCATTTGTGGTTATAAACCTTGTGTTTAAATTTCATAGATTTCTCTCTACATTTACTAAAGTTATTGTCCGGAAACCAAATGTCTTCGGACGATGACTACGTGATGCCAATATACGACTGCCAAATTTTTTGCGGTCGTAAAAAACTATAATAGTGTTTACTGTATACTTACTCATAGATTTTGTAAATAAAACTTCTTTAAATAATGTTAATGACTGTTCCTGAAACAGTAAAATTTATTGTTAATAGCTGTTCCTAATCTTTCTACAAAAAAAAAAACACACAGAAATAGTTGGTGAAAATTCAATCCTAGGCACCCCAAAGATTTTCCCTTTTTCTGATGGCATATTTGAATGTCTGTATATTTAAGCCATCAGCATACCAAAATTTAAAACTTCTTTACAATGAAATCATTTTAAAATTGCTTATAGACCCTCTACCTTAGTAATTGAAAGGCGTCATTTTACATTAAATAAGTAACCATTATATCATGGTGTGAATTTTATACAAGTTTTGTTTGTTATTTTTCTCTCACAAAAACACACCATTCATCCCATATTTGATATCGACAAACAATTTGGACTAGCAAATTATGCCTGTATATCAGTTTAATAGATGACACATATGTATGCCAAGCAGTGTTCTCCCCCATGGCCTTTTAGCACTATGGTAATGTGAAGCTATTTGAAATGATTTTCATATAGAATGTTTTATGGATGTGATGCTATAATTTGTACAAACAAGATGGTATTTCAATATTCCGTGTTTACAAATGTGATAGGATGCTATATGAAATATGTTGTGGAAACACTGCATGGGTGTTTAACATTCATTGTTTAATGATATGAAATGCATGATGCTTATCAACTGTACTATTTTTCTACTATATGTTGGTAATGCCAAAAAAGCACAAATCAGTTCTATATTAAAATGACTACTTTGACAGTAACTTTACATGTATATGTTGCACATATACCATGAACAACTGTATAACCTGAAGTAACTCAGCAATGTTCTTATCAGCTTCAACCACTATTAAAGTAGTACTGTAATATGATAAATAGAAACCTAATTACCTTATTTAAATTTTGAAGACGTTCATCATTTGTAGTTAATCTTCTATAAGCAGTACTTATTAGCTGAAATTTCTGCAAGATAGAAATTTTTTTATAAGAAACACTACTTCTCGTTTGCATGCATTATATATGTAAATCAATATTCTATTTAAACTTCAAAAAGCCACGAAAAAAAAAATACCAAAGAATCCTACTCATCTACCAAAAACAGTTGCAAAATTGTAGTAACTTCATTCATAAAAGTGATGCATAAGGATTGACACAGATTTTTATTTTAGAATTACAGATTTGATCAAATCCTGATGCATGAATGCACCCAGGACATGACATACAATAATAAAATTTGTAAGGGTTCCACGGAACCCAGTGTCTCGCCTACTTTTGCTTTTAGTCGCAGGCTCAACAAAAATGGGGAAATAATTATTAAAAATTTTCCTCTAGATACTATCTTTTGATTGTAAGAAGCTTCTGTTCAAGTTTGGTAAGAATCCAGGATGGTTTATGAATCTATTAAATGTTTTAAAAACTTTAACTGTAGACTGTATGTAATGTTAACTGGAAGAAAAACTAAGTCCATTTATAAGTAATATATGGAAAAACAAGAAATTTTTTTTACAAAATGTCCTTCTAGATACTAGCTTTTGATCATAAACAAGCTTCTGTTCAAGTTTGGTACAAATCCAGGATAGTTTAAGAAAGTAATTAAAATTTTGAAAACTTTAACCACAGAGTGAATGTAATGTTAACTGGTAGTCCATTTATAAGTATTTTTTTTAACAAAATTTACTTTTGAATACTATCTTATGATCATAAACAAGCTTCTGTCCAAGTATGGTACAAATCAATAGTTTAAGAAAGTTATTAAAATTTGAAAAACTTTAACCACAGAGTGAATATTTGAGGAAGCCGCTGACGACGGAATGTAGGATCGCTATGTCTTGCTTTTCAGGCTCTACATATAAAATCAATAATAAGATGATCTCATGTTAAAATGAATTCCCTACAGGCAATTCAACATTGACAAATGGTAATTTTAGCCCATTACCATGTATTAATACCAATTATTAAGTCTCCAAAGTACAGACCTTACTGACTGAATGAAAAAAAACTTCAACACTAGCTTCAGGTCTAGATCTTAATTAATTGAATGAAATAAACAGTCAAGTCTTTATAACAAAACTTACTTTTTGTGCTTGAGGGTTATTAATATTTTTGTCTGGATGCCATTTTGTTGCCAAACGTTTATAACTAGTTCGTATAGAATCTTGATCTGTACCTGTAAAAGATATGGTATTGGTTTACAATCAGATCTCCAGATAAGCCATGTAGAGTGATTATGCTATAAAAACAATAAAAATAAACCAATCCATTTGTCTATTTCGGCATTCCATGCAAATGAAAACCCAATTTATGTCAAACCCATGCTTTCTCAACCCTTAAGTAGCTTTGAGTTATTTATCCTAATCGATAAAACATATTCAGGAGCATAGTGGTGAATAAAATGCTTCGCTGGGGCGCAGCTTAATACGACCGCAGAGGTCGAACCCTGAACAGTTGGGGCAAGTATGGACACAAAATTCAAGCTTGATACAGCTATGACTTTGGATTGTCATTAAATATTTGACACAGTATAGGTTTCTGACACAGGATGAATGTGGTGTAAGAACTGGAAAAAATTTAATTTACCTATTATGGTGGAATATCCATAAACTAAATTGTTTGTTAATTTCAATATATCAAAGAATATGTAGAATTCAATGTTTGATGTAATGTAATAAAGTTGAAATTTGGACCATTTTTGTTCAATGTGGACCAATTTGGTAACATGTATAAATAATCAAAAATCTAAATACATGGGAGCCCATTTAAATACATCATAAAGGTATTAAAATAGAAAGTGACATCATAGTCATGGCTAAAAATAAACAAGAGTGCACACGCTGAAATGTCTCGCCTTCTTTACTAATCATTGATATTATGTTGATAGTCCTAAATATAAAGCTTTATTACAACTGTCACATAAACTTAACATTAACCAAGTAAACTAAACATTGACCAATGAACCATGAAAATGAGGTCAAGGTCAGATGAACCATGCTAGGCAGGCATGTACAGCTAACAATTCTTCCATACAACAAATATAGTTGACCTATTGCTTATAGTTTAAGAAAAACAGACGAAAACACAAAAACTTAACACTGAGCAATGAACCTTGAAAATGAGGTCAAGGTCAAATAAAACCTGCGTGACTGACATATAGATCATAAAATATTTCCATACACCAAATATAGTTAAACTATTGCATATAGTACTAGAAAAAAAGACCAAAACTCAAAAACTTAACTTTGACCACTGAACCATGAAAATGAGGTCAAGGTAAGATGACACCTGCCAGCTAGACATGTACACCTTACAATCATTCCATACACCAAATATAGCTGACCTATTGCATGCAGTATTAGAAAGAAAGACCAAAACTCAAAAACTTAACTTTGACCACTGAACCATGAAAATGAGGTCAAGGTCAGATGACACCTGCCAGCTAGACATGTACACCTTACAATCATTCCATACACCAAATATAGTAGACCTATTGCATACAGTATAAGAAAAACAGACCAAAACACAAAAACTTAACTATAACCACTGAACCATGAAAATGAGGTCAAGGTCAGATGACACCTGCCAGTTGGACATGTACACCTTACAGTCCTTCCATACACCGAATATACTAGACCTATTGCTTATAGTATCTGAGATATGGACTTGACCACGAAAACTTAACCTAAGTGTTCACTGATCCATGAAATGAGGTCGAGGTCAAGTGAAAACTGTCTGACGGGCATGAGGACCTTGCAAGGTACGCACATACCAAATATAGTTATCCTATTACTTATAATAAGAGAGAATTTAACATTACAAAAAATCTGAACTTTTTTTTCAAGTAGTCACTGAACCATGAAAATGAGGTCAAGGACATTGGACATGTGACTGACGGAAACTTCGTAACATGAGGCATCCATATACAAAGTATGAAGCATCCAGGTCTTCCATCTTCTAAAATATAAAGCTTTTAAGAAGTTAGCTAACGCCGCCGCCGCCGCCGCCGCCGCCGTAGCCGCCGCCGCATCGCTATCCCTATGTCGAGATTTCTGCGACAAAAGTCGCAGGCTCGACAACAAAAATCCTTAATCAGCAACATTTAAAGTAATATCTAAAAATAAAATTCCTTTGTAACCATAAAAGCCCATTTAAATACATCATAAAGATATTAAAATAGAAAATGACATCATAGTCATGGCTAAACATAGCTAAAAACCCTTAATCAGCATCATTTAACAGTAATATCTAAAAATGGAAATTACATCATAAAGGTATTAAAATAGAAAATGACATCATAGTCATGGCTAAAAATAAACAAAATCCTTAATCAGCATCAGCAACATTTTATAGTAATATCTAAAAATAAAATTCCTTTGTAACCATAAAAGCCCATTTAAATACATCATAACAGATATTAAAATAGAAAATGACATCATAGTCATGGCTAAACATAGCAAAAACCTTAATCAGCATCATTTAACAGTAATATCTAAAAATAAAAATTTCTTTGCAACCATAAAAGTAAAATAGAAAATGACATCATAATCATAGCTAAAAATAAACAAAAATTTTTTTTATTGGCAAATTTTAAATGGAGTTTATTATACTAAAACAATAAATTTGCAACCATAAACATGATAAAACCCCATTTAAACACATCATAAAAGTATTAAATAATTCAACTACATCATAAGGCTATAAAAATAGAAAATGACTTCATAGTCAAGGCTAAAGGTAAACAAAAAACCTTCATCAGCAAAATTTTATATTGGCAAATTTCCAATGAAGTTTATTACACTAAAATTGTTGGCAAATTTCCAATGCATTTATTAACAATAAAGTTATCGGCAAATTTCCAATTTACATAATTTAAAAGCAGTGTAGATGAGATATTTAAATGAGTTTGAATTACCAACCTTACACTGCTTTTAAATAATGTTCTTTACTCAATTATTTGTCTATTAAAATGGAAACCCTTGTTTTTTAACCTTTTTTCCCCTTATTCCTTAAACATTAGAGCCATAACCACCCCCCTCCCCCAAAAGCCAATTATTACTTTCCAATGTAACTTAAATTTCCAATATACATAATTTTAAATTTCAATTCCTCATGATATATAACCGTATCATTATTATTTTCTTTCATATATAAATCTGAAACAACCATCTTTAAATGGAAAATTTTAAAGAAAAAAAAAGGAGAAAAAAAAATCCTACCTCCCACACATTTTTTCAACCCCCTTTTGATTCATCATCCCCCACCTCAATCACAACCTTCAATTTGTGGTATGGTACATTGCAATACAATTTCACAGAGATCCATACACTTGAACACAAGTTTTTGTTGCAAACTAAAAAAATCCTTATTTTTGACCAATATTTGGCCCCTTATTCATAAATGTTTGAGCAATTAACCCCAAAACTCAATTCCTACTTTCTCTTCGTGATAAAAAATAACTAACTTAAAATGTAAATTTTAAACAAAAAAAAAAGGAAAAAAAAAAATTACCCCTTTTTTGACCCCCGCCCCCCTTATGATTCATCACCCCCACCCCCCTTTCCCCCCAAACCAAGCTCAATAACAGCCTTGCCTTTGTGGTATGGTACCTTGTAATACAATTTTAGAGAGATCCATACACTTGAACACAAGTTATTGTCTAGAAACTAAAAAATGCTTATTTTAAACCCCTTTTTAGGCCCCTTATTACTAAACGTTTTGGGCAATTACCACAACACTCAATTCCAGCTTTCCCTTTGTGAAATGGAACCTTGTAGTAAAATTTCAGAAAGATCCATACACTTACACACAAGTTATTGTCATGAAACATGAAAAATGCTTGTTTTTTGCCCCCTTTTGGCCCCTTATTTCTAAAATTTTGAGGCAATTAACCCCAAAATCAATCCCAGCATTGACCCTTTGTGATATGGAATCTTGTGGTACAATGTCAAAGAGATCCATATGCTAACACACAAGTTATGTCTGGAAGTTACAAAAATGCTTATTTTCGGCCCCTTTTTGGCCCCTAATTCCTTAACTGTTGGTACCATAACCCCCAAAATCAATCCCCACCTTCCTATTGTGGTATTGAACCTTATGGTAAAATTTCATAGAGATCCATTCACTTAAACTAAAGTTAGAGTGCGAAAACCATTGTGTATTCGGACGACGACGACGACGACGACGCCAACATCATACCAATGTACGACCTCAAAATTTTTTTGCGGTCGTATAAAAACCTAAATACACAGTTAGATTTGGAATATCAAAGAACCCCAATAATTCAATTTTAGATGAAATCAAACAAAGTTTAATTTTGGACCCTTTTGACCTCAATATGAACCAATTTGATAGCGGGGCCTACAAATAAAAAATCTAAATACATGGTTAGATTCAGCATATCAAAGAACCCCATATATTCAATTTTTGTTGAAATCAAACAAAGTTTAATTTTGGACCCCAATTTGGACCAACTTGAAAACTGGGCCAAAAATCAAAAATCTAAATACATGTTTAGATTCAGCATATCAAAGAACCTCATATATTCAATTTTTGCTAAAATCAAACAAAGTTTAATTTTGGACCCTTTGGACATTAATGTAGACCAATTTGAAAACTGGACCCAAAATTAAAAATCTAAATACACTGTTAGATTCGGCATAACAAATAAATAAATGTGATCAAAGATTTTACAAATCTAATGTGCCATACTGTGCAATTAAAGATTACTTCTTGAAATTTTTCAATATTTGAAATTTGAAAAAAAATAATATTTGAAGAATAATTCTTTTTAATTTCTGAAATCTGAAATGAGAAAAAATTGGCCCCCCACAATTTCTTTTTATTCCCCCCCCCCTTTTTCCCCCAAAAAAATTCTTTCCCTCAAGATATGGTCATAATCTCTATTCAAATTTCCAATGGAGTTGGGAACCATAATTACCCATTTAAATTTACCATAGTGCTAACTTAATCTATTTTATAATAGAATTAATAAAAATATAGTGTCAAATCTTTCATATGGATTTTTTTGTAAAAAAAAAAGATGAAAACATTTGCAGATATTTTTACTGGTCTTCCTTTATAAATATGCATTTCTTTAAACATAATTTAAAAGCAGTGTAAGGGAAGTAACCAAAACGTTGTATTTGGATTACCTCCCTTACACTGTTTTAGATTATCTTTATTGTTCATTAACCATTACTTTATACACAATTTAAAAGCAGTGTAAGGGAGATAATTTCAATGATGTATTTGATTTATCTCCCTTACACTGCTTTAAATTATGTTTTGTACTAAAGTATTTGTCCATTAACCAGGACAACCTTGTTTTTCCCCCTTTTTTGCCCCTAATTCCTAAACGGTTTGAGCCATAACCCCCCAAAGCAAATCCTAACCATCCCTTTGTGGTATGGAAACTTGTAGTATAATTTCAGAGAGATCCATACACCGTTCCACAGTTATTGTCTGGAAACTAGAAAATGCTCATTTTTGGCCCCTTTTTGGCCCCTAATTCCTTAACTGTTGGTACCATAACCCCCAAAATCAATCCCAACCTTCCTTTTGTGGTATTTAACCTTATGGTCAAATTTCAAAAAGATCCATTCACTTAAACTAAAGTTAGAGTGCGAAAACCAATATGTATTCGGACGACGACGCTGGACGACGACGACGCCGGACGACGACGACGACGACGACGACGACGACGCCAACGTCATACCAATATACGACCACAAAATTTTTTTGCGGTCGTATAAAAACACCAATTGGATTTTTGCCTGAAATGAACTGGAATTGATGCAAATTATCAATAAACCTGCAGGATACATAAAAAATAGTGAATTGATTTCAAATTAGTTTCTTGAAACAACTCAAGAACGATAAACTTGTGCACTCGATTTAAGGTTGGTCAACAAAAAGGCATGTGTATGATGCCAATATAGGCAATTGCCTTGTAAAAAGGAAATTTAAGCTTTAAGGTTATTTAATATATATGAAATGTTTTATTAATTTTGTTTGTCTATTTACTAAGATTGCTCTTGCTCAATTATAATATATACTGTAAGGCCAACCTTAAAAATATGTTTGTTTGCAGTTTTCCGACTGTACCTTCAGACTGCAGGGTCGGTAGGTAGGAAAAATATTTTATTTTATCAGCCAGAATAAAGTTTAAACAAGTAGTTTAACACAAACCAAGTTTCTTGTGAAGAAAAAACATTTTAAAACAACAAACACTGAAAACCAACATGAAATGAACAGGCATTTTCAGGTAAACACCTTTTTAACCAAAACTGAAACTTAACATAGTGTCATTATACAATTTCTGACATAAATTTATGGTATTATGAAATACTGGAACACTTATAAACAAGGAATGACTAGAATTGTTGTAAAGAAACATATTCACTGACATATATGCATCTTTACTAGAATGTTTTCATGAGTAGAGTATTTGCATCAGAAAAATGTAGATATTAAAGATTCAAAAGACAATTTAGGAGTGTGTTAAAAAAAATCAACCATTGAATCTTCCTCAATTGAAAAAAAAGACAACTTAAAAAAAAATATATTAGACATCTGACATAAAGGTTATATTTGCAAAGATATGTTGATGCCAGGCTTTAATTAAAACAAACAAAAATCTTAAGTCTAGCTTTGGGGTAAAATCCATAGCACCCCATTAAAAGTAAATGGTCTGTACTGAAATGTTTTGACTGCATAAAAAAATAGCAGCATAGCTCCTAGCTAAGGACATATTTCAATTCAATTCACACAGGCCACACAGTTTGGGTATATTTAATATTGTAAGAGAGAGAATAATTGCAATGAGTGGGACAGCCCCCCTTATCCTAAAGGAGCATACTCATTGCAATCGAAGATAGATTTGATACAGAAAGAATATATTTATTTCTCAAGCCAACCGTTCATTTTCTCTACATCTTTGTGTAGTTTGTGTGGCTTCTCATTGATTCAACATTTCAAATGCGTCCTTCCACTGTACAGGCGTGTTTACAGTTATCCATGAAGTCACGGAGGAGTCTGTTTCCTCTTTGTCGTCTTCACGACGATTTAAAGAAATCATGGCATACTTCAGGCTGGTGTCGAATTGTTGAACCACTGATATTGGTTCCATAAAGTCAGTCTCAAAAGATTCTGTATCCGATATGTTTAAGACAGAAACGGTTATCGTGTCGGTTTTATGAATATCCGCTGCATCATCGTCAATGATATCATCGAAGACATCATTCCGTGTGCAATTCTGCCTGAATCAGTATAAACAGTTTACTATGAAACTTTTCTGTTTATTATTTGTCTTAAAATTGACAGAAGACGACAGAATAAAGTACTCCTCCATGACTTCGTGGATACATCTACCTGTAAACAATCTCCATGTGCTTTACCATTAAAGGGTCCGATGAACGCTTGACAGGAATGGAAGAAAAACCGAACTTCAAACATGTAATTGACCTAGACTCGAAATCAATTCCGGAAACGACCCGAAATTCCGGATCGAGTCAATTGAAGTATTAAAAATAATTTCTTCAAATTAAAAGCAATAAAATGTTCACAGTCGGGCGGATTTTCGAAGGTCGGTCGGTAAACTGCAAACAAACAATATTTTAATTTAAGCCTAATATGGTAAGTTTGGAGGTGTAATATATTTATTTTGTCTTAAAATTATCAATTAACATATATAATCTTTGGCAGTCTGTGGTTCAAACTGAAGTTTTTAGCACTATAAAAACTTTACTTTTTTTCAAAATTAACTATTAAAGAAAGCATCAACGAAATTATTCAAAACAGGGGTTAGCCTAATTTTGGACACCCATTACATAACATTTAAAGCGTGAAATCTTCACAAAATATTATCCCATTATTGGTTTAAAGAGTTTACCAAAACCTAATCAAGTCTACCGGTGTCTGATACAGAGAACTGCTCCATAAAGAGTTATTGTTCTTGACATTATTTATCTGAGCTTTCATGTCGATCCGTCCCAAGTCGATCCGGCCCACGTCGATCCGGCCCCATATTGAAAGTCAAATCGGCCCAATAAAAGAATATATCAGTGTTCTCCCCAGGCCGATATGACGCTGCGGTACCGCAGCGCCTTCATAATATTTTTGTAGATCCCGCAGCGTCTTAATTGGCCGCTGTCCCTTAATACTTGATCCCGTAGCGTGTTAATTTTCACATTTTCATTATGTTGGTTAAAATTGTCAAGTAACTGATCACCGCTGATGGGTCGGTCAGTGTTACACAATAAGTGATAATTAGTTTTACCTGAGCCACGCTTATCTCAGCCTTATCGGACTATGTTATCAGGTAATAGCGTAAGTGATCATCAAGAAGATAGATATTTTTTGAAGAAAATAAAAAATTTTAAAAACTTCAGTGCAGAAATTGAAGAAATAGATCGCAAATACATTGTATTTACGCATCGTGTGTGTGATCACTTGACCATTTATATACTGAATTTTTTCATTGGTCGAGAAGAAGAATCTATTTAAACACGACCAATGAACGTGTTGAATACACATGATAAATTTGAATACACATTGCTAAAGATATTTACGATGAAAACTATGAATGAAAGTATTATTAGTTGAAAAAATTAAAATGGAGTTTGATTAAAGATAATGAGGAGTGATTTACTTTAATAGAAAATGAAAAAATGTTGCTTGCAAGGTAAATTCTTCTGAAACTGTCATATTTTTAGAAATAAAATGATCATTGAACATCGATCGTGAATCCGTGCGTCTGGAAATATGTGACAATCAAAACGGGTACAGTATCGCCACAGCTTCTGTATAATGTAACTGGTAAATAATTTCAATGGTTTTAACTTAAACGAATTTGTAAAATTTCGTTTATATCTATCTGCCAATGATAGTATTAAACAATAATACGCACGGAAGCGTAATGGGAAACTACGGAAACTGGTCAGCTGTTCATTTATAAAAAAAAAATTGTTTTAAAAAGTTGTATACCAAATATCTTAACCATATTCGATTTTATTAATTCAGAATGAACATGTTCTCTGCAAATAACAAAGGGGTGAATTATAAGTAAAAGGTAGATGATGGAAGTAGAAGTTGTTTTCAGACCAATGACTTCTAATGAAAAGGGGAATACACCTCCGTCTACACTGTCAGTATAAGCAGATTTCATTGCTTCTCCTAATCCCAACCAAGCTCAAGTTTTAGCAATTGATAAAAGCAAGCACCATGTTTCTTGTTTCAATGACAAGTGGCTGACTGAGTTTTCATGGCTTAGAAATGTTAAAGGGGGTATAAGCAAAAGTTATTGTGAGTGGGTGTTTAATGTTTAACCCTGAAGAGGATAAAGACAAAGTTGAGGAACAGACTGTCCAACAAAATAACACTATCTAAAAACAATATCCCTAGAAGGAGCAGAGAGTAGAGATGAATATTTATATTTTGACTTCTTTAATTTACTGAATATAAATAACTTTTGTGTTTAAAATCAATTTATTTCATATATATATTCTTGTAATTCATTAATACTCTGCATTATTAAACACATAACACAAAGCATTATAATTCATATTAAATGTCATGATTTATGACTTATTGCTTCAGATCACTCTAAAATAAAATGCTCCGCTGGGGCGCAGCTTGATACGACCGCAGAGGTCGAACCCTGAACAGTTGGGGCAAGTATGGACACAACATTCAAGCTTGATACAGCACTGAATTTGGATTGTAATTAAATATTTGACACAGCATAGGTTTCTGACACAGAATGAAAGTGGTCTAAGAACTTAAAAATTTTCAATTTACCTATTCATACATGTGATGGACTGTGAAACTCAGATCAGGAGATTGGGAAATTTTGGTCAGGAGATTAGGACTCAGATCAGGAGGTTTTTAATCGACATTAATTTTGTTGTAAATGTAACCGTGTGCTGTAAAAATGGTCTTTTAAAGTGTGTTTTCTTCAACTTTCCAACCAATTTATTATGTTTATAGTACCCTTGTACTTATAAAGTTTCTCCATCTTTATATTCTACATGTTCAATCTAACATTGTTTTTTTCCAGTATGTTCTTTAAATTTTTTACTTCATATTCTATAAAACAATCATTGCAACCAGAACATTTGTTTAGCTGTCTGCAAATAGTTTTTATTTTTTATTTTTTTCTCTTGCAAATAGTTTTTATTTGCAAACTCAGAAATTCATTCTATCTGTAAAGTTAGGGTCATAGTTATTATATAAATTTCAATTTAAGCCTTAAAAGGAAGTATAGAATCCTCAAATAATTTTCAAATTATTATTTTTTTATTTGTCCTAAGACATTTAAAATCATTTAATAACCATCCTTTTATGATTATTTGTTCAATTTATATTTTATTTATATTCTTTTAAAAATTTTCATTATTAAAAGGAAAGTAACTTAAAACATGATAAATCAAGGGAAGTAACCCAATAAATACACAGTTTTTGTTACACAACGGCAGTTAGCCTGAGGTAAAAATCGTTGCTTACCAGTATGTTTGACACCCAAGCTGACAAGTGAAGCCATATAATTATGCATGTTAATTGATTTACAGGTAAAATATAACTTCAGGTAATGTCAGTTACACCAGATGCCTGAGATGTTATGTTGGGCAGAAATTTTTCATTCATGAAAAATTTCATACACGGGATTTTTTCAACGGGAGGGGTGGAGGACACCCCTGAAAACGGGATTATTGTACTCCCATCGGGAGGTTCACATGTATGCCTATTCAAACCATATCATTATTATTTGCTTTTATATATAAATCAGAAATAACCAATTTAAAATGGAAAATGTTAAAGAAAAAAAAGGAAAAAAAAAATCCCCCCCCCCCCAATTTTTTGAACCCCCTTATGATTCATCGCCCCCAAACTCAATCCCAGCTTTCCCTTTGTGGTATGGTACCTTGCAGTACAATTTCAGAGAGATTCATACACTTGAACACAAGTTATTGTCTGGAAACTAGAAAAATGCTTGTTTTTTTGCCCCTTTTTGGCCCCAAATTCCTAAACGTTTAGGGCAATTACCCCCAAACTCAATTCCAGCTTTCCCTTTGTGATATGGAACCTTGCAGTACAATTTCATAAAGATCCATACACTTACACACAAGTTATTGTCCTGAAACTAGAAAAATGCATGTTTTTTTTGCCCTTTTATGGCCCCTAATTACTAAAATTTTGAGGGAAAACCCCCAAAATCAATCCCAGCCTTCCCTTTGTGATATGGAACCTTGTAGTACAATTTCATAAAGATCCATACACTTACAAACAAGTTATTGTCATGAAACTAGAAAAATGCTTGTTTTTTTCCCCTTTTTGGCCCCTAATTCCTAATATTTGGAGGAAATTACCCCAAAAATCAATCCCAGTATTCCCTTTGTAATATGGAACCTTGTAGTACAATTTCATAAAGATCCATACACTTACAAACAAGTTATTGTCATGAAACTAGAAAAATGCTTGTTTTTTGCCCCTTTTTGGCCCCTAATTCCTAAAATTTGGAGACAATTACCCCCAAAATCAATCCCAGCATTCCCTTTGTGATATGGAACCTTGTGGTACAATGTCAGAGAGATCCATACACTTACACACAAGTTATGTCTGGAAGTTACAAAAATGCTTATTTTTGGCCCCTTTTGGCCCCTAATTCCTTAACTGTTAGTACCATAACCCCCAAAATCAATCCCCACCTTCCTTTTGTGGTATTGAACCTTATGGTAAAATTTCAATGAGATCCATTCACTTAAACTAAAGTTAGAGTGCGAAAACTAATGTATATTCGGACGACGACGACGCCAACGTCATACCAATATACGACCACAAAAATTTTTTTGCGGTCGTATAAAAAGAGTTACGCGCCCTTGAATTTTGCGCCTTAAAAAAATCCTGGGGAGAACACTGTATATTTATAGGGAATAAAAAAGAAGATATATATTGTAATTCATAAATGTTTATGAATTCTATAATAATGATAAAGCTGTACCGTTAAAAAAAAGTTGGCCTTTGGTGAATATTTTCATTGGATGGCGAATATTTTCATTGGATGAGTATAAAACAACTATGTTGATTACGTTTTCATTATAAGTTTTAAAAACTTCTAGAATTGAGAAATTTGCCTAATCCTTTCTATAAAAGAGGAGACAGAATGCGTTTTCTTTTAATATCACAATTAATTAATATAACTAATATCAAACTAAAGATAAAACTACATGTATAAAGACCTTGTTAATTACATAACTTTGAAAATGTTTTGTCGTATGCAAACACTAATGTCCAGTATGGAAAACAATATATTTTATATGTAAACAGACACAATTACACTCATTTTCGTATCGATTCAAAATAATGTCGTCAATCAATCGATCATACTTTAGATTTTACAAATTCCATTTATACTGATTTAAATTTGTCACCAGATCCTCCAAAAGCAGTATAGATTATTCATTATCTTATAATGGGGCCGGATCGACGTAGGGCCGGACCGACGTGGGGCGGATCGACTTTGGGCCGGATCGACTTGGGGCTGGATCAGTTTGGGGACGGAACAACCGGATACCTTATCTGAGTAGTTT
This sequence comes from Mytilus californianus, assembly GCF_021869535.1. Classification (NCBI taxonomy): domain Eukaryota; kingdom Metazoa; phylum Mollusca; class Bivalvia; order Mytilida; family Mytilidae; genus Mytilus; species Mytilus californianus. The sequence continues at coordinate 53,387,616 of NW_026262679.1, read as the reverse complement.
TCTGTAGGCTGTAGCTATTTCATCCTTTTTTCACTAGTGCAGATATACATGTACATTATGGTAATTCATACATATTTTGACTTTCTTAGTTTTTTGGGGGTGTTTCGCCTTTTGGGTAAATCTATGGACTGCCTATTTACCAAAAGCAAGGATCTAAATCCACATAAAATCCATCTTCTTGACATTAAAGACAATTATAGACAATGATAGATCTATCACAGAATTTTTATTGTTAGTCCAACATGATGAATTGTTGATGAGCAAATGTTACATTGTACATAAACGGGGTGGGGGTCGTCCTAAGAGATTTTTGTCATTAGTTGCACCTGTCCATCGTATTATTATTAATATGAAATCATGTATTGCGAACTTTAAATTATGCAATGGTATGATATCAAGTGAGTGACATTTGCTCAGATCATTTTTTCTTCAGGTTCAACATCATTCATTTTTGTTTTCCAAATTGTCTTTTTGATAGAACTTAGAAGCATAAACTTGAGAAATTGTATACAACTGACAGATTGAAACATATAATTTTAGCAACCGAGAAATTCATTTCTTTAACCTACCAACGGGTAATTCTAAGAGCTCATAAGCTTCTTCTCTTGATAAAGGCATTATCCCAACAATATTTTTAGCTTAAAAAGACGCTCAGGTACTAAAGAACAATACAGTGTTTTAGTTTTCTTGTCGTTCAAGAAACAACCGCCATGTTGCCTGTAAGCATGTGTCACGAACACGTGACTGCAACCGCTAAAATGTGAGAAATAACGAGAGGTAAACAATGGAAGTCAACAGGTGCCCGTTTTCCAAATATGGCAATACCTTAAAATTTTCGAAAATAACTTCTTGACCAAAGCCCCCCCCCCCCCCCCCAAAAAAAAATACATTAATTATCAGTTAATCGATGAAAGAACACATTAAATTTATTGATCAGTCTATCGATTAATGCATTATGGATAAACAAGGATTTTATGAATTATAAAAAATATATATATAAAAACAGAGACAGAGACATATATACGTTGGTTTTCTCGTTTGAATTGTTTTACATTTTTCGTTTCGAGTCCTTTTATAGCTTACTATGGTATGGGTTTTGCTCATTGTTGAACTGAGGCCGTAAGGTGACATATAGTTATTATAACTTCTACGTCGTTTTGGTCTTTGGTGGAGAGTTATCTCATTGGCAATTATACCACATCTTCATATTTTTATATGATTGAGTTTTTCCTGAATTCGTTATCTGTGTTGGTATGGAATTCCATTGGATTATTGACGGGAAGGATAAACACTTATATCATCTTTATATGTTGACGTGTTGTACCGTCAGATACAGTGAAACTTGCCTAAACCGAACTTCTTCGGGACTTAATATTTTGTTCGGTTTTATCAGATGTTCCGTTTAATCAGGTTTCTTTTCGATATATGCACGATTCGGTTTAGACAGGTTTTCAACATAGTAAATGGTATAGCTACATTATGACAAATAATTTTTAAGAACATTCCATTGTATTGATCTTGCACGATAATATACATTCTTGTAGTGGTGGTCAGTTTAAAGTTAAGCGTCTGTGATTTCTGCTTCGCTACTAATGTTATGGTACTGCAAGACTGTAGATATATCTGACAGCTCCTTTTTTATGACCATCTAAAATTTTGAAGTCTGTTTAACAGAGTGGTCGTCCCAAACTGAGCATGAATATTCCAGTTTTGGTCAAACTTGCGACAGATAAGCCTGGTTCTTGATGTTCTGGGCAGACATACAACACGTTCAATATAAAGATAAGGAGATGAGGTATGATTACCAATGAGACAACTATCCACCAAAGTGCAAATAAAGTGGATGTAAGCAATTATAGGCAACCGTACGGCCTTCAACAATGAGAAAACCCATATACCGTATAGTCGGCTATAAAAGGCTCCAACATGAAAAATATGAAACAATTCAATTAAGAAAACTAACGGTCTAATTTATAACAAACAATTAAAAAAAAACAAATATGACAGACATGGACCAACGACAACCACTGAACTACAGGCTCCTGACTTGGGATAGGCACATGAAGAATGTGGCGGGGTTAAACATGTTTGTGAGCGCTCAACCCTCAAGTTTGTAATATAAGTCGTGTTTGTGTGTGTATAACTGTTAGAGGATCTGGATGGGTTTTCTTTTATAGAATAGAGAATAATGGACAAAAAGTGCAGAAAAAAGGGGAAAAATATAGAGAATGGTCATTGGAGAAAAAAGGTAAAAAACAAGAAAAATAGAAATAATGGAGTGCTAAAATATAAAGAAAAGAGAATAATGAACAAAATTCTTAAGAATTGCGAAAAATGGCTTAAAAATCAAAGAATACAGAATTGAAAGACCCCTCCCTCCTGACTCTACTGTAAGAACTGTGCATTTGTATAATTGGAAAGCCATTAACCAGTCATTATCCCACCTAGATCGGACTACAGAGCATTACAGTCATTTTGAGTTCTGACTGTGATGTAGAATGTTTTGTAATCTGTAAATAATCTTATTTTACTCGATATAAAATATTCCGATAGATCATTTATATAAACCCAATTAAAATAAGACTGGACCCCAAAATGTGCATTGGGGTTCATCTTTAAAGTTAGATGACTTGAGACATGCCAGATGACTCTCCATCCAGAACAACAGTTTTTGGACGATCAGTAAGGAAATCTGTGACCCATGCAGTAGTCAATGTTTCATTTTAGATAGCATAATAGTAGAGTTGTAAGCATATGAAGTATATATCTTACAGTTGATACGGTATTTCAGTGCTTGCATTTCCTATCATGATTTCCTTGATAGAGGGTTGCTGCTCAAAAGAAAGCTATTAAACCAAAAGTTCCAAGCGATGAAGTTATCAAACCAAGAGTTCCAAGTGGTGCAATTTGAAATCACCCCTTCGAAAATTTTACGGCCGCCATCACTAGTTGGTTGACCGTTATGAAATATCTGTTTCACAGATGACGATGGATATGTTCCAATTGTCGTAACCACAATTCCGTCCTCTTTTCCCCGAATGTGACCTACCGAATTAGACTTATTACCGGATTTGTTCGTAAATGAGCAACACGACGGGTGTCACATGTGGAGCAGGATCTGTTTACCCTTCTGGAGCACCTGAGATCACCCCTTTGTTTTTGGTGGGGTTCGGTTGCTCAGTTTTAGATTTCTATGATATGTTTTGTATACTGTTGTTTGTCTTTTTGGTCTTTTTTTTTACCATGGCGTTGTCAGTTTATTTTCGACTTGTGAGTTTGAATGTCCCTTTGGTATCTTTCGCCTCTCTTCTACCTGTGACAGGGTACATTTTCAAATGCTTTGCAAAATCCATTATGATAAGGTTTGTTTGTATGTTACTGTTGTTTAATGATAATCAATGAATGAAATTAATTCACTGCCACATAATCTATGGAAAGACGAAATCAACGATGGAGATCATACAGTATACACGTTCTTTGTAGGGTGATCGTTCCTGTTTAATCTATGTTTATCTTTACGGGGCGAGTTACTCATCTCGTATATATTGATGTATTTTATAGATACCTGTCTAATGTTGGAGACTATATTGACCTCTGATTGTTTATGTCTTTGGATTGCATCACATCTCCACATCTCCTTTTAACATTTATGCATTAATTTGAAAAAGATATTGACTACATATATTTCTGATATCTCGCAACTTAGGATTCACCTATTAACATATATAGTCAAACTGGGAAATGGTAATGAGATACCTCCAACTTTTTGACTACCGCCGTCTATATGCTCCTATGTGGGACGAACATAAATCAAGTGACGAATCAATGCATTTATTGAAATAAAAACCGTTTCGAATAGCCATACCTCTGAATCTGAATGTGTTTGGTAGAAGCTGAATTTTTGCCTAGCAACAGGTCATCTATACTGACTCTTGTCCGTTAGGGCAGTAAGGGCACCGAGACTGAAGTCGTCAGTTGAAGTGGTGCATCAGTGAGTCTGACACTCAGTTTAAAATACAGAAAGGAAACACGAACTCTGAAATATCGTACCATCTGGAAAATAAGTTCTTCATATGTATATATATGTTCTCCTGGAATGTTGCTACATAAATATGGAAAGCTCAAAATTGAAAAAAAAAGTCATATTTTTTTGTTAATTTTAATTCTCAACAGACCCTCACTGTAGATTTATAGTTTCAAGTTATGAAGCAGATCTAACTGCGTGTATCAGAGGTATCATTTATTTTAAGTCAAATAGAAAAGACGCGGTCAACAGCCACCGAACTATATACTAGTATGTATAGTTCACTGAAAAGACATAGTTTACATCGTGGAATCCACATTTCCGGTCCCTACCTATTAGATTAATATTGAATTTGTTTTCGTCCTAAATATAGATGAACTATTTGCCACTGATCGTTGGTCAAACAACGATGAATTAATCAATCATATATAATTGATATATAAGTTGAATGATTATGCTACCTTTTTCTGTTTTCGAAAGAAGCGCCTGTATTAAGTCTGCTTCATACGAATAGAGGTGTATCACAAGAAAAGGAGCACAATTGCACCGATTGAGTAAAATTTCTAAATATTTATTAATTTTTACCTGAGAACTCAATAAACATGATAAAATGACACGTGGGATATACGCAACGACCAAAATATCAAAAAGACATATAGAGGGCAACATACAGTCTTCAACAATAAACAAGTGATTAATTTAATCGTTTGAATTATTTCACATTTATCATGTCGGACCCTCTTATAGCTTGGTATGCGGTATGGGTTTTGCTCATTGTTGAAGGCCGTACGGTGACCTATAGTTAGCTACAGTTGCTAACTTCTACGTCATTTGGTCTCTGGTGGAAAGTTATCTCATTGGCAATCATACCTAATCTTCATATTTTTATATCAACCGAAAAAATTGAAGATCTGTCTAACACCAATTTTTCAAAATGACCAATAACAGAAAGTTAAGATATGACATACAGGACCTACTGGCGAGGATCCGGACTTTTGACAGACACATGGACATGTGGGTTAAACTAGTTTTCAAACTTATTTGGTAATGTTTTCGTTTTTGTATTTTTTTGTTTTAACGTTGTGTGCTTTGTTGTCCATTATCATGTCTTACATTTAGTAGTCATGGCAATACATTGCTTTTTTTTAGGTTTGGTAAATTGTTACCACAGTATGTGTCAAGTGTCTGAATGCAAAACCTTTTGTATTTTTAACAAAAGAGGGGAACGTGTGATACTGATTTCTGTGCAAACATATAACATCGGTTAAATATCCTTGGTTAACATAACAATAACATCAGACCCAAAGTGGGAAAAATAGCCAACAAAACAAACCGGTACCACAAAAGATCACCTATAAGAGATATGATAGAACAACTAAATAGGACATCGTTAGAGGAAAAAGGGAACATTGAAAACAATAAAATCCTATGAAGATTTACGTAATGAATGTTTAATAGAGAAGCTAATGAACCATGCATGAGACGTCTGCTCTAATATTTTTACGGTTATATCGTTTTTATTTTTATAATAACTTCTCTTGTGTGCACTTCTAGCTCATTATCTCTCTTTCGTAAGGTTTTTTGTTTGTTTGCATGAAACCGATACTAGGATCCGTCTTTAACTTGCAGTGAGGTGTGGGTATTTACTCCGTGATGAAGGTCCATCTGTTTGTAACTTTGTGATGAAGAGTAGTAATGAAAGTGCATTCTCATTGCTTTTGGTTTGTCTAGTGCCTACCTGTTTTTGTGAAAAGTAAATATGCTTCATTCCTCCATTTTCCATCAGATATATGCAATTAGAATACATTTGTACATTTTAAATCTTAAAGTCATTTATTTGTCTGAGTTGCAGAAAGTACCGAAAGATATTTTCATATTAAAGAAGTTTTTTGTTTTTTAAAGATTTTTCTATTTTAAGCTTCTTAAAAGTGTGATGAAAAGACTCAAAAATGAGGGGGTGGAAAGCTTTTGAGGGAGGTGGGTGATGGGGCGGGAGGTGGGAGACAAAAAATAGGCGGGAGAGAAAAAAAGATTCTAAAAGTGGGAGGTGGGAGAAGGGTACCCCCCTGTCCACCCCCTCAAAAATTGATCATTCATAGTCTGCGACCTAATGTTGGATATGCAGTTAAATCAAAGATTTTCTTTACAGAATGAGACAATGAGTATCATATGCATTATACAACTCACATTATTTCACATTAGTTAATACATTCAGTTTAATATATGTAGATGCAAACAACAATAATTGGTTCCTTCTGGTTCCTTGGAGTTCATTGACAGTTATTGTCATGTAACATCTTTTAAAAAGAGCGTTAATATTCTTTATTATACAAAATATCAATTGTTTGCGGGTTATAAACCAATCACAAAGTCTTAATTTAGGTTTTTTGAAAATATCACAAAAGAGGGTTAATATTCTGAAACGTTGAAATGGAAGCGCACAACAATGAGCACCTGCCCGAACATGGCGTTGAAATGCCAATAGAAAAAAAAAACAGAAAATATTTTGTTACTTTTTATATTAAATCTTTATTCGTATACAATTTACCGAATTAGATATCCAGAAAACATACTGAAGTTGCTTCCAGAATCGCTGTAAATGTATGTCTCCGACCCACCTTGTTTAATGTATACTTTGTCGCCTTTCTTAAGATGTAACACCATATTTAGAGTTCCCATATTATGACCAGTATAACCAGGATAAATACATACTGTCCTTTCGTTATTTTTCCACAGGTAAACACGAAGACGTTTCTTGTTTTGTGTCATAACGGAGCATGAGAACTGGTACACCCCTGGTTTTGGAGCTGTGTATACGCCAGTAATTGGATCATAATCATTATTGACATTCGTCCAAACTTTATCAAACTTTACAATTTAACCAGCTCCCAAGGTTTTTGCAGCAGTTAAAGAAGCTGCAAAGGCTGAAAAATCTTTGTCATGTTGACTCAAACCTGTATAGGAACAAAAAATAAATATTTGAAAAACCAACTATTTTATTTAGAATAGTCAGATTTGTGTAATGAATGAATTTAAAAAAGACATAGTTTATGTAACGGACATAAAGAAAATTATTTTTCGGAGAAGTAGGGAATTATTATGAAAGGAATTATTATAAAATTATTTAATTAGTGTGTGTGTCCATATGAGTGCATTTCTTTCTTACCAATATTTTGTAAACTTTGTGTGGCGTTTGTTTTCGTTTGCTAATCGCTACAAATGTAGAAACAAATACATCGTTCAATCAGTGTTTACTGACCCTGTTTGAACTTTCAATAATGCTAGTATTAAAAGCGGTTCCTTCAACCAACATACGTAATAAATCTCAAGAGCACAGTTATTTAGTAGTGCATTTCTTTTAGACAATAAAGTCAAATTAATAAAATCGGACCTGCTCTATCTCAAAAAGAATTTTACAGTGTAGTGTACTACTATTGGGACAAACAATATCAAAATTATAGAAAAGTGTACCAGCTCTTACTCAAAATATTGACAATTCTGTGTTAAGGGGGTCTAAAATTTAGGTTTACACTCGGGACTACATTCGTAAAGGACGATAACTGTCCTTGGACCATTGGTCCCTTTCAAAAGTCACCCACTTATTGCCTTGATTTAGCAAGGTATTCTTATATATTTTTATTACGTTTGTATGTTATGATTGGCACTTGGGTGAAGATTTCACTGCATTGTTTGTCTTTTTGCAGATTGTTCCAATGTTTGTTTTAAGCGGAAAAAACACGTGCAGATAATTGATTCAAAATTGAAGTTAGAAACAAATGTAGCGTTTGTTCTAACAAACGACGAACGACAAACTGTAGACGCATTTTTAGCGAGTGCATAGTTTGTCAAAGTTTATGTAAACTTTGCAAACGTATGTTAGAAACAAATGATCAAAACATGTGCGCGCTTAGCCGTTTGCATCGTTCGTGTTAGAAAGAAATGCACTCCATGTATGTCCATATGTATTTTCCAGGTGTAAATGTAGAGGAAGAAGACGAGTATTGTATTGAATTTTGAATATGTTAAATGACGTGTAGACTTATAAAGTTAAATTGAAAAACACACGCTTTAATTGTAAATAAATTATAAAGACTACAGAATTGTACACATAACTTCAGTATTATAAAACCACGAAAACGTATGTAGATACAGCCTGTACATGAGTAAACATCATTGGTAATATTTAGTATAAAAATGAATAAAGATCTATCATACAAAAACACGAATTACTGATACAGTTGGTATTTATTACCTTCTCCTGTTCCTTTGATTTTTGTGAACATACTATGAAGATCTTCAAAACTGGCGTTTTCTGTTTAACAAATAAACACATAAAAGATAAAACAAGAAACTGAAAATAATTAACGCGAATATATATTATGATAGCAGGGTACATAATGCATATCAAATTTTATCAATCTTATTAATTCTAAAATATGTTATGGTATCTATAATTGCTGCTTACAAGGAAGCTATCAAGCCAAAAGTTCCAAGTAGTGAAGTTGAAATTATTCCCTCGAAAATTTTACAGACGCCATCATGAGTTGGTTGACCGTTTTTTGAATATCTGTTTCACAGAAGACGACGGATATATTCCAATTGTCGTAACCACAATCCCGTCCTCTTTCCTCGAATGTGACCTACCGAATGAGACTTATCACTGCGTTTGTACTTGTATGGGCACCAGGACGGGTGCCACATGTGGAGCAGGATCTACTAACCCTTCCAGAGCACTTGAGATCACTCCGGGTTTTTGTTTGGGTTTGTGTTTTTTTTTGCCATGACAGTGTCAAGTTTGTTTCGACTTATGAGTTTGAATATCCCTTTGGTATCTTTCGCCTCTCTTCATGGTCTCAATCGTTTTAAAATAATTTAGAAAACTGTATGAAGGTATTCAATCATTTTCAATTAGTTTTCTTCATTCGGCTCTACTTTAGTTTGTACTTCTTTAGATATGTATATTATGCAAATATTTTTTTTTGTTTTGTTTTTAATTATATGAATTTCAATAAATAAAAAAATACACCGAAGATTCCAGGCTCGAAATTTGGTATCCCATACGTGATTTGTGGTCGCATAAGACTCATCAGTGGCGCTTGAATTAAAACAACAGGAAAGCCAATGCAAACCAAAAATTCAAAAACGTTATGTCGAAATTATAGCTGATATAAAAATAAGAAGATGTGGTATGATTGCCAATGAGACAACTCTCCACAAGAAACCAAATGACACAGAAATTAACAACTATAGGTCACCGTACAGCCTTCAACAATGAGTAAAACCCATACAACATATATAGTCAGCTAATAAAGGCCCCGAAATGACAAATATGATATACAGCAAGGCTATCTGTGGCTGGTTGTAGAAACAAACTTTTAAGATAACATACATACCAAGTTTTAGTGTGTACGATCCAGAATCCGCCTTATGACCATAGCAACCCATTACTAGTACAACTAAAATCAAACAAACATCATACATGGTGTTCATTGTTAAACAGCAAAAACATCAAGCGGTACACTTCAAATGCGAGAATACTGAAAAACTAAACATAAAGGGTTTAATTACATCATTGCGTGTTATCAAATTTGATAATGAGAGAAATATAATATTTTTATAGATTGCTTAACCCTTCCTGGAATTATAAAAAAACTTAATTGTGGGATAAGTTCCCGTCAAAAGCAAATAGTAATAAAATATAAGAATAGAAGTTCGTTATGACTATGCCGATCAAATATCTGCCACTGGAAATAAAAAAAAATCAAATTAATAAAGTATAACAAAAATACCAAACTCCAAGGTAAATTCAAAAAGGTGAAGTCCATTAAAGCTGACAAAATCAAACGTTATCAACCAACGGAAGGAGTGAAAAAATAACTGTCATATTCCTGGTACAGGCATTTTCCGAGGAAAACGGTGGGTTAACCCTGGTTTTAAAGCTAGCTAAACCTCCTACTTGTATGATAGTTGTTTATAGTTCTGTTACATTGAAACAATTGGGCGAGATAATAGGTTAATGTGACAATAATTTGGATCCAGCAGCCAAAACTGTGTAAACATACATCACAGACATACAACACAACTGACTAAAAATTCAAACAAACATAAAAATAAATCCATCAGACGCCAACAAAAAAGGTGTTGTAGTTGATAGCAAGTTGACATTATTTGATATTATAAGTAGGCCTAAATCAGGGAGAATTAAGTCTTACATACTATATATATAAAATGTGTGGGGAAGATACCAGGAGGCAATCAGAAACTATGTCGAAGAAAAACAGAAAATACCATTGCTAAGAGTAATACACGAACAGAAATAGAACAATCGTCTAAGTACTACCCAGGAAACTATAAATCGGTCAAAAGGAACTTCATCAAAAACCAGGGTGAACTAGGTTCACCGTTGTTCTGGAAGAGTTATAATTTCTGGTTCACTTTTGGCAACCGTCAGGCAGCTTATGGTAAGTAAAAAACAGACAATGAACCACAATAGAGAAAAAAAATGGCAAGGGCTTGTGGCTACAAGTAAAAAGTATGAATATGTCAGATATTCCAAAATGGCCAACCATGCAAATCATAGCATGCTTTGTGTAAAACTTCAATTTAATTTCAATAGAATTTACCCGCCAAATACATTAACCAATAAATGGATAGCGAACGGCTTAATGAACCGTGAATCGGGAAATAAAGACGTACGGTGAAACAAAACTTCACTTAAACTTTAAACTGGGACTTAAGATTGTGCCCTTGACTAAAACAAAAGACAAAATCAGTCCGTCAATATAGTCTAGGTCCACGTCAACTAGTTAAAATAAGGGGGTGGGGTATTCAGCTGTCGCGTAGACAGGTGCGGGTCCAGGATTTGGAAAACAGGGCCCCAGGCAATCCAATGTTGGGAGTGAAACAGTTACTTGTAAAAAGAGTATGCGTTTAAGTATACGTAAGAAAAAAAAACCCAAATCTTTAGTAACGTAGCTTGACTGCTGAAGGCATGAAATCATATAATCACAGATACTTCTTTCCTGTTGTGGCATGAAATGCCAATAAGACAACTATTCAACACAGTTCCTAAATGAGGCGGTTTAAGCAACTATAGGTCACCGAACGGCCTTCAATAATGAGAATAACCAATACCGTGTAGTCGGTTATAAAGGTCCCTACATTACAAAATATGAAACATATCAAACGAGGAAAAAAAGAGTTGATTAATGACAAAATGGAAAACAGATGTAACAATTAAACAGCAAACAACGACAACCATCCAGACTTGCGACAAGCACATGAAGATTTGGCATGGTTATTTTGAGCGCTCACCAACATTAAACATGTTTGTGAGCGCTCAATCTCCCTCTAACTTGGAAAAATGGTGTATCCACCAGAGCTCCAATAAAAGTAAACAAACATTGAGAAACGATTTTTTAGTCAGTTTAAAGCACCGACCGTTCATTATTTTTAGGTATTGATTCAAACTTTCGTTTTAGATGGGAAGTAAGATCGTTTCATATTAGAGTCGAGAACAAATGCAGCTTGTCCTAAGACTCCCCCCTCACTAAAAAAAAAGACGAATAGATGACCATAGATGAATGGTCGGTGCATAAAAATATGTTTTCTATCTTCTTAAAATGTGAGGTTAATGTGCCTATTTACAAAACATATTATTAGGCGTGTTTGATTTGTGAATACGTCTTGTCATTTCCTGAGGCTCTTTACATGTGCATTATTATAGTATATTAATAGTGCAAATGTAGTTTACACTCATTAAAATATTTAAAAATATGTCATTCTAATAATCATGAAATATTTTCAGCTCATACTTTTTGGGGGATAAATAAAAAGGTTATCATCAGTCAATGCACATTTGAGACATAATAACAAATAAATAAGCCTCAATGTCGGAACATACTGGTGGTACTCCAAGCTTGAAATCCCCTCCCCTGTTTGCATATGTACTAAAAGAAAGGCGAAAGATCCCGAAGGGACATTCAAAGTCATAAGTGGAAAATAAACTGACAACACCATGGATAAAAAAGAAAAAGACAAACAGACAAAACAGACAATTAAACAACAATACAAAAACACGACATAAAAAACTAAAGACTGAGCAACACGAACCCCATCAAAAACTTGGGGTAATCTCAGGTGCTCCGGAAGGGTAAGCAGACCCTGCACCACATGTGGCACCCTACATTATACTAAATACGGCTACCTATTAGACCATGTGTTGTTGTTTGTTTTTTTTTTTATATCGTATTAGTCGTTATTAAGAAAGTAGGTAATTAAGTAACATCTGATGAAGTGTTTACTAGAGTTGTTTGCCTTTTCGTCGTCTTTCGGTTTTCGCCATGGCCTTGTCAGTTTTCTTCGAATTATGAATTTTTAATATCCCCTTGGAAATATCCGCCTCTTTTTTTGTTAATGTAACTTATATCTCTTTTTTTTTCTGTCTCATCTGGATTTTTTTTAAATAAGACTAAGTAATTGATTAAAATTTAAATCTTTGTTTGTCATGATCCATGCGATGAGATTTTTATTCATGTTTCGCAGGTTTGGAAACTTTTGAAATAAATTTTATAAGAGTTATAATCTTGGTTAATTATAAAGACTGCAATCTAGAACAAATTCTGTTTAGTTATGCAACCAATGTTAACATATAGCATTTCACATGTGGAAAGCACTAAGCTAAAGTTTTCCCGAAACACTATTTAGATTGCGTTCTTGTCTCTCAGTTTCTATACTGCGGTTACTAAACCTAAATTAAGTAAAAATGTTTCGTTTGTTAAAATTGATAATCTTTAAGTGACTCTCAAAATTGAATAAATGTTGGTTGGTAGATTGTTCCATGAACATCTTTACACAGGTGGTAAACACTCACTAGCTACACAGTAGGTATGGTGTCCGGTTGAGATTGTGTTTTTTGCAGTGAATCGTTCCACTTTTTCGAAAGCATGCAGACCTTGTTTTTTTCGAGTGAAATTACATATGATAAAATCAATTTACTTTTATTCCGCAAGTATGTAACTTTTATTCAATACCCCCAACTTATTTTCAATAATATTCAAGTTTTGAACATTAACTACGCATAGTTGTCTTCTATTTCATTTTAAAATAACGAAAATAGTACTAAAATGGTAAGAAAATTAAATCCTTGACAATTACAAAAAGATAAGAAGACACATGCTGTAAATTGTTAATTTTTCAAATCATAGTTCGATAGTCCGACCTTAGCAACTTTTCAATAACTGCAATAAAAGCGCTGTCTCTTTAATATATTGGCAATTCTCTAGTATTTGATGATAGTTTTGTCTTGTGAACTTCCTCTTTTGAATGGATGAGCTATTTCGAACGATATCCAGTGGTTGAGTAACAAAAGTAATAACCGCTCGATAGCTTTCTAATGGATAGGCTGTTTATCCATTGAATAGGATATCCAGTGGATAAAATTGAGAAGGGAAACGGGGAATGTGTCAAAGAGACAACAACCCGACCTAAGAGCAGAAAACAGCTCAAGGCCACCAATGGGTCTTCAACACAGCGAGAAAATCCTGCACCCAGAGGCGGCTTTAGCTGGCCCCCTAAACAAAATTTAATGTCTGTGTCATTGAGTCTCTTGTGGAGAGTTGTCTAATTGGCAATCATACCACATCTTCTTATTTTTATAGTTCAGAGAAAACGGACGCCACACTAAACTCCGAAACATATAAATGAACCAAAATTAAAAAAAACCATACAAGACTTACAAAGGACAGTGGTTCCTGAATTGGGACAGGCGCAAAACTGTTATGAGAGATCTCAACCCTCACCCCATACCCGGCTCTAGCCAATGTAGAATAAACAAACACACAGCAATACGCACAGTAAAACTCAGTTCAAAAGAAGTCCGAGTCCGATGTTAGAATAGGTAACAGAAGAAACTAAGCGAAATGACAATGATCAACATAAATTAACAAAGGAATACTAGCAGTTACTGACATGCCAGCTCCAGACCTCAATTAAACTGATTGAACGATTAATATGTCTTCATCATACGAAAATCAAGCACAATCCCTCCCGTTTGGGGTTTAGTATCATACCATAATAAAATATACGAGAAGAACATAATCCGTATCATGACTGTATCCAACGTTTTAAGCAAATCAGTCCTGGTATTGTAATATCCATGATATCGTATGGATAAGAAAAAGAACACCTTACATAGGTCAAGGATTTATATAGTATATTGAATAAGTTGAAATATACGGAAGCGTATTAGGGACATAGTAAAAATAAAATTGGCAGTGAACTTTTTTTTTTCAAAGTCGAAATTTTGACATTTCAAATCTTAAAATTTCGACTTTAACTCGAAATTTTAATTTTTTCAAATCTCGAAATTTTGACTTTCTGAAATCTTGAAATTTCGACTTTTTAAAAAGTCGAAATTTTAACTTTTTTAAAACTCGAAATTTCGACCTTAAACTCAAAATTTCGACTTCATTTAAACTCGAAATTTCTACTTTTTTTAAATTAAAAATTTCGACTTCTTTTAAACTCAAAATTTCAACGTTTAAAAACTCGAAATTTCGACTTTTCCTCAGTATTTATGCGTTTGTGATTATCACATTCACAGTCATTTATATCAGCAAGCGGAGAACCATATACATCATAAACTTGATGATAAGCTTTTTTAATAAACTAAACCATTTTAAAGAGGTTAATTTAGAATAAATGGAATATGTTTCAAGTACAAATATCTACTTCAAGTCAGGATTTCAGATACGTGTATCAAGACAACCCCGTTATTCCGACACATCTATATTACGCCATACTTTAATTCAACAGTCTAATATATAAAGACATGGGTTAATAGTTATGGCATAAGAATGCCAACTTGTAGAGTTTAATCAATGTTCCAGAAAAAAAGAACTAACATTTCAAAATTCTAATACTAGAAAACTGAGCAGCTCATGAGTCGTCCTGAACATGCATGGCATATTTGCCACTTGATTTACTATTGTTTAAACAAGTCAAAGTCAGTGACTTGCTTTTGGGAAACCAAACAAGCCTTTAAAACTTACTGCGAGTCTTATGTTTCCAATCGAGTGTAGGTAGACGAAATAATTACGGTTGACATACTTGGGTAGGCCTGCTACGGATGATTCCTACTACAAAGGTAGGCGTGTTATACACCATTGTGTAGATAAATTAATTTTGAGTTACGGCATAACAAGTTTTAGTGGGGTTGACAACCGAGAAATCGGCAAATAACGGAATTTCGCGACCGGGAGACACTTTTCAAAACTGCGAGTTAAGTACCTTGTGTTATATTAAGGTATATAGGAATTTTTTTCTGAGACAAGTGCCTGTGGGAATATCTCAGGGGAATATGCGGAGTATGCGGATTTGTATTGAAAATTCATTTGAAAGTAAAAAATATGCTATAGTGTAATTTTCTCTGTTAACTTTTTATCCAAATTTTTCATACGCTTAAAATTGTTATCTCGTGTTCTATGCTGTTGAGTAACAGCTTAAAAAAAACACTCAGTTTATAATATGTCATACGCGGATTTTCATCATGTGTATTCCGTTTTTATTTTTAATTAGGCCACCAGAAAGACTTCCGCCTTACAAAATAGGCTGAGCAAAGCAAAATTAGTTTGTATATTGATACATGTTCAACAAAATAAACCAGCATATGTATCATGGATCCTTGAAAATATGGAATCATGAATTCTTTTCCACAAAATTATAGCGTAAGTTCGGCGAAATGATTTTGAAAATAACAATAAACTTTTCATCCATGAAAGGAAGGTTGTCCTTGACCCTGAATGACTGTTGGTTTGGCCTAAACTTTTGACACTGCTATTGTGTCGATTTTTAAAGGAAAGTGGAAACTTTATCGAGTTTCAATTAAATCATTAAGTAATTTTAAATTACAACAGTGAACAAACGGTACAGGAACAAATAATTCCCTACATATTTATTAAAAATTTACACAAACTAAACTTGTCTAAAGACCCAAAAAAGAGAACATTTTACAGGTTGGGACAATCACCAATTATAATATCCAATTTAGTTTGGATCTAATATCTACATAGGATATAAATTTACTGTGCAAAAACAAGGGAAAACATTACAAAGTGCAAATGATTAAGTAAAAGGCAACAACTTTTGGTTAGCAATGATCCGAATACCTGGATGTTTATGAATTTGATCCCTTGGAAGATGCTGTTTTTCTGAGGGACCAATCTAGTAACTTATTCTTTTTCTGCAAAATTCTCTATCCAAAAGACAAAAGTTGCTACTATTGACTGGAACAAATGCCCTTTTCATTTTTTTGGCAAAATTAAAAAAAATAATGAGTTTTTTGCACTTAAAATTTATATCCCATTTGAGCTACATGTATGATACCCCAAATGAGTTATTATCTCCTGTTGAAATAAGAAACCCCCAACCTAAAAAAATGAATGTACATTTGAGTGGAAATTAACACCAATTAGCTGTAACAAAAGGAAGACAAAATAAAGAAAAAAAAAGGTTGCATGAAAATAAAGTGTTTTGTTTAAGATTGTTGAACTCAACAAAGAGCTAGATTAGTCCTAGGCTCATCAGTAATATCTGGGACTCACAGACACCAAGTAATTCTAAGTTATGAAGTACCTGTAATTGGAAATAGGAAATTGGCTTCTGTACAAAAACACATCTATAGTCAAAGTCATTTTTACGAATTGTCACAAGTACAAATGTACATGTATCCTTGCATTGGCAGTTATCTTATATCAGTTTTAAAAATTCATACAAGAATAGAAATTTTCTTCATTTTGTAATTTACCTTAAAGAGGCATTACTCCATTAGCCTTAGGTGTCAAATTCATGTTCACTGGTTTGACTCAAATTCTCATATTTGATTTATAAGATACTTAACATGCTAAAACGTATATCCAAATTATAAAAAGTCTAAAATAAAAAATTTAAGATGCATGTACTTGATAATATGTATCAACATTCTGTGTGTATTTTAGTTTAGACGCCATCTTATTAACTATTGAGGTGACCTCTGAAGACTGTCGACGGTCATATAACCCAATATAAATAGATAGCGAACACATGCAATTGGATTTTTCTAGGTCTCTTTGATTTCATATTAAAGGTAAAAAAAATGTGATAATAGTCGTTTTTACCTGTATAAGAATGAGTTTTTGTGGATCCAATCCGTCAACGAAATAGTTTACCCTTGTTTCATTTCAATGTTGACATTCTTTTCCTTTTAATAGCTTAAAACACCCCTAGTTTGTGTGTAACCCATCTCTAGCTAAGGGGTTAAATTGAAGGTCACATGAATACAGATTCAATGAGGTCAAATTATTCACTTGCAAGTGATTAATTCATCTGCGATGTTTCTAAGCTTATTTTGACAAAATTAAAGCAAACTGGCTGCTTAAAGCGAATTATTATTTCACTCTTTGACTTTCATTAATTATAGAACCAAAAAAAAATCATATTTTGATTTTTTTTATTTCTCGAAGCTAATATTACCCCTCTAAAGATGTGTCCTTTGGTTTTACACATGAACATTGTACCTGTGATATATGTTTACAGGATGAAATACATTCATATTAAACATCACATGAATGTGACCATTCTTTTATTATAAATCAAACATCAGGTATCTTTTTTAAAATATAATGTAAGTGGGAAATATTTGTGAGGTGTTAATTCTTACAATACTATTATAGTATTATCCCAATTAAGATAAATCACAAAAATATCCTCCTCAAGTAAACTTGATCTTTTAGAAAGATCAGAGCTTTACAGCATTTATATACATGTACCTATACTGTGTTAGACAAGTTTTATTGAACTGATGGTTAAGAATAATCTGTACTTTTATCAATTATAAATATGGGCAAAATATTTATATGGCAGTTTAAATTGATTCTTGCTGACTGATTTAAATTAATTATTTTAGTTCATTTTTTTAGAATGGTGATCCTGCAGAATTTCATCAGCTGATGACAAAAAAGCTTATTCAATCTATTCATCAATTCTTTGCTACTAACTACCAGTTCTCAAATACCTTAGCAGTAAGAGCCCAGTTGCTAGTCCAGCTTGACAACAGTCAAGATCGTCTGTACCAATTTGAAAATTCTGTTTCAAAAGATGATATAAAATTACCCATAAATGCACCAGATGATGAAGTAAGATCTACAACTCAAGGAAACGACAAAGAAATACAGACTGATCTTCTGACAAATGTAGCTGCCACACAAACAGAAATTTTACCTGAAGAAGTAAAAGTCGTCAAAGTTACAAGTGAGTTTAAACAATAGAGTAGATGCACTAAGTACATTAACCTACATTTTTGTATTACCTCTAATTAATTTTTATGTACAATATGTTGTTCTCATGAAAGTAGTGTTACTGTGACTTGCCTGTTAGTGTTGCTACTCTCCACCAATTGCAATTTATTCAAAATTCTGACCAAACTGCAATTTGTTTTATAAAACCAAACTGTTCAACTGGTCAGAAATTTGAACAAACTGCTGTAGAAAACCACAGTCAAGTTGTGAAAGTGCAAGGTGATAAAATAAAGCATACTTACAATCCTATAAGACTTTAATTCCACTTCAATGTTATTATGAAATATCAGTCTAACAGTTTGTATAGAAATTTTATTGTTATTGTCATGCTAAAGGTGATGGGTAGTAATTTTGAATTGCTATAAAAATGTCCATACTAAGCTTTCATACAATTTTTCTTTCGAAAAGTCTTCTATATTCATAAGAATTAGACATCATTTGAATTAGAACATCTTACATTCAGTAAAATATATGTGAAATTACAATACGTTGTTAATAAGTTTCCATGGGAGAAAACGTAAAACATTATTCTTTTGAATGTAGAAGACTTTTCGAAAGAAAAATTGATTATCTCCCATGGAAACTTACTAAACACGTATTGTAATTTCACACATATTTTACTGAATATAAAATGTTTTAATTTAAATGATGTCTGATTCTTATGAATATAGAAGACTTTTGGAAAGAAAAATTGTATGAAAGCTTAGTTTGGACATTTTTATAGCAATTCAAAATTACTACCCATCACCTTTAGCATGACAATAACAATAAAATTTCTATACAAACTGTTAGACTGATTTTTCATTATAACATTGAAGTGGAATTAAAGTCTTATAGGATTGTAAGTATGCTTTATTTTATCACCTTGGATTTTCACAACTAGACTGTGGTTTTCTACAGCAGTTTGTTCAAATTTCTGACCAGTTGAACAGTTTGGTTTTATAAAACAAATTGCAATTTGGTCAGAATTTTGAATAAGTTGCAATAGGTTAAGAGCAACACTTACAGTCAAGTCACAGTAATATAGATTCTACCACTGCATCAAGTGTGATATGATATTTATCCACTTGAGACAGTTAATTTTTAAAATTTGAAATGCATGTCTTTAAAATTTAACTGTTGATAGTTGAGAAATATTGTTACATGTATGCACAAGACGCCATTGTGGAATCTTTTTCTCTAATAATTTTTAGATATAGACAAATTTCATCTTTCTTTTTATAATGATCTGAAAAAAGATGTGTTCTTCCTATGTGATATTAACAGTCGTGGTTGCCCTTTTTTATGACGTCACAATCCAAAATTCAGAAGAAAACAAGAAAATTTGATGTCCTAATTGAATTTTGACCAAAGAAGAACTGAGATCAAACAAACCAAATGTTGATTTGAAAAAAAAAATCAACCTGTTAAAGAAAATTTAGATTCGCTAATAATGAGAGAAAGTTAGGTACAAATGTACTTATGTACATTATTTAAATGAAATTAAAAATTTTCCATTAATAGAATGCAATTAACTTGATCTTTTGAGTAAAAATTCTATCATGATATATATCTTATATTATAAAAGTTTGGTTTTGTAACTTGAATGTGGTAAATTTCAAAATTTAGAAAAATGTGTCCTAAATTATATAAATTTATTTAAATTATAACCTTAGGGTACTTTGACAGAACAAAGCATCTTTTTATAGAAGTGTTTGAATAATTATTAAGTTAATAACTTTTAACTGTAAATTTACAATTGCTACTGAAATTTATTTAAGTAAGCCTTTTTCAATGCAACTGATCATGAATATGCTACTCGGAAGAGATTGAGTTGAATAATGTACAAAAAAAACTCATCATAGATACCAGTACTAAAATCTTGTAAGCCAAACCGTATTTTGTGTACATAAGACTCATCAGGGATGCTCAAATCAAAAAAGTTAGAAAGGCAGAATAAAGTACGAAATTGAAGAGCATTGAGGACCCAAATACCGAAAGGTTTTGCCAAATACAAACCTAAGGTAATCTCTTCCAGGGGTAGACAACCCTTAGTATTAAGAAAAATTCAAAATTTTGTAAACAGTTAATTTATAATATGACCATATGAATTTAAGTTATTAAATTGTATCCTTTTTTAACAGGATCAGCAAGTAAAGATCAGAAAACAGTTGAACCAGATGTTAAAAATCAAGGGGACAATGACAGTGAGGATGTCTGTGTCGATGAATCAGACTCTGATAATACTGATCTTGTTGTCCTGCCCACCGTACCACCAGAGGATACCAGTTCTCCAGACCAGTCTAAAAATGAACCAGTTTCATGCCCACTTTGTTCAGCTACCTTCAAAAGTCAAGGCAAAGTTGAGAATCATTTGAGAGTTAACCATGATATAGGGAATGTCTATCTTTGTAACTTCTGTGAAGAAATTTGTCCATCAAATCGAGCCTTACACCAACATTTGGAGGAGAAGCATAACCAAAAGCAACCTCAAGCAAATACCAAAAAGAGGGGGAGGAAACCGTCTATTCGTAATGTAAAAAAACTAACGTCTGGTCTTCCTTTGAAGAAAACCCTTACCGTAACCAAAGCACTTAAAGCTCAGAATAAAGGAAGCAAGAAAAAGACTGTTAAAAAAAAGAGGATTCCTCCTCTAAGACTGAAAATAAAGAATGATCAATATGTCAGAGAAAAATTTTCGTGTGAGGAATGTGAAAAAGTGTATAGTTCAAGTAAAGCTCTGCGGCGTCATGATCTGTCTGCACATAAGAAAAATAAATATGCTTGTAATATCTGTGACAAAAAATTCTGCAGTAAAGAATCTCTCTATCACCACAAACGAGGAATACATGCTGGGGAAAAACCATACACATGTGAAGAATGTGGGTCATCATTCAATTTTAGCCATAGTTTGAAACTTCACATGCTTAAACATAGTGGAAAACGACCATTTCAGTGTGTAGAATGTGATAAAACTTATCTTACCTCTAATCATTTGAAAATGCACATGATAGGAGTCCACCAAAACAACAAAATTCACATGTGCCGATTCTGCAGCAAGTCCTTTGCATACAAGACAAGTTTAAAAGTTCATGAAATGACACATGAAAATATAAAACCTTACAAATGCAAGTACTGTGACAAAGGTTTTGTCAATAGTCACTCACTGAAATATCACACAGAATCTAAGCATGAAACTGACAAATGGTTTACGTGTGAAGTGTGCCAGAAAGAATTTAAGACCGAATTCTCTATGAAGACTCATAGACGTCGTCATAGTATGGATGGCAACAGGTTCATGTGTGATGTGTGTGGCAGACAGTTCATGTACAAGAGCACTTTAGAAATACACACAGCTATACATAAGGATGAGAAAACCTACCAGTGCAGTACTTGTGGTAAATCCTTTAAAACCTATGCCACCCTTTATTCACACCAGTATGTCCATAAAACCGAAAGTCCTTACCCTTGCCCTGAATGTGGAAAGCCTTTTAAAACTAAAGAGAGGTGCAAGGCTCACCAGAAGAGGCATGCTGGTACCAAGTCATACTCATGTGATATATGCGGAAATTTGTTTCAAGACAAAGGTGGACTGTCTAAGCATAAGAGAACAGTCCATGCTGACTATAAGCGATTTGCTTGTCCTGTTTGTGGAAAAACTTGCTCAAGGGCAGATAATTTACGTGTTCACATGAAAATTCACGGAAAATTAACTCAGAATGCAGAACCCATTGATACAACAACATCCATAGAGTCGCAGGTTGAGAAAGCTACTTATAATGCAGTGGCTGATGAAATGAATCGGCAACAGAGAGTACAGGAACCAGACAGCAGTGAACCAGCTACAGGGGTACCAATACCAGAGCACCGTAAACCTTCCCCAAGTGCTGACAGCTATGCATCTCATCATTCTGTCAGAGAAATGTCAGAATCACCAACACTTACACCACTAGCATCAAGCCGTACCTACCATGAACAGTCTCATTTTACAAACATTTCACCGGCACCAAATTTGAATGTACCGTTAGCATTAACCTCTATGGCAAGTTCACACATACATCCTGCAGATAGCAGTGATGTTCAAACGCCACATGGTGGTCCAGTAACACAGATTCCTAATCCGTCACCTTTCATGTACATGTGGCCTTATATTAATCCTCACCAGAATGTTCAGAATGCACAAGAACATGAATATTATGGACAGTGAATGAAAGCTTTGATTTGTTTTTTCAAACTGTAATGCCTAACCATACCAAATTAATATATTGTGCATTCATTTATTTTTGTGTGTCAATATTCTTTGATTGAGGGAAATTGTGTATTTTTGTGTACACAAGTACATGTACTTGATTTCTTGGTTTAAACATAATGTGCATGCAAGCTTTTAGAATACCTGTATTTTTATGAAAACTTAAATTTCTGGTTGAAATCTTACCCACAAAAATTCACACCTCACAAATGATTGTAAATGTGTCTTCCTTTGGATTTTGATTCTCTTTTATTTTTGAATAATCTTTTTTAAAAATAAATAGTATACAACCTTTTTCAATACTGATAAACCACCTCAGTGGTCTTGGAGTGTGTTCACCTTCCATGGAATTTTATTTAAAATGCCTCTCTGCACCTCCTCCATAAACACTTACACAAAGTCAACCAGATTCAATTATGGAATGGTCTTTACATGTTTAGACAGTAGACAGAAACCACTTGTTATAGGCTTTCAATATTTATTGTTAGTGGATGTTATATATAGTAATTTTTTAACAGTGCAAAAAGTATTCTTTTATTTACGTATAGATTTTTAATATGTTTATTAGAAAGATTATGAATTTTCAGTTTTGTGTAGACATTTAAAGTTTAAGGATAAGTTATGAAAGTTTTATAAATTGGAAAGTAGAATACTATAAAAGTCACAATTTTGGCAGTGTACTTGAATGTGTTTATGACACATGTAAAAGCAGGAGAAATTGTATCTCCAAATACATAAAATACATTTCATTAAACTATTAAATTTGAATCTCTGATAAAGAAGTGTTCAATACATTTATGAAAGCAGAACTAAAATTTGAAAAAGGTGCATTTTGAATGACAATTTTTGTTGTATTCTGGACTTGTCAACTAATTACTGAACCACAAGGAATGCAGGCATCCATTGTATTTTTTTTAAACATGAATGTAGCAGATGTGTTGTTCATTAAATTCTCTGAACTATATGGTACTCAAATTTCAGTAGTGCCATCGATGATTATGATACCAGGGGAATTTTTTTAAGCCTTTATAAATGATGTTAGGAAATCAGACGTCATTGATGCTTGCTACCCTTATGGTGAAATAATATATGCTGTGGTATATGATTTGATATATTATATGTAGATTGTTTTTAACAACCAAAGTTCTAAGATTTTACTACATATATGTGTGTATTAAGCAGTATTAAATGTTTATACTAAGAGGTCCTTTGCTCATGTTATTGATTGAAATAATTATTTTTTTAATTATAAAAAGAAAGATATTATTTTGATTTCATAAGTCTTGATGATTTTTTGAACTGCCACTCCTTTCAAAATTATTTTGAGGGATAAGAATAAAAAGTCATTGACTGATGCTACTGTTCTGCTGAATCAAATGGTGCTAATTATATTTCTACAGAATTTCCCAGTTTCATTTTTATACACAGATTTTTCAGTGATTGTACTTTTAAATGGGTTGAAATTTCGTATTTAGTGAGTTTCAGGATGTTATGCATTTTATTTTGTTCACTGATATGATTCCTGAATAAGTTAAAACTATTTTCACTTAATATTTTTCATCTTTTGTCTTTCACTTTCCATAACTGGATCCTGGAAAATTACTTAACATCTCAGTTTGGATTATTTAAGACAGTTTTCTCATTAACTATGCATCTTCTCTTTTTTGAAATGTGCCTGTGATCAGTGTGATGATATTAAGGAATGAATTGATTTGTAATTTTGCATTCAGTATGCTATTGCCAAGCTGTGCTATCATCTAGTTTCTGTTTCTTAAAGATATATATCAATTTCATATTTGGTTAAAACTTACATGTACATGTATGTTTACAATATCTAAGGTACTTGTTTTGTTAGTTAAATGCATACAAAACTCTATTGAACTCTATTGAATATATTTGATTAGCTTAGTTTTTCAGATATTGAAATCTGTTACATGTTATCGTTTAGATCTTGCATTCTAATCTTTGATATAAACATGAAGCATATATTCAGAATTAAACTTTGAATTTCACCACTAAAAAGATTTTAAAATGTCATTAGTATGAATTTTACATGTTATGTGGTAATTAGTTTTTCTTTACCTTGTTATATATTTTCTCTGTTGCTGCTTAAATTAATTCCCCTTACTACTTTTGTCTTTTGAATTTCCTTAAAGTTGAATGATCTTACACTTTGCTGAAAAAAAACATGACCAAATGTTGGTCTTTTTTGGTTCAGTAATTTAAAGCTATGGAGATGCGGTATGATTGCCAATGAGACAACTATCCACCAGAGTTCAAATGAAGCGGATGTACACAAATATAGGCCACATTAATAACCTCATGTTGTCTTACTGCTTATTTTGATTTTGATACTATTTTGTTTTTGAGCTATGAAGAAAATTATTTGTAAGAAGATCTCATCAGTTATTGATATAATTAATATAACTTATTAATTTTCTTCAAGAACATTTGAGTCATTTTTTATAAAATTATACAAGAAGGGATCCATTGATCATGTTAAAAGATATGCTTTGGTTTATTACAGATGTCAAATTTACTGTCACAATGAAAAACAGGAATAAAATGTACTGATTACTTGAAATACATAAAAAGATAACAGGAATTACAAAAAATATTAGACAGTACAACAGACCACACTTTGAGAAACAAAACTTACAAACGACAAAGAACAACATTTGGTCCAGAAAGCCTGAATTGGTTCATACACAAAATGGGCTATCATGTAGTGGTGTTCCCATTTTATCATGTGAATGTTTGTCATATATTTACCCACCATTACCTCTTTGACACTTATTCCGAAATTGCTGGCAAATGTATATGAATCATGAATGGAAAAAGGCAAAATAAAATAGTTGTTTGTGGTATATTTATTAAGGTTTGTTTATTTTAAGCATCATTTGTACATATTAGATATAACAATATTTAAAAGTGTAATATTTTTAAAAATTATTTGATTTTTTTTATGTGTACCTAGTTTTCAATTATGCATTTTTATTTGTTGAATTTACACATTAATCATGTGAGTTCCTTATTTTTGCTTACAAGGTAAAACAAAATGTATTGGTTCAATGTATACAGGTCAGTATTGATAGCTATGGCTTAATGGATTAAAATAAGAGAGATTTTATTTCTTCTGTCTTTTTGTTTTGCTCATAGAATACAAAAAGTTGTACCTAAAGGAATGCCACTTTTTTATGGAAACATATCTAATAAGTGTTGTGTTTCTGTTTCATTAAGGTCTACCCCATTCCTTTTATTCAAACATAACAAATAGTTCAATCAAAATGTACAACACTTGATAATAACAATCACATAAATTAAAAACGTTTTTCACAAAGAAAGATTTGATTCCTTATCCAAAACAAGAAATCAGTAAATATATATACAAGTGCAATTCTAACAGATGAGACAAAGTTGAAATAACCCCACCAATAGCATTTAATTCTTAATGAGGAACAACAAATATATATAAAGACAATGGATTTTTATTCTTGATGAGGAACAACAAATATATATAAAGACACTGGATTTTTTTCTTAAAAGCTTAACATTATTGTTAGGATTGATAAAAGGAAGCTCCCTTTCTCTTTTCTGGTGTGATGTTCCCAAGTTAGGGAAGATTAATTCTTAAATTTAAGTTAATTTTTCACATGTACCATAATTTGAGCTTGCTTGGATTGATTTACTGTAAACTTTAATAAATTGTTTGAACTTGTGAACAGAACACACTGTTATATTTAAAAAAAAACTCTTGATATATCATTCCAGAGTTATGGGTCTCTGACCATCAGATAAATGAAAGGCATTTTTAAAATATAATGCACTAGCTCTAGTATGTTATATTCTAACGTAACACTGTTGTTATGATTGGTAAATATAGACTCGCTTATGAATCAAAATTTTCTGGTTGGTCATACGCCTAAGGGTTTGCTTATGTAAAAGCGAGACATAGCGATCCTACATTCCGTCGGCGGCGTCCACAAATATTCACTCTGTGGTTAAAGTTTTTGAAATTTTGATAACTTTCTTAAACTATCCTGGATTTCTACCAAACTTGGACAGAAGCCTGTTTATGATCATAAGATAGTATCCAGAAGTAAATTTTGTAAAAATAAAATTCCATTTTTTCCATATTTTACTTTTAAATGGACTTAGATTTTCTGCCAGGAAACAACACATTCACTCTGTGGTTAAAGTTTTGAAATTTTCAATAACTTTCTTATACTATTTTGGATTTGTTCCAAACTTGGACAGAAGCTTATTTATGATCAAATGTTAGTATCTAGAAGGAAATTTTGTTTTCTTCCAGTTAACATTACATTCAGTCTGCAGTTAAAGTTTTTAAACATTTATTAGATTCATAAACTATCCTGGATTTTTACCAAACTTGGGCAGAAGCTTCTTACAATCAAAAGATAGTATCAAGAGGGAATATTTTTATTGATTTACTTCCTCATTTTTGTTGAGCCTGCGATTAACAGAAAAAGTAGGCGAGACACTGGGTTCCGCGGAACCCTTACGAATTTTATTTATCTCTGATTAAATGTCTTATAAAAATCCCTTTTTAGCTCACTTGACGCAAAGGGCCAAGTGAGCTTTTCTGATCATAGTCGTGCGTTAACTTTTACAAAAATCTTCTCCTCTGAAACTACAGGACCAAAATTAACCAAACTTGGCCACAATCATCATTGGGGTATCTAGTTTAAAAAATGTGTCTGATGACCCAGTCTGCCAACCATGATGGTGGCCGACATGGCTGAATATAGAACATAGGAGTAAAATACAGTTTTGTCTATTATTTTGAAAACCATTATGAATAGAGAAAATCTGACAGAGCAGAAATGTTGAGAATGTTAAACTCTACCAATTGTTTATTTACGTCAAAACTGTCAGTGGATTTCTTAAGGAGTTATTGTCCTTTAAATGACAAATTTTACCATTTTTTTTCATTTTTATACGACCGCAAAAAAAATTTTGTGGTAGTATATTGGTATTACGTTGGCGTCTTCGTCGTTGTCGTCGTCCGAAGACACATTAGTTTTCGCACTCTAACTTTAGTTTAAGTGAATGGTTCTCAATGAAATTTTACCATAAGGTTCAATACCACAAAAGGAAGGTGGGGATTGATTTTGGGGGTTATGGTACCCACAGTTAAGGAATTAGGGGCCAAAAATAAGCATTTTTATACAACCGCAAAAATTAAAAAATTTTTGGTCGTATATTGGTATGACGTTGGCGTCGTCGTTGTCGTCGTCGTTGTCGTCAGAAGACACATTGGTTTTCGCACTCTAACTTTAGTTTAAGTGAATGGGTCTCCGTGAAATTTTACCATAAGGTTCAATACCACAAAAGGAAGGTTGGGATTGATTTTGGGGATTATGGTACCAACAGTTAAGGAATTAGGGGCCAAAAATAAGCATTTTTGTAACTTCCAGACATAACTTGTGTGTTAGTGTATGGATCTCTCTGACATTGTACCACAAGGTTCCATATCACAAAGGGAATGCTGGGATTGATTTTGGGGGTAATTGCCTGAAAATTTTAGGAATTAGGGTCCAAAAAAGGGCCCGGGCAAAAAACAAGCTTTTATCTAGTTTCATGATAATAACTTGTGTGTAAGTGTATGATTCTTTCTGAAATTGAACTACAAGGTTCCATATCACAAAGGGAAAGCTGGAATTGTGTTTGGGGGTAATTGCCCAAAACATTTAGGAATAAGGGGCCAAAAAGGGGCCAAAAATAGCATTTTTCTAGTTTTCAGACAATTACTTGTGTTCAAGTGTATGGATCTCTCTGAAATTGTACTGCAAAGTACCATACCACAAAGGGAAGGCTGGGATTGATTTTGGGGGTAATTGCCTCAAAATTTTAGGAATTAGGGGCCAAAAAGGGGAAAAAAACAAGCATTTTTCTAGTTTCAGGACAATAACTTGTGTTCAAGTGTATGGATCTCTCTGAAATTGTACTGCAAGGTACCATACCACAAAGGGAAGGCTGGGATTGAGTTTGGGGGTGATGAATCATAAGGGGTTTCAAAAAATTTGGGGGGGGTGGATTTTTTTCTTTTTTCTTTTTTTCCTTTTTTTTTTCTTTTAAAATTTTCCATTTTAAGTTGGTTATTTCTGATTTATATTTAAAAGCAAATAATAATGATATGGTTTGAATAGGTAAATTAAATTTTTTAAAGTTTTTAAGTAACCTATGTCAAATATTTAATCACAATCCAAATTCAGAGCTGTATCAAGCTTGAATGTTGTGTCCATACTTGCCCCAACTGTTCAGGGTTCGACCTCTGAGGTCGTATCAAGCTGCGCCCTGCAGAGTATTTTATTGTAACTTCCAGACATAACTTGTGTGTAAGTGTATGGATCTCTCTGACATTGTACCACAAGATTCCATATCACAAAGGGAATGCTGGGATTGATTTTGGGGGTAATTGCCTCCAAATTTTAGGAATTAGGGGCCAAAAAGGGGCAAAAAACAAGCATTTTTCTAGTTTCATGACAATAACTTGTGTGTAAGAGTATGGATCTCTCTGACATTGTATCACAAGGTTCCATATCACAAAGGGAATGCTGGGATTGAGTTTGGGGGTGATGAATCATAAGGGGTTTCAAAAAATTTGGGGGGGTGGATTTTTTTCTTTTTTCTTTTTTTCCTTTTTTTTTTCTTTTAAAATTTTCCATTTTAAGTTGGTTATTTCTGATTTATATTTAAAAGCAAATAATAATGATATGGTTTGAATAGGTAAATTAAATTTTTTTAAGTTTTTAAGTAACCTATGTCAAATATTTAATCACAATCCAAATTCAGAGCTGTATCAAGCTTGAATGTTGTGTCCATACTTGCCCCAACTGTTCAGGGTTCGACCTCTGAGGTCGTATCAAGCTGCGCCCTGCAGAGTATTTTATTGTAACTTCCAGACATAACTTGTGTGTAAGTGTATGGATCTCTCTGACATTGTACCACAAGGTTCCATATCACAAAGGGAATGCTGGGATTGATTTTGGGGGTAATTGCCTCCAAATTTTAGGAATTAGGGGCCAAAAAGGGGCAAAAAACAAGCATTTTTCTAGTTTCATGACAATAACTTGTGTGTAAGAGTATGGATCTCTCTGACATTGTATCACAAGGTTCCATATCACAAAGGGAATGCTGGGATTGATTTTGGGGGTAATTGCCTCCAAATTTTAGGAATTAGGGGCAAAAAAGGGGCAAAAAAACAAGCATTTTTCTAGTTTCATGACAATAACTTGTGTGTAAGTGTATGGATCTTTATGAAAATGTACTACAAGGTTCCATATCACAAAGGAAAAGCTGGATTGAGTTTGGGGGTAATTGCCCAAAAAGTTTAGGAATAAGGGGCCAAAAATAAGCATTTTTCTAGTTTCCAGACAATAACTTGTGTTCAAACGTATGGATCTCTCTGAAATTGTACTGCAAGGTACCATACCACAAAGGGAATGCTGGGATTGATTTTGGTGGTAAATCCCTCAAAATTTTAGTAATTAGGGGCCATAAAAGGGCAAAAAACCAAGCATTTTTCTAGTTTCAGGACAATAACTTGTGTGTAAATGTATGGATCTTTATGAAATTGTACTGCAAGGTTCCATATCACAAAGGGAAAGCTGGGTTTGAGTTTGGTGGTAATTGCCCCAAACATTTAGGAATTTGGGGCCAACAAGGGGCCAAAAAACAAGCATTCTTCTAGTTTCCAGACAATAACTTGTGTTCAAATGTATGGATTTCTCTGAAATTGTACTGCAAGGTACCATACCACAAAGGGAAAGCTGGGATTGAGTTTGGGGGTGATGAATCATAAGGGGGTTCAAAAAATTGGGGGGGATTTTTTTTTCATTTTTTTTCTTTAAAATTTTCCATTTTAAATTGGTTATTTCTGATTTATATATAAAAGCAAATAATAATGATATGGTTTGAATAGGTAAATTAAAAATTTTTAAGTTCTTAGACCACTTTCATTCTGTGTGAGAAACCTATGCTGTGTCAAATATTTAATTACAATCCAAATTCAGTGCTGTATCAAGCTTGAATGTTGTGTCCATACTTGCCCCAACTGTTCAGGGTTCGACCTCTGCGGTCGTATCAAGCTGCGCCCCAGTGGAGCATTTTATTGCCTATTATCCTGAAAACTATAATAGATACAGAGAAACTTCAAATTGCATAATTGATCAGCAAGACAAGATCTACAAACAAGTCTAATGGTCGAAATCGTCAGTTGACTTCTTATTAGACTTATTGCCCTTTGATGACAATTTTTACCATTTTTTTGCGTTTTTGCCTTATATCTTAAAAATTATAATATGGTAGATAAATAGAAACTTAAATAAGCAAAAATGATCAGCAAGACAAGATCTACAATTAAGATGAATGGAGCAAATCTCCTGACGACTCCTTATTAGAGTTTTTGCCGTTTAATGACTATTTTTACCATTTTTTTTGCGTTTTGCCCTATATGAAAAAAATTATAATAGATAAATAGAAACTTTAAATAACAAAAGTGATCAGCAAGGCAAGATCTACAAAGAAGTCAAATTTTGCTGATATGTTTAGTAGACTGTCACTCTTTATAGGAGTGATTGCCTTTAAATGAGGATTTTTTTTTTTACCCTCTTTTGTGTTTTAAGCAAAAACTAAAGAAGATAGAGAGAAACTAAACTAAATAGAGACAAAATGATCAGCAACACAAGATCAACAAAAAAGAGATTTTTGTCATGAATTATATTCTCGTCTACAATGTTGGAGAGTGTCCTTTGTTTAATATGCACATAGACCTAGGTGAGCGACACATGCTCTTTAGAGCCTCTAATTATTATTGCAACAATTTCAATATGCACAATAAGGGTGTATCATGTGCTTTTGGTGCTGCTGTTTAATAGAAAAATTGAAACCAACTCATTTTTTTTTAGCCTGTGACTTCTGTCGCAGAAAGCGAGACATTGGGATAGTGATCCTCGCGAAGGCGGCATTAACTAACTACTCAAAAGCTTAATACATGTATTTCAGAAGGTAGAAGACCTGGATGCTTCATACTTTGTATAAAGACACCTCATGATATGAAGTTTCCGTCTGTCATATGTCCATTGTCCTTGACCTCGTTTTCATGGTTCAGTGACTACTTGAAAAAAAGTTAAGATTTTTTGTAATGTTAATTTCTCTCTTATTATGAGTAATAGGAAAACTATATTTGGTATGTGGGTACCTTGCAAGGTCCTCATGCCTGTCAGACAGTTTTCACTTGACCTCAACCTTATTTCAAGGATCAGTGAACAAGGTTAAGTCCATATCTCAGATACTATAAGCAATAGGTCTACTATATTTGGTGTACAGAAGGATTGTAAGGTTTGCATGTCCAACTGGCAGGTGTCATCTAACCTTGACCTCTTTTTCATGGTTCATTGGTCAAACTTAAGTTTTTGTGTTTTGGTTTGTTTTTATACGACAGCAAAAAATTTTGCGGTTGTATATTGGTAGCGTAGTCCAAAGACAGTTGGTTTCAGGACAATAACTTTAGTATAATTAAATTGAAATCTATGAAATTTAAACACAAGGTTTATAACCACAAAAGGAAGGTTGGGATTGATTTTGGGGGTTATGGTCCTAACAGTTTAGGAATTAGGGGCCAAAAAGGGTCCCAAATAAGCATTTTTCTAGTTTCCAGACAATAACTTGTGGAACGGTGTATGGATCTCTGAAATTTGTTGAAACAAGTTGCCATACCACAAAGGATTTGCTTTGGGGGGTTATGGCTCGAACCCTTAAGGAATTAGGGGCAAAAAAGGGGGAAAACAAGGGTTTCCTGGTTAATGGACAATTCTAATATGACGTCCTTCTTTCGCTTTGGAAACAAAGCCATGTTCTAATTACAATAAAACCTGGGCCACGTGATTGACGTCACAATTGAAATTGCAACGTCAGATGTATTTTGAACAACGCCGGAGGTCGAAATGGATAGTTTTGTCTGTGTTGCTCGCTAGGAAATTAAATAAAATCATTCTAAAAGTAAGTTTACGTTTATATATTAATTTTTTGATTGTTCAACTGTTGATTTTCTATAACGTTTTTGGTTCATCATATCAAAATGGCTGCCTTTTGGATGTGTATAATAGGTCCGCTTCGAAATACAAAAGTTCTAAATATTCCTATCAGAATAGAAATAATTCTATCATGCCATTCTTTATGCTAATTTTAACATGGGTAGGTTTTATATTTGTCAATATTTTACACATATCTTACGCTCGGTATAAAGATATTGACAAATATAATGCCTACCCATGTTAAAATTATGTATAAAGAAATGTTGTATTGTTTTGAGATGATTAGCATTTTTAGAAGTTACTATTAAGGAATATTAATTTTAGCCATGATTATGTATGTCATTTTCTATTTTAAGACTTTTATGATGTATTTAAATGAGAAATTATGGTTGCAAACTCCATTGGAAATTTGAATTGAGATTATAACCATATCTTGAGGGAAAGATTTTTTTTGGGGGGGAAAAGTGGGGGGGGGGGGGGGGGGGGTAGGTGAAAACAAAATTTGAGGGAAGGGGGGGGGGGTAATACGCAACAGCATAGTGTATTGCACAAAAGCAAAAAAAAAGGGGGGGGGTAATTTTTTTTTTGTAGGGGACGAGGGATCATTTCGCAACAGCAAAGTGTATTGCACAAAAGCAAAAAATTTAATATGAATTCAAATCATATAACCAATTCTAAGTTCTTTGACTACAGTTATTCTGTGTCAGAAACCTATTATGTGTCAAATATTTAATTACAATCCAAATTCAGACCTGTATCAAGCGCGAATATTGTGTCCATTTTTGCCCCAACTGTTCAGGGTTGGACCTCTGCGGTCGTATCCAGCTGCGCTCGGCGAAGCAATTTATTCTAATACTGGATGCAATAGGTCTTCTATATTTGGTGTATTGAAATATTTTACAATGTACATATCAGTCTGACAGGTTTTATTTGACCTTGACCTCATTTTCACGGTTCATTGTTCAATGTTAAGTTTTTGTGTTTTTGGTCGGTTTTTCTTAAACTATAAGCAATACTAAATTTTTAACATGTTTCTGAAGGAACGCCCAATTTTTATGGCTAATGTTGTCTTTCAAAATATACAGCATTGTGATATAATAAGTATCAGATTCGGAGTGTTTTCAAAAAGCGAGATTTTTTTCTCACCAAAAAAAGATACATGCATGTATGAATAATTCCATTACCGACTTGATAAAATTGAAATAACACCATAATATAGCTTTTGTAGGAGTCGACAGAAAATTTTTGTAATTTCATTTATTTGAATATCTTGTCTAGCTGATAATTTTTGCTGTCAAAAGTATCTCTCTATGATCTATTATTGCTTTCAAGATTATGTCCAAAACACAGATAGATTAGTCGTTCAAGGTTTTTAATGAGTCGACTAACTATTTCGGCCTTTGACTTAATAGTAGGTCTTATTTTGCTGATCTTATTAGATATTTGCAGTTTCTCTCTTTTTACTTTAACTTTTGCCAAAAAAATCAAAAAGGTGTATTATTGTCATTCATTTTTGGTCATGTTAATTAATTTATAGATTGTATTTTGCTGCTGGTTTTTTATTTTACAGTTCTCTATCTCTTCTATGGTTGATTATAAGTCAAATGAAGATAAAGATATCTTAAATAATTTTCGAGATGACAAGCAAAAAAACTGCGAACCCTTTCGTTCGTTCGTTCATACGTCCGTTCGTCCTTCTGTCCCACTTTTGTATCTTCTGCTTCAGAATGACATGAAAAAATTATCTTCTATAATTGCATCTTTAGTTCATTTCTTCATCTGAATGATTGGATAAAGATTGCATAACCCTGTGGTAACGACTTGATATCTATATCTTCCCAGGTGTATCATTACCTTTGATAGTTCAAACAAAATAGTACAGTGAAGTGATGATTATTTAGATCCTACCCAGTCAATGTCATGCAGTTTACTGATGATTTATTGTACTGTATTATAATGTGTATTTAAATGATCAAACTTGTCAAGAAAACATTTTTTTTTATAAAAACAAGGCCGATATACGGTCAGTGACTGTATATTATAAATGAATATACGGTCAATGAAATTTGACTACGCAAATAACACAGCTGCAGTATATAATACAAATCTGACAATATATATAATGACCATATGGATCATGGGATCATCATGGACAAAAGCACACGAAACTGCAAACTTCAGTTCAGATTTGAATATAAAATTAGGAAAGAAGGTCTTTTAGTTGATGTTTAAATTTTGACGAGTGAAAACTATATATACTTTGCTGTTCGGTGGGAGCCAAGGCTTCGTGTTGAAGACCGTACTTTAACCTGTAATGGTTTACTTTTACATATTGTGACTTGGATGGAGAGTTGTCTCATTGGCACTTATACCATATCTTCTTATATCTATTAAAATTATTTTTATCAGTAAGTTTTTATCATGACAGTTGTATATTATTTATATATATAGAAAAAGAAAAAATGAGGTTTGTCTCATTCGTAGTTTTACTGAATTTTCAATGTCACGTGACTCTATTGCTAATGATATACTTGAGGTCAAACCGTGACCTGCTTTCCAACTGTGACGTTGATCTGTATAAACCACTGACGTCATAATGTTTGATCCAACGTTTGTTATTTCATTGAGGTTCAGGTGTCGCTGCCGATGAGACTTGAGACGGGGAATTTTAATAGCACGTGTTCCTTGCTGTTCTAACATTAGTATCTTTACTTGCTTTTTAGTGGCCAGACTGTAAGAATCGTCTTTTATGGTTTAACGTCCTTCACTAACTAGTGATGAATTGCATACATTTTTAGAATGAATGTTCGACTTAATATTGAATTTTTTTAGAAATCTTTGTCCAGAACTCAACATGTTGCTCTTAAAAAAAAATCAGATAACAGTTTTTTTATCATTTAGTTTAGCACTTCTATGAGCCTTGGGCGGTTCCAAAAACCCCTGTGGATAAGTTTTTTGCTAGTTACGCCACTGACCTAACTAGTTAATAGAAAATGATCTTGTTGAATATAAACAAAGAAAATAATATCATACATATTTATTTAGTTACTACTCCTATACAGTAAAACAAATGGAACAGTAGTATGTACTGATGTTCGAGTCCAAAACTACGTTAGGTCTATGCTGATTGCTGTTTTGTTGTTATTACAAATAGTTAATCTATTTTCAATGGCAAATACTGGAATCTAAAAAACACCAATCTCTCCAACTAGCTATTACCCGGAACCATTTATACTGCAATTTATGGGTCATTGTCTTTTGGCTAGTATCTTTGCACCCAATACCAAATATATATATAAATTTTGAAAAAGTGGTTGGTTTTAAGTTACCACTCAAGGAATACAGAAATCGTGTTTCTGTCGATTCTAGGCTTTTAAAAACTTTTATATTCCCTTCAGTTATGACTCTGTTAGAATCCAAAAGGTATATATTTGTTCTTCGTTGTTTCAGCTTGCTTAAAATTATAGTTAATGAGTTGATTTATATGTCACCACACTATATATGCTTCCCATTCACATAGTTGATCCTTCCTCTTTGTTTCAGCCCTTTTTGTCATTAATTGCTGCTTAAAACAGATTAGAGAAGTTCCTTATAACATGACATGTACAATAAAAGATGAATCCTTATAACACAACTGATTCACGTAAGTGAGCTAGCCCAACTGGTTTACATGTGTGCATCACAGATCTTCTATTGATAGAATACAATCAGAATATCATTGCTTCTGGTAAAATGCTTTATGTATTTTTATCATAATCATATTTTTTTCCTGTTGTATTGATTTAGTCTGGAGTTTGATGTTTTTGGTTTGAGTGTTTTAGGTGGCATAGGCAGAAATCGTGTCTTAATTTCTCTTTCAGAGCCGATGTTTAAAAATTGCCAATCCGATTGTTTTGTCGTATCTTGAAAATCATTCACGGGACTATATACGCCTTGAACAGTTCTAGAATGATGGTCGTTAAGATTTTCAAAAGTGTCTTCGCCTGCATATTTATCAGCGACTTCTATATCCAGAGTAGTATGATATTGGTCGGATTCTGAGTAGCTATCTGATTTTTCTCTTTCTATTTGCTTCCCGACTTTCGTATTTTCTATTCTTGTGTTAAAGAATTTTTCGTAAATGATTTTGCTGACTTTATCACCTGGACCCCTAGGGATAAAGCAATCTTTAGTCGATGCCTTGTGTAGCCTGGAATATCGGTAGTTTCTTTCACGGGGCATATTGTTCCCGCTTATCATATCCAAAGCTAATTCTGCGCCTACGTTTAAAATTTTAAAAGAAGCTGTTGTCTCAGGAGTCTGTCGCGAGACTGGTTTAGGCCTTGATTTCAATGACATGGCTCTGCTTTTCTCTTCCTGTTCGTCCCTGACCTTATTTATGATTATGGACCTTTTCATGTTTTGTGGCAACATCTTTAAAGGTTGAAGCATTTGTGGTGTTACAGACCGATTAGTGAAGGATTTTTCTTCCTTGCAGTTTTGCTGTCGACCCGGCAACAACGGTGGTAGTTTCAGAGGTTCCAAGCAGGATTTTATCTTCTTGTTATGGTGCAATGGTGGTGATTTCAGAGGAGCGGGGTAAGATTCGTCTACGTATTTCATATTTCTGTTTGGTAACAATGGTGGTAGTTTTAGTTGATCGGAGGAGGATTCATTCATGTGTTTTATATTTTTGTTTGGTAACAGTGGTGTGAGTTTCAGTTGATCGGAGGAGGATTCATTCATGTGTTTTATATTTTTGTTTGGTAACAGTGGTGGGAGTTTCAGTTGATCGGAGGAGGATTCATTCATGTGTTTTATATTTTTGTTTGGTAACAGTGGTGGAAGTTTCAGTTTAGTGGAGGATTCGTCCTTGTTCTTGTAAGCTAACTGTGATGGAAGTTTAACGGGAATCGGAATTTTTGATTTCCGAGTTTGTTTAAGCAACACGGTTGTACGCGCCTCCTTTCTAGAAATATTTTCATTTCGTTTGCTATCATTGTAAGCTAACTGTGATGGTAGTTCAACGGGGATTGGAATTTTTGATTTCTGAGCTTGTTTTTGCAACACGTTTGTAAGCGTCTCCTTTCTAGAAATATTTTCCTTTCGTTTGCTATCTTCTGCAATTTCATATATCTGCCATTCAATATCAAGTTCATGGTTGACAAAACTAAGTTCTGATTCAGACCTACTGCATGTACAGTAAGGGTCGAAACACTGGCCTGTAAAACATTCGTCTGATTCAAATTTATTTT
Organism: Mytilus californianus; assembly: GCF_021869535.1. Taxonomy (NCBI): domain Eukaryota; kingdom Metazoa; phylum Mollusca; class Bivalvia; order Mytilida; family Mytilidae; genus Mytilus; species Mytilus californianus. The sequence continues at coordinate 53,349,739 of NW_026262679.1, read as the reverse complement.
CGTGAATCGGTGTCATCACATTAGCTCTGCCCGTTCTTCCCATATATACATTGATACTTCCGATGTTGACAGTGTTGGTATCTCTCAAACGTCTGACGTTCTTATTTGTGCGTTCGTTGGATGTAATAAGAAGTTCTTCATTGAACATATGGTAATAATTGAGTTTAACATTAAGAATGAATTTTGGAAATGGATTTGGAATTTTGGATCGTTTGGTTTTTTCAATTGCGTTAAAAATATTTTCTAGAGCATTCTGATAATTGAGAAGAAAGTTTTTCTGTTTTTTCAAGAAATTAAACCGGTCTTTCATTGAATTTTGCAGATGGTTCATGCATTTCTTCATAACATGCCTGTCAGCTTGATAAAAATCTATGTGTTGTTCTATTTCTTGCCTGGTTCTATTATTTGATAGTTCGCTTGGCTGCATATTATATAGTCTGCTAAGGGTTGTTTCGATAGCGTGCTCCTTTTCCCCAACTAAAAACCTCCAGTTGGCAAGCAACCTGAAACAAATATGCTTATATTAATTTGTGTAATTAATTACAGTATTTAGGTTTAAAAATAGATAATTCTTTACACAAAAAAATTAACTTAAAATTGGAATATTTTTCATGTTTTTCGTGTATCTATTGTAACGTGCTAATGAAATTATAAAAAATCAGCATTCAGTGGCAGTATTAACAAATCCATAAGAACATTAATTCACGAACCTGAAAAAAATATATAATTTTGACTGATAATGTACGATTTTTTGCCTGTAACCGAACGACTTACAGTCAAAAGTCAGATTACTATGTATATACTATGCCATGTTATTGTACAATTTGTTTTTCTTTTCTTTCTATCAAATCATTGAACTTTAAATGTAACCCCTGTTGTTTGTTTCTCGTCTTTCAGTTTTGTTAGTGATATTCACCAGCATAACTTTTTTAAAGGATATATAGGAATCGCATAGCTTGAAATTTATGAGGCATGTAGCTTGAAATTTATGAGGCATGGGAGCTTGCTTCCGTTGACGACAGTGCATGCGAAGCTGTATTTTGCAGTACTTTTCAATATAAATGATTTCATTTACTCAGTCAATATTTTTAAATTGTCTCGTACTATATCTTTTTTGATAAAAACTACATAAAGCTTACTCTTTTCCTTTCTTGTCTACTTCATCAAATGTATCATAATCTCTCCTGAAGTTCTTGCTCCTGGACGTGACTACAAAATACACAAAGTTTTATGTTTCAAAAAAGTATGTGGTATATTTTCTTAATTATGTTATTTTATTGGATAGTTAACGTAACTGTTGCAGTTAGTTCAATTAATCCCTTTCCGACCATGTAGTAACAACTTTCAAGCAACGATCGTAGCTTGAAAACTCGGCAACCAATTGTTAAACGCAGTACTGGGGAAAAGTTATGAGAGCCTACTATCTTGATTCGGATGTCGATCCAGCAATTGCATTCCTTTAAAATTTGCTATGGCGTCATATGACATTGGATGCATTTCCAAATTTTTCGTTTGAGTGCATTTTTTAAAATCTTTATTTCGCTTGTCTTACTTTTAAATTTTGTGTCATTCGTTCTGCTTAATTTTTTTACTCGAGATATTGGTAGATGTTATTAGGACAATAACCCAACAACTCAAAAGAAGGAAAAAACAACCATATAATAATCTTTATTGCAAAATTACACCCATAAGGGTCAAGCAATACAGACAAACAATTATATATTTTAAATACAATACAATACAATGTAATACAATACAATATAATAGAACATATTTTAAGAGTTCAATTATAAATTTATGTAAAAAACACAATCATAAGCTTGTCTGACATGGGTCTGACACCTTCAGTTCTAAAGACTAAACACTCCAATATGACAAACAAGTTCAGGGGTGGGGTTTAGAATGTGTTTAAGTTTATTAAATGCATCAAGATGTTGAAATAATGGTACATAGTCTTTTAGATAAGCAAAAAAATTAGAACGCAATGATATGTTAATGTCACAATACAAAAAGAAATTAACATATAGAATTTAACGTACAGTCTTTAAAATACACAAATATAGCATAAATATATTTCAGAACCATGATTATTTGTATAGAAATTGGCTGATTGCAGGAAAAGTTAATATTTTTATCAGTGTTCGCGAACGTTCTTCATCCTCTCATATGTTTTTTGAAGATCTTACACTTTTCATTATACTGATTGTCTTTTTTTTTTTTAATTTAAGTTGAATTAGTATTCATAAAACCAACCATGCACCTTTTAATTGAAAACCTTTTTTGTTGGTTAGTTAACACATCGTACATTGAGAACGTTCACTAAGAAAACAAAGATTGATCCGACAAAAATCAAAAGAAGGTATATCGTCTCTGAGCGGACGTGCTATGTGAAAGATTGAACAGTAAGACCCTTGAGTAGACCAGTGCTTAACCCCGAAAGCCCCATTGCTCACGCCATGATCATGGCCTCAGTTTTGATAAAAATACTGCGGCTTTATTTTAGCGAAATTTTGGAAAAATGTGAACGACAGCAACACAACAACACATACACCTGACTCCCCCTAACAAAAGAAAGAGAAATCATGCATGGTTCTTTTCAATTTCAATTCATGAGCTCGTGGTTATAAACAAAAGCTATAATTCTGTAGAATTGTGTCCTTTAGACGTCGGATAAAAATAGTAATTCTTGCGGCGGATGTGAAATCGACATTTAAGATGACAAATTCCTGATTGTTTAAACTGAGTTTAAACGAACTGTAGCCATTAGAAACAATAAATTCTGGATGTGTGTCAACCCTATGGATTTTTACTCTAAAGTTATTCTACATTTACCCCCAAACACCGTCATTGGTTTAATAAAGCAATATCTTCAAAGAAAATAAAAACTTTTGTTTATTTAAAATGTGTTCTTCAAAGTCAAAATAAATCGAAACTATGAGCCACGAGTTACACTTTGATGTGCTTATATAAAATTTAATTAGATTCGGTCCAATTTAATGTACACTTGAGTACTTAGTATTTACTAATAATTTATAAGCATAAATGAGGTTAAAATACTTCAATTGAAGTTCGCTTGTAGACCCTTTACAACAAAACACTCGTCTCTTGTTGGACATTTTTGCCCTATCAACCATAACCTAATTTTCAAATCTATATACATAACTCTCGTCTCTCGAAGAAAACATATTTTGGTCGAATCATAGACATATAATACATGTATTATATGTCTCTGGTCGAATGTAGTATCGGCTACCTTATTAGGCAAAAAATGTTCATGCAATTATACTCATTAAAAAAGTTATAATGTTCCCTTTTGAAAGTTATTTGTTCAAAAAGACGGTATCAAACGATGTCTTCAAATATTGATGAATATACAATAGTTTCTTTTTCAACTTACTTCTTTCTTGTGTCTCCCTGGCCCAAAATTGCACCTTAGGTGTAATATTTTCTACTTGATCACTACAAAAGAGTAAAGTAAGTATTTTCAAAATTGGCTGAAATACGTCAGGTTTGGTTAGGTTATATCGCCTAAACCTATATACCTGCGACTTATATGTAAGTTTCGCCTCTGTCAGGCGCACCACTAATGGTGTATTTGGGATCTATGCTATATTCACGGGTCACAATCACATCTGAACTTTGTCATCACATAAGAATTGACACCACTAAATTAAACATGAATGTTTATCTCATGGACGTTTATATATATATACTATTACTAGCTATCATTTATAGCAGTTTTGATTGGATTTGTGTTCCAGATTTCATCATTGTTGTAATTTGTATTTTTTAGGTCAATAAAATCTGAAAATTGAACACAACAGTGTTAGAATTAGATTTTTCTGCTGACAAATTTTTGTCCCTCAACGGGATTCGAACTCACACATTTGATACACTACAGCACCAATCGCTTAGCCTCGTGTCCAGCGCTCTAGACCACTCGACCACATCCGCTATATAAAAAAATAACTTCAATAGTCGTAGTGTTACATTGTCACGAAAGGCGAATCTAGAGATAGACATAAGACATGTGTTTTAAGTGTGTGTAGATGTATATATATATGAGTGTATGTTGTTTTTTTTTCTTCAGTTTGTCACAAACATGTTTTAATTTGTTTTTATGACAATGAAGATTATTTAATTAAAAACGGCATATTGGTATTTACTGTTCCGAAAACAATGGACTTTGCATTTGAGTACACCATAATTTGATCTGTCTTACTTATTGTCTCTGCAGTGCCTACATCTGGTAATAGGGTGGTGCATATCTCAAGTAACTATATAGTTATATAAAACCAAATTTCGACCACGTTCTTTTCGCTGATCAACAAAATTTTGCGGAAGTGCGATTTTATTTGGAGGACTGTTGCGCGGAACATCATTTATATATAATATCATTTTTAAAATAAAACTATGGCTTTAGAGCAGCCGATAAATTGTTTCACTCGAGCACAAGATTTTTTTTGTTATTTACTTTCTTTTTCTTACAACTTCTGAATACTATAAACACTACTATGAATTAGGGCCTGTGTTGCAGTACGTGGTTGTTTTTGTTTTATACTTATTCTGAAATACTTTCTTGTCATCAGAATTTGTCAGTTTTATAAATCTTTGTGCTTGTTTTTGTTTCTTGAGAGGATCTGCCATATTTTATAATTGAAAATAATCGGCGGGGTCTTTATTTTTAAAAGCCGAAGATTTTATAATTGATACTAATCGGCGGGGTCGTGAATTTTAAAAGCCGAAGATTTATTTGTATCCATGTATTTCTAAGGGTAAAATAATAATAATCGGGGGGTTCACTGTGGCTTTCCATAGTCTTTCTATGTTGTGATGTTACACTATTGTTTCAGGTAAGGGTGAAGGTTGGTACCTATTGAAACGTTTAAACCCGCTTCATTTGTTTGCACCTGTCCTAAGTCAGGAACCTGATGTTCAGTGGTTGTCGTTTGATGATGTGGTTCATAAGTGTTTCTCGTTTTTTTTATATAGATTAGACCGTTGGTTTTCCTGTTTGAATGATTTTACACTAGTCATTTTTGAGACCCTTTATAGCTTGTTGTTCGGTGTGAGCCACTGGAATTATGATAGCATATATTGAGACTGTAAAAACATGATTGTTATAATTTATCAAAATTTAAAGTCATAGCTCATGCCATCCATACAATATGAAGCAGGTGTACGCTATGAAATGTGCCATTTTGTTTTGGTGTACTGTGACTTCCTTTTTGACAGACAATCAAGTAAATGTTGCAGTGCACAAATTCAGATTCTTCCAAAAGGTAATAAAAGTCAGACAAATGAAACAGAAAGTAACCCCATATAACATGTAGGTCTCACAGGCTTACATTTACCTAAATTAGATAAATTATAACAATCATGTTTTTAAAGTCTCAATATATGCTATCATAATTCCACTGAGTGGTTTATAGATATAAGAAGATGTGGTATGAGTGCCTATGAGACAACTCTCCATCCAAGTCACAATTTGTAAAAGTAAACCATTATAGATCAAAGTTCGGTCTTCAACACAGAGTCTTGGTTCACACCGAACAACAAGCTATAAAGGGCCCCAAAAATGACTAGTGTAAAACTATTCAAACACGAAAACCAACGGTCTAATCTATATAAAAAAAAACGAGAAACACTTTTGAACCACATCAACAAACGACAACCACTGAACATCAGGTATATGCCGTTATATAAAATTAGTATTAACTTAAATTAAGCTTAATATGCATACCGATTCTTCTTCATTTTTTCTTCTGTTATCTCTTGTTAACAGACTGAAATAATTCAATTATGTTTGCTTCTTCTAAAATTACTTCAAACGGTCATGGTACAGATGTAACTCTGTAGTGAAGGGAGGTGCCGTCACATTGACAACGTCTCCTGAATTATGACGTTCGCTTTCGCCCAGCCAATCTGTACAACCTCCAAACATTCTGCATATGCTGTAAATCTCTGATAGTGCAAGACACACGTTTGCATTAAATTTACGTGAATCAAGCTATCATTCGCTAGCTTTAGTGTGGAAATACCGAGTTATTATATGCAGTCAATTCACCGATCATTTATTTCAATGAAAATCTAGAATTCAATAAAAGACCATAAACCGTATTACTTCTTCCAGGATACAGTAATAATTATACCAAATAACAACGGATTATGAGCACAAAAATAGTATACACAATATGAAATAGGTTTTCGATCTCAAATGCTATCGAGAGTGTTAGAAAGCGCGATATATTGTAAACCAACTAAAATAAATGTTAGCGAGCGATTTATTTTTCGCGACTTTCGCGAGGTGAGAAATATCGCGAATATAGATCATCGCGAAAATATAAAACTTTAATCTTCTCTTATATAAATACAGCAAGAAAATATGAATATCGCGAAAATAAATCACCGCAAAGTTGTCTCAAAAGGGCTCAAATCGCGAAATAAAGTATCATTGGAAATAGGTTGGTTTACAATAATTTTAGAAGTAGCTCTTTTCAAAACAAATTGCTGCAATCCTTTTTTTTTAAATTCTCAATGATCACAAAACTGTGGTAACAATACATATACATACTGAATTTATTTCTAGACTAAGTACATTGTAATTTAATAATATTTTTTTTAAATCATACAAATTTGATTAATAGCCATTAACCATGACAAAAAATATAAGATTTTAGAAGAATGCTAAATTATTAAACTGAGGCATCTCGTTTTGAAGAACACTTCAGTCGTGCAAAAGGGGGTACATATTGAACAAGATGGCGGCCAAACGAAATTTACATACAAAATACCTCAAAAATCAAAGGTCTATATTTTAAAAACTATCCGCGAAATCATTTCAAAAACAGCATTTTGCAATGACAAAATGTAAATAAAAAATCATAAAAATGTTACTTCATTAAACTTGAACATATAGTTATAAAAAATACTTCGTAAATGTACAAACATAACTAAATATGCATTGTTATACAGTTTTAAAATGTATGGCGTCTATGTTGTTGCAGAAGACTTTGTTTTAGAACAAGCCTTTTTTAATCTTCCTGAAAATGATCCGAAATATCACCGACCCTCATATGATCTGGAATCACAGTCTTAAGTTATTGGCGACCTCCTTTTTATTTTGTTGCAGATGAGAGAAAGCTGATAAGAAATATAGCAAGATTGAAAAACAAATTCGAAATTCTCGCAAAAGATATATAGCCAACAATGTTTCTTTTTCTTCATTTTCCGTATGTAGCATACAGATATAAACTGACACGTCTATTTATAGCTTCTGTTTCTGTTGCAGAAAAGATTATAGATGAAAATTTTTAAATAACGACGGAACTGAAAATTAATATTGAATACATTAAGACAATAATTATCTAACGGGCAAAAGTTGCAACTAATTTTTGCAACTTTAAACAACCTTTTTTTCAATGAAAATGTTGGACCGATATAAGGAATGAATAATTTTACTAACACAAAATTATGTGTTGGACCTGGTACAACATGCGATACTTATTCCAGGTTGTACATGCAACTATAGCGATTGGAACATATTTTTTATGTCGGGTACTTTTATAGCCGTCTATACGGTATGGGTGTTTCTCATTGTTGAAGGCCGTACGGTTGCCTATAATTGCTTACATTCACCTCATTTGAACTTAAGTAATACCACATCTCCTGATTTTATATAGCATTGCCAATCATTATGATAAAGGGTGGTTAAACTTGTTTCGAAACTAATTTAGTAAGCTGAAATTCGCCAGTAAGTATAAGTCTCTACTGTCTTTTCGGAATACATCTGTTCTTTTCTATCCCAACCTTAGAAACAGGTAATTAATTGATATAATGAATATTCATTAGCGTTTTACCGTTGCTATAGAGATAAGTGTTTATCGAGACTAGTTGATATCCTTCATCAGTATTTAAAAAAAGAGAGCAGTCCATTTAAATTCCACTTCCAAGAAATATGCGAAGAGAGAAAAAATTGATTTTGATTGTTAAAATTCTGTAAATTAAAATTATATAGGTGGAATTGCTTTTTATTTTACCTAATGGAGTAACCATAATCGTTTCAAGATGAATATATTGGAACAAAATATTCTTAACCGTCATCAAAGTAGAACCAAAAACAGAATGTAGTTGCCAATAATTGCTCACACCCACTTCATTTGAACTCTAGTGGATAGCTGTTTCTTTGATAATCACACCATATGTCTATATATTTTTTTTTGATAATCTTATACAAGTGTGGACACAGATCAGTGTGGATATTATGTTTGAATGTTTGACAGTGTTTTCTGACAAAACAAATTCTATGTATTTTTCCCATAGTTTTCTATGTTAAACTGTGTTCCACAATGACAGCCATCCTCAATATTTTTCAGTATTTGGGTTTTAAGAACAGTATTATAATGGAGGATACACTTTTTGTACATATTGTATGGATTACCAAATGATTCTGTTAAAATATGTTCTACTACTTTGCTTTTGGATAAAAAAATACTAAAAATTAGTAGAGGACCACATAAGCTGCATTTCTGCATTGGTTGTGATTTAAATATGCAAGATGGTTTATAAGAACATGTATGTATGTTCTTCTCGTATTGTTCTAATTATGTCTGTTGTGGTTGGCATTTCTTACTTGGTACACTGTAGTTAAGGGTCATCCCAGTATCATTTGTGAAAGATTTCGTTTACTTATTCAACATTGTTTCTTAGAAGATGTCTAATAGTTCAAAGTGATGATAATACCTGACATTCACATGGGAATAGATTAGCAAGAAAGTTCACTTCTGTTGTATCAAACATGTATTTTAATTCTTTCTTTGAAATTGTCTCTTTTTAAGATTATCCATGGCCTGGTTGAAGTTATATAAACATGATGAAAGACAAATTTACCAGTATGAAATAATTCTAATAACATGGTGTATCCAATTTATTTGTTTATGATTCTTAATTTCTATAAATAGATTATGACAAATAGTGTAGACTTAAAGAAATATGAAATAGGTTTTACAGAATTATTCTTGTTTCAAGGTTTGTGTTATGTGGATAAAAATATAAATGAAACCTGTAGGATGCAGTTTTGTTGTGGACATGGTATAACAAAATAAACAGTGCTGTAATCTGTCAATTAACACTAACACAAATTAAGAAATAACGAAGGAATGATAAAAGTTGAACAATGATGGCCTTATGAGTTTCGATACATATGAATGAATTACCAGTTGTACTTAGGACTCTTCAGTAGACAGTACACATGGTTAAAAAGGTGACAAAACCACCTAGCATCTTATTCCAGGTAGCAATGTTTGGTATATTTCAATGTGTTTTTTTATTTGGCTATCTGGATTCAAAATGTTTGTTTCAAATGTAAATAAAATGCGTTAATCTCCCTTTAACTACCTATGTTCTGTTGATGCTGCTTCAATAATTCCATGTGCTGACAATTTCAACAATCTTACCTTAGTTGTTTATATGAAGATATGGTTGTCTGTTTATGAATTTCAATTTCACAAAGAATGCATTGGCATAAGAATGAACTGAGTTTAATGCAAAGCACTTTAATAATACGCTTTAAAGACAGAGAGCTCAATTCAGTGGTATACTTCTTGAACACAACTAACAAACATGCATAACTGCATGGATCGGAGGTCATGAAAATAGACATGTCAATTAGTTATATCATATGTAAATAAAATGTCTATGTACATTGTATAAAACTCATACAAATTTCTGGTAAAAATAGTTAGTAAAAAGCAAGTACATGTAGATGTCATTACATGCACAAATAAATAGAATCAAATTCATAACAGTGTGGACGAGACCATTCGTTGGCGCGCTCAATTCTCCAATTGACTGGATAAGATAAGGTAACCGTTTGTCTGTTACGCCTTCTTAATACGTTGTTTTTTACAAGGGACATTTAAATGTACGGGGTCACCAAAGGTTTCTTAATGCCCGATACTACAGGCGTATTGATTAAAATTGAATATATTGACATTCTTCACCGACATTCGATAGTCAAATTATTTATCATACCGCACGTTCTTTAAACATTAAAATAAAATTTCACTAGCTTCAAAAGTAGTAATGAATGTGTAAGCAATAACCTTTTTCGGACTTAAAAGCGATTTCACAATTGTCGCTTTCTAAAATTTGTACTGGCTCTTCGTATCTTTTAACTTTCTAAAAGTTTTCATTCTTTAACGAATGCATGATTACTTTAAATCGTTGTGTAATTAAAAGGAATTTAAAAAAATATATTTTCGTATTTTTTCAATCTCAGTGTCGTATTTCTTTTTATCCCTAATTCTTAATTGATATGTATGAGTTTTTTTTATTACTTTTTTTCCCTGAATGATTGAGGACCGCTTAAAAAAAGTATGTATTCCTCCGAAACATAAATACATTTATCCAGGACGGGTACAAGTATCATTCATTGGCATACCAACGTTTCCGATAATATAACTGTTTGATTGCATAACAAGAAATATTTTTTGACTTAGAGAATTGACCAATCCATTGAAAGGGTTGCAATGCATGATGGACTACTACGTACTTTATCGAGAACACGCGTGTTTTTCAGTGACCTACAACTCACTTTTTCTTCTTTTGTATCTACGTTTAATAAAGCATAGGTTGTATGCTCTGATTAGAATAACAAACTGGGCAATTGACCGACCAGTCCACTGAATGAGTTGCAATGCATGATGGAAAACTATGTGTTTACAATTGTTTATAACTGCATGACATACAACACAAATTTTAACACAATGCCGAAAAATGAATTCATCCTTATACCTTTTCTTCATTTGTGTTCACATTTATGACACAAAATAAAAATGGACATGTTTTACATTTAATATATTTTTTTCTATAATTTAATGATATTTATAGCTCTGCACATTTATTGTTATTTCAAGTAAAACTCTTGGGTGTGATGATAAAAAGAATGTTTAAAACAAATTCCTTTTAAATTTTGTTGAAAGAATATTTAATTTTATGTATGGAAATGTGAAACAAGCGATTACTCAAATCCCTACTGGAAGGCCTCTGACAGACTGAGTGAGCGTAAAATCATTGTTATCGATAGCCGATGAGAAACAAGTTAAAGGTAAATGATTTGGTATTATTAAAAACATTATCATTACGGTTGTCCACACTGTTATGGGACTACCTCTATATCCTGAGTATGATCGGAACAGCCCAAACAATATATTCATATTTTACCACGGGTGTGTACTCGAAGCGTTTAAAGAACGTCATATTAGAATGTACATTATACACTGTTGTATGGCTGTATGAAATTGTTTTGCGCCTACATCAATATTTATAGCAGTGAAAAATTTCCTGTGGATAAATATATATATATATACACGAGGCTGGTGTCACCGTGTGGACGAGTGGACTACATCTAGGCATAAGGTCTATGCAATTTTGATAAATATATACATGTATATACACGAGGCTGGTGTAGACGCACTTGCATGCACAGAAAAAAGCCAACAAATCTAGATACATGAAGATAGAGAGAAAGAAGTATTGATAATTTTACCCTGAGTTTTTTGTATTTTTCTTTCAGTAAAATATGTTGTTGAGGATCAATAAATTTATTCTTATTTTCGGAATAAAGACACTCCAATGAAATGGATGTATTAGAAATGTCAGATGCAGAAGCTAAACTATTTTACTCTCCAAGTATGGAGTCAAAGTCTCGTGACAGTACTCATGTAGAAACTAAAACTATGCCTAGTGCGTGTAGTAATTCATCAGATTCAACAAAAAATGCAAGTACAAACAAAAATCATGTACTATAAAACGTTTTAAAACAGTCTATTAATTGTGAAGTAATTGCAGGTCTCCCCATGTATGCAAGATATCACAAATTGACAAATAATTAGATGACCATAAGTCCAAAGGAAGGCATCAGAGAAAAAAAAAAAGGATTTCAACATAGCCAAGACGTCATAAATATTTGGCTTAGATGACCATTTGATATTTTGGGGGACCAGAAGGATTTTTGCAAATTGACTATTCATTTTCATCTGTTGCTATGCACATGCTTATTTTATTCAGTGGGTATGATATTCATTTTCAAAATCATCCTCCCCAAAAATCAAAGGGTAATATAATACCCTTTCCTTTCAACTTGATACCCACATGTACTACCTCTGTACCTTTGTCTTCGGGTCAAATCCTCTTATATATTTTTGGCTTCTACAGACCCCTCATCTGTGTTGTGGAATCTCAATAAATACTTTAGGATTGCAAAATACGTGTCAATATCGTCGTGACAACTATGAAATCTATACAATAACGTCATTCACTACAGCATTATGGTTACAACGTTACCATAGTTCAATGCTAGTACTTCGCGTATTTTCCGACATTCTGGGGGCCGACAAAAGTGAAATATGTAATGAAAAGTTAAAAAAAACTTTACGTTCACAAATAAAATAATTAAGTCATTTAACCATAACTGATCAAATTAAAGTTTATCTCTCTGTCCATTCATAGATGTTTCTTCTGGCACACACGGCAGCCTCACGAAACGGTAATTTCCCATTGCTATGTTTAGGGGTCAGCATTTTATATTCCCAATATGAATTCCTACTAAAACCCATTTTACAATGTACTGAAACTTGATCACAATTTTAATCATATTATTCTATTGTGGAACACTTATTTTGGTGTTTGTCTGGACTGCGACGAAAGTCGCAGAATGTGAGATATTGGGATGACAATCCGGTGGCGGCACGAAAACTGTTTGCATTAAGCTTAATATTTTAGAGGATCAAACGTAAAATTTTGATTTGGAAACGAGCCAATATTGATGCGATGCGCTCAGATTTAACCAAATTTGCAGAGGAATTTAACTCTGAATATACAGAATCTACAGATGAAAGTTCTCTGTGGTCAGCATTTACAGAAAAATGTTCAAAAGTAATGGAAGAACACATACTATCTAAAACGGCTTGTTAGAGATTTAGATAACCATAGATAGACATAGAAGTAAACAAATGACAAGAAAGAAAAAATGAGATCATCGAAAGCAAAAATAGATGAAAAGTAAGAAACCAGAACAAATTTAAGAAGATAAAAAAGATGCACAGTCAACCTGCAGAAAATCCTATAACTCTTACATTTCAAATATGTTAAGTTCTGTCAACACTAATAACCCCAACGATTCTGAAGTTTCATTAAAGACAAACCTACTGAGTCAAAAGGAGTAGCACCCCTACTGAACAAAAAGCAAATATACTGAACGACCAATTTACACCAGTTTTCTCATCAGAACAAAGAGGAGAGGTACCAACAAAAGGCAACAGCCCATACTCGTCTGTACCGGAAATAAATGTGCAACAAGCTGGAGTTTACAAACTACTAAATAACATCAACCAACATAAAGCGACTGGACTTGACACAATACCAGGGAAACTACTGAAAGATTTAGCAAAAGAAATATCACCAATTCTAACAAGCATCTTTAATGCATTAATTGAACAAGGCAAAATACCAGACCAATGGAAAGAGGCTTTAATAACACCATTATTTAAAAAAAAAAAAAGGAGACAAAGGGAATGCATCAAAAACTATCGTCCTGTATCCCTGAACAAAAAAAATTTCCTATATACCTATTATAATATAACACAAGGTACTTAACTCGCATTTTTGAAAAATGTCACCCTGTCGCGAAATTCCGGTATATTTCGATTTCTCGGTTGTCAACCCCACTAAAACTTGTTATGCCGTAAATCGGAATTGATTTATCTACACAATGGTGTATAACACGCCTACCTTTGTTGTCGGAATCATTCGTAGCAGTCCTACCCAAGTATGTCAACCGTAATTATTTCGTTTATACCTTGTGTTATACTAAGGTATATAGGAATTTTTTTTTCTGAGACAAGTTCCTGTGTCCCTAACGTCGATTTGTAGCAAGATCATGGAACATATACTGCATAGTAACATCGTCAGTCATCTTGATGCAAATACCATCCTGTCTGAAAATAAACATGGTTTCCTCAAAAATAGATCATGTGAAAGTCAGCCTACTATTACTTTACAAGATCTAGCAGATGGACTCAACAGTGGGGATCAACTGGACTTGAATGGATAGTTAGTTTTCTTCAGGGCCAAACACAGCAGGTTGTTTTAGTTGGAAAGAAGCCAGAAACATCAGACGTTACAGCTGGAGTTCCTCAAGGAACTGTAAAGGGGCCTCTTCTATTTCTTATATAATATATATATATATAATTCGAGAATCTATCCTAAATTGAGGTAAATTACATGGCCTTCCAAATACTCTTTCGATTCCTAACATCACTGAAGAGACATTAATTGTCGAAATCCGGATATGGAGTACAAAAATCTTTGCACCTTTGTTTGCGGTATACCATCTTTGCCGCAAGTTTATTGTTTTCTGTTTGGTATTAAATTTTTAATTAAGATCCATTTATTACACCTTGTGATCCGTTTATTTGGCAATCGCCAATGGCAGTCAGCAGGGTTTAAGAACATTTGTTGTTCGACCTGTTAGTCAAGTGCGTTTTGTTAAAATATACTTTTTCACTTTTTTGGTCTTTTGGAAAATGTTGTTTGTGCTGTATTTAGACCCCTCTAACAAGAAATTTGTTTTTGCATGCACACGTATAAAAATTGCGGTTTTTATCCAACGCAATCATAGGTTTGAACGTTGTTTTCAATTTAGACTTGTATATATATATATATATATATAAGTCTGAAAATTACACCCAACAGTGTTAGAATTAGACTTTTATGCTGACAAATTTTTGTCCCTCAACGGGATTCGAACTCACACCTTTGATACACTACAGCACCAATCGCTTAGCCTCATGTCCAGCGCTCTAGACCACACGACCACATCCGCTATATAAAAATATAACTTCAATAGTCGTAGTGTTACCTTGTCACGTAAGGCGAATCTAGAGATAGACATAAGACATGTGTTTTAAGCGTGTGAAGATGTTATATTATTATTTAATACACAATGTATTTGTTATTTGTCAGCAATCTAACTCAACAATTTTTATATACCGTATGGGATAATGATTCAATTCATTATACAGTCACTAGAAATAAGTATATCATACAAACAAGTCTAAGCAAGTGACAACCATACAATATATATGCCCACTGGATCTCAGTGTGTTTGAGACACAGGGTTAATACAAATATTTATATAAGTCTGAAAAATTACACCCAACAGTGTTAGAATTAGACTTTTATGCTGACAAATTTTTGTCCCTCAACGGGATTCGAACTCACACCTTTGATACACTACAGCACCAATCGCTTAGCCTCATGTCCAGCGCTCTAGACCACACGACCACATCCGCTATATAAAAATATAACTTCAATAGTCGTAGTGTTACCTTGTCACGTAAGGCGAATCTAGAGATATATATAAGTCTAGAGATTTGCGAATCTAGAGATATATATAAGTCTAGAGATTTGCACAACGATACTAATTTAAGATGGTATTATACGAAGATGTTGTTATTAAATCGTGTTGACAAATATTTCGGCTTAACAAATAGCCTTCTTCAGTGTTAATTATTTTTTTGTTTTTGTTTTTGTTTTTTTGTTGTTTTTTTTGTATATATATATATATATATAACAAAGAAGTCTAAATTGAAAACAACGTTCAAACCTATGATTGCGTTGGATAAAAACCGCAATTTTTATACGTGTGCATGCAAAACAAATTTCTTGTTAGAGGGGTCTAAATACAGCACAAACAACATTTTCCAAAAGACCAAATGAGTGAAAAGGTATATTTTAACAAAACACATTTGACTATAGCTGGTCGAACAACTGATGTTCTTAAACCCTGCTGACTGCCATTGGCGATTGCCAAATAAACGGATCACAAGATGTAACAAAATAGATCTTATTATTATTAATTTATTACTAAACAGAAACAATAAACTTGCGGAAAAGATGATATACCGCAAACATGAGGTGCAAAATTTTTTACACCATATCCGGATTTCGACAATTAATGTCTCTTCAGTGATGTTAGGAATCGAAACGGTATTTGGAAGGCCATATAATTTACCTCAATTTAGGATAGACTCTTGAATTTTGAAAGAGTCAAAATAGGATGAACGGATCATATAAACCCGAAGGCAAATATAATACAAGCCCAAACGAAAAAATATAAACAAGTCTAAATTGAAAACAACGTTCAAACCTATGATTGCGTTGGATAAAAACCGCAATTTTTATACGTGTGCATGCAATACAAATTTCTTGGTAGAGTATATATATATAACATGTATAAATGACCTGCCATAAATAGTAACAACTAAAGCCAGATTATTCGCAAATGATTGCTTACTTTGCAGAGAGAAGGACACCATCTTACTCTAAAGAAAGACCTAAGCAATCTACAGAAATGGGAAGACACATGACTAATGCATTTCAACCCTGACAAATTCGAGATACTACGGTAACAAACAAAAGGAAACCAATTACCAAGAACTATACCTTACATGGAAAGATTAGATTAGATTTAGTTAAAAACGCAAAATACTAAGGCCTTACTATCCGCCACAAGTTATCATGGAACTACCACACAGAAACAGTAAACAAAAAAGCGAACAACATCAATTGTTTCTTGAGAAGAAATATCAATTCCTGTCCAAATAAGATCAAGGCACAATGTTATACGACACTAGAAAGACCAATAATGGAGAATTCTTGTATCATTTGAAACCCAATAACTCAGAAAAACATCAGATAATTAGAAATGATGCAGAGAAGAGCTGAATGGTTTGTTACTGGCAACAACAGAACCACCAGTAGTGTAACCCAGATACTAGAAGCCTTGCATTGGGTCGAATCTGTTGTATCCTTTATCTCAAGTTCGATTGGATAGATGCGTTCAACATAGTCGCCAAATTTTGAATTATTTATTGAGAGAACATCGTCTATATGTAAGTTCAATTAAGAGTCGGCACATATGTACAGTTAACAATAAACACAAGCTTAAGCAAGCCTTTACAACCAACTATTGCATATAAACAAAACAAGATTCAGCTAAGACAAACACACATAATCAAAACAATAATATAATTATCAAATACGATAAGCATACAGAAAAGTCAAATACAAAAAGTATACATCAGCATTAAAAAGAAATAAATTAGGTTAAAAAAAACACTAAAACATTTAACTTATCTACATAGATGATTTACAAAATTTTTATGAGGATAACACAATTACAAAATCATCAGACGCACTATTATATGATGTCTGGATCCCCCATAGTTCTTCATTTCTGTAATTACATAAACGGTACTAATTTTTCTGCACCAGATGCGCATTTCGACAATCAATGTCTCTTCAGTGATGCTCAAGTTCAAAATATTTGAAAATCCAAAGCTTATTAAAAAGATGAAGAGTTATAAACCAAAAAGGAAAAAAAAGTATAGCCAAAGCCGGGCAGGGAATCAGAGCTTTGCATGAGGGAGATACATACCTTAATTTTAAATAATTTCAAAACAGTTTTCTTGCGATTATTCTCTATTCTTTATACTTTATCTCCCCATTATTCTCTTTTCTTTATTATTTTGTCATCTATTCTTGATTTTCTTTGCATTTTTCTGTAATGTAGTATAAGCATATATAGCAGGAATGGTAGCCTAAAAAATTAGAATCTTATTGCAATTATCAAAAATGTAAAAAAAAAGATATAGCATAAAAGCAGGAATATATACAGAAATAAAGGCAACAGTAGTATACCGCTGTTCAATAGTCATAAATCGATTAAGCGAAAACAAATCCGGGACAAAAACCAAAACCGAAGGAACACATCAACTATAAGAGGAAAACAACGGAACCACAGAAACACTGAACTGCTACAAAAATAAACACCAACATACATAGAAACTGACTTTTTGATAACAACTGCCATTTTCCTGACTTGGTACAGGACATTTAAAGACAAATGGTGGGTTGAACCTGGTTTTATGGCTAGCCAAACCTCACGCATATATTGCAATGTTAAAAATACCGCTAAAACGACAACATTACGTGAGAGGAATACAGTACAAATAAACGCAAGAGCGCATACAGGCATGACAAAGCAATGTTTGGTATTTAAAGGCACTGCAAAAAAACATTTTGTAAAATAGTAAAATAAAATGCACACAAGAGTCATTGAAATCATTTTTGGCATATTATATTATATCTTCATTCATGCCATATTCTTCTTTCAGCTTCTGTATATAGAATGGAAATCCGTCTCCTATATTTACTTCAGCAGATGTCATGCTATTAACTCTTATTCTACTCCTCTTCAGCTGAACCTTCCATACCTTGCCTGAACTATAGTATTCCCCTAAGAAAAAACGCACAGAAGCCTTAAAAAGTTCAAATCTGTGTGTGATTTTCGAATAATGCTCGTTTACACAAGACTCCTCTGCCAATAAGGATTTTGCTGCTTCAGTTGATTTATACCAGAAATAAAGCCATAGTAAGGCATATAAGACGTCTCCGCCTCCAATCTTGTCCCCTATTACAGTAAGTTGACGATCAAATTCCCAATTAAAACCAGGAGTTTCAAAAAGAATTCCCCATGTATCCATATCCCGAACAAAAAAACATGGCATCCTTAATTTGAAAAAATGACTTCCTAAATAACTGAGAATGTTTTCAATGCAATCGCCAAAATGTGTACCCGAGCATTGTATGTCTCCATGAACATGGAACATTAAGGCAGTTTTGAGCATGTAGGATGATAAATTGATACACTTTCCGGGATAATTTATTTCCCCAATAACCAAAGATTTTAGAACTTTGTAAGCTTTTTTGTGTTTTTCATCCATATTTTGCATTGTCTTTAACTCAATGGCAGCAAGTGTTATAAACCAACATGGTGGGTCTGGAAAATGATCTTTATGGCAGGATTTGGCAATGATGTGGCATCCAGTTTCTTGTAAGTCGCATTGGAATTTTTTAGGGAATCCAGAATATGACAAAACAGTTGTCACGTTTGGGTGTTTAATAGCTGGCATTAAATCTATTCCAATTTCGATTGAATCCTTTGGTACGAGACCAGGTGAATTGTTCGAAGGTGTTAACATACACGAACCGACATACTTCAAAAGTAACTTCTGTTTGTGATGAGGAATGGCTGTTATCTTCCCTTTCCTTGTTTCGATTGAAAATTGTTTCTCCTTTAAAACGGACGAAAGCTGTTTCCAAAAATCATAAACGATCTTCGATGGTTCCCCGAGATATTCCTTTTTATGTGGTAGATATTTGTTATAGATGGTCTTTACATCAGCGTCGACAACTTTGATCTTCTGGAACCACGGTGTACATCCCGTTTCTAACTCTTTGCTTTCCTTCCTCGACAGATTTTCGAAGACAATCATAAAATCAAACTCATCTTGTGGCCCGACTTTGGTACCTTCGTAAAAACTCCCAGATTTAATAATTTCCCCAATTTTAAAAGCCGGGTTTGCTGTGCCAACATTGTCCAGAATATCACGGAGAATTTGTAATGTCTTATTTTCTACATCGTTAACCTCCTCGTGGTCGAGCTGAAATGTACACTTTTCTTTATAAACCCTCTCCAGGAACTTTTCTCGCATAGGTGATTTTATCTGAAAGTATACAAAACATTTATGAGACCAGAACAATTAATAACAAAGGTCATGTAAATCATAAAGGTAGCAACGGTTAAAATATACGTTGAAAGTTACTTTTAAGTATTATGTCTGTATCTCACAATGAATTGGTGGGGAAGGAAACCCTAGAAGGTAAAATGGGAATAAAACTATAAAAAGATAACATAAGATATAGTGGGTGAATCCTTGAACAGTAAAAGAAAATAGGAAATTGCATTTGATCATCGTCTATCATTTTCGCACTCAAGACTGCGAAGAATACAATTTCAAAAAGAACACATTCCTGGTGTCAAGTATTTTGCCGCTATTCTTTCACGGACTGTAACTAACGTTACCTTTGTAACGTCAACACGTTTATTACGTTATTGTAGTCATACAAGCAAGTAGAGTCATTAAAAGCAATTAGAACTGTTCACACGTATTCTATTTACACAAGCGAAGTACTAACCAAATAAACCCAAACATTGGTGCCGTGACTCATGGAGAAGCTGAAAGCAATTCGTGGTGGACACAGAAGCGCCGTCACAAGACTAATCAATAGAACTAACCAGAAAATTTCAGAAAATGAAATCGAGAACCAAGAACTTTCGGCAGCCACAGACACTCTGATGAAAAAGAGGAACTTACTCGAAACTTTGGACACACAGATTTTAGATGGAACAGAAGTTGGAGATATGGAACAGGAAATTTTGGATAGTGATGAATTCAATTTACATTTGGAAGTGTCAATTCACAAATTCAAGGACATTACATCAAACTCAGGAGCTAGCGTTCTAAAACCTACGGTGAGTGATTTTTTAAATCAAGGTCCAGCAGCACATATTTCAACACTTCCAACAACAAGCAATATTAATCACAACACAAATCAGACACAGGATGCTTTTCAAAGCACTTTTGTAAATCACGGAGCAAACGCAACTTATAACTCTTCTCCGAATTTCTATTATAGACTACCAAAGTTAGACTTGCCTTCATTTTCGGGAGATATTTTACACTGGCAGACATTTTGGGATTCGTTTGAATCAACCGTACACCAGAATCCTGCTCTTACAAACATACAAAAGTTTAGTTATTTAAATTCACAACTCCATTACGAAGCAGCACATTGTATTACAGGGTTAGCCCTAACCAACGCAAACTATGATCAAGCAATTAATTTACTGAAGGAGTGTTACGGTCATCAACAGAAAATTATCAACGCACACATGCAAAATCTTCTTGATTTACCAAGTCCTTCATTTACCCTCAGTAGTATTAAGTCATTTTATGACAGATTGGAAGCGAATATCAGGGGACTTGAATCCCTAGGTCAGACGCAAGATACATATGGATCCCTTCTTGTACCCATAATTTTCGGGAAACTACCCGCAGAAATGAGGAAAAACTTAACACGGGAACACGGAAAAAATAGCTGGAATATAATATCGCTGCGTGAAGCTTTAGCAAAGGAGATGTATGTACAAGAGGCTGGTAATGTTAATACATGTATGTCCGATAATATGACATCAACTGCGTCTTTTCACACGGGAGCCGTTCCTACGACAAGCACAAATAAACAACAATTTAGGGGAAATCAGATCAAGACCATGAATACACGCTTGACAACTAAACCATGTGTATATTGCAAACAGTCGCATTCGTCAGTAGATTGTACAAACATTGTAGACCACGAAAAACGCTTTACCATAGTTAAACAGAAAAACCTTTGTTTCAATTGTCTCGGAAATCATAAAGTTTCAGAATGCCGTTCTAAATTTAAATGCCGTAAATGTAATAACAAACATCACACAAGCCTATGTAATAAAGACAAGACAAAATTACACGATGAGCAGACAACCGCATCTGTAAATACAGTTGATATTGAAGAGGGAAATAGTAACACATCTATATTTTACACTTCGTCAACATTGCCCATGCAATCTAGAACTTATGTACTACTGAAAACAGCAATTTCACCAGTTTGGACAGGAAACCAGACCGTATCCGCAAATATACTGCTAGACGAAGGCTCACAGAAATCTTTCATTTCAGAAAATTTAGCTACAAAATTACAAATTACAACAAAGGGAACCACCACAGTCAGTCTAGCTGCATTTGGAGATGCAAACAGGAACGTACGTAACCTTGATAAAGCGGTTATTGAGATGGAAACCCAACAAGGAGAAAGAATACCAATGGAAGTGCTTATTGTACCCACAATAGCTGCCCCTCTACAGAACCGAATGAATTACGAAGCATCTAAACTTCAGTATTTAAAAGATTTAAGATTAGCACACCCCGTATGTGAAGACGATAAATTTGAGATTTCTTTGTTAATAGGCGCAGACTATTATTGGGACATTGTTGAAAACAATATAATCCGCGGAAATGGTCCAACAGGTGTGAAATCAAAAATTGGGTATTTATTATCGGGACCGATGATCAACACAACAGGTATTACAGTTGCAGCTTCAATGATGAATATTTTGGTACAACATAAGAAGGAGGAGATTGATTTAGAGCGTTTTTGGAAACTGGAATCCATGGGAGTTACAGCAGACGATGAGTCAACACAGACAGACATAGATTTTTATGAAACATATCAGAAATCTAGTATTATGTACAAAGATAATCGATATATTGCCAAATTACCGTGGAAAGACGATTTTCAGGACTTACCAACTAACTACAATATAACAAAACGTCGTACTGAAAATTTAATAAACAAGCTCAGTAAGGACCAAGACATGCTAAAAATATACGGAAGTATAATTAACGATCAAGAAAAGCGTGGATTTGTTGAGAAGGTTAATGAGGAAACCGACAGAAGTACAAGAATTCATTACATTCCATATCATGCTGTTAAAAAAGACTCAACAACAACACCAATACGCATAGTTTACGATTGTAGCTGTAGAGAATCACCAGACAAAGCCAGCTTGAATGATTGTCTAATGTCAGTTCCACCACTTATAAATGATTTGACAGGAATTATCGCAAGATTCAGACTACACAAGTTCGCAGTAACAACGGATATCGAGAAGGCGTTTTTACAGATTCAATTAGACGAAGAAGACCGAGATGTAACAAGATTTCTTTGGTTGAGCGATTCGAGCGACCCTACTAGTCCACTAATCACCTATCGTTTCCGAGTAGTTCTTTTTGGAACAACTTGTTCTCCATTCATGTTGAATGCCACAATCATGAAACATCTGAAAAATAATTTGTCAGATACTGCTAGAGCATTGAAGAGAGACCTGTATGTGGACAACGTTTTGTCGAGCTTTCATAGCGAGGAGAATTTACTATCATTTTATAAAGAATCACGTCAACTTTTATCCAAAGGAGGATTTAATCTTAGGTCTTGGACATCAAACAATAGGAAACTGCGCAATATGGCAGAGTCGGAGGACTGCATGGACAAGAACAAAACTATTAAAATTTTGGGACTTCGATGGAACACTGAAACTGATACGATATCGTTTCAAAACAGCATTAAAATTGATAAGGAGAAATCTGTTACCAAGAGAGAAATTCTTCAACAGTCGTCAAGGATATTTGACCCGTTAGGAGTATTAAGCCCAATCACCGTCCGAGCTAAGATTTTGATGCAGACTATATGGGAGAGGAAATTTGACTGGGATGAGCTCTTACCAGATGATATAAAGAGTATATGGTACGCTTTATTGGAGGACTTACAACAAGCAGTCACACTTGAAATACCAAGATTTTATTTCACCAATGAATCATCTGCAAATATCAACACCAAGGTAAGGAAACTACATGTATTTACCGATCAGCACAACATTATTCAACATTTTCGACGAAGATGGAAAAATGAATATCTTACATCATTAAGGGAATACCACAGGACTTTAGGACACAATAATCAGACTATCAAAGTTGGTGATGTGGTTAAAATACATGAAGATTCGCCTAGAATTAATTGGAAGCTAGCCATTGTAGATGAACTATTGGTTGGCAAGGATGGACTCGTTAGAGCAGTGAATTTGCGTACAAACAATGGACATACAAATCGTCCAATTTCAAAGTTATACCCGATAGAGGTTTCTTGCGATTTGTTTCAATCAACACTTGACACCAAAGAACGGAAATCGAAGAAGGACGCCAGGGAAAAGATTCGCCAGTTGATGTCTTAATTTTATACTTATACAGACTTTAATTTTTCAAATGATTTTTATTTTCTACATACATTGACTTTAAGTTAAACTGTGAATATTTGCGATATCTATGTATTTATTAAGAATTTTTATCATTTTCACTTCTCGGCGCCCCCAGTGTCAAGTATTTTGCCGCTATTCTTTCACGGACTGTAACTAACGTTACCTTTGTAACGTCAACACGTTTATTACGTTATTGTAGTCATACAAGCAAGTAGAGTCATTAAAAGCAATTAGAACTGTTCACACGTATTCTATTTACACAAGCGAAGTACTAACCAAATAAACCCAAACACCTGGTGCGCAATTCTCTGTATGAATGAAGTGTTAATAAGAACAGAGACTCCCAGGAACCTTTAAGCAAATCAGACTTTGCATCACTTTGATCTTATCAGTATGAAAACTTTGAAACTGATTTCAGTCGAACTTTTTGACGAACATTTTCCTAAATTTTTTTAAGTGACATTGTCATATTGGTCTAAAATTTGGATCTACCAGCATGATTTTGGGAAACGGAACCACCAAATAGCCAGTACACTAAATTTGGACCCAACTGGTCGAGTTATTTATCAGAGGATTTTATAATATTTTTTGCTGATTTATCTTTTTTAGTATCACATCCATGTTGGTTCAAGGTCTTTTTGAGTTGGGAACATAAAAGATTTCACTTAATCTACGAATTAACAGTCTCTATAGAACAACAAAATTATTTTACCGAAAAGTAATAAAATATATCATTTTTAAAATTGCTCGGAAAGCTTCGCAGTATCATAAATTAACCAATCCAGTAGTCCAGAATTCTGTGTCGACATGAATTATCATTGATATGGTCATATCTATAAATTAACTGTCTACAAAACTTCGAATTGTTCAAAATACTAAGAATTTTTTGCTCAAGGAATATATGACCCTTTGGAGGGGTTCGTGTTGCTCAGTCTTTAGTTTTGTATACTGGTGTTTGTCTTTTGATAGGTTTTTCTTTTCTTGTCATGGCATTGTCATTTTGTTTTCGACTTATGAGTTTGAATATCCCTTTGGTATCTTTTGCCTCTCTTTTACCTGTATTTGGTAAAACCTTTTGGAATGTTGGGTACTCAATGCTCTTCAACATCATACCTTATTTGGCCTTTTAACCTTTTTTATTCGAGCGTCGTTGATGAGTCTTTCGGGATCGAAACGCACGTCTGGCGTGATATCTTAGATGAGTTATGATACATCAGTGTTTTATCAAAAACGTTTGCCAAATGATCCATAATTTACTTTTATAAAAAATTATAGCCACTTGAAATACAAATATTTTGTTTTAGAAAAAGACAAATATCATAATAAAAACCCCTATATAATGCAGAAAATTCCCTTAAAATGACACCATAAATGTTTTGAGTGACAACATTTTTGTGACGAGATTTAAAAAAAACAGTCGCCATGTTTATGGATACCAAATGTGCTCCCTTCTTGTGAACTTGTTCCTTTATTTGTACAATGATAAACTTCTTACAGAAGCCCTAAAGAAGAATGAAAATACAAAAATATTATCCTTTAATTTCACATTTTGCTATTTCTATAATATTTTGAAATCAAAAAGTTGAAAGTTTCGTGACTTTAATAACCCCATCATGATTTGGTTGACTGTTTTGAAATATCTGTATCATTGACGGATATGTTCCTCTAATTTTCACAATACCGTCCTTTTTTCATCGATTGTGACAGTACCGTATGTAACATATTTCTTATCAATTTATCAATGAACAAAACGATAATGTCGCATTTATGTTGCTCTTTGATTGTTTCCAGTGTTTTGGTATTGTTAGTTTTAGTCTTTTTCTTGTGTTGTCTGTTGTTAGGGGACACATTGCCTACTTGATATATGTTTCCTCATGGTAAAGGTGAAGTCATTCCTTAAAAAGTAACGAAGGCTTATAGACTCAAGAAAATACGTCCAAAATTTTATGTTTAGCGTTCCTTTTAATAGTAAATCCTAAAATGGACAAACTAAAGCTATAACGTGATTATTTGGACGTCATCATGACTGTTATTAAACATCTTTGTCACAGATGCACGAGGTAATGTTTTTCTACTGTCGAAGCATCGTTCACATTGCGTTTTTTAGTTTCCTAGATGACAACATCAACTTTTCATCGAATTTTATACTTCCTAGTTTTGAGTAGAGTTTTATGACCCAAAAACCCGGTCTCGCTCCTCAGGTTTTGTTTGTAAATTGCTTCTTAATCGATATGTGAGATTTCAACATCTGTAAGCTACTGTTGTCTACATTTTTAGATATACGCGCTGCATTATATAAAGTTAAAACCAGTTATGCTTTAACCGGAGCAGTGGCAGTCGAATGTTCCGGAAACTTGAACCCAAATATATAGATTGCATGTGGTTTCATAAATAATGAAAAGTCTAAGTGGAAAATCAATTATATAGAATTATGCTTTAGCAGCCATGTTGAATGTCGATTTTACAGTTATGAAGTGTGACCAAAGTCGACAAGTTACATGTAATTAGATTTGGAAATTGCTTTGCACAACCACTGTCACTAATGACAGTGTACAAACCCAACGTTAATTGTTAACATCGTCAACTCAGTATTTAAGTGAGTTGTTAGGCATAGACTGATAGACACTATTTCTTTCATTTGATTACTCAAGCACTTGAATTCGTTGCTAGTCAAGTAATATCATGCAAAGAGCGTTCGTTAATTCCTTATAAATGTGACTTTAGTTGTGATATGTTGTAACCTCTCTTAATATTTGTCAGGAACTGTCAGGGGAACTGTTCTAGAACAGTCAATAGAGCAGTTCTCCTGACAACTCACACTTGTAAATGAATTTTAGAGTGAAACGGTCATTTTGATCTTAACATCATCTGAAAAGTCTAAATACCTTTTAAGTTATGTTCAGTCGTTCAGTCAATTTTCGGACTTATCCACTGCGACAAATGCATTGCTGCTCAGACAATTCACTAGCAGTCAATTCAGTACTGTTCAGTAGCTTTTCAGACAATTCAGTATGGTATTGATGTGTACAGGTAAATAACAACTACTGAACAGTCCGATTATAGACGGAATCTTATGTTCGTCTTGCAGTCAGTAAAAAAACACAATTGGAAAATTGAACACTTACTGTAAATATTCTATGACAATTACATCCTTCAACAAACGTTTTGAAGAAAGCAATATCTTATACATTATTTATGTTCAGAGTCTGAGACATAACGACATAATGTGTTCTCATGGTTGTATGAACAATTCCCCAAAACTCGATGATGGCAATTTTCAACATGTTACACAGTCTTTCTTCTAGTTGATTGCACAATATTTTCCTTAAACATTCACTGACATCTTCGTTCGTCTTATCATTGCATCGTCGTCAAAAATATATTGGAACGCATTTTGTGTCTTACACATCCTTGGCAACAGGATGTCACATAACATATCATTGCATAAGAAAACAACCATCACCGGATGTAAAGCAATTTACGTTTCATCCCTGTTTACAAGCGATGTCATCTCGAATTTCAAGTTTTATAGGAACACCAAAGAAAAAAATAATGGTGCTTTGAAACACACAAAATATATGTGTATGAATCAGAAATATTTTTTGCAATGAAATGCAGGGTTAATTTCCTACAACTGTCAAATTCAAAGGAATATTTTTTCTACCATTTTTAGCATGAATCCGGATGTCACGTACTATGTTTTGGTGATATTTCACCTAAAGTGGAGTACCTCCTTACAATCTTGACTTAGCACACGAGATAGAATTGCTGACAGACACAAAAATAATAATCAATAACTAAGTTTTTACGGCCAACCCTCCTCCACTACAAAAAAAATGTATTTGGAAGACATTTTGAATTATATGTTATATTAACATCTTTAAAATTTTTTGCTGAAATTCTTGCACAAAAGGATTTTTTCAACACTGTGGGAATATTTCTTTTATGATTGTTAACAGTGCATAAAAATTAATCAGTGTATACAATCTTGACTTATCGTACGACAAGTAAGTGCCGAGGGCCAGACAGTTGGACAGACAGAGAGACAGACAGACAGACAGACAGAGTGACTACTATAGGGCCTAACAATGTAAGAACCTTATAAACAAAATGTAGGTATAGTATAGTAAGACGTTGTAATACTTACCATTCTTGTGTGACCAGGAGGAACAGGCAGATAAAACCAGGACTTTGATGAATCGACTGCGGGACGGTCGAATATTTGATCAAATACTATAAGGAAGGCAATGCCAGATCTGAAATATAAAAATTATGATAAATACATGAGTTTGGGTGGGGTCCTTCAATTTTATGTCATTTTTCTCTATTCCTTATAGGGGGCCTCGGTGGCCGAGTGGTCTAAGTAGTTACTACTGTATTCACTAGCCAGTCAACACTGAGGTTGTGAGTTCGAACCCCGCTCGTGCGGGTGCATTCGACTCCAATCTTAATTGACTAGGATTGTCAGTTTTCCTATCGAAGGTCGGTGGTTTTCTCCGGGCACTCCGGTTTCCTCCACCAATAAAACTGGCCGCCACGAAATAGCCCAAAAGCGGTGCTTAAAAGTGGCGTTAAAACACAAAAAATCAAAATCAAATCTATTCCTTATATTTTTTATTCATTATTCTTTACATTTTTGAACCCCATCATTCTCTATTGTTTAATTTTTGAGTCTGTTTTCCCGTATTCAATTTTTAGTCCATTATTCGGTATTCTGGAAACCCGATGCAGACCCTCCCAAATATGAAACTTTACAAATAAATTCATTTGAAAGTATTATTGTGTAGCATTTAAATCACAAACAATGTCAAGGATTTACAAATGTATAATTGACACAATTGCACAAGTGCAAATATGCGGAATACAATTAAATGGTAACAATAATTGTAAACAATTAGTTTATCAATGAGAATGGAAATTGGTCCCTAAAGTAAGTTGATCATAAGAGTCAATAAATACTATACAACAATGGACCTTTATTATACTTTAAGATTAATTATAAAATGTTCCGAAGGAAACAC
Source organism: Mytilus californianus (assembly GCF_021869535.1). Taxonomy (NCBI): domain Eukaryota; kingdom Metazoa; phylum Mollusca; class Bivalvia; order Mytilida; family Mytilidae; genus Mytilus; species Mytilus californianus. Next base: position 53,320,900 of record NW_026262679.1, on the reverse strand, counting down.
AATAAGGGGACTATCATGAGTAAAGGAGGATATTGAAATGAATATCCTAGCTTGAAAGCACTGAAAATAATCATCTTACTCAAAAGAGGATGAAAATGAGAAGTCTGCAATACAAAACGCAGGAAATAATTGTGTACAAAATTGAAAATAGAGTAAATATGCGTAGCAACAAATGAAAAAAGATATGCCTCAGTTACCGCAAAAAATCCTCCTGTACTCCTCTACCCTGAATATCAAATGGTTTCCCCCTCAGCGAAATCGATGGAGCGAAAAAAATCTAATACTAAAAATAAAAGCCTATAACCATTAACTGATTTGACAAATGCTGAAATCATAACTACAGTACCTGGAATTGTTGTTTCTGGTTTGACGTACGTATTCCGCGTTGATAATATAGACACAAATCACAGTGTATTTAATCAAAATACAAGATAAAACTAGTTTGGAATATCTACCAAATAGATAAAAACATACATGAATCAACTTATCAACATACTTTATCCTCCATTAACAACTTCCTTCATTTAGTTTTTTTTGCCGGTTTCTGAGAAACTATTTGATAACACGATTCACCGAAATAAAGATTGATTATGTCGTAAATACTCGGACATGCTCACCACACCTACATGCAATTTTCGCCACGCCTACAAATCGTATTATCAATTCTAATCACTTAACATGAGCATTAGCGATAAAAAATTTGCGGTGTATACCGTTATATTATGGAATACCTTACTCTTGCAAATGGAAAGAAAAGTCTTTCCCATTGTATTTAACTCGACGGAAAAAATACTAGAAATATATCTTTTTTACATCAAAAAGAACATCTTCAGCAAAATGATTGCTAAATCCAATTATGGAAGACCATTTAAATATTTTGTAGGAGTTGAGGTTGGGTATATTTTTTCGGACGGGATTTTCATTTTGAAAAATCTTCCTGCACCCACCAACCTCCCCTCTTCCTGCACATCGAAATAAAATGTTCCCCCCCTCCTTATTACCATCAATGGAAAAGTTCTCCTGGTTAATGTCCATGCTAATTCTCAAACATATCCCACTTTGAACGAATAGTTTCCATATATTATATATATTATTGTCAATTTGTCTAATAGATATGCCACCTTACTCATTCATTGCATGTTTAGGTGACTTCTCATTATAAACCTGTTCAAAATATATGGGTGTTAATTCCCTCTGTTTTTCCCCTTTATATTTCCAGTTGAAATGAAACAAAAGAATTGGAACTCTTTATAAGGTAAAATTTGCAAATTTGTTTATTTGAATTAATTACATCTGTTTCGATGGCCTCTAAAAGTTTAATGTAGGTGCATATTTTAGGATTTATTTGTATCTGATATACATGTTTGTAATCAAATTATATTATGGAGCTTACAGATATTTGTAAACCTTTAAATGAAAGTCAAATTTTCACAAAAAACATCACAGTAAGTGCAAATACTTTCGGATCTTTAACATGTATTAAACATAAATTCCATCAACAAAATCCACAGAAAGAAGAAAGACAGATCTTTTAAAGCATAAATTTTCGTCTCTGCCCCCCAACAACAGTATTTTGGGAAACAATCCAAAACAAATGAACAATAATCTTATCGAAAAGAGAAAGTCAGATACACTTTTTTTTATGTTCAGGCGTATTTCAGTTGACTATTTTTCCTTGAAACGTATAAACGGAGGGTATCACCAGCCTAGTAGTCAGCATATATGTACTGGAATCAATGTCCTCAGATTATAGATTTGACAATCTTTTGGAAATAGTTTTGTTTTTGTTTCAAATGCACCACTTCAACTTCCTGATTTGGCTTCCCCATTGTTTTGATTCAAGCGCCACTGGTGAGTCTTGTGCAGACGAACTGTGTGTCTGGTATTTTTCTTCTTACGGCATTTATCTTTAATTGTAGTTACAGAATTAACTTTTTTAACGTTTTATCAACCTGGGAAGGTTTGAATTGTTTCCCAAGAAAATTTAGAGATACTATTTATTCGCGATTCATCTATTTAAAAATTATTTTTGTTCAAAGTCAACTTTCATGTGTTTTACTTATTTAGATAATAATGTTTCATTATTCAATTTGGTATAGGCTCAGGTGACTATCTAAAGGGGCGTGGAAGATTTCAAGGGGACATTTAAGGTGTAATACCACCATTGTTTTTCCCCTATTAGTCCATGTTAAATTTGCACTTTTTAAAAAATTGTGCAGAATTTATCTTTGTTTCAAATAAAGAAATACTTGGCATGAGTAAAGTTTTATCCTATCCGTACTACAGACAAAATTTCATTGCATGTAAGATAATAACCATCACTGGAAGTTAACCAATCAAATTTCCACCCCTTTCTTTCCTGTTTACAAGCTTTAGTAAACATGTAACCTCAAGTTTCCAAAATATTCTATAGAAACACCAAATAAAAAAATAATGGTGCTTTGAAACACCCAAGTTATATGTTTATGACTCAGAATTTTTTAACTGCAATGAAATGTAGGATTAATTTCCTACAACTGTCAAATTCAAGGGAATATTTTTAATTGACCCTTTTTCGTATGCAACCGGATGTGACGTACTATGATTTGGTGGTATTACACCTTAAAACTCATTCGAGTACTGACAACACCATGGCAAAAAACGAAAGACGACGAAAAGACAAACAACTTTTTAACGTATCCAATGGTCTTCTGTGTTTGCTCAGTATATAATAATGTCATCTAAGAAGACTAACGAAATGTTACAAATCTTTTTCTCGAAAACAATGTTGCATCAAACGCTGGAAAATTGACGGCGGTTTGCATGATCCGAACGCCATTCGAATATATACATAATGTTAAAACGATGTCGTTAAAGCAGTTTTCCCGGTATCACTTTCATGCATCGACACAACATTGTATAATCTATTTATTAAATCCATTGTGGGAAATAACTGTGTTCCGCTTTCCAATTGTGAACTTTCCATTTCCATGAAGCAACATTCATGCAGCGCCTGCATACTGAGTATATATCTTCCAGTTGATACAATTTTCCATGGCTTGTATTTCCTATCATTGTTTCCTTGATAGATGGTTGCTGCACACAAGGAAGCTCTTAAACCAAAAGTTCCAAGTTTAAATCATTCATTCGTAATATTTACGGACGTCATCACCAGTTGGTTGACCGTTATGAAGCATCTGTTACACAGATGACGACGCATATGTTCCAATTGTCGTAACTACAATCCCGTCCCCTTTTCCCCTTATGTGACCTACCGAATTAGACTTATCTCTAGGTTTGTACTTACATGAGCAACACGACGGATGCCACATATGGAGCAGGATCTGATTACCCTTCCGGAGCACCTGACATCACCCCCAGTTTTGATTGGGTTCGTGTTGCTCAGTCTTTAGTTTTCTATGTTGTGTTTTGTGTACTGTTGTTTGTCTGCTTGTCTTTTTCCTTTTTTAGCCATGGCGTTGTCGGTTTGTTTTCGACTTATGAGTTTGAATGTCCCCTTGGTATCTTTCGCCTCTCTTTTAAAGCATCAAATGATTCCTCAATAGGAAGTAGTGGATCGCATCTTTGTAGGACTTCATTTTTCTAAAATCCACACATATACGCAGAGAATTGTCTTTTTTGTACTAATACGACAGGTGAAGTGAAGGCACTCGTGTTTTCACGAATAAACTTGTTTTCAACTAGTTTTTATATATCAACATTGACCTCTTCATACTGTGAAGGCGGAATTCATCAATACGGTTGAGCAATCGTTCATCATCTAAAGTGCGAATTCTATGTTTCCCAGTTGTTTATCTAACATCACCGTCATCTTTCGAAAAGACATGACTATAGTTATAAAACGATAGCTATAGGTTCTTGTGGTACAGTAGCGGTCATTTCACTTTTTATCTTTGCAGTGTATAGTTTATCATTATATTCTTCTTCCTCAAACCACATACGCGCTTCTTCATGTATATCCAAAAACAGAATATGAGGTTGTGATCGGACTGTTTGTTTAAGATGTCTTTGTAAAATATTATCTTGATCATTTTGTGAAAACTGGTCGCACAATTGTTTTTCTTTATTTTGTATCCACGTAGAGTCGAGTCTTTATTTTTAATTTTACCCATTAAACCCATAGGAACGTGAGAATTTCCTAAATGATTCATTTGGATTTTGCACAGGATCCACAAAATTCTTTTGAGATTTGGTTATAGTATCCTTCACGCAAAAGGCTTTTTCTTTAATTTCTAAAATTTGATTAGGACTTTGTCGTTCTAGATGAGAACGCTATTTCACTTCATCTTTAGCAGAACCTTAAAGATTTAGATGTATAAAATCCGTTCGTTCCTGACATGTCATTTCACGTGAATGTAGCACAGTATTAATATCTTCAACCTAATCTTCAAGCGGGAAGTTATAACCCAGAAAATGTAGGAATCTTTCTACCTTTGTACACACATACAAATATTCTTTTCATTCGGTGCTTTTTTTTTTTACTTAATTTCAACACTAGGTTACCAGGATATTTCCTAGATTCTATTCTCCAATTCATTCACTTGCTTTTCTAAAGACTTCCAAGTATGATTACTTGCCATTTTGAACTTTCAAAACTATTGAAAATATAAAAAAAATCAAACAAATGCAAAAAAAACACATTATATAACTTCAACTAATATTCACAAAAAGTGAAGCAATGCATCATTATAATCACTTATGAATAAAACACATAATCCAGAATAAAAAAAATAATTCACTCATTTCAACATATATCATTGCAGTCACATCCTATATTCCAAATAGTGAAAAGCACAGTTACTACAGCGGTCTTCATTAGTTTAACGGTTTCAGCATTGTTAATCATCTTCGTTAAAGTTCGCCTTTCAATCATGAACCCCCTGTCTCTGGTATATACTATATTCATTGCTATCTGGTTTGTCGACGACGCCATATGTGACCAGGTGGGAAAAGGGTTTAGATGAATTGAATGCGGAACGTTCAAATAGTTTATTAAGGATTACGTACCCTTTTTTTCAATGCCAAATATACGGAAAATTTATAAAAAATCACCAGCCTTTCTTCTTGTATTCTAATATTTGACAATTCACTACTTAAAAGATATGGGATAACTGCATGCAGTGCTACCAATGTTTTTCATAAAACAAGATTTTAAATAAAGATATCTGTAAAAACAAGTACAGATATGGACGTATGCAAGCACACCTTTTAAGGTGCGCTCAGCTTTAGTGACTCAACACTTGTTTTTTGGGATTGTAGCGGTTGTTTAAATACTTTTTATAAACAATAAACACTAGCACAATACGGATCAACAGGTGAGTAATATGTGTGTAATATGTTATAACGAAAATCTTGTAATAAAGTATGTGGATTTGCTGTTAAGATCTTGGCTTGATTTGCTCTGAGACTACTATAACACAGAGATTGGTCACTATAGATTTATCGGATTATCTGAGTCTCCGGTAGTTAGCTACGTTATTTTAACGTAGTTTCGTATTCGACCGTAGCAGACGACATATATCACCTATCACTGAGAATACTATAACAGTATCGGATATTATTATTTTTCTTTTAAAAATAATTTAAAAACAAAATTGAAATAATCAAAAAAAAAAAAGAATATAGTTTTTATCTTTCAAATGCAGTTATCTCTATTCATATTTAAATTTTTGTTTTTAATCATTAATAATTGTTAATAGTTTGTTATTATGCGGCCACTCTTGAAAATGTGAATGTGATTAATCTTATCAATCTTACAGTTACATTGTTTTGCTACACGTCCGTTAATTGTATCTAATATAGAATTATTTTACCTGTAAAGACAGGTAGTCTCAAAAGCATGGGAGATGAATTTTGTTTCACAGCTGGGTGCCCAAGGTACACGAGGCTCCGTTTATTGCAGTAAACTTTTATTCTATACTTGTAAGGTATTTCACTGCTGAGTGCCCAATATACATGTTTATTGTAGTAAACCTTGTCAAATATCGTCGGTGCACTTGTGGTAGGATTCAGGAGGGTGTGGATGGGGTTTTATAGAATGGAGAAATAGGGGCAAAAAAAGTATAGAATGGAGAAAAATGGACCGACAAATAAAGAATAGAGAAGAGAAAATAATAAGTTATTAAGATTTAAGAATAGAGAAAAATGGCATAGAAATTATAGGAAATAAAGACAAGAAATTTTGTGCTTCAATACAGAGCCGTAAAGTTTTTGAAAATTTGAATATTGTCTATTGTTAAAGTGTCGTATGTTTTAGTTATATCGCTATGCTTTTTGTAACCCTAATAATTGAGCAACTCAGATGAAAAGACTTGTGATTTGCTTTAGTTTTTTTAGCCACAGCAAATATAAATGTGCTTGTTTAATGTTTGGTGACAAACCATGTTAATTGTTGTCAGCATGATGCTTTGTAAATAGGTTCCCTATAACATTTTTTTGTTGGGTAACTGCTGACAGTTTACCATGTGAAAATTCTGAGAAGCCAAAAATAATGCGGATTGTATAAATACGTAGCAATGTCAGATCTAAACAAGAATGTTAAATATGATAGCATATATTGATGTCACCTTTCTGTAAATTCAACTTCGATTCACAACTGCTTGTCAATGGCAAATATTTCATGTACAGTCAGCCTGATTAAACCGAAATGAACTATTTTCAAATTATGTTTAAAGTTTGTTTTTATGTTATGTCGTTACACCAATGTCCCATGCTAGTGGTGGTGATGAGCGCCTAAAAATATTTAACATTGTCACATTCTTTATGTGCCCGTCTCAAGTCAGGAGCCTGTAATTCAGTGGTTGCTGTTGGTTCATGTCCGTCATATTTGAATTTTCGTAAATTGCTTTGTTATTGTAGACACTTCGTTTTCTCTAGTGAATTGTTATATATTTTCCATGTCGGGGACTTTTGAAGCTGACTGCACGTTATAGGTTTTCTCATTGTTGAAGGTAATTACGGTGCATTCCAATAACTTACATCCACTTCATTGAACTTCATTTGGACTAAAGGAGTTTTCTGATGATCATTAGCAAAAATATATAAAAATCTCCTTAAAGTTTGCTTCAAGTGGCTATTCCTTTGATATATAAAGATGTGTGGTTACTTGTTTTTTTTCTTTCATTGAACTGTTATCCAAACTGAGCGTGTTAGTGAATTTCTGCATTCCTGTCTTAGTTTTAATGTATATAATAATAAAAATGTATATTCAAAGACTTAAATATTTATTTCTCCATGTAAGACAAGCATGACAAATTCAATGAAATTAAAAAAAATACTAAAAAAAGTCATTTTCTCCTGTAGTACTTCTCCCTTCTTCTAATGCGTGATTTCTTTCTTGGGGTATTCCTACAATAAAGAATATATTATAAATAAAAAGAAATAATCTTTGTCAAGTTTATAGCATAGGCAATTCATTAATTTTTAAGACAGTAATCTGAGACTTGAGACTCAGCAGTAATTGACCAATCATGTCAATATGGATCAAAATACTTAAACTGATAAAGGATGCAGACCAAAGGTGCATGTACTTTTTACATCATGTTTGGGTCATTTATTTAAAAAAAAATACGTCTATTTAGGAACTCATGATGTACTGGTATTTCACATGGTGACACATTTTCATTGCATAATATTATTATACTAGCATGTATAGACTACATATATATTATCAAGGGAACCAAATATAAATCTAAATTTCTTTCACTAACAATACAAATTCACCTATCAGACCTCATGTTGTGTGTGTGCAACTTGTCTCGTGTGTTTCTCAGTTCTGCAGCGGGAACTTACTGATACAGAAAAATTGGAATTTCATATAATTACAAATTTTACATCATTACATCGGTTAATTACTAAGGCTTGCACATACATTATCCGGAAAACAGATTGTTCATCTGAATGTAAGTTATGGGTGAGTTGCTCATTGACCCTGTCCCACGGATTGGTGATAACTGGAGGTTACTTTCCGGTTTGGTCGGTAAATTCAAGTCTATAACTGCACTTATTTTATTTAAAGTGCTTAAAAACCAACATTTATTATTATGTCAAATCTTATATTCACACTTACCGGAACATAACACTCTTTATAAATCCACATTTGTTAATTATTATTTTCTCTTTCGCTGTCAAAAATGGCGGTCGAATCCTTCTTGTCAATCATTGCGAGTCACGTGCCGAGTCACGTGATCGAAGACTTACAATTAATTACTATTTGACTGGTCAGTACGGGAAGTGACCAATCTCTGTGTTATAGTAGTCTCAGATTTGCTAAAAAACGAAACCTTTCTATTAAATGCAATAAGACAATACATATTATTGCTGTGAACGACGTTTCTCTCCGGTATATGTTCAAAATGACAAGTTTTTTTTATTAAGTATTTTTGCTTTTTAGATATTATTGCCCCTAGAAAATTTCTGTATACAAAGGCCTACAGAAGGGGTCATAAACCTTAAATATAATAGAGAAGGCTATGATATTAAGATTTTTCAAATAAATGCATATGTATATATTATTTTTAATTACACAATTGCTAATATATATCAAATCGAAATATTAATCAAACGACAACTATAAATGTAAACAATTTGCTAACCAAGGGAAATGAAAGTTGTTCACTGAAATAAGTAATATATAATATATAAGTATATAATAAAATACTATCCAACATCGAAAGTCAATTACAAGTAAATAAGAAAATATTAACATAATAAAGTATGAAATACAATTAGCAAAGTCAGTGAAACTAAATCAAATATTCAAGAGGAAAACTGTTCACTTGACTGCATACCCAAGAGATTAATCAGCTGATTTAATTTATTGATATATACACTTTTCATGCCCCCGTTGCTTTAAGTGTTACCCTTGTCCGTCCGTCCAATTTTCGTTTCCGCACTCTAACTTGAGTTTTCCAAATTTAATGAACCTCATACACAATGCTGAGAACCAAAACTCGCAGACATAGTTCGAATTTGGACAGTAAGTCACTTACTGTTCTAGAGTTGTGCCCTTTATAACTTTGAAATTCGCATTTTTTTTGTTTGTTTCTGCACTCTAGCTTAAGTTTGGCTCATGCAAATTTTCTGAAATTCATACAAAATGCTGAGAATAAAAACAGACAGACAGTGTTTGAATTTAGACAGTGCGCTTACCGTTCTAGAGTTATGCCCCTTCATAACTTGGAAAGCTGCTATTTTTTTCTGACTTAAGAATTGCCTCATCGTAAATTTATAAAATTGTTCACAATGCTAAGATCCACATCATGCAGACAGAGTTCGAATTTGGGCAGTGAGTCATTTATCGTTATAGAGTTATGCCCCTTTGTAACTTGGAACATCACGGGGCATGTGTGGCCTTAAACATATTCTTCTTTTATTTTTTAATAATAAAATTTCATTAAAATTTGTCTTTGATTATGTTCTGTTTAACTCTTAGTAACCTAGAACTTACTATATTATATCCATACTCTCTTACTTTATCCATTTAAGAAAATAAGTATTGTAATTCAAAAATTCAAAAGTAAAATTGCTGTCTGTGATTTTTTTCAAAATATCGGTGTTGTAATTCTATTACAAAATATACATTACTCGTAGACTTTTTGCCAAAATCTTATCAAATATGAACAATTAAAAATTAATATGTATAGATTTCTCCAAGATGGCAAAACTAACACATACCGTTGGCTCTTATTTTCCATTGTGATGAAAGTTTTTTTTTGTTGGAATAATAAACTGTTATAATTTCCGTCTGAACATTTATTTATGTATTTTCAGTCAGATGTTCAAACATAAAGTGATACACTTAATTCATATTTGGAGTTTCTTGTATTTTAAACCTCTATGCCATCTGTTTATTCCTGTTGAAGTCTCTTTTTTCTTGCATATTAATGAATAATATACAATTTTATTTGAAAAACACAGAGTCACAAATATAGTCTTATTTCTAAGATCGTTTCCTGTACTTCTAATTGAATTTTCTTTTTAACAATGCGAATCAAAACTTCTGGGATAATTCAGCAGTCCAGGTTACCCCATATATTTGTTTTCTTATATCAACAAATGTAACTGGTTGTTTTGTTTACACACCCACAGTCAAAATCCAACACTTTATTGTTTCTCTATTAAATTCTGGAAGACCTTAAAATATTCCTATTTTTTATATCTATAGATATATTTTTAAATTCATGTTAAATATAGACAAAATTGCGGTAGGCACCTTTAAATATTTAAAAGGTTTAACCTTCTAAGTTACGGTGAGCTAGGACGTTTTCCACTTGCTATTGATGTAAAATTAAGGATGATATCCTACTGGTCTAAATTAATTATGGGAAAGCAGTCAAAGTATTCTTGTATTATTTATAAGCTACTGTACCACTTGTATTGTACTAAAAACATAGATTTTAGATGGTTAATATGTGTTAAAAATATATTTGATGAATGTGGATTTTCTTATATCTGGAACACACAGCTCTTTTTAAATGATGTATGGTTGAAATATAATATCAAAGTAAGATTGTGTGATCAATTCAAGCAAACATGGAACGAGACTATTCAAAACTGTTCCAAAGCCTTGAATTATCGTATTTTTAAGAATTTATTGTGTTTTGAAGAATATTTTAATATTTTAGTTGAAAAAGATTTTTTAACATTATGTAAATTTAGAATATGTAACCATAAACTTCCAGTCGAACTTGGAAGATGGTACAATATAGAAAGGGAAAAAAGAAAGTGTAATTTATGTAAGCTAGATATTGGAGATGAATTCCATTACATTATTAATTGTCCACATTTTAGAGAAGAGAGAAATAAATTTATAAATCGAAATTTTAGTATAAGGCCAAATATTATATTATTTACTGAAATTATGTCGTCTACAAATAGGACAGATCTCATAAATTTATGTAAGTTTATACGAATTTTAAAAAAGCGAGTGTGTCCTCCTGAATAACTTCTTTTTGTCTTTGTTGTTGTTGTATATATTGTATATTTATGTTTATGTATCTAATGTATTGTATTACATGCATGTCTTCTCTGTACCTATGTATTTGGTGATGAGAATAAAGATATATATATAAGTGGCAAGTTTAGTGATTACTAATCTATATAACCATGATGCCTTAAGCGACATAAAATAATTTTTAAAATTAATTGACAATTTGTAAACCTCGTTTGTCGTTTTGACGTATCATCAGATTTCTATTTACTTTGTTTGGTTTGCTATCCAAATTATAGTTTTTTGTTTGTAATTCTTTCAGATAGCTTTCTGGGATTAAAGTCATATGAAGCTTCAAGTCTTAAAAAAAAGTTGAATATGTTTTATACACTCAGTGGTGGATTCAGGAAGGGGGGTCCAAGTGTTGGAACCCCCCCTTTATTTTTGCGATCAATGCTTTTGAATGGGGACATATGGTTGGAACTCCCCTTTATCCCCCTTTTAAAAAATGGCTGGATCCGCCCCCGACACTTGAATGGCTAAGTTTTACTATAAAACAAGTGTGCGTGAACTTTCTTGTAAAAGAAAATGCTTTATATTATCAAAATCTTCAAAAATGCACTGCTATTAAATTATTGTCTTCCTGTACACTAATTCGCCGATATTTTCCTATATGCAGTGACCTTACCTACGATACCTCTCGTTAGAACTTCTGCCACCACACAGCGCAAGTGCTAGTGGAAAACCGTGATGAAAAAATGTAAACGAACGTGCACTGGATGGTAAATAGTTATAACTGATTCTTAAAGGACAAATTTCATACAACTAATCTGTTAAGAAATAATTTTATTGACAAATGGGAACGAATAGAAAATATAAAACAAATGTCATAGCTCTTTCAATTTACATAGCCGTCACGTGTTCAACGTACTCTGTGTTGATTGTTTATCAATGTCACGATCCAGTAAAATTCGGCAACAAACTCGAAAGTAAATGGCTTGCGATCAAGAACCACGGAATGAAATATTAGTTGTCGGTGCTACGTTATAGGTTCGTAAGAAATATAAAAAGGGTATACAGGACTTAGTTTAGTATATTTGCATTTATTGGTTCAATAATTTCGATAACATTACAAGAAACTCGTTTCATATGACTTTTTTACATAAAAATAATAAAGGTGTTAAAGTTATTTGTTGTACCGAAATCCCTGACTTAAAATGCCTGTACCAAGTCAGGAATATGACAGTTGTTTTCCATGTGTTTAATGTGTTTGAGCTTTTGATTTTGCCATTTGATAAGGGACTTTCCGTTTTGAATTTTCCTTTGAGTTCGGTATTTTTGTTATTTTACTTTTTAATAATTTATTAGTTATACATATATTACGATCATAGACATATTAACTTTACTGCACACACGAGCATAGCGAATGAGTTGGAAAATATACACATCGAAAGAACGGACCAAAGGAACATCACTGTCCAAAATGGCAAATCAACAATAATGCTTGAAACATTGTCTCTTTTATCGTAAATTTTAGTATAGAGTTCCCCGTGTAAATCTGAAACATCCTAATCAAGAAAAGGAAAAGTGTTGCTGTCGATATTGGATCTATTTAAGTAAGTTTAAGTGATTAAATTTTCGAAGTATGATTAGAAAATTTAAAGCAAAAGTATCGCTAAGGTGAAAGTAAATGTCATTTTTTTCTCTGTATCAAATGGAATTAGACGGACCTTTACTGAGATTAGCCATAAACTATACAGGAACAAGTCTGTCGTTAATGGGGCACAACTGGTGCCTACATTTGTCAAAAAACCTTATTGATAAAATATCCATAAACCTTGCAAAGGAGAACTTTTACAGCTTTAATCATCTCACCACAGCTCTAGTTAGTATATCTATATAAAAATAAGATAGACATGTTTGAGGTAAGGTCAGATCATATTAGGTCAATATCAAAGGCACAATATGTGTCAATGTCAATGTTATAATCCAGTTTATTTTTAACATGAAATACTTCACTCGGATCTCGAGGACTTCGCTATAATTAGGCTACTTGAAAATAACAAGCATCCAATATAATCTTAAGCAGTTGCAAAGACTAATTGATATCTGCCAAAATTTGACATGTATATAACATTAATCTTGTTTAAAATATTTTATGTACTTTCTCAAATAATTGTTTTGTTTTTTTACTGCTAAATAAAATATAAATTAATTAAAAAAAATATCATCGATGTGTATAAAGGCAGTAGTTAGTAATATACATCTTTATTCTGGTATTCAAATGGTCAGTTAGTGCATTTCACTATATAAAGTTCAAAGTTCAAAGTTCTTTATTTTCCAAATAAGGGCCCCTGAAGGGACATAATGACCATAGCACGCAGTACATTATCATGCATAAAACATAAACATAAATGGAGATAAAAATAAAATTCACATAAAGTGGATGAGACTATCATAGAATATATATCATACATATGATCATATAAAATTGCACAACATGAATCTTGTTATGATTATTATTATTTTTTTCTAAATTAGTTCAAATACGTCAGAGTGCCAATACAAATATTATAACCATCATATAGTTTGCTAACAGAGGTACACCTGGTCTCTTATCCAGAAAAGCAAGTTAAAGGAATAAATAAGTCAAGTCACTAGAATGGAAAAGAGACCAAGGTCAAATGCACTTGGACATGTTAGCAAGTGTGTTTTCAGACACCGTACGATATGCAGACAAACTCAATCCTTCTATTTGAATGATCTGCAAAAAGATGTGTTATTTCTATGTGACGTCATCAGACATGGTCGCCTTTTTTATGACTTCACAATATGAAATTCAGAGGAAAGCAAGAAAATTTGACATCATAATCGAATTTTGACCAATGAAGAACTGAAATCAAACGAATCACACGTTGATTAAATAAAAATAATCAACAGGTCAGGAAAAGGATAAATCGTGTAAGAATAAGGGAAAGATATATATATGTATTTGTCTCGAAAAGCTTTTATTTCAGCGTTATCAAAAATGAACAGATTATGATATTCATCCCCTTATCTCGAATGCCAAAATAAATGTTTATTCTTCTTTTTTCTATGCCCGATCATCTTCCAGTTTCTATTGATTTTTCTTTTTAATTTGAGCATTTTAACTTTCAAACATATAAATTATCTACATGATTTACTTCCAAAATGAAAGTATTATATTGACAATATGATACTTTCATGGTTTCAATCATGTATAACCTTTCATTTTGTGAAGAAGAAAAAGAAGAAAAATCCTCACGCGAGGAAACGTATGGTTGCGAAAGACAGAGTCGGATGTATTGATTTCTTAGCATTGTAGATGATACATTTTGTTGACAAAATCCAAAAAAGTCAGATTTGCTAAAATAAAATCATAGTGCTATACCAAGAATATGAAAAAATGAAAAGTTTATATTTGCAATATGGCATAAAACAAAATATATCTGCATTCATAAAGAATATATAGAAATAATGCTGTCGCGACTCAATTGTTTCACCTACATAATTTCGTAATTCAGTAGACCATGGAAGTATTATATTCATTTTACTTCCACGAGTAAGCTGACAAACTAATACATTTCTTTTATTTCTATCAATATAGAAATAGAAAAAAGCAGAGAATAAGGTAGAGCAAAACAAAATGATTTTGATAATATCCCCAAATAAAAATAAAATCTCTAAATTCTAAAAATTAGAAATGCAGAAATAGAAATATTTATACAATTGTCAATCTATACACGTGAAACTGTGAATACTCTAAGCAATACATTAATAACTTATAACAACATAAATAGAACACTACATGTATATGAAAAAATGTATCTTATCAAAGCGCTTGAAAATTTTAATATCACTCACATAAGAAATATGAAGGCGGATTTGTTCGCATAAAACTGTTTTGGAGATACGGTTTCAACCTGGTTGGATTTTGTTACCAATACAATAAACAGATTAATGCCAAACATATATAATATGCAAATCCAATAATCAAATCATTCAAACCAGCGATTATTTCATATTTGGTATGTTGTATTACCTTTTGGAAAGAATTTTTGAAAAGACTAATGCCCCTATTAGAATAAACCACTGTTTTATGGAACATAACACAACAGTTACATTAAAATCCATACCAGCTTTCTTCTGCTATAATACCTTGATAATGCAGATAAAACGTGCATATTAATTATTTTATTAATTCTCTTTTAAGCCAAACAGCCAATTAGGTTCACGTGTTGCATTTCATTTTTAAATGAAGCAACTTCAATGGTATCTTAAATCCATTTCCTCTTTCTTCTTGGCAGTTAACGAGATCCGTTCTTTCTTCTTGGCAGTAAACGAGATCCGTTAGGTTTTTCGAAGTCGTGCTGTGATATGATCTATAAAATACAATAAGTGCAAGGCTGGTGAATTCTTTATCGCGTTACACGGAACCACAACACGTCTCGTTTATTTTTCTTTGTTGATATTTAATGATTTTATGGAGTAATCTTAGCTGTTTTCATAAGTTGTTGTACTTGATATGCAAATGATTTATTAATTACTAATGAATAGTATGCATGTGATTTATATGATTAATATGAAATCATAGGAAGCGACTCAACCCTATATACTTTTTTAGTATTCACCAATGGAATACAATATTTATTTTGGACGAACGAAGAGTTGGGAGAAAACATAAGTTTCATAGCTCTTTTTATCTGAGACACCAGCCTGGGGTGTTGGCTCCCTGCCCGACGCGAAACAGAATTGGACCAGCATCCCAGACTATTTTAAAATAGAATTACTTCCCCTTTTCAAGTTTTATTTCAGATCTAAAGAAAAAGAAAAAAATATCAACAAAATCAGTAAATATGGCTTGATTAATTTTGCGCCGGGATATTTCGTCACAGCTTGTAGCATTTTGACACTGTCTTTGATGTCAAATATATGTCGATGAATATGTCTTAAAAAACTACAATTTTATACTAAACTAACATGCAAAGTAGCTGTTAAATACCGCGTCGACCTTTTTTTTTATCTTTTGTTAATTCTGCAATTCAAATCCTCAGAGTGACGCTTAAGCGATTGATTTTGTTTTTGTTCATTTTGGAAATCGTTGATTGTGATGAACATAATTACTTCGGAAATTATTTGTGAATCCATATTACCGTTTTGCTAAAAAAAAAAAAAAAAGAAGAAAAAAAAAACAGGACACCAGAAGATGAGAAGGTGGTATAAATTTGAATAAGGCCTGGCAATCTTCGAGTTGCGAAAATGAGGTCCATATCGATAAAAAGTAACAATCTGACTATGCTGTTCGGTGTGAGCCAATGCTCCGTGTTGAAGACCATACTTTGACCTATAATGGTTTACTTTTATAAATTTTTACTTGGATGGAGAGTTGTCTCATTGGCACTCATACCACATCTTCTTATATCTATGTTCTTGTTTTATGATTACTCTCTCTGACTTTACTATAACACTTTATCCTGCAATCAGCCAACTATTGTACAAATAACAGGTACACAGATAATTTTTTGCTCTATTTGAACATGTACAGATGAAATCTCCTGTTACCCCGCTTCCATGTTGAGCAATCGGTAATGTGGATATTTCTTTTTGGGTAACAGTTTCATTTTGAGGTCCTCTTCGCGGTCCGCGTTTAAATTTTCGATTTCTTTGAAAAATCAGAGACAATGATTTGGATTGAATAACTAAAGCTTCAAGTGCCGGGTGTAAATTGCAGGATGAAAACAATATATGTACATTGTCGGAAATATAAAATGTATTTGTACTCCCTATAAAACCGGCGAGCTTCGCTTTTCGTCCTGTTTTTAAAGCTCGTACAAATAAATTTTATATTTTCGGACAATGTATATATATATATATTGTATATGATAGTAATCTCAGGTTTATTCTTGTAACATTTTCGCCACTGTTTTGTTAATACTGAACTGTGTTATATTTTGCGTGTTTTGCTTGACCCACATTGGTGAAAGTAATGTAATTTGCAAATAAAGTTATATTATACAAATAAAGAAAATAAATTTGCGTATAGTTGACTAATTGCAGGATAAATATTTTTTAATTTTAATATAAAAATAAGGAGATTTGATATGATTGCCAATAAGATAACTATCCATCAGAGTTACAGGCAATCGTATGGCTTTTAACATGTTCAACAATGTGTAAAACCCATACCGTATAGTCGGCTACAAAAGGCCCCGACATGAAAAATGTGAAACAATTCAAACACTAACAGCCTAATTCATAACAAAACAATTTCCGAAAAAAAAACCAAATATGATAGACATGGACCAACGACAACAAGTGAACTACAGGATTCTGACTTGGGACAGGCACATAAAGAATGTGGAGGGGTTAAACATGTTTGTAATCGGCTCAATCCTCCTCTAACCTTGGGCAGTGGTGTAGCAGTACAAAATAAGAACAAACTGTAAAAATCAGTTACAACTGGCTTTACCCAAAGGATCGATACGAAGCACAAAAACAACCAACATAAAAACAATAGTCACAAAGCACCGAAACCAGAATATTCGCAGTTACTGGAAGCGAGTTCATTGCCAATTGCAGCTAATAAATAAATCATGTTCTCCCATATTAAAGTATCAATCAGTATATACACATCCAACGGATTTTGTGTAAAGAATTAAGTCATAAACAGTGAGAAAAATTCATCTGAAAGAAATGAAACATATATAAATTAAAACAATGCTTTACTTTACTTAACTTTTTCCAAAAGAAATCTTCATTTTTTTACAGAAAAAGATAAACAAACAAAAAGAGACCTTAAAATGAAGTGTTATTATGGCGTATCATCTTTCCGTAGATTTAGCATATACGCAAGTGAGTGCTTTAATAAATTTAGCACAATAATACCGCTTCATAAATTATCTCTGTACCATGGATTTTAGTTTATGAGAATAAAGATATATAAATTATGCGCACACTAATTTAAGTTCCTGGTTCCCATTGAAGAAATATGAAACTAAAACTCCGCCTTTTGTTATTTGATCAATTATGAACATTTAAATACACGTTTAAAACCATTCTATTGTTGAAAGGACATGGGTACAATCACCTGGAGCGGTTATTTAAACACATGTGTGATTCATTATAAAATCGTGACTATATACTAGTACTGTGTACATTTTTACCTGGCGATTTTTATATTAAGGAAACAGCTTGTGCATTGATTATCTGAGGATATGTAAATATAGATCAGCTCAAAACAACAAAAACATGGCGTCTCGATCACGATTAGATCGTAGTGAAGTTAGTTTGTGTGTGAAATATTTTTTATTTTTCTTCAATTTTATTATTTTGGTAAGTAAACAATATATTAAGCCAATGTTTAACATGGGGGTTAGTATTTGGGTCAAAATAGACAGGTCAATATAGAAAATCGTGCCTAGCTTTGATCTTGTTTATCCTTGTATAATCATTTGGAAGTGCTCGTGTGTATGAATAATGGTGTTTTATATTGATTATGTGCTTTATATTGTTTTTGTGTATTTTGTTTATTTTCTTCGAACTACGAAATATTTGTTTATATCTTGTTCATAATCAAGAAATGTTAGATTTAAGCAATCAATCACACGTGTAACATATTTTCATTTACATGGAAACATGTATATGAATAAATACACGTACAATTTAGATCGGCTGCTGGGTTGAGTCAGTTCAATTTCAATATGAAGTATATTTGGGTACACGACCAAAATCCTGAACTGATATGTAGACTCCTTTTCAATCTTGATCGTTATAAAACTTTGCAATCTTGATCCTAGTTCAATTTAAACAAAACATAAAAATGTAGTGATGGGGACATGCATCTGTGTGAAAACTAAATGTTAATTGATATGAAACGTAACTCAAAGAATTATATTTTCTTTTATGATCTGCACCATTAGGTTTTATTAAAACCATTGCGCATTTTTCGTTTATGTTTAAGATTTTAATTCATTAAAAAAAAAATTAAATCTGGATGATATATTTTAAGATGGATTGTGTACAAGCCCTATATTATAATTATGTACATATAAGCAGATACGTCTTTTAAACGTTCAACATCTTCAAAATAGGAATTCTACATGAATAGAGATTGACTTTTAAAAATTTACTCCAGAAATGACTAAGCAATGTGGATTTCCCAGAAGTTGAGTTTCAATCAAATCTCTGGAATCAGAATATAACATTACATGCTTTGGCCAAATTAACATGATTATTAAGAAAATGACTAATGAACTAATGTCTTTCTAAAATTCTTTAATGAACATGCTGAAAAAAAAACGATAAATCGAGTAAGACAGTACTTTTTTCGTTATTGACAAATACCTAATCAATTAAAGGACTTGATCATCGTATTAACTTGATAGATATTTATATCATTACGAAAGAGGATGATACAATGTATACTTCATGTTTTTATCACATTGTCTCATAATATTTTCTCCAGTAAATTATACCGAAGTGGCTATCAAAAATCGATTTAAACATTGTAAACAAAGTCACACCCAACCTACGTCCAGGAAGTGCAGAATTATAGGTACGGTTTGTGTGATTTTGTAGTAAGCATACTTATACACAGTGATGAAATGCATATATTAATCTTTATTGCAAAACTACACCCATAAGGGTCCAGCAACAACAAATAAAATATATACAGAAAAAAATACAGAAAAAAACCAAATGACATGAAACACAAGTGTAAGAATTAAGCTTAATACATAATCATCATGAACCTGTCTGACATGGGTCTATCGTCCTCAGTTCTACTATGAAAGTATTATATTCACTTTACTTCCATAGTTCTACAGACTGTTTAACAAATGACTCCAATAATCAAATCAAATCAAATCAAATCATTTTATTGGTGTAAAATCCAAATATTGGATTGTTACCAAGACAAACATGACAATCATTACAAACATACAATATTTGAATTTAAACAACATTCATATTCTATAAGACTATATTTAGATGTTTTCAATATGAAAAACAAGTTCAGGGTGGAGCTTAGAGTGCATACTACCACATCTTATTATAATTTATAAAATAGATCGAGATTTTGAAATGATGGCACCTTATCTCTTAGATGAACAAAAAAATCTGGGTGTATACTGTCGATTATTAACTAAATCACGACTGCATCTTTAAGCTCCAATATTAGCAGTGACTTCGGTCCAGTAATAATCTTTCCGAAAACAGACACTTGATCGACTGTTTTAAACAGGTGATAGGGGACGATATTCGATATCTATACAGTGAATTACCTTGTAAATTAGTAATATGTTGTAAAAACCTAGGAAATTAATACTTTTCACACACCGAACCCATGCAGATATTGTTACAATATAAATAGCTTTTATTCAAAATACATCAAGCTTTTTTTCAAAATACATCAAGTCAGCTTTTGAAGAATGTTTTGTAGTATTTATATTCATGTTCATCAACAACAATTAAGAATTGGGTGGAAATATGTGAATAACTCTGGCGGAAAGGAAATAGGTATTTCTGAATATATATATTTGAGTATTTTGATTCTGGGTTGCGCCTTCTCTCCCCTCTTCCGTAACATTAACCTCGGGTTGCTTCGGTGATGAAAGAAGTTTAAATATATGGTTCAAAAATTTCCGTCAACATAATCCAGAGAAAACATGATTTATAATTTAAAATTAATACAGGTCATAAAACTTCTTTTGTATCTCTCTATAAGGAATAGTTATTGTATGTTGTATCTCTCTATAAGGAATAGTTATTGTATGTTTATTTTACCTGGGACTTGTTAAAAGATGCAATGATAGTGTTATCAGTGAGAATCTCAAATTTCCTTTTAAGAAAAACTGCGTGAATACCTTTATCATGTATTAAGTCGACAAATAAATTTCACCCCTTCAATATTAAAGACATAAATATTAATAAACACCCCCATGAAATCTTAATAGAAAATTAAAATCAGCTTAAAATTTTCAGATGTTGTCCTTTAACATAGTGAATCGGTTGATTGACAAATTGCATTTTTTGAAAATTTAGGAAATAAAAGATATTTGATTAATACCTCATTAAATGGTAAAAGAAATGATGCAGTGTAAAAGTTTACAGTTAAAATATGGAATGATGTGTCCCTTCCTGTAGTAAATTGGTCGCTGGCATTGCATCTCTTTAATATGAAGGACAGAAATAGTAATAAATACCTCATGAAATCTTAATAGAAATAGTTGTGTTTAAAAGTTTAAGACGTAAACACGGAGAATGTTGTTGTCACTTCCGTAAATTAGTTGCTGACATTGCCTATCTTCAATGTTAAATAAAGAACAGAAATAATGATAAATTCCTCGTGAAATATAAATAGAAATAATGAAGTATAAAATTAACATGTAAACATAGAGAATGTTGTTGTCCCTTCCCGTAGTGAATCGGTTGATTAACAATCACGTATTTTGTTGAATAATGCATTCGTCTTAATGATGGAATACGATGTTACATATATATATATAATTTATTAGTTTTTAGAAGTAAAACAGTGTATTTAACTAGTTATTTTTCCAACGTTAATCAACTCCAACCTATTCCTTTTGTCTACAAAAATCAACTTTTCGTGACGTCCAATTTAAGAAATCGTATAATGATGATAAAATAAAATTTTTAAAAAATGCGCAGCTCCATATATATTACAATATTGAAATTGTTTATCCTCGTGAAGAAATTGTGAATATAGTGACTTTCATCAATAATGTCTGAGAGCTATTTTTTGCACCTGCAACTGATGTTAAAGTTTTTCTGTATACCATGACATCCTTGAAACAAAACCGCAATGGTGGTCTCGTGGCAGCGTGCTTGCATCGACGGTGCGGGAGGTCATGAATTCGATTCGCAGCCGGGTCATATAAAAACGACTTGAAGCTTGGCATTTTTTGCTTCTCCGCTAAGCACGCGGCATTTAGGAGTAAAAATATAGACTGGCCGGCCGGAGTCCGAATACTATGTCCGGATAGGGTGAAATGTCTTCTTGTAAACTGTAATCGTGTGAATTAGCACGTGAAAAACCCGGCTGAGCGTGTAAGGCTCATATTCATATCATATTATCATGTTCTTGTTATGAATATTCATTTAATTTGTCATTCCAAGTTGGACAGCCATCATTCAATCAATCAATCAATCCCCCAAACAATGTCAGAAACTTCAGCTGTGCACAACTACTCAAATGCGTAGAATGAAAAATTACCCTTTCCCGATATTGTACAAACTAAACAAGACTGGGTGCAATTTGACTATTTTCATTGATTGTAAATGTAAGATCTTAAATGTTTATCGTCCTTATTTAGCAATACCCTTGATATACAATGTTAATCAGACCTACAAATTGTTGTTAATGCATTTTACATGGTGTATATTATGATTGTTTTTAAAGGCACCCGAACAAACTTCACGATTAAAGTTTTGTTTGAAAGATCATTCGAAATAGTTTCAAAAGAAATATAGTTGGAGTTTGGAATATTCCCATTATTCATGTTCAAGTTTCAAACTCAAAATGGGCCTATAAGCTGTCAAAAGCGCAGTTTATAGCCCTCTACAAGCGGTATGCTTGGACTCAGAATTATTTATATATGTTGGTATGCTCGAGACGGTATTTCTCTATCTACACTTAGACGGCGACTTTTTTCGATTTTTGTTCATTCCAATGTTTTGATCATTGTAAATAAAAGTTTTCCCGAATGTGAATATTTATGTTAGAAGCAATAAAAGATTATAGCTTATTTTACTTTTATATCGTATCTACAGTATTTGTATTTACACCAAAACGTCTAACCCAATGTTTTTATCGTAAATAAAAGTTTTCTCGAATGTGAAGATTTATGTTAGAAGCAAGCTTATTTTACTTTGATATGGTATCTTCAGTATTTGTATTTACACCAAGACGTTAAATGAAATTGGCTACCCTGCATTTATCATGCTTTTCAATAACATAAGATCAAATCGCTGAAAGACCCCCTTCCTAAATTATTGAAAACTATCATTCTGCATTGACAATACTATCTTGGTGTAAATAAGATACATCCATTCGGGCTAACGCCCTCAAGGTGTATCTAACACTTTTTTTTAAATACGAAGAGCCATATATGCTTTGCTTTTTGCGAGGACGTGTTTAGCAATAAAAGTTACCATTTATTGATATCGTATATCTAAAATGTTTGTAGTTTTTTTTATACCAAGAACCATGGTGTGATCCAGGTTTTCTTTGAAAAATGATTCGTTTCTAATTATTTGTGTCGTATCTGCAATATTGATATAAAGAAGTGTAAACAAGCATTGTCTTGTTGCGAAGATATGTTAAGCATTATAATTACTTTTAATTGACATAACTACATTTTTATTCTTTCAGATATTAAGTTTTACAGCTGTAGGCGTAGGAATTTGGATTTTAGTTATTAAAGAGAAAAAAGTGACCAGCTTTTTAGACGTTTTATTAGACTTATCATTTTGGTTAGTGATATTTGGAGGAATATTTGGTATCATCAGCTTTTTTGGTTGTTTCGGTCCTCTCAGAGAAAATATAACTTTTCTTAAAATTGTAAGTATAATTAAGTGATTCTTTTGTTATTTTTCTAACGACGTACATATAAAAAGAACACAATACATTTTATGAAACTAGTAATTTGAACTTCATGCAATAATCAATCTTTTCAAAAATATACTACAACATTAAAAATGAGTTATAAATAAACTGACGCTAAATACCCCCAAACTAGATAAATCAGACTACTAGGATCGTCCGTTTATCTGTAATGGATATATAAAAAAGACAGCCACATCCGGTCGAAATTAGAAAGTTAAATCCGATGCCTCATATAGCTTTTGCATGTTAGAGAATCCTTGCAATGGATGTATGTTTCAAATGAATTTCATTTCCTTTCCAACAAATTTTCCATATTTTAGGAAGAAGAAGTTAGCAATATCCTTTAACTTTACGTTCCGCTATATAGATGATGTTCTCTCACTAAATAATACAAAATTTGGTGACTATGTTGAACGAATCTATCCCATCGAACTAGAGATAAAGGATACTACAGATACAGTTAAGTCTGCCTCATATCTTGACTTACATCTAGAAATTGACAATGAGGGTCGGTTGAAAACAAAACTTTACGACAAAAGAGATGATTTCAGCTTCCCAATTGTGAACTCCATAGAATTCCATTTCTATGTAGTAACATTCCAGCAGCGCCTGCATATGGAGTATATATCTCCCAATTGATACGATATTCCCGGGCTTGTATTTCCTATCATGATTTCCTTGATAGAGGATTGCTGTTCACAAGGAAGCTATTAAACCAAGAGTTCCAAATGGTGAAGCTAGTTGAAATCATCCCTTCGTAAATTTTACGGACGCCATCACGAGTTGGTTGACCGTTATGGAATAACCGTTTCACAGATGATATCGGATATGTTCCTTATGTCGTAACTTCAATACCCTTCCCTTTTCACGAATGTGACCTACCGAATTAGACTATTTACCGGATTTGTAATAACATAAGCAACACGACGGGTGCCACATGTGGAGCAGTATCTGCTTACCCTCTAGAGCACCTGAGATCACCTACAGTTTTTGGTGGGGTTCGTGTTGCTTAGTCTTTAGTTTTCTATGTTGTGTCATCTGTACTATTATTTGTCTGTTTGTCTTTTTATTTTTGGGCATGGCGGTGTCAGTTTTTTTTTCGATCTATGAGTTTGACTGTCCCACTGGTATCTTTCGTCCCTCATTTACTAAACAATTGCGCTAGAAATTTGTCGTCCATCTCGGTCGATCCCCTTTACAAAACATACCTAGATAATGCATTGTTAATTTGTTCGCGTCAAGAATGCGCATTAAGCATATGCCACTTTTAATCCAACAGCAACCATTCAATCGCCAAAAGGAAAAGTGACTATTATTGCTTCCATTCTTTAACACCTTTTAATCCATTTTTTACATTTTTTTGTAAATTTCGAAAAACCTGGATGAGGATAACATAGCTATCGTGGAAGAAAAGAAACTTGATAAAAATTCAGATATATTGTAATTCGGGTGCTCCGCTCACCAGAATCTTCAATTTTGGGAATAGTTCGTTATAAAGTACTTTGCCTTCTATGACAACCGTTTTGTTTATGATACTCAAATCCGGTCACATAAATCAAGAGAGGATATTTTGTAAGGTATACTTTTTAAGATAAACCGCTTATTTTTACGCTACGCTATGAATAAAGTATAGTAGTCTGCCGAGAACAAGCTTTTAAGAAAGGAACAACATTCCATATCAAAACAATGATAATTTTAATAAAAGATGTAAGATACTTTGCAACTTTTTCAGTGTTTTGAAACAGGTTTGACTACAATCGTAGCCTTCTTTTATCCTGTTAAATTTTCATTAAGATCGGTCAACTAGAATTAAAAGTTATCGCTAATTAGTGCCTACTGACTTAAGACTACGGCGACAAGACGACAAAAAGAAAATGACAAGACAACGAAAAGATGATCTTAATTTTGTTGTTTTATAAAAATGATAGCATTTGTATTATTCACCATCCCCCCAATCGAGTGATCTGGAATCAGTGATTATTAAATGCTAAATGTACACGAACACCAGATAATCATGATTATATCAGATCGGATATGTTAATGAGATCAATTTCGTGTGTTTTGTGACCTAATAAAAACAAAATCTTTTGATGAGGCAGTTACACAAGACAGTATTGGTTCATTTTCTAAATTGAATGATAATTTGTGAGTCATACATTGCATTCTAACGCCCATTTTAGGTAATGATATCGAAATATTACAATTAAGTTTCGAAAATTTTTACAGATCGGTAGACACATCGATGGTTGTATTGTTAAATTAGCAATGATTGGAACTCGTTCAATTCCCCAAGTACTGTTTTCTCATATAATTTTTATGCTCTTCAATATATCTTTACCTTATCCTCTAATCGCACAGGCACTTGTCTCAGAATTTTTTCCCCTATATACCTTGATATAACATTAAGGTATATAGGAAACAAATTTTCTGAGACAAGTGCCTGTGTCTAATCGTTATGCTGTGTTGAAATCCCATTTCGATATACATCCCAGGGGTATATGGGGTATTGAAATATGATTACAAGAACTTCTCTTGTCCCGAATTGGGACCCTGGATGAGGGATATCTTTTTGGCTGTGCGGAATGCATATACATTAAATATATTTTTTTAATTAGAATCCGTACTTTTGATTGTCGACAACAATCCTAATGAAATGCAACATTCGTGATGGAAGGTGTAACAACGTAACAACAATGCACACGAAATCAATTAAACGAAAATTTTTACATAACACGTTATTTCATCATGTTCATGGTTGTAGCACACAGGCACTTGTCTCAGAATTTTGTTCCCCTATATACCTTAATATAACATTAAGGTATATAGGGGAAAAAATTCTGCGACAAGTGCCTGTGTTGTAGCATATTAAAAATGTTATTATGAAAATTGAAATGCTTTTTGTAATTTTATAGGGAGTAAAAGCGTTGATTGTGCACACATTTTTAGTATGGAACGCTTCCAACGCTTATATAACTTTTTAGAACTTTCCCCGAGTTAACATGTATCATCTTTCAATGTATTGGTTCTATTAACACCATAACAATAGAAGATAGGGCGAAACCGTCTTACATTAATTTTTTTTACGAGAAACAATATATTTTAAGAAAAGATGATGATACCGACCTTAAAATATTTGTAAGTATTTATGAAATGGTTTTCATTTATTAAAAATTTAGCAGCGAGAAAAAAAAATTGGAACAAGTAGGTGTAAAATTACTTAACAATTAAAATAAAATGAAATAAAAAACAGGATTTTTATTTTGTTTTGAATTTATGTTACGTGATATGTCTCATGATAGACATTGTTTTTATTTACAACATTATAAAAAGAAGAAAGTGTGAGAAATACCGTCTAAAATTTATTTTTCACGAGAAACAATATATTTACAGATAAGATGCTGGCTGATAACTTTAAATTATTAACGTCATTGTTTTCATTAAATGAAAATTTCGCCCAAAAAAATACCAACAACACTTGTGTAAGAAGGTAGTACGTGTAAATTACTTAACAATTTGAATTGAGTGTAATAAACAGGATATATTATTTTTATGAGGATATATGTTACATGATAAGCATTGTTGCAATAAGGAAGGGAAATGTCAAATTTTATGAACAATTGAATACAAGTTATTTTTAAGATTTTGGCATGAAATAATAATTACATACCTCACCTTTATTTTATAATTTGGTAGATCATAAAATATATATTGTATATATATATTCAAAGTGTTTTTGTTGTATAGATTGATTTAGTGTTGTTTGTTTAATGTAAACATGGTAAAGGAGCAAATACATGCATGTTCAGGACGACAACAAATTAACAATAAATCAAATACTGTAAATTCAGAAATTATTGCGTACATTTATTATTGCGATTTTGCAAGAATGGACAAAAATGTGAGTTTAATTAATGCGATGTCGAAAAATTCTGCATACAGAACTATGTTTCAGTTAACAGAATGCGAGTTCTTATTATTGCGATACTCACTCAGTCGCATTATTCGCATTAATAAAAACCTCGCAATAATTTCTGAATTTAAAGTACTAGTAGTACTAGTAGTTGGTCGGTTCTGAAAGCGGTTGACTTGCATGAAGGTTTAAAATGTCTCCTTGCAACATGGGACCTATTGACTACTTAATGAGCTGAAGCAAGGTTTTTTTTAGAGTGTAAAGATCAAGACACTCTCCTTACACGAAGCATCGGAATAAACGTCCCCATTCTGACTGGACGTGACAGGGTATTTAAACATCCCACACAGCCACACGGACCCTCTCTATTGCACGGGCTTTACTGACCATGTTTCTATGCTCTAGTCAACCTTTGATGTCTAGAGTATAGAAAATTGTTACAATAATGTTTACCCTAAAAATAAAAGAACGTTAGTATGTTGGACAATAGGGATTATAAATGTTGTTGGGTTTAAAAATGTGTCGTTTGGTTACTGCCGCATTGCCGTGTACACTATATCTTCTTATATTGAAATTTGACGGCGAACTTGTTGAAATAAAACGGAGTTTAAATTAGTTTAGCATGTTTTAGTCATGCTATGTAACCTGTTTACAATTAAGATTGGATTTAATATAAAAAAGAAGATGTGGTATGATTGCTAATGAGACACCTCTCCACAAGAGACCAAATGACACAGAAATTAACAACTAAAGGTCACCGTACCGCCTTCAACAATGAGCAAAGCCCATACCGCACAGTCAGCTATAAAAGGCCCCGAAACAATTATTGTTTTAAGTTTAAGCTTGTTTGAACTTGGATTATTACCGTAAATGAAAAATGACCAGAACAGATTTTGAAGTTGAACTAGTTTTGTCGCAACCAATACCAAAAAATATTTCATTTGTTCCTAGATTTTAGAAAACGGCTGTACGCTTTTTATACGACCGCAAAAATTAAAAATTTTTTGGTCGTATATTGGTATGACGTTGGCGTCGTCGTCGTCGTCGTTGTCGTCGTTGTCGTCGTCGTCGTCGTCGTCGTCGTCGTCCGGCGTCGTCCGGCGTCGTCCGAAGACACATTGGTTTTCGCACTCTAACTTTAGTTTAAGTGAATGGATCTCCATGAAATTTCACCATAAGGTTCAATACCACAAAAGGAAGGTTGGGATTGATTTTGGGGGTTATGGTACCAACAGTTAAGGAATTAGGGGCCAAAAAGGGGCCAAAAATAAGCATTTTTGTAACTTTCAGACAATAACTTGTGTGTAAGTGTATGGATCTCTCTGACATTGTACCACAAGGTTCCATATCACAAAGGGAAGGCTGTAATTGATTTTGGGGGTAATTGCCTCAAAATTTTAGGAATTAGGGGCCAAAAAAGGGGCAAAAAACAAGCATTTTTCTAGTTTCATGACAATAACTTGTGTGTAAGTGTTTGGATATTTCTGAAATTGTACTACAAGGTTCCATATCACAAAGGGAAAGCTGGAATTGAGTTTGGGGGTAATTGCCCGAAACGTTTAGGAATTGGGGGCCAAAAAGGGGCCAAAAATAAGCATTTTTCTAGTTTCCAGACAATAACTTGTGTTCAAGTGTATGGATCTCTCTGAAATTGTACTGCAAGGTACCATACCACAAAGGGAAGGCTGGGATTGAGTTTGGGGGTGATGAATCATAAGGGGGTTCAAAAAATTTGGGGGGGGGATTTTTTTTTTTTCCTTTTTTTTCTTTTTTTCCTTTTTTTTTCTTTTAAAATTTTCCATTTTAAGTTGGTTATTTCTGATTTATACTTAAAAGCAAATAATAATGATATGGTAGGAGATACACACCAAACAGGATGTGTAAATTATTATATAATAAGTATTGTGCAATAGCAAGAAATTTTCAATTGCACAGTATTGCACAATAGCAAGAAATCTTCAATTGCACAGTATTGCGCAATAGCAAGAAATCTTCAATTTAACAGTATTGCGCAATAGCAAGAAATATCCAATAGCACAATATTGCGCAATAGCAAGAAATTGTCAATTGTACAGTATTGCGCAATAGCAAGAAATATTCAATTGCACAGTATTGTGCAAAAGAAGATACTTTGTATAAATTGCTTATTTCTTGATCAATTTCAATGGGGTTTTATTCTTGAATTCTTGGGGTTCTTTAATATGCTGAATCTAACCGTGTATTAAGTTTTTGGATTTTGGGCCCCGTTTTTAAATTGGTCCACATTGAGGTCCAAAGGGTCCAAAATTAAACTTTGTTTGATTTCATCAAAAATTGAATTATTGGGGTTCTTTGATATGCCGAATCTAACTGTGTATTTAGATTTTTAATTTTGGGTCCCGTTTTTTAAATTTGTCTACATTAAGGTCCAAAGGGTCCAAAATTAAACTTAGTTTGATTTTAACAAAAATTGAATTCTTAGGGTTCTTTGATATGCTGAATCTAAACATGTGTTTAGATTTTTGATTATGGGCCCAGTTTTCAAGTTGGTCCAAGTTGGGGTCCAAAATTAAACTTTGTTTGATTTCAACAAAAATTGAATATATGGGGTTCTTTGATATGCTGAATCTAAACATGTATTTAGATTTTAGATTTTTGGCCCAGTTTTCAAGTTGGTCCAAATTGGGGTCCAAAATTAAACTTTGTTTGATTTCAACAAAAATTGAATATATGGGGTTCTTTGATATGCTGAATCTTACCATGTATTTAGATTTTTTATTTGTGGGCCCGCTATCAAATTGGTTCATATTGAGGTCAAAAGGGTCCAAAATTAAACTTTGTTTGATTTCATCAAAAATTGAATTATTGGGGTTCTTTGATATGCCAAATCTAACCGTGTATTTAGATTTTTAATTTTGGGTCCTGTTTTTTAAATTGGTCTACATTAATGTCCAAAGGGTCCAAAATTAAACTTAGTTTGATTTTAGCAAAAATTGAATTTTTGGGGTTCTTTGATAGGCTGAATCTAAACATGTGTTTAGATTTTTGATTATGGGACCAGTTTTCAAGTTGGTCCAAGTTGGGGTCCAAAATTAAACTTTGTTTGATTTCAACAAAAATTGAATATATGGGGTTCTTTGATATGCTGAATCTAAACATGTATTTAGATTTTAGATTTTTGGCCCAGTTTTCAAGATGGTCCAAATTGGGGTCCAAAATTAAACTTTGTTTGATTTCAACAAAAATTGAATATATGGGGTTCTTTAATATGCTGAATCTTACCATGTATTTAGATTTTTTATTTGTGGGCCCGCTATCAAATTGGTTCATATTGAGGTCCAAAGGGTCCAAAATTAAACTTTGTTTGATTTCATCAAAAATTGAATTATTGGGGTTCTTTGATATGCCAAATCTAACTGTGTTTTTAGATTTTTAATTTAGGGTCCCGTTTTTTAAATTTGTCTACATTAAGGTCCAAAGGGTCCAAAATTAAACTTAGTTTGATTTTAACAAAAATTGAATTCTTCGGGTACTTTGATATGCTGAATCTAAACATGTGTTTAGATTTTTGATTATGGGACCAGTTTTCAAGTTTGTCCAAGTTGGGGTCCAAAATTAAACTTTGTTTGATTTCAACAAAAATTGAATATATGGGGTTCTTTGATATGCTGAATCTAACCATGTATTTTGATTTTGGACATTGGACCATAATAGGTAAATTAAAAAAATTGAAGTTCTTAGACCACATTCTTTCCGTGTCAGAAACCTATGCTGTGTCAAATATTTAATCACAATCCAAATTCAGAGCTGTATCAAGCTTGAATTTTGTGTCCATACTTGCCCCAACTGTTCAGGGTTCGACCTCTGCGGTCGTATCAAGCTGCGCCCAGCGAAGCATTTTATTACAAATCCATTCCTAAAATTGTTGATACACATCAATGTGTCCGTTTCAGAATTTAGATTTGGTTTGAGTTTATGTCGCTTCCTCGACGAACATTAACGTAACATTTTGTTACAGTTTGTTAGTAGGGCAACTACTAATGGTAGGTCAACTATGCTTGATTGGAAGCTGTATTAGGATTGACACGTCTCATTTACATGGAGATTATTTGACACGGCCCCTCAGAAATGCTTCATTGACTTTGAAACTTTTGCATAGTTTACATGTTAAAGTGTTGCCTTTTATATTAAAATATTTGCATTATATTATCAAAATTACATACAGGCGAAGTATATCTATGTATCAACAGTTATACTTAACTAGCAGAATTTAGATTATGGTAAAAAAAAAAATTTCGCTCGATCTTGAAACTCCAGAATCTCTTCCTTATGTCAAGGATAACCAAGTTTTTTCATAACGGCCAAATGACATCACGCAAAATATCGTACTTTTGTCGTTTCTATAACTACTCTGTAAATAAATAAAATGTCGCCTTAAGAGATATAATTTCATGCTTTTCAAGCTTCGGTTTAAGCATTCATGTTGATAGTTAATACGGGCGGTTCAAAACGCTATGTGCTTTTATCCTTTACAACCTGGACAATACCTCCTCTACATGACTGTACTTTGTAAATTCGCTCTAAGTCAATCAGGATTAGCATTTGCATGATAATTTATTTACTATTTTATGGATTCATTATAAGCTATAAGATTTTGTAACACATTATAAAACATGGAAATAAAACCAAAAAGTTTATATACGCCTGAGGGAGATGCAATCTATAATGTCCTTTGTTTGGGTGAAAATAAAGATTAACATCTACATAATAAATCACATTTATTTACATAGTTAATCAAATTTGATTACGTAATCAATCATATTTCTTTTATAAATTAATCAAAGGCTGTTCAAAAATACTGATTCCTGATGATTCCCATGGGAATTGACAGTCCACCAGCAGTGGCATTGACCCGACGCATAGGCAGTTGTCCATAGGCACTTGTCTCAGAATGTTTTCCCCTATATACCTTAATATAACACAGGCACTTGTCTCTGAATTTTCCCCCCTATATACGTTATATTAAGGTATATAGGAAAAAAATTTCTGAGACAAGTGCCTGTGCAGTTGTCTCTAAAAAAATATCTTTATACTTTAATTTAACAAACAGGCAGTTGTCTCTGATTTTTTTACCTATATACCTTAATATAGCACACAGGCAGTTGTCTCTGAAAATACTTTACACCCATCGAAACATGAATTTCAATTATGGATGATGTAAGAATTTGAATTAAAAAGATTACAAAAATGTAACTCATCATACACGTTGTATAAACTATTATTAATAAACCAACTTGATTATTCCAGTATCATTGGTGTATTACGGGAGGAATTCTAATAGAACTTCTGTTCGTCATATTTGTATTCCTGTTTTATTTCCAACCGGATGTGCTCAAAGACTTGAAAATTTATCCCGAAAATATGTTTAAAGATGGCATCCAGTTATATCCGGATGCAGATGAAGATGTTAATGACTTTATAGAATTAGTTCAGCAAGATTTAGTAAGTTTTTTCAGACTTGTTTGATGATGTTGTAAATGTTATTATAAGGAATGGTAAATGTGAAACATTTTAAAATGATTCAACTTAATTTGAGGAATAGAAGACTCATGTCAGTTATCATTTTTATATCTTAACATCTTATTTTTATATTTTAACTGTAATGCACAGACATAAATGCAACGAAATAATAACACACACAAACTCGTAAATTATATATCAGTTTAAACTTTCTCTGATGTGGATCCTATTTTCACAATGATAATACTGCTTTATAAAGTCACAGACAACTGGACATATTAAAAAATTAAGGATTAAGATTGTTTCGTGTATTTGTATATTGGAACAACTTGTGCCAATATTAATACTCTCTTCTGACATTCTTTGAAAATTTTATTTTAATCAGAATGTTTATCAGAATTACAATGAACGGAGACATCTTCAACTTCATAACAATTTCTACAAACAAGCGTCTTCCATTGAAATATTTTCATATTTGTCCAGTGCCAATGTTTAAAGGGTAACAATGGACAAGTAAAAGTCATAAGCCGAAAATAACAGACAACAACCATGGATAAAAAGAAAAAAAAACGACAAAAAGACAAACAACAGTCCCTAAAAACACTTCACAGAAACACAGGCACTTGTCTCTGAAAATTTCTTTTCCTATATACCTTAATATAACACGTGTTATATTCAGGTATATAGGGAAAAAAATGCAGAGACAAGTGCCTGTGCACA
The DNA here is from genome assembly GCF_021869535.1 of Mytilus californianus. Classification (NCBI taxonomy): domain Eukaryota; kingdom Metazoa; phylum Mollusca; class Bivalvia; order Mytilida; family Mytilidae; genus Mytilus; species Mytilus californianus. The sequence continues at coordinate 53,287,195 of NW_026262679.1, read as the reverse complement.
GAAACCTAAAGATTGAGTAACACCAACTCCAACAAAAACAACAGGGTTGAACTCTGAATGGTCTTAAGGATGTAGTCGGGTGAAATTTAAAAGATCTGGAATTCAAAATTGATACTATAAATCAGAAGAACATTTGTTAAGGAACAAAATAAGCTAAAAATATTGATAGGTTATGAAACTCCCTTTAGAAATATATGATTGAAAAAAAAATGGCGGGAAAAGACTGACTCGGACTTTTACCTTATATTTAGGTCTCAAATCGTATGAAAAGAAATCTAGAATCTGCTTAGAATTTGGCAATGACCTTTTATTAGCTATTGAAGTCTTCTATGTAAAGAAAAGTGGGTGATATGGGGCAAATTATTTTACCCTGTATCTTAGGAAAAACCCAAGGAGTCCGAACATCTGACAAAAATTCCTAAATCTGAAATGACTACATCCTTAAGTTATGATTATTGATACCATAAGAATAATTCTTCTATTTAAGTTCATCATGGCTGTGTTAAAGTTTAAGATATATTGAAGATAATTAAATTAACTTGCATGGTGTTTGTTTGGTCACTTTAAAATGCGACACATGATGAGATCTCAACTTAATGTATGTGTGTCAACGTGTTTGCATGTTTGTTTTGAAAAGCTTCATGTCGTAACGACTTCTTAACAAATATGTTTACCCTTTCAGATTGGATGTTGTGGATTCAGTAATGACGATGAAGGATACAAACAATGGGGACAAAACATGTACTTTAATTGTTCTGTGTCTGATGATATGAAAGATCTTAATAAACTAGCATGTGCTGTGCCAGAATCATGTTGTAAATACAAGGACGTAAGTGCAGTTATTAAATATTTTATGTCTGGGAATGTATCCCACTTGTTTCTACTAATACGACCTATTATTAATGAAGTTAGTCATTAGAATACGTAATTTCATCAGAACATCACATCTTCGAATAACAATAGATTGTTTTTGCAGGTCAAATATATTGATATTTTTTTCTTGTTTCCTTTAACCCTCGTATTAAGACCGTGCTACTATCTGAGTACTAAAAAACGCTATTTATCAATGAATAAATTTTGATCTTTAAAAAAAAAACCAGTTTTTTTCATATGCAGACAAATCAAAGACATCTTTTTTTAAAAGGGTTACAGTACGAATGATGTATACAGAGCTATTTTGTTTTTTATAGGGTGAAATTAAAAATTTACTCTGTGGAGCAGGCGTACTTAACAAATCGGTAAGTATTCATTATATATTTCCATGTCTCAAAAGGTGTTTTTATAATTTATTTATAGCTTGCTTTTTACTAAGTAGTTTTAAATATTTGCGAGGTGTCACTATTAAAGTGAACAAACAAACTGACAGGAAATTACTATATGTAGGTTTAACCCTTATTTAATTATTTAGAATACTTGTGTTTTCTTTAAAAAATCTACAGTATAGAAACAGCCATTGTTTAGTATTCATAGAGAAAAGAAAGTACGACATGCTCACATTGCAGAGAGTTCAGATATCATGAAAAAGGAAAGATTACCTGTAATTGTGGATAGGGACTACACACAGAAACGTTAAAACGAATTGAAAATAAACCAACAATCTAGCAGCATAGAAGAAATTGATTCAAACTGTCTTCAATGCTACGATTTCTAAGAAAATAGAACAGCTCATACAAAAACAAGAGAACTTAAGATAGCAAAAAAAACAAACAATAGAGTCTTACAAACCATTGCAAACTTGATTATAACAATTTGAGGAATAGTTTGGCATAACAATGTCACTAAAAAGGAATCAAATTCTCCCACAAATCACAGAACTCCTCCCACAATAAACATCTCAATTTAAATAGAGACAAGACGAAAGAACACATAATTAGCCATGACTGTGAAGGTTATAGTTTCTTCTTGGCTCTCAGTGCATCCATATTCGTTACTTTGAGCAAGGCAATTAGGACATCAACGGGTTGTGAAGGACCGTAAACACGAGGAGACATGATCAGAAATAGTTCTACCCATTTTGAAAATTTTAAAATAGTTGTCACTGTGTAATCATTGGAAGGATTTTATTTGTTTGTTTTGAAATGAACAATATTTGAAATGTTCGTCTGCTATCTACTGACATTTGATTTCTTATAAAACAGAATTGTCACAAAGCATTTTGTAGTTGCAACGCAGTATATCTGCAAGATTGCTTATGGTTACGAGAAACCTTCCTGTATAAATTCATTGCTTTGAGCGAGCTGTAAAAAGAAAGACCAAAGACACACGAACATACAAAAGAATAAAAACAAGAATTATTAAGGTCCTAATAGTTATTAAGAAAAGGAAGGTGAACCACTGAACCAATGACAACAAAGGATATTTTTAACCTTCTGGGACAACTTATATCACTCCCGATTTTTAATTGAAATTTAGGATTGCCCCAGCCTAATTTTTATTATTGTCTGTGTAAACTATTTTTGTCTAGGTCTTTTATTGACCTATGGAATCTACCATTATGATTTTGTTCTTTGAAATCCTTTCACCTTTGAATCCTTTAATTCTGTGCATAAATAGACAATGATAAATATGAAACAAGAAAATCATTATAGTTATATCATTTAGAATAAGTAAATCTTGTAAATCGATCTCGTTTTTTATAGCCATCAGAAGTAAGCAATCAGATATATACAAGAGGATGTTTAAAAGGCATTGGAGACATAATTGCACAGAACTCATTAGTGTTTGGTATAATTATTGCTGTAGTCTTAGTTGTACAGGTATGTTAAGAATTATAACATGTAAACAGAGATGTTCTCGAACCTAACATTTTTTGAGAGAAAGCTAAACCTAGTGCCATATATGTCCTGTCTTTCATTTCAAGGGTATAACAATAGTATACATGGAGGGACAAAGAAAATATTTATAAACATATATATATATATTTTTAGGGATATTATCTAGAATCCAATTTTTTAAAGAATTTTATACTATATGTAGCTAATTTGAGCAACTGTGTTCTTGACTTTAATGTTCTGACCTTGAAAACAGAAGAATCAATCACTAGTATAAGTTTTTTTGGAAAACAACAAGTGCACCTCATGTAAACACCAAGAGACCACAAATTCCTCTTAATATTTCTATAATTTCAGTCAGATTGAGCAGTTGAGACCTATTGACCTATTTTAAATAAAATTTTAGGATTTTCCATATTCCCTTTATCTTCCATATTTATAAATTTCATCTTGAACCAACAGTAGAAACTCCTGATATCACACAGAAACCAATTTGTTCCAAATAATTCCTAATTTTAATATCAACGACCTTGAACTTTGAGCTTTTTGACTCCAATCTCCTTCACAATATCTTTCAGTTGCATAAATATCGTTTTAATTTGAGAAAGGAAAACTTATCCTCCGGAAATCCTTTGTTTCAGACGGAGAAAGAAACGTCTATATGTTGCCGATTTTTTTCTGGGAGCATAAATAAAATGTTATTATTGGTGTCATCTTAGCTAGATCGTCTAGCTTTTGGTCTGAACCATACTTGATGAATGATATTCACAGAAGCATGTGGCATCAACATTGAATTGGTTTAAAACGTTTACAAGTAAATACATCTGTAGGATATATCTGTATTCTGCTAAACAATAGCTTAAAATCACATGTAAATTACACAAAGTGGATTATTAGGCTAAAGAATGTTTTTTGATCCTTTTCTTTTTAAGGTTTGTCCTGTACCTTTTGTAAAAATCTCGTTTTTTTGCACGTTGTAAAACATACATAAAGAATTTAGTGCAGTCATTTTTTTCACACTGAAAAATTTGTGAAAAAACCACTCATGCGCTGAAATGAAGTTTCTCAATCTGTGGTTCAATTTTAAAACGTACAGATGATTTTTGATATTACTACATCTTAGCCTGAAATATACATACACGAAAATGAAAGAAAATAAGACTCAATTTTAAAGTGAGTTTAGCATTCGTCATATATTTACTCTGACTGTTGAATGCAACTGCAACATGTATATTAAAAAACAGGATTTTAAAATGCATAAATGTATATGGTTAGTATTATTTAAATGCATAATTTTGTATAAATGTATACAATAATTGCTTGATATTTCTATTTTTTACAGATGACAACTATTTATTTTGCAAAGAATTTGATATTCCAAATCAAACAACAGATTAGAAAATGGAAATACAACCACAACAGATAGATAAATATTAGTTATTTGTGTACATGTGCCTCAAAGTTCTTTCAAAACACTGCATATTTTTTAATCAATGAAGACTAAAAAATAGTTTGATAGTCCAATTGTTTGCTTACGTTTTTTTTCATTTTGAAGGATAAAACTCTCACATCAAGTATCATTTATAAATTACACACATGACTTAAAGTTTATTGAATAATGATTTGTAAAATTGAAAACACTTGTTCCCTATTTCACATTTTCTAAAGTGCCTTTAGTCCTTTGAAAGGAAGAATGTTGAGTCAGAATCAATAAGTCATTTATATATCATCTTCCTTTAATATCATTTGTTTTATTCTCATAGTTAACTTTAACTGTTATAGCGAAGTATTTTTAAACACCATCCTCACATCTGTGTTGTACTACCTGATTCACTAGTGTTCGAAGTTCCCTGTTTACTTGCTTGGTTTCAACAGATTTGATTGTAGGATCTTTTATTTTTATTTCAAAATCTTAAAGTAGTATTTGTAAAAGAAATGTAGTTTTTCTATACCAATTGAAAGAGTTTTGTTTATCTATCATAGCAAGATTGGCTTCTGTTCTTGCCGACTGAAAATATATTGTTGATTGTTAATTGAATCCACAATACCAACAAACCAAAGATACAGTATTTATTCTTAATACTTTTTCAAGTGGTGACCTTAAATTGTTCTGTTTAGCTTTCTACAATCTAATGCAAGAAGAAATAATCTTTTATTAAATCAACGGATTCTTCTTGTTGAACAGTCCTCCTCAAGAAATTAAGGTGTTATCCCTTTGTAGTAGAAAAGAAACGAAGTCTAGATATCATAAACAGAATGTGTAAGGAGATCCTGTTTGAATCGATTTAAGACAATATTTTAGTGCATAATTTATGAAATGTTATTGCTTATAGTTTTCAAATATATCATGTGATGAATCCTGGTTTCTCCAGGTAATTGAAATATTTAGATGTATATTGAATGTGATTATGTTATAAATTAGTCCCTGTCCTTCCATTATGAATCATTGTGGGTGTTTTTCTTGTTTCCATCAATATTTAAGAATGCATATAATTTGTTTCACCTGTTGAATGTAAAACATGTTTTCACAATTGTTATGGCAATATGTATGCAATTATTATACCTGTTGCCAAGAGTATAATGCGGGGTGTGTTTTGTCATTTGGTGTAGTTTTGATATACCCTCCCCACCCGATTTGGGTTTGACCTTCGGTTTGAATCTAATCACACGAGTACCATTATAATAAATGTTAAGAGGACTATTGTAATTTTATTTTGAAGAAGGTTATCTTTCTACATTCAAAATTAAAGTGCAGGCATTCTAAGAAGTGGGGATTTTGTGTGGATCTCCTCGCTTGAAATTAGGTTCAAATAACAAACTACAGTCTAAGTTCAAAAGTGTTTCACCTATCGGAAATATCCCTATTATTTCATTTAAAAACACATTTTTAATATAAATTCTATAGAAGATATATCTTTTCCAAATTGATTTTTTTTTCATCAAATAAAAAAATGTCTGCAGTTTCTTGCAATGATAATGAAATATATCTATGATTTATATTTTTAGGGAAATCTCTATTTAAAGACAAAAGTGAATTTCTGCACGAAAAAATCATATGGCTATATTGGAAAAAATGACAGTTAATTTCAATATTTGTATACAAATTAGCAGTGACGTATCATAAAATTGTTTCTTAATAAAATTTAAAAAACCTGTACACATTTGTGAGTTTAACATTAGACTTTCTTCAAAATCGGACCTCAAATAAGTTGTAATAAGTAAAATAACAAAAATACTGAACTCCAAGGAAAATTCAAAACGGAAAGTCCCTTATCAAAATCAAAAGCTCAACCACATCAAACGAATGGAAAACAACTGCCATATTCCTGACTTCGTACATGTAGAAAATGGTGGATTAAACCTGGTTTTATAGCTAGCTAAACCTCTCACTTGCATGACAGTCGCATAAAATTCCATTATATTGACAACAATGTGTGAACAAAACAAACAGACAAAATAGGTAAAAATGTCAAAAATAGGGGTACAACAGTCAACATTGTGTCATAATCTTAATCACTATAAAAACAAACAAATATGTCAACGAAGAAAAACAAAATAGCATATAGCCAAAGCACATAAGCAAAATTGAAAGACAAGATTACAAAAAGTGACCATAGCACAATAACACACTGTTTTTAAAAAAATATGTTTTTATATGATGAAATAGGGGAATTTTGGATAAGTGAAACACTTTTGACCTGAAGACTTTATGTTGTATATGTACGAGATGATTTTAAAAGCGTAGTCCAAATCCATTTCATATATAAGAAAGCACTAGATTACCTTTAATTTTATTATAAGTGTTTTTACACTTGGTAAAGGCAAACACGTTTTATATACACGTATATACAATGTAATTCACAACTGAGTTGGACAATCACAATGTTAATTTTTCTTCGTTTTCGTAATTGCTATTTACAAGTCCGATACTATATCAAAATAATTTGTGTATTTTCGTTAGGATGTATGTAATTAAATATATATTTACAGCCTTGTACAATCACAATGTAATTCATGAAAACTTTTTTCTGCTTATTTTATTGTACAGAAGGGGCAGCTATATTGTTTAATTCAAATGAATGTATAATTATTTACTCTTCTTTAGACATAATGAACTGACTTTCGGAACAGGAAGATCAATACAAATGTGCCCATAAAATATATGAAAGCTTAAATTCCTACATTTAAGTGAATATTTTTTTAAAGAATAAACATTTTGGAAATTAGAATTATCGCTTTTGTGTGAATGATCGAGTTTAAAAACTATTGACTAAATTCTGTTTGAAAATATTTAATGCTTCCCTTTGCAAACACAGCATGGAAAAGGCAAAGCACAATTTTAAACAAATGTAATGTTAATCATGATCTATGAACAGGAATTATGTAACAATGCACTGTGTATTTCTAAGAACAAAGTTATAACTTAACCAAGAGAGAATACTTGCGATATGTAAGATAAGATTCATACTGACACTTTTACTTTTACTTTTCGCGGAGCAGAATATTTTAATGTACTACAGTAAGCAAATGGAATTTGCAAATTCACAAAAATAAATACCAACCTGAAAACATAGAAGATACAATTTTATTTCAAAGATGATATGATCTTTGTTCATACAAAAAAAGTTATGAGAGAACATGTGTGAAAAATGAAATGTTTTATTAAGTGACAATAACTATTTTTATATAATATATCACTGAATTATTTAACGTACTAATTGAAAGAGTATTTTTATATTTATTCAGTTTTTTATAAAAATAATAATCATGTGCTTATGAAACACAGAAAAACCTTTTTTTTTTAAATTTTAGTAGTATTTAATACTATAAATAAATAACTAATTGAATGTACAAGTATTCTATTGAAAATATAGGGTCATAAGTAATAAATCATGTTTCTATATGACTCAAGTTCTCTTATTGGCTAAGGGCCCTTAGAAAGTTGTCTCGTAAACATATTAACCTCGAGCGATATATCAAATGGTAAATTTGACTTTCCAACACTTGACAAACAGCTGAATTAAGTTAAGCAATATGAAGAAAGCTTTTATTGGTGGTAGAATGAACACAATATGATAAAACGATTTCAGTTTTGAGGCTTCAAGGTTTTAACCATAGATATTTATTTTAACATAGGCATATTACCAGGGTAAATATACTATTATTGGGTTAATATCATAAATTGCATAGATAGCCATACTCTACGTTATAAAAGTTTACAATGATTCAAATAACGAGAAACAATAAAAAATGGCTAGTAGTTACAATAAAAAAAATCTAAATTGGATCAGATTAAATGAATATTGGCCATATAAACCCAAATGATTCAAATAACGAGAGACAATAAAAAATGGCTAGTAGTTACAATAAAAAAAATCTAAATTGGATCAGATTAAATGAATATTGGCCATATAAACCACCTCCCGATCTTTCATTTGTTGCTAATATACGAAAATAAAGGAGTAGACAATACCATAAAATTTAGGTAGTTGTGTTACCTTTTCAATTATGAATTTATTTCACTTGTATATCATTGTTTACTAGATATACAGCAACAATTATAATTTTTGTTAAAGACTGAATTGCAAAACTTTTGAAACGTCAAAGGCAATGAAGATAAGATCTTAAAATTCATATTATTTAATAGATTGAATTTTTAGACTTTATATATATTGGTTTAATGCATTAGAGGTAACTCCATTATATTTGCTTTAAGATTGTGTATATAACACTGAAAAGAAGCATAATCTAAACTTTAGATATAATTATATTAGGTAGATCACTTCAGATTGAAATGACTGCAGTGATAGCAGAAATGAATGCATTTTATAAAGATCTGTACTTGCTAGTAAGGTTGTATATTATGACTGTAACTATTTTTATACATTTATGTGAAACAAGTATTGTGCAATGGTATTTTAAACTTGTTACAATCAGATGTTATGTTCTTTCATGATAACATTTGTAACTGTTACTTATATGATTTATAATAAAATTTTAAGGATTTCTCAGTCTTTTACATTTCCATATCCCACAAGATTATACAGGGGGTTTGAAGCCTTAGTATTGAATCTATTATTTTTTTTCAGTTCATTTATAATATTGGATCAATCATGTTAACTCCCCTGACTGAAAAAACTTTAAAAGATTTTTATGTGAAAATTCCTGTGAAATTTTCTCTTTATGAGTACACATGATTAAGAGGAACTTTCTCGCTTGCATGCACAAAGTCAGGAATATGACCGTTGTTGTTCACTAGCTCCCTTGGTTGATAACGTTCGATTTTGTCTGATTTTATGGACTTCCCCTTTTTGAATTTGACTCTAAGTCGGTATTTTTGTTATACCTTTTGTCCGACACTTTTCTGTGCCAGATCGCGAAAACAACGGTACAGATCTCTGTCAATATCGACCTTACTTAAATTCAATTACATACCTAACAAAATATTATGCTATCAAGTATTTCTTACTAGCTTTACTTTCACTTCAATTCCATGCTTGTGGAAATTAAGCATCGATCAAAACTAACTGTATTCATTCTAATTTCTATGGAATGAATTGTACAGCATCTCAGATTTTTTTCGTACTTTTTCGTGTTGGTGGAATTTTTTCAATATTATCATTTTTGTTGAAATACAAATTCAATCGATCTTTTTTCGTTTATATTCGCCCGTACATCTGATATGTCTGTACCATATCAGGAATAGGGCAGTTGTATTCACGTGTTCCATTGATTGATAACGTTTGGTTTTATCAGTTTTTATGGAGTTTCCCTTTTGAATTTGCTTTGGAGTTTTTATATACTTTCTTACACTAAACACATACTGTCTTTGACCTTGAGTGAGGTGAGATATTTGCACATTATCCTCAATTTGACTTGCAAGTGCAGAACAATAATTCCGTTTCTGTGCATTTCATTTCCAGTCGACATTTATTTGTAATGAAATGATTCACCATATCCCTTTATATCCAAGTAACATTCAATATTGAAATACCTGTCAGAAATTGACTGGAGTTGTTTCTGTGGAATAGTATTTTTATCAACAGAATATGGCAGAACTTCATTTCATAATTGTTTTTTTTTTCTCAATTATTTACAATATTCCACGGATTTGTTCCATTTGTATTAACCCTTATCCTACTCTTTTTTTCCTCGATTGTGACGTTACCAATTTCGACAAATAACTGGACATTTAAATGAATGAGCTACATTATGAATACACATGTATAGCAGGAACTGGTTACACTTCCGGAGCACATGCCTTCATCACCAGTTTTCGTTCAGGTTTCGTGTTCTCCATCTTTTTGGTGTGCAATAATTGGTTATTTATTGCTGGTCTTTTCGTAGTTTAGGGGATAAATGTTGCAAAAAAAACCCTTATGGAAGTCGCTTGATAAGTGACATTGTTTTGAGAGAAGAAACAAAGTGCATTTAACAAAACATTCTACATATCATTTCAATGAATATTTGAAGAATTTATCAATGAAATATAAACTCAGATCTTCAAGTTTCAAAATGGTGTGTATGTGTATAATTGTCAAGAAAATTACATAAATTGTGCATGGTGCATGAATATCTGTTCTAAAATAATCAATGATGTCATTGTTAAACTAGTATTAAAATTTTAGCTATCGTCTTTTGTCGATAATTGTAGTTCAATCAACCACAATTATGAACAAAGGAAGATATATCTCATATTCATAGCAGTTCATTTCAATGATTTATACAATGCAATATTTAATTATTTAATTTTAAGTTCCCACTACAAAATGAATGTAACACCTACGCTTGGGCATTCACAAGCACGTTGGTTTGTTTTTGTCATGGTGTTGTTTGTTATTATTAGAATTATTTCGATTTCCCTCTTGATATTTTCTCTCCAAAATTATGCAATTTTGCATATTGAAAACTTGACAAAGTCAAAAGGCAAGGCTTTTTTGCATGCTCATCAAGTAAAAGTTCGAAAGCCAATACTAAAAGTATGGCTATTTTTTTTTATATGAAATACACTTCAACTGCTAGTTTCCAGATAGTTTAAATCGCGTGGTAAATGTTTGAATGTAAATCTAACCCTGTGTTTTGAAATAGTTTGAAAATATTGTGACAATTTAAGCACAGATAAGGCTTTCAAAAAGAAAAAAAAAAGAAAATGGAATTCAAGCAAAATGTCAACACTCATTGTGAAAATGTAAACTCTCGACTAGAACTGGTATTCAGTTCTTTCTTCGGAAAACAATGTTGTTGATATTGCAATGAGTTTTTGCATCATCTGCTTCAGATACATTTCTAGTAAGTGCACAATTTATTTTTTTTCAATTATAAAGAATAATAAAATGGAAAGATTACTGTCTGTAAAGAGGTTCGTGTCAGTATACTTACAATATTACGTGCATTTGTGGGACATGCTGTGGAATCTTATTTTACTGTTAATAATGTCAAAAATAATAAAGTGATTGGAACAGATTTCAATATAATAACACTAAAATATATTTTTGGTCAATTTCAAATTTGAAAAAATCGCTAATTCACTTTACGATTATTGTATAACTTTTTACAGGCTTCAAGGTCTTGCATACTATCTCAAATACACGAAACAATGGTTATCATTTGATCGTACAAAACATTACATATACAATAAAATAAAGCAAATAAAACAAAGGATAATATACACAAACATAAACATTTTAAAGGCATAAATACATGCCGAGTATATTATATTTTGAAAGATAAGTTTTTTTGCAGCACATGAATGGCATTAGCCTCAACTTAGAAGTGTGGATCAAATGATATAAAGATGAATGTTAATCATAAAACAAATCCTGTGTTACTCTGGAACTCTATGGTTTAAAAAGTCACTGGATTACTTATTTACAATTGAAAAATTCGTATCCATTCGAACAAACTTTATTCTAACTGTGGAAAGAAAATCCTAACACTGTACATTCATATACACTTAGAACGATCTAATAATCTTGCAAAATTTAAATTGAGGTTAGGCATTGTATTTTGTCGCATTTAGATTTAGCCCTATTTACATTTCTTACAAGTAAAACATAAAATTAGTTTGCGCCTCCTGTAATCGACGGAACGTTCATTGTTGCAGAAAATTTGTTCCAGTGCATATCTGTTGTATAACCCATAAGTCTCCATTTTCCACTTATTTTCGGTGTAACTTTGACCGACGCACTTGTTCCCGGGTGTAATGCTATGACGTCATATCCAACATAGAAACTACTGGATTTTGAAAACGCAACACCTGACATATGTATAGATTGGAACCTGAAACCAATATTGAAGAAATGTATGAATTGTGATTTTCCAACTTCGTAGCTGATTTCCGGAAGAGTGCCTTCGCTCATACCGTTGACGACTGAAATAACAGAGGAACATATAATCAGACTATTTTGTATGATAGTTAACATGGTTAAGCAGTTCGAAGAAATATGGATATATATCTCGTTTGATGTCTTAATGTGGAAGTAATGTTTAGTAATCATAAACTTTTATATGACTTATATAATTGTGTATTTTTAAAAATCTCATTAAAGCATTTATGCTTACATTGTATGAACTATTTTTAGCCTCTGTCAAGCTGAATGTTAATGACCCAGTGTTAAATTATTAAAGTTCTTATAGTTTGGTTCTCCGAGATATGAGTGGGGAATCTGAAATCGACACTTCACAAGTTTGACAGTCACCATCACGAATTGATTGAACGATACGATGCGAGTCGCTCATTTGTTTTCACTTGATTTGTACATTAAACATTTATTTACGAGATATTAGGATCGGAAAACTGCTGCTATCTCTAATATAAATGCCCTTGTCAACCGGCTAACTTGGCTTCACTTGATACCAAGTAATCACACAAAAGACAGTGGACCTGCCTAAGCTGTCTCACTGACATTTATCCCATAACGTATAATGAATACTTATCGATTAATTGACATTTTTTACAACTCTGAAAGATATGCACACATGGATGTTTGTCACTGCTTTTAAATTATTGCTAGGACTCGATATTTTTATTTAAGAATAAATTGCTTCTTTTTTATGATTTTATTATGGTGTAAAAGCGTTGACCGAAACACATTTGTACGAAGCGCTTCCATAAAAAATGTGCGCACGATCAACGCTTTTACACCCCTATAAGATTATAACAAGAAGCATTTTATTCTTATAATTACATTTTTATGCTACAACCATGAAATTAAGAGTTATATCAAAGTTTTCGTTTGTTTTTTCTAGGCTTTGTTTTAACATGTCACGAATAGCACGTGCAGTCATAGCTGTTGTATTTACACGATAATAAAATTTGATATGAGAGTTACTCCCGATTGTTGTCAGCAAATAAAAATTACAGTTTCTTATGAAGCATACTATAATGTACTTATTAATCAATGAATTGATAAATCAGTTTTCCTTGTATGTCCCTTCCAAGTCAGGAGCCTGTAATTTAGTGGTCGTTGTTTTTTGCTATATATCATATTTGGTTTGTTTGTTTGTTTTTGTTTTGTACTTAAATCAGGCCGTTAGTTTCGTAATTGAATTGTCTTTATTTGTCATGTCTAAGGCTTTTATAGCTTGCTAATCGGTTTTGGCTTTGCTTATTGCTGCAAGCCGTACGGTGAACTTCTACGTCATTTGGTTTATGATGGAAAGTTGTCTCATTGGCATTCATACCACATATTCTTATTTCTATATATTGAGAAATAATGAAAACATACCGAACGTACAAGCAGTTAAATGACGGTATAACAGTTTGAAAAGAGAAACTGATTATAAATGCACAATTATACTATATAATGTAAATGAACAGTGTTAAAAAATATGTCCTATTCTGTAGTAAAAAGAAAGAAGCAGTTTTACTCGCAACTCCTGAAAATATCACTTGGGGAAACTATATATAATAGTTTTAAAAATATTAATGAAATTGTATGCTAAATTCAACCATTTTAAAGAGAAGTTTGAAAATAAAAAAAAAATGCAAAATGCCAAAATAAGAGGAAGACCACAACAAAACACTTCAGTTTATATTTCTTTTATTCTTGCAGTGTCGGGGCCTCGGTGATCGAGTAGTCTAAGTAGTTACTACTGTAATCACTAGCCAGTCAACACTGAGGTTGTGAGTTCGAACCCCGCTCGTGCGGGTGCACTCGACTCCAATCTTAATTGACTAGGATTGTCAGTTTTCCTATCGAAGGTCGGTGGTTTTCTCCGGGCACTCCGGCTTCCTCCACCAATAAAAACTGGCCGCCACGAAATAGCCCAAAATCGGTGCTTAAAAGTGGCGTTAAAACACCAAAAATCAAAATCAAATCTTGCAGTGTCTGGGGTAATGATATCAGATACAGTGTAAAATGCAACATATATCAATTTTTTAATATTAAGAAGCAGTTAAACGAGTTATAAATGCATAGAAAATGTCAAGCAATAAACATAGGCAGCAGTAGTTTACTGGTGTTCAGATCTCATAAATCGATTTAATAGACAAATCAAGGTACGAAACAACAAATAAAATTGAACAGCCAAACAGACCGGGTGCGTCGACAGGATAAGCGGCTCCTGCTATGTATGCATTACCCGTAATGCGAAACCACATTCCGTCCATATGTCACAATAAGGAATAGAACATAAACGGTTAAATTACAAATTAGACGACTATCTTGGTATCTTAATATATCCAAGTCTGTGAAAACCTGTCACTAGTGAGTTTAGGTATATCGTATCGGGCAAGAAATTCGTCCTGGTGATCGCAAAAATTATCTGGTGTCGATTGTATTCGTTCTTCATCATAACTCTATTGGAGCAATATTTGTGTAAGGAGCAAATAATTACCGAACAATTTATTCATGGTGAAACATATAATGGCTGCGAAAGAAGTATGTTGGTTATAAGAAATAGATTGATGACAAATTCGATTTGTCATTATTTATTTTCATACCTTTAATTCTATTATTGTTGATTAGTTCTGTGTCATTTAAGTTTGTGTTAGACCCAGGACCATATCTCTTTACATTTTCTTTAAAATACCAACTCATCGACTCATCCACTTCACCAAAGAAAATTATTGAATGTTTGAAGTCAGTTGCAGCCTTCACTCCTTTATTACATATAATAATTGGTCCTATCAAACCAGTGGATATGTCTTTTTCAATATCCAGGGTTGAAAAGTAAGTCTGAAAATATTTGTATGTAAGTTACAATAATTGCTCGTATTGCGTCAGACTATAAATAAATTATGTAATGTCATTATAGGCAACTTTAGTTGTTTGCATGCTTTTTTAATTTTAGTTCATTTATATGTTTCGGAGTTTAGTATGACGTCCATTTTCACTGAACTAAATACATTTTTTTAGGGGCCAGCTGAAGCCCACCTCCGGATGCGTGATTTTCTCGCTGTGTTGAAGACCCATTGGTGGCCTTTGGCTGTTTTCTGCTCTTTGGTCGGGTTGTTGTCTCTTTGACACATTCCCCATTTCCATTCTCAATTTCATTCATAAACATTTGCAACCAAACTTCTATGTAACAAGATTGCTGCAACATTTAAAATTCCATGATTTCACCTGACTGTCGACCCATAACTAAAAAATTCGAAGAGGTTTAGTTGAAATTAATATATTTCATCTGATATTAAAAAGATTAACTACGGTTCTTTGTTAGTTAATCCGAAGCGCTATTCTAGATAAACCTTCATCAAAAACCCTTAAACTTATTCAAAATTGCCAAATTCATTTAAGGTCAACTTTGCCTCAGGGAGTTGGAATCTGAGTTTTTTAAAATTATTTTTTGATTTACGAATGGACAATTGTAAATAAGTCTGTGTTATACTTTTTGAATTTACCTTGGAGTTCGGTATTTTTTTTAGATACTTTTTTTTATATCATGCCAGAACAGAAGCAACATATGAGACAAGAATGGATTGTCGTTCTTCACATCCTTACTTGCCTTTGCAATGCATTCTGCATCCCCCGATCCAGGACCAGCACTTCGTGGAATATTCCAGGTAATATTTCTAGTATTTTTTGGCGATAAAAAATCGGTAAAATCTGCTATTACACCAGGCACATAAATAGAGAAATTTCTGTCAGCAATGTTTTTCATGTCTGAAAAAAAGATAGAGCCAGTTTAAGGATGTTCAATTTTCACGTTTCAACTTTTGCTTGATATTTTTGACACCCTATGATTTTTTATATAAAAATCCCGAGATATTTGTTCGGACAAAGATCACAAAGTTCTGTTTCAAAAACACGGGTTTATATTTATTTTTCCATCTTTTTGACGTATTATTCATTATCTAGTAAAAAATCAAAATTCACTGAGATTTAGTTATTTTGAAATTATATTTTGGAAACCTTCTTGAGGTCAAGACAAAGTAAATGAAAGTTTCGTGTAACTGGCATTTTGCTATCTTGTAAAATCTGAAAAGATGTACCGGAATACTTAAAACATATGGAGGTAACATTTAACTTTTCAAATTATCTGATATATATTATTGTCAAAATTGTAAGTTTTCATAAGACATCAATTAATGATTGCGTATTTGTGTTTGAATTGTTAAAAAAAAAATTCTTACGTAACATTTTAGTAAAAATTATAGTCTTATTCACATTAAGACGTTTGGATCATTTGTTTTATTTTCTTGTAATGAAACGACCATTTGTATATTTTATTTTCGACCAATTTTTAGGTGTTATTTTTCTAATGCAGTGTTGGGTTTTTTCTCGAGTAATTTATGGCAAAAATATAAGTATATGACATACTTATTTTCAGACTTTCTCCAACACTGGTATAAAACACGTGACCTACATATCCTTGATAGTTAAGTCTCCTTGTAAAGTCCAAGCGATTT
This sequence comes from Mytilus californianus, assembly GCF_021869535.1. NCBI lineage: Eukaryota > Metazoa > Mollusca > Bivalvia > Mytilida > Mytilidae > Mytilus > Mytilus californianus. The sequence continues at coordinate 53,270,572 of NW_026262679.1, read as the reverse complement.
GAATTGGGATAAAGATATCCAAACATTGCTTTAATGTATCTAGGAGACATCTTCATGTCCCCCGTTTGAAATCTGAAAGAACAAAACATTATTAGTAGTCAGCCCAGTAGTCAGTGCATCGGTACTGTCATGATTTATTACAAACTTTTAGCAAACAAGTCGGGAATATGACAATAGTTTTACATTCGTTTGGTGTGTTTGAGCTTTTTATTTTGCCATTTAATAAGGGACATACTACATTGTAACTGAATCCAGAGATAACATTAGCTATATATTATCACGGTAGGTATAGTGTCGGGTTGAGATCGTGTTTTTCCGAGTGAATCTTTTTTTTCATTTTTCAAGTGTAGTCAAGTTTCCGAGTGAAATTACATGCTATCAATACGATTAACTGTTATCGCTTTTATAATAGTTTTGTCCATGATCGGTCATCTTATTCGTTATACTACGCATTTTCTGAGCACAAACGATGCATAATTTCCTTGCCTTTTACTCAATATTCTGACTTTCACATACGTTTTTGTCGAGTAGAACGTTTAAAACGTACGGATTTTGTAAAAACAATATGAGTAATAAAGATGGCATTCGGAGCCTTTGAAACTGACTTAATTGATTTTATAACTATTATTCGGTGGAGGAGAATACAAAATATTTACAAAAAGTAACAACTGATATATCAGTATGTTGCTCCCTAAACCCTTTAAAATCGAATGTCAATTTTCGGTTTTGAATACTAGCAAATTTTACTATAACGTCCCAGTATTAGGATACAGTAGAACTCGTTTGATCCTTTATAAAACGGTCGTTTGAACCGAGTACTGGGGACTCAAATTTGTTTTAAACGTTATTTAAAGTACCCTTATTAACAGTCAATAATATTTCATGTTTTTAATATTTTACATTGTTTGCACTGCAAACGAACTGTGCTTTTTTTTCATCATTTATATATTTTTTCAAGGTAATAGACAAAACTTGCATTTTAACCCTATGTTCTATTTTAATTAAGCCATGTCGGCCATGTTGATCGACAGGCGGGGTCATTGGGCACATTTTAAAATAAGTTATCCCAATGCTGATTGTGGTCACGTTTGGTTAAATTTGACCTAGTAGTTTTAGTGGAGAAAATTTATGTAAAGGTTAACGGACAATGACGACGGACGCCAAGTGATGAGAAAAGCTCACTTAGCCCTTTGGACAGTGAGTCAAATTAAGTCTTAAAACGTCCTTATCAATGACATTACAGGAATTTTCGTTAAATGCCTGTATATCTAAGATTTACATTTGTATGTGTATAGAAAGGGCTTTATTCTATAGTATGGAATAAAAGCATTTCAACGCAAACTTAAAATTTTATGACACAAAATAATGTATGGTTGATAATATATTTTTATCACAAATACAAAGTAAACTTGTGTGATTGTAGTTTAAGCATCTGTTCCACATTTTACCAGAAAAGAAGTCTGGTTGTTTACATTTTAGATCATATTCACTAGAAAAACGTGGTCATACTCTTAAAAACTCGATCAAATGACTCGAAAAAAAAACACGATCCCAGTCGGACACTATACTTACCGTGAGTACACCCAGTCATTTCTAGAAGAAAACCTAGGTTATCGAATAAATCAAATCATACAAAGCTGAAGAAGTTTAATGTACGATCACAAATTTGTATGTTAAAAAAACCATATCTTAAAAAAACTAAAAAAGACAGCAAATGGCAACAAATGGCAGCCTGATATTTCAACCTTGAAGGTCCTTTCCAATGCATATAAACTCATGACAAAAAGGTCCTGACTAAATGAGTGAAATGACTACTAAAATAGGCAATAGGTTATTTCTCAATTCATTCTTAACACAGATGAATTTTTCAAGAGTTGGATAATGGTAAGCATAACAGTTTATTTTTTTAAGTGCGAATTATCGTAGCTATATGTTTCCTGTTAGAGATATAAAGATAAGGAAAGTCTAAAAAGGAAGAAATCTTAGAACCAATGAGGAACTGCTCAAACACAGTTTTATTATATTACACATAAGAAAACATTGAAAGATTTCGTATTGAAGAAATTATAATGGTTTTTTTATATCCGTTTTTTTGTAATTAGCACTGTTAATCTTGAAGCAACCTAGTAGTCTTATTTTGCATAAAAAAAGCACGATATCAAAACCGTATCTAATTTTTCTAAAACCATGTCGCAAATATTCATTTTTTAGAGCTAATTTCCTAATGCTTGTAGAATGAGACTTTGGTTGGCTTGCTTGCTTTGTTTGTATAAATGTTTGCTCAAGCCTAATAATTAAGATTGACATCTGCAAACAATATAAAGAGGCAGAGTTAAACCTGTATTTATTATACTTAAATTTGATTGGATGTTATCCTGGAGGTTAGGAATCTAAATATAATGTATACAGGTTTAACTCCGTCTATTTATTATTTGCAGATGTCAATCTTAATTACAATGCTTGAGCAAACATTTATACAAAGGAAATAAGCTCTAACTAGGCCTTATAAAAAAAAACTAAGATATTTGTTATGCTCTCTATGATGAAATACACATATATTAAATATCTCTTAAGCTGGCAAGTATATTAAAGACCAAAAAAGACTTTATCACTTTTTTTGTTTTCTTCAAAATATGGTCGTTCAAAATGGAGCAGGATCTGCTTATCCATACAGAAAACATGAAACCACCTCAGTCTTTAGTTTTCTATGTAGTGTTCTGTGTACTTGTTCGTCTTTCCGTCGTTTTATCAATTTTGTCATGGCGTTGTCATTTTTTTTCCAACTTAAGGGTTTCGAACATCTCCTTGGTGTCTTTTGTGTCTTTTTTTAATGCTTTTTAAGTAAAACCACATTTTTCTGAATAAGACTGTTGCGCTCCCTTAATATGACACTTTCAGATCGATGAGTGCCACAAGGGGCGAAAGAACTACCTCACCTTCCAGATAGTCTGCGTTTACTCACAGCATTGTTATAAAAGGGATCGCGTTGCTTTTATATTATTTTTCCTTTTTCAATTTCTGTGTTGTTTCTACCGGTAACAGTCTTGTTTATCGTTTTATGTCTTAGAAAACCGTCGTTTTAAACTTTCACATTTGTTAAAGTTGAAGGTTAGATCATTTACAACCGGTGGTTTATGAATTTGTTATTGTCGTAGGATTAAATAATTTGATTATGGGTCAAATCGTGCTTATTGAAAAACTGCGTTTGTTCTGGTGGAAAAATATCTCGTTATTTTAAGTTGAAATATTAATATTAATGATTAGAAAATATTGAAATCGTTAATAAGTTTCACAATCTTTTCACACTTTTGACACGTCTCGATATGAAAATGAAATTTATTCCATTGTGAATGCTGTTATTGTACAGAATATTCCGCATACCAGTATAAAGTGCCATTATTAAATTTTAGCTGTCCCATCTTAAATTTGTAGGATCTTTCATACTGCATGGTAAAGAAATGTTATAATATGAAAACTTACCGTTTCCACTTTGTACGATATCTTCTGTCAACATAATCCCATCTATCCTTGATGATCCCTAGATACGTCACCTCTTCGATTTCCTTGAAATCCTCCTCATTTGTTATACTACGTCCACAACGACTGACATTTAGGGAAAACCCTAATATTTCATCGGGAAAACTATTTACTTCTTTAACTCCTTAAAACGACAAAACATGTCATCTTTTTCGTGAGAATATGTGTGCAATTCTATTATGAAATAGGGTGAAAAGGTCTCATAAAATACAATAAAAATAGAATTTTTTGACGCAGTTAAAAAGGTTAAAGCACATACTCAATGTAAACTAGATTTCACATCTTCACTCTATCAGCCTTTGTTAGTTGTTTGATATTCGCAGAAGTCTGGTATTAGTGGACGGTGTGGTCTGTGGAACTGATTGATAGTGTTTCTAATTCCTGTTGTTCTTCTTTTTATGTATTTATACATGTAAATATGTATAATAAACGAAATTTCTATGTATGATATATATTTAAGCCCAGTAGAATCCGTATGCTGGAAATACACACACACATGAAAACTAAATCATAAAAGATAAAACGGTTTTAATTTCGACATTTTTACAAGTAGTTTCACAGCTTTCATATTTGATAATGCAGGGAAAGACAATTTATGGAATATAAATACACGTATGAGTGTGTGCATGTGTTGTTGTTTGCTTGGATATATCAATTTAACCATGGATGTTCGTGTATTATTACTGTGGCTTAAAGACAGCGTAGTTTTGATATAAAAGTGATATATTTAGTTATAAAATGTATTGAAAACATTTAAACTATATCTAATATACAATATGAAATATCTCTACCCTCTTGAGCTAGTTGAAGTGTCACCGAAGTTGGCAGGTGAGGTATCAGTCCAACAGCTGACATTGAGGAACCGTCCTTGACAAATGGATCACTTTTACTGATAAGTGTCACAGGTTGATTTGTAAGTGTTATAAAATGGAATCTATTCGTCTCTCCAGTACATAGATGCAGTGTTGGAAACATTTTTTTGCTCAATCCATTAATGTCTGAACATAGAAAATATCACCAATAACAAGAGACAAAATAAAAGATAGGTTATTAAATTGATGCATGTTTAAAATGATTGAATTATTCTACAAAAGCAAGTCGAAAACGGTACTTAATGTGCGTATCTAGGTAATGAATTAAGTAAACCATAAGAGTGAGACAACTTTTAAACCATTATATTTGAGATAACAGCTGAACGCTGTGCTATGTTTTCACTTTGTAGACAATAAATTGTTGATAGTGATTAAGACTATGACACAATGTTGACTGCTGTAACCCTATTTTTGACATTTTTACCTTTAATGTCTGTTTGTTTTGTTCACACATTGTTGTCAATATTATGTCATACAAGTGAGAGGTTTAGCTAGCTATAAAACCAGGTTTAATCCACAATTTTCTGCATAAGGAAATGTCTACTAAGTCAGGAATATAACAGTTGTTTTGCATTCGCTTGATGTGTTTGAGCTTTTGATTTTGCCGTTTGAATTTTTCTTGGAGTTCGGTATTTTTGTTATTTTACTTTTTCATATCTAAAAGTATTACGCAAATGTAAGGACAAATATTAGAAATGTTACAAAACCTAATAAATATATATATATAATGCGCTTTTTATTATTCACACGGGCAAGTGATTTCAAAGATCGTACTAACCCGTGGTATTGGCAATACTAGGAAGTACGAAAAGAAAGAAATCTTCCCCGCCAATTACCTGTAAAACAATAAACATAGAATAAAGTATAAACTCTCACTTTCACTCCCCATTTTCAAAAATGTCTGTCTGTTTCAGTTTTATTTTTTTTTTACAATTTGGTCTGAACACTGTTTAGCTTGAAACTTTGAGTTATGACTTCTAAAATGTTCTATTCTTCAATCTTTCATCTAAAATACTATGAATAATTCATTTGAGAAAGTTTCAAAATTTATAAAAGAACAGAGTTCCAATGTCCCCGTGTTGCACATATTGTATCTGTCTAAGGGGCATTAACAAGAAAACTTTTTTGTTTGTTTGTTGTTAAAACAATGCAATTTTCTGTATAATTACTATTTCCACGAGGAATTACTCTTTTAAACAAAGTTGATCGGCACTGATTTTCGAAGCTGTCCGAAACAGTGCTGATATAAACCTTTGATATAAAATTGATAAAAATCTGGCAAGAATTGTACACGCTTACAAGACGGTACGGACGGACGGACAACAGGTATCTCTATGTCTCACGCGGCACATTGCAGGGGGAGGGAGCAAATAAATCCTTTCAAATGCAGTGGGTTTAAAAAAAAATGGTGTCTTTCAATTCAAATTAACGGTGATTTTGCAATTAAAGGCGTCAAAGATGCCTATTTTTCGGTATTAACTTGCTTAAGAAACTCAAATGCAAACTTAAAAAAGACTGTTATAGACAAAAATACGAAACCTCAACGAAATTTAACGAATAATAATAAGGAATAAATAGTCACCGGTATCATCTATGTTCTAAGCTCGAATCTGTTCGGAATATACCAACCAAGAGAATAAAAACTGAGACGATCGGACGAATTCAATAAAGGAGCAAAACCGGTTACGCCAAAATGATGATCGTCTCCAGCTATGCTTGCATTTTCAGCAGTACGAATCCATACTAAAAAATGACAAGATAAAGAATACGACACAATCGATAAAATCTAAGCTCAGACGACAATTCTGTTATTTAAGGTTCTAAGACAGCACACATTTCTCGTGTGAAACACAGACACATCGCATCGGTCTAACAATTCGTGATGGTAATCTTGAAACTTGTACAGAACATATATCAGTCGTTCCTCCTTATAAACCTGCTGGAGGAGTTTTGATAAAACATAATAACCTAAAATCGCCCCGATTGATTCCTTTGGAAAGAAAAACCTTGATAAATTTATAAATGGGGTTTTCTGTCCAGTAATCCAGCAAAAAATGTCAGTACCGAAGACAAAAAAATCAATTTTAAATTTCCTTTTCTGTAATGGTTAATAACCCGGTTTTGAAGAAAAAAAGTTGTACTCCTTTACCAAAAAAATGGGTCTATATCCGTAAGTGTGCTTGTCGAGAAACCGCTAGTAATTACCTGGTTATCATTGTGGTCTAAAGCATATTGTTGACAGATCAGTATAGATCCCACCATTGTTGGTTCCCGATCTAGATCTACATAGTAATAACGCGGGATACACATATCTTCGCCAATTACTGGACCAAAGAATTCAGGTAGGAACCAGTAGTATGTTCTCTTTTCTCCTGGAGCTGTTTGTATCTTACCTTTAGCAATTAAATAATGAATAATGAATAAATATAGTTTAAACCAAAATCAAACAAAAATGCCTCTATAAGGGGTAAACTTGACAAAGACATTGGAATGCGTAATATCTAAACAATACATTACATGTTTGTGGTGTTAATAATTGTTTTGACACAAACGACTAGAATGTGTTTCTATGTATAGATTTCCTTAGCCGTATTTGGCACAAATTTTGCAAATTTTCCGTTATCAATGCGCGTTTACTTCGTAATATTTCAATTCGCTTTGCTTTGAAACTGCTATAAATCGAGCGCCACTGGCGAGTCTTCAGTATACACTACGCGATTCTGGCATACCATATATTAAGCCTGGTATCATTGATGAGTTTTACAACCACCGAGTCGATGCCACTGCTGAGGGACGATTCGTTGCCAATGGTATCACCAGCCCAGTAGTTAGCACTTTTGTGGTCGACATGAAATATTTTCTGTTAACTTACTGTTATAAATTGTTGAAATATTCAAAACTGTAAGGTTTTTCTACACCTAGGTGTAGATTTTCGTAGCCGTATTTGGCACAACCTCTCGGAAATTTTGGTCATTAATGCTCTTTAACTTCGTAATATTGAATTTAGCTTTGCGGCTGTTATGATTCGTCACTAATGAGTCTCATGTAGGCGAAACGTGCTTCTGGCGTACAAATTAATAAAGCCTGGTATGTTTGATGAGTTTTTATACAGTTCTTAAGGATCAAGACACAAAAAACATAAGTGAAAACATCTTGATTTTTTTTTATCCACCACGCGTTAAAAAAAGTGACGTCATATAATCAGTTCCGGTAAATGCAACAACTTTATAAAATATAATTCTGATTCAAAAACTCGGACGTCGACTGAAGGTATTGGTACGATTCACAGAACTATTTTAGGAACTACAATACCAGGACACATGTAACTTATGGAAAGAGGCAAATAAAACAAGAGGAGACAATAAAAAACTTTAATTAAACTAACCAACATAATGTCGAAAACAAGACAACACCATGACTTGGAGAAAAAGGACAAAAATACAAGCAACATTCTACAAAACACAACAAAATACTGAGCAACACAAACCCCACCAATAATATCCGTGTTCATCGTTGATATTCAAGAACAGTCAACCGTCTCATGATACCGACTCACTGCGTCCGTAAACTTTCGAAGAAATTATCTTAATTTACAAATTGGAACCCTTATTTCAATAGTTACCTTGTTACCAGCAAGTCTCTATCAAGGAAATACAAGCCCTGAAATATCGTATCGAGTGGGAGATAGAAAGTTCGTGTGCAAGCATAGCTGGAATGTTGCTACATATCATTGGAAAGTTCACAATTGGAAAGCTCAAATCTTATTTTTTGTCTTTAAATTTAGTTCTCAACAGTCCCTCGTATAAAAGAGACCCAAGCGGTTGTCAAGGCATGCATTGCAACCCCGTCTAAATGGCATGATTTGAAACCGTCAAATATGGAAATAATGCTTGGGTTTCAAAGAAAAAAATGCATGCGATCACGCTTTACTACTATTAACCAATACTACTACGACTACTACTACCAATAATAATTATAGTGAAAAGATACATGGGCGGAAATAACAAATATAGCAATGCATTAAGACTGTTAAGAGCTGAGCTTACCAGATACATTGTCGTTATAGATTAATCCTTCATATTCTTTATTAGTCCTAAGTCCAGCTGGTTTGATTGCTAGAGTCTTGTTTAACTTATTATAAAATACTACTTTGATTACATCTCCAACTTCAGCTTTTATCACTGGACCAAAAACTGTCCCCAAATAGGATTCTTTTTCACTTCTTTGGACTTCTTTATCGAACTTTCTGTTTGTATAAGCAAACAAACTATTCCTGAAATAACAATAATAAGATGTCCCTTATAACAATAAAAATGTGAAACGTGTTGTCAAATATACACAATCCGGTATGACAATAAAAATGTGAACCGTGTTGTCAAACATACATTTCCGGTATAACAATACAAATGTGAAACGTGTTGTCAAACATACACTATCCGGTATGACTATAAAAATGTGAAACGTGCTATCAAACATACACTATCCGGTATGACAATAAAAATGTGAAACGTGTTGTCAATCTTACACTATCCGGTGTGACAATAAAAATGTGAAACGTGTTGTCAAACATACACTATCCGGTATGACAATAAAAATGTGAAACGTGTTGTCAAACTTACACTATCCGGTATGACAATAAAAATGTGAAACGTGTTGTCAAACTTACATTATCCGGTATGATAATAAAACTGTTAAACGTATCGTCAAACAAAAACTATCCAGTATGACAATAAAAATGTGAAACGTGTCGTCAAACATAAACAGTAATAAAACATGGTGAAATAGCTGCCTACAACAATTTTCCACGAATAATTGCCAGGGCTTATTTATCATAAACTCTAAAGACATTTGTAAGAATCTTCAGTCAAACACCTTTATAATCTATTGTATTCAAACATCGTGTTAACAAAAGGCGTGTTAGTCTACTAGTACATGAAATAATTTTTGCTTTTTGTTATTTTTTAATTAGTGTCTGTTGTGTTTACACTTTTCAAAAATTCTTAAGCTCTTCCGGGTTGAACTTTGCAGGAATAGCATTTTATATGTTGTTTTTTTTTCAAAATTTTGTAATTAGGTTCCAATCAGGTGAAAAACAATCCGTAATTCTTTTTGGGTAATTTTGCTGTGACTTGACTGTAAGTGTTGCTCTCCACCTATTGCAACTTATTCAAAATTTTAACCAATTTGCAATTGGTTTTATAAAACCAAACTCTTCAACTGGTCAGAAATTTGAACAAACTGCTGTAGAAAACCACAGTCGTGAAAGTGCAAGGTGATAAAATAAAGAACACTTACAATCCCATAAGACTTTAATTCCACTTCAATGATATTATGAAAAATCAGTCTAATAATTTTTATACAAAATTTATTTTAATTGTCATGCTAAAGGTGATAGGTAGTAATTTTGAACTGCTATAAAATTCATAAGAATCAGACATCATTTGAATAAAAACATCTTATATTCAGTAAAATATATGTGAAATTACAATACGTTGTTAATAAGTTTCCATGTAGTATATTGTAGATAATAATATGTGCAATAAATGTTATTCAAGAAAGAGACTGATAGCTGCAGTGCTGAAGGACCTGGGTTCGATTCTGACTCAGGGCGCCGGAATTTTCGGTGCATCAGATGGATGATTTTCATATTCCCACACACATCTCTGGTTTACACAGACCAGAGTTTAAGCTAAGAATGGGTATTTTGGGGCCTCGGTTGGTCACAGTTGCACCCAACTTGACCTGGAGATCAATCTGCTGATATCTCTTCGGTTTGTCCGTTCCCGCCGAGCAGCCCGGTGGTTCTCTTCGAGTCATGAATTAGGCTTCCTCCACCATAATATCAGGCTTGCTGGTGTCATAGCACTCCCTTTGTGTTGGGGTGGGCATTGTCCTTGTAAATATTGTTATAAATACGTTATTGACACATCTCCATAAATCCCGACAGGGAGTGTACACGGATTCCACTGTACCCCGCAGCTCTCGAGGGAATACATATTTAATTTCTATGAACAATTATTTGTTTTTAAGAAAATATATTCATTTTTTATGAACAAATATTTCTTTTTATGAATATATATAGAAGTCTATAAAAAGGACCAACCAGCAAACTTACTATGTACCGGATCGTCTAGAATAGACGATACTGTGCAGATAAGGAAAAAATTATATGAGTCTAGAGATTTGCACAACGATACTAATATAAGATGGTATTATACGAAGATGTTGTTAATAAATCGTGTTGACAAATATTTCGGCTTATCAAATAGCCTTCTTCAGTGTCAATTATTTTAACAATACTGATTATAAGTATATAATATAACTGCTTTCAGAACAGAAAGTTGTCATTAAATTGAAAAGGGTTATATTTGATCAACAAAGTAATATGTTTTTTGTGACTTATTAAGAATATTTTATACAAACATATTTTAGCTAGTATTAGTGACTTGAAAAAAAACGGTTAACCAAAGACAAACAACAACAATCCCAAACGTTCAATTTTATATGTATAAGCACACGTGTTCTCTAAATGACATTTAGTAAAAGCTATTGTCTATTGTAATTCCGGTCCCTTCTAAACCTCGCATTATATTTAAGACGACTGACTGATACGTTAACAAAAAACCAGGTCAAAACAACAAACAGCATAAAATAGCATATTGATATATATATTTATTATCTAAACTAATAAAAACAAACTATACTACTTCCATTATATAATTGCTAAAACTACTTGACAACATATCAAAATATAACAATATAGTAAACAATAAATGTATCTAAGTTTTGGCTTTCTAAAAATAAACTATAAAGTATAGGGTGCGGTGGATACCAGCAACAGGGTGTCGGCTGCGGTGGATACCTGCAGCAGAGTGTCGGCTGCGGTGGATACCAGCAGCGGGTTTTCGGCTGTGGTGGATACCAGCAGCGGGGTTTCGGCTGCGGTGGATACCTGCAGCAGAGTGTCGGCTGCGGTGGATACCAGCAGCGGGTTTTCGGTTGTGGTGGATACCAGCAGCGGGGTTTCGGCTGCGGTGGATACCACCAGCGGGATGTCGGCTGCGGTGCATGGATACCAGCAGCAAGGTCTAGGCTGCGGTGGATACCAGCAGCACGATATTGGATTAATTCTCTTTCGGTCGAGCTCAGAATGCAAAATAATCCCATGCTTACTTATAAAATAATTAATAATTGGAATTTTTACTATACTGATGTATAATCAACTTGGGGTACAAAATAATTTCCCCGAAATTAACATGGAACAAAAAATAGTAAGAAGCCCCAATATTTAGTTGATCATATACATGTATATATATATTTTTAAAGAGATGAAGGTGGGGAAGGCGGGTAGGAAACAAAATTAAAATCTAATACGATGAACTGGCAGCTAAAAATGAGCTGATTAATACTTTCCTTATATCTCCTATCTGATTGGCTAACAAATCTTCTAAAAATATCTCAGTTCTCTCAGTAATTTTCTAAAAATATGTCTGTTCTCTCAATTTTATAGTCTAAAAATATCTCATCTGACGTAGGCAGGAATTATCTTATCGTATTAACTATAATTTAAATCTTTAAATTTCCAACAATATTGTCCTTCGCTAAATTACAGTTAAAAACTAGAAAAAGTCAGTTTGTAAGCCCAAGAATGTCTTCTTTCTTATTCACATTTTCTTCAAAAAACCCGGACCATTTGTTGAAAAACCCAGACGTTTTAAATGTTGCTCTCGAAAAAACACTGACAATATAAAACACTGATTTGTAAGTGAACTACAAGGACATTGTGCGTCGTTTGTGCTCAAAACATGTATAGCATTCAGAATAAGATGAAGTCACAAATAAATTATACTCGCGAAATAGCAGTAAATAGAACTGATTACATGCAATATCACTCGAAAAAACCTGATCTACACTCGAAAAAAGTAGACCGATTCACTCGAAAAAAAAAAAACGATCTCAGCCGGACGCTATACCTTCAGTGGTTTTGATCAAATAAAAAATATGACGACAATAATGTTCATAGTTTTTTTTTATTAAATCCTGTAAGGAAGGAAATCACATCTTCCTCTTAGACATAGATTACACTGAGCGATACAGCCTCTTGACATGCTAGTTTACACCGAAAAGTGCTGGATTAAAAAATAAAGTTAGTAATTTACAATACCTCAATTGTCCATTCCAAGACATGCTTTCAGCAGAAATATAATATTTTCTTATCTTTGTTGAAGTATCTATAATTGGTCTGGGGTTGTCACATTTTTTAATAGTGACCAGTGCTTGCATTCCACCTGTAAACGAGAGGAAGAGAGAATGGGTACTGAATAAGGAAGTCACAAAAATTTGAATTGATTCATAGATATAGGGAGGGAAAACCTGTAGTTGATCATCAAAGTACATAATTTAAACGGGTATACAATACATGTATCATTCATCTATCGTTTACCGATCTGCCCCGCCACCTTATAAATTACGCTATTCATACGTATTTTCAAACCAACACCAAACTTGAGTACTGAGCTACTGGGCTTGTGCTATCGTCGGTGCCTAAGAGTCTAACAGGAGAAGCATCTAAGTTGTTGACCTTTAGCGATGCCAGTTTTACTGCACAATATACGCCGCAGCTTGATGCAATTTTTTAAAAAGGCAAAATTTTCAACGATTATCATGGTGTATGTTTTTACCCATTTCTCACCTTTAATGTGATATGCAGATGTTGATGAAAACAGCCATTTTCCTTCCTCAGATGGAGCAATTTCCGCTGTAAGAGAAACACCAGAAAATACTGGAAGCGTATCATACCTGGAAAAGGGAAAACAATATTTGATACTTAAGTATTTTGTAAAGCAATAACTTGCATAATACATACCTAATAGTAATAGTGATGTAAACCTTTAAGCAGTTTTTCGTTTTGTTCTAGATATTTAAAGATATGAAAACTTAAAGTTAGCAAAACAAATAGCAGTGAATATACCGTTGCTTCATCAAGTTCGAGTAAAATGACAGTCTCCTGAAATGGTTTTGAGCTTTTTATTTATTTTGGGTTGTAGTTTTTGTTCTGTCAATTCGGTTTTTTTCTAAGCATTCAAATTCTGCCATTTTCTGCAACAATACGCGTAAATCATGGTTAATTTTAGATAATTTTGTTTCGTGAAAAGATTTCAGAATACTACCACGCTTTATTGTTATATTCATAGATATGAAATAGCAAGACATATTTTATTACTTAATAAGAAATTTCCATTTTACCTCTTGTTTCTGAATTTAAATGATTGTCCATGGAACTTGACAGTGTGGACATCATCTGTTCTACTGAGTGATGCTATATGCAATCTTGTCTTGGCACCAGCACAGAACGTTAAATCTGGCAAATTTGCATACACGAAACCATTTATGTTGTGAAGCGTGTTCGATTCGTCCTTAGTTTCATTAGCAAGCAGACTCAGGTTTTCGTCAATTTCTCCGAAGTAAAAGAAGGCATCGTCGTCTTTCTTCACAACTTTGTCTTCTGAGAAAAGAAGGGTAAAGATGGAGAAAATCAACAGCATTGATCTATTGGCTTATTCCTATAGTATTTATAATGTTTGCTATCTCGCATATATATATATAAGTGTGTCTGCTCGAATAGCATTAAATGAAAAACTGGGATTTTTCATAGAATTGGCAACTCCTTCACGTAGAAAATTCATCTCAAATATCAATAAAAAGAGATGTAGGGTCAATAAGACGACAACACAATCCAACGACAAAATTTACTCTGAGGACATCTAGAGGTCAAACTATTGTAATCTTCAAGAAGAGACAGGTGTTTATACAACATGTCCAATTCAAAATCTTCCCGAGTCTTTAAAAGTTGTACATAATTTTACCAGAAACAATCAAAAGATATTCATTTATGAAAACAAGACATTGTGTAAATATTACTAAATAAGACATTGAAGCTACGACCTTAATTATTATCTTTATCTTTATATCAAGACAAATAAACTTACTAGAACATACTAGGATGAAACCAAATAAACCCGTGTTGACATCTTTGATAAAATCGACATCTGAATGATATAGATGGGAAATGCATCCTTCCCCAAATTGTGGACCACTCTCTTCTGTAATGTTCCAAGAATATCTGTAGCTACTACCCGGTGAAACACCGGTTTGGCCATCATATGCACTACCTGAGGATTAAAAAAAAAACAATAAAAAAATAGTACGAATATGAAAACAAGTATTCATGAAAATTTGGAAAGATAAGAACCAAAATAAACTGGTGCTAGAAGTGAAATTAATGCAAATTGAACAAAAATCTAGACAAAACAACATAAATATGCAATTCTGACTAAATAGATTTTTATTTTTATTTATACAAAAATAAGGAAAAAAATCAGTGTTGTACAAATGTACAAAAATAATTTGATTTTCTTTCAACTTTCACATACATGTTAGTCTGTATGACCGTTCGATACTAATATTCGTTTACTAGTGAAACAGGCTGATAGTTTTTTTCTTTACTCCACATAATGTTATCCTGAAAAATTTAAAGTTTACTATACTGTATGGATTATGGAGAGTTGTCTCATTGGCACTCATACCACACCTTCTTATATCTATTTGCTAATCGTAAAAGGCCGTATGGTGACATCCGTCGTATTTTGGTCTTTGCGAGGTGGATGGTATTTTCACTGGCAGTTGAACCACATCTCCTTATTTTGATATTGACGAAAGCTATTCTAAAAAAATTTGCCATGTGCACTGAAATTGACTTTTATGATACGTTTATATTACCTTCATTTGCTTTAGTGTAAGGTACTCCGTGCGGGTGTATACTAAGGCTATGTGATGCGGTATTGTTGAAAATAACAATCAGTTCATCTCCAACTTCAACTCTTAGAATTGGTCCAAGAAAACCTAAATATTCTTGGGAGTCTTTGGTGATATTGAAATATCGATCTGTGTATTCTTTGTAGATAATTTTATTGTAAACGTGTTGTTCTATGTTCTGTTCTCTGAGGTCACTCTCAGTTGGTCTGTAAAGAAATTAGAAATAACTTATCGATTATTATATATACAACCATAGATCTAGGTAAGCACCAGTCATTCTAAAAATCTGGATGTCAGTATACTTGCTGTAAAAGAGAGGAGAAAGATACCAAGGAGACATTCAAACTCGTAAGTCGAAAATGAACTGACAACGACATGGCAAAAAAAGTAAAAAAAAAAAAAAAGACAAACAACAGTATACAAAACACAACATATAAAACTAAAGACTGAGCAACACGAACACCACCAAAATCCGGAGGTGATCGTAATCTATGGAACGCCACAGCTGTCTTATGTGGAACTCTGGTATTACTTTATGTTGTTTTATTATTACTTGATGATATTTTGTCTTTACTTAATATGGTTTTGACATTACGTAATGATGTTTTGATATAACTCAATATGGAATAGTCATTACTTAATGATATTTCGATATTACACGATATGGTTTCGTATTGACTTGATATAGTTTTGTCATTACTCAATATGGTTTTGTCATTACTCGATGTGGTTTCACCATTATTTAATGTGGTTGTGTCATTAATCAATGTGGATTTAACATTACTTGATATGAATGTGACTTAACGTTATGTAGTTGTTTCATTACATGATGTGGTTTTGTTATTTTGTAAAGATGATTTGCCTATTCTTTATATGGTTTTAACATTACGTAATGATGTTTCAAAATTTGACGATTTTACACTACATGATGTGTTTGTTTCATTATTTGATGTGGTCCTGTCATTCTTTGATGTGGTTATCCCATTACTTGATGAGGTAAAATCACGTGACCAATTCGGAAAAACCTGTTCTATTTTTAGATAGATTTCGATGTTGTATGTGCCTTGGATGAGTGTGGCCACCCATCGAATTAGAGTTCGGGTTACTGTTTGAGTTAAACTTTGAGTAAGTCTTCGATTTCGAATTCAAGTCATTATTAGAATTAAAGTTTTAGTTAGCATTGAGTTTTGAGTTGGACTTCGAGTTTGAGTCACATTTAAAGGTAGAGTTCTAGTTACAACATTAAATTTGAGTCACTTTTTGAGGTAGAGTTTGAGTAAGATTCGAATTTAAGTCTCATTTAGATTAATTAAGATTATGAGTTGAAATTCGAGCTATCTTATATGAGTTCGTAATTAAATTTTCTATCGCGGAACAAGACTTTTGCTCGGGCTTCCGAAAAGAGGGCTCCGGGGTATGCGTACAAAAGATAAAAAATGTTACAGTATACAAAACGCAACATAGAAGTTGAAATAAAGCTAGATGTGGAGTGATTGACAATGAGACAACTATCCACCAGAGTTTAAATGCAGTGGATATAAGAAATCATATATAGGCAACCGTACAGCCTTCAACACACCATTTAGTCAGCTACAAAAGGCCACCATGCACCATGTGAAAAAATTCAAACGGAAAAACAAACGGTCTTATTTATAAATAAATAATCTACAAAAAAAAAAAAATGACACACATTTATACAACGACAACAATTGAACTTTATGCTCCTGACTTGGGGCAGGTACATAAAGAAAGTGCACGTGGCGGAGTTTAACATGTATGTGAGCGCTAAATCCTAACCTTACATCGGACTGTTACAGTTGTGTAACAGCACAACACGAGAAAAAAATGTAAACTAGACAAAGTGATGCCCCTGCACTCAACTCATTTAACCGATTATACTCCAAAAATGACAAAAAAAGTCCAACTATCTCCCAAAAGAGCAAAAGATAATAAAAATAAAAACCCTGACCACATGCACACCTTCAATATATATACAAACAGACAGTAAAGAGAAAACTTCCTATGATTCAAACTGTAGGAGGAGTTATGCGGAATAACTATATACCCATAATGGGACGGACAGACGGACGGACGGACGGACGGACGGACGGACGGACGGACAGGGGTAAAACAATATGCCCCCCAACTTTCAGTTGCGGTGGCATACAAAACAGTTTCATTTGGCTGATTCAATAGATCGGTATGACTGGGTAATATAAATCCTTCGGGGTGATCTCGGATGCTCCAGAAAGGCACCCGTCGTGTTATTCGAGAAAGTACAAACCCAGTGATTTGGTTTTATTTGGTAGTTTACATTCAAGGAAACGATGACGGTATTGTGGTTACGACCACTGATACAGATATTCCAAAACTTTTATTTTTCAATTAGTGCGAGGTAGATCAGGGAATTCAATTGATTACAAATAAAAGATTGATATTCGTATAAGTTCAAATGATCATTTACGCTAAAAAACATTCAGAGAATTCTTATTTTATAGTATTGATGCTTTGTCGCTTAGTCCGAGCCGCCCTCCCCCTGTTTCCCTGTAACTTTTGTGTGAGTTGATTTGAAGTGTTTCATTTGTTAACAATATAAAGTTTAAGTCTTTTGATTTGTGTCGAGCCTGCGACATCAATGTAGCGGCAGTGAGACACAACAAACCTATATTTCGTCGTCGATAGTGGCGTCGGCCTCTCCATCTCCATTTTTTTTATTTCTATTGAGTTTAACCTTTCATTATACATGTTACTAAACATGTATGCCATCATAATTTTGTACTTTTAGAATATCATACTGTATTTGTTTACCTCGACTATTGTATCTGTATTTATATTGTATGTTTCTCTGTAAACTTGACATGTATTTAGTTTTTAGAGAATAAAGTATCTCTGTATCTATCTATAGATCGTTAGGTTTCTAGTTTTTTACATTTTTCATTTCGGGACCTTTTATAGCTTACTATAGGGTATGGGTTTTGCTCATTGTCGAAAACCATGCAGTTTTGTTTTAGTTAAATAAAACCGAATTAAACTGTTTTGACATGATAAATTTGTAAACCTCCATGAAGTGTTTTAAAACTTGTATAGGAGTTATTCCTCAATTTCAAGAAAAAGCATCTACAGAAAAAACTTTTTTTTTTTAATTTTGTGTTTACCGATAAATGTATAGGTAAATGTACAGCCGATCAACATGACGCTTTTACACTTACAGCAGCAATATCAGGCGAGACACATGGTTCCGTGGAATATTTTACAAATTTATTACAAAAAGACTGCTTCCGTTTGAGAAGTTAGGATAAAAACAACAGGACCAAGTGGTTAAACGTTGCGCACGATGTTGGTACTACTTAGCGTTACACGACGTTCCGCATAATGAAGCGATTTCGACGATTTCAAAGAACGTTTCAAGCGTTCAAGCTTATAATTGATGAGGTCAATTTACTGTTGTGAGTTTGGTAACCGATTTCGGTTTGTCTGAAAATGAATAGTTTAACAAATAAAACTCAAAGTGGTCGTACACATATTTTTTTTAATGAATATTCATTTATAGGAGTTGTCAGTCTTTCCAGGCCATAATTGATCATTTACTTTTGGCAGCAGTTCGCATTAATGAATCATACATTAATTTCCAAATTTATACAGATTTCTTTTTAATATAAATTAGATTTTGATTTTATTTTCCCTTTTTAATGCATGTTTATACACACTCCTTTTGTTGCATTTCTTTCCGTTTCCGTTTCCTTTCTATATTTTATCATTTCCCGATGCTTTCTTTGTCGCAAAATTTCTAGGTAGTTAAACATTTTGGATTCATGTTTTTCTCATTTCCGTATTTTTGTGGCATATGCATATCCTTTGTTTTGTTATAATAGCCAGCAATGGGTTTTCTCTATTTTATTTTATTAACAAAAAAAATGTGCATGTTGCTTTTGGTGATTTAAAACTTGCAGCTAGACAACGTTCCTTGAATAAAACAAATGTCATGAACGTGCTGAAAAAAAAATAAGATCCCGATATTTTCTTATATCAATCTCATTTGTTCAACATTTGAATTCCTTTTGAATTCCTTTATCATACATAGGTTATATTATAACTTATATCTTTATTTTCATTCGAATTAAACTGGAAGCAAATAATTATGAAATAAAATTAAAAACCCGAGCATGACATCAATTACGTTTTGCGAACGTTGGGACAAAAAGGCTATACTTTTTGAAACGATATAAACATCTTGTTGCCTATCGAAAAAATGTTAAACACTATATTGTTTAAAAAGAAAAAAGAAAAAAACTTTTACCGCCAAGTTTTATTTTCTTTGATCTAACTATGCTTATTTAATATACAGCCGGTTAAAACCTCAATTGTAAAGAAAATACAGCGGTTTTTTTTTCTCGATGGGACAAGATGGCTATACTTTTTGAAGTCATTGCAATAGAAACTATAAGCATGGTTTCCGGCTAAAAAATATCATGAACCAGGAGAAAATTGAAAAAACTTTCAAAATATCATAAATATTTTCCCTCTCAGCTTTTCCAATTTCACGGTATAAATGCGCAAACCCGATATATGCTTACCTTGCATATGCTTGGACATTTTTCAGACCGTTTTCAAAAATAACATTTTCCAGTTTACGGTTTCAGTGATATTGATTTTGCTTTAACACGCGAATAACAATAACAATAGCAATACTCTTGTGAAGTTTTACGATGGTCAGAAAAAAATACTGTAGGAAAGAAACGGAACTCCGATCTTTTGCACACAAAATGTAACGTTGGACATTACGTTTTTGCGTAAAAATGGGATAATTAAGTGTTATAATTCTTGATATTTTAAATTTCGGTTCCCTTTTTTCTTTATTTTCAAGTCTAATGTAATAAATTCAACCAAAAATCACTATATTTTTATCGAACTAACCAGTCTACGTATTTATTTTCATGCTAATCTATAGCCAAATGAAATTCGTACCAACATCGTGCGCAACGTATTTGGGGATATCCCAATTATGTCCGAAATACTGTAAACTTTTTAATACTTTTTTTCTTATTATTGTCTGCCGTTCTCCTTTTTCATACCAAATAACTCTGAACAACCACTCGAACTTTAATTTGAACTTTAACTCAATGGATAGCGATACCCATCCAAAGCACATTAAACAAACGATATATTGAAATCTGTTTAAAACTTGAATAGAACATATTTTTTTCCAAGTTGGTCACGTGGTTTTACCTCATCAAGTAATGGGATCACCACATCAAAGAATGACAGGACCACATCAAATAATGAAACAAACACATCATGTAGTGTAAAATCGTCAAATTTTGAAACATCATTACGTAATGTTAAAACCATATAAAGAATAGGCAAATCATCATTACAAAATAACAAAACCACATCATGTAATGAAACAACTACATAACGTTAAGTCACATTCACATCAAGTAATGTTAAATCCACATTGTTTAAGGACACAACCGCATTAAATAATGGTGAAACCACATCAAGTAATGACAAAACCATATTGAGTAATGACAAAACTATATCAAGTCAATACGAAACCATATCGTGTAATATCGAAATATCATTAAGTAATGACTATTCCATATCGAGTTATATCAAAACATCATTACGTAATGTCAAAACCATATTAAGTAAAGACAAAATATCATCAAGTAATAATAAAACAACATAAAGTAATACCAGAGTTCCACATAAGACAGCTGTGGCGTTCCATAGTAATCGTTTCAATCTTTACTAAGGTAATGGAATTCACAAAACCTATACTATATAGGACATGCAAAGAAAAGATAAGTAGAACTTTATTTCTACATCTTAATTGATAATATCATTATAGGATGCATTTCCCATCTATATCATTCAGATGTCGATTTTATCAAGGATGTCAACACGGGTTTATTTGGTTTCATCCTAGTATGTTCTAGTAAGTTTATTTGTCTTGATATAAAGATAAAGATAATACTTTAGGTCGTAGCTTCAATGTCTTATTTAGTAATATTTACACAATGTCTTGTTTTCATAAAGATATCATATGTTCGTCTTATAGACGAAAGCGTTAATCGTCAAGGTATAAATATTCCTATCTAAAACCCCTATACGGCTGATATGTCGCTTTTACTGTCATGAATCTTAAATCACAGACAAACAGCATAAAGAACTATTAAAGTTATTCATAATTGACTCAAAACTTATAAATGGAACATTTACAGTGACTTAACAAAGTGTCGATCGGCTGGTAATCTACACAAGCAGAACAATCGGTTCTGCAATGAAAAACGTGAGAGGTTTTTCCGGTTATGCTTGAGTGGTGTCATTGCCGCCGCTTCGCAAGGTATGAACATTTCTAAAATCGCAATTTTCTAATTCAACTGATCAAATATTGCAAATCGGGGAATGCTATGCTGTGGTGAATGCTTTCATGAAGAGACACATGTATCGTTTACTGTTGTGCATGGAGTTAAACTCCTGCAAAATCAATCGTCCCACGAGAAATTTCCGAAAAAACTGACATTAAACTTTTGAGATTTTTCTATTACAGACCTGCAAGTTCAAATTTCGTTTTTTTTTCTGTCCACGGGACTGAATGTCGTTTTGGGCGGCTTACACGCTGTCAGAAGTTGATAGACGTCTTAATAAATCTAAAAACTGTTACTGTTCATTATTTCGTGCGTGAGGGGATCGGTTCTGATTGAGGACATCATGAATGCTTGAGGGGAAGTGCAAACCTATCTTATCGAAAGCTAATGAATATCACAATCTAATATTGATTATATATGATAATAACTTTACCCAAACTGGGGTTTATCATTGATCAATGCTGAATAAATGCGGCATAAATTTCATTCACAAAAATTGCAACAATCACTTCAAAGAAAGGCAAGTAACTTGCATAGTTTTAGTGAAGTTCATACTAAATATAAATTGACAATGGAAATGGCTACATTGTAAATATAAGTGGTTTAGATTTATGATTGACTATGTTTTTTACCGCATGCATGTAAGACTTTTTTGTCTATGTTTCAGATGGATAGAACACGCCACCATTGTCTGCAGTGTGATAAATCATATTCTCAACGTTCAAAGCTGAACTTCCATGTAAAGCTGGTACATGACAACATACTAGACACAAAGTGCAGCTACTGTGACAAGACATTTTCATCTAAAGATAGAAAAAGAAGGCATGCACCTGTGGTCCACATGGGAGCCAAGCCTTTTCAGTGTAACACATATGATTGTCAGGAGGCATTTTCAACTTTGTGCAGTTTCCGGAAGTTCAGCTTGGTATGATACTAAACCCCTAACGGGAGGGATTTTACCTGATTTTCATATGATGAAGACATAATCTTTCAATCAGTTTAATTGAGGTCTGGCCTTTGTTAGTCTTGTATGTTTTTTAAATTTTAGTTCCTTTATATGTTTTGGAGTTTAGTGTGACGTCCATTTTCACTGAACCAGTACACAATTTTATTTAGGGGCCAGCTGAGGACCACCTCCGGGTGCGGGATTTTCTCGCTGCGTTGAAGACCCGTTGGTGGCCTTCGGCTGTTATATGCTCTTTGGTCGGGTTGTTGTCTCTTTGACATATTCCCCATTTCCATTCTCAATTTTATTTACAATATAATTGACATGAAGAAGTTAATTATGTTATACTATGCAGAAATATTAAAAGTACAGTAAGCAAACATTATTAAAAGCATAATACAAGTTTTTTTTTTATAGAAAATCTGAGAAACTTACGATACAAGATTCCGACCACTTGGAGCATAATCCCACAAGATTTCTTCAGCTGCAATATAATAAATTTTCTGTTGGGAATTTACTTCAATGAAATAAAAAGAAAATAGTAAAACTGCAACCAAAGCGTGCATTTTGGTTTTTAACTGATTGTACAAACAATTTACTTCGAAGTACAGTGTACATGTTATTTCCTGACTGACGTTGTCGATAGAAGTCCTACTTAAAAGTCATTTCCGAAAATGCAAAGTATGCACTTTACCTACATTTTATCTTCCTGGACGGTAGAAATAGTTGAAAGATAAACAAAACAAATTGGGGAAACGAATTATGCTATCACAGAGAAAGTGAGAGGAAAAGAAAAAAACAAACAAACAAACATTTTTTCTACACAGAATGAAGAAATCCCTGCATGGATGTTATTCGTGTTAACATATTATTAATTAGAAACAATAAATATAAAGTACTTCAATCAAAATGAAATTTAAAAACAAATTGTATGCATACTCCCCTCCCAATAGCAAAATACCCCCCTCCCCCCTCAAATAAAAGACTCGAAAACGCTAGTTACATATTAGTCGTAGGTGGTGGTTAATGAGGATGGATACAAAAAAACAAACAGACAGCACACTTTCAGTGGTTAACGTCCCTCACTGGTTAACTTTAAGTGGCGACACACTTTCATGTTGATTGATGTTTTAGAACTTCTAGTGATTAATTATGTCATGCATATTCAAAACGAGAAAAAGTTTAACGTCCTTTAATGAATTCATCATAATAAAGGATGGTAAATTCGCTCTGCCACTTGAATATGAGGGTATGAAGGGTATATTGGGTAGGGAAAGAAATGTTGCCATGCAAAAGGTCAACGTCCGACACACGACAGCTATTGTTCTTGTACATGTAAAGAGCATTCTTCCTCAAAAGGAATCGGTTTAATAGGTGCCAATTATAAACCGAACGTGGCTGGATGTTGTTCGTGTTAACATGCAATTAGACACATTAAGTTGTTCTTTAATCAAAATGCAGGTTAAAAACAAATTATATGTATACTCACCTCCCCGTAACAAAATAAAATTCCCCTCAATTAAACAAGAGTGCACACGCTGAAATGTCTCGCCTGCTTTACTTATCATTGATTTCATGTTGAAAGTCTTAAAGTTAAAGGTTTTACTACAAGCACCACATAAATTTTACATTTTAAAAGATCCATGACAATGAGATCAAGGTCAGATAAATCCTGTCAGACAGACATGTACACCTTACAATTATTCCAAACACAAAGTATAGTTGATCTATTGCTAATGGTAAATGAAAATCAGACCAAAACACGAAAACTTAACATTGACCAATGAACCATGAATATGAGGTCAAGGTAAGATGAAATCTGACAGATAGACATGTACATTTTACATTTATTCCATACTCCATACACCAAATATAGCTGACCTACTGCTATTAGTATTTGAAAAACAGACCAAAACACAAAAACTTAACATTGACCAATGAACCATGAAAATGAGGTCAAGGTCAGATGAAACATACCAGACTGATACGTAACCCTTACAATCATTCCTTACACCATATATAGTTGACCTACTGCTTATAGTATTTGAGACACGGACATACTCACGTAACTTTAACCTTAATTACTGATCCATGAAATGAGGTCGAGGTCAGGTGAACCCTGCCTAACGTACTGGACATGTAGACGTTGCAAGGAACCTATATACCAAATAAAGTTAGCCTATTACTCATAATATGTAAGAAATTCACATGACAAAAAGATATGATTTTTTTTTCAGGCAGTTGCTGAACCATGAAAATGAGGTCAAGGACAATGTACATATGACAGACGGAAACTTCGTAACATAAGGTATCTGCATACAAGATATGAAGCATCCAGGTCTTTTACCTTCTGAAATATAAAGCTGTATACAGAAAGTTAACAACGCCGCCGCCGCCGGATTGTAATCCCTATGTCTCGCATACTGCGACTTTCGTCACAGGCGAGGCAAACACTTGAAAACGCCGGTTAATATGTTAATCGTAGGCGGTGACATTGATGTTTGTTGAACTTCCAGTGGTAAATTATTTCATGCATTTTTTAAAATTTAAATTAAACTGAGTTTAAAAGCTCAATATCATAAATATTTAACGGAGACATAAAAAGTTATATAGGAATCGAATTTGCATACACGAAGAATAACTTTTGTTCGATTGTTTTTTAATATACATGTAAGCAACTTAGATAAATAAAGCATCCGCTTTTTGGGAGATAGACCATTTCACTACAAACAATGTGGTTTTAAAAATTTATTCCTATATTTCCATTGGAGATAGACCATGGATTTTTTATTTTTGTAATATCCCCAATTCTGTACATCTGGATGTGCTCAGAATTGCTCATAGATATATGTAGCGACATATCAGAAAACGGGAGCGATGAGAGATCGGTTTTCAATTAGATTGTCATAAATTGAGTTCAAACCATGCAAACCATTTACGATCATTTAGTCATAGTTCTATTTTTTTATAACAATTATTTAACAGCAAAAATACTTGAGAAATAGTGGATATACAACACTATAAAAATATGTTTCTCTGAACTAACTAGATGAACAAGCCATTATAGTCCGATGGGAGTGTGGAGATAGAACAGTGTAGTTCTGACAAAAACTCGTAGTGTAGAAATCTCGTATTATAGTTGTAAAGAGATACAGGCCATTGCATATGGGTGTCAAATATATAGCTATCTCTATTTAATCAAAAGTGGATATACAACACTATAAGATTCACACGACAATTTGTTTGATAATTTTAAGTTCATAAAAGCATGTCATTGTGTTGGAACATAGATTGAAAGTCCCTTAGGCAAAATCGACCAGTCACCTTAGACGACGACTTGGTGCCGTCTGCACAAGGATAATAGTTACGCTGAACGGTGCCCACTGGTCACCCTATAAATAGTGCTCTTGTGTGTAGTAATATTGTAGTTCTAACACATGTCTAAAAATAGAAAGCTTAAAATAGACAATTCATCTTTCTATTTAGCAATACACCATAGAGCCTGTCACCGTCTGTATTATCTGTAAGTAAAATTAACATACCGAGCAATTGAATACAATGAATAACACAAACTTAAGCATATTAAGTTTAATTAAGTCATTCAAAGCAAAATAATTGTTTCATCCATTTTGCATGATTTGTCATTTGTGATGACACGTTTTTTTTAAATGTTCGAATCACAGACTAGAAGGATATATTCACCCTAAGACTCTAAGTAGAAGTAGATATAAAAAAAAATTCACAAAATAAATAATTCACTAAGGCCGTGTTCACACCAAACGTCGTGTACAGTAAACATGTTTACATTTGGTTTAATGTAATGTACGCTAGTTTCACATTAAATTTGTTCACATCTATACACCTTGTTTAGTTACATGTACATAAGATTTGTTCACACTCGTAAACTATATGTCATTTAAATGTTCATTACGTAGAACCGAATTCAAATTTTCGAACATCTTTCTACAGTTAATAAACGACCACTTGACTTTAAAAAAGGGGGGGGGGGGGGGGGGGGGTGGATTTTTCCACAATTAGATTTAAAAAAAAAATTGAGACATTCAGACAATTATAGAATGAACAAATATTCTGAATCAAACGTTTTCCCATACATTATAGTGTTAAACATGTTAAATATTATATAAATTGGTACCATCGAAAAAAAACTAATTATAAACTTTCGCGCGAGAACTCAGAACCCCTCTCCCTTTTTTTTGAAGTAAAGTGGTTGCTCCTTTAAGAAAGTCATTTTGGATGATTTGCAGTAGTTTAAAGATGTCTCGATTACGCATTAAAAACGTAGGATTGCCATTAGCGTGCTTACAGACGAAGAAAAAGAATTGCTATGTTAAGGATCACTACATTTCTATCTCTTCTGTTTGTATCAAGTGCTATTTTTTTTTATCCAAGGAGTATTTGTCAAAGGGAGGGGAGAATGTTTTTTATATTATTTCTAATATAATTTTAACGAGTCTCAGATACTACACAAACAAACAATTAACCTCCCCCTTTTTCAGTAATGCATTTATAAGTGAATCGCTGTTTGAGTATAAAGACCAGTGGCAAATATTTCTGTCAGTGTGTACGTCTGATCGATTCAGGAAGACCTTTTCAAATGAACTATGTGTTCGGCAAAGATGATAGATGAGTCTTGATTAAATCTTCATGTAAACATTAAGTTTTATCAATGGGAACGCAATTATGTTTAGTTAATGTGTGAGTTACACTAACACAACACCGAGTTTAAGTCAATGTGAACACGGCCTAATCTTATACATGTAGTTGATGATATTGATAATGTTAAGATAACTTAAGCAATGGATGAACTGTATTTTAATATTTTTTAAGGATAATGTTAGCTGTCATAAAAGAAAGAAGTAAAGGTAAGTTTTTAAATCAATTCTATATTTATCTTCAAGAAGAAAGGAAATGCTATTGATCTAGTGCCACCTTACAAACGGAAGACAAAAGTTACACAATACAAAGTTAGGGATTTACCTACTTTAGAGGTTTGATCAAGAGTACCAGAAGGTTCCATATTATGACATTTACTTTTAATAATATTTTTCAATGATTTATCTCTTGAGCTTGAGAAGGTTTCTTCTGATGTTATGCTGATCTTACAGTTTTATTTGTCAACTCAACCAGTAACATATTTATATGTATTTATGAATGTAGACATTTGTAATGTTGTTAGCTATATATAGTTGGTGTAATTATATTAAAATGCCATTGAACAGTATTAAGAGTAAGGTCACATTCTAATCGACTTAATCCTTTTAATTCAGGATTTAATATTTATATAATAGTTGGACCGCTCACAGGACAGTGGTATTGACTAAGGTAGCGATAATGACGCGAAGGCGAGGTCATTATCGCTGTCATAGTCAATATTACTGTCCTACGGGCAGTCCATGTATCACGATAATGACCAGTTTTTTTTGAAGAACTATTATGTTTATTTCATTGAGGAACTATGTTTTGAAAATTTTCATTAATTCAAAATGCCTAAAGCGAACTCGAGTAGTTGACGTACGATTTGTATGGCAGAGAGTGAAGACCAGTTGTAGGAATACTCCCATTCATTTTAGTGCAATTTTTCAGTATATAAATACTTAATCAAGTTCTCCTTAATTTTATTATTAACAAAAACAAATAATAAACAATTCAACAAATTAAATATAATATTAAAGAAAGGAACATGTTTTAAAAATGGATAAATCTCTCTAAACAGAGAAACCACGCCCCATTGGTCATTAACAGAGAAACCACGCCCCAACGGTCATTTACAGAGAAACCACGCCTCAACGGTCATTATCAGACGGAAACCACGCCCACCTGTCATTCTCATGTAAAAGTTCGTTAACGACCAGTTTTCTGGTCCGTTTTGTTCTGTTAATGAAGGATGGAATTTATTACTGAAAAATAATGAATGTCATATTACCCCTTTTTATCCAATAAGAGAATCTTATTCTGAACCGATATGAAATAAATAAAATTACAATTAAATTTCAAAGTAGACGTAAACCATAACATAAAACTGCTAGGAATCCAAAAAAATAAAGAGGGAGGGCCAATTTGCCGGAGATTTGTTTCATTCGATAAGATAGGTAAATAATGTTTTAAATAGCCCTATAGATGCTAATTATAGTACAAGAAAATACGTCACATTATTTATTTTCATACCTTGAACAGGTATTCCTACAAAAACAAGGCCAAGACTATTGTTTTTTAATATTGATTTTATTTTATTATTAACATCCTTTATGCGAGGTGCCATACCATGTAAATTGTCAAGGAGCCAAATAATATCGAACTAATTCAAATCGTGATTTTCTCATTCTGAATATGTATATCTGTATTTGTCCTGGTCTTTTAAGGTTTTATCGTCTATAAGATAAGACAAGAAAATACATGTACATGTATATAAAATTAAAACCGGAGAACATCTTACATCAGTTGGTCATAGATCACCCTGTGTTACTACTTCATGTTTTATTGCCTTTTCTGTAATTTTAACAAATCGGCCCTTCGTTGTGATACAGATGCAACAGCTTCTTGATGTTTTACCTACAATCGCGATTTGTAGTGTAATTGATTTGTTCTGTTATGTTGTTTTATTTTTCTGATGAGTTAGGTACCCGTGTATAGAAGGTGGTAAAAATTTCAGTACTAGTATCTTTACAGTTTGTGATTTGGCGACAAAATTGTTGTTGACTGCATTTGTTACATATAATACCATGTTCAAAAAAGGTTTCGACGAATTGTTTTTTGTTGTTATGAAACTTGTATACAATGGCCTTATTTTAAGTTATGTATATATTACACCCGCAACATGTAGGCTTAATTTCTATAGAATTAATTCTCGTGTTATTGGTTATGTACAGGCACCTACATCAATTTGACGGCAGTTGTCCCTTGGATATACGTAATAATGTAAACACATGAATAGAAAGTAATTCAAGAGTATGGACAGTCATAGGATTGCACACAATAAGCGATACATTATTTTTCTTTGATACACGTAAAATTATATACTAGTAAACTAACTGAATAGTCAAAATGAACCCGAATGACTCTATGAGTCAAGCAAACATCCGAAAAAATATGATAGAAACTTTAAAATTTAATATAACAACACAAAAAATGCAAAAGTTCTGAGCGAGGTTCGAACCCTTTCTTCAAATTCATCATTTATTAGTAGTTCTGTGCTCTAATGGTGGAGCTACGGTGATTCTGATCATTATGATTCTTATTTAGAAGGTATATCGGTACAATTTATCGATGGTACAATTTTTTCTTTAAAAAGTTGTTTTTTATGTAATAAGGACACACTAAACCAATTTCATTTTTGAAGTAAAAAGTAGTATGACTAACAACAGTCATAAAAAGCATAACTTTTTTTTTGGTTTGAAATGTCCTTCTTGGGGGATTGCCTGTTTTTTCCACATAAAAACAGCCGAAAATCCGGATATTGGATTTTCATCATTTTTTAGGGTTAAATTAACTATTGATCACACATATCATACTATATGTAAATCGAGATATTGATCAAAAAACATTTTTATTTTTTGTTTTTATAGTAAATTTTATTCTGTCGGCACTTTTTGAAATTGGCCCTTCTGTGAAAAAAAATCCTCGGCATATTGGCCCTACCTCTTTCTTTCGTTGGAAAATTAAAATTACCAAACTCTGTGCAGTAATTGTGTGCATACTAAAATCATATCTTCCAGATTAAACAATGGTTACCTTTGGTCACCCTTCATATATATTGAAACTGGTTACTTCCTAACGCCATACACGTGACAGATATTGTCTTTCGTTTGCTGTCGGCAGTTTACATAGATATAGATTTTGATTAAAGATTACATCTGGTCGCCATAGAGATTTATTGACTGGTGCCCTCTGGTCACCTTTCACATATATTAACTTTGGTTACCTTTGGTCACCTAACACAGATATTAACTTCGGTTATCTCTGGTCACCCTACTCATATATTGACTTAGGTTGCCTCTGGTCACCCTTCACATAAAATGACTTTATAACCTCTTTTCCTACTAAGTTATTGACCTGAGTTACCCCCGCACAATTATCAAACTTGTTAACTTGTAGGCAGTTCACACATATACAGATTTGGGTTACATTTGTCCCCTACGGATTTATGGACTGGTGCCCTCTGGTCACCCCTTCCCATTTATTGACTTTCTCTACATTTGGTCACCTTACAT
Organism: Mytilus californianus; assembly: GCF_021869535.1. NCBI lineage: Eukaryota > Metazoa > Mollusca > Bivalvia > Mytilida > Mytilidae > Mytilus > Mytilus californianus. Next base: position 53,239,803 of record NW_026262679.1, on the reverse strand, counting down.
AGTAAATGACTTTTGTAATCTGTGGTCATCTTACACATATATTGATTTTAGTTAACTTTAGTCAGGTGACAAAGTTATGAACTTTGGCTAGCTCTGCGACATTTAAACAGATATATATATTCTTTGATTAAATCTGGTCACCCTACGCATATTGTCTTAGTTAACATTCGCTTACCTTACAAATATATTGACTGGTTACATCTTGTTGCCCTTCACTGATAGTGACTTTGGTTGACCTCTGGTCACCCTACATAGTTTCTGACTTACTCTGCTAACCCTACACATATGTTGATATTAATTACCTCATGTCATTCTGTAACTTGTAAACCTTTATTACCTCTTTGCAATTTAAACGGTTATAGACTTAAATAATATGGCACATATTGTTTATATAATATTGACTGCGGCTACTTCTGGTCACCCTACCCAAATATTGTGATCTTCTGTGCTAAACAAGATTGCACTTCTGTTTTCGTAGAATTCCAAAATTTAAAAGAAACTTAATTGATGTCATTTGTTTCAGGTATTATTATTTTTATTACTTTGATTGTTAAAAATGATTATTTATTTAAAGCATTTTTGGAAACTATATGGGATTCATGGAAAGGAAATGCTGACGAAAAGTTTGGTACGGTGTATGGGAATGTTCTTTACGTATCGGATTTAATGAGGTTAAAAATTGAGGAGGAGTTGAATGATCAGGTAACAGTACTAATGGTTTAATTTATGTAATAAAGGTTAAACGTTTTCAAAGATCTTGAACTCTCCTCTGAAACTACTGAACCAATTCCAACCAAACGTAAGCTTAATCATCCTTAGGGTATCTAAAATAAAATTAAATCTGACATTGGTGAAAAGGTTCATTAGGTAAAGCATTTTCAGACAAATAAAACTACCCATTGTTTGGTTGATGCCACTAAATTGCTAATTTTTGTGACCCCTTAAAGAGTTACTGGCCTGTAAGTAATTGTGTTTTCTTTTATGCCAAGAAATATAGTCACTATGGCTTAATAGCATATTGGTTTAAAATGCATTGTTTTGCCATTGAAGAAAATATGACAGATACCAAAAAAAATTAAATACCAATTTGACAATGTAAGCACTACTTTATTTCCATTGAAAAGCAGAAATAATCATTGATGAAAGATTTAACAACAAAAAAAAATGCAGGTAAGTCATTCAGGTTTTTGGAGGTCTTTTGATTTTATTTAGTTCTATAAAATGTACAAGGATTTTTTTAAATAATCTGTCTTAAACTGATATCATAATCATGGTACTTTATGTTATGTGTTATCTTGATCAAACTTGTATGTCTTCACCTTTGTGATATTTAGTTTTGTTGATGGTTTCCTTTGTATCATACTGATTGAAAAGATCTGACCTTATCATTTTCTTTTTTTTTTTTTTCAGATAATTAATCTTTATTGTAGTGTACTGCAAAAACGGACGGATCAGTGTGTACAGGTAAACGAATTAAAAGTATTTATTTAATAACCGTTTTATCATATTTCAGTGCATTTATTTTAGAGTTGACTGATTTTTTCATCGGCTACTTTAAAGCATGCTTATTTTTTTGTAACTTCCAGGATCAATTCATTTAATTTCGCTTTTTCTACATGATCCATTCCTCCATTAAGGGTATCTGAATTATCATTCTAAACTTGTTTTATGCATTTTTTATTCATTTCCAATTTCACCAAAGTAAACTGTGTATTGTAAAAGTTACTTTCGCACCCACCACCCTTTTTGCAGAGAATGAAATATTTGTTCCACTAAATCATCTTTTATTTTTTCCCTTTTATATAATTTAAGGTCTTTCTACCTTTCGGTTGAAAGACTTTTAGCTTTACTTAAGGATTATAATTATTATCATTATTTTGATATTATTATTTATATTTTGTTCGCCTTTTTTAAGTTGAGCTATTATTTTTAACAGATGTAGCTTTGACTTTGTTTTATATGATATCGTACAGCTTATGAGCTTTCGCCATTGCCCTAACGAAGACTTTTTACTCTCATTAATAGAGTTACCTCCCCAATCTCGATTTTGCGTGTAGATACATCTACTGCGATATTTTATTAGTTTACTCAATTACTCGTTACACCCTTATGATGTCATATATTATTTAACCGAAGCTATCTGGATATTCCTTATAAGAGTTATATCCCATTTGGAATTGTCGTTAAGGAAATATATGCACAACTCATTAACTATGAGAAAAATGAATTTACTTTTATTCCTCGTATTTTTGATGGGTAATTTCATACTGACTTTGAAGAAGTATTGAACCAGGCAAGAAAAACCTTATATAATTTCACGTTCCGATGTAATAGAAACAGTTAAATAAATCCAATGTTCTTGTCACACAATTTGTTTTATACATATTTCCGTTTTCCAGAAAGTGTCCCGTGCAGATTGTCTGATTCTGACCTCAATTTTTGAAGGGAGGAAAAGCGTAACTTAGTTTAAAAAGGTATAATACTATATAATCATCTGTTATAAACTCTTTTTATATAAGTGCTTTTGATTTACACATAGATTACTCTTTTTACAGCTTAAAGCTGGATATTACCAATTCGCCTTTCACGTTTTAACAAAATAATAAGACATTCTAACATATTGATGATATATGTAAATTATCAAATGATAAATAATAAAACAATATGCTAAATATTGTATTGTGTATGGTATTATATTGCTGTTTATAAAATGTATTTAATGTTTCATCGGTCTTTTTTTTATCAGTTTGCAAGTTAATAATAACATTTTACAATACTTTTTTTAGGACGATATACAACAGTATGACACTGTCATTGGGTGCATTAATGACGGGAAGTGTCATTGGGTTGCTGTGGTAGGTTTATTTGCTCAATTAATGTTATTAATTACACTATTCAGGCATTTTTCCATGAGGTTATAAGTTAATAGAAAAATGAGTTGCAAGAACAGCATTTCAGACATTTCGTTGAGTTTTTAGTCATGTTAGTTGTTCTTCTATAACTTAATTCAACTTACTTGACTTAATATATATATTTTCTCATACATTTTTCCAACTGATTTTGCACTCATTTATATGAAAGCATTTATACTGCATGGAAATGATAGTTAGAAAAGAAATATCAGATATAAAATATTGGCTTCTTCGTATAGAATATTATCAAATATTTGCTTCTGAACATTGAGCAACAACCAGTAATTAAGCAAAATATTTATTTTTTTATAAATGTTAATGTAAACAGATTTAAGTATGTGAAATTAAAAAGAGAGAATAATTTTTGTTTCAGGTTATGGATGTCCAACACCATATTGTGACAATTATGGACCCGCTCAAAATATCAAAGAAATTGAGAACACATGAAAAGAATTTCAAGTAAGATTGAAACTGTAGTTACATGACAGTCGTTTATTGCTTTAATGCATGTGATTTGTTTCAAAGTAAATTTTTATTTCTGTGTTTGATATATATACTTAAAAAAAAGTTTATAATTCTGAAATTTTCAGAAGTGAGTCACAAGTTATAAGGACAAATCTAGAGAAATATAATTTGTTAATCTAAAATGAAAATTACTTCTGGTTGATACTGGAATTGAACTATAAATGTATTATTGATTGCACAGCCTTGTAAATTGAATATAGCAGTAAGAACTGAAGACCAGTTATTTTTTTCCAAACGTTGTTGATATCAACTTTAAAACAGCTGCAATTATTTTTTTTCCTACATTAGAAAGGTTGGTCAAATGAACGGTTTTCTATGGAATGTGCAATATCTCCTTAAGTATCATACATCTAGCTAGACATGTAAGTTCTATGATACAGTCCAGGGTAAGGCAATGGCTGGCATTATGGCTATAGCCAGCTTGACTTTTTAATATATATCAATTTTAAGTAACACATTTTTCTTTTCATATTATATTATGTAGCTACTTCACTAAAAGCAGAGATCTTGGTACATGGACAATCTGTACAGCAGTTGGGTATCCTCTGCAAAATGATTTTAGCTCATGTGGTGTTTATTGTTTGAAGGTACATAAAACATTGGGCTTTGCATGTATGAATTGAGAGTTAATAAATGAAAGTTCAATTGAAGCTTGAATCTTAAATCAATGATATATGTATACTAATAAAGATCACAATTTTGCACGTAAAAGACACCCTTGTTGATTTTGAAAAAAAGGCAGAATCGTACAAACAAGATGAACAAAATATTGTTGTAAGTTGTAAACAACTTGTTTCCCAAACCTGTTTATTTAAATATGTGTAAACAATAACTTGGAATATATATCATGTAAACTATTTCAGTAAAATCCGCAAAGCACAAAGGTTGTGTGAAATTTAACCAAATCTATGATTTGCATAAATTACTTTAAATGTAATGGAAAGAAAAACAAATAAATATGTGGTACTTTTAATTTACCTTTTGTAAAAAAAACATTTTTATATCATTATTAGGCCTACATGAATCATTTCAGTAATTTAAACATTCAGTTTTGAACAGGCCATAGAAAATTTACAAAACAATGTGTACATTTAAGAATTATTTTTTTAGTTCCTCGACCGATACCTAAGTAAGACAGATACATCTTTGGAATTAAACGTCCAAGCTGAAAGATTCACAATTGGCAGTGAAATTGTTCAAGCTGTGCGTAAGTAATCAATAGAATAAAAGCATTTACTAATAGTACCGTATGTTATGTAAATACTTAATATCTTCTTGCTAGACAATAAGTGAATCTAATAAAAAGGGAATATGAATTTTAACATGTTCAATAATGTGTTTGAAATCCATTTCTTTGATGTTTATCTCAATTCATTGATGATTTGTTTTTAATTTTATCTATTGTTTCTGACCAAATTTCTTTACGCTATAAATGCTGTATTTATGTTTCTTTAATGTATTATTCATTATTGATATGTTATACTTAAAAATGTAGTTTGGAAATAATAGCTTAATAATTCCGGTTGTTTTCTGTAATAATTTCTCTCTTTTTTCTACAGCTCAAACTGTACTTATTTTTATGATATTCCATGTCTTATATATGTATGATAATGTGTTGTTGTCAAATATTACGATCTTATTAATGGAAATATAAACATGGAAAGTAGATGTTTAAAAATCAACTAGTTTTTGTAGGTCTAATTAAGTTAGCCGATATATTTATGCGATTGTCTTCTTCATATAAACTGCCGCTGTCATCAATGAGCATCACCATCATAATTACCATCTACGGGAAGGAACGTAAAAAATAACATCAACCAAGTGTAAACATTTTCAATTTTATGACTTATTATCAGCTGCTGCAATTTGTTCCTAATTCATGTTAACATCTATTTCTATTTTACTATAGAAACAAAAGGTGCTGTTATGACATGCTTCTTGTGTGCTAAAGAACCAACTAACATGGTAAATATACATTTATAGATCGTTGATGTTCAACTTAACAGGGTGCTTTATTATTTTTATTGCTTATTTAAATACGTTTTATGGTTAAAATTGATAATTTTTTAACAGAACCTTGTGATATTGTAGGTTAGAATATAAATGTTTTTTTTTATATCAATTTGATGAACTTTCACTAATATTAACATTTTTCGCAATAACTACATTAATTCATAGAATTTGAACATGTCTATTAAATATTGCAGAGAGCATGTTCATGCTGTAAAAGGAATTTCCACAAAAAGTGTATGACTCCAGGACTATGCAGTCTGTGCTCAATTTTTCCACCTGGTGAGTGCAATAGAAAATTCTACCATTTCTAATTTTTTTTTAAAGTAATACAATGAAATAGAATTTAATTTGCAAGGACAAAATGCGATATAACAAAATTGTAGAATGATCATTGTTCTTCCATTTGTTCAATAATTCTATAAGTTGCGTTTAATTTCATAACAGAAGTCGACTTATTAATTTTTGTAGATATATTCATGTTGATATTTCTTACATTTTTTATAGATTGCACTAAATGAACTTATTCTAAGATATCTTTGAAATCCAAAGATTTGTTGTTCTCACATTCAGACTCACATGGTAAAGGCAGACGTTTAATGTTCCCCCTCATGACTTAGTTGATTAATACAGAATGACGCTGGCATAGGTACCGTTTGCTTAGTGCACACTACTTTTTAAGTCTTCTTTAAATATTGTCTTTTCAAATGATTTTGTTATATAACTTGTCAGTTTCTTGTTTGCATTGTATAAGCTGTTGGATTTTATTTATTTTTTTGTTTCTTATATACAGATGTATGGTAATGTATAAAATACTGTGAACTTTTAGTTTGGTGTGCTTTATCCTAAATCTGTACGCTTCAAATATAATCAATGTGTAGTCAATATGCCACTACTTTTACATATTATAGTTCTCACTTAATGTTCTGCTTGACACAATAATTACAATTTCCTTATTTATTATCTCTGCTGTGAAGTCATGTATCTTTATCACAACTTCATTTCTATCCTGTATCAATTTTACATTACATTATAATCAATGATAGATAAACATAAATGCATGCAGAAAAAATAATAAAGCATGCTTCTGAATTAATTCCTATGAATATATATAATTCACACAGTTTTCGCTAGAAGTAAGTTCACGTTAAGCTATTAATTTTTTTATGTTTCACCCACACTTATTTAAAAGCACTAAATGGTTCGTGTTGTTCAAGGTAATCTATACTTGACAGAGAGGTTACCCTTTTTTTATATTGCAATTTAATAATTTGAGTATATATTTTTACTCTGAATTGTACTGACTTTAAAAATATTAACCTTTAGTTTCTCTTCATGGATTTTGTTTATTCTTTTTTTTAGAAAAAGTTAGACATTCAAAGAGAGGAAAAAAAGAACAACAACAGGTTTGATATCTATAATTGGTTCATCAAGACTACAGATGATTGTTGCATAACATTTTAAATGTTTATTCATTGAAAACACTTTACCATCGAATTTTCTTCCTGATCATCTAAAAAAAATGAACGAACTTGCAAAAATTGTCAAGAACATTCACAATTAAAAATCGGGTAAATTTATGCTTGTTCTCACTTGATACTTCTGAATAAATCAATTGATTTCCTTATACAATTATTATATTTTTATCTTCTTTTTTCAGAAGTCCATACAAATTTTAGATGAGAATGGTATGTATGCATTTAATTTGTTGATTAAATCAATTAATATGATGGATAATACCTTATGCAGATTTCAGATTTTGTTAACTCTGATCAACTAATGCAAATATTGAATTTGGTTACCTCTGGTTATCTTATGCAAAAAAGTATTGTATTACCTCTGGTCAACTTATGCAATTATTGGATTTGATTACCTCTGTTAGTTTATGCAAATAGCGGCTTTTGTTACATCTGGTCAACTTATGCTAAAATAGTATTCGGTTAACTCTGGTTACCTTCTGCAAATATTTGAATTGTTACCACTGGTCACCTTCCGCATATAGGATTTGGTTACATCTGGTCATCTTACGCATATATAGGATTTGGTTACCTCTGTGTACCTTATGCAGATAATTGATTTGGTAACCTCTTGTCACCTAATGAAGATAACGGATTTGGTTACTTCAGGTCAACTTATGTAAATATTGGAATACGTTCATCTAGTCACCTATGCTGATATTGGATTTGGTTACCTCTGGTCACCATATGTATTTATTGGATTTGCTAGCTCTTGTCACATAATGTAAATATTAGGTTTTGTTACCTCTGCTCACCTTACCGCGATATTGCATATGAATACTTGTGGTCACCTTGAGAGTGGTTTGTATGCATTTAATTTATTGTATTAAACCTTTAATATGATAGATATGTACACAAAGTTCATATAATGCTGCAACTAATATTCTTTTTCAACTTAAAACTTGCAATCGTTTCTGGTAATGGCCACTTAGGCTTAGTTGAACAAATCATTTTTTGTTTCTTGTTTACCTTACACAAATATTTAATTTTGATTACATGTGGTCATTTTTACCAGAAATTAGATCTGTTAACCTCTGTTTGCCTTACTACAACGGGGTTACTTCTGGTCACCTTATTCATATATTGGATTTGGTGACCTCTGGTCACCTTATGTTAATAACGGGTTTGGTTACCTCTGGTTACCTTATTCATATATTAGATTTGGTTATCTCTGGTCACCTTATGGAAATACTGGATTTGGTTACCTCTGGTCACCTAATGCAGATTTCAGATTTGGTGACCTCTGGTCACCTTATGTTAATATTGGATTCGGTTACCTCTGGTCACCATATGCATATTTTAGATTTGGTTATCTCTGGTAATTAACATTTACATACAACTAGTTGATGTTTTTCATTTCATTTGTAGAAAGTTTTAGACAATCAAAGAAAGACAAAAAAGAAGAAGAACAGGTTTGATATACATTATGGATTCAACAAGAATATAGAATATTATTACATTAAGTTTAATATACCGATAAACTTTACACATTGATCATTATCTTTCATGATCATCTACAAACAAATTTAAGAAAAATCATTGATCTTTCAAACATTGCCAAAACACTGACAGTTGATAATTAAATAAAAATAATACTGATCCTCATTAGATATTTTTGGATACATAAAATTGAATTTACTAATACAATTATCATATGCTTATCTTCTTTTTTCAGGAGTCCTCAGAAAATGTAGATCAGAGTGGTATGTATGCATTTAATTTATTGTATCAAACTTTTAATATGATGGAAACATACACTATGTTTATATAATGCTGCAACTATTATTCTTTTTGAACTTACAACTTGCAATCGTTTCTGGTAAAATGGCCACTTAGGCTCGATTGAACTAATAATTTTTTTTGTTTCTTGATTACCTTACACAAATATTTAAGTTGATATCATGTGGTCATCTTAGCCAGAAATGGGATTTGTTAACTTCTGTTGGCCTTAATATGCTAGAATGGGGTAACTTCTAGTCACCTTATTCATATATTGGATTTGGTTACCTCTGGTCACCTTATGTTAATATTGGATTTGGTGACCTCTGGTCACCTTATGTAGTTTTCAGATTTGGTTATCTCTGGTAAATAACATTTGCATACAACTAGTTGATGTTTTTCATATCATTTGTAGAAAATTTGAGACAATCAAAGAAAGACAAAAAAGAAGAAGAACAGGTTTGATATACATTATGGATTCAACAAGAATATAGAATATTATTACATTAAGTTTAATATATTGATAAAACTTTACACAATGATCATTATCTTTCATGCTCATCTACAAACAAATTTAAGAAAAATCATTGATCTTTAAAACATTGCCAAGAACACTGACAGTTGATAATTAAATAAAATAAAACTGATCCTCATAAGACACTTTTGGATAAATAAAATTGAATTTACTAATACAATTATCATATGTTTATCTTCTTTTTTCAGAAGTCCTCAGAAAATGTAGATCAGAGTGGTATGTATGCATTTAATTTATTGTATCAAACCTTTAATATGATGAAAACATACACTATATTTATATAATGCTGCAACTATTATTCTTTTTGAACTTGAAACTTGCAATCGTTTCTGGTAAAATGGCCACTTAGGCTCGATTGAACTAATCATTTTTTTTGTTTCTTGATTACCTTACACAAATATTTAAGTTAATATCATGTGGTCATCTTAGCCAGAAATGGGATTTGTTAACTTCTGTTGGCCTTAATATGCTAGAATGGGGTAACTTCTAGTCACCTTATTCATATATTGGATTTGGTCACCTCTGGTCATCTTATGGAAATATTGGATTTGGTGACCTCTGGTTGCCTTATGTTAATATTGGATTTGGTTACCTCTGGTCACCTTATACAGTTTTCAGATTTGGTTATCTCTAGTAAATAACATTTGCATACAACTAGTTGATGTTTTTCATATCATTTGTAGAAAATTTGAGACAATCAAAGAAAGACAAAAAAGAAGAAGAACAGGTTTGATATACATTATGAATTCAACAAGAATATAGAATATTATTACATTAAGTTTAATGTACCGATAAAACTTTACACAATGATCATTATCTTTCATGATCATCTACAAACAAATTTAAGAAAAATCATTGATCTTTCAAACATTGCCAAGAGCACGGACAGTTGATAATTCAATAAAATAAAACTGATCCTAATAAGATACTTTTGGATAAATAAAATTGAATTTACTAATACAATTATCATATATTTATCTTCTTTTTTCAGAAGTCCTTAGAAAATGTAGATGAGAGTGGTATGTATGCATTTAATTCATTGTATCAAACTTTTAATATGATGGAAACATACACTATATTTATATAATGCTGCAACTATTATTCTTTTTTAACTTGAAACTTGCAATCGTTTCTGGTAAAATGGCCACTTAGGCTCGATTGAACTAATCATTTTTTTTGTTTCTTGATTACCTTACACAAATATTTAAGTTGATATCATGTGGTCATCTTAGCCAGAAATGGGATTTGTTAACTTCTGTTGGCCTTAATATGCTAGAATGGGGTAACTTCTAGTCACCTTATTCATATATTGGATTTGGTTACCTCTGGTCATCTTATGGAAATATAGGATTTGGTGACCTCTGGTCACCTTATGTTAATATTGGATTTGGTTACCTCTGGTCACCTTATGCAGTTTTCAGATTTGGTTATCTCTGGTAAATAACATTTGCATACAACTAGTTGATGTTTTTCATATCATTTGTAGAAAATTTGAGACAATCAAAGAAAGACAAAAAAGAAGAAGAACAGGTTTGATATACATTATGAATTCAACAAGAATATAGAATATTATTACATTAAGTTTAATGTACCGATAAAACTTTACACAATGATCATTATCTTTCATGATCATCTACAAACAAATTTAAGAAAAATCATTGATCTTTCAAACATTGCCAAGAGCACGGACAGTTGATAATTCAATAAAATAAAACTGATCCTCATAAGATACTTTTGGATAAATAAAATTGAATTTACTAATACAATTATCATATATTTATCTTCTTTTTTCAGAAGTCCTCAGAAAATGTAGATGAGAGTGGTATGTATGCATTTAATTCATTGTATCAAACTTTTAATATGATGGAAACATACACTATATTTATATAATGCTGCAACTATTATTCTTTTTTAACTTGAAACTTGCAATCGTTTCTGGTAAAATGGCCACTTAGGCTCGATTGAACTAATCATTTTTTTTGTTTCTTGATTACCTTACACAAATATTTAAGTTGATTACATGTGGTCATCTTAACCAGTTCGGATTTGTTAACCTCTGTTTGCCTTAATATGCTAGAATAGAGTAACTTCTAGTTACCTTATTCATATATTGGATTTGGTGACCTCAGTTCATCTTATGTAAATACTGGATTTGGTGACTTCTGGTCACCTAATGTTAATATTAGATTTGGTGACCTCTGGTCACCTTTTGTAAATATTGGAATTGGGGACCTCTGGTCACCCTATGTAAATATTGGATTTTGTTACCTTTGGTCATCAAAACATAAGTCATGTTATGTTTTTTATCATTTGTAGGAAACGTAAGACAATCGAAGAGAGGAAAAAAAGAACAAGAAAAGGTTAATATGCATTACTGGTTCAGCAAGGCTATAGAATTGTATTGCATATTACATTTAAAATATTAATAGCACTCAACAGAATGATCATTGTCTATCCTGATCTTTTAAAGAACAAATCTTTGAAAATCATTGACCTTGCAAACATTGCCAAGAGCATTGACAGTTGAAAATTTTGTCAATTTTTACTTATCCTCATAAGATAATTATGGATAAATAAAATTGAATTTACTAATACAAATATCAGATGTTTATCTTCTTTTTTTTAGAAGTCCTCAGAAAATGTAGATGAAAGTGGTATGTATGCATTTAATTTATTGTATCAACCTTTAATATGATGAAAACATACACTATGTTTATATAATGCTGCAACTATTATTCTTTTTGAACTTAAAACTTGTTATCGATAGCTGTAAAATGGCTTCTTCGGTTTGATTGAAATTAATTATTTTTGGTATATTTAATTGGCTGCATATGGTCAACTTTCCCAGATATGGTATTTGAGTACCCTAAGCAACCTTAAAATGATATAGAATTGTGTTAACACTGATCACCTGAAGCAGATACTGTATTTAGTTATCTTTGGTCACTTTCTGTTGTTATTGGAATTCTCTTGACAGTTGACACCTTTTGCAGATTTCGGATTTTGTTATTCACTGGTCATTAAATTTTACAAAAATTGGTCATATGTAGTCTTAGATGTATGATCGTTTGAATTATTTTACATTTCTTATTTCCGGGCCTTTAATAACTGACTATGCGGTATGGACGTTGCTCATTGTTGAAGGCCGTACAGTGACTTATACTTGTTAATTTCTGTGTCATTTGGTTTGTTGTGAACAGTTGTCTCATTGGCAATAATACCACAGTTTCTTTTTTAAATGTTGAGTTTTTTTTATCATTTGTAGAAAATGTGAGAAATTTGAAGAGGGTGAAAAAAGAAGAACAGGTTTGTATATATCATTGGTTCAAAATATAGAATACTATAACATTATATTTACTATCTAAGTAACACTGAACAGAAAAAATGTACATTATCTTCCATGATCATTTAGAAATAAATCTTAAAAATAATTGAATTTGCTTGCGTTGTCAAGAGCCGATAATGAAGTCATTTTATACGTATCTTCATTAGATCCTTTGGATAAATCAGTTGATTTCCTATACGATTATTTAATATTTAACTTCTTTTTTCAGAAGTCAACAGAAAATGAAGATGAAAGTGGTTTGTATTTATTTTATCATTTTTTTAGTATGATGGATAGGTTCATTACGTCTATATGATACTGAAACTAAATTTCTATTTAAACTTACAACTTGTTATCGATAGCTTTAAAATCGCTACTTAGGTTTGATTGAAAAATTTCTTTTTCTCTTTGGATTAACTTAGAAAAATATTTAATTAGCTATAAGTGATAAATTTTATCATATATGGTATCAGATTATCTCTAGTGATCTTAACATGATATGGAATCGGATTACCATTGGTCATCTAATGCAGATACTAGATTTAGTAACCTCTTGTCACCTTATGCAGATATTGGATTTGGGGACCTCTGGTCACCTTATGCAGATATTGGATTTTAGGACCTCTGGTCACTTTATGCAAATATTGGATTTGGGGACCTCTGGTCACCTTATGAAGATATTGGATTTGGATAAATCTGGTCACCTCATGCAGATATTGGATTTTGGGACCTCTGTTCACCTTATGCAGATATTGGATTAGAGTTCCTGGTCACCTTATGCAGATATTGGATTTGAGGACCTCTGGTCTTCTTATGCAGATTTCCGATTTGGGGACCTCTGGTGACTCTATGAAGAAATTTGATTTGTTATATATCTGTTCACCTTATGCAGATATATGATTTGGGGACCTTTGGTCACCTTATGCAGATATTGGATTTGGGAACCTCTGGTCACCTTATGCAGATATTGGATTTGAGGACCTCTGGTCACCTTATGCAGATTTCAGATTTAATTAACTCTGGTCATCAAAACATAAGTCATGTTATTTTTTGTTATTATTTGTAGGAAATGTAAGACAATCGAAGAGAAGGAAAAAAGAACAAGAACAGGTTTGATATGCATTACTGGTTCAGCAAGACTATAGAATTGTATTGCATATTACATTTAAAATATTAATGATCTCAACAGAATGAACATTGTCTATCCTGATCTTTTAAAAAACAAATCTTAGAAAATGCTTGAACTTGCAAACGTTGACAAGAGCATTTAAAGTTGATTATTAAGTCAATGTATACTTACCCTCATTATATTATTTTGGATAAATCAATTGATTTCCTAATGTAATCATTATATATTTTATCTTCTTTTTCAGTCACTAGAAAATGTAGATAAAAGAGGTATGTATGCATTAAATTTGTTAAATATAATTCTTATTTATGATGGATAAGCGCCTTGTGTCTATATAATACTGCAACTATTATTCTATTGAAACTTTAAACTTGTTACGAATTTTGTGAAATGGCATTTAAGGTTTAATTAAAAAAAACATTTTTCTTTTGGGATAACCTTATAAAAATTTAAATTGGCTACATGTTGTCAACTTTACAAGATATGGTATATGGTAACCTCTGGTCATCTGAACAACATATAGAATTTGGTTACCTCTGGTCACCTTACGACGATATTGAATGTGTTTACTTGCCTCTGGTCACCTTACGACGATATTGGATTTGTTTACCTCCGTTCATTTCATGCATATATTGGAAATCTCTGGCCACCCTATGTATTATTCGAATTTGGTTATTTCTTGTCATCAATATTTACCTACAACTGGTCATGTTGTGTTTTTTTTATCATTTTAGAACATGCTAGAAAATCAAAGAGAGGGAAAAAAGAAGAAAAACAGGTTTGATATACATCATGGGTTCAACAAGAATATAGAAAAGTATTATATATTACTTTTAATATTTTATTACAATTAACAGAATGAACTTTGTCTACCATGATCATCTATAAAACAAACGTTAGAGAATGATTTAATTTGCAAACGTTGCCAAGAGCATGTTCAGTTGATAATTGATACTTATCCTCTGTAGATATTTTTGATAAATCAATTGATTTCCTTATACGATTATTGTATTTGTTATCTTTTTTTTCAGAAGTCACTAGAAAATGTAGATGAAAGAGGTATGTACGCATTTAATTTGTGATATATAATCATTATATATGATGCATAAGTACATGAAGTTTTTATAATACTGAAATTATCATTCTATTCTAACACAAAACTGGTTATCATTTTTTGTTAAAACGGCTACTTAGGTTTGATTGAAAAGTAAATTCAATATTCTTTTAGAATTTCCTTACAAAATTCTTAAGTTTGGATACATGTGGTCATCTTCCCAAGATATGGTATCTGGTAATTACTGGTCACTTTTAAAAGATATAATAGGGTTTTGTTACTGTTGGTCACCTGATTTAAATATAAGTTTTGGTTACCTAAGTTTATGCAGATATTGCAATTATCTGGTCATCTTCTGCATATTTCGGATTTGGCTTCCTCTGGTCACCTTATGCAGATAATTGATTTGGTTACATCTGGTCATCTTATTCATACATGGGATTTGGTTACCTCTGGTCACCTTCTGTAGATTTCAGATTTTGTCACCTCTGATCACCTTATGTTGATATGAAATATGGTAACCTCTGGACACACTTACGCAAATAAAATTTGTTTTATTTAGTCTTTTATAACAGAAAATGAAACAATTAATGTTAATATAAATTGCAAAAAAATATCAACATTTACATTTGAATGGTTCATGGTTTTATTTCTTTTCATTAGTAGATAATGTTAGACAACCGAAGATCCAGAAAAAAGATGAAGATCAGGTTAGATATACATTCTTGGTTCAGGGAGAATATGTTATATTGTTATATTAATTTCAATATATTAATAACCATTAAAAAATGTACATTGTCTTTCAGAGTCGTCTAAAAAACAAATCTTAGAAAACAATTAAAATTTCTTACTTTGTCAAGAGGATTTTTACAATTGATTATGTAGACAATTTATACTTATCATTATTAGATAATTTTTGATAAATCAATTGATTTCCTAATACAATCATTATAATTTTTATCTTCTATTTTTAGAAGTCAACAGAAAATGTAGATGAGAGTGGTATGTATGCATTTAATCATGATGGATAAGTTCATTAAGTTTTATGATACTGAAACTATCATTCTTTTTGAACTTAAAACTTGTTATTGATATTTGTAAAAATGCTACTTAGGTTTGATTGAAAAGTAATTTCATTTTCCTGTTGAGATTATTTTACAAAAATATTGAATTGGTTACATGTGGTCAACTTAACAAGATATTGCCAATTTCATCAAAATTGAATGGGCAAGATGTGGCGCCATAGTTAAATTTATGAACATTGAAAAAGGTGACAAAAAAGTAGGGAAATTGACCAAAATGAATTATTTTCCTATTTTAGAATGATATATTTTTAAATATGAAGCATATAATAGTTTTTGTTATACTTTATATAAAGAAAACAATTGAAGTTTTTAATATACTTCTTCACAGGGCAGGCTTTGGAGTTGACTGGCTCAACCCCCAACCTAATTTTATTTAGGAGATATTGGGGTAGAAAAATGTCACTTTGTTTCTAAAAATGGTATCATAATGATCAAGACATTGATATTATGTAGTTATTTTGTACACAAAATCAATGCAACCACCAGGAATTAATTACCGAAGATAACTAGGATTACATTTTATGATTAAAGTAATTGTGTTTTGATTGATTTCTTATCAATTATCCTGAATAATACTCTTATCTCAACATGTACAAGTGAGACGACGGATTGGAATGAGATTACTTCTTTTGAGGAGTTTAGGATTGCAAGTATGTACATTATATTTTTTTGATCATTTGCATACCATGATCACCAACAATCTATATTTCACCTCAACAATCATTATATTTAGCACTTCATGGATTTGGGTATGAATCATTACTTGTTTTATTATTGTCTTTCCAATTACTTTTTATGAATAACAAAGCTAAATGTCCTGTGTGATGACTGTACCTTCACATTTTCAGGAATGGCTTTTATCTGTTTAGTAACAACCTATACATATACTAGTTTGATATTTACTTGGTAATTTTATACATTTAGAAGCTCCCTGTATCATTTATTTTTACATTGTGCCTTAAATAATTCAAGTCATTGATTTCTTTTAATAGGCTAACAAAAACACAATTTTAAGTTTCTCATTAATCTTATCATAAGGGTTCATGATTATTTTCCAATTTATTTTAAAAAGACATTAGACCTGTGAGAAGTAGACTACAGTCAATGAAAACAAACAAAACGGAGAAAAGAATGATTTATATGGTGAAGGGAGATGAAATCACGGCCAGAGTCCAGGGACCAGACAGAATGTCAGTTCACCAGATAGGTGATTACTTGACAATAGGGAAATCAAATACTACTCAACAAAATCGAAAGGAACTTTCAAGACTAGTCAATTTGATTCCAAAACCAACAAACATAGTGCCACCAATCACATCAGCCTGGTCCATGTTAACAAACGGTAAGACTTTAGTGAATACACTTGATTCTCAAAGAAAACAGTTTATGCTGGTTAAAACACATAAATTGATGATCTCGTGTTTTTTTAAGCATTGATTGATTAGAAGGTAAGGAATGGTGAATGGGTCGAAAGGAACAATCAAACTGAAATTTGGAGAACAAACTGACAAAGCTGAGCAAAAAAATTTTAAAAAATGATGGAAAGTCAAAAATGCAATCATTATAATTCAATATAGAAAAAATAAAACTGAGCAACATAAACCCCATAAAAAACTAGGGTGGTCTCAGGTTATCTATATTGGTTAGCAGATCCAGCTTATTATGTGGTGCCCATAATATTGTTCATGCTTGAGTTTATGATCCCTTGGTATATAACTGTATCTTTTTAAATCATATGTCTACTGTGAATCATATACATGTCGCTTTGCCAATCTGTAAGACATTTTTTTAAGTTGTAAGAACTTTCATAACGGTGCTTAATATGTCTTATTACATATATTTATCAGCTTAACTGCAAGAAAAGATCACAACTGTATTTCACTTCATTTTCAGGTGATGTTGACTATCAAGTTCAATCTTTAAACACTTTGACCGAGGCTCTTGTTGACAAAGAAGCAACCAAAAAGGCTGTATGCAAAAAAATGAAAGGGACATCTGCCCAAAAAAAGGGTGACATTGAAAAAACTAAGTAAGTGTTTGAGGAGAATTCAATTGTTCAGATTTTATGAACATTGGATTTATAATGGCTACAAAGGCAATCGTCTTCTTGACATCTTTATTACATACTAAGAGTATGGAATAAAATACACAATAGAAAATGCAAACATCTAGATTAACATGAAATATATAAAACATACATTTTCCAAATACCATGATCATTATGTATTTATCTTCTCAACAATCAATTATAAACTGAGTTCTCATCTATTCAATTGATTGCTTATCTGTTTCAATAATTATTCTAGACTAAATTTGTGACAAAATTCAGATCATAAATTCATAATCAAGTCTATAATGCAATCTATCTTTTTACACTCGAGGTCTATATATAGAAAATGAACAATTGTGTTAAAAGCGAATGGAAATGTGTAGTTATCATTTTAATATACAGTCAAACACAAACATACTACCAGCTGTTTAAAAACAGATTTCGTTTTAATATAACTTTATGGACACAGGGATTATGTCAAAGAAACAACAACCCGACCAAAACGTAAAAAACAACTCAAGGTTTCACATTTCTCTGTGTACTAAATAATAAACTTTTCAAAGCAAAATGACATGGAATCAATCATTTTAAAATTAATAGCATCGTTAGAATACTAACTATAAAATCATATACAATCTACTTCTTACTGGTCATAAACTTGAAACAATCCACACTACATGTTTATCAGAAAGCTAGGTAGAACAATTGACTTATAATTATTGATGTACAAATTACTATTTAATTTGGCCTTACAATTCGACTTGGTCCTTTGTTTTATTATTGATATGTATAACATTGCTATTCTCATTTATTTTCCAACGGTTTAACATGCTCTATTTTGTTGTAGCTAGGAAACATTTGAAATTATTGAATACAATTTTTGTTAGTAATGACATAAATTAAGCATTATAGTATTAACATATTAAAACATTTAAAAAAAAATATTTAAGTCAATAAAATAAAATGCATTCTTGTAAATTAAGTCTTTTATTTGCTTAGATTAAGTGATTCTTATTAAAACTAGAATAATTAAGATGGTGTCATTATATAAAATTGTGTAGGTAAAGAAATGTCCTATAATAATAAAATTGCTGTCTTAACTTATATTTGCAGAGAAATTGTTGGCCATGTTATAGCCGAACTAAATAAAACTAATGTAAACAAGGCAATGCATGGGAAAGTTTTTGAGGCCTTTTGGAAGACAATACAGACAATGCTGCCAGGTAATGATTTATTAGACACATGACACGTATTATCTTAACTTAAAACATATTTGATCATTTGCTTAAAAAATATAACCTACTTGAGACAACAAACAGACCTAGTCCAATGTAATAATTAGCCAAGTTATCTGCTTGACAAAATCATCATTAGGAATAGGTATTTGTTATATTAAATTATATCCATTTGTTCACATCAGTATCTTTGCAAAACATTTCAAGAGCAAACTGTATATGTCCTACTTTTAAAGCATTTAAGCACCTATGTAACATATACAATTTTTGAACGAATATCTAGAAAAGGCAGTTTTTCAAAATCAGTATAATATTTCATTATTTTTTTCATTGAAATGGTTTACGAATGGATCCTTTCTTTCTGTGCGTAGATTTGAAACTGCCATCATCATTAACTTTACGCCCCCGTTTTTTCAGAACACACTTTCGGCTTACTGAATAGTCATGATCAGTTTTTGGACTTTTGGATTTTCTGCTTGGAAACAGCGGTTGCTGCTTTCGCTTTCTTGTTGTTTTGGAAAAGTTGGTTGTCCTACAAATATGTAATGCCGTTGTGAGTGCTTGACAAATAGCTTTCTTTTTTTTCACGTCAATTGTCTGGAAATTTTTATTGTTTACATATAAATTGATTTCCTCAATTTTTCTTTTAATAGCCTGGTCGGTTGTTTCTTTGTCTTCAATTAATTGTTGTTTTGTTTCATCAATTGAGGTAGACTCTATGTCAGGTGATGGAACTACCAGTTTTGCTACCATCACACAAACACAATGTTTACCATGGCTATTGGCAAAACATGTACATTTGAAAGAGGTCAAATTAACAACTGATACATTTCCCAATCTTGACAAAACCTCTACCTGGTTGTTATCTCTGTCATAAAAATATTGTTCTGCATTAAATACATCCATTGCTTCTGATCTGCGCTCTACAGTAAGGTCGATGTTCCTTTTAGAAGCAATCAATTCAGCTAAATGAACATGCTCACACATTCCTGAAAAATAGTAGAGAATGGAACATAAATAACTTGTACCTTTATGGTTCACTTTCAATTGTACAAACTTTAAACAAAACCACTAATGAACGTTGAGTAAAGATTTACTTAAATTGGATCGCATTGTTTTAGAAAATTTGATGAGGAAAATGATTATTTGCACTTGTATAACCTGATGACGGTTGATAATGCCTTGTTGGAAGACAAAAACAATCAAAACCGAGGAGACTCGTAAAACCATAAGACATTTACAACAACAGTAAAAAACAATAATCAACAACACGAATTCCACTGAATACCTGAAGTGAAATTAGGTGCTTTAGAAGGATAAGCATTTCCGGGAACCATATACGGTACCCGAAATTAATAATCTTGATTTCAACAATTCATACTTGATGGTGTACTTTTAAACATTGTTGGACTGACTTAAGATGCTAAAAAAATACCTCTTGTTGTTGCTGCTGGACAATTGCACACTTCATTGACAATGTCCACATTATAAATCGTCCCAAATGCTGTCTGTGATGGAACAGTGCATTCTGTGGATGAAGTCCATTGCACAATTTGGTCGAGTCCTGCCTTGAGCATATTCTCTGCTGTCAATTTACTTTTGTCTCCCCTTTGTCCTCCCATATTTTTCAGGCGACCAATCTTTGCGAGTTCATCCAGATAGCTAAAATTACGATGTTTTTTTTAATTTATTTTTGGTTATGAAAACATAATTCAAAGATCTAATAATAAATTATTTCTTAAAAAATTGAATTCACAGTATTTAATATTCAATGTATTTGCATCTTAAATTAAAATGATCTTTCTAATTTCAGACGATTCAAGTGAACGATAAGAAGAACAGGATTGTGACAAATTTAAACTTACTTACTCATAAAACATAGTTACATTTCCATGGAGAAGGAGTAGTAAGTCCTCTACTCTGCTATTGGCATACCCACCAAGGAAATGGTATTTCATGCCCAGGAAAAACCTGAAAATGACAAAATGTTAAGGACTTTGAATTTATGATTTATATTTGAATGTACAAATAGAAAGTACATAAAATATTAATGTGTTAACATTTGAATGTTATAAGTAGCATTATATTTTTTTGTTTTAATATCCTCATACACATCAGGTTTTGCTAGACTACATTTTTTCATTTTGTCTGCTTTTATGTAATTATCGACTTGCATTGACAATTATGATATTTGTATTAAATTTGCATAACCCTATCATGAAAGAACGGCAAAAATCCTCTCCATATAGTTAAAAATTGTAAAGTTTATATCATGCTATGTCTTTGGTTACCCATGAAGAAGTAGGATTTAGACAAAGTGTAATACTTTTTATAAATCAGGTCATAAAAACAGAGACAGTTCAGAAAATTTATCCCCAAAATAAAATATACTTAGTTACTATTATCAAACAGATGATAATTAGATGATGCTTAAAATTTCGATCTTGTAAAATATAAGGTGTATAGTAATAAAATGTATTAATAACCTTTCAACTAAGTTATTTGTATCTTGATCTTCATGAAAAAAATGTCTTCCATAGTTGGCCCATCGACATCCCCACTTGTCAGTACACCAGTTGTCTAACAAGTAGTCTGCTATTTGTTTGGAAGGCATCTTCTCTTGCAACATTTTAACTTTTTGAGAAAAGTCTTCTTTCTGATGAAAAATTATATTGACACATTTCTTTTGAGTATAAAATCAGATTTTATAGATTAAACACGCGTGTACTCATAAGCTTTGTATATTTATAGGTAAGATCTTTAAATCGCATTAAGCAACTATTTGTACTTTCTAAATTATTTTACTGCTTTAATTCAATAGAGATTCATTTCTATATGTTTCAGTGGTTTTTTTTTCATCTTTTATCAACCAAAATTCATTGATTGTATTTTTTATTATTATTATTATTGCGTTTTAATTGACTCTATTTGAAAAATCTTGTTGATATGATTTTGATATTAAAACAATTACAATGTTGGAAAAGGAGAAAAAGATCCCACTGAGGTTTCATTTCTACAGGGATTTTTCTTATAATATAAACATATCAATAACCAATCGTGTTTCATTGTGAGGCAACACACTCGTGATTAATTTTTTTAACAATGTTTCACATCCTCTGCATATAAAACTGTTATTATCAGAAGCAGGTCAAGTTATACTATGTAAATTAACATTCACCTAGTACATATTAAATATTCGAATACATTATTTGAATTTGTCAGGACCAACTCAAAATTATTGACCAATTTAAAAATTATTATATTTCACTGTGGTATCATAGGTTCATTATATTTTATTTGTCTTAACTATCACGTTTGATTACCTTGGTACATATTTTCATAGTTCTAATATAGTCAATAACTTTTTTTCTGGTATGTGCGTGCATGGGTCCTGATACACCAGATTCTTTTTTATTCAAAAATCTGTACACAGCCTGTAAATCAAATCATTTATATTTAGTTCATGTCTTAAAGATTCTTGATAATAATAATTAAACATTGTCTTGAATATATCATGACTAATTATTTTTCAACAAGATAATATTTGATCTATGAAAGTATTAATGCGAAAGAGTCTATTTATTAATTCAAAACTGACCTCAAGCTTATAAACACAAAAAAAAGATATAAAATGTTAAATCCAATGCAATTAATACTTATTGATCCAAAAGAGTGAAACTTCACAGAATAACTCTCATTTAATAACTGATTTTTTTCCCATAAAGAATAAGGTAAAATGTATGATACATATATTGAATAATATAATACCTGTAAAACATGAAACCAGCAAAGTAAAACAGAGCTGTTTGGGAATACTTCATTAATTGCGCTGATTTCTTTGGTATCTCTGTCTACCATAAAAGATCTAGTAAACAAAATGTAACACTGCAGTATCAACAATCTATATCTTTATCTCATATTGGTTTTATTCTATAATACTATTTGTTAATTTGTAAATAATTATGTAAATTCTTTTTTTTTTATATCAATTAGATTTTAAATTTGTGATTAAAAAGTTTGGAAACAAGCCTAAAAAAGCTTTAATTATTATGTTATGTATAAACCTGACTATGCTTTAATCTTAAATGCTTTGGTTTTAAAGCCTTGCTATAGATCACACTCAAAAGATTTTAAGGAAATTGATGTTTTTGTAAGTTTCATTAGTCCATTAGAAAAATATTATTATGCAAAAATTATTTATCTAATATTCTTTGCCAAAATTCAACTGAAATTATTGTGGACCTTAATTGTATTAATTTTGATATGCATGAAAAAATGTTTCTTTAGATGAATCTTTCATAGCATTGTCTATTTGTCATTTCAAATAACTATCACTGCACGAATATGTGAATAATGTCATAGTTTAACCTGTAATTTTTACAGCCAAATTAATTAAAACATATAATTGAATGGTATTTATTTATCTTTTATATCCATATCAGATTTGATGTTGACTCCGAATAATGTTACTAATTGTAAACAAATAATAAGACGAAAATGAAAAGTGTTAATAAGCAATGATATTGAATTCGAAATATTGTCAACTTTGATACCCACAAACCTTGGACGGAAATCAAATCCATGATTTTCAGCCGTAGTCTTCAGAGATCTCAGAAATATTTTGACAACTTCACCAGTATCATCTGACGAGATACAGTACGAAAGAGGAGTGCCTCGGCCTTGCTGTTCATCTCTTGCAACAAGAGCATAGAATGAATAACCATAGGCAGTTAATCCTTAAAACAAACAAAAAACATGTTGTAAGTTTATTGTCACACAGTTCAATTCTTTTAAACGTATCAATATTTTAAATTGAAATTTCCATGATTATATACAAGTATATACCTTTATATGTAGCATCTAAAAACACAACATTTTCTGCTAGTTTCACCATTCTTTTTCTTTGTGCTTCATTCTGGTAAATAATTTTTAATGGCTGTACTCCCCTACAATGTAAATGTTACATATTTAATGACCAAAAGTATGAGTATGAATTATATATTTTATGTTGAAATCATGTCCATTTAATGGAAAAGAAGACGACAAACTAGCTACATTGTACTCATATTAAATAACCTCTATTAAAACTGAAAAAGACAAAAATGTAAAATATATTGACAAAATATATGACTTGTGAACAAGTGTAGCACTAAAAACACTCAAAAGGATAAAAACCAAAAATACAAATCATCTATTATGAGAAGTCAGATATACGTTCAGTCTACAGAAAACTCATCTGTACAGCTCTCATTGAAACATTTTACAGACAAAATCATATACGAAATTGGACAGACGAGACTATAAAAACTATTTGAACATAAGGCAATCCAGTCATGTCTGAAGAACAAAACAGGGTATCAATCAGTAATTTCAGAATTACTCTTTATCAGCATTATGCTTATATCAGTTATTAAAATTTACAAAAGTACATTATTATATAAGAATAATTACTCTTTCAATTCTTGGTAGAAAATTATCTCTTCCTTCAGTATTTGTTTGCATAGCTCGTGTACAGCTACAGCATCATTCTGGTGAATTCTAAAACAAATGAGGAAATATCATAGATCAATACCAGTACTGACATATACAAAATCAATGTCAACAGTACATCTGTATAATTTGACCAGAAAACACCAAAGTTAATTTACTGTGTAAAGTGCATGTTTACAATCAGATTGGTAAAAAGATTAAAATGGTGAATAAAGTAATGATTTTAACAGACGAACCATTGGGTTTGCAAACAGTGCATCAGTTTAAAGAACCACAAACCAAAGGCTGTATCTATAAATGTGATGGAGGTAACCAACGTCATTTCCAGTGTAAGGTACTAAATACCAAATGCTCTTTAAATTTCACTTTACTAAAGTATGTAGATGTAAGAAGACGGAACCAAGGATATACTTTGTGTAAAGCTATCATTTTTTTTTAAATTGTCCAGATGTGACCAAAGTTGCGGTGAACAGTGGTAACCAAAGTCAATATATGTGTACGGTTTCAAAAGGGATATAGATTATATACATATCTAAAATAGACATAGGAAACACAAGTATGATTAAGGTAGCCCTAGTCAATACCTGTGTATCATTATATATATGTTTCAGGTGACCAAAGTTAACAAAATGGTGAAAAGTGATTATCAAATTCTACAAACATTTAAGGGTACAAGTGGCGACCCAGGTCCATATATGTGTTCATTAACCAGAGGTTACCAAAGTCTGTATATGTTAAGTGTTATCAGAGGTAGCAAAGTCTTTGTCAATATTAAGATTTGGTTCAAGTTATCAGAGGTAACTGAAGTCCGGATAATGTGTTATTTTTCGATGACTGGATACGTAGAGACAAATATAAAAAAGAAGATGTGGTTCGATGACTGGATACGTAGAGACAAATATAAAAAAGAAGATATGGTATGATTACCAATGAGACAACTATCCACAAAAGACCAAAAATGACACAAACATTAACAACTATAGGTCACCATACGGCCTTCAACAATGAGCCTGTTTCTTTGGATTTTTTAGAAGAACAAAGTAGTAAGTACATATTTTAAGTAAATCTTTTGATTATGTTTTGATACCTTTTATCCATTTTGTAACGTTGACATATATTCTTAATGTCAACTGGTGTCAGATAGTATCTTCTATCGTGCACATCAAAATGCCCTTGATCTCTAGCCCATTTTCATGCTTTGCACAATATTTCCATGGGTTTTTTCCCCTATTGATAATGAAATAAAATTAAATTCGTGTCAATTACAATTAATTTCAAATTTAGTTAAAATCTTTTTGAGCTTAAGGATTTTTTCAAATCAACACAAAATATGTCGTTGTATCAATACATGTCATTGTAAAAATATATGTCTTCTAGAATATTTTATCATCAATGCTATTCAGCTTTAAACTGGTTTTTTCATTAAAATATTTCATACAAGCGTCCGATATTTATATAAATGCATTAAATGACTCTCTGGCAAGCCAATTTTATCCTAATCATTTTATTTTTGATTTATTTCAACCTATTCATTCATTATAATCTTTGCAAATCATGAAAAAATGCGCCGGAAGACAAACACAGACATCGAAAAGAACAGAATGGTTGAGAAAATATTAAACTCCAATAATGTCAGCATACACAATTTTTATTATCATTGTGTTTATAAGAGTGCCAGCAACTTATAATTGAAAAATAAGTCAATTCGTTATGAGCAATAAATTATATATAATACCGACGACATGAATACCTGATCAAGTAAAGCATCTATATAAAGCAGTAAGCTGTGATCTGGGCGTGATTGGTGTTTTTCCTCTTTTATCTGTAAACTGTGTCCATTGTGTTTTAGTTGTTGCCGAATTATTACTGCTTTTTTACTCAAATGGGTCAAAAATCTGTGTAAGAAGATATTAACATGCCCTTTAATGATTTTTTTTTACATGTACAACGTCACTGGTTATTACTGTTTTGCCAAACGTATCATTATTATATTTATTACAACAGCTTGTAAGCAATATTTAAGATCTATCGGACTTGAAGAAAAGGATTATTTTTTCTAAAAATATGTGTAAGGCTACTTCGAATAACTGCTATGGTTGTTGTGTTCTCCTTGTAAATTGATAACTTATCATCAAAATGATATATACCAAATTCTATATAATTTGATACAGGGATTCTCTATATAATAATTTCAACCATGACAGGGTGTATTGACCCGCTCATCACATGAAATGTCAGGTAAACTAGCCAGAAACTCATGAATGGTGTATGCCCGGTGAATACCTGTTTAAATGTGTTTGGTTTAGTAATATGATAAATGCATTTAATTCCCACTCTCAAGACACGGACAAAAGGTTGCTTAACTACAACAAGGATGTTAGGATCAATAAATAATGATGTTCAAACGCTTAAAAGTTATAAATTAATTTATAGTTTTGCATTATAAAAGAAAAGTAAAAGAGATAAATGAATATTACATTAACATAACATACTGGAATGACACATATGCCTGACAATTATTTGCCCTGGTATTCAAAGGACCTGTTTTTTCCTCTTGGTTTATTACATCTAAAATAAACATGATAAAATTTAAACAAATATGCATCTTAACTTTATAGATAACCAAAGAGAAAAATGTTGTGCAATATTTCAGAAAATTCATAGTTCAATACGTTTAAAAGCTTTCGGAACTATCTGTTATTAAAGGCCATACTATAATTACTGAATAAACTATAACACAAAACGTATATTATTGAAAAAAAGCAAGAGAATAACATACAACCAGAAGTCAAGATTATACAACTCATCTCTTTCAAAACTATACCAATATTATTTTCTGTCACAAATGTATCTTTTAACTCAGCATTGTCTTGCAAATTTGATATGCAAGATATGTAAATAGATTCTTTAAGAATGTTTACGATTGTTACTAAAGTTGTTCTCTTTTTCTATTTATTGTTTATTTGGAGAAAAACAAGAGTGGATTTATTTCAAGATAAAATTCCTTTATAGATTATCGACTTAGATGATTAAAGTTACCTTTCACACCTGTATTGCAATGTGGTTTTATTTGCTTTCCTGTGAATAAAATTCCCTGTGATTGTTATATCCATTAAATGCTTGGTTATGACGTCTTCGTTGTCCACTTCATTTCTGTTGAATGATAAGCAAAAACTGAAGCCAAAGTCACAAATGCTAGCTGATAAAACACAACAATATGTTTCAGTGTAATAGTATGACCAAAAATTCATCCATATATTCAGAAACATTGGAAAGAGTTACACCATAGTATAATAGACTTAAATTGTCCCCCAAAAAATGTAGTTCTTAAAAATGATCCCTTTGTTAATACAGTGATTTTTATATTTTGTAAGACTATTTGAAGTTCAGTAAAATTATTCTGAATAACAAACAGAGTTATTTTTCAATAATCTGAAGGTATATGTTTTGCTGTGATAGATATTTATTTTCTTTTAATTCTATTGAAACCATTAGGTCATAGGAAGAAGGTAGCATATAGAAATTAGTTGATTTCAAAACTATATATTTTCGATTAAAATAAAATTTCCCATACCTTAAACGTCTAACAATGCAATCAGTACCATTTTTCCGTTTTTTGATGAAGGTGGATCTCACAAACTCTACGAATGGCATATCTAGGGTAAGAAAAGCATATGTATTGCTATGTAGTAACACTAGTTTACTTGTTATAAATTTAAAAACAAATGATGACATCGATGAAAAATACCAACAAACGACCTCTGCACAATAAAATTAACGGTACCAATTTTCTTGCACCAGATGCGCATTTCGACAATACATGTCTCTTCAGTGATGCTCGTTGCCAAATTATTTGAAATCCAAAGCTTATATAAAAGATGAAGAGCTATAATCCAAAAGGTCCAAAAAGTATAGCCAAATCCGTGAAAGAAATCAGAGCTTTGCATGAGGGAGATACATTCCTTAATTTATAATAATTTCTAATATTTTGTAACAGCAAATTTTAATAACACAAAAAAATAGTTGCATATGATATATTTGAACGTTTCAACAGGCACAAACCTGCACATTACACGTAAAACAGCAGTAAAACATTAAAAGAAAAGACGCACTATAAAAGCAAATAATTGAAAATGGCTTAACTCTGACAAAACAATTAACGAGTTACAAAAAATACAATTATAAACATAAGTATACTTCGCGACACAGTATTAATACAATAATAAAACGAATTTGCAGTATAACATAGACGTTACAGTTAATAATAAAAAAGGAGGACACATGATACAACTATTGCGACAAAATGACGTTAGATAAACCACTTTAAATTTCGCATGTAAAGTCAAATTTAAGAATAATAATTTTGTCGTTGGAAGTACGGAGAAATGGAAATAAAATGTGTTTTAAATGCATTGTTGACTTTCGAAAAGCCTTCGATAAAGTCATGCTCATTGGTAGTATCTATAAACTGCAACTTTATAATACAACTAATTATTTTTTATAGAATATTGACGTCTATGTATACTAATGGTAGGTTATGTATAAAAGTGGATGATAAAATGACTTTTACTTTTTATAATAAAATTGAGAATAAAAATGGGGAATGTGTCAAAGAGACAACAACCCGACCGTAGAAAAATACAACAGCAGAAGGTCACCAACAGGTCTTCAATGTAGCGAGAAATTCCCGCTAATTATAAGTTATTCAAATCATTTTAAAATCACTGATGATAAGTATGGCTAGTGAACATTTCCGAAGGAACAATATTGTACCTTCAACATCATGTGTCATTTTATAGTTGCTGAGTTCTTCGTTGCACACATCAACAGGAATAAAAAGGTTATCATCATTTGTTGCATGCTTATCATTCGTGTGGTGATCAAGTTTGCCACTGTCACCTAAATTTGTTGTATAAACGTTACAATTAACAAAAAAAACGTAATAATTTATAATTAATACTAGTTTATCTGTTAAAATAAAGCTTTTTTTGCATCTGAATGTATTTGCCAATTAGAAAAACTTTGCCTCTAATGCTGATTGATATCAATGCAGTAATTATGCAATCGAATTATGTAAAGTAAACTTATATAAATATCACATTTACAATACTTCCTTTAATACTTTTCTTTTTCAAAAACAGTCTACAGTGAAAAAACGTAAAACGATTTAAGGTAGATCATTACTGAATTTTTTTCTCAGACATAATTTTCTTATACATAGCCACAATTTAGTAGAAAATCAAAAGAAAAAGGGTGAAAATAAATCTCGTTTTCTTGCGAAAAATGGAAATTTCATTATCATTCCTTTAAAGAAAATTCACCAAATAAGTTATCTTCCGTTAATTAGCTCAGTTGACAAATTGAATCAAACAAAGACTGATATCCGGTTTTTACAATAACACTTATTTTTTCAATGATATAATGCACTTATTTACATTTATCAAACAAGAGTTTTAAAAATGAATAGCATTTATGTCTCAAAATTTGCAGTTTTAAATAAAGAACTTTGTCGCTTGTGTGCTGCTATTTTACAATTCAAGATGGCGATATACAGATATATAGTGATGATCTACCTAATTCAAAGATATAAGGCTTAAAAATGTGTTCCGTCTACGTAAGACTCATTAGGGTCGCTCCTATCGAAAATGTGAAAATGCCTAATGAAGAACAAAGTTAAAGTAAACTTATTTCATTTCGTTTTGCCAAAAACAATTTGATAAAATATCAAATATATAAATATGGACATTTTACTGATTCTATGGTATTTATCCCTTTCTGAGCACAATATTGATCAACATTTTACCAAACGTGGGTCATTTGATCGAAGTCCTTCCTTAGTCGAAATATAATAATGACGACAAATATTTTGCTTTCCTCTGAATTTTATATAATGACGTCATTGGAATAGGTGATCATGCCCGATGAAGTCAGACAAGAAGAGCATGACTTTTTGTAAATAATCTAAACAAATTATCAAATTTTATTGGAATCATTAGATTAACAGATTCCACAACTATATCTCGTGTTATAAGATATTTCCCAACTATCAACCGTAGACATTATTTTTTTAACATAGATTTACATATGCGTTACTTTAAACTATAACTGTAAAGGTATCTCTTTATGAGAGATAATCATAAATTATATAATTTCTATTATCAGTTACCTTTTGGCTGGAGTGACTGGTAGTGGTTTTCGAAAATGTGCCCAAGAAGAATAGGATTACCGGAAAAACCATCACAACCAGTTACCCAAAGGACACTATCCTCATTATTGGTACTGGGGGCACTGGTGACAATAACTATGTCTCTCTGTAGCATTCTGGACATTCCAATGACCACAACATGGTCTGCGTACTCTCCATTCTGTAACATCCTGTCACAGTAGTCCGGAAAATTGTCTTCAACGAAGTTTTCTAATAACACAATGCCTTGACTGCCCTATTGATTGAAAGAAAGCTACTTACATAAGTCTTTATTAACTACTGTACATTGAAATTGATTAATACAAAACAAATACTTTTATAACTACATTTTATCAAAAATCATCATGATCATAACATACATTTTTTATTTATTTTATTGTTTTTTGTCAATACCTATTATTTAGCATTGTACTATATTAACTGTAAATGATTTATTTAAACATCTGCAGAAAAAAGCATTCTGGTTGATATGAAAGTCTTAACTGATGCTTATTCTTTTATCAGTTTGTAAATCTTTAAATATTAAATTGCATTAATCACAGGTATTACGGGCAGTTACGTCAATTCCAAATTAATATTCTGTCGGAAGTATTTTTGATGGTATTTGTGTGTTAATAGCTTCTTAACTGATTTAAATCATATATTTAAGTTGTGCTGATGCGCCACTAACGTTGCCAACGGTTTTGATTTGTCCCCTGAAAACATGTCCAACTAATTCTTTATGTTTCTGTCCATGGAGGAGTTTGATAATTAGTGAATGTATTTAACAAGTAAATTAGTTTACCTCAAAACTAGGATGTGTTGATATGTAGTTTACAACATTTGTTCTTAATTGTTCGGGAGACATAACGTCTGCGCCAATTCTATCTAGCTGGCATGTGATTGCTTCAAAAAAACAATTCCCATTCCCTGGTGTTTGACCTCTGTATTCTAAGCCATGGGATGAACAGTTCCTCTTAAGTCTCTCAACTATTAATGTTTGTTCCTCGTTTGAAGCTATGGATTGCTTTATAGCAATTTGTAGTTCATCAGGTGTTTGGAATGATTTCCCTTAATATTAGAATATAAGGTTAAAATTTCTTCACTACAAATTTACCGCTAAATGACATTGTTTATACATACTTATGTGTATTCAATTGTAATAAAAACGTATCATTGAAAATATTACTTGTTTATTCAGGGATCATTTGACAGATTTGTTAAGAGTGATATGATTCTGGGTAAACTCTGAATTTTACAATAAAATATGAATTATGATTCTTTCATTTCTTTGTGAGGTTGTTGACATTCACCTCTTTAGAATTATAAATTAACTTTTTCAGACCTTCTGCTCTGAAATATTTGTATCACAAAAGTCTGACATTTTTGGCTATTCATAAATTTATTCAAAAACAATATTTGACTTTGTTATTCATGATTATTGAAAGCAATGATAATATGCTGGTGGTTGACTGGTTTTGTGTAAATTATTTTGTTTTGAATTAAACAAATAAAATGAAGATACAGAACCAAAAACATTCTAAAATTTGAATGATGGCAGCAACTAGATGCATGTAATTGGTATTGACATTTTGTTTTAGAAAATGTGTGTGGAGGTGTGTATGTGTGTTGGTATGTTGGTGTGTGTATGTGTGTTGGTGTGTTGGTGTGTATGTGGGTGTGCTGGTATGTGTGTGTGGGGTGGTAAAAATTTGATATGAGTCCTTTCTTTTTACTAATAAAGGGCATCATAAGAAAATTGAAATAAAACACTGATCAGTATTAAGTGAACTGCCAAAGTGTGTTATGTACACTAGTTTTGAGATAATAAACAAATGATAAAGTAAGGAATAAACCGCAAACCAATTCCGTGTAATGATGTTTGTCTTGTTCCCGATTTTGTGTTTATTGTCGTGGCTTTGTCAATTTGGTTATGACAAGTGGATTTGATTAAATGCCTTTTGAATTTTCTGTTTTTCAGTTTCCAATTTGCGTGCCAACAGATATATTCAACTACAAAAGTCTACAGTATTAACATAAAAATAACACTACTGTGTTATAAATGTATATCTATAATATAATACAGATAAAGAAATAAATCACCTGATGCTAAGCATATCTTTTCTTTCATCTCATTTGCTTTTTCTGTTAAGGTTTGTGCGTGGCGAAGAATATACTGTTTTGAATTTGTATTACATGCTAAAATGGTAGGGAAATATAATATTTGTGCGTGTAATTTCCTAGAATAAATCATATTTTTTCAATTTGCATATGTACACAAAAAAACAAAAACAGTAACAATTTTCGATTTGTTGGAATAAGATACTAATTTTGAAACACTTTTAAAAAAAATATATACGCAGTCGCTGAGCCATTACAAATTGGCCAAGGATAATTGATCGTAGCTGAATAAAGTTTTAAAAAATGAAGAGCATATTATCCATGCCATCGGTCGTTGTAAAATATTTAGCATAAAAGGTCAATCCGTGGTAAAATCAGTATAAATTCAAGCCTAAATGAATTATTTCTCAATTGTATGATCTAAACAGCGTAATCTATACAATACTGTATGAAAAATATCACGACATTTGTGGCGGTTTGGGCATAAATGAGAAAACACAATTCATACCCAATTCTCTGGCTTTTTTCTCCAAAGAGGTTGCCTCAATATATATGGCTTCAATCTGTTTTTTAACTTCTTCCTTTTCTTCATGTCGCAATTCATGGAGGTCTTCCAAATTAAAGTTTTCCAAACCTGTAAGATATGGAAATGGCGGAATAAATAACGATGTTTCAAATATACACCGCGATAATGTATCATAATTTGACATTCCTTAACTATAATTTTGGAATTTGTGCAGTTTTTCTAGTTTTTGAAGTATTTGATTTGTACTATCAACCCTACGTTTCGAATTCTGATTTTAGGAATTGAATATTGGTCTTAATATGACCTCTACTATGATTAATGAAATAATTATGTTTGAAACTGTAACCATTACCTTCAAAATCGCCTGTTACACCTGTCATATTTCCTCTATTTAATTCACGAACAAAAAACCCTGTAATGAGAATGTGAAATATATCATATTTATTTTTAAAATGTCAACAAAATCTTTTTTTTATTAATTGTATATAACCGGAGAAACCATGAGACCCCTTAAAAGTCATATAATTATATATAGGATGAACAGATTTAACCAAAATGAATTGCAGTTCAGGGTAATAAGAGGTTGCCTAAGACATTATTTGCGTCAGATTACCAAAAGTAAATAAATTATAGGATGGGTATCCAGAGATATCCATAATCATTATCTGTTTATGATGAGCAATATTCATATTCAATATAAATGTTGCGGGAAGTGTTAACCAAATTTAACATCTGGATAGTGTGAAACGAGATAATCGATGCCAATAAAGATTCATTAATTATGAATTGTGACCAGAACCTAAAGTTAATACCTGTGTATGGTGACCAAAGGTAACCACATTCAAAATCTGTAAAGGGTGACCAGAGGTAATTTAAGTAAATATATGTATACGATGACCGGAGGTAATCTCATTCAATAATATGAAAGGGTTACCCAATTCGAAATCTGTGTAGGGGGGCCAGAGGTAAACATATTTAATATCTGTGTAGAATGACCTGAGTTAACCACATTCAATATCTTTTAAATTGACCAACGATATTCATCTTATGAACTGTCACCATAGTTAACATAAGCCAATTTATTGTAGGGTGACCAAAAGTAACCATTTTCAATATCTGTGTTGGATGACCAGAGGTAACCATAGCCAATATCTGTGTGGGTGACCAGAGGTAACCATATGCAATATCTTTGTAAGGTGACCAGAGGTTACCTTAGTCAATATCTGTGTAAGGTGTCCAGAGGTAACCTTATTCAATATCTGTGTAGGGTGACCAGAGGTAACCATATTCACAATTTTGGTAGGGTGACCAGAGGTCACCCTATTTAATATCTTTGTAAGTTGACCAGAAGTAACCATATTCAATATTTTTGTACGGTGACCAGAGGTAATCACATTTAACATCTTTGTAGTGTGACCAGAGATTACCAAATTAAACATCTAAGTAGGGTTAATAAAGGTACCTAAATTCAATATTTATGCATGGTGTCTAAAGATAAATAAATGTATATCTGTGTATGGTGACCCGAGGTAACCACATTAAAAAAAAACAATTGCTATATATATTTGTTGACAACGGCTACATAATTTAATATATGTGTACACCGACCAGAAGTGGCTATATCAATTATAAAAGTAGCGCAAAAAGTGTGCACCGAGATAACCATTGCTAACCAAATTCATTATTTATGAATTGTAACCATAGGTAACATAAGCCAAATTTTTGTAGATTGACCAAAGGTAACCATAGCCAATATCTGTGTGGGTGACCAGAGGTGACCATGTTCAAATTATGCGTAGAGTGACCAGAGGTAACCATACTTAATATATGTGTAGGATGACCAGAGGTAACCACATTCAAACTCTTTTTAGATGATCAAAGATAACCATATGCAATATCTTTGTAAGGTGACCAGAGGTAACCATATTCAAAATTTTAGTAGGGTGACCAGAGGTAACCATATTCAAAATTTTGGTTGGTTGACCAGAGGTTACTATATTCAATATCTTTGTAGGGTGACCAGAGGTAACCATATTCAATATTTTTGGAGGGTGACCAGAGGTAACCACATTCAACATCTTAGTAGTGTGACCAGAGATTACCAAAATAAACATCTTAGTAGGTTTAATAAAAGTACCTACATTCAATATTTATGCATGGTGTCTAAAGATAAATAATTTTATATATGTGTATGGTGACCCGAGGTAACTACATTAAGAAAAGGCAATTGCTATATATTTTTGTTGACAATGGCAACATAATTTAATATATGTGTACATCGACCAGAAGTTGCTATATTAATAATAAAAGTAGCGTAAAAAGTGTGAACCGGGATAACCGATGCTAACCAAATACATTATTTATGAATTGTAACCATAGGTAACATAAGCCAATTTATTGTAGGTTGACCAGAGGTTACCATTTTCAATATCTGTGTAGAGTAACAAGAGCTAACCATACTCAATATATTTGTAGGGTGACCAGAAGTAACCACAATCAATATCTTTTTAGATGACAAAAAAAACCATATCCAATATCTTTGTTAGGTGACCAGAGGTAACCATATTCAAAGTTTTGGTAAGGTGACCAGAGGTTACCATGTTCAAAATATGTGTAGGGTGACCAGAGGTAACCATAGTCAATATATGTGTAGGGAGACCAGAGGTTACCACATATAATATCTTTTTAGGTGACCAAAGATAACCATATGCAATATCTTTGTAAAATGACCAGAGTTAACCTTATTCAATATCTGTGTAGGGTGACCAGAGGTAACCATATTCAAAGTTTTGGTTGGGTGACCAAAGGTAACCTTATTCAATATATGTGTAGGGTGACCAGAGGTAACCATATTCAAAGTTTTGGTTGGGTGACCAGAGGTAACCTTATTCAATATCTGTGTAGGGTGACCAGAGGTTACCATATTCAATATCTTTGGAGGGTGACCAGAGGTAACCACATTCATCATTTTGGCAGTGTGACCAGAGGAAACTATATTCAAAGTTTTGGTTGGGGGACCAGAGGTAACCTTATTCAATATCTGTGTAGGGTGACCAGAGGTAACCATATTCAATATCTTTGGAGGGTGACCAGAGGTAACCACATTCATCATTTTGGCAGTGTGACCAGAGGTAACCATATTTAAAGTTTTGGTTGGGTGACCAGAGGTAACCTTATTCAATATATGTGTAGGGTGACCAGAGGTTACCACATTCAAAAAAGGCAATTGCTATATATATATGTGTGTGTTGACAATGGCAACATAATTCAATGTATGTGTACAGCGACCAGAAGTTGCTATATTAATTATAAAAGTAGCGCAAAAGTGTGAACCGGGATAACATATGCTAACCAAATACATTATTTATGAATTGTAACCATAGGTAACATAAGCCAATTTATTGTAGGTTGACCAGAGGTTACCATTTTCAATATCTGTGTAGAGTAACAAGAGCTAACCATACTCAATATTTTGTAGGGTGACCAGAAGTAACCACAATCAATATCTTTTTAGATGACAAAAAAAAACCATATCCAATATCTTTGTTAGGTGACCAGAGGTAACCATATTCAAAGTTTTGGTAAGGTGACCAGAGGTTACCATGTTCAAAACATGTGTAGGGTGACCAGAGGTAACCATAGTCAATATATGTGTAAGGAGACCAGAGGTTACCACATATAATATCTTTTTAGGTGACCAAAGATAACCATGTGCAATATCTTTGTAAAGTGACCAGAGGTAACCTTATTCAATATCTGTGTAGGGTGACCAGAGGTAACCATATTTAAAGTTTTGGTTGGGTGACCAGAAGTAACCTTATTCAATATATGTGTAGGGTGACCAGAGGTAACCATATTCAAAGTTTTGGTTGGTTGACCAGAGGTAACCTTATTCAATATCTGTGTAGGGTGACCAGAGGTAACCATATTCAAAGTTTTGGTTGGGTGACCAGAGGTCACCCTATTCAATATCTTAGTAGGGTGACCAGAGGTAACCATATTTAAAGTTTTGGTTGGGTGAACAGAAGTAACCTTATTCAATATATGTGTAGGGTGACCAGAGGTAACCATATTCAAAGTTTTGGTTGGGTGACCAGAGGTAACCATATTCAATATCTTTGGAGGGTGACCAGAGGTAACCACATTCATCATCTTGGCAGTGTGACCAGAGATTACCAAAATAAACAGCTTACTAGTAGGTTTAATAAAGGTATCTACATTCAATATTTAAGTATGGTGTCTAAAGATAAATAACTTTATATCTGTGTATTGCGACCCGAGGTTACCACATTCAAAAAAGGCAATTGCTATATATATGTATGTGTGTGTTGACAATGGCAATATAATTCAATGTATGTGTACAGCGACCAGAAGTTGCTATATTAATTATAAAAGTAGCGCAAAAGTGTGAACCGGGATAACCGATGCTTACCAAATTCATTATTTATGAATTGTAACCATAGGTAATATAAGCCAATTTATTGTAGGTTGACCAGAGGTAACCATTTTCAATATCTGTTATTGTTTACCAGAGGTTACCTTTTTCAATATTTGTGTACGTTGATCAGAGGTTACCACGTTCAATTTATGACCGAAGTTTACAAAATTAAATATTTAAGTAGGCTAACTATAGGTAACCAAATTAAATATTTATGCACGGTGACTAGAGGTAATCAAGTTTTCTATCTGTGTAAGATAAGAGGTAACCACATTCAAAATATGTGAAGGGTGACCAGAGGTAACCCAATTCAGTATTTGTGTAGGGTAACTTGAGGTATTTAAAGTTCATAATTCAATATTTTAGTAATTTATGTATGATTAATCATATTAAAACTCTTGCACAGTCATCAGTACATTTTCATTATTACCGGACTTAAGAAAGAACTCACACGATGGGAGCGTTCAAGACATGATTAAGAAGATTCCTGTTGTTCCTTACTTTTTTAATGTTGTTGTAAATTTCTTTTGGTATATCTGTTTACTCCTTGGTTTTGATTGTATTTGTCTTAGTAGGGTGACCAGAGATTACCAAAATCAAGACATATTTAGGGTAACAAGAGGTAGTTAAAGCCAGTATATAGGTTTTGAAACCGAACATAACTCAATTAAAAGTATTTGAAAGATGTCCAGATATAACCGTGATCATTATCTGTGTAGGATGGCAAGTTTATAACTAATTCAAACATCTGTGTTGGGTGACCAGAGGTTTCAATATTCAGTATATGTGAAGGGTGACCAGAGGTAACCATATGCAATATCTTTGTAAGATGACTAGAGGTAACCTTATTCAATATATGTGTAGGGTGACCAGAAAGAACCATATTCAAAATTTTGGTAGGGTGACCAGAGGTCACCATATTCAATATCTTTGTAGGGTGCCCAGAGGTAACCATATTCAACATCATTGTAGAGTGATTAGGGGTTAACCATATACAACATCTTGGTAGGGTGTCCATATATTACCAAATTAAACATCTAAGTAGGGTTATTAAAGTTAAATAAATTCAATAGTTATGCACAGTGTCTAAAGATAAAAAATAGAATATATGTGTAGGGTGACCAGAGGTCACCACAATTAATTATGTAAAAGGTGACAAGGTGCAACAAAATTCAATATCTGTGAAGGCTTGCCGGGTTGACAAGAGGTAACCAAATTCAATATCTTATAATGTTTATTGCAATTCAATACATGTGTTGGGTGACCAGAGGTCACCACAATTAATTATGTACAATTAATTATGTAAAAGGTGACAAGGTGACAAGATGTATAGAAATTCAATATCTGTTTAAGGGCCATTCAATATCTATATCTGTGTCAATTAATTAGAAGAACCACTGTAAATTTATCTGCAAAGGAAGTAAGGTTAATAAAGTTACTATGCATTTTGTATCAAATGACCAGTGTAACTGTATGCACTATTATTTTCTGTATAGGGTGACCAGAGGTAACCAATGGCAGTTTAAAGGTACCCGAGTTCGAGGCATACCATCTTTTTAGTTATATTTCATGAGAGTGCAATATAGGCCATTAGGTTATTTTTTTTTTCTGAAAAATAAGACATATCACTCGTTAATAGAGTTACAGATGAATCTTCTATGCATTTTCAATTGTTTGTTTTGAGTGAATCATTATGATTATTGATTATTTGTGTATTATTTTTTACTTTTTGTACCTCTCTCAACAGTATCCTTTGAAATATGGTGATTCCAGAACTTTGCATTAAGCTCATATCCGTATTGTATAACAGCAATTATAAACTGAGTATACTGCACTGAGTATCCCCTTAGTAACGTACTTTCACTTTAAACCGGAAATCATGTACTATTTTTTGTCGCGTATAGACTCAATTTTAACCGTTTCTGTTCAGGTGACCAGTGGGCACCGTTCAGCGTAACTATCATCCTTGTGACTTGCACTTTTCTGTTTAGGCCCCTTTTCCGGTTTTTATGTTGTTAAACAGTTGTATTTTGGCTTTCCAAATTGTTTGTCTTGAACATACCATAATTATGAGGTGGTGTATAACACCGATCATATGATACGTTTTTGACTACCACTGGTGGTGGACTACCAGTCCCCAATTGTACGAA
The DNA here is from genome assembly GCF_021869535.1 of Mytilus californianus. NCBI lineage: Eukaryota > Metazoa > Mollusca > Bivalvia > Mytilida > Mytilidae > Mytilus > Mytilus californianus. The sequence continues at coordinate 53,199,798 of NW_026262679.1, read as the reverse complement.
CCTGTGTCCTCTAAACAGTATAGCCAATACTTGGTATTGAACATTATTTTAATAATTCATTCTGTATATTTTCTATTTATAATACTATTGAATAGGGTGCAGCATCCATATGCAAAGTTGCATAACTTTTGATGTTATTGACATTTTTGCTGCTGCTTTTTCTGGTTTCTGTGCATTTTAACGTCTTACATCTTTGACTTTAGGTATCGAGCGTACCTGACGGTTATTTCAGAAACACGTTGTGCGGTCGGAAATCCTATCACACGTTTTTGTACATATCTATGACCACTTTTATATATTTTCTAGTCATTCTAATGTTAATTTTAAATGTATTGAAGAGATAATGGTTTTACTACGTATACTGTGCTTAACCAGGGGTGTTGCCTGTTTTGAACATCAATTATTACAATCCCGTCCTCTTTTCCCCGAATGTGACCTACCGAATTAGCCATCACCGCCGGGGTTTGTACATACATGATCAACACGCACACACGAAAGGTGCCACATGTGGAGCATGATCTGCTTACCCCTCCGGAGCACCTGAGATCCCCCCAGTATTTGGTGGGGTTCGTGTCGCTCAGTTTTTAGTTTTCTATGTTGTGTTTTGTGTACTGTTGGTCTTTTTTTTTTAGCCATGGATTTGTCATTTTATTTTCGACTTATGAGTTTGAATGTCCCTTTGGTATCTTTCGCCTCTCTTTTAGCCTCAATGTTTTTTTTATTTGATCAACTGGTTAAATTTTCAGGCTACTGCCAGAGCCAGTTTTGTATGAGCATACATGTTTATATACAGCGATGGTGCAAGTATGAAGCAGGTGTAGTATCCCCCCCCCCCCTTTGACCAGTTTCAAGAAATGAATTCAAATTTTTTTAAATAGATTTTTCCAGCAAACTTCAAAGTGTGAAATACATATATTTCTATGGTGCTAACCTGGATCATTGTTTTGCTCTAATGGAAAACTTTCAATAATTTCCAAAAGCACAGTATGGGTTATTGTAAACATCCACTTAAAGATCCTCCAAGAACTAATGACGTTGTTTGAAACATGATATCAGAAATGCTTACAACTATATAAAACCTGGTGTTCATGATGGGACTATTACACTTACATAATTAATAAAATTAGTCCTAGGGACATATGGTAATTAGAGAAAAACGGGTCCTTCTTGGAAATCATTTCACACACATTTATATATAAAAGGATAGGTGTATACATAAATAATACAGTTACCCAACAGCACAAATGACCAAAAGGGACAATATACAGTCCTACAACGGTAGACAATTTGTCAAGATCTAAATCCGCCAGAAGTCTATAAAAGATTAGAAAAAAAAGGTCTGCAATTAACAAGAAAATCTCCAAATAACCAAAAGCATTAAGAAATGACATACACAGGCACATAAATAATTGACAGGTTTAAACTAGGTTTTTTAAGATCCCAGCCCATCTCATAATAAACAATAATACTGCAATGCTATATGGTATTATTGGTTCCAGTCTTCATCATTCACATTACTGTAGAATATGACAGCATCTTCCAAATGGACATTTCAAATAACTAATTCTATAATTGTGATTAAAATTAATGCTAACTTTTTCAAAAGTAATTTTGTAAGTGTTGACAACTATAATGCTGATAAAAACATATTTTTATTGTTTTTAAATGAGCAATTTTACAAGGACTCCTTAACATAAGTAATTATCATGGATAAATATTAAAGTACTTAAAAGTTGATGTCAATAGCTGCCTTAAGAATCAGAGTTATCCTGAGTTTTATTAGGGGTTGTGTTGCTGAAACGTCAGTTTTCTGCATAGTGTTTCATGAACTTCTGACAGACTGTTGTTAATTTTTCTTTTGGCAATGATATTGCGGTTTTTTCCCTATGGTTTTTATTGACCATTAAGTATTCTCTACCACTTTTGGACATAAATTAATGTTTCACTGCATGCAGCCGCTACCAAAATAAACAAAAAAAGCTGTTTCAATAAATTGGTTATTTCTATTCTGGGATCATGTCTCATTGCTCAATGGAATACAACAGGTTTATTGGATGGTAGAACAATTTATTCTGGGATCTTGTCTCATTGCTCAATGGAATACAACAGGTTTATTGGATGGTAGAACAATTCATTCTGGGATCCTGTCTCATTGCTCAATGGAATACAACAGGTTTATTGGATGGTAGAACAATTTATTCTGGGATCCTGTCTTATTGCTCAATGGAATATAACATGTTTGTTAGATGGTAAAACAATTAATTCTGGAATAGCATCTAATCCTAATATATGTAGTGAAATATTTAGCTTGCAAATATTTGTTAAATTACAACATCACTTTAAAATTCATGGACAAATACCATTAGTTAAAATCTAAATATAATAACCAAACAAAATTGATTTACATTTAAAATCAGCTGTTAATTAACACTGTGACTGATGTAATAAATGTTTAAATTTTTAAACAATGCATTCTTCAGAACTTAAAGTTGGCCAAGGAGTTCTTCCATCCCTGGCCCTACTGATGTACAGTCACAGCAGAAATTCAGCAAGTACTCCAGGCTATGGTTATTTCATCAAAATTTGACTCTTACAATAACATGACGTATGCAAAGTTATAAAAATACATAGATCAATATTTTTAGGAAATGAGAACTAAGATATGTGGAGTTGCGATCTCAAAGTATTAACCTACATATACCACTATTCTACTGTAACATGGCTGCAGTTAATATTATAGCAGCGATGTCTTAGATATCTATCTATGCTGAACAATTTGCCACATAGCTTGCCTATCAAAATGACGTCATTAGTAATAATCTATCAAACTACATTTTGGATTCTCTAGAAAGCATGAATTTTTTGGGCTATCTGTAAGTTCAGTACTCAAAATCTACGTTGCCCTACATAGCGGGTACGATACTGAACGCAGCCCAGTTGATCACAACATGTTCTAAAAAATTTCCTTTCACTGTTCAAAGGATAAGCTCATCCTTCCATACCACCTGATTGATTTGATTTGTGTTTCATGCCACTTTTAGTACTTTTGGCTATTTCGTGACATTCAGTTTATATTGGTGCTGGAAACTGGAGTGCCCTGAGAGAACCACACACCTTTGACAGAAAAACTGAAAATCCTTGTCAATTAAGAATGGAGTCAAGACCACTTGCCATGTGTGGGGTTCGAACTCACAACGTCAGTGTTGACAGGTGAGTGATACAAAAGTTGAACTACTTATACCACTTGGCCTCGATGCCCCCTCCATATCACCTGATCTCTCTCTATCTTGCTTTTAAAAATAAAACAAAAGTTTTGTTGTAATTGTTGTCTGCATTTATGTCTTTTCATATTTGTTTCAACCATCTTTTTGCTGTTGATTTGTGTTGTTCCTTTATATTTTCTGAATTTCAGACTTGTTATTCCCCTTTTTAATACAGTCTGTTAACAAAGTCTGTTGCAAATGGTTCGTTTTTATTATTTCATACAGCAACAAGATAATAAAATTCAAAATAAATAAATTTTATTTCTAAAGCAAACAATTACTCATACCATGCATTAACATGATTTACAACTGAAATCAGAAAATTTCATTTCAAAACTGATTTATCTTCATAAGGCCGAATTCTGGCTATGTCCATTCCTTATAAATCAAGCAGAACAGTACCATTTAACCCAACCAAAGAGTATATTTTCATGTTATGATTGAGAAACATATCACACACATTGAAAATAAAGTGGGTGATCTCGAGCTCTAGATCAAATTTCTCAAATAAGCAAGAATTTTGTAGCAACAATGTAAATCATTTGTATCTTTATGTATATTTTAAAATGAGCCTGAACCTGATGACTAAAATGTCATAAGTATAAAATATCTTACTAGTGTTAAAAATATGACCAATAGAAAAAAAATAATGTTTATGTTGAAAAAGCATGTTGAGTATTTTAATACATTTTGTTTGACAATTTTTTGGTTATAAAATTCAATGTTCAATTCTAACTTTTCACATTAAAATATAAACATATTCATTTGCCTCACATCATTTATAAAAATTGTTACAACTATAAAAACATTACATAAAACTATATTTTGTGTGACCATAATTATGATAATTATTAAAAATATGAGGTATTACAATGTCTTCAAAGTATAAAAATTTAAAATATTAATCATAAATATATGAAAATAAAACTGAAGAAAATATATGCTGGTGCTTATGAATATTCCATGATGCTTACTTTTTCAATAACATTGCATTTTGAACAGATGAACATTGTTGAACTTCTGCAGCTAAATCTGTCAGCCATATTCAAGACTGTGACATGATAATGTGTATGAATATGAACTCTGCTTTGTAAATGTACTCTACTGCCACTCTGAATGAGCTGACCATACTGAGTATTGGACCCACAATCTCCCACACTCAAGGTGATCAGGATGCAACAACAACGGCAGAAAAGTATTGCATTTTGATATTCAATAAATTATCATAAGTATGTTATCAATTTGAGTAATTATATGCTAGATTCAATTTTTAAACTTCTGTTATTAGTGATTATTATATTTCACTGGCTTTATGGCACTTTTTTGGTTCTGTACGAACTGTAAATACACATGTTCATTGACTTGTCAACAATTTCTGTTTTCAGGTTCTTGATACTGAAGATTCAAGTTATCAAAAACTTTCTTTTCACTATTTGCTGGTAAATTTTTGCCCTGAAATATAAAGTCAGTATATCTATTAAAATAACAAGATAGTAATGTAGTGCAATAACCATAGTATAAATATTTTTCATCTGAAGGGGAAAAACTGTCAAGATGTGTTCCAAAAGTCAATCAATTACAATATTTCCACTATTGCAATAGTTCAAATGCATTCCGGGGTCATAAATGTTTGTAACTTTATATATTTAGTTATTACTAGCAGCTATATTCTGCTTAAGGAATAAAGGAAATTATCTTCTTTTCTGACCCTTTCAAACAAACTTGTTCAATTTGATCAAAATTAGTGACCTTTATTTGACAATTAATTATAATTATCAAAGACACAACATAGGATGGTATATCTAGGTCTATATTATGTTGCATTTCCAGAAACTTGACATCAAATATCTGTCAGATACCAACATATCCCCAAATTTTTTTAACTGAACTTCTTGCAACAAGTCAATTTACTTAAAGGTCTATCAAGAGATATACAAATATCTGTAAGAAATCCAATCAATATTACTATGAAGAATATATCTTTACCTGGGCATCTTTTTTCTTCAATTTACCAGAGTTTATAATGAGCAATTTGGCTTCAAAAACTGACTTATCTTCTTAAAATTGAATGAACTAAACTGAAAAATTTTGTGGTTAAAACATGCTTATAAATAAGAAGATGTGGTATGAGTGCCAATGAGACAACTCTCCATCCAAGTCACAATGTGTAAAAAGTAAACAATTATAGGTCTAAGTACTGCCTTCAACACAGAGCCTTGGCTCACACCGAACAGCAAGCTATAAAGGGCCCCAAAAAGACTAGTGTAAAACAATTAAAACAGGAAAACCAACGGTCTAATCTACATAAAAAACGAGAAACGAGAAACACTTATGAACCACACCAACAAATGACAACCATCGAACAACAGGCTCTTGACTTAGTTTATGTTGTAGCGCTATATTCACATTCAAACTTACTGTTGTAAAGTCATAGAATCCATGGCTGGTTAATTTCCTGTTTAATACCTTTTGAGAATACAATCTGAGGTCTCTATTAAACTGTTTACTGCCTGTCCATCCAACCAAAGCATAATAATATTGACTGTAAGGAGACATAATGAAGTCTACACGACGAGCTATCCAGTCTCTCTCACTCGTAGCAATTGTGAAAGGAGAATTTTCTCCATGACACTTTCTCTGTCTTTTTGCTTTAGGCTCATAATCATCTAAACTGTCTAAGTCTCCTTTAACTTCTTTACATGTTTCCAGTCCATTTGATAAAGGATTTTGAGTATCATTACCACAGACTAAATCTTTAGGGAGCTTACAAATTCCTAACCATTTTTCAAAATGGTCTAATTGTCCTCGTGCAGTTAATTTAAAGTCTTCAGACAAAACTTTTTCATGAAATGTAGACGATTCGTGAGAGCCACATAAAACCATGTTTAGTTTTTCAAGTCTTGTTAACAGTTTTGGTAAAAATCCAGTTTCTTCTCCTTTTGGATGGGTGAACAAAATATCTACATCATGGCCTTGATGTTTCCCCCTTAAAATAAATATTTCATATATATTTTAACAATTCTTCTTGATTAATAATAATGCATTTTAGATCCCCCCCCCCTTTTTACTTGTTATTTCATAGATAATGAACTTCGTTTATTAACACAGAAACATACCTATCATACATTTCATGCATAACAATATACCTCAACAGCAATATAAAGTACCTGGTACAAAGGTCTAGGAAATACAATAATAAGATAAATAACCAGCAGTTCAAATTGAATTAAAAAACACAGCAAAGCAAAACTGACAAAATATTATGACTGCTGAACAAGATTGCTTTTTACTTGCTTAAAATAGACGAGATAAAATTGAGAATGGAAACGGGGAATGTGTCAAACAGACTACCTGACCATAGAGCAGAAAACTGCTCAAGGCCACCCATGAGAGCATTTAACTTTCTGGTCTGTGTATAAATAAGGTGATATATTGGACAGAACACTTGAAAATAAATTATAAACAGAACTGTGAGTGAACTCACAAAATGTTACCCATCCCATACTATTAGTAGACTGAGGTAACTAAGCAAATTAGGTCATCAACTATTCAATATCTTAGACAAGGATTATATTCTTTCATGAATATCATTAGGTAGGTAAGCAATATCTTCCAGCAAATTTAGGAGGATTTGTGCTGACAAGATACATGAACAGAGACATAAGGAAAGGGTGATTCCAATATACCAACAAAAAAATTCTGAGGAGGGTGTATAATTATTAGATTTAATATTCTTAAAGAACGTTCAAATTTTTGTGCTTCCTAGAATTATAATTGGTCTCTGGGATTTTTAAATTGTAGTTTCAGAATAATCACATTTCAAATTAGTAGATATAAGGATTTTGTTGGGTACATGAATAAAATTTGAGAGTTTAATAAAACTTGAAATCACCAAATTTTGTACTTTACAATTCAAAGTACTTCACGATACAGGGTAATATATTCTACACAATACCTTCTGAAGCCTCCGGTCAGTTGTACTATTATTCCAGGTAGTATTTTCTCTGCCTCTGTTTTGATAATTTCTGTGAATCCATAGGCCTCATCAGCTTTCACTGGGTTCATCAAATCATCATGAAATGCGAGACCTTTCAAAATTATCATTACATTCAATTATTTGCTACCAAACTGACATATGAAGTGGTAGAAAATCTAAAGAGTCAAGGGTGATGGGAGATTACACATTTTTGAAAAATCATGATTACAATTGGACATTACATTAAGAATTTTCATTGGCATCAACTTTATAGTATATATAAGCATGAAAGGTTAGCTTCTGCACTTACCCAATTCTGCCGAAAGTCTTAAAGAGATATTTTATTAAAAGCGAAGATGTAAGTTTTTCAGATAATTGTTGAACAACTCCTATGAATTATCAAGTTGAAGAGAAGCAATTAAAGCACGTTGTTGTGATCAATGGATATTTCCTAGAAATGTTGTTGTCTCATGTTCATCCACCAAATATTCTTTTTTTCTACCACAAAATAAATAGTTTTGACTGATATTGGTATAGAATACTTTATTTTTGGTGACTGTGTGCAGGGCCATCTAAGCCCAAACAGTGTTCATTCTCTTGTCAAAAGCACTGATTTTTAAAATTGAAAATATTTAAAACAGGTTTTAAATGTAATATGCCTTCCTTAATTTTTAACTAATGCATCGATATAAATTTATTACTGGCACTTATTTATATTTTTTTTGGTTAAAATATTTAGAATGCATACCCCACTGTACCCTCCAATCTTTAGATGTATCAGTACTCTCTTGTGCATCTTTAATTGATGTCCAACCTCTCTCTATCCATTTCTTAGCTGTGGAAGGTCCAACTCCAAAAACACTGGTGAACATCTGTATTAAATAGATTCTTCCTATTATGATTGATATAGAATATAACAGCATAAACCATCCACATGTTAACCAGTTTTCTTGCATCCAGTCAGTTCAATTTAAATCTATAGTGCATGGGCATCATAAGTATTCATCAACTGCAATCTTTTGCTAACAACAGTTTTTCTAAAAATTCTTATAGGTAAGATTTTAATCAACTTAGTGCCACTAGAAAGAGCATTGTGTCATATTTGATTGTTTATTTGGTTAAAATGTTGTGAACAAAGCATATTCTACTGTGTGATAATTTAAACAGAAGTTTTATTCATTGTCAGGAAATTTGAAGTTTATTATAACTTAAATAAATTCATAAATTATTTCCAGTGTGTTAACCGTGTTTACATCAGAAGAAAACAAAAACAACTGAATACAAAAACTATCACCAAATAAACAAATAAAATCTATACATTTCTTCATCTTTCAACACCCAATTTGTAAAAATCCATACACAAACACCTGAAATATTATATTTTGAAAAAATATGTTTTTAAATGATTATACATAGGTTGATAATTGCTAGATTAAGTGAAGAATATTTATGTCCATCCACAGTATGTCAAAAACTATCAAAAAATTGCTAAACAACCAAATCAGTACGGTAATTTAGAAATTTTGGCACAGTTTTTAGTAAATCAATTCAAGCATACTTAAGTTATAGTACAGTGTGTCAAAAATTTTCTTAATTCAGTTCAGACAGGTAAAGTCTAGTAACTTTGAAACAACAAACCAGAAAATTTTCAAAACCAAAAGGGAGCTTATTTTTATCAATACCTACAATAAGGTAAAGTTTTAAAGAAATCAATCAAAGGATACTGGAGAAAGTTCTTGGTATGTGAAAAATTACCTGATTTGAGGGTTAAAAGTCCAGTAACTCTGGAACCACACAACTAAAAATGTTCATTATCAAAAGGGAGCTTTCTTCCAACAATCCTAATATTGTGTTTAAATTTTATGATAAATGGCTAAGGCAAATCTGAGTATTCATACTAAGTGTTGACGACTATGGTATACCATATTACATCACATGACTGTCATGTAAAAACATGGTAAAACCACATTATCTTAATCATCTTTAACACCATACTCTTCATTTTTTTATTTTCAGAAAACCTTTATGACTGAACACATCAATAAGTCAATCTTTTCTTTCCATAAAAAGTTCAATAATTTCCTGTAATACAGGATATTTTCCACTTAAAAGATATATAATAATTACATTGTAACTTATTGTACATGTATTTACAGTTATATATGAAAGTACAAAATGCAATGTGGTCTACATATATGCAAGTATATACTTGTATTGAAGTCTACATGAACCATGATATGACAAACAGGTATGAAATATGATTTTTTTTATTAATTGCATATATGAAATATCTGTATGCCACTATATACTTGATTTTAGAAAAATTGTACAATGCCATTGTAAAATTAACTTTTTTTTATAAAGATCCTTATTTTACTTTCTACAATTTTGCATGCTATTTGTGATTTTGTTGTCTATAGTACCATACCATAGAAATCACTGCATTTCTGAACTGATTTTATTGTACATTCTTCAATGAACCTTTTGTTATCCAACTTATCAAGATAAAAAGGGTGAGGTTAAGATCTGAAAAAAAAAAAATAAAGTGTAACCCATCGAGTATTGATCATGTTGATTGTTCTAAGTCCGAAACCTTAGGATCAGTTGTTGTCTTTAGTCCTATTCTTCTATTTTTTCTTTCTTTCAGCAAATGTACTTACAAGAATGTCTAATTTTGATGAATATATATTGACCTAGCCATGGCTGTAAATGTCAATTTTGGTCTATTTTCCTACTTTAATTCAACATTGAGATGTGAACATTAACAAATCTGTGAGTCTTTGTCATTCAATTATTACCTTGTAGTTACAGCAACCCCCATGTTGACTGGAAGTAATTGTAACTTCATTGTTTTGCTTGGGAAATATTAATGGCAAACCAGGTCTGCCAAAATGTCCGTTTTTACAGATTTCAGACAAAAAAGTGACCTATAGTTTGTACTATGAATTCATCTGGCCATATAATACCTGTCCTCCTTGTGTTTCTGAACTACCTATGAATGTACCATTAATGTTGTAGCCAACAAACCACTCCCCCTCTCCACACCTGATTTTTGCTGCTTTTCTCAGTTTTCCGATTTTTACCTCTGAGAATGGAATTAAGGTTGTCATAACAACGCATATGGTAAGGGTTTATTTACCATGAATTGCAAGATTGAACTCACTGCTGTCAACACAGTGCACTTGTGGCAGTTTTAATAAAGTATGGAGGGCCATATGGGCTATAAAGGAATGGCTTTTGCAATCACAACTACAGGCAAGATTGAGGGTGTATGGGTTAAAACAGCTTATTTTACAATCTGAAAAAAATGCTCTTGTCTGTAATATCTGTCTCCAGTGTGCTAATATTTACCATTTAATGTTTCATTTTCACTAGATTACATTTATATATATTTATAATTTTTCTGCATTCGTATGGTGCACATTACAAATAACCTTGTTTATCATAATCACATTTTTCAGTCCATAACTGTACACTACAGTTGCAACAGAATGTTAATAGTTTAATTCAGTTGGTGTGATGAAAGGAAAAGAGTAATATGCTTTAAAGTAGAAGCCCTACACTCTGAGCCTACACTTTTGTACATGGTTTTATAGTTATCAAAGTAAAAAAAAAAAATTCATTCCTCTATAGTACCTATGAAGTTTAAAATTTCTATAAATTAAAACAAAAAAATTCAGATTTATTTATGAGTATAATCACTCTTATTATAAGTGCCTTATTATATATCACAATATTTGTATTACAGATAAGCCAAAACAAACACAATGGATGCAATCATAATTACTAAGTTGGTACTGATACTGTTAAGCAGTAATTTTCTGGATATTAACAATGCCACACCTAGAAACTATCATTTGGAATTCCTCTGTGCAAAGTTCTACAAGAAAGGAGAACTTAATGTTGATTGTTCATATAAAAATCTGACATACATTCCTGATTTACCATCAGACACAGTCTATCTAAATTTACAACATAACCTCATAATCCAAATACCAAATGATACTTTTGAACACATGACTAATTTAACAGTTCTAGACCTATCATTCAACAAGCTACAGTCAATGAATGACCAAACATTCAATGGACTTGGAAACCTGAAGCATCTAAAACTGAACAATAATAAGTTGACTGGTGGAATGCCAAACAAAACCTTTGAATATATGACCTGCCTTGCTGATCTTGATCTATCATTCAACACATTGAAGAGAATAAATTTACAAACATTTGTAGGACTTCATAACCTTCAAAATCTTCACCTGAATGATAATAAATTTAATTATCATATATTTAGCTTTCCTGCAGGATGTTTTAAACCTTTGAAATCACTCACAGGGCTTTCTATTCATAACAACAATTATTTGGCGATATATGATTATAGTATAGTTTTTCCAGATAAAACAATTTCTGATTTAACAATGCTAGAAATACTAGTACTGGATGTTAATTCTGTTATAGCGGATAAAAAAATGGTTTTTGGAAAAGGGTTCCTCTTCCTTCAAAACCTTTATTTACTGAAAGCTTGTAACTGTTTTATTTTTACTCTAGAAAGTGACACATTCAAGTACACACCATATTTAACACGTGTTTATTTCAACAATTGTTTGTTCAAGATATACAGGAAAGAACATAATGAATTTTCTAAATTAAAGAAGCTGAAAGTCGTACAACTAAATGGACCGAATAAACTTCATCCATGGATAAATGAAAATAAACTGCTTGCTTTAATTTCAGGTTTGTCAAATACATCAATTGAAATACTGAAAATGAGTCATCTTTTGAATTTAATCAACTCAGATTCTCTTTCAATCATAATAAATAATATAAGTGTTTTATTGAATAAATCACCTATTCAAGAACTGCATTTTACCAAAAATATCAACGTACATGTTTCTCAAATGGACATACCTGTACAAGTGCCATCTAGCCTTAAAATTCTGGATCTTAGTGATAATAGTTTGGAAGTGATAAAACTTAATACTAAACAAGTTATATTCCTCAATTTAGAAGATAACAGACTTGGAAATTATCTGGCAAATAATAGCCTCTGGATACAAAAGAGTAAACTGCAATATATAAGTCTGTCAAACAACTCTATTTACAAACTTCACATAACAATCTTCAAAGGACAAAAGTACCTCAGAGTTATTGATTTAAGATTTAATTTTCTGAAAAATATTAATTTTGATATGACTTCCCTGGTCGATTTAGAGATTTTAAATCTCAAAAACAATAAAATAAAATATTTAAGTGACCAATCAATAAAGGAGCTAGACAAAGTTTTTAAGAATAATGGGAATGCAAAAATTGATTTTAGCAATAATCCTCTTCAGTGCAGCTGTTTTACATTTCCATTTTTGAATTGGATGAGACATAGTCATAAACATTTTACCCATTTCATGCACTACAGATGTGAGTATGAAAATGGAAGCTTTTCGATGCCTCACTCATTTGAAGATGTAATACTTCAGCTTCAGCTAGACTGTACAAATCATTCTTACCTGATTATTAGTGTGTCATTTGCTGTTTTGGCTTTTATAGCAGTATTATCAGCAGCAATTATTTACAGAAACAGATGGAAACTGCGTTACTTATTTTACACAGCAAAGTTAAAGTATACCTCTCACAGGAACATGGAAGAAAATTTGAATGAATATGTTTATGATGCATTTATTTCTTATTCTGAAAATGATCGTAAATTTGTCATAGAAGAATGCATCAAAAATCTTGAAGAAAATGGAAATATGAAATTATGCATACATCAGCGAGACTTCATGCCTGGAGAAGAGATTACACAAAATATCATCAGTGCTATTCAGAACAGTCGAAAAACTATATGCATAATTAGCCGATCTTTTCTTGAGTCTTATTACTGTATGTTTGAATTCAACATGGCAAGAATGGAAAGTATTCATTCAAGAAATGGAAAAAACGTGTTATTTCTTGTGTTTTATGAGATGTTGCTACCAGAGGAGTTACCTCTAGTATTATATGAACTAATACAGAAACAGTCATACATTGAGTATCCCAATGATGAGCATGGCAATGTTATTTTCTGGGACAAAATTAAAGATGCTATTCATGCATAATTGAAATATGTTAGGAAAGTTGATTCAAAAAAGGGATTTTAATGTAGAAGTTATGTTTCATGTTAAGATTTTTCTTTTAATTCGTGTTTCATTAATGGATTGACCCTCTCCCTGCTTATTTTTTGTTTCAGGAATAAGTTAATAATTAAAACAATTAAAAAAGAACGTGGCAAAATGAGGAAAATGAAACTTCTAAATTAGGAGTATAAGAAAATAACATAAATTACGACTATTGAAAAAAACAACTACAGATTTTTTTTTGAGCTGAGAATTTGCTAATCATGGAAATATTGTATTATGTTATCTGTAATACCAATGTGCATTTATTCTTCCACAATATTACCTGTGACTGTGTAGTGTTTAATAAGGTAATAAGGGGAAGGGTTAAAGCTTTAAAAACTAGAATAACCCAATCAGGAGTATATGTGCCTACCCTGAGCCAATAATTTCATCAGTGGTTGTTGTCTTTTTGTCTATCAAAGAATTGTATAAGTTTCAGTTGTGTGTCAAATTTACTTACACTTTTTCCAGACTTGGGATGATTAAGAGTTTGTTGTAAGTGTTGGTACTTGTTCGTGATTGTTTGAAGACCTTGTGGTGGCCTGTTAATTTTAAGTTTTAGATTGATTTAAAATTAGTTAATTTTAACCTCATATCCACCTTTCTTTTAAATATATGTTTACACTTTTTCAATGGTTAATCAAGACAGGTTTCACAACAATATAGACTCACATTTTTTTATTTTGTGTAAAGTATTACCTGAAATCATTATAATGAATCACACATTTTGTCTTTTGTTTAAGAATTGCAATGATAAATGCCAACAAAAATTTCTGCATTCACAGTATTATTCTGGTAAACCATCTGAATTGAAATGAAATCCCCTTTAATTTAAACAGCAGTTGATATTTATATAAAATTGAAAAAGTTGGTCGACACATGTATATGGTTTCTGCTGCAAAACGCAGGGATACTTAATTTACTGTGTATGAAATTTTTTTTTTCAAAGCCAAAGTTAACAGTATCAAATACACTACAGTTCAGGAGACTTTTGCTTTTTTCCATATGCCCAAGTTGGACGCCCACTAAAATTCAATCATTGTGGAGAGTGGACACAACTTTTACATGTCCCCTGTGCCCACCCTTAAAAGTGGACATGCCATTTCGTTTTCAAAAAATAGAATAGCTATTGTATTCAATGTTTTTACTTATTCATATACACAATAAACTGTTATCACAGAGATATGTCTCGCCTTTTTGTAATTTTGATAATGCAAATGTTGAAAATTAAAATAGCAATACTTTAACATGTAAGCTATGCAAATATTCAAAGTCGATGAACCATGACTGAAGGTACATGGCTAAACAATCTCTATGGAATGAGATGTGCCAATGCTAATACAATTTCATACTAAATACCATTGACTTATTATAAGTAGTTTAAACAAACCTAAACACAAACATTAACTTGTAAACTATGTAAAAGTTTCGAAGTCAATGAACCATATCAAGGATGGGGCTATATAATCTCCATGGAAACGATACTTGCAAATGCCAATAAATTTGTATACCAAATATCATTGACTTAACATTAGCAGTTCATCTTAAACTGATCTAATCACAAACTAATACATGTAAACTAAGCAAAAGTTTCAAAGTAAATAGACCATGACTGAGGGGGTGGGGTCAAATATTCTCCATGGAAATGAGATGTGCTAATGCTTATACAACTGAACACTAATTAGCATTTGCCTACCACTAATGGTTCCCCTTGAACTGACCTAATCACAAACTAATACATGTTAACTTAGCAAAATTTTCAAAGTCTATAGACCATGACTAAGGGGGCGGAGCCAAATAATATCCATGGAAATGAGATATGGCAATGCTTATACAACTGCATACCAAATATCATTGACATACCACTAGTGGTTCCCCATAAATTGACCTAATCACAAACTAATACATGTAAACTATGAAAAGTTACAAAGTCAATAGACCTTGACTGAGGGGGCGGGGCCAAATAATCTCCATAGTAATGAGATGTGCCAATGCTAATACAACTGCATACCAAATATCATTGACCTACCACTAGTGGTTCACCATGAACTAGACCTAATCACAAACTAATACATTGTTGACGCCATCGCCGCCGTCGCCGACGCCGGAAACAGCATGCCTATGTCTCGCTTTTTGACTCCGTCAAGGCGAGACAAAAAATGCATGCGTCCTCAAGTTCAATTATGCTCTAGTTTTTAGTATAATAGAACTTAATATATCCTGAAATTCCAGTTTTTATGATACATTTTTACAACAAGTATTCTATTTGATGTAGTTCTGATTCTTTAAAATATAAATGTTGTGATTTTGTTTAATTAAACAGATACATGTGTGATCGGCTCTTGAAATGTATTAGAAAAACAGGGATGTCAACAAGTTCTTGTGTAACACTTTAAATAATGGATGCTGGACAAGAAAAAAGTATATTTGCTTAAGCTAAAATTTTTTAATTGTAACTTTGCCAAAATTTCATTTGGTATATATTTAAGAAATCATAAAATTATACGTCTTTGACAGGTGTTTAATTTGAGGACCACGACTTGTAGCTGCAATTTAAAATGAAAGGATATTTCATTTTATGCTTATCCTTTTTGTCACTATTATTATTATTCTTGACCATTAAATTGTTTTCTTTATTTCAAAGAAAGATACCATTGCACATAAATGTGTATAAAAAATAAAAGATGTGGTATGATTGCCAATAAGACAACTCTCCACCAGAGACCAAATAATGTAGAAGGTTAGCAACTATACGTCACCATTCAGCCTTCAATAATTAGCATAGCAAGCTATTGAAGGCCCCGAAATGACAAAAGTAAAACAAGTCAAATGAGAAAACTAACTGCCCAATTTACGTGTATAACTTTAAGGAGATGTGGGGTAAATGACAACGAGACAACTACTAGATGACACAAAGAACCAAAACATCTAGTAGATGTCAACATACTGTCTTCAACATTTATACAGATGCTTTTACAGTAAGACTAAAAGTCAAGCTCTTAATCGCCCTGGGCAAAAAGTGAAGTGTGGAACAACAGTAATACTATTAGTTTTATGCAAATGCATAGATTTCCAAGCAAAAAATAAGCCTCTAATTAAGAATCTGTCCTAAGCCAGGAGCATGTAGTCCAGCAGTTATAGTTGGTTGCTGTCTGTTAGTTTACTGTTATTAGCTTATATCAGGTCCTTAGTTTCTCTTTGAATTGTTTCAATTCTCACACAAACAAATAAAAGTCCTAAAGGAATTTATTGGTGTATAAACTGGACCAATTCTCTCACAAACAAATCATCTAAAGGATGTGATCGACTTGGTCCAGTTTATACACCAATAAATTCCTTTAAAAAGGCGTTTAATCCTTATAATACTTTAAAATTGGAGATAAGGAATTTAATTTCCCCACTCGTAAATTGTATACTTGTGTCATTGAATTGGCCTTGCGCATGAATATATATTTTTTGGTTAACGCAAAAATATGTACTCCATGAGATTTGCTTTCTGTTTAATCAATATCTTATTATCATTCAAATGAATATTTTGTGTTTATTATTTAATTTAACGATGAACGAAAAGTGAAAATAAATATTTTAAACGTCAAGCCGGTTTAATTTGTGTCATCATCGCAGCCATATTGTTTACATTGGTTACAAAAAGTTGTTCCGTCAACGTCGCCTATCCAAAAATAAATAACTTCAAGAGCCACTACCAGAAGCCTACTCGACCAATCATATAAATGTATTCCCTAATATGCAAATCATATAAGAATTATACTATAATAAACGATGTTATCACAAATAAAGATCAGGATGAAAAGGCAAATTTTTTAACACATTTTTGTTTAACTTCAGATTTTTCGCAGCAGATTTCCAAACAAAAAGATTACTATTTTCATCTATGAAAAATCAGTTACTCAGTAGGTACCAGTAAATAAAAATTCAAAGTATCATCAAACATGAAAGGAATATCCTTCAAATGTAAAAAAGGCTTACACTGTACAACTCAACATTATAAAGCTCCAGACCAAATATCAAATCTGACATTCTGAATTTAATACAGAATCTGATCTGTCAATGGAAAACTTATAAAACCAGATGTGCTGTGATCATTTGCCCATTAACTATTTTTAGGCCAATATTCTCTATTCTTTATTTTGTTGGTCCATTTTTCTCTATTCTGTATTTTTTTGGCCCATTGTCCTCCTGTCTTTGTCCATTATTCTCTATTCTGTAAACCCCATCTAGACCCTCGACTATACCCCCTCTCAATGTTTTTGGCTCTTTTTTGCACTAAATTATAATGTGATAAAAATTAATATATATATCATTTATATATCAAATTTCTGAATAATAGCCAACGATAAATCTTACGCGGCGATGGATCATATAATTATGATACAGTACACTACAAAATATAATATATAACAAGTCTAAAAGGGTACAACATCACCAAAAAAAAAAAAAAATCATGAACAAATGTTAAATATTTCGGATAACTAATATCCTTCATCAGTAAGATGTCAAATGAATCTTATCTTGACATGTGGTAGTCAAACAGAAATAATAATCTTGATCGTTATACAAATTATCACGAATCAATACGCTGGTAAATTTTTTTCAATATTGATGTTTGGGAGGAGGAATAAATTCCTTAAAACTGTAAGAGTCCTGTACGGAAGCCTGAGTTACAGGAAACAAGTGATGGTAGGAAAATGAGTGATGGTAGGGAAAATGAGTGACTCATTCTATGTTTTTTCATTAATGCCCTCTGGGGAAACTGTCCTTAACTTTCTTATCCAAAACCTTTCCCGAGCAAGTCTGTCGGCCCTTGACCAACCATCGTTGTGGTCTATGATAGTGATGGTAAGGTTTTTGAGATAAGCTTGGGCGTACCCAGGTAATCTCAAATGACGACTTACGGGGGGGGGGGGGGGGTCGGGCTTGCAGGTGTAGTCACTTCGATGACCATTCATGCTTTTGTTGAATGGCTGTTCTGTCTCGCCAACATACTGCATGCCACATCGACACTGATGAAGGTATACAACATTCTAGGTTTTGCAAGTTACATTGCAAAATATAGTGTACACAGACCCAGTGGAGTGGCAAGTAAATGTTTGATTATTCAGTATTTGTTGGCAAGTCAAACATCGTCTGTTACCACACGACTTGCAACATCCTGCAGTTGAAGAGCTTTTATTAGAGGAGACATCAGCTCTCACAAATAAGTCTTTCAGACTTGCTGGTTTCCGAAAAGCTAAGACAGGAGGTTTGGGAAAGATCTTGGATAATTTTGGGTGTTTGGCAATAATTTGCCAATTGGCACCGATCAAACGTGAAAGGTTAGTAAGGCGGGATTGTATGTTAAAACAAACGGAACTATTTCGCTTCGCCTCTTCTGTTTGTACTGTAATAGGTCATTGCAGCTGTTATTGTTAGCACGCGCAAACCCCTTATCTATGTCCAATTTCTTATAACCTCGTTTGGTCAAAAATCCGCGAAGTTTCTGTAACCGTTTAGTGACAGCCTCCTCAGAGGAGCAAATCCGCTTTACTCTGAGAGCTTGACTGTACGGGATACTTTTTGTACAGTCTTTGGGGTGACAGCTTTGGGGAGAAAGGTACTGATCTTTTATCTGTAGGTTTACAGTAGAGGTCTGTTGATATGACACCGTCCTTTATAGATGTAGTTGTGTCTAAGAAAGATATTTTAGAGTCGGAAATTTCATATGTAAATTTAATTGACTGGTGGGCATTGTTTGCATGTTTGATAAAATCATCCAGTTTTTGTTGGGATTCAATCCATTTCATGTCAACATCATCGATGAAACGGAACCAAGACAGAGGTTTGGATAAAGATGTTGAAATGATTTGTTTCTCTAATTTGCCCATGAAAATATTGGCGAAAGACGGAGCCATTTTCGTCCCCATCGCTGTCCCGTTTATCTGAAGGTAATGTTCACCATTAAAGGTGAACTTGTTGCATTTCAGAACCAGAGTAAGCAGCTGGACTAAACATTCGGTAGGTGGTTCTAAAGTGTTGCACGAGTCCCATATTTCCTTACACGATTGTATTCCGTCATCATGAGGTATGTTGGTATACAATGAGGTGACATCTATGTGACAAGGAGAGTTTCCGGAGGAAGAGGGTTCATGGATTCCATTTTACGAAGGTAATATGTGGTGTCTTGAATGCGAGAAGAAAGATTTTATACAAGAGATCTTAAATGGAAGTCTACGAATTCCGAGATTTTCTCAGTCGGGTGGCTGTTTGCGGATACTATGGGTGTACCAGGGTTGTTAATCTTGTGTATTTTGGGAAGAAGATACAATCTACCAGGCTTGGCGTTCTCTGGTTTTAAATATCCGATTGAATCCTCATCTATGTGACCGTCATTGTGCATGGTTTGTAAAGCAGTAATAATTTTGGAACTAAACTCGGAAGTAGGGTCATGGTCAAGCTTCTTATAAAATCTCTCATCAGAGTGCTGACGCTCTGCTTCCGCGATGTAGTTAGCTTTGTCCATTATCACAACGGCACTTCCCTTGTCTGCTGGTTTTATCACAATATCATCTCGGTTTCTCAGCGATTGTATGGCTTTTTTTCTGGTCGGAAGAGGTGTTATAAAACGACGAGTACTTGTTGTTAGCTAGATGAACAACATCCGATTTGATTTTGTCGATAACTTCTTCCTCCGAGTCAGAACTGTCTGAGTCTTCCTCATTGTCCTCCTCATTATCCTTGTCACGAAAGTATTCTTTAATTCTGAGGGTTCTGGCAAATTTATTCAGGTCATCCTCCAGTTTCATATTATCTATGTTACTGGGCGTAGGGCAAAAATTCAAACCCTTAGATAAAACTTTAATTTCATCCTCAGTTCAAGAGATCTTATATATACATCAATATCCGTTGTCATTAATAAAAGACAGCATGAATAGAGCAAGTCAAACCCCTATTAAATAGTTACGAACACCAAAAGAATGACAAAGTAATGTGATCTTATTCTGTTTGTAGCTACACACGATCCGTCTGTACCAAACACTTTCATAATAATAAAATCAAATCTCCCGATTTTATTTCAAAGTGACAATATGAAAAAAATTGGGGAAAGAAGATTTAGCCATCTACAGCGGAAGATTACCAAAAAATCTAAAACATCATCTTACTAAAGCCAAATTTAACATGGAGAAACATGTATTGAATGTCACTGTCTTTTGAGATTCACGATTCGGAGTTTGTTCTAAGGACAATTACAATTATATAGAACTAGGAAATACAAAACACTTTAAAGACGGCAAAACATTTAATATATATGCAAACATGACATGCAAGTCAGAAAAACTTGATATATTGCATAACTTGCCCTAACTGCAAAGAGAACAAACGGGGAACAGTATTTGCGAAAGAGTCAGGATCACAAGCAGCAAATCCGACAACAGAAATACAGAAAAATCACGTTAAGTGAACATTTAGAAACTTGCGCGCCAGGAAGTAAGTTCAAATTCTTCCCGTTTTTCAAGTGCACAATCGACTCAGACGAGTATAGAAAGGAATTAGAGAAAAAATTTATTAAAATACTTGCCTCAAAGTTAAATGGCAAATAAACATTCCAAAAACCTGGGTTAACAATGATGTTATGTCACAGATACAGTCTTCCCTAACCACATTGTTCATGACAACGACATAGTCTTGACACTAGTCCCAAGATGGATGAAAGAACTAGACAGTACAGAAATGTAAAAACTTTTGTTTTAATTTTTATTTATATAATTTTGTACACTGTTTCAAAAAACTTTTACATATAAAAGTCTAAAGATTTGAGCAACGGTACTAATATTAGATGATAATATACGAAGATGATGTTATAAAATCGTCGTGTTGAAAAATACTTCGGCTTAACAAATAGCCTACGACAGTGTTAATGATTTTAACCAAACTAGTTGTTTGTGTAAAATATCTCAGTAATACAGGTAAGTTTTGGGCTATTGATTTAATCCCAAATCTTGAACCTCATCAAATAAACAAAACTCAATACTCTATAAACATGGCTGTGTATCTATACATCAAAAATTTTCAAAATGCAGTAGTTAGTATAAATGTATGTAAAATAATAGAAGAGCCCCTCTATCAAACTACTAGTACTTCCTGTTGATGCCGTTTGTATGAAGTACATGAAGTTCCTTTATCGAGAAGCTTTCTCGAACCTGTCGCTGGGCATCACTCCAGTGAATGTTTTGTTCAATCACTAGAATTTTCACGCGGTTATTAAAGTCATCAAGTTTATGATCGGACTTTAAGTAATGCTGGATAACTGCCAGGAGTGGCTTCTTAGAGATATCACTTCTATGCGAATCTATGGCCAATGAGGCGTTTGTGGAAAGGCTGTTTTGACACACAAACATATTGGAGGCCACAAACCGAACATTCTAGAATGGAAATAACATTCATACTTTTGCAGGTCACATTGCAAAATATCCTATAGTTATGTTCACTTGCCTTGCTGTAAAAAGTTGATGAGTGATGCATCTGTAGGCAGCATTTGCAGCGTTTTTCATCACACGAACGACATTCTCCAGAAGTACTTCTCGGATCAGACACTCCAGCTCGCACTAGCAGGTTCCATAGACTATCGGGTTGCCTAAAAGCTATCATCAGGGCTCGGGAAAAATCTTGCATAGTTTGGAATTCTTTTCCATTGTTTTCCAATGCTCACGAATGACACAGAAGCTGTTTGTTAGATATGGGGTTAAGTAAGAACACATGGAGTCCTTTTATTTTTCTTTTTATCTTTGTATTCTAGCAGTTTGCTTCTTGGGATATTTTCTGCTTTCTGAAAACTTGTTTGAATAGTCTTGTGTTTATAGCCCCTTCTCTTCAAATGGGTTTCGAGTGACTCAGTCATTTTTTAGTTGTTTCTGTGTTGGAACATATTCGCTTGACTCTGAGGGCCTGACTGTACGGGATGCTCTTAGTGCAGTGTGCAGGATGGCAACTTTTTGGGGACAGGTATTGGTGAGTATCAGTAGGCTGAGAATATAGGTCTCAATATCATGCCATCTGTTAGGGAGTTAGAAGTATCGAGGACACCGCATATATTAATGTAGCTTTCGTTATTCGAGTAATGCTTTTCCTCCTCGGCTTACTTATATATATGTATACGTGCTGTAATTTCTGGTTTATCAAGTACAACCATTGAAATACTGAAAATGCATTATCTTTTCAATTCAGTTTACTCAGTCTCTCTTTCAAACATAATGAATAATATAAGTGTTGAATTGAATAAAGCACCAATACAAGAACTGCATTTTACAAATAATTCAAAAGTACAGTTTAATGAAAGGGACATGCCTGTAAAAATGCCACCTAGCCTTAGAACTCTTAATCTACGTGATACTTCTTTGGAGGCATTTAAAACTTAACATCAAACAAGTCACATTTTTAAATTTAGAAGATAACAGACTTGGAAATTATCTGGCAAATAATAGCCTCTGGATAAAAGAGAGTAAACTGGAATATATAAGTCTGTCAAACAACTCTATTTACAAACTTCACACTACAATCTTCATAGGACAAAGGTACCTCAGAGTTATTCATTTAAGATTTAATTTTCTGAAAGATATTAATTTCGATATCACTTCTCTGGTGAATATAGAGATTTTAAATCTCAAAAACAATCAAATAAAATATTTGAGTGACCAATCAATAAAGGAGCTAGATAAGGTTTTTAAGAACAATGTCAATGCAAGAATAGACCTCAGTAATAACCCTCTTCAGTGTGGCTGTTTTACATTGCCATTTTTTAACTGGATGAGGCTTGGTCATAAACATTTTACCAATTTTATGCAGTTCAGATGTACATTTGAAAATGGAAGTTTTTGGATGCCGAATTAATTTGAAGACATAATACTTAATCTACAGCAAGACTGTACAAATCATTTTTATTTGATAATAAGTGTGTCATTTGCAGTTTTGGTTTTTGTGGCAGTATTATCAGCAGCTATTATTTTTAGACACAGATGGAAACTGCGTTACTTATTTTAAACTGCTAAATTAAAATACACCTCTCACAGGAACATGGAAGAAAATTTGAATATGTTTACGATGCATTTATTTCTTATTCTGAAAATGATCGTAAATTTGTCATAGAAGAATGCATCAAAAATCTTGAAGAAAATGGAGATATGAAATTATGCATACATCAGCGAGATTTCTTACCTGGAGAAGAGATTACACAAAATATCATCAGTGCTATTCAAAACAGCCGAAAAACTATATGCATAATAAGCCGATCTTTTCTTGATTCTTATTACTGTATGTTTGAATTCAACATGGCAGGAATGGAAAGTATTCATTCAAGGAATGGAAAAAATGTGTTATTTCTTGTTTTTTATGAGAGGTTGCTACCAGAGGAGTTACCACTAGTATTATATGAACTAATACAGATACAGTCGTACATAGAATACCCCAATGATGCGCTTGGCAATGTCATTTTCTGGGACAAAATTAAAGATGCTATACATGCATAATTATACAAAAATATTTTTGTACATGAGCAATGACGTTTTAGAACATCCATTTTATAAATTTTGATAATATTATTTATCTATACTGTTTTACCTGAAATCAAAATAATGAATCACACATTTTTGTCTTTTGTTCTTCAATTGCAATGATAAATGTAAGCAACAATTTATTAATTCACAGTATCATTCTGGAAAAACATCTGGATTCGTTTGCAAAAGTATGAATTATTCGAAATACTAAGGATTTTCTTATCCCAGGCATCGATTAACTTAGCCGTATTTGGCACAACTTTTTGGAATTTTGGGTCCTCAATGCTCTTCAACTTTATACTTGTTTGGCTTTCTACTATTTTGATCTGAGCGTCACTGATGAGTCTTATGTAGACGAAACGCGCGTCTGGCGTATCAAATTATAAGCCTGGTACCTTTGATAACTATTTAAATGACTTTCCTTTAATTTAAAAAGCAGTTTTTATAAAATTGTTAAAGTTGGTTGACACATCTATAGTTCTGCTGCAAAAATTCAGGCCAATAAAAAAGAATATGTGTGTTTGCCCTAACCCTACATACCCAGAAAATAGCTGCCTACTTAAAATCTTTTATTGTCCTGATGTGAAAAAGTTTTTTTTTAATCAGATAGGCATGAAGACTAAAAAACATATGACACTTCAGTTTCTCTTTGCTGAAAAAAACGCCTTCCCAGCTACCCACTGTCTCTACCTTTGGGTAGGGTTTGGGCAAACTAAAATATTTTTAAGTGTGACCTCAGGAATACTTCATTTACTGTGTATGAATATTTTTTCTTGTAAATTAAAAGCTGAAACAATATAACAAAGTCAAATAGACACTACAGTTCCGGTAGATTTAGCATTAAACGTGGAACTGGCTTTTTTCTATTTAACAGGGATATCAACGAGATCTTGTGCATTCTAGTAACACATGGTATATTGGATGTTGGAAAGAAATTAATATTTGCATAATCTAATAAACTTATTTAGTTGTAATTTTTGCCAAAATTTGGTTAATATTATGAAATCTTTTAATTATATGACTTTGACAGGATTGATGTCAACTTTGAACATTTCTCAGCAAGCTTTTTGCCTCTAATTATGTACCTGTCCCAGGCCAGGAGCATGTAGTCCAGTGGCTATAGTTAGTTGCTGTCTGTCACAAATTGTTTTTAGTTTACTGTTTAATAAGCTTATATAAGATCCTTAGTTTCTCTTTAAAAAAATTGTTTCAGATTTTCTTCTCCCTTGGACAGCTAGCTATACACAATGGATTTTAATCACTGTTGAAAGACATAAATTGACATGTGATTGTTCATATCCTTGTCCTTTGATGAATAGGTCATATTGGAAACAATACGGCATCTTCTTATCATTATATACATGTATGTATCAGACTTGTTGTATTCAGGGAATGTGTACCATAGTTTAATAAAGATCAGGATGAAAAGGCATATTTTATTACACATTTTTGGTAAACTTTTTCGCAACAAACATCATAACAAAAAGATTACTAGGGATATTGTGCAATGATTACCCCTGACTTATTAGACATTTATGAAAACTCATTTGCTCAGTAGGTTTAATAAAAATTTAAAGTATCATCACACAGGAAAGGATAACCCATCGAATGTAAACAAAGGCTTACACTGTACACTCAACATTATAAAGCTACAGACAAAATATTAAATCAATCGTTACTACAGAATCTGACCTGTCAGCGGAAAACTTTTAAACCCAAGATGTACTGTGCTCTTTTGCTCACTAACTATACCCCCTCTCATTTTTTAATATCTTTTTGCAGTAAATATAATATTTTTTTTCTGGAATTAAAACAGTTACATGATTTCCTGTTAAACAGGATATTTTTCAATATACCAATATATAAAATGACATGATTTAAATTGTTTTATACATTGTATGTGTAAGTATTGCTGTAATTGTGCATCATATCAGACAGACAGGTATGAAATCTAATTATTATCATAAACCATTTTTTGAGTCCATAATTTTTAAAACAGTTGTAAAATAATATGAATAAAGTGGTATGGGGTATATATTCAATAAAACAGCAACCAACAACATAAATAATCAAAAGACATTTACAAGTCAACATAAACAGTCATTAAAAAAAAACCAAGTCTTTAAAATTGTTGAAAATCTTTACTATTTCACTGCATGTAATTGATTGAGGATGCATGTATACTGAACCATAACTGATCATTCCTTTTCATTGAAGTCAAGTAAACTTTGACCGAAATTTTCATTGTGCAATGTGTGTTGCAACATTTCAAACTATCAGCCAACAGGAAGTGGCCACACCGCAGATGTTTAAGTTGCTGACAACAAACAACTCATCATTAATAAGCTGCATACCATATATAAAATCCTTTCCTCCATTTCGATAAAGATGTACAATGTTGCCACTGGCCTTAAAGCATCCAACAATCAATCTTTGTAAAAAAAAAATAAACTATCAACAAACAGGAAATGGCTGCACAGCAAATGTAAAAATTTGCTCTGACACCATAACTGTTCATTATTTATAACATTTACAGTACCAATTTTTCTGACCCAGATGCCCTTTTCAACAGTAAATGTCTCATCAGTGATGCTCGAGTTTTAAGCTGTGGACCAAATATAAAATCATTCCCTTCAATAGGAGCCAGGAAAACTTTGACAAACGTTATCTACCCAAGGTCTTTTGGGATGGACTGATGAAAGGAATCAAGCAATCTCTTGAGCTTCAGTAACACAAGTAAAATTACAAGAATGTCATTAAAATAAGCTGTATTCTTTTCTTACAACTTTTAAACTTTCTCTCCCATCCTCTATAAATTAGACAAATGCTTCCAAATACATTTATTCGTTTGATCTTTCTAATTACTAGTACAGGGTAGTGCTAGTTTATATAATTCAATTATTTTTCTTCCAGATAGTGAATATACAGTAAAACTGTGAAGCTGAAAATTATGGAAGCAGACATATATACCAAGCTGATACTGATGCTGTTTAGCAGTAACTTTCTAGATATTAATACTGCTTTACTGTGGAACCCTCAAGTGGGATTCCCCTGCACAAAATTCTACAAGAAAGGAGAACTAAATTTCGATTGTTCATCCACAGCTCAGTATTTTGTTCCAGATATACCACCCAACACAGTTTATCTAGAATTACAATATAACTACATAACCCTAATATCAGACAATACTTTCGAAAACATGACTAATCTAAAAGTACTGGACCTTTCTTTCAACACGCTTAAGTTAGTGAATGACCAAACATTCAATGGACTTGGAAACCTGAAGCATCTAAAATTGAGCAATAACTTGTTAACTGGTGGAATGCCAAATAAAACCTTTCAATATATGACCCGTCTTACTGATCTGGATCTATCGTTCAATACATTGGAAAGAATAAATTTACAAACATTTGTAGGACTTCAAAACCTGCAGAATCTTCAGTTGAATAACAACAATCTTCAATATAACATATCTAGCATTCCAACAGGAAGTTTTAAACCTTTAAAATCACTTACAAGACTTTCTATTCATCACAACAATGTATTGGGGTCCCTATTTACTGATTATAGTATAGTTTTTCCAGATATAACAATTTCTGATTTAACAATGCTAGAAATTTTAGAACTGGACATTCATTCTGGTTCTGGTGCAAAAAAAGTAATTTTTGGGAAAGGTTTCTCTTTTCTTGAAAACCTATACATGCTCAATATTAATAACTGTAATGATTTTATTCTAAAAAGTGACACATTCAAGTACACACCACATTTAACACATGTATATATTAACTGTTGTTCTTTAATATCATTCATTCGAGGACATGAAGTATTTTCTAAATTGATGAAGCTGAAAATATTACAACTAAATGTTTCATCAGATCATTGTGCTGATGGGATGATGTTGAGTGAAGATAACCTGCTTGGTTTAATTAAAGGTTTGTCAAACACAAGCATTGAAATACTGAAATTTAGTTATCTTTCAGATTTAGTCGACTTAGACTCTCTTTCAGTCATAATAAATAAAATAAGTGTTTCATTGAATAAAGCACCTATTCAAGAACTGCATTTTACCAAAAATTTCAACATACAGATTCCTATGGATATACACGTACCTGTACAAGTGCCACCCACCCTTAGACGTCTTGATCTTAGTGATAATACTTTGGAAGCATTAAAACTTAACATTAAACAAGTTGCATTCTTAAATTTAGAAAATAACAGACTTGGAAATTATCTGGCAGAAAATAGCCTAATGATACAAAACAGCAAACTGCAGTATATAAGTCTGTCAAACAATTCTATTTACAAACTTCACACTACAATCTTCATAGGACAAAAGTACCTCAGAGTTATTGATTTAACATTTAATTTTCTGACAGATAGTAACTTTGACATGAGTTCTCTGGTGAATTTAGAGATTTTAAATCTAGAAAAAAATAAAATAAAATATTTGAGTGACCAATCAATAAAGGAGCTCGACAAAGTTTTTAAGAACAACGGAAATGCTAAAATTGACCTTAGTAATAACCCTCTTCAGTGTAGCTGTTTTACGTTTCCATTTTTGAATTGGATGAGACTTAGTCATAAACATTTTATCAATTTCACGCAGTTCAGATGCGAGTATGAAAATGGAAATTTGTCGATGCCGAATTCATTTGAAGACGTAATACTTAATCTACAGAGAGATTGTACGAATCATTTTTATTTGATAAGTGTGTCATTTACTGTTTTGGCTTTTATAGCAGTATTATCAGCAGCAATTATTTACAGACACAGATGGAAACTGCGTTACTTATTTTACACAGCAAAATTAAAGTATACCTCTCACAGGAACATGGATGAAAATTTGAATGAATATGTTTACGATGCATTTATATCTTATTCTGAAAATGATCAAAAATTTGTCATAAGAGAATGCATCAAACATCTTGAGGAAAATGGAAATATGAAATTATGCATACATCAGCGAGATTTCATACCTGGAGAAGAGATAACACAAAATATCATCAGTGGTATTCAAAACAGCCGGAAAACTATATGCATAATTAGCCGATCTTTTCTTGAGTCTTATTACTGTATGTTTGAATTCAACATGGCAAGAATGGAAAGTATTCATTCAAGGAATGGAAAAAATGTGTTATTTCTCGTATTTTATGAGAAGTTGCTTCCAGAAGAGTTACCACTAGTCTTATATGAATTAATACAGAAACAGTCATACATTGAATATCCCAATGATGAGCATGGCAATGTCATTTTCTGGGACAAAATTAAAGATGCTATACATGCATAATAGTATAGAATAGATTTGTCAACATGAGAAATGAGTTGAAATACGTCAGGAAGTTTAATGTTTGTTCATCCAAAAAGGGTACTTTAATGTAAAAGCCATGTTTCATTTTCATTTTATTTTTATCTTTTGAATTTGATTTAGGTATTGGCATATACTGTATTTAAACTTGTCTTTTGTTGAAAACCTTATGTTGACCTCTTGATGTATTTTTGGTTTATTTTTATAATTGTGTTGCTGTTAATACGACATACTCTTCTCATTTAATCACAAATTACATTGGTATTAGGTACAGGAATAAGGAAATATAAATAACAATTAAACAATCGAAGCAAAAAAGGTTTATTAGAAAATAACAAGTTTTAGATAAATTCAATATTAACAGTAATGATTGTCCTTTTTCTGGAATTTGATATTTCAATTTCACATGGGAAAATCAAAACAGAAATTTATGACAATAGGGGAGATTTTTCATTTCATATTGCTAATTATCCTTTTTGGGACAGTGAAGTTTCTTCTTCCACTGTTTATGATGTGAATACTTTTCAATTCATTTTCTATGCTTGTGTCTGAAGTTACACTTAAGGTTTCAATTTGCGTTTTCTTTGTATAACTGGTAAATCATTAAATCTGGGATTGCATTCACATAAATAGCTAAATTCTTTCATAGATATAAAGATCTGGTTTTGGGGTATGACTGTACCTGTACAATTCTTAAAACAAGATATCTCATCTTAACTTTTAAGGTAATGATGTTTATAAAGCCTGTATATACAGATTTGATCCATGTAAAATAAAAAAATAATAAAAAGTAATACTTACCATCCGTTGTTGTTTATGTCAATTGTTTTGAACTAATTATTTATAAAATTTATTTAGGATAGAAGTTTTCATGTCAAAATTATACCTTTTTAAACCAGTGACTCATATTATAATAAGTCATTATTTTGTTTGCATTTCATGACATAGACAACAACTAACTGGAGTTGGATGGTAAGTATTACTTTTTATTTCACTGCACTCACTTCAAACTAACAACCTTTCACTGAAGCAATACGTTAAAATATTTTACCAGCACAAATTTGAACGACCAAAAAGAGAACTGGCAAAATATAAGTCAACTTTGCCCAAACAGGAAATATACCAACATAATAGTGAATGATCACCAAAAATACAAATAAAAACCATAAAAGCTTAAAGTTGACATGGTAACCAGGTACGCGAGGTCAACTTTGCCCAAAGAAAAACTGAACTGCTACAAAGAATGGCAGTCAAATACACTATAGTTCAGGTGGATTTTGCTTTCTTCACTCTCAACATGGGCAGGTGGAAATGGAAAATATTTGACAAATTGGAACAACCAAAAAGAGAAAAGCTAAAATAAATAGTTAAGTTTGCCAAAAAATATACCAACTGAATAGTGAATGAAGTTTTGTAGAGCCAAAAAAACAAGATAAAATGTTGAAACCTAAAAGTTGACGTGGTAATCAGGTAGGGTCAACTTTGCCCAAAGAAAAACAGAAATGCTCCACAAAAAGGCAAAAAAAAAAAAGAATCATTCTTGCATTGAACTTCACTTCAACAGTTTAAATTCATATACTCAAAACAATTCATATATCCATATACTATAGTTTTTTTGTATAAAAGAACTTAATATGTCCTCAAACTCATATTCCTGTTTTTATGATATATTTTTAACACCAGTATTCTATTTGATGTAGTTCTAATTTATTCAATTTAAATATTTTTGTTTCAAAATTCCAATAGAGAACATATTACATTATTATTGTTACATATACTACAATAATATAAATATTTTGATTTTGTTTAATTAAAGAGACAAATGCGAAATTATTGTTCTGATATCCTCCTCTTTAAATTTATTTAAAAAAAGGGATGTCAACTAGTTATTGTGTATTCAAGTTACACTTGAAATAATGGATGTTGGACAAGGAAATAATATTTTTTGCCATCTAAAGTGTTTTAGTTGTAACTTTGCCAAAATTTTATTTGGTTCATATTTATATTAATGAAATTTAAATTATATGACTTTGACATGTGTAATATTTGTAGATTAGCACTTGGTAGTAGCAAATTTAAATGAAAGGATATTTCAATTTATTTTTCACTATTATTATTAAAAGTGACCGTTAAATTGTTTTTTTGTATTTCAATGATACATACTATTGCATATATATAAATGTGTTTGATCCAAACTTATCAAATCAAAATCCTCTACCGGTTTGCTGGTGAAACAAAGAAAACACTAGTTTCTATCATGCAAAATACGCAAATACAACCCGAAAATTTAATAATCTGGTTGTCTGTATATTCATATTGTAAAATATCAGCTGCTCGACACAATATGAAGCCTTTTTGAACTCGTTCGCTACGCTCACTCGATAAAAAGCTTCACATTGTGACTCGCAGTTGATATTTTACGATATCAATATGCAGACAACCTGATAATCGGTACATATCATTCTTTAATACAGAATCTGATCTGTCAGTGGAAGACTTATAAAAACACGATTTGCTGTGATCATTTGCTCACAAACTATGAGGGTCTAACTGGACCCGGTGTGGTCTTCATTTCTGTATTCTTTAATTTTTAGGCCATTTTTCTCTACTCTTTATATTTGAGCACCCCATTTTTCTCTATTCTGTATTATTTAGGCCCACTATTCTCCAGTTTTTGACAATTAATTTCGTAAACCCCATCCTGACCCTCAACCATACCCCCTTTCAATGTTTTTGGTTCCTTTATGCAGTAAATAATGTGATTTAATAGATGAATATATATCTATTAAACCATATTATTTTTGGGTGCAGGATTATCTCGCTGTGTTGAAGACCCATAGGTGGCCTTAGGCTGTTTTCTGCTCTTTGGTCAGGTTGTTGTCTCTTTGACACATTCCCCATTTCCATTCTCAATTTAACACATGTAAATAAATTTAAGTGCGGTATGCTTATGAATTTTCTGATCTATTTTAGTCTCTTGTTTTACAAATTAGTAGGGTATTTAATAGATTGAAAAGATTTAAGTTTATTGAAGGCTGGGCGGTGACCACTCGAGTTGCACACAATTTATTAAGATGTCCGATTCAGAACTAGCCCTCAACGTTAGAGAATTAATCGAGACTCCTGACAAGTCAATATCGGCATTACGTTCTGCTGCAGAATCAACGAAAAGAAAAGGTAATTCAGAACAAGACATGTCACCAGAAGTTTCAAATGCAGATTTGTTTTTCCCTGATGACAACGTTTTTCAATGATAAACTTTCAGGCATAGAGAAGAATTTTTCAGAAACTACAGAGACATTAGAAAGCACAGAACACCTTTAAATTTAAGGGGAATCAGGTACAATTTGAACTTAATTGTGATATCCAAGATAATATTAGTACTGCAATTACTACATTGAGAAGAATCTACCCAAAAAGGCAGTCCGGGTACTAGAAGATGCGTCTGTTCAGCTCAAGAAGAGAAATAAATTAATCAGAATTGCAGATAAGTCCGAGGGCGGTTGGAGAACTGTTAATGAATACCTTCCAGATGAAGTGGCCAGCGACTCGGAAGATGAGAAAAGAATACGCGCAGCGGACAACAGGGCAGTCAAAAAGATCAAAGCAGAGAAAACAAATAAACGTAGCAGCAGAAAGCGTCAAGCAGAAGCATCTGGTTCAGCAACTCAAATGGCACATAATGGTACAGGTGGTTCTGATGCTACATTTCGCCTGCAGCCCTTTTCGAGGGGGCTTGGCCGCCAGCGGTCAAACTTTTGGCCACCAGAATAGCTTTAAGACCTCAGACATCTGCTACAACTATGGTACGCGAAGGGCACTGGTCAAGAGACTGCAGAAAGGTAAAGGCAAGGACAGGACCTCCCAGAGGATCTTCTTCTTAAAGATCAAAACAGTGACATTTTCAAGGTACAAGATTTTGATATTTTTCAAACATTTTATGAATATGAAAATTGTATTTCTGATATTTATGTAAATGTATATTGTAAAAAGCTATTAACTTTTGGAAACAAATTAATGCTTCAGATTTCATTTTGAATGTTATTATAGACGGTTATAAAATTCTGTTGCTTAAAGAGCCTGAAGAAATATTTTTACTAAATAATAAATCAGCATTAGATAATAGTGAATTTGTTTCAACAGCTATTTTAGATTTAATGAAAGGTGGCTTGATACGTGAAGTATCGAGTAGACCTCATGTGGTTAATCCTTTGACCGTCGCGACTGCGAAAAATAAACACAGGTTAATTTTAGATTTACGACACGTAAACAAAAATGTAGTCCATAACAAGATTAAATTCGAAGATTGGAAAGTAGTTGAACAGTATTTATCTTCGAATTGTTTCGGTTTTGTTTTTTATAAGAAATCAGGATACTATCATATTGATATATTTCATGAGCCTCAGAAATACTTAGGTTTCTCCTGGAAATAAGGAGGTGTAACAAAGTTTTTTGTTTACTGTACTTCCTCTTGGTTTGAAATCTAGTGGATATATCTTTACTAAAGTCGTCCAACCTTTGGTAAAACATTGGCGAAAGAAAGGAATCAAAGCCGTTGTTTATTTAGATGACGGATTCGGTTTAGCCGAGAATGAAAACACATGTAAAATGCACTCTGATTTAATAAAGTCAGATCTTATATTATCGGGGTTTGTACCAAACAGAGATAAATGTCACTGGACAAAAACACAAAAATTAGAGTGGTTAGGTTTTATTTGGAATTTAGACATATGTAAACTCAATATACCAGAGAGAAAAAAGAATGATTTAATTGAATTAGTCAATATTTTCCTTTACAGTTCCTGTAAAGTGAAAGTAAGATTGTTAGCAAAAGCAGCTGGTAAGATTATTTCTTTTACGCCTGCTTTAGGGCACAGTACACAGATCATGTCTACAGGTTTGTTTACATTCATAAATTTAAGACAAGATTGGGATCAATCTATTAATATAAATCATTGTATCACTTGTATCAGAGATTTGATATTTTGGAGAGATAATATTTGTAAGTTAGAAACAGTTTCTTTGTTAGGACTGGATTCTGAATTTTACATATTTACAGATGTAAGCAATACAGCGGCCGCTGGTTATATTGATAATCTTGAACAGATTATGCACAAATCTTGGTCTGATGACAAGAAATTGAAAAGTTCCACTTGGAGGGAAGTCAAAGCTATAGAGTTGTCTCTATTAAGTTTTACACGTTTATTAACAAATTGCACTGTTTCGTTTCATACAGATAATCAAAACGCTGTAACAATAGTTCACAAGGGTAGTAAAGTACCAGAATTACAGTCTTAAGCTTTATCGATCTATGATTGTTGTGGCAAAAATAATATAACTATTTTTGTCAACTGGATTCCAAGGGAACATAATGAATAAGCTGATATGTTAAGTAGAATTGTCGATATTGACGACTGGCGTATTTCAGATGAATTTTTCACATTCTTGAATGATTTATGGGGTCCATTTTCAGTAGATAGGTTTGCTAGCTTTGAAAATACGAAATTACCAAAGTTTAATTCTTTATATTGGAACCAAGGTTCTTTATGCGTCGACGCTTTCACGTGAGACTGGTATGGTGAGAACAACTGGCTAGTACCTCCAGTAACTCAAGCTAGCAGGGTTATAAATCATTTAGTTAAAATGCAAAGCCAAAGGAACTTTGGTAGTTCCATATTGGTCTTCATCGCCATTTTGGCCGTTGATTTTTGACACTGGTCTAAAATATAGAAAGAACATAAATGATGTGCTTCAGTTTAATGAACCAGAGAGAACTATTGAATCTGGAAATAATTTAAACTCTGTATTTGTAAGAGGAGATTTTAAAGGAACCAATTATTAGCTGTTATGTTAGACGCTTCATATTATTAATATTTAGTTTTTATTTACAGAATTGTTTTTACTATATGAATATTGATGTAATGTGCGTGTTGGCAGTCACTGGACGTTTTTGTCGATCACTGGACGTTATTCTCTTTGTCACTGGACTAAATCTTTTAGTATGGTCACTGGACCTGATAGATATGCATTGATTCAGGTAAATATGTTATGTATAATAGTAAAATTTTTATGAAAGATTATTATTACTGTATATCTACTTTTAGAACATTTTTTCGACTGGATTCTGGTCACAGTTCAGTTCTGTTAAGCACACAGAACTCCGTCTACTTTACTCTAATCTAAATGTAACTGTCTTAGATTCGAGGGTCAAGACGACGGTAACAAAATATATTGGAGGTTTCAAACGTTTTCTAAAGTGGACACAAAAATACAAAGAGATAACTTCAGTACCTCCGTGTAATAAACTTTATGTGGGTTTATACTTGCAACATTTGATTGAGTCATCTAAAGGTTTTAATTCAGTAGATACAGCATTTTATAGCATAAAATGGGCTCGTAGTATTGCCGGCTTAACTGATCCATGAGAGTCTGAATTAGTCAAGAAGATACTAGAAGGTGCTAAGAGATTACTAATAAGAGAAAACGATTATCCGTCTCTAAGAATTTAGGTTTATAGCATGTACACGTTCTGCTTTCTTTGTACGTCGAAATGGTCACTGTGCCTGTTAGTATCAGAAATAGTCTTGTCTTATTCATATAGATATATACAATATGAGTCAGTTTAGAACAGAAATGAGGGGTAGAGTTGTACAAGAAAATTACAGCAAGTTAAGCACATAAATATGTTATGTTAGTTTGAACATCGTGAACTGAGAACATAATTATAGATTATTGATGGTTTTTCAAACGAGAGGGTGTTTCTCAACTACAATCTCATAGAAGGGCAACAGACAATTGATAATGACTGTTTATCGATAGTTTGCCTATGGCATTTTTGATGTTTACTTTAACAATGTCACGTACGTCCTTAGTTTCTGACAATAATTAGCAAGTAGCATGATATGAAAAATTTTCTCACAAAAAAGATCAAAGGAAAAAAACACAAAATAGCCATAAACGTGCACAACATTTTAAACATATCAATTTTTGGCAAGGAGAAAGTAGAACATTCAAAGAACCAAAAAACATTTAACATAGTATAGCATATCGAGATGAAGCTTGGTGCCATATACATGATATATTAAATATTAATTTTCAGGAAGAATAACATCCAAGGAACTAACGGGGTATGACATAACCATATGAAGATGATAACTGCTGAGAAAAACTGTGACAGAAATGTGTTAAGGGGTAAATTCAGTAAATAAATATACGTCATCAGGGACCGCCCATTTGGGGGAGAGCTTTCTGTACAAAACTGAAGTCCTGTGCTCTTCTGATTGGTAGATAATGTTTGTAATAAATATTTTTTGATAGATGGATCAAAACTAGAGTTAAAAAAAATTAAAAAATGAATGCTGAATGTACTAAATTTTTTTACTACAGGGTTGAAAAGTAATGGGGGTCAGTAAAGGAATTAAGTGCGAATCTACAGTGTTTGTAAACAAGGCCATGTGAATGCCCAAAAATGCCGCATGACCCTATGTTTTTATTGTTGCAAAATATAGGGCTACATTTGTACTTTCATGAATGATATATGAAAGCTCCCAATTTCTAAAGGTAAATCAGGTATAAATTTAATTCAAGACATAGATTAGCATTAAAGTCAATGGGAGATTTTTTACTGAATTTACCCCTATAGGAAAATATGCACTCTGTCACTGTACTTGTTCAAGGCCACACAACAATCACAAAACTCATTTCCTGTAAATATTAATGCACTGGAAGCCTCTTGGAACCAGTTAAAGTTGTTTTTATACAAATTTCTATGTTTAACCGCGGCTATCCAGGATGCTCTGAGTGTACTGTGGGAGGAAGCATGGGGATATATGGTAAAAAATCAGTTTTGTGTCCAGATTGAAAGAAACAATAGAAATTACACTTGAGAGTTATGATATTATTAAAAGGCATAAATATTCTCCCCATTTTAAATCACATTTTGCACATATTTCTCCTAATAATGTGTAAAATCATATGGAAAATCAGAATTACCTCCCTTTGACATAGTGTATTTTTTTAAGCTGTGTTCCCCATGTTAAGTTGTAGATCATGTTGTAAATAAGCACTTTTCAAGTATTTTAACACTCGAATAATCTGACCGTATGAAGATATTCATTTATTTTTACATAATTCATTGCGTTTCTTTAAGTAAAAAAAACTACTAGACAACTTTTCATGATTATATACCCTTCATCTATAAAACTAGTGTTGAAATGTTTGTAATTGGATTGCTATGTTAAATAATTGCTTTTTAATATTCTAAATTGTTACTTTTATGTTCCAAATGCAAAGTTTGGTCATAGCCAGTCTTATTTTTTTCATATTTGGCACTTTTTTCTACTTCAGTTTTGTCGGCCTAGTTTTGGCGAAGAAACCATCCTGATGTTGGGGTAACAGGAATTTCTGCAGAGTGGTTGTCAATGACATTTTGTGAAATTTACAAGTAATTAAAACACAGATTTAGTAAAATGAAACATAATTGTTGTTTTTTATGGTATGAAACTGCTTAAAAAACCTTTGAAAAGTCTTTTTGTGGTCTTTTTCAGGGTATTTAATTAAAATCTTCCATATAAGGCAAAATTTAACTAAGAGTACATCAAGACTTTAGTTCCTAGATGTACTTGCAAAACTGATCAAAGCAAACACAGAAAACAATTCATATTTATTAAGCATAGTATTTTACACCATTCTTTTAAAAACAGTCAATGTGCAACTTTATATACCAAATATACATTGGCCGCAGTATGGGCTGTAGTATAAATTTTCCTCCCGCTTTACAAGTTCAGCCTTTATGAATGTTGTATTGAAACTGGAACTTGAAAATTGGATACATTACATGATTAATACAACAAAAATAGGAAAAGAAGTTAAAAAGTCCCTTATAGGGGTAAATTCAGTAAATAAATATACGTCATCAGGGACCGCCCATTTGGGGGAGAGCTTTCTGTACAAAACTGAAGTCCTGTGCTCTTCTGATTGGTAGATAATGTTTGTAATAAATATTTTTTGATAGATGGATCAAAACTAGAGTTAAAAAAAATTAAAAAATGAATGCTGAATGTACTAAATTTTTTTACTACAGGGTTGAAAAGTAATGGGGGTCAGTAAAGGAATTAAGTGCGAATCTACAGTGTTTGTAAACAAGGCCATGTGAATGCCCAAAAATGCCGCATGACCCTATGTTTTTATTGTTGCAAAATATAGGGCTACATTTGTACTTTCATGAATGATATATGAAAGCTCCCAATTTCTAAAGGTAAATCAGGTATAAATTTAATTCAAGACATAGATTAGCATTAAAGTCAATGGGAGATTTTTTACTGAATTTACCCCTTAAGGAATGAGGTAAACCAGTATATCGCTGTACATTAGAGAAGGGGGATAACTATTGGTCATAAGAATTACTTGTATGTCTTATTGCTTAATGAGGTACCCTCTATTTATTTCAGACAGATGGACGAATGGGGTGGCGGATCCATGGACAGCACCAAACAGTTACCATACATGTTCTCTCCTCTGATGACAAAAGTAAAAAGATACTAAAATATTTACCATAACAGTTCTTATCAATAACAGTATTCATATAAAGGCATGATTTCTTTTGTTAACTTCTTTGCAATCACTATAAACACATCAAATTACTGATATCAATATGAAAATTGGGTCAAAACATTCCATCTCAATAAGTTTAAAGTCTTACTCATAAATTCTTGACTTTTAGAAAACATAATGGCAAGACACATCTAATTGTGAATGTATTCTTTCCTTATATAGTTCAATGATTTCCTTTCAAACAGGATATTTTCCACTTAAAAGATACAAAATAAAGTCCTTTCACTTGTATTGATGATTGTACATTGTATATGAAGTATTGCTGTAATCCTGCATCATATGACGAACAGGTATGAAATTCAAATAATTTATTTTTTGCATATTTGTAGCTATGATATACTTTCATGCCCCCATTCAATGAACCAGTATTTGCAATAGATATCAGAAATGTTTTACATCACAATTGTTAACAATTTTTTTTCAGAATGATCCTTTATTGATTTCTCAAATTGTTTGCATGGTTATCTGCCTTTCTGTTGTTTATAATACTGGTACCTGAGCTTTTTTTTTCTAAGCTGGTTTTAATTGTACATACTTCGATGTATCTTTTATTATTCCAGTTATCAAGATTAAAAGAGGCTTTAGTGCTCAAAAAGAGTGTACACACTGAAATGTCTCACCTGCTTTACTCACCATGACTGAATTTATGTTGAAAGTCTGTTATATGAAGTTTTCTATACAAGTATTATGTAAACTTAACATTATCATTGATTCATGTAAATGAGGTACAAGGTCTGATGAATGCTGCCAGACAGACCATATCATGTCATGTCACACTTGACCTAAGAATTTGTGACACTTGAACTTTTGACGTCATTCAACAATCCCTTTTCTTTTGTGGCACCAGCTTCTTTCTATTGAGACATGCACATTTTACATAAATCATTTTGTTGTGTAGTAATTGCGGACAACTATAGTTGACCTATTGCTTAAAGTACCCAAGAAAGACATAGCCATGAAAACTTAAATATTAACCAAGGAACAACGACAATGAGTTTAATGTCAGATGAACCCTGCCAAACAAACCAACCATGGAAAAAAGACAAAGGTCACAAGAAACCTGTGTGACAGACATGTGCACCTTACAATCATTCCATACAAGAAAAACAGCTGATATATTGCTTATAATACCTAAGAAACAGACCAAACCACAAAAACTTAATATTGACCAATTAACCATGGTAATGAGATCAAGGTCATTAAATTGAATGAAAATAGAAATAAAAGGAGGTGTGGGGTATATGTCAATGAGACAGCAACCATAGACACAAATAATCATAAACCCTGCCACATTCTTTTTGTACCTGTCCCAAGTCAGGAGCCTGTAGTTAGGTGGCAACATAAACCCAATACATACTTTTAGCTATATTTTCTTAGCAATCATATCACATCTCCTTACTTTTATCTAGAAGTCAATATATAAAATTAAAAAAAATTAAAGTCTAAAAATCGAGACTATAGGGGGGATCTAGTGATCATGTAAAACCCAACCACTGAGATATCATGATTATGTTTAGTGGTCCAAAGCACTCCATTAAAATTTCAATAATTTCAACAATTATTATCTGGAAACCACATTTTAAATTTTTTTTCCAATAATCAAGTACTGTCAATTCAGTAATTTTTTTATTACTGCAAAATTAGCAATGGGATAGGTTTCTCAATAATAAAAACTTCCATTTTGAATTATGCAATCATTATTTGAATGCAGCACATTCTTAAATTGCAATAATTAATCTTTTTTATTTGTGTCCATTCTTCAACAATCACAATAATAAATGCCCACACAATTTTCTGAATTTACAGTACCATAAATCTGTAACAGTAAAGTAAAAACAACAAAAAAGGGAAATAAACCGAACTTTAGTGGTCCAAAATATTCAATTCAAATTTTAATTCATTTAAAAAGACGGTTCTCTTTTTATCATGTGGAAACCAAAAACATAATTTTCCCAATGATCCAGTACCATAACTCTGGAAGGGTGAAAGTTAAAACAACAAATATTGAACTTAACCTAATTTTTAGTTTTCCAAAACCTTCCATTAAAATTTTCAAAATGCAGTCCTCTATCATCTGGAAACCAAAAAAA
Organism: Mytilus californianus; assembly: GCF_021869535.1. Taxonomy (NCBI): domain Eukaryota; kingdom Metazoa; phylum Mollusca; class Bivalvia; order Mytilida; family Mytilidae; genus Mytilus; species Mytilus californianus. Next base: position 53,158,859 of record NW_026262679.1, on the reverse strand, counting down.
ATTTAAGTGTTCTAAAACATTCTATCAAAATTTCAAATAGCTGTTCTCTCTTTGTCATCTGGAAACAAAAATTAGAATTTTTCAACAATCAAGTTCCATAACTCTGGAACAGAAAAAGTAAAAACAACAAAAATTTAATTTATTTGGTCTTTAGTGGTCCAAAACATCCCATTAATATTTTCAATTAATTTCAATTCAGTACTCTATTTATTATCTGGAAACCAAAGTTAAACTTTTTTCCAAAAACCAAGTGCCATAACTCTAAACCAGAAATAGTAAAAAGATAAAAATAGAACTTAACCTGTCTTCAGTGGTCTAAATCATTCCATTAAAAAAGATGATAAATTTCAAAAAGCAGTCCTCAATTTTGTCATCTGGAAACCCCAAAAATTAGAATTTTTCCAACAATCAAGTACCATAACTCTAGAACAATAAAAGTACAAAAGATGAAAATCAAACCAAAACCTATCTTCAGTGGTTAAAACATTCCATTTGAATTTCATTTAATTTCAAAAAGCAGTTCTCTGTTTATCATCTGGAAACTAAAAGTGTGATGAACGGACAGATGGATGGACGGACATGAGGATTGATATATACCTTTGTCCGGTAGGTGTAAAAAAAATGTTTATAAAGTTATTTAGATTGTAAGACAAAACAGACAAAAATGTACTTTAATGAATCTGTATACCTTTGTAATGTTTTTTTTTCTCATTTCTATAAAAATCTTTCCTATCCTATAAGTTTAAAATTTCTATCACGACAAAAAAAGTTTCAAATATGTTTGTAATTTTAACTTTTTAAATAGTGTATAAACTATTATCACAGAGATATGTCTCGCCTTTTTGTAATTTTGATAATGCAAATGTTGAAATTAAAATAGCAATACTTTAACATGTAAGTTATGCAAATATTCAAAGTCGATGAACCATGACTGAAGGTACATGGCTAAACAATCTCCATGGAATGAGATGTGCCAATGCTAATACAACTGCATACCAAATACCATTGACTTATTATAAGTCATTCCCTTTAAACAAACCTAAACACAAACATTAACTTGTAAACTATGTAAAAGTTTCAAAGTCAATGAACCATGATCAGGGGTGGGGCTATATAATCTCCTTGGAAACGATACTTGCAAATGCCAATAAATTTGCATACCAAATATCATTGACTTAACATTAGCAGTTCATCTTAAACTGACCTAATCACAAACAAATACATGTAAACTAAGCAAAAGTTTCAAAGTAAATAGACCATGACTGAGGGAGCGGGGCCAAATATTCTCCATGGAAATGAGATGTGCTAATGCTTATACAACTGAACACCAATTAACATTGGCCTACCACTAATGGTTCCCCTTGAACTGACCTAATCACAAACTAATACATGTTAACTTAGCAAAATTTTCAAAGTCTATAGACCATAACTAAGGGGGCGGAGCCAAATTATCTCCATGGAAATGAGATATGCCAATGCTTATACAACTGCATACCAAATATCATCGACCTACCACTAGTGGTTCCCCATAAATTGACCTAATCACAAACTAATACATGTAAACTATGAAAAGTTTCAAAGTCAATAGACCTTGACTGAGGGGGCGGGGCCAAATGATCTCAATGGTAATGAGATGTGCCAATGCTAATACAACTGCATACCAAATATCCTTGACCTACCACTAGTGGTTCACCATGAACTAGTCCTAATCACAAACTAATACATTGTTGACGCCGTGACGCCGACGTCGGCTGGAAACAGCATACCTATGTCTCGCTCTTTTCCGTCAAGGCGAGACAAAAATTACCCAAGCTGGACCTTGCACTACACATGATATGGTTCAAACAAATTTCAAGATCCTCAAAGTCAGCATGGAAAATAATAATTAAAATTATTTATGCTGTTCTTAGATCACTTTAATTGTGACACCAGATGAGAACTGTTAATCATTTACATGATTTACAGAAAAATAATTGAAGGTTATTTCATCAATAAGTCAAAACATGAAGTTTGCTAAAACTATGGACTTAATTATTTTCGTGTATTGAGGAAACATTATATTTTCGTGGATACTTAATTTCTTGGTTTGGTAATGTCTGCATACAATCATATATAAAATTTGAACTTTGTTGAAGATTTAAAATCGTGGTTCACCATTACCCACGAAATCCACTAAAATTTGTATCCAACGAAAGAATGGGGAATCCACAAAAAGTGAAAATATCTTTGAAATATGACTATTAATAACTTACAATAAATATTTTGGATCTTGTCAGATAGCCCAAAATAAGACATTGCATTTTTGCTTGGGGTCCTTGGATCGCAATAATAAATGCACACAATAATTTCTCAAATAACAGTATATGATTCAATGATATTTTTTTTCCAGATAAGTAACATTACAGAAACTGCCAAGCTGAAAATTATGGATGCAGTCATATATACCAAGTTGATACTGATTCTGTTTAGCAGCAATTTTCTGGATATTAACAATGCCACACCTAGAAACTTTCAATTGGAATTCCCCTGTTCAACGTTCTACAAGAAAGGAGAACTTAAAATTGATTGTTCTCATAAAAATCTGAGATACATTCCTGATTTACCATCGAACACAGTCTATCTAAATTTAAAACATAACCTCATAATCCAAATACCAAACAATACTTTTGAACACATGACTGATCTAAAGGTACTAGACCTACCATTCAACAAGCTACAGTCAATGAATGACTAGACATTCAATGGACTTGGAAACCTGAAGCATCTTAAATTGAACAAGAACAAGTTGACAGGTGAAATGCTAAATAAAAGCTTCAAATATATGACCTGTCTTACCCATCTGGATCTATCATTCAATATGTTACAGAGAATAAATGAGCAGACATTTATTGGACTTCAAAACCTGCAAAATCTTCAGCTGAATAATAATATACTTTATTATAGTATACTGAACTTTCCACCAGGAAGTTTTAAACCTTTGGAATCGGTCACAAGGCTTTCTTTTCAAAACAACAATTTTATGCCAAAAATATTTCTTAGTCGAACTACTGTTTTTCCAGATAAAACAATTTCTGATTTAACAATGCTAGAAATTTTAGAACTGGACAGTAATACAGGTTTTGGTGATAAAGCAATTTTTGGGAAAGGGTTCTCCTCACTTAAAAATCTTTATTTACTCAATGCTTATTACTGTGAAACGTTTATTCTAGAAAGTGACACGTTCCAGTACACACCAAATTTAACACATGTATACTTCAACCATTGTTCGCTTAAAGTATACAGAAAACATGATGAATTTTCAAAATTAATGAAGCTGAAAGTATTACAACTAAATGGATGGTATTCATATAGTCCAGATATACATGAAGATGAGAGACTGCTTGCTTTAATTTCTGGTTTGTCAAATACAACCATTGAAATACTGAAAATGCATTATCTTTTCAATTCATTTTACTCAGTCTCTCTTTCAAACATAATGAATAATATAAGTGTTGAATTGAACAAAGCACCTATTCAAGATCTGCATTTTACAAATAATTCAAACGTACAGTTTAATGAAAGGGACATGCCTGTAAAAGTGCAACCTAGCCTTAGAACTCTTAATCTAGGTGATAATTCTTTGAACGCATTAAAACTTAACATCAAACAAGTCACATTCTTACATTTAGAAAATAACAGACTTGGAAATTATCTGGCAAATAATAGCCTCTGGATACAAGAGAATAAACTGGAATATATAAGTCTGTCGAACAACTCTATTTACAAACTTCACACTACAATCTTCGAAGGACAAAAGTACCTCAGAGTTATTGATTTAAGATTTAATTTTCTGAAAGATATTAATTTTGATATGACTTCTCTTGTGAATTTAGAGATTTTGAATGTCAAAAACAATAAAATAAAATTTTTGAGTGACCAATCAATAAAGGAGCTAGACAAAGTTTTTAAGAACAATGTCAATGCAAGGATTGACCTCAGTAATAACCCTCTTCAGTGTAGCTGTTTTACATTTCCATTTTTGAACTGGATGAGGCTTGGTCATAAGCATTTTACCAATTTTATGCAGTTCAGATCTTCATTTGAAAATGGAACTTTTTCAATTCCTAATTCATTTGAAGATGTAATACTTAATCTACAGAGAGATTGTACGAATCAATTTTATTTGATAATAAGTGTGTCATTTACTGTTTTGGCTTTTAAAGCAGTATTATCAGCAGCAATTATTTACAGACACAGATGGAAACTGTGTTACTTATTTTACACAGCAAAATTAAAGTATACATCTCACAGGAACATGGAAGAAAATTTGAATGAATATGTTTACGATGCTTTTATTTCTTATTCTGAAAATGATTGTAAATTTGTTATAGGAGAATGCATCAAAAATCTTGAAGAAAATGAAAATATGAAATTATGCATACATCAGAGAGATTTCATACCAGGAGAAGAGATAACACAAAATATCATCAGTGCTATTCAAAACAGCCAGAAAACTATATGCATAATTAGCCGATCTTTTCTTGAGTCTTATTACTGTATGTTTGAATTCAACATGGCAAGAATGGAAAGTATTCATTCAAGGAATGGAAAAAATGTGTTATTTCTCGTATTTTATGAGAAGTTGCTACCAGAGGAGTTGCCTCTGGTATTATATGAACTAATACAGAAACAGTCGTACATTGAATACCCCAATGATGAGCATGGCAATGTCATTTTTTGGGACAAGGTTAAAGATGCTATACATGCATAATTCTTCAGATTTATGCTCTTATAATATACTAGATAATGGAGTGTGTGTCCGAGCGATCTCTTTGACATATTCCCCATTTCCATTCTCAATTTTATAATTGTAAAATATATTTTTGAGAAGAAAAATGTGTACGTTTTAGTTCGTAACATATTGTATAGATATTGTCATCGAGTTTTGTTGAAACCACTTTGTTGACCACTGGATGTATTTTTTTATTTTTATAATTGGGTTGCTGTCAGTAATATGTATATCCTTGTTTGCACCATATTCATAAATACACTTTACATTTATCTTAAGTACAAGAATAAGGAAAAATTTAATGCAATTAAAAAACATACAAGGCAAAGTGATGAAAATGAAACATCTTAAATAGGGATATCAGAAAATAACCATTAAGGCTATTGGAAAAAAATCCCTACAGAATGTTTTTATATATGAGCTGAGAACTTTCTTACCAATGAATTTTTCTGTTATATAGTCTGTCAAACCAATGTACTTTTATGCTTCCACAATTTTACCTGTGACTTTGTAGTGTTTGATATGATTGTATGGGGAAGGTTAAAAACTCTTTTTAACTACACTAACTCAATCACCAGTATGTGGGGACAGTGCCTGCGGTGAGCCAATAACTTCATCAGTGTTTGTTGTTGTCTATCAAAGAATATTGTGAACGTGTCAGATCTTTTGTAGTATGTCAAAATTCAATTACACTTTTGACAGACTCTGCATGAATAACATGAAAAAGCACCATTTTTTGACAACCTTGTGGTGACCACTTGATTTCTAGTTTTAGATTGATCTAAATTAGTAAACTTATCCCTCATATTCACCTTTCTTTATACGATTAACACTTATGCAATGATAAAACGGGATATGGGTTTCGCAAAAATGAAAATTCACATTTTAATTTTGATAGCATTATTTGTATACAGCATGTAACCTGAAATCATTATAATGAATCACACATTTTTATCTTTTGTTCAACAATTGCGATGATAAATGCATGCCAAAATTTCTGAATTTACAGTTATTCTGGTAAAACACACTAATTCAAATGACATCACCTATTATTTAAATAGCTGTTGGTAATTTTTATAAAATTGTAAAAGATGGTTGACACATGTAAGGTTTCTATTGCAAAACTCAGCGATACTTAATTTACAGTGTATAAAATCTTTATTTTCTTGTAAATTAAAAGCCAAAGTTTACAGAGTCAAATACACTACAGTTCAGGTGGATTTTACTTTCTCCACCTGCCCACGGTGGGAAGCCCACTAAAATTAAATCTAAAATTTTGTAAAAACATTGAATACAATAGCTTTTCTAATTTTTTCAAAAAGAAATGGCAAGTCCACTCTGAAGGATTGGCACTGGGGACATCTAGAATTGTGCCCACTCTCAACATGGGCAGGTGGAAATGGAAAATATGTGGAGCACAAATTAGAAGACCAAAAGGAGAATAGCCAAAATATTAAGTCAACTTTGCCCAAAGAGGAAATATACCAACCTAAAAACCTTTTTACCACAAGTATTGTATTTGATGTAGTTCTGCATGATCCATTCAAAAATAAATGTTGTTATTCTTTTATTAAAAAGACAAATGTGACATTGTTGTTCTGATTACCTCCTCTTGAAATGTATTAGAAAAACATGGATGTCAACTATTCCTTGTGTTTTCGAGTATCACTTAAATTTATTAATAATAGCTGTTGGACATGGAAATAATATTTGCTTAATCCAACTTATTTTTTAAAATTACAACTGTCAAAATTTCATTTAGTTTATATTTATGAAATCATTAATTTATACAACTTTAACATGTGTTAAATCTGAAGATTACAACTTGTAATAGCAATTTTAAATGAAAGGATATTTCATTTTATGCTTATCAATTTTTGTCACTATTATCATTATTAGTGACCATTTATTTGTTTTCTTTATTTCAACGAGAGAAACCACTGCATAAATACATGTGCATAACTAAAAAAAGTGGGATAAATGTCAATGAGACAGCATTACCAAACGACACAAAGAACCAAAATATCTAGTTGATGTCAACATACTGTCTTCAACAAAACAGGTACCTTTACAGTAAGGCAAGTGCTAAATCACCCTGGGTATACTTTGAAGTATGGAACAACTGTAATAGTTGTTTTACTTGTGTTTCTCAAATCAAATGAATATATTTCCCAGGGAGCATTAAGCCTCTTATTATGTACCTGTCCTAAGCCAGGAGCCTGTGTACTCCAGTGGTTAAAGTTAGTTACAGTCAGTCACAACTGTTTTTAGTTTACTGTTTAATTAGCTTATATCAGGTCCTCATAGTTTTTCTTTAGAATTGTTTCTCATTTTATTTTCCTGGAACAATTGCAGCTAGCTATACAGCATGGGTTTTGCTCATTGTTAAAAGCTGTAATTGGCCTTTATTTGTTCACATCCTTGTCTTTTGATCTTTGATGGTTAGTTGTCATATTGGAAATCATACCACATCTTCTTATTTCTATACATGTATCAGACTTGTCGTATTCAGGAAATGTGTACCATAATGGTAGACCACAAAGATGAAAAGGCAAATTTTATACCGGGTAACACATTTTTGGTTTGATCTGTCAATGAAAAACTTATAAAACCAGATGTGTTGTGATCATTTGCTCACTAACTATGAGGATCTGGGTGTGGTCTTCATTTCTGTATTCTTTACTTTTTAGGCCATTTTTTTTCTCTAATATTTATATTTTAGCACCCCATTATTCTCTATTCTTTCTTTTTTTTTGCCTATTTTTCTCTATTCTGTATTTTTTTGGCCCATCATTCTCCAGCTTTTAATCTATTATTCTCTAATCTGTAAACCCCATCCAGACCCTCAACTATACCCCCTCTCAGTGAGTTTGGCTCTTTTTTGCAGTAAATAATATATATATATACAAATGCAAATATATATACAAATGTATACATTGTATATGCATAACATTTTAAATATATATTTATTAAGAAATGCACATTTATACCCTGACAGGTTGAAGACCAACAAAACAACAATATACACAATGCAAACATTATAAAATATTTATCATCATATACCAACAGCAAAAAAAAAAAAAAAAGTAAAGATTATGCAGGTGTGGTGTCCACTATCCTCAGTGCAAAAGACTTTTTAATGAACGGAACAGTAACTTGCATAATATTAAATGAAGATAGAAGTAGTTGTAATCTATTGTTTTTAGATAATTCCATAAATCCTGGATGAGTATTATTCATGTCTTTTTCAAGCTATTTTCGTAAAGAGTTATTAGTAAAATAAAGGGGCATAACTCTAGAAAGGTTAAAGTGACACCACCAAAATTCAAACTTGATCTGTATTTTGCGGTAATAAGCATTGTGTATAAGTTTCAAAACATTTGGTTGAGGCAAACTAAAGTTAGAGAATGGAAACCAACTTTGGGACGTACGGACGGACAAGGGTAAAACTTAATGCCCCTCTGCTCAGCGGGGGCATAAAAAAACATATCAGTGACAGTATTTGGTAAAGGAGAAAGTAGAACATTGAAGGAACTAAAAAACATGTAACATGTATAGCATATCTAAATGAAGCTTAAAGATATAAATTTTTTGGAAGAATAACGTCCAAGGAACTGAAAACATGTCACAAAACACGAGATAAACAGATAAAGGTTGCAGTGATATATATCAAGAAGCTATGACTTATATCTGCTGATAAAAACTGTCACAGAAATGTGTTAAGGATTGAGGTAAATCAGTATATCCCTCTATGCTAGAGAAGGGGGATAACTATTGGTCATATAAATTACTTTTAACATGTATGTTTTATTGCTTAATTAGGTACCCTCATAATGTGTTTCAGAAAGATAGAAATAAGAAATTACAGACGGAGGGACAGTGGAATAGTTACTAGACATGTTCTCTCCTCTGATGACAAAAGTAAAATATACTGAAGTATGGACCATAACAGTTCTTATCAATAATAATATTCTAATAACAGCTGATTTTTTTGTTAAAATCTTTGAAATCATTAAAAATAAAAGAAGAATGTGTCTAAGGACATGAATGCCCCCCTAAAGCTTTGCAATTTTCCATTTCAGGACCAAGTTAAAAAGGGGCATAACTCTAGAATGATATATGACTCACTGCCCAAAATCTAAATCTTTCTGCGATGTGGTTCTTAGCATTGTGTATGAGTTTCATAAATTTGGATGAGACGAACTTAATTAAGAGTGTGGAAACTGAAAAATTTCCAATTTTCCAATCATAAAGGTCCTAACTTTAGAACAAATGACATACTGCATTTTGTATGAGTCTCATAAAATTTGCATGAGACAAACTTAAGTTAGATTGCAGAAATGAAAAGATTTGCAATTTTCCAAATTATAAAGGGACATAACTCTAGAACGGTAAGTGACTTACTGTCCAAATTCGAACTCTGTCTGCGAGTTTTGGTTCTAAGCATTGTGTGTGAGTTTCATAAAATTTTGATGAGGAAAACTTAAGTTAGAGTGCAGAAACAGAAATTGGACAGACATTCAGGGGTAACACTAAATGCCCCCATTGCCTAGCGGAGGGGCATAAAAATCAACTGACTGATATCAATGTAAAAAATCAAATGCTCCGCTGTGGCGCAGCTAGATACGACCGCAGAGGTCGAACCCTGAACAGTTGGGGCAAGTATGGACACAACATTCAAGCTTGATACAGCACTGAATTTGGATTGTAATTAAATATTTGACACAGCATAGGTTTCTGACACAGAATGAATGTGGTCTAAGAACTTAAAAAATTTTAATTTACCTATTCAAACCATACCATTATTATTTGCTTTTATATATAAATCAGAAATAACCAATTTAAAATGGAAAATTTTAAAGAAAAAAAAGGGAAAAAAAATCCCCCCCCCCCCCAATTTTTTGAACCCCCTTATGATTCATCACCCCCAAACTCAATCCCAGCCTTCCCTTTGTGGTATGGTACCTTGCAGTACAATTTCAGAGAGATCCATACACTTGAACACAAGTTATTGTCTGGAAACTAGAAAAATGCTTGTTTTTTGGACCCTTTTTGGCCCCAAATTCCTAAATGTTTAGGGCAATTACCCCCAAACTCAAACCCAGCTTTCCCTTTGTGATATGGAACCTTGTAGTACAATTTCATAAAGATCAATACACTTACACACAAGTTATTGTCCTGAAACTAGAAAAATGCTTGTTTTTTTGCCCCTTTATGGCCCCTAATTCCTAAAATTTTGAGGCAATTACCCCAAAACTCAATCCCAGCCTTCCCTTTGTGGTATGTTACCTTGCAGTACAATTTCAGAGATATCCATATACTTGAACACAAGTTATTGTCTGGAAACTAGAAAAATGCTTATTTTTGGCCCCTTTTTGGCCCCTTATTCCTAAACGTTTTGGGCAATTACCCCCAAACTCAATTCCAGCTTTCCCTTTGTGATATGGAACCTTGTAGTACAATTTCATAAAGATCCATACACTTACACACAAGTTATTGTCATGAAACTAAAAAAATGCTTGTTTTTTGCCCCTTTTTGGCCCCTAATTCCTAAGTTATGTCTGGAAGTTACAAAAATACTTATTTTTGGCCCCTAATTCCTCAACTGTCGGTACCATAACCCCCAAAATCAATCCCCACCTTCCTTTTGTGGTATTGAACCTTATGGTAAAATTTCATAGAGATCCATTCACTTAAACTAAAGTTAGAGTGCGAAAACCAATGTGTCTTCGGACGACGAAAATTTTAATAAGGTCAAAACATAATATCTTTAATAAGTTTTTAAAGTCTTTTCAAAAATTTTTAATTTTCAGAAAACATAGTGGTAAGATACATCTAAAAATAAATCTTTTCTTTCCTTAAACAGTTCTTTATATCCTTTAAAACAGGATATTTTCTACTTATAAGATACAAAACAAAGTGAATTTGACTTGTGTTGATGATTGTACATTATCATATAATACAGGATAACAGCAACACTTACATATCCAAACAGGTAAGAAATTCAATTAATGTATCTATTGCATATATTCGTATCTATGGTATACTTTCATGCCCCTTTTCAATGGACCAGTAATTCATAGATATCAGAAATTTTTTTCATCACAATTGTTAAATTTTTTTTTTTTTAGAATGACACTTTTTTTGATTTCTCAAATTGTGTGCATGTTTATCTGCGTTTCTGTTGACCATACTGGTACCATCCAGTTGAATGTGTTTTTTTTCTAAGCTGATTTTTATTGTACATACTTCGATGTATCTTTTGTTTTTCTTATTATCAAGATTAAAAGGGCTTAGTGCTAAACAAGAGTGCACACACTGAAATGTCTTGCCTGCTTTACTTATCATGACTGAGTTTATGTTGAAAGTCTGTAATAATAAGTTTTTAATACAAGTATCACATAAACTTAACATTATCAATGATCCATGTAAATGAGGTCAAGGTCAGATGAAGCATGCCAGACAGACATGTACACTCTACAATCATACCATACACCAAATATGGTTCGCCTATTGCTTATAATATCTAATAACAACTGAAATTCCTTCACGGTTTGGGCCATAACCCCGAAAATCAATCCCAACCATCCTTTTGTGGTATGGAACCTTGTGGTACAATTTCATAGAGATCCATACACTTACACTCAACTTATTGTTTGGAAACCAAATGTCTTTGGACAACTACTACTATGACAACACAACAAAGTCATTCCATTATACATCTGCAAATAATTTTGCTGTTGTATACAAAATTAACATTGACCAATGAACCAATGTAATGAGGTCAAGGTCAGTAAGTTGTAAGAAATCATAAATAAAAGGAGGTGTGGGGTAAATGTCATTGAGATGGCAACCATAGACACAAATAACCGTAAGATATCTGGAGGTCAACATAGTCTTAAACTAGATGTGTCTGAATTACAAGAATGGCCCCTCTCACAAAAAAAGCTTGAAGCCATTTCTAGGAGTGGAAATTTGAGAATGAAAGTCCATATAAGTGCTATTCTCATGAAATTTTAAAAGTCCAAACCAATAATTTCGGCAAAAAATCAGCTCAATATATGAAAGGTGTTTAGAAAAAAGTCTGTACTGTTCATTGCAGAATGATGGAATGATGGAATGACAGAGTGAAAGAATGACGGATAAGGGTAAAACTATATGGCCCCGACAGCTTTATTGCGAGGCCATATAAATAGAAGTATAAAAATTGAAAAACTATAGAGGAGATCTAAGTGATCATAGATACCCACAAAATTGAGAGATCATGATTTTGTTTAGTGGTCCAAAACACTCCATTAAAATATCAATAATTTTAAAAAGGGGATCACATTTATTACCTTGAATCCACAAATTTAAAAATTTTTCCAATAATCAAGTACCGTCAATTCAGAAATTTTGCAAGTTTTTCTATTATTGCAAAAATAGCGATGGGATACTTTTCTCAAAAATAAAAGCTGGCATTTTGAATTGGAACGGTAGTAGTGAAAACAACAAAAAAGAGAACTTAACCAGTCAGAAGTTAAGTGGTCCATAATATTCATTCAAAATTTTATTTCATTTAAAAAAATGGTTCTCTATCATTTGGAAACGAAAAACAGAATTTTTCCAACAATTTCTGATTTAACGATGCTGGAACGGTAAAAGTGAAAACAAAAAATATCTAGCTTAACCTGTATAGTGTGGTCCAAAACATTCCATTAAAATTTCAATTATTTTCAAAAAGCAGTCCTCTATCTATCATCTCGAGAAAAAAAATCAAAATTTTTCAACGATCAAATACCATAACTTTGGAACGGTAAAAGTGAAAACAAGAGTGCGCACGCTGAAATGTCTCGCCTGCTTTACTGACCATTGATTTTATGATGTTAGCCCTTAATACAAAGTTTTACTACAAGTATCACATAAACTTAACATGATCAAAGAAAATGAGGTCAAGGTCAGATAAGCCCAGCCACAAGTACACCGTAAAATCATTCCATACACCAAATATAGTTGACCTATTGCTTATAGTTTACAAGAAACAGACCAAACTATGAAAACTTTATATTGAGCAAAGAACCATGAAAATGAGGTTAAGGTCAGATGAACCCTGCCAGACAGACATGAACACCTTACAATCATTCTTTGCTTTAAATATAGTTGACCTATTGCACATGGTATCTAAGAAACAAACTTAACCAGGAAAACTTACCATTGATCAATGAACCATGAAAATAAGGTCAAGGTCAGATGAACCCTGCCAGACAGACATGTACACCTTACAATCATTACATCCTTTAAATATAGTTGACCTATTGCATATAGTATCTAAGAAACAAACTTAACCAGGAAAACTTAACATTGACCAATGAACCATGAAAATGAGGTCAAGGTCAGATGATAACTGCCAGATAGACATATACACATAACAATCATTTCATATACCAAATATAGTTGACCTATTGCTCATGCATCAAAATATTTCTGACTTTGTATGGTTTCTGAGGATTTGGGGCTCAATGAAATCAGTCTCTTCCTTTAGTAGTATAGATTCCTTCTAAATGTTATCAATCCCACATACTAAGTGTCAAAAATATACATTTGTACAAGCACACAAAAGTCAATCGGTTCTTTCTTTGGGTTTAGGATTCTTATGGCCCAAAATGTTAAAATCCTAGACATCTTCCAAAATTGCACACATTTAAATGATAATCGCGGGCAAGATTGTAAATTCTAACATTAATGAAAAGCTTTTTGGAAAACGGTATCTCAATCTAAAAAAAAAATCTAATGGATTAAACAAAACACTGTTTTTTTATGTTCTTTAAATTTCAACTTTGTATTTGATTTGACTTTCTTACTGTTTTGATTCATGTGCCACTGATGAGTTTTATGTAGCATTTCTAGCATACCAAATTATAAGTTCCATACATTTTTTGTACATGAGATTTTGCTACTCATGCTTCTGTATCTTCTGTCAGTATGAAATAATCAACCTTTTTCTTCTGATGCATTTCTTGATTATGTCCACTGTTCATTTAATATATTAAACATGTTTCAGGAAATTTTGATGACTGAGATATAAATACTGGCTATTCATTGATGTCTTGTTAAAAAATAAAGCTATTCATTATGTTCATTGATGTCTAAATTACTTTCCCCATTACGAATAACTGAGTACATTTTAATTTCTCCGTAAAAAACTAAAAAAATTACATTAAAATTTGTTTTTCCTTCAAAATTTTGCCCTTTTGATCAAATTAACCCAATCCAGGTAGTACAATAAAATTCCATGAAATTTGGAAAATTCAAATTATTGGAGTGATCGAATTGATCGTAATATAATGACTGGATCATTCAGGATGCCCTGTATGACATTATGGCACTTCTTACTGCAAACAAAACATTCTTGTTCAAAACCATCACGCAGTTCAACACCACCGTAAACTGACTTCAAAATTTCTACTAGTTAAATTGATTTCACCGTGAATCTTCTGAATATTTCGTCTGCATTCCTTTGCTAAATTCTTCTGTTCAAACATGTGTGTAAATTGAAAACACGTTTCGTGCTCCATTGCACATGTTTACAAACAATTTTAAACTCCTCCTTTTTTCACGCCATATGTCAGGATACATTGATCCAATGATGCAGCTTATTTTTAATTTCTGGTTGACCGGCGTTAATGGAGTGATCGAAGTGATCGTAATATGACGACTGGATTATTCGGGTTGCGGAATTCCCTCTGTGACGTGATTCTACATATATAAAACCCTAAATATAAATACTGCCTAATTCTGATTTTCCGTATTGGAAAATAAACGCAAATGAAAAAGGGAGATATCAAAACAGGAGGATTATGAGAAGATATTTAACAGAATGTTGTTTAAATTCAATCTCTTTGTTTGTTTTTACTTTTTATAACAGGACAATCTTAAGAACCTGAGTTGTTCCTATTAATGTAAACACAAAACGGTTGACATGAGAGTCTTGGAAGGGAGTCAATGGTAAAAGTCTACAGATTGCCTGACGGCACTCGTATCCCAAAAACAGACCAAAACACAAAAACTTAACTTTAATTATAACCACTGAACCATGAAAATGAGGTCAAGGTCAGATGACACTGCCAGTTGGACATGTACACCTTACAATCATTCCATACACCAAATATAGTAGACCTATTGCTTATAGTATCTGAGATATGGACTTGACCGCGAAAACTTAACCTTGTTCACTGATCCATGAAATGAGGTCGATGTCAAACAAAAACTGTCTGACAGGCATGAGGACCTTGCAAGGTACACACATACCAAATATAGTTATCTTATTACTCATAATAAGAGAGAAATTCAGAATACTAAAAATCAAGTAGTCACTGAACCATGAAAATGAGGTCAAGGACAATGGACATATGACGGAAACTTCACAACATAAGGTATCCATTTACAAAGTATGACTGAAGGATCTAGGTTTTCTACCTTCTGAAATATTAAGCTTTTAAGAAGTTTGTTAATGCCACCGTGGCCACTGCCGGATCACTATCCCTATGTCTTGCTCTCTGCGACAGAAGTCGCAGGCTCGACAACAATGAAAATATCATTTAATTGGTCTTTAGTGGTCCAAAACATCCCATCAAAATTTAATTTAATTTCAAAAATCAGTTCCCTTTTTGTCATCTGGAACCCAAAAAATTCAAATGTTTCCAACAATCAAGTACCATAACTCTGGAACAATGTAAAAGTAAAAACAACAAAAATATAATTTAACCGGTCTTTAGAGGTCCAAAACATCCCGTTAAAATTGTTAAAATTTCAATCAATATTAAAAAGCCGTTTTCTATTTATCATCTGGTAACCAAAAATAATAGAATTTTTCCCTTCAATCAAAACCATAACTCTAGAAAGGTAAAAGTGCAACCGACCAAATATAGAACTTTACCCGTCTTTAGTGGTCTATAACATTCCATTAAAAATTCAATTAATTTCTAAAAGCGGTTTTCTATTTGCCATCTGGAAACCCAAAAAGTTTAGAATTTTTTCAACAATCAAGTACATGAGAGAACAGTAAAAGTACAAAATATGAAAATCAAACCAAAACTGATCTTAAGTGGTCCAAAATATTCCATTTCAACTTCAATTAATTTCAAAAAACAATTCTCTATCTATCATCAGGAAACAAAAAAAATTATAATATTTCCAGCATTCAAGTACCATAACTCTAAAACAGTAAAAGTAAAAAGATGAAAAATAGAACTTAATCTGTCTTTAGTGGTCCAAAACATTCCATTAAAATTCCAAATCATTTCAAAACAGGTTCTCTATTTTTCGTCTGGAAACCAAAAGTGTGATGGACCGATGGACAGACATGAGGATTCCTATATACCCTCCACTCTGTTTGGCAGGGATATAAAAATGTTCATTTAGTTATTTAGATTGTGAGATAAAAAAGACAAAAATGTCCTTTAGAGAAGCTGTATACCTTTCTAATGTATTTTCTCATTTCTAAAATAATCTTTCCTATCCTATAAGTTCAAAGTTTCTATAAAGACAAAAAAGTTTCAAATATATTCATAATTTGAACTTTCTGATTAGTGTCAAATAACCAAAGCTGGGCCTTGCACTACACATGATATGGTTCAAACAAGTTTCTAGATCCTCAAAGTTGGCATGAAACAATAAGCTGAAATTATGTATGTCGTTTCTAGATCCCTTTAATTGTGACACCAGATGAGAAATGTGTATTCATTTACAGAAAAATAATTGAAGGTTATCTTATCAATGAATCAAAAAACGATGTTTACTTATAGAAAATGTAAACATCGTGACCTACAATGATTAATAACTTACAAAAAATATTTGAGATCTCGTTAGATAGCAAAAATAAAACATTGCATTTTTGCTTGGGTTCCTTGGATTACAATAATAAGTGCATGCATTAATTTCTCATTTAATAGTATACTTCAATGTTTTTCTTCCAGATAAGTAACAATTCAGAAAAACTGCCAAGTTGAACATTATGGATGCAGTCATATTCACCAAGTTCATGATGATACTGTTTAGCAGCAATTTTCTAGATATTAACAATGCTTCTCCTAGAAATTTTCAATTGGAATTCCCCTGTGCAAAGTTCTACAAGAAAGGAGAACTTAATGTTGATTGTTCATATAAAAATCTGAAAAACATTCCCTATATACCACCAAACACAGTTTATCTAAATTTACAACATAACCTCATAACCCAAATACCAAACAGTACTTTTGAACATATGACTAATTTAACAGTACTTGACCTTTCTTTCAACAAGTTACAGACAATGAACGATCAAACATTCAATGGACTTGGAAACCTGAAGCATCTAAAATTGAACAATAACAAGTTGACTAGTGGAATGCTAAATAAAACCTTTGAATATATGTCATGGCTTACCGATCTGGATCTATCATTCAATACATTGGAAAGAATAAATGAACAAACATTTGTAGGACTTCAAAACCTTCAAAATCTTCATTTGAATGATAATAAACTTCATTATAACATATCCAGCATTCCAACAGGAAGTTTTAAACCTTTAGAATTGCTCACAAGGCTTTCTATTCAAAACAACAATTTTTCGCCCAAAATTTTTCGTAATATAGTTTTTCCAGATAAAACAATTTCTGATTTAACAATGCTAGAAATTTTAGAACTGGACGTTAATACTGGTTTTGGTGATAAAGCAATTCTTGGGAATGGGTTCTCCTCCCTTAAAAACCTTTATTTACTCAATGCTTGTAACTGTCAAACATTTATTCTAGAAAGTGACACGTTCAAGTACACACCAAATTTAACACATGTATATTTCAACCATTGTTCATTTAATGTATACAATAAAAAACATGATGAATTTTCAAAATTAATGAAGCTGAAATTATTACAACTTAATGGATCACTTTGGTATCGTCCAGATATACATGAAGATGAACTGCTTGCTTTAATTGCTGGTTTGTCAAATACAACCATTGAAATACTTAAAATGCATTATCTTTTCAATTCAGTTTACTCAGTCTCTCTTTCAAACATAATGAATAATATAAGTGTTGAATTGAATAAAGCACCTATTCAAGAACTGCATTTTACAAATAATTTAAAAGTACAGTTTAATGAATGGGACATGCCTGTAAAAGTGCCACCAAGCCTTAGAACTCTTAATCTTTGTGATAATTCTTTGGAGGCATTAAAACTAAACATCAAACAAGTCACATTTCTAAATTTAGACGATAACAGACTTGGAAATTATCTGGCAAATAATAGCCTCTGGATACAAGAGAGTAAATTGGAATATATAAGTCTGTCAAACAACTCTATTTACAAACTTCACACTACAATCTTCATCGGACAAAAGTACCTCAGAGTTATTGATTTAAGATTTAATTTTCTGAAAGCTAGTAATTTCGATATGACTTCTCTGGTGAATTTAGAGATTTTAAATCTCAAAAACAATCAAATAAAATATTTGAGTGACCAATCAATAAAGGAGCTAGACAAGGTTATCAAGAACAATGTCAATGCAAGAATTGACCTCAGTAATAACCCTCTTCAGTGTAGCTGTTTTACATTGCCATTTTTGAACTGGATGAGGCTTGGTCATAAACATTTTACCAATTTTATGCAGTTCAGATGTACATTTGAAAATGGAAGTTTTTCGATGCCCAATTCATTTGAAGACATAATACTTAATCTACAGCGAGACTGTTCAAATCAATTTTATTTGATAATAAGTGTGTCATTTACTGTTTTGGCTTTTATAGCAGTATTATCAGCAGCTATTTTTTATAGACACAGATGGAAATTGCGTTATTTATTTTACACAGCAAAGTTAAAGTACACATCTCACAGGAACATGGAAGAAAATCTAAATGAATATGTTTACGATGCTTTTATTTCTTATTCTGAAAATGATCAAAAATTTATTATAGAAGAATGTATCAAAAATCTTGAAGAAAATGGAAATATGAAATTATGCATACATCAGCGAGATTTCATACCAGGAGAAGAGATAACACAAAATATCATCAGCGCTATTCAAAACAGCCGAAAAACTATATGCATAATTAGCCGATCTTTTCTTGAGTCTTATTACTGTATGCTTGAATTCAACATGGCAAGAATGGAAAGTATTCATTCGAGGAATGGAAAAAACGTGTTATTTCTCGTATTTTATGAGAAGTTGCTTCCAAAAGAGTTACCACTAGTCTTATATGAACTGATACAGAAACAGTCATACATTGAGTATCCCAATGATGAGCACGGCAATGTCATTTTCTGGGACAAAATTAAAGATGCTATACATGCATAATTGTAAAAAATATTATTTTACATGAGAAATGAAGAGGTGTTTGATCTTCAACATATTGTTAAAACACTTGTCTTTTGTTGAAAACCGTATTTTGACCTCTAGATGTATTTTTGATTTTCATAATTGGTTTGCTGTCAGTATTATGTATACACTTCTTCTCATTTAATCATAAATACACTTTACATTGATCTCACGTACAGGAATAAGGAAATATTTAATGCAATTAAAATCATGCTAAGCAATTTGAGGAAAATGAAACTTCTAAAAATACGAGTATAAGAAAATAATGATTAAAGCTTTGAAAAATAAATCACAGAATGATTATAACTATGACCTAGGAGTTTCTCAGCCATGGAAATCTTGTGTTATGTTATGAGTCATACCAATTTGCTTACACTTTTGCCAGACTTGTGTTGATTTAAAAAGAGCTTGTTGTAAGGAAGCTTGTCTATCGTTTGGTGACTTGTCCATGTCTAGTTTTATATTTATTGCTGTGGATTCATTAATATTCGTTGGATACTAATTTTCGTGGATTTCGTTGGTACAGAGCAATCACGAATTTAAATGTTCAACAAATTACAAATTGTCTAAAGGATTGTATCCAGACTTTGCCCAAACCACGAAATTGAATATCCACGAATATGCAAGTTTTCCTCAATCCATGAAAATTGGTACCCACGAAAATAAATGAACCCACAGTATCTTTAAAAATAGTCAACTTATTTCCCATATTTTCTTTCTTTTTATGTTTATATTTTTGCAATGATTAAACATAAAAGTAAAGGTCATTTTGAAATTTTTTCTTGGCAATAACACTAAAATTTGATGCAAAATGTTTATTTCATTAACTTTCAGAATGATGTCCTAATCTGTTAAACTCTGGTTTTTAGTGAAATTCTTGTTATTCAATATTTAGTTTTCTGTAAAATGTTTTTTTTTTCATAATTTTTTTGTTGGACATGGCATTGTTGTTTTACTTCAGATAATGGTTTTTGGTTGCCCCTTAGTATGCTTAGTATCTTTTCCCCTTTTTTGCCAAAATTTTCATTTCAAATGAGGTGGGTTCTTAGAAGTATTTAGGACTGTAATTCAAGAAAAACAAAATGTCTAAAAAAGCGCAATAGTAATTTGGCATGCATAATGAAATATCAGTAACAACATGTACCTTGAAATATATGAGGTATAAAATATAAGGCTTAAATTTACCTTCATTTTTTCGAACCATTCTTCATTTACTATTCGACTGATCTCATCACAATACCCATCCAGTAATTCCTAATGAATATATAAACTCATGATTTCAAAATAAAACCAAATATAAATCATTGAATTCAGCATATCCTGGCAATTAAATTTCCAAAGGAGATGATGCAAAGCAGATTTATCAGGCATTTACATTGCAGTAGCATATTCTTTTACTGATACTAATTAAATGTTTCCGATATTAATTATAATCTCGACATTTACATTTCTAACATTGTTTAAAATAGTTTATATTGACTCAGTTCTTTTTTATCATATTATCTAGATTAAAATTTGTTATAATGATTGTTTTTTATAACAACAGAAAAATCAGTAAAAAAACTGCATTCAAATTGATAACATATATTTTTATCATGTTCCGTTACACTATTTTATGCTCAAGTTTGAATAAAATTTATATAAAAAAAAAAGAATAAGTCATGAAAAGCATTGACTTTGCCCATTTTAAAGATAACCTGAATTTAGTCATTTTTACTTGAGTAAATTAAATGTTCAATGATTTTGTTTCAGTATATACTTAAAGCCATGGATGGTTCTACTAACCCCGATTACTCTCTTACTATGTGGACCAACATGGTTTATCCCGTTTAGTTGATTAACATTTGTCACAGTAACAGGAAAACTTTTGACCACACAGGATGCTCTGCGAAAGGCCAGTGCTCTGGAATAATCATTGTTTTCATCCTTCATCTCTGCATATTTTTGAAGAATCTCTAATTGTGTCTGCAATTAAAAAAAATCATTTTTTATCAACGCATCACCATCTATATATAAAAAATAGCACCACAAGAAATCTTATATGCGCCTATACATGCAATTTCCTATTTTTTCAATTCATTTTTATTATTAAAAAATCCATTAACAAAAACAAAATAAGAATTTTTACATGGCAAGGAATAACTCTCAGTTAAACCATTTTTTTTTTTCCATCTGGACTGATAGATTGTTGTTGTTTAACAGCACTGTTGGCTATATCATGCCGTACAGTTCTTGGTGGTGTAGGAAGCCAGAGTGCACAGAGAGAACCACAAACTTCAGCAGGAACACTGGCAATCTTTGTCAATTAAGTAGAGAGCACCTTGCCTCGAGCGTGGTTGCAAACTCACAACCTCAGTGTTGACAGGCTAGTTATCACTAGTGTGGAACTACTTAGACCACTCGGCCATAGGTCCCTTATTTGGACTAAAAATTGATCTTTATCTCTTCTGAACGCTAAATGACAAATTTTGCCATATTTAGTGAGGATAACAGATTGTTGAAGGTACAATGTATGGTGATTTTTAATACACATATTCATTTTTGTTAACTTTTTCTGCAGGGTTGCTGCTTCACTGAATTATGGGTCAAACCTAAACTTGAGATACACTTTTAAAAGTTTATATCATAATGAAAAGTTAAACAAAGTTTAAAGTTGATGTGACCACAACTTTATATGGAACTTCCTCAAACCCAAATATTAAACTAATACAGGATGGACAGACAAATAGACTGGAAAAGATAATGCTCCTTATTTTTGTAGGCAGGGCGTACAAATCAGGAATCAATTGTGTGAAATAATTGGTGTATAATCAATTTGGAATTGATTATGTTTACATTTCTGTTATGTATTCTAAAATCAATTAAAAGTTGAAATAATTAAAAGTTGTGTTATTTTTCTCCCTCATTAAAATTCAAATTACCTTACTGTTTTACTCAGTATATCAATTTTTAAATACCATGCATTTTAAAAGCATACTGTAAATTCAGAAATTATTGCATGCATTTATTAGTACGATTTTGAAGAATGGACAAAAATGTGAGATTAATTATTGCGATTTCAGGAAAATCTGCATACATATATATGTATCAGATATCAAAATGCAAGTTCTTATTGTTGCGATAATCACCATGTCGTGTTAATCTCATTAATAAAAACATTGTAATAATTTCTGAATTTACAGTAATTATTAGCATTGTTAACCTTTCAAATATTAACAGATATTTTATCATCAAAGATAATATAAAAAAACAATCCAAAGTACAAACAAGAATACACATACAGAAAACTCTGACCTGCACAATTGATATAACATAAATAAATGGAAAATGTGTCCCCATGGACACAGATGATGCCCCTGCTTGCATACAGCATTGTAAAGGGACATTACTCAAGAATGATGAGTGACACTTCCCAAATTTGTACTTGATCTGAGTTTTAAGGTAATAAGTATTGTGTACAGGTTTCATAATGTTTGGTTGGGGCAAACTTAAGTTATAGAACGGAAACTAAAAATTTACAATTTTTCGATTAATAAAGGGGCATAACTCGATAATGATTAAAGTGATGCTACCAAAATTCAACTTGATCTGTGTTTTGTGGTAAAAAGCATTGTGTAAAAGTTTCATAACATTTGGTTGAGGCAACTTAAGTTAGAGAACGCAAACTAAAAATTTTGCATTTTGTTCCATTTATAAAGGGGCATAACTCGAGATTGTTAAAGTGACCCCACAAAAATTCAAATTTGATCTTTATTTTGTAGTAATAAGCATTGTGCATATGTTTCATAAAATTTGGTTGAGGCAAACTCAAGTTAGAGAACGGAAACTAAATATTTTGCAATTTTTCCATTTATGAAGGGGCATAACTCTAGAACAGTTAGAGTGACGCTACCAAAATTCAATCTTGATCTGTATTTTGTGGTAATAAGCATTGTGTATAAGTCTCATAACATTTGGTTGAGGCAAACTTAAGTAAGAGAACAGAAACTAAAATTTTGCAATTTTTCCATTTATAAAAGAGCATAACTCTAGAACAGTTAAAGTGACGACACCAAAATTCGAATTTGATCTGTGTTTTGTAGTAATAAGCATTGTGTATAAGTTTGATAAAATTTGGTTGAGGCAAACTTAAGTTAGAGAATGGAAACTAAAAATTTAGTAATTTTTTCATTTATAAAGGGGCATAACTCTAGAACGGTTAAAGTGACCCCACCAAAATTCAAACTTGATTTGTATGTGGTGGTAATAAGCATTGTGTATAAGTTTCATAACATTTGGTTGAGGCAAACTAAAGTTAGAGAACGGAAACTAAAAATTTTGTAATTTTTTCATTTATAAAGGGGCATAACTCTAGAACGGTTAAAGTGACACCACAATTCAAACTTGATCTGTGTTTTGTAATTCAAACTTGATCTGTGTTTTGTGGTAATTAGCATTGTGTATAAGTTTCATAACATTTGGTTGAGGGAAACTCAATTTAGAAAACGGAAACCAATTTTGGGACGTACGTACGTACGTACAGATGTTCAGACGGACAAGAGTAAAACTTAATGCCCCCTCCACTACGTCTCGTAAATTATGGCATAACAACTAAATAATATACTGAAAGTCAATGAGGGAAAGGTCAAATTACACATATCAAACTTGAAGGGATCACTGCAATCATATGAATACATGTACTTCAAACACAAATTCATATGAAAATTTAGTTTTCTTACAGCCAAAAAATCATTTTGATGTTTCAATGGTGTCGATCTCTGACATGCCCACTCTGGAAATCTAGGTTCTGATGCCTCCTCGTTTTCTTCTACCTGCAATATAGTAATATTCATTCAATGACTTATGGTTTAAACAAAAATTTATATGATACAAAAAATAAATATCTTTTAAAAATAACACTTCCTGTTTATCTTTTATTTATAAGTGGTTTCAGACTCCCAAGAACACACAAGATTATTTTATCTTATCAAATATCAACCGTGTTGGTCTAGAGGGAATCAAAGTGAAACAGGATGATTGCTGGCTATTATATATTTATTTCCCGTGCCTGAGGGATATATGAAGATTTGTTCACCCCTGAAATTCATATTTCACGAGGGAAATATGACTTTTCAAGGATGATCAAATCTTCATATCTCCCGATGCCATAGGAAATGAATGTTTTATTCCACTGCCTGTACTTTGTTTACATACCGGAACATAAAATATTAATTCACTTACATTTATTTTTTATCCGCTTGTTTTTATAACTAAACACGACATTAACATTGATAAATAGTACTGATCAAGAGTTAATTATAAGTCTTTTTGCTTTAACGTCTGAAATAATTTTGAACATGATAATGACTTTTAATATCGCTATTTATAAACAAACTCGTTGAAAATGTTATGTACATTAACCGCACATAAACGTCGCAAGAAGAAGACCGATCTTCAGAGGGGAATATGAAGTTTTGTTCAATGTCACACGGGATAGTCTCAACCAATCAAATATTGATTAAACTATCAATATGTACATGCAGTGGAATAATAAGAGTGATAACACTCAATATCTCTGACTTACAACCCAGTAACAATATACTACATGATACTATAAATTCAGAAATTATTGCTTTCATTTATTATTGCGATTCTGGAAGAATGGACAAGAATGTGAGATTAATTATTGCGATTTTAGTAAAATCTGCATACAGTTATATGTATCAGATGTTAAAATGTGAGTTCTTATTATTGCGATACTCACCCAGTCCCATAAATCACATTAATAAAAACCTCGCAATAATTTCTGAATTTACAGTACACAAAGTGATTTAGCTAAAAATCACTCTTGCTGGTCACAATGGTGTTGATTGAATTACTGTAAATCAGGATGATTGTGATTTGGAGTGATAATACCATGACATATTATATCTGAAATAAACAGAAAGATGTTTTAAAGTGGGTCTGGAACAATCACTGGCATATATTAAGAAAATTCACCACTAAGAATAATTTTGACTAAATCACCTTATAACAACTGATAAGTGTTAAAAGTTTCCAAAGGAAATATTCATTGTACTTCTGTTTACACAAGTCTCCAATATTGTTTATCAAAGTGAATCACTCCTTAACACCAGAATTCACTGTGGAAAATTACCACCAAGAATGGCATTCTTTGAAACATCTTGAGTGTACTGTACATTTTAAGTTTCTATGACAAGAGACAGCTTCGAATAACATATATTGAAATCAAATTTTCCATTTATTATTGCAAACCAAATGAAACTTTTCCACAGATTCATCTATTGTTCAATCTATTTAAACTTTTGGCAATTCTATTGTCCTATTGAATAAATACATTAACTATTGTTCTCTGTGTAGTTTATTCACTGGGACCTTTAAAAAATTTCTTCTAAGAAAAATCCATCACTCATTGATTAATTTACTTGAGTAAAAAAATTATCTTCTAAATAGATAAAAATACATGTTCCAACTAAAAAAATGCATGTGATTTTGTATTTATTCAATAGCAATAATATATTTTCAATCTGTTCAATATACATGATATAAACACTTATTTAATCATAAAAAGTTGATTTCTGACAAAATTTTTAGCATTGTTCCTATTGAAATTTGCATTTTTTTTTTGGTTTTTGTTTAGTTACAGAATACAATTAAGAAGGCCTTAATTTAAACATTGTCATTTTCCGGTTTTAATTTGTCAAACACACAAAAAAACAAATTTCAATAGGAACAATGTTGAAAATTTTGTCAGAAATCAACTTTTTATAATAAAATCAGTGTTTATATTGAACAGATTGAAAATATATTATCGTTATTGAAAAAATACATCACATGCATTTTTTTTATTTGAAACATGTATTTTCGTCTTTTTAGAAGATATTTTTTTTTACTCAGGTAAATTAATCAATTTTTTACATGACTTTGGCAAGTAGAAAAATAACACAAATCTAAATAATTGTGAATATTCTCAAACTTGGATCTACCAGTAGTCTTAAATGAATACAAAACTGGTAGACAATCACAAACATATTTATCCAGTTGAAAAAAAGTATCCATAAAATTAAGTACATTTTTGTAAAATTTACAGTATATATAAGAGCTGTAATTCATATCATTACCAAACATGATAAAAGTACATACTTCTTCTTGTGTATTCCTTAACAAACGATGACGGTCCAGAATTTCAACTGGTTTTCTTGCCTTTATAGATTCTGTAAACCAGGAAATGTTCAAAAATTCCGGTGATTCTTCATTATTTTCCTCTGTACCAATGTGCTTCACTGCTTGTTCTTGTGTATCAAATTCTGTAACTACATGTGTAACTTCAGGCCTGAAATTAATATAAACAATACATGATTGATTGTTGATTGCTTAATGTCCATTGGTAAATATTTCATGCATGTGTAGGAGGATAAAAAAATTTCATTCAATTGTCATAGCATTCGTTATAATAAACTGTTTTCATAGACATATGTCTACCTGTATGTAATATTGATAGTTTAATGCAATTTTTTAAGTTAAAATAGCAACACTTTAATATGTAAACAATGTCATGTACCAATACATACATAAAACTTTAAAAGTCAATGAACAATGACCAAGGAATGAAGGATGCAGGGCCAAATAATCTCTGTAGAAATGACATATATATATATGCCAATGCTAATACAACTGCATACCAAATATCATTGATGTACTATTAGTGTTTCTGATTAAACTAACCTTTTCTCAAAATACAATGTATGCAAAAGTTTCAATAAATAAAAAATTGTCAATAGACCATGACTGAGGGGGCAAGGCATAATAATCTCCATGAAAATGAGATGTGAAAAAAAGTGAATACATACAACTGAATATTAAATATCATTGATCTAACATTAGTATAGTGGTTCCCCTAAAACTGGGCTAATCACAAAAACAATTTGTTGATGCTTTTGTCGCAGTTAGCAACAGCATGCATAAGTCTCATCCAACTACTTAGTAGATCTGGCAAGACAAAATGAAAATGAATGAAAGTTTGTTAGAGATTATTATGATTAAGGGCTTTAGGCTGTTCAAATTTATGTTCTCACAGAAGGTAAAAAGTACATGATAATGCATGTTTGAGATGGAAACTAGTGTGATGTTGAATTTTGAAGAGCATGGTAGTTGATAGATTTCTTCCCAGTTGCAGAGTTGACTAGCTGTGGTTTTTAAGCATGGCACTTATCTGTACTATGTTAGTTGTATTAATTAAGTATACTTGGCAGCTCTCCTGTGAATCATTTAGATTTTATTTATTTATTGTTTCTACCATAATATGATTGTGTACCAGGCATCCCTAGCTTATAACACTACAATAATTAAATTTTGGCCTGAAATATGTTTGCTTAGCTAATTCTTATTTTTTACTGTTGGTCTTTACATTCCTCTTGATAAATCTTAGTGCTGCATTTGCTTAGTTGTAAAAAGTAAAATAACAAAAATACCGAACTCCAAGGGAAATTCAAAACAAAAAGTCCTTTATCAAATGGCAAAATCATTTGAAGCTCAACCACATCCATTGACATCAAACGAATGGAAAACAAACTGTCATATTCCTGACTTGGTACAGGCATTTCCTTATGTAGAAAATGATGGATTAAACCTAGTTTTATAGCTAGATAAATATTAAACTCTAACTTGTATGACAGTCGTATAGAATTGTAGTTATGTTACATTGTATTTATAAATAAATATCATGTTTGATCATTTATGATGGTAATTATGCCATGTATGCCAAGATATTTTCTTTGTCTGTTGATTTTAATATTTGATAATGTGTAGTGCATGTTTAAAAATCATTGGTTTTTATTTTCTTATTAAGTGGATGAATTCACATTTGTCTGGGTTTACATTAACCATTCTTGCTTCTATTGTTCTAATTATTGTACCTATAGTCTGATTGAAGGGTGTGACAGTTACTAAAAGATTACGATGTTAATAGTGTCATCTGCAAAGAGGTGAACATGACATAGGGTTGTCTGGCATGTAGATCATCAATTTTAAATTAGAAAAAGATCATTGACCAAAACCTGTCTAATGCTCAATAATACAGGATATTTGTTTAAATGTTTTATTGTGTATTCCTGTGCATTTAAAGTTTTAAAATAATTCAGCAAGATCTTGAGTTTCAAACCAATCTCAAACCATGATCTGATGATGATGCACATGTAATGGATATACATGTAGTAAATTGTGCTTGTGTATGGGGGTTTCATTGTAGATTTTAAATACAATGATATGGTATGAAATTAACCTAGAATACAGATTGGTACATGTAATTAATAAATGATTAGAGAGAATGGTCTATAACTTCAGGTTAAGTAATGTACAATAAAAATGTAAGATGTTCTGACTTTATTTTCATACTGGTGTAACAATGGCCTCTGATTATCCAGTGGATTGGTATTAATTGTGCCTGCCATGACTGATGAGTTTAACAATTTAGATATTTATTATTATAGGAGGGCTTATTTAAAAAAATATGATGACATCTTGTTTGAACAAATTGTAATCCCTTTTTGGATTCTATGTCCAGAGCGATTTTCCTGCTGCCAAATCAGAAAATCGCTCCAGACGCAGAATCCCAATTGCTTTCAGTTTGGTTGGATTTTCAGTTCTTTAGACATGTTAGTAGTTCGTATGTTCCTTCTGAAGTATTTAGTTGCTCAATACGAAATTTTAGATCTTTGGATATTAATGTTTTTAGATCACAAACGTGTGATAATTTAAGTTTCTGGTTAGTTGGGGAAAAGGTATAAGTACATTGTATAAAATTTCAGATCTTCTGATAAGAATGTTTTTAGTTCCCTTATGTGTGATAAATCATAAATTTAAGGTTTTGGTTAGCCGTGGGACGGCCCAGCTTGTCTGGCAAAACAGCCGTTGGACGTCAGATCATTCTGATCAATCTAGGACTAGGGACTAGGGTCTGTACTAGGGAGAGGTGTGGTAAATGTTGCATGAAACTGGTTGTTTTTCGACTCATATTGTTGATCACCTGAAGTCATCCACTATATTAAATTTTCTACATTTTGCAGCTTTTTTCATGTCATCATATCGCTTCTTTTGAATTTTATGTGGCATTAAATATAAAACTACTGGGTTATCCATTCTACAATCTGGGAACAGTATATCTAACGTCAATATATATGTTCCTGCTACAATGTAAACAAATAATTTCGGAACTCTTCTGTCGTTTTCGATTGCATGTGAAGTGTTGATTTCTAAAACATAAAACAGTTTAATTACGTTAAGTGTTCGCACATTTGAAATTTCGTGTAAATATTTGAATCATTAAATATTTGAAGTGCATAAAAAAAATGACAAAGAGAAAACATGACGAATGAACACTCTCTTTCCTGGAGTTCCGATATATATATTTCGCGGGAAAATTCGAAGTAAAAAACGCGGGAACAATTACAACCAGCAGCGATGTCAGTAGAGACAGTTCTGAAACAACTATTCACATTTGTTACAACTTTAAACAAAGCCCATTCTGATCAAGTCAAGAAATGGGATGCAAAAAGTTTACAGAACGCCTTTAACTGGGCAAGATATGCTGAAGAAGTTCATATGAAGTTAAAGGCCAGATCGTTTGTAGAGGACTTGGACAAGCAGATAAAAGTCATGACAGTACATTTATCACCAGCATCATGTTGTCAAATGAGTTTTGATGAACTTGGAAAAGCATCACAGATAATGTTTTTGACTCTAATGCAGAATCCATACTTTCCAGAGAGTCTAGTAGAGAATCTCTTTTTAGCATATATGGGGAAGCAGGACAGTTTCAGTTTTAGAACGGATGCTGAATGTTCAGTTTTATCATCAAACTTGACCACTTTGACAATTGGTCAGGATATGATGAAGTCCAGTGCTGATGGACAGAATGACCTACTTAATGTGAATTCTCAAGCAAAATTGTTATTAGATGGATTGTCAAGTATTGTGCCAAGACTTAACGAGACTAAAGCAGATTCATATATTAAAATATTACTTCAAAGAATGACTGAATTCAAAAATGGAATATCTGTAATAGTTACGATGTACTTGCAATCAGGTCTAACTGAAGATGATGTTAGCCAAATGATTTGCACTTCTATAATTCAGTATTTGCAACATAATACAAATATCACGTTTGAAAATGTTCCTGTTGATTTGTTAGTGCAGACATCCTCTCTTGATTTTAGATTTTTAGATATTTTTATAAATTGGCTTATTAATATGGCACAACATTTTTCAGTGAATTACCCTGAAGGAGAGATGTATGAATGGAAATTTAACAATGCTGAATCTTCCATGGATTTTCGAACCATTTGTAGTTATTTCAGTCAATTAAGCAAAGCAAATGAAGACGTTAAGAAGAAACTACAAAGAAAACTTAAAGAATATAGTATGGAATCATTTGCAAATATTTTTAGAGATATTTTAAAGAATTTGCAGTAGCTACATTATACATTCTTGTACGTCTACTTTTTGTACATGTTTGAATCATGCATTTGCTCCTTTCAGTTCAACAATTATTCATTGGAACATTTAATTATTTACCAAGCTTAGTTATTACGCTTATTATTTTTTAAAGTCTAATTCATTCAAGTTATATTAAAAACATAAAAATAAATATTAAAAGGATACATGTATATTATTTTTGCCAGATAAGTGATTCAGATACTGACAAGCCTCTTGTATCAAATTACAGAGTGCATGAAATATTTAATGATATTACTAATGCTCAAAAACTTTTTTTCTCATAATAAATGTACTTTGATCAACATGATCAAGTTTATGAAACTTAATTACCAACTATAATTGTATTATATATACATTTGTTCATATACCTGTATAACAGTACTTCAGAGAGTGCAATTGTGTGCTTCAATGCACAGATACATGTACAGTATGATCAACATCCAGCAAAGAAATCCACTCAGTGGATTCTAGTGAACATCTTAAAACTTCCAGTTAGGTGCTCCATGTTTTAAACCTTTCACTGTTACATGTGATCGGCAATGAAATCACTGTTCCTTTAATTTGCTTTTGGTATTTTAATGTGTGCATAGTAATTTTATTTCATGAACTGATATCCTCTCTTTTTTTCATTGTTGTTATTATAAACAACACTTCTACATGCAGTTGACTGAAAATTGAAGGTTTAGATATGATCCATGTGGCAATGTTGAGACAGGAAACCTTAACATTTTCCAAGATTGAGAGGTTATGAATTTTCTTAAAAGAAAGGACCAGAATAAATGGTACACCTTCTAAAATTTACTGGAAGGAAAGTTCAACCCATTTCTTTAAACTATATCTAGGAGCTCAAGAGACTGATAGAGAGTGAAGCTGATGAAAAGTCATTGAATTCTTTCTTTCATATTGTGCAACACTTTGTACATATACATTTACCTGCATAACAAAGTAGCCAACATCATTGTCTTTGTTTGAGTTAGTACAACACTGAAGTAATCTAAAATAAAATCACAAATTTGACTACATGTACAATCTTGCCTATAAACTATACAACTACTACTGAAGTAAAGATTGTAGATATATATATATATGAACACATTTCATCAAAGATAAGTTAAAGCTGCTACTGAACTCTTACTGCTGTGTATAAGCTTGCTAAATGACACTTAAAACTTATTAATTTCATTGTATACCTGCAGCCAGTATTAAAATGTTCATATACATTGTATTTCGGTATTTCTTACCAGTGCTCCTAACTTATAATCAAGAATTGTGACAGAATATGTTAATACATGTAATATAATATATTGTTGTATTATCTATTTCTGGAGGGAAAAAATACCCTAAAGTTGGAAATATTCATTCAGTTACTTTACTTTGAAGGTCAGTTTGTCCATCTCAATTGACAGATATGATTTTCCCACTCTTAATACACAACATTACCACATGACCTTATCAAACAGATAATTTGTTAATTGAAATGATCTTTGGAGAAATCATCTGTTGTATTTGTTACAATTCACATTTCAGAAATAAAACTTGAAAATTGGACATGCATAGAACGAGAAGAGCTATTGGTGGCACAAAAAGTTCCCCTGTGAATACCTATCACAATAAACAATTTATTGTAACAGAGAAAATAGACCATCAGGTGCAATTTTTATTGACAAACTTTAGACATTTTTATTTTAAATTTATGAATTAAAATATATGTTGCTTTTAGCTCGCCAGTCGGTATAAAACAACTTTACTGTTATGAGGGGGGGGGGGGGGGTGTCGGAGGGGGTCCAATCCCGAAATCCCCAGTTTATTTTTGCTTAATCCCGATTTCCCGGGCCTTATTTCACAATATCCCTAAATCCCGATAAAATAACACATGCTTTTTGGGCAAAATACATTAATTAATGATTGTATACTGTTCAAAGCAATCCGTCAGTCTGTTGTGCAGATTCCCTGTATCTTATTAATATAATCTAGTGAGCTTAGTATAAATCAGATTATATATACATGGAGACTGCGACATTCCAAAACTTAAAAAACTTTTGTCTATAAGTTAACTAGTTTGAGCTCAATAAAAGAAGGCTAGACATTTTCGTCAGTTACTTGGAGTATGATCTCTGAGAGTATGATAGTATATTGTATACGTTATCACTCTTCTATACTCTGCCTTTTTTTTTTGTGCTAGTCCCTAGCCAGGATACAGTGTCATGTAGTTGTGCGTATACAGTGAATTCAATGTTGTTTTTTCGGGTAATTCTTTATTTGTGTCATGCCATTTAATTTTGTCCATCTTTTTTAAAAAATTTTAATATGGGCCCTATTTAGCTCTGTGGTATGGGTGAACACTGCCGCAGTGACTGACATTATTCTGTAAATAACATTGTAGAGTACTGCTTCGAAACTTAAGATTGTGTAACACGAAACTCAAACAAATTTTTTGTGGGTCAAAATTAGACGCTTTGGAAGGGTTACTTTTTCTTTGAATATATGTACTATCTTGTGCTGACGCATCTTGTTTAAATCCTGTTTTGTTTCTGTGTGTAATCGTGTCCTTTGGTTTACTAATTTTTAATACTCTTACATTTATAACTTTGACCAAGATGAACAAAAGTATCTTCAGAGAAATCCAAAGACTTACATTTGTAAAACCATAGAACAAACAATGTGCAAATATATCCAAGTAGTATTAAATATAACATAAACCATTGTACAAATAAACACAGGTAGAAAAGGAACAATCACAAACAGAACACAGAACACTAAACAAGAGGCTCTCAAGAGCCTGAATCGCTCACCTGTATTTCAGAGAAGATTTTTAAATGTTGGCAAACTTGATGAACAAATTGTGTAAAATTGTCTTTAAAGGGCAATAACTCCTTAAGGGGTCAATTGACAATTATGGTCATATTAACTTTTTTGTAGATCTTACTTTGCTGAACATTATTGCTGCTTACAGTTTATATATATCTATAATAATATTCAAAATAATAACAAAAAACTGCAAAATTTTGTTAAAACTACCAATTCGGTGGCAGCAACCGAACAATGGGTTGTTCTATTTGTCTGATAATTTCAGGGCCGATAGATCTTGACCAATTAAACAATGTTACCCCATGTCACATTTGCTCTAAAAGATTTAGTTTTTGAGATATAAGCCAAAAACTGCATTTTACCCTTATGTTCTATTTTTAGCCATGGCGGCCATGTTTGTCGATGGATCAAAACTTCGGATATAATTTATAAACAAGATACCCTAAGGAACATTTAGTAAAAGTTTGAAGGTAATTGGCCCAGTAGTTTCAGATGAGAAGATTTTTAAATGTTAGCAAACTTGATGAACAAATTGTGTAAAATTGTCTTTAAAGGGCAATAACTCCTTAAGGGGTCAATTGACAATTATGGTCATATTAACTTTTTTGTAGATCTTACTTTGCTGAACATTATTGCTGCTTACAGTTTATATACATCTATAATAATATTCAAAATAATAACAAAAACTACAAAATTTTGTTAAAACTACCAATTCGGTGGCAGCAACCCAACAATAGGTTGTTCAATTCGTCTGAAAATTTCAGAGCTGATAGACCTTGACCAATTGAATAATTTTATCCCATGTCAGATTTGCTCTAAAAGCTTTAGTTTTTGAGATATAAGCCAAAAACTGTATTTGACCCCTATGTTCTATTTTTAGCGATGGTGGCCATGTTTGTCGATGGATCAAAACTTCGGATACAATTTATAAACTAGATACCCTAAGGAACATTTAGGTAAAGTTTGAAGGTATTTGGCCCAGTAGTTTCAGAGGAGAAGATTTTTTAAATAGTTTACGACGACAGCAGACGATGACGGACGCCAAGTGATGGCATAAGCTCACATGGGGCCCTTTGGGCCCCGGTGAGCTAAAAACATGCACGAACTCCTACAAAAACCACGAGTAAACACAGGTGCTCTAGAAGGGGTAAGCTAATGCAATTTTTTTTTTCAAACAAGAGTCCTGATGAATAAAAATCCTGAATTCCCGGACGTAAATACACATAAATCCCGTGTCTCGATTAAACTAAATCCTGATGATAATATAGCTCTTTCCCGAAATCTGGAACTTAAAAATGGACAATCCTGGAGTCCCGATAAAGGTCCGACCTCCCTCTGTTATGAATCAAAATTTATGGCTTAACTCTATATAGTATAAAATAGCAGATGTGGCATGATTGATCGTCAATGTCTTTAAGAGACAACTATCCAGCAGAGTCCAAATGAAGCAGATATAATTAATGATAGGTCACTGTAGAGTCTACAACAATGAGCAAAACCAATAATGTACAGTCAGAGATATAACTCTATAGGGTTATTACAGAAAATTATCTTGCATTTGTTATTACAGATACTTTGATGAGTTGTCTACTCTTTAATCCTTCAATTTTTGAAATCTGTAATAACAAATGTTGTTTTTTTGTAAAATAAATCATAAATGTTTTAATTTTTAGTGGGCTCTAGGGAACTCTTGAAACTTTGCGCAGAAACTTAATGCATAGCCTTGATAACTAATTTTTGAATTAGATTAATACATTTTTCATTTACCATGATAAATCAATGAGACAAGGCTTTTAAGGGATAAACTCAGCTGTAATAACAAGACTTAGTTATTAAAGGCATGTAACTTATTATATGAGACACTAGGGAATTACTAGGAAACTTGCGCAGAACCTCATTACATGCTCTGATCATGATTTCTTACAATGAATTAAAATACATTGTAATTAAGCATGATGTATGTCTGAGCAAATGCTTTGGAGTGATGTAGAGAAGCTGTAATAACACCCTTTAGTTATTACAGGCATATTTTTTCTGTAATAACATAGGTTTACTATGCATGATTGACAAACTATGAACTGTTATATTTTTCTATAGTTTAGAATACATAAAGACAATAGTAATATCAATAGCACTTATAGACATTTTAACAAAACTAATGATGTATATTGTCCCTTTGATACATGTAACATACAAATGTTATCACAGTTCTTTGATTTTTTAGTCCTCAATAACAAATGTATGTTATTTTTCTCTAATAACCCTATAGAGTTATATCCTTGACTGATGTATAGTCCAATATAAAAGGGTCAGACATAACAAAATGTGTAACAATTCAAACAAAAAACAAAGGCCTGTTTTATGACCTCAAAAAACCACTTGATAAAGGCAGATACCAAGATAGTTTAACAATACCTGTAGATTTACATCATGTCTTTTGCTGTTGGTGGAGCAGGTAAAAACAATGTTTTCTTGATAAGTAACAAAAATTAAACAACTGTTAATAAATGAAGCTGTCATTAAAACATTGTACATGTGACCATCCTCCTGCAGGGCATATTTTACTAGAAGACCATATTTTTTCTTTTATGAATATCCCTCCTGGATTTAAGGATGTCCGCTCGTCTGTTTCAAAATAACAACTTTTTAAAAGACTGTTATAAATTGAGTACAAGTATAAAAATAAAGGAACTTGAGAAGTAGAAAAAATGACGGGTTCATGTCCTTGTTTTTAAGATATAACCAATTAAGAAATTTGCGGGAATGATTCTCTCTTGATTATTCATTCATCAGTGTTCCCGCCTGCCCTTAATGGAAGGGCGGCCTCCCTTGGTGCCCTTACCCCCGCCCTTCTGCCCTCCAAAGTAAAAGAATACCCCCTCTGCCTTTTAAAAAAAATAAAATTTCCAAATTTCATGCCTACCGGCGTTTCCGGTAAAATTGTTACCTGATTGTGTAGCCTTAATTAACTGACAATGGGATTAAGTTAAATACCTAATGCTTTGGCAGTTTTATCACCTTTGTTAATGATTGTTTACTGCTAATTAGTGGATTTAAGATAATTGAACAAATACTAGATATTTAATACAGAATGAAATGTCCACATGTTATCCATTTGTAATGTTTATGTACAGCATGTACACCATCAAAAATTTATTTCAGTATGCTTTGCTTCATGGTATGATAATTTGATAAAAAAAAATTCTTACTGGAACCAACATCAAGAACACATTAATTTCTGAATATGGTTTAAATACAACTAATGTTCTCCAGCTGACCCTAGCAATATTCAAGGAAATTTATACATTGTCCAACATTGCCCTTAAAATCTGGGTTATAACACTAAAGTGCCCTTTCAGATAACAAGCACCCTTCTGCCCTGAGATTCAAGCTGGAACACTGATTCATTTAACATATGCAACTTTTTTCATTCAAAAACAATGAAAAATAAGGATTTTATAACATTCAAAAATGGCTTTTTAAACTATGTGTAATAAAATTGTGAAAAGAAAAGTAGGGGTTTAAGCAGACAAAATTTTTATTGGCACTACATGGACAAAAATAAAAAACAAAAGTAGCGAACATCCTTATGTTGATTCTAGTATATGTTAACAACACAATTCTACTGGTTCCAAGGCCTTGTAGCCAATATATTTTATTCATTATATTCACAAGAGAAAAAGCAATGCCAGCAAAAATACTTTTAATTATCATGATCATAATAAATACAAAAAAATGTAAAACTAAAGTAACAAATATGTGAAGACAATTTAAAATAAACAACAAGTTTATAATTTTAGTGGTATAATCTTAACTACAAATGTTTGCTGTTTTAAAAATAAAAATTGTTTTATCTAAATAATTTTCATAAATTAACATATATTCATTCTATACACAAGCACTGGTTCGTTTTAAAAGTAATAACAAATTTACAGAGATATTTTCCTCTTTAATCTGGATCATCATTATAGTTTTACTTTAATTTATGCCATGTTGATGTGATCCTTTATAAGTTGTAATTCAATGTCCCGTGATGTGTTGTCACTAATGTATGGTATATGGCAATTAGATCTGTATACTGATGGGTAGTATTGTCTGTAACATATGTATGATATAACTAGTCCTAATATACTGCCTACTATCACATCTGAAATGAAATTTAAGATTTTTTACTGCAGAAATTCAATATAACAATATATTTATAAAAAAATTTCAAAAGAAAAATGTATTATATAATAACAAGAACTTACCTGAGCCTGTATCGCTCACTTAGTGAAAAAGTGTTGAATTTTTGTGTTGCATCCTATAGTTTTTCAGATAACAGCCAAACACAGAAAAAAATCGACATTTTAGGGGCAACAATTCCAAAACAGGTCAAAATAAGCTAAAAAAAACAACCATCACTGGTGTATTATTGACTTGCACGTCAATAATTCAACTCATTTGAATCCGTATTCATGCAGCCTTTTAATTTGACCTTTAGAGGAGATGGATGCACATGTGTTCATCATGTGGCTCATTAGTTAAACAAAAAAGAATGTCAATACTGGAAAGTGAAACAAGGGAGCCCCAGGAATAAACACGTTTTAGTATGTTATAAATGAATAATGAGAATTTGGGTCAAATTGTTTAACATGAATTTGACAATTAATGCCCTTTAAAAGATCCTTTTCTAGAAGAATCTGTTTACAAGGTATCCCCCATTATGAGCGTTCTATGTTGAATTCTATGATCCATATTGGTAGTTATCATCATTTCATCATTTATACAAAATATAAGATCATCTTAGCAAACTTTTCAAGAATATGCTATTTCAATAAATGCATTTCTTATAGGAGAAAAAAACATCCAACACAAAAACACAAAATTTGAATTTTTAAATTAGGGCCAACTTTTCTGCTTTTTCTTTTTAATCTTTGAATGAAATTCTATACCATTCTATTCAGTCAATTTGACTCAAATATTTTGTCATCCTAAATAAAATAGGCTAAAGGGGCTTAAGATATTCGAAAATGCCTTTTTTTAGACCAATCTGGATGCAGTTTTTTCCTTCTTTCTATTCTATAGAAAATATTCTGCCTGGGCTTTGGCAAGAGATTCACTGCCATTCTAATCATTCTAGAGATATAAAGACATTTCTAAATTCAATTTAGTAAAATTTTGATGTTTATCACTTATTAAAGTCCTCTTACAAAATCCCAGTTTTTTATAAGTGGAGGAAGCAGCATACTCATATTGTGTTTAACACAGAACAGTGTCAATAGACGAGTGACATTAACCGTAAAATTTTATTTTCAATGCACCCACCTAACATACGGCTAAATCATATACCATTCGAAAGCACATCATCTGTACTATATTTTTTGCCCGGTCGTCAAAATTTCGTAAGGTGCAGTTTCCGTCAAATCACAATGAAAGGTCAAGGACAGACAATTTCTAATTTTACAAGATGTCAGCATTTTTGCATATTCTATCTTCTGAATAATAATATTTTGTATGGACATATGAAAATCTATTAGAACAGGTGTTAATAGTTACTAATCTAAAGCACTTTGAAATATTAATGTCAGATTTTTTCTGGAAATTCCGTTGAAAATGACAAAAATGCATGAAAACCAAAATTTTTGTCTGTGATTCAAATGTTATTCATCATAAAACCAAATAACATATTTTATTTAGTGCTTTAGATGTTTTTGACATCATCAAATTACTGCAATTACGCTACTTGTTAATTAAACAGCCAATTATAACAACCCACGCAGTAGCCCAAAATACCGCCATCTGCAAAAAGATAGTTTTTTTTAGCTGTTCTATATTAAAACAATTTGTATGTAGTCAATATTAGGTTGAAAAACACAAACCTAAAAGTGCAAACATGTTAAAGGATATAATACACAGGAAATGCATGCTTTTAAGGGAAAGTTTGGGAGCGAAACTTTGATATTTCAATATTTCAATATTTATATGTTTCCTTGGTTTCTTATACTGCATCGTGCATTTACTAAGGAAGTGTAAATTATTATAAGCTAGCCACTGAAATATTCTTCATGCCCGGCCAAAGTATTTAATCCTATCAAACTACGTAATTTCTTGTAAATAAATTGAGACATGTTGCAATTATATTTACTTACATTAATTTTTTGAGTTGGAAATTAGAGCAATTTCGCAATAAC
The DNA here is from genome assembly GCF_021869535.1 of Mytilus californianus. Classification (NCBI taxonomy): domain Eukaryota; kingdom Metazoa; phylum Mollusca; class Bivalvia; order Mytilida; family Mytilidae; genus Mytilus; species Mytilus californianus. The sequence goes on along the minus strand of NW_026262679.1, from coordinate 53,119,285 downwards.
AATACATACACTTCCTGAATAGTTTAAATATAAATACATTGTAATATAAAGATGATTGATTGTTGGTGTTTGACGCAATTTTCAGTTCAGCATTTTTGGCTACTAAAGTATTTTGTGGCGATCAGTTTTTGTTGGTTTAGGCCCACGGAGTGCCCAAGGAACCACCGACCTTCGGTAGGAAAACTGGCAATCCCCGTCAACAATACATTAGTTATATCTATTAGTATCAAGGACGAAATTTCTCTGTGAGTGTCACAACAAAAATCTACCAATCAGCATCAATTGCCTTTTGTAAAAGTAGGCAACCTCTTACCAAGCAAAGCAGTTTTGATATTGATGTTTACTTCAGCTACATGTTACAAATACATTTGCTTAATAGAAACAGAAATGTAAATGCATTTGAACCACTTTTATTTCAAATTTAATTTCCATGATTTTGCATTAAAATTTCAAAGTAGATGTGCCACAAAATAATTTCATTTAAGGCATTTAGAAAAACAGAGCGCTATTTAAGTAGATCATCTGTTAAGCATTGGTTGAACATTGGCATATGAAAGATAGTACATGTAGATTAAGAATAAATATGGTTAAAATGAAGTTATTTTATTCTAAAATATCTATACAATAATGAGAAATGAAAATTGTGGTTGAATTCATCCAGTTTTGTAATTGGTTTAATGTAATCTAAACTTAAATCATGTTTGTGGATATTTATTGTGCACTAAGCCCTCTGTTGTTGATCTGACAGCGACTTTTGGTGATTTTCTCACTTTATTTTCATATTTTGTCCGTCTGGATCTCACAACAATAATAAATGATATAAGTTGACATGAAAAAATAAACCGTACAAAATGGTATGTATAAGTGTTAAAAACATGGTCTAAAACAATCTGACTAAAATTCAGATCTATCACGACTCGCCTGCTCATAAGTCGTATGAGAATAAAACGAAATCAGAGATCTACATTTTAATAAGATTGGGGTTAACTTTATGAGATAGCTAAAAAGCAAGTATGTTATGGTAAATTTTAAGCGATTACTATTTTTAACTCTATTTGAATATGTCTATTATGAAAAAAAACACTCCATCACCAATAACCTCCATATGTGCACTTTGAACTTCCCTAATTCTATCAAGCGATGTAGAAGGAATATTGCTCATTACATTTTTTTTAGACTAACAGATGGATATGTGAATGAAAAGAACAAAGAAAAAAGGACGTAGGGACAAGATGATTCCTACATTTCCACTTTATCATATATATAAATATAGAGAGAGAGAGAGAGAGAGGGAGAAAGAGAGAGAGAGAACTGCTTTCCAATCGTTTGATGTGTTTCAGCTTTTGGTTTTGTCATTTGATAAGAGACTTTCTGTTTTGAATTTCAATTGGAGTTCGGTATTTTTGTAGTTTTACTTTTTTAGCTCACCTGGCCCGAAGGCAAATCTATCTGCCCTGAAATTTTCAGATGAATCGGAGAACCTGTTGTTGGGTTGCTGTCACTAAATTGGTAATTTTAAGAAAATTTTGCAGTTTTTGGTTATTATTTTAAATATTATTATAGATAGAGATAAACTGCAAACATCATAATGTTCAGCAAAGTAAGATCTACAAATAAGTCAACATGACCAAAATGGTCAGTTGACCTCTTAAGGAGTAATTGCCCTTTATAGTAAATTTTTAACAATTTTTTGTAAATTTTTGTAATCTTTTACAAAAATCTTCTTCTCTGAAACTACTGAGACAAATTTAACCATACTTGGGCCATAATCATTATGAGGGTATCTAGTTTAAAAAATTTGTCCGATGACCCCGCCTTCCAACCATCATGGCAGACTTGGTTAAAAATAGAACATAGGGGTAAAATGTAGATTTTGGCTTATATCTCTGAAACCAAAGCATTTAGAGTAAATCTGACATAGGGTAAAACTGATTATCAGGTCAAGATCTATCTGCCCTGAAATTTTCAGACAAATCTGACAACCTGTTGTTGGGTTGCTGCCCCTGAATTGGTAATTTCAAGGAAATTTTGCAGTTTTTGGTTATTATCTTGAATATTATTATAGATAGAGATAAACTGTAAACAGCAATAATGTTCAGCAAAGTAAGATCTACAAATAAGTTGTCATGACCAAAATTGTCAGTCGACCCCTTTGGGAGTTATTGCCCTTAATAGTCAATTTTTAACAATTTTTTGTAAATTTTTGTAATCTTTTACAAAAATCTTCTTCTCTGAAACTACTGAGACAAATTTAACCATACTTGGGCCATAATCATTATTAGGGTATCTAGTTTAAAAAATTTGTTCGATGACCCCGCCTTCCAACCATCATGGCAGACTTGGTTAAAAATAGAACATAGGGGTAAAATGTAGATTTTGGCTTATATCTCTGAAACCAAAGCATTTAGAGTAAATCTGACATAGGGTAAAACTGATTATCAGGTCAAGATCTATCTGCCCTGAAATTTTCAGACAAATCTGACAACCTGTTGTTGGGTTGCTGCCCCTGAATTGGTAATTTCAAGGAAATTTTGCAGTTTTTGGTTATTATCTTGAATATTATTATAGATAGAGATAAACTGTAAACAGCAATAATGTTCAGCAAAGTAAGATCTACAAATAAGTTGTCATAACCAAAATTGTCAGTAGACCCCTTTGGGAGTTATTGCCCTTAATAGTCAATTTTTAACAATTTTTTGTAAATTTTTGTAATCTTTTACAAAAATCTTCTTCTCTGAAACTACTTTGACAAATTTAACCATACTTGGCCATAATCATTATTAGGGTATCTAGTTTAAAAAATTTGTCCGATGACCCCGCCTTCCAACCATCATGGCCAACTTGGTTAAAAATAGAACATAGGGGTAAAATGCAGTTTTTGGTTTATATCTCTGAAACTAAAGCATTTAGAGCAAATCTGACAGGTGGCAAAAATGTTCATCAGATTTAGATTTATCTGCCCTGAAAATTTTTAGACGAATCCGACAACCCGTTGTTGGGTTGCTGCCCCTGAGTTAGTAATTTTACGAAAATTTTGCAGTTTTTTGTTATTATCTTAGATATCATTATAATATCTAATACTATTAATTATGATTTTAACCTTATTTTACATGATTTCCAAAGCATCAGTAAATACAGGTGAGCGACACAGGCTCTTGAGAGCCTCTAGTTTATATTTTACGTCGATATCTTAGTTCTGTTGTCTTTTATTCGCTTAGCTTTGAACCTTATGGTTTTCTTTTCTTTGGTTGAAAGAAGGAATAATATAACAAGGAGGCAGTCTCAAACCATAGTCTAAGAAAAACGGACGACAGCATGACCAAGGCAAAAAAGTACGACAGACGAACAACACTTAATCTTATTTATTAATTTTCAGTCATATTTGATAAAACAACGAATAAAGTATATAATGATGGGTTAACATTAAAAGGAATTTGCCGGATTTGATATTGAAATCATGGTACAAACAGTTTAACATTTAAAAAAGAATAAATTTCGTAACATGTCTTTCCACATCGGAAAACTAATTTTTACTACACCTTTTTTGTTCAATAAAGTTCTTCCATCACCCTTTTTTTTCATATATGGTTGATCATTATCTGCCGATATTGGCAATATTATCTAGCCAATAAAAGCAAAATGATCCCTATTTGCAGATGGTGTTTTTTAGGGCAACTGCAAAGGCTTCATTAGAAGGCTGCATCTTGACCTATATCATATTAATTGCAGTTTGAATTGATGAAAAAATTCCCTTGGCCTATAAATGATAAATCTATTCTATTTTTGACATATAAATATTCAAACCTCAGAAAACATTTAGATTTTATTGCAATTTTATCATTTTTGGAAGTTTTTTCAAGAAATGCAATTTTCTGTAAATATTGCGCAATCAACATTTAAGTTTGCATTTGATTTGGAATTACGGTAATTTGTTTTATAAGGTTAAGATAATTTTAAGAAAAATAAATGCCATACAAGTACCAGAAAATGGCATTTTGTTTAATTCTAGCAAAATTTAGGAATGTTCAGTTTTGACCTTTGACCTTGATTTAACGAAAATTGCACTGTATGAATTATTGACGACCGGGCAAAACAAAATGTACAGTTAATAAGCTTTCGAATGATATATCATATAGCCTTATGTTAGGTGGGTGCATTAAAGTCGTTAGCTAAGTGTCTTTTTGAAAACTGTCACTCGCCTACAAGACACTTTAAATTCTGTTCAAAATAACTTTATAAAAGTAAAACAAGACAAAAGCAGAAAATCACATGGTTACAGCACATGGACTTGAGTGTGTTGGTAAAGGTAGTATCTTTGGTCAGCTTGCTTGCTAGCTGAACCATGAAAACCATTATTAGCTAAGGTATTAGTGGGCATAGTTACAGAGAACCAATAAACAATAGGGACAGTATATACATTAAAACCCGTTTTACAAGTCAATTTAAAAATATATTTTTTCAATCTAGATTTAAATTGAGTGTCAATTAAAAGCTAATATACAAGCATGTTTTAGGTGTGTATATATAAGGATATTATTATCTTTGATCTTGATGTTTATTTTCTCGGCCGAATGCTACAGAAGGTGTAAAAATAAACTTAGTACGATAAAATTTTTGAGATCCTCTCACCATGCTCATGAATCAATGGTACTGCATTGTTTTGATTGATATGAACAATAGCATGACAATAGATAACACATGAGAAAAGGTAATTTAACCAGGTGTATTTTAGTGGACAGTATCAAATAAAATTCACATCAAAATCAAGGAATATTTTTTTCAAAATCAAAATGCATGTAACTTTCATATATATATATCAGTTCTGCCAGGCCTTAAACATTTTTTTATTGAACTGAAATTGAGAAATCTAAACCTAAAACATGTTTGTGAATTTAAAGCTTATAATTGACACTAGATTTTAAATATAGATTAAAAACATATTTTTAAACCGACTTGTACATGTTGTAAAACTGGTTTCACAATGTTTATATACTGTTCCTTCTGTTGATTGGTTTTCTGCTTAAGAACTAACTCCGCCCAAAAGAAGCTAACCAAAGATAATAACTTTACCTACACACTCAAGTCCATGTGCTGTAAAAATCCTCCTTTTTTATCTTATTGTAATTACCTTGCCAATGATGATGAAAATCAGCTGTTCTTGAAGCTGCAATTAATGTTGCCCATACAAGGGGAATAACAACCATACAAAGTTTATAGGCATGACCTCTGCCTTTTAATGTAAAACACTGACATTTTCCTGCTATGTATAATGCAACATATCCAAAACTTGAAAATGCAACTGAAAAAAAAATCAAACCAGTATTAACATCATAGTTAAGACAATTTGATATTTGAAAAATCTTAACAAATTGCATGTTAACAGTGTTATATAATACCACACCTCTCAATTAAAAGTGACGTGTACAAGAACAAAACGTTTACACCATTTTCATAATCAACATCCCAAAAGTACTTATCGTCTTTGACTATGATAAACTCAATTAAATGGTGAAACTGTTGGTAGGTTCTGAGTCTAAATAGCTAGTACTGTGGATTCCTTATTATTTATGGGATACCAATTTTCATAGATTTCATGGGTAAAGCTGAACCACGATTGGATTTCATGGGTAAAGCTGAAGCATGAATTGGATTTCATGGGTAAAGCTGAACCACGAATTGGATTTCATGAGTAAAGCTGAACCACGAATTGGATTTCATGGGTAAAGCTGAAGCACGAATTGGATTTCATGGGTAAAGCTGAACCACGAATTGGATTTCATGGGTAAAGCTGAACCACGAATTGGATTTCATGGGTAAAGCTGAACCACGAATTAGATTCATGGGTAAAGCTGAACCACGAATTGGATTTCATGGGTAAATCTGAACCACAAACTGGATTTCATGGGTAAAGCTGAACCATGAATTGGATTCCATGAGTAAAGCTGAACCATGAATTGGATTTCATGGGTAAAGCTGAACCATGAATTGGATTTCATGGGTAAAGGTCAACCACGAATTTAAATATTCAATAGATTTGTATGCAGACTTTGGCAAAACCACAAAATTAAATAACCACAAAAATACAGTTTTTCCTCAATCCACGAAAATTGGTACACATGAATATAAATGAATCCACATTAAGTTAATAAAGAAAGATAATGAGACTTCAGTGTAAATATGTCTAGCCAGATGAGGATGGTGCTTGAAATCAAGTGGCTAATACAACATGAATCGGATCAGGGTGAGATCATATTTATGTGATCCTGCTTTGCATTTGACTGACAAGACTTGGCTGTACTTTTTTAATCTTGCTAGTTAATGAGGAAATAGTCTACAGGAAGACCTGTCACCCTACCCAAACAACCAATAGCATAACAAAATTGTCTATCCACATGAAATTCTTTTTTTTCTGATATACAAATCATATTTTCATACGAAAAAAACTGTTGACACTATTGTTCAATCTGTTTTTACACTCTTGTCATTATAGACATTTTGCACCTTTTAATATTACAACATGACTCATCAGTCTCCAGTAAATTCAATTAACTATAAATCTTTTGCAAAACAATATCTTTTAATTTTACTTTTATTTATCAGCTGTTTGGTAATTTTTTTTTACAGGTAATTCTATCCAAATAATATCAGTTGTTTGGATGTTAAACTTTCATTTTTTCCTGACAATATGAGTTGTTTTGACGTAATTTTATTCAAAGAAATTATCTGTTTGGACTTTCTTTATCATTTAGTTTTATCATGATAAGTAACATATATATACTCTACTTGCATGATGAATGTCCACTGGGAAAACTTTTATATCCCTGAATGACGTCTGCTGCATATCCTTTACATTTCAGATCATTGTTGATTTTACCATCCGGGAAACATCTCTCTAGAAAGTCTGGACGGGGCCTAAATATGACGAAAAAATTGTTACTTCTTTTGAAAAAGTTTTCAGGCAAACGAGTCACAGGTTAAAATCTCTATCTCTGGAAAATATGATATGGTCATAAAAAATGTACATTTCAAAATTAATGTCAATCAACTATGAATTCAATATCAAACTATAAATTAACAGGATGGATAAAAAATTCCAATATCAAACTAAGATGTAACAGGATTGACAAGTTACCATTAACCATTTATGACAGCAGGCTAGGATGAGTGCACATATTCATCATTTTGATAAATTAAAATCAGTTTTCATCCATAAGATAACTTGTAAAAACAAATTATAATTTATAACTTTTTTCATCAATGGAAATTTGTACTAACTATTTGTTCTTCAAATTTAATTAAACATATGACACTGCTACCTAAACTTCTTCAAGACTGAAAAAAAAAGAAAGAAAAGCCTTAACAAGTTTACTAACAATTCAAATTACCTTCCAACAGCTAGCTTTATACAATTTGTAACAGAAGCAGTCAAGTATATAGACAACACAACACCTAAAATGAAATCAAACACTTTTATTTATATTGATATCTTTTTCTAGTCCTCCACAACTCAAATTTATATTATTTGAATGTAAAAGTATTTCATTGAATGTTATTTCACATAACATATATAAGCTGTTGACTTCTGTTTCAAAGTTGACTGTACTGACAAAAAATAATCGAGGTAACTGGAATTTTGAAATATCACAAAACTCTAGTTACCTCAATTATTTTTGGTCAGTACAGTCAACTTGGAAACAAATCTATCTTCAATAATTGACCAGCTTGTTTTATTTACACATTTATACACTGAGCAATGTCCTCTTTGGCATTAAGCTACAACTGAGGACACAAGGTTAGGTAAGATCATATTCATAATTTTTTGCTTATACATGTACCCGATTGTAAGTCCCCTAAATATTTTATAACGTAGTCATGCAAATATGATATTGATCACTGCAGCTGAATCAAAGATAGTGCGCTTGGTTTAATCCTATTGACTGAAGAGGTTTAGCAAAATACAATGTTCTGATATTTATTTATCATATAGATATAAGAAGATGTGGTATGAGTGCCAATGAGACAACTATCCATCCAAGTAAAAATTTATAAAAGTAAACCATTATAGGTCAAAGTACGGTCTTCAACACGGAGCCTTGGCTCACACCGAACAGCAAGCTATAAAGGGCCCCAAAAATTACTAGTGTAAAACCATTCAAACGGGAAAACCAACAGTCTAATCTATATAAAAAACAAGAAACGAGAAACACTTATGAACCACATCAACAAACGACAACTACTGAACATCAGATTCCTGACTTAGGACAGGTGCAAACAATTGCAGCAGGTTTAAACGTTTTAATGGTACCAAACCTTCACCCTTATCTGAAACAATTCATGTTTATATGACATTTAAAATTGGTGTAAGGTTGAAATATAGCTCAAATTTGATTATTATTTGATAGAATTTGTTTCTCTTTAAAATAATCTGGGCAATATCTAGCTTATGCAAGAGAAGTCATCTTCATACTGTCAATGTGATAAATATAGATTATAACATGGCATTTTTCATATCAGACCCCTTATCAGCCCTAGGTCATAATATCAGCCCGAGAGCCGACAGACTCGAGGGATGATTTTGACCATGGGCTGATAAGGGGTCTGATATGAAAAATGATATGTTATGTTCTTTTTATCATATACTTCAGCAGAAGACATACAGACAAAAGTTATTTTAAAACTTTGAAAAAATGCATTTGTTGTAATATTTGTTTTGCATTTTTAAATAATATATTTTCTTGATTCCTAATATTTTTTTCATTCAACTTTATGTTTTACACAAAATACGTACCATTGAGGTGTATTTTCCGGAATTTGCCGAATGACGTTGAATTGTCATGCGATAACGTTACAGAAAAGCATGCGCTAATAACCGGAAGCAGTTGATATAAAACGGAAGCAGTTGATATAAACAGGAAGCAGTTGATAACAAAAGTCATATCACACGGCTAAAGCAATTCTTCATATTTAATGAATAAATATATGTACAAATTAGTTTTATCATGGGGTACAATTATACCATTATTTTCTATAAGTATATGATAAATTATTTTATTATATCTGGCATGTACTATTATTTTAGACTATAAAATCCTTTAGGGCACAAGGTCACTTTATAAATTTGCCTCAGGTCACCAGGTCCCTTTTAAGCAACCTATCCACTTCTAAACTGATCTGATTCTTGGTTTAGAACATTTTTAAAGGTCACAGGTCATTTTAAATGAGAAGTCAGGTCACAAATTTGCTGCCAAAACAGATCAGGTCAGATTTGATATTGTTGACAATGACCATGTTGGAGCCACCTCTTTCATTTGACTACTTTTATTAGACCTTATTATATAGAGAAGTTTTACAAACCTAATATAGCCTGTTGCCAGTCTGTTTTGTCTCTGTATTTGATGAAATATGCAGTTGCTACTATTGTTGGTACTCCAAGAATAGTAATCTACAAAAAAGTAATCATAGATATGATTCTGCTAGTATTTTGGAATGAATTCTGAAATCAGCATTTCTGGAAAATATAACTGATTTTCATTACATGTATTAATTTAAATATTTAAATGTATAAAGTGTCATTTGATATGTAAATTTTCATTTACAATTTTATCATCTGTCAGGTACTTTATGAAGTATGTACTGTCAGGTGTTTTATGAAGTATGTACTGTCAGATTATTGCCACCAAAAGTTTATGTCAGGACTTTACTCTGGCATGTCTGGAGTGGACACATTTAGGAAATCATTTCAATAAGTAATCTGTGCTCCTGTGTATTTATCAGAAAGTCAGTTCTTAAATCATGTAAAATATCTAAATATACAGCTATCTACAAAAAACCAAAGGACAAAAATGTAAACCACTTCAGGTCACCGTACTGCCTTCAACAATGAGCAAAACCCATACACATAACGAGTTACTAAAAGGCCCCATGATAACAAAATGTGAAACAATTCAAAAGAGGACCCAACAACCTGAAGTCTTAGTCTTGTGTTATCTTGAATTGCAGAAGTATTGACAGCCAGAGGATGAAGACACAATAAATAGTAAAACACTTTATACAAACCCAAAGTAGGTATCCTGGGTAATAACTAGGTGTTCTTGGATATCTGTAAAGCCAGAATTCTTCTGGTTGGATCTTTCTAAAGTATGGTGTAGCATCATCACTTATGCTAAAAAGAACATAACTCAAAATTATGTTTTTTGGTAAATAACTTGTAAATGAGAGTCTGTGATAAAGTGTTCATTAAGTTCTAATATTTTAATATGTGTCGCTACTCATAGAAAAATTATCTCAATACCTTAGTGGTCTAGATAGCTAGTAAACATCAAAGAGTACAGCTTAACTTGATTCTAACAGCCCAATCAAAGTTGTTGTAAGGTATGAACTCTTAAAGGTCCTTGGCTGAAGATAATAAAAATTTATTCAAGTTGAATGAGTTGAAAAAGACAATAAAAAGGCTGTTCCTTTGATGTATTGATTTTTATCTATTATTTCTTTTGTCATGAGTATCATGTGCATACATTTCATATTTTTCCTTTACAATCGTTTTGTACAAGATAGTTTAGTAGCTTACTTCAAAAGTTGACTTTAAACTGAGCTATGAATTTAAACAAAAGTAATATATCACAGATTCTGCCAGCTAGCATTTAGTTAAGCAAAAAATATCTGAATGAGATTTTGATCTGTGAACTCTTAATTTCACATATCAATAAAATTGGACACCTACAAACTGTATAAAAGTTAAGAAGAGACAAAAAACTTTTATGACAACCAAACCAAAACAATAACATGTCCCTGACTGACAGAGAAAATAAGTTCTATTGATTTTGAAGTTGTTAATAAATAAAATAGAAAAGTCAAAGTAGTGTTGAGCACTGTTGTTGGATAAGATTGCTTTCATTTGTATTGTGAACTTTAGAATAAAACAGTGAATGCATTGAGAGGAAATATTTCAAATTGAGTTATCTCCCTTTGTCCATTATTGTAGGTAGAAAGATAGATTCACATGCTATGTTCTACTTTCTGCAACTTGTGTAATTAAATGAAAAAGATTTTCTTTACAAGAATGGTAATACACTAGGAACTATTTTTTTTTTAGAATGTTCACCTCACTGCACTATGCTTTGAGTACTTACAAACACAGGTAGAGAAGATGGCTGAGCCGCTGAAGTATATATAACTAGCCAGTGACTGTAGGAATTGTGTTGCACTTTGTTCAATCTTTGACCCTGAAACTCCCATTATATTTCTGAGTTTGTCTTGTGAAAAGTTACCCTGAATCTGCCTTTTTCTATAAATTTATTACAAATTTTTACTGCTGATTTAGTAGGTATTACCAGTATATTTCTTAAATACTGAAGTTATGTACAACTTGGTGTCTTCATAACTAAATGTAAATTGAATTTTAAAATATATCGTCATAAATGTGCATTACTTACTAGAAAAATACAAATAAGAACAGTCGTACTCCAATTTCTGCAGTAAGTTTCTGTGACTTATTAACCGATGTCATCACTGTTCAGTGTTCTTAAACTGAAATTAAAGAAAAGATTTAATGACTGGACCGAGAAGACTTTGAGATTACTCTCAGAACTCATTATTTTCCATCAGCATCAATTGCTTGGAAGTTTCCAAAATATGAAAATTTTCAAATCTCATAATGGTTGCTCTCATCACAATTTTCAGAAGCTTCTTTTGAACCTGCAAAATTAAATTACACAAAATCCCTATCAAATTTGTATATATAGTCAGAGCACAGATAATCAAGTTGTGATAATGTTAATGCTTGACCTTTTTATGTTTGTTCTTAGGTGTTGAAGTTGGTCAATTTTGGTAAGTTATCGACTTGAAGAAGTCAATATTTTGATTTTGGTAATTTTTTTTTGCTTTGCAGTAATTGACTTGTTAAAGTCATATTTTGTTTAAAAATAAAGGAAGACAACACATGAAACATACAATATGTAAAAATTTAGACCTTTACGAGTAAAACGCAAAATTAGACTTATTTATTTCTGACATGTCTGAGCTCTGACTGTATATTATATGTATAACTGATTTACAAAAAAGGTATCAAGAAAATTGTACAGACTTTGTTCTCTTTCACAGCGACTTTACACCTGCCTTATTTTAAGATAAAATGATAATATAATTTTGTTCATTCAACATGTTCCAATGAAAAGTTTTAGAAGTTAATGGCATTAATATATTCCTGTCTCAAAATTTGCTCATTTCATAAAAAATTTGAACCAATCATTTCCTGCTACTTTACAATCCAAAATGGTGAAACATCCTGATTGTAACTTTAAAAAGAAAAGTTTTCCTTGGTTTTAACCAAAAGTAAAATAAAATCATCAGAATCTGGGCTAGAGGGTTCAACTGAATTATATGTAGCTAGTCAAGAAATTTGTGACTGTGCAGTTTTATTTTTCATTTAGACTTTAAAAAAATAGGCACTGGCTACAATTATTAAAGTTGAAAACTTAAAAATAACGAAAAATTATTGTTACGTTTCAGACTAATTGCCAAAATACAAGGTCGAGTTGGGAACTGATTAGTTACATTTGTATGGATGAAATAATAATATTTGTGTCTATGGTTATGTCAATGCATTCGAAATCAGAGATCTATATTTTAATTAGATTGGGTAGCCATCACGAACGCCACAATGTGCACGTCAGTTTTGCATACCTTTGGACGTAATACCATCTATCAGTGACTGCCATGCTTCAACTGAAAAGTATTTTTTTATCCTCGAAATATTTGTGTTTGCGTCAAAAAGTTTTTCTGAAACATATGATGTTTCAGAATACAGAATATGATGTATGTATACGCAATTTTGTATTAATGAATTAATTTAAAATAACAATGTTTTCAAGTTTATAATATATTATATACAACAAAATGATTTGACGTCACTCTCAAACGCAATGTAACTGTAGATACAAATGATGTCAAATCTTATAATTTGTAACATCCGTAATTAATCTGTTCTCAACCCGACCTTGTATTCTTGCAATAAGTTTTAAATGGTACAATATTTTTTTGTCATTGTTACGTTTTCTAAGTTATCGTAGCCAGTACCAAAATATTAAATTCTGGATGGACATAAATTGTACTGAGACTGGTGTCTGGCACTGGTGAGTGGTGTGTTGAACGGCCAAAATTATTATTTATTTTAGTGCTATTGCTTATCATTTCATTTCGACAACATTAAATATGATTGCTAGGAACGTATATGAGTTGCAATAACCAAATGAAATGAAAAATCCAAGTGAACTGATTAAAACTGTAAAATAAAATTTTTTGTAGTCTGTCGTGTCAGCTTTACCTTTACGATCATCGGTGAATCCAGAAAAATGCTTTCGCATCATTCGGAAAAAAATAAGAGGAGAAAGCTAAATTAAGTTTTTGTGTTCCTCAAAAATAAATCATATGCACGTTCTACCAAAAAATATATTCATATATTCCCGAAATAAATTTTAAAAAGACAAATATATTTAGAAAACTAAAATCGAATATCAATTATTTACACTATTCTTCAAATTTATATTAGGAGTGTATTTTGAACATCAGGATCTACATATTTAACTTAGTTTCCCCTAGATTTACATGAAGGGGAAAAATGAAACTGTCCCCTAAAACAGTCACTGGTGTTCTTCATCTACAGAATAAAGGGGCTTGTGATTGGTAAAACTGATCAAATTTATCAAAATACTGAACCTTTAGTCATGAAATTCCATACATACCACAGAAGACAATTTGTAAAATGACTTACAAAATAACATAAATTAATTTGCTCTGTTGACAATCACACACTCAGACACTGTGAGTGTGAGGTTCACTCCATGAGTCCTTATAACAATCCAGAAAAGCAGGAATTAATTAGGATAAGAATATCTCAATATATATCTGACCAAAGAAAAATTGACAATTAACAATTTTATTGCAACAAACACAATTACAATAAACAGTAAACAGATAAAAGGCCTGATATTACAAGGACAGCCTCTGTGTTTTTTTCGTATCACATTCGCCTCTAATGCGGGAGTTGGAGGGTATGAACCCTGGCAGAATCTTGCCAAAGAAAACATTTTTTGTTTGCTGCTTCTCCACAAAGCACACTGCATCAAGGATTTTGAGAAAAGACTTGTTGGCTCGATCGCAGAGTCAGAATAATATGTCCGGGTCAGGTGACTTGTCATCCTACGGACTGTTACCTTGTGAACTAGCACCTTAAAATCCGGCTCAGCTTGTTAGTTGAGTACGAAGCAAGGTTCATATTAATATCACACTAACATGTTCTCATTCTGAATATGCAGTTTATTTGCCACTGGATCCTGACATTACAAAATTGTACACTTGGGCTTATTTTTATATTCAATTTGGAGTATTGTCTACACTGTTGAAGGATTGAGAATGAAGTTAGTGTTTTTCTGCATCAACAGGAAACAATCAATGATTATAGATTTACCAAAGGTAAAAGTATTTGACGTAGCAGATGAAAATCAGCTGACCTGGTTATATACATATTGGCCTAAAAGGTGCTATACATAGGTTTCAATTGGCACAATTTAAGCAAGAGTTACTTCCCATTTTTCGCCATGCTGGAAGTCTATAAGCACAAACTTCTTAGATATCAGCCAAATTCAACTTGCTTTAAGTACTGACCACTATACATGTATGATACATGTATTTTAGAAAAAACTTTTAGAAATACTTTAAATTCTTTCAGCCTTGGTTGAATTATCAATATGCTCTAGTAAAGATCTCTTATCAGACTTGATTGAACCGCATGTTTCAAATTAGTTTGTCAAAGAAGAAAGTCAACCATTTACCCCTAAAAAATGGCGACCAAGGGAAATAACTTAAACTCAAATACATTATATGGAAACCTGTCTTATATCATGTATATGCAATATCATGATCTTGAAAATTCAGGAATCACATTTTTAGGGATATGCACATATGGACATTTGTTGGTGTTTTTCTAAGCGTTGATTATTCATAAAATTTTCTAATGGGATAAAAATATTTATAATTATAACAAAAATGTCATGCTCATATAGCTCCTAATAGATCATACATGTATATACTTTTACAATCAAAACCATACTTAGGATATTACTAAAAACAATGTAATTGATGCATTATCTCCAATGACTGGTTCCATCAAAACTCAAATGTAACTTACATAAATAAGATTCGTCATGAAGAATTGAAATGAAAAGTTTTGAAAATTAATAAAAATTCTGACTGACAGATCCTACTTAATTGTCATAGATTATTGTATGTAACCATGGTAACTGGAAAGACAAGTAGCAATAACTTTTTGAAAACTAATAAAAAATCTGACTAAGAGATCCTACCTAGTTGTCATATGTAACCATGGTAACTGGAAAGAGGAGTAGCAATAAAAATCATGAAAGACACATAGGTTTAATGATTTAAAAGGCTTAAAAAGGGCTATACAAATCATACCAAAGGAAGGCAGATAACACAATAACCAAAAGAGAAAAGCCAACATTCCACAAAATACTACTCAGAAAACTAAAGAGAAACAAGATGATCCCAAATTCCAAGGGTGAACTTATTTGCTTCTAAAGGGTAAGCAGTTCACCTTGTGACATGTAAAAAAATAATGAAATGTTGCAATTGGCTACATCATATTTATCATTATCAATTATATAATTAGTTTATTAAATCAAACATGTACATTATTTTTTAGGGGATGGCAAGGTTTGATAGCACAGGGATGTCAGAGATATGTTTCGATTATTGACCCCAAAAATGTTCAGGTATAGTGTTTTATGAATTAATAATTCAATTCAAGTACAATAACAAATGAATAACATGACTAAATAATAATATTTTTTTCCAAATAATTTGAATATTGGTTTTCCATACTGTCATGACTGGTAGTAAAACTTAGATTACAAATTACTCGTGCAAAGTTGACTTTAGAAGGTTTTCGGTTGCTCTTTTGAGTCGAGGCCCTTTGATTTTAATGCTCTAGAATGTTTATAATTTTGGTTTTCAAACTTTTGGTCTAATGCATACCTACATTATGAAGGCTATTTCAGAAACTTTTGTTGTGTACACCAAAATTAAAGAATTAAATAGTGCAATCAATAAACAATTGAAACTGATTTTGATTACATATGAATGTAATTTACATTACTTAAAAGCAATAATTATTCTTGAATTGGAAATGGAGATAATTTTACATTGAAAAAGGTTGGTTAATTATTGGAGAAGGCAATGCTCAATAATCTGTGCTGATACAGAATGTTAAATCATCATTTTTACCTCATTTCTATAACAGGGCTCCTTCCTAAAGTAGGTTGATATAAACATACTTAATATTGATTTCTTTAACAGATTTATTTTATTGATATTACTCCATGGCTTTGTTCTTCAATTCACAGTTGTGGCGTGATCGTCAGTTTGCAAAGAATTGAAGTGTGGTGAGAGTTTTTTTGCTCCGTGTTGAAGGTCTAACTGTGCCTTTGAGATGAAGAACAGCAATAAAAGCGCTGTTCATTTGTTTTTTGTGTATTTTGCTGTGCATATACTGATTTTGTGTCATGGATGCATACCCCATATCCTTTCTTTTCTATTGTATTAACATGATTAATAGAGTTTGTGTCTCGTGCTGTGTTGAGGCCGTAGAAAGTTTCCACGTGCTTGAGCTCTTATGGTTTTTGAATGTCATGGCATATTTATTCTTGAGATAACTTCTCTGTTGTGTGCTACATCATTCTCTCAATTTAAGGCCAGTTTTTGTAATTAAATTTTGATAAGACGCACACCACCTATTCTTAGCCCTATTGCTTTCTTAGTTAAATTTTTCACATTCAAACATATATGGAGGGCAGGGTCAATATACTGTTATTTACACATGAGACTGTACTGGTTACCTGAACTTTGGATACACCATACCAGGTACTTCATTCCTGAGAAACAGGCAATATATGTCCTCATTTTTAGAATTCATTCATAAACTTTGGTTTTATTCGAAATTATCAGTCAAAAAGCTTTCGATGGGGATAACCAGTCCTTCACCCTTCATTTAATACCTAAATTACCAAAATATATTCTACATAGTTTGATAATTACACTAATGTGTAGGAACCATTTTGTTTTAGATATATATATACTACTTTCCTGATGTTGACCGGCCCCAAGTTGGTGGTGTTGCATCTTACAATACATAGTCTACCTGAATTATTTGCCCTATACATACGTTATTTCTGGCTTGTTCAATTCACAGTTGTGGCCTGATCGTCAGTTTGCAAAGAATTCTGCTCAAACCAGTGTTAGATGAGAGTTTTTTGCTCAGTGTTGAAGGCCTCACTCTGACTTTTGAGATGAAAAACAGCAATAAAAGTGCTGTTCCTTTGCTTTTTGTCTTTTGCATGCATATACTGATTTTGTATTGTGAATGGATACCCCATGTCCTTTCTTTTCTATAAGTAGATAAATAAAACATACTTTTAATTTTTGTAGTAATTACAACAAAATGCCTTGAGTGTGTAGGTAAAGGTAATATCTTTGGTTAGCTTGCTTGCTAGCTGAACCGTGAAATCATTATTAGATTAGGTATACTACCCTCCTTTCCGAGTAGTCTAGTTCTACAGACAGATAGATTGGTTATCTGTAGGAGTAATCTACTCTTAAAGGAGGGTAGTAAACCTAACTTAAATAATGACTTCACGGTTCAGCTAGGAAGGAAGCTAACCAAAGATATTACCTTTACCTACACACTCAAGGCATTTTGCTATAAACCATTTATAGAGGTTTCTGCTTCTGGCCTTCTTTAGTATATCTATTATCCTTCTAACTTACATGGTAGACATGTTACTTCTCACCAACAGTATAAACAATAGGTTGATTACTACAATAATGTAAAATATATTTCTTATTGGAATTTCTACACAAGAACATACTCTCAGTTATGTAATTTATCTTAACTATTTTCAAAAGATATTTTAACGCTTTTGAAAAATTTCTTAGGAAAGAGTTTAGATCAAGAAATTTATATGTGTTAAAATTAACTAATTGCCATCTTTATACAGGTCATACAAGTATTGGTTAAGCATAAGGGAACAGTAGTAAAGGTAGGTCAGAAATAATCTCAGATGAAAGATTGTTGTTTTAGTTTAGTGAAACTAGTTTTTCTTAAAAATATTGCAAATGAAAAAAAAAGAATTAAAAATTTACGTTGCTACAAGCACATAGTTTTTATGTAGAAAATAACTTTTGATTTGATGATTTATCTAAAATTGTCCAATGTTATTTGCAAAGTGTCCACAGTATAGGCACCTTCCCAGGGAAAAAGATTAAGTGTGATTGAATAAAATATCTACTGTGAATTAAGAAATAATTGCCACGTTTGTATTACTGCTAAAATTTAGACAGGAGGGGTTTCACAAAAATAAAAACTTGCACTTTGAACTTGAACAGTACAATTTGTATTATTGTAAGCAAAACTTCCTTCAATTGCAATAATTAATCTCACATTTTTCAACAATCACAATAATAAATGAACACAAAGACTTTTGAATTTACAGCAATCATATGAATTGGTTATGTAAAAGTTATAAAACACTGTATTCAAGAAGAAACAGAACTCCTTTAAAAAATATTACCACCCACATTGATTTTATGTTATAATTGTATTGGGTTTATGAATGAGATTGATTTTCCTTTTAAAAGTTTTGTTCATATTTTATAAAACTTTTTCTCTTGATCATGACATATATAATTTCAAAAAAATATCCATAAATTCATGTATATTTAGATATAAGAAGATGTGGTATGAGTGCCAATGAGACAACTCTCCATCCAAGTCAAAACTTATAAAAGTAAACCATTATAGGTCAAAGTACGGTCAACACAGAGCCTTGGCTCACACCGAACAGCAAGCTATAAAGGGCCCCAAAAATTACTAGTGTAAAACCATTCAAACGGGAAAACCAACGGTCTAATCTATATAAAAAACGAGAAACGAGAAACACTTATGATCCACATCAACAAACGACAACTACTGAACATCAGATTCCTGACTTAGGAAAGGTGCAAACAATTGCAGCGGGTTTAAACGTTTTAATGGTACCAAACCTTCACCCTTATCTGAAACAATATTGTAACATCACAACATAGAAAGACACACTATAAAATATCAATTGAAATGGCTTAACTCAATCAAAAGACATATTAACACCAGTGAACTGTATGATTTAGGTGAAATGGTCACATGAGAATTACCACCATGATCTTGGAAGTCCTTATACACTAAGATTAGCATCTGGTGATTCTAATGGTTTGATTATAATATGGGATGTCAAACAAGGAGAACCAAAAACTGAATTCAGTGATGGCAACAAACCTATACAAGGTAATATATAAATAACATGTACTGCATAGTTAAACCATGGGAACTAAAAATGAACAGTAATGAAATAAAAAAACCAATCCCAGGTAATACATTTTGTATATCATGTGAATTAATTTTTACTGCAAAAAGAGATTCAAGAAATCTGTAAAAGCAAACAACTTCAACGCAGCGAGAAAAATCCCGCACCCAGAGGTGGTCCTCAGCTGGCCCCTAAATAAAATTGTGTACTAGTTCAGTGAAAATGGACGTCACACTAAACTCCAAAACACATAAATGAACTAAAATTAAAAAAACATACAAGACTAACAAAGGCCAGAGGACTTGGGACAGGCGCAAAAATGCGGCGGGGTTAAACATGTTTTGTGAGATCTCAACCCTCCCCCTATACCTCTAGCCAATGTAGAATAAAGAAACACATAGCAATACATGTTTATTTGTTTGTTTATTTGTTATCCCTTTTAAGTATTATTTTGTCCTTTATAAGAATTAAAATATGATAACATATATTTCTTTTTTAAGTAATGTAATTTGAATCAATTTTCCATATTTCAGATTTACAATGGTTGTCAAACCAGGATGCCTCATATGATTTACTGGTAGCTCTGCATCCTCCATACTCTATGATACTATGGAATGCAGACACAGGGACCAAGTTATGGAAGAAATCATACACAGAAACATTGTTATCATTCTCATTTGACCCATTTAACCATAGAAATGTTGCATGTAGGTAACAGTTATTGCATACATTCTTAAAGATTATTATTGATAATGTTATTAATTATAAAAACCTACATGGAACCTAGATAAGACACTTCAAAATCGCATCTATGGGTGGGAGTTTTTGTACAATGAAAGTGTATGAAAATTCTTAAATAACCTTCATAGGGGTTACACCATTTTCAAAGTGCCTTCCATGGGTACTATGTATGTCGTAATGGAACAGCCCAGGATCTTCAATGATTATATGTTTATCTTTTAATTGAATGTATATGGAAATGGGATATTTTTTTATATCTTAAGTCTCCGATTTGCCAGAGTCTATTGTAGTAACATTGAACTTGATCAAACATGCTTTGAAGATGCAAGAAATCTCAATCTCACTTTACAAGATTACTATTGTCAAAAATTTAAAGTAATTGGTTAATTCATGGTTTGTGGCATTACTATATATACTTCTTGAGAGAATCTTAATTTGCTATTTTATTATTTGATTTCAGTTTTAGGACAAGATAGTATCATTTTCATTGAAGACTTCTCCATTACAAAGACTCCTTCAGATAATGGAAAGAAATTTTATATCTGTAGTCCCTCTAGTCAAGGTAAATTTTATTCATCCTGCAAGTCAACTTCTTGACCGTGAATTGTACTACCAGAAGAGCTAACAGTAGATATCTCGAAAGTGACCGGCTTGCTGGCTATATTTAATTTCTGAAGTAATCGTTCATCACATAAAGTTTTATCTGCTCCGTCATCTAGCAAGGCAAATGTTTTGCAAGAGTTACCGTTCTGACCCTTAACGAGGACAGGAATAATCCCGAAACAGTTCTTAATCATAGAACCTTTAGTAGCTGCGCAATTAACTGAAGGCTGGGTAGCTGCATGATCAAAACCGGGCTTAGACCAACTATGCAATAAAATATTATGCTTAACATTACAGTCAGATACAGTGCATGCTTTTGGTTTTCTACAATTGTTAGCAAAATGCTTCCCTTTCAAACAATTATAACACAATTTTAACATGTGTACTAATTTATACCTATCATCTAAACTCATTGACTTGAATTTGCTACAAGATGTCAAATCTACACATGTACCTGTACAACAGTTACATTTGTGCTCATACTTAGCTGTGTTATTTAAACTTTGAGTACTTAACATAGTAACCTTACTCTTAACTGTATCATTATTACAATGTTTACTTGTAAAAACCCTATTATCAGTCTTGTTCTGATTGTTTTCTCTACAAAGATCGTAACCATACATAGAACTAGCAGTGCGTGATTTTTCGTCTACAAATTTAGCTAAATCAGAAAACCAGGGTTCTCTACCAGACTCGCTAATTGAATGAGCAATATCGACCCATCTTGTTCTCATATGCATTGGAAGGCGTTTAACAATACACCTTAAATTTTCAGAATTATCAATATCTGAATTAAAGCCTAACTGAGACAATGTGATTTCACATTTTTGCATTTCTAATGCCAATTCAGATAAACCTTCAAATATCTGACGCTTTAATCTGAGCGCCGTACACTAATTTTTCAATAAATGATCTAGCAATTACATGTGGCCTACCGTATCTGGAGTACAATATTGCCCTAGCACGTTTGTAACCCTCATCAGAATCTAATTATACATAATCTTCTATACAACACTTTGCTTCACCTCTACAGTACTGAATTAAATAACTCAGTCTCAAACTATTATCACTTATTCTACCTTCAATGTTTGTCTCAAAGTTCCTTATAAACTTACTATAGTCTAACAGAGTTCCATTAAAAGTTAATAATTCTGGTTTTGGCAAATTAAACCCTTCATGAAGTGTAGATGCTAGGCTTTGAAAAGCTGAATCTATGCTAGAAACACTTACATCCGAAAATCCAGACTGAGCACTGATTCCCTGTGTACTGTTATTAATGTTCATCGTTGGTTTATCAGTTGCTGCAGTTTGTCCGGAAATAGAGTTCATATTAATACATTCCTTTTCACTCTCATGAATAGAGCTCTGTAATGTTTGCGAGACTGTTTGCGAAATGTTCCGAATGTTCATGATTCCACTGCTTCTTGCCACACTGATTCTTCGAGATTGGCCTCTTCCAGCTCGAATCGTTGATTAAATACCTGTTGTCTGAATTTAATTTCTATTTGTGCACGCTCTAGTTCATGCTGTTCACGTTCTAGTTCATGGTGTTCTGATAATTTCCTGAGTTTAAGTTCTGCAATGAGCCGCTTAGCTTTGGCACTGCGTAATCTAGATTGTGATGAAACTGAAGATCGTGAACTCAAACGGCTATCAATTGAAACTGTATCACTTTCTTCGGGTATTTCCTCTTCATGCGATTTTTCACTTGCGATATACTGGGAAAATCTATCCCGGAATTCTACAAAGTTCTCATGACAACGTTCATAGTTCACTTCCAAATTTGCTATAACTTCTGATTGTGTACACAAATCTAAACACTGTAAGTGTGCTAACTTAAATTGTTCAAACCTTTCACATAACTTTGAATATAACTGTTTTACATGTTCCACGTTCTCATATGAAATTAAATTCTTCTCCAATTCTTTGTACAATTTAGTAAGCTGCGCTAAATTCGTACTACGAGTCCGTTTTACATCACCGAAGTCCAGAAAGTCTTCATTCCGTCTATCGGTAGCCATTTTTCACCAAATAGTCAAATTTGGCACAATTTTAGAATTTCCTCCAGAACTTGATAATTGTCTCCAAAGTTGAGAATTGTACGAATCACATTGGTTAACTTATGGGCGAAGAAATGAGTATGCGAGTTTGCACCATGTATCTATCTTTTATTCATATATAATATCATATGGTCGCTAACAATCGATTCTCTACAAATAAAGAATAATTTCACATAAGTAAAAATACATAAATTATAATAAGATACATGTTTAAGTGTTCACATTAAACTAAACAAACAATAAAAATCATTTCATTCATGTATCATAAGTTCTCTCATAAGTTAAATTACGTTTAAAATAATAATTAAAATTTACGCATATTTCTAATAAATAGTATACAATGTTTTCTCTCTTTAAATAAGTTTTGATGTAATAAAAAGAAAGTATACATAAAGGGTTTCTTACCCACTATAATCTGTCTAATAAAAAACAATGTGCATCCGTATGTAATCAAATAAAGTCTAGACGACAAAGCGCACGGCAAAGGCGTAACGTCATAAAACAGAAACGGGAAAATGTGTTATTCAAAAGAGCGCAACGTTACATTAGCGCTTTCATAAATAAATAGTAAAAACTGTGTTTCGTATTCTTACAAGAATAAATGAATATGTTAGTTAAACAATTAATAAATAATTAACTTATATTTAAAATTTGAATATTTGAAATCTTACACATGGTCTGCATTTAAGCAATGCTGTTTTATTTTTAATATGGATGACAACAATCAGGAATTATAAAACTAAACATTTGAGCAAGGATGTTAAATTGCAGCATCAGAAAATAACCATGATCCATGTTTTTCTTCCGGTTTCTAAACCTCATACAAGTAAATTTTATATTTTCAAACAATGTATGTATATTGTATATATATTTGTACTTCTACTTCTAGAGATATAGTTTTTATGTATTTCCCTTTTTGTCGAGCCTTCGACTTTTGTCGAAAAAGCCAGACATAGCGATCCTACATTCCGTTGTCGGTGTCGTTGTTGTCGTCGGCGGCGTTCACAAATATTCACTCTGTGGTTAAAGTTTTTGAAATTTTAATAACTTTCTTAAACTATCCTGGATTTCTACCAAACTTGGACAGAAGCTTGTTCATGATCATAAGATTATATTCAAAAGTAAATTTTGTAAAAAAACAGTTCCATTTTTCCGTATTTTACTTATAAATGGACTTAGTTTTTCTGCCAGGAAACATTACATTCACTCTGTGGTTAAAGTTTTTGAAATTTTAATAACTTTCTTAAACTATCCTGGATTTCTACCAAACTTGGAAAGAAGCTTGTTTATGATCATAAGATAGTATCCAGAAGTAAATTTTGTAAAAAAAAAATCAATTTTTTCCTTATTTTACTTATAAATGGACTTAGTTTTTCTGCCAGTTAACATTACATTCACTCTGTGGTTAAAGTTTTTA
This sequence comes from Mytilus californianus, assembly GCF_021869535.1. NCBI lineage: Eukaryota > Metazoa > Mollusca > Bivalvia > Mytilida > Mytilidae > Mytilus > Mytilus californianus. The sequence continues at coordinate 53,095,055 of NW_026262679.1, read as the reverse complement.
AAATTTGACTAACTTTCTTAAACTATCCTGGATTTGTACTACACTTGGACAGAAGCTTGTTTATGATTAAAAGCTAGTATCTAGAAGGAAATTTTGATAAAATTTTGTTCCATTTTTTCCGTATTTTACTTATAAATGGACTTAGTTTTTCTTTCAGTCAACATTACATACATTCTGCAGTTTAAGTTTTTAAAACATTTATGAGATTCATAAATTATCCTGGATTTTTACCAAACTTGGACAGAAGCTACTTACAATCAAAAGATAGTATAGAGAGGAATATTTTTATTCATTTTTTTCAGGCTAAATGTCTGTAGCAATAGATATTTAAAAACAACCGAAAGCTGTATTTATTATTTTTTCTTTAGCTTCCTCACTGAAGGCAGAGAGTTTAAATGGTAGTTTAGAGAAAAAATCCATGTCATCAAAGAATCTAGCCAAGAAAATGAGTTCAATTCTTGTTGGGGAACCATCAAAGAAGTAAGATGTTTTTTCATTGGCTATCTTTTTAGTCTTAATACAAAAGTAGTGATTGAAATCAAATGAATTGGATCAGACTTTTCGTAAATATCGTAAATTTTTGGTGATTTGGTCTTGTGATATCTTTTCTAATTTAAAAGATTTATAATTCATTTGGATTTGAATGCAAAAATAATCATTTACCATTTGAAAAATTTGGCTTTGATAAACTGGAACATGTTGATAGTTTTAATTTACAAAGTTTAATAAATAACAATTCTTTCTTATACTTTTTACATCTGTGCTTTCCAATATGTGTTTTCAGTTGCATACATAACATGGCTAATCTATAACACAGAACAGTCATGATCAGTGATATATACTGCATAATGGGAACCATCACTTATAAAATCTTATTTCTTCATTTCTTAGAACGACTGCTGACATAGAATCCATGGCTTTAAATGAATGTTTACAATTGCTCCATCATCAGTCATGTCGACACCATCTCATATTACTGTACCCAAGGGAAATTCTTATCTTAGATCTAGAAATTAACCAGACTGTGGGCATTATACAAATGGAAAGATCAGGATCACCATATGTGCAGGTAATACACTGTCGTATTAATATGGAAAAAATAATTTTGGTGACCACAGTTACAGAGAATATCTCCCTCCAAAGGGCACCTTGATAGGTTAATAAAATTATCTGTATCTGTATCCTTCCAGACATTTATATATGGATGAAAACAATTGTAGAAATATAGATTCTACCACTGTATCGAGTGTGATATGATATTTATCCACTTGAGACAGTTAAATTTTCAAATTTAAAATGTGAGGCTTGCTGAGTGTTTTAAATATTTGAAATTTAACTGTTGAGAGTTGATAAATATCGTATTGCACTAGATTTGGTGGTGGAATCTCTTTCTCTAATGATTTTTAAACAATATGCAGACAGACTCAATCCTTTTTTTCCGATGATCTGCAAAAAAGATGTGTTCTTTCTATGTGACGTCATCAGGCATGGTCACTTTTTTCATGACGTCGCAATAAAAAATTCAGAGGAAAGCAAGAAAATTTGACGTCATAATCCAATTTTGACCAATGAAGAACCGAGATCAAACAAACTACACGTTGATTAAATAAAAATAATCAACAGGTCAGGAAAAGGGTAAATTGTGTAAGAATTAGAGAAATTAGTCTAAAAGGTACTGTGGATTCCTTATTTTTTGTGGGATACTAATTTTTATGGTTTTTGTGGATACAATTGAACAATGAGTTTCAATGTTCAATGAAGTACAAATTGTCTATAGGCTTGTGTAGAGACTTTGGCAAAACCACGAAATCATATATCAAAGAAAATACAATTTTTCTTCTAACCACGAAAAATAAATGCATCCACAGGAAATAAAAAAAATTAGATAAGGGAAAACTTATTATACTTAATGTTGTTGCTGTATGAATGTTATTTCACTTTAGTTTATGCAAAGCAAAAGTGATTTCATAATCTTATTACATTATATTTTTGATAACATAATTACTCATCATTTCTTTTTTTAATCATCAGGTATTATCCTTAAGGCAGAGAGATGTTTTGATTTGTTTACATGAGAATGGAAGTCTCACAGCGAGGGTTAGAAGGAAAACCAATGTAATCAATACACCTGCATCTGAGGGGACGGGAGCATTTGGTAATTATTTTATCAAGATACAGATACATGTGATGTTTTTCAGCATTTTGGTTTGGGTTTCCCTTTATATTAATTTTCTTTTAGTATATCATCATATTTCATTTTATGTTGTTACTTTGAAAAAACCTTGAGTTTTATAATTTTTGTTATATGTTATAGCTATAGATTAAACTTTAAACTGAGAATGTTTTACAAAGACATACACCTTTGGAGGTGGGGAAGTTACTCTTTTTTCATTTGACACTAATGAATTATGGATGATAAATGTCCAATGGAAAATATTTCTAACCCTATTAAGAACAGGAACATGTTAATGTGATATGAGTATTAACCCTTTTTTTGTGCTAAAGGACAGAATGATCCTGATTTTTAAAGTTCTTACACACAAAGTAGAAGGTAATAGTCCACCAGCAGATGCTTTCCTCATTTGGACACATTACTCAGACTCTAAGCTGTCTAGATTTTGCACTTAAACTTTAAAATACAATGAATTAAAATTTAACAATATTAATTCCAATAACGATGGAAATGCAGCAAATATCAGATTTAAAGTCTTAGTTTAACCCTTACAGTGATATAACCCCTGTGTTCTCGCTCTTGAGATCACCCTGTTACCATGATTCCACAGAGGTGGCTAAGATGACTTGACTGTGGACATAATTTAGGATATCAGTCATATTCTGCCACAAAGATTAAAATATATTTGAGCATGATTTACAAGTAAGGTTCTAAGCTGATTGTAGAAGATAAATGAGACAATGAAGATTGTTGTTTTCTGTTACAGATGACTCTCCTCCTCCAATGTCAATGGATATGATGTATGACGTGAGATGTCAGTCAGATTCTATGAGAGTGACGAGAAACAGTAAAGTTTGTTGTATAACATGTTGCCCTGTATCAGAGAAGACAATAACATTGTCAGTAACAGATGGGAGAATGATTTTCTGGGAAATATTGTTAGCACAGGTAAAAGTTTAAAAAAATCTAGGAAACCATGTACCCTATGTGGGTCAGACTGTTGGATGGATGGACAAATGAATGGACAGTGGTAAAACAATATGCCACCTGATATTTTGTCATGGGGGCACCAACAAAAATTGAAAGTTATCTTGACAAAAAATATTGAAGCTAAATTTTACCGTAATAAAATATTATTAGTACAGTAAAAAATTATTTAAATGGCAATTTGAAAGATAAATATCAAATTCTGAATAAGTGGTAACATACTTGCGGTATAATTCAGTTTCATTGAAATGGGCAGAAATAAAATATTTGATGAACATGGATGAGGCCTCAACAAATCAACACAAATTCACAGACAAAAACACACATTTAAAGGTTAGCATATAGAAAAGTGTACATCCTTTATGTAAGCTGTAAATTGTCCTAGTCTACGCAAGTTTTGAATGAGACTAAAGATAGAATATTTTAAAGATTGAATATTGACTCCTCTAATTGTTCTAAAATAATTCTTTATTTTACAGAATCCATCAGTGATTTCCACACCAAAGGGTGTCTGCACAAAATTAGATTTTCCTGTAATAAGTGACATTCCAGCGCCAAAGTCAGTATTGAGTAGTATGATTGGCCATCATAGCATTCCAATAGGTCATGGTCATCTGAAGTTTGTAATGACTGGGTTACTGTCTGGTGTTGCACCTGCAGTAACAGTCCTCAGAATGTGTCCCCCAATGACCACAAAGAACTATCATATCTACAACCCACTCTTGGCTTTGGGTTAGTACTATTTTGAATGTTTTATTGAATGTTCTGTTCAGGTGCCTGAGAGAAGACTTATGTTAATGGAAGTGGGAAGTCTGCTGCCATCTTGTATCACAAATGATTGCAACCAATTTATCTAGTAACTAATAACAACATTTCTGCTTATATCAATATAAAATAAGGAGATGTGGTATGATTGCCAATGAGACAACTATCCACAATAGACCAAATGATGTAGATGTTAGCAATTATAGGTTCACTGAACATGATATACAGCAACAAACGACAACCACAGAATTTAAGGCTTCCGACTTGAGATAGGCACATACCTAATATGGTGATGTTTAACAATTTTGTGGGGGCCAAACCCCTAATCTATCAGTTTGTTAATCCTCAACTTATTGAAAACACCATGACAGAATGACAGAATCATACAAAACTTGCACAGAGTCATCTTCAGGAGATAAGTTGTGCACTGGAAATTTTAAATTTTGTTCTGAGTGATTATTAAGGGTTTCCTATACCTAAACAAGGACTTTGCCATTCCTGTTTTTATACGACCGCAAAAATTAAAAATTTTTTGGTCGTATATTGGTATGACGTTGGCGTCGTCGTCGTCCGGCGGCGTCGTCGTCGTCGTCTGGCGTCGTCCGGCGTCGTCCGAAGACACATTGGTTTTCGCACTCTAACTTTAGTTTAAGTGAATGGATCTCCATGAAATTTTACCATAAGGTTCAATACCACGAAAGGAAGGTTGGGATTGATTTTGGGGGTTATGGTACCAACAGTTAAGGAATTAGGGGCCAAAAAGGGGCCAAAAATAAGCATTTTTGTAACTTCCAGACAATAACTTGTGTGTAAGTGTATGGATCTCTCTGACATTGTACCACAAGGTTCCATATCACAAAGGAAAGGCTGTAATTGATTTTGGGGGTAATTGCCTCAAAATTTTAGGAATTAGGGGCCAAAAAAGGGGCAAAAAACAAGCATTTTTCTAGTTTCATGACAATAACTTGTGTGTAAGTGTTTGGATATTTCTGAAATTGTACTACAAGGTTCCATATCACAAAGGGAAAGCTGGAATTGAGTTTGGGGGTAATTGCTCGAAACGTTTAGGAATTGGGGGCCAAAAAGGGGCCAAAAATAAGCATTTTTCTAGTTTCCAGACAATAACTTGTGTTCAAGTGTATGGATCTCTCTGAAATTGTACTGCAAGGTACCATACCACAAAGGGAAGGCCGGGATTGAGTTTGGGGGTGATGAATCATAAGGGGGTTCAAAAAATTTGGGGGGGGATTTTTTTTTTTTCTTTTTTTTTCTTTTTTTCCTTTTTTTTTTCTTTTAAAATTTTCCATTTTAAGTTGGTTATTTCTGATTAATATTTAAAAGCAAATAATAATGATATGGTAGGAGATACACACCAAACAGGATGTGTAAATTATTATCTAATAAGTATTGTGCAATAGCAAGAAATTTTCAATTGCACAGTATTACACAATAGCAAGAAATCTTCAATTGCACAGTATTGCGCAATAGCAAGAAATCTTCAATTGCACAGTATTGCGCAATAGCAAGTAATATCCAATAGCACAATATTGCGCAATAGCAAGAAATTGTCAATTGTACAGTATTGCGCAATAGCAAGAAATATTCAATTGCACAGTATTGTGCAAAAGAAGATACTTCGTAAAAATTGCTTATTTCTTGATCAATTTCAATGGGGTTTTATTCTTGAATTCTTGGGGTTCTTTAATATGCTGAATCTCACCGTGTATTAAGTTTTTGGATTTTGGGCCCCGTTTTTAAATTGGTCCACATTGAGGTCCAAAGGGTCCAAAATTTAACTTTGTTTGATTTCATCAAAAATTGAATTATTGGGGTTCTTTGATATGCTGAATCTAACCGTGTATTTAGATTCTTAATTTTTGGTTCCGTTTTCAAATTGGTTTACATTAAGGTCCAAAGGGTCCAAAATTAAACTTAGTTTGATTTTAACAAAAATTGAATTCTTAGGGTTCTTTGATATGCTGAATCTAAACATGTATTTAGATTTTTGATTATGGGCCCAGTTTTCAAGTTGGTCCAAATCGGGGTCCAAAATTAAACTTTGTTTGATTTCAACAAAAATTGAATATATGGGGTTCTTTGATATGCTGAATATAACCATGTATTTAGATTTTTGATTTTTGGGCCCCGTTATCAACTTTGTCCACATTGAGGTCAAAAGGGTCCAAAATTTAACTTTGTTTGATTTCATCAAAAATTGAATTATTGGGGTTCTTTGATATGCCGAATCTAACCGTGTATTTAGATTCTTAATTTTTGGTTCCGTTTTCAAATTGGTCTACATTAAGGTCCAAAGGGTCCAAAATTAAACTTAGTTTGATTTTAACAAAAATTGAATTTTTAGGGTTCTTTGATATGCTGAATCTAAACATGTATTTAGATTTTTGATTATGGGCCCAGTTTTCAAGTTGGTCCAAATCGGGGTCCAAAATTAAACTTTTTTGATTTCATTAAAAATTGAATTCTTGGGGTTCTTTGATATGCTGAATCTAACCATGTATTTAGATTTTGGATATTGGACCATAATAGGTGAATGTCCAATTTAAAATTTTTAAGTTCTTAGACCACATTCATTCTGTGTCAGAAACCTATGCTGTGTCAAATATTTAATCACAATCCAAATTCAGAGCTGTATCAAGCTTGAATGTTGTGTCCATACTTGCCCCAACTGTTCAGGGTTCGACCTCTGCGGTCGTATCAAGCTGCGCCCTGCGGAGCATTTTATTACTATTTGGAGGTGGCAAGAAGACTCACACTTTTTTTTTACTGTCTTGAAACTAAATTGTTTATTCTATTTTACAGGTAACAATAATGGTATTATTCAAATCCTAAATATATCATCTGGAGAAATAGAGAAGGAATATAGTGTACACACAACTACAGTCAGGTAAATATCACTAATGAAAAGTTGCATTATTGCAAAGTTGAAGAAATCTGTTTTAATTTTTCTAGAAATATCATATTCTGTTCACCTGGATATTTTGCTATGTTTCTAATTTTTTGGTGATTTTCTTTAATATGCTTTCCTGTTTTTATCCTTTTATAAACTGGGTCATCCTGAATATGCATGAAACAAGGTAAGAATATTGTTGCGAAAATCCTGCACAATGAGCTAAATATGGCTACACACCAAATAATGTATCTTCGAAAATAAGTTGGTTAACAGTATACAGCATTATTCAATATTAAGATATAAAATTATGTAGGATTTATATATAAACAAAAACAGTGAAGACAGCCAAGTATATTTGCACAAATATATTAACATAAAACAAAAATGAACTCATGAGACTGTTATTAACATACTAGATTCATTAGTTTTACCACAATCAGGGAAATAGCATTGAAAATACTTCAAGTGCTGTTTGTTGTTTCTCTAGACACAGAGATGATGAAGTATGATGATTAATATGATCAGTAGTAAGGCAATACTGTGGATTCATTTATTGTGTTTATTTTTCGTGGGTACCAATTTTCGTGGATTAAGGAAAAATTGTATTTTCATGGATATTTGATTTCATGTTTTTACAAAATTGTGCATACAGGTCTATAGAAAAAATGCTCTTCCTTTGAACTTTTAAGTTCAAGGATGATTTGTACGAGGAAGATCATGAAAATTGGTATCCAAATATTAATAATGAATTCGCAGTACATGTTAATCTGTAGCTATTCAGCAGATAATCAGGCAAATATGTAATTTTTTTTATGAAAGGAAATTAAAATTGTTTTTATATGTTTTGCATTTTAGAGGTATTGAATGGTGCAGTTTACAGAGCTTCATGTCCTTTTCCTACCCAAATCCAGGACCAACAGGACAAGTGAAAAATGAAATTGTATTTGTTGATGTATCTTCTGGTTAGTATGGATAAAAACTAATTCTAGAGCACACACATGACAGACATCTCAGCACACAACTGGATGCTTTTACATTTTCAGCTGCATGCTGAGTTTTTTGTTTCGAGATTTGCTTAATTTAATGCAGTTTTTGAACAAAAAAAAACATATTTTACCTGAAAAGAATTTTCTGGTGATTGACAATTTTCAGCTTGAGGTCAGGAAAAGAAGATGCATAAAGGGCATTGATTGGTAATATACACATACATTTGCATTAACGAAATTGTTCTAAAGTGGTACCAGGTACTCTTTTAATATTAAATGATAAATTATTGTTTGTTTTAGTCTTAAACATTTTTTTTTTCACAGATAACTGTAATATGTGAAAAGTTATATTGTTTTAAACAATGATTTTATCTAAATGATAGATAGGTCTGTTTCCTGGCTTGAGAATTACTTTTTTTTTACGACTTCTTAAATTTTAAAACCTTAGCTATGCCTACCTTTTCCTAAAATAAGATATGATAACATTGTATTTTCATGAGAAATTCCAGAAAAATATACTAGACTTGAAAGTCGTTCAATTACAAATTTAATATTTGCATTTGACAGTTTTTTTTTATCCCTAGACCGCTGGGCGGAGGTGGCATAAAGGTTAACCATAATCAGTCTGTACATCCCTCTGTCTGTCCGTACTACCAGCAATTAGTTTCTGTTCTCTTAACTTTAGTTTGCCTCAACTAATGTTATGAAACTTATACACAATGCTTATTACCACCAAACACAGATCAAGATTGAATTTGGGTAGCAACACTTTCACTGTTCTCAAGCTATTATAAAAATAAGAAGATGTGGTATGCCAATGAGACAACTATCCACCCTTTATGAATGGAAAAATTGCTGACTTTTGTGTTCCACACTCGAACTTTACTTTGCCACAGCTAAATGTTTTGAAACTTGTACACAATGCTTATTGCCACCAAACACATATCAAGTTCAAAATTTGGGTGGCGTCACTTTCACTGTTCTTATGTTATGCCCCTTTTTTGCTCACCTGGCCAGAAGGGCCAAGTGAGCTTTTCTCATCACTTGGCGTCCGTCGTCGTCGTTAGCTTTTTACAAAAATCTTCTCCTCTGAAACCACTGGGCCAAATTTAACCAAACTTGGCCACAAACATCATTAGGGTATCTAGTTTAAAAAATTTGTCCGATGACCCTGCCAACCAACCAAGATGGCCGCCATGGCTAAAAATAGAACATAGGGGTAAAATGTAGATTTTGGCTTATATCTCCGAAACCAAAGCATTTAGAGTAAATCTGACACGGGTAAAACTGATTATCAGGTCAAGATCTATCTGCCTTGAAATTTTCAGACAAATCTGACAACCTTTTGTTGGGTTGCTGCCCCTGAATTGGTAATTTTAAGGAAATTTTGCAGTTTTTGGTTATTATCGTGAATATTATTATAGATAGAGATAAACTGTAAACAGCAATAATGTTCAGCAAAGTAAGATCTACAAATAAGTCTTCATGAGCAAATTGTCAGTCGACCCCTTTAGGAGTTATTGCCCTTTATAATCAATTTTTAACAATTTTTGTAAATTTTTGTAATCTTATACAAAAATCTTCTTCTCTGAAACTACTGAGACAAATTTAACCATACTTGTCCACAAACATCATTAGGGTATCTAGTTTAAAAAATGTGTCCGATGACCCCGCCTTCCAACCATCATGGCTGACTTGGTTAAAAATAGAACATGGGGGTAAAATGCAGTTTTTGGTTTATATCTCTGAAACTAAAGCATTTAGAGCAAATCTGACAGGTGGCGAAAATGTTATCAGATTTAGATTTATCTGCCCTGAAATTTTCAGATGAATCCGACAACCTGTTGTTTGGTTGCTGCCCCTGAGTTAGTAATTTTACAGAAATTTTACAGTTTTTTGTTATTATCTTAGATATCATTATAATATCTAATATCTAATACTATTAATTATGATTTTAACCTTATTTTACATGATTTCCAAAGCATCAGTAAATACAGGTGAGCGACACAGGCTCTTTAGAGCCTCTAGTTTAAGTTTCAAAGAAAACAAAACATCAATAGGTTTGAAAAAGTACATTGAGTCTTGCATTTACAAGCGGGGGCATGCCATCAGTGTCCCATGGACACATTCTTCTTTATTTCTGTACTGCTTCATTCAAATATGGAGTAGATTAAGAAAGGGAAAGATTTTATCAGGTGAAAACATCACAGTAGAAATTTCTAAATATGGAGGAAAATAATCCATTTTTCTTAATGGATGTTTTTCTGTGTAGAATCTCAAAAGACAGAAGTCTGCACAATCATACGAGGAATTTCTGCTGGTACAAAAACAAAGTGATCAAATAATTTTAATGTTGTATTTTTATAGGTAAAATTACCCATGTCAGACCAAATAGAGACCATGAATCTCCTATAGAAATATTGAGAGTGTCTTATTCAAGGTAAGATAAATGTCCATCATATCTTTGAAAGCTGTTTTTGCCAGAAATCTTTACTGTGAAATGGTTTATATGTTTGTGTAGTTTAATTTTTACCATTTCTAGAGCCAAACCTGTTGATGTTTGTTGTTGTGATCTTCCTAAAACACTAAATTTACATGACGGATAACATTTGCAACTTTATAGTAATCGTGAAATCAGGAAAAATAAACCCCTTTGAAAAATTCCCCAGTTTACATTATTTAAATTTATTTTTTTAAATCTATTTAAGTTATCATCAATCTCCTCTGTCATCAGTTTTTTTTTCTTAAAAGAACCCAGAAGATATTTATTTTGATGTTAGTTCTTTTTCCAATTTGTATAGAAACCTCTTTATATGCATACCTGTATGTATTTAATAGGAATTACTTTGTGATTGGATTTAAAGACAAACCAACAGAACTATGGGATGTAAAGACATTAACAATGCTACGAGAGACAGGTAAAAGTCTGCCGATACCAACTGCAATAGAGTGGTCACCATCATTTGGGGGTAAAACTTCCAAGAAGAAACACAGTCATTTGTTAGCCCTTAGTCACACACCAGAGAGTGATGAGAATAGTTCAGCAGTAACTATGTCACAGAGTACAACTTCTACAATCGAATCCATGGAAAGGTAGAGTATTCTGCTTATAAGTAACAACTTGATTTTAGTATATTGTGGATTCATTATTATTTGTGGTAAACCAGTTTTCGTGGATTTCATGTGTGTCCAGGAAGCAAGAATTCAACAAAGTACATATTTTGTATAGGCTGTATTCGGACTTTGGCAAAACCATGAAATAAAATATCCACCAAAAAAATAATTTATTTCCTCAATCCATGAAAATGTTTACTAAGGAAATGAAATGTTTTTGGTAGAGAAGCAGCAAATACCAAGTTAAAGGTTTCACCCTGCATGGGAAAAAAATCTCTGTCTGAGAAGAGCTCAAGACTTAGTATCTAGACCATTAACAATAGAAATGGTTTTGGTATACTTTTTTGTGTGTGTGTAAGATAGTTTTGTCTATTTTTGGGACAGTTACTAAAACATTTTAAAACATTTATCTCTTTTCAAAATAGTAATAATTGTAATTTATTCCTGTTCTAATTTCAGTAAGTCCTCTGCACAGAGAGAACATTTAGTGTACTCAGATATGGATGGCAGTCTGTACCATTTCATTATAGAAAACAACACATTTGTAGATGCCTCAAAAATTCCACCAGAGGTAAGGGAAATTTATTATTTCTTAATTTTATTTGAATGCAACTTACAAACATTCAGCTTCTTCCCACAGCATAATAATAATTAATTCCTTCTATGTTGATTTTTTTTGTCAAATGTTGAAATTATAGTAATTTCACTAATGTGAGATTATCATAACTTGCGTCCTCTTTTACATTTTTAGCTCACCTGGCCCAAAAGGGCCAAGTGAGCTTTTCTCATCACTTGGCGTCCGTCGTCTGATGTCGTTGTCGTCGTCCTTTAACTTTTACAAAAATCTTCTCCTCTGAAACTACTTGGCCAAATAAAACCAAACTTGGCCTAAATCATCCTTAGGGTATCTAGTTAAAAAAATGTATCTGATGACCCCGCCCATAAACCAAAATGGCCGCCATAGCTAAAAATAGAACATGGGGGGTAAAATGCAGTTTGGCTTATATCTCTGAAACTAAAGCATAAGAGCAAATCTGACATGTGGTAAAAATGTTCATCAGGTCAAGATCTATCTGCCCTGAAATTTTCAGACGCATCAGACAACCCGTTGTTGTGTTACTGACCCTGAATTGGTAATTTTAAGGAAATTTTGCAGTTTTTGGTTATTATCTTGAATAATAAAATAGATAGAGATAAACTGTAAACAGCATAAATGTTCAGCAAAGTAAGCTCTACAAATAAGTTAACATGATCAAAATTGTCAATTGACCCTTTCAGGATTTATTGCCCTTTCAAGTCAGTTTTTCACAATTTTTCGTAATTTTTTGTAATCTCTTACAAAAATCTTCTCCACTTAATTTACTGGGCCAAATAGAATTAAACTAAACCACAATTTTCAATAGGGTATCTTGATTGAAAAATGTATCAGATGACCCTGTCATCCAACCAACATGGCCATGATGGCTAAAAATAGAACATAGGGGTTTACTATAGAATTCTATGGGAAAATAAAAAAAAATAAATAAAACAATTTCAAATGGTCACAACTCGAAAACTAAATTAAATAAAATGATAAGGGGTCTTCAGTAACTATTGTAAGACTACAATGGGATCACCTGCTTTAAATTTAACTATTGGGCCGAATTAGACCAAACGGCCTCAATCATTTTTAGGGTATCTAATACTATTTATTATGATTTTAACCTTATTTTACATGATGTCCCAAACCACAGTAGATACAAGTGAGCTACACAGGCTCTTGAGAGCCTCTAGTTCAATCTTAGTACCAGGCGCGTAGCTGCCTTTACGCAAAAAATCATTTGCTTGCACATTTTTTTCACAAAAAAAAAATAATTCTGAAATTGAATTACGGATAGTCTTTAGTCTTTACAGATTATCGTGTCGGGCGGTGTTTAAAGCTCAAATCTTTGATGTCGTAGCAGTGACTAATAAGGAACTTTGAGTCTTACATGCAGTATTAACATTTAATAATACAGGCTCAATACAATCACCTTGAAAACATCTTAGATTTATATCCCTTACTTATAAGTCAAGACTTAAAAGTGGCAGTTAGATTTCGTATTCCCATTGTCCGTTTGTCCAAAAGACTATTGATTCACCTGAGGTATCTGTGTCCCAAATGACCTTCTACCGTTGTCGTAGAAACCTCTCCTTTGATTTGAGAATGTCCTCCGTGAGACACACAACGGGTGTCTTGCAAGAAGCAGGAACTGCTTACCCTTTTGGAGCACTTTTACTATCGTTTCATGAAAATATGGTATAGTAAGAAACAGATAGGGTATTTTTCATGTTCAAAGCAGTCACTGTAATTACTCATTATGCCCGGAGCTTCATGGGGATTCGCTTCCCTGGACCACCGCCTACGGTGCTGCCCTGGGTCACTGACTAGGGTACTACCCTGGACCAGCTGGGGACTTTGAGCGGTCCATAGCCTCCTCCCTTGACGAATCACTATAAAGTCCACAAGTATTCATAAAATAGGAGTTTGGGCGTAAATGTGATGTGAATTTCATAAGCATGGCATACCGGGAAAATGCCCGAAAACAGTTATCATTTTCTGCATAAAATGGTCCAAAAAAATTTTTCACCTTGCTTCGCTCGGCGATAGTTATGATTGCACTTTATTTAAGTCCAGCTACGCCCCTGAGTACAGTGATGACACACAAACTGAAAATATGACTATATATTTTATACAGATTTTCAAATTTGAAGGGCAAACATGGGCTATATCATAACTTCTGCATTAGATTTATATTTTCTATATTCTAAGATGATTAAGAATATTTTGACTATTTGGTCCATAAAGATAAACAGCTTGTGGCTTCCTTGTTCTTAGCTTTTCATGTTTAAAAATGATGTTAAATGTCAGTGCCATACTTTGGTTATCATTGTTGTGGCATGGGAAAATAAGGCTGTGTCTGATGAAGAAACAAAGAAAGAGAACAATGTTTTGCAGATAACCTGATTAGAACTTTTATATAAGATATGATAAGATTGCAAATGAGATGACTCTTCACCAGAGACAAATTGAAGAAGAAGTCCTATGTTTGGCTAAATATAATCTTTTGAGAATCATTTCATCTGTTGTGGTATGCTACTATCTTATTTATAATTTCTAATAATACAAATGTTTTGCAAGCCTTTTGTTTTAAAATTTAAGTTTTTATCATTTTGAGTGACAGAACATTGCACATCACTTGATTCCTTAGAAAAAAAATGTTTTGAATGTATCCCTCTTCATAAGGGTCACAGCTTGTTAACTTTGACATTCGTATCACAATGAATTGTATGAATGGAGCAGAATATGCTTACTATTTTTGTGTACTTGACTTTCAGGTGTTCATAGGGTTTGAGTTGATCAGTCTTTTTTTTTGTGTGTAATGTGTAGGGGATGATTGTATGTCTTTTATTTGGTCCATAATGTTTTTTACCATGCATTTACAGTGCCTGATTGCCCTTTTTATAATCTTCCAACTTTTTCTTTTTCTTAAATATTAACAGTACAATAATTCAACATTGGGTATAAAATAAAAACTTAACTATAATTTATAGTAAAGAATTTTATTGTGATAAAAATACATGTATATAAAAAATGTAATACAGACCATAAATTGGACAATTCAAAATTTTGCTTCCTCCACCAATAAAATCTGATCGCCATGAAATAGTACAATAGTGTTGAAAGTGATGTTAAACAGCAATTCATCAATCAAATTATAATTAAAACAAGGAATTATTTGAATCGGAATAATTTGGAATTCTGGAAAATTGATGAGAAATGTATGATTGAAACCTAACCCAACTAAAGAGGGTTAGACATGCATGCATGGCTAAGGTTTACTTAACTTTAACTGTTATTTCAGTATAAACTAACTATGCCACCTTAGCCATGCATGCATGACTTACCATGTTTAGTTGGGTGAGTTTACATCAAACAGTTCTGATCAATTTTCAAGAATTCAAAATTCTTCCAGATTCAAATAATTCCTTGTTTTAAAAACATAATATAAACTCTTACTCGATCTTTAATATACTCTCACAAGTATCTTTTTCAACTGCAAACATAATTGCATCTGATCAAAGTTATCATTATTAGTCCCCTACCGACGAAGTCGAAGGGGAATTTAGGTTTGCACTCCGTCCGTCTGTCTGTCTGTCTGTCCATCTGTCAGTCTGGCAAATCAGCTTTCCACACTTTTTTTCTTCGTTCTTAAAGATATTGATTTAATATTTGTTATATGGTTTTATCATGACAAGTTATAGATCAAGTTAGAATTTTGTTCCATTCTGATGATTCAGTCCAGAGTTTGGGTCCATAAAAAAAATCCATATCTAATGTTAGAATACTATGTTAAACCATATTTCTATACAAAGAGAGATAACTCATTTTTTTAAAGAAATTCTTTAGTAAATTGTTTAAAAATTTGTGCCAGGTTTGTTTGTTATTTTGTATTAACAAATTTTCTGAATGCTATATATATATAAAAAAAATATTATTCAGTGAAATCCTTTAATAAGTTAATAATCTATTTTCATTAAGGTATATATTTCATTACATTACATTGTGTAGATAAAAGTTGTTGACACTTTATAGATAAGTTACAAATCTATATTAGTTTGTGACAAATGAAAGAAAAAATATTTGGAACTATTAATTATATTTGATTATAATTTGAAAATAGATATACATTGTATTACATCATATCTAACTTTAGAGAACTATTAATCATATCCAATGTTAAGAGTGTTTTCCACACTTTTTTCATCATGCTTGAAGATATTGATTGATAATTGGTATATAGTTTTATCATGACAAGTTCCAGATCAAGTTCAAATTTTTGTTTTGGTCTGATAATTTTCTGCATGTTATGATCCTTGGACTTGTAAAATTCACTCATATAATCAGTTATTCACACTGTTTTTAGTCATGCTTAAATATAATGACTTGATATTTACTTTTTGTTTACACCATGACAAGTTATAGAACAAGTTAGCATTTTGTTCCAGTATAATGTAATTTTTACCCGGTAGGGGACTATGTATTGCCATGCAATACTCTCAGAATGCTTGTTATTTTTAATAATTATCCCTGTGATAACCAGCATTTGATTTAAAGCATAGGGTATGCTCAGCAATCTCTGTAATTGTTCTTTCCAATGAATCATAAATTTAATAAATGAATGCAATAAGTATATTTTTAAAATTCTTGTAAATAACACACACACAAAAAACTGTAACTGTTCATTTGATACAATATCAACAAAAGAATACAAGAACTGTGTCCCTTATTTGTGAAATATATATACCAGTACTTGTTTGTGTCAATGTTTTATCTTCAATAAGTTGTTCTCTTCTTTATATCACATTCTTTGTAAACATTTTGGAATAATCAAATTATTTAAATGATATTTCTTACACATCATAGCTCTCTAAAACATTTCATGATAGACTTTTAAATTTTTATTTATTAAAACAATGTAGAAAAATTTTTCTGAAACTATCAACTATGAAAATTTCACAATCTATTTGAAAAAAAAATCAATTTCAAATTTGATTTATTGAAAGAACAAAAACTAGAATATTTTATAACAGTGTTTGGATGTTATCACCAAAAACACTATTTAGTAGATTTCATTCAAGTTATTCCCAGAAGCAATAAAAATCCCTGAAACTGTTAAAAAAAAATGCATATTTTATTTGGTGTTTGAAATAGTGTTATTGACTATCCGTTTTAAACATCACAAGTCTTGTAATCACCATTTGAATGTACACAATATTTTACAGAATGATTCAAAATCCTAGTTCATGGTAAAATAATTACATTTATACATGTATGTTTCATTATAATACATTATTTTAATTGGCTAACAGCAATCTGGCGTCATTCTGAAATTAACCTTCATTACAAAATGAAATGTAACATTCACAATGACACGAGTTTCCACAATAAAGTGCACAGGTAAATAAAAGAAAAACTTGATAGAAATCATGTTTTCATGATCATAGCAAAAAGCTTATTGTAAGTATTGAATGCTTCTTTTAGTAATTTTATAGGGTTGTAAAAGCGTTGATCGTGCGCACATTTTTAGAATGAAGCGCTTCCATGCTCATACAAAATGTACTTTGGTCAAGGCTTTTTTTACGCCAATAAATTTACAAAAAGAAGCATTTAATTCTTAATTATATTACAAAATGATTCTATTGCTCACAGTAACTAAAAAAATTTGTCTGTTGATAATGAAATCATACTTTATGACCCTCCATTATTGGACACTTACTGTTAAATTTAACCTTCAAAGTTACATCTTTGCTATAATACACAATTTGAAATATTTGCAGTGTTTTTATGCCAAAAAATAATTAAGATTTGAAAATAACAACAGAAAAATTATTTGAATTACTGGTATACTGTAAATTCAGAACTTTGTGGGTGTATTTATTGTTGCAATTTTTGAACATTGAGCAAACAGGTGAAATTAACTTTTGTGCTAGAAAAAGCTATCAAAAATTAAAACATTGCTAAAATTTCTCAATTTAAAGTTTTTTACTATTTGATGAGGAAATGATAGTTATGCCAATAAAGCTATAAAAATTCAACCATATGTTATAAACTGTAACCATTGTCAATAAATGTATACAGCAAATTAGAAAGATTCAGAATAAAAACTCTCGAACTTATTTGCTTCGCTAATAACGTCACCACATTAGCATGATTAGACCAAGTTTGGATTCAACTATTGCTCCTTAAGATAGGAAATCAAACTGATTGTATAAGATTATAACATTTAATTAAATTGAATACAAAAGCCAAAAAAGGAGATGTTTAATGTAGATTAAATTTCAATGGAAAATAAACATATTCCTTTTAATTATATGACTACATTATTGAGGTTAGAAAATTGCAAAAATGAATTGCTCTGAAATTGACAAGAAAGGGTAAAATGTTGGTTTGGAGTACTTTTAGATGATTATCTGATGTAACAACATTACAGATTAAATCTTATAATCTCATATGTACATCTCTACATGAAATCCCATACAGAAACAGTATTGAAAAAATATCTTGTGCAATGCCCACTATTCATTCTATCTTAAAATGTAGTAAAAAAAAAACATAAAGGATATTTCACTGGTCACACAATATTACATTCTGGAATAACTGTAAATTTATAAGGAATCTAAAAGTTTTCAAAGCCAAAAATGTAAAACGATTGAGAGCAGGAAAAAGCAAAAGGATCTAAACTGAACAAATAAAAACACCTTTAAATAGGTGAAGTGTGCCAAACAGAGTTGTTGCTAGCAAAAGTGCATAATTTGATAAATTTATAATTCTAACTTAATAGAAGGATAGATTTGTTATATGTAGCTTAGCTTTCTTTGCCCCACCCCCTGAACGACAACCAATCCACAGTTTTCCACTGATATCAATATCAAGTGACCATGGAAACAAAATACCATATTCTTTCACAACTTTGCATGATAGTAGATAACCCTCTTCAGAAAGCACATGTAAAGCATGAGCAAAATGGTCAGTCACTATTATTTGACCAACTTTGGTTGTTACAAAGTCTAAAGGATCAAATAATTTGTAACTTGAATTGATCTTAGGATGACCCTGATAAATCCATCTGACCTGTCCTTTCCTGTTTATGACCACCACCCTCCCATGGTAGAAAGACATCTTGTCTATAACTAATATTTCATTGTTTATATTTGTTGTGATTCTGTAAGGAGTTGTAAACAGTCTTTGTCTGTATGAATTATACTCGAAAGATTGTTTTTGTTTCTTATCCATCCCAAATATCATTACTTTTGTATTGCTTTCATTTCCAACCTTAAATAAACTCTCTATATCACAGTAATCTTTGACACCAAGTATTATCTTGTTGTATTTAGTCACATGAACACAACAAATAAATGTTTTATTTGGTGTTACTGACAGGAAAGGTTTGACCCCCTCTCCATTAAACAAATGTAACCAATTATATTTATTTAAATTTAAGAGAATTTCATTGCTTGGTGTCACTGACATGTCCCTCACCATAATTGGTAAATCCTTTGATGTGATTATATTGTCATTTATATGCATTATACGCAAAACTTGGGACTGATAGTCTGATATTAAAGCTTTTTGATTATTTTGTGTTATAATTTTTTGAACAGTAAATAAATTTGTTTCATAACTCTTTAGTAATTCCATGTTTATATTTAAATGTGTTTTTCTTCTCTGGACTTGAATTCCAAATGATCTAGCTGTTTCTATAGTCCTCCTTGGAACAAGACTTTCAATCTCTTGTAGCAGTATGTTGAAGTGAAATTCGGGTAGACAACTTAAAATTTCTACGAGTACCTTTAAAATATTATCGTCATCATTTCTTTCCATGGCTGCTTGTAGTTTGGTTTGAAAACCTTTCAGAATTTGTTTAATGTGATTTATGTTTGTTTTAAAATGTATGAAATTTGACTGAATTTGTCTCTGTTCAGTGTCCATATTTGCACATAACTTGGTGTAATTGGCAATATCAGTCTCCATACTTTTTTCTCTTTGTTCAACTTCCTCCATAAGATTTTTGAATATTAGGTTATTTTCAAATTCTTGCTTTAATATTTGCGTTAAAGCAAGACTAGTGAATGCCAAGTCTTTAGAAATTATTCCCTGTAAAATTAAAGTTTGATCATCAAGGCTTAGCAGATGGTGATCTTCGTGGGCTAAAATACACTCTGAGCAAACAGGCTTCATTAAACAGCTGCTACAAAACTTGACCAGTTTCTTTTTGTGAATTTCACATGCACTTCTTTCTGTAGTTTCAGTTTGTGATCGTGAAACAGAATGAAACGATCTTATACTGTTGATTTTATGATTTTGAGTTAATTGTTGATGAATTATGCTGCATTTTAAACACATATATGTCTGACACTGGGAACATATATAATGAATATTTCTGTCATTCTGACAATATCCACACTTCATGAATAGTTGTGCTTGATGCACATTTTCTGGCCTCTGATGCACAGGTGTTGGTGGATCAGATCCAGTTTCTGTGATATCATGATTCGGAGATGATCGGTGATGAATTATGCCACACTTTTTACATGTATACACCTGACACTGGTTACATTTATAATTAATATCTTTGTCAGTATTACAAAATTCACATTTCCTGAGTATTTGTACTTGTGCTTGTCGTAGCACAGATTTTGAGGGACTAGATCCCATGTTCCAAGTCAAACAAATCCTTACCTGATGTTAAAATATAATTTTGACTTGTTTGGAAATGTTTGTAAATCCAATTAATAAAAGAATAATTGGCACTAGCAAAATACAAATATGCAACTTGTATATAACTGCTTAGTTTGAATGAGTTCACATGAACTTTATTGCAATAAGTATCAACATTTGTCTCTTTTGTCTCTTTTGTAAAGATAAAATCAAATAAGTTGAAAGATAGCCAGTTATAAAAATGCAGGCATAACATGCTTGTCTTTTTGTAACAAAATGAAATGATGGTTGCTTTTGTTCAAAATCAGACCGTGTTCCCCTAATTGAAATATAAATTATTAGTGTTATTGATGTTAATAAATAATTCTTTTAAATTTATTCATCCCTCACTTCTTGTATGACTGCAAATTTTTTAAGAAGTCTTTTGGTTTAAACAATATTCATTTAATAAATCAAATCATGAAAATATACAAATATTCTGGTATTAATATTGATTCACTCATAGGGTCTTTGCATTGGAAATAAACACATTTATTCTAAAACCAGTTGTTGGCACGGGTTATGTTCTTCTCATATATTTTATGATGGTATGATACTAAACCCCAAACGGGAGGGATTGTGCTTGATTTTCATATGATGAAGACATAATCTTTCAATCAGTTAAATCTAGGAGCTGGCATGTCAGTAACTGCTAGTAGTCCCTTGTTAATTTATGTATCATTGTTATTTTGCTTAGTTTCTTAAGTTACCCAACTTGACATCGGACTCGAACTTCTTTTAAACTGAGTTTTACTGTGCATATTACTGTGTGTTTGTTTATTCTACATTGGCTAGAGGTATAGGGGGAGGGTTAAGATCTCACAAAACATGTTTAACCCCGCTGCATTTTGCGCCTGTCCCAAGTCAGGAGCCTCTGGCCTTTGTTAGTCTTGTATGTTTTTTAATTTTAGTTCATTTATATGTTTTGGAGTTTAGTATGACGTCCATTTTCATTGAACCAGTACACATTTTGTTTAGGGGCAAGCTGAAGCCCGCCTCCAGGTGCTGGATTTTCTCGCTGTGTTGAAGACCCATTGGTAGCCGTCGGCTGTTTTCTGCTGTTTGGTCAGGTTGTTGTCTCTTTGACACATTCTCCATTTCCATTCTCAATTTTAAATATATATAAGATAATACATTTTGTACAATTGGCTCCAGAAACAAGCAATATTTTAAATGTTGCTGCTGTTGTTAAGTTTTATCAATAAATTCAATGGTCTTTGTTAGATCATTTTTGTTCTTTTTAGTTGTCTTTAAAAATATTTTACACCATTGTCTTTGTAAATAAATAAAGTTTTATATTGATTTGTAGGAGTTTTGTCTCACTTTTTGTCTTGAAAAAAGAACCTGAATTAGCTAAAACAGTGTTCTATTTAGTTTTGATTTACAGCAATTACTTTTCATCAGATTTTAGTGCAGTTATATCTCTGATAGAAGGGGAGGTATTATGTTTTTACTATTTTTATACGACCATGGTCGTATATTGGTATGACGTTGTCGTCGTCTTCGTCCGAAGACACATTGGTTTTCGCACAATATATTTAGTTTAAGTGAATGGATCTCTATGAAATTTTACCATAAGGTTCAATACCACAAAAGGAAGGTTGGGATAAATTTTGGGGGTTATGGTACCAACAGTTAAGGAATTAGGGGCCAAAAATAAGCATTTTTGTAACTTCCAGACAATAACTTGTGTGTTAGTGTATGGATCTCTCTGACATTGTACCACAAGGTTCCATATCACAAAGGGAATGCTGGGATTGATTTTGGGGTAATTGCCTCAACATTTTAGGAATTAGGGGCCAAAAAAGGGGCAAAAAACAACCATTTTTATAGTTTCATGACAATAACTTGTGTGTAAGTGTATGGATCTTTCTGAAATTGTACTACAAGGTTCCATATCACAAAGGGAAAGCTGGAATTGAGTTTGGGGGTAATTGCCCAAAACGTTTAGGAATTAGGGGCCAAAAATAAGCATTTTTACAGTTTCCAGACAATAACTTGTGTTCAAGTGTATGGATCTCTCTAAAATTGTACTGCAAGGTACCATACCACAAAGGGAAGGCTGGGATTGATTTTTGGGGGTAATTGTCTCAAAATTTTAGGAATTAGGGGTCAAAAAGGGGCAAAAAAACAAGCATTTTTCTAGTTTCAGGACAATAACTTGTGTGTAAGTGTATGGATCTTTATGAAATTGTACTACAAGGTTCCATATCACAAAGGGAAAGCTGGGTTTGAGTTTGGGGGTAATTGCCCTAAATGTTTAGGAATTTGGGGCCAAAAAACAAGCATTTTTACAGTTTCCAGACAATAACTTATGTTCAGGTGTATGGATCTCTCTGAAATTGTACTGCAAGGTACCATACCACAAAGGGAAGGCTGGGATTGAGTTTGGGGGTGATTAAAAAAAATTGGAAGGGGGGGGGATTTTTTACCCCTTTTTTTTTTCTTCCTTTTTGTCGAGCCTTCGACTTTTGTCGAAAAAGCGAGACATAGCGATCCTACATTCCGTCGGCGTCGTCGTCGGCGGCGTCCACAAATATTCACTCTGTGGTTAAAGTTTTTGAAATTTTAATAACTTTCTTAAACTATCCTGGATTTCTACCAAACTTGGACAGAAGCTTGTGTATGATCATAAGATTATATTCAAAAGTAAATTTTGTAAAAAAAAAAATTCCATTTTTTCCGTATTTTACTGATAAATGGACTTAGTTTTTCTGCCAGGAAACATTACATTCACTCTGTGGTTAAAGTTTTTGAAATTTTAATAACTTTCTTAAACTATCCTGGATTTCTACCAAACTTGGACAGAAGCTTGTTTATGATCATAAGATTATATTCAAAAGCAAATTTTGTAAAAAAAAAAATCCATTTTTTCCGTATTTTACTTATAAATGGACTTAGTTTTTCTGCCAGGAAACATTACATTCACTCTGTGGTTAAAGTTTTTGAAATTTTAATAACTTTCTTAAACTATCCTGGATTTCTACCAAACTTGGACAGAAGCTTGTTTATGATCATAAGATTATATTCAAAAGCAAATTTTGTAAAAAAAAAAAATCCATTTTTTCCGTATTTTACTTATAAATGGACTTAGTTTTTCTGCCAGTTAACATTACATTCACTCTGTGGTTAAAGTTTTTAAAATTTTAACAACTTTCTTAAACTATCCTGGATTTGTGCCACACTTGGACAGAAGCTTGTTTATGATCAAAAGCTAGTATCTAGAAGGAAATTTTGATAAAATTTTGTTCCATTTTTTCCGTATTTTACTTATAAATGGACTTAGTTTTTCTTCCAGTCAACATTACATACAGTCTGCAGTTTAAGTTTTTAAAACATTTATTAGATTCATAAACTATCCTGGATTTTTACCAAACTTGGACAGAAGCTACTTACAATCAAAAGATAGTATAATAATATTTTTTTTTTTTTTTTCCTCATTTTTGTTGAGCCTGAGATTAACAGCAAAAGTAGGCGAGACACTGGGTTCCGCGGAACCCTTACGAATTTTTTTCCTTCTTTTTTTTTCTTTAAAATTTTCAATTTTAAGTTGGTTATTTTTCATATAAAAGCAAATAATAATGATATGGTTTTGATTTCATCAAAAATTGAAATATTGGGGTTCTTTGATATGCTGAATCTAACCGTGTATTTAGATTCTTAATTTTTGGTCCTGTTTTCAAATTTGTCTACATTAAGGTCCAAGATTAAGGGTCCAAAATTAAACTTAATTTGATTTTAACAAAAATTGAATTCTTGGGGTTCTTTGATATGCTGAATCTAACCGTGTAGGTATTTAGATTTTGGATATTGGACCATAATAGGTAAATTAAAATTTTTTAAGTTCTTAGACCACATTCATTCTGTGTCAGAAACGTATGCTGTGTCAAATATTTAATCACAATCCAAATTCAGAGCTGTATCAAGCTTGAATGTTGTGTCCATACTTGCCCCAACTGTTCAGGGTTCGACCTCTGCGGTCGTATCAAGCTGTGCCCAGAGGAGCATTTTATTCAGTACTTAGGTTGTAGATAGGCAAAAACAAAATTTAAACACACCATCAAAATTTCTATTACAATATTTCTTTTTGAATATCAATTATCATTCAGTCTTTCATCATCTGCTCCTTGAATGAGTTTCAATTACCGAAACATTTGCTACAGAAAAATCCCTTCTGAAGAGAACATCTTTTGTAGTAATGAGTAATTGCCCTTAGGAAGAAGTTGGGTGATAGGTATTTTTTCCTTGTTCGTTTAGGCTCCTTAATTCATCAAATGCCTGACAAAAATGCCTGAATAGATCAGGGAGAGATATTGATCCTTTTGTCCAATCAGATGAGTCATATTGATATACATTTTATTTATTTGTGACTATTTAAATTATGTTATTTTATTTTAAGACATTCTCTTACCAAATTTCATCTATGTTTCTTATCACTTTAAAATTTATAATTGAATTTAAGGTAACATGTACTGAATTATTTATTTTGAATTCGATTTTCTATAATACTTGAATTTCATTGGTTAAAATATTTGTTCGATAAGAAAATATATATTGGTTTCTTGAGTCATACTCTTCAACAGAAATTGTTTTACTAAATGCAAGATCAAATATCCATGTAAACACATTGATACTTTAAATGAAGTTATTCTTAAAGGTTATCTATTTAACACCCTATTTAGATCTTTCATTTTTTGTTTTTATCTGTACTTACATTGATAATGTTTTTTATGAATTTAGACATGACGAAATAGGTATAACTCTTACATCCTGTTGTTACTATGTAAATGTACTTATATTTTGTTATTGCTCAAGGTCATTCTTTTCTCTAACTGTTTATGAAGTCTTTATCCTAAATCCATTGGATGTAAACTGATTGATACTTTAGTCTTGGAGAACATAATTTATTAATTAGTTGTAATTGGCTTTGAACTAGCAAATAGTAACTACTACAACTCGTATATCATTACTTCTTTATGTGCCTGTCCCAAGTCAGGACCTGTAACACAGCTGTTGTTCTTGGTTACTGTTCATCAATTTTTATACGCCCATCCGTCTGTCCGTCTGTCCGTCGTCAACATGTCGGACATAAATTCAAAAACGCTTTCTCCAATATGCATGAAACTTTGGTGAATTGTTTATATCTATTGACGTGAGCTCCCTTTTGTTTTTTATAAATTTCGGATATACCGTTTCAGAGTTTTGGGGTTTTATTCATTAAAAAAGGGGGGATTTTCCAGTTTTCCGACAATAACTCAAAAACAATTTTACCAATTTGCATGAAACTTTTGTGAATTGTTTATATCTATTGACGTGAGCTCCCTTTCGTTTTTTATAAATTTAGGATATACCGTTTCAGAGTTCTGGGGTTTTATTCATTAAAAAAGGGGGGATTTTCCAGTTTTCCGACAATAACTCAAAAACAATTTCACCAATTTGCATGAAACTTTTTGTGAATTGTTTATATCTATTGACGTGAGCTCCCTTTCGTTTTTTATAAATTGCGGATTTACGGTTTCCGAGTTTTGGGGTTTTATTCATTAAAAAAGGGGGGATTTTCCAGTTTTCAGACAATAACTCAAAAACAATTTCACCAATTTGCAAGAAACTGTGGTGAATTGTTTATTTCTGTCAACATGAGCTCCCTTTTGATTTTTATAAATTTTAGACTATACATTTCTGATTTATGGGGTTTTATTCATTACAAAAAGGGTGATTTTCCAGTTTTCAGACAATAACTCAAAAATGCATTCAGCATTTTTTATGAAACTTTGGTAAATTGTTTATATCTATTTTTGTAAGCTCCCTTTTGATTTTTATACATTTTCGATTTTACGTTTCCCAGTTATAAGATTTTATTTGTTTATAGTCTGACAACAGATTTACTAAGTATTGCGCAACAGCACAGTGTATTGCACAACAGCAAGAATTCTTAAATTGAATATGAATTCAATTCATATAACCAATTTCAAGTTCTTTGACTACATTTATTCAGAAACCTATAATATGTCAAATATTTAATTACAATCCAAACTCAGACCTGTATCAAGCTTAAATTTTGTGTCCATTTTTGCCCCAACTGTTCAGGGTTGGACCTCTGCGGGCGTATCCAGCTGCGCTCAGCAAAGCAGTTTATTTGTTTTGACTTTAAATGTTTTGTTATAAAAGAGAGGCAAAGGATACCAAATGGACATTCAAACTCATAAGTGGAAAAATAAACTGACAACATCATGGCTACCGTAAAAAGAAAAAGACAAAAACATTATAGAAACCAAAGATTGACCAACACAAACCCCACCAAAAACTGGGGGTGATCTCAGGTGCTCTAGAAGGGTAAGCTGATCCTGCTCCACATGTGCTATTAATCATGTTATAAATGATCGAGGCTGTTGGTTTTCCCGTTTGAATTGTTTCACATTTTTGTCATGTCAGATCGTTTTACAGCTGAATATAGGGTTTTGCTCATTGTTGAAGGCAGTATGGTAACCTAAAGTTGCTAACAACCACATTATTTTGACTTTTGTGGATAGTGGTCTCATTGGCAATCATCCCACATCTCCTTATTTTTAAATTACTGACACAGAACGTTCTTACTTATTTATAAATTTTAGTCATCTCAATCTCAATTACAATGTTTACAAGGTACCGGTACTACATAGTGTTACAGGTTCTCACTCATCTACTGTAGAAAAATATTATTATTTTGATCTAGGCAACTTATTGTATCACAATAATATGCACAAACCCAAAAACAAAGCCATTGACATCTTGTAAAGTTAATGTTAGCCGTCAGTATGGAATTATGATTTAATGCACTGAAATATGAGGAATTTGAAGAAGGAAATTAAGGAGATTAACTATCAACTATTTTATTTCCTGACTATTTAATAATAGAGAATGATTTACAGTCATTTCAAAAAACTCATTATTAGAAAAACTCAATGGATCGTTCATAATATTGGTATAAACAATGTGAGGGTGAGGTCTACATTGAGACACCAACTTAATAACTTTCTGAACTAGAGGGGACATCTGAAGTCAGCATACCATCTTTACCAAAATACAAGTTTCAATACCATATGTGCAGCTCCAAATTATTACCCTTTAATATTGACAAGTTGTGAATAGATTAAAATAGAGACTATCAAAATCTACAATCAACTCAACTCGTCCGAAGATAGAAAATACAGGTATATAGATAAAAACTACTGACGAGGTACCTGACTTTGTTCAAAATTATTATTATAATAATTTTATTTCCAAACTGTACCCATATCGGTCAAGCAAATTCACAAAATATAACAGTATTAATACAACAGTCAAGAATTACAAGTATAAACATAAAAAAATAACATAGTTATGATAATGTAACTTTTGATGGACATGGACCTCACTTTCACAACTCTAAAGGTTGCTTTATAAAGTTACCAGCTACTGCTAAAACTGTTTATTATTATCCCCTTTTCTTATTACTATCAATGGAAGTATACAAGAGGCAATAGAATTTGCCCTGATGATGTACTTAAACTCGATAATATGGACAATATGGTTATTACAGGTGACAATGACATCAATACTAGCTATTGTAGAACAATGCTAAATTAACTCACAGAAAGAAGTAACTGAAAGAAAGCTCAAGAGTTTTAAAATACTGTTTTTTAGAAGAAAAAAAAGTGAATTTTACTCTTATATTAGCCAATATACTTCAGAATAAATTTCATACAACAGTATTGTTGGAAATTATGTTTACCATTCCCAGTTTTAATCCCATCTCAATATTTAATTAAAAAGTTAAATTCATTATATGTAGCTCGGATGTTTTAGTTTCTCTCTGTGAATGACAACCAATCCATAGTTTTCCACTGGTATCTATGTCTAGTGACCATGGCAACAAAATACCTTGTCTTCTCAAAATTTTACTTGAAAGTAGATCACCCTCCTCAGACAAGACATGTAAAGTATGGTTAAAATGGTCAGTCACTATTATTTGACCCACTTTTGTTGTAACAATGTCTGAAGGGTCAAATAGTTTGTAATTTGAATTGACGTTAGGATGACCCTCATAAATCCATCTAACCTGCCCCTCCCTATTTAGGGCAATCACCCTCCCATCATACATAGACCTCCTGTCTATCACTAGTATTTCATTGTTTATATTTGATGTGATTCTGTAAGGAAGAGTAAATAGTCTCTGTTTATATGCATCATTCTCTAAAGATTGTTTTTGTTTCTTGTCTGTTCCAAATATCATTAATTTTGTTTCACTTTCATTTCCAAATTCAGACAAACTCTTAATAGTGCTATAGTCCTCGACACCAAGTATAATCTCTTTGTTTTTAGTCACATGAATACAATGAATGAATGTTTGTTGTGGTGTTACTGACAGAAAGGGTTTGGTTCCTTCTTCTGTTAACAGATGTAAAGCATCATGATCATGATTAATCACAGTTAATAGAATGTCTTCACTTGGTGTCATTGACATGTCCCTAACTCTAATTGATAAATCTTTTGAGGTTAAAATGTTGCCATTTATTTGCAATATACACAAACTTTCAGATGGATATTCTGTAATCAATGCTTTCTTATGATTTAATGTAACTATTTTTTTTATAGAAGTAAAGTTTGTTTTATAACTCATCATTAATTTAATATCTATATTTGATTGCTTTTTTCTTTCTTTGACTTGAATTCCGAATGATGTTGCAGTTTCGATTGTCTTCTTTGGAACAAGATTTTCAATCTGTTGCAACAATTTGCGGAAGTGAAAGTGAGGTAGACTACTTAAACTTTCTAAGAGTACTGTAGAAATATTAACTTCATTATTTCCTTCTTTGGCTGCTTCTAGTTTACTTTTCAAAGCTTCTAGAATTTGTTTAAAATGACTTAAGTTTGATTTATAATCTTCGAAATTTGTCCGAAGTTTAATCTGTTCTGCTTCCATATTCTCACGTAACTTAGTGTAATTAGTAATAGTCTTCTTACTATTTTCTCTTTGCTCGACTTCCTCCAAAATGTTTTGGAATATTAAGCTATTTTCAAATTCTTGCTTGAATATTTGTGTTAACACAAGGCTAGTGAATGCCAAGTCTTTAGAAAGTCTTCCCTTTAAAATTAAGGTTTGATGTTCAAGAATTAGCACTTGGTGATATTTATGGGCTGAAATGTACGCTGAACATATAGGTTTCATTAAACAGGTGTAACAGAATTTGAATTTCTTATTGGGAATTTCACAAGCACATCTTTCAGTAGTAGAAAATGATTTTATGTTGTTGATACTATGAAATAGTCGTAGATGAATAATGCTGCATTTAAAACACATAACTGTCTGACATTTAGAACATCTATACTGAGTCATCATATATGTCAGACATAATCCACATTTCCTGTCTGCGAAACCTTGATACTCAGATTCTGCTGTCTGCTGTACAAGTTTTGGTGGGCGAAATCCAATTTCTGTGATATTGTGAGTAGATGTTTGTTGATGAATTCTGCTACATTTGTTGCATGTATACACCTGACACTGGTCACATTTATAATAAACATCTTTGTCAATCTTACAAATTTCACACTTCCTGAGTACTTGTACTTGTGCTTGACATAGCATAGGTTTTGAGGAATTGGATCCCATGTCCGAAGTCAAACTAAAGTCGACTTAAATAAAAATCAAGTTTGAAATAAAACAAATATTACAATGAATAGCTAAGCAATGATGTAGTCTATACAGCTGTATAATTTGACTGTGTTTTAAAAAAATTCATTGTACTAAATATACCAAAAAGTTTGTTTTTTAAAGATAACCAGAGATTATATTCAGGTACAACATGATTTATCTTTTAAAAGATAAAGGAATTAATAGTCTTTCTTGTGTTAAATAGTACCTTATATCTCTGCTTACAATATAATTTATCATTCTGTTATCAATGTTAATGAATATTTTAGTTACTATAACCTTTTGGATGACTATAAAATTTGGCAGTCTTTATAAAATGTATCCTATGGTGTGTTGTTATTTGCTTTGTCAAGAGACTCTATGGTTTCACTTTTTGATTAAGTTGGCAATCTTTCAAGAATGTTTTATACAGTTATCTTTAGAAATAAATAAAGGTTGAAAGTTATTTGTTGGAATTTGGTCTCCCTTGTTTTTGAAAAAAAGTCCTGAAGGAGCAAAAGCAGTATTTTATTAGTTTCTGGTAATTTAGATTTTAATGCCGATTTTATGCCCTGCCTTTAATAGTAGGGGGCATTATGTATTGGATCTGTGCATCCATCCATCTGTCCTGTATTAGCTATATATATAGGTTGACGTATTGGTTAAGAGCAGATTAATATAAAGTTGTGGTAATTTAGCTTTAAACTTGTTTATTGTGAAGGTTTCCACTGAGCATTACATCATGATACAAGATGAGTTTGATATAAATCAGTAAAAATACAAAATGAAGGTCCACTTTTTTTAGTAAATTGTAGAAATTCCATATTAGTTCTTGTCTCTTGAATAATACCTTTATCTCTTATCAGATTATCTTCAAGTTTGTATGAAGGTTTTCCACTCATCAAAACTTCAATTGAGTTTGATTATCACAAAATCTGAAATAAGAGAATATTTTTTCAAGATTACTTGTAAATACATCCGATACTAATTAAATGGGGCCTCAAAAATGTGAACTGGCTCACGAAAGGTTTTTCGATATTTACATGTGAAGATTCCTTGACCCTGTAGGTTTTTAAAAATTTTCCCTTTCCTTTCTTGTTATGAGATCGGAAGATAATTTATGTATTGTTAAAGATTCTTACGGCATTGTTACAGCATTTCTATAATGTAAATTGTCTAATCACTATTTTCTCAAAATTTGCTTTGATTTTACACTGACTTAGTGATAATTTTCCATCTCAAGCTACTCAAACTGGGGGTCAAGTGAGAAGACATAATTTCCTTAACCAACGTTATTGTTGTTATCTTGGAAAATAGCGATAAATTATAGACAATCTATGATCTTTTAACTCATTGAAGTTTCTCAGCTTTATCTCATTTCAAGGTCTTCACCCTTCCATGAGTTTGTAGCCCAAAGTTTCACTTGTTTTCAGAAGTATTGATAATCTACAATACTTACTCTTATGCCATCAGTCCCATTGGGGTACAGGTATAACAGTGCATTATTTCAATAAACATTATATCACCAAATTGGATTGGTTAGGTATCTGGATGGTAAAGAAAGCATCGCATAACTAACTCTTAAAAGAAATTTGCATAACTTTATGGACCTTTGAATAAAGATGAACTTTACTTTTGACAGATTTTATAGAATGTTATCTAATTCTACTTCTACTTCTCAATTTATTTTTAGACAAATATTGGAACAATAAAATGTATTGCATGGAAGGGAGATAATATAGTATTTGGTGACCAAGATGGACAAGTGTCAGTGTGGGACTTGAAGCTGAAAACACAGAGGTAACTGTCTTGAACAGAATAATATCACAAAACAAGAAAACATTAAAATTTATTCAAATTGTGGGACTGGTCTGTTGTTATTGAAGGTTTCACACTTCACAGCATATTTTTTTCCTAAAATTTATGGTGCTTTTGTTATTGGTTCTTTTTAGAAATCAAGTTTTACAGCATGCAGTTGATATTGAATTTGCAATTTTTAATTTCTGTATATAACTTGTCCCCCATACCACTTTTATCAAGTTTTATGTAGAGGTCCCTGATCTTTTCTTGTATTATATTGCAATGCAATCAAAATTGTCTGTACATTAAATTTCATACTAAATGTATTATATATACATATGAACTTGTGCATAATAAATCAGTTTAATTTCCATTAAAATGATACAATTCAATTACTTTCTAGATCTTTTAATTTTTCTGTGTGCTTTAATGATGAGAAAAAAGTATATTTTCATTTTCAGAACCATTCATACCAGAAGGGGATGGATAAAAAGAATAAGATTTGCACCAGGAAGAGGAAACACAAAATTTGGTGTTCTTTACTTGGATGGTATGGATATATTTGAATTAAAGGAAGGAAAGGTAAGTACAAACAATACATTGTTGTGAATAGATATGAATAAACTTAGATGTGGGGTATACGTCAATGAGACATCAACCCAATGACAAAAATAACCAAAAGACATCAAGAGGCAACATACAGTCTTTAACAATAGACAGGTGTCTTATACAATATGTCAATGAATAACAAAGATATACATGTATTAGTAAAGAATTGCCATCACACTTAACTCTCCAAATAAAGAAAAACAGTAAGAAATGACAAACAACCACTACTGACGAGGTACATGACTTGGGTAAGGCACATGACAATGTGGCAGGTTAACAAATTTTTGTTTTGAGATCTCAACCCTCCCCCTCTTTAATCTTTATCAGTAGAGTAACAAAACATACATACAATAAAAACACTTTACTTTAAGAATTGTTTGACAAATGCATCAATTGCACTGTAATATTATTTCTAGATGTAAGATTTAGTTTTGGTTGAATTGTTGGGTTGCTGTCTCATTGATTATACTCCATTTCAGGAATTTTTCTTATTTATGTTTTTCTTTCATTGTTACAGCTAGAGATGCTGAGTTCGTTGAAAAGTCCCAAAGAAATAGCAAAGATAGTAGACATTGATTGGGCGGGATCAGACAGACCTGTTATAGCTACAA
Source organism: Mytilus californianus (assembly GCF_021869535.1). Taxonomy (NCBI): domain Eukaryota; kingdom Metazoa; phylum Mollusca; class Bivalvia; order Mytilida; family Mytilidae; genus Mytilus; species Mytilus californianus. The sequence goes on along the minus strand of NW_026262679.1, from coordinate 53,062,170 downwards.
ATGATGGTTGTGTAATAGTGTTTGACATCTTACTCAAATTGTCTCATTGCAAGATAGAAGATCTCGAACTTCCAGGTAAACAATTTAGCAATATAGAAATTAAAAGAAAGTTTGAGGCAGATATTCATTAAACTTGGGATGTCCTTAAATTTAAGCAGTTAGCACAAGCTTGTTACCAGTCTTACTATACTGAATGGAAGAAAATTAAGAGTCATTTTTTTTGTCTCAAGAATCTATATCTAAAAATAATAAAACTGACAATAATGCAAATCATCCATCAATAACAAGTATATTAAGCTTAAATTATTCTCAGAAATTAGTTTTACCTTGACTGATCATTCAGAAAAATAAATTGGGCAACAGAGTAAATCACATTACAAATACAATGAAAAACATTGCCATGAATGTTGGGTTTTTTAACTGCCAAAAAAACTTGGTGCCACGATTTCCTTGCAGGCTGAGACCCAGTTGAAATTTAACAAAAGAAATGGAAGTCTTTGTTAGAGAAGGTAAAAAAGGCCAAGATGGTATATTTGAATTGTTTACATCTGTTTCTATGGGCTTTAAAAGTTTAATGTAGGTGCATAATTTAGGTTTTTATGCATCTTATATACATATTTTTTACTTGAATAATAGTATGGAGCTTCGAGATATTTGGAAACTTTTAAATTAAAGACAAATTTTCACACAACAGTCCATTGTGGTAGGTGCAAATACATTTGGATCTTTTTTGTGCATAAGCATAAATTCCACAGAAAGATAAAAGATTTATCTTTTTAAAGCATTAACTGGCATCTCTGCCCCCGGCGACAGATTTTGGGAAAAACCCTAAAAAATAGGCACTTAATTCATAGAAAAGAGAAAATAGAGTTCATTTTTAGCTCACCTGGCCCATAGGGCCAAGTGAGCTTTTCTCATCACTTGGCGTCCATCGTCCGTCGTCCGGTGGGACTTCTTCTAGAGAACCACTGAATGGAATGAAACCAAACATGGCATGAATGTTCCTTATGAGGTGCTGACCAAGTGTTGTTACTTTGTAGCGGATCCATCATCCAAGATGGCCGCCAGCGGGGGACTTAGTTTAACATAGGACCCTATGGGAAATACATACAAATGTCTTCTTTTAGAGAACCACTGAATGGAATGAAACCAAACATGGTATGAATGTTCCTTATGAGGTGCTGACCGAGTGTTGTTACTTTGAAGCCAATCCATAATCCAAAATGGCCGCCAGTAGGGGACTTAGTTTAACATGGGACCCTATGGGAAATACATACAAATGTCTTCTTTTAGAGAACCACTGAATGGAATGAAACCAAACATGGCATGAATGTTCCTTATGAGGTGCTGACCAAGTGTTGTTACTATGAACCCGATCCATAATCCAAGATGGCCGCCAGCAGGGGACTTAGTTTAACATTGGACCCTATGGGAAATACAAACAAATGTCTTCTTTTAGAGAACCACTGAATGGAATGAAACCAAACATGGCATGAATGTTCCTTATGAGGTGCTGACTGAGTGTTGTTACTTTGAAGCCGATCCATAATCCAAGATGGCCGCCAGCAGGGGACTTAGTTTAACATGGGACCCTATGAGAAATACATACAAATGTCTTCTTTTAGAGAACCACTGAATGGAATGAAACCAAACATGGTATGAATGTTCCTTATGAGGTGCTGACCGAGTGTTGTTACTTTGAAGCTGATCCATAATCCAAGATGGCCGCCAGTAGGGGACTTAGTTTAACATGGGACCCTATGGGAAATACATACAAATGTCTTCTTTTAGAGAACCACTGAATAGAATGAAACCAAACATGGCAAGAATGTTCCTTATGAGGTGCTGACCAAGTGTTGTTACTTTGAAGCTGATCCATCATCCAAGATGGCCGCCAGCGGGGGACTTAGTTTAACATAGGAGCCTATGGGAAATACATACAAATGTCTTCTTTTAGAGAACCACTGAATGCAATGAAACCAAACATGGCATGAATGTTCCTTATGAGGTGCTGACCAAGTGTTGTTACTATGAAGCCGATCCATAATCTAAGATGGCCGCCAGCGGAGGACTTAGTTTAACATAGGACCCTATGAGAAATACGTACAAATGTTTTCTTTTAGAGAACCATTGAATGGAATGAAACCAAACATGGCATGCATGTTCCTTTTGAGGTGCTGACCATTACTTTGAAGCTGATCCTTCATCCATGATGGCTGCCAGATGGGGACAATATTTAACAAAGGACCCTATGGACAATACATACAAATGTCTTCTTTTAGAGAACCACATACTGAATGATTTGAAACCAAACATGGCATGAATATTCCTTATGAGGTGCTGACTAAGTTTTGTTACTTTGAAGCTGATCCTTCATCCATGATGGCCGCCAATGGGGGGACTTCCTTTAACATAAGACCCTATGGGAAATACATACAAATGCTTCTTCTAGAGGTGCACTGAATGGAATGAAACCAAAACATGGCATAAATGTTTCATATGAGGTGCTGATTAAGTGTTGCTACTTTGTTGCCGATTTACTGTTCAAGATGGCCACCAGGATTTTTTATTAAATTACAGGACCAATATTAAACCAAATTTGGCCTCACTCATTATTAGGGTATCTGTTTTGATTTTAATCTATTTTTACATGATTTCCAAAACCAAAGTAGAATCAGGTGAGCGACACAGGCTCTTTAGAGCCTCTAGTATTATGTTCTGGCGTGTTTGAGTTGACTATTTTGTATTGAAAACATATAAATCAAAAATATTTGATACATACAGTACAAAAAAAAATGAAATATATGGTTCAATTGAAATACCTTTCTGATAAGTCATAACAATATTATAGAGTAGGTGTGTTTGAATATTAAATTTTTACTTAAAGTATTTGATTACAGACTTTACTTGGAATCTTTTTTGTGCATAACTTCAAAAGATTTTTTTTTTGTGTTATCTAGGGTTAAGTCTTCATCCTCTCAAAAAGTGTCGTCTGCCCTTCCATGTAATATTTAATTAGAATTTTTGTTAATGTAGAACTTTCGTAATTTCCCCTTGACAACGGATCAAACAATAGTTTAAAGTTGACTGAAGGCATAAAAGTACATCAAATGATGCTTAAAAGGTAGTAGATACATTTGTCTTTTAAAATACAACTGTCATATAAGGATCGTAATGATACTATGTTGATAAATTTATCGGTTTTCAAGAGATAAAATGACAACGCTTCATTCCTATAATACCTTCCATTATTACGATTGAAAAAATTGGTTGGGTAATGTGGAGATAAGTAGAATCCTGACTACTTGTATACAGTAGTAACACAAGTATTCTGAGAGAAAATTTTAATTTAATCTAAATTAAAACATTTGATTTTGTTGACAAGTAAACACATAGCTTCAATTATTCTTTAACAAGAAAATAAATAAAAGAACCTAACTAATAAATGCCAAAGAAAATGTTCTAACATGCAGAACCACATAAACTGCATGGCATGCCACAAAATTGATACTTTCATTTTCAGATAACCTGTTTTCACCACACATCCTACCTTCCAAGGGAGCACTGTTGATGAAGTATTTTCTCCATCACCAACCGTGGAGTGATAAATACACATTTAAGATAGAGGCTGGAGGACTTAGAGATGATGATGCTAAACTTGTAGAGGATATAAACAGACAGTTCAGTTTGATAGATAGGTATAAATGGAATACACTAATACAAATTTATTTAAAGATTTATTTCTTTTCACATATAGTGCATTATTTTGCTACATGCTGTTTGTAAAAGTCAAGCTTTCACAGGATAATTGCACTTTTGAAATTTTTTTTGAAGACTTTTCAAATAAATTACCGGTATGTGTGGCAGTTGTTTCTGTTGATCAGTCCTTAGAAACAAGAGGCCATAGTTTCCTATGGACACATATTTTTTTTTATTGGTGGATTTTCTCACTCAATATAAATAAAAGGATAATTATATTTGGTTGTTGTATCATTGCAAGTTATATATGTCTGTCAATCCTTTACTCAGATACTATAGGTCATCTATATTTTGAGTATAGAATGATACTATCAAACTATATAAGGTGTGCATTTCCGTCTGGCAGGGTTCATCTGACTTTGATCTCATTTTCAGGGTATATTGGTCAACGTTAAGTTTATGAGGTACCTGTAGTAAAGTAAATCATGATCAGTTTACTGGTTATTGGCAGTTTAATTAATTCATTTTCCTGGTCATGAGAAGTACCACCAAATTTTATTGGCTTTATTTCAGAGATTTGGCTGATTATTTACCAGTATGTAAATTTGGTGTAGCAGAGAGATGTCTTCTTGTAGCAAGGTATGTAGAAGTTTATGTTAACACGTCCCGAAAATTATAAAATTATGACTTTTATTTAACCCTTAACCCTTTAAATTTTTATTGTTCCTTGCGCGACGTAGTGCCAGGTACATTGAAATACTGGGCAACCGTCAGTCCATCTGTCCATCTATCCGTGTGTCTGTCCTTCCAGTCTTGTTAGCACTCTCACGTGTACAACTCTTGCCAGATTTATATAAAACTTAGGTTTATATCAGCAATGTCTCGGACAAGTTTGAAAGTCAGTGCCAATCAACTATTTTTAAAAGAGTTATGCCCCTTGAAAATATTAATTATATGGAAAATTTCATTGTTAGCACTCTCATGTGTACAATTCTTACCAGATTTTTATGAAACTTATATCAGCAATGTCTTGGACAAGTTGGAAAATCCTATCAACTGTTTTTAAAAGTTATCCCCCTTGAAAATATTAATTATATGGAAAATTGCTTTGTAAGGCCTCTCGTGTACAATTTTTGCAAGATTTTGATCCAATTTATATGAAAACTTAATATAAGCATTGTCTATGACAATTTCGAAAATCAGTGCTGATCAAATATTTTTAAAAGAGTTATGCCCCTTGGAAATATTAGTTATATTGGAAATTGCAATGTATTTGCTCTCAAGCCTTCATTTCTCTAAGATATTTGTAAAAAGTATTAAAGAACAAAAAAAAAAAAAAGAAGCTTTTTTTTAGTTATTGCCCTTGGATAGATAAAATATGTGCAACGTGGGAGACAATGGAACTCTGTTCTTTTATCATTATTTATTTAATGGGTTGGAACCTGAAGAGTCATATTTCTTGACAGAAGAGGTTTATATAGCTTTTGACATTGTAGTTATATAATGAAAACATTTTAATATTGCAGAACCAATAGTGAAACTAGTTCCTTTTCAGCCAATTTTAAAATAAGTCATTTACTTCCCTTTGTATGGCAGATGTGTGTGATGAGTTACATATTAATTCTTCTTCTTTTGCAAATTACAAAACTGTGTTTTTCTACAAGAAGTGTAATTTTGCAACTGTCCTTAGATTATTAAAGTTAGTTTGTGTCATTAGAACTCATGCCCTTTTAAGAAAAAATTGGGACTCCAACATGGGTTTTACTTTATTATTTACTTTTAGTGTATAACTTGGCAACCTCCTTCAGCTTAGTCAAGGGAATCACTGCCCAAATTTGTTTGGTATGGAGCTCTTAAAATTGGTGTTGTAAGAGGATGAAAAAAAACAGACTTGTTAACTCATCCCTCTAGGTTGTAATCCATGTCATCACATTTGTTAAGTGCATATGAAGCTTGAAATAGAAATATAAAATATGGGTCTACGGACACTACAGGTCTACGCACAAAATTTTCTTCAAAACTGACTATTTCTGTGGAAAGACCCATTTGTATTTGTTCTGATTATTAGTCCCCTACCGACGAAGTCGAAGGGGATAAGGTTTGCACTCAGTCAGTCAGTCAGTCAGTCAGTCAGTCATGACAAGTTACAGATCAAGTTCGAATTTTGTTCCTGTCTGATGACTGTGCAGAGTTATGGTCCTTGGACTTAGAAAATTCACTCAAATGACCAGTGCAACTTTGTGCACTAGCTAAAGTGTTTAGCCGTCATGATAAACATATATTGTTTCTTTTATAACTATAGGTTGTTTGGTGATGAATCAGATGTTTTATTCTGGACAGTTGCTATGAACTATCTTTGTAAAGAGAAGATATCACCCATAAAGGTTTGTAGATAACTTGAAAGAGAAGCAATGTAGAAAACATATACTTAAAGACAAGAATCATAAACTGTGAATGTGTTTAATACCCTGCTTACGTTTGTAATCAAGAACCCATAAAGGGACATGATGCAGGAGACTACAGGGCTATGCATGGGAAGGGTTTATCGTCAAAGTAATGCATGTTTTCGTTATTAAGTCTCCCAAACTGGGAAGACTTATTGGTTTTGCTCAGTTCTTATTATTATTATTCTTCTTCTTCTTCTTCTTCCGCCACTTTTAAATTTGAACTTGTCCACACACCCGTTCTCCAAAACCGCTTGTCAGATTAACTTAGGGTTTCACAATATATTAGACTAACATGTCTAGTGGTGCAATCAGGGTTTTGTTTGTGCATTGGGGTTTATAAAGGGGTACTTTGAGGGGCAAAAAGAAAGGAGGGTTTTACTATAGAACCCTATGGGATTTTATTTTTTTAAATTTTCAAATGATTATAGATTGAAAACCGTTTGTGATAGACACAATCTTTTTAATTGAAAATGTTCTAAATGATAAAGCACATTAAATGAAATACAGGGTTAGTCCCCAGGGGTCACCCCCACTCCCTGCCATTTAAGAAAGTTCTAATAACTTGTAAGTGGTCAAGATCCCCACCCCTAAACCATATATATTCTGGTTTGTCATGCTAAGATGGTTTGAATGATATACAGGGTTAGTCCCCAGGGGTCATCCCGACCCCCCCTGCCATTTAAGAAAGTTCTAATAACTTGTAAGTGGTCAAGATCCCCACCCCTAAACCATATATATTCTGATTTGTCATGCTAAGATGGTTTGATTGATATACAGGGTTAGTCCCCAGGGGTCACCCCCACCCCCTGCCATTTGAGAAAATTCTAATATCTTGTAAATGGTAGAGATCCCCACCCCTAAACCATATACATTCTGGTTTGTCATGATAAAGCACATCAAATGAAATACAGAGTTAGTCCCGAGGGGTCACCCCCACCCCCTGCCATTTAAGAAAGTTCTAATATCTTGTAAGTGGTCAAGATCCCCACCCCTAAACCATATATATTCTGGTTTGTCATGCGAAGATGGTTTGAATGATATACAGGGTTAGTCCCTAGGGGTCACCCAACCCCCTGCTATTTAAGAAAGTTCTTATATCTTGTAAATGGTCAAGATCCCCACCCCTAAACCATATATATTCTGGTTTGTCATACCAAGATGGTTTGAATGATATACAGGGTTAGTCCCCAGGGGTCATCCCGACCCCCTGTCATTTGAGAAAGTTCTAATATCTTGTAAATGGTAGAGATCCCCACCCATAACCATATATATTCCTGTTAATCATGTCTGGAACATTTGAATGACGTATACGGTCAGTCCCCAGGGGTTCCCCCACCCCCATTGTTCTTGTATCTTGTAAATGGTCGAGATCCCCACCCCTAAACCATATATATTCTGGTTTGTCATGCCAAGATGATTTGAATGATATACAGGGTTAGTCCCCAGGCATCACTAATGCATATAACTTTACTGGACCAAACCAATTTTCACAGGACTTTGTCCAATGTCAGGCGACCCTGGGAATTACGAATTATGGGAGCTTCGTTTGGGAGACTTTGTAACAGCATCCTGTTACAATCATTTCTTGTTTTTTAACAACTAGTTACATTGCAGGTTATAATATTGTATGTCTACAATGTGTTTATATTTTAAAGATGGACTCAAAATAATTACAAATTTAGAATATAGAATTGTACACAAGATTTGCACATGAATACAAAATTTTTACATAAACTGAAGTAATAACCATAATTAGCATTAGGTCATTAACCGAAAAAAGTTCAGTTTTTAAAACTGATCATCGAGATTCAAGATTCTTTATTTCTTATATAACCAAGTTAATGGTTCAAAGAAATATTTGAATTATCTCTCTTAACATATGTTAAAATGGATCAATTATGTGAGACTTTACAATGCCAAAACATTAAATGACCAGACTTGTCATTTTTTTATATGCCAGTCAAAATTTTGACGGGACGTATTATGGTATACAAATGTCCGGCGTCCGTCTGTCCATCTGTCCGCGTAAACATGTCACACCGTAACTTGAGAACAACTTATCCAAATTTCATGAAACTTAACATAGTTGTTTCTTATGATGGTCAAATGATCTGTATACTTTTTTGGTGAAAATAAGATTAAAACTTTTTGAGGGACTTTGTAACTAAAACAGGGGGGGGGTTCACAAAACCGTATCTCAAAAACGATTTATGATTATTGCTTAAAACTTTGCACACTTCTTAGTTATATTAATCTAAAGATCTGTATATTTTTTGGTGATGATTCAAAATTTTATCTTAGATTTATTGAGTTTTTTGTATAAAAAAGGGGGTGTATTCACATGTGGCGCCGTATCTCAAAAAAGATTTATGATTATTGCTTAAAACTTTACACACTTCTTAGTTATATTAATCTAAAGATCTGTATACTTTTTGGTGATGATTCAAAATTTTGTTTTTAGAGTTATTGAGTTTTTTGTAAAAAAAGGGGGGTTTTCTCATGTCGAGCCATATCTCAAAAACGGTTTATGATTATTGCTTAGAATTTTACACACTTCTTAGTTATATTAATCTAAAGATCTGTATACTTTTTGGTGATGATTCAAAATTTTATTTAAGAGTTAGTGAGTTATTTGTAAAAAGGTTGGGTTTTCATATGTCGCGCCGTATCTCAGAAACTATTTATGATTATTGCATAAAACTTCACACACAAGACAACAGGCGTATCATGCGCTCGTGGCGCAGCTGTTTATTTACATTTATGGGGGGATTTCACCAATGAGAGTGTTAACCTAACTCTTTAAATACACAATCATATAAATTGAATGCATCAAAACAGGCCATCAAAGAAGTCAACATACATTTAAGCACATACATGCTCATTCAAACCATGAGATAATAGATAAAAAAGACTTAAGACATGTATAACAGATACAGGTTCTCTTGCCATTAAAATCACTCACTTAGATTTGAGAAATTACTTGTAAAATATATCAAATGATAGGTAAAGATTTTTTTCTCAGAATAGCAAACTTCAAAGTTAAGTATTGGCATTGACAATTTCATTTCATTAAAAATGTCTCATTGAAATAGCTAAGGGTTGCACTTCTGTTAATATAGACAATGCAATTTCCCATAGGAACTCCTTTTACGACTAAAACTGTGTCACTTTTACTATAAAGTTTCGTAAAAAATTATATCCTAGAATGGAAAGTTCATATGTACTACTATTTTTTTTAAAGGTCAAAACATAGTGCTGTGCGGCATATTTTCAACATTATATGCCTTGAATTTCTAAGAGTTTAAACTTGTACTAAAATTCTGTACTAGCCCTCCCTTCACTTTGGGTTTTCCTCAGAATTCAATTTGGCCACTATCCATGTGCATTTATACTGGTAAAACTCCCAAGTTGTGACTCTATAAGATGAAACATAGAGGTCAGTAGGTAAACAAAACTAAATATCTATGAATATTATTTATCTCCCAAAAAGAGGCATGGTTTGTGAAACAGCTGTATTTACATAGTGCAACCTAAAAAGATATCGAAATATAATTTTTGCTTATATCTCAAAGCTTTGAAAGAATTTGTGATTTAATCAAAGAATATAATACACTTGATAATTTTTTTTATATATTGCACTATCAACCTATTGCTGTATAAAAGGAAGTTTAGTCCATCTTCCTTGAAAACATAATTAAAAGATCAAAATTCCATATTTCAGGACGACAATCAGGCAAGTTCTGGTGATAGATTTGTACCTCCGACACCAGCATATAAAGAAACAAATGATCTTGTTGTCCTAGATAACCCAGAGGAACAGGAGAAGAAATTCCAAGAAAGACAGTTGTATGGATGTCATCCATTAGAGAGCTACTTTGACACTATTTGTGATAATTCCAGTTACAAGGTATTACAAAAGATACATATTAGCTACAGATATGAAAAAAGTTTTACTATTACATGTTCAACCAAAACAATTTATAAAAAGTTAAAATATCTAGTTGGTGGTGATAAAGAAAGAGTAACATATTTTATTGGCAGTAGTTTTTTTCTAGGTTTTCATATTTTTAATCTCTTAGTTATCTGATTTTTTATGGGGGATGGTGTAAGGGGTGTTTCTGAGAAGATTACCATTGACATTGACGAAGTAGACTAGCGTTATTGAATATTGAGAAACAACAAAAGAGGAGAACTGTGTACTGACCTACTTAACTGTCACCGCATGAAAATGTACCTATCAGGAATGGTTCTGAACCTGGTCTATGATTATCTGCAGGTTTATCTCAATGTTTTTATCCTTTAAAGAACTTGATTTAAATAGCAGATCTATGGCGGTCTCTATCAGGTTTATTCACAACTTTTCTAGACCATTGGCAATGTAGAGCTTGACATAAGACTTATATTGAAGACTGTATGTTTACCTTGAAATATCTTTTGTTTTGTTTTGTTGGGTTGCTGTTTTATTGGAGTTTTTTCCATGCATCCTTTTATGAATTCATGTTTTAATGTGCTTTTCCTGGTGTGTTGATATATTTGCCGTTAGAATTATGCATCTTGATGTAAGAGAAAAGAATGGTTAGTCATCTAAGGCCACCCTTAATAAATTCTTTGTTTGATGTTGCCTACCAATGCCTTGTAGGGTTTGGTGGGTAGGTAGGGATTTTAATTTTTTTTTTTTGGCCAACAACATAAGTTACATGTTTAAACAAGAAAAAGTTAGAGCAAGAAAAAATACTTATAAAGAAAAATTTGAAACGATTTGTGTCTTAAAATTTTTCGGATGGCTGCTTTTTAGGTGGGTAGGTAGGCAACATCAAACAATTAATTTTATTTTTGGCCTAACTTGGATATCCTTTGTCAATATAAATGAAAAGAACCTGTAGAAAGTTTATTCATCCTTCCAACAAATCATTAAAACTATTGGACACTTCATCTGAAAAAATCTGTAATAGCAATAGTTTTGTTTGCATGACAAATCAATTATCTGAACTAGAATTTTATGATAGCCAGTTTTGTAAAAAATTGTGTGATATATATTTATTACCTGGAGTGCTTAGTATGATGTTAAAGTGCTGCCTACATCAATAAACATTAATTTTCCATTTTCAAGAAATACCAGCTCGACAGGGTTGCTCTTCATGACAGTAAACGTGCAACTTATGACCACACAAAGAAATGTGCAGAAAATTATGTGATGCTAGGACAAACAGACAGAGCTGTACAGTTATTTTTGGAAACAGAGCCTGACAATGATATCTATTACACTGATTGTTTGAGGTAAATTTTTGCTCCCTCTCCTCCTATTTTGTAATTAAGGTGGTACCAAACACCTTGACTAAAATTAATTTGGCTCGTTTAATTTTCATAAAATTTTGGCAAAATATTAACTTTGACCCTTTGACAAAAATATAAAAATTTCAAAAAACTTGAACCACACTCTTTGTCAGATAAATGTCATTGGATATATAGCAGTTTGACAAACACTAATTTTGATCATTTAGAAGCTTAATATTTCCTTGACAATAGAACATGATTAAAATGTTCAGCTGATTTTTACAGAGTTATCTCCCTGTAGTGTTATGTACCACCTTAATGAATAAGAATATAAAATTGTTGGACAATTGTATCTGTCTGGTTGGCATATTTGATGATAATTGATAAAAATGTTGTTTTCCTGCATCAAGAAGACTTAACAGTAAGGCTTTAATTCTATTTATTAACTCAAAAGGAACTTGCTTTATTTTAACTTCAAGAAATTTAGATTGTTAGGACTTAATTTTGTTTATGTAAATGAATATGAACTTTATATTTATTTTCAGAGCCTGCTTAGTAGCCAGTATTAGATTTTCTGGAGCTTCTCAAAGTACTATAAAATTAGTAGCTACTAATCTGATTGCTAACGGAAAATTGACAGGTAAGAAATTACTATAAATGTGTGTAAAAAGGTTGCTGATCAGTACAATAGAAAAGCATAAGCCAGTAAGCAAGTAAATTATTTAAAAAATAAATGAAAGTTTCTTTTAAAATTGGTATTTAATAGTCTGTTATAGATTGAAAAATAATCTTAACCCAATAAAGTAATCATGAAAATGTGTATTCAATCTTTTTTTTTTGTTCTTTTGATGAATAATCTACCCACACAACAGATTGCAAAAAATAGATTGTGCCATGTCAGAAATTTTTTTCCATGGATCAGAACTGTCTTTTAATATTTTCTCCAAAAAACATGTATAGGGTCAATTATTTGTTCTTGTAAGCAACCTTAAGCATTCCCAGTCATCATTTTGTTAGTATTTCTATTATTTGATTGGTTAATGATATCAATTGTTACTCTTTAATTTGGTTTAGAAAATAGATTAAAAAAAAAGGGGGGGAGAATTAACAACAGGGGGTAGTTGTAATGTAAGACAAAGAGCAGTCCTCAAACACTTCACACAAAACTTAAGATTGAGGGACATGTAAAAATGATTTAATGACACAAACTAAACTTCATTGTCTTAGGATTTGCTGTGAATCACTGTAAAATATAAATTTTAGGTTGTGGGAGTATAACTTTTATTTTATTCTATACCATGTTGTTTCAGAGGGTGTCCAGCTGTTGTGTTTGATAAACAAAGGGTTGGATGCCTGTAGATATCTACAGACTTATAGTGAGTGGGACCTGGCTGTATGGCTTGCTAAGGTATAGTGTGTTTAACCTTATAAGTACTTTATTTTCCACTTACTGAATACTTAGAAAAATTGATTTTATTTTTTTTTAATTTATACATTCTGAAAGTTTATTTTTAGTTTATAATGTGAAAAAAGTACACATGTAAAAAATGTTTAATGACAATGTTTACTTCTGTGTGGTAGTCATTTACATTTTTCCTGACCTCATTATTTACCACAAACAACAAATTTATAATCTAAGAATGAAAAAAATGATTGAAATTGATTGCAGAGATATCTATGCTATTTGAGTTGATTAATTTATGGAAATTGATGGAAATTAAGAGTGTGCTAAAAACATTTTTATACTATGTATTCAATTTATTAAATATTGGTTATTTTGATTACAGTCGACATTGAACTACAGTGAATTTGCAGAAGTGATGAAGAGATGGGTGGATCATTTGTGTAGTCCACATGTCAATCAAAAGGTAGACAAACTAAAAAGAATATTTTAAGATAGGAACTTTTGTATACATCCATATGGCCTGTATGTTTAAATTTAAACATTTTTCATTTGAAACAGTCAACATTTACATGTATGTCTGACATGATTCATATTAAATAGATCTAAATAGGATCATAATGATCTACTATTAAAACATGACAAAGAAACTAACAACAGAAGATATGTGGTCAAAATTTTAAAAACAAAAAACCTACTTTGTTTAAGGTCATTAATGCATCAGTTATGTATATATATATATATATATATATATATACCTGCTAGTCAAATGCATTTTATTAAAATATACTTTTTCACTTTTTTGGTCTTTTGGAAAATGTTGTTTGTGCTGTATTTAGACCCCTCTACCAAGAAATTTGTTTTGCATGCACACGAATAAAAATTGCGGTTTTTATCTAACGCAATCATAGGTTTGAATGTTGTTTTCAATTTAGACTTGTATATATATATATATATATATATAACTCGTCTAAACATCAGCCCAACAATGTAAGATCTGTAAATTTGCTTTCGCAAATTTTTTGTTCTTCCCTCGAACTCATGCTACTGAGATATCGTGACACCAAATTGCCTGCATATATATATATATATCCTTAGTAAATAAATTTTTTTATGAAATGGCTATTTTATCTAAACATCATCTGAAATGTCTGACAAATTAAATACACTTGCAGTCAAGTAAGTGCTATTTCACCGATTTTTTCAGGAAAGGTCAATGAGACAGCTACCCAAACACCACTTATAACTAATATTGTTTTGTACATGTAAACACAAGCTTCTGATCATTTTGAAGGTAGACTGAAAAAGTCAATTGACTGCAAGGTAAGTTTCTGAAAATAACTCTCTTTCTTAGCATTCTGAGAATCATATCTATATTTTCAGAGTAAAGCTGTATTAGTACAGTTGTCCCTGGGACAGTTCAGTAAGGTACTTGAGATGTTGTATGGTATGAGACAGTTTAACAGAGCTGCTTGTTTTGCTGAAGCCTGTACACAGTTTGGACTTCTGGATAAATCAGACGATACAGGTATGTATGTTTACGGTTGAAGTGATGAGACAAAGTTCAAGACAATTTAATGAGAGAAAGTGCCTTTGATAAAATGGTTTTGTTTTGTGTTGTCCCTATGAAATGTAGTTTATGAGAATGTACCAAATATGTATTTACAATATGTAGATTGTTGGTGTGCTATCCCAAGTTGAGAACCATCGTCAGTCATATCTTAATGTTGTTACATTGTATTTGGAGATTTTATTGATGATGGCAGAATTTTAATACATGTAGTTTTTTTCTAATTTACATTTTGTATATGCAATAGACTCAGGGTGATTTAGAACTTGAATTTTTGTGTAGACACTTGTCTGTTGTTGAAGACTATATAGATGTGTTTTGGTTGTTTCAGTCATAAGCTTACAGTCTCATTAATGTATACCCCACATCTATAATTTATATATTTAGGGATCAACCAATAGTCTATAACTGTACATATCTTTTGTTAATCTCGAAACCCGTTATAGTCTAGACAATTTAATAATAATTCAAAAGAGACCACACAGGATCGCTATTAACATCATATTCCTTAATATACAAAACACTTAGGAAAATCAAAACCACTGTATATAGTTGGTTGTGGATGAAATGATATAAAAGACACATGACTATTGATTCAATTACAATTTCAAGAGATCAGATTTTGCAAATGATTATACTAGCCATTAGAGATAAAATCTAACAACAATGACAAAATATTTGTGAAGGCAGTTTAAAGAAAAAAAATAAAATATTTGATTGAATAAAGTGAAACATTTTACATTTAAGAATAAAAATTGGATAATTTATTAAATCTTCATGTCATCCAATGTATGTGTTCTACCAATGTTTAGTAAAATTTCATGGGTGAAAACTGAAAAATAAAAACCCAATGTAGGATTGGCTTTCTTTCAAGAAGATCAAGACTAAGGAGTTACATGCATAAAAATGAAAAATTAATAGATAACATAGGTAATAATGTTTGAATGCTGTATATGAAATGGCATTTACTTGTAGCTTAATTTGTCTTTGTTGTCTTGTAGTGTCTTTGGTAGAAGCAGTATATTTGGAGTATGCTAGATTATTATCCAATCTTGGATATAGACAAGCTGCTGAACACTACTGTCAAAAAGCTGGAGAAAAGGGGGAACAGTTCTTGAAAGAAGTCAAGATTTTATTTACCTGATGAGTTAGATTATCAATTACATAGAATTTGTTGTAAAATCATTGTAGTGGACCAATTGTTAAACAATACATTGCGACAGTGAGACACAGTGAGGTTACAGATGTTTTTATGACTGCTTTCTTTATTTCATTTAAGTTGTGTTTGCAGATACATGAATGTATTTCATGGCTTTGATGCATGCATTTACTAAAAAACATGGAAACTAATAAGTTATCAAAACAGCAAGTGAGATGTTTTAATTCATGAAATTGTTGGTGCAATATTTGTTTTGGTTGTAAATATATTTTAAGGAATTATAAATTCTCCATGTTGAAATTAATTGTTAACTAGTATAAATTTTAAATTATGTAGAAATTATTGATATTGTATCGAATATATTTATTTATTGTTGAAATATACAATTATTCAAATTTGTTTGTTTTTCCATACCCCCATGTGATGCAATAAGGTCTGACCTTACATCTTTCAAACCTTAAGATTCTTTCATACACAAATATTCACTTTCTAGAACCGATTCCATATACGACATATCTGCATGTCTTTTATTGAATGGAACACACAATTTATCCCCTTGACGGAGTCAAAAAACAAGACATAGGTATGCTGTTTCTGACATCAACGGCGGCGGTAACAATTTATTAGTTTTTGATTAAGTCTAGTTTATAGTAGGTGGATGATATTTGGTATGTAGTTGTATTAGCATTGGGATATCTCATTTCCATGGATATTATTTGGCCCAGCCGCCTCCAGTCATGGTCTATTGTCTCTGAAACTTTTCCTTAGTTTACATGTATTAGTTTGTGATTAGGTCAGTTTATAGGGAACCATTAGTGGTAGGTCATTGATAATTGGTATTCAGTTGTATAAGTATTAGCACATCTCATTTCCATGGACAATATTTCGTCCTTACCTATCAGTCATGGTCTATTGACTTTGAAACTTTTGTTTAGTTTACATATATTAGTTTGTGATTAGATCAGTTTAAGATGAACCACTAATGTTAAGTCAATGATATTTGGTATGCAAATGTATTGACATTTGCAAGTCTCATTTCCATGAAGATAATATAGCCCCACTCCCTCATCATGGTAAATTGACTTTGAAACTTTCACATAGTTTAAAGTTAATGTTTGTATTTAGGTTTGTTTAAAGAGAACAACTTATGATAAGTCAATGGTATTTGGTATGCAGTTGTATTAGCATTGGCACATCTCATCTCCATGGAGATTGTTTAGTCATGCATGATTTGACTTTGAATATTTGCATAACTTACATGTTAAAGTATTGCTATTTTAATTTCAACATTTGCATTATCAAAATAACAAAAAGGTGAGACATATCTCTGTGTGAACAGTTTATTAATTATGATTGACTTTTTCTAGTCACCCTCTGAAAGTACATGGTCACCTATATTATACTGTTCTGAAACCTGTTGATATTGTAGTAATCCAAAGGGGACATAACTCTTTTGTGGAAATGATGATGACAATGACAATAACACTTTTCTGGATAAACCTTCATCAGGAATGCTCAACCCCAAACATTTGAAAGACACAGATGTATAAATAATTGGAAAAGTTAGTATGAAAGTGTTTTATAAACATGAAAAATCCTATTTTAATCTTTTCCCAGAGAGAAACTGTCTTTAATGAATGAACCAAGCCTGGCAAGAAAAAAAATAGTTAATGTATATGTAATACCCTACCCAAAAAATATTTAAATGTATATTAGATTTTCAGGGATCTTCTCTATTTGCCAATCACTTTTGTGGACCAGCTCTTTGTTTAGTTGATAGCAATTAGGATTTTATATCCTTCTCTGTATCTACATCCTTGAGAAAGCAAATGTAATTGTAGAATAATGGAATATGAGATTTGAGCATCATCATTGATAATTTTTTGATGTCCTAACTATATGATAATATTTTAATTTTGGATGTAACACTTCTTTTGATTGGCTGAAAGTTTTTTGTCTATCAGCTCATAAACATAATTTTTTCATGTGACTGTCATCAACGTTTTTTCATTATTTACTCCTTAAAAATGGAATTTAGAATAAATTATAAGGAATGACTGTAATATTTTTTCTGTCTATTAGAAATAACCTCAAAAATGTGTTGTACACTTTCAAATACAACACATTTTTGATGTTATTTCTTCATAGACAGAAAAAATATTACAGTCATTCCTTAAATGGAATATGAGAAATAAACATCACCATAGACATATTTTCTCTAATATGCATTGTGATGCTAAGTTTTAAACAATCTGTCAATCGGAAGGCATGATATATGGGTTTTAAAAAATAGTCCTTTATCAACATCACCTAGTTGTTACTCCTCTGGATGGTGGTATCTCATGAATCACCCTGTATGTTTATCTGTATGTTTTCTTTTTGTCTGATGTTTGTTCATCCAAATATTTGTTTGTGATTGTGCAAGTTTGAGGCTCCAGTAGGATACCCCTTATGTCACAAGGTCACATTTAAAAAATGCCTCTGGTAACCAGGCAAAGGCACTTGTCTCTGAAAACAAAAATTATCTAGATGATTTAATATAACACAAGGTACCTAACTCATATTTTTGAGAAATGACACACAGTCGTGAACTTCCGTTATATTTGATTCTGTTGTTGTCTTTCCCACTGAAACTTGTTGTAAAGTCATAAATCTACATTAAATCATCTACAGTATGGTTTATAACACACCTATTTCTGTTTTCTGAATCATTCTTAGCAGTCCTTCCAAGGAGTTCAACCGTAAATTATTTCGTCCTCTCACAGCCAAATGGTGTTGCTAATCTCACAGTGAATGAACAAATATAAAAAGTATTTCCCAAAAATCTGTTAGTTTTTCTATGAACAGAACTAATCATCTGGATAGTAAAGTTGTAAAAGATAGTCATACGTGATAAACAATCAAGTGTTATTTTAGGTATGTCTAATGAGTAACAAGTTTCTTTTTTTAAACTCAAATTTTCCCATTCCACCAATGTCAGACCCTCTCTGGATTTTATATATAAAATTATGATAAATCCAAAAAACATATATCTTTAGCAACAAGATTGACCAATCGGAAACCAAGATATATATAATTAATCATTCACTGCGAGACTTACATTGCCATTTGGCTATGAGAAGATGAAATAATTTACGGCTGACTCACTTGGAAGGCCTAAAATGAAATTTTCTGACAACAGAAATAGGCATGTTATACACATTTTTGTAGATAATTTAATGTAAATTTACGACATAACAAGTGCAGTGGGATGGACAACCGCAGAATTGAAATATAACGGAAGTTCGTGACCGGTTGTCATTTCTCAAAAATATGAGTTGGGTACCTTGTGTTATATTAAAATATATAGATAATTTTTTTCAAAGACAAGTGCCTGTATAAACAGGTCACTTTTAAGCAAACTTTACAGTCCTAAACTGATCTGACTCTCAGTTTTGAACATTGTTAAATTTTGATTTCTGGTCACAAGGCCCCTCAATGATATTTGATATACAGATGTATAAGCATTGTCATATCTCATTTCCATGGTGCGATTGACTCGAATGTTATTTGACTAGGATTGCTATTTTTCCTGCTGAAGGTCGGCGGTACTCTCTGGGCCCACCAATAACAACCGAAGGCCAGGAATTAGCCAATAGTGCTAAAAGTGGCATTAAAACACCATCAACTAATCTTATAAACTTAAGCTATACAAAGAGTTGTGTTTTAATTAAAAGTAATAGCCTTTTTCCATTTAAGAATGTTAATCTACAGTTGACCATGGCAAGACATCTTTATTTGAAACAAGGATTTACATAAACCAGAAACATACATAGCACTATAAACTAAACTTTGCCTTAACTAGGTACATTGTGCTTACCTTAAAGCTAACTAGAACACTCGGCTGTTTGAGTAACTTTTGATTGTATGTTTAAATGAAAAAGAGAGGCGTTCATATTCTTTTGTTAGTTTGCAACTCAACATAATTCATTTTTCAAAACTTCCATATCCAAATACACAGCCTTTTGCAAGAATCAAAGGTCAAGTTCACATACGATTTGTTTCTTTCATACTAAGGTGAATGCAGAAAGGTGATAAAATGTTCAGACATGTGAGACTTAGTTATTGATAGAATGACTGGAATAGGTTTTCTCACTACAATTTCGTTTTTGTCAGACCTGTGACAAATTTCACAGAATGCAAAACAAAATGGATTGTATGCTTGCATGGTCAGCATTAGCTCTATAAATAAAGATTCATATTACAGAAAGAAGAAGACCTGATTAATCCATAGTTGGTATTCATAATCCTTATGGTCTGATATTGTCTTCTGACATATGTCCATTGTCCTGATCTCATTTTCATGCAGGTTAATATCTGTAATAAGACAACTATATTATGTATATAGATTCATTGTAAGATATAGATATAAGATCATATAAGAAGATGTGGTATGAGTGCCAATGAGACAACTCTCCACCTGTCATGTTTGTCAGACCCTGTCCTCTTTTCACGGTTCAGTGTCAACCATAGGTTTGGTGATTATGTCCGTTTTATCTACCAATTTAAGTGATAAGTTATTTTTTTTCGTATATCGAATGATCGTAAGAGGTGATATGTGTACATATCGTCTGACAGGGTTTATATGACCTTGACTTCATTTTCATAGTTCAATGATCAATGTTAAGTTTTTGGTAATAATTAAGGTCCCTTTCTCAACATCTATATTAAGTATACAGAATGATTACAATGTGAACTTGTCCATTCGTCTAGCCTTGACCTCGTTTTCATGGTTCACTGGTCAACTTAGAGTGTTATAATAAGTAATAGATCAACTATATTTTATGGATAACATGATTGTTATGTGAACATGTCTGTAGGGCAGGGTTCATATGACCTTGACCTCATTGTCAATTCGATGGTAAATTTGGTAGAAAGGTCCATAAGTAATAGGTCAACTTATTGAGTGTATAGAATGATTATGAGGTGTACTTGTCCCTCTTACATGGTTCATTTGACCTTGACCCCATTTTCATGGTTAATTTATCAACGCTAAGTTTTCGAGATTAGATCCTCAGATAGTAAAGATATAAAATATTGTGGGTGTATAGAATGATTGTAAGCTAGGTGATGATGTCCATCTGGGGTTCACCTAGACCTCATTCTCTAAGGTGGTCGTAAATTAAAAAAAAAAGTATATGGTGTGTCAGTCCATGACACAAAATCCGTCCGTCCATCCGTCTGAAAACATTCACCTGACCTTAAACACATTCTAATGAAGTATCGACAAGGTTTTGTTTCTGCTATGCTTGTACATTAAATTTTTAGAGACTTTCAACTTAAGATCTTTTCTTATTTAGCTATATATAATAGATGTATAGGTTTGATCTAAGGTTATATTTAGTTCTGCATTCATCTGATTGAAGGATGCAAAACAGCCTGCGATAAAAAAAAAAATTACTCAGCATTTCTGAAATAAATAAACAATACATTAATTAATTTAAATACAGACGTGACGTTTGGAATGCACAGACTGATTACATCGATGAGAAAAATTTGTTATAAACGTTGAAGAATTATTTACGCCTGCTAATTGATACAGGTACAAACAGATGCACAACTAATTTGTATACACATTCTAAGTATCTAGTCTTTATTTACTGCAAATCAGTAGAAAATGTTTGATTAAAAGTTTAAACTGCCTTTGAGGTCAATAAATGAAGACCCTGATTTCGTTACACGAATGACTTAGATCTCTTTTTAGTATGGGCCTACGTGACGACAACATCGTAACATCAAATAATTTAATATAATGGGCAGTATCATAAATAATGATAAAAGATATACTTTAAAACAATTATGATAAATAAGTTAATTTGGCAATTAGTTAGGTTTATTTTTTGCCAGACGTTTTATCTTTGTAGTTTAAATGGTTTTGGCACAATGATAAGATATTTTTATAATCTTATCTCTGACTTATGTCACAGAAACATCTCTCACGTAGATTTTTTTGTATTTGCATTGTAAATTTCTAATTGAATGGAAATATTTGTTACATTCCATTAATTTTTGAGAACACCAACATATTTCCTATAGCATTCTAAACAGAATTTTGATATATATCTACAACATTACTATACGAAATGGTGGTTCTTTTTCTCTCTTTGATGATGAAAACTCAAAGACGAAATTTGTTTATGTTGAATAATTCAAAGTTGGGAATCAATTGGAGTGATGTTGACAAATTCAAACGAGTCTGTCTCTCCGGGGGCAGCTTTGTTAAATGATTATTTTGACTGCAATTCACGTTTGGTGGGTCATCGCTTTTGTAGAATTTCGGAAAGTAGAAATTGGACCCGGTTTCTCCAATGTATGGCCCTACACCGAAGTTGTTGTATTGCGGTATACATCAAATATGTATCCCGTCTCTGGAGAGAGTCACGCGTTAGCACTAAAATGGTTACTGGTACATCATTCTTTAAGAGCAGGTTCACTGAGAACATGTCTGAATATAACCAACATAAGCTATTCAATATTTCAATCAAACCTAGCCCTATTTCGTTCTAAATAAGACATCAGTTCATTCGAAATACTGTAAAGCGTATGTCCTTATCTATTTCACAAGTCTTAAATGATCATTCATATTGAATAAGGTGTTTACCCTTCCGACGCATCTGAGGTTATCATCGGTTTACAGCGAGGTTCGTGTCGCTGAATGTTATAGTTTTCATCAACGATCTAACTGCTGATATAAATATAAATAAGAAGATATGGTATGAGTGCCAATAAGACAACTCTCCATCCAAGTCACAATGTGTAAAAAGTAAACAATTATAGGTCAAAGTACGGCCTGCAATTTATAAGAATTATAAGTCTGCTATTCCTTCAAGTTTGGCTTCACCAAAGTTAACTTTTATCTTTATATAATTTTGTCTATGACATTTTAATGGAACTAAATGAATTAAGACTGATCAAATGTTACTTTCTACCTTTCGTTATTTACAGGAATAATGTTATTTGATATTTAGGTATCTCTTTTATGTTTTTTGATATTTTGCTATCTCCTTAATGTTATTTGATATTTTGCTATCTCCTTAATGTTATTTGATATTTTGCTATCTCCTAAATGTTATTTGATATTTAGCTATCTCCTTAATGTTATTTGATATTTAGCTATCTCCTTAATGTTATTTGATATTTAGCTATCTCTTGTATGTTATTTGATACATAATCTGATTGTCATCATCATTATGCAGAGGATGTGTCAGGAATTATAACTAAAATGTCAAGACCACAAACTTGGTCTTTGACAGAAGCCATCAGCCATATAATCACTTATGTCATCCGTTGTGGTGAGACGCTATTATAAGCTTTACAAACAGAAGTGTTTTGCAGTCTATTGAAATGTTTTGATTTAAAGTTCTGGAAATTTAAACCACTTAATGCTAATCAAAATTGCTGTTACAAATGTCTCAGAATGTTTTCCTATTGTAATTGAGCACTCACAATGATTTGCTGAAGTCGGAATTCCTGCAACAATTTCCATCATTCATGTTGATATATTACGTCATGCTACAATATTCTAGGTGTGTATAAGTTAGTCTGACATAAAGTATTTTGAAGTCAGCAGGGGTAAGAGTAATTAAATTGTCAGGTATTATTAAATCATGACACAATTATTTCCTTAATGTCTTTTGCAGGGGCGGTTTGAATGAAAGTTGGTTTCACTCGAGAAAATAACTGGATGTTGCAGTTAGACGCTGATTTGCCAAAATAATTTATGCATCACATTAATTTTATATCATTTTAATGTGTTTCTTTTACGTATTTTCTTTTAAAAACACGGTTTGACCTACATTCTATATTTATAATAGCAATACATGCACGTAGCAATATATACCTATCATACGGTTTTGGAAATGGATGGAATGCCATTATTTTGTTAAGAACAGTGTACTTTAAATAAACATAGATATAAGAAGATGTGGTATGAGTGCCAATGAGACAACTCTCCATCCAAGTCACAATTTGTAAAAGTAAACCATTATAGGTCAAAGTACGGTCTTCAACACGGAGCCTTGGCTCACACCGAACAGCAAGCTATAAAGGGCCCCAAAAATGACTAGTGTAAAACCATTCAAACGGGAAAACAAACGGTCTAATCTATATAAAAAACGAAAAACAAGAAACACTTATGAACCACATCAACAAACGACAACTACTGAACATCAGATTCCTGACTTAGGACAGGTGCAAACAAATGCAGCAGGTTTAAATGTTTTAATAGGTACCAACCTTCACCCTTATCTGAAACAATAGTGTAACATCACAACATAGAAAGACACACTATAAAATATCAATTGAAATTGCTTAACTCAATCAAAAGACATATTAACACAAGTGAACATACACTGAACGAATAAATTTGATCTATGATACAATGTGAATACAAAATCAATAAAATAAGGGGTGAATAAATAAAGGCAACAGTAGTATACCGCTGTGAGATGTTAAACAATTTCAGAAAAACAACAACAACATTGAACAAAAAGCCGCCAAATACAATAATATACACAGGTAAATGAAAATAATTTTGTTGTAAGGTATACAGTTTAAATGGAGATTGTTCATAGTACGAAGAAGTGAAAATCTGTATTACCGCCTCGGTAAATTAGATTTTATTTAATAACTATACAATTTTAACGTAAGGTATCTTACTCGAAGTTATAATTTTCAGAAAAGACAAATTACCTATAGTTGATTATCACTCTAATGTGGCGTTCACACAGTGCCGATTATAGCTCCCGTTTGAGATCAGACAGCGCTAAGACACGAACAGTGAAAAAGTCGGATAACTATCCTCATGATCTGGAATGTCCTATCATTGTCTGAACGCAATCGTATACGTTCGTAACAGATTCCTACGAATCGGGAATGGTCCGGAGAGGTCGGCCAAGCACCCCCGACAGTTAGGTGCGTCCCGTATTCGGGGAAACTCAGCAGATTTTATCTAGTCGGATTACAATCGTGACTATGGCGTGACAGATTCTGCTGTATCGGATCAAAATCGTAACAATGATCTGTGTTTTCTGGACGGTGTCCTGTGGAACGGGCATGATCTGGAGAAATCTGTCATTGGTGTTTTTTGCCGATTGAGTTCAGATTGCATCCAGATCTTGCCGAATGGGAACCGTCTTTGCCGAAACCGTTCCGGAACAGTCCCTTTATTAATACGAAATTCGGCAATAATACCCACGTCAGAGTCCCGACAAATACAGAACACGATACGACTGAGTCCAGACAAAGCCGTTTGCAATGGGGTACAGCAGACTGTGATAGGATTGCGTTCCGACAGTACCTGATCATCCCTCATATGGCGACAGTTGTAGGTTCCAGATGCGTTGATTTCCAGATTCGGCTGAGCTGCTCATGTTTGGAGCATCATGTGTGTGTGTGAGTGTCATTCATTGACACTACTTTGATCGGTCCACCATGAATGGTGCTCGTAGGCTGATACTTCTGCAGCAACTATCTACACATTTACATGCAATAAAATCTCATTACTATCTGCACATTTTACACTTTACATCTATCTAAACATTTAACATGAAACAAATTATCATAACTAAATCTCATAATAACTTACCATCTCTAAAATGGAATGAACACAAAAAGCAAGCAATTCAAAATGAATTTCAGCTTACCTTTATAAATCATAAATTGTCGGCCTGTGCCTGCTAAGCTGTAGATTTTGCTGATGAATTATCCTTATACTGTTTTGATTTCATGTCGTAGATAGATCTGTTCTCCTGGAGCCATTCTATTATCTTGTCCTCATCTTCTTCAGAAAGGAAGCCACTGCTCCGAGGTTACTTTGGCAGAGAAGCAGAGGCAAAAGTAGCTGTTGAGGTAGAAGCAGTAGGTTTAGAAGTCGTGGTTGTAGAAGTAGATCCTCCCACCTGTGATGACCCCTGCAGGAATTCCCTCTTCTTTGTAGTCTTGAAGTTTTCTTCATGACAGGCACAGGCTTCTTATAAGCACGCATTGTGAAGTAACTAAATCCTTATATGGATGAAACTATATAGTTTAAATGGAGACAATCTGTCAATAACTGACGGCGATGCTCCTTGTGGAAGTGCCGAGGCTGTAGTGATTATCTGCCGTCGCACAATTTTTTTTATAGGACGGGATTGTCACGTGAAACGGATATCTTCCCTCAGCGCCGATTCACCGTCGGGTCACTGTTTGATCTCTGTCAGATCGCATTCGGAAGAATCGGGCTGTCGGGACAGATTCGTCGTTTTTTACGATGGGAAAGATACAAATCGGATTAGAATCGGATTGGATAATCGGGACAAATTCGGCTGAAAACGGCTGAATTTATACGCTTCCTGAACAATATATGATTGTTGTCGTGATTAAATAAATGTTTTTACAAATTTTAATTAAAGTTTGAGTGTCCAGCCACGATTCACAGGATCTTGATCAGACTTTTGACAAATTTTAATGGGGAATGGTCCTGTTAAGGACGGCAGTAAAACATCGTGAATGTGTGACCCCGGCTTAAACGTTCTTTATAAGTTTCATTTACTTTTGGTTTTCAATGTTTATCTACTTCGTAATTGAGTTGGATTTTTGATTCGGACGCCACTGACGGGTTAAAATAAAAACTAATTGCCGTCTGATGTAATTATAAACAGAGACATATATACTGTCTCTGTTATAAGTTATATGCTTTGTATCTTCAATGATTTGTTTTCAACGCACGAAGGAAAATAAATATCCGGTATATGTCAAGGAAACAGCGATTGACCTAGAACACTGTGACTAAAATCCAGAAGAAGAAAAGTCATCTAGACGCCAGAAAACTTTCTTCAACAATACGCAAGTGTCTGTGACAGAGAGGCAAAAGATACCAAAGGGACATTCAAACTCATAAGTCGAAAAACGAAAAACAACAGTACACAAAATACAACATGGAAAACTAAAGTCTGAGCAGCACGAACCGCATCAAAAACCTCGGGTGATCTCAGGTACTCCGGAATGGTAATCAGATCAAACTCCACATGTGGCACCCGTCGTCTGCTCATGTATGTACAAACTCGGTGATAAGTTTATTTCGGAAATTCACATTCGCAGAAAAAAGGAAGGGATTGTGAATGGGACAATTGGTATATATTGCGTCATCTCTGGAATATCGTATCAGCCGGGAGATATATATACTCCATGTGCAGGCGTTGTGGAATGTTGCTTCATAGTAATGGAAAGTTCACCATTGGGAAACTGAAATAATCCCTTTTGTCGTAAAGTTTTGTTCTCAACCGACCCTCATTGTCAATTTCTATATGTAAGTCAAGATATGAGGCAGACTTAACTGTATCTGTATCCTTTATTTCAAGTTCGATGGAATAGATGCGTTAAACTTAGCCACCAAACTTTGAATTATTTAGTCAGTGAGATGACATCATCTATGTGACATATATCCAGCTCTAAATAGCAAAAGTCTAGATAATATACAAAACACCAAACTTCAACCAATTTATTTTGCCAGATTTTCATTTGCAATATTGATATCAGCAATATCAATTCATTTTAATTGAAATCGGGGGAAAACATATGATAAGTTGCAAAGACACCGGCCGTTTATGCAGGACCTAGGTCGTTAACATTATTTCAGATCTACAAAGACGACAACAAATTGTTGTGTCATCGTCTAACAAATATCCTGTCTTTCCTTTGTTTATCTTAAAGTACATATCACATAAACATAAAGCACTTCTGTCGTCTTTGGAATTTACTACATTTACAAATAAATAAAGTATGAAGGCAGATAGTATTTCATATCATTCTATATAGTTCTTTGCAACAACACTTATCTGGCGCTAGCATCGTTTTTAATACTAACAGTACAGGGATATAAACCCATTACTTATTTCATTTGATTGAGCTTATTTACGGCATGATTTAAATCTATTATCAGATAAAACCGCTAGGTATAGAGATGAAAGCGACCGTCTTGTACAGGTAGCAAAGAGATGGGCGGGTAATGTTCGTGAATGAGTTGTTTTGAATACTTAACAAGCTTTGATCGGATGTTAGGTCACTTTGTAAAAATCATTTACTGTGGTATTAAATGAGTTTAGGTTTTTAAAATACCACTTTGACACAAATGCTTACAAACAATTATAGTATTTGAGACGATACTGTTTCAAATTATTAAACACTTAAACCACGATTCATAAAAAGAATTCTATGTCAACCACGATATGTTGTTATAACAAGGCTCTATTATAAGTTAATTTATATATCCAAATTCGTTGCATATTTGCATGTATAATTCGAGGGTTTACATTATTCTATTAAGCAGTAAAATAACACAACTATAATTGTGACATTAGAAAGAAATTACTTTAAGTAGTTTCGTAATAACATTCCAATACAAGGATTAAGAAACTTAAGATAAAAAAAACAAAGACTTTTATAAATGACAAATATCTCTTTAATATAATTGGTCAAATTATATAGTTATTCATACATGATATATCTATTATACCGGTGGACTTGTAGTCCCCGATTTTATCATTCGCTACCACTGGACGTTAAGCAACCAACAATCAATCAATCAATATCATTCGCTCAGTATAATCAATGATTCAAGCATTGAGCATAGATCATGATTGTTTTTTTTATTTTAGTTAACAAAGGCACCAACTTCCTACAGCACAAGTTATTTTACATATATTTTGCCATTTTGTCTATGTCCCTTTTGCTTTCATATGAATAAGAGTGTTGTATGGTATATGTTAATAAAATATCAACCAAAGACATAGAATCTTAAAGACATTTTTGCAAAAAGTTACAAAATATTTTCTAAGCTTCAAATAAACGATGTTTCTTCTTTGAGAGAAATTAGCTGAATCTAGGCAAATGTTTCTTGCCATTTATTTATCTAGTTTAGTCTCACGGTCGTTTGTTTTATTATGATGTTCCTGTATTAGATTATTTTAGACCCTATGAGTATAAAAATACCGGTAAACTTCGCTGCAGATAAGTCACCAATAAACACGTAGACTGAATACGTTCTTTATGATGATCAGAATCGGCCTGCCAACTTTAGTTGTTAATCTTAAGTACAAAGAAAGAAAATCGGTCCTGGTATATATTACAAAACAAATCGTCCCACTTAAATCGCAGTCATCCGTCCTTTATATTTATCCAGAAATGTGCATGAGAACGTAGCAAAAGCGGTACGTTGTACTAGGTGTTTTACTTCTGACTCGCTATACCGGTGGTGGTGATAGTGGTGAACTATTGGTCCCTGAGAGTATCATCCGGATAGTTTCGGCAATGACCATGATTGTTTGTATGTAAATGTATATGGGTCATTTTTAAAAAATTGTCGAATTTTGAAATTGCAAAATTAAATTAAAGTTACTACATGTAATTCAAACAACCCTCTTCATAAAGCAAATCAAAACGAACAGTACTTATGGAACAACATATAAAAAGATGCAATCTTGATAAATTTCATACAAGAATATATAGAAACATTTTTTGATAAGCTGTACAATATTTGTCTCTCATGTTACCATGTTCAAAAGAAACTTTAGGTTATTCAGAAAAGGTTTCGATAAAATTTTAAACCTGTTTTTTATAACCAATAAGATGGTTTTCAAGAGTAAGAACTTCTATATACCTTTATTCTGTGTAATAATAGATTTTTTGTCAATTTTCCTTGTTGTACTGAAAAATACCTCTAAAAATTGGTTTTCAAAGGTTATAAAGATAACCACCAGCAACGCAAGTCTAAGATAGCAATTAATAAAGTTCAGCATTTTTCTTCTTCTAATAAACCCAACATCAAGTAATTCCCTCGCATGTTGGTTTACTTTTGTCTTCTTTTTTTAGTAACAGGAACATACGTTAACGATATATCACTATATTAAGTTCTATCCTGTTACCCTTTTTGTCTATCATGTTACCGATAGCAGTATTGCATTTGTATATGCCAAATTGCGGAGAATAATAAGACGTTGTAACCTTTAAATGAGTTCAAACAACCAAACGTTTCATTATGTGTAAAACTATATGTAATTATAAACTTTTTAAAGACGTTTCTGTCAAATATTGTCTATCCTTTTACTGTAACCATAGTAACCATAGTAACAGGATAGACATAACAGGATGGACAAATTTCTTCATTTATGAATGCTGATATGAAATAACTACTCCCTTTGATGAAGTGATAATGTTTTCTTCTGTGATTTTGGTTTCCAACACGTAATTGCACTTTCTACAAGTATAATATCGGTGTAATTAATAAAAATGTTGGTAATAGCATAGACATGAC
This sequence comes from Mytilus californianus, assembly GCF_021869535.1. NCBI lineage: Eukaryota > Metazoa > Mollusca > Bivalvia > Mytilida > Mytilidae > Mytilus > Mytilus californianus. The sequence goes on along the minus strand of NW_026262679.1, from coordinate 53,032,290 downwards.
AAAAGGGTACCCACTATTATTTTTTTCACTTAATTTCTTGAATTTTCTTTTCTCTACACTGTTATGCAAGAAACGTGCTGTGTTAAATTTAAAAAAAAAGCTTTGTGCTTTTGAAATGATCACTGCATTGTTCCATATTCATAGGGAGAGAAAAAATAACGTTTGATTTAGTAGCGATAACAGGATAGACGCATTTCATGTACGCCAATTGAATTTAGTTTGTAGAAAAAATGTTACATAGAATGAGAAGCTGTGATTTTTCGTATGAGTTATTATTAACATTCTAAAATAGTTCCTTTTGCAGATAGCAAGGCAATAAAATAATAGGGAAAAAATCATTTGAAATGTGTTACACCGACACCGTACGAAAAGAAATTAAGGAAAAATCGGACTTAAATATATTTTAATCTGATCAAAACAAATCTGAATCGTGTTTATTATTGATGTTCCGACTCATAAATCCTATAAACTTTCATTTAAACACTTGCAACTGCATTTTCCTAAAAGAAAAACATTTAAGCATAGGTGTACTGAAAATTTGACATTTTTTCGAAAATGACCCATATACTATATATAATGTTGTAAACCGAGCCCGGAAATTTAGATACGATCCGGGTAAACATCAATCCTTTAAATAAACTTATTCTAAAAGGTTACCTATTCAACACTGTAATTAAATCTTTGAATATTGTTTTTACTGGTATAATTATTGGTTTTGTTATCAGTAATTTAAAATCATACTAAATATGACACATATGTACTTTCACAGTACTACAATCTGTCATTACCTATAGTTTGGTATTGCACAAGGTCATGTCTTTCTCTGACTGTTAATGACGTCTTTACACTAAACCCATTGGATGTTCGATGTGTACTGATTGATATTTTAGTCTTAGATACACGATTTTTTTATTAGTTGTTATTGGCTTTGAACTAGCTGTCAGTAACTGCGAGTACTCTCAGATCTGTACTTAGTGTCTTTTTGTTTTTGGGATGCATAAGTACCCGTCCACGTCCACTCTGTGTTTTTGTTAGATGTATTTCTATTTGCATCTAGCCTTTTTCAACTGATTTTGATAGTTTGTTCTTATGTTGTACTGTAACACCACTGTCCCAGGTTCGGGGAGGATTGAGCGCTCACAAACATGTTTAACCCCGTCACATTCTTTATATGCCTGTCCCAAGTCAGGAGCCTGTAGTTCAGTGGTTGTCGTTGGTTCATTTCTGTCATATTTGTTTTTCGTAAATTGTTTTGTTATAAATTAGGCCATTAGTTTTCTCAATTGAATTGTTTCATATTCTGCATGTCGGGACCTTTTTTAGCCAACCATACGGTATGGGGTTTTCTCATTGTTGAAGGCCGTACAGTTACCTATAATTGCTTGCATCCACATCATTTGCACTTTGGTGGATAGTTGTCTCATTGGCAATTATACCACATCTCCTTATTTTCATAATACAAATTTTAAATACTAAATTTTAACTTTTGTCAGTAGTCACTGTAAACAATCTGATTATGTAGTAGCCCCTTTTGTTGTTTATACAACATTGTCATTTATTTATGGCAATGTCAATCGATGTGTTTGAGCATCACCTCTCTTCAACACTTTGTGCATTGGATACCAATGACCGTGTGTCCCGCCTTCTTAAATTGATTGACAACCGTATTTTTAACGTCATATCGGGACACTTTACATGGATTCAAAATAAATATATCAAATTAAAAATAATTTTCAGTGGAAATTCCAAATAAACTACTTTTTCCATTCCATTTCAAAGCAAGCAATGCATTTTTCAAGACATTTAGTCAAACATTCTATTTTTTTTTAAAATGCATCCTCTTCCAAAAAAAGAAAAAAATCGGTGCATAAGAAAGAAAATTTCAGCATGATATATTTAGTACCGATGTTTCATATACTAATCAACTGTGAAAGATATTCTGTAGTCGTAAATTTTACGAGATCCATTGATTTCATATAAATATGAGTCAGATGTTGTATGAATGCAAGATTACATTGTACTTGCATGAAAATATTGCGTATAAAGGGAAAGTTCTCTTTTGCAAAAAAGTCAGTAAAAACGTGCCTCTCTTTGTCAATTGAAATTTATACATTTTCGCTACGTGCGTAAATATACTTTATCACAAACTAGTCAAAACATTTACTAAATTTTATCATCGGTATAAGGACATCATTCGTAAATATAACTCAACATGCAGACATCTTATACGTTCGGGTATTTCACATCCAATCTTTTATGGTAATATTCTTTACAAAGCACAAAAATGTCAGTATTCACCTCAAAAGCTAACAAAACCTTTAAACAGACTTATTAAGAAGGGATATAGTTACGATACTGTTGTCAGGTCATCAAAGATTGCATATTTTGGCTTTAATATTGATTCACTTATAGGGTCTTTGCATCGGAATTAAACATATTTATTCTAAAACCAGTTGTTGGCATGACACGGGTTATGTTCTTCTCATATATTTTATGATGGTATAATACTAAACCCCTAACAGGAGGGATTGTGCCTGATATTCATATGATGGAGACATAATCTTTCAATCAGTTTAATTGAGGTCTGGAGCTGGCATGTCAGTAACTGCTAGTAGTCTGTTGTTATTTATGTATTATTGTCATTTTGTTTATTTTCTTGTGTTTCCTATTCTGACATCGGACTCTGACTTCTCTTAAACTGAGTTTTACTGTGCGTACTGTTGTACGTTTGTTTTTTCTACATTGGCTAGAGGTATAGGGGGAGGGTTGAGATCTCAAAAAACATGTTTAACCCCGCCGCATTTTTGCGCCTGTCCCAAGCCTCTGGCCTTTGTTAGTCTTGTATCATTTTTAATTTTAGTTTCTTGTGTATAATTTGGAGTTTAGTATGACGTCCATTATCACTGAACTAGTATACATATTTGTTTAGGGGCCAGCTGAAGGACGCCTCCGGGTGCGGGAGTTTCTCGCTGCATTGAAGACCCATTGGTGGCCTTCAGCTGTTGTCTGCTCTATGGTCGGGTTGTTGTCTCTTTGACACATTCCCCATCTCCATTCTCAATTTTATTTTGTAAAAGAGGCAATGCATGTCACACACTAGTCTTAAATGTTAATCTTTACTAAAAACTCACGATGTCTTTTATTAACAAAAATGTGATAGATAAAAAAATACCGTTTTCGTCGGATATTCTTCGGTGCAAAAAGATGACCACAATTTCCCCTGTATTTTTTTTTAACTTGCAAGCTAAATATCTAAAATTTTGCATTGCTAACCAAATTTAATTAGTTTGAATCCGAAAGACATTACATTATAAACCATCTTTATCATGGTGAATTGGTAATAATTATGTGCTTTCGAACTTATTCTTTGAATAAAGAAAGTCTGTGGTGTAATTTACAACGCACAAAAATATGTTTGACTCGTTTTATTTATGTGCCTGTCCCAAATCAGGAGATTGTAATTTAGTGGTTATCGTTCGTTGCTATTTATCATATTTGTTACTCGTTTGTTGTTTTGTGCATAATATTCAGGCTTTTGTTTTCTCGTTTGGAATGCTTTACATTTTGTTATGTTTGGGCCTTTTATGGCTTGCTTACTGCGGTATGGGTTTTGCTTATTGGCGAAGACCGTACGATGACTTATAGTTACTATAACATCTACGGATATTTTTATGTTGAATGCAAACGATATGAACCTACGAAGTCTTATTATATTGGACTAGGGGTGGAGTGAAATTTTTTTATAAAACAATAAAATATACATGTTTGAATCAAGTTGAAATGACAGCAAAATTCTGCATAAATAATATATCATACATACATTAATTGTACCTCGAACCCTTAAATTGCATTTCTCTGTAGACCCATATACATTGTTTAAGTCGGTGCGACTTTATCCACCAGCAACATATGTCCACAAAACAAAACTTCGGGTACACGAGGAGACCTTCTTGCTTTAAGACGATTCACATTTTCTTTATTGTGAGCTAGAGCTAGTTTCGACCTTGGCTTCTTATTTTTGAAATTACTCCGTTGATAAACTTATCACTACAAAGAACTTGCGAAATCTTCGTTCCCGTGAAAGTTGAGAGTTGTTTAAATTTCAAAATTCATCAAGGTCTCGTCTGTGGAACTGTCTGACGGGTTTCAAAGTCGACAGGATAAGAGGTCAATGTCTTCATGTTTATTTGTGGTACAATGGGTAAATGTCTGGTTAAAATATATCTTATCTTTGATGTGCCGCATTAGCATCCCTATAAAGTAAGACAGTCCGTGCGTGACCCATGACATACGATATTTTATGCATTTCATTGGCTATTTTCTAGCAAAATCCAGACTGGATATACAGAATTTGTGTAAAATATTTTTGATTTTAACCTCTGAAAATTTAAATAAACTGAACTCTTGAACAGATCTTTTCGGGACGTCGGGTTCGGCCTACATTTTTGTGTGAATTCGGAATTTACACTTATTGGGACTCGGGAATCAATGATTAATTTTTCGGGATACGGCATGAAATGCTTTATTTTTTTCGGGATTTCGGTATTCAGCTTTGATTTTTTTTTCGAAAATTCGGGATGACACTCCTCCTACCCTCTCTCACTCTCTTCAGCAGGCAATGTTGAGAGAAAAAAAGAAAATCATCCCGTATGAGAATTTGAATTTGTTAAATATTTGCAATTCTTATAAAATCACAAAACCGCAGGGGCGGATCCAGCCATTTATAAAAGGGGGATCCTACCACCCAGGATAAAGGGGGTGGGGGGTGAGTTCCAACTATATGTCCCCATTCAAATGCATTGATCGTAAAAAAAGGGGGTTCCAACCCCCGGAACCCGCCCCCTCCCCCTCCCCCCTTTTCCCTGGATCCGCCACTGATTAACCTGCAGATTTTTGGTATTTCTTTATGTGGAATGACTACAAAAAGGGGGTGTATACGACTTCCCAAACTAAATCTACAATTCATGTTCGTTACTCAACACTTTTAATACTGAAACAATTGAAGATAACAATATTTTTTGTTAAATATCGAATACTGGTTCCCAACTTTATGTCTAAAGATATCAGGAATATTTTCCCTCATATTGACAGCTATCTGAAGTCAGTTCATAGTAGCTTGGGATCCTGGCCCACTGCTCGACAGAAGACGAAGTATTAGATTAGGTCAGGACGCCAGGCTAAGTTCATAGGACCTCAGTTTAATTTAGGCGTGGCATTCCGTCACTTTTATCCAATCAACTGTCCTTTATGATAAAAATTGGCGTGCGATTGTAGTCGAAACAATGTAATTTATATAATGACATTGTAATAGTTTTAGGACACAGTTACATCAACATCAAAAGGTAATGTACTTTATTGTGGAATCTGTGTATATATATCTTTATTCTCATAAACCAAAATCCATGGTACAGAGATATTATAAACATCAATAATATAACATAAAGTCAGAATTAATACAAATGTATGATCTACAACTAGAAAAAAGAAATTCCAGCTTATATAAAAACACATTATGTATGTATACAATATGATATAAAAGTTATTAAACAATATTTCCCCTAAGATTCCAGCTGTTTATTAATCAGTCTGATAAATTTGCACAAATGGTTCAGCATACTGATGTTTCTAGTATTCATTAAATCATGAAATTTCAATATGTTTGGTCTATTTAGATAATAAGATTTCAAAAATTTTTCTCTTTCATAATTAAATTTCGAACATTTAAAAATAAAGTGGAATTCATCCCCAATATCTCCTGAATTGCATAGTTTACAATATCGATTTTCTCTTGGTACATTTTTCCACCTGTGGACTACTGGTTCAAAATAAAATTGATTTCGACAAGTTGCTTTGTAACCACTGTCATGATGTTGGGTGTTAGACAATCTTTAGAATGACAAAAGTGAGGTTCGTGTCCTTAAAAAGTTCTACTATACCAGTACATGTATATATTGCTGTAATTTTCTTTTCTGTAATATTCAGCAGTCACTGAATTATGTTACAACTGTTTCATATTCGACCTGGCCCCTATGGATGAAATGTCTAAGTAAATGTTATTATTGTTATTATTATAATCATTTCTATAACGCAAATAATATTCTTACAGCGATTAAAACATGTGTTTACTAAAACCCAGAAAAGCGATCTGCGAACGCAGAAAATTGATATAACTTTGAATTACAGTGTGGCTGGCTTACATAGTTAAATTTGTGTTCCTGAGGTTGTCATGAATTCGATCAGTAGCCAACACGTTGGTACTGTCAACTCATAATTTGAATTATATACATTTTGATTATTTTAATTTAGTTTCAGTTTGTATATATTATGTAAGGTTCAAGTCAATTTAATCCTCAGACAATTTTTGTTTGTTTTTTTTTTTTTTTTTTTTGTGTATTTTGGCTTAAATACTTTCAAAACTTTTATATATTTGATTCTCATACAATGGTGTTGTCAAAAACATCCATTGTGGCGTTGTCAAATTTATCAATCTGAAATAGATAAAAATCTGAAATGTGTGTGAAAAGTTTTTTCGGCATTTTCTGGCAAAGGCAAACATTGTAAAGTTATTAGTATAAAACTCAAAAATATCAGAAAAAGTTATGTTAAAATACCTACTCGTTTTAAAGTTAACTATTGTATATCAGTTTTATCTAGTAACTATACAATGCCTACGCTGTTTGCCTTTGCCAGAAAATGCCGAAAAAACTTTTCACAAATATTTCAGGTTTAAACTATTTCAGATTGATTCGTATCAAAGCCAAAATAAAAAAAACAAAAAACAAAAAACAAACATGAAATGAGGATTAAGTTGACTTGAACCTTACATAAGCCTACTTCTTAAATGTTTGTATAAATGTGTTACAGATAATGAAATTGTTGTATTGCACTTCTGGAATACCTGCATCAGAAATGAACACATTTTCTTAAATGATAGATTGTTTCTTTGATTCAACTTTCTTAGAGGGTATATACGTAGTGATAATGAGAGAGAGTTATCCTGCACCTTCACTGTTATTTATCATTTTAAAGATTGTCCGATTGTTTATAAAGTACAGTTAGCAAATTTGATACCGTCCATTTCCTGTCTAGATTTGCTCATAAATCTTTCTCTTTATTACTATCATTTTGATGCAAGAACATAACTTAAATTTAAAGCTTTGTAATGATTAACAATTTGCTTTGTTGTAAGACGGGCAACTTGACACGTCTCATTTTCACAAACAACACCAAAATACTGTAATGGAAGACCTTTCATTCAAAGAATCTGGTAATGAGCAAAAAGGGGTTACAAGATAGTGATACAGATAAGATGTAGTTTCAATCATGGTTGAAGCTAATTTCAATTATTTTTAGATTATTCTATCTTTATGTATTTTTCTGATGAAAAGAAGAGACATAGGTGCACCCATTGTCTGCATTCCCGTCCGCTAATTATTACTAGATATCATATCTAACTGGAGCTAGGGGTGTATTTGTTGGGTCATCAAGATTTATGATATATCGTGAAGTTTGAGTTACTGGAAACTGTTTTGTAGGTGTATGCGTGTTTTAATACAATTTGTAGAATTTTGAAGAAAAAGATAATAAAAAAAAAAAAACAAACGGAAAAAAACGGAAAAAATCAGTTTTTATTGATTGCAGTTACAGGTTGCGGAAAGTGAAATTAAGAATCCTTCAATGACCCCATAATATTAGAATAATATGATATGATATTATGTTCTTAACTAAATACATACTTATTATATATTACATTGCATCAATAATATAATATTCAGAAATACTAAGTAAACTATAAAAGAAAGAAAAAATATAATATCCATAGAAATGAGAATTATTTATTAGAATTTCGCGTGATTACAATTTGAGCACGAAGAATCAAATTATACGAATTTGAAAATAAAAAATGTTTAAAATGTTAGGACCTACATTTTCCCAAGGATAATGACATATGTCTATATTTGTTATATAATAGTTTGATCATTCATAAATACGATATGGCAGACCATGATCAGTCCTATAGATCATCATTTCGTCTTATCTAGCATATTGTCATCTAAATCATTTACACAAAAAGGGGCAAGATCCTCAGATAAAAGTGTCTGATTTATAGATGCATAGTTGTGCACTTTAATACACGCTAGTAATTGGCAGCTGCAATTAAAACGACACAGGATATATTAAACTTCAAGACAGAAAAAAAACATAAATGAACTAGGTGCGTTGATTGTGCAAATGTTTAGATAAAGATAACACTAAAGTACATTAAATGTAGCAACTACATATTTATTTACTCCAAAGTATAGACAGTTACAGTTCCGAAAATTCACTTTAGTATTATAATTACACAAAGTACCTTTCCAGTACTTTAGTACACTAGACAGAATAACTGATTTAAAATAGCAAAGCCGAGGATAATACATGAACATCAACAAGAAAGGTGTACACCATATGACAACACGCGAACGACAACAAAACAGGTACAACACACAAACAAGTCAGGTGTACAACAGATGACCATGTACTTAAATACGACAACACGAAAAATCAGACAACACAAAAGCTAAAATTGGTGAAAAATATTAGCTCAAATAAAACAGTATGATACCGAATTCAGTGCGAACGTTCAACTCTTGAATAACTTTATCAGTTACCACCGATACAATTTGTTGGCTTAGCTAACTGACACAAACAAAACATTCATAAGCATCAAAACTAAATATGGTCAATACAGTAAAGATCAATAAAAAAAAACGTCAAAAGGTCAACATTACCCTAGGAAGTTGCAAATTAAGTTAAAGCCTAATTAAACAGCTGAAAATGTCTAATAAGAATTTATCTTTTAAAGCATGCAATTACAGCAGGACTGACTGCTAGTCGGGTAGTATCATTGCCACTGACCGCCCACCTTAGCTGCACGGACCAAGCAACACGTGCTGCTGATACAGTCTTCGTAATATTTGTTCAAAACACACATTTGTTAATATATATTGCTCCAGAATGGAAGCATACCCTATTGCGCATTCGATATTTTTGTCACATGACTTCGGATAAACAAGCGACAGTAGTGTTTTACCTATACAAGATATGGTCTTTATGGGTAAAGTAGAAGGTTTGTGTGCATGTAAAACTGGTTTAACCCGACTGCATTGTGTGCAGGTACCAGTCCAGGCTAGCTTGACTATGTGTTGTTTGTTTGATTTTGGTTTGTTTGTACGTCCATCTTTTCAGAGTCAGGTGATGATGGTTTGCGTGGTATGTTGTTCTGACCAATAAGTTTGATCATTCTTGACCTTATTCTTCCTTTTTGTATTACAGCATGCAGCCTCACGGTTTTATTATTACATGCGAAGTTTGTTTCTTGCATTTTCTTGTATATAGAACAATACAAGCATTCGTCCCAGCATCGATTCTAATTGGAATAAGATAAAATAATTGCAAACTTAAACATTTGTAGGCCTGAGACATTCAAAGAGTACACATCGAAGCAGTTATTTATAGTTTTACTAATTGCAAACAAAATAAGTGTTTAGCTGCGGTGAGAATTGTTCACAGTAAACATAGACAGACAATTTATCAAATCATACATATCACTGTACGATATCACGATTTGCTTTGGTCAGAGGATACAATTTGTCTACCAGCATGTTTATTTAGGTACAATATATTTGATGTTATTTCAAAGTAATGCGTAAGCACTTTTATATTTAGCTTCACAATTTGTTTTTGTCTTATAAATTGTGAGCAAAGAGTACTTATTACACATACTTTGTAAATTACTGAATTGATTTTCAGTAGTTTCTGTACTATATGACCATTTTCCCTCTTATTCGAGGATACTTTTACAAATAAAATCAACTTTACACGGATCATACTGATTGACATTCAACAGTGACAGCTAAGCGTAATCTTCCAATCTTTTATTTGGTATAAGTTTCTCTTAGGTGCAATACAAAAACTATCAAATTCAAAGTACATATATCTTTTTCATGAAAGAGATACTAAACGTAAACCATTTTATCTTTTAAGAAACGAGTATATGATGTAATTATCTGGTTTCGAAATTTTGTCCAACAAATAGATTTTAAAACCCTTCAAACGAATTACGTGACGATTGTTACATCCGGCGAAAGGTTTGAATAGCTTTCGTTCTACCAAATGTCACTCCTGCGATATCCATATTGCCTTGTCAGATTTTCCTTATCTTTTCAGTTTTCATGGTATTAAATTAAATATTAGACATTTCACGTCTATGTTCTATTTTAAGTCACGGTGGCCATGTTGAATGATGGAGCAACATATAATTCATCTGTAATAAGTTGCAATATAACCGGTAGAAGTGGAAAAAAATGATAAACAAATCATTTAAGATCAATAAATTGTAATCATATATGGAGTCAATTTATGTTTTAAGTTATATGTTAGCATTTATTGAGATCTTATGTTTCTGATCATTTTCGCTGTGTACGGATTCCATGTTTCTATCTCAGTTGACAATTAATCTGCAATAAAACCACAAGTATTCATTTAAGGGCAATAACTCTTAACAGAAGTCAATTTATGATATTCGTCATATTGACATTTTGTAGATCTTGTAAATGCCAACCCTTTTTTCTGTTAACAAGTTAAGTGTGTCTATAATGATTTTCAAGATAATAGGCAGGAATGCTTAAATTGATCAAATTTAGTTTTTTTTTTATTTAACTCCTTACGCTACCACAATCTGTATGATACGTTAAAATGTGGTTTGAGACAATTATCAGGATTGGTAACGGTTCGTTCAAAAACAACGAGGAGGTTGACTACTCATAACAAGGGCCATGCACGTTATCGGTATGCGAGAGTTTCTCATTTAAAATATTTATATAAATAACACATAGGTGAGTTGGTGATGGATCAGATTCCCCGAGAAATCGTTGTCAACCGAGGCGAAGGTGCCAAGGAGTAACAATCCGCTCTATCACAATCATAACAACGTTCCCTTCACTAGAAAAGAAACAAAAGTGAAGCAATGAGGCTTTCCATAAAGCAAGATGTATTTTTTTTAACAGTCCAAGAAAAACGCCTGGAACCGAAACGTAACATTCTAGCATTGTCTTTCAAATTATTGATGTAAATTCAAATCATTAATTGTCTTTTAAATTTTGATTGGTATGCACGAGAGGGTGATATTCAAAAATCTGTATCCTGCTGAGGCATGGGGTAGAGTAAAATGTCTCCCTCGTATTAACCAATCCAAATCTGGCATTTTCATGTGCATTATAATAAATATATATGTTTCATTAATCATATACGTTTTTAGACAGAATGTTATTCATGCATTTGTTATTTACCACAAAATATCTGTTTAATTGTAACAGGGGCAATACTCTACATCAGCACAACGAGATATTTCTATTAGACGAAGTCACAAAGTGCGTCATTCTGTGAATAATGAAAATACGTCTTATTTTCTGCTGAATGTGTATATCATATGAACCTTCATCATTTAAAATAAAGAAACTGCTTCAAAAAGAAGAGACTAAACTAAGAGGGCTTTTGAATTATATCACATACGATTAAAACCTAGTTCTAGTTCTATAGTAATAGCATTAACGGTACCTATTTGACTACCAAAATATATGAAAAACCAAAACCGTTGATAAGTTGAATAAACCAAAATTAAAAAGAAAACAAAATCCTTTTCAAAGTCCAAAACATCCGTATTTCATGAAACTGGAGGTAATAGTTAAAACATGCCGTGTGTTCCGTCCAAGAGACCGTAGTTCCTATATAGGATGGTGAATATACATAAACTAAAATGAAAACCAGATACACCGACAGACCGAAAGACCAGGATGCTACTTAATCCACAGCATTATCAGACATACCTAACCATTCACAGCACCTGCAATAGAAAGGTTATGGTCAAAAAGCATTTGCTATCGGATTAGTCGTAAATTATATATACCGTCTGCCATCGTGTTTTTTTTTTAAACAGTTATACAATGTAACAGGCCAATTACCTCTTAACAGGTTAATAACCGACAACTTCTGTTGTGTTAACGTTGGTTGTCCAAAATAAGAAGCAGACCTTCCGCTATTGTTTTCGTAAGATTTGGTGTTTTTTCTTCATAGTTAAAGGTTTACTATTTTACGTTTAGACAGATTTGTTCATTGTTTATGTACACGTGTTTGTATGTATATGCACAGTCGGATGACGTGTCCTCTGCCTAGTTGACGCTTCTGCTCTCACTACTTTAAGAGTTCTAGCGATTCCGATTGTCCTTCTGCTCTTGCTTCATTATAAGTTCACAAAAGGATAAAAAATACCGAACTCCAATGGAAAATCAAAAAGGGGAAGTCCACAAAAACTGATAAATTCAAACGTTTTCAACCAATGGACCGAGTGAAAAACAACTGTCATATTCCTTACTTGGTATAGGCATTTTCCGAAGAAATTGGTGGGTTAAACCTGGTTTTAAAGCTAGCTAAACCTATCACTTGTAAGACAGTTGTTTAGAGTTCCGTTATATTGACAAAATTTAGTGAGCAACCCAAACAGACATAATAAGTTAATGTGACAATTTTTGGGATCCAGCAGCCAAAACTGTGTTAACATACATCACAGACATACAACACAACTGACTCCAGTTTCATAACGATACCATTTGTTTTGAGATATCTGAATTTATAATGACTTTATTATTGTGTTCAACTGACATCGGAATACTACTTTCATATTCCTTTTACAGTCGATAAAATATGTTTTTGCTACGTGTTCTCAGTCATATAGTATGTTTTATTATTGACTTAATTGTTTTCAAAAGTGACGTAGCTTATAATTATCTTTCAACTTTCTTATTAAGGCTTGAAAACCTGTCAGTGGAGATGGGAAAACTGTTAACATTAGCTCTGTTATATAAGAAAATAATTATTATTACGTAACAGTCAGACATTTTAATATATACAAAATTCTTTGGTGAAGCCTCGAACTGTTACAGAGCATATATTTCAAAGTGCTAATGCCATTAAACTGACAATACCATGAGAGAACGTAATAAAGAGGTAGGACTAATTGCCTTGTATTTGTTGTGCGTATTTGTTTCACTGACAAGGTCAAAAACTAAAAGTTGTCAAATCTTACTGGATTACAGTTTATATAGATGTATTGGGTTATGTTATTGGCACATCAACTTAATGACACACAAATTCAAAAGACATCTGGACATCAATAGGTTTACAACAATAACTAAAGTATGCACTTCTTTTAAACTGAGTTTTACTGTGCGTATTGCTGTGTGTTTGTTTATTCTACATTGGCTAGAGGAATAGGGAGAGGGATGAGATCTCAGAAAACATGTTTAACCCCGCCGCATTATTGCGCCTGTCCCAAGTCAGGAGCCTCTGGCCTTTGCTGGTCTTGTATGTTTTTTTTTAATTTTAGTTCATTTATTTCTTTCGGAGTTTAGTGTGACGTCCATTTGCACAGAGCTAGTACACATTTTTGTTTAGGGGCCAGCTGAAACCCGCCTACGGGTGCGGGATTTGCCCGCTGTGTTGAAGACCCATTGGTGGCCTTGGGCTGTTTCTGCTCTTTGGTCTGGTTGTTGTCTCTTTGACACATTCCCCATTTCCATTCTCAATTTTACTGTTCCTTTGGTATAAAACAAAGTAAAGACTAAGATTTATTAAATATGATGTGCATAAGTTTCTTTGTATTCAAATGTAATAACATGCATAAAAGGTTATTTGATAGTACCTCTAAAAACCTCTAATGGTCATTTTATTGTTTAGTTCATACCACAAAACCTTTTTGTGGTTTATGTCAAAAGAAAATATATCTGTAATGATTTATATGTCTATACTTTAAAATAGCTTAAATATCAACAAACATACAACGTCGTCCCTTTAAAGCTAATGAGATTTTTGGCTCATTTTTATTAATTATTCGTGAAAAATAAAGTAGGACGCCAATTTCGATAAAAAGTAACATTATATAGAGATTTCACAGACATTGAAAATTATAATTTAATGCTATTTGATAGTATGCTATTTGATAATCGTCCAACGTAGAGAATTTGTCGAGAACTTACCAAAATTCTCTACTCATTTTTACCCTTGTAAAGAGGCGTATAGCATTAACCAAATTAGAAACATTTTCAACGTTTAAAAGTTTACATAAGGACACGTAGACAGAATAGACACTGATCAGTAGCAATAAGTATGGATTTGCATATTTGATCAAGGTTGTCTTTCCCTATTGAAGTTTTCGTGCCCCAATTCACATTTACCTACGATTTATTATATATTATTTATGATTTCAATCAAAAGATACCTTTAAGTATCAGAGTGATCAACGTACGCTTATGTAAATTTACAAACTTCGGTGATAATAGGGGCTTGTTGTGATATACATAACCTGCATCATGTTGTCGCTTTTTCGAGTTTATATTATACTGCACAGTCTGCATCGTGGAATGTATATTCCAGCGATGAGTTATATTTTATAACCGCAACATCTTATGCAGGTGCACGAAAACGCCTCCAAGGTTTTCAAGATGCTGATCTGACATTTTTATAAATTGTCGAGTTGGTTTGCTTGTTAGAGCAGTGTAGAAAATGTTATGAATGAGATAGGAATTTTAAGTCTTAATGTTTCAATGTTCGAGTTATGATTTAAACAATACGGGTTTAAGATTTTTTGTGAGTGGTGATTGGAAACTAAGATGAAGGCTTGATTTACTGACACCTTTTATGTCTTTATTTAACAAAATCATTTACTAATAGTTAGATAAGTTTTGTTAATCTTCCGGATCATTTTGTGCACACCTATCTATTCAGTAGTTCAGGTGTTTAGACACTGCTAATTTAAGTTAAAAAAGTTTTAAATTTCCATGACCTCCAACGTATCATGGGTCATGTGGCACGCGCTTATATTGTATTAAGACATATGCACGGCACTAAAATACTGTAAAATGTTTCATTAAGACGTCGGTGAATACCAAGGCAGGCAGGAGCAGGGAGTTGACGGCGGATTTCCCCATTTGATTTTTTTTTATTTCTTATTCAATCAAAATGGAATTAATCAAAGTGTTTGCTTTTATCCTGAGTGTTGCTTATATAAAGAGTTATCCTTTTTCTGAAGGAGATATACGTTTGATTGGAGGATCTAGTTCAAGTGAGGGGACAGTATTAGTATTCCATGATAATAAATGGGGATCAATTTGTGACCATAACTGGGACATTAGAGATGCGCATGTTGTCTGTCGTCAGCTCGGGTACCCTAGAGCCTTGCAGTATGTCCATGGGAGTAGATTTGGCAGAGGACGCAGTGAGTTTATTATTTTATCATTATATTATTATTATAATTATCATTATTTTATATTTTTTGCTGTTGTTTGTGTTGCTCTAAAAAAATTATAATCAATTGCAATTTTAGTATTTTAGACATATGAAATAAGTGAAATAATATTATGTCTGTATGTTTCGCTAATTTGACCAATTGGTCTATTTTAATATTCAGTTGGCATTTTTTTTAACGAACAAGAGATGTTTACTTGTCTTTTGTTTTAATGAACAAGAGACTCGTACGGCAAGTTAGTTTCTATGTCGAATGAATAAAGTATACTTCTAAATTTTGAAAACATGGGTTGAGATGGGATACACTAGCTGATGAGTATACATTTTAAATATGTATATATCAACTGAGAGTACATTGTTGAACGATTGCCTGTATGTTTATTTTAGTAATGAATGTATCATCTGCAAGCGTCAATACAAAACATAGTTAAGCAATCATGATAGCTATTTTTATGTGCCTAATCAAAACTAACGTCTTTGCAAGATTAATGCGAAGTGGTCAATAAAAGAGGCGATGACCCCGACAGTAAAGACTGATTACATGACAGCGATGCTATTTGTTAATGAAGGAAAAAACAACCCTGACCCTGTATTGTTTGTTGTGAAGTATTTGTAAACTATATTTAAATACTATTTCTTTATGAAAATAATATAAAAAGTAAATAAATAAATCGGTTTTTTTTTACATGCACTCAAATATGAACCATTCCATGGTTTCAAAATGAGTGATGTTATCCCTCGTAAATGATGGTTTGTCATATATTGCTTCATTTTATGTGTGTATACACCCTTTTAAAAGCGGGAGTTATAGGAAGCGGGTATAAGAAGGAAACAAGGCATCAAACGTCAAATAATGATGTACGTAACGCCTGCGTTCTTTCCTTTTATCTTTAAAATCTTATGATTTTAAGTAAATCGTTGCATAATATTGTTAATATATGATTGTTATCGGGAAATTTGTGCAAGTATATATATAATAAAATAATTGTCAAAAGCGGTTTTTAATTATTAACTAAACACAGGGTAGACAGCTGTGCAACGTTTAACATAGAGATTTGTTGTAACGGAGAGTTCTGTTTTCCGTTTTAAAATACATTTTACTTTATCCATCTGAAATATCTTCTCGTTTCACAATAATTTACATGTACATAGGACAATGAATAAAACTATCAGTGAACTTATCAGTTAGCGTGGTTTTAGTTTTTCTTTTTAGGGTCTACAATTTATTTCTTTGTTTATCTTGTTCTCTTTGGTCATGATTTTAACCACGTAGTTAATTGCTCTAATGTGGTTATTAAGATGTTTTAATTCAATGCAATGATAACTTAATTGTCGTGACACAGTAACATAGTCCTTGTCCCAGATTTTTATAGGAACACTTCAGCATTTCATACTAAATTGCGTACATTAACATCAAATATTTTTGTGGCATATTCCTATTTCTGACAATTATACACGATTGCAAAATATTCGTATAGATATTTTATGATTTGTTTTATTTGGTGTGCTTATTATTTGAGCGCAATTACCACAATATTTTATATATCCGAGGGCACGTAAGTGACCGAGAGAAGATAATGGATGCAATCAATCAATTTACGTAGAAGTAACGAATAATTATTCAATCTTTTCTCTGGTTACAAAATATTTAAAACAGAAATGCTGCCATTGTCGAAATTAAACTTTGCGTTGTAGCGTACTTTGTTAAAAAAAAAGGCAATGTTGTGTCACCTATTTTTTAATTCTAAATTTAATGGTTTTCTATACATGTTTTTGTTATTGAAGGAGTTACATATATAAGAATTGAATATTCTAGCAATATAATGATTAAATGACAAAAACAACAGATTTCAAACGTGTATTAAAAGCATTTGTCAGAAAGATATACACATTTAATCCTCTCTCTCATTTATATCATTAATATCTACATTTTAAAATTTAATGCATTGTGGAAAAAAGACTTGCGTGTAATTGTAACCCAACTGCTTCAACTTATCTTTCAGTAAGTAATCTTCATTGAAACTAAACCGGTTCAATTTCACTTGATTTGTAAGAATTTTTATTGTAAACAGTGGAGATGTATGCCATGTGCCAGATGCAATTTAACTTTTTGAGAATTTTTTGTATTCAAAGTTAGGAAAGAAATATTTTCTGTCATCACATTTATACCTTATCATTGCTTACTGTTTGATGGTCTGAATTTCTGTTCAATCATGTTTATGTTTAAATGGTTGAATTGCCAGCACCTGTAACTGTTACTAGTTAATGAAATCACGTTAATGCAAGTTCGACATTTGACGGTCGATATCGACATGTGTCATAAGACAAGCGTTTATTAAAAAATAGCAACATTCATTTTTTTCACTGAGCTGTTTTATCATTGAGAAAGATTTTATTTTCGCTGAATTCCCTCCCGATTCCTGAAGTGGTTTTATTTAATGCTATGTTTACTCTCTCTGTTTTGTTTTACTTTTATGAATGGCTTTATTGTTTTCTTCGAGGGAACTCGATTTTGCTATTTTCATTTTAAAGCATTGTCAATTAGCTTCCAGATCTTAAACAGAGGATTATGCTGTAAAAGGAAGAAGTACATTGACTATACAAATAGTCTTCGATTGATTAAATTGGTTTTCCTTCAACTTAATCATAACTTACTGCATTTACACGATACAAACATCTGTCCTATTTTTGTATTAAGTTGTCAAGTTCTTGTTTCATTCACCTGATTTTGAATTGTCTGTTACAGTCGTTTTAAAACTATTGTGGCCTTTCAGTCTTAATACTTTACTCAGTACTCGGAGTACACAATTTATGCTCCAAACACTAAATCTAGCAGATTAATTGGTTGATTTCGGTGCATGAGTGTGATAGTCGTACTCAAACGTTTTCTGACTGCGAGCTCTGGTTTCTACATGTTATACTCGGTCATATATAATAACTATTGGCTCTTACCATTATGCAATACAATGCATATTGCGTGTGGATCAGGATGTCCTTACTATCCTGAATTTTTTGAAAGCGGCAAGTTTGCTTGTATTCTTCTTATTATTTGTTGCCCATATACCTTTCTGTGTTATCTTACTTTCTTCATTCGCAAATTGACCTATTGGTTCCCATTTCTGGTCTAATTCCTGTTTTGTTTCTGTTGGTTTGGTATCTCCTCTAACTGTTATTTATGTTCATCTTATTAATGTACGAGGGTTGTATATTCTTGATGGTTCAATTGCTGGCACACATGAAATAATTGCTTTAGTTACAGTATATAAAGTTTCATAAACCTATGTTTATTTTCTCTGTGATGGCTTTTTTAGTAACAGGAAAACAATTTATTAAATTGTGTGATAGTCTATTTTATCTAATGGAAAGTTTATTTCTTAATCAGTGTACATCCGTTTGCATTTCCTCAGAAACAAGTGTTATAGAAGTTTGTACTGCATTCGATATTTTCCTTAATGTGTTTGTGTTTGTGTTTTAATCTTATCTAGTCCTTTTGGCTGTCTTCTTCTTCATAGTAATTGTTTACAATTCATAATAGATGTACCAAAACATACGGTGACATGTATTTGATCACATCCTTGTTCTTTATTCACTTGTGGATAGTTGTCTCGTGCATTTGCACTCCTACTTCGTCTCCTTGTATTAGATGTAAGCCTCTCATATCTGAGCGGCGTTAGCCCCGAAGATATGAGACGCTTACATCTGATTTACATAGAAGTAATTTATAATTAATTTATCTTTTCTCTTGTTCTAAAAAAGAGCAATTAGTTTTGACAAAACAGGAATAGTGTCATTATTTCAAATTTTCCACATGCAGTAACACTTTCAGAAGATGTTTCATAGTAATGGATTTGGAATGAAATCTTAATTGCGTCTATTCATCTGTCATCAAATTGATACCTTATCACTGCTTTTGTATGTCAATATGAATCGCTGTTCTATCTTGTCTTTTTCTGGTTTAATTGCCAAAACCTGAACTGTTTGTTGATAAATGTTGATAACCCTTCTATGTAAATTTTAATGTACTGTAATAAATTTGGTAATTTAAGGATAAACGATCTCTTTTGAAGAAAGTTTCATATGAGAGCATGGACGTGGATTTACATTATTTTTAATTGCTAACTGTAATAATGGCGGATTTGAAACATCAAATGGAATTAAAAATTATTCTATAATCTATAAAATTTGGCCTGTTTTATGTTTTGTTCATACGTTGAACAGACACGACAGAGTGGTACAACAACAAAAAATCGTTTATGGTTATGTATATTGTTTAACATTACTTCGGGTGGCCAATCGTATCCTTTCCGTAACTGTCACTTATTATACTGGATTTTAATTTAATTCAATTATGCAAATGTTTGAAAGAAAACTCGAACAAAAGATCGACAATTAAAACTTTTTAAAACAAACTGATATTGAATTTCTTATCTTTTAGTCGTAAAATCCTTGTAAAATTAACTTTTTTAAAATTTGATGGTAGCTCTCAATGTACATTCAACAAATACAAATTCTTGCACGCGACAACCCAATTAATTATTGCATTTTTACTTTGTCATCAAGCAGATGTGGTTATTAACACGGCTCATGTGTGTACTTTTCTAGCTTGCATGTACGATGAGAGGTATTGTGTGCAGCTGTTATGAGTTATTCATTTCATAGTACATCATATAAATTCACAAATTCATTCATCTGTGTATATATGCTTGTCATCGTTGATATGATGGTAGAAATACCAAGATTATTATCAGTATAGCTAGAAAATGAATTTATGTTCTGTTAAGAAAATATTCTTATTCAAACTTATTTAAATACTCTAAATATTTATAGAAATGATAAAATATATAAATATATATATATATATAAAAAAAGAGAGAGAGAGAGATGATTCTTAACTTCCTTCCCAACAAGGGCTGGAACCTGTACTTTGTCCTCTAACTTCTATGGCAACGCCGCCTGTCATCGTACAACCGCTATATAATAATTTAGACGCCTGGTATTTCCAGATCATAGGAAATCCAATGGACAAGGTATTTATTTGCAGTAGTCACTAAACATACAGACATGCCAATATCTTCTTCCGCAATATTTAGATCTAACATGCAGCCAACAGAACATTATCTAGTTCTAAGAGTCTTTCTGTTATATCAAGTTCTCCAAATACTTTGAAGCTAATGCACAATTTTCTTCCAAATGAGTGTACTCGTTTACTAGCGACCTATATATAAACACATAGACCACAATTACGTTTCGTATGTTATAATTCTACTTATTCTATAAGAATGGAACTGATAATTACTTCATTTACCATGATTGAATCTTTTGACAGATAATGGCACAGTGCCACTGTTGGTTAATTAGATTCATTGACGCAATGTCACAAATACATAAAAAGGTCACTTAGCAAGGACAATGACAATTTTTTTTATTTGAAGTATTTCTTATGGTATTACAAAGTTTTTGCGAACATTTATAAACTGTTTTTAACAATCTCGCCACATACATATTTCTTTATCAAGAACGTATACACGACATATTTCTTGTTCAAAAAACGTCTTCATAAAACAGTTTGTGATCGTGATAATCACAGTGGGGATGGTAAAATTCAAGCATATGGAAGAGTTTTTTTTTAAATATGATCGTGACAGAATTTTTATGTGATGAAACAAACAAAAACCCAGAATTCACAGTGCCCGCCCAAAAGAGGTTTTCCTAAAATGTGATCTTGCAGGCGTAAGACGAAAAAACTTCAAATGAACACTTTAACGTTGAAGTAGTTCAACGATTATACCCTTTACTGAAGTGCCCTCTTTGTAGTAAAGTATTTTACTTTAGATGTAATTATGTTTTTGATTAATTCAAAAAGTTTATTTTACAGAAAAGGGATCACATCATACTTCTTCTTTGCATAACCTTTAATGTTAAACATGTAATGTTAAAGAGATGATATGATATATTAATCCCTGACACAAAACACAAACTCGCACTTGACTGAACCCCAAAGCAAAATAATAGCACATTTCTTACTGTTCTGGATCTCAACGTTACAATGCGGTCTTCTAAACGGTAGACCTTATGCTTTTCTGACCGAGGTTAATATCATCCGCAAATTAGTCATAGTTTCAAAATTGTTCATACTAATCACGCACATTTTTACAAATTATCAGCAAACACATATTGAGAATTTCTACATGTATTAGATTGCACCGCCTAGCTAACTTGATATGGTTTCGGCATATTTTTGGGTCGCTCTATATGATAAAGTGCTATATTTTTATTAAGCTGTCCCATGACTGAAGATTTCTTTTGAAGGATTTTCTAGTAAATGTCGAAAATCTGCTCCAAAAAAAAAATATTAGAATTACGAGAGAATCTTAAGTTGAAGAACAAAGAAGGGAAATATTGAAATCAACGATAAGAGATACATGTGTAGCTTCATGAGCGAAGTGAATATGTCAAACCGGATTCAAAGGTTTCAGTACACGTAGGCTTACTTTGTCTAACGGTACTACATGTTGCATATTAATTCTTCGTTCCAAAAAGTTTATATTCTTCCGAATAAGGTGCTGTAATTTTAACAGAAAACAATACAATGTATTCATATTTTAAGAATACTTCGAGACAATCTATATAACGAACAAAATGTTAATCAAACATATATCGGCTTCATGATTCAGTTACACAGTTATGGTGAGCATTTGTTAGGGTACAGTTTCAACATTGCAAAAACTTTTTGGAATTTTGGGTCCTATATGCTCTTCAACTTCGTACTTTATTTGGCTTTTTAACTCTTTTGATTCGAGGTGTCACTGATGAGTCTTTTGTGACGAAACACGCGCGTAAGGCGTTCAAAAGTTTAATCCTGGTATCTATAATGAGTATATTGTTCTATGTGGCGAAATATGTGATGACTTGGGCTTAACCCATTAAACAACTGATATATAATTTACGCTTATTACTGCAAATCATAGCTAAGGAAATGAAAGTGATAAGGAGGGTGGCTAAATTATTGTTAATAAGCTAAAATCAGTTTAAATTATACAGGACGTTCCCAAATATTACCATTCTGATACATATAACGAGCCATATGCACATCATTAAATCTGTTGAAAAAAATGTGCACCACATTGTTAGTTATTTAATGAGCCTAATATCGCAGGTGGGGTGTTGAAAGTTTTTAATGGTTCCTGTCTATACGAAATATTATCGTCTGGGTGCTCTCTTGGGCTCCTAGAGGAAACAGGAATTATGGTATATCTGATTCAACTGGTTTGTCGTTCCAAAGGAGTAGAACTTTATGGATGAAGATCCTAGCTTTTTTTAACAATGCAAGAATAATTAAAAGGAGACAACAACCTAAAACCACAAAAACCCAACAACAAAAAACAAAAAATAAAAACCCAAAGACATCTAGTGATGGTAAGCCTGGTTTGGAATAGTTGGTATTTAAGGTCGGTTGAAAACAAAACTTTACAACAAAAGAGATGATTTCGGATTCCCAATTCTGAACTTTCCATTTCTATGTAGCAACATTCCAGCAGCGCCTGCTAATGTTTATGGAGTATATATCTCCCAATTGATACAATATTCCAGAGCTTGCATCTTTAATCATGATTTCCCAATGGAGGGTTGTTGCTTACAAGGAAACCATTAAACTAAGGCATGAAGGGTTGGAAGTGGTGAAATTGAAGTCATTCCTTCGTAAAAGTTACGGACGCAATCATGAGTTGGTTTACCGTTATGAAATATCTGTTAAACAGATGGCGACGGATATGTTCTAATTGTTTTAGCCATGATCCCGTCTTCTTTTCCTTGTATGTGAATCGCCGAATAAGTCTTATCACCGAGTTTGTACTTCAATGAGCAACACGATGGATGTGGAGCACCTGAGATCACTCCTAGTTTTTGATTGGGTTCGTGTTTCTATGTCTTTAGTTTTCTATGTTGTGTTTTGTAAACTATTCTTTGTCTTTTGGTCGTTTTTCAATTTTTACTGACATCCTAATATATAATCGGATAAGTTATAAACGGATACCTGATATCAAATTGAAATGAAAATACATATTCAACCGTTGTATCCATAACTTGCTTGACAATACATAGACCTAAGTGATATAAAAGGCTCAAAATGCTCGACAAAGTTCTGTAATCGTAAGTAAGATCAAAACCTCTGTTAATAAAAAAAAAACAAAAACCAACAAAACCAAAAGGGCGCCAATAGAGCAGCAAAAACCTCTTCATGCAATATTTTAAACAGTAGTTGTAATCGAAATTACAAATTCTCACAATGCATTGTGTGAGACAAACATTGAGTACAGGGCGGTTGAAACTTGAAACTGTGTGATGTTAAAGATCTTGTTAATTTTTTTCTCTTAATTTGTAATGATTGCCTATAATTCTCTGATGATAAAACGCACACCATACATTGCGTAACACTTAAACAAAAAGCTGAGACTTTTAACATTTTCATTTTTCGTTAATTGATTAAACTTAATGAAAATCTGGCGAAAGTATTAAACATATCTGTTCAGGAGCATGTTAATTTCATAAACATCCATGTTATATAATTCCTATATCTGTCTAGTCTAAAAGCAATGAGTGACTATTCTTTGATTAGTTTTGTTGATTTTGCATTTATTCGAAGTTTACGATACTCAACCTTGATGGATGCCAAGGATTTGAAGAATTTCGATAACATAAACCTGTCTCTCACTGATGTTTTTTTAGTTATTTTTGATCGGTTTGCTTGCATGTTTTTGATAATATGAATTGCATCAAAGGCAAATATAAATTCTGTACGTGATAATTTTCTTATTCGGAAGAAAGCATCGAAAATTTCGGATTTAATGTTATGTTGATAGTCTGATACTGCAATATATGAAGCATTCGCACCTCTCAATCAATATTAAAAGAAGAACCTACAGTTCTCGCTTCTTACTAAACACCAGAGACTAAAAGTAATTGATTCGTTATTTTCATAGAAACTAATGAACTTTTTGGATTTAAATTAGCCCTGTTACATAACTGATATGAAAGCATGGTTCATGCTAAGGAGGCGTCCGTTTGGCTCTTGGGGATGTATAAATACGCAGCCACGCCAGGCCAGCTTTCGTGTCGGGAGGGTGCACGATGAAAAAAATCATCAACCCATCTGAAAGATTTATACGATATGTTGTAAAGCTAACTGTTTGTCCTTATCAAACATACACTCTTTTCCAGTGGCAGTCTAATTTTACCTCCAATTACCCCGGTCGGTACATTTCACAGATCCTAGTTACTTGATGTACATCATTGGAGGAAAACGCATTTATAATGCTAGAGTTCGGAAACAAAACATTTTAAAGGACAATTCATTGAACAATTTTGTATCGAGTCACATAATCGCGGTTAACCTCAAACAGTTTAATTTAACGTCAAGTAGATTCTCACTATCAACACCTGTTTAAGAATCCTTTAAGAT
Source organism: Mytilus californianus (assembly GCF_021869535.1). Taxonomy (NCBI): domain Eukaryota; kingdom Metazoa; phylum Mollusca; class Bivalvia; order Mytilida; family Mytilidae; genus Mytilus; species Mytilus californianus. The sequence continues at coordinate 53,007,494 of NW_026262679.1, read as the reverse complement.
TTGTAAACATATATTGAAGATAGTTTCTGACTCCCTTGAGATGTTATTTGTCCTAATATATTGAAATAATACAAATCTTCAACTGTTTGGTCTTTCATAAAAAGATAAACACTTGTAAACAATGAATCGCGGAGCTTTTATACATTAAGATTCATTTTCAAATAAATCTATTTACAGTTCAAGCTATAGGATTCTAACATATAAGGATATAATCTTTTACATGAATGATAAAAACAATTTTGAGTAGATCATTTGGTGTCTTCTTAATGGTATTGCACAAGTACCTGTTTAAAATTAATTGAAAACATTTTACAATTTAAAATTTTGCTGAAACTTATCGACTTACAAATTAAATAAAAGTTATCTTAAAGTTTGTCTTTGTGTGTGAATAAAAATCAAAATGTATACAGAATAAGGAAAAATGAAGGTCGATTCCTTTACAAAATACAAGTAAAAAATCTGAAAAACTTTTTTTTAAACCAAAAGACCTATTCCCTATTGTTTTTACAACTGAAATTAACATTTTATTTACTAAATGTATTCTACCGATCTTCTCCATAACTTGTTTCCCTCTGAAAATATATGTAAAACACATGTTTTTAAAACAGAATTTGTTCAGATTAGTTCATAGCCGAATTATAATGCATTTATTGTTCAGATTAGTTCATAGCCGAATTATAATGCATTTATTGTTCAGATTAGTTCATAGCCGAATTATAATGCATTTATTGTTCAGATTAGTTCATAGCCGAATTATAATGCGGTCATTTAAACGTCATTTAAAACGTTCATTTTGATTTAGAAACGCCACAATTTTCAGTAGTAACACCAGGGGTTTATATGCACATGACATTGTACCTTTATTTGGCGTTATTTGTGCAATTAAATTTGAATTTTGATTTGACAAACTTAATTTGCTTAATAACTTTATTCAAATTAATGCACAGTTATAACCCAATGGGGTTGATGGCATACATTAAGTTTACAAATTAACATATCAACATATCAACAGATAGGGCGTACAAAGAATACCCCTTCCTCCCCCCCCCCCCCCCCAAAAAAAAAATGAAAACCACACGTTATAAATTTCATGCGTCCGAAGCGATTTACCTTCATCAGGAACGTTTAAAGCCGAATATTTGAAAGCCAAGGATGTATAAAAACCGAAACAATTAAAGAACATATAACCAAAAGGACCTAGAAAATGGCATAATCCATCTAAGATCAACTTTGCGTCTTTGACTAATGAAACTGCAAACTGATATTTATAAGATTTAAAAAAACTATCAAGGAGTTTACAATTAATATATACATATACGAAATTGATGTCCAGTAACAAGAGTGTTGACAATTAATTTATAAATATACGTAATTGCTGTCCAGTAACAAGAGAAATTGTTTTCTTATCTCTGAAATCCAGACGGTTGCAACTTCATCTATGCAAAGACATATATATTCAAGTATATATGTCTCTGATTTCTGTAAATTAGCAACATGCCATTTTATAATCGTATCAAAACGTTTTTTTAAAACTTTGGCTAATGTGCTAATAAGATATTCAAAATGCTTACAGAACGAGTATATGATACTTTTAAATTTGCGGGAAGAGAAAACAGTTTTTACTTTTCTCACAAGTGCAACATTGAGCAGGAACATTGGTCCCAACATAGAGTAAATGAGAAATTTACATAGAATTTTTCATTTGATTTTATATAAGCTATTATCCACTTAACACACTTTTATAAATATTTAAAGACGTCTCTATATGTCACTTTATGCAACAATGAATGCATTATGATATGAAGTTCAAAGATTAACAACAATGTCATTGACAAAATACTAAAATCGTTTGATCTGTATCAATATAATAATCATTATAAAGACATGTGCAAATCATGGAATAAGTGGGTGGTCTGAAAATTTTTGACCGTATCGTCATAATTCAAAAGAATATGCACATATCAAGTGAAAATATCAATTTCAGTGCATGTACGTATTAATTATCGGGTTTTCTAATTCTATCCATTGATATCGTAAAATATCAGATGCCAGCAACAATGTGAATATATTTGGCTAGTGAGCGCTGATATTTTACGATATCTATACATAGAAAACCCCGATAATCTGTTTATCGTTCTATTACTGTTCTTTTCCCCTCATTTAGACCGTTTTATACTTGACGAAAGTGAGCTTGATAACGTCTACTCACATATTGTGGCGTCACTGATAACTTCTCCTGAGACATTATTACGGAGCGATTGAGCGTTGTACATTTGTTTTGTTAGCTTGCAGCTTTTTAGACTGTTTTTTTTTTCTTTTTGTGAGTTGAGAAAAAAATGGTAAAATCGAAATTCTTTGATCTTTGACAAAGCAATTAAAGACGTAAACAATATTGTATGCAGTAGATTTATATGATTCCTCAACTTTAATAACTTGCCACAAATAATATGTTTATAATCAATAACTTATATACATTAAAACAAAGCAATTAATCCACAAACACAGTAACTATACATTAATTAACGCTAGTAAATCTAATAAAGTTAAAATAAATTGTTTTAAATCAATACACCATATTCTGGTGATTTTTCACCTTGTGACTATAGATCCATCCTCCAACCCAACCAACCCAACCACCGAGCTCAAGATTTATTTTATTTACAAAGTATTAAAACATTTTAGTCCCGGGAAACCTTCATCATAAAATTTTAATTAATGTTAATCACTGTTGCACATGCTTTTATTCCTTTCTTTAAATTCAAAGACATTATTATAAGCATATGCAATGAAAGACAAAGTCTGCTATCATATTATTCTAATATGTCAAATGTTTAAATATAAGCCATTACGTAAAACTTGACACAAATCATCACTTTGTTTTAGGAAGAGTATGGCTTGCTGACGTGTACTGCCGAGGATCTGAACCAAATATTTCAGCATGTTGGAATCCTGGATGGGGAATATTTTATCGCCGTCATCGGAACTCATGTGGAGGGCATAGACATTCAGCAGGTGCTGTCTGTTTGAGAATTCCAACACCTGCCCCAACGACGTTACCGCCAACATCGAATATTGATGGAAACGTAATTGAAAGTGCAATTGTTCAAAACAGTGACAGGGTTGAAGTTGTTAATTCGCCATCGCACAATGTGCTTCTAGGAGATGAGGCCGATAATGTACCTATTGACCGACGAACACAAGTATCAGATTTAGGACATGAGGGCAATAATGTACCCATTGACCGACGAACACAAGTATCAGACCAAATTGAGGAATCATCAATCGAAAGAGTGACAACAAAAACTACAACACATAAACCGACGACAAGAAAAACAACATCTCCAACAACCACTACGACGAAAAAACAAACAACAACTAAACCGTCTACAACAACTGTAAAACCAACAACAACCACAACTAAACCCACAACGACTATGACGACACCTACAACGACGACGACACCAACAACAACGACGACGACACCATCAACAACGACCACACCAAAGCCTACGACAACTAAAAGATCAACCACAATATTTTACGAAGCAGCCCGATTGCCTCGTAGATTGCGAATAGGGACTTGGTCAATGGATAAAGATATTAAAATGTGGGTAATGCCTTTGAGAAGAGGTGGTTACTTGATTGCTAAACCAGGAGATTCTACAAGGACGATTACTGAAGATGAGTATATCCATATAAGACACGAAATAATGAAACCACCGACGGTGACAACTCCCTTTGTCTCTGTTGCAGACGAAATCCAGGATGACGAAACGACGGAAGAAGACCAAAGAAGGGAACGTATGAAAGCAGACGATCCTGGAATAGTCTTAGAAGACACAGAAGGTGAAAATAGCGACTCATCTCAAAATATTCTCATTAAATCTGAAGACAATGACAAAAATGATGTTGATGAAGAAGTTCAAGATATGTTGACAGAGAAAGTAAGCGAAGACGATTTGGACAATAGATCATTTAATGTAGAGGTATGTTTTACATTGAAATAGCTGTAACTGCATTTTAACATGAATTAAAACTTTAATTTATCAGACTTATAGTAAGTCGCGATGGTATTTATGAAAAAGATTTTATACAGTTTAAAAAAAAAATTAGTTATCATCCGGATATGCTCAGAAGGTCCTCAGTTTTGGCATCCCCATTTCATACATTCTAATACATCCGGATTTCCAATATTTGGGTTTCAAGCATAAAAAAATAAGAACAGATTTTTTGGAATCTGCATCCAATTGATTGCGGTTTTTTAACATTTTATTTAACATAAGGGTCCAAACCATCTGGAAAGAGGTGCGCATGGCTTCTCGTACAATCTAATATATAAATATTGTTTTATCTCGGTGCAATTTTCATGCATTGATCATCATGTAAAATTATTGTATAAGAATTAAGAATCAATTAAGGTACGAATGTGTATTTTTATTCTTTAAGCACACATAAATTGACGCACTTAAGTTCATGTATTGTTGTAAGACCTTTTCATTCACAGCACACTTTCACGACAGTTTAATATTCTAAGCACGCAGTTGCAGATAACTTTTCATTCATACTTTCATTGGCTGAAATATTTGTTGAGTTGGCGACACAAAGCTAATGGCGGCCTAGGCTGTTTGACTTTCTTCACCAATTACACATCAAATACAGCTTTGGTAATTTATTTTGTCAAAATACGGTCACATGATAAACGTAGTTGTCACATATTTTCAACATAACTACGTGCTAAATATATCGGCCACTGCATAACACAGGAATTAAAATTAAAGACTTCACTACATAAAAAAGGTTATGTCAATATAAACTTATTACTTCGGAGATATTTGAAATAGTTTTGAAAGAATGATCCTTTAACAGTGCATGTCGCATGTATGTAGTTTGTAGATAAGCTTTACCCATTATTATCATGCATGCAAAGCTTGCCTGTATATAGTAACAGAGCACTGGATGAACGTTTGAATTGGATAAAATATAGTTTAGCTGTTCTTTTGTATATCTTCAAACCCATTCATTTCGATGCATTGCACCTGAAACGTATTGAATTATGCATTTGAAAAATAGACTCGTTACTAGAAATTTGAAAAGAGGATCAGTATAAAACTTTTAAGATAGCAGAAGATTTTAAATATATAATAATACTTAAAATTAAGCACTTGATATCTCACTTTCAACTGAAATTATATAATGACCAATGAACGGTATCTCTCTGTTCCTGGCTTTCTAAGCTTTCCATTCCGGCAATTCTCAATCATATATTTATAGCATATTTTTTTATAACTGCATGGTTGTCTTCATTTCTTAGCAAACATCTCCGTTACCAACAACGCAGAAAACATCCACACAAAAACAAACTACAACAACAACAAAACCGACGACAACGACAACAACTACTACCCCGAAACCAACAACCACCCCTACAACTACTTTGAAGACTACAACCAAACCAACAACGGTAATACGAACAACACAAGGACGTGTTACACGTCAATCCACTGTAAACGATAGAGCTGATGGATTACCAGCTTTAACTGTTGCCTCATGGGTATTGGACAGGGAGGTTGTATTATGGGTGTTGAAATTAAGAGATGGAAAATTCATGATTTCAAAACCAGGTGAACGACCAGCAAAGTATACCAGAGGTGAATACATCAACATGCGTAGGCAAATTTTGCGAGAATCGGCCACACCAACAACTCCTAATCGTCAACAGAGTAGACAGTCCAACTCGGGGTCAAGGGCGCAAGATGACGATCCTTCCGTTCAAAATGGCAGATTAACATTGGGTAACAGTCAAAGTTTGCCAATGGGAAATGTAGCTGAAGGTGGTAACACAAACCGAGGAAATAACGTAAACGAGAGAATTGGAACCAGTTCTGTAAACACTGGACTTCCTAGCGGCTTTCATGCACATCGTCATGGGCATGGCAACAGAGCTGACAACAGACATAAGGTATTATATAACGAAAAAAACTTTCCCAAGGCAACAACAACAAAAATGATGGAAACGCGTCCGTGTAGATCAATTGCTCTTTAATCATATAGGAATATATTTTTGTTAATTATAAATGAGCATGGTTCTTTGCATGTTTTAAAGTTTATTGCTTGTATCCATATCCCTCTTTGCATTTATAACTTGTCAATATTAAAGCTAAATGTAGCAGCATTACATTGGAAACAAAAATGCAGACAACTCTTAAAGATAATTCATTTTATCAGAAATTTAACCTAGATTCAGTATCTATGTTTAAAAAAGGCAGTGGCGGATTTAGAGGGTTTTCCAGGGGGCCCTGGCCCCCCTTTTTTGGTTGATTATTTAGGGAATCACTGAAGCATGACTGGAGCGGGCCTCCTCTTAGGCAGTCAGTGCCCTCCCCCCCTTATGACAATTTCTGGATCCGCCACTGAAAGGTGATATAAGTATAAACTTACTGGATGTGAAAGAGGCAGAAGTCGGAACAGAGGAAGACAAAATCATGGTAAAAAACTGAAAAACGATGAAAACAAACAACAATCTACAAAACACTAAGTAGACACTAAAGACTGAGCAACACCAACTCCATCATATATCGGGGTGGTCTCAGTTTCTCCGGAAGGGTAAGCAGATCATGTTCCACATCTGAAGGATTTATAACATACATTTGATAAAAGTATAAAGCTGATAACTTTTATTGAATCTAGGCTCAAAATCCTTCCGTGCATGTTTGGCCTTAAATAGTTATATCGACTTTTAAAAAGCCATTTGGATTTTTCTATTGCATACATTTAATTTTCTTTCTCTGTGTTAACGCTGCTGACAAAGACTAATCTATAAAGTTACAGTAGATATTTTAATGATAGTAGATATTATTAGAGCAACAAACGGATACAAGAACATATGCACCTCGTCATTATGACAGGATTTACGCAATACAATTACCAGAAATGAATGTTACATGTTTTCCGTCTGCAGTGAACCATGATATAATGTACATATTGCTTAGATCGTAACAATATATAACATACTACTGACTATATTGGTATACTAGGGGGGTGATTGCTTGCTATGCAACAAAGAACTGCGTAGAAAGAAACATGATATACGGTCTTGTAACAATTGATGAGTTATGTAATCAATTACAGTTCCTTTGAAATAATTCAGAATGCATGACTTACATTACATTACAAATGAACCAATTGATACTACATGAATTGATACACGTCCTTGCATGTACCGGCAGACAATTGTTACAATGCCCCTTACGTTTGGGTGTGTAAACTATGTTCTTATTCAATGAACCTGTTTAAATTTTCGTGTTAGAATTCGTCTTATCAGTGAATATAAAGAGTCTCTAATGTCGACGCCTATGGCCTACGTGCACCTTTTAGCTTGCTTTTAAATGACCTGTTTTAGAAGTATCTTATGTAATTAGTGTCCCCTTTCCCTTTTCCAATATCTACCATTCTTTCTACTAATAGTTTTAGAATATATAGATAGATGTTGAAGTTTTACACTTTTACATTTGATACGCAGTATTAGTTATTGATTTACATTCGTTTTGTTAAGAGAGTACAGGTAAAGTTATCAGGAGGCAGACACGACAGTGATGGAAGAATCGAAGTATTACCACAAGACCAAGATGTATGGGGTGTTATCTGTGGTGACCACTGGTCAATAAGGGAAGCAATGGTAGCATGCAGACATTTTGGAGTAGGCTATGCAATGCAAGCCGCTAAGGTATAATTGTTCTTACACAAGAAAAACAAAGAGGAAATAAAATCTCAATAGAGAAAAGTGTGAACAGAGCTAATAAAAAGCCAAAATTGAACATAAATTGAATTTGAAAAAAATATTGATGGTTATTTGAGTTTCAGCAGCAATCCAACTGGTTTCGCTATGAAGTGAATTTTTCTCGTTGATCGTTCATTAAATTCCTGAAATTGATAATTTCTTGTAATTTTTAACTAAAATAATGATTTTAAAATCAAATTCGGAATAACTAATATTTTTCTTTTGAGATTTTTTCCAAATTCAATTTCTACTTCATTTTTCATACAGATAAACCGTCCATTATTTCCAATACATTTCGTACTAAGATTTCAAAGACATCCTTTTCCAGACAAAACATATTTAGTTTTGAAAAATGTTTGTACCACAAACTAAGTATCTATCTATATTTTTCAAAAATTTGATGTGGCAATCATTTTCTATGGATCAAAACTTCTTTCGTGAAAATTATACAAATTAAACTCCAACAGCGAAAAATCAATTCTGCATTGAAATTAAACGTTTATTTCTGTGTTTACAGACATCTCAATTTGGAGGGAAATATCAGAAGAAGTATTATTCCCGTGTAAGATGCAAAGGATCAGAGAAGACCTTAGACCGTTGTAATTGGGAAGAACACAGTGGCATGGTTCAGTGCTCCCGGTCAGATGCTGTAGCTGCTATTGTTTGCTCTAAAAGTAAAATTTTACTTTGATGATTTGTTTGCTCGGAAGTTGTACGGTCTTTTATTATTTTTTTTAGATCTTTCAATGCAACACCATATTAAGGATGTACTTAGGTGAAATTAAAAAAATCAAGAATTTAGATTTGATACTATAAGTCAAAAGAGCATTAGTTAAGGAACAAAATAAGCTAAAAATATTGATAGGTTATGGAGCTCTTTTTCGAGATATTATTTTTTTTTTAAATGGCGGGAAAAGGCTGACTCGGACTTTTACCTTATATTTGCATTGGTATCATTTGGGTCTAAAATTGAAATAAAAGAAATCTAGAATCTGCTTAATTTTGGTAAATGACCATTTATGAGCTATTGAAGTCTTATATGAAAAGAAAAATGGGTGTTATGGGGCAAAATAAGTTACCCTGTATCGTAGGAAAAAAACAAAGGAGTCCGAACATTTGACAAAAATTCCTAAACCTCACCTAAACACATCCTTAATAGGTTTTTTTTACTACAACTGTTAAAAAAAGAGGCTGAGATACCAAAGGGACAACCAAAACTCATAAGTCGAAGAGCGTTCTACGAAATCATTGCCAAAAGAAAAATGAAAAACATTAGTTTGGAAGCACGAATTGGACCTGATTTGATTCAAGATTGCTTAAGCAGTTTGATATCAAATTTGTGAAAACAATTTGTAATTTAAAAATGCGCTTGTATTTTATAGTTTTTAATGTCATTGCTATATGAGGTTAAAAATGATACAAAAAAAACACATAATAATACCCATATCAAAATAATGATGCTAACGCTTAGCATATGAATTTTACTTCTGGAAAATGATGGAAACGAAAACATCTAATAATAGACATATCAAAATTAGACGCAAACTCTTAACACAAAGTAATTTTACTGTCGCAAAATGTCTGAACCAAAATATATAAGTTAAAGTCAATTAATGATCCAGACGCTTTGTACATACTTTTTTTTAACTACTGCAAAATATTGGAAGAGTGCGAAGACACCATTAGTAAAAATGTTTCATTTTGGACAAAATGAAAAGTAATGATTATATTTAATATTCGGTCAACATTTGGTTAAAATTTTTGTTGGAACTATATAATAGGAATATTCATTAGAAAAAGATAAACATTTTTTTGAAAGTGAATTTTGACTTAATTATTCTATTTACCATTCACAGAATTGCCAGACCTGGAGCCAAGTACATATATGGTAGAAACAACATCATTCCTTCAAGACAGGCACTTGTATTATTTAACATGTGCTATGGAAGAAAATTGTTTAGCTAAATCAGCATATGAAATTAAAAAAAATAGTCCACGTATGTACATTTTAAGAGTCATGAATCAAATAATGACAGAATTTCATCAATCAATCAATCAATCAATCAACTCCTTCCTTATAAAGTGGTTAAAACATATGATACCAATTCCTTGCGCCGGGTTCTGTTTCTAAACTAACATTTCTGGGGTCTGGATGGGAGATTCAAAATTTTGGAATTCTAAATTTTAGACATTTTTTCTTTATTCATGTTTTGCCCATATTTCTCGATTTTTTATATTTTAAAAGCCCAGTTTTCTCTTCTTTTTTAAAAAATTTTTTGGCCCATTTTCTCGACTCTTGCTTTTTTTGTTGGGGTCCGTTAAACCTTTATTCAACAAACCCTATCCATTGCCTCCTTTAAAGATACGATCAACAATTAACGTTAGGAAATCTTAAATTAAAATAAACAACCCACCCACTCACACACAACCCCCACCCCCCGATAAACCTGATGATCATTATAGTAAAGATACTGATATTCTATATTTATATGTTCTATATTTATCGAATTTTATTTGGGGTTTCTCGTCAATCGAGTAACGTTTATAGCCACTTCCATGTATACAGGTTTTATTTAGTAAGGGTGGGGGTTAATTTGCAATACGTTTTGTTGTGGTTTACTTTTTTAGTATCAGTAGTGGATATAGTTAGAGAATGAAAAGTGCGCTATAGAAATAAGATTCCTGTTGTTAAAAAGCTGCAAATTATGTAACTTTTCACAAAGACCCTTAATTGTAAAACTTGTCGCAAGCTACGATAGAATCATTGGTCACCAGAAAAAAATATACATAAAATATTAACTTTTAACGATTTAGGTTGGAGAACAAGCACAAGAAGACTTTTACGATTTTCCAGTATTGTTAAAAATAAAGGAACAGCAGAATTCAAACCAGCAAGTAGTCGTAGTGACTGGGAATGGCATGCATGTCATATGTAAGTATATATTTGAACACTTGTATTAAACTTTGTATATAGGGTTGACAATTATCTTATTTATAAATACTTTTTCTGAACATGCCAAGTGGCAATCAAACACCAGATGTTGGACAGACGACAACATGGCAAAAGGAGAAAAGACAAAAGACAAACAACGCTCCACAAAGCAGAACACTAAAATATTGAGCAACACGAAATTCAACAGAAATCGAGATGAACTTTACTCGTAGTTTCTATCTAATAAATATTTTTCGAATTAATTTCTGTATTAATTTTGTTATTTTACAGGCATTACCATAGTATGGAAATATTTGCGCATTATGACATCACTGATTTGAATGGTAACCGCATAGCAGAAGGATTAAAGGCTAGTTTTTGTTTAGAAGATTCTGCCTGTGACAGAGGTGTATTTCCTAAATTTAGTTGCCAAGGATATGGCGAACAAGGTAATTGTTTCATAGTTGTAACACGTCAGATGTCATTTTAGTATGAACAGTTTGTATATTAAGATATTATGTTTTCCGATGACGACAGCAATGTAAAATCCGATGCAAGGATAGTATGATAATATGTTCCTAAGGGACTAACAACAATAGTAGCAATATGGTCACGGTGTCAATAAATGAATTGCAAAGAATTGTTAAGCAGGAGTAACTTCATAACAGTTCATTGTCATTTCAAGATTATCTGAAAAACAATAAAGAGGTGAACGGTGTATTTTTCCAATTACATGAAGCACGGCGAAAATTGACCATTTAACACGAAAACACGTGAAATGAAATCTGGCAAACGCTCATATTATGTATGCTATATTTGATGAGTTGGAAGCGCTTTTCTAGATTAACCCAAAAAAAAAATCTAGCAAAGTTTTAATGAAAGATGAGGAATAATATGGAAAGTTATTAACATGCAAACGTGAATACGTGTACTTTAAAATATCCGTATAAATTCAAGATATTTTGATGTAGGGAAATTATGGGATTTTGTGTCAATATCGTATTCAAACAAACAAAGAATCATGTAGTAACAAACATACAAAGAACCATTACAACAGGCAACAGGTCTTTAAAGGGTCCGTAGGTGGCCTACTGCAAGGCAAAATGTCTTCCTCTATTTAACGTACCATTCTTTTCAGTGGCAGTCTAAATTTCCCGCACTTCATCCCTGTCGTTCCACCTTTAGATCTACCTTTATCTTCTTGTCCTGAATATGTATAAAATAATTGCCACTGGACATTAAGCAAGCAACACTCAACCACTCCATCTGTGATACAATTGTTTGTTTTGTAGGTATATCAGTAGGGTGCTCAGATAATTATATGGCTGATATAGACTGTCAATGGATAGACATAACTGATATGAAACCAGGAAATTATAAATTTAAGGTAAGTACTTAAGTCTGGAAACTTGGACACGGCATTTATATGACTAATTGATACACATAGTTGCTTACATCCACGTCATGTGGTCAGTCTCTAAAGTATAGTTGTATCATTGGAAGCCCGGGCATTGGGAATCATACCACATCTTCTTCTTTTTATATACGTGTTTGAATTGAATTACCAAGATATCTTTATTTACCTTACAATGCCAATGAGACAACTCTCCATCCAAGTTACAATTTATAAAAGTAAACCATTATAGGTCAAGGTACGGCCTTCAACACGGAGCATTGGCTCACACCGAACAGCAAGCTATAAAGGGCCCCAAAAAATTACTAGTGTAAAACCATTCAAACGGAAAAACCAACGGTCTAATCTATATAAAAACGGTAAATTGTAATGTAACTAATACTTATAGCAAGTCAGAGATATCACGAAAAATCAACAAATACTACACAATTTTAGAGATGACTTAGACAAATGTTGTTTTAATTCTTTTTGATAATTTTGCTGCATTTAAATTGCACAAAAGTGTAAAAAAATTTAAAAAAAATCATAAATCAGGTATGAAACCCAATCAGGAACTTTGGGTTCGGCTTTTTTTCTTAAAGATATAGTTTGTAGTTCTTGCCCTTTCAGTAGCAGTATTGCATACATTAGAGAACATTAAAAGATATGTTCAAATATTTATATATTTCAAATCACTGGCTTTATTTAATTTCCCGCTTTGTAAATTACTGTCATTCACCTAATTGCTGATATTATAAATGACCCAAATAGTATTATAATTTGGGTTGTACTTCGCACTAGAAAAGGGAGAGACTATTATGAGCATAACGTGACCTATATCATTTAAAATAAAATATAATATTCTGTAAAAGAGATATACGGTATGACAAAGTCATGCAATAAGTCAAACGGTTTCAAATTCAATCTCAATAATGGAAGCGTATTTTATAATCGAAATGATCTTGCACGTAACGATCATTTTCATTTAAATTTTGTTTTGTGGGCACTATCTCCTGTCGTCTAAAACCCATATATAGGTCTTCGGGTCAGGGATAAAAAAACAATCTTGATCTGCACACAGCTTTGTAGTCACTTTGATCCGTGCACTTTTTTAAGATAATGTATTCTTCTTATTTTACTCTCTAACAATTACGCAATGAGATCGAAAGATAATTTCGTGTTTTTTTTTCTTTTATGATTTTTAATTAGCTTAGTCAGCTATCAATATAACTACGTTTCTTTATATTGGTTTTTTAATTATTAAAATCTAGATAAAAAATGTGAAAGATATTTATGTTCTATTGTATTAAAAGATCTTTGAACAGAGTGAAGACAAGTCGAACTTCTAACTTTAAAGTTTAGTACATATTTTATTTCGTCGTTTTTCGAAGAATATTTTTGCCTTTTTATTTTCAAGAGTTCTGAAATATTTTTCACAGGAACTGGTCGATTTAATCCATGATTTTTGTATTTGGAAATCAATCTAATGAAACCTAAGTTTACAAACATATAATTAAATGTTTCAGACGATCTTTTTGCCATTTTATTTTCAAGAGTTCTGAAATATTTTTCGAATTTATGTAATATTTTACAGGAACTGGTCGATTTAATCCATGATTTTTGTATTTGGCAATCAATCTAATGAATCTAAAGTTTACAAACATATAATTAAATGTTTCAGACGATCTGATAATACATGTTTTTTTTTATTGTTTTTCAGCTTGAAGTAAATCCGAGTTTATTTGTACCTGAGATTTCATTTGAAAACAATGGTATGAATTGTGATCTTCATTATTCAGGATACTACGCTAGGATTACAAACTGTAAACTTCATAGTATTTTGTGAGAATCGTTGGTATTTTCATAATTTTGAAAATATCGTTACAATTTATCCAGAGTTGTACTTTTATGTGATGTTACAATCAAATTGTTTTGTTCTGCTTTGTCTTTCATTGTTACCAAAGACTTGATATATTTGTAAATAAACAACAAAATTCACCAAACATTTCGATTTTTTTCTCGAAAATCAGATGGTTTTTGTATGTACTGTAGTCAATATCATTTAAATAAATCAGGAAAAATGTTAAAACAGATGACCACCTTTAAATTGTGTACTCGCATATTAATAAATTAAACAAATCATGTTTTCTCATTATATGTTATTGTATGTGTTGCATTTTTCATGTATGAGTAAATAAATGAATAATGTCCAAAATGCTATTTTTGACATTTATAATTTTCATAAATAGCATGATTCATTACTTTATATGTATTTCTTAATATCTACGTACTGTATATATACAAAATTATAAAACAATACCCTCGAAACGGAAAACAAATTATGTAAAAGAGTTTTATCTATATTTTGTATGAATATTTTGAGACAGCTATCCAACAACACAAAAATTTCACATGGCATAAAGTTCCATTTCAAGGGGACCATTTCTATTCTATTTTTCCATTAAACATTTTATTTTATTGGCGTATATGGTTATTTGGGAAAAAAGATATATTACTTCAAGTGACATGGCATCGTAAAATTACAAGAGAATATGTATTTTTAAGTCGATGTATAATTGACTAAACAAAATATGATTATTTCAAGCTATCATATATATATATATATATATACATTTTTATTTAGTATAAAAGTCTTGAATAGAAAAAGAAAATGAAAACGAAGGCTCTGAATTCGGGGTTAAACAAACAAACATTCTAAAGCAATGTGTCTTGTGATTCCATTTTTAATTTAATGACGTCTGCCGATTCTTCAGGGCCAATTCGAATAAAAATCTCTGGGTTTGGATATAAATGCAATTCATTTAGGATGTTATTAATTAAAAATGTTAACACTGAATATTCCAATTTCTTATTAATATATTGATTCTGTAGGTAACTATTGATATAATAATTTATCATTATTTGTATTTTCGTTAAGCATATATGTGTGCTTTTGTATGTGTCAAAATCACCAAGAAGGAAAATTCCAAGGTTATTTTAAATCTATGATATTCCTTTTGCAGTATATATTCTTGTAGTAGATATATTTTTCTTTTTCTCATGGCGAAGCTAAGTTTCTGAGTTTTTCCCATTATGAATTGAGAATTTGAATTTTAAGCTTTTTGATATTCCTTTTGGAATTCTAACTACACGTAAATGATACCTAATTTTCATCTGATGTTTTAATTAGATATTTAATATTATAAACTCGTTTTTAAATGTTAAAGAGAAATTATGATAAATTAGAAAGGAGTTTTATTTCAACCATTTTTAATACGATTTGTTATTGTTTTTATACTTAAAAAAAAATATGATTTTTTTTCTTGGTAAAAAATATGACACACTTTTAAAACTTAAAGTTATCAATTTATTTCTCTTGTTTTTTTTTAGTATAAAATTCTCTAAATTGATATTCAACTGACGATTTTTCACACTGTATATGCCCTGTGTTTTAAAGTGTGAATGACTTTGATCGTAACCCTAGATTTGAAACTTCTGTATTCAAATGTTATATTTTTGCTTTAAGCTGATAAATGTTTAGCGTTGATTGTATCAAATGAATGTTGAATATTTTGTATAAATGTCGTATTGTATAGCTTTTACATGAAACAAAGTCAGCATTTATGTGAAACTGTATGATAGTATCTTTTTTACTGTTGTGTAATGAAGCATATGTTTTGTGACAAAAAAACTAATATTTTCAGAAGTTATTATATTTATATATTTGTAAACCGATAAGAAAACAATTTATTACAATAAAAGGCTTTACAAACTTAAAATTATATTATCACTTTGCACTTCGAAAAGTTACTATGCTTTGTGATATAATTGTTTCAACGGTCGTTCAACCACAAAAAAATGTCTAAAGCTAGTTGCTCCAGTCCAAACCTTTCTTATATCTTAATATGAAATGTCATGATTTCGTTTGAAAAATACTCAAAAGGTATATCCATTTTGAAAAGGTGGAGAAAATCAATACTAAAAGCGTTGAAAATATTCTATATTTAAACCATTAAAAAAATGAAAAAACACTCTATATATTTCATGCGTCCGAAGCGCTTTTCTAGATTTATCTTCCATAGGAACGATCAAAGCCGAATATTTGAAAGCCAAGAATGTATAAGAACAGTCGAAGAGCTATTTGACCAAAAAGGACCTCATATAATAGCCAAATCTATCTAAGATCAACTTTTCCTGAGGGAGTTGAAACCATTTTCATGCGTCCAAACGCTTTACCTTCACGCTTAGTTTCTTACTGTCCTTATTCAGTGGGCTTTGGGGTATCTCAATAGCAATGGCTAAAACAGTTTATCACATTGCAGTTTGTATTCTTCTCCAACAAACTGATCAACTGGTAAAATATTTTAACAAATTGTTTCGGTGAAGGTTGTTAGTATTTAGTGAGTGCAGTGAATTAAAAGTTATACTTACCATCCAGCTCTAGTTAGTTGGTGTCTATGTCCTGAATTTCGAACACAATAATAAGTTACTATGATATGAGTCACTAATTTAAGAAGGTCCAACTTTGACATGAAAACTTCTATCCTAAATAAATTTTATAAATGAATAGTTCAAAACATTGTTTTGTAGGTCAATAATTTATAGCTCTGTTTCCTAACAGCAAGTTAGTGCGTAATTGTAATTTGGATAATTTTTTCTAAAGCAATTACTAATCTGCTAATATTAAAGGGAAATAATTAACATTACTTTAAAATCAGCAAAATGTTGTTGTCAAATATGAATTTCCTTCATTTTATAAGTAATTTGTTTGTAACATTATTTCCAAGATCATTTAACTATTATCTCCTGTCCTGAAAAGAACACTGAATTTTTTTTTAAGATGATTAAAATTTTGGAAAAAAAAACTGTTCAAAACATTTTATGGAACACATTCAAAGTTCTATAAATCATACAGATTACTCTGTAAATTAAGAGGGTATCACCAGTCCAGTAGTCAGCAATTCTGAGTTGACATGCATTTTCATTGATATGGTCAAAATTATAGATTAACTGTTTTGCAAAACTTGAATTGTTCTAAGTACTAATGATTTTCTGCCACCGAGGATTAGATTACTTATAAGCAGTATTTGGCAAAACCTTTCGGAATTTTATGTCCTCAATGCTCTTCAACTTCGTACTAATTTGGCATTTCAATTTTTTTTTATTTGAGTCGTATTGATGAATCTTTTGTAGGCAAAATCATAAGCCTGGTATCTTTGATGAAATTTTTAATATACAACGCCAGTAAATCAGTAATTCTTATAGAAAATATTATCCAAATCACAAAAACAATAACTTCTTCTTAGAAAGCAAAGCTATAGATAATTGACCTACAAAACAATGTTCTGAGCTATTTATTTATAAAATTTATTTAGGATAGAAGTTTTCATGTCAAAGTTAGACCTTTTTAAACCAGTGACTCATAAATGATATTATAGTAAGACAGTATCATGACAATCAGACATCAACTAACTGGAGCTGGATGGTAGGTATACCTGTTTATTTCACTGCACTCACTTCATAATAACATCCTTTCAAGCAACTTATTAAAATAGTTTACCAGTTGACCAGTTTATTGGAGAAGAATTCAAACTGCAATTTGGTAAACTGTTTTAGCTAGTGATATTGAGATACCCCAAAGCCCACTGAATAAGCACAGTAATAATTTCTAAATTCATATACAGACAATTAACGAAAAGTTTGTTACTAATCATGTCAGTACCGATGTATTGACTACTAAGCTGATGGTAATTACACTCGTGGACTCAAAGTCCACCATCAGCGGTATCGACCCAGTGCTATAAAAAATAAAACAAAACATTTCATGCGTCCGAAGCGCTTTTCTAAATTTACCTTCATTAGGAATGCTGAAAGCCGAATATTTGAAACACTCAAAGCTAAAAGTTTGGAAAGCAACCTGTTTTACGAAAGACTAGAGCGTCTAGAACTAGTATAATCAAACAGATTATCAAACAGGTTACCAATTCAACACTGTAATTAGATCATCAAATATTGTTTTTATTGGTACTAATATTGATTTTGTTATCAGTAAATTAAAAGCAAACTAAATATTATTGTTATATACATATACACATTCATGGATCTACAATCAGTCGATACCTGTATCTTGGCATTGCACAAGGTCATGTTTTTCTCTGATTGTTTATGACGTCTTTACACTAAATCCATTGGATGTTGGATGTGTACTGATTGATAATTTAGTCTTTGATGCATGATTTTTTTTATTAGTTGATAGTCCACTTGTATTTGTAGTATGTTGTACTGTTACACCACTGTCCCAGGTTAGGGGGAGGGTTGGGATCCCGCTAATATGTTTAACCCCACCACATTCTGTATGTATGTGCCTGTCCCAAGCCAGGAGCCTGTAATTCAGTGGTTGTCGTTTATTTATGTGTCACATATTTGTTTTTCGTTCATTTTTTGTACATAAATTAGGCCGTTAGTTTTCTCGTTTGAATTGTTTTACATTGTCATTTCGGGGCCTTTTATAGCTGACTGTGCGGTATGGGCTTTGCTCATTGTTGAAGGCCGTACGGTGACCTATAGTTGTTAATTTCTGTGTCATTTGGTATCTTGTGGAGAGTTGTCTCATTTGCAATCATACCACATCTTCTTTTTTATAGAAAGCCCAAGAGAAGAGAGAACCTGTTTCAGAAAACACCAGTACTATTATCGCGCTCATTGTAATAAACTAATTATTAGTTTGTACTATGTTTTTGCTTGGGGAGGGCACATACTTCATTTAATTTATTTATTTTGGTCGTGGAATTGTCTTCGATCTATTATTTTTTCATATATCATTCAAACCGCGCCCGAGTAGAATTATCTACATCTGAAGTCTATTATGCTGTTTAATTAAATATCTGCACTGCATTCGATCAAATTGAACAGCATAACCCCAAATCGACATAAGTATGAAATACAATCACCTCTAACCAAATATAGCATTACATCTAATGTGGATTTTGAACCTTTATACAAATTTTATAACCCTAAGTCGACTTGAAGTCTACAACCCAATTAAAGTTAGCATTGGCCATTAGGTTAAAATTCAATTTAAAAGCCATATTACTGTACAGCTGTAGTGGAATATAAGAATTGTGGTTGAAAAGCTTTTTGTTTTATTCGATATATCAAGTAATTTACACTAGATGAACGCGACAAAAGGCATTAATCTTTTAATCCATTATTTGGTCTATAAACAATACACCCGTCTGGTGTGTCTAAATATGATCTTGCTGATTATTAATTAGTCCTATTGCTCTCTGGGTTTTTATGCGATCATGGTGGCAAATTCCTTTACGGTATATTAGTAATAGATCCTTTATCATATGTTGCTCTTCAGTTAAAATGACATGTCCATTTTTACAACAAAGAAAAAGGATGATATCAACAAAGTAGAGTGATGATATCTGTATTTTCACTACAAAGGGGGTAATATATACGACAAAGATATCTGGTGATACTGTTCCTTTGTGTTTTCGTCAAGATGAGAATATTAAAGAGACATGTTCAACAAATGTTGATACTGTTCATTGTGTTTTCGTCAAGACGAGAACATTAAAGAGACATGTTCATCAAAGTTGATTATAGGAAATTGAAGGGCATTGTGAAAATATAGCGTAAATCTTTTGTCCATGTTCATTTGTTTGACAACATTCGAACAGTGGAAGTTTATGGTATCTAAGATAATCAATGAATGCAGTCTGACGTGGAAAATGACACTTATTTATGACTCGTCTTTCCTTTACAATGTAACGATTGTAATATTTGAAGAAGAAAAAATGGATTCGAGATTTCAATATTTTTCAATTTCCTAGAAACACACAATTATGAACACAATGGTCCTACATCCTGTTGATACTTATATTTTGGCATTGCAGAAGGTCATGGTTTTCTTTTTTGCCGATGACTTAAACCATTTCCAACTAATTGATACAGCTTGTTCGTATTTTGTGCTTTTACACAACGGTCACAAGTTAGGGTAGGTTTGAGCGCTCACAAATAGGTTTAATATGGTTGCCTATAATTGCTTACATCCAATTCATTTGAACTTTGGTGGATAGTTGTCTCATTGGCAATCATATCACATCTCTTTATTTTTATATTTACCCAAGTCAGGAGACTGTTATTTAGTTATTGTCGTAGGTTGATGTCTTGTCATATTTATTTTTCGTTTTTTTTTTTGTCACAATTTAGGCTGATGGTTTTCTCCTTTGAATTATATCATATTTTGATTCGGTGGTATCGTGGTGGTGTGTTCACCTCGAGTGCGAGAGTTCAGTTCGTGGGTTCGAACCCCGGCCATGTCAAACCAAAGACTTTAAAATTGGTATTTTCTTCTTTTCCGCTAAGCACGCTGCACTACGTAGCAAGAGAAAAGACTGGTCGGCTCGGAGTCAAAATAATGTTGTGTCCGGGTAGGGTGACATGTCTTCCTGCGGACAGTTACCGTGTGAACTAGCACTTTGAAAATCCGACTCAGAGAGTCGGTCTAGTATAAAGCAGGGTTAATATTCCTATTTCATTTACATGTCCTCGTCCTGAATATGCATGCAATTTGCCGATGGACGTTAAACAGCAATTCATCATCATAATCATCTTCACATTTTGTCATGTCGGCCTGTGTGCCTGGTATTGCGACTTTACGGGTTGGGGATTGCTAGCTCGTTATTAAAGCCATACTGTCATCTATAATTGCTTACCTCCACGACGTTTGGACTCCTGTGGAAAATTGTCGTATTGGCAATCACACCACATCTCCTTATACAGTGGCAATCATACCACACCTCCTTATTCAGACGCAATCATACCACATCTCCTTATTCAGATGCAATCATACCACATCTCCTTATTCAGATGCAATCATACCACATCTCCTTATTCAGTTGCAATCATACGACATCTACTTATTCAGTTGCAATCATACCACATCTCAATCAGTTGCAATCATACCACATCTCCTTATTCAGTTGCAATCATACCACATCTCCTTATTCAGTTGCAATCATACCACATCTCCTTATTCAGTTGCAATCATACCACATCTCAATATTCAGTTGCAATCATACCACATCTCCTTATTCAGTTGCAATCATACCACATCTCCTTATTCAGTTGCAATCATACCACATCTCAATATTCAGTTGCAATCATACCACATCTCCTTATTCAGTTGCAATCATACCACATCTCCTTATTCAGTTGCAATCATACCACATCTCCTTATTCAGTTGCAATCATGCCACATCTACTTATTCAGTTGCAATCATACCACATCTACTTATTCAGTTGCAATCATACCACATCTCCTTATTCAGTTGCAATCATACCACATCTCAATCAGTTGCAATCATACCACATCTCCTTATTCAGTTGCAATCATACCACATCTCCTTATTCAGATGCAATCATACCACATCTCCTTATTCAGTTGCAATCATACCACATCTACTTATTCAGGTGCAATCATACCACATCTCAATATTCAGTTGCAATCATACCACATCTCCTTATTCAGTTGCAATCATACCACATCTCCTTATTCAGTTGCAATCATACCACATCTCAATATTCAGTTGCAATCATACCACATCTCCTTATTCAGTTGCAATCATACCACATCTCCTTATTCAGTTGCAATCATACCACATCTCCTTATTCAGTTGCAATCATACCACATCTCCTTATTCAGTTGCAATCATACCACATCTCCGTTTTCAGT
Source organism: Mytilus californianus (assembly GCF_021869535.1). Taxonomy (NCBI): domain Eukaryota; kingdom Metazoa; phylum Mollusca; class Bivalvia; order Mytilida; family Mytilidae; genus Mytilus; species Mytilus californianus. Next base: position 52,985,647 of record NW_026262679.1, on the reverse strand, counting down.
CAAATCGAAAGGCTTTTCTCCGTGATGAATTACAGGTACTAGATTGTCTTTAACTAATAATTAATTTAATCTATGGTTATTCTACCGAAGCTTATATTCTGCTTAGCTGGTTTGAAACCTTTTTATTTTGAGTTCATTTCTCTCCCAAGATATACGCAAGTACTGTTGTATTTCTAATTTTTTTTATTATCTTATATATAGAATATACAATTCAGTTGTTTTCTTTGTTTCGTACAATTTTCACACAAGTAATTACTGTATGATGTTCAATTCCTATACCAGTATTTTTTAAAGTGATTGTTATAAGGCTGCCTAAAGTGTCAGAAAAAAGATGTACGAGAACGTTTTAATTATAATTATGATTAGTTATATGTTCAGTTGCTTTATGTATTGCTTTACGTATATTTGAAGTTTAAATAACTCTTTGAAGTGTTCAGTAGTATTGCTGTATGTTATTAAGGATAATAACTGCCACTGCTAGACTAACACTTTATGTAAACATAATTGTAAGTATCAAACAAGGAAATTGATAAAATACCGGTTTGTATTTGAAGGGGAAAAAAATAAAAAAAGTTTAACATTTTGTTATTTCGGGTGCTTCTATACTAGCTAACTATGCGGTATGGCTTTTGTTCATTGTTGAAGGCCGTACGGGTTCATGTAGTTGCTTATATTTACGTCATTTTGGTCTCTAAAGAATATATAGGTGTCGCATTGGCAATCATATTAAATCGGTTTTTTTTCATTTTATAAAGTAATAAGGGAATTGTATGATAATCAAAACAGTTAAATGCTTATTTTTATAAGATTATCATAAAACTTCCATCTGGGAGTAAAATCAAACTTTATATCAGTATTTAGATTTTTACGTAAACTTCCAAGTTGTCACTCGTATAAACATAGCATTAAAATGATACATTTCAAAATTTTATCCAGGCGCGTAGCTACGTTTACGTCAAAACGCCCGGGCGTACACATGAATTTAGGAGAAAAAAATAATTAATCTAAACAAATAAAAAAAAGCTTAAACCACACGAGCCTTCATATTCTTTCTTCAATAATAAATTTTAAAATTCACGAAATTTACTTTTTAATGAAATAGTTTCACATTACATATTCGTTCATTTTCCGTCAAAGTCTGAATCTACTGTGAATTCTACTCAGTTTCCTATTGTTTAAAGTAATTCATTCGATATGTGATTTGCATTTTTGACGAGCCTGCGACATTAATGTCGGGAAAACGAGACCGTGGCTAAGCGTTCCTAGATTCCATCGGTGTCGTCAACATTTAGGTTCAGTCTGTTGTTAAAGTTATTTTTGGTTTTATCAATAACTTTGTCAAACATTCATGGAATTTTACGGAAGTTAGACGGAAGCTTTTTATGACCAAATTTAAGACAGTATTCAGAGCAAAATTTTATGAATATTTCTTTTGATTTTTGTCTCGCCTTGACAGAGTCAAAAAGTGAGACATAGGTATGTTGTTTCCTGCGTCGTTGTCGGCGGCGGCGTCAACAATGTATAAGTTTGTTATTAGGTCACTTTATGAGGAACCACTAGTGGTAGGCAAATAATATTTAGTATGCAGTTGTATTATCATTGACACATCTCATTTCCATGGCGATTGTTTGGTCCCGCCCCCTCAGTCATGGTCTATTGACTTTGAAACTTTTGCTTGGTTTACATGCATTAGTTTGTAATAAGTTTGTTTATGGGAAACCACTAGTGTTATGTCAACGATATTTAACTACTAGGGGGTGTTTAACGACCTTGACTTCAATGAGGGTCTTGCACGGTCGACTAAATGGACTTGTCGTTTGTTGATGTGGTTCATAAGTGTTTCTCGTTTCTCGTTTTTTATATAGATTAGACCGTTGGTTTTCCCGTTTGAATGGTTTTACACTAGTAATTTTTGGGGCCCTTTATAGCTTGCTGTTCGGTGTGAGCCAAGGCTCCGTGTTGAAGACCGTTCTTTGACCTATAATGGTTTACTTTTATAAATTTTGACTCGGTTGGAGAGTTGTCTCATTGGCACTCATACCACATCTTCTTATATCTATTAACTTTTGTTTACAGTTAATATTTAGATGCCGTACAAGGTTAAAGTTTTTTTCAGAAATCAATTACTTTGTCAAACCTTCATGAAATTTTACCTAAGTTGGACACAAACTTTTAATGATCAAAAGTCAGTATCCAGAGCATAATGAAAATATATATTTTTTATTTTCCGTATTTAACTAATAAAAGGACTTTGTTGTTTTGTAGTTAATAAGAAGATACATTTTGAGGTTAAAGTTTGTTACAAATCAATTACTTTGTCAAAACTTTCATGAAATTTTATGAACATTTGGCAGAAGCTTTTTAAAGATTTTAAAAGAGATAATTTTGAAATTATTTTTTTTATTTTTTTATTTTTCAGTATTTTACTGACTTATTTTTTTTTTATAATTAACAGACGGTCTGTTTTTACATGATGAATTTGTAAACCTTCATAGATTGTTATGAACCTTGGAAATAAGCTTATCTTAAAGATAAAGTTTTTCTTTTCTTAAATCATGTATTTCACTTATCAATAGATAACTTTTTATAGTCACACTGACAGAAGTAATCCCAGGCGAGACACAGGGTTCCACGGAACTCTTTACGAATTTTATATTTCACCTGAAAATCTATGAAAATTATTTATTTCATGTGTCTATTAACAGAATTTGCGCATAAAAATGGGTGAAAATTTAGATGAAGTCGAAATAATTAAAAGAACAATATTGAAATGGAGACTTGCTTTTTTTATTATCTTGATTTGGCTATTTGTAGATCCCACATCTCCTTTTAAACATATTTTAAGTAACTGGTTTGGACATTTTTCTCTAAGACAAATGATCATTGGATTCAAAATCAACACAATGAATAAATTAAACTTAAAAAAAAATAAACTAGACTCTAAATATTTAGCTATGGATGAGTTTTTAATGACAGAAATGGTATCTCTTTCTCGATAACGCGAGTATCTGGGGCTTCACCCCATCAACCCCCTACTAGGAGGTTCTGTGCCCTGGACCCGCTTTGGTCCCTCAGACACCTCGCCGAGTATCGGGCGTACACTTACAAATGGCCTAGCTACGCCACTGTTATCAAATACAGATTTAACTGTGTTTAAATGGAAACTGGATACCCCGACCGGAAAACATAATACAAAAGACAAACCAAAAGCAACAAAAAAACTTGAAGGATGAGGTGTCAATGATCCAATCTCAAGATCTTTTTTATTTCTCTTTTTAAGTAGGTCCATAGAAACCGGTAGAGAACACTTAGAGTTGTATCTGTTCCAAATGTAAACAGCCACCAAGGTGCGCCGTAGAGTAAGCATATTCCTTTTCGCGTCTGGCATCCGTTGAATAGCGTATTTAAGTCAATATAGTTACACTCAATACTGCGAAATTGTATAAGAAAATCCACCAGCCCAGAAAAAAAACAAAACTTAAACTATATTTAAAAAAAAATCAAATGTAATCAAAAAGACATAAGAAAATGAAAGGATAATATATAGTAAGGGTGTACATGTCACGCACTGCTTTCTTCTTGGCAGTTGCTGGAAGGGTTTCAACGATGAACACAAAATCTCACACATTACAGTAAGACCAACACGCACCCTCTCCTTCAGTGTCGACCTAAATGGTTTTCTCTGATAATTATCGATAGCCGCTATCATTTTATTTCAGGAGCATATCAAGAATAATCTTTTAATTTCAATACAACTTGTAAAGTTTTCCTACAAATTTTATTATCCACAGCCCGACTTTTGATGTGAGTATAACAACTACAAGCCACAATATACTAATAAACAGGACGTCACAAGGACGAAACTTGTGGTAATATGAACTTCAACAGAAGCCGAGAGTAATACTAAGTCCTCCGAAGCATATTCCTTTTCGCAATATGCACCCCTCGTATGTCATTGTCAGTTTGCAAATAGAAATATATTGTACGTGACTAGTAACTAGTAAAATACGGATTGTGAACGGGAACACTACTGGTATACATCACAAGTCATATCAATTCTTACATTATCCTACATATATTGTTAAATTTTGAAATACACAAAAGAAATTACATTTTACCGTAGACTTATAATCATAATAACAGCCATCTTTCAAAACTTAGCCGTAATACAATTTAAAAAGGGTGTCTGATTAAAATTTTATGTGGAAATTTGTGTTGCACAGTAGGATAACTTTCCCGATGCGTTTTTTTCTTGACCAAATTCCAGACCAAACCAAAAGTGTGGAAAAGCTGGATACACATTAAACTTTAAGAACATAACCGCGCTATTTCATTTATTTTGCTGACTTGCAAGTTCAAAGTTAAATAGTTACAGATGAACTATAGTACAAATTGTTCTAAATTAATACATTATAACAATTACGTGGAAACATCTGGACACATCTACAAGCAATTATATCACTTTTTTTCAGAAGACACAGTTAATTTGATAAAAAAATGTTTCAAATTAAGTTGATTATAGTAGATAGTACAAATGATCAAATGCTTTCCTGTTTGATTTAATGTTTGTGTAATAGGAGAAAGGCGTTCCTCTTAGGAAATAATTAACAGAGAGGCGAAAGATACCAAAGGACATCCAGACTAATAAGTTGAAAATAAACTGACAACGCCATGGCTAAAAAAGAAAAAGACAAACAAACAAACAACAGTACACAAAACACAACAATATTCTATTACTATTTATAAAAGCTAATGAAAAATATATCAAAAACAATAAACTTTAGGCATTTTTTGATATCCGAGCATATTGTAAGATTTGAAATTTTATAAAATCTGTAAACTTCCAACACCCAAGGGAAAGTTTATTGAGGACAATTTTGTCTACTCTATTTAGGAACTTTGTTCGTTTCGAAGCTTATTGTCGTTGCTTTTCCACTTTTGACTCAGTACCAGAATGTTCCTAGCTGTTGAAGTCAAATTCTAAAAGAAAAAAAAAAGGTTTCGAAGGCTAAAGATCAATTTAACGACGAGCATCTGACAAAAAACATAAGTAAATATCTTGGAGCCAAAATAAAAATATACACAAATTCAAACAGGTATTTCAGACCATATCATCTAAATAGCGAATTGATTTAAAGAATATCATTTCATCAAGGGCCCAGTTGAAAAATATAGTTCCAGGGAAAATATAGGTTAGGTTAAGTATGACATTCGGGTCAGAAACATATTCACATACAATTATAATGATAAACACATATGTGATATACTTCAATCACACAGCAACCCAATGACAAATATTATCAAATGATATAATGACGACAACATACAGTCCTCAACAATAGACGACAGGTGTCTATACATCATGTACAGCTCTGAACAATCGAATTAAAATATCAAATAGATCTCTGAGCACGTGAGTTCCGATGGATCTGAATTTTAATCAGATTGAGCTCTGACTCGTCTCGGGTAAATAAAAGTTTTAAACAGAAAACACGTCATAGAAAACTAACGATTGGGCAAAAACACACCCTACTAAACTACTACGAGCGTGGGGTGAACTTAGGAGGTCCGGAATGGCAGCATGCAGTTCCAGTTCTACTAGTGATATCTCTCAGTCAAATCTGGTGATTAGGCATTACACAATAGCGTTATGGTCAATGTTTCTTATCTCACCATAAGACATCAACAAATCTATACATGTCATCGGTCAACGACACAAGACAAACTGTGATGAAGAAACATATTCGGATTCAGGAAGACAATACATGGATTTTTTGTTGTTGTAAGAAAGACAAGACAAGAGTGCAGGCCAACACGAATAGACGCATACAAGCACTGAACACTTTAACTAAAGCTTTGGGTAATACAAAATTCCAACGAATGAGTAATTTTAGAGGGGTGGACAGGGGATCCCCGATTCCCACTTCCTTACCCCATTCTCACTTCCCTAACCCTTTTTACCCAGATGAAAACCGGACTTACTTTTCTTTCAGCATATCACTATTTTTACTCTCTTCCTTCCCCGGTTCCCGACCCCTCATTACAATGTACCCTAACCCTTGCCCAACCTCTCGTCTTATGTTGTTAAGAAGGAATACTGAGGTTTTGATCCCATTGGCAAGCGATACCGATCGTATTGTACGGTGATTAAATTAGCTTATATTGTGTCCGATTTTGAGCAAAATCAGAATAAAGGTCTTGAGGTACTTTTTACAGGGGGATATTTCCATTAAAAAGGTAAATTTGTAATATTTAAACAATTTTTAAGCTTTGTCCTATCCGAACCACTAGCGCATTATTTAATCCACTTGTTGTAAGAAAGGTAACCCCACTAGACATTTGCGGAAACTAGGTCTATACCTAGGATTACAAGTTTAGACTTACGATTACAGAGAAAATAAACCCAAATGAGATACATAATAAAATGAAATGATATTTTTTTATCATGTAAATAAGTCTTTTCGACGACACACAAATGCAGAAACTTATGTCACAACAGATGTGAATCGCCACAAAGTCCTCATAGCTTTGTGTTTTTTTTTAATTCTCCGAATGCGTGTTCAACCTCTACTCTATAGTGTGTTATATGTCTATTTAATTTTCTACACTTCCTCTGCATATTCTGGGGTTTGTCTCATGTAAGGTGTCAATACTTGATATCTGTTCGGATATATTTTGTCGCCTATCAAAAACAGCTCAGTCGGGAAAGGTAATTCTATACTGTGTAACAGATTAGAAAAATCAGACGCTAACTTTCCATTGTTATAATGCATTTTTAGAATCAAAGAAATTGTATGAGTCAAAGAAACCGTCGGGGTATATGTCGTCTTAGAAACTTTTTTCACTGATCAATAATTGTCAAATATCATCGGACAGGGTTAAACCAATTGACAACAGATAACTAAAAATTGCCATGTTGAAAGATTGGGGAAAAAATCTCAAAACTCACCCAGAAGTGAAACTATGTAAATATGTTACTTTTAAATCCAATTTTGGTTGCGAAAAATATCTTGATATGGTTAAAAAATTTGAAGAAAGACGGAGTCTAACTAGATTTCGCATATCTGCTCACCATTTACTTATCGAGAGAGGTAGATATAGTAATACTCTCGACACAATAGAGTATATAAAAGATGTTGTAGTAATGAGGTCGATGACGAAACACATTTTCTTTTTAACTGTGATAGTCTATCTGACTAACGAAAAGATATGATAACAATGATAAATAATTGCTGCAAGAATTTTAAAAATCTAGACCCTACCAAAAAACGGATATGGTTAATGAATAATGAAGATAAGAAATTGTTATCAGAATTATGCATGTTCATTAAGAAATATGAAAAGTTTTAATGGGATTTATCTCCCTCTGGATTTATCTCCCTCTTCTACTTGTAATTTGAACTTTATATTTTCCCTTTAGTGAGTTCTAGAGCATCTTCCCTTGATGAATCTTGCACAGTAGGAATGTCAATCCCTTGCTGCTGTGCATTAGTCATGAGGAGAACCACTATTGGGGATAATCTCATAATATCTGTAGCTAGTTCTGAATGATCTCCCCTTGATGACCTCTGCATTGTCGTGATGTAAAGTTCCTCGCTGCTGTGCACTGGTCATGAGGAGAACTACTACAAAATGAGAAACTATATTTCTGGTTCTATTAATTCCTGTTAATAAATTTTATATCTATTTTGTTTTAAATTTTTTTTTTATAAAACCGACCTCATTACACTTAATGATTCATACTGTAATAATATCCTACATTGCTCATATTTTCACTTTATTTCTTTGTGTATTATGTATTGTGTATTTCACAAAAAAAACTTGCATGATTTATAATAATCATTGTATTATAATGTTCATGTATCTTACCTGACAAGGGCCCATGATTGATAAATAAATAATGTCTAATGTCTAATGTCCTATATTTCTTATCAACATATATATATATTGCTGATGCCAAAGAAATCCGCATTCAACATAACATTTCCTGTCTTCGTTCAATATTACAGCTAGAGTGTGAATGCAGTCACAATGTCTGTGTCCTGGGGGAAATACTATCCTTGTAGTTCCGTTATCGGCCACAAACTTTCCGACGATAGCCCTACTGCAATCGGAAGTTTTGGCCACTCACCTTGTAAGTTCTGCCAATCATCTAAAGAAGGCCAATAGATAAGACGGTTATAATTATGTTTCTTGAAATATGTATACATGTATGTGTTTCATCTTTGGTAGTCGAAACACTAAGGTCAACTATTTCAGAAATCATATGATAAGACGGGTACGATTGGGAGTCGTACATCTTTTATACGATTACACTTTTGTAGCCTAAAACGTTTAAATCTTGCCAAATAATGTAAACAGTGTTTTAACTGTTTTTCTGCTGTGGTTTGACGTTAATGATACATGTAGTAAATATCGCATTGACGATTTTTTTTTAAATGTCAGCTTATAATTTATTCCTATTGAAATATAAAAATATCTCGTTATAAATGATGTGTCATGTGTTTGATTACGATTCGGATCCAATTAATATCCGTGTGCATTCAAATATCTTTACAAGCAAAGAGCATTTAAGTCAAGAACGATGTGATATAGTTTTAATTGATAACATACAACTCCTTTATTTCTAAAGAAATAAAAAAAAAAAAATCATCGTTTAAAAAAAATGTTTGACTTGCATTAAATATAAAATAGGGTTCACAGACATCCGTGTACTTTATAAGACAACCTGAGTGCTTTACGAATATCTAAACGAAGTTCTTGAGGGTCTATACTTTGAAATTCTTGATTTAATTTAAAATGTAATTGCATGTATATGTTTAATGCAACTTAAGTTACTCTTATTTTTTTTAAACGAGGCAACGATGCAAAGGGGCATTTAGAACCCATAAGTAGAAGAAAAAAGACTCCACCATGGTTAAAAAAAAAAAACGACTAAAATATAAAAAAAAAAAAACTCAACAAAAACTCAACAAAGAAACATAGAGTTTATTTCTACATGACGTAAAAGAAAATCAGCTGATTTTGACGAATCATGGTATACGTTTTCCAATTATAACAGTAAAGTTTAAATGATTTAGACCTCTGATAAGTAAAGATAATTTGACAAACCACAATATAAATTGAATCAAGCTGTCGCTAACGATAGTCGAAAATTAACATTTGGTGCCCGACGGTAAAAGGCATTTCAACCATCTTGAAAGATTTCTATGATCACTTATTACAACACGGGCCGGTATATGTAAAGACGAACATATCTCTGCTTTATATTTTCATTGCATTGAAAGATATTTGTTGTTTTATTTTTCTAATTGATGTGGTTATGCCGTCATAAAACAATTTGTAGTAACAGAACTTAATGAAATGCATCGAACTGACAAGTTGTCACAGCAAGCTAAGATGGTCAGTTGGGGGAACCTGAGAAGAAAAAAATCTAGATAAAAACAAACAAAAATCATATTAAACGTAAAAACCACGAAGAGCCGCTGGTCTGACAAGTGTTTCAAACTGGTCCGAGTTGTCTTTCAAACTGGTCCGAGTTGTCTATAAAAGTAGTCCGAGTTGTCTTTAAATTGGCCCGAGTTTTCTTAGTCCGATTTGCCTTTGGGTCCGAGTTGTCCCGATTCCACCTCAAGCTGCCAAGATGCCACTTTTTATCGATATTACTTTGAAATCCCGTTGTTCAACTATAGAAAAACATCATAGGAGTTAATTCTTTATTTTGAACCGACGGTTTATATTTACGGCTTTGAAACGACCCAAGATTTAAATGCTACCTGTAAGTGTAATGTAATCCTAATCGTAGGTGTATGACAGTTTCCGCAAATGTCTATATTATTCACATTTTATTCTGAATATCCGAATTACCTTTTCAAATCGGTACACATCCAGTTTAGAGGCTGATTCAGTATTTGTTTCGTGAAGTCTTAAATTAAAAAAGATTATTCATAAACTTACCATGCTACTGTGGAATTAACAGAACATTGTTGTGATAAAAATTAGCAAATATTTCCTATTTTCAATACAATCGCAACAAATACATTGTATTTAAAACATTATTTTAAGTTCAATTCTTTAATAGAGTTCAAATATTTGTAAATGCAACAGCATTAAAAATAATAAAATTTAAACCAAGACAGTACAATACAATACAAATAGTTTATTTATGTCTCACCATTAATATTACAAAACATAACATAATACATGAATGCATAACATAATATAAAATATTAATGATATTCTAAAAAGAATTATGATAGACAACGTTGGAAATTCCAAACGAGCCAATGTGCTAAGTGGCATATCCAAGCTAATTTCATGTGCTCTCGTTGGCATATCAAAACAGAGTCCACGAATAATAACATGGTTTGGTTTATAATTTTTATCTTTCAAACCCGTTGCTTACAACAAATACTAAAACACTATGTATTGGGCTTCCCTTTTATCGAAAATTCAATAATTCAACTACACTGACCAGGTCTATTTAAAATAACATAAAAAAAGCTTAACTGTTGGGTTTTAGTCATTTATTTTTCTTCTTTGTGAATGCCGGACCCTCATTTAGGTAAACCTTTTCGGTGAACTCTCTCGTTTTTCAAACATCCGCCACTGAACCCCGTAAAACTGAAAATGATATAAAAGTGCCCCTCAAAGTTTACACAGCCAAATTTTGCTCACGTGAATCTCATTTCACATGAAATTCACGTGAACTAAATTTGCCTGTGTAGCATATACTGCTCCGCATACCAAATTCGAATCGTTAATAAGAATAAACATGAAGCAAAAACATTTAACGTGGATTCTACCACTTTAATGAAGTTATAAAATAACTAAAAGTACCGATATGAGTAAAACAAAGTTGTATGGTGTCAGTATGAAGCTGCCACTATCAAGACCTGAAAATAAAACCATACATAATGATTTAACGTCGATAAACATTATCATAAGCATCTTTGTTTTTTTTTTCTAATCTGCTGAAATTACATCTATAATATATTGCTTAATACTAGAGACGATGAATAAATTTGTGCAGTAACTTTATTAGTTTATATCATGTTTTAAAAATGTCTAGAAGTCACAAACGCTCGCACCTTATAGCACATAAGTTTGTTTTTTTAGTATTTTAAAGAAATGTTGATTATGTTACATATATTCCATTTTCCTACTTTTAGAGCACATTGTGAACTTTGATCTTTTCTGTGACATAATATATTGTTAGTACTATATTCCCATATCTTCTACCGTGTCCCACCTTTTATAAATTACATTTTAAGAAAAAGAAAATTTTCTTTTCAGAAACTTTAAAGGGACATTATCTGTCAAATTAATTCATGTTCACCGATTTGACCCAAACTCTTACATTCGACTTATAACATACTAAAACGCATATCCAAATTATAAAAAGTCTAAAATAGACAATTTAAGATGAATAGAGTCGAATTTATGTATCAGCATTTCGTGTGTATTTTAGTCCAGACGCCATCTAATTAACCATCGAGGTGACCTCCAAAGGCTGCCGACGGTCATATAACCCGTGGCGATATAAACATAAACATAGATATAAATAGATTGCGAACTCGTGCAATTGGATTTTTCTAGGTCAGTTTGATATCACATTATAGGTTAAAGAAATATGTTAATTATCGTTTTTACCAGTATCAGAATGAGTTTTTCTAGATCGAATCAGTCACACCAAATGGTTTACCCTAGTTTCACTTCCAATGTTTACATTCTTTTCCATTTAATAATTTAATAATTGAACAAGCCTAGTTCATTCGTAATCCATCTCTAGCTATAGGGATCAATTAAAGTTCACATGAATACGAATTCAATGAGGTCGAATTATTTACTTTCAAGTGAATAATTTATTAGCGATGTTTATTTGCTTATTTTAACAAAACTGAACCAAACTGGCTGTTAAAAGCGAATTATTATTTCACTATTTCACTTTCATAAATGATTGAACAAACAAAAATCATATTTTATTTTTTTTTATATCTCGTATATCTCGTAGCTAATGCCCCATTAAATGAATATGCTTATTGTGATACCCACAAGAGATGCAGAGGGCATTTGGATTTCTTTGTAGTATCTTACCATAAATAAAAAAAATGAACATACAACATGGAATAATACATACCCGTCTTTAATCTTTCTGTACGAAAATTTCCATGAGTAAAGAATGAAGGTTCGCCACTTATGTGATTTGCTAGCTTGGGAAATGGTTCTGAAAAAAATCATTATGAATAAAGGATATATGTCACGTATTCGTCAAAAAGACAGCAATGCAACTATACAAAAACCACAGAAGATGATACCGTCGATTTATTCATTTTCGTGGATACCAATTTCGTGGTTTTTCCAAAGTATGCACACACACATATAGAAAATTTGTACTTCGTTGAACATTTAGATTTGTGCATGTGTGGTTTACCTTTACCGACGAAATCCACAAATAACTGATATCTAATGAATAATAATGAATCCAAAGTATATTAAATTATTCCAGATTAGAACTTTTATCCAGAAGCGGCTTATATACATTTTCATTGTTTAGAATTGGACATGTCTGTATAGTGATGTCCGCTGGATTTTACGGGGACGATCAATTGATTTCGGAGTGAGGAGGATTTTGAAAATGAATATCTGGACCTGGTTAGGGCTGAAAATAAATGACCTTGCATAAAACAAGATGAAAATGTATATTCAGCAACACAGAGTGCACAACACAGTTGTGTACAAAAGTGAAAATAAAAATTAAGGATGCATATCAACAGATGAAAATTAATACTTAATTCGCGAAAAATTCTCCTGCACCCTTCAGAATATCAAATGGTCGTCTCGGGATCTAACAAAATATAATCATTTTTACGTTTTAATCGCAAGTAGTTTGTATTTTGTTTTTAAAACCGAAATATTGAGAAAACATTTGTTTGTAAGGACATACGGTTTATATTAAATTGTTTTTATGACCTCATTAAATTTTATTTATTTTTACAATGTAAATTATTGTTGTATTACCTTTTTTGGGCAGTCGTTCTTTCTTAACATCAGGGGTAAAGCCCTCACTCATTTGTAAAGCTCTGCGTTTTGGTTGACTATCCAGATTAATACCTAATTTCTTCGATAGTGGAACATCGTTTGATGGAAATTTTAATCCTTTAGGGAAATTATTATATTGACTTTGCCTTTTGTTGTCGAAATGTGTTGAATTTTTGCTTGGTTTTATTCTTGTGTATCTTTTGTTAGAAAATTTTGTTAAAAAGTTAAAATTAGGAATTATTTTTTCATTTGAATCACTATCACTTTCAGATGAAGAGTAATGATGAGGTATTGTTCCTTCCTCGTGAAAATCATCGTCATAGATATCATCTTTTATATCGTTAAAATAATCATCGATATCCGAAAGTTTTGATTTGAGTCCTTTATGTCCAAAGATCATCCTATTCTCATTTGAATCATATTCGTCGAAAACATCCTTTTTTGTTTGAATTCTATTATTTACAATACCAAGCTCTTCATCAGAGCTATCAGAATCGGTTCTAGTTAAGGGTCTCTGTTTTCCAAATTGTTTGTATTTAAGAAAATGTTCATGTATATCATCAAAAGCATCATTTTCAAAACCGTTCCCGTAAAACCCATCCTCAAAATCGTCAAATTCCATCAAATCGTCATCGTAAAAATCGTCGTTATCATAGAATAAAGGGTTGACGGGTCCATTATACATTCTATTCGGATAATTTCCACCATTTGACATTCTATTCAGATAACTTTGACCGTTTGACATTCTATTCAGATAATTTCCACCATTTGACATTCTATTCAGATAACTGTGACTGTTTGACATTCTATTCGGATAATTTCCACCATTTGACATCATATTCGGATAATTTCCACCATTTGACATCATATTCGGATAATTTCCATGAAGGTAACGGCTTTTAATGATATCTTCCATTTCAGGTAATTCATTGTCGAAATCGTATATATCGTCAAAGTAATCGTCGATATCGTCTCCAAAGTTTCTTATTTGGATTGCAGGTTTATAGTGGACTGCGTTTATGCTTTTGTTACTTGAATGTATGTGCACGATTTTGTCGTCGTTCTCTTCAGAAGAGCTGTCGATATTGTCGTCTGCAATGTCACTTGTCGTATATGAACCATAATCATTGACCTCTGCCGATTCAAAACGGCCCCTGACATTGTTGTTAACATAACTATCATCATAGTCAATATCGTCACTTTCCGATGTAAAATTTTCGTCTTCATCATCATCTTCTCTATCAAAATAATCGTTTCTTGTGATTCCAAATCTAGAGGAATATTGCCGATTTTGTCGGTCTCCTTTTGCAATATTAAATCTAGGGTTGTACATCTGCTTTCTGTTGCCAGTTCGACTGTCACTTTTGTCATCGAAGACATCATCTCCTATATCATCCCTTTCGCGTTGATTAAATTTTCCGTTTCGATTTTTTTCGTCTAAATCGTCATATAAATCATCTTTCTTTCCATCTTTGAATGCCTTTTGGCGTATTTTGTTCCGTCTGTTTTCTTTAAAATCATCAAATTTATCATCTGTTTTTCGTTCTTTTCCTTTTTTCATTTTCTCACCAAAATCATCGTAAAAATCGTCAGGTTTATTACGTTTACTATTTTTACTTTTTCTTGATTTTTTATTCGTGTCATCGAATTGATCGTCTTTGTTGGTGTGTTTGATTCCTCTGGCCTTCATTTTCTCTCCAAAATCATCGAACTGATCGTCTTTCTTTGTGTGCTTGGTTCTTCTGGCGGCCATTTTCTCTCCAACATCATCATACAGATCGTCTGTTCTTTGTGCTTTTTTAATCTTATTATTTTCAAAATAAGAGACTTGCATATCTGTAATGTAAAAAAGAAGATCCAAGCTTGTATGATAAAAAATCAATGCGAGTTTTCTGTTCTTCAAACTTTTCAGAAGTTTATCGGTTTGATTGCGTAGTTTGTGAGCTTCGATCCTTCCACATGGAAATTGTAATGCAACACTGAATAATCATACTTTGTTGAAAAAAAAATACAACATTAAAGTTTATTCATCTGGTGTCAGTTCCTTTAAATGTATATAGTTTATGTATGAAATATTTGGAACATAGATAAAGAGTTAAAGATGGTCATAATAAATTAGAAACTCAGCAATCTGAAGACATTTATTAAAAAAAACGTGCATATATGAAAGAACCGTATATTTCAAATGCTTAGGTTTAACAATAAACTTTTTATCCAGCTGCAATAAGACAAATTTTACTTTTATTTTATAGTCCGAGATTGCTCTGACGTCTGACGGAATTTTTTTATGATATCCAGGCCGTGTATCATACAAAGGCCTCAGACGTCAGAGCAATCTTACACTACTTTTATATTGCTTAAATATATCCCTTCTCTATAAAAGACTTGTGAAGTCAGTCAAAAGAGGAATTGGCGTTGAAAGGATGTATGGGTAACCTTAAACAATATACAGAAAATATAGCAAGGAAAGATATGGATAATATATATTATTGCTTGAGGAAACAACGGTCAGATGGATTTTTCTAATTCTAGTGCCAAAGTCATTGGTCAGCAGATGTCACACAGAGGACTGAATTCAATTCTGCTATGTCATCAAAACATACAATAGTTCCAATAAATGTTGATAAAATTGCAAGGTTTTGGTCTAAAATGATACTTTACCAATTGTTTTCTCCCATGGGTTTTTATGACACGTTAAACTGTATCTGGAAAGAACTTGCTGAACGTGGTTGTCATGGATACATGTAGCTGACAATTTTCTCAAACACACCAAATAACTTTGTAAAGACCTGTATAAAATCAATAAAATATAATCTACACATTATTTGCTTTTTGCGAAATACAATGCATGTCCAATTATTTTGCTGCAGTTATCATTTCCATATAAAAGCAAGAAGATGTGATATGATTGCCAAATAAGACAACTCTCCACCAGAGACCAAATGGTGTAGAAGGTTAGTAACTATGGTTTACCGTACGACCTTCAACAATGAGCAAACCAAATACTGCATAGCAAGCTGTAAAAGGCCCCCGAATGACAAATGTAATACATTTCAAACGAAAAACCAACGGCCTCATTTATGTGAAAAACAATAAACGAAAAACAAATATAATAAACAGCAACAAACGACAACCATGTTTATTTATTTAGCAGCAGTTATCTTTTCCGTGTTTCTTCGATTTGCTGCAGTTATCTTTTCCATGTTTATTTATTTTGCTGCAGTTATCTTTCCCATGTTTATTAATTTGGAAGCAGTTATCTTTTACGTGTTTATTTATTTTGCTGCAATTATCTTTCCCATGTTTATTAATTTGGAAGCAGTTATCTTTTCCATGTTTATTTATTTTGCTGCAGTTATCTTTTCCATGTTTATTAATTTGGCAGCAGTTATCTTTTCCATGTTTATTAATTTGGCAGCAGTTATCTTTTCCATGTTTATTTATTTTGCTGCAGTTATCTTTTCCGTGTTTCTTTATTTTGCTGGAGTTTATTCATTTATTTATAAATTGATATATCTTTTGATAAAACTGCTGCATTTCGTGACTCGAAAACAATCAAATATAAGGGAGCTACCATTTGATTTTTTAATGGGAGGGGAGGGGGGTTGACAATTTATGTAAAAAAAGTCAGGATAAACTAATAAAAAAAGGCAGGACCGAATAGAGTGAAAAATAAAAAGGCAGGACAGCGATTACAACAAAAAAAATGCAGGACAAAATTGTTCATCCTAGCCCCCCCCCCCCATAAAAATCAAATGGTAGCTCCATAAACGTCAAAAAAAATAAAAAGCATTGATCGACACTGCAAAAAATAGTGTTATTCTTCACTGTTTGGTAATCGCAAGGTTGAATATTCATTATATCAGCTCGAATAGTGACATTTACCTGCAAAAGATATATTTATCTTTATTAAATGAATTTTCTGCTGTTCTTCGTTGTGTCCCGCATTTGTATAAATCACATCCTACGCTCAGATCAACTAAAAGAGAAGAAGTAAATATCATTATAGAAGATTTTTTAAATTCTAAATAAATATGAATATAAATAGCTTGTATGCAAATTTTCGTAAAATAAATCACCGTGGGATCAAAACTGTTTCGTGTGCCCTTATTTAGAGTAAAGGAACACATTGATTTAGGAATGATTTCCTTACAGAAATCCGAAGAGGTACACCGATTTTATGAACGGTTCTTATAATGTGATAATTTTTATCTTGTGAGCTTTGTATCTCATATGAGTAATTCTAATTCGTACTGGATTTCAAATAATATATATCTGAATTCCATTTTCTACTAGTAGATATTGGAGTCCCGATTTGTACTAGGAGGATTCTGGATCCTACTGGATTCGAATTTGTAACATAAACAAAAGTAATACATGTATGAATAAATAAATAATAAAGAATAGCCATCTAAATTATACAATAATTAGAATCATTAAGAAAACTTACCATAATATAAAAGAAAAATGATAAAAGCTTTCCGTTCAAAACTGTACATTACTTTCTACTTTAAAAAACTGTATACTTATGAGAAATAGAAGAAACAAATCGATTTACACCCTTTTTGACACTCATCAAACCATAATGTGCATTATCATGACGTAAAATTGACATGTACATAATCGTCTATTATCATACCCTGCATGTAATGGTTACATGTACAAAGAAACTTACATGCTAATATGATGAATAATATTTTTAATGTTGCCGACTACTTATAGTCTTATGATAAGTTTACGTTTTATTTCTGTTGTTGTATGCCCCCTCCTTTACCTCATTTTCCCTAAATGTTCAAAGGGGATATCTTAGCTTTCAAATGAAATAATATTAATATTTAAAGTTGTAAATAATTTATATATTGGTCTCAGTCTAAAATGATCGGGAAATGTTGAGTATATAAGTCATGTATTTGTTTTAAAAATCAACATTCAATACCGAAATTCTTTAGTGAAGAATTATAGTATTGAATGTTGAATTATTTTTAATTTTTTGAGGTATCATCAAACATAAAATATAATATTAAGTCATAAAATATCATATATTAAGCACCACCCAATTCTACATAAATGTATAATAAAGAGTTACAATAAAGCACACATAATAAACACCTTAATACAATAAAGCACACGTAATAAACACCTTAATACAATAAAGCACACATTATAGGCACACACGATGCAAAAGGTACAACAATATAGCACACATAATACATAAGTACAACAATAAAGCACACATAATGCATAACATAGTCTTGCAACAAATTTAGTCCAAGTGTAACAAATAAGAGGCAATGTTATCAACTTGGCATACTGAAACACACTAACTTCGTCATTCTGAAGATGATCTTTGGGTTCCTGTATGCGTTGATTGAGTTGTTTATATTTTCTTCTCTTTGTTGGTCGTACTCCCCCGGCTTGGTACTGAAGATGATCACTTCGTTTGATGCCTGCTCTTCCCTAAGTTAGTTGAGTAGAGTGTATATGTTTCAGTGGCGGATCCAGGGGGGGATTCCGGGGGTTGGACGATGAATGCATTTGAATGGGGACATGTGGTTGGAACCCCCTTTCTCCTGGGTTGAGAACCCCCCCTTTTTAAAATGGATGGATCCGCCTCTGTGTTTTGGGTGTGGTATTTCATCTTCCTCGTGCTGCAATACAATCTTCTAGGTGGTTCGTCGTCCTTGGTCCTTCGGTTTGGTAATGGTTCATATCTGTCTTTTGCTTTAAACCCAGTATGTTGTTAATTTTTGTTTTATGAATAAACGTAATATTATAGATATATTGTATAACTCAGATATGTTATATTATTTAATCAAAAGTGCATTAAAGGAGCTACCATTTGATTTTTATGGGGAGCTAGGATGAAAAATTTTGTCCTGCTTTTTTTTTTAGTTGTAATCTCTGTCCTGCCTTTTTATTTTTCACTTTATTCGGTCCTGCCTTTTTGTTTAGTTTATCCTGACTTTTTTTTACCTAAATTGTCATCCTGACTTTTTTTTTTGCAAGTGTCTCATCCTGCCTTTTTTTTTTTACTCAAAACTCCTGTCCTGCCTATTTTTTTCAAATTTCATCCTAGCCCCCCCCCCCATAAAAATCAAATGGTAGCTCCCTAAGCTGATGATTTAAAAGAAATTCACATTTTGTACATTTATAAAATTGTTATCAAATAATAGTTTGAACATGCATAATTAATTATTAATTATTTAACAAAACAAACAATAATTGTCTTGTTTATTTAAGAACATTTTACATCACCATTGAAAATAATGTGGGACAATCAGAACTCTAATTTAATTTATAAAGAGGAACAATCGGGAATAAATAAAAAAAAAATAAAAATATAGGATCATTGTATTCTTACGACATAATAGTTGACACATCATTATGTAAAAATTGTCAGAAATTTGTTTATTTTGATCTATTTTTGAACATTTAATGATTTTTTTAGTATGCTGCTTGGCTAAACCGCATAAAAGATATGTTTAAGATCACAGAGGTCACGACCGACTGTATTCTAACGTTGAGTCGATCGTTTGTGGAAACCGTTCTAAACTGAAATGTGTTGATACTGGGACTATTATACTGGCATTTAAGTCCTTGAAAGTTGATATCTGATTTTTAGAAGAGTTTTACAAGATTTAAACAAGAGAAATAGTGACCGATTACATGAAATCTTTCCATAGACTCAGGATTTAGAGGTGAAGGAGTGTTTTCATTTCTGTATCCTTTAATCAAGGATTTACATATACAAATCCATGATTTGATTATTTTGATAAGGCCAATTTTCTCTATGTTCTAATTTTTGCCCATTATTCTCTATTCTTATATTGTAATATTTTGGCACCCCATATAACTCTCAGCTGGGACAAAACATATGGACTATAATAGTCCCAGCTCTCAGGGGCGTAGGCTTTTGCCCCTCCCACTTTTTATGCCAAAAAGTTCATGATTGAAAATTATAAAAATGAAAATTGAGGACACCGACGAACTACTAGACTGGACTAGACTAGTAGACTATATATTTTTTCTGGTCCCTTTCAGCTGAGAAGCTTTCAGAAGCACCCCTTCGTTTCCCTCACTTTCCAGTCTACTCTTTTACTCTTTTTTGTTCTTTTTATTGCGAACCCAATGAAAGTTTTCCACAGTGCCATCTCTATCTTGACCAGGTATTTAAACTTTTGCAAGTTCACCTGTCCTATTGAATAAATACAATAGCTATTGTTCTCTGTGTAGTTTATTCTCTGGGACCTTTAAATTTCTTCTAAGAGAAATCTATCATTCATTTACGGAAGCCGATAAGGGCCATTCAAAAAAAAATTTTTATGTCGTAATTACGACATAACATGTCGTAATAACGACATAACATGTCGTAATAACGACATCACTATGTCGTAATTTCGACATAACATGTCGTTATTACGACATCGATATGTCGTAATTTCGACATAACATGTCGTTATAACGACATCGCTATGTCGTAATTTCGACATAACATGTCGTTATAACGACATCGCTATGTCGTAATTTCGACATAACAAGTCGTAATTACGACAACACTATGTCGTTATTACGACATAGCTATGTCGTAATAACGACATCGCTATATGTATAAAAGAATATGTATTATGATTGCCAAGAGACTAAATGACACAGAAATTAACAACTATAGGTCATCATAATGCCCTCAATAATGAGAAAAGCCCCCGCATAGTCAGCTATAAAAGAGGGACGAAAGATACCAGAGGGAGAGTCCCCGACATGACAGCTGTTTAACAATTTAATTCAAACGAGTGAAAATAACGGTTTTAATAATGTACAAACAAAGACCGAAAAACGAATTTGTAACACAGCAACAAATGACTATCACTGAATTACAGACTCCTGACCGCTATGTGATAATAACGGCAACCTTATAGTTAAACTTTTCACTTTTTGATGCGATAGGCATTTCAAAATGGTTGTCAGTAAAGGCAAAGTTTGTAGCGGAAACAAATTTATCTTTTCTTTTTTTTTAGAATAATGAACACTATATGCAATCAAGCTTAATTAAAGTTATTCACTTGCACCTCAGACTTGCACATACTAGAACTTTATTTATAATCAAGTCAAATGAGACCCAATTGAATAGGGGAGCAATTCAAGCTCCTTGGAGCCTCTTATTATGTTTGGCATGTACAGATTTGTGTAAATTATGAAGTCCTGCATTTCCATTGCAGGTTCTGAATAAGATGAATTTTAAGCTTTTCCCAATAAAGACTATGTTAAACTTTGGACTCATAGTGCTCAGACCCACGGATCTCTGTACCTTCATATGTACACACTTGAATCTTAATGTACAGTAACTCCTGAGGCTTGATGCAAATTATTACTGCATTGCTATTGTTGGTTCTTAATGAGATTCTTCAAGCGTCCTCCCCATTGAAGCCCTATTATAACTTTGTACCCCAAGTTCTTTTAACCACTTTTCCCCAGGGCAACTATTCCTACAAACTTAAGGGGAGGGTTAGGATCCCGCTAACATGTTTAACCCGGCCACATTCTTTATGTATGTGTATGTCCCAAGTCTTTAATTTACATATTTGTTTTTCGTTTATTTTTGTACATAAAATAGGCCGCTAGTTTTTCTCGTTTGAATTGTATTACATTTGTCATTTCGGGGCCTTTTATTACTGACTATGCGGTATGGGCTGTGATCATTGTTGAAGGCCGTACGGTGACTTTAATTGTAAATTTCTGTGTCATTTGGTTTCTTGTTGAGAGTTGCGTTGTTGAACAAACCAGCGTATCCCAAGGCCTTGATAACCTCTGTAGGCCCCAAATAAGACGAAAAAAACATCAAAATTGGAGAGAAAACTGAAAAAAATGGTTTCTAACCTCAGGGATATTAACCCTTGGCTATCTTAGATTTAATGCAATCAGTATGCATCAGCATCAGGGTACAGCTCATTTGCATATCATTTGCATATTTTTACAAATACACGAAATTTAGACAATTTCTGATAACAATTCAGCATGCCAAGGGTTAATATCCCTGAGGTTAGAAACCATTTATTTTCAGTTTTCTCTCCAATTTTGATGTTTTTTCGTCTTATTTGGGGCCTACAGAGGTTATCAAGGCTTTGGGATACGCTGGTTTGTTCAAAAACGCATGAATTGCTCCCCTATTCAACTGCGTCTCATTTGACTTGATTATAAATAAAGTTCTAGTATGTGCAAGTCTGAGGTGCTAGTGAATAACTTTAATTAAGCTTGATTGCATAAAGTGTTCAATATTCTCAAAAAAAAAGATGAATTTGTTTACGATACAAACTTTGCCTTTACTGGCGACCATTTTGAAATTCCTATCGCTTCAAAAAGTGAAAAGTTAAACTATATCACATAGCGGTCAGGAGTCTGTAATTTAGTGGTTGTCATTTGTTGCTCTGTTACATATTCGTGTTTCGGTCTTTATTTGTACATTATTAAAACCGTTATTTTCACTCGTTTGAATTAAATTGTTAAACAGCTGTCATTTCGGGGACTCTCCCTCTGGTATCTTTCGTCCCTCTTTTATAGCTGACTATGCGGGGGCTTTTCTCATTATTGAGGGCATTATGATGACCTATAGTTGTTAATTTCTGTGTCATTTAGTCTCTTGGCAATCATAATACATATTCTTTTATATATATAGCGATGTCGTTATTACGACATAGCTATGTCGTAATAACGACATAGTGTTGTCGTAATTACGACTTGTTATGTCGAAATTACGACATAGCGATGTCGTTATAACGACATGTTATGTCGAAATTACGACATAGTGATGTCGTTATAACGACATGTTATGTCGAAATTACGACATAGTGATGTCGTTATTACGACATGTTATGTCGTAATTACGACATAAAATTTTTTTTTTGAATGGCCCTTATCGGCTTCCGTATTCATTGATTAAATTACCTGAGTAAAAAAAAAATTCTTATATATAGACAAAAATACTTTTTTATACTCATTAATTGCGTGTGATGATGTATTTATTCAATATTAATAATATATTTTCATTCAGTTTAATACAAACATTGATTCAATCATAAAAAGTTAATTTCTAACAAAAGTTTTATCAATGTTCCTATTGAAATTTGATTTTTTTTTTGTTTAGTTATAGAATACATTTAAGAAGATCTTAATTTGAAACATCATTATTTTCAAGTTCTTATTCATGTCAAACAATCTTTTTTTTAAAAGGAACAATGTTGAAAGTTTTGTCAGAAATCAACTTTTTATGATTGAATCAATGTTTATATTAAACTGAATGAAAATATATTATTAATATTGAATAACTACATCATCACATGCAGTTAATGAGTATAAAAAAAGTATTTTTGTCTACATATAAGATCATTTTTTTACTGAGGTAATTTAATCAATGAATGATAGATTTCTCTTAGAAGAAATTTAAAGGTCCCAGAGAATAAACTACACAGAGAACAATAGCTATTGTATTTATTCAATAGGACAGGTGAACTTGCAAAAGTTTAAATACCTGGTCAAGATAGAGATGGCACTGTGGAAAACTTTCATTGGGTTCGCAATAATTCTAATATTTACGGCCTCCAACGACCTGACCCAATTACTGTTACTGTTACTGGTAATTTCCTCCTCTCTCAGGAGCACTCCCAAAGGGATACATAAATTTTAAGATATAGTCTAAAAAAGATATTTACAACTTACGTTAAACTGTACAGTTATCCCACCACCCTTGGTTATTGCGTATACTAAAAGCATTGTTCATTTGACATGTTAAAATATCATATTTTCCGGATTTTCGAATTCTTTACCTGAATACATTCGTAAATTCCATTGATTCCTTCGTTTCCTGTTAGTTGTTTAGACAATTTCCTTGCGGCATGGGCAACTTGTTTTAACGAGTTTAAAATCAAGGTGACAGGTTGAGATTATTGTTTTTCCTTGGAAACAGTTATTGTACACAAAAGAAACGAAAAACTGATTTAAAGGTAAGAGACATCTCTCATGTAATTCTCAATAACAATGATCAGATGTTCAGAAATTATTTCACAAACAAGCTTTTAACAGGTCAGGGATGGTAGGGATAACCATTAATTGATGGATTATACCTCAACCATTATTGCCGTACACAAAACAGACTGATCCTCTTCTGCAAAGGTTACACGGTCAAGCAAACATACCATTCCATCTGACCAACTGAAAAAACGAAAAAAACCATCAAGGACAACCAAGAACATGCATAGCCAACATTTCCTGAGACTTCAAACAAAATCAGAAATATTAAAATACAGTTTGATCCCGAATACTATTAAAGATTGGAACCAACTACCACCGGATATTTTCTTCAAAATTCAGACAGCAGAAGAACCAGCTAAAACCTTCAGTGAAATTGTAAGGGGGGCCCCACTTAAGTAGATTACTTGATGCACGTGCGGTGTATTAATATTCTAGGATGTATCACTGTATACCTATCAAGATCAAGATCACACTTGGCGAAGACAGTGCTACGATCCAAAGATCTTCACAAAGTTGTTGCAAAGTCTTTAACTTAAAGGACGTATTAGCAACGTGGTGGTGTCAGCATTGTGCGTGGTAGAGCTTGGTTAAGCTACTACAGTTTTGAACATGCTCAAAATTTACGTAGCTAGATCGTGGTGTTTAATAGTCATGGTCACATCGTATCAAGGTCGTAGAAGGAGTGTAGTGGTAGCGGATTCAGCGCAGTAAAGAAGTGTAGGGCCCTTGTGGCAGGACTGACTACGCTAGCCTCACGTTAGAACTACGATCGTTTCATGCTTGTATTATGACAGCTACATCCAAACTATGAAATTACTCCGTCCATGCTGCGGACATTGCCACTCTTACTATAACCAAGAGGACCATGGTACATTCTCACGAGGCTCCTACGACAATTAAACTTTTTCGACTCAACTATAAATACTGCAGTTTTCGCAGCAATTCTTTATTTATCTTCTGAACATCTTTGCATTCACACCAGCCATGAGAGGAAAAAGGAGAGTTGATAGTTGCAGCCGCAGATGATGAGGCTGGTACCCGACTTACAAGCCTGGAAGAACGCTCTTAGCAGTTTTTGACTATGCAGAAGCATCTCCTTTATCATATCTGACCAGAAGGTGACATGGAGAGTGATGCAATTGAAGAGTGGATAAGGTCAGCACTGCCTAACCTTGAGCAACCCCTCTGGATGAGATGTAAGTGTGAGATGTACAACGTTATTTCCTGATTTTTAGTTGACAGTGATGCTCTCAGAACAAAGAACAAGCTACCTTGTCAGTCTTCTGCCGGTCCATTCAGTCAGACTGGAAACTACAGCTGTCCTGGTACGTCTGCGAGTTTTTTTCCAATGGCAGCCTTCAGCCCAGTATTGGCTCACTTCTGTACAGAATCCGACCTCTGGGGCTCGATGGATTCATCATGGGTCCAAAAACAGTTTCCAAGTATGCAATCCACCTGCCAACCCAGAAGCCAAATTTCCCATATTTATTGTAAATTTCCGCTGTTCATGACAAAGTCGTGAAAATAATGTTTTGAGACTTGATACTCGTGGTAACAGTGTAATTAAAGCATGATGCGATCTTTTAGCGGGTACCAGCATCGGACACAGTCGTATGATATCGTAACAATATCAGGCTCGCAGCGTGGTTTGTCGTTGTATGATCGTAGTGGGAACTTACAGTTGACATAATGAGGTTAGCACAGGTGCAGGGTGTGGTAAAGCATAAAAACATCATGCAAAGCTATTTTGTGCACAGTAGAAGCAAAGCAGTGTTGTGTTAGCCTTCACACTGAAGACAGTTTTCCTATTTTATTCATGATCCCGCTACAACTGTTCAGGTCGTAGAGAGCATAGTAGAGTTTTCATCCAGTGTGAAGGGGCCTTAATACACATATTTCCAACTCTTTACACACACAATTTTCATCACTCAGAGTCTCTGCATGAACACTCAAGTCACACATAATTTCCATGTCTACATGCATTATCATACAGGATTGTTATCATACAGATATTTAGTTTTAGTTATTTGCTTTTTGGTTTGAAATCCTAAGGTGTTTTCCATCAAATGTTTATCATATCAAGGTAGCGAATGTTTTGTACTTCAAAGTAAACATTTTTCAGTTTGTTGTATAACTGGAGATATAAAGTAGTCTAACTGGTTGAGTTATGGAAGGTCTACTACTGGTTTATACATTGTACGAGTGTCTGTGAGTGCCTGGCAGTTACATTTGTAGATATGGTCATGAGGCTTTTGAATAGGTCATCAGATGACTGTGACATGTCTGGGTGACATGCAAGGAACCGGCCAGAGGGTTCCTGAGTAAAAGACTTGGGGTTGTACTTTAGTGAACCTGTGAGCTGCTCGGATGGATGGTACATATCATGAAAAAAAAGAAAAGGGAATGAGTCTTGTATAACTGGGGATATAATGTATTCTAACTGGTAGAGTTAGGGAAGATCTTCTTTGGATCAGTTGGTTAGAGCCATTAAGGTGTCCAAATGAACTGCAAAACTGGAATCAAATTAGCTAGCAATAGTAAGTTTTATTGTTCTGAACAAGGACGGACAGCTCAATAAAAAGGGCCGGTTGCAAAGTTAAAGTGAAACAGGACACACTCTGCACTCTCTTAAAATGGCTTGGCTGGAACATGGCTTATATTCAATTATCTTTACATACTCATGAGTTATATTACTGCAAGTTTAGACTAAGATGATAATTTTACATTTCAGGTCTCTGTATTTTGTGGACCACATAGAGAACTTGGGCAGTCTCCTTCTTAAAAAATTTCCATTTTTAACAAAGTCTAACTTTTTTATTCAAACTGCACCTTTAATCTCCAAACCAGAACAATAAACTACCTTACAATGTAAGTTGATGGAACATGTCTGAAATTACAAAAATCTCATACAGCCAACTTCTTTACTTTTTGGTTAAATCAGCTCTTCAGTGTTTGTATAAAAGGTAAAATCACAAAAATACTGAACTCCGAGGAAAATTCAATCGGAAAGTCCCTAATCACATGGCAAAATCAAATGACAAAACACATCAAACGAATGGACAACAACTGTCATATTCCTGACTTGGTACAGGCATTTTCAAATGTAGAAAATGGTGGATTGAACCTGGTTTTATAGCGCTAAACCTCTCACTTGTACGACAGTCTTATCAAATTTCGTTATATTTACAACGATGCGTGAACAAAACAGACATTATAAATAAAATAGTCAAAATATGGGTACAGCAGTCATCACTGTGTTACAATATCAAAACAAACAATTATTTACAAAAAAAGCACAAAAGCATCTATCAAATTAAGACCCACATTCATTGCTTCGCGTGTCTGACGTCAGAAAATGTAAACGTCACATAAGAAAAAAGTTTGTCATTCAATGTCTATTCAAAACAATTTTATAATTTCACATGGGGAATGTTGGTATACAGGGTTAAAAAATCAAAAGTTATGTTAGGATTAATTTCAGAAATAGACCGAGATTTATAATTGTCCAGAAGTTCTTCAGAACCCTTAAGAATCCACATATGGTAAATACCACTACGCGAGTAAAATAAATTTGTCGTTTGTCGTTCAAAGTATTTTCAAATTTATAATAGAACAATAACATAATGACATATAATAGAACAATAACATAATGACGGGATCTTTTAAAGTACAGAGTCACGTTATAAGAACCACAGAAACACAAAAAGTCGCATATACAAAACACACCAGTAAAAATTAAAGATAATACAAACACATTGACGGGATGTATAAGTACCTAGCCACGTCAAATGGATATCACAGAAAACAAACCAAACAGTAAAAGTAATATTAATAATAGAACAAAGACAAATGAAAGAACAATATTACACGTTGTTAAGATGATAAACAACGTCAGTATGCAGAATCTATACTTCAAGACCATCATGTATTGTTTGTGAAGTTGATACGGAATATTTATCAACAAGGTCTTGGTACCTTCCGATGAACTTTTTTAGAAAAAGGACGAGACGTTCTTTGACATACCCCTGGTTCATCAACTTTCTGCTCAGACACTGGTGACGTCCCACAAAGTCTGAGTAAGAGCTGCAAGCTCTTGAATATCGAATAAGTTGGGAAATGTATATCCCATATGCAGGTGAAGTTGGTATATTGCTACTAAGGTGGGGGAAATTTATTATTTTAAAATTAAAATCGTCTCGTTTGTCATAGATTCTGGTACTGAGATGACTGTGTATGTCAAATTCGAGATATAAGTCTAAAAATGAGGCGGAGGAAGCCGTGTCTGTTGTTTCTTTAATTTCTAGTTCTGGGGGATATATTAATGGAACCCAATCAGAAAAGTTCGGATTGTTAATGGAAAGAACATCATCAATATATCTAAAAGTGAAATTAAATAATCTGGCTTCTTTGATCTTCTTGTTTTTGACAAGTGTCTGAAGGAACTCCGATTCATATGAAAATAAGAAGAGGTCGGCAAGGAGAGGCGCACAGTTCGTTCCCATAGGAATGCCGACAATTTGTTGAAAAAGTCTACCTCCAAATTCAACAAATATGTTGTCGATAAGAAACTCCAGCATACTGATCACTTGTTCTTCTGTGTAGCATGTTTTACCCTTTTGTTCACTATTAACAAAATATGCCTTATGATATCCCAAAGTAATAAATTTATAGCGTATGCTACCATTTTTATGATGAAAGGCATTGTGGATTATTTCTTTCAAGCGATTTTTCAATTTCACATGGGGAATGGTGGTATACAGGGTTGAAAAATCAAAAGTTTTCAGATTTTCAAATATTTTGGCATCAAGCTTATCTGAAGAGACATTAATTGTAAAAATACTCATTTAGTGCAGTAAAATTGGTACCATTGATGTCATTCTAAATGTACATAAAAAATTATTGGAGGAAAATATCAACAACAAAAAACTCAGACAAAAAATATTTACACCAAGATTTTATTTTATTTGCAGAGCAATGAGAAGACGATGGCTGGTGCTATTAAGTGGAAAATAAGTAAGTAACTTAGTTTTTAGATCCCCACTCTGAAACCATTAATTTCCACCTTTGAACTTATTTTTAATTGTCAAGACTTTCCACTGCACCAAAGGTTTTAGCTTTTCATTTACTTGAGTTACAATCAATAATTTTAAAATTTGTAGTCTTGGAGACCAATTAGCCAGTATTTTTTGGAAAATCAAAAGCAGTATTATTATTGCAAACCCAATGAAAGTTTTCCACAATGCCATCTCTATCTGGTCAAGGTATTTAAACTTTTGTAAGTTCACCTGTCCTATTGAATAAATGCAATAGCTATTGTTCTCTGTGTAATTTATTCTCTGGGACCTTTAAATTTCTTCTAAGAGAAATCTAAAAATTCTAAAATTGACTAATTTACCTGAGTAAAAAAATAGACGAAAATACATGTTTTATACTCAAAATTGCATGTGATGTTGTATTTATTCAATATTAATAAGATATTTTCAATTTGTTGAATGTAAACAGTGATTCAAACATTAATAAAAGTTGATTTCTGACAAAACTTTAGAATTATTTTTTTTTGTGTGTTTGACAAATAAAAACTTGAAAATTATGATGTTCAAATTAAGACCTACTTAAATGTATTCTATAACTAAACAAAAACAAAAAAATGCAAATTTCAATGGGAACATTACTTAAACTTTTGTTAGAAATCAAATTTTTATGATTAGATCAGTGTTTATATTGAAAAGATTGATAATATATTATCAATTTTGAATAAATACATCATCACAGGCAGTTAATGAGTATAAAAAAAGTATTTTTGTCTATATATAAGAAAATTTGTTCATGACTCAGGTAAATTAACCAATGAGTGATAGATTTCTCTTAGAAGAAATCTAAAGGTCCCAGTGAATAAACTACACAGATAACAATAGCTATTGTATTTATTCAATGAGACAAGAGAACTTACAAAAGTTTAAATACCTTAACCAGATAGAGATGACACTGTGGAAAACTTTCATTGGGTTCGCAATAATGTGAGTACAAAAAAAATCTTTTGCATTCTAAACTGAAAAAGATTACAAGATGTATAATTTGTATGTTTTTGAAATTATAGCAAGTGGATACATGTAGACCCTTTTAATATTATATTAGCAACTGTAGCAAGTTATGTTTATGTGAAAACTTCAAAAGGAGAATAAATAACTTTGCTACAAATGCTATCAATAATGCATTTGAGAAAGTCTGACAGTTTCAGTTTTCTTTCTATTAGTTTCAACCATCTGATTGGAGATAGCGTTGATCCTCCAAAATCTATGAGGCCCTCAGGAGAACACAGAGTATCACCTGCCAGCAGTAGACTCAGTATCCAAGACTACTTAATTTTGGAATGAGTCTCTTATTGCGAATCAAATGAAACATTTCCACACAGTCATCTCCTCTTGGTCAAGGTATTTAAACTTTTTTCTGATCAATTGTCCCATTGAATAAATACAATAGCTATTGTTCTCTGTGTAGTTTATTCACTGGGACCTTTAAATTTCTTCTAAGAGAAAATCATCACTCATTGATTAATTTACTTGAATAAAAAAAAATTATCTTCTAAGGAGATGAAAATACATAAATACATGCATTTACTCTCAAAACTGCATGTGATGTTGTTCAGTTTTATTCAATGGGACAATAGAACTGACAAAAGTTTAAATACCTTGACCAAGAGGAGATGACTCTGTGGAAAACTTTCATTTGGTTCGCAATAATATTAGCTGAAAATATCCATATTTTTTAGCCGGTATTCACAAGTTTTTTCTAGGGCATCTATTGGTTTGTCCTAGAGGTGGGGATCATGATCTGACCCATATAATAAGTTGTTTTATGCACTTTTTAGATCCTCTCTCCTAAACCATTAATTTCCACCTTTGAACTTATTTTTGATTGTCAAGACTTTCCACTGCACCAAAGGTTTTAGCTTTCATTTACTTGAGTTATTTTTATTGATGAATAAGAGTTATAGGTTTTTTATTAATCTAAAACAGTTCCTCCTAGTTACATGTACATGTCCATGCTGTCAAAGCTCATAAGAAGTTGAAGCTTTTAAATTTCCAGTTGTGATCGTTCAACATGAGAATATTTTTTTGCGGTCTCCCTTCTAATGGTCAAGAATTTAAAACATGCAACTTTCTTTCAATAAATTTATATATGCAAACTTAACAGTATGATAAACAAGAAATATTTAAGCCCAGTCTATAATAAGGGGGAATTACGTTTTCTGGTTTATTGGTCCTCTGTCCCATATGAGTAAAAGTTTTATTTATTTAAAAATAGCTTAATTTACAATTTAGTGAAAACACATACATTTAAGTATATATGCCAAATTAGGATTTTGAACCAGATTTCACAGTTCACTGAGTCTGTGGCAATGTGATAGTGCAAGTGGGGCATTGTGTCTTATTGACACATATTCTTGTTTCAGTGTATTGCACTACTATCTGAATACAAATTGAAAGGGTCCTGAAGGAAAAACTAGAGTTTTGTATAAAATTTTTGTATAAAATTTAAGTGTACTTTACCCTTAAGTTGAAAATTTTGGATAAGATGCTCAGAAGGTCTTTAAAGGGAGGAAAGTAATAATTAATAATCATTTAACACTCTCAGTCATTCTGTGGAATTTTTAAAATTAATAGTTAATTTTGTGTGTGTTTTTATTTTTTTTTTATTTACCATCAACTATTTAGAGCTATTGGTCTTCCTTGATGTTCACTTCAAAAAGCCTGAATCTGATTTTAAAATAAAACAATTGGATACAAGTTATCTCCCTTGTTAGGAAGTACATGTATACTGTTACATGTATCAATACTGATTAACCACAGTGTAGAGCAATGATGAGAAGCAAATAAAAAACTGTGTGTAACTATAATATAAAAATATTTTCTGCTTTAAAATTGAGTTTATGTATAAATGTGTTTGAAACAAAAAGACCATGAATAGTTTAAATAGGTATATTAAAAATAATTAAATACTACTAGTCTTCATTGGAAGCAGTTCTGTGGAACAAGGTAAATAAGCCTGCTTCAAATTACAACTTGAGAGTAAAATTCATGGTTTGGATAATGACAAAAACCAACATTCAAATTGAAAAAAACATGAAAGGGCAATATTCATATACAAGTGTGTTTTTTTCCTTTGAAGTAATCATATGCATGCAGCATGGCATTTTTAATATGATGTATTGGTGTGCATGTTAGAATATTTACATATAAATATATAAAGTAGATTTTATCCATAGTATCAGCATGTTCCCTTTTAATTTATTTGTGTTAAAAAATGCATTGGGATAATTGCATCCAGCTCAAATTGCAGGCAGTCTGATGATGCGCTGAAAACAAGGTCAACTTGCTGATACTGGGTGATGGATTTTTTGTATAAATCCTGGTATCAGTTGGTAACGATCATAATAAGGGAGAAGAAAGAAACTCCTGGATGGATTCAATAAGTGCAAGAACCCATAAAAAAAGGGGAAATAATATTTGATTTAAGGAAAATTTTAAAAAATATCTTAAACACAAATTATTTAAAAAAAAAGGGGGTCCTTGTCCAAAGCACCTGTACCTTAAACTCCATCAATCAATCAACAAAAAGTATTGTATCTGTACACTACATAGAGAAAGACAGTACAATGTGTTCATGGTGCATTTATTATTTTTGTTATTGCATGTTCTATTTTTATTTTTAATAGGAAATGTTATACTTGGAGTACTAGCAGGAAGTATCTGTTTGTATACATATTTTTACTTTACAAGATGTGCACTAATTTTATGGCGAGATTGGTTAGGAATGAACCGACAAAAATTCTTGTGCATAGACTTTCACGGTGGGATGGCCAACCAAATGTTTATGTATGCATTTGGTCTTAGTATGTCAATGCAGAGGAATCTTCAATATATTGTACCGAAAGGTATGATGCTTACTGAGATTTTCAATATCAAGCCAAACACGTTTAAAGATTATGGTTACCACAGTGGATCATGTTTTTGCACCCATCGAAAAGAAGACACTCTCGATTGTGGTTATGATAGCAGCTTTGAAAAATTACCTTCTGAGGATCTTTCATTTTTAGGCTATTTTCAGTCATGGAAATACTGGATACAATATGAAAATGACGTTAGAAAAGCGTTTACATTTAAGCCATGGATATCGGAAATGGCTGATAAGCAAATACGTAATATAATGACCAAAAGAAATGTCTCCTACAATGATGGGATAACATTGGTTGGGGTTCATGTCCGAAATGGTGATTATTCAAAAAAACATTTCGCCAAATTTGGATACAAATTAGCTCCCGCAAGTTATTTGAAAAATGCCTTGGATTTTTTCAGGAATCGTTTTGATAAAGTTTTATTTATTGTTTGCACTAATGATTTAAACTGGACCTCCCAGATTATTGGAAAAGAAAAGGATATTTACTTAACACCAGCTGGCAATCCAGCGTCTGTAGATATGGCGCTACTGTCATTGACAAATCACACAGTTATGACTGTAGGGACATATGGTTGGTTCATAGCTTGGTTGACAAGGGGAATTACTATTCATTACAAATATCCCTATGTCAATGGATCTGGTTTTTCTAAACAATTCCATTCCAATTATTCGGATCATTTCTATCCTGGATGGATTGCAATGGAATGAACATATGAGATTAATTAATGGTATTTAAGATTTGATGATAAAAGGAATTGAATTTAATCATTGTAGTCCAAAAATATGATGTTTTTTATGTCCATAGTTATATCATAACATATTAATTTTTATTATCAGATAACATTAGTATTCCAATAATCAAAGTTCATCATTTTATACAGCTTTATATGCATACCATAACAGCATTAAAACCTGAGATTGTTGAATAGAAGCACTCAGGGTTAAAACATTGTAATTGTAAGTAATAGTATACACTATAGCTATACAAACAGCTCATGTTGATTTAGTTGTTTCCACCTACCCATCATGTTCAGCCCACACCTGTCATCTCCAATTCCACTTTCATTTAAAAATGTTGAATTCAGAAAAGCTTTAATTTTACATTTTGAAAAATATTGATTTCAAAAGCGCCTCATATTCTCAAAGAATAGTATATTAAACTGTTTGTATGAAAGAAATGAAATGACATATTCAATCTGTAGGTTTGGCAAGGAGGACAGACTGGATGTATGCCCACTCTTTGTCTACCTCCACCGTGGAATGGTGAACAAATAATAATCCACCTGAGCTGTACTGTACCAAATGGGGTCACCTTGCTTCATTTTACCAAGGTCGTAACTTTACATCCCACCACCTAAGTGGGAGTATCCATCAGAGAGAATTTTTTAGTAGTATATTTGCTGAAGAAACTATTTCTCTTTAATCTTTGATATTCATTCAGTAATTTTGATTTAGCAGGTAAATTATAATCAATGTTTTAGAAATTGGACTAAAGAAGACATTGACAAAATCATGAAGACATTGACAAAATCATGAAGACATTGACAAAATTAAGAAGAAACATTTATCAAATCCCTATTGACAACACATCACAAGATTTGCAAACAAAATTGGGAATTTATTTTCTGTAAATTTTTTAAAATAATGGATCACTATGGAGATGATGTTGATGATGGATGGCTGCTTAATGTCCAGTGGCAAATTAATATGCATATTCAGGATGAGAACATATTAATATAATATGTATATTTACCCTGCTTTGTACTAGACCGACACACTGATCCAGATTTTTAACGTAATAGTCCACATGTTAACAACCTGCAGGAAGACATGTCACCTTACCCGTACACATTATTCTGATTCCGAATCGACCAGTCTTTGCTCTTACTCCTTAATGCCACATGCTTAGCAGAGAAGCAGCAAATGCCAATTTGTAGGGTAGGCAAGGAGGACGACCTGCGGGCACCTGGAGATTTGTCACCAATATTCATACATGGTGATGAGTCCTCAGGACATGTAAAATATTACATTTGCATTTATTTTTTTAATCTATTTGATTACATACATGTATGATTCATTCCAATTCATTTATATAATCATATTTTTGCTGAAGTTGTTATTTGGCATTGATTATTATGTTTAAAACTTGAAATTAAAAAGTATCTTTTGTGTTATATAGATTTTTTATATTGCATGAAATATAATCATATGGTAGCAGTGCAGTTCATTTAAACATGTAAATAATATACTCCCACATATTTACACGAGTAAATCAGCAATACTTATTAAGTTGTTGTAGAAAAATACTGTAAGCCATGAAAATTAGAATTGTTTAATTGATATAAATTGTATATGTTTTATTTCAAATTCACCATGTTCACTGTTCTATGTAATTATTACAGGAACTATCAGTTTTTAGAAAGGTATTTTCATTTTGCTTTGAAAATAAGTTTTGATGTTCTATCTTTTAATTTTGGGTTATCAATGCTCTTCAACTTCGAGCCACTGTTGAGTCTTTTGTAGTCAAAACACGTGTCTGGAGAATAAAATTTTAAGTCTGGAATTTATGATAAGTTTATTTATGAACTATATTTTAAGCCTCACTGTCAGTGGTAGTACTTAATTTAATTTATTTTGTTTATTTACAATTAATTTATACATTTTGATTTATTTGTTTAATATAAACTGTCTCATGGAAGTGTCCTTATAATTGTGTTGACTAAGGTTATTGATGGCAATGTCAATTTTTCAGTACATGTACTTGGTATATTGTTGTATTATTAAAGGAAAATGTTTATAGTATCATCAGGGGTATCCGTGTTACTAATAAGAAACAATATTAAGTCTGAGATTTTAATTGAAAAAAAATTCTTTCTGAACTGACCCGTAATTTTTTTTAAAAGTATATAACCTTTAAAAATAGACTTAAAAAGAGTGTGATTTCTTCTGCTTTTATATAAAAATATAAAAGGAGGCCTATAAGCCCTGAGGACTGATATTGGTTGATAGTTAATTCATCATATAATATTGACAAGTATTGTTTAGGCACCCTGTATTTGATCTATAGGTATGTTATGTAATGCAAAGTTGACCTTGGATGGATTTGGCTATTATTTTAGGTTCTTTTGATCAAATAGCCTTTCAAATGTTGTACTGCTTCAATTTGTGATAAATTGGTTGTATTTCTTGTTAAGGCCAAATATACTGATATACATTGTATTTCCTTTTAGTTCTTTTAAGAATTTATAGAGAGAAATGTGAGCGTTTTTTTTTATCCTAAACAATTAGAAATCCAAAAATGTATATAATTCTTTGTTTCACTAGAAATCCAAATCTTTTTTAGGAGTAAATTATTCAGACAGTCATGGTATAGCCGACTATATGGTATGGGTTTTTCTCATTATTGAAGGCCTTACGGTTGCCTATAATTGCTTACAATGTACATCCGCTTTATTTGAAGTTTGGTGGATAGCTGTCTCATTGGCAATCATACCTCATCTTATTTTTATATGTATATACCACACAGATATTGACCAAAACAAAAATTGATGATTATTTTTTTTTTCCAGAGGTAAATTACAAATCATGTGATTTTATACCACAAATATATCTAACTGAAAAGTGTACACATTTTTCTGTTTCATGTTATATATATGCAATGTGTATCTACTCTGTCTCATACATGCTTAACTATTTGCTCAATACTGGTATTTTGTTTACATTGTTACTATATAATACTAAGGTTTTTAGTAATAAAACTTGTTTACATGAACATTATTATCATTCCAGAGATATTTTATATGTATATTATATACTTGTACTTACTCAGTCTGAGATTCCCTTTGCATAATATATACTGTCAATTTATAAATGTTTATAATTTTTACAAAATTTATGCAAAAACATGGTATTGTATTAATTAGAAACTGCATTAAAATTCTTATTGCATTATTTGTAAGCAACAATTTCTGAAATCCCATTTTTCACCCTTGTTTTTTTATCAGTTGATCAACAATAACATTAATATATGCATGCAATAATTTCCAAGTTTACAGTAAGTTATTTGATATTCATAATTATTTTGCAGTATTCCATTTTCCTTTTTTTTAGTCTTACATGTTCATATGTTGCCAATTTAAACTTAGCTTTAGCATTTATATTCTTATTATTACTAACATTTAATTGTGCATGTGGGTTCCCATTATATTTATTTTATGTATTATAGGTTTATTGCATGAATGCCTTTTTTGTTCCCTGTATGCTTTATAAAATATTCTCTTATTGTGAAGATAAGTAGCGGAATTGAATAGTTTTCCGTCTTCAACATTTTCATAAATGTTTTTTAGAAATCCACAACTTGCACAAGATATCCATTAAAAACACCTTGTACTTATTTTTCAACTGCTAAATGAGTTATGGCTATTTTGTTCCCTTTTATAGTGTCTATGGCAGAGGCAGATCCAGGTTATTTTTTGTAATTCCCGATAATTGAATATATACCAAAATACTGTAAATTACAATTTTTTGGACGATTCAATACTTCAAATTTATAAATAAATTGTTAAAAACATGAAATTTAAAAAAAAATGGCTATCAAAGGGGGCGTATGCCTCCATTGAGCCGCCCATGTATGGAAAAAAATGAACAAGTTGTTGTGTACATCAGTAATTCCTGTCATTGTTATTCTTTATTTGATATTATATTTTTACATCAATTTATCTATGCAAAAAAGTTTTTATTTTTTGTGTTTTTGTTTCAGTTCTATATTAAAGATTTAGTTTATATCCTTTCTTTGTTTTTATTATCTCACCTGAAATGAAAATCTTAGAATTCTAAACATGTGTGTGTGTTAATCAGGCATGTATGGCATTATCTTTTTGTATAGAAATTGGTATTTTAGGTGGTTGAAGACCTGGATACTCAAATTTGACCTTGTATACTCTTCCTTATTGGAGTTATTGCCCTTATGTTCTAAGGTTCCTTGGTGGCACAGTGGTCTAAAGTTGATTTACAGTGGTCACAAACCTGTCAACACTTGAGGTTGTGTGTTCGAACCCCACTCAGGGCAATTTTGTTTCCAAGGATTGCCAGTTTTCCTAATAAAGGTTGGTGGTTCTCTCCAAGGAATTTTGGCTTCCTCCACCAAAAAAAAAACCTGCTGCCATGAAATAGGTTACAGTGAAAAAGGGGTTAAAAACAAAAAAAAACTTTATGTTCTGAAGTTTCTGTGTCATATGTGCACTGTCCAAGACCTTGTTTTCAAGGTTCAGTCACTGCTTTAAAAGTTGAATAGTTTTTTTTATCAGATGAATTTTTCACTTATTATGTGTATTGGGATAACTATATTTCTTTAACATTTCCCTCAGACAAGGTTCACCTAACCCAGACCTTATTTCATGGATCAGTAATTAAGGTAATTATTTAAAGGTCAAGTGCATATCACAGAAAATAGGATAAATCTGTTTTGTGTATGGAATGAATGTCAGATGTACATGTCCCTTTGGTAGGGTTTATCTGACCTTGACCTCATTTTGATGGTTGATTGGTCAATGTTAAGTTTTGTGTGGTTTATTCTGTTTGTCATTTAACATAAGCAAAGGTCAGCTATGTTTGGTGTATGAAATGATTGCAAGTTGTGCATGCCCATGTGGCAGTATTCATCTGAATTTGACCTCATTTTAAAATTAATTTTTTGCACAATGATGTTGTGATTAGGCAGCTGTGGTTAGGTCGGTTTCTTAGATACTCCTAGCAATAGGTCAACCATATTTGGTGTATAGAATGATTGTAAGGTGTACCTGTCTGATTGACAATGTTGATCTGACCATGACCTCATTTTCATAGTTTAATGGTCATATTTCTTTCCCAGCTGACGACCTGCATCCTGGAATTGCCTCCCTGCTGTCAGGCCGGCACCGTCGTGTGTTTTCTCCCCTTGGTTGGCAAGTTTTTGTGTTTAGGTCTGTTTCTCATATACTTCATGTATAACCAATAGGTCAGCTGTTGTATGGAATGATTGAAAAGTGTACATGTCCGTCTGACAGGATGCATCTGACCTTGACTTTATTTTAAAGAATCATTAATAGTGTTAAGTTTATGTAAACTTGTGGTAAACTCTTTATTTTAAAGACTTTCAAGATGAAATCAATCATGATTAGTATAGCAGAAGAGACGTTTCAGCGTTTGAACGCTTGTTTATAGGTACTGTAAACAGCAAAAATTATCAGATCTACGAATAAGTTAACATCACCAAAGTTGACGCCTTATTGGAGTTAAAATAGATATAAGAAGATGTGGTATGAGTGCCAATGAGACAACTCTCCATCCAAGTAACAATTTGTAAAAGTAAACCACTATAGGTCAAAGTAGGGCCTTCGACACGGAGCCTTGGCTCACACCGAATAGCAAGCTATAAAGGGCCCAAAAAAATAAGTCCATAAGCGTTGGTGTTTACCATGTTTGTCTATTATCTCTCAAACTATGATAGATGGAGAAACTGCAAATATCGAAACTTTTATGAAAGATTTGTAGTTCACAATAGGGTATTGTCAATCGACTCCTGTTTTGAACCTAAGGTGACGATTTTTACCAAAATTTAGAATTATCTGGAAAATCTCTTGAAAACTCTAATACGTAAAGAAAAACTGTAAATAGCAAAAATGATCAGGAAGCTATTATCTACAAATTAGTCATATGACCAAATCGTCATTTTACTCCTTGTAAAAGTATTACTATTAAATGACCATTTTTACTCATTTTAGCATTTCGGGATATTTCTAGAAAACTATATAATAGATAGAGAGGATACATCAAAATCACTCTTCAGAGTATCCTGTTTAAATTCTTATAGGTCACCAAAAATTTCAAGGAATGTTGATCTGGAGGCCGAGACATATAGTCCTTATTTGTTCTTCTCTCAAAGCAGACATGCTAACTTATTAGTCACTCACTGAT
This sequence comes from Mytilus californianus, assembly GCF_021869535.1. Taxonomy (NCBI): domain Eukaryota; kingdom Metazoa; phylum Mollusca; class Bivalvia; order Mytilida; family Mytilidae; genus Mytilus; species Mytilus californianus. Next base: position 52,945,672 of record NW_026262679.1, on the reverse strand, counting down.
TTCCATTAAAATCAAATGGCTAGGTGTTGCTGTTGTAATGTGCTAGCCTTTAGTGCAGGAGATATTGAGTTCAATCTCCGACTTGATCTAACCAAATAATAACTGTTATTTGCTCTTCCGTCAAACATGCCGCACCAATGAGTAAGAGCAAAATGGTTGGTCAGGAGTTGGAATATAACCTTTAATAAATCGTTCGATTTAAAATTTAAGCTGTGTGAAGCTTTTAATTTAAGAGGATATTCAAAAATAAGGACAGCTTTTATACATTTAGAACTATATCCTCATTATTAAGAGTTGATCGCGTTAGTCTTTATTATGTAACTATATGTTTACCAGTGAATATATCGGTGCAATTGCTGTAACAGCCAAAATGGCTTAGTTTAGCTTTATCTTGTCAATTGCTTTTAACGTTTTACTTAAATACGCAACACTCTCTACATGATTTATCATTGATATTAGGAATTATTTTAGGTGGAAAACAGATTGAAGATCAAGTGCAAACTGGTTGTTGTTTCTAAACATGTATATCAAATTAAACGGTAAGCTTAAAACTGCGTTTAAAAATACTATTGAAATTCAATATTTGGGTTTAGATTTGCGGTCATATAAATGGTATAACGTTGTCGTCGTCGTCCGAAGACATTTGGTTTCCAGACAATAACTTGAGTATAAGTGTATGGATCTCTTTGAAATTGAACCATAAGGTTCCATACCACATAGGAAGATTGGGATTGATTTTGGGATTATTGTCCTAACAGTTTCGGACTAAGGTGCCAAAAAGGGGCAAGAAAAAAACCCCAAGCATTTTTCTTGTTTCAGGACAATAACTTGTGTATAAGTTTATGATCTCTATGAAATTGTACCACACGGTTCCATACCTCAAAAGAAAGGTTGGGATTAATTTCGGAGTTATTTCCCAAACCGTTCAAGAATTAGGGGCAAAAAAAAAACCAACCCCAAGGATCTTCTGGTTTCCGGACAATAACTTGAGTATAAGTCTATGGATCTCTATTAAATTGTACCACAAGGTTCCATACCAAAAAAAGGAAGGTTGGGAATGATTTTGGTTTTTTTTAAATTGGTCCACATTGAGGTCCAAAGGGTCCAAAATAAAACTTTGTTTGATATTCAACAAAAATTGATTATATGGAGTTCTTTGATATGCGGAATCTAACCGTGTGTTTAGATTATCGATTTTGGGCCCCGTTATCAAATTGGTCCACGTTGAAATCCAAAGGGTCCTAAATTAAACTTTTTGGTTTTATTTCATCAAAAATTGAATTTTGGGGATTTTTTGATATGCTGAATTTAACCATGTATTTAGATTTTGGATATTGGACAAAAATAGGTAAATGTCCATTTTATTAAAAAAAAAATAAGTTCATAGACCATATTTATTCTGTTTCAGAAACCTATGCTGAGTCAAATATTTAATCACAGTCCAAATTCAGAGCTGTATCAAGCTTGAATGCTGTGTACATACTTGCCCCAACTGTTCAGAGTTCGATCTCTGCGGTGGTATCAAGCTGCGACCCGCGGAGCATTTTAATTTCAATGCTAAAACGTGAGGATTTAACGAGTTTTTATTGGTCACAATTTTTATCGAGCAATTAGAGGTTTGACTAAACATATGTAAATTTATTAATGACAATATAAACTGTTCAATCTTATCTCTGAAATAAATCGCCACCAAATCAGTATAGTCATTTTTTATTTACTCAGACAATGCGGATTCAATATTACAATAGTTTCGTGTATTATTTTGTATCGAATCATGCACAAATTCGATACCAGCTGGTCTTATCTACACTACAGTTAATTGGTGATCGAAAATATGGACTTGTAATACGACAGTTGCATTTCAGACCTACACCCACGAAATATTTTATTATCTATTATAATCATTCCATCTGTTACAATTTGATCTGTATGGAGATTTATTTTAATGGTGTGACTTGATTATTGCTGTCGTGACAGCAGTCCTAATTTATTTATATCCTTTAGGTTTATCATTTTCCTTTAGTTTTGGTGTTTTAAAAGGTTGGACCGCACCCCCTGTTTTTTTCTGTTTATAAATTCTATAATTGCATACTACGATTGCAACGTCCCCATGCAAATCAATTTTATACGGTCTTAGCTATACTGTTATCTCTTTTTGGTTTTTTTTTCATGTACTTTATAAGCTTTTAATAAATGTTGATTCAGAAAAACGTGTCATTGGTCTTCATATTAGATATATATATACCGGGTAGATATATATATATAATTCGTCTCAAATTAAGCCCAACAATGTTAGATCTTCAAATTTGCGTAAGCAAATTTTTGTTCTTCCCTCAGCGGGATTCGAACTCTTGCTTCTGTGACATAGTGGCAACACCTCCTGCATCGTGTCCAGCGCCCTTGACAACTCGACCACCTAGGCCACATAAAATAGCTTTCGGTGGTCGATGTAATACCTTTCCTCGTCGGCTTTATCTAGGGTTGTAACACAGTACATGATGTATAGTGGCAAGTAGATGGTGTACTTTTCGGATCAGCTATTTTGTCTGTCGTAAAGGATATATTATTATACCCAATAAAAACAACAATGTCTTGGTTTTTCATTGTTAGTTTGTGTTGTTCTATTTTATTATAAACGTCTCGGGAATGTCTGGTTTCTTTATAAACTTTCATGTTTTAGGGTAAGACAAGACACATTTACAAGATACCAGAATATAGTCGTGTGATCTGTACCGGCTGTGTCCTTTTCCCTATTGTGATATTTTTAATGAGCGTCAATTCGCATGACGAATGATGTATGTAAAGACATAACGCACTATATTGTTGTCTTTAAAATGACAGTTGATCTCTCCGGTATTTTTATTATTTAAAACCGATTTTTGGTAAATTGAAACCAGAAATCGTCACCAACATTGTACCTAACGTATCAGCAGTAGATGCTCTCGACACATCCGGTACTCTCGTTCCTTTTGGAGTTCAGGCATTTTCCTCTGATTGTTTTTTTTTTTTATAATTTTGATTTGTATATGTTCTGAATGGATATGTGATATTTGAACATCGCTAGACTTCTGTTGACCCTTATTTACCTAGTCGCTATTGTGTGATATGTTTGTCATCTGATTTTAGCAGGAGTTGCATGAAGTGTTTAACTAAAAGAACAGGAACTGCTGTTCACTCCTGAGCTCCTATGTTCACCTTCGATTTTCGGTGGGGTTCGTGTTGCTCAATCTTAGTTTTTTTGTAATGTGCGTGGATTGATGTTTGTTTTTCGTCTTTTTTTTGGAATAGTGTTCATTGCTTTTCGTTGACTGGTGGTTTATGTTTACCGCTTAATACCTTTTGTCTAAATCCTTATAGTTAATGTTAAGTTTACAAGTTATAAAAATGTGAGAAGTTAGTTTATCGTGATTGACGGAGATAACATCCACGTTGCACATGTAATAGGACAAAACATCGCAATAATAACGAATTTGACCTTTGACGTCGATATATTTGTAGCTAGGATGTTATACATTGTAAACATAAATCAACGAGAAGCAGATGTTTGACGGCAATTCGACATTATTATAGCGTACAATCGATTCGTCATAATGGAAATATACTAAATTTCTACTTTTACAAAAAAAAAAGCACTTTTCACTAAAGGTTTTAACTGCCCCGGATGGCAAAACTACTGTAGTAGTGCACTTTAATAGTATTTTATAGGTGATGCCCCTCGGCTCTTATTCTTGTTGGAAATAAGAGTAGATGGCCTTTCTTGTAAAATAATGTTATTGTTACATCGTATTAATAAGAGCAAGAAAACGTTAAAAGAGGGAAAATAAGTTACATCAAAGAAAATTTACTGTAAATATATATTTCATGATTAAAACCCAATAAAATAAGGTTCATGTTCCAAACCCTGCCACGTGTTTATGTGTCTGTTCGAAGTTGCAAACCTCGACAGAGTTTATCTTTGTTTTATGTCTAGGATTGTTTTCTTTAAGAGTTTGTATGTAGATGGCTGCTCAAGATCTTAATGTAGTCTTTATTAAATTTATTCATTTATTCACAACTTGTCCAAGAGAATGTCGTAATGATATGCAAATGGTATACATTTACTTTAGACACTTTTGTCAAATTATTGTTGAAACCACGTACGTGTTGTTGGTTTGTTGACCCATTAATGGACATTCACCTTTAATCTCATATTCATCATTTTTTACTAACACAGGAAAACATTACGGACATAAAATCTAAAAACTTAAAAAAAATAGTTCAGGTAAAGAAAGTGTCATTATCACCACTGTCAAATTGTTTGGATTTTTAGGCTTGGCCTTTAATATATGAGCAGGTAAATATCACTGACAGGTTCATTAGATCCACAATAGAAGCCAGTGCTGGTCAATTAGGCTTTTCATAGCTCGAGTGTTATAAATATATCTTGGAAGTTTCAGACTGCACTTACAAGTACTCGAAGTCGACAAGGCGTAATACTAATCTCAAAGAGTACAAACTATTATACAATGTTCTTAAAATAAAGAATGTCAAAATACATATATTGCAAATTTAATTAGCTGTATAATATAAATCATCTCCCTTTGGCGTCCGTCCGTCCCCTATATAAACACCGAACTAGGTTGTATCTCTAATTGTTGAAGTTGTGCTTAACATATAGTTATAATTGACATTTGTTCATTGTTTTTAACTGTTTCAAATTTGTTATTCATTACAGATTGTCTAATTATATCTTATGTTTATGCCTATTTCACAGCTAGGTATTTCTTTTTAAAGATAGTACTTGTTGAACAATAGCATACTCTCCGAAACAAGCAATAAAGTTGGATATCAACCGACAGGTACTAACTTATTTTTTTAATGCACGTAAACGATTCGCTTATGTTAACTTAATGTTAACGATTTGTTAATGATTTGTTAATCTCAACCTTAAATTGATTTTTTTTTCTTTCAGGTAAAACTTTCATCAGATATTTATTAACAGTAACAACTACATTTTGCATATTCTACATGTACATGTACTTTTCACGTTGTGGAAACATTCTTTTCGATGATTTTATTGGGAAGCCGCGACCTAAATTTTTTTGCGTAAATTTCGTAGGTGGTTTAGCTAATCATATGTTCCAGTATGCATTTGGTTATAGCATGGCAGAAAGTAGAAACAGTCAGCTTATAGTGCAAAGAAGTAATATGTTAACAAAATACTTTGATATAAGTTCTAATACATTTGAAGATCATGGTTACAATAGCGAGTCATGTTGGTGTTTCTGGACAAGGGAGAATGATAAAAACTGTGGTTACGACGAAAGTTTGGAAAAGTTACCTTTGAACGATTTATCGATAATTGGTTATGTTCAGTCGTGGAAATATTGGAGAAAGAACGAAAATAAACTACGAAAATTATTTAGTTTTAATAATAATATTACGATCGAGGCTCAAAATCAGCTGAGAAGTATTCTGACTCAGAAAAATATAAAAATAATCCAAAATCAAGTAATTGTGGGCGTTCACATAAGAAATGGTGATTATACACGAAAATTTGGAGGATATGGATACAACATTGCACCAAAAGAGTATATATTCTCTGCTATGAAATATTTTAGAGAAAGTTTCATAAGTCCATTTTTTATAGTGTGCACAAATGAAGTTATATGGACTAAACGTGTGCTATCAGGAATAACTGATGTTTATATAAGTGAAGGAAATTCTGCTGCAGTGGACATGGCATTATTATCATTGACTAACCATACAATTATGACAGTTGGAACATACGGCTGGATGGTTGCGTGGTTGACAAGGGGGATAACTATATATTATAAATACCCCTTTGTTCAGGGCTCAGAGTTCGCATCCCAGTTTCATTCCAATTATTCTGATCATTTTTATCCAGGTTGGATAGCTATGGAATGAATTTAGAGTGATGGATTCTTTTTATATGAGATATGATACACTATTATTTTTTTTAATTCATAATATGTTTAGATTGCCAGAAATTACTACACTAATACTGTTTCATGAAAATCCGTATAATTGATCATAACCTCGACATAGAGAAGGTCGTTATTTGAAGGTAGACTTTGAAAACTGTGCCGTGTACTTGAAAACGAAGAACATTTCATCTTAGAATGTATCAGGAATGAAACAGTTGACAGAACATTTATTTAATAAGTTAAATTAGTGAGATGCATTATGTCACACTCAAAGACCAAATATTATTAAAATAATCCTTCATGGAAAATGTGAAAATAATCGGCTAAAGCAGTCATTAGAACTGAAGACTGAAAAAACTTAATAGTCCATGTTTCTTCTATATTTCGTGCATGTGTATGCTTAATGTTTGCTCTGTGTTGCATTTATAATTTGACACAAACGTTTATTAAACTATTTAGCAATACAAATATATTTGTTTAATATGTTCAAAGACCTTTTTCTCAGATGCCTGTTGACCATCTTGTTGACAATATTACTTAAGGAGTTCTAGTTTTAAAAAATAACAAAATAAGATAGAGTTTAACGTTACATTCCTAATTGCATAAGAATTAAGGAATTATAATCAGCGACTCTTTTCATAAAAAATCTTACGATTAAAATTGATTGAAGTTATACTGAAATGTGTATGACTTACGAGTATTTTTACTCTTAAGATTTTTTGTGAAAAAAGCCGCAGTATACTGAATTTTTACGTCGACTAACCAGCTTCATGAAAATCTTTACTAACCTTTAAATTATTTAAACGAAAATATTCATTGAAAACGATCCTCTTACTGTATGTTTTTATCAGTCTTGTCCATTCTTGTAAAGAATTTAGACTTCAGACATTTTGGATTGTAAGTAAACCATCTTTCGAAAATAAAACATGCTATACGCAGAAGAACAAGTGATCAGTATGCTGGAGTTTATCATTGACAACATATTTGATGAATTTTGAGGTAGAATATTCCAGCAGGTTGTCGGCATTCCTATGGTAACTCTCCTGGCCGACCTTTTCGTATTTTCTTATGAGTCGGAGTTCCTTCAGACACTACTCAGACATTTCTCAACGCAAACGAAATTCAAGAGCTTGCAGCTGCTACTCAGACTTTGAAAAACGTCATCGGTGTATGTGCAAAAAAATAATGAGCAAGGGTTTTGTCAAAGAACGTCTCCTCTTTTTCTCAAAAAGTTCATCGGAAAGTACCAAGACCTAATAGATAAATATTCAGTGTCTATTTCACTCGTGATACAAAATGGTCCTGAGTTTTAGATTCTATGTGCTGAAGTTGTGTATCTTTTTATTTACTTTACAGTTTTCCCTCTGTTTGTCTTCGTGCTATTGTGTATTTTTTGGTCGTTTGACTTTCGGTATTTATGCATCTCGCTATCGTGTTTTTGACTTTGGGCGTTCCTGGTGCAGGTGGTTCCTGGTGTGCGATTCGAACGCAAGTGCTTTTTACAGTGTTTCCATTTTGTTTACCCTTGTATTTTTAGTTTACTTTATTCGTAGTTTATCGAGAAAGTGTATACTATATATGGTATGTACTATCACCTACAAAACCTTTTTATCGGCGTTTTTGTGAATTTAAAATCAACTACAAACACTTTTTTTTGCGTCTTTGTAAAATTTACTATCAACTACAAACACTTTCTTTGTCAACGTCTTTGTCAGATTTCTTTGTATGTGTTTGAATTTTTTGGTCAGTTGTGATGTATGTTTACACACTGAGTTTTGGCTTGTGGATCCCAATTATCGTCACATTAACCTTACATGTCTGTTTGGGTTGCTTACCCAATTTTGTCAATATAATGGAAGTGATGCAACTGTCATACAAGTGGTAGGGTTAACTAGCTATAAAACTAGGTTTAACCCATCATTTTCTTCGGAAAATGCCTGTATCAAGTCAGGAATATGACAGTTGTTTTTCACTTGTTCTGTTGATTGATAACGTTTGATTTTCAGTTTCTATGGACTTCCCCTTTTTGAATTTACTTTGGAGTTTGGTACTTTTGTTATACCTTTTTCACAGGCACTGCTATTATTGATGACCTATCGTGAATGCCTTCCTCGTATAACAAGTCAAACTGAATGTATGCAAATGGAACAGTTTTTTTTTCGATGCAGAAATATGCTATAAAGCAAGGATGTTAAATTAAATTATTAAAAGAGACGATAATTTAGCAATGTTTATATGGCTAACAAAAAAACTGGTACTAAAAAGTTTGGTGTTTTCTTCTCATCCATTTCCAAAAGTGTATCTACGCAAGTGTTGATGTTCTTAATAGAAGCAATGGATGGCACAATGAGAACACTCCCTTGGATATTTTACATACAATTTTGACATTTCTTAGATGAACGTAGCAAGACCTGTTATTGATCATAACAATATTTCATATTGAGGTATAAATGACTAATTATGAATTATGAAGATGTTGGTTTGATCGGCTAATTGTTCATGCCCATATCAGGCCAAGAACAAAAGACTCGTCAGTGACGCTCGAAATAAAAAAAAGTCAAAAGGCCAAATAAAGTACGAAATAGAAGAGCATTGAGGACGAAAAATTCGAAAGGTTTTAACAAATACAGCTAACTTAAGGTAATATATTCCTGGGGTAAAAGTCAACAGGAAGACACGTCAACCTACCCATGCAGACACATTATTCTTACTCCGAGCCAACAACTCTTTGCTTTTACTGAATGACGCGTGCTCCGCGCAGGAACAGCAAAAACAAATTTTCAAGTCTTTGTTTCTTTTAATGGTACAATTCTGCTCGTTGTCATTTTCAGTGCAGTTCGTTATCTTCCATTTTCAAACGGGGAAAACATAAAGTAACGAAATGTGGAACGAAAGCCAATGGGACGATGCTAACAACTGCAGGTCGCCGTACGACCTTCATCAATGAGCAAAACTCATACTGTAAAAGTAAGATATCAAAAAGGTTCTGGCATGGCACAAATACTTTTTTTGTCTTGTTTCCAAGAATATATGCAGCGTTTGTATTACATGTCGTAAGTTTGCAAATGGGTTATTGCCAAAAGTTAAGTTCCACTGATATATATACTGAGTGCCAATGAAAAAGGAACACTAAGTTTTTTAGAAATAACATTTTTATACAAAATAATATTTTCTATATAGTAATTGTTAATGACAGTTAAAGGGTTTATCTAAAGATAAAAGTCAAACAAAAATGTTCAATTGCCACGATTCGAACGCAATACGGTTATGCATACAGTTCACTAACTCACAGTCTCAATAACGAATGTGTCCACCGCGTGCTGCAACGCAAGCTCTACAACGACGTGGCATTGACCTGACCAGACGTCGGATACGGTGTTGTGGAATGTTTGTCCATTCTTCCCGCAATGCAATTTCGAGTTGGCGCAGCGTAACTGGTGGTGGCTGTCGTCGTCTTACGGCTTGTCCAATTTGATCCCATAAGTGTTCAATTGGACTCAAATCCGGCGAAAAGGCTGGCCATGGTAATGTCTGAACATGGTTGTTGTTGATAAACGCAGTTGTGAGTCGTGAGGAGTGTGCACGAGCGTCATCTTGCTGAAAAAGATTAACATCTTGATGCCTAGCCATAAACGGTATAACAGTCGGCCGTAAAACTTCATCAATGTAGCCTTAGTTTATTGCAGTGGCTTACAAAAAAGGATGGGAAAGTTAAATTCTTTAGCGAGGCTTTCCAAAACACACAATGAAAAAATCGTTCGTGCGAAAAATAGCGGTGCCCCCTTTTTCTGTAACCAAGCACGTAACTTTTTTTTCTAAAATCATTCAAGCGTAAAGTTGTCGAAAGAAGTCTGACGATTCATTTTCAAACCGATATAGGTAATCATTTAAAAAAAAAATATTTATATATTTTAAAATATTTGAAATTTACAAGTGTTGCGTTTTCATTGGCACTCAGTATTTGTTCTTCAGGCAAAATCATTTAGTGTTATCATTAGAGAATTTATGTAGATCTTTAGATCTTCTTCGAAAACAATTTCAAAAATATAATGATAGAATCTATGTTGACCATATAACGATTAGTACAAAAGAATTCAATGATGGTATGATACTAAACCCCTAACGGGAGGGATTGTACCTGATTTTCATATGATGAAGACATAATCTTAAAATCAGTTTAATTGAGGTCTGGAGCTGGCATGTCAGTAACTGCTAGTAGTCCTTTGTTAATTTATGTATCATTGTCATTTTGCTAAGTTTCTTTTGTTACCGATTCTGACATCGGATTCGGACTTCTTTTAAACTGAGTTTTACTGTGCGTATTGCTATGTGTTTCTTTATTCTACATTGGCTAGAGGTATAGGGGGAGGGTTGAGATCTCACAAAACATGTTTAACCCCGCCGCATTTTTGCGCCTGTCCCATGTCAGGAGCCTCTGGCCTTTGTCAGTCTATTATGTTTTTTTTAAATTTTAGTTCCTTTATATGTTTTGGAGTTTAGTGTGACGTCCATTTTCACTGAACCAGTACATAATTTTATTTAGGGGCCAGCTGAGGACCACCTCCGGATGCGGGATTTTCTCGCTGCGTTGAAGACCCATTGGTGGCCTTCGGCTGTTGTCTGCTCTTTGGTCGGGTTGTTGTTTCTTTGACATATTCCCCATTTCCATTCTCAATTTTAAGGTCAACTTTCTATGCCGTTGCTTATTTCTTATTTTACATGACCGATCTATTACTCATGTATTATCTATACTGTAAATGTTTAATGTGATCAGTGAGATCATTGTAACGATTTTGCCCATTATGGGTCCTCTAAGGGAAATGTAACTTGTCTATCTGTCTATATAGCTATCTATAGATTAAACAATTAAATGATATATATCTAGCTATAGATTAATCAAATGAAACAACTTTTGTATTGGTATCAAAATAATGAAATATTGCAATAATTTAGTAGGTCATAGGGCATGTATGACGCATGCAAATGATAAGGTATGAAGTATCAATTTAAAGTTTTTTTTTTTTGTTATTTCATTATCATGAGTACTTTAAAATAATGGTCATTATGGGATTAAAAAAAATTAAGTAGGCGGGAAACTAAATGAAGATTGAATAAAATAAACAAGTGACAGCTTGAATTTAGTTTTTTACTTCATTAAAAATGCATATTAAATATTTTTCATCACAGCTGTCAGTTATAAAACACTCATACGTTATCTCTTCATATAATTGTTCCCGCTATTTGTTTATCATTTTACTGTTACATGTATATTTACATTATACAAACAAACAAAAAATGATATACGCAATTGAGATTCATTTTCTTGATATACATATATTTGATTTCAATCTAAGCTGCCTTCATACTGAATAAGTGTAACTGTGTAAGCATACAGGATCGCTCTATCAGATATTATAACGTGGTCATTATAATGAAATTCTATAGATTCATTCATAATCATAATGTATTCAAATAACCCGAGATTAACAGGATTAAATAGAAAATAAGATTCGTGCTTGCATTTGTTAATAAAATAAAACCCGCAATTTAAATAGTAACAGTAAAATCCCAATAGTCTATGTCCCTAAGAAATCAACAGACTTTATATTTAAATATAACTCCGTTATTGTCAAACGAATAATTAGGAACGATAACTCTTGAGACGCTTTCCCATTTTCCCGCATCTTCTAATTCCTGCATCAGAACCTCTAGTCTGTCTTTATATTCTTTAACATAGTCTAAGTATTCTTCTCTCATGACTATAACAACTAAGCCACCTGCAACATGATACATATAAATAAAAAAAACCAAGGAGATGGAGCATTTTTGTGTATTAAAAAATCATCATAGAAATCAGATATACTTATATAAAGTTAGTTGAGTAGGTTGGTGTACTGTATGTTGGTCTTTAACGCTACTTTCAGCTACCTTTGTTAATGGTTTAGGAAACCAGAGTAACTAAACAGAACCAGTCGAACGTCGGCAGGAAAACTGGCAATCATTGTCAATTAAGATCGGAGTCGGTCCATACCTTGCCACGAACAGGGACAAGTTACTAACCGTATCAGTAGCATTTGGAAGCATCATGTTTCTGTTATCTAATAGTTGTAACAACTTATGTAAAAATATTCTCAATTCTCTTATTACTATTATGGATTTTTAATAGGCTTCTTATTCATTTTCGACAAAATTGTTGTCTATTAGGATTTCACAGAAATGGTCTGCTGCTTATGCACCGACAATTCATCTTTTGTTTGGGCGGGAACACAATTTTAAATTCCTTAAAAACATTTTTTAGTTCCAGAAGGGAAATGAAAACATAATTTGTTTCCATTGAACATTAAGGTGAAAAAGGAGGGAGGTTTCAAAGTTTCAAATTATTTTTTGAGTTTCTGTGTGTGATAAAAGATAAAGTTTGTTTTTAATTAAAATTGCAAATTGTTTGTGCTGATAAAAAAAGAACCCCTCCTTTACACTTTAAAGACGAATCGCCTGTATACCGAGGCGGAAATCATATACACAACACATGTAGTCGAGTATCATGAGATTTTGATTGACTCTTACGGAATATCTATTTGTGTTTGGCGTTGTTTTGATTCCGTTTTTCGTTTGTTTTAGTCCATGATTCATTACTGCAAATGATTTACCAATACCATTTAACTTTTAACATGAGTTTTACGACGACTTCAACAGAGAAACATGAAGGCATTACCCTCTCGGGTCTGAGTGTATTCCTTTTACTGTTTGTTTTCTGTTTTTTTTTTAAATAAGTTGTCTTTTTATCCTTTTTTGCATTGTTTTGTCGGTCGATCGATTTACGGATTTGGCTTTGAAATTCATTTATGAAATCTACAGTTTTTATCTACTATACTAATTAATGTGTATGTATGTGTGTGTGTAAATTTCGATACTAAATGGTTTTTGTAAAAAAAATCAAAAGTTAAACTATTCATATCAAAACATAAGGTACTGTCGTCTTACCTGGTTTAGTAATTCTGATCATTTCATGTAAAGCTACACATGGAATGTGACCTTCACCCATACCACCAGCAATTATTGTACAATCATATGTATCTGAAGTATAGGATTGATTAATTGCTTCTTAAAGTGCAGTGGCAGATATAATATACACATTCAGGGCGACAAAATGTTAAAAAGATACGAATACATCCTAATATTTACTATAACGAATCAATATTATAAGCCGGACTTTTCAAGCGTTAGTATCTCACAAGGTGAGTCTGCGTAAAGGCGTCTAGCTAAAACCCGGCCATATCTTAAACTCTGATATAACGAATGTCTGTTCTTACTACGTACTCAATGCTAGTTCACAGAAGAAAAAAAAATGCACCCTACCCGGACACATTGTTCTGACAACGGAAAAACCAGCATTGCATGCCGCGTGCTTATAGGGAGCTACCATTTGATTTTTATAGAGGGGGGGGGGGGGGGGGGGGGGGCTAGGGTGAAAAATTTTGTCCTGCATTTTTTTGTTGTTGTAATCTCTGTCCTGCCTTTTTTTTTTGCCAAGTTGCTCATCCTGCCTTTTTTTTTACTCAAAACTCCTGTCCTGCCTTTTTTTTCAAATTTCATCCTAGCCCCCTATAAAAATCAAATGGTAGCTCCCTTAGCGGATAAGCAGCAAATATCAATTTTAAAGTCTTTGTTTTGACGCGGCCTAAGATCGAACCCACGACCTCCCGCACTCGAGGCAAGCAAGCTACCAGTAGATCACCGAGGCGGTTATAAGTGAGGATTAAACTTTCCATATTGAAATATTGAGTTTCAAAGTATTAAGGCCTTGTAACATTCTCAAAAATAATTTCTGCTCGGGTTCTTTATATGAAGAGAGTGGTGGATCGATTGATTGGTGTTTTTGCCTACCGTCTAGTGGCTAATGCTTCATTTGTTTAGGATGAGAACTAATTTAATTATAAATTCTATATATTGGCTGTGCAAAGTGGGTATAGTGGGATAAAGGACGGGTAATTGTAGCTGTCACTTAGAGATAGTGAACTCTGGACAGATATTTTGCTTTACAACAAGCCACTCACGGAGCTCCAATGAGTTGCTGTAACAATTCTTTAGCGTGCAGCGAGCGTGGCATCCCCTTTTACATGAGGAATCGGGTTTAACGTCCCCATTACGACAAGACTTGACTGCGTATTAATATAATAATATCCTGTACAGCGGGCCTAACAGATGTTCATCTTAAGCATATGTTTTAATGCCGGGTGGGAGAAGTCCAGTTGGCCATATTTCTTCACCTATGGGGTCAAGTGATATGGCATTGACGTCCCTAACCTTACTGGAAGTGAATACTTATAGATTATAACATGCCCTTTTCATATTGGCCCTGGTATCAACCCGAGACTCCCATATCAGCCCGAGGCTTTAGCCGAGGGCCGATATGGGTCGAGGGATAATACCAGGGCCAATATGGAAAAGACATGCTATAATCTATTTATAAAGTTGAATTATAACTATTTAATTAACCACAACAGGTAAAATCTAAAAAGATTAATCACATTTTCCATGATTTCTTTTTTCATTTACTGCATACAAATTTATTATTACTTCTCCCCTTATTTTCAAATATGGTAATACACAAAAGCGAGAATTTGACATAACTAGGGCGAAATCGATAATAGTTGGTTGGACATTGTTACTAGTGGCCATTGTAGTAGAATTCTCATATATAGTTTTCAATACAAACACCGTCATTGTTCGCCATTGTCGTTAAGGAAGCAATGACGTAACGTCATTTGGAATCGGGGCACAATAACCAATAACCACTTTTTTGCCCCGGGCAGCAGTATGAGTAGGACAATTTTGCGGTTATTACATATGCAAAACCCAATGTTTTCTTATCAAATATGTGATAAATACATATTAATACATGGCCTTTTCCATATCGACCCGGGTATTATCCCGAGACCCCCATATGAGACCGATACGTTAGTCGAGGGCTGATACCCGGGACGATATGGAAAACGAGAAGTTTTAATTTTTTTATCATATACAACTGATGTACGAACGCACCCAGGCTGTTAACCGCATATCAGCCCGACCACGTGACGTCACATATGGCTGATTTGGGTAATCAGCTTGGTGTGAATTTATGGCTAGTTTACTTCCGCTCGTTATACATATGAAAAAAACAACCATACTAATGCTAAGTATATGATAAATATGTTTATACCCCGCACATGCAAGCCGACGCCCTCGTTTCCGCCATCTAAAGAGGAAAATATATTTCCTTAAGATCGAAAAGAACTTTGAAATTGTTTTGTGTATTATAATGTCCACTAACACTTTTCTAATGTTGAACTAGAACAAATTTGATAAAATTACGTTTAACCAGATGTTGATAGACTTTAAACACTTTAAGTTCTGTATTATTGGAAGTGGCACTAATTGCTCCAGTTAATAAAACGGGAATTAAAATTCCTCTTTAGGTATAATAGTAATTTCAGTTTTTTCCAAATGAGAACAGGTCTACTTCGAAAACGATCACGTGGATTTTTGTTAAAATGAAATAACTATTTTAGAGCAAGTGTATTTCTCTCTGAGTCGAGTTCATGTCTAATCATGTATAATTTAACACACAAACCAACAATATCGTCATCTTCAATCTTGATAAGAATGAACAAGAGCAAATACATGTAACAATGAGCTATCTTACCATTTTCAACTGGAAGTCTTTTTTCGCATATAAATTCACAGATAAGTCTACCATAAATGTTCTTTTTTCTTGCCATTGCAAGCATGCCTTCAGCTGGATCTAAACCGTCTATTTTTTTAAATCCTCGCTTATGTAACTAATTAAAAAAAAATGTACTAATTAAAAAATAAGAATTTTATATTTAATTATATAATAAACTAGGATGAAATTTGAAAAAAAGGCAGGACAGGAGTTTTGAGTAAAAAAAAGACAGGATGAGCAACTTGGCAAAAAAAAAAATGCAGGATGACAATTTATGGAAAAAAACTCAGGATAAACTAATAAAAAAAAAAGGCAGGACCGAATAGAGTGAAAAATAAAAAGTCAGGACAGAGATTACAACTAAAAAAAAAAAAAAACAGGACAAAATTTTTCATCCTAGCCCCCCCCCCCCCATAAAAATCAAATGGTAGCTCCCTAATGAGGATTGAAAAATATTTTAACGTTCATTTTATATGAAAAATCGAGAGACATCTGTTATCAAGCCAGAAATTTTAATGTGACACCGAACTAACTTGCCTCTTCGCCTAAAAATCCTGTCCCTGCGGCTATGTCCAAGATGTGTATAGATTCTCGGTTACCCAGATACGCCTGTGCTAAAGCCTCTGCGCCATATTTTGGACCGTTGTATCTCTCTGGGCAAAGATCCTATTAAGAACAAATAATAAATTTCACTAATATATATTTATATTCCCCGATTATGGTATAAAATCGTTCATCTTTGAAGAGGACGAACTTAAAATAAAATTTATAAAGACATAAAAATATGTTTACCGCAAACTCGCTCCGTGACCTGTAATGGGCTCCTCAAGATAACAAAAATATCTTTTATACTGCAATACAGAAATAAGGAGATATGATATGATTGCCAATGACATAGCTAGTTATCCACCACAGTCCAAATGACGTGGACGTAAGCAACCAAAGGGCATCGCACGGCCTTCAACACTAAACATTGCAACTAGTTCACGATACAAAGTCATCCGGATTTAGAAAATTTGCTACATGTACTAGTGCGACTCTATAGTAGTCTTAATTGTTTGTGCCCATCGATAATCGGAAATAAATGGCAACCATATTTTGTTTTTATCAGGAAAAGAGGGAACATGTTGTGGATGTAGAAACTCAATTGACTGTTTTCATTTATTTATTTTGAGCCACACTATCTGCAGGTATAAGAATTATAGCAATAAAACTGTTGTCGTTTGTTGCTGTATATCATATTTGTTTTTAGTTCATTATTTTGTACATAAATTAGGCCGTTAGTTTTCTCGTTTGAATTGTTTTACATTTGTCATTTCGGGGCCTTTTATAGCTGACTATGCGGTATGGGCTTTGCTCATTGTTGAAGGCCGTACGGTGACCTATAGTTGTTATTTTTTGTGTCATTTGGTCTCTTGAGGAGTGTTTTCTCATTTGCAATCATACCACATCTTCTTATTTTTATATAAATACATTTTTTTCCAGTAAAAGTCGGAACTTCAAACCTTTTTGGTCGACCCACTTGAATGTACTTTAACAATTTATTCTTTTCTCAGTTTTGTTTACCTCTTCGTACTTTCCGCTATATCCCCATTTTGAATAATATTCTGCAACCTCTTCTTTGGTCATTCCTTCTCTGTGGGCCCCATAATTAGCACCGTATGCACTGGCATCTTCTTGGGGACTAGCCTCTATATAGGTTAATGCTTTCTCGTCAGCCATTATTATTCTGTTGGTGACCGGCTGTAAAAAAATATTACTTTTATTACCATAATTATCTTATGTTCCATAACAAATAAAAGGAAAACAGTACTAGTATTTAATTCATACTTCGTATTTGCTTTAATTTATAACTTCTGACATTCATATACCTTTATAAAGAAGTTAAAAGTCTGAACGATCATGATTGACAGTTGGTTGTCAATTTTAACCGTCTGCGAGTTAATTTTCAAAAAGTTTCTAAAAAATCTCATTGGAGTAACCATAAGAGTAAAGGAGCAAATAAACCTGTCGCCTAGATCGAAAGAATAAAAATTCAAAAAGTAAACATTAAAAGTATGTAATTTTTGTCGCCTTATTTAGTGCGTAAAAGTGCAAACGGTGTTCAAATAAAACGATTAAACATTCCATAAAAACAATTTCAGACTTAAAGTTGCCAAAAAAGTTTTTGAAATGGGAGACACAATTGTCTGTCTCTGAGACAAAACATACTAGTATACTACCTCTTTGAAGTTCCTATTAATCAAGTAATGTTTTGTTATATCGTCTTTTCCCGCATTTTGGTTTATGATCCTTTGTTAGGCTGAGCTTTTTTTTTAAGCTACACCATTGATCATAATATTAGTAGTAATAGTAAATAATAATGACATAAATGAATAAAATCAGTCTCCTCAACTGGAAATACCCGTCTTCCTAGGAGTTCGCTCTGGGTGTGACAGTGTCGGGGGTTCTCCCCGGTTTGTCCGTCTTCTTATATATACTTATCACAATGCGCAAAAGTCACTTACTAGTTATCAGTAATTGCTACTGTTAGTCTTTGATCCGTGCTTTTATTCCCACAACCTACCTTGATGTAAATGAAAGATAACGATATTAACAGATATGATGAATTTTTATTTTAAAGTAGCAATAATTGATATGTTAAATTGTTTAGAAGACCATATGTCACAATCAAACGAACAGAAAACAACTGTTGCTACAAAATTCAATAACAACTTTTAAAGAATAATATAAATATATGGAGATGTTCTTTATGTTTTTTTTACACTTTTCATGTCCCAGCCGTAGCTGAGGGGGCATTACGTTTTACCCTTGTCCGTCTGTCCGTCCGTCCGTCCGTCCGTTCGTCTGTACGTCCCGAAATTGGTTTCCGGTCTCAAACTTAAGTTTTCCTCAACCAAATGTTAAGAAACTTATACATAATGCTTATTGCCATAAAATACATTAGAATTTTGGTGTCGTCACTTTTACCGATCTAGTGTTATGCCCCTTTACAAATGGAAAAATTGCTGCATTTTTCGTTTCTGTTTTCTAATATAAAAAAGAAGATGTGGTATGATTGCCAATGAGACAACTCTCCACAAGAGACCAAATGACACAGAAATTAACAACTATAGGTCACCGTACGGCCTTCAACAATGAGCAAAGCCCATACCTCACAGTCAGCTATAAAAGGCCCCGAAATGACAATGTAAAACAATTCAAACGAGAAAACTAACGGCCTAATTTATGTACAAAAAATAAACGAAAAACAAATATGTAACACATTAAAACAAACGACAACCACTGAATTACAGGCTCCTGACTTGGGACAGGCACATACATACAGAATGTGGCGGGGTTAAACATGTTAGCGGGATCACAACCCTCCCCCTAACCTGGGACAGTGGTGTAACAGTACAACATAAGAACGAACTATAAAAATCAGTTGAAAGAGGCTTAACTCATCAGATGGATAAAAATACAAATAATACAAATACAAGTGGACGTGGCCGGGTACTTGTACATCCAAACAACAAAAAGACACTAAGTACAGATCTGAGAGTACTCGCAGTTACTGACAGCTAGTTCAAAGCCACTTACAACTTAAAAAAAATCATGCATCTAAGACTAAATTATCAATCCGTACACATCCAACATCCAATAGATTTAGTGTAAAGACGTCATAAACAGTCAGAGAAAAACATGACCTTGTGCAATGCCAAGATACAGGTATCGGCAGATTGTAGATCCATGAATGTGTATATGTATATAACAATAATATTAAGTTACTTTATTTTGCCTTAACCAAATGTTATGAAACTTATAAACAATGCTTATTACCACAAAACACAGATCAAGTTTGAATTTGGGTGGCGTCACTTTCACACTTCTAGAGTTATGCCCCTTGACAAATGGAAAAAATGTTGAATTTTATGTTTCCGTTCTCTTTCTTTAAGTTTGCCTCAACCAAATGTTATGAAACTTATACACAATGCTTATTACCATAAAACTCAGATCAAGTACGAATTTTGGTAGCGTCACTTTTACCGTTCTTGAGTTATGTCCCTTTATAACGTTATATGCAAGCGGGGGCATCATCTGTGTCCCATGGACACATTCCCTATTTATTTAAATCGTGAAACACATGGTTTTTTTTTTACAATAAGAGTAGAGAAGCATATATACTTGTCGCATGGATCGAGAAAGTAAAAATGCAAAAAGTAAACGATTAAACTATGTAATTCTTGTAAAATAATGTAATTCCTATTTAGTACGGAAAGCTGCAAACGGTAAATGGTCTTGATATACGCGATTATTCAAATAAAAGCGTTAAACAAACCACTAAAACATTACTGACTTTAATCCGGAAACACAATTGTCTGTCTCTGGAACAAAACATATACTCCCCTTTTGAAGTTTCTATTAATCAAGTAATGTTTTGTTATATCGTCTTTTCTCGTATTTTGGTTAATGACCCTTAGTTAGGCCGAGATTTTTTTCAAGCTACACCAGTAATCATAATAGTATTAGTAATAGTAATAATAATGACAAAAATGAATAAAATCAGAATCCTCAACTGGAAATACCCGTCTTCCTAGGAATTCGCTCTGGGTGTGACAGCGTCGGTGTTTCTCCCTGGTTCGTCTGGCTTCCAATATAAACTTATCGCCATGATTCGATCAAGAGTGCTGAAAGTGGCGTTTAAACACCAACAATAAATTAATGTTTGTTTTGACGGACGAGATTGTTCCTGAGAAACGAGTCGTGCTTACAGAAGAAACGTTAACTTAATACTTATACACGTAGATATGATTCTGGCGCAAAAGTCACTTACTAAGTATCAGCATTTGCTACTGTAAGTCTTTGATCCGTGCTTTTATTCACACAATCTGCCTTGACGTAAATGAAAGATCACGATGAAGTCTTAGATACAAATATGACGAATTTTGTTTTAAGTAAACAGGTATAAATCAATAATTGGTTGTTGGGAAATACCATATGGCACCGTCAAGGATCATTGTCATTGCATATCAATATGCATACATGATTTTACCTTGAAAAAATGGGGAATGTGTCCATGGGACACAGATGATGCCCCAGCTTGCATATAATGCTCCGTGTTGAAGGCCGTACCTTGACCTATTATGGTTTACTTTTATAAATTGTTACTTGGATGGAGAGTTGTCTCATTGGTACTCATACCACATCTTCCTATATCTATTATATACCCAAATACTACCCAAATTTTTACTTGATCTGAGTTTTGTGGTAATAAGCATTGTGTATACGTTTCATAACATTTGGTCGAGGCAAACTTAAGTTAGAGAACGGAAACGAAAAATTCTACAATTTTTCCATTTGTAAAGGGGCATAACTCTAGAACGGTAAAAGTGACGCCACCAAAATTCGGACGTACAGATGGACAAGGTAAAACTTAATGCCCCCTCCGCTACGGCGGGGGCATAAAAATAATGATAACAATGGGATAAAATTGCTACACAATTCAATAAAATCTTTGTGTTTTTATTAAAAAAATGTTCATACGAATTTCACTTTCATAAATAATTTATGTGTAACTTTCAAATGTTACCAAGGTTAAGAGGGGAAATTCAATATATTAACAAAAAAGAATCTTTTGTTCCCTTTCAAATAAAAGTGTTTTTAAATACAATGCTTGGTGTGCCACTGAATGTGGGCTAAATTTTAATGTAATTAAGAAATAAATGGGGAATGTGTCCATGGGACACAGATGATGTCCCCGCTTGCATATCATATGAAATTATAAAGTGACATAACTGAAGAACAGTAAAAGTGACGCTACCAAAATTTGTACTTGATCTGAGTTTTGAGGTAATAAGTATTGTGTATAATCTCATAACATTTGGTTGCGGCTAACTTAAGTTAGAGAACAGAAACGAAAAATTTAGCAATTTTTCGATTTATAAACAGGCATAACTCTAGAACGGTAAAAGTGATAACATCAAAATTCAAACTTGATCTGTATTTTGTGGTAATAAGCATTGTGTATAAGTTTCACAACATTTGGTTGAGGCAAACTAAAGTTAGAGAACGGAAACGAAAAATTCAGCAATTTTTATGTTTAGAAAGGGACATAATCCAAGAACGGTAAACATGACGCCACCAAATTTCAAACTAGATCTGTATTATGTGGTAATAAGCATTGTGTATAAGTTTCACACCATTTGGTAAAGGCAAACTAAAGTAAGAGAACGAAAACGAAAAATTCATCATTTTTTATGTTTAGAAAGGGACATAACTCAAGAACAGTAAAAGTGACGCCAACTTATTTCGAACTTGATATGTATTATGTGGTAATACGCATTGTGTATAAGTTTTAGTACATTTGGTTGACGAAAAATTCAGCAATTTTTCCATTTGTAAAGGGACATATTAACTCAAAAACGGTTATAGTGACGCCACCAAAATTCAAACTTGATCTGTGTTTTGTGGTAATAAGCATTGTGTAAACTTTGGTTGAGGCAAACTCAAGTTAGAGAACGGAAACCAACTTTGGGACGTACGGACGGACAGACGGACAAGGGTAAAACTTAATGCCCCCTCTGCTACAGCGGGGGCATAAAAATAGATCAGATACTACAATGAAACTTTAGTAGAGTCGTACAACATTGTATTCATGCAGATAAAAAGTGACATAAAGAAAATAATGAAATATAGACGGTTTATGTCGTCTTTACGCTAAATCCGATGAATGTGTACTGATTCATACTTTAGTCTGGAAAAACATGATTTAGTAGTTGTAATTGGCCTTGAACTAGCTTTCCGTTACTGCGAGTACTCTTATATCGGAATTTAGTGTCTTTTATTTTTATCTTGGTTGGTTTTTTTGTGCTTCGTACCAGTCTTTTGAGTTAAGTCATTTGGAAGTGATTTTTACAGTTTGTATTTATGATGTGCTGTTACACCACTGTCACACATGTTTAAACCCGTCACATTCTTTATGTGCCTGTTCCAAGTTAGGAGCCTGTAATTCAGTGGTTGTCGTTGTTGGTTCATGTCTGTCATGATATTTTTTTTTCGTAAATTGTATTTAATCAATTCGTCCGTTAGTTTTCTCGTTTGAATTGTTTCACATTTTTCATGTCGGGGTCTTTTATAGCTGAATTCACAATAATTATGTATGAGAAGAGAATGACCATAGTAAATTTTTGTTGAGTCCGCAACATTTCATCGAGGAAGTGAGACATAGCGATCCCATATTCCGTTTGGTGATAGCGGCGACGTCAACATATGTGACCCGCCATGACATTTCCAGGCTTATGGAGGTAGAACGTCAGAAAAACGCCGTTAAATATTAGAAACGTTATGTAAAGTTTCGTTTTGGGACACACACGTTTATTTCTTTACTGAATTTATGTTTTGGATGCTTTTTACCATTGCATATGAAATTTTGTATAATTTAAGGCTTTTAGCTAAAGCAGGCGAACTAATCATCAATTTCAAAAATTTTGGGGCCTTTTTTAGTTTACGATGCGGTATACATTTGCTCAATATTGAAGGCCATACGGTGACCTACAGTTGTTAACTTCTACGTCATTTTGGTCTCAGGTGGAGAATTTTTTCATTGGCAGTCATACCACATCTTCTTATTTTTATAATGTCATAGCCACTTAATACCCCCTCCCATCATATATTATTTTAAACGCTTTTGTCAACATAAATTTGTCACGAACTGTAAAATATTGTATGTTCCATAACAATACAAGCTTCTGAAATAGATTTAAAGAAATAAAATGCATTTATCTATACCAGGGACAGTCGGTAGGTATAAAAGGATTGACGTGAATAAATGCGATGTACAGTTACTTCATAGATAAGCAGACAGAAAAGACCAGACACAGTATTTATCATAAAAGTCCAAAGATGTCGTAAAATAGGTTCGCATCGTAGATAGAAATATGTTAGTTGCAGTTCAAGGATTTTGAAAAGGGTGGGGTACCATGATAAAGTTAGGAGTGGCATTTGAGAAAGTTTGTGTATTTACCATATAAATAGCTGCGGCCCAGCACCCCCAAAAACTAAAAGAAAAGAAATAGATATAAAAATCCGCCTTTGACTTCATAAGTTAAAACCCGGTAAAACTAATATATAAATTGAAAGTAAATCAATCATTTACAAAGGACAAGGTACAATAAAATTGAGAACGGAAATGGGGAATATGTCAAAGAGACAACAACCCGACCAAAGAGCAGACAACAGCCGAAGGCCATCAATGGGTCTTCAATGCAGCGAGAAAATCCCGCACCCGGAGGTGGTCCTCAGCTGGCCCCTAAATAAAATTGTGTACTAGTTCAGTGAAAATGGACGTCACACTAAACTCCAAAACATATAAATGAACTAAAATTTAAAAAAAAACATACAAGACTAACAAAGGCCAGAGGCTCCTGACTTGGGACAGGAGCAAAAATGCGGCGGGGTTAAACATGTTTTTTGAGATCTCAACCCTCCCCCTATACCTCTAGCCAATGTAGAATAAAGAAACACATAGCAATACGCACAGTAAAACTAAGTTCAAAAGAAGTCCGAGTCCGATGTCAGAATCGGTAACAAAAGAAACTAAGCAAAATGACAATGATACATAAATGATCAAAGGACTACTAGCAGTTACTGACATGCCAGCTCCAGACCTCAATTAAACTGATTAAAAGATTATGTCTTCATCATATGAAAATCAAGTATAATCCCTCCCGTAAGGGGTTTAGTATCATACCATCATAAAATATATGAGAACATAACCCGTATCATGCCAATAACTGGTTTTAGAATAAATGTGTTTATTTTCGATGCAAAGACCCTATGAATGAATCAATATTAATACCAAAATATGCAATCCTTAATGACTTGACAACGGTATCGTAACTATGTACGATAAGGGGCGTTTTTGGCCCCCTCCCCAAATAAGTTTATATTGATATCATTGATGGTCTTAGTATAGAAACTTGAAAAAACAATGATTTTATTGTGTTCCGGTGAAAGGAAGGTTGCCTAGCAACGGTTTTTATTAAATATCAAAATTATCACATATTAATTGCTTTAACAGTACAAATTAGATCAATTCCAAATAATATTGTTTGTTTAAGAAGAACTTGAAGTCACAAAGGAGTTCAAAATGCAGAAATACGTTTGGTTACTGCCATTTTTCTACCCTTTTCGCGAATCTTGACAGCAACAAAACATGAATTTTATCAGCGGAAGTTGATATATAACTATAATTGAAAAATATGATTTATACTACGCCACTTTTAATTTGAACGAAAATTGGGGGCCGTTCTCAAATACTTATCATACCTTGTCCTTTATAACTGTTTTTAGACTATGGAACACTCTTAACTTAAACATGAGAAAATGTGAATCTCTACCATTATTCAAAAAACAAATTCGTACACAAAATAGTAAGGTCCCAATGTATTTCTATGTAGGATATCGTCTTGGTCAAATTCTTCATGCTCGCTTAAGAATGGATTCAAATTCAAGGATTCTCAACTATTCCTTCGTAATTTAGTAGACTCCCCAAACTGTCGTTGTGGTGATGATATCATGGAGAAACAAATTCTCACTTCCTGTTATCTTGTCCCATATACACCGATTTAAAACATGAACTAATAGCATGTGTTTCAGTTCTTCCTGTTCAAGTTGACACAAACATTTTGCTTTTTGAATCAACGGTACTCTCATATCATATGAGCAAAATAGTCATTTATTTAATTTTATTTTGATGCAGAAACACATTATCAAAAGCAAACGTTTTAACTCTTGATGTTAATGCTTCATCATTCAGAAAGAAACCAAGCATTTCACACTGTTTATATTACAAAAATTCATGTTTATTTTTTTCTCTATTTTATTTTTCACCTTCTTCTTATTTATATATTTATTGCAGAGCATGCCAGTATTTATATTTATATATTGTTCAATAAGTGTATTATTTGTGTAATAGGAGACAGATTTGTAAAAGCAGACTTACTTGTTTCTGAATCCTAAATATTTATTTCAATTGTATTATATCGTTATGTGATGATTTATCGGAATAAATATTGTTTAAACTAACTTTTTTCAGATGGTTCCTTCAATTTCCTCGAGATTCAATTGAATAAGTATTTGTGAAGAAGAGATCAACTATACATCCTATATAAGTTCTGAAGAAGATATACGTTATCGTTTGAAGTGAAAAATACTTGAATCTACATATAAAATTGATAAAAAAAAATAAATCTAAGATTACAGACATATTAAAAAATTAATTCTAAAGCTTTCTTTGACAAATTTTATACTAACTTCATTTCAACAAGTTGAAATTACATTTTTTAAAGGAGGGCTAAGAACTGTTTGCATTGTAGTAAATTTAATTCATTTGAAATTGTATTCAAATACGCTGTTGGAGATTACTAAGCCCCATTAAAATATACATAAATTTGGTATTTTATAAATTAGTGCCTTCGATAATAAAAAGTCGTCATCGAATAGTCTCATTATGCCAATATCCATAAGCCTGGAAATATCGTGGCTAGTCACATATAGATTCAGTCCGCGGTAAAAAGTTATTTTCAACATCAATAACTTTGTCAAATCTTCTTTGAATTGTATGAAACTTGGACATAAGCTGTTTTATGATCAAATGAAAGTATCCAGAGCAAAATTTTGAAAATATTTTTTCCATTCTTCTTTATTGCAAGGCATGTACAAACAGGTTGAGTGGGGTGGAATGGTATTGTGGAGTAAAGTCATGGAGTAGAGTGGAGTAAATGAGTGAAGTGGGGTGGTATTGTGGAGTAAAGTCATGGAGTAGAGTGGAGTCAATGAGTGGAGTGGCATGGTATTGTGGAGTAAAGTCATGGAGTAGAGTGGAGTCAATGAGTGGGGTGGAATGGTATTGTGGAGTAAAGTCATGGAGTAGAGTGGAGTCAATGAGTGGAGTGGAATGGTATTGTGGAGTAAAGTCATGGAGTAGAGTGGAGTCAATGAGTGGGGTGGAATGGTATTGTGGAGTAAAGTCATGGAGTAGAGTGGAGTCAATGAGTGGGGTGGAATGGTATTGTGGAGTAAAGTCATGGAGTAGAGTGGAGTCAATGAGTGGGGTGGAATGGTATTGTGGAGTAAAGTCATGGAGTAGAGTGGAGTTAGTGAGTGGGATGTTGGGTTAATAATTTAATAATTTAACCAATTTTCAATATACAATTTTTCTATATAGTCTAAATAAAACATGAAATCAATCTGTCTGTCTGGGGGTTTGGTCTCAAAAACTTCTTACTGCATTATTTGATTGTGATAGGATTTGGATAATAAATATACTTTGTACCAATATTATAACTAACTCCATGTCATGGCCATGATTTAAGGTTAGATCACACACATATATTTGAAGAAGCCTTGAAGTAGTGTACAGGTTATGAATTAAAAATTACCACACATTGATATTAAAGAGGCAAATCTTTTGGTTAAATAAATAGAATAATTTATTATTTATTGATGTGAGGTTGAACTGATTTAACATCTATTTTTTTTTAAATGACAGCTAATCTACACCACAAAATTCCTTCTATCTATTTATCCGCTTTGATAGTATCTGAGGTTTTAGTTAGGGAGCTACCATTTGATTTTTATGGGGGGCTAGGATGAAAAAATTTGTCCTGCATTTTTTTTAGTTGTAATCTCTGTCCTGCCTTTTTATTTTTCACATCTATTCGGTCCTGCCTTTTTTTTATTAGTTTATCCTGACTTTTTTTTACATAAATTGTCATCCTGCCTTTTTTTTTTGCCAAGATGCTCATCCTGCCTTTTTTTTTACTCAAAACTCCTGTCCTGCCTTTTTTCCAAATTTCATCCTAGGCCCCCCCCTCCCCCCTAAAAATCAAATGGTAGCTCCCTAATGGCAGTTTTATGGGTTTTATTTACAGGTGACGGAAGTTGGATACATTATTTATTAAAGGAGACCAAAATGTTTCAGATGGTACATAAAGTTGAAAGTGAAATGTTGAATTGTATGATTAAGCTTTATTACATCATGGTCTGTTGTAAGAATTGTTTTATGACACTTATTTATGTATACAAGTCACATTACCTGAAGATCTGTGAAAGCAGTGAAAGCGCTAGTAAATGTGATGAATTGAAACCGTTATTATTTCTAATTAATTTTCTTAGTACATTGTTTGCAATGAATTACCGTGATTTCCCAGTAAAATAAAAACCGATTTCACTCCTTTGACGTCCAGTAGGTGTTGTCAAGACGATGTCGATGATGTTACATCAAAACAAATTGTGAATGCGTAGAAAAAGATATAGTCCCTTGCATTTTCTATTTTTTTTCCATTAAAAAGCTCATTGTCAATGTAACAAAAAGAATAACTCATCAAAGAATTAAAATATCGAAAAATATTCAACTCGTGACTGAACAACACTGATAATTAACTCATGCACAAACATAATCACAAACTGGTTACTTCAAAAACCCTTCTCCAATTTTAAAAAGAGATGCGGACTCGGTGTAAATGAGACTCCAGGACACAAACAATTAACAAAGATATATAGAGGTCAACTTACAGTCTTAAAAGATAGTCGGACATTATACGATATTTCAAACACTAAAAGGCAAAAGTATACACAGGCTTTGAAAACATTATCAGAGACTACTAAAATTTGCTAATATAAACAAACATAACCGCTTGGACAATAAAAACACACTCAAATATTAACGAAAACAACGACTGGGACAATAAAACAACTCTGACATGAGTGAAAACAACCGCCGTTGACTGACACAGATAAATGGTGCTGGGTTGAAATAGTCACTCATATCCCATCCCTTGCTTAACGATAAAGTTAGATAGAAGATTGCACTTGTGTGAAGAATAAACGATTTTAGACGACCCTTTATTTTCCAGTTGAAAAATTTGTAATAAAACTCTTTTTACAAGAATGGACATTTTCAAATTACATGAATTAATCAACCCTTTCTTTTATGTTTTTAAAACTGAAAAAAATGCTTTAAAAAATTGTTATATGAAATATCCAGGTTCCACCATAAGGAAAGCTCTTCACAAAAAAATTTAAAATAAACTATTGGACTAGATGATCACGATTAGGACGTGGCACAGTGAATGTTCGCTCCCCGAGAATTGGTTTTTTTAAGCAACACAGGTCTTGGAATTACAAGAAAGGCCCCATTATAATTTTTTATACTTGTATCTCTTTTCCTTAGCTCTATTTGATTATATCTTGATCTTTTTCATATATAGTCATACCAACTAGTTAGATAAGAGTCTTGTTTAATCTTTCCTAGTAAAAAAAAACCGATTCAAAATGATGACAATAGTTTAATAGTTTAAATGCCTAAAATGGATCAGATGGACTGAAAAAATCTACATGCTGTTAATAACTTCTGTACATAAATAAGCTTGTATAACAATATTGTGTGTTGGATTTGAATTTTCACTACTAATATTAGCTTGTATGTAACTTTTGCATGGAATCATGCACTGCCGTTCGTGTTAATATATATTTTGTTTTTTTTCTATAGCTACCGTTAAACAATTTTGGTTGTTGAAATAAACAACTCAGAATTTTCTTTTGGCACAAGTATTATTTTGAAAGAGTCCGTTATGATATGAAAGTCATGATATTTGGTATGGTTACAAATGAGACACCTATAGCCACCAAAGACATCAGGACAATGCTATAAACTACGGGTCGTCGTACTGCCTTTAGCAAGAGTTTTGTATTTGTGATCTCCCCCAGTTTTTGGTAGGGTTCGTGTTGCTCAGTCAGGTGCGTAGCTGCCTTTACGCAAAAAATCATTTGCTTGCACATTTTTTTCACAAAAAAAAAATAATTCTGAAATAATTCTGAAATTGAATTACGGATAGTTTTTAGTCTTTACGGATTATCGTGTCGGGCGGTGTTTAAAGCCCAAATCTCTGATGTCGTCTCTAGCAGTGACTAATAAGGAACTATATCCTTCAATATTTGCAATCTTCTCAATTCTAGTTACAATGCCAGTAACTACATCAACTACTGAACGGTCATTTAGTGCATTACGGCTGTCAGTCTTTTGTGATCTATGTTGTGTGTGTACTGTTAATTGTCTTTTGGTCACTTTTCGTGTTTTGCCATGGCATTGTCAGTTTGTTTTCGACTTGTGAGTTTGACTCTCCCTTTGGTATCTTTCGCCTCTCTTTTTGTATGCAAGACTGACCTCCTTATTATTCAATGTGAAACAATTAAAATGAAAAGTTCACGACATGTTTAAGCTTTTAGCATTGAAGGATAAAAAAACAAACATGACAAACAAAGGGTATGTGATAACGACAACCACTTGGCCAGTCTTCTTCCTGGCTTTGAAAAGCTCAGTATATTTTTGTAGGCGCCGATCCCCTCTTCTAAACTAGAACTATAACATTAGAATAAATAGTAATAAACATTTGAAAAGAGTTTGACTTGTCAGAATTGGCCAAAGCACAAAGAAAAACCTAACACAATGACATAGGACAAAAAGTAATTCCAAAAATACGCAGTAATATAAGTGATAGGTAATTCAAAACACGATTGTAACTAAAAGCAGAACATGTTTTCTAACATTGAATTGGCAATAAAGTGGTACGCATGAACAATTAAGGCGGAGTATGAAAACTGTATGCCATGATCAAGTATTAGAATTATAAATAAAAAAATCAGGGTATGATTTGGTTTTTCGCAGAAATTATTTTAGAAGACATTGTCGTAATTATTAATAACTTTAATGTTTTGGTATTTTTATTACTAATGAAGTCAACATATGTTTAAACCAACAGCAAATGGGTAAGTTTCTCCAGAAATATGTTGGGTAAAATGGTGCATTCAAAAAGAGATATTCCCGAATTCGACCGACTTTATCTGCCGAGCTAGCCTTCTAAGTTATACAAACAGATTTTATCGAATATATTTACAGAAATCAAACTGTGATAGCAATTTTCAAACAATTTGCAATCTGTAACACTTTACATTGTGAAAATCGGTAAGTATTCAATGGTTTTACTGCAAATCGTTATCAGTAATTTCAAGTACCTGCCACTTTTATACGCATAAACGTCACAAACAACACCAGTTTTGATGACGTCATTCGGATAAACGTTACAATTTAAAAATAAAATAACATTTGCTTTTTTTTACGGTCAACCATGTGAACTAATTTCACTAGGTTAATTTGATAAATAAAGGCATAAAAAGTTTATAATTGGAGTATAGCTTGTGTAAACGTTTCCACGTTACATCTAAAAAAATGTTTTCAATCACAAAAACAATGCAATATATATTTGGGACTTTTAGGGTTATTCTGGAATAACAGAACAAAGTCAGTTATTTTTCTTCAAACCTATAATGGTTTCGGCAGAAAAATGATGTTCTTTATATACATTTTTAATGGTTTGTGGGTTCTGTTAAAAAGCGACAAAAATGTCGTTTTGGCGTGCTAGCGGTAAACGACAAAAAATGTCGTTTTTGGCGCCGAAAGGGTTAATTTGAATTCTTCGATTAGTTATTCTATAATTATTGCGTGAACCCCTGAGGGTTCACGCATATTTATTAGTTAGAAATATAGTCTATGGAGGAATATTCGGAAGCTAAATTATTGTTCATTCGGAACACCTATTCATCTTATCTGTATTAGCTTCCTGCAATTAAGAGCACCCCCATACGGTGTATCTAAGATATTTAAAACATGGCAGTAAAGAATTTTCACAGATCGCTAATTCACATATCTGATATTTAAGGAATGACTGTAATATTTTTTCTGTCTATGAAGAAATAACATAAAAAATATGGTGCACACTGAATAACCCGCGTAGCGGGTTATTTAAAAGTGTGCACCACATTTTTTATGTTATTTCGAATAGACAGAAAAAATATTTAAGTCATTTCTTATAATTTAATTCTAAAAAGGAGTAAATCATGATAAAAACGTTGATGACGTCGCGGTCACATGACAAAATTATGTCTATGAGCTGATAGACAAAACACTTCCAGCTAATCAGAAGACGTGTTACATCCAAAATTAAATTATATGATAAAAAACAATCTATAGATCCTTTTCAAACATGTATATTTATTGTTAAGCTACATTTTATGCATTGCAAGGGTTTGCTGACTTGAGCAAAGTTGACAGTTGTACTAGGCGAGCGCCAAAACAAGGATTCGGAGGTTTTTAATGCACATACCTAACACACGGCTATATGATATATCATTTGAAAGGTCTTTTATCGTACATTCAGAATTGCCTGGTCGTCAAATTGGGAAATGGTCACATTTTTCTAAAAACGGCAAAAAAGGGAAAAAAAATATATGTCATAATTTGACGATATTGTTCGAAAAATGCAGTTTTAAAAACAAATTCATCTGCAATATAATATGAAATATATCATTTGATAAACTATAGTCTATCTAATTTTTGTTTCTGAAATAAAATTTAAAAAAAAAGTGTTTAAAATGAAAAAATCTCGTATTTTTGTGAAAATCATAATTTTTACGGGTATTGACGCAAAACGCTCGGTAATATTTAATTTTGCATCGAAAACACACAAATTCTATTGGTTTTATATTAATAACATATATAACTAGTTTTTTAAGTTCTAATGTCTCGCCTAGCATGTTTTTTTATACCGACAAAATATTGATAAAACTATATTAAAACATATCGTAAAACTGCTTTAAAGCGCACATTTACCATGTTTACAGCACAGTTAAAAATATATGTTATTTTGGTCTCCTGTTAGTTCGACAGTTATAAATACATTATGATTTAATTGTCTTAAGCTTGCTAACCACGTCAAGGTCGAAGATCACTAGCAAAAGCTCAGTGCAAGACATCTGCTGCTCTCGGCAAATACATGACTTGCTACATATATATTTCCCCTTGCAAGAACATATTAAATCTTGCAGGAAATCGGACGTCATCATGCCTAAAAAGTAGACTGGATCCGGGCCATGTGAACTCTTTTTCCATCCGTATTCATAAGGAGACAAAGGATTTGGGTGATCGAGATGTGAGGACATCCAAATTTTCGTTTGAAGACATGACCGCAAAACATGTTCTTTGAATGCAGGTTCGCTTGGTGGCAATCGCAACAAACTTGTGTCTTTGCATGTTGCAAGTTTAACACGTAACTTGTTTAAGTCAACATGTGATGAAGCGAATTTGTCTTTTGGGTCATACAAGCTTGAAATAAGCTCTCTGGCTGCTGACAACGATGTGGAAAAATCCATCTTGTCAAAGTTTTGGAGATTTGTAAACTTACTCGGAGATTTTCTTATCAACTTGAATACAGTCTTTTTTGCCAAACCCAAATATAGCGGAAGTGGTATCACAACCAGTTAAAGCATGAACTGCAGGGAGAATGTTAGCTAGTAAAGGTGAAAGAGATTTACTTAACTCATGGATTGGTATGTACCTTCTACAGTCCCTAAGAGAATTAGTTGACCCCGTCAAAAACCACATTTGTTCAGTCGACACAAGAACCTTGAAATAATGAACACAGAGCACAAGAACATCTGTATCGGAAAACTTGACTATGATTCGTCCCCTTATATTCAACTGCTGAAAGATTTTATCAGAGTGTATAACATGAAGCAAGATTCTTGTGTCTGCTTCTTCGTGCGAACAGAAAAGGTCTGGGAGATCGATTACATGCTCATTAGAGAGTTGTCGCACTATTTCTGGATTGGAAAATGCACCGGCAAGAACTAAACATTTATTTTCCTCCTGGAACATATCAGACAAATTGCGGCTCAGATAATCACCAAGGAAAGTAATCAGAGCTTGCTTGTTTTTGTTGCTTGATAGAAATTTTTTCCAGTCTGGAACAGTTCGGCCTTCAGCGATATGATAAACTTTTTGCGTAGTTGTTGTTGCCGATCGTCTATGACGCTCTGCTGATTTTATGGAATGTTCAGTGTCATAGCGATCGAAGACATCAACAACCTTGTCTGTGAATCGGAAGCATGATTGTACCTACATAATGTAAGATTTGGCCAAGTCTCCAAACACTACAAACCAGTAAAAGTCTGAAATGGCCTATATCTGTACTCGACTGTACTGATTTTTACTCGACCAGTCTGAATTGGTCTGAATTTTACTCGACATTACTCGACCCCAGTCTTAACCATACTCGACCGTACTGATTTGTACTTGACCCTTATCTTTGCCATTGAAAATAGTCTGAACTATTACTCGACCAGTCTGAAACAGTCTTAACCCATTCTCGACCTGTACTCGACCTATTTTTTCAGTCTAAACCATACTCGACCAAAGGTCTGAACAATACTCGACCTGTCTGAACCATACTTGACCAAATAACCTCTACTTTTTTAATTTTAGCTGTTAAAATTAATTTCTTTTTTTCTGACATGATAACAGCCACAATAAAATAAAGATATATATAAAACATATTCTTACATCCTTACATGATTCTCACATTTATCAAATAGAGATAGTTAAATCAAATTATCTTATATAATAATTTAATTATATTAATTTTAAGTTTTAGAGTTTTGTTAAAAAAAAAATCTTTTACCTAAAAACCACACCTTTACTGAGGGTAATAAAACCTTATTAAGGTGCTTCTTGGTTGGCATGTGTTTATTTTTTTTTTAGACTTAATTTTCCTAAATTCCTAAAGAAAAACTACATAGGTTTATGGTTACATACAATAGTTATATAATTATCTTTTTAATGAGTTAACAACAGCCAAAAAATCACTGAAATTGTTTAACCTTATATTAGAAATATATCTATTCTTATTATAATTTGGGATATAATATATATAATATATATCAAAAAGGGATAAAAAAGTTAAAGAAATAAATAAAAAAAAATTTCTGAATAGTGGTAAAGTATGAAGTAATACCTCCTGCTTGGGGCAAACTCATTAAAAAGATCACACCTGGTCAGAGAGAAATAATTTCTAATTGACATTCAGTAAAAATTGCAACATCCTGTAAAACTTAAATCGCAAGGCTTTTTGAATTCACTAGATAATACACGAGTTTAAGAAAAATAGGGCTTTCTTTTTACCTGTAAAACACACATGTAATGAGGTAATTAAACCTTATTAAAGTTCTTCTTGTATGCCATGTCTTTAATTTTGACAAAAGTTATTTAAATTTAATTGAAATAAATTTTTTCTTCAACTTTGGAACACATTTCCTTTTTTAAATGGTTATCAAGGATTGCTACGGAAGTTCTATTATCATGATTATATTAAATTCTTGGTTTTACGAAACAAAGGTGTGATCTTTTAAATTTATTTAGTTGCTTTATATACTATTCTAAATATATTTTAATAAAAGTAATGTTCACTGCATTAAACTAAACTCAACTGACACCATAAATCTATACAAGGCTTAAGTAAATGGTGAAAATTGTCCAGTAACCATAAAATATATCTGAAACATTCAAAAAATTTTGAATAACATTGAAAATATAAGTCACAATTCAGTTTTGAGATTATTGGATCAGCTTGTTTTATGTTTATTTTAAAGGTGATATATTATATTTAAGAGTTGATGAATATGGTGTTGAATTTATATTATGTTTATTGTGAAATTTTGGTTTCAATGCCATATTGAATACATTTTAAATTTCAAATTGTTGTTCAAATTTCTAGCCAGGGGAAATAGCTGTTAAAACAGTTCCTAAATTGATGAAATACAATAGATAGATACAAAAAATGTGTCTAGGTTGGTTAAGACTTGGTCAAGTATGGTTCAGACTAGGTCGAGTATGGTTCAGACTAGGTCGAGCATGGCTCAGACGCAAATAAAATGGTTAAGTACTGGTCGAGTGTGGTCGAGTACAAGTTCAGACTGTTAAGTATGGTTCAGACTACAGTCGAGAATAATCAAGTAAATTTCAGACCAATTCAGACTGGTCGAGTAAAAATCAGTACAGTCGAGTACAAATATAGGCCATTTCAGACTTTCAATGGTTTGTAGTGAAATGTGGACATCCTTTTAACATCAAATGACTGAACTAAGCTCATGCCATCTCTTATTAGTACGGTAGCACTGTGGTCGAATGGAGGAATGTTAGGGACTGATCCTACTAAATATTCCAATTCATGGGCAAGATCAGACTTATTTGTCTTCCTCATAGTTCCATCGTCATGAAATAATGCAGTGGGAATGGGACAAATTGGATAGGATAAAACAGTTTCCACAGATACGTCATCTCTACATTTAGTTAGAGATAGTGCACGTCTAAACACAAGCTCGGGATTCAAATGACCTTTTACAACTTGCCCAGATTTGCATTTTAGTTGTACTTTGGGGTTCATATCTTCAAAGGTCTTCAGTCCTGATCTTTGGATGGGATGGTAAAAGCTACCTGCCTTGTCTGTTGATAGAGATGACTCAACAAATATCTTCATTTTAGTTCTTCCAGTTTCAACTGATTTTAACAGTGAATCTTCAATGTCGTGACTTGCATGGAGACCAGTTGAAATGTTAATAAGCTGACGGGGGTGATTATCAACGTCAAATGGATTTGTCATGTTTTCTGTAATATAAACAATTAGATCTTGTACATGTTTTTCATCCCTTTTCATTGCAGCTGGTTTTGCTTCATCGTGACATTGGTCATCAACCTGGACAAGACACGCACGTGCTCTCATTGCCGATGTTATCTGACTAAGCACATGCCTTGTAAGATTCCATCTTATCAATGAAGCCTTCTTCCTTGTTAAACCAACAATGCCACCGTCTCCTTTTGAATCTTTTATCACTGTTTTTTCTGTTGCCATGTCGCTCCAAACGCCATTGAACGATCCAACTTTTTGACGAACAGAGAAGAAACCCATCGAGACCTTCTGCCTCAGTTGGCGAGTTTAGCATATCTAAAAGGTAGACAGGAGTCCATCTGGAATAATTGTTTTTGTTGGCAACAAAGAAGTAAGGAAGCATTGAGAAAATAGAATGCAAATGAAGAGACCAAAGGCCATTTCTTTCAGCTCGGATATTTATCAGCATAATTTCTAAAGCTTGTAGTAGCATATCCCAATAACGAAATGTAGGAGAAACATGACCACCCCATTCTCGAAACTCGTTCATTTTTGACCCAAGGTCGTCATTCGGAGCTTTTTCTAGACTTTGAAGCATGTCAAATGTACGGCCATTACTCGTAAAACTATCATGACACTCTGTGAGGCCTGCAAAAATGCTTTCAGGGATTTCTAAACACTTTTGTTGTCTGATCCAAACAAAGAACGAACAGATCCAAAGTGTCCTTAATGTCTCATAAAGGAGTGTGAGTCCTCTAACTGCACGGTTGAACTGTTTTCCTGAAAGCATTTGGTCTACCGTTGCAGCTGCATACACACCTAGCAGGTCGCGGAGACCACCATCTCCCCATATCTTACCTATTGATGAAATAAAACACGATAGGGTATGAAAGCCACCAAGACGTAAAATGTGTGATTTAAACTCAGAAGGTCTATCCCATTTTACCTGTTGTGCCACTGCGTACAATTGTAAATCAAAAGTTTGAATAGAAAATGGTTGACCAGCCTTCTGGCACATATCAGCACACCTTTTCATTGTTGTATACACAGTGCTCATGTCGGAAGGTTTTGCGTCAATGATTGGCGGATAGCTGACAACTTGATAAGTGGTACTAATATTCGAGATCTGCTTATTGAATCCAGTCCAGAATGGAATTTGTTGTCCTTCAAACGAAGGTTGTTTGTATGGAAGGTCAACAATAGTCCTTGATAAATTTCTAAGGAGCACCCAGATAAGATCAGAGGTTTCAGCATAGGGAAGTACACACGCAGAAAGCTTTGAATAAACGTCACTCTTGCGGCTAGGTTCAGCTCTTTGCTTCGGCTTTGTAAAGGGAGCACATGTGGTAAGGGAAAATACTTTCTCGTCTATTGGCAGGGTTTATATGCGACCTCGGGCGACTTTTTGGTGTTCCAGATGCTCAGTTTCACCATTTATCTCCTCACATACCTGGAATACCGCTCTTGCCATTGAATGAAAAGTATCCTTTCCATCAACTGTTTCTGCATTGATGTCGACATTATCAGCTCCTTCATGTATGACTGAGACTGTGCCGTTATATTGGCGAACTCCACTGGGGATGTATGTATTGTTTTGAACTTGAGATAATTCAGAGCACGCAAGGCTTGTAAGGTATCGCCTTACCTCATGATATGATGCACAAAATCCATGCGAATGTAATGTCTCGATCAAAGCTTTCGAACCATGCATATGATGTAACTGTAATGCAAGGCCAATGTAAAGGGGTGATAAAGCTTTTTTGTGCAATGAAACTATACATTCAGATAAAGCTAAGCTTTTCCTTATACTTTCAAATGGAATGTCAGATAAATGGTTTTTAATATCTACTTGGCTGTGAGAGTCATCGATAAGCCAATTTATAAAGCCAGTCAAAACAGAAGGCACGGTCTCTATAGATTTCGATAAAGACATTTCATCAACTGAAGGATAAGTATCCATAGGGACAACGGCATTTTTAATCTCACGTCTGAGAATTGAAGCAGCTGAATATAATATTTGGTTTTCGTCGGTTTGGTCGTTTTTTGAAGTGCATGCAGACATCTGCAGTTTAGTAAACTTTGTTTCGGCCTTGAAACGAATAGCAGTTCTAACTGCCTCGGGCAATGTGAGAGAACTACTATATACGAAGTTAGACTCCCCTTGACCGTGATTTACATCAACCACAATATGTTCTCGAAAGTGATTTTTTAATCTGAGTTGAAGTCTATAAGAAGTGTATTTAGATGATACGTCTTCTGGCAGAAATGATTTATATTTAGAAAGGAGATAAGACAAGGAGAACACCACTTTGTGAACGAACAACTCTTCGCTGATAGACTCAACAAATGAGGTAAATGCTTTATCGTACATGGTACCAGTATTATTTTCATTGGTTTCTGCTTTAATTTCTTTTTCTCGCAAAAGGTATTTTGTTATGCAACCAGAGTGATATAAAGCATTTGATGTGAAATCTTTATCTGCAATTTGAAAGAGCATTTCATTGTCAGCATGTTTAGTTGCTGTTTCAAAAAGGCTTTGAACCCTCATAGACGAGGAAACACGATGAAGTTTTCGATCTTTTTTAAAGGTCTTGTTTTTACAAAAGATACAACACAAAAAATCTTGTGATAGCCTAGATCTAGTAAGGATATTTGGAGATGAACATGAACTTGTAGTTTCTGCTTGAGACTGCTGTTGCTGAACTTTTGCAGCAGATATACGACTTGATGGAGACGGTAGGTTGTGTTTGCTTGTATATGTCCTGTAACAAGTTTTGTGATATTTTATGTTGTTCATAATAATGTCATCTAATGTATCAACCTCACTCAAAAACAACCTAAACACATCATCTTGTCTTTGCCTTACAGCATTCATTAAGGTTGTAAAACCTCTATCAGTTGTCATACTGAGAGTCTCTTGTGTAATATTTTGACATATTATACAGCGTTGCCAATTTATGGACATGCGACCGCGCTTCATTGGAGGTGGCGCACATTTCACAGGACTTAGACACCCATCCATGATGAGTAATTGTGATAATATTTAAGAATATACTATTCTACAAAATGCAGTCTGCTGCTTACATATCACATACCAATATCGTTAGTAATGCTTAAAATTATGGAAAGCCTCAGCTGTCATATATTAGATATTTAAAAAACGTTGTGCTGAAGCTTAAAATGTAAAGTTAAGACAGCGTGATGTTGAATTGAGTCATCAAAATGCTAACTCTATATTACAATATGCTAAGTTGAATTTCCGCAATGTTGACTTGCAATGACAAGTGCTTTAGTCGTGATAGTATAATGATAAGTCACGATGTTGTGATGATATGCCAAACACACGTAACGTTGGGTTTAAAGTACATGATGTGAAGTTGACGTTGCATGATGTTAGCTTGCAGATGGATACTGCTCAGTCATACACTTCGATAGCTATGATAACAAATAAAATGAATAGCTAAAATGTATGGTGCTGACATGTTATTAATAAATGTTGAGCTGAGAATGTACGATGTTATATCATTGTGATATTACGATAGGTCTATCATGCAATCTGTTGATTTAAAACACCATGATGCACAGTTGAAAGTACATGATGTTAAGTTAAGATAACACGATGCTACAACACTATATTGAAACGAAAGGCTTACCATACAATTTGTTGACTTAAAACAACACGATGCAACGTGTTAAGCTAAGATGCTCACTTGAAACTACACAACGTACAGTTGTAATTTTGTAATGTTAAGCTACGATAGTACGATGTTATATCATTATAATCACAATAGACTTATTATACAATTTGCT
Source organism: Mytilus californianus (assembly GCF_021869535.1). Lineage (NCBI taxonomy): Eukaryota > Metazoa > Mollusca > Bivalvia > Mytilida > Mytilidae > Mytilus > Mytilus californianus. The sequence continues at coordinate 52,905,689 of NW_026262679.1, read as the reverse complement.
CATTTAGAACTACACAACGTACAGTTGAAAGTACGTGATGTTAAGCTAAGATGGCACGTTGTTATATCATTAGAATGTCACGATAGGCTTACCACACGATATGCTCGTTTAAAACTACACGACGTACAGTTGAAAGTGCGTGATGTTGAGCTATGATAGCAATATCTTATGTCATTATAATATCACGGTAGGCTTGCCATACAATATGCTTATTTAAAACTACACGACGTACAGTTGAAAGTACGTGTTGTTCAGCTAAGACAGCACGATGTTATATCATTATAATGTCACGATAGGCTTATTATACAATTTGCTCATTTAAAATTACACCACGTACAGCTGAAAGTGCGTGATGTTAAGCTAAGATAGCACGTTGTTACATCATTAGAATGTCACGATAGGCTTACCACACGATATGCTCATTTAAAACTACATGATTTCAGTTGAAACTAGATGATGTTAAGCTAAGATAGCATGTTGTTATATCATTTGAATGTCACGATAGGCTTACCATACAATATGTTCATTTTAAACTACACAACGTACAGTTGAAAGTATGTGATGTTGAGCTATGATAGCACGATGTTATATCATAATAATATCCCGATAGGCTTGCCATACACTATGCTCATTCAAAACTACACGACGTACAGTTGAAAGTACGTGTTGTTGCGCTAAGATAGCACGATGTTATATCATTATGACGTCACGAGAGGCTTATCATACAATGTGTTGACTTGAAACTACACGATGTAAATTTGAAGTAGTTTGGTCTTGACTTGAAACAGTAAAATGTTAAGTTATAAAAACAGAAGGTAAAGTCAAAATAAAACAATGATAGGATGACATATACTTGTGCAGAGTTGGAGATGTTTGGTGTTGACTTCGAATATAGTACAAATATTAGATCGTTTTATGTTAAATTGAAAGACAATAACGATGCGTAAAACATTACAGAATTATGTGAATTGAAACTGCAATTCTATGGAAAAGAATAAGGGACAAATCCCCAGGATTTTTTCTCCTTCATTTGCAAGTTGATGAATATTAATGAAATTTAACTCCGGAGGCAAAATTATATACAAAGAAAGTTTTCCATAAATTCATAAAGCAAAAGAATTACCCATCGCTATATATTACACTTGAATACAGTTTTGCCGTATATTTTACATGTTTTGTTTGGATGTTTTTTTTATGATTAAAAACCAGACTTTTTTTATGAACAATATTTAAGAAAATATTTATCTATGTTGTGTGTTAATATATACAACATAATATTGTGCTTATAAGACTTATGACTGTGAGAGTCAAATTTTACCTATATAAAATCACATCTATGTAAGAGTTATCGGAGAATTTGTATTTACCACTCCCGTTTTCCCCGAAATAGAACATAAGAATCTGGAGTCTTAATCTTTAAAAACAAAGATCAACTGATATGACAAATAATACGCTTAGCGTAGGACTGAGAGGGTCAGAGCTATTTCAGAATATGACCCCCCCCCCCCCCCCCGATCTTGTTAGAGGTATATGAAAATTTGAATTTTCTTTTCCACGAAATAAAACAAAAGAATCTGGACTTAATCAAAAGCGATGCGATTACGATTTCCATAGAATGTCGACTAGTTCGTTGAAAATTCGGCTAAGCAAGTAAAGTATAATGTCTTGTAACAAAGCAGTGTTTATTCATATTCACATCACACTTACATGTTCTCGTCCTGATATGCATGTAATATTTGCCACTGTACGTAAAACACACCCCTTTTCCCCGAAATAAAACCAAAAAATCTGGACTTAATCAAAACCGATACTATTTGGATTTCCATAGATTGTCAGAGACGTTTTGTCAACTTGTTTGTTAAAAATTCGACTAAGCAAGCAAAATATGTCTTGTACAGAGCCAAGATTTATTCATATTCATATCACACTTACATATTCTCGTCCTTATATGCATGTAATAATTGCCACTGTACACTAAATACTAAAACATTTTCATCAATTCTTTTTTATGAAAAGGAGCCTACTTTAAGCACGTTCATCGATTTGACACCCTGTAATTCATGTTTTTTGGGAGCTCCTCGAAAATTATAACACATTCCTTCTTTATTTGCAAAATCGCCAAGTGACGGGTTTGCCACATATGAAACATGATCTGCTTACCCTTCTGGAGCACCTGAGATCACCCCTTTTTTTTAGGGTTTCGTGTTGCTCAGTTTTTGGTTTTCTATATGTTGCGCTTAATATACTGTTGTTTGGCTTTTTATTTTTTTTCTCTCGTTTATTTCGGCTGATGAGTTTTTGTCATGACATTGTCAGTTTGGTTAATAGTTTTATTATCCCTTTTGTATCTTTCGCCTTCTTTTTGTCCATTTTTGTGTATTTTTTTTTTCGATTCTCCCCTCCCCCTGAACAGTATAATAGATAGATAAATGAAAACAGAAACCCCTTTCAACAAAAGGAGATCTACAAGTAACTCGACGTGACCGAAATTGTAAATTTCTTCCTCATTAGATATATTGCCCTTAGGGTAGATCGGGTGTCTTCCGCAATCTTAGGGAGCTACCATTTGATTTTTATTGGGGGGCTAGGATGAAATTAAAAAAAAAAGCAGGACAGGAGTTTTGAGTTAAAAAAAAGCAGGATAAGCAAATTGGCAAAAAAAAGGCAGGATGACAATGTATGTAAAAAAAATCAGAATAAACTAATAATAAAAAATGCAGAACCGAATAGAGTGAAAAATAAAAAGGCAGGACAGAGATAACAACTAAAAAAAAGGCAGGACAAAATTTGTCATCCTAGCCCTCCCCTCTCCCCTAAAAATCACATGGTAGCTCCCTTAGATTCTCATATAGCACAACACAATCGGTCTAGATCTAAAAAAATATACACATTTTGAGAGAGGAATGTTATTCATATGTAGTACTTTTCATTTTGATGAAGAAAATTATGTGATTTATCTGATTAAAACGATTATTTGTTTTTGAATACAGAACGTTTTTTGCATATGTTTTTCAACTTTTCCATATAGGGGAGATAACTCGGATAACATTATCTTTTGTCGTTTTTTATTTTTTTTAAATTTTTTGCCATGGCATTGTCAGTCTGTTTTCGACTTATGAGTTTGAAATCCCTTTGGCATATTTCGTCTTTAATGATGAAATGTGTAGGGACTTTATCTATTTTGTTTTGTAGACAGAAAACGAGTCTCGTGATCCCAATTTTTATTGTTTTTTTCTAACATTGAGTTTTCCATTTATAGTTATAAAAAATCTGACAAAACTGCATAACCTGTATAGCTTGCAAAATGCTCTGTGGCCCAAACTTTTTATTATGTTTTTTCAAAAAAGAATATACTACATTTTGGCAAATAATTAAAAAAAATGTACCGATTTTAATTTAGACCACACTCATGAAAATTATAAGAGAGAGAGAGAAACTGTTGACATAAAAAAAAAAACATATCTACAAATTAATCAAACTCGCAAGACCAAAATAATTCATGGAATATAACAATTTTAACAGATTTTTGATTTTTTTCTTTTTCTTTGAAAACACATATAGATAGAGAGAAGCTGCAAAGAACCAAAAAATCACTATGGACAAGAAAATAAGTGACGGAAATCATTAATACACCAGTTTCACATTTAACTGCGCATGTCTAACCTAATTAGCCAAACTGTGAAATCACGCGATAATTCCCGAGAATTCATCGACTTGGGGCTTACGGTTGATGTAAGCAGTGACCATGCAGATCTGGTAAAATAATCACCTGATTAAGTGTTTGCGTTTATATGTACACGAGCAACAATTGAATCAAAATATATATTGACGAGACAACTTTATTAACAATGACACATTAAAAGATTTTTAAACGGACTACTGTTGTGTTGTAGAGTAACAGACGATCTAATATGACGCCTGACGTTGTACCTTTAATTGTCACGAAGAAATGCTTGGATTCCCGCTGAGGTCGTTCACTTAGCGGGAAGAATAACATAGAAAAAATAAGCGGGGATCACTTCATATCCATATATTAGGTCACTGATCAATTAAGAAGTCAATTAACACCTTAGCCATGTGGAATCCTAGTTTTACCTTGTACAATCTCACCAGGTGACAATTGATAAAAACGTACCCTTTTCTACATACAGTTGCTGAAAAGGGGACGACCATTTGATATTCTGACGGAAGACAGAAGAATTTTTTCGGATTGAATATTCATCGTCATCTGTTGCTACCTGGGAATATTATACTGTCAATCACGATTTAATGTCACAGTTGCTACGCATTCTTTTTCTTTTTTTGCTGCGCGAAAAATTTACTTAACTTTTGTACACAATTATTTCCTGCATTTTGTAATACAGATGTTAAAAATGTAAACCCTGTTTCTGTATAAGATACATGTACATAATTTACACTGAGATATTGCGGTTAATGCAACTAGATATATTTTAATAATTCAGGAGGGGGTCATTTAGCAATTTGATCTTATTTTATGGTAAAGCAGGATATTCAATTACTGATAATGATATCTTATTGTAAATTCATTCATTATTAATCAGAATAAGAAAATAGATAATTTTTACATAACAAGGATTTTACTGGTACTACGTCAGAAGGATATGTCCACATTTTCTAATTATAAAACCAAATACATTTTCTAAAGAATATATAATTGCATTACCTGTTCTTCGAGATACTCAAAATGTTAGAGTGTTGAAATACAATATGTTATGAGTAAGTAAATGTATACATGAACGCATGCTGATTAATCAATATAAGTAATGACAGCTGTATAATAAAAATAAAAAAAAAACTACATCATTTGTTACAAAAATCTAATGTGCATGTCTTACTATACGTTTAAAATCCCTGTATATGTACAATACATAATAGCTAGGGGGGGGGGGGGGGTCACATTCTCATATAGCTCTGACCCTCTCAGTCCTTATTATTTGTCATATTAGTTGATCTTTGTTTTTTAAGATTAAGACTCCAGATTCTTATGTTTTATTTCGGGGAAAACGGGAGTGGTAAAAACAAGTTCTCCGATAACTCTTACATAGATATGTGATTTTATATGAGTAAAATTTGACCCTCACAATCATAAGTCTTATAAGCACAATATTATGTTGTATATATTAACACACGACATAGATAAATATTTTCTTAAATATTGTTCATAAAAAAAGTCTGGTTTTTAATCATAAAAAAAAAATCTAAACAAAACATGTAAAATATACGGCAAAACTGTATTCAAGTGTAATATATAGCGATGGATAATTCATTTGTTTTATGAATTTATGGAAAACGTTCTTTGTATATCATTTTGCCTCCGAACTTGCAAATGAAGAAGAAAAAATCCTGGGGATTTGTCCCTTATTCTTTTCCATAGAATTGCAGTTTCAATTCACATAATTCTGTAATGTTTTACGCATCATTATTGTCTTTCAATTTAACATAAGCCGAGCTAATATTTGTACTATATTCGAAGTCAACACCAAAAATCTTCAACTCTGCACAAGTATATGTCATCCTATCATTGTTTTATTTTGACTTTACCTTCTGTTTTTATAACTTAACATTTTACGGTTTCAAGTCAAGACCAAACTACTTCAAATTTACATCGTGTAGTTTCAAGTCAACACATTGTATGATAAGCCTCTCGTGACGTCATAATGATATAACATCGTGCTATCTTAGCTCAACAACACGTACTTTCAACTGTACGTCGTGTAGTTTTGAATGAGCATAGTGTATGGCAAGCCTATCGGGATATTATTATGATATAACATCGTGCTACCATAGCTCAACATCACATACTTTCAACTGTACGTTGTGTAGTTTTAAATGAGCATATTGTATGGTAAGCCTATCGTGACATTCAAATGATATAACAACATGCTATCTTAGCTTAACATCATCTAGTTTCAACTGAAAATCATGTAGTTTTAAGTGAGCATATCGTGTGGTAAGCCTATCGTGACATTCTAATGATATAAAAACGTGCTATCTTAGCTTAACATCACGCACTTTCAGCTGTACGTGGTGTAATTTTAAATGAGCAAATTATATAATAAGCCTATCGTGACATTATAATGATATAACATCGTGCTGTCTTAGCTGAACAACACGTACTTTCAACTGTACGTCGTGTAGTTTTAAATAAGCATATTGTATGGCAAGCCTACCGTGATATTATTATGACATAAGATATTGCTATCATAGCTCAACATCACGTACTTTCAACTGTACGTCGTGTAGTTTTAAACGAGCATATCGTGTGGTAAGCCTATCGTGACATTCTAATGATATAACAACGTGCCATCTTAGCTTAACATCACGTACTTTCAACTGTACGTTGTGTAGTTTTAAATGAGCAAATTGTATAATAAGCCTATTGTGACATTATAATGATATAACATCGTAATATCTTAAATTAACATTACAAAATTTCAACTGTACGTCGTGTAGTTTCAAGTGAGCATCTTAGCTTAACACGTTGCATCGTGTTGTTTTAAGTCAACAAATAGTATGGTAAGCCTTTCGTTTCAATATAGTAGTGTAGCATCGTGTTTTCTTAACTTAACATCATGTACTTTCAACTGTGCATCATGGTGTTTTAAATCAACAGATTGCATGATAGACCTATCGTAATATCACAATGATATAACATCGTACATTCTCAGCTCAACATTTATTAATAACATGTCAGCACCATACATTTTAGCTATTCATTTTATTTGTTATCATAGCTATCGAATTGTATGACTGAGCAGTATCCATCTGCAAGCTAACATCATGCAACGTCAACTTCACATCATGTTCTTTAAACCCAACGTTACGTGTGTTTGGCATATCATCACAACATCGTGACTTATCATTATACTATCACGACTAAAGCACTTGTCATTGCAAGTCAACATTGTGCAAATTCAACTTAGCATATTGTAATTTAGAGTTAGCATTTTGATGACTCAATTCAACATCACGCTGTCTTAACTTTACATTTTAAGCTTCAGCATAAAGTTTTGTAAATATCTAATATATGACAGCTGAGGCTTTCCATATATTTTCACGTCTAATTTTTTCGAGTACTCCGGCCTGCTCTTGTCACGTGAACTTTATATTGTCTTTTCGTGAATATAACAATTTAAAAGTCATGTCTGTGCAGATTAAAAAAAACTAAAGATAAATATTTTTATGAAGTAGGTTATCCGTTAAAATATTTTTACTATGTTTTATACAATTCTAAGAAAAGGTTGTCTCGATTTCTGTACTTATAACATATATATTTGCAGTCTTATCGATCTATTAACTTTCAATGTTTACATCGGGTAAGGTCCGTTTGAATTTGCTTAGTAACTGAATTTCAAAAGTGTTAATCTTTGCTGCATATCAATCGATTCCATTGGCATCCCCCCTCCCGAACTTCTCTGATCTAGATGCATACATATACAGATATTTGGCGTGTTCCAGAGAGGTATCCAGCCAGTAAAAAATAATTTGAAGTTGAGACTCCTGAAACTATTCGCATACAACATTTTAAACCCATTACACACAAAGCTTCTTTAGCCTGCTGTACTCGTTGTTTGCTATTTGAAGAGGGAAATGATAACATTATATAACAATTTTGTTTTTATTTCAATTACATTTTATTGAACGTTTTCTTGTGAATTTACGATTTTAAATAGCGTCCTTGCTAAAACGAGACAAACATTGAAAAGATCAAGATTTCTGTGTTTACAAGGGAGGTAATATTTTGTCACTAGACTTCCCACTGGAACTGTTATCAAAAACTGCTCAAAACTTTGTCCAACTTCGAGGAATACAATAATTATGATAGATGAAAAATTTAATCATCTACAATGACAGATGAAAAATTGAATGATCTGCAATGCTCAGCAATTTTCAAAAAAAAAATTTGGAGAGGAAGAATAAAATCGTGAAATACAATTAATGATTTTACATTAGATATTTTAATGGTTGATTTGTAGATTTGTTAAATTTTTAACCCAATTCATGACTCCATTCCACCGTCCACTCAACCTTTTAACGCAATTTTTAACCAATGACTTCACTCCAAAACTCCACTTCACGACTTCACTCCACTCAACTGTTTCGTACATGCCTTCCAGAAATTAGAACGTAAACTATTTATTATCAGAAGTTAATTTTCTGATGGAATCTGTGTGAGGCTTAACGAGTTGGGTTTAACCACGAAAACATTGTTCTACATTTGCGGATCCAAAAGGCCAGACCCGGGGTTTAGAAACCCCCCCTTCTTTCGATTTAAAAAAAAAAACAACAATTTATTATGTGAACGTTTCATGGTGTTCCGGGGGTTGGAACCTCCCTTTTAAAAATGGCTGAATCCGCGTCTGTGCTAGAATATACACTCGTTATACTTGTGTAATAAATGTATTCCCTGTTCTTATTTACCTCAAGCAGATTATGTTCTAATCCTTTCTTATGATTTTACTACACATCTCAATCGATATATACCAGTAATTTTATTTTACGAGTCGCAACACACCAACTGCACACGTGGTTGAAATAATTGCTGATCGATCGTTATGTACGACACATTCTCATTCCGCTCATAATACATCTTGACAATTATCTGCATATCAGAGTTTCGCACAAAATTGTTCATTGACGAAATTAAGTTATTCAAAATGAGTATTAAACCTAATGCCTTTTGGGAATGATATATGGTCAGTATGGCTAAATTTATTCTGTCTTTTTAATCAAAATTACTTTTGTTATTTATGATTTATTCCTCTAAAGGGAACTGCATAGAGGCTAGTATGATAAATAACACATGTACATATATTATGTCCACGAATATATATATTTCCGGGTTCATGTATGAACATGAATAAAAACGGGAAAGAGATAAAATCATTCTACACTTTATACATTTTCCGGTGACAATTTTTATATAGTTGATCAGCTTGGATTAAAAATTAGCTCAAAAATGTATGTATGCTATCAACTCACTACATGAATTACTAGAATATTATAATTATTAGAATAAAAAGCGTCTTACTTTTCCAGTCTGTGTGGTAAAAAGACAAGTCTACTAAGTCCAAACGTATAACTCGCTATCTTCCGAACAACACTGGATTGTTATCATGGTTATCGCGATCATTCAATTTCCTTGATTATTTACTTTCAATAGCAGAGTCTAATTTTGGACAGGCAGCTTTAAAGTATACATTAAGGAACTGATTGATTGAACTATGATACCGCATATAGATGAATGTATACGTTATTTTTGGAATATTACGACGAAATCATTTGGACGTTTTGCTATTTATTATCTGTAAAGAAAAGATACCAAATACACACATCTACTTAAAGTTAAAGATAACGCTAGCTGACACGTTTTATTTTATCAGTGAGATATGACATGGTAATACACGTGTCACGACAACCTAGTAATGAATATTTAGACTGACAACGAATAAATTATATAATTAAACGAAATTTTGATTGAAGTTTAATTAAAAATCCGTGAAACAATACAGTACATAGGTGAGGGTGTGGATGATATAAAACAAAAGAATACAGAAATGAAGGACTCCCCATCCAGACCCTCATAGGTGGGCCCATAGGTGTTACGTGAGATGAACAGCCTCGTCATGATATCAGACTTCACAAATGCAACAACTATGTACCACTATTGTTTCACGGAATTTTAATTAAACTTCAGTTAAAATTTCTTTTAAAATATAAGATTCCATTTCACAAATATGGTACATAGCTGTCTCGTGAGATGTTTAGAGATATTGCATCTTTTTTATCCGAAAGATTCCTGGAGATTAGAATCAGTAATTAATACACATATATGAAGTTAACATATTTATCTAATCATGGATCTGATCAACATATTTACATTGCATTACTGATAATCGCATTACAGAAACTGGTATCTATCATGGTTAACAGGCTTATAATAGAATTTACGAAAAGTGCATTGATTAGTCCAGTCTGCGGTGCGTAAAATAGTCGAAAGTGGTAAACCTTTACTATAAGCTTGAGAAACAGACGCTGATCTCACACTGTGAGGTTTAAATGCGGAGCAATATATACCAGCTACTATTATAAGATTCTGAGGGGGGGGCTGACAAATTTGATGAGGTCAGAATATTTATTTCCAACATAAAATGGGTCAGATAATTTATTTTCACTCAGACCAGGGCCAGAATATTTATTTTTCTGCTCATCCTCAAATTGACACAAAAACTGCCCCTCCTCGTCCCCCTCAGAATCAAATGTTCATCCCCTAAAGTAATTTAACTTTAACGTGGGACAGTGGTGTAACAGCATATAATATAAACAAACTATAAAAATCAGTTGAAAAGAGCATAACTCATCAGATCGATACAAAGGAGAAAGGCAAGTAACAAAAACACAGAACGGACGTGGCAGGGTGTTTATACATCCCCACAACAAAAAAGACACTGAGTACAGATCTGAGAGTACTCACAGTTACTGAAAGCTAGTTCAAGCCAATAACAACTACTAGTAATAAAAAATCTAAGTATCTAAACTAAAATATCTATCAGTCCACATCCAACATCCAATGGATTTAGTGTAAAGACGTCATTTACAGTCAGAGAAAATATGACCTTGTGCAATGCCAAATTACAGGTATCGACAGATTTTAGAACCGTGAATATGCATTTGTAACAATGAAATTTATTAGTTTGGTTTTAATTTATTGATAACAAAATCAATATTTATACCAATTAAACAATATTCAAAGATCTAATTACAGTTTTGAATTAGTAACCTTTTAGAATAAGTTTATTTAAAGGATTGATGAGTTTACCCGAATCGTATTTGAAAACTAAAGACTGAGCAAAACGAACTCCACCAAAAACCGGGGGGATCTCAGGTGCTCCGGAGGGGTAAGCAGAAAAAGAAAAAGAAAAAGACAAACAGACAAACAACAGTACACAAAACACAACATAAAAGGGTAAAGTTTTTTTGGTTTTTAAAGTAAGTAAGTAATTTGTGGTAACGAAAATCCTGACTTAATAACTCATTTAAATTCATAAATTCACTACAGACACAGGCATAACTATTTTGCATTATCTGTAAATATTGGAGCGAAGCTAGCCAACATTTTTTGAAACAAATTGAATATTTTGGCCAGAAAATTTATTTTCATGTGTAATAAGGCAAGATTATTTATTTTCACCTAAATGGAGGCCAGAATATTTATTTCGAAAATCTTAACAATATCATTCGAAAACTCTAAATTACGTATATCTAATAAATAAATAGACTGTAACCTTTGTGCTGTCAACAAAGACTATAAAGAAACACATTTCAAAGTTATACACAGCTAACAGTTCTAACTGACCGGGGCTATGGTATAAAAGGGAGACAGTTCAAATATTGGTCAGGGTTAAGAAGTGAGAAGCATTTTTCAAAATTTTAATTCTAAAATTGCTTTTTTCTTTGCTATTAAACTTGTGCAGTTGTCATAAACTCCGCTCCATCCCGTTAAAGACACATCTGATGTAATTATAAGTTCGGTATTTCTTACACGTACGCACTCAGTATTGCTGGTCTATATACTTTTTCGATCTAACAATTAATATCTTGCTTACACATTTCATTGAGACGGCATGTTGCGTCATAATTGCCTCGGTGTTTCCGTAACTGTTCGCTTTTTGTTATATGCAGTCTTTTGTGAAATAATTGGGCATACGGAACCCCGTATTCGCTTGCTACCATTTTTCCTATTAAAGTAGAAAATTCTCTGATAGAAATGTAATCTTTGCAAAAAAAAATTTTTAGTACATACTAAGTTCCTTGAATCTTTTTGTGCGAGACTTATATTGCCAACCGGCTGTGGGTAGACGAAATAATTACGATTGACATACCTGGTGAGGCCTGCTACTAATGATTCCGACAACAAAGGTAGGAGTGTTATACACCATTGTGCAGATAAATCAATTTAGATTTACGGCATAACAAGTTTTAGTGGGGTTGACAACCGAAAAATCGAGATATAACAGAAGTTCGCGACCGGGTGACATTTATCAAAAATGCGAGTTAAGTACCTTATGTTATTACTATACTATATATAAAAAATATTAATTTTCGCGAACCATTTAGGTCACGGAAATTCCAAAAATTCCCAAGAGTAAGGAGAGTTGTACAAATAATGTGAGTACATAGAACCCCGATCCAATCCATCTTTTATACAAATAGTTTATTATTCCCTGTTTTATATCTATTTACAGCATTCCGTTTTTTTATAATTCCTATTTAATTGTGCAAAAAACTGCATTAAAAATAGATATTCCCAAAGTTAAAATTCCGCTGATTGGTTGAACTACTGAGGTGATCCCTAAGATTCACAAACATAACTATAAATACATTTCATCCGCTGAAATGTAATTCTTACGTGAAGCTACTGTAAAGGTAATATATTAATCCCGATGTAATCTTCGATATCAAATGAAGCGGAAACTGTATACCAGAAGAAGAGAAGACACTGACAGATTGTTAAATGAACGTCTATATAATGTTGTTACATAAAATCCGATAGTGAGTAAGGATCTAACCCGCCATAAGGAAAATTCCATAAAGAAGAATTCTTCGACTTTGAAAACGGAGAATATTATCTTTTTGTTTTAAGAAATTCCGTTGAGCATTAATTACAATTCATTTGTATTGAATTTGGGTGCTGTTGACTTTTGTCGTTGAGAGCGGTAAGTAACAATCCCATTTCTTAGAAATGTAAACAATGGACAAAAATGTGATCCTTGACGATATGGGTCACTGACATTTTTCTCTGATTTTAATATCTAACCATTTAATAATTTCTGAATTATCTGTATTTGCAATATCTTTGTATATATATATATATAATATAGCTATAGTCTGCATGAACCAACACATTGAAAATATTATTTCAACAAACATGTTCAATACTTGAAGAAAAAAAAAACATGCAGTGAAATTTTTTGGCTAAAATACTCAGAAACGTGACGTCTATCCCCCCAAACCTGTCCTTTTTATAATTATGAACACTAAAACGCTCCATATGAAGCCAAAACATCTCCCTTTTTAGTTTTATGGAACGCTTAGTCATGTCCACCGTTATTAAATAGTGATTTGTAAACTAATCACTAATAAATGGCCTTATATTTTGGCAGTCACCATTACACATTAACACTGACAGCTACAATGTGGAACCCTTTCCCAATAGTATTAATTAAGGTATATAGGAAATTTTTTTCAGAGACAAGTGCCTGTGACCTGGTGGTAAGGTGTGAAATTGTAACCGATAACCCGTCAACACTTCTAGAACTGATTTATCACTCGTGATTTCAATTTTCAAGATTGTTTTTTACTTTACCAGCTCCAAAGTTTTCAGGAGTATTTAACAAGATATGAAATCTCACATTTAGTTCTCTTATCTAATTGTGTAATCTGACTAACCTGTGGAACTACAGTTTGTTTGGTTTGTGGAACTATTATTATTCATTCAACGACACAAACATAGTTTAGTAAGCTCTATCGTAGTCCAGAGCGAGGAATTCACGTTTTACAATGCGACTATTATTTTGCAAAAGTATGTCGCCATTTTTATACGACCGCAAATTTTTTTTTGCGTCGTATAATGCTATGTCGTCGTCGTCGTCGTCGTCGTCTGCGTCGGCGTCGTCCGAAGACACAATTGGTTTCCTGACAATAACTTTAGTTTAAGTGAATGGATCTCTAAGAAATTTTACCAGAAGGTTCAATACCACAAAAGGAAGGTTTGGGGGTTATGATACCAACAGTTTAGGAATTAGGGGCCAAAAAGGGGCCAAAAAGAAACATTTTTGTAGTTTCCGGACAATAACTTGTGTGTTAGTGTATAGATCTCTCAAAAAGAAATTGTACCACAAGGTTCCATATCACAAAGGTAAGGCTGGTATTGAGTTTGGGGGCAATTGCCCAAACGGTTCAGGAATTAGGGGCAAAACGGGGCCAAAAACAAGCATTTTTCTAGTTTCCAGACAGTAACTTGTGTTTAAGTGTATGGATCTCTCTAAAATTGTACTACAAGGTTCCATACCACAAAGTGAAGACTGGGATTAATTTGGGGGTAACTCCAAGGAGGAAGGGGATCAAAAAGTTTGGGGGGATTTGTTTTTCAATTTTTTTGGGGGTTCATATTTTTTTTCTTCAAAATTTTTGAAATTTCAAATGATTGCACAGTATTGCGCAATAGCAAGAAATCTTCAATTGTACAGTATTGCGCAATGGCACAGTATTGTTCAATACCACAGTATTGGGCAATAGAAAGAAATCTTCAATTGCACAGTATTGCGCAATAGCAAGAAATCATCAGTTGCACAGTATTGCGCAATAGCAAGAAATCTTCGATTGCACAGTATTGCGCATTAGCACAGTATTGCGCAATAGTAAGAAATCTTCAATTGCACAGTAATGCCCAATAGCACAGTATTGCACAATAAAACAGTATTGAGCAATAGCACAGTATTGCGCAATAGCAAGAAATCTTCAATTGCACAGTGTTGCGCAATAGCAAGAAATCTCCAATCATTATTGCACAGTATTGCGCAATAGCAAGAAATCTTCAATTGCACAGTGTTGCGCAATAGCATAGTATTGCGTAACAACAAAGTATTGCGCAATAGCATAGTATTGCTTAACAACAAAGTATTGCCCAATAGCACAGTATTGCGCAATAGCAAGAAATCTTCAATTGCACAGTATTGCCGCAATGCGCATTAGCACAGTGTTGCGTAATTTAAATTATTAATCAGTATCGCACGAATCAAATCAATACATGTATTTAAAGAGATGTTCTTTGTAAAACAAGTATAAATGCCTTCTGAGTCTCATGTTTTAATTACATAATAGTTATTGAAAAACTTGTCATTACCGTGATATATGGAATGACCACAGGACAGTTGTATTGACTAAGACAGCTATAATGACTGAGCCGTAGGCGAGGTCATTATCGCTGTCGCAGTCAATACCACTGTCCTACGGGCAGTCCATGTATCACGATAATGACCAGTTCTTCAATAACTATTATGTTTATTTCATTGAGGAACCAGGTTTTTAAAAATTCTCATACATTCAAATTGTTCAAAGCAAACTCGAGTTATTGTACGATTTCTATAGGAAAGAGTGAAGACCAGTCATAGTGATAACTATAAGTCACTGCCATTAAGTGCAACTTTTCAGTATATGGATACAAAATAAAGTTTTCTATAATTTTATAATAAACAAAAACATATGGTAAACAATTAAACCACTTCGATTGCGTTTTATTAAAGGGACATCACTCTAAACAGAGAAACCACGCCCCACTGGTCATTAACATGTAAAAGTCCGTTAACGACCGGTTTTCATGTCCGGTTTTCTGTTAAAGACCGATGGAATTTTTAACTGATGAATACAGAATGTCATGTGGCCCCTTGTTATCCAATAAGAGAAGCTAATTCGTAACCGATATGAAATAAATAACGTTAATGTATCTTTTAAAAAAGAATATAGATCATAGTTTGCACCGAAATTGTTTTCTCTACTGTTGTTGCGCTATTTATGACCGGACGGCTGTATTTAGAGAATTTCAGAATGGAGATGCATCTTTTACCGAGATGCTCTATCAATTGTCTGTATCTATTTGAAACTATAGGGTTATTTTGCTTATTTCTCAGTTTTGTTCTATAGTATTTTTAATATTATTGATGTTGATAATTTACCAAACTTAGGCAGGATATTTTAGATATAAATCGATATAATAAATTTTAAAACTACAAATAGGTACAGGTCTTATTAATGTGCCAAAAAGATCACAAGCTCGTACTCTGTAAATGCTGATGCATTAGATTTTACAAAAAGAGGTAGTTCATGCCTCTTTATAAGTCTTTATCAGTAGGACTAAATACTAGACTGTGTCAAGCTAGCCGTCGATATCAACCGGCGTTAATATTCTTGAGGCCAGCCTTCAATATATTCATGAGCCATCAATAATAATCATGAGATGGCTTGCGTTCGATGAAGTGTCGTAAGAAACTATCGATTATCATGTTAAGGATGTTCGCTACTCTGTCTCAAAATAACAAACTATTTAAAAGACTGTTATAAGTTGAAAGTATATGAATAAAGGAACTAAAAAAGCAGAAAAAAAATGAAGGGTCCGTGTGTATGTTTTCGAGATATAAGCCATTGAAAATTTGGCGGGAAATAATTCTCTCTAGACTTTTCATACATTTAACATTGGCACCCTTTTTCTTTACAAAATTATGAAAAAATAACAAGGATTTTATAGCATTTTCAAATATGGCTTTTTAAACTATATGTAATAAAATTATGAAAAGAAAAGTAGGGGTTAGCAGGGAAATTTTTTTAATGACAGTACATGGATAAAACCAGAGGATTCCGAATATCTGGCAAAAATTCAAAAACAAGAGGAGCGAACATCCTTAAAGTAACATTTTTTGTTTATATTTGATATTGTTTCAAACAGGCAAGTCAATGGGTGTCCTCTTCGAGGTCTGTTTTTACTTAATCAATTATAAAAAGGAGATATTAGTCTTCTGCAAGGTCTGCGTCTTTTAATAACATTTAAAATGAAAGTAAAAAAAAAAAAAAGGGTTTATGCTTCTTCAAAATTCTATGATAAGTGAAATAATGTAAACTGAAACAACAATGAATAACAGGATGATTAAATATAGAAATTTAACGAATACTTTGAATAAAGAAATTGAACGAAAGAGATGAAATATGCATTGTTTACTTTTTACACATTGTGACTTGGATGGATAGTTGTCTCATTGGCACTCATACCACATCTCTTATTTATAATTATGAATCTTGAAAACGGGACATTCCCCCGGACAAATTAAATAGAACAGTTCGTATAAATATCTCTGACTTCTCGAAGTATTTAAATATTTTACAGTTATACATTACACGTAACTGAAAGAGATTGAAAAGGAATTAATTGCCATATGGGTATTCCATAATCTGTTCGTTATCTACACATATAGTCCCATCTCTAAAGTAAATGCGATCGTTTATCTTCCATTTTCAACAGACCAGACAAACAGAAAGTTTTACAATTAAAGAAAAAAGAAGAAAAATAATAACCGACAGTTACTTTTTCAATGACCTTTCATTATTCAAAACTACGGAGACCAATCAGAGTCTTAACAAAATCAGGTTATTACCATTCAGAGGTAGGCATTGCGTTTAAAATGGCCCATATAACTTAAAACCCTAGACCCGAACGAGTGTGTCAGCAAAGGTTAGGGGGAGTACCCTAGTATATCACAAAGTCGAAATGTGAATTGGATGACCTTGTTTATATTCATTGTCTGCTAATAAAGTACATGAAGTAATTGCTGATCGTGAAAGAAGAAAGTAATATCTTTTTCAAGTTCATTTGTTTTTTTCTACTTATCATGCATTCAATTTTTTGGGTGTATTAAAGGGCAATTTTAACAAAGTTTTGGTGCGTTGTTGTTTGGTTCAATATTGCTAGATTTTTCCGGATTGATCATTTATATTCATCTATTTCCACGCATTCTTATTTTTTGCCGCGTAAAAATTTACTTTCACTTATGTACACATTTGTCTCCTGCATTTTCTGTTGCAGAATATCCCAATATAATGCATATCTCCTATGGCCAGACAGATATACCAAAAAAAAAAAAAAAATGCTAGATTTTTTATTTTGTTTATCTTAAATTTAAACACTACGATGACATCTGGATTTATAGATAACTGTCATAGATTGACTGCATTCGTATGTGTCTTGAACAATCTGATTTCTAATAATATGATTGGCTAACAGGTAACACATCTGACCCTCTAAGATGACATTTTTTCAAAGAAAAATCACTTTTTCAAAAAATTAGTATCTTATGAAATACTAGTAGGTTTCTCCAAATTATAATTTTAACGGAACATTTCGTTTTTTAAGTTTATTGGGGACCTGAAAACAAATATAATAAGAAAAACTACTGTGGATTCATTTATTTTCGTTTCTTAGTGGGTAAAAAGAATCAGCGAATTTAGATTTTGAACGAAGTATAAATTATTAAATATCTATGAAAATGCAATTCTATCTCAGTCAAAGATAATTAATACCCACGACAATACATGGGAGTTTTGAACGGAGCGCGGCAACCCGACTTCTCTTTCCTTGCAGAATTTTTTTTCTGAGTAATAAACATATATCTTAGGTGTTCCAAAGCACCATTTTTTTATTTGGTCTTTCTATAAATTATTTGGAAACTTGAGGTGACATGGTTACTAAAGCTTATAAACAGGAAAAAAATGAAAGGAAAACTTGATTGGTTTACTCTGATGATGGTTGTTATCTGATATGCAATGACATATTATGTGAAATTTTCACTGTAGTACTGAACAGGATAAAACTTTACTCATGCCATGGATTTCTTTATTTGAAACAAAGATAAATTCTGCACATTTTTTTGAAAAATGACAAGTTAACAAAGACTTATAGGGGAAAACAATGATGGTATTACTCCCCCACCACAAGTGTATCGAAAAAAGTATAACAAACATACCGGTATATTCAAAAAGGGGAAGTCCATTAAAGCTGACAAAATCAAACTTTATCAACCAACGGAACGAGTAAAAACAACTGTCATATTCCTGAATGCGTTTTTAATTTTCCATAGAGTTCGGTATTTTTGTTATTTTAATTTTTTTTTGTATGTCAGTTGTTTCTAGTTCCGTTATATTGATAAAATTGGGCGAGCAACCTAAATAGTCATAATGTTAGTGAGACAATAATTGGGACCAAGCAGCCAACACGGTGTAAACATATATCACAGACTAACAACACATCCATCTGACTTTAAAATTAATGACAGTCACGGTACCAATTTTACTGCACATGATGCGAATTGCGATAACTAATGTCTTAACGGAGATGCTCTAAGCCAAAATATTTCAAAATCCAAAGCTTAATGCAAACGTCGTAGAGCTGATAGAACCAAAATGTACTAGAACAGAGCCAAACCCAGGTAAGACATCAGAGCAATGCATGGGTAATAAAATACACCACTTATATAGTACTTGAAGGTAAATCCAGAGTGCTCCGGACACATGAAATTTATAACGTGTCGTTTTCAATTTTTAAATAATTTTATTTTGTAAAGCCAAAATAACCATAAGCGTTAACACAAACATAGCTCACATCATTATTTTAGAAATCGAACAGGAGTTTATGCTTTGATAGGGATGTTGCTCATATCAAAATACATAATCTGATTGAAATTCAGATCTATCGTAACTCGCTTACTCGTCGAAAACGATAAATAGATTGATCAAAATATAAATGAAAAGATCTCAAAAAATGAAGGTTTAAAACAATTTGATTAAGAGAAAATTAAAACAAATCTGAACACTGACGGACTAAGGTCTTATAAATGTTTGACGAGTGTTGTTTTATAGATTTATAGTCGATTGATGTCGAAATCAAGCTGCCAAAAACGGGTTTATAATACGATTCCGTTTTACCATAATACTAATCAATTAGTCTAATATGACGTCCTTATTACGCTTTGTAAACAAAGCCGTGTTCTAATTAACACGAAATATGTTTGACACATGCGCACAAACTGACTGTTTGCATTCTCGTTATTTTCATTTTTATCCTTATAATATATATATATATATATGTTAGTAGCTTACATAAAATTCTATTATATATTGTTATTAAAACACGATATATTTACCCTGCTATTAGATTTTAAACTTATTAAATATGAAAATGTAATGTACATAATTCATGGGGAGGAAACTGGAATAGCCAAACATTCCTAAGGTATTTTCGCACGCTTCCACCTAGAAAAATACCGTATTTGTCCTATTAGAATCGAAATAAACGAGAATTATTTTTTGGTCAAGTGTTGTGCGTACTCATATCGGTGTCAAATGTTTAGCTAAAGCCAATCACTGCTAATCCACTTCTTCAGTATTTGCCATGTGACATCAAGGTCATCACAGTTATTTGGCCATTGAATAAAAATTACATAATTCCAAATATTAGCAAGTTCAACAGGAATGTCTTTTATAGTCATGTCTTTTGATATGACTATAATGTTTTCTATGTTTTTCATCCTTATTTCATGCTTCACTCTTTCAATTTCGAACAGACAGTCATGTGAGGTTTTGAATTCTGGAGTAAGTAAAAATATAACATGTCTGCTACTTTCAATGCTCTCTGCCTCTGTATCAAAATATGACTTTCCGGGTAAAAAGTCGCGATCTTTTAAGCATATTTTTAGTTTCCACTCGTTCTCTAATTTTGGAATAAGACAACTTGTAATCCAAGGTATGCAGTCCCCGCCATATGAAACGAAAACGTCATAAGTGTAACTTTTACCATATTTTTTTTCAACTATTTTTCGGAATTTGCGGTAGAAAAATACAGCTATATTCCATCGTTTACTGTAAATTATTAGTAAAACAGCACCTATAATACTGGTTCCCAACAAAGTTGAAGAAACTGTCAGCCATATTGAATTTCGGCAGTGGGAAAATAAATCATGCATCTTTTCATATGCTTCGAGTACAGTTATCACGGTACCGTTTAAAAGTGTACATTTGAATGATCTGTTGTCTAGATTTACTTTGGTTTCTTGTATCCACTTGATAAAATCCAAATTATCACATTTACATTCAAATGCATTGCCATCAATATATAAGGACAAACCATTTTTTTTGTTCATTGCATCCGCCCAAACACGTGTATCATAATCTACTGTTGAAAGCAAGTTATTGCGAAGGTCAAGTGTTTTAATAGTACTACAAACAATGATCTCAGTAGGAACGGACTGAAACAAATTTTGAGACAACTGTAATTCTGATAGATGATCCAACTCAAGAAATAAATCATCTGGCAAAATCCAGAGTAAGTTTGAAGACATATCCAAATGTTCGAGATTTTTCAATTTTCTGAAAAAAGCTATGAATCTTTTAAAAAACATATTATCCAAAGGATACATAGCATATAGCAAATTAGCACTTCTCCACAATAAAGTTTTCACATTAATGAAACTTACTAGCTCTATTTGGTACAGTGCTGCATGGAAATGGCCATCTAAGACTAAAGTTTCAGTTTTGTATGAAGCATTTCCTTCGAAAAGAACAATGTTATTTGAATAACTAAAAGACACATCAAGGTAAGTCAAATTGCTTCCGTGAAGATTCATGAAATATCTTAGGATATCATCGCATAGTAAATTACTTAAAATCAATTTTTCTAAAGAACGTGGCAAAA
This sequence comes from Mytilus californianus, assembly GCF_021869535.1. Classification (NCBI taxonomy): domain Eukaryota; kingdom Metazoa; phylum Mollusca; class Bivalvia; order Mytilida; family Mytilidae; genus Mytilus; species Mytilus californianus. Next base: position 52,884,376 of record NW_026262679.1, on the reverse strand, counting down.
ATATGACGTTGTTAGAAGAAGGATAATTTTGTTCGTTATTATGATGAAAATCATTTTCTTCCAGCCTATATCGCACTGGAATAAAGGAATAGTCAAACGTTTGCAATACGATGGATTTGTTAAAAAATGTATTCAGCTCATCGATTTGTCTCCCATTAGTAAATGCAAATCTATTTCCTTTAAAGTATAAATGTTTTAAACATTCTGGTCGATCAAATGACAATAGCGAGTTTTCTTCAAAATCCACTATCCCGTTGTCGGATAAATCTAAAGTTTCTACACAAATAGTTTTCAAATATCTCATCATTTCTTTTTTGATTGTTAACACAAACGGATATTCTTCATTATCAAACATTGGACAATTGAGACCTCTTAGATTAATTATGTCCAAAGTCCTGCCATTATAAGATGACAGCATACTTAAAGCCTGTTTTAAATGCATGCATGATTCTTCAAAATTTAGTTTGGCAATATTTGGAAAAGGGGAAAGAGCGTTATCCTCAACATGTAAAAAATAATGAAGACATCTAGTCAGTGTTAATTCTTCTAGATTTAAAGAAAAATTTTCAAATGTGTTTTCTCGCAGATATTTCAAAAAGCAACGATCGAATATTAACGATTTCAGGTTTTGTAAGTTTTTAAAACCTTGTCCAAAATCTGGATAGGGAGCCAGATCTAAAGCCAAATATACTATTTTTTTTAAAACAGCAAATGCTTCATCAGGGTAACGGTACACATCGTTGTTATGTTCTTGTATATTCCGTTGTATGTCTAAAATGGTCAAATTTTCAATCGGTAAAAATATTTTGGGTGTGTAGACAGTTAACAAATCCAAAGTGTTGTCCGACATATTCAAAATATTTAATCGATTTAATCCAAAGAATGCATTATCCTCAATTTTATGAAGTTTGTTTTCAGCAAGCGTTACTTTTTGTAAAAATCTGTATCTTTTAAATGAGAATTTGCTGATAATTTGAAATTTATTTCTCCTCAGATTCAGAACGGTTATGTCACGGGGAAGCGTCTGCGGAACTTCGCTTAAGCCTCTACTACTGCAGTCAGCTACCTTAACGAATTCTTTTGAATCTTCTGGATCTGCAATGTTGCACTCTTTGGTACATACTAAAGAAAGTGACATGCAAAATATAGGCACAATCTGATATTTACACATCCTAATTATATCTTTTAACATAATTCGCATAAAATAAGTTCAAACAAAAATATAGTTTTCCCAATCTACTTGTAGTATCCTGTTCCTCTTTGCTATCAGTGATTCAGTTGTAGTCATATAACTGTACTTATTAAAACGGTCTGTCAATACTTAGTAACATAAACTATGTAATGATGTCTACTTAAAAAATCCAAGTGTAACTTGTACAAAAATATTGCAAATGTTTTCCATTTGAAATCTTTCAACTCGTCGTTATTTGCAGAAGCAAACCCTGTCCTTAAGAATCAATAGATATTATAACTTCCTGTTTTTGGTAACTTGACAAATAAATGTTATCTATCGTACTGATATCAAAATAAATTTGTAGTTAGAATAAAATCAATATAGAATCATATGTTCAAGTTATTATAAAAACCAGTGGTGATCTCTTACATTTTTATGTATAGCAATTTGACAAAGTTGATATACAACTTTGAGCTTTATTTTTAAATCGGAAATTGCTTTTAAATGATCAATACAACAAAAAATAAAAGTAAAAAAAAAATTAAATGCTATTTCGTCAAATATCATTTAAGATTTGAATGCTTCCTTTTATAATTTTATTGGGTTGTAAAAGTGTCGAGTGAAGCACATTTTGTATAATGCGCGGAAGCGCCTCTGTTGATAAACAAAGAAACTACTAAATAACTAATGTTCCAACTCCATTGGACAAAATTGACTTTGATGTATTTGGTTATTGTTTTTGTCCACGTGACACTTACCAAAGAGGAAATCCTAGATAATAATAGGTCTGTTTTATGTTCCTTTGGAATTTCAACCAAAGATGAAGAACTGGATCTTCCATCAATGTATTGGATACCTAAACTACATAAGTGTCATAGCAAACAAAGTTCTATTGCTTGGTCTTCCAAGTGCTCCACGAAATTTCTTTCTAAATTATTAACATCAATTTTATCAGCAAAGCCGGGCTTCAAAGGTATTGTGAAACTACATATTCTAGAGGTTTTGTGAATCAGATGTGGAAACTAAAAAAATCCAAAGATCTTTTAGAGAACATATAATCTAAGACTCTTTCATCTTGCAATAGTATTAAAACATTTGACTTTTCTACATTTTACACATGTATTCCCCATTTCAAACTAAAACACAAATTGAAAGAGTTGGTCCTGCTTTGTTTCATAAAATAGAATGGCCAACATAGATACACGTATCTTGTCTTAGGGAGGGATACATCCTACTTTGTAAAAAATCAATCTGTTTCAAACAAAAAATTCTCTGAAACTGATATTATCAAGATGCTTGATTTCTTGATTTACAACATATTTGTTACGTTTGGAGGACGTGTTTTTCAACAAACAATTGACATTCCCATGGGAACAAACCGTGCCCCTCTTCTTGTCGACTTGTTCCTTTATTCATATTAGGCTGACTTCATACAGGAAATTCTTAGGAAAAAGAAAATAAGTTAGCAGTATCCGTTAACTTTACTTTGCGCTATTTAGATGATGTTCTCTCACTAAATAATTCAAAATTTGGTGACTATGTTGAACGCATCTATCCCATCGAACTTGAGAGAATGAATACAACAGACACAGTTAAGTCTGCCTCATATCTTGACTTACATCTAGAAATTGACAATGAGGGTCGGTTGAAAACAAAACTTTACGACAAAAGAGATGATTTCAGCTTCCCAATTGTGAACTTTCCATTTCTATGTAGCAACATTCAAGCAGCGCCTGCATACGGAGTATATATCTCCAAGTTGATACGATATTCCAGGGCTTGTATTTCCTATCATGATTTCCTTGATAGAGGGTTGCTGCTCACAAGGAAGCTATTGAACCAAGAGTTCCAAGTGGTGAAGTTGAAATCATCCCTTCGTAAATTTTACGGACGCCATGATGAGTTGGTTGACCGTTATAGATTATCCGTTTAACAGGTGATAGCGAATATGTTCCAAATGGCGTAACTACAATCCAGTCCCCTTTTCCCAGAGAGTGACTTACCGAATTAGACTTATTACCGGGTTTGTACTAACATGTTCAACACGACGGGTGTCACATTTGGAGCAGGATTTGCTTACCCTTCCGGAGCACATGAGATCACCCGAAGTTTTTGGTGGGGTTCGTGTTGCTCAGTCTTTAATTTTTTATGTTTTGATTTGTGATTTGTGTACTATTGTTAGTCTGTTGGTCTTTTTCTTTTTAATCCGTGGCGTAGTCATTTTATTTTCGACTTATGAGTTTGAATGTCCTTTGGTATCTTTCGCCTCTCTTTTGAATCATATAGCTCTAAACGTTATTGGGTATTTTATACACCCTTGGCTTTCAAATATCTATATTTGAGGGTTCCTGATGAAAGTAAATCCAGAAAAATGTTGACAATGAAATCTTAATCTTATATAACATAGTTGTTGTATTAATGCATATGGAATTTATGAAATTGATTAATGAATTATTCCGCTTTAAACACACATTTGTAATGTTCACCAAAATTGTAAAACGTGTTTTGGCGATCTAAAAAAATATAATTCAATCCTGATGCTTATTCATGTTATTTCCATCAGGAACCTCGTCAGTCATTGTTAGTATTTTAAATATCAATGTTTTTTTCATATTTAGAGAATTAGGTGTTTTTGCAATTTTTCGATTGTTTCTTGTAAGCTTACATATAATTTAGGCGTGGTTTATTCGTGTAAAGAAGCTCGTGTCTGTATGTGCTACTCTTATTGGTTGTTCAAGAGATACACGTGGTAAGAACTCAGATTTGCTAATTCTTTTTGGAAAAAAGGACACTATTTTATATTTTGAAGCAATTCTTTTGTTTAATTGTGTTATCGCATAACAATATATCAGTACTGTGTACTTCTGTTCTTTTATTCCTCGATTGAGAAATTTTAAATATTAATCCGTCATCTAGACTGTAACAAGCAACACGAACTTAAATTGTGTAAGCTATGATAAAATGTCCTTTCTTGGATGTAAGTGAACTTGGATATTCGAATTCCTATTTCTTTTCAACTTTATAATCAATTCTCTTTTATTGACATAATGGCTACCACAATGTCGAAGAGACAAACGAAAAGGAAAGTGACCCATTTACGTGTAGTAAGACAAAACTAATCCAGTAATTAAAGGGGCTTGATATAGAAGTTCCAGCCGATCTTGGTAAACCTATTCTCTTACAACTAATCAACAGTAACATTAAATAAAAAAGAAAGGAGGCAAACTTAATTGAAAATGAAACAGTAGTAGATCCGGATATGGAAATCCAACAATCCCCCACGAAGCAACGCCCAGTCATCAACCCAGAACCGGCGGCTATTCAGATAAATAACATGTGTAACGCGTTCGTCTCTGTCCAAATTCCTTACGGGTTTACAAAGTACTGTTACCCAAATTCTTTTAATAAATCCCGGAGAGAAGTAGCAAAACACAATCAAAGACGGATTTATACTTAAAAATTTATACAACCAGTCTAATACCGTTTTAAACGCTACTATTCCTGATTCCTACATTCAGGAGAACTAGAACGCCGAACTAGATGCCTACGAAGAAGAAATTATTGACATAAACAATTTGTATGGCTCAAAATTTTACGATTATCATAAAATGTTTTCCGCCAAAGCATAAACACTACTAAGAGAACATAAAGTTAAAGTAGACTTATTCACCCTCGTAGCAACAGGGATTCAAATCAATGTGTGTAAATAATGCCACATGTGAGATCACACTACCGAATAGTGTCCACTGCAGCTGAGAAACATAACAAATCATCAAGAAGTTAATAGTTTGAGAAATGATGATAGTAGCGATAAGTACGGCCGATCAAAATATTTTCAAGACGGTAAAGAGATTTGTAACAATTTAAATAGCAATAGAGGGTGTACCATACGCACCTGTTCTTTCTCACATGTTTGTACCAAAATGCCGTTCGCCAGAACATTCACAGTCTCTTTGTGGGAAACGCCAATCAGCATCGTGTTCATTCAATCAGACAGCTCTGGTCGACAAAGAAACACCAAAGACATCGCGCAAAATTTGACTAACTAAAGTTGATATGCATTCTACTACCCTGGTCAATGTCAAACAGCTAAAACGTGAAATAATGAGTCATCCCGACAAACACTTCGTTGATTATTTATGTAATGGGTTACAATATGGCTTTGATACTATGGTTAGATATGACAACATTAAAACAATGGAATGTAGATATAATTTAAGTGCTAGGTCACAAAAAGATACAGTTTCAGATCTTATTAATAAAGAACTATGTAACGGTTTCGTGTATGGTCTGTTTGATCATTTACCTTTTGATAATTATCGAGTAAGTCCGTTGGGAGTTGTTGAAGGTAAATATTCTTACAAAAAGCGACTTATTTTAGACTTGTCCGCACCGCACAACGATAAAAAAATTAGTATCAACAACCTTATAGACAAAGATTTATGCTCTATGTCGTATGTCAAGATAGATGAAATAATTCGTCTCATTACCAAATACGGAATAGGGACAAAACTCTGTAAGTTCGACATTCAAAATGCATTTAAAATATGTCCAGTGTTACCGAGTCAATGGCCATTATTTTGTTTTAAATGGGAATCTTTTTATTATTTTTATGTGCGATTGTCATTCGGATGCCGTAGTAGCCCAAACATATTTGACAATATCTCCACAGCGATTTGTTTTATAGCAGAACATAATTACAAGGTAAAACATTCTACACTTACTGGATGACTTTCTTACTGTTGACCCTTCAGAGCTGAAAGAACAATGGCGTTAATGACCATGGTATTCAATCGATTAAATGTTCCACTTGTGGCAAACAAAACCATGGGCCCACTAACGTGCACTGAATATCTTGGTATTGTTTTAAATACAGGTAAATTAGAGGCTAGATTACCTGCAAACAAAGTAGAATGAATTTGCAAATCTATAATTTCCGTAATACAAAAGTCAACATGTACGAAAAGAGAATTACTCCAACTATAAGGCCATTTGAACTTTGCATCAGGTGTTATTGTGCCAAGTAGATGTTTAGTTTCCTATCTTATAAAATTATCCACTAGGGTTAAAGAACTGCATTTCTATGCAAATTTGCGAACTTGAGAGAATGGATACAACAGATACAGTTAAGTCTGCCTCATATCTTGACTTACATCTAGAAATTGACAATGAGGGTCGGTTGAAAACAAAACTTTACGACAAAAGAGATGATTTCAGCTTCCCAATTGTGAACTTTCCATTTCTATGTAGCAACATTCAAGCAGCGCCTGCATACGGAGTATATATCTCCAAGATGATACGATATTCCAGGGCTTGTATTTCCTATCATGATTTCCTTGATAGAGGGTTGCTGCTCACAATGAAGCTATTGAACCAAGAGTTCCAAGTGGTGAAGTTGAAATCATCCCTTCGTAAATTTTACGGACGCCATGATGAGTTGGTTGACCGTTATAGATTATCCGTTTAACAGGTGATAGCGAATATGTTCCAAATGGCGTAACTACAATCCAGTCCCCTTTTCCCCGAATGTGACTGAATTAGACTTATTACCGGGTTTGTACTAACATGATCAACACGACGGGTGCCACATTTGGAGCAGGATTTGCTTACCCTTCCGGAGCACATGAGATCACCCGAAGTTTTTGGTGGGGTTCGTGTTGCTCAGTCTTTAATTTTTTATGTTTTGATTTGTGATTTGTGTACTATTGTTAGTCTGTTGGTCTTTTTCTTTTTAATCCGTGGCGTAGTCATTTTATTTTCGACTTATGAGTTTGAATGTCCTTTGGTATCTTTCGCCTCTCTTTTGAATCATATAGCTCTAAACGTTATTGGGTATTTTATACACCCTTGGCTTTCAAATATCTATATTTGAGGGTTCCTGATGAAAGTAAATCCAGAAAAATGTTGACCATGAAATCTTAATCTTATAAAAACATAGTTGTTGTATTAATGCATATGGAGTTTATGAAATTGATAAATGAATTATTCCGTTTTAAACACACATTTGTAATGTTCACCAAAATTGTAAAACGTGCTTTGGCGATCTAAAAAAAATAAATGACTTTCTTACTGTTGACCCTTCAGAGCTGAAAGAACAATGGCGTTTATGACCATGGTATTCAACCGATTAAATGTTCCACTTGTGGCAAACAAAACCATGGGCCCACTAACGTGCATTGAATATCTTGGTATTGTTTTAAATACAGGTAAATTAGAGGCTAGATTACCTGCAAACAAAGTAGAATGAATTTGCAAATCTATAATTTCCGTAATACAAAAGTCAACATGTACGAAAAGAGAATTACTTCAACTATAAGGCCATTTGAACTTTACATCAGGTGTTATTGTGCCAAGTAGATGTTTAGTTTCCTATCTTATAAAATTATCCACTAGGGTTAAAGAACTGCATTTCTATGCAAATTTGCGTAAGTAATGTCGAGTTGACTTATAATTTTGGCTCCGAGTTCTACATAATTTGAACGGAATAAACAAGTTTTACGACTCTAATTACACTTCTATCGTTGATGTGCAACTATACACCGATGCTTCTTTTACAATTTGGTACGGAGGTTATTATCAAGGAAAATGGTTTTGCTCGACGTGGCCTATAGAATTACCTTCTTTAAACGATAAATCGTTATCAATGTCATTTCTATAACTATATCCGATAGTAGTAGCTGCTCTTTTATGGGGTAAAGAATGGAAATGCAAGAACATCCTCTTTCTTTGTGACAATGAAGCTACTGAAGCAATTGTAAAAAAAAGAAGATCAAAATGTACCGAAATAATGAAGCTTTTGCGACAGTTAACGTATTGCGCATGTGTAAACAACTTGCAGGTTACTGCAAAACATATTGAGGGTAGTAAAAATAACATTAGTGATGCTTTATCTCGTTTGCAGACGGAAAAACTCCACAGCCTCGCTCGACATGAAGAAAAGCTTCCACACAACTGCCCGAGGGTCTACTAAGTAATGTGTTGTTGATGAAAAAGTCGAACAATTATGGACACATACTATTGCTAAAACAACAAGATCTTTGTATAATATAGATTTTCCTCACTTTGTTAGATTTATGTTGCTGAATGGTATTACATATAATTCACATGATCTATCTCTTCTATGAGGACGTACTCATTTACTTTGTATCACACTGTTTTAAAGTTTTGAAACTCAAACACACTACTTTATTGATGTGGTATTAGACATGCTTACTTGCAGTCAGGATATCATAATCCTCTGGGAACGCCGCTAGGCGAATTTTTACCAAGACTCACTCTGATTTTAAAATCTGTTAAACGCATACAAGGTTCACAAACTAGAACTAGGTTGCCAATTACTTTTCTTCAAATTTTACAGGAAATTTGCCTCAGACTGAGAAGGGGCGTGTATAATAAGTTTGTACGTCTTTGCCCCTCGCAGAGCTATAGAAAAACAGTACATTAAAGGGTGTTACACTTTTTAGATGATACACGGACACTTTTTAGTTGTTACACGGACACTTTTTATGAATAGAATCATTCGTGCATGATCAGTGAGTTCATGGGCATTTTAAATTTCAATTAGATTTGAACATTTTGTTTTACCGACATATTTCCTGTCCTGTTTATTAAAATATTTACGTTGTCATCAATAACTATATTTTTTTCAAACAATTCCAGTAGATTACTATTCATATCAGTACACTAAGGGACTGACCATTTAACTTCAAAAGGGGGTTATGGTTTTTACCTAAACAAATATTCTGATCCCCAATTTTATGAGAAAAATATATTGTGGTCAAGCAGATGACAAAATAATGTTCTGATTCCTGATTTTCCGAATACCGTATATAATAGTGCTAATTTAAAAAAAAATATTTGGGGGATAGCGTTGAAGAACTAAATAATTTTCTGACTCAGAAAAAACATATCCCCCTTTTGAAGCTAAATGGTCGGTCCGTAAATGTATTTTTTTCGCAATATATGGACATGAATAGTATTCTAGACAATGCTGAAAGTAAAGAAATGCTGGTACCGACGTTTATATTTCAATAAAAAAGACAGGAAATAAATATATAAAAAATCATATCTAATCAAAAGATAAAATCCCTATCAACTCACCAATGCACGATTGATCCTATAAAAAGTGTCGGTGTAATACATATTCAAGTAGGCAGCAAATCGTGAAGAAAATCATTCAACTTTGTCACCAATTTTGGACGGTAAGCTGCGATTGGATCATATTGTGACACGTGTCTAATCCTGACCAACACTATTGGCACATATAAAAACCTATAAGGATGAAGTTTTTTTTTTAAATCCAAAATATATGCCTATATATATCTAATAACAAGACAAAATCCATTTTTTCATAACATTTCATTCACTAATGAAATAGGAAATTCATTCTTTTTATACATTTATATTGTTATTGAATTCATATATTTGGGAGCAAACGTACAATTTTTATTATTTTTTAAGGGGGAATGGGGGGATGGAATGGCACATCCTGCATTTTGTCAACAAAAAAAGGATCAAGCCTGTTTATTTCAAAATTTATTTTACCCCCCCCCTTTTTAACGTTTTCCTCAAATATAAATGTTGCTTCCTCATAGATTGAGTTCTTGGAGAAAAAAACTCTCGGCTGAAGGGAAGGGAAGTGAAACAAAAAATTTGTTTAAGCTGTAACTTACATTGACTGGTATATGGCCATTTAAGTTTCTTATTTGTTAAATTTTGCTATCTCTTCTAAATGCAAAATGTACTATTTCTTTCTTTAAACGTCGTACAAGTCAGATACAAAACAAAGGTAACAAAAAACAGGCCGGAAACAAACTGCCGTATAGTTCTTGTGCACTTATAGTCAGGTCACCTGACTACTCGTGCAGAAAAACTATCCGGCAACGGTTGTTTCCGGCCTGTTTCTTTGTTACATTTGTATTGTATCTAATACATATTGATTTTTAATAGAAACAATTTGCATAGTTGCGTTTTTTGCTTTTTTGAGATGTGGAGAATTTAAGAGTTTAAAACTGGTCCATCTCAAAAAGAATAGATATTAAACTTTTTAAAATAAATAACTCTATTTGCACTTTTTTGGCTTTTTAAAGATATATTTAGGTATTAGGTAATCAGAATTTGGAATTGGGTTTCCATCAGATCCGCTTTTTATAAAAGGAAGCTTTAACTAGACAATTTTTTCTAGTTAAAGTTTTGCTAATTCTGTTTGGAAAAAAGGACGCTATTCTATATTGTGAAGCAAGTCTTTTTTTTAATTTTTTACACCCTTGGATTTCAATTATCTAGATTTGAGCGTTCCTGATGAAAGTAAATCCAGAAAAATGTTGCCAAAAAAATCTTAATCTTATATAACATAGTTGTTGTACTAAAGCATATGAAGTTTATGAAATTGATTAATGAATTATTCCTCTTTGAACACACAATTGTAGTGTTCACCAAAATTGTACAACGTGCGTTGGCGATATTTAAAAATATAATTCATTCCTGATGCTTATTCATGTTATTTCCGTCAAGAACCTCGTCAGTCGTTGTTAGTATGTTAAATATCAATGTTTTTTTCATATTTAGAGAAGTAGGTGTTTTTGCAGTTGACATTGAAGTATACCCTGCATCATATTTGATTCATATTTGTTTTTGGACACATAGCAACTTAATGGTTTCTGGAAGTAAGGTTTAAAAATTATCTGATAACTTAATCGGTACCAAATTTACTACACCAGTTGCACATATGACAATAAATTTATCGTCATACATTGTCTTTTAGGAATGCTATGGATTATTAAAAGATGTCTTCACATTATATAGACGTTTAGACTCAATAGACATTTTTTTAAATTGGTTTACTTTTAAAAAATATTCTGTGTTTAGACAAAGGTATGTATTTAAAGAATAATGATAACATTAGCTGATTAAAAGTACTAAAAACTAGAAGCTGATAGAGAAAAAAGATAAGGCACGGGATTTAAAAAGACAGTTGATAAAATATGACATTTCTTTCTGTCCGGTGATTTAAAGGGCCATTAGCTGTCATATAAAAAAAATACAATTTTGTCATTCAACCATTTATTAATATGGAATACATCAATACTATCTTGCTATTAGCAGTCAGTTGGATTCAATTTGGTCAAAATAAGATTGAAAACATTGGAAATGTATTATTGACTGTCAGTCAATAATTCAACCTCACTGGAACCAGTATCCATATAACTCTAACTTGACCTTTGGCTAAATATGGGTTACGCATGCCCTAAGCGTGTTCAGTTATTAAAAAGAAAAGATTGTCAACACTGAAAAGTGAAACACGGGAGCCACAATAAAACATTTCTTTGACCGATTCGGTTCACATAAAATTATTCATATCCAGGTAAAACGATGATTTACATGTTTTAAATCTATGTCATGAAATCAAACAGACCTTGAAAAATCTTGTTGCACAACTCAACATGCTTCTCAATCTATTTATATTTATGTTTATGTTATATCGGATCGAACGACTATAGGCAATCTTCGGAGGTCAACTCCATGGTTAATTAAATGGCGTCTAGTCTAAAAAAAAAGTTATATAAATAAAGGCACATAATATGAAAAAAATATGTTTGCCTTGGAGTTCGCTATTATTGTCGATACATTTTCAACAGTCAAATTTTATACCGAATTCTTAAAAATTCTACTCTAGAAGTCGTCAAAAAGATTGAATGTTGCATTCTACTTTCTTTTTTTGTTTTTTTGTTGTTTTTTTTTTTTAGCTTGGATCATTATGAAACTACATATTTAAGTTGTACATGTGTAATAATACAAAGAAACTGTGTTATTTTCAAATCTAGTTACGTTAGCCTGCTTTCATCATAGATATGCGTTTGTCTCTGCAGAGAAAACCTCAAACACGATCGTCGCATGTAGACGTAATATAAACTGCGTGATAATGGAAAAAGGTATTCAGAATACAATCTTAAATCTGATTTATAAAGAATGAGTTCTATTATTAAAGGTCGAAATATGTCAACGACCATCACGTTTGAGCAGATTTTTTTAAAAACTTCAATCATATATATACATGTATGCCTGGTATCACTTGCAAATGCAAATGTTGGTTTATAAATTTCTTGCGTCCAAAGCGTTTTTATGGCTTTACTTTTTCAGGGACACTTAATCCAAAATATTTGAAATCAAAGGATGCGAGTACTTATGTGACAAAAAGGGACATAAAAGAATAACCAAATTCATTTAAGGTCAGCATTACCTGAGATAGTTGGAACCTTTGTTTCTTAGTAATTTTTTTATTTATCAACGGAGAACAGTATGCTATAAATTATGACATTACCGAAGTGTGATATTTGGCGACAATTTAGATTTTGACTCTGCGATGAGGCAAATACTAGTAAAATGTATTCAACATCTTAAGTAATGAATGTCTTTTTCTTCAGTATTTTATTATTTAATAATAGATATTTTTTGGTAAACATATTTTATTGTCTAAATAAACAATAGGATTGGATACAAGTTATAACAACTTAACATAATCCTCTCCAAATAATTACAATATAAAACATTTCAAGATAGCAGCAATTATATAATAGATATTAGATAGCCAAACAGGAACTTCAATTTTTACCACTGCTAGTTCTACAACAGAACCAATTAAACAGATACACAACTGTATTGGAAAAGAGAGGAGAAAGCTACCAAAGGGATATTCAAACTCAGAAGTCGAAAACACACTACTGTGGATTCATTTATTTTCGTGGGTATCAATTTTCGTGGATTGAGGAAAACTTGCGTTTTCGTGGATATTTGATTTCGTGGTTTTGCCAATCACTGCATGCAAAGCCTATAGAAAATTTGTTATTCGTTGAACATTTAAATTCGTGGTTCATCTGTACCCACGAAATCCACGAAAATTGGTATCCAACGAATAATTATGAATCCACAGTTATAATGCCAAGGCAAAAAAACAAACCACGAACAAAAGATAAACATTATAGAAATCACAACATAAAAAATCGAAGACTGAGCGACACAAATCCTACCAAAATCCAGGGATGACCTCAGGTGCTCCATAAGGGTAAGCAGATCCTGCTCCATATGTGGCATCCGTCGTGTTGCTTATGTAAGTAAATCAGCTGTGCATCTGTTTTATTTCGAGCGCTATTGATGCGCCTTATAAAGACGAAACGCGTGTCTGGCTTACCAAATTATAAGCCTTTTATCTTTCAATTGATGATTGTTTTAAGATAACTCGAAACAACTGTTGAAACGTTTTGCATGTATCTTCATGAAAGAAAGTTGCAGTTATTTTCTATCAAATGAAATAAATTTAGTGATTTTCTTTCTATCTTAAATAATGTTCTCTAAAGTAACATCTTATGAACTGTAAAACCAGTATGGGGAGTATTTTACTAGGATAATATTTGTAAACAAAAGAAAGAGTGAGCTTGAAGTGTTTTTTTTTAATTACTAGTCTGAGTACCCTGCTATGCTATATGTTATTACGAAAATGATGTCATATGCTATGTGGTAATGAACATAAACATTGCAATTTTTAATTCACTAAGTAAATGTGGCCAAATAGTATGTTAATTAAATGTAAATCAAACACATACAAATTTATCGCTGCTATCAGATAGTTTCTTTTATTTCTTTTAGATTTAACTGAATGATTTTTAATTGTCCTTCGAATTATTTGTGAAGATGGTATAACACTTTTCTTTGGCTGCATGTTTTGTTTTGTTTGAAGTGGGAATTATTTGTACCTGCAAATATTGATCGAGTTTTAAGGTGTTTAAAATTCCAAATTATCTGCTCTAAAGAGCTTTCATAATTTGAATTATAAATGGAAATTGAATGCAACTTATAAAATGCATAAATGAGATGTAATTTTGTAAACTACTTCAAATTAATTGTTTCACTTTGCAAGTTATGTGTGATAGAGACAAGAATCATTAATGTAAAACTTAAAGGAAAAAAAAAAAAAGATCCAACCACTATAGTCGCCGTCATGTAATTGGGACAGAGTTTTTAATAAGATATCTTTAAGACTATTTATCACAATAAATGGTAGGTCAGTAATTGTTTTTTTTTGGAATATTTTAAGTTACACTACGTGAAAAACGTCATCTCGAATGAACGCGATTGACAGATTTAAAATATTTGATCAAAAACTCAGTGTCGATTTCACACGACGGCGACTTTACAAGCTATTATTGAGACAAATTTTATAACTAAATAACAACACGTTTAGATTACTCATCGCATGAAATACTTTAATGGTGTACTTCATAATTTTATGCGGTCGTAACCGAAATCGAAAAGCCGCCATCGATTACTTCAATGGAGATATACACAAAGACCAATGACGCCGTTATTTCAACAAATATTTCATAATAACTTGACAGGGTGTGAACTCCAAGTAAATGTACTGGATAAATATGCAATGAACCAATTTTAGACTAGGTTACCCATGAACCTGGTAATATCGTGGCTAGTCACAAATTATGAAGCTTGAAGTTTTTACTTATTCAAGTGGTTCATCCCACCAGCTAGTACTTAGCAAGTACATATATCCCGTAGAGAAAAACAACGTGTTCCTTACCCTCCTGATCACAAGAGCTCCCAACCGTTTCATGTGGAGTTCATTTTTCTGAATCTGTAGTTTTCTGTACTGTTTGTATGGATTGCTGCCTGTACTTTTTTTGGCATCGGTGTTGGCCGTCTTTCTCATGCATGTGGTATTCTGATTTGTCGGTTTCTGTCGTCTCACTTGTTTGTAATACAAAATAACTAGATAACGAATTTATGTGACGTATGTGAAGCCTTTTCGTCAGAAGCGCGCAAAACATGCCAAATTTCGAAAATGTTAAATGTTGAACAGTTGTAAGTTCAAAGTATCGTAAAAGGAGCCCAAAATGCTTGAGGAATATTTTTGCATCGATTTAGTATCTTTACAACTAAATGTTTTAGAACTTTATTGCGATTGGAAATTTCTGAAGTATTAGTATCAATGCATACTATATGATTCCAGTGTTAAAGCCCTGAACTTATCTCGGCAACTTCTTGTCTACAAGCACTGGCTACCAGTCTCAAAAATTGTTTGACATCTTGCTTTTCACCAGTGTAGAAATCGCTCCAGCCCTGATAAAATGCAATTACAAGATACTGAAGTAAATATTATGCACCGTAGATGCATAAAAAGATTTATTTCTTCCAATTGCTATTCGGAACGATATCAAATTAGTTTTTGTTAACTGGAAATATATGTTCTTGAGAGGTCATGATAACGACGAACATGGTTAATTTGTTGTGCCATTGTCATACTCGATAAACATGATGATTTTATTTGGTTTCGTCTATTGAAGAGATGAGATAAACAAAGGTGCGAATAACTGTAACTTCGACTGAATCTGACAATTAAAATGCATCGATAACTCGACGAAGCGTACGAGGAAATACATTTTGCTTCCTGTCATAACCGACAAACACAACATATAATTTAAATATTTGACATTCTCAACTATTTGCGAATATAATGTGTTTGTAATCGTTACACATCAAGAGTGTGTATATGCTTAGTTAACATTCGACAACTTTGCGTGATAAAAGAAAGTTTCACTACATAATTGATTTTGAAATTTAATACTTATCAATAGTAGATTTTTCGATATTTTAGAAGCGAACGACATCATTCAAGTCCTTGCAATGTTCCTCTTGCATTTTAATTAGAAATAAATCGGTGATATCCATTTCAATGGAGCCGTGTTATAGAACCCGCTATAGTTATTTTCACATTTTTAAAATACTAAATTGCAATTTAAGCGTATGTCATCAGGAAAAGAGATATCGGGAAGAACAAGTTTTTCTGTTCTGGACATTTTCTGAGGTAGTCTCTTGTTTTGATGAAGTAAATATTAAAGTATGGCGTTCAGTCCCTAAATAATAGTAACGATACAATAACGTTCTTGCAATCTATGCAGACAAAAACTAGACCGTTAACGAATATTTAAAAAAATATAAAATGAAAAATGTCTCCTGTGACTTCTACATATCTCACAAAGTGACTACGAGCAACAAATACTTAAATATTGACAACGTTAAATGTATTTCAACATAATGTAACGACAAAAAATCTTACCACATGCCAAAAAACTACAGGCCAATAAAAAGACTAGTAGGTAATTTTTTTGATTGCTTCCATTGAATTGTTTATATATATATATATATTTTTTTTTTATATATTTGAAATGAATGATTGACATTGCGACAGAAGATATTTTTAAAGTTCATTATTTTTTTTTCAGAAGTAAAGACAAACTTTTGAAAATGGGACGGTTCACTAAAAGTTGCTTTGATTTATCTATTTGATATTCTATGCAGTGTTTTAAATTATGTCATGTCGGGGGCTTTTATAGAATACTATACGTTAACTGTAGGTTTTGCTCATTGTTGATATATAGTTGCTTTCATCTACTTAATTGTCGGGGGGTCCGGGGGGGGGGGGGGGGGGGGGGGGGCGCACTGCGATCCTTTTATGAAAGAGATAGGTAGTTGAGACATTCAGTACCCACACCCCTTTTCGTATACTTTGAAAATCAAAAAATGATACACTATCAAATACTTGTTAACAAAATACATACCCGTAACTATCATGATTACGCGAATTCATTGAGAGGTAAATAGATTTGACCATCATCTGATGCATAAACGTCTGTGGTTTAATGGCATCTGTGAAGATGATTAGTTTCAGATACATATGACTCAATCAGCAATCTTGTCATATATTTCAGCTCAATTTTTCGATTTTATCACATATCACGATGCTTGAAAAAAGTGACTTTCTCCAGTCTCATCCCAACAACTCATTTCATGGGAAATACCCCGACCCGAATTTTCTTTGGTGGATAGTTGTCTCATTGGCAATAATACCACAACTTTTGAATTTTAAATTGTAATATATTTGCGGTGATCTTTAAAAGATACATTGAACTTTGAATAGGACTATCGAGTATAAGACATTTTTAAAATGGTTTTAAAGATTTTAAATATAATAGATGTTAAATGCCATAGTTCGCAAATACACAAGGAAGTGTTGCGAGGTAAAAGTTTTAAAATTTCCCATAAAATGTACGGTATGATATACGGGTCATGAATACATTGTAATGTGTAGAAACAAAGTAAACAACCTTTGTATAAGGGGAATTTTAAAAGCGAAAATAAATCGTGGAAATTCACGTTGAAAATTCTAATATGAATTCGACACTTATTCGGACTAATAGAGCAAAATCTTGTGAAATAAAATATGTTTACTTGTGAAATAAAATGTTTATACTTAGAAATAATTCATGCAAGCCATAGATTTGTTTTCATTACACATGGCCTTGGCCTTTATATTCGTTAATTTTAATCCTCGCTGACGCTTGGAAAAAAATCAGTCCATGTGAATTTTTCCAACAAATCTATGGCTTGCAAGAATTATTTCTTAAGAATCCACATTTCATTTCACAAGAGTTAAAACAACGAAAACATATAGACAACCTAACTCTACTTACTTATATGAAACAAACACAAAAAAGTATAAATGTTTTAGGATCCCAAAAACTGCACTACTTAAAAAGCGCAAACGTGGTTTTGTTTTATGGAATAGACAAAAATCATTGTCGTCATCAACTATCCGATGACAAATAATGACGATCATAGTACATGCATTAGTTTCGAAAGTGTTTCAGAGAGTAACAGTTTACGTGACATGTTTTCAACTTCAGTTTCCTTTCTACATTTAAATGTGCAAAGTTTACTTCCAAAACTTGATCTTATTGGTACAAAGTATGAAGATTTTGATATATTGTCATTTACTGAATCTTGTTTGAACAGTTATAAATTTGGCAGACTCAGTTGAACTTTTAAACTACTAGAAACTAATCAGGAAAGATTTGGGTCCCATAAAAGTGGGGGATGGGTGATAGTATATGTTAAAGAAAATATTCATTCAAAGAGACATGATTATTTGGAAGTGCCCGATGTTGAGGTAATATGGATTCAGCTTAAAATAAATAACATAAACTGTTGACACAGAGATATGTCTCGCCTGTTGGCAGACAATTTGAAAAAAAAGACAATCTGATGGACAGCAACATTGCAACAATTCAAAGTCACTGGACCATAATTTAGGGGACAGGGCCTCGAAATAGTCATCAATCTGATTTGTACAGATAGTAATGCCACTTTATAGAAAATATCACTGATCTATCAAACTAACGTAGGCAGAAAACTTAACATTGAAAATTGCTTAATAAAGTTGCTGGACCTTGACCTGGGGGACAGGGCCTCGAAATAGCCTTCAAACTAATATGTTCTGATAGTAATGCAACTTTATACAAAATATCATTGATCCTTCACAAGTAGTATAAATAAAACTGACTTAAGCAGAAAACTGAACAAGTGTTGACGCACTCTCCGCCGACGTCGGCTCCACCGGAAAAGCAATACCTTTGTCGCGACTTTCGTCGTAGGCAAGACAAAAAAGGTATCGTATAGAACATTCTGTGTGTCACTAAAAAGCAACAATGAGATATGGATAACAATTGAAAGTTCAATTGAGTCTGCTGTTAATTGTGATCGAATTGTTATAACATGAGATTGTAACGATTACTTGCTAAATGTGGCTAATTCCAAAATCCAAAATATTTGTACAAGTTACAGTTTATTATTGAATATCCCAAGAACTTATCTAAAAAGTCATCATCACTGATTGATTTATTATTGACTGATAACTTAGATTTTGTACGGTATTGTGGATCCGGGCCACCATTTTTAGAACAAATAGGATATCATTGTTCAGAAATGGGGTTTATAAATGCACAAAAGCCTGCTGGCTTGTCCTTCAAAAGAAAAAATTGGCAATACAATGTATAAGCAAGGTGATTTTAATGAATATAGGCGCATATTAACCGAAATCAACTGGGATAGCATATTTGCTATGAATGATGTTTCTAATCATATCCTAGATGCAACTGAAATTTCCATCCCAAATAGAATCGTACCTATTAAGAAAACCGGCCCTGTCTGGTAAAATAAAAATTTACGAAACTCATAAAGAAAAACCATAGAGACTCAAAAGCAAAACGGTTTAATCCACCAGCGGATTGGAACAAATTTAGACAATATAGAAATAAAGTGACCACTTCAACAAGACAAGTTCAAAAATATTGTCAAAATAATTTTATACAAAATTTAGCAAATAGAAACTATTAACAAGAACTTGGTGAAAAACTTGTAACCAATTTTCTGGTATTAAACCTGCTCACTCGGATACACCTCCCTTGCTTAGGGATGATAGTTATATTTAATGGTATTGATAAAGCAAACGAATTTCGCAACGTTTTTTCGATGCAGATGATATCGAAACTGATCATCCTGACTTAACCGTCCAGACTGTCGACTAAGTGACAAAGCAATTAGAGATAATGAGGTCGAGGATGTTTTGAAGATTTTAAATCCTAATAAGGCCTCAGGTCCTGACTTGATAAACCCAATATTATTAAAGGAAACTGCATCACAGTTAAAATGGGTTTTATGGGTAGCAACTGTGTTGAGGTAAAAAATTACAGATCAATCTCATTATTAAATATTTTGTCAAAGTGCATGGAGCGATGTGTCTATAAACATGTTCACAATGTTCTTATTGAAAATATGATCATCGCTCATGAACAATCGGGTTTCACCAAAGGCGACTCTGCCATAAATCAGTTAATGGATATTTCTAACGAATTCGGTAGGGCTGAAGACAAACGGAAAAGAAAGTATGGTGTTTTGTGTGACATCAGCAAAGCCTTTGATCGGATATGGCATAAAATACTTTTACTCAAACTCAAACAATATGGAATTGCTGTAAATCTACTTTACTTTTTTCATTATCTATCTGGAAGGAATCAACGGGTGATCTTAAACGGGAGCAATTCAACATGGAAACAGATAAATGCAGGTGATCCACATGGCTCAATTTTTGGTCCGCTACTTTTTTTATCTTTAACAACGACATAGTAACTGATGTTAAAGCAACTATACAATTATTTGCAGACGACACAAGTATTTATTTAACAGTAGAAACCCCGAAAATGCTTCTGAAATGCTAAATAGAGAACTGAACAATGTGGTCTTTTAAGTGGCTTTTAAATTTTATTCACAAAATGCAGAATCCATGATTATGTCAAGTAAATCAGTGAAAACCTAGTAATCCATTTTTAAAATTAAATGACAATTTCACGAAGTTGCTACTCATAAACACTAAGGTATTATTCTTTTCAAATAATGGACTGTGGAATAATGGAGTACGGGGATATCATCAATATTAAATACCATGTAGATGCATTAGTATCCGAATATACAGTATACAAACCTCAGACTTTGTTCCTGAGTCAGTGGTATACTGTCAGATAGACCTGAGATAAGCAAACACAATAGTTGATAAATAAAGTGAAAAATGTTTAAATTGAAGGAATGAGAATTGTAACGAATGGGACTAAATTAACTTCTATACAGATGCTTCATGAGAAAACCGGCTGGGAAACACTTTCAGCAAGAATGTAAAAACACAAACTCACTATGTTTTATATAATGGTGAATAATGAAACTCTAGATTATTTAAAAAATTGGTATCAAATCAAATAGTAAATTTACATAACCATTTCACTCGTCAGACTCATAATATTTCAGAAATACGCGCAAGAACTAACATCTACTCCGATTATTTCTTTCCTTCAACTATCAAATTCTGCGATAATTTACCAGATCAAAAAAGTAATTATACGTCTTTAAGAATATTTAAAAGTCGTATAAAAATTCAAAATAATAACTGTTCTGTTTTTCACTACACTGGTACATGTACAAGAATGGGACACATATTACATGCTAGGAAAAAGATGAACAGTAGTTCTTTTAATGAACATTTGTTGAAATCTAGTAGATTCTTCAAATTGCTTATGTGGTATAATCGAGTCTTCAGCTCTTTTTCTGTTGCATTGTAAAAAATATGACGCATTGCATCATGAAATCATTTTCTCAGTTAATTATCAAATCAAACTAAACACAAACATACTTCTATTTGGCTCAAAAGCTGTAACTTTAGACAAGAACAAGGATATTTTTGCAAAAGTACAAGAATTCTTACTAATTGTCAAAGGTCAAAGTTGCATTTCATCTGAACATTTTGCTGTATTTAAGTGTTTTTTTCTTTTTCTTTTGTTGTACTTTTATTATTTTCATTTTTTTTTTCAAAATATATTTTTCCCTTCTTTCTTTGTTATGTATTTTTTTTAAAATATATTCCTGTTGCATATCATTGTAACATTGCATGCTATGTTTATGAAATCGGTAATTGGTATTTAAAGGAAACGGATTAATATAAGCTCTGTGTAGCTTGATTTCAAATCCTTATATTCCATTTCACAAATATGGTACATACATGTAGCTGTCACGTGAGATAAACAGCCTCGTCATGATGTCAGAACATGCTCGTCAATTATATTGTTAAAATGTCTTAAATTTTGTCTTGAAGAACTCATGGATTTTATCTAGTGCCAGGATTTAAACTTATCCAAACTTTTATTTATTTCGAAGTTTTGGCGTTTCTGGAATTAGTTAAACGTGAAATCACGGTTTTTAGTACGTAACACACGTAAATGCAAGTTATATAACTTGGTGAATAATGGCATCTCAGGTTGATGATGATCCAGAAAGTGGGAAAGAAGACTTTACTGATGATGACCATGACCCTAACAATAGCCAGCAATCTGGAAAGGGCGTTAATATTCCTAGAATACCCATAGACTTAAGGGATTCTCAAACTCATGAATCTTATTATTATGATGATGATGATGATGATATGTCATCGATGTCGATTGACACTTTAATTCGCCTGCATCATAAGCAGATGAAATATATGCAAAAACTAACAGAACATTTAGGTTCTAAATCTGACAGTGTGTTGGACAGTGTAAATAAATCAACAACTGATGCATCACACGATAGCACACGTGGAACGAAGAGATACCATATTGATGACGACGGAGAAGATAACAGTTTAAATTGACACTTGAAATTGGCAGATGATTCCCAGCATGAAACCGAATTGGTTGATGAACTAGATAAACTTGTATGTAGGTTTGAAAATGCTGAGAGCGCTAACCATGATAAATCTGATAACGTCACTGATGACGAGGATTTTAACGAGGTCAATGAATTAATGGATGAAATGAGTGAATTTTATAATGATTCTGAAGAAAATAGTGCGGCTATTGAAGAAAGCTTACCATAATCGGTTAATACTTCTCTTAGATCTAAGATACCCGATTCAAAATTCAAAGAAATAAAATCAAAATACAAAAGACCAGAAAACTGTCAAATTTAATAATCCCTTCAGTAAATGAAGAAGTTTGGACAGAAAAACACTCCATGATCAACGCTATCAGATCACGTGATCTTAAATTACAGAAAATAATGGGGTACGTCATCAAAGGTTCCACAAACCAAACAATCGTTAGTTCCACAGGTTAGTCAGATTAAACAATTAAATAAGTAAATGTGAATTTTCAAATCTTGTTAATACTCTTGAAAACTTTAGAGCTGGGAAAGTAAAATACAATCTTGAAAGTTGGAAATCAATAACGAGTGATAAATCTATTCTAGAAATGTTGACTGGTTATCGGTTACAATTTCACACCTTACCACCAGGTCGTAACAGTTGTAATAATTCTTCGTTTAATGAAGATGAAAAACTTCCATAACTTTAGAAGTGCAAACTTTTTTAAAGAAAGGCATTATTCAAAAAGCTTTACCATGCAAGAACCAGTTTGTGACACATATTTTCACACGACCTAAAAAGACTGAACACATCGAGTGATTTTAAATTTAAAACCTTTAAATAAATATATAGAGAATTACCATTTTAAGATGGATAGTTTAGGCACCGCAATTAATTTAATGAACCACAATTGCTACTTTGGTAGTATAGACTTGAAGGACGCATTTTTTAGTATTTCAGTCAGAGAGTCTGATCGTAATTCCTCCGATTCACATGGAATGGGGAATTATATCAATTTACATGGTTAGCTCAGGATCTAAGTACATTCCCACGTGTATTTACAAAGATAATGAAATGTGTTTTTTTCTGACTTACGAAAGAAAGGATTTTGAATTCAGCCTATATTGATGATTCTTTATTAGTTGGACAATCTTATGAGGATTGCCGTGCTAACATTAATGACACAGTTGCGTTATTCGATAAACTAGCTCTTACAATTCATCCGAATAAATCCGTTTTCGTTCCGACACAAAAAAATCAACATCTTGGTTTTATGTTGAATTCACGGGAAATGACAGTGCGTCTTACTCAAGAAAAAGTACAAAAATTCAAGGAATTATGTAAACAATTTTTACGCAAAGATTACGTTTCTATCAAATGATTTTCTGAATTAATAGGAAAAATGGTATCAAGTGAATACGGGGTTCCGTATGCAAAATTATTTCACAAAAGATTGCATATAACTAAAATCGAACAGTTACGGAAACACCGACTCGGAGGCAATTATGACGCAAAATTCCGTCTCAATGAAATGTGTAAGCAAGATATTAATTGGTGGATCGATAATATAGAGACCAGCAAGAAATACGTGTGTGTGGGAAATACCGAAATTATAATTAGATCAGATGCGTCTTTAACGGGATGGGGCGGAGTTTATGAGAGTCAATCTACAGTTGGTAGATGGTCAGATGAAGAAAATTCTTATCACATTAATCAGTTAGAACTGTTAGCTGTGTATTTGAAACTGAAGTCTTTTTATAGTAACGCGTCATGTGTACATATACACGCACAGATAGATAACACAACTGCTGCGACGTATATAAATAAAATGGGCGGTATGAAGGAGAATCTTAATGAATTGACAAGGGAGATTTTATTATGGTGCAAACATAGAAACATTTGGTTAACTGTTGCCCATTTATCGGGGAGTAAAAATTGTGTAATAGCAATAATGACACAGAATGGGATTTGAATTGTAATGTTTATGTAAAAATTGAACAATATTTTGGAAGTCCATATACTGATTTATTTGCTTCACGGTTAAATTACAAAGTTACACCATACTGTTCTTATAGACCAGATCCGAATGCAAAACTTGTTGATGCATTTACTTTTAATTGGGGAACAAACTTTAATTATATGTTCCTTCCTTTCAGCATACTAGGAGCATATTGAGAAAAAGTGTACAGGACAAGGCAGATGCAATAGTAATAGCCCCGTTATGGCCAACTCAACCTTGGTTTCCGAAAATTCTACAGTTACTTGTGGATTGTCCCATAATTCTACCAGTGAAGAAATAACTTGTGACACTTTCGTTCAACAAAGCAAAAGTTCATCCACTTCTCAACAAACTTCACTTGACAGCGTTCAAATTGTCCGGAGATCATTTGAAAGTCAAGGTTTATCAAAATCAGTTGTCGACATTATCATACATTCATGGCGAGACTCCACAAAAATCAATATTGGAGTTATATCCAAAAGTGGGTGTGTTTTTGTGTTGAAAATCATGCTGATCCCATGCCATCAACTGTAAATTTAGTTTTAGAATATTTAGCAAAACTTTTCCATTCAGGGATAGGTTAAAGCAGACTAAATATTGCGCGATTTATGAGAGGAATATTCCAATTAAGACCTTCACTACCAAGATACAATTTTACAAGAAACAAATTACTTAGATACACTAGAAAATAGCAGTTTGACGTTAATGCAGATTACTTTGAAATATGTTTCTTTATTGTCTTTGTTGACAGCTCAAAGGTTACAGTCTATTCATTAATTAGATATACGTAATTTAGAGTGTTCGAATGATATTGTTAAGATAAGTATAGGTGACATTTTGAAACAAACTAGACCAGGAAAACATTTAAATGAAATTGTTTTAAATAGTTTTGTAACTACAAATTTGTGCATTGTAACATGTTTAAAATTATATATCAAAATGACTGAAAATCTTCGCGGGGAAGAAATGAAATTTTTTGTAAGTTTTGTAGCGCCGTATATAGGTGTAAGCAAAGACACTATATCCAAATGGATGAAAACGGTTACAATAGCAGCTGGTATAGATTGCTCCGCATTTAAACCTCACAGTGTGAGATCAGCGTCTGTTTCTAAAACTTGTAGTAAAGGTTTACCACTTTCGACAATTTTACGCACCGCAGGGTGGACTAATCAATGCACTTTTCGAAAATTCTTAAATAAACATGTAACCATAGACACCAGTTTCTGTAATGCAATACTCAGTAATGCAATGTAAATATTTTGATCAGATAAATGTGTGAACTTTATATATGTGTATTTATTACTGATCATAATCTCCAGGAATCTTTTGGATAAATAGATGCAATATCTCTAAACATCTCACGTGACAGCTATGTACCATATTTGTGAAATGAAATTATATAATTATACGAAATTTTAATTGAAGTTTAATTAAAATTCCGTGAAACAATAGTGGTACATATGTGTTACGTGCCCACCCGTCCCACCCTAATATTGCGTCTATTTACTCTGAAGTCTAACATCATCACGAGGCTGTTCATCCCACGTAACACCTATGTACCACTATTGTTTCACGGAATTTTAATTAAACTTTAATTAAAATTTCGTTTAATTTGATAATTAAAGTGTAATTGTGTATCATGATATATTTGTAATTATGACGAATAAATATGGTTAAACTAATAAACTATGTACTTGTCCTTTGTTTTGATAAGTGCAAACAGGGTCTAGCGAAAACAAATAATATTGGGATCTTATAAAGATAAAGTATGATATAAAAATAATATTTTCAAGATTTAAAAATTTTTTTTACCACAAAAAGAAAACAATAGAAATATTTAAAAAGCAAATAGATAAAAACGATCACCAAATTCTTGAAAAATAAAAAGAATAGAAATGGTAAATTACATTTTTTACTATATGGTGTTTACAATTGTGACAACTAATGATGAAAAATAGCACCCTATGAAAGCAAAATAAATGAACCGAGCTACTAAAGTGCAACGATTTCCAGACCAGTACTATAATCTTCAAAATAAAGGGACAAAAGACAAAAACCTTAATAATGTACTTTTAGGGTTGCGGATATATCAACTTAAGAAAGTGCAGAAAATAGAAAATGATGACGATGAGAGATAACACACGTTTAGCGATAAATGTTACTCGCATAATCGTGAGAAAATAACATGTTTTGAGTGATATGAAATTTTTTTGGGAGTTTATGGTTGAAGTCTAGTTTTAAACAACGACCAATATCAAAATCAGAAGGTAAGAGTCTCCAAGAAGATAAGCCACCACACATGTACCCCCTTTTCACTTTATACATGTAAATACACAATTGGTAGGAATAACAGTAAAACTCAACATTTATACCCGTTGTAAATGTTATCTTCCCTTAAAGAATGTAATAAACAAATTAAATGTGCACATTAAAACAATCAGTTATTCACAAAGACATAACACAATAAAATCCTAATGCAGCAATAAATTAATGTTTAAAATTCATTTATTCATCTATTTATGTAACTGAAGATGAAGGGGTAAGTTTCTTGACATTTAAAATGTAAAATAATACTATAAACCTTAATTACTTAATGCACCCTCTTAAATGTAATTCAGGAATGTATGATAAAATCCTTGCAAATGAGGAAATATTTCAAAGATTATTAATAACGAAAAACTTGAATTTTTGCTTATAAACTGGTGGGTTTCCCCAAATCATTTTATTATAAAAGGAAAACCCTCTTGTATTTTGTTTTGTACGCAGGACGTCAATACCAATATTCTAAAGCCTATTGATATCGCACCAAGATGTATATATCAATATCAACTGTCCCTTCAAAAAAAATATATATGCTAATTATCTATATTTTGACTCTCAATTTTTGGTATTCATGCTTTTCGTAGCTTTCGAAATCGGTATTGTGATCTATGATGGATTGAATATTGTTCATTGAACGCCTAACATGATATTGTCCTAAATATGCATGAAATATTTACCGCTTGACGTAAATGATCCACCATCGGAACCATTCTCGATTTGAACACTTTCAAAAATTGACATACCCGTCTCCTAATTGTAGATCAGATTATACGGCCTTTGTCCCTTTACATTTATTATAATTTTCAGTAGATGCAGCTGTGATTTTTATTTTGCTTTCATAAATTTTTTTTCCTATAAATTACTACCCTTTTATAAACGATTAGGTAAAAAAAATCCTACACAAGTGCTGGGAATATTATAAATGTGCGTCTGTCCGTTCGTACATTACATTCTTATGGAGACCGTTGAACCTGTGTTTCAAAACCGACTTGGTATACAAAATGTCAAGATCACATAAAATTCGTTTGTGAGGGGATGCTCCGCTTTATGCAGCCCTTGTATAACTGGACGTCTGTCCGTTCGTACATAACATTCTTATGGACACCGTTGAACCTGTGTTTCAAAACCGACTTGGTATACAAAATGTCAAGATCACATAAATATTCGTTTGTGAGGGGATGCTCCGCTTTATGCAGCCCTTGTTTAGGGTTGGGTGGGGTTCTTCCTGAATATAAATTGACAACAATGTGGAATGAACTTTCTTTTCGTATGGAGCAAATTTTAAGCAGCAACAGTGTATAGAGATATCAGTTAATAATTCTTATATGATTTGCATATTAGGGAATACGTTTATATGATTGGTCAAGAGGATTTCCGGTAGTGGTTCTTGACGTTGTTTTTTTCTCGATAGACGACGTTGACCGAACTACTTTTTGTTACCAATGTAAACAAAATGGCGACGATAATAACACAATCCGGATCGACGTTGAAAATATTTATTTTCACTTTGCGTTAATCGTTATATATATCAAATAATAAACACAAAACATTCATTTGAGTGGTAATAAGATGTTTTTGTAGTTTATTTTTTATCATATAGCAAATTTTATGGAGTACATATTTTTGCGTTCACCAACAAATATATTCATGCGCCAGGCCAATTCAATGACACAAATATACACTTTACATGTGATAGAGGTTACGAGTGTGGAAAAATAAATTCCTTATCTCCAGTTTTAAAGAATTATAAGGATTTAACGCCTTTTTAAAGGAATGTATTGGTGTATAAACTGGACCAAGTCATTCACAAACATATCATAAAAGTCCTTCGGACTTTTATTTGTTTGTGAGTGAATTGGTCGAGTTTCGGACTTTTATTTGTTTGTGAGTGAATTGGTCGAGTTTATACACCAATAAATTCCTTTAAAAAGGCGTTTAATCCTATAATATCTGTCGTATACCACTAGGAAGCTTGTTGTTATAACATTTAACTTTTTTACATGGTGAAACCGCTGACTGCAAAAACTACTTAAGAAAGAGTGTGTTGTCCAACGATTAAGGTCATTACGAGCTGATTGCCTGTAATTGGTTGTCTCTATTTCAAACGACAATAGACCTCAACGAGAATCACGGCGAGTATCTTGGAAGAATCGGGTATCTTGAAAGAATCAAAAACTGCTTCAACATCAGGAGCACCCAAGATTCAATGGATCACTGTTTCTCATAATGATTCAATTTCATAAGGTTTTGATTTTATGACAAAAATAGTATATACAAATTGTGGATTTTTAATGTCATCAAACTAAACCTTAAGAAAGTTGAAAAACTTCATTTGTATGTACGTCATATAAAGTTTCGCTCAGATTCAATTTCGAGTTTAAATTCTACTCAAAATACGTTTCGAAAATATCATTTCAAATGCTGAATGTACATTTGTATGAATATTTGGTAAATAGCTAAAATATTGTTTATACAAAAACACTCATCAATATACCATGCTTATAACTGTTACGATAGCGCGCGTTTCGTCTTCAAAAGACTAAATTTACCAACTATAAATTCAAAACATGCTTTACAGATCGGAGAAGTAAATGCTTTTCACCTTGTAGAGCGCCATGCATTCAGAAATATTCGTATGGTCCGAAAACAAATGAAAATAGGAGCGCGACCATTTGCTTTAAACTTTTATTCAACAGCGGGATTTTTTGTGGACGCAATGTACAATTGCAAGGCCGCTGAATTATAATTGATTTTGCTTGAACACAATTATTTCCTGCATTATATAGGGCAATATAACTATTTCAATCCTGTTTTGGGCAATTCATTTTTTTCGGTTCTGCCAGGCTAGAATAATCATTTCCAAAAAGTTGTCATGTCCCCTCTCCCGTCCAACGAATATCCAATGGTTAAGGAGATAAATTACATGCCTTTGATGGTTCCTTTGATTCGGTTGACAGTTTTGAGTTTTCTACTCTTTATACTACACTTCTACACAATTTTATCGAACAAAGTTTTCCTATTTAAATAAATGGTCGTTTGATAAATCTGATTGCCAATTTATTTGCTGCAACTCATATAAAGCCTTTTTCTCAAATAAGAAAGATAAATATGCTAGATATACTTACTGGAGGTGTGATGAGATGATTAAAAACATACATTTTCTCCTTGACAACATTTATGTACGTTTCGGCAATAAATTTTATCGACAAATTGTAGATATCCAATTCGATGGGCACCAATTGTGCCCCTTTAATAGGACACTTTTTACTGTATTATTATGAATCACAGCTTATGGCTACACTCAGTAAAGACCCGTCTAAATTCCTTTTAATTGATAAATTCAACAAAACTTATCGTTATCATGATGATATTTTATGTTAAGTAATTAAGAATTCTCTAAATATTCCGCCAAAATCTACCCAAATGAACTTACAGTAAATAAATCAAATATTAACAGCAATAAGTGTCCTTTACTAGATTTAGACATTTCCGTTTTACACCAGAAGTTCTACACAAAAATATACGACAAAAGGGATGATTTTTCTTTCCCTTTTGTTAATTTCTTTTCTTTGACGATGATGTTCCTTTGGCACCACCATAAGGTGAATGTATATCCCAACTCGTTCGACATGCCCAAGTCTGTTGTGA
Source organism: Mytilus californianus (assembly GCF_021869535.1). Taxonomy (NCBI): domain Eukaryota; kingdom Metazoa; phylum Mollusca; class Bivalvia; order Mytilida; family Mytilidae; genus Mytilus; species Mytilus californianus. The sequence continues at coordinate 52,854,166 of NW_026262679.1, read as the reverse complement.
CGTTTTGGATTTCAATGAACGTAATCTATGTATTACTGGTAAATTATCAAGTCAGGGATTTCGTTACCACAAATTACTTAAAACCTTTACTAAATTCTTCCATAGATACATAGATTTGGTTAGCAAGTTAGGCTTGACCTGTAAAAAACTTATTTCAGACGGAATAGCACGTCCTAGATTTGACAGTGATGTTGTTTACCGAGTCCGGAAATTTATATACGATCCGGGTGAACTCATTAATCCTTTAAACAAACTTATTCAAATTGTTACCAATTCAACAATGTAATTAGATCTGTGAATACTTGTATTGTTTTTATTGGTATAAATATTCATTTTGTTATCAGTAAATTAAAACCATACTTAATAGTATTGTTATACACATATGTTCCTTCACGGTAATACAATTTGTCGATACCTATAATCTGGCATAGCACAAGGTCATGTTTTTCTCTAACTATTAATGACGTCTTTACACTAAATCCAGTGGATGTTGATATTTTAGTCTTAGATACATGATTTCTTTTATTAATTGTTATTGGCTTTGAACTGGTTGTCAGTAACTGCGAGTACTCTCAGATCTCTACTTTTTTGTTTTTGTTTTAGGGATGTATAAATACCCTGACACGGTCGGTCTGTGTTTTTTGTCAGATTTTTTCCCTGCTTAATATCGATCAGATGAGTTGAGCCCTTTTCAATTGATTTTTATAGTTTGTTCTTATGTTGTGAGCTTGTAGTTCAGTGGTTTTCGTTGGTTCATGTCTGTCATATTCGTTTTTCGTGAATTGTTTTGTTATAAATTAGGCCGTTAGTTTTCTCAATTGCATTGTTTCATATTTTTCATGTCGGGGCCGTTTATAGCCGACTATACTATATGGGTTTTCTCATTGTTGAAGGCTGTACGGTTGCCTATAATTGCTTACTATAAAAATAAGGAGATGTGGTATGATTGCCAATGAGACAACTATCCACCAAAGTTCAAATAATGTGGATGTAAGCAATTATAGGCAACAGTACGGCCTTCAACAATGAGAAAAACCATACCATATTGTCGGCTATAAAAAGCCTCGACATGAAAAATATGAAACAATTCAATTGAGAAAACTAACGGCCTAACTGATAACAAAACAATTTACGAAAAACAAATATGACAGACATGAACAAACGACAACCACTGAACTACAGGCTCCTGACTTTTGACAGGCATATAAAGAATGTGGTGAGGTTAAACGTGTTTGTGTGGGGTCAACCCTCCTATAACCCGGGACAGTGGTGTAATAACAACATAAGAACAAACTATAAAAATCAGTTGAAAAAGGCTTAACTCATCAGATCAATACAAAGCAGAAACACATCAAACAAAAACACAGACCGGACGTGGCAGGGTATATATATATACATTCAGTTCATTTGAACTTTGATGGATAGTTGTCTCATTGGCAATCATTCCACATCTCCTTATTTTCATATACCATTATATGCCACATGTTTATTTCTAAAAGCATGGCTAAGTCAATTGTTTACAATATACATCTTTTTGATACAATTTTGCAATATTTTATTTTCTAACTGTTAAATACATTTTTTTTGTAAAGCAATGATTTAATAATAAATTATTTAAAACACATGAGAAAACCATAGATTTTTTAATTCAAAATAGGGGTAACTTTTAAATGAAAATATAGTTTATGTATAATATTCACAAAAAGTTGGCGATAATAGTGAAATGTTTCAAGTGCTCTGTAAACATTCTACATCGGACATCTACTTGAAAACGATCATATTCTATACTGACTAAACAAACACAAAATAAACGGGGCGCTAACTTAAGTAGATTATTAATATAGAGGGAACTTTTAAATAAACATATAGTTTATGTATAATGTTCACACAAATTTAGCATTAAAAGTGAAATTGCCTTTGTTTCAAGTGCTCTGTAAACATTTTACATCTGACATCTACTTGAAAACGATCATATTCTTTACTGACTAAAAGAACACAGGGTATACGGGCGCTAACTTTAGTAGATATACGAAATTTTTATTTCAATGCATTAACTTGATTTTGGTAAACGCACGCGTTTATTTGGCAATACAAACTTCATCATAGAGCACCAGCTAAAGGTTCTTTGGAAATGGAAGGGCATTTAGTTTATTACCTGTATATTGATACAAATATTATTGCGTTTTTATAAACAAGGCAAGTTGTATTTGGTTGTTTATGTCATGGTTTTAAGTTCTTCACATTACACTTTTACACTACGAGCGACCCTGATGAAAGTGATTAAAGACACACCTGTTGTGTACAAGGCATGCGTTTTTTTCCCTAACAAGTTGATTTTAATAAATTGGTGTGTTGTGATGGGACAATATAAGGATAAAATACATTTTATTTTCGGTTATTAATAACAAAAGGAGAAAAGAAATTATTTGACCGCTGCAATTGCAAAAATGTTAGAATTTTCAATCTTTTAAAAATTTTGTTAATTTTATTAATAAATCAAAGACTTGATTATTTTGATATTTTCAAAAGAGGGTTGTCCTTTTTTGTATCTAACCGAGGTATATTTATAACATAAATTCATCCTTGTCTCTTGATAACAGTAGTTCATAAAAACTTTATAACTTCAAATCAATATAGTTTTATTATACTAATTTCATCAGGACATTTAAAAAAATTACTAAAATTATCAATATCAACACATAAAGAGAAAGATTGGCAAATGTTCTGTGACCGGTGCCTAGCTGAACCACTGTGATAGCTAAAGTTCCAACTCCCTGAGCCAAAATTGACCTTAGATGGAGATGGATTTGGTTAACAAAACTCTTCGTGTGTTTTGATACTTATACACCATTGGCTTTAAGATTTGTGGCTTTGAGCGTTCCCGATAAAGGTGAAATCAGAAAATCGTTTCGGACGCATAATCTTTATAAAGTGTTATTTTCTTATTAGAAGACACCTGGCGTTTGCACTGCATTAATTTCGCTTCATTCATTCTAATATAGATAATCACTGAACATCCACTTTCTCAATTTTAACCATGTGAAGTCATGATCATTGCAGTCTTCTGGCCACTGGATAAATAAAACATAGTTCCAAATATGAGTAAGTCCTTCAGGAATATCTTTTAAAGTGATGTCTTTAGATATGACTATAATATTTTCAATGTTCTGCATACTTATTTCATGTTTCACTCTATCAATTTCAAAAAGACAGTCTTGCGAGACTTTAAATATTGGAGTAAGTAAAAATATAACATGTCTACTGTTTTCTATGCTTTCTGCCTCTGCATCATAAAATGACGTTCCGCCGTAAAAGTCGCGATCTTTTAAGCATATCTTAAGTTTCCATTCGTCTTCTAGTTTTGGAATAAAGTATTCTTTTATCCAAGGTATGCAATCCCCTCCATATGAAACGAAAACGTCATATGTGTATTTTTTACGATATTTCTTTTCAACAATTTTTCGAAATATGCGGTAAAAAAATATAGCTATGTTCCATCGTCTACTGTATAATAAAAGTATCACAGTCATCATACAACTTGTTCCTAACAAAGTGGAAGAGATCATCAGCCATACTGAATTTCTACAGTGGGAAAACAAATCATGCATGTTTTCATATGCTTCGAGTACGGTTATGACTGTGCCGTTCAAAAGTGTACAATTGTATAATCTGTTGTCAAGATGTACTTTGGTTTTTTTAACCCAATCGATAAAATCCAAATTATCACAGTTACATTCAAATGCATTGTCATCAAGAAGAAAATAAAAACCATGTTTTTTATTCATTGAATCCGCCCAAACACGTGTTTCATAATCTACTGTTGGTAATAAGTTTTTACTAAGATCTAGGACTTTAATATTATTTTGAGAAATTATCTCACTTGGAATGGACTGAAATAAATTCTTAGACAAAGATAATTCTGATATATGATCAATATTAATAAGCAGATTTTCTGGTAAAATAAAAAGCTCATTATCTGACATATCTAAATGTTCGAGATATTCAAATTTTCTAAAAAGTGCTATAAATCTTTTAAGAAACATGTCATCTGAACGAGCATGCATAATATAAAACAACTTAGCACTTCTCCAGAATAAAGTTTTTACATTTATGAAACTAACTAGCTCTATTGTGTACAACGTTATGTGATAATGACCATCTAAGACTAAAGTTTCAGTTTTGTATGTAGCGTTTCCTTCAAAAATTACAGCAAAATTTGTATAACTAAACGACACATCGAGGTAAGTCAAATTGCTTCCTCGACGTATAAAAAATATTCTAGAAATATCATCACATAGTACATTGCCCAAAACTAATTTTTCTAAAGAACGTGGTAAGTATATTATATTGTTAGAAAAATGATAATCTGGTGCGTGAAAACGTAAATCATTTGCATATAGCTTATATCGAACGGGAATAAAAGAATAGTCAAATGTTTTCAATGCAACAGATTTGTTAAAAAATGTCTTTACCTCGTCCAATTGTCTTCCATAAGCAAACGCAAACCGGTTTCCTTTAAAGTATAAATGTTTTAAACATTCTGGTCGATCAAATGACAATAGCGAGTTTTCATCAAAATCAACAATTCCGTTGTCGGATAAATCTAAAGTTTCTACACAAACAGTTTTCAAATACCTCATCATGTCTTGTGTGACAGTTAACGCAAACGGATATTCATTATTATTGAAGATAGGACAGTTGAGACCCCGAAAATTCATTATTTCAATAGTCTTGCCACTATATGGTGACAGCATGTTAAGAGCCTGTTTCAGATGCATGCATGACTCTTGAAAATGTATCTTGGTAATATGAGGAAAAGGAGAAAGAGTATTGTTTTCCACTTCCAAAAAATTAAAATGACATCTAGTCAGTTTTAGTTCGTCTAGACTCGATGAAAAGTTTTCGAATGTATATCCTCGTAGATATTTTAAAAAACAGAATTCAAATGTTAATGATTTCAGGTTTTTTAGCCCTTGAAATCCTATTCCAAAAAAAGGATTTGGAGCCATATCTAATGCTAAGTATTCTAGCTTTTTTAAAACGGCAAAGGCTTGGTCAGGATAGTGGTAAAAATCCGCATTCGGTTCATTATGAATATTTCGCCGTATGTCCAGATTAGTCAAATTTTGCAACGGCATAAGCATTTCTGGTGTATAGACATGTTTTAAGTTCAGAATGTTGTCAGACATATTCAAATACTTCAATCGGCTTAATCCATAGAATGCATGTTCCTCAATAATGTGAAGTTTGTTTTCAGCCAATGATACATTGCTTAATAAACTGTAATTTTCAAAAGAAAAATTACTGATATCACGAAGTTTGTTTCCCTTAAGATTCAAAACGGTGACATCACGTGGAAGTGTCTTTGGAACTTCGCTAAAACCTCTCCTACTACAGTCAGCTATCTTCGTTTGTTCTGATAAATGTTCATGAACTGTAATGTTACATTCTTGAGCATATACTAAAGAAAGTAACATGAAAAAACCCTGCACTATGTGATATCTATAGTTATACATCCTAATAAAGATGTTTTTATACACACATATATATATATATATATATATATATATATATATATAACTAATATCGTTATAACTCCACCAATAATACACGTACAAATGAAAAAAAAATCAGATCACAGAATCACTTTGTTTTTAATGACTTAAAATTGATTTAGATGTCAAACATGTACTTGTTCACAGTCACAATTAATATCAATTGCACAATATTCCGTTTAAGATATCTTGACAAACTGTCTCTTTGTGATGTGTATTGACACTACTAATAGAAAGGATCTGCCATACGCTTTATCTAACATCGTTCAATATTTTTTCTTCCGGGGAACTTTATTATGTATTTGACCTAGCGAAATATGTTACCACACAGGTGAAAAAATATAATCATCAATCGTAAAACGAATTGACCCAGATCATATAATAGTAGAATATATACTGAATACGTATAGTGGTTCGTGTATATAGACAAAACTGTGAGCTAAATATTATTAAGAGAAATCATAAAATATCATATATCAAAAACAAGCTATTTTCACATGTAATTATCGTTACAATATCCTTTAATACCCCAAAAAGAGAAAAACAAATAGAAACACTATGACTACTACTTAGAATTTTAATTAGTTGTGTTTCAATTGCAAATATACTAGTCAACAAAAGAAACGATACAAAGTTAAATTTGTCAATAATTCTATATTTTTCAATCTAAAGTTTCTGTATAAGTTTATTTCTGTATTCAACGTCAAAAAGCATCTGTTAAGTCATTTTTTTTTCAAAAAAAAATCCGAAACGAATGGAGCATTTAAAGTGTTTGATGTCAATAAATGGGCTACTGCATCAGGTAACAATTTTCCATCTTAAAAAATGGAAAACAAATCGAGAATTTGATGCCACGGTTACTACAAAATGAGCATGAACAAGCTGTTGCTATGGTCAGAGCTGAGATGACGCACGCTGACGTCGCAAATCATTTTCATGGAGCAGGAATAACAATATCAAGACTTGATGATTCGTCAACAAATGATAGACCCCGCAGCGACAGACCCCATGCGAAGTCACAACGTCAAAATCGTGCGATACGTTTTTTACACTTCCGCAACCGTTTTTGAAGTTCGGTGGTATGAGGTGGAATATGTCACAACGGACGCACACAATTAAACCACGTTTTCCAACAGGATAACACTAGATGTCACGTGGCATGAATTTGTATGAACTATCTTGAACAAAACTATATTCGAGTTTTCCCTTGGCCAGTATTATCACCGGATCTCTCTCCTATAGAACATTTATTGAATCAACTTGGCAGACGTGTTCGATAAGGCAAAATCCACCGGAAACGCTACAAAGCTTGCATTTGGCTCTCATACAGGAGTTGAATAATATCCCCAAATCCATCATTATTACTTTGGTTGGATCTGTGCCTCATAGGTGTGAAGCTGTGGTAGCTGTGAGAGGCGGCCTAACTCGCTATTACATTCCGCAAACTGAAATTCCGGATACTGAATTTGATCCGTCTGTATTCGGTCCAGGAACTATCTGGAACGTTATTTTTTGTTACTTTGTCACCTAAAACGTTAAAATAATATATTTTATCTATTTGTAATTGTTTTCTACTAAACGATTAAATATTATTTTTGATTAAAGTGTTGTATCGTTTCTTTTGTTGACTAGTATATTTGACATCTTGCACTTTACTGTCATTTATCCCATAAATCTTAATATAATATATAATATAATAAACAAAAGACCAAAAAAGTGAAAAAGTATATTTTAACAAAACGCATTTGACTAGCAGGTCGAACAACTGATGTTCTTAAACCCTGCTGACTGCCATTGGCGATTGCCAAATAAACGGATCACAAGATGTAACAAAATGGATCTTATTATCAATTTATTACCAAACAGAAAACAATAAACTTGCGGAAAAGATGGTATACCGCAAACATGAGGTTTAAAATTTGTACACCATATACGGATTTCGACAATTAATGTCTCTACAGTGATGTTAGGAATCGAAACGGTATTTGGAAGGCCATATAGTTAACCTCAATTTAGGATAGACTCTTGAATTTTGAAAGAGCCGTAATAGGATGAACGGATCATATAAACCCGAAGGCAAATATAATACAAGCCCAAACGAAAAAAATATAAACAAGTATAAATTGAAAACAACGTTCAAACCTATGATTGCGTTGGATAAAAACCGCAATTTTTATACGTGTGCATGCAAAACAAATTTATTGGTAGAGGGGTCTAAATACAGCACAAACAACATTTTCCAAAAGACCAAAAAAGTGAAAAAGTATATTTTAACAAAACGCTTTTGACTAGCAGGTCGAACAACTGATGTTCTTATACCCTGTTCTTAAATCAGTTGTTCGACCTGCTAGTCAAATGCGTTTGACAGTATGCTTTGAGATAAAAAATCAGCAAATAAAGTACAAACAATGTATAGTTCATACATGAGCAAATACAAGTACAAATATCATAAAAACCTAATAAAGAACGAGCTCTGGATATAAAATTAAAAACTAAAAAAAAAAGACATATATATATATAAATATCGTTAAGAAACTTGACTGTATCAGGGTTTGGTAGATAGTGATTACTACATGGGAATATTTCCCGCCCATTTATTACAGGTACATGTATACATGTGATTAATTAAAAATAGATATCATGATATCCAATAATATCCCCAAATCCAACATTATTACTTTGGTTGGATCTGTGCCTCATAGGTGTGAAGCTGTGGTAGCTGTGAGAGGCGGCCTAACTCGCTATTACATTCCGCAAACTGAAATTCCGGATACTGAATTTGATCCGTCTGTATTCGGTCCAGGAACTATCTGGAACGTTATTTTTTGTTACTTTGTCACCTAGAACGTTAAAATAATATATTTTATCTATTTGTAATTGTTTTCTACTAAACGATAAAATATTATTTTTGATTAAAGTGTTGTATCGTTTCTTTTGTTGACTAGTATATTTGACATCTTGCACTTTACTGTCATTTATCCCATAAATCTTAATATAATATATAATATAATAAACAAAAGACCAAAAAAGTGAAAAAGTATATTTTAACAAAACGCATTTGACTAGCAGGTCGAACAACTGATGTTCTTAAACCCTGCTGACTGCCATTGGCGATTGCCAAATAAACGGATCACAAGATGTAACAAAATGGATCTTATTATCAATTTATTACCAAACAGAAAACAATAAACTTGCGGAAAAGATGGTATACCGCAAACATGAGGTTTAAAATTTGTACACCATATACGGATTTCGACAATTAATGTCTCTACAGTGATGTTAGGAATCGAAACGGTATTTGGAAGGCCATATAGTTAACCTCAATTTAGGATAGACTCTTGAATTTTGAAAGAGCCGTAATAGGATGAACGGATCATATAAACCCGAAGGCAAATATAATACAAGCCCAAACGAAAAAAATATAAACAAGTCTAAATTGAAAACAACGTTCAAACCTATGATTGCGTTGGATAAAAACCGCAATTTTTATACGTGTGCATGCAAAACAAATTTATTGGTAGAGGGGTCTAAATACAGCACAAACAACATTTTCCAAAAGACCAAAAAAGTGAAAAAGTATATTTTAACAAAACGCTTTTGACTAGCAGGTCGAACAACTGATGTTCTTATACCCTGTTCTTAAATCAGTTGTTCGACCTGCTAGTCAAATGCGTTTGACAGTATGCTTTGAGATAAAAAATCAGCAAATAAAGTACAAACAATGTATAGTTCATACATGAGCAAATACAAGTACAAATATCATAAAAACCTAATAAAGAACGAGCTCTGGATATAAAATTAAAAACTAAAAAAAAAAAGATATATATATATATAAATATCGTTAAGAAACTTGACTGTATCAGGGTTTGGTAGATAGTGATTACTACATGGGAATATTTCCCGCCCATTTATTACAGGTACATGTATACATGTGATTAATTAAATGATTAATCAGACGGAACGTTAGTACAATAATTTTCCTCTATACTGCGAAACGCGGAAAATTATAAGTACACACTTTACTAATGTGAAATCATTGCCATTTATCCCATAAATCTCAATATAATGAATAATATAATAAACAAATATATATTTTCCGACTGCCAAACTATCATTGCCAAACTAGAGATCACAAAGAAATGGATGAAAAGAGTCCAAATTATGAACCAAGTTTTTCTCGATACTGATAATCTTATATATAAGGAATCAGCAATGTAACCATATTTGCTAATTTCTGGTTTCCATCTTCCATGACGTTTAATTCATTTCTAGTTTACTTCTGATCTTGCTGCTGCAGAGGCACCACCAGAACGTAACGAATGCAAACCTAGGTTTAAGCCAGGAGCTACAGTTTCGATCTACGTACAACGTTCTTTTTTGTGGCAGTAAAGCTTAACTTCTTGTTCTTATTCTCAACCTCTCCAGATCACCAAATACTATTTGCATTGATATGAGTTGACCAACTAGGCCCGCTAAAATTCGAGCCTTTAACAAAAATTAATCTTTTACAATCTCAGAAAATATATAGTTTACAGTTTGCTCTGCTTTGTCAATTCTCTCAGAACTTACGAATGATTAACCAGATTCAGTGTTCCAAACGCAACCTAACCATTTCATTTTTTGACATAGATCCCAAACACATTTTTCATGTGCAATTCAGAAACCTAGCTTCTCAAGTTGAATTTTAACAATCTGACTACGTTTTTCGGCAAGTCTCATTATATTTGTCCCCTCCCAAACCATCATTTAAAAACATAATTATTTATTTGCCTTTAGATTTGAGATACTTTACAACTTCTCTAAGAATTTTGGAAAATAAGCCATCTGTAGCCAATCCAAAGGGCAAAACATTAAAAACAAAATATCTATTTAAACCATCTATCTCCCATGCAAAACCTAAATATTCTCTGTGCAATTCAACAATCTCAATATGTGATAAGCACTCTTTAAATCATAACCATATAAAAATCATGTTGGTGAAAAATTTTCCTTGCTTACCTTGTGTGTTCATATTTAAATCTAAATTTAGATAAATGAGGATTGATATTTCTACATTCCAATACCAACCTTGGTTTGTTCGAGTTGTTAAAAGTAACTGTCAATGGATGAACTACACAAGGTATTTCATTTACTTCTGATATACAACCTTTGGAAATTAAAGTTTCAATTTGCATTATCAAGAGATGATCTATATTTCTAATAATTGTGTTCTGGTTCAGTTTTGAAATGTATCTTATACCCGTTTTGTAATACATCAATTGTATGTGTATTATCTGTGATCAATCTCCATTCATCGAAAGCGTTTTTCAATCTACCTATTGGACTAACCAGTTTTCCAACATATGTAACAAGATCAACAGGTTGTATATAATCAAGTGTTATTGAAACCGTCTCATTGGCGTTTCTCATCTGAAAGTTTTATTAACTTTTGTCTTTCTGTAACCATTTCAATACCCTCTGAAGTTCTGGATTAAGCGTTGTGTACGGTCTCTCTTGTCAACTCTTCAACCTCTAAACTTAACTTCGCCTCCTTCAGTTCTGTTAAAACCGTCACTCCGTGCTTAAATTGATTTTTGTTGCCTTTCTTCTGAAAAGTATAGTCATCGGTCATAGTTTCTTCCTTTTTGGCCATTTAAGTCTGTGAAATTTCTTGTTAACTTTGTTGTAGGATGGTCTGCAAATTTGTCAGCTTACTGTCCATAATAACGTTTATACTGTTCAATAAGTCCTGTTGAGATGTTGATATAGCATTAGAAACGTCTTCCGTAATAGCTTTTCTTATCGGGCTGCTCAACACACCGGTGTCCATCTTGACTGTATCAGTGTTGGATAGAAAGTGATTACTACATGGGAATATTTCCCACTCATTTAATACAGGTAAATGAATACATGTGATTAATCAACAAATTTCCTCTATACTAAAAAAAAACGGAAAATTATAATTACTTAAATGTCTCAACTTTAGACTGTCGACTATCAATTGTCAATTGCCTTACATGTTTAAAATAAATGATGTATTTGCATTTGTCTGTGCCTTGGTTTTCAATCGCCTCCCCCTTTTTGTCATGCCACTTTTTGTGGGTTAATCCGAGAGAAGCAATGTTTCCACCAAATTCAGTAAAGTGATCCTCAGACGGATTGATTTGTTTTATAAACCTTCTATCGTTAAGTTTCCAATTTCATCGTGTATTTATATATATTTGACTTTTAAAACTCGTTTGCACTGCTCGTGATCGTTAATCCAGGAGAAATTCTGAATTGGCGTGTTAGATATGTATTTTCCAAATTTTGCACAGAAAATAGAAAATTATAACTATTTAAAAAAAGTTTACATTTTCTCACTTTTAAGTTTCTTTAAAAAATTAACATGAGGTATTTAAATACAAAACTTTGACGAAGGATGCAACCGTTTTAAAATCTATTGGTGTTGACAGATTCAGAAGCATTTTAAGTTTTATATATCAACGTTTGTTAGTTCATTCGAGTTATCCTCTGTCTTTTAAATAAATATTTGTTCACGAATATTCTAAGTTTATCAATTTCAAAAATTTATAATCATTCCTCTTTAGGGAACTTCTATATCTGATCATATCTGCCTAATTCAATTAGTTGTGTATGATCACTGCTTCTAAAATTCTTTTGCAATTGCACCTTGGAATTTGGATGATAAAGATAGTATTAAATTTTAAATTGATCTTTTGAAAACAATGCAATAGAGTAAAATGCAAGTTTTGCCTTTGATCTAAAAAACAGCTATTAGATAGGGAAAATCTGCCAAGGACAGAAAAATTCAGAAAGTTGAGGTCTTCATACTGTCCATTTCCGGAAAACTGTCAGACGACTTTTTCTAAAGAATATTTACCCTTTAAAAGTCATTTTTACCATTGTTTTTTTCTCTCTCCAGTTTTGTCTTTTATCTTGAAAATATTAAGAGAGAAACGTTAAAATAGCACGAAACCTTTTAGGAGTTATCAGTGACGTAACAAGATTTTTACATTTTTTAGGTGTTTTTGCCTATTATCTTTAAAACTTCTATAAAAAGAAAATAATCAGCAAGACAAGATCTACAAATAAGTCCAATATGACTAAAATCTTGTCGACAATTTATAGGAGTTATTGCCCTTAAAAAACGATTTTTAACAATTTTGTATTTTTTTGGGGGATGTTTTCTTGAAAATTGTCATCGATAGAAAGTTTCTATGGCGGTAGGATTTTTTCCGGATTGAACTTTATTTTCATCGTTTGCTACCCACTGCTCATTTTTGCCGCGCAAAAATTTACTTTCACTTTTGTACACATTTGTTTCCCTCATTTTCTGTTGCAGAATATTCATGTTCATTCTGTCTGGTGCAAAGTTATTTATATTAAGTTCTTCATTTTCAAAATCCTCCTCCCCAGAAAATCTAATCTTAAAGTGACATTTGAAAATTGAAACGCTTTAATATTTAACATGGGTTGTTTCAAAGGTTATTTTGTTAAATCTCATGATCTTATGAGATATTTGTCCTTGAAATTTGAAAATTATTTAATCAATATCTCCTATGGCAAGAAAGAAATACCAAAAAAACTAGATTTTTTATTTTGTCTATCTTAAATTCAAAAACTGCGATAACATCTGGATTTATAAATAACTATCATAGATTGACTGCATTCGTATGTGTCTTCAACAACCTCATTTTTAATAACATGATTCGGTAAGAGAAAACACAATTGACCCTCTTAGAAGACAAATTTTTAAAGAAAATTACTGTTTAAAAAATTTAGGTTCTGAGTTTATACTAGTGGGTTTTCCCCAAAAACCTGAAAACCAGATGAATTTAAAAAAACTGGAAAAAACCTACTGTGGATTCATTATTTTTCGTGGGGTCCCTATCTTCGTTTATTTCGTGGGTAAAAAGGAAACTACGTATTGAAATGTTGTACGAAGTAAAAATTTGTTTACAAACTTTAGCGAAACTCTGAAATTAAATATTTACGAAAATGCAATTTTATCTAAATCAAAGATAATTAATACCAACGAAAATAAATGAATGCACAGTATATTTGATTTTTACGAATCTAAATAATATATCAATCAAAAGATTGTCAAAAGAGGAACAACATGAATATAGTCAATATGGTCACAAAACCTGCATGGACGATGACGGAGGAACAGCAAATAAAAAAAACCCCATCAATATCCATATTTTTATGCCAGTACGGAAGTGTTAGCTACTGGGATGGTGTAACTCACGAGATGAACAGTCCACAGCAAGTTTATCGACCCAGTGATATTATGGGATTCGTGGTACTTATTTTACTGCACCAGATGCAAATTGCGGTAACTAATGTCTCTTTGGAGATGCTCGAAGCCAAAACATTTCAAACCCAAAACATTAAGCAACCGTTGTAGTGCTAATAAAACCAAAATGTACCAAAAGCAGAGTCAAACATAGATAAAGAATTAGAGTGCTAAAATACACCTCTTATATATTACTGAAAAGATTAATTCAGAAAGTGCTTCAGGCGTATATAGTGTTTTTTTTTTCATTTTTTAGACCGTGCAAGTTAAAATCGATTGATTATGTATGCAAAAGAAAAAGCAGATATGAAAATACCTTTCGCCCCCAACACCAATAAGTATAGATAGAGTAATTAGCGGATAAGAAAATGAGTGGCGAAAGATACCAAAGTTACACTCAAACTCATAAGTCGAAAATAAATTGATAACGCCATGGCAAAAAAGGAAAAAGGACCAAAAAGACAAACACTAGTACACAAAACACAAAACACAACACAGAAAACAAAATACTGAGCAACACGAATCTTACCAAAAGATGCTCTCAGGTGCTCCGGAAGGGCAAGTAGATCCTGCTCCACATGTGGCACCCGTCGTGTTGCTCATGTAAGTCAAAACCCGGTGATAAGTCTAATTCGGTAGGTCACATTCGAGGAAAATAGGACGGGATTGTGGTACCGACAATTGAAACATATCTGTCGTCATCTGTGAAACAGATATTCCATAACGGTTAACCAACTCCATAAAATTTTAAAAATTATTATTTCAACTCCATCACATGGAAATCTTTTTTAATAGCTTCCTTGTGAGCAGGAACCTTCTATCAAGAAAATCAAGAAAGGAAATACAAGCCCTAGTATATCGAATCAACTGGAAGATTAATACTCCATGTGCAGGCGCTACTGGAATTTTGCTACATAGATAAAGAAAGTTCACAATTAGGAAGCTGAAATTATCTCTTTTGTCGTAAAGTTTTGTTTTGACCCTCATTGTCAATTTCTAGATGCAAGTCAAGATATGGGGCAGACTTAACTGTATCTGTTATATCAGAGCTTGAACTGCAGGTGAGTTTGCACCTGTAGACTGATTTGTTACATTAGTAACATTCTGGGAGCAATGTTAAGGGGGCATTAACTACGAAGTTGACAAAAAATCAAAATATGATTGTTTTGGTTTCAAACATTTATGAAAGCGGAATTGTGAAATAATATATCGCTATTAGCAGTCAGTTTTGGTTCAATTTGTCAAAATAAGCTAAACAAACATCGATCATGTATTATTGGCTTGCAGGTCAATAATTCAACTCATTTGAATCCGTATTTATACGAACTTCAATTAAACCCTTATCTGGGATGGGCTACGCATTGGCTAAGCATGTTAAGTTATTAGAAAAAGAAAAGCCTGTCAACATTGAAAAGTGAAACAAGGCAGCCACCGGGAAGATCCCAACCGTTGAATGATCGATTCTGTCCACAACAAAAATCATTCAAATACAGGTAAAACAAATGATTCACTTTTTAAAGATCTATGACACGACATCAAACAGACTTCGAAAATCGCCAATATACGATTGCACATGCTTGCCTGTGTATTTATAATTATATTTATGTTTACATCAGGTAATATGAGATAATTTCGATAGTTAATTAGAAGGCGTCTATTCTAAAATACACACCACATGTTGATACATTGTAACGAGTCCATGCATTGCACATTGTTTCTTAAAGATATTTTGTAATCTGATAATTTGGAGAAACGTTTTAGTATGTTATGAAGTAAATATGATGTTTTGAGTCGAATAGGTGAACACGAATTTGACAGCTAATGACCCTTAAAAATCAATCATCACGATTTCCTGACCGAAGATGTTATATGGTTAGAACGTCCTTTACAACTTAATATCAGATTATGACAATATTGTTAATTTACTCGACCCTATGATAGTTATTTAATAGATTTCTCACAGTGAAACCTTCGTATTAAAAGTTTAAATATTTTGGCTGTAAATAGGACCTATATTAAAAAAAAAGAAAATTCAATACCAGCTGGATGATTGGATTAGCTGATTAGTCGATTATGATATTAACTATAAGTCATTTTATATTATGTGGTCAAGAGCAAAAGGAATTAGAGGTTATCATGATCATAGTTAGTATTTCACACTTGAAATTGCAGAAATTTCGTAAAATGATTCCAAAATTATGTCCCAAGGTTATATTGACATATTTGTACTGAAATGTCAACTTTACATCATTGGCTTTGAGTTTCTGATGAAGGTAAATCCAGAAAAGCGCTCCGGACGCATGAAATTTAAAAATTATCGTTTTCAACTTTTACAATTTTTTTTTTGTAAATCCAAAATAACCAATAGCATTAACATAACAGTAGTTTACAAACATCAATATCATTGTTTTAGACATCGAAATGCATTTTATGTTTTGATAAGGATGTTGCTCATATCAAAATACATAATCTGGTTTAAAGTCAGATCTATCGTAAATGGCTTACTCGTCGAAGAGGATAACGAAATCAGAGATCTATATTTCAATTAGATTGGTCAAAATAAAAGTGACAAGATCTCAAAATGATTTTTTTGGCTATTTTTCTTTCTTACTTAGTAAATACATGAATAATGAAGGTTTTAAACAAATGACTATGATGATTATGAGAATATTAAAAAGTGTATACACTGATATAGCAGACTAATCAATTGTTTTTCAGTTCTCGTTGTTCAAGCACAAAATTTGATTATAATGATCTCATCATTTAAAACCTTAATCAGCCAAGTATTTTTGCACACTGATATCGGGTTTTGATAAGCGTACTAAATAAACAAGAATTATTTTTTGGTCAAGTTTGGTGCGTACTTAAGGATATAGTCACGTGAAATTAAAAGAATCTGGAATTTTAAATAGATACTTTAAATCAGAAGAGAATCAGTCAGGGAACAAAATAAGCTAAACATATTGATAGGTTATGGATCTCCTTTTCGAGATATTTAATTTTTAGAAAAATGGCGTGAAAAGGCAGACTCGGACTTTTACCTTTATATTTAGCATTGACATTATTTCGGTCTCAAATTGTAAGAAAAGAAATCTAGAATCTGCTTAAATTTTGGTAAGACCTTTTATGAGCTATTGAAGTCTTCTATGAAAAGAAAAGTGGATGATATGGGCAAAATATTTTACCCTGTATCATAGGAAATACCCCAAGGAGTACGAATATCTGACAAAAATTCCTAATTCTGAACTCATTACATCCTTAAAACGGTTTCAAATGTTTAATTGAAACAAATCACTGCTAGTCCACTTCTTAAGTTTTTGCAATGTGACATCAAGGTCATCATAGTTATCTGGCCATTGAATAATGATTACATAATTCCAAATATTAGCAAGTTCAACAGGAATGTCTTTTATGGTCATGTCTTCTGATATGACGATAATGTTTTCTATCTATGTTTTTCATCATTATTTCATGATTCATACTTTCAACTTCGAAAAGACAGTCATGTGAGGTTTTGAATTTTGGAGTAAGTATAGCTATAACATGTCTGCTAATTTCAATGCTTTCTGCCTCTGTCGGTATCAAAAAATGACTCTCCGAATAAAAAGTCGCGATCTTTTCAGCATATCTTAAGTTTCCACTCGTTCTCTAATCTTAAAATAAGATACTTTGTAATCCAAGGTATGCATTCCTCTCCATATGAAACGAAAACATCCTAAGTGTAACTTTAAGCATATTTCTTTTCAACCATTTTTCGGAATTTGTGGTAGAAAAAACCCAACTATTTTCCAGCCTTTACTGTAAATAATTAGTAAAACAACGAAAATAATACCGGTTCCAACAAAGTTCAAGAAACTGTCAGCCATATTGAACATGTTGAATTTCGGTAGTGGGAAAATAAATCATGCATCTTTTCATATGCTTCGATTACAGTTAACACGGTATCGTTTAAAAGTGTACATTTGAATGATCTGTTGTCTAGATTTACTTTAGTTTCTTGTATCCACTTAATAAAATCCAAATTATCACATTTACATTCATATGCATTGCCATCGATAAATAAGGAACAACTATGTTTTTGTTCATTGAATCCGCCCAAACACGTGTATCATAATCTACTATTGTAAGTTATTGCGAAGGTCAAGTGGTTTGATAGTACTACAAAAAAATATCTCAGTAGGAACGGACTGAAACAAATTATCTGACAAATGCAATTCAGATAGATGTTCCAAATCAAGAAATAATTCATGTGGCAAAGTTCAGAGTTAATTTGCAGACATATCCAAATGTTCGAGATATTTCAATTTTATGAACAAAACTATGAATCTTTTAAAGAACATATTATCCAAAGGGAACATTGTATAAAGCAAATTAGCATTCTCCACAATAAAGTTTTCACATTAATGAAACTTACTAGCTCTATTTGGTACAGTGCTGCATGGAAATGGCCATCTAAGACTAAAGTGTCAGTTTTGTATGAAGCATTTCCTTCAAAAAGAACAATGTTATTTGAATAACTGAAAGAAACATCAAGGTGAGTCAAATTGCTTCCGTGAAGATTCATGAAATATCTTAGGATATCATAGCTTAATAAATTACTCAAAATAAATTTTTCAAACGAACGTGGCAAATATATGATGTTGTTAGAAGAATGATAATTTTGTTCGTTATGATGATCATCATTTTCTTCCTTCAGCCTATATCACACTGGAATAAAGGAATAGTCAAACGTTTAAATGCGATGGATTTGTTAAAAAAATGTATTCAGCTCATCGATTTGTCTCCCGTTAGAAAATGCAAATCTATTTCCTATAAAGTATAAATGTGTTTTCTCGCAGTTATTTTAAAAAGCAACGATCGAATATTAACGATTTCAGGTTTTTCAAGTTTTGAAAACTTTGTCCAAAATCTGGATTGGGGGCCAGATCGAATGGCAAATATACCATTTTTATAAACAGCAAATGCTTCATCAGGGTTATGGTACACGTCGTTTATTGTTCTTGTATATTCCGTCGTATGTCAAAACGGTCAAATTTTCAATCGGTAAAAATATTTTGGGTGTATAGACAGTTAACAAACCCAAAATGTTTTCTGACATATTCAAAAATAATTAATACACTTAATCCAAAGAATGCATTATCTTAAATTTTCTGAAGTTTGTTTTCAGCCAACTTTATTTTTTGTATAAATCTAAATCTTTTAAATAAAAATATTGCAGATATTTTGAAAATCATTTCTCCTATGATTCAGAACGGTTATATCACGGTTGACCGTCTGTGGAACTTCGCTTAAACTACTGTAGTCAGCTTCCTTAACGAATTCTTTGGAATCTTCTGGAACTGCAATGTTGCACTGTTTGTCACATAATAAAGAAAGTGACATGCAAAATATAGACCCAATCTGATATTTACATATTTTTGAAATATCTTTTAACATAATTAAAGCATAAAACAAGTTCAAACAAAAATTTACTTTTTCCAATCTATTTGTATTATCCTGTGCTTTTACCTTTCCGCGATTCAGTTGTAGAATGTTGCAAATATCCAATTGAAATCATCTAGCTCGTCGTTATTTGCATTAACACTACTTAATCAAAGTCTCTTTCTTGAATTGTTTTATGGTTAAAAAGTCAATCAATATTACTATTTCCTGTATTTTGGTAACTTGACAAAAAAAATGTTATCTACCGTTTTGGTGTCAAAATAAATTTGTAGTTGAAATAAAATCAATATAGAATCATATATGTTCAAGTAATTTTAAACCAGTGGTGATCGCCTACATAATTATGTAAAGCAATTTTGTAAAGTTGAAATACAACTTTATATTATGAAGAAATCAGAATTAGCCTTTAAATGAGTACAAACACAAAACACAAAAGTAAATAAAAAAATGGACTGGTATTTCTCCAAATATTATAAATAAAAACTCCCAACACATATGATGAAAATATTAATAATAATAATATTAATAATAATAATGAGAGTAATAATAGCAATAATATACAATTATGGCCTTCATCAAAAGTAAATACCCAATATCATTTCATCGAGAAACGGTTATGTAAACCGAAGTTGACAGTAGGTGGAAGACACAAATGGGACATTCAAAACTGACAACTCGACAAAATCTGTCAAAGCCATGGCAAAAAAAGAAAGAAAAACGATAAACATACAGTCAATAATACACCAGTTTGAAAACCAATGATTGAGTAAAACGAACCCACAAAAACTCCAAAGGTGATCTGTGGTCACCGAGAGATAAGCAGACCCTACTCCATATGATGCAACCATCGTAGTGCTCATGGTTAGAACAGTGCTTCGGTAGAGACATAATTTATAATGTACTTTTCTAAATTTTTCTGTTCATGAATGGAGAAAGTATTAAGAAACTAATGTTCCAACTCCATTAGACAAAGATGACCTAATATGTATTAGGCTATTTGTTTTGTCCCTTTAGGTCGAAACTTTGTTGAGTATGTTTAGATTGGAGCATTCCTGATGAAGGTAAATCCAGTAAAAAATGCTGCGAAAGAACTCTTATTCTTATATTACACAACTGTTGTATTAAAGCATATGAAGTTTAAGAAATTGATGAATGAGTTATACCGCTTTGCACACACAGTTGTTGTGTTCATCAAAGATGTACAATGTGCTTTGGTTTTAGTTCAACCCTGATACTTATTCATGTTATTTTCGTCAAGACCCTTGCTTGTTGGTATGTTAAATGTATTTTTTTCATATTTAGAGAACTAGGTGTTTTTTTGCAGGTCTTCGATTGTTTCTTTTTACAATTTATTCAAAACTTTAAAGATTAGTGATGAATTAGAGCTTGATATATTGTCGATTGTTGACGACTTTGTTGCCTTCCAGATATAATTTGTATATTTATCTTCTTTGGGTGGCTGTCTCATTGAAGTATACCCTGCATCACATTTTATTCATAGTTCTTTTTGATACACAATAATAACATAAATCGGTACCATTTTTCTGCACCATATGCGCATTTCGACAATTAATGTTTCTTCGTGGATGCTCGATGAAGAGCTTATAAACCAACAACTTAATGGTTTCTGTAAGAAGGGATGACAAGTAACTTATGACTTTAACGGTACCAATTTTACTGTACCAGATGCACACTTCAACAATAAATTTCTCCTCATATATTGTCTTTTTTTAATGTTATTGTTTATCAAAAGATTCCTTCTATTTATAAAAAATAAATAAAAACAGATGAGCATTAAGTGGCATATTATCAAAATCATCCAGATTTCGTGGAAATATTTAGATTTTGAATAAAGTTATTTAATTATATTTTATAACAGAGAGGGTTATGAAAGCATGAATAACAAAGGATTTCATAAAACGCCACATGATATTGAACATTGATACTTACATGTCAATCAAGATAATCATCGTAGTCAACTTTGTTTGACAATTAAGCTGGGTTCTACAATGAAGGCTCTGAGAACAACAGATCTGATGTAATATCCGAACCAGTTAGTTGGATAAATTTGATATCTGTTTGGGTTTCTTTCAACGCTTAATAATCTTTCTTGTCAATTACGAAGAAAGAAGACGCCGTATCGTGTCCTGTTTTTATCGTGATCTGTACATCATTTGCACAATAGCATTGACATAATTTAAAATTGCGAACTATCGTTAACTGCTTCTCTAAATTGTGTCTCATCCCTTTTGCATATTTAAGCAAATAAAATATGTTTAAACTAAACTGCTTCTTAAAAGTTTTGTAGCATCATGAAGGCACTGATCTTTTTAGGGTTTGGAATCGTTAACAAAACTTGCTTCTAAACCAAATCCGCTGTACAACAACTAGTAGCGCGCATAGCATAAGAAACACCGAGTGAGCTCCTGAAAATTATATTTTATTTACCCTGTCTTTTGACTCTTAACTGCAATTTAATTACTACAATAATGCTTTTCCAGTTTGTGCTTAAAGTAAAGTTGTATACTTTCTATTAATTCATTCTCGGACGCAGGATACAAACCGTATCGACACCGAAAATGCTTTCTTCTTCACAAACATATCATCGTTTATCCTTCTTTATACTAATAAAAGGAACATCACAATCAGACTCGTGTAACGCAGCAAAAGTAAGTTTGTATTTGCAAGTTCAGCAAGTTATAAGCAATGCACGATGAATGATTAGTGCCTTTAAGTTATATATAGATATTGAATCGAATCGTCATGAAGACGGACTATCTTGCTGCAGATCCATTGCATCAAAAAGAGTGTGTTTCTCCTTTTCTGTTTCCTTTGACAACTTTTCATTTGCAGACATTCGGCAAATAAAGGTTTTATGGCCTTCCCACTTTTTGAATTTACATTATAGTTCGGTATTTTGGTTTTTACTTTTTTTTTTTATCATAACTGTTCCCAATTAGGATAACGAAAAAACAATAATAAAAAAAATTTTAAGGTCACACTTTTATTACTTTCTTAACAAAAAGAAGCGAACATGCGAAAACTACACGACAATTCTATAATGATATTATTATCTTTACTCTATAATAAGGGTAATATTCAGCTATGAGGTTAGACGGTCCATTAAACTCTTAAAATAGAATACTCCTGATTAAAATGACACTGTACTAAGGAGAGGGGATAATACAATAAGATGTTTATATCGTTTGTCATTTATATTGTACTTGTAATTTTTATTCTATTAGTAAGCTAATATCCCTTATTTGAATTATTTTCCATTGATAAAGTGATCTTTAGAAATTTATAGGAAATTTGTAGACCTATTTTACAGAAAAGTCATGTACCTAATTATTAATGTAAACTCGTTATTGCATATGAACTTGGCATACCTTTAAAGCTGTATACACAGTGACAAATCAAGGCACAGAATATGAAAAAGCGTATATATTTGCCTTGGAGTTCGCTTTCATTGTTGATACATTTGATACAGTCAAATGTTATGCCGAATTTTTTAAAATACTACTCTAAATTTTTGTTTTTAGCTTGCATCAAAATGAAACTACTTATTTGAGGTGTGTAATGATATAAAGAAGATGTGTTAGTTTTAAATCTTGTATGGTATCCTACTTTCATCATAGATATGCTTTTGCTCCCGCAGAGAAAAACCCAAAACACGATCGTCGTTGTATGTTAATTACGTAATATAAACTGCTCGATAAGGTAATTATATATTCACAATAAATTCTAAAGAACGCGATCTATAATTAAATGTCGGAAGATATCAATGACCCTACGTTGGAACAGAATTTTTTAGATAAATACATGTATGCCGGTATCACTTGCAAATGAAAATAAAAATTTATAAATTTCGTGCGTCCTAAGCGTTTTTACGGCTTACTTTTATAAGGGACGCTTAAATCCAAATATTTGAAATCCAAGAATGCTTAAATAGTCATATATGCGAGTACTTAAATGACTGAAAGGGGCATAATAAGACTTACCAAATTCATTTGAAGTCAACATTGCCTGAGAAAGTTGAAACCTCAGTTTCTTAGTAATTTTTTTTTCTATCAATGGAGAACAGTATGCGTTAAATTATGCCAGTACCGAAGTGTGGTATTTGGGGTCAATTTAGATTTTGAATCTGCGATGATGCAAATACTAGTAAAATGTACTCAACATCTTAAGTAGTGATTTTTTTTCTTCTTCGGTATTTTATAATTTGAAAATAGATATTAGATAGCCAAACAGGGACTTCTATTTTTACAACTGCTTCCAAAATATACAACAGACCCAAACAAACAGATGCACAGTTGTATTGGAAAAGAGACAAAAAGCTCCCAAAGAGATATTCAAATTCATAAGTCGAAAACAAAATTACAATGTCATGGAAAAAATGAAACACGATCGAAAGATAAACAGTATACAAATCACAAAGTAGAAAATCAAAGACTGAGCGAAACGAACCCTACCAAAACCGGGGATGACCTCAGATGCTCCAGAAGGATACGCAGATCCTGCTTCATATGTGGCACCCGTCGTGTTGCTTATGTACGTACAAACACGGTAATAAGTTTAATTCGGTAGGTAAAATTTCGAATCCTGTTTTTATTACAAGTCTGAGTACCCTCCTATGCTATGTATTGATTCGAAAATGATTGTAGATATCATATACTATGTGGTAATGAACATAATAATTGCAATGTTTATTTCACTAAGTAAATGCGGCCAAATAGTATATAAATTGAATATAATTCAAACACAAAGAAATTAATAGCTTCTATCAGATGGTTCCTTTAATTTCTTATAGATTTTATTGAATGATTTTTAATTGCCCTTCGTTTTATTTGTGAAGATGGTATAACACTTTTCTTTCGCTACTTTTTTGGCGGTAAAGTTCTTGTCCACGGCAATGAGCTGACACAACTGCATGTTGGCATACCGATTTTTGACCTTTTGTTTACAAATCGATTTATCACACGTGCGTTTGAAACGATCGGACCATTATATGCAACAGAAAAGCGTAAATTTTCAAGGAAAAACTAATATTGGTGTGGCATGTGGACCAAAAATTGAAGAAGCGGTAATTATTTTTTTTTTATTGAAAAGTTAATTTCTCCAAAACTGTAACGAAAAATCCAAAGAACTAAGAATCAAATTGGTGTGGCCTTAGTGTTGTTTTATTTAAATTGGAAATTATGTGTACCAGCAAATATTGATGGAATTTCAAGGTGTTTAAAATTCAAAATTATCTGCTCTATAGAATTTTCAGAATTAGAATTATAAATGAAACTTAAATACAACTTATAAAATGCATATATGAGATGCAATTGGGTTAACTACTTCAAATTAATTGTTACGCTTCGCAAGTTATGTGTGGTAGAGACAAGAATCATTAATGTAAAATGACAAATAAAAAAACCCAACTACTATAGTCGCCGTCCTGTTATTGGCACTGGATTTTTTAATCAAATATTTTTTAAACGATTAATCACAATAAAAGGTAGGTCAGTTGTGGTTTTGGGGAATATTTTAGGTTCCGCTAAGTAAAAAAAAGTCATCTCGAAAGAACGCGATTGATAGTTTTAAAATGTTTGATAAAAAAACCGGTGTCAATTTCATATCACGGCGACTATACAAGCACATTTCATAACTAGATACAAACAAGTTTAGATTACTCAACGCATCACATACGTTAATTATGTACTTCATAAATTAAAACTGTCGTAATTCAAGTCGAAAAGCCACCATCTAATACTTCAAGGTCGATATACACAAAGGCCGATAACGCTGTTATTTCAACAAATATGTCATGATGTGTTTCCCTCGGTTTTTGTTTGTGACCCGGATTTGTTTTCGCTTAATCAATTTATGAATATTGAACAGCGGTATACTACTGTTGCCTTTATTCATAATAACTTGACGGGGTGTTTCTTCCCGAGTATATGTACTGGATAAATTTGCAATAAGCCCAATTTTAAACTAGGTTCCTCATGAAACTGGTAATACCGTGGCTAGGCACAAATTATGAAGCTTGAAAAATTTACCTATTCATGCGGCTCATCCCACAAGCTAGTACTTGACAAGTACCTATACCCCGTAGAGAAACACAAAGTGTTCCTTACCCTCCCGATCACAAGAGCTCCCAACCGTTTCTGGTGGAGTTCATTTCTCTTAAACTATATTTTTTTGTACTATTATTGTGGATTGCTGCATGTATGTTTTCTTTTGGCAATGGTGTTGGCCGTCTTTCTCATGCATGTCGTATTCTGATTGCTCGGTTTCTGTCGTCTCACTTGTTTGTAATACAAAATAACTAGATAACGAATTTATTTGACGTATGTGAAGCCCTTTTCGTCAGAAACGCGCAAAATATGCTTAATTTCGAAAATGTTAAATGTTGAAGAGTTGTAATTCAAAGTATCGTAAAGTGGCCCTAAAATGCTTGAGGAACATCTTTGAACCGATTTAATATCTTTACAACTCAATGTTTTAGAACTTTATTGCGATTGCAAATTTCTCAAATATTAGAATCAATGCATGATATATGATTCCAGTGTTAAAGCCCTGGATTATAGTCCTGAACTAATCTCGGCGACTTGTCTACCAACACTGACTACCAGTATATTAAACTGTTTAGCATCTTGCTCTTCAACAGTATAGAAATCGCTCCAACCATGATAAAGTACAATTACAAGATACAGAAGTAAATATTATGCACCCTAGATGCATAAAAAGATTTATTTCTTCCAATTGATATTCGGAACGATATCAAATTAGTTTTTGTTAACTGGCAATATATCTTTTTGAGAGGTCAAGATATTCAATGACGAACACTATTGACTTGTTGTGTCATTGTAATTTTCGACGAACATGATGTTAGTTTATTTGGTGTCATCTCTTGAAGGGATAAGATAAACAAAAGTGCGACTAACTTCGACTGAATCTTACAAATATAATGCATCGATAACTCGACTAAGCCTACGAGGAAATATATATTTTTCCTGTCATAGCGGACAAACTCAACGTTTAATTTAAAAAGATGACATTCTCCACTATTTGCGAATATAATGTTTTTGTTATCGTTACAGATCAAGGTGTGTTATATGCTTAGTTAACATTCGGCGACAACTTTGCGTGATCAAAAAGTTTCACTGTATCATTGATTTCGACATTTCATACGTATCATTATTCAGTAGATATTTCGATATATAAGAAGCGTACGACTTCATTCAAGTCTTTACAATTTTCCTCTTATATTTTAATTAGTAATAAATCGGTAATATCAATTTTAATGGAGCGTGTTATAGAACCATTTTTAGGTAATTTTACATTATCAAAACATTTTATCGCAGTTAAAGGTTATGACATCAGAAAATTCAATGCAGGGAAGAACACGTTTTCGTTTTCTGGACATTTTCTGAAGTAATCTTTTTAGTTTTACATGGAGTAAAGATTACAGATATACAAATATAGCATTCTTTCACCAAATAATAGTTTCGATGCAATGAATTTCTGCAATATATGCAGACAAAAACTATACTTTAAACTTACAGAAATAAAAACTTTGTCCTGTGCCTTCAATATGTGTCGCAAAACGGTTACATGCATCAAATACAAAAATAACGGCAACCGTCAAATGTATTACCACTTAATATAACGACAAAAAATCTTAACGTATAAAAAAATATGTCATTTTTGTAAATCCTTCCGTTGTATCGTTTTTATCAATTTAGTTTTTGTGCCATATTTTGTTTTTGAATAAATTATTGACATTGCGACAGAAGATATTTTAAAGTTCATTTATTTTTTTTGAAAAATGAGGACAAACTTTTGAAAATGGGACGGTTGCTTACTTGAAAGTTGCTTTCTATTTATCTAATTGATTTTAGATTTTGCCATGTCGGGTGCTTTTATAGATTATTTTACGTTATAGGTTTTGCTCACTACTGATATATAGTTGCTTTCATCTACGTAGTTGCCCGCGGTAGAGGGGGGAGGGCACTTTGATCCTTTTATGGAAGAGGTGAGTAGCTGAGACATTCAGTACCCACCACTTTTCATATATTTTGGAAAGCAAAAAATGTATACCCTATCATATACCTTTTGATAAAATATCTAACTTATACTATCATGATTACGCGACTTCATTGAGAGATTAATAGATTTGACAAACATCTGATGCATATAGGTCTGTGGTTTAATGGAATCTGTGAAGAAAATCGACATCTGATTAGTTTCAAATACTCAATCAGCAATCTTGTCATATATTTCAACTCAATTTCTCGATCTTATAACATATCACAATACTTGAAATAGTGACCTATTCCAGCAGCTAATCCCCACAACTCATTACATGGTAAGTGCCCCAACCCGAATTTGGTGGATAGTTTTCTCATTGGCAATAATACCACAACTTCTTAATTTTAGCTTGTTCTTTATTTGGGGCGATTCATAATAGATATAATTAACTATGCATAGGACTATTGAGTATAAGACATTTTAAATTTTTTTAAAGATTTTTGAATATGATAAATGTTAAATTTCATTGTTGGGAAATACACAAGGAAGTGTTGCGAGGTAGAAGTTTTAAAATTTCCCATAAAGCACGGTATGTTATACGGGTCATGAATAAATTGTAACGTGTAGAAGAAACTAAACAACCTTTTTAAAGGGGAATTATAAAAGCGAATATGAATCGAAGAAATTCACGTTGAAAATACTACTATGAATTAGACAATCATACGGACTGATAGAACAATATCTTGCTAAATAAAAACGTGGTTTTGTTTTCTAGAATTGACAAAAATCCTGGTCCTCATCAACTATCCAACGATAATGACGATCATAGTATTAGCTTCGAAAGTGCTTTAGATAGTATCAGTTTAAATGAAATGTATTTAACTGCAATTGCCGTTTTACATTAAAATGTGCAAACTTGATCTTATTGCTGCTGAGTACGAAGATTTTTATATATTGTCATTTACTAAAATTTGGTTGAACAGTTATAATCCGTCAGACTCAGTTGAACTTTTAAACTACCAGACACTCTCCAGGAAAGATAGTGGTCCCATAAACAGTGGGTGAGGGCTCATTTAACGTAAAAGAAAATATTCATTCGAAGAGACGTAATGAAGTGACTGCTGTTGAGGTTATATGGATTCAGCTGAAAATGAATAAGAAAATCGTATTATAAGGAACTTTCTATGTGCCACCAAAAAGCAACAATCAGATATGGATAAAAATTGAAAGTTCAATTGAGCCTGCCGTTAATGATATTAATTTTGATCCAATTATTATTACAGGAGATTTTAACGATTACTTGCTAAATGTGGCTAATTCCAAAATCCAAAATGTTTGTACAAATTACAGTTTAGAGCTACTTTAATTTGTATTAATAAGTACGTTTTTGCATGTCCAGTAATAGACGGAAGTTGGAGTCGTTTATTTGTACTCTGGGCCAATATCGATATTAGCCCTCAAATACCAATAACGAGCCTCCGAATGTAACTTTAGGTAAACCTGTCAATCAGAAACAATAACTGAAACATGTGATAAATAGATCATTACATGGCATTTTCCATATTGTCCCTGGTATCAGCCCTCGACCCATATCAGCCCTAGGGCTACGCCCTTTTGTTTGTTATGGGAGACTCGGGCTTAATGATCATTTATCGACTGATAAATTTTGTACCGTATTATGGAGTCAGTCTAGCATTATTGTTTCAAATAAGGTATCATTGTCCAGTAATAGGGTTAATAAATGCACAAATGCCTGCTTGTTTGTCCTTCGAAAGAAAAATCTGGTTATACAAGCAAGGTGAGTTTGATGAATATAGGCGCATATTACCCGAAATCAACTGGGATAGCATATTTACTATCAATGATGTTTCAAATCATATACCAAATGAAGCTGAAATTTCCATTCCCAATAGAATCGTAACTATTAAGAAAACCGACCATATCTGGTTATAAATAATGATTTTAGAAAACTCATAAGAAAGAAAACCCATATACACTCAAAAGCAAAACGATTTAACCGACCATCGGATTGGACCTAACTTAGACAAAATATTTGTGACCACTTCAATAAGACAAGTTCGCGAACATTATCAAAATAATCGTATACAAAAATTAACAAAAAGTAACCATCAACAACAACTTTGTGGAAAATCTGTAACCAAATTGTTGGTATTAAACGTTTTCACTCGGATATACATCCCTTGCTTAAGGAAGATAGTTATACTTAATTATATTGATAAAGCAAACGAACGTTTTTGCAAAGCAGATGATACCGAAACAATTCTTCCTGACTTAACCGTTCCAGACAGTAGACTAAGTAACATAGCAATAAGAGATAGTGAGGGCGAATATGTTTTGAAGATTTCAAGTCCTTATCACACCTTAGGCCCTTATTCGATTAACCCAATATTATTAAAGAAAGCTGCATCATAGCTAAAATCCCCACTTTGTAATCTGTTTAATCTATTTTTATCAAAAGATATATTTCCTGTAGCAACTGTAAAAAATTACATACCAACAACCTCATTATAACGTATGTTATCAAAGTGCACGGAGTCATGTGTCTATAAAGATGTTGACAATTTTCATATTGAAAATAGGATCATCACCCCTATACTATAGGGTTTCACCAAAATCAAATATGCCATAAATCAATTAAAGGATATTTTTAACGACTTTGGTAGTATTGCGCTGACTGATGGTAGATTTTTTAAAATTTAATCTCCCCACCGAACACATACCTATATCATATATCATCCGAAAGAGGAAACCTTGTACTATACGAATATGCCTTTCGAAATGTTCGGATATGGTCACAATTTTTTAAAATGAGGTCAAAGGTCAACTTTACAAATCTGTAAAAATTTTGAATGATTTCAATTTTGACATTTGTTTCTTTTTCAAACTTCTGTCTAAATACAAAAAATACTGTTTTGGCTTCCGTAATGTTTGTTTTTATGCAAAAACCTTAATCATATATATTTTTCTCAAAACAACGTTTTTAAAACAAAACTTTAAAAAATCCAGTTTTCAACACTTAAAATATCTATGCCACCTAAACCTTACAAGTTATTTAAATTTCTCGTAAATATCACGTGTCATGAAACAAAATACAAGGTTATTTTTTAAACTAACATATTGTGAGAGGAATCAAGCCAAAGCAATAGTATACCTCTGTCAATATAACCTTATGTTGAATTTGCTGATACTTTTGTTTTTTAAAGACGACTCGTGGCTTTTATTTTTTTTTATCGATTGTTGCTGCTTCCATAACATTGTTTTCTGTTGAGCAGTTTACTCTGGTTAATGTCTATAACATGATCGGTTTTACTCCAATAACCCCCTTTTTTTCCTTGTACGTACCACAGACTTCGAAAGTTACTAAAGCCTGATCGCCAGTCTCTTCATTTCCGTCAACCATCAGAACGTGTCTTAATGTTGTAACAGACATTTCACTTTCCTGGCATGGACACAGGTCTGCACATGAAAGGTTCTGCTCAAAGCAAACACATTCTTTTGAACACAAGACAAGGTCTTGTAGAAAGTCCGAAGACATTTGACCCTTAAAAAATACAGGCATCAAACCATCCTTATCAATCGATCCATTAAAACTTGAGCGGAGATATAAGAGGTAAATTAGGAAGGTGTGATGTCATCCATATACGTTTTGTTTACAAAGATATTTGAAACAAATGTCTAAATGTTGATTCACAAGGAAGCTTGGTCAGAGACGTATACTAAGTAGTTACAAGTGTTACATGAGGTTTGTTGTGATCACTGTGTACGCTTTTGAGTTTATACTTTTGATCGATAGGCAAAGCCACGAGCTTTCTTGCAACCGAAAGAAATTCATAAACATCACAATTTGCCAGATTAATTAAATCAGAAACATAATTACTTACCTATTTCAGCACCGTTTTTTAGCTATGCCAAATATTTCCGATAAGGAGTCAAATCCTGAAATTTCATGCACGACAGGCAAGCATTGACTGACGACAGAATTCAAAGAATTGCATACCATTAGTTCCTGTATATGTATAAAGCGTCTTGCATCCTTGGTGCTAGTTACAGTTCCTGTTTTAAACCAAAGCTTTGTGTTTTTCAGGGAAGAAAAACAGTGGACATAAAGAACAAAAACGTCCGTGTCAGGGTATTTCACTATAATCCTGTCTTTATAGCTACGACTTCCAAACTGACTATCGGCGTGCATAGCCGCTGTAACGCGTAGGATTTTGCAAGCTAAAAGCATGCAAAATCATACGCGTTTCAGCTTCCTCATGAGTACTGTAAAGCTAGTCGCAGTCAGTGACGGATTTTGCATACATGCGTTTTACGATTTTAGGATCGAAAGCATTTCCAACTAAAGTTAGTTCATTATTTCTTGATAGTGCATTAGGTTTGTTTAGTGGCAGCAAACAACAAAATTCCCTAGAAGCTATGCTTGCTTATTTTCGTTGGAAGAACCAAACTGTTTCCAGTCTGAAGGGGAGCGACATTCAATTATTTGGAAGACCTTTGGCGTAAAGTTTGATCTTTGGTCACGTTCGGCTGCCTTGATGGAAAGTTTGACGTCATTTCTGTCAAAGAAATCAACAGGAGAGGTAACCCTAGAAAATGCGGAGTTCAGATTTGGAGAACTCTGTACCAAGGTCACCAAATACTTTAGCATTGATACACTGGCTAAGAGACATATCATCGCCAATCAAAACGGTAAGCTATTTATCGAACTCGGAGAGAGAATGACAATACAATGTTCCCGAGTTGATGACAAAGATCGGGTTTACATGATTTTCTCATGGTTCCATCATCAGGAAAAAGGGATGTAGGGATCGGACTAATCGGAAATGACAAAATCTTTTCAACAGTGACGTCATATCGACTATTCGTTAACACCAATCCTCGACGGAACATGAGTTCAGGATTAATATGAAGATTGAAAATTTCTGTTTTTCTAAGTTTTAATTTTGTTTTCCTGGTAAGTTCCTCAAATTATTTTTAACTTTGACCAGGGGATATAATCAAAGAAACTACGAATATTGCTTTCTACAATTGCCCCAACGATAAACGATCGTGCCATTTTTTACCATCATCAATAGGCGACGTCAAAGAGGTCTGTATTTCTTTCGAAGCGTGCATTGTTTTATTAAATTTTGCTGTTATAAAATTGTTGAAATCGCTTTAAATAAAGAAATATATCTTCCTCATGCAAAGCTCTGATTTCCTGTCCGGGTTTGCCTATACTTTAGGTCCTTTTTATTTTTATCAGCTATTCCAACGTTTTATTAGGTTTGCATAACAATTAGTACCGTTAATATTATAACTACTACTGGGTCGATACCTCTGCTGGTGGACTGTTAGTTTCCGAAGGTATCATCAGCCCAGTAACCAATGCTTCGGTACTGGCATGAAAATACGGATATTGTTAGTTAAAATTTGCTGTTAAAAATTTGTTTAAAATCGTTATAAATGAAGGAATACATATTCATCATGCATAGCTTTGATTCCGTGTACAAATTTTGCTATACTTCAGGTCCTTTTTGGTTTTTCTAGCATTTCGGACTCGAGCATCACTGAAGAGACATTAACTGTCGTAATTAGAAGAAGATGTGGTATGAGTGCCAATGATACAACTCTCCATCCAAGTCACAATGTGTAAAAGGTGAACAATTATAGGTCAAAGAACGGCCTTCAATACGGAGCCTTGGCCTTCAGAACTTGCAAAGGGCCCCAACATGACTAGTGTAAAACAATACAAACAGGAAAACCAAAGGTCTAATCTATATAAAAAACGAGAAACGAGAAACACTCATGAACCACATCAACAAACGACAACCACTGAACAACAGGCTCCTGACTGTAATGCCCATCTGCTGCATAAACATTGGTATATCGTAAATACTATTCCAGCTTAAATGTTGACTACTCATAACTAGTTAAATGACTCAAACTTTCAGTCGATGTTTTAGGCATATTATTGGCAATGCATAAATTGAAAGACTTTCGTCGTTTCTTTGGACATGATGGAGCAATTAAATTTCAATGGACTTGACTGTTCGTACGTGTCGCGAAATATTACTTAAAATATCCGTCAATTATTGTTACTTTTCTGACAAGTGGTATTTGACGGAAAACAGCAAACAAATAAAATATAAACATATACAAACAAACTTTGTTAACTTGCAAAGCTGGTCGCTGTGAATGACGGTTTTTGCATACATGCGTTTCTACGATTGTATACAATCTTATATCTATATAAAAGTAAAAAAACAAAAATACCGAACTCCAAGGAAAATTCAAAACGGAAATCAAATGGCAAAATCAAAAGCTCAAACATGTCAAACGAATGGAAAACAACTGTCATATTCCTGACTTGGTACAGGCTTTTCCTTTATAGAAAATTGTGGATTAAACCTGGTTTTATAGCTAACTAAACCTCTCACTTGTATGACAGTCGCATAGAATTCCATTATATTGACAACAATGTGTGAGCAAAATAAACAGACATAATAGGTAAAAATGTCAAAAATTGGGATACGGCAGTCACATTGTGTTATAATCTTAATCACCAAAAAAATCAAATAACTATTTGAACAAAGAAAAACAAAATGGCATATAGACACTTTATAGAGTACAAAGTACATACGCAAATTGACCATAGCACAATAACACAATGGCGGGATGTATAAATACCGAGCCACGTCAAAAGCATATTACCTAAAATGGACTAAACATTAAAGGTTAAAAATATACAAAGACAAATAAAAAGAACACTATAACACGTAATTAAGAGGATAAACAACGTCAGTACCTAGAATCTATACTTTGAGACCATCATGTATTATTTGTGAAGTTGATACGGAATATTTATCAACAAGGTCTTGGTACGTGTGTATCTTACGATGAACTTTTTAAGAAAAAGACGAGACGTTCTTTGACATTACCCTGGTTCATCAACTTTCTGCTCAGACACTGGTGACGTTTTATGAAGTCTGAGTAGCAGCTGCAAGCTCCAGAATACCGAATGAGTTGGGAAATGTTTATCGCACATGCAGGTGAAGTTGGTATATTACTGCTAAGGTGGGGGAAATTTATAAATTTATAGTACCCTAGATGTGATGATAAGGGAGTTCTGAAATTTTTATCAGTATCAAGTTTTAGGAAGTACTAAATGCTTAATACATTATTAGGTAGTAATGACTTCTATTATGAAGAAGAAACTAAAGTTTGTGCCTAAATTTGCAATAACAATTATTTTACTTTTAAACATTCAGAACTTGCAAATTTTATAGATAAGATGCAAATAAAATACTGAATTGAACATTTTAAAAGATGATAATGGCTTGAATAAAATTATTATGAAATGTAAGCATATATATTCAAATTTAATTAAACTTACCAATATACTCTAGTCATTTAATCGATTTTTAAAGAAAAATATGACCATACACAATTCTTACGACAGGGTGAAAAATGAAGTAGACATATTTGTGTTTAAGTTAAGACCATTTTTAGCCGTGTATTATTTTGGGAGATTTAACTCGAAATTTAGACGACTTTTTACACTTGTGTCACCGCACTATAGGGCTTAAGACAACGGAGAGAAAATTATGGTGTTTTTTTGTGGCATCAGCAAAGCCTTTGATCGGGTCTGGCATAAGGGACTTTTCTCAAACTTAAACAATATAGAATTTCTGTAAATCTACTAAATTGGTTTTGTGATTATCTATCCAGAAGGACCCAATGGTTGGTCTTAAACGGAAACAATTCAGCATGGAAACAGATAAATGCAGGTGTTCCACATGGCTCAATTGTAGGTCCGCTTCTTTTTCTAATCTTTAACAACGACATAGTAACTGATGTTAAAGCAACAATCAAATTATTTGCAGACGACACAAGTATTTATTAAACAGTAGATACCCATGAAAATGCTCTGAAATTCTAAAAAGAGATCTGAACAAAATTCATATGTGGTCCTCTAAGTGGCTTGTAAACTTTTATTCAGAAAAAACAGAAACCACGAGTATGTCAAGAAAATCAATAAAACCTAGTTGTCCGATCTTAAAAATAAATAATATTGACCTTCACGAACGCTCATAAACGCTTTGGTATTATTTTTTTTCAAATACTGGATTGTGGAAGAATCACATTGATTATATAGTTGTGGAGAGTTGTCTCATTAGCAATCATACCACATCTTCTTATTTTTATATATACAATAGAATAAATATCCTTAGGAAGATGCGTTTTATACTCAATAGGCTCACTTTAGAAAAAACATGTTTTTAATATTTTCGACCAATTCTTGAATACGGGGACATAATATGAGATAATCAAACCCAATATATAATAAAGGAGAACATGTTGAAATTGTAGCAATGAGTATTGTAACAGATGGGACTAAATTAACTTCTATATAGATGCTTAATGAGAAAACCAGTTGGAAAACAATTTTAGAAAGAAGGAAAAAACACTAACTCACTATGTCATATAAAATAAGAAACTCTAAATTATTTACGAAAATTGGTATCAAATCAAATAGTAAATTTTCATAATCATTTCATTCGTCAGACTCATAATATTTCGGAAATACGCACAAGAACTAACCTCTACCCCGACTATTTCCTTCCTTCAACTTTTAAATTGTGGAATAAGTTACCGGAACAAAAAAGAAATTCTATTTCTTGAAGTATTTTCAAAAGTCGTATAAAAAGCAAAATAATAGCTGTCCTAAGTGTTACTGCATTGATACATGTACAAGAATAGATCAAATTTTTCATGCTAGGTTAAGGATGAGCATTTGTTGAAATCTAGTAGATTTTACAGATTGTTCATGTGGTCTAATCGAGTCTACAACTCATTATCTGGTTGCCTTGTAAAAAATATGACGGATTGCGAATCATTTTCTCAATTAAATATCTAGTCATACTAAACACAAACCTACTTATATCTGGCTCACAAGCTCTAACTTGAGACCAGAACAAGGATATTTTTGCAAAGGTACAAGAATTCTTAATAAAGTGCAAGATATTGTTATTGTAATTCACTTGTTATCAAAGTTGCATTTCATCTGAACATTTGTGTAGTATTTAATTGTTTTTTCTTCTTTTTCTTTTGTTGTATTTTTATTATTTTCAAATACTTTTTCTTCTTCTTTCTTTGTTATGTATTTTTTTTTATTAATTCCTGTTCCATATCATTGTAATAACATAAACGGTACCAATTCTGCTGCACCAGATGCGCATTTCGACAATCAATGTCTCTTCGGTGATGCGCGAGGCCAAAATATTTTAAAATCCAAAGCTTATCAAAAAGATGAGAGCTATAAACCAAAAAGGACAAACAATTATAGCCAAAGCCGGGCAACATTGCATGCTATGTTTATGAAATCGGTAATTGGAATTGGTATTTAAAGGAAACTGATTAATATAAATTATGTACAGCTTGATTTCGAATCCTAATATAATAGTGTATTTTCTTATTATAATATATTTGACGAATTTATATGTTTAAACTAATAAAATATGTCTCTGTTTTTTGTTTTTATAAGTGCAAACAAGGTCTAGCGAAAGCTTCAGAAAATGGTAAAATATTTTTTTTCTATACGGTGTTTACAATTGTGGTAACTAATGATAAGAAAAATTACACCTTATGAAGCAAAATGAATTAACCGAGCTACTTAAATCGAACGATTTCCAGACCAATACTATGATGTTCAAATATAAGATAAAGGGACAAAGTACAATGATTCTCATAATGTTTGATTAGAGGTAGCGGATATATCAACTCCCGAAAGTGCTGCAAATGGAAGAAGATGACGATGATCAATCACATCACGTACAGCGATAAATGTTACTCGCATAATTGGGACAATATTATGTTATAAGTCATATATATAAAGTCTGGAAGTTAACTTGGTAAATATTATTTAAACGGCCCATCCCAATATCACAGGGCAAGAGTGTGCATATTAAGGAGGCTATAAACAAATTAAATATGTAAATTAAAACAACCAGTTATTAGATAAAATAAAGTAAACATAATAAAAGCATAATGCAGCAGTGATTTAAATTCAATTTGTTCATCTATTTATTTTACTGAAGACGAGGGGAAAGTTTCTTGACATTTAAAATCTTAAATAAATACGAAAAACCCTAATAACTACTTATGCATAAAAAAATAAGATAACAAAATAGTCTTCTTACAATCAGGATTGTTTCAAATGCGGAAATAATTCAAGGAAAATTAACAATGAAAAACTTTAATGTCTGCTTATAAACTGGTGGGTTTCCCAAAATATTTTTTTAAAATGAAATTCCTCTTGTTGTACGGAGGACCTCAATACCACAACTTACGTGCAAAAAACATATTTGGGATATATGAAAAAGACTTATGAGGCCCTTCATCCTCCGATTACAAATATGACTTATAAGTTATTCAAAAGCCTATTGATATGCCATCAAGAATTATATAGTCAATATCAACAGTCTTTTTCAAAAATTAAATATATGCTAATTTTCTATATTTTGTCACTAAAATTTTGGTATTCATGCTCTTCGTAGCTTTCGAAATCGGTAGTGTGATCTATTATGGATTGCATATTATTTATTTGTCGACTACCATGATATTGTCCTTAATATGTATGAAATATTTGTAGTTTGACGTAAGTTATCCACCATCGGAACTGTTCTTGATTTGAACACTTTCAAAAGTTGACATATCCGTCCAATAATTGTAGACTAGATGATATGGCATTTGTCCCTTTATCGTCATTATCATTTTGTTGCTCTGGAAATTGTAATTTTTTGGTAGATGCAGTTTTGTTTTTAACTTTGCTTTCGTAAAGTGTTTTCTTTTCTTATTAATTACTCACCTTTGATAAACGATTAGGTAAAAAACAACCTACAAAATTGCGGGGGATATTATAACTGGGCCGTATGTCCGTTCGTACATAACACTCTTATGGACATCGTAGAGCCTGTGTTTCCCAACAAACTTTCATCTGGTATACAATATGTCAAGGTCACAAAAAGTTTTTTGTTGCGAGGGGATGCTCAGCTTCATGATGCCCTTGTTTATGGCGGTGTTCTTCCTAAACAGATTGCAAACAATTTGGAATGTTTTAGTTTTTAATTGTTAAATACATTTTTTTTTGTAAAGCAATAATCGTATAATAAATTATTTACAACACATAAAAGAGCCATTGATTAAAAAAAAAAAAAACATCAGTTCAATTATATGGAAATTGATGGTATTACAGCCAAAGTTAAATATTCGTCAAAGTAAAGTGGTTTTATATATATACATGTATTAAATACAAAATTAGAGGTAAATTTTGAACGAAAATGTAGTTAATAAAGTAGACAAATATTAAGCGTAACAGCTAAAACCGTCTTTCTCTCAAGTGCGCTGTAATCGTTTTACATCTGTTTGAAAACAATCGTTTACTATACTGACTAAACGAACACAAGATAAACAGGCGCTAACTTGATCAAATATAAGAAATGTTTATTTAAACATCTTCACTTAATTTTATCAATCGCACGCGTTTATTTTTGCAATTCAAACTTCATTATTAATCACCAACTAAAGGTTCTTTTAAACATGCACGGGCTTTAAGTTTATTACATTGATACAAATATAATTGCCTTTTTATAAACAAGGCGAGTTGTATTTGTGTGTGTCTATCATGGTCTTTAGTTCTTCATTTTACGCACGTTTGGCTTCATTGATTCAGCGTTGTTTTTGCTACGAGCGACCTTGATGAAGGTGATTCAAGACACACCTGTTGCGTACACGGAATGTGTTTATTTAAACGTTTTGATTTTAATGAACTGGTTTGGTGTGATGGGACAATAAAAATTAAATAAATTTTGTTCCAACTTATCGATGACAAAAGAAGAAGAGAAATTATGTGACCTCTGCAATTGCAGAAATGTTAGAATTTTCAATACTTTCAATTTTTTGTTAATTTTATTGATAAATTAAACAATTGTTTATTTTGGTATTTTCAAAAGAGGGTTGTCATTTTTTATATGTAAACCAGACATATTTATAACATAAATCAATCTCTGTCTCTTGATAACAGTGATTCAGACAGACTTCATAACGTTAAATCAACATAGATATGTTATAAAAATTTCGTCGGACATTTTTTAAGAATTCAACAAAAATTTTCATAGTCAACACATTAGGAGAAAGATTGGGAAATGTACTGTGACCGGTGCAAAGCTGAATCATTGTGATAGCTGAGGTTCTAACTCCCACAGACAATATTGAAATTAGATGGAGATGGATTTGGTTAATTACACTCTTCACGAGTTTCGATATTTATACATCATTTGCTTTAAGATTTGTGGCTTTGAGCGTTCCCGGTAAACGTTAAATCAGAAAATCGATTCAGACGCATAAACTTTATAAAGTGTTATTTTCTTATTAGAAGACACCTGGTGTTTGCACTGCATTAATTTCGTTTCATTCATTCTGATAAAGATAATCACCGGAAATCCACTTTCTCAATTTTAACCATGTAAAGTCATGATCATTACAGTCTTCTGGCCACTGGATAAATAAAACATAGTTCCAAATATGAGTAAGTCCTTCAGGAATATCTTTTAAAGTGATGTCTTTAGATATGACTATAATATTTTCAATGTTCTGCATACTTATTTCATGTTTCACTCTATCAATTTCAAAAAGACAGTCTCGCGAGTCTTTAAATATTGGAGTAAGTAAAAATATAACATGTCTACTGTTTTCTATGCTATCTGCCTCTGCATCATAAAATGACTCGCCGCCGTAAAAGTCGCGATCTTTTACGCATATTTTAAGTTTCCATTCGTCTTCTAGTTTTGGAATGAAGTATTGTTTTATCCAAGGTATGCAATCCCCTCCATATGAAACGAAAACGTCATATGTGTATTTTTTACCATATTTCTTTTCAACAATTTTTCGAAATATGCGGTAAAAAAATATAGCTATGCTCCATCGTTTACTGTATAATAGAAGTACCACAGCCACAATACAACTTGTTCCTAACAAAGTGGAAGAGACCATCAACCATATTGAATTTCTACAGTGGGAAAACAAATCATGCATGTTTTCATATGCTTCGATTACGGTTATGACTGTTCCGTTCAAAAGTGTACATTTGTATGATCTGTTGTCTAGATTTACTTTGGTTTCTTGTATCCACTCGATGAAATCCAAATTATCACAATTACATTCAAATGCATTGCCATTAAGAAAAAAATGTAAACCATGTTTTTGATTCATTGAATCCGCCCAAACACGTGTTTCATAATCCACTGTTGGTAATAAGTTATTACCAAGGTCTAGGGACTTAATATTATTTTGAGAAATGATCTCCTTTGGAATGGACTGAAATAAATTGCTAGACAAAGATAATCCTGATAGATGATACATATTAATAAACAAATTTTCTGGTAAAATATAAAGATTATTATCTGACATATCAAAATATTCGAGATATTGAAATTTTCTAAAAAGTGCTATAAATCTTTTAAGAAACATGTCATCTGAACGAGCATTCATAATATAAAACAACCTAGCACTTCTCCACGATAGAGTTTTTACATTAATGAAATTAACTAGCTCTATTGTGTACAATGTTATGTGGTAATGACCATCTAAGACCAAAGTTTCAGTTTTGTATGTAGCATTTCCTTCAAAAATTACAGCATTGTTTGTATGACTAAACGACACATCGAGGTAAGTCAAATCGCTTCCTCGACGTATAAAGAATAATCTAGGAATATCATAGCAGAGTACATTACCCAACACTAATTTTTCTAAAGAACGTGGTAAATATATTATATTGTTAGAAAAATGATTATCTTGTGCGTAATGATGAAAATCATTCGCAAATAGCTTATATCGAACGGGAATAAAAGAATAGTCAAATGTTTTCAA
Source organism: Mytilus californianus (assembly GCF_021869535.1). Classification (NCBI taxonomy): domain Eukaryota; kingdom Metazoa; phylum Mollusca; class Bivalvia; order Mytilida; family Mytilidae; genus Mytilus; species Mytilus californianus. Next base: position 52,812,937 of record NW_026262679.1, on the reverse strand, counting down.
TGCAACAGATTTGTTAAAAAATGTTTTTAACTCGTCCATTTGTCTTCCATTAGCAAACGCAAACCGGTTTCCCTTTAAATATAAATGTTTTAAACACTCTGGTCGATCAAATGACAATAGCGAGTTTTTATCAAAATCAACAATCCCGTTGTCGGATAAATCTAAAGTTTCTACACAAACAGTTTTCAAATATTTCATCATGTCTTTTGTGATAGTTAACGCAAATGGATATTCATTATCATTGAAGACGGGACAGTTGAGACCCCGAAGATTCATTATTTCAATAGTCTTGCCATCATATGGTGACAGCATGTTCAGAGCCTGTTTAAGATGCATGCATGATTCTTCAAAATGTATCTTGGTAATATTAGGAAAAGGGAAAAGAGCATTATTTTCCACTTCCAAAAAATTTAAATGACATCTAGTCAGTTTCAATTCGTCTAGATTCGAAGAAAAGTTTTCGAATGTATATCCTCGTAGATATTTTAAAAAACAGAATTCAAAAGTTAATGATTTCAGGTTTTTCAGCCCTTGAAATCCTATTCCAAAATATGGATTTGGAGCCACATCTATTGCTAAGTATTCTAGCTTTTTCAAAACGGCAAAGGCTTGATCAGGATAATGGTATAAATCCGCATTCGGTTGATTCTGAATATTCCGCCGTATGTCTAGATTAGTCAGATTTTGCAACGGCAAAAGTATTTCTGGAGTATACACATATCTCAGGTTCAAATTGTTGTCAGACATATTCAAATACTTCAATCGGCTTAATCCATAGAATGCTTGTTCCTCAATAATGTGAAGTTTGTTTTCAGCCAACGATAAATTGTGTAATAAACTATAATTCTCAAAAGAAAAATTACTGATAACACGAAGTTTGTTTCCCCTAAGATCGAGAACGGCGATATCATGTGGAAGTGTCTGTGGAACTTCGTTAAAACCTCTTCTACTACAGTCTGCTATCTTCGCTTGTTCTGATAAATGTTCATAAACTGTTATGTTACATTCTTGAGCATATACTAAAGAAAGTAACATGATAAAACCTTGTACTATTTGATATCTATAGTAATACATCCTAATAAATATGTTTGATACAGATATATGTAACTATAACGTTATAATTACACAATATTACACGCACAAATGAAAAAAAAAACAGATCACACAATCACTTTGTTTTTTTGACTTAAATTGATTCTGATGTCAAAAATTTATCCGTCCACAGTCACAATAAATGGTACACTATTTCATTTTAAATGTCTTTCAAAACCAACTCTTTGCTATATGAATTGACACAACCAATTGAAGGAATCTACCATACGCTTTAACTAAAATCATTCAATATGTTTTCTTCCGGGTAACTTTTGTCTGTGTTAATTTGAAAAAATATGTAACCACCCAGGTGTAGAAATATAATTAGGTCTTTCCACTTTTCTGTGGAAAGACCTATTGTATTTGTTCTGATTATTATTATTATTATTTTTTTTTTCCGCCAACTTTTGAAATTTTTGTTTCGCAATATGTCGCTTAGATATTTCTCATATTGTATTGTATAGTTTATGCGCTTTTAAATTTCACCCTGCTAAGCCGAATCATTTTCTTTGCAAGAGTTATCTCCCTATTCACTGTTTATCATCTGTGTGCATCTCCTTCGTAACAAAAAAAGATATCGACAAGATTCTTTTTCTAAATTGTTTGTTACATCCTCAGGAATTTTTGCCTAATTTGGATCGAAGCGATCAAGTGAGATCTTAAAGGAGTTATCTGCCCTTACCAAATTAATTTGTCGTTATGTTTTTGTAACACGTAAACCGTAAGCCGTATAAAAAAAAATTGACCAAAATGTTAGTCGCGACATGATATAACTGGAAAGTTTTTGTCAAAATGGTACGCGTCATTGTTTTAGGGGTTCCATGCCAATGAAATAGTAAAATGAACAAAATGAACTAATTATAGCCTCAAACTTTGCAGCTATCATGATGTATACATGCATCTTATCTTAATTTATCAACCAAGGTCCACCATCCTCCACTTACCTCCCCCCTCCCCTCCCTCCCTTTTTTTTTTTTTTTTTTTCCTTCTACTTTGAGGAATCCCGTTTCGCCTTGAAGTTCAGTCCTGTACATTTGACTGTAAAAATGCAATCCTTCTGATGTACAAACTTCTTAAATAGAAATTCATTCCTGCAAAAATCGGCTGCAATTCATGTTCCCGTTAGACGCGGTCCGCTTGATTGAGAAATAAAATTCAATGACGTAGAAAAATCGTAAATATTGCTGAAATCCTACAATCAAATGTTTTAATCATGCATTAAAATACAAATCTGTGCTCCCGTAAACATGTGTACGTAAGATGCATGCATGATCCGTCATCAATGACCTGTAAATAATAAAACCAATAGTGATGGTGTTTCTCCGATCAATACACATGTGCTCTGTTCAACGGTCTCCCCTGAAAAGAAATTAATATTCTAACTCCAGACATATATATTCGAGCGTCACGTGACTTCAAAACATCATCACGCGCGCGGACCTAAAATTAGAATAAAACATTCGAGATCCATATCCAAATATGGAAAGTGAAACTTCCAAGACAAATACTCATTTTTTTTCTTCCTACAAGTTGAAACAAAATGTACACACAACACATAAAAGAAACCATGAAGTATCAGTTCTCGTAGCAAATAGAGAAAATTAGAAAAAAAAGAAGCTGTTAGGATTTTTATTTATTAGGAAATCCTGAAGCTGTCATTTTGGGAGTGCTGGATATACAAGTACGCAGCCTCGTCAGAATATGAACGTCAAGTCCGAAGCCTCGCATAGAGAGAGTGTCATGCAAACTGTCAATCAATCAATCAATCAATCAATCAACCAAGCAATCAATCAATCAATCAATCAATCGACCAACCAACCAACCAACCAACCAATCATGTTTCGGAGGGGAAAGACCGTTTAACAATTGTTTTTAAAACAATTGATTTATATTTATCATTTGTAAAGCGAATTGACTGAATTCATATAATAGTAAAATATAGCTTGAATACGTATAGCGGTGAGTGTATATAGACAAAACTGTGAGCTTTATGTCATTTACAAAATCATCAAATAGTAAAAATTGAAAAAAAAAGACATTTTCAAATGTAATAATCGTACCATGATTTTTAGACAACGATATATTTTAATAAAAACAAAAGAGAAAAGAAATAGAAATACTACGACTACTTCCTAGAATTTTAATTTTCAAACTTTTAATGAAAGTATTTACTTACATGAGCAACACGACGGGTGCAACATATTGAGCAGGATCTGCTTACCTTTCCGGAGCACCCGAGATCTTCCCAGGTTTTTTGTGAGGGTCGTGTTGCTCAGTCTTTAGTTTTTTATGTTGTGTTTTGTATACTGCTGTTTTTCTTTTGGTCTTTTGGGGTTTTTTTTGTCATGGCGTTTTTAGATTATTTTCGACTTATTGTATGAATGTCCCGTTGGTATCTATCGTTTTTTTTTTTAATTAGTTCTGTTTCGATTGTTAATATTTGTCAACGTGAGAATTGCTTTATCGTAACAATTAAAAAATAATAAAAAAAATTGTATAAATAAAAAAGAAAGATATTTTCATATGTAATGATTACGACTACTTATTCGATAGAAATCAAGAATTGTCAACGTGAAAATTACTTTACCGTAACAAGTAAAAGATTCTTAATATACACTTTTAAAGGAAGCCGTTAAAGTATTGTCATACTGCATAATTTTCGAATATCAATTTCATTTAAAAACTGTAGTCGCAAACAGATTGATAAAAAAATATTAAATAGTCTTGTCGATTTGTGCAAACATTTCATTTTTTCCTATAGATTTAAAATGCTCTTCGACATTGCTACGAACTTTTTTTCTTTCAAAAACTCGGTTTTCAATAACGAAATCAAAGCAGAATTCGTAATAATGGAATCTTCTTTAGAAAAAAAAACCTATATGGTTTCTTGAAGCAGGCGGGGCTGACAAGAATCTTGAAATTTCAACAAACAGTCAGCATTTCTTTTGATTCATATTGTAACACCCTACTGTCCGAAATTGTGTACTGATGTGAAGCAGAAATCATACAAACATACAAATCTTTCTCAAGTACAAAAAGGATATGAATCTTGCCAAGTTCCTGGATATCATTTTCATATTATATGGATTATTTCCTGTCAATCAATTACTTGTATTTCAGTGAGTGCATGCATCTCATATATCCTAATGAACTTTAAATTTAGAAGGATACTAACGAAACAGACGGTAAGCTTCGAATCATGATATTTTCCATGATATTGACACTGATTGTTGCCTTCAAACTAGAAAATATGATAAACGTGATGATTTCAGCTTATCATTGTCGGATTCCCTTCTTTCTCAAAGCTGAAGCATACCCACTGGCCTGTCGTATGGTGTTTAAATATTTCAATTGATATGTTACGCTCATATATGGTCATATTTTACAGACATCATTAACTGGAGTGTGTCCTGACATAAAAAAACCACTCTAACATGTTATCAGGAAGATAACTAGTAACTGAGGTGCCTCGGTGGCCGAGTTGTCTAAGTAGTCAAACTACGGTATCACTAGCATGTCACCACTGAGGTGAGTTCGAATCCCGCACGTGGCAGGTGTGTCCGACTTCAATCTTAATTGACTAGGATTGTCAGTTTTCTATCGAAGGTCGCTGGTTCTCTCAAGGCACCCCGGCTGCCTCGATCAATAAAAACTGACCGCCACTAAATAGTACTATAGTGTTGAATGTAGAATTAAACACAAATCAATCAATCAATCAATACTAGTAACTGAAATCGACACCACATAGTTTGACGGTCACCATTACGACTTAATTTACCTATACGATATGTAATCAGGCTGAAACTCGGTAGCGATAGGATTTTCTACTGCTCTGTTCCTACTACTTTTGACCCTAAAGCAACTTTTATAATCCAAAGAAAGGATTACTCTTTAATCGTTTTCATTTCATCCCGATTGATTCGATCAGAAGAAAGCAACATACACTGATACAACGTATTGAATATTTATCCCAAATAGCACTTTTTTGTCAAATTTAAGCTTTTCAAAAATCCAATCTCAGCCGCTAAACTTCCATGCAGGTTTCAATTAATATCAATTCATGGATATAAAAATAATATCTTTTCATTGATTTACAATAATTTCATTTAATTGATTAAAAAAAATACATGTCACACATAAAAAAACACATATTCTCCAACAGGAGTTTTAGTACAGAATCCAATATAAAAAGGACAATTTATTCGAACAATCACGAATAATGCAAGACGTATTTGTCGTTTTATTTTATAACATAAGTTTAATCATAAGTTTGATCAAGAAGTTTACGAATCCATGATTATTTATTACAATATTTTGAAAAATATTTGATATTATTACAATATATCCCGTTAAAACAAACATGATGATTTATGTATACCTAAGAATATCAGGAATGACGTTTTACATCAAGTTATGGCATGTCCTTCTCCCTAATTGTTGCCACATGGTATCAATATGATCAAAATACAACAACCAATGCCAAGTCTGTCGTGATATTGGGTTCAAGACGGCACATTTTATAAGTTTTTAATTGAAATTTTTTTCTAAAATGAATTTGCATGAAATTTAGAAACAATAAATTGGAAAGAATAAAAATAAGAAACATATTACGTCTGTTAGTATAGGCCATTGTTTTTTTCTGTTATCTCCATAAATCTTTCATTAAATTTCATAAAGCATAAACAAACACTTCGACAAAAAGATCGACAGCCCTTTTCTCATTGTCATTCTATAGAAATAATTATAGTAGACATGATTTGCACTTTTATTTAGATAGAGTGTAAACTGTTTACACAAATCATACATTTATGAATATCTTATATCAGTTCCTAATTTAAGCATGTTGATAAGAATAATAGATTATGTACAGACTGTAACGCTAGCTCTATTGAAGATGAATGTCACTTTATACTTGAAAGTCTTAAAATAAATGAAATATACACACTAATCCAATTGTTATCTGTCAGAAATATGAAATTGAAATCAGCAGAAAAACTTAGAATTAAATTGCTCACAAATTGTGTTCATTAGATATATCATTCTCCGCTCGTACTTTGTATCATCAACTACATGAATATTGTATTTTATGAACATTCTTATATTTATAGATTGAGAATAAGGCTCATGGCGATTAGTTTGTGCTGTCCGAGAACATTTGATAAGAATATAAGAATGACTAAGACATATATAAAATGTATATAGACAATCAGCTACCAAACAGAAGATATTAGTAACTTTTAACTGGAAAACTGGTATAATGATAACACATCGAAATAAGCAAAAACGAACCCACCAGAGGCGTCTCCGTGTGTCATTATCAGGCTCTCCGAAACTCCCCGTCGAGAAAACCAAACATAAAAAAACACATTGAGAACATGGCAGATCTTACAATAACAAAAGCCAATCTGCATGATCTATACACTGTCTTAGTCGATATGAAGTCCTCCCGAATCAACTAAAAATGACCAGGCTTTGTTCCAAACCGTTGTGAAAAATCGCATCTTCTTTAGAAAAACTTGAAAAAATAGACTATATTCATCAGTAATTCAAAAAGAAAATAAACGAGGTAAGACAAGAGATTGTAAAAAAAATATAAGGTCACTTACGAACAACTGAAAACAATTAACAGTCTAGTAGACCAAGTTGAGTCTATTGTAAACAATCACCCAAATAAAAATCCGTGTACACAATAAATTGATATTCAAGAATATGAAGGCAAGTGATATACAGACCACAGAAGACCTAATTTATATCAGAACATAATATGTAGAAAAAATCCTTAGAGAAATTGAACTAGATTCCGATATAGAAAAGGTGTTCATCCTTGAATAAGTTTGGTCCGTAAACAACCTATCTAGTCACTGCTGTTTACTCCTGGAATGGTGAGGACAGGTGCAAATTGTTGGTAAACAAAACAAGTTGAGCCATAATAAAAGATTATCGCACATATATATAGAAATAGATAAAACTAAGCATGAAAAACAAACTGAGGCACATCTATGTAATTTAATAAAAAACTGTTCCGTCACTGAAGATAAGGAAGGATCGAGTTGCGAGTGTCCCTGACCAAATTCCAAACACCGGCGAAACTGATAATCACAACTGCCTACCTAAGTCTACCTAAGTGTTTCCAAACCCAGGTCAGTTTGCTCCTCTATATTTGGCTCTGTTTCATCATCACTAACTGCACTTGTGCTACTTCCGGTGTTATATAGATATTCAGTGTTAAAGTTATATATCATTGGGTGTTCTTTCCCATGTTTGTCTAGACGATGTTCAAAAGTCTTAACGTTCTTTGCAGTCACTACGATGTCTGGTAGGCTTTTCCACACGTCCACTACTCGGTTAGTAATGTAGTATTTCCTTAAGTCTAGTCTGTTTCTGTTTTTAACCAATTTCATCTAGTCGCCTCTTGTTGTCTAGCTTGTGTTACGAGTAAATAAACCTTCTGTTACTCCTCCTGAGACATATACTCCTGTTGTTGTTTTGTATGTCTCTATCATGTCGCCTCTTAGCCTTCAAAATTTCAATGTAGGAATTTTCAGAGTTTTCAATCGTGCTTCATTTGACAGGTCTTTGAGGTTGGGTTACATTTTTGTTGCTCTACGTTTGACGTTTTCAATTGTCTTGTGTCATTCTTTTTGTACGGGTTCCATACACTACTAGCATATTCAAGATGAGGACGAGCTAATGCCTTAAATAGTAGACAAAAGCTTTTATAATCTAAATATTTAAAAGTTCTTCTAATAATTCCAACTAGTTGGTTTGGTTTGTTGACTTGTGTCTGTATATTATGTTTATCGAATTTCAGTTTGGAATCTATAGTTACTACTACATCTTTCTCTGATTGAACTGTTTTAGTGTGATTTCAGATCCATCGTATGTAGACATTTTATATTTTCTCTCTTGCCCAGTAGCGGTTTTAGTCGAAATTGGTAATACTTTGCATTTGTCCGGGTGGAAGCGTAATAGCCATTTTTCGCACCATTTGAACATACAATCTATGTCATTTTGCATTATGGTGTTGTCAATTTCGCTGTTTATAGATCTATATAGTTTAGTGTCGTCTGCAAACATGAATACATCAGACTCTACACAAGACGGCAAATCGTTTATAAAGATAACAAACAGGATCGGTTCAAAACTGAAACGGATCCTTGTGGAATACCACTGGTAACATCATGCCATTTTGAAAAAAAATCCATTGATTTGTACTCTTTGTTGGCGGCCGCTCAGGAAGTTCTGGATCCAATTACATGTCTGTAAACTAATGTCATATGATCTAAGTTTGTTAATAAGTCGTACATGTTTGTCAAACGCCTTCATAAGATCAGTATAAACTGCATCAATTGTTCCACCACTGTCTAAAATACTGGTCCAGTGATCTAGGATTTTAAGTAATTGTAATGATGTTGATCTTCCTCCAATGAAACCAAATTGTCTCTCGCTAAATAAATTATAACGGTTCATATGGTCTACGATTTTTTTTCTTATAAGTTTTTCAATCAGTTTGCAGATAATACTAGTCAGGCTAACAGGTCTATAATTTGAAGCTAGTTTCTTGTCACCTTTCTTAAAGAGAGCTGTAATTTGGCCAATTTTCCAATCTTTTGGTACAGTACCTGTTTTAAATGAGCTATTGAAAATCAAACATAGTGGGGTCTCTATTATATCAGCTAGATCAAACAATACTTTCGGATGTACCTGGTCTGGTCCTGTTGATTTCGACGAATTCAATTTTTTCAGTAGTTTGTTGATTTCTTTGTTTTTAAAATTTTCATTACTATATTCTTCAACATATGGAATATTTTCAATAAATGTGTCATCATTATCGTTTTCTACAGTAAAAACACTACTAGTAGTGAAAAATTCTGCCAATAACTCAGCTTTTTCTATATCTGTGCATGCAACGAAGTTTTGACCAGCCCTTTTTACATGAAGTTCTGATACGCCACTTTTAAATGTCCGCTTTGCATTAACGTATGACCAAGAGTTTTTACAGTTTGTTTTCGGAGACTCTGCTATTGACTTCTCCCGATTTTTTCTTTCTTTAGAAACCGTTGCTTTTGCCTTATTTCGAGCTTTAGTGTACTCCCGGTAGCTTTCGTTATCTCTGTTATTTCTATTTTTTTCCCATGCTTTAAGTTTTTTCCTTATTGATAGTCTAGATTCAGCACTAAGAGGTGTTTTAAATTTCTTCTTTGAAATATGTTTCTTAGGTATATTTAAATTCATAGCATCAGTCAACTTATCCATAAACGTGCTTATCGTATTTTCTGTTTCTTTATCGGCTAGTTATGCTTCCCAGTTAACATTCATATGTTCCTTTAACTTTTCGTAATTAGCCTTAATAGTAAAACTTAACACTTTTCGAGTTTTCATATGTAAGATAACATTTAATGTTAAAATCCAAAATATTATGATCACTATTGTGGACAAAATTCTTATCATTAACTAATACAAGTTGGTTTATACTGTATCGTGTTGGTTTATCTACCATCTGTTGATAATAACAGTCACGTATACATTCTAAAAAGTTAGTACTAATGCTATCTTTAGCAGACCATGTTTCCCAGTTTATGTCAGGAAAACTGAAATCGCCTGTCAAAAGCACATGTGAATCTGAATCATCTAGTTTGCAAATTTTCAAAAGTAAGTCATTGAATGCCTTGTGTTGTTCTTCAGAAGAAGATGGACTCTTATAAAAACAACCAATTAATAGTTTATCATTATTCAATAGGTTTATCTTTAAGCAAACATATTCCTTAAATTCATGCTTAATATCTATCTCGATGCTTGAAGTTTAAAATAAATCACAATTCCACGTACACTGTTTGTTAGAAAACTATGAGGTGGTATTTCCCCGATTTGTCATTTTCCGTTTTCTCTTTAGATTCATTTAGTTTAGCTTTGTTTTGTTCCCTCTCTGTTTTAGTCATATCGTATCACAACTGTAGCTCAAATTACCATCCCAGCATGATAGCAACAGTCCGATAATACACATTAATTTGTGCAATTTAAATGGAGGGTAAGGAAATAAATTTGGCAGTAAACATTTTAGGAAAGAGAAAATTGAAAATTTAGACTCTGATATTTTTGGTTTGTGTGAAATACATTAGAAGGATTACATTGGTATCCATAAACCAGGATTTGGGGTTATGGTCATAAAAGACAAAACATGTCAGGCAAAGCTCTGTAAGGGTCCTGGGCGTCGGAATTTTGCTAAAAATGAACTTTTGATTGTTTATCATGACACTGCAATCTTGGACCGTTCCTTCAAGGGCATTTTGTGGTTGATATTTACTGCTAAAAGTGACAAGAAGTATTATACAAACGTTTGTTTTGCATATCTCACTCAAGCAGGATGGACGTAGCTCAAGAATTTTATGATATGCTTCGTTCTCATGCATATTTATCTTATGATGATAAGAATCCAACGGTATTTATGAGTGATTTGAACAGAAAGATAGGAGTTAAACAAAAGTATAACCCACTTATAGATGTAGTAGACATCCAAAAAAGATGTGTCATTGACAATAATGCCAACAGGTATGGTAATTTCTTGCTAGAATTTTTATCGGACTCAAAGACGTCAGCTTGAATGGTCGATATGATCAGAGCAAAGAAAATTAACATGCGTCACATCACGTGGCAGATCAGTTGTTTATTACATTATTGTGCCGTTTTTTTCATATAAACAAAAGTATGATTTTGAAACAGTGTTTATTTGAATTTGAAAATCTGAAAAAAAATCAGGCCGTTAGTATTCTCGTTTGAATTGTTTTACATTTATCATTTCGGGGCCTTTTATAACTGACTATGCGGTATTGGTTTTGCTCATTGATGACGATCGTACGGTGACCTATAGTTATTATCTTCTACGTCATTTGGTCTCTAGTGGCAAGTTGTCTCACTGGCAATCATACCACATCTTCTTATTTTTATATTTAGTGTCGAACTGTGTTGAAAAATAGAAATTTTATATTGGTTCCGCAACACAACCAGTATTCAGTACTGAAATGTAAACGCAGTGTTTCAGCTATATATGACTCGTTAAGTGAACCAAGGACAAAATCAAATTGTAAACTTGGTAAAAACACATTGCCAAACTGTAAATATATATTACGAATACCATTCCTATAGACATGTTTGCAATTGAATCAGCCAAAGCAATTTTTAGATATGTTGAAAAAATTGAGCTTGTTCAAAACAGTCAAGAAGAGGTTGATAGCATATATGAAAATTTTATAAACTTGGTTATTGATGAAATGAATGAAAAACTAACTTATAGAGTAAAAACAACAAAATTAAGCAGAACAAAGAATAGCAGGTGTAAAAGGAAACACTGGTAAAAGGAAACACTGCTGGAATAATGAACTTTCAGAACTAGGGCAAAATGTAAGGAACAATGACTTTCTATTTTTACAGTGTAAAGACAGTGCCAGAAAAAATAATTGTGCAGATAACGATTTCAAGAAAGCAGGCAAGAATAAAAGGATAAAAGGGTAAGACAAGCAGAACGAGAATACAAGGCAAGTCATAGAGACTATATTACACAAGAAATTTTGGAACGAAATAAACAAACTTGACCAAACAGCAGAAAACAAAAAAAATAGACTGTGTAAAATTAGATGATGGAGTCACATGACCCTTCAGATATATTGAGAAAATGGAAAGAGGAGTTTTCTGATTTATCTAAGACAAAATACAAACAAATTAAGTCAGTGACACCTTCCTTGAAAATACTCGTAATTTCTTAAAAGATTGGGAAGATCAATAATATAAACGGTACCAATTTAATGCACCTGATGCGCATTTCGACAATTAATGTCTCTTCAGTGATGCTCGAAGCCAAAATATTTGAAAATGCAAAACCTAATACAAACGTTGAAGTGCTGATCAACCAAAAGCACCTAAAGTATAACCAAAAGCGGAGGGACAAAGAATCAGAGCTTTGCATGAGTGACACATATTCCTTAATTCAAAATGAATTCTAAAAATTTTTAACAGTAAATTTCAATCAAAATAGTATCCGTATTTTCAAGCCATTACCGAAGTACTGGCTACTGGGATGATGATACCCTCGGGGACTAAAATTCCACCAGCAGAGGTATCGACCCAGTGGTAGTAGTAATATAAACAGTAGTAATGATATAAACGGTACCAATATTACTACACCAGATGTGCATTTCGACAATTAACGTCTCTTCAGTGATGCTCGAAGCCAACTTATTTGAAGATCAAAAACCTAATACAAATGTTGAAGAGCTGGTCAACCAAAAAGGACCTAAAGTATAGCCAAATCAGGACAAGGAATCAGAGCTATGCATGAGGGAGATATATTCCTTAATTTAAAATGATTTCTCAAATCTTATAACAGTAAATTTTAATAAAAACATTATCCGTCTTTTTATGATAATACCAAAGTACTGGCAAATGGACTGGTGATACATCGGGGACCAACAATCCACCAACAGAGGTAGTAATAATTTTAATAGTACCAGTTTTACTGCATCAGATGCGTATTTCTACAATTAAAGTCTCTTCAGTGATGCTCAAAGCCTAAATATTTGAAGATCCAAAACCTAATACAAACGTTGAAGAGCTGAGCAACCAAACGGACCTAAAGTATAACCAAAATTGGACAATGAATCATAGCTTTCTATAGGGGGGATATATTCCTTAATTTAAAATGATTTCTTAAATTTATAACAGTAATTTTCAATCAAAAAAATATCCGTATTTTCATGCCAGTACCGAAGTACTGGCTACTTGGCTGGTGATACCCTCGACGAGTTACAGTCCACCAGCAGAGGTATCGAATCAGTGGTAGTAATGATATAAACGGTACCAGTTTCACTGCACCAGATGCGTACTTCTACAATTAAAGTCTCTTCAGTGATGCTCGAAGCTAAAAATATTTGAAGATCCAAAACCTAATTCAAACGTGGAAGAGCTTTGCATGAGGGAGAGATATTCCTTAATTTAAAATGATTTATAAGTAAATTTCAATAAAAATATCCGTATTTTCATAACAGTACCAAAGTACTGGCTACTACTAGAAAACACAAATACTCATACTGAAAATGAATTGCCACATAATTTTGATGAAACCAATCTCAGGGGCGGATCCAGGATCTTTAAAAGGGGGCATTTTTCCCGATAATTGAAGATGTAACGTCGAGCGAAGCGATGCGAAAAATTTTTGGACCATTTTATCCTAAAATGTATATATATATATATATATATATATCAAGAAAAACATGATATTCTATATTTTTTGCGATCAAAAGAGGGGACGATTCTACGTCTCTCCTTGAACAGCCACTGAATCTGATCTTATATGAACACAGAAATAACTATAAAGGAACTTTATGATGCTCTTAAATCAGCAGACAAAATGTAAGGTGAAACAAAGCAAGAGGAAAAGATAACGTTCTAAATGAAATTCTGAAATGCAAGAGGATAAAGGTATTGCTTTTGAAACTTTTTCGAAAATGTTTTGACAATGGAACTCTCCCAAATATGTGAGATCTAAGCATTATACATCCAATACTGAGAAAAAGGAAAGTACTACCACGATCAACGCAGCTATCGATCTATAAGTCTCATGTCTACAATGACAAATATGTTTAACAGCATAATATGTACAAGAATAACAGAGTACTTAGACAATAACGAACTTCTCTGTGAAGAGCAGAATTGGTTTATATTTGTTTTTGTTTATTGTTTTGTACATAAGTCAGGCCGTTAGTTTTTCTCGTTTGAATTGTTTTACATTTGTCATTTTGGGGTCTTTCATAACTTACTATGCGGTATGGATTTGGCTTATTGTTGAATGTCGTACGATGACCTTTCGTTGTTAACTTCTATGTCATTTTGTTTCTGGTGGAGAGTTGTCTCATTGGCAATCATACCACATCTTCTTATGTTTATATTAGGAAGCTACGTTCATTTGTAGATAATATTTAAACACTATATCAGTTTTGCGCAAGAAAAAGCAAAAAAAATATAGGAGTACTATATTGTATGTTAACCACCGACAGTAGGTATAGACCGATACTGTTGATAGACGGTATATAGGAGTACTATATTGTATGTTAACCACCGACGGTAGGTATAGACAAATACTGTTGATAGACTGTGTAATGGAGCACTGTACTGTATGTTAAACGCTTCGGACACATGAAATTTATGACGTGTTGTTTTCATTTTTTACGCTATCTTACAGGAGAAACGTGCTGGTTGGATGTGCAACTGAAGCGTCAATTAACATGATACGACTATGGTTGAGAATTTTAAGAATGCCAGCAAGCCAAATGCCAAAAAAGATATTTTCATGGGACAAACAAATATAGTCACAGTGATAGCTGGTCATTTGAAGTGAAGGCAATTTTAGACAAATGTGATTTTTCAAAATACTATCAAGAAAGTTGTATACTTGGACAGGAGTGAAAGCTGTTTTGACATCGTTAAGGGAAAGGTAACAGATGTAGGGTTGGAGAAATGGAAAACTTATATTCTCACCCCATATTGAATTTACTGACCCCATATATATCGTGTTAGGTCACTAGCACACTATGTAACTAATAATATATAACAAAATAAACTCGAGACAAAACACCAAAGGAATACATGTTCACTGGAATAGGCGCATACGAGACAATGATATATTTGTACATAGTAATGCAACATAACCTTTTAGACAATTGCACCTCTTAATTTTTTAAATACAACTATCTATATAAAAACTAAATTATGACAAAGGGAGGTAATCCAAATGTACACCAAGTTAAAAATGTAAACAGCACATATAGTAACTGTTGTCATTTGTTTATATTTTAAAACCTGCCATATTGTTCCATGAAGGATCTGTTCATTGTTGGATGTACATGTACATATGATTGTGTTGTTCTAATCGTGTTAAGTGCCAGTCTTTGTAAGAATCAGGCAATTTAGAAAAATTATAAAACATGGCTGAAAAAAAACCCACCAACTTAACCACCCTATTTTGAAAGTACCCTCATCCTGAGTTATAATGGTAGGTCTGTCGTTTCTGCATGTCTGGTAATTCGAGAAATATTTAGATAAATTTTGGTTAGAATGATAGCAAATTACATATATAAGTTATATATCTTTATATTGCAAATCAAAAGAATATTTTGTAATAACTCTTATTATTGGTGCATATAAAATTAGTATCAATATATGTTTGCTTTTGGAATGAAGTATTGTTATTATCACTAATTAGCATACAAAGAAAAATAGCTACTAGTTAAATGTTAATCCTTCAAGATTGATTGGATCAATTAATAAGTTTGTCTTTTTCCTAAGCTTTTAAGCCATGGCGTTGTCAGTTTATTTTCGACTTATGAGTTTGAAATGTCCCTTTGGTATACTTTGCCTCTTTTTAATAAGGTGATCAGACATTACACAAAAAAGAGCGTGTACCACGTTAGAAATGTTAATAACTTTTTAATTTCTTTACATCTTCAAACCAACCTTGAATATCATTTCTTGAATAATAAAATGAATCTGAATTAGTGTTCATGGCTATATAGTTAACCCTTAATTCACATCCTTGGTTCAGTGATTATTAATTCGTCAAGCTTGTCAACACTGAGGTTGTGAATTCGAATCCTGCACATGACAGGTGGACTCGACTTCAATTTTAATTGAATAGGAATGTCAGTTTTCCTATCGAAGGTCAGTGGTTCTCTCCGGGCACTCCGGCTCCCACCATCTATAAAAACTGAACGCCACGAAATAGCACAAAAGTGCATAAAGTGGCGTTAAACGCCAATCAATTATCCAATCAATCGTCACGCTTGATTGGAATCAATCAAAACTGTGATAATAGAAAACATTACGCAGAAGTCGGCACGTGACATGCAAAATGTTAACAGCTCTTTTATTCTTTTATTTCTGAATATTTTAACACCAAAATTAATATTGAAAGAAATAATCTTCATTTAAAACTTTATCGTACTGAATGACCTTGGTGCTTATAAGACGTCCATCACGGGCTTAGTGCAGTTTTATGTGATTAGTGTAATAAGACGGCTAATTAGGTGGTGTATAGACGTACCGATGACAAGGTGCCTTTCACTTGATATGCTTAACTATCAACCCGTATAACCCCGATACAAATGAATCCGGACGATGACGCGTTCGAAGCGACAATCAGGACAACATTTGGATGACAACAATTCTAGAACTTATGTGAGTAAATATCAATGTGTACATGAACATGGTGGTTTATCTAGTAATTAATTATAAAGTTGTTGCGAGTTTCAGATTTTGTAAAAAAAAACGTTTGATAAAAATGCTTGATACAATCAGGCATGGTGCAATTTTCTACGTTTTATGAGGTAAACAATGTTCAATATTTTTTCTTACATTATTTTTTGCGTAGCAATACTTTAAGCAATAATGAATAACTACCCATAAAATTACCACCTGCCTTCAAATGTTCCCTAGAACTCCAAATAAACACGATATCGTACAAAATAAGTTCATCTTATACTGTATCGTTCATTTTATCAAATATGTCAAGTTCGTTGTTCTTTTATAATTAATCACTGTACAATTTGTTGACAAAAATCGTTACAAATCCCGTTTTTGTTTAATGTATTCTTAATAACAGCAGCACGTCGTTTTCTGTGTTTTATTGTAAATTTGCACCATCAGTAAATATTGTCGGAGTAGTAAACCTTGAAATTATCAGTCATCCAAAGCCATAATTGAAATGTTTTATCCAGCGCACATCTGAATGCAATTTTTTATTGAAGAATATGAATTTCCAAGTTATTTCAGATGAAATTATTGAGATTATTTACCGGTTTCATCGACAGGGGCGGACCCATAAATTTTTCAGGGGAGTGTCACAACTACTAACTTTCAAAACGTTTCATTTTTCTTTGATAATAAAGGTCATGAAGGTAGCAAGAAAGCAAATGGTAACTCATGGTTTACAAAATTGATTTAAATTCAATTTTTCTTTGATGCCTGCGAGCAAAAGTGTAAACGAGCCCACGAAATTCTAAATGTAAACATATTGCAAGTGCAAACCAAAAGGGCTGACTGGTTTATAGAAAAATGGTCACCCCTTGTTCTTTTCCCTAACGGCAGTAAAACGCTCATCAAAGTGGGGCGTCCGTTTGACTGTGTGGGATGTATAAATTCCCAGCAAAGTCCGGTCAGAACTGGCACGTTAAATTCGATGCCTCGATTAGAGAGTGCTACGCCCTCTGAACGATAAGAACCCTTGCAACAACTCTTTGAGGGGTCCATATGTGGCATTTTGCATGGCTAAATTTTATTTTCCAATGGCAGTCCAACCCCTAAAATTCATCCCGATCACCCCTTATTATAGCACCTACATATTGTATCTATTGTAAATTTGTTCGCGCCCTGAACATGCATGAAATGTGTGCGATTGGACACTAAGAAAGCAACAACCAATCAATCATAATGCACGTCCATCAGTGCTAATCCATTAAGTCATTTTTGTCCATTTTTTTAAGTTAAAAAATGTTCAGGAACCTGAGCTTCCTATTTAAACGCTGACATTCTCAATTGCATAGTTACATTTATGGTGCTGACTATTTCAAAAATTGTAATGTTTGGAAAGTCAAACTTGTTGCGTTTCTAAATGCTTTCAGTTGTTGACTTTGGTAATGGCCATAAATACAACCACATTTTACCTCGAATGATAAATCACTCGGGCTAATCAAGAAACAGTTAAGGTTTTCGATTACTAGTCTAAGCATGCGTCTGTGTTCTTGTTAATCAACCGAGAGAATAAGAGCAATAACAAGTGTCTATTAAGAGGAGTTGGTTCTTCAGATTGGTTTTTCATGAAGAAAAGGGATAAAATAAGTAAGAAGTCAAATTTGTATGAAATTAATATAAGATAGGTATAGGTTTTAAGACAAGATGCTAATAATAATCAGAATGAATGATAAATCTTTTGGATTTTGGCATTACAGTAGCAAAATATTATAATCTTCAGGGAAATTAAACAATAATGTTAATATTTTGCCCCCATTACCATTACATTTGCGCGTTAAAATTATTACATTTGAGCACAGATTTTTTATAACATTTGCGCGATTCGTTTTACAGGTAAAAACAGGGAAACTAGATAATACGCATTCCATTTCTTTACGGCCCTAGGTTTACCATAACGGTTTGCAATATCTGAATTAGATAAGGTACTACTCATCGAATTCATTTTGGACGGACAATTTTGGTGGTCAGTTTATACAGAAAATTTAAGGCGTGCTTGGCCAATGTGGCGTTCGTTACAAGAAAGTTCGGACTTAGAAGTAAGAATTTTACATTATTTCCAAGCTCAAGGATTGGGACAGGCATTGAAAGAATGTGGCGGGGTTAAACATGTTTGTGAGCGCACAATCCTACCCCTAACCTTGGACAGTGGTGTAACAGCAGAACAAACTGTAAAAATCAGTTGCAATTGGCTTAACTCAAACGATCGGTAAGAGTCACTAAAACAGCTAAAATAAATATAAAAACAATAGACACAAATCATAGATATAAGAGTATTCGCAGTTACTGAAAGCTAGTTCAAAGCCAATTTTAACTAATTAATAAATCATGTTCTCCAAGGCTAAAGTACCAATCAGTACACATCCAACGGATTTAGTGTAAAGAAGACATAAATAGCCCGAGAAACACACGACCTTGTGCAACATGTCTGCTTGTACATGTGTTAAATATGTTATATTAAATGCGATCTTGTAACGAATACACAACCCTTTACTGTGTTTGAATTTTCTACAATAAATATGGTTAAGAAAAGTTTTGTTTTTGGAGGAGTGAAAAGATTGAGAAAATAAAGTAGAATATACTTATTTGTTTATTTTTTCTATTTGTAGTTTCAGCCTGTCTTTGCAATTCTTTACGGTGCATCGCCATGAAATATAGGGGATATTTCAAGGCGACGCACCGTAAAGAAGTTCAAAGGCAGGAGAAACGTGTTCTGTCGATATGGAATGGAAATTCATCGTTCACTTTATATTTTTCAAGATGTGCGTTGATGCAACTTCACAAAATGACTTAATCTTTATTCAGTGATAAATAGGGAACAGAATACTATTCAGTCTTCAAAATTAGAATACAAAATGAAAACTGGGAATGTGTCAAAGAGACAACAACCCGACCAAAGAGGAGAACACAGCCGAAGGCCACCAATGGGTCTTTAACGCACGCAGCGAGAAAATCTCGCAACTGGAGGCGGGCTTCAGCTGGTCCCTAAACAATAATGTATACTAGTTCAGCGAAATGGACGCCACACTAAACTCCGAAACATATAAATGAACCAAAACTAGAAAAAAAAAAAAAACACAAGACTAACGAAGGCTAGAGGTTCCTGACTTTGGACAGGCGCCAAAATGCGACGGGGTTGAACATTTTTTGTGAGATCTCAAACCTCCCCTATACTTATAGCCAATGTAGAATAAACAAACACAAAGACGAGTTAGATTTTTATAGTCCACCGTACGTCGCAAATAAGTTACATGTATGTCTTAAGAGCTAAAGGGATTTCTCATGATCACTTAATATAAATTTTAAGAACTCAATATGAAAAGTGTATAATTCAAAATGATAGATATGTTTAAAATTAATTACTTTAGACAAATTTATTATGAATTATCTATATATTCAACTGCGTTACCTGTAAAAAGGAAAGGCGCAAATGTAATAAAAAACTGCGCGCAAAATTTTAAAAAATCTTATCAAAGTCAAGAGCCTATAATCCATTGTTTTTTTTTTAATTGCTGTCTGGCCTATTTTGGTTGTTTTAATTTCTTTGAGGAGTATAAATTAGGCCTTTTGTTTTTTTTAATTAGCTCACGTTTATTCATCATATACAGTAGGGGATTTGCACATGGTTGAATGTTGTACGGAAAACGTTTAAAATATTTTATCAAATGGGCAGTGGCACGCATCTATCCGTACGCCCGGCCAGTGGTATCTGAAATTTGTCGAGCGATTGTATTTTCTAACCAATTTACACTTTCATATTGATTATGACACTTCTCACTGTACAAAAGAACTCAAATACCTCCAAGTGTATTTCAACTATGCAACGGATATAACATGTTGGCTTATGGTGGTAAATTAATTTTTTTAACATGTATATTGTTATCAACATATGAAAACATGTTTTGATACATGTACATGCAAAATTCATATGACAAATACTACAATGATTTCGAAACAAATTGTACAGTATAAAAAAGTGTACATATGGCAAAGCGTACACAATTAAAAAAAAACATGATTTTTTTTTCTAGACAACACATAAACCTACAATCTTTACAAATTTGATAAGTCTAAACGATAATATTATCATAAATGTATGTTTGAAAAAATATGAGGCACTGGAAACTTGAAATTTGTAATTATTAGAAATAGTGAGCATGCTTTTATCAGTGGCAGGGCTGTGCGGTTTTTGATATTTGCCTATAAAAATATTAAAATATTTAAAAAATACCTTGCAGTCAGAAATGAGTAATACAGCAAAGAATATATTGACGGAAAATATCCAAAGAATAAATATTGGAATTACCTTTAAACTTTGAATTCTCCTCTGTCTGAACTCCGTGGTACAATGTGTGTTCGATGCGAACGCGTCAACTTCCGGTTTTATTCATATCGGGGTTATGCCGTGTGACTATACCGGACTTGATTTTACACATCTCAACCAACCTTTAATACGATCGGTGGAAAAACAAGAAAGTACGTGAAAGAATATATAACAAGAATCTATATGTAAAGGAAAATCCCTAAACTTTCAGAATATAGGCATATTTGACAACAAACACAAATCACTTTTATATAATTAGTACAATAAAAACCATTATCAAAAATACGGTATCGATCTCATTTTTTTTCTCAGTTATTGAAACCAAATAGAAAAAGGTATATGTTATATGGAATTTTACTAAGAACTGAGGAATTATATACAAGCGCAGGTAAGACCGATAGCTCTTAATTCTAAATGTCAGGTAGATTGTGTTTGTGTTGGGTTGATATCGAATTCTTTTATACCCTGCGCATCTATTTATTCATACTATCGACTACTACATACTTCCGGGAAGATTTGTTGCAGCAACGTCATATACATAGTACAGATAGAAATAACTATAAAGCACCAACCATTTATCTTGTTTTGGTGGAGCATGTTTTTTTTTCTAGAAACTTTAAAAAGAAAACAAAAAACATTTGTCTTAAACATTTAAACATCCTTGAACAAGGAGTTTTCTTAGACATCAGTGTTGTTTATATTTTATTAAAACTTATTTTCAAAAGAAGCAAACGCTTCTTTTCACTTCTCTTCTTGAACAAATTCATTGTTTTTCAATTATCAGGTCCCGCTGACGGCGTTTAATAATTAAGTTTTATATGCATACAAAAAAAAGCCACTAAACAGAGAAAAAATTATCTAAGAAAAACTTCCAGGCATCATTTTCCAATTTTCTCTCAAAAAGTGGTTTTATGTAATAAGGTAACTCTTTCTGAATACTGTATGTTTCCCCTTAAAGAATTTTGCATTGATAACAGATCTTTGGTAATCTCTTTTACTTTATTCATAACTTATTTCAACTAAAGAAGTTTATTGACTTGAAATATTGTAATGACAGTTGCGTATTGCTGACGAATATAAAATATTGATCATTCAATTTTCTTTACTTTTTTCTGTTATTAAGTTGTTATGTTACTGTCAGATTGAGGCATACACCCCATTTTATGGTTTTTTCTTTGTTTAGGGGTTGCTCCAGTTGTACCTTTTTTTAAATTAAAAATAGATAGAAAAGCGACGTGGCCTTAGAATAGCCGTTACTTCAAATAAACATGTACTTCGAAATTTTTAAGAAAGACGAAACCTCTTCTTGCAATTCGCACTTAGAGCAAATGTGTGTTTAGAGGAAATTGTTCCCTTTTGGCAAAATATGGCCTTAAATTTCAAATTTATAAAATATTATAAAGGCAACAATTTGGTTATTAAATGGGTCTTATTTCAAAAGTTTATACTAGGTATAAACGTTCTGCTGATAAAGGCTCCAAAGGCAGCACATTTTGAAGATTTTGTGAAAATACGATGATTTGTTTGTTTATATTATCGTTAACTATTTTCAAATTCAATAATGAAAGTTAAAGTCTATCAAATTCTTTATTCGACCATTTTAATAAAAAAAAAATCAATATGGGTTTAAAGAGAGAAATTATTAACTACGAGTCGCCAATAAAACTGCATTTGTGACCATCAAATCACCAATTGACGACAGCAACTCTTCACCTACAGTTGTTCCTTAATTTGACAACAGACGACACCCAATCAAAATTCGCGTTATTTATCATATTGCATCAGAACGCGATATATTTGGTTGCCTTTCTTATATTTGACCAGCCATGACATATTCAGGCGAAAACAAGTTTAACGTCATTGTTAAAAAGAGCATGTTCACAGTGAACGTTTCGTTACAAAATGTATAGGTTGAAACTGATAGATTTATATAACGAATTTCAACTATGGATTTCAACATTACATTTGAAATAGATATAACACTTTATTATATAATTAAGCAAGTACGGTGGCATTTGTTAATCCGTATTTTGTTTCACTAATACATCATGTTTCCTTTCTTGATTTTTTTTTATTCAACATAGCTATAATACTGAATATCCAGGGTACATATATATATATACAGAAAATGTCTAGTGTTAACAATAATGTGAAAACAACACGTTATAAGTTTCATGCGTCCGAGGAGCTTTTCAGGACTTACCATCATCAGGAACACTCAAAGCCGAATATTTGAAAGCCAAGGCTGTATAAGAACCGAAACAGTTGAAGAGCTATAAGACTATAATGGACCTTGAAAAAATAGCCACATCCGTCTAAGGTCATGTTTGCCTGAGTATAGCGATCCATTATCAAGATATTTATGTTTTATTGATTGCTGGACAACATTTGATTAATCAACCGTATTAACGATTTGTTATTTCGTCGCGATAAGTAATTAAATTGTTTATAAAAAAAAAAATTGTCATTGTGATGAATTAAACTTTTTCTTTTGTAGTTTGGTTTAGTATCGAATATCTTTTCAACACTATAGTAATATAGTGGAGAGACCTAGCCAACGAATTTTCAACTTTAATGAACCATCTTACCTGCAGGCTAAATCATGACTTTTCGTTTAGAGAAAATGTTAAACGTTTTATTTTTACCTGGTCATAGAATCGAAAAATGGTGCATTTTTTTTTTTAAATTTTGAGGTCAAAGTTCGGTAGTTGAGTTTTCATTAGTGTTTATTTATTTCACAAGGGGTTATAAAGCGTCAGAGAATAATATTCGAATTTTGAAATAGACCAGAAATAATTTCTTTAATGAAAGAATAAACAAAAGCCGTTCATTTTCGACTCAATTTGAAAAAAAAAATAAATCATCAAATGCCAATTTTTAGGGAAATTCAGGTGTGCAACAAGAAGAAAACAAAGCCAGAAAAGGAATTGGCATTCTATTGACATTTTTACATTACATGTACATTTAAAGATATACTTCTGAATTTTACAATTTCTTAAAAGAGAATCAAAATTAAGTTTGTATCTGCCTAATTAAATACCGGTTTCCAGCGGCAAATATTTCACTGGGTAACCGAATAAAATGGTGTTTGAAATGCAGTACTGATATATTTTCTGTTACATTGAATGAACATTAAGATTATATGGGTAGGAATTTTGACTTCATTAGACACCTATGAACCCCTAAGAAAGATTTGCAGCAAGGGTCCTGTAACATGCAAATTGCACAACATTTTTAGAACACCCGGCTTCTCTTTTTTTTATCCCTGTGTTTTAATAGTCCACATAGTCAAATAAAAATCTTCCCCAGAAATTGATCGGTGAGTAAGATGATTCGTACATCACCCTAGTTCCTTTACACGAACAAATACTTGTACAAGCCAAACTCTTATATGTTGCTTAATACCGAAGCAGACAAAGCTCATGGAATGAATGGCAGTTTTATACATCATAAAATATTCTTCTAGTTTAAAATGTTTAAACATTTTAGCGTTGCATAATGCTTACTATGAAAAAAAGGATTATAGCAAATATGAGAAATGTTAATGCCGTGTTGTATTTGAATTATATGCCTGCGTCTCAAATCAGACTTGGCTCAAGCTAGCGAACAATTGAAGCGAGCAATTAACTAGCGAACACTAAAAACCATAATATCACATAAAACAATCACATTTTTTTTTCGAGCTAGCGAACAATTACAGAGACTAAGCGAACAATTATGAGAATACATACAATCTTAAACAAAAACGACAAAATTAACTTAAAACATAAGGGAAACCATACTTCATATATAAAGAATACAATCTTTTCTTTCAGAACAAAATTAATCCATATAAGGCATTCAATAGACAGCTTGATTATAATGATCATAAGGTAACACATTGACACAATGCAACTTCGGGGAAAGGAGAAAAGGGGGGGGGGATGGAAGGGGCTGGGAGTTACACTTTACTTTTATTAGTTTACCATAACTTCAGATTTTCGAAGATAAACCATTCTGTAGTTTTTCTTAAACATTTTGCCGATGCCTGTTTTAAATCACCTGTATAGTCGTTGCCCGTCACAATCTCTATAAATTGGTCCAAAATGAACTATAGGTACTCAACCCTCCCTATCGTCAATTTCAGTTTTTTTCCCCTAATTTCAATTTTTTGAACATAAACCATTATGATATTTTTCCTAAACAATACGCAAATGTCTCCTCTACATCACCTATATAAATGTTGTCCTTCACGATCTCTATATATTGGTCAAAATTAAACTTAAGGCACACCCCCCTAATTTCCGCTATGTCAATTTCATTTTTTACCCTAACTTCAGATTTTCAAACATAAACTATTCTGGAGTTTTTCCTAAACAATGCTCCGATGCCTGTTTTACATTACCTACATAGTCGTTGCCCGTCACAATCTCTATATATTTTGGTCCAAAATTAATTTAATATACCCCACTCCCTCCTATTTTCGATCTGCCAATTTCAGTTTTTTTCCCATAATTTCAGATTTTTGAACATAAACCATTCTGGAATTTTTCCCAAACAATACGCAAATATCTTCTCTACATTACCTATATAGTTGTTGTCCGTCACAATCTCTATAAATTGGTCCAAAATCAGCTTCAGCTTAATGTACCTCACCCCCTAATTTCGCTTTGTCAATTTCAATCTTTTTTTACCCTAACTTCAAATTTTCGATCATAAACCATTAAGGAGTTTTTTTCTAAAGAATATGCCGATGCCAGTTTTACATCACCTATACAGTCGTTGCCCGTCACAAACTCTATAAATTGGTCCAAAATCAGCTTAATGGACCCCCATTATTTTCGATTTGTCAATTTCAGTTTTTTACCTTAACTTTAGATTTTCGAACATAAACCATTCTGGAGTTTTTCCTAAACAATACACCAATGTCTCTTTACATCACCTGTATAGTCGTTACCCGCCACAATCTCTATAAATTCATGAAATTGGGCCAAAATCAACTTAAGGTACGACACCCCCGCCCCCCCTATTTTCGTTTTGTCAATCTCATTTTTTTTACCTGAACTACAGATTTTCGAACATAAACCATTTTGGAGTTTTTCCAAAACAATACGCTAATGTCTCCTCCATATGACTTATATAATCTTTGCCCGTCAGAATCTCTATAAATTAGTCAAAAATCAACTTAAAGTACCCGACCCCCTATTTTCGCTTTGTCAATTTCAGTTTTTTTCCCTAACATCAGATTTTCGAACATAAACCATTCTGGAGTTTTTCCTAAAAAACACACTAATGTCTCTTTAAATAAACTCATCATAGATACCAGGATTGAAATTTTGTATTTGCGCCAGACGCGCGTTTCGTCTACAAAAGACTCATCAGTGACGCTCGAATCAAAAAAAGTTTAAAGAACAAATAAAGTACGAAGTTGAGGAGCATTGAGGACCAAAAATTCCTAAAAGTTTTTGCCAAATACAGCTAAGGTAATCTATTCCTGTGGTAGAAAAGCCTTAGTATTTCAAAATGTAAAGTTTTGTAAACAGGTAATTTATAATTATGACCATATCAATGATAATTCATGTCAACACAGAAGTGCTGACTACTGGGCTGGTGATACCCTCGGGGAATAAAAACTCCACCAGCAATGGCATCGACCAAGTGGTTGTAACATCACCTATATAGTCGTTGTCCGTCATTATCTCTATAAATTGATCCAAGTCAGCTAAATGGACCCAGTCCAAATTTTCGATTTGTCAATTTCAGTTTTTCAACCTGTAACTTCAGATTTTCGAGCATAAACCATTCAGGAGTTTTCCCTAAACGATGTGCCGAAGCCTGCTGTACATCACCTATACAGTCGTTGCCCGTCACAATCGCTATGCATTGGTCTAAAATCAACTAAAGGTAAGCCAACCCTCTATTTTTGTTTTGTTATTTTTTTGAATTTTTTACCCTTAACTTCAGATTTTCGAACATACACCAGTCTGGAGTTTTTCCTAAACAATACACCAATGTCTCTTTTACATCACCTATATAATCGTTGCCCATCACAATCTCTATAAATTGGTCCAAAATCAGCCTAATGGACCCCCTATTTTTGATTTGCCCACTTCATTTTTTTTTTAACCTTAACTTCAGATTTTCAATCATAAACCGTTCTGTAGTTTTTCTTAAACAATACGCCAATGTTTCCCCTACATCACCTATATAGTCGTTGCCTGTCGCTATCTCTAATAATTGATCCAAAATAAACTAACATATATACATATACATAATTGTTCGCTTCGTCTCTGCAAGGATTAGTATACTCTACAAATCCTTGGTCTCTGTAATTGTTCGCTAGCTCTAAAAATATGTGATCGTCTGATGTGAAATTGTGGTTTTTAGTTCTTCCTCCTAATTTTTCACTAGCTAATTGTTCGCTACAATTGTTCGCTAGCTTGAGTCAAATTAAAATTAGAGGTAGCGTCCTCGTCTCGAGGGCGGGATTTGGTGGGTTCGATCCCTGACCGAGTCAAACAAATTACTTCAAAAATTAGTTTTTGCTGCTTCTCTACTAAGCACACGCTTCAGTAAGCGAAAGGAACAAAACCTGTTCGATTCAGAGTCAGCAAAATAAGTCAGAAAATATTCATGTCATCCATTGGATTGTTACCTTGGAGGTAAATATTGTATTTGTTACTTTTATGTCATTAATACGCTCATATCCCTGGATTGAAATTGTTTGCATTCATAAAGTTATCTTCAGAAATACCCCAGGAAAGTTATAAACCTGTTTATATAAAAGTCATGTACTAGACCTACTTTATCTACTCGTTATTATGCTATAACTTATCATGCCATTAAACTTGTATACACAATGACAAATAAAGACACAGAATATGACAAACATATATTTGTCTTGGAGTTCGCTATTATTGTTGATACATTTTATACAGTAAAGTTTTATACCGAATTTTTGAAATACTACTCTAGAAATCTTCAAAAAGATTGAATGTTGCATTCTACTTTTTTATTTACTTGTTTTTACTGTTAGCTTGGATCAGAAGATTTGAGGTGTACATTGATACAAAGAAGATGTGTTGTTGTTAGATCTCATTATGTTATCCTGTTTCATCGTAGATGTGCATAATGTGTCCCCGCAGAGAAAACCCCCAAAACGATCGTCGTTGTATGTAGACGTAATATAAACTGCCCGATAATGGAATAAGGTATTTACAATACAATTTTAAATATGATTGCTAAAGAATGCATTCTATATTTAAAGATTGGATGACCCTCAGGTTTGAGCAGAATTTTTTTTTAAACTTTCATTCATATATATACATATAAAAATAAGAAGATGTGGTATGATTGCCAATGAGACAACTCTCCACAAGAGACAAAAAGACACAGAAATTAACAACTATAGGTCACCGTACGGCCTTCAACAATGAGTAAAACCCATACCGCATAGTCAGCTATAAAAGGCCCCGAAATGACAAATGTAAAACAATTCAAACGCGAAAACTAACGGCCTGATTTATGTACAAAATAATGAACGAAAAACAAATATGATATACAGCAACAAACGACAAACACTGAATTACAGGCCCCTGACTTGGGACAGGCACATACAGTTGCAAATGTAAGTTTATAAATTTCTTGCGTCCGAAGCGTTTTTATGGCTTTACTTTTTTCAGGGACGCTTAATCCCAAATATTTGAAATCCAAGGATGTTTAAATACTCGAATATGCGAGTACTTATGTGACAAAAATGGACATAAAAGAATACTAGTAACCAAATTCATTTAAGGTCAGCATTACCTGAGATAGTTGGAACCTTTGTTTCTTTGTATTTTTTTTAATTTATCAACGGAGAACAGTATGCTATAAATTATGACATTACCGAAGTGTGATGTTTGGGGACAATTTAGATTTTGACTCTGCGATGAGGCAAATACTAGTAAAATGTATTCAACATCGTAAGTAGTGAATTTTTTTTCTTCAGTATTTTATTATTTAATGATAGATTTTTTTGTAAACATATATCATTGTCTAAATAAACAATAGAATTGGATACAAGTTATAACAACTTAACATAATCTTCTCCAAATAATTACAATATAAAAAATTTCAAGATAGCAGCAACTATATAATAGATATAAGATAGCCAAACAGGGACTTCAATTTTTACAACTGCTTTAAAGCTGTACAACAGAACCAATTAAACTGATACACAGCTAGAAGAAAGCTACCAAAGGGATGTTCAAACTCAGAAGTCGAAAACAAACTTACAATGCCATGGCCAAAAAACGAACCACGAACAAAAGGTAAACAGTATACAAATCACAACATAAAGGTTAAAGACTGAGCGATACGAACCCCACCAAAATCCGAGGATGACCTCAGGTGCTCCATAAAGGTAAGCAGATCTTGCTCCATATGTGGCACCCGTAGTGTTGCTCATGTAAGTACAAACCCGGTAATAAATCTAATTCGGTAGGTCAAATTTGAGAAAAAGAGGAAGCGTTTGTGGTTCCGACAATTGGAACATATCCGTCGTCATCTCTGAAACAGATATTTCATAACGATCAACCAACTCGTATTGATGTCCTTAAAATTTTCGAAGGGATGATTTCAACTTCACCACTTAAAACTCTTGGTTTGGCAACTTATTTGTAAGCAGCAATTATTCATCAAAGAAACCATGATAGGAAATGCAAGCTCTGGAATATAGCATCAACTGCGAGATAAATACTACATATTTAGGCGCTGCTGCAATGTTGCTACATAGAAATGTAGTCAGTAATTGCATTTTATTCTGTATCCCGTACTCTTTTTTATCGAATGATTATCGTTATTTTGTGAAACCAGCGAGGTGCTGATAAAAACATTACCCAACCCTTTATCAATCCTATCATACATTTTTTTTTACATAAAGTAGATCTTAAGTCTATTACAGTTACAGAGGAGGTAATGACGTTGCTAACGTAAAATGTTATTTTTCACGACCTCAAACGATGACATATCGAGAAAAGATGCATTTTAGACAGATTTTTATCATTAAAACTGATTTGACTCGAAAACGAGTTCATGGACCCTTCTTTTTAAAAATGACATTTGGCTTGATTATGCATAAAGATTATTTGTGCCAATGTTTATGAACAAATCACCGATGATTTTTTTTTTAGATTAGATAAATAAACAGCAAAAATGCCGTTCTTTGACTAAATTCATGAAAATGTGATAAAAATGAATAATTTTCAAAGAAAAGTTACACAAATTCAAAGCATGCGTACGTAGAGAAGGTATTCCAGATGCTTTTACAAAAATCCGCTTGCGTTTATATTTTGAAACGAAAAAGTTAAGTATGTCTTTCCAAAGATAGAAATTTCCAAGAAACCGAAATTTTCAGTAAATGTCTAAAATTTCTACCATGTATTTCTAAAAGTAGCACATGAAGATATATCTTTTATTACATATTTGAATTGATTAGGTGAAAAATAGCTTGCATGCAAACTTTCGTCAAAAATTCACCTTGGGATCAAAACTGTATCGTATGACCGTAATGGAGAGATATAAATTTGACAAATATCCGATGCATTTATGACTTTGGTTTTAAATTGCATCTGAAATACAAATTTACATCTGATAATCTTTAGATAACTGTGATATATCAGGCAATGTTAACATATATTTAGTCTTAAGTTTATAATCCTTTTCGTTCATGTGATCCGCTATAACATTTCTATCTTACAGAGGTATACAATCTGTGTGAGATAATCGACTTTAAGTATTAGATGTAAACTTCTCATATCTGAGCGGCGTTAGCGCCGAAAATATGAGAGGATGACATCTGATTTACATAGAAGTAATAAATAAATATTTTATCTTTTCTCTTGTACTAAAAAGAGCAATTGGATTTGATTATACAGGAAAAGTTTTATTATCTCTAATTTACCAGATGCAGTATTTAACACTTTCTGAAGATATTTTGTAGTTATGGATTTCGAACTAAATATTAATTGCGTATATTTTTCTGTCGTGAGATTGATACCTTATCACTGCTTTAGTATGGCAATATGAATTTCTTTACTATCTTGTCTTTTTCTGGTTTAATTGCCAAAATCTGAACTTTTTGCTGATAAATGATAACACGTCTATGTAATTCATTTTATAACAGAGCAATCAAGTTTATTTTTATAATGAATTGAATGTCTTTAATCACTATATACGAAATAGCATTTTTGGAAACTCTGGTATATTTTACTTCTTAAAATCGGTGTCTCATAAATCATTAAAAATTTAGTAAAGCACTATTGTGTTGTATTCTGTTCATTGATGCATTGTACTTTTTTAGTTTTTAAAAAACATATTATTTAATATCAATAAATAATTCCATACTACTAGATAATTCCCAAATTTGTTTTTTACAATAAAGAAGTTCGTTAATCGAATGACTTTGAACATGCTGTTCAACTTCGATTGATTTGGCTGTGCAGCTGTTTTGATTCGAGCGCCTTTGATGCGCCTTATGTATACGAAACACGTGCCTGGCGTACCAAATAATAAACCTGGTATCTTTCAATTTATGATTGTTTTTAGATAACTTGAAACAACTGTTGAAAACGTTTTGCATGTATCTTCATGAAAGAAAGTTGCAGTTATTTTCTATCTAATGGAATAAATATAGTGAATTGAGATGTACAATTATTTTCTTTCTTTCTTAAATAATGTTTTCTAATGTAACATCTTATGAACTGTAAAACCAGTAAGGGGAGTATTTTTACCAGGAGAATATGTGTAAACAAAAGAAAGAGTGAGCTTAAAGTTTTTTTTTTATTACTAGTCTGAGTACTCTCCTATGCTATATGTTATTACGAAAATGATTATAGATGTAATATTCTATGTTATAATGCACATAAACATTGCAATTTAAAAAAAAAAGCAAATGTGGCCAAATAGATATATAAATTAAAAGTAAACCAAACAAATACACATTTATAGCTGCTATCAGATATTTTCATTAATTTCTTCTAGAAATAACTGAATGATTTTTAATTGTCCTTCGATTTATTTGTGAAGATGGTTAAACACTTTTCTCTGGCTACATCCCCCCCCCCTAAAGTACACACATGATGCATTAGTTTTGTTTTGTTTGAATTGGAAAATTAGTTTTGTTTTGTTTGAATTGGAAATTGAACATATTGATAGAGTTTCAAGGTGAATAGCATTCAAAAGTATCTGATCTATAGAATTTTTCATATTTAGAATCACAAATGGAAATTAAATGCAACTTATAAAATGCATATATTAGACGTCATGTTTTAAACTACTTCAAATTAACTGTAACGCTTCTTAAGCTATATATGGTAGAGACAAGAATCATTAGTGTAAGTCAAACTGAAAAGACAAATAAAAAGAACCAACTACTATAGTCGCCGTCATGTAATTGACATTGGGTTTTTAATAAAATATTTTTAAATCTATTAATCACCATCAAAGGTAGGTCAGTAATGGTTTTTTGGAAATATTCTAAGTTCCGCTACGTGAAAAACAAGCGTGTTCACGGATGAACGCGATTGGAAGGTTTAAAATATTTGATAAAAAACCCGGTGTCAATTTCAAATGACGGCGACAATACAAGCTATTTTTGAGACATATTTTATAACTAAATAACACCAAGTTTAGATTATCTATGATGAGTTTATTTAGTTAGCGCATTAAAATAGATAATTGTGTACTTCGTAAATCAATGCGGTCGTAACTCAAGTCGAAAAGCACTCATCGTATACTTCTATGTCGATATACTCAAAGACCAATAACACCGTTATTTTAACAAACGTCATATTAACTCGATAGGTTTTTTTTCTAAGTGTATGTACTGGAAAAATATGCAATAAGTCAATGTATTACTAGATTCCACATGAACCTGGTAATATCGTGGCTACTCACAAATCATGAAGCTTAAAATATATACCGATCAAACCAGCTTGTATTTAACGAGTACCAATACACTGAAGAGAGCTCCCAACCGTTTTTGGTGGAGTTCATTTTTCTTAATCTATAGCTTTCAGCAATGTTTATGTGGATTGCCACATTTATGTTTTCTTTTGGCAACGATGTTGGCCATCTTTCTCATGCATGTTGTATTCTGATTCCTCGGTTGACGTCGTCTCACTTATTTATTAAACAGCATTACAAGAAAACGAATTTATTTGATGTATGTGAAGCCCTTTTTGTCAGTAGAGCGCAAAAAATGCCGAATTTCGAAAATGTTAAATTTTGAAGAGTTGTGAATTCAAAGAATCGTACAAGGGGCCCAAAATGCTCGAGGAGAATCTTTGCGTTGATTTTATATTATTACAACTCAATGTTTTATAACTTTATTGCGATTAGAAATTTTTCAAGCATTACAATCAATTAATAATATATCAGTCAGTCTTAAAGCCCTAGATTACAATCCAGAACTTATCATGGCAACTTGTTGTCTACTAGCACTAGCATCTTGCTCTTCACCAGTATATAAATCGCTCCAGCCATAATAAAATACAATTACAAGATACAGAAATAAATATTATGCACCGTAGATGCATAAACAGATTATTTCTTCCAATGGATATTCGGAACGATATCAAACTTGTTTTTGTTAACTGGTAATATATGTTCTTGAGAGGTCAAGATATTCAACGACGAACATTATTGATTTGTTGTGTCATTGTAATTATCGACGGACATGATGATAGTTTATTTTGTGTCATGTATTGTAGAGATGAGATAAACAAAAATGAGACTAACTTCGACCGAATCTGACAATTATAATGCATCGATAACTCGACTAATCGTACGAGGAAATACATTTGCTTCCTGTCATAGCGGACAAACTCAACATATAATTAAAATAGTTGACAGTCTCCACTATTTGCGAATAGAAAGTTTTTCTAACCGTTACAGATCAAGAGTGTTTATATGCTTATTTAACATTCGGCGCGATTTTGCGAGATAAAAAAGTTTCACGGCATTATTGTTTTCGAAATTTAAAACTTACCAATAGTAGATATTTCGATATTTTAGAAGCGAACGACTTCATCCAAGTCCTTCCAATGTTCCGCTTTTATTTTAAATAGAAATAAATCGGTGATTTCCATTTCAATGGAGCCGTGTTATAGAACCACCTATACATGTAAAGTTATTTTTACATGTTTAAATACTAAATTGCAATGAAAGAGTATACCATCAGGACATGTAATGAAGAACATTTTTTTCTTATCTGGACATTTTCTGAGGTATTCTCTTGTATTGACATGAAGTAAATATCAAAGATATTGCTAATGTGCTTTGTCTATATGCCTTTTTTTTTTATCTTTCTTCACATATTTGTTTGTTTTCATAGTGATTAAGATTATAACACAATGTTGACTGCTGTACCCCTATTTTTGACATTTTTACCTATTATGTCTGTTTGTTTTGTTCGCACATCGTTATAATGGAAATTTATGCGACTGTCATACAAGTGAGAGGTTTAGCTAGCTATAAAACCAAGTTTAATCCACCATTTTCTACAAAAGAAAATGGCTGTACCAAGTCAGGAACATGACAGTTGTTGTTCATTCGTTTGATGTGTTTGAGCTTTTGATTTTGCCATTTGAATAGGGACTTTCCGTTTTGAATTTTCCTCAGAGTTCGGTATTTTTGTTATTTTATTATTTTTATACACTGTTTGGCGTTCAGTCCCTAAATAATAGTTTCGAACTGTCTCCTGTACCTTCAATATATGTCGCGAAGTGGCTACGAGCATCAAATACTTAAATAATGTTAAATGTATTTCCACATACAAAAAAACTACAGACCAATAAAAAAGACTAGCAGGTTATTTTATTAATTGCTTCCACTGTATTGTTTATATATATATCACTGAAGAGACATTAATTGTCGAAATCCGGATATGGTGTACAAAAATCTTTGCACCTTTGTTTGCGGTATACCATCTTTGCCGCAAGTTAATTGTTTTCTGTTTGGTATTAAATTTATAATTAAGATCCATTAATTACACCTTGTGGTCCGTTTATTTGGCAATCGCCAATGGCAGTCAGCAGGGTTTAAGAACATTTGTTGTTCGACCTGTTAGTCAAATGCGTTTTGTTAAAATATACTTTTTCACTATTTTGGTCTTTTGGAAAATGTTGTTTGTGCTGTATTTAGACCTCTCTAACAAGAAATTTGTTTTGCATGCACACGTATAAAAATTGCGGTTTTTATCCAACGCAATCATAGGTTTGAACGTTGTTTTCAATTTAGACTTGTAAATATATATATATATATATATATATATATATATAGGTATGAACGTTGTTTTTCAATTTAGATCTGTTTATATATATATATATATATAAATATTGTTTTCTGTTTGGTATTAAATTAATATAATTAAGATCCATTGTGTTACATCTGTGATCCGTTTATTTGGCAATCGCCATGGCAGTCAGCAGTGTTTAAGAACATCCGTTGTTCGACCTGCTAGTCAAATGCGTTTTGTTAAAATATACTTTTTCACTTTTTTGGTCTTTTGGAAAATGTTGTTTGTGCTGTATTTAGACCCCTCTACAAAGAAATTTGTTTTGCATGCACACGTATAAAAATTGCGGTTTTTATCCAACGCAATCATAGGTTTGAACGTTGTTTTCAATTTAGACTTGTTTATATTTTTTCGTTTGGGCTTGTATTATATTTGCCTTCGGGTTTATATGATCCGTTCATCCTATTTCGACTCTTCAAAATTCAAGAGTCAATCCCAAATTGAGGTAAATTATATGGCCTTCCAAATACCGTTTCGATTCCTAACATCAGTGAAGAGACATTACTTGTCGAAATCCGGATATGGTGTACAAATTTTTGCACCTCATGTTTGCGGTATACCATCTTTTCCGCAAGTTTATTGTTTTCTGTTTGGTATTAAATTAATATAATTAAGATCCATTGTGTTACATCTGTGATCCGTTTATTTGGCAATCGCCATGGCAGTCAGCAGGGTTTAAGAACATCCGTTGTTCGACCTGCTAGTCAAATGCGTTTTGTTAAAATATACTTTTTCACTTTTTTGGTCTTTTGGAAAATGTTGTTTGTGCTGTATTTAGACCCCTCTACAAAGAAATTTGTTTTGCATGCACACGTATAAAAATTGCGGTTTTTATCCAACGCAATCATAGGTTTGAACGTTGTTTTCAATTTAGACTTGATTATATTTTTTCGTTTGGGCTTGTATTATATTTGCCTTCGGGTTTATATGATCCGTTCATCCTATTTCGACTCTTCAAAATTCAAGAGTCAATCCCAAATTGAGGTAAATTATATGGCCTTTCAAATACCGTTTCGATTCCTAACATCACTGAAGAGACATTACTTGTCGAAATCCGGATATGGTGTACAAATTTTTGCACCTCATGTTTGCGGTATACCATCTTTTCCGCAAGTTTATTGTTTTCTGTTTGGTATTAAATTAATATAATTAAGATCCATTGTGTTACATCTGTGATCCGTTTATTTGGCAATCGCCATGGCAGTCAGCAGGGTTTAAGAACATCCGTTGTTCGACCTGCTAGTCAAATGCGTTTTGTTAAAATATACTTTTTCACTTTTTTGGTCTTTTGGAAAATGTTGTTTGTGCTGTATTTAGACCCCTCTACAAAGAAATTTGTTTTGCATGCACACGTATAAAAATTGCGGTTTTTATCCAACGCAATCATAGGTTTGAACGTTGTTTTCAATTTAGACTTGTTTATATTTTTTCGTTTGGGCTTGTATTATATTTGCCTTCGGGTTTATATGATCCGTTCATCCTATTTCGACTCTTCAAAATTCAAGAGTCAATCCCAAATTGAGGTAAATTATATGGCCTTCCAAATACCGTTTCGATTCCTAACATCACTGAAGAGACATTACTTGTCGAAATCCGGATATGGTGTACAAATTTTTGCACCTCATGTTTGCGGTATACCATCTTTTCCGCAAGTTTATTGTTTTCTGTTTGGTATTAAATTAATATAATTAAGATCCATTGTGTTACATCTGTGATCCGTTTATTTGGCAATCGCCATGGCAGTCAGCAGGGTTTAAGAACATCCGTTGTTCGACCTGCTAGTCAAATGCGTTTTGTTAAAATATACTTTTTCACTTTTTTGGTCTTTTGGAAAATGTTGTTTGTGCTGTATTTAGACCCCTCTACAAAGAAATTTGTTTTGCATGCACACGTATAAAAATTGCGGTTTTTATCCAACGCAATCATAGGTTTGAACGTTGTTTTCAATTTAGACTTGTTTATATTTTTTCGTTTGGGCTTGTATTATATTTGCCTTCGGGTTTATATGATCCGTTCATCCTATTTCGACTCTTCAAAATTCAAGAGTCAATCCCAAATTGAGGTAAATTATATGGCCTTCCAAATACCGTTTCGATTCCTAACATCAGTGAAGAGACATTACTTGTCGAAATCCGGATATGGTGTACAAATATTTGCACCTCATGTTTGCGGTATACCATCTTTTCCGCAAGTTTATTGTTTTCTGTTTGGTATTAAATTAATATAATTAAGATCCATTGTGTTACATCTGTGATCCGTTTATTTGGCAATCGCCATGGCAGTCAGCAGGGTTTAAGAACATCCGTTGTTCGACCTGCAGGTCAAATGCGTTTTGTTAAAATATACTTTTTCACTTTTTTGGTCTTTTGGAAAATGTTGTTTGTGCTGTATTTAGACCCCTCTACAAAGAAATTTGTTTTGCATGCACACGTATAAAAATTGCGGTTTTTATCCAACGCAATCATAGATTTGAACGTTGTTTTCAATTTAGACTTGTTTATATATATTAATATATATAATGTCTAAAAATAGCAACAATCAACATCCAATCTATTTAGGCGTGGATCAGTTTGTAAAATAAACTGATACAGTTACTGAATTAAAATTATATAAATGTCTAAGAATATAACTTAAACACGCTAATTGATACATTAAAAAGTTCTATTAGATTTGAAATAGAAATACGCAATATTTCGCTAGACAAACTAGCTTCATCAGGCGTGTGCATCTCTCAAGGTGAAATCGGATGCATGACAAAAAAAATATTTTTGTAGCAATGTTTAACTTTTACTCAAATTTTGTGTAGTTTAAGCTACAAAAATATTTTTTTTGTCATTCATCCGATTTCATCTTGAGAGGTGAAAACAATATTCAAAGATCTAATTTAGACCGTTTGACATCGAATAAAAATCAAAAATAATCTTATGGTCATGTGTGTTCAGAAAAACCAACAAAAACGAATTAATTCGATCAAACTACACTTAAAATGCAAGTCAAATGACTACATTTTAAGTATAGTTGAAAATGTCGGAAACCTGTGTCCAAAACCCAATGCTTGAAAGATCGTCTCGAGAGTTATACCTTGGACATTATGGATAAAATGTTTGTGTATAAGAATACATATGAAGTTTGTATACAGGCAAATAAAATACCCGTGTATTTACAAAAACATAGTGTGTTAAACGGGAATTCATAAATAAATGATATTGAACTTTATTTCACTGTTGTCCAGTCTGATGTTTGGCTAGAACTGACCAACAAGGGAAAATATTCCTGCTTAATCTCTATATCACGAAATATTAAATACATATACATGTATGAAGTACCCGTATTAATATATAGTATTCAATAGTACTGTTATTACATTAATTTCCCACTATTCTACCGAATCGTGGGAAATTATAATTAAAAATGTTTTTAAAGATTTAAATATGATAGATGTAAAATTTCATAGTTGGGAAATACACAAGGAAGTGTTGCTAGGGAAAAGGTTTATAATTTCCAATAAAAAGTATAGTAAGCTTTACGGGTCATGAATAAATTGTAACGTGTAAAAGAAATTAAACCACATTTGTTAAAGGCGGATATAAATCGAGGAAATTGACTTTGGAAATATTAATACGAATTAGACAATTATTCGGACTAATAGAGCAAAATCTTGTGAAATAAAATGTGTATTCCTGTGAAATAAAATGTGTATTCCTGTGAAATAAAATGTGTATACTTAAGAAATAATTCATGCAAGCCATACATTTTGTTATCATTTTTACATGGCCTTGGCTGTTATATTCGTTAATTCTAAATATACACATTTAATTTTACAAGAGGTAAAGCATGAAAACATATGTATAAAATGATCCTAGTGACTTATATGAAACAAACACTGCCCGAGTTTATTACTTAAAGCATAGCCAAGTTAGAAGTTTTCCATAAATAAATTTTTCGATACAATTTTGCAATATTTTATTTTTTTAATTATTAAATACATTTTTTTTGTAAAGCAATAATTTGATAATAAATCATTAACAACACATGATAAAGCCATTTATTAAAAAAAAACCAACAATCATTTCAAATATATAGAAACTGAATATTTTGCAACCAAGGTCAGAGTGAAGTGGTTTTATATATATTTTTCTGTATTAAATACAAAGTACAGGTAAATTTGAAATGGAAATTTATAATGTACACAAACAGCTAGCGTCATAAGTAAAATAGCCTTTATTTCAAGTGCTCTGTAAAAACTTCACATCTGACATCTGTTTGAAAACGATGGTTTACTATTCTGGCTAAACGAACACAGGGTAAACGGGCGCCTTTTCATTTGAACGCGTGAACTTAATTTTAGTAAACGCACGAAATTCAAGATACACCTGTTGTGTACAAGGCACGTGTTTGTTCTAATAATTTTATTCTAATAAATTTGTTTGTTGTTATGGGACAATAAAATGATAAAATTAATTTCATTTTCGCTTATCAATGACAAAAGGAGAAGAAGAGAAATTGTTTTAACCCTGCAGTTGTAGAACTGTTAAAATTTAAAGAGGTTTGTCATTTTCTTTATGTAACCGAGACATTTTCAAAACATAGACCCATCCAGGTCTCTTGTTAACAGTGATTCAGACAAACTTTATAATTAGAATCAATTTAGATTTGTTATTCAAATGTCGTCAGGACAATTGTTAAGAATTAAACTTTTCAAAGTCAGCACGTTAAGAAAAAGATTAGCAAATCTCCTGAGAACGTTGCCTACATTTGTAGCTGAATCACTGTGATATCTTAAAATCGAACTCTCCCAGCCAAAAATGGCCTTATAATTTTTATTAACTATGTATTTGCATTCAGGTATCACAGATCATATTTATTCGTTCATTGTGTGTTAATTTACGTTTTTTGATTGAGTTAAGCCTTCCAATTGATATTTTATAGTGTGTCTTTCTATGTTGTGATGTTATACTATTGTTTCAGAAAAGGGAGAAGGTTTGGTACCATTAAAACGTTTAATCCCGCTGCAAATGTTTGCACCTGTCCTAAGTCAGGAATCTGATGTACAGTAGTTCATACGTGTTTCTCGTTTCTCGTTTTTATATAGATTAGACCGTTGGTATTCCCGTTTGAATGGTTTTACACTAGTAATTTTTGGGGCCCTTTATAGCTTGCTGTTCGGTGTGAGCCAATGCTCCGTGTTGAAGGCCGTACCTTGGTCTATAATGGTTTACTTTTATAAATTGTTACCTGGATGGAGAGTTGTCTCATTGGCACTCATACCACATCTTCCTATATCTACTTAGATTGAGTCTGTTATTATTTAAAGGTCCCTTTTGGTTGATAAAACTCTTCACGTGTTTCGGTTCTTATACACCATTGGTTAAAACATGTTTAGCTTAAAGCGTTCTCGATAAAGATCAAGAAAATCGTCTGGTGCGCATATAATCTTTATAATGTGTTATTTTCTTCTTTTTGTTAGATAAACCTGTCGTTCGCATTGCATTAATTTGGTATCATAAATTCTAATATAAATAATCACCGGAAATCCACTTTCTCAATTTTTGCCATGTTAAGTCATGATCATTACAGTTTTCTGGCCACTGGATAAATAATACATAGTTCCAAATATGAGTAAGTCCTTCAGGAATATCTTTAAAAGTGATGTCTTTAGATATGACTATAATGTTTTCAATGTTCTGCATACTTATTTCATGTTTCACTCTATCAATTTCAAAAAGACAGTCTCGCGAGACTTTAAATATTGGAGTAAGTAAAAATATAACATGTCTACTGTTTTCTATGCTCTCTGCCTCCGCATCATAAAATGACTCTCCGCCGTAAAAGTCGCGATCTTTTACGCATATTTTAAGCTTCCATTCGTTTTCTAGTTTTGGAATAAAGTATTTTTTAATCCAAGGTATGCAATCCCCTCCATATGAAACGAAAACGTCATATGTGTAGTTTTTACGATATTTCTTTTCAACAATTTTTCGAAATATGCGGTAGAAAAATACAGCTATGTTCCATCGTCTACTGTATAATAAAAATATCACAGCCACAATACAACTTGTTCCTAACAAAGTGGACGAGACCATCAGCCATATTGAATTTCTACAGGGAGAAAACAAATCATGCATGTTTTCATATGCTTCGAGTACGGTTATGACTGTACCGTTCAAAAGTGTACATTTGAATGATCTGTTGTCTAGATTTACTTTGGTTTCTTGTATCCATTTGATGAAATCCAAATTATCACAATTACATTCAAATGCATTGCCATCAAGAAGAAAATATAAACCATGTTTT
Organism: Mytilus californianus; assembly: GCF_021869535.1. NCBI lineage: Eukaryota > Metazoa > Mollusca > Bivalvia > Mytilida > Mytilidae > Mytilus > Mytilus californianus. Next base: position 52,771,619 of record NW_026262679.1, on the reverse strand, counting down.
TGATTCATTGAATCCGCCCAAGCACGTGTTTCATAATCCACTGTTGGTAATAAGTTATTACTAAGGTCTAGGACCTTAATATTATTTTGAGAAATGATCTCACTTGGAATGGACTGAAATAAGTTCTTAGACAAAGACAATTCTGATAGATGATCAATATTAATGAGTAAATTTTCTGGTAAAATATAAAGATCATTATCTGACATATCCAAATGTTCGAGATATTCAAATTTTCTAAAAAGGGCTATAAATCTTTTAAGAAACATGTCATTTGAACGAGCATGCATAATAATAAACAACTTAGCACTTCTCCACAATAAATATTTTACATTTATGAAATTAACTAGCTCTATTGTGTACAATGTCACGTGAAAATGACCATCTAAGACCAAAGTTTCAGTTTTGTATGTAGCGTTTCCTTCATAAACTACAGCATTGTTTGTATAACTAAACGACACATCGAGGTAAGTCAAATTGCTTCCTCGACGTATAAAGAATAATCTGGAAATATCATCACAGAGTACATTACCCAAAACTAACTTTTCTAAAGAACGTGGCAAATATATTATGTTGTTAGAAAAATGATAATCTTGTGCGTAATGATGAAAATCATTTGCGGATAGCTTATATCGAACTGGAATAAAAGAATAGTCGAATGTTTTCAATGCAACAGATTTGTTAAAAAATGTTTTTAACTCGTCCATATGTCTTCCCTTAGCAAACGCAAACCGGTTTCCTTTAAAATATAAATGTTTTAAACACTCTGGTCGATCGAATGACAATAGCGAGTTTTCATCAAAATCAACAATCCCGTTGTCGGATAATTCCAAAGTTTCTACACAAATTGTTTTCAAATATTTCATCATGTCTTTTGTTACAGTTAACGCAAACGGATATTCATTATTATTGAAGATGGGACAGTTAAGACCCCGAAAATTCATTATTTCAATAGTTTTGCCACTATATGGTGACAGCATGTTAAGAGCCTGTTTCAGATGCATGCATGATTCATCAAAATTTATTTTGGTAATATTAGGAAAAGGGACAAGAACATTGTTTTCCACTTCCAAAAAATTTAAATGACATCTAGTCAGTTTCAATTCGTCTAGATTCGATGAAAAGTTTTCGAATGTATATCCTCGTAGATATTTTAAAAAACAGAATTCAAATGTTAATGATTTCAGGTTTTTAAGCCCTTGAAATCCTATTCCAAAAGACGGATTTGGAGCCATATCTAATGCTAAGTATTCTAGTTTTTTTAAAACGGTAAAAGCTTGATCAGGATAATGGTATAAATCCACAGTCGGTTGATTCGGAATATTTCGTCGTATGTCCAGATCAATTAAATTTTGCAACGGCAAAAGCATTTCTGGTGTATAGACATATCTCAGGTTCAAAATGTTGTCAGACATATTCAAAAACTTCAATCGACCCAATCCATAAAATGCATGTTCCTCAATAATGTGCAGTTTGTTTTTAGCCAACGATAAATTGTGCAATAAACTGTAACTTTCAAAAGAGAAATTACTGATATGACGAAGTTTGTTTCCCCTAAGATCCAGAACAGTGATATCACGTGGAAGTGCCTGTGGAACTTCTCTAAAGCCTCTTTTACTACAGTCAGCTATCTTCACTTGTTCTGATAAATAATCATGAACTGTAATGTTACATTCTTGAGCATATACCAAAGAAAGTAACATGACAAAACCCTGCACTATCTGATATCTATAGTTATACATTCTAATAAAGATGTTCTATACAGTTATATTTAACTAATATCGTTATAATTCCACCATCAATACACTCACAAATATAAAAAAAACAGATCACAGAATCACTTTGTTTTTATGAATTACATTCATTCAAATGTCAAAAACGTATCAGTACCAGTAAATAACTATTGAACGATATTTCATTTTAAATGTCTTAATTGGCAAGCTGACTCTTTGCTATGTGGATTGACACAACCAATTGAAGGTATCTTCCATACGCTTTAACTAATATCATTTAATATATTTTCTTCCGGGTAACTCTTTTTATGTGAATTTGTATATGTAACCACGCAGGTGTAAAAATATAATCATCAATCGTAAAGCGAATTGACCGAGTAAAATAGTAAAATACAGCTTCAATAGCGGTTTATGTCATTTACAAAATTATTAAATAGTAAACAATAAAAAATAAACAGATATTAACAAATTCACATCTTTTAATTAGTTGAATGTCCTTCTGGTATGTTTCGTCTCTCTTTTACAAATGTAATAATCGTAGCATGATTTCTCAAAAACGATATATCTTAATAAAAACAAAAGAGAAAAGAAATAGAAATACTACGACTAATTCTTAGAAATGTAATTTAAAAACGTTTACTGAAATTTTTTACTTACTTTAAACATATTTTATTTCAAAAATCATGTACATGACATATACATATAAATACAGTAATACATTAATACAAAGGGATTCGGAAACAAGGTTTCCCTTATACTAATCCGTCTCCCTGTCAAAAAAGAAAAAGGGAAATAACTGCAAATAAAAGTAGATTTTTTTTCGTCAGATCATTCCTATATAAATGTGGCGGTGTGTGTTTCCAGGACTTTGTCAAGACTGTCTCACCCAAATCGCGATCCCAACCATGAAAGACGCTATATGCCAAATCGCTTTGAATCTACTAAAAATTGTTGAACTTGTATAAACACGAGTAGATTTTCCTATTGACTGAGAATATTGCTGCCAAACAGGAGTGTTTTTATATTGTATTGGAACGGAATTGTTTCTTCGTACGTTTTCGAATAAGGGAGTAATTATTACACTCGAGAAGAAAATGCTTACTGCTCTCGATTCTACCGCAAGTACAGTTTTTACTTTCAACAAGATTTCTCTTAAATAAATGTTCATTTAGATTACTGCAATCCATCCGAAGTCTGGCATGAAGTATTTGTCCATTCCTGTCTCCATAAAAATAATAATTTGGTATTTTACTTACGTTTTGATTAAGGTAACGTTTAAGTGTAAACTTAGATGGACTTAATCTCATATCGTCCGAAATAGCATTCCAGGATCGAATAACTGATGGAAGAAAAGATTTCTGATAAAATGCTGTTCTACACTTTATATGTTGCGTGTCATTCGTTCGTCTTGTGTCATAGTTATGAATATTAAACAATTGTTGAGGGATAATACCGCTTAGATAATCAGGGGTCTTATTGTGAAACATTTCATGAAATTTTAGAATTTTGTGTTTTTTACGTCTTTCTGATAGTAACTCCCATCCCGTTTCGTCGTATAATTTGTTTATGGATGATAACTTGGTACCACCAGTAACTATCCTAGCCGCTTCAACTTGCATAATTTCTAATTTGTCACTTAAATAGTCTGGAATATTGTCCCAAATAATATCTGTATATTCACATAAAGGTCGGATAAAACTTAGATATATAGTTTGTAAATACTTTCATTTCAATTTGAATTTTAAAGCACGAAATAAATTTAATCTGGGTGTTATCTTTTCAATTATTTTATTGACATGAGAATGCCACGAACCATCCTTATGAAAAATAAACCAAGGTGTTTATGGCTTTCAGCTTCTGAAATTATATTATTATTCATATAAAGAGGGGGGTGATGGGGTTTTACTGTTTTCTTGGAAATTGTCATAGCTTCAGACTTTTTTGCATTAAAGTTTACTAGCCATTGGATTGACCAATTGTTGATAGTCTCTATATCAGAATTAAGTTTGCTCGCTGCTGCATATTCATCTTCAACTACTATGAACAGGGAAGTATCGTCAGCATATAGTTTTATATTACAGTCTATGTCGCTTACAATGTCATTTATATATACTAAGAAAAGAAAGGGCCTAATATTGATCCTTGAGGGATGCCAGCATTTACACCAAAAGTATCCGAGGATTGACCAGAAATAACAACTTTTTGTTTCCGATTTGATAAATAGCTCATAAAACACTTTAACAGGTTTCCTCTTATACCAATATTTCTAAGTTTATAAATTAGACCGTCATGCCAGACTCGATCGAAAGCACGACTTATATAAAAAAAAAAGACAACACGAATCTCTTTTCCTGAGTCAAGAGCTTTGCCAAATAAATCTGCTATGTGTAAAAGTTGGTTAATTGTAGAATCTCCAGGCATGAAACCTGACTGGGCACTTGTTATTATATTATGTTTTGTCAAAAAGTTAAAGAAATGCTTAAAAACACAACGTTCCATACTCTTACCAATGATAGACAAAAGTGATATTGGCCTATAGTTTGACACCAGTTCTCTATCACCACTTTTGAAAACTGGTATAACGCTTGCTAATTTCCAGTTTTCTTGATAAACAGCTTCACGTATAGATGTATTGAAAAGCTGAGCCAGGGGCCTACTTAACTCTTGAACAGCATACTTCAGAAGCCTACCGCTAATTTCATCAGGACCCGTCGCTTTAGTGACATCTAACGTAGACAAGTGATCAAACACTTCCTCTTCGGTTATTATAATATTGTTTAAGATAGGTATATCATTGGACAGGGGGGTATTAGGAAAAGACGCTTTAGAATCATCCACGGTCACTTGCTTACAAAAGAAGAAATTAAATGCGTTTGCTTTTTCATTATCGTCTTCTATATATTCACTTTTTACTAACAAAAGAGGGTTATTTGACGCTTTCGAAGGCTGCCCAGACAGATTTCTCAAAAGCTTCCACCAATTCTTTGCATTTGTTTCTGGATTCTCTAATATAGCTACTTGTTTGTTGAAAAAGTCAAGTTTAGCTGTTTTGATAAGATTTATGCACTGATTCCTAACATATCGAAATTGCCGCCAAGAATCAGCAGTATTTTTCTTTTTTGCCATTTTATGAAGTCTTTTTCGGTGCCGAATTAGTTTTTTTATATGACCAGTTAGCCATGGTGGGTCTTGAGATCTAACTTTGACAAATTTACAAGGTATATGTTTTGCAGCTATTTTTAATATAGTTTCTGTAATGTTGTGACGGCAACATTTACGTCATTATTATCAATATTATTATACCAATTGACTTCACTTAGATCAAAATAATTAGTCAAGTCTACGTGATCATAGTCCCAAATTTTCCTACTAAAAAATTTATTTGGTGTTTTTTTAATGTTTATAATGCCACTCACTGGACAGTGATATCTTACGTTAGCTTCCAAAATGTTATTACCGACTTCAGTGTATAAAAGTATGTCAGGGTCGTTTACTTAAATTAAATCCAGTAAAGATGAACTGGTTTCGCAAAAAAAATGTCGGCTGTTCAATTGCTTGATTCAGACAGTTTTGCAAAATAATATTTGTAAGTTTTGTATTACGAAAATTCAACAAGTTTTCGTTGAAATCGCCCGTTACTACTATTTTATCAATACCTGAATTAAAAGCATTTTCTATGGACAAATTTATAATATCCCAGTATTGCGCATTAGAATCAGGGGGTCTGTAAAATACTTCAAACAGACATTTACATTTTTGTGTGTTAATTTCTATCCAAAGACACTCAAGATTTTTTATTTCAAGATCATGACGTCGTTTACTTGGTATATTTTCTTTTACATAAACTAGGACCCCACCACCGATTCTGTCTCCATCCCGATTCTTTCGATATGGAGTCTTAAAATTGTCTAATTTTAATTGGCTATCAGCAATATCGGACTTAAGCCATGTTTCGGTAAGTAAGATTAGGTCCCTGTCCCCCAGCTCAGCTTCAACTATTGATTTTTTAGGGAGAAGACTTTGTATGTTTAAGCATGAGAAAGCAAAAGATCTTTATAACGATAAAAATCCAACATATCAGTTGAACTATCATTATGCAAGCAGTTATCTGGTGAGTCGGACGTTGGATCTGGATTTAGTTCGATATCCCCTGTCGTATAAATAATAAGAAATAGATATAAAAATAACTGACAAATCGCTAGACCAGTGTCATATGTATATTCATATCTACCCATCAAAGGAATTGCTTTTTTTGTTTCTAAAAACCATCTGGAACTTATTACATACGAATTCAAACTTGAGAGCAAACATGTAGAACAACTTCGATTTTCTAAATTTGTTTTTAATTGAAAGTATAAAACTATTGTGAGAGCCTTTGTGCCAATTTGGGCAAGCAGATTAACTAATATAATTGTATCTAAGTCGATCGAGTGAGACAGTCGAGTAGACCTGACATAGTGTAGCCCAATACGTGCTCTATATGTATTTAGGTCACTTCCCATTGTTTACATTTCGTGTAGATGAATATAGTAAAAGACAGAACACATGTTGGGAACACTACAATAATAATATTACTGGTAAGAAAATGATAAGTACAACACTGATTTACACATCCGACGCCTGCACAACAAAAAGGAAACAAATAAACAGTAAGTAACAAAAATATAATTATATACAAGTTTTAGCATTTTCTTTGGGAGTTTTACCCATGACAGGAAAATAAATTGTACACAAATCATAATGCACGATAAAGAAATATTAATGCACATTTTAATTTCAATTGGAAGTATCAAAAGGAAGAGTGATCCTTTGTTCATTAATGACTTAATTTATTAAGTAATTATCATTTAGAAAAGACCATCTCAAACAGCCACCCCACCCCCCCCCCCCCCCCTCCAAAAAAAAAAATGAAAAAAAAACAAACAAACAAAAAAATTGATTTTGAAATTTTTTTGTATGTATCCCCATTTTACACAGGACTGCCGAAAATAAGCCCTATGGTTTTTTGGAGACAAAAATATATCACATAAACTCACCCACACCTCCACACACATTCTATATACACATCAATTCCAAATTCAATAAGGTAAATATACAATTTATTAGCGTCCATCGTTTTCAACAATTCCAATTGTTTACTTACATGAGCAACACGAGCAGCACGACGGGTGCAACATCTGGAGCAGAATCTGCTTACCTTTCCGATGCACTTCACTGGTATTTGATAGGGTTCGTGTTGCTCAGTCTTTAGTTTTTTATGTTTTGTTTTGTATACTGCTATTTGTCTTTGGTTTTTTTTTTTTTTTTTTGTCATGGCGTTGTTGGTTTATTTTCGAATTATGAGTTTGAATGTCCCTTTGGTATCTTTCGCTTTTCTTTTAATTAGTTCTGTTTTGTGTTGTTAATTTTTGTCAACGTGAGAGTTGCTTTACCGTAACAAATAAAAAATAGTATAAATAAAAAAGACAGATATTTTCATTTCGAATAATTACGACCTCTTATTCGAGAGAAATCAAGAATTGTCAACGTGATAATTGCTTTACCATAACTAGTAAAACGTTCTGAATATACACCTTTAAAGGAGGCCGTTAATGTATTGTTGTATTGCATAGTTTTAGAATATATCAATTTCATTTAAAACCTAAAGTTGCAATCAGATCGATAAAAAAGTATTTAATAATCTTGTTAATTTGTGCAAACATTTCATTTTTTCCTATTGATTTGAAAATGGTTTTCGACATTGTTACTAACTCCTTTTTTTTCTTTCATTGGTTTTCAACGAAATCAAAGTAGAATTTGTAATAAAGGAAGCTACTTTAGAAATAAACTCAATGGTTTCTTGAAGCAGGCGGGGCTGACAAGAATCCTGACATTTTAACAAAAAGTCAGCATTTCAATTGACACTCAACTGTCCGAAATTGTGAACTCATGTAACACAGTCATACAAACATACAAATACTTCTCAAGTACAAAAAGGAGATGTATCTTGCCAAGTTTCTTAGTATCATTTTCATATATATTGATTATTTCCTGTAAATAAATTACCCATATTTCAGTGAGAAGATGCATCTCATATATCTTAATGAATTTTAGATTTATAATGATACTACCGAAACAGATGGTAATCTTCAAATAATGATATTTCCAATGATATTGACACTGATTACTGCCTTCAAACTAGAAAATATGATAAACGTGATGATTTCAGCTTTCAATGTCGGATTCCCATCTCAAAGCTGAAACATATCCCCAGTCCCGTCGTATGGCGTTTAAACATTTCAATTGATATGTAACACTCATGTATGATAATTTTACCGACATCATTAACTGGGGTGTGTCCTGACATAAAAAACACTCTAACACGTTATCAGGAAGATTACTAGTAATTGAGGGGCATCGGTGGCCGAGTGGTCTAAGTAGTCAAACTACTGTATCACTAGCCTGTCAACACTAAGGTTAGTTCGAATCCCGCACATGAGAAGTGCTTATGACTCCAATCTTAATTGAGTAGGTGTTTCAGTTTCATATCGAAGGTCAGTGGCTATCTCCGAGCACTCCGGCTTCCCCCATCAATAAAAATTGACCGCCACGAAATAGTACAAAAGTGTTGAAAGTAGCATTAAACACAAATCAATCAATCAATCAATACTAGTTACTGAAATCGACACCACATAGTTTGACGGTCATCATTACGACTAAATTTACCTATACAATATGTCTGTAATCTTGCTGAAACTCGGTAGCGACAGGATATTCTACTGTTCTATTCGAACTACTGTAGACCCTGATTTTAGAATTATCAATTAATAATATTGTGGTATATTCCCATATGTCAACTAAAAAATAACCGATGAAATAAAGAAAAGCAACATTTATATCCAAGGAAAGTGTTACTCTATATAGTTGCATTCATTTCATTTCGATTCATACAATCAGGAATAAAAAAACATACACTGATACAACGCATTGAAGAATCAGCCAAAAAAGCACTTATTTGTCTAAATTAAGGCTTTTGGAAACTCCAATATCGGCCGCTAAACTTCCATACAGACTTCAAATAATATCATTTCATGAATATGAAATAATATCACTTCATTGTTTAAATAAATACATGTCACACATAACAAACACATATTATCCAACAGGAATTTGAGTTCTGAATTCCAATATATAATGGATAATTTAATCGAACAATCACGAATAATGCAAGATCCATTTGTCATATTATTTCATAACATAAGTTTAATCATAAGTTTGATCAAGAAGATTATGAAGCCAAGATTATTTATTACAAGATTTTGATAATTATTTGATAGTATTACAATCTTTCCCTTAACAAAAAAACCTATGATTTTTATAAACATTTAAAGGTTTCATAACGAGTGAGAATTGGATATCGCCTTTTCTTTAATTCTTCGTCAATTTATCCTTTTCTGCACCCATTGTATAAAAAAATTTAATCAACGTGTGGTTCGTTTGATCTCAGTTCTTCATTGGTTAAAATCAGATTATGACGTCGAATTTACTTGCTTTCCTCTGAATTTCCTATTATGACGGCATGAAAAAAGGCTACCATGCCTGATGACGTCACATAGAAAGAACACATGTTTTTACAGATCATTCGAATAGACGGAATATGTTTGCCTGCATATTGTTTGAATATCATTAGAGAAACAGATTCCACCACCAAATCTCGTGTAATACGATATTTATCCACTCTCGACAGTTAAATTTTAAATATTTAAAACGCTCGGCGAGCCTCGCGTTTTAAATTTGAAAATTTAACTGTCTCGAGTGGATAAATATCGTATCACACTCGATGCAGTGGTAGATTCTATATCTATCAACTCGAGTTATTTAATTGCAATATAATAATAAACGAGCTTTCGGCGAGTTTATTATTATTATTCAAATTAAATAACGAGAGTTGATTTCAAGCGATATCCAATTCTCACAAGTTGTGAAACCTATTTCTCTTATAGTCAACACTTTCAGAATCGTTGATCTAGTCTTTTTCACATACCAATATGACGTCATATGTCCTGTTCCGATGTAAAACTTTAACATCAGACATTTTAAAACTTTTTGTACGCTTCAGAATGTAATAAAATTTTACAGAATGAAAATTTTCAGGTGAAAAGTGTCAGCGTTTTGTATATTATTGAAGAAATCACATATGTCCATTTCCACGGACGAAATGTACATCGTCTTAACCTTTGAAAGTTATCAATGACCTAACGAATAGCCAATGGAAATGTCGTAATATCGTCTCATGATGCTGAATAAGCCAATCAAATTAACGCATATTTTCATATCACTTTTTCGTATCACACTCCGTGCAGTGTGACACGAGAAATATCTCTTCATGCAAGAAATCGATAACAGGCAACAACCATTAGAGAAAAGAATATTAGGAATGATATTTTACATAAAATCCTGACATATCCATAGCCTTAATTGTTGCCACATGATATCGATATCATCGGTGTCATCTGTCCACTGAATGAATGATACATAGTTCCAAATATAAGTTAGTTCTGTTGGAATGTTTTTCAATGAAATGTCCTTTGCTAAAACTATAATGTTTTCTATATTACGTATCCTTTTCTCGTGTTTTACTCTTTCAACTGCAAAAAGGTAATCTTCTGACGCTTTAAAAGATGGAGTAAGCAAAAAAATAACATGTCTACTGTTTTCTATACTTTCTGCTTCTGTATCGAAATAAGAACCTCCTGGTAAGAAGTCACGATCTTTGAAACAAATTTTGAGTTTCCACTCGTGTTCTAATTTTGGAACTAAATAATTTTTAATCCAAGGTACGCTGTCTCCTCCATATGAAACGAAAACGTCATAAGTAAAGCTTCTGCAATATTTTTTTTTGAGAATTTTTCGGAATTGGCGGTAAAAGAATAAAGAAATTTCCCATCGTTTACCATATATAAAAAATAACAAAGCAGTTACGAAACACGTGGACAACAAAGTTGAGGCCACGGTAAGCCATATTGAACTTTCACAATGAAGAAACAAATCATGCATCTTCTCGTAGGCCTCTCGTACAGTGATTAATGAACCATTAACAAGGGTACATTTATACGAGCGACTGTCAAGCTTGACTTTGGTTTTATTTATCCATTCAATAAAGTCCAAATTGTCACATTTACATTCAAATGCATTATCTGCCATCAAAACATTTAACCCTTGTTTTTGATTCATTGAATCTGCCCATATTCGTGTGTTTTTATCCAATGTTGTTAAAAGATTTTGACGAAAATCTAATAATTTTATGTTTGAAAGATCCATGATTTGTCGAGGAACTAAATGAAATAAGTTTTTAGACAAACGTAATTCTGAAAGATATTTCATACTTTGTAATAAATTTTCAGGTAAAAACCACAGGGAATTTTTTGACATATCTAGGTTTTCTAAGTATTTTAACTTCTTGAATACTGACTGTATCATCGAAGAATATTGCTTATCATCAGGGTACATGTGAATATACAAACTAGCATCTCTCCACTTTAAAGTTTTGATTTTTCCGTTATTCATCAGTTCTTCTTGATCTATAAACGTAGAATGTGGATGACCATCTATTAACAATGTTTCGATTTTCTGAGATGAGTTCTTTTGAAACAGAATTCCTATAAGCGAAAAACCAAATGAAAGATCCAAGTATGTCAAATTGCTTCCTTCTGGAATTAACAAAAGTCTTTCAAAATCATAACATAACACATTACTTAGAAGTAAAGTTTCCAAGGAGCGAGGAAAAATAATGACTTCAGAAGATTTACTTTGTTGTTTCTCATGGACAACGTTTCTACCCAGGTCTTTATTGCTCAGTTCATATCGAACTGGAATATATGAATAGTCTAAGGTTTTTAAGTTTTTGGAGTTTTGAAAAAAACTTTTTATTTCATCCATTTGTCTGCCCTTTGAAAAGGCGAAACGGTTTCCTTTGAAGAAAATATGTTCTATACATTCTGGTCTATCAAACGACAGTAACGAATCTTTCTCAAAATCAACTATCCCGTTGTCGGATAAATGTAACCATTCGACACAAATAGTTTTCAGATATTGCATCATTTCTTTTGTGATTGTCAGTACGAAATTATTATTTTCATTATTGAATACAGGACAGCTCAATCCTCCGAAATTTATTAGTTTAAACCTCTTACCACTATAAGGAGATAAGATATTCAGTGCCTGCTTTAGATGCATACAAGTTCCTTCTAGGTTTAACTTGGTCATCTTTGGAAAAGGAAGAAGAATATCATTTTCTACATGGACTAAATGTAAGCGACATCCTGTTAAATTTAACTCATTTATGTTCGAAGAAAAGTTTTCAAACACACTTTTGTTAAGATATTTCAAAAAACAAAGTTCGAAAGTCAACGATTTCAACTTTTTCAATATCCTAAATCCTTTACCAAAACTCGGATTTGGAGCCATGTCTAATGCAAAGAAATTCAACTGTTCTAAAACAGCAAAAGCGTTATCGGGGTAGTGGTACAAGTTGGTATCAGACGGTTGTTTTATGTTACGTCGAATATCTAGGTTTGTTAAATTTACCAACGGTAGAAATTTTTCCGACGTATAGCTATGCAACAAATTCAATTTGTTTTCTGACATATCCAAAAATTTCAATCGATTTAATCCGACGAAACTCTTTTCTTCAATATGATGAAGTTTGTTTTTCTTTATGATCAATTTTTCCAATATTCTGTACCGTTCAAAATCATAATTGCTGAGATTTTTAATATTGTTCTCACTAAGATCCAGTATATTGATATCATTTGGAAGAAATGTTGGAACTTTCGTTAATCCAATATTTTTACAATTGGCTATCTTCACCTTTCTTTCTGTTGATTCCGTAAGTACGATATCACATTGTAAGGATGTTACAAAGGGAATTAGCATGAAAGAAATAATCACGTATTTAAAATAAGGCATGGCTACGAAGTCACGTTTTTATCTGTTTACTCCCTTTTCAGTTTCTTCTCATATTGAAAAACGTACATATTTTAAGTGCCCAGAAGAGATCAGTTGAAGAGTAGTTTAATCTTTTTTAAACTGAATTACGTGTGATCAATGAAAAGTCATCGATGAAATAGAAAGTACTAGTACATATTCCGTACACAGTACTTGTCGTTTTAAATATTTGATTGTTTATTCGGAGTTATATGCACTTATTTACATATAACTTCAGGTCCATAGTTGTGATCTGTTAACTTTAAATTTTGGTTGGCAATAACTCACTGTAAGAACTATAAATAAATTAGGAAGTTTAAGGTCGATGATTTCATTCCATTATTTCCCGCCTTCTTTATTCTCTAACATATTTCTGAAAATAAAAAAAAGCGTTATGATTGTCTTTGGATTAATAAAGATATGATTAATTTTAAAACTATTTCCTATGGATCAACATTTTAGATTTCTAAACAAAATATTTAAAATCTAACACGCTTATGTAGATATGTTTTGTATATATATACATTGATTATTTTGGAATTCTTTAGTTTTTTGTATACTATTGTTTGTCTGTTGGTCTTTTTCTTTTTTTGCCATGAAGTTGTCAGTTTATTTTCGACTTATGAGTTTGAATGTCCCTTTGGTATCTTTCTTCTCTCTTTTGTAAGTTCCATTTTTTGTCGAATATTTTGCGGGAATCCCTTCATGTCAACTTTACCATGCCGAATCAGACAGACCAGTATAATTTAGAAAAAAATGTGTTCTTTTATGACTGAAGATATCAAATATATACAACAATCACAGACGATACGAGAAAATCAAAGACATTTAGAAGTCAATCAAACAGTTTTCAGTAGACAGATATGTATAGATTTAATACAGACTCCTAATTTCACCGACCAAAACATGTTATGGTAACTTTCAGTCAAACATCAGCCATCAACACCAAATTCCCAAAATGACAAAAAAACATAAAGATATCACAAAGGCCCTTTTCAACTGATGTTTATAGTTTGTTCTCATGTTGTGCTGTTACACTACTCTCCCAGAATAGGGAAGGTTTGGTGCACACAAACATGTTTAGCCAGCCACATTCTGTATTTGCCTTTCGAAAGTCAAAGCATGTAATTCAGTGGTTGACGTTTGTTGTTGATTATCATTTTTTATACCCCCGCTTTAAAAAGTGGGGGTATACTGTTTTACCTCTGTCTGTCCGTCCGTCCCATGAATATTTTTCGTCGCATCTTTCTCAGGAACCACACTACAAGGATTTCTGAAATTTGGTTTCAGGGTTTATATAAGTCAGCTATACCGTGTGATGCGTTTTCAGATTCATCACTCAACAACTTCCTGTTTACCGTCAAGTACTTGGCCGGGGGTATCATCAGTGAGCATTAGCTCACAGTTTCACTTGTTTTTTTTATTGTTTTGTACATAAATCAGGCCTTAAGTTTTCTCGTTTTAATTGTTTTACATTTGTGAATTCGTTGCCTTTTATAGCTTGCTATGCGGTATTGCTTTTGTTCATTGTTGAAGGCCGTACGGTGACCTATATATGCTTACTTTTACGTCATGTGGTCACTGAAGGAGAGTTTTCTCATTAGCAAACATATCGCATTGTTTTTATTTTGATACAACTGATGACTTAGGAAAGCAACATGATTCTGAAATGGAGTTAAACCACTTCTGGTATCTCACACACATAGTACAACCGTCCTGTTGCTCTTTTATAACCTAATATCTGCTGACACGTTTTTCAGGTAATCTGCAGTGTGTGACCGTATCTGTTTGGTTAAAAATATAATACGGTTCGGTAATACTGTATACGACACAAAATAGAAATTATATTTTACAATTTTAGCTATTGGATATTAAATCTATAGAATAAATGAAAACAACACGTTATAAATTGCATGCGTACAAAGCGCTTATTTCTGGATTCATATCCATCAGGAACGCTCAAAGCCGAATATTTGAAAACCAAGGCTGTATAAAAGCCGAAGGCGAAAAACTTTTAGGTAGGCAAATCAAATTATTTTCATAGTTAATTGTCTTAAGCAATCGAAAATAGATATACAAATACCTTGTTCAGTCTTTAATTTGAACTGTATTGGCTTAATCCTTGTTACCGAATGATTGCACTTTTTGTAATAGAGCAGTATGCGATAATTAATATGTTTTCGTACGAATATTATATAAATAAAGCATAGCTGCCCCGAAGCCAAGGTTGACAATGTCTTTTCGAGGGGTAACAATCTGCTTTATCATCCTCTCAGGTATGTGTCAATTAATCTATTATACTGAGTGTTCTGTTATAACTTTGTATTAAATTTAAAATTAACACTAATAAACTGTGACGTCTTGTACATAACAACCATCCGCTGAAAGCATATTATTAGAGCTATCTTCTCATGTTTTATCTTAAAATTCTATGGTGTAGTTTTCTTTTTATCACATAAAATTGGGTTTTCCATGTAAATCTATACAAAATCTGACAATTTTTTCACAACCTGTAGCGTGAAAAAAAGGCCGGTGACCCATACTTTTTATTATATTTTTGAAAAAAAGCATGATATAAACTACATTTTGACAAATTATTAAAAAATTCTATGGATTTTAATTTAGAAACCCCCCCCCCATCTACCTTAATCAATCAAAATGTGACATTTTGGAATGAAGTATAATAAATCAAATTATTGTTTTAGCAAATAGGGCGTAATATTACATTTTGACATGAGGTAAATCTAAATTTGTCATCGCTGTTAAATTTAATTCCGTTTCTTAACCGAGGATTTGATATGCTGTATACGTCAAAATTAACATTTCATTGAATCTAAAATTTCTGTAATATTGTACAATTCCCCTTCCCCACTTCTGCTGTTATTTCAAGATTTTAATCATATAAAGACAGAAACAGAGGAAAATAGGTTTGAAAATTTAACAACCAATTGAAATTTAGTTAGAATTGAGATTTTTACTTTGACTTTTGCATTTTTTAATAATAAATTTCATATCAAATTAACATGTTCTCGTCCTGAATAAACATTTAACTCACCGCATCCAGCAACTCGTTTCAGTGCAGAAATGATTTTCAGTAGACGATTGAATAATGATTTTACATATATAAATGATATTTGTGAAAGTGTCGCTAACGTGTATTTATTCGTCATTCGTAAACAACCTTGTTTACTTTTAATCTTTTATTTCTGGTATCTATGATGAGTTTATTGGCATTAATTTCGTCCTTTTTTGGTATATATAAAATCTTTATTTTTTCACGCTTTGAATTTTTAGTATTTTTGCCTCCAGCATCGATAATAAGACTTTTATTGTCAAAATGTACATCTGGTGAAGTACACTTGGTACAATTAATGTTATTAATACCACTGGATCGATACCTATGCTGATGGACTGTTAGTCCCCGAGGGTATTTCATGCCCAGGAGCCAATACAGTACTGGCCTGAAAATACGGTTATTGTGGTATCTAAATTTTGGAAATATGATTAATTTAAGGGTGTATTTCCCTCATGAAAAGATTTGATTCCTTGCCCGGCTTTGGCTATACTTTCGTCATTTTTGGTTGATAAGCTCACTGAAGAGACCTTTTTTCTCGAAATTCTACTATAGTTTTTGTCAAAAATACAAAATTGGGTAAAATCGTCATTAGAGGGCAGTGAATCCTATTAGGTTTCTCCTGACAATGTCGGCTACGTTGATCTATATGATGATCTTTTGAGTTTTTTTTTATGTTTGCTTTTATCGTTTTTCTCTCTTGTCTGTAGTTTTTACACAAAAGCAAAAACTGTGTAAAAAAAATGTCGTTAAAGGGCAGTAACTACTGTAAGGAGTCGACGGAAAATTTTGGCGATTCAACTTTTTTGTAGATTTGTCTTGCTGGTCATTTTGCAGTTAAATATTTCTCTCTATCTATTAAAGTTTTCAAGATAATAGACAAATACTAAACAAAATGGTGAAAATCTTCAATTAAGGGCAATAACTCTTATAAGGAGTCGACTAACAATCTTGATAACATGGACAGTTATTTCTCTATTTATAACAGTTTTCAAGGTAATATACATTATATACAATACTGGCCTTTGCCCCCTATGTTCTATTTTTAGCGATGTCAGTCATTTTGACTGGAAGGCGGGATCATCAGAAACATTTGATTAACTAAATACCCTAAAGGTAATTGTGGCCAAGTTCGATGCCAATGGCAAAGTAGTTTCAGAGAAGATGTTTGTAAAAGTTAATAGAATACTTTCAATGAAATGAAAAAATAATGAAAATAAAGTGCTGTTATCATAACTTACAAATAACAATACATCCATGTTTAAAACAAACATACTGGAAAGGGGAAATAAAAAAAAACGTTATTCTCACGATATTATTTGCTTGGGAAAACATACGTCTTAAATTAATAATTGGCTTACTGAAGACTTTGTGTTAGATACTAAACTGTTCACTTGCGGAGACTTTGAACTTTCGAATGAACAAAATTTCCCAACTTTCAAACATGTTCAAGATTTTATTAAAAGGTCAATCAGATTTCTAGTATCTTCATAAAGTGTTATTGATACTGGCATGGAAGATCATCGTCATCAAAAACTTGGTCATCAACACAGAAAATATGATTTGTTTTTTTTTCTTTACTTCCTTTTATTAAATAATATCAATTATTTTATAGTTCATATAATATCTAATGAATTTGTTCGTTTTATATGCATGCTCATAATATTATTATTGTATACATACTGATACTGTGATATGGAGAAGACTTCATCAGTATTATTTTCTTGTGTTTCATCCATTTTGCTTAGATTTTGCAAATAAAATGTGATTAAACTAAACTAATCAATACTGTCATTTTTTTTAAATCATTGCCACATAGAATATTGCACTGACTTTATCTTTGCATAGTTGATTAAAAATTTATATTAATTCGTTGCATGAAAGCTGTTCAAATTATATATATATATATATATATCTATGAATTGTAGGTAAATCAAATACTTACTAATTCAGTACTGTTTGCAGATAGTTCTTTCAATTTCTTCTACATTTATTTGATATAAAAATAAGAAGATATTTATTTGTCGTTTCGCAGTGTTTGTGGAGAAGTTATAACCATTCACTTTGGTTTTTTCTTTTTTTTTTGCTGACATGTACATTAATGCGGAGGAGTTCTACCTTTTGTTTGCAGTGGAAATTATTATCAACCAGCGTAAATTGATATTCAGGTTTTGGGGAGGTTATAACACTTTACTTTGGTTTTTTGCTGACATGTAAATTAATGCGGAGGAGTTTTACCTTTTGTTAGGATTTGAAATGATTATTATCCAGTGTAAATTGATATTCAGGTTTATAGAAAGTGTTGACAATTCTTAATGTTCTGCTCTATAAAGTTTTCATTGTTAGGACCATTTAAATCACATCACTAAAATAAATGTTTCATATTAACCTGTTAAGTGCAAAAAGAGACTATGGCAAGCCGTTTTTATATTTATTCCATTTACAAGATATCTTATAAAGTTAAAACGATCTATTATAAACTAATCGCGATATCTTATATTTTAGATAAGATATCGTATTTAGTTTATTATATATCTTATATAGCTAGTTACAAGATGTCATATTTAGTTCAACATACATCTTGATTATTTCAACAGATATCTTATAAACTATATAATTTATCTTACATATTTTGTATTTAAAAATATTATTAATTAGATATCTTGTAAACTACATAATATATCCAATGAACTAAAACAAATATCTTATAAATTAAATCAGATATCTTATAAATTTAATAAGATATCTTATAAAGTATATAAAATATCTTTTATTTAATAAAAGGTATCTTAAATATTCAAAAAGATATCTTACAAACTAATTGAGATAGTTCATGGATTAAAAAGATGTCTTATAAACTTATAGATATATCTCATTAACTAAATACGATATTTATAAACTAATAGAGATATCATATAAACTAAATAAGATATCTAATATATTAAAAAGATATCATAGAAATAAATATTTCAAAGTTGGTCATAAAGTTAGGACTACACATTTGCTAAGATCATCCTAAGACAGCTTCGAAGAGAGGTCTGATATATGTCCTATGATAGTCATAAGAGGATCATACGACATGTCCTAAGATATATCTTATGACTGGTCTCAGGATAGCTTCGTGAAACAAGCCCCTGATAAATAAATCTTGTAAGATATCTTGTATAGACTATAAGATATTTCATCAACAATACAAAATATTTCATAAAGTATTTGTTTAAAAGACATTTTAAAAAGATATCTTATAAATAATATCTATAATAAGATATCTTATATAGTTAATAAGATATTTAATTAAGCATGTAAGATATCATATTTACTGCAACTGAAATAAGATATCTCATAAAGAACACATGATATCTTATATAGTAGGATATCTTATATTTTCTATCTTGGCTCTTAATTTCAGGTCCTTTTTGTCCACATAGCTTTCAACTGTTTCGCTTCTTAGACATTTGTATGAAATCTATGACGTGTTGTTTTTAATTTTACATCACTGAGTGCACTGAGTCGATACCGCTGCTGGTGGACTATCATTCTCCGAGGGTATCACCAGTTAAACTGTACTTTGGTACTGACATAATTTATAACAAAGCTTTTATTAAATTGTCCGTTTGTAAATTTATAAATTATTAAGAAACGAAGGTTTCAACTCCCTTAGTTGACCTTACATTGATTTAGCTATTATGTTTAGGTCCTTTTTGGCCGCAAAGCTCTTCAACTGTTTGGGTTCTTATACATCCATGGCTTTCTAATATGTGGCTTGAGCATACCTGGTGGAGTTAAATCTAGAAAAGCCCTTCGGACGAATGAAATTTATAAAGTGTTGTTTTCATAATTTTTTTTTAATTGAATAAATATAAAAACGGCTTGCCATAGACTTCATTTTGTAAACTTATGCTTCGCATACTTTGCGTGGATCATGAATCTCAGTTAAACCTAAAGAGCGAATTAAAATGAATAAATGTACTTAATTTACCCGGAAGTACATGTTTACCTTAAAATCCACAAATTTGATTGCGGATTTATCATATCAATCATATTTGAGAGATCAAAATGCATTTCACAGTCTTCCTCAAAAGAAACAAAAAAATATTAAGTTGATGAGAAAGATACAAAAATAATCCTAGTTATTATCTAATGTACTTACTTTATTTCTATAAACGATTTAGAACAATCCAGTTGATATCCATAATTACATTATGTTAGACTGTACAGAAAAGTATGGTAGACCTACTAGTACACCCTTTCATTGAGACGAAATGCGTACTGACTTTAATACAAACAGCAATAATAATAAAACTGTGATTTCAATAAATATGTCTTAATAGCTTTACAGGGTGTTTTCTTTCGGGTAAATCCTGCATAAAACGCAATTAGCCTATTATTAGCATAGGTTCCTAAAAATTTCTTGAAATCTCATGACTAGTCACATATCATCAATTTGTTTATACAAGAAAATTCAATGAATTAAAAAGGATTTTAATTCAAAACCTACGATGTCCCATTGAAAAACGATTGTTTTACTTAATTATTCCTGTGTTGAAATACACTATAATTGCCTATTTCTTGTACTGCAATATACTTCAACATGTTTTATGTTAACCTGTGTCCCTGAGTTGCTTTCTCATTGGCGCAAAACCTTTTTATTGATGAAACTGATGAAAAATGGCACATGACATTGAATATGAATAAAAGGAGATGTGAGTTATATATCAATGAGACAGCAACCTAACAACACAAATAACCAAAAGGCAACTACAGGTCAACAAACAGCTTCAACAATGAACATGTGTCTATACAGTATGTCAAGATATAAACTGTCACGAGTCTTTAAAAATGTTTTTAAAAAATTGAACAGAAACATGTAAGATCTACCGTTAATAACAAGTTCTTCAAACGCAAACAAATGCATATGACGTATGACAGCAACTCGTGAGTTTCCTGACTTTTGAGCAAACCTATGAATATGTCGAGTGTTAAAACTAGTTTTTGCATTATCAGTCCATTTTTTTTAAATCAGTAAAGGAAAAGCACGAAACAACGGTATGAAAGACAGAAAAAATAAAATCCAAAAAAAAAAACCGACCGATCAAGTACCAACAAAATGTAAAAACTTCAAAACAATCTACATAGAAATAAGATGATGTGGTATGAATGCCACTGAGACAACTCTCCATCCAAGTCACAATGTGTAAAAAGTAAACAATTATAAGTCAAAGCACGGCCTTCAACACGGAGCCTTTGCTCACATCGAACAGGAAGCTATAAAGGGCCCCAAAATGACTAATGTAAAACAATTCAAACAGGAAAACCAACGGTCTAATCCATATAAAAAACGAGATACGAGAAACACTTAAGAACCACATCAACAAACGACAACCACTGAACAACAGTTTCCTGACTTAGGACAGGTGCAAACAAATGCAGCGGGTTTAAACGTTTTAACAGGCGCCAGCCTTCACCCTAACCTGAAATAGTAGTGTAACATTACAACATAGAAAGACACACTATAAAATATATATCATATGCTAGCAGTTTCTGAAAGCAAGCTCAAAGTTATCAACCTGCTAAATAAAAGCTTGTTTCCTTCACTATAATGTTATATGCTTAAATATCCCAAACTGAAAAGATAAACATTTAATTGCTCCTTTTATGTTGAAATAATGAATACAAAGAATAATAGGAATAATAGGAATCACTAAAAATTATTAACCCTATAAAAGACCACACCAACAACAAACAATGTGCTACTCCGAGAAAATAGATAATACCAATTCAGAAAAGCGCTATTGGGTACAAAATTTATAAAGTGGTATTTTCATTTTGTTTTTATAAATTTGTATACAATTTATGTTGAATACGTTTGAGTGACATTATTAAGATATTTTTTCTGCGTACAGTTGATTTTTTCTGTCAAGCTAATTTTGAGGGAATCATGAATTAGATGTTGCATCAAGGGCATCTGCTTGGGGAAAACATCCTGTAAGGTTGAATGTATGAATAGGTCGTGAACTTTAAGCTTGCATACAAAAACTGCAAGCATATTAATATATTTCATACTTTATTAGTATGGTTTTACTTGTACAAATGTTTGTTGTCGTCTATAATTCAAGTTTTTGTAGAGATAAGTTCTTTTTCTGTACTTATTTTTATAACATGTATTCTAAAATCTATTTTATGTTATCCGACTGATCGCGAGATAGAAGATGCATAGCCGTTGAGTGCTAGAAAATGACGATCAACCCACACCGCATGCTATGTGCCTGTATTATTCAATGATTGGCTTTTATATAATGAAAGGCCCCTTTTTTCGCTTGAAATGTAGCTTCAAAACATATAAAATATGAAATATGAAGAAAACATAAATCATAACATGAGAAGAACAGCATATGCAGGATCATTTATTCCACTCCTTTGAATGTTTTACCCTAGATATATAGAACAACTTAAAACCATGTTATATGACTTATTATAACATTATTTTAGTACTTAGTATCCATATTTAGAATCTGCTTTTTGTTGTGTGTTTTTAGTGAAATCTTTTGTTCATGCTGTTTCAATGAACAATTCATTCCTATTTGTTCTGTTGAAACTGATATTCTGACCTTGTTCACTTTGCACGCATTGGCAACATGTCCATGGAGATTTCAGAGTAACGTTTGTTTTTATGTGTTGCAATACCCCTCTTGGTCATCGGAAGTTTTCTTGTGTTCACTTTGCACTCGTTGGCAACATGTCCATTGAGATTTCAGAGTAAGCTTTTTTTATTTGATGCAATGCCCTCTTGGTCATCGGAAGTTTTCTTGTGTTCACTTTTCACTCATTGGCAACATGTCCATGGAGATTTCAGAGTAACATGCTTTTTTATTTGTTGCAATACCCTCTTTGTCATCGGAAGTTTTCTTGTGTTCACTTTGCACTCATTGGCAACATGTCCATGGAGATTTCAGAGTAACGTGCTTTTTCTCTCGTTACAATGACCCTTTTGGCCATTGCAAGTTCTCTTGCAAATTGTGTGATCAAGGAACTCTTTATAGTGTTTGATCTTTTATCACATATATTTGCTTGGATAGGATTTTCCACTACAGTGATATTTTTGTAACAATGGTATTTGCCCAACTTGCAATTTCTCTTTTGAACATGTAAAAAAAAACAGATCTAACTTTCGTTTGTTGTCTGCCTCGACTATCCTAATTCCAGATTCACCTGTTTCAATCGACGGTCACCACCGGCAATATCCGGTGTGGTGTGATACACAGTAATAACTCAACTAATTTCATTTTTAGTAGCAATCGCTATAACATCGGATAGTTTAAATCAATCCAAAAGCGCTTATCTCAATACGGTATGTATTGTAGAGGACAAAAACAACAACAAATAATACTATATTACTGTAAAAATATTCTAAAGAATGATTAACGAGAGCAAAGTACTTATTTTTTTGTTTTACATTTATGCTTTCTTTTGCTCAAAAACTCACCGCTGAACTTCCATGTCGATATCAAATAACAACTTTTAAAAGACAGTACAATAAGGGACTGGCAGTCCACCAGCATAGGCATCGAGCCAGTGATAGTAATAACATTAACGGTACCAATTTTTCTGTACCAGATGAGCATTTCGACAATAATTGTCTCTTCAGTGACTCGAGGCCAAATTATTTGCAAATCCAAAAATCCAAAAATTTATAGCTTATAAACCGAAAGGACAAAAAGTAACAAACGAAAGCCAGGCAAGGATTATTTCTTTTACCACGAAGTTGACGAAGCCAGTTTGTTTAATACAATATGTAAACAAATTCCCTCTGACTACAAACCTAATGATTTTTTTAAACATACGACAAGAATGAATGAAGTTTTACATCAAATTAGACATAACAAGTAAGTAGTAAGAGAATGATGATACGAAAACAGTGGTGCCAGTGGTGCCTCAGTACATTTTTAGGTGGTTAATCACTTTTATCTGGAGCTTGCTTGGCTCAATTGGTATTTGTCTAAGATCAGTTAGTACGAGAGAGATTTGGTTGGTGACAAGGGTATGTTTGAGGGTGGTGTCCATTTAGTCTCCACGTCACAGAACCTGTTTTTTCAAGTGTTGAAATTCAGATGTATGTTAAAGTTCAAAATGAAAATTCTAGGGTTACATTACCAGGTTTTGTTTACAACAAAAAGGGGGCAGATATATATCTTATTATCTAATACCAGAAAAAAACATTTATGTAAAATTTATGTTTTTCATTTTCATCACCACATGGTTGCTGACAAGGATATGCAGATTGCAATTAAATGTGATGAGGTAGCAGCAGATAAAGTTTTCCACTCCTCCTCATTAAACAAGTCAAATAACTGTCATATATAGGCAATGTAACATTTTTTTTTTCATTTCCATTCTCTCACTTGTAATGATCAGTTGTGAAGTTTGCAAGAAGAAATTCTCAAGAAGTGATAATTTGAATCGTCATATACGTTCCATGCACAAAATGTCACATACAATACCAGTAAACAACGAGGAAGACTCACATGACTCCTTTGAAACAACCGATAGCGTTTATTCCGATGCTTCTACATGTAGTAACTCTTCAGGTGAAACTGACGATGAAGAATCATCAGAAGATGAATCAAGTGACCCATGGAGTAATATCGTTTCAAAATCTTTTAGAAAATTCAAATCAATGTATAGTGAGAAAGTACATAATCTTACAAACGATGAAGCCGTTGCACGTCAATTAATATTTAAAAGCATGATTCCAACTTTTCGAAAAGAAATTATATCGAGATACCTGGATCTGATATTATGTTATGATAACATGAGGAACGATTCGATTCACAGAAAAATAAAAAAATACAGCTAAACGTTTAATAGAGAACGATGAATACGAGGAAGATGAAGCTTTGAAGTATGCTGTTAAAAAGAGGACGTACCTTTTTGACAAATTGGTAGAATCGTATTAACCGCCTGAAGTGATTGATGCAAATGAATGAATGAACCATGATATAACATTTCAATGAAGAGTGATTTTTGTAATATAATTAAACTTTAATTTTGGTTTAATTTAAATATTGTGATTGTTAAGTTGGAATTATGAAGTCGATACTTAGATTGAGTGAAAAACGCAGGGGAATGTCAGCCTATGAAAATAAAAAAAAACGAAATATCTAGCTAAAGTGAATTAATGCAGCGTTGTTTTTTTGCAGTATTTAAAATGAATGCTTCCATACTATATTGAGTGATATAGACCAAACAATTAAGTAACACAGAAAAAAAAAAGATTGCACTTAATAACAGTTGTACATCAATTATGAGAAACGGGAAAAATGGAAGTCTACAATATAACAGGTGCGGCATTTTCAACTTATTAGATACTTGAAAAGGGTCCTGCGATTCGACACAGACGTCAGAAAAAAAACGTAATCAGGATATCAGATATATCATAACTGATAACTTGGCGAGCAGTTGTTGACGAATAACTGAACGATTTTTTTTTTTATTTTGACAATTGTATTTGTAACCTGTGTGAATACTGGTACTGTTGTAATATCGGATTTTTTTTAACTATGATGTAATAATATAAATACGCACTATACAAATAAAGTTTTGTTTTTTTCTTTTCAATTTTGTCCTCTTGTCTCTTGATTTATGTTATACTCGTACTGTTAAATCTCGTTACTCGTTGAAATTGTTCCTAATTGAAAGAGGAATGTGATGTATGAGAAGGATTCTGTAATCCCTTTTCAACGAAGCGTGTGATGAGGTATATGAGAAGGAAGTGCTTTAGTTTGGGATGAGAAGTGAGAAGATGAAGCATGATAGATCCCTTGTTTTGGAAGGGAGAGTAAAATATATGATAATAAGGAAGAAGGATAGGGACAAAATAGAAAAATGAAGTCATTAGAAAATTAAAGGACAAAGACAAACCTGTGGTCAAGAAAAACACACAATGACAACAATCGACAAATCACCACTGAAAACTATAACCAATTTGAAATGTGCGAGTTACTAATGCTGTCTCTTGATTTCCGTAGCCGTTCGGTTTTCTTCCTTTACCTTGTTTTTTTCCTTAGTCCTAATAGATTATTACATACATTATGTCAGCATATATACTATTTCCTCAAATATTACTTCGCGCTCCTCATTCAATAAGACTTTATAAGTCTATAAAGGGCATGCTGGTATATGTATATTATAAAATGTATAACTATAGAAAAAATAAAGGACATGGGTTATCCATCCATGACACAAAATCAATACATGCACAGCAAAAAAACACACAAAAAGCAAAGGAACAGCACTTTTATTGCTGTTCTTCATCTCAAAGTGACAGTGAGGCCCTCAACACGGAGTAAAAAAAATCTCACCTCACTGCAATTTTAAGACGGCCCCTAGCACCAGATTGAGCGGAATTCTGTGCAAAATTAATTTGGATAGACTTTGTAAGATGTAACACCACAAATGTTTATATGGAATAAAACAATTACAGTGTATTTTGTTTCGGTAAATATGTGGTTTAATTGACTTTTGAAAAACTGATATTCACCTCGGCCGTTGGTCTCAGTGAATATCAATAACTTGAAGTCATTCCTTAAAGAAATATAGAACAATGGTAAACGTTGAGGAAATTATAATTCAAAACCTTGTGAAATAATGGAGTTTGATGAGATTTTATTAGTTTTGATTAATATGATATTAAATTACTATAAGGTGATATGTATGACATATACTATGTATTAGAAATGGTATTTAAAGTCTTGCGAGGTGTGATATGAGACTTGATGAAAGTAATGATCGGAATATATCATTTGCATGTCGAAATGAGATTAATTAGCACAAGTATAAATCGTAAGCTAAATTTTATTGGTGGTAAAAAAATAAAGCTGAAATCATTTGAATTGCATGAAAGCATTATTCTGTGGTTTTGAAGTTTATTTAACGTGTGTTGAAACTTGGTTAAGATATAACAGGTATAAAGAATTACATTTTCCAGCTGACATGTATATGATATAAACATTAATCTTATAAATAATGTAAAACGTATCTTAGATACTTAGGCATTCAATGAGGACATCAAATTATTGTATTTGTCTCTTTCGTTTTACTACCGTACTGACTTTACATCCAATTTTGATTAAGCTAAGAACCTTAATAGCAATTCCAATGACTCAGACTTGGTTAATTTATGAATACAAATATTAGTCTTGTGGACATGACCATATGTTGCATGCTAGTGTTAGAAACGGGCTATGATGCAGAGATCTAGTCCGTTAATAATGAGTTTAAATGAATGTATATATATATCTGTTATGATTCATATTAGTTATTTGATTGGTTTTTACAGTGAGAAATAATTAAATGAAGTTTTAAGTATTATAAAATATTTATAATGTATGTAGTTTATACATGTACAGGTAGTTGTTTTTCTAAAGATTAATAGACGAAAATGTGGTGATTTATATGTTTAAAATAACTCTTCTAGAGTATTTGTCTCTTGTTGTCAATTTAGATTAAAACAAACCTTTATATTCACGCTCTTAAGAGATTTACTGGTAAAATATTTTAATGGTTGTTAAAATCACTCTTATTTTGAAAATATTTTTTGTTGTAACTGTTAATATTAAGAACTTATTCTTCTTGTTTTATTTGCTTGTATTAACAATATTCCCTCTCATGTGCCCTAGAATTTAAACTTTTAATAACCTCCATTTTAAATCCATTATATGATTTGTACAGTACATCTGCTTTCATGTTGAGAAATTCACACCATCTCATCATTTTAATGGTGCCATTAACCTAGGTTTACTAGGCTGTGATACTTTTTGAGAAATTATCTTAATACTCGGGTGTTTTTTTACTGTGTCAGTATATTGATACTTTATACAGAAGAAATGTCTTTTTTTGCAGTGCACTTTTATGCATAGAAGTTGATAGATGTTTTAAAATTTTTATTTATTTTTTTAATTATTGCGCGTGATACTCGAGGTAAATGTATGGATGTGATTGTTTTTGTCTATTCAATAATTCAATCAAATTTTTCTTTAACATTCCAGTATTTAAGGAAATCCATTCACATTTGCCAACTTTTATACTGTTATGGTGCTCAGGAGAAATATATATGTATTGATATTGGTTGTAAAAGTTTAGTGACATTTTATTATGTTTTGGAACAAAGTAACATACTTTATTACTACTAAACTTAATTTTGTAAAATTTGGTGCTTTGTTTCAGCTCAAAAATGCAATACTGTGTTAAACTCAAGATGTAAGATTTCAAAAATATTTGGTGTTTCATAGTTTAGGTGCACATTTTGTAGTATTCTGATATCAGTTTTATATATACTATATTACTGGTTGATACTCTGTAACTTTACTGACATGGTGGTGCTGAAAATGTATAATAAAGTGGAAAATACTGAGAGGTGGAATAATTGTCAATGAGACAACGATTTTCAACAAAACAACAAAATACAAAATCTCTTACAGAGAACGCCTACCAGCTTGATATTTAATAATCCTTTTATATTAAAGAGGAAATATGTCGAATAATTTTCATTGAAACAACGATCCAAAAAAAGCAGCAAAATATAAAATCCCATATAGTGAACGACTAGAAGCTTGGAATATAGTCATCATTTAATGACAAAGAGATATATGTGGAGGGTTTTAATGGAAAATACTGGGATGTGGAGTAATTGTGCATGAGACAACGTAATAACAAATAAAATGACTGCTCGATCTACTGATGAATTTCATGCATACCCTTGTCACCAACCAACCCTATCTCGTACTAACTGACTTCAGTCAAATACCTATATACTCAAGACACCAGCCGTTTTTCTTCTCTACAAGAACTCGGTTAATTTCAACACTTAAATACTATTTAATTGCAATCTGAATATCCTTGTCAGCAACCAGGTGGTGATGAAAATGAAAAACATAAATGTTTTTTTTTCTGGTTTTCCTTTTATGGAAGATACTGAGATGTGGAATAAATGTGCATATATCCCAACTCGTTCGTTATGCCCGTGTGTGTAGTGATGTCATAGATTTTAACGAACGTAATCAATGTATCACTGGTAAATTATTTAGTCAGGGATTTCGTTACCATAAATTACTTAAAACTTTTGCTAAATTCTTTTATAGATACAAAGGTTTGATCTGTAAATTTGGCTGTACCTATTTATTAACAGGGTTAACTCCTAACTATCCTACTGCCTGTCGATACTTTTATTTTGGCATTGCACTAGTCATGTCTTCTTTGACTGTCCATGACGTTAAAACAATAAATCTCTGGGATGTGTTTT
The DNA here is from genome assembly GCF_021869535.1 of Mytilus californianus. Taxonomy (NCBI): domain Eukaryota; kingdom Metazoa; phylum Mollusca; class Bivalvia; order Mytilida; family Mytilidae; genus Mytilus; species Mytilus californianus. The sequence continues at coordinate 52,742,554 of NW_026262679.1, read as the reverse complement.
AGTTGATTTTAGTCTCTGATGCATGATATTATTATTAAATGTTTTTGGCTTTTAACTAGCTTTCAGTAACTGTGAGTACTATCAAATCGTACTTTCGTGTTAATTTGACCTGTTGATACAATTTGTAATGTATTTTTGTTATTTAATGTTTACTTATTCAGTGTAATATATAGTCTCATTTTTTTTTATATATACCACCTTTGTTAATTGTTAAGTATAACGATACATTTTCACTTTTGTTCTCGTACTAGGAACAACAAAATTATTTCCGTACTCCATGTATACCTTACAACAAAATTATCTTTATTTACCTGTGTACGTTATTTTATTTGGCGGCATTTTGTCTAAGGTTATGGTTGTCTTTCTGATATTGTTTTACATCTTACACCCTTGTTTATTAATTTTGTATTTAAATTGTGTCATAGATCAAATTTATTCGTTTAGTGTATGTTCACTTGTTTTTGTTAATTTGTCTTTTGATTGAGTGAAGCCATTTCAATTGATATTCTATAGTGTGTCTTTCAATGTTGTGATGTTATACTATTGTTTCAGGTAGGGTGAAGGTTGGCACCTATTAAAACGTTTAAACCTGCTGCATTTGTTTGCACCTGTCCTAAGTCAGGATATGTTGTTCAGTGGTTGTCGTTTGTTGATGTTGTTCATAAGTGTTTCTCGTTTCTCGTTCTTATATAGATTAGACCGTTGGTTTTCCTGTTTGAATGGTTTTACACTAGTCATTTTTGAGGCCTTTATAGCTTGCTGTTCGGTGTGAGCTAAGGCTCCGTGTTGAAGGCCATACTTTGACCTATAATGGTTTACTTTTACAAATTGTGACTTGGATAGAGAGTTGTCTCATGGCATTCATACCACATCTTCTTATGTCTATGATACAACGTATTTACAAATGAAATGGTTGCTCTATTTACTGATAATTTGTATGCATATCTTTGTCACCAAGCTCTTTCTATAACCAACTTCGCCATTCTATAAGCGGTTAACCATACAAAAAGTACTCGTTCACCCTGAATCTACTCAAACCATACTTAAATGATAAGATATATATCTGCCCCCTTTTTGTTGTAAACAAAACCTGGTAATGTAACCCTAGAATTTTCATTTTGAACTTTAATATATATCTGAATTCCAACACTTGAATAAATAGGTTCTGTGACGTGGAGACTAAATGGACACCACCCTCAAACATACCCTTGTCACCAACCAACTCTCTCTCTCGTACTAACTGACCATAGTCAAATACCAATTTAACCAAGCAAGCGCCAGACAAAATTGGTTAACCACCTAAAAATGTACTCAAGCACCACTGGCACCACTGTTTTCGTATCATTCCCGTACTACTCAAGTATGAATGGCGGTTAACATCAAATCATGACATAACAAGTATTAATAGCGTTTTACACCGAAACATGACATATCAAGTATGAATGACGTTTTACATCCAACCATGACATAACAAGTATGAATGACGTTTTTCACCAAAACATGACATATCAAGTAAGAGTGGCGTTTTACATAAAATCCTGACATATCCATCGCCTTAATTGTTGCCACATGATATCGATATCATCGGTGTCATCTGGCCACTGAATAAATGATACATAGTTCCAAATATAGGCAAGTTCTGATGGAATGTCTTTCAAGGTATTGTCCTTTGCTCAAACTATAATGTTTTCTATATTTTGTATCCTTTTCTCGTGATTTACTCTCTCTACTTCAAACAGATAATCTCTTGATGATTTAAATGATGGAGTAAGCAAAAATATAACATGTCTACTGTTTTCTATACACTCTGCCTCTGTGTCAAAATAAGAATCTCCGGGTAAAAAGTCACGATCTTTTAAACATACCTTAAGATTCCATTCGTATTCTAGTTTTGGAATTAGACAGCTCTTTATCCAAGGTAAACTATCGCCTTCATATGAAAAGAAAACGTCATATATAAAACTTCTACTATATTTCTTTTCGACTATTTTCCGAAATTTCCGGTAAAAAAATAAACATATTTTCCATCGTTTACTGTATGTGAACAATAACAAAGCAGTTATAAAACAAGTGGACAACATAGTTGAAGCCACGGTCAGCCACATTGAATTTTCACAATGAGAAAACAAATCATGCATCCTCTCGTAGGCCTCTCGTACAGTGAGTAATGTTCCATTAACAAGTCTACATTTATACGAACGACTGTCAAGATTGACTTTGGTTTTATTTATCCATTTGATAAAGTCCAAATTGTCACATTTACATGCAAATGCATTATCCTTCAATAAAATTCTTAACCCGTGTTTTTGATTCATTGAATCTGCCCAAATTCGTGTGTTTCTTTCCAATGTTGTTAAAAGATTTTGACCAAAATTTAATAATTTAATGTTAGAAAGATCCATAATTTGTGGAGGAATGGACTGAAACAAGTTTCCGGCCAAATGTAATTCTGAGAGATATTCCATCTTACGAAATAAATTTTCAGGTAAAGTCCAAATGGATTTTTTTGACATATCTAAATGTTCTAAATATTCTAATTTCTTGAAAAATGCTTGTAACATCAAAGAATATTTCTAATCGACAGGATACATAGCAATATGCAAATTAGCATCTCTCCACTTCAACGTTTTGATTTTCCCGCTATCTATCAGATCTTCTTGGTCCAATGTTAAATGATAATGATCATCTAATAATAATGTTTCCAAGTTGTGGGAGGAATTCTTTTGAAAAAGGAGACCAACTAACGACAAACCAAATGATATATCTAAGTATTTCAAATTGCTTGCTTCTGGAATTGACATAACTCTTTGAAAATCATAACATAACACATTACTTAGAAGTAAAGTTTCCAACGAGCGAGGAAAAATAATGACGTCAGTAGATTTACTTTGTTGTTTATCGGGGATAAAGTTTCGACCCAGGTCGGTGTAGCTCAATGGATATCGAATTGGAATATATGAATAGTCAAAGGTTTTCAAGTTTTTAGAGTTTTGTTAAAAACTTTTCAATTCATCTATGTGTCTCCCTTTAGAAAATGCGAACCGGTTTCCTTTGAAGAAAATATGTTTTAAACATCCTGGTCTCTCAAACGACAGTAACGAATTTCCTTCAAAATCAACTATCCCGTTGTCGGATGAGTCTAATAATTCGACGCAAATAGTTTTCAAATATTGCATCATGTCTTTAGTGATTGTTAATACGTAAGGATATTCATCAATACTGAATACAGGACAGCTTAATTACCTGATTTTTTTTATTGTAATCTTCATACCTCTATAAGGAGCTAAGATGTTTAGTGCCTGCTGTAGACGAATGCACGTTCCTTCCAGGTTAAACTTAATCATCTTTGGAAATGGAACAAGAATGTCACTATCCGCGTGAACAAAATGTAAATGGCATCCAATTAAATTAAGTTCATGTACCTCTGAAGAAAAATTTTCGAACACACTTTTATTTAGATATTTTAAATAACAACGTTCGAAAGTCAACGATTGAAGTTTTTTCAATCTCTGAAATCCTTTCCCAAAACTTGGATTAGGAGCCATGTCTAATTGCAATGCCGATAACTCTTCTAAGACAGCAAATGCGTTATCAGGGTAGTGGTACACGTTTGTATCAGGTGGTTGTATATTTCGTCCAATATCTAGGCTGGTTAAATTTATCAACGGAAGAAATATTTTAGAACAATAGCTATGCAACAAATTCAGATTGTTCTCTGAAATATTCATAACGTTCTATTGTACTTATATGTAATTAATATAAGTACTGTTTATACAAACAGCCATTCCAGCTTACACTTAATAATTAATGTGATAATAAAGATGCTGACATTATGGATACATTTAATTAACATACACACACCACTTGTTATATCTTGAGGTTAATTTCCCTGGCATTTGACACTTTGAAGTTACAACTGGAATCTCACTAGGAGGCACACTAATCTTTTCTTAATCAGATATAATATAATATAAAATAATGTCATAAATAATCACTGTTGTGAGGAAATGCAGATTATGATACCAGATCTTATAAAAATTAATTACACAACAATTAGTATATTATCTAAAGGTCAGTGAGGCCAGACTCCTCCCACTGTATGATTGATGTACCCTATCTGTGTGTTTAGCCATATGCATCGTCTTTGTATAATCACTTTCTTGGTTCATAGCAGTCTTGACTAGTTGATATAGTTTTACAGTGCTATTATTTAATTTACCGCCCACCATCCACCTTCCTAACACCTTCAATAATGTTTCATAACAAGGGAAACATCTCAGTTTTTACTAGTGATATATATTTTATTTAATCAATTTTCATTCCTTGATGGAATTTTATCACTGGTTATTTCTAAAATTTCATTCATCCCCAAGCATTTCGGGGACAAATTTTATCAAATTTATTCCAGCGCCAGTTTGATAGACCACTGCTACTCTACTAGCACATGGGCTATCCCAATGCGGACCTTGCACACCCCGGCTGCAGATGAGACGCCTAATCTCATCACCGAAGTGGAGAACCCTCACTTCACATTCCCCGGCTGCATATGAGACGCCTAGTCTCATCACCGAAGTGGAGAACCCTCGCTTCACATTCCCTGGCTAGCGTATTGTCGGGCAGGCAGGTTCTTCCTCACACTGGAGGTTGCAAGCTGACTTGCTCAGGCAGGAACTCAAAATAAATCTGAATGGTCCAAACGCATTATTGTAGAGATTTTCAATATTGTATCCACTAAGATCTAGTATGTTAATATCAGTTGAGATAAATTGTGGAACTTCCGTTAATCCTATATTTTTACATTCGGCTATCTTCACCTTTCCCTTTGTTGTTATACCACATTCTAGAGATATTACGAATGGAATCAGCATAAATCAAGTTATCAGACATTTAACAAAAGGCATATTTGCAAAGTCACGTCTTTGTCTGATTTCTCCATTTTTATTTACTACTCAAACTTACACTTTTCAAATACATGAAAGTAGTTGTCAGTTTATATATATTTTGTTGTTTATTCGTAAATTGTTGATAATGTTTACATATAACTCCAAATCCCATAGATGTCATCCGACTACATCAACATATCATTTTACTTAAACGTCTAGTTTTTTCAATAAAACAGGAAGTATTTATGTTCATAATTAGTTTCAATTTGGTGGACATTTGCTACGATTTCATTACAACTTTATTCTTGAACAAAGAACTTCTCGCTATTTCTGCAACAATAGCCAACACTCATTTCTCACAATTTCAATTTTTTTCTCTAATTAACAGGGCAGCAGAAAATAAATTTACTTCTACCTATTATCTTACTAGGAGGCGCCAGCCATCGATAATTACTTCCTTTTAATCGATAAAGGCGTTTTAAAACAAAATTGCTTATTTTTTTTATGTTTTTGCATTAACGGACGTGTCTTTCTTTGTATAGATTGATTTTTATCTGAAAGAAAATACAAAATAGATTTTGATTTGGTTAGGAATTTCCTTCTTAAAATGTCTTTTGATAAATACTAACATTTTGACAAAATCTGTCGAAATTGCAGTTTTTAACTGCCTTCAGGAATGCCTTTATTACTTTTTAATGTGTTTACAAAATAGAGGCGAAATATACCAATGGGATATTCAAGCTCATAAGACGAAGACTTAAGTGACAACGTCATGGAAAAAACGACAAACGACAAAAAGACAAACACAGTATACAAGACAAAACATAGAAACTAAAGATGAGCAACATGAATCCCACCAAAAACCGGGGTGATCTCAAGTTCTCCGGTAGAGTAGGGAGATATTGGTTTACAAGTGGCACCCGTTGTTTTGCTCATCTAAGTACTCATTCGATGATGTCACGTTCGAGGTTAAATGAATGGCATTATGGTTACGACAATTAGAACATATTCGTGTTTATCTGTGACACATATATTCCATAATGGTTAACCAACTCGTGATGGTGTCCGTACATTTTTCGAAGGGATGACCTCAACTTCACCACTTGGAACCCTTGGTTTGTAAGCAGGAACCCTATATGAAGGAAATCAAGATAGGAAACGCAAGCGCATGCATATCTTATCAAATCGGAGATATATACTCCATATGTAGGCGCTGCTGGAATTTTGTAACATACAAATGAAAAGTTCACAATTAAGAAGCTGAAATCATCTCTTTTATCGTAAAGGTTTGTTCTCAGCCGATCCTGATTGTCAATTTCTAGATGTAAGTCAAGATATGAGACCGACTTAATTGTATCTGTGATATCCTTTATTTCGAGTTCGATAGGATAGATGCATTAAACATAGTCAGTAAATTTAGAAGACATCGGAATGTTAAGTGAAATAAGACACAATATTGCTTGAACATCAAAGTATATACATAGAGCTATGATACTATGAATTTCATTAAAGATTATAAAAAAAAAAACTTTTTGAAAGTGACCCTGCTGTGAACCTAATTCTGGGGAAATTGGTCCTTCCTGTTTGTGAACCGGAAATAGTAATATATTTTGTTCCCTATGCCTTTATAAAGATATGAATAATTTTTCAACTTTTTATTCAAAGATCTGCCGTGAAGACTAACAAAATATGAACACTCTACTATATGGCGTGTCAAACGTATCAATATTCACAAAAAATAAAATATATGTTCATAAAATTAGATAATTGTTCGTAAAAACGAGTATATGTTAAAAAAAACTAAATATATATTCAAAATATCAATATATGTGTTCATAAAATAAAATATAAATGCAATAAACATAAATATTATGTTCATAAAAAAAATATTTGTTCTAAAAAATTTTAAATGTTCATAAAAACAAATAATTGTTCATAAAAAAGAAATATTTGTTCATAGAATTAATTAATTGTTCATAAAAGTTAAATATATATTCATGAAAAGTTCAATATCTATTCATAAAAACAAAATTTTCATTCAAAAAAAATAAAAATATGTGTTCATAAAAAAAATAGTATGTTCTTAAAAATTTATAAATACGTTCAATAATTTGCATAATGGGATACCTCGTTGCTTTTGTAAGTGTATTTGATTGGGTACGCACTGAAACTGGACAATTATTTGTTTTTATGGACATTTATTTGTTCTTATGAACATTTATAATTTATGTAAGAACAAATATTTTTTTTATGAACAATTATTTATGTTTTATGCATATATATATTTTACTTTATGAACAATTATTTATGTTTTATGTATATATATTTTACTTTATGAACATATATTTATATTTTTTGAATATTTATTTTTTGTTTTTATGAACATATACTCGTCTTTATGAACAATTATTTAAATTTATGAACATATATTTTATTTTTTGTGGATATTGCAACGTTTGACACGCCATACTAGTAATGATTATTTTTGTGTAAATTTACACTTGTTGTCGGGTATTCAGGTTGATGTAAACTTTACAAAAACAACTGCTATACTGATATTATTAAGAGATCACTTGTTCTTGTTGGCGTAAGTTATTTTGTTTCATAAATCATACATTGTCAATGTTGATACAACTATCTTTTTTTATGAAGGGACATGTCATTCTTTGTAATGAAAACCTCTAATGCTAAATGAAACTGACATCATCAAAATGTTGGATGTTTATATTGACAACATATTTGCTACGTTTACAGGACGATTTTTTTCAAACAGATAATTGGCATTCCAACTGCAAACTGCTCTGCTTGTCGGCTTGTTCCTTTACTCTTATGGGACAGACTTCATACAGAAGCTTCTCAAGAAAAATGAAAAGAAACTTGCTTTATCCTTTACAGTAGCTGATCTAGAAATTTTCATAAGTGGGGGCCCACTGACTGCCTAAGAGGGGGCCCGCTCCAGTCATGCTTCAGTGATTCTCTATATAATCAACAAAATTTTTCCCCAAAAAAGGGGGGGGGGACTTGCATCTAGAATTAACAAGTAACGAGGGTCAGTAGAGAACTAAACCTTACGTCAAAAGAGGTAATTTCAATTTTGCAATTGTGAACTTTCCATTTCTGTGTAGCAATATTCAAGCAGCACCTGTACATGGAGTATATATCTTAAAAGTTGAAACGATATTCCAGCGTTTCTTATTTTGACTTTCTTGACAGAAGGTTACTGCTTGGAAGAAGCTATTACATCAAAGGTTCCTACTTGTAAATCGTCGTTTTAATGTTTGTGCATGGTGTTGTCTGTTTTTATTAGACTTCTATTTCCCGATTGGGACCTTCTCTCTCTTATTCCTAGATATACCTTCTGATTAAGGTTGACCTAAAGGAGATCTGGCGTAGAAGTCAATGAGATAGTAATCCAACAACACAAAAAAGCGCAAAGAGATCAAAGGTCCACATACGGCCGTCAACAATATAGACAGATCTCAATACTATATGTGGAACTCTGAACAGCCAGGGTTAGAGGAAGGTGGTGGCGTAATGGTCCTATGTCGGCTTAGGTGTAAACATAGTGTAGATCGTAGCCCTACAATATTTTTTTAAGATTTAATGCAAAAAAAGTTATAATTTTCGCCCCACCTGAATCCGCCAACGCTCGCCCGACTAAAAACAATCTATGGAGTTCAGAATTTTTATGATTTTACTTTTTGAATAAAGTGACTACAGTATTTTACCAACAAGGGGCTTGAGTTCAATATCCCTTTTCAGAAAAGATGTAACTACAACTGTGTATATGTACTTCCTATGCATCAAAATGGATGCATCCCCCTCCCCAACATAGGATTTACTGAAATTCAGACATTCAGAAGGACATATTTTTGTACTGCTACCCTTTGAGTAATCTGACAGACAAATGTGTGCATATACAGGAATAACTCACCAATTACATAGAAGAGGGGCATCAAAATAGTGAATAGACAAAGATGAGGATTTATAGAGTGAAACTGAATGAGAAATCTTATTCATTGATGTGAAAAAAAAGAAACAGAAATTAAAAGACAAACTACAAAATGTGTGAGGTGCAGTAACTTACACCAAAATTCGCTGAAGACTGAAATATACAAATATAGTTCAAAATATCAGCTTTCATGTTCTTTGGAAGATAATATTGCCTACAGGGTAAGTATCTGATGAATCTTAAAATTATAATCATGATTTCTGCTAAAGCATAACTAGTTTAATATTTATTCTTCTGAAAACTTATAAAATATGTTCAGTTTATTTATGTTTTTTTTTATGAAAATTTGCATACAATAAAGGTACTGTGTGTCCAAGTTACCTCAAAACATGGTGTTTGATGAAAAGTAACATCAAGAGGCACAATGTTTTCTCCTGTTTTACTCCAAAAACAATGTTTCAGTGATCATTGGACACAGAATTACTTAAAATGTTGCCTTTTATTATGTATGTTGGCAATTATCTAAAGTAAAACATACTTTAATTTTTTTACTTCTTTAGAATAGCAAAAGAAAACACATTTTTTTTAAACTTCAAACTTACAAGATTATTGCAGTCTGGACACGGTACACTGAAGTCATACCGCACACCATGGAATGACTCATTAATTAATGCTTCAAACACTTCATGAACCAAAAATAAAATATTCTCAGGACGTGGTCCCTGTACTTTCACAACCATTTCTGTGTCCCTGAAAAAATATTTTCATTTGTTAATGTCATTCTAGCAGTGCTTATTAAATTTTCTTAAAGGGGGACTAGCTGTCAAATTCATGTTCACCGATTTGACTCAAATTCTCATATTTGTTATATAACAATGTAAAACATTTATCCAAACTATTAAAAGTCTAAAATAACAATTTACAGGGCATGGGCTCAATAATATGTAGCTTCGTTTCGTGTGTATTTTAGTCTAGACACCATCTAATTAACTATCAAGTTGACCTCCGAAGTTGTCCGATGACCATATAAGCGATGTAAACATAAATATAGATATAAATAGATTAAGCGAACTCGTGCAATGGGATTTTTCTATGTCTTTTTAATTTCGTATTATAGATTAAAAATATATGTTTATCATCGTTTTTACCTATATAAGAATGATTTTTGTGGATCGAATCAGACAATCAAATGATTTACTTTTGTTTCACTTTCAATGTTGACATTCTTTTCCTTTAAGCTAAGGGGTACATTCTTTTCCTTTAAGCTAAGGGGTTAAATTGAAGTTCACATGAATACGGATTCAATGAGGTCGAATTATTCACTTGCAAATCAATGTTTCTTAGCTTATTTTGACAAAATTGAACCATACTGGCTGCTAAAAGTGAATAATTATTTCACTATTTCAGTTTCATTAATGATTTAACAAAAAAAATCCTATTTTAGATTTTTTATATATCTCGTAGCTATTGCCCCTTTAAAAAATAAACAAAACAGGAACTTTAAAATTTAGAGTTATAATTAATATGTTTTCTGCAGTACTGTTGAAGCAATGAGTTCATGTTACACTGATAAATTTTGCAATTTACATCTTCATACTATTTTTGCCTGTAATTTTTTGAAATAATACCCAAAAACTGAAATTTGCTAAAAATTGACATTTCAGGGGCCGTAACTCCAAAATGATATTTTGTTACATTTTTAGGGTTGATAGATTTTGTTCTGCCAAAAATTTTTGCAGTTTATATGTTTCCTCTAGTTAGTATAGTATTTGAGATAAGAACCAAAAAACAAAATTTTTACAAAAGAGTGATATTTCACTTGCCACAAGTCCAAAACAAGTTTGTTAGAGTTTTCTGAAATGTACAGGGGGTAGATGGATCTTTTTTGATAATAACATTTTTCATCTTTTGCCTATAGTTTTGATCAAATAGCCAGGAACTACGAATTCGATAAAAATAAACATTTCAGGGGCAGTAACTCCAACATTTTCTGAAAATTTCTAAGCAAAGATCCTGCTCATTTAACCTTATGTCAGCTTTGCTCTTACTGCTTCTTTCTTTGAGATATAAGACATAAACTGCATCTTTACTCCATGTTTATACAGTGGTATTGATTGTTATCAAATCAAAAGCTCAGTATACTTCATCAATTAAATACCCTAAGGTACATTCAAACACAGTTACACATTTTTCTAAGACTGTCAAAGATCTGCCATCAACATTTCGTTTCCAAAATGGCAAAAACAAAAGATTTGACAAAAGACAACAACTGCGGGAGTTTTAATCTCAAAACCCTTTTAAAAATAAAATATTCCCGAAAACGTATTAGTTTTTTTTTTTTTATAAATCGTGATACATGCAAATTAGTCAATGTTGACTATGGTTCTAATCTGGAAAGAATGTTTTCAATCAAGCAAGAGGGTCTGGAAAGGGTCCTTCATTTCTTTATTCCTTAAATTTCTAGACCATTTTTTTTCTATTTTTTATTTATTTTGACCATTATTCTCTATTTTTTATATTTTAGAATCCCATTTTTCTCTATTCTTAATTTTTTTATTTCTAGTCTTTTTTATCCATTTATTTTTTGCCCTTTATTCTGCACTTTCTGTCCATTATTCTCTGTTTTGTAAACCCCATCCAGACCCTCAAGCATAGTACTGACAGAGAAGATGTGAAAGAAGCTCTTGACAAATTTGTCGATAACAAAGATAAGGCAATCTGGAAACTGAAGGGAGTTATTTTTTTTTATCATTGAGGGCATGTCAGAAAGAATCAGAAATATCTTTATTGACCTAACACTTTTATCAGAACAAAGAAGAAAAAAATCACATACTTATACCTTGACTTGTATGTATTGGAATGATTAAGTTGCAATATTATGACAATTCACGCAAATATATATTGCAATGAAAAAAGGTAGAAGTCATAAAGGTATTTCACATAGACCCATTAAGCAGACGTCTACATCCGAAATCATACCACATCCTTTAAATACAACACCAGTGAAGCCATATAACTTATGTTGCATTCAAACAGGATTTTCCGTAAGACATTACCATTGCGTGATCGTGGATAGAAACCAAATTCCATGAAACAATCTTGTCTAACCTACAGGCCTAATTGTTATATGGCGTTCTACAAAACATGCCAAGAAATCCTCGCTTAAAATTCCGGTCGACCTCCCACGGCATCCATTAGTAGTTAAAGATTTGATTTCATTCAATAAATTAATTTATGACCCGCGTGTACGTCTCACTTAAAACACAGCCATATACAAATGGTCAAAATTAATCATCCATGTAATTTGCTCTATGGGATGTTTGCAAAATTTCAACGGAGGCAATTTCTTGGCATGGGAGAAAGGAAGAAAAGACCATTCACAATTTGTCTTACATTTGTTTTTCTCTCTTTCAATTAAATAAAAAAAAATATATAAACCTTTCAGATGTAGAGTTCATAAGAAGGAAATATTCCCTGTGGAACACCCCCACCCCCCCCCCCCTTTTTTGTGCTCTCTATTTTCAACCCTTTAATCTAATTAAAAGTAAAACTTTGATTTCTAACCGATCTATTCATGTACCGGACCGGCAACTTTTTTTATTTAATAAGAAAATCTACAGTGCCGTTATACACATGCATGTTAATTGCTTGGAGTCCCCGCCCGAAAAGAAAGAAATAGTCTAAATCCAAGATACTATATTCCTGAATCACGTGATTTTTACTACGTGGGGCTTAAATTAGAATAAATACCGAATATGGAAAGTGAAACTACAATTCATAACATAAAGTCCGTTGGCAAATAGAAGAAAAAAAAGATTATGTTTGGCAAAGGGTACCGGGGTAATCCTCTTTGTGTTCAAAATATACATGAAATATTTGCCACTGCCCCTTGTCTCGGTTCTATGAATGTTTACCCTGAGTTTTCTATCTGTTACTATCTCTGTACATTAACCTCAGTTTCAGGTATAGAGATGTGATTTTTTTCTGTGACAAGTACTTTTGACCATCAACAAGAACTTGCGGTCATCCGATGTTCAGTACTTCAGTACTTTGATTTTTTATAGTTATGCAAAATTTTCTCATATTTTTTAGTGAAACCATTTTGTAAATAAACGCATCGTTGTCGGAATAAAATTAAAAATATATCTTTTCCTTTTGTCTTGGTACCTCTTTAATAAATAAACATTTTTACAAGCTGACAACACTCTAACTTAATAGTTGACGCACACCAAAGCCATGCACCTATAGCAAATAACTTTGTCAGAAGATAAATAAAACAAATTAAAGCAAAATGATTTGTCCTTTTAATCATTGTAAATAAGAACAAAACATTTGATTATACATATTTAGCACTAGTCTTTACAATTGTTAATTACTTTAAATAAAAAGATTATGATTGAATTTGTTTAATGTTTAATCAGTTGTTATGTGAGTTGGCTCGTGTCGATCGTTTCACTGATATTCGGCAATATCAAAGAAAAACCGGCACGTGCTTAAACATTGTTCAATTACTCATTTATTTGTTGGTTCAGTCTTTTTTTTTTATAAAATTTGGAATTTATGCATTAAATATCAATCTCTACCATAATATAAAAACGATGTACATGAAACAGCACCCCTTCTAGTCCGTAGTGGCATATTATAAGTCTTTAGTGGTTTTTAGACGTATCGCCTGTTTTGCAGCACGCTGAGCTAATTTTCCCGGGGCATGTTTTTCAAGAGCGTGAACAACTATTTAATTTTGAGGGAGGGGGTTCAATCTGATTTTTGGTGGTACATGTACCACGCAAGCATCAAATAAAGGCAAAAAAACCAACTCAGAATTTGTTTCATTTCTCCCTGATCAAAATATATTTCTTCAATGTTGGGAATTTCCGAGTTTATTCTTAAAAAAAGGGGGATTTTCCAGTGTTCAGACTATAACTCAAAAATGCTTTCAGCAGTTCTCATGAAACATTGGTGAATTGTTTATATCTAGTGATGTAAGCTGCTGCCTTTAGAATTTTATAAATTTTACATTTTACATTTCCAAGTTACGGGGTTTTACATATTAAAAAGGGGGGATTTTCCAGTTTTGGACAATGTTTTCAGCAATTCTCATTAAACTTTGGTGAATTGTTTATATCTATTGATGTAAGCTCCCTTTTTGATTTTCATAAATTTTCTTATATGACATTTTGAAGTAATTGAACTTTATTCTTTGTAAATGTGACGCGCATATCATGCGCTCATGGCGCAGCTGTTTATTGAAGGTGGTATGCATATGGTTGCCTATAATTTCTTATTTACATCTATTTTATTTAAATTTAAGGGAATAGTTGTTATTTATATAAACAAATCCCACGTCGATATATAACATGTACAACAATCAAACATCAACCCACGCCAAACTGGATGTAATTGAAAGACATCTAGAGGTCAATATAAAGTCTCGAACAAAAGACAAAATAAGGAAAAATATAGCGAATTTTTTAGAAGAATTATTATTACATGTATTTTCAATATTTAAAATATATCGTTTAAATTTTTTTGAGTTTTAGGTTCCACCTACCATTTTAGAAAACTGGGATTTCATTGCGGCTAGTCTATTAGAGGGGTATTTCATTGGTTGTAGATATGGAATCTTATTTTATCATAAAGTCAGATTTGAACACGACTTGAGGAATGAAGGTGGAGTAAAAGACCAAATGTCAGTTTTAGTCTTATATATGTACGTCAATTTTAGTCTTATATGTGTATACATATATTATTGATTCAGTGGTGATGATAAATAGACACTGACAAGTCTTAGATAACATTTTATAGTTTTGAATGTTTCTTCATCAGTTAACTAAAATTAGGTGGAGGTATGTTCTTATTTCCGACAGAGGGGCACTCAACCTATATCAATTTGTGCATGAAGCGATTGATAGTTGCTAGATACTGAATGATTTTACCACAAATTTGTGAAAGTTTTAACCGGTGTATATATACTTAAAAATAGGATAATAAAATTCATGTCTTTTTCAGGACTTCTGATCCAACCATGTAGTATGGCATGTTTGTGAGATATGGGTTTGGCCGATAGGATGTTCATGAAGGACCTGTAGTACAAAGTATATCACTGGATTGAGCTCTTTGTCTAAGTGTATTATTAAAGTGCTTTGCTTTGAGCTCAGTTCATTGTTATGCAATTCATTCTTTGTGAAATAAAGATTTGACAGACAACTCTCATGTACAAGGAATTGTCAAAGTAGTATCCATTCTATGTACATGTACAATGTAAGTAATAGGGAGATAAAAGCATTTTATTTAGATTTGAACCAAACATTTTTTGTCCATTAGCCAAATTTAAAACAAAGCACAAATTTACCAAACAATGCTACTCGCGCTACTAGCAATATGATGCTAGGTTGTTTTGTTACACTTTATTTTTATACGACCGCAAAAAAATTTTGCGGTCGTAAATTGGTATGACGTTGGCGTTGTCGTCGTCGTCGTCGTCGTCGTCCGAAGACACATTGGTTTTCGCACTCTAACTTTAGTTTAAGTGAATGGATCTCTATGAAATTTTACCATAAGGTTCAATACCACAAAAGGAAGGTGGGGATTGATTTTGGGGGTTATGGTACCAACAGTTAAGGAATTAGGGGCCAAAAAGGGGCCAAAAATAAGCATTTTTGTAACTTCCAGACATAACTTGTGTGTTAGTGTATGGATCCCTCTGACATTGTACCACAAGGTTCCATATCACAAAGGGAATGCTGGGATTGATTTTGGGGGTAATTGCCTCCTAATCTTAGGAATTAGGGGCCAAAAAGGGGCAAAAAACAAGCATTTTTCTAGTTTCATGACAATAACTTGTGTGTAAGTGTATGGATCTTTATGAAATGGTACTATAAGGTTCCATATCACAAAGGGAAATCTGGAATTGAGTTTAAGGGTAATTGCCCAAAACGTTTAGGAATAAGGGGCAAAAAAGGGGCCAAAAATAAGCATTTTTCTAGTTTCCAGACAATAACTTGTGTTCAAGTGTATGGATCTCTCTGAAATTGTACTGCAAGGTACCATACCACAAAGGAAAGGCTAGGATTGATTTTGGGGGTAATTGCCTCAAAATTTTAGGAATTAGGGGCCATAAAGGGGCAAAAAAACAAGCATTTTTCTAGTTTCAGGACAATAACTTGTGTTCAAATGTATGAATCTCTCTGAAATTGTACTGCAAGGTACCATACCACAAAGGGAAGGCTGGGATTGAGTTTGGGGGTGATGAATCATAAGGGGGTTCAAAAAATTTGGGGGGGTTTCCTTTTTTGTCTTTAAAATTTTCCATTTTAAATTGGTTATTTCTGATTTATATATAAAAGCAAATAATAATGATATGGTTTGAATAGGTTAATTAAAATTTTTTAAGTTCTTAGACCACATTCATTCTGTGTCAGAAACCTATGCTGTGTCAAATATTTAATTACAATCCAAATTCAGTGCTGTATCAAGCTTGAATGTTGTGTCCATACTTGCCCCAACTGTTCAGGGTTCGATCTCTGCGTTCGTATCAAGCTGCGCCCCAGCGGAGCATTTTATTATACATCTGTACTGCGCCTACTGACGAATCAGTCCTGAGTGTAAATGGTCATTCAGTATGTTAAAAAAAAAGACCAAAATTTATAAGGCCTATCTGGACTAATTGATTTCTAAAACTATATTTCATTGTACATGTTCAACATTTATTATTCATTTGTTTATTTCTTAATTTGTGTGAATTAACAGTAAATGTTAATTACTACACTTTCATACCACAACAAAACTGCCTTACTGTATTGCCAGGTATCACTTATATTTGTATCCATATAACAAAAAAAATTGAAAAGAGAATATTTTTGCAATACCTTTTCAGCTCACCGGGGCCCAAAGGGCCCCATGTGAGCTTATGCCATCACTTGGCGTCCGTCGTCTGTCGTCGTCGTCTGTCGTCGTAAACTATTTCAAAAATCTTCTCCTCTGAAACTACTGGGCCAAATACCTTCAAACTTTAACTAAATGTTCCTTAGGGTATCTAGTTTATAAATTGTATCCAAAATTTTGATCCATCGACAATCATGGCCGCCATGGCTAAAAATAGAACATAGGGGTCAAATGCAGTTTTTGGCTTATATCTCAAAAACTAAAGCTTTTAGAGCAAATCTGACATGGGGTGAAATTGTTCAATTGGTCAAGATCTATCGGCCCTGAAATTATCAGACGAATCGAACAACCCATTGTTGGGTTGCAGCCACCGAATTGGTAGTTTTAACAAAATTTTGCAGTTTATTTGTTATTATGTTGAATATTATTATAGATATATATAAACTGTAAGCAGCAATAATGTTCAGCAAAGTAAGATCTACAAAAAGATTATATGACCAAAATTGTCAATTGACCCCTTAAGGAGTTATTGCCCTTTAAAGACAATTTTACACAATTTGTTCATCAAGTTTGCTAACATTTAAAAATCTTCTCTGAAATACAGCTGAGCAATTCAGGCTCTTGAGAGCCTCTTGTTCATATTGAATACTATAACTTTTTGGATATTTAGACATATTAAGTAGATGTTCATAATATCCACTTGAAATTTTATCAGATGACTTCTGTAGTTAGTTATGAGTCTTTGAAGCATGCTCACAAAGGTTCTATTATTGATATTATTTTCATACTGGTCAAAACTTTTTTTTGCTTTGACCAGCTTTGGAGGAGATATTTTCAAAGAATTAATAAAAAATAACACAGAAGTTTACTTTCTAGCTCATCTAGCCCCAAGCATCATGTCAGGCATTGTCATTACTAAAAATCATTCTAATCTGAGAAACAATTTCAACATCTAAACGAAATCATTTACTTATGATACTGACGATCCACCACAAAGTAATATAAATAGAACCATACAAATAGTAAGCAAATACATGTTCTCAGATAACATCTCCCATATAAAAAAATCACATTATGAAAAAATGAACCTATTATGTGTTCCTCTCCTAGCTACAAAATGTATCCAAAATCAAAGATGTGGAACATATTCTATCATAATCATTTGGTAATTAATGCAATTAGTGTCTCTTCCATGCCCGTGTTGAACATAAAAAACTAAATATTAAATTAACAACATTCCTAATGCTCAGGTTGGTTGTCATTGTGCAGCACAGTTAATACATAGAAAACATAAAACATAAAACATAGAACTCTTTTTGTCATATAAAACACTGTCATACATCCAATCATACTATCCACACTGATCTGTGTCCACACTTGTTTCTTAAAAAAAAAAAAAAATTCTCATATTTTATTTTAAATTCTATCTCATAGATTTCTATTTATTCACAAAATTGTGTTTTTTCATGAACAATCTATGCAAATTTGTGCAATTTTGCACGACTTGTAGCTTGGAAAATAGTTACCCATACTATTTATTATATTTTTAAAAAAAGCATAGTAAAATCTTCATTAAGGCAAAGTACAAGAAAATTCTATCTGAGGAAATATATACCGCTAATCCAACTTAAATAATTTTCAAGAGCATTTTACGGAATAAGCATTATTTTTTAAGATAATGAAAAATGCCCTAAAAACTTATAGTATACAGAAATTAAGGACGCCCATCCAGACCCTAATATATATGGCAAGCCGTTGAGGAATTTATTCCCTTTTTTTAATATTGATTTATATTAGAAAATCATTTTTCATATTAAAAAATGATATGATTTTCTAATATTCTAATCAAAATTCCCTAATGACAGCAGTGCTTATTATAAATTATAAGAACTTAATTTGCAAGATAATTTAAGTCAATATAGCATCATATTTTTTCAACCGCTCGCTCAACAGGGGAAGAAAGTGATGATGCCCCTAAACGCACAAATGAGGTTCACTAAAACCAAAGATTTTGACGGAAATGCAACAAACTGGAAAGTGGTCTATTAATGTGATTTCACGGTCTTGCCAATCTCTTTGTATTTATGTCTCTTGTAGAACTAATTAAGTGTTCTGGTGTTCAAAAATTTTTGCTGTTTCTCAATATCTATTATATTAGTATTCAAAAAAATGAAAACACTGTAATTTTCATGCGTCTGAAGTTCTTTTCTGGAATAACCTTCTTAAAGAACGCTCAAAGCTAAATATTTGAAAGCCAAAGCTGTATAAGAACCAAAACAGTTGAGCTATTATCACCAAAATGGACCTATTTTGGGTTGATACCACTGCATGTGGACTACCAGCCCCCAAGGGTATCAGTAATCAATACTTGGGTATTGACATGATTATAAGGAATCTGATGTTCAGTAGTTGTCGTTTGTTGATGTGGTTCATAAGTGTGTCTCGTTTCTCGTTTTTTTATATAGATTAGACCGTTGGTTTTCCCGTTTGAACGGTTTTACACTATTAATTTTTGGGGCCCTTTATAGCTTGCTGTTCGGTGTCAGCCTAGGCTCTGTGTTGAAGACAGTGCTTTGACCTTTAATGGTTTACTTTTATAAATTTTGACTTGGATGGAGAGTTGTCTCATTGGCACTCATACCACATTTTCTTATATCTACTAAAAATAAAAGCCAAATCCTTCTAAGGTCATCTTTTGTTTCAGGGAGTTGAAACCTAATAGTTTCTTAATAATTTTATAATTTATAAACGGACAATTTAAGAAAAGTTTGTTATAAATCATGTCAATACCCAAGTATTGATTACTGATACCCTTGGGGGCTGGTAGTCCACATGCAGTGGTATCAACCCAAAATAATAAAGAAAAAATTTCAAACTGGATTGTCCTATTTTTCTGAAAATTACATAGAGATAAATCTGAACTGTTTACTCTTGCTAGCTGCTTTAATTATTGAAAGTCAAGCCAAAAAGTGCATTTTACCCTAGGCCTATGTTCTTTCTTAAGCATCAGTGGCCAAGTCTTTCTAAACTAGATACTCTAAGAAGCATTCAGATAAAGTCTGGTAAATTTGGCCTTGTAATTTCACAGGAGATTTTTTTTAAGGTTAGGATGGAGGATGTTAAGTGTTGGTATTAAGCTACTTTTCAGCATTTTTTGTGTATTTTGTATGAAAATGAATGTTGTTTTTTTTGTTCAACTGATACACAATACACAATCAATAGGCAATACATAATCTGTTCCTTGAACTGCTTTTTCAAATCAACATGTGACACAAGTCCCACAACATACATGTACACATACTGGCCTCTAAAAACACTGCAAAGGATCTCATTTGTGTAGAGAGCACAATGTAGCACAAAAGTGAATAAAAAAACCACGAAAGACCTAAACAACGTGTTTTTATCCCATATGTATGCAGTGTGCGTCTTTCAAAATATTAACTTGAATCCATTTATACAATTTCTACAAGTTCATAAGTTGTGGCTATCCCTTTTGTCTCGATCAGAAATAAAATAGTCATAAACTAAACTTAACTGAGTGATTGAAATAAAATCATGTGAAACACTCCTAATTTCAGAAACCTCTTTCCTGTTACTGGCATTTGCCATCCAGATTTAATCTAGATTTTTAGATCTAATACCAGGTAATTGAGCAGATACACCTGCATGCAGAAAAAAAAAAACAGTAAATGAAATACCAAAATTAAAAATTCGTAAGGGTTCCGCGGAACCCAGTGTCTCGCCTACTTTTTCTGTTAATCGCAGGCTCAACAAAAATGAGGAAGTAAATCAATAAAAATATTCCTCTTGATACTATCTTTTGATTGTAAGAAGCTTCTGTCCAAGTTTGGTAAAAATCCAGGATAGTTTATGAATCTAATAAATGTTTAAAAACATTAACTGCAGACTGAATCTAATGTTAACTGGAAGAAAAAAAAAATTTCCTTCTAGATACTAGCATTTGACCATAAACAAGCTTCTGTCCAAGTTTGGTACAAATCCAAAATAGTATAAGAAAGTTATTAAAATTTTAAAAACTTTAACCACAGAGTGAATGTGTTGTTTCTTGGCAGAAAATCTAAGTCCATTTAAAAGTAAAATACTGAAAAATAGATTTATTTTTTTACAAAATTTCCTTCTAGATACTAGCTTTTGATCTTAAACAAGCTTCTGTCCAAGTTTGGTACAAATCCAAAATAGTATAAGAAAGTTATTAAAATTTTAAAAACTTTAACCACAGAGTGAATCTGTTGTTTCCTGGCAGAAAATCTCAGTCCATTTAAAAGTAAAATAAGGAAAAAATTGATTTTTTTTTTACAAAATTTACTTCTGGATACTATCTTATGATCATAAACAAGCTTCTGTCCAAGTTTGGTAGAAACCCAGGATAGTTTAAGAAAGTTATTAAAATTTTAAAAACTTTAACCACAGAATGAATGTAATATTTCCCGGCAGAAAAACTAAGTCCATTTATAAGTAAAATACGGAAAAAATGGAATTTTATTTTTTACAAAATTTACTTCTGGATACTATCTTATGATCATAAACAAGCTTCTGTCCAAGTTTGGTAGAAATCCAGGATAGTTTAAGAAAGTTATTAAAATTTCAAAAACTTTAACCACAGAGTGAATATTTGTGGACGCCGCCGCCGCCGACGACACCGACGCCGACGGAATGTAGGATCGCTATGTCTCGCTTTTTCGACTAAAGTCGAAGGCTCGACAAAAATGAATGAGTGAATGATTTCAGAGGAGTTGCGATGACAAGAACAGGACTGACTGATGAACGGACAGACAGACGGACAGACGGATGGGTCAAAAACATTATACCCTCCGCAACTTTTTTGCGTGGGGTATAAAAATCAAAATCTAACTTGACCTGTACTTTTATGGTCCATGACATTCTCAAATAAATTTCATTAACGAGACTTATAATTCATATAATATTACTATAACTTCTATAATCCCTTAAATATTTAGGCTTAAACAAAACTAACAATATATTCATGTTCCTGATAACCCAGACAGCTCATCTGGACACCAGATTTTAATGATTTTTAAAACAATATCCATGTATACAAATTGTAAGCATATATACATTAAAGATAATCATAAAAATTATAATTGATGAAATGCTTCTATGCTGTATTTCAAGTTAAATACTAAATAACGACAAAATCTCTATCATCAACAATCTCCCTGCCAGGAACAACCATGACAACCAACTAAAACGAGTGAACTTGGTCAAACTTCTTTAAAAACTGAATTTGTAGTGGGAAAATGTTGGAAACCTGAGTCCAAAATCTAATGCTCTAAAGACCGTCTCAGGAAGTATACTTTAGACAGTATAAAAAAATGTATAATTATTAAGAACAAAACGATTGATAAAACTATAAATTATATTAAACTCAGCTAAAAAATAAAAGAAGAATGTGTCTGAGGACACGATGCCCTTGCTCAAGCTTTGCAATTTTAAAAATTGAAAAAGGAGCATAACTCTAGAAAAGTAAGTGACTCACTGCCCAAATTTGCAACTTTCCAACTGATAAAGGGGCATTACTCTTAAATTAATTGCAGAAACAAAAATGGGACAAAAGGAACAACAAAAGCACAGAAGGACGTCCTTTCCCTATGGCAGGGGCATAAAAAAACGAAAAAAGTCGGAAAAGATATATATTTAACAACGGTGAAAGCCAAAATATACATTTTATTTTTTCTTTTTTTTTTAAGATTCTCCATCCTTAACTTCTGGAAGTGTTTTGACTAGACACGGACCATTATTAATATATCTAAAAGAGTAGGTCTTCAAATAAAATTGGTCCATTTCAATTCATTTTCAAAGTACCAATTAAATCTAGCCACAGGGGAAAAAAAATAATGAATACATGATTGAATCTGAACTATGAACTCAAAACAAAACTATACATACCAAAAACCAATTCAGTATCAATATGCATGACAAAAAAATTGTCAAGAATGGACATGAGTAGAGCTACCTGAATATATCCTTTGATTTTAATGGTAAAAAAAAGAGAGATTTTAAAATTCAAAATAAGTTATCTATAACTTACAATCTTGTTGAAAATGGAGAATCTTTACACTATTTGTTTTTTTTGTAAAAAATTATAAACATTTTCTCAAACATACACAAAAATTGTCTGAATTATATTCTTTACTGGTACAGTCACCCAATCATTTTCATGCAGCCACAGTTAAAGTTACCTGAAAAAGAAATATTCATTCTTAAACATATCTGTCAAAACTATGTGAAAATAATTGAAACAATATTTAATGCAAAAGAATAATTACCTGGGCATTACAATTATGATGCATATAACATTTCTTTACCTAGCTTTAAAGTGACTCGTGGACATAACTTTTAGACTACCAGTCTTTGTTGGCAAAAAAAGATGAAAAACAAGTCGTTGTTTGTTGTCTATCATATTTGTTTTGTTTATTGTTTTATCCTATATCAAGTCATTGGTTTTCTCATATGAATTATTTCACATTTTGTCATGTTGGGGCCTTATATAGCTTACAATACAGAATAGGTTTTGCTCATTGTTGAAGACCATAAAATGGCATTCTATAGTTGCTAACATCCTTGTCATGTGGTTATTGGTTGATTAATATCTCGTTGGCAATCATACTACATTTCTTAATTTCTATATAGTGGGATTAATTTAGATAAACAAAAACAGAGAGAAGATATCCAAAATTCAAATCTTTGACTTCCCTTACTTGTATCTTGATACCCCCTTCCGAATTATACATATATACACTTATAACATGAATAAACTGTTATCATAGAGATATGTCTCAATTTTTTGTAATTTTGATTATGCAAATGTTGAAATTAAAATGGCAAAACTTAACAAGTTAGGCTAATATTCAAAGTCAATGAACCATGACTGAGGTACATGGCTAAACCATCTTCATGTAAATGAGATGCACCAATGCTAATACAACTGCACACCAAATATCATTGACTTATTATAAGTTGTTCCCTTTAAACAAACCTAAACACAATCATTAACTTGTAGTAAACTATGTAAAAGTTTCAAAGTCAATGAACCATGAAGAGCGGGTGGAGCTATATAATCTCCATGGAAACGATACTTATAAATGCCAATAAATTTGCATACCAAAAACATTAGCAGTTCATCTTAAACTGATCTTATCACAAACTAATATATGTAAACTAAGCAAGTTTCAAAGTCAATAGGCCATGACTGAGGGGATGGGGCCAAATATTCTCCATTGAAATGAGATGTGCTAATGCTTATACAACTGAATACCAATTAACATTGGCCTACCACTAATAGTTCCTCTTGAACTGACCTAATCACAAACTAATACATGTTAACTAAGCAAAATTTTCAAAGTCAATAGACCATGACTGAGGGGGCTGAGCCAAATAATCTACATGGAAATGAGATGTGCCAATGCTTATACAACTGCATACCAAATATCATTGACCTACCCAGGGACTTTCTATACTAACGGGACTGGTCACTTATAACGATGTCTATACAAATTATCAGACTGATCTCGGCCGTAGCTGATGTCACGTGACTTTATAGCAAATCATTTCCCATTTACGGAGTGTTCTTCATAACTATATGTTCAAGTTTAACAAAAACTCGTTTTTATGAAATTTTATACATTTTGTCATTGCAAAATGTTGTTTTTCAAAAGATTTCTCGGATCGTTTTTTAAATATTGATCTTTGAACTTTGAGGTATTTGTTCGTTGAATTTTCAGTAGCCGCCATCTTGTTTGATACGGTAAACCATTTTACACACGCGGGATGTTCTTTAAAACGATACGTCTAAGTTTAATAATTCATCATTCTTTCAAAATCTTATATTTTTTGTCATCGTAAATGGCTATTAATCAGATTTTATATTAACAACTAATAATAATTATATAATTACAATGAACTGTGAAATACGCAAATAACTACTAGCATCGTATATCAGAGATACGAAACTAAGTTTATTGTTGGGTGGTAGCTTTAAACAGGCGGCTTAGTAATCAGTTAAAATCAATAGAGACGAGTCCCGTTAGTATAGAAAGTCCCTGACCTACCACTAATGGTTCCTCATAAACTGACCTAATCACAAACTAATACATGTAAAATAAGCAAAAGTTTCAAAGTCAATAGACCATGACTGAGGGGGCAGGGCCAAATAATCTCCATGGAATTGAGATGTGCCAATGCTAATACAACTGTATACCAAATATGATTGACCTACAACTTGTGGTTCACCACAAACTAGACCTAATCACAAACTAATACATTGTTGACACCGCCACCGCCGCCGGAAACAGCATACCTAAGTCTCGCTTTTTGACTCTGGCAAGCAAGACAAAATCTAGTGACATGCTCTAAGTTGAATAGTTCATAAATCTATGTACTAATTCTCTTACCAAAAAAGTCAGCTCCAATGGCCATTCCCAACCTCAATCCTTACGGACAAGCTGTGATGTTAACCTGAAATATAAAATGCTTCATCATCAAAAATTGTTTAAACTGATCATTGTTGGTATACTTATATATATTTAATATAAACAATGGTAGTCAATAAATGTGTAATAGATGTTGAGAACATGTGTATAAATTGTGTAATTATAAATCGTCTAAAGCTATCCAGCAACCCAGCAAACTTTTTATGTAATTACATCAGATCCTAAGATTTACTTATATAATGGTAGCTGATAAACGAAAGAGTAGACTTCTGACCAACTCCTAAAAGCCTAGAGAGAATTTTCCAAAGAAATTTTATAATACATTTGGTTTTTTTTTTTCTCTTCAAAACTGGAATAACATTCTGGTACTTACCTTCCTTTTAGATGTATTAGACCCCAAAGTTTTATAATCCAACACCATGAAAATCATGTCACAGAAAGGTTACCTAAAAAGGAATTAAAATGGATACATTATTATATATTTTATAAATCCATTTCTGTCAACATTAACATTTACTAAATATTGTTTTGATTTCTTACTACATGTTCACAATAGTATAACATCAACACCTAAGTTTGTAAAATTAATATATAAAGATGGAAAACTAAAAGGAAGTCAAAGAATAATGATTTGAATATCAACTGCATTAAAATCTGCATATTTTACAGAGTTATCTCCCATTGAATTAACAAATCTTGGAAGCTCTATTCCAATCTCAGGATTTACTCTTGCTATTTTTTTTAGAAAATCTTGTTAATATACTTGGTACAAATTGTTTCTTTAAATATTAAACTGGTAAAATAATTCTCGATCGGGTAGATGTTTTCACAATTTTTAGTTTTCAGTTTTCTAACTTGGAAAATATGTTCTCACCATTCACAATTGGCTACTGTGAGAAAAACATAATGTCTAATACAGTTATCTTTTAATTTTTTTTGTTTTAATTATCCTGATAAGAATTCAACTGGCCAATGTACATGTAATGGTGTATAATATCATACCATTAGTATTTGCAAAACTTTCTTAAAATGGTGTTGATACTTTATAAAGGTATTTAAGTTGATTTCTTCTGTTTGTTTTATCCCATTAAAATCAATAGTCAATACCATATTTTATTTCTTTAAGACAAACAATTACACACATAGGACATATAAAGACCATCAGAAATAATAAATACGGTATTGTAACCTATATATCTCCGTAAGAACTCTGTAATGGAAACAAATAATAAAGATTAGTGATGTTTGAAAATTTTTTGTCACTTCTATCAAAGCAGGCTCTCTTAAAAGCTTACAGTAGATTTAGCTTCATCTGTGATAAAAATAAAATATATAGAGTATAGAGTATAGAGTATAGAGTTACGGAAATCTATATGCCACTCTTCCTGGTCTGTTAGCCATATTCAAGGTCGACAACTGAAACATCCTCTCTAAGCTGAATCTGCAAAAATCCAAAATTACAAATTAAACATCTGTGAGTGAACTGAAATGAAATATAAATATACTAGTCAACAAAAGTAACGATACACAAGTTTGAACTCTACTTTATCATAATATATAATAAAATAGGAAAAACTGTTAAATTATCCAATGAAAAACATTCATTTGCAAAGCAAATGCATATGATTAAAAGAATCTGACCAAAATGGAAAGTGAGAAACTACCGTGTTATATAAAACAGGGGTCAAATTTATTTTGCGGAACATAGATTTTATTACAAATTTATTTTATTGAACATAGATGTTCCTCAAATAGTCAAAAAATATCAAAGAGACTTAAGGGCTACAGTTCCAAAGCTACCTTACCATCAGTTCTTTGAAGAAACCTATATAAAAAATAAATATATATACAACAATATACATGAAAATATATAAAATGAAATAAATCAACCAATCTTACTATTAGGTGCAGAACCATAGCTCTTAATTAGGTCCTTATGATATATTATAAAGACCGTAGAGCTATGGTTCTGCAGCTACCTTTCCATCAATTCTGTGAAGAAACCTATATAAAAAATAAATATATATACAATATACATGAAAATTTATAAAATAAAATAAATCAACCAATCTTACTATTAGGTGCGGAACCATAGCTCTTAATTAGGTCCTTATGATATATTATAAAGACCTAAGAGCTACGGTTCCGCAGCTTCCTTACCATCAATTCTATGAAACAAGAGTGCACACGCTGAAATGTCTCGCCTTCTTTACTAATCATTGATATTATGTTGATAGTCCTAAATATAAAGCTTTATTACAACTGTCACATAAACTTAACATTAACCAAGTAAACTAAACATTGACCAATGAACCATGAAAATGAGGTCAAGGTCAGATGAACCATGCTAGGCAGGCATGTACAGCTAACAATTCTTCCATACAACAAATAGAGTTGACCTATTGCTTATAGTTTAAGAAAAACAGACCAAAACACAAAAACTTAACACTGAGCAATGAACCTTGAAAATGAGGTCAAGGTAAAAAAAAACTGCGTGACTGACAACTAGATCATAAAATATTTCCATACACCAAATATAGTTGAACTATTGCATATAGTATTAGAAAAAAAGACCAAAACTCAAAAAAATAACTTTGACCACTGAACCATGAAAATGAGGTCAAGGTCAGATGACACTTGCCAGCTAGACATGTACACCTTACAATCATTCCATACACCAAATATAGTAGACCTATTGCATACAGTATCAGAAAAACAGACCAAAACACAAAAACTTAACTATAACCACTGAACCATGAAAATGAGGTCAAGGTCAGATGACACCTGCCAGTTGGACATGTACACCTTACAGTCCTTCCATACACCAAATATACTAGACCTATTGCTTATAGTATCTGAGATATGGACTTGACCACCAAAACTTAACCTTGTTCACTGATCCATGAAATGAGGTCGAGGTCAAGTGAAAACTGTCTGACAGGCATGAGGACCTTCCAAGGTACACACATACCAAATATAGTTATCCTATTACTTATAATAAGAGAGAATTTAACATTACAAAAAATCTGAACTTTTTTTTCAAGTAGTCACTGAACCATGAAAATGAGGTCAAGGACATTGGACATGTGACTGACGGAAACTTCGTAACATGAGGCATCCATATACAAAGTATCAAGCATCCAGACCTTCCACCTTCTAAAATATAAAGCTTTTAAGAAGTTAGCTAACGCCGCCGCGGCCGCCGCCGGATCACTATCCCTATGTCGAGCTTTCTGCGACAAAAGTCGCAGGCTCGACAAAAACCTATATAAAAAATAAATATATATACAACCATATATACATGAAAATATATAAAATGAAATAAATCAACCAATCTTACTATTAGGTGCGGAACCATAGCTCTTAATTAGGTCCTTATGATATATTATAAAGACCTAAGAGCTACGGTTCCACAGCTACCTTACCATCAATTCTTTGCAGAAACCTATATAAAAATAAATAAATATACAACAATACACATGAAAATAAATAAAATGAAATAAATCTACTAGTCTTACTTTTAGGTGCGGAACCATAGCTCTTAATTAGGTCCTTATGATATATTATAAAGACCTAAGCGCTATGGTTCTGCAGCTACCTTCCCATCAATTCTTTGAAGAAACCTATATAAAAATAAATAAATATACAACAATATACATGAAAATAAATAAAATGAAATAAATCTACCAATCTTACTATTAGGTGCAGAACCATAGCTCTTAATTAGGTCCTTATGATATATTATAAAGACCTAAGAGCTATGGTTCTGCAGCTACCTTACCATCAATTCTGTGAAGAAACCTATATTAAAAATAAATATATATACAACAATATACATGAAAATATATAAAATGAAATAAATCAACCAATCTTACTATTAGGTGCGGAACCATAGCTCTTAATTAGGTCCTTATGATATATTATAAAGACCTAAGAGCTACGGTTCCGCATCTTCCTTACCATCAATTCTATGAAAAAATCTATATAAAAAATAAATATATATACAACCATATATACATGAAAATATATAAAATGAAATAAATCAACCAATCTTACTATTAGGTGCGGAACCATAGCTCTTAATTAGGTCCTTATGATATATTATAAAGACCTAAGAGCTACGGTTCAGCTGCTACCTTACCATCAATTCTTTAAAGAAACCTATGTAAAAATAAATAAATATACAACAATATACATGAAAATAAATAAAATGAAATAAATCAACCAATCTTACTTTTAGGTGCGGAACCATGGCTCTTAATTAAGTCCTTATGATATATTATAAAGACCTAAGGTTCCGCAGCTACCTTACCATCAATTCTTTGAAGAAACCTATATAAAAATAAATAAATATACAACAATATACATGAAAATAAATAAAATGAAACAAATCTACCAATCTTACTATTAGGTGCAGAACCATAGCTCTTAATTAGGTCCTTATGATATATTATAAAGACCTAAGAGCTACGGTTCCGCAGTTACCTTACCATCAATTCTTTGAAACCTATTTAAAAAATCAATATATATGCAACAATATACATGAAAATATATAAAATGAAATAGATCAACCAACCATACTATTTATAGCTGTGGAACCATAGCTCTTTGGTCCTTATGATATTTATTGAACATAGATTGTCCTCAAATAGTCAAAAAATATCACAAGGACCTAAGAGCTACGGTTCCGCAGCTACCTCACCATCAATTCTTTGAAGAAACCTATATAAAAAATAAATATATATACAACAATATACATGAAAATATATAAAATGAAATAAATCAACCAATCTTACTATTACATGTATTAGGTGCAGAACCATAGCTCTCAATTAGGTCCTTATGATATATTATAAAGACCTAAGAGCTATGGTTCCGCAGCTACCTTACTATCAATTCTTTAAAGAAACCTATATCAAAAATAAATATATATACAACAATTTACATGAAAATATATAAAATGAAATAAATCAACTAATCTCATTATTAGGTGCTGAACCGTAGCTCTTAATTAGGTCCTTATGATATATTATAAAGACCTAAGAGCTACGGTTCCGCAGCTACCTTACCATCAATTCTAAGAAGAAACCTATATAAAAAATAAATATATATACAACCATATACACATGAAAATATATAAAATGAAATAAATCAACCAATCTTAATATTAGGTATAGATCCATAGCTCTTAATTAGGTCCTTATGATATATTATAAAGACCTAAGAGCTACGGTTCCGCAGCTACCTTACCATCAATTCTTTTGAAGAAACCTATATAAAAAATAAATATATATACAACAATATACATGAAAATATATAAAATGAAATAAATCAACCAATCTCACTAATAGGTGCGGACCCGTAGCTCTTAATTAGGTCCTTATGATATATTATAAAGACCAAAGAGCTACGGCTCCGCAGCTACCTTACCATCAATTCTTTGAAGAGACCTATATAAAAAATAAATATATATATAAAACAATATACATGAAAATGTATAAAATGAAATAAATCAACCAATCTAACTATTAGGTGCGGAACCATAGCTCTTAATTAGGTCCTTATGATATATTATCAAGACTTAAGAGCTACGGTTCCACAGCTACCTTACCATCAATTCTTTGAAGAAACCTACCGGTATATAAAAAATAAATTTATATACAACCATATACACATGAAAATATATAAAATGAAATAAATCAACCAATCTTACTATTAGGTGCGGAACCATAGCTCTTAATTAGGTCCTTATGATATATTATAAAGACCTAAGAGCTACGGTTCCGCAGCTACCTTACCATCAATTCTTTGAAGAAACCTATATAAAAAATAAATATATATACAACCATATACACATGAAAATATATAAAATGAAATAAATCAACCAATCTTACTATTAGGTGCGGAACCATAGCTCTTAATTAGGTCCTTATGATATATTATAAAGACTTAAGAGCTATGGTTCCACAGCTACCTTACCATCAATTCTTTGATTGATTGATTGTTGGTTGCTTAACGTCCAGTGGCAAATATTTCATGCATATTCAGGACGAGAACAAGTTCACAATAAATACAATAGGTAGGTTCTGTAATAGATTATGGGATTAAGGTCGGAGAAATTAAGACTGCCACGGGAAATGAGGGTATATTCGATAGGGACAGAAATTTAGCCTTGCAACAGGTCACCTACGGACCCCTCAAAGAGTTGTTGCATGGGTTCTTAACGTGCAAAGAACGTGGCACTTTCTTAACACGAGGCATGAGATTTAACGTCCCCATTCTGACCGGACGTGGCTGCAAATTTGTACATCCCGCACAGCCAAACGGACGCCCCACTTTAGCACGGGTTTTACTGCCGGTTGGAGGAAGACCAATGGTGACCATACTTCTATTCCCCAGTCACCCTTGGGGGTTCAATTCTTTGAAGAAACCTATATAAAAAATAAATATATATACAACAATATCCATGAAAATATATAAAATGAAAATAATCAACCAATCTTACTATTAGGTGCGGAACCATAGCTCTTAATTAGGTCCTTATGATATATTATAAGGACTTAAGAGCTACGGCTCCGCAGCTACCTTACCAACAATTCTTTGAAGAGACCTATATAAAAAATAAATATATATACAACCATATACACATGAAAACGTATAAAATGAAATAAATCAACCAATCTTACTATTAGGTGCGGAACCATAGCTCTTAATTAGGTCCTTATGATATATTATAAAGACCTAAGAGCTACTGTTCCGCAGCTACCTTACCATCAATTCTTTGAAGAAACCTATATAAAAAATAAATATATATACAACAATATCCATGAAAATATATAAAATGAAATAAATCAACCAATATTACTTTTAGGTGCGGATCCATAGCTCTTAATTAGGTCCTTATGATATATAGTAAAGACCTAAGCGCTATGGTTCTGCAGTTATCTCACCATCAATTCTTTGAAGAAACCTATATAAAAAATAAATATATATACAACAATATACATGAAAATATATAAAATGAAATAAATCAACCAATCTTACTATTAGGTGCGGAACCATAGCTCTTAATTAGGTCCTTATGATATATTATAAAGACTTAAGAGCTACTATTCCACAGCTACCTTACCATCAATTCTTTGAAGAAACCTATATAAAAAATAAATATAAATACAACAATATACATGAAAATATATAAAATGAAATAAATCAACTAATCTTACTATTAGGTGCGGAACCTTAACTCTTATAATTAGGTCCTTATGATATATTATAAAGACCTAAGAACTACGGTTCCGCAGCTACCTAACCATCAATTCTTTGAAGAAACCTCTATAAAAAATAAATATATATACAATCATATACACATGAAAATATATAAAATGAAATAAATCAACCAATCTTACTATTAGGTGCAGAACCATAGCTCTTAATTAGGTCCATATGATATATTATCAAGACTTAAGAGCTACGGTTCCACAGCTACCTTACCATTAATTCTTTGAAGAAACCTATATAAAAAATAAATATATATACAACAATATCCATGAAAATATATAAAATGAAAATAATCAACCAATCTTACAATTAGGTGCGGAACCATACCTCTTAATTAGGTCCTTATGATATATTATAAAGACCTAAGAGCTACCGTTCCGCAGTTACCGTACCATCAATTCTTTGAAGAAACCTATTTAAAAAATAAATATACATACAACCATATACACATGAAAATATATAAAATGAAATAAATCAACCAATCTTACTATTAGGTGCGGAACCATAGCTCTTAATTAGGTCCTTATGATATATTATAAAGACCTAAGAGCTACTGTTCCGCAGCTAACTTACCATCAATTCTTTGCAGATACCTATATAAAAAATAAATATATATATACAACAATATCCATGAAAATATATAAAATGAAATAATTCAACCAATCTTACTATTAGGTGCGGAACCATAGCTCTTAATTAGGTCCTTATGATATATTATAAAGACATAAGAGCTACGGTTCTGCAGCTACCTTACCATCAATTCTTTGAAGAAACCTATATAAAAAATAAATATATATACAACACTATACATGAAAATATATAAAATGTAATAAATCAACCAATCTTACTATTAGGTGCGGATCCATAGCTCTTAATTAGGTTCTTATGATATATTATAAAGACCTAAGCGCTATGGTTCTGCAGTTACCTTACCATCAATTCTTTGAAGAAACCTATTTAAAAAATAAATTTATATACAACCATATACACATGAAAATATATAAAATGAAATAAATCAACCAATCTTACTATTAGGTGCGGAACCATAGCTCTTAATTAGGTCCATATGATATATTATAAAGACTTAAGAGCTACGGTTCCACAGCTACCTTACCATTAATTCTTTGAAGAAACCTATATAAAAAATAAATATATATACAACAATATCCATGAAAATATATAAAATGAAATAAATCAACCAATATTACTATTAGGTGCGGATCCATAGCTCTTAATTAGGTCCTTATGATATATAGTAAAGACCTAAGCGCTATGGTTCTGCAGTTATCTCACCATCAATTCTTTGAAGAAACCTATATAAAAAATAAATATATATACAACAATATACATGAAAATATATAAAATGAAATAAATCAACCAATCTTACTATTAGGTGCGGAACCATAGCTCTTAATTAGGTCCTTATGATATATTATAAAGACTTAAGAGCTACTACTCCACAGCTACCTTACCATCAATTTTTTGAAGAAACCTATATAAAAAATAAATATATATACAACAATATACATGAAAATATATAAAATGAAATAAATCAACTAATCTTACTATTAGGTGCGGAACCTTAACTCTTAATTAGGTCCTTATGATATATTATAAAGACCTAAGAACTACGGTTCAGCTGCTACCTAACCATCAATTCTTTGAAGAAACCTATATAAAAAATAAATATATATACAACCATATACACATGAAAATATATAAAATGAAATAAATCAACCAATCTTACTATTAGGTGCGGAACCATAGCTCTTAATTAGGTCCTTATGATATATTATAAAGACCTAAGAGCTACGGTTCCGCAGCTAACTTACCATCAATTCTTTGCAGATACCTATATAAAAAATAAATATATATACAACAATATCCATGAAAATATATAAAATGAAATAATTCAACCAATCTTACTATTAGGTGCGGAACCATAGCTCTTAATTAGGTCCTTATGATATATTATAAAGACATAAGAGCTACGGTTCCGCAGCTACCTCACCATCAATTCTTTGAAGAAACCTATATAAAAAATAAATATATATACAACAATATACATGAAAATATATAAAATGTAATAAATCAACCAATCTTACTATTAGGTGCGGATCCATAGCTCTTAATTAGGTCCTTATGGTATATTATAAAGACCTAAGCGCTATGGTTCTGCAGTAACCTTACCATCAATTCTTTGAAGAAACCTATATAAAAAAAAATATATATACAACAATATACATGAAAATATATATAAAATGAAATAAATCAACCAATCTTACTATTAGGTGCGGAACCATAGCTCTTAATTAGGTCCTTATGTTATATTATAAAGACCTAAGAGCTTGGCTTGCACAGCTACCTTACCATCAATTCTTTGAAGAAACCTATATAAAAAATAAATATAAATACAACAATATACATGAAAATATATAAAATGAAATAAATCAATCAATCTTACTATTAGGTGCGGAACCATAGCTCTTAATTAGGTCCTTATGATATATTATAAAGACCTAAGAGCTACGGTTCCGCAGTTACCTTACCATCAATTCTTTGAAGAAACCTATTTAAAAAATAAATTTATATACAACCATATACACATGAAAATATATAAAATGAAATAAATCAACCAATCTTACTATTAGGTGCAGAACCATAGCTCTTAATTAGGTCCATATGATATATTATCAAGACTTAAGAGCTACGGTTCCACAGCTACCTTACCATTAATTCTTTGAAGAAACCTATATAAAAAATAAATATATATACAACAATATCCATGAAAATATATAAAATGAAAATAATCAACCAATCTTACAATTAGGTGCGGAACCATAGCTCTTAATTAGGTCCTTATGATATATTATAAAGACCTAAGAGCTACCGTTCTGCAGTTACCGTACCATCAATTCTTTGAAGAAACCTATTTAAAAAATAAATATACATACAACCATATACACATGAAAATATATAAAATGAAATAAATCAACCAATCTTACTATTAGGTGCGGAACCATAGCTCTTAATTAGGTCCTTATGATATATTATAAAGACCTAAGAGCTACTGTTCCGCAGCTAACTTACCATCAATTCTTTGCAGATACCTATATAAAAAATAAATATATATACAACAATATCCATGAAAATATATAAAATGAAATAATTCAACCAATCTTACTATTAGGTGCGGAACCATAGCTCTTAATTAGGTCCTTATGATATATTATAAAGACATAAGAGCTACGGTTCTGCAGCTACCTTACCATCAATTCTTTGAAGAAACCTATATAAAAAATAAATATATATACAACAATATACATGAAAATATATAAAATGTAATAAATCAACCAATCTTACTATTAGGTGCGGATCCATAGCCCTTAATTAGGTCCTTATGATATATTATAAAGACCTAAGCGCTATGGTTCTGCAGTTACCTTACCATCAATTCTTTGAAGAAACCTATATAAAAAATAAATATATATACAACAATATACATGAAAATATATATAAAATCAAATAAATCAACCAATCTTACTATTAGGTGCGGAACCATAGCTCTTAATAAGGTCCTTATGATATATTATAAAGACCTAAGAGCTACGGTTCCACAGCTACCTTACCATCAATTCTTTGAAGAAACCTATATAAAAAATAAATATAAATACAACAATATACATGAAAATATATAAAATGAAATAAATCAACCAATCTTACTATTAGGTGCGGAACCATAGCTCTTAATTAGGTCCTTATGATATATTATAAAGACCTAAGAGCTACTGTTCCGCAGTTACCTTACCATCAATTCTTTAAAGAAACCTATTTAAAAAATAAATTTATAAACAACCATATACACATGAAAATATATAAAATGAAATAAATCAACCAATCTTACTATTAGGTGCGGAACCATAGCTCTTAATTAGGTCCATATGATATATTATAAAGACTTAAGAGCTACGGTTCCACAGCTACCTTACCATTAATTCTTTGAAGAAACCTATATAAAAAATAACTATATATACAACAATATCCATGAAAATATATAAAATGAAAATAATCAACCAATCTTACAATTAGGTGCGGAACCATAGCTCTTAATTAGGTCCTTATGATATATTATAAAGACCTAAGAGCTACCGTTCCGCAGTTACCGTACCATCAATTCTTTGAAGAAACCTATTTAAAAAATAAATATACATACAACCATATACACATGAAAATATATAAAATGAAATAAATCAACTAATCTTATTATTAGGTGCGGAACCATAGCTCTGAATTAGGTCCTTATGATATGTTATAAAGACCTAAGAGCTACTGTTCCGCAGCTACCTTACCATCAATTCTTTGAAGAAACCTATATAAAAAATAAATATATATACAACAATATCCATGAAAATATATAAATCGAAAATAATCAACCAATCTTACTATTAGGTGCGGAACCGTAGCTCTTAATTAGGTCCTTATGATATATTGTAAAGACCTAAGAGCTACGGTTCCACAGGTACCTTACCATCAATTCTTTGAAGAAACCTATATAAAAAATAAATATATATACAACAATATACATGAAAATATATAAAATGAAATAAATCAACGAATCTTACTATATGGTGCGGAACCATAGCTCTTAATTAGGTCCTTATGATATATCATAAAGACCTAAGAGCTACGGTTCCGCAGTTACCTTACCATCAATTCTTTGAAGAAACCTATATAAAAAATAAATATATATACAACAATATACTTGAAAATATATAAAATGAAATAAATCAACTAATCTTACTCTTAGGTGCGGAACCATAGCTCTTAATTAGGTCCTTATGATATATTATAAAGATCTAAGAGCTACGGTTCCGCAGATACCTTACCATCAATTCTTTGAAGAAACCTATATAAAAAATAAATATATATATAAAACAATATACATGAAAATATATAAAATGAAATAAATCAACCAATCTTACTATTAGGTGCGGAACCATAGCTCTTAATTAGGTCCTTATGATATATCATAAAGACCTAAGAGCTACGGTTCCGCAGCTACCTAACCATCAATTCTTTGAAGAAACCTATATAAAAAATAAATATATATATAAAACAATATACATGAAAATATATAAAATGAAATAAATCAACCAATCTTACTATTAGGTGCGGAACCATAGCTCTTAATTAGGTCCTTATGATATATCATAAAGACCTAAGAGCTACGGTTCCGCAGCTACCTTACCATCAATTCTTTGAAGAAACCTTTATAAAAAATAAATATATATACAACGATATACACATGAAAATATATAAAATGAAATAAATCAACCAATCTTACTACTAGGTGCGGAACCATAGCTCTTAATCAGGTCCTTATGATATATTATAAAGACTTAAGAGTTACGGTTCCACAGCTACCTTACCATTAATTCTTTAAAGAAACCTATATAAACTAGAGGCTCTAAAGAGCCTGTGTCGCTCACCTTGGTCTAAGTGCATATTAAACAAAGGACACAGATGGATTCATGACAAAATTGTGTTTTGGTGATGGTGATGTGTTTGTAGATCTTACTTTACTGAACATTCTTTCTCCTTACTATTATCTCTATCTATAATGAACTTGGCCCGGTAGTTATAGTGGAAAATATATTGTAAAAATTTACAAAAATTTACAAAATTTATGAAAATTGTTAAAAATTGACTATAAAGGGCAATAACTCCTTAAGGGGTCAATTGACAATTTTGGTCATGTTGACTTATTTGTAGATCTAACTTTGCTGTACATTATTGCTGTTTACAGTTTATCTCTATCTATAATAATATTCAAGATAATAACCAAAAACGGCAAAATTTTCTTAAAATTACCAATTCAGGGGCAGCAACCCAACAACGTGTTGTCTGATTGGTCTGAAAATTTCAGGGCAAATAGATCTTGACCTAATGAACAATTTTATCCTCATCAGATTTGCTCTAAATGCTTTGGTTTCAGAGATATGAGCCAAAAACTGCATTTTACCCTATGTATTATTTTTTAGCCATGTCGGCCATCTTGGTTCGCAGCCGGGGTCATCGGACACATTTTTTAAACTAGATACCCTAATGACGATGGGGACAAGTTTGGTTAAATTTGTCTTAGTAGTTTCAGAGGAGAAGATTTTTGTAAAGGATTACAAAAATTTACGAAAAATGGTTAAAAACTGACTATAAAGGGCAATAACTCCTTAAGGGGTCAATTGACCATTTTGGTCAAGTTGACTTATTTGTAGATCTTACTTTGCTGAACATTATTGCTGTTTACAATTTATCTCTATCTATAATAATATTCAAGATAATAACCAAAAACGGCAAAATTTCCTTAAAATTACCAATTCATGGGCAGCAACCCAACAACGGGTTGTCCGATTCATCTGAAAATTTCAGGGCAGATAGATCTTGACCTAATAAACAATTTTACCCCATGTCAGATTTGCTATAAATGCTTTGGTTTCAGAGATATAAGCCAAATTCTACATTTTACCCCTATGTTCTATTTTTAGCCATGGCGGCCATCTTGGTTGGTTAGCCGGGTCACCGGACACATTTTTTAAACTAAATACCCCAATGATGATTGTGGCCAAGTTTGGTCAAATTTGGCCCAGTAGTTTCAGAGGAGAAGATTTTTGTAAAAGTTTACGGACGACTGACGACGGACGCAAAGTGATGAGAAAAGCTCACTTGACCTTTCAGGTCAGGTGAGCTAAAAATAACAAGAAATGATTGTAACAGGATGCTGTTACGAAGTCTCCCAAACGAAGCTCCCATAATTCGTAATTCCCAGGGTCGCCTGACATTGGGCAACGTCCATTGAAAATTGGTTTGGTCCAGTAAAGTTATATGCATAAGTGATGCCTGGGGACTAACCTTGTATATCATTCAAATCATCTTGGCATGACAAACCAGAATATATATGGTTTAGGGGTGGGGATCTCAACCATTTACAAGATACTAGAATATTGGGGGTGGGGAGGAACCCCTGGGGACTGGCCCTATACGTCATTCAAATGTTCATTACATGACGAACAGGAATATATATGGTTTAGGGGTGGCGATCTCAACCATTTACAAGATATTAGAACATTGGGGGTGGGGGGAACCCCTGGGGACTGACCGTATACGTCATTCAAATGTTCGAGACATGACAAATAGGAATATATATGGTTTAGGGGTGGGGATCTCGACCATTTACAAGATATTAGAACTTTCTCAAATGGCAGGGGGTCGGGATGACCCCTGGGGACTTACCCTGTATATCATTCAAACCATCTCAGCATGACAAACCAGAATATATATGGTTTAGGGGTGGGGATCTTGACCACTTAGAAGATATTAGAACTTTCTTAAATGGCAGGGGGTGGGGGTGACCCCTGGGGACTTACCCTGTATAACATTTGATGTGCTTTATCATGACAAACCAGAATATATATGGTTTAGGGGTGGGGATCTCGACCATTTACAAGATATTAGAACTTTCTTAAATGGCAAGGGGGGGGGGGGGGGGGGGGGGTGACCCCTGGAGACTAACCCTGTATTTCAGTTGATGTGCTTTATCATGACAAACCAGAATATATATGGTTTAGGGGTGGGGATCTCGACCATTTACAAGATATTAGAACTTTCTCAAATGGCAAGGGGTGGGGGTGACCGCTGGGGACTAACCCTGTATAACATTTGATGTGCTTTATCATGACAAACCAGAATATATATGGTTTAGGGGTGGGGATCTCGACCATTTACAAGATATTAGAACTTTCTCAAATGGCAGGGGGTCGGGATGACCCCTGGGGACTTACCCTGTATATCATTCAAACCATCTCAGCATGACAAACTAGAATATATATGGTTTAGGGGTGGGGATCTTGACCACTTAGAAGATATTAGAACTTTCTTAAATGGCAGGGGGTGGGGGTGACCCCTGGGGACTTACCCTGTATAACATTTGATGTGCTTTATCATGACAAACCAGAATATATATGGTTTAGGGGTGGGGATCTCGACCATTTACAAGATATTAGAACTTTCTTAAATGGCAAGGGGGGGGAGGGGGGGGGTGACCCCTGGAGACTAACCCTGTAATTCAGTTGATGTGCTTTATCATGACAAACCAGAATATATATGGTTTAGGGGTGGGGATCTCGACCATTTACAAGATATTAGAACTTTCTCAAATGGCAAGGGGTGGGGGTGACCGCTGGGGACTAACCCTGTATAACATTTGATGTGCTTTATCATGACAAACCAGAATATATATGGTTTAGGGGTGGGGATCTCGACCATTTACAAGATATTAGAACTTTCTCAAATGGCAGGGGGTCGGGATGACCCCTGGGGACTTACCCTGTATATCATTCAAACCATCTCAGCATGACAAACTAGAATATATATGGTTTAGGGGTGGGGATCTTGACCACTTAGAAGATATTAGAACTTTCTTAAATGGCAGGGGGTGGGGGTGACCCCTGGGGACTTACCCTGTATAACATTTGATGTGCTTTATCATGACAAACCAGAATATATATGGTTTAGGGGTGGGGATCTCGACCATTTACAAGA
This sequence comes from Mytilus californianus, assembly GCF_021869535.1. Lineage (NCBI taxonomy): Eukaryota > Metazoa > Mollusca > Bivalvia > Mytilida > Mytilidae > Mytilus > Mytilus californianus. Next base: position 52,701,491 of record NW_026262679.1, on the reverse strand, counting down.
TATTAGAACTTTCTTAAATGGCAAGGGGGGGGAGGGGGGGGGGGGGTGACCCCTGGAGACTAACCCTGTAATTCAGTTGATGTGCTTTATCATGACAAACCAGAATATATATGGTTTAGGGGTGGGGATCTCGACCATTTACAAGATATTAGAACTTTCTCAAATGGCAAGGGGTGGGGGTGACCGCTGGGGACTAACCCTGTATAACATTTGATGTGCTTTATCATGACAAACCAGAATATATATGGTTTAGGGGTGGGGATCTCGACCATTTACAAGATATTAGAACTTTCTCAAATGGCAGGGGGTCGGGATGACCCCTGGGGACTTACCCTGTATATCATTCAAACCATCTCAGCATGACAAACTAGAATATATATGGTTTAGGGGTGGGGATCTTGACCACTTAGAAGATATTAGAACTTTCTTAAATGGCAGGGGGTGGGGGTGACCCCTGGGGACTTACCCTGTATAACATTTGATGTGCTTTATCATGACAAACCAGAATATATATGGTTTAGGGGTGGGGATCTCGACCATTTACAAGATATTAGAACTTTCTAAAATGGCAGGGGGTCGGGATGACCCCTGGGGACTAACCCTGTATATCATTCAAACCATCTTAGCATAACAAACCAGAATATATATGGTTTAGGGGTGGGGATCTTGACCACTTTCAAGATATTAGAACTTTCTTAAATGGCAGGGGGTGGGGGTAACCCCTGGGGACTAACCCTGTATTTCATTTGATGTGCTTTATCATGACAAACCAGAATATATATGGTTTAGGGGTGGGGATCTCGACCATTTACAAGATATTAGAACTTTCTCAAATGGCAGGGAATCAGGATGACCCCTGGGGACTAACCCTGTATATCATTCAAACCATCTTAGCATGACAAACGAGAATATATATGGTTTAGGGGTGGGGATCTTGACAACTTAGAAGATATTAGAACTTTCTTAAATGGCAGGGGGTGGGGGTGACCCCTGGGGACTAACCCTGTATCACATTTGATGTGCTTTATCATGACAAACCAGAATATATATTGTTTAGGGGTGGGGATCTCGACCATTTACAAGATATTAGAACTTTCTCAAATGACAGGGGGTGGGGATGACCCCTGGGGACTAACCCTGTATATCATTCAAACCATCTTAGCATGACAAACCAGAATATATATGGTTTAGGGGTGGGGATCTTGACCACTTACAAGGTATTAGAACTTTCTTAAATGGCAGGGGGTGGGGGTGACCCCTGGGGACTAACCCTGTATTTCATTTAATGGGCTTTATCATTTAGAACATTTTCAATTAAAAAGTTTGTGTCTATCACGAACGGTTTTCAATTTATAATCATTTGAAAATTTAAAAAAATAAAATCCCATAGGGTTCTATAGTAAAACCCCCTTTTCTTTTTGCCCCTCAAAGTACCCCTTTATAAACCCCATTGCAAAAACAAAACCCTGATTGCACCACTAGACATGTTAGTCTAACATATTGTGAAACCCTAAGTTAATCCGACAAGCGGTTTTGGAGAACGGGTGCGGACAAGTTCAAATTTAAAAGCGGCGGAAGAAGAAGAAGAAGAAGAAGAAGAAGAAGAAGAAGAAGAAGAATAATAATAATAATAAGAACTGAGCAAAAACAATAAGTCTTCCCAAACTTCGTTTGGGAGACTTAAATATATATACAACAATATCCATGAAAATATATAAAATGAAAAAAATCAACCAATCTTACTATTAGGTGCGGAACTGTAGTTCTTAATTAGGTCCTTATGATATATTATAAAGACCTAAGAGTTACAGTTCCGCAGCTACCTTACCATCAATTCTTTGAAGAAACCTATATAAAAAATAAATAAATATACAACAATATACATGAAAATATATAAAATGAAAAAAATCGACCAATCTTACTATTAGGTGCGGAACCATAGCTCTTAATTAGGTCCTTATGATATATTATAAAGACCTAAGAGCTACGGTTCCGCAGTTACCTTACCATCAATTCTTTGATTGATTGATTGTTGTTTGCTTTACGCCGCATTAGCACAGAAAGGCTATATCGCGGCGAGAGCTAATTCGAATATTATAACAATTTAAGGTATATTTTTAAAATCAGACAAAAGGTCTTTCAATAAACTTAAATTCTAGACTAAAGCAAATTGATTATTTACAAATAAAAATCAACACTAAGATAACGTGATAAAAATTAAAATCGTTTTAAATATAACAACATTTTTATATTTTATAATATATTCCAATTTCTTTTAAGAATGAAACAATATTTGTAAATGGAATATTATTAAATAAATCATACATATTATTGACATTGAAATGCTTCTTCCGAATATCAGCAAAGTCAATACAATTGATTAAAACATGTTTAAAAGTATACTTGCAGTTACAAGGTATACATTGTGGTTCTACTTCATTTTTTAAAAGATTGATTGATTGATTGTTGTTTGCTTTACGCCGCATTTTATTCATGAAATAATTTATTTGATTTTAAGACCTCGGCAATTCCATTGGATGATATTAGTCATGATTTGTTAATAGACGGGCGAATGCTATCGAGTTTGCCAGCATTCTTATTTCGCTCACCCTGAGATTGTAATCTTTCGGGTGGCGGAACACTTTCGATTTCCATTTCTGATTCGTCGTTAAGTGTTGAAAATCTGTTGTGTGAGGAGAGTCGTCGATCTCCAGGACCATGCGCAGCTGGTTTTACTCCGCCTCGACCCCTACCCCGTGACCTCGAATCAGAAGACTTCTGAGAGGATGTATTTGCTGGCTTCTTTGGGACATCCTTCTGTTCTGGAGAACGAAGAGGAGACGGGGCTTTAGAAGACTTTGAACTAGATGCAGAAGATAAACTAGTTTTATTAGATGCAGATGAAGGAGGACTATTGGAGATGGAAGAATCATCTATGTCACTGGGAAGATCCCAGACAGATTCACCTCCCCAACTGTCTGATTTAACTGTATCTTTTTTATTTGATTTCTTTTTTTCATTTTTTTTAGATGATGACATTGAGCTCTGTAAGGAAGATTGAGTTGACTGAGTACTGGTTTTAGAAGGTGTTGGTTTTCTTGGAATTAATATTTTATCGTTAGGTTCTGTTTCAACAGGCAGCATTGTAAATGTCTCAGCATCAATTGGCCAGGTCATGCGAGTTTGTGTATGCTCGTGACTGAATGAGCGGACAACTTTGCTGGCGTACGATGGTCTGTTCGAAACAAGGAGATCATTCGAAACAGAAGCTATCTGTTTAGCTTCTGGGTAACTGATGTTTCTTTCTGTTTTAATTTTGATAATATTTTTTTCTTTAAGGTAAACAGGGCAGTCCCTAGATGATGAAAAATGGGATTCACCACAGTTTACGCATTTAGAAGATTCAGAGCTACAGGTTGTTCCCTCGTGTCCTTCGTCAGAACACTTGAAGCATCTCTGCGTACCACGACATTGTTTGCTTCCATGACCAAACTTTTGACAAGTGAAGCATCGAATTGGGTTAGGGATAAACCTGTCAACTCTGATTCCGAAGCAACCTAAAGTAATAGATGGAGGAGGAGTTGGAGTTCTAAATGTCAAAAGATATGTATTTAATTTGATTATATTTCCATTCTTTTTTATTTGAAATCTAACAACATCAGTTACACCTTGGCTTGAAAGTTCCTCACAGATTTCTTCCACGGTAAGGTCACCAAGGTATTGACTTCTGTCTCGAATGATCCCCTTACAGCTGTTCAAACTGTTGTGAGGAGAGGCAGAAACAGGAAAGTTTGTAATTGTTGTCAGTGTAAGCAAATTTGTCGATTGACTTTTGTTGGAACATTCAACCAACAAATTGCCTGATCTCATTTTTGAAACTTTTTTTACAGTACCAGCAACGCTTTGAATTTGTTTGTGAATCACAAAGGGAGATATTTTGGAAATTGGTTTTTCATCTGTTCCTTTTATTACAATAAATCTGGGCCAACTGTCATCTTCCTGACAGGGCACTGAATCATCACATTTTCTTTTTTTATGTATTAAAGCTGATTTAGAGGGTTGGTTTTGTTGTGCCATAGGAAATGAGAAAGATTCACCATTCTTGTCATCCACCCACCTCGGAGTGCCTACAAGGGCGATGCTGTGTTTCCGTGGCGAGCCGGGGTCAAGTGCTAATGCTGAAAACGAGCTCCAAGTATAACATGTATAACGTAGCTGGTCCCCAAAATTAGAACCAAAGATCCACTGCGGAAAGCACCAGATGTTCCAAGAATGGTATACTCAAGCAGAGCGTATCCATCAAGCGAAATAGAAAGCGTACCACTTGATTGACCCATGAGCCATCGCCTTCTTCAGTTATCCGAAATATAAATAGCTTTATTTAAAACACATGTGTATATCATGAAAATTGTTACAAGAAAGCTTATTGTTGAGGATAAACTAAAGGGCTCGACATGACCAGCCGATTGATCGAACCGGGTCCATCCGACCTCCCGTTTAGATGATATTGGAGCCAAAGCAGCTTATTGAACTATAGTCTTGTCCGTCAGGGTATTTTCTGACCGTAAGGAGTCTGGCTACAGCCCTCATCCGCAAGGATCTCGTCAACCACCGACACGGGTAGCAACCCACGGCAAACGGGTTGGAGCGCCTATTTTATTCAAAACATCGGGCAACTCGTACGATGTTCGGATCACTTTAGTCTGGTCTCTACCCTTCGACCTGTCCAGCATGGGTAACCCTACCAGGAGACAAAGCTCCAGCTGGCATAGCTCTTGGGGTCACTGAGACACGCAAGCCCCCCGACCACGGCAAGGATAGCGATCCACCGGGGGGTCAATTCTTTGAAGAAACCTATTTAAAAAATAAATATATATACAACCATATACACATGAAAATATATAAAAAGAAATAAATCCACCAATCTTACTATGAGGTGTGGAACCATAGCTCAATTAGGTCCTTATGATATATTATAAAGACCTAAGAGCTACAGTTCTGTAGCTACCTTACCATCAATTCTTTGAAGAAACCTATATAAATCAAAGTACTGAAGTACTGAACATCGGATGATCGCAGGTTCTTGTGGATGGTCAAAAGCACATGTCACAGAAACAGATCACATCTCTATACCTGAAACTGAGGTTAATTTACAGAGATTTTTTTTTCTTATACAAGTTTGTGCTTGGATGATGAATAAATGACAGGAAATTCAACCTCACCGTAATAACTATTATATTGTAGTGATACAAATCAGTATACCTTAGACTATTATACTAATATAATAATAGTTCCAGAGAATACACTGGTTTGTTGTTATATATTATATTAATATTACGGTTGCATGTATATATAATTTTCATCTATTTGTATATCATACTATTCTACTATTATTATAGTGTAATGCAAGTGCATGGTGGACACTCTTCTGTAAAAAAAAATCAAAGTCTAAAAGGCTGTAAAAGCAATTGCTGCCATGTTAATGTTTTGTGGACTTTTATTTTTCATCCATATATATAAGAATTAAACCTGACAGGACAGGAGTGTTGACTAGTGAGAAGCAAGACGGTTTTAACTTTATATCAATATAAGACTTTAGCAGGAAATCATTTTAAATATGTTTTATATTTTACAAGGAGACAACAAGTTTACCAGGCTAAAGTTGGGGTTAATTATACATGTGCTGAAACATATAACTGAAAAAAAATCATTATGGATTATCCCCTGGTAGTGTTTGTAACTGGGCAATAATTTCCTTTATTGATTTAATTTTAACCATTTTCATAATTAATTTAAATTAACCATTCAGTTAAAACATTTCAACTTTCCAGACGCAAATGTTGAAAAACGGGACAGAAATAAAATATCTTACAAGACATAAACATGTAAAAAATAAATATATATTTCAGCTTACTAAAAATATTTTCATAATGTTACTTTGACATCATTTCTTAAAACTAAGTCCCAAACATAATTGCTCAGTTGACATGTGTCATCCTCATGCGATACGAGATAACTATAATTCTGATGCAATCCCGAAAAGGGGGGGTCATCACAAACAAACATGACATTAAATTGTCATTATACGAACTAGAACAAACAGCTCTATGTTGCTTTGATATTGTCAATTTTCAGGAAACATGTGAAATAAATTTCAGGTCCATTTCATTATAGTGCCTAACAAGATTGTGTGAGGTAGACGAAATTGACCTTAAAACGATCGTATTGTCTTTTGATGTCCAAAAATAGGCAGATCGGACATATAAGGACTTTATCTAATGACTACATAAATTTGGGATTTATTATTATTATAATATTCTAATGAAACTGAAAATTGTATTTTTTTTTAGGATAAACAACAATTTTACCTGGCGTAGCCGTTCATAAATGTTTTTCTGCATTTATCTTCGAAAAATTGCGTATTTAATGGAATAGAACGTTAATACAGTAAACTTTCTCTTTTTTCTCCGCAATAGGCTATCAAAAATAATTTATCTAATGTGTATGTGGAAAATTATGTGAAAAGATAAAAAGTGGCAATTGTTACCTTTCATACCTTAAGTTTCGTTCATCTGATTCTGACCAATTCTTATATACTAAATATCTATTTATATGCCGCTATTATTGTTGTTGTTACCAATTATGTAAATCAATTGTATCTGATTTTATGCCCTTTATGGGCCCTGTAATTTGGGAAATAAAAAAAAAATCTATTCATTGATAAAACGTAATATGGACTGGTCCAGTGTCCAGTTTGCAGGTCATTTAATTTTCTGTACACATTCATGCACGCTCTGATTTAATCAATATACTCGTACGTAAAAGCATGAACAGTTTGAAGGTAATCTAATAATAACTTAATCCAATCAAATTGCATAAGATTCAATAACAATGTCAAGTCCACATCATAATGAGTAATAGAGGTAAACTGGGTAGGGAGAAAATGACAGATATTTCAAGTTAATATTTATGCAATAACGAATTAAAATTTGTCAACCAAAAGTTTTGCTACAATTTCAAAAACATGTTGTTCTGTATGGGTATAGTTTTCGGATCTTTCATTAGCGTATTTAAGGCTATAAAAAGTTTGGGCTTCAAAAGTTCACACAATTATTGACTTTATACAGAAAATTCGTCCTTGTAAAACATTTAATAGTTCACAAATGATACGCGATTTTAAAGTAAAATTATTTCTTAAAACACTGCAAAAAATTTCATTCATATTGATAAAGTGGTATCGTCATAAAGTGCGTTGATATGAACAGTGGTATAGCAAACATCGAATTCCCTCACAAAATGTTATCACACACTACAGTAAGAGGAGTCAGTTAAGTTTGTCTATTTTTAGATACTATACAGGTAATCTTTTGACACTACGTATACAAGCTGTGTGACCTGTGTAGTGATTTTGATTTTACGATAAATTCATGAATGAACGATAATTTTCTGAATGAACATGAGCACCTGACCTCTTTCTTAAACACCTATTAAACATATAAAACCGTATTTAATAAGGAGATAATTCAGTCAAATTTTCAGTACTAAATCAACAACTGAAATGATTCCATTTTTTGATGAAACATCGTACGAACGGAGAACAGAATCGCAGGTTTAAAAATGCACTTTTTTCCCTTGTAATGACCGCGGATCTATAATTTTTATAGATCCGTTGAAATCCCAAAACTAATTTGCATAATGGAAATTTAGGCGATAGAAATACATCGGAATGACCTCAAGGTCATCCTCTGTAAAAATAAATATATATACAACAATATACATGAAAATATATGAGGAATGATAACAGAAAAGAGTCATGCCCACTGACCTGAAGGAAATTTAATATTTTATGAATTAGATGAGGGATCTCTCAAAGAATTCAAGTAGGAAAATAGGTGATGAGGTATGAGGTGAGATACCTTCCCTCTATATAATATATATCAGTGACCGCTGTGGATAGTAAACTTGAAATTGATAGAAAATAGCAACTACAAGTTATTTTTAGTATATTTATGTTCATACAACAGAAAAACGCAAAAATAATTGAAATTAATAGAAAACAAAAAAATAAGAGATTCTGGAAAAAAGGGGGAGTGTTAAAAATAAATTGTCCAGTCCCAAGTACCTAATAGGTAAATAGACTCCAAGAAAAAAAATTATAGTACCCTATTGCATAATTTTTAACCAACAAAAAAATACTCACCACATATAATTATAGATGAGGTTCTTGCCGTAACCCTTTGGTAACTACAAAGATAGCTGTTTCACTGTACACATTGCTTGCTCTTCAAGGTCATTGAATACTGTTCTGCTCTGTTCAGTTGTTCGGTTCCTCTAAAATATCAGATAAGTATAAAATATTTGAAAGGATGGAAACTTAAAACTTTATTTTATTTATAGACTTCTTTATAAAATGTTTATTTAATCTAAGACATTCATATAAAAATAAGGAGATGTGGTATGATGAGACATTACTGTCCACCAAAGTTCAAATGAAGTAGATGCAAGTCATTATACTGGCAACTGTACGGCCTTCAACAATGAGATAAACCTAAATCATATGGTCAGGTTTAAAAGGCCCTAAGACACTAAAAATATGAAACAATTCAATTGAGAAAACTAACAGCCTAATTTATAAACAGTTTACATAAAAACAAATATGACAAAATTGAACCAAGGACAACCACTGAACTTTCAGGCTCCTGACTTGTGACAGGCACATAAAGAATGAGAGTACTCGCAGTTACTGACAGCTAGTTCAAAGCCAATAACAACTAATAAAAAACATATCATAGGGAACATGTGTACTTAAGTTTCAAGTTCAACTTCATCAAAAACTGACTTGACCAAAAACTTTAACCTAAAAACTTTAACCTGAAGCAGGACAGACAGACGAACGAAGAAACAGACGAACGAAAGAACCGACAGACGAATAACCGACAGATGAACGAACCGACAGACAAACGAACGAACAGACTAATGAACGGACAAACGAACTGACCCACAGACCGAAAAACATAAAAATCATGTATCTAAGGCTTAAATATCAATCAGTTCACATCCAACATCCAATGGATTAAGGGTAAAGACGTCAATAATAGTCAGAGAAAAACATGACCTTGTGCAATGCCAAACTATAGGTATTGACAGATTGTAGAACGGTGAAAGTACACATGTGTAATATTTAGTATGGTTTTAATTCATTGATGACAAAATCAATATTTACACCAATAAAAACAATATTCAAAGATTTATTTACACTGTTGAATAGGTAACCTTTTAGAATAAGTTTATTTAAAGGATTGATAAGTGTAACCCGCATTGTTTATGTTTTCTTTAGTACAAAAAATTCTTCTTAAATCAATGTCATATTTCAATCAATTTCTAATATATCTATCTCAACAAGAATAACAACATATCCAATATATAATATTTAATATTATTCTGTAAAACTTAAACCATAAAACATTTCTTTGCATGTAAATATCATTAAGTAAGATTAAGGTTATTGTTCCGTGACCTATTGCGGTTCATATGGTTGTAGATGTAGATGGCTATAAATTATATAATACATGGCAAATATTTGTAAATACTGAATATCAGCTTATAACTAAAGCAAAGAAACAGACAGATATTATTATGTTGAAAAGATATGTTATAATTTATATCTGATTAATCTTTTTAGCTACAAGTATCCAAAAGGTAAAAAAAACAGGGTTTGTAAAAGTTTTTTTGTTTTTTTTTTAAACTATTATACCTGTATACACTGTGTCTACCATTGTTGAAAGTCTATATAATGGAGTTGTAAGAATGTCTGGCTATCCTAAATGCATTTGAATACAAAGTTAGACGACTGTAAGTTCATAGTACTCCAAGAACTGAAAAGAAACATTTAATATTAAAACAGGTCATAAAAATTTTCACATACCGGTAGACTAGAACAATCTACTTGCTGATGAGAGAAGTCAAACTCGCTGCAATACATTTGGATTTTCTTTAAGTCAAATGACCCTAGAAATATTAATAAATATAAGGTTTTCAAATCCAGGATTTTGAAAAGGGGGGCCCATAAATGTAGCTCCATATAGGGGAAGGGCACCCCCTTAAATCAGCCTCTGCTTTTGCAAAACTTGTAAATTTGTAGACATGTACGGACATTTGGAAGAGTGTTTAATATATAAACTAATGTGAAGAAACTGTAATAGTCACCATTTTGTTTCACATCCAACCTTATTATGCATGAAAATTTTGTGAAATCTTTTTGATTCTATAAAAGTAATTTTCTAGAATTAAAAGCTTTCAAATCCCAAAGAGATCGCATTTAAGCAAATAATTATAACTAATTAATACCTTAAACTCCTCATAAACCTCTTTAGTGTACCAACAAAATTCTAAGGAAATAATCCATGTCTTTATTCAAGGAATTAAAGATCAAACTTATAATTTGGAGTCAAATTCTAACCTTTTGATCACATGATCATACAGGAAATAAAACTGTTCACTCACATCTACTCACTTCACACTTGAGTAACTGGCTGTGTACAAAAATAATTTAACCTGACAAAGGTATTTCACCAAATTATGTAACAGAATTTTGTTCAGATAATAAAACATTCCCCTAAAGGGAAAAGTTTTAATATAAGTTGTACAACTTTGCCCCCAGCATAGCTTAGTTAAAAACAGTACACTCTGGGGTGTGTAACAGGACACTTTGTATGAAGATACACAGACTCTTTTTATGAATAAGTCACTGGTGCATTCATTGAGTTCACTTTTATCTTTTATCACTTTATCCTTAAGGTACACATTGTGACCTAATTACCTTGATTTATAAATATAATTTATCAGGTTGGGAACAACCCTCCAAATGAGGGATATCCCTTAAATGAAGGACTGTCCCCCAGACAAGGGGTCATTTTGCTGTTGTAGAAAAGAAAAAAGAAAATCTTAGCTTTTTTAACTTAAAAGTGGAAAAATTCATTATTTTTGGAACTTTTCTAAAAAAGGGGTCCACTTATTTTTAATAATAAAGAAGATATACATTCAAGTCCATCAATATTACTTCCGGTTCCGGACAAACTATGATAAACAATTCCTAAATATAGAAGGACAAAAGTTAAGGGAATGGTTCCAAGTAATATGTCATAGGTGTTCTTTTATGTAAAAGTTTTTAAAGTGAATTTTATTGAGAAAATATATTATTTTAGAAAATATGAAATTATGAAATAATTGTATGACAAATTTTGATTTAATTACTCAGGTAAATTTTGTGAAACATGTCGCTTGTAAATAATTGCTCTGAGCAACGTTTTAGTATTTTGTCAATTGTCATTAATTAATCTGAGCAATATTAGGTTTTAATTAGTATCATAAATGTAATTAACTTGTATCTCTGTAATTGACATTATTCATATTTCACCTTTGGACATTTTTGAACAATAGTATTAATACTCAAATTATCTCAATTATCAAAATTATCAATGTCTGTCATTTTATGAGTAGTTTTCAGCATTCGCCTTAAATATCGGGGTCGAACAGTTATTCGTCAGTCTAGTCTCGTCGGTGTCATCCAGAAAGGAGTGCTTCCAAAGCCAACCAGGCTCGGTTACTCTGAGGAAAATCATCAACTCAAAAGACTCAAACTCGATCAACTCAACTCAACCAATCTTTGGACTTCAAATGAAACATTTAGTGGAAATATTTTAATTGAACTTTAACTTTGGACATATAGAACTTTCAACTTTAACTGTGATTTTGCATTAGTGACTTTCTAATTTAGAACATTTGGATTTTGATTGTTTGTTTATTGTTTTGGAATTATTATCAACATTTAGATCTGTTATTATATAAAACTGTTACAACTTGCTGCTTGCTTTATAGTTTTGCCTGCCATCGCTCAAGTCTTGCGAAAGACTGACCTCCTGTCCCTTGGGTGGTGCATGTTCGATAGTCCCCCTTAAACTCGACGTGCACTGGCTCTTGGTGACAGATTTGGTGGCGGACCCGTTGGGCAGAATTTCGATCCTTTTAGCTTTGGCATGGCATTATTATTAGCAACAGCTTTCAAAATTACTTTTAAATTATCTACTTACAAAATTTGCGAAGGAATTTCATAACAAAAATTGAACAGAAGGAACAACAGAAACTGAGGATCTACTATTGAAGATAAGTAACTTATTAAAATATTATTTATTTTTTCTTTACAGTTATATTTAAATTTTTCTAGTTTCAGCAACTATTGTGCAAGATTGAATCTAAATAGATTAAAAATAAAATTAGTTTTAAATCTGTAAAAGTCATTGGTAGTATTCAAATGAATTTTTTTTTCATGGTCTACCATTTACAGAAGTCTAATTATAATCTTGTTTAGTTTCAGTTTTCAACTTTAAAAGTAGCTATACCAAAGTTGGCAAACTATTCGTAAAGAAAGACAACTGCAGTGTGTGAACAAAATAGATCTACAACAGAGACTAAAGATAAGTAGCTTTTGAAATAATAATATTCATAAGAATTCTCGAAATTAAATTGCTAGTTATTAAAGCAAAAAGTTTCTTCAAAGAAAAGTTGTGAATATAATTTATTGAGACAGCAATAAAGTTCAGAAATTTTGTAGTTTTACACACATTTCATGTAGCATATTGCCTTTTTATTCTGTGAATAGATTTTATTTAATATAGCAAAAATTCTTTTAGTAGAAGTCATGGGAAAGAAAAGAATTAAGAATATATGGTGCTGCAGAAGATCAAAATGTGCAAGTCTTTCAACTGTTACAGCAAGAGAAGCAGATATAGAATTTAAATCATCTTTAGAAAGAAACTTTATGTACCTGAACATTGAAAATTCAAACCAAAAGTGCTTAATTGACAGTGGTGCAACAATAAGTTGTATAAGTCAACATCTTTTAAAACAACTAAAACCTCAAGCTGACATACAGAGATCATCAATTTTTAGTGGAGTTGGAGTATGCGGAGAAGTACACCCAGTGCTAGGAAAAGCTACTTTGGAAATAAGATTCGGCGAACACAAAATTTTACAGAACTTTCACATTTTCGAAACCCTTCATTCAAAAATACTTCTTGGATTGGACTTCTTGGTAACCCATAAGGTTAATTTGGATTTTGGAAAAATGACAATATCTGTGCCTAATGTAACAGGAAAAGATAGTGCTACACTTAAAGGAAAGGAGAACATAGTTTCTACAGTTACTATTCCAACATTCTTAGATGACAACGTTCAGATTGCCATGGCAACCACAGTGGATTTAGTCGAAATACAACCGCAATCTGAAATCATAATTCCAGTACATATTGGAAAATTCAAACATGGAACAACTGTAATTTTAGAACCTAAAGGAAACTTATCTATTGAACATCAGGTAGCAGGAGGAAAGACAATTTCTACAGTGCTAAGAGGCATGGCTTCATACAGACTTATGAATCCTACAAATTCAACAGTTTACATTCCAAGAAGGACTAAAATTGCGAAAGCCGAAACTATACAGTCTAACTGTGTTACAAAGTTCACAGAAGGATCATCAGCTCCTATAAACTCTCTTAGCCAAACAACTAGTAATCAGCTTTGTAGTGAATTTTCAGAACTAGGATTTAATTTAGACAATTTAGAACTTACAGTGGAACAAAAACAACAAATTCAAAATTTTCTTATTCGAAATAGGGACATATTTGCAAAGGATTTAAGTGAACTGGGACATACCAACTTGCATTTCCACACAATCTATACTGGTGATGCAAAACCAATTAGTGCTGCTCCATATAGACAATCTCCACAAATGCGCAGAGAATTAGATAAACAACTTGATGAAATGGAAAGATATAATATTATTGAGGAGTCTACTTCACCATGGCATAGTCCAGTCGTACTTGTTAAGAAAAGAAATGGAAGTATTCGCGTATGTGTAGATTTTAGGGCTTTAAACCGTATAACAGAACCCATGTCAGCAGTAATTCCAACTATGACTGATATATTTGACACTTTGGCAGATTCAAAAGCAGAAATATTCTCATCTCTCGATTTAACGTCCGGATTTTGGCAGGTCCCGCTAGACCCAGCAACTAAGCATAAGAGTGCATTCATTACGCATAAAGGTGTATATGAATTTAATAGACTTCCATTCGGTATGATGAACTCTCCATTGACTTTTCAGTGTTTAATGACAAAAGTGCTTAAGGACTTAAATTTCAAAATTGCATTAGTTTACATAGATGACATTCTTATTTTCTCAAAGAACTTTGAAGACCACCTTAATCACCTTCAACAAGTCTTTTCCAACCTAAGTGAAGCAAACCTGAAACTTAATCCTGAAAAATGTAAGTTCGCGACAGGAACAATCAAGTATCTCGGACATGTTATATCAAAAGACGGCATCCGTGTCAATCCGGAAAATACAGAAAAAGTAAACGACTTCTCCAAACCAACCACTGCAAAGCAAGTTAAAAGTTTTTTAGGAATGGCAAACTACTATAGGAAATTTGTGAAGGACTATGCCCACATAGCAGCTCCATTAACAAAGCTTCTAAAGAAAGATCAAAGATTCAGGTGGACTCCAGAATGTGATATTGCGTTTGAAAATTTAAAAGACCGTTTGACATCAGCTCCAATTTTATCGTTTCCTCATTTAGACAAACCTTTCATCTTAGCAACCGATTCTTCAGAGTTTTCAAATGGATATATTTTAAGTCAGATCCAAAATGGATTAGAACATGTAATTGCTTATGGCGGTAGACAATTAAGGGGTTCAGAACTTAAGTGGCATATTACTGACAAAGAGGCTTTGGCATTAGTGGAAGGAGTTCAACATTTTAAACATTATTTGGCAAATCAAGAGTTCACAGTATATACAGACAATATCTCAGTTAAGTATCTTCAAAAAATCAAAGATTGTCAGGGAAGACTTGGTAGGTGGAGTTTGCTGTTACAAGGATATAATTTTAAAATTCAACATCGCGCAGGATCTAAAAACCCAGCAGACTGCTTATCAAGACAAAAACATTTAGAAATTAACAATAGTGCTTCATATGACTCTAGTGAACTTGCAGACCATTTAGGCTCCATAGATATACCGAAAGAATATACTGAAGTTACATTTATATATAAGGGTGAAAATGAAGATGCAGTTATTGCCAGTCTACAAACCGTGACAATCAATGATATTCAATTAACAAATCTAGCCGAAGAACAAGGAACATGTAAAGACTTTGCCAATATTATTAAATACAAACAGTCAGGAAGAGTACCTCAGAATCCAGAACTTGCAAGGGCAGTCGTAGCCGAATCATTCAACTTTGAGTTAGAAGATGGAATTTTAAAACACTTCTACTCAAAACGTTGTAAGAAAGTGCCAAAAGATGAACGACTTGTCAAACAGATTGCAGTTCCAAGGAATCTCCGTGATTCAATACTCAAAGCCTATCATGACTGCATTCTGGGAGGAGGACATCAAGGATTTGAACGAACGTACGCTGCAATTCGAAACAAATATTTCTGGCCATCAATGTATAATGACATTAACCAGTACGTAAAAACATGTGAAGTGTGCCAGCAGTCAAAACGTGCCTTCAATTCAAAACCACCACCTCTCCAACCACAACCAACAAATGACATTTTCGGCCGATGGCATATGGATATTTTAAGTGGACTTCCAACAACAAAAGATAAATATAAACATGTTTTACTCGTAGTTGACAGCTATTCGAAATGGTGCGAAGCTTTTCCGTTAAGATCTGAGGAAGCAGGTGAAGTTGCAAATGTTTTATATAGAGAAATAATATCCCATTATGGTGCACCTAGGACCCTATTATCTGACCGTGGACGTAATTTTGTTTCAAATTTAGTTAAAGCTCTTTCGGAACTGTTCAATATTAAAAGACACCTTACTAGCTCATACCATCCGCAGACAAATGGTGCATGCGAAAGAATGAACTCTGTAATTTTACAAGCATTAAGAGCCTATACAAGAGATCAACAAGATGATTGGTATGATGTACTACCAGGAATTTTAATGGCCTATCGTGCTACGCCCGCCACTCAATCAACTGATTATTCACCATTCTTTTTACTTTATGGACGAGAAATGACATTACCTATTGACACTGCGCTAATACCAAAAGATCGTTTGGCACAAGACCACAAAATATTTTTAAGCAGAATTCTTCAAAATTTGGAAACTTCAAGAAAAATAGCTGCCAAGAACATCAAGCAAGCACAAGAAAGATATAAACAACAATACGACAAAAAATCAAAAGAACCTGAATTTCAACCAGCACAACGTGTTTGGCTTTATTGTACCAAAGTTCCTGTCGGAAAAGCACCAAAATTACATAGAAAATGGTCTGGACCTTATTATATTACCCGTATTGGACCCAATAGTACTTATAAACTTAGAAATTGTGCAACAAACAAAGAGGTTAAGTCAATGGTAAACGCGCAACGAATGAAGCCATATTACGATCCAAAAGACAGACCGACTAATTTACCAGAGGATTTTCAAAATGACAACGAAGAACTGAATCCAGAAGAAATACAAGATGACAACATCAATGATAATGATCAACTTTTACCAAACAACCATCAACAACCTGTGCCACAAATCAACAACAATGGAATAAATAGACAACAACCACACATTCCTTTAATTAACAACAATAGGCCAACTCAGAACCAACAACAGCAACTTCCTGTTGATAGAAACAACAACGGACAACAACAAAAGCAACAACCAGCACAAAATAGTGAAACAAATAAGAGAACTGCAGGCCCTTCAGGAGATTCAACCGTAAATGCACCAGTTAAAGACAACAAGCCATCTTGTCAGGACTGTAAGAACAATAAGTGTAACGCATTCAAAGAAGAGGAGATTCAACAAGTTTTATCGTCAGTTAGAGGTAACGGTACATTATATTATAAACTTAAGTTTACCGATAAATCAAGAAACACAGAATGGTATTTTCCGTGCAAGGTCCCAGCAAAATTAATACGAGAATTTCATGCGCAACGTACAATGAGTGGT
This sequence comes from Mytilus californianus, assembly GCF_021869535.1. Lineage (NCBI taxonomy): Eukaryota > Metazoa > Mollusca > Bivalvia > Mytilida > Mytilidae > Mytilus > Mytilus californianus. Next base: position 52,684,468 of record NW_026262679.1, on the reverse strand, counting down.
AAGAAAAGAAAACGCCCATTACAGCAGAATAAACATAAATTTTTCACAAAACCAGATCCAGCTGTTAATAGTGTACAATATATTTCAAGTAAAGTCACAGCTGATATAAGCACACAAACTGAAACCATCAATGAACAAGATCAAGCAAATGAACATCAACAATTATTAGCCGTAAGAATTGTTAACAACCGACCATACTTTTTAATTAAATCTGGAAATACTACAAAATACGAATCAATGACTTCAGTACCAAATACCGCTCGACAAGTTTTAATAGATCATAAGGAACGTTTCAAACAAGCCCTTTTACAACAAGACATTCAATATGCGATGGAGAAAAGATTAGGAAAGGAAAATCAACGCAACTGCAGTTTTCAAATAGCCTCAGATGGAAAAATACACGAAGTTCGATACAACATAGATGGCACAACGGAATATTTATCAGGATACAGGAATCCAGTCATTGCACCAGAGTGGGATGCGTTTGATAGTCTGTCAAATGCGTCAATAAATAACTTTATAAATGTGTTAGAAACACAATACAAAATAGAAATAAGTATGAGGAGAAGATAAATTTGTGTGTAGTACATGTACATTTGTTAGATATATTAATATTTTATAGAATAATAATAATGAATTGTAGCTACTATTTTTTATAAAGCCACAAAAATAGCCAAAGAATAGATTATGGAATAAAACCACATAGATTGGTAATATTATAGAGTAAAGCCACATAGATTGGTAATAAGAATATTAAAGAGTAAAGCCACATAGATTGGCAAATAATGAATTATAGAATATAGTTATTGTAAAAAGATAGTTACCGCTATTGTAAATATAGTGTATGTCTTGTATTTTTATTGTAATACTAGCTAGTATGTTTTTTTGTTGTTGTTTTTATGTTACATATTTTTTTTAAAAAGTATATTGACAACCAATGATTAAAACCATTTGGAGTTGGACTGGTCATTCAACTCCACACCCTGCACTTGTATAGGGCTGACCACCTTATACAAGGAGCATACAGCATAAAACATTTTCTTCATCTTATGTAATTTTCAGTCTTGAATTCTTATTTGCATTTGTCTTGTCTTATTTTTCATTTTCATTAGTCTTGCTTTTCATATCTTATCTGGCAATTTTCTTTATCTAGCAATTTTGCCTCAAATTGCATTTTTTATCTTGTCTTGCAAAATATGCGGTCTTTACATATACATTTTCTTGTGTATATTATAATACAAAACAGTTTATTCTGCACGATTATTGTATATATATTCTTTTATTTTGAATGTTTATTTTTGTACATAAGTATATTTTCTCATGTTTGGGGACAAACATATTGGAGAAGGGGGGAATTTGTCATAGGTGTTCTTTTATGTAAAAGTTTTTAAAGTGAATTTTATTGAGAAAATATATTATTTTAGAAAATATGAAATTATGAAATAATTGTATGACAAATTTTGATTTAATTACTCAGGTAAATTTTGTGAAACATGTCGCTTGTAAATAATTGCTCTGAGCAACGTTTTAGTATTTTGTCAATTGTCATTAATTAATCTGAGCAATATTAGGTTTTAATTAGTATCATAAATGTAATTAACTTGTATCTCTGTAATTGACATTATTCATATTTCACCTTTGGACATTTTTGAACAATAGTATTAATACTCAAATTATCTCAATTATCAAAATTATCAATGTCTGTCATTTTATGAGTAGTTTTCAGCATTCGCCTTAAATATCGGGGTCGAACAGTTATTCGTCAGTCTAGTCTCGTCGGTGTCATCCAGAAAGGAGTGCTTCCAAAGCCAACCAGGCTCGGTTACTCTGAGGAAAATCATCAACTCAAAAGACTCAAACTCGATCAACTCAACTCAACCAATCTTTGGACTTCAAATGAAACATTTAGTGGAAATATTTTAATTGAACTTTAACTTTGGACATATAGAACTTTCAACTTTAACTGTGATTTTGCATTAGTGACTTTCTAATTTAGAACATTTGGATTTTGATTGTTTGTTTATTGTTTTGGAATTATTATCAACATTTAGATCTGTTATTATATAAAACTGTTACAACTTGCTGCTTGCTTTATAGTTTTGCCTGCCATCGCTCAAGTCTTGCGAAAGACTGACCTCCTGTCCCTTGGGTGGTGCATGTTCGATAGTCCCCCTTAAACTCGACGTGCACTGGCTCTTGGTGACAAATATATAAAGACTCCTTATATTGATAACATCCACCACAACAGCCAATTATCACCATCCTGCCCATTATCTACATTCTTTGACCCAAAACTTGTCAAGTCATTGTAAAAACTAACAATAATACGACATCTTAATTTTTGACGATCTACCTAAAATTGCCATTGAGAGTGTTACTCAATCCAATCTTTGGATGCCCGACACTGAATTTATTAAGTATAAGTTGCCTGATCAACCAAAACCTCCAACAGGCATTGCTATCAAGGCACCTTTTGAAAAACTTTTATCACGATTTGTACAGGCCAGCTGCGTGTATGGTAGCATTCTCAGTTGAATCAAAAGATCGGTTTCTGCTTTGGATAAAAACTTTTGCTTTTCGCTACCATTCCCTATTTGGGGCTCTTGACAACTATACTAATGCAAGTGGACAGACAAAAAAAATACTAAAGAGGGCAACATAGGTGTCAGAAATAAATACTGACTCAAACAAACTATATATACTTACATTTCATTTATATATATATATAATTAATATATATCCAACAACCTTTCTCATAACAGTTCAAGGAACACATTATTTATCATGGGCAAAAACAGAGTTCCAATATCTTTAATCAATTGGTGAACACAATAGTCTTCTTGATTCATCAAACACAGAATACACTTTCATCACAACACAATTAGACCAAAGTGAGACAAAACCTATGAAAATGTCAACCCTTAGAATTGTAACGCCAAGAACACGATACTGTGATAAATAAACAATCTACTGAAAATATTCTTGCATCATTGCAACTATTAGAGAGTAAACTATGTGAAGTGTCAAACACCTGTGCAGGCTTAAAAGATGACAACCCTACAGATAACAATAACTATGATAGCAAAATGTCAGAACTAAATCAAAATCTTGATGACCTGAAAGAAAATCAACAAAAATTAGAAAAAGAGCTTCTTGTGTTATCATCTAATCAGATGAAGAAACAATTTGTAAGTTCAGCAGTCCTTGACAAGAAACTTGTAGACTTTGAAAAGTCAATTTTGACAAAAATAAATTTACAAAGAAACGAAGTTATACTTACACTGTCACATTAAAGGAAAATTCTGACTTAAGAAAGTGTTGACAAATTTGGATCGAGTCGTCAAACTCAAAACTATGAACACAAAATGAGGCTCTTGAGGAGCAAAATCAGTTTTTAAACAAGAAACTATCTGATCTTGAAAAACAACTTCATGAGATCAATAACATGTACCTGAAATTGAATACAAGGCAACCAAAAGCACACACAACCGATTTACAGGGCTTACAACACAAAATGATGACATGACAGATATAAGTGAAAAAAATCAGAGATGAACAAAAAGTAAAGAAAGATGATGATAACAGTTCATGCAAAAATCAGAGATGAACAAAAGGTAAAGAAAGATGATGAAAATTTTAACAGTATTCCTAAAGAAAAAACATACAGGTATGCTCAAGATCTAGAAATAATTATTGACTCTCATGGAAAGTCTATTGTCCTCAAAACTGTACAGAAACATACAATCCAAAATCAAGGTTCTTGGACCAGGAATGAAGAATATAAAGGTGCAGGGGAGACTATTCTTGAAACAACCAACAAAGACACCAGACATATTGTCTTAGGTGTAGGAAGCAATGACTTGAGTATTTAAACAACTACTGTATGTGTAAATGAAATGAAAAACCTTATAGAAAACACAAAAAACAGTCATACTCGTTCCCACATACATGTTTTACCAACATTTGATCGTGTGAAACAGCCCCATTTCAACAAAAAAGCAAAAGAATTCAATGAAGAAATAAAGAAATATTGCGAAAATCAATCAGATGTTAAATTCATTTTGAACAGTGACATAAGTGGTATTAACACATTCATTTTTCAAGAGGATGGCATTCATTTTAATCAATCAGGCAAAAAATGCCTCGTCAGAATCTTAAAAAACACATTTGAACCCAGTATTTAGACTTAAACCTTGTAATGAGTACAAAACTTCTATTTCTACAAGTAAAACACAAAACGGAAACTTAAAACATAAACCACTACCATGGTTGACAAAACAATGACAATCAGTCTTACAGGCAAAACTACATGTACAATGAAAACCAAAACCCCTATAACTATTATACCGGTAGTCAACAATATCATAACGCTAACAAAAAGTGAAATGAACCTACTTCTCAGTAGACTCAGTGAGTAGACTAATATTGAACTTGCACAATAATTCAGCTATAGATTTAACTGAAAAGCTATATAGTACAGTACATTTAGCCATATACTTTAATTAAGGCCAATTAGAATAATAAGCATTTATTATAGTTATTTTTATTTTTGTACAAAAATCACAATAGTATGTTTTAATTTTTTATTTATGTTGCTTGCAAATGTCATTAATTACATGTATATTGTAGTATAAACTCTTTAAAAGTATACTGTAGTCTAGGCACTATTACATACATATTGCTATCAATGTTTTTATGATACATAAAATTAGCACACATTTCATGAAACAGAAAAATTTAGATTTACTTCCCTTGTCCCATGTTTGAAACTCTCTATTGTGTTTTAAGTTAAAGTAAAAGAAACTTATATATTTATATATTATTTTGATAACTAAATGAAATAGAAAATATACACATTACACATATATATCAATGACTTATATGTCCCTGCATATATTAACAAAAAAGATCTGTAAAGTAATAATAATGGAGTTATTTCCCTTTCCCCGTGTCCTTTGTAAATAGATTTTTGACTTACTATATGAATATTGCCTATTGGAATAAACATGGTTTAAATGAAGATAAATTTCAGGATGATTTGTTTATTGAAAATGTTTGTAAATATGATATAGTTTTTTTTTGCTGAAACTATGTAATTTCTGAAATAAAACAGAACAACTTCTCAATATAGTTAAAAATAGATGGAACTTTCCTCAATTTAGAGAAAGACATATTTTTATGTTTTACTTACATCAAACCATATAATAATAAGGATTTTCTGAATTGACATTCACAAAAATGGAAAATGATATTTCTTTTTTTCTATCTTAAGGTGAGGTGATTATAAGCGGTGATTTTAATGCACGCACAGGTGGGGTTAAATGACTTTATTCAAAATGATGGTGTTAATGACAATTTTACAGACTGTCCAGTACCTGAATATTATACACCTGATTTACCCTTAGAGAGAAATCAATTAGATCAAAAAAACAATTTACATGGGAATCTACTAGTTGATATTTGTAAGTCCTCTCAAGTGAGAATTGTGAACAGAAGATTTCTTGGTGACTCACTTGGCTACTTTACATTTTGTAATAGTAATGGTAAGAGCACAGTAGATTATATGCTGACATCATAGAATTTATTTTATACCATCAATAACTTTATGGTAAAACCACCTACTGATCTATCAGATCATTGTTTAATAGCATTGAATATTTTTAATTTTAAACACCCTAAAGAAATAAAGAAGGAAGAACTATGGTCCCTTCCTGGTACTTTTAATTGGACCGATCAGAGCAAGGACATTTATATTGACCCTTTATTAGAAGAAAATTGTGCAGAAGACATTCTATCTTTAAACAAACTAATTGACAATAATAGTTTTAATGATACTGACTTCTTATTGACCAATTTAACTAATGAAATGTATTTAGAAGCCACAAAAAAATCAGTTTCTTTCAAAGCAAATTTTAAAAAATCCATCATACTGTACAATAAACTTAAAAATAAACTAGAAAAGGTTTTTTTCAATCCTTGATAAAACAAATAAATGATAATATAAATCCAAAGAACACCAAAGAATTTTGGGGTAGCATTAATAATTACAAAAAAAAAGAACAATAACTGTGAACCTGCTATTTCTGCCAAAGAATGGGAGATTCATTATAAAAATTTACTAAATGCTTCAAGTGAAAATGATAAAACTGATACTAATCAAAATATAGAGAACAAAGACCATAACAGTACTAATACATCCCTTAATGTCCCTATTACATGTAAAGAAATCAAAGACAGTGCATTAAGAAGTTAAAAAAGGGAAAATCTGGAGGTCCTAATCTGATAATTAATGAGTTTCTAAAGGTAGGGTCAAACACTTTAGTTTTACTTCTGACAAAACTTAAATTTTTAATAAGATACTTAATTCAGAAAAATATCCCAAATTTGGAACATTTCTCTATTGACATCAATTTATAAATCTGGTGACCCATCTGATTGTGGGAATTATAGAGGTATAAGCATAACAAGCTGTCTTGATAAAGTATTTACCTCCACATTACAAAAAAGACTTGTGATTTTCTTGAAACAAATAATTTATTATGTTCAATTCAAGGTGGTCTTAGAAAAAAATACAGAACTGTAGATCATGTCTTTATTTTAAAAACAATAATAAACAAATAATTGTTTAAATGCAAAAAGAAACTATTTGTGTGTTTTGTATTTCTAATTTTAAAAAGGCTTTTGACAGTATCTGGAGATCAGCTCTATTCTTAAAATTACAAGTAAAGATAAAGGAATCCAATGCAATTTTTATTACATACTGCATGACATGTACTCTAATATGTTATATTCATGTAAATATCAGAATATGTTTACTAAGCCTTTTCTTGCTAATCAAGGAGTCAAACAAGGAGACAGTTTAAGTCCTACTTTATTTAATATATTTGTCGATGACATAGGAAAATACTTTGATACCAAATCAACTAGACAAGTGCAGTTAATTTACATGATCAAAAATTGAACCATTTATTGTATGCTGATGATTTGTTATTGATATCTGAATCTACAACTGGTCTCCAGAACTGTCTTGATTCTTTGCAAAAATATAGTGCTGAATGGAAACTGGATGTGAACTTTAAAAAAACAAAAATTATAATTTTCTCAAAAAAAAAAGTAATTCAAGAAAATTTCTACTTTTATTACAGTTCTAATGCAATTGAAATCGTTGATTATTATAAAATTAGTTGATTTTCATAGCTCTGGAGAATTTATACAGGCAGTGTCAAGCCTCTCAGATAAAGCTAAGAAAGCATATTTTGCATTGTTCTAAACTCCCATACAGTGAAAACTTGTCTGTTAAAACTTGTCTCCAGCTTTTTAACTCAATGATTATTCCCTGTTTTAACTTATGGATCAGAAGTATGGATATCAGAATCCAAACCAAATTTTGAAGCTTTAGACAAAAGTTAATTTTAAACACATAACTCCATATTTAAAAACATACTTAGGGTTCATGGAAAGTCTTCCAATCTAGCAGTTCGGTGTGAATTGGGTACATTACCTATTGGCATTAAAAATGTTATCAACTTATGTATAAATACTATGTGCGTCTCAGTGATATTGGTGAACAGTCTGGTGGTCCACATGAAATTCTCAAGGCTGCTTTTGAAGTGGACAAAACTCTAACAAGTAGAGAAAATTCATGGTCTAATAAATTATCTGAATTATCAAAATATATTGGAATATATCCTTAAACAAGCATTGTAATATTAATTTCAAACAGAAACTAGAAGATTTCTACAAAAACAAAATTATATTTGAACTACCGGTATCTAAAATAAAAGATGAAAACTGTGGCAAACTTTTATTTGTTAGTAAAATTTATACTAAATTTAAACAACAAGAATATTTAAACTATAATGTTCCTAAATATCTCAGAAAAAAAGTCCCCAAATTAAGAATAAGTGCACACTCATTAGCAATAGAAACTGGTAGGTATGCAAGACCAATAATACGCTCTAATGAGAGATTTTGTAAATTTTGCACAGGACAAATTGAAAATGAGATACATTTCTTGATTGAATGTTCTCAATATAACAAAATTAGATTTAAATATAAAATCAATGAAATAAATTCAAATAATTCGAATGAAAATTTTATCAAAATTTTAAATCCCAATTCTGACAAGAACTAAAACCAATTTGTATGTATATTGAAGAAGCTCTTGATTTGAGAGACCACCATATGCATACTGTTTCATCGGATAATAATCCTTTATAGCCGCTTGTGCATATACACATATATCTTATATATAGATGACTGTGTTTTTAAGTAAAATTATGAAAACTTAGAATAATCATGATGTATATGTGTATGGTATCATCTGGGAACAGTATATATGTTCCTGGTATCATGAAGAATTCTGAATGTTATATGGTATCCATAGAACATACCTAGAATTGACTTATGACTTGTTGTTACATTGATCTTTACTTCATTTATAGTAGATGTTATTGTTGAATATATATTATTGTCTGTACTTGGATCACGCCTCTATTGTGCTCTTTCCAATAAAATTTTGAATTGAATATTACAAAATTCTTGGACATGTTTTAACCATATAATACCAGATAGATGTATAGTTCTTTGGGAAAATATTCTTCAAATAATATAAATATGTGCCCTTTTGTACTAAGAAGTGGTTTTTACAAAAAAATATGTTTTTATCACTTGAAATGTACCCCTCATAAAAGGGATAGTCATTACATTGAGGGGTTGTTCCCAACCTGTTTATATGAAAAGTGTTCATAAGAATTATATTTATAAAAAGCTAACTATGTACCAAAATGCTGAAATTAAATAATGTGTCAACGAAGTTACTGACTACAAGAGTACTTTAACGATAAAATATTTCCATGTACAAACCTCTGTCAGTGACGTAAAATGAAAAAAAAATGTATGTCACGTGATCAATATGTGGGTCTACTCGAAAAGAATAGTAAGCTGGTTCTCGGCTGACTACTTACTACACTTTGTTCATAGTTTGAGTGTAGCGTAATACAAGCGGATTCCAGTTTAAAAGAATAGAATAGAATAGAATCACAGGCACTTGTCTCAGAATTTTTTCCGCCTATATACCTTAATATAACGTTATATTAAGGTATATAGGAAATTTTTTTTCTGAGACAAGTGTCTGTGAATAGAATAGAATATTTTTATTTCCCAAATTACAGAGCCCATAAAAAGCATAAAATCAGTTGCAATTTGTTTGTACGTATTTATGCTTTTATCTTGGTGTGGAGGGGATATATAAATTCAGGGGTGTAGGGTACCATACCAATTAAAGTGAGGGACAAAACTATACGCCCCTCTCCCATTTTGTCATTTTTTTTTTAAATATTAAGTGACTACGAAAGAGGACATTGGCTTATTTCTAGACTATTAGACTATTATGATATAAAATATGGATTACATGTAAAGGTCTTTTTTTTGCTTGCCACTATAAGAAATCCCCCCCCCCTTTTTTTTCTCAACTTTTCTAGTCCTACTTCACTGATATGTATAAAAGGAATAAACAAAAATTTTACTCGCACATAGCTGATAGAATTGAGAAGCGCTAGTGTTAACGCAAAATCCCTAATTTATTAAAGACTAAATATCTCCAAACATCGTGATACATAAACCAGTACGCATTTTTTTTTATTTGTTTATTTGTGTTTAATCTTTTTCATTATGGTACAATCGTCTCAAATTTGTGTAATTTTCTAATTAAAAACGTCGTACAAGTCAGATACAAAACAAAAGCAGAGACATATATACATGTATATATGTCTCTGACAAAAGTAACAAAATAAACTGGATGGTAACAACCAGCCGTTTAGATTTTCTGCACTTGTAGTCCGGTCAAGGTCCTCGGCTATCGCCTCGGACTTTACCTGACTACTCGTGCAGAAAAAGTATACGGCAACGGTTGTTAACGGCCAGTTTTACCTTTGTTCTGTATTTAATACTAAAACCTAAAACCATGAGGCTCCAAGAACCTGCATTGTACTCTTGTAAACTATGCCTGATATTGGCAAAAGCATTTAAGTACATATCTTTGTAAGAATCATGCAGTGGGGGATACATGACAATGTCACTAAATTCATTTTTTTGGTCCTAAATTATAATGAGAACACAGGTAGCTAGATGAGTAAAATTCTTTATTTTCCCTGTATAATGTGCATTGCCATGGCAACAGCTACACAACATTTTGCCTGAATTATGAGTTATTAAAGTACGATGGAAGTAAAGTTCATCAATTAAAACAATATGGATTTTAACAAAGTTGACTAAAACACAAAACACCACACAATTCAAAAATGTTAAAAATTCAAATTTACTTATAGTTTATTTCCATAGCAGCTAGCTATTTATAAATAAATTAAAATTTTATAATAAAAAACTTCAAAATCGCCAAAGGATCTTCCCAGATGTAAAAAAAAAAATAGACTAAGTGCATGTATCTCTGACTTTAGTTTATGGAATCCCATTGAAAAGTTGAAGTCTTTGTAAACACTTACAGTAGTGTAAATATATGGCAAGAAATTAACCAAAAAATTTTTACTTTAAAAATTTCCAGATTTATAATGAGATTGATTACAAGTATGTTGTTATACAGAAAAGACATAAAGACATATTGAGGGTTGGTCATAAATATCAAGGATATATATGTTAAATGAGGAGCAGTTATTTTCTTTTGCTAAAATTAATGCTCTTAGGTCTGATATTATTTCACCTTAAGATAACCAAACTTTGTTTGGTGCTTCTATAAATAAGAGGGCGCATTACGTTTGATGGCAATTGGGAATTATTATTTTTTACGTTTGCGCGCAGCTTTTGATTTCATTTGCGCGCATTTATTTAAACAGGTAACAGTGGTAAAAATAAAGATGATTCATAATAAATATGACTTTAGTTACTATGAAATTTGAACATATTTGTAAATTTAAATTATATATTTATACTAATGAATTCTAAAAAAATTTAAAAAAATGATCATAGCTCAAGACATACATAGAAACAAATCAGTGGAACACATCATTAGCGTACGACGGATTTACTCTCCATATCCACAGGACACATAAGTTAGGGGATATATACAATTGCGAAGGTATTTCACCAGATTCCATTTTCCTTCAAGTCTTTAGACACCCAAGCGTGCTAGAACGTTCCGGAATCATTCCATGCTCACTACAATGAACAATTTTATTCAAATGTGTTTTCTTAAAGTTTCCAATATTCAGCACGTTAGTTACGATATATAATTTTATAAAATCAGTACTTTTAATCATTAGATTTGCTATGTTTTTACATTTCTATCTATATTTTATTTCCAGGACTAGTGCTTGTGCATAAAATAACAGACTTATCCTGCTCCAAAATCACAGTCAAATACATATATAAATCTACATGTATTTACCTGAGTTTACCTGTAAAAACATGCGCGCAAACGTAATCAAAACCTGCACGCAAATATTATGGTAATGTGCGCAAATGGAATGCACCGAAATAAAATACTTTTCCAATGTATTTGTTATAAATTATAGCGAATAGGTATTTTAGAAAGTTGATCAATACCAGAATGGAAAACATTTCGTTTTGAATTTTAACGCTAATAAACAAGCTATTATTTGAATCCAGGATAATTTTTAACTTTGGAAAATTGATACGAAATGAATGATGAAAACTAGGAATGGAAAGGGGGGTGGTTAGTAGTTAGTTCGTACTGATATATCAGTGGAAGTAAAATGAACCATGACATGCCTGCATGGCGCTTTAGTTTGGTTAGTTTTCATCATAAATTTCTCCCCCCAAGGGTGACTGGGGAATAGAAGTATGGTCACCATTGGTCTTCCTCCGACCGGCAGTAAAACCCTTGCTAAAGTGGGGCGTCCGTTTGGCTGTGCGGGATGTACAAATTTGCAGCCACGTCCGGTCAGAATGGGGACGTTAAATCCGATGTCGCGTGTAAAGAGAGTGCCACGCTCTTTGCACGTTAAGAAACCTTGCAACAACTCTTTGAGGGGTCCGTAGGTGACCTGTTACAAGGCTAATTTTCTGTCCCTATTCAATATACCCTTATTTCCCGTGGCGACCTTAATCCCGGACGCCCCCTTTACAGAACCTACCTATTGTATTTATTGTTAATTTGTTCTCGTCCTGAATATGCATGAAATATTTGCCAATGGACGTTAAGCAACCAACAATCAATCAATCATAAATTTCTTATCAATTTTACCGAATTCATAATTTATAAAGATTCAAATAATTCCTGGTTTTAAGGTCCTGGCTGATTGGAATTGTAATGAAGTCTCCGGATACAAATTCTATGTGTGCATTTTTTCCCTGTCAATGTCCATGTCATGAAACTGATTTTGTTATACACTGAACAAATTGGTAAAATAAAGCGAGTAACACCTCACCTGTGCTTCAGTTGATAAAATAATCTGTCTATGTTACAAGTACCCTCCCACGTCCACTCTGTTTTTTTGTTAGATGTACTTCTATTTGTATCTATCTGATGAGTAAAGCCTTTGTCCCAGGTAAGAGGAGGGTTGGGCGCCCGCTAACATGTTTAACCCCGCCACATTCTATATGTGCCTGTCCCAAATCAGGAGCCTGTATTTGAGTGGTTGTTGTTTGTTGCTGTTGATCATATGTGTTGTTTGTTTATCGTTTTGTACAGTTCTTGTATTGTTCTGTTGCATCACTGTCCCGGGATTAGGGGTAGGGTTGGGCGCCCGCTTACATGTTTAACCCCGCCACATTCTGTGTGTCTCTGTACCTAGTCAGGAGCCTGTAATTCAGTGGTTGTCGTTTGTTGCTGTGTTACATATATGTTTTTCGTTTATTATTTTGTACATGAATTTGACCGTTAATTTTCTCGTTTGAATTGTTTTACATTTGTCACAATTCGGGGCCTTTTATAGCTGACTATGTGGTATGAGCTTTGCTCATTGTTGAAGGCTGTACGGTGCCCTATAGTCGTTAATTTCTGTGTCATTTGGTCTCTTGTGGAGAGTTGTCTCATTGGCAATCATTCCAAATAATTGACTATTATCCTAGGCTAGTGATATGACTTTGTTGACTGGTCATTCCAGATAATTGACCACTACCCTAGGCTAGTGATATGACTTTGTAAACTGATCACTCCTAAAAATTGACCACTACCCTAGGCTAGTGATATGGCTTTGTTAACTTGTCATTCAAGATAATTGACCACTACCCTAGGCTAGTGATATGAATTTGTTAACTGGTCATTCCAGATAATTGACTACTACCCTAGGCTAGTGATATGTCTTTGTTAACTGGTCAATCCAGATAATTGACTACTACCCTAGGCTAGTGATATGACTTTGTTAACTGGTCATTCAAGATAATTGACCACTACCCTAGGCTAGTGATATGACTTTTTTAACTGGTCATTCCAGATAATTGACCACTACCCTAGGCTAGTATATGACTTTGTAAACTGGTCATTCCAGATAATTGACCACTATCCTAGTCTAGTGATATGACTTTGTAAACTGATCACTCCTGATAATTGACCACTACCCTAGGCTAGTGATATGGCTTTGTTAACTCGTCATTCAAGATAATTGACTACTACCCTAGGCTAGTGATATGACTTTGTTAACTGGTCATTCAAGATAATTGACCACTACCCTAGGCTAGTGATATGAATTTGTTAACTGGTCATTCAAGATAATTGACCACTACCCTAGGCTAGTGATATGACTTTGTAAACTGATCACTCCTTATAATTTACCACTACCCTAGGCTAGTGATATGGCTTTGTTAACTGGTCATTCAAGATAATTGACCACTACCCTAGGCTAGTGATATGAATTTGTTAACTGGTCATTCAAGATAATTGAACCACTACCCTAGGCTAGTGATATAGCTTTGTTAACTGGTTATTCCAGATAATTGACTATTACCCTAGGCTGGTGATATGTCTCTGTTAACTGATCACTCCTAAAAATTGACAATTCCCCTAGGCTAGTGTTATGTCTGTTAACTAATCACTCCTAATAATTGACCACTACCCTAGGCTAGTGATGTGACTTTGTTAACTGATCACTCCTGATAATTAACCAGTACTCTAGGCTAGTGATATGGATTTGTTAACTTAACTGATCTGATAAATGACCACTACCCTATACTAGTGGTATGGCTGTGTTAACTGGTAATTCAAGATAATTGACTACTACCCTAGGCTAGTGATATGACTTTGTTAACTTAACTGATCTGATAAATGACCACTACCCTATACTAGTGGTATGGCTTTGTTAACTGGTCATTCAAGATAATTGACTACTACCCTAGGCTAGTGATATGACTTTGTTAACTGGTCATTCCAGATAATTGACTACTACCTTAGGCTAGTGATATGACTTTGTTAACTGGTCATTCCAGATAACTGACGACTACCCTAGGCTATTGATAGGACTGTTGACTGATCACTCCTGATAATTGACCACTTCCCTAGGCCATTGATATGACTGATGTCTGATGACTCATGCTTATTGACCACTAGCCTGGGCTATTGATATGACTTTGTAGGCTGATATGACAACCATAATTTGTGTACCTTCAATTGCTGCTGTCTAAAACCATTACCAATCTCTCCAGTTTCTTTTTCGATTGATGAATATTATCAACCTATCCAGTCACTCAAAAGTGTTATAGTCAAATTAAAACACAACACATAATAAGTAACTGGAAAGGTACAGCAATTGCTGAAACAAGAAATGTAGATAAATAAATACTCCTTGCACTTTAGTTTTTTATATTAACATGATTAAGTGGACAAGTGAAATTTATATATTTGACCTTAGGATGAAATTTTTAAAAAAATTGTCTAAATTCCCTTAGCAGAAAATTCCCTTACTCCTAGTTTTTACTTAGAACTAAACAAAAAGTAATCAGCTTGTTTTGAACATAATATATCATTTGTAAATTTACCTTTTAAGAGCATATATATATATATAAATTATTAATAAAGATACTTCCTTTATTCACAAATTTAAAAGGACAGAATAAACTTAAAGGGGTACATAACTGGACACTGTAAATGTTAACTAACAGAAAGGGTTTATGGGGCATTCCCTGCTCAATTTGCACACCTCTTAGCAGATTTTTACGTCATTATGTCCAACTTTTCAAGAAGACTGTTTAAACCTGAAATAATTTTTACACTGATAAATTTTGATGTCACATTTGTAAGGCTACACTTATAAATATTTTAGTTTGCCCTTACCCTACCCAAAGATACATTTTAGAGACAGTGGGTAGGTTGGTAGGCATTTTCTTTTTTCTCACAGCAAAGGGAAATTGAAGTGTCAGATGTGTTTTAGTCTTCATGCCTATCAGATTAAAAGAAAACTTTTTCACATCAGAACAACAAAAGAATTTGGGTAGGCAGCCATGTTTTGGGTAGGTAGGGTTAGGGCAAACAAACATATATTCTTTTGTATGGTCAATGCATTCCTTTAAAAATAAACAGAATGCAAGGATTACTACAAAAAATTTATAAAATCAGTTAAAGTTAATAACCAGATAGCATGTCTAAATGTTATGATAATCTTAGATGTCTGTAAAATTGTGTACTGATGTTTTTGTTCAATAATATGAAAGAACCCAGGTTTTTAGTTACATCTAAAGATGTCATAGTTTATTTTTATGATAGCTTGGAAAATATATATTTATGGATCAATGGGTAATGATTTTCTTCTGAAATTTATATGAACAAAGGGTACATGTATATATGTACAGATTCTTGCAAACAAAAATACATGTACAATAAATGTAAATGATTGGGGTGTCTGGTTTACAACAACAGCCAGATGTCTGTACCAAACCCTGTAACTGTGTGCAAGATGAAACAAACACCCTAGCCCTACCCCCTTCGACCATATGTTAATGATGGGATAATAGGTAGCAGTAGTCCAGATAATTATGACCAAAAAAAATAAAATAGCCTTTCAAGACATCATAATTATTGGTCTAATCAGTAATTGAGTAAGGCTAAGGTTTGGTTTTACATTGGTTTATTCTGAGACATATATACAAGTGAATATGTGTCTCTCAAACACTGATTTAGGGGGTGAGCAGGGTGCATTGGACCCCCCTCTTGTAGGGAAAATTTGGTGGATATATAGGGAATCACCCAGGCATGACTGGAGCATATATAGGGACTGGACTACAGATCAGATATATAGCCAATAAATCGTCTACAGTAGGGGCATACGTTTTTTCCGTTTTTTTAATGTATGTAGACGATTGACGCGCTATAATATATTACATATATTTGACCTATAGTCAAGAGTGAAGTCCCTATGCCATGGACACAATATCTAAAGTTGATTCAGTATTCAAAATACTTATTTTGGTATCGTCTCTGTTCCAGTGATATATGCCCTACATCTTGGGAAATATCTAAGAACTTCTGAACATATCATGCCAAGAAATCCTCGCTAAAAATTCCGGTCGACCTCCCACGGCATCCATTAGAAGTTAAAGATTTGATTTCATTCAATAAATTAATTTATGACCCGCGTGTACGTCTCACTTAAAACACAGCCATATACCAAATGGTCAAAACTAATCATCCATGTAATTTGCTCTATGGGATGTTTGCAAAATTTCAACGGAGGCAATTTCTTGGCATGGGAGAAAGGAAGAAAAGACCATTCACAATTTGTCTTACATTTGTTTTTCTCTCTTTCAATTAAATAAAAAAAATATATAAACCTTTCAGATGTAGAGTTCATAAGAAGGAAATATTCCCTGTGGAACACCCCCACCCCCACCCCCCCCCTTTTTGTGCTCTCTATTTTCAACCCTCTAATCTAATTAAAACTAAAACTTTGATTTCTAACCGATCTATTCATGTACCGGACCGGCGACTTTTTTTATTTAATAAGAAAATCTACAGTGCCGTTATACACATGCATGTTGATTGCTTGGAGTCCCCGCCCGAAATGAAAGAAATAGTCTAAATCCAAGATACTATATTCCTGAATCACGTGATTTTTACTACGTGTAGCTTAAATTAGAATAAATACCGAATATGGAAAGTGAACAACAATTCAAAACATAAAGTTCGTTGGCAAATAGAAGAAAAAAAAAGATTATGTTTGGCAAAGGGTACCGGGGTAATCCTCTTTGTGTTCAAAATATACATGAAATATTTGCCACTGCCCCTTGTCTCGGTTCTATGAATGTTTACCCTGAGTTTTCTATCAGTTACATGCCAAGAAATCCTCGCTAAAAATTCCGGTCGACCTCCCACGGCATCCATTAGTAGTTAAAGATTTGATTTCATTCAATAAATTAATTTATGACCCGCGTGTACGTCTCACTTAAAACACAGCCATATACCAAATGGTCAAAATTAATCATCCATGTAATTTGCTCTATGGGATGTTTGCAAAATTTCAACGGAGGCAATTTCTTGGCATGGGAGAAAGGAAGAAAAGACCATTCACAATTTGTCTTACATTTGTTTTTCTCTCTTTCAATTAAATAAAAAAAAATATATAAACCTTTCAGATGTAGAGTTCATAAGAAGGAAATATTCCCTGTGGAACACCCCCACCCCACCCCCCCACCCCCTTTTTTGTGCTCTCTATTTTCAACCCTCTAATCTAATTAAAAGTAAAACTTTGATTTCTAACCGATCTATTCATGTACCGGACCGGCAACTTTTTTTATTTAATAAGAAAATCTACAGTGCCGTTATACACATGCATGTTGATTGCTTGGAGTCCCCGCCCGAAAAGAAAGAAATAGTCTAAATCCAAGATACTATATTCCTGAATCACGTGATTTTTACTACGTGTAGCTTAAATTAGAATAAATACCGAATATGGAAAGTGAAACAACAATTCATAACATAAAGTCCGTTGGCAAATAGAAGAAAAAAAAGATTATGTTTGGCAAAGGGTACCGGGGTAATCCTCTTTGTGTTCAAAATATACATGAAATATTTGCCACTGCCCCTTGTCTCGGTTCTATGAATGTTTACCCTGAGTTTTCTATCTGTTACATGCCAAGAAATCCTCGCTAAAAATTCCGGTCGACCTCCCACGGCATCCATTAGTAGTTAAAGATTTGATTTCATTCAATAAATTAATTTATGACCCGCGTGTACGTCTCACTTAAAACACAGCCATATACCAAATGGTCAAAATTAATCATCCATGTAATTTGCTCTATGGGATGTTTGCAAAATTTCAACGGAGGCAATTTCTTGGCATGAGTAAGTTTATCGTAGATATTTCGACACTTGTACAGTTGAGATACCAACTTTCGCTTGTAACATAAAAAATATTGTTTTCTATTGATAGAAGAAAAACAGGAACAAAGACTATAAATTAATTTAAAAGTAACTTTTCAATCATTCTCTTAAAAAAATATGGAGACGTTTAAAAGTTTTAATATCCGTTTCACTCCTTAAATGAAGTTTCAAAAGTAATGATTATATCCATTCAAATAGCAAAGTTCTACAAGAAGGTGTAAATAAGTTGAATACAAATCTTCGTTTAAAGGATAAAAGCATTAGTTTATATGTGAGAGTGGAATATTCCATATCCCAGCGAGCAGCCTACGAAAGATATACGAGTTATGCCGCTTTGTACTTATGTTCATTTTCAACGAGGATGTTTAAATAACACAGCAGTACGGTGACCTATAAGTACTTATATTTTAACTCTGGTGGATAGTTGTCTCATTGGCAATCATACCACATCTCTTTATTTTTATATTCTACTAATGATCTGACCTTTATAGGCACCTACCAGTCATTCTTTGTGTTCCTAATCATTTTTGTAATTTTCGCTTTGAACCTAGCTCCCTTAGTTTTAAAGATAACAGACAAAACTGCAAAAAACAGTAATAATCAACATTTTAGGGGCAAAATGATTTTCTAAAAATTTCTTGGTAAAGGACTTGTCATGCTGATAATGTTTTGCAATTTTCCCTTTTAACCTAACTCCTTTAGGTTTTACGATAACATTCAAAAACGTCGGAATTGGAAAAATTGGTATTTTAGAGGCAATAACAGCTACTCCATATAAGGTCTTCAGATTTTTCTAAAAAATTTCAAGTAGATAAAAATTGACATGCTGATCAATCCTGAAATTACCATTTTTCAAAATAATACCCAAGAAATGCCCAAAAAGTTGAAAATTCCTAAATTCAGGGACAATAACTCAAAGAACGGGTAAGCAATTTTTTCAAAAATATTAAGAGTAGATAAAGCTTGTTGTTATAACCATTTTTAACCAGTTTGTTTTGTTCTTATTGTTATACTTTTCGATATATTCGCAAGAAGCAATTTCAGAGACGAAGATTTTCAAATTTAAAAAAAAAACAGACGACGAACACGCAAAGTGATGACGAACTTTAAAAAATGTGTTCATATGTTACGGTATATTGCATTATAACAACATATCGTCATGTTAAGCCTATAATATTTGCCACTGATAGTTAAATCATCTTTACCGATCCGCAATAGCTTAACCTCTTATCACCGGATCATGAACTGTTGAGTTCACCTCCGTTTTGTTTTTATTGTGATCGTTTTGCTCAAAATTTGGTTTTATGTGAATATTCTATAGACCGTATGTCTTTTCTTCGAATTAGTTTGTACACGGTGTTGCCTGATTTTCTTCGACTTCAGTTTTTATGGCCTTTTGGTAGCGAGAAATAGGAGCAAAAATATCGTACTGTTCTTTCAATTTTCATCGTCTTAAATATATCCACTTTGATAACGTAACATTATATGCTTTTTTTTTAGCTATTCGTTTATTTTTTGGAACATATTACATAAGAAAAAACGTATATTATGTCCCCACTTTTGACAAACAGTACAACATATTTGTTTTTTTAATTTTTGTAGAAAACAAGATATTCAGGCGTACAGACTATCGATGATGTTAAAACGTTAAAATTTAGGATTGCTGCTACACAACAAAGCACGCGGCAATAATGGAACGACCATTTAACTTCGGAAAGGGGGGTATGTTTTTTTCCCTAAAAAATATTCTGATCCTCAATTTGACGAAAAAAAGTATTGTGGTCAAGCAGATGACAAAAAAAATATACTGAATCCAGATTTTCCCCATACCTTATAATGTAAAAAAATCTGACTCAGACAACTAACCCCCCCCCCTCCTTTGAAGTTAAATGGTTGCTCCCTAAGGAGTATGATCAAACATGTATCAAAGGCTAGTCTGTTCGCAGTGAATAGATAGAATAATGTGGATTCAATTATTTTCATGGGTACCAATTTTCGTAGATTGAGGAAGAATTCTAGTTTCGTGGATATTTAATTTCGTGGTTTTGCCAAAGTCTGCTGATAATCCTATAGAACATTTGTAATCCTATAAATATTTAGTTTCGTGTTTTACCTTTATCCACGAAATTCATCAAAACTGGTACGTCACAAATAATGAAAAAATCACAGTGGAGTATATATATCAATACACAATATGCCTAGCTCTACAAAAAGTAACATTGAAGTTGAAATCCATCCAATTACATGCACCAATATTGCGGAAAAACATAATCATTTTTGTAACGTATATTTGCATTTTGATAATTTTATTGAATACTATAGACTAGATGTCATACAAGAACACAATTCATTTGAAGAAATCTGTTTGATAAAGAGGTTTTATATCCGGTTCGTCTGCTGATTCCACGTGCATGTTAGCAATGTCGTCCCTAGATTCAGGTGGTTTGTCAATAATGTCTAAATCTAATAAGTGTTCAAAATCACCCTCACGTAGACTATGCAACCAATTAAATACTTTCAAATTCCTATGTGCTCGGTTTAATGATTGGCCTCGATTCCACCATTCTAAGTCTCTGATTTTGATTTCGTGATATCGGGGTCGACCCATTCTTACCTTTATGTCTGTTCGGATTACATTACTAAGGTATGGTGATATCCTCATTTTCTGTATGATTTTTGGTTTAAATCCGTAATCATCATCAACAAATTGCGGAAAATCCTGGCATCTCCCAACTGTTTTTTGTAATGCATTATTTTCACCGTAACCGGTAACACGTTCCAAAGCTGATGTAGTTGTTTTAATTCTTTTTTGAACACGTGTAGTAAGGCCACGCCTTAAATCCATCTCCAGGATTTCCTTATCCCCTTTCCACATAGTTTCCGGTTTCTCGTATGTTGTCGCAGGTGATATTGAGCGTATTGACGGTGTTGTACATGACACATTTGAACTGATTTCCGAACGTGCCGATAGGGCTAACCGTGAATGAGTCGATCTTCTTCTAGGTCTACCACTTCTACTTTCCTGTCTTTGACGCGCCATGGCTAACTGACGTTCCCTTGATAGTTGTTGTCTAGCCTCCTCCAAATTAAGACCCTTACTGAGAGGTGTATGTCCTGCTGAAAGGGTACGTAACTTTTTCGGTTGTCGTGGCAACGGAATATTTTGGTTTAAAGTAGTTGTACTTCCACTTTTCTCAAGTTCCCTGTTGTATCTTATTCCGCTTTGTTTTCCACAATTAAATATCATTTTTCGTTCGTTTGGATCCATCAACTCAAACGCCTCTGATTCAAACTGACCTTTATTTGTACCAAACGTATCAACCTGAAGTACATTTTGAGCTCTCATGAATTTTTCAAACGCGCCTAGACTTCTCTTATTTGCAAGCTCTACCCATTTACTAGGAATAGGTTCTGGCGATTGTCGTTCTTTTATTTCATTTTTATGTCTCCCCCTTTTCTTAGATTTTAACTTTTGAAAAGTAACTACATCGGATTTTTCTTCAAGAGACGAAAGTTCGAACAAAGATGAATAGTGAGTTGAAATCGAATCGTCACTAGGTGTACGTTTCAGACGTCCAGTTTCAATATGTTTATGTTTTTGATCTTTTGAATTAAAAGAACGCTTCACTTTCATTTCACTCACCGATCGTCGCAGTTTAAAAGAATCGTTTTGACGTCGTTTAAATTTTGAGTCTTTTTCTATTGTGGTACCTTTTCTTTCACTTTTAGATCGTTTAACAGCACTAGGAACACGCTTGGTTCTATCTAAACTAATTTTCTCTCTATCTTTTCCTAATTTTCCAGAGAATATCGGTTGCAAAGCAGGTTTCTCCATTGGTTCGATACTTTTTATCACATAGTCCGACATCCATGACTGTAAAGCGCGCGAAAGTCTGCCTTCGTCTGTTTCCTCGATACCCATCTCAGAAAATGCTGATGGGAGCCTTGTTTCGTCGAAATCGTCAGAACAGTACCAGGAAAGGCGGGAACTAGTCTGCCATGTCTCATTACCGTATCCTTCTTCGCTACACACGTCCATTGGGTATTCATATGTATTCAATGGACCCATTATTCCATATAAACAAATAATGAGTTTAGTATTTGTTTATTGTTTTCAATTGACAGTTTCTTTCTAAACATAAATGAAATAGATCCCAAATATATCAATTTACACGGAAATACAATTGATTGCATTAGTTTACCAACATCTATTTCATACGGTAATTAGAGAATAATTTTCTCATATCAACTCTATTGAATTACCAGTCGGTTTTAACTTTCAACCTTTTTTCAATATTGATCACAAATTAAAAATCATTTGGTTTCATAAATCTTTACACGAAGAGTATTTAAATAGGCCTACAAATTTAATCTTTCTATTCGAAGTAGGTTCAACACCGAAACACGGTAACGACAAGTGGCGCGTGTAATAGTTTAGCAAAGTTCACTGTCATTCAAATCAGGTGGCTCAAACAATTTTGATTATATCTGTATTGACAAACTTCTCTGTATACATATTAACAAATTCCATTTCTAAGTCGATAATCAATGTTTGTATTATAATTCCCTATTGAGATTTTATTTAAATACGTCGATTGTTTGTTGTTAACGTATGTCTAACGATTACTTGTTATAACAATCACTTCCAAGGCGTCGATAACAGTCTTTACTTTGTAGATTTCCTCAATTAGTTCAAAGTCTTTCTTTCTTCCTGTGAAGTAAGGAATAAACATGTTAT
Organism: Mytilus californianus; assembly: GCF_021869535.1. NCBI lineage: Eukaryota > Metazoa > Mollusca > Bivalvia > Mytilida > Mytilidae > Mytilus > Mytilus californianus. Next base: position 52,661,444 of record NW_026262679.1, on the reverse strand, counting down.
CTTTCGAAAAATAAATAAATAATAAATACATAAAATAATAAAAGTAAAATGAAATAATCGGTTATAAATCTTATTAATCTTGCTGTATGTAGGGCCCTATGGTTACATACTTTATAAAATATAAGGATATGTGGAATGACTGCTAATGAGACACCAGAGAAAATTACGTTGATGTAAGCAACAACTGGTCACCGCACAGTCTTCAACAATGAGCAAAACTCATACCGTATAGTCAGGAATAAAAGGCTCCGACATAATACCATGTAAAATAGTTCAAATGAGATAGCCAATGACTCCATTTATGATAAAACAACAAACGAAAAACAAACATAACAGACAGCAACCAACACAACCACTGAATTATTGGCTTCTGACTTGAGATAGATAAATATAAAAAATGGCGTAGTTAAAACTGTTTGTGAGCGCTCACCACACCCCTTTAAGCTGGGACAGTAGTATAAAAAGACAACATACGACAGTATTGTAAAAAAAAATGGTTGGATTGATACGAAGCACACAATAAAACAAATAACATTAACCCAAAAGAAACTAAGTACCAATCTAAGAGTATTCACAGTTACATAAAACTAGTTCAAAGCCTTTTACTACTAATAAATACAAAATGTTCTCCCAGATTGAAGTGTTAATTTGTTTACATCCAACGGATAAAGTGTAAAGAGGAGATGCCAGAACTTGCCACCCAGTCTAAAAATGATGGCTCAAAATTAATGTCCAAGTGGGCAAAACATTACATATTCTTCTTGACTTTTCACTCTATGTAATGTATATTGTATTGAATTAAGAAAACTAGTTTTAATTATTATTCAAAATTAAGATTCCACACCCTAAACAGCCCAAAGAAATTCCTATCGACAGTAGGTTATGCTCAACCCCATATTTTGACTGTGCAATAGAATATGGTCATTTAGATTCCTCCCGTCTGGCATCAAAACCCATGCTGAAGATGCAGTTCGTTTGGCTATTCGGGATGTATCAATACGCAACCCCATCCGGTTGGAATGGGGACGTTAAATCCGATGACGTGTGTTGTTGGCGTGCCAAGCACTCCGCACGTTTAAGAACCATTGCAACAACTTTTTGAGGGGTATTTAGGTAGCCTGTTGAAAGGCAAATGTCCACGTTAATAGCGTAGTATACACTCTTACACCAAAGGTAGTCTTAATCTCTCTTCCTTCTTTATGATCGACCAACTTTGCCAAACTCATACGAACAGTCTTAATTGTGTACAAAAATTTCGTCCTCAATATTCATGAAATATTTGCCACTAATCGTTAAGCAAATAACACTCAATCAATCAACCAATCTCCCACACTCCAGATAGACGCATCATGGAGCAAGGGCTGACCACTTCGTCTAGTCGGGTTGCTGTGTCAGTTGGTGTGAATGTTTAGCTTAGACTTAAGCGGGTAACCGTGATATAATGATATGATATTCTGCAGTAAGGCACGTCTAGTGGGGGTTGGTTTTGCAGAATTCATAAATACACAACAACTTCCGGTTAAAATTAAGACGTTAACTGCGATTTCACGTGCTGTCATTGTCCACGCTCTATGTTTTGAAAAACCCTTGCAATAAATCATTGAAGCACCCGTAGATTATTTCTAACTGTACCAAACAAAGTTACCCTCTTTTTACAATGGCAGTCTAACCATTTCTGACAGCGCAGAACCTAACACATTGACTTATTGTTGCATAATAAAAGTTGATATGGTTTTTATCCTGAATATGCATGACATATTTGCTACTTAACGTTAAGAAACAAAAGTCAATCAATATTATTTTTTTTTATATTTTTAACTATTAACTAGTTATAAAATTGAGTCTTTTTGTTACCATTAGGTCACTACCTCTGTTATTGAATTGGATTGCCGTAGAAATTTTTTCAGTTTCATAGAGTGAAAATTGTCAGTTTGAGTGTAAAAATCATGATGAAAGTTGAGTACAGTCATGTACCATCGCCAGAGAAAGACCAAAATTCTTTAAAGTTCTTTAACACTTATAGAGCGAGGCACCCTCTCTTTACGAGAAGTCGGATTTAAAGTCCTCATTTCGACTGGACGTGGCTGTGTATTTTTACATCCCACACACGTTATTAATAGTTGTACTTCTGGAACGGGAGAAGTCCATGGATCACCATATTTATACACATAGTCAACCCTTGGGATTGAAAGATATTTGATAATAACAAACTAAATTGTATGAAAAGATTATGATACTTTTCAAATAATTTATGAATTTCTCTTTTTTTTTCATTTTTTGTTTGTTTGTTTATCTCGTTTCGTGTTGTTTTATTTTTGTTGTTGGTTTTTTTATTGTTTGCTTTTAAATTTCTTGTTGTTTAACAAAAGTGGGTGTGGTGCATGTCAGTGGGACAACAGGAAGACATGGAGTATACTTAAATTGTTTTTGGTTCAGTTTTATAGACCAGCCCCTTATTGTATAGAAAATACTTAACTTAATATCGGATCAATACGATTAAAAATGTTTGTCCTTGGCCAAGAACAACCTGCTTAATCGAAAAAACATTTTAATCAGATTTCAATTTTAATCTTTTAATCGTATACCTATCATTAAAGCTCTCGAAAGACTTCCATTTGAACCCCCCTGGTTGACAAAATAAGCAAAAGGGATTCAAATCGAAGTCTTACCGAAAATCTACTTAGAAATGTTTTTACGCAACCTAAATATTATTTTAATTCCTTGGGATGGTGACCTTTTCCTTCAAATACATTGTCGACGTGCATAACAATTATATCAGATTATTAAAGTTTTTAATTTTCATTTTACCTTTATTGATTTTTATATTGATAACCTGGTCATGTATAATCTTCCAAATTGAAAGAAAAAGTTTAAACATATTTTCGGTTTCAGTTATTTGATTTTAAACTTTTTTGTCTAAAAGTACTTCAATGCCAATTTGCTAAAACACTTATAGGAATATGGTAAATTGTCGATCTAAACACGCATGAAATATTTGCCACTGGACGTTAATCAACCAACAATCAATCAATTAATGGCAAATTCAACATAATTATGTGCGCAAGTACAAGATTGATTGTCCTTAAAAATTGAAATATGTATTTAAAAGAAATTGTTTTGCTCGTTTATAATACCTAACATGTATTAGACCATTCTTAAGGAATGACTGTAAAATATTTTTTCTGTCTATGAAGAAATAACATCAAAAATGTGGTGCACACTGAATAACTCGCGTAGCGGGTTATTTAAAAGTGTGCACCACATTTTTTAGGTTATTTCGAATATACAGAAAAAATATTACAGTCATTCCTTATAATTTAATTCTAAAAAGGAGTAAATCATGATAAAAACGACGTCACGGTCACATGACAAAATTATGTCTATGAGCTGATAGTCAAAACACTTTCAGCCATTCAGAAGACGTGTTACATCCAAAATTAAATAATTGAAATATGCATGTAAATCATAGGATTGTTGAACGCAACAAGAGGCTGATATTCTAGAATAATTTGGGGAATTAAGAAGCAGGGATCATATTGATCGGGTTGCCCGTATATACTAGTCGCGAAGCAGACAGGGCCTCATATGTTCTATTCTCTGCATAATGGTATGTTCCAGATAACCTCTGTATGAATTTATTGTCCACGTGTTGGTCAGATATCTTGAAGCGAAATATGTTCTTAGAAATATGTGTTATATCATGTGAGCTTCTATATGCTGGTTGCCGGAGACCTTACATTTGAGCAAAATATAAGGATTTGTTTATTCTGTACAATCATTTACCAGGAGAGCACAAAGATTTATAATATGAATTATCACTTAGTACTTACTATTATCAATCAATCCAATATTTCATTTTATATTGTACTGTTTTCTTTGTATATTGTTGTTTTAGGTACACAGAGTCCTACCAAGTTTTCGTCACTATTCTTTTTTTTTTATATTTTTATTGGAAGAGGACGTCTCTAATGTTGTTATAACTTGTGTCTAATCCCTTTTGCTATTTTTGCGAATAAAATGTTTTTAAACTAAGCCGTTTTTCATACATGAAACGAGAAATAGGATTTTAATTAATTTTTCGGAATATTATCTGTCCGTTAAAGCACTTTCTAAGCATTCGACAGCAAGACATCATACCCAAAGCAGGACTACTCCTCAATCATTAAATAAATGACGACTTTCATCAATGACCTTGATTCTTAATTTGCGGGAAACATTGTTCTAATTCTGATGTTATGTACAGTACATGCGAACGTGTTTCTATGCTCTTTACAACTTTTGCCAAGAGAGGTTTGCAAATCAATAGAAAAATCTTCTTTAGTAAAAAAAAATACATATGTACATAGAACGTCTACTTTGCTAATATAAATCATATAAAACCTTGACATAAAAGATCATAAAATATTGAAATCATAAAATCAATTTCATTTGGACAATTGAATTTAAAATACTGTAAATAAAATTTATTAAAATGTTTACATTGAACCGAGCGAACAAGCAATACTATTATGCACAATGAAAAGAAACAAAGTAATTCTTATTTTCTAAAAAAGCTTCACTTACGTAACTACATTTGAATTCATGATTCATCTTCCTGCAACAGAAGCTTATTCTTTCTGAGTAAGTATGACCTCCACGTTTTGTTCAAGTTTTTTTGTGTGCCGTAAGCCATTATATACACTAACATAACTTCAGACGTTTTTAAGTTTGTAACGAAATATTCCTCACATTTTAGTTGGCTTTTAAACAGAAGGTAATGGAATGATTTCTGTTTTATATAATATAAGTTAACCTTTCATTCTGCAATATGATATTTTGATTAATTCGAAAATAAGTGATTTTTCTGGCGAGGGCTCATATCAATTTACTGAACTGAGTTTACGTATAAAACCAAGACTCAACAATTCATATTGAATTCAAGACCTCAAAATAGATTTCGTGATATAAAATATTGGAAAATTGATATTTGATGAAATGATGATGCTCACGTACCGAGATAGGGTGACGTTTTAAGCTAATATGGCGTTTTTGAAATTAACAACTCAAGAATTAGTTGAACAAACACCGCTTCAGTTTACATAAAAATTTTCTCAAATATTTTTTTATTAAATACATGTTGCTTTAAACGTTAGCTAAGATATAGGTATATAACACAAATATGTCAAATAAACCTATGATATTAATGTTCTGAATATTCGATAAAACCTTTAAGGTTGACAGTTAGAACCGAAATTTTATAAAATACTATCTGCTTCCTCGCGTCTGAAGTTTAAAGGGTCATTTTAGTTGTCGAAAGCCGAAAGGAAAGGTTCCGAACGTTTTTCCTTGGCATACATCAGAAATTGGACCCCTCTTTTTTATTTAAAGTTTCGGCGAATTTACAGATCAGTATTATTATCTAAACTAATGTAGAGAAAGTACATGCAAAATATCTTCATATTTTTTTTGCAGAAATTTTAAGACTTGATAAAGCTCTTCCATTATTTCATAATCTGGAAATTTCAAAAAGTTTTCTATGTCTATGGCTTTTAATATTCATATTTCAAATCAACTTTATTTTGCTTTCATAAAAATATGAAAGTTATATTTTTACAGGAAATTTGATTCGAAATTTTCGGCGAGATTCAGCACGCAGTCTGTATTACTAGTACGATAGTAATAAAGTTCCAAATGATGTTCGGTTTATGATCATTGAAGTGTTCAATCAGACAGAATTGACGTATTGATCAGTATGAGTTGCAGCCATTGCCACCTAACTAGAATTTTCCGACAAAGATTATGAGAAAAGACGCATAAGTATGATAAGCGTAAACACTAGCTTGATGACTTGAACACCCTCCCGCCCAATTAGTTAACGTTTTCTCCTGTTTTAATTTACATACCCAAGTTTATTCCTTATCACATAGTGATCAACATGAAACATTAATTCATATTTAACTATTTTTACCTTTTAAATTGGCTTAGAACCGCCTCTGTTTAGGAATGAGAGCAAAGACTCAAATATAAGGAGATGTTATGTATACATTGTACGTCAAGTGACATAGCAAACAATCGACACCATGCAGAAAAAAACCCGGAAAAAATAGAGACTGTCAAGGATCGACATTCAACGCCAAATTCTCTACAACACACAAACACTAACCGGTTAAAGTAATAATGGGCCATGATGGGCTAACGTAAGACGTCAAACTCATCATCAACTTCATCGATATAAACTGGTATCATATCTAAACAAATGTTTGTGTATTCAAATATACAGTATTTTTTATTAGTTGATTCATTTTAAAAAATATATCACATTACATTACGATGGAGCTTATAACTTTGTAGTCATTTATAAAACATATATTCATAATAAAGAAGAATAAACTAAAAAGATTGTTTCCAAATTCTAGCCTTTATACCTCTGCCAGTGTAATGATGTATGTGTATTCAGTGATGAATTCAGACGGGGTGTAACGGGCCCTGGTCACCCTAAAATCTGGAAAATATCATTTTGCATGAAAAACGTAAAAAATTATAAGGGTTATGCCATACCCCCTCAAATACTTAATCCGTCCCTTGTATTCATGTTTAAACTAAATACAATGATACAATAATACAATGATTTAAGTTAAGGAAGTATTAAAAGTGTTGATTTTTTATACAATGATTTGAATTAAGGAAGTCTTAGAAGTGTTGATTTTTCAACACTTTAAATTATATGTCGTTCAATAGAAACAAATAGACAAACTTGCAATTTGAAACGGTAAGAAGTTATTGAGTACATTTCGATAAAATATAAAACATTTGAAACGTGAATTAAATAGATTAAAATAGTTAGATATGAAGGTAAACAAATAAACAAAACATTGATATATGATACAAGGTATATTCAATTTAAAAAAATACATATTCAAATCGCTTACCTTCATTTTAAGAGAGCAAATTGTTTTGCTTCACATTGTATCGATCACTGGTACCGTTACCATTGAAAACAAATCTATTCAAAACGAATTGGAATTTAAACTCTTTTATACAATTGTATATACAGAAGTATTAGAAGTTTTAACACATTCTTTTGTGATTTTCAGAACAAGGTGATAAGATTTAAAATCGCAGTTCAGAAGATTATCATTAAGGTTTAACCTTAAACCAATGATATGGAACAGTTTGTCAACAAATTCAAACTTGCTCATTTATTTGACACTTGAGATTTTAACTGAATTAAAGTGTTTTTAAATACATAATATATCTTTGTAATTTGAGGAACTGAACACCTATATAAACTATACCATGTCTAACATCCATCACTGGATATGGAAAACATTTCGGAGCTTTAATTTTATTTTTATCACATTCAATATATTTTTAAACCTAATTAACACGTTTTGATCGAATGGTTTTTATAGATGCTATAGTACACATCATTCATGTGATCTTTTCATATAGGCCTTATAAATTAGCCAAACAATGTCATACGATAATATCCACCCCAAAATCATCTGTACACACAGAATTCACGTTCAATTCATCTCTCGAGAGACGAACTTTCAACCATTTTTTATTACATCTTTCGACGACCATGCGCCTATATATAAATAATAACGTTAACGGTACCAATCTTGCTGCACTAGAATAAATAAGTTGTCGTTTCTTATTGGCGATAAAACTTACCCTTCATATCATATGTAAGAACTGCATTCCACACAAGGAGTGCTTATGCATATTTAGGAAGCAAACACATTTATAATTAATAAAATACAGAAGGTATGTGCTGTATTCTGCAAGATAAGTCGACCGGTATATTGTATGGGGAATAGGAAAATGAAGGCATGTTGGATAAAGGAGAAAAGAGTATTTTTCCTTTTCGTTTTCTTTGTATTATTTACCTTGCATGCTTATTGTACTTCTTTAGTGATTCATTTTAATCTTATTTGTTGTAGAATGAATAATGGAATCAATGGCACCAGTTTAATCCGTCGTTTTGATCATGACAAGTATTAAAAGGCAGTGATACATTTCATGATGCCACAATCAAGGAAAATAGGACGGAGTTGTGGTTTAAACAATGGAAACTTTTCAAAATAATTATACAAATCTTAAAGTATTTTGAGCAAACTATTAAAATAAATCAAATGCTATCAACATGATATTACTGAATTCCATTAAATTGTCATACACCTTTGTATTTTGAACAAGATTTGACAATACTAATCAATGGGAGATAATTCTGATTCGTTTTATTACACCTTAGCATAGCATAAATAATTGTTTTATATATTTTAAATACTAAACACGCTAAAAATATGTTATCCAGAGCTGATTCTTAAAGTCAGGACACGAGGATACAAGTGTAGAAATAGATAAAGTTATCTGTATTGAAAGATATAACGTAACGTTGAATAAAAGCATCCCCCACCCCTTCTCCAAAAAAAAAGAAGAAGAAAAGCTAAGAAACAAGAAAATTTTCACCATATAAATTAGAAATTAACTTGAATGTTGAAAATGAATTTCTAAAATATACACTTAACGATCATTTATTATACTAGGTATAATTACAACAAATTGAATTTCTGTCTGAAAAGTTTGATAACGGGGCAAGGAAACGAATGTAAATTGAATTTGCATGTACAATGTTTACATTTGAAGATAATTTAATGCAATATTAATGTCTTTCGTTCAAAAAAAGCTTTGAATGATCAATTTATTCTTTAGAGCAAATATCTATGTTTTATCATTTTCATCAAACACTTATACCCAACCGTCTAAGCGCGTCACGTTAGCAAAGTAAATATGCTTCACAGATTTCTTGAGATTAGAAGAAATAAACTAGTTTTAACCCCATTTACTCATGTGAGAACCTCGTCAGTGGTTTAGAGCAAAACATATTGTATAACCACCTGCTCAAGACTGCATGTTACCTTTAATCTGCCATTTGGTTAGGTTCGTCTTCGGATGGCTGTCCCATTGACGTCAATTCATTAGAATAAATAGTCCAGGTCAAAACCTCAAAAAAAGGGATTAAAAAGTTGTAATCCAATAAACTGCTACCTGAATGAGACATAGTTCGTCGAAAGTATAAAAAGAGGGAGAAGGCACCTAGGGACAATCAAAATCCATAAGTCCATGTAATGCAGACAATCACAAAACATCGACTAAAACAAACAAACAAAAATCGGGTTGTTGTCTCTTTGACGCATTCACCGTTTCCATTCTCAATTTTAACCATATAAAGCACCACTTAGAAACTAAAGATTGAGCAACACGAACTCCACCAAATACTGGTGGTGAACCCAGGTCCTTTAAAAAAGAAAGCAGTTTCTGTTCCACCAGTACGCCCGTTTTGTTTCTCGTTACTAGTGAGTGAAAATTCGATCAGTCGCATTCATCAATGTCACAAACTGCCATATGCCTCCAAAGTCAAATGGACAATAGTACATATGAGCGGCTTTTGATAATGTTAAGCTGTCACTGGTAATTCAATAAACTGAAACACTAACATTTGACAGATTGTTTTTGGCCACCGTTTATAACTTGTGAAGTGATAATTTCAGCCGTTCCTCTATTTTTTTGATTGATTACTTGTTATATTAGCTTAAATTCCAATGGCAATTATTTCATGCATATTTAGGACGAAAATAAATTAACAATTGATACATTTAATAGGTTTTGGCAAGATAGTTCCACTGGGATGAAAAGAACTGCAAAATGAGGATGTGTTGGATAGAAATAGTAATTTTACCTTGCACCAGGCCTCAGAAAGTGTTGTAAGGGTTCTTATAGGTGCAGAGAGAGTGACATTCTCCCTACACGATGTATCGAATTTATAATCCTCATTTTTAACAGACGTGACTGTGTATTTCATGCATCCCGCACATCTAAACGGACGATCCACGTAAGCAAGGGTGTTGCTACCGGGCAGGAGAAGTCTGGCCATATTTATATACCCCAATTTGTTTTGTATACTGTTGTTTGTCTTTTGGTCTGTTTCGTTTTTTGCCATGGTGTTGTCAGTTTATTTTCGATTTATGAGTTTGAATGTCCCTTTGATATCTTTCGCCTATGTTTTGCCCTTCAGAGGTTGGAAGAAGTTTGAGTTAATGATATATCTCTTTTAGTAGTATTGCCATGATGAAAACTTACTCTGGCAAAACGTCTCCGCTGTAATAAGCAAACATCATAAGCTACATGGGTCAGATGGTATGCCACTTCTCAAGAATGAGAGAAAAAGAGAGAGAAGATACAACAGGGGCAATAAATAATATCAGATTTCAAATGTTTGTAAGTTGATCTCTCGCTAGCAAACACAAATGATTTTCTACCCCAGGAATAGATATTAACCTTAGATGAATGTATTTGACAAGACCGTTCAAAATTTTGGGTCCTCCATGCTTTTCTACTGCGTACTTTATTTTAACTTTTAAGCTTTTTTTTTCGAGCGTCATTTATATGTCTTTTGTAGACGAAACGCGCGTGTGACGTAAAAAAATTTAATCTTGTTATCTTTGACGAGTTTATTTGCAATTATCATACAATGGGAGATAACTCCAACTTTTTTTTTTACATGAAGGAATTGCTCTTTAAGATTGTAAATGTTTGCGGTAGTCTGCCTTTAACGTGAGAGAAAAACACGAAATCAATAACAATTGAAATAACCCAGAGACGAATTTAATGCTAAATTAAAAAAGGTAAACATTATCTATTTATCTGGTGAACTTTTATTTTGTACTAGCTTTCCAGTCGTTTCTCTTGATAATTCCTATCGTCATAGATACCAGTCTTAGTCATGTTAGTTGTCCATTTCAACTATTTTTTACATTTTGTTGATGTAACACTGCTCACATTGGAGGGGATAGTTAAGTCCCATATCTTTAATTCCGTCGTTAGTTTTCCCGTTTGAATTGTTTCACATTTGTCATTTCTGGGTCTTTTATAGCCTGCTATGCAGTATGGGTTTTGCTCATTGCTTTTCCCATGGTGGCCTATAGCTGCTTACTTCTATGTTATTTGGTCTCTGGTGGAGAGTTGTCACATTGGCAATCACACCACAACTTCTTATTTGTATATCGATATGCTGGTCGAAAGCCTATAGTCCATCGGTTGTTGTCTTCCTGATATTGCCTTGCTGAAATAGTGTTACTTAATTCGTAAAAGTCAAAGTGTTACAAGGGTTTTCTGTCCTTTACGTTTTGGAGTTTTGAGAGTTATTTGTTAAATGAGCAGCTAAAAATAAATAATGCAATTGATTGATGTTGTTTGCTTAACGTCCAGTGGCAAATATTCCATACATATTCAGGATAATAACACACTAACAATTAATCAAATAGGTAGGCTCTTCAAAGTTATGCGAACAGGATGATGGGCGGGAAATTTGGACTTCCTAAGCATTTTGTGTATGGTATGTTCGATAAGAGCAAACATATTGCGTTGCTTGCATCTACGGACCCTTCAAAGGGATACAAGGGTATATTTAACATGCACAAAGCTTGGCACAATACATACACGAGGAAATGAATGTAACGTCTCCATTCCGACAGGACGTGGTCACATATTAATGCATTCCAGACAAGCCATCCGGGCTCATCATTACATGAGTATAGCTGCCGTACTGACTCAGTAGTCAAGGTATCCACATTTCTACATTCAGTCAATCCTTAGCGTTAAATAATAATTTTAATAAAAATGATGATAATAATAATTAGTAGAAGTAGTAATTATTACTGTAGAAGTACCGGTTATAGTTTACGATACACGTTATGCCTATTCATAGTGACCAAATAAAACACAAATCATTGAGCAAGCCAATTACTAAAAGTCTTGTATTTGAATGCACCGAAAATCCTTTTCAGTTAAAATACTAAATTAGAAATGTAAACCTTTTATTACAAGGAATCAATACAATGCCGTGAAATACTTGATAAACCAGCAAGGAAACGAATGTTATTGTGATTTAAATAAATTCACTGAGTAAATAAGAGATATAATCATGCTAAATAAATCTATTCCGTTTCAGGTGGATTAAGGGCATACGATACAGTTTTGATCCCATAATGAAATTTTGATGAAAATTTGCAAATAGGCTATTTTTTACCTGCTTAAATCAAATATGTAATAAAAAATATACCTTCATGTGCTACTTTTTGAGTAAAATAAGGTCGAAATTTCAGATATTTACTCAAAATTCGGATTTGTGGACGTATTTTTCCTTCCGACAGAAATGCATTACTTTTTTGTTGTAAGAGATAAACACAAACTGTTTTTTGTAAAATTATTTATAATTTCTCTTCTATATAAGTATCCTATAAATTTATGATTTTTTTTGTTTGGAAATAACTGAAATTTAACAAATGTTCATTAATGTAGAAAAAAACGTCATTTTTTGCTGTATATTTATCAAATTTAAAAAATTGCATTATTGACTTTTTCATGAAAATTGGTACAAATAAACTTCATACGTAATCAAACCGAATGTCATTTTAAAAAAGAGGAGTCCATGAACTCTTTTAAAAGTTAAATCAGTTTGAATGATAAAAATCAGTCGAAAAATGCATCTTTTCCCGATATGTCACAGTTTGACGTCGCGAAAATAACATTTTACGTTAGCAACGTCATTACCTCTCCTGCAACTGTATCGTATGCCCTTAAGATATATATACAGGCAGTCGACAAATACATCGGTATACATGTAGTTTTTTTTTATATACTATCTGGTATTCAGAATATTTTTGTCTTGAAACAGTACCGACTGTACGAAATTCAAACAGGACTAAAGGCAGAAATCGCCTGTGTTGGTGACAACAAACTTTGAGCATCGCTTAGCTATTTCCACCGACGGATGCTGACGGGAATCTGAGAGGCTAAACCAACTTGCACTTAGGGAGCTACCATTAGATTTTGATGGGGGGGCTAGGATGAAATTTGAAAGAAAGGCAGGACAGGAGTTTTGAGTAAAAAAAAGGCAGGATGAGCAACTTGGCAAAAAAAAAAAAGGCAGGATTACAACTTATGTAAAAAAAAGTCAGGATAAACTAATAAAAAAAAAGGCAGGACCGAATAGAGTGAAAAATAAAAAGGCAGGACAGAGATTACAACTAAAAAAAAGGCAGGACAAAATTTTTCATCCTAGCCCCCCCCCCCATAAAAATCAAATGGTAGCTCCCTTACCTAATATATACTAGTAAGTAATATAAAGTATTGTTGATACTAACGTCCAGCGGCAAATTGATATGCATTTTCTGGACGAGAACATGTTAATGTAATATGAATATCAACCCTGCTTTGTACTAGACCGACACGTTGAGTCAGATTTTTAACGTGCTAGTTCACAAAGTAACAGTCCGCAAGAAGACATGTCACATCACCTGGACACATTATTCTGACTCCGAGTCGACCAGTCTTTGCTATTACTCCTTAATGCCGCGTGCTTGGCGGAAAAGCAGCAAATACAACTTTTAAAGTCTTTGGTTTGACCAGACCGGGGTTCAAACGCACGAGCTCCCGCACTTGCGGTGAACAAGCTACCAGGAGACCATCGAGGCGATCGAATTATTGGACAAGCTATGCTTATAAAAAAGAAGATGTGGTATGATTGCAAATGAGACAAATCTCAACAAGAGACGACCAAATGAAATTAACAACTATAGGTCACCGTACGGCCTTCAACAATGAGCAAAGCCCATACCGCACAGTCAGCTATAAAAGGCCCCGAAATGACAATGTAAAACAATTCAAACGAGAAAACTAACGGCCTAATTTATGTACAAAAAATGAACGAAAAACAAATATGTAACACATAAACAAACGACAACCACTGAATTACACGCTCCTGACTTGGGACAGGCACATACATACAGAATTTGGCGGGATTAAACATGTTAGCGGGATCCCAACCCTCCCCCTAACCTGGGACAGTGGTGTAACAGTACAACATAAGAACGAACTATAAAAATCAGTTGAAAGAGGCTTATTACAAATACTACAAATACAAGTGGACGTGGCCGGGTACTTGTACATCCAAACAACAAAAAGACACTAAGTACAGATCTGAGAGTACTCGCAGTTACTGACAGCTAGTTCTAAGCCACTAACAACTAATAAAAAAAATCATGCATCTAAGACTTTAGTCTTATCAATCCATACACATCCAACATCCAATGGATTTAGTGTACAGACGTCATAAACAATCAGAGAAAAACATGACCTTGTGTGTTAGCTTATTTGCGTTCGCTAGTATTATCTTGGGGTGTACTGACGGATATGAATTTTATAAGTTAGAACGAAACTACGGTAAACACCAAAGGGTAGCAATCATTATGATACTAGTATACAAACTATACTTCAATTACGTACACTGTAGTGTGTGTCAAGGTGACACCGTACTCCTTCAACTGTGTATCCCTCAAATAAGAAAAATATTGGTTTGCTTAATCGGGGTGTTATTTTCTTTATTAGTATTTATTACTCAAGATTAAGTCAATATTTTACATTTTATTTTTAAAAGTATACAAAAGACTTATGATAAATAAAGCCGTTAAATGGGTGTGCAATTAAACCCCGTTACACAACAATTGAAAAAAAAAGATTTAGTTAAATCCCATAGTGAAGATTGGTAAAACACAATAGGAGCTAATGAATGAAATAATTGTGTGCCATAGTATATCTTGTGTATTGATGTACATGTTTTAAAATACGATTTATATATGCCATGGACATAATAAATTATCAAAAAGGATCATTCTGAGCGCATGCCAATGTGTATTTAATCTAAAATAGATAACATATTGGAATGTCTCGGACTAGTTGTGGAGCTCATAGTACAAATTGCTATAAAAAATTAATGTGATTATAGAGGAAATTATTAGCAGGTGAGTTAAATATTTAGTTCATTTTTTATCAGAAAAGATTGCTACAATTTATTAGCTGGAGAAATAAAGTTGTGGGGGAGTTTAGATAAAGTTTCATAAGTCAAATATATTTTAAAGCTTAAATTTCTTAAGTTAGGGGTCCTCAGTTTGATTTTCGGGGGTTGGGGGTGGGGGGAGGAGGCAGGATTTTGAAAATGAATAACCTCGCCTGGTAAGAGCTGAAAATGAATTACCTTGCATAAGACAGAATGAATATGAATGTTCTGCAACGCAAAATGCCGGAAACAATAGTGTACAAAGCGCGAACAAAAAATAAACATGCATAACAACAGATCAAACTAAATAGTCAATCCGCAAAAAATCCTCCTCTCGCTCCTCCCTAGAATAGCAAATGGTCGTCCCCTGAAATCTAATTCATTGCTTAAGTTTGATTTACTGTCGCTGGTTCTGTATCGCCGAGCTAGACAGAATGTATTTCTCAAGTATATCTTAGATGTTGATGCACGATTTATTACATGTGTACTGCAAAATGACTAGTTGACAAATTTTAAACTACAGTCCCAATTTCCTCAGGCAGAGTTTACCCTCGACGATTTTTGTCTATATTGTGTGTTCTATCTTTATATATGTCTTCTACTGTTGAAGCACAACTTTAGGCTTCAAAGTGTTTAAATCTAGAAAACACATTATAGCTTAGAAACTACACGAATCACTTATTTATGCAGACATGAAATTAGTTGAAGGGATTTGTTTTGATTGATTGATTGTTTGCTTTACGTCCAGTGGCAAATATGTCGTGCTTGTTCTAGACGATTAGAGATTTGTTACATGTAGCTGCTGTATTCGTCTGTTTGTTTTATTATTGTTCAATTAAGATGCATTACATAAGCGCTTTCACATATCAATAAATTTTGTGGCAAACTATCCTTTTTGTTTAGTCATTTGCTTATATCTTAATATAAATGGAAAGATCTCAAAAAGAAGCATTTTTAAATTGTTTTTGATTTTGATTTTATATTAGATAAGGTTGAAGGTTTAAGACAATTTTCGGGAAATTTAAAATTATTGCTGATATCTGGCAGACAAACTTCTGATCTGAACAAAATTATCATAATGTGGATCTTCGAACTCAATGGTCCATAAAAGGACATTATTTCTACTTCTTTGCCACAGAAAAAGAATCAGCCATGTTTATAGGTTAGTAAGTTGGACCTGCAACACGGCGTCATATAGACATGTTTGTAAATTTTGCTCATTAATTGATCTTTTTTGTGCAGAAAATTCTCTTAATCCTGGGCTTTAAATTCAAATATTCCGTCAATAACACACGCTTTTGGATTACTGTGACATACATGTATTTTCTCTCCAGTTTATATGTTGTATTGATTGTTTGACGCCTAATTATAATGTTATTTAATCTAAATATAATTTAAAAGTATCGAATTTAATGAAATAGATTCTAGTTAGACTATGCTAAGACTTGTTTATGAAAAAAATGTTTATACATATTCCGACTGATTATACAATGACAAGTGAGTTCAATGTACACAAAATATTTCAATTAAACAATTTGCTAGTGTGCCTATCTCATGTCAGTGTTTTTGTTTGTGTGGTTTTGTTTTTATTGAGTATGGAGTTGTTTGAGGATATTCGATAGTCTCTGTGAATGTAAGAATATAATACTGATATAAAAATAAGGAGATGAGGTATGATTGCCAATGAGACAACTATCCACCAAAGTTCAAATAAATGTAAATAGATGTAAGCAATTTTTAGGCAACCGTACGGCCTTCAATAATGAGAAAAACCCATACCGTATAGTCGGCTATAAAAGGTCCCGAAATGAAAAGTATGAAATAATTCAATTGAGAAAACTAACGGCCGAATTTATAACAAAACAATTTACGAAAAACAAATATGACAGACATGAACCAACTAGAGGCTCCTGACTTGGGACAGGCACATAAAGAATGTGGCGGGGTTAAACATGTTTGTAAGCTCTCAATTCTCCCCCTAACATGGGACAGTGGTGTAAAAATGTTGAAAAAAGCTTAACTCATCAGATCGATACAAAGCAGAAAAACATCAAACATAAACACAGACCGGACGTGGTAGGGTATTTATCCGTCCCTCATCCCTATCAACAAAAAGGACAATAAGTACAGATCTGAGAGTACTTTCAGTTACTGACAGCTGGTTCAAAGACAATAACAACTAATAAAAAAATCATGTATCTAAGACTAAAGTATCAATCAGTACACATTCAACATCCAATGGATTTAGTGTAAAGACTTCATTAACAGTTTAGATTGTATCCTTCATTGTTAAGACTCGGACCATTTTATTATTGTTGAAGACAGTACACTGACCTCAACATACCTGTTTGGTTGGGTTGCTGTCTTATGAGCGTACACAATATATCTGAATTTTATCATTATTAGAGTATATTATGTCGTTTATCATCTAGTTTTCTCCAAAATAAACTGAACAACCTCAGAAAAAATTAAGCTGACCTGTTAGAAGTATTTGATCATTCTTTTTATGACCTTTTTTGTCACAAGGCTCCTCACGTATTAAGCCATTTATAAATCTTTTGGTTTGGAGTGTTCCTGGTGAACGTCAACTTCGGACGCACCGAATTTAATCATTATTTATATTTTGCATGCAAATTTCCGTCGTAGCTTTTCGTATTAAATGTCCTCCATTTTTGAGGATAAAAGGCTTTATTCAAAGAAAGGATAGGAAATATAGTTTGGTCGGGTTGTCTCTTTGACACATTTCCCGTTTCCATTCTTCATTCTATGGAATACCAATATCTCAAAGTGATAACACTTTCACTGCTTTTTTTATATCGCGATGACCGTGAGGGCAATCCGATGTATTGCTATCGCCTAGATTTCCATAAGGTAAAATTCGTTTTGGGTTTGTAACCGATCTACAAACATGATAAATACGCGCATATTAACGAGTGCAAAATGACCTTCCTTATCGTTTGTTATAAATACATCTCTTCAATGAATACTAATAAAAAAAATTTTGTTTAGAAAATAAATTAATGATATGAAAATGTTTTGTCGTTAGATATATATATGTATATAAGTAAAAAATCATTTATAATATATATGCACACGTACCGAAAAATTGTGTTAAAGCACGTGGAAGAATATCTCAAGAACGTTTTGCGACAATCCCGGCAAGGACCGGTAACTCTGCATGGAAGATTGTGTTTGCGGGAAAATATAAATGCCTACTCATACCCAATCAAGTGTCCACCATGCACTTGCACTGCACTATTATTAGAATAGTAGAATAGAATGATATACAAATGGATGACAATTATATATTATATACATATAACTGTTATATCAATATAATATATAACAACAAACCAGTGTATACTGATTTGTATCACTACAATATAATAGTTAGTACGGTGAGGTTGAATTTCCTTCATTTATTCATCATCCACGCACGAACTTGTCTCAGAAATAAAAAATCTCTGTACGTTAACCTCAGTTACAGGTATAGAGATGTGATTTTTTTCTGTGACAAGTGCTTTTGACCATCCACAAGAACTTGCGGTCATCCGATGTTCAGTACTTCAGTACTTTGATTTCATTTTATCAGTAACTCGAATGGTTAAAGTCACATGCTAACAGTGTACACAAATTGCTTCAATGTCAAGACGGTCCCTGATGTGTATATATAAAGCCATTGGTGTATTTATGATAATCATTTCAAATGTTATTGAAGAAACATAAGTGATATTTATGAATACATTGGAGAAGTTTTACTCCAAAAGAGCACTTACACGAAGGGTTAAAATTGGCCTTAAGATTATTATATGTTTTTTAATCAAACCAAAATACTAAGCATTTCTCATAGATTTAATTGTAACATTATTATTAATACACCTTTTTGCACCTTATATTATAAATTCTGAAGTTATGACTCCTTAAATAGTATTATTTGTGTTGTATCGACAGTTTTGGTCCCATTTTTCTATAATTTATGACAGATTTTAGCATAATTAACTTCAGCCGCCATTCCTGATCTAGATTTTTTATGTTTCGTATTTTGTAAAAATGTGATGACTTTGGGGCCTATAATTTACTATTACGACGAGATTTATTTTACCTAGCATTATGGAATCACGAAGTTGTTTTCATGATGCTATTTCGTGGATGTGTGTAACCCTCATCTTCTTTTATTCATAAATTGCATAAAAACAGACTTGGCAAGGAAAACTAATGCCATATTTTCCCAGTAACTCAATAACCTAATTAAATCAGTGCTAGACTAATAAAATATATCAGAACGTATGAAATATTAGATGTCCAAATTTGCAGATTTTTAATAAAGAAGATTTTACATTGTTCAATATGCCTTGTATATTATATCAAATATCGCAATACGAGTAAACTTAAGGTACATGGGTTCTTCAATTGGAATCAAATCACAAAAGACCAGATCCTCTTTTGATAAGTATGAATAGAAGTTATGATACTATCTATATTTAAAATGACACAGCACATGACCATTCTTAACTTTAAATACTCTTTATTGTTCTGATTTTTCATATCTTTCTTATACCCTACGTTTTTTGCTAAATAGTATACATGTCTCCATTCTATAATATCAGAATTGACGGATACATGGATTAATATCATGCAAATGATCAAACGACTTGATGTCGTTCGAGTCTAAAGCTAGAAGGTCGTAGTTAATTGTTTGAAGAACTCTAAATCGACTGGACATTAATTATGTTTCTCCGCTATATATTGGATTTATTTGATTAAACTGCTTGAAGTCATAGAAATCTGTGGTAAGCTTCGTCATTTTTTGTCCTTTTTATAATAAAGCGTATGATAGTGATCTAAGTGCATGCGACATGTTTTAATGAGGTTGGTAATAAATTTATTGGAAGGCTTGATACATAAAATGTTTGTGGGTAGCAAAACTAAATGGGCCTCAATAAAACAGCCAATAACATCTTATGTCATTTTTTATTGTTGCTTGAAAGAGTTACAATCTTAGGGGTATTGCGTTACATTATCTATAAGTCAAAGTTACATCAATGTCTTATCCAAATTCCAAAGCACTGGCCATGGCTCCTTGGTGGAAATTATTAAAAAAAACAATGATTTACTTATATAAATGAAGAAAATCTGTCTCACGTTGGAAGTATCATATATATATATATATATATATTCAAAATGTTGCAATTTAGCTTATTAGACGAAGAAGGTACAATAAATATACTTTGTTATTTCTATGAATTATTTCTGAATGTCTGTAATGTTGGGCGTTAAGTAATCATTATTCTATTTTGATCACATCAAGAAGGTGTGTTTAATATGTGATTGAAATAGAATAGTCAAATTTTTAAAAAAAATATGAAAAAATATTGCATTTATATATAAATGTACAAAAGTGGTATTAAATTTCTTGAATTATCCTTACCAAATACACTAAAGAAGGAATAGAGGCATCAAAACCACAAAAGAACCTAAAGAGAACAGTTAACACCGTCTAAGGTCAGCTATGTCTTAGGTAGTTACAATCTTAGTTTTAATACAAATACCATTTAAATAGAAGCACTATTTAATTAACTTCTGGGCTGATGATATCAAGGATATTTAACCTTGCTTTACATGTAGGTTTGGTTGCACTTATGTTTGTAGTACTATCAATCTGTGTCTATATATTGCTTTTTACCGCACCCATCTCACGGTTTGAGTCTAGTAACCACTTGACTCCGTCCGTCCGTCAGACCTTGGGTAGAAAACATCCGTCAAGTTTGTCTTGCCTTCAACGGAAGAGATTGATTATATATATGTTCTGTGGTTTTTATAATGTTGAGTTGTAGCGTGTAAGCAATGCCATGCAGCCACTTCCTGTTTGGTGATAGTCTGAAATTTTACAACACTCATTGTACATGAAAATTTGAAAGGAAATCCCAGTTATGCTTCAGTGTACCTCATTCAATAGCATGCAGCGACGCAAGTCTAGACCCCTTTATTGGTCTTGTTCTTATTAGCGGTTGCATTTGATTTGGAATCTCGCTTACAATCAATCTAAAATCAACATATCTTGCTGCAGTTACGTCTTTGGAAAACTTCCTTATAATTTTCTTTGGAATTGTTAATTATAGTAATGCTCCTACCACAAGAAAACGCACACAACCTTAATCACGAGAAGAAAACATTACATGGAATATTTTATGAATTAATAAATATATACATGCATATTTAACAAGCAAATCAATAATTTGTTAGGATGTGCAAACAATTTTTTCTGTGATTTTTTCATTTTACTTATTATATCTTGGGGTTGCTTCGTCTCGAAGCTGTTGTAAGCAACAAAACTAGACCTAAAATAAATTAAAAGACAAACACATTAAAGAATGTAAGAAAAAATGAATAAAAAAACAGAAAAATATATAACCATGAGTAAATAACACTTTAATTAGATGATGTTATTTTTAATCGAATTAATGCTTTACGCAGAGAGAAGTCGAAGTATTCAGAAAAAAAATGAAATTGTCGTTATTTGGCCTTAGTCATTTTTATTCCTGTGAAGTTTTTGTTGTTTCTATATTTGACTTATATTGATTCACTTCCACAATTCTGCAACCTTCGGGTAACACGTACAACAAGGTAAAGTTGATTAAATATTTGGATAAGATTTTCCTGTCTTAACTGTAATTTATTAGTGTTCAGTTTTTATACCTTTGGAAAGCTATATATAGTTATTTAAAATTATAATTGGTAAACACATTGCCACGATCTACATTTTGGATATTTATTGTCAAATCTGTAAATGATCTGTCTAAAACTAGTAGAAAGTCTAAGGTTTCAGGTATTGAAATTCTTTTCAACAAGCATTATTGTTCTCATTTTGTGGCAAAATTTTGGTTTAGTATAAACTTACTCTTCTGTGATTGATTACATGTATGCACAGCTGTTTCATTGATTTTCATTCAATGCCACAAATCTTCGACTTTATAATATAAATATTATATAGTATTAGACTAAGTAAAGGAAACGAGTGATCTATACTTTCACACTTTCATAGCAAACGTTTAGTTTATCAGTTTTTTTTTTAATTTGGTTGTTCTGTTTGTAACAGTCTAATAAATCTCAAAGCCAAGTGGTTATTTGTAAACTGCAGAATTAATAATGAATTTTAATACATTGTAATGAAAATGCATGAAATATTTGCTACTGGACGTTAATCAACAATCAAATGAAATAAACTTAAAAATGTCATGGCCAAACGGATGCATATTGGAAAATTTAATTGTTTTACTAATACATCGTCCTGTAAGCGATTAAAATTTTGCAATTGGACATTAAGCAAACAACAATCAAAATCCATCTACTAATACAAAAAACAACTTTCGCTATAATTGAGAAAATACAGATATGTGTTTTTTATCATGTATTCCGGACAGTCTCGTGCATAATTTGCATTGACTAGCAATAATTTGAAAACTCTAATTATATCTTTGAGCTAATAAAAGAATAATGATAGTCATTATCGCGGCATTATAGTGAAAATAAATGTTAGCGCACTAAACAATTTTGCTTTTATGAGATATCAATTAAGGACCAAGCGAATTGAACGTTTGTCATTTAAAATAATTCATATCAATTGAGGTTTGCCACCTACCGTTTCAATTTGAAGAGTAAATTAAAGACACTGTGTAAATACATTTAGGTAATTAAATGCACTTGCTGTAAACGTTTAGGCAAACATTAAATATATAGAACTTAAATGAACAAATACCATTAATAAAATAATTAAAGTGAGAAAGTATAGTTTTAAGTAAAAAACAATTTCCGTCAATGTATAAGGTAAGAATGTTCATAAATTTTGATAAGATACCTTCAAAATATCATCAAATAGTTTCTAACATTTTACGCATGTATTGAATGGCACTTTTTCAGTTTGTCCTTTTGAGTTTTGTCACATGATAAAGTAAGGACCGGTTAGGGTTACTGTCACTGTATTTTATATCACCCTGGTACATCTCGAGACATTAGCCCTGAAACAAAAAGTGCATTAACATTTTGACAAAGAATAGCCTGTTGTTGATGTTCAAACAGAGTCAAAACAATGCCATACAACTACGAAAACCACATGGTCCATATAATCGGACTAGGTACAAGCTTAAAATATGATGGAGGCAAAATCAGTTTAACCTGCACAAAATCCTCCCGAACTCAGTCTTTTTACACCATTAAATACAGTATATACCAAATAACACAAGACAGAACCAGCACAGTACAGATACAACTTGAACAGGAAATACAAAAAACGGCATATAATATGGAAAGCAGGGTCCAAATGTTCATGCTCTCTATTACATTTAACTATATCATATGCCCTTAAAGAGGTATTGGCATCTAGGGTCAGACTCACTTTTAGTTTTTTTTTTTTTTATTGAAGTTGAACTAAAAAGATATAAGAAGATGTGGAATGAGTGCCAATGAGACAACTCTCCATCCAAGTCATAATTTGTAAAAGTAAACCATTATACGTCAAAGTACAGCCTTCAACACGGAGTCTTGGCTCACACCGAACAGCAAGCTATAAAGGGCCCAAAAATGACTAATATAAAACTATTCAAACAGGAAAACCAACGGTCTAATCTATTTAAAAAACGAGAAACGAGAAACACTAATGAACCACATCAACAAACAACAACCACTGAACAATAGGTTCCTGGCTTAGGACAAGTGCAAACAAATGCAGCGGGTTTAAACGTTTTAACAGGCGCCAACCTTCACCCTAACCCGAAACAATAGTGTAACATCACAACATAGAAAGACACACTATAAAATATCAATTGAAATAGCCCAACTCAATGAACAGATATATTAACAAAAACAAGTAAACATACACTGAACGAATAAAATTGATCTATGACACAATGTAAATACAAACTTAATGAAAAAGGGGGAGATGTAAAACACATATTTTGTACATAATCAAACAAAAGGTATCAACAATCGCACTTTTCCGAACTTTTACCCATTCTTATCTTTTATTTACGAGTATGACCTCGACGTTCTCATATATACCAACTATCTTTATACATGTAAGGTTTTACGTATCCAGTTCATTTGACTTATTATATTTATAGATAATTACCCCCTTGAAATTAATTCTTTACAGTAAGGTTGAATGGTTGTCATTATACACCACACGCCTTTCATAAAGTTCTATAAATGTTTATTTCTAAACTGGCAATTAAACTTTTTAAATGTTATATCATATATTGTAAAATTGTCAGCATTTGAAAAGTTCTTTTCTTACAAACATCTAAAGGGAATATGGCGGACTTTATGTTTAAGCAGTACCATTTCCGAGACGGGGACAGGTTTGTTTCTTTAACTTTACCATTATTTTAGAATTGATCGAATATTTTTTCGAAAGTTTGCACTACTACGGTCCTTCTAATATTGTAGAAAAGTGGAACTTTCACTGAATTATATGTAGATTAAATTCTTTTTATTACTTGCCCTGAGTGTAGCTAGGGTAAAAGCCTCGACTTCGATTAATTTCAGATCTCACTGTCTTAAGTTCATTTCATCGTTTATTCTTTTTTTTTGCCTGAAAAAAAAAAACAAATAAAAATTTATTCGATTTGTGCTACAAGATTTAAAGATTCAATATTCATCACTCTCAACATTTTTTTAATGTATTCGATATCATAAATAACACATACATATGTAAATATATTATGAAAAATGAAAATAAACTAATTAAGTTTTTATATTCAAATAGTCATTGAAAAGTATTTGGTTCAAGATAGTAGTAGAGTCTACTCCCTCCGTCATGTTGTAGCCATGATTACCAGTACTGATAAAATGTAAATACTTGAAAAAAGAGATGATAATAAGCCCACAGTTTTAATTGTTGTCACATATATGATACATTGTTCCTGAACAACGATATTATGAGATATTACCTTCATCTCAGAGATTTTGATCCCCTTCGTGTATCTTTCTTAATTTCAAAGACCAAAATCCATACGGAGATATAAAAATGATAATAAACATTAAATATATTACAGTTATTTGTCAGTATATTTTGAAAATAATGTATCGTGTACAATCGCGTCATATACTATTTTTTTTACCGTTTTTGTGTATTCAGTTTAAAAAAATAAAAAAAAATTAAGATATTGATTCGCAATAAACTGGACCAATCCCCTTAGAATTCGCCATAAATTGGACCAATCCCCTCACAAACAACTAAATGCCTACATGAAAATTGCTCATATTATAAAAGGGTTGTTTTCCAATGACAAATATAGAAGTAAGAGTAAAAATCTGAAGTACACACTGTTCACGGGTGATTAAAACTATAGTGTACTAGCTTGTTTCTTACATGAAACCGTATATTTTGTTAGAATGTATCTCATTAGCGTATTTTCAGAAACACTAATTGCGTGTACTCATTTCATGTATCCTTGTACCGCAGCTTTTCCGACTCATTGAATCGATTTTTATTAAAACTGAATGATGCTGTTTTCTTTATTTTAGGATTTTAGTAGTGCCAAAGATGTTGCGGGTGTGCAACTCGACACATGAACCTCTACATACCCCACGAACGCCTAAATCTCCAAATGCGGAAGTCATACGTAAACAGATAGTAGGCATGATTCACGAAGAACCAGGCAAGGAAAATGATAAACCTTTGAAAAACCAAAATCCATTGATATACCAAATAAAACGGAAGGGTAGCACGGGAACTATGTTGAAACCTAGTGATAAAAATGAACGGCAATTAGAGAGAATTAAACGATCTCATCTCAAGTTTATAAGAGAAGCAAACAGTAGTAGGAGTAAGGAATTTCCATCAATTGAAAACTATGTCTTGCATGGGGAATCAAAAGATCCTAGCTACTTTGCAGACATTGGTGACCCTGCTAAGCGTCACTGGAGTCTTCCCGGGGATCTAAAACAAGAAATAAAAGTTAAAAACGTTAGATTTCATATACAAGAGGAACCAAAAAAGAGTAAAATGCAAGAGGACTATGAACCTAAGGAAAGAGAACATGCTCAAATAAGTTGTGAAGTGCGTGGTAGTGCTATTCAATCAAACGAAAAGCCTGGAAGAATGAGCAAACCGAGTCTGAGGCATCGGCGAACCGAGGCAGCAAAACGACAAGCAACAATTCATACATCCCTTCAATTGTTTAAAAGACGATTGAAATTAAATCATGAAACAACATATATAACACCATCAGTAAACACAAACCATGATAATGATTATATCATAAGACGAGTCCCCATTAAAAATAGTCTGAACGCAAATATTGCGGTGCCACGTGCTGCCTCGGCACCCAAACCAGTCATTGAACCGAGATTAACCGTAAATACTACTCAAAGACCTAAAAGTTCATTTACACCTTGTTTAAACGCACAAAAGACATTTTTGAAAGCTAGACCACAAAGTAGTCCAGATCGCTATCCAAATGAAGGTCATCTTTTGCGACCTCGGTTGCATGAAAATTTGCATAATACTGAGATGAACTTCTATCAAGAGGATGAAGAACAGGAACCGGAAACTGTAGCAAATGTTGTAAATACTTATTTCGTAGAACAAGGCAAACCTAAACCAAAGGAAATTTATCAGTCTTCTCTTAGTGCGCATAATCTCGATGTTCATAATTCCCTAACATCATGCCCTGACGCAAGAATGAAACATGTGAACAGTAACCATCATTTTGATAATCGTTTCATGAGATGGCTTGAAGAATCGTCAGCAAATTCTGAAGAGGCTCGCCGAGCAGCAATGCGGTCACATCCGGAACCAATACATTCACCGGAAGCACCAAAATATCCATTACTTCCCCCAGATCATGATGATACCGAACTATAATTGAAAAATTTATATTGATACTTATTGAACGGATTAGGGAATAAATTGCAATACTGGAGAAATTGACCATTCCGCTCTTATTACAGTTAAGTTGTTTCACATTGTACACATAAGTCTGAGTACTTTACATAGTACATGCGTAATAGAATTATTTGGTTCCCATTAGTATTAAGAAAAGAAATCTAATTAGACATGTTAGTAGAAATATTTGTTAAAAGCACCAACTTAGATTTATAGTATATATGACTCTATATGAGGGTTTATTTCAAATATTAAAGAAACACATGGTTTTACAATTTGCAACGCAAAAGGAATTGTCGCTTTTAAATCGAGGGGATATTTAGTTTATTAGGCTGGAGTAACTATGTTACATAAATATTATAATGCAAACATTTGAGTCCTAATTGGTACATGAACATTAATGTATAATGAAAAATATAGATAGTTCTTTCCACGGATAGCATTGTACACTCGCGAGATTGAGTTTTCCTCTTTTGTTTAAATGAAACAAAAAAGGAAAGTTCATAATTAAAGGTTGCTTTATTCAAAAGACAAAAACTTAGTTTGCGATTATTCTAATTCCTTCTATTTCTATATTAATGTTGAATTATGTATAAAATGTAATTAATAATGGTGTTTTATTGCATTTTGACTAATTTCATGTATGTTGTGTACGTTTAACTATATGTTTTAAAATACATTCGTTGTTTTTGTTTTAAATGATTCGGACACCAGAACGGATTTTTCTGTCTGTCACTATTATTGCACGAAGCTTTTATCGGCCCTTTCAGTTTCAACCGGACATGGCTGTGTATTTATACATCTCGAACAGCCAAAGAACGCCTATTTTTTTTTACATGGGTGTACTACTGTATTGGAAAAGTCGAGGTAACCATATTTCTATACCCAAGTCAACCCTTAGAGGTAGTAAATGATTAGACATCTATCTTCAATATAGTTTTCAGTAATATTTATTTGCAGTTATTTTTTTTACCTTATTACCGATTTGATGAGTCAACCTCTTTTAATCACGTTAACGGTCCCAAATTTACTACGTCAGATGCGCATTTATACAATAACAGCAAGGTGTTCGATGCCAAAATATTTGAAATTTCAAAATCTCAAAAAAACAGTGCTAGTCTTCGTTTAATATCTGTCATAATTGTTTTCCTTTTTTTTAATTTTACCTTAAATCAGACCATTGGTTCTCTCTTGAAATATATTCCTATTTTGTAAACGATTTTCTATGATCAAACTAAAGTGCATTGACCCTTTTCAATGGTTTAAACTAAGAACATTATTGATTTTCAATAATGAAAGTAAAGAGCATTGACGAGCAAACACACCAAATCACAACAGTATACAAAACTAGTGTGTCTTTTTATGTTGTAATGTAACACTACTGTTTACAGGTTAGGGTGAAGGTTGACGCCTGTTAAAGCGTTTAAACCCGCTGCATTTGTATGCACCTGTCCTAAGTCAGGATCCTGTTGTTCAGTGATTGTCGTTTGTTGGTGTGGTTCATAAGTGTTTTTCGTTTCTCGTTTTTTATATAGATTAGACCGTTGGTTTTCCTTTTTGAATTGTTTTACACTAGTCATTTTGGGGCCCTTTATAGCTTGCTGTTCGGTGTGAGCCAAGGCTCCGAGTTGAAGGCCGTACTTTGATCTATAATTGTTTACTTTTTACACATTGTGACTTGGATGGAGAGTTGTTTTATTGGCACTCATACCACATCTTCTTATTTATAGTGAAAATATTCTGGCAACTTAAACTATAAATCAGTTGAGTCAAGAAAGGATGTGAATAAATTTAACAGGGACGGTTTCAAACAAAAAACTACAATCAAGACTTAATTCAATAAATTACAGAATAAAACCCATAAAAACAACCACTGACATGTGACATGCGCATAAAAAAACGTTGTAGGGTTAGATTACTTATAAATGTCTCGACCCTTTCTCTTAAGGTGGCTATGGCGTCTTAATTAAAATTGATAGAATTTTTTAATAATTTGTCATAATGAAGTTTTTATCATGCTTTTTTCAAAAATATAATAAAAAGTATGGGTCACCGGACTTTTTTTCACGCTACAGGTTGTGCAAAATTGTCAGATTTTGTATCGATTATGCATGGAAAATTAAATTGTGTGTGATAAAAAGAAAACTACATGATAGAATTTTAAGATAAAATGTGAGAAGATAGCTCTTATAACATGCTTTCAGATAAGAAAAAGAAAAAACGGGGTAACCGAACTTATTTTCTTGCTACAGATTAAAATAGGTAAATTCACAACACTTTCTATTATAAAAATTACTTTATCTGGGTTATCTCCCCTTATTTGGCAAAGTTGCAAAAAAAATAATCAATCACAAATAAGGTATTTTTTAGAAATTACAGCCGTAATTATGATAAAACACACAACTTTCTATATTTCCATCAAAAGTCTTACACATAAATTACATACTACTCTCAAAATTTGCACATTTCATCAAATATCTAGACCAACGTTATCTGCTATTTCAAAATCCAAAATGGAGGAAGACTCCCGAGCCACCTTAAGTAAGTTTCGATCAGTAGAATAAGAATGGTATATAAAGGAACGTACAAAATATCAGCATATATAAAGTCTCTATAATACCGGTATATCGGAGAGAAAAAAACAGAAGTACAGGCAAATCAATAATAAAAAAATTTAAAATACGTATCAAAATAATGCTCACCGGTCCTGAAAGCACGCTCAATGGACTCAAGGAAGTATTCATGTAATTAGTAGCATAACGACTGCCATTGGTTGGACAGGAGCTGCTTATTCCTATTGAACAACTATTTTCATCACGAATAACTCGTTCAGTTTGGCTTGCTCTATGTTTTTCTTTAGGTACGATGTTGTATGTCCTATTTATGAGGGTCTGGATTGTGGTCCTTCATTTCGGTATGGTTTCATTTTTTATTTTATTTTTCTCTATTCTTTATATTGTTTACCCATTATTCTCTATTCCTTATATTTAAGCAATCCATTATTCTCTATTCTTTCTTTTTTTTTCCATTTTTCTGCAGTATTGGCCCATTATGCTCTATTCTGTAAACCCCATCCAGACCTTCATTTATGATTTCCATCACCTAAATCCGAACCTCACAGGCTTTTGTATCTTTCTATTTTTTCTCTCAACAATTAATGGAAGGACCCATCCGATTAAAATTCAGATCTATCGTGACTCATTTATACTCTTACGAGCATGACGAAATCTGAGATCTAAATTTTAATTAGATTGTGGAAGGATTCAAGGAACCATAAACAACATATATTTTTGATTAAATTTATCTATTCTATAGTATACCCGAATTGCAGGAACTTCTCTACAGAAGGCGTTATTGACAGTGTAACATGTATGCATCTAGGGGTATAATCAATTAAAATTTGTGAAAATTCTATAAAGGTAAACCATACACATGCAGAGCATTGTAAATATACTTTTCCGCTTTAAATTGTGATTCCTCGAAAATTACTATGAATTTTGTTTAAAAAAAGATCAACAAAAATAAAACTGATATCTTATTTTGCTATTAACATTTGCGTTTTAATGACATCATCGGAAGCTTTATTTGGAACACCGAATTCATTTTTGCAATAGAAATCATTTAGGGTACTCAATGTATTCGGAAGTAAAGACAGTTTCAGCTCCATCAGTTACTCTGTTACTTCCGTTGAAATCCGTCCATCAAACATATCCGCTAGTAAAGAGCCATACAAAAGCGAATTTTGTAAATCGTTTCTCTTACCCAAAGACATAGCAAAAATTTGTTAATCATCGGTACATGTAGACCTCCTTCTTACCATATAATACATGATCAAATGTAAAAGTTTGAAACGAAAACAATTTTCTGGACATCACCGTTACCATAAAAAACAAAAAAAGACGTTGAAAAATATAATAGGACAGTAACAGAAAAAAAAACTAAAGCAAGAATAACACAAACCAAACTCCTTAATCCTAGAGGGGAAATTAGGTGCTCTTAAAGGTAAACAGTCCTTGTTTTATTAGCTTCACTCGTCGTGTTAGTCTTTGAGACAAATATCCACCAGAGACCTAAGAGTTTATGTAAAAATTAGCAAATATGGATCACCTTACGACCGTCAACAATAAGCAAAATTCATACCATTATAAGATTTTTGCATCTATAGGCCACCGTATAGCTTTCAACAATGTGCAAAATCCATACCATTATTAGATGTTTGTCATATCTTTAACTTTTAGTTTTGCTTTGTGTTTTAAGTCGCTAAAAGGATGCAACAAAGAAAATGTTTAGATTATTGTATATACTGTAAAGAAAGACAACTGGAACTAGCTTTTGGAAATTTTATTGATTATCAAGTATTACATTACTTTGTATTTAGAGATCAAAAATTCAAACCTTACTGTTAATTTTTAAAGAGCTTACACGATTGAGTGCATGCGGTATGTGGACTTGAATATCAGTACAGAAATAGTGTGTGATTTGCTTTTAAAATTTGTCAACATGGAATAAATTAATAATAATGGAAACAAGTTACGCCAATTCCTTCGTGATTACTAACAATAGATGATATGTTAATATAGAATATAATGAAGTGTCCACGATTGAAAACAATTGCCATAGTGGTATTCTGTGCATACTTGCTTTCGATAATGATTGCATTTTATTTACTGCATAATTTGCACACTACACAAGATAGCAATTTTAAGATACGACCTGAACAAGTGATTCGCCACATGAAAAGCCACAGAAGACCAGAACAACTTCGAATAGGTCATCCTTTATTTGACAATTGTATGCAAAATCAAGATTACGAAGAACTTTTGTTGCGACCATACCATACGCTTGGAAATGTATATGTTTACTCGGCCTTCTTCGATAACCGCACTGGAATACCACATGTACGAATGATATCAATGATCAATGGTCGAGATTTCAAACAGAACCTCAACCTTTCTTGTAATTTTGCTTATGGTGCAAATAAAGACAAGTACTTTTCCGAACCGGTGATATTCTACGAAATGTGTGAAAATCACCATTTTACCCATGGTGGATGGATATTATCATGCAAAATACCAATGAATGAATTGGAGATTATTCCTTGTAAAATTTTCATAAAAAATAATGACTTGTCACATGGAAATCATCTATCCACTATGATTCCATTGTTAAAGACAAGTTCGTCTAAAAGAGAAAAAGAAAAAGAAGATATTGGAAAGTTTGGAGTTTGTATTCCTCCGCTTTATGGCGATATAAAACCAACTCAGTTTCTTAAATTCATATCTCTAACAAATGCACTCGGCATAGATCATTTGATATTTTATGTGTACAATATTTCTTCGAACTTAAATTCCATTTTAGAATATCTAGAGGACCGTAGTACCATTACCATAATCCCGTGGGTACTTCCGGTTGAAAGCAATCACGTTTGGTATTATGGCCAATCCATTGCCATCAACGATTGCTTATATCGAGGAATGTTTTACTTCAAATATCTAGCCTTTACAGACTTAGACGAATATATAGTTTCTCACAATTCAGAGTACTCTTTACGTAATTTGATAGAACAGAAAAGATCTTCGGATGGACGAATCGCAGCATTCAGATTCCGTAGTGCAATCTTTATCAGAAATCCAGAAGCAAAAGGCAATACTACTTTTGATGTTCTCGAACACAATTATAGAACAGAAGGAACCAGTAAAATTCGTAGTAAATTGATAGTTCAACCTTATAAGATATTTGAAGTAGGGATCCATCATGTCAGCAGGGCATGGCCAGACAGTCAGAACTATACTTCATATGAGATAGATCCGGATGATGCCATTGTGCACCATTACAGAACTTGTACATCAACCCTTGATCTTGCATGCACTTCGTATATAACAGATTCTACCATTAGAGACTGGCATAACTTTAATTTCATTACAAGGTACAACTCCCGTATGAAAGAACTTAAATCTGTTTTTAATATTACAGATGATACCTAACTGTAATCGGTAGTAGTTTCTTATATTGTAGATACCGATATATTGCATTTCATCAATATCTGTCACACAATGAAGTTTGTCTTGCATTTTGTTTTATTTTTTTTAACTTTGGATTTATTAACAACTTCAGGTAAAGTAATTTTGAACTGACTTTAAAAGTTTGCGAATAAATTGGAAATATTGGTACAGCTTCGTGCGCCCTTGAGAATTTTTGTTTTTGTTCAACAAGACTTACATTAAACATTACGCGTGTTGATGGAATATTCTTCAGTCTGGTCACATTCAGATTCCTGCAAATATTTACTAGATTTCGTCAAGAAGGATGAATTGTTAAATTAAGCACTGATATGAGATTTGTGTACATACAATTAAAAAGGGTATGAAACACAAGGAAATGTCCACGAAAGGTGCTTTTGTTGCTGTTCTTCATTCTCTCATTTCTTGATGTATATGTATGTGAGTGTGTATGTGTGTTTGTGTGATATGTGTGAAAGTGATGCCAATAAATTTTTCAGGACAAAACAAGCAAGAT
The DNA here is from genome assembly GCF_021869535.1 of Mytilus californianus. Taxonomy (NCBI): domain Eukaryota; kingdom Metazoa; phylum Mollusca; class Bivalvia; order Mytilida; family Mytilidae; genus Mytilus; species Mytilus californianus. Next base: position 52,628,163 of record NW_026262679.1, on the reverse strand, counting down.
ATGCATTCGTTCATGCACCGGTTTATACATTCATATTATATATAAAAACAGACCAAAGCACGAAACTCGACTCAATCAAAAAGGTCCTTGCGTACAACTTTGACAATGTCATTATGAAATTCATCAGATAAATTATGATTTTTTAACAATAATAGAGACATTGTTTATGAATTCTAATATTGCCATAATTTAGAACGATAAAGATTGCTAACATTCGACTGAAAATACTGTTGCTTTTAATATTTTTCATTGTAAGCTAAGACAGATGATGCAAGTAAATATACTGAATAACTTCTAAGCTGATATATAGAAAGCAAATTGTCAAAATCAAATGTATTAAATTCAATCGACAGCCAATTACGGTTTAATGCCACTGACATATAGAGGTCTGATCATAATAATATAAATTGCGATATTTTCATAAAGTTTGAAACGCGGTGATGTTTAAACAATAGTAATGTCATTGCCCCAGTTCTGTACGTGACACTGTTATAATTTTGTATTTCACAAAAGCGCTTTTGAAATTGTTTGAACTGTAAACTTCAATTTCGGGAAATAAGAAGTCTTTGACAATTTGTTTTGTAACAGCTGAAATGCAATCGTGTTAATGTGATCGCGGCATTAATCTATATACTAGACCCTAAAATAACACTGAAGCCATTGCGCGTTAAAAAACGCAAAAGATTACACGGATTTAATCGAAATCTAGAACAGATGATCACAGTTACGAATATCAGTAATTTGAGGCCAGAAAAGATATATCTGACCGTTAGAGGTAAAAATGTAACAAGAAGACACTGGTCACAACCTCAATCATAGAAATAGCCAATGGTCATTCTTGAGTATTAAAAGTAAACAGAAAGCACGTTTCTTTCATCTATTTCATCCGGTTTTCGAACAAGTCGTTCATTTCTGCATGTACCAATAGACAATTGTCTAATGAGGACAAAGCTTTCGGTCAAGTTTTTCACTTCTAAGCAGGTGAATTTAAAATCATGTCCAACCCTGTTTATGACGTACTCCTATAGCAATTTTAACATATTTAACATATTAAATCAAAAAGATGCAAAACAGAAGTTAGTGTCTCTGTGGCATTGTTAAAAGCTAGCTGAATATGCGACCCTGAAGGTCACCAAAACGGCGAATTAGTGAAGGATAAAGGATGTCATCTATTAAGCGGAGGTTAAAACTTTTCGTCAAAATACTGTCTTTAAAAATTGAAGAAGCGAACTGGATGAGAGTTGTATTGTTTGTGTCGTTCTTTATCCCTGCACAGATAAGGAACCGATAAAACTATTTATTTTGTATTATCGAATGGAATGTTCGTTACTATAGTGCAAAAAATAACTACATCCCTCTATTACAATTAAAAAACAGTGTTTTCCCGAGGGCAAAGTGAGCCGATTTTTAAATTTTTTTATCTGGATCTTTCAACGTATTTTTTACAATCAGAACAGACTATTTTTTATTCCGCTTAGCCGAGGAAGATAAATTCGTTTTAGTTTTTTTCAATGTGGAAAAAGTCCATTGAAAAAGCTTATAACGCCTTGTGGTCAAAATAAGCCTGTGCGTGACGTATGAATACGTATAAATAGAGATGCTAAATGTGGTGCTTCGTGTACGGAGAGTGCCAGGCTCTTTGCGTGTCAAACTAATTGTTTGTGTGTTAAAAATCATAGAAACAACTCTTTGAAGAGTCTGTCATGTGGTGCCCTGTTGCATCGTTCGTTGGGTATTAAAATACATTTTGCTCGTGTGAAACAGCTTACACCGGTAACTTTAATGTAGATTTTGCAGGAGTTCAGTTAACCGTAGTAATTTTGGTTTCAGCCCCTGATTAAAATAACCCATTTCCACATAGAATTAACACTAGAATAGAATTTGGCACTTTTAAAAGGGATTAACTGTTACATGATTTTGGTTGTAAATCGATTTGACTCCGACTATTACATCATAACCAACAACAGATGATTCGATAATACAGCCGGCTTGTTTTAATATGATTTAAGTCCACTTAAGAAGGTCCGGGTATATGCAGTATGTTGGTGTAAGTAAATAAATATATTGAGTACAGTGGAATTTATGTATATCAACTTTAATATAAATTCAATATTTCAATATAACAGAAATTATTTTAGAGTACCGGTATGTCATTTAACATCATCATACTTGAATGTCAATGAAGTTATTTTATCTTTTAAGCTGAAATTGAATTTAAGAAGTGTGCATTATATTGAACCAAAAGAATTTTACCAGCAACACGTTTGTTTTTGTGTAATCGACTAAAAGGATTCATTCTATACTGTCCTACGAAGAGAAAAAACATGATTGAACATTGTGAATGTAAGTATATTTTCTACGAGTTTGATTGATTGATTGGTTGGTTGATTGATGATTGCTTTACGCCACATCAACGCAAAAAGACTACATCGTTGCGATGTTGAATTGTTGTTTGTTTGTATTTTATAATCCTGCACTCAAAACCTTCATTAATAGGTGATGAACATGAAACGATGATATACAATGAACATGTATTTTGTGGCTTGCTTTTCTGGTTGGGTTTGTTGAAGACCGTACAGTGACCTATAGTGGGTTACATCTACGTCATTTTGTATCTGATGGATAGTTGTCTCATTGTCAGTCATACCACATCTCCCTATTTTATATGAAATGGAAAGAGAGGGAGGATTGTACGCCAAAAGCGGAACTAGTTTCGACTGCCTCAGGATATATATGAACGGTTTTGTTTGGTTGAAATTTGACCTCAGTATTGACCCATATATACACATGTTTGAGATGAAGGGGTCTTGTCAGTTTTCCTACCGGAGGTCGGTGGTTTCTCTCCGGGCACTCCGGCTTCCTCCACAAATAAAAACTGACCGCCACGAAATAGCACAATAGTGTTGAAAGTGGCGTTAAAACACCAATCAATCAATCAATGAAGGGGTCTTGTTTGTGCTATGAGCGTGGTACTATTCCAACTTGCTTGCGTATTTGATACATTCAGCACGACAAAAGTCCCTTGAAGAAAGCAATGTTTAGCAACTCCTGTAATTTTTTACAAAGTGGTTGAGAGGCATGTTCCGGCCACATTACCGAGCGATCATATCAACCCATTCATGAGCCATAAGAGGTAGATTAAACAAAAAAATATAAGAACAAACATTGTTGAACGACAATAAGACAAAAAAATAAATTCAAAAGCTAACCAAAATATTCAGTGCAAACAATGAAACAGTATTTTTGAACTGTTCCAGTATAGATTGAAACCAAAAGTATACAAAGTACGTAAAGACATTATTATAGTGTTTCAGAGACGCCCTCAAACAGTTGGATTAAATCCCGTTGCTCTCCTTCGAGTGCGAAGAAAACTACCAACGGTTCCTGTGCTGTGTAAACATACAGATACAGAAGTTAATATACAATTATCCTATACGTTATATGTACTCATGCATGGTACTGTTACTATTTACCTTACATTCCTATATTATCAGAATTGTGTTCATCCGTTCACATTCTGACATTTACTTTGATAACTCCTTCCTTAATTGTTTGTTTGTTTGTGTTTTTTTATGTTTTGTACTTAAAATGTTCATTGAAGAGAAAAGGGGGAGGTTACATTAGAGTTTCTCGACGACCTTGATAAGCATTTTTCGCTTAAGAGTTCAAATAATTATTCAATTAGTTTCAATTTCCCATATGAAAACTTTTACCAAAATTCGCCATGAAGACAACCTTGATTTTTCAACTCTATTACCCATTACGTCAGAAACTAAAAGGTTTAAATGCGACATTCAAAAAGAAAGCACTTGTTGAGAATTGTCAAGTACAATAATCTTTCTAGAGTTTTGGAAACTATAACAAGGTGATTATACATAGCTGGAACCCTGTCATAGGGATGGCATGGTCCCTCATACTTACCATAGATTTGGAATCTGTCATAGATCTGGAACCTGCCATGGATGCGAGTCTTACATATATCTACCCAATTAAAATGCACAGGCACTTGTCTCTAAAACAATCACCTATATATACTCGGTCCAACGATTTACAGAAAAGAGCGACGATTTACAGAAAAGAACAGAAAAGGACCAAAAAGGACCAAAAAGAACAGAAAAGAACCGAAAAGAAACAGAAAAGAGCATACATATATTTATTTCATATTTATATACACACGAAATTTTGATATTGTTAACAATTCCTCGTAATAAATGAACGCATAACTGTAACTTAGATTGTACATTTTATAGGGATATGTGGACACCAAAACAAACAAAAAAGACAGTGTTATAACTTGGTTAAAAACTCAGTAAAAAATTTTTTTTTATATATGTACAAGTAATCATTTGCACACTGTACAACATAAATCACTCCTGTTATACACCATAAAACAAAATGTGCCTTTTGATGAACACATCAAAGACTTTTATTCGCATAGTATCGAAATACAATAAGCATTTTATTAAAATAATGTTGCTGTTTTTAAATAAAACTAGCAATTAGTCTTTGAATTTAAAAAAAAATGAAGGAATTAACAACCTGTGACCAAGAGACTGTATTATTCATGTAAGTCCCAGATGCGACTAATTGTCATTAAATAAATAAACTGTAAACTTGATTTTTGACTTTTGAAAAGTATTATAGATTTGAAGAAAATGTTAGCGGAAATAGATCAGCCATATACGACCAACAAATATGTTAAGATAACTTAATTGGAAATCAACTCCTTAATATTAATTGTCCTTAAATATTGATTTTTCTCCCTTTCTGCGTTTTTCGTTTTATTGTCTCGCCTTGACGGAGTCAAAAAGCGAGACATAGGTATGCTGTTTCTGGCGTCGGCGTCGGCGACGGCGATGGCGTCAATAATGTATTAGTTTGTGATTAAGTCTAGTTCATGGTGAACCACTAGTGGTAGGTCAATGATATTTGGCGGTATGCAGTTGTATTAGCATTGGCACATATCATTACCATGAAGATTATTTGGCCCCGCCCCCTCAGTCAAGGTCTATTGACTTTGAAACTTTTCAAAGTTTACATGTATTAGTTTGTGATTAGGTCAATTTATGGGGAACCACTGGTGGTAGGTCAATGATATTTGGTATGCAGTTGTATAAGCATTGACATATCTCATTTTTTATGGAGATTATTTGGCTCCGCCCCCTTAGTCATGGTCTATAGACTTTGAAAATTTTGCTAAGTTAACATGTATTAGTTTGTGATTAGGTCAGTTCAAGGGGAACCATTAGTGGTAGGCCAATGTTAATTGGTGTTCAGTTGTATAAGCATTAGCACATCTCATTTCCATGGAGAATATTTGGCCCCGCCCCCTCAGTCATGGTCTATTGACTTTGAAACTTTTGCTTAGTTTACATGTATTAGTTTGTGATTAGATCAGTTTAAGATGAACTGCTAATGTTAAGTCAATGATATTTGGTATGCAAATTTGTTGGCAATTGCAAGTATTGTTTCCATGGAGATTATATAGCCCCACCCCTGATCATGATTCATTGACTTTGAAACTTTTACATAGTTCACAAGTTAATGTTTGTCATGTTTGTGTTTAGGTTTGTTTAAAGGGAACGACTTATAATAAGTCAATGGTATTTGGTATGCAGTTGTATTAGCATTGGCACATCTCATTCCATGGAGATTGTTTAGCCATGTACCTTCAGTCATGGTTCATCGACTTTGAATATTTGCATAACTTGCATGTTAAAGTATTGCTATTTTAATTTCAACATTTGCATTATCAAAATTACAAAAAGGCGAGACATATCTCTGTGATAACAGTTTTATTTTAAAACTATAAAAGTGTGGACACAGATCAGTGTGGATAGTATATTTGGATGTTTGACAGTGTTTTCTGACAAAAATAGTTCTCTGTTTTTCTTATAGGGTTCTATGTTAAACCATGGAAGTATAATATTGACATATAATACTTCCATGGTTAAACTGTGTTGTACAGTGATAGCCAACCTGTACCAAACACTAAAAATTAGCAGTGTCGTTTATTTAATATTTAGTTTTAATGTTGAAGACTCTCATGGAGGAGACACTAATTGCATGGATTACCAACGATTCTAATAAAATATGTTCCACAACTTTGATTTTGGATATTGCAGCAAAACTCATAATTAGGAGAGGAACACATTAGGTCATTTCTGCATGATGTGATTTTAATATGCGAGATGGTATCTGACAACCTGCATGCATGTACTATGTGTATGGTTCTATTTATGTTCCTTTGTGGTGGTCATTTCTTACTTTGGTTTGACCACAAAAACTGTAAATTAGTTATGGATCTTCCCAGTATCATTAGTAAAAGATTTCGTTTAAATGTCGAAATTGTTTCTTAGAAGATATCTGATGGTTTTTTGATATCCAATAGTTTTAAGTAATGACAATACTTGGCATGACGCTTAAAGCTAGATGAGCTAGAAAGTACACTTCAGTGTTATTTTAGTTCTTTCTTCGAAAATGTCTTCTCCAAGGCCTGGTCGAAGTTAAAAAATTAAAATTGGACCAGTTTGATAAATTATCATTTATATTTTTTATCAAGGATTTTAATCTTATTATTAAAATATTTGTTCATATGCATATTATATTTTTTAAATAGCAATAACTTGTGCATGGAGATTATTAAAAAATAAAAAAACCTGTGCGCAATTTAGTGTAATTATATGTATATATATGTAAATAGTTCGTCTATATATTTATAAGTTAAATGAGAAAGGGTGCCAGAGAGATAGTAAGACGCATGAAGTAGAAAGAGAAATTAAACAAGAGATCTAAGGAGAATGAAAAACGTGAGGTAATGCACATGGAGATAGAAAATTGTTTAAGTCTATACAGATTGGAGAGGCAAAAAATCTCAGTACCAGATTGGGAAAGGGAAGAGAAAGCGGATGAAAGATGCAGTCGATATTGTTAAATACTTAAATAGATATAACATATAAATTAATGTATGAGCTTTTTCAAAATTCATTTGAATAGCCCCTATTTGTAGTATATAAGATAGGCATCCGACCCTACCTGTAATAATAAGAGGGTAATTTTTCAATTGTAAGTTAGTCCTGTCGCAATATAAGGTTTCAAAACCTAATAAAAAAGTTTTTTTGGAAACTATCTTTTCATTTATAGACTTTAATGATTTTGCAATTTGCTAGTCTCCTTCGATTGCAAAAAAAAAAAATAGATTTCCTTTTCGGTTCTTTTCTATTCTTTTTGGTCCTTTTCGGTCCTTTTCTGTTCTTTTCTGTAAATCGTCGCTCTTTTCTGTAAGTCGTCGGACACATATATACTTTGTTAAAGTATATGGAAAAAAATTTTTTTTACTGTTATTTTGTTGATGTTAAGTACTGTTCCCTTTAGATTTTCCGAGAGTTCAGTCTCAAGTTCTGATTTGTTTGGACATGTTAGAAAATATGATAGGTTGGTAGACTGACTTGAATTTTAGGGCTTGACTTTTGATTCATGCTCATTATATATAAAGCATTTCTTGTCATTGATGGTTACAATATTTCGATATCTGATTACATGACCAGGAAGATCAGAGAGACGTATGTAGTACCCAGATACTATACATGCCTCCGGAAAGATCATTTATATATGGCGCATATGAATAGTATGTGCTGTCATGAAGTTCCTACACAATATTAGTTCCACTGGAACAAATATTACCAGTTCGATTACCAGAAGTGATCAGAAGTCCATTACTAGGGCCCTAGTAATGGACTTATGATATCACAGTATGTTTACCTAACGTGATTAAGGATATATAATATTTGTTACAACAGGTACCGAAAATATGGCATTGTTTATAACAAAGTTCCCCGGGGAATTTCTGTTAGGGTGACGTTTAAGATACGGAAATTGTAATACGTTCCGAGTTTGTATATAACTTTACAGATCCTTACATAACTTCCGGTTATTTTTTTTTATGAAAATCCTTTTTTTAAAACCAAAATGTCTTACCTGTGTGTATGCTACAATGAATTAATTTGATTCACATATTTTGCAATTAAGTAAAAACTTGAGATGTCAGACAAACCATTGGTCATAGATGTCAATGGTCATGATAGCAACGATTTCCTTGGAAATGGAATGGACAGCGATTTGCTCAGTCCAAAGGATGCCCCAAAGCCATGTATGTTTAGAGAGTCACATTTCAGTGATTAAACATTATGGAAACTTTTTGTAAAACTTTTCATGTGCTTTTGTTCAGGTGTTAAAATTTCAATTTTGGGAGATTTGTTACGGTGCTAGCTGCGGAACCGTAGCTCTTATGCATAGTCATGATAGTAGTCCAAATAATTATGACACATCATAATTATTTGGACTATTATGCATAGGTGTGTTGAGCCCCCACCTATAGTCCATCCCCTTCATTGTCATAAATCCCTTATTTTGCAATATATATCAGTTATTTGTACCATATGTATACCAATATGCCATATTTTTACTCTGAAAAAACTTGTTTACTATCAGAGTGGCACTCAACTATACAGCGAACATTCTTATCTTTTAAAATGTATCTTATAATACTTTTCTGGATGCACAATTTTTTTCAGGAATAACTCTCACCACATACAGCACTGTCATATGATATCAGACTGTAGAGACCAAAAGTTTGGTAACCAAAAAAGCATAAAACAGGTTGGGACAATAAAAACCAAAAGGCCCATACGAGACACAAAAACTTGGGGGATTAAACAGTCAATGATCAATCTGTGCAAGTTGGAATCAATTTTACTCATAAAAATAAAAATCAAATTAATATGAGTTGTCCCTCTTTAGCATTGTTTAGTATTGATGTCCATATAAGAAATTCATTGACTATAATTTTGTTTTATGTTACATCCCCTTTTTAAAAGCAAATCTTATTTGTAGCAGCCTTGCCTATTCATGTAAGAATTGAGGCTACAGTGTGCACTTTCAAATGGTTAGAACATCATTTTTTTCTTCAAACTGAACACCAACCAAACCAGGGAACTTTTATTCATTGATTATCCTTTCATCCCCCAAAATTATCAGAATACAGAACAAATAGGGTTTTCACAGTCAAGGTCATTAACCCTCTTGCTGCCGAGTTTATTTCTTGCTTTGTCGCGTTAAAAGCATCTTGACGTTTCATATTTGTGACGTTGCAAAACTTATCCCTCTCTGTAGAACAGCACTTTCCCACCGTCCATAATTTTTCCCGCGTCAATTAAGCCGTAATCAGGAAAAGCGATGTAAAAGTAATTTTATAAAAATTATTGTTCTAAGATTGTTATAAACGATGGTTTTAATACAACTTTATTAAAAATACAACTTTTAACCTTGCAATATAGATTTTTTTTTAATTTCTTATCTTTAAAAAAATGAAGATAATATACTCATTGCTAATAATTTTACAAGCGCTTTTGTTTTATCTTTGTCAAGTGAAATGCATAACTGATTCTGAACCACCTCTAAAATAATAGAATATATTTATCCTTGTTATCCGATTAGCTTAGTAAACCTTATTATAATTGATAAATACCGTAAAGAATCTCTCAAACAATTATATAAATAAAACAATGGCACCAAATAAAAAAAATAAAATAAAAACAATGCATGTACAAATAGAAATAAAAAAAACGCAGAGCAGCCGATTCTATGAACTACTTCGTGTTGTAAAGTATTATATGTGTCAGATTAAATTTTTCATTCCAAGCATTGTTTCGGTAGGCGAGGAAAGAATTTTTAAACGTTATTATCCATATCCATTTTGTTTATTTCTCAATCATGTTTATTAATATTTTGTTGACCACTTATTGCACAAAATTTTAGAGAAATGCTTGAAATATGTATTTGAAAAACAGAAAAATGAGGGAAGAAGTTCTTAAATTAATTTCTATTGTCTACATGTGAACCTGAATCAATCATTATTGATGACTTGAAAATATTATATTTTAATTTTCATTTTCTGTGATGAAATACACATTGTAATTGGCATACATGAAATATTTTTTAAAATTCGTTGCTTGATAAATTGTTGTTTGCTCAACGTTTAGTGGCAGGTATTTCATGCAAAATTAAGGAAGACTGAGATCTAATGAACAATAAATATGTTGCTCAGTAGGTCCTACAAAGTAAAAGATCTGAGATGAATGGCTGAAAATTGAGATTGCCACTGGAAAAGGATGGTATGTTGGATAGGAAGAGAAATCATTGGGTCACCTAATATTTTAACATCCCCATTTCGAATGAAAATAAATATTTTTAGATTATTGCTTCCATGTTGAAACAGGTATAAAATGTATTGAAATATCATATCGCAATACAAGTATATTGTGTACATTTGTGTACCTTTACAAAAAATACTAAAAGAAGTCAATCGGGCATTTGAGCCCAACAAATATTTTCCAGTTCTCTTAAACATGTTAAATAAAGCGTGTATTGTGAATATTAATATTTCTGATATAACATACAAGTCAACCTACATACATGTACCTTTATTTTCATGCTAATGAAATAAAAACTGCAAACATGTTTTGTCATTCATAACCATAAGCAAATGAACAGTACTTTAATACGCTAATGTTAGATTTGAAAGGAAAATTCAATTTGCAAAAGAATATATAGAGAACAATTTAATTTCTTTTTTTTCTTTTATCCAGCTATGCCATGGTTTGGTATGGACATTGGAGGAACACTAACCAAGCTGATATATTTTGAACCTTGTGATATCATGGAATTAGAACAACAAGGGGAAAAAGAAACACTTAAAACTATACACAGGTACTTGGTCGGCAATATAGCTTACGGAAATACGGGTATAAGAGACACACATCTAGAAATGACAAATCAGCAGATTGGTGGTAAAAAAGGGACCTTACATTTTATACGATTTCCTACCAGTGAAATGAATGCATTCATTAATTTAGCCAAATCTAAAAACTTTTCAACTTTAGCTTGTGCAATATGTGCAACTGGCGGTGGTGCTTATAAATTTGAAACAGAGTTTAAACAGGTAAGTCAATATATGAATTAAACCTTCTAGAAACAACCATCTTCTTATAATTGCAACAAAGAAAACAAAAATCAGAAATAAGAAATCATATGAAAAAAACATCAAGGAAGGTAAAAAAAAGATATAAAAGTACATATTTAACAAACAAGCAAATAAATTGTCCATTTCTATAGAAACAGCTTATAAGATAAGCAATATTTCAACATTAAAATGTAAAACAAAGTGAGAGCATTTGCCTTGGACATTGTTAGATTAGTGAATAATTTGATTTGTTGATCCCAAAAGGCCACATTCAAAATTTTGATCATTTTCTTAAATCATGGATATCATAAACAAACTTCAGTTCAAAACTCATTTAGGGGTGACTTGCAAAGATCATTTATTTGAGCTATGAATAGCAAGGTTTTTAATTATGCCCCCGCCGTAGCGGAGGGGGCATTAAGTTTTACCCTTGTTTGTACGTATGTCCCAAAGTTGGTTTCTGTTCTATAACTTAAGTTTGCCTCGACTAAATGCTATGAAACTTATACAAAATGCTTATTACCACAAAACACAGATCAAGTTTGAATTTTGGTGGTGTCACTTTAACTGTTCTAGAGTTATGCCCTTTACAAATGGAAAAATTGCTGAATTTTCGTTTCCGTTCTCCTACTTTAGTTTGCCTCAGCCAAATGTTATGAAACTTACACATGATGCTTATTACCACAAAACACAGATCTGACAAGTTTGAATTTTGGTGCTGTCACTTTAACCGTTCTAGAGTTATGCCCCTTTACAAATGAAAATTGCTGAATTTTTCGTTTCCGTTCTCTAACTTAAGTTAGCCTTAACCAAAGGTTATGAAACTTATACACAATGCTTAATAATACAAAATACAGATCAAGTTTGAATTTTGGTGGAGTCACTTTTACTGTTCTAGAGTTATGCCCCTTTACAAATGGAAAAAGTTTCCGTTCTTTAACTTAAGTTAGCCTCAACCAAATGTTATGAAACTTATACATAACACTTATTACCACAAAACTCAGATCAAGTACAAATTTGGGTAGCATCTCTTTCACCGTTCTTCAGTTATGTTCCTTTATAAATTTATATGATATGCAAGCGGGGGCATCATCTGTGTCCCATGGACACATTCCCCATTAATTCTAATTGATATTTGTTTTTCAGAGAATAAATTTAACACTACATAAGTTTGATGAACTAGACTGTCTCATCAAAGGTATTCATTATATAGATCGTAATTTTCCATTAGAATGTTACTATTGGAAGGATGCAGACAGTGATAAACCAAACAGCTCGAATAAAGTTCCGTTTGACTTCCATAATCCTTATCCTTATCTAGTTGTAAATATAGGATCAGGTGTCAGTATCTTAGCTGTTCGAGGACCATTTGACTATAAAAGAGTATGGGGATCAAGGTAAAATACACTAAATTATAAAATGTGATTAAAATAGATATTACACTGTGTTAAATATACATATGTAAATACTGAGAAAATCATAGAAAATTATAGGCCAGATTTTCAGTTTATGAGCCTATTAAATGTATTTACATTATGAACAAATTTATTTAATTAAGAAATGCTGGTCTTGTTTGATTTTGACCATAATCACAGGAAATATTAGTGAATTAATCCTTTTCAAATGATAACCAGAATATTTTTTCTGAGTTTTGAGTTTAAGTTCACATAATCAAATTTCCCTGAACTAATAACATGAATAAAGAGTTATTCTACTTCCAAAATACCCCAAAAAAATCAGGTTTGAGATTTTCTGATTATAACCTTAAAGTATAAATTGTGATGTCAGGGCTATATCTGACAGAAAGGGATTTATTGTTTGGGAGTTATACCCCTGAGTTAGAATGTATACCCCTGAAATATGAATTCACAGTAAAAAAAATTAATCTTTGATTTCTATAAAATTCATTGAGGGTTTGGATAATAACTTTGCAAAATTATCATTAATGATAACTTCTATAAAATTCTATAGGAATAAAAGAAAAAAAAATGTGTTTCTGTAAAGTTTCCAAAATATTTCACAGTGCTTTGGCAGTTGAATATAAAGATAAGAAGGTTTGGTATAATTGCCAATGAGACAACTTTCAACCAGAGACCAAATGACATAGAAGTTAACAACTATATGTCACCGTACAACAATAAGAAAAACCCAAACCGCATAGCAAGCTGTAAAAGGCCCCCACATGACAAATGTAGGACAATATAAAAGAATAATGACCTGATTTTTGTAAAGAACGATGAATTAAAAACAAATTTAGATTTTTTAATTCATCGTGAAATATGATAAACAGCAACACTAAATTACAGGCTTCTGACTTGGGACAGGCACATACAAACAAAGTTCATGTCGACACCATTTGAGAAGGGTATTTGATTACATGGTCCTATTAAAAAAGGCATGGACATTTTCCATTAGTAACATGCTTAGATGAAACACTATATGTTATTTAAGGTTGGAGATTTTGGAGTACTGTGAATTCATTATTATTTAGGGGGTACCAATTTTGTGGATTTTAAGGGTATAAGTAAACCATAAATTTAAATGTTTGACAAAGTGCAGAAAAAAATGAACCCATAGTATTTATTGATAGTTAGCATGGTTAGTAGAAGCTCTGCTACATACAACTGCTTTCTTATGAACAATTCTCCGACATTGGTGTCCATTTAGAAAACTTCCAGTTTACCGGTAAACTTCCTGTTTGCCGATTTTGGAGCTGTGACTTTTTCGAAAATGTCTATGAGTATTATACGAACAAGAAACTTTTTTTCTCAAGTTTCTTTGACCATAAAGGGGGTGCGCACAATACACAAATGCGCACTATACATACCAAAAGACGGTAGGTAGTACATGTAGTACATTTTGTTTTTATGATATGTTTGTTTTTTATTCTAGTTTGGGTGGAGGAACATTCCTAGGTTTATGCTGTTTATTAACTGGCTGTAATACTTTTGAAGAAGCAATAGCATTAGCTGCTGAAGGGGACTCACATAAAGTAGACAAACTAGTCAAAGATATATATGGTGGGGACTATAGCAGATTTAACCTCAAAGGCGCAACTGTAGCTAGCAGGTAAAGTTCTTGAATAGTTCTCCACTTCATCTATACCTGTTAGATGTGAATGCTTCTGGGATTTTATATTTCTTAGCCAAGCTGTATCACTTAAGGTCAAGTTTAATACAGTGAATGGGCTATGTCACAGATTTTGGTAAAATTTTGCATTTATCTTTTTTTTTCTCTGAAATATTACTGATTGAATTCTTTCAAAAAAGCTGATCATTTGTATAGAAAGCACATAAAATCAGTGAAAAACGTTCTAGAAATTGTCTTTAAATCATAAAATTTCTAATTTCAAATACATAGATTTCTCTTAAAAAATTATATGTTATTGATGCATAAATTTCAGTTTTAATGATGTGTTATAATAATAGGGTCACTGACTTTGTTTTCACAGTATACTTCATTCAAAGTGGTGTTCTAGGTGAAAAAATAGCACAAAACGTTGAAGCGATGGTAACATCATCCTGTTGTAAGGCGTAAAACATCGATTTTTTTTCACTACACACCAAAAACGAAGTCGGTGACCATATGATAATTTTATATCATTAAACTGGAAATTTATGTGTCCACAACATATATTTAAAAAAAAAATCTATGAATAAAAAATTAGAGAATGATGATTTTAAGACAAATTTAAGTACGTTTTTTCTCAGATTTTATGGGCTTTATATACAAATATTTGCCTGTTTTGAAAGAATTTATAATTAGTTATATTTCAGAGAATAGAAGAGATAAATGCATTATTTTTTGTATTTTCTGTTCTAGTTCAGCGAGTCAAGGTTGTATGCAAAATTTTACCAGAATCTGTGACAAAGCACATTTACTGTTCCTTGGCCTCAATGTCTCACAATGTTGTCCCCGAGGACCTTGAAGCCACATGGTATTGTGATACTATATTGCATGAATGTTATGATTTCTGAAATGAATTTCTTATAGAATGTTATGGATGTGATGCTATAATTTTTGGAAACAAAATGTTATTTTGAAATTTCCTGTTCATTAGGATGTTTCAGGATGCTATATGAAATTTGTGGAACGAGCATTAGTCATTGACTAATTTTGGTCTCAACAGACAACATTGATACAAAAAAAATCTGTTGTACATGCCTAAAAAAGTCAACAATTATAAAAAGAGAAAAAAAAATATATCAATTACAGAATTTTTTTTGACATATGAATGATTAATACTAATAGTGAATAAATCCACAGTTGTTGAAATGATAGATATTGAAAAATGAAGGTCTGTAATATAATAAAGGGTACAAATAAAGGCAACTAAAAAATATACTATGAACTCCATCATTCAATATTAAGTAATTTCATTTCATATTTCAGTTTTGGTCAAATGAATATACAAGAGAAAAGAGAGCAAGCTTCCAAAAGTGATTTAGCTAGATCAACACTTGTAACAATAACGAATAATATAGGTTCTATAGCAAGGATGGTGGCTACAACAGAGGTAAGGATTTTGATTTTCAAAATGGTCATAAAATACTAATAGACCTGAAGACAGACAATTTGTTAATGCAAAGAGAGAAGTGATTGTAAACAATTTAATATTGTTTTTTGTGACACAGGAAGCAATCTTTTTACAAC
Source organism: Mytilus californianus (assembly GCF_021869535.1). Taxonomy (NCBI): domain Eukaryota; kingdom Metazoa; phylum Mollusca; class Bivalvia; order Mytilida; family Mytilidae; genus Mytilus; species Mytilus californianus. Next base: position 52,612,490 of record NW_026262679.1, on the reverse strand, counting down.
TAGCAAGCATCAGTAATGAAAAATAAATTGACAATAATGAAAAGTAAAATTTTGGTTGTGAGAATTTCCATACAAATAAGCTCTAAAACTTCAATACAAAAACTCCTTTATTTTGCCGCTACGCTAGCCTAACAAAAACCAGAAAATTTATATTTAAATCTAGCACCAATAAAGGACAGACATTCCAGTATGGTTTTAGAAAATTGCACAAGTATTTTTATCACCAGATGCGTATGCTTATGCATTTGAAGTCATAGACAATAGAGTTTCTGTCCTAATGCTGTTGATATATAGCTTTCGCAAAATATGAACAGAATAACTTAATTTTCTTTTTCAACTTTTCAGAAAATAGATAAGGTTGTATTTGTAGGAAATTTTCTACGTGTAAATACTATATCTATGAAGTTATTAGCTTATGCTATGGAATATTGGTCAGATGGTGCTCTAAAAGCCTTGTTCTTAGAACACGAGGTAAGTGATAACATAATAAAAAAAGTTCATGCAGATATATGAAATTTTTTTCACTTATTTCTCAGTAACTACCAATCATAGCTAGATTATCCAATTGTTGAAAAAAAAAATTTTGATAGTTATTTGTTGACTTAACATATTGTGATGTTGTATTAATTTGAGGTAAACAATATGTTTAGAAATGATTGAAACTTCAAAAGAATAAGAAAAATAAAGTTAATTTCATATTTATTACATTGAATTTTGGCTGTTCTGTTGAGCATTTTTTTATTTTAGTGCTCTTTAAACTTATAAACAATGCTTATTACCACAAAACTCAGATCAAGTACAAATTTGGGTAGCATCACTTTTACAGTTCTTGAGTTATGTCCCTTTATAACATTATATGCAAGTGGGGGCATCATCTGTGTCCCATGGACACAATCCCCATTTATTTAACTTTTGTAAGGAGGTATCTTGGAGAGTAGGTCTTTAACTTCCCAAACTTGGTCTGATGGTACCTGATTAAGGAATGCCATGCAGACTAAAATAGACTTAAATAGGTGTAAATTTCAATTCACTCTACATCTTCAAAATGCCAATTATCTTTTCAATTATTATTTTTATCCATTTCAGGGTTACTTTGGTGCAATGGGTTGTATAATGGAGTATGTGTCTATGAGTCAAAATTTCTCTACTTTTAATTAGCATTTATAAAAATGAACTGTGATATTTGTGGGACCATTATAGAAGTCAGAAGAGAAAAATCTAAGAAATTTGTCATCTTATTTGGGTTTGCTATACATACTTCTGGGTAAACCATTTCATTCATTTTTATGGGCATAAGTGTCTGACAGATAGTCAACAAAAAAGTTTGTATCAAACATTCAGAAGGAATATATGTTCAGGTGATGACATATGCAAGTATGTATGTATGTATGTAAAGTTCAGCAGCATAATTTTTTTGTATTTCTTTCTTTGATTTAAATTATATTACTTACAGATGCTAGAGTTATTTCCCTTGCAAACATTTAATGTTTCATTAGACTGAATAATGCATAATTTTTTTTCTTTATTTCCAAATTTGACCTATGAGTTCTTTGCACAGAATATTCTTATAGACTGGTCAATTTAATTATCTTAATTTAGTAACAGAAATTAAGGAATTATTTTCATGTATAATTCTTCAGAAGATACATGTTATTTATCGACAGTGCAAGACCCTCATGGGAAGTCAAGGTCATTTAACACCCCCTTGTAGCATGTTATTTTTCAAGTGTTAAGATACTTAAAAGTTCAACTGCAATTGTAATTGATGGCTAATGTGTTCTCCATCTTCTTTTATTATATGCATTAAAAAGTGTGATGCATCAACACAGACAACTCTAATTAATTTTGAAAATAAAAGTGGTATTTTTTCAAGAAAATGCATAAAAGAAAATGTTTCAGTAAAAGATATTAATTTTGTTTGAAATTTTTCTTTTCATCACTTAAAAAAAATCTAATGTCATCGTTTAGAATGTAAAATTTTGATCAATCTGCTACTTGAATTTTATAGAGCAAAGTCTTCCTTTTATTGTTTTTATATTAGACAATTTGTTTTTTTGTGAGAGGCTAACGTGATGTTTTTATACAGAATGATGACTAATTTATTTTGTACAAACATCTAAGAGCTTTTCCAGTTTTCATCAAAATTAAGAATTAAAAAAAACTATTAATTATTGAGAGCGTTGATGGTGCTTCTATGAAAAGAGATTCGACATATGTTGCATAGATGATTTTCATCAAATGCATACTTTTGTTTGGTTGTATTATTTTTTTTCTTAGGTACATTACATTTATACTGAATGTGAATGAAAGATACAAATCATTAGTTTATTCTTATCAAAGGAAATAACTCTTAGATACAGGAGATAACTCATGTTAAATCAAAAGGCAGGGGATGTCTGTACGTCAGTTTGTAGTTTTCGTCTAACTGTTTTGATATATTTGTACCAGTATTTTTTATACTGTATGGGTAACACTGTATAGATATTATTACATAAAAAAACCTGTTTAGGTTCAAGGTTTTTCTTTTTATGCCATGTCTTTACTAGTTTTAAAACAATACGTCAAAAGTTAGCAAAGATCTGTTTTAGTTTATTTTATTCATTTTGACATCGTTACTTTCTGTTGGAAAAAAAAATCAGTTTTATTTGCCTTAAACACTTTCTTTTATCTTTTTTGTCAGTGAATGTTCAAAAATTCCCCTTAATTTTCAAATTTCTAGCTGATTTTGAAATGAGCACAGTATAATAGAAATTAAAGTTTTTGAAAGCTGGTTTTTAATATAAAAACTTTAAAGTTTTTTTTTTATATTTTATAATTGTGTAATTCATGTATTTGCTTCAAAGTGTTGAGATTTGAGTGTTATTCAATCAGTGCAGCAAGTATTTTTTTTTTTAATTAAAAGCATCAAAATTGCTTTTACACAAATAGAGATAGCAACGAAAAAATTAATCAGAGATTTATCTTTTAAATATAATTTCACAAAACAAATGTTTTGGATCATTCATAGTGAAATCTGTACCTCTATTTTATAAACCCTTTATTTTTTATTTGTTAATAAGAAAAGTGAGGTGATCATTCCATGTATAATTTGTTACGTAATTTATTTTATATAGTTGATTTGTAGAGTTATTTTAGATACACAGAGTTAGTGAGAATATAGTTTGTCTTTTATTTATTCAATTTATGTTTGATCACCATTTTTTTTTACCCTGTCAGCTGTTCCCTCTATTTTCACATTATTACAGTAATCAAAATAATTATCAATTTGTATATGACTTCATACTTCCGTGTTAGGATTTGAGCACTTCTGATCAAGAGAAATTTAGAAAAGTGGTTTAAGCGCACAAAATTCTTAAAGTTTTGTTTTCATTTATAGTCATATTCACACTATTTCTGTAAATACTGTTCAAATGAATTTGCTAAAATGGGATTACATTTATGGATGAAACAAGAAATAATTCAATTGAAAAGAATGTATACACAACAAATATGATTTTTATTGTTTTGAGGTTATATACTTTTATTTTCATTTTTAAAGGAAATGGCTACAATCTCCACAAAACATGGAGATTTTATTGTGTAGATAGGAAAAAAGAAAACTGTGCAAAAAGTACTCTGCAAAAAAGGTTTAGTCTTAAAATATTGCCTTTCTTAAACTTCATAGTTAATGATTATATCTAATAGATCAAGTTGCTTTCACTTTATATACCAATGCACAGGATAAATTAACAATGATAATTTTATATCTTTCATGGTTTGATGTAAACAGCCACATATGAGTCAATATAATTATACTAACTATCTTCTTTTATTTAATACACAGTGATGACCCATTATTAAGCTCAAAATTATATATATGCCAAATTTAATTTTTAGTCGTATATTGGTATCACGTTCGAAGACATTTGGTTTCCAGACAATAACTTTAGTATTAGTAAATAGAAATCTATGAAATTTAATCATAAGGTTTATAACCACAAAAGGAAGGTTGGGATTGATTTTGGGGGTTATGGCTCAAACCGTTTGGGAATTAGGGGAAAAAAGTGAGAAAAAACAAGGGTGTCCTGGTTAATGGACAATTACTTAAGTACAAATTACAGTGTAAGGGAGGTAATTCAATCACAACTTTGAATTACCTCCCTTACACTGCTTTTAAATTATGTATAAAGAACTTTTGTGCTCGGCGAAGCAATTTATTTTATTTGATTTTATAGATATAATAAATCTTGATATATTTGAACAGGGCAGTATTTAAAGGAGTTTGAATTCAACTTATTTCAATTTTTAAATTGTTCAACCATTATCGTAACTCATAATAATTTCATCTTTCTATAGTATGTTCAAAATTTTGTTTATATTTGAATTTTTTTTTTTTCTATTTATAACATTATTTTTTAGAAGTTTTTGGTTTCTTTTTTACAACATTTCACAATAGAGTCCTATAGTAATTTGTAAAATTGCAATACTGTATTTTTTTTGACTAAATCATTCATATAAAACTATGTTTTTTTCCCAAAAGATATTTTGATGGTATTTTAGGTTGGGTTTGAATAAACTTGGTTCCAATAGAAGCAGAATTTTCTGAAGTATGGTTGTTTATTTGTTTATTATTTTGTCTTCCGTTGTTTTTGTTTTCTTTGTTTCCTTTATCATCAGAGAATGAGAATGTTTCATTACCTCATTACAAATATGTAAGCCAAAAAACAAATATATTCGAAACAATTTTGCATTGTATGATTATCAAGTTCATAATCATCCAACCAGAAATAACCACAATATCTTTTAAAAGAATTGTAGCTTTATATGAAATTTATAGCAAAAAATTTAATGTGACAAATAATTTGTGCATAACACATCATCCTAGTGTTTGCATTGTGTAATTGGGTTCAGATATATTAAGGTAGCTTCATACAAGAATTTGTAGCACAATAAATCAAGAAGTGACTATGAATCAACAATCTTTAACGACTTCTGGTTTGATAACACTGATGCTAGACTATCAGTCTATGGTATCATTCACCCACCAGTCAATGCTTTGGCACTTGTTAATATTTATTACACACAGTATGTTATTATCAGAGAAAAGATTTTGTGATTTTGCAAAAACTTACAGTTTCAAATTCTTTCAAACAAAATTGACTATAAGGGTACTTCCCTTTAGGCTTGATTTGTAATGCAGCTGTTTTTTATTTTTGACCGTTTGAATGTTACTGATGAAGAGTAATTCTGAAAAGCAATTTGAACACAGCAAATTCAGTAGGTTTGAAGACTGTTAGAAGAAAAACAACAATTAAAAAGTTGTTCTTCTGCTTTTGTTTATTTCCATATGTACAGGGATTATTTCATGTCATGAAGGTTTTATACCATATCCATTTGTTTTAACTTTCATTAAGCTTTGTATCAAATTAAAGAGGAGGAGAACACTTATATATAACTGGTTGTTTTATTTTACAATAATTGTGTTGAAAACATCATACAGATATTGCTTATATTTTTTTCCTTTAGAAAGTTGTAAAGACTTACCTTAATCTTTTACCACATTAGAAGTTTGAGATTTGATTTTTTTTAAATGAATGTATTTATAAAAGCAGATGAGACACTGCACAAATGTTTTCTTTAATTTAGTGGTATTATCCATGATTCTACATGATCTTTGAATACTAAGGAAACAGATATTTTCAATGGTTTGTGTAATGTCAGAAATTAAGAATTTATTGAAATCCATGAAAAAACTTTTTTTTTACTATGAATATTGGTACCAACTAACCAATACTTTTTTTAAAGTCACAAGTGTCAGATTTGTAGACATACATAAGTAATTGCTATGATGTATTTCTCATCCTCCATATGAACCTTTCTGTACCTGTAATGTTTATCATTGTTGGTCAAAGGGAATGTCTATTGTTGTCAAGGAATTGACCTGGTAATGTATTTTTATGTATAATTATATATATTAAAAATAGAAATGCTTTGTCATATATAAACAGAATTTACATTTATAGAACTATAAAACAGACTTTTGATTTGTAGAATTATAAAACAGACTTTTGATTTATAGAATTATAAAACAGACTTTTGATTTGTAGAATTATAAAACAGACTTTTGATTTGTAGAATTATAAAACAGACTTTTGATTTGTAGAATTATAAAACAGACTATAGATTTGTAGAAATCATTCTAACTAGGCAGCATGATCTTATTTACCTAGGATTGCAAGTTTTCCTGCAGATGGTCGTGGTTCTCTCTGGGTACTCTTGTTTCTTCAACTAATAAAAACTGGCCACCACGATACAGTAAGTTGTGCTGAAAGTGGAGTTAAATACTAATTATCAATCAATCTAATTAGACAGAGAGCATAAATATTTTTCATCCCAGAGAATCATTTTTTCCAGACATATTTGTAACTTATGGTAAATTTGTGGAATTTACCACATTGTAATTATAGCCATTCAAATGTCAGACAGAGGTAATGATTTATATATTATTTTTTTATTCAGTTTTGTATAATTTATTGTACAATTTTATTATCATTTTGGTTGAAAAAAAGAAAGGATGATAAATTATGTAGTTATGTTTTTATTTCCACTATGATTGTGGTTGAAAGCAATTGATTAATGTATGTCCTTGTTCAAGAACCACTACTCATTTTCTATCCTAGTATAATATCTGACTATTTTTGGGTGGAACAAAATCACACATCAGATGGTGCGGAAAGCAGGATAGTACTATTTATTAGGTCATTAGGAAGTAATTTTGTTAAACAATCAATAAATAAAAATATAATTAAGGTTTAAAGCCTAATACTAAACGAGGACGACCTAATAAAACCAGAGAGGACTAAAACTAAAGTCAAGGAAAAAGGAAACAGAGCTATGGGAGATGCATTTCTTATTAATTTAACGATTTTTAAAATTCTAAACCTAAAACATCAAATTTCAATAACTCCAGATTGGTTTTAGTAATTTTACAATTTTAAGAGAAGGAACCAAGAAATACTACTGTCATACTAACTCCTTTATAAATATGAGAAGATATGGAATGATTGCCAATGAGACAACTTTCCACCAGAGACCAAATGGCATAAATGTAAAGTGCTTTATCTTTTTCTTAATACTTGACTACAAACTTCAAGAATAATATTTGTAATATTTGTAGAGAAGTGTATTAAAATATAATCCAGTGTTAAGGTAGATTTGACTGGGACATCATGGGGGTTTAATACAAATAATAGAATTTGTAATATTTTGCCAAAATGTAGTTTACCTGTATGACGTGTTTCATTATGCTATTTTCTAAAACGAAATAAAAAGTATGGGTCATAGAGCTTTTTTACACTAAGGGATGTTGGAATAATAATACAAAACTTCATTTATATGAAAAATCTGTCAAATGCATTTCTTTCTCAAAATTTTAATTTTTCATCAAAGATCTAGACAGATTGTTATCTACTATTTCACAATCGAAGATGGCAAAAGACCCATCTTACTAGGTTTTGCGGTGATAACGTGTATATTGTCATGACAGTTATATAATTGACATATTGACATCTGGTATAATAAGAATGCTTGCGTAGCAATTCAAAGAATCCTCAGACCTTGAAGTGTTCTTAATGCCGATTTGGTCTTTGACTATTTACAGTAAATGTTTTAAGCACACAGGTTCTGGAGGCAATACAGTATCGTTATGATTTCCCTTGGACTGCTGAAAAATACACCATAATTGCCTTCAACAACTATGTATATAACTCATCATAAACACCAGGATTAAAATTTTGTATGCCAGACGTATGTTTCGTCTACAAAGTACAAAGTTGAAGAGCAATTGAGGACCCCAAAATTCCGAAAGTTTTTGCCAAATACAGCGTATAGGTAATCTTTTACTAAGGGTAGACAATCCTTAGTAAAAAAATTCAAAGTTTTGTAAACAGTTCATTTATAATTATGACAATATTAATGATAAACACATCAACACAGAAGAGCTGACTACTGGGCTGGTGATACCTCTGGAAGGAAACCTCCACCAGCAGTGGTATCGACCCAGTGGTTGTAAATAAACTCATCATAGATACCATGATTAAAATTTTGTACGTCAGACGCATGTTTCGTCTACAAAAGACTGATCAGTGACGCTCGAATCAAAAAAAGTTAATAAGGCCAAAAAAGTACGGAGTTAAAGAGCCTTGAGGACTCAAAATTCCGAAAGGTTTTGCCAAATACAGCCTCAAAAACTTGAAACCCCTCGGCCTGTAGAAAAACACTTGAACAGTAAATGGACACACTCTTTAAATCGAACTGGACCTGAATATTATGTCCATGCCTTTCTGTTTTATATTCTGTAAAGTGGAATATTTACTATCATCCTGTAAGCCAAAAACAAATTAAAAACATTTTTTATGGACAAATAAGAGGTATAACACTTGATCAGTGAAGGTCAAATCAGTCATAATCACACTTCATCTGTATTTTAAGGGTTAGACTTGTTAAAATATAAAAAAAAACTTCTGTCAAGTGGTACTTATATGTATTATGTTCAGTCAACCTTTAAAAAGCAGTATAAAAAACCGATAAACATACAAACCTTCTTACTTATAGCATGTGTGCTAAGGAAAATATCGTAATGGAAGCGAATACTGATTTGGAAAGTAAGTAGTAACGCCAAACAGGACTGAAGAAAGAGTTCCAATTGTAAACTTTTAATTTCTATGTAGGAACCTTTTAGCATATGGAGTATATATCTCCCAGCTGAAGGGCCTCAGTGGCCGAGTGGTCTAAGTAATTACTACTGTAATCACTAGCCAGTCAACACTGAGGTTGTGAGTTCGAACCCCGCTCGTGCGGGTGCACTCCGACTCCAATCTTAATTGACTAGGATTGTCAGTTTTCCTATCGAAAGTCGGTGGTTTTCTCCGGCTTCCTCCACCAATAAAAACTGGCCGCCGCGAAATAGCCCAAAAGCGGTGCATAAAAGTGGCGTTAAAACACCAAAAATTTTTTTTTTAAAATCTCCCAGTTGATACGATATTACAGAGCCGTCGTTTCTTATCATATTTTCGTTGATAGAGGATTGCTGCCTACAAGGAAGCTGATAAACCACGGATTTCTAGTAATAAAGCTCAAGTCACCTCTTCGGAAGATTTGGGGGCGCCATCGTGAGTTGATTGACCGTTATTGTATATATTTTTTTTTTTTTTCGTTTTAATGGCTTTACATTTTGTCTTCTCGGGGCATTTAATAGCTTACGATACGGTATGGGCTTTGCTCGTTGTTGAAGGCTGTACGGTGATCTATATTTGATTACAGCTACGCCTTTTTGTCTCTATTGGATATTTGTCTCATTAGCAATCATTCCTACTCTTCATATTTTATATTGTTTATCTTTGTGCCGTGTTTCGTTTTTGTAATGATAATGTCGGTCTCTTTTCAACTTATGAATTTTTATTCTCCTTTTGGTATTGTCCGCCTGCTTTTATATAAGAAGTCCTGGTATCAAATTTGTTCTATTTAAAATTAACAATGGTCAAAATCATCATACAAATATGACTTGATCCGAAAACTTCCACAGGTCGCAATTCAGTGTATCATTGTCCAGTATTTACGTTTCACAATGAACGAAAATTATCACACTTTGAGAGCCTTTGGTTTAATAGTTTGATAATACATTACGTGACTTTGATGTCATAGTTTATTACAGTTGCATTCTTTATGTTTTCAACTTTTTTGTTAACTATGACATTGAAGCTTGTAAACTTGACTATAAATGCCAGGACTGCAATTTATCTTGATTTGTTTGCTTGTAATGTGTTCTTTCCTCTTATTCATCTTGTGTCCTGTTTCTTTTTTGTTTTGGTAAACTTTCAATCCATCAAAAGTTGTTGTGTAATGTTTAGAATCAGTTAATATTAGATATCAAATCTGGCAAAATAATCATTGAACGCTCTGTGTGTTTTGTGTTCTTTTTTACATATTAAGAATATTGTTCAGAGAATTTTACTAAAACTAAACGTATACAAAAAAAAAAAAGAAAAAAAGAAAAACAATCGAAAATTGTGGTCTATTGTTGTAGGTATTTGTTGCTTACTCAGCTTGTCTTTTGAGTCAAACGATTCTTCGTTTCATCACAGCAGGAAAAAAATCACAATTTCCAAATTGGTGTTAATTTAAAAAAAATGTATCTGCATTAGCACAATTTAAAACATACCCCATCTTGAAAGATAGAGACGTAACTAATAGAAATGTACACAGGATACACATGCCAATCTATGAAAGTTAATGTGTTTACAAGTTGTCAATCCATTTAATAACTTCTTTTTTTACCTTTTACATACGTTTTCGAATTGGTATTATATAACTTGACCGTGAATTTTATAAAATCATTGATTCAGTCGTTTTATTGATATATGTGTTTTAACATCTGTCCAATAACAAGTGTAATTAAATTCAGATTTTAGTGTCGTCTGTTGTTTGCCCTTGTACAGGTCTTTGGTTTGTCTGTATCTGTAAATTTCCTTAAGATTTGCAACATTTCCCCTTACCCATAGTCGCATTGATACTTTTTTAGTTTTAGATTGTTCTTTTTGATTGATCTTCCTTGTTAAATTAGCGAAATCAAAGATACAATACTTAAACAAAAACAAATTAAACACCAAAAACAGAAAGAAAAAAAAAAATCAAACAAAATTAACAAAAGGTCAAATGCAAAATTTTCGGGAGAATTAACATATACAGCCTTGAGATTCAAACATCGGACCTTCGACACAAAAGGGGACTGATTAACAAACTTTGATGCTAATGGTTAGCTAGCGAAGGAGACATTTATCTTATTTGAATATGTAGTATTTAGTTTTTGATGAATTGTCGTCTTAGATGCTTCATTTTACATGGGTTCATATAAAATGAAACTAGACCACTTCAATGTAAAAAAGAGAGGGTTCTATCAACTTCACTCTCCACAGAAGAAACATACTCATAAGACTTGAACTTTCGATCTTCGTTAACATACGAACGTCGGACCAGCTGATTTACCCCCAGTTTTTTGTGGGGTTCGTGTTGCTTAGTCTTTAGTTTTCTATGTTGTGTCATCTGTACTATTATTTGTCTGTTTGTCTTTTTATTTTTGGCCATGGCGTTGTCAGTTTGTTTTCGATCTATGAGTTTGACTGTCCCTCTGGTATCTTTCGTCCCTCTTTTACCCTGTTCAGCATTTACCCCTCAGCAACCACTCCTAATGGTTGATTGATTGTTAGTGCTTTTTTCCACTTTCAACATCTTTTGCTAGTTCATGGCGGCCAGTTTTTATTGCTAGTTGAAGACAGAGTACCCGGAGAGAATAACCGACCTTAACCGGAACAAATGGCAATCCTTGTCAATAAAGATGGCAGTCGAATTCACTCACGACGAGCGGGGTACGACCTCAGTGTTGATAGGCTAGTGATCGCTATAGATGTGTTTACATATAGTTATTCTTCTTAACAGAAGTTCCTCTGGAAAACCTGCTTATACGCAAGGCTATAATATCTGTCCCTGTGGCCTTTTCAACATTTTTGATTCGAGCGTCACTGAGGAGTCTTTTGTAGACGAAACGCGCATCTGGCGTACAAAATTGTAATCCTGGTATTTATAATGAGTTTATTTGGAACAAATATTCTGTACTCTTTATTCTATAAGGAATAAATACTCGTCCATAATATTTGCTTTAAGTAGAAAAAAAATATTCCACATTTATTCTATATGGAACTAAAATTGTGATAGAACTTCTATTCCATGACATAAATATCCAAGACATGGAATTGTTGGGATTTAGATTTCAACATAGCAGTATAAAGACATTTGGAATATTGGTAATTATCTTGGAGTTATAAGGAAATAATTGTTGATTATGCGTGTTTTTTTTAAACACAAATGAATAACAATTCTTAATATAAACACATTTAGTTAAACTTCTTCCTACAACTGTTAAGATAATTCGCAATGTACGTAACACATGTGTATGTTAATTCAGTTGACATGGACTCAATTAGAAAAGAAATTGCTAATATCAGATTATTGAATTCGTATTATGTGATTTAAGAAATAACCAAATATGCTCTATAATTGTGTATTTTATTTTATTTTACGCCTATAACTTTTATTCTATGATCTTTACGGAATACACGCTTTCTTTTCACAATGGGCTGAATAAGTATTGATTGTTGGTGTAACAATGGAATAAGGATTATTGAATTATGATGGATGTCCAAGTGAACTGTGATGACAATCGCACTATCCCGCTAAGCTGTGAGTCATTTGAGCCACAAAAAAAGATGGCCTAATAATTGCAACAACAACCAAAAATCCGTAGTATTATGTTGCAAAGTTGTGAATACCAATAAGTTCTTTTGAAATGATGAATAAGACTTTCTATGTATCCATTTTGTGTTATTGTTATAAAACAGTTACACATTGTAATATAATAACACAGACGTTATCAAAATTAAAAATACTAACGACAAGATATTCTTCAGCTAAGACGGCAGGGTTCTCCTGTAGTGTATTAATTAAGCGACTGCATTATTAATATCTAATTCTTTTTCTGTATTAGTTTTTGTCCCTTTGGAATATAAGGCATACACAACATTGTAGTTTTTGGAACTACAACGTACGTCACGAGTCACGTGATTTTTGATAAACAAAACAACATCATTTGATATAAAACAAACTGTAATAACCACCAAAAATATTATGCTAAGAAAGCATGTGATAAGCCTTTACCATATCGATATATCGTCCACGACGTAAGCAATTTGATGCATTTTAATTGAAACAGTCTTGTTTATTTTCTCCTATCATTGAAATGCATCAAATTCCTTTGAGTAAGATATTGTCGATATCATTTGAAGCATCTATAAAAAAAGAACCATCTTAATTGTCCACAAAATAATCCCATTATTATTGCGTACAAAAGGAAATGTTTCACTAAGAACTATTTCTTAGTAAGCTGCCACGTGTTTGTAGGCTTCTTTGAAATGTACTGGTCCGAGAGTAGCCCAGATAGGGACCGGGTTAGCTGGAACGGGGAAGAATATGTTTGTACGCAATTCACTTGGTTCTGCCCATGCCAATAAATCAATGTCTGGAATAGCGTGGCATGGTATCTTTTGATTACTGAAAACATAACATAAATCAATTTATAGGAAAGTACTTATAAATAAAACAAAACAAAACAAGGCAAACATGTACATAAATGTGTGATTTAAATTCTTAAGAATATATCAGAGAAGTTATATAGTTAAATTTAAGTCTGTATGCGGTATTTCTGCTTATAACTATGAAGTTTGCTTATGAAAATATTGGTAAATGTGTGTTAAATTATTATGTTGTTTAGTATCTTAAGTTCTTATATAATAAGTGGTATATTTTCATTTAAATACAAATAAAATCAAATATAATTATAGCAATTTGAGCCATGAGGTATAAAATTGAATTAGATAGAATTTTAGCAATCTAATTGAGGCATGAATTAAATCAAATATAATCATAATATAATATAACAACATACAAATTGAATAAATATACTCACTGTTTGGAGGGTAGTAAGAATGAAGCCGGCTGGATATGGTGAATTTTGGTGTTCTGGCAAATAATTTTTGATATTTTGTGATGTCTAATGGTTTCAAGTTGTCCTAAAAATTAAATAATGTTTATTAGTAAATATTTTAAGATTTCTAAAGTTTACTGAACTTATACATATATCAATATCAGAGAGAATTTTATGCATTTTTTTATTGTCTATTTGTTAATTGTCCACTGAGACACCAACAACATTTACCCAACACAAATAGCCAGTACTATCTTCGACTAGTGATCTATTAATTCCCTATTGTAAGTACTCTGGTACTTCCATGGTTTGAATGATAATTTTTTTATCGCAAATTTACAGCCTATAGACAATGTGATAGTGTGAAAAATTAAGCCGTGAGTTGCATCAGACAAAGTTCATCTTGAAACAATTTTTATTTGTTCTGTTAAGGACTTTGGTTGTTGTACTCCTTATCATTTCATAAACTGTTGGTTTCGTATGTACCTGCTGATATTATTCAAGGAAAATCGTTTCTTATGCACTAGAACCGAGTTAATATGAACTTTTACAATAACAAAAATTAGCAGAATTTACACAATATGCCCTTATGACAGACCTGTGTATTTAAAGTTTATATGAATTATTCATTTTGTCGACATGAATACTTACGAGGCGAGAATCCAGTCAGCTTGAAGTCATTTTCATACCAAAATCTATCGCCGAATTTCCAGTTGGCGAATGATTTTCCAATCAAACATTGGAATGTTGGACCTGTTAATCCACCTTTAACTCTTTTCTCTGAAAGACCGCCGGTATATAAATCTATATCGTCCACATGTCTGAAATAATATGAGAAAATCGAATTATTTTTCAGACTATTTAACATAATAATTGTATTGCAAACATGGGAATATTTATACCGTTTGTATTATTATCAGCATAAAATCAAACGGCGAATACAAGTACAAATACCAAGGAATTTTTTGCAATTGGATGGCGATGTTGTTTGAATATTATCATTATATGTAGAAATTGGATATATTATTGGACATATGAGTATATTATTATTATTAAATGTAGATTTTATGATACAAATAAATCTAACCATTTCTGTGTACAATCTATGAAAAATTAAACGTATAAAAAACTTATCGAAGATACCAGGAATATAATTTTGTACGCCAGACGCGCGTTTTGTCTGCAACGGACTCAGCAGGGACGCTCGAATAAAAAAAGTTAAAAGACCAAATTAAGAACGAAACTAAGCTTTTTCTATAATTTCCGTGCTAATAACACACCTTTCTCGATAACCATAATCAGGTTAAAGGTGCAAAAGCCAAATTAAAAAAAAAACTGTTTGAGACATTGAAAACCAAGAAGACATAAATAAAACAGTGGAAACTTTGACTGGTAAACGGATAAAATTCATTATTTTAATATTTGTATGTATTTCATTAAGAAACGTCAATTTTAACGGACAACATCTTGCAAAGGTGATCGACAGCTCTGTTCAGGTCCTTTTGTTTTTTGGGAATCCCAAATATTTTAATTTCTTTTCCAAATGTTTTGCTTCTGATGTTTATTCCAGAAACACGTGTTGAACGCTGAAATCGATAAGAATGCAACGAAAATAGTCTAAACAATTTTTTTTTCGGAACTAATCATTATGTTATTAGAAGCCAAGTGTTCGAATGGTTTACTCAGGTAGAACATTTGGCAAAGTTGACCTTAGATTATTTGGCTATACAGCTCTTGATCCTTGATTTTCATATTAATTATGTGCATCTTCTGTACAAAGGTTCTGCGTAAGCAGGTTTTCGATTTAGCAAAGGCTTCGTGTATACAACTATATCCTAGCACTTTTAAATATTGAAATGACCACTTACTTGTAAGTTTTGGAAAGTCGTATAATTGCGTCTTTGTCATGATCAACAAGACCACCTGGTCCATGACCAAAATGAATTACTGGTGGAAGTCCACACCACTTTCTCCATGCATTGTATGGAGGCAGACCATGATCTCGTCCTCTCTGTATATTGAATGATACCAAGTCAAAACTCATTCCATGATGATCCATAAACAGATAATTTCTAACACCGTCGTTAACAACACGATCACTTTTAGCATGACTATCGTCCAACATCCATTCTCCTATCCAATCGTTTCCTTTGCCTCCATGTGACATCAATACACCGGGTCTGTTGTAGGTTTTGTATATAGGGAATTCTGCAATCTTGTTACCCCCTGGACCTCCGTAACCAAGGAAATTTGGAATCATTGAATGTCCAAATCTGAAAGCGGCTGCTGCCATAACGTTTGCTGTAGTTGGGTCCAATTTTTCATTGTAAACTGTATTATATTTGCCATATACAGATTTAAGACCATATATGGTCATAAATTCGTCGTTAAGAACAAGAGGAAGCCATTCGGAATAGATGATATGTTGAAGAACTCCTCCAATTATCTTTCTGGTTTCTTGGAAAATTATTTCATCAGTCCAGTGGGGGTTAATTTTACCTAAAGCTACAGCCAATCGATTGTGTTCTCTTAGGAATACGATGTGGAGGAAGGCAAGAGAGGGTACAATTGTGTTTCTGTCATCCCCTGTAAATTTAATTAATATTCAATGAAATAAAAACCCGGAATGTTATTATTTTATTAGTATTTGTTATCTCTTTCTTTATTCAATTTATAACGGCAAAAAATACATTTTGTCTTCGTAGTATATCTAATGCATCAATCTACGTCTGGAAACTATTCACCTTGGTGATGTGTCTATGTGGTACATGTAGATATTGTAAATCTTCGCATGAAAATGAAAATAACTGCTGATTAAATTGACATTACATGTTTTACATTTGGAAATCATAAAAACCAAAAGTTATAAAAGAACAACCAGTCTAGGTCAATACGATCTGGAATAATTGCAACCTAAACTATACAATATTAATCACCTCGCAATTTATGTAACAGGTAAGCAGTTCGTGTTCATGGGAGAACTTCTAATAGTAATCAGCAGTATTTTCTTTCGGTTAATCTGGATGTATCTCTTAAATTCAATGTCAGTTCAATAAGCAGGTGAAAGAGTATAAATATTATGTGGCTTTCATTTATTTTTGTTTCGAGTGTACCCGATGATGGTTATTCTAAAAACATGTGTTGTGTGCAAGAAATTCGTAGGTGAAACATTTAACATAATTTATCGACAAGAAGAGGTGTGAGGTAAACATTAATACAATAGCAATAAAACCACACAACACAATAACATTAATGGTACTAATTTTGCAGCTCAAAATGCTCATTTCTACTATTAATCTCTGTCCAGTTATGCTCGGGCCCAATGTTTGTAAATTCAAACCCTATTACAAACGTTGAAGATCTACTAAAACCAAGACGAGGAATACATGAGAGAGTTACAATGTCTAGTATTAATATAAACGGTACCATTTTGTCTGCACCAGATGCGCATTTTGACAACAAATGTCTCTTCAGTGATGTTCGATGCCAAAATATTAGAAAACCCAAAACTTATAAAAATAATGAAGAGCTTATATACCATAAAGACCAAAAGTACAGCTAAAGTCGTGTAAGGAATCAGAGCTTTGTCAAAACATCTTCAACGATAAAAACAAAACAAAAACGTCAGAACAATAGTCCGTGAAATGTTGTAACTCGTTATTAGTGTAGACAAAGTATGAATTCAAAAGTGACGATATATGATCTGATTCTGAAAAGAGATGACGACTATGTTCTAAATCCAAGAAGTATATCACACAGCGACATCTTATAACGAGACGCGTCGCTATCGACTTTAAATTTATCCATTCTTTATGTACATAGCAACAACATAACTCAGTCTAATGAAATGGAAATTAGAAATAAAACTTTACACATTTCGTGCTTCCGAAGGATTAAAAAAGAGGGACGAAAGATACCAGAGGGACAGTCAAACTCACAGATTAACAGTCGTCAGGATCGCTCAAACTTAAACATTTGAAAGCCAATGATGTATGAATATTGATATAGATTAGGAGCTATATAACGTACAGGGACAAAAAAAAAATTAAAAATTAAATCAAAGGTGAACTTTAAAACATTCACTTGATCCTAACATGGATAAAAAAGTTTTTCGTGGGATTTAGAAATCCGGTACATAGTACCTTGATGTTATCTTTACAACTTTAATGTGCATTGGTAGGGAGAAGAATTAGATCTTATAGTTGTCTACTGAAGTACAAGGATGAATTAAGTTGTCTACTGAAGTACAAGGATGAATTAGTCTCATCCATTACTCTAGTTTCTCAAGGTAACAGGGACAAAGATAGTTGCTGCATTGTCGGCTAGTGTATATATAAAACACGTTTCAAAAAGAATTATTTCTTTTTAGGGAAGATATCAAGTTTTTAGAACAGTCAGGTCTAAATGAAGTTTCCAAATATTAGAAATTAAAACGACAATAAAATTAAATAATTTTGAAAGAATCCATATATTATCACTAATTTTTTTAAGCCAAACTTTGCAATAACCTACGAAGAGTGATCATTTTAGAGAATACAGATATTTAAGTTCATTTTTAAGAAAGTTTATAGTCTTGATCTTGTACAATGTTTCAGTGTCGTGTAAAAATATTACCCAAGTATTACTATGTCTTCTTTATCGATTTATATGATTTGAACACGGTAAACTACTGTTGCCTGTATCCAAATGTTTTAGAATTAGTATATTATTTTCAATTTCAACGTCTGATATGCGATTAATTTGTAATTGGAAATTATATAATTAGTCCATATTGTCTAATAGACAACTTCTACTAACAAACCGATAAAGAGAAATAAAAGAAGAGTAAAACGGATATAAGATTATACTACAAAAGATTAGCACTGAGAACAGTGAGTTGGTTAAATCCACGTCATTTGAACCTCGGTGGATAGTTTTCTCATTCATTAGTAATCAAACCACAACTCCTTATATTATACCGATATCAAATGAAAATCCCCTTCATTGTTAGCTTTCCTTCGTACAAACACGCGTGTATCTCTTCAGCACTGGAAGATAGTTAGTTACCTGCTCCGAAGCAGTATTCTCCAGGACTTTCCATAATACAATCGCCATCTTCATAACGAGGTAAAAATCCACCATCAGTCATCTTCAGTAAACCTGCAAAAAGTAAACAAAATAGTTTCTTTCTTTTCCGACAACTTTTTTCAAAATCTAACTTCCTATGCAAAAATCTATTCTTAATCAATATCAGGTTTCGTTCGTTCGTGTTTTCAAATTCAAACATAGGATTCACATATATGATCATTTTGTTATGCTCTCATTAATATATAATAATCATACATATGTAGCATGCGGATCATATTACCAATCATTTAGTCCATTTTGAATTTTATTAAGTTAGAAATTGTTGATTTGCTTTTATCATTTCAATTTATGATCAAGGGATCGAAATATGAAAATGATCATTGCTATATTCCTCATGTAAGATGTACAGATTGAACTAGAAGGCGTGTTTAATGTTGTTGCATTCAACTCAGTGAATATTAGCAATTATAACACTAAACAGTATGCTGACAATAACACTAACTAACCCTTACCTTGACTATAACCTTAACCAATACCGTTACCGTTGCGAGTTAATAGACCAAAATGAAATGGTTTCCTTTATATCATATCCTTATCATATTATCATTGATATTGTCATAATTATAAATTAACAGATTATAAAACTTTGAATTTTTCGAAATAATAAGGATTGTCTACCCCAGGAATAGATTATCTTAGCTGTATTTGACAAAACTTATCGAAATTTTGGGTCCTCAATGCTCTTCAACTTCATACTTTATTTGATCTTTTTTACTTTTTTGATTCGAACGTCACTGACGAGTCTTTTGAAGACGAAACGCGCGTCTGGCATTCAAAATTTATATCCTGGTATCTATGATAAGTTTATTTCCTCTGATAAAAAAATATATTAATCAAATTGAACAAAGGGTGAAGCTGTAAAATCTAATTGCATATGTTAAACAAAAAATATGCTAACCTCCTTTTCCTAGACGTAGATATGTTTGCTCCTTCATTGAGTTTCCATAAACCATAGATCCATCGATAAAGGAAGACTGTTGGTTGATCTGATTTCTTGGTGCTTAAGTAAAACAAATGTATTTATTTGAAGATAAATAAATTCTTAAAAAATCGTGAAATTCTAACTCCTTCATTTTATAAGGAAAAATATAAAGAAATCTTTATTTTAATCATTTGCATGCCTATAAATAATGACATGTACAAGTTTATAGAATATACTCCATATAAAGTTACTCGCATTGACTTGTTTATTTATTTCTTCTGTGCCCGATTGAAGGAAAAGTATCAATGACACCTTATGCTGAAATAGAATGATACAAAAAACAGAATAAAAAACGTCTCGTCCTTTTTCTAAAAAAGTTCATCGGAAGATACCAAGACCTTGTTGATAAATATTCCGTATCAACTTCACAAATAATACACGATGGTCTTGAAGTATAGATTCTGTGTACTGACGTTGTTTATCATCTTAATAACGTGTTATAGTATTCTTTTACTTGTCTTTTTGAATATTACTTTTACTATTTAGTCTATTTTTGGTGATATCCATTTGACGTGGCTCTGTACTTATAATACCCGTCATTGTGTTATTGTGCTATGGTAAATTTTTGTATTCTTGTCTTTCATTTTTGCTAATGTGCTTTGTCTATATGCCTTTCTGTGTTTCTTTGTTACATATTTGTTTGTTTTTATAGTGATTAAGATTATAACACAATGTTGACTGCTGTACCCCAATTTTTGACATTTTTACCTATTGTGTCTGTTTGTTTTGTTCATATATCGTTGTCAATATAATGGAATTTTATGCGACTGTCATACAAGTGAGAGGTTTAGCTAGCTATAAAACCAGGTTTAATCCACTATTTTCTACATAAGAAAATGTCTGTACCAAGTCAGGAATATGACAGTTGTTATCCATTCGTTTGATGCGTTTTTGCTTTTGATTTTGCCATTTGATAAGGGACTTTTTTGAATTTTCCTCGGAGTTCAGTAATTTTGTGATTTTACTTTATACATACCTGGTTTACAGTACAGTTCCGGTGCA
Organism: Mytilus californianus; assembly: GCF_021869535.1. NCBI lineage: Eukaryota > Metazoa > Mollusca > Bivalvia > Mytilida > Mytilidae > Mytilus > Mytilus californianus. The sequence continues at coordinate 52,591,806 of NW_026262679.1, read as the reverse complement.
ATAGAAGAACGAACAAAATTCATACACGGTTTATGGAAACGTTTGTCTTTTGGTGGAACAGGTATCGGGAAACAGGAACCTCTACAAAATTTAAAATATGATATTTTATGGCGTCTGCGTTTTGTATTTTTTCTTTGTTTCTTTGCAATGCTTTGTTTTGTTTCTTCGATATTGTTTTTTTAACTATCAATGATTTCTAGTGAAACATTATACTATGAAAATTAGAATTTTCATCCTTACGATCTCTAAACACGGAAATGATGCACGAAATGAAATAAAGTGTTATTTTCTTTTCCATGATTCAAATTTATAGTAATGTTTTCTTATATTGTTTTAGGAGCATTCATTACTGAGGCTGGTCTAGTATACCTATACTTGTTATAATGAATAAAGGAATGTGTACATAGATAAGATAGAATAAAGATACATTACATGCCTGTTGACATTCTTTTGGTTACCCAATATTCGTAAAGTTTTTGTTTTGATAGGAATTATACATTAAAGACTAAATAAGAATATGTAATATTTCTTTCAAAGAAGAGAACCCAATATGACAAGATTCAAAATTACACTGCAATTATATTTTGATATTGTTCAGTTCATGATTACCTTTTATCTCTTGTAGTAGGATCTAGGTCACAACACTGGATTTCTGAATTGTTGAAACCTGTGGGAGAAAACATATTCAGATGTACATGTGTTATGTGTAGAATGATATCTTAAATAAGCTGAAAGATAAAATCTAACTAAAAAACGTAGGGAAAAACAGGAAAAGATTTCATGTGTCCTCATAAAAATACTAATGTCAATTGAGAGCAGGAATACATATTTATCATCATATTTTCAGCACATTGGTAAACATGTATCATAAAATTTCAGCTGCTGAACTTCGTTTTATACGAGCGTGGTAAAAGAGCAGTTTATATCACCCGGTTTTTGGTGGGTATAGTGTTACTCAGTCTTTAATTTTGTGTGTTGTGTTTTGTATACTGTTGTTTGTCTCTTGGTCATTTTAAGTTTTTTGCTATGGCATTGCCAGTTCGTTTGCGTTTAATTATCCTTTGGTATCTTTCACCTCTCTTTTAAAGATTTATTTGTGGTTTATGAGAACATAACATTTGAATTTTGTTTTAAATTCTTACATGAAAAGGACATGTTCGGGCCAACAGGTTAACTTTGGATCTATCTCAATTGACATCAATCACAAAGCAATGATATTGGATGTTTGGAAGAACTCAGGGACTGATACAAACTTGTTGGTAAAGACAAGTATTTAATCAACAACCACCAGCTTTCGATTTACTTTTAAAGGCAAATTTATCTGATATTGCCCGCTGCATTCCATTTATCCGTTTCACTTTTCTTTATCATTTAGGTCGCCATGGTACGCAATTTTATAGTCATGCATTGATGGAAATAAGTTGAAAAGAAAATTATAGAACAAAAGCAATAACATATTATGGTTTTACGACATTCTAAATTATTGAAATGTCATATCATTGTTTCATCAAATGTTTTGATCTTTGAAAAGGTTCTATAATACAGACCTACAGGAGACATTTAGTGTTTAAATAGAGCAGTACCAATACATCTAGAACATAAGGTAGCAATAAAGTAGCCATTTGTTATAAATTATATAATGTGTATGTCAAAAATCCCATTATTTTCATATAAATTTGGGCAATAACGTAATTAATTGTTAAAGCGATAGTAAAACATTTAATGGCATAGTAACTAATTTTTTTTTCATTCATGATTTTTGCAAACTATTTCTATATATGTACCATTGTACTGTAGAATTTCTTTATGATAATTCATATATTCTTTTTTTCTATATGACCATGATGACATAGCACTATAAAAATGACGTATTGGGCGTTTGTTCCGTTATGAGTTTTTCTTTCAAAATTACTCTATGATTTATTTTTTCAAAAGCTTTTCTATATACTTGATAAAATAATGCTCAGAAATGTATTGCTTTTAAAATTTGAAATTTAGATTTGAATTAAGAAACGTCTTAATACATTTATTTCCCAACAGAAAAGGTGGAGGTGAAATACATTAAAGATTTAATTCTTTTATTGTATTTTTATGAGGATATTGTCCCCTCTTAAATATTTGCTTAGACAGTGTGCGATAAAATTAGTTTACCATTTTGCCTCATATTTAGAAAACATAACTGAAAAAACTAAATTATTGAATTTCATCATATATCATGTATATATTCGTTATGAAAAAATAATCTTTTCGTTTTTGGTCACTGAACTAAAATGGTAGTATCTCTGAGGCTTACCGTTCACTTTTAATAACATTTAAGCAATCATGCCAGTAAAAATTAAAGACTTAAAAACATAGATATTAGATAGAATTTAAATGGTCTTTATCAGAATATAAATCTTACCTCTGTTTGTTGGAGTTCCAACGAAGTCATGATCCAGAAACTGACCAAACTGCATCATCATCATGGATTGTTTTGGCTCCCTGAAGTCACTCATGTGAGCATTGTGGACCACATTACTGATTAGTCGAGGACTTGGTAGAGATGCTCCAGTTATACTGTGAATTCTTGGAACATTTAAACCTATAAAATTTCAAAATTTCAAATAACAAATGTACATTTCTCATGTCGGGGTCTTTTATAGCCGACTATACGGTATGGGCTGTTCTCATTGTTGAAGGCCGTACGGTGGTCTATAATTGCTTACATCTACTTCATTTGAACTCTGGTCGATAATTGTCTCATTGGCAATTATAGTACATCATCTCATTTTTTATAATAAAAATAATCATGCAGTCAATGTTTTAATGTATTATATCATACTAAACGACATGAACGACAGTGAAAGAAAATTAAAAAAAAAAAAAATACAAAGTTACTTCCCATATTGAGAATAATCGGTTTATTGCGCAAATGTATGTTTTAGAGATAATATCAACATAAGGTTACCCTTATACTGGTGGTAATTCACTACCTACATATGTGGGTGTAATAAATTTACTTTGTGTACCTATGACCCCTTTGGAAAAGAGAGGATAGATAACCTTACCATCAGAATATGCTGCCGGAAGCCATCTTAGTTGAGCTCGCATTGCCTGCCCCCACGTTGGAACATGGAAATTATTGCAACCACCATCTGCAGTTCTGTATGGGTATTTAGGATTACACTTGGGAATAGGACATTCACAATATGGAGATATATGTTTTTGCCATTCTTCAACTAATTTGTAGTCATTCTGCATAACGTGGATTGGAACTCCAGATCTATTTGAAAATAATATGCGTTGAATTATATATAAACTTTTTTTGTGTGTGACTTATGGTTTTTGATTGTCCGATTGGTATCGACAGCATTTTTTTATACATTAGACTGTCTTAGCTGTTCTTATAGGGTTATTTGAGTTTTTAGAATTTCATATACTAGGCATTCCAGATTTAAGCTGACTATTCCAGACATACGTTTCGTGCATATGGCCATGTTAGATATGTTTATGTTGTATCAACCCACAACAGTACATACATAAAATCGTTGTACTTTGGTAATAAGTTCATTTGACCTAATTATGGGATTTTATTGTGACTTTTATATCATAGGTTATCTAATGAAATCTCAGAATTTGTGTTTTTATTTATGATAACAAAAAATCAATTAATCATTTTAGGAAAAAAATGAATTATGGAGCATCATGACATAAAAATGCCAATGCGAATGAGTTATATAACACGAAGGTATGTTTTTGATACGCTGACAAACACGTACATTTTTACGTGTGAAAAACACTATAACCGGACATTGGCCTCACCTTGATGAGCGGTCAAGACATTGACCTAACCTTGATGAGCGGTCAAGATCGGACCAATCGATTTAGATACAGATGTCACATCAACATATTCTGATTTTAATACGCAGGCGAACATTTGTTCGAAGTCTATACTGTATTTTTGTTCACTAAAGTTTCGAATACAATGGTCATTTTAGATATTTGGTGTTACTGAATTGTCTGGTACTTAAAACTTGAGGAGTTCTAAATCTAATGGTAATTTTTTATTTATGTGATGTAACCGACTTGTCTGATCCTTAGATTGTGAGGTTTAAACCTAGAATGATAATGCCCTTATGTTGTCTAAAATAAGTCACTTTGATCCAATGTTTACGCAGTCCATGATACACTGACGCCTTGAAAACATAAAGAATGAAGAGAAAAAGGATCTAAAATATGTTTATCTGATTATATGTTTAGATATGGAATGCAGTTCAGACAGAGATAAGACGAATAAAGATATATCACTTCAAAAGACCAATTCACAAATCTAATTTACATCCTCGTTAGGCCACTCCAAGTTGATTCATAGTTCTTCGGATTCGCTCGCGACAAAACTTTGGAAACCTAAAAAAAAACTGCGATTCCCTGAAGACTTTCTGAATTAACATCGCTTTTTTTTAAAATGAAATCAACATTTTTATTTAATTTCGTCGCTCGCCTAACAATGCAAAGAAATGACATTTTTCAGTGTTTAAAAATTTCGCTAGCTCGCTTGTATTGCTCCCATTTTTGTACATAAAAGTTCAAAGAACAATTTTACAATTTAGAGTAGTTTTCAAGACATCTTATTAAAACACTGATGCTCGCAAAATGCAATATCTTTTTTTTAGTTGTTCTTTTGGATTGAACACACTATTTTTTCTTAAATATTTTACTTTTTTCTTAATCCTTTTTTTAACTTGTTCAGAACGGTAAATGCATACTGTGGATTAATTATTATTCGTTTGATACTAATTTTCGTTGGTTTCATGGGTACAGGTGAAACACGAATTCAAATGGTCAACGAATTACAAATTTTCTATAAGCTTTGTATGCAGATATCGGCAAAACCATGAAATCAAATATTCACGAAAATGCAAGTTTTCCTCAATCCACGAAAATTGATACCCACGAAAATAAATGAATCCACAGTTTGTAGGTAAGAGAAATGGTTTTAACTTTAATCAAACTCCATTGAAATTCACCATGGTAACCATATGAACCATACAATCTTGACAGAAAGCCAACAGATTCACCCTATTATTATGATTTATGTATGTGTGTTTTATCATAAATTTTATTCGTTGGCCGTTTTATTATTTTATGTCCATGAATAATAATTATGCAATGTCATTGGTCAGAAAGCAAATACTTATCTACAAAAATGGTTTAATGATTATTTTACATTTCTACTTCTTTTTGTGGAATAATTGTAAAAAAAGTGAGTCATAAACATGTAAACACCTTATCGGTCATTCATAGTGAGGTGAGTGACTTACAAACAATCTGAGATATGTTTCCCCATTAATTGAAAGCTTCCACAGTTCTTTAATCTAATGTCTATACCCAGTCAATAAACCACATTTCAGAAAGTTACATGTCATATATTCCAGTGGAACTGGGCTGATATGCATAAAACTAATTAAGTTAAGATATCCAATCGTAGTACTAATTTATCGCAGGACAGGTAGGAAAATCCGTCCGTTCGGAACAAATCTTAACTTAAGAAGTTTTATGCATATCAGCCCTGACCTTAAGGATAGTACGCAACAGGAAGGTCTGCATCACATCAAGACATCTTTTTTTGAAATTGACACTGATGGAAGACTTTACACTACGATTTATGACAAATGTGAGGAATCAGATTTTTTTCAATTGTCAACTTCCTATTTCCAAAAAGTATAATCGTATTGCGTTTTTATATTTCAATTGGTATGTTACGCACGTTCATGTTCACATTATAGAGTTTTTATCAACAGGGGTGTGCTCCTTACACCCAACCAATAGGATTATGAGTAAGATCGATTGCAATCGACACTATTAGTTTTACGGTCATTTTCAATTTCATTTTCTTTTTCCCCTACCGCATATAGCAAGATATAAAAGGAACAGATTTGTAAAAGCAAATTTGCTTCTTTCTGAATCCTAAATATTTATTTCAATTGTATCATATCGTTATGTGATGATTTATCTGAATAAATATTGTTTAAACTCAAAGGGACGGCCTCATTTATGTACAAAAAACAAACGAAATACAAATATAATATACAGCAAAACACGACAACAACTGAACTACAGGCTCCTGACTTGCGACAGGTACATACAAAATATGGCGAGGTTAAACATGTTTACGGGCGCCCAAGTAAGCTTTCTATTGTAATTATCCTATTTGATCATTATAGATTTGTAGACAGATATTATGATACTAGTAGTATTAGTAAATATTTGAAGTCATGTAATTTATTGGTATGACTGCCGTGTATTCTGAAACAGTTTTGGTCAATGACACCGTAATTTTAAAGGTAATATATCACATTTTACTCAAGTGCAAAAAAGTGCAAAAAAAAGCATTTACCTAAATGCGTTAATAAAAAGTGATGTGTGATTTATTATGTGAATTTTATTGCAAGTTAAACAACCATTAAAAAGACAAACTGCAATTAAACTTGGTCTTTTAAGGTGGTACCTAACACTACAGGGAGATAACTCTGTAAAAATCAGCTAAACGTTTTAATTACGTTGTATTGTTAAGGAAATATTAAGCTTCTCAATGATCAAAATTAGTGTTTGTCAAACTGCTATATAACCAATGAAAATTTTCTGATAAAGTGGTTGGTTCAAAATTTTTGAAATTTTTATATTTTTGTCAAAGGGTCAAAGTAAACATTTTGTCAAAATTTTATGAAAATTAAACGAGCCAAATTAATATTAGTCAAGGTGTTGGGTACCACCTTAAAGGATAATAAACAAGAGGTACTACCGTACTAAACATATACAGAAAATATAACAAGAGGTACTACCGTACTGAACACATACAGAAAATATAACAAGAGGTACTACCGTACTGAACACATACAGAAAATATAACAAGAGGTACTACCGTACTGAACACATACAGAAAATATAACAAGAGGTACTACCGTACTGAACATATACAGAAAATATAACAAGGGCAAAGTAAACCCATAGGTCGTATTTATTGAAAGATTGATATTTGTAATGTTACTTACAGTTTCTCAAATTCCGCAAGTGCTCTAAGATTTATAAAACCCTTTTGATTGAGAACTTGGACTTTACTGTACTCCTTTAAGTTCATGAACATAGATCTATGCCACAAATAGCTGCCCTTCGACACCTTATCATAGCCTAAAAAGTTAAAGGTGATGATACATTTAATATACATGTCACGTCACAGTACCTAAATTAAAAAAATGCACCCATTAGGCAAAAATTGCAGTGGAAATCTTACAAGTTTTCTAAGAGACTAAACAATTTGTATCTTTATGATTCGACATTATGCACGTCTTTCAACTTTAGCTGAATACATTTAGATATACACAAAACGTTCAAAGTATATATCAACAGATGAGGTTTTCACTGGCAAAAGTAAAATCTACGGAATGCGAAGTCAACTTTTAAGAATGAGCAATTAAAATAGTTACAGGCATCAATTTCTTAAACAAATGAATAGTAAGCATGGACTATTGTCCAATTGTTCCAAATATTTGGTGAAATAAAACAAAACATCAGTTTTTCGATTTTTACGGATGTGAATTTAAGCATGGATGCAATTTGGGTACTCCTCATTACAGAATCAAAGATCTTTTGGAGGTCGATTCAAACCCATTTTTCTATGATTCAATATGGATTCAAAATTAAATTGGTGGAACTATATAGTGAATAAGGATACATCTACAAAATAAACAGAGAATGGAAACTTTTGTCTGGGTCATCAATAAACGTAGGTGAAAAACTGTCAAAATAGACCAATTTGGGTACCCTCATGTTACATTCAATGAATAATACATCTAACTTCGTATGAGCCATCATTAAATGATTTGGCCCCTAAAATTGCATAACAGTCCAATTGTTTGAAGTTTTGTCTTAAACTAAGTATTTTAAATATCCCACTAATACTTGATAGTTCATTACACTTTTTAATTTTCGAATTTTAATGATCAAAAAGAAGTATTCTTACTTTTATCAGTAAAAGAATATTTTATATATTCAAACAAAAAATTACAACGTTTGGGTGAATTATCATGTTTCTTTTTTTTTTCTATATTTTCTTTTTTCGCGTATAATCATATACGATATATGCTTAGGACTCACAGAAGACAAAAGCATATAGACCAATTAAAAGGTCGCTAACTTCACCAAATCTACTTTTTATTCATTTGAAATATATGAAAGTCGAGTTATATGCAGAGGACTAGTCGAGTTAACCTCATATTACAGACTGTGAATAAATTGATGCCAGCAACAGTTTCTTGTTTCAGTAAATACTAACGTGACAAAGTGTTGTACGGCTGGTTTTCTTTTATGTTTCGTTGAATCACTTGGTCGATTTATTGAATTGTAAATGTTATGAATGAAGATGATCTTACAATTGTTTGCTTCTTTCTCTACGCAAACTTGTTTTTTCAAAAACTAAACACAAAAATAGTCATGTCTATTTGATAATTTCAAACAATTTAAGTACAAGTTTCTTATTTTTTATTTACATTTCATTAGATTAACATGATTAAATGCAGATCTGTACATTTGATGAATGTGTGAAGCCAAAGAATGTGATGTGAAAAATGTGACAAACGTGCTAAAAATAAGACATATTCTTAGTAAAAAATAATTCCAAAAATATTACAACAATAAAATGTTATGATGAGTCATAAATTAGAAGCATTGTCTGTTTTTCTATATATCGAGGTAATGGCACATCATAATTCATTATTTTGGTGTTGTGTTGTCAGTTTGTTAGTAAATTTAAAGTTTAAGAAACTTTAAGGATACGGTGTATCAATTCATGACACAAAATCTCTAAACGAATACGGTAAAAAAAAACAAAAAAACTATTGAACAGCAATTTCTATAGCTTCATCTATACAATGTCGCAGTTTGACCTTCAACATAAAGCAATACGTCTCACCTCACTGCAAGTTAAAGACGATCCTTAAATTTAGATTTACCTGAGTATATTTTTCAATTCATACTTATAAACAGTTTGATAAAACTTCGAAGATTTAATTCTATAATTTTTACAATCTCGAGTTAAACTTGCCTTAGCCTTACCGTTTTTGATTCTTGGTCATATCTATACCAACTTACATCTTCTTATAGCAAAACATGTTTTGGTAAATGTTTGTAATAGAAGTGATATCATTTATCAGCAAAAAATTCAGATTAAGGCAATTAAACCAAAAATACAAGATAGTACAGCGATTCGTATTGCCATACAAAAACAGTGATAAGGTATCAATTTAATGACAGAAAAATAGACACAATTAAGATTTCATTCCAAATCCGTAACTACAAAACATCTTCTGAATGTGCTATTACATCTGGAAAATTTGAGATAATGACGTTTTTCTCTTTTATCAAAACGAATTGCTCTTTTTGGAAGAGAAAGGGTAAAATATTTATTTATTACTTCTACGTAAATCAGATGTAATCGTCTCATATCTTTCGTGCTGACGCCCTTCAGATATGAGAGGCTTACATACTGATATATGTCTAATTTTAGGTATGTGTACACGTGAAGGGTGTTATTCGATGTTATACTTCTTTGATACTTTCGATTTCAAAATGGGTTCCAAAAAAGTTGCCTTAGGACAACTTATATATGGTTATATGATTATCAATAACTGAACTTATTTTTCACTTTGTTGATTTTTTTTCCGGTTTTAAAATTTTCAAATAAAATAGATAAGCATTTTCATTTCCTAACCTTTGATATAGTCTAGTGATAAATATGATAATATGCTCCTATTTAGATTTATTACATGTCATGTGCACTGACTAAGTTTTTTTACATATATATATATTGTTTACCTGAAAGGTACATTTGTTTTTCCAACTCTGTACGAATAGCCCAGTCTTTTAGGGCAATCTGTATTGACTTGGCCATCATATCTGAGATGTGAATACCACCACCAGCAAGAGTTCCTATAACTTCTCGTTTTTGTCTGTCCTTCCCCGAAATAACGGTGAAACAAACTATGGAAGCTACAAGGAGAAGTTTGGTGGTCATGTTGGCTCTGAAATGATAAATGACTTTACTTATACATCTTCAAAAAGTTTTAAAATTGCTCTCTCTCTCTCTCTCTCTCTCTCTCTCTCTCTTTATCTTTATCTTAGATTATAATATTCTGAAATATAGATACTTAATTATTCCCATACTGAACTGCTTAAGGATATGAAACATTATTTGGTACTTTTTTTTGCCCTGAACGACCCAATATCTCAATGTGAAATACCATATACGATTTTTAATCTATTTTTAGAAAATATGTTTTTAATATACAGAAAAATGAGTGGAGTAAACGGAACGACAATAAATTGCATGACATAAAACCAAATTTAGGCAAACCTTTAAATCATTTTATAGGAAAGATCATTGTGTTATTTCTAGATGTCATATTGGTCATACTAGAATAACACAAGAGTATATTTAAAAAAATGAAATTCAACCACAATGTATACCTTGCGATTGCAAGTATACTATTAAACATGTTTTAACAGAATGTATTGATTTTTCCGATATTCGGAGAAAACATTTTAATGTAAATGATTTGTATGATTTATTTAATATTATTCCTGTTCAAACAATTGTTTCATTTTTAAAAGAAATTTGAACATATTCCAGAATACAAACAAGTTGTAAAAGTTGTACAAGTTTAGAATAATTTTAATTTTTTATTACATTATCTTATTGTTGAGTTTTATTTGTAAATAAGTAATTTCGGTTTTAACTAAAATTTTACTAAATTGAAAGACTTTTTGTCTGCTTTTTAAAAATGTCGTTTAAAACTGTTATGATATTTAAAATAGCTCTCGTCGCGGTATAGCCTTTTTGTGCTGATGCGGCGTAAATCAATCACCAATCATTTAATCAATGTATTTTTTTTTATAAGAACTTTGCGATGCATTCACGAAATTAAAAATCATAGTTGATTAAGTGTGATTGACAGTTATAATTGAAAAAGCCTAATATATCGATGTTATTCAAATGATTTATGATTCGTGGTAATTTTCAGAACATTTAGATCACATTAAAATGGCCACAACTGCTGCCACAGCAAATTACACATATGTGCAGACAATCATAAGATACACATGCTTTTTCTGAAAAATGTTCTATTGATTGATGGCTCTGTTATGTGTCATTTTGAAGTTTTAAAGGCAAATGATAAATATTTTGTACTTTAGTCAATTTTAGTAGCATGATTTCCTTGTTTAGTTGTTTACGCCCAAAACCGAAACAGGAAATTTATATGGTGATTTATTTAGGAAATTCAGAAAAATAAATCATCCAATTTTAGAGACAAGTTGAGTATGAAATCTACCCTCCCTTTTTAAAAAATATAAATCTTTTCTCTTTATATCTTTATTAATATTACAGACTTGATGGAGAGTTGTCTCATTGGCACTCATACCACATCTTCTTATTTATATTATCTTAATCGAGTGCCATTGATTAGTCTTGTGAAGACGGAATGTATGTTTACGAACTAAAAGTATAAGCCTGGTATTTTTTAAAGTCTTTTTCATTTACGATACGGGTAATTCTGGACTTAAACTGCACATCAAAACGATCATTTAAATTTTACTTTTAATTTAGGTCAGTCTGATATTAATTGCAAACGGTTTTTCAAATGTTCTAACTAATTTTCAACGTGAACAATATACTGGACAATAAAAATTTAACAACAATAAAATAACAAACTATACTAATCTTCCAAAAAAAATATAACATGCTCAGCCTTGATTGCAATTGTGCAAAATGAAAGTTAACATTGAAATATATTAGAATCACAGGAGATGATTTCATCGCAACAAAATGTTTCTTTACAAAAAATGTCTTTTTCATGCTATCATGTCTTTGTCACGTGCTATTTTTTTTCTTTTTAGAGCAAAGTCAACTTTCCTTAATGTTTCCATGTTTATTTTTTTTCCCCTTTTTCCTTCTATAATTAAAAGAATTAACCTATGAAATCATAACTAACCTTAGCATCAGTCCTGTTTCAAATATCCATAAATTGTAAATTATCATAACCTTTATTACATATTCATTGTTAATCATGTGACAAGTTATGATAATATATCATATTTGAAGGGTATCTTTTGTCCATTCAAAAGTTATACATCTTAATTCATAAAGTAATAAAACTGCTTGCTCATGGGCAAAAGAACACATGTTTCCGAACGCAAATAATGAAGCTTGGGAGTAAAACGATCACGTTCTTCGAAAAATTACCTGACAGATTTCAGACGGTTTCTTGTGAATTTAAGAAACTAATGACGCTGTTTCACAACCGCACCAGTCATAAGAAAGACGAATTTTCTTTGTGTGCATACAATTGTGGTATCTATTAATTAATTGATATAATTGTTGTTGAACATTTTTTTAAATGTTTAACCGGGAGCTAAATATTTCTTACTTGCATACATGATATAGTACTTTTATGTCATGAATGTCAGTGTTGTTATAACTTTTGTAATATATGTTTTTTGTATTTCTCTGTTTTGAACAAGCTTGGAATAGATTCTCATTTCGATTAAATAAAATAGGGATAATAAAATTGTCCATATGACTATCAAGTTTTTTGTTGTTTTTAATGTTATAAATATAATTTAAAGATCATCTTATAATCATATCGTGTAAATATTATTAGACAATTAAATAGCGTATATTGTATTTCTTTTTTAACCCGGTGTAGATTGTGTTTAATTTTAGCATAGGAATCATACTCTCCATCGGGATATGATTTTTCAATAAATAAAATTATACACTATTTAAAGGAAATCCATTACTTTATAATCGATGTTACTTTTCCTTATATTTGAATATAGGGCATTTCATTCAGAAGCCTTTTAATTGAAATTGTTGCATTTGGACCAAACTAAAAACAATCAAAATAGAAAAAAAAGAAAATGTGTGGCATGATTGCCAATGATACAACTTTCCACAAGAGACCAGATGACGTAGGTTTAAGCAACTTTTACAGGTCATCGTATTGCCTTCTTCAATGAGCAAAACTCGTACCGTATAGTAAGATATTACATGACATGACAAAGTGCAAAGCAATTCAAGTGCATGACCTTGTTTGACAACTTTGAAGATTTATAATTTTATTTTGACATGATCAAATTTATTAAGTGTAGAAATAACAAATTAATCAGTATTTTTATTTGATGACAGTGGTGATAAAATATTAATTTAGTATAGCCATGACCTTGTAAAGTAACAACATTGACGGTTTTCAGAGTTTTGTAGATCTCTTCAAATCAATTCGTCAAACCCATACTCATTACTGGACTTAATTTGCATTGTACAAAAACGTCTTTTATTAGTAAATGACTTAAAAGTAAACCGCCAAACTGTTTTCTCTTTTTTTTATTATTTACTAAGTCGAAAAGAATATTTAAAACTGCGTGAAAAAAGCATTGCCCGAGAGAACCTTAGCACCGATATAATTCTAATTGGACGACTAAACGGTTGTTTATTTTCACAGAAAGAGAAGATATAAGATCTCTTTAGAGTTTTGTGTTGATGGGTTGCTTTCTCTTGACGTGTACCGCAAGCTCCTTTTATTCATATTGACCGGCCTGCAAAGACTTTTTTTATATGTATTTTGATTTTAACTGCATAGTATGGTTGATACAAGATTTCATTTAATGCATGCATGAATCTGATGTTCAGTAGTTGTCGTTTGATGATGTGGTTCATAAGTGTTTCTCGTTTCTCGTTTTTTATATAGATTAGACCGTTGATTTTCCCGTTTGAATGGTTTTACACTAGTAATTTTTTGGAGCCCTTTATAGCTTACTGTTCGGTGTGAGCCAAGGCTTCGTGTTGAAGACCGTACTGTGACCTATAATGGTTTACTTTTATAAATTTTGACTTGGATGGAGAGTTGTCTCATTGGCACTCATACCACATCTTCTTATATCTATTAACATGTATTTGTACATGAATTGCGTGACTTCCATCTCTAGAACATGCATCCTTCTCTTGTATGACATAAGAAATTACCTGAATTAGTGTAACAATATCTGTCGTGAGCGATGTAATCTTAGTGGGAAAAATTAGTCGAAAAGACATTAAATAGCGCAAAATTTTGTTTCGATACTACCTACTACAAAATATTTTTCAGTATGGTGAACGTACCGATGCTTCATTTCCGAAACATTTCGATAGGTAAATTATATAATTTTTAAAACACTCTGTTTGTAAAACTAATGTCTAAAACACCAAGAATTCTTATGACATGAATTACAAAAAATTATCCTGATCATCAACCAATAAAAAACTAGGATTCTTAAAATGTTTTAACACTCATCTAATATAAGGATCACGTATGAATCTCACATAATTTTGATGAATGAGAATCGCCTCTTTCGTTTTCATATTGGAATATGGATAGACTTGTCAACACGAGGAATAGAAAGGGACCACAATTTTCGAATAATTGCTCCAAATAACTGTAAATTAGGTAACTGGAACAAATGCATTCCAAACAATCTCATTTTTTTAAAAAAAAGCTTGCTTCTCAAAGAATTGTTTCAATATTTTTCCAACTGATATTATTGACAAATTCTCAGACGTTTTTATCAAATAAATATAAATAGAATTAGATCAACCCTACAACACATGTTAACTAAAAAAGACTTTAAGCTAATGTATGTTTTTCATGCGATCACACCCTTTCCAATTATGATGTGATGTGATACATTATAAATCGTCCTTTTTAAATAATTTGCATGTGTGCTGTTCACAGGAAGCTGCGAGAGAGAGAGAGAGAGTGTGTTGTCTTATTTATGTGTACAAATGTAAGAGTAAGATGTTTGTTTTCGTAATCATGGTAATTTCTTGTTAGTTTGTTTTTGTCCATCGAAAAAAAAAATGAAATTGGTATTGATGACAGATCTTTGCAAGTCTCTGTTAATTTATATAAAACATGTGTAAACTGGGGATTATTTAGAGTTAGGCATATCTATTTGGGCAGTCTATTTCTTGACCTCTGGATGTCATTTCTGTTCTTTTTTATGTGTTTTCGTGTAGCTGTCTTATTGACGTGAACCTACTTCTCATTTGATTCATAGACAAATATTTAGAGAAAAAAAACAAAAAAGAGGTTCCTTGTGCAAACCAAGACAAAGATTGAACCAGAATTCCATGCTTTAGGTTTAATAAAACTGTAAAGAGTAAAATAGCAAAAATACCGAACTCCAAGGAAAATTCAAAGCGGAAAGTCCATAAACAATTGTTCTGTGTAGTAGAGTATCTACCATTTACGTTTGTAAAGTACTAAGCTGCGGCGGTGATTTAGGATGTCATACCTTCCAATTTTGGTTTAAACAGAATTTGAAGCATGTTATTTGATCGCAGTTTGGATTTGAACTATCTTGCTCGTTATATAATCCCAGTTGTCTTTTATACGCCATTTCTAAGGGGGCATATCATTGCCATGTGTGTGATGTACTCTTGGTAGTTATTGTAAGAACATATGTTTAAACACTGGGGTGATGAAATGATTATGTACCTGACGAAAACTTTGATGAATAAGAACATAGTATCGTGAGACGGTATATGATAGATGTTTAAAACAACCTACATAAGGCAATTCATCATCACAAATAATTTCTTGACCATAAAACTGTATTTAATGTCTAAGTCTTATAATCTTTTCCTTATGACTTGAATAAAAAATATCAAGACAGGTGATGTATGTGATAACGTAATGCATAAACTTATTGTTTGATATTCTCAGGAATATTGTAATTGGTAAAAATTAATAAATACTTATATTGATTATCATTATAATGAAAACTATATGACGTCTTTTATAGTTATAGATGGACAAATTTGTTGGCTTTAAATGTTAAGTTAAACAAATATTTTACATGATAATTGACTTGGGTTACTTTGATCTTTCTATTATAAATTGAGGGGATTTTTTAATTTCATTTCTTTTTATTTCTTTTGGTTTAATCATCTTCTGTCTTTTTTTTTAAAGATATTACAATGAAGGGCGGTAGGAGGGGATGTCATCCCGTCAGGACGAAAAAATAAAACAGTCTTTCCCGGATCCCGAACAATCAATTATTAATTCCCGAGTCCCGATAGGTGTAAATTCCGAATTCCCGTGAAAATAAAGATCTAATCCCGAATTAACGCAAAAACAAAGGCCCAATCCTGACGTCCCGAAAAAGGTCCTTCCGCCCCTCTACAGTGAAATATCGTTATAATGAAAGAGTGTTTTATATACAATATTAGTTTTCATGCAAATGTGCTAAAACGTTAGTCCACCCAATCGCCGTCTCCTCCACTGAAGGGAAATTTAAACGACGGTAAAGTATCGCAATCGTAATTCAGGCAAACAAATTTGAATATTTTAGGAAATTTCAATTTGTATAAAGATAAGAACATACACACTCACATACAGATATAGATGTGCCTTTTTAAATGCTTGAAGATAATTATATTTCATTACCTGGCAAAAAATCAGTTTTTCCACATGGTAAAATTTTAAACAATATTTAAAATGATTAGACAAAATCAAAATAAAACAGCAGATTGGTCATTATTGTTAATGTCATTCAAAAAGTATTCACAGTTTATGAAAACACGTCACTACTAATTTAAGAACCCTTGCAACAACTCTTTCAGGAGTCATGGGATGAATGTTGCAGGACAAAATTAGGATACTATTCAACACATTCCTTTTTTCCAGTGATAGTCCGTGTACTCCATCTTTAATCCCCGTCAACCCAATTTGCAGAAATAAACTTTATGATTTATTGTAAATTTGTTCTTTTCCTGACTATAGAAAATGAAAGGATGTGGAGTAAATGTACATGGGACAAAATCGCACACAATACATTGAAAACATAGAAAATTATCAATGAACAGGGCTTTTATTCCTGTTCTTCATCTTGACAGTTGATGTAGGGTCTTCAACAATGAACGAATCATTCATACCCTACAACAAGGTCAAGACGGCCCCTAACGTCGACTTAAGCAGTACTATTGATAAAAATAAACCACAGTTCACCTTCTTGCTCCCCACCCGCCTCGGAGTGCAAACTTTCGCGATGCTTGTGTACGACGGTTCTCTAGTCGAAAGTACCAGGGATACAAGAAAAGTGCAGTAATTTGGAAAGACATCGATCGCCGCCAAAATATGCCTTGAAGTTACACATGTCGGGAGCGGTCAATGAATTACATAGTTTATAATTACGGGCGAGGTTTTTCGACATATATTTGTCATACATTGCCCAACAAAAGATCAATAACTTCGAAACAACAAATGATAGACAATACATATAAAACTAAACAACAAATGATAAAAAGCACGGGCACATCGAAATATATGTAAGAAAACCTAGCAGTTTAAAATAGTATGAAAGGGCAATATACAAAACAGATGACCAGACCAGTATTTTGAAGAAATTTAACCAAAAATGAAATTTTGACGGTGTATTAATATGAGAAATTCTCACATGAACAGGCACACCATAACTGTAAATATTATAAGAGCATACACCTCAAGCACGGGGAAACGTTCTACTGCCTCCACACAGCACTAGAGACAAACTGTAATATATATGCATGAAATATAACGCCACTGGACGTTAACCAACCAAATAAACAAAAATTAATCAAATAATTATTCTAATTGTTTTGGATATATATATTTTTTTAATCTTTGCTATACATGATAAGTGTGTAGGCCTTTTAAAGCAATGAAACCTATACACCCCACCCAAAAAAAATGAAACCCAAATACAAACATTCCCTGAAGACATAAACAAAAATAAAGGTACTGAAAAAAATTGATATTGCAATATGCTGTAAAGTGTTCATATGAAAATAAGAAGATGTGGTATGATTGTCAATGAGAAAAATCTCCACCAAAGACCAATTGACGTAGGAGGTAGCAACAATGGGCCACCGTACGTACCACCTTCAACAATGAACAAAACCCATGACAAGCTATAAAGGCACGAAATAAATGTAAAACAATTCAAACGAGAAAACTAACGGCATGTTTAATGTACAAAACAATAAACGAAAAACAAATATGATATACAGCAACAAACGATAACCACTGAATTTCAGGCGTCTGACTTTTGAAAGACAAATACAGAATGTGGCGGGGTAAAACGTGTTAGCGGGCGCCTAACCCTCCCGTAACATGGGACAGTGGTGTAAATTTTTTATGCAAGATTTCTTTTTTCAGTTTATTTAATATATACGATATAACAAAACAAGACTTGTTTTATTCTACCAGACTGTTTTAAGATTTTTATGCATTCTGGTAAAGAATTTAGGTGAAATGCATATCTTTATTCTAGTTTAGTTCATGATATTTATCATATATATATATCTATCATCATTAAGTTTTCTCTGGTCGGGTTCTAATGTTAAGTACAAGAACCAAGTGATGATGGATTAAAAAAGTTTTACTTCGTATTAATTATGATAACATCACACTATACATATACAAAACATTGAAATGATAGAAAACTATTCTATTTCAAAAATACAAAAAAAGGTAATCATTTTGAATGATCATATTATCAATTTTAGCTTTACTTACATAGAAATCTGAGTGATCATCGAAGAAATAGACGACAATTTTTTAATAGGAATTTGGAAATGATGAGCTAGATCTTAATTTAAATGAAAAATGATGATGATGATGATGATGATGATGATGATGATGACGGATGGCTGTTTAACGTCCAGCGGCAAGTTAAATGCATATTTAGGACGACAATATGTTAATGTAACTTAGATATGAATATTAAAACTTCTTTGTACTAGACCAACACGCTGAGCCGGATTTTTAATGTGCTAGTTCACAAGGTAACAGTCCGCAGGAGACATTTCACCTACATGAGCACATTATTCCGACTCCGAGCCAACCAGTCTTTGCTCTTATTCCTTAATAGCATGTGCTTAGCGGAGAAAGCAGCAAATACCAATTTCAAAGTCTTTGGTTTGTACTGACCGGGGTTTGAACCTACGACCTCATACATCCGAGGCAAACACACTACCACGATACAACCGAGGCGGTTGATTAAAAAAATATTAATTTGTATTCTTTAGTCTATAGGTTTGTTTAGATAGTACCAAATGTTTCATAGGACTAACTTAACATAGTTTATTTTGCCAGTGTCACTGAAATAGTTCCATCTATTGTTATATTGTTGAAAAGACGCGTTATCGAAGTGACATGATGCTTGTTTTAGTTGGGTATGATGATATGATTCCAAAAATCCCGTTCCACCTCATAAAATGTTTAACACCTTGTTAAAGCAAAACGCTACGTCCACAAAGTAACGTGTTTACTTTACTATATATAAAAATAAGAAGATGTGATAGATTGCCAATGAGACAACTCTACACCAGAGACACAGAAGTATATACAGGTCGATTTGACGGTATGTTTCCAAAACATTTCAACAATTAACATTGTATCAGTTTCCCCAAGTTATTTTTCAGCAGTTTGACTCAGCAGTAACTAGTTCGAACCGCTCACTTTCTTTTCATACAGTCTCATATTTTGGCTAACGTCTAATATTTAACGACATTTACATACACAAATTGGCTAGATTTACTAAAGGGGAAAAAGGGGGGGATGCGCAAGTAAAAAATTTGTTTAACCCCACAACGTGCTTCGCCTGTACCAGATCAGGCTATCCGTACCATGTGATACTCGTTGTTTGCCTTTGGTTGTGCGTATTTTCTTTCGGAGGAGTCGGGTGATGATGTGTAATTGGGTCTGTTGTACAATCCAGTCATTTTGGTTATTTCTGTTGTCCTTTAAATGTATAACAATACGATAATTTAAACAAATCTAGCATTTTTTTTTAATATCCATAGACATATATGATAAATGACACAATGCCGAAAGCAAACTTATGTTTTAATTAGGGAAGTATGTCATTGCTTTACGGGCAGTTAAGTTATTTTCAGAAAAAAAATATTCTCAATGAATCAATAACGGTAACGGTACAAATTTTATTGCACCAGATGCGCATTTACTAGTTTAGTTTGAATTAACTATATAATTTGCCAGACTAACACTTTTAATTACTACATATGATTTAGTAAAAAATTAAGACTTTTTAAAAATTTATTTCAAACCTTTGATTTACTTGTATTCTAGCTCATACTTTAGTTTGAGCGTACCTAATAGACGGTGGTTTCCAAAAAAGATCTGGAGATTATGATATATAATATGATACATCATTATAAAGATTTCACACATCGGGTTTTAATGTATAATACAATAAGCAAGAAATGATGGATTTTTTTAAATACCTTTTTAATTATGATAACGTTATACTATACATATTAATAACATTAAGCTGATTTAAAATTATTTATTTTAATATTATATTTGTTTTTATTTCTTTACACCTATTAACCACAGGCCTTCAAGCTGAAAATGTCAAGACAATAATGCGGTAGTTGAATCAACCTAATTTAAACTCATTTAATTAAATATATAGGCGTACAAACCTAACATTTGATAAATGGCACCATCCATAAATAAATAAATATATCAATATACTCCATCTACGATTGAAACTACCAAACGCGAATTTGATCACAGATTTTACCTAATAAGGATTGATATTTATCAATTTAGCGGTCGAAATTGACTTATAGAGGGTATTGCTTTCAATGATTTCTGTTTTTCTATTGAATTTCTCAAGATAATAGGGAAAACCCTAAATTGTGTAATATTTGCTTATAAGGAGTCAATAGGTGTTTTCAGTTGAAGGTAAACCATAGAAAAGCGCTTCGGACATAATAATTCATATGTTAAACGTGGTGATTTCATTTTCAGTCTCATTGCAATATCTACAGATCTTGTATTGCTATCAATTTTTAGTTGAACAATTTCTGACTATCTGTATTTGTTTTCAAGATAGCAGGCGATAACGCTAAAAAAAAAAGATAAGGGCATTAACTCCTATGATGGTTACACTTATATCGGTATTTTTGTAGGTCTTGTTTTTCCGATAATATTTGCTGTTTACAATTTCTGTCAATATGTTGAATATAGTTTTGTAATTGGCAAAACATTTGAAACATTCAACATTTTGTAAACAGTAAATTTACAAACAATGACCTGTCATACCAACGCAGAAGTGTCTACTGGGCAGGTAATACCCTAGGGGGCGAAACGTCTACTAGCAGAGACATCCACCTAGTTGATGTAAAAACTCATCAAATATACCAGGCTTATAGCTAGTTACGCCAGATGTTCATTTCGTCTGTTTCGAAGTTGAGTTAATACAGGATATAGATATTTTAAAATACTTGACGTCAAAATAAATGTAGTAATAACGTCATGAAAAAGCCTCTTCTACTAGTATGTGTTTTTTTTTTTTTTGAGTTGTGAAAAAAGCACATTTTTTTTTGTATCAACTAGCTTTTTGACCCACAAATATAGAACGCACACAAGTATCAACCTTTTAATGTTCAACGATGTTTGTGTGTATAAACAAAACCTCCTCTATAAATATGTTTCTGCACTTGAACGTGCTCGATATTTCCCCACCCACAAATATGTGTCAAAAATCTTTATCATTTGTTTAGAGGAAATTTAATTTATGCTTTCTTTTAACCGTAATATCTCGGTTAATATTCAGAGCATTTGTAAAACCGTACAGTTCACATGTTGAACATGCATATTTATTATCTTTGTGCAAAAATCAACTCCAAGTGAAATAATTTTAGGTCAAATAGAGCCCTAGGCTGCTATTCCTTTTGAAATAATGGATAGGGACAAGATACACATTCTAAAAATAAATTATGTTTATTCTATATTATTTGTGAATGTATTCGCTTTAGATAATAACACATTTTTGCAGGACTAACTGAAAATCTGTTTTTCTACGATTTATCAATAACCCCCGTTCACTATTTGGTAATGGTGTGCACATGTTAAAGCAAAACGATGCGTCATCAAAATCACGTAATAACTGCTATAGTTTTCGATATGACTGGATATTTCATGTCAATGCTATAAACAGCGTATTCCGTTCACACCTTATTGATATGTTAAAAATATCAGCAATTCGAAGACTCCGTGTTATATTGTCATTAGTACAGTCTCATACTACGGCACCCTTCTACTATTCAGCGATATTTTTATACACAAAAACAATAGTTCAAAGAATTCGTTCTTCACTGTGCCAATTGAATACCACGAATTTGTGATATTTACCCCTAAAATGTTTGACCAGACGTTCATGAGTTTGACCCGACATTCATGAATTGACCCGAGTTTGTCAAGTCCTCTTCCAGTTTGCTGGTAGAGCAAAATGAAAAAGCAACAAACCCCAAACACCTACTGTTACACATAGAGATTCCGATAAATCGATTATCAGATTTTCACTCGAAAAAAGCATCATATCGTGACATGTGATATTTTACAAAATGTACGGCAATATAGATATATACAGAAAGCTGTTAATCGGTACAGATCTAGAATTTTAACAAATATCCATAGGCTATTATTATATAATGATATATGGCACGATGCCAAAAGCCAATTTAAGTTTTAATCGGGACAATGTGTCATTGTCCGACGAAGATAATGTGCCATTGTCCGACGAACATAGTAGCTAAGTTAAAATATGCCCTGCAAATGGGGCAACCTCTGTTAAGTGATTCGAATAAGCTATATAATTCGCGAGTCTTAGTTTATTACTGAATTGATACTAAAAAATAGTACAGTTTTTTTTACGTCGAAACTTTTTTATTTACCGTCCCATACTTTTGGTTTCCAGCGTATACGTACCTAGTGATTGTTTTTCAAGAGCATGAACGAAAACCTTATAGAATACTGTACCAACTAATAAGTATGGAACAGAGTAATTGGTTATCGTAACAGTTTTGGTTTCCTTATAAGCAGCATTTTTTGGGATTTACAGCTACGATGCATAGTAATTAATCCCAAATACGATTTTTTTCTGATTTTTATTACCCCAGCGCTAGGCGAAGGATGCATTAAGGGTTACCTTTTTCCGTTTGTCCGTACGTACGTTCCGAAACTGTAGTTGGCCTTATCCAAATGTTATGAAACTTATACACAATGCTTATTAATACCAATCACAGATCGCATGCGAATTTGTGTGGCTTTATTTTCACCGTTATGTCCTTTTATAAATGAAAATTTTTGGGAATTTGCCGTTTCTGCATTCTAACTTTACTAAGCCTCAACTAAATGTTATGAGACTTATTCACCATGCTTATTACCACCAACCACAAATTAAGTTTGAATTTGGGTGGCATCACTTTTACAGTTCTTGTGGTATGCCCCCGTTTATAAATGAATAATTGCAAAACAAATGTCATTCAGTTTCTATGGAAGAAAAACGTCCAAAGGTTTGAATTAGTTAATTGATGCATATTTACAAGCAGGGCATCTGATTCCCATGTTAAAAATATCAGCAATTCGAAGAATCCGTGTTATATTGTCATGAGTACAGTCTCATATTACGGCACCTTTCTACTATTCAGCGATATTTTCATACACAAAACAATAGTTCAAAGAATTCGTTCTTCAATGTGCCTGTATCACTATGTTCAGCTCTTCATCAAATTTAATACCACGGATTTGTGATATTTACCCCTAAAATGTTTGACCAGACGTTCATGAGTTTACCCGACATTCATGAGTTGACCCGAGTTTATTAAGTCCTCTTCCGGTTTGCTGACAGAGCAAAAAGAAAAAGCAACAAACCCCAAACATCTACTGTTACACATAGAAATTCCGACATATCGTGACATGTGATATTTTACGGTAATATAGATATATACAGAAAACCTGTTAATCGGTACAAATCTAGAATTTTAACAAATATCCATAGGCATTTTTATAATATAATGATATATGGCACGATACCGAAAGCCAATTTAAGTTTTAATCGGGACAATGTGTCATTGTCCGACGAAGATAATGTGCCATTGTCCGACGAACACTGTAGCTAAGTTTAAATATGCCCTGCAAATGGGGCAACCTTTGGTAAGTGATTCGAATAAACTATAATTTCGCGAGTCTTAGTTTATTAATGAATTGATACTAAAAAATAGTACAGTTTTTATACGTCGTAACTTTTTTATTTACCGTCCCATACTTTTGGTTTCCAGCGTATACGTACCTAGTGATTGTTTTTCAAGAGCATGAACGAAAACCTTATAGAATACTGTACCAACTAATAAGTATGGAACAGAGTAATTGGTTAACAGTTTTGGTTTCCTTATAAGCAGCATTTTTTGTGATTTACAGCTACGATGCATAGTAATTAAACCCAAATACGATTTTTTTTCTGATTTTTATGACCCCAGCGCTAGGCGAAGGATGCATTAAGGGTTACCCTTTTCCGTTTGTCCGTACGTACATTCCGAAACTGTAGTTGGCCTTATCCAAATGTTATGAAACTTATACACAATGCTTATTAATACCAATCACAGATCGCATGCGAATTTGTGTGGCTTCATTTTCACCGTTATGTCCTTTTATAAATGAAAAATTTTGGGAATTTGCCGTTTCCGCATTCTAACTTTACTAAGCCTCAACTAAATGTTATGAGACTTATTCACCATGCTTTTTACCACCAACCACAAATTAAGTTTGAATTTGGGTGGCATCACTTTTACAGTTCCTGTGGTATGCCCCCGTTTATAAATGAATAATTGCAAAACAAATGTCATTCAGTTTCTATGAAAGAAAAACGTCCAAAGGTTTGAATTAGTTAATTGATGCATATTTACAAGCGGGGCATCTGATTCCCATGTACACATTTTTTTTTAACTTGTTTTATTATTATCTAATTACATAATATAACATAGCATACCATACCAAAACATGCATTCTACAGTACATGGTTTATGAACTCACAGAAAATGTTTTGGAGGGAAATACATATCTTTTTTCATAATTATCTTGAGATTATGAAATTTTAATATATCTATCATTATTAACATTTTACAGGTGGGGTTCTAATGTTTAATGATGCAATAATAAGAGATGATGGATTTAAAGAGTTTTTTCATTTGTTCTAATTACGATAACGCTATTCTATACATATTAATAACTTTAAAATGAGAGAAAATTGTTTTATTTTAACAATATAACATTGTTTTTTTATTTCTTTACACCTATTACCAACGGACAAACAAGTTGAAAATGTCATTATGATAATGAGATAGCTACTCAACCCAATGACACACAGTTAGATATATATGCGTATTCATCCATCAGCTGGTAAACAAATGAAACTCTTTGTTTCAGGTTATATAATCTTTTCATAGACTCTTTTCAGTTATAAATAAATCAATATATAATTGTACTATACTTACGATTACTTTGTTTATATTTGTATCTAAGGTTTTGCACAAAAGACAAAAATCAAATGTCAGAAATGCAAAGCAAAAATAATGTTATATCCTATTATACGACAAAAGTGAACAAACTATAACATTTTTTTTTGAAAAAAAGTATATTAAGAATCAAATGTCAGAAATGCAAAGCAATAAATAATGTTATATCCTATTATACGACAGTCTGATTAAAACCAGCTCCCCACTATCCACTTGCGTTACAAACGCAAGTGGATAATGGGGACTGGTTTTAATCAGACTGATTAAAAGACAAAAGTGAACTAACTATAACATTTATTTTTTGAAAAAAGCATATTAAGAATCAAATGTCAGAAATGCAAAGCAAAAAATAATAATATATCCTATTATACGACAAAAGTCAACAAACTATAACATGTTTTTTTTTAAAACGTTCCCTTGTGGACAACATTCTATCAAAAACGACACCATCTACTTGCTGTTTTTTTTTGCTATCTCTTTACTGTTCTTTACTGGTTTATCAAAGATCAAAGATACTATTGAAACTAGAATATTAAAAAATAGAAGATGTGGTATGATTTCCAATGAGACAACTCTCCAACAGAGACCAACTGACGTAGAAGTTATCAACTATAGATCAATATACAGCCTTCAACAATGAGCAAACGCCATACCGCATAGCAAACTATACAATATCCCGAAATGATAAATGTAAACCAATTCAAACGATTAAACTAATTGATGTATGTACAAAACAATAAACGAAAAACAAATATAACATTCAGCAACAAACGACATTCTCTAAATTACAGGCTCCTAACTTGGGACAGACACATACGCCCTGTGGCGGGGTAAAACGTGTTTGCTGTCACCAAACCGTACCCTAACATGGGACAGTGGTGTAACAGCACAACATAAGAGCAAACTATAAAACTCAGCTGAAAAGGGCTTGACTCATTAGTCGATACAAAGCACAAAAATCGTATATCTAACACTAAAATATCCGTCAATACACATCCAACATCTAATGGATTTATTGTAAAGACGCCATTGACAGTAAGAGAAAAAAACATGACTTTGTGCATTGCCAAAATTTTAGTATCGACAGATTGAAGGACCACGGTTTGTCTGTGTATCAACTCACTAACGACATGTTTTAGCAGTCATATATCTTTATATGCCAGAAAAGTCGTCTAATCTGTAACTTTACCAATTGTATCAAGTTCCTAATTATGACATTTTTACCGATTGTGGATTCGCATGGCGGGTGATGTATGCATAGCAGGAGACGCTTACGCTGTCGACACACATCCCGCTGCTTTTGGAGTTCATGAGACTCTCGCGATTTTTGTTTGTTACATTAATTTGTCTTTTCCTAATCGATTTACGAGATACGAACATCGTTAAACTGCTATCGCCTTAATTTATGTCGTACCTTAATGTAATGTTTTAAACTATTTATAGAATTTGGTTTTGATGGCAGATCTTTAATTGTGTTTGTTTCATTTATATTCATAACTTGTATAGACTATGAACGATTTAGTGCTTGACCTAAAATAGACACCTATCTATCATCGAAGACTTTATGTTGCCCTCAAGAAGTGTCTTGGTTATTTTTGTCATATGTTACTCTTTCATTGACAGTTACCCAACTTTCTATTGTATACTTTGTATAGAATTAAAAAAAAAAACGAACCACTTTATAACATCCGTGTGTCATTAGCGCTTTTCTAGATTAACCTTCATATGGAACGCTCAAATTATTCAACCAATATTCAAAAGCTCGGGATGTAGAAGTACATAAATATGATAGGAGCTCTATGTCCAAAAGGGACATTAAAAGAATAGCCGATGTTCATATAAGGTCACATTTATCAATGGGGAATTTTAGAAAAGGAATATTATCAATCATGCCAGTACTGAAGCACTGATAACTGATCTGATGGTACCCCCTGGGCCGAACAGTCCACCAGTTGTGGTATCTGTATAACGGTCACCAAAACTTTTGAACTGAATTCATCATAAAGGACTATTTTAATTTAATTATTTAGCTACTAGTAATTGATTATGTTACTTAACCTTAACTAAGGTTTCGACATCATCTTAGATGGTTTCAGACAGTTTCATGTTTCCTACAATTATCATAAGTGTGTTGCTTTCCAAACGAAGTATATAAAAGAGATAATTATATTATTGGTTGAAAAAAGTAAGACTCTGTTCACCTTTTTACACCCTTATGTATTTACTATTATCTTTTGGCGATAATATTTTATTTCTGTACATGTAAACAAATCTTTAAAATTATCGATAGCTTAACACTTGCAAATTGATACAAAGTGTACGAAAAGCAGGGAGGCAACAGGATCCTAGTCGAAAATAGATAGGTCAAAATAATAAAGACGAAAAAAAAAACCCACAATAGTCTACAAAACAGTATACTAAAGTCTTGACATTGATCAACACGAACACAGTCAGACATCTGAGGTGCACACAAATGCTCTGGAAAAGTAAATAATTTCTTTATCACTAGTGCTTCGTATGACAACAATAAAATACGGTGACAAGTCACAATCGATGGTATCATAATGAGAAAATGAGTACGGTATTGTAGCTACGACACACTGAATACATTTTGGATCTATTGTGATGGTCATATATTCCATAACGATAGCATCGAAAAACTTCCAAAGAGATGATTTCACCTTTATGATTAAGAACAGTTGACTCCAAAGCTTACTTGTAAGCAAGCCTTTATCGAGTAAATAGGGAACACAACCCCTGGATTATTATATTTTTCGATACATAATCAAAAAGCAGGTGCTGCTTGAATGTTGCTACATAAAAATGGAAAGTTCATAATTGGAAAACTGAAGTTTTAAGTTCCCAACCGACCAACACTATAAATTGGTAGATATATGCCAGGATAAGAAACAGGCCTATAACTGTAATTGTTGTATCCTTGTTGCAAGTTCAGTGGGATAAATGCGATCAACATAGTCACCAAACGTCAGATAATAACATTTTATGTTCATATATCCTAAAATGTCTTGAAACTTATTGCCAATGAATCAACATATCAACGATTATCGTATTCATGACTTAATGCAAGTACTTTGCAAATGTAACCGCTGGATTGAACAAGATTTTATGGCGCCCCAAAAAATCCTTTAGGTGTCATTCGAAGGAAAGTTTAATTACAAAATCATGGACATTTTTTTAAAATATTTAACCGAAATTTTCTTTAATAGCAATGCGTACGGAGATTTTGTGTTTTTGTGATATTTGCTATAATGCTTAAAATATCCAAAGTATCTAGATTGAACTTAATTTTAAGAACTATTTCAAATTGATCTAAGAACATCACTCGTCTTTTAGTATGTTATCGGAACATGTGTCTAACTTGTGTTTTGAACGAAGTATTCTGTACATAAAATGGTCAATAGTTAACTTTCAGCTGAATATTCTTCGATGATTTCATACTGACATGTAAAAATGAATCATCTACATGATCTAGGATTTTCATTTTTTATTACCTATCATTATTCTGTTTTCCAAGCATTTTTATGACATTTCATTGAGATTTGTGGTGATATTCAACAAAAGTCCGTGTGCTCTCTATGGAATTCGGTTTGCATATTATTAGCCTTTACAGTACACACTGAATATTCAAAAGGGTAATGACATTTCAGTGAGTACTTTAAGTGACAATGTTAATACATGAAATATCATAATATATATGTTCTTATCATTTTATCATTTCAGATATGATCCATTGGTAGAGGGATCGTCCGAATTCGTTTTTTATTTCGATTTTTCTGAATTTATTAAGGTTAATTATGTTGTTGATTTCAGGATTTTAGGATCACTTGTACCAAGTTTTTATGCATTCAACATTGGCGTCAAATTTTAATAATGGTGACTACGTAATATATAAATAATGTTTACGCACGAAACGTGTTATTTTCATTTAAACTACCAAAGTGTACCAAAGTCTATTTGTAATAAACATGCACTTTTATTAAAGCCGTTATCTTTCTATTCAACTACGAGTTTCTAATTATACAACAATGGCCATGAAAGACAATCTTACTAGGGTGTTCGAATTTTCTTGACGATCCAAATATAAAATATACGAAAAGAAATAAAAGTTTACCAATGTGAATTATTTCTAAGAGTTAAGTCAAACCTTCAGAAGGAGAGTGGCAAAATAAAATTACAGTCTTGCTTTAAGCTTAAAAACATGAAACAAAACAACGTTATCCACCCTCCTCCTCTCAATGTAATTATTTACATATGTCTATTTTAAACATCACCTCGTTTATCTCGAATTGTGATTCCAAAAAGTAAAAATCTATAAAAAAAAAAAGTAAGGAAATGTGGTATAACTGTCAATGAGAAAACTTTCAACCCAAGATCAAAGGACAAGGAAAAAAATGTTAGAATGAAATAAGCAAGAAACAAACAAACAAATCGTATTGAATGTTTCACAACTCCATGTATTTGCAAATGTAAAACATCATTAAGGTATAAAATATATAAAGTGTTATTTTGTGTTTAAAGGAATAATTCCTTAAGAAATGATACGTCAAGCAATTTAGTCCTTTTAGTTGTACCAAACAAAATTCAAATGTGCCTGTATATTTTCATCAAATGATTTATTGATTTTATTAAAACTAAAACAGATGATAATATGATAACATCATTCTTTTGAATTATGAAAATGCTGGTTACAAAGAAATATTCATGGAAATGAACCTGTGAAGTATTGTTTTAATCTAAATACCGTCGAATACAAGTTTAAAAATATGATTTTCACTTACACTTAAAAATATTGTATTCCTGACAATACTATATTAACATGTTTTAAAAAGTTGTATAAGTATTTTAAGTTGCATGCGTTAAGAACGTTTTTCGTGTCATTTTTATCATCCGTCTTAAGCAAGTTTTTTTAATGGAAGAGAAGATGAAACTAAATCTCTTCACCGCAAAAAAAAAGTAGAGAAATTAGGTTAATTTGCAGATAAAAACGTATCACTGTCATTCTTTCATTTTACATTCTGTACTTCTATTATTAGAAAAAAATAGTAATACATTTTAAATCGTACAACACTCTTTTCAATTTTAACACGATCTAAAAAAACTAAATGAGAGAACATTTATATTTATTTATAAACTAGTATCTTTTATTCGTATTTAGTATTGTCAAACAACTTCCACGATTTTCATATAGGGTTAACTCGTGTACTTTTCAAAAAGAGAGACGAAAGATACCAAAGGGACATTTAAACTCATAAAATAAACTGACAACGCCATGACTAAAAATGACAAAGACAAACCTACAAACAATAGTACACAAAACACAACATAGAAAACTAAAGACTGATCAACACGAACCCCAACAAAAACTGTTTTATTCTAATTTAACATTATTTCAACTGCTGAAGCTCCCAGAGCACAAGTCTTAGAGTTACTGTTGGTTTCTGGTGGAGATTTTATTGCTCAATATTTATTTGACTATGTAGCATTTTGTGGACTGTTGATTGTTTTTCGTCGTTTTTTTGCCATTGTGTTGTTTGTTTTTATACAAATTTTGATTTCTGATTGCCCCTTTGGTATCTTTTGTCTTTGTGTTTCAAATATTTCCCTTGCATTTTGTTCTTACCTGTTCAACCTTTTCAGTAGATTAATTGTATCAATAAATACTATATGACTAGATTGGAATCAAATTACATAAATTGGCAATCCGTAATTTGTTACAAGCTTTTATAAATGTCCAATAACTGATATGCTTAATATCACTGCTAAATATTATATAAGTGACGTATTGGCTAGCTTCCAAGCGCCAACACTTTTATGAAAAATACACTTTATATATTTTATATATATCACACTTATATGTCAATACATAATTATACATTTAATGCAAATGTATACACAGTTTCGGAAGAAAGAATGTTTTATGACACCTCTTTATGACTTCCGCGATATAACATCATTGGCCTATCTATCGATACTCCAATATGAAATAATATGCTCTGTTTATTTTTGTCAGACAACATGCACTACATATCACTGACATTAAACATCTTGCCTTATAGTTTGGTCAACCACCATAATGACAACCGCTGTCTTAAATGCCAACTTTTATCTTTGCTTCTTGACCTTTAGTGACATGATGTAGATTTATCGTTATCAACATTCTACATTTGACCTATAAGTAATACAGGTAACATTAATAAGAAGGTGTTCATCCTGCGATATTTCTAACATTTCTGGAATTTTTCCTCTTCTCAGACTTCTCCTTCTTCTTGTTCTAACAATATTAGGGTCTTATATGGGTTAGTTTGATTAAAAATGTTCGCTTTGAAAATAAAATTCTCTAATGTCTCACAGCTTTTGCTGAGATTCATGCATAATTCCCAATCATATATTATTGCTCCCTGAGAACCTGACACCACTCCCGGTTTCGAAAAGTCTTTGTATCTCCGTAAATTTTAAGTTAAAGTGTTTGCTGTCCGTACAGGTCTCTTTCTTGTTCTCTCTTTTGAAAACTTATAATTCTTATGTTTCATCATATCTTTTTCCGTGTATGCTTGTGTGCTTATGTATTTGGTTTATTACTATTTTTAGTTTCTTTCTTTCTGATAAACCTATTCATTTACTTGCATGTTTATTTATTCTAATTTAACATTATATGCAATGCTATACTATGTCAGACAACGCCGTGCTGCTATCACAGGCATAATGCATTTTTTAATAATTAAGATTTTCATTTCTTTTTTTATTTGAATATGTTAACGTTATAATGTATACAGGGTTTACTATAAAAAACTATCGTTTTTTATGAATTATGGAGAAAAACCAAGTAGGAATTAATAGCAAAGACAGCTTATTTAAGATTCAGAATGTTGCGTTCAAATGAGATGGGAGCTAACATGTTAAAATTCCTACTCAATGTGTCATTATATAACAACGCAGAGTGCATTGTTTTACACAAGCGTATCATCGTTCTTAATATGATTGCAATATTAAAATGGAGACTATAGGTGCCAGACCACCAATTAAAAATCCCTATCTGTTCAACCAAATTTTGCTATTTTCACAGCTTTCTAGATATTTTACCTTAAGTTTAACTTCATAGAAACCAGGTGTATCCTGAATCTTACATGTATCACCTTTCTACAAGCCAATTTTCAACCTACCTTTAAAGTCTTATAAGAAAAATCTGACCTTCGGAACACACGTCTACCAAAAATAACCCCTGGTTTTCTGGAAATCTTAAATTAGTATACTATGGAGCGCATTAGTCCTGAATTTTTAATTCAAACTCATAGACTAGTAAATTTTGGCTCAAAATGGCCTAAATATATTCCTCTTTCACCAAAAGTTTCATTTCTGCAAATTTGTTGGTTAGTTTAAGTAAACAATGACATCAAAAGCACTATTTTGTGTCAGAGTAGGGCTACTTTTACAAACGTTCTAAATTGGAGGGACACCTATAAACATCCGTATATCCATTCACGTCTCCAAACTTTTAAGTCGAAAAAAAAAAACCCAACTAAAAGACAAACAACAGTACACAAACATCTAAATGTTTTCAAAATATTATACACAGTGTACATTTCAGTTACAAGCATTTGGTCAATTAGTTCTATCTCACTTCTACGTGTAAATGTTTTGCTCACATAAATTCATCAAAGATACCAGGCTTTTTTATTCGATAATTGATTTATCTCGAAGATCATACACGGTGTCCGATCATGTAACTTTTTGAAAGGAAAACATAACAGACATGAAGCTTAAAAACGCTAGCCAATAAGATGAATAAAAATTATTTCAGTCGTTTTATTTGAATATTTATGTGATATATCATCCTTGTAGTTACTTTAATACATATATGACATAAAAACAAAACATTAAACACAATTATGTCTCGTAAGTTTTGTATTTAAATTAAGTAAACCCATTCGTTGATTATCAGTCTAAATATGTATACATTAAAAATGTAATTTTCAAAGAACGATAACAAAAATAAATATATTAAACTTAATATCACACATTTAGTTATCATTTGTTTTAGTTAAACACTTGAAAATATTTATTCTTTTTTTTTTATAACTAACAAGAAACCTTTAACAGACCAAGTTTATCTTAAGTATGTTTAGAGAAATTAGATAATACTTGCACATTAAACTTTGCAGCCAACTCCGTAAAAATAAATTATATATGTACGAAAATATAACATGTAACGTAGTCAGAAAAGAGGCTTTCGTCAAGGATACCCACTGTTTGGTCGTTTTTATTGAAAATATGTACATTGTAAATCATAGAAAACGTCTGTTTAATTCATAATTTATTAATATTATCTTAAAAAAAACACATTTTAAATTGAATTATAATTTAATGTAATTATAATTCTTTCATGTGTCCCTCTTTTGGAACATTGTAAAGTTTGTATTATAGAATGAATGGTTCTGCGTAGGCAATTAAATACTTTACGTTTGATCATGTTTGTTTTAAACAAAAATTAAGATAAAATAAATAAAACATAAGTTGTTTTTGGAGTATTATGAAACACATATCATTCAATCAGTCTTGTCTGAAAGCTTTTGAACTATTTAAAGTCAAGAAGATGTCAAAAAATTATCTAGTATAGGCAGCACAGACTTTTTACATGTCAAATGTGCTATCACATTTGAGTTCTAGCGTTTTAAGCGATGTTAACATAATCAATGTTATACTAAATACATTAAAAATGATTTAAACATCAAATGATTAAGATAATATTTATTGATATTTAATGTCAAAAAGATCAATTCAAATGGATAAATTATTTAATAATTTGAAATATCCAGTAAAGATTTAGTGTAAAATAAATTAAATTGCTGGTAAAAGGGAATTTAAATCTTAGTCAAGTATGAAATATAGTATTTATCGATAATTAAGATACCATTTATTAAGAAAAAACGCATTAAATTATATATATGTAAACAAAAAAAAAGAAATGAAACTCTTACCCGTTCTGTAGTATCAGCCAGGTAAACCACAATCCAATGATATGTATAAATGTTTGAATGATTGACAAGTAAATCTATTGTAATCTGAAATATGACAGTAGTTTTGATTGATGTATAGCTCTACAGGTTACAGGTACAAAAGGTTTGGATTGAAAATATGTTTTGTCCTAATAGTAGTTTTGTTTATTTTATTTTCCGTTTTTTCTATGTTGTATTTAAACTTTGTTTGTGTGTTTTGATATCATAAAGTTTCATAAAATAAATATTGTAAGAATTAAATTTCATATTGCACGATCTTGCGAGCAATAATATTCTATGAAGAGTAGTATGGGGCACAAAATTCGGCGATATTGGGACTGTAATCATGAGCTTGTATTAGAATATTGTTTAAATCAGGATAAACATGCCGAATTTGATGCTTTTGGTTGGCATTCAGAATTTACCTTCATCTATGCCAATATTATAGGGCAAATTATATATGAAAAAAAAAACCATTCGGATAAATGAAATAAAACGTAACCTAAATAGAATAGTGAAATCCTTCTGTTTAATTTCGAAGTTAACGCGTAAAATATCAAATTAGAATTGTTTATTGGACACGTCCGTTCAAGTTTTATCCATCCTGTATCGTGATGATTGGCATGCCAGACAAACACATCGTTGACACATGTTACAAACGTAAATAATTCGAGACAGATGATGTAATAAACAAGGCTAAATCATGACACAAGGATAGTTGTGTTCCCTTTTAGAATGTGTTCTGCAGACAAAATATCAACGACAATCACCACGTCCTGGGAAAAAGATTATCATTTTTCATCTGAGGGTCCAACCTGCCAGGAGGCGTCGGTATCCGAGAAATCTAAGTAGTGCTCCTATTCGTGTAGTTACGGCCCTGTATTGTATCACTAGCCTGTCAACACTAAGGTTATGGATTCGAATACCGCATGTGGCAGGTGCGTTCGACTACAATTTAAATTGCCTGGGATTGCTAGTTTCTCTGAAGGTCTCTCTGGGCACTCCGGCTTCCTCTACCTATAAAAACTGACCGCTGCAAAATAGCCAATAGTGTGGAAAGTTGTGTTTTAAAGCAACAATCAAGAAAGAAGAAGACGTCGAAGAAAAACTTACAACGCCATGTCAAAAACAGAAAATAGGATTGTGAAAATCATTTCATGATCACTCTTTTCGAACGTTAACACCCCATCCTCATCGCACCTGTTCGACTGTTAACATCACATATGATGGCATACATTTAGTATTTTTATTAAAATATTATAATATTTCTATTAGATTATTCTTACTATATAAATCCTTAGTTATGGGTAATGACTTATTTTCTTGAAATTTTTCGAATTATAATCTTACCTCTAGTCCTGGTCATTTTAAACTTACTTGCAGTTTCTTCGACCTTAATTTTTCCTGACATTCAGATTTTAAATGTTTAGTTCTCTACACTAAGGATGTTTTCGGCACTGCGACCCAAGGGGAGACAATTTGTTTTAATTGTTTGTTTGGCTGGAGGAGACACGAAGGGCGGTGCTTAAGAATCCCATGAATATAATTCTCCCCGTGTCTAACCCTTTTAAACAAACAGTTATATGACAATATGAAAAGGCGCAAGCATTAAACTTTCTATAGTGAGTATAAACGAAATCACTCAAATATTTTAATACTGATATGTCCTCACTGGTTCAAAATTAACCAAAATAACTTAATAACTTTTCATAAAGACGCATGTTAGCAAAATTATTACATGACTGAGTTTTAAACAATTGTCGCTCCTCGTTTAATTTGGTTCAAGGAATGAGAAATTGTATATCAACCTTTACCTCACCTGAGCCACACTGCCCACAAATTCTAATGTGTGGAGGGGTAATATTGCATCTGCCAGTTTCTATTTGAAAATTATGTGCTAAAACTATTAGTTTTGTCAGACTCCTCCTATGCTCAAAACTACTTACAAGAGATAACTAATTTTCAAATCCAAAAATTACCTTAATGTTGTTATGCACGCAGTTTCCTTTCTGAATGTTTTTTTTCCGGATTTTCTAATCGTTTCAATTAAGTTTGCTTCTTGACATTTTATTTCCCTCTATTCCGGCAACTATAATAGAAAGGGGAACTTTTAACAACGCATACAAACAAGTGTCTTACGATAATCGAAATACATTGTCTTGCGATGATCGAAATACATAGTATTTGTTTATTGCAGATTTTAAAATTTTACGGGTAAAAGAAAGACTACTCGGCGTCCGAGTCGTCGTAATCTTTAAAAAATGTCTCCATTGAAACGACTGGACCAATTTATTATAGTTTTCCAGATAATTGCTCAAAACGCTAAAACGAATAAACAGCATCATTTAATGGTAAAAACTCCTACAAAGAACACATTGGCAGTTTTGAGCATTTTACTTTTTGGAGATATTGTCTCCCTTGTCGTCTTGCTGTGTAAAAAAACCTCATAACTTTTATTGTTTTCAAGATAATAGTCAGAAATGAAACTAAAAGGTAAAAGTAATCTTTTAACAATAACTCCTATATAGAGTCAATCGGCAATTACGATTGTTTATCTTGTCTTGATGACCATTTTTACTGTTTTGAATATACGCGCTGGTTTACATCTTTTCTTTAAAAAATCTTATTTTGCGAAGAACAACTGATTCCCATAACAAATATACCGAAGATAATTTCATCAAAATGCTGGACGTTTTGAACGACAGCATGTTTTTTTAGTTTGATGGGTTGATATTTCAACAGACAGTCGGTATTTCAATAGGCACTTTTTGTGCACCACTACTGGTAGATTTGTTTTATACTTATATAAAACAGAAATCATTTAAAGCCTTCTTAAAGACAAAATGAAGAAGCATCTTAAGAAGTTCGTTAATTTCCCATAAGATATATTGATGATGTCCTGTCACTCAATAACCCACATTTTAATAAGTGTTTACATCTTATATATCCCTGTGAACTTGATATTAAGGATACTACCAAAAGTATAAGGTCTGCATCATATCTTGATTTTTCCATCGATATCGACTCAGATGGTCCACTTCAAACTAGAAAATATGACAAACCTAACGATTTTAACTTTCCAATTTACAACTTCCCATTACTCAGCAGTAATAATCATCTGCTCCATCGTTTTCAGGGGCGGATCCAGCCATTTTTAAAAGGGGGTTCTAACCATATGTCCCCATTCAAAAGCATTGATCGTCAAAAAAAGGGGGGTCCAACCCCTGGAACCATCACTGCTTTTGGGCTTTCATATCTCAATTAATATGTTACGCTCGTGCATGTATACACTTTTACGGACTTCGTTAACAGGGGTGTGCTCCTCACACAAAAACTGTTCCAATAGAGTTATCAGAAGAACGACCGAGATCGACACTAAGTTTCACGTTCACCATCAAGAATTGGTTGACCGAGACGATGTGTCAGTGTTTCAACTCACTAGCGACATGTTTTGTGGTTCGATCTGTAGATAAAAGTATAGTCGTCTTGTCTGTACTTTAACCGACTGTGTTCGATTCCTTATTGTGATAATTATGATTGAATGTGGAATCGCATGGAAGGTGATGCATGCAGAGCAGGAGATGCTTATCCTGTGGACGCAATCAGTCTCGCTCATTTAGAGTTAATGCGATTCCCTCAGTTTTTGTGTGTTCCTTTATTCGTTTCTTCTTTTCGATTAATGAGATTTAAACATCGGTAAACCAATGCAGCCTTCATTTACACAATCAGTGTAACCAACCGTGTGTTACAATCAGTCAGTTACCTATGGTTGAAAATTGTGAGATAATTCTTACTACCCACAGTAGACCATTTATACATAAGAGTTCACACATGCTTCTAGTTAGATTACTGTAGATAGGTAACCAATCCTATCAACACCTTAAAAAGCACGAGTAGATGTAAATGTTACAATGTTAAACACACTGCTTCAACATTTTGATTAGGGTACCTGTTGCTCAGTCTCAAGTTTTATGACATATTTCATTAGTCTGATGTTTGTTTCGTAGTTTTGTTGTATCTTGGTCACTTTTTGAGATGTTTTTAAATTCCCCTTTAGTACCCCCTTCTTGTTTACGCCACAAACATGGGTAAAAGAAAGTTGCCACGAAGGACTGTTAGGACTGTCAACCTATTTTTAAAGAGTCTTTAGATTCGATTTTTACTATGCATTGACTAGGATCTTATTAAATAATAGTTATTTCTGCTAGATTTTTCCACCTAAAATAAATTTTGTATCTTATTCATGGATTCCCGAGATTAAACTACTGTATAATTTATTCTCAGCGTAGATTTTTTTTCAATTTTTGATCTGTGTTTTTTTTTAATCTCCGAGTATAATTGTAATCCTCAGTGTGTGTTTTAAAGTATTTAATCTCAGTGTTAATTAATTTTTTCAAAATTGGCTAAAACTTAGTTTTGGCGAAAAAGTCTTGCCATAAAAGATCCAACGAAACAATTTACTTGATAGATATTTTGAACACCATTAGATTTATACATGAATATCTGTTTCACAGATGATAGCGGATAATTTTCATTTGTCGTAACTACAATCCCGCCCCCTTTCCCCGAATGTGACCTACCAAATTAGACTTAATACTACTATTGTACTAAAATGAGCAACACGACGGGTGCCACATGTGGTGCAGAATCTTCTTACTCTTCCGGAGCACCCGAGATCACCCCCAGTTTTTTGGTGGGGTTCGTGTTGCTAGTCGTTAGTTTTCTATGTTGTGTTTTATGTACGGTTGTTTGTCCGTTTGTCTTTTTCTTTTTTTTAGCCATGGCGTTGTCAGTTTATTTTCGACCTATGAGTTTGAATGTCCCTCTGGTATCTTTCGCCTCTCTTTTACGTGACTATAGTTCTGTAAACAATCGAGATCTTTTCTAAATATACAATTCAAGGAATAACAGTTCCGTATATGAAAAGTGTCCACTGTCAATTAGGGTGGAGCTGGACAACAAGCTCAAATGGAATCACCACATTATTTCAAAGATGAACAGAGACTAAATTTTGTAAGAAGATATTTGTATCGATGCTATCAAGACATCAAACAACATGCTTACATTGAACCGGATGGACATCATCTAGAAAACATCAGTTCAATGTGGGACCCCACTGGACGGACATGAACAAATGGCTCATAAGAGTCCGAGCATGAATAGCTCGCCGGCTAAATATATTTCATTACCTTTATTGCAATCAGTATGTTATTTTCGTAGATCTTGTATTGCTGCTAATTTTTGCTGGCACAGTTTGTACATATCTGTTATAGTTTTCGAGATAATTCAAAAACACAAAAAAAAAGAGTCAAAAATGGTCATTTAAGGGGTCTTCCAATAGTTTCAGTCATATTTGCATTTGTATAGCTCTTTTACAGCTGATCAATTTTGCCTTTTATTGTTTCTACCTTTCTATTATAATTTTCAAGATAATTTGGAAAATCATAAAATCAAGTCAAAAAACAGTTTTAAGGGCAGCAACTCCTATTAAGTCTCATCCAATGGTTTCCATCATATTAGATTTTTGTAAATCGTGTATTGTCCATCATTTATTCTGTTTACAGTTTTGATTTATATTCTATAGTTCTTGAGATAAGTGGCAAACAAGACTAAAAATTTATCAGAAATCTTCATTCAAGGACCCCCAAGGGTGACTGGGGAATAGAAGTATGGTCACCATTGGTCTTCCTCCGACCGGCAGTAAAACCCGTGCTAAAGTGGGGCGTCCGTTTGGCTGTGCGGGATGTACAAATTTGCAGCCACGTCCGGTCAGAATGGGGACGTTAAATCCGATGCCTCGTGTAAAGAGAGTGCCACGCTCTTTGCACGTTAAGAACCCTTGCAACAACTCTTTGAGGGGTCCGTAGGTGACCTGTTGCAAGGCTAAATTTCTGTCCCTATCCAATATACCCTCATTTCCCGTGGCAGTCTAAATTTCTCCGACCTTAATCCCTTAATCTATTACAGAACCTACCTATTGTATTTATTGTTAACTTGTTCTCGTCCTGAATATGCATGAAATATTTGCCACTGGACGTTAAGCAACCAACAATCAATCAATCAATTCATTCAAGGAATATAACACTTTTTAAAAGAAGTCATTCAATGGTTTCAATCATATAGCATTTTTGTGAGTTTTGTCTTGCTGATCATTTTTGCCATAAACAGTTTCTACCTATCTATTATAATTTTCAGGATATTTGGCAAAAGCAGTAAAATTGGTCAAAATTGTCATTTAGCACCCGTCGTGTTGCTTGTTATTACAAATCCGGTAATAGTCTCATTCGGTAGGTCACATTCGTGAAAAGGGCTGAAGTTTTTTGCTTCGTGTTGAAGGCCTCATTGTGACTTTGAGATGGAGAACAGCAATAAAAGCGCTGTTCCTTTGCTTTTTGTGTGTTTTTTGCTGTGCATGTACTGATTTTGAGTCATGGATGGATACCGCTTTTATTTGTTTTTTCTATTATGACACATTTTTTGGTAATATTCGGCATACAACTTTGGCTCGTTTGACTATATCTGAAAAACAAATAAATTAGTTTTCAAGATATAAAAGACAATTAGGGAGCTACCATTTGATTTTTATGGGGGGGGGCTAGGATGAAAAGTTTTGTCCTGCCTTTTTATTTTTCCCTCTATTTGGTCCTGCCTTTATTTTTCACTCTATTCGGTCCTGCCTTTTTTTTTAAAGTTTATCCTGACTTTTTTTTTTACATAAATTGTCATCCTGCCTTTT
The DNA here is from genome assembly GCF_021869535.1 of Mytilus californianus. Lineage (NCBI taxonomy): Eukaryota > Metazoa > Mollusca > Bivalvia > Mytilida > Mytilidae > Mytilus > Mytilus californianus. The sequence continues at coordinate 52,550,624 of NW_026262679.1, read as the reverse complement.
TTTTTGGCAAATAATCTCATCCTGCCTTTTTTTTTTTACTCAAAACTCCTGTCCTGCCTATTTTTTTCAAATTTCATCCTAGCCCCCCCATAAAAATCAAATGGTAGCTCCCTTATGTACTTTAGCCATGGTGGCCATATTTGATGACTGACCTAGAAAAACTCAAAACTTTATACTAGATACTTGAAAAAGTATATAACAGAGATGAAAATGTCAGAAAATGATCGTTTAAGGCTATAACTCCTTAAGGTTCCACTAAAGTCAAAATATAGGACACTTCATAAACATCTAAACTTTGCCTGTATTTTTCAACCTATAATGAGTAAAGTCCTAAACTATGAGAATATATGTTCATTTAAACATACTTAACATATACACACTGTGTAAATTGTAAATAAACTTGAAATAGAAAGATTTTTTGATACTGACTTCATCAGCTCGAATATCACCTCACCCTAGCAGGCTTGCTTGATATTCTTGCTGATAAAGTCAGTATCAAAAACAAAGATGCCATCATTATTAGGTTAGGTATACTACCCTCCTTTAAGAGTAGACTAGTCCGACAGATAACCAATCTATCTGTCTGTAGGACTAGACTACTCTGAAAGGAGGGTAGTATACCTAACCTAATAATGATTTCACGGTTCAGCTAGCAAGCAATCTAGCCAGAGATATTACCTTTACCTACACACTCAAGTCATTTTGCTGTAATAAAATTGGGAATGGAAATGGGGAATATGTCAAAGAGACAACAACCCGACCGAAGAACAGAAAACAGTTAACAATTCTGTTGAAACTTATTCAAATAATCTACTGTGGATTCATTTATTTTTGTTGATGTTTTATTTCCTGCTTTGACAAATTTTGCTTACAAGCCTATAAAAAATTTATACTTTTTTGAACATTTAAATTTGTGGTTTACAACCTAAACACACAAAATCAACAAAAAATTGGTACCTCACAAATAATTATGATGATGATGATGAATGGCTGCTTAATGTCCAGCGTCTAATTAATATGCATATTCAGGACGAGAACATGTTAATGTATTAAATATGAATATTAACCCTGCTTTGTACTAGACCGACACACTGAGCCGGATTTTTAAAGTGCTAGTTCACAAGGTAACAGTCCGCAGGAAGACATGCCACCTTACCCAGACACATTTGACTCAGAGCCAACCAGTCTTTGCTCTCACTCCTTAATGCCGTGTGGTTCGTGGAGAAGCAGCAAATACCAATTTAAAAGTCTTTGGTTTGACCCAGCCAGTGTTGGAACCCACAACCTACCACACTTGAGGCGAACACGCTACCACGAGACCACTAAGGCGGTCAAATAATAATAAATCCTCAGTATATCTAAATGATTAATAAATTAATTGAACATGTTGAAGGAGAAACAAAGTGAACTTAACACCAGATCAAGTTAAAATGCAGTCAGCTTTAATATACTTTATATACAAACACAAAATATAAAAAAAAACCAAAACATCCATTAGCACCAATCAACATGATCAACATTCCTAAATAATAAAAAAATGTGTGAAGGTTAAAAGTGTTGTTATCTATTCATAACTGATACAGGAACATGTACAATACCTAAAATATTTTTTCACAGAAATTTTCAAAAAGCAAATCATGTAGAAACTATATTAAAATTGTAAGTAAAATATAAAATAATTGTTAAATTCAATACTGTATCATAACAAACAACAAAACAAACAATAAAAATCTTCATAGCCATTTCTAAAATAATCATAGCTTTATATGGTCCGAGTACACAGTTATTTCGTAGTGCATTTCTTTTAGACAATAAATGAAAATAAAAAAAATCCCACCTGCGCTTTCTCAATAATATTTTTACAGTATGTTGTACTACTTTTGGGACAAATCATATCAAAATTATAGAAAACTTCATCGGCTCTAACTCAAAATATGGACAATTCTATGTTAAGGGGGTCTTGAAATCTTTTGACAGCTTCCGAAGTGCTAATTTTTAACCTTTTTCAGCTGGACCAAATCACTACTTAACTTTACAATTCATGACCCAAATTTTTTTACAGTGTAATTTCATCCCCCTACTTGCTATTTGAGGCATAAAACATGAAGGAATACATTTGGAAGGGGTACTAAAAAAATTGGCAAGCAACACACTGTCCACACTAGGGACTTTATTCGTGGACAACGAAAATCAAAGGACGATAACTGTGTACTCGGACCTAATAGGATAGAAAAATTTGACCAATCTTAATAAAACTTGGTATGACTAAAGCTTAATAAATTATGAGACTGCTGACAAAGTTTCATGGCAATAGGATATATATTATAGACAATATGATAAATTCTATATTCAACTTCGCGTGTTAAATTTTGACGTTTAAATTGAAAAATTTCAACTATCAACATTTGGGGCTTTAAAAATCAAAATATTGCAAAAAATTACATTTTAAAGGCCTTAATATATGACATATTATCTATTTAAAGCAATAGAATACTCATTTGATTTATCAGACTTATCACAATTATTTAAAAGTCAAATTTATATGAGCCTGTGCCAAAAAATGGAGGTTTTCCAATGAAGGGGGGCCTTACATGAAGATGTATTATTTTCCAGCAATTTTAAATTTGTGGAGTTTTTTGGTTATAAATAATCCTTACATATGTATTAAATGTACTTTAAATGGAAAGAAAAATTACAAATAGCATACCATATTAGTATAAAAGGGTCTTAAGCCAAGTAAGACTGAAAATAATTTAGGGTCAATTTAGGCCGTAGCACATATTTACATTTAAAAATGCATACTGAAGCTATAGGAAATAAAAATTTGTGTCTTTTTATAATTTCTATACTCAGGATACATGATACAATAAATCTGAGCATAAAAGGACTCTTGCATTCAACTTTTTTTGCAGACAGTATGGTCTGATACAAAGATTTTTCACTTTTTGTGAAAAACTTGCATGCAATTTTAGCCTCAGCAGGCTTATATTTGAACCACTTGCTATTTAACATAAGAAAAGAAAGATACTATGTGAAATGAAACAGGTACAAAAGACATTGTGAAGTGCTTTTAATACAAATTTAGTGAAATCTTTATTATGGACTTCAACTTTTATGTACCTAGGTCCTCACATTTAACTTGATCCAAACAGGCCGTTACACGAGGGTCATTTATACAACACATTTTGCACATATTGTCTGAGATAATCTTATTTTCTGTAGATTCAGAGTTCACAAATGAGTAATACAACTGGGTTAAAGCATAGAAACACAAATATTGACACAGGAAAACCTGTCACATAGAAAGTCAGAATGCCACTTATGCATCAAAATTGAAAAAGCTTTGAAATGCTTATTTTGACCATATAATGCCAAAATGGATAATTTTTGCAGAATTTCTATCAAATAAAAGTTTAAATCCTTTAGTTTCATGCTATTTGACAAATTGACACCATTAAATCATTCAGGGAAGTTGCCAAAGTACAGATTCTATGTTTACTGATTTCGCCTCTTAGGTCCGAGTACACAGTTATTTCGTAGTGCATTTCTTTTAGACAATAAATGAAAATAAAAAAAATCCCACCTGCGCTTTCTCAATAATATTTTTACAGTGTGTTGTACTACTTTTGGGACAAATCATATCAAAATTATAGAAAACTTCATCGGCTCTAACTCAAAATATGGACAATTCTATGTTAAGGGGGTCTTGAAATCTTTTGACAGCTTCCGAAGTGCTAATTTTTAACCTTTTTCAGCTGGACCAAATCACTACTTAACTTTACAATTCATGACCCAAATTTTTTTACAGTGTAATTTCATCCCCCTACTTGCTATTTGAGGCATAAAACATGAAGGAATACATTTGGAAGGGGTACTAAAAAAATTGGCAAGCAACACACTGTCCACACTAGGGACTTTATTCGTGGACAACGAAAATCAAAGGACGATACCTGTGTACTCAGACCATATGATCAGTTCAGTACCATAAATTTTTATTTTTTTTTTTAAATGATAAATGTTCTTTATGTAAAGGCCAACTAGTTTTAATCATGGACAGAAACAAACATTAAATAAAAAAAACACATTTTGTAATTACCAATGAGACAGTCACCCATCAAAGATCACTAGAAGCAGTTATTATCTCAAGGTAGTCATAGAACCTAATCGGTCCAATTTTCATGAAAAACACCAAAATAAACAGAAACAATTTCAAACAATAATGGAAATAATTTGATTGAGCAAATTAAAATTAGCTGATAATCTTTCAAGGTTCCATAGTTTGTGCACCGGGGAATCATCTTCAACATCATTTTACTATCATACGAGCCAACTATTCATATAGTTAAAACTAAAAATAATTAGATTAGTGATGCAGTGACAAAATGACAATCCTTAGGTTTAAAATGGCTCATTGAAATGCTATGTATAAACATCACAAATTCAAATCAAATGGAGAGAAATTTAAAATCATGATACTGTTAGCAAGTTGTGTACACATAATCATGTATATTATTCAATCAACTGTTTTGTCTGATTTCTTTGTGTACTATTTTTGCATTATATCAATGAAAAGACTAATCATTTTTAAGACTTTTCATGAAGAATTAACAATGATTAAATTGTAAATAATTTTAGTTTAAAAAAAATAATCTTGGTATACTAAAGAATTCACTTCATTTTTTTCAATGATACAAGGAGTCAGACTTGAAACTGTGATAAACCATGTCATGTTCTTCTTATTACTATTCATATAGCTGATGCTTGCAGCTTCTTTATCATTCACTCTATTAAATGAAAGTCCACCAATTTTCCGCTAGCTATAGGTTACCAGCAAAGTCCATCAGTTTTCCATGAAAGAGTAACAAAGTGTTGTAATGGCATAAAGATATCTGAGGCATCCAGTGCAGTCCATTATTTGTTAATGAATTATGAAATATATCACTGTGAGCCATGATTTACTCATTACTGCCATCACTTTTCCATGAATAAAGAAACAAAGCATTGTAATGGCAAAATGATATCTGAGGCATCCAGTGAAGTCCATTATTGGTTAATGAATTATGAAGTATATCACTGTGAGCCATGATTTACTCATTACATTCCATCACTTTTCCATGAATAAAGGAACAAAGCATTGTAATGGCATAGTGATGTCTGAGACGTCAAGTGAAGTCCATTACTTGTTAATGAATTATGAAATATATCACTGTGAGCCATGATTTACTCATTACAATCGATCAATTGTCCATGAATTACCCAACATATCACTGTAAAGCTCATAGCGACACCGGAAACATTCATAAGAATTTTATGTCTCAAATCACTTGACTGTCAGTATAGTCATATTCATACATAGGATGTCCAGTAAAGTCCATAAGATGACCGTTGATTAAACACTGAATTAACCACTCAGTTGATACTACAGGAATTTTTAGTGATCTAGCTGATCTTAGAATCTGGGGTTTACAAGAATTGTCTGTCACTACAACTTGCACAATTTCATCTGTAAATATATATCATAAGCATTTTTTACAGTATATTTGATAAACTAAATCTGATCCTTAAGCACTGAAGAAAACCATATCTAATGTAATATGAAATTGTGGACACCGAGATACGTCTGTTCAGCTTTGCATAACATTGTCTTGTTGCAATATTACATGGCATTAAAAAAAAAAAGAAACAAAGAAACAAAAAACTGAATGTAATTAACAAACAAATATAAAACTTGTGGATACTACAATGTATACATAAAAGTATCACAGTATGCTGTGTGTATTGAGGATAAAGAAAATGTATAATTGCATTTATATTTACAGCTTTAATAGAGAAAAAATCACATGGTAATTTTTATTTTTTTTAACATTTAAACATTTTGTTTTTGTTGTTGTTGAGGAAATCAGTTATGGAATAAACGCATTTGATATGGTTGAAAACTGTGGCATTTTCCGATGGGAATGAACGTTACAAACAATGTTGCATTATAATATTATAGGGTTTCATAGCGAGTGAGAATTGGATATTGCTCGATATCAACTCGAGTTATTTAATTTCAATATCGCTCGTTTCTTATTACTATTTAAATTAAATAACTCGAGTTGATATCAAGCAATATCCAATTCTCACGAGTTGTTAAATATAGATTCTACCACTGCATCGAGTGTGATACGATATTTATCCACTCGAGACAGTTAAATTTTCAAATTTAAAACGTGAGGCTCGCCGAGCGTTTTAAATATTTAAAATTTAACTGTCGAGAGTGGATAAATATCGTATTACACGAGATTTGGTGGTGGAATCGGTTTCTCTAATGATTTTCAAACAATACGCAGGCAAATTTATTCCTTCTTTTCGAATGATCTGCAAAAAGATGTGTTCTTTCTATGTGACATCATCAGGCATAGTTGCCTTTTTTCATGCCGTCACAATAGGAAATTCAGAGGAAAGCAAGAACATTCGACATCATAATCTGATTTTAACCAAGGAAGAACTGAGATCAAACGAACCACACATTGATTAAATTTTTTTTATACAATGGGTGCAGAAAGGGATAAATTGACGAAGAATTAGAGAAACCTATTTCTCTTATGGTCAACACTCTCATGGGGTAAAATTAAAAATTCATGGAATCCTTGGTCTAGTCTTTTGCACATACCTGTATGATGTCATATGTCCTGTTCCAGAATCAAACTTTGACATCAGACATTTTAAAACTTTTTGTACGCTTCAGAATGTCATAAAATTTGACAATCAGAAGATTTTCAGGTGAAAAGTGTGAGTGTTTTGTATATTATTAAAAAATCTTATATGTCTGTTACCATGGACGAAATGTTCATTGTCTTAACCTTTGAAAGTCATCAATGACCTAATGAATAGCCAATGGAAATGTCGTAATATCGTCTCATGATGCTGGATAAGCCAATCAAATTAATGCAGTATTCATATCACTTTTTCGTATAACACTCCGTGAAATGTGATACAAGAAATATCTCTTCATGCAAGAAATAGATAACAGGCCACAACCATGAGAGAATCATGTTTATAATAATATAATACTATAAAACCATACCAGTAGCTCTTCTGCTATGTAATTTCTTTACTATATTTGCCCCAGCTATTTCCAATATGTTAGACCATTCTGCCAAGTTTTCACCCTCTAACATTATTGTCATATCCTTTAAATCTCCTCTATGTGCATTCCTAGACCAAGTAAAAAAAACATATATTGAATAGTCACTGCATATATCAGTCATGTGCAAGGGTCCGGAAACGGTCATATTTGCCAGTCATGTCCTAAGATGAAACTATTTGTCCTAAACAAGTAATTGGGATTTAGGACAAATTTTATTTTTTTAACAGAAGTAATTTCGGTCATTTCATTGACTCAATGTTTGAAATCGGATTTCTTAATCGCCATTTTGCACTTGTGATCACTTGTTTTTGTTTATAATCCCTTTCCTGTAATAAAACTGCCACTACAGTAGTTTGATAATCTTGAGGGCCCTCTTAATATCTATATCAATGCCTACGGGAAACATTGTCTAATGATTTTTACCTGTGGTTTTAATTCACACCTGACAGTGATCACAAAGCTCAGAATAATATCTTTAAAACATTTAAGTTCCCTGACAAGTGTATTCATTATTTATTTACTTTTCATCAAAGACAGTCATCAATTCTGATTTAAAAATTAAATCTAAATTTACGTAGAAAAAAGTATTTTTTCATGAGTAACACATGTGCTTTATTTACTATGTAATACGCATGCGTGAAATTGTCTTCAGCAGATTTAATATTTAATCGTAAAATGCAAATTGATTTCATGCTAAATTAAACGAGTGCAACTATTATCTGTTATATTCAAACACTTTTAAAGGTAATAAAATAAAAAAAACATAAAAAGCCGGTGACTTCCTGTCAATTTGATAAACAAAACAAATCCCGGAAATGAATCCGGAATTATTCGTACTTTAAAATATCGCAAACTTCCGGTTTTAACTTCTGTCAAATCGAAAGAAACGTAAGCAATGTCTGAGAAATTAACCATTTTGAGTCATTAAAATCATTTCAATTTTAGACTGTTGCCTTCACTAAACTGTCCTTCATGGTAATGGTAAGACATTTACTAAGTAAATGCGATGAAACAGCAATACAAGTTCGTCATGTTCGTTGATGCTATGAATATAGTCAAGTTGATATTGACAATTTGAAAAGGGGCACCAACTTTTCAAACATCTCAAAATGACCGAAATTGTCTGGAAAAATTTCCGGATCCTTGGTCATGTGGTCACATATTTTCTTGCAAGTGGTTAATACTATTTAATTTGTCACAAGATTTTTTCACATTTTTTAAAGCTCATAGAACTCTGGTAAAGTACATGAATCAAGCTGTTGCACTAATTTTCATTTCAACAACTAACAATTAAATTTCTTAGAAACAAGACTAAACAAAAATCTTAGCCACAGTTACACAAACCTGAAATGTAGGTATTACTGGACAACATTGTATTGTACTGTAGGGTAAGAGAAAATTAATAAATTACCACATACAGAAGTCTGTGAAATGGACTTTAACACAAATCTTCTAAGAGTGATTAAAGTATGAAATGTAGTACATAGTTTTCTCCCCCACAAGAAGACAATGAGAGAATTATTAATTTCAAAGCTCAATGAACAGACCAATATACAGAAAAGTGGACAGCAAAACAATAAATCTTCATGTTCCAGCCACAAGTAATTAGGAAACTTTCCTACCTGCAATTTGTTTAAAATCAAATTTTCATTCTTTTTAGAATATGGTCATGTGATTACTGTTTAAAGAGAAATGTTCACTTTGAAATTAATCCATAGAAAACAGATTTTCTCTAATTTTTTCACTATTTTCACATTTTCAAACCGATTGTGAAAACATTGTTCTCCTCACTAGTGAAATACTGTTCTCGGCAAATGATTGGTCGAAATTTAATTATGACGTCAAATTTTCTTGGTTTCTTCTGAATTTCCTATTGTAACTTCATGAAAAAAGGCGACCATGCCTGATGACGTCACATATAAAGAACACAACTTTCTGCAAATTTTTGAAAAGGAAGGATAAAAATCATAAGAGAAACAGATTCCACCACTATAACTCGTGTATTACGATATTTCTCCACTCTCAACAGTTAAATTTTAATTATTTAAAAAGCTTGGCAAGCCTCTCGCTTTAAATATTAAAATCTAACTGTCTCAAGTGGAGAAATATCGTAACACACTTGTTGCAGTGGTGAAATCTACATTTCTACCTATATAAGAAAAAATCAATAGCAAAACAGACTACATTTTTACAGGTGTAACAATATCAACATAGATTTTCAAGACTTTTAGGCCTTTAATCAACATACCATTCCACTTTTTTCTTCTTCTCTATACTGATCCCTGCTTGTAACATATAGGATTTGTAATCTAGAAGTGTTTGCTGTGATACAGAGTCTATAATCCATCGATGTGACACACAAGGGTAGCCTGCTGCTAAGGTTTGGAAATATTTCACAGTCCGTACATATGAATTTGATATCAGGAACAATGAAGCTTTGTTCTAAAATATTTCAAATCAATTATACATGAAATATTAAATATTGAAGGAAATACATGAATTGTTATCAAAACCATGCTTCACCTATTTTCTTGCAAGTGGTCAATTTGAATCTTTTTTAATTTTATCAAGAGCTGTGTAAGAAAAGAGAGGCATAAGATACATGTATCATCAAAAAGTTAAATAACAAAAAATACCAAACTCCAAACAAATGTCGAAATGAAAAATAACTGTCAAATTCCTGATTTGGTACAGGCATTTCCCCATCAAACATCTCTTTTCGTCAAAGGCAGGGGATTTTCTGACAAAGAAAATTTGCTTTGTATTTTACACTTGCATGTTTTAATGTTTTATTAATATTTAATCTGATATCAGTTTAAAGTAACTGATTGTAATATCCAAGAATAACGTTTTAATCAAACTTATTATCCAGATATATTTTGTGCTTCTGCAACATTTTTACATCATAGGTATAAAAATTCATGAAACTACTTTACATTCTACATAAAATACCTGCAAAAAACTGCAGTTTATTTTATCCAATATGATCCCTCCTTCTTTTGTTATTTGGCTCTTCAAGAAGTCTTTATCAAATGGAACCTTGCCTTCATCTAAAAAGAATGAATAATCACTATTATATTATCAATATCCCTGCTCCAAAAAATAACAAATAGTGAAATCCACTCAACTGTGCTAAAACTTGTCAAAACAGAATTATTCCTCATATAGTATACTACACTTTTGTGGAGTTGCATTGAAATTTATTAAATCAAATCTAAACAGTTGCCCTATTGGAACTTCCTTGTGAAAGTAATGGTAATGTCATTTAAATGACATGAAAAAAAAACTCAAGATTAAAAATCTATATGCAAATATTTATAAGGATTACAATCACTGCATAAATTTGCATAAATGAAAAGACATCAGAAAAACACTTCAATTTCAAACAAATATTGTGTACAATTAACCACATAAAAAATCATACATGTGACAGAGTTGTTAATTCACAACTGGAGATCTGAATATTTTCAGCTGGAGTTTGGGCCTCATAACTGAAATAAAATGCTCCGCTGGGCGCAGCTTGATACGACCGCAGAGGTCGAACCCTGAACAGTTGGGGCAAGTATGGACACAACATTCAAGCTTGATACAGCTCTGAATTTGGATTGTGATTAAATATTTGACACAGCATAGGTTTCTGACACAGAATGAATGTGGTCTAAGAACTTAAAATTTTTTAATTTACCTATTATTGTCCAATATCCAAAATCTAAATACATACATGGTTAGATTTAGCATATCAAAGAACCCCAAGAATTCAATTTTTGTTAAAATCAAACTAAATTTAATTTTGGACCCTTTGGACCTTAATGTAGACCAATTTGAAAATGGGACCAAAAATTAAGAATCTAAATACACGGTTAGATTCAGCATATCAAAGAACCCCGATATTTCAATTTTTGATGAAATCAAACCATATCATTATTATTTGCTTTTATATATAAATCAAAAATGACCAACTTAAAATGGAAAATTTTAAAGAAAAAAAAAAAGGAAAAAAAGGAAAAAAAAAATCCCCCCCCCCCAATTTTTTGAACCCCCTTATGATTCATCACCCCCAAACTCAATCCCAGCCTTCCCTTTGTGGTATGGTACCTTGCAGTACAGAGGATCCATACACTTGAACACAAGTTATTGTCTGGAAACTGAAAAAATGCTTGTTTTTTGGCCCCTTTTTGACCCCAAATTCCTAAACGTTTAGGGTAATTACCCCCAAACTCAAACCCAGCTTTCACTTTGTGATATGGAACCTTGTAGTACAATTTCATAAAGATCCATACACTTACACACAAGTTATTGTCAAGAAACTAGAAAAATGCTTGTTTTTTGCCCCTTTTTTGCCCCTAATTCCTAAAATTTTGAGGCAATTACCCCCAAAAATCAATCCCAGCCTTCTGTGTGTGGTATGGTACCTTGCAGTACAATTTCAAAGAGATCCATACACTTGAACACAAGTTATTGTCTGGAAACTAGAAAAATGCTTATTTTTGGCCCCTTATTCCTTAGCGTTTTGGCAATTACCCCAAAATCAATTCCAGCTTTCCCTTTGTGATATGGAACCTTGTAGTACAATTTCAGAAAGATCCATACAATTACACACAAGTTATTGTCATGAAACTAGAAAAATGCTTGTTTTTTGCCTTTTTTTGGCCCCTAATTCCTAAAATTTTGACGCAATTACCCCCAAAATCAATCCCAGCATTCCCTTTGTGATATGGAACCTTTTGGTACAATGTCAGAGAGATCTATATACTAACACACAAGTTATTGTCTGGAAGTTTCAAAAATGCTTATTTTTGGCCCCTAATTCCATAACCCCCAAAATCAATCCCAACCTTCCTTTTGTGGTATTGAACCTTATGTTAAAATTTCATAGAGATCCATTCACTTAAACTAAAGTTATTGTGCGAAAACTAATGTGTCTTCGGACGCCGCCGACGACATTCCAATATACAACCATAAATTTTTTTGCGGTCGTATAAAAATGAAGACAAATTTTGAGGGGTTGAAATTTAAAAAGTAAAAGGAAGATTTTAAATTACTAACAGGAGGAATGGAAGAGGGCCTAAAAATTGGGAGATTTTGACTCCCGCTGGAAGATTCACATGTATGAGATAAACCAAATATTATTCATTGATATTTTTGTTGTGACACAAACATACCATCAGGACCACTTTCCTCAGCAGACGTCTCCTGTGTAGAGTCTCGTAACATCTCTTTCTCTCTGTCTACAATATCTGTTGTTTTCTTTACCTGGGTGAACATGAAGTACATTCCTTGGAACAATTTCTGTGGTGATTTAGCTGGACCTTTAAAAATGTATGTTGGTATTTCATGTATAATGATCAAAAGGAGCCCATATAATAGCAGCAATAACAGCATATTGAATAGAGTGGCAGAGAAACAGTTCAATAAGGCTTATAGGAAAAACATTCAAAATTTTTCTGAATTTAAAAACAATAAATGACCAGTAAAAAATATGCTCATGAAACAACATATTTAAATTACCAGTATCTCAATGTTTTTATAGGAATTCAACCTAGAGGCTCTAAAGAGATGTTGTCGCTCACCTGCATCTTCAACAATGGCCACTTTTTAGCAAAAATCATCATTAAAGGGGAATAAGTCTATCAAAAGTTAACAGACAATTCTAAGTCTTATCCTGCTGACCATTTTTCCTTTTCAAACTTCTATTTATCTATCATAGTCTTCAAGATAATTGACAAAAAATGCAAAATATATTTGTAAATATCATCATTAAATGGCAATAACTCCAATAAGGAGTCAACTGACGATTTTCTGTCTACTGCCTTATTTGTAGATCTTGTCTTGCTGATCATTATTGCTATTTAAAGTTTCTATTTATCAATTATAGTTTTCAAGATAATACGCAAAAATGCAAGAAAAATTGGGAAATCATTTTTAAAGGTTTATAACTTCATTAAGGTGTCAACTAACAATTTTGGTCATGTTGTCTTTCTTGTAGATCTTGTCTGGCTGATGATCATGTTTGCTATTTAATTAATGTTTCTATCTATCTATTAAAGTTTTCAAGATAATTTGCAAAAATGCAAAAAATTAGGGAAAATACCGCATTAGAGGGCAATAACTTCAATAAGCTGTAGACTGACAATTTTGATTATATTCACTTATTTGTAGATCTTGTCTTGCTGATAATTTTGATCTTTAAACTTTCTGTCTATCTATTATAATTTTTCAAGATAATTGGCAAAAACACAAAAAATTGGTACAATTTGTCCTTTCAGGGCAATAATTTCTATAAGAAGTAGTCAGAAAGTTTTGATGTCATTAGACATTATGTAGATCTCATCATTCTAAACATTTTTGTCACTGTCAGATTTTCTCTATCTATAGTGGTTTTCAGGATAATAGACAAAACTTACATTTTACCTCTATGTTCTATTTCTAGCCATGTCGGCCATGTTTGTCCACAGGCTGGGTCATCAGACACATTTGTTTAACTAGATATCCCATTAATGATTATCAAATTTGGACCAGTAGTTTCAGAGGAGATGATCTTTGTAAAAGTTATTGTCAGACAATGAAGGACAACGACAGACAACAGACGCCAAGTAATGGCAAAAGCTCACACTGGCCCGAATAAAAAGAAAAAGTTTTAAACAGAACAATTGATAAACTAGAATTCATTTCTCAAAACAATTTAAGCAAAAAATTATATGAAAGAGGGAGTCCAAAAAACAATAATTAAAAAATCTATTTGGTGTGGCCTGAGTATTAGAATCTACAATACAAAGAAAGACAATTAAAATTACCTTTCCCTTTTCGAGGAGATCTTCTATGTGTTATTGGGGATGTATCTCCACTAGGAGGGGTAGTAGACTCAGTAGCAGCATCTAAAAATAAAGCCAATCAAATAAAAGATGCTTAACAAATTGTTTAATATAAACTTAACACAGAGAAAAGTCTAACCTGTGTAACCTTATCAGCAACTTTAACAATTGTTGACACCACTGTTGCTTAAAACAGCATGCCTAAGTCTTGCTTTGGCAATAATCATCACAGGTGAGACAATAAAAACAATACTTTCACATAAAAGTTTTGTGAAATATTCATCCCTAGTAATTATGTTATCAGACATGCAATTACAATAAATAATGTGAAGAATAGTTCAAAATGTTACAATACACTATGTCATCAAATCTCTGGTGGAGAGTTGTCTCACTGGCAGTCATACCACATCTTCTTAATCTTATACATAACAAATATCTAATTTACAAATATGACCAATTTTTTTTATCAGATAAATGAAGAATTAAGCTCATAAATTTTTGAAATACAGATGGAATAAAATGTTCCGCTGGGGCGCAGCTTGATACGACCGCAGAGGTCGAACCCTGAACAGTTGGGGCAAGTATGGACACAACATTCAAGCTTGATACAGCACTGAATTTGGATTGTAATTAAATATTTGACACAGCATAGGTTTCTCACATAGAATGAAAGTGGTCTAAGAACTTAAAAATTTTTAATTTACCTATTCAAACCATCTCATTACTATTTGCTTTTATATATAAATCAGAAATAACCAATTTAAAATGGAAAATTTTAAAGAAAAAAAAGGAAAAAAAATTCCCCCCCAATTTTTGGAACCCCCTTATGATTCATCACCCCCAAACTCAATCCCAGCTTTCCCTTTGTGGTATGGTACCTTGCAGTACAATTTCAGAGAGATCCATACACTGGAACACAAGTTATTGTCTGGAAACTAGAAAAATGCTTGTTTTTTGGCCCCTTTTTGGCCCCAAATTCCTAAACGTTTAGGGCAATTACCCCCAAACTCAAACCCAGCTTTCCCTTTGTGATATGGAACCTTGCAGTACAATTTCATAAAGATCCATACACTTACACACAAGTTATTGTCCTGAAACTAGAAAAATGCTTGTTTTTTTGCCCTTTTATGGCCCCTAATTACTAAAATTTTGAGGGAATTACCCCCAAAATCAATCCCAGCCTTCCCTTTGTGGTATGGTACCTTGCATACATTTGAACACAAGTTATTGTCTGGAAACTAGAAAAATGCTTATTTTTGGCCCCTTATTCCTAAACTTTTTGGGCAATTACCCCCAAACTCAATTCCAGCTTTCCCTTTGTGATGTGGAACCTTGTAATACAATTTCATAAAAATCCATACACTTACACACAAGTTATTGTCATGAAACTAGAAAAATGCTTGTTTTTTGCCCCTTTTTGGCCCCTAATTCCTAAAATTTGGAGGCAATTACCCCCAAAATCAATCCCAGCATTCCCTTTGTGATATGGAACCTTGTGGTACAATGTCAGAGAGATCCATACACTTACACACAAGTTATGTCTGGAAGTTACAAAAACGCTTATTTTTGGCCCCTTTTTGGCCCCAATTCCTTAACTGTGGGTACCATAACCCCCAAAATCAACCCCCACCTTCCTTTTGTGGTATTGAACCTTATGGTAAAATTTCATTGAGATCCATTCACTTAAACTAAAGTTAGAGTGCGAAAACTAATGTGTCTACAGATGACGACGACGACAACGTCATACCAATATACGATTGCGGTCGTATAAAAATGACAATTGGATGAGAACCACTCATTATATGTTTTCTTTATAACTGCAGATTAAAATTATTTACATACAAAAAATGAGATATTTTCTGTTGCTTTTATTTCTTTTGATTAAAATCATAATTAGAACATACATGTATCTTCTTGTAAAAAATATAAATAGAGGCCAACCTTTTCTTTTATTGATTTTCTGTCAATCCTATAAGGACAATCATTATACTGTAAATTCAGAAATTATTGCGTGCATTTATTATTGCGATTTTTCAAGAATGAACAAAAATGCGAGTTTTATTATTGCGATTTCGAAAAAAGTGCATACCGGTCTATATTTCAGTTATCAGAATGTGAGTTCTTATTATTGCGATATTCACCCAGTCGCATTATTCGCATTAATAAAAACCTCGCAATAATTTCTGAATTTACAGTAATGAATATGGGACAGTAGCGTTTTTTTTAAACATTGACCTCGAGTCATTTATTGTGATATGTATATTTGATTCATGCAAAACAACTAAAAGAAAGAAAGATGGTTGTTTGAGTATTTTGGAAGTACATTCCTACCTTTAAACATCCATTTTAATTGAATTGCCCTTAATTTTCCTTATTTTCATGTTACCTTCTGCTATTTTTCTACGTTTGGCAACTCTTGGTGTACTGGTAGAAGGTCCTGAAACATTTCTTCTTTTGCCAGGAGTGGGAGAAAATGGAGTTTTACTCTTTTTTATACTGCTTGGCCCTGGCTTTGGCTCCTCAGTTGACATGTTTAATTGTTCATATCTACTCTCTTTTCTTCTCTTTCCTATTACTAAATTTTCTATAAAATAAATATAAAAATGAGCCGTTAGTTTTCTCGTTTGAATTGTTATACATTTGTCATTTCGGGGACTTTTTTAGCTGACTATGTGGTATGGGTTTTGCTCATTGTTAAAGGCAGTACGGTGACCTATAGTTGTTAACTTCTATGTCATTTGGTCTCTGGTGGAGAGTTGTCTCATTGGCAATCATACCAAATCTCCTTATTTTTATGTGATGTTTAAAAGGAATTTCTGATCTGCAAATCAGCTTTATAATAGATATACAAATTTTTAAGATCTGTCTGTAAGTTCTAAATTAATTTGTTGCTGAATTTCCATGAATTTTCGCATGTTGATTTCATTCACAATATGACATTAACAATTACTATAAATTGGGTTATTTTGGCAGTTTTACCATAAAATATTGGTTACATTATGGTGTGTCAAATATTTCCCTTTATTAATTCATTACAGTAATACATGTACAATTATTCAAATTACAAAAAAATATGAAAATTTCTACAAATTTAAGTTAAGGAAAATAAAAAAACATTCCAATGTCGACCACCTGCTGTTGCACATGTTTTATGTGCCGAAGGGCAATCACTCAAAAAAAAAAAAAAAAAATGTATTAGATTCTTTTAAACTATTTCAGAAATATCCTACAAGAAATGTAGACATGAAATTGCTAACAACGATATTTTCAATATAAATTCTATTTCAAAGTGGCATAAATCCTGTATAAACAATTATTCAGCACTATTCAAAGACCTTGCTGGTATAAACTTTAATAAAAAATTCATAAAAATCTGACAAGATATGCAGGTGTGAGAGTGCTAATACAATGAAATGTTCAATTTAAACTACATTTTTAATGGCCATTACTACTGATAAATTAATTGATGAGTGCTAATTTCCAACTCATCCCAGACATTGCTGATATTAACCTTTGATGTAAATTTCATTACAATCCTACAAGAAATAGTGACTTGAGATCTAGAGTACTTACAATCCAATTTTCCATATTATATGTCCCAGGGGCAGTGATTTTGAACTTGTCCATGTCACTGCTGATATAAACCTTTGATATAAATTTCATAAAATCTGGCAAGAACTGTGTATATGTAGGAATGCTTAAAAGAAAGGACAGAGGGACAGATAAATAGACACCAGGTATTTCTATGTCCCCCACACCACTTTTAAGCATTTTATTTAGCGTAAAAATATTTCATGCATTTTACTTTCACTAAAGTTTAATCTTCTTGATTTACTGTTGAGATATCTTACCTAAGCTAACATTAGCATTTTTCATAGTAGGTTCTTCAGTGTCTTCAGACTGGTCACCAAGCTGACATTGTAAGTCTGCTATAAGACATGCTGCTTGGTCTTCACTTAGTATTACTTGACTTGATCTGAACCTGGTAAAGATAACAGCATAAGTCATATCTCTCCAATGTGAAGTTAATAAAGATTTAAGTCAAAAAACAGATATCTTCTTAAAAATCTACTTTACAGTACAGTTATATTTTTTGTTGGTAGTTTGGTATAGTAAATTGCAAATAAGGTGTTGACAATCTGTACACTTGGTAAAACTAAAAAAAACACCAACAATGAATCCGGAAATAGCATACCTAAGTCTAGCTTCTTGGACTTTGTTACAGACGACACAAAAATTAAAGAGACAATGGATACCAAAGTATGTAATGTTGTCTTTCAATAGATAATAATAACATAACATGTATGTTTCATTAGAATCCCTAATTTTGAGGCATTCAAAATTCATGACTTTTGAGTTAAGCCATTTCAATTGATATTTTATAGTATGTCTTTCTATGTTGTGATGTTACACTATTGCTTCAGGTTAGGGTGAAGGTTGGCTCCATGCGACTGTTAAAACATTTAAACCTGCTGCATTTTTATGCACCTGTCCTAAGTCAGGAGCCTGTTGTTCAGTGGTTGTTGTTTGTTGGTGTGGTTTATAAGTGTTTCTCGGTTTTTTTTATATAGATTAGACTTGGTTTTCCTGTTTGAATTGTTTTACACTAGTCTTTTTGGGGCCCTTTATAGCTTGCTGTTCGATGTGAGCCAAGGCTCTGTGTTGAAGGCCGTACTTCGACCTTTGTTTACTTTTTAAACATTGTGACTTGAATGGATAGTTGTCTCATTGGCACTCATACCACATCTTCTTATTTATAAGAATAATATGTCATGTCGCAATAAAATGCAACATTAATGACTGCAGGTGCTTCCCATGACAACAATGCATAGGAAAACAAACAAAAAGCTTGCTATAACTCCTAAATTCATAGCTGTAACATAAAAATGTATTTACAAGAATTGAACGCTTTTTTACAGTCTATTATGATTGTAAAAAGCATTGATGTTGTGTATAGTTTTTTTTTTAAATTTCAAAATGCTTTCTTTCAAAACAAAACTGGTTCTTTACAGCTTACTATATGGTATGGGTTTTGCTCATGTTGAAGGGCATACAGCAACCTGAAATTGTTCACAATTTTGTCTTTTGGTATATGGATAGTTGTCTCATTGGCATTCATACTACATATCCTTACTTATATATGGACTTTATCATATACAAAATGGTGGAGGTGTTGGTGCAGGAAGGTCAGGTGTTTGAGTTTGTAAGCTCCTCTCACTGTTTTAATATTTTCTAGTCTGAAAAAAGATGTATCCTTTCCGATTTTATTCAATGTATGCTTACTTTGCACTCTGACCATTTCCTTGGAGTACTGTATACTGAATAACATCCCCTTTTTCTGTTTCTTCTGTTATAGTTCCAGGATAAAAATAGCCATCTTTAGATAGTACCATCACTGGTTGTCTAACAGGTAATTTGTCTATCAATAGTATATCACAGCCTTTTATAACCATGACATCACCATCATCAAATCTGACTTTATACCTGAAAGATAACATTGTATATCAAATGTCACAGCATTATATAACCATGACATCACCATCATCAAATCTGACTTTATACCTGAAAGATAACATTGTATATCAAATGTCAAAGCCTTTAATAACCAGAACACCACCTCGCCAAATCTTACTAAATATCTGAAAAATAACTGATTGTTCCAGGTTTGTTGCAAGTTAGCTCATTCACTTTGAGTAATCAAAGCGTGAAAGCGCTGTAAAGGCAGTTAATTACAGGTTGTGTGTATTTTTAGTCCAGTTATATCATTATCTTGCATAGTACAGTGTACTTATCAGAGGTGGCTTTCAGTATTTAAGATTTAGAGTTCTCTAATGATATTGAACAAGTTATATGAATGTCATATTCTGAGCACTATATGAAGGTGATTGTTCTCACTTGTTTATGAACTAGTGCATTATGTCCAGTTTGTACCTTTTTTTTATCTCTGTTTATAGTCAAATTAGTTATCAAAGGTACCAGGATTATAATTTAATACGCCAGACGCGCGTTTCATCTACATAAGACTCATCAGTGACGCTCAGATCAAAATAGTTATAAAGCCAAACAAGTACAAAGTCGAAGTGCATTGAGGACCCAAAATTCCAAAAAGTTGTGCCAAATACGGCTAAGGTAATCTATTCCTTGGATAAGAAAATCCTTAGTTTTTCGAAAAATTCAAAGTTTTGTAACAGGAAATTTATAAAAATGACCATATAATTGATATTCATGTCAACAACGAGGTGCTGACTACTGGGCTGGTGATACCCTCGGGGACTTAAAAATGACCATATAATTGATATTCAAATACTGTTTATAATAGTTAGGCATTTTCTTTTTAGTAATAAGTAAATGTTATCAACTGTATTTTATTCAACTCTGCAAATGTGGTTTGTTACTGTTAAGTATGGATGATAGTTGTTTCATTGGCAATCATAACACATCTCCTTATTTATATAATGATCTATATTCAACGACCTCAGGTACAAAACAAATGTATGTAACTAAACTATGATGGGAAACCTTTGACTTCTTTCTTTTATATAAACTTTTGATTTGGTACCATAGAACTATGTAGAATAAATGTACATTGCAACATGTCAACTCTTTCAATGACAATACTTTTTTTAGAAACTATAACTCCAAGCAAAATTATATTTCCAAGTTTAAAGTAATTTATGAATGAAAAAAGGAGTTCTTAATTAAGAAATAAACTGATTCGCTGAGCGCAGCTGGATACACCCGCAGAGGTCCAACCCTGAACAGTTGGGGCAAAAATGAACACAATATTCAAGCTTGATACAGGTCTGAATTTGGATTGTAATTAAATATTTGACATATTATAGTTTCTAAATAAATGTAGTCAAAGAACTTGAAATCGGTTATATGAATTGAATTTATATTCAATTAAAGATTTCTTGCTGTTGTGCAATACACTGTGCTGTTGCGCAATACTTAATAAATCTGTTGCCAGACTATAAACAAATAAAGTTCAATTTCTTCTCAATGTCATATTTGAAATTTATGAAAATCTATAGGGAGATTACATCAATAGCTATAAATAATTCACCAAAGTTTCATGCGAACTGCTTAAAGCATTTTTGAGTTGTTGTCCAACAAGAGTGCACACGCTGAAATGTCTCGCCTTCTTTTACTAATCACTGATATTATGTTGATAGTCCTTAATATAAAGCTTTATTACAACTGTCACATAAACTTAACATTAACCAAGAAAACTAAACATTGACCAATGAACCATGAAAATGAGGTCAAGGTCAGATGAACCATGCCAGGCAGGCATGTACAGCTAACAATTCTTCCATACAACAAATATAGTTGACCTATTGCTTATATATATATAGTTTAAGAAAAACAGACCAAAACACAAAAACTTAACACTGAGCAATGAACTGTGAAAATGATGTCAAGGTCAAAAAAAACCTGCGCGACTGACATATAGATCATAAAATATTTCCATACACCAAATATAGTTGACCTATTGCATATAGTATTAGAAAAAAAGACCAAAACTCAAAATCTTAACTTTTTTTTTTGACCACTGAACCATGAAAATGAGGTCAAGGTCAAATGAGACCTGCCAGCTAGACATGTACACCTAACAATCATTCCATACACCATATATAGTAGACCTATTGCATACAGTATAAGAAAAACAGACCAAAACACAAAAACTTAACTATAACCACTGAACCATGAAAATGAGGTCAAGGTCAGATGACACCTGCCAGTTGGACATGTACGCCTTACAGTCCTTCCATACACCGAATATACTTGACCTATTGCTTATAGTATCTGAGATATGGACTTGACCACCAAAACTTAACCTTGTTCACTGATCCATGAAGTGAGGTCGAGGTAAAGTGAAAACTGTCTGACGGGCATGAGGACCTTGCAAGGTACGCACATACCAAATATAGTTATCCTACTACTTATAATAAGAGAGAATTTAACATTACAAAAAATGTTAACTTTTTTTTCAAGTAGTCACTGAACCATGAAAATGAGGTCAAGGACATTAGACATGTGACTGACGGAAACTTCGTAACATGAGGCATCCATATACAAAGTATGAAGCATCCAGGTCTTCCACCTTCTAAAATATAAAGCTTTTAAGAAGTTAGTGGTAAGATCTCTGACGTTTTTTACACGGTACAAGTTTTCTCATTGTTGGAGATTGTACAGTGACAGTTACACCTGTAACTGCTTAAACCCATTTCTTATGCACTTTAGTTCGATAAACTCACTGAATATCATACCACATCTCCTTATTTTTATATGCATTACAATTTACATGTGCATGTAATTATATATATATATATATCAGAACAAAATTCATTGCGTCACTTTTATTTATGCATCCTTTGGCACAATACAAGTTCTAAAATTACACAACATAAAACAACTAAATGTTATTTCAGATGAAAGTTTTGTTTCAGTTCCATTCATAGGATTTATTAGAATTTTGTATGTTTTGCCAAGTCCAATAATTCGCTCTATGTGCACATGTTTATTATGTCTATCAATTTGAAAATATATGTATCTCAAACAATGTGCTGCTGGACCAAGTGTGGTCAAAACAAATAAAAATTTAGTATACAACTCTAAACCGGTATAAAAATGCATGGCTGTGTCACGTGTCTTCATTTCAAAATTCTCTGCTGAAAACATAGGCATTGATGGTGTTTGCGTAATTCCATCTGTGAAGCTCAACATTAGCCCGGCAGTTGGTGGTGGACAGTCATAAATCCTTTCTGCAGTATGAATGACTTCTTCAGGAAAACCAACTTTACAATCAAAACTTTCCTCTAGATTTCTACTACAATATTCATCAAGTTTAGTTCTTTTGTTTTCACAGGAAACTGCCCTGATTTTTCTTTTTGCGGACGATTCAGTCTCTTGCTTGGTCCAGGAAAATAGGCTGGGAATGGCAGTAGACTTAAGTCTCTGTATGGTGGATTTGCGCCCTGAAAATGGTTATAAAACATTAGTTTTTTGATAATTAAATGAACTTCCATTAGCAATGTATACTTTGTATTACCTGGCGAAATATTAACTAGATTTATTCATTACAATCTGGATAAAACTATGTTTGCCTGATTCAAATCAATGTATGTTATGTAAATCCAAAGGACAAACAATGAGAGACTTATGCAACAAACGTTCATTGTTTGTACCTAAATAACTATAATATAGATGAGAGCATGTCATTGTTTTGTTCCTGTTATCATTGTCATTGATATTTTTCAAGAAAGTCTATGAGGCATAGCTTATGCATTCCTGTCATTACTACATTAGCATAATTACTGCTAAAATAATTCTCAGTATGATATACCTCTTGTAAGAAATCATTATAATTGTAGCAATCACCAAAAAATCTCAAACAGATCACATTGAATCGTAATCCAAAAAATTATGACGTCTTGACTTAACCACCCCCTTTGGCCTTTCATTCTAAAACGATAATTGCGGTTGTAAACAGACTTTGGTTTAAATTCGCATGGCGATTACATATATAACTAAATAGAGTTTTACCATGAATAGTTTCCTGCACGTAGTCTTTTTCAGTAAAATGTGCCTTGCAAACAACAGCTGATTGAGATGGACTCCACGATTTCATCATGTTCTCGTCCAATCTGCGTATGGGCCATGGCGTTGATCCAACTTTTCCTTCTTTTTAAGTCATTTGGAAATGCATGTCCTCCTCTTAAATGACATCCAGGTACACAACAACAAGTACTTGGCATCGTTAATTAAAAATGTAACTGAAATAGTTTATAGTTGCACAGTACAGAAACCGGAAGTTGAGGAACAGGATCGGCTACCACGGCGCCACCTATTCAGGAACGATAATTTGCTACTTTATATAACTGCGAAATAACAATAATGTTAGGCGGGTTCACGTGCATAAAGTAAAACAGAAATGCGCTTAAAAATTGTATAATATAATTCATGTTCAGTCGACCTTTTAATATTATATCAACGACTGAAATGATTTATAAACATATAGATTGCAGATAACACTCGAAATTAACCCGAGCTCTTTCCACACGGAATTCAAATAATTCTAGTTTGTCAATCGGTTGACTGCTTATAATGCAAAATACAAATATATCAAAATTTTTTAAAACTAACAAAACACAATGATCGTTTCTCTATTTCCCAATGTAAATGAAATAAAACAAAAAACATTTTATATCACAATAAGAAGAGGAGAGAATTCAACATTTCCGGATCTACTTGGAGCCTAATGACCCCCCACGTAGATAAGTTGGATATCGCGGAAGGAAGGATTAACCCGGCAACCAGAAAGGCATTAAAGCACTGCCTTTAAAAAAAACTTTTGCTTTCTTTATATCCTATTGCATTTGATATAATGTGTATTTTTTATTCTTGGGTTATTAGTTTGGGGGATTTGTGGGTAATACATTAACAAAGAATTTAGGTGCTTAACAAAATACAAAGGTTTTTTAGGTTTGTATGTGGAATTTGTCAGAACCATGAAAATTAAGTTTCCACTATCAACAGAAACTGGTACCCATGAAAATACATTGTGTAAATGAATCCTAAGCACACCAAATGCATTAGCATATAAAAAAAAGAATACATAAGTCTGGTAAATGTCTGGTAAATGAGCTAACTAGCAACAAACCTTGAACAATTAATTAATTTGCCATAAATTTTAGACTGATATAAATTTTATAAAAATTTATAGATTTTCTGGTGTAACAAGTGAAACTGTGATTTACCAGTCAGGGGCATTACTTAAACAAGTAATTTTTTAAATTACCTATACAAGTAATGTTGAAAATGAGGCTATTTTTAATATTACTTATATAAGTAACTTTTCTAAATATTATTTTTATAGGTGTCCAATTATACAGATTTTAATAGCTTTAACAAATTTTCAAAGTCATCTGGTTATTTTTCCCTTGAAATATAAAATCTAATCCTTCTGAAACACTAATTGCCTTTCTGATGCACTTATCTTTCATATTGAGGCTTCTGGGTCAAAGATTGGTCTCTCGGGACTATAAAAATATCATTTTCCTTGAAAATCTTGAAGGTAGACATATATAAATAGATAAAAACTTGTGATTTAATTAAGACTTTTTTAAAAAAGTTATTTATAATTTGTAACCCAAAACAATTACATATATTCCTGAAATAAGTTTTATTACTAATTCTTTCAAAGATGTATAAAATGACTTATTCAAGTAATATTTTTGTCATTATAATTAAAGTAACCCTTTATCTCTATACTCCTCTCAAATTTTATATTTTCTTAATTTTATGATATAAAATGATGTAAAAATTCACGAAAACTACATTTAGTCCATGCTTTTATTGAAATTTTAAATAACTCTATTGAGTAATTTTATAATTTTTAAAAACAAAAGTTACCTATATAAGTAACTAAAAAAAAAAACTTGTTTAAGTAACGCCCCTGACTGGTTACTGCTCACTGATGATACCCCCACCCAAATATTTTGGTAAACAGGAAGTTGTTGAGTGATGAATCTGAAAATGCACCACACAATATAGCTGACTCATATAAACCATGAATCCAAATTTCAGAAATCCTTGTTTAGTCCGTTTGACTTCTATAAATCTTCAGAAAATAATTCTTAAAAATTCATTTTTACAAATAAACTTTTTTTTTCTTGATGTATGTTAATGTATGATATATACCAATTCCGACTATGAATATCATAATTTTGGGCCAATAATCAAAAAATTTACCCATTAGGTCTCTATGTTACTTCTATTTTGTTTTTATATAAAATACTTGATGGAGTAAGTATGAATAGTGTAACAGCCTTCCATTCAAAACAAAAACATTAGACATGTGCTTTAAACCTGTTTCATTGTGCCATGTGACTTAATTCATTTAAATATCAAAGGACACTTTACATGTCATCAAAAATGACCATCATCTAAGTTTTTTTATAACTGGTTTTTATACGATTTTATAGATGAACTTGCATGTATCTACAAAGATGTTATTTGTGGGGAAAATATTATAATCAGATGTTTTATTTTATTTTTATTCCTTACCAAATCTTCATTTTTGTTACCTTAATTTGATTATATATTTATATATATCTTATAAAAGAATATAAGCAAGCTTTTAATGCTTAAAGCATGATGACAGTATTAACAAAATGGACAGGCTCTAAAAAGTTTTATCAATAAGTATTTACAGAATACATTCAATATTTACTTTTCATAAACATATGAAGGTAAAAATACTACAAAAAAAATGTTTTATATTATTCATTTTCACAAAATTTCATTTCTAAAGTGAATTTTGCCTAAAACTACTTTGTAGTGTTTAAAAATGTAATACTAGTTATGTCCAGTGCTAAGGTTACTCATAGAAATTGAACAATGAAAAATACAAATTCATGTATACAGAAAGTTCAGTAATCACATGACATAAAACTTAAATGAGGTCCAAGTTTGTTGCTGGTCAGAGTTATTCAAATGAGAAAAGTCACATGGTACAATGAAACAGGTTTAAAGCACATGTCTAATGTTTTTGTTTTGAATGGAAGGCTGTTACACTATTCATACTTACTCCATCAAGTATTTTATATAAAACAAAATAGAAGTAACATAGAGACCTAATGGGTAAATTTTTTAATTATTGGCCCAAAATTATGATATTCATTGTCAGAGTTCGTATATATCATACATTAACATACATCAAGAAAAAAAATGTTTATTTGTAAAAATGAATTTTTAAGAATTATTTTTTGAAGATTTATAGTAGTCAAACGGACTATACTGTAGTTCCTGAGAAAGATGCGACGAAAAATATTCATAGGACGGACGGACGGAATGACGGACAGATGGATGGACGGACGGACAGACAGAGGTAAAACAGTATACCCCACTTTTTTAAAGCGGGGGTATAATTAATTAATTTGCCATAAATTTTAGACTGATATAAGTTTATAAAAATTTATAGATTTTCTAGTGTAATGACATTAAATGTCATTCGATTTAGTGCTCAGTTGTAAGAATCCATGATCAATATAGTGTCACTGTATAGTTTTATTCTAGACACATGTTTACTTTATAATATGTTTATATGTGGTGTGGCTGCTTCCAATCCAATTTACTCACCTCGATTTTCCTAAAACTTCTTTTATAATTCCAGGATAAAAGTGAGTGTCCTTCCATTTTGCCATTATTCTTGCATCTGTAATTCATAAATCATAAGTTTAATGATAATAATTGAGTTAATTACTTCTTGTTTAATCAAAGTCGAAAATAAACTGACAACGCCATGGCTAAAAAAACCCAGACAAACAGACAAACAACAGTACACAAAACAACATAGAAAACTAAAGACTGAGCAACACGAAACCCACCAATAACTGGGGGTGATAACAGGTGCTCCGGAAGGGTAAGCAAATCCTGCTCCACATGAGGCACCCGTCGTGTTGCTTATGTTATATGTGATAAAGTGATATTAAATCATGATATAATTATGAAATAGTTCTAAGAAATATTTATATTAACACAATAGATAAAATAAGGTTCATGATAAAAGTATAGCTTGGGGTGGTGGCCATCTTAGAATTTGAAAAAGGCACACAAACAATCAAATTCATGTTGAAAACATGCAAAATAGACAAAGGGTTTTAACAGTCACCTATTTCTCCTGATGTCATTTCAACATTTTTATCATCTTGTTTGTCTGGCTTGGTAGTTGATACAGCTTGGTCCTGATATGGTATTTCTGGGCTGAAATCATAAGAATATAAAAATAAGGAGATGTGGTATGATTGCCAATAAGATACTATAAATACTATATATCTACTCGAATCCAATTGACATGGATGTAAGCTACTACAGGTCAACATACAACCTTCAACAATGAGTTAAACCCCTACCGTACAGTCAGCTATAAAAGGCTCTGACATGACAAAATGTGAAACAATTCAAATGTGAAAACCAATGTCTAGAAGTTCATTAATTACTATAAGTATACAACCTTTTATATAGAAGGAAAATCGCAGCTTTACAATATTTCCAACTGTCAGAGGTGGAGTTTCTCTGAGAACATTCTATAATTAGTAACTATATATCTATGGCCTACGATAAATTCAAATGCATCATGGGTAGAGAAAATTAATTTTGTGCCATGAATTAAAAGCATGACCAAATCTACTTGGGCTGCACAAAAGATATTAACCTAGACTAGATGTTTTTTGGTGACATT
Organism: Mytilus californianus; assembly: GCF_021869535.1. Lineage (NCBI taxonomy): Eukaryota > Metazoa > Mollusca > Bivalvia > Mytilida > Mytilidae > Mytilus > Mytilus californianus. Next base: position 52,522,432 of record NW_026262679.1, on the reverse strand, counting down.
TAGTATAAAATCATGAAATGAATATATCTTTAAAAATTATAATACTGTAAATAAATGGAGAATGTATTTTAATGCCCCCTCTGATGCGGCGGGGGCATAAAAATACTCAGTATTTTTCTTAAAGGATATCTGACACTTTGAAGTTTATTTTCTTTGGACACTAGGAAACCATTCTCTTTCCTGGTTACAAATTTTGAGGTTCTATATCAAAAAGTCAATATCTGATGTCAACACTTGTACATTGTGAAATGTATTTGATTCAAAGCTGACAAATCTTAAACAAAGAAACTGATACTGTAGACATAATTTGTTTTAGCAAATTTAATCTTAGATCAAAGCAGAAAATATTAACATACCTAATTTCATTGCTTTCTCCACTTGACCCAGTGGTTGTTGGCTTTGGTAATATAAACAGAGGTTCTGACTCTTCACCACTTCTTGGAACTAAAATAAACATGGTTGTATCTAAACTGGACATTCTTTTAGATGGACTTTTAAAGCTTATCTGATCATTAAATTTTATACAAATCAATGTTTTGTTTGTGATAGGAATTTTACTATAAAATTTTCCCTATCAAAACATTCATATAAATGCACTGTACAAGACCATGGAATGAAAATAATGAGCACAGTCAATATTTAACTGTCCCCTCTAAGGTGCAAACAACTAACAAACCTGACACAAAAATAGCCTTATATACATGTATATATGGTAGGTATATGTAATAATATCATACCAATATAAATTCCAAATATCAATAGTTTATTGTAAGTACTTCAAAATTCACTGAGATCCAAATAGAAACGAGATTGTTATCCAAGCTTTATAAAACTCTGCAATATTGAGAATAATATTCTTTTAATATGAGGCAGGTGTTGCATGTGGAAGATGACAAAGTCTGTATTATGAATTTTATCTTCATTGTACAGGGTATTTTTGTCATTATTCTTTTTGGTAATCAGATATAGAAATTTGCGCAGGAAATCGTATGACTTACAACATGGCATCAGCGTCAACAGAACAGGAACAGGGTGATGCGCAAGGGGACCAAAAAAGTTAACGATTTTGAGTTCATTAGTACATTGATTTTTTGTTTTATTGATTTTTACTGTTATAGGGGTCTTTGTCCACATATAAGGAATGGTATAATCTAACCTGGTTCAGTTTCAATTTTCCTCTGTGCACAAGTTATAGCATCAGAAAAGCTACCACTCTCAATTCTCTTGACCTCCTCATCCCCTTTAGAGGTGTCAGGACTGGTAAACAGATTTTCTGAGCTCAATCGACGATCAACATCCCTGTGTATACTGGAAACCTCCAGGGGTGAATAAGTCTCTGATCCTGATATATGGTGAATGTCTAGTCTAGGGCTTGCTGTAACTGGTTCCCTCACCAATAATAAATTCCTTGAAGCTGAAAAAAAACTTTAATGTTTTAGACTCAAATCCATTGCTTTCTATCTAAATTTAATAAAATGAACAACTTGGGATAAAATTCATACAAACAATTACTTCAGCCTTTCATATTACAAGACTGACAGCTATTTATACTTATTTTTGTAAATAAGTACAGTACAAGATATATAACCAAAGCAATAAAAGAGAAAAATAAAAAAATAAAATCAGGATCCAAAGGCTAATGCATGAAAAGGAATTATCAGAATCAAGAATGCAGTAGGTGTAAAAGAAACATGGAAAGAAATAATCAATAATAAAAAAAAAACGGCTTTCAAGAACATTATAACTGATCAAACCATATAGGAACAGAGAAACTTAAACTTTGTGGAATATGAATTCTGATCAAAACAGTTTATACTGCAAATTCAAATTTGTTTGTGTGCATTTACTTTTGAGACTGTTTAAACATGATTGCTGTTCAACAGACATACATTTTTTTTTATCATCAAAAATGATTTAACACTTGCAAAGTACCTGCAGATTCCAATGACTGAGTTACCACAACTTCTGATCCAAGTCTGTTGACATCTAGAGAACTTGGACCACTACTTCCTGACCTTGAAAGTGATGAACTGATATCTCCAAGGTCACCAGAGGTCACTGTACTATTAGTCCTTGAAGGTGACATAGGGGACTGTATGTATTCTTCAGTTGTTTCTGTTTTCTTCTGAAGTGTTTTCACTGGAATTTTTTCCTGTACACAAATGATAATATGAAACCAATAATAGTTCTTTGAATTATCAAAATACATGCACCAAAGAAAGAATATCTTCATGTGATATGTTTTCGTACTACTCGAATCTTAAATGCATGTTCTGTCGAATGTTTTATGGGTACCTAGATTTTTTTGTCAAGGCTTACTACGATTTTTTACTGTTGTCGATTACTTTGTGATTTTTGTAGGTCATAAAATGGTGCCATATGTTTTCGTATGAAGTAAAAGTTGGATCAGTACATGGACAGGAAATGACTATAAAATACGGAAATGAGTGTTTTCTAAAGTCATGGTTCTGGAAGGGGCTATTATACTAGTCCCAGGTTCTGGTGATTGCTTGAATTTAAAAAAAAAATTATTAAAATACTTTACAGTACTAAAAATAACTAAATAGCTTTTGGTTGATGTTTCATGTGCTGAAATTGTAACATTGTGATTTTTTTTTCAGATTGGCACTGGGTTTCTACAAAAGACATTATTTTTTTAATTTAAAATGCAGTTTTCAAAATTTGGGATTAAATGTAAAAAGTTAAGACTGTTTTCATCTTTATGTATTAAGGTTGTATACAAACAATTGTCAATAGTATATAGAATAAAAGGATTTTGGACAACCATTTTATATAAGAACCATGTTAATGTTAACTTGCTGTTTTGTCATGTGACTTGAAGATCTGGTGTCTGACAGGTAGACCACATAGCTGTACTTTAAGTAACCCTTCAGAATTTTTTCTCAACAACTTTCCTAGTGATGCATATTTTTGACATTAAATAACTAGAGGCTCTCAAGAGCCTGTGTCGCTCACCTGTATTTACTGATGCTTTGGAAATCATGTAAAATAAGGATAAAATCATAATTAATAGTTATAGATATTAGATATTATAATGATATCTAAGATAATAACAAAAAACTACAAAATTTTTGTAAAATTACTAACTCAGGGGCAGCAACCCAACAATGGGTTGTCGGATTTGTCTGAAAATTTCAGGGCAGATAAATCTAAATCAGATAAACATTTTTGCCACTTGTCAGATTTGCCCTAAATGCTTTAGTTTCAGAGATATAAACCAAAAACTGCATTTTACCCCTATGTTCTATTTTTAACCAAGTCGGCCATGATGGTTGGAAAGCGGGGTCATCGGACAAATTTTTTAAACAAGATACCCTAATAATGATTATGGCCAAGTATGGTTAAATTTGTCTCAGTAGTTTCAGAGAAGAAGATTTTTGTAAAAGATTACAAAAATTTACAAAAAATTGTTAAAAATGGACTATTAAGGGCAATAACTCCTAAAGGGGTCGACTGACAATTTTGGTCATGCAACTTATTTGTAGATCTTACTTTGCTGAACATTATTGCTGTTTACAGTTTATCTCTATCTATAATAATATTCAAGATAATAACCAAAAACTGCCAAATTTCCTTAAAATTACCAATTCAGGGGCAGCAACCCAACAATGGGTTGTCAGATTTGTCTGAAAATTTCAGGGCAGATAGATCTTGACCTGATGATCAGTTATACCCTTTGTCAGATTTACTCTAAATGCTTTGGTTTCAGAGATATAAGCCAAAATCTACATTTTACCCATATGTTCTATTTTTAGCCATGGCAGCCATCTTGGTTGGTTGGCGGGGTCATCGGACACATTTTTTAAACTAGATACCCTAATGATGATTGTCGCCAAGTTTGGTTAAATTTGGCACAGTGGTTTCTGAAGAGAAGATTTTTGTAAAAAGCTAACGACGACGACGACGGACGACGGACGCCAAGTGATGAGAAAAGCTCACCTGGCCCTTTGGGCCAGGTGAGCTAAAAATGACTGAACAGGTAAGTTTGATTAAATTTGTTCTTACGTCTTAATTTCAATATGTTTGACATTTGTCACGTTGTAGTGTTGTTTTTCCAAATATAGAAACCGGATAACATGTCTAAATGTACGTGTGCGCAATAGAAACCGATGAAATATGGATGATACAAAAACATATGCCGTACAAAAACATATGACACGACGATTAATGAATCTGTTATCAAAATTTAAAAACATAACAGGGAATATTAGTAAAACAGCTAAACACTGAAATATTACAGGGTCTAAAATCAAAATTAAATGTTTCCCATAACCCAACATACACAGATAATTTGTTGTAACTTAAAAGATGTTCCGAACGCAACTAACAATCAATAAATAAACATCATTGTCATACTTGTTCACATTTTCTAATGTGATAACAGAGAGGAAAAATTATCACTGCAGGAGGAATATAAAAATAATATTCAAGTGAATCAAATTTTTTTTGTCTTTCTGTAAAATTATGTCTTTGGCATATGTGCAGTAACCTGTTCTAATTGAATCAATGTCATCTCATACCTTTCAATGCCAACTGGTACTTAACTTACATATACCTGATTTTTATGGAGCTACTATTTCCACAAGTTTGTATATATGTATGTCAATAATGCCTATTCATTGTCTTTAACAGGTAACATCTGCATCATATTATGGACAAAGACAACTGTCTATCATCATAATTGATAAACAACACAATTTTACAATTTATTTTGTAGTTGCTATATTTCATGAGCATAGAAGTGTGCATATAATACATACCGTGTGTTGTGATAAAACTTTAACACTTCCATTTTTAAATTTGATTTTCTCCACTGTTTCCACAATCTTGTAAGTAACTAGTGTAGTTGTTACAGTTTTGATTCTAATGTCATCTTGTATATCCTGAAAAAAATAAACAGAACATTATTTACATTTATGTTTTATGTTACAAGAAATTAAAAAGTTGTATCTAGAAGGATAATAGAATCAATTAGCTTTCAATTTTATATTTTGCATTTGTTATAAAGATCTGATTATATCCAAAATCTTAAATAAAAGCTTGTAGTATCACTCTTCTGGTTTTAACTGACCTATCATATGCTAATAACAAACCAGGTGCCTGAAATTCAGTGGTTGTTGTTGGTTGCAGTTTGTCATTTTTGTTTTTCTTTATCATATTTTCATAAATTAGACTGTAAGTTTTTTCCTTTGAATTGTTTCACATTTGGCATTTTGGGACCTTTATAGCCTACTATACAGTATGGGTTTTTCTCATTGTTGAAGGCCTAACAGTAATATTCAGTTGCTGAAATCCACTTCATTTGAACATGGTGGATAGTTTTTTCATTGGCAATCACATGACATATACTTATATTTATAGTAATTTAGTACATGGTCATCTTACAATCAAAGTCTCCACCAATAGTCAAGTACCTTTTCTAAATGTCAAGCTCTAAATATAGATCTGTTGTTTACAGTTCCATATGCTTTTTAGTTTAAATATTCATTGCTTGTTTATGAAAGTATCAGTACTTAAAACATGAAAGGGAAATGTGAGGTACATGTCACAGAGACAGCAAACCAATGAGACGAATAACAAAATGGCAAATAGGTCCCAATAGTGTTCAACAGCAGAAAAGACTTCACCTGACCAGGTTCTAACTGGGAACCACTTTCTGGTATCACTAAAGTTTCTGTTCTAGTCAGCATACCAGCTGTTGTCGATGGTGTCATGACTGTTGTAAGTGCAGACACTATATTCAATGTGGTAGGACTTCTAACAGACAAGGGAACTGATGTTGGAGGTCCCATTTCTGTTGATGTTGTTGGTGTCTGTTGCTGTTGTTCAGCTACTATAGGTTCTCTGAGTAAAGTTATAGGGGTATTAGGATTCTGAAAATCTTCTTCAATCCTGTCCCGAGGAGGTGAATATATTGATGAAATCTGTTGCCCTGCCCTGGTCGGAATGCTTCCTAGATTTTCTATATATTTAGACGGTTCTGATTTTTCAGATAAAGAAGACAGGTTTTTGGCACTAATTGACTGTGATGGAGGAGTGGTCAGACTTTCACTGACAGGACTGCTGAAACACACATGATGTTCCATTGAAGACTTTCCTGCAGGTTTTGTTTTCAGGCCTGTCTTCTTATGGATTTTCCTTTTCCTCTTTCTAGATGAAGGTGGAGTTTCGCCAGGCTGTGTTTGAATCCTTCTTGTTCTATAGTATTCCTATAAAATAAAATGATAATTCTTATTTTGACTGTGCAATGAAGATTTTAACTTGCAAATATATTTGTAATTTCTTTGCATGAAACACTTCTAATTAACTTATTTTAACACTTAATATCTTAATATTGTATTAAAATGTTGGTTTTTTTTTTAAATTGACTAGATCTGAGAGTCTAATTTTGTGTTTCATGATTCCTTTTTTTAAGTAAGTTATTCTATAACTGTTTCTACAAATGTTTCTCTCAAGTTAAGCAAGTATATATAAGAGAAGGACGTGTCTTTCTTAGAACCCAAACTGTTACTCCCATTCTGTCAATAGATGGACAGTAATCCACAACTAACACACTACCAATCAAGTAAGATTCTTTCCAATAGGTAAATTGTAATAAATTTACCTAATCTTATAAAACAAAGTTTGACTATGTAGACAGCTGTAGCACATGTTTAATGTGAAAATGTAATTTTAGACATAAGACTGGTTTACATATTTATATTGTAAAAAGTTGAAAGTTTAATTGTAATCATGAGAATGGTTCACATTTACATGATTGTAAAGACGAAAAAAAGTGTTATTTGTAGCTATTTATCTTTAAATCAAATATAAAGTTTCCCCCCAGATAAAAGTAGAGGGTTGATGTGTTTTTCTTTTGTATTTTCTTTTCATATAAGTAATGAGTTATTTACCACAGGATTTACTTTACTTTCATCGGGTTTTTTAATCTCAATATCTTCTGTTATTTGAGACTGACTTCCATGGAATTCATATGGATCATGGTGTGCCCCAGTCATTGAAATTTCTGGTTCTTTAATGCAAGTCTGTCTTCCATTTCCATTATTTCTAACATTTGGATTTATTTCTTGAAAACTTTCAGCTGTTTTGACTGTAACAGTTTTGGAATTCTTTTTCACATTTCTCGAAGGTCCTTTTTTTGTTCTAAAATTCTGCTCCCCAGCTTTTTGTAGTGTTTTTTCTGACATTGTATTTGCAGCTCCAGTTTCAGAAATATTTACAGATGTAAACGACAGATTTCTAGAAGATGCTGTCTTTGATTTTCCTGGACTTTTTACAGAATCAGCCTCAAATTCCCTTGTTTGGGAAGGGGTCTTTTGTGATGAAACTTTGTCACTCTTTCTGGATGCACCTTCCTTTCTATGATCATCCTCAGTCTTATCATCAATCCCAGACACATTTTCTGCATGCACATCTTTTTCCGTTGTCAAAATTTCAGTATTATCCTTAGTTTTACCAGCAGTTCTTACATACTTTTCAGCGTCATATGATTGAGTTTTGTCCACGTCCAGCGTTGAATCATTTGGATGACTCGAAGCATCTCCTGCTGGATGAAGAGTAGTGTCAACTGAACGTGTTGATGTATCATCTGCATGCTGAACAAAAGTGTCTCCTTGATGAACAGTAGTGTCTCCAGGCTGCACAGAAGTGTCTCCAGGCTGAACAGAAGTGTCTCCAGGTTGAACAGAAGTGTCTCCACACTGAACAGAAGTGTCTCCAGGCTGAGCAGAAGTGTCTCCCGGATGAGCTGAGGATTGTAAACTTTCAATGCTGCCTTGATATCCCGTGGAAGTCACTTCACTTGATACTGTACGGATCATTTTTAATTTGGGAGGAGTATCTTCTTTCTCTTCGTCTAAATTTTTGTCTTTTCCTTTTTCTTCTTTGCCTTCAGCTGTTTTAAATGATACTTCTTCATCACTGAAATTCAAATCACATTCTTTAGCAAAATATCTTAAATCATATCAGTGAATTTCATTCCTATTACGTAACATTGAAATTGGGACAACCGAGAGAGATAAAAATGCAGGTATTGAGTAATACGAATGGATCCAAATGTTCCTTACAAATAAATGGCTTTGACTTTCATCAGATCATCTGGAGTGTATATTGTTCTCTGTTGTCTGTTATTTGTTCTGAGGTGTTGGCAGTTTGTTGTGCTGTCCAATATTTTTGGCGACTTTAATGTATTTCAATACCAGTCCTTTAAGCTGAGCAGGATATGGTTACTCTTCTAAAGCCCCTGACATAACTCTAAATTTTTTGAACAAGATTTAAACTAATGTAAAGTTTTAGTTTTAATTTTTTTCTGCTTTTATGAAAGCTGTTCCCGCTGAATTTCATTTCAGTTGTTTTTTATTAAAAAAAAATTTACTTTGCTTTTTATTTTTTGTGGGTGTTGGAGGACTTCAAAACACAATAATTTGAAGCACCTGATTTAATCTTTTAATCATTGAATTTTCAAGGTACTATTTACATTTATTAGTGTTCATTTCATCAACCAATTGATAAGGAACATTCCATTCTCTTAGCAAACAAGTCAGAATTTACTTATAAACTTATACATTATTTCCTTGATTTACTGTCATAGCTAAAACTATATTGTAACTAAAATCATAAGTAATTTATAATAAGGTAAAGACCAGTATTTCTTACCTGTCATCGTGAATTAAATATCTTGATGTAGATTTCTCTGATGATTTAATTTTTCTAAATACATCTGTTCTGTTATCTTCCTGCGGAGACTGTTCACTTCCAACATGTACATCTGGTCCTGTAATTCAATTAGCTTGATCAATACCAAGATTTTCAATGCTGGTGTTTACATGTATACTGTATACAAACTTATTTTCGTGGATACTTTATTTCACATTTAGCCTATCCTAGCCGCCTTCCTGTCGATTTATTTTGGTGATTTCCTTATTTTCTTTATGTATTTATTAAGGGAACATCAAAGTTTTACATAACTGTGATGCTTTATATTGGTGTTATTTTTATAGTGGCGAATTTTTCAAAAATAAGTTGGTTTATAGTGTGTTTCCATTTGATAGATAGATGTCTATATCTTGTGGTAAGGTAAGTTTCTACTCAATGATGAATATTTTTGAGAAAGTTGTAGAACGGTTTAGAAGTACTGTGGATTCATTATTATTTGATGGATACCAATTTTCGTGGATTTCATTGGTACCGGCGAATCTCGAATTTAAATGTTCAACGAAAGACACATTTTATATAAGGTTGTATGCAGACTTTGGTTAAACCACGAAATTAAATAGCTACGAAAATGCAAGATTTCCATAATCCACGAAAATTGACACCCACAAAAATAAATGAATCCACAGTACCGCTTTTATATCATTTCCTTGCAATGAAGGCAACAGTGACATGTTTTCCCACTAAAGGAAATTTCTTCTTTTTGACTATTTTTGAATTTAAGATTTGAAGTTTTGTATTTATACTTATTTTTCCTCAGTTGTGCTTTTATTAAGTCTTAAATATAAAGATCTCATTCTACATTGATTTTCATTTCAATTAAATGAATAACAATTGACATCCTGAATTAATTCTATGCTAATATATGTATACTTACTGTTAAGGTTGAAAGAATGTTCAGAGACTTGTGATTCTGTAGTGATCATTTCTATAGTCAAAGATGAAGGTTGCTTCAAAGGTGTCCTTTAGTTAAAAAAAAAAAACTTATTGACATTCAATCATCTATTTGTTCATAAAACGATGTTTTTCTGTCTTTAGAATGTTTGGTGATAAAATTCAAATTATTTCATTAAAGACGTCTTTTCAGATAGAAAATGTATACAGTGTAATACAAATTTTATAGAATAACAAGAATTTGAAAATATCTTGTCAGAAGTGTACTTGAAAACTTCACATTAAATATCACTGGAAGATTAGAGTACTGTGCTTGACACAATACTGTCTTGTTCTAAGTAATATTCTAATACTGTACTTTTAAAAGCAACTTCTTTTAACTACGAAAATGAAAAGAGCTACAGCAAATCTGTTAAAAACATTTCCCACAGATTTTTTTCTCTAAACAACACAAGTTAAAATAACTGCATCCAAAGTACACATAAATAACAAACATTTGAGACTTCAATTTCTAAACCCCATTTAAACCTTAACAGCTAAGACAAACTGTTTTAAATATACATGCAGTATCATAGTGTTCAATTAATATACCTTTGTGGACTTCCTTCAATTCTTGGACTCGATGGTTTATCTGTCTTCTGACTAGAAGTATTTTCTTCCCTTTGACTTGTATATTCTACATATTCTGCAGATGTCTGTTGCCTTGGAAACTCCTGGGGTGTTTGAGTAACCATGTCCTCTTCCTGATTATTTTGACTTTGAGAAGACCCTTGTTTTGACTGAGACATTTCTTTATTTTCAACCTGGCCAACATCTTTGTCAAACTGATTTTCTGATGACAGTTGTGGATCTTCTTCTCTTGGTAGTTTAATATGAAAACCTGAAATATATGTTTAACAGATTAAAAAATTTTGTAAAAAAACAGTTTTTAATTGAAGAATTCTATTCACATCTGTATTAAAGTTGGCAAAGTTCAGAACTAAAAACAGGTGGTTTTGGAGTTATGACTTCACAATAAATTATTATGAAATCAGAAAGATCCCTTGTGAGCAAGGGCTATTCAAGAAATATATGTATAGATGGGGAATGGAAGGCACTTTTTATTTAACCCAGGCCATTCATTAACTTTGATTATTTCATATAATTATTTAGGCTATATATCTAAAATAACCACCACCCATCAGATTTTAATAAAAGTGCCTTCTGCCCCATATTATATCAGATAATATGGCTGTCCAACATGGCCTTAAATTCATAAACATAATTTACCATAAAGTTTGTCTTCATTAACAAAACCGCTTGAACCAATATTGTGGCTAATGCATATGATCCATGACTTATGTATGTAAAACAATATTCTTTTTTGTTACTTTTAAAGAAACTTAATTCATATAAACATTTAATCAACTGACACAAGAACAAAATGGAATATTGTAGAAAGCATTAAATTATCATTCAGTAAATAGGTCTGCAAAAAAAGTTGCAGGCAGTCCTCTATGGTTATACAAATTGCCTACAATCTAAATGGTTCAAGTCCCATAACTCTGGAATCCATTTACATCACTGTAATTGGCAAAGTGCTTTTAAAGAGGATAAAAAGTGTTTTCTTTAATATTGTACTTGGATGAGCTGAATAACAAGTTCTTATATGTTAATCCTTACCTTCACTACTCCCTGATTTAGAATCTGTTGATTTACTTCCCCTCTGAGTTGACTGGGAGGGAGAAAAATGCAACATAAATTCTTGTGATACTCCTAAGTCTGTTATGAAAAAAACATAACTGATATAAAATGTTTCGTAATCAAAGCATTTCACAACAGAAATATTTGTAAACAAATATACAATGTTTTATTATATTAAAATGACCAATATGATACTGTGATGCAAATAAATATAAGATCCTTTCGTAGTTTTATGATATAATAATATAATCTACAAATGACAGTTTATGTTTATGTTCATGATCTAGGTCAGCTGCCTTGCTAATGTTTGTTTTTAATGGAATTAAAGTGTGAGCACTAAGATCTTTGGTTTTCTCTTTGAAACACAACAAATTATCCTAGCTTAAGATGATTGTTATTCTGAATGAGCTATATATTAACAGTGATCTTGAGACACTGATACATAACCCTATATCTCTTATCAATGTATACAACATGTAATATGTATTTTAAATTTGTGACATTTATTTACTTAATAAAAAACAACATGATAAAAAATAAAATTAGGGAGAATCTTTTAGTAAGTTTAGTAATTAAATTTTACAGAAAGCATACCTCCAGTACCTTCTTGTTCTCCATCTTGACTTATAACAATAACATCATCAGACTTCTCTAACACCTGGACTGAAGCTTCATCTGTCATCTGAAATGAGCATCTGTTTTATGAAAGAATGTGGTGGAGGACCCAAGATTGATAAGTTTTTTTATGCAATCAATCATTGCTAGAGTGATTTTTTTTGTTGGTATCAGAACTAAACATTTAAGTTACTGTACAGGTAGTTTACAATGTTCATAAAACTACCAAGAAGTTAAAATGCAATCAATAACAAGGACAATAAAGTATACAGCTTGGAGGAACAGGTAATAATAATCACACGCCATGCTGAGAAATACCAAAGTGAAAAGTTAAAGCAGGGTTTTATTTCTGCTTTCATTAGACATAAAAGAGAGATACATAAATCTTAAAAGGCATAGTAGTTTTGATGTAAAAGTATGGTCAACTTTAATAGTGGATTTTATTGTCTTAGAATATTAAGGAGATGAGGCAGCATTTACAGCACAGATGGAAAAAGATTTAAAGACCGAGATTTTAATGCTATTCTATCAAATTTTCATAGCTATATATTTTATTTAGAACAATCTTGAATTTTAAGAGACAAAAAATAAAACAAATGTCTACTGACAAAGTGTATTCAATGTTAAAAAATAGCTTATTTATGTTTTATGTCAGGAAAAAAAGCTACAAAAAGCCATGTTACTTGAAACTTCAAATGTACAAATATGATAAAGTTTGAATACAAACATGTACCTGTTTTGGTGAATATTCATTCTCTGTACAACTGAGGTGAAGATGGAATGATTCCTGGGTTGCTGACCTACTTTTATTAGACTTCTGAGATACATTTCTGATAATTGTGCCCTAAAAAGTAATGCATCTAAATAAATTTCATTTGAAAATACATTGTTAAAAAGATATAAATTTTCCCTTCATTTACCCATTATAATGCTTAAATCTAAGTTTGAATTGAAAATAGAAATTTTAATTTCTCTCTCATTTAGAAATACTCTAAGATACAGGAATTAAAGATAAAAAAAAGCACTAATAAATAAAAGATTTGTGTGTCTTTATCTCTAAATTAATTATATTAACTAAAGATCTAAATATTAAGAAAACCTTTTTAAATATATAATGACTTTGTATACAAACAGGCTTGTGATCAGATAAAACACTTGATCTTCATATATTATACAGACACCTTAGGGCTATTCCATTAAAATGTATGTGGGAGGGTAGGAAGGGAAGTTTAATTATTGAATGTGAGTCATAGGTCTTATTTCAGTATGCGTCTATTACCATTATGCAAAATTATCTAAAAAATGGTTCTTGGTTGTAGGGATATTTTGAAAGTCCCTTCCTACCCTCCCACATACATTTTAATGGAATAGCCCTTATCAGAACAAAGAGACATCTGTTTATTTGTTGAAGAGGTTAGTTGACCTCCAGATGTCGTTTTGCTATCTTCGTTGGGTTGTCATCTCATTGACGTATACACCTCATCAACCTTTTCTTCATACAAAAAATTAAGTATAAATGTATCCAAATTTTCCAATAAAATGTACAATAAATTTCTTGACAGATTAGAACAAAGCCATTGACTTACATTAAAATCAACATTTTGATCTGACAATGTTTGCTCTGCTGTAGGGTCATATTCCTCTTCAGCTTCATTATAAACTACAATATTTATCATTTCTTTATGGTAATCAAATTGTGATAGTCAATCATTTGAAAAATATTAGGAATATAACATTTGTTAAACATACATTACAATAAATGAATACACAAATGAAATATATATAAAACTGGCAACAACAAAAAAAAACCTGGTAAATTCATGAATGTTTTGTTTAAAGAAACCCTAAGAATCATTTGCATCAAAAAACGTTTCACTAAATATTTTGTGCCATTATTCAGTATTGATCAGTACATGTACTTTCATCACTAGAAGTTTATTTTTTTTGTACAGACAAATTAATCAATGAATGATTTGTTTTTCATGAAGAAATTTAAAGTTCCCATTAAGTGAACTCTGCAGAGATCAAAATCCATTGTATTAATGGGACAATTCATGTTGCAAAAACTTAAATACCCAAATGAACAGGTACTGATTCTTGGGAATGGTTTCATTTCTTTCGCAATAATTACACCCTAAAACCTTCCATTTTGGTGGAGGGGATAACAAAAAATCTATTTGATATTTACCATTAGTTGGTGAGTCAGGTATAATATGTGGAAAATTGTCTTGTGATGGAGATACTGCAAACCTGAAAAATAGAAATCAAACAAGCATGTTAATATATTATCCTGATATATTGGAGAACATGGTTTGAAATTACACATACTGTAAATTCAGAAATTATTGCCAGGCTTTTATTAATGCGAATATTGCGACTGAGTAAGTATCGCAATAATAAGAACTCGCATTTTGATATCTGACGCATATATCTGTATGTAGATTTTCCTGAAATCGCAATAATTAATCTCACATTTTTGTCCATTCCTCAAAAATCGCATTAATAAATGAACGCATTAATTTCGGAATTTACAGTACTGAAGTTTTATAAAAGAAACTGTTGCTTTTTATAATTTATAACAAGGATCTGGAGAGTCAGATCTGCCAGTCTTGATTTAGGGCTGTTCCATTAGAACATACGTGGTACCGAGGGAAGGCACTTTAAAAGTGGAGTAACCACCTATAGAGGCAAATTAAAATTTCACTTAAAATTCCCACTATGCAAAAACATAGATGACACCCACCCATAGTTGAGATTTGGAAGTGCCTTCCCTGGGTCCCATGTATGTTTTATGGAACAGCCCTTATTTAAAATACAAATATCTGAAACGATAATTCAAATTTTGCAGAAATTGAAGTTTTTCATTTTGGTATATTAATATCAAACTACGCAGAAGCCGGATAAAAAATGAGAGAAATGGTGTGCATTTCTGGACACAGAACATAAAATATCAACATGTAGTTTACTTGCTGTATATAGATATAAGAAGATGTGGTATGAGTGCCAATGAGACAACTCTCCATCCAAGTCAAAATTTATAAAAGTAAACCATTATAGGTCAAAGTACAGTCTTCAACACGGAGCCTTGGCTCACACCGAACAGCAAGCTATAAAGGGCCCCAAAAATTACTAGTGTAAAACCATTCAAACGGGAAAATCAACGGTCTAATCTATATAAAAAACGAGAAACGATTAACACTTATGAACCACATCAACAAACGACAACTACTGAACATCAGATTCCTGACTTAGGACAGGTGCAAACAATTGCGTTTTAATGGTACCAAACCGTCACCCTTTTTCTGAAACAATAGTGCAACATCACAACATAGAAAGACACACTATAAAACATCAACTGAAATAGCTTAACTCAGACTTACATTTCATCCTCTACAGTTTCTGGGACTAACATGGGCTGTGATAAGTGTAGACTTCCAATATGTTCAGCAGGTGTGGCTGTTATAACTAAAAACAGATTTTTCAATAACTTACTATTCTGTATAATCCATTTGCATCAATTGAAACAAAATTAAATCACATTTAAAAAACAAATCCATTTAAAAATAAAGTTTCTAGACTAAAATAAATTGTACAAGTAACAATATTCTTTAAAAGTTTGGATAGACTCTCTTATGCAAGGGAACCTGAAAAATACCTTCATCATCTGGAA
Source organism: Mytilus californianus (assembly GCF_021869535.1). NCBI lineage: Eukaryota > Metazoa > Mollusca > Bivalvia > Mytilida > Mytilidae > Mytilus > Mytilus californianus. The sequence continues at coordinate 52,506,837 of NW_026262679.1, read as the reverse complement.
ATAAATCCACCTCAGAGGGATCAATACTTTTAGGAAACAGGTGACCTCTAAGTTTTGCTCCTTGTGAGTGTGACATCTCAGCAGTTGCATACTTTCCCAAATCTTGTTTGCTGTTTGATATAAAGCTAAAAAGAATAAAATTCAATAGATCAAAAGTCAAATTATATACGAAATCAAGATGTCCTGTAGTAATGCCATCAAAATAGTACTTACATTTGCAATGACATCTGCACTATCAACTATCAAGAATGGGATAAATTACATTAATATGTGCTCATCCTATTATCATTGCAAAGATTTCAATTTACCACATCCTATTTTTAAATTATTAAAAGGGGCCTCTTTGGCACAGTGGTCTAAGTAGTCGAACTACTATATCACTAGCCTGTCAACACTGAGGTTGTGAGTTCAAATCCTGCACGGGGCAGGTGCACTAGATTCCAATCTTAATTGACTAGGATTGTAAGTTTTCCTACCAAGGTCTGTGGTTCTCTCCGGGTACTCCGGCTTCCTAAACCAATAAAAACTGACCGCCACGAAATAGCACAAAAGTGTTGAAAGTGGCGTTAAACATCAATCAATTAAATTATTAAACCTGATGCTATAAAGAATACCAGTGACAAAAACTTTCTTCAAATGAATTTTTCGACATTTTTGCAAACATTCTTCTTTAAAGTGTACAAATTAAAGCCACTTAACATAAGCATGCATGAGAACTCCATCTGCACATACACTAAAACCCTATGATGTGAAAATAAATATGGTATCAATGATTGTTACAGTACAAACAAGAGAATAAATTCGATTAGTTCATTTGGACTTGCAATATATTTGTCTATGCTTTTAAATGATTTTACCTGGAACCACTGTCTGACTTTTCTTCTCTTTCCACTCCTTTACTAACTTCAGCTGAAATTTTGGAAGAAAATGAAAATTTCAGACAAGGATAACAAATTGAAACTTCAGACACAACATATAAAATCTTTTAAAAAATACCACAGAACTGAAACCTATTATTCAATAAATCTTTTGTTAATTTTTACTTGACTTAATGTTTTGACTTTTTTCCATTTATTGCATCAGTTGTTCCCATTTTTCTTTTTTCATATACTATATAACTAGGGTTGGTGGTCAAATACTTTTTGGTATAGTGAATAAATGAGTGAAATTCAAAAATTGCATTTTAAGTTAGTTAACCTATTTTCAAAGGTGTATGCAATATAGCCCCCCCCCCTTTTAGAGAGGGATTGTATTTATACCTTTTCTTTCAATCACTGTAACTTCCATTTGATCTTCTGATTCAGCCACACTATGGTCTTCAGATTCACCAATCATTATAACTGAGTCACTAACAAGTAAAATGTTTTAGTGTAGATAAATAATTAATTGTGCAGTAAACATTCCCATGGATTTTATAAGTATAGGGGAACCATGTATTTATGCATTGATGTGACCAACAAAAAATGACCAATTTATAAGTCTCAATGTATGTAAAATTTGTTAAACTAAAAATCAAGTATCCAAAAAAAATATAATTTTCTCAACCCACGAAATTTGGTACCAGTGAAAAAAATTGATTCACAGTATTCTATGCATATGCACATTAAACATGTTTAACCAAAGCAGTTCTTGATGCTGCCTAAATTTAAGCATGTACTGAACTTTAATAACTCAATATAATTATAGAATACTGTAAATTCAGAAATTATTGCAAGGTTTTTATTAATGCGAATAATGCGACTGGGTGAGTATCGCAATAATCATGATAATAAGAACTCGCATTCTGATACTGAAATATAGACCTGTATGCACTTTTCGAAATCGCAAAAATAAAACTTGCATTTTTGTCCATTCTTGAAAAATCGCAATAATAAATGCACGCAATAATTTCTGAATTTACAGTACTAATCCAAGAATTCAAATATAGAAAAATATTCAAATGGTGATCAAACAACACATTAATTCACAAATGCACATGAGTAAATTATCAGTGTTGTTCGGTCACGGGTTGAATATTTTTTGATATTTCAATTGTTGGATTAGTTATTCTTTTTATTCATTGACCATGGACATATTTTAATTGAAATAAAGTAGAAAATTGAAGGGAACTATATTATACATGTTCTCAATTTTGTTTTGATGCAAAATCATCAACAATGTCTTGACAACACCCATTGCTGCATGACGTCAGAGGAGTGAAATTATCAGATTTATTTCACATGTGAAATTATCAGTTTTTATTTCATTGGGAAATCACTGTATTTCATTGCAACCCAATGAATGTAAAAATATAACATATCATACAGGCATTAAATATTTATGTCTTTTTAAATTTCATGTAATTAAAAATTTAATCATCTTTTACAAGTTTATAAAATAAAAATCAACATAGAAAGCACATAATTTGAAATTATATAAAAAGGAGAAGTTTATGTTAGCTTGCTGTCAACATTTTCCCCATAATTGAGTATTGAATTGATATGTGTAACACTGACATAATTAATCACCTTGAAGAGTTTGCAGATCTCCTTTTTGAAGATTTTCCATGGCTGTCATATTCACTATCAGACACTAAAACATTGGCACTTTCTGTAATATAAAAACAATAGCTTTCAAAAACGAAAGGTTGAATCAATCTTATTATGATAAGAGGCATGAGAATCCAAAATCCCCTCAGATGTTTAGACTTAACTTGCTGTAGTATTGATCTAACAGTAGCAGGGCTTCCAAAACGGTCATATATTCCGGACTTGACCGAAATTTATATAAAAAGTCCGGCTGCTCTTAGCCTCAAACGGTCAAATATCATAGGTTTGCCACTTTTTGTTATTCAAGGCATTTTCATAAAACGGTCATTTCACTTTTTTTACCAACTATCGATCGGTAAAAATGTCCGTTTGGGCATTATAGTTTATAATTGTGGCAATCTATTTCACAAAGATATTTCGGTCATATTTGGGTTTAATTAAACAGATGCAGCATATTTCATACTTTGAAGTGTCTCAGTTAGTCTATTCCTCTGGGTACACAAATGCACGGCTTGGTACATCAATAAAAAGTAGAAAAAACATTTGTTCTTTTATTTAAAAAACAACAAGCTGTCAAACAATTATCCCTTCAATAAGTAATATTGAAGCCATTAATCATTCACTGATTACAGGTCATTACCTTTGATGAGAGACCTTAGCTTGTCTTAATCAATAGAATTGATGATGCATAACAATGACCATAAAGGTGATCAGGTAAACGAGGTCAAACATGTAAGCGTGTATGGAACAACATCCTATTTAATTACGCTTTGTAGATATTATTGTACATGAGCATTCAGTTTTAAAAAAGTATCCTTAGATTTTAAAATAATTCTTCAAATAAGAATATTTATAAATGAATTCGAATTTGTATGATATTCATTATTATATTTAAAAACACTGTACATCGTGTTTAATACTGGGGTACGCTAAAGGGTGTTCAAAGTTATTTTCTTACATTTCAGCGGGTTGCATCTGATTAATTTAGTCTAAAAGATTGAAATTATAAGAAATACGTTAATAAATATGATTTGATGAAAAATTTGAAAAGGTTTTAAACGAATAATCGTCAGAACCACGTTGTTTGAACTAGTACACGTGTGCGCATGTGTCTATTGTCCGCTGGTGGGAAATTTAATTATGCATCCTAATTCTTTAATAATGCTAAAATTATCATTGATACCTTTATCTAACGTTCATTTCGAGTATTTTCTTGAAGAAATAACTGGAAAAGGCTACTTAACTAAATCGTAAACTTACACAGATATTACGTATCCGTCTCTGATCCGTGATTTACCATTGTCAAGTCAACATCCGGCATTAGGAAAATGTGATTTTAAAAACGAAAGTAAAGCTTTTGACAGCGTTATTTTGCACAAATAAAAGAGTCTAAAGCGGAATTAGGCATAATTAGTACGCTGATGTTGCACACTTCGAATGCTGCACTTTCAATTTAACACTTTACGTCAGAACATCGAATTTATATCAAAGTAAAGTTTAATATCGTTGTAATGTCAATCATTGGTTATATCATATATGATGGCCAACTGATTATCATAGTTGCCTAATTTACTAAGTCTAAAGGGATTTAAAATCGGGATAAGATATGAAATGTCCGGCTGGCTCAAATTTTTTTTGGAAGCCCTGAACAGTAGGGTAATTATTTTTTTTACAAAATATGGTTGAAAAACCTCAAATACATTTGAAGCAAGACATAGAAATGATGATTGTGGACAAGGTAATTACAAGGTAATTATGTTTTGCACATCAAATTCCAACTGGCACAGTAATTTTCAGAAAGACATTCTGAAATTTACAACGGACATCAGTCAGACAGCCTTTACTGCCATTGCTTACACTTGTCCTTTGACCGAGGAAAGGTTAAATCAACACAAAGGTCAGAAATATACAAAACAGCTTAGGTGCTTGAGACTTTGTAAAACTTCTGAATTGTCTCTCCTCCCAACTCTATAGAATTATGGTGTTTACATGGTGTTTTTGTGTTATGTTACCAGACTAACAAGTATCATATTTTATATAATCCTTGGTGTATAGCTTACTCTGTTCTATAGTTGTTCTTGTTAGGTTCTCTAACATCTTGGACTGACTGTCTTTTCCTCTTTGTGACTGTACCTATAACAATTCCATTTCAAATACATTATATCAGTGTTACAACACTACACAACAAACTAAAATGTCTTTATCAATACCAATTGTTACATAAATGTAATAATAATAAAATGGAAATGGTGCATATTTATTACCAGTGTACTCTCTAACTGAACATGCATACCAGCTTCTTGCGTTTTTTACTGAATCACACAAATTGTGACTTGACCATGTCTATAAATACATATTTTGTACTGGCATCCCCATACTATCAAGTTCAAAACTCCTGTCATTGATTTTTCTTATTGAATAAACCTAGATTTCATTTCCTTTGTTTTCATACTATGGCCTGTTTTCATACTATGACCTATTTTCATACATACATCACAAAGTCAATGTGTAATACAATTTACTTGTGCTTGCTTAAGTCTGCATTAAAATTTGTCTTGTTTTGTCAGACACAAATACCTTCAGATTGACTATTTGGAACTATGTATTATTTTTTTTACAAAAAGAAAAAACTTACTTTTGGGTGCTGTAGAGCTGGTAGATGCATTATATCTGGATCTTCTGACTCATACTGTGAGTCCATAATAATAAATTTAACAGGATCTGAAGGTGACCCCTTGTCATTTGAATCTGAATCTTCCTTGTCCATTACAACTTAAGTTAATTCTTACATGTCTTACATTTCTACAAAAAATGTAGCAAAGATATTTAGATTACATAATATATAAACCATATGCAGCGTATATGTTCATGTACTATTGAAAAAAGTACATTTACTACACAAATGCACGTAATTAAAACTGTCTCACTAATTAGCTACAAGAAGAATTTTAGCGACAAGGAGCTTCAAGAAAAAAAAAAATAACAACAAGCTGACAAAACAAATTTAGCAACAAGAAAGTTTATTCTGTTAAAACAATACATTTATAGAAAGTCAATAAATTACAGTTGGGTATTTGTTGTTTTATAAAGTTAATAAGAGCACCATTTACACATATCATTAATGTGATCAATATTCATGTATGCCATATGATCTTTAAATTAGTTAATACTGTAAATAGTTTAAATTATTTAATTAATCTGAAAATTTCTGAACATTTTAACCTATTTAGACAGAATATTTTGTCACATACAAAATTAGATATATGTAAATACTGTACGTTAAAAAACACTTTGATGCATATTTCTATATTTTTTTTGTTTGATATAGTTCATATCTAGATTTCTTGACGCTTAATTCATTTTCATGTTGTTTTAGTGAGACACTTAAAAACTAGTTTAAAATGAAATTTATTTAAAATAAATGTGGATAGTGTCCACATGTGGACACAGATGATGCCCCCGCTTGCATATCATATAGTTATAAAGGGACATAACTGAAGAACGGTAAAAGTGACGCTACCCAAATTTGAACTTGATCTGAGTTTTGTGGTAATAAGCATTGTGTGTAAGTCTCATAACATTTATTGAGGCTAACTTAAGTAAGGGAACAGAAACTAAAAATTTTGCAATTTTTCCATTTATAAAGGGGCATAACTCTAGAACAGTTAAAGTGACGCCACAAAAAAATCAAACTTGATCTGTGTTTTGTGGTAATAAGCATTGTGTATAAGTTTCATAACATTTGGTTGAGGCAAACTTAAGTTTGAGAACGGAAACTAAAAATTTTGCAATTTTTCCATTTATAAAGGGGCATTACTTTAGAACGGTTAGAGTGACACCACCAAAATTCAAACTTGATCTGTGTTTTCTGGTAATAAGCATTGTGTATAAGTTTCATAACATTTGGTTGAGGGAAACTTAAGTTAAAGAACGAAAACTAAAAATTTTGCAATTTTTCCATTTATAAAGGGGCATAACTCTAGAACGGTTAAAGTGAGGCCACCAAAATTCACACTTGATCTGTGTTTTGTGGTAATAAGCATTGTGTACAAGTTTCATAACATTTGGTTGAGGCAAACTCAAGTTAGAGAACGAGAACCAATTTTGGGACGTACATACGGACGGACGGACGTACGTACGGACGTACAGATGGACAAGGGTAAAACTTAATGCCCCCACTGCTACGGCAGGGGCATAAAAATAAGTATATTGTAGTTCAAAACCATTAAAATGCTTTGAATAACATATTTATTCAATCAAACTGTGTTAAAACTGTTTACATTTTTGGATTTTGGTATATCGATGTATATAAGGCCAGACTTTTTTTATTATCTTTTTACTGAGGAAATTTGTCAATATTAAGGGTCGAAGGAACGAAATAAAAATAAAATTAAAAGTGCAAAATTTGTCCAGTCGATACTATAAATAAAAATAAAATCGTCGTATGTGTTCAATTTTTTTTTCTAGAAATTTATTAAATGACAAGAACTATGAAATGAGAACAGACAAATACTTAAACCCATCGATCTGTTATGAAAATATTAACTATGTTTAATATGAAAAAGAATGGATATGGGGCAATGGCACGAAGACATCACCAAATCACAAAATAAGTTTTTATTCATTCTGTATTGCCTCTAATACAGATCCAGGCAAATATACATTATTGTATTTATTGTACACGGAGCCTTGGCTCACATCAAACAGTAAGCTATAAAGCTATATATATATATACATTGATATAGTTATAAAGGGACATAACTGAAGAACGGTAAAAGTGACGCTACCCAAATTTGAACTTGATCCGAGTTTTGTGGTAATAAGCATTGTGTGTAAGTCTCATAACATTTGGTTGAGGCTATCTTAAGTAGAGAACAGAAACTAAAAATTCAGCAATTTTTCTATTTGTAAACAATATTGACAAATTTCCTCAGTAAAAAGATAATAAAAAAAGTCAGGAATCTGATGTTCAGTAGTTGTCGTTTGTTGATGTGGTTCATAAGTGTTTCTCGTTTCTTGTTTTTTATATAGATTAGACCGTTGGTTTTTCCTGTTTGAATGGTTTTACACTAGTAATTTTTGGGGCCCCTTATAGCTTACTGTTTGGTGTGAGCCAAGGCTCCGTGTTGAAGACAGTACTGTGACCTATAATGGTTTACTTTTATAAATTTTGACTTGGATGGAGAGTTGTCTCATTGGCACTCATACCACATCTTCTTATATCTATTAAACAATATCAACGTCAGATTTGTGTTTGGTGGTATATATAAGCATTGTGTATAGGTCTCATATAAACATTTTTACTGTTTATAAGACACACTTAAGTTAGAGAATGGAAACTGATTTAGGGACTTTCAGACATATGGACTGACAAGGGTAAAACTTAATGCCAACGTAGCCGTACGGTAGGGGAATCAAAACCAAATATGAGCTGAATCCTTGATATAAGGAGTGGAGTTATATGCATCTGAAATGTTGGAGGGATGGACGGGCCGAAGAACGAATGAACAGATGTGGGGGTATAATATTCTTGGGAACGATTGGCTGACTGACAAACAATTGATTACTGGACTTACTTTAGCCATAGGCAAACACAGTTAATAAAATAAGTAAGTCATTATAATTCTATGAATGAAGAAAACAACAATAACACCACATTAAAATATACAAAGTTTATTAAATACAGTGATGAATGTTTTATAAGTTTGTATAAATAAATGTGGAAAGTGTCCACATGTGGACACAGATGATGCCCCCGCTTGCATATCATATAGTTATAAAGGGACATAACTGAAGAACGGTAAAAGTGACGCTACCCAAATTTGAACTTGATCCGAGTTTTGTGGTAATAAGCATTGTGTGTAAGTCTCATAACATTTGGTTGAGGCTATCTTAAGTAGAGAACAGAAACTAAAAATTCAGCAATTTTTCTATTTGTAAACAATATTGACAAATTTCCTCAGTAAAAAGATAATAAAAAAAGTCAGGAATCTGATGTTCAGTAGTTGTCGTTTGTTGATGTGGTTCATAAGTGTTTCTCGTTTCTTGTTTTTTATATAGATTAGACCGTTGGTTTTTCCTGTTTGAATGGTTTTACACTAGTAATTTTTGGGGCCCCTTATAGCTTACTGTTCGGTGTGAGCCAAGGCTCCGTGTTGAAGACAGTACTGTGACCTATAATGGTTTACTTTTATAAATTTTGACTTGGATGGAGAGTTGTCTCATTGGCACTCATACCACATCTTCTTATATCTATTAAACAATATCAACGTCAGATTTGTGTTTGGTGGTATATATAAGCATTGTGTATAGGTCTCATATAAACATTTTTACTGTTTATAAGACACACTTAAGTTAGAGAATGGAAACTGATTTAGGGACTTTCAGACATATGGACTGACAAGGGTAAAACTTAATGCCAACGTAGCCGTACGGTAGGGGAATCAAAACCAAATATGAGCTGAATCCTTGATATAAGGAGTGGAGTTATATGCATCTGAAATGTTGGAGGGATGGACGGGCCGAAGAACGAATGAACAGATGTGGGGGTATAATATTCTTGGGAACGATTGGCTGACTGACAAACAATTGATTACTGGACTTACTTTAGCCATAGGCAAACACAGTTAATAAAATAAGTAAGTCATTATAATTCTATGAATGAAGAAAACAACAATAACACCACATTAAAATATACAAAGTTTATTAAATACAGTGATGAATGTTTTATAAGTTTGTATAAATAAATGTGGAAAGTGTCCACATGTGGACACAGATGATGCCCCCGCTTGCATATCATATAGTTATAAAGGGACATAACTGAAGAACGGTAAAAGTGACGCTACCCAAATTTGAACTTGATCCGAGTTTTGTGGTAATAAGCATTGTGTGTAAGTCTCATAACATTTGGTTGAGGCTATCTTAAGTAGAGAACAGAAACTAAAAATTCAGCAATTTTTCTATTTGTAAACATGCATAACTCTAGAAAGGTTGTGTATAAGTTTTATATCATTTGGTTGAGACAAACTAAAGTTAGGTGGGCCTTGGTGGCCGAGTGGTCTAAGTAGTTACTACTGTAATCACTAGCCAGTCAACACTGAGGTTGTGAGTTTGAACCCCGCTCGTGCGGGTGCACTCGACTCCAATCTTAATTGACTAGGATTGTCAGTTTTCCTATCATAGGTCAGTGGTTTTCTCTGGGCACTCCGGCTTCCTCAACCAATAAAAACTGGCCGCCACGAAATAGCCCAAAAGCGGTGCTTAAAAGTGGCGTTAAAACACCAAAAAATCAAATCAAATCAAACTAAAGTTAGAGAACGGAAACGAAAAATTCAGCAATTTTATGTTTATAAAGGGACATAACTCAAGAATGGTAAAAGTGTTGCCACCAAATTTCGTACTTAATCTGTATTATGTAGTAATAAGCATTGTGTATAAGTTTAATAACATTTGGTTGAGGCAAACTAAAGTTAGAAAAAGGATACAAAAAATCTGTACTTGATCTTAGTTTTGTGGTAATGAATATTGTGTATAGGTTTCATAATGAGTTTTGTGGTAATGAATATTGTGTATAGGTTTCATAATGTTTGGTTGGGGCAAACTTAAGTTACAGAATGGAAACTAAAAATTTTGCAATCTTTCGATTTATAAAGGGGCATAACTCAATACTGGTTTAAAGTGACACTTCCCAAATTCAACTTGATCTGTGTTTTATCAGTGGAAGTCAAAATTAAACATTGCATTGTATAAAGCATTGATTGTAGTTGATTCAACTATAATCATGGATAAAGGAAGATAACTCCAATTTTAAAAATTACTTGATATTTAGAAGAAAATAAAAATTTTGCAATTTTTCCATTTATAAAGGAGCATAACTCTAGAACGGTTTAAGTGACGCCACCAAAATTCAGTCTTGATCTGTGTTTTGTGGTAATAAGCATTGTGTATAAGTTTCATAACATTTGGTTGAGGCAAACTTAAGTTAGAGAACGGAAACTAAAAATTTTGCAATTTTTCCATTTATAAAGGGACATAACTCTAGAACAGTTAAAGTTACGCCACCAAAATTCAAACTTGATCTGTGTTTTGTGGTAATAAGCATTGTGTATTAGTTTCATAACATTCGGTTGAGGCATACTTAAGTTAGAGAACGGAAACTAAAAATTTTGCAATTTTTCCATTTATAAAGGGGCATAACTCTAGAACGGTTGAAGTTACGCCACCAAAATTCAAACTTGATCTGTGTTTTGTGGTAATAAGCATTGTGTATAAGTTTCATAACATTCGGTAGAGGCATACTTAAGTAAGAGAACGGAAACTAAAAATTTTGCAATTTTTCCATTTATAAAGGGGCATAACTCTAGAACAGTTAAAGTGACGCCACCAAAATTCAAACTTGATCTGTGTTTTGTGGTAATAGGCATTGTGTTTAAGTTTCCTAACATTTGGTTAATGCAAACTCAAGTTAGAGAACAGAAACTAATTTTAGGACGTACGTACGTACAGATGGACAAGGGTAAAACTTAATGCCCCCACCGCTACGGGAGGGGGGGGGGGGGGGGTATAAAAATCATGATTTATATGAGACTAATATCCTTGACAATATATAAAAGGATCCCACAAAAAAGGAAAAATACAACCCCAAAAACCCCCTAAAACACTGACAAGCATGTCTGGTTTCACTTCGGCATCATTTGTTTGAATGCGGCTGATGCTAACATTCATGTCCGCCAATTCTGTGGACCACATGGTACCAATTATGTCATCTCGTTAACATTTAATGAATTTCAAGGAGCATCAACTTCTATCGACAGATCTGGTTTCAAGTTTTATGTAAAACTATGATTCCCTGGCGGAAGTCGCTATATTGTTTTCTGGACATTCTAAGAGAAAAATTCCGGAAGCTATTTATACAGATAATAAAAAAAGTCTGGCCTAAGGATACAAAGTCACATCCGTCAAAAGTGTACTGTATTGAACTGTTGAAAAGTTACTTGTTTTATAAAAATGCCCTACTGACAATTACCTGCAACTCAAAGGCACAATTAATCCATTATAAAATCAAGAAATCATTTCAACAAGTTCCTTTCAAATACCAAAATGAATGTAACAGTAAACTTGAAATTTAAACTTATCATTGTGACTTTTTTGTCCTACCAATATAATTATCCCGTAATGAGGGTACTCTGGTCACTTAAGGACATTTTTTGTTTTATTTTTCTGTAGACTCAGCTTTGTTTTTTTATTACCGTGTATTGTCAAGCTTAGTTACACATAATTGTTTCTCAATCACTGAATGTACGATGTTGTAACAAACTGAAGCAGCTGACCCCGCTTGTTTACCTTCATTTTCTAATAGCAACAAACCATGTGACACATTGGATCAATATAGGCCAATCAAATCACACTAGGGACAATTAGGGGAAATTTAAGTCTGAGGCAATTATATTATTTGTTTGTAAGATATTGCTTTAAAATTGTTTGCAATGAATTGGGGATTTATTTAATGGGAAACCTCATTATTTACTTAGATATTTGACAGCAATGGTATTTTTATGAATGTTCACTACTACTGGTCAGAATATTGATCTCTTAATATTGAACCAAATTAGTCTTTTTTTTATATAAAATAAATTAAGTACTGAGATTGGAAAGCATGTTGGTATACCCGCTGCTGGATAACTCGGACTATCACAAACTCGGACTATAACAAACTCGCCCTACCATTATTCATACGAAGAAATAAATTGAACAAACTCGGACTACGAGTAGTAGATTGTGTTAACTGTTTTTTCAGACTTTTTTAAAATTTACTTAATTTATAAAAAATTCTATACCAATTTATGAGATAATAATATTTTTGAAAAAAATATATAAGAAATGTATTAAAATAAACTTAGATCCATCATGTAAACTACAAAATGTATGTGTTTATATGAGATACAGTTTAAGTGAAATATAAGTTTGAATTTTATATTTTTTTAATGAGGATAATTAACCATGTTAACTTCTATTTGAAATATTATTGTTATTTTCTCGTTTGTACTTTTAATGATTGGTGTGTGTGTGTGTTTGTATTGTGTTTAATCCTTGGTGTTCATAATTGGTATACAAACAAAGAGAAATTTGATTGACAGTGAATGGCTAAATGTTAACAATTTCATTAATCTGTAATTCTTTATTAATTGATTCACCAATTGAAAAGTAATATCTAAATGGTCACATCAAAAAGATACAATGTTTTTATAAAGGCAAGCCGAAGCAAACATTTATCATACATATTTCTAAAAATAGAATTGGAGTAAAATTAAAAAAAAACCAGAGATTTCTTTGATCTCACCAAATCATGCCAAATAGTTCTATAAAATAACATGAAAAAATTGTACAATATCATTCTCATCATGGGTGTCAACAATACCTGTGGCTGAGTGCTCAACAAAAAGAAAAAGAAAAAAAAAGTTATAGTCCAAGTTTGTTATGGGCCGAGATATCAGGAGTAGGGTCATAAAAAAGAATAGGTTGGTTTGCCCTAACCCGACCGACCCATAAAAAAGCACCAGAGTCAAAATCTTCTTTTATTCAAAATTCGTGATGTTTTTTTTTTTTGCAGAGTTTTGTCGTATCCGTATCCGTCTTGAGTTTGTTGCATAGAATAACCTGATCCGATCTGACCGCGCTTTATCACAGGACAATTTGTGTTATGTATTAAAGCCTCCAATTGATACGGATGAAAAACAACATGTTACCGTCTAGTACAAATAAAGGTTGGATTAAAATCAAAACCCGTAGTTTCCAACAAATTCTATCGTTTTGAAAACGCTAAGGTGTTTGATAAAGTGTATGATGACGATTTCATGCTACGGAAAACTGATGAAATTTGTGTGACTGTCTCTGACCGATCGGGACACTTGTTTGAGCCCGATTTTGAGGAACCAATCCAAGTTGTTCAGGAATTTGATTCTGCATTAAAATTTGATTAAAATGATGTTATTCTGACAGAAGTTCTGTCAACAGTGTTTTGTTCAAGTGTTTTGTATTTGAATTTTGTATTTAAATAAACTTCTTCCATTCTTCTTCTTAGTATGAGCCTCCTCAAATTAGGAGACCCTCCAAATATATGGAGTTTTTCCTTAACTTTAAAATTTTAAAGAATAAAACAAAAAAGTTGTTTCCAACATATGTACAGCACATATAAATATAAAACAATAAAAGTATCATGCATGGCATATTTACAGGGACCTTTTTATTAATTATTTAATTTCATTTTCATAGCTTTTAATATTTGTCCAGAGCTTCTTTACATTTCTTACAATTGTTATATGACAGACTCTGTGTCGGTATATATATGTCACTTATGATACATGTATTCACTATTTTCATTTGTTTGCAGTCTATAAGCAATTGTACTATTGCAGTTCCATTTTGTTGGTGTGATTTTATCAGTGATCTCTTTTCTTATTTCAGGGAAATATTTTTCTCTCGTAGTACTGAGTATAAACTCATTTAAAATGTTTGTCTGTATTTACAATGTTAACATTCAGAAAAAAGTGTGAGCATTGAGGATGAATGCTGAAAAAAAACGGATAATAGAAAAGATCTTTATAGTACAAAATTATAGATCCTGGCATATATGTGTCTGACAATTTATACAAAACTCTATAATAGTCTTTCATTTTAAAAGTTGTTTACAAGGTAAAATAAATTTTCCCCCTATTTTTCTCTAAAAGTAAAAAAAAAAAATTTCCCTACCTACCCACACCTGAGACTGGTGGGTAGGGTTTGGGCAAACAGAAATATTTTTAAGTCTAGCCTAGGTAGACCAGTATTTTAAAGACCAAAATTATCTCCATAATTGGCATAAAAAATATATATTACACATATTAATTATTGAAACAAACAAATTAACATCTATAATCATCAACACTTTCATAATGTTCACTATGGAAGTTGCCACCTCTTCTCATTACCTATGGAACTTCCTAAGAAGAATGTGTTTCTCAAATGTTATATTTTTGTTTACTTTCTGTCCTGTGACTTTCGGTCCGTTTCATTTATCGTGTAGAAATATGGTCCTTTGCCTTATCGAATGATGTGAATTGAAGATGTTACAAATCATAACAAAATGTTTTCCTGTGTGTTCGAACAGATGATAGCAGCCCTGAGTTTAAAATTAAATACGTAATATTATTTTTGCTTACTTGTGACGGTCTTGTGCTTCTCTTCGGAAATCCCGCGAGATAGCACGAGTTCTTTCCCCTTGAAGAGTTCTAATTGCTTTATTGGGTATGAAATAGCCATGAATATCCGGTATTCCTTTCACACTATATCGATACGTTTTCAATTCCTAAGACCTTGCAGGTTTTCTGCCTGGATATTTCATTGAAATAACATCTATATAACTATTTTCTGAAAATTTTAAATAACTTCAGACTTTATATAATTATTCTTGATCATTCTTCACCGAAGGCACTTGTCTCAGAATTTTTTTTTATATATACCTTAATATTTTGATTTCTCGGTTGTCAATCCCACTAAAACTTGTTATGCCATAAATCTAAATTGATTTATCTACACAATGGTGTATAACACGCCTACCTTTGTTGTCGGAGTCATTCGTAGCAGGCCTACCCAAGTATGTCAATCGTAAATTTCGTCTACCAACACTCGATTGGAAATATAAGACTCGCAGTTTCGTATCAACTGGGAGATATATACTGCGTATGCAGGCGCTGCTGGAATGTTGCTACATAGAAATGGAAAGTTCACAATTGGGAAGCTGAAATCATCTCTTTTGTCATAAAGTTTTGTTTTCAACCGAACATCATTGTCAATTTCTAGATGTAAGTCAAGATATGAGGCCGACTGACTTAATTTTATCTGTTGATGCGTTTAACATATTCACCAAATTTGAATTATTTAGTGAGAGAACATCATCTATATAGCGGAATGTGAAGTTAAAGGATACTGCTAACTTCTTTTCTTTCTTCCTAAGAAGTCCCTGTATGAAGTCAGCCTCATATGAATAAAGGAATAAGTCGGCAAGAAGAGGAGAACAGTTGGTTCTCATGGGAATGCCGATTGTTTGTTGAAAAACACGTCCTCCAAACGTAACAAATATGTTGTCAATCAATCTGCAAAAAATCCTCCCTCCCCGGATAACAAAGTTAACGATTGTCCCCATGACATTGAAAATGGTAAACAAACAGATATTTTGGTCAAGAATTTTTCAAAAGCGTTCCATAAAGTTTCAGATTCACTTCTCATTAACAGACTTCACCATAGCAGGATACAGGGGGAATTAATATGGCATCAAACAAGCAGTAGTTTTGAAGGGGAAAAATCTGATTGTGTAACAAATAAGTCAGGGGTAAGTCTTTTCTTGTACTGCATAAACGATATTCCAACCGGTCTTACATCTACTGTGAGTTTTTTTGCAGATGGCACTATAGTTTATATGACAATTAAATCTACATTACACTGTTACACAAGGATCTTAACATATTGGCATCATGGGAAACACAATGAAAATTGGCGTTACACTCAGATTAATGTAATGTTATTTCAGTCACCATAATTTATAAAAAAAAAACAATCAAATTTTACTGCACATTGCACAATAATCGTAAGAACACGTTACAACAGCAAAATATCTTGGGGTAGCTATCAGCTATAACCTTAAATGAGATGAAGACATAAACAATATATGCAAGAAAGCTAATAGCACTCTATGATTTCTAAGGAGGAACCTGAATATTAGCTCAACATCAATCATGTAAAGAGCAGGCATACAAGTCCCTAGTAAGGCCATATGCGTGCTCTGTTTGGGACCCTAGCTTACAACAAGACATAGCATTGAAAAAGTTCAAAGAAGGGTTGCCCGTTTTGTAACCAACAAATACAGAATCACCTCAAGCATTGGTAACATGTTAAATTACATTGAATGGCACAGCCTCTCTGACAGAAGTAAATATTCACGATTGGTAATGCTATATAAAATAGTACATAGAAAAGATGTAATACCTAAGATCAACAAAGAACTGCCACAAAAAAAGACAAACCTGTGACATGATCTTCAATTTGTTGAAGGTTGTCACTGCATTGTATATAGTAGAAGTAGAAGAGAAGTAGAAGATATGTTTCACCAGAGACATTTGGATACAATATATGTCTCTCCATGGTTATAATTTTGATCTAATATATATTCATATTAAGTCCCAGGATATATTAGATACCTGGACTAGCTTGTTTGGGCTACTATAATGAGTTTTGATAAAACCGACTTTTATGAGCGTACCGTCAGGCCGTTAGTTTTCTTGTTTATGAATTGTTTTACATTATTCATTTCGGGGCCTTTTATTATAGTTTACTATGCGGTATGTGTTTTGCTCATTGTTGAAGTCGGTATGGTGACCTATAGTTGTTAACTTCTATGTTATTTGTCCGGTCTCTGGTGAAGAGTTGCCTCATTGGCAATCATACCGTATCTTCTTATTTTCATATTTGCACTGAATTTGTTTGGTTGCTTTTACAAAAAGTCACCTTTATAGTGTAACTGATACATATGTACCACATATATATTGTTAATTAAAAAAAGGTCTTTATCAATATTTTGTCTATAAAAGAATATGGTGTAAACAGTAAGGGTTTCTCGTAAAAAATTAACAGACTGTATTTCTCACCCATACTTCCATTGTAATATCGCGAATAGAACTTTCTTAATCAATGACATTATATATGTAAACTCTGAAAAGTTCTTACATCTGTCAACAGCAAAGCCTACCAGCGTGATATACTAATACATTCCTTTGAAATGGTTCTCTCTTTGCGATGTTCTAACGATTTTAAAAACTTACTGGCCTATCACAAATACTGAATTTCAGTTTTCATGAAACTGGTTGGAGTGTTGTTCTTATATTAGTGTTTTCTTGAGCGGCAGTATTCTTCCAACAGTTATGGAAACCTTTTTATTTTATGTAGTAGCGAGCAGATTTTAATAATCTGCTTTCCAAATTATGTTCCTTGTTTTATTTCTTAGTTTAAATTAGTTACTGTGTATTTTACTTGTACGACACGATATAAATGGATGAAAGGGAGGTTTAAGTGCACGTTAAACTGGTTTGACCCAGCAAATGTTTTGTGCTTGTACTACGTGAGGCTATCTGGACCTAGTAATATTCGATGTCGGTTGTTTTTATTTTGTACGCCAGTCTTATTTATCGGAGAAGTCAAAATGTGATGGCAGTTGGTGTGGTCTGTTATATTGCCAAATTTAAAGCCTAAGTTAGTAATGTCTGTGCATGATCAGGAACAATGATTTATATTATCCCCGACACAGTACTAGTCGATATAGTTTCGAATTCATAACCTTCGACCATAATGATGATACACTATAGTAACAGCGTGGGAGTTGTCGCTGATCTGTTCTCTAATTGGACGAAGATGTCATTGTTATGTTCAAACATACGAAAATTTCGATTTTCAATACATACTATACTGGAACGCATCCATCCATGCTATATTTTTCGCGAGGTTTAAGAGAAAGTAAACATTTAATGAATGGCTATTATTTATTTTGAATTTATTGAACCATAAAATTAATTTTTGACTCTTCACATTGAATAATCCGCGAAGCGGATTATGTAAAATGTGAAGAGTCAAAAATTAATTTTATGGTTCAATAAATTCAAAATAAATTATTGTCATTCATTATAGGTAAATTTCTATCAAAAATAAGGCTCAAAGAGCTTTTTATATTATTTATATTAAGAATAACAATGTACACACATGTTGGCGTATGAATACACAACGTCAGAGTGGGCGTGTCGCCATAAAAATTGACAACATTGAAAATATAGGTAATACTTTTAACCAATTGGAAGACAGTAAATACACCAAATTTATTTATTAAAAATTATCATATTTAAATTCACCTGTGTACGTTATTTTATTTGACGCCATTTTGTCCCAGGTTATAGTTGTCTTTCTGACATTGTTTTACATCTTCTTTTATTAATATTGTATTTATATTGTGTTATAGATCAAATTTATTCCTTCAGTGTATGTTTGCTTGTTTTTGTTTATATGTATTTTTGATCGAGTTAAGTCATTTCAATTGATATTTTATAGTGTGTCTTTTTATGTTTTAATGTTACACTACTGTTTCAGTTTAGGGTGAAGGTTTGCGCCTGTTAAAACGTTTATATAAACCCGCTGCATTTTTATGTACCTGTCCTAAGTCAGGAGCCTGTTGTTCAGTGGTTGTCGTTTGTTGATGTGGTGCATAAGTGTTTCTAGTTTCTCTTTTTATATATGGATTAGACCGTTGGTTTTCCTGTTTAGATTGTTTTACACTAGTCATTTTGGGACCCTTTATAGATTCCTGTTCGGAGTGAGCCAAGGCTTCGTTGAAGGACGTACTTTGACCTATAATTGTTTACTTTTTACACATTGTGACTTGGATGGAGAGTTGTCTCATTGGCACCCATACCACATATCTTCTTATTTCTATTCAGACCACTGAAAACGATATGCGCACGCTACACAGTTGTCTCATTGGCACTCATACCACATATCTTCTTATTTCTATTCAGACCACTGAAAACGATATGCGCACGCTACACAAAATAGACTTATTAACGGACGGAACATTTTACACCAAGATAAAAACATTGAGATAAACATAATGAAGGTTTTGAAATATTACTTCAAGATGTGACATAAGATTACTACGTACGAAGTTTCTGAAACAGGCAAATGGATGATGTGTCGGTGGTACACTGGAATTTCCCTCTCCACCTTCCCCCTTTTTAATTTCAAACATGAGATTAACAAAGCGTAAAAAAACCAATAAAACCTTACAGGAAAAGCACTGAACAATTGAATAAAAGAGTGGCGAAAACTACCAAGGGGACATTCAAACTCACAAGTCAAAAATAAAGTGACAACGCCATGGTAAAAATCGAAAAATAAAACACAACATAGAAAACTAAAGACTGAGCAACACGAACCCCAACAAAAGCTGGGAGAATTCCCAGGTAGTACTTCTGAAGGGTAAGCACATCCTGATCCACACGTGGCACTCGTCTTGTTGCCCATGTAAGTACAAACCCGGTGATGAGTTTAACTCGGTAGGTCACATTTGTGGAAAAAGAGGAAGGGATAGTGGTTACGACAATTGTAACATATCCGTCGTCATCTGTGAAGCCGATATTCAATAACGGTCTAGTATACGTAGATATCCCAAAACGCAAAAAGACAAACAAATTACATAGTAATAAAGAATGCTCGCAGTTAGTTTCCAAGATCAACGGACTTAACCTGCAGATAAGAAATAATACCTTCCTTCACTTAATATCGGTTGCTGCATTTCACATAAGAATATTATTGGCGTAATTTTAATAGTATTCATTTAATAACAAATATTATAAGCCTTAAACCCGTTGTGTATTATTAAGTAATTATTATATAAACACATGAATGTAAAGCGATCGTAATAAAATAGAACAAAAAATAATAGAGCTATTTTTTTCTATCTTCAAAATATTCAAATAAAATAATTGTACAAGAAGAAATTATGTTTTGTCTCAATTATTTACTGAATGAATTACAAAAAAAAAATTGGTTATCGGATCCGTCAGTTTTCTGTCATTGTTTTGATTTGCTTCTGTTTGAAATGTTTCTTTAATAAATTACAAGAAAAAAATCTTTTAAATAATGTTTATAAATGCAATGCAACATCTTGATTATAGTTCAACTATCGATATATAGTATCGACACATTATGATTATTGAATTTATTACTCTATTTTTGTCAGTTTGTAAAGAGAGGCGGAAGACACCAAAGAGTATTTCAAATGAAATTACTTTTCTCTTTTGATAGTCAACAGCTGTGCTATGATAGGCCAACGCAAGCAATCGAATAAAAAGTATTGTAGAGTATAGTTACAACTTTATATATTCAACTTTATTCTTATCACCAAATACACAAGTACATAAAAGACAGAGACATGTATAACATCACATTAATATACAACAGCAAGAAACAATTTCAATTTATTCAGGAGGACATACTCGCTTGTTTATAATTCTTATAAACTTACATAAATTCATGAGATCTGTTAAGTTTGTAGAAGATATAATTTCAGTAAAGAGTATAAAATTATGCCTTCTATCTATTTTTTTTTATTCATAGATTTCTCTTTTCCATAAAATGAGAACAATTTATAATGTAATGAAATTCATCCCCAATGTCTAGTTTACATAAATTACAATTTTTATTTTCCCGTTCTATATTGAACTATCTTCCAAGTATGGCAAAGTGTCCCAAACAAAGTTGTACGCAATGTCGTGCAAAACACACACCCTTCTCGGTTTCATATTATTAGATATTTACGAAAAGTTTAATGCTCAGTAGGTATAAAAAATGCAAAGTATTATCAATGAATGACTGTCCGGTGGATATTAATCGCGTCCACTGTAAAACGCAACATTATTAAGTCCCATACAAAATATCAGACTATTCCTTAAAAGAGCTGGGAAAGTTACGAACTGTAAACGATTAAAGTACGCAATGTCGTGCAAAACACACACCCTACTCGGTTTCATATTATTAGATATTTACGAAAAGTTTAATGCTCAGTAGGTATAAAAAATGCAAAGTATTATCAATGAATGACTGTCCGGTGGATATTAATCGCGTCCACTGTAAAACGCAACATTATTAAGTCCCATACAAAATATCAGACTATTCCTTAAAAGAGCTGGGAAAGTTACGAACTGTAAACGATTAAAGTATACTAACCGATCTACGAGTTGGAGTGTATAATTCAAAGCATACTGGAGTTATTACACGTTTCTTCAATACCGCATTCTGCTTTTATCTTCGGACACATATTTTTATTTCATTTGTTAAAAAAATATGGATGTTTGATCCGATTAAAACAAGGAAATACCGAATTTTATGGTGTTGTAACCTGTCGTGGATAGATACTCTTGTAGGGTCTTGATTTCATAACATTACTATGGAGATGAAGAACAGTTTTCAGATAATACAATATCTAAGCTGGCTTTAGAATACACATTTTTAATTACAAAAGATTGTAAACTTCTAAATAAAACTAGATGCGCCTCCTCAATATAGGGTTATTTCTTGATTTTTATTCATAAATTCATGTTATATTCTGATTTCGAGAAGGACGAATAACTGCCGATGTTATAGATGTAATGACGATGATTTTTGTTCGTTTAAATACAATTTCCCCTCTTGCTGGTTAATGACTAAATATGACATACGTGTCCAGATCAAGTTGAATTTTCTACCATGAAGTGACGGTAACTAGTGCTCGTCCCAATAAAATATCACGAAAATAAATGGAGAATGTGTCCATGGGACACAGATGATGACCCCAGTTGCATATAACGTTATAAAGGGATATAACTCAAGAACGATAAAAGTGACGCCGCCCAAATTCAAACTTTATCTGAGTTTTGTGGTAATAAGCATTGTGTATAAGTTTCATAACATTTGATTGAGACAAACTTTAGTTAGAGAACGGAATCGAAAAATTCAGCAAATTTCCATTTGTAAAGGGACATAACTCTAGAATGGTAAAAGTGACGCAACCCAAATTCAAACTTGATCTGTGTTTTGTGGTAATAATCATTGTGCATAAGTTTCAGAACATTTGTTTGAGGTTAAAGATAGAGAACAGAAACCAATTTCGGGACGTACGGATGTACGAACGGACAAGGGTAACACTCAATGCCCCCTCCGCTGCGGTGGGGGTATACAAAACTGTAATTGTTACAAGACCAGTAAATCTTAACCGAATGTATGGTTGTTGTCTCTTCTTAATCTATTTACTAGATCTGAACATCGGTAAACGACTTTCGTCTTAAACTATTAGTGGAGGTTGCTGTAGAAGGGTAGCATGCATGTATTCAATCAAAGATGATTATTTTTCATTCTTAACTATTAGAATCATCTCTAACATATCTTTACAAATCAAATGATGTTCATTCATATAAGAAAAATATAATTACAAATGGTTTACACTAAAGACGAACCTTTGTATTTCTTGATATATTTATACAAATATGTGAATGAATAAAAAATAAATATAAGTTGATTTTCAGCCACATTTCCGTGTATTTTAAGCCGTTTTATGAAGGACATAAAAAATTCCTTAATGATGAATTTGGTTTATTTTGCAGTTCATAAATTATGGAATTGTTCCAAAACAAAGTTTAAAACTCCTTCAGACAAAATTTGACCGTACACGGTTTTAGCCATTCTTGATTAAATGCTTTCAAACGTTTGATACTTTTCTTTCAAAAGTTTGTACGAGCGCACCCTATGACTCCCCTGACTCCCCCACCCCCAAAATACGCGATGAGCGATAGAAGTGATATTATTTGCTTTAATACAATATCAGTAAATTCATTTAGAAAATTGAACTTTTGATTGATCATTTTTTAAAGGAAAAAAAAATGATTATTTGTTACTCCTAAACATAACTGAATTGCAGATTTCCTCTTGAAACCAGCAAATTTTATTTTAATCAAACTGCAATTATAAATATCATGAATATCTATTTTACTAATATAGTCATTTGTCCATTAAGCTCTGTATACATTTATAATTTTGAATTAAACCACTCTTTTTGAGAGCGTTAGGTGATGTGGAAAGAGTGTTTATGCTTTTTACCCAATACGTATTTTTATGAAATTTAGATTGTTTAACATTTAATGTCCACAAAATATGTCATTTACGGAGACACTGCCAAAACATGTTTGTGCTCTTAAAATACAACCCCTAGAATGGTCTCATAACATTTGTCATCAGCCTGTTCTTATGTTTTTTTTATCCAGTGGTACATGTCAAACCTCAATCATTGATATATCTATTTCTAGTATATCTGGCGGTAAATATTTGTTCAAAACACGTTCAAAAGGTGTTAATTCATATAAATGTGTGTTTCCCAATTATTTTGCCTACTGGCATACGGGTATATACTTTGTCAGGAAAAGTAAAACAATGATTCGTATAAATAACCATAGTTCGTCCAGGTCGTTACGTGAATATACAGCATGCACATGACTTTTTGAAAATGAATTCAAGTCTCGAGAATGAAGAGCTCCATTTCTTAACAAAGAATTAATTATATTTTCATTTCCCCAATTTTGAACTGAAGCAATATCAAGACTAGTTGCTCCTAATTTAGACACAATGTTCACGTCTGCCTTGTTTTTTAGTAGTAAATCTACAATATCCTCGCTCTGTTTACCACAAGCAACCATTAAAGCAGTTCTTCCCATGAATGTCTGAGAATTGATGTTAATATTTTTATCTTGTAATAATACCTCTAATGATTCGGAAGTTTCATTTCGTGCTGCATAGATCAATGCAGTAGCACTGTGATCATTAAATGCAGTTAGATTTTGGAAATTAGATTTATTGCAATTGTCTTGAATCCAATAGATGGCCTCTAAAAGTGTAAGGGAAATGGGAAGCATATCTGTTTTTGAGTTTTTATCGGAGCCATGTTTTAACAGAAGTTTGATGATGTCAGTGTGGTCTTCAGACGAAGCTGACAACAGAGGTGAAACTCCAAAATTTCCTCTTTTTTGTACTGATGCTCCATTTACTAGAAGTAAATTGACGATTTCATATTCCCCTTTGGACGCTGCTTCATTTAATAATGTCAACGATTCACTATATTTCATTTGTACATCAGCACCATTTTCAATAAGTAATTTCAAGACACTCATGTGTTTATTTCGATAAGCATTTAAGAATGCTAGATTAACTTCATTACTTTCATTGGTAATTTGAAACAGATGTGACATAAAAAACGGCAACTGCGAAAAATTGACACGGTTTTCATTTTCAAAAGCGGATACTTTCCCCTCCTTGGATGTATAATGATCATTTACACACTGGTATGAATAACTCATGAGAAAAGACACAACGTTCAAATGACCATTTTTAGCAGCAAGTGTCAACGCTGTTTCGTTGTCGTCTGTTTGAAGATTTACAACGGCTTGGTAAGTTACAAGTAGTTTTACAATTTCAAAATGTCCATTCATGGATGCTTTTATTAATGCGTTCATTGCTTTGTTATCGCAAGCATTAACAGATGCGTTGTAATGCAGTAACTTCTCGGTAGTTTCAAAGTAGCCACCACTTGCAGCTTCAATCAATGGTGTTGATGATCTATGACATACAGTATTTACGATAGCTCCATGTTCCAAAAGCAGTTGTACAATACTTGCGTGTCCTTTTTTCGATGCATACAACAACGCAGTGTTATGACAACTGTTTTTAACATCTATTGCAATGTGTTTATCTAATAAGAATTGTGCTACGTTATAATGCCCATAACTAGATGCTAGCATTAGTAATGTACAACCTTTAGGACCTGTTGATTCAATTTGAGCACCATACTGAAGCAAATTTTTTACAATTTCTAATTTTCCATACATTGCTGCGTGAACTATTGGCAATGTTGTGCATAGTTTTGCAACATTGTTCGATGGGAGAATTATTTTATTTGGATTTGCACCTTTAAGTAATAACAAGTTTGTAACAGATTCATGTCCATGTATTGCCGCTAATGCTAGGTATGTTCTTTCGGCTTCCAAACGACCAAACACATCATCAAAAATATTTCCTGGTAGTGGAAACCGAGAACACCGAAACTCTACTCTGTGCTTATATAGTTTTACGACTATCGGTTCGATCTCAGATTTAAACTTCTTCAATATCAAATGATTAAAACTTTCGTCTTCAGTATAGAACAAAGTGCATGCTAATTCTGAGTAAAACAGTAAATTTTCAAGATTATAGTTAATCCGTCCGTATTTCCGAATTAGTTTTGATAGTTTTACCACCAGTTTACTCAAGAACAATATTATTCTTACTTTATAAACCGAAAATCTGAATAGTTTTGCGATTATTTTAAGCATGTCATAAGGTGTTATCGATTCGTTAATGCAGGTTGGACATAATTCTTTGCTAATAAGATACCCCACGATATCTGTTTGACCTGTCATCAATGCCCATTGAAAATCGCCCTTTAACTGTTTATTTCTGAACATTATATTCTTCAAATTTTGCCATAGTTTACCAACATCTTTAATATTCAATATCCAAGAATAGATTTTAAGGTTTCCTCCTAAAATAGCGATAAATGTGCACAAGCTGTCAGCTTTCAATTCCTTGTATACTTCGCCACATACCCTTCTCTCTAACAACGTTATTATTCTAAAAAGACCTTTTCCAAGGAGCCAATGGAATGCATTGTTTACAATCAATTCAAGTAATGTATGACATTCTAATTTAACCGGTTTTGTATCTAGCGCTTGGGCCCACATGTCCATAAGTTTCAAATTGAGTTTCTGATAATGGTCCCTTTGTTTGTCTTCAACTTGAAAAAATATATACCGCAATTCATCATCACTTTTTGTTTCAAAATAGTTTGTCAATGATTTTTGAACCCATTGAATTTCTAACTGGCAGTGATTGAAAATCTGCCAAGCATTTCCTTTTCCAATTTCTTTATAAAGTCTATGAAAAAAATCGACGTGATAATATTCTGGGATTAAAACTTTATACCCAGTTGTTTCAGTATTTATATTTTTCAATAGCACTCTGTTAATTATGACCTCTATGTCAGCATATTTGAGAATGATATCTGGGGATTGCTCCCCAAAGCAAACTGACACAATATCCATGATAATGTCATGTATGAATACAAGTGTACCATCAACTTCTTTTAGATATACATCTGTCAAATTTTTAGCTATATCAGTGAGATCTTTGATGGGAGTCCCTTTATTCAATCCACATACACTATAACAATCTTCAAATAGATTTTTATGTCTGTTTGAGAAGGAAAGATCCAGCTTTGGCAATTTACCGTTAAAAAGTAAGCAAAGTACTAGAAGACAATAACTAATTGGTGAATCAATTCTCATGGCTTTCACTTCGCTCTCAATTACTTGAATAGGAGTTTGAAAAAAAAAATCTAAATCTTTAATGTCGTTGTATGATTTTGTGAGCAAAGTGACTTTGTTGTCTGCCACTGTTAGAAATGAACGACAAGACAATCGACATAGCAAAGGAAATGAATCGTGCATTAGTAAAGATTTGTCAGTTATACCGAGTTTTTTATGATCCCTCTTGAAATATGATTGAAAGATGTCTTGTCTGTTTATATAGGACAGTGCGTACTTTTTATCTTTTAAATTAATCACGTTTTGTGACAAAACTTTCAGATCCTCAAAAAGTTCGCTGTTGAGTATAGAAAGCCTTACTGAAACTAACAGCAGAGAGCCAGATTGCAACAAACAAGTTTGGATTATCTGACCATAATCCAACCAAGACATGCGTTTCCTCCCATCTATTGTATGCACCCCACATGCATCATCCAGAATAAAAACTTGCTTTATGGTTTCGTCATAGTAGTCTACAATTGTTTTTGGCTCTATAACTGGAACTATTTCATAGCCTTGTGACATAAAACGTAGTGCTAAATGTCTTATGAAAGCAGTTTTTCCGCTACCTGCGTTTCCTGCAACTGTTAAGGAAGAATGCGTCTTAAGAAGATCAAATGCATCAACTGCAGCTTCAATAATAACATAACTCTGTTCGTCTTCTATCCAAGTTTTTATCTGGCGCACTATTTTTGCTGAAATAGTATCAATATAGAAATATTTATCAGAATTATATTTTCCAATATTGGTTCAATCTAAGTTGTATTTCCATAAGGAGAATGCATTGCATAATAACATTAACTGTATCAATTCTACTGCACATGATGCGCATTTAGACAATTTATGAGGGTCTGGACGGGGGGGTCCTTAATTTTGTATTCTTTAGATTTTAAGGGCATTTTTCTTTATCTTTAAAAATAACGCATATTTTGTAAAATTCTCATGAAAATGAATTTAATATTATTTTTTTCTTTAAGTAGATGATTTCTGTACTTCTTTCATTTCTGTAATCAGTATATTGTTAACATGTTATTCATTGTTCCTTTTTACCCAATTATTCTCCATTCTTTACATTTTTTGCTATTTTTTCCTCTGTATTAATTATTTTTTTTGGCCGTTATTCTCTATTCTGTAAACCCCATCCCGATCCTCATTATTTTCTCTTCAGTGATGCTCGATGTCAAAATATTCCAAAGTAAAAAAAAACCTAATAGAAACGTTGAAAAGCTGATAAAGCCAAAAAAGTCCAAAAGTCAATTTTTACAATGGATACTTGTATTGACCTGAAATTTTCTATTTACAATTTTTGAACAGGAATCCCGAGTTTGTCCTGAAATAGTCTATGCAGTAAACATTTTTTCATCTAAAATAAATATTAATATCTATTCCAAATTAAAAGAGGTGAAACACGTACCTTCCACATTACGAGGAATAGTACTTTGCTTTGAATTAAGGCGTTTTGAAATGTCGTCCAGTTGAATTTTCATACGTTCCTCCAGAATACGGGTCGCCTGTTCCTGCATTTTAATATCGTCTATGATTTCTTTAATCATGTTCTTATTTTCTTTTGAAATTGTTTTTTGTTGCATCGAATCACCAGCCAGTTGGTCTTGCTGAGAATCAAGCGCTGCTACATGTTCTTTCAATGTTGTAATATTTCTAGAAAGTTCTTCACATTGAGACTTATATGCCATGTTCAAATCTGCCATTCCTAATAATTCGCATTGTTGTTTTAAAACAGCACTGCCTAATCTGTCTACTACCTATGAATTGAAGCACAAAGTTTATAATTTGTAGTTATTCGTGATATACGTTTGTTAAACTAGACTCTCTAAACGTTGAGTACGCACTCCTAACCTTTTCAATTGACAGATTATATATATATTAAAACGAGATTGTTTTCTTCAGCATGATCATCTGATCCTTTGATAAATAGCATTTTTTAGGTAACGAGAAACACATATTAGAAAATAAAAATATAGTATAATTTGCCAACAATAAAAAATAACTTACATCGTATAACTGTTTCCACACATCTTTAAAACTTTCATCATCAATTGTTCCATCCTTTGAATGCGCTATGGCATTTCTATAACACTTTATCCTAGCCAAATCAGCAGCAGGCGTTTGATCTTCTTCCCCTGGAAGCCTGTCGTATCCATCCTTGGGTTCCTTCTTGATATGAAAATGTCGTAGCAAAAGCGTCATTAGCGCAAGATCAAACGTAGCTGAACAAGCACTGCCTGCAAAAATAAAGAAATGAAGAAGATCAAATTAATTACCAAGGTAATCCTAATAGTTACAGTTTAAGCTCTCATGAAGTTTACGATACTTGGATATTTTTATACTCCTGGAAACCTGTGATATAATGGTCACGATAATTACCCAGATGATAACTACTGTTACCGATTTAGGACTTAGTCTGTTTGTTGTGTCGTCCATTTTTGGTTTTATCAGCGTTTACGCGTTTGTATGAAGTTTTGGATTTTCAAATAATTTGACCCCGATCATCATTAAAGGGGTATTATTTGCTGAAATGCGCATCTTGTGTAGAATGTACATCTTGATAAGGTAAAAAAAGCGGCACAATCATCCTTTCGTCATATTCCTTTGGGAAACCATTTCCCTCAAAATACTTCATTATAGTTTCAAGTCATGATGGACATGAAGCAGTTTGGTATAATGAAGCTATTGTGTAATGAAGCCAAATAAATCATAAAAGCCAATAAAAACAATTAACAATTATATTTTTGAACTTTACCAAAGAAACAGAATACACCAATTGAACAATCAACAATCCTTTATGTCGAAGAAAAAAGACAATACCATTACACAATAGGAAAAAAAAACCGACAAGAAAAAGCAAACAACATTCTACAAAACCCTTTACAGAAAATTTAGGACTGAGCAACAATTCTGAGTAAAATATACTGGGCTCTCGGTTATAAAATTTTACTCAGTACTCGGAGTACAAAATTTTAGCTCCAAATACCAAATCCAGCATTTTGATTAGTTAAGTTCTGAGTCTGTACACAACAGTGCTTGAAACACCAAATCTTGTTTTTTGATTGATTGATCTATAAGTCTGAGTCAAAAACCAGGAACCTGTAATCCAGTGTTCTTCATTGGTTGCTGTCTGTCCGTATTGTTTTCCTTGTTTTTGTGAAAATTTATTAAGAAAATGGGTTTTTTTCTTTTCCATTGTTTCACATTCTGTCACCCCGTGGCCTTTCATAGCTCATTATATGGTATGTGTTTTAATCAAAGGTGACCTGTAATTGTTCAAATCTTTGTCCTTTAGTTTTTATGGATAGTTGTCTCATTGGGAATCATACCATACAATATTGTTTCCTTATTCTTATTATTTTTAAAAATGTCTTTCTAGAACTACTTCCAAAGAAATCAATTAAAACCGACATACCATTTGCTGGAAATAAGATATTCCACTGAGCGTTACTCAGAACTTTCTTTTGTTTCAGAGCTTCAAGTCCTTTTCTTAACACGTTTGAAAGCTGAATGTTTAGCAAATTAGGTGGAAAGCATCTGTCGAAGTAAGAACGAACTGCATTTACACCTGGTCCGTAAACAACTGCCACAATCCGTAAATAATTCTGCTGGGATTGATCCATTCTTCTACTCTAAAAGTATATGTCCAAATGTGTATATTTATATTTTATTTACGAATTTCGTAAAATAGCATGGTGTTCATACTTAAGGTCATTTTGTCAGCTTAATTTCTTTGTCATAAATTTATCAAATCATTCAAATTTGTATCTTCTTTATCGGAAATGTAGGAAGTTGCTGTGCAAATATGATTTTGTGAATTATCTACATTTTACTTATGTATGTTATATCTTGTTATGAAAGGTTTATCAATGAAAAACATTTTATGATTATTTACAGCCACTTTGTTACAGTAGATAACGATTTATATTATATCAAGCTCTCTAATAATTGTAAATGAGTTTCACAGATACAATCAAAGATCTATCATCAACTCTCCAAATAATAAAAATATTTTAAATGTGTTACAACCGACAACCACTGACGAGTTTGCTGTATTGGGTCATGCACATGTTCCCGTGGTTACGTTAAACCAGTGATCTGAGCTCTCATTCCTCACCCTTTAATCTTGATCTGTTGAAAAACAGAATCGCTGGAAATATATATATATATATGGTGTTGCCGTAGAAGTATGAAGTGAAAAGTACAGGTTCCAGCCCCGCTTGGGGAGGAAGTAAAGAATCAAATCTACTCTAACATTGTTAGGTTGATTTTCTAGGCACTTTATAAATATTCTAAAGCCTGGCATTTCTTAATCATAAGAAATCCGATGGACAAGGTATAATTTACAGTTGTCACTACACATAGGCAGACATACATATATATATATATATATATATATATATATATATATATATATATATGCATCTTACTGGCATTGGATGGGATGTGTTTTACTTACTACTTGAAAGATTGTCGATAAAACGATTTAACGTTTGTGTGCAGATCATTTATCAGTCATTATCAAACATGTCAAATAAAATACAAAGCCTCATACAAATTAATTTAGAATTTGTGCAATTTAGAATATAAATGAAATTAACTTACATAAGTGTAAAAGCGTGTATAGAAGTCAAAGTAGTCTTTAGGCTTTTATTGATTTAACCGGTATACTTTTGAATCTATTCACTTTATGATTGCTCACACTTTTAATGTCATTTAAATTTATGAAAACCTGCATTTTGTTAGAAGATATGTATATAGATGGGCACACTGTTACTACACCAATGAACTACAAGTTCTGCAACTTTTTTTTAATAAAACAGCAAGCACGAGCTTTCAAAATCATCAAAGTATGAACGAATCCTCGAATCCTACCACCAGTTCTTCATCTTGAATTTCTGATTGACTTATTTACTAATCAGAAACCTAAATTGAAATATGTAAATTTCCTTTCTGTTTGTCGACTAGCTAGGACCAAGTGATCGAAGCGTTATTCTCATATCGTGACATTGTGTAATAACAATAACGGTATCAATTTTTCTGCACCAGATGCGCATTTCGACAATATATGTTTTTCAGTGATGCGTGAGGCCAGAATCTAATCAGAAGATTCAAAAATGCATGTTTATGTTAAACGAAAATGCAATATAATACAGTCTAACACAACATAGAAAACTAAAGACTGAGCAACACGAACCCCACAAAAAACCGGGTGTGATATCATGTGCTCCGGAAGGGTAAGCAGATCATGCTCCAAATGCGTCACTCGTCTTGTTACTAACACACAGCGGATAACCGTTTCAATATGTCTCTATTTTTAGTTTCTTTAAATTGTTATTGTTATGTTTGTTTTTCAGATGTGTAATCTATTTTCAAGTGATACGTTATTGACACAAGTATTATGTATATCTCAATTTCAAATTTTATTCATTATCTATATCAATACATCGATAGATAAATGTATTTATTGCAT
The DNA here is from genome assembly GCF_021869535.1 of Mytilus californianus. NCBI lineage: Eukaryota > Metazoa > Mollusca > Bivalvia > Mytilida > Mytilidae > Mytilus > Mytilus californianus. The sequence goes on along the minus strand of NW_026262679.1, from coordinate 52,474,837 downwards.
ATAGTTTATAGTTCATTTGATTATTCGCCAAAATCTATTATATACTGCTGCCAACCATGCCAACATAGAGACAAAATACAGTTGCAAACAGAAAACAAGTGTTTATTTCTTGTTTGTAGTTAACAACAGACAATAATCCCTCAAATATATTTATAAGCAAATGAAAATATGTTATTCAGTCATGCCCAAAGAAGCGTATAACCTCCAATAAAGTTTCTATTCATACAAAAAGGTCTTATTGTCAATTATAAAGACATCATTGATTCAAAAGTTTTCCAGCTATCCAAACTGCACTGCATTTATTTGATTGCTATTATTACAGTTTAATACCTCATACATAACAATAAATACACTAACGTCATTTCGTATTGCTTTTGTTATTTGTTTAGTTTTATATTCGTTTTATGCAAACGATCAGCACATACTTATATAACATTTCTTTTATATATTTGTTTTTGATCCAATCAATTAATTTGCGTCTTATCGCTCAAAGTTTTTGTCAGCAGTCAGCTACAGTCAGTCATGTTAAAACAACAGAAATATTTCTAGAAGGAGCAGTTAAATTTATCATAAAGTAAGTTTAAAAATAAATAAAAAAGACAAACTTACAGGACTATAACAATCTATTCGTTATCTGAATGACGTGGTTGCCGACCAGATATCTAAACATGAATCAGAAATCTAAATTAGGAAAATATAAAATTCCGACTTCTTTTTATAACCAGGTAAAGGTAATATAAAAGTAAAAAAATCGTAAAAGGTACAATAAAAATAAAAAGCAACAAATACAAAATGATGATGCAGACCCAAAAAGTAACAGTTATTATTAAATTTAAAATCAAAAGATACATGTATAAAATTTTTGTCAATATAAATAAAGCTACAAATCTGTCACCCGTCTTGTTCCTCACACACATCGGATAACCGTTTCAATATGTCTCTATTTTTAGTTTCTTTGTGTTGTTGTTGTTATGTTTGTTTTCGGATGTTTAATCTAATTTCAAATGATACATTATGGATACAAGTGTTATTTATATGTCACATTTTATTCATTATCTACATCAATACATCTTTAGATAAATGTATTTATTGCATATATGTTTTAGTCCATTTGATTCTCTGCCAAAATCTATTATATACTGATACCAACCATGCCAACATAGTGACAAAATATAGTTGCGAACAGAATACAAAAGTGTTTTTTTCTTGTTTGTTGTTACCAATAGACCAATTATCCCTCAAATATATTGATAAGCAAAGGAAAATATGTTATTCAGTAATGCCCAAAGACGCGTATAACCTCTAATAAAATTTCTATTAATACGTAAGATCTTGATATAAATTATAAAGATATTATTGATTCAAAACCTTTCCTGCTATCAAAACTGCATTGCATTTATGAAATTGCTATAACTAGTATTACAGTTAATTTTACAACAAATACATGTAAACGTCAATTGTATTGCTTTTGCTATTTGTTTAGTTTTTATATTCGTATTATGCAAACGATCAGCACATACTTTTTATATATTTGTTTTTGATCCCATTAATTAAATTACGTCTTACCGCTCTAAGTTTTGTGAGCAGTCAGCTACAGTCAGTCATGTTAAAACAATAGATATATTTTTAAAATGAGCAGTTAAATCTATCATAAAAGAGAAGCGAAAGAAACCAAAGGGACATTGAAACTCATAAGTCGAAAACAAACTGACAAACCCATGGCTAAAAAAGAAAAAGACAGACAGACAAACAATTGTGCACAAAACACAACATAGAAAACAAAAGACTGAGCAACACGAACCCCACCAAACACTGGGGGTAATCTCAGATGTTCCGGAAGGGTAAGCAGATCCTGCTCGACATGTGGTACCCGTCATGTTGCACATGTAAGTACAAACCCGGTAATAAGTCTAAATCGGTAGGTCACATTCGGGGAAAAGGGGACGAAATTGTAGTTACGACATTTGGAAAATATCCGCTATCATCTGTGAAACGGATATTCCATAACGGTCAACCAACTCGTGATGGCGTCTGTAAAATTGATGAAGGGATGATTTCAACTTCACCACTTCGAACTCTTGGTTTAATAGCTTCCTTGTGAGCAGAAACCCTCTATCAAGGAAATCATGATAGGAAATACAAGCCCTGGAATATCGTATCAACTGGGAGACATATACTCCGTATGCAGGCGCTGCTGGAATGTTGCTACATAGAAATGTAAAGTTCACAATTGGGAAACTGAAATCATCTCTTTTGTCGTAAAGTTTTGTTTTCAACCAATAAAGTAACTTTAAAAATAAATTAAAAAAAACATACTTACAGGACACTAACAATCCATTCGTTATCTGAATGACGTGGTCGCCGACCAGATATTTATACATGAATCAGAAATCTAAATTAGGAAAATATGAAATTCCGACTTCTTTTTATAACCAGGTTAAGGTAATACAAGAGTCAATAAATTATAAAAGGTACAATGAAAGCAAATAGCAACTAACACAAGATATGATGATGCAGACCACAAAAGTAACAGTTATAATGCAAATTAAAATCAAAAGACACATGTATAAAATTATTGTCTATAGCTATAAATCTTGTTTTATAATATGCGGTACATTTAGTAATATCTCAACCCATAAAAGCTTAGTTTGTAATAAGTAAAAAAGATAAATGTCAGAAAATATTAAAATCTTTTTCATTAATAAATATACATAATTTTGACTTGGATGGAGAGTTGTCTCATTGGCACTCATACCACATCTTCTTATATCTATTGAATAATTTTTACTATTGCTGAAATTTCCTAGATCAAAATATTTCTTTTAATGCCCCCCTTTTGCATGTGGAAAATGGGGAGACGGTGATAATATTTTGTTTTTTCAAATTGAAGTATTTACAAATGTTTGGAAGGTCTACCCTCAGCAATAATTCGAAAAAGAGGCTGAACCTTACCGGATTTGTAATAACATAAGCAACACGACGGGTGCCACATGTGGAGCAGGATCTGTTTACCCTTCCGGAGCACCTGAGATCACCCCCAGTTTTTGGTGGGGTTCGTGTTGCTTAGTCTTTAGTTTTCTATGTTGTGTCATCTGTACTATTATTTGTCTGTTTGTCTTTTTATTTTTGGCCATGGCGTTGTCAGTTTGTTTTTGATCTATGAGTTTGACAGTCCCTCTGGTATCTTTCGTCCCTCTTTCAAGGAGCGCAAGAATATCAATTACATCAAAACTGTAATATATATAAATAAGAATAATACCCATATATTAAACTATTTTCTATATATCGTCGTTACTTTCACCGTCAGTATTATATATGCATATCTATTACATTTCATATATTACAGTTGCTGCTTACAATACAGTTAATAAACTAAGAGTTCCATGTGGTGAAGTTGAAGTCTTTCATTCGATTTTTTTACGGACGCCATCACAAGTTGGTTAAATTGACCATTACTGATTATCTATTGAACAGACGACGACGGATTTGTTCTTACATGAGCAGCACGACGGATGCAACATGTGGAGCAGGATCTGCTTACCCTACTTGACATCACCTGTGGGTTTTGGTTGGGTTCGTGTTGCTTAGTTTTCAGTTTTCTATGTTGTATTTTGTGTACTGTTGTTTGTCTTTTCGTCGTTTTTCGTTTTTTGACATGACATTGTCAATATAAAAATAAAAAGATGTGGTATGATTGCCAGTGAGACAACTTTACACCAGAGACCAATTGACATAGAAAGTAACAGCTATATGTTACCTTACGGCCTTCAACAATGAGCAAAACCTATACCACATAGTCAGCTATAAAAGGCCCCGAAATGACAAATGTAAAACAATTCAAACGAGAATTCAGTTTGCTTTTGACTTATTATTTTGAATATTCCTTTTGTATCTTTCGCCTATCTTTTCCAATTGTCGGATCCACAATCCTGTCCTCTTTTCCTCGAATGTGATCCTATCCAATTAAACTTATCACCAAATTTGTACTTACACGAGCAATATGACGTGTGCCACATATGAAGCAGGATCTGCTTTCTCTTCCGGACCACAAGATATCATCGCTAGTTTAGTGTAAAAGGGGTTCTTGTTGCTTTTGCTTTAGTTTTAAGTGTTATTCTTTGTTCTTTTTAATTTTTCATCTTCTGTTTTGTTTATATCGGTAATAGTCTTGTCTATCCTTTGCCATGAAAGAGTTGTTTCAATTTCAAACTTTCCCATTTAGTCAAGTTTCAAGGTTAGAAAATTTAGTGATATCTTAGGGTTAGAAATAAACTCATCATATATACTAGGATTGAAATTTTGTACGACAGACGCTTAGAAATGAATCAGTAACAAATCCACTATTGCATGATGCCTTATCACTTGATATGATTTATCAACTATCTCATACGAGTAACACAGCTGGTGTCACATGTTGGAGCAGGATCTGCTTATCCTACAAAAACGCATGCGATGACCCCCGGTGAGGTTCGTTTTGCTTAGTCTTTATGTAGTGTTTTGTAGACTGTTGTTTGTCTTTTTTTGTCGTTTTTCGTTTTTTGCAATGATATTGTCAGTTCGTTCTCGACTTACGAGTTTGAATATCTTCCGCCTCTCTTTTAAAGATTAAAACACAAAACATTTGAATGTACCATAAAGTCAAGTATGCTAAAACAGGTTATGATGATGCTGGCCACAAATGTGACTTTTATCATTAAAGTTTCAAATCAAAAGATACTTACATAAAATTTATTATAAACTACAATAATAACTACAAATTGTGATTTATGATAAAAATGAAAATATTGAAATTTCAAATCAAGAAAGAAGTTGAAAAACATGGGGAAAAAAATTATTCTGAAAAGTTTTGCCAAATACGATTACGGTTATCTATGTATGGTGTTATATAACCTTAGTGTTTGGAATAATTCAACTTTTCATAAACATATAATTTATAGGAAATAAACGGATCAGTAATATTTCTTGTCAAAACAATTGTGCTGAATACTGGGCTGATGATACCTTTGACACGAATCGTCCGCCAACAGTTGTATCGACCAAGTGCAAGTGGTTGTAAAAGCTTATACAATATTCCAAGCTTAAAATTTAGTACACCAGAAGCGCGATTTGTCTTCACACGACTCATCAGTGGCGCTGGAATCATAATAGTTGGAATTCCAAATTAAAAACGCAGTTAAGAGAATTGAGAACAAAAAGTTCCGAAAAGCTGTGCCAAATACGGCTAAGGCTATCTTTGTCTGTGGTTGAAAAAACTAAGAATTTCGAATAACTCAACATTTTATCAACAGTAAATTTAAAGAAAATGAATATACTCGTTACATTGCATTTCAACACAAAAGTGTTGACACTGGGCTAGTGGTACTCTTAGGGACGAAACGTTCTGCAGCTGTGGCATCAACGCGCATTTCATCTTCATGTAGTTCGTCAATGGCACCCGAATCAAAACAGTTGAAAGTTGAAAGAAATGAACATTGCGATTGTTGAAAAGGACTCCATGCAGGAATTTAAAAAACACATTTTTGTCAACACAATTACTTCATATTGAGAATGGACTCTATGGAAAATTCAACAGAACGCATTTATCACCTCACGCTATCTGGAACCATAACATTAAAGCCTATCTTTAATTCGTTCTTCAATTAAAGGTAATTACAAGATCGACAAGATAACATTAAGTCACATATTTAAAAATATGGGTGAACCTCATTAATTTTTAAATCTATAAACTTTTTTTGTCTTTCATTGCACACGCCTAGCTTTGACTTTTTATTTATAAATTAAACGTGTTGACCTTGTATTTGTGATGGGTTGGTGAACATGTTTTAGTGCGATTTTTTTTTAACTACGTCCAAAGATTAGGAAAACCGTAGTTTTTGTAATGTAGAATTCGCTTATAAGAATTTGGATGCTGTCAATATTAGCAATATTTTCCATAAACATCTGAACAGAAAACAATACCCGATTACTTTAAAGACAAAAAATACACTAGACCTAACATTTCATATACCTCGTACATGTTCACACGATACAGACTCCATTAGCAGGGATGTGATTCATATACAAAAACTGCTCCAACAGAGGTATGTGGACGAACACTGCGTAAGTTGTACGGTCACCATCACGCATTGGTTGACCGATACAATTTGTCTGTGTTGCAACTCACTAGCGAAATTGTTTCGCAGTCTTAGTTCTTTAGATACCAGAATATTAGTCTATTCTTTAATTTCACCGATTGAGTATGGAGTATTCTAGCGAATGATGCATGCACATAAGGATATACTTACACTGTTTCGCTCCTTTTGGGGTTCATGCGATTAACTCAGTCTGTGCTCGTTACTTTAAGTTTTCTTCTTAATCAATTTATGAGATTTGAACATCAGTAAACTACGGTTGCTTATATTAAGTATTATAATCACTTACTGTGCCGAAGTTTAAGTACAAAATAAGATGTTTTTACCATTCTTTTATGAAAGTGTCGTCATAGTTTTAAAATAAGTGCTTATTGAAGGTTACAAATGGATTGAATTTATTAGCCTTCCATTTCCCCTGGATAAAAGGCTCCTTTTTGTACCACACATGTTCTCTCATTCATAATCAGTTTTACTCATCTTATAACTGTAATGATTATCTGTTTCACAGATGACGCCAGATATGTTCCTTTTGTCGTAAACACAATCCCATCCTCTTTTCCCCGAATTTGCCCTACCGAATTAGACTAATCACCGGGTTTGTACTTACATGAGCAACACGAAGGGTGCAACATGTGGAGCAGGATCTGCTAACCCTTTCTGAGCTCATGATATCATCTCCGGTTTTTGGTGGGGTTCGTGTTGCTCAGTTTCTAGTTTTCTATGTTGTGTTTTATGTAATGTATTTGTCTTTTGGTCTTTTTTCTTTTTTGCCATGGCGTTGTCAATTTATTTTCGACTTATGAGTTTAAAGGTTCCTTTGGTATTTTTCGCATCTCTTGTCTAGGTTGCCTTTCAGATAATGTTGTGGTTAATTTTGTTGTTGTGTACTGACTTATTCCCATATTTTCCACATCTCCTTTTACACAAAAGAAATGTATGAAATTATAAATTTAATGTGTATAAAATGTCTGTGCTTAATATAGTTCATTCTAACACAACCAAGAGAAATGAAAAGTCGTTGTACTGTAGAGAAATCATTTGACATAAAAACTCGTCAACGATACCAGGCTTGTAAATTAGTAAATCAGACGCGCTAACCGTCTATTCAAACCACTTTATTTATTTAAACACTTTATAATCTCCTCTGAAAAAGATATCAATTAAACCTAAACCTCTGGTTTACATTTAGATATTGCAGATTATGATTTTTGAACTATTGAAGGTAGATTGACGATAAAGGCTCTTAAAAACCACTACTTCATTGCGTACTTAAGTTTTAGGTTTACAAAGGATTCCCTATAATTAAGAAATAATGAGCAATTTTTGTGAGGTATCTTACAAAACAGGAATTCGTTGTTGGTTAATGTAAATATTTATTTAGAAACCTCGACTAGTACTTTTTGAGAAAGTTCCTCTAATGTGAATTGAACAAGTGAAACTGCGAGCTACTGCTCACTGATGATATCCCCGCCGCAACTGGATAATTTTAATAGTGTAAAAATATGTAAGTGTTCGGTAAACAGGAAGTTGTTGAGTGATGAATCTGAAAACGCATCACACGGTATAGCTGACTTATATAAACCCTGAAACCAAATTTCATGTAGTTCCTGATAAAGAGGCGACGAAAAATATTCATGGGACGGATGGACGGAATGACGGATGGACGGATGGACGGACGGACGGACAGACTGAGGTAAAACAGTATACCCCCACTTTTTTAAAGCGGGGGTATAATAAAGAAAAAAGAAATGAAACAAAATAGAAAATCTTAAGGAAAGTGATATAAAGCAGAATAATTTTTGTGTTTGTTTTCTAAAGGCTCTTTTATGGTACGATATTTTGAATTATTCTACAGTTTATATGAATTGTCTTTCTTTTAATAGCACAAACAACGTTTGAAAGTCTCGGTATATTTCTAAAATGTATGGATGCATGAAAACTGTATACAAGTTTTACAAGTCGACAATTATTACTCTAAATCTAGGATACTAGTATTTAAATTGCTTGTCTAATTGACATGATATGTAAATTGCTACATCAAAATACACCATATAATATGTAAATTGTTTATAAGCAGTTGCAGATTGCTTTATATAGTTAAAGGTTTATTTAGACCCAAAAGGGACCCATTTTACACCTACGCATTTTATTGACTGGTAGGATTTGTAACGGTTATAGATTAAGTTTTGCCATATCATGTGGACTGGGTAAAATTTGCAGCATTTAAGATTTGATATTTATTGGTTTGATAAGAATTGAGATTGCTGTGTACTGTTTTGGTTTCACATTGACCAAGATGGGTTGTCTCATGTTTAAAAGTACTTTGATTATGCGAGCATGCAGACTTATCTAGAACCTATTTTGCGAGTCCCTTAAATTCCAGGCTTTTGAATTACTTAGAAAAGATGAAGAGTTTCGCGAAGTATTTTATAAATTTAAAAGAAAAGCTTTATAAGAACAACAACAAAATTGGAAGACAGCCAACTTTATCAGAGGCGTTTTATTTAGATAATTTCCTCAAAGATGATTAAGCTAATTGTAATTTTGTTTCAGATGAAAATACATCTTTAAAAGCACATAGCAGGTCTGAAATATCGCATTTAAAATTTTGAACGACTGGATCATGATTTGGTTGTGGGCATACATTACCACATTATTTCCAACCGATTTAGGTGAATGGTATTCAGCGAGGACAGCGGTGGTCAATGAAAAAGGATAATACGTTTTGGGTTCGAACAGATGATGTAAATATTCTAGTTTAAATACGTGACATAATTTAATATAAAAAGGGGTTGTCGTTCGATACAAAAAAGAAATATATACACCGAGATCGTTTGATTATTACATTAGAACAAAGATACAATAATATTCGAGAAGATTTGAATTTTGAAGGAATAACTTTGAATATAAAGAAAAGTACAGATACCCATGTAAGTTGTTATTTCAAGTTTTTAATATTTTACAGCTTTTATCCTGTAATCAACCAACTATTGTACAAATAACAAGTATACAAATAAAGGTTTGCCTGTTTTCCTGATTTTGTCTTGTTCGAACAGTAATATTAAACGTAACAGTTTATTTCGGCAAAGCAACATTTGGAATTAAAAAAAACCCAACAAAAATCGTCAAAACAATTTTCCCTCGACATATTCGGCGCTAGTTTTACCATTTCGAACAATTACTCTCTTCTCCCTTTCCCCGAACCATGTATCTGTCTTTATTGAGTGAGTTGCAGTCTTGATTAAGTTCACTGAAAAAGCAATCAAATTCTATCAAATATTATAAGTGTTTGTCTTTCTACGTAGGTTATCCCGGGGACATGTCGTGCTTATGAAAAGCAGTATCATAATGTTTTTAACTGTTGTTTTTCAACGAACCCCCATAACCTTTTAAGAAATGCAAGTATGATGAGCTATATCATAACGTTATTGTGTCCCAAGTATTCCATATATTGTAAGTCGTAATTTCAAGAGAGTGATAAGGTACATTACAGTTTTCAATCATTAGAATTTGTTTACATTGAAGGGATGTTTGGGGCTTGACGCGCTCTTCAACCCACCATTTTCCTTCTTAAGTAAATATACTAAAATGAGGACTATGGCAACAAATCCTTAAACAAGATTTTAGAAAAGTATATACTTTATATGGGCACCGATTTCAGAAATAAATAAAATATATTGAAATCACAAAAGACATATAAAAACAAACAAAAACATAAACGGTGAACATTCGGTCTTTAAAGAGATAATTATGTATTGAATATGCCTAGCTCTTAATCGTTCAGTGTTTAAAAAAGTATAAAATAAATTTAGCAAAGAATGTCACGACAGTGCGAGACATAGACAAATATCCATTTTAGAATTAAAATGCAATGATGTCCTATATATTTAAATATTTTATTTGAAAAGCAGTGTTGCGTCTATCGTCATATTGCCTCTGGTATTGCTGAAACGGTTTTTAACTATGGTCCAACACTTGAGACTTCCCCCTCCTTCTCAAGGAATGGATTTCATACAGTAAATATTTCGTGATGTAAACAGTCTTTATGTGAGCTCAGACATGTTGGAGTGAGACCTACGTACACATAGTGTGTAAAGCGGGTAAATGAGTGTTTTTTTTAACAGAAAATACATCCTAAAATTTTCCTTTGCTACACGTATTTGTCTTGATGGTAATATGTTTTATCGTTCTAGAAATGGAAATCAAGAACAATGTTCACATGCTCTTACTGTGAAAAGCAGTCTGATCAAGCATATGTTATGCTTGATAACATAGAAATAAAGCAACATCATAGCTTCATTTCCATCAGAAATTAAAAGAATAAAAATTGACAATGTATATTTGTAAGGTGTACGCATATTATATACAATGTACACATATTTTTTATTATTTTTTCAAAAGGATCGTATTAAAGCTTACAGATTATTTATTTTGTTGTTTATTCAATACATTGAATAAGTCCCCAAGTTTATCATCAGCTCAGTAGTCAGTGCTGTACTGACATGATTTATAACAAACCTTTCTAAAATTGTTTACCTCCTAGGGGGACTGGGGAATAGAAATATGGTCACTTAGGTCCTCTTCCGAACGGCAGTAAAACCCTTGCCAAAGTGGGGCGTCCATTTGGCAGTGCGGAATGTTCAAGGTCGCAGCCACGTCCGGTCAGAATGGGGCGTGCAGAGAGAGTGCCACGCTCACTACACGTTAAGAATCCTTGCAACAGCTATTTGAGGGATCCGTTGGCGGCCTGTTGCATGGCAAAATTTCTCTCCATAGCCTATATACCATCATTTTCAGTGGCAGTCTAAATGTCCCGACCTTCAATCCGAACGTCCTCTGTTACAAGACCTACCTATTTGTTCTCGTCCTTAACATGTATGAAATATTTGCCACTAGACGTTAAACAACCAGCAACCAATCGTTTAAAATTTTCCGTTTATAAATTTAAAATTATAAAGAAAATCAGGTTTCAACTCCCTCAGGCAAAGTTGACAATATATGGATTTGGCTATTTTGAAGTCCTTTTTAGTCATATATGTCTTCAAATGTGTCGGATCTTATACATCCTTGGCTTTCAAATATTCGGTTTTGAACGTTCCGGATGAAGGTAAATCCAGAAAAACGCTTCGAACGCATGAAACTTATAAAGTGTTGTTTTCATTGTTTATTAGATATTCCATCCAATTCAAATGTTATTGTAATTTTTATGGAGGTGGGTACTCTTTTAGTAGAATATTTGGTTTCATATTGAATTATCTGACTTTTTTTACTGCTTTTCCTTAGTTTTCTTGCTCCCATGTTTTTTCGTCACTGTAATGTATATCAATCTAATATTATTGACTGTATTGTCTCCTTATTTTTATATGTAAAAAAAAGGAAGCGTTGAATGAAATTGAAAGGATTATGAGTCCCTGTACTCGGTTCTAAAGACCGTTTTAAAAAGGACCCAGTGATTTCATTTATATCGTAATACTGCAAGGTAATGGTAAAATGTTTTCAGAATTAAACATGATAATAATGTAAAAGTTATCATTAAATTGAAAAGGGTTAAATTTGATCAACATAGTAATATGTTTTTGTGACTTATCAAGAATATATAATATTGTCCTTCGCTAAATTACTGTTACAAAGTAGAAAAAAGTAAGTTTTTAAGCCAAAGAATGTCTTCTTTCTTATTCACATTTTATTAAAAAAAAAACCGAACCATTTGTTGAAAAACCCGGACGTTTTTTTTAAAATGTTGCTCTCGAAAAAAACACGGACAATATGAAACGCTGAATTATAAGTGAACTACAAGGAATTTGTGCGTCGCTTGTGATCAGAACATGTATATACCATTGAGAATAAGATGATTAGTCACGAATAAAACTATTATACTCGCGAAATAACAGTAAATCGAGCTGATCGCATGTAATATCACTCGACAAAATCCGATCTAGAAAGTGGACCGATTCACTCGAAAAAAACACGATATCAGCCGGACACTTTACCTACCGTGTATTTTGTCAAGATATAATTGCTTCTCAATCCTATTAACTAATTGTAAAGTATAATTAGTTTTCCATTGCTTGTTTAACAAAATATATAACATGTATAAATGAAATTATGCTTAACGTAGATAAATATACCAACAATAACCTCAAAATCCCTTCATTAAAACAAACACATTAAGACAAATATGCTTTGAAATTTAGTAAAATTACTCTTTTCCTTATTCTGAGCATACAAAGACAGCCACAAATGATTGTGTATTTCATAGTTGTTAAACAACGCATGAAAATGTAACTTTTCGAAGAAATATTACATTTTTATTTAGGAAGCCCAAACTAGACATGTAACCCCAGAACGAAGTAAAGGAATCTCTTTTGTGATTGCTACCTGAGGACGGACGCGCATGAAGATTAAATGCATGTACAGAACTGACACGCATAAACTATAAAAATACCAGAAGGAGCTTGGATAGTAATAGAGTCTTGATTGTTCAGTAACTATATCCATGTTTATAGTGATAACAGAATCTTCTATTAGTGCATGCTTTAAGGCGACTGTTGTAGCAGTAGTATATCTAGCATTCTTAAATTCCCCAAAACACACAATAAATATCGAATTATCACATGACATTGTGGTATTTCGCTTCGTAATGCTATACTGTCGATGAATTTTTGCATTGAACTTTACCTTTCCCAACTCATTCTGTATTCAAGAGCGTACAGCTCTAACTCAGGCTTCACGTCACCAGTGTCTGAGCCGAACGTTGATGAACCAGGGTTATGTCAAAGAACGTCCTTTTTCTAAAACAGTTCATCAGAAGATACCAAGACCTTGTTGAAAAATATTCCGTATCAACTTCATAAATAATACACGATGTTCTTGAAATAAAGATTCTAGGTACTGAGTTGTTTATCACCTTTTAAATTGCGTGTCATAGTGTTCTTTTTATTTGTCTTTGTATATTTTAACCTATACTGTTTAGTCCATTTTTGGAAATATCCTTTTAGTGTGGCTCGATATTTATACATCTTGCCATTGTTTTATTGTGCTATGATCATTTTTTGTATTCTTGTCTTTCTTTTTTGCTTATGTGCTTTGTCTATGAATGTCTATGCGCCATTTTGTTTTTCTTTGTTGACATGTGTATTTTTTTTATAGTGATTAAGATCATAACAGAATGTGAAAGCTGTACCCCAATTTTTGACATGTTTACAGGAATTCTATGGGAAATTTTCTTTGGAGTTCAGTATTTTTGTCATTTAACTTTTTACAATAAGGCAATGTTATACATGAGAAAAAAATCCTATCAGCGTTTCTATGAAGTTAAAAAAATTACGTTAAAATATAAATAACTTAAGTTTGCATATTTCCTCAGGTTCACTTCTATCTTCAGGTAGATAATTTCGATTCATTTTCAAAAGTGTTATGACGTGTTGGTGAATAATTATCAAATATAAAACGAATAATGTATTATGAAATTAATTGTGTCCTTTATCCCATTAACCATCAACGTTTTTTTGGAAATATAAATTCGCTCAATCGAGAGAGCCTGAGAAAAACTTGGTGAAATTTGTGATCTATGTTCGAAGAGATCGGAGGTTAGGTTTGTTTAATTTATCAATAATGCAACATATTCTTAAAATAAAATTTTAATATAGATACAAATTTCTTTGTATCTTCAAAGACATATTCATTAATTGTTTAAAGGGGCATTAGCTACGAGATATGTATATTATTTTTGTTCAATCATTAATGAAAGTGGAATAGAAAAATGAAATAATAATTCGCTTTTATCAGCTAGTTTGGTTCAACTTTGTCAAAATAAACTAACTAAGAAAGATCGCTGATGAATTATTCACTTGCAAGTGCATAATTCAAACTCATTGAATCCGTATTCATGTGACCTCCAATTAACCCCATAGCTGGAGATGGGTTACGCATGCACTATACGTGTTGAGCTATTAAAAGGAAAATAATGTCAACGTTGAAAGTAAAACTAGGTTTAACAATTTCGGAGATTGATTCGATCCACAAAACCTCATTCTTATACAAGGTAAAAACGATGATTAACATATTTGTTTAACCTATGCTATGAAACCAAACACACCTAGAAAAATCCAATTGCACGTGTTCGCTATCTACTTATATCTATATTTATGTTTATATCGGGGTATATGACCGTCGACAGTCTTCGGAGGTCACTTAGATGGTTAAATGGATGGCGTCTAGACTACACGAAATGCTGATACATATTATGGAGTTCATGCACCGTAAATTGCTTATTTTAGACTTTTTATAATTTGAATATACTTTTTAGTATGTTATAAATAATATATGTGAATTTGAGTCACATCGGGAACATGAATTTCATAGCTAATGCTCCTTTAAATATATGAAACAAAACTTACAACAATTCTACATCTGAACTATGCTTGATGTCTTTTCTTTTCTATGGTATCTTTTTGCTTGTTTGGAATCACGATAAAATATCATCAAGGTAACATCCATTCTAATGACATTTTTACCTTTAAGATACGTTAATGGAGAGATTAGTCTTTTATTGGATGTGTTGTTCTAATACAGACACGACCACTGACAATATAGCTATTAAAACCGTGTAATCAGTCTTCATATAGAATGAATAAATTATCAAGATGGCATAAGTATATGTCAGTTAATTGATTTTCTATAAATTTACTAATTTTAAATGAAAATTTTATCTGTGTATTGAGAGAAGAGGCAGTGTGTACAACAAGTTGACACAATAAAGCAATTTAAATTTCAGTAACGGAAGTTAGTGTTGAAATATTGATTATAATTGAGTTATATTAGTGATGGATTAATAAAAATAGTGAGAGTTGGAATAATTGATGGAGAAGAAATCGTAGAGAGGTTTTTGCAAAATGGGAAAGTTAAACAAACTTGAAATTGAATTTGACAATTCCAAAATTGTGTGTTATGCGGGAGAAACTCTTAAAGGAACTGTAGTAATCGATTTAAACGGCACCTTAAAAATTAAAGGTAAGGATAATTAAAAAGGGACCATTTTTAAAGGTGCACTATTAAAAATCATTATCATGATTAGAAAAGTAACAAAGTATAATACACAACAAGGATTGAGTTGTGTCTGTAAATGACAACTTCTCGTTAGTATAATTATGATAATGATAGTAATAATAATGGTAATAGTTTAAGGTTAAGACCTTTCAGATAACCTTAAGAAAAATGTGACAGTTTAAGACTTAAATGCATTTATTAGGGATAATAATAATAATAATAATAATAATAATAATAATAATAATAATAATAATAATAATAATAACAATTATAATAATAATAATAATAATAACGATAATAATTGTAATTCAATTCAATTCAATTCAATTCAATTCAATATTTATTGGAAAGAGCACAAGAGAGGCGTGATCCAAATACAGACAATAATAATATTAAAACAACATATAAATGAAATATAGATGCATGTAACAGCAAGACATAAGTAAATTCTATAGATACCATAACATTCTAATAATGATAATAATAATAATAATAATAAACACTGATATGCGTGAATACATCTGGTTCAGCAGTAGTGCAGTAGAACGTTGAAATAAAATGAAACTAAACATTAACCGAAATTTGTCCGACAGTAATTATAGATGATTAAAACTACTTTACTAACTAATTATGTATACATAATTTACGGAAAACTAACCTCTTGAGATGTTAAAATACATTATTATATGAAATTATATTGCTATATAGTTGAAACGTACTGTTGTACAGTTTTTTATAACGCTAACCTGACTTGTTAATATTGTATCATACTTCATAATCCTTTATGGCACTGTGGTCTTCTTTTTGTTCTGAAACTGTTTTACCGTTTCATCTAAACGCTCCAATATATGGGAGATAGATATTCGAAATTTTAAAGCGGCAATAAGTTATTTCTGTTGGTGCTAAAAATGCAATAGTCAAGGTTAATATGACTTTAGAAAAGGCAAATGTGCCAAAAGAGCAGGATACAGTTACTGCATAAATATTGTCGCTGTTTTAAAAAAAAGTCATCAGCTTTTAAATTACTTATCCTCATAGTTTACTGTAAATTCTGAAATTACTGTGAGTTTTTTATTACTGCTAATAATGCGTCTGGGTGAAAAAAGCAATAATTAGAACTTGCATTCTGATATCTGATGCATATATCTGCATGAAGATTTTTCATGAAATCGCAATTATTAATCTCACATTTTTATGCAGTCTTCAAAAGTCGCAATAATAAATGCACAGAATAATTTCTGAATTTACACTACTCTTAATTGCAGATGGTACCACCCTATAAATCTTCAAATCTTCGGTAATAACAAGTTAAAAAGATACAATTTGCATCTGACAAAGTTGACACGATTGTTCTACTAATGCCTATATGGTTTTTGGTAATCAAAAACGTTTCAATTCTTGACTCCTTTGTGTTTTTTTCTCGATCATACCTGATGAAGGACAGTCCTAAAATGTGTGCACGGAAATCGGTTCATACGTTTATTTATGGCGAGCGCGGCGAACGCGCTCAAAAACCATAATGAATCGAGCAGCTGAAATATTACAAATAGATATAAATGGATTCTGGTAATCGATTATTTGGGTTGTAAATGTGCGATAACCATGCCTTGAGCAGTAGTTTTGCTTTGTTTTTTCAAAGTAATCGTAAGAGGATTTGATAAATCCTGGGTCGGACTAATAAAATTGTTTGGTCAAACCTTTTTGTCGTCGGTAATATTACTCCGAGTCGCAGTTTCGGACCAGGTCAAACACATTTGACATCAAAAAGCCATGTAATGAGTATTGATGAAGAGAAAAAAATAGGTGAGGCAAAAGGTAAGACCTATACAAACTGCCAACCCAGTAAAATATGAATATTTGAACCTTATTTTGCTAGTAAAACAAGTGGCCTTGATTGACAATTTTTTTTGAAAATATTTATTTGCCCAACCTCCGTTTGCCACTACTAGATATAAAGGTTGTTTCTGAAGGTAATAGACTCTCATGAGGTTCTCATCAATACGTACTTTTACAATGTACCAATTCAGTGGACTAAGTTATTGCGAGAAAAAGAAAAATTGAAAATTTAGCAACAAGGATTGTTACAAAATGAAAATAGCACTACATTAATTTCGTTCTTCCGAATCGCTTTTCTGAATTAACCCTCATCCGGAACACTCAAACACAAACATATGAAAACTAAGGTTGCAGACCAAATCACACGAAGAGCTTTATCACTAAAAGGGACCTAATAATAAGCAAATTAATTTTCTAAGGTCAATTGTGCGTGAAGGAGGTTGAATTTAGTTTCTTGATAATTTCGTTATTTCTCGGAGAATTTAGGAAAAGTCAGTTATAAATTATTTCAGTACCGAAGTATTGACTGCTGATTTGAAGATGCACTCGGGAGAAGAAGAGTATACCAAACCAGTTTCGGTTTTAACTTTATCAATTCAGCATAAACTGAATTAGATATTTGCATCAGGCAAATGTGTGTACTATTTCGAAATGTAAGAATGCGATTGTTTGGCAAATGTATCAGTATTAGTTAGATTTCTTTGCCCAGTCAAATCCGTAATATATTGAATTTGACCGATTTTTCATCATTGTACAGTAATAACGTCGACATCTATTACAGTATTAAAGTATCAGTAATTACAAGCGGTATCGAGTCTTGAACATGTAGGGCGATTCGAGCTTATGCTTCATTTTTGAAGCCAGACAATGAATTTTGTCGTGAATTGAAACGACATTTCCTTTGTAAAAAAACAAGTTGCCATTAATAAATTAAAAAATATTTATTGTATAGATTTATATAATTGATAACAAAAATTTGATTCGCCAAGTTTAAATTGAAAATGTTAAAATGTTAAAATATTATGAAATAAATAATTATTTTTTATCAGTCGAGTTCAAAACTACTAAATAATTCATAATAAAGTACAAATGAAATAACATTTAGACATAATTTGAATAATTTGCTTTTTAAAAAGTGATTGCACATAATGTAATATTTCATTAAAATGCAAATTATGAATTTTGAAACAAAATTTGATATTTCCTTGTTTTCAATTCTAATCAATTTCATTATTTTCAGAGGTAATAGTCTTGTAAATATCCCCATTGACAATCAATATGAAATATTGAATATCGATTGCAAGCTGCTTTTAACATAATACTGATGCTATAACATTGTCAAGTATGCGGCTAATTTTAAAATATGATTTCCTGGAAAATTGTAGCAACTGTAAATGACCAGATTATTGCACGGATGAGAGAAATTCCCCTAACGATGCATGAATCACAATGTGGCTACGTTTGTAGGTATATTGAATAAAAGTGTAATATATAATTAATTTAATACACAAGTCTAAATTGAAAACAACGTTCAAACATATGATGGCGTTGGATAAAAACCGCAATTTGTATACATGTGCATGCAAAACACATTTCTTGGTAGAGGGGTCTAAATACAGCACAAACAACATTTTCCAAAAGACCAAAAAAGTGAAAAAGTATATTTCAACAAAACGCATTTGACTAGCAGGTCGAACAACGGATGTTCTTAAACACTGCAGACTGCCATGGCGATTGCCAAATAAACGGATCACCAAATGTAACAAAATGGATCTTAATCATTAATTTAATAAATAATAATAGAGAGAGAGAGAGGGAAAAGTTGATATTGAAATTCCGATAATGTTTACTCTGATAGCATGAACATTTAAACAACTACCCACACACTCAAAAGCAAACACCAGTTGATTAAAATGATAACAATTTCGCACTGGTTTCCTCCTTTTCTATGGAGTTTCGTTCTTAAAATCATTAGAAATTTAATGAACATTGGCCTGTTTCACTCGCTAACCTTTATAGGTAGAACCCCCTTGAAAAAATCTGGATCCGAACCGATATAATAATCATAATAGTAATAAATGAAACAACTGAGAAGTTTATCATTATATTTTTTTTTAAATTTGAATCATTACGTTTCTGTATCCTTCATAATAGATGTACATCAATATCCAATAAAGTCTTTTTGTACTCTCTTATCAACACATAACAGAGAATTCGTTTAATAATTATATATGAAAAAAGGAAAAACTTTATAATGAAATTAATATTGTTGTTCTCATAGCATAAACATTAAAACATCTACATACCCACAAGCATACACTAAATGATGACAGCGATAAAAATGGCGGACACAGAAAAGTCATGTTAATCACCTTGATTTTCGTTCATACACTCATTAAAAGTTTGACAAAAATTGGGTGGTTTATTCCTCTCCTTATAAAAGGAGGGATCCTTTTATAAGATCTGAATCCGAATAAGTATAATAATACTTTAAGTTATTATAATGCTGCTGATAATAATAACAATGAAAAAAGGAAAACACTGAAAAGATTATCACCATAAAAAGTGTCTATTTTTAAATCTTCAGGTTTTTGTGTCCTTCATAATTCATACAAATCAATATCCATTAAGTCTTGACTTTTTTGTACTCTCTTTTCAACATTCATTTATATAAAAAAGACATTTCTAACAAGAGAAAAAATTAAAAAAAAAAGATAAACGTCAGAAGTCATATCTAGAAAACGCACTACTGACATGATTACAAAATGACTTAGATAAAGAATATCAAGTAAATCTGAATGAAAAAGCTCTTGGTGAAGGCTTTGTTCTCGGTTGGCCTTGTCAACGCTGTCATGGAATAAAAGTTATTTATAGTAAAATTAATTCAGAAAATATTTGCCCTAATTCATATCTCGAAAACGTACTTACTGGTAGGGTGTATAAATTAATCAAAAATAGACTACCAACCTTGGATAGCGTGCTATAAGGTATTGGTTTTGATCATTGTTGAGGGAGGTACCCTGATCTATTATTGTTCGCATATTTGTCTTTTGGTCTTGAATGGATAGTCTCATTGGCAATCATATCCCTCACTTTATTTTTATAACGAGTAAATCAAAACAAAAAAATTCTTGAATGCTGGTGTTCTCAATTTATGGAATTTGGTCTTGATATATAAATCTTCGATCGTGGAAATCAAATTTGGAAACAAAATATTTTTTTTCCCTTCTGAAACAAATTATTATAAAAATAAGGAGATGAGGTATGATTGGTAATAAGACAACTATCCACCAAAGTTCAAATAAAGTGGATGTAAGCAATTCTAGGTAACCGGCCGGCCTTAAACAATGAGAAAAACCCATACCGTATGGTCGGCTATAAAAGGCCCCGATATGAAAAATATGAAACAATTCATTTGAGAAAACTAACAGCCTAATTTATAACAAAACAATTAACGAAAGACAAATATGACAGACATGAACCAACGACAACCACTGAACTACAGGCTCCTGACTTAGGACAGGCACATAAAGAATATGGCGGGGTTAAACATGTTTGTGACAGTGGTGTAACAGCACAACATAAAAACAGACAAAAACAGTTGAATAAGGCTGAACTCATCAGATCGATACAAAGTAGAAAAACATCATACATAAACACAGACCGGACGTGGCAGGGTATTTATCCATCTCTCATCCCTAATAACAAAAAGGACACTAAGTACTGATCTGAGGGTTCTACTCGCAGGTATTGACAGCTAGTTCAAAGCCAATAACAACTAATAAAAAAATCATGTATCTAAGACTATAAAATATCAATCAGTACACCCAACATCCAGTGTATAGACGTCATTAACAATCAGAGAAAAAACATGACCATGTGCAATGCCAAAATAAAGGATCGACAGATTGTAGTACCGTTAAAGTGCATATGTGTATAACAAAACTATTAGTATAATTTTAGTTTACTGATAACAAAATCAATATTTATACCAATAAAAACAATATTCAAAGATCTAATTACAGCGTTGAATTGGTTAAAGTTAAAATAATGTGAGGTTTTAACATGCTAAAACAAACTGAGTTCTGTCCGACAAAATGATAAAAATTTGAGAACCTAAAATCAGGTCATGCGTAAATACATATAGGTATGATACATACACATGTCAGTAAATCAAAATTGTGTGAATCTCAAAGATTATAATATACCTGGTCTTTAAAAGAGTTTCACTTTATGGTATAATATCTGCGCAGGAAAGAGCCACAGTAGCTTCCATATCCGTCTCCGCTTAAATCTAGTATATCTATTGCCTTTTAAACAAAAGGCAGTTTGATCATTTAACATGCTTTAATTGGAAAATACTTCTTACTATCAAATACAAAAAAAAAAAAAACATGACACTTTTCTCAAATTTAGCAAATAAAAAGAGAATTCCTCCTTACTCTGGGAAAATCAACCTAGTTTTTCATACGAAAAAGTTTATGGAATATTTTGTGTATCGAGATTGATTGCATAATTGATTGATTATTGCTTGTGTACCTCCAGTGGCACATATTTCATGCATATTCAGGATAATATTTCTTTATCCCTTTTAGCTTTACTAAAAAGGATAAAGAAATATTTAAATCACAAAGCCAGACACATGTTCTATAACGCTTACGTTTTACCTCACTTAAATTATTGTTGTTCAATATGGGGAAACTGTAATAACTTTCTATTAGATAGTTTACTAAAACTGCAAAGAGGGCAGCAAGAATAATTTTAGACGAACATGATTACACCAAACCTTCAAGCGAATTATTTCACGAATGTAACATTGTGCCGATTACACAAAGAATACATTATCATAAATCATTACTAATGTATAAGGCAAAACATGGCTTAGCTCCAGAATATATGTCCAGTCTTATTTTATCAGCTTCTGCAAACCAAAAATACAATACGAGATTTTCGTCCTCAGATAATTTTATAATTCCAAAACCAAATACAGAGTTGTATAAGTCTAGTTTCTCGTACAATGGACCAAAAGTATGGAATGCTCTTCCTAATTCAATTAAAAAATCAAACACAGTATTAGAATTTAAACATAACTACAAATCTATGTACTTTTAACATTTCCATGATATTTGTACTGTAATGCCATATATAATAATTGTTTATTGTATTTAAATTGTATTACATCTTTATTTATCATTATTATTGAATATGTATTGTTTATTTTTAATGTAATTATTATTGTACTAAGAGAGCCTTATTGAAAATTGGTATAATCCAAATGAGTTACTCTCTCTAAATAAAGATATTATTATAATTATTATTATTATTAAGGACAAATTAACAGTAAATACGATAGTTATATTCTGCTAGATAGATCGACCGGGATGAAGGGAAATTGCCACTTGAAATTGAATGTATGTTGAAAGGGGGAAGAACTTTTTGACGTGGAACAGGCCACCTACTGTCCACTGGGACGGCTTTCTTAACGTTCACAGAGCGTAGCATTCTTCCTACACGTGACATCGAATTTAACGTTCAATTCTTACCGGAAGCCGTACTTTAGCATGGGTTTAAGGTCAAGTAAACAGTAGATTGGCTTTGTCACAGATTATGGTAAAATTTTGCTTGTAACTTGGGCTCGTTGCATTATATATGAAAATCGAAAAAATAATACCTTATCTCTTTTATTTTCTGAAATATTACTGATTGAATTCTTTCAAAATAGGTGAACATTTTTAAAGGAAGCACATGAAATCGACGAAAAACGTTCATAAATTTACCTTAAAATCAGCAAATTTTCAATTTTTACTACAGTAACTAGTATATAGATTTTTCTTAAAAATTATATGTTGTTGACACATAAATTTCCGTTTTAATAAAATAATCATATGGTCACCGACTTCGTTTTTTGTGTATTAACCAATCCGTTACCTTGCAGGAAGTAAAGAAGGTCAAAATTCGACGTTTTACGGTCTACAACGCGATGACGTTACGATTATTTCGACGTTTTTTTTTTTGGTATTTTTTCATCTAGTACACCACTTTGATTGATGTTTACAGTAAAAACGAAGTCGGTGAACTTATCATTATTTTACATCATTAAAACGGAAACTTTTGTACCAACAACATGTAGTTTTTTAAGAAAAATCTATGTAGTAAAAATTGAAAATTTGATGATTTAAGGACAAATTTAAGAACGTTTTTGGCCGATTTCATGTGCTTTCTATACAAATGGGCACCTATTTTGAAAGAATTTAATCAGTAATATTTCAGGGGAAAAAAGAGAGATAAAGGCATTATTTTTTCGATTTTCAGATACAGTTCAACGAGCCAAAGGTGTATGCAAAATTTTAAGAAAGTCCTTGACATAGCCCGTTTACTGTAACTTGACCTTAACTTCCCGACGTGAGAAATCCAGAGATAAACATATCTCTATACCCTAGTCGACCCTTGGAGTGTTGTATATATCGAGATGACAGAATGTACAACTATAAATCGATTGTTATTTACTGAACACTTTTCTTGTTTGTTCAGTAAACTATAATCTAACAGGGATGTCCTGTCAATGAAATTTTTCAATCTTTTTTTATTTGAAAAGAAGGATTTATTAATCAGGGAAAACGTTAGGCGTCATACAGAAAACCATAACCTATTCGTTATACAAATAACCAATTAAAAACCACATGATTGTCAAACAGGGAACAGCTAATTTTGTTATTAAGCTTTATGTATAAACAATATGAATAGCTTTGATAATGTTTACTTTTTTGCAATTCATTTGTAAATATGAAAAAAATGAATATCAATTGGCCAACTGTTTACTTTTTTACACTCAAAAGGCAAATAAGGAAATAGAATAAATTACCCAACTTGTCGTCCGCTGTATACTTAAAATACTTAATTAGTAGTTATTATCATCAAATATTAGTAAGTGAAAAAAAATAATCTGGCCTATTCAGTTGCTAAAAAAAAACATTCTGGCTTCATCTTCAGCAAGTATGACATGTATGATGTATTTGATGAAAATATTCTTGCTTTGGATTGACTGAAAAAAAATATTCTTGCTCGGTTAGCATGATGAAAAAAAAATGAAAAAAAATATTCTTGCTCGGTTTGCATGATGAAAAAAAAATCTGGCTTGACAAAAAAAACAAAGCCCCCCCCCCCCCCCTCCCCCAGAAAGTCAAATGGTCCATGCCTAAGGTTGGAATTTTCTTTAGCAGAGTAGACATTACTGACATTATTTAATTCTTTAACGGGCTCTGTTGGTTATATAGCCCCTGACGTATTCATATAATATCATTTGCTTTCAATTTTTTGGGTTTGGACGTTCCTAATGAAGTAAATCTAGAAAAGCGCTTATATTTTAAGTGTATTTATATTTTGTAAAAGAGAAGCGAAAGATAGAAAATGGACATTAAAACTCATAAGTCAAAAAAAAAATGACAACACCATGGCAAAAAAAAGAAAATACCAAAAGACAAACAATAGTACACCAAACACAACATAGAAAACTAAAGACTAAGAAACACAAACCCCACCAAAAACCGTGGAGGTCTCAGGTGCTCCGGAAGGGTAAGCAGATCATGCTTCACATGTGACAAATGTGTTGTAAATATGAAACCAACTAGAAGGGATAGGGTAAAAAAAATTAATATCACAGGACAAACTAGTCAAATCAAACCAAAATCAACAGTAAAAATGTACAGAACTATAAAAAAAAATCCCACAAAAACAGGGGTTGATATTTAGTGATTCGGTAGAATAAATTTATTCTTCATCGCATTTATGTCGTAATGTTCAGTGTTTGAAGCCGGTAATCAGTAAAATGTGGTTTTGGTCAAAATTAGTAATTAAATATGTAAGGCATTTAAGGTATTGATAAATATATCTGCCTGAACGATCAGCCATTTTGTAATTTCAACAGTGGCAAAAAGAGGGAGAAGAGATCAAGGGGTAGTCGAAAATGTAAGTCCAATAACTACTGACATAAACCATTACCTAAAGGAAAACGACAAAAAGACAGATACCAGTTCATAAAAACACTATACAGACAGATACCAGTCCATAAAACACTATACAGAGAGATACCAGTCCATAAAAACACTATACAGACAGATACCAGTCCATAAAACACTATACAGACAGATACCAGTCCATAAAAACACTATACAGACAGATATCAGTCCATAAAAACACTATACAGACAGATACCAGTCCATAAAACACTATACAGACAGATACCAGTCCATAAAAACACTATACAGACAGATACCAGCCCATAAAAACACTATACAGACAGATACCAGTCCATAAAAACACTATAGAGACAGATACCAGTCCATAAAAACATTATACAGATAACTAAAGATTAGTTGGACACAAGATCTTGAGAGGCGAACATGTATTTTTTTTTATCAAACATCCTTTGTAGCTATTAATAGTTACAATTCCGTGTATGAAGCAGACTTTGCTGTTTCAGTAGAGTGATTCCAAATTAGATAAGATCATTTTGTAGATTACATAATATAATTTAAAAAAAAATATTATCATTAAAACAAAGAACCTAATTTATATAGCGGAGGTTAAAATTAAAGTAGAGATCTAAGATGTATTTTTTCATTTTTAGAATAACATCCCTGGAATAAATCATGTTCTTCTCAGGAAAAATGAAAAGATCCCTTAACATAACGTTCCGCTGTATAAATGATATCCTCTCCCTTATCAATTCAAAGTTTATCCGACTAAGTTGAACTCATCTTTTCCATTGAACTTGGAATAATTGATACCACAGATACCGATAAGTCTGACTCATCTCTTGACTTGTATCTTGAGAGAAAAAAAGAGAAGGAGTATACCAAGGAAAGATTCAAAGTTACTAGTAATACGTTCTGAAAATGTCTTGCAATAAAGGAAAAACGACGAAAAAACAAACACGTCCTAAAACACAACATATAAAACAAAAGACTGAGCAACACGAACCTCGTAAAAACCAGGGATGATCGCAGGTGTATCAGATACATTCCATTTGCCACATAAACACTACAGATACCAGTAGTAGAGCAGGATCTGCTGACACTTCCGGAACTTCCGGAGATCAGCCCGGTCTAGTTGTCTGCATATCATTGTAGTAGACTATTGTATGTCTTTTCATCGTTTTCCTTTTTGGTCGATGTTTTTTTTTTCTTCTATTTTCTACGCCCTTTTTGTATAATCTGCCTTTTTTCAAACGACGTAATCAATTAATGATTAACAACAATACCTTTTTTTTCTTCATATTTTTTTCAATCTGTGTGGTTCCTTATTAAGTAATTCTTTTTTTTTTCAAAAACCAGATATAAAAATAAAAAAAGTACAAAAAGTTGAATATCATCAACACCTAATTTCAATAATTTAGTATGGTGTTTCAAACATAACATTGATATACGATTGCGTGAGATAGCACTATAACGTTTTGTCTTTGTGAATGGATTTTTTTTATTTAAAACCTGATAACATACGTGCACTCACAGTTAAGATAGGCATTGTAATCTAGTATTCCGTTATATTAGTGTAAAGTGCTTTTTCTGCATTGATTTCTATTGGCGTTCATTTGTGTACGTCTTGTTAGTCCACTAATCGGAATTAATATAAAAAAGGGAAGCTTGAAATCTAAAAAAGACAAAAATTAAATCCACCACAAATGCATGGGCATGTGCCAAGTCCTAAATATCTTATTCTATGTCATATCTTAATTGTTTGTTCTTAATATACGATCTTCCAATTAATGCATTTTCCCGGAAAAATTTGACGTCACAAAGCAAATATCTTCACGTCACAATGTCCTATGACGCGTTTTCCCAAAATGACCCCAGGTCAACCGGGACAGTTCATTCATAAAATTGAATTTGGGAAGTCGTCTATCGGAAAATCTGTTGATGGCAGATGTTTGATTGTTTTGTTTGGTTTATGCACTTTATAGACTAGGGACAATTTCGAACTAGACATAATGTGTACACGTATGTCTACTGTTATAGAGTGCGAGTTGTCCTCTAGAAATCTTTTTAGTGTTTTTATTTTCGTCGTTGGGTTACTGTCTCATTGGCGTGTGCCCCACATCTTCTTTTCATTTATATTTCTTGTATTACAAATCTGTAAAATGTCTTTCTGTTATTGGACTGATTAACAATCTCCTTGTACCTTTAATTGCAGGAATACGGCTTCGTTTCCATGGTTACGCCAGTGTTCACTGGGTAGAAAGATACTCATCAGGAACTGGAAAGAATAAACGAACCGTAGCGAAACACTTTGATGCCGTTGAACAGTATTTTGACCATTCAGCATACGTTTTTGGTAAGTACCATAAGCATTCTAAAATAACTCTTTCCCCCAGAATTACAAGGAAGAAAAGAGCTTGTGAATTGTGTCAAAAATATACTCTTAACACATTTGTTTCTATTAAACAACATGTTAGTAAATAATTGAGATATATACCACACGAAAGAAACGCATAATTTTACTATTGCATCTAATGTTTGCAGCGGAAAAGAAATGTGTTGAAAAAAAAATGTTTTTTCATAAGACCATATTAACATTTTATCAATTGTTTTTCTTATTTTTATTTCTCTTTTGGTTATGGCATTGTTTGATTGACTTCGATGTTTGATTACCTATTGCTGCCTTAATGTTCTTTCATCTATTATTATCGCACAAAAACATTTAACATGAACCATCTACATGTGTATAAAAGTTGATGACGTGGTAGACAAAATGACCAGAGAGAATGAACCAAATGAATTATTGTACTGATGCTTTCCGCGGCCAATTTGCATGTTTTGATGGAAACTGTATCTGATTTGTTTAAGTGATGCTGAATATTCTAGATACATATTGTACTCTCTAAATGACAGAACTTTTCAATATTAAAGTTTAAAACTCCTGTATTCAAAAAGTTTTTGGTTTTTATGTTTTCAAACGTTATATAAATGTTTTGCATTAGGAATCAGACGAAGGTTATTCTGGAAACACATGTCATGCACAGGGAAAACGATATCATAAGTTACAAATACCGTATTAACATGATTGAAAATATTAATTAATTAGCTACCTTCATAAAAGACTCGATTTTGGTTAATACATGACTGTGGTCCTGAAACGCCTTCAGAAACATGGCGAGCGATTCAATTTTTCCGGTTTTAGTCTTATTCCGAATTTTTCGTAACAAATCACAAATGAGTACACGAATTCCCACGGATCTGAATATCTTGTTACTGACCGATATGATGATAAATAAAGAAGGCAAGCATCAATATTCTTCGGAAGCACATCTGGTAACACCTGGCTTATATCAATTCCCAACACATCCTTTCCATGTGGTCTTTGGTGGATAGCTGTCTCATTGCAAATCATACAGCATCTCCTTTGGTCTTTGGTGGATAGCTGTCGCATTGCCAATCATACCTCACCTCCTTTGGTCTTTGGTGGATAGTTATCGCATTGGCAATCATACCACATCTCCTTTGGTCTTTGGTGGATAGCTGTCTCATTGCCAATCATACCTCATCTCCTTTGGTCTTTGGTGGATAGTTATCGCATTGCCAATCATACCACATCTCCTTTGGTCTTTGGTGGATAGCTGTCTCATTGCCAATCATACCTCATCTCCTTTGGTCTTTGGTGGATAGTTGTCGCATTGGCAATCATACCACATCTCCTTTTTAAAATTTATTGATACAACCTAGAATGTATTATCTTCTTTTTTTAACTCATGTCTTTTTCACATCCGATTTGACTTGTATTTTTTATATCTTTGTGATCAAAGATACTAATTCCCCTAAATTATAGTTTTACACAAATGATGAAAGGTATTTTGGCGAATAAAAACCACAGGCAATGAAATTAACATAACAAAAGCCTTGAATAAATTCCGGAATATTTAGTGACTTCAATCGTTGTTGAGAATAGACAGATTTAACCACTATCGGAGATCAAACTTCAGATATCAGCAATGGTAGTATTAACCTGTAGTACGTTTTTGTTATTGACAGAAGAGGCTTTCAATATATTTTTACAATATTTTGATCGATGACACTTGTCAGAGTAAGCTTTAGCGGTTTTAACAATATTTTGATCGATGCCGTTATGCTGATTATGTCTTTTTCCTTTCTGTTAATTTCTGTTGCTTTTAATTCTACTAAGTTCATAATTATAGAGGTAACTGTAGTATAAAAACTTTTTTCATATATCAATATGTCCTCTATTATATTCGCAAGCGGCGGATATAACAGTTGAGTATGATAGGGGTTGGGAAGATGACTTGAGAAATAAGTCACGCCTTTTTAAAACTTTTTTTACAAGCAATGTTGCAGTTATAGCATCCAAAGTTTTGGAGGTGTGGTCAACTGCCCCCTGCTTCACTGTCAAAAGGTCCATATAGCTTTATATCATAACTTATGCTTTTGAAACAACTATACCATTAAAAACAAATGCAAAAATAAAATATTAGATAATAATGCAATCATACTTTATGTGTCATGTTGTCAAATAAAAATATGTTTAAACAAAAATTAAATTTGGCGCGTTCGGAAACCAATACTTGAGGAACTATATGCCCAAAAAGTACATAAAAAGAATAGCCGAATCAGCCAAGATCGATTTTGCTTGAGGGAGTCGGAACTGTATATCATTTATAAATTACCCCCGAAAAAATTCAGAAAGGTTTGTTATGAATCATGTCGGTGTAGAGGCACTGACTACGTACCGCACTGATGTCACCCTGGAGGGCTAGCAGTACTGCTTGAAAATGAATATACAACAATTATAAATTCGATGAGTTTGAAGCGCTTTCAAGGATCGCTTAAACTCCAAAATTTGAAATCCAAGAATGTATAAATAATTGAATACTTGAGAAACTACATGGCCAAATGTATAATACTAAATAAAATTGAGAATGGAAATGAGGAATGTGTCAAAGTGACAACAACCCGACCGAAGAGCAGAAAACAGCCGAAGGCCATTAATGGGTCTTTAACACAGCGAGAAAACCCCCACCCTGAGTCGGGCTTCAGCTGGCCGAATAAACGAATGCAATAGTTGAAAAGTCACGTTGTATTTCTTTAAAGAGAGAATTTCTTTTTTCATAAAGTAAAATACTGGACTTTTTTCGAATTTTCAGTTTGAATTTTGTAAAAGTATACAAAAAGCATGAATAATGTTTTTAAAAACGAATCAGACTATATTTCATGTTATTGTCATGATTGACATAAAATAAGCAAAAATGATTTTCAGGTTTTAGGATTTTCATTTTCTTTTCCGAAATCTGGCAACGTACGAATACAAAGTAATGCAAAATTTTGTTCGTGGTATTTAATTATTTTCAGTTGTATAAATGCGTTCATTCAATGTTTAAGTTATCGTCCAAAACGGATCAACATTACTTTTTGTCCACCTTTCTAAGTCACACATTCTTGACAGGAAGCCATTGACCTTTACCTGATTCTGATTGCCAATTGTATCAAAATGTTTGTTGAGGTTAACGACAATTGTTAAATGTATACGCAACTGTTCATCCTGGTCTTATTTATTTCAAAGGTCGATAAAATAAAAATGATGTAATTATATGCACAATAGAGAAATCATAGTATTACGTTGAAATGTGTCCATTTACTAACAAAGTGCATTCTATTTAAGCGCATCCCTTTTAGAAGATTTCTTTTTTTAGAAAAAATCCATTCGTTCATCAATAATACTTCAAGCTATTTTTGAACAATTAAGTATCCATTATCCTGATTGATGTTTAATATCATATATGCTCTTATTTCACTCTTGTTTTGTGAAATATGTTAAAATGATATAAAATCCAATTATTGTTTTTGCCTGTTCATGGAAACGACACAATAATAGATAAAAACGACTTGTTATAGCTTTTACATGATCACTTTGAGATTTTGTTATTTTGGATTTTTTTTTAAATAGAATAAAAAAGGATAGTGTGAATCAATTTATGACACAAAATCACTATACGTAGTTATATAAAAAAGACTGATATGCAGGTTTGAATCATTTAAAGATTTTCTTTATCAATGAAGGAAAATAATTAAACCAGATATAAAGATATTTAATCTTATTCCATGAAGATGTATCATTTGTCTATCCCTGGAATAGATAACCGTAACTGTATTTGACAATACTGTACGGATTTTATTTTGGACCTAAAAGCTCTTTTTAAAAGGATGTTCGCTACTCTTTTTCAAAATAACACGCTTTTTAAAAGACTGATATAAATTGATAGTATATAAATAAAGAAACTAAAAATGCTGAAAAAAAATGAAAAAAAATGAAGGGTCCGTGTGCTTGTTTTCGAGATATAAGCCATTGAAAATTTGGTGGGAAATGATTTTTTCTAGATTTTTCATACATATAACATTGTCACCTTTTTCCTTTCAAAAACTATGAAAAAATAACAAGGATTTTATAAGATTTTTAAATATGGCTTTTTAAACTAAATATATATATGTAATAAAATTATGAAAAGAAAAGTAGGGATTAGGGGGCAAAATTTTTAATGGCATTACATGGATAAAACCAGAGGATTCCGAAAAATCTTGCAAAAATCCAAAAACAAGAGGAACGAACATCTTTAACTTCATACTTTATTTGGTTTTTTAACCTTTTTTAATTCGAGCGTCACTAATGAGTCTTTTGTAGACTGACTGCGCGTCTGTCCTGCACAATTATTAGCCTGGTATATTTGATTAGTTATTAGCAAAGAGATCATGTAATTTTGTTTCCGTTTTATCTATTTTTATTATAACGTTAAAACAAAATCTATAGGAGGATTATAATGTTCAAGGTTATAAATATAGGCAATTCAGATTTTTATGGTTGTTTAAAACGTCTAATTAAAAAACATATTGGACCAAACAGTAAAAATGTCCAATCACAAGCGAAGACCCATTTGATGGAAGGGGACAAATCCCTTAACACTCTTTAATGAAACTAAGAAAATGTCCCAACTTTTCAGACTTTATTGCCAATGTATAACTTGTCAAATTCTTAAAATTCTTTTAATGAAAAGATTGAGCTTCAAAATCTTTAAAATCGAGTTGTTATAATGGTATGAAAACTATATCTGCATTGTTCTTTTTTATTTGTTTAACATTACTCTTTATCACTTCATTTTGCCTTATCCTTACACCAGACTTCTAGAGTAAAAGATTTAGATCTATGGTACAAACACTTTGGTTAATCACGAGCTTTACCAATTGATTTAAAAAAAGGAGTTTAAAGTCATATATTACATATGTATGTATTCTGGTAGTTTTTAAGTGAAGTCTTTTGAATGGATTTACATCCATATATTCATGAATTCATGCACATTATCAAAATCATTTAAATATTTTTTTCCTGTGGTGTCTGTCGTTGATGGAATATGTTCGTTGTTGTTCTGCGGTTTGCAGGTTGTGTCGACTATTTTATTATGTGTTTGTGCTATATTTCTGTCACGTAGTGTTGTCATTTTAGCGATATTTTTTAACATTGTCATAACGCGGGAGGTTTGGCTAGCCATTAAACCAGGTTCAACCCACCATTCCTTCTTAAAATGTCCTGTACCAAGTCAGGAATATGGCAGTTGTTATTAAATAGTTCGTTTCTATGTATGTTGGCGTTTGATTCTGTTGCCATTCAGCGTTCCTGTTGTTCTTTTGTTTTCCTCTTATAGTTGATGTGTTTCCCTCGGTTTTAGTTTGTAACCCGAATTTGTTTCCTCTCAATCGAATTATGACTTTTGAACACGGGTATACTACTGTTGCCTTAATATATCGTTTTGATAATTATGTGGTTTGAATGCTGTCTCATTCACATTTCTCAATGTAATAAGCTATCTTATCTTCTTTTCAGGTAAAAATTGTTTGTTTTTATTCATTATTTTTTACATGCTATTTGTTACCTTTTTAGTAATATTAATCTTATTGTATTAATCAATGATGCCAACAGGGTCTCTTAAAATGTACGATTCATTGACAAACGTATGGACTTTTCTAACGAATGCGTGATATCAACGCTCGATTTACATATTTGTGTTTAATATTTCATTTTAAATGTGCTGATGTTAATTTGATATTTTTTTTTGTAAACGATTGTTACGATAAGAAAAAAACATTATTAAGAAAGTATGTACATTTTGTTTTCATATGTTTTGCAATTCATTAAGATTTCAAAAAATCAATGTTCATTAAAGACAAACAAATAAATATCAACTGTCCGGTAATGAATTTTCCATGCACTATTTTATAACATTTCATTGTTTGTCATGATTGTTTTTTTTCTACATTAAATCTTCTGTCTAATGTGTTGGAAAACACCCTATTTCGTAGAAAAACGTGGAGTTCCACTTGATTAAGAAACGAAATGAAACACCATTTGTTGAGTGAATAAAATTCTAATTAAGTTCAAAAGATTCTGTGTTTGTTCATCAGAATGATGAATAGTTCCTGTAGCACTAAGGACACATACACCTATTGTAGTTATTGATCAGTATGATAATATAAAACCAAATATTGCCTATTTAGAGTGGTCTGCATTAATATCAGTTTTGCATAATATATCGCTATGAAAGAATCATTATACAAAGCTCCATGTTCTAAGACCATGAATCGTATGCTTAGTATTATTATATGTAGTTTAACGGTGTATTTATGTCTTTAATTCTATTGACAGTAGCTAAATATATGATGTAAAATAACTATAACAGCTCCTTTAAATTTTTTTTAAAAGGTGTCAGGATAACCCGATTTAAAAAAAAAACCAGAAACAACGCTGTTGTTATTGTTCTTCAACTTAAATAAAGTAACAGTAAAGTTTACAACACTAAGCGAAAACCCACACCTTACTGCAATGGCCCCTAGCAGCTGTTTATATTTAATGATATTTGTGTTAATGTGCTATTTATTGTCAATCCTGAAATACTAACATGCAACAATTTTGTTGTTATATGTTAATTTTTTAAGCCTTTTATTGAATTGAAGGTCTTTGTAGATCTTCGATATAGTGTTGAATTTATTATCAACCTGTTTTAGACTCGGAAAATAATAGTATATCAATGGATAGACACTTACCAATTCAAAATGAAAACTGTCAGTTGACCTCTTAGATTAGAAGTATTACTGTTGAGTTGCTGTCGTATTGTAGTATACCCAAAATATTTTTAATGCATACTTAGTTTCAGTCAGAAAATATTCATGGAGGTTGTATTTGCAGAGCTTTCCATATAGTTCAATATCAGACAACTATGAAAAATACTTTAAAGGTCCTAATTGTATATAAGTAATAACATTTTTACATATGGATCTGGATCTGATTACCCTTCCGGAGCACCTAATATTAACCCCGGTTGTCTGGTGGGGTTCGTGTTGCTAAGTCTTTAATTTTCTATGATGTGTTTTTTGGTTGTATCCATGCCATTGTCAGTTGTTTTCGCCTAATGAGTTTTAATATCCCTTTGGTATCGCTCGCCTCTCTTTCATACATGAATATCATTTCAATGTATCTTGTTTTTTTTAAATATAGAAAGTACATTTAGTACTTGGACACCAGCGATAGGACTTCCTGGAAAATATAATCGTATTTGCACCGAGAACTTTTACGACATTAACATGCTTCCTGTCTAGGAGAATGTCTGTGTTTGTTAGATTTATTGAATAATATGGATTTGTAAATTCTTATGAATTATCATTTTGTTTTTATTCAACTGATACTATATTAAGTCACAATAAGCATTGAAAAGTAAATATATAGCATGACTATTTCAAAATAATCAAAATGAAATATGAAAGCCTATGTAATTTACCAGAACAAAACGAACAACAACGATTTATTGGAATAATAAACGAATCAAACAATAATGCTTACACTAATAGAATATGTGTTTATAAGGCACGGCTTACACTAATAGAATATGTGTTTATAAGACACGGCTTACACTAATAGAATATGTGTTTATAAGGCACGGCTTACACTAATAGAATATGTGTTTATAAGGCACGGCTTACACTAATAGAATATGTGTTTATAAGACACGGCTTACACTAATAGAATATGTGTTTATAAGGCACGGCTTACACTAATAGAATATG
The DNA here is from genome assembly GCF_021869535.1 of Mytilus californianus. Taxonomy (NCBI): domain Eukaryota; kingdom Metazoa; phylum Mollusca; class Bivalvia; order Mytilida; family Mytilidae; genus Mytilus; species Mytilus californianus. The sequence goes on along the minus strand of NW_026262679.1, from coordinate 52,439,712 downwards.
TGTTTATAAGACACGGCTTACACTAATAGAATATGTGTTTATAAGGCACGGCTTACACTAATAGAATATGTGTTTATAAGACACGGCTTACACTTATAGAATATGTGTTTATAAGGCACGGCTTACACTAATAGAATATGTGTTTATAAGGCACGGCTTACACTAATAGAATATGTGTTGATAAGGCACGGCTTACACTAATAGAATATGTGTTTATAAGGCACGGCTTACACTAATAGAATATGTGTTTATAAGGCACGGCTTACACTAATAGAATATGTGTTTATAAGACACGGCTTACACTTATAGAATATGTGTTTATAAGGCACGGCTTACACTAATAGAATATGTGTTTATAAGGCACGGCTTACACTAATAGAATATGTGTTTATAAGACACGGCTTACACTTATAGAATATGTGTTTATAAGGCACGGCTTACACTAATAGAATATGTGTTTATAAGGCACGGCTTACACTTATAGAATATGTGTTTATAAGGCACGGCTTACACTTATAGAATATGTGTTTATAAGGCACGGCTTACACTAATAGAATATGTGTTTATAAGGCACGGCTTACACTTATAGAATATGTGTTTATAAGGCACGGCGAAAAGCCGTTTTTGAATTATCATTACGATACATGAAATCTGTTCTTAATAACTACTTCAAAGATTTATCTCTAGAAAATATATCTTGTCACAAGAAACATTTCCTTTTATTCCATTCAAAACGGTATACAACGAACATAACATATGCTTGTTTCTACATTCTGGGCTATTGTACACCAAATAACTACGCTATGAGTAATAATTAAACAACATTCGAATCTGGTGACCCATGCAATGACTATTTTACAAAATTAAGATGGAAATTCATATGGTAACAACAAAGCGAAACGATGAATAATGGTCCAAAAATTTTTTAATATCATGAACTCCATTAAAAACCGGCGTTAGTCTCATAATAGAAAAAAACATATGATATGGGGTGTGCATCCATGACACAAAATCAGTACATGCACAGCAAAAAACACACAAAAAGCAAAGGAACATTTAAACAAAATCTAAAAGGAGGATTATAATGTTCTAAGGTTATAAATTTAGGCAATTCAGATTTTTATGGGTGTTTAAAACGTCAAATTAAAAAACATATTGTACCAAACAGTTAAAATGTCCAATCACAAGCGAAGCCCCATTTGATGGAAGGGGAAAATCCCTGAACACTCTTTAATGAAAATAGGAAAATGTCCCAGCTTTTCAGACTTTGTTGCCAATGTATAACTTGTCAAATTCTTAAAATTCTTTTAATGAAAATATTGAGCTTCAAAATCTTTAAAATCGAGTTGTTATAATGGTATGAAAACTATATCTGCATTGTTCTTTTTTTATTTGTTTAATATTACTCTTTATAACTTCATTTTGCCTTATCCTTCCACCAGACTTCTAGAGTAAAAGATGTAGATCTATGGTACAAACACTTTGGTTAATCACGAGCTATACCAATTGATTTAAAAAAAGGAGTTTAAAGTCATATATTACATTTGTATGTATTCTGGTAGTTTTTAAGTGAATTCTTTTGTATGGATTTACATCATTACATCATGAATTCATGCACATTATCAAAATCTTTTAAATTTGTTTTCCTGTGGTATCTGTCGTTGATGGAATATGTTCGTTGTTGTTCTGCGGTTTGCATGTTGTGCCGACTATTATATTATGTGTTTGTGCTATATTTCTGTCACGTAGTGTTGTCATATCAGCGATATTTTTTAACATTGTCATAATGCGGGAGATTTGGCTAGCCATTAAACCAGGTTCAACCCACCATTTTTCTTAAAATGTCTTGTACCAAGTCAGGAAATATGGCAGTTGTTATTAAATAGTTCGTTTCTATGTATGTTGGCGTTTGTTTTTGTTGCACTTCAGTGTTCCTGTTGTTCCTTTGTTTTTCTCTTATAGTTGATGTGTTTCCCTCGGTTTTAGTTTGTAACCCGGATTTGTTTCCTCTCAATCGAATTATGACTTTTGAACACCGGTATACTACTGTTGCCTTTATATATCGTTTTGATAATTTTGTGGTTTGGATGCTGTCTAATTCAAATTACTCAATGTAATAAGCTATCTTCTTTTTCTGGTAAAAAAAAATTTGTTTTTATTGATTTATTATTTACATGCTATTTGTTACCTTTTTAGTAATATCAATTTCTTATTGTATTAATTAATGATGCCAACAGGGTCTCTTAAAATGTACGATTCATTGACAAACGTATGGACTTTTCTAACGAATGCGTGATATCAATGCTCGATTTACATATTTGTGTTTAATATTTCAAATTTAAAAACTGTACTGATATGTGCTGATGTTAATTTGATATTTTTTTTGTAAATTGTTACAATAAAAATTAAGACATTATTAAGAAAGTATGTACATTTTATTTTAATATGTTTTGCAATTCATTAAGATTTCAAAAAATCAATGTTCATTAAAGACAAAAAAATAAATATAAACTGTCCGGTAATGAATTTTCCATGCACTATTTTATAACATTTCACTGTTTGTCATTGTTTTTTTAATACATTAGATCTTCTGTCTAATATGTTTGGAAAACACCCTATTTCGTGGAAAAACGTGGAATTCCACTTGATTAGGAAACGAAATGAAACACCATTTGTTGAGTGAATATAATTCTAATTAAGGTGGCTCTGGTGTCTTCCTCCATCTTGGATTTTGAAAAGCAGAAAACATTCGGTCTAGATCTTTAATGAAATGTGCAAATTTCGAGAGTAGTATGCAATTTATGTGTAAGACTTTATGTGTTGATATAGAAAATTATGTGTTTTATCATATTTTACAGCTGTATTTTACAAAAAATAGATTTTTTTTATTCAATTTTTTTCAGCTGTGCCACATAAGGGGAGATGACTCAGATAAAGTAACTTTTATAATAGAATGTGTTATGAATTTACATATTCTATGATGTAGCAAGAAAACGAGTTTGGTGACCCCGCTTTTTCTTTTCTTATCTGAAAGCATATTATCAGAGCTATCTTCTCATATTTCATCTTAAAATTCTATGGTTTAGTTTTCTTTTAATCACAAAAAAATCGGGTTTTCCATGCATAATCTATACAAAATATGAATTTTTGCACAACCTGTAGCTCGAAAAAAAGCCCGGAGATCAATACTTTTTATTATATTTTTGAAAAAAACATGACATAAACTACTTTTTGACAAATTAATAAAACAAATCTATGGATTTTAATTTAGACCCCCCATCTACCTTAAGTTCAAAAGATTCTGTGTTTGTGCACCAGAAGGATGAATAGTTCCTGTAGCACTAAGGACACGTACACCTACTGTAGTTATTGATCAGTATGATTCTATAAAACCATATGATGCCTATTTAGAGTGGTCCGCATTAATATCAGTTTTGCATAATATATCGCTATGAAAGAATCATTATACAAAGCTCCATGTTTTAAGACCATGAATCGCATGCTTAGTATTTTTATATGTAGTTTAACGGTGTATTTATGTCTTTAACTCTATTGACAGTAGCCAAATATAGGATGTAAAATAATTATTTAAATCTTTTTAAAGGGGTCAGGATAACCCGGAAAAAAACCCCGGAAACAACGCTGTTGTTATTGTTCTTCAACTTATTTAAAGAAACAGTAAAGTTTACAACACTAAGCGAAAACCCACACCTTACTGCAATGGCCCCTAGCAGCTGCTTATATTGAATGATATTTGTGTTAATGTGCTATTTATTGTCAATCCTGAAATACTAACATGCAACAATTTTGTTATTATATGTTAATGTTTCTGCCTTTTATTGAATTGAAGGTCTTTGTAGATCTTTGATATACTATTGAATTTATTATCAACCTGTTTAAGACTCAGGCAATTTTAGAGTATATCAATGGATAAACACTTACCTATTCAAAATGAAAATTGTCAGTTGACCTCTTAGATTAGATGCATTTTTTACTGTTGAGTTGCTGTCGCATTGAAGTATACCCAAAATATTTTTAATGCATACTTAGTTTCAGTCAGAAAATATTCATGGAGGTTGTATTTGCAGAGCTTTCCATTTAGTGTAATATCAGACAACTATGGAAAATACTTTAGAGGTCCTAATTGTATATAAGTAATAACATTTTTACATATGGATCTGGATCTGATTACCCTTTCGGAGCACTTATTTCAACCCCGGTTTTTTGGTGCGGTTCGTGTTTTGCCTTTGATCGTTTTCGGTTGTATCCATGCCATTGTCAGTTGTTTTCGCCTTATGAGTTTTAATATCCCTTTGGTATCTCTCGCCTCTCTTTCTTTTATACATGAAAATCATTTCCATGTATCTTGTTCTTTAAATATAGAAAGCACATACAGTACTTGTGCACCAGAGATAGGACTTCCTGGAAAATATAATCGTATTTGCACCGAGAACTTTTACGACATTAACATGCTTCCTGTCTAGGAGAATGTCTGTGTTTGTTAATTTTATTGAATAATATTGATTTGTAAATTTTCATGAATTATCATTTTGTTTTTATTCAACTGATACTATATTAAGTCACAATAAGCATTGAAAAGTAAATATATAGCATGACTATTTCAAAATAATCAAAATGAAATATGAAAGCCTATGTAATTTATCAGAACAAAACGAACAACAACGATTTATTGGAATAATAAACGAATCAAACAATAATGCTTACACTAATAGAATATGTGTTTATAAGGCACGGCTTACACTAATAGAATATGTGTTTATAAGGCACGGCTTACACTAATAGAATATGTGTTTATAAGGCACGGCTTACACTAATAGAATATGTGTTTATAAGGCACGGCTTACACTAATAGAATATGTGTTTATAAGGCACGGCTTACACTAATAGAATATGTGTTTATAAGGCACGGCTTACACTAATAGAATATGTGTTTATAAGGCACGGCTTACACTAATAAAATATGTGTTTATAAGGCACGGCTTACACTAATAGAATATGTGTTTATAAGACACGGCTTACACTTATAGAATATGTGTTTATAAGGCACGGCTTACACTAATAGAATATGTGTTTATAAGGCACGGCTTACACTTATAGAATATGTGTTTATAAGGCACGGCTTACACCAATAGAATATGTGTTTATAAGGCACGGCTTACACTAATAGAATATGTGTTTATAAGGCACGGCTTACACTAATAGAATATGTGTTTATAAGGCACGGCTTACACTAATAGAATATGTGTTTATAAGGCACGGCTAACACTAATAGAATATGTGTTTATAAGGCACGGCTTACACCAATAGAATATGTGTTTATAAGGCACGGCTTACACTAATAGAATATGTGTTGATAAGGCACGGCTTACACTAATATAATATGTGTTTATAAGGCACGGCTAAAGCCGTTTTTTTAATTATCATTACGATACATGAAATCTGTTCTTAATAACTACTTCAAAGATTTATCTCTAGAAAATAAATCTTGTCACAACAAACAGTTCCTTTTATTCCATATAAAACGCTATACAACGAACATAACATATGCTTGATTCGACATTCTGGGCTATTGTACACCAAATAACTACGCTATGAGTAAAAATTAAACAACATTCGAATCTGGTGACCCATGCAATGACTATTTTACAAAATTAAGATGGAAATTCATATGGCAACAACAAAGCGAAACGATGAATAATGGTCCAAAAATGTTTAAAAATTTTGAATATTATGAACTCCATTAAAAACCGGCGTTAGTCTCATAATAGAAAAAAAATATGATATGGGGTGTGCATCCATGACACAAAATCAGTACATGCACAGCAAAAACCACACAAAAGCAAAGGAACAGCACTTTTATTGCTGTTCTTCATCTCAAAGTCTCAGAGAGGTCTTTAACACGGAGCAAAAAAACTTTCATCCCACTGCAAGTTTAAGACGGCCCCTAGCACCGGCTTGAGCGGAATTCTTTGCCAAAATAATTTGGATAGACTTTGTAATATGTTGCACCGCCAAATCGGGCCCGGTCCAAATAAGAACATACTGGAAAGTAGTACATATTTAAAACAAAATAGTTCCTTTACATAGGTGTAAATATAAAACTATGTAGAATATACTTTAATAATAAGCAAATCAAGCAGTTTCTTTATGATTCCGAGACTTGTAACAGTCGTACTGCTCATGACAAGAAAACACGATGCTAATTGATACGTGGTATTCACTTATCTTACTCTCTTGGGTGCACTGTCGTTTCCATTAGGCCGGGGTTTCCAATACCAAAACATAGACTTTAGCCATTTCAGCTTATATCGGTTTGTCGATCCGTAATTCTCTAAAAGAAATTCATTAACACTCTTAAAAAGGATGAAGAAAATGTCCCCACTTTTGAGGCTGTAGTGCCACTGTCTAACTTGTCAAATTTGTACAGCTTGGTAAAGAAATGATTCAACATTTTAAGCTTCAAAATTTATGAAGTCGAGTTGTTATATTGGTTTGAAAATTATTACATAACTACTCTGTTATTTTGGTTTTTTTTGTTGGTTGTTTAAATTTTCCTCGTCTGCCACTTCAAATTTTGTTCTATTGTTCCCCTTAAATTCTTCAACAAATTAAATAAATCGATTGAACACACACTGGTAAATCACGAGATATACCATTCAAATAAAAAAGAGTTTATATACCATTTGCATGCACGAACCTGTTGTTCATTGGTTGTCGTTTGTTGATGTGGTTCATAAGTGTTTCTCGTTTCTCGTTTTTTATATAGATTAGACCGTTGGTTTTCCTGTTTGAATGGTTTTACACTAGTCAGTTTTGGGGCCCTTTATAACTTGCTGTTCGGTGTGAGCCACGGCTCCGTGTTGAAGGCCGTACTTTGACCTAGATTGGTTTACATTTACAAATTGTGACTTGAATTGAGAGTTGTCTCATTGGCACTCATACCACATCTTTTATATCTATATCTATGTGTTCTGGTAATTTTTAAGTATATGCTGTTAAATGGATTTACAAATCGTCTCATTGGCACTCATACCACATCTTCTTATTTATATTTACAACCATATATTTATAAATACATGCACATTGTCAAAATGATCATTTAAATGTTTTTTGGATACCTTTGTCTTTTGGTTGCTGTCTTAGTGACGTATTCCCCATGTATATTTTTATTCATATTAGAAGTACAAAATGAAAATAAAATGGTAAAATAGTTTGTATTTATTGATTATATTTTTACTAAATACAGGCTCTTTGTTACTTTTTTTTAGTAATATTAATTTTTTATGGTATTAACTAATCTTGCCAACAGGAACTCTTAAAATTTACGATTCATTGACACAGTAATAGAGTTTTCTAAAATACATATTTGTGTTTAATATTTCATTTAACTGTATTGATATGTGCTGCTATTAATTTGATACATTTCTTGTAAAACAAATGTTACGACAAAAAAAAAAAAAAAACACTACTAAAACTGTATGCACATTTTGTTTTAATTTGTGTTGCAATTCATTGAGATTTCAAGAGTTCAATATAAAAATATGTGGTACGATTGCCAATGAGACAGATCTCACCAGTGACCATATGGCATAGAAGTTACAACTATAGGTTACCAAACGGACTTCAACAATGAGCAGAACCCATACCGCATAGTCAGTTATGAAATGCCAAGAAATAACAAATGTAAAACATTTCAATCGAGAAAACTAACGGCCTGATTTATGTACAAAACAATGAACGAAAACAAATATGATATGCAGCAACAAAGGACAACCACTGAATTATAGGCTTCTGACTTAGGACAGGCATATACAGAATGTGGTAGGGTTAAATATGTTTGCTGGCGCCCAACCCTCCTCTAACACGGGGATATGGTGTACCAGCACAACATATGAACAAACTATAAAAACTAGTTGAAAGGGGCTTAACTCATCAGATCGATAAAAAGCAGAAAAACAAGTAACAAAAACACAGACCGGACGTGGCAGGGTATTTATACATCTCCACAACAAAAAAGAAACTAAGTACAGATCTGAGAGTACTCGCAGTTACTGACAGCTAGTTGATGTTCATTTAAGAAAAAAAAACTATCAACAGTCTGATAATGACATTTCCATGCAAAATTCTGAACACTTCACTGTTTTTTCATTGTTTTTTCTACATAAAATCTTCTGTCTAATGTGTTGGGGGAAAAAAATCGTATATGGAAAAAGGTTGAAACGAAATGAATTACCATTTGTTGAGTGAAGTCAATTCTAATTAAGATCAAAAGATTCTGTGTTTATGCACCAGAAGGATGAATAGTTCTTGTAGCACTAAGGTAAGGACACATATACCTACTGTAGATATTGATCCGTATGGTTATATATAACCATATGATGTTCATTTAGTACGCACGGAATTAATTTAAGTTTTGCATTATATATTGCTATGAACGAATCATTGAACAATACTCGATTATTTAAGTACCTGGATCGCTTGTTTGACATCTTTATATGTAGTTAAACGGTTTGTTCATGTCTTGAACACTATTGAAAGTAGCCAAACTTCTGATGTGAAATAATAACAGATCATTAAAATCACTATAAAGGTGTCAGAAGAACCCGAATTGAAAAATGCAATGCTTTTGTTGTTGTTCTTCATCTTAGTGTCACAGTGAAGTTTTCAGCACTAAGCGAAAATTCACACCTTACTGCAATGGCCCCTAGCAACTGTTTATATTTAATGGTATTTGCGTTAATGTGCTATTTGTTGTGAACAATTTTGTTGTTATGTGTTGATTTTTTCTGCCTTTTATTGAATTGAAGGTCTTTGTAGATCTTTGATATACTGTTGAATTTATCATCAACATTTTTTAGACTCGGGAAATTTTAGAGTACACTTATCTATTAAAAAAACCCCGTCAGTTGACATCTTAAATTAGACGCATTTTTTTACCGTTTGGTTGCTGTCTCATTGGAGTATACCAAAAATATTTTTTACGCATACTTAGTTTCAGTCAGGAAATATTCATTGAGGATTTACTTGCAGAGCTTTCCATATGATTGATTTTTCAGACAACTATGGAAAATTCTTTAGGACAGGTCTTATATATATTTTTATATACATATGCATATGCATATCCATGCATATCCATGCATATCCATGGCTCAGTCTTTAGTTTTCTATGATGTGTTATTTATACTATTGTTTGTCTTTTATCGTTTTCCGTTTTTTGACATGTCATTGTCAGTTTGTTTTCGAGTAATGAGTTTAAATATGCCTTTGGTGTCTGTCGCCTCTCTTTCATACATGAAAATCATTTCAATGTATCTTGTTCTTTAAATATAGAAAGCAAATACAGTACTTGTGCACCAGAGATAGGACTTCCTATAAAATATAATCGTATTTGTACCGAGAACCTTTACGACATTAACATGCTTCCTGTCTAGGAGAATGTCTGTGTTTGTTCATTTTATTGAATAGTATAGATTTGTAATTTTTCACGATTTATCATTGTGTTTGTATTCAACTGATACTAGATTTAGTCACAATAGCCATAGAAAACTATATTTATAGAATGGCTATTTTAAAATAATCAAAAGGCGAAAAGAAAGCCTATGTACTTTACCAGAACAAAACGAACAACAATGATTTATTGGAATTATAAATGAATAAAACATTAATGCTTAAACTAACAGTTGATTAATTTAAGATGTGTGATAAAATTTCATTTAGTAATGGGGGATCGCAGACATGTATCCCATAATAATTCAATGTCTTAAAATCGGGTAGATAAAATTTCTCGTTAAAGTTTTCCAATTGCGGTATTGAAAAAGACTACAGGTCTACATGTGAAATATAACGATGTAATAACTTATATAACACTAAAACACAACTCAGAAATCAACAAACATATTTGACAGTACATCAAACAACATCAACAGTCAAACACTAGACTCCAAAAACAAAGACGTCCACAGACTAATAAAAAAGAACAAAACAAGGTCCAGATCGACTTAATTAAAATTTTGTTCGGTTTACATGTAACCAGTTATACGTGCGCACAACCCTTTCCCTTTGTCTATCTAGACCATGTGTCGAAGAAGTAAAACATCGTACAAAAACCCTGCACACTTCATCTTCCAACAGGATTATCAAGGTACATGCATCAGCTATTATTATTCAAAATGTCGACTTATTTGGTAAAATTGATAAGTTTCTCTGATCTATTTTAAAGTTTTTCAATGAATGGGAATTCAAAATGATATATTGTTTTACAATTATCTTTGATATAATTACTAAAACCAAAAACAAAATGACCACAATAAGGTAAAGTAAATAATTAAACAATAGAAATAATTAAAGAAGAACCCATCATATTTTTTTCTTAAACATTAATTATCCATGAATCTAATTGATGTTCAGAATCATATATTCTCCTATTCAACTCTTGGAAATATATGTGCAAATGATATTAAATCCAATAAATTCTTTTTCGCATGATCATGGAAACAGACACAATAATAGATAAAAACTCGTCCACTAAGTATAGCTTTAACCTGATCACTTTGGGGCTTAATTATTGTGGATTTTCTTAAATAGAAAAAAAAAGGATAGTGTAAATCAATTCATGACACAAATCACTGTATGTATGAATGAAAAACTAAAATAATAATATAAGATTTTCATTATCAATGAATAAATAAACCAGACATAAAGATATTTTAATCTTATTCCATGCAGTTGTACGCACTGTTTAGATAGATACATTTGTAATTCAGAATGAACACAAGCAAATCGAATTTTGCAATTTCACATTCTTCTTCTGCAGTTTAAGGCTAAGCGAATTGTGCTATTCCTCATTATTCTTCTGCAGTTTTAAGTTAATTGAAATTCGCTATCCGGCATTTTTCTGCAGTTTTAAGTTAATCGAAATTCGCTATCCGTCATTCTTCTGCAGTTTTAAGTTAATCGAAATTCGCCATCCGTCATTCTTCTGCAGTTTCAATTCTTATTCATTATACTTATGGAATATTTTCCATTTCATAGAAAACAAGTTCTTTATACATCTGAAGATATTTATAAACCATGAACATTGAGTAAGATCGCAGTTATAATAAGTTAAATCTGGAAAAATGAAGTTTTGCCGAACGTCAATAAATATATTACTTAAAATTAAGGTGTAGGACAATTTGTTCATACAATTTGTTCATACAAAATTTGCATAAACTTTAACTTCAATAAACAAATACATTTGATTTCTCTTTTATGTCTTGATAGTATCAAATGAATTTCTTAATTTAATACGACTGTTTGTATATGAGGTATTATTGCTTATAATGTTCTAATGTTCAGACTCACACATTTTTCAACAACTGCTAATTTAGTTTTTAGAACAAATCTTCTGAAAGTTTAATCATTATTTCTGTTTTAGCTATGATTTATTTGTTAGTATTCTATAATTACATAAAATGATGTTTCATTTTAAAATGGACTGGCTCAATTTGAAGAACTGAATTATAAGCATTGTGTTTACAATCATGTTCGAATGATGAAAAGACTTTTTAAATACTTAAATCAAAAGCGTTTTCTTGTAGTCTTTTCTATACAGTACTGACCCTTATACGATCTTTAAACCCATTACTTTAATACTAGCGAATACATTTTCAAGAAATGCAGTCGATAATTTTATGTATGACCACCTCTTGATGAACAAAAACACTACAGATTATCTTTATTGTTCCGTAATCCACTTGGTACTATTTTCAATGAATACGGATCAATTTTTAACAAGATCTAGACGCTAATTGTGTTGATATTAAAAAACTTGTCGTTAAAATTCTGTAAACAATCGTCTTAGAATGAACATCGATTGATGGAACAAGAGAGGCGAAAGATACAAAAGGGACATTTAAACTCATAAGTCGAAAATAAACTGACAATGCCATGGCTAAAAAAGAAAAAGAAAAACAACAGTACACAAAACACAGCATAGAAAACTAAAGACTGATCAACACGAACTAAGGAATAACAGGAATAAAGGACGTTACTTTTGGTTATCAAATCAGAACACTTCTTCCATTTTTAAAATTATATGTATGACTCACGTGACTGATTTTGTATTGAACTTGTTCCAATGCGTCTGTAAGTGATATCAGTTACAAGAAGATCATTAAGTTTAGTTTGCATTTTTCCTATTCTTATATTAACATTGAAAACAAAATATAATCGGAAGATTGTAATGTTCTAAGGTAATGTATAGTCAGATCAGATTTTGATGATTGTTATATTGGCCCGAACAGTAGAAAGGTTCAATCATAATTACAGCCACATTGGAGGGAAGAGTAAAATCCCTTAACACTTTTAAAAGGAATGAGGAAAATGTTAACTTTTGAGACTGTGGTGCCACTGTCTTGATTGTCATTTGTTTTAAATTCTGGTTATGAAAAGATTCAACACATTTAGCTTCAAAATCTTTAAAATCGAATTGTTTTAATGGTTTGAAAACTATTACTGCTATGTTTTATTTGGTAAAATTTTTACTCTTCTTTCACTTCAAATTTTGTCCTACTTTCCCTTACCCCCAAACTACATTATGTCGAGGCCTTTTAAAGCCGACTATACGGTATGGTTTTTTCTCATTGTTGATTTATTTTACATCATTGAAACGGAAATTTATGTATCAACAACATATAGTTTTTAAGAAAATGTATTAGAAATTAGAGATTTGATGATTTTAAGACAAATCTAAGAATGTTTTTCGCCGATTTTTATGTGCTTTTATAAAAATGTTCACCCATTTTGAAAGAATTCAATCAGTAATATTTCAGATAATAAAAGAGATAACTGCATTATTTTTTTTCTGTTTTCAATTGTTGTTCATCGAGCTAGAGTTGTACGCGAAAATTATGTTTCAACAAGTTTAATTTAAGAGTTATAGTTATTTTTCATATTCTATTTTAATTTTTGAATATATACAATTATGGACCATAAAAAGGGTGAATATCCAGAAATGTCAACCGTTAAAGATCATTTTTCTGAGGGCGCAGTCCGAAGTGAGAGAAGTTTGTAGGGTTGACAATCTTAAATAAGCACCTTTTTGATTGGACCAAAGTTGTATGAATATGCAAAGGACCCTTCGAACCTTTGAAAATACATGCCTCGAGCCAATACAGCTAACCTAGACCCAATACGGCTGTACTTGAACATAATACAGGATTAATATGAAAACACCCATTTAAAAACACTATATTATTTTTTACTTAGTACATGCACTTTGTTACTATGTTAGTTATATCAATTTCTTATTGTATTGATTAATGTTGCCAACAGAGACTCTTAAAATTTATGATTCATTGGCACAATTATGAAGTTTTCTATAAAAAAAACATATTTGTGTTTAATATTTTATTAAACTGTATTGATATGTGAGGCTATTAATTTGATAAATATCTTGTAAAACGAATGCTACGAAAAAAAAAAACATTATTAAAAGTATGCAAATTTTGTTTTAATATGTTTTGCAATTCATTAAGTTTTCCAAAATTCAATGTTCATTTAAAGAAAAAAAAACTATTCACAGTACGGTTATGAAACATCCATGCTTCATTCTGAACATTTCGCTGTTAGTCATTGTTTTTTTTTCTCCATTAAATCTTCTGTCTAATGTGTTGGATAAAAACTTGAATTCGTCTAAATCGTGTTCAGAAAAAGGTGGAATTCAACCTGATCAAATGAAAAAATGAAACTCCATTTGTTGAATGAATTGAATTCTTATTAAGTTCAAAATATTCTGTGTTTGTGCACCGGAAGGATGAATAGTTCCTGTAGCACCAAGGACACGTATACCTATTGTAGTTATTGATCCGTATGATAATATAAAACTATATGATGCCTATTAAGTGCGGACAGCATTAATTTCAGTTTTGCATATTATCAATATATTGCTGAAAAGGAATCATTGAACAAAACTCGATGATTTAAGAACCTGAATCACTTGCTTGGCATTTTTATATGAAGTTACTGTTTGTTTTAACACTTTTGCATTTCGTCCAACCTCAAATTTTACAGCTATCTATGATATAATAACTTTTGTTCATCTTAATCAACACGAAGTTAAGAATACCAAAAGCATCGAAATAACGCTTTCTTATGTTGTTCTTTATCTCAAAGTAAAACTGAAGTTGTCAACACTGAGTAAAAACTGACACCTTATTGCACTCGCCTTATCAACTGTTTGTTGTTTGCTGTTTCCTGTCAATCCCAACAATTTTCAACATACAGTAAACTTTTTGAAATCAAATTAGTTCTTCATATTTAGTTAAATATAACATATCCACATATTGTATGACCCTAGCCTGTTATACTGGTGAATGTCATAATCCCATTTAAACATTATAGGTGCTGATATACAAACATACAAAACAGCATGTTTTTGTTTTATGTTGACTCTTCTGTCTTTTATTGAATTGAAGGTGTTTGTAGAACTTCGATAGTCTGTAAAATTTATTGTTAAAGACTTAGGTAGTTTTAGAGTATGTTGTATATACACCTATCTATTTAAGACCATCAGTTGATCTTTGATGCCTTTTTGTACCGTTGGATTACTCTCTCATTGAAGTATACTCAATATATTCGTTTAGTCATACTTAGTTTCTGTCAGGAAATACTCATGGGTATTTTATTTAATAAACATTTTCCATATGGTTTAATATCAGAAAATTTTCTATGATATGCTTTGTATACTATTGTTTGTCTTTTATCGTTTATCGTTTTTTGCCAAGGCATTGTCAGTTTGTTTTCGACTTGCACCTGTCCTAAGTCAGGAACCTGATGTTCAGTGGTTGTCGTTTGTTGAAATGGTTCATAAGTGTTTCTCGTTTCTCGATTAGACCGTTGGTTTTCCTGTTTGAATGGTTTTACACTAGTCATTGTTGGGGCCCTTTATAGCTTGCTGTTCGGTGTGAGCCAAGACTCCGTGTTGAAGGCCGTACTTTGACCTATAATGGTTTACTTTTACAAATTGTGACTTGGATGGAGAGTTGTCTCATTGGCACTCATACCACATCTTTCTATATCTATTATCAGTTTGAATATCCCTTTGGTATCTGTCCCCTCTCTTTTATACATAAAAATCATTTCAATGTATCATCTTCTTCAAAAATAGAAAGCACATACAGTGCTTGTGCACCAGAGATAGGAATGTACGGAAAAATATAACCGTTTTTGCACCAAGAACTATTACGACACGACATAACATACATCATGTCTGAAAAATGTCTGTGTTTGTTAAGTCTATTGAATAATATGGATTTGTAAATTTTCACGATTTATCATTTCTATTTGTATTAAACTGATACTAGATTATGTCACAATAGTCATAGACAAGTATATTATATAGCATGGCTATTTTAAAATAATCAAAAGGAGAAAAGAAGAGTATTTAATTTACCAGAACAAACTTATTTATGAACATTAATAAGAATTTTGATTTAACACAAGCTACTAGGAATAAAGTTGTAATGACGCAAAATGATCCCAAACAATGTATCTGCATATAAGTATACTACAAACAAATCAATATATTTTATTGCATAGTAAAGGATTGTGATATAAAAGTGACATCGTTTTCGTAAGACATATCATGTTTTAGAGGCTAAATCAGAACTGTTAGGCCATGTGAAACCATATGTAATTTCAATTTAACTTCAGTTACATTGTTTCAGATTATTACAAAAATGAAGTAACTATTCATCAAGAAACGTATTATTAGTGTGACGTCCATTTCAGTTGAACTAGTATACATAATTCTTTAGGGGCCAGCTGAAGCCCGCCTGCGGGTGTGAGATTTTCTCGCTGTGTTGACGACCAATTGATGGCCTTGGGCTGTTTTCTGCTCTTTGGTCGGGTTGTTGTCTCCTTGACGCATTCCCAGTTTCCATTCTCAATTTCAATGTTGTATCTAAAGTCATAAACAACGAGTTTCTTGGAATTATAACGTAGCGGAAATTATTAAACCAATGCATGTATATATATTAAAGTCCTGTATTCACGATCTGTTTTAGATTTATTACGATATATCAAAAACATTTAATAGACAAAAAATATTTCATTCAGCGAAAAGTTTAACTGCTAATAACTTTCGTGTTTTATTGCGGAAGTTTACTGAACGCAACATAAATAAACAAGCAACAAAGAATCATGGAGCAAGGTGAAACTTAAATGAGATTATATAGACATGCAATAGAGTGTTTAATTTTGTTTTTAAATATTTCCCATGCATTTCTATTTGTTAATTAGACTTTGTCATAACTGTTGTTATATGATTTGGTGTTTTATTTTTTTATTTTTTCAAAATCAATTATAACACCATTTAACTTCCGTGTTTGTTTACCTTTTCTGTCGTCACGGTTTTTCCCTCGCACTTGGCGATGTGCGGTTGTCGAAGTACTTGGTTTGGTAACTGCATGTGGTTAAGCTATTGGTGAAGTAGAGTACAGGAGGACATTATTTAAACATGTACACCCGTTTTATAGTACAAATTAGCCACTGAAGAAACAAAACATATTCAACTTTTTCTGAAGTATCATATGGTTTTTAATAGATTCTTAATTATTCACCCTTTCCTTTATCTGGGATACTGGTGTAACAACACAGCATACAAATAAACTGTATAATACGTTGGAAAAGGCTTGACTTATCAGCCCGGTTGTAAGCCCAATGTAAATCAAATTTAACTGTTTAAGGAAAAATTGTAAGAAGTTACTAAGGATAGATCAAAATCTTAAATTAAATCATAATTGACAGCTCCAAACAGTTCATAAAGTACAGCACAAAAACAAAAGATAGCGCAACATGAACCGTTCTAAAACTTTGGACACATTTCTGGTGCTTTTGAATGATTAACAGTTTCTGTTTCTCCAGTTGCACATATTATGTTGTTCATAGCAAGAAAATCCGATGGAAGATTGCATTCTATGAAATTCAGGAACAAGGAAAAGAGGAAGGGATTGTGGCTACGTCAAGAGCAACATAGGCACGGCCAAGACATTTTTCTTAACTGGCATTTGAATCTTGATGACTTTCGTAAAACTTTCGAAGAAACTACCTGTTTGAACTCTTACTTCAGTAGAGTCTGAAAGTTATCGCAAGCTCTGGAATATTGTATCCAATTGGATAAAAAGCTTAAATTTACTTAGTTTTTGTCAGTATAGGTAGCAAATATTTTTTTGTATTACTGTGTAGCCAACACAGAAATCATGCAGTAACTATTTTTGGACAAAAAACTCAGTCCTACAATGTCTAATGATTTTCATGAATAAAAAATTATTTTTATATATTTAAAATTGCAATCTTATATTACACGTAGTTAAACATATCAGTTTTGATAGGTTATGCATATTATATTGGATGAGAAAAAAAAAATATTATGCTGAATATTCCATTCTTATATTTAGAATATTAATGATTTTAATATAATAGATGAACAAATGTTCTATATGTGGATACCTATGACACAATTGATACAGTACACTCACGCATGCGCTAAAATTGAAATATAAGAATATATACAATATTAAAAATCTTTTTAAACGATTTTGTGACGAATATGTACATATGATCTGTAAATCCTATGTAAATTTATAAGGTAAACAAAAAATGTAAGAAATAATAAGGACAGAACAATCAAATGTTTGTATTAGTTACGCTTGCTCGCTGTTGAACATAAGTCGGTTTGAACCTCTCCGAAGCATTCCCCTCCCCCCCTTACGCCAGTTCTTCGACATTTGCTTCATTAAACTGATATTTTACACTTAATTTTCATATCCAAAATAACGATTACACTAAAACTCTTTCAAGACAATTTTGTATTGGACAGTCTTGGCCGAACTATTTAGGTCCATCTGTAGTATTTATAAACAACCTGCGCATTTATTTTACAAGACTTTAGATTTTATGCATTCTTGATGATGGTTATTTCAACATCAAATGTCATGTGCATTTTTTTCATGTTGTCTTTTACAAAGGTTTCTGATTTATTTGTTCATGAATATTAATTTTGATTCTCAAATCCAATATTTTGAATATGTCAAAACGAATGGAAAGGCAGTAATGTTATTGTAAGTAGAAAATTAATGCCTAAATTTCATGGAAAATATTGATTAAAATATTTCCGGATGATATTACAAGTACTTTTTTTAGTATATAATAGTAGAAGGCGTTCAAAGGTAAATGGCGTTTCATTTAAGAATCCTAAGAGTCAATAATCAGAAACGAGACTAGCTGAATGGCCTTAATTCTATTCAAGAATCCGGGGAGAGTCAAATGGGATTCTAATGCAATATCTATGTAACGCCTGTTTTGATTGAATGACGTCTACTGTCAATTTCACGGTTGACGCTAGAAATCTCATTGGCAACATTGTTGCCCAATTGCAGTCAACGTTTTTTTAATAGTTCAATTTTGTTTGAGACTGCATAAAAATATAAGAACAGCACTGTATTTTGAGAGTTGCCACCGTCAATTAGGGGTGGTGTCGTCAGTAAAATGCATTTCCGACGGCAAATCTTCAATTACAGTACTGTCCTTCCTCAAATATAAACATTTTTTAAAACTTATCTAAAATGTATCATGCTGTTTTTTAAAAACAATGATAAGAAAGTAAATGTCATTGTGTTTGAATTCATGCTTCAGGTTGTCCAAAGATATCAGCATACATGTATTTTGTAACAATTAGCCACGGATAGGCAACCATAATATGAAAAATGATAGAATTTCTAAATTAGATATGTGGAGATAGCTGTGTTTGTATTCATAATAGCAAATATACTCCTTTCCTTCCTGAAGTATGACACGTATTATTTATTTTTTTCTTAAATAGAAAGATAGTCTATTATGCAACAGTTTTAATCAATGTCTGATCATGTTGAATCAATACATTAAAAAAATGATTTTTTTTTTATCTTGTAGTATGCTTAAACTATTCGGAAGAACAAATAATTTACATAACGGAAGCTGAGCTCGTTATTTCTTTGTAAGATGAGAAGAAATAATTAAGATGTATGTCTTTGATGAGTTATTTAGTCATTAAAATGTCATTACCAACAAAAAAAAAATCACATAGTTTATCAATTTGAGTAATTAATTATCCAGTTGAAGTATTCTTCTAACTTGTTAATTTATGTAGATTCCTGTTTTACATTTACAAAATAAAAAACAAATGCCTTCGAAATCAGTGCAATTTATTTTTCCATCAAATTTAGTCAAATTGAATAATGATATAAATACTATAGATATATAAATCTTTATTCTCGTAAACCAATGTATAATGGTATAGAGATATATACAAATAGATTAACATACATCGATACAAATTCAAGGTAGAGACATAATTAATTGGAATGAGTGTCGTGACATCATCAACGATTCACTCCAAACTTACTGTAAAAAGTGATATAAACGTATTGTATAAAATGGATAAAACGAGAAAAAGTTGACAAAATATCCTTAGAATCTTTTTCAATTCAGTAATGAAAATTGTTGATATTCGTATTAAACATTTTAAAGAACATTTTACTCCTAACAACAACCAAAATAGCCCTATTTCTCGTATCAAACATAAGCTAAAAGAACTCCCAGCTGATAAGGCTGACAATGATTGTCTCACGTAAATTTCATATTTGAGGTTCTGTAGAGGGGAATCACAAATTCACCAATATTCCAACTGACTCAATTTTCTGAAAATGACAAACATAAACAAACTGTTAACTTTTTATACATTGTGACTTGGATGGAGAGTTGTCTCATTGGCACTCATACCACATCTTCTTATTTATATAAACTGTTTGATACCTCTTTACAAACAGAACAGAATAACTCGAAAGTTACAACTATGTACTGGCTTCCGAAGCTGCAAACAACACCTTACAAATATACATTTATTTCGTCTTCAAGCTATTGTTCCTCTACTAAACTGTCTATTCTACTTACTAGTACACTTCAAAAGCCTGGTAATACATTTTTCATATAAGGTCTACGTAAAGTTGAATTAATCACTTTTGGAGTGTCAAAAATTCGTTGGAAGTAATTGCATGCTTATATTGGTGCTTTCGAATCCGTTCGAAATTTGGTTTTTTGAACCCTACATACTACTTTGCCTCATAATCTCATGAAGGAAAAATTCACATACCTAATTAAATGGGTATTTTAAAAGTGAATGTAAATATATGTGGTCAAACTCTTTTATGTCATTTTTTAGTAACAACAAAGAAAAGAAATATGTCAACTGGACCTGCTTTGATATTATAATTGCACTTGCATATTTACTATGTAACATTTTTGTTCGCTATGGAGATTCCGGATATCGCCAAGTTATCGGATTTCCAATGAAGACTGACTGTGCACTACTTGCTGCGAGTCTGTTTCTGTATTGTTACGAATCACAATTTATGTCTAAAATCAAACGAGACCCATCGAAACAATAGATGCAAAAATTGAATACCACGTTTGGATATTTGGATGATATTTTGGGCTCTCAAAAATGACATGTTTAGTATGTACACTAAAGAGATTTATCCTGTTGAACTTACTTTAAATAAAGCTAATACTAACAATGAACACTGCCCTTTCCTGGATCTTGATATCTAGTTCTCTAACGGGAAGCTTAATACTAAATTTTATGATAAAAGAGATGACTTTTTATTTCCTAATGTTAATTATCAGTTTTTAGATTGAGACGTTCCCTTGGCACCATCTTATGGTGTTTATATATCCCAACGTGTTCGATTAACTCGTGTATTATGTAACAACGTATTTGATTTAAAGAAAGAAATCTCTGTGTTACTGAAAAATTATTACACCAGGGTTTTTGATATTACAAACTTGTCAATACTTTTACTAAATTTTATCATTGCTACAAGAACATCATTTGTAAACATAAATCAACGTGCAGATATATGTTCACGTATTTCACATTCCATCTTTTATGAAAATATTCTACACAAAAATAAAAAATGTCATTCATCTCAAATACTTAATACTTACCAAACCTTTAAACAGACTTAAACACAAAGGATATAGTTACGATACTCCTGTCAAGTCATTAGAGATGGTAATTTTTTGAATTAGTATTGATTCACTCATAGAGTCTTTGCATCGGAAATAAACAAATTTATTTAAAATCAGTTGTTGGAATAATACGGGTTTGTTCTTCTCGTATAATTTATGATGGTATGATACTAAACCCCTAACGGGAGGAATTATGGTTGATTTTCATATGATAACGACTTAATTTATCAATCAGTTTAATTTAAGTCTGGAGCTGGCATGTCAGTAACTTCTTTGTTAATTTGTGTTTATCATTGTCATTTTGTTTAGTTTCTTCTGTTACCTATTCTAATTTCGGACTCGAACTTCTTTTGAACTGAATTATACTGTGCGTTTTTCTGTGTGTTTGTTTATTCCACATTGGCTAGAGGTAAAGGGGAAGGCTTGTAATCACAAAAAAACTTGTTTAACCCCGCCACATTTTTGAGCTTGTCCCAATTCAGGAATCTCTAGCCTTTGTTAATCTTGTGTTTTTTTGTTTTTTTTATATTTTGGTTCATTTGTATGTTTAGGAGTTTATGTTTAGGAGTTTAAAGTGGCGTTCATTTCGCTAAACTAGTATACATTATTGTTTAGGAGGCCTGCTGAATCCCGCTTCCGGGTGCGGGATTTTTTTGTTTCGCTGGATTGAAGCATCATTGTTGGTTTGTGCTGGTTTTTTTTGCTCTCGGGCGGGTTGTTGTCTCTTTTACACATTCCCATTTCCATTTTCGATTCTATTAAGTGGTTACCTAGAAAACTCTAGGCATTTATTAAGTATTCGAATAAATTTGTACAACGTGTTTAGTTTAGAAGGGTTGTTGCCATTCATTAGAACTTAAATTCTAGAATAGTTGGTCTGTTGACAAAACGATGCTTTAAAAGACTTTTTTATTGGTTTCTTCTATTTCCAAAAATTACAAAATATAACGAAAACTCGTAGCCAATATGACCGGAATTACATACAGAACACATACGATTTGCCATCTACCAATTTTAAAAGGCATTTCTGGGTTCATAGTTCTAAATCTACAAAAATAAACAATATTTTATCAATAAACAGTATTTTTATCATCTACAATATTGAAGTAGTCTTCAAAATAGTCTTACTATACTTTAAAGCTTTTGGAGAGTTCTGTACAGTTGCATACCATGTCTGTCTAAATTGGTCAGTTAATTAGAATTAAACAGTATTATACAACCAGTAGCTATAGACGAAAAGAACCATAATACTGCAAGTATCGCAAAGAATTGAGGGGTGGTGTTAAGTAGGACAAAGTAACAAAAAATACAGACCAGAATTCACATTAAGGGTTCCAATAACAGAAATATATTTGATGTCACCTATATTCCAATAAAACATCAATTACATTTACATCTTCTCTTAAATAACATGGGTCAGCTGAACCAATGAATCGAAAAGGGAATAATGTATAGAAAGGTCTTCTATAAAAAAAAATGTATTATGCCTAACTGAATATTTCATACAAGTTCAACATCGTAAATTCCAAAATTAAATTAAAAATTAAAAAGTATGTAATTGTTCTAAAAGAAGTTTCTGGATTTTTTGATTCAAGGCAAAATCATAATATTCGGGTCGTAACGAAATGCCTACTGGAAAGGGCTGTCAAAATAAATATTAGGAACCAGGATAGGATATTAGCATTAGCTACTTGATTTGTAACTCTTGATTTTGCTGTCGCAAATATCTGTTTGACTAGGCAATCTTATCCAGCAATATTAACTTCTATGTTCAATGCTTAGAATAAAATACTATTATCATTATTTAGAATAGAATAGTTTTGCAAATAAATAAGCTTTCATTTAAAACAAAACTGAATTTTCCCTTGTTTTTTTTTTTTTTTTTTCTTTTTTTTTTTTTTTTTAAACTGTTCTGTGATTTACTTGACATTTTTTTATTTTAATTTTTCTGTTTGCTTTTGTTTTTATATATAGCAATTAAATTTTATTGTATAAAATAGTATATGTGTTATACTTGGTGAAACTTAATTGATATTCATGTATACTTTAATACAACATGTGGAGTAGTATCTCCTTACCCTTCCGGACACCAGAGATCTTCCCCGGTTTTGGTGGGGTTCGTGTTGCCCTGTTTTTAGTTTTCTATGTTGTGTTTTGTATACTGTTGTTTGTCATTTGGTCATTTTCTTTTTTTTTTTGCCATGGCGTTGTCACTTTATTTTCGACTTATGAGTTTAAATGTCCCTTTGGTATCTTTCTGCTCTTTTTTTAAGCGACGACAAGAGTGTAATTTGCACTTAAAACATGTACTGAGTGTCAAGTGCTACTGTAACGAGTCAAAAACAAAAAAACAAACATTTAAGTTTTAGTACGAGTGTCCGTACGCATTAAATTATATCATGAAATATAAAAGTTTTTAAAAGTCAAAATATAATGTAGATCATATAGAATTGTTTGCCTTTCAGTAAGGAAAATGTTGTTTACTGGTTTAGTCTTTTGTGCTACAATTAAGCAATTTGGGATAAGTTTAACGTCTGATTAACGACATTATTCTGCATAAATTACTCTGGGACAATCGTTGAAATAATATGCCATGGGTCAAACGATTTGCGTATTTAATGATGTGACACCATAAAACAACGTCGCCCAATCGTTTTGACAGCGATTGGTTGTTTTCTGGGTTTTTAATTCACATCTCTACTGGATTTAATTAACTATTAGTTTTCTTAACAATATTTTTATACTTTAATCACATTATATATGATATGTTATTTTTTAACATGGTAGTCATAGTGGGGTATCAGAAATATTAAGCCCTAATGACGTCATGTATCAAGTAAATAATTAAATGACTATATGAATACTGGAAACCTGAGCATACCTTCTATAACGATATCTGTCAAATTTATTTTTTAACATAGAAACCAGAAAGATTTTATTTTAGAAACCTTTGTTTTTTAGAATTGTTTTTGCAAGATCAAATATTTATGACTTTCCTACAAACAATTCAAATATATATTTTGCAGAACAAAATCACTAATAGGAACCAACAAAAAAGTCAATTGCGAGGTGTTTATATCAGGCTCCTGTCTCTTTTATGCTGCGTAAATAGATTCATCAACCCACCTCTTTCTCTTCACTAGGCAAGGCCGTATTGACGTTTTGCATTGTTGCTGTTCTGGAAGTTTACAAAACGAATTGTTCTCTTTGTTATTTGGCACGTACCATGTTATGATTCCATTTGACTGTTCTGAAGTGGTGATTCACTTCATATGGATTCGATTGTTTAGATGTAAATCATACATACATTCCTCTAACCTATGTCACTTATAGGAAATAGATAACATAATAGCTTACAAAGAAGATAGCAAACAAGATTTGGAAAAGCCTGTTATTCAGTGGTTGTCGTTGGTTGCTGTGTGTCATATCGAGTTTCGTTCATTGTTTTGTAGAGGATAGTTGATGTTCTCGTTTGAGTTGGTTTTCCGGTTATCATGACTTTATTCATATTTACGTTATTATTCTCTGGGGGATAATTGTTTCATTGGCAATCATACAAAATCTTCATATGCTACTGTCTTTTTTGTACATACAAAACCCTTAACATAAAGTTATTATGTTCTCTTCATGATGGATTACAAAATTGTGTACTTGTTAATATATGAAAATAATCAAGTAAATTCAAAATTTATTTCAACATTTTCTTATAATATTAACATTCAATTTCTTAGATAAAAATACTTCTTATTTTCTAATGGTTTACGAAAACAATACTTTATAGCGAACTGACACATCCATACCGCACGTTAAACTCAGTCTTTAAATAGGCTTGTTTCTCTATAGGTCTAAAAATCTGTTGTTTAATTTTACAGTACGCTGAAAATTATTTTAGTTAAACGAGATGCATATTCATTTGCTGATTGTTTATTGAAAAATATATGGGATCAAAACTAGGCTATTCCATTTAATAATTTCAACCAATACGTTTTGTACTTAAGTCTTCCAAATAGACTGTAGTTGCTTTAGACGAAAAGAAAACCGTTTTGATTTTAACGAATAATTTACAATAGAATTGATCTCAAATAAATTCCTATTAACCTAATGCAATTGTTCATAATCGTACGATACCTCTTCATATTCATCAAAACGAAAATGTTTATATCTCACCCAAAATACGTTTTGCATGTGTATCTACAATTCGGACAATATTTACATAGTAAGAGATGCCTAAAACGGTTGAAAATTTCGGAACTTCATATACAAATAAAAAACATGGTATACGTTGGCTTTTGGTGAAGAGAAATTATTCTCTGATGGATACCAAACACATTGGAAATGAAAGTTCTCTGTCAGTTTTATCTGATAAAGGCTTTACACAAACTTACGCGGTGAAAATTACTTTACTGTGACTTGACTGTTAGTGTTACTCTCCACCTATTGCAACTTATTCAAAATTCTGACCAAATTGCAATTTGTTTTATAAACCAAATTGTTAAACTGGTCAGATATTTGAACAAACTGCTGTAGAAAACTAGTCTAATCGTGAAAGTGCAAGGTGATAAAATAAAGCATACTTACAGTCCTATAAGACTTTAATTCCACTTCAATGATATTATGAAAAACCAGTCTAACAGTTTGTATAGAAATTTTATTGTTATTGTCATGCTAAAGGTGGTAGGTAGTAATTTTGAATTGCTATAAAAATGTCCAAACTAAGCTTTCATACAAATTTTCTTTCGAAAAGTCTTCTATAGTCATAAGAATCAGACATCATTTGAATTACAAAACATTTTATATTCAGTAAAATATGTGTAAAATTACAATACGTTTTTAGGAAGTTTCCATGGGAGATAATCAATTTTTCTTTCGAAAAGTTTTTTATATTCAAAAGAATAATGTTTAAGGTTATCTCCCATGGAAACTTATTAACAACGTATTGTAATTTCACATACATTATACTGAATATAAGATGTTTTAATTCAAATGATGTCTGATTCTTATGAATATAGAAGACTTTTCGAAAGAAAAATTGTATGAAAGCTTATTTTGGACATTTTTATAGCAATTCAAAATTACTACCTATCACCTTAAGCTTGACAATAACAATAAAATTTCTATACAAACTGTTAGACTGATTTTTCATAATAACATTAAAGTGGAATTAAAGTCTTATAGGATTGTAAGTATGCATTATTTTATCACCTTGCACTTTCACGACTTGACTGTAGTTTTCTACAGCAGTTTGTTAAAAATTCTGACCAGTAGAACAGTTTGGTTTTATAAAACAAATTGCAATTTGGTCAGAATTTTGAATAAGTTGCAATAGGTGGAGAGCAACACTTACAGTCAAGTCACAGTAACCTAATGCAATTGTTCATAATCGTACGATACCTCTTCATATTCATCAAAACGAAAATGTTTATATCTCACCCAAAGTACGTTTTGCATGTGTATCTACAATTCGGACAATATTTACATAGTAAGAGATGCCTAAAAAGGTTGCAAATTTTAGAACTTCATATACAAATAAAAAATATGGTATACATTGGCTTTTGGTGAAGAGAAATTATACTCTGATGGATACCAAACACATTGGAAATGAAAGTTCTCTGTCAGTATTGTCTGATAAAGGCTTTACACAAACTTACGGGGTGAAAATTACTTTAATTAAAGGTATTCTTGGCTTATTTGTACTAACCTTTTCTGATTATTCTTGAAAAAGAGAGCCGAAAGATACCAAAGGGACGTTCAAACTCATAAGTAAGTCGAAAATATACTGACAACGCCATGGCGAAAAAAAAAGAAAAAGACCAAAAGACAAACAACAGTATACAAAACACAACACAGAAAACTAAAGACTGAGCAATACGAACCC
Source organism: Mytilus californianus (assembly GCF_021869535.1). Lineage (NCBI taxonomy): Eukaryota > Metazoa > Mollusca > Bivalvia > Mytilida > Mytilidae > Mytilus > Mytilus californianus. The sequence goes on along the minus strand of NW_026262679.1, from coordinate 52,412,768 downwards.
CACCAAAAACTAGGGATGAACTCCTGTGATTCCAAAGGATAAGCAGATACTGATCCACATGTGTCACCTGTCAAAACATGTGTGATGTACACAGAAATCTTTACCTGTTTTTATTTTACTACCGCTTCTTGTGAACTGCCAGTCTCCAAAGGTGAAACCAGATAAGTAGCCAGAGTTTCGGTATGGTCACGTATTAAATGGTACATTTCGACAGTATATTGTCATTTATAAATTTTCATATCATTGTATTTTAAATTGCAGATAGATTTTAACTACTCAGAAAATCTTTCCCTGTATCGGTTTTCGGCTGTATTGTTTAGTGGCATTTAGTTGTCTCACAAATGTTTATCTATGGGACATCGGTAACGTCTGGTTTAGAACGTACCCGATACAGGTTATTATACCCCACGCAACGAGTTGCGGAGGGTATAATGTTTTTGACCCGTCCGTCTGTCCGTCTGTCTGTCCGTCCGTCCGTCCGTCTGTCCGTCCGCCAGTCCGTCAGTCCGTTAGTCCTATTTCTTGTCATCGCAACTCCTCTCAAACCATACAACAGAATTTCATGAAACCTTTTTAGATAGTAAGGACATACTATGTAGTTGTGCATATCGACTGGAAATAACGATTCAATTTTTTTTTCCAGGAGTTACGCTCCTTTGAACTTATTTGCCAAATATACTACTGCAACCTTTTGTCATCGCAACTCCTCTCAAACCGCACAACAGAATTTCATGAAACCTTTTCAAATACTAAGGACATACTACGTAGATGTGCATATCGACAGGAAATTACGATTCAATTTTTTCCAGGAGTCACGCCCCTTTGAACTTATTTGCCCAATATACTACTGCAACCTTTTGTCATCGCAACTCCTCTCAAACCGCACAACAGAATTTCATGAAACCTTTTCAGATAATAAGGACATACTACGAAGATGTGTATATCGACAGGCTATTCAGATTCAATTTTTTTTTCAGGAGTTACGCCCCTTTGAACTTATTTGCTTTAATGTACTACTGCAACAGTTTGTCATCGCAACTCCTCTGAAACCACACAACAGAATTTCATGAAACCATTTTAGATAATAAGGACATACTATGTAGTTGTGCATATCGACAGGAAATTACGATTAATTTTTTTTCTTAGTGTTACGCCCCTTTGAACTTATTTGCTTCAATGTACTTTTGCAACAGTTTGTCATCACAACTCCTCTGAAACCACACAACAGAATTTCATGAAACTTTGTAGATAATAAGGACATACTATGTAGATTTGCATATTGACAGGAAATTATGATTCAATTTTGTTTTCTTACACTTATTTTATTTATCCAATGACAATGTGGGGACGTGGGGTATGTGAGCGCGCTCACTAAGGTTCTTTAATTGTAGAAACAAATATCTAGCGTATTGAAATCGGTACCGCAATCAGCTTTCTGATTGATAGTGCATTAGGAGAATTCACTATCACTATTCCTGTTATCACCAACTGCGCATCATTATTGACTAGATCTGTTTAATTTTTATTCAAAACATATTATATTATAAATACTGTTCCTTCATTCTGTCGGTCTCTAGTAGCAATTCAAGATTTGGGTTTGCATTTCACGGTCAATGCCTTGAAGTTGATGAGAAATATGTTTCTTTGGTGTTCCTTGTTCTAACACCGGAACTGACATATTTATGAATATTACAAATAACAAGCTTTGGTCTTCTGTCGCAATATCGTTTGTTTCAAACTCTTAAAAACTCAGTATCACGTATTCAAAGTCGTAGCATATGAGAGTGTATGACTCGCATGTTTAGAAAAGACAACTCCTACGTAATTTCGTCTTTGGTGAAAAGTTGTCTTATTGGCAATCACACCACAGCCTCTTATTTTTATGTCTTGATTTTCATTTGTTGACAAAACAAATGAAATATAATTGGGACCCTGAAAAAAGCCGATTCAAAACTTCAAATGTTTTCTTTCTTCCGCTGGGTTTGAACAAATGATTCTATGGTATCATGGAGTCAAATCTCGCTGAGTGATGGACAAACAAAGTGCTACCGCGAATTTGCAGATCTGAGATTGTTAGACTTCATACGAACTATATGCAATTTGTGATCTATGCCCTGTATCATCTAGATCTATTGAGAATTTCTGTCGTAGAAATGTGTTTATTTAAACGTATAAAATGAAAACATATTGATATCACTGCATTGAATTATTATCAATGTTTACGACTGACAAGCACTCCTGATCTGTGAGGTATTCCATCTACATGACAGCATATATAATATACTGTGTTACTGTAGCACACCTAGATGAAAAAAACCAAAAAACATTCACTACACTAGCAAAATCTATTTGTTATACATGTATATCTTATTGGTAGATTGATCTAAGGCGTTGGGCACAGTGCAGAAGGAGTTGCCATAAAACCCATTGGGAGAAAGACAAAAAATGGACGTCTCAGAGCTTACATTTTCGACTTTATTTCAGACGAAGTATATGTTATTTGTGATCTAAGCCCTGTACAATCTAATTCTAGTTCGACCGATGGAACACGTCTATCGTGCATTGTCATAATAGGTATCATTTATAACATGATCATCCATTTAATGTCGTGAAGACTTTCGAGGTTTTAAATTTATATGCAATTTCAAATCTGATACAGAATTTGTGCTAAATCCATAAAGCGCATGCATTCATTTAGTCATTTTACTTATAAGTAGGTAATGGAAATTTTCGACTCTTTTCAATTGATATATTTTTTGTAGTTTAGGAAGTAAAACTTTTAACAAATTATGTATATACATGCACTTGCTTTGGGTTAATGAAATATCCGTTGGAATATCTGAATGTGCAGAAATCGGGATTTTTCAAAAAGCATGTTCCAAGAACAAGTACAGCCTGTCAATTCTGTATTCTGACATTGTAAATTTTGAGTGCAATACGTTTAAATTTCATATTCTTTTTCTAAAATATCAAAGAAAAAAATAGATTCACTTCAACGAGCAAGAATAATTAACAAAGATTGCACTGCGCAGAATTTTTCAACAATTAAAATCACCATTGAAATAACACACAATATTCTAATAAAACTAATTAATTATTTATTGGAATTGTTTCCTCGGTTATGAAAACCCTTGAAGACTTTAAAATGATATGTTTTTGTATTCAAAATCAATTAATTGGACGAAATATTGGAAGAAAAATCGTAAAATTTAAAAAATAATCTTTATTAGCACATAACAGTAGGAAAAGTACACAATTGAAAATAAATACAAGTACTAAATCAAATAAGTTAATCAAATTGAAAATTCAGAGATGAACGCGAACCCAAAATATAAACAAATGCAAGGCGAAAAACTTGAACATCAGAAAATCGGGAGTTTAACACATGAGTTACGTCTGATATTGATAAACGAAAATATGAAAACAATATGTTTTAGTCTTTGACAGATTAATAAAGTGTATTCGTTTTCGGGAAAAATTTAAAGAGTCACATTTTCAGTAACAAAAATGTATCATATATGTAGAAAAAACGCAGAACATCTTAACACTCAAGACCTTTTAAACCTATGGGGGTTTTGTTTATAAAAATACTGTATCCTCATTAAGATACCTGATTTCTAAATAACTATCAGGTGTGCATAAAATCAAAGTATAAAACATTTGGGACTACCAATGATAAAGGACGTAAACAGAAAATTATCTAGATAGTAAGAGTCAATTTCACCTTAGTGAATCTGAGATGATTAAATAATAAGTTAGAAAACACTGACATCTTGTGGAATGCAGAGAGACGATAGTAAGCTTGTATGATACCAAGAGTTTAAATGTATCTATAGATTTAATGTTTCCGATATTGCGCTCTAATGGTTTTTATGGTCTTTTACTTTGTACGGTAGTATTTCTGATTCCTTATCTAATGCGTGATAAACCTCTATAATAGGCAGTGTTAAACGTAAGATAAAAGGATATCGACTTAAAAAGTTTGGTTTGCATTGTTATTCCAATATAACGTTTGCCAATTATATGTTATGATCTGCAAGAATGGAAAAAAATTAACGCATGTGCAAATAGAAACTGACAACAGAAGGGGAATCTTTACCAATAATTGGTACACATGTGCGACTTCCCACTGCAAAAATAAAACCAAAAGAAATACAAAACGTATACTCATCTATTAACTAAGTGATAGTTTGTTATTACTATATTTTAATGAATTTTTTCCATTAGTCGATACTACATTAATTTGACACTCAACATTATAAAAACCTACACGCAAAAGGAATACGCTGATGGATAAGAAATTGCGATGTATCATGATTCCCTGTTTCTTTTTCTATATATATAAAAACTCATAAACCATGAATATTGACGCTATATATACATATACACAATGATGGGAGTCATAATATCGATAAACGTTGAAAATTTACTTTATTGAATACTATTCTTAATTAAAAATTAAACATTGCCAGGAATGATTTTTATGTAATTTCTACTTATTTTTAATTCAAGTAAAAACTTCTTTATATAGTTGTATCTAGTGTGCTGTAGCTTGCTTGCTTTTGGTTTGTAAAATTGAATGTACAAGGGTTTGACATAAATGCAACCTTATTAATAATACTTTCAAGTGCTTTGTTGAAAAATGTATAACATTGTATGTACATGAATAACTTTAGTTTCTAATAAAAATATTAACAGATGATAATCTTTACAGTCATTTTGGATTAAAAGCATATTACATATTAGTTTATGCATTTACTAATTATTGCAATCATTTTATCATTTCACCCAACCTGTTATCGTTTTAATATATTTCTCGATACTGATCGGTAGATGTATCCCATATGGGTCGATACCACTGTTGATTTACTATTAGTTCCCGAGGGTATCATCAACTCAGTAGTCAGTGTTTCTGTGCTGACAAGATAATGACATGTTTTTCCTAAATTATCGGTTAATAAATTACGAAATTATTAAGAAAATAAGGTTCCAACTCCTAGGAACAGGCAAAGTTGACCACAGGTGGATTTTGGCTATTATATATAGTCCCTTTGGTCATAAAGCTTTTCACTTGTTTCGGTACTTATACATTCTTGGCTTTCATTTCCTTGGCTATAAGGGATCCTGATGAAGGGCTTCGGACTCAAAAATTTAAAAAAAGAGTGTTATTTCATTTCTCGTCAATCAGATGTTAAGTAGAAATAAGAAGATGTGGTATGAGTGCCAATGAGTCAACTTTCCATCCAAGTCACAGTGTGTGAAAAGTAAACAATTATAGGTCAAAGTACGGCCTTCAACACGGAGCCAATGCTCACACCGAACAGCAAGCTATAAAGGGCCCCAAAATGACTAATGTAAAACAATTGAAAAAGGAAAACCAATGGTCTAATCTATATCAAAAACGAGAAACGAGAAACACTTAAGAACCACATCAACAAACGGCAACTACTGAAACAGGTTCCTGGCTTAGGACAGGTGCAAACAAATGAAGTATTTGTCACAACAAGGCATTTGAGCACAAACGAAGATAGAAATGTAATAAAAAAAATATTAAATTCAACTGTTGTCGTGGAGTTGATGCTATTACCTCAGTTTTTGTTTGTTACCTTGATCTGTCTCTTCCTAATCGATTTACGAGATTTGAACATCGGTAAACTGCTGTCGCCTTAATTTATATTGTGTTATTAGACAACACTTGTTTCGGTGGATTTCGAGTAAAAACTTTTTTACTTACAGTAAAGAGCACAGTCCTAAATTGAGTGGTCACACCTTCAGTTCGAAGATTAGATCTACCAAGAGACTCGTTAGCTCTAAAATATTATGAAAAAGCTAATGGTAATGGCGATATTACTTATGTCTTGCGTGTGAAAAACTTTTTTGAAGTCATGGAAAAACTTCATTATATTGTTCGCAAAAAAATATTAAAAAACTTTGGAAGATAGGAATTTTTACATATAATATATATAGAAACACATCTTTTGGCGAAGACTATTTGTACACCAGATACTTATATCAGATATGCTCCAAATGTGAAATTATGTTTTAACTTGACACCCAGGAGTCATAAATAATGAAGGAGTTATATATGTTGCAGTTTTCCAAAAAAAACAAAAAACATAAGAAATTGTATTTTATCAAAAGTATACTTTTCAAGTTTCCTTTCAAATGCATGAATTCAGAAAAAAATAATTTCAAAATTTTGCATTTTCGTTCGATGATATATCGTTATTTTTAACAAATCATATATTTATCACCAAATTTATTTGTTTAGAGTTTTGTTTTCTCGTTAAAATTGTCAGAGTATTTGCGAATTATAAGTTTGCAAGTTTATTCTGTAGCCATTCATGAAAATTAAGTAGACGTTATCAATACCAAGTTACCTGATTGAATAACATTCGATTTTTGCTGGTTTGTATCCTGACCCATTTTAACAAATTAATCTATGCATGCAGCAGAATACAGTACAAATTGTTGATCAATAAAGAATGAAGAGTATTATCTTTATATTCATAAAGTGTAATTATTCATTTCTTGTAAGAAGTCGATGTCGCTGGTGTTTGACTATTAGTCCGCAGAGTATCGTCAGCCATTTAGTCAATTTTTCGCCACTGACATGATTCATAACATACATATCTAAACATTATCCTTAAAAAAATAAGAATTGGTTTTATTGTTTCATTTTCAATTCCTTTTTTTTTATATCATAAATGCACTTGTAGCACTTTTTACATGTAAGGATCAGCACTTAACTATCACATATATAAAGCTACCTATTACAACCACTCTTTGTCCTTATTTTTATTGAACTAAATTCCTTGGCTACATATGATTGAATCTGAAGAGTAGTTATGTATTGTAGTTTTCATTGAAGATAAAGATCAGTCAGGTAGAAGAATAAAAAAGACATACAAAAGTCCAATTAATTCTGAATCTGTTCCACGTTTAATAATAATGCATCATAAATGCACTAACACCAAACTCTTTTGTGGTTAATCTAGAATAAATTCGCTTTTCAATTTATTCATTCGACAATATAACTTCATCTTTGATCTTTTTCCCCCATTCTATTGGAAAAGTATGGCGTAAAATTGTTTAATTAATTCATATTAATCTAAATGAAATCCTTAAACAAGCAGAATCAAGCCTGAAATCGCAAGTCTATCAAGAGAATGGTTCAAACTGTGATTTACTAGGTCAGCACCGTGTCGCAATATTACATAGTGACATTTTGAAATAAAGTGAAGTACTTTATTTAACAACATAATTCAAACTTTTATTTAAGAATTATTGGATATACGATTATATCTTTGCATTAATGTGTTTGGAATGGAATAAACCATCTGATCTGGAAAAATGCACAACACATTCTATGATTACATTGTTGTAATGCATGATTTTGACAATGCTTTCAATATCGTTAATTCTACCACAAGTCATGATCTCTACGAACTGGGAAATAGGTGGGAAAAATGCTTTTCAATATATGTTATTCTATCACAAGTCATGATCTCTTCGAACTGGGAAATAGACGAAGACTTTGTTTTACAATACCTTTTATTCTACGACTAGTCATGATCTCTATGAACTGAGAAATAAGTAGAGACAATGATTTACAATATCTTTTATTCCTACGAATGTAATAATTTCTATGAACTAAGGTTTCATAATAGCACGTGTTCATCAATCTTTGATTTGCATTGTCCAGTGCGTTTCTTTTCAATATGAATTCTGCAAAGAAACGAGGATGATAATGAAGAGATGAAAAACATTTGATTTCGTTTGTTTGAAGAATATAACTTCTATGAAATTTAGTACAAATAAACAATTTAGTGAATATAATAAAATATACAACCAATTTACGATCACAAATAATGAAATATTGACCGAGAAAAGGTTCATGGAATTTCAGTTGCACTGGGAAACAAGGGTTTATTTGAACAAAAGATGAAAACATCACTTTATAAATTTCATGCGTCCGAAGTGCGTTTCTGGATTTACCTTCATCAGAATGTTCAGAATGTTTTTCAATATTCATTATATAAACCATATTATTTGTGACAAGCTTACTGACGATAACATTTGAGTAAATTAATATCAATGTCTGTTAAGCATTATGACGTATTCTATAATTTCTGGTTAAACTGATATGCTCAACAAATGTTGTGGTACCTTTTCTAACGAGCTGATCAAAATGACACAGATGAAAGGGTTTACAATAAGTTTTTTTTTTATCCTGAAATATGAGTATCAATCTGCACAAGAAAAATTATTATATGAGGAAAAACTATTGAGGAAAATACCGTCAATCATTATATCATATCTACCGATAAGCAGGAACCGAAGTGAGAAAATACCAGATGGCACAACGGGTCATTATCGTCCTGGGTACTATAACAACTTTACACTGAGTATGTTTTAAGTTAGAAAAAGTACCCATGTTAGGATAAAAGTTGTTAATGGTACCCAGGTGAACACCCGATCTTAAAAGTGTACCCAGATTAGATATCATGCAATTGTTTTCGTACTGTTTTAGTTTGTTGGTGATGTTTAACCCACCATACACTTGCATCTTAACAGCATGATATGGCAGTCGTTATGAAAGTAGTCGAAAATGATTGGATGGTTTTACAGTTACCTAGAATCTATAGAAACTTATAAAAACGGCATAATTCCCATTGATCTGGGTACTTTTTGTCCTTCGTAGTTACCCTGTGTACTATTTCACAAAAACAAATAAATTGGGGTGCCATTTGATCAAGTAAAAGTAACCAGGGTACTTTTCTATGGTACACAGGAGTAGAAAATACCTATGAAGTCTAAGATTATATTATCCAAGCTTAATATACTTAACATTTTGTGGGATTTGTCATGTAGTGATACATGCTAACTGCTGGATATAAAATCTATATAGAAATAAGAAGATGTGGTATGAGTGTCAATGAGACAACTCTCCATCCAAGTCACAATGTGTAAAAATTAAACAATTATAGGTCAAAGTACGGCCTTCAACACGGAGCTTTGGCTCACACCGAACAGCTCAGCAAGCTATAAACGGCCCCAAAATGACTAGTGTGAAACAATTCAAACAGGAAAACCAACGGTCTAATCTATATAAAAAACGAGAAACGAAAACACTTAAGAACCACATCAACAAACGACAACCACTGAAACAGGTTCCTGACTTAGGACAGGTGCAAACAAATGTAGCGGGTTTAAACGTTTTAACAGGCGCCAACCTTCACCCTAATATGTATATTTCACATATAGATTTATGGCATTATAAGGTAATGTTACTTTGACAGTGCTTCTCTCTTGCCTTTTTTAAGATTTTCAAACTTCATTCTGTTGTTACGAAAATAAATTTCTAAGAAAACGATAATGAGGTTGTTAAATTATATATTCTTGTAGGTGCCAACAAAGCAGAGACACATTATCTTCCACAAGGAGTGCACAAATTTCCATTTGAATTCTTTGTACCAACTGGCTGTCCAACTACATACGAGGGATCCATTGGACGTGTTAGGACATACGTCTCCGCTACCCTTGAGAAGCTATGGGTATCTGATATATCGACCCTGAAACCTTTCACTGTCATTAATCCACTGGATCTGAACAAAGACCCTCGCGCTAAGGTAAAAGTTTTATCAAATTAGTATTTCATTAAACATATTGAAGATTGAACTTAACTTAGAATTGAACATTGACTTAACATATATTTTGTATCATCTACTAGTACAGTCGTTCCAAAAATAATATACAGGTCATCTTGAATGGACAGGAAAATATGAATGATTGCAACAGAAACCCAATTATATAAATAACATATAATGAAATGTGTTGAAATTTTTATTTGTTTCTTGTTTACGAACAAAGAAATCACTGACGAAGCTATGTTACTGTAAGGATGGTAGTATGTTAAGAGCAACTATCTGCCTCCTGATATTGCAAAAAATTATGATTTTTCCCCTTATTTCAAAATAATGTTAGTTTCATTGATAAATGGATAGTATAATGTGATCTTAACACTTTTAGTACAAACGGTTCATTGTGATGTCACTCTGATGTCATGAAATTGTTGAAATCGACATACATATATTTTACCAAAATGGGTCATATTATATAATAGTTATTCACAAATTAAGATAGGAGCCAAGGCCTTACCCAAAAATATATTCTATCCACTTTAACGTATTTGTTTAAGACATCTAGTAACAAAAGGTATAATAACAAAAATACCGAACTTCAAGGAACAAAACGGAAAGTCTTTTATCAAATGGCAAAATCAAAAGCTCAAGCACATCAAACGAATGGAAAACAACTGTCATATTCCTGACTTTGTACAGGCATTACCTTGTGTAGAAAATGGTGGATTAAACCTGGTTTTATAGCTGGCTAAACCTCTCACTTGTGTGACAGTCGCAAAATATCTTCTTGAGCAAGGCCATGGCTCATTTCTTAATATTTTAAATGACGACATTTCAAATTAAGGCTATTTTGTCCATTTTTGCAGTGTTGAATTTAAAGCAACAAATTTGAACAAATGAAGCAAACATGTAAGACATAATTCAAAAATATATAAATTTACCCTAAAATGACCTTATCATACTTTCTTTAATGTATGAATCAACAATGAGTTGCTGGAAACTATCGAGGTAAACCGTGCGTATTGATTTAGTATTATGTACTTCAAGGGCTTTAAGCTTTTGGCATTTGCTGTCTTTCTATCATCTGATTTCAATATCTGTCATCAATCATAGCGTACTTATATCCAGATAAGCTCATACGTTTTACATGCACGGATACATTTTTTCTCTTTATGACATACATTTTTTAGCATGATAATGAGTTACGTTTTTGATGTTTTCTTTTCTCATTTAATCAATTAACTTTAGAAGTACTATGATATATTCAATACACCATAGATTAAATTTAGAACACACGCAGTTACCTTTTTCTGCAAGAAAATAATTTTATATTATAAATGAATAATACATGGCAAAATTCTAAGATGCTGATATATATTCATAAACACTATTATGTAATATTGTAAATATTGATGGATTTATAAAATAGCATAGGATTTAACACAATTACTCGCAGTTTATCTAGATGTTTACTAGATCAACTCACCCACAAACCAAAAACGTCTGAAGGACTTTTAAGAAAGAAGTAGACTGAATTGCTCCAGTTTAAACATCACTAAACCTAGAAAAACAAATAGGAAAAACCCATTTTTCAGAGATTGTGTATAAACACACATTTGTCAGACTTTTATTTGTTTGTGAGTGAATTGGTCCGCTTTACAAATCATAACACACATGATTTTTATTAATATTGGTATCTTTGATGAGTTTTTTAATCTTCATAATTCATATTTATAACTAATTCAATTTTCTTTTTGCCCCAACTGTCGTACATAATGTTCATATGTTTTAAATTTGTAAATTGATTTCAACGATGAACACGGTTTATCGAAACTGTAAAACATTACTCCTAGAAGGGCGTGTAACCAATCAAGCTGTTGTCGTTGGTTGCTGTCTGCTTTATTGGTTTTCTCTTTTGAATTGTTTCACATCTTGTCATTCCGGGGCCTTTTATAGCCTACTATACGGTCAGGGTTTTTTCTATTGTTGAAAGCCGTACGGTGCCCTATAGTTGATGACACCCTCGTCATTTGCCCTCGTTATTTAGATAGTTGTCTCATTGACAATCATACCATATTCTATCATTTTCATTTTTGGATTGTTTTCACAACTACATATTCTTCTGTCTCATTTCAGAGGAATGCATTTGTTTTCCTGACACGATCAACTGAAAACATAAAATTGAATAAAAAGCTAACTGTAAAGATATTCAACTATATTTGTCACCAATATCAATTTTATATGTATTCTTTTTTTCTATAATGACTTGAGCGACCTTTGTAGATTTATCATTTCGATGCATCACAATTGTATTGGGAACGTTATGACATTCGGTATATATAAAAACCGGAATGTTTACCCGTTTGTAAAAATGTAGACATTAAGAGTTGTATCGTCCGACTGAAAAACATACGTAAACATATAAAAACTGACAAGCACTTTAACAAACAAGCAATGAACAGTTTATGTTAGATCTACAAACTCGGCTAATTTGTATTCCCATAAAAACAAAACAAAAAAAAGAACGATCGTTATTTAAGGCGCCCGAAAGGTAATGATAACTTGCTTCGGATGCTACCATCGTAGTTTTACACATTGGTCATAACCAGTTATGAATTAAATTTGGTAAAGGTCAAAATCGGCGAAAGGATGTGAAGGAAAAATGTGTTTTCAATCATTTGCAACTACGTATACTCACATGATAATAATTGAACATATTGTTGTAGGGATCGCTAATTTGATTTGCAGTGACGAATATCAGTTTAGTCTGAATATAATTTTTATCCTTGGTGAAGCATGTATACGTAACTGTGATTGTGTTGTTTCGAGTAGTCAACGTAGTCCTTTCTTGAAGGGAACAAAATGTTTTATATAAACACAGAAACATTTTCAACTGTTGTCATATGTCATATCTTAATGATGATCGCTTTGTGGAGAATTGTTTCTGTTTAATTTATTCACTTGACACTTGTCTGTTGTTTTTGTCCGTTGGTTTTTTTTGGCGTTGTTTGGTTGTCACATTTACATATACCCCAAACCTCCTTTTGTTCATAACTTATGAAAAGTAAGCTTGAAAGGAAAAATCTCAATTGGGGGGGGGGTCCATAAAAACCAAAAGGTAGCTCCTTATGTCGAGGTATGAAGCAGACGCTGTAGTCTCTATAGTATTCTTAATTTCAAATTAGCGCATTAGATACTTTATAATTTGGTGCGTCTGAGGGTTTTTCTGGTTTTACTTTTGTATAGAACGCTCAAAAAGTAAATTGTGAAAGCCGAGTATCTTCAAAGTAATTATCATCTTTTATCAAGAAAGAAAGTACATTTTTATTATAAATAAATCCGAAACTAAAGGACTTGGATAACATCTTTATAACTGTTGTTTTATCTTTTTACTGAATTGTGCTGCATACTAGTGGCAAATAAATTTATAAGTAGCGGTTAATAGAATTTCGAGTTTTTCTAATTGGCTGTCGGAAAATCCGACGAATTCTACACAGTTGATCAAAATCTGCATCGTTCTAACCTTATCAACTTCCTAATAAAACATTCTAAATTAATTCGAATATGATGAACAGCATAACCCCTCCTAAGTTAGAAAACTAACAGAACAAAAAGGAAAAATATTTGTATGATTATTAAGTTAAGACATAAATTCTCATTTTAGTATTGTAACAGTTAAGTATTGAAGTTTATTTTTGAATTTTGTGGCCCCTTATTGATATGTTTAAAAGACAAGTGTTGCTAGAAATACAGTTTAAAAGATTTCTCAGTTTTAGTTAAGATTTTATGTTTATCGTTCCCTCTTATGTATAATTAAACTCATCACACATAACAAGATTAAAATTGTGTACTCCAGAACACGGCGCGCGTTCGTCTACAAAAAAAAGTTAAAAGAGCCAAATAAAGTGCGATGTTGAAGAGCATTGAGGTATGGTCAAGCAGTATCAAAGTTGCGATAATCATACAATTTATTGAGGTGGCCGTTCCTCAGAGGCTTTATTATTATTCAATTTATTCCGTTTCTCGGTTTCCTTTACCTGGCATAAAAGCAGAAACTGGTATGTGAAAAAAAAATAAACGTTTTCTTCCTCAAAAGCCATATCATACGCAAAGAAACGCCAACGTTCTAAAGATATCAACTTTCTTGACATGTGTAAATCATTCGAATTTATTTCAAATATGATGACCATCAGTAACCTTCCCATACTATTCTGGTATCTTAAGATTTAAGATCGCGAAAACATGTGAGCTGAGACATGTCAGTAATCTGACCATCTTTCAAATGATATCGTATTGATATAAATTTCTAAAGATATAAATTCAATCATACTGACTTGTAGATGGTAATCATGGAAAAGATCAAAAGGAAACCAATACATAATAGAACACTGCAATGCAATTAGAACAAATTGAATTCAAGGAAAAACATACTTGAAACAGAGTTAATGTGCATTTGTGTCTTATACAACCACTTTATTACATTCTGCACGTCATACCTGAGATTCAAAAAGTAATTAAATGGCGCATTACAAAATAAAAAGACACGGGAAAGAGCCAATTATTACAACATCATTTTGTCCTTTAATTAAAATCATAATTCAAATGATAAATCGTGTGCGTAAAGCCTTAATTTGCAAATGCATCTATTTTTATCACCTTTTTCTTTTCAGGAAAAATCCGAAGCCATCAACGAAGCAACGTTTTGTTGCTTGTGTTGTAAGTCCGATCCGATTAGTGTCAAAATATCCGTTGAAAACATAGGATTTGTTCCGGGTCAAGCTATTCCTATAACTACTGAAGTATTAAATCTAAGTCGGAGAAAGATTTCTGTCATTAAAGCGTACTTGCACATGGTGAGTAGATCCTTCAAAACAAGAACGTTGAGGCATTGTGGTGGTTAAACGCCACATACTATATATTAACAATTACATTGATGTAAGATATCGAAACTGATAGAGACCAGTAAAAGAGACCGGGAATACCTTTCGTCAAGTAGTCGAGAGTTTAGCACTTAAGCAAAATACAGGAAGATTGATTGATTGATTGTTGGTTGCCTAACGTCTACAGAAAGAAGACAACAAAGGGACAATAAAAAATACTAAGTCGAAGAGAAACAGACCACATGGCAAAATACAAAAACGATGAAAGAACAACAACAGTCTACAAAAACGGTACAACTCCCTCGGGCAAAGTTGGCATTAGAGGAATTTGGCTATTTCTGCGTCACTTTTGATCATACAGCTCTTCACGTGTTTATATCTTATACATCATTGACTTTGAAATGTTAAGGTTTGGCTATTCCTTATAAAGGTAAATCCAGAAATGAGATTCAGACGCACTACATTAATATAGTATTATTTTCATTTACAAAGAAAACCATAATACTGCAGCTCCTTTGCAAAGCTGACCCTTAACGGGTTTGACTGTTCTATCTTCTGAGTTTTATGCTCTTAACTGCTTTATATGTCTGGTTTTCAAAACGTTTGGTCTGAAGCATATCTGATGAAGATTATTCTAGAACAACATACCGTACGCTCATAAACATTTTTTAAAATTAAAATACCATAAAATATAAGAATAAGGAGATGTGGTATGATTGCCAATGACACAGCTATCAAGCTGAGACCAAATGACGTAGATTTAAGCAACTAAAGGGCACAGTACGATCTTCAACCATGACCAAAACTCATACCATATAGTCAGCTACATGTATTATAAAAATCCCTTACATGACAAACAATTCAATAGAGAAAACCAACAGCCTGATATATATAAAAAAAAACAATAACGAAAAACAAATACGGCAGACAACAACCAACGACAACCACTGAATTACAGGATTTTGACTTTGCAGAGACACATAAAGTATTCAGGCACCATTAAACATGTTTTTTAGCGCATCCTTTCCAAATACCTGGGAGAGTGGCGTGACGACACAACATAGAAACAAACAAGACAGAAGGCAAACATATTTGAAAAATACAACCCCTACTAAGCATTAGAGGAGGATACTACATTGTACATTTTATTTCCTTAGAAAGACATTATAGTGTCTTGGTCCAGTATAACAAGACACATATTTTATTGTTATATTGTGTATACATTTACTACTTTACACTTTTTATTTGTCTTAATTGTAAAAAACACAACATCTTGTTCATATATGGTATTGTATTTCGTTAAAAGTTACCAAGAAAATAAAAATAATTGAACCTGGAAATCTATAACCATATAAAAATCAATATTAAATTTACACAAAAACATTGTCTTATAAATAGAAATATAAATCCTTAATGATATTAAAGAACCTATATACATTTAAAAAAAACAAATTTTAATGTATGTTACAGAATGTTCGATATCATACCCAGAAGAAGTCAAAGACACACCAGAACGTAATAGCCGCTATGAAAAGAAAAGTGTCAAAGTCGCATGAAGCTGATGTCCTTCAGAATAAGCTACTGATACCGTCCATCCCGCCTTCATTTCTTAATGGCTGTAATATAATTGATATTTCTTACATTTTGGAAGTGAGTAAATTGATTTTAGTATGGGGCTCAGGTAAAGGTTTACAGAATACAGAATGTTGAGCAAAAAATAGAGAATAAAAGGCTGAACAATTTAGAATAAAGAAAAGTGGCTTAAAAATTACAAAAATAAGGATCATATATACTGACCCTCTAGTATTTTCTATATTTTGTTGAAAAACTTAATCATAGATCGATTATTGCTTGCTCATTTAATGTATTTTTTTGTTTTTGTTGTGTTTCCAGTTACATATATTTTTCTAGTTACAATTCTTGTGTGAAAAGTCATAAATTTAAATGTGAGAGCTGTAACACATTTTATTTCATTCAAAAATAGCGTACACACATGTGTAATGCAGTAAAACGGGCACGTGGGGTTAACGTCAAAAACCAGCAACCCAATGACAAAAAGAATCAAAAGGTATCTACTTATAAGTCTTCAACCTTAAACAGGTGTTTACACAATATGGCTAGCTTTAAGGACTTGATCGTCCCGAGTCAATAAAAGCTGTGAATAAATTTAACAGAAACACCCAAATATCCAAAAAGCTTTGACCGAAGCACATTTTGTATGAAGGGCGAAAGCGAAAGCGCTTCATTCTAAAATTGTTGTATTCATACGAAAATAAATTTTGATATTGGAGTGCCTCGCAATTGTTGTAAGCCAATCCAAATTACTGATTATAATGAAACATACATGTAATGTAATTATTAAAATATAGCATGCGAAATCTACTGACGACTACTATAAAATGAAATGCGTGACCTTTACTTTCAAAACGGTAAGTCTTAATTGATATGTACTTTGAACACATTTAAAAAACGTAATTCAACAAATATGAAATTATTTATAAACATAAAAATTACATTACTTTTTCTTATTTACTAGTACATTTATATTGAAAATTAGACAAGAAGTAAAATGATACCAAGGAATCAATGGAAAAGAAGAACAGTATACCAAACACCAAACAGAAAACACGAGACTGAGCAACAAGAACCCTAGATAAAAAGGAATAAACTAAGGTGCTCCGGAAGGTTAAACAGTTCTTACTCATCTAGGTGTGCCCGTCGTATTGCTCGTGGTTTATGTTTATAATGTCTTATAGTATTCGGCTATAAGTCGCATTCAATGGTAGTCAGCAACTTAATATTATTGTTATGTAAACCTTTATTATTTGAGGTGATTATACAACCATCGGGATTAGCCTTTGATATACCCGTCAGAATGGAACTAATAGTAGGGACATATCCAATGGAATCAACAATTCGGTCATTAACTCAGTCCACCATTATATCGTCTAGTCCAAATGAAGAGAATCACATACAGAAAAAGGAAGTAAAAAATGGCTTAGTTGTATCTACAAATCCAAAAAGTGAGTACTCCGTTTGTTATCAGTATATTAGTATTTCTGGGTACGACTGTTTAGTGATTTAAAATGTAAATTGAAGATGAATTGTTCCCCAATTTATTCATCAAACATATAAATTTGTAAACTAAGGTGTATTTCTCAAATTGTAAGTATGTTTTCTGAACAGGCTTTCGATTAGAGTCGAGAAATGCTTTTTTTTTTAATTTTGGTTGCTTTTGGTCAGGTTGGCCAATCATTTAGCATACTCACTTAAATATTCAATCAAACCGACATCTTTAAATATAAATTATGAATAAAATTATGAACACGTATGTCATGGCTATCTGAAGAGACAAGGTTTATATCACCACTATGTTTCTAAAGGCATAGTACACCAAAGGAACAATAAAAATCTTAAACTTAAGAAAAACCGACAATACCATGATTAAAAACAAATAACGACGAAAAGACATCAGTTCATAAAATAACGGGGTGATCCCACGGCTGGTGGTCTGGAAGGATAAACAGATCGTGCTTCACATTTGGCACCTATCGTGTTGCTCATGGAAAGTCTGACCATGCAAATGTTTCCTTCTGCAGGATATGATTACCAGAGTACCTAATGTCTTCCACGTTTTATTTTTTTTTCTATTGTTTTGCTCATTTATTAACTATTCTATAAATAGTTCGAAACCCGCATGTGGCATGTGCGCTCGACTCCAATCTAAATTGATTAGGATTGTCAGTTTTCAAACCAAAGGTCGGTGGTTCTCTCCGAACTCTCTGGCTTCCTCCACTAATGAAAACTGACCTCCACGAAATAGCATAATAGTACTGAAAGTGGCTTTAAACACCGATCAATCAAACAATCAATCTAAAATCCCCATTTAGACTCTCACAAATAAGAAAATATAATTGTGTCTTGATATTAAAACCGAACCTTTCTGACATAACCTATTAATCAAATTCAGAACGAATTTCATGTGTAAGTACATGGCTAGGATTTAAAAGCATTTCTTTATGCTCTCGAGAATTTCATGTAAAAAGTAATGTAATGTGTGTTTTGCTTAGTTGCACTTTTTATTTCAAATTTCATATGCAGTCCTTTCCAACTTTGAAAATATACTAATACTTACTTGTCTTAACTGTCTCAACTTAAATAGGAACACCCAGTAGAAGGTATCATTTTCACTGAACTAGTACACAACGGGTGCGGGATTTTCTCGCTACGTTGAAGATCCATTGGTGGCCTTCGGCTGTTGTCTGCTCATTGGTCGGGTTGTTGTCTCTTTGGCATATTCCCCATTTCCATTCTCAATTTTATGACAAAGTAATGTTTTACCCAGTACAATGTAACTAAATGTATGATTATTTGTAGTTTATCTCATTATATTAGTTATTTGGTTAACTATCAATTGTGACACATTAGAGCGGTGTTGGATGAAATCTCAATTGTTGGGATTAAGGGAAAGTATAACGATAATTACTTCAATTATATGTAGCCTTTCCCAACAAGATGTTATTGCTACAAGATATATTTTTCAAAGAACATTATGCAATTAAAATATTTGAAGGGGCACGGTTGTTACTCACTGAACAAATTGACGACTTTTGATAAACATTCATATTATAATAATTAAGTTAAAGGGTGTACTTAAACATTATATTTGACATAACATATTACTGTGTTCAAATGTATACAAGCAAACATTGGTAGAGAATTAAAAAAAAAACAATTTCTCCAATTCTGCGTTAAATAACAGCTTTCATCATATTGTCTTCTATTATTCATCTTCAAAGTTTTAAAGCTCACCTAGTTTTTTTTTTAATTCATATTTGATTTGATACCAAATGAAGATGAGTTTAGTTTTATTAGTACATGTATGTGAAGTAAAGAAAAACGCCACTGACGAATATGTATATAACAGTAGGTATCATTCAAATTTTCAGGCTGTATTTCGTTTATGGAGAGTGTTATCGGAAAGGTGACTATTGAAGACGAAGAAGAATCAGACAATATAGAAGATAAAATTGTTTACACACCAGTATATCCCTATTTTAGTGTTCAACAGAGTACGGACATATTCTGCGTTGATATACCTCCACGATAATGGGTAGCGTTAGTGAGTTATTTTTCAAAATTGAGGAGATTAAACGGTTTCTTTAGAAGTAAAGATAAACGCACCGTCGGTACAGTTCGAGGAATTATAGTATTATATGTGATCGGTATTCTATCTTTGTATATTGGAACGGGGTTTGTGTTGCTCCTACTCAACAAGCAGTTTTCGAGGAAATCGTCTGTGTATGATCAGGGGTTCAGTTCTGGTCTTGTCTAATTGATATATTTGTTTTAATCAGCAAACTAATAAACGCACTAAAACTGAGACTGCATTTCTGCCCAGCTATTTTAAACTTTAGATCTGATTGGATTTTAATGTTTAAATGTGTTTATAAACATGTATTTGGCTTACCGAAATTTTGTCTCACGCATACCTGATGAAAGTTGCACTGAAAAAAGACACCAAAAGCCATCAGAAAATATTCATTGCCGCAAAAGAATATGTATTTTCACTAAAACGAATATTTTCTGGCAATGGGATTTGTAAACATGGTAAAGGAGTCACGAAAATGTGTATGTGTCAGATGTCCATTCGTTCTGGAATTTAGTATTTGAAATATACCACTGTGATGAATGTTTGTAGAGGATACATCAGCATTTGTTAAAATATTCACTTAATAATATTGTACATCATTGATTTCATTTTGTAAATATAAAATGGCATTTTATAATTCAACACTTTTTTTTATCATTGTTATGAACTATAATATATCTATTTAATTATATTTAATTATTTTTAATGATTGTTATGTCATTTATTAAAGCAAGAAAAGATTTAGCTTTTTATCTTCATCTGATTTTTAAGAACAGATAATAAAAAAACAACAGAATTATATCTGGCATGAAGAAAAATATCTAAACATTTATGTAACAGAAAAAAGAGGTGGATGGTACCAATTGACATTAAAAACTTATAAGTCGCGATAAACTGACAACGCCAAACTGGGGATAGGGGCGGGGGGGGGGGGATATCATGTGCTCCGAAAGGGATAGCAGAGTGGAATCCGTCGTGTTGCTCATGGTAAGTACAAAGTCGGTGTTGAGTCTATTCGGTACTGTCACAATCGTGGAAAAGAGGACGGATTGTGGTTACGACAATTGAAATAATAAATATAAAAAAAATCGTTTTTATGTTCTAAGCGAGCCTTGATATATCTGAGCATATTCAAAATTATTATAAATATCACTAGTTCATAAATATTTTAATAAATTGATTTCTAAATCCCTTTGTCTGTGTCAAAGTAATTTATATAATTGTTCGCCCAGTAGCTAATCGCAACAGTCGATATGTTCGTCCCACTTGGATAGCGCTTTGATACATACGGATTTAAATTATCAAGTTCGTGACAAAGTTTCTCATCATAGCAGGTGGCGATGATAAAAGGGGGTCAGAATGACGGTGAAGAGAGAAATACATGTAGATGTATTACATGTAGATGTATTACATATAATGACTTGGGGGGAAATGAGAAATTAGACCAGTGGTCAATTTCGAAAGAGAGCTTGAAGAAGTTCAAGAAATGCCACTGGTTTGCTGAGACTCTAACTCTCATATACAGTGAGTAGTTGAAGGGGAGATGGGTTGGTAATTTGTTACTTTTTATGATAAAACTAATGTATGACTTTCCCTGTCAGCAAACAAAACTCAAACTGAAAACTATCTAGCATCCAGGGGAAACCTTAGAAGCGTCTGTATCACTTCATGCCTCATGACCAAATAAGAAGTGCTCATGCAGCCAGGGCTATGTCAGTACCAATCATGTGCTTCACACATGCATCCTATGATGTGTCTTGAATAAACAACGCTTGTATACATAATAGTCGAAAATAAACCGACAACGTCATGGCTAAAAAAGAAAAAGACAAACAGACAAACAACAGTACACAAAAAAACATAGAAAACCAAAGACTGAGCAACACAAACCCCACCAAAAACTGGGGGTGATCTCGGGTGCTCCGGAAGGGTAAGCAAATCCTGCTCCACATGTTGCTAATGTCAGTACAAACCCGGTGATATGTCCAATTCGGCAGGTCACATTCGGAGGAAGGGGACGAGATTGTAGTTACGACAATTGGAACGTATCCGTCGTCAACAGTGAAACAGATATTCCATAACGGTCAATCAACTCGTGATGGCGTCCGTACATTTACGAAGGGATGATTTCAACTTCACCACTTGGAGCTCTTGGTTTAATAGCTTCCTTGTGAGCAGCAACCCTCTATCAAGGAAATCATGATAGGAAACACAAGCCCTGGAATTTCGTATCAACTGGGAGATATATACTCGTCATCTGTGAAGCAGATATTCCATAACGGTCAACCAACTCGTGATGGCGCCTGTAAAATTTGCGAAGGGATGATTTCGACTTCACCGCTTGGAACTATTGGTTTAATACAGTTTAATAAGGAACCCTCTATCAAGGAAAGCATGATAGGGAATGCAAGCCCTGAAATATCGTATCGTCTGGGAGATATATTACTTCATATGCAGGCGCTGCTGGAATGTTGCTACATAGAAATGGAAAGTTCACAATTGGGAAACTGAAATCATCTCTTTTGTTGTAAAGTTTTGTTTTCAACCGACCCTCATTGTCAATTTCTAGATTTAAGTCAAGATATGAGGCAGACTTAGCTGTATCTGTTGTATCCTTTATATCAAGTTCGATGGGATAGATGCGTTCAACATAGTCATCAAATTTTGAATTATTTAGTGAGAGAACATCATCTATATAGCGGAAGGTGAAATTAAAGGATACTGCTAACTTCTTTTTTTTCTTCCTGAGAAGTTCCTGTATGAAGTCAGCCTCATATGAATAAAGGAACAAGTCGGCAAGAAGAGGATCACAGTTGGTTCCCATGGGAATGACGATTGTTTGTTGAAAAACACGTCCTCCAAACGTAACAAATATGTTGTCAATCAAGAAATCAAGCATTTTGATAATGTCAGCTTCAGAGAATTTTTTGTTTGAATCGGGGTGAGTTTTTACAAAGTACGATTTATCCCGCCCTAAGACAAGAAACTTGTATCTACGTAAGCCATTCTTTTTTTATGAAACAAAGCATGACCAACTCTTTCAATTTGTCTTTTAGTTTGGAATGGGGAATACTTGTGTAAAGTGTAGAAAAGTCAAATGTTTTAATACTATTGCAAGATGAAAGAATCTTAGATTGTATGTACTCTAAAAGATCTTTGGAATTTTTTAGGATCCACATCTAATTCACGCCACCTCTAGAATATGTAGTTTCACGATAACTTTGAAGCCCGGCTTTGATTGCTGATAAAATAGATGTTAATAATTTAGGAAGAGGTTTCGTGATCACTTGGAAGACCCAGCAATATAACGTTGTTTGTAAGAACACTTATGTAGTTTAGGTATCTAATACAGTGAAGAAAGATCCAGTTCTTCATCTTTGGTTAAAATTCCAAAGGAACATAAAACAGACCTATGATTATCCAGGATTTCCTCCTTGGTAAGTGTCGTGGGGGTATATGTTGAGTTTCCAAGTGAATTGTCAATACCTAATTCATTTATCAATCAGTTTATGTAATGTGATTTACACACAAACACGATGGTGTTTGGGGCTTTATTTGCGTGGACAATAACATATTTGTTCATGAAGGTACATGTAGAACAGGTGTTTTGGCACATTTGATTCTTTAAAGATTGATGTAGCATTAGTGTTCATAGACCCATTCATCTTTTTTTAATTCTGATTTGTATCAAACGACCTCACGGCCTTAATCCATTCCGAAAGAGTATCTATGTCTTCTTTCTCGCGTTTAATCCATTGCCTGGTATAATCCTCGTAAGTGCTGTCTTGCCCAACAAAATAAGAAAGAGGGAGAAAGTACCAGGTAGACATTCAAATCCGTAATTAAAAAACAACAGCAAATATCATGACCAAAAGGAAAAACGACGAAAACCCTTATTTCAATAGTATTCTTTTTTTCGCAGCAACTCTCTATCATAATTTCTCAATTAATTCAAATGATATATTTACAAAAAAGGGTTAAATGTGCGAAATCTCGGATGAATAGAAAACCATAGCCGATTAATTATTTTTTAAAAGCTTATTCCCCTTGATATCATATCGATAAATATCATACTCACCTTCTGCCTCGGAGTTAGAAGTTTTGAAATTCAAGTCAAAGGTTAACTTCAGCAATCTTTCCGACGACATAGAAAGTCAGTATTCAAATATTTTGTTGCAGTTATGTAAATATAAATTATATGGAAAGACATTGTGTAGGCACTCTCGAACATATATGCCCCATTTCAGTTTAATGAAATTCAATCCGATATATACCAGACTTTGTAGCAGTCTTTTTTATTGCCTTTACCTCATTCTCACAAGAAAATATTCAGTTCTTGCGTTCAAGCAAATTTTAGCGTCCTTCCTATTTATGACATAATCAAATGTGACTCATCAACGGATTTTTTAGTTACCATGAGTAACACGACAGATACCACTAGCGGAACAGGAAATGCCTGTCCTTCCCGTGCATTGATTTCATTCCTATTTTTTTTCAATTGGGGTACAGGTTGCTGTTGCTCACTCTTTTGTTCCTGTTATAGTGTTTTGTCGAATTTTGCCTGTATCTTTCACTTTTGGTTATATTGTTGTATATCCTTTCCGAATATAGTTTTTAATGTCATTCTCTCTTTTCCAAAGCAATACGAAAACAACATGAACAAATTTACATAATGGTACATATTGATCCTATTTATTCTACTTTTAACACCATCTTAAGCTACTGGCAATAGAGGATACGAAACACGTATCCGTAACAACCTATAGCATCTAATCTAAAAGCCTTAGGACTTGTTTAACAACCACAAAACTTTTGGAAGCGTGAACACGGAGGGGCCATAAACAGAACAGGAAAACACGTGTAAAGTCAACTTTACCTCAAACTTCTTAGATGAAACTAAATAATATATTAAACAAAATAATAAGGGATATATACAGGGAAATGTGAATTGCATATAACAGTTTTATATGTATATTTTTTATATATATTTAATTATTTAGATACAAGGTTTTATTCTTCTTGAACAAAAATTAAACGTGGAGAGTACAGACGATTAAATCAAATCGTCTGAAATATGATACTCATTAACTTATAATATATTCTAAACGGCCTTTTCAATGAATGAATGGAATATGTCTTGAAAAAAAGCATAACCCTCAAAGATTAAAAAATTGAAGACATGTTTATTGTTTCAAATTATTTGTACTACTGTAAAAACTGAATCAAATTTACTGTCAACAACCATTGTGTCACCAGCAGTAACATGAAGGACATCTCCCACGTTTAGCTGTACAGCTACAACGGCGGCGTGAGATTCAAATCCAGTATCCCCATGTTTTGTACCAGCCGCTATTATGTCATTATTTTTTTCGATACGAAATTTAGCACTACTGGTGTCTGTCCTGATAAAGCACGAAACAAGGTAAAATCCATCTTTTTCACAAATGAATCTCCCATGGTTCCTTATCGCTGATACGTCTTTGGTTCCACGAGAGGTCTGTATCTTGGTGAAAGGAATTTCTTCGCCAGCTTGAACGGTTTGAGTATCAGGCCATGCTGAGAACAATGCTGTAAATTATGCAAATAATAATTAATTAAAATTAGAAAAAAATATAGGTATACAACTCTTTTATTAGATGTCTTTTGTTTGAAAAATTTGAATAATAGTGTTCCTGCACGGCCTAGGCCCGATTGTTCATCCGAAACGTCTTGAAATATTCAAACTCAATTGGGGATCAAGATGGATTTGTTTATGTTTTATTAATATATTATATTGCATAATTATAAAATCTAAAAGGTTTATCGTAATCTATAGTTTTTGTTTGAGGGAATGATATGCAATTTTTGACACTCGTTATTTTTTGTGTGGCTTATATGATTGCTTTCATTAAACGGTCTGTTGTTGAATTATTAAACAGACTGTTGTTGAATTATTAAATGAAGTGGTTAAATTCTTATTGTTGTTGTCATACCGAGGCCGTTTAGATTTTAATATATGGTGTGGGTTTAGTTTATTGTTGAATCTGAAAAGGACTTGATCACATCCTTGTCGATTCGTCTCTGTTGAATAGTTGTCTCATTTGTAATCATACCACATCTCTACCTTTTATTGAATAATTCGAATTTCCTGATATTAAAAATTCTGCGTGGGAAAACATATTTCAAACTGCACCATTATATTTACAGACTTTAGAACTTATTTATTCACCTTTTCTGAAATTATAGATCAGAAACGTTGAAAGTTTAAAGTGTTACAATTTACAACTTACAATTAAAATCGTTAAAACTAATGTGTGATGTTTCAACATAATTAATTTATCATAATAAATATATGATGATATCAACATATTTCATCATAATTGATAAATGATGATTATCTTTTTTTACCATACACGGAAGTGATGGTTTCATCCTTTTCTTTTCAAGGACAGTTTTTTCGAACAACAGAACACCCTATAAATTTTTTATCGAATTGTTTACAACATTCATAGTCTTCTAGAAATTACAATAGAAAATGTCAAACCGTCACGGTGGTCTCGTTACAGTTATATTAAACAAAATCCTACCTCTATCCGACCATGCTCCAAGTTTCTGAACTACATTGGCATACGTCTTACTTATATTTGATTCTAGTGCAAGTATCCGGTCATTAGTTCTGAATTCATTACTTAAAACGACATTCAGAAATGTCTTTGTCATGTTCCAATTTTGTCTTATTGATAATTGAGTGTTCTGAACTTTTTGGTTAAGAACTGTCGTTACGTTTGCAAACATTGTGTGTGTCATGGCAATTTCTTTCGAAGAATTCTGCTCCATTCGGAAAAGTGTCACAATATCTTGTTTTAATCTGTTAGTTTCGGAAATAAAGAATTGGTGGAAGTTGCTTTGCGTTTTATCAATACGTTGTAACTGTTGTTCCAAAGATTTGGTATGATTTCCTATCATCTTCAGTTCGGATGATTCTTTTTGATTTTTCAGGTTGTCAAGCTCTTTTTCTAACTGAGTAAATTTACTAAACAGGAGGATGTGTTTTTCCTGGTGTGCACGAAGTTGTTTTTGTAGAAATCCCATCTGGTTCTGCAATAGAGTTCGTGCCTGACGTTCCTCCATAATCAGATCCCTCAGAAAGTTAAATTGGTCGCTGGCGACTACTCTCTTCGTACTAAATGATGTCTGGGTTCTTCCATCCAACAAAAATGCATTATAAGCAGATAGAAAAAACAAAACAATAAATAATATATCCCCATCCAATTTCAAACAGGTCATGTTTTGCTTGTTTGGTAAACTTGGGAAATATTTTGACATAATACAAAACAGATAAAAACTTCACCGACCTTGTTTTGATAAAACATTTTAGTGTTGTATTTGAAATAAAGGTGTATCGTCCTTTTGATATTTACATTTCAAACTTTAATACTTTTTAGTAAATGTACTTATAGTGCTCTTATTTACCTTTTGAACATCAGCAGACTCTTGTATTGTATGTGATCCGGGACAGTGGGCCGATGATTAATATTATTGTGATGTCAATAATATGAACAGAGCACATTTTGAGAAAGCATTATATTCTTCATGTATGACAAACAAAAATATTGCCTTTATATATTATGTATTAAGAAGCGTTATTGTGCCGTGCATTAATGACTGAAACATAAATAAATATGAATATAAGGTTCACCATCAGTAGCCATGTTTTGTATTAAGGAATAAAACCACTAATGCATAACGCCATTGCTTTCTATGTTAAATTCTGCAATGTCAAGCATGAATGGCTGTCTTAAGTTCAAATAAAGTGGCAGTCATTTCATGTCAAAACTATACCTTATCCTGACTTGTGCTGAAAAATTCAACGTACCTTTAATTGCATATTAGATCGTACTGGTTCCCGGAAGTTAGATAGTACAAAAACAGGTACTTCTGATCTGAACAACACGACAAGTGTCTATTATAATTTTATACACCTTTTTTTATTATTCAAAAGAAACTTTCAACAGGCGTTCTACAGTGATTCTCAAGTCCCCAAGCTTTCATTTGATACCAAAACTACCCAAATATTTCACCTATTGACAAAGATACAGCTATGCGTAGGTACTATTTTGTTTAAAACATGTACTACTTTCTTGTATGTTCTTTCTGACCGGTCCCAATTTGGTGGTTCTATACTTTAACAGCTAACTTTAGATATACTGTCTATATCGTTCTGCATTATCCTGAGCGTAGTGTAATATGACTACGTTATACGAAAAATGCGCTAGTTTGGTTGTCTTATCCTAGAATGTGTTACGAAGTTGCGACATTTCCATTTGCTATTTGTAAGGTCTATGATGACTTTCAAAGGTCACATTTTCCTCCTGGTAATGGCGATTTTGTGAATTCTTCAATAGTATGCAAAATACTAATATGTTTCACCTGTAAATATTTTTTGTCGCATTTAATTCCAAGAAATATAATTTCGGCGAAGCTTGTGGTGTCGGAAATATTTCACCAAAACAAAGACAAATTTTACCATAAGAGAAATAGGTTTTGTAACTCGTGAGAATTGAACTCGCCAAAGTCTCATTTATCGTTAAATAGAAATCAAATTTCCCAAGTTGATATGAAGCGATATTCAATTCTCACTCGTTGTGAAACCTATAAAAATATGTAGTCGATAAAGTTGCCCGAAATGGACGGATATATTTATGTTGATTCAAAACCATTATCAATTTTTCATAAACCTGCATATAAAAAAAAGCATACACTCACTATCGTCCTATCAATTTTACCACAACAGTTTATAATTGAATATCATAATAATAACAATAATACATATAAATATATAATATTGATAATAAAAAAATTAAACAAGATATTATGTTTTCATTGTTTTCGTAGCATTTTTTAGATAAAATTATTCGGTGTTTTGTTCCTGAAGTTACTGATTTTTTTTGTTTTTTTTTTTTTGTACATGTATGACCTTTTACATTTGTAATCTATGGAATGCACTTTAATAATGTACTTCTTAGTCCTCCGTCTTTATCAACAATGTTATGCATGGTATATAAGATTGATATAGCTCAACAGTTGTATATTCTTTCTCCAAAATCAGTCCCTTTTGAGTTGTTAAAGCTATTTTAGTTTCCGAGAAATTGCAATGCGTATGCAGATACTTCTCGATCAAACCTGTTAAAACTGGATAACTACCTGGAAATTTCTCAAAAATGTTAATGTCATTAAGGTTCTTTAATTTCACAAATAAACAGATCTTTACTTCATAATATTAATACTAGAAAATGTTAGATATATCTCAATTTGGCAGCAACCAAAAGAAGAAAAACAGCAAAATGGAATTTAGTCTATTTCCAATTGAATTGTATAAACATTTGAGAAAAAATATTGCAATCAATTCGCATCCGATTCCAGATTGTTTTCTACATTATATATTTATATAGCACGCCTTTTACGAATTGACGTATTTAATTCACGAAAAGCGTAGCTTTGAGTGGATTAAATATGCTAATGAGTAAGGCATGGCTATATATGATTTGTAACATTAATGGGCGACTGTACTTTTCATGAATTAAATATGTCAATCAAATAGTGACGCTTTATATGAAAAAATGTCTCTGATTTTCAGAAAATGAATTCATGGATCTGACTTTTTAGTAGAATTTGATTTATTTATATATGTACATGTAAATGAATTGTTGCCGTGATACTTTCATCATGGTTTAATGTCCAGAGAGCGATTTATCCGTTATTGAAGTGCCCCCCTCCCCGAGGTGAAAATTCTTGAGTGGATAGATGCAAAATATTGTTAGATGTAAACCATCTACCTGCTTTCAAAACCAATAGGACGTGTAGCTTTAGAAGAGGTAAACGAAGTAAATTTTTAAAAACTTATTGTGAAGGTATTCTGCCTTTCCTGACACAATGAAAATGATCGATTAATAGATGGGATGTTGATTACGTAAGATCCAGAGATATATATTCTAAGCATGCTCAATTCACGGAGATCATTATACCTTTAAAAAGTGGAGAAAATGAAACGACTAAAAATCCAGTGACAATTTTTTTTGGAATATTCATTTTGACACGGTAAAAACAAGTATCCATTAATTTATAAGGTTTACAAGTTTCACTAGTTTTAGGGTTACCCCCCGCCCCCCCCCCTTTTTTTTTTATTATTGTTGTGTATGCATTTTGTTTAAATTTATTAGGACATTTTATGTTTATTGATTTCATTGTTTACTAGGCCAAAGAGGCGGAGCTAAACAGTGAAATTACAAACATGAGATAGAAGTTACAGCAATACAGTATATCTTTTTCCCTGTTTTTCTAAACAATACCTGTCCACTTCTGTTTCAACTCTTATGATACTTGGAACATTAGAAAGCACTTCAGTATAGACATTTTTATTCGAGTGTCACTGGTGAGTCTTTTGTAGACGAAACGCGCGTTTGGCGTTTTTTTTCTTTTTGTTATGTTGTTGTCTGTTTTTCGTCGACTTGTTGTTTTTGATTGCCGTCTTCTCTTTTCACATGTACGCATTCAACTTTCTCTTTTCACATGTACGCATTCAACTGTGCAGGATTTTCATATTCCCTTATATTTGTTAATGTTATAATTGCGGCTTTTGATAAATGTGTCTCCATTATCTAGTTCACCTTGGGGCCTCGTTAGCTAAGTGTTCTTTGTAATTCATCTACAGTAATCATTAGGCTATCACCACTGATGTTTTGAGTTCGAATCCCGGTCGTGGCATTGTAAGCTCTGGATATCATTTTAAGCAGTAAGTAAGTAAGTAAGTAAATTTTATTTAGAGTCGGGCATGATATGTACAATTCAACAAGATAAACATGAGCTCTGTAGAGCTCTTAACCGACTTGATATTTAAAAACAAATAACAAATTATAAGCACATTTGACAAACTACACATACAAATAAAAACACATGCATAATATAATAGCTAAGCAAACATGCATAAATCAAAGCAAGCAAGCTAAAAAGAAAAGAAAAGCAAATTTTGCTTTAACTGTCACAAAGACAAAAGCTGAGCAAATAAATAAAACAAAAGCAAACAATAAACAAAAAACAGAACACAGGGCCAGAAGATTCCAGCTGTGAGACAGCAAAGTTAATATTGTCTACATGAGCTACAGAAGCAGTTTTCTGAAGAACACCATGCTGAAATAAAATGTTTGAACTGTCCCAAAGTTGAGAGGCTCCTTGCATGGTTAGGCAGGTAGTTCCACAACTTTGCTGCCTCAAAGCTAAAACTCCTTTTGCCATACCTTGTAGTTCTAGGTTGTGGTAAATCAACTGTGAGTTTATATCTAAAATTATATGAGTTATCTTTAAAATTTAATATATCGTGTAAGAACTCTGGAATGGATTTTGTCAAAATTTTGTAGGTTTCTAATGCCATGGTTCTCATGCGTCTGATTTTAAGTGTTGGTAGTTTAGATTGTTCAAGTAATTGTTCATATGAGTTATTGTAGTCATTGTAGATGAATCTGAGCGCTCGTTCTTGCAGTTTTTTAATTTTTTTTTGGTGTTGCGCTCGCTACAAAAATGCCATGTGAGTGGACAGTAACTTAGGTTTGACATGATGAAAGAATGGTACATTGTCATTTTTGCCAGTTTGTTCAAGTGTGATCCAATTCTTTTCAGAACGTTTAACTGTCTGGCTGCTTTTTTGCAGATGTTAGATATGTGTTGATTAAAGTCGAGCTTAAAATCAATGGTTAATCCAAGTAGTTTTACTTCATCATCGCATTTGATGTTGTTTCCATTTAAGTTGAAGACTATGTTGTTTTTATGTGTTTTTGCTGCCAATCGCTATGGCTTGAGATTTTTTCTGGATAAGCCTGCATTTTATTTTGTGAGAACCATGAAATTAGTGAACCACTGTCTTTCTCCAAGGATTTAATAACTAATGCCAAGGAAGAACCAGATTTTGAAAGGGTATTGTCATCTGCATAATTATACAAGTCACAGCAGTGAAGCCAGAATTAATGACCAGGGACTGGCATTAGAATTCAATATAAGTAGGACGTATGAAAATGCAGTACAGGAACTTGGAGCTTGCTCCGAAAGAGGTATGATTTTGTTAAATAAATTGGTAACTAGAGCACTAATTTTGCTTTCTTTTGTTATAGTTCTAGTAGACTACGTATGTTATACACAATAGAATAGAAAAACAATAGGATGCTCTGTTTTAAACCAACTGTTCGTGAACAGGTTCCATGTTATGTTATGAAATTTAAATCATCATATCAATTGTTTAATTAAAAGATATAACAACATATATCTTCGTTATAATAGGGACCTTGGTGGTTGGGTGGACTCAGTATAAAAATAAGGATATGCGGTATGATACATAGTTCATTTTCTATATTACTAGCCTACAACCATCTTCGCCAGCCAAGGGTTACGATCCAGTCCCCTCCTCTCCACCCTTGGCGGATTAAGGTAGAATTTCGGATCCACGAGGTAATGATTTCCATTGGTCGCAGTTGTAACTGGCTGCATCCAATCAAAAAGCGCATTTAAGGTGATCACATGTAAATGTAGAAAATGTAAATAAACAATTGCCACGTGTTGATCGTGCAACAAGTATTTACCCCAAAAACATAGGACGATATTTAGTGACAATTTTAAAGTTCAAAATCAACTAATTGAAGTTCATGGGTATGTTTCACAAGCAAATGTTGGAAGGTCAACGTATATTTTCGGTTTTTGCTTCACTAAATTTGTAAACACTAGACACAATCATTTTACACCTCCACATTGAAGAGAGTTTAAGTGCTGCCATTGGTCAAGACTGATGAAGTTGGCATGGGCGTGACTTTTATCTACAGGCAGATGGTGCAGCTTTGTCATTACAGTGGAGAGGAGGGGACTGGATCGTAACCCTTGGCTAGCGAAGATGGCCTACAACACTCCAATCTTAAATGACTAGGATTGTCAGTTTTCATGCCGATGGTAGGTCGTTCTCTCCGGGCATTCCATCTTCCTTTGCAATTAAAATCAGTTGATAGAACTGAACGCGGCTTTAACACACAAAATCAATCAATCATAATTATAACAGAAATGCGTTAATATCATCATACATTTAATATAACAAATTAATGTTAAAATCATCACTCATAAGTTTACTATTCTAAGTGTAAGTTGTAAATTGCAAACCTTTCAACTTTCATTTATCTATAATATCAGAAAAGGTGAATACATTTTTAAAAGATTTTTTTCTTCCTTGAAAAATTCGTTTAGACGTAACTTCAAACCTGTAAATGCAATGGTGCGGTTTGAAAAAATATTTGACAAGGAGTTCGAATAGTTCATTACAAATGAGACGACTATCCATCAGAGACGAAACGATGAGGGTGTAATCAACTCCTATTAATCTTACAACACTGTAAAAGGCCTTTGCATGACACAAAATCGCCACTATATAGCCATGAGTGCTGAAAGTGGTGTTAGTCACCAACATCAATCAATCTAGTTTATCAGTGGCTGTTTATGGTTTCTCCTGTCACATGTATGTATCCTTGCTCATTTTTGACGGCGGTACGCTGAAGTGCGACTATTTCTTCTTGTTAATTTTATCGTTGATGGATAATTGTCTAGTTGTCATTAACATGTCCTTACTTTATTCATACAGTTTCAGCCATTTTTTCACTTCTTTTTTTTGTAGGTATTTGTTTAAAGCTTTTTCTCGACGTTTATTATAAATACATTTATATGTTTGATGTCTTTCAGCAAAGATGCAACCTAACCTGCCTAATCCTGGTATCCTGCTGAAATATTTCCGATTTCTCAAGAATTCTTCAAATATAAATATTCGATCGGAAGTCCGCTTACGATAAAAGGATTGATAATATTGTGTGAAGAGCCCAGACTAATATAATGCAACCGGACTAACACACAAAATATGTTTAAAACGTTTGCTAATGAGTATGCAAGACAACTTATCAGTAGAGACATGTAACCTTATAACGCTAGTTAATATAAGTATACTATTTATATATCAATGAAGTTGACAATAGGAAAATTAAAATCGTCAGGTGTGTGTATGTACAATGCAATACAATTCTGATCCGGGTTGTCAATATTCGGCCTTCTTAATTCAAAATTCTCAATAGAAACGCGATGGTGTTAATATTTTATTGATGGTTTATATTAATTTATGATAAAGTTCAATCTCATTGACCTGCAACGTATTAAGAGAGAAAAGACTAGACATTGTAAACATTGTGAAATCAAGGGGAATTAGTCCCATGACTTCGTTTCTAATATTTTACAACGAAAAATTATATATTGTTATGACTTTGGCAATCATATTAATGAAATCATTAAAATATCAAATCAGCATTTAAAATATTTTGTTAAATTTTGCTTCCAACAATTAATATGAAAATAAGGAGATGTGTTATGACTGCCAATGAGACACATATTCACCCGAGTTCAAATGGCGTGGATGTAAGCAATGAAGTCGATGAGGGGAGAGACACAATTTGAACCACTTGAAAGCCTTTTATATTCATTCGTCCATACTAACATTTACATGAATCATCTCGTTCCTGATATCTACAACGATAATGCTTCATAATAAACTCATTATAGATACCAGGATAACATTTTGTACGCCAGGCTCATCAGTGACGTTCGAATCAAAAAAGTTACAAAGGCCAAACAAAGTACACGCAACCTTTGTTTATGTTGTTGTAAATAGATTAACTCTTGACACGTTTGTCAAGGTTTGCTTTTGTTGATATTATTACCTTTATGTTTTAAGATTGTGTCTTCCTTTATTGATTACTTTCGATTTAAAAATATTTGTTCGTTATTAATCCTTTTATCCATTAAATAGGCTTTTAACAGGCAATATTTTACTGCAGGAATTTTGTCTAATTGCTATCTATTTACAAAACCATAGCCTTTATCTAGAAGCAATAACGATGTTGATGGTCGACTTAATATTTAATAGCTTCAAAAGAACTTAAAAGATAGAATTATTGGATACTTTATTCCTGTTTTAGTCGGTATGATTTTTTCCCTTGAATCATGTTAACAAATAGAAACGATCACGAAAGCAACCAATTTCAGTGCGACTGGATAAGACTACAGGTAAATTCGAAGCCAAAGGATCGACAGGCAGTATTGAATCATATCAGAGCATAAAACCAAAGAGGATCAAAAACGGAACAGTACAAAAAGTTTAACTTTGCCGGATGTAGCTGCTATCTTAGTGAAGGATATTATTTTCAATGGCACTCACCCGACACGAGGCATGGGATTTAGCGTTCCCATTCAGATCACGTAGATGCGTATTTATACATCCCGCACAAACAAACGTACGCTGTGACTTAATTGGGCGGTTATTTTAAAGCACCTGAGATCACCCCCAGTTTTTAGTTGGGTTCATGTTGCTCAGTCTTTGGTTTTTTATGTTGTGTTTTGTGTACTGTTGTTTGTCTATTTGTCTTTTTCTTTTTTAACCATGGCGTTGTCCGTTTATTTTCGACTTATGAGTTTGAATGTACCTTTGGTATCTTTCGCCTCTCTTTTACATGTTCATTAATAACTACTACATGTATTTGATGAAAATAATCAATGAACTGCATGTTTAATGTGTAAGGAATTTTTATAAACCAAATCAACGGTAAACCGAAAAAGAAATTATAGCCATGGCAATCAATTACTTATCAATGACTTTTGTAAAAAAAAGACTTGACATAGAAAAGTTGAAATCGGAAATGACAACAACAAATAGTAAAAATGATGTAATCTAAAAGAAGTATATCACAAAAAAACCTACATAATCGGAAAAAAATCATCTGCATATACAAGTTGTATCTGAAAGCACGGGAACACATTTTCGATGTGTAAAAACATTGAAGACATACTGGAAACTAATTTGGAAGCAAATGAGGCGAGTGATATTCGTGAAGTACTTGGAATTACCTATTAACCAAAGAAACATCGCTTATATTTTTGTTTCTTGTGTTGACATTGCTGGAAAGTGTTTCATTTCCCTGATTTTCTTTTCCATGCTTAATATCCAAACTCAGTGTGTTACTATAGTGCATTTACATTAGTTGTTGCTGTCAAATTTTTTTTTCGCTTACCTTAAACACTGCTGACATAATGAATTCATACTATATCAACCGTAGAGGCTAACTTTTAATTAATCTCAGCTATACATCATTAAAATGAAGCTATGACATTTATTTTGTTTACTTATAGTGCTAGCAAGATTGAGTATTCAGTGCATTAAACTGTACTAGCAAACATTCGGAATTCTTGTTCCATACGTGACAAATTGACAAACAATTGTTGCATGAAAGTAACAAAGAAGTGTAAAAAAAAACAACATTATAGTGACATTATATCAATTATTTTGTTTGCTCGTGGTGTGTTTGTGTAAGAACCAGTCCCTTTGGTGTAATAACAGATATTATCATACTTCATGTCAAAATGCCAGATTTTGATTGGTTAATACGAGGGAGACAATTTACTCTATCCCGTGGCAAATACTCTATTACCCTACACGGAGACGCTTGCTCAAGTGTACGCTTTAATAAATACGGATGATTGTTATGTACAAGACATATTTAATAGACACTAATAACAGAACATTCAGTATAATAAATTAAATAACAAATATCTGAGAGGGTGATAGAGCAGATTGTTACCCCTCGAAAAGACATTGTCAACCTTGGCTTGCCTCAGTTGACAATGTTTTCTCGGGGAAACAATCTGATCTATCACCCTCTCAGCTATGTGTTATTTATATACTCCTATACAACATTATCTGAGAACCTATCATACAGCGTTATATTCAACGATAATTATGATTTTGAATGAAAGAATATATATTTTCTTAATCTCTCTCTTCATATTACGCAGTTTTTCAAATATATACTTTACTTAAGAGCTGTATCTTAAAATAGGACGCGTATTCATCTCAATTGATGAACGATTTGAATCTGGTTCTCGCAAGCATTGTAGATATTATTTTTTTTATGTCGATACTCGTTTTAATATTCCACTGATTTTTATCCTCGACTTATGGCAAATGCATATTTTCGTTGTGATAGCAGACATATTAGGCAAAGGTACGCTATGATGCACTCTCATGTCCAGCATTGTCGCCGTCTTTCGGAAAGAAACTACAGTGACACAAGCTCTATTTTCTTTTGCATCACATCTCAACGCATGTACTAAGGTTTCTATTTACAGAACATTTGATTTCAGAATATTTTTTATTACGGTTCAGACTACCGTCATTACAAGTATATCTATCTACCCGAGAACATCAAAATAGTATTTGTAATCATGTAAATATAACAGAGAATATTGGAGAGATATTATTGCAAATATTTGTAGTAGTTAAGTTCGATTAACATTATCACAAAAAAAATTGATTTGTTCAGTGAAAAGAAATTATTTCTTTAGGGAATTTTCAAGCAAAATGATATTATAGCTTTTTGCCTGTCGTTCTAAAGAATAAGCCTGAACTGAAGTGTTAAAAGAAAGAGATGATGAAAAAAATGAAGTTCAGTTGGTCCAAACAGGAATTCCATCTGACTGTTCAAAAACACATCCAACAAAGATTAAAAACAAGTTACTTCGCACTTTAAGAGTACGTTTTGTTAAAATCAGAGCGTTTTTTTTTCAGTTATGTTTATTTGTTTTTACGTTTACCATTCTTTTATATGAGCAAAATTGAAATAAGATTTTTATTCTGTATGTGTGTGTGTGTGTGTGTGTGTGTGATAAGTTGAGGAATGACTGTGTAAAAGACAGGGAAGTCAATAACATTTATGATACCATTTTTTTTCAACCAAATGCGCATTTCGACAATCACTGTCTCTTCAGTGATTCTCGAGGCCGAAATATTTGAAAATACAAAACCTTTCAAAACGTTACAAATGCTGCAATAAGATTTCATAAAGAGATTTTAATTGTATAATGCGCTAAAATAAACAGATGCGTCAAGAGCGCATGATATGCACTTATTGTGCGTATTGAAATTGTTGCAATAATAAAATGGGATATTTCGAAGGCATTTAACCATATGTTCAACAATTCCAACATTTACGTGAAGTTTTCATTAAAAGGAATAAAAGCAAACTCAAGTTATGGTACATGGAAAAATTCCTTAATGTATGACTATTTAAAGTCCCATAAATATGGAACTCCGGAAATTAAAAAATCAAAAGGGAGGTTCGAAAGGACGGACGGACATTAGTATACCATAATACGTCCTGTTTTCGACGGGCGTATAAAAAATATGGATGTTTTTTATAATCTACATATATATCTGGTTTTACACTCCTCTCCCAAAGCACTCGCATCAGCTCTCTACCAATATCTATCTTTATTGTTATTACCATTTAAGATAGATAGATAGATAGATATAGAGAAGGTGCAAAATATCATGTGCAAAATATGTGCAGAAATATGCATATATTTACAAATATCTGTATACAATACAGTGGTTTCATAATAATATACTTTTTTTCAGCCAGGAGGACCACTGGCTTCAAATGATGATATCATAGTAGTTAGTAATTGTAAAGAGTTTCGTGAAGCACTTAGTATTTATAAGTAAACGTTGCTTGCGGTGAGACTTTAGTTATTTGACTTCTGGAAGGAAAATCGCAATAAAGAAAACATCTGAAAAAGGAAGGTCTATGGAACGCCAAAACTGTCTTGTTATGCACATTTTCATTGTCATTATATGATGTGCAAACACCTTTATATGATGTGCAAATATCCTTATATGATGTGTAAATATACTTATATGATTTGCAAACATACTTATATGATGTGCAAATATCCTTATATGATGTGCAAATATACTTATATGATGTGCAAATGTACTTATATGATGTGCAAATATACTTATATGATGTGCAAATGTACTTATATGATGTGCAAATGTACTTATATGATGTGCCAATAATTATACTTATATGATGTGCAAATATCCTTATATGAGGTGCTTTTCCCTTTATATTATGTACAAGCTTATTTATATGATGTAGTTGTGTCATTATATTATGTGCTTGTAACATTATAAAATGTGGTTCGGTTTACTTCATTATATGATTTCAAAACGTCTTTATATGATGTGCTTTCATCGTTGTTATGGTCAATGAACATGATTACGATTAGAACGCTTACTGTCTACGTCATAACTGATTCTGATCTGCTTCTCAAGAATAATTTACTACAAACCCGGCTCAAATCTGTAGCTATCGTTTGGAAAATGATTGAAATTTTAAAAGAGATATACATTGGCACGTTGAAACCTCGTTTTAAAGACGGAAACATCACATCTTATATAATTGTTGGAAATTGTCAAAATATGAATTGCAAAGTTTAGGTTTAATCGATGGGTCTACAATAATGAACATACGGTTAAAGTTATTAAATTATGGGTCCTCGACTGTGTATTGAGCACCTTGATTTCAAATATTTGCTCTACCAGAGGATATTCTGCATTTGTTTTTGAATGCCAGTTTACTTTTTCTGATCTGGCAGCTCCAGCCTCGTATCTGTTTCCGAAAGTGCATTTTAACAAAAAAGAACGTTTCATACATTTCGGAGGAAGATTAAGTCCAATTAATATAGGAGCTAGCTAAAGAATTTCCCTGCTGCTGCGAAAATATGATAAAACAACTTTTATTGTAAAAGACACCCATTAAATCACAGTCATTTTTAAAAGTATTTCATAACAATAGCTATAACATTATATACTCATGCATAATTATACCAGTATGGATGATTGATTGATTGATTGATTGATTGATTGATTGACTGATTAATTGATTAATTGGTTTATTGATTGGTGTTTAACGCCACTTTCAACACTATCGTGCTATTTCGTGGCGGTCAGTTTATATTGGAGGAAGAAGCCGTACTGCCCGGAGAGAACCACCGACCTTCGGTAGGAAAACTGACAATTCTAATCAATTAATATTGGAGTCGAGCTTACCTGTCTTCTTGTGCGGGATTCGAACTCACAACCTAGTGATACAGTAGTTCGACTACTTAGACCACTCGGCCACCGAGGCCCCCCGGTATGGATGAAAGTAGATATGGAATGATCTTC
The DNA here is from genome assembly GCF_021869535.1 of Mytilus californianus. Taxonomy (NCBI): domain Eukaryota; kingdom Metazoa; phylum Mollusca; class Bivalvia; order Mytilida; family Mytilidae; genus Mytilus; species Mytilus californianus. The sequence goes on along the minus strand of NW_026262679.1, from coordinate 52,372,985 downwards.
AACTCGGTGCATTACATTTGCGCGAAGCTTTTCAATATGTTTTCGTGCATTTATTTTACAGCTTCAACTAGATCTGGGACTATTATACTAATATATGTTAATATATTATGTCCCAGACTAGACCTTACTACTCCTTAATGTCGTGTGCTTAGCGGGAAAATCCTAAATATTTATTTTAATTGTATTATATCGTTATGTGCTGATTTATCTGAATAAATATTGTTTAAACTAAAGTCTTTGGTTTGACCCGGCTCGGGGTTCGAACCCACGACCTCCCGCACTCGAGGCGAACACGCTGCCACGAAACCACCGAGGCGGTGCTTCAACTAGACAGTAACCCGCAATATAAAAGGTTTTGTATATACGTATGTAAACAGTGCTAAAGTACTGACCATTCACCTTTTTGTTTTGTTTTGTTTTGTTTTTGTTTTTGTTTTTTTTTTTTTTTTGGGGGGGGGGGGGGGGGTTAAATGTTTCATTCCAAAAGTTTCTTGAAAAAGACTTACCTTGACCTACATGTATAATGGTTTACTTTTATAAATTGTTACTTGGATGGAGAGTTGTCTCATTGGCACTCATACCACATCTTCCTATATCTATTTATTCATTTCAGAAGGGAAGCGAAAAAATAGTTTGTTTCCATTGAAAATGAGGGAAAAAATAAAACAATAATGAAATTAAAAAATTTAAAAAAAGTTTATTTTTTATCAAAGTCGAAAATATGTTTGTCCTGAGCACAAAGAAATACAAATACACATTCTCCCGCCCACAAAAGATAAATAGTCGGTACCTAACCAATCTGATTAAGATACAGATCTTGTGTCTAAGCTTTGGTTACAAGGATCTGACACCACTCCATTACTCTCTATTCTGGTAATTATTACATCAGCAAATGGTTTTTAAAACAGAAAAATAAAATGTAGCGTTTTCAGATCCTTGTAAGCAAAGCTTGGACACACAAGATCTGATTTAAATCAGATTGGTGTATAAATGAACACAAAAAACTGCATTAATTTATTGTTTACTGAGGCCTGTTGGTCTCACACAGATAGAGAGTTGTGTTTTTGTTGTTTATTTTTAAGTTGAAGAGCTGCAGAAGTAAACTCAAGCGCTATAGATTTAAAGTGAAGCGCTGTAGATATAAATTTCCTTTACATCCAGCGCTGGACTTTACATCTCAAGACCATCAAGGCTTCGTAATTATTAAAGCTTGAGGATTGCAATTGAGGATATTAAAAATATCTTTTTTTAAATAAAGTCGAGTTTTCCAACAGTAACTGTTATTGTTATACAGGCCTGTAAGGCCATGTGAGCTACTCTCGTCTTTAAGCATACGTCGTCCATAAACTTTCACATTTTCACATTATCACCTTCTTCTCTGAAACCACTCAGCCAATTTTAATAAATTTTTGCAAGAATAATGTATTTAAAGTCCTATACAAAAGATCGTCATTTAGTTCCGATTGGTACAAAATAATACCACCAGAGTCAATCTTTGAATTTGACAGGTCAACTTTTTAAAAATCCCCTTCGCTGAAACTGCAAAGCCATATATTTGGAAACTCTATATGATTAATGATGAGTAAACCCCTTTCAACGATTACCATTTACTATTGATAGATTGCCAATACTGTTCACAGTGGCACATAGTTTCCATTGAAAAACAAACGGAAATAGTATTATTAAACCACTTTTTCATTAAAAACTTGCGCAGAATGTCAAGATCTATACCTACATGTACTTTCTATGTCCACCAAATTTATTCCGGCGATGAATCCTTGTAGGAGTAATTGGTTTTAAATAATAGTTTTTAGGTAGAAACTGTAAACAGTTTAAATGGTGAGCAATACACGATCTAGAGTAATGTCCAAATAGTTAGTCCTACCTTTCATATTGTTTTTGGATAAAGACTCGAGTATCTTATTCTTAATTTCAACACATTTGTTCAAGTAAAAAAATAACTGCTTTGTAATTATTTGTCGCTCCAAGCATTCTAGAATTTTGAACCCTTGAATAAGTTTTTTTCGATAAAGGTTCAGTTCGGGGAGATTCAGTTTGCGGCGGCGGCTTTTAATATTTTTCGTTTATCTTGAAAACTACAATTGATTAAAAAAAAGAATAGTGCAATGAAAACAGCCTGAATATGCTCTATAGTAAAGGTCCCATTTGGGCAATTTGGACTTTTTTGAGTTTTGTTGTTTTATTGCCGATTATCTTGATAATTTATTTATAGAGAAACATTTCCTTGCTAAATGGTATAGACAAGAACAGATTTACAAATAAATAATTAAACATGACTGAAATCATAAATCAACTACTCAGGGTAATTTTATTTAATTGTGCGTGGGACGTGGGAGGAAACATGGAAATTTCTCTTATTTTTTCAAGTCCCCACCTTGAAGAAGGAAAATAAATTCAAGACCCCCCCCCCTTTTCCATAGGCATAAACATTTCAACCCCCCCACACACACACATTTCTCAATACTTTTGTTCGTAATAACAAATAAAATGCTATTATAAGTATAAAATATTGCGTCATTAGTGGATCTAGAACTTCAAATGTGGAAGTTGTTTGCAACTTCAGGAAACTTAATTTGGATATGCCGGTTATGGTCTCGTTGATATTTACCACACCTGCATTCAATGTTAGCTTCATATGAAAAATACTCTGCTGGAAGAACATGTTGAAACTGAGGATTTAGGTCTTAACAATTGAGGCGAGCGGAGCTAGGGATAAAAAAAAAGATGTCTTCGAGTCAAAACGACATTTACCTATATGGTCCAATATTCAAAATCTAAATATATGGTTATATGCAGCAATCAAAGAACCCCAAGAATTCAATTTTCGTTGAAATGAAACAAAGTTTAATTTGGATCCTTTGGACCTTAATGTGGACCAATTTGAAAACGAGGCCCAAAATAAAAAATCTAAATACACGGTTAGATTCGGCATATCAAAGAACCACAATAATTCAATTTTTTATGAAATCAAACAAAGTTTAATTTGGACCCCTTGGACCTTAATGTGGACCAATTTGAAAACGGGGCACAAAATAAAAAAAACTTTGAATTAAACCCCTTTGAAATTGGTCAAGAAATAAGCAATTTATACAGTATTAGAAAAGTATTGTTTTTGGCCCCTAATTCCTTAACGGTTTAGGCCATAACCCCTAAAATTAATCCCAAACTTCCTTTTTTTGGTATGGAACCTTATGGTACAATTTCATAGAGATCCATACACTTATACACAAGTGATTGTCCTGAAACAAGAAAAATGCTTGTTTTTGGCCCCTTTTTGGCCCCTAATTCCTAAACAGTTAAGACAATAACCCCAAAAATCAATCCCAAACTTTCTTTTGCAGTATGGAACCTTGTGGTACAGTTTGATAGAGATCCAAACACTTATACTCAAGTTATTGTCTGGAAACCAAATGTCTTCGGACAACGACGACATCGCCATACCATTATACGGCCGCAATTTATAAATATAAAATATTCAATACCACCTTTCCATTCAAAAAAAAAAAAAAAATCAAGGTCCCCTTAATTTCTTCCTATCCCCCCTTTTTGGGGTTACAAATGACCGGTCCCTTAAAGGAGTCATTGCCCTTTCAATGTCCGATTTTTGCCCATTTTTGTGTCTATTTTTACTAATATCTTTAGAAAAGTAATATATAAAGAGAAATTTGAACAGCTAAAATGATCAGTAAGGCAAAATTTACAAAAAATGAACATACTTGAAATTTATGTATCAACTTCTTAGAGAAGAAACTGCCTCTAAATAGGAAAGACATTTTCAATGGAAACAAACTATTTTTTTTGCTTCCCTTTTGAAACAAATAACGTCCTTTTTTAAGAAATTTGGAATCAAACATTTAAAAACATCCCCCCCCCCAAAAAAAAAGATGAATGGTCGGTACCTTAGCCCTGTTTACAGTTCTGGAGTCTGGAGGTGTATATGAGCGGCTTCTCGAGAAAACTTCTTATGTTGCGGGTTACTGTCTAGTTGAAGCTGTAGAATAAATGCACGAAAACGTAATAAAAAGCTGTGCGCAAATGTAATGCACCAAGTTGAAGTTCATCCCATATCTCCTTTCATCCATACCGGGGTCGAGTGGGCTAAGTAGTTGAACTACAGTATCACAAGCCTGTCAACACTTAGGTTGTGAGTTCGAATCCCGCACAAGAAGGCAGGTAAGCTCGACTCCAATATTAATTGACTAGAAGTGTTAGTTTTCCTACCGAAGGTTGGTGGTTCTCTCCGGGCACTACGGCTTCCTCCTCCAATATAAACTGACCGCCAGGAAATAGCACGATAGTGTTGAAAGTGGCGTTAAACACCAACTAATCAATCAATCATCAATACCGGTATACTTATGTATGTTTGAAACGTTGATTTTTGTTAAATTGCACTGTCGCAGTTTTTCTATAAAATGCACTTTCGGAAACAGATACGAGGCTGGAGCTGCTAGATCAGAAAAAGTAAACTGGCATTTAAAAAATGCAGAATATCCTCTGGTATATCAAATATTTGAACTCCAGGTGCTCAATACACAGTCGATGACCCATGATTTAATAACTTTAACCGTATGCTAGCCTAATTAGTGTAGACCCAACAATTAAACCTAAACTTTGCAAATCATATAAAGGTAAATGCACATCATATAATGAAAATGAGCATAAATAGACAGCTTTGGCGTTCCATAAAGATCGGTTGAAATAGCAACACTTGTTTTTTTTTTGTAATTTAAGTTTTCAGGCTTAATGTTCACCTTTCCCTTATTAGTTATTCCAATTGTAATTGATCGCATGTATACGCACCATTTCATACAATAGCGTTTAAAAATATTCTTAATTTGATATTGCAAATATTCATATTTATATCTTTAATGGAAATAAAAATCGAACAGAGCAACATATTACTATTAAAAATTAATGTTAATGTTATACCATTGGTAATTATTTCTATAAGAACATACTATGATTTGTAGAAATTAGAAAAATAGATTGTCTCTTTTCTTCATGTGTAAATTATGCATGTCATGAAGTTTACAGCTATTACGTTGATCTATCATCAAAGCAGATGATACCTTCAATTCTAGGTTAACTTATTTTTGTTATCTGTGTTACGTTTGGTTTCGTTTAATGTTTAAAAGAGAGGCGAAAGATACCAAAGGGACATTCAAACTCATAAGTCGAAAATAAACTGATAACGCCATAGCTAAAAAAGAAAAAGTCCAACAGAAAAACAATAGTACACAAAACACAACATAGAAAACTAAAGACTGAGCAACATGAACCCCAACGAAAACTGGGGGTGATCTCAGGTGCTCCGGAAGGGTAAGCAGATACTGCTCCACATGTGGCACCCATCGTGTTGTTCATGTTAGTACAAACCCGGTAATAAGTCTAATTCGGTAGGTCACATTCGGGGAAAAGAGGACGGGATTGTAACATTAACGAAGGGATGATTTCAACTTCACCACTTAGAACTCTTGGTTTAATAGGTTCCTTGTGAGCAGCAACCCTCTATCAAGGAAATCATGATAGGAATTACAAGCCCTGGAATATCGTAAAAAGGTTATTATTGACTCAAATGAAAGTCTGTATCGAAGGCTAAAGAAATGCATATAGTAAACGAGCTACAGGGCTTGTAAAACGGTCTCTTTTTTATTATTTAGCGGATAAAAAAATCGATTATTGCAGACAGATGAGCTATGTGGCTGATTATGAGTAGCACTGTTATAAAAGAGTTTGGTGACAAACGTGTTGATTAGAAAGACGAAAGGGAATGGAAAAAATGCTGATGATATTAAACATTTAGCAGTTATACGTGTATATAATATCTCCTTCTTTCGACGTTTTGGGATAGCTAAATTATAGTGGGCGAGACAAGATATAATAGAATTAGAACCGTTTATTTTTAACTAAACACATATCTACGACAATTCCGTACTTCAGATTACAAACATCTACGACAAATCCATAATTCAGTATACAAACATTCAGAATACAAACATCTACGACAAATTCATAATTCAGTATACAAATATTCTAGTACTGAGATGACCGCTTATGGAGGATACATAAATGGAACCCAACCTGAAATGTTTTGATTGTTAATAGAAAAAACATCATCAATATATGTGAATGGGAAATTAAATCTTCTTTTTTGACAAAGGAGAGGCGTACAGTTAGTTCCCATAGGAATGCCGACAATTTGTTGAAAACATCTACCTCTAAATCCAACAAACATGTTGTCAAAAAGAAAATCTAGCATACTGATCACTTGTTCCTCTGTGTAGCATGTTTTACCTCTTTGTTCACTATTAACAAAATATGCCGTATGGTATCCCAAAGCAATAAATTTATATGCTACCATTTTTATATTGAAAAGCATTGTAGATCATTTCTTTTAGACGATTTTTCAATTTCACATGGGAAATGGTGGTATAAAGGGTTGATAAATCAAAGGTTTTGATTAAATTAATTTCAGAAAAAGGTCGAGATTTGAATTATCCAGAAGTTTCTTTAGACTTTTATAGAATCCACATATGGTTAATACCACTACGCGAATAAAGTTTCAAGTATTTCTGGAGACCTTCTTTCACTGCGAACAGAATTTTTGTCAATCTAATGAACAATTCATTTGTAGAACATGCAGATGAGCCGGCAATTTACCGTTGTTTGTACGGAATTTTGTGAATCTTAGGTATCTAATACAAACAAGGTTAGTCCTCAGTATAATTCAGTACACACATATCTACGACAAATTCATTATTCAGGATACACATATTTGTGCTACATTGTTTTGTACCACGACATTGTTAACCAGCATGTTTTACTTGTTGCGAGCAACAGCAAGGATGCCACGAGCTAAACATGAACTTTGTGCCCTTTTACACGTTCGACTAAACATTATTCTAAAGGTCTTACTACTATTCTTTCTACTGTAAAAGATGACTTTCAGTAATATTGTGATGAGGTAGATTCAATCAGGTATGATTTTTTTCAAAATTCTACAGATTTTCTCAAAAAATTCTTCAAACACAACTTTTACAATTTATCAGTAGTGTCAAAACTTTCAGTATTTCTACGTTCTTAACAGACATTCGTCCTTCTCATACTGATAGTACTTTGTAAAACCGTGCTTTTTCTCTACAAAAATGGGAATTGTTCTTACAAATTCCTTGTCTTAGTTCATGAAAATCTTACTTTGTGATTTATTCCTGCTTCCAACTACAAATATATATATATGGAAGAAAATATCATCAAAATACTTGTCTTTTTTATCGACGGCATAGTTGTTGAATATTTCAACAGACAGTCGGTATTCCTGAGGGTAAAAATTGTGTAATCCTACTCGCCGACTTGTTTTTATACTCATACGTGTACATGTATGAAGCAATATTCATACATACATCATGCAAAGTTCTTTAACTTCATTTTCATATATATTGAAGATGTTCTATCACTTAATAACCTCTATTTCATTGAGTGCTAGCATCTCTTATATCCAAGTAAACTTCGGATTAATGATTCTATCCCAGTAGCTTGAAATTAATGATTCTAACGACACTAAAACTTCAGCACCATATTTTGATCCTTTCTTTGATATTGACACAGATAGATGATGCCAAACTAGAATGTATAATAAACGTGATGATTTCAACTTTCCAATTGTCAACTTCCCATTTCTCAACAGTAGCACACTCTCTGCCGCATTGTATGACGTTTACCTATCTCACTTACCTATCTGGACTTCTTTTACACAGGTGTAAATCTGACACATAAACTGTTCCAATGCAGAAATGACAAAGCACGACTGAAATAAACAATACATACATTTTACGGTCATATCACAAATTGGTATAGCGATAGGACGTATCTTTGTTCCAACTTTCTAGCGACATATTTTCGAGATCTTAGACCTTTATATATTTAGTCGCCTGATCTGTACTTTTACCGATTGCGTCTTTGACATTTTGTTTGAGCTTGGATTCGTGTGGCGGACGATCACACTTACACTATCGACGCTCCCGTTTTCGTTCTTTAAGAGTTCATGAAATTCCCTCACTTTTGTTTTACGCTCTTGCTTTGAATCTTCTTAATATGGATCTAAAATATTTGAACATCGGTAAACTAGTATTTCCTCTAATTGAAATTTTTGTTATACGCTTGTCGTTTTTTTATATATTTGTTTGAACATTACGTTGTATATCTTTCTTTAACTTATCATTACAATTGTCATGTTGCTTTTTCCGTATTTAGAACACATGATTTCGACCTTTGATCACAAGGTATCTGATGAAGGTCGTTCAATAAACACGTGTTTTGCATACGGAAATCATATCATTTTGGCGTTCGTTTTCCTTGTAATAAAATTTATGTGTATTCAGGCCATGAGGCATGAAATGGTAGATTCCTTTGGCCCATAGGGTACGAAATGGTTTTTATGGTGGGTACGAAATGGCAGAGGTACGAAATGGCCAAGGTACGAAATGACTTGCTACCAGTAAATCTACATGAAAAGGATGCACTATTGTAAGGGTGCACATAAAACAACTCATGCAAAATTAGGAAACAAACATATATCAAAAAACACAGCTATAGTTTCTGTTTGATCTTGCAATTTTACAAGTTTATAAGTGCATTCGTCCTTTTATGTGTTATTTTACGAGTTTGAGAGAATTTAATTTTATAAAACCATCGTCAATTTAAGTAATTACCTGACATTGTAATTTTGGATTAATTTGATATGTGCATTCATCATTTAATGCTTTCAATTTCTAGCCAATTACACAAGCTCCGATCGCCTGCAGTGGTATAACAATTAAAACATTGAAGTAATTAGATTATGCAACTACAAACCCATGGATCCTTAGTCAGAATACTTATCACTTATATTTTCACTTTGCTGACGCAGCCTAGGAAACCTTACTTTGGTCAAAATATGCATACATACCTACGATATGCATCAAGTCAGGTTATATCTGATTCAAATTAACTTTAATTCATTTATATTTATCATCAAGCAGTATATGATCTCTAAACAGCGCATGTTAAAAACAATAAAAGGAAGAAATCTATTTGTTGTACTTTTTGACTCTACGTATCGTTTAGCATTCATTTGTTTTCTTTAAATCATCAGAAAATGCTTAACAGACTCACACTGGCGTTATGCACTGCATGAATAATGATTTCCGAATAATCCTGAATTTTTTATGTACTCTGTCGTCATATCAACTTGTCCAAAATGTTGCGTTCATTTTCGAAATCGAGATTAATTTAAAACATACAATTAAAGTTTATTTTGAAAGATTTGTATAAAATCAACAAAACTTCATTTCAAGAATCTGATATTTACGATAACAAAAATGTATGATTCTGATTCCGTTCCTACAACACGTGTTGAAATTTTCGTTTTTTTTTCTGTATTTGGTTTTGTTTGTCTTACATTTCTTTGACAAAAACTTGTATTGTGGTTTATTCTTGCATTTCTGAAGTTATTTAGATTTAAATTAAGCCTGCGATGAAGTCGAAATAAATTATAGTTTTTTTTTTCGAGTGTCATTAATCATTCATATTAATTGATTTCAGATGTTGATTACCACTTTCAACACTCTTAGCTAAGTCTCAGCGGTCAGGTTTTTGTTGTTGGAGGAAACCGGAGTAACTAGAATAAACCATCGACCTTCGGAATATAATTGGCGATCCTTGTCAATTAAGATCGGAGTCAGGCGTAGCTGCTACATCCGGGTTTCAAACTCATCGTTGGCAGGGTAGTGATCACTGTAGACGAGCTACTAGGACCATTTGCTGGCATTCGGCCAGAAAGGCCCCTGATTCATAATAACGTAAATGTGTAAAACGTAATCTAAGTTATTTTTGTTTAGATTAAACACAAAAAAAGGTTCAGTTTAAATTTGTATTCTCAGATGATACTATTATTCACTACTTTGAGTTGTTACACCTATTGGTTTGTGATAATCCTGAAGAAACTGCTTACTATCCTAGTTTGGAACAAATAGATGTAAAAGGGACATTCAAACTCATAAGCCAACTGGTATCTTCCGCAATCTTTTTGTATTTCCGACAACTTTCGGTGTCATGACATGATGATTATTAATACACATGTTTTTTTTTTGTTTCTATGTAACCAGATACCTTAATGGAAAGATATGAATTCCAAAATCCTTATAGACCTTGACAAAACCAAATGGAAAGTAACAGCGCTTTTGCCGCTGTTTGTCATCTCAAATTTAAAGTCAACGTGAGACCTTCAAGACAAAAGACCAAAAGCTCATATTTCATAACACACCAAAGACGGACTCTTTCTTTTTAAAGGATTCTGATTTATAGATACATATCTCTATATATGTGCATTTAATACACATGTGTTGCATAATATCACAAAAAAGTGATAGACTATAACGGGCACAGCTCTCTAACAAATACTACAATATTTTGTCCAATAATTTCATTGTTAATAATAATACATTTAGACAACCAAGGGATAAATCAACAGTCTGTTAGATAAGTACATAAAAAGAGCATGCCCGTTTTGATTAACAAAAAAAAAAAACGAAAGGACACTTCCAGCGAAGTAGTACGCATAGAACTTATATCAACAATAAGTATGTATTTAACGTGAAAATAAAAGGATGAACACCTAAAAGAATGAAAGCAACGTTTTTACAATTAATGTTTTCGAAGCGCTTTTCTAGATTTGGATTTACCTTCATCAGAAACGTTAAAAGCACACGGAAGCCATGGATGTATACGATCCGAAACAGTTGAAGAGCTATATGACCGACATAAGATAATAACAAAATCCATCTATGACCAACTTTACCTGAGGGAGTTGAAACCTTAGTTTGTAAATCATTTCTTAATTTATAATCGAGGAAGATTTAGACAAGTTTGCATTGGAGAAATTTGTTTTTCATTCGTTTGATGTGTTTGAGCTTTTGATTTTGCCATTTGATAAAGGACTTTCCGTTTTGAATTTACCTTGGAGTTCGGTATTTTTGTTATTTTACGTTTTATATCACAAGAATAAATACATGTCTGGAAGTACTGTAAAATAAAGTATGCATATCAAGTACAGACGTTTTACGACCTCCTTTCAACAATAAATGTTGGACTATTGTTTGATAGTCATTGATTCTTCTTTATTAAACATGTTTTGAAATATAAATTTCAATGAAAATAATTAAACAGTAAATCAATTTTGAAATAAAATGTATTGCCACGGTAAAATACAATCCATTTTATTGTAAAATTATGTTAGTTCTAAGAGCCTAGAATTTGCATTGCAATAAATTTCAGAGATGTAAAAGATTGTGTTTCAATTTAAGCAAATATTTATGATATGTCTGGTCGGTCTGAATAGTCTATTCCCATAATTTTAACTAGGAAACAATGATATTAAAACCTGGATTATTTGATAATAATAAACATTGAATAAATCCGATGTTTAATGGTTGCTGTCATGAATTTCATACCCGAAGCATACATATATATTACATTGTTACATAACTTTCATCGATAAATAAGATTTTTTGGATGGAATCGATGTATTGGTTAGACTGCTTTTGTTTTAGGATTTTGCTTTTAGGAAAAGGAATGAAAATAATTCCATAAACGGAAGATTTTGGGATCAACTGGAGTATACGGAAGAAATAGTTCTCATCAGCGGATTATTATGAGTGAATCGGCGTTCCATTTAATGGCTAATACGGACACATGGACACATTGACACATCGACACATCGACACATCGACATATAGACACATCGACACATCGACATATAGACACATCGACATATAGACACATCGACACATCGACACATCGACACATCGACATTTTGAATTACTAGTATCTCAAATATTTGTTTGTTTGTTTTTTTTTGTTTTGCTACGTAGGTAGTGTCAATTGGCAAACTAACGCCGTAGGCTATGTCAAAGAGCAATATAGCGCCGTAGGCTGTGTTTAAAGAGCAATCAAAGTTATGGTTAAGGTTAGAGTAAGGGTTAGGGTTAGGGCTAGGATAAGGGTAAGGGTAAGGGTAAGGGTAAGGGTAAGGGTTAGGGTTCATATTAGTAGTGTCAATTGGTAAACTATCGCCGTAGGCTTTGACAAACATCAAACTTACGCCGTAGGCTGTGTTAATTAGCAATCTATCGCCGTATAAGGTATATGCAATTACCTTGATTGTGTCAAATGGCAATCTAACGCTGTAGGCTACATACAACTACGTTGGTTGTGTCAAATGGCAGTCTAACGCTGTAGGCTATATACAACTACGTTGGTTGTGTCAAATGGCAATCTAACGCCGTAGGCTATGTCAAAAACCAATCTAGCGCCGTAGGCTGTGTCAAAGAGCAATCTAGCGCCGTAGGCTGTGTATAAGAGCACTCTTAGTTAGGGTTCAAGTTAGGGTTAGGGTTAGGGATAAGGTTAGGGTTTATGTTAGGGTTTAGCATTATCTTGAACAATAGGTTTGTTCAAAGTGTACTACAGCTATATCTCAAATATTTGTTTGTTTGTTTGTTTTGTTTTGCTACGTAGGTAGTGTCAATTGGCAAACTATCGACGTAGGCTGTGACAAACATCAATCTTACGGCGTAGGCTGTGTTAATTAGTAATCTATCGCCGTATAAGCTACATACAATTACGTTGTTTGTGTCAAATGGCAACCTAACGCTGTAGGCTACATACAACTACGTTGGTTGTGTCAAATGGCAATCTTACGCCGTAGGCTACATACAACTACGTAGGTTGTTTTAAATGGCAATCTAACACCGTAGGCTACATACAACTACGTTGGTTGTGTTAAATGGCAATCTAACGCTGTAGGCTACATACAACTACGTTGGTTGTGTCAAATGGCAATCTAACGCCGTAGGGTACATACAACTATGTTGGTTGTGTTAAATGGCAATCTTACGCCGTAGGCTATGCCAAAGAGCAATCTATCGCAGTAGGCTGTGCCAAAGAGCAAGCTAGCGCCGTATGCTGTGTATAAGAGCAATCTTATTAGGGTTTAGCCTTATCCTGCACCATAGGTTTTTGCAAATTGTACTTTAGCTACGTAGGTAGTGGCAATAGGCAAACTAGCACCGTAGGCGGTGACTTACATCAATCTTACGCTGTAAGCTGTGTTAATTAGCAATCTATCGACGTAAGCTACATACAACTACGTTGGTTGTGTCAAATGGCAATCTATCGCTGTAGGATACATACAACTACGTGGTTGTGTCAAATGGCAATCTAACGCCGTAGGCTACATACAACTACGTTGGTTGTTTCAAATGGCAATTTAACGCCGTAGACTATGTCAAAGAGGAATCTAGAGCCGTAGGCTGTGTCAAAGAGCAATCTAGCGCCATAGGCTGTGTCAAAGAGCAATCTAGCGCCGTAGTCTGTGTATAAGAGCAATATTAGTTAAGGTTGATGTTAGGGCAATCTAACGCCGTACGCTATGTCAAAAAGCAATCTAGCGCCATAGGCTGTGTCAAAGAGCAATGTAGCGCCGTAGGCTGTGTATAAGAGCCATCCTAGTTAGGGTTAAGGTTAGGGTTAAAGAAAGGGTTAGGGTTAGGGTTAGGGTTAGGGTTAGGGTTTATGTTAGGATTAGGGTTAGGCTATGGTTTATGTTAGGGTTTAGCGTTATCTTGTACCATAGGTTTCTTCAAAGTGTACTACAGCTTTATCTCAAATATTTGTTTGTTTGTTTGTTTTGTTTTGCTACGTAGGTAGTGTCAATTGGTAAACTATCGCCGTAGACTTTGACAAACATCAATCTTACGCCGTAGGCTGTGTTAATTAGCAATCTATCGCCGTATAAGCTACATACAATTACGTTGATTGTGTCAAATCGCAATCTAACGCTGTAGGCTACATTGTACATACAACTACGTTGGTTGTGTCAAATGGGAGTCTAACGCCGTAGGCTACATACAACCACGTTGGTTGTGTCAAATGGCAATCTAACGCCGTAGGCTATGTCAAAAACCAATCTAGCGCCGTAGGCTGTGTCAAAGAGCAATCTAGCGCCGTAGGCTGTGTATAAGAGCACTCTTAGTTAGGGTTCAAGTTAGGGTTAGGGTTTATGTTAGGGTTTAGCATTATCTTGTACCATAGGTTTGTTCAAAGTGTACTACAGCTATATCTCAAATATTTGTTTGTTTGTTTGTTTTGTTTTGCTACGTAGGTAGTGTCAATTGGCAAACTATCGACGTAGGCTGTGACAAACATCAATCTTACGGCGTAGGCTGTGTTAATTAGTAATCTATCGCCGTATAAGCTACATACAATTACGTTGTTTGTGTCAAATGGCAATCTAACGCTGTAGGCTACATACAACTACGTTGGTTGTGTCAAATGGCAGTCCAACGCCGTAGGCTAGATACAACTACGTAGGTTGTTTCAAATGGCAATCTAACACCGTAGGCTACATACAACTACGTTGGTTGTGTTAAATGGCAATCTAACGCTGTAGGCTACATACAACTACGTTGGTTGTGTCAAATGGCAATCTAACGCCGTAGGCTACATACAACTACGTTGGTTGTGTTAAATGGCAATCTTACGCCGTAGGCTATGTCAAAGAGCAATCTATCGCAGTAGGCTGTGCCAAAGAGCAAGCTAGCGCCGTATGCTGTGTATAAGAGCAATCTTAGATAGGGTTCAGGTTAGGTTTAGGGTTAGGGTTCATGTTAGGGTTTAGCGTTATTTTGTACCATTAGTTTTTTCAAAGTGTAATACAGCTATATCTCAAATATTTGTTAGTTTGTTTGTTTTGTTTTGCTACATAGGTAGTGTCAATTCGCAAACTATCGCCGTAGGCTGTGTCAAACATCAATCGTAAGCCGTAGTCTGCTTTAAATAGCAATGTACCACAGTAGGCTACATACAATTAGGTCGGTTGTGTCAAATGGTAATCTAGCGCCTTGGGCTGTGTCAAAGAGAAATATAGTTAATGTAGCGGTTTAAGGTAAGGGTTACGATTTCGGTTAGTGGTAAAGGTTATGGTTAAGATATGTTTATGATTACAATTTAGGATTAATGTTATGAAAAGATATCTTAACAATGTATACTGTGTCAATAGGCATTCTTACGCCGTAGGCTGTATCAACGTCAAACATCAATTTAAAGGCGTCGTCTGATTTAAAGAGCAATTTATCAACATATGCTGTATCACACATCAATCTAGCACCGCAGGCTGTACGACGAATTATATATGGAAAACTGCAACAAATAAAAGACAATACAAATCTTTTATTACACATGTTACATAATATCACCAATGTGATTTGAAAACACATTGCCTTGACACATTCCAATATTTATTTTACATTATTTCAATGGATTACATTTTGGTTTCAGTACATATATGACATACAAGTTGCATTTAACAAAACCAGTCTACAATTTCATCGTGCTGTGGATGACTAGGAAGAGACATCATTATAAGATTTCCATCAGTTTCCTTCTTCGACTTAGAACGAATCATATAATCATCTACGGAAATGTCCACCTTTTTAAGAATTTCATTTGGCATTTGTCCTGGGAATGCTTTTAAGAAAATTTCTTTCCTAGGTTTTCCAACTTTATGCAGCATACCAGCACCTTCTCTTTCCAATTCTTCTACAAATGTTTGTACAAATTTAACATGTAATAGGTTGACTTTGAAAAACACAGAAATTACTCGAACTTAGATTATTTTATTATCTCAAAAAAAAAACACAGTAGAAATTTATTGTATAAACTACAGTAACTTACAATATTTTATTTTTGTTTTTTTCTTTATTTGTAACACATTCTCCTACATTTTTGTTAGTCAGGATGTACTCCGCAGTTTTCCAATTGTAATTTTTAGGTTATTTAGTATCATATTTAATTCAGTTACAAAGGTTTTTGATTACTAAATGATATGTTTTAGATGACCTATAATATGCTAAAATTAGCTTGACCGTAAATAGGAATTAAATACATCTAACGTCACGGTACCCAAATTGCACCGAGTACCCAAATTGCACCTATTTAATGAAAAAAGCTGAGGAAATCTTACAAGTTTTCCTAGAGACAAAACAATTTGTATTTTTATGATTTGACACTATGCACGTCTTTCAACATAGGTAAACATATTTAGATATACACAAAAAGTCCACAGTATATATAAATAGATGAAGTGTTCACTGTAAAAAGTAAAATGTACGGAATCGTCGCCATGCGACGTCCGCAAAAAGTCACCTTTTAAAAATTAGTAAATAAAATATGTTACAAGCATTCATTTCTTAAGAAATGAATAGTAAGCATGGACTAATGTCAAATTGTTCTAAATATTTAAAGAAATAAAACAAAACATCTGTTATTCGACTTTTAAGGATGTGAATTTAAGCATGGATGCAATTTGGGTACTCCTCATTACAGAATCATTGATCGTTTGGAGGTCTGTTCAAACCCATTTTTCTATGATTCAATATGGATTCAAAATTAAATTGGTGGAACTATATAGTAAATAAGGATACATCTACAAAATAATCACAGAATGGAAACTTTTGTCTAGATCATAAATATACGTAGGTGAAAAATCTGTCAAAATAGGTGCAATTTGGGTACCCTCACGTTACTCATATTAACCAAACGTGTAATACGTACGATTTGGTACAGAATCAGCAATTTATTAACATTAAATCATTTTGTATACAGGATTGTTGATATTATTTTTACCTTTTTCTATATGCATGACTACAATTAAAAAAAATAGTATACAACACTTACGAATAACACTATCCTTCAACGATCCATACAGTTTTCTTTGTAAGCACCTCAAAGAAATCACAGGTCCCTCACTGGAAACAATAGCCTTAATCACTCTGATCTTGAAAGACATCACTTTCTTTAATTTCACTGAATCAGTCTGCTGAAGCGTGTTCAATGCCTGAAATATATTCATGTACGCAACATTCATTAATTTATACATACTATTAAACCGTACTACATTCAATAACACAAAACTAGACATTGCTTTTATCATTGAACCTACATCCTGGAGAACGTATAGGTTCTCCGTGTATATAACATGTACATTTCTGTAAATAAATTTTGTGCCTGTGCAACGTTCCGGTTAAGATACTTTTCAACATTTTAAATTGGAATAACTTGTGAATACTTTAACATTATTAAAAAACAAATCAGTTATGGGAACACATCTACCTGTGTGTGCTCCAACGTTGGAGGGATCTACATAAATCGTAGGCTGTGTTTCAGGCCATCTAGCGACATAGATTAGGGTGGGTGTTTAGTGTTACGGTTTGGCTTTAAGCTAACAATAGTTACATACATGTTTATGGAACTTTTGTTAAAATCGCTAATTACATAACATCGTTAACCATGGAAATTAATAGAATCATGTGCAAAACAGTGTAGCCGAGACCATTGATTGGCGCGCTAAAATATCCCATTGACTGGGTCAGATTAGGTGAACGTTCGTCTGTAACGCCCACAACGCACGACGTATTTATTATAAACATTTAAACTGTGGGGTCACCAAAGGGTCTCAACGCAACAGAAACATATTCAGCTTTTTTTTTAATCGACCCAATTTACATAGTAATGGACGACTTCGTACATTTTATGATCGCAAATAAAATATGTATATAATATACTGTGCACTTAGTTCGTATATATACTGAGACCCTTTGGCAACCCCACAGTATAAATGTTTATAATAAATACGTCGTGAGTTGTGGGCGTTACAGACGAACGTTCACCTAATCTGACCCATTCAATGGGATATTTTAGCGCGCCAATCAATGGTCTCGGCTACACTGTTTTGCACACGATTCTATGACTAAACAACAAGAATACGATGGACGTGTGTTTGGTTCCTTTTAATGACATTAAAGAACTACACCGCAAAAGTATTTGTACATTTTGTATGTTTTATATTTGGGACATTTATAGAGGATATATACCTGTGCGAATACTGCTTTCTGGCCAGCCATGAAACAATACAGCTTCCTTCCACACCTCAACGATTCAACAGTTATTTTAGTATCGTTTACAACTTCAGTTTTAGTTAAGGTAGCTCTGATATAAGATGACGTAATCTGTAGGGCGGCTGCCAGTCTTATAACATGTATTGTGTCTTTGCTAGTGGTCATGCATAAATTAGTCTGTGTAGCTGATAAGTGATTATTCTCTTTTTCCTCTTCATCTAATTCTGAAACAATATTTTATAACATTTAATGTAAAAAGGCCACATCTTCTCTATAAAAGGAACATTATAATCCTTTTACATGTTTATCTTATTCCAATTAACAACATGAACAATATAATTTACATTTAAATTATTTGTTTTTTTTTTTCCTTTACAAAAAGGCATGCATTTATTTGTATCATGGAATTAGCTACATAGCGTACAAATTACAGGTATACAAATATATGTTTGCTTTATATTTACTTTTATTACAAATAAAGTCTCCTGTTACCCCGCTTCAATGTTAAACAAGCGGTAATGTGTATATTTCTTTTTTTCAGTAACAGTTCATTTTGTGGTTCTCTTCGCGGTACGCGTTCAAACTATGTAGAATTCTTAAAGAAATAAGAGACAATTATTTAGAATACAGATTCAGGTGTTGGGAGTAAATTTCTGAATAAAAACAATTTATATGTACATGTAGGAAAAAAGATCGGAAAGCCTCGTTTTTGCTCTATTTCTAAAGATCCGACAAATAAATAAAGAGCCTCGTTTTTGCTCTGTTTCTAAAGCTGTTACAAATAAATTTTATATTTTCCGACAATGCACATTTATTGAAAAAAGTAGGTATTTGAAATTTTGAAGGACATAACCGGTATCCGTTTGTGAAGTCAAGTTAGCAGTCCTAAACAGGGGCAGGTCCAGGTGATGGCGTAATGGTCCTACGCCCCCCTCCTTTTCAAAAGAAAATTTTGTTATGTTTTTTTAGCAAAAAAAAGTCCAGAATTCATTCTACCTCTTTCAAATATACTAGAAACGCCCCTGGAAAATATAAACATTTTACAGAAGTTACTTTTAATAAACACATATAACATATTTACCTGACACCTCCATGAACTTGTCATTTAATAAATCTGCATACGAATCAACCATTTCATCATATTCCTTTTGTGCATCTTCTGACAAGTAGTACTCTTTCCCGTCTTGATGATTGAGGTACATTTTGTAATATACCTCATCAAAATCTTTCATTCCACTTTTACTTAGTTCTGCAAAATTCTCTTTTACAACTTTTGTGGGGAACAGTAATGGCCTTGATACCATGAAAAGAAATCTGTCCAGGAAACCATCCATCCCTGTGAAACAAGCCATTTCAGACAACAATGGGTGAGGCTGTATGAAAAGACACAAGGACATAGAAGTTCTCTTGAACCCTCGACTCCCATTTGACAAATCGACAAAATCTCCTTTACCGCTCCATAATTTACAAAGATAGGATCTTTCGGATTCCCCTTTTAGTTGCTTAGCATTCACAGATGCCAGGAATCTGTGACCTTAATCTGTTGTAATTAAACCTACACCTCCAGAGGCTATTTGGTGCCTTTGAAGGCCTGCTGTCGTATATGACTCTGTTGATAACTTTTTTCCAGTTTTTTCCAAGATATTATTCATTACCGGTTCTATTACATTTTCATATGTTATACTTTTGTCACCTCCAGGATCACAAACGGCTAAAAGGTATAAATTCGTGCTAGTTGTAAAACCATTGGATTGTCCTTTTATTCTTGTCTTTGGTCCTAGAAGAGCTGCTGTCATGGACAGAAGGGCTGGAACAGTTAGAAACAAAGAACAATTTTTTCCTTTTTCAAATAATCTTAGCCAGTTCAGAAGTCATCTTCAAATATTTCAGACCAATCAATTCTAGACGAATAAGCAGATCTGTATGTTTCAAATTCATCGCACTGTGAAAGCTTTGAACACGCCATGACGGTAAATTCAAACACGATTCAAATGAACGTTGTTATTACAAAGCCCTATGACGTCGTTTTTTTCTGGGAAAATCAGACGGTGCTATTTGAAGACAATGCCGTCAATGACGTTTTGCTTTGATTCAAAACTGTAGAAAATGAAGGGCGAAGCGGCACCGGGGATGAGGATATTTATCAGCACCATTTTACTTACAACAGAGACTTGAATATCATGTATGAGGGAATATGGGTTGTTAAAGCCAGAAATTACTTGTGAATGCGGAACCAAGATGACAACCAACAAACGTAAAGACATCAGTGATGGACAAGGTTGGAATTGCAACACCTGCCTTAAAAGAAAATCTATACGGACTGGAAGCTTTTTTGAGGTACTATAACTGTACAACATTTTTTTTTACACAAAGCCCACAACAATATGAGCAAATACAGAATGAAATTGGCAATGTGTAGATGAGACAACCTTTAAACTACCAAGTGTAAAAACCTTGTATTAACCCACGTGTCATCATTAAGCAAACATTGATTTCGTAGATTATAAAGGAACTATTGAAATACAAAATTACAGTAAATGTTATTCTCTTTATAACCTATATGTTAAAGATATACACACTCACTTATAATCTTTGAAGACTATAAACATACTTAGCCGAAATACGATTACTGTCAAGAGTCTACTTCCGCAACTACAATAAATACGCGAAAACACACCACTGCGAAAAAATGCAATAATCATGTGAAAAACGGGCATAAACATTGAAAACGAGAAATTAAAAACTCGCGAAAACATTTTTTCCTCAATTTGCAAAATTTTATCATGACGAAAATAAGTCCCTCTACAGTGTAAGATTTATTTAATATGTTTATCTGATGGCATTTCTTGACATTACAGAAAATTTCTTTTTTTTCAAATACATCTTTTCCAATTTATCATAAATTTGATTTCCATTTTTTTTTCCAGAAAAGTAAACTCTCTCTCATCAATATAATGCAAGTTTTATATGCCTTTAGTCTGGATTTTCAAGTCTATCAATGCTTAAAACTGGTTCTAGAGCTGGATGAAAAAACCGTTATAGAATGGTACTGTTTATTTAGAGATGTATGTTCATCAGCAATGTTGAGGAAACCGATTGTCCTTGGTGAGGCAACAGATGGGTTTTGACACCAACATAGTTGAGATAGATGAGAGTTTATTGGGAAAGAAGCGGAAGTATCATAGTGGAACAGGAAACCAAAAGTATTGGGTATTTGGAATAACCGAGCGCGGTACAAGAAACAGTGTTCTTGAATTAGTGGAAAGAAGAGATCGTAATACATTGCTTCCTATTATAAAGCGCTATGTAAAACCTGGATCAACCATTTTCTCCGACAAATGGGCAGCGTACGATACTCTATCACAAGATGGTTATAAACATTTGTCTGTTAACCATAGTGAAGAGTTCAAGAGCGATGAGGGGTGTTGTACCAACGCAATAGAAGGTCTGTGGGGACTGGCTAAGCTTAGGATGAAAAAGATGAAAGGAATATTACCATCGAAAATTCCAATGTATTTAGATGAATTCATGTACCGATACAAATTGGGATTTTCAAATGGTGACATTTTTTTATAATTTTATTGAAGACGTTGCTACCTTTTCGCCAGTTACAGTCATTCCATCAGATTGAGATTAACAAAAACATTAATTAGTCAGACATTCCAGTTGCTCAATGAGTAACGCAAATGTAGGCATGGTTAACAGAAAAAATAAAGATGTATTACTGTGGATTCATTTATTTTCGTGGATACCAATTCTCGTGGATTGAGGAAAACTAGCTTCTTCGTGGATATTTAATTTCGTTGTTTTGGCAAAGTCTGCATACATTCCTTTAGAAAACTTGTAATTCGTTGAACAGTTAAATTCGTGGTTCCACTGTACCCACGAAATTCACGAAAATTGGTATCCAACGAATATTAATGAATCCACCGTATTTCTTCAACTCTCTGAAGTATTGTTTAATATACAATTAATAGTCATTTAAAATGTCGATTTGTCGATGTGTCGATGTGTCGATGTGTCGATATGTCGATGTGTCTATGTGTCGATGTGTCGATGTGTCGAAGTGTCGATGTGTCGATGTGTCGATGTGTCGAGGTGTCGAGGTGTCGAGGTGTCGAGGTGTCGAGGTGTCAAGGTGTCTATGTGTCGAGGTGTCTATGTGTCTGTCATTTGAGACTACGTTTCAGGAATCGATACAATATTTAATACAACATTCATATCATTGTAGATGTATGAATATGTAATTGGGTTAGGAACTACTTCTACCGTATATTACAGAGGTGTACGTTAAAAATACGGCATAGTAAGTATAAGTCTGAATGCTTGTTTTTGAGAAACAAGAATTTGAAAAATCGGATAATAAAGATAGTATTAAAGTACTTCAATAGTAAGAACACTAATATTACCCCTTTTCCACGTGAAATCATGATATTGGACTTCTATCAAAACAAAAGTAACGATACCTTTTTAGTACCTTCTAGAAAATTATTGTATAGACTTAATTTAACTGCATCTGCTTTTAAAAATTAAACTCAAATGTATAATTTTTGACAGCAAAAAATCTGTTTAAATTTCATTTATCTTATATCAAATTGACGTTGATGGTTAGAATCTTTATCAAATGTTTATTCTGTAGGGTAAATCAGACATATTTACAGTTGGGATTTCGCCAGTAAAAAGACTACATTGAAAATAGTGACGAAAATAGCCTTAGCTTGAAGGATTTATGTAATCGATGCAATCGATTACTTTATCAAAAGTTATTACATTACTTTTCGATTACTGTCCATTACATGCTACAAAATTATAAAAAGATTAAACACATTTATGTTGCTCAACATATATTTATAATGGAAATTCAGAACTTTACAAAAAACAGCATATAAAGCAAAGTTTCTTAATGTTATGTTGACAGTTGTTTTCTAGATGGAAGCTCCCACCAAGGTTCCGAAATATCTTAAAAGTTCTTGAAATTTTTGTTTTCATCAACATGAGTGAGTGGTGATAAATATCTTGCCGTGATTGAAACTGTCTAAAAGTTGAATTGTGAAACAAACAAAAAATAAAAATAAGTTGAAGTTTACTAGTGCAGTAAAATTGGTACCTTTAATGTTATTATGAAAATATAATTACTTCAAATTACTAAAAAATTAAATAATATCAAAGCAATGCAAAAAAAAAAAGATAAAAAAGAGTTTCAAAATAAAAAATAACCTAAATCTTTAGCTTTCCAAAACTCTGATTACTGGCCCAGCGGTTGGGAAGAATATTTATTTCCAATATTCCGATAAAATAAAAAAAAAAAAAACAAACAGGAATTTAATTTAAGTTTTGAATATATTTAAAACTTTTAAAGGCATTTTATTTGAACATTCCCCTGACACAATGAAATTGTATTTGAATTAAAAAGCCGGACCAAAATATTGGCTGTGGAATAAAATTAGTTGTAACTCAAATGTATTTCTTGATTTAAACTGTAAATAAAAAAGGATAATTCCTCACTAAAATATTACATGATTTACAATCATACTCACAATGAGGAAACATATTCCTACCTTTTCTTTGTACTGTTGTGTCACCTAATGTCTATAACGCATTTTTTTTTATATTTCCCAAATTATAAGAAAGTCCTTTCATCACTAAAACTAATCCATACATGAAATGCCGAAAAAGGAAGTCATGCATCAATTATAAACATTGCACTGACAATGAAACTAATTCTTGAATACAACCAATCAAGAGATCATTTGAGCCTTGAGCACTTTACAATATTCTAAGTTTGTAAGAGAATGATAATCCTTTACTTCATGATAAGTACGTACTCGCTAACGCTCGTACTTAATCATGCAGGAAGGGATTATCATTCTCTTACATATACTAAGACATAATTGAAATCAAAACAAAATCTGCATCGCATTGATTAGAAGTATTTGATCATCTAATTAGTAAAGACAAGATGGCAGTTAAGAATTCTTTATACTCTATTCAAAATCATACACAATACATATTTTTAGTGTCAAAATTGGATACATGTATCAATTACTGAACAAGAATTTCAATGCATTTGTTCATTGTAAATAGGATTTTGTAATCCATCTTAATCAAATGTTTATCTATTCTATCTTAATCTGATTTCTTAGTTTTAATATAAAAGGTCTTAATCTATTGACAAACATTGAAAGTTATTTAATTTATTTCAAAAGCTAGAAATACAGTAAAATTTGCTAGGAGATCTGGTTGAACATAATGCAGCTTCAGACAACAGATCTGAATAAGGCATTTGATAGAGCTCTCAAGTCATATTTATACATAGTCTGATGCAAAAATGCAGTTGTATATTTTCTTTTAAACTAGGTTATATTTCATTAAACTATTTTACTAAAGTAATCGAAATGTAATCGAAAAGTAATCGATGATTACATTACAATTTTTGCTGTAATCGATTAAATTTGATTGATAGAAACCCTGACACTTAAAAAAAACATGACCCTTCGCGGTTTGAATTTGATTTATCCGCACGTAAAGAGATATATTCATTTTCAGTTGAAACATCTGAAGTTTAAAAAAAAGTAAATCAGCCACCAAATGTCCATGTTTTGAAGCCATGCAATGTCCTTTTACAGTCTTATCCTGGACGATTACCATAATATTTTTAGGGTATCTCAAGCATGCGTTTTGTCTGTTTTTTTCTGTACATTCATTTGCAGATTCTATCCGTCCTTCACATATAAACTAATTTAAATGAAAACAACATCACTAACCACAAAGCATATCTTTCCAACATCTTTGGCACGAATGTTGTACGAAAAGGTCTTATTGATAGTGAGACAACATGGGAATTTAATAGTCACGTAGGAGATCTGAAAGCCTCTTTGGACTGTATTGTATCTCTACATTCCCCACATGGTTTGTGGCAAACGAGTCTGACAAATTCAAATCACACCTTTTAAAAGAAGTTACTGACCAACCACATCTTGAAGTTCATTTCTGTAATAATCGAGTATAAAAATCACAAAAGGACTGGGTTGGCAGATCAGGTAGAGTCACACTGTCGGTTTTTTTTTTATAGTAAAGTAAAGGAATATGTAACGTTTCAACAACAGGAATTCGAAATGGCCAAAGATGCCAATGATGTTGGTTTTACTCATACTTATTTGAGAAAGGAGAAACACGCTTAGAATGGACTGAAGAACAAAAAGAAATTATTAACCAATTTTTGAAGTCCATGTCTAAGGAAGAAAATGTTAGTTTAGTTTTTACTGGCAATCATGTTGAAAAAGGAGTAAATCTGATAGCTTAATGCCGACATTACAAAAAACGGTAACTCTTCAAACTTGGAATTTCCTGCAGTGACTCCTAATTAGAAATTCATGGTGTATCGATGAACTTACTGAAAGAGCTGTAACAGTTTTAAACGGCGGATATAATTCTACAATCGAAAGATTAAAAATCCGCTTTACAAGATATGTTCGGCATTCTCAAAAGATGGAGAACATCGAACCGCAATTAGTTACTGCACCAAGCACTTCTTGAAAATAAAATGTGAGAATTAAAATATTTTGGAATCGCGCACGAAAGAATACATCATGTTGACAGTATAAATTTATTGATTGGGGATATCCGTTCAGAAAAGATAGGAAGGTAAACAAACCAAAAGCTTTAAGGTGGCAGGACAAAACTAAACCAACCTAGATTGAAGATCTAGAGAGGCAACCGTTACCATACCAAATTCGGAAGAGAAGAGAAGCAAAATGATTTGGGGTGCGTCACTTCTGTCAAAGAGAATACACTTTGCATGGCACCAAGAAAACAAAATCCAAGTTTGCTTACTTTCATTTCAAAACTACACGTATTGCAAAAAGGTATATAGATTTGACAGAACGCAATTGACAGTTGCCGTTGAACAAACACATTATACATGAACTGGTCAGAACAAGCTGCTTATTGCAGGCATTAAGTTGAAATAAATATTACATATGCTTTTCGAAAAAATCAAATATAAGGAATATTTGTCAAAGCAAGATACACAATGACTGTTTAAATATAGTAAAGTTATATAAAAAATTATCAAGGTTATAATATACATCAATCACTGAGTTAAAGATTTCTCTGGGTTCTTCTATTGAACATAAACATGTATCCCTGTACACAAAAAATGGATGTATAATGATCAACTTTTTTGTTTCAATTAACAAAAACTTAAATTATTTGCATATCAATAAAGAAAAATGTAATGAAAAAGAGAGAGGAAAGATAACAAAGGGATATTCAAACTCATAAGTCGAAAACGAACTGACAATGTCATGGCAAAAAAAAACCAAATAACAACCAAAAGAAAAACAACAGTATACAACACACAACATATAAAACTAAAGACTGAGCAACGGACATCACCAAAAACCGGCGTTGATCCCAGGTGCTCCCGAAAAAACGTCAAAAAAGTAGACAACCCTACAAGTTTACCAAAAATGGAGAAAAAAAAAATCATAGATACCAGGTTAAAATTGTGTACGTCAGAAAGTTAGCTGTTTTCATCGCATGCGACAGAAGTAAACACCATGGAAGCAAATTTGGTCGTCGCTGCTTCACATTTGATAAGACCTCCAGTTAGTATTTTCTGGAACTTCAACACATGTATCAAATCGTATTGAACTTGTAAATATTTTCGCAAAAGCTTTTAAAGTTCATAAGATTATATCCAGAATCAAAAGTGTTTTTGCTGATATATGGAGTTAAATGTTTGTCCAACTTTTTCAAACTAAAAAAAATTGACCTCAATATAAAAATAAGAAGAAAATAACATGATTTCCAGTGAGACAGCTATCCACCAGAAATCAAATGATGTGGATGTTAGTAACTATAGGTTACCGTACTTGCAGTTATAAATTACTAATTGCTAGTCAAACGCGTTACAACTTACGAATAACTTATGTTTTCATATCCTAAATTATCAATCAGTACACAACCAACGGATTTAGTCTAAAGACGTCATAGACAGTCCGACTGAGAAAGCATGACCATGCTTAGTGCAAAAATTTAAGTATCGACAGGATGTGAGAAAAAAATAATGGTCCGTATTTTGACCGATAATTGGACTTTTATTTTTAGTGCATACATGTATGTACATGGTTACAAAATTTCGTTACGCTACATTTTGATTTATATTATTTCGTTCAGCATTTTTAACAATTTTATTTTATTTCTTTTCGTTTCGTTTCGTTTTGTAGAATCTTTTTACGTTTATTTTTTATTTCCGTTAATTTCTTTTGATTTCTATTTCGTTTCGCACTTTATAGGAACCCATACACAGATGCCCGTTGTGAGCAGTTTTCTAGTTCTTTTCTCTTGTCCCTTACTTGTAACTACATTAAGACTTTGCTGTTATCGCTTTTACTTTGTGTCAGCATTCATCCTGTATAAAAGCTCCCAACAAGTTAATGAAAACGTCTCTGGAGATAATTATAGTTTAGTCAAATAAAAACCAAATATTCAAATAAATGACAGGTGGGTCAGTCCTCCGATTTTGTAATACCCTAAATTTTCATGGAAATGGTGAATATAGAAATATCAGTTTTATCTTTTTGTGTCAATCCGAATAAGATCAGATATATGGTAATGTTAATCATGCATCAGTGTTTATTTTTTGGAATTCTTTTCCTTGATAATTACCTTTTCATTTATACATGTAATTATCTCATACATGTGCACATACTTGGATAGTTTGTTTGTTTAATATTTCGTTGATATACATGTATACACAAAAAGTGTCACTGTGTGGAGAAAGAACAGTAACTCAAACCGTCATGTCCACTAAATATTGGAATTTTCTTAACAAAAACAGTAACACGGTGAAACAAACTTGTTTTACTGAATAAATAGTCATAAGTAAATATACACGAAAAGGATGCACTATTGTAAGGGTGCACATTAAACAAGTCATGCAAAATTAGGAAACAAAAAATATACCAAAAAACACAGCTATAGTTTCTGTTTGATCTTGCAATTTTACATGAACAAAAAGCTAACTCCTTACAGAAAATTAAGATAGTGTGTAATTCTGAAGGTATTGAATATTCAATACAGTGTCCCCTACCGGCAGAAATATTGAATAATTTATACACTCTGATTCCTCTTTGAGGATGGATTCATTCATCATTCTAAGAGTTGACAGAGAATCATGTCACAACAGTTATCAGATACATAGCAGAAAACTTTCTTATGGAGGTGTTTGTTCTTACACTTCAATGCAATGGGCATTACAGCTATTACATGATCAGAACCAAGGACTTGATAACGAACTTTTCAAGGCAGAAAGGGATTCACCGTCAATTCTGGTACTTAATGTGTATAGACCTCCATGGGTTGCTCTTCAAGACTTCAGTAGAAACTTACTACAAGTTATTGACAAAATAGATAGCCTTCCTATTTTGATTAAAGGTGACCTAAATATCAATATTTTGAAAGAATCAAATAACTTATTAATAAAAGCATTGGCTACAAAAGATTTCTGTCAAGTTGTGCATTCATCAACTCATATATCTGGCTCCTGTATTGACTTTATATATATATAAACTAAAGGACAAAGTATATGATGCTAGAGTAATCCCTGTTCCATATTCCCAACATGCTGCCATTCAATTAAGGATTAAGATGTGAAGGTAAGCCTTTGTTAGTGTTAATAGTACTTGTAAAGTGAGATTTTGTTTGCCCAGTGACAATATGCAGGCGTGGGGTATGTGAGCGTGCTCACAAAGATTCTTTAATTTACACTTATTTGGGACAAACATGAGATTGATAAGGAAGTTCGGTGATTTTTCATTTCGTATTGGGAAAGAGTTGTTTCTGATGACGTACAGTTGGTTATTTTCATTCTATCATTTATCGATTGAGCGGTGGATTAGAATATTTATTTAAAGATGCATATATTTTCAAGTGGCTTTTTCATATCATTTTACGTCGCCGAAGATGATGTTTAGAAAGTCACCAAGGTTTTAAATGAACACAGTATGTTGAAGCTATTTGAAATACCAAGTCTTAACAGACAATCGTCAAGCCAAAAAAAATCGGAATTGCTTGAACTTCAAATGGGATGTGACCAGATGCGTCGGTGGGCTTAACACGTCATCATTCGTCATCATATTCACTCAGGCAATGGTGTCAAACGGACGAGTCAAATATCTCAAGTTAGTTGAGAAACTAAAATAGTGTAAACATTAAACTGCTAAAGAATGAAGACATAAATATTAATTAAAAACATATTACAATATCACAATTTCCACTCAAATGGTTAAAAGCGCCTTTCATATTCGAACAAAAAAAAGAAATTTGCACACTTCAATAGTCGAGATTATTTTTCAGTTATGCCAGTAGTTGCAGTGTTGATTTGGAACCAAGAAATACCAGAAAAAAGTTCCCTTTGTGAACCAAGTGGTGTTTTTTAGAACTGATAAAACACTTGATTAAAATTTCCTTGTAAATTTCTATCATCTTATCCAACAACATCCTAAAAGGAAACAAAAGCATCAGATAGAGGAACAACTGAGCGATGTAGCTTGAATGATCGCTCTTACATATACATAAATAATACAATTTATTATTTCTCCACCTTCCCTCACTATCAATTTCCAGTTGTTGATTGAGGAATGAAAGCGGCCTTCTGTGTATTTGAGGCATCCTTTATTTGAATTTAAATGGGATAGAAGCGATTTTAATGGCAAAAATCATTGAAACACTCAGTGAAATGATTCATTTGTAAATTGGAACGTTAATTAAAAAGAAAGTAATAACTTATTTTCAATCTTCTTGAGAAATTCATATTTGAAATCTTAATTCTTACGAGTTAAAGATTGATTGATTGGTTGTTGTTTTCTTGACGTATAGTGGCAAATATTTCATGTATATCCAGGTCAAATACAAATTAAAGTTGCTACAAGGTCGATCAACCGTAATGAAGGGCGGGCATTTCAACTGCCTCCGGAAAATTGAGGTGTTGGTAAAGGTAAAAAGTTAAGCCTTGCATCAGATCAACGACAACTCCATCAACGAGTTGTTCAAAGGTTTATTTTAACACAGAGAGCGTGGCACTTTCCATACACGAGGCATACGATTTAACTTCCGCACTTAGACTGGACGTTTCTGCGTATCTATACATCCCTCACAGCCAAACGGACATGGGTTTAATTGCCTGGAGAAGTCCAAGGGTGACTACAATTCTATACCTCATTTAACCCATGAGTTCAAAAAAGAGGGTGTGACGTTTGTTCCTATAGGATGCCGACTGTCTATAACAGAGAAAGCGGGCAATCTCAATTGATTTAACCTATAAAACGTTCATAGATTGTGCAAAATCCGTTTTAAAGGCTCTTACTCGAAATGATATTATTCGTCCTTTTATGTGTTATTTTACGAGTTTGAGAGAATTTGATTTTATAAAACGATCGTCAATTTAAGTAATTACCTGACACTGTAATTTTGGATTAATTTTATATATACATTCATCATTAATGCTTTCAATTTCAAGCCAATTACACAAGCTCCGATCGCCTGCAGTGGTATAACAATTAAAACATTGAAGTAACTAGATAAT
Organism: Mytilus californianus; assembly: GCF_021869535.1. NCBI lineage: Eukaryota > Metazoa > Mollusca > Bivalvia > Mytilida > Mytilidae > Mytilus > Mytilus californianus. The sequence continues at coordinate 52,342,385 of NW_026262679.1, read as the reverse complement.
GCAACTACAAACCCATGGATCCTTAATCAGAATGCTTATCACTTATATTTTCACTTTGTTGACTCAGCCTAGGAAACCTTACTTTGGTCAAAATATGCATACATACCTACGATATGCATCAAGCCAGGTTATATCAAATTAACTTTAATTCATTCATATTTATCATCAAGCAGTATATGATCTCTGACCAGCGCATGTTAAAAACAATAAAAGGAAGAAATCTATTTGTTGTACTTTTTGACTCTACGTATCGTGTAAGCATTCATTTGTTTTCTTTAAACCATCAGAAAATGCTTAACAGACTCACACTGGCGTAATGCACTGCGTGAATCATGATTTCCGAATAATTCTAATTTTTTTATGTACTCTGTCGTCATATCAACTTTTCCAAAATGTTGTGTTCATTTTCGAAATCGAGATTAATTTAAAACATACAAAGTTTATTTTGAAAGATTTGTATAAAATCAACAAAACTTAATTTCCAGAATCTGATATTTACGATAACAAAAATGTATGATTCGGATTCTGTTCTTACAACACGTGTTGAAATTTTCGTTTTTTTTCTGTATTTGGTTTTGTTTGTCTTACATTTCTTTGACAAAAACTTGTATTGGGGTTTATTCTTGCATTTCTGTAGTTATTTAGATTTAAATTAAGCCTGCGATGAAGTCGAAATAAATTATAGTTTTGTTTTTTTCGGGCGTTTTAATCATTCGTATTAATTCCAAAAATCCTTATAGACCTTGACAAACCCAAATGGAAAGTAACAGCGCTTTTGCCGCTGTTTGTCGTCTCAAATTTAAAGTCAACGTGAGACCTTTAAGACATAAGAACAAAAGCTCATATTTCATAACTCACCAAAGACGGTCTCTTTTTTTAAGGATTCTAATTTATAGATACATGTCTCTATATATGTGAATTTTATACACATGTGTTGCATAATATCACAAAAAAGGAATAGACTATAACGGGCACAGCTATCTAACAAATACTACCATATTTTGTCCAATAATTTCATTGTTAATAATAATGACTTGCTGCCATTTATACAAAAGCCGTTAGGTATTCATCACATTCGCACGAAACTTTATTCATTACCCCTTTCAAAACTCCATTCTCTGTTCAATTTATGTTTGGAAACCACTGTTACAAACCCTCATTCAAACCAATACAAACTTACAGCTATCATTTCGGATATTGCAAGTCACAGACTTTTCAAACCAGTTTGCATTGGAAAAGATGAAAAAGAGAAAAGATCTTTTCTTAAACTTTCCTTTGCCAACAAAGGTCTCGATGGCGTCAACTTAGGCAATATCCTTCATCATAAATTAGTTCAGTCGAAAATACCTCCTTTTTTAATGATCAGTCTGTACCAATAATTTCTTATACCTATACCAAACCAATTGCAACTAAAATTTTCAATTACAAACACATTTTGCAGGATCTCAACATTGACGACTTCAAGTCTAAACCTCCTGAATGCACCTGTGCTAGTTCCCAATTCACATATAATCCGGCTGGCCACGTTATTATCGGAGACCTCAACATTGTCAATAACACTTCCCTGCGAAATTTGTTATCCTAATAAATAAGGTCCGAAATATCGTGAGCCTAAATCCATCAATTTATGAACCATGAATTGACCTCAATATAAAAATAAGAAGAAAATAACATGATTTCCAGTGAGACAGCTATCCACCAGAAATCAAATGATGTGGATGTTAGTAACTATAGGTTACCGTACTTGCAGTTATAAATTACTTATTGCTAGTTAAACGCGTTACAACTTACGAATAACTTATGTTTTCATATCCTAAATTATCAATCAGTACACAACCAACGGATTTAGTCTAAAGACGTCATAGACAGTCCGACTGAGAAAGCATGACCATGCTTAGTGCAAAAATTTAAGTATCGACAGGATGTGAGAAAAAAATAATGGTCCGTATTTTGACCGATAATTGGACTTTTATTTTTAGTGCATACATGTATGTACATGGTTACAAAATTTCGTTACGCTACATTTTGATTTATATTATTTCGTTCAGCATTTTTAACAATTTTATTTTATTTCTTTTCGTTTCGTTTCGTTTTGTAGAATCTTTTTACGTTTATTTTTTATTTCCGTTAATTTCTTTTGATTTCTATTTCGTTTCGCACTTTATAGGAACCCATACACAGATGCCCGTTGTGAGCAGTTTTCTAGTTCTTTTCTCTTGTCCCTTACTTGTAACTACATTAAGACTTTGCTGTTATCGCTTTTACTTTGTGTCAGCATTCATCCTGTATAAAAGCTCCCAACAAGTTAATGAAAACGTCTCTGGAGATAATTATAGTTTAGTCAAATAAAAACCAAATATTCAAATAAATGACAGGTGGGTCAGTCCTCCGATTTTGTAATACCCTAAATTTTCATGGAAATGGTGAATATAGAAATATCAGTTTTATCTTTTTGTGTCAATCCGAATAAGATCAGATATATGGTAATGTTAATCATGCATCAGAGTTTATTTTTTGGAATTCTTTTCCTTGATAATTACCTTTTCATTTATACATGTAATTATCTCATACATGTGCACATACTTGGATAGTTTGTTTGTTTAATATTTCGTTGATATACATGTATACACAAAAAGTGTCACTGTGTGGAGAAAGAACAGTAACTCAAACCGTCATGTCCACTAAATATTGGAATTTTCTTAACAAAAACAGTAACACGGTGAAACAAACTTGTTTTACTGAATAAATAGTCATAAGTAAATATACACGAAAAGGATGCACTATTGTAAGGGTGCACATTAAACAAGTCATGCAAAATTAGGAAACAAAAAATATACCAAAAAACACAGCTATAGTTTCTGTTTGATCTTGCAATTTTACATGAACAAAAAGCTAACTCCTTACAGAAAATTAAGATAGTGTGTAATTCTGAAGGTATTGAATATTCAATACAGTGTCCCCTACCGGCAGAAATATTGAATAATTTATACACTCTGATTCCTCTTTGAGGATGGATTCATTCATCATTCTAAGAGTTGACAGAGAATCATGTCACAACAGTTATCAGATACATAGCAGAAAACTTTCTTATGGAGGTGTTTATTCTTACACTTCAATGCAATGGGCATTACAGCTATTACATGATCAGAACCAAGGACTTGATAACGAACTTTTCAAGGCAGAAAGGGATTCACCGTCAATTCTGGTACTTAATGTGTATAGACCTCCATGGGTTGCTCTTCAAGACTTCAGTAGAAACTTACTACAAGTTATTGACAAAATAGATAGCCTTCCTATTTTGATTAAAGGTGACCTAAATATCAATATTTTGAAAGAATCAAATAACTTATTAATAAAAGCATTGGCTACAAAAGATTTCTGTCAAGTTGTGCATTCATCAACTCATATATCTGGCTCCTGTATTGACTTTATATATATATAAACTAAAGGACAAAGTATATGATGCTAGAGTAATCCCTGTTCCATATTCCCAACATGCTGCCATTCAATTAAGGATTAAGATGTGAAGGTAAGCCTTTGTTAGTGTTAATAGTACTTGTAAAGTGAGATTTTGTTTGCCCAGTGACAATATGCAGGCGTGGGGTATGTGAGCGTGCTCACAAAGATTCTTTAATTTACACTTATTTGGGACAAACATGAGATTGATAAGGAAGTTCGGTGATTTTTCATTTCGTATTGGGAAAGAGTTGTTTCTGATGACGTACAGTTGGTTATTTTCATTCTATCATTTATCGATTGAGCGGTGGATTAGAATATTTATTTAAAGATGCATATATTTTCAAGTGGCTTTTTCATTTCATATCATATCGCCGAAGATGATGTTTAGAAAGTCACCAAGGTTTTAAATGAACACAGTATGTTGAAGCTATTTGAAATACCAAGTCTTAACAGACAATCGTCAAGCCAAAAAAAATCGGAATTGCTTGAACTTCAAATGGGATGTGACCAGATGCGTCGGTGGGCTTAACACGTCATCATTCGTCATCATATTCACTCAGGCAATGGTGTCAAACGGACGAGTCAAATATCTCAAGTTAGTTGAGAAACTAAAATAGTGTAAACATTAAACTGCTAAAGAATGAAGACATAAATATTAATTAAAAACATATTACAATATCACAATTTCCACTCAAATGGTTAAAAGCGCCTTTCATATTCGAACAAAAAAAAAGAAATTTGCACACTTCAATAGTCGAGATTATTTTTCAGTTATGCCAGTAGTTGCAGTGTTGATTTGGAACCAAGAAATACCAGAAAAAAGTTCCCTTTGTGAACCAAGTGGTGTTTTTTAGAACTGATAAAACACTTGATTAAAATTTCCTTGTAAATTTCTATCATCTTATCCAACAACATCCTAAAAGGAAACAAAAGCATCAGATAGAGGAACAACTGAGCGATGTAGCTTGAATGATCGCTCTTACATATACATAAATAATACAATTTATTATTTCTCCACCTTCCCTCACTATCAATTTCCAGTTGTTGATTGAGGAATGAAAGCGGCCTTCTGTGTATTTGAGGCATCCTTTATTTGAATTTAAATGGGATAGAAGCGATTTTAATGGCAAAAATCATTGAAACACTCAGTGAAATGATTCATTTGTAAATTGGAACGTTAATTAAAAAGAAAGTAATAACTTATTTTCAATCTTCTTGAGAAATTCATATTTGAAATCTTAATTCTTACGAGTTAAAGATTAATTGATTGGTTGTTGTTTTCTTGACGTATAGTGGCAAATATTTCATGTATATCCAGGTCAAATACAAATTAAAGTTGCTACAAGGTCGATCAACCGTAATGAAGGGCGGGCATTTCAACTGCCTCCGGAAAATTGAGGTGTTGGTAAAGGTAAAAAGTTAAGCCTTGCATCAGATCAACGACAACTCCATCAACGAGTTGTTCAAAGGTTTATTTTAACACAGAGAGCGTGGCACTTTCCATACACGAGGCATACGATTTAACTTCCGCACTTAGACTGGACGTTTCTGCGTATCTATACATCCCTCACAGCCAAACGGACATGGGTTTAATTGCCTGGAGAAGTCCAAGGGTGACTACAATTCTATACCTCATTTAACCCATAAGTTCAAAAAAGAGGGTGTGACGTTTGTTCCTATAGGATGCCGACTGTCTATAACAGAGAAAGCGGGCAATCTCAATTGATTTAACCTATAAAACGTTCATAGATTGAGCAAAATCCGTTTTAAAGGCTCTTACTCGAAATGATATTATTCGTCCTTTTATGTGTTATTTTACGAGTTTGAGAGAATTTGATTTTATAAAACGATCGTCAATTTAAGTAATTACCTGACACTGTAATTTTGGATTAATTTTATATATACATTCATCATTAATGCTTTCAATTTCAAGCCAATTACACAAGCTCCGATCGCCTGCAGTGGTATAACAATTAAAACATTGAAGTAACTAGATAATGCAACTACAAACCCATGGATCCTTAATCAGAATGCTTATCACTTATATTTTCACTTTGCTGACTCAGCCTAGGAAACCTTACTTTGGTCAAAATATGCATACATACCTACGATATGCATCAAGCCAGGTTATATCAAATTAACTTTAATTCATTCATATTTATCATCAAGCAGTATATGATCTCTGACCAGCGCATGTTAAAAACAATAAAAGGAAGAAATCTATTTGTTGTACTTTTTGACTCTACGTATCGTGTAAGCATTCATTTGTTTTCTTTAAACCATCAGAAAATGCTTAACAGACTCACACTGGCGTAATGCACTGCGTGAATCATGATTTCCGAATAATTCTAATTTTTTTATGTACTCTGTCGTCATATCAACTTTTCCAAAATGTTGTGTTCATTTTCGAAATCGAGATTAATTTAACGTGAGACCTTTAAGACAAAAGAACAAAAGCTCATATTTCATAACTCACCAAAGACGGTCTCTTTTTTTAAGGATTCTAATTTATAGATACATATCTCTATATATGTGAATTTTATACACATGTGTTGCATAATATCACAAAAAAGGAATAGACTATAACGGGCACAGCTATCTAACAAATACTACCATATTTTGTCCAATAATTTCATTGTTAATAATAATGACTTGCTGCCATTTATACAAAAGCCGTTAGGTATTCATCACATTCGCACGAAACTTTATTCATTACCCCTTTCAAAACTCCATTCTCTGTTCAATTTATGTTTGGAAACCACTGTTACAAACCCTCATTCAAACCAATACAAACTTACAGCTATCATTTCGGATATTGCAAGTCACAGACTTTTCAAACCAGTTTGCATTGGAAAAGATGAAAAAGAGAAAAGATCTTTTCTTAAACTTTCCTTTGCCAACAAAGGTCTCGATGGCGTCAACTTAGGCAATATCCTTCATCATAAATTAGTTCAGTCGAAAATACCTCCTTTTTTAATGATCAGTCTGTACCAATAATTTCTTATACCTATACCAAACCAATTGCAACTAAAATTTTCAATTACAAACACATTTTGCAGGATCTCAACATTGACGACTTCAAGTCTAAACCTCCTGAATGCACCTGTGCTAGTTCCCAATTCACATATAATCCGGCTGGCCACGTTATTATCGGAGACCTCAACATTGTCAATAACACTTCCCTGCGAAATTTGTTATCCTAATAAATAAGGTCCGAAATATCGTGAGCCTAAATCCATCAATTGGAAATACAACTTCAAAATACTGATGGATTCAGTCGAGGATTTTGCCAGGCAATGGGCTAAACACGAGAAAGAAGACGTAGATACTCTTTCCGAATGGATTGAGGCTGTGAGGTCGTTGATACAAATCCGAATTAAGAACCTAAATGGGTCTATCAATACCCGCGCTACGTCAATTTCTAAAGACTCAAATGTTGCAAAATAATTGTCCTACCTCCATGACAAATATGTTGTTGTCCCCGCAGATAAAGCCCCAAACAACATCGTTTTTGTGTGTAAATATCATTACATAAACTGCTTGATAAATGAATTAGGTATTGACAATTCACTTGGAAACTCAACATATACCCTCACGACACTTACCAAAGAGGAAATCCTGGATAATCATAGGTCTGTTCTATGTTCCTTTGGAATTTCAACCAAAGATGACGAACTGTATCTTCCATCACTGTATTGGATACCTAAACTACATAAGTGTCCTTACAAACAACGGTATATTGCTGGGTCTTCCAAGCGCTCCACGAAACCTCTCTCTAAATTATTAACATCTAAGTTATCAGCAATCAAAGCTGGGCTCCAAAGTTATTGTGAAACTGCCTATTCTAGAGGTGGCGTGAATCAGATGTGGATACTAAAAAATTCCAAAGATCTTTTAGAGTACATATAATCTAAGACTCTCTCATCTTGCAATAGTATTAAAACATTTGACTTTTCTACACATTACACTAGTATTCCCCATTCCAAACTAAAAGACAAATTGAAAGAGTTGGTATTACTTTGTTTCACTAAAAAGAATGGCGAACATAGATACAAGTATCTTGTCTTGGGGAGGGATAAATCCTACTTTGTAAAGAATCACTCTGATTCAAACAAAAAATTCTCTGAAACTGACATTATCAAGATGCTTGATTTCTTGATTGACAACATATTTGTTACGTTTGGAGGACGTGGTTTTCAACAAACTGTCGGAATTCAATTGTGCCCCTCTTCTTGCCGACTTGTTCCTTTATTATTATGAGGCTGACTTCATACAAGAACTTCTTAGGAAGAAAGATAAGAAGTTAGCAATATCCTTTAACTTTACGTTCCGCTATATACTAGTAGATGATGTTCTCTCACTAAATAATACAAAATTTGGTGACTATGTTGAACGAATCTATCCCATCGAACTAGAGATAAAGAATACTACAGATACAGTTAAGTCTGCCTCATATCTTGACTTACATCTAGAAATTGACAATGAGGGTCGGTTGAAAACAAAACTTTACGACAAAAGAGATGATTTCAGCTTCCCAATTATGAACTTTCCATTTCTATGTAGAAACATTCCAGCAGCGCCTGCATACGGAGTATATATCTCCCAATTGATACGATATTCCCGGGCTTGTATTTCCTATCATGATTTCCTTGATAGAGGATTGCTGCTCACAAGGAAGCTATTGAACCAAGAGTTCCAAATGGTGAAGTTGAAATCATCCCTTAGTAAATTTTACGGACGCCATCACGAGTTGGTTGACCGTTATGGAATAACTGCTTCACAGATGATATCGGATATGTTCCTTATGTCGTAACTACAATACCCTTCCCCTTTCACGAATGTGACCTACCGAATAAGAGTATGTACCGGATTTGTAATTACATAAACAACACGACGGTTGCCACATGTGGAGCAGGATCTACTTACCCTTCCGGAGCACCTGAGATCACCCCCAGTTTTTGGTTGGGTTCGTGTTGCTTAGTCTTCATTTTTCTATGCTGTGTCATCTGTACTATTATTTGTCTGTCTGTCTTTTTATTTTTGGCCATGGCGTTGTCAGTTTGTTTTCGATCTATAATTTGACTGTCCCTCTGGTATCTTTCGTCTCTCTTTTAGACAACCAAGGGATACACCAAAAGTCTGTTAGATAAGTGCAAAAAAAGAGCATGCCCGTTTTGATTAACAAAAAAAAAGAACGAAAGGAAACTTCCAGCGAAGTAGTACGCATAGAACTTATATCAACAATAAGTATGTATTTAACGTGAAAATAAAAGGATGGACACCTAAAAGAATGAAAACAACGTTTTTACAATTAATGTTTTCGAAGCACTTTTCTAGATCTGGATTTACTTCATCAGAAACGTTAAAAGCACACGGAAGCCATGGATGTATACGATCCGAAACAGTTGAAGAGCTATATGACCGATATAAGATAATAACCAAATCAATCTATGGCCAACTTTGCCTGAGGGAGTTGAAACCTTAGTTTGTAAATAATTTCTTAATTTATAATCGGAGAAGATTTAGAAAGGTTTGCTTTGGAGAAATTTGTTTTTCATTCGTTTGATGTGTTTGAGCTTTTGATTTTGCCATTTGATAAAGGACTTTCCGTTTTGAATTTACCTTGGAGTTCGGTATTTTTGTTATTTTACGTTTTATATCACAAGAATAAATACATGTCTGGAATTACTGTAAAATAAAGTATGCATATCAAGTACAGACGTTTTACGACCTCCTTTCAACAATAAATGTTGGACTATTGTTTCAAAGTCATTGATAATTCCTTATTAAACATGTTTGGAAATATAAATTTCAATGAAAATAATTAAACAGTAAATCAATTTTGAAATAAAATGTATTGCCACAGCAAAATACAATCCATTTTATTGTAAAATTATGTTAGTTCTAAGAGCCTAGAATTTGCATTGCAATAAATTTCAGAGATGTAAAAGGTTGTGTTTCAATTTAAGTAAATATTTATGATATGTCTGGTCGGTCTGAATAGTCTACTCCCATAATTTTAACTAGGAAACAATGATATTAAAACCTGGATTATTTGATAATAATAAACATTGAATAAATCCGATGTTTAATGGTTGCTGTCATGAATTTCATACCCGAAGCATACATACCATGCAAAAATCTATGCATATATATTACATTGTTACATAACTTTCATCGATAAATAGGATTTTTCGGATGGAATCGATGTATTGGTTAGACTGCTTTTGTTTTAGGATTTTGCTTTTAGGAAAAGGAATGAAAATAATTCCATAATCGGAAGATTTTGACTATAATACAAAGGTGTACGTAAAAAATACGGCAAAGTAAGTATAAGTCTAAATGCTTGTTTTTGAGAAACAAGAATTCGAAATATCGGATAATAAAGATAGTATTGAAGTACTTCAATAGTAACAACCCTAATATTACCCTTTTTCCACGTGAAATCATGATATTGGACTTCTGTCAAAACAAAAGTAACGATATCTAGTTAGTACCTTCTAGAAAATTATTGTATAGACTTAATTTAACTGCATCTGCTTTTAAAAATTACTCTCAAATCTATAATTTCTGACAGCAAAAAATCTGTTTGAATTTCATTTATCTTATATCAAACTGATGTTGATGGTTAGAATCTTATTTCAAATGTTTATTCTGTAGGGTAAATCAGACATATTTACAGTTGGAATTTCGCCAATAAAAAGACTACATTGAAAATAGTGACGAAAATAGCCTTAGGAAGGATTTATGTGTAATCGATTAATATTGATTACTCTAATTTTTGTATGTAATCGATTGCAATTGATTACTTTATCAGAAGTTATTACATTACCTTTCGATTACTGTCCATTACATGCTACAAAATTATAAAAAGATAAAACACATTTATGTTGCTCAACATATATTTATAATGAAAATTCAGTACTTTACAGAAAAAAAACAGCATATAAAGCATAGTTTCTCAATGTTATGTTGACAGTTGTTTTCTAGATGGAAGCTCTTACCAAGGTTCCGAAATATCTTAAAAGTTCTTGAAATTTTTGTTTTCATCAACATGAGTGAGTGGTGATAAATATCTTGCCGTGATTGAAACTGTCTAAAATTTGAAATGTGAAACAAACAAAATATAAAAATAAGTTGAAGTTTACTGGTGCAGTAAAATTGGTACCTTTAATGTTATTGTGAAAATATTAATAACTTCAAATTACTAAAAAATTAACCATTATCAAAAAATAACCTAAATCTTTAGCTTTCCAAAACTCTGATTACTGGCCCAGCGGTTGGGAAGAATAGTTATTTCCAATATTCCGATGAAATGAAAAAAAAAACAGGAATTTAATTTAAGTTTTGAGTATATTTAAAACTTTTAAAGGCATTTTATTTGAACATTCCCCTGACACAATGAAATGGTATTTGATTTAAAAAGCCGGACCAAAATATTGGCTGTGGAATAAAATTAGTTGTAACTCAAATGCATTTCTTGATTTAAACTGTAAATTAAAAAAGGATAATTCCTCACTAAAATATTACATGATTTACAGTCATACTCACAATCAAGAAACATATTCCTACATTTTCTTTGTACTGTTGTGTCACCTAATGTCTACAACGCATCTTTTTTTTAAATATTTCCCAAATCATAAGAACGTCCTTTCATCACTAAAACTAATCCATAAATGAAATGCCGAAAAAGGAAGTCATGCATCAATTATAAACATTGCATTGACAATGAAACTAATTCATGAATACAACCAATCAAGAGATCATTTGATCCTTGAGCACTTTTCAATATTCTAAGTTTGTAAGAGAATGATAATCCCTTACTTCATGATAAGTACTCGCTAACGCTCGTACTTAATCAGGAAGAAAGGAATTATCATTCTCTTACATATATCATGGAAGTTCCTGTCAATATAATACTTCCATGCATATATACTAAGACATAATTGAAATAAAAAAAAATCTGCATCGCATTGATTAGAAGTCCTTGATAATCTAATTAGTAAAGACAAGATTGCAGTTGAGAATTCTTTATTCTCTATTCAAAATCATACACAATACATATTTTAGTGTCAAATTGGATACATGTATCAATTACTGAACAAGAATTTCAATGCATTTTTTCATTGTCAATAGGATTTTGTAATCCATCTTAATCTGTATATCGTAACATTATGATGAATCAAATGTTTATCTATTCTATTTTAATCTGATTTCTTAGTTTTAATATAAAAGGTCTTAATGTATTGACAAACATTAAAAGTTATTTAAATTATTTCAAAAGCTATAAATACAGTAAAATTTGTTAGATCTGGTTGAATATAATGCAGCTTGAGACAACAGATCTGAATAAGGCATTTGATAGAACTCTCAAGTCATATTTATACATAGACTGAAGCAAAAATGCAGTTGTATATTTTCATTTACACTAGGTTATATTTCATTAAACTATTTTACTAAAGTAATCGAAATGTAATCGAAAAGTAATCGATGATTACATAACAATTTTTGCTGTAATCGATTAAATTTGATTGATAGAAACCCTGACATTTAAAAACACATGACCCTTCAGGTACTGAATCTGATTTAACCGCACGTAAAGAGATATATTCATTTTCAGTTGAAACACCTGAAGTTCACAAAAAGTAAATCAGCCACCAAATTTCCAGGTTTTGATGCCATGCAATGTCCTTTTACAGTCTTATCCTGGACGATTACAATACTATTTTAAGGTCTCTCTCAAGCAAGCGTTTTGTCTGTTTTTTTTTCTGTACATTCATTTGCAGACTCCATCCGTCCTTCACATACAAACTAATTTAAATGAAGACAATATCACCAAATAAAAAGCATTATTTTCCGACATCTTAGGCACGAATGTTGATTCCACATTGTACGAAAAGGTCTTATTGATAGCGAGACAACATGGGAGTTTAATAGTCACGTAGAAGATCTGAAAAACCTCTTAGGACTGTATTGTATCTCTACATTCCACACATGGTTGTGGCAATCGAGTCTGAAAAATTCATATGACACCTTATCAAAGAAGTAACTGACCAACAACATTTTGAAGGTCACTTCTGTAATAAACTAGTAGAAATCATTAACAACAACGTGAAGGACTGGGTTGGCAGGTCATGTAGTGTCACACTGTCGAGTTTTTCATGCATGCTTCACATTTGATTAGACCTCAAGTTAGTATTTTTGGAACTTCAACACATCTATCACATCGGATTGAGCTTGTAAATAGTTTCACAAAAGCTTTTTAAGTTCAAAAGATTATATCCAGAATCAAAAGTGCTGATATTTGGAGTTAGATTTTTGTCCAACTTTTCCAAACTAAAAAGATGAACCTCAATATAAAAATAACAAGAAATAACAAGATTTCCAGTGAGACAGCTATCCACCAGAAATCAAATGATGTGGATGTTAGTAACTATAGGTTACCGTACTTGCAGTTATAAATTACTAATTGCAAGTTCAACGCGTTACAACTTACGAATAACTTATGTTTTCATATCCTAAAATATCAATCAGTACATAACCAACGGATTTAGTCTAAAGACGTCATAAACAGTCCGACTGAGAAAGCATGACCATGCTTAGTGCAAAAATTTAAGTATCGACAGGATGTTAAAAAAAAAATATGGTCCGTATTTTGACCGATAATTGGACTTTTATTTTTAGTGCATACATGTATGTACATGATTACAATATTTCGTTACGCTACATTTTGATTTATATTATTTCGTTCAGCCTTTTTAACAATTTTATTTTATTTCTTTTCGTTTCGTTTCGTTTCGTTGAATCCTTTTACGTTTATTTTTTTTTTCGTTGATTTCTATTTCGTTTCGCACTTTATAGGAACCCATACACTACACAGATGCCCGTTGTGAGCAGTTTTCTAGTTCTTTTCTCTAATCCCTTACTTGTAGTTACATTAAAACTTTGCTGTTATCGCTTTTACTTTGTGTCAGCATTCATCCTGTATGAAAGCTCCCAACAAGTTAATGAAAACGTCTCTGGAGATAATTATGGTTTAGTCAAATAAAAACCAAATATTCAGATAAATGACAGGTGGGTCAGTCCTCCGATTTTGTAATACCCAACATTTTCATGAAAATGGTGAATATAGAAATATCAGTTTTATCTTTTTGCGTCAATCCAAATTAGATCAGATATATGGTATTGTTAATCATGCATCAGAGTTTATTTTTTATGAATTCTTTTCCTTGATAATTACCTTTTCATTTATACATGTAATTATCTAATACATGTGCATATACTTGGATAGTTTGTTTGTTTAATATTTCGTTGATATACATGTATACACAAAAAGTGTCACTGTGTGGAGAAAGAACAGTAACTCAAACCGTCATGTCCGCTAAATATTGGAATTATCTTAACAAAAACAGTAACACGGTGAAACAAACTTGTTTTACTGAATAAATAGTCATAAGTAAATATACATGAAAAGGATGCACTATTGTAAGGGTGCACATTAAACAAGTCATGCAAAATTAGGAAACAAAAAATATACAAAAAAACACAGCTATAGTTTCTGTTTGATCTTGCAATTTTACATGAACAAAAAGCTAACTCCTTACAGAAAATTAAGATTGTGTGTAATTCTGAAGGTATTGAATATTCAATACAGTGTCCCCTACCGGCAGAAATATTGAATAACTTATACACTCTGATTCCTCTCTGATGATGGATTCATTCATCATTCTAAGAGTTGACAGAGAATCATGTTACAACAGTTATCAGATACATAGCAGAAAACTTTCTTATGGAGGTGTTTGTTCTTACACTTCAATGCAATGGGCATTACAGCTATTACATGATCAGAACCAAGGACTTGATAACGAACTTTTCAAGGCAGAAAGGGATCATTCACTGTCAGTTCTGGTACTTAATGTGTATATATAGACCTCCATTGGTTGCTCTTAAAGACTTCAGTAGAAACTTACTACAAGTTATTGACAAAATAGTATTAACACTACCAAAGGCTTACCTTCACATCTTTATCCTTAATTGAATGGCAGCATGTTGGGAATATGGAACAGGGATTACTCTATCTGCTATCTTCCTACTTCGATTATGGGTGACCTAAATATCAATATTTTGAAAGAATCAAATAACTTATTAATAAAAGCATTGGCTACAAAAGATTTCTGTCAAGTTGTGTATTCATCAACTCATATATCTGGCTCCTATATTGACTATATATATATATAAACTAAAGGACAAAGTATATGATGCTAGAGTAATCCCTGTTCCATATTCCCAACATGCTGCCATTCAATTAAGGATTAAGATGTGAAGGTAAGCCTTTGGTAGTGTTAATAGTACTTGTAAAGTGAGATTTTGTTTGCCCAGTGACAATATGCAGGCGTGGGGTAAATGAGCGTGCTCACAAAGATTCTTTAAGTTACACTTATTTGGGACAAACATGAGATTGATAAGGAAGTTTGGTGATTTATCATTTCATATTGGGAAAGAGTTTTTTCTGATGACGTACAGTTGGATATTTCCGTTTTATCATTTATCGATTGAGCGGTGGATTAGAATATCATTTTGAAGATGCATATATTTTCAAGTGGCTTTTTCATATCATATCACGTCCCCGAGGGTGATGTTCAGAAAGTTACCATGGTTTTAAATGAACACAGTATGTCGAAGCTATTTGAAATACCAAGTCTTAACAGACAATCGTGCAAGCAAAAACAATCGGAATTGCTTGAACTTCAAATGGGGTGTGACTAGATGCGATGGCGGGCTAAACACGTCATCATTCGTCATCATATTCACTCAGGCAATGGTGTCAAACGGACGAGTCAAATATCTCCAGTTAGTTGAGAAACTGAAATATTGTAAACATTAAACTGCTAAAGAATGAAGTCATAAATATTAATTAAAAACATATTACAATATCACAATTTCCACTCAAATGGTTAAAAGCCTTTCATATTAGAACCAAAAAAAAAACAACTTCAATAGTCGAGATTATTTTTCTGTTATGCCATTGGTAGTTGCAGTGTTGATTTGGAACCAAGACTTACCAGAAAAAAGTTCCCTTTGTGAACCAAGTGGTGTTTTTTAGAACTGATAAAACACTTGATTAAATTTCCCTTGTAAATTTCTATCATCTTATCCAACAACATCATAAAAGGAAACAAAAGCATCAGATAGAGGAACAACTGAGCGATGTAGCTTGAATGATCGCTCTTACATATAAATAAATAATACAATTTATTATTTCTCCACCGTCCCTCACTATCAATTTCCAGTTGTTAATTGAAGAATGAAAGCGGCCTTACGTGTATTTGAGGCATCCTTTATTTGAATTTAAATGGGATAGAAGCGATTTTAATAGCAAAAATCATTGAAATACTCAGTGAAATGATTCATTTGTAAATTGGAACGTTAATTAAAAAGAAAGTAATAACTTCTTTTCATTCTTCTTGAGAAATTCATATTTGAAATCTTAATTCTTACGTATAGTGGCAAATATTTCATGTATATTCAGGTCAACAACAAATTAAAGTTGCTACAAGGTCGATCAACCGTAATGAAGGGCGGGCATTTCAACTACCTCCGGGAAATGGAAGTGTTGGTAATGGTAAAAAGTTTAGCCTTGCATCAGATCAACGACAACTCCATCAACGAGTTGTTCAAAGGTTTTTTTTAACACAGAGCGCGTGGCACTTTCCATACACGAGGCATACGATTTAACTTCCGCACTTAGACTGGACGTTTCTGCGTATCTATACATCCCTCACAGCCAAACGGACATGGGTTTAATTGACTGGAGAAGTCCAAGGGTGACTACAATTCTATAATATACACCTCATTTAACCCATGAGTTGGAAAAAAGAGGGTGTGACGTTTGTTCCTATAGGATGCCGACTGTCTATAACAGAGAACGTCTACAAAAGATTACAAACAGTTCAAAGTTAAAACACCAACATTTTTAATTTATCAGTTTCAGGTAACTTTTACCTATCATAACCAGCCCTTTTTGCACAATGAAAAATATCCGTTCTAAAACAGGATAGCTGTACTAAGTATATCCATTCTCTTTTATTAATAAGTGAATGATTTATAGTCTTAGTCAATTAAGACTGGTGTCGAAATCGCACCTAATAGGTGTGGGAACTCGCAACCCCACTGTTGACAGTCCAGTGATACATCCGTTTAACTAGTTAGACCAACCTTTAGCTATGCCCAGCATTTGGGGGAAGTTTATTCCTGAACCTGCTAAAACTAAATTCTTAGATGCAAATCCTTATCAAGGTTTCAGTCTTCGGCCTGATAACATTGATACATTTCGGTACATGTATATACATCGTTTACTATTTTATTTGTAATGACCCTTTAGAGCAACGAAGTAAAGTTTGGGTAAAAAAATAAGTACCAGCTAACTTCTTTCAAGATTTGTTGCAGCATTTAAGCGATTGGATTTCTTCAATTAAGACAAACATGCCATTGCTTTAACGAATTTATTTCCCTTCATAAGTAAAAGGGAGGCGAAAGATACCAAAGGGACATTCAAACTCATAAGTCGAAAATAAACTGACAACGCCATGGCTAAAAAAAAAGACCAACAGACAAACAATAAGTACACAAAACACAACATAGAAAACTAAAGACTGAGCAACACGAACCCCACCAAAAACAGGTGCTCCGGAAGGGTAAGCAGATCCTGCTCCATATGTGGCACCCGTAGTGAAAATTTGAAAAATGAACAGAATTTATTTAATCAACCAGCATAGTAACATATGCCTTACATTCTTTTTACAATTCATAAAAGTTTATAGATATAAGAAGATGTGGTATCAGTGCCAATGAGACAAAAAAAAAGTAAACCATTATAGGTCAAAGTACGGCCTTCAAGTTCAATTCAAACCATAAAAGGTCATATGGTTACATTGATGACACTGAAAATATTGCTTGTACAACTAAAAATGTACGTGATATATGTGCTTTTATATTATTTCATTTCGATAACTCTTTTTGATGAAAAAAAGTTGCTCTCAAAACAAATTATTTTAAGTTTTTCAACCAATTGGAATCTATGAATTGAATAAAACATATTCAAATTCTTAAAATCCGTTCGTAGGCTGAACAAATATTTACATATTAAGAGATTATAAATCACCAATGAAAAACATTTTGGAATTTATATCCGAAATGTCATGTAACGGATCTAATTCGACAGCCCAATATTTTTAATAAAGATATTTTTCAATAAGCTTAAATATCAAGCGAAATTTCAGTATACTGTTATGAAAAAAAAATATATTTAAATTAAATCACTAAATATATTCAGAAGAAAAGAACCAATTTAAATCGAATCACTTCTATAATACACTTTAGTCAAAAGATAATATTTTAATCCTTGACGTACACCGTAGGACATGATTACTTAAATAGATAACTTGTAACCTTTTCAAAATTACGAAGAATAAAAGAAAGAAACAAACTGTGGCTTTGTCAAGGAACGAACGGTGCGTACTGGCACAAACAATAGATAAGTCAAGAAGGGACTCTTTTAAGACCTAGCGAGACATAACGGTAAACAAATTGTGATTTAAAAAATAGGTGAAGAAATTTAAATCGTGTATTGCTTCTAAACGAAACAACACAGGTAGACATTGTGTACGTATAAACACGATCACATATTTAGACAGACGGGTATTTTGATACTAAACACATGGTGTCAGATTTCAGTGTTCAATATTTAGATGTCTATTGAAAATTCTATCGTTTGAACGGAAGTATAAAACATCTCGATGTTAGTTTGATTACCATGGTGATACAAAGTGAGTGTTGAGTTTCTTTCAATTCTTTTTTTTTCTAGTTTATGAATTATTTATGTATATAGTAGATTTTTCTTTCGTATATTTTTTTTTCAGATTAAATATCTCGTACGAACATGAATCACTTCCAATGCCTTTTAAATCACGTTTGACATTTGCCTGTTTGATTTAAAACGCATATTTCTACATATAAATGAGTTAAATATAGTATTTTCTTTCATACTTATACGTGCATTGCAGTAAGATTAACGGTTTCCAGACGAATAATTAAGAACCCACCTTAT
This sequence comes from Mytilus californianus, assembly GCF_021869535.1. Lineage (NCBI taxonomy): Eukaryota > Metazoa > Mollusca > Bivalvia > Mytilida > Mytilidae > Mytilus > Mytilus californianus. The sequence continues at coordinate 52,323,820 of NW_026262679.1, read as the reverse complement.
TAAAAGATATACCTAGGCAGCTAGTAGTGTGGGTACAATGTCTGATTTTAAGTGCAAGGGACTCTATGTCACATGCTCCGTTTATCGAAAATGGATACACATGCTGCCTACAGTACTGTTGCATTTAGAAAATGTACTATTATATATGTGTGTCGTTAGGTTGCTGTCTTGTTGAAGTATAACCTACATCTTCGTTTATTCATATTAAATATTAAAAAGAGGCGATAGATGTCAAGGGTTAGAATCAAAAATAAAAATCGATGAAAAACAAAAAATACGACAAAAGACATACAAAAGTCTATAAAACCCTACGTAGAAAAATCAAAGACTGAGCAAAACGAACTCTCCAAAAACAGTGGGGAATATAAGGTCACGGTTCTGGAAGGGTAAGCAAATTATGCTCCACTAATGACATCCGTAGTGTATTCTTGAAATACGAATATTTTGAACATAAATGATTTTAATCTCTGAATTCAAAATAAACTCATTTTAGAGAGCTTTTATCATTTATTTTGAAAAAAAAATTATTTTAATATTTTCAAATCCTGTTAAAATAATTACTACTAATACTCATGAAAACAAAATTAATTGTAGAAAATAAAGATTAGTAAAGTAAAGTATTTAGGTGTTCGCAGTTATATTACATGTCAGAAGTCAGCAACTCATTGACAACAGACAAAACAAAATTCAAGTTCAGCATACTTTTTCTTAAACAATGAACTACTGAAAATAAAAACAAGAAGATTCGAGACAATAATACAGGGATTTATACAACTATAGCGCCCTGAAAGGCCTTGAACAATGAGCAAAATCCTTAGCGTTCATCCTGCACAACCACAAAGACCCACTGATGGTTAAGTTCTCTAGAAGTTTAGCAAGGTTCTTCGACGTGCAGGTAGCGTGACACTCTTTTTACACGAGGCTGCAAATTGTACCACCTTATTCTGACTATACGTGACTGCGTATTTATGCATCATGCATAGCCAAAGGGACGCCCTTTTGAACGTGGGTTTTATTGCCGGGCGGAAGAAGTCCAGTCTACCCATGTTAACCTTTGGGGTTGTATGTCAAAAGAAAATGAACGTTCATTTTTTTTCCAACTAGGTGTACTATGATAGCTATATTTCATTACTTCTGGTATCATTTGATTCTGAGATGTGATCTTATATCTATAGTCTATAGTCGATTGAAATTGCGTCAAAGGTAACTGTGCTGAAACAAATAGTTCCAAGTATGGTTCTTTTCGAGTTTTATGCACATGTTGTCTCTAAGATATGAATTTAAAAAAATGTGAGGTGCAGTACTTTAGTATACATCCATATAGTTTATAGTTTAATCATATACTGCGTAATGTTCAGCAGCCGGTTGTACGAACGTGTCATTAGTCTAATGAGTCATTAAGTCTTCATTAGCCTAATGCATCATAAAGGCTTAATGAAGACTTAATGACCCATTAGGCTAATGCCACGTTCGTACAACCGGCTGCAGGCCTCGTTTTTAATCAATCGCTTTTAACGTTAATTTTGATTATTAAAGAAAATGTATGTATGTATTGGGGAAACGCATGTGGAAATTTATAGTGATAATAGAATATACAAAATATGGCGGTAGGTTTAAACTCTAATTGATATCCCAAGTAAGAATCAATCCATGACTTAACAATATTCAATTATCAATTTATTCTAAAATTCATCTTTCAATAACAAAAAGTTTTTAACCATGTCATTCTAATTACATTTTCTGAGGTCTGTAATTAAATTTTCATTTCAATTTAACTGTAATGGCTCCTTTGACATTAAAATCAAACTACGTGTGCGTAAAAGTTAAAATTTTCTCGATAAGTCTACGTAAGCTTTGATAATATCTTTGTCGTTAAAGTAATTACAGACTCCGTTTTCAAAATCAACTTAAAAAACAGTTCATTTTCTAACTAAATATTGTTTAAGTTATAATGTAGTACATGTTAGGCAGGAAGAGAGACTTTCCATTCGAAAATATACTTGTATTTACTGCGGAGTATTTCAGAAGAAAGTCACGATTTGTTTTCTAGTTAGGCTCAGAAGAACTAAACGGATTTTCAGAGTGAGTGAAGTTTGTCCGTAGGTTAGCAAGGCCGTAACTATCATTGAGGCAAGTGAGGCAATTAGTGAGGCAATTGCCTCACTAAAATTTTGACACTGAATTTTTTTTTTTGTGTATTTGTTTATGGTAATTAAATACGAAATATAGTCATTGGTTTTTTTCTGTCTCAACCTTAATTTCTATAACTTCACTTAGAATAACTAATGTCGGGAATTAAAACTGCCTGTTGTTGAATGACATTTTAAACTAATTTCATTAACAAAAAAAAATAGTGGAAAATAAACTTAATTGCATGAACACGTGTGCAAATATTAACCACAATTGCTTCAAGAATAAAAAATGGATTTATTTGTTGCTTTTTAAAATCATACCCTTTAGCAGTGAGCTTAATTCGACATTTTTAATTTCCAGTTGCATTATAACTACCATAAGCCGTTTTCAACATGTGTTTTAAAATCTTCTACAGTGTAAAGTGTTTAAAATTAATCTTTATGTTAGTAATACAAGTGCATTTGCATATTCATTAAATCTAAGATTGAATTAATCGTCTTTGTCAGAATTTAAATTGGTGTTAACGAGCATTGGGACTAGTAGGTATTTTAATAATCGAGGTCATTTTTAAATAATTCGTGATTTTGATCTTCTAATCTCACGCATAGAGACGAGAAATTATTTATGTATACACGCTGTTTATTCAAGACTTATCCGGTTCCATGGGAAATATTTCTTATTTGGAGTAGTATAATTATGTTTTATATGGATATTTGTTCCAACAGGTAAGAATATTGAACTATTTTAATAATAAGACGAAGAATCTTTTAGAAACTTTTCATAGCTACGCCCCTATTGTGCAGTAACAAATGCAATCATTGATAATCCCCTCAAATAAACTACAGATTCGGAACGTTCAAAACAATCAACGTTCGTCATATTATCAATAGAGGTCTCTTTTTCATTTCAATTCAAAATTTCATTATTGTAAAACTGATTTTTCTCGAGATTGAGTAATTTTATGTTTTGTGTAAGCTTAACATGTTGAATTTATAGGTTACGTGTCACTTATATCAGCCAACTTGGACATCATCTGTAAAATTTCGAATTTAAAGGTCACTATCTACCTTACCCATCCCCCCAAACAATCTGTGATGAAGGAAATATTTTATCCCAATGCGCTGCAAGATGTTGGCAGGAAAGATTACTAACCAATGCATAGATTGAGACTTAAAGGGGGGATTGTTGAGATCTTAACAATAGTTTAACCCTCCACATATTTACGCTCCATATATGTAGGTGTCTGTCGTATGTATTTTATAGTTTGACATATTGTAGACACATGTCTGTTGTTGTAGACAGTACATTGCTCTCAAGATATCCTTTGGGTATTTTTGTCTTTGGGTTGCAGTCTCATTTGCGTATTCTCCACACCGCCTTTTATTTATATCATATAAATACAGGTTAAACAATAAGATTAGTTCAAACGAAGTAAGTTAAAGAATAATAAAAAAAAAAAAACAGTTTTGACGAAAATGTAATGTCACGCTCTTTTGTTTTGAAGTACAAATATAATGGGAAATTGACTGTTTTTTTTCTCTATTAGACCCCAAAAAGTTGAATTGATCAAGGGGTTTAATCAGGATACAATCAGATATATTATGTAATTTTTACGGCGTCTGTTTTTGTAGAAAAAAAAATAGCAAGTGTGAACCTGAACTGCCTTAACACCTTTGAACATATTAGCCACTCAGTAACAATAGTATATAAAAAGTAACAGTTTAAGATAGATTAATTATTTGTTAAATACTAATAATCAAATATTTATACTCGTTGCTTAAAGGCTTAAAGGCATTCAACGAAAAGGATGAAATATAGAAGTTATTTTTTTAGCGAGATGACCCCCATTTCCCCTCGCCCCAATTTTGATATGTCACAAACTGATATTGCAAAATTTAGATCTGTGACTGTGTATATATGCAATCCACACAGTCACGAGGGCCACTTGGAAGTATCATGAAATGCAGGTAGTTCAATAAATGGTAGCTGTAATTCAATACTCTTGGGTTTTTTTTCGGTGTGGCTCGGATGAATGGCAATGCAAGCTTTCAATATACAATTTCAACTCTTAATAGAATACAAATAACTTTTGACGTCCTACATTTTGCCCAAAAACTTTTAATCATATATCTTGACCTTTTTTGTTAAAGGATGGATTTTAGGTAAGTGCATTGCATATAACTTAAAGTTTTTTCACCTTTTTTTAAAAAGATGCCGAATTACAACAAAATGAAGTAGTTTCACCTGTTTATGTTCCATGACATGGAATCTAAATGTAGTGTAGAAATATGGCCACATAGACTTCTTCCAGCCGGCATTCAGCATCTATCTGAGACTTGGTGGAGGTACTTCAGTCTATAGGCGTGCTGGATTTATAAATACACAGCCACGTCTCTTCCCAAATACGCTCTTGTTTTGCATTGGCTGACTGATGATTACTTTCCTCTTCTCTAAAATTTATCAATCGTTTAGATATAATAAATTGATGTATTGTTAACGTCTCGTAATAAATATATTTCCCCAAACTGTTATCCAAACATGGAAAAATCGTATAACCTTTAAAAATTAATCAGTCTAAAAATTTGTTTGCATATTCAGGCAAGAACTATGTCAAATTCTTTGGAAGACTCCGTGTAGAATTTATTCACTATTTTACTAGACTAGGGACGATTAAGAACTTGACATATGGATTAGACACTTGTGTATTGTTAAAGACCATAGATTACCCTCTACATGTCTTTAAGTGGTTGTTGTCTTATTGACATATAACCCCACATCCCGTTTGTATCCATATGAAAGATCTACTTCCTCATTTAAAAATACCAATATTCGAACTATAGATAAATAAAACGTATGGCACTGATTTCTGTGCGCACGACGTACGTGTTATTTGAATGACCTATATTCTGTACGCTCGAAACCAAAAGTTTTAAAAGTTCAAATAAGAAATATAAAATCTTTGACAGCATAAAAACAAAAAAGGCCTATCCAGAACGATCAAAATCGTTTGAGATCAACTGCTCGAGAGAGTTGGTTGGGTTTGTGTTGCTCACTTTTTTTTGTTTTCTTTATAGTGTTTTGTGGAATTGCTTGTCTTTCGGTTTTTGCCACGGCATTGCTAGTTTTTTTTACGACTTATCGGCTTTGGGTGTCCCTTTGGTATCTCCCGCTCATGTTTTGCAATCTTAATGATAATAAAAATTATATAATTCATGAACTGGAAATTAACAAACAAAATGTCTCAAACATCGGTCATGTTAGTACTGAAGCACTGTGTACTTGGCATATGACACCTTGGAGAATGATAGTGTAGTGGAGGAGGTACCGACATAAAAGCAGTTATGTTACGAATAAGCATCTTAAAATGTTTTTTTAACATGTAGATACATGAACAATGTCAGGTTTGATTTATGAAATATATATATATTTGATAATGGTCTGCCTTCGTTACTGATCTTTTTTTTTAAACTGGCAATCATGCAACAATGTAACATAACCGGAAACTTGTGATTTGATGCAAGTAAAAAATGGATTTTGAAGTATATTATATAATTGATAAAATAATATATGATCATGTAGGATCATGTACAGTAGTGATTTCATTTCCTATACAGATACAATATAACAATAGAGTTGATGCATTCTTTTCAAAATCCACCACATGGTACCTGATGGTATTTGTCTATTTACGAGTTATGAATTATCATTTTTTTTATTTGCTAAAATATTTTCTAACAATGAAGTATTGACATAGACCTTATAGTGGAATCAATACTCGATTGCATATATGACTTGAAGCCAACTGATAACGTTTAAAGTTCTATCTTATTTGTCAACTATTGTCCCCTATAAATGAATGGTGTACCGTGTAAAATTGTCAATATTCTCAGGTGTAATATTGTCTTTTCAATTTATCACATTATATAACGGGTTGAATCAATATATTTTAAGAATTCGGTCGTTTATTAAAAAGTCAAATGACAAAGTATTTAATAGTTATTGGCTAACGTTATACATTGTTATTCCTCCCAATAACTATGCAATTTGTTAACTGAAAGAATATTTTATCATTGGAATGAGTCATTTGATATATTTGCAGTGAAATGGATAATTAAAAAATATTGTTATTTAATATTGTAACGGTTAAAAAAAGGCCACAGGCCTCTTGACCAAGCGATATTGTATCGGACTTTGACAAAAAATACAGATGCGTGTTTATATATAAATATAGGGAGTTGTGGCAGAACCTGTAGAGATGTATATGATTTTTACTTTTTTCTACCCACCGTCTTGATCTAACTTTGAGATACATTATATATTTGGTCACCCGTTGAAGAGCTTTGAGTAGATTGAAAGAAGAGAATTAATAATCCAAATTTTTCTTAGATATATATTACCCCAAAGGTAGACTGGGTTATATAGATATGGTCATCGCTTTGGTTTCTCCGATAAGTTCCGAATTACACCCTTGCTGAAGTGGGTTGTCAGTTTGGCTCTGTGGGATGTATAAATACACAGCCATGTCCGATCGGAATGTGGACGCTAAGTGTATAGAGAGTGCCACGCCCGATGTGCTTTATGAACTATTGTAACGACTCTCTGAAGGGTCCATGGGTGACCTGTTGTCAGGCAAAATTTCTGTCCGTTTCCAACATAACCTCAGTTAAATGTTTCCAGTGGCAATTAAAATTTCCTGCCCTCGTCTCAGTCGAATCCTACTTTGCAGAACCCACTCATTGTATTAAGTATTATTTGTTCTCGTCCTGCAAATGCGTGACATATTTACCTGGACGCTAAGCAAACAACAATCAATCAAACCTTTTCTTTCAGATTTTATTTACCACCCAGTATTTCATGAGACTTGTTTTCTCTTACGTACATTCATCCTATATTATTTCTGTTCCAATTAAAAAAATATAACAAATATATTGAACTACGAGGCAAGCTGAAAGTCAAAGCAGAGTGATCGGTTGTTGTTTGCTTAGCGTTCATTGGCAAATTTGCCATGCATATTCAGAACTAGAAGAAATAATCAATCAATTCAACAGGTAGGTCGGGCAAAGTGGGGAACTCGCCTCCCCCGAAACTTCGGATTATAAAGACTAAATTTTTACGGGATTTGTACAACCTGCACGGCAAAACGAGGGCCTTTCTCTAGCATGTGGTTTAATGTCCGATTGGAGAAATCCAGGTTACCGTATTTCAATACTCTTTCTACTTAAAATGTTTATTTTGTCAGTCAAAGTCGAAATCAGAATAACTCATACAAAGATCTGAAACTGAAGAACGTTACTTGATACAGACACATGCAAATGAATGTTATAACAAATATCTCGATTACACTTTGGCGTCTTTATGTTGCGCCAGTCAATTATTTAGTATATCAGCACACTACTATATTTACTTTGTTGTAATAGTGCAATATGTTGGGAAGAAACAGTAGTCAACTCGCACAGTGATATTTGCCTATAACGACAAAAAACACCTTAAAAGCAATATGTTTGTATTGACAGAACTATACTGGGATATATCAATGTGAAAACTGTCAAAACATCAATTTTCAATATATGTAATTAAATTTGCTAGTACTATATTGAGTTATACCATTTTAATGATTTTATTGATAACAGGTATTCAGATTCTGTCATTAGCAATAATAATATTATCTAAAACAAATATTCCGTGAAGAATGAACCTAATGATTTTCACATTATTTTGCAGGTAACTTTTAACCAGCGAGATTTTTTATAATAAATGATGTGAATTTAAACGTTCTGAAATAAGAAGCTAAGTAATATCAAAATGAATCAGTTCAAGTTTGACTCTGGCGATTCCGCCAAGAAGACGTTCGAGTTTCGGATGTCAAAAAAAGTTTCCGAATTGACTCAAGTTGTTCATATGTTGTTTACCCGCAATCATGAGAAAGAGGTCGAAATTGAGGCTATGAAAGAAGCTTTTGAATATGAAATATTATTAGTGCAAGAAGACGCACAAAATAGAATTGACAATTTAGAAACTAAACGATTGGAATTAGAACTGGAATTAGACAGAGAACGAAAAGCCGGACAAGATCGTCTGAAAAGTGCACTGAAAAATGAAGCAGACAGTCGGGAGGAAGAATGGAAAGCCAAATTAATAGCAAGTGAAAAAAATTTGCTTGAAGAAAAATCCGAGTGCCAAAATCTTCGAGATCTCTTAATAAATGCTCAGAGAGATATAGAAAAATTAAGACAGGGTGTAGCGGATCAGCTTGCTAGTAAAAACGAAGAAATTCTTAGAAAAAACCAGGAATTAGATAAATTAAGAAAATTAGTCGCTAATTTAGAAAAGACCCAGGTTGAAACAGAAACTCATTATAAAGAAATTATACGTGACCTTGAAAAAACAAATGAAAAATTAGAAAAAGAACTTCAACAGTTGCAAGCATTGTTAGAAGAAACACACAGGAATAAAATGAAACTGGAGGAAAAGAATGCTAAATTAGAAACAGACTTGAAAAATTTGCGGAAAGACTTTAGTCGAAAAGTTGCAGAAGTAGTAGCTAGTCAAAAAATGCAACATCATCAGCAACTACAACAAGTTCAAAGCCACCAACAGCCATCAACAAGGCTGTCTCCTGGAGCTTTCACGGTAAGTGTTTCTTTGGTGAATCATGCGTCTTTTTGTCATTTATGGTTAATTTTAAAAGTGAAAATACGAGCTCATTACAGGAAATAATTTCGTATTTTGTTAAACGAATATGTACATTGTGAATTTTAAAAGTCACAAATATCTTTAGTAAATTCACTTTTATTTCTATCCTTACTTAAAGGAAAGTAATAGAGACAATAGCTTTTGAAGCAATTTCAAAATAATAAATTTATAATAAGTATGCATCGATAAAAACAAAACTTGCGCAACTTGTGCAGTAATAATTTCGATCACTGCGTGTGGTAGTTAGTACTAATACACTTTTGATTAAAGTAAGAAAAAAATCAGACATGTTCTAAATGTTAATGTAATTTAAAAGTACAATTTCTACGGTAAAGTGATTTGAAATAAATTTTGGAATTATACCAAGACTTCTTTGAAACATGAACAATCTACTGTAATATACAGATGAAGGGAACGATATTATATTACATAATATTTTTCAACTCAATTCGGATATTTGTTCAAGATATTGAGAAAATAGAAGTTTAAAAGCCAAACAACAACAAAAAGATTACAACATTTATTTAATGTACCAGTCTATAAAAACTGAGTAAAACTCATCAAACATAACATACTAACAATTTTGTATGTCAGACGCAAGTTTTGTCAAGTTTTGTTAACCAGCTGTCAACTAGAAATTGGAGAACTGAATACCAAACAAACAAATAAATAAACAAACAAAATAAATAGTGTCAATGTTTCATATGTTTTGTGTTGGAATACTCGGTGTTCTACATGTACAATGCGGTCTATTAAAAAAAAACAAAAAAACCACACACACACACACAAAAACTAAGCCTAATGAAATTTATGAACTAAAAAAAATAGTTAATCAAATAAGCATATTGAATACTTCTTAAAAGAGAGAAGACAGAGTACGATCATCACGTTCACCCATTCCATCCAATTCTGCAAAGAGAAGAAATAGCCGTGATTCAAGGCAAATTGCCCCCAAGCGCGATGAGGTACTTTTTGGAATAACGTTTAAACAACTACTAAGCGGCACTCACGGATTCATAATCATGTCTGTCTGCACTTGTGGCGATTTTACATTATTTGTGAAAATATACCACTTTGAATTATAATCGAAATTAATGTTTTTTATAATCTTTTTATTCAGTGTGATTTTTCACGTTTATAAGATATATATTTACCTTGCACAAGTTTTGTTTGTAATATCACTGCAAAGTACATGTATGAAACTTTAATGTATCTTAAAACGATCTTGTTTTACTCTTTTCAAAAATTTACTTACTGGTTAGGACCAAGGATTTGTATAGTAACAAATCCTTGTTATGACATACTATAATTATTTTAAAACTGTATGCATGTTTTCCAATTTCATATTAACATATTCTTTATTACGATATTTCAGAACAACAAACGAATCCACTCTCAAATTAAATCGAGGATAGACGTATTCAAAATTACAGTAATCATGGCAAAATAATTAAAAAAAAAAAAAAATGTGGATTTTGATCAACTCACTAAGACGTACGTTTGTGTGTGTGTAATAAAACACCTTAGACATGTCTTAAATTGAAAGGGATAAAATCTGTATCGTTTTAGGAGATTAAGTTCAATATTATATATCCAATAACGATATAACATGGGTATAATCCTTTAAGCGGATTTTTCATTAAATTTTACTGGTAAACAAATAACTATAATTTAAAGTTACATATTATTTTCAGTCACATCATTCATGTACAAACAAGGTAAACTTATATACAGTCTTTTCACTTATTATCAGGGAAACACTTCATTGGCTTCGACAAAGTTGAATTCGAATGTTTTAGATTTGTTGTGACACTTATGAGCACTTAAAATTCAATGAATTTTATTTTTAAAAGTTCAAAGACTAAGGTGAAAAGACTTGTAAAAAATCCTGCCTTTGCTATTATTAAAGGTGGAAAGACATATTTAAGAAATAAATATCTTTCATTGATATTTATATAAGTGAAAAGTAAAAATGGACTATCTTTGATAAAATGTAAATTGGACTTCAGCCAACTTCAATTGTGAAGCACCTTTTTGTATTCAAAGCTTTAGTTGACAATATCAAGATAGTGCAATTCGCAATTAGTAACAATTTTGTCTCAATTTCAATTTCTGTGAATCAATGAAAATTTATTACCTCTGTTAATTAAGTATTGGATGCAATTTAAAATTACCAACTAAGAAACAAAATATCAGCAACAATTTCCAGTAGCGTATTACATCATTTGGGTTGAAGAAGGGTAATAATCATAGTTGATTAATTGCTGCTTATCGGTTGTTAGCTGAAGTTTTAATTTCTAAACGTTTATCAAAGATGGTGCCATCAGCTATGTCCTACTGTCTTGAAATAAGCTATTTATAGTCTATACATATACATGTATGTTACCAAACTTCAAACAATACATATACTTCTCATTTCCGACATTCTTCCTTTTTATATATGACTCATATATCAATTTTTCAATTCTATTCATCCATCTGCTTTCCATCTGTCAATGTTAAAAATAAGCATATTGCAAAAAAAGCAAACCTGAGACACCCATGTAATCTGAAACATTAAATTGACTGAATAGTTACAAACCTCCTTTAAAAATACTGTGGTCATTTCCTATGGAAAATATAGTTTCGAAAGAGCGCGATAGCTAGCGATTATCATGAGGATTTCGAGACCTGTTTTTTGTACGAGCAGCAAGTTTCTAGTTAAGTGGTTAAATTTCCTGTTTCCTTTCAATTTCGTATGTTGTCGCTGACTTCAAACTAAATACTAACATACTTTTTTCTAAATGAACACTTTCCACAGTCAGCTCCTGATATCTAGTAGTTTTGTGTTTAAAATGAATCCGATTATTTCTTGGAAGGTTGGACGTTCGAAATTGCATGATCACATGCACAAGGTAAGCCCTTACACGGGTAAACCAGTCACAAGAATCAAAATAACCGTCTTTTGTAGATGTTTAATATAAAATAATATCTTTTCATTGCTTTTTTATCATATTAGAGTTGTCGAACTTTTATTGTCATTTTGCATGAAATAATTAGTTGGTTTTGTTTTTGTTTTCTGAATTTCATTCTTTGCTTTGCTTCCTCATGTATACAAAGTAATGGATAAGTCTTATGACAGGGGTTGATTTCACATCAACACTTTACTCAAATACATTTTTGCATCTAACCTTTTTTACTTAAGTAACAGATGTACTTGTATTAGGTCTTTATATTTGTTATCCAGCTATCATAGCTTTCCACTACCATATTAATAAAACTTCATACAATTTTGTCATAGCTTTATCAATATTTACGAACTTACATCTTAGTTGGGTTATTTAGTTAACTGGAAAAAAGTAAGTATAATAAAATTTAAAAAAAATGTGAACGAGAAAGGTTTAATACATCGCCACTGAATAATATGAAATAGCTTACATATTTGCATATATGATTATTATATTTAACTCAGATAAGACTGCATTTTATGTATTTAATATCAATCACATGTAATTCCCAATTAATTAATTGATTATGTCTACAAATACGTATACTGAATAATATTGATCAGAAGATTATAATATCTTAACTTTGAGTTAGAATATATATAAAGTTACATTTATCTAATTTTCCTAGGATTATAACGATGAATTGGAAAAATTACGACGAGAAGTTCAGCGATATCGGATGGAGCTCAGTAACCGTGACAGTAACTTCAATAGAGTATTCTCTACTCAGCAACCTCTTACTGTGGACCCTAGAGCAGGAAAGATCGGGATGAGTTCCCAACAAGTTATTGCTTCACACAGGAGTAATGAACCACTGTTATCAAAAGAGAAGTCGTTTTCATATGCCTTTGTACAATCAATAGACGAATCCGTAAGTACTATTGTCGGCTTATGGGTTCATGATCTGTGTTATGTTACTGTTGAAGATGAATATATTTAACACTTTATAAATTTTATGCATTCTTAGCGCTTTTCAAGATTTACCTTCATCAGGAACACTCAAAGACAAGGATGCATAAGTACTGAAGCACGTTAAGATCGATATGACCAAAAAGGGCCTACAAATTATAGCCAAAATCCATCTAAGATCAACTTTGCATATATGTTAACACTCTCCGAAGGGGCAATCATTTAAGTAAATTAGTTCTACTAACTTAAAGGGAGATATGCGTTTACGACGAATATACGTCCTTTTGTGTCACAACTCGTTTGCGTCACTATTTTTCAATAAACCTAGTATTACTTGCACCAAAATTGAAGAAAATTTGTTGCATCGATTCTTGTATAATTTTTTCTAAGTTTTAAATTATGAGTCTCCTCACACTTAAGCAAGGTAGTTTATTATACTTGCTTGAAGACTGATGTTTATTGGTTTTTTTTAATGCATATACCTTTCTGGAATTATGTCTGTTTCTTGCGATTGTTGCTTTTGTACTGCGTCATATACATAAGTAAGTTTATAGCGTACAGTTGCTGGAAATTATTTAGACAATTCTCTTCATTGAAATTGAACAACACTGAACACTGACTTTTGACGATCTCTCGGATACTATTTGTGTCACATGCTATTCAAAGAAGCTTGTACTCTAACGTCTGTGTCTTTGTTTTGCGCAGATATGACAGAAATCCACTAAACACAGTCTTGATCTAATCATCCGAATTCTTTTCACCAATCGTCTTTCTTCGATGAAAGTCCTGTTTTCAAAATCCATATTTTATTGTATTTGAGATATCATTCATCATGGACTTATATGTGTAATAGGTAAACATGGGTGAATTGACAAATCAAAAAAATTAATTTAAGGCAATATAATTCCAAATTCTGACACAATTAATGCATTCGAAAAAAATTTCGGCGCAAATTTCATATCGAAAAATAAATGGAACAAAAATACAGTAGCCGTTGGTGAAGGCTTTAAATGTTTTTTTTTTAATCGTACTGAAATATGGTATTCCGTTTGTTTCAATTGGTTATATGACATGCATAGCTAGAACGTAAATAATCATTAAGTAGTTCGTTAACCTTTGAGAACAATCCGAATCGTAAATGTTGACAGTCATAAATAATGTGTTTTTTGCCTACTTATAAAAGACCCCTGAGTCTCAGTGGCGCATCCAAGGGGGGTTGAGGGTTCCGGGGGTTGGAACCCCCCTTTTTTTGGCCGATCAATGCATTTGAATGGGGACATATGGAACCCCCCTTTCTCCTAGGTTGGGACCCCCCCCCCCCCCATTTTTTTAAATGGCTGGATCCGCCCCTGAGTCTTTTGACTGTTCTACATGTGTAAACAATGACGCTATTTTCCGCAATATGATTTAGTTTCATTGACACATTAATTTTGATAAACACGGAAAAGTAACATCGCCGTTTCTGGAAAGTATTAAAAGTCTTAGTTGATGTCTTTCTATTTATTTTTACTAATTTCCTTCCGACGAAATAGTAATTAACAATGTGTTTTAGTTGATCAAGCTTGGGAACTGTATATTGTTAAGCAGTTTAATATTGTTTTTTCTCTGCAATTGTAAAACATTACCAAGGAATCATATGTACAATTTCAAACTTTAAAATCTATCTATCTAGTTGTTTCAGTCGTTCCAATGCGCTTGACTTCCCCTAACCGACTAAATATCAAGGATGTTTTTCTTATGCTTAATTTATGTATTTTATTTTCAGAAAAGACCGTCCAGTTCCAGGGCCTCTTCTGCAGCATCAAGACTACCGGTGCTTTCACAAGAACAGAAGAATCGCCTTACAAAACTTATGCGACCTAAACCATTATCTAAAGAGGCTTTGTACAGTAAATAAGACGATTTCTTTAAAAGAAAAAAACAATTCTATGTGCCAGACGGACAGTGGTACTCTTTTATAACGTCATAAGAGTACAAATGAACATCAGTCGGACAATTCAAACTTGAACTTCACAGAAATGTTACAGAAAGAACTGCACAAGTGCACTTCACCCCAGTGCTTCCATTGCATTTACGATTTTTCACAACCAAAGCATTTAATGCATCATTTTTCATAATCTATTCATTTCACTTACATGCCCCCTATATTACTTGATTACCGAAACAGTTAGTAAAAGAAGTAAAGGAATAATTAAAATTATACATGTGTGATATTTTTGCTTTCTTTACTTTCTCAAAGTAGTTTCCCTGTACAAAATTGCCTAACTATATATGCTAGATTTTAAATTGGATATGGAAAATATTGAATTATTTAAAGGAAATTTGAGGATGAAATTGTAGGGAATGTAATACTAGTATCTGATTTCTGCTCAATTTAAAACGCTTGACATGTATCCAGTAAATTTTAACTGAATTACTGAATAAACGAAGTTGTGGGATATACTTCAATGAACAGCAAACCCAACGAACAATTATACCAAATATATATATACCAATGTACAGAGTATAACCAAATATATCACAAGAGCAACGTCCAATCTTCATCCATAAACAGTTGTCAGTACACTATGTTTAAGCTAAAAATCGTCACGAGCCTCTACAAGTAGTGAATAACTTTAACAGAATCAACCAAAGATCTGCTAGCAACACCATATTTTCCAAATAAACAAAAGAACAAAACATTAAGGTTTGACATAAAACAACCACTTACTGTGTATTAGACTTAGGAAAGGCATGACTTAACCCTCTCCTTTTAATATCGATCATTGTTGAACTTGACAACAAATACACACAAAAACATAAAATAAAAATCAGTGCAGAAATTTTTTTTAACTTCAAAGGTGAGAAAAGATAACAAGTTAGGATGTATAAATACCCTGCCACGTCCGGTCTGTGTTTTTGTTAAATGTTTTTCTGCTTTGTATAGATCTGATGAGTTACATATAAGCTCACAAACATGTTTAACCCCGCCACATTGTTTATGTGCCTGTCCCAAGTCAGGAGCCTGTAGTTCAGTGGTTGTCGTTTGTTTATGTCTTGTTTTTTTCGTAAATTCTTTTGTTATGAATTAGGCGGTTAGTTTTCTCAATTTAATTGTTTCATATTGATGTCGGGGCCCTTTTTAACCGACTATACGGTATGTTTTTTTTCTCATTGTTGAGAGCCGTACGGTTGCCTATAATTGCACACATCCACTTCATTTGAACTTGGATGGATAGTTGTCTCATTGGCACAGCTCCTTATTTTTATAAGCAAAAACATATAAAAAAATTAAAAATATTTTACCGCTCAAAGAACACTCCCAGTTACTAATACCTAGCTCAAAGTGTACTTAACCTGTTGATACGAAAATGAAAACAACACTTGATAAATTTGGTGCGTCCGTAGCGCTTTTCATGGTTTACCTTCATCAGAAACTTACGCATCGACCAAATATTAAAATAGTGCGGATATTAAATTTTAATAAGAATGTCAGGTACGCTTAAACATTTCAAAGCTAAGGATGTATAAGTTCTTGAATACGTTATGAGCTATATTACCAAAAGCGAGCATAAAAAAAGCAAAATCCATCCATTAATGTTATTACTACCACTGGCTTGATACCCCTGCTGGTGGATTGTTAGTTCCCGATGGTATCACTAGCCCAGTAGTCAGCACTTCGGAATAAAATGGGGATATTAATAATTCCATGAAAATAAATTGTGAATTACAAAATTTACTATTTCTGTCACGTTTATCCCAAATGTTATTATCAGTAATTTTTACGGTTACAGTTATTAAATTATAGTTCTCACCATTTCCTCAAATATATTGAAATAGATTATAACCTTATTTGCATCAACACATTAATGTACTCTGGACAGCTCGAATTAAAATCATTCCTTATGAGAAAAAAACTGGTATGTTGCTACATGTACTGTATTAAACTACAGTTAGATATACATACGGAGTATATATCTCCCAGTTGATACAATATTCCAGGGCTGGTATTTCCTATCATGATTTCCTTGATAAAGGGTTGCTGCTCACAAGGAAGCTATTTAACAAAGAGTTCCAAGTGGTGATGTTGAAATCATTCATTCGTAAATTTTACGGACGCCATCACGTGTTGGTTGATCGTTATGGAATATCTGTTTCACAGATGACAACGGATATGTTCCAATTATAACTAGAATTTCGCCCACATTTTCCCGAATGTGACCTACCGAATTACTCATCACCGGGTTTGTACTAACATGAGCAACATGACTGGTGCCACATGTGGAGCAGGATCTGCTTACCCTTCCGGAGCACCTGAGATCACCTTCAGTTTTTGGTGGGGTTCGTGTTGTGTTTTGTGTACTGTTGTTTGTTTGTCTTTTTCTTTTTAGCCATGCCGTTGTCAGTTTATTTTCAACTTATGAGTTTGAAAGTCCCTTTTGTATCTTTCGTTTCTATTTTGATATATAACAAACTGGACGTAATTACATTTCCGCAAATTTCCTAAAGTTGGAGTTTTTTTTCTTTTCCACAAAAAAAATTATAATATGCTTCCCCAAAAAAAAGTACTTCTTTTCCGAAATTAACTTGGTCAGTTGCTGGCAATTTTCGAAAGGGAAAGAAATGTATAATTTATTAAAAGAAGTTTATACATACAGTTAAAAAATGAAAATATGGTTGGTATATATCGCATCTAAATTAACCATGTTGTAGATTGTTAAATATTTGATCAACTTCTTAGACCATAAGCTCCACAGGGTGACTGGGAAATAGACATATGATCATTTGTCTTTCTTCGACCGGCAGTAAACCCCTTGCCAAAGTGGCGCTTCCCTCTGGCTGTACGGAATGTACATGTACGCAGACACGTCCGATCAGAATATGGACGTTAAATCCGATGCCTCGCACAGAGATAGTGCCAGCCACGTCTTGCAACTAGGATCTGTAATTAAAAACGAACCACCGAAACTTTCCAGCCAAGACCCTAGTCTACAATGAGTACCGCCGCAAAAGGGGTTCAATAATCTTAGATACTTTGTTGTTCTTTTATTTTAAACAATAGCGGACGTTTACTTGCCCGTATAGAGTTTTAGTCTAGACATATAGTACAGAACATGGCGAAAAATATGATTTTATAGATAAGAGCAACAACTTAAACATGAAGAATTTTTTAATCTCCTTTTTTGAGACATTTTTGACAAAAGACAAAGGAAGTGGCCAATATCAAATTATTAATGTTAAATTTCAAAAACAGTCCGATTTTTCAGGATTTATTTCTTATGTCAAAGATCACATTAAATAGATATGATAGACAAAATCTTTTGAAACTGTTTACGGATATTACTTGATATATATTTATACATGTATTTATAAACACTGTCGGTTATAGCATTCAAGGAGTAAAAAAATCCAAGAACAAACATCTTGTATACAGATGATCGATAACCTTCAAGCTTCTTGCTATACATAGCAGACCCTGAAGTATCAATTTACCTCCAGAATACATCCCTAGTTTTGTCCCCAGCCGGAACGTGATGTGGGTGGGGCATAAAAATATCAGATGTCCGTACATGTGTCCGTCCTCTCGCCAAAGTGTTATCTGTTTATTTGCGGAATGAAAGTTTACGAGGAACCCCTTAATGCATGATATTGATCAAATACTTGTAGTATAAAAATAAGGAGATGTGGTATGAATGCCAATGAGACAACTATCAACAAGAGTTCAAAAGACCGATGGAATGCAATAATGGGTTACCGTACGGCCTACAACAATGAGAAAAACCATAACGTATAGTGAGCTATAAAAGGCCCGTCATGAATGTGAAACAATTCAAACGAGAAAACAAAAGGCCTAATTTATAACATTTCAATACACGAAAAACAAATACTAGTAATGACAAACATGAACCAACGAAAACCGCTAAATTGCAAGCGCCTGGCCTGGTACAGTGACATAAAGAATGGCGCGAAGTTACAATGTTTGTTAGCGCTTAACTCTGGGGTTGTTGTGTTACAGCAAAACATAAAAGAACAAGCTCTAAAAATCAGTTGCAAATCGCTGAACTCGATAGATCGGTACACGTACGAAGCACCCGGCCACGTGCACTTGTATTTGTAGTATTTGTATTTTTATCCATCTAATGAATTAGACCCAACATCACGACAGTGGTTGCAAAGCTTCTAGTCAATGTCAACTTTATTTTGAATTGGGATTACACAGTCGTGATTATGTAGTAGCTCCTTTTGTTGTTTATACAACACTGTCAGTGATTTACGACAATGTCATTTGATGTGTTCGAGCATCGCCGCACTTCATCACTTTGTACACTTGACCATTCATTGGATACACACGAATGTTTGCACCGCCTTCGTAAATTGATTGACACCATATTAGCTGTGTGCTGTAATAGGGAGAACACATATTTTATGTTTAAAAAATGCATCACTCTCCCAAAAAAGGAAAAAGATTGGTGCACAAGTTAGAAAATTTCAGATAATATATTTTGTACCGATGTTTCAAATAGTAATCACTAATCAACTGTGAAAGATGTTCTCTAGTCCTTAATTTTACGAGATCCATTGATTTCATTTAAATTTGAAAACAGAGGAGGTGCATACATTTGCTTGAGTTTTTTTTTGTAGGAAAGGAAATTTCTCTTTTGCATAAATGTCTGTAAAAATGTGCTCCTCCTTGTCGATTGAGATTTTTGCCACGTGCGTGAATATACATTTGTAAAAGAGGCAGCTTTTTTCTCACTAGTCATAATGAAAATGGCTTTCAAGCTTTAATCATAGATGCATAAACCCAATACAATGGGTTAATACATCTATGCTTTAATTAAACTCACGATTTTTTTTTATGAACAAAGATGTGATAGACAAAAAACTATACATTATTTTAAATGTTCTTCGATGCAAAATGCAAAAAGATACGGCCAATTTCCCCTGTATTTGTTGAACTCGTAAGGTCAATATTTAAAAGTTGCAAAATCCTACTGAAAACCGATTATCAAACAGTCTTTGTCATATTCTTAAATATTATTTCCCAATCTAAATTTTTATAGTTCGCTTAAACTAAAATGATATTCGGCGCTTCCTGCTTCTGTTGAATGCATATTTTGATACAAAAATGAAAACTTTACCTTTTTTTTAGTAAAATTTTGCATCGCTAACCACATTTAATTCATTTGAATCCGAAAGGCATTATATGTGTACACTAAGCTTTACATTCTTAGTGCGGGCCGTTTTACAAAACACTGTCCAGAAACGGCACAATTTCAGTACCAAATATTATTTTAAGTGAATTGTTATAAAATCTTGTATTTTCAATTGATAATTAATGACATAATAAGATATATAGTAATCACGTTTATTTTTTTTAAAATAACGTTCCTAATATTACATCATTTAACGTCATAGGGTAAGAACGTCACGTCTTCAGCAAGTTTGGCGCTTTTCAATTAAATAACGTCAAGCACTTTGCGATGCTAAGAAGAAAAACAGAACTTTTTTTCCGAAACGTAATGCAACCACAAGAAACGTATCCTGTTCACTTACGAAAGCGTTAAAAGAACTATTTGAACCCTATACAATTTTCTTTCTTATGTCATGATTTTAAGATGGGGGTATGTAGCTGTATCTTTATCTGGTCAACAGAAAAAAACATACATTTTTCCAATTTTTTAATTCGGTTCAATGACAGTTCACATCACCAATCGTAACACATCGTATATATACATCTAGTAATACAGCAAACAACACAGTAGTTAATGAATTTCACAAGTTATTTTACTCTTCGTGTTGACGTTGCTTGTATTTGTGATAGTCCTTGAAACACTTTCCTAGACAGAGACCTTCTCTGCACTGTTGGTACCAAGTTCTAACCTTCCGTTTATGGCAGGAAACATAATTCCTCCTCTTTCTTCGAGGGATTTCAAACAGGAAATGCTCTGATGTTGCTCTACGAGCCATTTCTTCTCCATTCCTACCCAAAACTCGACTTTGAATGTTATGCTCCCCAACTAAGCCAGTCACAATTTCCTGTTGAAACTGGAGATGGGTTAACTTTTTCCCCAAGAGGAATGATCTCTTGTGGCAAATATATGCATTCACTGTAAGCAGGAATAGTATAACATATATATAGCTAAATAATAGTTTTGAATTCTTTGGAAATATTTTACATAATTAAGTTTCGTCCAAAATCGTCTCAGCGATTACGTCATTGTGTGACTGTCGTGCAGCGACTTTTGGACTTTATGAGCAATAACAATATTGTAGTTCGTACATGAAATGTATCTTAGTTGTAAATTTTTTATATCATAAAAAGCGCTTTTAAACATGTTTAAACCCGCCACATTCTTCCCGTGCCTGCTCAAACCAGGAATCTGTAGTTCAGTGGTTGTCGTTGGTTGACGTTGGTTCATGTTTTTCATATCTGATTTTCGTAAACTGTTTTGTTATAAATTAGGCCGACAGTTTTCTCAATTGAATTGTTTCATATTTTCTTGTCGGGGCCTTTTACATCCGACCTTACGGTATAGGTTTTTTTTTATTGTTGAAGGAATTACGATTGTCTATGATTGCTTAGTACATCCACTTCATTTGAACTTTTGTGGATAGTTGTCTCTTTGACAATCATACCACAGCTCCATATTTTTTTATATTATACAGTTACGTTATATTTTTGGCATCCTGAACTCAGCTAATTAAGATACTACTTTAATGATAAGGATAACGAATATAATAGCATATGTGAAATGTTTGCTAATAAGACGGACGTTGGTATTCTACCGCAATGATCATTTGAGAAGATGCAGTAGGTAGTCGTAAATTCATTGACGATTGGTTATCTGAATCACTTTGTATACGTATATATATATATATGAACAATAAATAATTGCCATTCGTTTTTTTCTTGTTAGATGGCACATTTTATTATTGAAAAAATAATTGTATTATAAATAACTAAAATACTAACCACAAGCAGTCAATAAAAGATTAACAAGAATCTTTTTCCACAGTTTCACTGAACGTATGTCTGGATCATAAACTGATATAAGTTTATCTCCTAAATCTACTCCCCCCATGTCTTCATTGTAAGTATGGACAACTCCCGGAGCGACCTTTTCCTTTCCCTTAGAATTTGAAGCAGTTCCAACCTTGCAATAAAAATAACTTATAAAATCAGATTCATAATAGACTTTAACTTTACTTTCATATTACAGATTTGCCTGTATATGCTACAACAGAAAATCGTCATCATCATCACCATTTTCATTTTTCTTTATTCATTATTATCATCATAAATTATCTTCGTTTTAATTTTTTTAATTAATAACTATCATCATCAATTATCATTATTGTTATTGTTGTTGTTGTTGTTTACTATTTCTTTTATTACTATTACTATTATCATTAATATTATTCTTATTACTATTATGATAACCATTAGTATTTTCTGAACACTCTATACAACAAATTACAAAGTTATTAAAACTTCAATTATGAATTCAAAGGTTCTTAGGCAGCTTATCTAAAAATAGTTTAAATGAACATAACAAACCTGCAATGATCAGACGATGTAAGAAATCGCACCTGTCGACGATCAGACCAATGAATTGCCAGTACATTTCCCTGCTTCTTAGCATTGACCGTTCCTTTAGGGGTTTTTAAGGTTTTGAAACTCAATGGCATTCCCTTTCTGCCTGCTATGACTGTTCCGGTCGAGTTAGTGCCATCACCAAGTAAGTCGTGAGTGAGTTTTGGACTGGTAAAGAGACTGTCTGTTGTTACATGATGAAATTTATTATAGTGTGGCTCTATTAACTCTGTTACAACTGAATAGCCAACTCCATGAGGGTATGGCTGCTGACGGTTACGTCTTCCATAGTATAACTGTACGTGCTCAGTATATCCTGTATCAGATTCACTAAGAACCCATACCTTAGCTCCCCACTGATGAGATTTTTTCATTGAAATGTATGGGACGATATTATGTCTACCTTTAAATCCTACTATTCGTTCATCTACACAAATATCTCTTCCTAACCTGACGGAGAAAATATTTCTAATGAAAATCACTATATTTTTCAATCGACTTTTTTAATATTTTCAATTACATAGTTCAATAAAGTTACATGTCGTGGTCTAATTAATTATAAACTTTATAAAACAACAAAGAAAAGGGGATGGTATTTTAATATACATGATATACACGCGTATTTGACAAAAATAGAAATATATATTGCACGTGCTTGAAAAGGCGATGCGAAAAGTAACTATTGTCTGACTACAAAGAGAAGAAATGAATCGACCTTAATGCCATGGCATATTTCATTTTAGTAAAATACACATCGGATAAAACTAACCTTTTTGTGTTCTTGAAATCTAACGTCTATGTTGGTGACACGGATTAATGCCAATTAGTATTGAATTACTAGTATAGCTACTGTGTATTTATTTGTTCGTGTAGTTATTTAACCGATTTATTTACTTTTTTGTTTATGTTAATCTTTTGCAATCG
Organism: Mytilus californianus; assembly: GCF_021869535.1. NCBI lineage: Eukaryota > Metazoa > Mollusca > Bivalvia > Mytilida > Mytilidae > Mytilus > Mytilus californianus. The sequence continues at coordinate 52,300,597 of NW_026262679.1, read as the reverse complement.
ACTTTTGTCCGGGTGTGTATGTAATATTTGCCACTGGAAATTTATAAACGTACTTTTTCATCGGATGTAAATGAGATCATATTAAAGAAACATTAATGCTGTACCTGTAATTCTTCCTAAATGCTGTGTTGCATACATCAATAACTGGTCTAACTTTGTACATTGGGTCATATTGTGGATGATCCCTTGGCAGTGCTGTCTGGTTATTATTTGCGTGTAGATTAGATAGAATGGCTAAAAATCTGTCCCTTGCCATCACACAACGGAAGGAAGGAGTTCTTCTCAACCACAACCACAACTTGTCCCGAGTTTCCCAATACGAAGCTAATGTTGGCTTCTGAATTATGCCCATTAGCAACAAGAGTCCGAGGAAAGCTTTCATTTCTTCATTACAGACTGGACGCCACATATGGAGCCTTGATCGTGGTTTCAGATTTCCCATTGATATCCGATGTTCAGCGTATCTGTTTGTTTCTTTTACAAGAACGTCCACCACATTGTTCTCTACATTTTCTGGGTCCGTCAACATGGATAGGAATATTTCTAATAATAATTTCATGTGGTTTATCATCCGGCCGAATGTCTACTGGTCCAAAACGATTTCCACGAAATTCCTGCATTTCTGGCATATAAAACTCTTCACTGAGTGTTTAATACTGGAAACCATGGACCAGGATTCAACGTTTCATTCTCTAAATCTGAATCTGTATCTGTATCAATTTCGGACATTTCGGATTCATATTCCATGGATTCTTCGGATTCAAAATAGCTCATTGCTAATTTTTTTAGCTCTATTTTACCGTCAACTCGATTGCGACGTCTTATGACGTCATATAAGTTATGACGTAATCATGACGTTTTAAGAAAAAGAAGAATAAAAAAAACCAAATATTCTAAAAATTCTTATATTTATAATCTATGCAATAAAGGAGGGAGGGGGTATAGTTTAGCACATGCTATGAAAAACAGCCGTATTTGCATACACAAAGGACATTTATGTCCTTCCCGCAGTAAGCCAGGGGAGGACACATATGTCCTTCCCGCAGAAAGAGGGTTAAGGGCATACGATACAGTTACAGGGGAGGTAATGACGTTGCTAAGTAAACGTAAAATGTTATTAAATCGTGACGTCAAAAGGAGACTCAAGAATGTAAAGTTAACTGATAAATTTTTGAAAATACTGTTGAATTTGTGCAATTTACGTGTTAATTACTTTACCCATTTAAATTTTCGACTGATATAATTCTCCAAAACGCAAGACCAATTATTAAAAGTTCTTTTTTTAATTGCATGGGAATATTGTAAAGTATTATGCAAAACTTATTTGCCACCTACAATTTTGGCTATATATTTTCATATCATAACAGTTTTTAAAAAGATATTTTAGGGTTTTATCTTCGATTGTTTTTGTTTTCTACTGATGTGAACATTGATATTAATATTTTGCAAACTAATTTGGGTAAAATATATGAAAAACTTCGGGATGAAAAATTATTGTTTATATCACCAGTAAAAGATAATTGTCCAAGGATAAATATTACTTATAAACATATTAGATTTGTGATAATTTTTTTCTATTAGTTGATTGAAATCCAATTAGAAATAACTTTATAAAATTTATATTTAAAAAATGTAATATATAGCCAAAAGTTGTTCGTGAAAAATACTTCTCGGCCACTGTATAAAAAGGAGTTGTACATAATTTCTTCTAAAAGGGTAATGAAAGGTCAGTTATAATCGTTTTTCCCCATGTTCAAGAACTTTTATTTTTCTATAAGTAACATTTTGATTTAACAATTACCGATAAAAAAGAAGGCGAGTAATGTCGTGATATTTTAACCTAGCAACATTGTCCTGTGCTGTCTCTATACATAAACCATGTGAGCAGTAGTCTTTTTTTTATATTACATGTAAGAACATGTTTTTCTTGCATTTAATGTTTAGGGATAAATTCAGAAGACGGGCTTAAATTTATCTTAACTTGTCTCGACACGGGACTATTAAATATATGAAGTTATATAGATGTGATTGCGTATTGAATGTTTGTCAACCTCTGTTTGTCATGATTTTTTTTAATTTATTGTGTCTTTTGATGTAGGCCTAAACCACTTCTTTTTATCTTGGAGATGGGGTATTGAAGGTAACAATACTCCTTTTGTGTAAATTTCTGTAGAACAACCTCAATTTCAAAAACATACAGCAAATAAAAAACAGTATGAAAGAAAGTATTGCCCGTAACTATTATCGAAAATAATTTTAGTACCCATACTCCTTGTATTCTTCACCTGCAAAACAACTTATATCATTTCTAAATGGTATATTTTACATCATTAACCGAATCAAAAGGTTAAAAATAGTTTCAGATTTTAGAGGCCGTAATAAGCGCTGCTGGTTTTGTGTAAAAAAAATTGTGCCAGTAGAGGGTGTCTCCTCTTATATATCTTTTCGTGTTCTCTTCTAACAAATGCATAGACATTGGGTGTTCATTTTGTATTTTTTAATGTGAATCATCGCACAGAGAAGTACGATTATCGACAAGATCCTTTTAAGTTAAATAACAAAAATGAATTTCGAACACTCGGAGAAAATATTGTTTCATCAGTTTATTCTCTATAATTTATTTATGAATATTTCATGACCAGATCTGTGGTATCTGTTTAGTGAAATTCAAATCCCTAGCTTCTGTTAAATCCGGAAAAGTCAGACTTCAAATAAAAAATACTGGTCCCTCAGGCTTTAAAATTTCAAGCTGGATACAGATGGTGCATGCATGGCTAAAAATACCAAAATAATGTCAAAAACATTCAGTAACTTTCATTTTTTTTTCAATAAATGATTAAAAAGTTGTGTGTTATACTTGAACATGAGAATGAATAAGCCATATAGTATTAGAGATGAGGTTTTTCACTACAGTCTAGTCTATATTTAATAAGACCTTATGTAGTATTATGAATTAGGTCATTAATTTTCTCAATTGAATTATTTCACATTTTTCATTTCGGGGCCTTCTATAGGCGACTAGTGGTATTGTTTTTCTCATCGTTGAAGGCCGTACGGTTGCTTGCAATACTGCTGGCATCCACTTCTTTTCAACTTTGGTTTATTTTTGTCTCATTTGCAGTTATACCACATTCCCATATTTTTATATCATAAGTATAAAATATTGGTCGCTGAACTAAATGACATGCAATTAATTAATCGTAAATTCAGTTTTAAAATTGCTTTACTTAAAATTAGAATTAAATATTTCGTCTATCAACTATGTGAAGCCGACTGGAATTGTCCGTCAATAATGCACCATATAATGTTCAATGACACGATTTCATTCTAAAATGTTGTAAAATATTTTTCCTGCGGTGTTCACACAAATAAAACAGTCGAAGTTCACGAAATATATGTTTTTAAAAAATGGAATTAAACCTTTCCTCCTTCACGACAGGAACTCAGCTAGCAATAATAAAGAACACTTTGAAACATCAAAAGGAGTTAAAAACATGGTTCAATTTCAATTATCGAAAACTAATAAATACGAAATTTTGTTTATTAAATTAAAGTAAAGTATTTGTCGCTTATCAGTCAAACACCATTTGGGTAAAAGGAACTCAATTTAGATAAGAAACTGAAGGCATTGGCAGTGTGTATTTTATCGACAATGTTAGTGAATTTCTGTTGAGTTCCATGTTTAAAATTAGAGTTTTTCTAAATTTCCATAACTCCAAATCTCAATATTCTTTTGATATTTAGCGAGTCCTAACTGTGCGTTCTCTTGGGCCATGATTCTGTCATGGGTGGACCGATTTCCCGTTTCGGACTGAGAGGGTAAACACATAAACATTACTATTCGAACATACGTAATGTGCGAAACTTTCTAAAGTACTTTTCAACACACAGCCTGAACAATATGTCGGATATGCGGTTAATAAAGTGTTTTATATTATGTTAGTCTGGTAAGTTACAATGCAAAAAAAAAGGGCGGCCCGGTCTTGTTGTTCAATTATCTTGTATTTCCAGCTCTTATGTCGATCTTTAAATCGTCAGCATCAGTGTCATGTGCGTGCATGCAAATATAAAAACCAACGTTGTCGTTTGCCGCTGGAAGACGGGTTTTTTTTTCAGAGAAAGAAAGCTCAATTTACTTGTGCCATAATTATAACGTCACAATGACGTCATGGATATTACGTCATTGCTCCAAAATACACTTAGATGACCGATGGTCAACAATGTTATAACGCATTAATTATTTAGTGTAGTAAAGGTTGCAAAGTTTTGATTTATAATATATACTTATTGTAATATTGCTGAAACGTCATATATGTCGCCTTGGCATCAAACCCCCAAACGACTTATATGTCGCTTTGGCATCAACACTGAAACGACATATATGTCGCTTTGGCATTAAGAGGGTTAACGGTACCAATCTTAACGCGCCTGGGCATATACTGTATAGTTCCCTGTTCCTTGATTGGTACGATATTAATAATTTCCATAAAATCCCTGTAGAGGAGTTAAAAAATCCCGATAGAGGAGTAAAAGTACATTATCATTATGATAATTCGTCTTAAATCATAGTGAATTAGTCGTACGTATGTACTTTTGCTTTTGAACTTGTTCTCTGAATAAGGAAAATCTGTGGTGTAATTTATAACGCAAACATGTTTTGCATTTAAAGAAATCTAATAAGAGAGAAATATATAAACAATAAATTGCATGACATTTTTTACAATCCCTGGAGGGAAAGGATTCGATTTCAAATAATTAGATTCACGTGGTCCAAATATTTTATTTAATTGTTTGCTGTATACTAAGTAACTGGTTTTCAGAAAGCTTATGGAATTTTAAACAACCATTAAATGGTTTTGGTATAAGTACAAAATAAAACAAGGAAATGTGTTATGATTGCCAATGAGACAAATATCCACCAGGGACCATATGACGTAGATGTCATACCAACTATAGGTTACTGGACGGCCTTCATCAACTAGCAAAACCCATACCGTATAGCAAGCTAAAAAAAGACCCCAACATAAAAAAATGTAAAGCAATTCAAACTAGAAAATAAAAGTATGAATTATGAAATATGTACAAAAACAAAACAAGAAACGAAAAACAAATATGATATACAGCACCAAACAACAACTACTGGACTAAGAACAGGCACACTTGGCGGGGTTGAAAATGTTAGTGGCCCAAATCCTCTAAAAAATTCTGGGACAAAGGTGCAACAAGAACGTTAAAAGTCAATGTTATTTTCTTGCACCTCCTTATCATACAATATCGCATTTATAATTGTTGATAAAAAACTGATCCAAGATATTAAAATGTCAACAATATATGACAGATTACTAATTTGTGACAATAATTGTAGAATGGTGCTGCAGCTGAGAGTGGGTCATGTTGAAAGAATTAAAATTGAACTTTGAAAACAAAAACATATGAAAGAAATAGCTGTTTAATTATGCAATCACATTGTCAATGTGCATACCAAATATGAAACATCAACAATAACAAAAATAACCATGAATATTTCCATTTGCCTATGCATGATAAAGAGGTGATTTCAAATCAGTAATTTTAGTATCACACAGAAGACGTTTTGAAGATTCCGCCTTCCCGAAACTATATTTTTCATGGTAAAACAATTTGCAATGCCACAATTATAACAGGAAACAAAATAATTTTTTAAAACACAATTATAACATTAGCCAAATTCTTTCATTTGTGTATTTTCTAAATAAAACTGAAGTGGTGATGTCATAGTAAATATACAAATTGTTCTAAATGCAAAAGAAAATACAAAATATAAATTTATATTTCAAGTCATTGTCAATCTCGCCTTCCGATTTCAGACCATTAGAAACCGGCTTTGTCTTCAAACAATGAAAAGTTATGATAACATCACTGTTTGCTATGCACAATTCTGAGTACACAATTTTCTATAGTTGTAAAACAATTTGATTCACACATTTATTTTACGAACTTTAATAATTGTCACTTTTTCAGAAAATATCTTAAGCTCCTTTTCTGTTCCGAAATACAGAATATGCCTCCTCTCTATGCATTTCTGTTGCTGCATGACAATCAACTGATCTAAAATCACTTTAAAGTTGAATTATCGGACAACAGCGAATAAAGATTTTTCACAAACGAAGAGATTATTCCAAGTTTCACAAACGCTGCCGAAATTACTCTTGCAGGTGTACTCTTTTCCAGCAGTAACTAACAGGACAACCAATCTCTCCAATCCAGTGTTGATTTGTGTGTGCAATAAAGGGGAAAAAAACGATATTTTTTTCACCCTGAAAAAACAGAATTTTAATTTCTTAAAAAATGTATCATTAAATCTATCTCTTGACATCCCTAGTTTACCAACACAATGCAAATGCTAAAATAAAGCGAAATGTTTTGAATATGGAATTGAACTAAATATAGCATCTGGCAATTTGGCAATTTGCATATTTTATTCAATCTGGTGGAGATTTTTCTACACTCGTTATATCGATATTTCATTATCTCACTTTTCTCTCAGAGCTCTGCCAAAACATTAAAATATGACGACTCCTGGAATTTAACGTGGATATATGTGCGAGTTACTATCATCTTCATGACCTTACCGGCATGAAAATTGCCCTCCAAAAAAAACCCGAAAACTGCAAAGTAAATGTTTTTTTACAACAGTTTGCCACGTTTTTTTGAATTAGTGTATTGTTTATAAATTGGTTGAAGAAGAATAATTAATTTAAGATGGGGAAGTGAAAAAAAATTGTTCACTCTATTGTAAGTTAGTTTTAAACAAATAGAAACAATACAGATTTAAAAAAATCCCTGTTCTCATCAATTGTTTGGAAACATTTATTTTATGATTTTAACTAAAGTTGAAATTTCTGCCGGAAATAAACAAATGCGCTTCCTTTCCATATTAAGATGTGTGGTGTAAATAAAAAAAAAAAAATCGATTGCTAAAATTAAGATAATATTTCACGGGAAATTTTATTTTTAAATCATTCATGTAGCCAACAGAAAAGAATTGAATATTCGTTTATTTCTTAACACAGAGCCAAAAAACCAAACAATATAGACATAATTGAGTTTAAATCAAATTGAAATGACAAAACAAAAAAATATTCTACAAGAATACTATTTGTATTCAAATAATTATATATACCTCGAACCCTCAATTCATCATTTCTCTGTGGACCCTGCATTACTGAAAGTGGACGAGCCTATCTATATCCACGAGTAACATCTGTCCATTGGCGTCTAATTCTTAAAGTTTCGACGTAGATTTATGTCGCCAGCAGTCTTACGGGTTAGATTCGATGTAAATTTTAGTTCTGCGGCCGGTATATTCTAATTTAGAACTGGTACGTGTGTCTGGTTAATCGTTAATCTTATCTTTGATGTGCCGCATAAACATCCCTATTATGTAAGTAAGTCAGTCTGTGCGTGACCCTTGACATAGGACATTTGTGCATTTCATTGGTTATTTTCTATCAACTTGAAGACCCAGACAAAACAGTAATCTATTTCAATTTACGTGTCGGGAGACGAATTTGTGTTCAAACATTTGAACACATTTGTATCTGATTTTCACAAAATGCGCTTTATTTTGAACCGGGATGAAAAAAAAAACAAGTTGCTTTCTTTAAAAAAAAGAAAAGCAATACGTGAACCTAAGACCGCTGATCGCCGGGTAACCAAACGATTGTTACTGAATTTGTTTTTGCTTTTGAATTGAAATAATTGACTGTGATTAGAAGAAGTCATTTGAAAGTGTATATTTACATCTACTATTTGAATATACATTTTAAAGCTAGACTATTTTATCTAGTACTTGGGAATGTACATAATTTTCCCTATGATAACCCTTTTGCAAATCCCAATTTCTACAAACAGGATGACTTATGCAAATTGCACAAACCAATCGCAATATAAATTTATGCACTCAGTTTGCTTTATAATCTGGAATTCTGCATGCATTTATTTTATCTGTCATATCTTTATATTTTGCTTCCTGCATGGACCTTCATGTTCTCAACTCGTTATTGAAGCTGTCTGTACTCATGGTAGATGTTAATTGTATAGATAAATCTAAAGTCCAGTTTCCTTGTGCAATGAAACCTGTGGCATGCAACTGATTGGGACATCTTATAAAGAGAAATTTTTTTGGTCTAATAAAACATCTAAAATTTTAAGGATTTCCTGATTTTATTTAAATCAATTCAAATGTTCTACAGGGAAACTTGTTTTGCCGAAGAATATCTTAATTCAGAAATTTTATGAATACTTGTACATACCCTCAAAACAACAAATTAATATAAAAAGGTATGTAGATATAAAAAGATACCTGAATTAAAATGATGTTCGCCAGACGCCAGTCTACAAAAAAGCATCAGTGACACTCGAATGAAAAAAGTTAAAAGGCCAAATAAATTACAAAGTTAAGGAATCTATTCCTTGGGTAGACAATCCTTAGCTTTTCGAAAAGGTCAAAGTTTATTATAGGACAGTGACTCAAAAAAGAAACAAAAGAGAAACAGCTAGAGGTCAGACTACCGTAAGTAATGATGACCGTGCATGAGAGTCACATGTCAATCTCTTACAGTTGAACGGCAAACGCCTGAATCTGGTCCGAGGACACAGTTATCTACCTTCAGTCCACAAATGTAGTTCCCTTTAATTTCAGTGTTTTTTTTTCTTATTTTTTTTCTTTGTCTTTTTTTGGAATTTTTCATTATTTGTTTGCATTTAGGTGAAAGATAAGACTTCGAATATACTGTCTGAAAAAAATCTTTTTGAAATTTTCTGTAGAAATGAGTGATTTGGTCAGGTAAATAAAGGTGGAATTTCCTCTTCTCGGAAGCTCTCTGGCTTCATCCTTACCGGTGTCCTTATGTTTGGGGTTACCAGGAGAGAATGAGCTGGTAGACTTTTCTGAATTTTTGATATGTTTTGGGATAAAAGTCAAACTTTATGCACACCAAATCTTATTAGAATAGAGCAGGTGGAATTTTTTTTAATTACCATTATGTTTTAATAGACAAATAGGGGAAAATAACTGTGTTCTCGGGCCTAAGAGGCTGAACCCACTGTACCCCAAAATGGACATTTTGGTCCCCTGATTTGCACAATTTGCCTCAAAATTGAAATGTAAAGATATTTCATTGTTAATTTATAATAAATAATTGGAAAATATTTTTAAATGCCAAAAAAAATCCTATTTTGCCATATTTTTAGATTGTTATTTATATGTTGAAACTTTTGGGGCAAATCTCAAAACAGGGGCTCATAATTTTTCTATTTTGAGCAAATTCCTACTCATTCTGATAAGAAATAGTTCTCTAAAGTTTAAATGGAGGGATTTATTCAAAAATATTTAGCAAAATTACAAGAAAAATCTGCCCCTGGCCAAAATGGGCACTGTCTGATTTGGACAGGGGCTTGTACGCCTAATGGCAAATATGGGGTGATAAATTTCAAGCATCCCAATGCCGGCGGGTGGAGACAAATGCATGTGCACAGACTTGCGTACATGATAAGGCATCTAAATTTTCATTTACCTAATTTTGATGTCTCGCATCTGTGCCACAACACAAAATGCATTAATGTTGATCATCTGGTGTTGGAGCCACACGGCTTCAACAACAGTAGAAAAACTTGCATTTCATGTGGCCATTGCTTGGGTCACCCAGCTCCATTGCCACCTTGCAAGTTGGACTTAAAGATGGCAAACAATAACCTTGGTATTATTCATGTTTTAGGATTTATAAATTAAATATTTACTTTATTTTATTTTATTGATGTAAACAACAATTTCAGATATCTTTTTGAAAGATTTGGGTGGTCCTTAAAAGGACCTTTGGTTGAGTTACTGTGTTGCTGGGTTGCTGTCTCATCTATGGTGCTGGTGGTAGTTTTCTCTTGCAGTAGGTACTATGGCTAAGTAAGGCAGGCACTGGGTCCAACTGCCCTTTTCTGTAGACATCGCGCTCTTTACTTTTTACCTTGGCCTCTCTATTATTCTACTATTTTTTCACCACTCTGTGTGAGACGTCTACGTTTAACTTCAGGTTTTTTTTCATACTCTTGCTTGTAGGTAAACTGTTTGTCCATACTGTCGAGGAACTTTAAACTGGAATCAGATAAATTAACCCCCAGATGTTCACACTTTTGCTTTGCTGAGGTTCCTGGCATGTTGTTGTTTCTGTGAATTCCAGATGCTAATCTGGCCTCCATGCCTCTTGAGAAGATTACATTCTTGGGTAAATTCACACTCAAGGATCTGTGCACAGCTTCATTCTTGTTTGTTGTATTGTAAAGCTTCATACTACTAATCGCATCTTCACTAAGCTTCATTTTCAAGATCTTTTGCAGTAACATCTTGTCTTTTTCGTCCATTTGCAGGATAGTAATGTTATAGCAGCCAAGATACTTGGAGCGGGTCCACCAGTTGTAGCTCTCATCACCTGCACATACCACTGAGTGCTGTTTACACATGGAGCAGTCACCATCATAACACCTGATTGTCGCCTGCAGAGCCTTGGGTAAGTCTTTACATACGTCATCTGTATTTCTTTTGTACTGTTCCATTAGCTGTCCCACTATCATCGAACTCCTACATTTGACATCCTGACTAAAAGCTTTCTTCATTTCTTTCTTTATCTCTTTTGTACGCCCATAGAACATGCCTTCGCTGAACTGAGCTCTCAGGGATGCTCGGAACTGTGATTGGCCAAGGTGGACATAGTCAGCTAGCCTTTCGACCTTCCACATGGGATGTAGGGCCCTGGTTGCGTCATCTATCCCTTTGGCAGCCCGTCCGTCTCCATCTGTTGTGGCATTCTTTACAAGGATGTCTTGAAGTGCCAGCTGTGAACCAATTTCTTTACCCATCTGGTACTCTGACACTGGAGCTGCTCTGTATAAGTTTGCAGTGCAGTCTTCGTGGCCATTGGGACAATTAACATCAAAACCTTTCCCCCTCAGCCAGGCTCCTTTCCAGCACATCTGATTTTGGGCAAATGATGCAACAATATATTTCCTCTCTGTCATTGTCTCAATGGCAAGTGTGAAAGCTTGGGTGGCATTCAGTCCCGGTTTCTTGCGGCTGGTAATGGTCTGACTGTTGTACCTTCCGTCGACTGTAACATTAATCACATTTTCTGGTAGCCCCCTCTCTCGATTTACTGATTTAACAATCTCCAGTTTTTCTGACATGTCTGTCCTGTTAAGTTTTACTAGCTCCTTTCCAACATTATGTGACATTCTCTGCATGCTTGTTCTGGATGCAGGAGGACAGTTTATTCTAGCAAACAGCTCCTGGAACTTTGTACTACCCATGGGACAGTCATGTAGGACTGCAGCTACTGCAACATTGGGTGCTCCAGGGTTGGTACCAGGTTTATCGGTGACAACTTCTTTGTATAACTTTATAACTGGGCTCATGTAGGTGCAGTTCTTACATCTAAGGGTATATTTCCAGCAAACTCCCCATTTAACTTGTCTGTGTGCCAGTATTTCTGGATTTTTGCAGTACTTGAATTCTTTTGTGTGAGCCTTTATAACAATGTTCAGCATCTTCATCATCTCTTCATGATCGACGAACCTCATACCAGAAAGTGAACTCCAATCTTCTTCTTCTGTTTTCAGGTCATAGGATGATACCAGTAGCTGGGAACGAGTCTTTATGCCATCATTGTGTACAGCTGAAGTAGAAGTGATTGTAGGTTCATCTTTATTGTCCTTCTGTTCAACATTCATTTCAACAACAGGAGCATTATTGATATCTTGGTCTGGTGTAGTGGACAACTCTAGTACAGGGACAGGAACAGGAACATTCCATGGAATTCTGCCATTCTGGAATCTACCAACAGATGCAACTCTCCTTCTCTGCAGCCGTCCAGCTAAGCCTTTGTTGAATGGCCAGTAACCTTTTGGATACATGTTGAGACAAATATTTTGGTGGTGCAGTGTAAAGCGTCGAAAGAAACTTGGATGACAGACCATAGAAGTGTTAGTTTTTTATACTTTTTGTCATTATGTAACTTTGATTCAGATTTTTAATTGGCTAAGTGATGCTGTCAATCAATTCTGTGGATTCTTTTGATCTATTTTTAGCTGCAGATTAAAGAAATGACCAACTCTGGCTTCAAAGGGTTTGGTCCAGTTCAAACAAAATTCCTTATTTTGGCCTTTATTTGTGAAATAAAAATTCTTTTCCTATTCAGATTTTACAAACGTTAATTTTCCAAATTTTAGAAAGTTGTTTTGTCATTGAAAAGTGATTTTGTAATTTATTGTTAATTTTTTGGCTCTAATTTTGTTTGATTTTGAAAAAAAAAATTAATTCTAAAAATCTGTTGAATTTGTTACTTTTTTTAATTGAAATGAATTTTTGGCATCTTAACCTTTCCAAAACACTTTATTTCATCTCAAAATTGCAAAAAATAAGGATTTTACAGCATTTTAAAGTTTTTATGACATCTTGATTTTGCCTTGGGCAGATGGTGTAAAGGGGGTGTTGAATATACAGGTAAATAAGCAAAAAGTTTATTCAAGACCCCCATAAAGTTAAATTTTGTGTATTGTAGTATGACTATAGAATTTTTTAATGCAATTCTGAAAACTGTAGGTTGAGTTTTGAATTTTTCATTGATTTTTTTAAATATTCTGGTTTGGAATTTTCGTGATTTGAAATGAATTTAGAAAAATAACCTGAGTTACACAATAATGCATTCTAATTTTTGAAAATTTTATCATTGATTAAATTTGATCAATGTTTCTACTTTAACAAACACTTTAGTTTTTCATAAAACTTGCACTAATAAAAAAAGTTATGAGCGTTTGAATAAAGAAGGTATTTTGAGGAAATTGAAAATTCCATACCAGAAAAATGATAAAATTTGGGTGTGAAGGTAGGGGTGTAAGAAATGCATTTGCTGGTGCATGCATTGTCTGATTGGTCTGAAATTTGGTATGTAGTCTTGATATATATTAAAGTTAATGAATGTAAAATTTTATTTCATTTGGACTACTGGAAGGGTCCTATTAGGTCCGAGGACACAGTCATAAACCTTCAGTTTTCGTTGTCCACAAATGTAGTTCCCTTTAATTTCAGTGTTTTTTCTTATTTTTTTTCTTTGTCTTTTTTTGGAATTTTTCATTATTTGTTTGCATTTAGGTGAAAGATAAGACTTTAAATATACTGTCTGAAAAAAATCTTTTTGAAATTTTCTGTAGAAATGAGTGATTTGGTCAGGTAAATAAAGGTGGAATTTCCTCTTCTCGGAAGCTCTCTGGCTTCATCCTTACCGGTGTCCTTATGTTTGGGGTTACCAGGAGAGAATGAGCTGGTAGACTTTCTGAATTTTTGATATGATTTGGGATAAAAGTCAAACTTTATGCACACCAAATCTTATTAGAATAGAGCAGGTGGAATTTTTTTTAATTGCCATTATGTTTTAATAGACAAATAGGGGAAACTAACTGTGTTCTCGGGCCATCTGACAGATAGAGGTCATTTTGTCGACATAAAAAGTACCCGTATGTAAAATGCTAACGCCCCAAAACAGCGCCACCTATAATTTTTTCTTCGTCGTTTTTGAGCACGATGCTCCGTTCTTTAGGGAATTAAAACTTTAAATTAACTGAAACATACAATAGTAAGTATAGAAAACATATTTAAATATATATATTTACATGATTAACTAGGTATGATATGCTGGCAATATGCGCAATGATCTTTAATTCCAGTTTGAAAAGGAGTTTGTTCCGTATGTTAAAATGGCGGATTTCAATGTTTACATTTTTTCGTCAAAGTAATAGCTGACACAATTTCATATCCAATCATTTATGAGCAATTTTATTATTGTTTTTTGAAGATCATCCAATTAAATTTACCGTTATAAAGTGGCTACACGTTACCAGCCATCGTTACATAACCACGTTGTTTTCGAAGAGGACTTCTCACGGAAGGTTGTATTAGCAATTTTCTCCAGAAAAAAACACAATTGTTTTGTAATATCTCCATATATTAAGCTCTTGTAACAACACACACATACTTATAACATCTACGAAGTATCCAGACGTGTTTTGTTGTTAATCTAAACACAAATCTGTGTAAATTCAACCGATTTAGGTCCTTGTTTATCAGTTCCAATACACGCGGCCATCCTTTTTTATTCAACATGTACATGTATTTTCATACGTTGTTGTCCCTGTACACTTAGCATTACTTTATTCTTTAATTGTAACGGGCATTATATTGATTGATTGATTGATTGATTGATTGATTGTTAATAGTTGGACAATGCCACAAAACACTAATTGTAGCTTGGTACATAGTGGAAGGGAGCCAGGCCCCTGTAAAATTTGTGGCACACATGATCAGACAAAGCGTTATGTTCATATGTGTCAGAAAAAGGATAGATTACCTGCATATTATAAATATGTAAAGGAACATCATTCTATAGAAGATGAAGATTGCATTTGCAGGAAATGTGATGCAAAGTTAACAAGGGACAGTCGTCTCTTGAGCGATGATGTTACACCCCCTACTAAACGCAGAAGTCTAGAATTCTGTGATAGTGCAAGTAATGCACCAGATTTTTCTGGATCTATTTCAGGTGCATGTTCCACTTTCAGTGATTGTGCAAGTGTTGCACCAGATTCATGTGTTTCTATTTCAGGTTCATGTTTCCTTTCATCTTTACATTGTGATATATCATGTAGGGTTGCTTCAGTTGAGCCCCACAAGTTTAAGAATTGCTTTAAGACTTGGGACTCTGTCTCAGCAGCCCCTTCCTGATTCCAGTGATGTTAAGGTTACATTATGCGAGGATCATTACAGAGAGTATCAGAAATGTGTTCATGATATAAACTGTTGTATATGTGACAAATCTTTAAAATATTCAAAAAAGTTTGTTACTATATCTCCAGATAAACATGACCATTTCAACCTGTACATTACAGAAGAATTAAATGTTGAAAAAGAAATAGAATCTGAAAGCATGATAGTATGTTTGAGTTGCTATAGATCATACAACGTGTTTTCAAAATCTACTAATTTCACATTAATTCATGCACAGTCTGATGGATTTTAGTTGATTGTTTACAGGAGTTTGATGAGATTGATATTAAATCAGTTGACGTCACAAACATTGATTTATTTTGTTTAGGATGATTCTGGCAGAAGTTGTAAACAAGTTTTTGACATATAAACCACTTTTACTGCAGTCTTTATACTCAGAATATTGTGGACATGTCTCAAAATTGTGCAACACTTTAAACATTTCATTAAATGTTGAGAGTGAAAATAGAACTAAGCATGATATTAGGTGGATTTTTAAAATGCTTAAGTCATGCTTAGGTTCTGCACTTCACTATTGGGTGCCAGAGGGTTTGAAGACAGGTAGGATGGTATATAGAGTAGGTACAGACTTCATGCGCTGTGCACATTCACAGCTTCATGGTCATAAAAAGAGTATTGATGAACTTCAAGCTGTGAATAAGGCCTTGCAGATTAAACTTGATGACTTGTCAGAAAGTTTGCAGGCAATGAAGAAGATTGAATGTCTCACCAGAGAGTGTATTAAGTCATATGTTTCTTCAAGTGTTAATTCTTCTGAACTACCTGATATTAGATGCTTTGATGTGCATGATGAGATACGGAAGCTTGACCCTGTTCTTTGGAATTTCATTTATAGACTTACTGCAAATGAAATTGGGGAGAAAGAATTGCGCAGAGATGTGTTTAATTCATGGGAAAACAGCTATTTAGGTATAGATGATTCATGTTTGAGATTATTTCCTAGGCTTTTTATTGCTAGCTGCATTTTTAATGCTCAAAGTTCTAAATGTGGTCAACCCCTTCATTTGCTTCTAAGTGATGTCTTGGACAAATACACTGGTTTTTCTACAGAACTTTTAGCAATTAGCAATCGACTTGGTGCAACTGTTTCGAAGGAGTCATTGAAGCGTTTTATTAGTAGTAGGTGCATTCAGCTTGATAAAGAACCTAATTTGTTAAGTTCAGACAGTTTCACTGTTGCATCTTTTGACAATTTGGATAAAAACCAAAAGTATGCTATAGTTGGGACAGGAGCAAACAAATCAGGTTTTCATGGCACGACTATTCAAGCAGTTACACCAAAGCCGAGTGTTAAGCATGATTTTACGTATGTTCCAAAGCCATCTGAGTCTAGTGATCCCGATCAGAGTGCTTCGGAAACCGGTGTAAAATCAGTATCTAGGAGTATTCCATCTGATTTGATTAAGGCCTTAAGGGAACCTGGAGACAACATTGGTGAACCTTCAAACATTAAAGTAAATAGGTTTACTCGATTATCTTTAGATGGTTTTTCCATATCTGAGGCGGAGAAAGTTGCGTGGGATAAACATGTGTCAGATTTGTCTGCGTACTGTTTCTCTAAATCAGTGTTGAAAACAAATCATATTGTACTTCCTGGTCTTAAGGCTTATTTAGCATATGACTGCAGCCAGACAGAGATTTCTGAGTTTCACTTAATTGCAGTTTTGGATGAAACAGCTGACTCCAAAGCTACAGTTGAGTTGACACTCAATATTTTGTATGAGAAGTTCAAGGTTGGAACTAAGATCAACTATTTAGTTGTAGTTGGTGATGGTAAGTCTTACGATATTCTCATTAAGCTGAAATCAGAATATGGTAATGCACTAGATTGGGTTTTGCCATACCCTGGAGATTGGCATATTCTGAAAAACCTGCTACCAGTGTTTATGAAAATATACTATGATGCTGGTCTGAAAGAACTAGCTGTCAAGTTTTATCATGGTGCCACTCTGAAGGTGTTAACAGAGTGCACTAGATTTCCCATGACCCACCGGTTTTTATCACATGTTTGGGAAGCCATGTTCAGATATCAGGTAGAGTCTTTCATGAGGTCACACAGGTCACCAGGTGTTGCTTGTTTTGATAATGATTTTCAGAAAATCATTTCTGTCATTTTGGAAAGTGCTGACATTACAGTTAGTAGAGACTGTAATGGGAATCTTGAAGGTGATATTCAAGATTTCAAGGTATGGTCTTCTGTTTTGGAACAGAAGGATAGGTTTTCTATGATGTTGCAAGGTGTACAAGTCGAATTCGATGAATGGCGTAAGCAATCAAGTGAAAAAAGCGAGACATTTCGTTTTTGGGATAATTTCATTCATGTAGACTTTATGGCATACCTTGGTCTATACGTTGCCATTAGGGAACAGAATTGGGATTTACGAAATGCCTCGCTGAAGAACTTGACTTGCCTTTTCACTGCTTTTGACAGGCATAATTACATGCGTATGATTCCTTATCACTTTGCTGACCTACTTACATTCCCTCTCGATGTCATATACCATTTTAAGGCTGGTTGCTTTGCAGTGTCTTTGTCTGGGGATAATTTTTTTTCAGTGGCTCTTGATGAAGCTCATGAGATGGAGATCAACCTCAAGACCAAAAAGGCAATAAACACCTTCAGTTTACCTTCATTGACTGCCATGACATATTATCTGCCTTACAGAGCTGAAACATTGCATAATCTGAAGGTGAAGTTAGATATTGAAAGTGGTCAGTCAGGTGAACGCAAGGAATTGTCAAAGTCTTACATTCATAGTGAAGAGCAGACCATTTTCCAATATGTGGAAAAATTGAAGGTTTCCTCACTATTTGTTGACGATTTGGTAGGTAATCTTCATCACATATTTACACACACCACCGCTACTAGTGACCAGGCAGAATCCCTTTTGAGGTACAGGTACTATGGTAGTGAGGACATGAATAATTATATTCAGTGTTTCTTGATCAGGGTCCCCGATATTTCAGTTAAGCAGCCACACAGGAAAAGGCGAAACCTTAAAACCTTTTCTTCTCCCAAGGTGACTGTTCATAAGCAGAAGAAAGAGATCAAGGATAATAAGACTGTGATCTCTTGTTTACGCAAGCAAATAGCTTTTTCAAAACTCTCCTCAGAACCAGTTTCTGATCTGGACCAGTTTTTGGCTTTGCCTAGAGCTATTTGTGATGCGGAAGGCATTCCCCTGAAAGGTCAGAAGTCATTGTCCCTTCATCATTTTAGGTCATGCTATCCTGATGCCTTCCTTTCTGCTTTACTCACAGAGACAGGACTTACTGCAGTTATACTGGAAGGCATGTTTATGATTAACTCCAACCCAGCCCCTCAGCATAAGACCTTTGGAGATTACGCTAAGTTTATATTTGATAGGTGGATTGTTAGGTCATATAAGCAGTTTTCTGCTTCAGAAATCCATGTTGTGTTTGACCACCCAAACAGGCATGGTTGTAGTCCGAAGGATGTGGAGAGGTCACGAAGAGATAGTAGTGTTCAGGCGACTGACTCTACTGTGTTAAGTTCAGTGGTACATGAAGGTCTTTTGCTGCCTTCCAGTTGGAGGTCTTTTCTAGCCAACCGTGAAAACAAGAGAAACTTGGTGAATTTTTTGTCCTATGAGCTTTTAAGACTAGCATTGTCATTTTTCATAGATGGATTGTGTACTGTCATTACAGCTGGTGGTTTTGACGACGACAACCGTGACAAAGCACTTGGGATCTCTTATCTTCACGTTGGCATTGTAGAGTTTGCACAGCTGTCTGCAAATCACGAAGAAGGTGATACACGGGTTTGGTTACATGCGTCTCAGGCAGCTGCCAGTCGAGTTATTATTTATAGTCCTGATACAGACACCTTTTTTATTGGTCTCCCTGTTGTTAAATCTCTGAGGAAGTCTGTTTTTGTACAGACTAAGGAGACTCCCTATGAGAAGACTTTTATAGATATGATGAGCTTCCTTTCACTTGTTTCTCATGACCTCTCTCTGCAAGGTATACATGATATTGAATCATGCATTCAGATGTTGTATATTTGCAGTGGGTGTGATTTTGTGTCATTCTTCCATGGTTGTGGTAAGAAAGCATTTTTAGATGGCTTTTACCAGAATGCACAGTTTATTGCAGGTGATTTGAACCTTTCCACTCACGATGAAACAGGGCTATGTTCATTTTATAGATTGGTAGCATCAGTATACTTTGCTAAACATAGACCTGCTTTTCGGCCATCTGCTTCTATTAGTGAATTATATAACACTATTGAACTGGGTGACGGATTAGAAAGTCACACAGCATTGGTTAAGATCATACGTGAGCATATGTGGGAGCGTATACAATCTGAGGATAATATGCTCCCCAATTCCGATGCTTTACAGCTTCATTGGGATAGAAGTTGTTGGGTTGCCAAGTACTGGAAGCAAGCACTTGATAATTCTATGCATTTAGAACCCATAGACAAATCTAGTTGGATTATTAAAAACACAATTGTATCTGTAGTTTGGGATTCTGATGTAAACATAGATAAAGTGGAGAAAACTATTAAGTGGTACACCAAGGGTTGCTCTTGCAAAAGTGGTTGTACCACTAATAGATGCAGTTGCAGGAAGTCTGGTCTTAGTGTTGGTGGTTATTGTGGTCCAGGTTGTAAGTGTCAGAACTGTAAGAACATTGCTAGTTGTCAAAATGAACTTCCAGAGTTGTTTGATGAATTAGAATGTTTTTCTGATATTGAGTTAGATGCTTGTAGCGATATTGATTCTGATTCCAATTCTGATGAAGGTGAGGATGAAGTGCAAATTGCCCCATCTCACCCATCAGAAGAATTTCAGCAATATTGGGATACTTTTGGATTTTTAACAGGTGAGCTAGTACCAGATCTGTAAATCTGCCGAGTATTTCTTCGCACCTTACAATTGATTCATTTTGTTTAAAGACCCTTCCAATACAACCATGCCTTGCTGTTTTTATATAACACTAGGATTTTTAAGTTTAGTCCATTTTCCTAGCACAATACGGTCTATTTAAAATAGCAGCCCCAAAGTCCATTAAAGAATGTATTGATTGACGTTTAACACCACTTTAATCACTGTTGGACAGTGGAATTGTTATGGTCGTCTATTTTTGTTGGTAGAGGAACCTGCAGAGAACCACTGACATTCAGAGTCAATTAAGTAAATATATGTTAAGTCCATGAAAAAAAAAAATCAAGCATACTTTTCTTATCAGGTGTTTTTGCAATTTACATTAAAGTTTAATATCAGTAACGTTTCCGTCAAGTTAAAAAAATCAGTCCTATTCAATAATGTCCGCCGAAGTGACTTCCTTCGAAAAAGTATGTTTATGCAAATGCATTGTCAAGGATACACAATTGTTAAGATTATTTTTTAAATTTATATCAAAGGCTTATATCTTATGTATCAAGTTTGGAAAATGAGCTCTGAAGGTTATTTCTATTATTATTTCAATAATAACATCCAGTTATGATAAAATACATTGTAAATGATAAGTAATTGAAGACCTATTGGTGACCTTCCGCTGTTGTCTGTTCTATGGTCGGGTTGTTGTCTCTTTGACATATTCCCCATTCTCATTCTCAATTTTATACATATTAAATTAGGAGATAAGGTATGAATGCCAACGAGACCGCTATCCTTGTGCAGTGGATTTAAGCAACTATCAGTGTAAGAATGGCATTCAACAATGAGCAAAGCTCAATCTGTTCTATCATCTTTATTTACCCAACATGTGAAACATTGCTGACTGAAAAGAAATTATCTCCCTGTGTGTATTTAGTTTCATACATTTGTCTCCTGCATTTTGTAATTTGTAGAATATGTTTAATTTCCTCCTCTGCTGAAAAGTTATTTTTGTGTAGTTATCATTCTTATTCATTTTTCAAATAACTCCCCTACTCCACCATTCACCTATCCCCTTTATCCACCCCATCTACCTATTCCCTACTCCACCCAACCCTCATTTAAGTACACAGCAAGGTTTGGTTGTATCTGTTGTGTTTTTAATATGGATGATATGTATCGGCTGTATGGTGTGTTCCTGTTAATTCCATTGTATCAATATATATGTTACAGTACAAATTGAAATACACTAGAATCCAGAATCCCCCAAGTAAAAATTTGAAATCAAATATCTATCATTATGATTCATTTTTATCAACTACAATATTTGAAATTACTAATCAGAGATTAAGGACAACTCCAAAATTGATGATCTTTAATATATACTTGTATATTAGTTTGATCCGTTTTTTTAATAATACATATATCATGTATATTTACATTTAAGTTTTGCTGGAAAGTTAAAGTACATCATCTGAACTTGTGGTACTGTGAATTTTGAACAAGAATGAAAGATTATGGTATAATTACCAGTGAGACAGCACTCCAGCAATAAAAATAAGAAGATTTCGTATAATAACCAGAGAGACAGTATTCCACAAAAAAAATATTTGGTATAAAGCCATGATAGCCAGTGAAACAGAACTCCAACAATAAAAATAAACATTTTCTACAATAACCAGTGAGGCAGTATTCCACCAAAAATAATTATGTGGTATATGGCCATGATAGCCAGTGAGACAACACTCCAGCAATAAAAATAAACATTTTGTATATTAACCAGTGAGGCAGTATTTCCCCAAAAACAATTATGTGGTATATGGCCATGATAGCCAGTGAGACAGCACTCCAGCAAAAAAAATAAACATTTTGTATATTAACCAGTGAGGCAGTATTTCCCCAAAAACAATTATGTGGTATATGGCCATGATAGCCAGTGAGACAGCACTCCAGCAATAAAAATAAGATGATTTTGTATATTAACCAGTGAGACAGTATTCCACCAACAAAGAATAATCCCTATGTGGTATATAGCCAGTGAGACAGCAGTCCACCAATTTGTGCGAAGAGGATTCTAAATCCTAATGAATTTCAATTAGTACTGTAGCATACTGTATATCCAGTACTTGCAACCACTTTTAAAATGAGTTTATTGAATTATGGCCAAAAACCCCTTATAAGTAATGGTTTTAAGATTAATGTAAATGATGAACATGACTAGTTTTTGGACACATTGACAAAGGGTTGAAGGGAAGGGAAATAATAATGTACAACATTATCATATTAATTTCAGTTATTTTATTTTTCAATTGGAGGCCAGAAATGACCATTTATACTGTTGTATCTGTGTATTCAGAGCATCTTAATTTCTCATTAATTTACTTTAAATTTATTCCTGTTTGAAAAAAACTGGTGTATTAATTTTTTTTTTTATTTCTTTTTTTACAAATTTAAAATTATATTATATGGTAATAATGTCAGCATTCCTTAAGTCTAAATATTAAATTTTGCAATAAAGACTAGTACTTTAAATGTCTCTTATCTGCTTATCTAAACTATGCACTCATAGTTCATAAAGTTAAAACGAAATGTTTTTTACATACTCTAATATTTGATATAGCATGCATACTTGTACAAATGTATTAGGTCATTTTCTGGTGTTTACTTAAGATTGCTACTTAAACAAAGCCCTTTATTTTACTTTCTTATCGTATACACTTTTCAGGTGTATTCAGGGTAAGCATAGTTATTAGTTAATTTTTTATATTTTTTCACAAATTATGAGTAAATTAGATTTAGTTTGTGTTCAAGTACCAGAGAAACATAATGTTCTGGTGCTTGGACATAGTTTTGTTGCTCGTTTGGGAAATGATGTTTCTAAGATTTCTTCTTTAAGACCTGATTTTGACCTTGATCAGGCTGTAGTTCACTGTCTTGGTTTCAGGGGGGGGTGTTATCAGTGACCTTATTGAAGATCTGTCAGGGAGACTTCACAGCAAACTCCATAGTTTTCGTCGAGAAATGGTGATACTACAGATTGGTGGCAACGATATTGATAAAGCAAAAGATTATCATCCACAGTTGTACATGGAGTCTGTGAAGCATTTCATCACAAAGCTCCAGAGCGTATACCAGGTACAAAAAGTTGTTCTGTGCGAGATTTTTCCTCGTCTTAAAGTCCGGGAAACTGATGTTGACTTTAATAATGAGGAAAAAGATAAGTTGAATAGGGAGTTGGATGCTCACTATTCAGTTAGGCATGCATCACCTGGTGTTGTGTTTTGGTACTACAGGGGTGGTATAACAAGTTCAGAGGGTTATTTTAGTAAGCGTGATGGTGTTCATTTTAATGATGAAGGTACTAAACGTTTTTATTTTAGTATCAGAAGGGCTATTGGAAGTATTTACCCAGAATGGTAGTTCAATAGTCCTTCACGTTTGGAATTAAAAGAAGTTCTTACTGTCTGCATGTGCCTAACTAAGTACCTGGGTTCTTCTGTTACGAAGTTTTCGTCTGTCATATGTCTATTTTCCTTGACCTCGTAAGGATAACTATATTTGGTATATATATATAGGTTCCTTTCAATATGTACATGTCTATATTTGATGTATTGAATGATTGACAAGGTTTAGTTGTTTTGGTTTGATATATCTCTCAGATCTATACTATTTCAGCATTAGGGCTACTTTATTTGGTGTATTGAATGATTAGGGCTACTATATTTGGTGTATTGAATGATTAGGGCTACTATATTTGGTGTATTGAATGATTAGGGCTACTATATTTGGTATATTGAATGATTAGGGCTACTATATTTGGTGTATTGAATGATTAGGGCTACTATATTTGGTATATTGAATGATTAGGGCTACTATATTTGGTGTATTGAATGATTAGGGCTACTATATTTGGTGTATTGAATGATTAGGGCTACTATATTTGGTGTATTGAATGATTAGGGCTACTATATTTGGTGTATTGAATGATTAGGGCTACTATATTTGGTGTATTGAATGATTAGGGCTACTATATTTGGTATATTGAATGATTAGGGCTACTATATTTGGTATATTGAATGATTAGGGCTACTATATTTGGTGTATTGAATGATTAGGGCTACTATATTTGGTGTATTGAATGATTAGGGCTACTATATTTGGTGTATTGAATGATTAGGGCTACTATATTTGGTGTATTGAATGATTAGGGCTACTATATTTGGTGTATTGAATGATTAGGGCTACTATATTTGGTGTATTGAATGATAAGGGCTACTATATTTGGTGTATTGAATGATTAGGGCTACTATATTTGGTGTATTGAATGATTAGGGCTACTATATTTGGTGTATTGAATGATAAGGGCTACTATATTTGGTGTATTGAATGATTAGGGCTACTATATTTGGTGTATTGAATGATTAGGGCTACTATATTTGGTGTATTGAATGATAAGGGCTACTATATTTGGTGTATTGAATGAGTGTAAGGTGTGAGTTTCCGTTTGGCAGGTTTCATCCCAATGTGACTTTAAACTTGTAGGGTTCATTGTTCAATGTTTCGTTTTTGTTGTTTTGTCTCTTTCTTGTATATTACATTTGGTGTATTAAATGACGAAGGAATACATGTATGTCTGGCAGGTTTCATACATCCTTGACTTTTTTCATGGTTCATTGGTCAATGATAATTTTTCACTGATTTGTCAGTTTATCAGATATTGTTTAACTATATTTGGTGTAATGGAATGATTTACAGCTCTGGAGCTTTGTGATGAAATGCCTTGTGATGAGGTGTAAATTACAAAAAACATACATTTGTTCAATTTTTCAATTAATTTTAGCCCCTTCTACCAAATTCTTATTTCCAATAAATATTGAATAATGAAATATTTATATTTAAAGAACAAAAAAAAATCATTTTACATGGAAATTTAACTTTGTGTCCGTTTCTTAACACCTTGCAAAGGAAAAGTTTAGGTCACCTTTAAATGATTTTAAGTTAATTCATTTTTAAAACCCCTTTCATATTATAATAGGTAAAGTTCATTTCACTTTCCATAAATAATCCAACAAATTTTAAAGAAAGACATCCCTGAATTTGATATATATAGGAAACAAATGAGATATTTTTTTTCTTATATAAATGAAGTTATCTAATTTTCTTTATTTTTTTTAAGTTGTCTATTTAAATCATTTCATTTCTGTTTTTAAGTTACTTGAGAAATACATGAAATATGGGTTGGTTAATCTAGAAGAAAATTATTAAAATTTTTACTATTTAAAAGTTAATCGCTTTAAACTGCCATACAACTTCATGGAGGGTGGTAGATCATTGTCTACAATGTTTTTCATGTTGTTGGGAACAGTTTAAAAACATTTCATTTTGTTGAATGATTTTTTTTATTGCTAATTTAATAATTATAATAAGTTATTTATGGGTTATTTGAAACTTATGACTGACGAACATTTGAAGAAATATATGGAATAGATGGAACTTTGTTGTTATTAAATGTAGTGAAATGAAAAGGAACTTGAAATAAAAGGTATCGTCCTGAACATGCATGAAGTATTTGCCACTGGACGTAAAGCAAACAACAATCAATCAATAAATAAAATGTACAACTTCATGGAGAATGGTAGATCATTGTCTACAATGTTTTTCATGTTGTTGGTAAAACATTTGAATTTCGTTGGGGCTGAAATATTCTGTGTTATGGTATTACTAAGTCCGTCATTGACTTCTTTTGTGTGTAATCTCAATAATTTTAGGGCATACGAAACAGTTACAGGGGTGGTAATGTAATCGCTTACAAAAAGAAATTTGGCAACATTTGGAAAACAATTATTTTAAGAAAACTTGAGAAGAGAAGACGTTCAAATTTTATTTTATATTATTTTGTAATTATCTTTTAAAACAAGAAGTGTTGGTATGTTAGCAAAGATAAGAAATGTCCAAGAAACCAGAAATTCTAGTCATGTGCAAAATTAATACTCCATTTATCTCCAAAAATTAGCACATGAAGCTTTATTTTTTCATTTCAAATTTGAATTGACTGAAGGGAAAAAAAGCTTGTATTCAAACTTTCATCAAAATATCAGTGTGGGATTAAAACTGTATAGTATGCCCTTTAAGTGTTTCTGTACCAATTTAAGCTAAATATATATTGGAATTTTTAACTCTTAATGTTTTTGATTTAGGAATAAAAATTGACCATTTTAGTGGATTTAAAGATGTTAATAAAATTCAAGCACAATTTTAAAAATTCATATTGCTCTTTCATAGCTTTTTTAATGTTTAAGAAAGTTCTTTTGCTTAAATTTTTTGGGGAAGAGTGTTACTAATGATTTTGCTGAAGGAAAGAAAAATCCAGTAAAGAGCTTATTTGTAAGAGATTTGTTAAATGTAATTTTACTCCTTAATTCCAATCAATTTATCAAAAGTACATTTTTTTCTCCTTATTGCAATGGCTGTATTGTGCTCCTTTGATAAAACATTGTTATCTTTTGGCTATGGAAGGGGTTGTAGATTAATAGTTATTGTATTTGAAGATTGAGTGTTAAAAATATTGCAGATTATGAAATCATTATTTTACATTAATTTTTAACTAAAATTCCCAATATCCCTTTTCATGAATGAACAGTAACATAATGATGATTTCATTTACAATTCTTTAATTTATGTATCAGAGAAGTGGCAATGAAATCACATTTGGTTATTTAAATCACTTTTCATGTTGGTTTTTTGTCCCAAAGTGTTCCAGGCGATACAAAGGCATGCTGTTTCCAGCAGGGTAAACAAGTTTGTGATGAGGTCAGTTAAGTTGTTAAAGTTGATAAGGTCTTCTGTTAAAGTTTGGGTAATGTCAGTTTTAAGGAATTAAATGATATGCGCTATACCCCATTTTCATGGATTTTATTTTTACTTTTTCTCTGAGTTGTGGTCTGTTGATTTTGGGAAAAAAGGACAAAAGATACTAGAGGAACATTAGAACTCATAAGTCATTGTAAGTCAAAGATAAACTGATGAATCTTGATAAAAAGTAAAGGACCTAAAGGCATACAAAACACAACATAGAAAACTATACACTATGAACCCACATGAACGCCACCAAAAAATTGAGGTGATCTCCGGTGCTCTGGAAGGATAATTAAGCAGATCCTGCTCCACATGTTTATAGCTTTGTTAAAATCTTAAGTTTGTGGGGAAGTCAATAATATTGTTTGCAGTTGTATTAGCCCAGCACATTCAGTTTTTCATTGAAGATATTTTGGCCTTGTCCACACATTCCTGGTCTGTTTACTTGTCAACATTTGCTGAGTTTATGTGTTTAAGTTCATGATAATGTCTGGTTTTAGAAGGAACCACTTACTATAAATAAAAATGGTAAATGATATTTGGATCTTTGAATATTAGTTTGATGAATAGTATGTTTAAATTTCAATATTTGTATGTTACTATAAAAAGATTAGGCGAGACATTTCTCTATACGTCAACAGCTTATGTACTGTTAATTGGTAGTCTATACAAGTCACTTCAGTCAAATCCAACATGCAAGGTACATGGTTTTAAATTAGATAAAATGGATGAATAAAGATGGAGAAATAGTTTATTTAAATAAGGACAAGTGGTATGATAGTGATTACGACTTTAGACCAATGTTTAAATGATGTGGATGTACAATGTAAGCAACTATAGTTCACCTTCAATTATGAGTGAAACCCATACTGACAGTTCGGCATACAAAAAATAAAACATCAATTTATTTACCAATTCAAACAATCTCCTGTGTCCTTACTTGGAACAGACACATAAAAAGTATGGCAAGTTAAATGTTTTAAATCCTCAACACCTGGAGAGTCGTGATTTGCTGAACTTTACAGATTGCCTGATTGGTACCAAGCACAAAAACAAGTTACAAAACCAGAGTCATTACGCATAATATAGATATAAGAAGATGTGGTATGATTGCCAATGAGACAACTCTCAATTCAAATCATAATTTGTAAAAGTAAACCATTATATGTCAAAGACTTAACTGATTTTAATAACCAAAGTTTGAACATTGACACATTTTCAGGTTATAATATTTTGTAAGTCCATTTAAGTTTTCTTTTGAGGTGAATGTGCTTACTAATTTTATCCTTCTGAATACAGGGTATTCCTAATATAGTGTAGATTAGCATTTAGTTTTTCCTTTGCTGAAGCCATATAACATAGAGTTCTTGTGTATTCCTCTTACTTGTAGATTTAATATTATAGTACTTGTTAATTTTGTTGCCAGTAAACCACACAACATAGTATTGCTTATGCTATTTTCCTATTACTCTTTTAACAGAATAGTTGCTTATTCAATTTGCATGTAAATTATATAACAAAGTATTTGCTTATTCCTGTTGCATACTAATTTTTATACGCCCGTTTACATGGACGTATTATGGTATACCGTTGTCCGTCTGTCCATCCGTCCGTCTGTGCGTCCGTCGTCAACATGTCGGACATTAACTCAAAAATGCTTTAACTAATTTGCATAAAATTTTGGTAAATTGTTTATATCTATTGACGTGAGCTCCCTTTCGTTTTTTATAAATTTTAGATTTTACGTTTCCGAGTTATGGGGTTTTATTCATTAAAAAAAGGGGGATTTTCCAGTTTTCTGACAATAACTCAAGAATGCTTTCACCAACTTGCAAGAAATTGTGGTGAATTGTTTATATCTATTGACATGAGCTCCCTTTCAATTTTTATATATTTTAGATTTTACGTTTTCGAGTTACAGGGTTTTATTCATAAAAAAAGGGGGATTTTCCAGTTTTCTGATAAAAAATCAAAACTGCTTTCAGCAGTTCTTATGAAACTTTGGTGAATTGTTTATATCTATTGATGTAAGCTCCATTTAGAATTTTATAAAGTTTTCATTTATCATTTCTGAGTTATGGGGTTTTATTCATTAAAAAAGGGGGCATTTTCCAGTTTTCCGACAATAACTTCAGCAGTTCTTATGAAACTTTGGTGAATTTTTTATATCTATTGATGTAATCTCCATTTAGAATTTTATAAATTTTTCATTTATCATTTCTGAATTATGGGGTTTTATTCATGAAAAAAGGTGGGATTTTCCAGTTTTCGGACAATAACTCAAAAATGCTGTCAGCAATTCTCATGAAACTTTGGTGAATTGTTTAAATCTATTGATTTAAGCTCCCTTTACATTTTCATAAATTTCTAATTTGACATTGAGAATTAATTGAACTTTATTTGTTTATAGTCTGACAACAGATTTACTAAGTATTGCGCAACAGCACAGTGTATTGCACAACAGCAAGAAATCTTTAATTGAATATAAATTAAATTCATATAACTAATTTCAAGTTCTTTGACTACATTCATTCAGAAACCTATAATATGTCAAATATTTAATTACAATCCAAATTCAGACCTGTATCAAGCTTGAATATTGTGTCCATTTTTGCCCCAACTGTTCAGGGTTGGACCTCTGCAGGCGTATCCAGCTGCGCTCAGCGAAGCAGTTTATTTAACAGAGTTCTTGTCTATTAACATAGAGAATTACTTTTGCATGTAATTGTATTAGAAAATGAATATCACATAATTTAAGTGAAGTCATTGGTAAGTGACTATGAGTTACACACAATGTATCATAATACCCCCTGTTGTGACAGGATATATTTATTCTGGTTAATGACTGGCTGTATATTTAGTTGCACATCAAATACATGTACATGTACAAGTTGCTCCCTTTTTATTTTTTCATCTTTTTTTCTTATTAATTTATTCAAACATATTTCATTTCATGTATACTGCGAGGATGCTGGAGAGGTGTAAGGAAAACAGATATTTATGAGTTTATTTTTTTTACTTATTTGTTAGTTCGGTTAACTTTTAGTTATTTCATGATTTACTGCTTTGCTTTGTTTTTGTTTTTTTATTTTCCTGTAAGAACAGTATTGAATATCAACATAGTTTGGTTTAAATTTAAAATTGCAGTACAGTTCATTTATATGTGTACCTTTTATTAAATTATAATGCAAAAACATTTAATATATATTTCCAAAAAGCATAAACATATAGTATAAACTTTTAACAGATCCCTTTTCCTATATTCATAATTCAATTAAAAATTAAAAGAAATCTGCTTTTGCTAAAACTTTGTAGAACTTTTTAATTTTAATTTAAGAAAAAACACAAACTTCTTTTGGCATTCATGTGAATTGTATAATACCATATTGCATTTCAGATTTTTCTTTAGTTTTATTTTTACTTTGTTCTTCATGTTTTAAATCCATTTCTGGCTTTTGGATGTTTGAATGTCTCTTGATTTAAAGCCAGCAGTAGAACTTGTACATCTGATATAATTTCTAATCTAAAAAGATGATATAATTAAAATGTTAATATTCTGTTCACATCAAATAATGTTTTATTGCTTAGATATCAATATTCACAATTGTCAAGGAAATATTGTCTACATTTTCAATTTGTACATAGATTGGATAAAATTGTAAAAAAAGTTCTTTTCTAAATGTAACACGAGTTCTGCTGATGAATCAACAACCGAATTGGATATAAATCCTTTCTATTGTTGGATCGCTAGAGGGCGCTGCAAGGGTACTGCAGTGTATCCACCAATAAAACCGGTGGGCGTGTTTATTTCTATCTTTTTTTATTTTATTTTAAGTGAAATACATACTCTGACCCTGAATAGTTTTTTGTATATCAATTTTTTGGTTTGAAATCATTTATTCATTGTTGGCCAAAATTCAACAATTATTAATTTTAAGGTTCTAGTTTCATCTGAATTTTTTTATTTAAATTTTTACCTTAGAAAAAAGGCTATCATGTCATAAAATGTAACCTTTTCTTCGCAGGTCATTTAAAAAACCCTGATAGTTTGCTATTTACATACTGTCTAGAAATAATTTTATGAGCAGCATTCAACCACAGAATCTCTAGCATATTTGTTAAGTCTCCCCTTTTGACAATTAAATTTAATGAATATATTATTTGCTAGCCTTTGCATGTTTGAAAATTTAATTGTCTGGAGTTTAGGGAAGTTCCTCAAAAAGCAATTTCTCTCTTATAAGATTTATAAATTTGGAAGTTTTTATAACCCTGGAAGTACATGAACAAATGCAATATTCAATCATTTCATATCTATTTTTGTGTAATCAAAATTTAAATGGATATCAATTATTGACTAACGATTTAAGGAAACAACGAAATATTTTAAACTGTTATCATGCATTACTCAGATTACTGTTCAGTTTTACTGAATAACCATGCACTTCCTTCGTTGCGTGGACCTAGTTATCTCCCTTTGATCTCCGCTTCGCCACGAATAAGCTGACACAATTGCGTATCCGGGGAATTTATGATCTATAATTAATTTATAAGATCCAGAAAATGGTTTTACTTCATATTTTATACCCCTCCATACGTTACCAAACCCATTTAAGAAATGATTTGGGATTTTCCGTAGACCTACGCAAATTTTCCAAAAAAATTTTCAACTTCCATCGTTGTTTTAGAATACTTTTATAACACCTTTCATAAATGAGTATACATAATAATTAAGCTTATTCACTCAAGATTTGGACCCTATAAGTTTTATTTATGTACGAGTTACAATTAGACGATACGAGGTAAAAAACCAAGAGGTGTACACGTTCACAAGAAAACGGTAAACTCTGACCTTTTATCACGTGACCAATGTCTTGAACTTAGACGCCATTAAATCGTTTGCCATTCAACTGCTACAGCCGTGTCCTAAATTTAGATAAGAAAAACGAAAATGCGCATTCACGAGTGAAATTAGTATTATTGGAATTTTTGAGAACGCAAACCGATAGTGTGCGTTTGAAATGTGATCTATAATGTGAATGAATCAAGACGTGTAGGATAGTTGGGCAACCAGAGACATATAATATATACATAATGTATTATATGTCTCTGGGGCAACACAGTGAATACAATTTTCAAAACCGTACCATAGTACAAATATGTAGATGTTATAAGGTTAAACAATAAAAACAAACCAAAAAAAATAGAATTGAAATTTTATAATAAACATACGTTCCTGTTAGTAATTTTTTTCCGAAATTTTTTAATATATATACATGTAGTAACAATAAACACAAACGTCAAGTATTTACGGACGGACATTTTATTTATCAAATGAATCTATTTTTAAATTCTTCCCATTCCACTATATGAATAGATTACTATACAAAATATAAGCAAAGACTTATAAATCCATACTAAAACAGTACAAAAAAATTTACATTATGATAGTACTTATTTAAATTTTGTTATGATTATTGTAAATTATTATTACGTTTTTTTGTGAGCTGCAAGGATTTAAAATGTTTGTGAATTGAAAACACACAAGTATTTTTATTCACGACCGTTTAAAATTCAAATATTTAATTAATTTATCTTACTTTCCGTTTTATGGATATATTACAATACAAAAAATAAATAACATTTACTTATAAAACCTTACTAAAACGGTAGGAAATAATTAACGTAGAAATATAATTATTATTGTTTATCAACATTTTTTTTGTATGATGCAAGGATTTATTCAGATTTAATTATTATGCATGTTTCATTTATAAATGAATATTTAAAAATACCAAAGCAGAGTATCTTTTCGTATAAATACAATTGCAACTCTGAAAATATTCTGACTTCAATCAAGGAATTGTATATTTAAAAGGAATGGAAACGCGGTCGACTTTCAAGAAAATTGTATGATGCATCTCTGTCTCGGGTGGTGCGTTAATTAAATATACAATTCCTTGCTTCAATTTAATATTTAGTTTCTACAGAAACATAAATACAGTATATATTTTGTATATATTTCTTTGATTTCTATTGAATTAATTAAATTGAATACTTTTGATAATAATATTATCTTTCTGTTTTCCGATCTAATATACACATTTAAACCAGCATTTTCTCTCCTTGGTTGTATTTAAGAATTAGTTTCATTGTCAGTGTAAATAATATGTTTATAACTGATGCATGACTTCATTTTTCATCATTTCATTTATGGGTTAGTTTTAGTGATGCAAGGACTTTCTTAAAATTTGGGAAATATTTAAATAATGCGTTATAGACATTAGGAGACACAACAGTACAATTGAAAGGTAGGAATTGTATATGTTTCTTGATTGTGAATATGAATGTAAATCATGTAATATTTTATTGAGGAATTATCCTTTTTTATTTACAGTTTAAATCAATAAATTCAGATGAATTAGAAACTGAACTAGATTGTTATCTTAAACTTTTTGTTATATTATATGCAGACGATACAGTTTTGTTATCAGAGTCGCAAGTTGACTTACAAAAGCAACTGGATACTTTATCTGAATACTGTGAGTTGTGGAAACTGAAAGTGAATGTACAAAAAAGTAAAATTGTAATTTTCTCTAAAGGTAGACTACCTAATAATATTAAGTTTAATTATAACGATATTGTACTAGAAATTGTTAATGAGTTTACTTATCTAGGTGTCTTATTCAGTAGAACAGGAAGTTTTTTAAAGGCAAAAAAAGCACAAGCAAATAAAGCAATGTGTGCTATGTACGACGTTATCAAAAAAGGAAGATTGCACAATCTTTCTATTGAATGTCAAATTGAATTATTTGATAAGATTGTTAAACCTATTTTAATTTATGGGAGTGAAGTCTGGGGTTATAGAAAGGGTTCATATGAAATTCTGCAAACTTTTGCTTAAGGTTAAAAATTCTACACCTAATTTCATTGTCTGGAAAACAAGAAAAACTTCCTGCAATACTATACAAGTACTCATTGTATAAATATAAAAATAATATTATTTGGTTGAAACATGTTAAATCCATTCTTGATGAATCTGGTTTGTCATTTGTGTGGGATACCCAATATTTTGTAAGCGATACATGGCTATATACTATTGTTAAACAAAATCTTGTTGATCAATTTAAACAGAAATGGCACACTAACATGCAAGAATCGCCAAAAGCTATAAACTATCGTATGTATAAAGAAAACTGTGAATATTATTTATTTATATTTATTTGAATATTATTTTAAAAATTTAGATGATAGAAATATTATTACATTATGTAGATTGAGAACAGGAAATCATAGATTTCCTATTGAGACTGGTAGATGGCAAAATGTTGCAAGAGAAAATAGAAAATGCTTTAAGTTACTTTGTAATTCTGGCGACATCGGAGATGAATTTCATTATATTTTTATGTGTTCTGTATTTAATGATGGTCGTAAACAGTTTTTGAGAAAAAGATATAGAAATCAACCAAATTCATTGAAATTTAATGAACTGATGAATAGTAAAAATCTTTCTGATCTTAACAACTTGTGCAAATTTATAAGACTAATAAATATGCATTTAGGCTCTCCTGGGTAATTCATGTACTTGATATCATTTAGTTTAATATGTATACCGTAATATATGATATGAGCCTCCCTCTTGCTTCCGTATAATTTTTGTATGTCTGTACATATACATTATGTAATATTTATTGTTTAACCTACAGCTGTACTATGTAACCTATGGGAATGCAACAAGAGTATAAATCTCAATAACCGAAAATTATACCATAGCTATCTATGGTATAATTTTCACAATTATACCATGGTTTTGTTGTATTTGGTATTCGAAAAGAAAAAAAGGAAGATAGCAAGGCCTATCCGAGGCCGCCTGAATTTTTTGAAATAGGAACAACAGAGTCAGTGTGGGGCCACTAAGCTAAACTGCCCGCTTTGCACCAGCCGATATAAATGAATGCCTAGGGTGGGAATCGAACCCACATACACCAACTCCGTTGTCCTATATTTTTAAATGAATGAAAATTCGATTCAAGAACAAATTTAAAAAAAAAGTATATATAAATATATCATACTTGAAAATATAATTCGATTTTCGGTTATTGAGATGTATACTTGGATTGTAGTCCCTTCGGCTCAACTGTATAGCTACATGTAAAGGTTGAAATTTGCCGTGGTGGCTTTTTTAAGGGGGAGGGAGGGAGAAGCCATGCCCCTTTAAAGAAGCTTTATATATGGTAAATGCATAGATAATTCGTAGTATTACTCCAAATGTTGGATGGCTATACCCCCCTCCTCTCCTTTTCAAAATCCTGGATCCGTATCCGATTTTATATACATCTTAATTTAACGATTTGCTTAAGTAATAACTATAATGTTGGGCCGTTAAGAATAGAAAGCGTCTGGTTACTCTAAATAAAGGTGAACTTTTTGTTTAAATTATCTATAGTCTACATGTGATTTTTAATGATCTTTAATCGTGATCATTTTGAAATCCTTTTAATTAAATTAAATTAAATGTATAACTTGGGCTTCTGGTACAAATTAAAACATGGAATGATTCACCCAAACTCTCAGAAAAATTCTTGTGAATTAAATTTCCACAGAATTATAAATTAATATCAAAAACTTAAAAACATTTAAAATATTTTGATAAAATAAAAAAAAACTAACCCTTTGCAGTTCAACTTTAAATCTGGGTTCCAGAAATCTTTCAAACTATATCTTGCGTCCATATGGCGCTGAGAACATATAATTCCTTCAACAGTTTTTAGTCGGTAACGTTACCCGTCACCAATGTAGATATGCATCCATCGCTGTCGAAAAATCCTGTCCAACTGATTTTCCCGCTGTTTCAGAAGTCCGTGCATATTTTAGAAAGTAGGCGGAGCTTAATGTGTAAGGTCCTAAAAGGGTAATTTGACAGATTCTTATCAAAATTATTTTTAAAGTTAATAAACAAAAATATACGAAATACACATTTTTAAACAACAAAATATGCAATAGGTTAAAACAGATATTTCATATATTTTGGTTAGTTTTGTGGTGTTTCGTAAATTATACCATAGTTTTTTGTTGAAACCCCTCGGCAACCTCACTCGACTTCGTCTCGTGAGGTTATTGCCGGGGGTTTCAACAAAAGCTATGGTGTTTCGTAAATTATACCATAGTTTTTTGTTGAAACCCCTCGGCAACCTCACTCGACTTCGTCTCGTGAGGTTATTGCCGGGGGTTTCAACAAAAGCTATGGTATAATTTACGAAACACCACAAAACTATTCAAAAGATATGAAATATCTATAACGTGTATCTCTATACCAATGTAATTTGATTTGTTGAGAAATAAAGATATATAACAATAAATGCTTTTGAGTTGTAACTAATTTTATTTCACAGCCAATATTTTGGTCCGGCTTTTAAAATCGAATACTATTTCATTATGTCAGGAAAATGTTCTAATAAAATGCCTTTAAAAGTTTTAGATATATTTAAAAACTTAAATCAAATTCCATTTTTTTTTATTTTATCGGAATATTGGAAATAACTGTTCTTCCCAACGGCTGGTTCAGTAATCAGAGTTTCGAAAAGCTAAAGATTTAGGTTATTTTTTATTTTAAAACGTTTTTTTTTTTTGCATTGCTTTAATATTGTTTTTTTTCTTTTAATAATTTGAAGTGATTAATATTTTCATGATAACATTAAAGGTACATATTTTACTGCACCTGTTTGTTAGTTTCACAATCAACTTTGAGTCAGTTTCAATCACTTTGACAGACCCTTTCAATCTGATAAATATGCTTAGGGGCAGTTGTTACTCATTTATAGAAACTCTTTGTTTTGAACTGTAAATAGACCCAAATAAAAGGATAATTCCTTACTATGAATATGATTTACATTCATTCTTCACAATTAAGAGACATCAAATCCTACCATCTCATTGGTCGAGAGCACTTTGCTATATTCTAAGATGAAAATACACACGTGGTTAAATCTTCAGACATAATTAGTTTACATGTTATCATGACAATGCCCAATACCACGTTATAATTGACCTAGATACACACAGTGTACAGGGGTCGTTTTAAAACAAATATAATTGCGTTGTCATAATACTTGTTTAGAAACTTTCACATCAAAGCGCTTATAAACATTCACATTATTAAAAACACATATGTTTTGTGAAAAGGCAAAAAGTTTCTTATTTTTAAACTATTTATTGACTGCAACCTAGCCTTATTGTTTACTTTCCAATTTACTTTGATGGTGTAATGTCACGTGGTAGCCTAGCCATAGAGGGACAGTATCAAAGACGTAGATAACTACCTGTATAAATGATCGAAAACTTTCGAGACGTTCCGAGAATTTTATTCCGACTTCCGGCCGAGAGATATCGAGTGGCCCATAGACACAACAAAAACTCGCCAATATATAAGCGTGAACCCCTCAGGGGGTTCACGCAAAAAACTATACACTTATCTCTGTTGTCGCTTTTACAACAATATCATAGGCATAATTATGGCATTAACATAATCAACATAATCGTCTTTCAAACACCAACCTTTTCCAAACTTTGTCCAATAGAAAAGTTGATTGGAAATGATTGATATGTTATACGTGTTCATACAGGACAATTCAAGTGAAACAAAACTAGACTAGACTATGGCATGGTATTGGTTGCAAAAATTTGATATTTTTCATTTAAATGCAATATTTCTTATTTAATTGGTATACTTCTTCATTTAAATCCAATATTTTTTTATTTGAATGGTATATTTTTTCATTTAAATGCGATATTTTTTATTCAAATGGTATAATTTTTCATTCAAATGGTATAATTTTTCATTCAAATGGTATAATTTTTCATTCAAATGGTATAAATATCATTCAAATGCAATAGTTTTTATTCAATTGGTATAAAATGTGATTTGAATGCAATATTTTTTATTCAATTGGTATAGTAGTTTTTTACTTATATGCAATAATTGCATTATGGGAAATTCTTTGACGTCATAAGGTCAAATTTGCAACAACGTTTGTGATTGGTCGGAAATTGTTTGGATTTCTCCCCTTTCTTTCTAAACATGGGTGACCAAGAATTAAAAAACGCGTCAGAATATCGCCCCTCTAACTAAATCTAACGTTCGTGCGAGTCCTGCACTGGCTGTTAAAATCTTGTGGTCATAACTAGTATTTCTTTTGCAAAATTTCGATTGTCAAAACGTTCGGTCCACTTTTCAAAAACCGTTTCATTGTATATGGATTTATATGCAAGTATAGCGGTTTTTTTAAATAGATTAGACACCGTTGGTTTTCCCGTTTGAATGGTTTTACACTACTAATTTTTTGGGGGCCCTTTATAGCTTGCTGTTCGGTTTGAGCCAAGGCTCCGTGTTGAAGACCGTACGTTGACCTTTAATGGTTTACATTTACAAATTATGACTTGGATGGAGAGTTGTCTCATCGGCACTCATACCACATCTTCTTATATCTATATACAACGTAAACCAGACGTTTCTCATACTGTTTTCTTTTTTTAATAAATCCTTTGCCGCGCGTTGTGTACTGATTGATAACTCAGTCTGGGAGAACAAGATTTATTTCAGTACCAGTTGTAATTACATTTGAGCAAACTTCCAGTAATTGCAAATACTCTTATGTCGGTGCTTTGTGTCTATTGTCTTAATGTTAGTTTTTTGTGTGTCTCGTACCGATCTTTTGAGTTAATTTGCTGATTTGTGCAGGTTGTTATTTTATTGTACTGTTACACCACTGTCCCAGCTTTGGGATGGGTTGCTCACAAACATGTTGTTGTACTGTTACACCGCTGTCCCAGATTAGGGTGAGGATTGGGATCCCGCTAACATGTTTAACCCCGCCACATTCTGTATGTATGTGCTTGTCCCAAGTCAGGAGCCTGTAATTCAGTGGTTGCCGTTTGTTGCTTTGTTATACATATTTGTGTTTCGTTCATTTTTTTGTACATTAGTTCGGCCGTTAGTTTTCTCGATTGAATTGTTTTACATTTTTGATTTCGGGGCCTTTTATAGCTGACTATGCGGTGTAGGCTTTGCTTATTGTCGAAGCCCGTACGGTGACTTATAGCTGTTGATTTCTGTGTCATTTGATCTCTTGTGGAGAGTTGTCTCATTTGCAATCATACCACATCTTCGTTTTTATATCCACCCTGCCATATTCTTTATTTGCCTGTCCCAGGGATGGAGCCTGTAGTTTAGTGGTTGTCGTTGGTTCCTGTCTCGACTCATATTTGATATTTTGTAAATTGTTTTGTTATGTATAATTAGGCTGTTAGTTTTTTCGTTTGAATTGTTCAAACTTTTCATCATGTCGGGCCTTTTATAGACGACTTTACAGTATCAGGTTTTTGTCATTGTTGAAGGCCTTACGATTGTCTACAAAAAGCATTTGTCTACATGACGGCAAAAAGCTCTACAGAGATTATGTTTGTAGTATTTCATGTAACTCGACTTAAAATAAATTTTTCTTATCTTATCTTATCTTATCTATTATTGCTTACATCCACTTCCTTATTTGAACTCCGGTGGATAGTTGCCTTATTAGCAATCATATTCCATCTCTTCATTTTTATATTATATATGTGACTTCTAAACTCGTGTTTTCCTGAACAAGCATGAAATAATTTTCACTGGGCGTTAAAATTAGCAACAAACAATCAATCAATTTAAACTTGTGTTAAATAAGAGGAAAACCATTTGATATTTATTTATTTGTTGGGGTGGGGGACAGAAGGATTTCATGTGAATATGGTTGCCTGGTAAGAGCTGAAAAATAGGCTTGATTAGCGACAGATTGAAATGAATAATAATGCCCTCTCTTCCTTTCCCCATCCTTCATCTATAAATTTGAACTAACCACCACGGAATAGCCCAATAGTGTTGAAAGTAGCGTTAAACACCAATCAATCAAAATCCCTTCCCTAGAATATCAAATAATCGTCCCTTAACTGTTATTGTCCGTGTAGTTTTTATACGACCGCAAAAAATTTTTGCGGTCGTATATTGGTATGACGTTGGCGTCGTCGTCGTCGTCGTCGTCGTCGTCGTCTGGCGTCGTCCGCCGTCGTCCGAAGACACATTGGTTTTCGCACTCTAACTTTAGTTTAAGTGAATGAATCTCTATGAAATTTTACCATAAGGTTCAATACCACAAAAGGAAGATTGGGATTGATTTTGGGGGTTATGGTACCAACAGTTAAGGAATTAGGGGCCAAAAAGGGGCCAAAAATAAGCATTTTTGTAACTTCCAGACATAACTTGTGTGTTAGTGTATGAATCTCTCTGACATTGTACCACAAGGTTCCATATCACACAGGGAATGCTGGGATTGATTTTGGGGGTAATTGCCTAAAAATATTAGGAATTAGGGGCAAAAAAAGGGGCAAAAAAACAAGCATTTTTCCAGTTTCATGACAATAACTTGTGTGTAAGTGTATGGATCTTTCTGAAATTGTACTACAAGGTACCATACCACAAAGAGAAAGCTGGAATTGAGTTTGGGGGTAATAGCTCAAAACGTTTAGGAATAAGGGGCCAAAAAGGGTCCAAAAATAATCATTTTTCTAGTTTCCAGACAATAACTTGTGTTCAAGTGTATGGATCTCTGTGAAATTGTACCACAAGTATCCATATCACACAGGGAATGCTGGGATTGATTTTGGGGGTAAATGCCTCAAAATATTAGGAATTAGGGGCAAAAAAAGGGGCAAAAAACAAGCATTTTTCCAGTTTCATGACAATAACTTGTGTGTAAGTGTATGGATCTTTCTGAAATTGTACTACAAGGTTCCATATCACAAAGGGAAAGCTGGAATTGAGTTTGGGTGTAATTGCCCAAAACGTTTAGGAATAAGGGGCTAAAAAGGGTCCAAAAATAAGCATTTTTCTAGTTTCCAGACAATAACTTGTGTTCAAGTGTATGGATCTCTCTGAAATTGTACTGCAAGGTACCATACCACAAAGGGAAGGCTGGGATTGATTTTTGGGGTAATTGCCTAATCTAACCGTGTATTTAGATTCTTAATTTTTGGTCCTGTTTTCAAATTGGTCTACATTAAGGTCCAAAGGGTCCAAAATTAAACTTAGTTTGATTTTAACAAAAATTGAATTCTTGGGGTTCTTTGATATGCTGAATCTAAACATGTACTTAGTTTTTTTATTATGGGCCCAGTATTCAAGTTGGTCCTAATCGGGGTCCAAAATTAAACTTTGTTTGATTTCAACAAAAATTGAATATAAGGGGTTCTTCGATATGCTGAATCTAACCATATATTTAGATTTTTGATATTTGGGCCCGGTTATCAAATTGGTTCACATTGAGGTTTAAAGGGTCCAAAATTGAACTTTATTTGATTTCATCAAAAATTGAATTCTTGGGGTTCTTTGATATGCTGAATCTAACCATGGATTTAGATTTTGGATATTGAAATACCACAAAGGGATGGTAAGAATTGTCTTTGGGAGTTATGGCTCAAACCGTTGAGGAATAAGGTGCAAAAAAGGGGGGAAAAGGGTTTCCAGGTTAATGGACAATTACTTAAGTACAAAACATAATTTAAAAGGCAGTGTAAGGTTGGTAATTGAAACTCATTTGAATATCTCACCTAAACTGCTTTTAAATTATGTATATTGGAAATTTGCCAAAAACTTTATCATTAATAAATTCCATTGGAAATTTGCCAAGTACTTTAGTT
This sequence comes from Mytilus californianus, assembly GCF_021869535.1. Lineage (NCBI taxonomy): Eukaryota > Metazoa > Mollusca > Bivalvia > Mytilida > Mytilidae > Mytilus > Mytilus californianus. Next base: position 52,259,311 of record NW_026262679.1, on the reverse strand, counting down.
TAATGAACTTCATTGGAAATTTGCCAATATAAAATGTTGCTGATGGAGCTTTTTTGTTTATGCTCACCTAAACTGCTTTTAAATTATGTATATTGGAAATTTGCCAAAAACTTTATTATTAATAAATTCCATTGGAAATTTGCCAATAACTTTAGTTTAATGAACTTCATTGGAAATTTGCCAAAAACTTTATTTTTAATAAATTTCATTGGAAATTTGCCAATAACTTTAGTTTAATAAACTTCATTGCATTTTTTCTAGTTTCCAGACAATAACTTGTGTGTAAGTGTATGGATCTCTCTAAAATTGTACTGGGGGGGAGGGGGGGTTTTTTTTCCCCAATTTTTTGGGGTTCATATTTTTTTTCTTCAAAGTTTTTGTAATCTTCAATTGCACAGTATTGCGCAATAATAAGAAATCTCCAATTGCACAGTATTGCGCAATTTCACAGTATTGGGCAATAGCAAGAAATCTTCAATTGCATAGTATTGCGCAAAAGCAAGAAATCTTTAATTGCACAGTATTGCGCAACAACACAGTATTGCGCAATAGCACAGTATTGCACAATAGCACAGTATTGCGCAATAGCAAGAAATCTTCAATTACACAGTATTGCGCAATAGCAAGAAATCTTCAATTGCACAGTATTGTGCAATAGCAAGAAATCTTCAATTGAAAATAAATACAAATCTTTTAACCAATTTCAATGGGATTCATTTAAAGTCTTTAATTTTTGGGGGTTCTTACCTTGTATTACTTTTTTGGATATTGGGCCCCATTTTTAAATTGGTCTACATTGAGGTCAAAAGGGTCCAAAATTAAACTTTGTTTGATTTCATCAAAAACTGAATGATTGCAGCTGTATGATATGCTGTCTTATTGTGTATTTAGATTTTTTATTTTGGGCCCTGTTTTCAAATTAGTCCATATTAAGGTTTGAAGGGTCCAAAATTAAACTTTTGATTGATTTCAACTAAAATTAAATTTTTTGGTGTTTTTTTATATGCTGAATCTAACCATGTTGTTAGATTTTGGATATCAGACCATTCTAGGTAAAATGAATGTCCCATTTCAAATTTTTAAGCTCTTTGACCACATTTATTTTGTGTCAGAAACCTATATTATGTCAAAAATTTGATCACAATCCAAATTCAGACAGTATCAAGCTTGAATATTGTGTCCAAACTTGCCCCAACTGGTCAAGGTTCGACCTCTGAGGTCGTATCAGGCTGCGCTCTGCGAAGCATTTTATTATTGGTTATTATCTTGAATATTATTATAGATAGAGATAAACTGTAAACAGCAATAATGTTCAGCAAAGTAAGATCTACAAATAAGTCAACTTGACCAAAATGGTCAGTTGACCCCTTAAGGAGTTATTGCCCTTTATAGTCAATTTTTTACAATTTTCATAAATTTTGTAAATTTTTGTAAATTTTTACAAAATATTTTCCACTGTATCTACCGGGCCAAGTTCATTATAGATAGAGATAATAGTAAGGAGCAAGAATGTTCAGTAAAGTAAGATCTACAAACACATCGCCATCACAAAAACACAATTTTGTCATGAATCCATCTGTGTCCTTTGTTTAATATGCACATAGACCAAGGTGAGCGACACAGGCTCTTTAGAGCCTCTAGTTATTGATTGGTGAATTTAAAAAAAGGAATTATCAGAAACTACACATGCAGCAACATATGAAAAGTTCCCTTATCCTGCTTTAAAAGAAATTGTACCCCTGAAATAAAGATGTGAATAAACATAAATGAGATGAACAGATATTTAAAAATATTCCTTAAATGATTTTGATTTTATAGCCCATACGGAAAGAACATATTAATGAAAAAGTCAGAAATCATTACTCCTTTAAAAAATAATGAGATCTGGTATGTTTGCAAATGAGACCGACTCATCTAAGACCATTTACACACTGATGTAAACAACAAACTAATAGAGGAAGCAGTTTTGATACACTGTTGGCATCACATAGATCAAGTTTTCAACACGGGACATTAAACAGGCATACATCCTAAGAAAACCAAAGTAGTGTCAGAATGAAAACGAAGAATATAACGAATATAAAAAAATTAAAAATATTTAATACTTTATATAATAATGGGCTGTCTCTCACACTTTACATAATCATAGTGTTGGGTATAGGCTGGAAAACTGTAATAGATTAATAAATTAGAATAATTGGACAGCATGCACTGATTTTATTTTTGATTAACTTGAGTTTTTAATTTATATGCTTACAATATTTATACATTTTTATACGACCGCAAAAAAAATTTGCGGTCGTATATTGGTATGACGTTGGGGGGGGGGGTTTCCTTAAAAATTTTCCATTTTAGATTGGTTATTTCTGATTTATATATAAAAGCAAATGATAATGATATGGTTTGAATAGGTGAATTAAATTTTTTTAAGTTCTTAGACCACATTCATTCTGTGTCAGAAACCTATGCTGTGTCAAATATTAAATTATAATCCAAATTCAGTGCTGTATCAAGCTTGAATGATGTGTCCATACTTGCCCCAACTCTGCGGTCGTATCAAGCTGCGCCCAGCGGAGCATTTTATTATATTTATCCAGCTTATTGTCCTACAGGGATGTCTTACTAAGGCTGTCATACCATAAAAACGTTTATAAAACAGCTCACATTCTAATATATCTGCATTCATAAATTTATTAATTTCATTTAGACTAAACGACGCCATGTTTGTTATGTCCCTCTGCCGTCAACCTATCAAAAAAGAAGAGGTGGAAGAGAGCCAGAAGATCTTCCCAATGCAAAAAAAAAAACCACCAATGGACTTCTGGTGGCTCACTTCCGTAGAACAAAAAAAACGCGCCCCATTGATATGTTTTAATAAAATGCTTCGCTGGGCGCAGCTTAATACGACCGCAGAGGTCGAACCCTGAACAGTTGGGGCAAGTATGGACACAACATTCAAGCTTGATACACACTGAATTTAGATTGTGATTAAATATTTGACACAGCATAGATTTCTGACACAGAATGAATGTGGTCTAAGAACTTATAAATTTTTAATTTACCTATTCAAACCATATCATTATTATTTGCTTTTATATATAAATCAGAAATAGCCAATTAAAATTGGAAAATTTAAAAAAAAAAAGGAAAAAAAAAGGGAAAAAAAATCCCTCCCCCCCCCAAATTTTTTTAACCCCCTTATGATTCATCACCCCCAACTCAATCCCAGCCTTCCCTTTGTGGTATGGTACCTTGCAGTACAATTTAAGAGATATCCATACACTCACACACAAGTTATTGTCATGAAACTAGAAAAATGCTTGTTTTTTAGCCCCAAATTCCTAAACGTTTAGGGAAATAACCCCAAACTCAAACCCAGCTTTCCCTTTGTGATATGGAACCTTGTAGTACAATTTCAGAAAGATCCATACACTTACACACAAGTTATTGTCATGAAACTAGAAAAATGCTTGTTTTTTGCCCCTTTTTTGGCCCCTAATTCCTCAAATTTTGAGGCAATTACCCCCAAAATTAATCCCAGCATACCCTTTGTGATATGGAACCTTGTGGTACAATTCCAGAGAGATCCATAGACTAACACACAAGTTATGTCTGGAAGTTACAAAAATGCTTATTTTTGGCCCCTAATTCCTTAACTGTTGGTACCATAACCCCCAAAATCAATCCCAACCTTCCTTTTGTGGTATTGAACCTTATGGTAAAATTTCATAGAGATCCATTCACTTAAACTAAAGTTAGAGTGCGAAAACCAATGTGTCTTCGGACGACGACGACGACGACGACGACGACGACGACGACGACGACGATAGAATTATAGAAACGATCTTTGATCTGAAACCCCTACCCTCACACACACACCATAACCATTACTGCCAATACTCACATATATACATCTCTATACAAATATCTAAATTTGAAGCAACGAATCCTAAATGTAAAATGATTTGCAGCATAAGACATGAGAGTACATATTATAGATAGTATTAAATATGAAGTTCACGCCTCATATAGTGAAGTCCTATGTCATAGGACTTTTGTTGTAACATGGGTTAGTAACTGGTTCCAATTTATCCTGAATTGTCTTTATTAAAGAATTAGTTGCGGAGTATAACAGCTTATGTCTCTAGTTGTGGGTTTCTGGTTCTGCTGTCGTAATTAGGTGATTTTTTTTCTACATGTAGTAAAAAAGAGGGGGCTTAGTCCAAATAATTGTAACGTCCTGGATGCTTTTTATTCTTTTTTCATGTGTTCATAAGGTTCATAAGGTTCCTGCGACGTCTCTCAGTGAGGATCAAGAAAAGTAAAAACTGATATAGCACTAAAGAACGTCATGATTACCTGTATCTGGACTTAGAAGGGGGAGGGGGGCTAGCTTTTTTTTTTTATTTCAATGTGTAGACTGTAGGAGAGTTTCTTCAGAAAAGGTTTTCATTGGAGGTGTTTTTGCCATGCACGCAGGCATCTGTTTCTATCCATGAACAAGTTGTGTGTCAAATTAATTATTATTACTTGTCACTCGCATTTTTTGCTCGTCCTGGCCATTATTGGCATTAACAGCCAGTGCACGAACTCGCACGAACGCAAAATTTAGTTAGAGGGGCGATATTCTGACGCGTTTTTAGTTCTTGGTGACTCAAGTTTAGAAAGAAACAATTACCGACCAATCACAAACGTTGTTGCAAATTTGACCTTAAAAAGTATGACGTCAAAGAATTTCCCATAATGCAATTATTGCATATAAATAAAAAAAACTACTATACCCATTGAATAAAAAATGTTGCATTCAAATGATATTTTATACCAATTGAATAAAAAATATTGCATTTGAACGAAAATTATACCATTTAAATGAAAAATTATACCATATGAATGAAAAATTATACCATTTGAATGAAAAATTATACCATCTGAATAAAAAATATTGCATTTAAATGAAAAAATATACCATTCAAATAAAAAAATATTGCATTTAAATGAAGAAATATACCAATTAAATAAGAAATATTGCATTTAAATGAAAAATATCAAATTTTTGCAACCAATACCATGCCATACTAGACTAAAGAAATAATGATAAAATTATTTTAACACTGTATCATTTTTGGCAAAATACAAGGCTTAATTTCTTTTTAAATAGTTATTTCTCATCAACGTATCGTCGATAGTCTTTAAAAGAAATACAGGAATAAAAATATAAGAATAAAAATCCTGCTTTTTTTTAATTTATTCTTCAAAATGTTAATCCTTGGGATGTTAACGACTAAACGGTTATCTTTGATATTAGAGTATGATGCTTTGAGCAATTATTGTTTTAATTTTGATCGGGATTTTCATAGAGACACCATCCGATGCAGCGTTGGTAAAAGTAACATAAATAGTAGTTTCCGATAATAACAAATTTCGGTAAATATTTGAATGTATTTCATAAATTTGCACTTGATGACACATGTGCGTTTATAAATTAGAAGTAATATAAATTTCCTCAATATTCAATTTTTTATAATTTATGTTTAATGTGGGTTATGTTCAAGAATTTATGAGGGGCGCGGCCTATTATATACCGTATTTACACATCCGGAACTTTGGATACTTCATATCTGAGAAAAATAGTCAATATATGCCTTCCTTTTATGAATTATTCATACATTTTTGTATAATTCATAATTATCAGTCAAAAGGTTTTATACAAGGATCACCAGTCCTTTGCCTTTCATTTGCGACCCAAAATATATTGTACATAGTTTGACATTTACACCTATGCGTAGAAACTATTTTGTTTTAAAGATGTACTACTTTCCAGTATGTTCTTTTTTACCGGTCCCGACTTGGTGATGTTACATCTGACAAAGTCTACCCGAAGTATCATTTGCAAAGAATTGCGCTCAAACCGGTGCAAGGGGCCGTCTTAAACTTGCAATGAGGGGAAAGTTTTTTTTGCTCCGTGTTGAGGGCCTCGCTGTGAATTTGAGATGATGAACAGCAATAAATGCGCTGTTCCTTTTTTGTTTTTGTTTATTGCTGTGCATGAACTGATTTTGTGTCATGGATATATACCACACATCCTTTGTTTATCTATTATGTTGGAGGTTCTTTCACTCCTTTGACCATGTCATGTCGTATATTTTCTGAACATCTGATCACCAATTCATAAATCCTTAAAGATGTCTTAAAAAGAACGAATTTGTGTATGTAATGTACCTATTTTTAGTCAGTGATACTGATTTAAAATAAAATTCAATCGGCAAAACTGAATTCTATAATCCCGATTTAAACATGTAAAAATAGATGTATGCCCCAAGTAAACATTCCCCGATTGGTTGAAAAGCTGTGGCCTCGATGTAAAGCAACGCAAGCACACGCAAACATTTCCGTTGATATGTTGAACTTCGAGGATTCAGCCGATTCACAAAGAGATTTTCTTGCGCTCAAATGTAATTCTAAGTAAAGTATACTGGTAAAGTAAAATTATATTCTTTTACAGAAATATTTACACATTTTATCATGAATGTATTGTCATGCTTCTGCATATTTACGCTGAGTTTTAGTTAAATATAATTCTATACAAATTTTGTTACGGCAAGCATTAAGAGTAAGAATATTTCGCGCCAAAACAAGAAAATAACCTGTATCACCAAATAAGTTTATCAGCATCTTTCTGAAATTTTCCAATAGAAAATAGCGTTTAGTATAGAGAAATTTTGGTAAGTATTACTTATTAATGTTAAGGTTCTCCAGAGGTGGTTCTCTAGACCTTCTTGGCGGTCAATTTAATCCCATTAATCAATTATCCCCGATGACAGAATGGCAACCCAGTCGATTTGTGTCATGAGTGAAAATCTTATCTATTTGATGGAATAATTTCTTCATTAACTGTACATGCAGCATTTTTGTTTTTTTGTTAACCGTGCACATACCCTCAAAGAGATTCTGCTATAGAATGTTATAACATCTATTTGGTGCCCTAAAAAGTTTATTATACCTTGATGTTCTTCTGTAATATTTTTAGCGCATCCTTTACCTAGGAATCGATTACAGGATGTGCGATTACTGTTTTGGGGATCATGATTTCTCATCTTGCAGACAAACTTATATACCTGTGAATCATTCTCAATATCTGAAGTTAATAAAGGCAGAGTTTGATAAACATTTATAGCTCCAACAATCTGAAGATCTATGTATTGTGTTCCATGAAACAGCTTGAGCAGTTTACCATTGGCACTTTGAAATGGAAAACAAGAATGTGACCAAAGTGGTCCAATGTCTCTTTCACTGTCACTTAAATGAAGCAAAGAGTGCAAGTTAAGAGTATAATATCTTTCACCATATAATGATTCAAACATGTGAACAAAGAAACACAATAGTTTGTGTGACTTTTCCAAGTCTTCCATGCTTATACTATCACTAATCAATAAATAAATGGCTTCCACAAAGGCAGAGAAGTGATAAAGATGCATAGTGCGCATACCATCCATAAGAATTGGAACTGAATAGAACAATAACCATGCACGCAATTCTGATGCTTTCCAATATTTGAAATGTTGTGAAATTGATCTTGGCATTCTGGATATTGTTGAAGGAGGTTTAATTTTTGATAACCGTTCATCTACCACATCTACATAGGAATACAATGAAAATGACTCATCAGAATGTGTTGATCCAAACCAGAGTGATATCATTAACTTTGATATTCCTTGTAAAACACAGTGCATGTAGTCAATACTTACTGACTTAACAAAGTCAAATGATTTAATGGCCATAAAAAATGAAGGTCCTTTAATACCTTTAATTGTTGAACCTGTGGTATATGCTTCATGTCCACTAACCATACACATTTCTTTGGTTCGTTTTGGACCAGTAGGATCATTCTCATCATAGGAAATACGTGAATAATGCCACCTTTTGCAGATTTAAAAGTTTTTCCTTTCTGTGTACACCTAAAACAGCTGTATTGTCCATTAAACTGAATAGTATTCAATATTGCACTTTTTGCAGGTAGATCAGCTGTTAAACTTATCAGGTAAGCACTGCATGTTTCCATTTTATTATCAACAGAAATGGAGATCCCTTTTTCTAATACATGTAGACTTTTCAGGAGAGGCTCTGTAAAACTGTACATAAAAGGCTTAGTATCGCCAAACCATAATCCACATAAAATCATGTTTTCTCTTTGTTTACGAATTTTAAATGGTAGTTCATTGATCATCATGTATAAGGGCCATATGGACATTTTTGAGCTTTTAAATACAGGAACTCCATCTGTGTTTAAAGTAAAAGAAATGTTATAAGGATATTTTTGTGACAATGGACCATCGTTGACTACTAAACACCTATACACTTCACTGTCATAAATATCTTCAATGTTGTCTTCACATTGTTTTATCCTGTTGAATCGTTTACTGAGATTGTGAACAAATGTGTCTCTTTTAAACAAATTTTTAATTTGTGTTTCAATAAGAACTTCAAGAAAATATGACTTGCTTGATTTCTTTGACAGATCTTTCAAACAAAATGTATTTGGGCACACTTTCACATTTTGTTCAAGGCTTGTCATGCAAGAGCTACAGTAAAAATGTTTTCTCAAAGGAGACTTCATATTTGCAAAATATTTTTTGAACATGTATACACTCTTTAAAGCAGGATGTGGAACTAAACAGTGAGATCCAATAAGTGTTAACGTATCAGCCAACTGAGCTACTGTGCTGCAATGGTTTATAACATACATCCATATTAATAATACACTCATTTTAACTGTCAATTAATGTCCTGGGTATATGACTTCTTCACTTGACTCCTGTTCAGTCACATATTCTTTACTTAGTAAGTCTGATTCAGCAGCAACATCTTCATTATCAAAATCAAGCTGGTTAAACCAATCATATATGCAGAAATCATCATCATCATCATCATTATCATTAAATTGAACTTCAATGTTCTCTTCCTCTGTGTGGTTATTACATTCCTGTGTGTGTTCCATATCAAATACATCTTCTACCCTATGATTGTTAATTAAATTCTAGATCTGTATATCATCTTCAATACTAGTATTAATATCTGTCAAATAATCAATGGATTGAGATTCACTATGTTCATGCAAATTCATAACAGCACTAAAATCATTATCTGATTCTGATATGTGCAGTTCATCAACTGTTGAATGTCCTATATCTTGTTCAATGGTATTTGGTGGAGAAAAAACAGCTGTAAGAGCAGTGAAATCATTACCGGTATCTGCATCTGATGTGTGATCAAATGCATTATGTTCTAAATTTTGATCCCAGATATTTGTTGCAGATGTTCTTGGTTCTGATTTGTTCGCAAACTTTGAATTGTATGATTTTGGTCGAACATAACCTAGTTTGTTGACTTTTTTGGCAGGCATTATTTCACAACTGTTCTTTCTACCTGAAAGATATATCAATTTTTAAAAAAAATAAATAAATATATATATACACATGTTAATTTTAAAAAACATTTGTCATGTTTATACATCCGTAATGTGACCAAAGTGGTCCAATGTCTCTTGGTCAAGTTAGCTTCAACACTGTGTGATATATTTTTTTCATTTAAAATTTAATATTTTGGCATCTAGCAACATGTCATGGCTGTTGGACCCCCCTTTTTTTTGGTCGATCAATGCATGTAGTTGTTACCCCTCTTGGTCCTGGGTTAGGAACCCCCATTTTTTAAAATGGCTGGATCCGCCCCCAATTCTGTACATGCCTGTCCAATTTAAAGCCTAGTCCAAATAATCATGACATCTTGAAAGGCTAATATTTTTTTTTTTTGACGCCTTACATCGACAGGAAGGTGTCAAAGCAAAACTTTAAAATAGCCTTCCGAGTCGTCATAATTATTTAGACCATCAAAAGCCATGCATGACCCTGTATTTTCAGTCGATTTATAATGTCAACTAAATGTTATTTAATTTGTTATCTGTTTTTATGTATAACACTTTGCCTTTTTTTGGATTTGTCTTTAAGTTCTATAATCTAAAGTAAAGCTGCCAACCCCCCTTTTTGTGGAAAATTTTGGTTGGTTACATAGGGAATCACTGAAGCGTGACGGGAGCGGCCCCCTCTAAGGCAGCCAGTGGGCCCCCACTTATGAAAAATTCTGGATCATTCTGGATCCGCCACTGTAATTTACCATGTCTGTATTATAATCATCTCTGATTTACCATAATAGACAAATGTTATACCTTCTACATTATTTTCTGAACCATGTTGACTCCGTTTCATGTTTACAAGCGCCTTTCGGGAGCACGATCTTGATCTTCTCCAGAAAACGTACGCAATTTTTGGCGCCCGATTTGTGGAACACTGAAAATGGCAGAACAACCGAACGCATTATTGTCCAAGTTAAAAGACTATTATGACCTTGATAAAGTAAAAAAAAAAAATGCACCAGATGAAGGACTTCCAGACAATGACTGGTTAGTGATATTTTGGCAAGATCTACACTTCGGAGTGGTTAATATAGACAGCACATACAACGGAGCAAATGTGGAACTGAAATCAGGACAACCATTGTCATTTGGAGAAAATTTGCACGCTTTATATGGACCAGAATTGTTAAAGGCGATATTTATAACTCGTGGTAAATATAGATTTTTTAAAAATTTTATTATAAACACGGAATCTCGTCTTTCTGTTCTTTCCTCCAATTTTGGAGCACTCGTTCCTCCGGAACATATATTATCTTGTTTACCATTGTACAGAAACGATAAGACCCGAAGAGTATCGAATGGCCGTATAATCACGTGACTGACTTTTGAAAAACAATGATGAAGTCATTGGAAGGCTTTCCCGAATTATTTGAATTATCGTACAAAAAGGTCTGTTTCAATACAATTTAAGCATTTTAAACTATAAATACATACATATAATAAAAGCAAACATATAACTTGTTAATGATATTTCAGTAAAAATGTCGTATAACAAGACGATTGGGAAAAAGGGGGAGGCACTTGGTTGCCACATAACCGAGGGTTTTTCTTGTAATTATTTTAACTGAAGTAAGTGTCTGTTATAGTATAGAATTAGCTCATGTCTATCTAGGAAACACTTTTAAGCTGTTGCCAAAAGGGGGGGGGGGGGGGGGGTTACAGAACACAAGCCATCCCCAATGTCAACATGATCAAGTTTTTGACTTCCAGGAACAGACATGAATTTAATTAACTTACATTATACAAACATATCAACAGGATGACCATGAAAATAACATGTATCATTATTCAACAACAACAAAAAAAACACACCCTAGTTTTGATATTATAAACAAGATTTTATTCTGTATATTGTGCATCTGACATTGTCATTCATGCATTACGGCAACACTGTTCAGTTCGCACTAACCGTATGTGGTACAATAGTCCACTGTAGCACACCCTTTGAGCATTACAGTGATGCGTGTTGTACGTCCTAAATGCCAGGTGTTTTTTTTACAACCCTCGGCCTGTTTCAAAATGCATCGGTCATTGGGACCGGCACTAGCCTTCAAAATACTGGTCCGCGCCTCATTTTGACCGATAGGACCGACTGGACCGACCATTTTCGCGAACTCTATCTTCAGATAAAATTTCAAACAAGTGCAAATATTTAGGTCTAAAATATACTATATTTATACAACATGTATATATATATACAATGTATCTTTTGGCTTGTTACTGGCAAACATTTTGATAATATGAATGAATTAACATGTTCTGTAATTATTTCAGCTGCCGAAGAGAAAACAAGTTTTGAGCTGGCCAAAAAGCTGATTTCAGCTAAAAAAAGAAAAAGAAAAGCTACTACTGCAAAGAAATGTGAAGGTACTTTAACTGTATTTTCTCAAGCTTCATAAATATATGGCAATTGATTTTCCTTTTTCCAAAATCCAATTTAATAACTGCAAAAGCTAGCCTCTGATTTGTTGTACGTGCATATAACTGTCAACATTAACACTTCTCTGAAACAACTGACAAGAATATGACAAAATTTGTATGAATTGATTCTAACATGGTCCTGACCACTTGTTGTTACTTTTAAAATCCAAGATGGCTAACAGAACTCTGATTGGCAGAGACATTTAACATTTCGACTCCAAAACAACAGAATTAAATGAATTTGATCAAACTTGTCGAAACAGAAAAAGTTCTAATCGCGCTCGATCAACAATTAACTTTCCATCAATTTTATTTCCACCTTAATGTCGAGTGATACTTTGGTTAATTAGTACATTTTCATTCTATTACAGGCCAAAATAATAATAAAGAAGAAAAAAGTGTTAGTGAAACACTTGATGACAACTTAAAAGTCAAGAAAAAAGGTGAGGGGAATTGCATTGAAGAATAAGGTTAAAAGGAATTACTGGAAAAGCCTTTACTAAAAGAATTCCCCTGGCAAAGGTTTCTGTAATCTCTTATCAGTTGACGTCTGGTGTCAGAGACAGCCTTGTACAATTAAAACTTATCAGAATGATCAAACTAAACAAAGAATGAACAATATTTTTTTATTACAGTAAATAAAATATAAACATAATTGGCATTATTCCTAAACTTTGTAAAACGGTATTTATAAATTGGTAATTGGGCTATTACAATAAAATATTTTTTCAGATTTATGTATATTGCAGTGTTTGAACAGTTTTATCCTGCCACATTATGTTTACTTGTCAGCTAGCCCTGACAAAATTGTAACGGTAAAATAAACTTAATGAAACTTTTTTTTCAGTTATCAGGGAAGAGAATAAAAAGAAAGCTGAACTACGAGGAAAAGTGGCTTATGAAAAAGCAAAAAGCATGTTCTCACAGATCAGGAATGTGCATGATCAGCCTCAGGTAGATAATACAAACCCTTCTAATTCTGATAACCTGTCTGAAAAACATGCACCTAGTGAAATTAATAATCCTATTATTAGTTCGCAACCATCCCCCAGCAGCCAGTCTAAAATAATTTCCTCTAATCCAGAACATAACAAGCAACCTGAAGTAATCCTTCCTAACAAAGTGTGTCTAGCTTCCCAGAATGCAACTAACACCCAGACTGAGCTTGAAGAATCCAATCTTAACAATCTGTTAGTTAATTCAAATCCAACATCTAACATCCAATCTAACTTTAATCCTAGCAAGCAAACTTACCATCTACACAGACCTGTAAGTTCATATCCTTACCATCAGAACTCCATGTTTAACCAGTATAACAACAGAGACTCTTTTGCTAATAACTTCCAATCCAGTTATCCTAGTTTTCCACCATACTGGCAAAATTCTTCTTCTATTCTAAGTAATCCATACCAAGGGAACACTTTTTCAAACCTGCATCATCCTCAGCCAATGAGACCCACAAGCACTTGCAGTCTATATAACCCTTTCAAAATTATGCACGAAGTTGAAATTCAAAATGACCAGTCGCTAACTAATATGAATGAAAGCACTAACACTAGTGAAATTGATGTATCTGTTTGTCATGATTCTGACTCTGATATAGAAGATCATGGTGACCTCCATTCTAACTCTGTGTTGAGCACAACTAATACAAGTAGTAATGTTAATTATAACTGCACTCTTTGTCATGCTAAAGAGGAAAAAATTAAAGTTCTTACAATCCAACTAGCCAATGCTAAGCAGGAAATTGCGAACATGAAACTGGACACTGACAGTAACAATGGTGCAGGTAATTTTTCCTATAAACAATTCTCATTAGTGCTCCTGTGCTATGCATGCACACATGTGGTATATCAATTTGAATATTGGAAGAATATTTATACAAGTTTTATGCTTGATACTCTGACAAAACAGTGCTGTTTTGATCTTGCTTGTCTTGTATATTAAATTTGCTATAGTGAAATTAAATCTTATTATAGGAATGACTGTAATATTTTTTTTGTCTATGAAGAAATAACATTAAAAATGTGTTGCACACTGAGTAACCTGCGTAGGATGTTATTTTAAAGTGTGCACCCCATTTTTATGTTATTTCAAGTAGGCAGAAAAAACATTCCAGTCATTTCTGATAACTTAATTCTTAATTCCATTTCAAAGCGGAGTAAATCATGAAAAAACTTTGATGGCGTCACGGTCACATGACAAAATTATGTCTATGAGCTGGTAAATAATTAAAACCACGTCAGCCTATCAGAAGACGTGTTACATCCAAAATTAAATTATTCAAAAATGTTTTCAAGAAAACATTTGAAGAACTCCTAGTTCTAATATAATAAAATGCAACAGATACACATTGCAAATTCCTACATCTCATCAGTGTAACTGTTGCTAAGAAATTAATTAAGCCATATAAAATAAATGTATGATTTTGCTTTTTATAAGATTCAAAATAATTTTGTCCTGGAAGAGGAGAATAAATTGATAAAAGCATGACCTATATTCACACCATTTCTTTATATCCCTTGAACTGTATGGTACATGTATGACAACATAAATGAATACATATCAAAATGTCTTTTTTTCATACATTTTCAAATATGCTGACATTACACAATTATGTTCATGATGTTCTACATAAAATTTTAATAAATATCAAAATCAAAGATAATTGGATTTCATAAACTGGTATGACAATACCAACACTAATTTCATAGGTGTTGACTTTAAAATTTATCAATTTTTACAGTTGCTAGACCTCTGGAGCCATTGGAAACAAATTTCATAAATAAACGGATGAGGGGTAGACTCTGCACTACAGAATACAAGGTATATCAATAATTTATATGCCATTTAAATTGTTTTGCTTATGAAAGCCTATTATATGTTGAGCTTGCGTCACTCATCAGAGTCTCTCCTTTAAAGCCATTTTTGTCTGGAATGACTGGTGATTGACCAAGCTTATTTTAATCTATAATCCATTTCCATTCTCAATTTTATATGTAAAATAAATGCATGGATAACTTTTTAGCTCACCTGGCCCAAAGGACCAAGTGAACTTTTCTCACCACTTGGCGTCCGTCGTCCGGCGTCTGTCGTCCGTAAAATTTTACAAAAATCTTCTCCTCTGAAACTACTGGGCCAAATTTAACCAAACTTGGCCACAATCATCATTTGGGTATCTAGTTTAAAAAATGTGTCCGGTGACCCCGCCCGCGAAACAAGATGACCGACATGGCTAAAAATAGTACATAGGGTAAAATGTAGATTCTGGCTTATATCTCTGAAACCAAAGCATTTAGAGCAAATCTGACATGGAATAAAATTGTTTATCAGGTCAAGATCTATCTGCCCTGAAATTTTTAGATGAACCGGACAACCCGTTGTTGGGTTGCTGCCCCTGAATTGGTAATTTTAAGGAAATTTTGCAGTTTTTGGTTATTATCTTGAATATTATTATAGATAGAGATAAACTGTGAACAGAAATAATGTTTAGCAAAGTAAGATCTACAAATAAGTCAACATGACCAAAATGGTCAGTTGACCCCTTAAGGAGTTATTGCCCTTTATAGTCAATTTCTAACAATTTTTCGTAAATTTTTGTAATCTTTTACAAAAATATTCTCCTCTGAAACTATAAAGACAAATTTAACCAAACTTGTCCACAATCATCATTAGGGTATGTAGTTTAAAAAATGTGTCCGATGACCCCGCGCTCGAACCAAGATGGCCGACATGGCTAAAAATAGTACATAGGGTAAAATGCAGTTTTTGGCTCATATTTCTGAAACTAAAGCATTTAGAGCAAATCTGACTGGTACAAAATTGTTCATTAGGTCAAGATCTATCTGCCCTGAAATTTGCAGACCAATCAGGCAACCCGTTGTTAGGTTGCTGCTCCTGAATTGGTAATTTTAAGAAAATTTTGCAGCTTTTGGTTATTATCTTGAATATTATTATAGATAGAGATAAACTGTAAACAGCAATAATGTACAGCAAAGTAAGACCTACAAATAAGTCAACATGATCAAAATGGTCAATTGACCCCTTAAGGAGTTATTGCCCTTTATAGTCAATTTTTAACAATTTTCATAAATTTTGTAAATTTTTGTAAAATTTTTACAAAATATTTTCCACTGTAACTACTGGGCCAAGTTCATTATAGATAGAGATAATTGTAAGCAGCAAGAATGTTCAGTAAAGTAAGATCTACAAACACATCACGATCACCAAAACACAATTTTGTCATGAATCCATCTGTGTCCTTTGTTTAATATGCACATAGACCAAGGTGAGTGACACAGGCTCTTTAGAGCCTCTAGTTTTAAAGCAAAACAACAAATATTTAAGACAATAACAAACACGTACAGAGAGACTTTAAGTGACAACATTTGACAATAAACACAAATATTACTAGTACATGTAAAAATATATTTGAAAGAAACTCCATGACATCATGTCAGCATTTCAATGTTAAAGTTGTTATGTAAAGCTTTTCCAACTATTTCACATATTCAAGACAATAAATTATTCAGTCTTATATAGTTATTCAAATTTGCTGTGTCCTAGCTGTGTATAGACGTATTTACACTTGTATGCAAATTTGTCCGCCATTGCATATAATCACTCAGGTTCCCGTAAACTTTGACATCATAATTCAAAACATTTGACGTCACAACTAAAAAGTGATTGTTGCTTGACGTTAAAAGGTTATTCGGAGGTGATATAAGGTCATTCGGAGGCAAAATACAGCTAAATACCAAAAGTGTAAATACGTTTATTGTTTACACCATGAAACAATGTATAAAATGCAAATGTTGTGTACTGTCTGGCTGATTTATCTCCCTTGAATATGATATCAGTCATGCCCATATTACCTATATAGCAAATAATTTGAAGTAAAAATCTTTATACCAACATGTTTTATTTTTAAGATTTTAGATGAGAACTCGCCTATGCCATCTGGCTACCAGTTTTTGGTAGAAGGTAGTCCACTAGCAGTACCAACAGATTGGTATAAAAACACACTATACAGTCTCAGAAAGAAAGATCGGCCATGTGCTTTGAAAATGATGGTCGACTGTTTCCTGACTCCAGAGCAGTATGGAATAAGAGGAGGCACTTCTGCCTTCTCCAAAACCCCACTAGGTGGAGTCATGACAAGTGTTGAAAGTAAGTTTCTTTGACCTTTCATATCTCATGGGATTTACATGCCTAACAAACTTTCAGTGTACATGATATACTTTTTAAAACACAGGCCAATTTATATCCTGTTTTTGTAGTTTAAATGGTATAAAGTGCTTAAATTAAAAAAGAATAGCTTAGTTTATAAGCATGCTGAAAACCAAAATTTGTTTTGGTTTGTTTGATAGTTTTAATCCAACGTTCTAGTTTAACAACACTTTCTGTTACTGTTAGTGTATTTTTGCAATGTGCCCTTTGAATACCCCTCTTTGTACTGACCTGTGCTATTTTGGTTTATCAAGGGGAGGGGGTTGAACCTTTTAAGGAAAAGAAAATTGTTTTATGATTAAATAAGCAGGTAAAGTACCTAGAGTAAACGAAATTTTATGAAGACCTTAAACTATAATTAAAAACAATTTTGCTAAGATATAGCTAGAGCAATTTTACTAGCCTCTGGTTTAAACCATAGAGTGATCAATCATGAAGACATCATTCTGAATTTAAAAGGTCTAAAAGGGAATTTAAAACTAAATTGGAAGAAATGACTGCAATATTTTTTCTGTCTATTCGAAATAATATTAAAAATGGGGTGCACACTTTAAAATAACCTGCTACGCTACACGGGTTATTCAGTGTGCACTACATTTTTTATCTTATTTCTTCATAGACAGAAGAAATATTACAGTCATTCCTTATAAACTTTGCTTACCAGATTGAAATAGTGGGTAAAAATAATTTCATACCATTTTTTTTTCTCAAATAGTGAAGCAAAGTATCAAAAAATTTCAAATCATGTATTTGTCCACATTTGTTTTGTTTAATTGATTTGTATAATTGGTTAAACATAGGCAATACAGAACAGACTTTTAATGCAAATGATAATTTAATAAAAAAAAATTATATGATTACCGGTATGTCGTCTTATTAATTTTACAGTGTTTTATCACATTTTTAGTTATCATATTTATATATATATATAGGTTTAATATCTTTTTACATACAGACTTTGGTCTTATCCATTTTAAGATGCTGCCAACAGATGTGACAAGAGCAATAAATGAGAAAATGTACAGCGGCAGAAAAATAATGAAAAAGAATGAAAAGAACATTTAAGCATATTTTCATCATTAAACAATGTTTCAATATATATATATAACTTCTTCTTGCATAAAAATTAATATTGCTGCAGGGTTAACTAGATTTAATTTACTAGATAACTTTTAAAAGGCAAGGATAAAGCTGTCATGTAGTCTGTTGTCAGTTTAGATCTTTCAGCAGTATTTTGGCTATATAAGACAATAACAATCAAAACCAAGGAGTAAACAAAGACTCATAAAATCAAAAGACATTTACATCAACAGTTAAAAATAATAATTAAGAAACAACACGAACTCCACTAAAAACCGGGAGTGAAATCAGGTGCTCCGGAATTTTTTCTACAATTTGTAGTCATCAGTTGAATTAGCAATGACCAGCTAATGCTCAACCTTTAAAGACCTGGCCCTCAACTATTGGCCACCTAGCCCTCAACTTTTAATGATGTGGCCCTCAACTATTGGCCACCTAGCCCTCAACTTTTAATGATGTGGCCCTCAACTATTGGCCACCTAGCCCTCAACTGATGGCTAGGTAGCCCTCAACTCTAATTGCTAAACTGTTGGACACCTAGCCCTCAACTACTTTACTTTGCTCAACCTTGCTCAACTAATTTGCATAAAGTTGAGCAATTGATAGTTGAGGGCTACCTAATTTGCATGGCAAAAATCCAGGTAGCCCTCAACTGGCCCTCAACTATTTGCTCAACTGATGGCCAGCTAGCCTTCAACAGGCCCTCAACTGTTTGCTCAACTGGCGGCCAGTTGAGCAATGCAGTTGTCCATCCTATCATTTTTTCTGTATGGGACATGCTGGCACTCTAAATTGATGTGGAAGTTTTTTTGTAGTCAATGTGTTCCAATATTGCTGTCATTTGAATTATACAATCCATCGTGATATGTAACAATAAGTGATTTACTATGCGGCTATATATATATATTAAGATTTACATAATAAAGTGCAAATATGGTCAGTTTTGATTGATGCTGTCACATATGGTCAGTTTTGGATGATGCTGTCAAATATGGTCAGTTTTGGTTGATGCGGACAAATAATTTAGTTATATGAGTCAGTCTGAGATATCAAAATTACTGAAATTAGTTTACGATTCAAAATTTTGAATAAAAAGAGGACATGCTGGTGGCACTATAAACTGATGCGAGCATAATTTTGTAGTCAGTGTTTTCCAATATTGCTGTCATTTGTATTATACAATCCATCCTGATATAAAAATATAGGTGATTTACTTTGCGGCTATTAAGATTTACACAATAAAGTGCAAATATGGTCAGTTTTGGTTGATGCTGACAAATAATTTTGTTATACCAGTCTGTCTGAGGTATGAACATGATGAAAACTACTGATATTTGTTTATGATGCAATATTTTGAATAAAAAGAGGACATGCTGGCACTCTAAATTGATGCAAACAAAATTTGGTAGTCATTGTGTTCCAATATTGCTATCATTTGTATTATACAATCCATCCTTACATAAAAATATCACATAAAAAAGAGCAAGTATGGTCAGTTTTGGTAATGCGGTTAAATATGGTCAGTTATGGTTGATGCTGTCAAATATGGTCAGTTTTGGTTGATGCGGACAAATAATTTTGTTACACGAGTCAGTCTGAGGTATGAAAACTACTGATATTTGTTTCTGATGCAATATTTTGAATAAAAAGAGGAAATGCTGGCACTCTCAATTGATGCGAAAAAAATTTCTGGTCATTGATTTCCAATATTGTTGTTATTTGTATACTACAGTCCCTCTTGACATAAAATTATAACTGAATTACTGTGCAGCTACATAGATTTACATAAAAAAAGCAAATATGGTCAGTTTTGGTTGATGCGGTCAAAAGATTTTATTACACGAGTCAGTCTGAGGTATGAAAACTACTGATATTTGTTAACGATTCATTATTTTGAATAAAAAGAGGACATGCTGGCACTATAAATTTATGCAAACAAAATTGTGTGGTCATTATTTTCCAATATTGCTGTAACTCGTATATTACAGTCCCTCTTGACCTAAATTATAACTGATATACTGTGCAGCTATATAGATTTGCAGAAAAAAGAGCAAATAATGTCAGTTTAGGTTGATGCGGTCAAACGATTTTTGTTAAACGGGTCCGTCCAAGGTATGAAAACTACTCGTAAACAGATATCATATTTGTTTACGATTCAATATTTTGAATAAAAAGAGGACATGCTGGTACTATAAATTGATGCAAACAAAATTTGAAGTCATTGTTTTCCAATATAATTGCTGTCATTTGTACAATCCATCCTTGCCTAAAAATATAACTGTATTTCTGCAGTGTGCGGCTACATGTATATAGATTTACATGATGAAGAGCAAATATGGTCAGTTTAAGTTTAATTTAAAAACATATTTATTTATAATCATGATAATAGTGGATTGGGAAACAAGTTATTACATTTGGTTAATGAGGTCAAATAATTTTGTTATACGAGGCATCCTGACTCCTGGAATGACAAATGTAAAACAATTCAAATGATGAAACTAACGGCCTAATTTATGTACAAAAAATGAACGAAAAACAAATAATTTATGTAACACATCAACAAAAGAAAATCACTGAATTACAGGCTCCTGACTTGGAACAGGCACATTCATGCAGAATATGGCGGGGTTAAACATGTTGTCTTGATTAAAAATCTGAAATAAGACCGGCAAAATAGCAAAACTCTATATAAATCGCTATTTTGCCGAAGCCTTATATTTAAGACAAAGAGTTCTTAAAACTTATAAATCAATTCTAGCCGTAGAATTTATAAATCAATTCTAGTCGTAGAATTTATAAATCAATTCTAACCGTAGAACTGTTCTACCCGTAGAATTTATAAATCAGTTCTAGCCGTAGAATTTATAAATCATACTAGTCGTAGAATTTATAAATCAATTCTAACTGTAGAACTGTTCTAGTCGTAGAACTGTTCTAGAAGTAGAACTGACCAAAGATTTGGTCAGTTCTAGGTAGAACTGTCTAAAACTGTTCTAGGTTAAAACTGTCACGATCAGTTCTAGGTAGAACTGTCCAAATCAGTTCTAGGTAGAACTGACCAAATCAGTTCTGGGTAGAACTGTTCTAGCTAGAACTGTCTAAAAGGTGTCAGGCTGACAGTTCTACATACTGTCCTAGAACAGTTCTCCTGACAGATTCTGACAGATTTAATGAGAGGTTAGAAGTGATCTCCACTGTAAGCTTCAAGCTCAACTGCCAACCGTATAGCATCGTTAAGACCTTTTGGACGAGACTGTTTAATTCTCAGTCTCATTTCGGAGTCTTCTAGCGCATTTATAAATTGTTCTTTGGCGAACGTGTCCCTTAATTCTAACGGGGCAGTTGGGTAGGCCAGATTAGAAAGTCTTCGAACTGACTGACCTAACCCCGGCAAAGTCTCGCTTGCTTTTTGTCGACACTCCTTGAATTGAACACGGTATAGTTCAGTTTGACTTGAATGAGCAAAGCGCTCCTCCAGTGCATTAACTAGGTCTGAAAATATTTGTCTCTTTTCCTTTAGTAAATCACCAAGGACTGCTTGAGCCTGTCCAATCAGTGACACGGCCAAGTACAAACCTTTTTGATGATCAGACCACATATAAACTAGGGCACACATCTCAAAGTGTGATAAGTAATCCATCCAAGGAGTATTGCCATTATATTTTGAAGGTTTGATTTTTTTTTTTTTTTTTAACAACATAATTATTTTATTCATCAAATATTGCTTGTTACATAAATCATCAAGATTCCAAGCTTCTCTTGACGTACCCTGTTATGATCCACTGACTACCCAGGGAATAGTCAGCTGATTAGATTAATTGACATACATTTTGTTTACAAAACATTATAATAACAATACTAGAAAAATTATTCACTGATTATGTTCCTTTTAATTGTTAGTAACATTGGACTTATTGTCTTATGTCCATTAATATTGGTGTCTACTCTCTTAGTGTATTCATTGACAAAAATTCTGTAGACGTCTATGTTTTTTGTTTTCTGCTCAGATACATAGTATGACTTATATATTGAAAAACTAAGTATTGTAATTAAAAAATTTATTGAGTAATACTTGTTGTCTGTGATTTTGTATCCAAATATCAGGTGTTGTAGTTTTATTAAAAAATCTATATTACTCCTTTTTAAGAGATCGTATATTTGCTGCCAAAATCTTGTCAAATAAGAACAATTGAAAAAATAGTGATCATAATCTTCTTCTATGTTACAAAAATTGCACATATCATTATTAGTTATTTTCCATTGTAATAAAAGCTTTTTTGTTGGTACAATAAACTGTAGTAATTTCCATCTGAATATTTTTAATTTATTTTCAGTTAAATATTTAAAAATAAAGTTATATAGTGAATTCATATTTGGAGCTTCTTGCATTGGTAGAATTTTAAGCCACCTGTTTATCCCTACTGACGGTTCTTTTTTATTATTCACTAGCGAATCATATAACATTTTATTTGAAAAACATGTAGTCTCAAAATAACGATCTTTCCATGTGATCTTATTTCTCTTGACATTAACTGTACTTTGAACAGAATTTTCTTGTTTAACTATGTGAATCCAATTTTGTGGAATAGCATGTTTCAATATATGAAATTCTGCAATCCAGTTTACCTTACACTTTAATTTGTTCAAAATATATTTTTCTGATAATGACATAGTGTCATCTAAAATGTCATTTTAGTATATCATACCACTCTTAATCCAGTTTTCAAAGAAAATTGGTTTATTATGAAATGTAATAAATTTATTCCCCCATATTGTCTGCTTTCTTATATCAAAATATGTATCTGGTTGTTTTGTTTGCCCACCCCCAGTCAAAATCCAGGACTTTATTACTTCTCTATAAAATTCTGGAACACATTTAAAATATTCTAAATGTTTTATATCATCTAAATTCATATTAAATATAAATAAAATATTATTAGACACCTTTAGATATTTAAAAGGTATAAGCTTCCAGTTGGCAAATTTACCATTAACAAGTCTATATACCCATGATGCCTTTAGCGACATAAAATAACTTTTAAAATCGACCATTTGTAAGCCCCCTTTTTCATATGGACGTATTATAAGGTTTCTTTTTACTTTGTCTGGCTTCCCATCCCAAATATATTTAAAGCTTCGTGTTTCTAGTTCTTTAAGATAATTTTCGGGAGTTAAGCAAACACTTCCCAAGAATGTAAATAAAGGCAAGATTAGTGCTTTAATAATTAGTATTTTCCCTAAAATTGAAAGATTCCTTTTTTCCCATGTCTTGAACATTTTTATCATTTTTTCTATTTTACAATCCCAATTTAATTTTTTGCATTCCTCTTTATCATGTCCAAAAAACACCCCTAAAGCTTTAATAGGTTTATCTCCCCAATTAATCCCCGCAATTTTATCTTTGCATGATTTCAATTTCCCGATCCATAATCCTTCTGTTTTATTTCTATTTACCAATAAACCTGAAAACGAGCCAAATATTTCTATTATATTCATTGCAGATATTACATCGTTTTTATCTTTACAAAATAATGTTGTGTCATCTGCTAATTGTGAAATTGTAATGCTGTGACTTTTCCCATCTAACTTAATAGTGATTCCCTTTACTTCGTTGCTATTTCTCAACTGTAGGGCCATAATTTCAACAGCCAAAACAAACAATAATGCTGATAAAGGACAGCCTTGTCGGATTCCCCGTGAATTTTTGAAATTTTCTGATACCCACCCATTGTTCATGACACATGTTTGAACGTCTGTATACATAGTTTTAACCCACTTAATAAATGATTCATTAAATCCAAAATGTTTCAAAGTTCCAAGCATAAAATCCCATTCTAACGAATCAAAAGCTTTCGTAAAATCCACAAAAACAATTGCTCCCTCAATTTTGTATCTTTCTGAGTAGTCTATAACATCTTGGATTTGTCTCAGATTAAACCCAATAAATCTATTTTTAACATAACCGGTTTGATCCTCATTTATAATTTTTGGAAGTACCTTTTTTAAGCGTTGAGCAAGAACATATGACAAAATTTTAAAATCTATATTAAGAAGAGATATTGGACGATAGTTTTCCAAAAGTAAAGGATCCCCCTTTTTGAATATCAAAGTTAATATACTAGTACGTTGTGAATATGAAAGACTGTTTCTATCGTATCCTGTATTTAAGATATTTACCAGTAGTAACTTAAGTTTATTCCAAAAAAATCTATAAAATTCTACCGTAAGTCCATCAAGACCTGGAGATTTATTTAATTTCATTTTAAAGATACCATGTGTGCATTCCTCCACTGTAATTTTCCCATCGCATATTAGTTTATCATTTTCATCCACTTTATTTTCTAATTTTGTATCGCTGATATATTGTTCTGTTAAATCTTTGTTTAAACTTTTTTTATTATACAAGTTTTGATAATAATCTTTTATTTTGTTTAAAAGTTTCTCTTGATCCGAAATTATTTCCCCCTTATCTCCCATTAGCTTACTTATCGATTTTTTTACTTGTCTTTTTTTTTCTAACCCAAGAAAATAAGAATTATTTTGTTCACCAAACTCTACCCATTTTTCTCTAGATCTCACTTGAGCTCCTTTCGCTTTTTCTTCATATATCTTATTTAGCTCTTCTTCAATATCATTTATTTCTTTTTCTATTTCATTGTCATCTATAGTCGTCTCGTCCATTAATTTAATTTTTTCTTCCAAGTCTTTTTCCAAAGTATATCTTCGCCCCTTGGTTAACTTTGCTTTATTTTTACAATAATTTGTGGTTACTTCCCTTACCGCAATTTTAAAACCATCCCATAATAATCTACAATCTAGTGTTTCCTTTTCGAAAATATATTTATCTATCAAATTATTAATCAGTTCTTGGTAATCTTTATCTTGCAAAACTGAATTATTTATTTTCCAATACCCATTGCCCCTTTCTGATACCCCTGGCTTAAATTTTAGAAATACACTTTGGTGGTCAGTAGACCGAATAACAGCCGGTTTGATTTTACAAAATTCTACAAGAGGTAAAAAATCTGACCCCATAAAAATCATGTCAATCCTACTAGCTTGTGACCTATCTCTTCTTCTCCATGTGAATTGCTGTTTACTTTCATTTAAGTTCCTCCAAACATCTGAGAGTTTGTTAGATTTAATCAAGTTTTTTAAACCGTTTACGGGTTGAGTAAATTTACATGGACGTATAGATTTTCTATCAATTGGTTTAATTGTCTCATTAAAATCGCCCCCAAGTATTGGTATTCCTAAACCGTGTTCCTTCAAATTTTCACTGACCTTTTTGAAAAAAGAATTTCTAGATGATTTACAGTTAGGTGCATATACACTAATAAATGTAAAAATTGAGTTATTTATCTGCACGTTGATAAGTACTAATCTTCCGTCACTATCAATAAATTTATTTATTAGTTCGTAGCTTAGTGATTTTTTAATTAAAATAGCTACACCCCTACTAGCCGTAGTACCATGACTACAATAAGTATCATATTCCGTTTTATTATTTATTTCCCTTTCAATAATTTCATCAAAATGTGTTTCTTGTAAAAAACTTATAACGCTTTTTTGAGCCGTAACCCACTCTATAACTCTATTTCTTTTTTCCCTTGAACTAATTCCGTTAACATTGAGACTACATAGATTAATTGTATTTGTAAATGTCATAGTTAATAATATATGAATTATAATTATATTCAAGTTTCAACACACAACACAAAGTTAAAATTTTATAACACTCAGCGACATTTAATACAATTATGTCTCTGTAACACTTAATTGATACACAATTGAGATACATATTCATTACTTTAGTTAATACATAGTTGTTACACATATTTTTACAACCTATATAATAATTACTTTTCACCTGGTGTGACTTTAAACCAATTGTTCCGCTATTGAACCTCGTGTAAGTTTTGTGTATTTTAAAACACAGTGTAATTATTTTTGGATTGTTTGATGGTGTAGTAATTAACGTATGATAGTTGAATAATTCAGAATTAGATATCTGTGTTTGAATGAAAAATACTATCATGTAAATATCTATTAAATTGACAGCATGTACTCGATTCGATTGAAAGGTGGAAAATTTAATGCCGTTCGTGTTCTTTAACTTTTTACGGTTAAGCGTAACTTGTTCGTTACCTGTTTGATTGTACAGAAGTTTCTTTTTTGGATATAGAACTCTGCATGAACCAGACATAAAACATATAACAATGTGGATTTGCTTCGATATATTCTGAACCGTGGAGAATTTCTTCTGATTTACGCTACTAGCATGGTTTTTCAATTCAATACAAAGGAAATAGTCAGGTGTTATATTGTATATATCTGTACTTGGTTTATACTTTGTGCATTTTTTTTCTGAATGAAAAGTATACTGTTGTGGACAAATACATACTGTTGGACCATTTACGTACTCTACAGGTAAGTAGTTATTTTGTTCTATCGTATTACTATTATATGGTTTATTGATTTTCATGTACCTCATCGGTGATGTAATGTTTACATGGTTTAGACAGAAAAGTGTCTTGTTCTGTTTATCGTTAATTGATAGTGTAAATCGTGTTACTATATATAGCATAGGTAAAAACCGATTTCCTATGTTTATAATGTAAACATTGAACAGCTGATGTATTATTACATGTATCATAGTTATACAACATATACACACTACATTTGACATTTTCACAAATAGGTTACATACTTCACATTTTAGTACAACTTCACATTTGAAAAATACTTCTTCATAGCAACTTTTAACTCTTTTAAAGAGCTTTAAACTGTTATATATTTTTATTATTTTTTTATATGAAATCAAAATAAGATAAAATTTCAGCAAAACAAAAACAAGACTGAAACAGATTAAGCAACAGTTACAATATATGTTTTGTCTATTTGATTGGTAAACTCTTGATATGAGCTGTAATTTATTTGTCATTTTTATTTTTTTTAGTAAATTTTGTATGATAAAACTATTGTACAATCATTGTCATTGTTTTGTGATTTGTAAACATTTGACTTATGCTTTAGTTTTTTTAGTTCCAATACTTCCACTAGTTTTGTCATGTAGAGCTTCTGTAGGTGTTGGAGGTGATCTGTCACTTGCATTTACTGTTCTCCTATGTGGTGTTCTAACGAACCTGTCTATTGGTGGTTGTGCTTTGTCAACATTGTCACTGTTTCCATCCTTACCATTTTTTGGTGCTACTGTCTTGTTAGTAGATGTTTTGCTGTTATTGTTTCTTTTTTCGGATTTTTTTTTAGTAGGTGGTTTTGTAGGAGCTTCTAATTCAGTATACTCTATTTTTTCATCCTGATTTTTGTTGTCAATAGATGTATTGCTGTCATTCTCGGCTTGCTGCCTAGTTTCATCAACATCCTGAAAATTTTTTTGGCAGTCTATCATTTTGTGCCCGCTTTCTTTACATATTTTGCACACCCAGTCATTGGGACATTGGAAAAACATATGACCAGGTTTAAGGCATTTGTGACATGTTCTCTCTTCCATTACCCCAGTGTTGTTGTTTTGGAATTCTGGTTGGCCAGCATGAAAAATTCTCCCAAAATATTTTCCAATCGGAAGATTTCTGGGGATCGGTTTATCTAGAGTCTTGCTAATAACAAGCCTATCTCCTGTTTCACAATTTGTCATCTTACCATCTATTCTTAGTTTCTCTCTAAATAAATCTTGAATTTCACAGCCTTGAAGGGTTAGGGCTCGGTGTATCTGCCCATCATCCGCAGAAAGGGGGATGTTCTTCACCTTTATGCGTATTGTGTCTTTTTGCAGCGTAGATGGGTTGTGAGGGTTTTGTGAGTGAAGGGGTACTTGCCTGCCACGTAAGTTTACCCCCTGCACCAACAAAGACAGTCTGTCACCCTCATTGTCCATATAAATTCGCCACATCTCTCTGATTCTCTGTATTCCTTTTATACACTGTGAAGGGACTTTGGCACCAATTGATTTGAAGATTTCAACATTTGTTAGCCATTGCACCCGAGGCGGTTTGACCGAGCCATGAACATCTTGATCTTTCAAGAAAATTGGCTTTACATAATCACTTGGGTCACTTGGTTCATTTTGTTTACTATAATAATTTTTTTTTTCAATGTAGGATTGTTCAGATTGTGTGTTACCCTGACTTAAATGTGTATCTGAAGTAACTTCGGCGTAGGTCGCCATTTTTTCATTGTTTACATCTTGATGAACCGTCGCTTCTTTGTTAACTATATATGGTTCTGTACCTTGTAGACCTTCTAAAAGCCTCAGAAGGCGATCCTGGGTCATTTTCTTACACAATGCTTCCACTTCTGCATTCATTTTCAGTTCAAACAACGAATTTTATCGCTTTTTAGACGGAGTATTGTGCGATACGTCTTGACATATCAAGGGACACTACTTGAAGGTTTGATTTTAACATCATTTGAACAAGAGCTAACAGTATGAGCAGTACTTTGATTTTTTTGTTAATTCCTACTTAGGATTAATATATTGAGTTTTGTCTTGCCCTATGGATTTTCTATTATTTACGCGAGGATTTGATATGATATCCCCATCCGGCAAAGGCAGTGTATCACCCACGGCCAATCCTACAGGTGTTGATAGAGACGTCCCTGTCGTTACTACGCCTGAATCATGTTCTTTGTTTTCAACAACCTTTGGACGTTCACCCTGATCTCGAGGTGTGGAAGATATAAAACTGTGTCCATGTTGCATTGTGCTTTCACTAAGATACTGTATTTGTCTACTAATTTCCGCAATCTGATCGTCAATGTTTAACATATCCATTGCAGTATATTGCAATTCAAATAAAACAGTTCTAGTGTTACATGTATAATCTTTTATTAAATAATACACCCGTGTTACAACTCAGCCGTGAACTACAACTATGCCTCACGGTTGATCCGCTTTAATCTTTTAAATAAACACTGATGTCAACTGACAATAAATTTAATGACATCAATCAATCAAATAGTATTTGATAGACAACTTGAATCCCAACCGCTAGCCACCAAATATGTAATGTGTAACCAGGCGTTTATGTCTCAAACGACTCGTTCCAGTAAATACTTGGATCCAAGCTGTCCATAAACAATACGGCAATACTATTAACTATCTATGTTATACACAATGAACCAAAATATACACACGGGCTCTTTGCCGATATAAAGTAACGACTAACAATTATATATATATATATATACATGTATATATATACAAATATAATACAATCTTACAGCCTGTCCTCCAGATGGGACGGTCTGTCACTACAAGACAGTGTGGCTGGTACAGTCTGTCAATAACAGACAGTGCTGCTGGTTCAGCTGTCCTCCGAGTGGGACAGTCTGTCACTATCAGACAGTGCGGGTTGTTGCAGTCCGTCCTCCGTATGGGACAGTCTGCTCTGCCAACTTCCTATGTTAGACCAACTTGTACCCAGTACAAGTTGTCCCCAGTACAAGTTGTCCTCGACTATATCACTTACAGCTATGTAACGTGCTTACTCTTGTACACTGGTCTTCTTAATAAGAATATCGACAGAACCCGAATTGTATTCCTCACCCACTTATATACTCCAGGGCGAATACACTATTTACTGGATAGGGGTGTTCTCTAAATGTTCCTGATACCGAACACAAGAATCCCTCTCAAACACCCCCATACCCTTGGACCCAACCACTGACTTTCCCGCCAAACGTCTAAATCCATTCAACGCTTCCTTCTGCGTGAAATATGCATATATACAACAAGATTCTTCTTGTTTGTTACCTTAACAACCAATAAACATTACATAAAAAAAGAACTAAATTACAGAAATCGCTTAAATTTTACAATTGTTTAGTTTAAGTACAGCTTATTTGAAAACAATAAAAAATATAGGTCACTGATGAGTTAAAAAAGATATTTCAATTTTGATGCCAAAAAATGGCATTTATGCACCAAAGGGAGATAATTTGGAGCTTTTTCAATGATATAAACATTTTAAAAGTGATCTGGGGCCAAAACGAATCGATTTTTTTTGGTTGATTTTTGTACCATATCATTAAGTAACAACTAATAGTGTAATAAATAAAATTTGTAAAAAAAAAAAAGGTTAAATTTTTGTACCCTCGAGCCTCCTTAAGACATGGAATGTTTAGTAAAATTGTCGACCGACCAATCAACACGGAAAGCGAGATATCTAAAATTTGTATACCCTTATATATTTTCATTATCATACATCAATTCTAAATGCAATCTAAATAAAATGGCTTTAAGAATCTTGTATTAAGCGCTTATCGTTCATTCGTCAATGAAACATTCACCGTGCGTGTATCGTGCGTGTATCATTCATCATGCATCGTGTGTGTATCGTGTGTTCATCATTCATCGTGCGTGTATCGTATGTTCATCATTCATCGTGCATCGTGAGTGTATCGTGCGTTCATCATTCATCATTCATTTTTCGTTAATCCTCCGTGTAACGCTCATCGCTCATCGTGCGTGTATCGTGTATCGTGCATTCACCGTGCATTCATCATGCATTCACCGTGCGTGTATCGTGCGTGTGGTCAGTTTGAATATAGAAGGTCTGTACTAGAAAAATATTATACTAATCAGCTACACCACTAATATCCGTTAGGTTTCAAATTAAATGATACAGGTCGGTTGTACTGTGTGTTATTGTATAGATAAATATCAAACAAAATAGATATGAATAATCTGAAAATATTAATGGGCAGTTTAAATAAAAAAAAACTTGTGTCTGGGTATGTTTTTATTACGAATTCCATTAATACTTTTCGACCTTTTATGGAGTATAATATACACAAGCACGGACTGAAGTCTCCAGTGGCAAATGGTATCTTGTTTTACAAAATAGTCATTATCTATAGACGATAATGCCTATAAAGTTTTCTTATCTTAGTTGTATTTAAAGCGTCATGTCTGGTTTTATGTAAAAAGAAACTACGAGGGCATAAGGGGTTCAATGGATATCACTTTTTGATGTAACATGTATGCCGCTCGATATAGCCTTTTCTAAACTTCTAAACAGACACATCACTGACGATGGAGTCTAGATTGTCCTCATAAAACAAATAAAAAAGCGTAGTACTTTAAGAAACAAATCGTTACCGTTCGAGCGGTCCATAAACTGGCATTTGATTTAATACGTTCTGAAAAATAATTTAATGGTTCTCGTTGGTATATGTTAATCATATTTGTTTTTCGTTTATTGTTCTAGCATAATCCAGACCGTTGGTTTTCTCGTTTGAATTATTTCACAATTTGTCATGTCGGGCCATTTTATAGTTACCGTATTGGTTTGCTAATTTTTTAGGGTCCTACTGTGACCTATGGTTGCTTACATTAACGCCAAGGCTTACATTTACGCCATTTGGACTGTGTTGTTTAGTTGTCTTAATGGCAATCATATTATCTATACTACTTAAATAACGAGGTCCAATTTGTTAATAGCCAGCATGACGTAAAAACGACGAATCAAAGAATTTAACTTTATATATAACTAATATAGGACAATGATGTTGTTTAAAAATTACACCATTCCAGGCCCTTTTGTTTTCCACATAATTGATATTACCAATAATTAACAAGTTCCGGGTCAAATCCGATACCGACACAAATAGTATATGTCACATGTATTTTCCGGTTGTAGTTAAATGTTACCTTCTATAAATCCCTCCTTTATCAGGAGAACCTGGAATTCTTAGTTGTTTTATATCTATGTTATACTATAGTACACTAATTAACAAGTCTGTTTACTTCCACCTCAATACCACTATTAATTTTGGTAATTAGTTAAAAAATTGAATTTAGTTTGTAGAACTAAGATTATAGTAGTAAGAAAACCAGGATGGGTTCAAACAGAAAGATTTTGAAAGCAGAGAAAACTGTGCACCTTACAAATAAAAAAGCGTACTTTAAGAAACAAATCGCTACCGTTCGAGCAGTCCATAAACTGGCATTTGATTTAATACGTTCTGAAAAATAATTTAGTTGTTCTTATTTTTCAAGACCCAAATGTTGCAAAACACTTGTCCTACCTCCATGACAAATATGTTGTTGTCCCCGCAGATAAAGCCCCAAACAACATCGTTTTTGTGTGTAAATATCATTACATAAACTGCTTGATAAATTAATAAGGTATTGACAATTCACTTGGAAACTCAACATATACCCTCACGACACTTACCAAAGAGGAAATCCTGGATAATCATAGGTCTGTTCTATGTTCCTTTGGAATTTCAACCAAAGATAAAGAACTGGATCTTCCCTCACTGTATTGGATACCTAAATTACACAAGTGTCCTTACAAACAACGGTATATTGCTGGGTCTTCCAAGTGCTCCACGAAACCTCTTTCTAAATTATTAACATCTATTTTATCAGCAATCAAAGCCGGGCTCCAAAGTTATTGTGGAACTGCCTATTCTAGAGGTGGCGTGAATCAGATGTGAATACTAAAAAATTCCAAAGATCTTTTAGAGTACATACAATCTAAGACTCTCTCATCTTGCAATAGTATTAAAACATTTGACTTTTCTACACTTTACACAAGTATTCCCCATTCCAAACTAAAAGACAAATTGAAAGAGTTGGTATTACTTTGTTTCATTAAAAATAATGGCGAACGTAGATACAAGTGTCTTGTCCTGGGGAGGGATAAATCCTACTTTGTAAAGAATCACTCTGATTCAAACAAAAAATTCTCTGAAACTGACATTATCAAGATGCTTGATTTCTTGATTGACAACATATTTGTTACGTTTGGAGGACGTGTTTTTCAACAGACTGTCCGAATTCCAATGGGAACCAATTGTGCCCCTCTTCTTGCCGACTTGTTTCTTTATTATGATGAGGCTGACTTCATACAGGAACTTCTTAAGAAGAAAGATAAGAAGTTAGCAATATCCTTTAACTCTACGTTCCGCTATATAGATGATGTTCTCTCACTAAATAATACAAAATTTGGTGACTATGTTGAACGAATCTATCCCATCGAACTAGAGATAAAGGATACTACAGATACAGTTAAGTCTGCCTCATATCTTGACTTACATCTAGAAATTGACAATGAGGGTCGGTTGAAAACAAAACTTTACGACAAAAGAGATGATTTCAGCTTCCCAATTGTGAACTTTCCATTTCTATGTAGCAACATTCCAGCAGCGCCTGCATACGGAGTATATATCTCCCAATTGATACGATATTCCCGGGCTTGTGTTTCCTATCATGATTTCCTTGATAGAGGATTGCTGCTCACAAGGAAGCTATTAAACCAAGAGATCCAAATGGTGAAGTTGAAGTCATCCCTTCGTAAATTTTACGGACGCCATCACGAGTTGGTTGACCGTTATGGAATAACCGTTTCACAGATGATATCGGATATGTTCCTTATGTCGTAACTGCAATACCCTCCCTTTTCACGAATGTGACTTACCGAATTAGACTATTTACCGGATTTGTTATAACATAAGCAACACGACGGGTGCCACATGTGGAGCAGGATCTGCTTACCCTTCCGGAGCACCTGAGATCACCCCCAGTTTTGGGTGGGGTTCGTGTTGCTTAGTCTTTGGTTTTCTATGTTGTGTCATCTGTACTAGTATTTGTCTGTTTGTCTTTTTATTTTTGGCCATGGCGTTGTCAGTTTGTTTTCGATCTATGAGTTTGACTGTCCCTCTTTTATAACCACTGGGTCGATGTCTCTGCTGGTGGACATTTTGTCCCCGAGGACATCATCCGCCCAGTAGCAAAATTGCATGAATTTACGAAGATCTAACAGGATACTGGCTCGGACGTCGCCCAGTATAAAAAGGTCCGAAACAGACGTCACCATGGACACGGTGTCGTCTGATAAGGCAGGAGTTCCCTCATCACCAGACATGACAAATATCCCAAACATGACTCATTCAGATTATCATACTAGTGACAATAGCAATAGTGCACATACACAGCCATGTTCAGTTCGCCTTAAAGACATTTTGGATTTTGATGACTCTGAACAACACTGTCTCATTTCGAGATGTGGAACTAATGGCTGCAAAACTTGTGAAATTTTAATAATAGACGCTCAATTCACTAGGAATTTAACTAAAAAGTCTTACTTTACTAGAAGTTACGATGATCTGAATTGTAAATCTATAAATGTCGTCTACGGATTAGAGTGTAACCTTTGTGGATTGGTTTACGTCGGTGAAACGAAAGAAAGGCTAAACAAACGTATGTGCGGCCATAGATCAGATATCAACCTCAATGCAAACGACATTCTGTACCAGCATTTTAATCAGCCTGATCATTCCATCGTTTCTATGACAGTTCGTATAATCGAAAAAATATACCACAAGACTAACAATCCTCAACTTGCAACGCCTCTCCGTAGACAAAAAGAGGACTACTGGATTCGACAATTGGGAACTGCGACACCATATGGTTGCAATGACAAAATTGATGGTATAGGTATTCTATCTAGTCCTTCCTGTAGCTCAGTGAATGTAATGAATATTTTCAACTCTACTCCTCGACGTAGACGCAGTCATGGTCATCGTCATTATACATCACCTACTTTGCATGATGTCTCTATTAATGACTTGCTGCCATTTATACAAAAGCCATTAGGCATTCATCACATTCGCACGAAACTGTATTCATTACCCCTTTCAAAACTTCATTCTCTGTTTAATTTATGTTTGGAAACCACTGTTACTAACCCTTATTCAAACCAATACAAACTTACAGCTATCATTTCGGATATTGCAAGTCACAGACTTTTCAAACCAGTTCGCATTGGAAAAGATGAAAAAGAGAAAAGATCTTTTCTTAAACTTTCCTTTGCCAACAAAGGTCTCGATGGCGTCAACTTAGGCAATATCCTTCATCATAAATTAGTTCAGTCGAAAATACCTCCTTATTTTAAAGATCAGCCTGTACCAATAATTTGTTATACCTATACCAAACCAATTGCAACTAAAATTTTCAATTACAAACACGTTTTGCAGGATCTTAACATTGACGACTTCAAGTCTAAACCTCATGATTGCACATGTGCTAGTTCCCAATTCACTTTATAATCCGGCTGGCCACGTTATTACCGGAGACCTCAACATTGTCAATAACACTTCCCTGCGAAATTTGTTATCCAAAGGTCCGAAATATCGTGAGCCTAAATCCATCAATTGGAAATACAACTTCAAAATACTGATGAATTCAGTCGAGGATTATGCCAGGCAATTGCGAGAAAGAAGACGTAGATACTCTTTCCGAATGGATTTATTAAGGCTGTGGGGTCGTTGATACAAATCCGAATTAGGAAACTAAATGCGCATATCAATACCCACGCTACGTCAATTTTTAAAGACCCAAATGTTGCAAAACACTTGTCCTACCTCCATGACAAATATGTTGTTGTCCCCGCAGATAAAGCCCCAAACAACATCGTTTTTGTGTGTAAATATCATTACATAAACTGCTTGATAAATTAATAAGGTATTGACAATTCACTTGGAAACTCAACATATACCCTCATGACACTTACCAAAGAGGAAATCCTGGATAATCATAGGTCTGTTCTATGTTCCTTTGGAATTTCAACCAAAGATGAAGAACTGGATCTTCCATCATTGTATTGGATACCTAAATTACACAAGTGTCCTTACAAACAACGGTATATTGCTGGGTCTTCCAAGTAATCCACGAAACCTCTTTCTAAATTATTAACATCTATTTTATCAGTAATCAAAGCCGGGCTCCTAAGTTATTGTGAAACTGCCTATTTTAGAGGTGGCGTGAATCAGATGTGGATACTAAAAAATTCCAAAGATCTTTTAGAGTACATACAATCTAAGACTCTCTCATCTTGCAATAGTATTAAAACATTTGACTTTTCTACACTTTACACAAGTATTCCTAATTCCAAACTAAGACAAATTGAAAGAGTTGGTATTACTTTGTTTCATTAAAAATAATGGCGAACGTAGATACAAGTGTCTTGTCCTGGGGAGGGATAAATCCTACTTTGTATAGAATCACTCTGATTCAAACAAAAAATTCTCTGAAACTGACATTATCAAGATGCTTGATTTCTTGATTGACAACATATTTGTTACGTTTGGAGGACGTGTTTTTCAACAGACTGTCCGAATTCCAATGGGAACCAATTGTGCCCCTCTTCTTGCCGATTTGTTTCTTTATTATTATGAGGCTGACTTCATACAGGAACTTCTTAGGAAGAAAGATAAGAAGTTAGCAATATCCTTTAACTCTACGTTCCGCTATATAGATGATGTTCTCTCACTAAATAATACAAAATTTGGTGACTATGTTGAACGAATCTATCCCATCGAACTAGAGATCAACTTAAAAGGATACTACAGATACAGTTAAGTCTGCCTCATATCTTGACTTACATCTAGAAATTGACAATGAGGGTCGGTTGAAAACAAAACTTTACGACAAAAGAGATGATTTCAGCTTCCCAATTGTGAACTTTCCATTTCTATGTAGCAACATTCCAGCAGCGCCTGCATACGGAGTATATATCTCCCAATTGATACGATATTCCCGAGCTTGTGTTTCCTATCATGATTTCCTAGATAGAGGATTGCTGCTCACAAGGAAGCTATTAAACCAAGAGTTCCAAATGGTGAAGTTGAAGTCATCCCTTCGTAAATTTTACGGACGCCATCACGAGTTGGTTGACCGTTATGGAATAACCGTTTCACAGATGATATTGGATATGTTCCTTATGTCGTAACTACAATACCCTCCCTTTTCACGAATGTGACTTACCGAATTAGACTATTTACCGGATTTGTAATAACATAAGCAACACGACGGGTGCCACATGTGGAGCAGGATCTGCTTACCCTTCCGGAGCACCTGAGATCACCCCCAGTTTTTGGTGGGGTTCGTGTTGCTTAGTCTTTGGTTCTCTATGTTGTGTCATCTGTACTAGTATTTGTCTGTTTGTCTTTTTATTTTTGGCCATGGCGTTGTCAGTTTGTTTTCGATCTATGAGTTTGACTGTCCCTCTGGTATTTTTCGTCCCTCTTTTACAATCAGCATGACCTTATCAGATGACAATACGAAAATATTCAGGCTAAACATAAGGCATAGATACTTTAATTCAGTCACGGACCCGCGATGACGCGGGTGTGTTCTAGTACAAATAAAAAGTACGAACTAAAAAAAGGACGGATAAAGAGAAGAGGTGATCAAGCAAAAAATAGTCAACAAAAAGCACATAAATCTATAGAATTATCAAACAAACCCCATCATTAACCGGGGTGTACTCATGTGTTCAAGGGTGATCACTATCTGCCGTCTTATTGCACGAGGCAAGTAAAATATGTTGATAAATCGCTCTGGAGATAACATTAATGGGGATAGGATAACAGGATTGTGGGTTACACAAGTGGGGCATATCTGTGGTCAATTGTGACATTATCAAAGTACCTATGGTATTCATAATATCCGTTACATCGCCCATTTGTAATTCATATATTTGGTCTTCGGATTTTACAAATGTGTATCTAAAAGATGACTACATCTTTTGTTATTTGTGCAAAATGACATTAACCATCAAGTATAGATGGTAGAAATAGATGTTTGTCGATTAAGCATGTACCGTCCAAGAATTATGTCATTTGCTTTATGAAAATTAAAGATTAACAAGTATCTTTATATATTTATTTTTTTGGCCATATATCCTAAAAAAGCAAAATGGGTTTTATATAATAAGTTTTGTCTTTTCAATTTTCTCACAGTTTGATATTCCGGGGCCTGAGTAATAATGTCTAATTTGGGTGCATGTCTTCTGCCTGACTAATGTTTTGACAACCAGAATTTCAGAAATCGAAAAAAGGTTTCGCTAAATTAAAAAAAAGCATATTTTAGGTTTCACAAATGATAATAAAATGTTTTCTCCTGTATACATCTTATATATTACCCTATACACAATAAACGTCCAATAGTTCTAAATGCCATTTCTGCTATGACATTGATATATTCTCCATTTAACCAGGCTCTATGTTCATTGTTAAAGATCGTAGAAACTTACGTTATTGGGGGTTTCTTTAACAAGATTTACTGTACATAATTGTCCAAGCAGATAAGAAAATCCGATAAAATATTATTATACCAAAATGAAATATTTCTAATAAATAGATTGAATGGAATTGATTGTCAGTCGAAATTTCACAAGCATACATCAGAGTCTTGCATTATCATGTCTAAATTAATGGGAGTTGTCTTCCTTTGGTCATGGACAACTTAAAACTGGCTTTGGTGATGTTGAAACAAGCAAAGTTAAACCAGGAATTAAACGTTTCATTTAAAGAGTTGAAACTGGGATAAGAGACACAATTCCTGTATATGCTTACGCGTACTCTTATATCGGATCTTTGTTTCTATTGTTATTATGTAAGTTGTTTTTTGAGCAATTTGCATATATTTTTTACATGCTGTACTATCACACCATTGTCTCAGGTTTAGTAGGGGAGGGTTGAACGAGCACAAACATGTTTAACCCCACCACCTCTATATGTTTGTTGATGTATATCATATTTGTTTTGTTTTTTGTTTATCGTTTTGTGCATAAATCAGACCGTTAGTTTTCTCGTATCTCCTTATTTTTATATCTGTTAATATTACTCACAACATAATATTACCATCGGTCGGAAGTGCCGGTCCATGTACAATATACGTACCGACTTATCTTACTATCATGAATATATTTGGATACCAATTGTTCCATAACTAGTGATGCTTATTGTGGATATCGGACGTTTCAATTTTTGTCTATTTCATATTTATCATTAAAAATAAAAATATATGAAATAACTTACAGTTATCTCTCTTGCACTAGTGGTTGTCCTTTCCACGTGAACTTTCGCAATTTTGTATGTTTTTGGATGTTTTTTGTTTTGTTATTGTCACACTTTCCTATAAACCATGTCTATTACAATTTATTACAAGAATTCTGATTCTATAAGTAGTCTGTCATGTCCCCTGTATTCTGTGACTTCAATGTCTATACTACTAAAAAAACGAGGTCCAATTTGTTAGCCAGCATGACGCGAAAACGATGAATCAAAGAATTCAACTTTATATATATTTAATAATGGACAATGGTGGTGATAAAAAAAATTACACCATTCCAAGCCCTTTTGTTTTTCACATAATTAATTACCCATGGTGATACGGTATGATTAGTCAAAGGCTGGACGTCTGGGATGTGGTAAATCTGTTAACGGTATCTCATTGGTTATAAATAACATTAAATGACTGCATCTCAGCTGCTTCTGGGCTGCTTCTGGGGGAAGTGAAGGATATCTTAACGTCTGATTGGCTATTATTGAGTTGTATGCATTATATGTCAACGCGTCCGTAAGTAGGGTCAGATAAAAATCATGATAGTAGGTCATCGGTAGAAACTATAATGAAGTGTTCAATTGCTATCATAATTTAAGCCAAATTTAGTTCACGAAGCCCTGTCAATTTGAGCAAATAATATCATTCTGTGATGATGAAATTTATGTTGTCTTGAAATTTTGTTGCAATTTTGGTACAAAGGTGTATATTTATGGATAATTAATGTTCTTCCAAAAACAAAACAATAATACATCTAATCTTCACTTTATAGTGCGTATTGAAATATATTTTGCTATATTTCTTCATAAACTATAATTTTAAATAGTAAATACACAAAACGTGTGCTCTATGAATAAAAATATTATCCTCATATTTTTCATTGCTTGAACATACTGATAAGAAAAATTTCAAATCACGGAATTTACCGTATTGATACGAAGATGTCCTTTCGTTTCCCGTGCATTCACCGCTTCATTGATTTCTGATGTAAACAAAACGGACACTTATTGCCGATAAACAACTGATTAGAAGAATGGAAAACAAACAAGGTGAGTAATATAGTTGCGTGTGTGCAAGGAAGCAAACGCCAAGCATCACGGTTTAGTTATGGGCAAGGGTTTCAGTGCACTATAGTTTGTTTAATGACCCCTCTAAGCTCTAGCTGGTCGTCTACGAATATAGATGAAATTATAATTGAAGGCAGCTATGACCCGGAAGCTATGAGCAATTTGAATTAATATGATCGCATCTTATTTCCTGAAAACCCAAGATACTTGCAACACAGCGAGGTCCCAAATGATGTTCGCATGTGAGGTAGACAGTTTAATGTACTCGTACATGATGATTTATTCTTTGGAGTCGTTGTACACCACAGGCGGATCCAAAAGGGGGGGGCGCCCCTCCCCTTGGTTGATTATAAAGGCCCCCTTTATGAAAAGTTCTGGATCCGCCACTGTACACAGTGGCGCTCAGCAGTCATTGTTAATTGATATATCAACAGCACTGAGAACTGCATTTGATATAGATAAATCCTATTCTAATTTGTTCACATTACAATGTATCAGGTCTTGCAATAAGTATATTTCGTCGTGATGATAATTACTATTTGTTTGATTCACATGCTCGAGATAATCAAAGTTTCCCATTTTAAGATGGTGCTGCTATTTTGCTAACATTTTCAAATCTGAATGAGCTGATACTATATGTATAATCATCAATATACAATGGTGCTGAGTTTAATCTATATGCTGTATTTGTATAAGTATTTGTAATATATGATATTGGCAGATGGAACTGACTATGTAAAGGCTCTAGTTTACGACTTGGATGCGTTAACAATGATGGTGGTTGATAAGGAAATCCAGATCCAGGATGTTATTCCAAAACTGAACAGGTATTTTACGTATATATATTAGAATTCATCCTCCTGAACATAGTACCCATATATCATTACCATACACCTAATCGCTTTATGGAATTCTGTCCCAGCTGACCTGAGAATCTGTCCCGCTTCAACCATTGACATCATACAACAATAACTTTTCCATTGTGGCGTCAGATATTTTGTATTATGACGTCAAAATTTTACGTGAACTTTTGTGATGGCCAGTAATGGCAGACAAATAGCAATTAGTAGGATTCCAAGCACTCTTAATAAATCAACTCTAATAAAATATTCTTCTGTATATATAGATGATCACATAACATCATGAACATAGATCATACATTCAATGTTAATGCAGACATTTTACATGTTCAACACCAAACCTTGTCAAGTTTGGGGCCCCCGGGCACCCCTTCTTTCCATAATTCATTCTACATCTACTTTTGAATTTGTTGCTTATTTGTTCTTTGGTCTATGAATATCTGTCTATATATTGATAATGAAACCACATCTTCATGGTCCCACAATCATATTCCACAAAACAAAGAAAAAAGTGTTTGTATCGTTACTCTAGCGATTACAAACCATATATATATATTATCATATGTGACTATAAAGCTCCTTCCATGATAACCCTGATCCACCAATACTACAACTAAAATTAAAAACCAGGAGAAAAAAGACACTATATATTCATAGTGCTTGGAGTGCAAGATTCCAATAAAAAAAAACCTATACCCACAAACCACCGATCTCAATATAAGCAGATAAAATACGGCAAGCTTTTTAGAAAAGCTATTACTTGTATTACCAATAATTTTAAAACAAGTTCCGGGTCGAATCCGATACCGATACTGTTGGAAGTAACGCATAAACGTAACGTTCTCGCTGCCGCTATTCATTGTAACGTCACCTAAGTGTGACGTATTGAGATCAGAGTTTGAATAGAGATCCATACAAGCTAGACGCCTTTGTTGTATTGTTAGCCTTATAGTTGCCCGATTTACCCACTAAACGATATTGGTGCCAAGCGACCAGGATGAATTTGAAGCTGAAATCGATACGTGCAGGACATCGAAGCGCCATTTCAAGAATATTTAAGAAATTCGAAGAAATTCGGGAGAGCGGAACAGAACTTGTTGATTCCGATGAACTTTCGAACATTTTAGACACTTTGAAAAGGAAACAAGAATTGTTAAGGAAATTAGATGAAGACATTATTCAGGATTTGGATCAAGAGGACATTGAAACAGAAATCGTTGACTCAGATGAGTATTCATTTAATTTAGAAACAAAAGTACGTCAAATAGCTAAATTTATCACAGTACAAACATCAACGCTAAACACAAATGCCACAAGCTTTACAAACTCTAGAAGCGACGTTCCGCCGTCATATCCTAGTACTAATAATCTTTCAAGCACAGAAAATCAGCACAATACACATTTCCGTTCAGATTTTCGCTCATATTCCTCAATTGCTAGCGAGTACAATAAGCTCCCTAAACTAAATCTACCAACTTTCGATGGCGACATTCTACAATGGCAGTCCTTTTGGGACTCGTATGAAGCAGCCGTACACACAAACCCAACACTGAGTAACGTCCAGAGGTTCAATTACTTGAAGTCATTGTTACACGATGAAGCTTTCCAAACCGTAAATGGCTTTGCACTTACAAACTCAAATTACGAAAGAGCAGTTTCGTTGCTACAACAAAGGTATGGACAAGTCCACAAAATCACGCAAAAGTACATGAATGCATTACTTGAAATACCGTCACCCAAGAATACCCTACAGAGCTTACGTAACTATTACGACAAGATAGAAACATATGTACGTGGTTTAGAATCCCTTGGTCAGACAGAGGATACCTATGGCTCATTATTGGTCCCTATCATATTGAAAAAGTTACCGGGAGACGTACGCATAAATCTAACAAGACACCATGGTTCAACCAGTTGGCAATTATCTGACCTTCGACAAGTGATATTTCACGAACTCAATATTATGGAGGAAGGCAATTCCGCTGATTTTACGGAAACACATACCGCTACTGCAGCATTTCACACCAATACAAAGGTACGTACAAAACCAGCCAACAGACAAATGCACGTAAAGTCATGCGTATTTTGTAAAGAATCACACGCCCCCGTTAGCTGCACTAAGATAATTGATCACAAAGCAAGAATTTCTATTGTTAAACGGGATCGTTTATGTTTTAACTGTCTTGGACATCATAATGTAGCAGATTGCAAATCACATCAAAGTTGCAGGAAATGTAAAAAACGGCATCATACTAGTTTATGCAAAGACGAGGTACAACAAGATGAAAAACAGAGTAACACTAATGTAAATATTAGCACAATTCATGAAACACAACACAACGCGAAGGAAACGGGCACAGTTCTCCACTCACAGACACAGACCAATGTATTACTTAAAACTGCCGTAGCGCAAGTAAGTTCAGGCATTCAATGTACTAACGCAAACATATTATTTGACGAGGGCGCACAGAGGTCCTTCATCACAGACAAATTAGCTACAGAGCTGAATTTGGCCATTATCGGACAGGAGACCGTACACTTGTCAGGATTTGGTGACACAAATGAGAGCAAAAAAGTCCGACATCTAAACACTGGTACCATTTACCTACTTACAGATACCGGAAAATTACCCATCAACGTTTTAATTGTACCAGAAATAGCTGTACCAATGAAAACCTATGTACATAAGACAACCCACTTAAAGTATTTGTATGGCTTGAAATTAGCCCATCCCGTCTCACATGACCCTATGTTTGAAGTTTCTCTATTGATTGGAGTCGATTATTACTGGTCGATTGTCGAGGATAGAATAGTGCGAGGAGCAGGACCTACTGCCGTCAAGTCGAAAATCGGGTACCTTCTGTCCGGCCCAATCAATGGACTTCCTGCAACTCCAGATCACACACGTACGTCA
Source organism: Mytilus californianus (assembly GCF_021869535.1). Classification (NCBI taxonomy): domain Eukaryota; kingdom Metazoa; phylum Mollusca; class Bivalvia; order Mytilida; family Mytilidae; genus Mytilus; species Mytilus californianus. The sequence continues at coordinate 52,215,396 of NW_026262679.1, read as the reverse complement.
ATGATGAACATATTAGTAGGTCACAAAGTTGAAGAGCTTAACTTGGAGAAATTTTGGGAAGTTGAAGCTACTGGTATAGAAAGTACTGACAACAAATCTGAAAACGGACATTTCCAAGATGTATATGAAGCAAATTGTATTAGTTACCATGGAAACAGATATGTTGCTAAGTTACCTTGGAAGGAGGAACACCCTATCTTACTAGACAACAGAAGTGTTGCACAACGGAGAACAGAAAATGTCATTAAGCGTCTTAGTCGTGAACCTACACTTTTACAGAAATACGGACAAATTATAAATGAACAAGAAAAACGTGGATTTATCGAGAGAGTTGATGAACGATCAACGAACACAAAGGTTCATTACATACCTCACCATCATGTACGTAAAGAGTCGTCAACCACGCCAGTCAGAATTGTATTTGACTGCAGCTGCAAACCTACACCTGTTAGTCCGAGTTTAAATGATTGTTTGATGGATCTTTCGCCAAACTTGAATGACTTAACCGGAATTCTTCTCCGATTTAGAATGCACAAATACGCCGTGTCGACTGATATAGAAAAAGCCTTTCTTAATATTGGTCTTGATGAAGAGGATCGTGATGTTAACAGATTCTTTTGGCTTAGTAACCCGGATGACCCAAATAGTCAACTTACCACATACAGATTCAAGTCAGTATTATTTGGATCAACTTGCTCACCGTTCATCCTAAATGCTGTTATACGTAAACATTTGACTGAAAATCCCACTGACTGGACAACAATGTTAAAGAAAGACTTATATGTTGACAATATTATTTCGAGCTTTAATCAACAAGGAGATTTGTTAGACTACTTTCATATATCACGTTCAGTATTTGAAAAAGCAGGTTTTAACTTACGCTCATGGGCTTCAAACTGCAAAGAACTACAAGACCGTGCTTCATCCGAAAATGTACTAGACGAAGACAAACTTGTCAAGATACTTGGCTTGCGATGGGACACAGAAAACGACACACTCACATTTGCACGCAGAGACCCACTTTCAGTAGATGATAGCATTACAACAAAACGCGATATACTCCGTCAGTCATCACAAGTGTACGATCCGCTCGGAATAATCAGTCCTATAACCGTTAGGAGTAAAATGTTGATGCAGCATATATGGGAGTTGAAAGTAGATTGGGACGAACCGTTATCGTCGGACGTCGTTTTACAGTGGAGACAGATACAAAAAGACACGAATGATTGTACCAAACTTGAGATTTCCCGCTGTTACCTAGACAACACCTTAAACACGAATAACTTGCAGATCCACATTTTAACCGATGCAAGCTTAAAGGCCTACGGATCATGTGCGTATATTGTAGACGTAGATGGAAATCAAAGCAAGCTAGTGATGGCAAAGAACAAAGTTACACCAGTGAAGAAAATGACAATTCCGAAACTTGAATTAATGGCGTCTGTTATAGGAGCTAGACTGTTAAATCATCTTATGCAACATATCAATATTGAACAAGCGATACTTTGGACTGATAGTCAGATAGTACTGAACTGGCTAAAGACTGACAAACAACTACCAGCCTTTGTTAGAAATCGAGTCGCGGAAATCAAACAACTTACAAGGACGTTTAAATGGAGGTATTGCCCGACAGACTCAAACCCGGCCGACTTATTATCTAGAGGGATATCAGCCGATAAATTTAAAAATAGTCAATTATGGATGCATGGTCCACAGTGGATTACTGACAAGTCTAAATGGCCGTCATGGATACCTAATGATCAACACCAAATTCTCGGACGACGTAGAAACGGCGAAAAAGGACGAGGTTCGTATGATAGCCGATACAATAGGACTTCATCAAATTATCAACATTGATCAATTTTCTTCTTATCAGAAACTACTTCGTGTAAGTGCTTACGTATTAAGATTCATACAAAACTGCAGAAAAGACAAACATAGTGGAATGTTAACCGTATCGGATATTCAGAATATGTCTATAATGTTAATTCGAAATTCACAACATAGAAACTATGCCGAAATAATGAAGGACTTAAAGGAGAAACAAACGAAAAACAGCCATGTTAAACAACTCAAACTGTATTTGGATCACGAAAATATAATACGCTGCGGTGGAGGGAGAATTAACAATGCAAATACACTAGAATCAGCTAAGTTTCCCGTTTTATTGCCATCTAAAGACAAGTTAACCGATCTCATCATAAAAGATGCGCATACAAGAAACTTCCATTGTGGACTAGAAAGTACAGTTACAGTTTTGCGCCAGCACTACTGGATTCCAACGATCAGACGAAACGTAAAGTCACTTTTGCGTCGCTGTGTTACTTGTCGTAAAGTAACAGGAAGACCCTACCCAGTTCCGGACCCGCCACCCCTACCAGCCGACAGACTTCGTGAAGACCATCCATTCACAGTTACAGGAGTGGATTTCGCAGGACCATTACACATAAGAACTAAAGAAGGACAAAACAAAAAGGTATACATATGTCTGTTTACTTGTGCTAGTACAAGAGCAGTTCATTTAGAAATTGTGCAGGATTTATCACAGAATGCTTTTATTTTAGCTTTTCGCCGTTTTACAAGTAGAAAGTCACTCCCAAAAGTGATGATTTCAGACAACGCGTCTACGTATGTTGCGGGGGCAAAAGAAATTGAACATTTAACAAAGTCATCATATGTAACCGAGAAGCTTAATTCTTATGGAACAACTTGGCGATTTATCCCGAAAAGAGCTCCTTGGTTCGGCGGATGGTGGGAGAGATTGATAGGATTAACGAAAAATTGCATTAAAAAAGTATTAGGACGAGCACTGGTGGACAATGAAACACTCAACACGATAATTACTGAAGTAGAAAGTATACTTAATGACCGCCCACTTACATACGTTTCATCGGATCCAACGGACGACGAACCCCTTACTCCGTCACATTTATTATATGGAAGACGAATCAGGACGCTACCGTATAACGGACTTGAAGACTGTAGTTTACAACCAGGAACCAAAGACACTACGCATGAATCAGTAACTAGACAATCGAAGTTTCTATCATTGATTCTTAAAAACTTCATAAAAAGATGGAAACAGGAATACTTAACTTCGCTTAGGGAACATTACCGATACACTGGTCGAAACACACAGAACATTAATGTCGGAGATGTAGTTCAGATTCATGACGATGTATCAAGAGTAAATTGGACTTTGGCTGTAATTGACAAATTAGTTTACGGCAAAGATGGACTTACACGATCAGCCATAATTCGAACAAAAAATGGTGTGACATCTAGACCAATCAGCAAACTTTATCCGTTAGAACTGAATTCTTTGGAAGTTGAAACTAGAGCAGCTCAGTTTGAGGCAAAGAAGAAAATAAAAACATGGACTAACGCGTGTTAAATGTTAATTGTGAAAAGTAAAAGTAAATGTGTGATTAACATATGGACATTTAAGTGAATAACCATGGACTGTTAAATATTATTACATAGAGACTTTAAAGTTTTAATTTATTTCTCAGAACTTTTATCATTTAATTTGTGATCACTTTTATTTACTGTAAAGTTATTCATTTGCGGCCCCCAGTATGTTGGAAGTAACGCATAAACGTAACGTTATCGCTGCCGCTATTCATTGTAACGTCACCTAAGTGTGACGTATTGAGATCAGAGTTTGAATAGAGATCCATACAAGCTAGACGCCTTTGTTGTATTGTTAGCCTTATAGTTGCCCGATTTACCCACTAAACGATAGATACCAATAGTACATGTTACCTGTTACTTTATCTGTACGTTCCGCCACTGTCAGGCGCACCACCAAACGGTGTATTTGGGATTGGCTATATACACGGGTCATAATCACACCCGAACTTCGTCATTATACAGGGATTGACACTACAAAATTCAATCATTGACCAAAAAAATATATCTACAAGTAGTTTCCAGTTGTAGTAATAAAACCAGGACGGATTCATACAGAAAGATTTTGAAAGCAGAGAAAACTGTGCACCCGTTATAATCAGCATGACTTTTTCAAATGATAATACAAATACTGAAAATAAGGCGTAGGTACATTAATTCAGTCACGGACCCGCGATGTCGCGGGTGTGTTCTAGTATATATAAAAATAAGGAGATGCATGTTTAAAAATAAAATCAAATAAGATAAAAATAAAAATTCTAAAGACTTATGCTACCAATTTCACGACATTGAAAGTTGGGAATTCAAAAGACATTTACACATTTGAAAGAATAAAAACCAACAAAAGCCAAAACAGCGTCTCACGTTAGATTAGCCTGATGGATTTGTAACCGTAGTACAAGTAGAACTAATTACCATTTTAATCATTCTAGTAATTACGCATCGGGGACGTTGCCATAAGGAAAAGATTTTCGTCATTTGTTTTTGATAAATCAAAATACAACTCAATACGTACTGATGTACAGTTATGAAAACTTATGGCCCTACATCCTGTTGGTCCTGTTTACTATATTTTGGCTTTGCACAAGGTCATGCTTTTCTCAGACTGTTTATGACGTCTTTACTACATCTGTTGGATGTGTTCTGAATGAAAGGGCATACGATACAGTTACAGGGGAGGTAATAACGTTGCTAACGTAAAATGTTATTTTTCGCGACGTTGTGACATATAGGGAAATGATGCATTTTATCGACCCAATTTATCTCTAAATGTAGCACATGAAGGTATATTTTTAAGTACATATTTGAATTCACTAGGTGAAAAATATCTTGTATGCAAACTTTCGTCAAAAATTCGCCGTGGGATCAAACCTGTATCGTATGCCCTTAAGTCTGAAAGAACAGGATTTATTTATTAGTTATGGAACGCCACATCTGTCTTATGTGGAACTCTGATATTGCGTTATGTTGTTCTATTATTACTTGATGATAGTTTGTCTTTACATAATATGATTTTGACATTACGTAATGATGTTTTGATATAACTCAATATGGAAAAGTCATTACTTAATGATATTCCGATATTACATGATATGGTTTCGTATTGACTTGATATAGTTTTGTCATTACTTAATATGGTTTTTTCATTACTCGATGTGGTTTCACCATTATTTAATGTGGTTGTGTAATTAGGCAATGTGGTTTTAACATTACTTGATGTGTATATGACTTAACGTAATGCAGTTGTTTCATTACATGATGTGGTTTTGTTATTTCGTAATGATGATTTGCCAATTCTTTATATGGCTTTAACATTACGTAATGATGTTTCAAAATTTGACGATTTCACACTACATGATGTGTTTGTTTCAGTATTTGATGTGGTCATGTCATTCTTTGATGTGGTTATCCCATTATACTTGATGAGGTAAAACCACGTGACCATTTCGGAAAAAATATGTTCTATTTTTAGACCGATTTCCATATGTCGTTTGTGTAATGCGCTTCGGATGTGTACCGCTATCCATTAAGTTAAAGTTCAAATTAAAGTTCAAGTTGTTGTTCAGAGTTATTTGGTATGAAAAAGAGGAACGACAGACAAAAATAAGAAAAAACGTACTAAAAAATTAACAGTAATTCGGACATAATTTTTTATCCCAAACCATTTGGTCCTGCCGTTTTTTCCTTAGTTCTCAAATGGAAGCTGTAAATTAATAAATAAATTAAAGATTCTTATTAACCCTGTGTCTCGCCGGATAATTCTGCTGTCAGTGTAAAAGCGTAATGTTTACAGACTGTACATTAACCGGTACACTTAACGGGGGAAAAATGTTTTTCTGTAGATGCTTTTATCTTGATCTTGAAGAATAACTCCTATACAAGTTTTATAACAATCCATGGAGGTTTACAAATTTATCACGTCAAAACAGATTAATTCGGTAATATTTAATGCATTTAAAAAAACCTTATATAGAAATAAAGAAATGTGGTATGATTGCCAATGAGACAACTCTCAACCACATACCAAATTTCGAGTTGAACTTCGAGTTTGAGTCACATTTAAAGATAGAGCTCCGAATTACAATTGGACTTCAACTTTAAATTTGAGTCACCTTTTGACGTAGAGTTCGAGGTAAACCCTTATTTGAGTCTCATTTAGATTAAGATTAAGAGTTGAAATTCGAGTTATCTAATATGAGTTCTATTTTTTTTTTCGCGGATCAAGGGCTTTTGCTCGAGCTTCCGAAAAGAGGGTTCAGGAGTAGGTATGCGTACAAAAGATAAACAATTTTACAGCATACAAAACACAACAAAGAAATTGAAATAAAGTTAGATGTGGTGTGATTTACAATGAGAAAATTATCCACCATGATAGTTTAAATGCAGTGGATGCAAGCAATCATAGGCAACCTAACAGCCTTCAACACACCGTATAGTCGGCCACAAAAGACCACCACGTGAAAATGTGAAGCAATTCAAACGAGAAAACTAACGGTCTAGTTTATAGCTAAACAATCTACGAAAAACAAATATGACACACATGAAACAACGACAACCATTGAACTACAGGCTCCTGACTTGGGGCAGGCATTTAAAGAAAGTGCACGCGGCGGAGTTTAACATGTATGTAAGCGCTAAACCCTAACCTAACCTAGTGTATAATAGCACAGCATAAGAAGAAAATGTAAAGACAGTTTTGATTGGCTCAACTCAATAGATCAGTATGACTGGGTAACATAAATCCATCAGCGTGATCTCGGGTGCTTTGGAAGGGTAAGCGGATTCTGCTCAACTTGTGGCAACCGTCGTGTTATTCGTGAAAGTACAAACCCAGTGATTTGGTTTTATTTGGTAGTTTACATTCGAGGAAAAGATGACGGGATTGTGGTTACGACAACTGGAACCTATCCGTCGTCACCTGTGAAACAGATATTTCAAAAAGTTTGTTTTTTTCAATTAGTGCGTGGTATATCAGAAACTGCAATTAATAAAAAAAAAGTTTAATATTCATATGTTCAAATGAACATACACGCTAAAAAAAAAACAACCGGAGAATTCTTATTTTATAGAATTGATGCTTTGTTGCTTAAAAATACAGTTCAAGTCTTTTGATTTGTGTCGTACCTGCAACAATAATGTAGCGATAGTGAGATACAACAAACCTATATGCCGTCGTCGGTAGTATCGTCGGCGTCTTCATAATTTAGATTGTTAGGTTTCTAGTTTGAATTGTTTTTATATTTTTCATTTCGAGACCTTTTTAAGCTTACTATGTGGTGTGAATTTTGCTCAATCTTAAAGACCATACAGTCGCACATATATGTTAACTTCTACGTCATTTGGTATGTGGTTGAGAGTTGTCTCATTGGCAATCATACCACATTTTTTTTATTTCTATATAAGGTTTTTTTTGCATTGAATATTACCGAATTAAACTATTTTGACATGATAAATTTGTAAACCTCCATGAATTGTTATAAAACTTGTATAGGAGTTATTCTTCAAGACCAAGATAAAGCAGTGTTCCTTGGAATCATTTACGAACTTATTATAATACTGCTTCCATTTGAAAACTAAGGAAAAACCGGCAAGTGGTTTTGGGATATCCCCCTCATGTCCGAATTACTGTAAATGTTTTAGTACTTTTTTTCTTAATTTTGTCTGTCGTTCCCCTTTTTCATACCAAATAACTATGAACAACAACTTGAACTTTAATTTGAACTTTAACTTAATGAATAGCGGTACTCATCCAAAGCGCATTACACAAACGACATATGGAAATCGGCCTAAAAATAGAACATATTTTTTCCAAAATGGTCACGTGGTTTTACCTCGTAGTAGTAATGGGATAACCACATCAAAGAATGACATGACCACATCAAATACTGAAACAAACACATCATGTAGTGTAAAATCGTCAAATTTTGAAACATCATTACGTAATGTTAAAGCCATATAAAGAATTGACAAATCATCATTACGAAATAACAAAACCACATCATGTAATGAAACAACTACATTACGTAACAGTTACGTTATGTCACATACACATCAAGTAATGTTAAAACCACATTGCCTAATGGCATAACCACATTAAATATAGGTGAAACCACATCAAGTAATGACAGAACCATATTAAGTAATGACAAAACTATATCAAGTCAATACGAAACCATATCATGTAATATCGAAATATCATTATGTAATGACTATTCCATATTGAATTATATCAAAACATCATTACGTAATGTCAAAACCACATCATGTAATGAAACAACTACATTACGTAACAGTTACGTTATGTCACATACACATCAAGTAATGTTAAAACCACATTGCCTAATGACATAACCACATTAAATATAGGTGAAACCACATCAAGTAATGACAGAACCATATTAAGTAATGACAAAACTATATCAAGTCAATACGAAACCATATCATGTAATATCGAAATATCATTATGTAATGACTATTCCATATTGAGTTATATCAAAACATCATTACGTAATGTCAAAACCATATTATGTAAAGACAAACTATCATCAAGTAATAATAGAACAACATAACGTAATATCAGAGTTCCACATAAGACAGCTGTGGCGTTCCATAACAGAAGTATAATTGTATAGAATGTCTTGCTATACAAATCTTTGTATATCCTAAAACTATTTGTAGTTATGAGCCACAGTAGCTTTGATTGGTATAAACATGCGAGGGCTTCTTTTGTGCATCTAAAAAGTAAAGCATTGGCCATTGCATATGCTCTTGGTAATGCAAAGTCCACTTTTACACATCCTTCAACAATCTGGATCACTTATAACTGGAGTTATTGATTGAAATAAGGCAGATGCACAATGAACATGATCAAGATTCTATTAGCTGTGTCTAGAAGTGATAATTTTATTACAAAAAAGGAATCAGTAAATTAACACCAATGGTATATTCAATTAAATCCCTATCCATTACAGTACCTTTATATAAATGTAAAAGTGCTCTAAGGTGTAGTCCTCTGTGCGAAGGGTGCCCTTAAGTGTATTCAATCGCGCTAAGTGTGCCCTTTGAGAAAAAAATCTCTTAATTGTGAAGAATGAATGTAAATCATGTTATTAGTAAGGGTATTATTTGGGTATTCAAAGTTCAAAACAAAGATTTTCTATAAATGAGTTACAACTGCCCCGAAGCACATTATTAGATTGAAAGGATTTATCACACAGTGATTGAAACTGACTAAAAGTTGAATTGTGAAACAAAAAAATCAAAATAAGTTGAAGTCTACAGGTGCAGTAAAACTGGTACCTATATATGGTTATTATGAAAATATTAATAACTTCAAATTACTAAAAAATTAAACACTATCAAAGCAATGCAAAAAAAGAAAAAAAAAGTTTTAAATAAAAACCAACCCAAATCTTTTAGCTTTCCAAAACTCTGATAACTGGACTAGCGGTTGGGAAGAATAGTTATTTCCAATATTCCATTAAAATAAAAAAAAAATAGGAATTTAATTTAAGTTTTGAATATATTTAAAACTTTTAAAGGCATTTTATTTGATCATTCCCCTGACATAATGAAATAGTATTTGATTTAAAAGCCGGACCAAAATATTGGCTTTGAAAGAAAATTAGTTGTAACTCAAATATAGTTATCTATTTAAACTGTAAATAAAAAAAGGATAATTCCTCACTAAAATATTACATGATATACATTCATACTCACAATCAGGAAACATATACAAATTCCTACTTTTTCTTTATACTGTTGTGTCACCTAATGTCTATAACGCATTTTTTTCAATATTTCCCAAATTATAAGAATGTCCTTGCGTCACTAAAACTAATCCATAAATGAATGCCGAAAAAAGGAAGTCATGCATCAATTATAAACATTGCACTGACAATGACACTAATTCTTGAATACAACCAATCAAGAGATCATTTGAGCCTTGAGCACTTTACAATATTCTAAGTTTGTAAGAGAATGATAATCCCTTACTTCATGATAAGTACTCGCTAACGCTCGTACTTATCATGAAGAAAGGGATTATCATTCTCTTACATATACTTAATGATCAACAAAGGGGTGATGATTAGAACTTACTGATGCCTTTAACCATTTTCTGAGGGTCGACACAAGGTGCAACGAATTTGTTCTTATTTAGAAATATTATTTTGTCAACTTTTTATGGGACGAGTCGATTTCTAAAATGATGAAAGTATTTAATTTGATAGTACAGAGGTGGTGGAATGACTAAGACATGTTCAGCTAAAAGTGTAAGCCCTGGAAAGGTGCACTTGTTCATAGCCTACCTCTGTTCGAGGGAATTTTAATGACAATTGAACGCAAACATTCGAAACGTATTTTAATTCTAATAAATTTTTTATTAATATTTAATTTCCCGGGAGGCGCTCTTAATAAAAATATTTTTCTTTAAGAAGACAACAACATCCTAACAGAAAACCGATTAGTCGAGTATCATTTTGAAATTCATTATTCGGTACTACCGCGCGATACTCGAGTACTCGTTGACATCCCTACTTAAAACCATTAAATATTTTCTAATCTGAGAAACAATTTCGACATTTAAATGAAAATTTATATATTTTACTATAATGATACTGGGAAGATCAACAACAACGTAACATAAATAGAACCATGCAAATAGTACATGCATGTATATGCATGTTCTCAGATACCATCCCCCATACAAAAAATCACATCATGCAGAAAGAAACCTAATGTGTTCCTCTTCTAGCTACAAATGTATCCAAAATAAAAGATGTGAAACATATTTTGTCATGATTATTTGGAAATCAATGCAATTAGTTTCTTCTCCATGACCGTCTTGAACATTAAAACTAGATACTAAATTAAAAACACTGCTAATTTTTAGTATTTGGCTCAGGTTGGCTGTCATTGTGCAACACAGTTTAATGTAGAACCCTGCGGAAAAAAATACCAGAGAAGTCTCTTTGTCAGAAAAAGCTGTCAAACATTCAAACATACTATCCAAATTGATCTGTGTCCACACTTGTTACTTAACAAAATTTAATTCTGATTGGTTGCCTAGTGATGTGGCTATTGTCTTGTATGAGTTCATACTCTGGAACACGTTATGTAGAGGAGAAGAACATATATGGAAGATCAGAATCCGGATCAGTATGTGTATTTTAGAGCCAATCATGAACAAAATGTGCAACAATTCAAACAAAAAATCCAACGGCCTGATTTAACACAAAACAATGTGAAGTGCCGAATCGCGTATAAGGCAAATTAAGCCAAAGGAATGCGTAATAATGTATCCATTTTGACTATCTGCGCTTACACAACAATGTGTATCCAATACGATCCTGTAGCAAATATATGTCGGGGCCTATTATGGCTGACTATACGTAATGGGTTTTCTCATTTTTTAAGGTCGTTCGATGACCTATGCTTGCTTAAATCCACGTTATTTGAACTCTATTGGACAGTTGGCTCATTGGCAATAATACCATATCTCCTCATTTTATACTGCATGTTCACTGATGCGTTTACTAAGTGCTCACTGATATGTAATTATAAGACTTTTATTTGTTGAAAGTAATATAAAATTAAGAAATATTAGTCTAGAACGCTAACTTGACTTTAAAAAATACAACAAAACAAAACGCAAGTATATAACGTCAACATTTCATGTGTAAATCTCTGTATATGGTAAAGGAGAAGGTATGATAAGACCACTTGTTTGTCCTTTGAATTCGAAAATTTAAAAGTGTTATAAATTTACCAAATAACATCCTCGATATGTCAATGAGACAGCAGTCTGTCGGACATCGGCATTTATATTTTTGAATTTTTTCCGACATATATGCATTAGGGCTCAAAATTTCTTACCTTTTGGAGCATAACAGGAAAAACTGCCAAAATAGCCTCATTTAGATATATTGTTATTAATATTTAGATATGATCAATAGCTTTACCCAAACAGATATTTTGCCTTCTCGCAAGGTATAGTAACTGTTTATATGACAATGAAATCGAGGATATCAATGGATTTCTACAAGAAACAATTCATTAGAGAGAGTAAAAATATTTCAGAATTAACAGTACCGTGTCAGTATTGTAAAGGAGATCATAATATAATTTTTAGGTCAAATGAATATTTTTTTGTTCTTAAATATCTTATGTTTTTGTTTCCTTTTACAGTCCCTCATTCGTGACGCTCAGAACGGATAGCGCTCATTGTTTCTTAACGAGCCTGTTTCCTGTCTTTCTTTTGTTTAGTATATTTTTAAGTTCAATGAAATTCTTTGACATTTAGACGAGATTAAAGCACGGTTGAAATGTTATTTGATATATTGATCAAAGCTTAAATTACCTAAATCGGATACTAAATATTGTCTGCATGAAAGTGAAGTAAACACTCCAATACATTGAATGTCTTAAAAAGCAAGCAAACTATGCAATCTCTTCAAGTCCATCGTTATTCTATCCGTTTCAACGATGAAGCAGAAAATACACGGAATAAAATCATATGTCCGTTTGCTATGGAATATGTATAGTAAGAATTTCTGCTGAATTACAATATTTTCCCGATTATAATATATATACATTTCCATTTGGCCTTTCAACTTACACTTTAAATTTGCTCGCATTATTTGTATGCACCTTTTTTCCGAATTCGTATTAGCATTTGCGTTTTGTCCATCATCAATATCAAAAACTGTTTTCGGTATTAGTTATATGGGGACGTTGACTAAAACACATGATTGACCTAAACTGAAATTACCTTTAAAAACAACCCACATCCATTCGAAATGCTCGCACCAAGAGAGGATTTTTCCAGTAATCAAGAATTCTTCCTTTGAAAATAGTTTGGATATAATTTCTTCAACACTTTCTAGTTATTCGGTATTCTGAAAATTATTGAGTCTTATTTTTTCAGTTTTGACTGGGACTATTATACTTATAGTCCCAGGTTTTGAAGAACATAATTTATGATAAATAGTAATGTTTTTTTTTACCCATGGAGATGATATCCTTTTGATAATTTTGCTGAAATGCATCTAAAAGTTTTCAGTGATTTAGTACTTTTATATGGCAAAACAAAGTAACTTTTATTTTGCAAATATGATTATTAATAATTCCTATAAAGAATGAGAATATTTTGCACACGCGTGAATCTTATACAAGCTGGAAATTTCAACACAACCTGGAGTATATGTACCTGGTTTTCAATTCAGATAACCAAACTTCTATTTCTGAACGTTTTCCGTTGTGCATATTGTGCTATAACGCATTCAGCAGAATACGTAGACATCAATCCAAATCACGCTGGTCATATATGGTGAGTACTGCTGATTAGGTGCGATTGTGAAGAAGAGTTTTTAATAGACAATTGATCACATATGGCATGCTGTTATATTGACATACATGCACAATGGTGGATACAGAGGGCCTTTGCAGTCTCACACCTTCTAAAAAACCTATGAAGGATCAGTCGAGTTGAAGCAATGTGATTATTGAAAACTTCATAAAGTTTATAACTTAAGTACCTGTCTTTGTAAGAATCATGCAGGTTCCTGTTGATTCACGATTCATGACCCCCCTTCAAATGTCTTTATATTTTGTTTTTGAAGAAGGTATGGTATGAAATTAAGTTTTATTCATTTATTTTTTTCTTTTGACCTTTTGTTGCCATGGAAACCATCCGAACAACATTTTGCCTAAATACCTGCAAAAAGTAGCCTGATAAAACAGTTTTACATTATGACAAATAAAACACTACACTATTCAAACATGTTATAATTTTTAATTTATGTTTTAGTTTGTTTCCATAGCAACCATTCACAAATACGTTTAAATTCTATAATAAATAATTTCAAAAATCGCCAAATTTTATTTCTGTTTATCCCCTATAAGACCAACAATACCAAAACATGTCACTGACAAATTTAAAAAGACAACATATTAGATATTTATGAAATAAAAAGAAAGTCGTGTGTTTTTTTTTTTCCTTTAAAAATTTTAAAATCGTCCATTTCCACAAAAATCCAGATTGTCATACAGTTGAACAATCAAACATCTTGAACTTAATAAGCCAAAATCCTCCCTTTATTTATGCATTTCTGACACTAATTTGTTAATTATAAATGAGAATGTATGATTTATGAAGATATATTGGTACAGAATGAAAACTAATTACTCTTGGTATGGTGCACCCCCCTTGTTTTTGAATTTATAAAATTTATCGAAAAATAAAAAAAAGGAGGCATTTATTGTGCTTCCTTGTGAAAATTTTGAGCATCTAAGCATAACATTTCTTCAGTGGTTGAGGGCAGTAAAAATACCCCCTGCGCTTTTTTAGATATAAGATTTTTTCAGAAATATAAAAAAAAAAATGTTAATGGTTACGCTTAACCCTTTGTCTTGCCCGAAACTGATGCTGTCAGTGTAAAAGAGTAATGTTGAAATCCCCCTCCCCCAAAAAAAAACCAAACTTTTAAGTCTTTATAACATGTTTGACTTGGATGGAGAGTTGTCTCATTGGCACTCATACCACATCTTCTTATATCTATTATCAGTAAAACAAAACATACTATTATATGACTATAAAAATTTTCTTTTCTCATTGTTCAAAAAAGTAGGGAATCTTCCTTTATAAAACGTTTTATTCACTGCGGGAAAAATCATATAATATAAGATTTGGAACAGCTAACGTGTACCTTTAAATACAACGTCAATGAAGTAGGCTTATAACGGCATGTACATTCTCATTTTACTTCTTCGTTTTTTTAATCAATCTTATTGAATATTTCAACTTATAAAAGTTTAGCAACTACCAAAGCAGGTACTATATTTAGTATAAAAGAAGCCGTTGTTAAATATTTTAGGCAAATACTAGAAATTGGAGATGGATAAACAAGTAATATAATAAAACAATTGTTGACTTTTGATATCAGTTGATACAGTGATTTATCAACCCCATAGATAAGACATTCACCCTCGGCCGTTGGTCTCGGTGAATATCATCTGGGGTCGATAAATCATTGTATCAACCTCATCAAAAGTCAATAGTTGTATAATGATTATACTCAGGTAACTATTACTTTCAAGAAGCTTTGTAAAATTTCAGAAGGCTTGACATAGTTATTCAAATTTAAACATCTTTAGTCAGAGTCTGTACCTACATGTAAATGTTAAGTACAACAACAAACATTAAATTTATGTATATTAATCATACTTTTTAATGTTTAACTAAATGACCAAGAAGAAGGTACAGTAAAAGTTTCATGGAAATCATTGTTGGTTTGAATCAGATTATTGATGTTTTAAAAAAGACTGTATGATCTGCTAAACAAGAGTGAAATATCGTGCCTGTTTTTCTTATCATTTAATTAATGTTGAGGGTCTGTAATACGATGGTTTTACTACAAGTATCACATAAACTTAACATTATCAATTTTCTATGAAAATGAAGTCACGGTCAGATGAACCATGCCAGACAGACATGTAGACCCTACAATCATTCCATACACCAAATATAGTGGTCCTATCGCTAGTATTACCTGAGAAACAAATCAAACCAAAAAATCTAAACATCGACCAATGAACAATGAAAATGAGGTCAAGGTCATATGAACCCTGCCAGATAGACATGTTAACATTACAATCATTCCATAGACCAAATATAGTTAACCTATTGCTTATAGTATCTGATAAACTGACAAAATTACGAAAAACTTATCATTGACCAATGATCCATGAAAATGAGGTGAAGGTCAAAGGAAACCTGCCAGACGGACATGTACACATTTCAATTATTCCATTC
Organism: Mytilus californianus; assembly: GCF_021869535.1. Taxonomy (NCBI): domain Eukaryota; kingdom Metazoa; phylum Mollusca; class Bivalvia; order Mytilida; family Mytilidae; genus Mytilus; species Mytilus californianus. The sequence goes on along the minus strand of NW_026262679.1, from coordinate 52,199,672 downwards.
ATCAAATAGAGTGGCCCTATTGCTTATAGTATCTGAGAAATAGACAAAACTAGAAAAACTAAACATTGTCCAATGAACTATGAAATTGAGGTCAAGGTCAGATGAAACCTGCCAGTCTGACATGTACACCTTACAATCAATCCATACACCAAATATAATTGACATATTACTTATAGTATCTGAGATACATACTTGACCACGTAACTTTAATACCTGATGGACATGTACACGGTGCAAGGAACCCATATACCAAATATAGTTATCTTATTGCTCTTAATAAGTGAGTATTTCACCTAACAAAAAATCTATTACATCTTTGTAACATAAACGGTATCTGCAAACAAGGTATGATTCATCCAGGTATTCTACCTTCTGAAATATAAAGCTTTAAACAAATAGTTTACGCCGCCGTCGCCGGGTTGTAATACCTATGTATTGCATACTGCGACGAAAAAAGGCTAGACAAAAATGTTTACTCCAAAAAATATAAGTTCATTTTTCAATATAAGCGGTTAGGAAAAGGTAAATTTCGAAACAAATTAATGGTTTCCTTTGTCTGCATAAAAAAGTTATCAAAATAACTTTTTATATCATTTATTTTTATATTTGATTCATGTTAAAGGAACACAAAATGAATGATTTCCCTCTAAAGATCATTGTTTTATTAGAATTAATAGTTAAGACCACATCAACATTTTCAATCAACCAGTATTGATCACTTAAGGAGTATTGACCAGGGCGGTAAAGACTGGTAAATACTAGGGGCAGTATAACTTCCCAACCTTGCCTATAGCTACGAAGTTGGTTGGTGAATTTTGTCCACTTTATATCTTGATAACTTTGCAAACACACATTCTATTTTCTTTTTTTTACATTTGTATGAATATTTCATTTATTCTTTTTAATTATAATGTGTCAAAATTTTGACTTTGATGAAGATACAACTTGCGAAAATATTACTGCCCATAAAATGTAAAGTAGGGATAAGATTACCGATCTTTTCTTTAAAGGCAATGGAATCTCGAATGTCAGAGCCTTTAATATTGGTGAGGGCTATTTGATATGAAAGATGATTTGCCAAAAAAAACCTTAGGAATCAACAAATTAACAATTACTATGCGGTTTAAGTGGAGCAATTTTTGTGTGTGCAAAAGTTTTAGATTATTTTATAAAGATTTAACACAACGTTAGGATTGATAGAACAAAACCCCCTTTGACTTTAAAAACGTATGGTTGTGAGGTGCCAGAGCAACTTGACTTTAATTGTCAGATTTAAGGGTATGATAAAATAGAAGCTCCCATTTTTCTTGTGTGTCGCTCATGAGTAATTCAACCGTCGGATTTAAGGCAACTTAAACATATCGCACACTAATTACTGTGTGCTTGAATTTATTTTCTTTTTTAAGTCTGATCCTTTTGATTTCGAAAATTTTATGGTCTAATATTTTAAGAGTTATGGGACTGTGACGTCAATATTTAAGTAAATATTTCACAGACTCTATCTTAACTTGAGTATACTTGGATTTATTTACTGGTGACTTTATACAATTGTTGGAATTAGTGACAGTAAGGTATCATTTGATTTTAAAATTATCCAATTTGTCATTCCAGAGTTATGAGTCTGTCAGATTAGTAATAGGTCATATCTATGTTTTAGCTCTAGTATGCTTAGATCAGATTACTACAAATTGTGAAGCGTTGTTGAGATTGGTGAATATAGACTTGATTTGGATTTTGAAAATTTACAGGGATGTTATTCCAGAATTATGAGACTTTTAACAGCAATATTTGAAGCAATATTTATACGTTTAGGGAATGACTATTTTACTTTGAGGGGGTTTTATGTTTTTGTTTCGTTCTGAAACTTTTATCGTACCATGCAAACATCACATTATTAATTTTTTTTTGTTACTTAAAATTTTTTCAGAACTAAACATAAAATTTATTGAAAAAACTCTCATTCAGAAAATATATTTTTTCCTTTTCCCTGGTTAATTTATTTATGTCTTCAAAGTTGTGAATCAAAATAATTTTTACCGAAAAACATTACCCCCTCTCCCGTCAGAGTTAAATGGGCATTCCCTAAAGAATATTCTCTTGCAGTTTTTGTAACTGAGCGACTTAACAACTTAGATTACAGATGCCTTTTTTTAAAAATTCCGTTTTATTCTCCTAACAATTTTAATATGCACAAAACCGGTGTATTGTAAGCTCCGTTTTTAGCTGTTAATTGTATTGCCTTCTACAAAGGTCGCAAAGGTGAGACATAGCAATCCTACATTCAGTCATCATTGTCAAACAATTATGTTTAGTATGTGGTTAAAATGGTTCTTATACATCAATAAGGTCTGAATAAAAATACCTTTTCTGGTAATCCTTCCTACCTACACTAGATTTTAGTGCCTACCCTAAAGATATTTTTCATTTACAAACAAGCACTATTTGATTCAAAAACTTTTTGAAAAATATAATTCTTTGCATATCTATTGACCCTATTTTTCAGCATGTAAGTAGAAACGCAGGTATTATTTTTTTAAGGTAAGCTTCGTCAAACATTTATGGAATTATATGAAACTTAAACAGAAGTTTCTTCAAGATAAAGAAAAGGGATGTTTAGAATATTAGTTTAGTTTCCCCATATCTTAAATGTTATACTGGAAAATGCATTTTTTTGTGTGTTAACATTTAGAAATAGATCAAACAGTCTAGGGTTGATGATTAAAAAATCAATAATCTGTTCAAACTGTCATTGAGTTTCACGAAACTTTTATTGAAGCTTCTTCGTAGCCATTTATATTGAAAAATAAAAACCATGATAAATATACTTAGTTTTTTTGTACACAATCTTGACATGTAGGCACAGTCTTTGATTAAGGATTTTTTAATTTGAATGACGATGTCAAACCTTCTGGAAATTTTACAAATGTTGGACAGAAGCTCCTGTAAAGTGATAGTATCATGAGCAAATATTTATTTTAAAATATATTCATTATGTTTTGTTTTACTGATAAACACATTATATAGACTTAAATGGGTTTTTTTTAAATTGAAAATTACTCTTTTACACTGACAGCAACAGTCTCAGGCAAGACAACGGGTTATGCGTAACCACTAACATTTTTGTTATATTTCTGAGAAATCAAATATCTAAAAAAGGTGAAGGGGTACATTTACTGCCCTCAACCATTGAAACAATTTTATGCTGAAATACTCAAAATGTTCACAAGGAAGCACAATTAAGAATAAACAAAAAATTTTATGATTTTGAAAAACTGATTTTTTTACAAAAAAAAAGGGTGGTGCACCATATCCAAAGTGATAAGTTTTCATTCTGTACCAATATGTATTCATAAATCATATATATTCATTTATAATTAACACATTTGTGTCAAAAATGCACATATAAATGGAAGATTTTGGCTATTTAAGTTCAAGATGTTTGATTGTTCATCTGTATGGCAAACTGGATTTTTGTGAAAATGGACAATTTTTTAATAAATTTTAAAGGAAAAAAAAACCACACGACTTTATTTTTATTTCATCAATATCTAAAGTGTTGTCTAGAGGTATAGGGGGAGGGTTGAGATCTCATAAACATGTTTAACCCCGCCGCATTTTTGCGCCTGTCCCAAGTCAGGAGCCTCTAGCCTTTGTTAGTCTTGTATTATTTTTAATTTTAGTTTCTTGTGTACAATTTGGAGTTTAGTATGACGTTCATTATCACTGAACTAGTATATATATTTGTTTAGGGGCCAGCTGAAGGACGCATCCGGGTGCGGGAATTTCTCGCTGCATTGAAGACCTGTTGGTGACCTTCTGCTGTTGTCTGTTCTATGGTCGGGTTGTTGTCTCTTTGACACATTCCCCATTTCCATTCTCAATTTTACATTCACAGTTACTCAAGATAACAGATTGTAAGATTCCTAGAAGTATTGAAATGGATTGCTTGCCATATTTAAGGATGTATAAATTACTTTGTTTTTGTGACGCCTGTGCAAGTGCGTATGCTGCCGTATTTATCTTCATCAAGTTAGTAATGGAGTTTCAAAGTGCAATCTTGTGTTTTCTAAGACTAGACTTACGCCGGTAAAGGGAATGACAGTTCCAAGACTAGAATTAATGGCAGTTCTTATTGGAGTTCGGAGTCTGAAATTCGTTGAAAGTGAAATAAAAATACCAATTGAAAGAAATTCTTGTGGTCGGATTCACAATGTGTGTTAAAGTGGATTTAATCACACAAAGATCTAACTGTGTTCGTAAGAAACAGGGTAGCCGAAATAAAGAAACAAGAAGATATAAAGTTTGAGTACATTCCAACCAATGAAAACCCTGCTGATGTTGCTACAAGAGGAACTTCGACGAAGAAACTTACCATCAACAGATTGTGGTAGCATGACCTTGTCTGGTTAAATTGTGCTGAAGGATCCTGGAAGTTGTACTCTTATAGCGAGAATGAAACTGTTAATAAAAATTATCAGTATGAAGTCAAAAAGAATGTCAAAGAAAGCAGTTCTCATTACAGTGCAAGTGTTGGTACAATAGATATAACTGACAAAACACCTTATGGGATTCAAAGTGATACATTCTCTTCCTTCATACGATTAATTCGTATTACAGCATGGATTACACGTTTTATAAATCGATTTAGAAAAACGTCAACAGAGTCAAGACAAGAATTAACTAGTGCAGAATTACAGTGTGCAACAAGACAAGAATTAACTAGTGCAGAATTACAGTGTGCAACAAGGCAAGAATTAACTAGTGCAGAATTACAGTGTGCAACAAAGCAATGGATCAAATGTAAACAAAAGACACGTTACTCTGATGTTTTCAGTGCCCTTTCCTCAAGAAAGAAAAACCATTTCAAACATCAACTTGGTGTTTTCTTAGGTGATGATGGTATTTTGAGATGTAGAGGAAGATTAGAGAATACAGATCTTTCAGAAGGAGCGAAATATCCTATACTCCTTCCTAGAGGGGAGATGTTCACAGATCGTATGATACAACATACTCAGTGTAAACAACTTCATTGTGGCGTTTCACAAACATTGTCTTAGATCAGGTACATTTCCTGGATACGGCAAGGTCTTGCTGCTGTAAGACAAGTTCTGCGTAATTGTTTAGTGTGTAGAAGTAATTAAGGAGGACCATACAAAATGCCAGTGATGGCTCCATTTCCTAAGTCAAGAGTGTCACAAACAGTCCCCTTTTCAGGACCGGGGCTCGATTATTTAGGTCCAATCCTAGTGAAATATTCTGGCGAAACAAGGAAAAGATCGATTTGTCTTTTCACGTGTGTTGTAACACCTGCTGTTCATCTAGAATTGTTACAAAATATGTCGACATAGGAGTTTTTATATGGATTCCGAAGAGGTACCCCTAAACAAACTATCAGTGATAATGCCACTCAGTTCAAACTTGGAGGTGAAATTGAGAATTCATTTTGGAAACAAGTAATTACTAGTGAAGATGTGCAAAGTTATATTTCAAATTCAAATACATAGGAAGTTTATTACAGAATTAGCAACGTGGATGGGAGGTTTCTATGAACTACTAGTTGGCCTTGTCAAACGTTCATTAAGAAAAATCTTAAGCAAAAATTACTCTCTGAAGTTCAATTACTAACTACAGTGAAGGAGGTAGAAGCAGTTGTGAATTACAGTCCCCTTGTATATGTTGGGGATGATGTCAATTCCAGAATAACGTTAACCCCGAGCAATTTTTTATCCCTTAATCCAAGTATTAGTGTTCCTGAAATTGATTGATACTTGAGTGATCCAACATTCATTCCATTTGCAAGCAACAGAGATAAATTAAAGAAAGGACAAAGTTGTTATACTTTTTTTTACAAGCATATCACAGACGACACAAAGGTGAACAACCAGATGAAATTTCTAAACAATTTTATGATACCTATCAATTAATAATGTACATTTCATTAGGAAGTATCATTTGCTTTTTTTTCCCTCTCATTTCTCCTATTACATGTACCTTCTGTTATGTGTTTTTTTTCTCTCTACATATAAATACTTTATTGTAACACAGTCAACCATATTGTCAAAGTTTCATATAATTACTCGCCAAAACGTAATACTAAAAATAAATTAAGGAATGAAAGTATATATACATAATATTTATGTAATATGAATTTAAGGCGCAATTACTACATAAGTAAGCCGCCTACCAAAACCAATAACAACAACAACAACAAAGTTGTTAGATTCGTTCTGGAAGATGTGGCAAGAGGACTATTTGATGAGCCTGCGGGAACGAATGCAGACGTCTTTAAAGTGTGGAAGAGTTTGGTCCCCTTTTTCCCCTAAGGTCGGAGATGTTGTTCATTTAAAAGATAACGTTCCTAGGGGATTTTGAAAACTCGGAAAACTTGTTACTTTGATTCCCAAGTTTTGACACAAGAATTAAGAGAAAGTCTGTTGAATTAGCGAGACAAAAGATCAAGGAATTGTATGGAGAATAGGTCTAATTAAAGTGATCTGTATATAATGTATATTTGATTTGCTAAATGAATGCTGTGCGATGATATAATTAGTGTTTTGATATGTATATACTTATGTTCACGAGGAACTTTGTAGAATAAAAAAAACTTTAAACGGTTGAAATACCTGTGTTTATTTATATTTACCTGAATTTAATTATATCTACCTGTGTTTATTTATATCTACCTGTATTTATTTATATCTAACGGAGGTTATCGACATTTAAACCGATAGAACGGAGTCATTTAAAATAATTCAACGGAACTTCCTTTTACACGTACAGTTCGTGTAAATTTTCATCAAATTTTATATATAAAATGAACATTAAAAAAAAAGGTAAAAGCATTGTGTTATTTGTAACGTAATTATGTTATACCTATGTGACACCTGCAACAGAGTTTCCAAAATAAGAAAAATCTTGTTCGTCATTTGGGGGAAAAGCATGATCCGAGTTATACCAGCTTTACTTGCATTGAAGAATGTTGTGAAAGAAAATTTATTAGAGAGATTACTTGTGCAAGCATTTACAGAATGTTCACCAATATGATAAAGCAGATGCTATAAAGGCAGCCTAAGATGTTTCAAACGGGGATAAGTACAACGATGACTATGAGGACATATCCGACGATGACACTGTGTTCGACCTAATGGAAGATTTAGATCAGATTCAGAATGATGACCAACAGGAAAATTTTGACGTTGATGATCTGATTAGTGATATAAGTGAAATCAGTGATCCACTTGAAGTTATAGATATGAACAACAACAGCATGATAGAAACAGATATTACTGAAACTGGAAATAATGTTGAAGACCGGGAGAGTTCAAGTGACATTGTGATTCAAATAAGTGATGATGATGATAATGATGATGAGAATAATGTTAATTCCGCTTTGGACAATTCAAATCTGAGAATCAGAACTCAAAAATTAACATTAACTTGCGAAAGAAAAATATGTTATGTTGACGATGTTGAATCAGCTATGGAAAGCATTTGCTACCAGGATTTTAGCGAATGTTTTGTTTAAATTTCTGTTTGGGAATGTCGCGAATCGCGATTAACATTATTATTGTTTAAACGTTTTTTCTCCTTTGACATTTTGTTTTACATGAAACTCCATTAATTATAACATTTGTCTCCGTTAATCATCTCCTTTAATTGTTATATGTTTCTCCGTTCATTATAACTAATGCATTCTATTTGAAAAAGAGAATTTCTATTTTATTTTCTTTTTTCAATGTTTTCTATTTGTGTGACCAAAATATTCAAACAAACATTTTACTGGCATGATTGTAACAAATATATTTGATGATGGCTTCAAATTACACTTCACAAAAAAACATTGAAAAAATCTCCAGATATGAACACGTTTTACTTTAGTTGTACAAGAAACGTAGAAATTATTTGTGAACAAGTTTTGGGTAAATTTCCCCACAAAGTTGATAACCAAGCAGATATCAATAGACTGGGGAAATTTCCCCCAAAAAGATGATAACGAAAAAGAAATAAATAAAATGGGGAAATCTCCCAAGAACGATGAAAACGAAAAAAAAATCAACAGAATGGGGAAATTTCCCCAAAAAGATGATAACCAACAAGAAATCAATACAATGGGGAAATTTCCCCAAAAAGATGATAGCGAAAAAGAAATCAATGGACTAGGGAAATTTCCCCACAAAGTTGTTAACCAAAAAGAAATCAAAAGACTGGGGAAATTTCCCCAAAAAAATGATAAGGTAAACGAAATCACTAAAACGGGGAAATTTCCCAACAAAGTTGATAACCAAAAAGAAATCAATAGACTGGGGAAATTTCCCCAAAACGATGGTAACGAAAACGGAATCAATAGAATGGGAAAATTTCCTCACAAAGATTATAACCAAATATTTATCAATAAACTTGAGAATTATTCCCACAGAGATGATAACCAACATAAGTTCATAGGCTTGGGGAAAATCCCCATGCATTGCTCAACGATTGCACATTCCGTTGTATAAAACAATGAGACATATGTCGTCTAACAGATACTGTAAGAAGAGAAAAGAGTGGGGAAACATTTTCAGCAGCAGATTACACAATTGAAAGGAATCATTGGCTGGGGAAACATTAACGCTGATAAATTAAACAACAAACATCATAGATAGAGATGATACAGTATACGAATTGGGCTAATTTTCTCACACACTCTTGTTTACTGTAATCATGTATATCGGGGCCTTTTATAGTCGACTATACGGTATGGTTTTTATCATGTTGAAGGTCGTAAGGTTGCCTATAATTGCTAAAACCCACTTTATATGATCTTTGAGGAATAGTTGTCTCATTGACAATCATACCAGATCCCCTTACTTATGTATAACTATAAATTAACTCGTATGTTTTAATCTGTTGGGGGACTCGGTGGCCGAGTGGTCTAAGTAGTTCAACTACTGTATCACTAGCCATCAACACTGAGATTGTGAATTCGAATCCCTCTCGTGCCATGTGCGCTCGACTCCAATCTTAATTGACTAGGATTGTCAGTTTTCCTATCGAAGGTAGGTGGTTTTCTTCGGGCAATCCGGCTTCCTTCATCAATAAAAACTTACCGCCATGAAAAAGCACAATAGTGTTGAAAGTGGCGTTAAACACCAACAAATCAATCAATCAATCAATTTAATCTGGTGAATTTTCCCGCCCGTTTGAAAAAATCACACCCTATTGGAGACCATGAAAAAGAATTTACACATTTGAAGTGAGTTTATAATCTTGCATAATGTGGTTTTAATTTCATCTATTCAACATTTACAGTAAATATTATAATTCGAACTAAAAAAAAACAGAGTTACTTAAATCAAAAATAAGCTCTTTCAGTTCTTTGGTGTCCTCATTCAACAGCTATAGATCATGCCTTGAGTTGGAGTCTTTTCCTTTCCTGTAAAAAGATAAATTGGTGATACAATACATTGCTACATGTACCATACAGTGTGACGTTACGTTAATATTATAAGGGAGCTACCATGGTTTCTAGGATGAAATTTAAAAAAAGACAGGACAGGAGTTTTGAGAAAAAAAATGGTAAGATGAGACACTTTGCAAAAAAAAGGCAGAATGACAATTTATGTAAAAAAAAGTCAGAATAAACTAATAAAAAAAGCCATGACAGAGATAATAACTACAAACATGCATCCTAGCAACCCCCCCCCCCCCCCCCGCATTAAAATCGATTAGTAGCTCCCTATCGTATAAATAAGCTTGTTATATCTTTTGATGGTTAACTGCATTGAATGTCTCAATGAAAAGTGATTCTGATACTTTTCTGTTATCGTCATTCTGACGTTGATATCTATAAAATGAGAAGATTGTACATGCATAGGGCAATTTACAGCTGAGGTCTACTGGAGAAAAAATTCAGGGTGCTGTTCGGCTTAGTTTTTTTTTAAACAGGTCCAAAGTTGGAGTCGGACACCTTACCCGACCCTTAATGAAAAGTTAATAAAAAATTCCCTACGGCAACACTTTTGTTAGCACTAGGTCCAAACGAAAGCTGTGTAGCTGAGGTCTACTTGAGAAACATTCCAGGGTGTTATTCGGCTTAGTTTTTTTTTAAACAGATCCAAAGTTGGGGCGGACACCCTACGCCACCCTTACCGAAAAGTTAATAAAAAAAATCCCTACGGCAAAACTTTAGTCCGCACTAGGTGCAAACTGAAGCTGGGGACTAGGGCTTGCTTGACAAAAATTCAAAGGTGGGGTATAGCACGGAATTTTTTTGTTAAATAAATAATTGATAATTTCCTTGCACACCATACTTTTAGTACAAAAATAAACCTTTCGTCCAATCAAAAGCTATTTCACACAATATCACAAAAATAATTTCTGATTGAAAAGTCAATACCAAGTAACAAGCAATTTTGCCAGCACTTAAATAATTTCATAATTATTTACTATTCTATATACATTCAAAAGTGTTGACTATTAAAATTCAAAGCGTGTAACATGATGTTTGGTATACTATTGTCGTTAAATTAATGAACAGGAAATGAAATTTTAAAATTCATTTAAAAGTGTCTTTGACTGCTTAATTATATATTTTTAAAACAGATAATTTAGTAGTTATATTTTAATAAAAACGTTTTAAGTAAGTTTGAATCTTATGCAACTTTTGGGTTCATAGACATATCTGAAAACTGGCTGCTAGCGATGTTGAGGCTAGCGAGTGGCTGCTAGCTTGAGCCTGGTGTGCGAGGCATCAATACCTTAAAAATGAGATCAATTGTGTATGTTGAAATTGATTTTATTTTGTCATGTTTTCTAAAAACCTACCTATAAAATTCAAACCTATTCATGTTATACTGTTTTCATAATATAACATGCAAAATCAGATATAATATAATTGATATTTTGTATTACTAAGTCTGCTTATAAACCGTTCGTGCAACGGTTACTTGAAAGCATAATCGAGTACACACAGTATTGTTTGCTATAAATACGAATTATATCCAAGTAAAAATAATGCCATGATGCAGCTAAAAATACTTCCAATACTATAAAATATTCAAGTGGCGAATATCATCGGTCAACACCTTTGAAATGAGCTAGGTCCGGTTCAGAACTTTGCCGTAGAGATATGCCGAGGAGTACCGAATGTGTGATTTGTATTGAAATGAACTAGGTCTGGCTCCGAACTTTGCCGTCAACACCTTTGAATTAATGTCTTTATATATATTTTAATTTATATTGTATACTCAAAAGTTTAAATCAATAGAGTCAAGAGTCGTAATCTTGGATGAAATCGAGATTAATGCTGTTGACACCGTCCATCGTATGAATGTGAAAAAAACATCCTCGATAGCAAACCAGAATAACGTCATCGCTGTCATGTTTCATTGAGACATTTAATGCAGGTAAACGCGTAATGATAGTAAGCTTATTTATCATGTTTATACGTCATAATAGCGTAACGTCACACTGATTATGAAGCAATGTTTTGTATCACCAATTTATCTATTTACAGGAAAGGAAAAGAACACTCCAGCTCAAGGCATGATCTATTGCTGTTGAATGAGGACCCAAAGAACTGAAAGAGCTTATTTTCTATTTAAGTCTGTTTGATAAGGTTAAATTTGCTTTATGTTTGTTTTATAATATTTGCTGAAAATGTTGAACAGTTGAAATTAAAACCATATTATGCAAAAATGTCAACTCACTTCATGTGTGTCAATTTTTTTGCATGGTCTCTATGAGCGTGTACAATTTCTCAAATGAGCGGGGAAATTCCCCAGATTAAAGCATATGAGTTAACGCGTAGCTATATATTATTAAGGGGATCTGGTATTATTGACAATGAGACAACTATCCACCAAAGTTCAAAGAAAGTGGATTTTAGGAATGATAGGCAACCGTACAGCCCTCAACATTAGAAAAACCATACCTTATAGCCAACTACAAAAGGCCCCAGTATATAGTTAAACAAGATTTTGTGAGGAAATTGGCCCATTTCGTGTAATGTATCATCTTTATCTGTGATGTTTGTTGTATTCCCAGTCAATGTTTCCTTTTAATAGTGTTATCTGCTTGTTAAAATGTCCCCCTCTTCTCTTCTATCTGTATCTGTTAGACGACATATTTCTCATTGTTTTATACAACGGAATGTGCAATCGTTGTGCAATGCATGGGGATTTTCTTCAAGCCTATGAACTTATTTTGGTTATTATCTCTGTGGAAATAATTTCCCAGTCTACCGTTAACTATTTGGTTACAATCTTTGTGAGGAAATTCCCCAGTCTACATATTTCTTTTTGGTTATCAAATGTGTGGGGAAATTTCCCCATTCTATTGATTTCGTTTTCGTTACCATCTTTTGTTGGGAAATTTCCACAGTCTATTGATTTCTTTTTGGTTATCAACTTTGTGGGGAAATTTCCCCATTTTAATTATTTCGTTTTCGTGATCATCTTTTTGGGGAAATTTCCCCAGTCTTTTGATTTCTTTTTAGTTATCAACTTTGTGGGGAAATTTTCCTAGTCCATTGATTTCTTTTTCGCTATCATCTTTTTGTGGAAATTTCCCCATTGTATTGATTTCTTGTTGGTTATCATCTTTTTGGGGATGTTTCCCCATTCAGTTGATTTCTTTTTCGTTTTCATCGTTTTGGGGAGATTTCCCCATTCTATTTATTTCTTTTTCGCTATCATCTTTTTGGGGAAATTTCCCCATTGTATTGATTTCTTGTTGGTTATCATCTTTTTGGGGATGTTTCCCCATTCAGTTGATTTCTTTTTCGTTTTCATCTTTTTGGGGGAAATTTCCCCAGTCTATTGATATCTGCTTGGTTATCAACTTTGTGGGGAAATTTACCCAATACTTGTTCATAAATAGTTTCTACGTTTCTTGTACAACTGAGGTAAAACGTGTTCATATCTGGAGATTTTTTTCCATGTTTTTTTGTGTAGTGTTATTTGATGCCATCATCAAATATATTTGTGACAATCATGCCAGTAAAATGTTTGTTTGAATATTTTGGTCACACAAATAGAAAACATTGAAAAAAGAGAATAAAATAGAAATTCTCATTTTAATATAGAATGCATTAACTGAGTATCTCCGTTAATTTTTAAAGAAACTCATTCCATTGTTTTGCAACTTGATATTCACAAATATCTCGTGCTTTTATACTTTATTTGTCCCTATAAATAAGAATGATAAAATTGATTAAGGATCACTTTAGAATTGAACTGGAATATGTGAACTGTATGTGTGATGTATGACAAATGATAGAATAAATGTTAAAACGGTGATGTGTTTTTCATTATAATAATGTGGATTAGTGATGAACCTCTCAATCAAGACAACAATAAAAAAAAACCAATTACCTATGCAACAGTAATGAAAGTTTTCAGAGTTAGTTTAAATCAAAATGGGGTTATCCCATCTATGACTGCTATTGAATTATCTGCAATATTAGAGGGAAGGGTTAATAATGATATATGCATTCAACTCAATCAAAAATTAAACGGAGTAATAATACCATATTTTGTAACGTCACCTGATGCAACAGAACCAATTACAATCAGAAACCTGACCGACAAGAATATTTCTTTAAGAAAGGGTACTAATCTTGGAACAGCTGTGGAAATTGATGAAGTTTTAGAAAATTTCAACCTGGAACAGAATTCAATTACAGTTAAAAAAATTAGTAAAGATGATAGGAATACTCTGAGAAAACAGAAAATGTATGCCAAAATATTCCAGAAAATTTTAAAGATTTATTTTTAAGGTCAAAAGAGAATCTCACTGAAAAGGAATGCATTCAGTTAGCTCAACTGTTGATAAAATTTAAAGACACATTCTCAGTCAATGATTCGGACATAGGCCATTTTATTAAAATCAAGCATAGAATAGATACTGGAACATCTACACCTACAAAGGAAAAAATGAGGAGAACACCGTTTTGAAGCGGAGGAAGAAAAACATCTTAATGAATTGTTAAAGAGAAAGATTATCCAGCTCTCAACTTCAGAGTGGTATGCAGCACCTGTTTTAGTGCGCAAGCGTGATAAAACAGGTGCTGCATTGATTACAGAAATTTAAAGTTAAGACCCGTAAAGATCACTTTCCTTTCCCTAGAATTGAGTCCTGTATCGATACCCTGAGAGGGACATAATTCATTTCCTGTCTAGACATGTCCTCGGGCTACTACCACTTTGAAACTTACGAAGATGACAGACATAAAACTGCATTTGTAACGAAATATGGTCTTTTTGAACACATTCGACTTAGTTTTAGCTTGTGTAAGAGTCCAGCATTTTTCCAGAGAGTTATTCAGCTAATTTTATCAGGACTGACGTGGAAAGAGTGCCTAGCATACCTTGACGACATTATAGTTCTAGGGTCAGTTTTTCAGAATCATCTGCATAATATGTAGAAGGTATTACAACGTTTTAAAGATAAAAATCTAAAATTAAAACTAAAGAAGTGTTCACTTTTCCAGAAAGAAGTACTTTTCCTTTGAAAATTAGTAAATAGAGAGGGAGTTGCAGTTTATCACGAAAGCATGAATACAATACTCAAATGGCCAGTTCAAAGAAGACAGATGTAGAATCCTTACTTGGTTTTGTTAATTACCACAGAATTCATATAAAAAAACTTTGCAACAAAGCTGGTCCTTTGTATCATCTTACCAAGAAGACAATTAAATTTGAATGGAACAAAGATCAACAAAAAAACATTGAAACATTAAAACAGCACTGGTTAATGCAGCAACATTATCCTATCCATATCCGGATAAACCTTTCATCTTAGACACAGACGCTTCAGACACAGCGTTAGGGGCTGAATTAATCCAGGGCCAATACGGTAAAGAATATGTAGTTTGCTACTCCAGTAAGGTGCTCACACCTACACAAAAGCGTTATTGTACTACCAGAAAAGAACTATTAGCAGTAGTAACCTTTACACGACAATTCAGAAATTACCTCCTTGGTCGTCAATTTACAATGAGAACAAATGATCACAGTCTTACTTGGCTCCTACGTTTTAAGAACATTGAAGGCAAGTTAGCAAGATGGCTTGAAGACTTATAAAACTCGAACAACTCCTTATAGACCAAGGTCCAATGGACAGGTAGAACGATATTACAGTGTGATTTTACAGGCGGTAAGATGTTACTTAGAAGGTAAACAGAAAGAATGGGACATTCATCTTCAACAACTGGCTGGCGCAATGAGATCTACAAAAAATAGACAAACTGGTTTTACCCCTAATAGGATGATGTTGGAATGAGAAACAATGCAACCAGTAGATTTACTCTTTGGGACAGCAGAGAGTAACATGGAAACAAACCAACCCTGTCAGTATATCTAAGATCTAAGAGATGCATTCGATAAAGCTCACAAGACTGCAAGAGACAACATATAGACAGAAAAGAAACCACGATCAATTAAAACCTTGCTCAGATAGGAACATTCCACAGTTGTTTAAGTACAAGAGACACCCTCTTCTTCAAGGTGATGTAGATTATAGCCAGGGAATTGGCCAAAATGAAGAAGAAAATATTCATGATTTGTCACAGTTATTTGGAGAAGATACTGACAGGGAACCAGACCATTTTGTTCAGAGGATATTAATAATGAAGACAATGCCGGATCAACTGCATTGTCCAGGATTTAGAATCTTTCCTTCATAATACTGGAGAAACGGAAGAAATTGGTTTTGATGTAGAGCAGCATAATACAGGATTGGGAAAGAGACATTTAGTTGATGTTAATTCAGATGATAGACATATTGTAACTAATTGTTAGCTATAGATAGTGTAAATATGTTTGTAGATGAGGAGAATACTAATAGTTTAAATGATACATTCTTGTAGCAATTGATGATAACAACTATGGTGGTAGAATCAGAAATCGCCCAAAATATCTTGACGACTATGATTTGTCTGACATGTTTTAAACATTGCCGGATAAACTGGCTTTTATACAAAACATAATAAATTATAATAATAAAACAAAATTGTAAAATTTTGTATATATAAACTTTTAAAATAAAATTAGGGTAATTATGTACTTCCAGTATGACAAAGAGTTGGAAAGATGAGACAGAAATGGAGGAGGTTATAAGACAGCACTATGAAGATCTGGATTACGATGAGGATGGAGATGAGACTAGAGAGATGAAGGAAGATTTAAGGATGGTGGTTGATGAGAAGATAAAGGTGAGAGGAAGAAGAAAGCAAGAGAAAGAAGATGAAAGATGCCAGCAAGTAATGAGGGAGGCTGATGAGGTACTTTGTGTGACGATGGTTACAACAAACAGGCAGGAGCAAGAGAGAGAACAAAGGAAGTATCGTCAAGTTCTAAAAGAGGCAGATGAAGACATGTGCATACCTATTGTGACGGGAAGAAGTCAGGCAACAGACGAAAAGCAGTATCATCAAATACTGAAGGAGGCAGATGAAGACCTCTGTGTGCCAACTGCAACACCCAAGGTACCAGTGGTGTTTACTGCAAGATCAATCCCATGCTTTATTTGTCAGCTCCCTATGAGACATCCATATAGACATGCCATTATGATACATCTCCCATGGTATACGGCACCTGAATTTGCTTGTTTTCATTGCAAACAGCAATTTCAGCAACTTACAATGCTGAACCACCATATACAAAATGTGCAACCAGATTTTGAGAGTGAAACTAAGTTTGGCCCAGACAAATATCAGATGTGGGTACAGCTATTAAATGGTCTGTTGAGGGAACTAGATAGAATATTAGAAGTGTCGTATCCAGAAGGGTTGATAAATTTTGTAAATTCTTTAGATATTCCCGGCAATAAAACTTACAGAGCTGATAAAAATCTAGAATTTAGAGCAGAGGAAATTTTTAATGCTGACATTTTCTGCCAGATCAACAAATTATCAAAATTCAACTTTAAGATTTTCGACAACTTTGGCTAAACATACTTACACTCATTAGTAAATTGGAATATACTCAAAATTATCATCAGTAAAATGTTTCAAAGAACAGAAAGATCGTTTTGGTTTACCCATTGGATGCTTAGCAACTAAGTTAACTGGACCATTGATGGCTGTGGATGCCCATTTTCATCTCGACCAACTCATGGTAAAAACCGGATTAACTGGTATCCATTAGTTGGATGATATAGGTACATCTGACCTCTACAAAACCAAAATTAGCTCTATTAATTGCAAACTACTGCAATCCTGCACGATTTCCCACATCAATAGAGAGATCGGAAATAAAGGAGGATAATAGAATCAGAATGTCTTTTGGAATTCATCCACGAATTGTAAATTCAAAATCTACTTCAACTTAAGAAAGATTTTTCAAAGATTTAGTGTCTATTTTGGTATCTTAAAAACAGTGTCAGTAGGAGAATGTGGCTTGGATACCACTAACAGATCCAATTCACAAAACCTCCAAAAAAGAATTATATATTTTGAAAAACAACTAAATTTAGCAGTTCATAAAAATCTTCCAGTGGTTATTCACAGCAGAGAAGACAACAACCTAAACCTATAAAACGCGAACTCACATGGTCAATAACTTACCAAAACCATTGGATGATTGATTCACTGCTAAAGCGGTTCTCCAACACAGGAGGAATATGATATCTGAAACCGAGAAGCAGACAGGAAGAGCCTCGCTCTCTATATATATGGAAAACGCATAAGAGGTATATATCTAAAACGAGGAACCAGACAGGAACCAGACAGAAAGAGCCTCACTTCTATTCCAAGCTTTGAACACGTCTGATGTTTCTCCCAGAGAAATAAGCTTATTCTAGAACTAAAAGTCATATATTTAGGTAACATTGCATTACACGACCAACCACAACTGCAACAATTTGATCAATCCTGACACCCCTCGGTGTGTTCTACAACAAGAAAAACCTTAAAATATGCAATATCTATAACTAAGATTTGATCGCACTATTTATATGCACCTTTTTCGTAATTCGTATTAGCATTTTAATTTTGTCCATCTACAATCTCAAAATCTGTTTTTTGGTACAAGTAATCTGGGAACAGTCATGTACTTTAAAGAAATCGTAATTATACATATTACGGCATAACAAATGGCCTTCATAAGTGTCAGTCCCTTTTCAAAATATGATTAAAAAAATAGTTATTAGTGTGTTAAAAAAGCTCACTCTCTCAAAACACACCAGGTAACCAAATACAAAGAGTAATAAAATTTTATTAATTGGTAAAGTGAATGAATGCATTTCCGAGAATATACAAGCCTATAACCAATAGTATCTCACTCGAAACAAATTTAATATTAGATGACTAAATAAAAAGTTTGTAAGTCAAAGTTCAATTTTCTAGTATTGTGACCTACAACCATATACTACTACAAGGATGCATTCCGTGTAATATAACAATCTCTCATCAGAAGTGTACACTCGGACATATTACACTAAAACAAAGGCGAAAGATACCAAATGGGCATTCGAACTCATCAGTCGAATATAAACTGACACTGCCATGTTAATTAACTAACTCTTGATTGACTTACGTGGGAAAAAAAGGTTTTCAGAAAGTAAGTTACTTACAATATATGATTTGGTCTGGGAATACGTGTAGATGAATTTAGCATCCTTCCATCTCCCTTACAATACAAGATGACAAAGCTGATTCGTTTGTTTTTAGTTCCACTTAAGAGTTTGTATTCGCTGTTATATAGTTTAGATTCCAATTAACAGCCATCTCATTAATAATATAGAGCATTTGAATAAGTATTTTAATGATGGGTTAAAAACGATCCACGTTGCTGTTAAACGTAGTTTAGATTATTATCATCATTATGTGATACTTTCTGAAGAATTAGTTTGGGATAGATATTTAAAAATCGAGCACTACACCGCAGTGGGACTTTTGCCATTTGTCACAGATAGTACGGATGGTAAGATAGAGAAAACTGATATTCCGCATTGCAAGGTAGAAGAGGATATTCGTGGTGGAATGTATATTATTACCGGTACTAATTATCCAAAAATGGCAAAGGATTTTGAAGCGTGCTTAATTACGATATGTAAAGCGCTAAGATGAGAGATCTTATCACACTATGTACAACAATTGTGAGCATTTGGCAAGTTACAAAAGTCATAATGACTGGATTTCCGAGAGGCAAACAAATCCAACAATCTGGACCCGGTAAAATGGTAGTTGCTGACACATTAGACATGGTCCTCAATGATAGTAAAAGTGATTTGGTAACAACAACGCTACACAGATTAAGTAGCATCGCAGTAGCCCGACAGTTGATAAAGAATGCATGTAAAGAGGTATAATCGGCAGCATTAGAAATAATTATGTCGGACACCGGTTATGTGATAGGAACATCGTGCAGAATATCACTGAAAATATTATCAACTATACAGCTGAGAGTTTTCCTGAAACTTGTTTTGAAGAAATGCTGTGTTCAGAAAAGCCACAGTACTAGCAGCTAACGTTGGAACGGTTGCGGGATCTGTCATTGGTCAGATATTTTGCACTTGTCCTGTTGTTGGTGTTTTTATTGGCGGATTCATTGGAAGCATTACAGGACATTGGCTCTCTGGTATTGTCTCTGGTCGAATCTTCGATTGATGGTGTTCATAGTTTGAAGAAAGTGTTGCCTGTTCCTTTTATCCTTTAATTGAAGGGGCTATTCGTCAGAATTTATCTCCTCGAATTGAAGCATTAAACGATAATTGTAACATTTTCAAAACATTTCGAGTAGCATTAAAGTATATTCTTTATTTGCAATGAAAGACGAATGAAATACAAAGGCAAGAAAGGATGAAGACAAATGCATTCTTTTCTACCCTCGATTTTAAGACAAGAAATTGTGACGGGATATGGCGCATATTATGAAATTTTGTATGCCTCTTGTGCATTCGTATTTGTGGAGCTGTATCTGTATACCGAAGAAATTATATATGTTCTTATAGTTTGTGACATATAATAAATATCCAACAAGCTATCGTATAATTGTATATAATGCTCTTTTATATCATTAAACTGTTTAATAACTGTTTACGTTATTATAAAAAGGGGAGAGAAGATAAAAAGGAAGCAATAAAAAAACTATTATTTTAGAAATTTGTAATTGATGTTTATATTAATGTTTCTTTTATGCTCTGTCCGAACTCAGCATCTGTAAAGTTAATAAATTTTATTGGAACGATACGCTGAATTGATTAAAATTTTGATTGATGAGGGTCTGGGATAGGTGCTAATGTTTTGTTAGCTTTACCATGAACTAGGATGCGTGTGTTCGTATTTTTAATGTTTTCAGCTTCACTTCAATCAGTTTTTTGCAGAATTTAACATAAACAGTTGTTTGAAATCTGTAAGCTTCAGGTGTTCCTTATAATATGTGTTGATTTGTCGATAATGCACATCTTATTTGTAACTATTATACGAACTTTTTTTTTTCTCAGCGGTTACAAAACTTTTTTCGAAATCAATGTTATATCATATTGGGGTACAGTCACTATAGTATTGTAAATAGCCTTTTGAGTTCTAACACAATGTCATAAAACTAAGACAATGTTATATGCACTGTCTAATCATCACCGCACGACAAACTTTGTACAAAAGAAAAGCTAAGTGGACATGATAAATTAATAAAAGTTATGTCCAGTACTTTCGGTATTCGAAACGTTTAAATACGGGCCATACAAGTACGAAAACTTCAACTACAAGCGCTTATATGTAATCAGATAATAAACTGTCCATGGCTCTTTCTTATCTCGAATTACTTCTTAGTTGAAACTAAAAATTATTACATGGTACAATGACCCAAGAAAAAATACTACGGTAATTGTTTCATGATATATTTTGGCCAACATTTGTGACTTTCAACATGTGGCATGCCCTGTTTCTATCTTAAAACAGTGCACAATATTCAATGCACAAAATACTATAATGCATTTGTACATGAGCTTTAGAATGATTGAACAGGGAAGAATATAACAACAACAATTTACGAAGGGATGATTTCAACTTCACCACTTGGAACTCTTGGTTTAATAGCTTCCTTGTGAGCAGCAACCCTTTATCAAGGAAATCATGAAAGGAAATACAAGCCCTGGAATATCGTATCAACTGGGAGATATATTTTCCATATGCTAGTGCTGCTGGAATGTTGCTTCATAGAAATGGAAAGTTCACAATTGGGAACTGAAATCATCTATTTTGTCGTTGAGTTTTGTTTTCAACCGACCCTCATTGTCAATTTCTAGATGTAAGTCAAGAAATGAGGCTAAACTATGATTAATAAACTATGATTAATATTTAAAGATACTTAAGCTTGTTTACTCTCAAGATTGAAAATAATTTATACGGCGTATACTTGGGTTTATACTTGTAATAAGAAAAGCAAAGCCATTTTTTTTTATTTATTTTGAGTACCTCAAAAATTTCGAGTTGTCAAGAGCTGAAACTTCATTTAATAATTTTAAGTTAATGGCTTTAAAAGAGTAAAAGTTTGCGACTTAATTAAAAAAAAAATCGGAAATATATTTAAAACTTGACAGGCCTCAAAGTGTCTTTCAAATGAAGAACAGCAATTAAAGCACTGTTCCTTTGCTTTGTGTTTTGCCAAGTGCGTGTAGGGTTTTTGTGTCCTAGAATAGTGCACCTTGTGCATTCTCTTCCAGTAGATTCTGATTAGAGGAATAAGATAAATTGAAGTTTATCCGTTATGCTTGATATTGAATAATTCGTGTGCTATGGGAGCAGTTTTGACAATATTGTTGTTATTATTATTGTTCTAGATTGGCAACATCAGTGCATTCATCTGCCTTGACGGAAAACCATTTGGCAGTCAATGCCCGAAATAGAATGATATTCAATATTTCTTGACCAGCCAACTATATAAGTTCATTTTGAATGTCTGGGCTTAATTATTTTGCATAGTTTTCTGTTGTAGCAAGATGAGATCAGAGAACAGGGTTATCTTCACCGCGCCAGTGTACGAAGAAATCATGATTGCTATTTTCGCGTTTAGTGTACTTGTCCCATTCGTGGCCCCTGAAAGGAATGTTACGTTGACCAAGAACAATAACTACATCTATGTTATTTAAAATGATATTTCTGTTTTTCTTCACAGCATCTTCTTGTGTTTTAGAAATACTGCATGCTATACTTTTCTCATCCCCAGACTGTACTTTCATGAGATGTGATGCTTAAATAAAAGCATCTGGGTGAGCACTAGTCTCCTGGTGTACATGTATATGAAGTTAACCTCGAGTGCACCCTATATTGTTCTTCCAATCTCTCAAACCAGTTGTTCCAAGTTTGTCCAATGTCGTTCTCACTGACTGCTTTGGACCAAATGCAATACATGGTGCACCAAATGCAGCGTCTGCTGAAGTGGAATACCTAAGCCAATGAAATTTTTCTTCCCAACTAACATTATATCGTCTTCCATTAGTAACTGATAATGAATACTGTCCCTTTTCTGGGGCCAATTTTGATAAAAGAATAGTAGATTTTTCTGAAATATTCATCTTAGTTGATTAGTTGATTGAATCAATACGTCTATTAATATATTTAATTTTCAGAAAATGCCGTTTATGATCTTCAGGTTTATCGATACGCGGGAGCAGCCTATGGTGGTGAAAAGATGTAAGTATACGAGAATACTCATAGAGTGGACTGAAGAACGAGATTGTGTCACACTCTTTGAAAATATCATGTAATTTACAAATTGGTATTTGACCCAGTTTACATAAAAATTGATGCCTACCATTGTTTTTAAATATAGATAGATCATTAAGTGTATGATTAATACGATGTTTAATTCGTTGATTTCGATTGATACGTTTGCCATTTATTATTATATTGTTTTTTTTATCAACAATAGTCATGATATCAATAGAAGCAGTTTTAGATATGCTCCATTGGCCCATGTATATTGTCATTTAGATCCAGGGGCTATGCTGTATACAGTCGTTTTATCCAAGATAGTTCGATAATTTTACGGCAATCTTTAAATTGATTTTGCGATTGCCCTTGTTGTTTCTGGATTGTTTCGAGTGGTGGGAATCTTATAAATTTAATATTGTAATTGTGTTTTCCTAAATGCTGGTAAATTATACTTTTAAACTACTAAACTGTCTATTCTACGTACTAGTAGACTTGGTACAATCAAAAACCTGGTAATAAATTGTTCAAATAAGGCCTGTGAAAATAGTGGAATTGATTACTTTTGGAGTGTCAAAAATTCGTTGGAAGTACTTGATAAATTGTATGCTCATATTGGTGATTTCGAATCTGTTTAAAGTTTTGGTTTTTCTACCCTATATACCACTTTGCCTCATAATCTCATTAAGAAAAAATTCACACACCTTATTAAATGGGCATTTAAAAAGTCAGAATGCGAATATATATGTTCAAAGTCTTTTAGGTCATTTTTAAGTAATACCAATCAAAAGAACTAGTATGTCAATTGGACCTGCTTTGATACAAAATATTCACTTGAATTTTTACTACATAACATTTTTGTTCGCTATGGAGATTCCGTATATCGTCAAGTTATCGGAATTCCAAATAAAATAAATAAATAAATGAATAATCTTTATTTTAAGAGGATAATCCCATTAGTTACAACTAATCTTCCTGAGAGTCCTCAAAATGATAATAACATATAAAGTACATACAACATTATAATGATTTATTTCATATCGGTTAAGAATTAGCTTTTCTTATTGAATAACAAGGGGCCACATGACATTCTTTATTCTTCAGTAATAAATTCCATCGGTCTTTAACAGAAAAAAACGGACCAGAAAACCGGTCGTTAACGGACTTTTACATGTTAATGACCAGTGGGGCGTGGTTTCTCTGTTTAGAGTGATTTCGTTAATTATAAAATTATAGAAAACTTTATTTTGTATTCATATACTGAACTTAAATGAATGGCAGTGACTTATAGCATAGATATAATAGCCAGCTATTATATCTATGCTTATAGTTATCACTATGACTGGTCTTCACTCTTTCCTATAGAAATCGTACAATAACTCAAGTTTGCTTTGAACAATTTGAATTTATGAGAATTTTTAAAAACATGGTTCCTCAATGAAATAAACATAATATTTATTGAAGAACTGGTCATTATCGTGATACATGGACTGCCCGTAGGACAGTGGTATTGACTGCGACAGCCTACGGCTCGATCATTATCGCTGTCTTAGTCAATACCACTGTTACTGTGGGCAGTCCATATATCACGATAATGACCAGTTTTTCAATAACTATTATGTAAATATACACAATATACAATTGTATATAGATATTAATGAAAAAGCATATTAATTTGCACAATTCATGAAAAATTTGTAATATTTTGGTTTAAAAGATACAAGTGTATTACTCATCTTTATTTCATTTGGTAAACTGTTCTATATTTGAGAACCAGAATATATAAATGTTTTCTTTAAAAAATTTGTTTTTGGCTTCGGAAGATTTAATATATAATGGGGACTAACTGTGCAACACTTATTGCGGACCTGTTTCTGTATTGTTATGAGTTACAATTTATGACTAAAATCAGCAAAGACCCATCGAAACAACATATGTCACAAAAATTTAATAACACTTTTAGATATTTGGATGATATATTGGCTCTCAATAATGACGACTTCAGTATGTACACTAAAGAGATTTATCCTGCTGAACTGACTTTAAATAAAGTTAATACTAACAATGAACATTGCCCTTTCCTGGATATCTATATCTTTAACGGGAAGCTTAATACCAAAATTTACGATTAAAGAGATGATTTTTCATTTCCTATTGTTAATTATCCATTTTTAGATGGTGACGTTCCCTTGTCACCTTCTTAAGGTGTTTATATATCTCAACTTGTTCGATTCGCTCGTGTATGTAACAACGTATTTGATTTTAACGAAAGAAATCTCTGTATAACAGAAAAATTATTACACCAGGGTTTTCGATATCATAAACTAGTCAAAACATTTACTAAATTTTATCATCGGTACAAGGACATCATTCGTAAATATAATCAACCTGCAGACATCTTATACGGTTAGGTATTTAACATCCAATCTTTTATGGTAATATTCTATACAAATCACAAAATGTCGTCATTCACCTCAAAAGCTAACGAAACCTTTAAACAGACTTATTCAGAAGGGATATTGTTACGATACTGTTGTCAGTTCTATAAAAATGGCATATTTTGGAATTAATATTGATTCACTCATAGGGTCTTTGCATCGGAAATAAACACATTTATTCTAAAACCCGTTGTTGGCATGATACGGGTTATGTTCTTTTCATATATTGTGTAATGGTATGATACTAAACCCTTAACGGGAGGGTTTGTACTTGATTTTCATATGATGAAGACATAATCTTTCAATCAGTTTAATTAGGGTCTGGTGCTGGCATGTCAGTAACTGCTAGTAGTCCTTTGTTAATCTATGTATCATTGTCATTTTGCTTAGTTTCATCTGTTACCAATTCTGACATCGGACTCGGACTCCTTTTTAACTGAGTTTTACTGTGCGTATAACTGTGTGTTTGTTTATTCTACATTAGCTTGAGGTATAGGGGAGTGTCGAGATCTCACAAAACATGTTTAACCCCGCCGCATTTTTGCGCCTGTCTCGAGTCAGGAGCCTCTGGTCTTTGTTAGTCTTGTATGGTTTTCAATTTTAGTTCATTTATATGTTTCGGAGTTTAGTGTGACGTCCATTTTCACTGAACTAGTACACAGTTTTGTTTAGGGGCCAGGTGAAGCCCACCTCCGGGTGCGGGATTTTCTCGCTGTGTTGAAGACCCATTGGTGGCCTTGGGCTGTTTTCTGCCCTTTAGTCGGGTTGTGGTCTCTTTGACACATTCCCCATTTCCATTCTCAATTTTATTTTGAATTTCTTATGTTTTCGGAAGCGGTATAGATGTTCCTGTGTTGGTTTGAAAAAATTCCTGTCCTGTTTTTCCTACATATTGTATACCACACTTTGGCTTTGTTCAAGTAACCAGATAAATGAGGCTTTGAGTTTTCCATGTAATGTCACAGGAAAAGGAACGCGAAAAAAACTCTCCCGTTCACTGTTGACCTAACAGTATTATTAGAAGATAATCTAGAGTAGGTTAGTCATTTCCTGGCATTGCACAGGAATATTTGTGGATATCCACGTGCATTTTTATTTAATAATCTTGCTGCAGCAGCATTGCCGCCTTTGACACAATTGTAAAAAGTGTTCAATGAAGAAGGGGAATTCGATTGGCGGTGGTTGAATTTATATTTGAAATGCAGTTTTTTTAGCACGTGAATATACTTGGAGGAATGGTGTGTTTTGTTTTCTTGCCATTTCGTAAAATCATGATTAATTAAGGATAATGAGAAAATTAAAGTCATAACATTGAATAAGGATTTCAATAACGTAATATATAAACAAAGCATAAAGCAGCCGATTAATTCTTATAAAAACTATATTGAACAGCCCGACAGAATGTTTGTCTGTTTGTCTTTTTCTTTTTTAGCCATGGCGTTGTCAGTTTATTTTCGACTTGTGAGTTGAATGTCCATTTGGTATCTTTCGCCTCTCTTTCATAACTCCGGTCATAAAATGTAACATATTTTACTTATAAGTCAAAAACAAATAGTCGGTTTTTGACTTAACGACTGGGCTATTTTTCAGTGCAAGCAATTGTGTACGTGCTGTCATTTTCGCTGTCTTTTCTTATCGTTGTTTTAGTCTCACCGATGGAGAATTTAAGATTGAAACATTTAATTTTTTTCTTTCATAATGATTTAAAGGAAACTTTAAATTACATTTAAGATGACAATTGCATACTTCATTGGCTAGTCGTTTTCTGTTTTGTTTTTTGTATTGTCGGTCTACTGCCTCATTTACAAATATTCTATATTTTGTTCATATATTGTAGTGAAAGAAAATTGCATCCGAGATCCAATTGTGTAATGGGCTAAATACATTTTTAGTCAAATACCAAAAGGGATCTAGGGCGGGGTGCGAAAATGTGTGTGCAAGTACATTTTTATAAATCATACTGCCCTCCCCCCCCCCCCCCCCCATAAATTTATCGGTTGGCATTCAGCTTCTTTTGAAAATCCTAGATCGAATATGAACCTATGAATGCACGAAGAACTTTGTCTAACGTGAAATACGCTTCCCAATATCTCACGGCTTCATTTACACAATCTGTGCAATAGATCGTTGGAACACATTTCGTGAAATCATTAAAATATATTTTAATTTCTCCTGATTGAAGCATATTTAGTGAGGTTTCATGCAGCTGATAATACATAACTTTATGAAGGCGTGTCAAACTGTCACTAGAAGCAATCAACTGTCCTATCGGACAAAGATTGAAGTGCTGTGATGCTTGAAGCAATGTCATTTATAGAATGATATTGTCTTATAGAATTACATTGTCAGAGTTTTATTATATTGTTATATCAACATCAAAGAGTAATATGCTTTATTGTCGAAGTTGTGGACTACTGATTCAAAATAAATTTGATGTCCAAAAAGTGCTTTGTAACTGATGCGATAAAGCTATATTAGTAGGGTGCCCAGTCAACGAATTTGATCGATTTGGGTTAAAGGAATAACACATGGCTATATTTCATATCATTGGAAAGAGCAGAACAAGCCTATTCGATCGCAAAATAACGGTGTCGTCGTTGTCTGCAGTGGTCACGTTTTTTTTTAAATTAGGGTCAAAGGTCAAAGTAAAATTTTCAGGAAAACGCAGAGTCACATTTAGATAGCTTGTCGCCCTACATATGTGCGTTAAGAGCAAAATAAATTCAACTAACTTTAGTTTCTACATATAGGACTTATTTTATTTTTTTTATTGCCAAATATGATTTTAGATTGACATTTTTACCTATAGGGTACAAATTTGAAATTTTCTAACAGCTGTTAAATAACAGTGACCTTGACCCATTACAATTTCAAAATTTGGAATTTCTGTGTTCAATTCGTTTCAAGTAAGATCTAACGATGTTTTTCATAATTTGTCAAAAACAAAATTTGTTTTTCACGTCTTTTGATAGTAGGGGGTTCGTCAATTTCTGGGTAAATATCTAATTTCTGTTGTTGAATGTGAAAGCACATACATTATTACTTTGTTTTGAAATTTATGTAACATTAACGTAGAATTGGTTGAATTAGTAGCTCTGTGTATGTCTGTGCTTTACAGAAATTAGAAGTACTGCAAACGGAGAAGAAAGGTCTGTTAGGAACAGGTAAAACACTCCATCCTACATATACAGATGATTAATTGAGCAAAAATTGGCTATAATAATTACAAGTAGTCAAAGAATATAATCATAGATGATTGTTTTGCCTCATCATGGGGTATTTGTTCGGCAACAGCAGTGAACCCAGATCTTTGTCTCATCTCAGTACTGAAATCGGCTAGAATGTGACGGGTGAGGGATCACCTTATCAAAACGGGTTCCTGTCTTGTGATAATAACAATACCACCACATCCTTTGGAGTCCTTAATGACAGTCTTTTCTGTTGCCATGTCGCTCCATATCCCATTTAAGGTACTTGGCTTCTGTCGAATAGCAAAGTTGCCCCATTCAAATGCTAGCAAAACATCTGGGGCTAAATTGAACATATCTTGTATATAAACCGTCAACCATCTAGAATAGTTCACCCTGTTTGTAACAAAAACGAAAGGCAACATAGCAGACACTGACGACAAATGTAACCCCATAGTCCTTCTCTTTCTTTGCAACATTATTTCGGCTGTCGTGAGAAACATGTCCCAAAATTTAAATGTTGGTGATACATTGCAACCCTATTGTCTAAAGTCTTTCATGAGAGGAAGCATGTGGCGTTCAATGTCAGCCATTGCAGAATGAATGGATGATGAAACTTCTGATTTAGAATGGAAGTTAGAAGCTATGTATGACACACAAGACCAAAACCCGCTAGGAAATGACTTAATAAAGTCTTTTTCAATGCACCATTTGAAGGAAGCAGACAACAATGAAAAATGCCAAAGTCAAAGCTCTTATGGCTCGATTAAATTCCTTGCCATTCAGCATCTGGTCTACTGTTCCGGAGGCATAAACCGAAGAATTGTCCAAAAATCTTTTAGACCTCCATTGCCCCATAACTTTCCAATAGCTGCAATGAAGCATGATAATGTATGGAAACCCCCTAGGCGTATTATGTGATTACGGAAGATCTTTGGCATAGTCCATGCCACTTGTTTCGCTATGGAGTATAGTTGCTGATCGAATGTTTGGGGTGAATACTTCTGGCCCATGGCTTCTGTTATATCAACACACTTTCTCATCGTAGTGTATACCGTTGCCATATCATTTGGCTTAGACTCAATAATAGGTGCATAGGACACAATCGAGAAATGGGGTTTAAAATTCGACAAACAGCTGTTATAGCCGGCCCATAACGGGATTTTCTGAGGCACGTCTGTTGGAAAGAAAACAGGAATCTCTTAATTCTTTCTAGAAAACGACCCGAAAGAACCCAAAGCATTTCTGATGTATTCGATAGTTTGCTTACGTAGTCAGATATTTTGCCGTATGCATTTTTATTTCTATGAGGCGTTTCTCTTGTTTTTGGATTTACAAACGGCATACAAGGAGACAGAGAGAAAGCACTGTCATTGATCTGTGCGGACCTTTCCTGGTTTTTTTTAATTTTTGACTGACCTATGTTTGGTTCTTCGTTATAGTGTCGAATTTGCCATTGAATGACAGGTGTATTTTCCATCGATGGTTTCAGTGTTGATATCTATATTATCAGCACCTTCCTGAACCAGACCTCCGCCATCTGGAATAGGAACTATTCCATCCGGAACGCAAACACCGTTATTGATTTTTTTTTCGATTTCATGATTGCAATGCTGGTGAGGTATCGCCTGATCTCTCCGTATGATGCACAGAAACTATCGGAGTATAAGGTCTCGATGAGATGTTTTGATCCGAAATCGTGGTATAACTGCACAGCGAGACCAAGGTGAAACGGGATAAAACTATCCTTGTAAACCGAAAATATACATTCAGTTATACCCATCACCTTCCTTATTTTGTCAAATGGAACAACATTATGTTCTTTTGCGTCCTTAAATGACTTGCTATCCATCAGCCAACAGATGAATTTCATAAGCGATGAAGGCATGCGCTCCAAAGATACAGCTAATGAATCCTCGTTTGGAGTTGGGTATAAATCGGAAGAAACGGTAACTTTTTCGATGTCACGTCTAAGGATTTCAGCCGCGGAATGCAATATTTACTCATCGCTGAAAGTGTCGGATACTTTTGATACGTCCTGTTCAATTTCAGATGCTGTTACTTGGATTTCAACTTTCCTGCGGCTGCAACAACGTTAACTATTGATACATCACTACTGAATACAAAGTTTGACTTCCGTTGACCACGCTGTAGTTGCACAATGATTGACTTACCGTAATACTTTTCCAGTTTATCTTGTAATTTAGTTACAGGGTATGTCTTTGGTATGTGGTCGGGAAGATAAGAAAGATACATTTGCAGTATTTGCGACATGGGGAATGCCTTTTTGACAACAAATAAATCTTCATGCACATCAGAAATGAGCGACCGAAAAGCTGTGTCGTGGTCTAGTATGGAACTAGCATTGTTTAAGCTTTCAGACTTAATTGGTGTTTCTTTTCTTAGCAAATATTTTGTTATGCAACCTGAATGATAGACTGCATTGTCAATAAATGCTTTTTCATCAATCATTCGAAGCAGCCTCTGGTCATTCTTTTCAAATGCTGATTCTTTTAAATTATACTTTCTGTCATTTAGGCCACGCCTAAATTAATACCTCGTTCGTCGGATTTCCCGCGTGTTGTGAAAGGTCGACGAGAAAAAAGTACAAATTTTAAAAACCCGCGTCCAGTATGGAGCCGCGCGCGTCTGTCTCTAAATTTATTTAACCAAAATTTTAATCAGTTGTGCGTTTTAAAGTAACGTCATACAGACACGGAAATTGACACCCAAAATGATCTAGATCTAACATTCACGTTTTTGTTTTATAATATGGACAAATATGATATGATATATATTCTAAGCGTAAGACACGAGTGGAATATGTGTAGTTACAGTGGTAACACAGGCTACGGCCTTACAACCAAACACAGCAGTGGAATGGGATTTTGATCATTCGTTTACCGATATGTTTAAAGGGCTCCGACTCCGTGCAAGACCACAATTATTTGGCACTAAGCACCAACGCCTTCGAATTGGAAGATTTGAATGATGAAAATATAACTTGCATGAATGGAGAATTCCAAAGATTGCTGTACATGCATTAAAATGGCACCGCGATGAAACTATTATATTTTCTACTTTTTTAAAATCTTTTATAATAAAAGTTTTTTTTCCCTTGAAACTTTTATTTATATTTTCTAGTATCATTACAAATTTATAAAGCAAATGGAATTTGACAAGAAAGTAGTTGTGGTAATTGAATATAACACATTAATCCAACTCAACAATTCACAAAATCCTCTAAAAAATCAGAAATTGTATGATTGTCAATGAGACATACTTCCACCACTCGCACCAGTGCCCAAATTTGTTGAGGTTTGTAACCAGTAAAGTTCACAGTACATGTATGGCATTCAACACAGAACAATATCCCAATATACATAAAAATCTGATCAGTTGCTGTAAAATTCTTCTTCCCCTCCTAGGGTGATTGGGGAAAAGACATATGATAACCATAGGTCTTCCATCGACTGGAAGTAAACCCTCCTTAGAGTGGGGCATTCGTATGGCTGTGTGGGATGTTTAAGTGCACAGCCACGTCCGGTAAGAATTGGGATATTAAATCTGATGCCTCGTGTAAGGAGAGTGCCACACTCTTTGCGTATTAAAAATCCTTTCTACGACTCTTTCAGTGGTTAATAGGTGGCCTGTTGCAAGGCTAAATTTCTGTCACTGTCCAATGTACAATGTACCCTCATTTTCCTGTGGCGGTCTAAATTTCTTGACCTTCGCCCCGGACCGCCTCTGTTGCAGGACCTACCCACTCTGTTTATTGCTAATTTGTTCTCGTCCTGAACATGCATGAAATATTTGCCATTGGATGTTAAGCAACCAACAATCAGTTAATCATATTAAATTCTTCATCAAAGCATGACTATCAAGTGGAATGTATTAAAATGTTTCTTTTGTTTAATGTAGTATATATAGCATCTGGTGTGAATACGTAGTAGTATAAATTGATGTAGTTTTTGAAAGACAGTCCTTATAAATTTTCATCTTAATGTATTCACAAATATGTACATGTATAGTTGAATATAAAAGCTTTATACATGCATATATGCTTTGCATACGTATATTCAAAACTACATGCAATTCTATATGTGCCTGTCCCAAGTCAGGAGCCTGTAGTTCACTAGTTGTTGGTTCATGTCTGTCAAATTTGTTCTTCGTAAATTGTTTTGTTATGAATTAGGCCGTTAGTTTTCTCAAATGAGTTGTTTCATATTTTTCATTTCGGGTCCTTTTATAGCAGACTATATGGTATGGGTTTTCTCATTGTTGAAGGCTATATGGTTGCCTATAATTGTAAATGCCAATTTCATTTGAACTTGGGTGGATAGTTGTTTCATTGGCAATCATATCACCTCTCCTTATTTTAATAATGCACCAATGATAACTGTCATCAAACATGGATGTGTACCTGTTCAATGCCGTTGTACTAGAAATGTTGTAAAAGGATTCAACAGGGTGTCTGAGAACATACTAAGAAGCAAAGTAGGGTAATGTAAGAAGTAGGATATGAGATGTAAAAAAACATGAAGCACCAAAACTGTGTAAATGTCTGATCGCTCGCTTGCATTAAATGCTTTTCATAGATTTTAATTTTTTAATATTTCAAAAATAATATCGCTCGCTTGCATAAAATGCTATTCATAGATTTTATTTTTTTAAATATTTCAAAAATAATATCGCTCGCTAGTAAAAAATACCTTCGCCTGCAAAAAATGAAAATTCGTAAAAAAAAAACAAATCAAAAAATTTCGCTCTCTCGCTACCCTTTTTTACCGAAAGTGTCCGAAGAACTAGGAATTAATTTGGTGTAGCCTTAACTCTATTTTGTGAAGCTTTTTGTCTATTTTAAATGTCTTATTTTCACAGAAAAAACAATCATTTAAATTTGAAACTCGGCAAATAGATCGAACCTGCATGCCTGGCAAATATGTTTCAACGGCTGCAGTGGTTTGCTTGGGCATACCTAATGACAGTTCAGCTTTAAAATAACTGCAGTTGTGCCTGCTAGTGTAAAATTTATAACACGAACGGTGGTACAATATCTTGTAATCATCAGTACGAAGGTGATTTAGGTCGGAAACATCATGCAATACCCTAACATATACATGATCTTTCCGTGCTTCCATGGCCTCAATAAAACTGTTTTTGCTAATTCCTCGCATATTAATAAGCAATTCAGTAGGAGAACTCTGACAAATAACGCACTTATCCTATTGTATTTCATTCCTACTTCGTTTGAACTTGATGGGCATAGTTTAACAGGACTGTGAATGTGTGCCATATTCCGGGACTGAAACGTGAGCGAAGGATTTGATTTGTATATTACAATTATAACAAAACTATCAATTCAATAAGTCAATTAAAGTTATGAAAAACCCACACAAATATATTTCTTAAAACAAAACAACTATCTTCAAACTTAATGGACTATTCAAAACAAACATATCTACCATACAACAAGCAAAAATAAGAAATGCAGTGAGTGACAATTGTTCTAGTTATGACCTAACAGTGTGAGTTACAAAACGATTAACGGCACGAGGTAATGCGTGTTTGAATCAAGACAAAAATGATCACTTAATTTATGTTTTAAATTGCTACTTTTAGTAGGGTGCCCAGTGTCCAAAAAGTCCTCTAGTTAACGAGTTTAAGTTAACGGGTAACACACGGCTATTTTTGTTTGCAAATTATAGGAAAATCATTATATTTTACAATCATGATTGTCGTCGTAAGTTCCCATGGTCACGATTTTCTAAATTTCGTGTTTTTACAGGGTACCCCCAAGATACCGTAATGTACGGGAAATCTTTAACATGAAAAATAAAATTATTACGCTCTTTGTTGGTTGTTAAAATAGTACTCATAATATAGTTTATACATTAAATATATCATATAACAAAGCGGAAAGTATTTAAGTGATTTTAGTATAATTTTTTCAGCATTTTAGTCAGACTAAAATTTTACCCTAAACTTACCACATTTTCATCGAAGGCAAAATTATTACGTGTATCATCACAATAATTTTTAGTCTGATTAAAGCAATAAGACACGGTGCATGTGTGTGTCAAATTTCATGTGTGAAATAAAAGTAGTTTTGAAGAAATTAGCAATTAAAAACACAATTAAACTAAGTCAACATTTTGGCATAGATTAAACACGGATTATCCCGTGACATCAATCATTTTGTTGCTTACACTATTAGGTCATTAACAAGTACAGTGGTCACTCATTACATTTTTTTCATTTTTGCTTGTTGTGTGGTTGATTTATTTGTTTTGAATAGCCAGCTAACTTTGTAAATTATTATTTTCTTCGGAGAAATATGTTTTTGTCTGTTTTTTAATACTTTCAACTATTTATTGAAAAGATATTTTTGTTATTATTGTAGTATAAGAATCAAATCGGTCGGTTTCGTAACACATCCGGAATATGGCACATCAAGTCTATGTTATGGTCTTGCATGATGTTTTGGACCTAAACCCCGCTTGGTGTGAAAGACAACAAAAATGTATCACCGTTCCTGCTATAAATTATACACCAGCAGAAACAACTGCAATAATTTCAAAGCTGAATTGGCAATAGGTTTGTTCGAGCAAACCACTGAAGCCCATGACCTATATGTGCCAAGCTGGCAGCAGGAAACGTTTTTCCGGATTGACCATTCTTTTTCATCTGTTACTACGTATTCTTATTTTTCCCGCGGCTTTGCTGCGCGAAAATTTATTTTCACTTTTGTACACTTTTGTACACATTTATATCCTTAAATATCCTGCATTTCATGTTGCAGAGTTTTCATTTTCGTCCGGTCTTGTGCAAAGTCACTGATTTTCAGTTCATACCAGGTCAAGTTATTGATTTTCAAAATCCTCCTCCCCTCCCTCCTTTTGAAATCAAATGGTCGGTCCCTTACTGAAAGCTAATGAAAGGACGTTATCAATTTATAGTCTGAGGCCTATATATCCGAGTCTTTTATAGCCGACCATACGGTATGGAATTTTCTCATTATTGAAGGCTGTACGGTTGCCTATAACTGCTTACAGTCACATCTTATTTTTTAGTATTACATGAAATTAACATTATCAATGTTCCATGCCAATGAGGTAAAGACAGATGAACTCGATCACAAAGACATGTACACTTTGCTACCATTCAATACACCAAATATTTTACCCACTACTTCATGTACTTACAGTATCTAAGATAAGGACTTGACCACTAAAACTTAACCTTGTTCACTGATCCATGAAATGAGGTCGAGGCCAGGTGAACCATGTATGACCGACATGTCGACCTTGCAAGGATACCATATATTAGTAACCAAATATTGTTATCCTAGAACTCATGATAAAAGAGATGCGAAGGATACCAAAAGGACATTAAAACTCACAAGTGAGACATTCAAATGACGAAAAAAAAACAACAGCTTTTTAGCAGTCACTAAACCATGAAAATTAGGTCAAGGAAAATAATTATATGACAGACGGGAACTTAATTCGTAACACAATGGATCTATATACAAAGTATGGTTCATCCCATTCCTGTACCCTCCGAAATATAAAAATATACAAATAGTTTACGGTGTTGCCGCCTCCACCATCAGATTGTATGCTGTATGCCTCGCATTCTGCAACTTGCTTCGAATGCGATTTAAGAAAAACAACTGAAATTAGCTCTCTAATCTAAACCTGGTCGGTGGGCTTTCAACTTAACAGTCGACAATGAAACGTAAAAGCTACTGCTAGCTTAGGCAATTTTTCTATGTTGTTTCAATCTGATTAAAATTCTGAACTAAATAAACTCGCATTCGCGTATACATCAACTCATATGAGGATAACGAAATCAGAGATCTATATTTTAATTAGATTGATGTTGTTACAACCCTCTTTTTGTAGTTAATCTTTTACTTCATATCAATTTTGGGACAATTTATGCTCAATAAGGCATATAAGTTTGTAAGATAGATTGATTGACCTGTTTGTAATTGTCACTTTGTTTTCATAACTTTGACGGACAACCCTCCTCCTTTTTCACCGTTTATAGAAATATAGAAAGTAAAGTTATGATCCTTTGAATTATTCGAATTCATTTTGCTATAAACGCATATATGTAGGGGCGACAAGCTGTCTAAACGTGACTCTGCGTTTTCCTTGAAACTTTAGCTTTGACCTTTGACCAAAATTTAAGAAAATCGTGACCACTGTAGACAACGACGACATCAATATTTCGATGAGGCTTGTTCTCCTCTTTCCAATGATATCAAATACAGCCGTGTGTTATTCCGGTAACCCAAATCGATAAAATTTGTTGACTGGGCACCCTACTATTTCTTCGCATCGATTAGCATTACACAAAAGATACTTGGCACACATATGAACCCTGTCTTATTGCTTTAATCAGTATAAAAATCCGGTGATAGTAACATGTAATAAATTTGCTACGGTTGAAAATGTGATAAATTTCAGCTAAAAATTTAGTCTTACTAAAATCATGAAATACTTATACTTAAATTATATAAATATTTTCAGCTTTTGTTATATGATTAATTTAATATTTAAACTTTATGCTAAGTACTATTTGAACAAACAACACAGAGAGCAATAATTGTTATCTATCGTGTTGAAGATGACCTGTACAGTGCGGTATCTTTGGATACAATAAGAAAACACGAAATTTTGAAAATCGTGACCACGGGGACTTAAAACGACATTCATTATTGGAAAATATAATGATTTTCATATAGTTTGCAAATACATTTAGCAGTGTGTTATTCCGTTAACTTAAACTCGTTAACTAGAGGCCTTTTTCGATACTGGGCACCCTACTAAATGTATATGTTATTCAGAGAGTAGGAAAAGACGGGCTTAAGCCAGTTTTCAGCTTCAGATAAGTAATAGTTTTAATTTTATGCGATTAATATCATTTTTATAAACAAATTCAATATTGTGTAAAGGTATCTTTTGTGTAAATATATAGGTATTTATCTGAAGTTTTGTGAATACATTGTATCAACTACAAGAATGGAATCCGTTGTTCAGCCGTGTGTCCATCAAAACATATCTTGTGAAATTTACCAATAACGACTACTTGAAATTATTCTTGGCATCAAATGCATCTTCAAAATATCAAAGACGGTATGAAACGACCACTGGGACCATGGTAATCGGACGACACCAAAACGCCAAGGACAATTATTCGCTTTCGTTGAGAAAAATGGGAAACCACTTACTCGAAACTTTTCCATTAACAAGCTGAAAACAATACTCATGTCATTAGCGTATAGCGAAAATGATTAAGCAGACATTCCTCTCGATCAGATTCGGCTATCAGTACCAGTTCCCAGGGAATTGAGGACACTTCACTCAAAAAAATCAAATAATACTGTAATATTCGATTGTTAATCTCTTCCGAAATTCTATAATGTGCGCTATGTAATATGATGTTTTTCCTGTGTATCAAGTCCTTCGTCCTAGCATTGTGTCTTTTTGTTTTCCCATATAGTTGATCTCAATATTATGGATATGAATTTTACATAGATTATACGTTTTTCTTGATCAACTGTCAAATCTATGCACAAGACACAAGGCTTCACCAGGCACACTATCTTCAATTTTGGGGTACTCAATATTGTAACTTGGGCAGCCAGGGAACATTACGTCACATATTTCGTTTTAGGCAGGATAATCTATTTTGACCAATATATTGTCGTTCCCATAATTTTCCTGTGTAGTTAGGGTGTAATCGTACCGTAACGAAGAACAGCTCTCATCTATGTCAGCCGAGATATACTCTAACACGGTACCACGTGAAAAATCAAGTTAGGCTATACTGGTCGGGAACTGCTTGCTAAAGTACTCTGGGACAAGTGTTCATGATAGTAGTACACATCATGTGTATTCACATACCCCTATGGTGACGTATTTCTGTCAAAGATATGCTATTAGCCCAGGCACAGTATTTAAGCGGCAAATTATGCTTAATTATCTGAGAACACACTATCATGTTATGTACTATAACTTGTACATGCTGTGTGTGTTTGTGTCAACTGTTGTTGGCATATGAATTGTTTTTGTTCTTGATTTCAAATTTGACAGAATTGAGTAAAATATATTCCACGAGAAAAAATATCCTCATGCATTCACACAGTGTGCCATGCGCACTGCTCGGATTATCAAGTATAATTATGGCGTCATTTCGTACTGATTACATGTCAGCTTTTCATTCAAGGACGCAAGTGAGTTTCTGTAACATAACATTCTGCCCTTGTGCCCAAATATTTCTTATAATAAAACTATAATTTTATATCATGTTTGATTTCAAAACTGCAACGAATATTAGTCCGAATTATCTGTGAAATATTAACCACTGGATATTATCTCCAATAATTCAATCAAGGACTTTTAATTGGTATAGTGCCTATAATTGTACAGTTAACTAGTACATGTTTTCTAGGGTTATTATTAAATGATCGTCGGTCAAGGCTTTATATGTCATGCGTCTTCTTTGGTATCTAATGTGTTAAATCACACAAGAAATTATGTTACATTAATTAATTGGTTAAGGTCAGCATACTGAGTAAGAGTATTTATATTAGTTTCGATCTAATAACCAAATTTGAACCATCGATAGACCTCATCATGAAGCATTTCTAGATGACGCTGTGTAGGATTTCATCATCCCCTTAAGAAGTTATCTTCCTTTTATTGTTTTTTCGACATAGCACTCCCCCCCCCCCTTTTCGTTGTTTTTGAAGATATGACCTTATTTCGACGATAGGTAGATCTCATCATGAATAATTACTAGATAAGTCTGCGAAGGGTTTCATCATCTCCTTTTAGAGTTAAATACCCTTGAAATAATTTCTTTTATTTGCAGTTATCTTATAATTGTTACAGATAGAATCGATCTGAAAATGGCAACAAGTACAGGAACAGATAACAATGTTAATAAACATAAACAATTATTTTGTTATCAACCCTTTTAAGAGTTATTTCCCTTGAAATATTTGAAATATTATACACAATTTTTGAAAAATTATATTTCGGAAACCGGAATTCGTAGACATGGGACCTTCACCAATAATCTTTGGTTCATGTGACCTTTCATTTGAACCCAATGCGAAAGGTCAAAGAGTGCAAAAAAGTTTTTACACTTAAATTTCAAGCTTGAATGTTAAGAAAATTATAAGAAATAGATGCATATACACAGCGTGTAAAATGCTCCTCTCAATGCAAAGAGCTCTACATTTTATATATCAGACCCAAAACTATCCAACCATCCGTTCAAAAGTTACGACGAGATAATTCTTTAAAGTATAGTTTTTATGTGTATCTATGAAATGGTAACAGATATCAACCTACTGTAACTGCAAAAGTAATCAGTATTTTAAGACCTTCAATTTGAGGTCAAATGTCAAGGTCATAAATTTCACCTTGACCTTCAAAGGGTTCTATAACCTTGACCTTATGATCTTTTGACATGTCAAGTGGCCCTTAAATGAATGGTGGTAGTCCCATATCTCTACGACTTCCGGTTCTCAAGTTCGGTATTGCATCATATAATTAATTATTCATTATGCCCTTAATGAGCTTTGTAATTGTCCCAATTGACAGTGTTGTACTTCATCTGCAGATCATCTTATACTTAGCAGTTTTGTAATATCTGTTGTCGTTTTTAGAGATATTGCAGTTAGAAATTTTGTGAGGGGGGAGGGGGCAAACATTTCTGAATCAATAACAGCTAGCCACCTGAAATTTTTAGAAATTGAAGAGTTTTACATGGATATATGTTTGACTAAATACCAAAAAAAATTGATAAAAAAACAAAGAAAATTAAGCGGTTTGAAATTTTCATGTTTAACTTTGACTTTGTAAGTTTCATCAGTTTCTATTTCTAAAATTGATATTGCATCATTTTTTAGACTTTGCCAAATGGGTTCATGTGACATATTACATTGAACGTTTAAATGAGCTTTTCAAAAAGGAAAATTTTAAACCCCATTTTCCATCATCAAGAGAAGGGTGGGGTCATTAAGTGGAAAAATCAAAACTTCTAAGATGGTAAGGTTGTCGCATATCAACTGAAAGTCCATAAAGCGTACATTTCAAATATCAAATTTCTGTCCCCAAAAAATGGGTTGTGTTTGGTCATTGAGTTCAAAAAATAAAATGTCTTCAAAAGTAAGGTTATCGCA
Source organism: Mytilus californianus (assembly GCF_021869535.1). Taxonomy (NCBI): domain Eukaryota; kingdom Metazoa; phylum Mollusca; class Bivalvia; order Mytilida; family Mytilidae; genus Mytilus; species Mytilus californianus. The sequence goes on along the minus strand of NW_026262679.1, from coordinate 52,159,208 downwards.
TATCAAATGAAAGGTCGTAATGTGTATATTTCAAATATCAAAATCCTGTCCCTCAAAAATGAGTTAGATGGGGTTATTTAATGCAATAAATCGAACTTCCAAGAAGATGGTGTTGTCGCATATCAAATGAAAGGTCATCAAGTCTACATTACAAATATCATACTACCGATCTCGTTAGGGTCATTAAGTGCAAAAGTGAAAAGTTTAAGAAGGTATGCTTGTCGCATATCAAACGAAAGGTCGTAAAGAGTAAATTACAAGTATCAGACTTTTAAGGGAAACTCTTTCAATTGTATTAGTTCGTGTTTATATTTGTATAGGGAGAGGACGTCACTAATGTTGTTTTATTATACTTTATGTAAATTTCTTATACTATCCATTCATTTCATAGGAAACGCGGCATTTGTTATTTTTTTATTAACCTTTCATAAGCCCCGCCCACCCATAGCAACATGTGATAATATTATCAACGGGTGCTAATGTCTACAATTAACACCCGCTGAGCCCGACGTTTGCCGATCTGGAACAATTAACACCCGCTCCGGCCGAGGTTAACCGATTCTTATTTCTACATCATTTCCGTCGTTTTGTTGTTCTGATTAGTCATTTTAATTCATGACATTATTTTTTTTAAAGTGTCCTTCTAATAACATAGCGCACACTTGAATCATGATAAGGTATGCAGTATAATAAAAAAAACATACTGCCCTTGGATGAAGGTGTTAGGGGGATTAACACACTCGATGAAAAAAATATTAACTGCCACTTCGTCTTGGGTGATAATTTTTTCCCGCGTGTGTTAATCTACCCTAACACCTTCATCCAAAGGCAATATGTTTATAATAACTTGTGTCAAATCCCTTTTGCTACTTTTGCAAATAAAATGTTTAAACTAACGGTTTAACTGTTCAGTGTATTGTATGTAGAAACTGTTGAGTGATGTCACAATATGATAATCTCTTCATCCCAGATATTAATAATCTGACACAAAGCCTGATTGCCATACCACTGACGGACACCAGAGCGTAAAACGTTGAGATCTGTAATTTAAAATTGTTAAAGAATGAAATTGCTTGTGTCAAAAATTAAATCAACTTTTGATGAGAAAATAACAGATTTTGTAAAAAATACTGAAGTTCTATACTCTCATGGTCAGTGAAATTGTACAGACTGGGAATTCCATAGGTAGTGAACAGTGTTCCCAGATAGAGTGACCTGTCTTTCTACTTACAAACTCAGAATGTCAGTTACCAATACAGGTTATCTTCATACAACACTAATACGGTATTGTCCTGAATATGCCTGTAATATTTTCAATTGAATGTTGTACATAGTATTAGTGGCAAGTTTTAAAAGATGTGTCACAGCTAAACCAATCCATTCTAATGCCCATAGTTAAGAAAGGAAATATATCTCTGGTGGATAGTTGTCTCATTAGCAATCATACCACATCTCCTTATTTATAAAGTCAATGATAGAAAAATAAACAGATTTCGTATGACTGCCAATGAGACAACTCTCTACCAGAGACCACATGATAGTTTGTTAAGTTGTAAATGAATATTTTTTTCTGAACGGAGTGTTAATCAGATTAGATGTATTTCATATTTGTAAATTGCATTTATTCCATAACATTTATTGATTAATGGTGTTTGTGCAAATTATACAACATAACACATGTTAAATGAACTTATCATAAAACATGATAAACCTACACATCCACGGATTCAAATTTTGAGGTGTCAGGTATGTGCGTTGTGATACCCTGACTATGGTAGTAGTGGGGATTTACATTTTTTCGGTCTGTCCATCCGTACCATATAAGGTTAGTTTTGGTTTTAATGTAGTTTGAGGTCATATCAACTTTGAACTTAACACACATCTTAATTATAGAGTGAACTGTCACAAGCCAGGATCCTGTAGTTCAGTTGTTGGCGTTGTTTGCGGGTTGTTACATGTTCATTTGTTTTTCATTAATAGTGTTCTGTCACCACAGAAAGTTTGTACCAGATTAGATCCAACAGGAGTCAATTAAATGAGAAGGATAACTCCAACTGAAAACGCTGGAAATTAGATGAGTTCCGCGATACATTGTACAAAAGGAAAGGTATGAGACTTTCAATTGTTTCGGTTTTTCCAAAATCTCTTACCTTTTCCATCCCTAAACTTATATATTTTCCTGCGTTTTCGGTTGAAGATATCCTTCTTGAGCTGAAGACTAAGAATAAACATCATGGGACAGCAAGAACTCGTTGTTTAAACCGGTAAGTGATACTTAATTACATTTTAAAACGATTCTTCCCGACCGGTGCCCTAATTCCTTGGAACGAAGTTAGCAACCTTTTGCTTCGCTCTATAGTCGAATAACACGTTGATAGTAAACTCAGTATATTCAGAGTAAAATATGGCATATTGGTATTCATATAGTACAAATAACTGATATATATTGTATAATCGGGGATTAATTATAATGAAGGGGAGGGACTATGGGAACTGAACACAGGGTCCTGTCCTCAAGCACATATGGTTCACTGAATATGGAAATGTTATATATTGCGAGTGGGGCATGGTGTTCCATGGACACATATTTTTGTTGTTGTTTATTTATGCTGCATTTATGCAAAAAAAGAAATAAAAGAATTCTTAATACTTATGCAAATTCAATGTCAGTTATAGTATTGTTTCTCAAGATGATGATGATGCTGCGGCTGCTGCTGCTGCTGCTGCTGCTGCTGCTGCTGCTGATGATGATGATGATGATGATAACTTGAGACTAGTTTTTTTTAGTTTAAACAGTATTTTATTCAAATAAATTGAATTGGATTAGGCAACAGGCAAAGCCTATGTAAGCCCTATCCATAAAACAAGGTACAATAATGACAACACAGAATTATTTTTCAAAACTACCTCATAGCTGACTGGAGGGATGCTTCAAAAAGTTAACTCAGAAAAATTTATTGATTAAGAGGCCTTTCATTAATATAAACTGCCTCCAGTCAGCTGTTCAATGTTATTAATATAATAACTCATTTTTTCAAAACAACATGTTTGATATCATGTACTTATTTGTACTCATCTATCTCACCTGAAGAATAACGACAATGAGTAAATAGCCATATTGATACATTAAAGAATCATAAATAATATAAAAAAAAACAATTTAGAATGTAAATAAAAAAACAAAAAACAAAATAAAAAAACAAAAAAATATACAAAAGATGGTTTGAATAATATAGAAAATAGAGGTGCAATTTATATTTTTTTTTGCTGTAATAGTATCAATTATTGTCATTTATTTTCTATTTTTTGTCCCATTTTTAACGTTTTTTCAGTCGGTTGGGGTCTAAGTACTTGAATATAAAATAAAATACAGACATACAAAGTAACAAGTTTGTTTAGTTTCGGACTATAAAATATATTTCACTATACAAATCTTTCTGAATTTTTAATGTATTCATGAACAGCCTTAATTATCTGAATATTGTCTTCAATACTCATAGATTGATCACCAAATAGTAATAACTTCAAATCAATATCAACTTCATAAGCAGACAGTTTATCAAGGAGTATGATCCTGTTTAAAGTGTATGATGGACAATCAAAAAAGTAATGTTGATTGTCTTCACATTGATATAAACATTTAGGACAAGAAGGTTCTTCAATCAAAAAATCATGAAGCAAGTGAGAATTTAAATTATTTGCTTCAATTCACAATTGACAATGGATAATATTGAATTTTCTTATACCAGAACAAAAATATTTAGGAGGAATCTCTGGTTTATATATTTTATCAAGTAAAGATTTGAACTGATCATCGTCAAAGCATTTTTTACATAAGGATCTAATTCATTCCAGAGTTTAACAACAGATGGTATGAAACATCTATAATATGAAACTGTTCTGCACCTTGGAATGGTATAATTCTGAGGATCTCATCTAAAATTGTAATCATTTTGTTTGGGAAGACAAGATTCGTATAAATCTATCATATAACTTGGACAAAATACATTTTTTTATTGTATAAAATGTAGTCAGTTTATGCTTTCTTTCTTCTGTCTGATAATTTTTCAAGACCTAATTCAGGGTACCGAGGTTGTACGTCGGAGACCAGTAATAATACGAGCAGCTTCAATTTGAACACTTTCCAATAAGTTAGTACAATTATCCCATATAATGTTAGCATATTCTAGAACAGGGCGAATGAATGCTATATAAATTGTAATAAGTACATTTCGATTTATTTAACTTGTCTTAATAAATGTAATTTAGAACATGCTTTTTTATAAATTGCATTTATATGTAATTTCCATCTAGCCTTACTCTCAAAGTTGAGACCTAGGTGACAGTGACTTAACTTCTTTTATTTGATCCCCATCAATACCAAAATATAAACAAGGAGGATTTATGTCTCTTCGAGAAAATAAAAGAGTTTCTGTTTTGGAGGGATTAAATGTAACAGCCTAATTTTCAGCCCATGTTTTTATCCTCCCAAGATCACCAGTCAATGACCTAGAAACAGTATCATAATCATCATCAATGATGGCATATAAAGAGGTGTCATCTGCGAAAAACCTAATATGATTACTCATATTTTCCACAATGTTGTTTATATAAGTTAAAAAAAGGAAGGGACCCAGTACCGAGCCTTGCGGTACCCCTGCACTGATACCTTTTTGAGATGAATAAAACCCATCCAAACAACTTTCTGACATCTGTCACCTAGGTAGTCTCCAATCCAATCAATTAAATTACTATGAATACCAAAAACTTTCAATTTATATAATAACCCATCATGCCAATCTTTGTCAAAAGCTTAGAAATATCACAAAAAATAACGCGTATATCTTTTCCTTTATCAAGATTGGAAATAATAGTATTATCTATTTCTGCAAGTTGATTTACTGTACTATCACCAGGTTGAAAACCAGATTGAAATTAAGATGATAAATTGTGATCTTTCATGTAATTAAATAAACGTTTGAATAAAATTTTCTCCATATATTTTTTATATAATACTTGTAAGTGGAACCTTTTTGAGTTGCAATGGAATATTGAATAATAAAGTAAGTGGTTTAACAATACCAGATTTAATTTCTTTCAAAATTTTAGGGGAAACACCATCATGACCAGAAGGTTTATTACAATTAAGGTCTTTTAATTGATCAAGAACTTCATTTTCTGTGATAATTATTTCTTCCATTTTAAATGGAGGGTCTAGTACATTATTTGGATGCTCAGGCTCAATATCAATTTCGAAATATTCGAAAAATGAGTGTTTAAGAGATCGGCTTTATTTACTGGATGTAAAAATATTTGACCTTCAGATTTAGGATAAGGTGTAGGTTCACGAGACTGATAATTAAGAAATAGATTTTACAATCCTCCACCACTTTCCTGATGGTATATTTTTGTCAGTAATTTCCTTTGTAAGTTTTTGGTTATATTGATCTTTTGATTTTCTAACCAAATCAATCACCTCATTACGTATTTCTGTAAATTTTTGCCAATGGATACAATTATTAGTATTTTTTGCTTTGTAATGAATTCTATTTCTTTGTCTCATTTTCCTACGGATAGTGGAATTCATGAATGGTTTGTCAGCTGGGCGTATTGTAACAACTTTAGTTGGTATATATCTATTCACATTTGTTGAATAAGTATTCAAAAATCGTGAATACATGTCATTAATATTATCACATGAGTGAAAATATTCATTCCAATCAATATTGTTTAAGTCACTCACAAAATCTTTATAATTTGCATATTCATATTTTCTAATTGTACGTTTGTATGTATATTCTTATTTCGCTTTGAAATTAAATTCAGCAGACACAGGCGCATGTGTACTACAAAAAGGTGACAATATATCAACTGACCTAACAATACTTTTATTGTTTGTCAAGAATAAATCAATAAATGTGCCTGTATTAGTAGTAAAGTTTGTCTTGTAAAAAATGACAGTGTTCGGTTGAGATTTTCAAAAACTCGAGACTAGCGCGTTGCCAGGAGACCACCTAGCGGAGTCGGTTGTTGCTTGACTGAATAGTTCAAAAAATGAAAAGAGTATGTCAAGTCTCTAAATTGTTCCAAGTTTAGAAATGTAGAAATTGAATAGAAACCATACAAGATCTGCCATCAATACTAGATTTCCTTAAATAACAAAACATTTAAGACATAACAAAAGACAAACATTGACAAGATCCTGACTTTGGACAGGGCTATGAACCTGTTCCAGGATTTACCTGTATGTGATTATTTAAATGCATCATATATATAAATACAAATACAAATGGTCGTTTTCACATACCAGTAGTAATGTATCATAATAATTTTTTTATTATTTATTTACGGTACCCATTTGTTTAAAGTCAAAGAGATCAAAAAGATTATCAATAGATAGAAAAGGAGACATTACTTTCAAATAGACATCTTTTACTTATTTATGATACTGTTTCATGTCAGATATATATTTCATATACACTTAAATGAACAACATATGTTTCAAGTTGAAGACAATTTTTAGTTGAAGCAAGTAATAATTCGCATGGCAAGTGCAATAGTATGCATGTTTTAAAATTTACTCTAATACTGGAGTATTATTTTGTTTTTACAATACAAATTGTATTAGCTTAACCTTAAACCACATTGTATATTCAGTCTGAGTTCACGACTATTAAAACAAGGAAGTTTGTAATTTTATAAAAAGAATTATAATTAAGATGTATTTTATTTTATGAGGGACAAAACAATTTTACAAAAAAAAAAAGAAACCAAAAGATAGAATTCAGAAACAACATATAATGTCAGAAGTATACTTTCTGCACCTATACATGCAAGCTCACCTAGCCAAAAGCATCCTACGAGGTATTGTCTTTACTTAGAACCATGAGACATGCATGTATACACAAAATGTCTTCTACGAAACAATTTCGAACATTTATATGATACTGGGATGATCCTTAACTTCTTTACAGTTTTTGTGGACAAATCCAAATAAGAAATAACCACCACAATGAAACATAAATAGAACCATACGAAAAGTACATAAATACAAGGTCTCAGAAACCATCTTGCATATTAAAACCACATCATGCACAAATTCACCTAATGTGTTTCTCTACTAATTTTAAGTTTGTGGTGTCATCCGAAAGCAAAGTTGTGAAACATAGTTTAACCGAATCATTTGGAAATCCATACAAACGGTGACTCCTCCAAAATATTTAAAAAAAAAAATTATATAAAGGATAATGCATAATTTGAGTGTTTGGTAATGGTATGAAATTCAGGATGGCTGTCACTATGGGACACAGTTTAACATAGAACACTGTGAAAAAAACATAGAAAACGCTTTTTTGAAGAAAATATACCGGTGGAGAGTTGTCTCATTGGCAATCATACTTCATCTTCTTATTTTTACAACTCTGATGAATTAAATAGTGTCCACACTTATTTCATGCATTTAAAATAGAAAAGTTTTTTTCTTCAAATATATAAAACTTAAGCTTGCAGATATAAAATCTATAATACCTGTAAAATCAATAAATTGGTTGACTATAAGAGCCTTCTTTAAAAGTTCTTATTGAAAGAAGGAACCAAATCAGTATAATATATTAAAAAATGAAAATAACACTACATAAATGTCATGCGTCCGAAGCTCTTTTCTGGGTTAACCTCCATCAGGAACGCTCAAATCCGAATATTTTGAAAGCCAAGGATGTATAAAACCGACACAGTTGAGGAGCTATATGACCAAAAAGGACCTAAAAATATTGGCCGAATAAAAAAGTTCGACTTTGTCTGAGAGAGTTTGAACCTTAGTTTCTTAATGATTTATCAATATATAAACGAACAATTTAAGAAAGTTATGGTATAAATCATGTCAGTACCGAAGTACTGACTACTGAGCTGTTGATACCCTCGAGGCATTAAGTATTATGTAAGAAATACGTTTATATGTCTCGACAGGTATATTTAAATAACTTACACAAACATGTTATTTATCGGACGAAAGGGCAACACAAATGACTCATATATCCTTCAAGAAATGCAAGTCACGATAGTTTAGTCAAAGTTTCTGTTCTAAATCAAAAGCTTGAGATGCAATATAAATACTTCAAACAGACATAATAATTTTATGACTGCTTATATTGAGTCATAAAAAGGTTTATATAGCCATTATTCTTCCGACCATCGTGTTAACAAATGAAAAATTTATGTTTTAAATGTTATCTTTGTCACGTAGATAATCGATAATGGCCGTATTATGTAATATCTTCAATATAAACAATAAATTAATCATAAAAAGTTGATGGCTGACAAAATTTTAGCAATGTTCTTAATGAAATTTGCATTTTTTTGTGGTTTTGTTTAGTTATAAAATACATTTAAGAAGGCCTTAATTTAAACATCGTCATTTTCCAGTTTTTATTTGTCAAACACACAAAAAACAAATTTCAATAGGAACAATGTTGAAATTTTTTTTTCAGAAATCAACTTTTTATTATTAAATCAGTGTTTATATTGAACAGATTGAAAATATATTATTGATATTGAATAAATACAACATCACATGCAGTTTTATGATTTGAAACATGTTTTTTTCCTTTATTTAGCAGATAATTTTTGACTCAGGTAAATTAGTCAATGAGTGATGGATTTCTCTTAGAAGAAATTTAAAGGTCCCAGTGAATAAACTACACATATAACAATAGCTATTGTATTTATTGAATGGGACAATAGAACCAACAAAAGTTTAAATAGATTGACCAATAGGAGATGACACTATGGAAAAGTTTCATTTGTTTCGCAATAATTAGCTATGGAAGTTGAAACTTAGTACACATGTTCCCTATGATATGATCATTCTTATTTTAATGCCAAATTAGAGTTTTGACCCCCAATTTTACGGTCCACTGAACATAGAAAATGATAGTGCGAGTAGGGCATCCGTGTACTATGGAAACATTCTTGTTAATATTGTTATCTAGAGTTATTTATGACAAAAAAGTGGTTTTATCTAAAATTTATTAGATCTTATTCTAAAATAAAATGTAACCAGAATGTTATTTTAGCTGTCAAATATTTCTTTAATTTTGTGGTTAAAACTGTGTTGTTTCTTAAACGGAACTTTACTGAAACTTCAATTGGTCATAAAATCTTAAAAGTCATTCGATATGTTCAAATTGTCGTAACTACAATCCTGTCCCCTTTTCCCCGAATGTGACCTACCGAATTTGCACCTGAAATATTGTTGTTTGTCAGTTGTTCTTTTTTCCTTTTTTTAGCCATGGCCTTGTCAGTTTATTTTCGACTTATGGGTTTGAATGTCCCTTTGGTATCTTTCGCCTCTCTTTCAATATGGAACAAAATTTTATTTGATGATGTGGTTGGTTATGAAATAAAGGTACATTAGTTGCAAATTAATATTAGGTGGATTAAAAATAAAATGAAAAATTTAATAATGGAACTCTTAATTATGTCCCTCAGATGAAGGCATATTATTTTGATAATGTTCGTCTCGTGGTAAGACAACTGCCCCTAAAAGGACCCGACCTGGACTAGTGTGCGTTGTATGTGTGTGTGAGGGCTCTCTCTACACAGTTATAATACCCCAATGTCTGGGCGTAGTAATACTGTTGTTTCGTTGAGTACGTATATCGTCGATGACCATTCAAAGAGGGAGTTGAAGAAGTCCACAGACTCCGACAACAGCTGTCATGAGGTCCACTGGTGTCGGCCACTGTTTGTCTGTTCCTTCCTGGGAAAACCGCCTGACTTAGGGTAAAAATACAACACCCCCTCTATCTTGAAAATTTATTGCATATCACAATGCATCACAATTTAATACAAAATACTTCCAATTTCCAATATAAACAGATTTCAATATAACTACCAATTCATTAATCTCCCCCTGAATTTCCAAATAAACTATGCTACTAGAAAAAAACATAAACACCACAAACAGGTGCCATTACCATAAAATGACCAGATTAATCATGTTAATTTTGATCATTAATGATAACCACGATCGTCAATTTTCATCCAAAGAATCACCACTGTTATTCAATATGGTGAAAATACTAAATGCTAAATCCTACACTACTCTAATACAGTACTATCTACCAAATATCAAAAGAAGTTTGCATATCTGCTTGCTGCCCATATCGCTTATATGGTATATAACCACTAATTCGGGCCTGGTCAGAAAGAACATACAAGAAAGTAGTACATATTTTAAACTAATAAGTCCCTACGCATAGCTGTACCTTTGTCAATAAGTAAAATATTTGGAAAATTTTGGTATAAAATGAAAGCTTAAAGACTATTGATCACTGTAGAACCCTTGTACTCTTGTTAAAAGATTCTTTTGAATAATAATGAAAAAAATATATGAAATTATAATAGGAGCTCTCATTTGCCCAGTTGTTCAGATCAGAAGTACCTATTTTTCGACTACCAAACTTCCGCGAACCAGTACGCTTTAATATGCAATAAACGGTATGTTAAATTTTTCATCACAAGTCAAGATAAGCTATAGTTTTAACAAGAAATGACTGCCACTTTATTTGAACTTTAGACAAAGTAGCCATTATTGCTTGAAATTGCCGAATTAAACATATAAAGCCATGGGGCTATGCATTAGTGGTTGGTTTTATTCCATATCTATGAAAATTAGCTACCGCTGGTAGCAACTCCAACTTCACACAAGTGGTCACGTCAGCTCCCAAATACTAGTAAGTGATAACCACTTTGGACCCTTCTGACAGGCTCTGTCACTTGTGGCGACTTTCACCACCTTTCTGGTGTTCTAGTACAGTAGCACCACAAGGTTCTCTTCATTTTTCCCGACACCACAGGCTCCAACCCCTGTTCAGCTTGTTGGGTCAGCTTGGTAGTTGCCTTTGGTTCCTCTACCACTGGTTCTGTTGACGTCAATGCTGCTTCTGATGTCTTGGCCACTACTTCTGGTGCCTTGGCTACTGGTTCTGGTTATTGGACTTGAACCAAGACAGGCTCTTCTACACTGGATGACCGGATGAACCCCCAGTTCAAACGGTAGACGTCGTCATATTCAGGGCTGTTGTCTCCACTATATACATCAATGGTTATAGCATTCATATTGCTTGAACTCAAGTAATTACTTGGCATCTGGCATGTATATATAGTTCTCAGAAAGATTGTTTGTGAAAGTAACAGTTAAATTTTATTTTCCAAAAACAATGTAATTAAAAAAGTCTGTTCAGATATGTCACATTATTTTCTATAAGACAGTATAGTGATCTTAACAATTTTTCCTTTTTTTTTCATTCAAAGATTATAAAACAAAATTTGCAATTTATTTTTTTTATTTAAAGAAAAAGTAGTATGCAATCATCACCTCGCTTTGTTATTGCAAGGACCTTTGCCTCATAATACACCTTGTCTGGCGACCACCTTGCCATCACTAGAAAACCTACACTTGGACCACTGACTTCTGTCACATTTTCTCTGGCTTCAGTCTCAACAACCTGAAAACAAAAATTGCATGAATAAGTTACATTCAAATATACAAACTTCAGCTTTAAATAATTTAAAGTGAAAAATAGTGTAATATACATTTTATAATCAAATTTTATATACATTAATTGCAGAGCAAGAAATATTTGCATTCTGTTTTCTACTTAACTATCTTGATAATAGCATATTATAGAGTACATATAAAAAAAGAAAAATGTTATGTTCAAAGTGAATGGTATGACCTTGGCTCAAACCACACAGTAATATATAAAGGTCTCAAAATGACCAGTGTAAAAGACTGAATAAAAAAATGAAACTTGCTCGAGTGGTATTTTAATCTTCAACAAATGACCAGAAGACCTTTATTGCAATGAAGCAGTATGAAGATATATGGAGACTACGATAAACATATTTTCTTTATTTTACCTAAGTCAGGTATAAAAAGATTAATAGAATATAAAGTGAAATTTCTTCAAAAGTCTTTTATGCACATTTGGGATGTAATTGCCTATTGAAAGCTTGGAATACACTTACATTTAATGAGTTTCATATTCTGCATTATTTTTAAACATGAATAGAGGAGAAAACTGTATAAAAAACGAATTTCGGTAAAGCACTTCAAATTTTATCCTTATAAGGATGACATTGATGCTTTCATGCTTCTTAAACATTATCAAAAGTTTTCACTGATATAAACAGTTAACCAAAAATGTCAATTAAAAGACAAACTATTCCTTCAATCTTCTGATTTTTCTGCGACATAATTAAGAAATATGATTACCTCCTTCTTCTTTTTCTGGTTGTTTTGCATTAATATTACAGTGAGTCTGGTGTTTTCTACTTGCAGTCTTTGCACTTCTCTACGAAGTCTGACCAGTTCAATCTATAATGAAAAGATATAAATTAATAAACAGACCATGAAAAATCTAATGTTCAAATTGTCTTCCCTTGTTGATGCTTTTCTAACAAATGTTTAATAGTTCTTATTCTTAAATCAATGAAATATTTCCTAAATAAAAATTTCACGTATACTTGATATCTTTATTTGCTTGCTAGATGATGCTAGTAATTCTAGCGCCAAACGTATACTCATACGGATGGCTTAGTAATGAGATATGAAATACTTTCTTTGTGCTAAACTTGCTTGTTTTTATTTTCCTTTTAGTTCGTATTTTGTTTTTTTTTAATTTGAACAAATATGTCTTATGTAGATTGAATGTGTGTCTGGCATACCAAATTATATTTATCATATATTTGATGAGTTGTTTTTTTTTAATCATTTTTTTTTTATTTACGTACTATTGAAAACCAAATAACAGTTGAATAAGACAGATGAAGACAAACAATTGCATAAGAAATTGCCTTTTTCATAGCTGATTCTTCTTTCTCTTCCTCCTAAAAATAAAAAAAAATAGGTTTTCTGTAGAACCAATTCTAAGAAATCATCAAGCAGTATAAAATACATGAAATAATATCACTGAGACTAAATTGCTATTTCACCTTCTTAAAATTAAAATCAAAATAGTTCATTAACACTTTTCCTGTCAAATTTGCCTGAAAACCATCTATTTGAACCATTTATTCTAAATAATTTACTGATTTTCTTCAATAGGATTGTTAGATTTCTTTACTTTTCATCATAACTTCACAATAAAATACTGATTTTTTTTCTTTTTAAGTCCTATCAAAAAAATATACCGATCATTCTTTATCCTTACTTTCTTCAAACAAAACTTAAAATATCATCAGGTCTTGTTTAATTTTTTTTTTTTAAGCTAAAAAAAGGAAGGAAATTTATACAGTATTTAATATGCAAGGGTACAAATGGGCATCTGTGTTCAGTATAATGTAACAAAAATTATAACAAATTGATTGAAATCGCCTTATACCTAATTTTTTTTATTTCTTTTCAAATAATGAAAATTTTATTCCATTTTTCCATTTTTTCAATTCAGGACTTTGGTAAATTGACCATCTTTTTTTGTATAAATTAATTGAGAAGTCATACCTTTACAGGTTGGCGCCTGTTAAACATGTTAAAACGTTTAAACCCGCTGCATTTTCTTGCACCTGTCCTAAGTCAGGAGCTTGTTGTTCAGTGGTTGTCGTTTGTAGGTGTGGTTCATAAGTGTTTCTCGTTTCTCGTTTTTTATATAGATTAGACCGTTGGTTTTCCTGTTTAAATTGTTTTACACTAGTCTCATACCACATCTTCTTATTTATCGTTAGTTCTTTTGCCTTGTTTCTGAAATCAGCAAGGCTCATTTCACCTTCACTCAGCTATTTTAAGAGTTGAAGAATGTGTTCCTCACTGTAGGCACCAACCAAACATTGGAAAACACCAGTTTATTTAGTAAAATATATATGAAATTACAATACGTTGTGAATAAGTTTCCATGGGAGATAACCGAAAATCGTCATTCTTTTGAATATAGAAGACTTTTCGAAAGAAAAAGTGATTATCTCCAATGGAAACTTCGTAACAACGTTTTGTAATTTCACATATATTTTACTGAATATAAGATGTTTTAATTCAAATGATGTCTGATTCTTATGAATATAGAAGACTTTTCGAAAAAAAATTGTATGAAAGCTTAGTTTGGACATTTTTATAGCAATTCAAAATTACTACCTATCACCTTTAGCATGACAATTACAATAAAATTTGTATAAAAATTGTTAGACTGATTTTTCATAACATCGTTGAAGTAGAATTAAAGTCTTATATGATTGTAAGTATGCTTTATTTTATCGCCTTGCACTTTCACGACTTGACTGTGGTTTTTTACAGCAGTTTGTTCAAATTTCTGACCAGTTGAACAGTTTGGTTTTATTAAACAAATTGCAATTTGGTCAGAATTTTAGTAAATTGCAATAGATGGAGAGCAACACTTACAGTCAAGTCACAGTAACAGTATGCACAAATTTAATTATTTTGAAATTTGAAACTAGAATTATTTGCAAAATTTAAAGCTGCTTTTTTCAAAAGATTTTTACAATGCGTTATATTAATCATTTCACATGGTAATTTTTCATATTTTTTATGTGTCAATAAAAGTTCTCCTTTAAATGAACAAAAATGATCTTTATTTGTGAGTAAATCTTAATTTCAAAGTTTTGATATATTGAATTTTGTATATAAAAGATGTCTCTCCTAAACCATCTTCCGACGTTATATTGCTTTATCAATAAAATATAAAACATAATTTTGAAATAAGAATATTTGTCTACAGGACATGATTATCTACTCGCATTCTCATTTCCATGTACAGTGAATCATAAAATTTGGGTCAAAACCCTAATTTGGCATTAATTTTTGAAGAAAATAAATAGAGAGTGTGTCTATGTGCCACAGATGCCCCCGCTTGTTAATATGCATGAGTCAACTTCCACATACAGATGCAGGATTCACGTAGTTAAGACCATTTTTTTTATTATAAGCATTGTGTATAAGTTTCATAACATTTGGTTGAGGCAAACTAAAGTTAGAGAACGGAACCAAAAAATTCAGCAATTTTCATTAACGGTAAAAGTGACGCCACCCAATTTCGAACTTGATCTGTTTTTGTGTTAATAAGCATTGTATATAAGTTTAATAACATTTGGTTTAAAGTTAAAGTTAGAGAACGGAAACTAATTTTGGGGACGTACGCAACGGACGGGACGGGACAGACGGACAAGGGTAACACTTAATGCCCCCTTCTCTACGGCGAGGGCATAAAAACACGTTATAATAGCGATGTTACATCAGACTTTAAACCTTGAACGAAAACTTTAATCTGACCTCGGACAAATAGTCAGATGGACAGCAAATGAACATCTGTAAAAACCACATCAGAAACCATAATGCGTCCTACTATTGTAGACGGGGCATAAAAACTTGAGTGTTGATTAAGAAGATTACAATACTGAGTGACATGTGAAAAATTAACAATTTTTGAAAATGAAAAATGTTTGGTCTCATCTTTGGAATTGAAACACGTGGAATTCAAACTCTATGCATGCATGGAATGCTAAGCTAGATAAAGAGAAAACATAATTTTACCAAATTTGTTCGTCGGAAATTATACCACAGAAAAAGTAAGAAATACTACAAATGAACTAAATTTTATCCACCATAGATAAATTATATATTTACCATTTTTTCTTTGCCATATTGGAGGACATTCATGCATTTCTTCCTCCACTGTTGATTTCCTGTTGGAAGGAAGGTAATGCTTTAGTGCTGTGGGTGCTGTTCACGCATTATCTAAAAAAAATAATTATTATATAAAACGTAAACTTAAAGTGTGAGAATTTGTTAAAAATCAACATTTATCACATTCATCACAAGGTAGTTTTGTTACATTACCTGTTCTAAAAAATACATGATAAAAAATTTAATTCATAAGGAAGAGGTATCCAAGGAGCATTTTGGAACAAGTACCATTGACGACACCATGCTTGATCGCCTACATGCTTTCGTGTTGAATGTGTTGCTCCATCTGGGACACGAGTGTCTAAAACTGATTTTGAACAACTGACTCCATGAACTGAGGAAGTCTTCATTGGATTTCACTGGTGGTGTCGGTTCTGGAGTTTTTTCTTGTGGCAGGTGTTTTAGAGTTTTCCGTTGTGAGGATGTTCTAGTATGCCAAACTACTTAACAACATGAACAATGTATAAGTACTCTCAATTGATGTTGGCTTAAACCCACATGCATGTTGACCATCCTTGACAAAATTTCATTGTTGACTGCTCTCAGTCATATACCCCCCGCCTCAACCTCCTTGAGAAGCTTTTCAATATTTGTTTTTTATTAAAATTTAAATTACGACGCCGGTTGAGAGGGCATGGTATATATTGTTCGTAACATTTACCCAGAAAAAATATATATTTGTTTGCAAATGAAAACTGAAATCAAGATGAAACAAAACTATCCGACACAATGATATAGCTTGGGTAACTTTAAATAAATATCTGATATTCGCGTGGGATACGGTGCATAATTGTTAAGACTGTAAACAAGGAACAGTTGTTTATTTGGTCCCTTTTTGGTGGTCTCTTTTAAAACTGGATGAGATTATGCTACAACCAACCAACAAAAATGGCTACTTACTATGAATAAAATATCTATGAGATATCTTTATTTTTCTGATATTTTTTTTCAATATTTGTGGTAGCCCGAGGTTCTTGTTCAATCTGTAGTAAACTGTTTTTGTATTTTGTTATTGCTGTTTTTCTTTTTGTTGCCTCTTTATGTTCATGGTGTTGTATGAGTTTATTGGACTTATGAGTCTTTACTGTCCCACTATTTTTGGGAGACCTTTCTCTTATTTTCAATAACAACACGTGCAATTTCTTGTTTCTTGTTTGAAATATATTCTTTAAATTGCTCTCCATCATAAATAGGCATGAAGTATTTGCCACTGGGCGTCCGTCAAACAACAAGCATTCATATCCCCTCTAAAATTACAATACTATAATGACTTTAAACATAATTAAATAATTAATACAAGATTCGCTAAATCTTTTGAGAAGATATATATACACGTCTATTGTTTCCTTTTTGAAAAAAAAACCGAATATTGAATATCAAAGAAACAGACCATTTTCCTACATTGGTTGTTTGTCTCATCATGATGATGATGGATGACTGGTTAACGTCCAGCGGCAAATAAGATGCATATTAAAGACGAGAACATGTTAATGATGAAAATTAACCCTGCTTCGTACTAGACCGACACGCTGAGCCTTATTTTTAACGTGATAGTTCACAAGGTAGGACCACAGGAAGACATATCACCCTACCGGACACAATTTTCTGACTCTGAGCCGAATAGTCTTTGCTATTGCCCTTAATGCCGCGTAATTAGCAGAGAAGCAAATACCAATGATAAACTCTTTGATTTGACCCGGCCATAGGTTTGAACCCACGACCTGCAGCACCCGAGGCGAACACGCTACAACGAAACCACCTAGACTGTTTTTGTTTGTCTTACGAGTTTGAGCTAGGTGGAAAAATGCCTAACCAAGGAAAGCTGTGCGCCAAACTATGTATGTTATTTTGAAAAAATGAATATTTAATATTCGCTAATGAACTTAAACAGACAAATGTGATTTACTAATGTTTTAAAAGTATATCTCAGCCATAAAATGATCTTTTATTCTTAGCTGTATATTTTAATGCGCATTTTATAAGGGGTTTTCTTACATGACTGTTTTCCTTGCTTCTTATAAAATTTGTATTTTGTAGTTTGATTGAGTGGACCTTTAAACTGTTTAAATACGGAGTATTGCATAGTTGTAGTTCTTGTTCATCTTATGGATTGAATATACACGTCTGCTTAAATTACTGCATGGTACTGTAAATGCAAATCAGGCGCACGTGTAGTAAGAGTATTTGCGCACATTGCCTCTATTTTCTGGTATCTAGGATATGCAAGCCATAAAATTGGGAAGCTTCTCTTGCTTGAAGATGCAGCATTTATCCCACATGCCATAGACGAAAGTGTTAGTGAGCAGAGTGTAGTTGAAGGATATAATATAAATTTGTACTTTCACTTAAAGAAAACAAACATATAGAAGAAAACAAAATTATCTTGTATATAAATTATAGTTCTTTATAGTTTTAATTAATACATTACTTAAATGGACACAGCTTACAGACACTTGTATATCCTCACAATCAACTCCATATAAGAAAACTTATATTCATGGACTTCTATTAGTTTAAAAATGCATCCATGCACGTAATTCGATATCTGGTTGAATGTTGTCTTCTTGGCAGTAATATCACATATTATTTTCATACGGATTGAGGCATGATTTTGTTTAATTTGACCAAATGATAATAAAAATAATAACAAAGTACACTCGAACTTTTTTCGAGATAAGAACGATAGTTGTATGTAGATTATTGGAACACTTTGTCCACTAGCAAGACTATTCCACATTATGGAATTGATTGCAGATTAGCTAAACTATCTGTCATAAAGGATCGTAAGATGCAGTCACAGAAATAATTATTCCACCGAAAGCTGAATGTTTAGTTCAGTCTAGGGCGCTGTACACAGTGCAGGCGGTGTTGTCTCGATATCCAAATAGCATGAGTTCGAATCCCGGCGAGGGAAGAACATAAAGTTGCTTCCGCAAATTTGCAGATTTAACATTGTTGTGCTGATATTTAGAGTGATTATGAATATAATATGTATTTCCAGCCATGTATCACCTTCACGGGTGATCCAATGGATGGATCTGTCGTAGAGTTGTCATTTGTTTAGACGTACTTATCAAATAATTATTTCTCTGACTGCATCTTACGATCCTTTATGACAGCTAATCTGCAATCAATTCCATCTTCTTGCCTAATATATCATGTACTGTGTTACAACTCTAGATTCTACTGACGAGGAAAGGTAACACTAGGCCACCGAAAGCTGAATTTTTAGTTCAGTCTAGGTGGCCGAGTGGTCTAGAGTGCTGGACACAGTACAGGCGGTGTTGTCTCGATATCCCAATAGAATGAGTTCGAATCCCGGCGAGGGAAAAACAAAAATTTGCTTCCGCAAATTTACAGATCCAACATTGTTCGGCTGTTATTTACACGAATTATATATATATATATATATTATATATATTAGTTCAGTCTAGGGCGCTGGACACAGTGCAGGCGGTGTTGTCTCGATATACCAAAGTTTGCGGTATACCATCTTTTCCGCATGTCTATTGTTTTCTGTTTGGTATTTAATTAATAAATTAAGATCCATTTTTACATCTGGTGATCTGTTTATTTGGCAATCGCCATGGCAGTCAGCAGGGTTTAAGAACATCAGTTGTTCGACCTGCTAGTCAAATGCGTTTTGTTAAAATATACTTTTTCACTTTTTTGGTCTTTTGGAAAATGTTGTTTGTGCTGTATTTAGACCACTCCACCAAGAAATTTGTTTTGCATGCACACGTATAAAAATTTCGGTTTTTATCCAACGCAATCATAGGTTTGAACGTTGTTTTCAATTTAGACTTGTTTATATTTTTTCGTTTGAGCTTGTATTATATTTGCCTTCGGGTTTATACGATCCGTTCATCCTATTTTGACTCTTCAAAATTCAAGAGTCAATCCCAAATTGAGGTAAATTATATGGCCTTTCAAATACCGTTTCGATTCCTAACATCACTGAAGAGACATTTATTGTCGAAATCCGGATATGGTGTACACATTTTTGCACCTCATGTTTGCGGTATACCATCTTTTCCGCATGTCTATTGTTTTCTGTTTGGTATTTAATTAATAAATTAAGATCCATTTTTACATCTGGTGATCTGTTTATTTGGCAATCGCCATGGCAGTCAGCAGGGTTTAAGAACATCAGTTGTTCGACCTGCTAGTCAAATGCGTTTTGTTAAAATATACTTTTTCACCTTTTTGGTCTTTTGGAAAATGTTGTTTGTGCTGTATTAAGACCACTGTACCAAGAAATTTGTTTTGCATGCACACGTATAAAAATTGCGGTTTTTATCCAACGCAATCATAGGTTTGAACGTTGTTTTCAATTTAGACTTGTTTATATTTTTTCGTTTGAGCTTGTATTATATTTGCCTTCGGGTTCATATGATCCGTTCATCCTATTTTGACTCTTCAAAATTCAAGAGTCAATCCCAAATTGAGGTAAATTATATGGCCTTTCAAATACCGTTTCGATTCCTAACATCACTGAAGAGACATTTATTGTCGAAATCCGGATATAGTGTACAAATTTTTGCACCTCATGTTTGCGGTTTACCATCTTTTCCGCATGTCTATTGTTTTCTGTTTGGTATTTAATTAATAAATTAAGATCCATTTTTACATCTGGTGATCTGTTTATTTGGCAATCGCCATGGCAGTCAGCAGGGTTTAAGAACATCAGTTGTTCGACCTGCTAGTCAAATGCGTTTTGTTAAAATATACTTTTTCACTTTTTTGGTCTTTTGGAAAATGTTGTTTGTGCTGCATTTAGACCACTCTACCAAGAAATTTGTTTTGCATGCACACGTATAAAAATTGCGGTTTTTATCCAA
Organism: Mytilus californianus; assembly: GCF_021869535.1. Classification (NCBI taxonomy): domain Eukaryota; kingdom Metazoa; phylum Mollusca; class Bivalvia; order Mytilida; family Mytilidae; genus Mytilus; species Mytilus californianus. Next base: position 52,138,673 of record NW_026262679.1, on the reverse strand, counting down.
CGCAATCATAGGTTTAAACGTTGTTTTCAATTTAGACTTGTTTATATTTTTTCGTTTGAGCTTGTATTATATTTGCCTTCGGGTTTATATGATCCGTTCATCCTATTTTGACTCTTCAAAATTCAAGAGTCAATTCCAAATTGAGGTAAATTATATGGCCTTTCAAATACCGTTTCGATTCCTAACATCACTGAAGAGACATTTATTGTCGAAATCCGGATATGGTGTACAAATTTTTGCACCTCATGTTTGCGGTATACCATCTTTTCCGCATGTCTATTGTTTTCTGTTTGGTATTTAATTAATAAATTAAGATCCATTTTTACATCTGGTGATCTGTTTATTTGGCAATCGCCATGGCAGTCAGCAGGGTTTACGAACATCAGTTGTTCGACCTGCTAGTCAAATGCGTTTTGTTAAAATATACTTTTTCACTTTTTTGGTCTTTTGGAAAATGTTGTTTGTGCTGTGTTTAGACCACTCTTCCAAGAAATTTGTTTTGCATGCACACGTATAAAAATTGCGGTTTTTATCCAACGCAATCATAGGTTTGAACGTTGTTTTCAATTTAGACTTGTTTATATTTTTTCGTTTGAGCTTGTATTATATTTGCCTTCGGGTTTATATGATCCGTTCATCCTATTTTGACTCTTCAAAATTCAAGAGTCAATCCCAAATTGAGGTAAATTATGTGGCCTTTCAAATACCGTTTCGATTCCTAACATCACTGAAGAGACATTTATTGTCGAAATCCGGATATGGTGTACACATTTTTGCACCTCATGTTTGCGGTATACCATCTTTTCCGCATGTCTATTGTTTTCTGTTTGGTATTTAATTAATAAATTAAGATCCATTTTTACATCTGGTGATCTGTTTATTTGGCAATCGCCATGGCAGTCATCAGGGTTTAAGAACATCAGTTGTTTGACCTGATAGTCAAATGCGTTTTGTTAAAATATACTTTTTCACTTTTTTGGTCTTTTGGAAAATGTTGTTTGTGCTGTATTTAGACCACTCTACCAAGAAATTTGTTTTGCATGCACACGTATAAAAATTGCGGTTTTTATCCAACGCAATCATAGGTTTGAACGTTGTTTTCAATTTAGACTTGTTTATATATATTATATATATATATATAAAATGACTGAATAATAGCCATCGATAAATCTTACGGGGCGATGGATCATATAGATATGATACAGTACACTACAAAATATAATATATAACCAGTCTAAAAGGGTACAACATCACCAAAAAATGACAATAAACGAACAAATGTAACTATAAATATATATATATAGAAGTCTATTAAAAAGATCAACCAGCAAATTTAATATGTACCGGATCGTCTAGAATAGACGATACTGCGCAGATAAGGAAACAAATATATAAGCCTAAAATTTCACAATGGTACTAATATAAGATGGTAATATACGAAGATGATGTTATAAAATCGTGTTGACAAATATTACGGCTTAACAAATAGCCTTCGTCAGTGTCGATAGTTTTTACAATACTAATTGTATGTGTAAAAATAGCTCAGTAATCCAGGTAAGTTTTGGTCTATTGATTTTAATCTCAAATCTTGAACATCATAATTTACAACAAAACTCGATACTCAAATATACGTGACTGTGTCTATGTATATCCCAAAATGAGTGTAAAATAAAACTGTTAGTATTTCTTATTGATGCCGTTTAGATGATGTACATTTTGTTCCTTTATCCAAAAGCCTTCACGAGCCAGTCGCTGGGCATCACTCCAGTGAATGTTCTGTTCAATCACTAGGATTTTCATGCGGTTAAAGTCATCAAGTTTGTGACCCAATTGTCTGAAATGCTGAGAAACTGGGAGGAATGGCTTCTTAGAGATATCACTCCTATGGCCATTGAGGCGTTTGTGGAAAGGCTGCTTTGACTCATCAACATATTGGAGGCCACAAACCGAACATTCTAGAATGTAAATAACATTCATACTTTTGTAGGTAACATTGCAAAATATCCTACAGCTATTTTCGGTTGCCGTACTGTGAAAAGTTGATGAGTGATGCATCTGTAGGCAGCATTTGCAGCGTTTTTCATCACACGAGCGACATTCTCCAGAAGTACTTCTATTATCAGACACTTCAGCCCTCACCAGCAGGTTCCGCAGACAATTAGGTTGCCTAAAAGCTATCATGGGAGGCTCAGGAAAAATCTTGGATTGTTTGGAATTCTTTTCAACTGTTTTCCAATGCTCATGAATGACACCGAAGCTGTTTTTGAGAGATGGGTGGTAAGTAAGAACACATGGAGTCCTTTTATTTTTCTTTTTATCTTTGTATTCTAACAGTTTACTCCTTGGAATAGTTTCCGCTTTCTGAAAACTTTTTTGGATAGTTCTGTGTTTGTAGCCCCTTCTCTTCGGGTTTCGAGTTGACTTAGTCGTTTTTTAGTTGTTTCTGTGTTGGAACAAATTCGCTTGACTCTGAGTGCCTGACTGTACGGGATGCTCTTAGTACAATGAGCAGGATGGCAACTTTTAGGGGACAGATATTGGTGAGTGTCAGTAGGCTTAGAATATAGATCTGTGGATATGATGCCATCTGTGAGTGAGCTGGAAGTATCGAGGAAGGTGATTTTGGATTTAGATTTCTCATGAGTTAATTTAATACTTGGATGTATGTTGTTGGCATGAGTGATAATCACTCACATAATCCCAGTGAATTTAAGTTTTCAGCTCTTATATCATGAACGTCAATGATTATTTTAAACAACTTACAGCTATTAAACAAAAGCAAATCAGAACTGAACACCACCTATCTAATTTAGTTCTTTATGTGTATAATGAATAATTCCTCATGGATTACAAATTAAGCTCATGCCACAAACACCTGGCAGTCTATCCAACACACTACTTCGCAGATGGGATCAAACCTTTACCATTGTTCCAAGCGGTTAATGATCCTCCTCAAACAACACTGCGAAGAACATCTCAAAACTCTGACTGGCGAATTTATCACTCTTTTGAATAGCTGCAAAGAACATCTCACACCTGACAACTGTGATGCTATCAATGCTCGCCTTAAAGACATAACAAGCATACAATCCCAAAATTTTAGTGAGAGGCAAAATAGAAAATTCCGCAGAGATGGCATTGAATACATCCATCCTCTTTTACCACCTGAGGAAAAGAAGAAACGAGTACGACGCTTTAAACGTAGACCACTAGAGACTAATACACCATCCTGTCCTCTACTTGCCCCTGTCAATGAAACTAAATTGTCGGAGGACCTTGACAATTTTGCCAGAAGTCTACGAATTAAGGAATATTTCGCGTCGAAGGAAAATAACAACAGTAGCTCGGATAGTGACTCAGAAACTTCAACAGACGAGAACAACTACAAATTTATAAAAAAGAGTACTTGGATCCCTAAACCGAGCAAAAATGCCACATTTGAATCATTTATTGACAATTTTCAGTTGGACATTATTAGAAATACTAGAGAAAACAATAAACCTTTTGACAATCTTACCAATGAAGAACGAACTGCACTGAAAAACTTACGATCCAACAACAATATCGTCATTAAACCTGCAGACAAAGGCAGTGCAGTGGTTGTCATGGATAAATCTGCTTATATTCAAGAGGCTGAACGACAACTTGGCGATGCAAGGTTCTACCGAAAACTAGACTCTGATCCCACAACATCTTTCAGCAGAGAAATAATTGATAGTTTGGAAGAAATACACGACGATGGTTTCATCGATGAAAAAACTCTTGAGTATTTGAAACCAGAAAATCCAAAACCGGGCAGATTTTATCTTTTACCTAAAATTCATAAGGCCAATAACTCAGGAAGACCTATTGTTTTAACGAACGGTCATCCGACGGAAAAAATCTCGGAATTCGTTGACTTCCATCTTCGTCAACATGTTGAAGACTTACCAAATCACATCAAAGACACAACCGATTATCTAAGAAAAATGCAGGCCTTAAATCCACTTCCCTCCGACACGACACTTGTCTCTATGGACGGCACATCCCTCTACACGAGGCATTGATGCATGTAAAGTAGTTTGGAATTCCCGACCAGTAAAATATCCACCTACTGAATGCCTTGTCAAAATGCTCACGTTGGTACTAAAGAACAACAACTTCACCTTTGATGGCGATCATTATCTGCAAGTTAATGGAACTGCCATGGGCACCAAAATGGCTCCATCATATGCCAACATATTTATGGGCAAATTAGAAAAACAACTCCTTGAATTTTCCATCGAAAAACCGCTTTCCTTGTATTCATTTATAGATGATGTGGATATGAAATGGAATAAAAGTGACGAGAATTTAGATACTTTCATCACTCATGCCAACAACATACATCCAAGAATTAAATTTACTCATGAGAAATCTAAATCCAAAATCACCTTCCTCGATACTTCCAGCTCACTCACAGATGGCATCATATCCACAGATCTATATTCTAAGCCTACTGACACTCACCAATATCTGTCCCCTAAAAGTTGCCATCCTGCTCATTGTACTAAGAGCATCCCGTACAGTCAGGCACTCAGAGTCAAGCGAATTTGTTCCAACACAGAAACAACTAAAAAACGACTAAGTCAACTCGAAACCCGCTTGAAGAGAAGGGGCTACAAACACAGAACTATCCAAAAAGTTTTCAGAAAGCGAAAACTATTCTAAGGAGTAACCTGTTAGAATACAAAGATAAAAAGAAAAATAAAAGGACTCCATGTGTTCTTACTTACCACCCATCTCTCAAAAACAGCTTCGGTGTCATTCGTGAGCATTGGAAAACAGTTGAAAAGAATTCCAAACTATCCAAGATTTTTCCCGAGCCTCCCATGATAGCTTTTAGGCAACCCAATAGTCTGCGGAACCTGCTGGTGCGGGCTGAAGTGTCTGATAATAGAAGTACTTCTGGAGAATGTCGCTCGTGTGATGAAAAACGCTGCAAATGCTGCCTACAGATGCATCACTCATCAACTTTTCACAGTAAGGCAACCGAAAATAGCTATAGGATATTTTGCAATGTTACCTGCAAAAGTATGAATGTTATTTACATTCTAGAATGTTCGGTTTGTGGCCTCCAATATGTTGGTGAGTCAAAGCAGCCTTTCCACAAACGCCTCAATGGCCATAGGAGTGATATCTCTAAGAAGCCATTCCTCCCAGTTGCTCAGCATATCAGACAATTGGGTCACAAACTTGATGACTTTAACCGCATGAAAATCCTAGTGATTAAACAGAACATTCACTGGAGTGATGCCCAGCGACTGGCTCGTGAAAGCTTTTGGATAAAGGAACTAAATGTACATCATCCAAACGGCATCAATAAGAAATACTAACAGTTTTATTTTACACTCATTTTGGGATATACATATACACAGTCACGTATATTTGAGTATCGAGTTTTGTAAATTATGAATTTCAAGATTTGAGATTAAAATCAATAGACCAAAACTTACCTGGATTACTGAGCTATTTTTACACATACAATTAGTATTGTAAATAAGGGCAACAGTAGTATACCGCTTTTCGAAAACTCATAAATCGATAAAGATAAAAACAAATCCGGGTTTCAAACTAAAACTGAGGGAAACGCATCAAATATAAGAGGAGAACAACGACACAACAAAAACACAACATTAAAATGTAACACACACACAGAAACGAACTATAATATAACAATGGCCATTTTCCTGACTTGGTACAGAACATTTTAAGAAAAAAATGGTGAGTTGAACCTGGTTTTGTGGCATGCCAAACCTCCCGCTTTTATGGCAACGTCAAACACAACACCAAAACGACAACATCACATGACAGGACCACAGTGTAAAAACTATCGAAACTGACGAAGGCTATTTGTTAAGCGTAAATATTTGTCAACACGATTTTATAACATCATTTTCGTATATTACCATCTTATATTAGTACCGTTGTGCAAATCTTTAGACTATTACAACAACAAATTGTTCAAAAATTTTCTCCATAGTATCCCACCGGTTTCACTGTTTAACAGATCTTCAAGGATATGATTGCTGGCGACGTCGTCAGGGTAACGTCCATCAGTGACATTATTATTTAGTCCTGAACGTCATAATATAGCACAACGTAGGTACTTAAAACGAAAGTGAAAGTACATAATTATAAAGAAATGCCTTCCAGATTCTCATTTCATCTATCTAATTTAGGACGGTATTTCTTAATAAAATAATTTTCTTTATTAATTCTCATTGGTTCCGTTGTATTATCTGAACACTGATAAAATGGAAAAATTAAGAAATTTGGATGATTTGATCCAGCGCATCTATCAATATGTTCGCTAAGTGGGATTTTTCTAGTGCTCGGGACTCGAACTTGCTGTCTATGTACTGTCATTCGTTTTCTAATGGTATAGCCGGTTTGTCCAATATAATTTTCTTGACAACCACTGCAAGTGATGATGTATAGAAGATTTTCCGATGCACATGTAAAATTGTTCTTGATTTTAAAAATGTGTCCGGATTTAAAAAAGAATTCTGTTCCTTCGGATAAGTATTAACAAGATTCACAGTTTGGTCGTCCACATTTTTGTACCTTTAGTTGACTATTTTCAGTTTGGAATGTTGCGCGGGTCAACAATTTTTTTAATGATTTCGGTTGCCGTTTGTTTTCAATTACTTTGTGTTCAACATCCTCTGGTCGCTCTGTAAAAAATGGTAAATTGTTATGTATAGTGTTGAAAGCTTCATTATTTCTGGGGTTGTGAGTAGAATTGAATGGTAAAACGTTTTCTTTTGAATGTGATTTAGTTTTCCGTAATTCCTGTAAGCTAAAAGATTTGGCTCTAGTTATTCCGTCATCAATTATTCTCTTCGGATATTTTCGGTCCAAGAGCATGTATCTTAATTCATTCAATCTTGTATCCCTTAATTCTGGATTTGAAATGATAGTACATATGCGTTTAGCTAGGTTATATGGTATATTGACTCTAGTATGTTTTGGATGACATGATGTAAAAAGTAGATATTGTTTGGAATCAGTCGGTTTATAAAAAATATCGGTTTCTATGTTGGTTCCGTTCTTTAAGATAAGAATGTCTAAAAAAGGTAATTGGTTACTATTGTATTCCATAGTAAATTGAATGTTCTCGTTTATTTCATTCAGTAAATCTTTGAATTCCATTAACATATCTATGCTGGTATTCCATAAAATAAAACAGTCATCTAAGTATCTTTTCCAATTTTTCCATCAAAAATTTATAAAATAAATGTCCAAATTTTCGTTGTGATCTCCGATACATCTGGATCTCGAGGTATCCCATCACTAGATTGGCACCTGTAGGTGCAACTTTTGTTCCCATTGCAGTACCTGATTTTTGGCGATACATTTTGCTGTCGAACATGAAATAATTGTTCTGAAGAATAAACCGAAGTCTTTCAATTATAATTTCCTTTTCTATTCGGTTAGGTAGTTCGGTTTTGTATTTTTCTATCCAAAAAGTAATGGCTTCTATTCCGTATTTAGGAGGAATATTCGTGTAGAGACTGACGACATCAAATGACATTATTTAAGTGTTCTCTTCTACGTTGTTAGGGAGATGGTTCAACATATCTAAGTCGTCTCTTATAAAACTTGGAATGTGTTTCAAAAAAGGTTTTAGAAGAATATCTAAGAAGTTACTCAGTCTGTGCGTTTCACATGCAGGACCAGCAACTATTGGTCGCATTGTTAGATCGTTTGGTGCACATATATTTATACAAGAACTTTTGGCAAGCTTGCATGCTTCTTTAATGTTTTGACTTTTGTGAATTTTGGGAAGTCCATAGATCTGACTGGTTTTACATTTGAAATTTGTGATATAATCGCATTCTTTCTTGGTTAACCCTTTACGATACAAATTAACTAATACAATTAATTTAGCAATGATCTTCTGTTGTTTATAATTGGCAACACTCTCATAATATGTATAGTCTTGAAGCATATTAAGAATTATATTTTTATAGTAATCAGTGCCCATTATGACAACAGCTTTACCATTATCGGCTTCTTTTATCAGAATGTTTTTATTGTTTTGAAGATCACTAATAATGTTCCAATCTGTTTTCTTTAGGTTCGATTTAATTTGTGGATGCTGAATATTTTTGTAAGGACAATCAGTAATATATTCACAATATTAATCAAGGGTTAGATTTACACCTTTTGAAGGTGTATAGTCGCTTTTTTTTCTAACTAAAGATTCATCTTCATTGTTGTTTTGATCAAAATATTCTTCAGTTAAGCGTAGTTTTCTGCAAAAGTTAGAGATATCATCTTGTATTTCTGTGTAGTTCGATTTTTGTGGTGTGGGAGTAAATTTCAATCCCTTTTATAATATGTAAATTTGATCTGGAGAAAGTTCATTCGTGCTTAAGTTTATTAATTTTGGTATTGGTTGGTCCGGGGGTTCCATCTCGTGTCTTGATATCGTTGGCCCAGTTCTAAAAAAAGTGTTCTTTTCTCCTGATTATAAGGTTGATAATTATTATTGTTAAATCTGTTGTTTCGATCGTTTGTTCTATATTCTGGTTCTTTTTTTCTGTTTTGATTTTGTCCAAAATAGTTATTCTTGGAGTTAATATTTCTCCTTTGTTCAAAGTTATATCTTTGTGGTCGGTAATCATTTTTCGCACCTCTGTTACTATTCCTTTCTCGTGATTGAGAATTATTTCTTCTATATGTATTAGGGTTGGTTCCTCGATTGGGTCTTGGTTTGGATTGATCTTGATCTCTAGTATTTTTAGATTCTGGAAGGTCTTGTCAACCAAAGGTACAAAAATGTGGACGACCAAAATGTGAATATTGTTTATACTTATCCGAAGGAACAGAATTCGTTTTTAAATCCGGACACATTTTTAAAATCAAGAACAGTTTTATATGTGCATCGGAAAATCTTCCATACATCATCACTTGCAGTGGTTGTCAAGAAAATGATATTGGACAAACCGGCAATACCATTAGAAAACGAATGACGGTACATGGACAGCAAATTCGAATCCCGAGCACTAGAAAAATCCCACTTAGCGAACATATTGATAGATGCGCTGGATCAAATCATCCAAATTTCTTCATTTTTCCATTTTATCAGTGTTCAGATAATACAACGGAACCAATGAGAATTAATAAAGAAAATTATTTTTTTAAGAAATACCGTCCTAAATTAAATAGATAAAATGAGAATCTGAAAGGCATTTCTTTATAATTATGTACTTTCACTTTCGTTTTAAGTACCTACGTTGTGCTATATTATGACGTTCAGGACTAAATAATAATGTCACTGATGGACGTTACCCCTGACGACGTCGCCAGCAACCATATCCTTGAAGATCTGTTAAACAGTGAAACCGGTAGGATACTATGGACAACATTTTTGAAGAATTTGTTGTTGTAATAGACAAAATGTGAATATTCATATTGAATATAAATATTTGGTGCATTTTCAGCCTTACTTTTTTTTTCCTATATATATATATATATATATATATATATACAAGTCTAAATTAAAAACAATGTTCAAACCTATGATTGCGTTGGATAAAAACCGCAATTTTTATACGTGTGCATGCAAAACAAATTTCTTGATAGAGGGGTCTAAATACAGCACAAACAACATTTTCCAAAAGACCAAAACAGTGAAAAGGTATATTTTAACAAAACGCATTTGACTAACAGGTCGAACAACAGATGTTCTTAAACCCTGCTGACTGCCATTGGCGATTGCCAAATAAACGGATCACAATATGGTAAAAAAAGGATCTTTTAAAATTATTAATTTCATATCAAACAGAAAACAATAAACTTGCTGAAAAGATGGTATACCGCAAACAAAAGGTGCAAAAATTAGTACACCATATCCGGATTTCGACAATTAATGTCTCTTCAGTGATGTTAGGGATCGAAACGGTATTTGGAAGGCCATATAATTTACCTCAATTTAGGATAGACTCTTGAATTTTGAAGAGTCGCAATATTAGAAATAGAATGAACGGATCATATAAACCCGAAGGAAAATTTAATACAAGCCCAAACGAAAAAATATAAACAAGTCTAAATTGAAAACAACGTTCAAACCTATGATTGCATTGGATAAAAACCGCAACTTTTATACGTGTGCATGCAAAACAAATTTCTTGATAGAGGGGTCTAAATACAGCACAAACAACATTTTCCAAAAGACCAAAACAGTAAAAAGTATATTTTAACAAAACGCATTTGACTAACAGGTCGAACAACAGATGTTCTTAAACCCTGCTGACTGCCATTGGCGATTGCCAAATAAACGGATCACAATATGTTACAAAATGGATCTTTTAAAATTATTAATTTGATACCAAACAGAAAACAATAAACTTGCGGAAAAGATGGTATACCACAAACAAAAGGTACAAAAATGTGTACACCATTTTGACTCTTTCAAATTTCAAGAGTCTATCCTAAATTGAGGTAAATTATATGGCCTTCCAAATACCGTTTCGATTCCTAACATCACTGAAGAGACATTAATTGTCGAAATCCGGATATGGTGTACAAAAAACTTTGCACCTTTTGTTTGCGGTATACCATCTTTTCCGCAAGTTTATTGTTTTCTGTTTAGTATTAAATGTATAATTGAGATCCATTTATTACATCGGTGATCCGTTTATTTGGCAATCGCCAATGGCAGTCAGCAGGGTTTAAGAACATCAGTTGTTCGACCTGCTAGTCAAATGCGTTTTGTTAAAATATACTTTTTCACTCATTTGGTCTTTTGGAAAATGTTGTTTGTGCTGTATTTAGACCCCTCTACCAAGAAATTTGTTTTGCATGCACACGTATAAAAATTGCGGTTTTTATCCAACGCAATCATAGGATAGAACGTTGTTTTCAATTTAGACTTGTATATATATATATATATACTGTAATGGATGGTGACACGTTAACAAAATAAAGTATTTATCTATCTATAAGCTCAACAATCTATCATTTAATTAAGGTCATGGTGACTCAATGACTTTACTATTAGAAATGGTATCTTATGTCTTATAGTCATTTTTTTTTAGTTATGATAGGAAAGAGATGTGGTAAGATTGCCGATGAGACAACTATACACCAGTGACCAAAGGTCGAAGATAAAAACAGCTACATATACATTTTGTAGGATACCATCCTAATACAACAATGAGCAAAATCCATACTGTATAGAAAACTGAAGACCTGTAGTATCATTCTACTAAAGTTTTAGTGTTGAAGATACCTATACGCCTATTCAATTTGTAAGTCATTGCATAGATGATGCCAATTTACATCTTCTTCATGAATATAAAAGAGAGGCGAAAGATACCAAAGGGACATTCAAACTCGAAAGTCGAAAACAAACTGGTAATGCCATGGCAAAAATCGAGAAACAACCAAAAGACAAACAATAGTACACAAAACACAACATAAAAAAAAAAAACAATTTTTCCTTTTCAATTCTGCAACAAAACCAGATTGTGAAATGGCTATTGGATATTGACAAAATCAATTGTGATGTCCCCTTCTCATCAGAAAAAATCAAGTATAAAAATTGATCAAAGTTGATTATTGTCAAAATTGATGTTTACCTGAAATGTTGTCATCAGAACCATCATAATGAAAAAATTTTAAGAGAAATGATAATTATTTATTAATAGTTAAATGATTCTTGAGTTATCGTACATAAAATTTCGGCTACCTACCGTACTTTCTTTGCAAAATCTAGAGAAAATTATACACAGAGTTACAGTAGTTGCAAAATTATATAGCTACTAGTAAAATGACAAAATTTGAGATATTGTCTTAAACTCTTTAAATTCGACAATGGCATATACACTGGCAATGAATGGTGAAGTACTGGATTAATGCTTTATAAATGTAGCATTCAAATGTCATAAGAATGTTTGCTTCAGCCTGTTTTATACCTTTAGTAATTTTGTTTTCCATTTCCATTCTTTTTCACTCAAAATTTCAAAATAAATAACCCATTTCTATCTGGTGTTAATTTTATTCTTATTTTTAAAGCTGTTCCTATGATAGATATACATAATCATGTAAATAATATAATAGAGAGATATGGGATAAATGTCAATGAGACAACCCACAAAGCATGAAATGAAAAAAAAAACAAAAAGAATCAAAGATATTTAGTAGTATGTCTTGTTTAATGAGCTAAAAATGGTCCTTAAACTAAAAGATTATATTTCTGCATTGAAATTTGATATCTTGCCAGTTATCAGCATGATGATATGGTATAGATGTGTTCGAGTCAAAATCACAGTCAAAATAAAAAATATTAAAGACTTCAAGATAAATATTTGAATTGTAAATAACATACAAGCTGGTTCAGCCAAAGTCACTTTTGATGAATTTCCATAGTGAATGCAGGTGATTGTGTGTTATCTCTCGATATATCATATAGGTAATACAAGTTCTTGCATATGACGTTATCACAAACTAAGTTGTTATCACTGTAACACAGCAGCAGTTTTATACATATATATCAATGTTTTATTTGTTTTGAGAATTTTTTAATTTCTTATTTAAAGTCTTACATAGATGTGGTCTTGCATTGGGTTTACAAAACAGAAAAATAATGGGCCAATAGGGAAAATAGGCCTCAAAACGAAGAAAAGAGAATAACAGCGTGCTAAAAATAATTTAAAAAATGGCCAAAATTGAAGAATAGAGAAATTGGCCATAAAAACTACAGATTACAGAATTGAAGACCGCATTTCTAATCATTAACCTCATACACATTTATCGGGGTATCAATTAATCTCTTTATTGTTATTTTTAAGACATCCATATCATGCGAGTTGAAATGAGATGAGTAGAATGATGTTAATAGGTATTTTCTGCAAAAATTTGTTAATCCAAAACATCCAGAATCCAAACGAGCTCCGACAAAGCAATGAAGCATCGAGGAAATTGTCCATGCTTTGAACCGAAATGCATCATGATGCATAAGTAAATACGAGAAGGAAGACCTACAGATAAGACACCTTTCTGTTGATAAACATGTATATGATGATGAGAAATTGGATCATATTGCTTATGCAAGCAAATGCAGGAAATTATTCATGTATTTAAAATAAAAAGGAAAACGACATCATGATTCTTCCCGAAGGTGGCGAATTTTTGAAAAATGTTATCATATCCTGTAAAAGACTGCAGAGAAGGGGAAACAATCCCTTACATTGTAATAAAAACAAAGGAAAACAATCCTACCATCAAAGAGGCTTTCACATCAGCAAATTTATAATAATAAGTTGGTTTTTTTTAATTTGGACACAGGCATAAAAAATCAGACAGAATAGAGAAGTCCAAAAGGAAATTTAAAAACTAATCAAAATAGAAGTGAAGGGAGCAGATGCTACACTTCGATTGGACTGCTATGACACAGTGTTCTCCCCAAAAATAAAACACCGTGGTACCATATTTATTTTCAATAGTGTTATCTGAATAGATTTTATATTAGAATGTATTAATAATATTTGTTGTGCTATAATATATAAGTCGGTGTATATGTAACATAATCCCATTGTGCTGTAATTCTTTTAGTTGAAATTGAACGCAATTGTATACTTTCAGATATTGTTAATGAATTGACCGTTTAGTTTCTTTGAACAGACACTTAGGAATCAATTTTATGCGTTGGAAGCGTTGTAAGCTAACCCTAACCCTAACCATGGTTTCGGTTGGGTTATTGTTGCTCAGTCTTTAGTTTTCTATGTAAAGTTTTGTTATTTTTGTTCTTCCTTTCGTCGTTTTTTTTAGATATATAACCAGAATTGTAATTGTTGAATTAAAAAAAAAAATAGAAAAGTAAAACATATATGTAACTTAAGCTTACATATTTACAATAACTGATATCCATAAATCGAATGATGTTGGATTATAAGAGCCTTCATTCAAAGTTCTCTTTGAAAGAAGGAACCGAATCAGTGTGATACATTAAGTATTATTCAAGAAATACGTTTATATATATAATATGTCTCGACTTGTATATTTAAACAACTTACACAAACATGTTGTTTATCAGAAGAAAATGCACCCCAAATGACTCATATATACTTTAATAATTGCAAGTCACAATCGTTCTTTTGTGATTTCTGTTCTAAATCAAAAGCTAAAGATACAATGTAAATACTTCTAATAAACATAAGATTTATATGACTACATATCTTGAGAAATAAGGTTATTTGTACTAATAACACTTCTGACAATCTTGTGAACAAATATAGAATTTAAGTACTAAATGTCATCTTGGTCACGTAGAACATAACAAATACATGTAATTTGTAATCTCTTGACTTTATTTCATATGTGGCCGGGTGCCATATGTGGAGGGGTACTACTTAACCGTTAGGGGAGCTGAGTTCACAACAAGTTTCAAGTGGGATATGTTTTGTTCAATCCTTAATTTTCTATGTAATGTAATGTAATGTAATTGTTGCTTGCTCTTTTCGTCGTTTATATTTTTGGACATGGTGTTGTCTGTTTTTGTTGAACTTGATATCTTATATCTGCAAAGATAGCATAACTCTGTAGATAGTATATTTCATATTTATAAACAACTTTTGGGACAGTTCCTTAAATAAAGACCGCATGTTAAATTCAAAATTTCTTTTGCGTTTGAGGTTGGACGTCTCATAAGAGAAAACAACACAAGCGACATAAGTATCTACTTTATACATTAAATGTTACTTAACAATGGTATTTGTACGTATGAAGCGTCAACTACATGTTATTTATACCTTTCAAGCGTCATTTCAACATACATTGTACGTATGAAAGTGAAAATTATTAATTTGGATTGTCTTTCTTTTCCCAAAATCATTTTTAGACCGTTAAACAGGTGAAAACTTATGTATTACGAACTTAATCACTGACTTTGCATACGTAAGATGGTAAGTCGATGATTGTTTGACAGATTTCAAGCGATCCCTATTGCCGATGATGAGGATGAGGAGGAAGCAGTTCAACCACCCCCAAAGAAAAAGGGTGCCATGGAAATGGCTAGGGACACATACCTAGCGTACCAAGACCACCTTGACAGACTTAGCCCTCTAGAAAACAAATTGGAAAGGTGTATGGACAAATACCTATCGTCTTAATAAATGTTCTAAATTCTTATAAATATTCTATATTATTTTACAGGAGTATACTGATATAAAAAAATGCTTATTCACCTTTATTATGCCTTATTCCGTCATTGTTATCTTTAGTTTGTTTTAATTTTAAATGTTATAGTGATAAATGCGTTTAAAAAATAATCTGTATGCATCGTGCTCGTCTGGCTGTCTTTTGTTTGAATATGACTGATTGTGCGGTCATCAATTTAAATTTTCAAATACAATTTTTTTTTAACCAAAGACTAAAATTTGCATTTGCTAAAAAGAATGAATAAATTTTGTCGAACTGAAATCATTGATTTATACAAGAACTGATCGGGTGTTACTTTTTGGTTTTCTTGTGTTTTTTAAACAAAGCAAGACTAATAAATGTCTGACTTGCTGGTGTCGATACTTTAGGTAATCTGATATTTTATTGTGTCTTCATTTTACCTAGGATCTGTAGATATAAAAAAAATGTGGTGTGATTACCATTGAGACAACTCTTCACAGGAGACCAAATGACACAGAAATTTAAATAATGGTCACAGTAGAGCCTTTAACAATGAGCAAAGCCCATACCGCATAGGCAGCTATAAAAGGCCCCGAAATGACAAATGTAAAACGTTTTACAATTCAAACGAAAAAACTAACGTCCTAATTAATGTACAAAAAAAAATGAACGAAAAACAAATATGTAACACGGCACCAAACGACAACCACTGAATTACAGGCTCTTGACTTGGGACAGGCACATATGTACGTAATGTGGCGGGGTTAAACATGTTAGCTGAGTCCCAACCCTCCCCCTAACCTGGAACAGTGGTGTTATAGTACAACATAAGAACGAACTGTAAAAATCAGTTGAAAAAGGCTTCAATAATATGCTTTGACTTAATTATTAACCCTTGGCATTTTAAACAAAGTACCACAGATGTAAAGCAGTGTCTCCAGTTATTAAATCCTAAACTGGATATCAGCTCTTTATACCTTCCTTTGCTTCCATTAATTACGATTATTTTTCTTGAGATTTAATGGTCAATAATTTTAAGTTACCAGAATCACTAAATACTAAAAAAATCATTTTTCCCTACAACAATGTTGTCTTAATTCAAATATCCTAATTAGATTAAGAAAAAATATGAAGATAATGGCGAAATTATAGCTGAATGCATTTTAATATGTCATTTTTTTTCGGAAAAAGGGAGACAATTCAATCTCAAATATAGTCTTAATTGTGATTTCTTACGTATACTCTATGTATGACGTTAGTCAAGTCAGATATCGAGAATTCTCTATTAACACACACCTTACATTTTTTTCATATTTATAAGGCAAGAAACCTCCATAAAACATCGCCAATTGGCATGTGCAATTAGATTACTTTCAATGTCAAGCATAGTATGCAACTCCTCTGACTGGTTGGAAAGCTATGAATTAATACTGTATTGTAACATTTCTTTCGGAAATTTACATCAAAGATATTTTATTTGGTCTTTGGAACAAAAGGTATAAAATGTATACCCTTAAAACTCATAACCTGCTTGTCGAATTAATATGAGGTATTTTGTAAATTGAGATACGCTATTTTCTAAATTATTTTAAGATTGGAATAATAATCACATATGTAAGTTCCTGGCTTAATAATCAACTGCCTTATCAAATGTTCATTTGGGTGAAGTATTTTTGTTCTGTCTCTCTTGTCGTCGTTTCATGTATCAATATATATCTGAGTGAAACACAGCATTTAACATACTTACAACTTAAATTGATTGAAGCAGATACAATAGTAGCAGCCTTACATTCAAAGATTAGAATAATAACAATAAGCAATTGTAAAGTATAAGTGCATAAATTGTATCGTCTGTATATGTCTAATAAATAAAGGCAACAGTAGTATACCGCTGTTCAATAGTCATAAATCGATTTAACTGAAACAAATTCGGGTCTAAGCAAGTGCACTAGTTCCTGAAAAATACTGAATTAATAATAAAGCGCCAAAAAAACTTGTAAACACGTTACTGTGTTGTAGGCTAAGTAACACATTAAAAAAAACAAATGTTCGAATATGTGACTGCTTCTTTGAATATATTTTGAATTGGCCTATTCACATTGTGATGTTTTAGAATATCTGTGTCCATGCTTCTTGTCGTATGACACAAGTTTCAAAGGGTGAGGTCTCTTTTTTTAAGTATTCATTCATAATAAATACAAATAACCTATCAAGTTTTATGACTGCTAATCTTGAGACATAACAAGGTTGGTTATAGCAATAAATCTTCCGACAATCGTTTCAGAAAATAGAGACTTTAGGTATTAAATGTTATCTTCGTCACGTAGAACATCGACAATTGTTGTATTTTGAAATATCTTTATTTTAGATCATTTGATAACTTTTGTATTGATATCAGAACTCTTCATTCTTAATTCATATTTTTATTAACAAAATTGGCTTTACCACAAATACCAAAGAAGACCGTATATTAACTTTAGATGTCCTTGCTTTTGTGGTTGGATGTCTCAGTGACACAAACTTTAGATGTCCTTGCTTTTGTGGTTGGATGTCTCAGTGACACAAACTTTACATACCTTTTTATTATCAAAACACTAAAAAAAAACCATTAAACATTGCCATAAGTAATCAAATAAAACCTCTTGTTGATTGGAAAACTATGAAATTAAAATGGTATTGTAAAATTTATTCCAAAATGCACATTTAAGATATCTTTTTGTGTCTTTGGAACGAACAGAAATGATTAATTTTCTAAATTAAAAACATTTTTTTCCAAATGATTTATGATGTGAATTGTAAAGAAATTCGTCATTTCCATTTATGATAAATAAACGACTGCCATTTCAAATGTTCAGTCGTCTTAATTCTTTCTTTTTTTGTGTCTGCCTATCTTGGTGTCATAACATGTGGTAGTATCTACACGAGTGAAAAATAACTTTTTTGATAGACTTAAAACTGCTATTTATTGGAGTAGAAACAACAGTAGCAGCCGTTTACAAAGACAACAAATGTATCAGAATAACAGCAGTAAGCACATGTTAAATTTCACTGCATAAAGTGTTTCTTTGTATATGATCAAATCATGTGGTCTTGTGTTTTGGCAAATTAAAAATGTATGCCCTATAATCCTTTGTCTGTAAAAGTATAAATGTGTTGTAGATTGGATAGAATATTATTCAAAAAGTATTTTTAAATATTTGACTTCTGCTTTGAATATATTTGGAATTAACTTATTCCCGAAGTCACAGAATGAAACAGTATTTGTAACATTTATTTTGATTGGATAACTTAACACATTTCAGGGCATCAATTTTATGATCGATGGCCTGAAATTCGCAGACGTGCAGAAACTGATTTTAGAATATTTGATTAATTGGTATTTTCTTTCAGTTTCATAAGAATGGAGAGAACACGAATATATTTGAAGATTTGATTGCATCAATTTTCTTATTTGAAGGTAGCAAATTGAGTTTATTTATGTTTGCCAGTTGATACTCGCAAATTGTCAGTGATGTTATTTCCTAAATATTATTTACAGTAAATGGTAAGAAGATAAACAGATATCGCAACACTAGAATGTAATGTCCGTCTCAGGCAATACTACTTGATAAAGATACATGAATCTTTTTTAAAGTTATATTATAGTTTGAACATAAAACACCTGAAGTTTTTTTATTATTCTAAAAGGTTAAACGTTTTGTATAATTAGTTATGCATTCAATGCATTTACAAAATTATTTCGTTACTTGTCTACACAGTGTCTACTCACTATTTTTTAGGTTTATTGTCAAGACCAGGAGTCCGTCGTTCAACCTATCTTTAAATTAATCATACTTTTAAATCTAAGGGGGGAGGGAAATCATGATCTTTCAAAGACTGAAATTATCATGAAAAAATATTTTAAAGTACATAAAACATGGAAAAAGATTGATTGAATACATTGCAATAATTATGATGCATTACCCCTACGACCAACGACGAAACAATATACATGTAGTGTTCTTCTGTTTTACTTTATTTTCTAAATGCCTGGATCCACTGTTAGTGAACGCGTTCTGAAGTGAATTATTTTTAGTCAGAAACATGCATAACAGCTAGACGCATCCTTAAATGTGGTCATTGCAGAGGAAACGAATATTCTGACGCATTTCTGCATCGCATGGAGTAAAACCTTATAAAGATTGCCGCGGAATATAGTTTGGAAACAGGTCTTGTCACAAACAAACAATTCAGTCATATAGTATTTTGTCCGAAGTTACAGAAATGGAACATTAATCGTCCTTTCATATGGAATTATTTTTTAATTAATATTTTTTACTCTAATGTCAATGCATATTTGATTTCAATAGTATGTTTTCAAAAGTTCTTTTTAACCTTTCCGATAACTTTAACTCGATCGCATTTATAAATGACCTTCAAGTAATTTTAACAGGTTAATTTCAATACTGATAACCGACTGGCAAAGTATAGGCATTCCATGGGAATTGGAAAACTTCCAGTAACACGTTTGAGCAGCGATGTTAACCATAACTAAATAACTGATCATTAAACATCGTGCCAAAATCAATATTGAAAATATATATAAAGTACTGGTGTGCAATTTTTTAGTGTACTCTCTATTCATACATGTGCAAGCATTATTCAAACATCAGTAGGAAGGGATCGCAGAAGTAACACATTTGAAAAATAAGGTAAAGTAATTGTTTATATCTTTTCAGAAGTCATAGACCGGCAAAATAACAAATCGTACAAGGATAATAAAAGGGAAAAAAACTACAAAAGTTTAATTGACCTTAAACATAAACGACTGAATTTTGAAACCAGTGTATTATAATGACATTAAGTTTCCTGTTCAATCCATTGGTTTATTGCATCTGGCTTATTTTATTTGATTTAAAACTTGTTGCGTGGTCCAATGACTGCTAAGTAATGAATAAATATGTATAAATTAATTTGTATTACGTTCAAGATATTTTTTAGGATTATCAGCATACATGTAGATTTATAAGTCTCATGATATATTTTTCCTTATCTGTGCAGTATCGCCTATTCTACATGAGTCGGTACTAAATTTGCATGCAGGTCTTGATTTTAGACTGCTATATATATGAGGAAGTTCCATTTATAAACACTAGTTGGCCGATTAGTCTAGGGCGATGGGCATGGTGTAAGCGGTATTGTCAGGATGTCATAGAAGCAGGGATTCGACTTCCGCTGAGGGAAGAACAAAAATTCAAATATGAAAATACTAAACTGTTTTGCACCGGATCGTTTATTATTGGCGATATTGCACAAACAGACATAATATAAAAGTCTTAAGATTTGTACAAAAAAAATTTATGTACTAATGATTTAGAATGCTATATTTATGAGGAAGTTCCATTTATAAACACTAGTTGACCGATTAGTCTAGGGTGATGGGCATGGTGTAAGCGGTATTGTCAGGATGTCATAGAAGCAGGGATTTGACTTCCGCTGAGGGAAGAACAAAAATTCATATATGAAAATACTAAACTGTTTGGCACCGGATCGTTTATTATTGGCGATATTGCACAAACAGACATAATATAAAAGTCTTAAGATTTGTACAAAAACAATTATGTACTAATGAGATGAAATAATATCGTAATGACAAATACTTCGACACAACATATCCTTCGTCAGTCTCAATTTTTTTATCCAAATGCAAATGTAATAATAACCATATGAAAATCCTTAGTTTGTTCATGAAATAGAAGTTCCTTTATAATAGCAATTCCAAATGGACGAAATATTTTTGAATATTATTTCCACTTGAAGAAATATTAGAATATAATTCTTATGTGATTTTCATATCTACAAAAATACTTGGAAGAGATTCGTCCTTTAGACATTTTTTCTTTGGTTGGATGCTATATAGTCATGCTCGATACACAAGAATGGAATCCTGGGGTTCCAAGAAAGTTGAAATTGAAAGAAAAAAAATGACAAATGTTTGGTTTGAGAATAACAAGGATTAAATCTCTAGAAAAACTTCTTTTATCCTATGATAGTTTCCTGGCGAAATAAAAGGTATAGAACATTTGTTTCAAGATGAACAGATATTATACTATTGCTTATAACAAATTTTCCAGAGGAAATTCTTTTAGGAGGAACAAATATATGATGTCAGTGTAACGGTGCTCATATACATAGGTAACGTTGAACTTTAATATAGAATTAAACGCTTTTTTTTTTTTTAATTTATGCGAATTTATTTATTACGCAGAAGAGCTTCTTGCTAAATATGTGATGGTCACTTGTTTTCATTTCGTATAAACTATAAGGTGTAATACCACCATTGATTTTTCCCATTAGTCTTTGTTAAATTTGCACTTTTCAAAAAAATTGTGCAGAATTTACCTTTGTTTTAAATAAATAAATACCTGGCATGAGTAAAGTTTTATCCTGTTCAGTACTATAGACAAAATTTCACATAACATTTCATTGCATATAAGAAAATAACCATCACTGGAAGTTAACCAATCAAATTTTCACCCCTTTTTTTCCTGTGTACAAGCTTTAGTAACCATGTAACCTCAAGTTTCCAAAATATTCTATAGAAACACCAAATAAAAAAATAAGGGTGCTTTGAAACACCCAAGATATATGTTTATGACTCAGAATTTTTTTACTGCAATGAAATGTAGGATTAGTTGCCTACAACTGTCAAATTCAAGGGAATATTTTTTTTCGACCCTTTTTCGTATGCAACCGGATGTGACCTACTATGATTTGGTGGTATTACACCTATAAGCTTTCAAAAACACATCATTCAATTCTAAAATTTACAGATTTTCTAAATAAAAAAAATTGTTACTATCATTTTGAATCTGAAAGTAAAACTTTAAACACAAAACTTCGAATTTGTCTAATGAGATTATAGCTGAAATTTGATGAAGATGTCGATTTCAAAGAAGATGGCTCGTACAATATTTATCAAAGTTTTATTATTTATATACGTGTAAAATTATTATAAGATAATAATTTATTGTTATACATTCATTCCAATTATCCATATTCATTCGTACAAAATATATTGTCAACTACTTTTTTCAAACTAATAAAATTTCGGAATTTTTTTAAAGCATAACCGTTTGCACGAAGTACACGAACAATGCTAAAAACAGTGTTGATTGATTAAGTGGACGGAGCTAAAAATTCAATAATCTTTGGTTATTTTCATACAAATTGCAAACATATGACGGAATCAAATGATTTGTCTTCCAATTAAAAGATCAGCATTTGTATGAATTAAACACCTTCTACTAAAAATATTCTGTAATTCTATAATACTAAACGTCCTCGAAAAAAACGTCATTACTGCAGACGTAAGTGCATAGTAATACGTCCAAAACGTATAAACAATGTAATATGACATGCAAACTTTACACGTATTAATAGAAAAACAAAGGCAACAAAGCAATGTTACATACTAAAAATTAACGTATTGTTTTATTATTAACTACATTTATAACAAAATGAATATTTACTGGCTCATTGCGGGCTAATTTTTCGGGTTTATATGACTGTAAGGAAGTAATTGATGAAGAAAAAATCATATGACGGTGCACTTGTTTTTTTGCTACGGCCATTTGAAAGTACCCCAATTTAATGAGTTCCCCATTTTTAATCAATAATTTTTTACCCATTTTTGGGCTATTGTCATGAAAAAAATCAAAGTTTCACAATTAAACTTTTTTTCATACTTTCACTAAAGATGAAGTGGACCAATCTAAATAAATTTAATTTAAAAAAAACTATAGGTTGGTGTTGATATTAGAAAGTTTTATAAAATTTTGTTGATTTTTCGTGTCAAATTGACCATGCTGTCAATTTTGTAAATTTGGGATTTTTCTCTATTTTTGGAACAAAAAGCATATTATTTCAACTTCTTTGTTATAACTGATTGAAAAAAAACATATTTAAGAATTTTGAAAAGAAATTGATATGGGATGTACATATTTTTGGTAAAATCATTTCTTTGTATACCTCACCCGTTTTCTCAACATTTTGGCTGATTTTATTACTCAAAAACAACTAATTGTAAGTACACAATTTTTTCACAGAGTTTAGTTTGATTATGATATTTTTTAAATTCATTAATATTTTCCACTTGTATCACATGTTTTGGAAATAATTCCCGAACGAGATTTCAACGAGACTGAAACATCAGACGAATACATCCTTAATACACACGGGTCTTCGTATTATTATATTACCGTAAACGGGGAACTCATGAAGGAACAAAGTACAGATAAAATGTTAACGCAGCATTATGTCCACATGCATAAAATCAAAGAAGACGATCTCTCATTTAGTAGGCAACTGTAACTAAGGACATACGTAGACAAAAAATAATACAAATTGATCTACTAGCTATTAAAAAAATCTACTTCTCATAATAATTGCACATCTGCAGATTTTAACTAGACATCACGCGTCATATAGACCATCGCACATCAGCGAACGAACAATCGCACTTCAGCGCAGACCATCGCACTTCAGCGTGACCATCGCACTTCAGCTTCCCCATCGCACCCCTAAGTCCTACATATATAAAGATCGTTCACTATTATGTAGACGTTTTATATATATATATATACACGTATAAAAACTGCGGTTTTTATCCAACGCAATCATAGGTTTGAACGTTGTTTTCAATTTAGACTTGTTTATATTATTTCGTTTGGGCTTGTATTATATTTTCCTTCGGGTTTATATGATCCGTTCATCCTATTTCTAATATTTCGACTCTTCAAAATTCAAGAGTCTATCCTAAATTGAGGTAAATTATATGGCCTTCCAAATACCGTTTCGATCCCTAACATCACTGAAGAGACATTAGGTAGCAATACACAGTTAGGAGTTTGGTTTCGCATTTTGGCCCCGGTGGATTTTTCAAATATGAAAGTTATTGTGCAATAAAGTTCATTTTTAGACAGCTGAGTACTAATTTAGCCTTCAAAGATGGTTTATAAGAACATAAAGATTATTTTTTACATGTTTTATGGGCTATTTTCTGTTTGACTCTCCGTATTTTCATAGCTAGACCGGCCATAGGTCCAGAAATTAATGTAATGTTTACAAACACTTTTTTTCTACACGAACTTTTTGACGCAATTTTACAAAAAAATTAGATGAAAGACATATGATTTTTATTGGATTTCTTGATAGATATATTTAAACAGTTTCAGGAAAGGTACTACTCCAAGCGATTGAAATTCTACTTGTGGCCAAATTTTGGGAAAATATCCGACATCTTTTCCCCCCTTTTTGCAATATTTTATAACAAATAAATGCAGATTGTTGCCATGGATACACCAAAAAGAAATTATATGTTACCATTTCAACTACTGGATATCAAATCTATGGAAGATTCTGATTACATACATATGCACATATATGACACAAACAGTAAGCTTTTTTTGCAAGAAAGCAATGAAAAGGGGATGGTAAAATTTATGATGGTAAATTTTAATATTTTTTCCTAACTGTTTATTGCTACCTTAATTGTCGAAATCCAAATATGGTGTACTAATTGTTGCACCTTTTGTTTGCGGTATACCATCTTTTCCGCAAGTTTATAGTTTTCTGTTTGGTATTAAATTAATAATTTTAAAAGATCCATTTTGTAACATCTTGTGATCCGTTTATTTGGCAATCGCCAATGGCAGTCAGCAGGGTTTAAGAACATCTGTTGTTCGACCTGTTAGTCAAATGCGTTTTGTTAAAATATACTTTTTCACTTTTTTGGTCTTTTTGGAAAATGTTGTTTGTGCTGTATTTAGACCCCTCTATCAAGAAATTTTTTTTGCATGCACACGTATAAAAATTGCGGTTTTTATCCAACGCAATCATAGGTTTGAACGTTGTTTTCAATTTAGACTTGTTTATATATATATATATATATACATGTCTAAACATGTGACAACTTTATGACAGACATTCTCCATAGGATAACACGTGGTTATACAGGGCAAACATCATAATATATATATAATTCGTCTCAAATTTAGCCCAACAATGTTATATCTTAACAACATATATACAATCTTTCAAAATAAAAGTTGTTAGTGGTAACGTCACGTTACAATCACATTTCGCAACAAGGTAGGTAACTTTTAAATAAATTGTTACGCAATCCTTATGTAGACGTTACAATATTAAAATATGTCCGTTATTCAGAAAATAAAATTATATGTTTAAATTCAGTTTATATTTATGTATGAAAAATGTCTCTTTGTTGATTTTCTGTGGTTCTGTCGTTCCATCAGCACACTGATAAAATGGAAATAGTTTGTATTTGATGGTGTTCCTGCTAGCACAAGTATCTAAGTTCCCACTTAGTGGTATTTGTCTATTATTCTGTATGCGAATTTGTTGTCGGTGAACGGTCATTCTCTTTCGAAGTGACATTCCCGTTTTATTTTCTATTTTATTAGTGTGCTGATGGAACGAGGAATTTTTCATACATAAATATAATCCGAATTTAAACAGATAATTTTATTTTCTGAATAACGGACATATTTTAATATTGTAACGTCTACATAAGGATTGCGTAACAGTTTATTTGAACGTTACCTCCCTTGTTGCGAAATGTAATTGTTACGTGACGTTACCACTCAAACTCCGAAACAGCGGTTACGTGCTCCTTACTGACGCTACGTTGACTTTATTGATAGTTTAGCGAAGCAACGTCACCACTGTTTCGGAGTTTGGTTACCACTAACAAGGTTTATTTTGAAAGACTGTATACAGGTATATATGTTTACCATGAATATCTTCCGTGAGGAGTGAAACACGTAGGAACAATGTGAACATCGTAGACAATATGAACGATTTTTAATGCAACAATATAGATGCATTTTCTTCATTTTTATTTTTTATATATATATGTAAATTGCCTAAGAGTATAATTTTAACACACTATTTAGTATGAAAATATTAAAATGTTGCAATCTTTGTACTGATTAATCCACACTCAAATAGATTTGTATGTTATGTGTTGCTATTTATAGGCACATAAATTTTGACTTGGATGGAGAGTTGTCTCATTGGCACTCATACCACATCTTCTTATATCTACTTATATACGTATATGTATATATATGTTACACTTCAGTATAAATTGGAATTCAGTAGGACCCAGAATCCTCCTAGTACATATTGGAATTCTAATATCTACTAGTAAAAATTGGGATATCCCGATTTGTACTAGGGGGATTCTGGATTGCATTAAATTTCTAGTAGGATCCAGGATATTACTTAATTATCTATAATTCCATTTGCTAATATTTTGTTTATGGTATTTTGATAACCAAACCATTTTGACTTTACAAAATGAACAAATTTCAGGGAAACAGATTTTGCGTAAATCGTTAACATAAATGAGTTATTTGATAAACAATATTTAAAGTACTTCCAATAAAAGTTCGGTTTTGTTTAAGAATGTCCTTATAATTACTCAAAATTTGCCAAAAATGAAGTTTTTAACCAACCGTATCTATAATTTGATCAAATGTTCTGAAATACAGTAAAGTGTTGTTAAAATCTTAAAGTACGTCATATGCACTTATAATACTGTGTATATAAGTAAAGATTGATGGATTGTTAGAAAAGGCTCTGCTGTGAAATAAATTCATAGGAAATTGGTCCTACCTCTTTCTTTTTTTATTCAGAAAAGTTTGATGATAATAATTGTGTATTCGATTATAAGGAAAAAAACTAAATATTTCTTTTATTGTGTCTTTTTTGGTAATATCTTGGATCCTACTCGAAATTAAGTACAATCCAGGATCCTCTTAGTACAAATCTGGATATGCCCATTTCTACCAGTAGATATTGGAATTCTGATAGAATCGTGTGCATAACAGCGTAAACGAGACCATTGATTGGCGCGCTAAAATATCCCATTGACTTGGTCAGATTAGGTGAACGTTCGTCTGTAACGCCCACTACTCATGACGTATTTATTATAGACATTTAAACTGTGGGGTCACCAAAGGGTCTCAACGCCTAAATAAAATAATTCGAAAAACTAACCAGGAATAACCTTTGTGTTTTGATTTATATTGAATACTTAAACGTTCTTTACTTGTGTTTTTTTTATGTTTTGATAATCAATTCTTATGATATCGCACGTTCTTTCAGCAAAAAATGGATTTATCTGGCTTTAAAAGTTACAATGCATGTGTTGATTATTATCTTTTTTGTTCGGACGTCAAAGCGATTTAACAATTGCGGTTGTCCAATTATGTCGTCTTTTAACTTTTATCTGGTCAAAATTTTATTTTGGAACGAATGCATGATCAACTTTAAAAAGTGTGCAAACACAAAACATATAGACAAAATATACTTCTGTCCTGTCTTTTTCGTACTTGCAAGTTATTAGACAGTAAAAAAGAAATTTGGATCAAGCCTTGTGAAATTTGCATTTACGTTTTTGAATAGGTAAAATGTATAGTTTGGTGAACTTTTCTGCTAACTACTATATTTGTGAAAAACCCTTGGCAACAGAAACATATTCAGTTTTTTTTTAATCGACCCAATTTACATAGTAATGGACGACTTCGTACATTTTATGATTGCAAATAAAATATGTATATAATATGCAGTGCTCTGTAGTTCGTTTATTCATTTTTTTCTTTTGTTAATGGATTTTCCCGTCCTTCTGGGAGTGGTTATTTGTTATTGACTCCTTAAGCTTACTCGCAAATAATTTAAAACCAAGACTTGCATTATAAAAATGTCCAAACAAAAGTTGATTTTCCTTATTTTTTAAACATACATCTCAGCCATATAAGGACTTAAATTCGCCAGGTCTTTAATTTCAAGTTAGTGAGTTGACCAAAGTAATATTGCGGACCATTTGCCAGTTTCCATGCGGTATCCATGTTTTTTCACTCGCTCTGTTCTGCATCCACTCAACTTTCGTGTTTTTCATAACAAGGCCATTTGAAGCTTTCATGCTATACAGAGTGTGTTTTGCTTATTGTTGAAGGTCGCACGGTGACCTATATTGCTAACGTCTGTTGACCACTGGAAGGGATTTGTCTGATTGTCTATCACACCACATATTCTTATTTCTATATGCAGTTATATCTATAATAAAATTGAGAATTGAAACGGGGAATGTATCAAAGAGACATTAATCCGACCAAAGAGCAGAAAATTTGTTTTTCGTTAATTGTTTTGTTGTAGATTAGGCCGTTTGTTTTCTAAATTGAATTGTTTCATATTTTTCAGGTCAGGGACTGTTGTAGCCGACTATACGGTATGGGTTTTTCTCATTGTTGAAGGCCGTACGGTTGCCTATAATTGCTTACATTTAGGACTTTTATCTTATTTAGGACAACTCCCAAACGTGTCCATCCTTCGAAACGTGTCCGATTCCCCCAAACGTGTCTTTTCCCCCCAAACGTGTCCTTAAAAATTGTGATATCGCCCAAACGTGTCCGATTTCAAAGCCCTAAACGTGTCCGATAATTGTTATTTGGCAAAATGTGTCCACTTTAAAACGCCGGAACGTCTGAAAACTTTAAGCGCTATTATATTCTCAGTGACGTCTATAACATTTACGGCAATTCCATAATAGGGGACATTGAAGATGTCGGGTTTTTGTTTGATCCTAAATAAGATAACAGCCACATTCAAAAGACATGAATCCTGAAGTATTTTGGACACAATTACGGAAACTAAAAAAGGAACACTGTTGAAAGAAGTAAATTATTTTGTACAAATAAACTGCCGTAATGCCTTACTATATTAATCATGAACGAGGAGATTGCACGGCCGGCTTCCTGCAGAAGTGTTTTCTATTTTTTTCAACAGTTCTGTTTCTTTAAAAGCTCTTGAAATTATAAACTGGTATTCGTTTTTTTTTTTTACATCACTTAACAATGCTTAAAGACACACAAACAAGAGACATTGCGTTCAGTGGAAAATATTTCATGCATTATCATGACGACAACATATTACAACACATACTATAGGTAGGTTCTATAAGAATAATTTCCGGGACTTTGGGATTGTTCCATTATTATTCCGAGAATTTGGGATTCGGTCTAAATTTGTAAGGTTATAATAGGCACTTGCACTAATCGGGACTCGGAGTTAAATAATAATTTTTGAGAGCGGGGAAAGACCGCTTTATTTTTTTCGGGACTCCAGTATGATACTCCTTCATTCCCCCTTATATAAAAGAGGCCGTTTGAAATAAAAGTTGGGGAAATTCTAACTGCCACTAGATAATATGGGTATATGGATAGGGACAAAAATGTTGCCTTGCAGCATATCACCAACGACATCCTTAAAGCGTTGTTACAAGGATTTTAATGTGCAGAGATAGGGCATTCTCCCTACACGAAGTATCTGATTTAATATCAACATTATAACATGACATGGCTGCGTACTTTTACATCCCGCACAGCCAAACGGAGGCCCCACTTCGGCACGGGTTATACTGTAAGTTTGATAAAGACTTAAAGGACTACATTTCAATTTGCAATGAAATAGTAAAAGGAGTATTTTTATGATATGGACACGATTGAGCTTTCATGTTTGTGAGATTGGACATGTTTGGGCGTTAGTATAAAAATGGACACGATTGGACGTTGATGAAAATGACACGCTTTGGCGCCCTTTTACATTTAGACATGTTTTGCAGTTCAGTGACGTTATGTGGGCACGTTTGTGGGAATCGGACACGTTTGGGGGTAAGGACACGTTTCTGAGTGTTACAAATATATTGCAGATAGTTTCGTAATTAAACGGCTTTAGATCTGTTATACGACAATAATACATAAAAAGATAAAAGGAAGGAAAATTAAGAGACCACAACAACAAAGACCATCGAGTCCTGTCCATAAATATATAGTAAAATAGACGTTTAATCAACAATGAACAACACAAAACCCGGATAGCCGGATGTTTGGCTCAAAATTTAGTGGGCTAATGCAGTTTAACATGCAACCCCTCCCTGGCTAGAATTGGTGCAGGCACACAATCCAGTGGGTTAAATCAGTATAACATGCACCCTCCCAACCCGACTTTGGCACAATATATAGCGGTGTATTGCTGTGTGTTTGTTTAATCTGCATTGGCTAGAGGTACGTATAGTGTGAGGGTTGCGATCTCACTAAACATGTTTAACCCCGCCGCATTTTTTGCTCCTGTCCCAAGTCAGGAGCCTCTGGTCTTTGTTAGTCTTGTATGTTTTTTAATTTTAGTTCATTTATATGTTTTGGAGTTTAGTGTGACGTCCATTTTCACTGAACTAGCACACAATTTTATTAAAGGGCCAGCTGAAGTGCGCCTTCAGATGCGGGATTTTCTCGCTGTGTTGAAGACCCATTGGTGGCCTTCGGCTGTATTGTTTACTCTTTGGTCGGGTTGTTGTCTCTTTGAAACATTCCCCATTTCCATTCTCTATTTTAACATGTAACCTTTCAAACTTTGTTTGTCTGTCTTGACTATACTTGGCAATAAACAATAAACGAAAAATAAACTACACAGCGCAGCTTCCAACAGGATTACAGCAAGAAAATTAATTTTAAAAATGCGGTCAAAATTTGCTCGCAGCGGAAAAATGCAACAGCTTGATATTCATTTTGAATATAATAATTGTAATGATTTACACAACGTTACTTTTTCCAATATAAACATTCAAATTATTTTGTTTTTTGTTGTTTTTGATTAATTTACAACATCTTTACAAAGACCACATTCTGACTTCGATATTAAGTAGACCATAAAATGTTCATTGTCTTTCTTCTGTTGTAAGTTTAACTTAGTTATTTTGTGTCATGAATTGGTATTGATGTCACTCGTATGTTTTTAAATATGAAGAAAGGGGTAGTCCGGTTGTCTTATAAGTCAATGAGACACAAAAAAAAACCGACAAAAAATAAAAAAAGGGGCAACATTCATTCTTCAACAAAAGAATACATCACAAGAATATAATTTTTGTAAGAAAAAGACCAAATTCGTGAGACGTTGTGTAGGACTTGAATAGCCAAGACAAACTGATAAATATCTGAATGAATGAATCGATTTATGTAAAAAAAAATCAAGGTATTAAACAAAACAAAAAATAAAATGATTTTTTAATTATCCTGAACTCTTCACAAACTAAACATACATGTATGCATTGAATAAATACTAGGCCACTCTTTTAAAATGATTACAACGTAGAAGTACTTCTTCTCGTAATCAATAAGATATTATGTGAATTACCCCATGAACTTAATGTTACTTACAATGAATAAACGTATTTTTGGATTATTTAATGATATCAGCTCTGAACATTATTATTCTTTAAAATGGAACTGTTGTATGTGATGGTATTAACAAATATTTAAAACAAATCTTTTAAAGTTTTGTGAAAAGAAGGTTTCATTTTATGTATCGAAATGTGCAACAAGTGATCATTATTTAAATCCCCATTGGAAGGCCTCTGACAGACTGCGTGAGCGTAAAATCATTGTTATCGATAGCCAATGACAAACAAGTTAAAGGTAACTCATTCAGTATTATAATCAATAAAAGTTTTACGGTTGTCTACGCTGTTATGAAAACGATTCTATGTACAGTATTTTAATAGTTTAAATCAGAATTCCAATTTCTACTGATTTGAACTATGAGGATTCTGGATCCTACTGAATTCCAATATGTACTGCAACACAATTCCGTGTATAAAGTCTAGATAAAAGTGAACAATCTTTCTTACGAGTGCGAATGATTGTTATGAAAAACGATACTATACACAATAAATAAATCATATAATCGCTAAAGAAGTGTACAATAACACCAAAATTAAAAAAAGAAAAAAGTAAGTACAAGTATCAATAAATATTTCGGATAATAGATATCCTTCATCAGTATAATCTTAAATGAATCTTATCAAGCTATATATACTCTAATTTTCCTAAAACAATCTTGAATGTAATTAAAACCCGATTTTTGATTTGTATTACGTTCAAGATTGTTTAAGGAAAATCAGCAATGATGTATAAGATTCATTTTATATTGTGAAAAACAAATGTTTGCTATGCGATGACTTGCTATGGCAAATAAAGCGTTTTGTTTTTATATTTGTGTGTTAGTTTGATTATTTTTGTAGAATGCGATCTCATGTCTCAATAAAAAACAAAAACAAAATGATTTGAATCATAATTTTATTAAGTATTCTGTAATAATTGAAATTAATCGCATGATACAATCATATTTGTTTGTTTTATTGCTCTGAGTAAGCTCATAAATTAAACTCCGAACAGAAATGCGCACACAAACCATTGCAAAGTAAATCACGAGTCGTTTCACATTTACGGTCGAAAGGGGATGTCTCACGATTCAACTTGCTTACCTAAGCTGTCATTGTTTGCAAAATGACAATCCTAGAAACACATAAATTTAAATGTTAATGATATTTTTGGGAATTTGGATAAAAAAACGTTGTCCTCACGATGGTTTTGGTTGATTTGTTTCAGTCTGTTGCAATACATTGCTCAAAATTCTTAATGATTTTTCGCTTTCACACATTTCAGTTTCGACCGGCTGCATATATCATGAAGGTTTATCCATAAAAAAAAATATTTTGTCAAAAGACTGTCCTAATGATAGTTTATGCTGTGCTGTTTGACATTTTGCTCCAGTTTTGATGATTATTGCGCGTTTCACACATTTCGTTTTCGATCGTCCTCGGATGGAGGTTAATCAAGAACGCGTGTCCTACGCAGCTTAAACTGGTATCATAATTTCATTTTATTAATGTTTTTTTTTAAATGTATATTAAGAATTTAACGAATTTATTTATATTAAGGGTTAATTTAGATACCACAATAGTTTACCGATTACCTAAAAGCGTAAATCCATTTGGAATATACCAATCGATAGAAATAATCCAAACAAATCGTTGCACTTATAACGGAGCGACGCCGTTTCGTCGACAGGGTAACTTTGCATGTCATTCTCATATCGTATGGTGCAATCCAGCAAAAAGTAACCAGTCAAATGTGATACAGATGAATGGAAACAAGAGCTAATGTCAAATGTCATTTAAATTGCTTTATCTTATGTCCTTGGATATCTTTTAAAATGTGTTTTATGAAGCATCCTCTTTTAAAAAAACTATTAAAAATATATATGTTTTCACCTGATATTGAACTGAAGGTATTGCCCTTTTCAGTACAATTCAGTTACGATGGTTTGAAAAGGCTAATTATTCAGTCAAATTGCATGTCCAAATTTCAAAAAAGGTCTAACAAATGAGATTGAATACAATTATTTGCCAATAAAATTTACTCTGCAACGTTTGATTCAAAATAAGATTCCAAACACCGTATCAGGATCTACCAGCACGAAGTCAGGACCCATTAGAATAGAATCAGGACATTGCTTTTGAACCCATTAGAAAAATTTCTAATATTGAATTAAAACATCTTACCTACTTCATTACATCTGCTGTTATGATTTAAAAGACACTAATGAGTCTTACGAAGACGAAATGCGCGTATGTTGTAATACATTACAATCCTTGTATCTTTGATAAGGAGTTTGTCTCAAGAAAACGTCAAAAATCGTCATTGTCGTCTTTGCTTATATATTTTAAACGATCTTTAAAAGGGCCAAATCAAGAGCAGAGAACATTTTCTCGTAGAACAACCTCAGTCACCGTGCTGATGGTGTATAAAAAAGGTTTTGAATATAGGCTTGCAAAACTAAACAAAGCTTTTGTTCTCTTCCATGTTTTTTTTATTATCCAGTTAAAATTTTGTATTCTTTTAAAATATTTTCTGAACAATATTTTATGTTCTTTTTTTTTTAAATTTCCATCATGATTGTTGTGTGTCTCTTTGACATTCATTATCGGTTAGCCTGTATTATTTAACCCCCTAGTGTGTCGTGATGCAGGAGTTTTTCCAGGTGTAGCACTATGTTTCCGAATTATCCTCCGACTCCCTACCTTATATGCCCAAACAAAACAGACCTTTACTGCTCTTACGTTGCAGCTCCTCATTGCACTTTTTGTTTTTATCTCTAAGATTGTCGAAGAACGACATAGTAAAGCTGTAGGTAGCAACTACAGAAACCTATAGTTATTCAATCATAGTTTGTGATATGAGAACATATTAGATTTAAAAATTTCCCTTAATTTTTCGGTAAAATTCTTTGATCTAGCTTGCAATAGAAATAAAGTTTTCTATTATTTGGCCAAATGCAATAATTTTAGAACGAAGTCTTAAATAACAACAAGGAAATCAATTAAAAAAACTAGAAAATTCAAAATGGCTACTTTTTTCTACAACATTAGGACTTGCGCATTTCCCTGTTGACGGAGGCTTTAATGTTGGAAAACATACAATTTTCCGCAAATTTGTTTATCTGAATACCAAAACTATCATGAAAATAATAAGGACTTTGTCCTCTTTCACAGGTAACACCTGTCTCGTTTTATTAAGGTAAAAAGTGTAGCTCTAAAAGCAGGACATACTAATACAAAATGATACTCATTATCTCTACAATTCATATTGCATTGCAATAATGTAAAAATATGATTTTCTCTAGGAGTATTGTCAAAACAATCAACTTCAATATTCAGTGTATATGTTATTGAGTAAATGAATTAATATTAACACATCTTCTGGCAAAATATCTTTATCTTAAAATGAGGCTATTTCTAAAGTCTTTTTGTTGTTTTTATTTTCTCTTGCTCTAGCTGGATAAGGATTTTAGTCCCTCATAGGGACCTGTGAAAACCGAAATTGACTCTAACGGTAGTTAAGAAGAATTTTTTAAGTTAATAAAACAAATCTGTTTGTTTGTTGTACGTGAAAACATTTTAATGAATTAACAACGCTTCATAAATAATCAGAAAATTTAACTGATATTCATATGTTTTTTTGAAATATGCTTTCCAAAATTTTCGTTGGAGGAGAAGATAGTTTCTAATAAATAAAAAATTCTTTCATGACATGCTTTATGCTCATTTGAACATGAGAAGGCATTATATTTGTCAATATCTTTATACCGAGCGTAAGCGAGATGTTAAAAAAGACGAATATAATGCATAGCAATGTTAAAATTGGCATAGAGCATGACACGTCAGTACACGTCAGTTCATCGATAAAATAGTTTTTAGTTTTTAGAAATTTCAGAAGCGTTGAGTACCAGGTAAATCCATCAATTTTGACAAAATGTTGCTTGTGCAGATTTATAAAGTTTGTCTCCCTTTATTCGAGCTGCTAGGTCTATTGTTTTCAATACCCTGATTTCTCAATTATATGCATTTCCTTCCGTGAAAATTACTTTTGCTTTAATCAATTGTCCAAAATAAAATATATTTGACAGTTAAATGATCATAAATTACAAATAAAAAGAAATCGGTTCTCGAAATTGAATACAAATTTACCTAGCTTTAACTGCCGAAAGTGGCTATTGACAAACCTTAAACTGGCAACCCCCGCTTTCGGTAAAATTTGGGGTTCTGTTATAGATAATGCATATTTTAAGGTTTTAATCTAGATATAAACCTTAGAAATCATTATCCAGACACAATAAAAATATTACTGTAACTGCATGAAGTAAGGCACAAATGAATTGCTACCACCCGATAACGGTGAATGAAAAATACAAGTCACTTTGCAAGTAATTTATTGTACCAACTTAGTTTATGGAAGGGAGTGCTATGTTGTTGTTTTTTCTATTTGTAATGATATTTTTATCGTGGAAAAAGTGATTATTTTTACAACAATTTTAATCGAATCGAATGAAATATTCAGAATAATTTTCTTTTGAATGGCATTACATTTTTTTAACAAATGGTCAGGATTTAATTCTTTACCCTCCCCCTCTCCACCCGACCCCATTGTGAGGTACGTAGATGTTATTCAATAGAATATAAGAATATTTAATAAGTTGCTCATTTGATAGAGTAAAAGGTATACATAGATGTAAAAAAAAAGTTAAGAACTGACACGAAGAGAGCACGAAATCGTGATACATGTACATGTAACACGAAAACAAATATCAATACAAGTAGGTCACAGTATGATTTCCTATTCAGTGAGAATCAATAAGATTTTCAAAATCTTACATACGAATGTGTTAAATCTGGCTTTTTGAAAAGTGTTATGGAAAGTTTTACATTAAAATTCATCTCACATATATGATAATGTCCCTATATTGTAGCGATAAATTAACAAAACTTCACATTATTTGTTTCTAAAGTTAAAATGCGGGTCAAAGACGATTTTTTTTAAACCTATCAAAGATTGAACTTTAAAAATTAATTCCCCAATTGGCAACAACAAACTATCAAACGAATTAAATTTTGAAGTAAATTATAGTTTGCACTTTTATCAAGGAAAATAATGACCTCACACAGGTCATTATTTTATGCCTTGAAGGATATTTCATTGAAACATGGTATCGTCCGGGTTGATTCTTAGAAAGAATGATCTATCGTTCTGAAAGGAAATAACTCCATATAGGTATATAAACAATTTTATAACCTTAAAAAAATATTATATTTGTTGAATAAATCGGACATGCCAATTAGACTTGTTTGTTGTAAATATCAATATTCTCTGTAACTATGACATGTAGTTCTATGAGACGAAAATTCATTCATTCATTCAATTAACAATTTATGTTTGTTCGAAAACATAATCATAAAGTAAATAAACCTGTTAAATCTCACACATTAAAAATTGCATATACGTCATAAAAACCTGAAATGTATTTAGATTTTTACCGTATATGAATCTTCGCAAAAATCTTCCTGACAGAAAAAAATATATGATGTCAGAATTGTTCAAGACAATATAATACAAAGACAATAGGATGGACGAAATTTTGCACATGGCACGTTAATATGTTTTATATACTAGTATATGATTGAAACAATTCACCTATGTGACTCTCTATAATACAGCAAGTAACGCAATACACGTTAACATTAACAAAAACACAATAAATGAATTAGACATTTTCTTTCTTGAAATTTACAAATAGTCTGTATACTAATATTTTTCGTATTTTTTGTTTAGGGGGGGGGGGGGGGGGGGGGTACAATTCTACGAACTTAATCAGCATGGGAATTCACTAAAAGTTATTCTAATGGTTTTAATTTATTGATTTTTAGTAATTACTTTAATTTTAGATTTATATAACTCATTTACAAATGTAAGCTGATCAATACACAGATAATGCACCTTACAAATAAAACATTTTATTTCACATCGTATTTCGATTTTCATAATCAAGGGTCTTTATCATATAATAAGCTTTCGTAGACATTTAAAGAAATGTCATTCTTTTTTTTTTATTTACATTTCATCGATTTATTTTTTGCAGCAATGATTAAAGACTTGAAAATATTTTTTTTTTAATTTTGAAATGCACAATGAACAGTTAAAGATATGTTCTCATGATGGTTATTGGCCATTCTTTTATATCTACCCAAAATAAATATCTATAAATACAGTAAACATTTAATATGAAGGTGGTTCTCGTTTATATTCCGTATATGAGTGATATTTTTTTACTGTACGTGATTGCAAAAAATTAAACATTATGTGATCAACAAATCCACTCTTTTCAATATCTAAATTCGTGAAAGGACGCTGAAATTGTTAAATCGCTAAAGTTGATGTAAGAAACCGCATGCATATAATAAAGATTCAAGATGACTAAATTTTATAATCAGAAATTAGTTTTCAAATTACACAATTTCTCACAAAATTGCGTTTCAGTGAACGCAATCGGAATCTTATATAAAAATGTATTCTAAACACTGATTATGTAATTACTGGAACAAAGTTGGAGATCTTCCATAAATATTTGTGATAATACACAAATCCAAGAAATGTCACACCGATTTGTAACTAATCCTAGCTGTAAAACATTCATAATATTTTATTTATATAAGATAGTTCAGTGCATATACAGTGAGTGTCTCAAAAGTCACTGTTGCACGGTATTTGGTCTATTTTATTACTGTACGGTGTATATTATATGTATGTTACTTAGGGGCCTAGGGTCTTTTGATTTGAAGTCCTTGCTTTATGAACCTAAAATTGAGATCAAGTTTTAAAGTTTAATTTGACGTTCTAGATTTTAATCGTTGCCTTAACTTCTTATTATGACATGATAAAGTCATAGGGTCTTTTACATTGGGTTGCTGACATATGATCTTGAAGAAGGTCAACTGGAAGTGACTTTTTGTTAACCGGAAGTAGTCATTTTTTTCATTATTTTTATGTTAAAGTTGCTAAAACTTTGTATTTTAGGAATCATTGTGAATTAAACCGGGAGTGGAATATTATAAACCGGAAACCTACCTATCTTCATTATTTTTTGCAAAAGTATATAGAAACCATTTATTTTTAGAATCAGCGTAAATTTAGCTTTAGCTATCATCTGACAGCAGAATTGACATTTTCTTATCAAAATATGTACATTTCGGGTGGAAAGGCCTTTAATTGTTCTCTGAACAATTGGGTTTTAATTCGTTACTTTTTAGTCCGCCAAATGTTTCTCTTGCGCTGTTTGGTTGTTTCGCAAGGTGTCGCTCAGATATTTGATATATTATATCGAACAGTTTATACGCTTTTGAAACTGGTACCGCTTAACCGAACACTCAACTTAGTAAGAGTTATCTCCCAACAATATTTTCCTTCCAGGGTAAACTATTTCAAAGATCTTCTCTAAAACTTTTGTATCAATTTCATCTAAACTTCAGCTGATTGATCCTTAGGGTATACAATGTAACGTTTGTATTCTATTTTCTGTTTCGTCAAAAAACATGACTGTCATGGCTAAAAATAGAATATATGGGTAAATGCATTTTTTGGCAGATACATATAAAAATCTTAAGCATTTAGAGCAAATATGACAAGGGTAAGCATGTTCATTAGGTTAAAATCTTGCTGCCATGACATTTTCAGATGAATCAAACAACGAATTTTTGAGTTATTGCCCCTGAATTGATAATTTTAATGAAATTTGGTAATTTTTGTTTTTTTTTTCTTGTATGTTAATATAGACAAAGATAAGCTGTATTTACAGCAAAAATGTTCAGCTAACGAAGATTAACAAATGATCAAAATTTTAAATTGACCCCTGAAGGAGTTATTGCCTTTTAAAGACAATTTTACACAATTAGTTCATTATGTTGTTTAACTTTCAAAAATCTTCTCCAGAAATAACTGAACCGATTTTAGCCAAACTTGAGCAAAATAATCTTTATGGTATCTTAAAAACTTAGGTCCTATGATAAAAACTGTGCCTGCTCTATAACTTGAGAATTATGGTTTGAAATTAGGTGAAGATGTTATTCACCAATTTCGAATCTCTAGGTTAAAGGTAAAGGTTAATAACTGAGGTCAAATGTGAGAACCCTATGTTCTTTGGTAAAGATTTTGTCTTCTACATAAAATGACAATGGTTTGAAGTTCAATGATGGCACATGGCATGATCATGCATCACCTTCAGAAGGTGTTTCTCAATTGATTTTAAAGGTCAAAGTAAAATATATTATACCAAAGGTACAGGGTACACCATGGATGTCCTTTGGTAAAGGTCTTCATTGTAATCTTTAAAATGCTGATTCTATAAAATAAACTAGCAACAATTTCTTGAAACCTATGGAATAGTGAATTGTCCAAATCTAATGTTGTTTTTTAACTTAAAAAGAAGTAAAAAAAAAATCAACAATGCAAGATACAAAAGGAAAATATAGCATATTGCATCTCAAAAAAAATATTGTCCCTGTTATGTTTTTATAAAATAGTCTGTTTTAAAGATTAAAAAGAAACTAGAAAATTAAAATAAACTGGCCGACAAAAATGATGAATTATGCAAGGCTTACAACTAAAACTTTAATGATACTCTGAAATGTTGCATTCCCTAGTATCTACTTGATATCTTAATTCACCTCTGTAAAAAAAGAGGTGTACAATGGCATTATATGATTAAGACTCTGAGAAAATTTCATTAAATTATGATAAGTGGTTATGATAAAATGGATACCACGATTATAAGTCAATGACAAAGCCCATGTTTTGGAAAAAGAAATCCCAAAATTGATTTTGACCCCAAAAAAATAAAGGGGACTGTGCACAATTTCATTATATGATAAAGGATCTGAGAATGTTTCATTAATTAAGTGGTTTAGGAGATGTTTTGGATACAAAATAGGTACCCCGATTATAAGTCAATGGCAAACTCCATGTTTAGGAAAAAGATACCCCAAAACGATTTTGACCATAAAAAATATAGTCGATACACGTGTCAGACCACTAATTCAAAATCCCTATCTATTCAACTACATGTTGCAATTTTCACAGCTTTCCACATATTTAACCTTAAGTTAAACTTCATAGAAACTAGGTATACCCTGAATTGTACATGTATCACCTTTCTTCATGCCAATTTTCAACCCAAATATAAAGTTTTATAAGAAAGAACTGCCCTTCGAAAGCCAAGTACTACTAAAATTAACCTCTGGTTTTCTGGAAATCTTAAATTAGTATACTATGGAGCACAGAAATTCTCAATTTTTAATGCCAACTTATAGACAAGTAAATTTTGGCTCAAAATTGTCTAAAAATGTTCTTCTTTCACCGAAAGTTTCATTTCTGCAAATTTGTTGGTTAGTTTAAGTAAACAATGACATCAAAAGCACTATTTGTTTTGTCAGAGTAGGGCTACTTTTACGTTCTAAATTGAAGGGAGTGAATTGGTGGTCTGACACCTAATGAGACATAAAAGTTGATCAGAAGTCTTTTGTTTTGCTTTATTCTTTATCCTTGGAAAAAAAAAATCCTATCTTAGCATAATGCGACTTAAATTGAAAAATTAACAGCTAAATTTAAGCTGACTGTAATGTATGACTTTAATAGAAAATACTTGAAATTTAATTTCTGACTACAGGAACATACACTTTCAATATCAAGATCAATTTTGATTGATTTTTCCTTGTTTGTCCTACTGCTTTAAAGACTTTCTACAACTTTTACAATGATTTTGGTAAAAAAGTCTTTTGTTTTTCTTTATTCTTACATTTAATGACCAGCCACTTTTTGTGTTTTAAAATAGATGTGAATACTGAACTGAAGCTCTTAAAAATAAAGATGTAAATTATTGTACATTAAAGGTCCAGTTCTACTTTGACAGTC
Source organism: Mytilus californianus (assembly GCF_021869535.1). NCBI lineage: Eukaryota > Metazoa > Mollusca > Bivalvia > Mytilida > Mytilidae > Mytilus > Mytilus californianus. The sequence goes on along the minus strand of NW_026262679.1, from coordinate 52,097,325 downwards.
AAATAAATAAATTTCATCATCAAAACCCAGCATAAAGACAATGCCTCTATTCATATATATATATTAGATCTACCAATTATATTTTCATTTCCACTAACTGTTAGTTAATAGTAAAATCTTTGGAATTAGCCCCAAAACTTTTCACTTAAAATAGGATTAAAAGCAACTTCCATTTTAGAAAATGTGACTTCCAGTCTTACTTGAGAGGTATTTACAAATGAAAAAAATATGGTTTCGCTATATTTTCACGTAATTAGAGAGATAAAAGCAATTTTAACTTCCAATTTAGAAAAAAGAAAGATTTTATACCTTCCTAAAATAAATGGTTTTCTAAGTACATTTATTGTAAACAAGAGAGATAATTGATCAATTGCGAGATAAAGAAAATCCTTTTTTTGTGTCTTCAGATAGCTAACGTTAGAAAGAATCCCAAAATATATGGTTTCTAGATATTGTAAGTGCAATAATTGTCTACTTCTGGTTGTACTAGGTGGCTTCCTGTTTACACTTATCAAGATCATATGACTTTCATCTTGCAAAAAGATTCAATGGCTAAATCATGTCTCAGTATGAAGTAATATCAAAGTTCCAAATCTGGAACATCAAATTGACCTTAAAAAAATTAACTTAGGCCAAAAAGGGCCTAAAAAAACAATTATTTGTCTGCTTCACAGGGCCAAAACGGGGTCAAAAACAAGCATTTTTCATGTTTCAGGACACTAATTTGTGTATTAGAGTATGGATTTCTATGAAATTTTACTACAAGGTTCCTAACTCCAAAAGGAAAGTTGGGATTGATTTTAGGGGTCATGGTCCAAACCTTTTAATAATAAGGGGTTGAAAAGGGGCAAAAAAAACCTAGGATTTTCTGATTTCTAGACAAAAGCTTGAGTATAAGTCTATTTATTGCTGTTTAATTGTGCCACAAGGTGTTATACCATTAAATAAAGTTTGGGGTTGATTTTTTAATTAAGAGGCGTCAAAAGGGTCCAAAATACAACTTGTTTTGATTTACAAACGAAAAATGAATTCTTGGGGTTCTTTGACATGCTGAATCTAAGCGTGTATTTAGATTTTTGTTTTTGAGCACAGTATTCAAGATGGTCCAAAATTGAACATTGTTTGATTTCATCAAAAATTAAATTGTTTGTGTTATTTGATATGGTCAACCCAACAGTGTTTTAGATTTTTTTGATTTTGTACTTGGTTTTCCAAGTTGGTCCGAATTTGGGTCCAAAATTTAATTTTGTTTGATTTCTTCAAAAATTAGATTATTGGTGTTCTTTAATGTGTGCAATCTAACAGTGTTTTAAAATTTTGATTTTGGGTCCGTTTTTTCAAACTGGACCACTATCCAAAATAAAACTTTTATTTAAGAACTTATACCACATTCATTCTGTGTCAGAAACTATGCTTTTATTACATGTATGGGATATTAAATAATTAATCAAGCTCTTCATTTATAGATTTATTGCACAACTAATAGAAATTTTGAATTGAGTCATAGTTTAAAATAGATTTGCTGATTCAAATATATTAATTGTGGTGATAATAGTGTATGCATTGTGTTCTATTTAAAGACTGTAAATATGTTTGAATATTTTCTTATGGTTGAAAATTTGGAAATTAAAACCAGGTACATGTATTTATATTTCTAATTTTGAGGCCTGTCTTCAAATTGCTCCACATTAAGGTCCAAAGGGTCCAAAATTCAATTTTGTTTGATTTAAAAAAAAAATGAATGGTTCTTTGATATGCTGAATCTTAAGCGTGTATTTATTTTTTTGATTTTGTGCACAGTATTCAAGTTGGTCCAAATTGGGGTCCAAAATTGAACTTTGTTTAATTTCATCTAGAATTTAATTGTTTGTGTTATTTAATACGGTCAATCTACCAGTGTTTTTGATTTTTGATATTGTGCTTGGTTTTCAAAGTTGGTCCAAATTGGGGTCCAAGATTAAACTTTGTTTGATTTCTTCAAAATTAGATTATTGGTGTTCTGTAATGTGTGCAATCTAACAGAGTGTTTTAAATTTTGATTTTGGGCCCGTTTTTCAAACTGAAAAGGTCCAAAGTATCCAAAATATAACTAAGATTGATTTAACAAAAATTGAATTCTTTTGGTTATTTGATATGCTGAATCTAAGATATGATTAGATTTTTGTTTTTAGGCACAGTTTTCAAGTTGGTTGAAATTGGGGTCAAAATTAAACTTTGTTTGATTTTAACAAAACAATAATATATGGGGTTCTTTGATATGCTGAATTTAAGTGTATATTTAGATTTTGGATTTTGGGTCCTGTTATCAAATTGGTTCACATTGAGGTCCAAAAGGTCCAAAATAAAACTTTGTTGGATTTCTTCAAAAATTTAATTCTTGGGGTTCTTTGATATGTTGATTCCAACCATGTATTTAGAATTTTTATATTGGACCATAATTGGTAAATGTCCAATTCTAAATTATTGAAGAACTTATACCACATTCATTCTGTGTGAGAAATTATGCTATTATTAAATATTTCATCAGAATCAAAATACAGAGATGTATTGCGCAATCAACAGAAATTATTAGTTGAGTCATAGTTGAAAATAGATACAGCATCATATTTAATTTTAGAGAAGAAATTATGTATTGATATAGTTTGAAATTTACTGTTCATTATTAGATATTTTGAAAAATAATTCAGGTAAGATTATAGATTTTTTAAAGACTTGTATCAATGAGGAATAATATTTTGGAATTTTTTTTTTGTCTTCAATTTTTTTCCATTAAGGTCCAAAGGGTCCAAAATTATACTTTGGTTGATTTAAAAAAAAAATTCTTTGGGTTCTTTGACATGCTGAATCTAACTATGTATTTTAAATTTTTGATTTTAGGCCAAGTTTTCAGTTGGTCTAAATCGGGATCCAAAATTAAACTTCATTTGATTTCAACAAAAATTGAATATATGTGGTTCTTTGATATGCTGAATCCAACAATGTATTTAGATTTTGGATTTTGAGCCCTTATCAAATTGTTCCACATTTATGCCCAAAGGGTCAAAAATTAAACTTTGTTTGAATTTAAAAAAAAAAATGAATGGTTCTTTGATATGCTGAATCTTAAGCGTGTATTTATTTTTTTGATTTTGTGCACAGTATTCAAGTTGGTCCAAATTGGGGTCCAAAATTGAACTTTGTTTAATTTCATCTAGAATTTAATTGTTTGTGTTATTTAATACGGTCAATCTACCAGTGTTTTTGATTTTTGATATTGTGCTTGGTTTTCAAAGTTGGTCCAAATTGGGGTCCAAGATTAAACTTTGTTTGATTTCTTCAAAATTAGATTATTGGTGTTCTGTAATGTGTGCAATCTAACAGAGTGTTTTAAATTTTGATTTTGGGCCCGTTTTTCAAACTGAAAAGGTCCAAAGTATCCAAAATATAACTAAGATTGATTTAACAAAAATTGAATTCTTTTGGTTATTTGATATGCTGAATCTAAGATATGATTAGATTTTTGTTTTTAGGCACAGTTTTCAAGTTGGTTATAATTGGGGTCAAAATTAAACTTTGTTTGATTTTAACAAAACAATAATATATGGGGTTCTTTGATATGCTGAATTTAAGTGTATATTTAGATTTTGGATTTTGGGTCCTGTTATCAAATTGGTTCACATTGAGGTCCAAAAGGTCCAAAATAAAACTTTGTTGGATTTCTTCAAAAATTTAATTCTTGGGGTTCTTTGATATGTTGATTCCAACCATGTATTTAGAATTTTTATATTGGACCATAATTGGTAAATGTCCAATTTTAAATTATTGAAGAACTTATACCACATTCATTCTGTGTGAGAAATTATGCTATTATTAAATATTTCATCAGAATCAAAATACAGAGATGTATTGCGCAATCAACAGAAATTATTAGTTGAGTCATAGTTGAAAATAGATACAGCATCATATTTAATTTTAGAGAAGAAATTATGTATTGATATAGTTTGAAATTTACTGTTCATTATTAGATATTTTGAAAAATAATTCAGGTAAGATTATAGATTTTTTAAAGACTTGTATCAATGAGGAATAATATTTTGGAATTTTTTTTTTGTCTTCAATTTTTTTCCATTAAGGTCCAAAGGGTCCAAAATTATACTTTGGTTGATTTAAAAAAAAAAATTCTTTGGGTTCTTTGACATGCTGAATCTAACTATGTATTTTAAATTTTTGATTTTAGGCCAAGTTTTCAGTTGGTCTAAATCGGGATCCAAAATTAAACTTCATTTGATTTCAACAAAAATTGAATATATGTGGTTCTTTGATATGCTGAATCCAACAATGTATTTAGATTTTGGATTTTGAGCCCTTATCAAATTGTTCCACATTTATGCCCAAAGGGTCAAAAATTAAACTTTGTTTGAATTTAAAAAAAAATGAATTTTTGGGATTCTTTGATATAATGAATCTAAACCGTGTATTTAGATTTTGGTAATTGGGTCATGATAGGTAAAAGTCCAATTTCAAATTTTTCAGTTTTTCGACCACATTTAGTCTATGTCAGAAACCTATGCTATATCAAATATTTAGTCACAATCCAAATACAGAGCTGTATCAAGCTTGAATGTAGTGTCCATACTTGCCCCAACTGATCAAGGTTTTGACCTCTGCGGTCGTATCAAGGTGCGTACAGCGGAGCATTTTATTAATTTTGGACCCAGTTTTCAAGTTGGTCCAAATTGAGGTCCAATATTAAACTTTGCTGTATTTAACAAAAATTGTATATATTTGGTATTTTGGATTCTGGGCCCTGTTATCAAATTTGTCCACATTGAGGTCCAAAGAGTCCAAATTTTTCCTCAAAAATTGCAAACTTGGGGTTTTTTGATATGCTGAATCTAACCATGTATTTAGATTTTGAACCATAAAAGGTAAATGTCCCATTTCAAATTTTTAAGTTCTATAACCATATGTATTCTGCGTCAGAAACCTTAGTATATAATGTGTCAAATATTTAATCACAATCCAAATTCAGAGCTGTATCAAGCTTGCATATTGTGTCCATACTTGCATTACTGTTCAGGGTTTGACATTCCGCACATATCAAGCTGCACTAAGCGGAGCATTTTGTTTATTTAGTTAATTGCATTGAACTCTCAGATTTTGATAGCAGAGTGTACTCTCAGATTTTTACTTTGTGTCCTTTGTCCAGCAAACATGATTAATCTGACCATATTCTTTTTTTTTTGCTTGTCACTAGTCAGGAATCTATCATTCAGTGGTTATTATTTATCACAAGGAGGGGTTTCTCATCAAATTAACAATTATATTACTTGAGGAATTTTGTTAGGGCCTGTAATTACAGGTGAACACATTTGTACCAGCGGCAATATTTACCACCCAATCTTAATTAAAAAACTTTCACAGGGCATAAAAAAAACTCAACAACTTACCATATCTGTTTAGCTCTGGTTCATCTGATGTTTCTTTATGGTATGGTAAATTTTCTTTAAATTCTTTTACTGATCTGATAGCTTTCTTTAAATCTGCATCTGGTAGAAAATCACTGCCTTCCAATCTTAATAAGTTGCGAAGTACCTTTAAATACATATAAATATGTAGTGTACTGAATTAGTTTCTTAGGAAAGTAGCAAACACATGTACAGTCCTGACAGTATCTTTATATGTAAAAATATAAGTATGTAAATGTATATGAGACTGTTATTGACCTAGATAATTATAATATAAAAGAACAGAGTTCCAATGTTCCCCAGGTTAGCGGGAGGGTTGGCCTTCAAACTAGATTAACCTCGCCACATTTTGTATGTGCCTGTCCCAAGTCAGGAGTCTGTATTTCAGTGGTTGTCGTGTGTTGCTGTATATCATATTTGTTTTCCGTTCATTATTTTGTACATAAATCAGGCTGTTAGTTTTTTTCATTTGAATCGTTTTACATTTGTCATTCCATAGCATTTTATAGTTGACTATGCGGTATGGTTTTACTCATTGTTGAAGGCTGTACGGTGACCTTTAGTTGTTAATTTCTGTGTCATTTGGTCGGTGTGGAGAGCTGTATCGTTGCCAATCATACATCTTCTTATTTTTATATCTACACAATAAATATTACATATTAATATGTACATGATTTATGTATGAATATAACCATTATTGAAATAATATGTGTGGTATGAATCAAACGACTGTACAAGGTATGACTGCTACATCCTATGGCCAAGTAGATATACATTTGTACATGTATATGGCTGATACATGATGGGTAACATCTCAAAAGCCAAAAGGGTTTCAGTTTACTTGCGAAATTCTGCAAGCACCTTACATGTTCATGTATATCATCAACTTCCATTTCTTGTTATATGTTATCCCTGATTATATTTATTAAATATCCCAAAGCAGCTATATTAATCAGAGCATCTCCTGCGTAAACAGTTTCAGAGGCGAACCAAACATTATTTTGCTAAAACATCCGTACATGATTTGGTCTGCACTGGCTGTGGGGCAAGTCCTTGCCTGTGCTGAAAATTTTTGCAGACAGAATCCTTGAACATCATCATAATTATTTTTCTAAATTTTCTTGGATGCATTTCATCATCAGTTCAGGTTTGTTTGAGACATGTATTCTCCTCACGTAGGGTCCAGTAGTAGTTTCCAATTTTTGGAAACTGTCAGACCTATCTTTTGAAGTCTGAGAGTTTTGGCTGTTCTTCTCATAGATAGGTAGTTTCTTTCCGATCCTTTTCAATAGGATTTTCGGCTTTCCTCTACTTATGATACAGATGGGCATGCATTTAGCAGTGTCGGCCTGGATTCCAATTTTGTCCAAACCGGTTTCTCTTTATTGACAAAGATGCATTGCCAGCAGGTGAGTGTGTGTGTTCGTATGATTTGTTTTATTGTATTATGTTTTTGGGTAGGTCAACTTTCTGGTAGTAATACCCATCACGGCCTGGCTGGAGAACTGGAAGCTAAAAGTACTCTTTTACACTACGAGAAACTCATGGTGGTGCTCCTTATAAAGGCAGGCTTCACGCTTAAATACAAGCCCAGCAGCCAAGGCTTGTAAAAATTGAGTTACGGTACTGTAGATTTAAAAGTTTATCGTGAAGACTGTAAAATTAAGCTTATGGCTTTTAATATGTGTAGACAATTCCACAGAAATCAATTTTGATTCAGACCTATATACATACATATATATATATATATATATATATAAACAATATATATATAACCAAACTGTAGAATTTTATCATGTGAAATTTTGCAAGCAGCTTGTCATTTACAGTATCCAAAGTCGGCATACTTGTTGTAAATTATCATAATAATATTATAATCAAATCAAACATGGTAGCCTCTGATAATCTAACAATTTAACCAACTTACGTCATCTACCTGTCTATGTGCAGCTTCAGGTTCCAAAGTGTTGGCAGAATATTGTCTTTTAATAACACGTAAAGTGTTACTGATACGATCTAAAACACTGCTTACAGTAGGTTGATGACATCTTTGAAGACGATTCATGACGACTACAAGATGTTTTTAAAAATGGCGCTTGCTTGCAAAATGTTTATCGATGTGTCGTGGTTTTCTATTGGTCGAACCAATGTTTCGGAGTCTCTCTTTTTTTCCAGATAATTGATTTTCTCAGAATTTTCAGATAATCCAGGATTTTCTCCAGTTAATTTTTTTGAGAAATATACTGAATTATCTCAAATATGCATTAAGAAGAGAAAATCCTGGTTTATCTGAAGATTCTGAGAAAAACCGGAATTATCTGAAAATTTCCGAGATAATCCCTGTTTATCTGAGCTTAATGCAAAATAGTGAGATAATACTATTTTATCTTAGAAAATCCTAGTATATTTGAGATAATCTAGGACTATCTATAAAAGTGGTTCGGGCGTGCCATACATAAGATATAAACGTTTTTTAAAAAGAATATTTGATAAATAAAAGGTAGATACAAATCAACTGTGAATATCAAGAATTGGTACGAAGACTGCACAACATCGTAGTATACGTGTAACTAGAAAAAAAAGCCGGACATCCAATGGATGAATGAAAATTGTACAGTAAAACTCCAATAAGCCAAAACACATGATTACTATATATAAAATCAAATGAATTAAATGTTTTAACAAACTGTAGTTGTCATTTAATCAGACCTTATACAGGTACCTTAAGAGGAGCAGGATATGCTTACCGTTCCGGAGCACCTGACATCTCCACAAATCCCCACGCCATTGCGTTTTCAATGTATCTCAACTTATGACATATTACCACTTTTGTCATGACTGATTATTTTTTTCTTTTTGTATTGTCATTACACATTAACAAATAATTTGTAGCCTTCATAATGATATTAAAATTTACATTTTGAAATAACTAATGCTATATAATTTAAATATTAAGTAGTTATTTATACGGACTTCAACCTCTTTCGGAGGTAAAACCTACCTAACTGATTAACAGTTATTTATATATGGAGAAACAGGGAATAAAAATAAGAATATGTGGTATCAACCTTTAGGAACACAAATACATTGTTTTCTATAGGAACCACAATTATCCAAACAAAAAGCCCAAAAGAAGATACAATGTTGGGGTATTTATGAGATAAGTCTTTGATAAAACAAAATGGTTAAAATAGTATTGATAAGGTCACTTATGTTTTCAAAGGATAGCTTATCTTCCATGATACATAGTTTACAGTGTTTATTTATAAAATGATTCAAGTAAGCAGCAATTTTCGGGTTACTCAGTCTCTTCTGACGCAAATGATAGATTACTTTACACTGATTAAAAAAAACATATGGTTTCTATATACTTTTGTTCAAATAGGGAGATAATTTACTACTTCCGGCTGACAAAATGTCGCTTCCAGTTTCATATGATAGCCAACTTTACAAAAATATACGAAATGATAAAAAAAATATATGTTTTTATGTAATTTGAAATAAGGGAGATAATTTGCAATTCCGCTTGATACGATGTCATATATATGTTACAGGCATTTTCTAAATTCAGGCAATTTATAAAATTACTAACCTTGACAGGCATTATATACAATGACTAAAAATACCGAGTCATTTTGTAAGATGACTGAAATTTTAAAACAAGATTCCACAAATTGCCTCTTAAGTTTCAGGTAATTTGTAAAAAAATTATATCATTGAGATACATATGACCAAAACACAATATCTTGTAAAAAAAAAATAACTAAGGGTTCTGTAAACTTAAGTTTAGTCTTAAAATACCAGCCGGGCAAGTCTGTATGCCTAAAACTAGTTTTTGTAAGTGAAACTACATTAAGTATGTACTCTCTCTGAATCTCAGATAGTCATTTTATAATCTTCTTGTCATAATAGCAGAAGGACAAATTGTTCTTACAAATAGAACAAAAATTACAAACGAAATTTTAGAAAATCTTCATTCAAAACCGAAGTGTGTTATATGAAGCAGAAAGAAAAAAGATGTTACACGAGAATTTAATGTCCCCATTCAGAAAGAATGCGTATTTATACATCCTGCACAGCCAAAAGGATTCTCCTTTATAGCATGGATTTCTCCATACAAGGCAATGGTTGGCTGGATGCAAAGATATGAGTATCGTTATATTCACTGCCTCAAGGTAATATTTGGATCTTTACAATCTGCTAAATTAATGCGATAGAAGTTTTTCGATTTTTAAATCTCGTAAATTGAGCTAGAAGAGATAAACCAACTGTTAGCTATAATTGGCCGCGTTATGACAAGATGTAAAACAATTCAAACGATTAAAGCCAAGTTATGATAAGATAATTAACGATTCAATGTGACAGACAGCAACCAACGACTACCACTGAATTACAGCTAGGCTCATGACTTAGGACGGGCACATATTGTCATTGGCGGGGTAAAACATGATTGCGATCGCTCAATACTCCCCTACCCTGGAAAGAGAAAGAGAGGCGAAAGATACCAAAGGGACATTCAAACTCATAAGTTGAAAATAAACTGACAACGCCATGGCTAAAAAGAAAAAAGACAAACAGACAAACAACAGTACACAAAACACAACATAGAAAACTAAAGACTGAGCAACACTAACCCCACCAGAAACTGGGGGTGTTCTCAGGTGCTTCGGAAGGGTAAGCAGATACTGCTCCACATGTGGCATCCGTCGTGTTACTCATGTTATTACAAACCCGGTAATAAGTCTAATTCGGTTGGTCACATTCGGGGAAAAGGGGACAGGATTGTAGTTACGACATTTGGAACATATCTGCTATATATCATCTATGAAACGGATATTCCATAACGGCCAACCAACCCGTGATGGCGTCTGTAAAATTTACGAAGGGATGGAACAGTAGTGTAACAGCACAACGTATGAACAAACTGTAAAAATCGTTGGAAAGGGATTGACTCACCAGATCGGCACAAAATATTACACAAGGATAACTATATGTAGAAACAAGATAATTTTTCTTTCTAAGCTTGTTTGAAATAAAATTGAAAAATATTGCATGCTTAGTTTTTTCTATACAATGTATATGGAAAAGTTTTAGATCCAGGACATTGGGATTTATCGCATTAATACTCACATTTAATAGTTAAGATAAAATGAATTTTGTAGCTGAATCTTTCTGAACTGTGAATAGAACATCTCAATCACACAAAAGGACAACAAAAGACAAATATTTACCATATTTATGTATGTTTTTCCTCACGCAAATAACGCAAACACTAATATTTAGTTCCTTATCTTGTTAATATCTATTTTTAAGGAAACAAAACTCAAACGTTAAGTTACACAATGAAAGTGTGTGCACTGTGCAAATGACTCTCTAGACTTTCATGAAAATAAAATCAATCATTTTAATGGCCCGTAGTATTTTATATATATGACATCTTCCGTCTTTCTGTTGGACTGTTTGTCCGTCATCCTGCTGTGCAATAACTATAGAATGCTGTGATCAAATCTCATGAAACCAAAATGGACTTTTCTTCCTAGATCAACTAGTGCATATTCCATGATGCTTGACCGATATAATAACACTTTATAGTTTTCGTGCGTCCGAGACGCTTTTCTGGATTAACCTTCAGGAATGGTCAAATTTAAATATTTAAAGCCAGGAATGTAAAAAAAACGTAAAACGATAGGAGCTATAAGACTAATAGAGACCTAAATGAATAGCCAAATTAATCTTAGGTCAACCTTAGTTTCTGAATAATTTTCTTTTCTATCAACGGTGAAGTGAATTTTAGAAATGTCTGTTATAAATCATGTCAGTACCAAATTACTGACCACTGATTTTATGATACCATCGGGGAGTAAATGTCCACAAGCAGTGAAATTGACCCAGTGCTAGTAAATGAAAATAAGACCTTTTAGATTTCGTGTGAACAAAGCGCTTTTCTAGATCTACCTTCATCAGGAACGTTCAAACATTAGAATTTAAAAGCCAGGGATGCAAAAATACGTAGCAGCAGCTGTTTGATTTAGAAGAAAAACCATAGTTATAAAATACAAATAATTAAGCCATTACTAACACAATTCTATATTAATATTCTTGTAGTTGTTAGAAAATACATCAAATAACACCATTACAAACTTAATCCCAATTTCATATTGTATTTTAAGAAATTTACCTGTGACGTCACTTTTTGTGGCGTTGATACATTTGTGTGACGCACAGTTCATTATTCTATTGTGCTGTATTTGTGTTCTGTCGTAAATAAATTTTAGGTGTTCGTTGTTATTCTGTGGTTTACATGTTGAAATGGACTATTATATTATTTATTTATTTATGTATTTTTCTGTCCTGAATGTTCGTGCATTTAGTTGTATTTTATTCCTGTCACGTAAAGTTGTCATTTTAGCGGTATCTTTAACATTGCTATATAAGCGGGAGGTTTGGCTAGCCATAAAACAAGGTTCAACCCACCATGTTTTCTTAAAATGTCCTGTTCCAAGTCAGGGATATGGCAATTGTTATCACATAGTCCGTTTTTATGTATGTTGTCGTTTGTTTTTGTAGCAGTTCAGTGTTTCTGTTGTTCCGTTTTGTTTCCTCTTATAGTTGATGTGTTCCCCCCAGTTTTGGTTTGTGACCCGGATTTGTTTCAGATAAATCGATTTATGACTATGGAACAGCGGTATAGTACTATTACCTGTATCTATATAAGTAAAAGGGACATAAAAAGGATAGCAAAATTCAACTACGGTCAACTTTGCCTAATGGAGTTAGGACCTTAGTTTATGAATTTATCAACGCGGAATTTTAGAAATGCACGTTATAAATTATGTCAAAACCGAATTAGACTAACAAGTTTATCGTAGTCGATATATTGGATAAAGTTTCATTTAAGCTGTACGATTGGAACGCAATTTACGTGGTATATTTGTGTTAGTTATGAAATATAGTCTAAACTTCTATCTTAAATATACTCGAAGTAAAAATAGTTTTGTACTAGGTTTTGAACTTTCAATGTTTTAGTCTCGAGCATCAATGAAGAGACATTTATTGTCGAAATGCGCATCTAGTGCTGCAAAATCGGTACCGTTAATGTTATAACAGTCAACATAAAGCAATCATTAACTTGCAATAACAATATTAGTAGAAAAATAGAGTGATAGATACTCCTTCGGAAATGAATATTCATTCTGGTCTGTTGGTTTTCTTTTATATCTAATATTTCCAATCCGAAGTCTGCCTTTTACATTTTCCTTCATATATCCTTTTTCTGTTTTACAGTTTTGGCTATAATACATACGCCATGGCTTCAAGAGTAGCAAGTAGCGATGATCCACAACAAAAACATGATGTTGAAACAAAATGTGTGGAGAGAAATGACGATTACACGGGAAAAAGTGTTGAAGATAAATGTAGTAAGACAACAAATAGGCCTCTCATTATTGAAGCCAATGTAGGTGGGTCAGAAGAGAAACCTTCAGACCTTGATCAAACTCTTACAGAAAATGATATAGACAAAAGTTATTGGCGACCAATCTTTGAAAAGCATCTAAAAATAACATCTGGTAGCCAGATTAAATTTTTAGGGACAAGAGACTTTTTGTCAATAAAAGGACTCTGTCGCTCAAATTGGGAAGAAAAAGCGCTTAAATCACTTTTATGTGGAAAAATAAATGAAAGTCATTTAATGACATTGAAAGATTGGAACGAACGAGAAAAATCCGACCAAAACCGTTATGATGAAATGCAAGTTAGTGTGGAAAAGACTGTTAGTAAGAAAAAATCGGATTTGTCAAAATCAGAAGACTGGATAAATTCATCTAAAGATATTGATCTCAACAAAACAATTGACACGATTTTACCAAAATCTACATTAAAAACAAGAAATGTTTTGAGACAACACTTAGATGAAATATCAGTCTTGAAAAACGCCTCAGCAGGAATGGCAGTTAGAGGACTTTTGGTAAAAAACAATAATATAAAGAATACAAATGCAGTAATAGATATAGTAGGGGACGTTTGTATGATGGCTCCTCAAATGAAGCAAAGCGAAAAGACATTAAATTTTTCTACCAAACAGAAACATGATGAGTATCATCAATCAATGGAAATATTCGCAGCACGTGGAAAATTTTCTTTTAAAGTTGGAGATTTTCTTGATATTGGACTGTCAAATTTACACATTACAGATAAAGATGATAAATCTAGCTTGCATACGGAGAACATTTTTCAGTCTCGAGTACATTCCGCTTTTATTCCTGTAAAAGCATGTGAGCTCAAATTAGAAAACTTTATTTTTGTTCCAAACGCATTACAGAGTCTTAAAGTTATTGAGAAGACGTATTTAGAAACAAGGGAATTCGATAAACTACATTTCTTGTTTGTTCAGTTCTTTAAAAACTATGGCTCACATATAAATGTCGGTATACTGCATTTTGGTGGCATTTACGAATGGACTGCGAAATACGAAAGTGAACATAGTTCAAGAGAAACGTTTTCTACTGATATTGTAAATGATGTTTTTGATGCATATTTGTCAGGAAGTAAACTGTTATATAACAAACATGTTGGGGGTAGAGTCTCGGGCGATGTTATTAAAAAAATTACCAACTTTACAGGACATTATGACGAAAGTGAGCTTTCCAAAGTTCTTTGTAGCGTTTCGCATTATGGTGGCCCCCCTGAAGCAGGGGATTTTCATGAATGGAAAAGTCTCATGACATCAGAAAACAGCACTTGGAATATAGTTGACAGAAGCAGATTTATTGAAATATGGGAAATACTAACTAACCACCAGACTGACTTTAAAGATTATTTCACACTTTCAAAGTTAATGGAAGTGTCATTTCACATAGAATTCCTTTGTGATACCTCATCCAGTGAGTTACAACAATGCAAGTTTCAATCAGTCTTACTTACTTTAAATCATATAATCAGGATTGTATGTCAAGATATTAGTAATACGGACTATATCATTGGCATGATGAACTTGAAATTTATTCAAGACTTATTTTCACATATGATTTTTATTACCAAAACTTCCACAGATGAAACTTTTGTTTCACAAGTTCAGGCTTCAATGGAAACAATAGTTAGATATATGAAGAATGTGGATAATCCAGTAAAGAAAAGCATCGTTTCTTGGATAGGAGATCCAAACTCGACTCAAACATACAGCTCTGAAATTCTCACCGCAGAAAGTATTCAAGATGTCGAGAGCCTTTATTCAGCATTGAGAGACATATTTCTTCCTTTCGTAAAAAAACAGCGCACAAGACGTAATGAAAAGGAACTCAATGACTTTGTCAAGGATGAACTTACTAGAGGGTGTTTAAGACTGCTCCTAATTCTTCAGAAAACAAACGTTTTTCACTACGCAATTCTATTATCTCAACTTCAAATATTGAATTATGATGTAAAAAATTCATCATTTCCCGATTTTCAAGTGTTTGATGATCTAATCTATTTGATAAATGATTTAGAATCATGCATTGAGGACTATCGAATGCAACAAATTTATAGTGTGAAAGAGCAGGCAGTCGTTGTTAGTGTTATAATTTCAAACATGCAGAAGCATAATGTTAGTAACAAAGAAGTGGTGTTTGATCAATGCTTATATCCGGTTAAGCCAACGTTACATAATAAGATTGTTGAAATTTTAAAGGAATGTACAGACAGTCTTCCATACAAATGGAGACTTATGAGGTATAGAATCGACCTCTTAACAAAGGAAGGTTATTTTCATCAGTATTACATTCCTATTCCTGACATACCTTGCCATGAACAAATTTATCAGACTGGATTTGACAACAGATTGTTCCGACTATCAAAAAGTGCAACACATGTTTTGGAAAAATTGGGACTTGTAGAATATTTTCCAAACAAACTAGACTTTATCGATGTAATATCTCTTCCTTCCCAAACAGAGTTTAACGTCTATTCTTTACCAAAGATGGTTCTTAATGATATAATGATGGTTAACAGGGATGCTCGCGATCACAATTTGCTGAATTACCTGAAAATGTTAACAATGACTAACAAACGAAAGGACGACGATAACGAAGATTCTGATGATGAAGATGATGACGATGAAGCGGATGAGGAAGATAAGGGAGACATCAATCCGATTGATATGTTGGTTGCTATATTTTATTGCAGTTCTTATACCTTACAACAAGTTATAGCTGATAAACTTTTCAGTTGTTGCATCGCTATACCGTTTGTTTTCCCGCCGAATGACAACAACGATATCATCTTACTACTGGGAACGCTGCGAGCAATAGTCGTCAATGTGAAATCGGAGGGCGTCATGTATCAAAAAACTGCCGTTGATATTCCATGTCATGTTCTGTCATTTATACGACTAGGAAGACCTAATTTTTCAAAATCTTCCATGATAAATAAATTTCTATCTACTGTAGATTGCCACATTTTTTATAATCACGACTGTCCACTTGGAAAAACTCAACGTGAACTAAGCAATGGAGTAATCGAACTTTCGTTATTTCCAACGCCGAAGACAGATTTTATGTTTGCTTTAAATCTGAGAGGGGATGGATTTGAGTTTCAAAATTCAGTCAGAATGCTGAGTGGAATTTCGTCAGTTGTTGTAGTTTGCTTAGAAGCTGAACATCTCAATAATGAACAATTTTTAGAGAGATTGAATGTAATCAATAATTTTGCAAAAGGAATGTTGTTAGCCTTAGATGGCAACATGTTGAATGTGAAGGAAATGAACCTTCTTTATAAAAAGTTTGAAAACATGTTACCGTCTGAAAACCAAAACAAAATATCAAAAATAATTATTAGGTCACAAAATAAACAGAAAGACTTGTCAAAGATTAAAGACTCCTTTCACAAAAAGATATCAAAACTTTTCAAAGATCAAACACCCTCCAATATGAAAGATAGAATCTGCAATTTGCACTTTGATGCATTATTCGTTGACGAAGAATGTTTTGATTTAAGAGAGAAAGAAAATGCTTCAGTTGTTTTGTCAAATTTGCCACACAGTTTTGAAGACTTAAGACAGACAGTTCTGCCTTTACAGACTAAAATACTACCGGATATCTCTGCTAATTTCAAAAAAATGCATAGTTCATACAGCATAATTGAGCTTAAACAAAATGACATTCGTCAAGATTTACTTCAATTGCGGGAAAATCAACTTCAGCTAATTTGTAGCCTAAACCCATTCATGACAACATTCATCCGCAAGTTGCTTCTCTATAAAGATAAATTGGAGGAGCTTAATAAATTTGTTGTGTGGGTGAAATCATACTTGGATGATAGATGTAGAGATAACATTCAATTACAACAAGTTAAATTCAAAGAGGTTTTAAGTGACGGATGTCGACCGGATAGTCGACGAACTGATTCAGTTTTTGGTTTTGAACATTTAATGCGTGAAGTGGCACAAATCTTTGAATCCTGCTCTGCATTGAAATCCCGGTGTGAAACAAATACATGGCCTCGTGTTTCCCAGTTTCCTTCAATTGCAGCTCAGTTTTTGTTGAAAGGACATCCAATCGAGGTCATGGATGGCGATACAGGATATGTCCCTTTAGAATGGATAAAAGCAATATTTAAAGAACTTTGGAAAAAATTAAGTGATAAAAAATGTCTGGTGTTATCGATAATAGGCATTCAAAGCACAGGAAAATCTACTTTACTAAATACAATGTTTGGATTGACATTCCCTGTCTGTGCTGGGCGTTGCACTAAAGGTGTGTTCATGCAAATTGTTCCTGTATCGAGGGATGATTTTCAGTATATACTTGTTTTGGATACCGAAGGATTGAGGGCACCAACTAAAGGGGGCGACATGAACAAATTTGATAATGAAATTGCAACATTTGCGATAGGTCTTGCAGACATTACTATTGTCAACATTAAGGGAGAAAGCACATCAGAAATGAAAGATGTAATGTCAATGGCTATCTGTTCATTACTTCGATTAAAACTCGGAAATCAAAATATAAATATTCATCAAACGTGTTTATTCGTTCATCAAAATGTTTCTGCTGATAATGCATACCAAATGACAGAACAAGAAAGAAACATATTAACATCCGAATTAGATTCAATGACATCTGCTGCCGCAGAACATATAAATAATTATGAAATAAAAAAAATAAGTGATGTCATCAATTTTGATCCACATGAAAATGTATGCTATATTCCGGATCTCTGGGTAGGAGTTGACAAGATGCAATATATAAGTAGTGGTTACAGTCTATCGGTTGCTAAATTAAAAGAAAAAATAATGCAATATGCATCGTGTGATAGAAATTACTTGTCATTCTCAAATTTAATTCTACGAGTCCATGATATCTGGACAGGCATTTTGGGAGATAGTTTTGTGTTTGACTTTTCAAACTCATTGTCAATGAAAGCTTATGACGAAATGATCAAACAGTTTCAAGAATTGAAATGGAACTTGCACCGAAAAGGAGAAAATGAATTAAATCAGGCGGAAAGTTTGCTATTTGCGACAAATCTTAATTACAAAGAATTCGCAGAAAATATGAAAAGCGAACTTTATGAAGCCATGAAAACTGAAGAGACAAAACATATGAAAACCTTCGATGAATTCATAAACAATAGTCATTTGAAACACCTGATGAAATGTTGGAGATCAATCATGACCAAAAAATTGGAAACTGAACAGGAAAAGATAATCTGGACATTACAAAAGGATTATGAAAAACTGATTGAAAGAGTAAAACTACAAAGAGAACAAAGCTTACGACAAACAGAATACGAGAAAGAGTTAATTATGATGGTTAGGAATTTAAATGAGGAGGAACGAAAAACCAAACAAAAATTAGATAGGAGATTTGATGACCATTGGACACTGTGGAGTAAAAAACTTATACCGGGATTGCACACTACATTGCCAAGTCTGATAGAATTAATGCATCGGTTAGTGAATGAAAACTGTGACGATAAAATAAAATCATATGTTAAAGAATATATGTCAAAACCTGCAAATGAGAAAATGAAACAAAAGAGTATCCTTTTTGATAGTCTCACATTTGACGATATCGACATGTCAGTTTTAAATGTAAACCACTATCGTTCTATGTTTAAAATCGTAAAATATAAGGACGTTGATTGCAAAAAAGATGCCTTGTTAATTATAAACATTATTTTTTCTGAAATTGATGCATATTTAGGAAAAACAATCAAATCTGTGTCTCAATTTGAAAATAGATTTGCTATGATGTCGTTTTCCTTAATTAGAAAGAATATTGATTCTTTTCAATCAGACAAATTCACACTGTCACCCAAATTCCATGCTATGCTTTTATCCCACGTGGCAAAATATTTGATAATGTATTTTACAAGAGTGCATTCGAAAGAAGAAGAAAAACAGAAAAAGTTTCGGAAACAACAACAAGAATTAATGTATCAATTTATGTCAAATATTACTGAAAGTGATAATGCTGCAAACTATTTCCTGAAGGCATTAGCTGCTGGAATGATAAAACATGTTTCTTCTAAAATTCCTGGAAAAGTTGCAGATTTTATAGTTAAGGAATTTTGTCATTCGAAGCATGAAGTAATCAGAGCTATTTTGTTAGATCTAGCAAAATTAGATCAGTTTGACATGTTTAAAATGTACATTGATGAACCGAGGGATTTCGCAAGTTTCTGGACACTACGGTATACTAATCGCAAGATATTTGCTACCCCTGAGGGGACGACGCTTACTTTATATGGTAAAATTGCTAAAGATCTTTTGTCGGAAGTAGCTCAGCCATTGAAAACTGGAATTATAAATGCGTCAAGATCTTGCAATAAATCATTGCAGAACCACTCTTCCTGGGTCGATACGTTTAAACAAGAAATGATGAAAGCAAAAGTGTTCCCTTTAAAGCCTGAAAATGTCCAATTTATACAAAATCAGGTTACAGACTTTGAATTTTTCTCAAATGCGCTACTAGAAAAGTTTGATGGAATTGAATACGATGTATTTAATTTTTTTTCAAAAACGACTGAAAATGATATTGAGTGGAAGGAGTGTCCTTATACTAAGATTTTTGATGAACTTTGGGGATGCGATGCAAAATGTCCTTTTTGCAGTGAGACATGTATACACTCGAATAAAAACCACATAGAATTGGGTGAAAAACACAAATGCTGGATACATCGACCACAAGGAATAGGGGATATGAAAGTTACAGAAACACGCTATTTCGTTTTAAAAAGTGAAGTCTTGGAAATAGACAATTGCAACTACTTGATAGGAACCTCTAAAACGTACGAAAAACCAGGATTATCTGGACGGAACAGATTCAGTAACTTTCGAAAGGATTATATTGATTGGGAGATACCGGCCGACGGCAATACTCGCCCAGAGTATTGGATGTGGTTTTTCTGTGAATATGGACACAATTTGGAGATGGTTAACGGCGGAGTTAAATTACCAACCATTCCTGAAAATCGCAAAGTAAAAAAAGAGATTGCTATTGAAAGTCTAGGTTCTGCTGGAACCTTTTAAAGAGTCTTACAAAGGATATTAAACTTAAATTGGTTTATTTTGTTTAGCCTAATCGATAAATGATTCATGGACATACGTATTAACAGTCAAGTGATTATTTGAAATGAAATCATTGTTCTTTTCAATTTTTATATTAGAATGCATCATTGATTAACTTTCCGGGCTCTTTGATTATTATATCTGTATTTCATTAGAATAATGTAAAACTTGTAACTATTGCTTGGTTAACATATGTACTTTTTGTAAAAGATAAAAGAAACCAAAACGAGGTTGAACGCATGAAAATCAAAAACTTATGTCTTTTTTTTCAAAAAATTTAAAACAAATGTAGATTGCGAAAGTTAGTACTAAATGAAAATAATACTTTATAAATTTGATGCGTCCGAAGCTTTTTTTCCCAAAACATTTGAAAGCCAAGGTTATGCGAATAATTGAATACTGAGTGGGCTACATGTATATGACCGAAAGTAACATAAAACACCATATAAGAATATTCATTAAACGTTTAAATCCACGTAAGGGAGTTTTCACAATATCACTATTTTCAATTTTTCTGCATTTCTAAATTAAATCCAATAACCCTTTTTGTATTTTCTTCATCTTGTTCAGGAAAAGTCAAAGAAATTCACCCAAAGCACATATTACAATAACTTTATTTGACATTAAGAAAGTTTCAAATGTTCCTCATATTAAATTATCGTATTTATACATTTTAAAGTATTTGTTTTATTGTCTTAAGATAAACTTTGTGGAAAAATGTATATTCTCTTTTTGCACTTTCGGTGAGTTTTAACTTGTAAATATTGGAACACTACAATGCTTTTGAATATGAACCCCTTCATTTCAAAAATATTTTGACAGAAAATTGTAATCGCTCTTTACTACAATGATTCTGTAGACGTGGATATTTTCGCGATTTCAATGCATAAACTTTTCGCGCGGGGGATGAATTCGCGTTTCAAGGACAAATTCGCACTTCATATAAATGTTTTTGTCATCTAAAAGTTCGCACCGAGGTTATTTTTGCGCAATTGAAGCGATCGCAAAATATGCGAAAATGCACGAAACTTTATACGTTTACAGTAATCTTTTTAAGAGGTTTTCCCCTTATTGGTGTACTTTCAATTGTATATAAGAACAACGGGTTTTGAAAATATAGCATGGTATGCACTACATTTGTAATGCTAACAATACGATGCATTTTGTTACAGTTTACAATTTAGCATTTAACCATTCTTGAAGTAATATTTATATAACCATACAGTGTAATTGTTGTTAATAATGATAATGATAGTTCAAGCATTATGATCCATCATTCTAGATACGATAACGTAACCTTGTGTCCGGTAATGTCCAAACAGTGTAACGATTCGATTCCATTACTCGCAATTGACTACGGTCACACGTACTGCGTTAAATCGTTCATTTGTGGATACATTTAAGTTAACAAGAACTTAATCGATGATACACATCTTTTTTTGTATGAAATACAGTGAAATGAAACATCAGAACTTAAGAAAGTGTGAGATTTTCGTGTAAACTATCAATTTATGTGTATATGGTGTATATATATAATTGAATCTATGACTTCAAATAAAATTATCTTAACGTACATGAATTTGGGCGACATTCATTTCTAATGGTCGATAACTTTGTTTCATGATTTTATTCTACTTGAATAACGAGTTCAATTTTGATCCGCTGCGTGTAATGGTATTGTATAGTAATAAAGTTGGGAAAGTAGCGGTTGTCGTATCACCATTTTTCCGTAAATGTATTCTCTGATTTGGTATTATGATATATTGAGGCTTGTATTACTGACAGAAATAAAATTTTATCAATTTATTAATGAATGAATAAATGTATTTATAGAACTAACATTTACTATATTTTATCATCGGTACAAGGACATCATTCGTAAATATAAATCAACGTGCAGACATCTTATACGTTCAGGTATTTCACATCCAATCTTTTATGGTAATATTCTATACAAAGCACAAAAATGTCGTTATTCCCCTCAAAAGCTAACCAAACCTTTAAACATACTTATTCAGAAGGGATATAGTTACGATACTGTTGTCAGGTCATTAAAGATGGCATTTTTGGGAATTAATATTGATTTACTCATAGGGTCTTTGCATCGGAAATAAACACATTTATTCTAAAACCAGTTATTGGCATGATACGGGTTATGTTCTTCTCGTATATTTTATAATGGTATGATACTAAAACCCTAACGGGAGGGATTGTGCTTGATTTTCATATGATGAAGACAAAATCTTTCAATTAGTATAATTGTGGTCTGGAGCTTGCATGTCAGTAAGTGCAAGTAGTCCTTTGTTATGTATCATTGTCATTTTGCTTAGTTTCGTCTGTTAACTATTCTGACATCGGACTCGAACTTCTTTTAAACTGAGTTTTACTGTGCGTATTGCTGCGTGTTTGTTTATTCTACATTAGCTAGAGGTATAGGGGGAGAGTTGAGATCTCACAAAACATGTTTAACACATGTTAAAATCCGCCGCAGGTTTGCGCCTGTCCCAAGTCAGGAGCCTCTGACCTTTGTTAGTCTTGTATGTTTTTTAACTTCGGTACATTTATATGTTTCAGAGTTTAGTATGACGTCCATTTTTGCTGAACTAGTACACATTTTTGTTGAGGGGCCAGGTGAAGCCCACCTCCAGGTGCGGGATTTCCTCGCTGTGTTGAAGACCCATTGGTGGCCTTGGGCTGTTTTCTGCTCTTTGGGCGAGTTGTTGTCACTTTGACACATTCCCCGTTTCCATTCTCAATTTTATAAGAAAGCAAAATTAAGTAATAGAATTATCTTACCTATAAGAATAGATGAAAGGTAATGCATGTAAACGATTATCAAACATATGAACAAACGATGAATTTATTGACTTTCGGGAAAATTTAAAACTAAGAAAGATAGTGCACAGGTCTCTGGCATACCTCAAGTAGGCCACGAAAATGTTTATTTATTTTTATAAAAAAATTTACAACTACCAAGATATCCTGCACAAGGCTCGGGCATACCTCAAGTTGTCCACGAAAATGATTATTAATTTTAATGAAAATATTTACAACTACCAAGATAACCTACACAAGGCTCGGGCTTACCTCAAATAGGCCGCGAAAATAATTATTTACTTTTATGAAAATATTTAAAACCTTAAAGATATCCTGCACAAGGCTCGGGCATACCTCAAATAGTCCGCGAAAATAATTATTTATTTTTATGAAAATATTTAAAACTACCAAGGTATCCTACACAAGGCTCGGGCATAACTCAAGTAGTCTTCTTTCCAGTCATATTTTACTGCAAGTATCACATAACGATAATAGATTTATTTACGTTGCTGTAAATTACTTACACGATGACTGTTTGCCGTAATTTCCTACAAATATAGAAGAATAAAGGCTGGTTATTAGAATTACATACATCATGCATTTACTTTGTCACCATTAATTTTACAGGTATATCTCATTTTAGTGCCAGGCTGCATACCTCATACATGCGTTCTTGGACCAAGTTATATGATCATAAGTTACATGGTATCTGAAAACTGTACTTAGACGTTAACCTTTATGTTAGTTAATAAAGCCTTAATGGAGATCATAGTAATCTAAGTTTGATTGATGGACTGTTGCTTTACGTCCAGGGGCAAACATATCATTGAAGACCCATTGGTGACTTTCGGCTGTTGTCTGCTCTATTGTCGGGTTGTTGTCTCTTTGGAACATTCCCCATTTCCATTCACAATTTTATATCATACATATTCAGAACATCAGACGAGAGGCTGTTTGTTACACATGTTTATTCCCCTAGTTGCATCCTTATGCATATTACAGTTATTGTATGTTACCTAGTTTCTGATAACTTATCTTACTAGATACACATAAATGTTAGTCAAAAGAGCGTGAAACATTTTATACAAGGCTTGTCTTCCCTGAGAAATACACACATGCATCAACAAATAAGTTTGGAAACCTCTTTACATCTGACAAACTTTGAACGTTTAACTTAATCACAGCTTGTGATTCTTCAATTATTAGTCATGCGACCGTCTTCTTATTGCACATGGTGATGCTCAGATTTTGAAGATCTAAGATTTATGCGCATTTTAGATCATTTATAACTGTATACTTACCTTTATTACGATCGTGAAATGACTCCGATGTGGACGTGAAACTATATGTCGTGAGTACTCGGATTTCATTATGGCGAACTAAAATGGCATATTACAAACCTCGTACGTATTAAATCTTTTACTTTTAAAGTGACCTTTTTTAAGCATCTACAAGAAGTCTTAGGTAGTCACTATAATCTGTAGTAAAGGAATATGAAGAGTTCAACATGAGATGATAGCAATAGGGGAGAGTAAACAAAGAATAAGTCAAATGTCTGAACATAGAAATTCACTTTATGTGATATTTGAAATATGATTTCCCCCTTTAGTTTTTTAAAAATTGAAAACTGTAACAATAGTATATTATATGTATGTTATGTTAAATCTGTTATCTGTTGCCATGTTCCTGAAAAAAACTCGCGAAAGAGTACCTTAGAAACGAGAGGGGTTTCGTAAGATTTAAGAACGCCTTTATTTTGTTGATTGTTATGGAATATATATATGTTTTACAGATGACCATGGATATGTACCCGTGTCGTAGCCACAATCCCGACCTTTTTGTCTTGTTAAACTTATTAGCGAAATACTTGTTGCTATAATCGACACGGCTGGTGCCACTAGTGATATTTATGATCATTTAAAAGAATGCCAAATGTTTGTCGATGGTAAAATAGAACAATTTGGTTAACTGCAGCATATCTTAAGTATATCTAGGATAATCAGGAAGGCCATTGATGATTAAAAAAAATCAAACCAAAGCAAACGCAAGTGTCATTTTTTTACAACCCATGGTTAACCAAGCCATAAATCATTAAAAACAGCTATCCGACACATGTTTAAATGAAAGCAAACTTGGGTTGTTTTGAAAAGTAAAAACAAACAGAGGAATACCTCAACAGTTTAAAGGGTTCAAATGTTTCTTTCAATTTGCCGATTAAACATTCTATTAGTAAGGATCATATTACATATTAACGTCTGAAAAACAAGAGGGAAGCCATGGTTGCTAGGATAATATTACCTCCTGAATCATTGGTATAAAAATGCAACATCTATAGAATTTTATTCTATAACTGTCATTCTAAGATCTGTGATGGTTTAATATTTTTTAGATTTTAATTATATCTTAAACTCTGCAAATAAATGTCGTGTGGAAAAGGTTGAACATAAAGAAGATAATACTTTAGTTGCAATCTCTTTTCTGCTTCGTCAATGCATTAGATTAAACTTGAATACATCAATATATATAAGTTTGTTTGCGCTTTTTGTAAAATAATTGAAATACATATAAAAATGGAAATATAGAAACCATAAGTGACGAAAAAAAAATGAAAAATGAAGATGGCATCCTAAAAATACAAAAGTAAGTGAAAAGAAAAACTCAATTTACGTATGACATAAAAAGTTATTTTTTTCTTGGGATTGTACTCACCATTAACTGTTGAATACACCAGCAACGCTTTGCTGAATTCAAATTAGGACATTTTATAGTTTAACATGTATCTATACATGTATATATATATATATATATATATATAGACGAATTATATATAGTCTAAATTGAATATCAAACCTATGATTGCGTTGGAAAAAAACCGCAATTTTTTTACGTGTGTATGTAAAACAAATTTCTTGGTAGAGGGGTCTAAATACAGCACAAACAATGTTTTCCATTTGTACGCCATATCCGGATTTCGACAATTAATGTCTCTTCAGTGATGTTAGAGATCGAAACGGTATTTGGAAGGCCATATAATTTTCCTCAACTTAGGATAGACTCTTGCATTTAAAAGAGTCGAATTAGGATGAACAGATCATATAAACCCAAAGGAAAATATAATACAAGTCCAAACGAAAAAATATAAACAAGTCTAAATTGAAAACAACGTTCAAACCTATGATTGCGTTGGATAAAAACCGCAATTTATATATATATATATATAAGTCTAAAGATTTGCACAACGGTACTAATATAAGATGGTATTATACGAAGATGTTGTTATTAAATCGTGTTGACAAATAATTCGGCTTAACAAATAGCCTTCATCAAACGTCTGAATAAAAGTCAACGATCATTCAACGATGTCTGACTTGCAAACAAATACTAAATACCCAGACTTTTTAAAGTCACTCCACCGGTACAGAATACACCATATTTTGCAATGTTAATTGCAAGACAACAAATGCTGTGTATCTTCTACAGTGTAAAGGTGGTAAACAGTATGTTGGCGAGTCAGAACAGCCATTTCACAAACGAATGAACGGCCATCGTAGCGACTACCAATGCAAGCCAGACCTCACCCTCAGTCGACATTTGAGATCCCATGGCCACACTAAGGCAGATCTCAATCGACTGACCATTACAATCATTGACCACAACACTGCTTGGTCTAGGGAGGATAGACTCACTCGGGAAAGATTTTGGATAAGAAAATAAAAAACTTTGGCACCAAATGGGATAAATGAAAAGATGTAGTTCGAATCCGCGCAGTGCTTTACATTTGGGTTATATTACTTATTGCTACAGTCTCTGCTTCTATTTCTGTACCTTGATCAGCTCTGAAAACTTTTGTAATTATATTAGGTTAAATTGCTTGGTTCTATTCATTTTGGAGGGATGTAAAAGTACCCAGTCACGTTCAACTATTTAACCTTAGGCGAAATTTATTATTATATTTTTTAAACTGCTATTTATTTGGGATGTTTAAATACTCTGTTGTAATTACTCTACCGTTGTCAAATTTGAAATATTTACAAACTTAGATCGGTCAGTGCTGTTTATTTGGAATGTTTATTGACGCAATCGATCTTGTAACATCGTAACTGTCATCACCTTTTAAATTCTAGAATTGTGCTAGTTCATATCGCACATTACTATTTTTATTTGAAGCATATCTTTGCAGTCTCTGTTGTAAATAGCTATATAACCTATGTCATGTTTAAAATTTTTTGAATTGTACAAGCGTCTAAACTATGATGTTCGGTTTAACTGTTTTATTGTATAAATTTCAAGATTGTTATAGTTTAATCAAAGTAGATTGATATGATTCATTTGACATCCATGATCATAATCATACTGATGAAGGATATCTGTTATCCGAAATATTTATAAATAATTATAGTTTCCTTTTTTTGTTATTGGTGTTGTTTTGTACACTTTTTAAAAGAGTTATGCTCCTTAGAAATATTGAATTTATGGAAAATGGCCTAGTTAGCGCTCTCACAGGTACAATTCTTGTCAGATTTCGTATAGCTGTGCGTTTGTTTTTTCTACATATATATATATAAACGCCTGGAAAATGTTGTTTGTGCTGTATTTAGACCCCTCTAACAAGAAATTTGTTTTGCATGCACACGTATAAAAATTGCGGTTTTTATCGAACGCAATCACAGGTTTGAACGTTGTTTTCAATTTAGACTTGTTTATATTTTATCGTTTGGGCTTATATGATATTTGCCTTAGGGTTTATATGATCCGTTCATTCTATTTTGACTCCTCAAAATTCAAGAGTCTATCCTAAATTGAGGTAAATTGTTGGGCTTTCCAAATACCGTTTCGATTCCTAACATCACTGAAGAGACATTATTTGTCGAAATCCGGATATGGTGTACAAAAACCTTTGCACCTTCTGTTTGCGGTATATCACCTTTTCCGCAAGTTTATTGTTTTCTGTTTAGTATTAAATTTAAAATTAAGATCCATTTATTACATCGGTGATCCGTTTATTTGGCAATCGGCAATGGCAGTCAGCAGGGTTTAAGAACATTTGTTGTTCGACCTGTTAGTCAAATGCGTTTTGTTAAAATATACTTTTTCACTTTTTTGGTCTTTTGGAAAATGTTGTTTGTGCTGTATTTAGACCCCTCAAACAAGAAATTTGTTTTGCATGCACACGTATAAAAATTGCGGTTTTTATCCAACGCAATCATAGGTTTGAACGTTGTTTTCAATTTAGACTTGTTTATATTTTTTCGTTTGGGCTTGTATTATATTTGCCTTATGGTTTATATGATCCGTTCATCCTATTTTGACTCCTCAAAATTCAAGAGTCTATCCTAAATTGAGGTAAATTGTTGGGCTTTCCAAATACCGTTTCGATTCCTAACATCACTGAAGAGACATTATTTGTCGAAATCCGGATATGGCGTACAAAAACCTTTGCACCTTTTGTTTGCGGTATATCACCTTTTCCGCAAGTTTATTGTTTTCTGTTTAGTATTAAATTTAAAATTAAGATCCAATTATTACATCGGTGATCCGTTCATTGGCAATCGCCAATGGCAGTCAGCAGGGTTTAAGAACATTTGTTGTTCGACCTGTTAGTCAAATGCGTTTTGTTAAAATATACTTTTTCACTTTTTTGGTCTTTTGGAAAATGTTGTTTGTGCTGTATTTAGACCCCTCTACCAAGAAATTTGTTTTGCATGCACACGTATAAAAATTGCGGTTTTTATCCAACGCAATCATAGGTTTGAACGTTGTTTTCAATTTAGACTTGTATATATATATATATGCTAGTCAAATGCGTTTTGTTAAAATATACTTTTTCACTCATTTGATCTTTTGGAAAAATGTTGTTTGTGCTGTATTTAGACCCCTCTACCAAGAAATTTGTTTTGCATGCACACGTATAAAAATTGCGGTTTTTATCCAACGCAATCATAGGTTTGAACGTTGTTTTCAATTTAGACTTGTTTATATTTTTTCGTTTGGGCTTGTATTATATTTGCCTTCGGGTTTATATGATCCGTTCATCCTATTTTGACTCTTTCAAAATTCAAGAGTCTATCCTAAATTGAGGTAAATTATATGGCCTTCCAAATACCGTTTCGATTCCTAACATCACTGAAGAGACATTAATTGTCGAAATCCGGATATGGTGTACAAATTTTTGCACCTCATGTTTGCGGTATACCATCTTTTCCACAAGTTTATTGTTTTCTGTTTGGTAATAATTTAATAATAAGATCTGTTTTGTTATATCTTGTGATCCGTTTATTTGCCAATCGCCAATGGCAGTCAGCAGGGTTTGAGAACATCAGTTGTTCGACCTGCTAGTCAAATGCGTTTTGTTAAAATATACTTTTTCACTCATTTGGTCTTTTGGAAAATGTTGTTTGTGCTGTATTTAGACCCCTCTACCAAGAAATTTGTTTTGCATGCACACGTATAAAAATTGCGGTTTTTATCCAACGCAATCATAGGTTTGAACGTTGTTTTCAATTTAGACTTGTTTATATTTTTCGTTTGGGCTTGTATTATATTTGCCTTCGGGTTTATATGATCCGTTCATCCTATTTTGACTCTTTCAAAATTCAAGAGTCTATCCTAAATTGAGGTAAATTATATGGCCTTCCAAATACCGTTTCGATTCCTAACATCACTGAAGAGACATTAATTGTCGAAATCCGGATATGGTGTACAAATTTTTGCACCTCATGTTTGCGGTATACCATCTTTTCCGCAAGTTTATTGTTTTCTGTTTGGTAATAATTTAATAATAAGATCTGTTTTGTTACATCTTGTGATCCGTTTTTTTGGCAATCGCCAATGGCAGTCAGCAGGGTTTAAGAACATCAGTTGTTCGACCTGCTAGTCAAATGCGTTTTGTTAAAATATACTTTTTCACTCATTTGGTCTTTTGGAAAATGTTGTTTGTGCTGTATTTAGACCCCTCTACCAAGAAATTTGTTTTGCATGCACACGTATAAAAATTGCGGTTTTTATCCAACGCAATCATAGGTTTGAACGTTGTTTTCAATTTAGACTTGTTTATATCTTTTCGTTTGGGCTTGTATTATATTTGCCTTCGGGTTTATATGATCCGTTCATCCTATTTTGACTCTTTCAAAATTCAAGAGTCTATCCTAAATTGAGGTAAATTATATGGCCTTCCAAATACCGTTTCGATTCCTAACATCACTGAAGAGACATTAATTGTCGAAATCCGGATATGGTGTACAAATTTTTGCACCTCATGTTTGCGGTATACCATCTTTTCCGCAAGTTTATTGTTTTCTGTTTGGTAATAATTTAATAATAAGATCTGTTTTGTTACATCTTGTGATCCGTTTATTTGGCAATCGCCAATGGCAGTCAGCAGGGTTTAAGAACATCAGTTGTTCGACCTGCTAGTCAAATGCGTTTTGTTAAAATATACTTTTTCACTCATTTGGTCTTTTGGAAAATGTTGTTTGTGCTGTATTTAGACCCTTCTACCAAGAAATTTGTTTTGCATGCACACGTATAAAAATTGCGGTTTTTATCCAACGCAATCATAGGTTTGAACGTTGTTTTCAATTTAGACTTGTTTATATATATATATATATATATATATATATAAATTGTATTTCTTTACATCTATACATGTATTGTTTATTATCCTGCTTAATTCATTTCTGTAAATGTTTTCCTTTAAATATGCAAATCCATTGACATACATCTATATGCATTAATCACAGGTTAATACATAATAGTATATAAATATGTATAGTATAATATATTTCTGTATAAAAAAAAAGAAAAAAAAATGTTTTCTTTTGTATTTGAAATCCATCGATCATTAATTTTGTCTCAAATAAAAAATGAGAATGGAAATGGGGAATGTGTCAAAGAGACAACAACCCGACCAACGAGAAGAAAACAGCCAACAATGGGTCTTCAACACAGCGGAAAAAAAATCCCCCACCCAGAGGCATGCTTTAGCTGGCCCCTAAACAAAAATGTGTACTAGTTCAATGATGACGTCATATTAAATGAATGAACTAAATTTACAAATCATATAAAACTAACAAAGGCAAGACGATCACGACTTGGGACAGGCGCAAAAATGTGACAGGGTTAAACATGTTTTGTGAGATCTCAACCATCCCCCTATACCTTTAGCCAATGTAGAAAAAACAAACGCACAGCTATACGAAATCTGACAAGAATTGTCCCTGTGAGAGCGCTAACTAGGCCATTTTCCATAAATTCAATATTTCTAAGGAGCATAACTCTTTTAAAAAAAAGTCGATCGTCCACCATTTGAAACTTGTCTGAGATATTGCCAATATTAACCTATATAAGTTTTATAAAAATCTGACAAGAATTGTATCTGTGAGAGCTCTGACATTGTCTGACGAGGCCATTTTTCATAAACAACCAGTCATGTGAAGCATGTCCCTTCTTCCTTTAACTATATTTTTCATTAATAAGTAATTGTGTAATTGTACAGAAAACTTAACTCACCAATTGATTGAAAGAAACTTGAAACATCCATGGTTAGCTCTCTTCCTCCTTGTGGCTACTAATTCTTTAGTACAAAACAAACAAATTACAAACCTAGAATAAAAAAATTAAAAACTAAATTAACTGATTGCTTAATATGAGGACCAAAAAATTGTTACTTTACATATATTTCAACAGAAAATTACAGATACATGTATGACAGATTGATGGTTGCTTGTCATGCTTATACAATGTACTTCATGTTCAAGTGGCAAATAGTTCATGCATATTCAGTGACCTGCGAGCTTAATCAAAGTAATGCTTCTCTCTGAACTGCATTTATAAATAATTCAATACTTAGCCTACTTTATTAAATCAGTGCTGGAAATTGAGATTGAGGATACTAATAAATAATTATCAGGCCAAATAAAAATATATGTGTGATTCCATTTACCCTACTTTTAAGTCTTAATAATAGCCTACCCTAAAGATTGTTTTGTCATTTTTCATTAAGCACTGTTAACAGTCAGAATGTTGCTCCCATAGACATTATAGACTGAATGTAACAAAAAAATAAAACAAAAAAAATCCCTAAGCCTAACTTCCCTAACTTATTTATAGATGTATCTGTCGCTTATTTACGATGGTATAGACCTTTTCTTTTTTAAAATTCATGAAATTAAACTTCTGTATCAATTGGACGAACATAATAATAATAGACTTATCTAGCAGAAGGTCATTTTCACAATGTCTAACATTTCACAGGGCGACAACTTGTTTACCCGGCTTCTAGTGCCTAAGTGGAGGCAAATATATTTGAGGAAATGTATAACTCATGAAAAAGTCACACCAGAATATCCCCTTGAACATGTTGTAGAGTGATAATTACTGAACAATTATTAACATGACAATCCATGCACATGGCTTTATTATCTCTATCATGTCTATTGTGTCTATCAATTTAATTTTAAGTATATCATGATTGGTTTAAATTCAGCCATTGAGCAAGTTGAATTGATGATTTCTTCTTTCCTGGCACGAGTGTTCTACCGAACTATATATATAGTTTTTTATATGAATCATGCATTAATAGAAACAAGACAAGCGTATTATGTTAGTACTGTATCTTTCAAAATTTGTAAATCAGCCGTGTTTTTCACCTGAGGCTGAGACAAATGAAAATGGAAATCACGATTTGTACAATTCCAATTTTACAAACAAGTTCCAAATTTAGCAAGTTTGAAATGCAGCCCAATAATTATGAGAGACAACGATCAAAGTGGTACACAGTCTATGCTAGAGAGATCTACTTTTAAACCATCAAATGAAAAGACTATAGTCATGCATTGTGTCGGGTCATTATGACATTTGACGTTGTTTCGAGATCTTGATTTTTACATTACTATCATGACTATAAAGTGCGTAGTGATTATTTTATGAATGAACAAAGATTTAATGAATGAACAAGAGCAACTTGACCTCTTTCAAAAAAGAAACACGAATTGAATAACATGAAACCATATTTATAGGGTACAATTCAGTCAAATTTTCAATATTAAATCACCAACTGACATGTTGAATATATAGATGAAACATCAAGAAGGAAATCGCAGGTACAAAGTATAGAAAATGCACTTTCTCACTCGGCCTTCTACGTTCTTTGATAAGTCAAACGATTGTCCTCTTAAATACAAAAATACATCTACAATAACATTCCATTAGAAAACATACAGAGGATTTTTTTAATGACAGATGAGGAATCTATGTTATCTGCTCAAAAACTTTGGCTTGATCGATCCCGGTCACCATGGTCACATGATTGAAGACAGCTATATGCCATAGCATGAAAGCAATTGCTTACAAAAATAAAAAATATATAAACATGTAAGGAACCAGGACGGGTTCAAATAAAACTTTGAAATCAGAGAAAACTCTGCAATTTGCTGCGGATTTGGTTGTGTTCTAGTAAAATATACAATATACTTGCATAAACTAATAATAAAATAAAAACTAGAGGCTCTATAGAGTCTGTGTCGCTAACCTTGGTCTATGTGCATATTAAACAAAGGACACAGATGGATTCATGACAAAATTGTGTTTTGGTGATGGTGATGTGTTTGTAGATCTTACTTTACTGAACATTCTTGCTGCTTACAATTATCTCTATCTATCATTAACTTGGCCCAGTAGTTACAGTGGAAAATATTTTGTAAAAATTTACAAAAATTTACAAAATTTACAAAAATTTACAAAATTTATGAAAATTATAAAAAATTTACTATAAAGGGCAATAACTCCTTAAGGGGTCAATTGACAATTTTGGTCATGTTGGCTTATTTGTAGATCTTACTTTGCTGTACATTATTGCTGTTTACAGTTAATCTCTATCTATAATAATATTCAAGATAATAACCAAATGCTGCAAAATTTTCTTAAAATTACCAATCCAGGTGCAGCAACCCAGCAACGTGTTGCCTGATTGGTCTGAAAATTTCAGGGCAGATAGATCTTGACCTTATGAACAATTTTGTTCCGTCATATTTCCTCTAAATGCTTTGGCTTCAGAGATATGAGCCAAAAACTGCATTTTACCCTATGTACTATTTTTTAGCCATGTCGGCCATCTTGGTTCGCGGACGGGGTCATCGGACACATTTTTTAAACTAGATTGTGGACAAGTTTGGTTAAATTTGTCTTAGTAGTTTCAGAGGAGAAGATTTTTGTAAAAGATTACAAAAATTTACGAAAAATGGTTAAAAATTGACTATAAAGGGCAATAACTCCTTAAGTGGTCAACTGACCATTTTGGTCATGTTTGACTTATTTGTAGATCTTACTTTGCTGATCATTATTGCTGTTTAAAGATAATAACCAAAAACAGCAAAATTTCCTTTAGATTACCAATTCAGGGGCAGCAACCCAACAACGGGTTGTCCGATTCATCTGAAAATTTCATGGCAGATAGAAATTGACCTGATAAACAATTTTACCCCCGTGTCAGATTTGCTCTAAATGCTTTGGTTTCAGAGATATAAGCCAAAATCTACATTTTACCCCTATGTTCTATTTTTAGCCATGGCGGCCATCTTGGTTTGTTGGCCGGGTCACCGGACACATTTTTTAAACTAGATACCCCAATGATGATTGTAGCCAAGTTTGGTTAAATTTTGCCAAGTAGTTTCAGAGGAGAAGATTTTTGTAAAAGTTAACGGACGACGGACGACGACGGACGCCAAGTGATGAGAAAAGCTCACTTGGCCCTATGGGCCAGGTGAGCTAATAAGGAGATGTGGTATGATTGCCAAAGAGACAACTATGCACTGAAGTTCAAATGAAGTGGAAGGAAGCAATTATAGGCAACTGTACAGCCTTCATCAATGAGAAAAATCAATACCTTATATATAGTCATGATAGTAGGCTATAAAAGGTCCCCACCAAGGTTCTGGAAACGGTCATATTTGCCAGACATGACCGAATCTGAAATCTATACCTGTATACATGCTATAAGTCCTAAATGACAGATTGGGATTTGGGACAAATTTTATTTTTTTTACAGAAATAATTTCGGTCATTTTGTTGAGATCCGGTTTCTTAATCGCCATTTTGAACTTGTTTATTTTGGTTATCCTTTTCCTGTCATAAAACTGCCACTCCAATATAGTATTTTAATCCTGAGGGCCCTCCTAATAACTATATTAATGCCTTTTTATTACATGCTTTGGACAGATTTTTATTACAGTATATAAGGCAAATAAAATGTATAAATTATTTTTAAGCTAGGTTCAAAAGAAAATTTATATTTCAAGAGAATATATATATATATATATATGGTTTTACTTTTTATACAGCAACTCCTACAAAAATGCAGCTATAGATATTTGTGGTAAAAATCATCATTTTTGAATTTGAAGCGGAGCAGGTAAAAAATTCTGAAAACCTGTATTCTGTAATAATGTCATACATGTAAACATGATAAATGAAACGCATCGTCAATGTCATAAACATGGCCATATAGAGTCAGTGACTTACTGTATATCACATATGAATATGGTCAATGCAATTTGACATGTTTGACTGCCTAAATATCAACACTAATAAATGTGTCAGACATCACACCTGAAAGTACTGTTAAAGTTGACATTCTGTTGTGAATTTATGGCTTGTTTACTTCCGCTCGTTTCACATACAATGTACTCTTAAAATATCTTATTGATGCTTAGTTTATAATAACATGAATAAATCACAGTATCACAATTACCATGATTACATGTAAATGCATATTCAGGATGAGAAAATGTTAATGAAATATGAACATTAACCCTGCTTTGAACATTTTGAACATTTACCAAATTGACATGCTGAGCTGGATTTTGTATGTGCTAGTTCAGGTACAGTATATACAGTTGGCAGGAAAAAACATTACTATTACACAAGTTGTTATGACTCTGCACGAACAAGGCTTCTCTTACTCCTTAATGCCAGGTGTTTTTATGGAGAAATTTGCAAGTCTCTGACTATGAATATTGTTTACATACAATGTATATATCATTCTGACAGTTCTGTCCAAAAGTTAAATATAAAAGTAAGAAAATGTGGTATGTCAGCCAACAAGAAAATTCTCCATCAGACACCAAATGATGTAGAAGTTAGCAAGTATTGGTCACCACAATCACTGTCAATCTTCAACAATGAGCAAAACCTAAACCCCACTGCAAAGCAAAAACTCTAAATTTTCCAAAAAATGAAAGTTTGTTAATTGGTCGAAAACCATTTAATTTTAGATAAAATATATAAAACAATTTATTTTTTGCACACTCACTCACTACTGTCAGTATTTCAACATTTATCTGCAAAACTGCATAAAATATATTTCCTCTAATGACTCCGGAAGGAAAGTGAAAAATGATATAACTTAACAAAAAAGTCAAATATACATTTAAACAGAATAGAATGATCATTTCAAATGAATAAAGAAGTAACTGTTAGCATCAGTAATTAAGATAAAGCTATCATGTTTGTCAGACTCTATTAGTAATGTTTCAAATTTGTAGATAAATCTAGAACGTATGTTTTGGAAGATCTCTATAGCTAACTGGCGAGTTTGCAAACAGAAATATATGTAGTCATGAAAATAATTAATACATGTAGCAAAGTTTTTCTTCAGACATATTTGCAAGGAAGTCACTGAAGTTAATATTGCATTTGTATAATTAACTTGTTATGACTTCACACCAAAACATTGCACGGTACTTGTTGAAATAAGTCACTTGAAGCAATAACGTGTTTTAGGACAAAAAGTGTTTTACTACATCTATCACACAGAACATAGTGTCCGATACTTTTGTCTCTTCTTCTTCTTCTTCTTCTTCTTCTTCTTCCAAATACTGCCCACATACAACATGATGAATAGTCTCTAACTAAACAAGAGAAGGAAATAACAGTGTGCTTGTTTCCTTAGCCAAAGGCTTTAGTGCAGATGATAAGCCCCAGTACATGATAGTGCGGTACACACTATTGTTTGATTAATTTAAAAGCAACAAAACCATCATCATAGTTTATACATTGTTCAATAGTCCATTAATCGACATCTAAAGTTGCCACTGCAGTTTTCACAAAATTTACACTTGTGTACTAGAGAAGAGAAGATAGAAATTATATGATTTTACAAATATAACGTAAATATTTCGATGCTTATGTTTAAAAAAATTAAGGGTGTTGATTTCATAACAGCTGTAGGAGACGTGACACAATTTTTTTTTTTTTTTTTTTTTTAATTAATTAATTAATATTGGTCAAAAAACATGTTTTAATTAATTTCTCTTATCAAAACCTGATCAAACGGCCTTTTTATGGTCAAAGAATCCAGCGCTTGTCGTAATGTATGATTTTTAATTAGATAACGGTCACGTGATCGTGATGACGTCAGTGGTTACAAGCTGTGAAAATGTCTCAATATGGACGAAGTCGATCACATTTCTACA
Source organism: Mytilus californianus (assembly GCF_021869535.1). Lineage (NCBI taxonomy): Eukaryota > Metazoa > Mollusca > Bivalvia > Mytilida > Mytilidae > Mytilus > Mytilus californianus. The sequence goes on along the minus strand of NW_026262679.1, from coordinate 52,060,045 downwards.
TAATTAAACAATGGACGGTGTTGACATCAGTTTTCAAGGCAACTCTCAAACTTTGGATATTCGACCTTATCAGTTTGAGCCGTTACTTGTGGAAAATAATCAAGTAGAAGATACAAATTCGTCGTCCGAAGAGTCCGACATTGACGATCTTTTAAGCAATGCCGATCGCCTTGTAAACACAAATTGGTTCGTATGAATAATATATTTCATACCCAACGCTTTCAGTGGTTTATTTTTGGCAGCTGCATGTATAACAATTAAGAAAATATAAATTTCTGATTTTTTACGATTAAATTATCCACCGAAAATAGTTTGTTTCCCTCTACCCTGGAACAATAACGTACTACTACTAGCACAGGCACTAGATATACAGAGACGTTTTTCTTCTTCTGATATAGTTACAGCTTCATTTATATTGAAGATTACGAACTGTCAATAATTATAAATGGGCAGTGGGAAGAAAATATAGTCCATGTTATGTATAAACAAAACACCTGAAGAAGTCTTAGAGTAAACTAAAAGCAAACTTCTAATTTTAATTTTACTAAGGCTTGTTAAAAAGTGCATTATTAGATTGGATCAGCATAAAATACCAATGTATATATGCATTAGACATCATCACGTTTATATGATATATTGATATCTTATTCTAGATATATATACCTCCACATTTAATTCGGTACTGCAGTTTTCCCAAAAAATGTATATACAATGGGTACACAAACTGAAAAATTTTTTTTATGCCAAAGATCAGGAGTCTGTTTCACAAAAAAACTTGCTACTGAATTGTTCGTAAGTCATGAACAGTTCAGCATACTTATAATCAACCTTGGCCAAAAGTTTGTTTGTGAAACCTACTCAGTGGCGGATCCAGCGAGGGGGGGGGGGGGGGGGGGGGGGGTCCGGGGGTTGCAACCCCCCTTTTTTTTTACGATCAATGCATTTGAATGGAGACATAACGTTGGAATCCTGGGTTAGGAACCCCCCTCCCCTTTTATAAATGGCTGGATCCGCCCCTGCAACTCCTGTGTTTTAACATTTTCTATGCTGTGTTTTGTGTACTGTTGGTTTCATTTAAATAAGTTTTTTTCTTTCCATGTTATAGGTGTGATTGTGGAAACTGCCATTCCATGGCAACAGCAGATGAATGTGTATGCTGTTCAGACATATCAGCTGTAAGCTATTTAATGCAACCATATGACTTAAACTGCATTACAGAGCATGAGATCTTTATTGCAAACTGCTTAAACCGTCACGTGTTGCAAGTCAGCATGTATGCATACATGGAGCATGTTGGTCCCTTTGACGACAATGAACCCATCAATAAGTAAGTTTTGAAATTAGTCATGATAGTAGTAGGCTTGGTTCATGTTCATGTTGTACCAATTTCAAATCAATTATTGGTTTATTGACTCCATGATCATGATGATCATTCACTGTTTTCGAGACAATAGTGACTTTAACATTTTTAATTGTACGTAGAGTAAGTACAATTTAATAAAGAAAATAACATATGAACTAAATAATAATTTAATATCACAGATAAACTCATCATTCAAATATCACAGATACAATATATTTATATATAATTTATTTCACAGCATATAGAACATGTAGAAAGACCCTAGTTCTTTCATGTCATTATAATAATATACAAAGTTAGAAAATATATACATGGCAGTACATCTTAGGTAATATGTATCAGTCCTAAATATATCTTTTTAAATTTAATACAATACAAAATGACAAAAGGTATAATGGAATTAAAATGTTTTGGTCTTTCGAAAATGAAAAAAAGATTATTTGTTAATAAGAAATTTTTCTTAACTTACATTGTATGCTTGATGAATATATTCACACATCAGTTAAAAGTAAGGTACTGAAAGTTGTTTATGAATATAATTGATGTTTTGTTTTGTGGGAAATATAGGTTTATGGCATACAGAAGATTTGTTCAGTGGATATGGCATCGTCTGGGACGTCATAACAGGAAGATCTTGCCTGCATGTGTTGTGAAAAAAATTAGGGACAGTTTCCCATCTGAAGAATACTGTGGCTTCAAAAATGCAGTTGTATAAATTAAGTTTGGACTGATAACTATATGAATGAAACACTTGTATTAATTCAAATATGGACTTTTTGTCTTTGCACAGTAGATCCTGTTTTAGAGAAGTAAAATAATAATGGTGTACCTTATAAAAAGTTTTTGTTTTTCAATGCTCAACAAAAATCAAGGTTGGCATTCCTTCACAATAATCAACATGATCAAAGCCTGCAAACTCATCAATATAAATCACATGTAAAAGTTTACGGTGAAAACATCCACTGCATATCATACAAAATCATTACACTGGTTTTGACATTCTTCCTGTTGAACAATCTAACTACTTGTCAAATGGAATTTTATTTTGATTTATCATTAGACTAGGATGACAAAATGATGTTAACCCCCACCCCCTTGATTATAGATTTCCTTAACAATTTTCAATGTGCATACAACATTTAACTGTTCTCAATAATTTTGCTCTTATCGCTGAAATCTGGACCGGTGTCTTGCAATGAGGTCTGCCTTTTGGAATGGCTCGAATGTCTGCGTTAAACTGACTGGAAAGTGGTTTTGAAGAATCTGTACATCACCTGCAGCATTTGAATATGAAGAGCAATCATGTTCCCTTCTAGAAACAACAGCTTGCTTGATCAGTAAAACATAATCTACAAAAAATTAGTCAATATTATTTTTTAGTTTTACTCAATAAAAATGAAATGATGCATTGAGTGTTTTAATATAGCAAAGCCTGTGCGAGCTGTGATCACTTGGTTCAAAAATATGTTAGCTCTTTGTTGCATACCATACAACATGTCTGTTAAATTGTTTTATGTAAATTATCTTGTTTACAATTAGGCCAATAGTTTCTCAATTAAATTGATTCATCTTTTTGATGTCAGGGCCTTTTTAAGCTGATCATTCAGTAGTGTTTTCCTCATTGTTGAAGCACGTAAGTTTGTCTGTAATTGCTTACATACACTTCATATTAACTTTGGTGGATAGTTGTCTCATTTGCAATCATACCACATCTCCTTATTTTTTTTTATTAACTACAACTATGATTTTAATACATACCATATGTAGCTGGTGAAGGTCTGGATTTAATTACAGCTTCTTTGCCTTTCTTTGCTTTGAGATAAACCATGCTGAAGCATTGCACACCATCTTTTGTAAAAGCTCTATCTCTGTTGCAGTTCTCGTTGTAGTGTAATGCTGCAACACACAACCTGAAATTGATTTACAACATTTATTAGAGATGTTCAAAATAAGAATAAGTTTTGTAAGGTTAAAAATTAATAAAAAATAAATAACAAACAACAAATAAAATCAAATATTTACCGTGCAAGCATAGATGAATAGAAGAAGTGCGTGCTCTTTGGTGCAAAGTTGTTCACCATTGAATGGAAAACCTCCAAGACATAGGTCTGGTATACTGGGGATAGCTTTGGCACATCTGTAAGAAGGAACTTGCTCTCAATGACAGCTTTCATTCTCTTATATGGCACAGAACCTAAAATAATAATTTTAGACAACCTTTAAAAAAATGTATATATAGCTCAAAAATAATTGCAGAATTATGTTTAATAAAATCTCAATGGAACAAGAAAGACAAATCTTGTTAAAAATGATAAGGGAAATAACTCTGTTACTAGTCTCCTTATAACAAAGGCAACTGTGTTCTACTAACTTTATAAATTTTGCTGACGGAAATAAAGGTATATAATTTCACTCTGTTTTAGTGTTTCCGATATCTTTCATTAAATGTTTCAAGTGTTGATTTTGTAAAAATATTTAGTCCAAAAACTGACATGAAGTTTGTGCTTGTCTACTTAACATTCATTGTGTACATGTCTTTCTTTTTAAACAAATAATATATACCAGGTACATTTAATAAATACCTTCTTCAAGCCATTGACGGTCTTGCGATAATTCCCCATGGTCACACTTCGGGTAGATGCTGGAGTGCCCTTCATGTTTGTTGCACATGTGGTTCATGATGGATAACCACTTAGCTGCTTTCAAATCACCATCCATTCCACAAGAAGAGGAAATCCAGTAAATGTGGTTTACAATGGATTTAATCCATGGACGGATGTCTTTGCTAAACACTCTTTTTTGCTACTGCTTCTAACTTCTTTGATACTCCTGTAATTTGAAATAAGAAAGAAAAAATCAAACTTATGTCCAAAATGACAACATAAACATTAACAATTAACAATAAACGGCTCGCACAATAATAAATGAATTATTTGTTTGTGACAAAACAAGGCTTTGTATTCATCAGATATGCTTTTGATAACTATGGACCTTCTGTTGAAACTGACTATACAGGTATGGGCTTTGCTTATTGTTGAAGGCCATACTGTGACCTAAAGTTGTTAATTTTGTGTCATTTAGTCTCTTGTGGAGAGTTGTATCATTGGCAATCATACCACATCTTTTTTATAATTATGCATGCTACAGTGAAAATATATAATAATAGAACATAGCATAACTTTTCATATACATTAATAACATAAGTCAATAAAATTGAGAATGGAAATGGGGAATATGTCAAAGAGACAACAACCCGACCAAAGAGCAGACAACAGCCGAAGGCCAATAATACCAAATTTAAAGGTCATAATCTTTTTATGAATGCAGAAATTGGGATTGTTTAATAATATGGGTCAATCTGTCATCATTGTTTTTCTGTGCTATTGGTATATTATATCTTGCATTAGCTTTATTTGTCTATTTTATTTGAAAATTTAACACAAGGTTCTGATGGATAAAACCTCAGTTTGGAATGATTTTTACATATATACATTTTAATTACCTTTAGCTACATGCCATACATCAAAAAGATGTTTTTTTGTCGCCCTGGCTGATCCTCATGTACTTTTTGATTGATGAGTGTCTGCCTGTCACAACTTCTTCAATATTTACGTAGTCTTTTAGAAATCCCAGAGCACGCTTCAGGCCCTCTAGTTCCATGTGAGTTGAACCTTTTACCTCGTTGCTCTACAAAACAAAATAAAATATATGGCATCTCAAATAGACATAACGTTTTAATTATATATATATATATATATATATATATATAAGAGCATCTAGAAATTTATAGAATCAAAATACGAATCTAAATTTATTCGATTTAGTTTTTTTCTTCTAGTGTATACTTCATAGTATCTTTTCCCTCATTGTTGAATAAGCAGTATGGGTATTGCTCATTGTTGAAGACTGTACAGTGACTTATAGCAGTTTACTCCATGTCATTTGTTCTCTGGTTTAGAGTCGTCTCATTGGCAATTATTCCACATCTTCTTATTTTTACAAGATTTATGTTAATTTTTATACTGTATACATTTTAATGATCAAAGCAAATTTTTTAAACCTTACCTGTATCAATTGGAAGTCAAGGATTTTCTTTGTCTGTAGATCCATTAGGGTGTATGGTCCATATTTAGCAGAATAACCTGGGGAATCACACCTTGCATCACCTCCTAGTATTACGTCAGTCCCTCTCAATTGGTCTAGCAAACTGGATTGTTCGGCATCCCAGGCCATGGTGTCTGCTGGTGAAACATATAAATACTGCAGTCTGTTATAAGTCCTCATAGAAAACATCTGGACATTGAGGTGGTCAAACATCCTGAGAACCGATGTGGCGTTGCACCCACTTAACATAATGGCTGTGGCTGTCATTAGGTTGCGCCATGGTAGGCTGTTGTGGCTAGATTGGCTTTTCCAGATGGACAAATGTTCATTTACACACACAGAGTTTGTCACAATTAGGGTTCCTCTGGATACTTGTATCACCGGAACAGCTTCACTACTGCAATATCTGCACACAGACAATAATTCTGCTAGGGCTGACTCGCTTACAAGGAACTTCTTCTGTTCTTCAGGGGTTGCTTTTGCATTAAGACGGTAGTTCATGTGGTCATCTTTTTCATCGCTGTTATCATCAGAACTGAAAAAGAATGTAGTATTACATTGCATGTGATATTAATATGAATTCCATCAAATATTTACAGACTGGATGGTCCTCAGGCCATATTTTTAGATGAAAATTATATACATTTTTTTGTAAACTTACTGTTTCAATATGCTATGAAATGGCAAATGCACATACATGTTCCTTATACATGTTGAATTTCAACCTACATGCAAAATATCCTTTTTGTTTGGTGCTTATAGCATGTATAGCAGGAATTGATACTTGACATATGTTAATCCAGAAAAAACATATCTAATAAACAGAAGTAATGAAACACTTTTAAACATTTTAATAATAAAATAAAATAATAAGCCTCACAAAAGTCTTTGAAAGAAAACAATTTAAAAATTTAATATACCAAATTTACTGTTTTTTGTCCTCAGTATTGCAACTTTTTTTCTGCTACTTTTTATTCATATTGTGTTTTTCCTGGTTTATTTTTTAAAAACATAGGTACATCTTTACTTAAGAATATCAATTTAAAAATTGCGAATGGAACCGGGGAATGTTTCAAAGAGACAGCAACCTAATTGAAGAGCCTGTTCCTAAAACAGGTTTGATCAATTAATATATATATGCTATTTCCAGCTGATCATGATATTGTGTTATACCCCCATAACTACAAAAATGTTTTTTTGTGGTACATTAATTACAACTTTACATACCTCTGGTCATCATCTGAGGGTTGGTAGTCCTCATCACTATCTGCATGGCTGGAAACCTCATCGTCGTCAGAGTTTTGGGCTGAATTAATGTTAGTTGTTGTAGTTACAATACTGGTCCATGTACATTTTGTAATGTCATCATCAGTCTGATTAGCAATTGTACTGTATGTTGCTGAAAGTTGTGTAATTTTAAGATCTGTTTGATGTTTCCTGGTACGTTGTTGTGGACGGAGGTAGGATTGGCTTTTCTTGTGTTTTACTGACTTTGGAGATGGTGGTTGAGTTGTCTGTGTAACCATGCTAACTTTGTATGTATTGGAGGTTGGCAGTTCGGGTTCTGGTTCTGTGGTACTGTCTGGTACTTGTAGTTCTACACATTTTGTGTCTCGTTCATAGTTGTCATATGCAAGCTGTATGATCTGCAAAGAATAAATGTTCGCTGTTAATTAGTTTTTCACAACTTTACTGTGACAATTAAAACATATAGATACAAGTGAAGGTCTTGGATCCCACAATGGTTAATAATGGTCAATTGCATTTCTGAACAATTATAATGGAATTAAAAACATGGAGAAATATACCTAACTTCTTAAATCCATTTTATTTGAGCTTTGATGGATATTTGTCTGATAAGCAATCAAATTCACAATTAATAAATTGGTTCTTAGATATTAATTTAATAATATAAATTAGTTATTTAAGGAATGACTGTAATATTTTTTCTGTCTATGAAGAAATAACATCAAAAATGTGGTGCACACTGAATAACCCGCGTAGCGGGTTATTTTAAAGTGTGCACCACATTTTTTATGTTATTTCGAATAGACAGAAAAAATATTACAGTCATTTCTTATAATTTAATTCTAAATTCCATTTTAAACCGTAGTAAACCATGAAAAAACGTTGATGACGTCACGGTCACATGATAAAATTATGTCTCTGAGCTGATAAACAAAGCAACGTCAGCCAATCAGAAGACGCGTTACATCCAAAATTAAATTATTGCTAAATGTAGAGTTCAAGTTCGATAGTTTATTATAGTCTCACCACATACATACAAGTATAAACACAATATGAAATTTGATACACAATATAAAATTTAGAATGCATATATAGAGATCTGTGTAGAAATATATAATTACTATATCAATTATTTCACCAGAATTCAAGATATATTTCATAAAAATGTTTAACAGGTAATTGAGTTAAATTAAATAAAACAAAAAGACAGGTAATAAATTACCTATCACCTAGCCAAGTATGTTGGGTGTGAAATTTGAATTACTGAAACAGCCCCCAATAAATATATTCATATGTCTTTGTCTTCTCCATAATCATCATTGAAAATGTTCTATGAGTACTGATTTATTTTTTTTTTTTTTGGGGGGGGGATATTTTTATCCCTGTGTTATAATGTGTATATCCTCAGTCATTTATCTACTACTCCCAGGTATGTATCAATTGGATTTATTTGCATTATTTAAGTTAAAACTATATTATTCAGCTTCATGTCTTATGCGATATAAAGACTTGCATACATACACTAGCCAAAATATTTGTTTCTCATTCAAGTCACCTTTTGCATGTTTCACCACAATAACTTGCATCAATGGTCTATCATTTTGATTGTATGACTTGGCATCTCTTCACAATTTCTTTTATAAAGAAATAAAATGATTTTCCATAAATAAAAAAAATAATAAGGGTAAATAATAAAAACTTCTTGCAATACACCTTTTATACCTGCTTAATTTTCATTAGAAAACACAGAAAGAAATCTATGTACCAACTACAGGTTATGTATTAGTTATGAGGACTGACAGGTGTTTAAGTTTTTAATTTGCCAGGCTTTATTCTTAATTTTTTACTTTAAAACCATTTCTTCTCTATTCTTTATCTATTTTGCCCATTATACTCCATTCTTCACAAAGTAATTTTCAGCAACCCATTATTTTCTATCCTCCCCTTTTTTATTCTGCACTGTCAGTCCTTTTTCTCTATTCTGTAAACCCCATATCCGATAGTAAGGTATAGCGTATTCAAACAGGTAAAACAGATATGCATTACGTAACTTGTGTCTGTAACAATTACTAAAGTCTATTTTCCGACCTCACCTGTGCACCCAGCAGGTGATCATGGATGTACACAGATTCAACGCATGTTACGCAATATTGCGTATTACCTTTGTCTTATCTATCACCACCTGGGGCATGACACCTGTAGTTTTCAACTTCAAAGGTACCCTAGCATTGCGGAGAAAGTGTGCCACCTGTAACTTCTGATCGATGTTTTTGACTTTTATTTATGTCCAATTTCAGTGTACACACCTGCACACGTGAACAGGTACACAATACACAATTTTAAACACTGAGATGTATTTAGCTATGCAATTATACACAACAATGACTAAACTATAAAAAAATAATATTAAAAGGGACACAAAAAAAATATTTGTGAAGATAAAAAAAAATATTTACCTCAGCCTTTCTCCGCTTCTCATAAGCTTCCCGCTTAGGTATAGGTGGCCTGGGCTCAGCTGTTGTTGGTTGTGTCCATGAAATGTCAGGTTCCGCATTTGGACGGAGTTTTGGCTTCATGGTAGGACAGCCCTCGAGATTTTTCATCACTTCTGGGTCACGATCGTAACATGCATTTGTAAAGTGGGCGGAACAAAGTCTATGACTAGTGCTTGGTAGGAAGTCCTATCTCTTACAATAGTGTGTCCACGCCTTCCTGGTCTGCGGGCTACTCGAAAAACGGAAAAAACTAATTAAACCGTCCTTCTTATGTCTATTGTTGCATCCACTGGCAGCACACATAACCATTTTTAGTCACTGTCATGAGTTTTTTTGGAAGATATTCGAAAATGAAATTGCGCTAATTATGCCTATACATCCGTCTGTCAAATATGACTAATGAAACTACTGACGTCACAGCCTCGTTCTGAGTGACTTCCGGGATTGAAAAATGCATAATTAGTAGGTCGACAGATCGATACATTTAAATTCATATTTTATCCATTTAAACGATACTTATATTGCTATCGATGTTTTTTGGGGTATTTATGTATAAATAAATATTTATGGAAAATAAAAAAAAAATTAAAAAATCATGTCACATCTCCTTTCACACCAAAACATTGCACGGTACTTGTTGAAATAAGTCACTTGAAGCAATAGCGTGTTTTAGGACAAAAAGTGTTTTACTACATCTATCACACAGAACATAGAGTCCGATACTTTTGTCTCTTCTTCTTCTTCTTCTTCCAAATACTGCCCACATACAACATGATGAATAGTCTCTAACTAAACAAGAGAAGGAAATAACAGTGTGCTTGTTTCCTTAGCCAAAGGCTTAAGTGCAGATGATAAGCCCCAGTACATGATAGTGCGGTACACACTATTGTTTGATTAATTTAAAAGCAACCAAACCATCATCATAGTATACATTGTTCAATAGTCCATTAATCAACATCTAAAGTTGCCACTGCAGTTTTCACAAAATTCACACTTGTGTACTAGAGAAGAGAAGACAGAAATTGTATGATTTTACAAATGTAACGTAAATATTTCGATGCTTATGTTTAAAAAACTAAGGGTGTTGATTTCTAAATAGCTGTATACACCCCCACCTTCTATAATGAAAATGCTTGGTAGATGTTTGTCGGTATTATGAATGATCATAGGAGTTATTTTGCAAACAAACATTCTTGTACAGCTCAGGAATATTTTTAACTAAAGATAGTTAACGTATCTTCAAAGAAATGTACTTACGTTACTTCTTGAAATGCTATCAGACTTTTGCATGTAAGTATTATTAAATGACAAATGACGCAAATTAATAGCGTGGGTATTTTCGGAAGCTATCGGGATTCTTCATCACTATAACCGTAACGAATGACTAACGACGAATACGAAAGTCTTACATTCTTAACATAGAAAGTTGATTTGATTTTTGTTATTTCAATAAAAAAATAATTTATAAATAATTTTCACTCTTGCTATTTATATCAAGGATTTTAAAGTAAGTTTCTATACAAATCATTGATTTATTAAAGTAATAATCACAGAACACATACACCATGTTTACAAACATATACCGTATTTATACATATATTTATTTGTTTATTTAAACATTCATTGTTATTATTTTATAAATAATATTATTTCGGTTTCTTTTAAGATCCTCTGCTTGTCAAAGGGAAGCAATCCCTGTATTGTTCTATTGCACTGAACGGTACTAGACGTTTAATGTACTGATTTGTACAAACACGCTCTTAACGGTACTTAATTAACTGCTAGTTGTCGTTTCTTAATTACCTGAACCAGTACTGTCCGATACTTGATCGCTCGCGGTAGCCAGTGCACTGAACATCAACTGAACGACTGAATAAGATCTTGACATTTTTCCTTGCGATGAATTCAGACATTTAAGAGTTGTTCAGTTTATAATGACCGTTTCAGTAGTGAAAACAGTTACTTCTGATGGGAGTGGCCACTTGCAAAAGTCAAGTGCAATTTCGAAAAAAACAAAGATCGGGCAAATGTATGATTAATTGATCATTATTAAATCCCTAAATTCTGAGATACAGATAATTGGGTAATAATGTTTTCCTTCACGTATCCATTCTTCGCAGATTCGGATCTCCATCTGCCATGTTTTTTAAACACTATATCTGATATTCCGGCATTTGCGGCAGAGGATGCCCCTCTAGAACAAAGTGAATGTAATCCAAACCTTTTTCTTATCCAATCCTATGGCTTCCAACTTCTCCTATATCAATTACCTTGCGCTAGTGTACAAAATGTGACCATCGCAACGTAATTTATAGATTTTCAATTTTAAGCAATATGTAATTTGTCGAAAAATAAATTTTTCATCATTAAGATCTATTTTAGATAATGATATATAATGAGATAACATCTTTACTGGACTTGTATTTTTATTTGTTTTTGAAATAATAACATTGCTTCCTTTTCTGTATTTGTCCGTTTTGCTTTTTTCAATAGAATTCCTTTTAAACTTTGCCTTTAACCAAGGAAAGACTCGTTTAATTGTTAAATTTTATTTCGTTGTAACACTTCCGGGACTAAATGAGACTTTAAAACCATACTGATAAAACTGAATACTAAGGATAAGAATTATAATCTCTTACCCAATGATTAATTCTGCAACACAGTTAAGCAGAAAGAATTTTCATCTTTTTCAATCTTTTTATTATAATATTTCGCAAAGGTTTTTTCGTCTGACCATCCTGCTTTTTGTAGAATATGAGAAATAGGTACTGCATGCATCTTTGCTTTGGAAACTGATGCAGATCTAACACTGTGAGATTTGAAAATAGTTGTGTCAATAATAGTTTTCGTCATTACTACTTTTAACCATCTAGAGATTGTATCTCTGGAAACAGGTTCATGTGGTTTGACATAACTTAAAAGTAACGGTTCATGTTTCCCTCTAAAAAATTTGGTACGAAATACATATTCTTGGTACACCGTATATACACAGTCTCCTATCTGGAGGGTAAGCCTTTACATTTACAGCTGGTTCCTTATAACCAGGTCGGCTTTGTTTTATTAGTCCATTCAAAACAAAAATAAATTCTCCCTTCACTTTATGTACATGATTAATATTCATTAAATGAATTGATTGAGCTCGAGATGCATTTGTCAAAGGTATTAACATAGTAAGTTTTAATGTTAAATCTTTCAATTTCAAATATTTCACTGTTGATAAGCTACGCAAAAAATTAAATACTTTACTAACGTCCCATGTAGATTCATATCTATGTCTGGGTGGACGAAGATTAAAAATTCCTTTCATGTATCGTATCACCATTGAATGCCGTCAATAGTAACTCCTAATGACGAAAGTGCCCCTCGTGCCAAATTTAAAATACTGTTTCCAAGATTACCTTCCTTGAATAAAGTTGTAAAGAATTCAAGCACTGTTCCTACATAAATTTGAAAGCAATTAATGTGTTTTTTGTTACAATATTTGAACCATTTTCTGATATACACTTGGTACTGTTTCTTTGTACCTGATATCCAAGACGACATGAGTATCTGGGTTGTTTCTTGAGAAAGTCCTCGTTCTCTGAAGCTACTCCTGACACTGGGCATGCAATTAGTTTCATTTTCTTGTGTAAGGATGAACAGAATGCTGATCGTGAGGCAGACTCAAAATCTTCTTGCTCTTTGGAAGACCGATTGGATTGTCTTGGAAACCAGGCTTGTGTCTGCCATAAGGTAGCTATTATTATTTCTCTGGCACCGTCCTATCTGATTCTGAAAATGCAGCGACTCAATAAACTGAAAGGAGGAAACAAATAGACAATCTGAAAGTTTGACCAATTTATACTAAAAGCATCAATAAATGTAAATAATGGGTCTGGCTTCCAAGAACAGTATTTTCCTAATTGAAAGTTTAATCTAGATGTAATCAAATCAATAACTGGCATTTGCAATAACATACATAATTGGTCAAAAACAGACCTTTTCAATTTCCGTTCTAACTTGCTATATGAGTGCATGTCAACCAGATCCCATTATCTTTACAAAATAACCAATTTTGTTGTGTAATTGTGTTGCAATCTATGGACTTTGTGCCGCCCATGTTTGATATGTAGACCACTGCCGTTGTATTGTCTGTAAGAGCCTTAACATGCTTATTTCTGATCAGATGAAGAAAAGATTTTAATGTAAAATATATAGCTAGTGTTTCTAAATAGTTTATGTGATTTTTAGATTCCTCATCTGTCCATCTACCTTCTATTTCATTATCAATCAATATGCCACCTCATCCTAATAATGACGCATCTGTCTGTATAACACTTTGTGGACTGCCGTGACTTATATGTCTTACTTCTGGAGACACATTAGCAATTGACAATTCTAAATCTCCTTTCATCTGATTAGAAATATGCATGCTTTGTTCAAAATCTCCTTTTGAGTTTTTCAATGCTATATATTCTTTTTTCCTTTTCAAGGCATCGATAAAAATATTTACCGAATTCAATTGCAGAAAAAGAAGATACTATAAGTCCAATTACTTCTGATATATCTCTAATTTTAGCAAAGTTTCTCTGCAGTAACCATTTATATTCTTTTACTAAGTTTTGTTTTTGTCTTCAGTAAGAGTTATAATCATATTTTCTGAATCAATAATGTTACCCAAGAACATAATTTGTTTTGATGGTTGAAAAACAGATTTGTGTTCATGTATGATAAATCCAAATTTTGACATTAATTCAACTGTGTCATTTACATTTTTATTGCATTCTTCTATAATCTCTCCTAATAAAAGACTATCGTCTACGTAACCAACATTTACATGACTTAAAACTCTTAGGACTAGAGTATACTGGTAAATTAAGTAAATATTCTAGGTGCGGAGGAAATCCTATAAGTAAACATGCTTTTTCAAAAGTGTCCATTTTAAAATGATGATACTCAATGTATTCATTCATTTAACTATTTAAGATTCAAAATCATTCTATATTCTCCATTCTTTTTTTGGCCTTAAAAATATAGGCGATAGAAACTGGTCTTTCATTGAATGAACTTCTTTGATAACATCAATTGCCAGTAACTTTTTTATTTCATTTGAGACAATATCACTTTCATCTGAGTTAAAGACAGATACATATTTTACATTAAAATTATCTTGCTTAGGTTCAATATTATCTATGAACGAACTCTATATGACAATGGCTTACAATGTCTAAAATAAATTTGTCAGAGGTAATTTTTTCCCATTCATTGGAAAACTTTTTCAATACACCAGCTTTAAAACAATGACTTACATCATTTGATGTATCTAAAACTTCAGTGGAATTTCTCCTCTCTGGGAGTTTTTTTCTTCGAATTTGGCCGGAACCTCGACCTCTTCCTCCTCGGAAGCCACCTCTTCCTCCACGATAGCTACCTCTGCTACCTCTGTGGCTTCATCTACCATCTCTATAAAAGCCTACACTTTGGCCTCTGCCATAGCCAAACTTTAGTTTGTTTCCCAACTTTGAACAATCCTCTATGTCTCTATCAACTTTGGAAACATTGTCTCCAAAATATTGTTTGTATAAGGTACAGAGTGAGAACACAGTGGCACATATTCTGCCATCACTTCGGCCTTTAAAACATCCCTCCTTTTTATTTTCACTTGTCTATTTTCATGGGCCAATAAAGCCAATACATCATTACAGGTGTAATACCACCATTGATTTTCCCCTATTAGTCTTTGTTAAATTTGCACTTTTCAAAAAATTGTGCAGAATTTATCTTTGTTTCAAATAAAGAAATACTTGGCATGAGTAAAGTTTTATCCTGTCCAGTACTATAGAAAAAATTTCACATAACATTTCATTGCATATAAGAAAATAACCATCACTGGAAGTTAACCAATCAAATTTTCCCCCTTTTTTAACCTGTGTACAAGCTTTAGTAACCATGTAACCTCAAGTTTCCAAAATATTCTATTGAAACCCCAAATAAAGAAATAATGGTGCTTTGAAATACCCAAGATATATGTTTATGACTCAGAAATGTTTTACTGCAATGAAATGTAGGATCAATTACCTACAACTGTCAAATTCAAGGGAATATTTTTTTCGACCTATTTTCGTATGCAACCGGATGTGACGTACTATGATTTGGTGGTATTACACCTAAAGAAGACTTTTTTGTTGAATAAACTGAATGTGACTTTTTTCCTTTGTAATACTGGTTATTTCAAGCATTCCTGTCAAGTTTTGTCATAATCAGTTCAATAGTTTGAGAAAAATCTAGTATAATGTAAGACGACATCTACAGCGATTCGAGCAAAATTTCTTCGAAAAATTCAAACCAAGCCGCATCATGATAGAATATAGTGTGGACCAATAAATGATCAAATATTTATCTCATCTGCCTTCAAACAGTTGAATATGATACAAAAGATGACTTTAGGATGATAAATACTACTAATGGACCTCTTATTCTTCCTTATAAAGTCTCTTTTGGTCCATTTATACCTCTCATTTCCTCAAAATTTCTACTTTTTAAGCCAATAAATAAAATTTTGGGGTAACTTTCACTCATTTATGATAGGAATGTTATTATAAATGATTAATTGAAGTATTCAAGCTGCTTGAACTATCCGTATAAAAGTTTACTGTCTCCAAGGAGGTTTCAATAAGTCCTTGCGTAAAACTTAAATTTACGCCGCGTTCCAGAGAGGGACATAAAAAACTTCTCTTTTGGTGAATAATTTGTTGTTACTGCTTTAAAAATAATTTCATTTACTTAAAACTATATATTTATTAAAGTATTTCTTAGGAAAAATTTTCTAGTATAGCAGAATATAAGAAATAAGGAGAAAAAGCTCCCCAAGACTCTAAGTATGGCTTGTTCTGTCAACTAATATTCATGGTAAAGTCCTATTTCAAGGAAATTTTCTCATAAAATGTATTTTGGAGACTCAATCCACTCAGAATATTTCATTATTTGTAATATTTCACTTAAATAGCAAGAAATTTTAACACATGAGAGTACTCACAAGGTCAAAGGTGCATGTACAGCTTCCCATATTAGGTGTAATACCACCATTGATTTTCCCCTATTAGTCTTTGTTAAATTTGCACTTTTCAAAAAATTGTGCAGAATTTATCTTTGTTTCAAATAAAGAAATACTTGGCATGAGTAAAGTTTTATCCTGTCCAGTACTATAGAAAAAATTTCACATAACATTTCATTGCATATAAGAAAATAACCATCACTGGAAGTTAACCAATCAAATTTTCCCCCTTTTTTAACCTGTGTACAAGCTTTAGTAACCATGTAACCTCAAGTTTCCAAAATATTCTATTGAAACCCCAAATAAAGAAATAATGGTGCTTTGAAATACCCAAGATATATGTTTATGACTCAGAAATGTTTTACTGCAATGAAATGTAGGATCAATTACCTACAACTGTCAAATTCAAGGGAATATTTTTTTCGACCTATTTTCGTATGCAACCGGATGTGACGTACTATGATTTGGTGGTATTACACCTACAACTATCAATGTGTTCTCCGCTGCCGGAGTCACCATTATTGTTACCGTCAAGTGCCATTATGTTGACAGTTTTTGTTAAAATAGTTGCCACTTTGAGAATAGTTTTTTCCAGAAATGTCAATTTCTTATCAGCAGTTTGAGCTCCGGGGGAAATAACATTCCATATGAGCTGGTTTATTCTGACAACTGATAAACCTTCACAGTGTGTATGTCTAGCATTGTTCTCATCTTTCATCAACTCAGAGTATTGCTCCTCGTTCATTCCATTTCTGAACAATTCATTAATGTTATTAGCTAAGACCTCATCAATTTTATCGTCTTTTACCCTGCATGTCTTTGACATAGAAGAGAACCTAGTGTCATCTTTTTTCTGCTTCTTTGCAGGTGATTCAATTTCATTGTCTTGTTTTTCCCCCATCATCATGAGGGTTTTCTTCATCTTTATCATAATTATCATCATAATTATATACCTCTCCCTCATATTCCTCAATGTCTTTAACATGGTCTTTTAAAGACTTGATATCGTCAGACTGTTTTTTCTTACCATCTTGAATCGATCTGAGCATAGTCATGATTGCATCATGATTACAATCATTTGAGGTAGTTGGACCAGGGTTTCGAGTTTGTCTTTCAATAACCTTCGCTTGTTTTTTACCTTTTCGACTCGCGCTTGGAGTGTGCTCCGCCATTCGCGGAAGCCTTTGACTTGCCAGAGTCATTTTTTTCTTTTTCCAGCCGCGCTGGAAACAAGTTTATCTGATAGAAGTTCATCTTCATCTATCCAATCTTCCTGCGAAGACCTTCTTTTACTGGCCGCAGAGCCCTTCTCAATCATTTTCTCTGTCATGTTTCTTAAAGAACCGGTTTACGGTAATCTGCCGAAACCAGGTATAAAGTCGTAAAATTTAAACGAATTACATCCGGTAAATACTAAACTTTTTATTTATTTTAAATATCAAATTATTATTAACTATAGAATATAAATCAACTTCGTTGATTCAATCTAGCTGAAGTTAGAACAATTCAAACTACGTCCGAACTGCCCAAGAGCTATCAGCACACTGAAGTTCACACATGCGCAGCACAATATCAGTTAGTCCCGGAAGTGTTACAAAGAAATAAAATTGAATGTTACAGGAACGAATATATACAAATTCAGAAAACCTCATAAAACCAGCATAACCAATCAAACACATTGTAACAATTTGTATATCATACAGATTACTCCGATTTTTTCAACAAGTTTACTTAAGATTTTGGCTGTAATCGGTTCCTTCTTATTGCCTTGATGAGCTGACCCCGAAAGATCAGTGACCAATAAGAAAGATGTAATCCAATCATGCACTGGTCATAAGTGAAATTTCTCTGCATGTGAAAACATGTTATCTAATTTCAACAATTTATCGTTTGATTAAGTAGGACACTCTGACCCTTTGACCAGACTAGAGACATCATAAATTTACAGTATAAATAGCTCACTCTTTATTTAAGTCTTAGTAATAAACAATTAAAACAGAATTAACTTCTCTGCTGTCTTAAATTATTTTATTCAGCTTAATTTTCAATTAGCAAATAAAATTGGTTTTAAGACAGACAGCTAGATACCATAAACATACAATGTATTCACAAGCCATAGTCGGAGCTTGATTTGCTATATGATATAAAAACTAAACTGACGAAAAAGGTCATTTATTCAAAATCATAAAATGCAAAAAATACATTTTGTAAATAAAACATTTGACATAAAAGTTCATATTTAACATGAAATAATAATACATAATTAATACGAAATTACATCAACTAATATCATATCAATTGAATAAATGACAAAGAATAGCAAAGGTGGGGAGAAAAATCTGCCACAAATCCGATCTTAAGCTGAAAGAGTGGATTCAAAAGCCACTCTAAGGCTGAAAGAGTGGATCTCCCACCCGAGGACTCTGGCGACGTGAATACAATTTATATATAACTTGAAAAATTTACGAGCATGACATTCACATACTGCATGTACACCAAAATATAACACTTTATTCTTGTAAAACGTTTCCACATTGAGCAGAAATATTAAAAGTTCATATGATCATATACCAAGATATTACTTTTAAATTATCTCTTACCGATAAAAATGATTAAAGGTGTTAATCTTATTCCGGTCAGGACCACAGCAATAAAATTACAATATAATCGTGGTTAAGTATATGTTTCAGAATTCATAAATCGTCTTACATCTAGACATTTAAGAATAGTATCCCCTAAATATTTTAGTACGGACACTTAGTACATCAATTAACCGAAACTTTATCTTTAATCTTAAATCTTCAAACAAAATAGAAGTACATTTTTACGAAGCCCTGGATCCTTTCTAAATACGAAGTTTTATATCTGACTATTTCTATATGGGATCATGAGCAACTGATTCTCATACTACACTTGACATTTTTCAATCAAAATTGTATAAAGATCATAGATTTATTAAATTACTTAAGGAAAGAGTTTTTAAATTGAAATTAGTAAATAAATATCTAATGTAGACCTTTTTAACTCCCAGTTATTTTTGTTATTATTGATATGAGATTTTAGAAATATTTTGCGTAACTCATGATTCGGTAAAAAGTTAAGCTTTAGTCATAATCTTGAATATACAGCTTTTTAGAAATTTAATGACTGGTGAATACCACCATTCAATATTAATAGTAAAAATTTATATCGATAATACCACTATAAAAATAACGGGAATCCACCAAACTTACTTATCCAGCACTGATAAGCTTGGGGACTTTTAATTTACACTTCAAATATACTTAATATACATCGGGAATTTGATTTTTCTATTGAAAAAAATCATAATAATAATAATAATGAAAATAAATAAATAAATATATAAAATTAATATATTGCTATACATCAAGTAAATTCATATTTAATTTCTTACAGGCATGCTACAGAACTTATTCTGAACATACTGATATTCCAATGCAATACATTTTAAAAGGTTTATATTGTATATGGTCGTAATAAAGTTGTAAAATGAAAAATATCTTAGAAATAATATTCCAGCTTTTAGTGATTTTTCGTATAATTTTTATTTACCTTGCGATGAACATGATGAAAGTTAAATGATGTAAATTTTAACCGAGTAAATATTTATAACTTATGACACATACTCTAAATTTTTTCTCGAAAGAGAAAGAACCCATTAAATTAATAAACATTTTAGTTAAATATAAAATCTTTAGTTTGTGATGGGTTTACCTCTAAAGACCATAGCATTTAGTACACCATTGGGATAAACCATCAAGTCCTTTTATATATATATATATATATGAATAAATGACAAAGAATAGCAAATAAAGAAAAGTTAAGTAGAATCCGTATGCTGGTAACATATAAGAAAATTAATAAAAGATAATAAAGGTTTCAATTCATCACTTTTACTAGCGCTTTCACTGCTTTTACAGATCTTCAGGTAATGAAGTAATGAATTACAGATCTTCAGGTAATAAAATGATGAATTGAAACCGTTATTATCTTTTATTAATTTTCTTATATAATATATATATATATATAATTTGAATAATTACGAATTTGAATTAAATAGGCAACATTAAAAACCATAACATGATTTACGAACAATTCATGTATACATACAGGAGGTTAAACCGAGCCATAAAATTTAAAAAAAAATTAGTGGTAGCCTATCAAATGTCCACATTGACAGTCTGAATAATGTGAAAAGACAGCATTGGCAGGAGGGCAGGCAATATAGACCCCAATCGTATTAAATAAAGATCGTAAACGTTTTGGCTGGCAATACTGACCCAAAACAAGCATAGCATTTTATTACTAAAGTTCATATACTAGTAAACGTTTTGGCAGGCAATGCTGAAGCATAAAGTTCTGTTACTAACTTAATTTCTTTTTATGCTGTAAAATTCCATAAACGCATTTGACTTCAATCCTTGAATCACGGATAGGACAATTCCATCCATGAACTGCAGCAGAAGTGTTTGTTTTTTCCTTCTTCTAGAACTAAGTGCTGTATAGTTACGAGAGTCCAAGACAATTAACGACATAGCAAACTTTACAGAGATGGTGGAATAATAGCAATTGGTACTTTGGACTTTCATTGGAACTAGGGTCCAGTTGTGTATCCAAATGCTGATCGAAGTCGTATTTTGTAAATTTGTATTTATAAAACAGTCAAAGTAGGCTTTGGTAAGTCAATGATTCTTGTTGATACGACTCGCACGTCTGGATCAAAATTCAAATCTCGAAATTAGGTATGTGTCATTAAGTAATGTCAGTGAAACAGCAACCCATCAACATTCGTATGTTTGTATTATCGGAACTATGGCATACCGCTGATATATGAAAGTATTTGTAAGTTGGTGATATCACGCTTTATTGCACATTTCCTTCAATGGGAAAAAGTTCTTTCGTAGATCAATGCCAGACTCAGTGCTCTTTGTCCATAGTTAAAGCATGAAATAAACAAAATTAGAATGTAAAAGAATGGAAAAACTTAAGTTCTCATTAAAAACAAACTTGATCTTACTCTAGGACCACAAACATAACGCATGTTAAGGAATAGTATGCGATGATGTAATTATCATAGTTTCTTCTTCTTCAATAATCAACCATTAAACAGACATGATGTTTATATATTATGTATTAAATGAAGAGTATGAACTTTAAAATATTATAAGTATGTCTTGTCCAGTGTTATTTTTAATAATAAATCTAGTATAAAGTAAAAGCAAACGACCTTACAATGCATAAGTATTGGCATAAAAATTATCAATTACGTTCATCGCAAATCAAACTATATCATGTACATGAATTATATAAGTTAACATAATTATAATAAAATAATACATTAAAAACATGTATTAAAAACTGACAAACATGTGAATCTAGCTACATGTCTCAAAATACTGGCAATTTTGTATGTAGCAAAAAGATTGATTACAAAAATAATTTATTCCAAACCAATCACCATGACGAAAAAATAATTAAAAGTAGCATGAGTTTCATGACGAAGCAAAAAACAATACAGAGATCATAGACCAAGCTACTACGACCTCTGCAAAAAAAGTAGCATGAGTTTCAGGACGAAGCATAAAACAATACCCACTACATACCAACATATTTATAAAAGCAAATACACAGAGGTCATAGACCAAGCTCTACGACCTCTGCAAAAGTAGCATGAGTTTCATGACGAAGCATAAAACAATACCTACTACATAATAACATATTTGCAAAAGTAAATACACAGAGGTCATAGACCAAGCTACTAGACCTCTGCAAAAACAATACACAGAGGGCATAAGTACAAGCAACCTCGCCCTCTGCAAAAATTAAAATATCGTCCACATTACCCAAACAGGCAAAGACATGTAAATTGGTTCGTAATAAATAAGCATTAGGTTGCGATATAGGTAAGAGACATATCCTTTTTATACCGGTAACATAACATTAAGCAAACAAGGTACACCTGCATAAATTAAAATACTAACAATTATAGCGATTAGGCTAACTTTCAAAATTATAAGCTCCAAACTGACAAACCACCGTGACGAGATTTACGAAAGTAGCATGAGTTTCGTGACATAGCATAAAACAATGAACACTAAATAAAACATAATTGCAAAGGGAAATACACAGAGGTCATAAGTACAAGCAACCAAACTCTCTGCACAATTTGAAATATCGTCCACCTTACCCAAACAAGTAAGGCAAATGGGTTTGTAGCCCAATAAATAATAGCATAGCCTTAAAACTTAAACTGTCTTGCTCTTTCATATGAGAGTGTTTAAATGTATGGAATCGTGAATAACATCGTATATGAGTGTGTAACTTTGCATTCTATCATGTATGGTATTATTATCGTTATGCAAAAACTTTTGTATTTGTAGTTAAATTTATAAAATGAACCATGTCTCTTACAAGTACACAAAGCGGATATACGTTCTGCAAACATTAGGATGCTACATTGTATCAAGGATTCAGTAAAATTACAACATCGGGTTAATCATCAGCTATCATTGTTTATAAGTATGGTAAATAATTACATTTTGATCGCAAACGCACATTGTCGCCACCAACACCAAAATTAATTAATAAATCAAAATCGTGAGATCTATCCGAATGGAAGAATGGTAAAAAATTAACTGTACGTTTGTTCAGAATGTAAGCATAAAATAGCTAAAAAATAAAAGTAAAGTTCGATTTTACCGCAAATTGCTAAAAGGAAATCACTCCAGTCCAAAATTATCCACCAAATTAAAATTTTTAACAAATTGTTTGATAAGAATCACAAGTTAACACATCAAATGCTGATGATAAAAGGAAGTGACCACAACGCACTTACACGTGAACTCGTGCTGACCCCGAAAGATCAGTGACCAATAAGAAAGATGTAATCCAATCATGCACTGGTCATAAGTGAAATTTCTCTGCACGTGAAAACATGTTATCTAATTTCAACAATTTATCGTTTGATTAAGTAGGACACTCTGACCCTTTGACCAGACTAGACTAGATCATAAATTTACAGTATAAATAGCTCATTCTTTATTTAAGTCTTAGCAATAAACAATTAAAACAGAATTATCTTCTCTGCTGTCTTAAATAATTTTATTCAGCTTAATTTTCAATAAGCAAATAAAATTGGTTATATACAAGCTCATATGATAATCACTTGCTTGCATGCTGCTAACTGAATCATATTGTTTACACCACCTGCACCAAGCTTTAAAACCATAATTATACTTTTTTACTGTATTGAATGCTTTTGAATTCAAAACAACTTCTGGCAATTTTGTCGAAAACTCCTGTAAACGAAGATTTTGTCTATCAATATGTGTCCACCTTCCCGTATGAAACAAATCTGAAATATGTATAATAAAAAGAGAAAATAATTTATCTGTATAAAGAAGCTATATCCAAAATAAGCCAGCTAGCACTTAAAATCTATAGTGTATAGTGTAAATCTTGTGAAATTATACAATATTGTAGCCAAGCGACGTGTAGCATTTTTATACACTACATTGACCTTGAACAAGCAGTGTCATGTAGGCAAGCGGCATATTTGTTGGTTTTCAATCAGCATATCTATATTGTTTTTCTGTCCAGGCGGGTGGCATATTTATTTTTGTACTCTAGCTAATTGACATACACCCATTGGTATTCTAGCCAAGCGGCAATCTGTATTGTTATTCTAGCCAATATATTGTTATTCTAGCCAAGCGGCATATCTATATTGTTACTTAGGCAAGCGGCATATCTATATTGTATTCTATACAATCATGTTGTGAAGAAAGTACATAAACATAACCAATTAAACAAAATAAAAAAGATTGTTTATAATGCATTTTTGTTATTTTTCAAAATTCAATCAATTGTTTCAATATAAAGTCACAATCCGTATAGAAAGTACAGTGCTTTTAAAATCCTTTGAACCGATCAATGATTTCTTATTAGAACCATGAAAATAAATGTCTTTAGTATCCATAAATTCAAGAATCTCAGCCACATAAGGTTGGCGTAACAAATTATTCTGAAATAACGAAGGCCAAAATGGCGCAGACTTCCAATTTGGTACAATAAGTGTACATGAAGCATTACAGGCAACCTAATGTTTAATAACTCTACATACCAAATGTATAGAGGGGACCAACCAATTGTTGTTCCCCTTCCAGTCAAAAGAAAAGGCATTTACACCTGATGAACCTGGTGTATATAATCTAGAATTAAATAATTCAATTTTCTTGTTATTACTGTCGGCAAATCGATCAACTGAATGAGGTCCATATATAGAGTCTATAAATTCAAAAAGCTCAATACTGACACCCCAATCGTCAAAATCAAAAATCTTGGTATAGCATCTGCTTTAACATTTTCATCTCGAAATATCTATTCAATATCTATATTAACAAAATTCTTTACACAAATAGAAAATATTGACAACGCTAATCTATGTAATTGCGGTTTACCACTACCTGATCACTTTAACACTTTCCCTGATAACTTACCTTGACAAGTTTCTATACATGATTCTATAGCCTTCAATTCCCTGTATGTCGAACTTAACTCTTTCTCTCCGCCAGTCCACATTTTATGAAAAATTTGATTATCTAATTGACAAGAATAATCTCCACACGCAAAACTGCAAGCATCCGAATACACAATTATAGATGGAACCTTATATTCTGAAAGCATTTCAAATTTAAAGCAAACATTTGATGTTTTCAAAACTGTAACTCGCCTATGACCTCTTGATCCCTCAAGATGAAACTATAGTCCTATGAAACACGTGATTCAATCAATCTATATAAATATCTAGTCATTAATCTGGTCACATTACCTATGACAGGTGAAATAGAAATCACTCTCCCGGTGACCCCTGCTAGAATGCGTGCACTGACAAAAGGCGAAG
Source organism: Mytilus californianus (assembly GCF_021869535.1). Taxonomy (NCBI): domain Eukaryota; kingdom Metazoa; phylum Mollusca; class Bivalvia; order Mytilida; family Mytilidae; genus Mytilus; species Mytilus californianus. The sequence goes on along the minus strand of NW_026262679.1, from coordinate 52,034,879 downwards.
AATCCATCAATTGATTAATACAAGTAATAAGATCAACTACTCTTTGTGAAGGAACTTGGATACTGTGATTCAACGAATTCCAAATTAAACCTAACCAAACAAGCTCCTGTCAAGGTTTCCATACAGATTTTTCTATGTTAACTACAAAACCAGCATTAGATAACGTCTGTGACACGAAAACAGAATCTAAATATTAGGCGGAATCAAAATCAGAATTGGTACCCACAGTTGAACGGCAAACGCTTTAATGGCGTCTAAGTTCAAGTCATTGGTCACGTGATAAAAGGTCAGAGTTTACCGTTTTCTTGTGAACGTGTACACCTCTTGGTTTTTTACCTCGTATCGTCTAATTGTAACTCGTACATAAATAAAACTTGTAGGGTCCAAATCTTGAGTGAATAAGCTTCATTATTATGTATACTTATTTATGAAAGGTGTTATAAAAGTATTCTAAAACAACGATGGAAGTTGAAATTTTTTTTGGAAAATTTGCGTAGGTCTACGGAAAATCCCAAATCATTTCTTAAATGGGTTTGGTAACGTATGGAGGGGTATAAAATATGAAGTAAAACCATTTTCTGCATCTTATATATTAATTATAGATCATAAATTCCCCGGATACGCAATTGTGTCAGCTTATTCGTGGCGAAGCGGAGATCAACGGGAGATAACTCCGTACACGCGTCGTAGGAAACTGCAAGTTCACAACAGTAAATTCGAGTAAAATTAATGATTGTAGTTATATTTCGACACTTTCTTGAATAACCATTCAATATTTTATGTTCCTCTACTCTTGTAACATTAAAATAGTCATGGAATGTTTGAATATGGCATTTTTTCAAGTACCCTAAAACAGGTTTTTGAAAACTTCCAAAGAAGAAAATTATAGATAACTGACTTTTCTCTGAAACTTGGACTTATTTGTATATTCTCAAACACCCTTTTGGTAGATGGAATGATACAAGTCTTTGTTTTACTTTCTTTGTATCAATATTCTAAGAGAGGATATGAAAATAAACTCAGTGTTTGTACATGTTGGTTGTTTAGAACAGTTTGTTTAAATATATTAAAATTTCACTCTAAAATTAGACTTGAATTTTTATATTTAAATAAGTATCTAACATAGAAAGTTGTTAATCTGGTGCACTGAAAATGTTCCATCAGAAATGAGATTTAACAAAGTTATTTAGACTGAAGAACTTGTCACTTTTTATGCTGATCATATGGAGAAAAAAGAGTGATATTATAAATTCTAACACAGCATCAATTGTGAAACAATAGTTCTTTCCTACAGACATTTTATTTTTCAAGATGTGAGGCTTGCCGATCAATTTACATATTTAAGATTTCACTGTTAAGAGTGGAAAAATAACTTATTGACAGAGATTCTGTATGGGAATGTTTCTCTTGATATTTTTAAATACATTTATGTTACCAACTACATTGTATCTTTGTTTTTCTACTATGATCTGCAAAGAGATGGGTTCTTTATGTGTGACCTCAATGATTGTCAAGCATGATTATTGGTAGCCTTTATTCCTGATGTAACAATGGAAAATTCTGAGAAAAGCAAGAACTTTTAAGCAGATCCAGGTCTTTTATAAAGAGAGGGTGGATTATTCCTAATTTCCATATACAGAAAAAACATATTTCATTTCATGCCAAATAATTACATACAAGAGGGGTTTATCAGCCATTTGTCAGCAGAACTTGTGTTACAATAGAATTTAACTTTGCATTACATTAAATTACAATATGGAAAAAAAGAAAATGTAGACAATACATGCCCCCCTCCTCTTTGAAAATTTGCTTGATCCACCCCGAGATAAGAAACTATATAAGATGTACAAGTTCCGTTGCTCGCTCTTAATCAAGAGAAAAAATCTGAACATCCAAAAAGCCAGAAAGGGATTTAAAACATTATAATCAACACAAAGAAAACTGAAAAAAAGCTGTATTGCAATCTGATATCATGCAGTTCTCATAATTCCTATTGCATGTATTACTTCAAGTTTTGATTTTTTTCCCTTATATTTGAATTCATAAGTCCTACAAACAACTGTTGAGTCTTTTAATTAAATTATTGATTGAATAATGAATGATTAGCTAAGCTGGTCTGTAAATAAAGTCTGAAAATGCTTTGTTTAAATAAAAGAGTGTTATTATGTCATAAAATATACTGAATCAACTTCAAATTTAATCCAAATTCATATTTAACTGCTCTAAAATGCATAGTCAATTGAACTACAAAACAAAAACCTGAGACTACTATAACAATTAACATAGAGATTGGTCACTTCCCATGTTATATTAGTCTCAGACAAAAACAAAGCTGACTTAAATACATGTACAGTATGTTCAGAAATTTTTTGAAGAATGGACAACAATGAGATATTTATTTTTCTGATATCAGAAAAAATCTCATAGTATCAAATCAGAATGAGAGTTCTTTTTATTGAGATAATCAATTTAATCGCATTATTTACTTTAATAAAAACCTCATGATAATATCTGAATTTACAGTCATGACTTGTCAACCAAATTTAAGGTTCCTAGGCCTAAATGTGGTTGAAATACAGACAATTTTGGTAACTTTTACAAAAAATCTCTTTTTTATGACATACCTTACAATTTCAGAATAAGCTGCATTAAGTTATATATGTATCACATATAAGAATGCTAGTTTGTATTTTAATATCATGATTATCATGATTATTGCAATAAGTTGTTATTATTCAATTAATTAAAAAAATCATCAATTATTTTTGAATTGATAGATCTGGAACTAGTACATACATTTGTTTTTTTTAAACATCTATATACTATTCATTAGGGAACTTATTCAAATATATTTTGTACAAGACAGTCATGGCAGTTCACAATTACAGTGGTCATTATAAACATAATGACACAATTTATACAACCAAATCTTATTGTTGATATATGTTAACTGAAATCATTGCAGAATTTTTCTTTCAAATGATTTAATGTTTGTTAGTCACTTACTTTAAATACTTAACCTGTACTAAAATAAAGAGATGTGGTATGATTGCCAATGAGATAACGGTATAGAAACTATCCACCAGAGTCCAAATGTCTGTTAGCAGTTAAATTATAAGTCACTTTACAGACATCAACAATGAATACATTGCATTGTTATCAGGCAGATGAGGAAAAAGAGTAATGATAGCTTTTAGCTTACTACATGTACAAGAGAATATAAGAAATATAATAATATAAATAAGGAAATAATAGAGACAAAAAAGACAGGACTTAGCCACTGGACTATATGTGAAGTGTTCCCTTACTAATCCTTAAAGGAGCTGCTGTATACTTAGAAAAAAGGTTGTTGAGGACTTGGCCACATCAATCAGCATTTTTAGACACTACATTATGGTCGATTGCAATCTGCCCTATTTGCTCCAACCTCTAATGAGTATTAAAATTAATACCTAGGGTGGGAATTAAACCCATGTATGTTCATTTACTCTTTTGTTCTCTATGTACATACATGTACATATATATGAAATATATCAAATGCAAAAAAATGCTGGAATGTAAATATGGTAATTTACATCATGTACATTATTACAGCCTCTTTTTTTAAGGACCTAGTAAAGGAGGTCCATGGACCTAGCTAGACCTATTTCTTAGGCAAGGTGTATTATATAACTCTTGAAATTAGTTAAATGCAATTGTAAAATTAATTTTATCTGCTGTTAAACAATAATAACACGATAATGGTTATTTCTAAGTATTTAGTAACAACAGCGTGCAATTTAGGTAAACAAACATCAATAATCTACCACGTGTTTGTCTGCTGTGCTTGAATATTCAAAACGACCCATCGGGTTTATTTACACGAATTTTTGCTAAAGCAGACAGTTAAACATGTCTGTTTACCTAGTAAGTTCTATAAAAAAATGCATTTGCTGTTATGACTTGTGTATGCATGGAAATATAATGAACATTACATTGATTATTTACCGTAAATATTGAATACACATCATTCCTGAGCTATACACACAAAACACATGGCACTGTTGTAACGATGGCTGGTAACGTATAGCCACTTTATAACAGTAAATCCCATTGGATAAGCTACCCTACACAGTACATAATATGCAAATTAATGATTGGATACGAATTTGTGTCAGCTCTCAAATCGATGGAAAAATGTAAACATTGGAATCCGCCATTTTGACATAGGAAACAAACTAATTTTTAATCTTGGATTAAAGGACATTGCGCACATTGCCAGCGTATCATGCATAACCAGTCATGTGCAAATATATCTTTTAATTAGTTTTATACACTTACTTTTCTATGTTTTAGTTAATTTAATGTTTTAATTTACTACAGAACGGAACATCGTTCTCAAAGACGCCGTAGAAAAAATTATAGGTGGCGCTGTCTGTGGGCGTAAACATTTTACATACGGGTACTTTTTTTGTCGACAAATTGACCTCTATCTGTCAGATTCAGGCGTTTGCCGTTCAGCTGCCCATACCATCACATATGGACTAGAAGACAAGCCGAAAGGTAATACTGTAAAAATGTAAAATTTTCCTTCCCATGAAAAACCTAAGTAAGTTTGACTGGATTTTGCGATATCAAAATGATGATAACCAGACCTCAAATCAAATTTAAAATTGAAGGTATTTTCTCAAAATATTGTAACGCTACCCTCCAATCTTCAAATTTTATTTTGTTGTTCCAAATATGTTTATTAACTTCCCGTAAGTCTAAAATTAATCTCTTTTTCCCGATTTTTGTGTCGAAACTGTTAAAAGATTTATAACATGAGGTCTGGTTTTAACTTCTTCAATACAATCATTTACAATAGCTTGTGATCCAAATTCTGCATTATCAATGGCAGATTTATTATTTTTACTAAATACCGAATTCGGTGTTGTAATAAAAGGAATAGCATAACCATTTTCAATAATGTCTAATACATAAAAATTTGCTTCTACCTTTTTCCAATAATCAAAATGTTTTTTCAGTCTACCTTTTATAGATTGTACACTAATTGATTGTTCATATTCATACGAATCCAGTTGTAAAGTATTTAACTGTTCTTTTAAATCACCTTATCATTGTCAACAAAATCAAAATAATACTTATCATTAACATCTGTATCTGGAACTTGTTGGCTTGTTAAATTTTGGGCAGTTTTTTCACAAGTGACCCATGGTCTGGCAACCAAAACAGATGTCTGTGGATTTAGGTCCAGTGTTGGTTTTTTCGTAGGCACACAAATTACGATCAGGAGCACTAGTAGCAGTGGCAGTAGGTAATGTGCGGGAAACCTCAGGCATTTTTGATCCATACATGTAAATGTTTCCAAATTTACGTTTGATCCTGTCTTGTTCTCAGTTCTTCTTCGCTTTGAGAGCACGACTTTCTGCTGACCGGATTCTTTTCTCATCGTCGGTATCTGATGCGAGATCATCCGAAAGATATTCCTTGACTGTACCCTACCCGGCTGGGGATTTTTCTTCAATCTTGATGCATTTGTTACGCTTGTGGGTTTTGTCTTTGAGGTCATAGCAGATGTCTTTAATCTTATGATAACCACTGTACTCGGAAGCGCGTTTGATTCTAGATATCTCGTGGTCAATGTCAGAAATAAATTAAAACTTAACTTTGTTCCCGGCAAACTTAAAATTATACGAATGTTCTGCTTTTAGCTTTTTCAAAACTTTACCAGGTTTACTTTCCGCTTCTTCTTTCAACTCACGTTTCATAAGTTGATTCAGCAACTTCTTTGGCTGTTTATTGTTCTTCACGAACTACTTCAGATTCGCTACGGGTATTTGAAATAGTCTCTTCACTTTCAGAATTTTCCATGCTAGATTGAATATATCAAAACGTAAGAAATTGGAAAAAGCCTCTATTACACTTGACAGCAATGACTCGAATGACTTAAACTACTATCAAACCACCCGTGCATGAAATTCTACCCGTATACTTTTATATACCCAATCAAGTCCATCAATAAAGAGCAATTTACTGGATCAAAGCATTTTTACTGGTCTTCTTTTACCTTGCCCAATGTTTGACAACCTTTTCAAATCACTGAAAAATATCAGCAAAATTTAAATGCATACTATTATGACTTGTAGACCTGTTCTATTACTGGCGACTATGTGTTTTTCTGTACATCCTTTGCCTTTGGAGGTCATGCCATCCAGAAACAGTTCTTCCATAATGTCTTTATTAACTTCATTTTATAGTTATTCTCTTAAATGAATAAAAAAGTGTTTATAGACTGGTTTAAAGCAATTGGATTAAAACAAGTTATTCAGAACATTTTTTAATTTTTTTTTACAATATTTGAAGACATAATTACTGTGACTTGACTGTAAGTGTTGCTCTCCACATATCGCAACTTATTCAAAATTCTGACCAAATTATGTAATTTCACATATATTTTACTGAATATAAGATGTTTTATTTCAAATGTTGTCTGATTCTTATGAATATAGAAGACTTTTCGAAAGAAAAATTGTATGAAAGCTTAGTTTGGACATTTTTATAGCAATTCAAAATTACTACCTATCACCTTTAGCATGACTATGACAATAAAATATGTATACAAATTGTTAGACTGATTTTTCATAATATCATTAAAGTGGAATCAAAGTCTTATAGGATTGTAAGTATGCTTTATTTTATCACCTTGCACTTTCACGACTTTACAGTGGTTTTCTACAGCAGTTTGTTCAAATTTCTGACAAGTTGAACAGTTTGGTTTTATAAAACAAATTGCAATTTGATCAGAATTTTGAATAAATTGCAATAGGTGGAGAGCAACACTAACAGTCAAGTAACAGTAAAAAGCCCCTAAATAGTAATAGCTATGTTTTTTTCTGTACATCCTTTGCCTTTAGAGGTCATGCCATTCAGAAACATTTCTTCCAAAATTTCTTTATTAACTTCATTTATAGTTGTTCTCTTAAATAAAAAAAAAGTGTTTATTGACTGGTTTAAAGCAATTGGATTGAAACAAGTTATTCAGAACATTTTTTGATTTTTTTACAATATTTGAAGACATAATTAAAAAGCCCTTAACATGGTAATAGCATCGGTCTCTAGGAGTCAATGATATTTGTTTTTGTAGTCCTCATCATTTCCTGTGAAGTCATTAAATATATAATTGTAAAAGAACACTATCACAAGTCTTTTTAAATGAAGGGAAAATAGGGTATCAGTAGCAGACAAGATTTTGATGCCTCCGCCGTCACCGGAGGGGGCATTAAGTGTTATCCTAATGTCCGTCGTTACGTCCGTAGGTATGTCCCAAAGTTCCGTTCTCTTACTTAAGTTTGCCTCAACCAAATGTTATGAAACTTATACACAATGCTTATTACCACATGACACAGATCAAGTTCGAATTTGGGTGGCGTCACTTTTACCGTTCTTGAGTTATGTCCCTTTATAATGTTATATGAAAGCGGGGGCATCATCTGTGTCCCATCGACACATTCTCCATTTATTTATTGAATTTCCCCAAGGGAAGAATAATAAACTTAATGTTGCTATGGAAGCCACCTTGAATGGTAATACAGATGGGTGCGGTCCTAACCTGTACACATGTTAACTTAAAGCAGTCCTTACGACCGCTCTATAGGTTAACTTGGGAACATTTTAGCAGACCTGTGAGTTAACTTTATCCCTAGCAGACCAGACATCATGTCTGCTTTTTTAGGACTGCTGCAGACCATACCTAAGGACAAGTTAGCTAGAGCAGACCTGTTTCCAGGACAGATTAGCTCGACCAGACCAGACCTGTGGACATGTCTGCTTGACCAGACAAGACCTGAGGACAGGTCTGCTTGACCGTACCAGACCAGACCTGTGGAAAGGTCTGCTTGACCAGACCAGACCTGAGGACAGGTCTGCTTGACCAGACCAGACCTGTGGACAGGTCTGCTTGACCAGACCAGACCAGTGGACAGGTCTGCTTGAACAGGCCAGACCAGTGGACAGGTCTGCTTGACCAGACCAGACCTGTGGAAAGGTCTGCTTGACCGGACCAGACCTGTGGACAAGTTTAGTATTTAACAGAGCAGTCCTGTCAATCATGGGGACAGGTCTGCTTTTAAATCGGTCCTATGGATATTCTTTACCACGTTGATACAAACAATAAAAGCAGTCCTCTTTACAAGTTAACTTTGGATCATGTTAACTTTATCTTGGAAGAGCAGACCAGACCAAAGTTAACTTGGGAACAAGTTAACTTTATCTTAGAGGAGCAAACCAGACCAAAGTTAACTTTGGATCATGTTAACTTTATCATGGACCAATCCAAAGTTAACTTTTATAAGAACAGGTCTGGTTTGACTTTTGATAGCAGACCTGGTCATAAAAGAGGGACGAAAGATACCAGAGGGACAGTCAAACTCATAGATCTAAAACAAACTGACAACGTCATGGCCAAAAATAAAAAGACAAACAGACAAATAATAGTACAGATGACACAACATAGAAAACTAAAGACTTAGCAACACGAACCCCACCAAAAACTGGGGGTGATCTCAGGTGCTCCGGAAGGGTAAGCAGATCCTGCTCCACATGTGGCACCCGTCGTGTTGCTTATGTTATTACAAATCCGGTAAATAGTCTAATTCGGTAAGTCACATTCGTGAAAAGGGAAGGGTATTGTAGTTACGACATAAGGAACATATCCGATATCATCTGTGAAACGGTTATTCCATAACGGTCAACCAACTCGTGATGGCGTCCGTAACTCATAAGTTAACTTGTGTGTAGGACTGCTAGTGGCAAAGTTAACTTCGTCCAATGTTAACTTCAATTCTGGACATGGACCTGTCCTGAAGTTAACTTTTTGGGCAATGATTAAACAGTCCAAGGACCAAGTCTGCTTTTTAAGTTAACACAAATTCTGTCCTAGGACCGGTCAAAGCAGTCATAAAACCGATCCTAAGTTAACTTTAACCAGTCATAAAGTCTGCTTACTAAGTTAACTAGCTGTACAGGTTAGGACTGCACCCATCTGTACGTCATCAGTCAAATAGTGTCCTATGTTTAAGAAATAATTCGTGAAAGATGTGGTTGTTACATATTTATACAAATAAGGTGTTTATGAAGTCATATTATAACATGGCAGTCTACAGTTATACTCATTTAACCATAGACTGAGCTTTATAACTCTGATGAAGGTTCTGTTATTTTGTAGATACTCAAACAGTTACCAAGTTTAAGATATTATATAAGAAAAGAATAATGATTGACTATAGTTTTGCTGTGATGTATTTCTTGGAAGGAGGATGTGATCATTGAACACCATTTTTGTTTAAATCGGTAGCAACCAAAAAACCATAACATCAAGTTTTGTACTATTGACCTAGTGGTTTCAGAGATTTTTTTAATTAATTTATTCTGTTTTTATTTCATATGACTTAAATTGAGAAAGTTAAACGAGTTTTTTTTATCAATAATTCAGTTTCTGAACTAAGATACAACAGACAGAAGTGACAACTACAGAGACAGAATGTGAAAGGAGCCATATAAGATATTCACACCAAAAATACCAACTCTTCTGGATAAATTGATAAATTTTGTTTTTAAATAGTATGCCGAATTAGAATTTTAACCCTAATTTCATGGTCCACTGAACATAGAAAAAAGTGAAAACTGAGCATTAGTGTACTGTGGACACATTTTCTTGTTTTTTGTTACTTTTTAAGGTAAATTGATCATTTTTTTTTCGAAAAGAGATTTGTGACCTATATACATGTATATATTACGAAAATTTTATTCTATTTGGTGTTAACAATCAAAACACATACAGAGTTAAAATTTGGGCAGTAAGTCATTTAGAGTTATGCCCCTTTATAATTTGCAATCGTTTTCGTTTCTGCACTGTAACTTAAGTTTGCTCAATCAAATTTTATTAAACTACACAATGCTAAGAATCACAACACACAGAAACAGTATGCATTAGGGAATTGAATAATTTACCTTGGAGTTCAGTATATTTGTTATTTTACTTTTAACCAAATAAAGTTGCCTTTAAAGCTCTGAAAAGTGCAAACCTTGAGCAGGGGTATTCTTATCCCTAACAGACACATTCTTTTTATATTTTAAATACAGAAAAAGTGTGTACATTTTAACTGTTATTTTTTTTTTATTATACAGTTTTAGAGTCCTTATATTTCAGATTTAAGCATTGATCACGAATGATTCTTCAATAAATGAAATGTGCATAATGTAATATGTTCAACAAAATTTGTACCATGAAAGTTATATTTGAGATAAAATAGAGAATGCAAATGGGAATGTGTCAAAGAGACAACAACCCAAACAAAAAGCAAAAAAAGCCCCAAATGTATGACACATTGGACATATTTAATCAGCAATAATAAAAACATCATACTATGCTATATAAGATGATGATGGATGGATGGCTGCTCAACGTCCAGCGGAAAATCTATATGCATTGTCGTGAAATTTTGCCTCCGAGCGGTTTGAATACGTTAAGAAAAGAATCTGATGGCAAATTATTCACGAAATCAAAGTACAAAATCAATATAATTTATTCACATGGATATTTACAAATATCAAATAAATAAATCAGTACAGCTGACGAAATACAAAATAAAACAATTAACCTGTGTGTCAGTGAATTTTGCCCAACCTGGTATTAAATATTGATTACATATAAATAACAGAAACAACAATTTTAGCTAAGGACAAATCCCCGGACTCTAAAATAACTTTCAATGTAAAAACCTAGATTCCGTTATTTCCAAGTCGCGAACTTCATCGCTTTATGACTTAAAAATATCTAAGAATATAGGCAATAATTATTTACTAAAAATATTAACCTTTAGTTATATTAATTCTTTATCCAATATTTAACCCAATTTTCTTAAAAGGTGAGGAGCTCAAAGTTTCACGTCCGAGCTCTGGGCAATCTAAACTTTGCTTACCGTTTTGTTTTTCCTCCGTTGATTGACAACATAAATCAAAAGTTAATGTAATATGAGTATTAACACTGCTTTGTACTAGACCGACACACTGAGCCGGATTTTTAACGTGCTAGTTCACAAGTTAACAGTCCGCAGGAAGACATGTCACCTTACCCGGACAAATTATTCTGACTCCGAGCCGACCAGTCTTTGCTGTTTCTCCTTAATGCCACATGCTTAGCGGAGAAGCAGCAAATACCAATTTTTAAGTCTTTAGTTTGACCCGGCCGGGGTTCGAACCCACGACCTCCCGCACTCGAGGCGAACACGCTACCGAGGCGCTGCTATATATACAAATAGCTAATGCAAGAGTGATGGTTCACTTGATGTTTCTATTCTTGAGGTTTGAACAAATGTACATTGTAAAGTTTGTGTATAGACATTTTCTATGAGTAGTTTGTTAGATCAATCTTAAATTTTATTGGGCTAAAAATAAAATTTTAATTTTTGATGTTGCCTTCCTACACACCTTAAAAGCAGCCTACCTTAAAAAATTTATGACACACATGGTTTCAAATTTGGTTTAAAGATTTGTTCATGCTCTCACGTCATTTTCTAGTCGAAACGTGTTACTTATGTTGTTGGCCAAAAATAAAATTAAATCCCCACCTATACAAGCATGGGTAGGCAACATCAAACAAAGAAATTTTAAAGGGTGGCCTTATATTAATGTTTCTTTGTGCTTTAAATGTTTTACTATTACAACTTGCTGCTTGTATCGATAAATGTGATTTGTCTATCTGTATAATTATATAAGCTATAGCCATCGTATTTGTATTATATATCTTCTAAAGTAAGTGAGAGGACAACCATTTTATATGCGAGGGGGGGCAGAGATTTTGAAAATGAATTAGCTGTCCTGGCAATTTCTGAAAAAAAATATAAGCCCATGACAGGATGGAAATAAATATTCTGTCCTTCAAACTAAAGAGCTACTCAGGATTAAATTGAAACTAATGGTCGTGCAAAAAATAAATAAACTAATCAGGAATCCTCTTAATGCTCTTTCAAAGCTCCCCTTACATATTGTACATGAGGGTGTGGATGGGGTTTACAGAATAGAGAATAATGGGCCAAAAAATAAAGAATAGAGATTAAGGGCCGGGGGTGCTAAAATATAAAGAATAACTGCAAAAATCAAAGAATTGGGTAAAAAGTATATACTGATTACAGAAAACAATTATGTCCAGAATACTGCAGTTATCAAGTATAATTACAAAATAGCCATATACATGTACATTGTTTTTAAAGAAAGGAGAATACAAAATGAAGGACCCCTCATCCATAAACTTATGTGTATATATAGGGACTAGGGATTTTTTTTTTTATTATAAGGGGACGGTCCATAGTCATAATCATTTTCACATAATCTTATATTCAATTGTGTACAAAATGTACATATAATTCACCCTATTTTTTTTACCAAACTTGTACAGAAGTTCTTACAATCAATATTGATCATAGTGACATGTTCAACTTCATTATCATTTCTCAAACTAATTCACAAAAGAAAACCTGTTTACCTTTTTAGAACTTCACTTCATTTAATTTTAAAACAATAGAAAAGACTAATTTCTTTTCTAAAAAAAAAGAGGATGCGAACGTGTGGGATGGAAATGCGAAAAGGGGGATTGAGAATGTGAGCGAACGTGAATTTGGTCGAACGAATTCATATTCCTGATAAGTACTGCACATTTCCTTATTTAAATATGTGGGCAAATGCGTTCATGTGTAGCTATCTATATATGTATTTTTATGTGTTCCTTGTGACCATATGTCATGATATGACATGTATGCATTACAGATTGGATATATTATTGAACATTTCTTACCAGTGGCTAAATTTGTGTTCATGTCAAACACCTGTTGGTGTCTCTTTCCAGTTGGTACAGTGTTTGTGTTAACTGGCAAACTGTATTCATACATTGTATCTTCAAAAGTGCCCCTAGACCATATTTCAATATACGGGTTGTATGTGATAGCGATAACGGGTTGTTACACATCTTACATCCAGCCAGATCATCTGCTAGAACAGAGAGCTCAACAACCCGCCTTCCTTCTCTCCAATCATCATTGTCTCCCACACATACATTTTTTTCGACAAATGACAAATCTGGAAAATCCCGTGTGACATGCTCAGCTTCAGGGCGGACAGGGTTTGTCGTCGGATCGTCCTGAGCCTGAGGTACAGACAAACTAAAACTATAGCAGTGCTCTTTATCTAACTGGTTTATGTTCCATCGCCTAACTTGTGCAGTTGATACATTCTCTCGGAGTTTTGATTGTTTTACAGATCGAAAATACCCCCTCTTACGTGCCATTGTTATGTCACAAGACGACATAAATAAACAATGAGGTAAGTGATTGTTTTGCGTCGTAAAATGAAATATAACGACGATTTGTTTCTTCGGCAGTATGTTAGTATGCAAATGAATAATATACAATTTTATTCCGTGCGTATATTTACAATTAAAAATGCTCATTTTTATTTATTTAGTCGACGAAAATTTACGACATCATACGGCAACAATATATGCGCGGCGCCTTCAAAAACGGCCGAGCGAGCTTCCTTAAATGAAAACAAGTTTTATAAGTATTAACAAAATCAATCAATAATGGCAAAGTAAAATATCATTTTTTTCAATTTTTGAGAATCCTAGAATTATAGAACTTTTTTTAATTGTAAAAGAACATAGCAGGTATTGAGTACAGGGTTGAAGCATTTATTTTAGACCTTAAAGTTAAACGCGAACCTGATAGAACGCATAGCAACGTGTAATTACATTGAAACTATTGGTTCATATGTACAACTCTGCCATTGGTACCAGTAGAATAAATGCGTGCAAATGTAATGCACCACTACCACTATATGTTGGTAAAATATTGTTTTCTTAATTTCTGGACTGGTAATCGCAATTCGTATGAAGTATATTAAAATAAAGAACACCGTCCGTGGTAGTGTATATAGCCGGGCCATGCTTTCAATGTCGATGACACGGCTTTAAACTATCTTCAAGACATATAAATTCAAATTCAAATTCAAATATATTTTATTGTCAATTAAAGACGCCCATTACAGGCAGAATAATCAAGATAAATTTGGTACAAATGATTACAGTGATAACAATGATTTAAATGCAATTAAATCTATGAATAAAATGAAAAGAAAAAAATAAATGGGGAATGTGTCCATGGGACACAGATGATGCCCCCGCTTGCATATAACGTTATAAAGGGACATAACTCAAGAACCGTAAAAGTGACGCTACCAAAATTTGTATTTGATCTGAATTTTGTGGTAATAAGCATTGTGATTAAGTTTCATAACATTTAGTTGAGGCAAACTAAAGTTAGAGAACGGAAACGGAAAATTCAGCAATTTTTCCATTTGTAAAGGGGCATAACTCTAGAACGGTAAAAGTGACGCCACCAAAATTCAAAATTGATCTGTGTTTTGTGGTAATAAGCATTGTGAATAAGTTTCATAATATTTGGTTGAGGCAAACTAAATTTAGAGAACGGAAACCAATTTTGGACGTACGGACGGACGGACGGACGTACAGACGGATAAGGGTAAAACATAATGCCCCCTCCTCTATGGCGGGGGCATAAAAGGACACAATAATGTATATTTATAAATATAATATGTTTCCACGTTGACAAATACAGTGATCCTAAAAATATAGAAAACTGGATTCAAATATTCTGTTTTTTCTGGTGCTGTCATAAGCACATAATAACAAGCAAAATTATAAATAGCTAAATTATGCATCTGTCTTCTTAACAGTAAAATTTATAACTTTACTAAGTTTCTAATAGTTGTTTTAGAACAATATTTAAATTATTAATTAAATTGCTCACTTGATTAAATATGTGACTATCTTCATTGGACATTAGCCAAATAAATTGTGAAAATTTTTATAACTTTTAACTATGTTTGAAATGATGGAAACTCTCTCACTTTCTAAAGATGAACATTTTAGTAGAAAGTGGAGTTCGTCTTCCACTTCTATTTTACAAAGATTACAAATTCTATCTATTGTCTGAAGTCCACTGTATCTACCTCTCTCTATTTCTAGATTATGGTTACTTATTCTGAATTTTGTAATCTGAATTCTCAGATTCCTATTGCCTATAGACAAATAAGGTTCAAAACTTATATTTCTATTAAAAAGTCTATATGTTCTTAGTTTATTTCCAAATGACATATTTTTTCTGTCATCGTTTAAAGATGAATACCACAACTGATTATACTTTAATTTTAGTCTGTTCAAAATAACAATCTTATATATATATGTTTTGTTGACTTCAAAATCACCATTTAAAACGCCACAAATGAATGTTCTCTATGTATGACATACGATTGAAGTAAAGTGCAGAATTTTCTTTTTTTTATTAGGGGGGGGGGGGGGGGGGGGGGCGGGGGTTCAAAATTTACACCGAGATCAAATTCCCAATGGGTTCAAAATACCATATAATGATTAATTACAGATAAATAATGCAGTAATTGTAGACCAATGTTTTTTTGCAATATGATTTGGTTTAAAGTTAACCAGTGGATAAGTTGTTTAACCACTGGTTAACACTATCCAAAGTTTTGAGCAACCAATCCAGTATTCTATCAATATAATTTATTTTTTCAGTTAATACTATGAAAAATCGGCAGCATAAAGTCATACATGTAACAAATGTGGTCATTTCTTTATTGGTGGAGAGTCATATTTAATCCCGATACTAAAGGTATGTCTAGATTAGCAAGATATATAATGGACCATGCATATATAATACAGTTCATTCGTGTTATAAAAACTAACAAACTCGAATATGGTATGGATATAAAAAAAAATACGCATCTATGTACAAGACAGTTTGCTGATTAACGCATACAAAATAAAAATTTGCAATCGTGATTTCTTTTACATCGAGCCTTAAGCGTATATAAGTTTTATTAACAATTCGATTTTATCCGCTTGACCTCATGATTCGATGTCGAAGCAGAATCGGTCATACATAACGTCGCATGCTTTTAGGACGGTGACGTTCAATGTTTAGCAGTATTGCACCATTTTTTAACGTAAAAGTCTTTATTTCTATAATTTGAATAGGCTATTGTGAATTGATTTAAGCAATCTTATCACATATTTCCTATATATTGGTGATTTCAGAGGTATGCTCATAATCATAGATAATCATCTTCGATAGGGTCTAATGCTTTTCACCTACGATTTTTGATCGAACGAAGTCTCGGCTGTATATTTGGGAATTCCTTCAAACTTACCATCTTTATAATTTATAATATAGGGTCTACTTATTATTCAAAGAAATTTTCAACCTCGTGGTTAATGGTGGTTAAAGGTGCCAGTTTTAAATTCCGGATGTAGGATCCGACAAATAAAATAATTGGCTTATCATCTTCAGCATCGTTGTACCGTGTTACCCTATTTGAACAGTATAACTCTATATCATATGATACAATAGTATCATTTCTATGTTATCTTACTTGAATATGATAACCCCATACCATATACTAGCCTATTCTGAAGTCTATGTTACGCTAATTGAATAGCATAACTCATTTAAGAATTGAATGCTTCTTTTTGTAAATTCATTGGGGAGTAAAGGCGTTGACCGAAGTACATTTTGTATGAAGCGCGGAAGCGCTTCATTCTAAAAATGTGCGCGCGGTCAACGCTTTTACAACCCTATGAAGTTACTGAAAGAAGCATTCAATACTTATAATTACATTTTTTCGCTATGATCATGAAAAATCGATTTTTATTATTTATTTCTTTACGGCATAACCTGTGCACTTTTTTGTGATAGCACGTGTCATCATGAATGTTAAACTTAATTGGGATATGAAGGTGAATTTTAGTATGACGCTCAAGCGTTGTTATCCAATCAAACAGTTGGAAACAGTTATGAATCAACTGTTTCAGCTTTAAAAGAGTTGTAACAGTCCTATTATTACTGTGACAACTATTAGAAGCGTTGTTGCAGTCGATTTATGTTAGAGACAAACACTTTTAGAGTGGGAACAGTTACAAAATGACTGCCACAGTGAAATTTAGCAACTGTTACAACTTTAACAAATATTATCACTCATAGAACGACTGTTACTGGTATGAATAGTTTTTTTTTTTTTTGTACAGTAGTGACATTTGATACCAATTACACTTAGCGAATATACAAAACGTAATGCCTAACAAATGAGTATGCATGTGACGCTTATAATAAGAAGACGCAAAACTTATCAACCATGGGATTACTAGTAGTCCCTGGCGTCACTTATAGGCCCTTTGGGAGGACGACGGATCCAACAGCATGGACTGAAGTCCCCAGTGGCAAATGATATCTTCGTTTTGCTAAATGATAAAAGGAAACATGAGACAACTGATAATGCTAACGTCTTTTCTTTCTTCCTAAGAAGTTCCTGTATGAAGTCAGCCTCATAAGAATAAAGCAACAAGTCGGCAAGAAGAGGGGCACAGTTAGTTTCCATCGGAATGCCGACCGTTTGTAGAAAAACCTACGGTATCATCTAATTTGGAAAATTACTTACTATATTCCACAATTTCTATATTCAGGTCAATTTCATCTTCAATCTTTTGATAATCAATGATATCCTTAATATAATATTCTGCACATGGTCTATTTCGTTTTTTTTTTCAAATTATTTCAATTCTGCAAATATGCGTTTTGAAATCTTCAGTATATACGTAAATGATTTATAACTTATCTTTCTTTAATTATCCATTGATAGACTTAAGAAATTATCAAGAAACTAACACGATAGAGTTGACCTAAGGTTGTTTTGATTGTCCCTTTTGGTCATATAACTCTTCATGTCTTGAAGTATTCATACATACATCTTTGGCTTAACATTTTGTGGTTGAGCATTCCTGCTGTAGGTAAACCCATTAAGATGCTTCTGACTCATCAAGTATATAAAGTGTTATTTTTCATTTTCTAGCAGAGTGACTATTCTACTGCAAGTAGACTGCTCGTCCCCAAGGGTATTATTGGATAGGTAATCAATGTTTCGGTACTACATCTTTCTAAATTTTTCGTGGATAAATTTGGTAAACTAAGGTTTTAGCACCCTCAGCCAGAGTTGACCTGTGGTGAATTTGGCTGTTCTTTATATGTCTCTTTTGCATGTTCTGGTCATATAGCTCCTCACATAGTTATACATTTTTGACTTCAGATTTTGGGGTTTGAGCGTTCCTGGTGAGAGTAATTCCACAAAAGCGGTTCGGGCACATCAGATTTATAAAGTGACGATAAATTACGCGTTTTTCAACTTCCAATCTTATTTAATGCCTTTTACACAAAAAACCTAATACGGCTTCATAGCAATCGATGTAAATGAAAATATTTTTTTTTACTTTATTTAAGTGTGTCGAGCAATCTAGATGTATTTCAGTAACTGGTTGCATTCGGTGATACCGTATAGTTTAGTATTGTAGTAATATTTTACTCTGTGAATAATCGGTTATTATATTGCACATGTTTGAAACAAGAGGTCGAGCACTTAAAATATTGGTTAGACCCCCACCGAATCAGCATGAACTTGTTCAAAGTCAAAAGTAAGAGGTTATGCGGAGATTTAGGCTTATAATTTAGTATGCCAGACGCGCGTTTCATCTATTAACACTGGACACTTTTAATTTGCAAAACACTCATTTGCATTCTTGTGTAATTTCTAGTGCATATTCCTTGTACTTAAAATTGTCTTTTTTAATTACTCTTCCTGATTTATTGAATATAATAACCTTTGATTTGTCTATATTTACTGATAAATTCCATGTGTCACAATAATTTGATAACTTACTTAAACAATTTTGTAGACCTTTTGCAGATTCTGATATCAAAACAATATCATCTGCATACATAAGACATGATAAATTTACATTGTTTAATATAGTGGGGTCACATGAGTTGTCAAATATTTTGACAATATCATTAACATATAATGAAAAAAGTGATGGACTTAAAATACATCCTTGTTTTACTCCTACTTTTGATGAAAACAACGTTGTTTCACCTTCTGTAAATTTAATTGAGTATTTAGCTTCATCATACATATTTTTCAAAATATTGAAAAAACAACCTGATAGGTTATTACAGGACAATTTATATAATAATGCTTCTCTGTTAACTGTATCAAACGCCTTCTTAAAATCAATAAAACAAACATACAATGATTTATATAACTTGAAGGCCTTATCAATAAGACATTTTAAGGTTAAAATATGATCACTAGTTCTACAGTGTTTCTTAAATCCAATTTGTTCACTGCAAACAATATTATTTTTCTCTAGAAAATCATCTAGCCTGTTTGATAATATTTTAGTAAAAAAATTTCCAAAACAACTAGATACTGCAATTCCTCTATAATTAGAGGGGTCATTAAAACAACCTCCTTTGAAGATTGGTTTTATGAAATTTTCTCTCCATAAATCAGGATAAATTTCACATTTTAATATAGCATTGAAAATACAAACAAACACTTTTGCATTAATATTACAAGTAATTTTTAACATTTCATTTAATATACCATCAGGCCCACTGGCCTTTCCGAACTTCAACTTCTTTGTTGCTTTCTGTACCTCCTCAGTCGTAACCTCTGAATTTAAAATTTCAATATTTTGATTTTTATAAGAAGATATGTGTATATCTTCATTTTCATATCTATTTATATGATCTATATTCATTAATCGATTAAAATGATTCAGCCATTCTTTTGGGGATATATTACAACTTGGGTCGTTACTCACTTTTTCTTTTAACTGGTTAACTGACTTCCAAAATTCTGATGGGTTTTTGTCTTCAGATTCTAAAATATTTTCCAATAATTTATTTTTAAATAGTCTATGTTTCTTTCTGGTTAATTTATTGAATTCTTTTTTATTAAAAGCAACTTTTTGTCCCAAGGATTATTACTTAAATTCCTAGCCAATTGTTTCACATGTCTGTATTTAACTTCACACTCGTCGTCATACCACAACTTTTTCTTTTTTCTCCGTTTCTGAAAATTTGGTTTATTTGAAATGTTTTTTGTACTTTTTGTTGCAGCACCAATCAAAAAAGAAGAAAATTCAGAAACTTTTTCATTTAATACTGTACAAAAACATTTTTTGTCAAGTGATTTATTAATGTTTTCTAAGTCTTCACATAATTGATTAAAATCAAAATTTAATAAGTTTGACTTGAAAGAAATTTCCTTAGTATCATTCCATCTAATGTTTCTCATATTTTTCTTTAAACAATCTTGTAAATTTGTATCAGAAAATTGAGATAGAATTTTTACATGTATAGGACAGTGGTCAGAAAGTATAGGATTGAATTCATCCACCTCAAAACTCACAATATTTTGTAAAAAATTTGAGTTACAAATGCAATAATCATCAATTGAAGCTCCAATATAGTTATGATATGTTATTTTCCCTAATGAATCACCAATGGTTCTACCATTTAAAATTCTAAGTTGAGCATCAATACATAAGTCAACAATATTCTTTCCATATTCATTTGTGTTTTGATGTAGTTCAGTATTACGAAATTTTTGTATATTATCTGCCACATAATTAAGTGGTAAAAAATTAATGTGCATGCAGTAGTCTCTAATAATAAAAGATTCATCAGTGACGCTTGAATCAAAAATAGGTTAAAAGGCCAAATAAAGTACGAAGTATAAAAGCATTAAGGACTCAAAATTTTGAAAGGTTTTTCCGAATACAGCTGAGTGCGTCAAGTAATGTTTCTTGTCCGTCACTTTTGGTGTTTTATTTCATATTTTGTCAATAAACGTAGTATCTCTAACCTGTTGTACATATATGTCGTGATGACTGCTCAACTAAATCAGTACTACAAATTAAAATTTCCTTAAAACCGTTTCCATATAACACAAAAAATAAATAAGGAGATGTTTTATGATTAACAATGAATCTTCCAAGCATGCAACCAGTTATTTAAATGAATAAGTCATAAAGTTTATATACTGTAGATTGTGAAAATACATAATGTTATGAAAGCAATATACTATTTTTCCCATAATAAGGAACCTTTATCTTTAGTACGATACGGAAAATCAAAGTAATCACTGGAGGACAGATTGGAAGCTAAGTGTGGGGTGCACAATTCCAAACCATATATTTTCCTTTTCGGAAGTTTTGGTTTTCAATGGTCTTCAGCTTCGTATTTGAGTTAGCCTTTTAACTGTTTTTATTCGAACGCCATCGACGAGTCGACACGCTGGTCTTGCCTACCATATTATAATCTTGGTACCTTTGATTATCTTTAGTCTGCCGCTGAGGTACGGTAGTGAAAAAGCAAGATACAGAACTATTTGTGTAGTTGCATTACTGACAATCGTCAGAAGACAAGCAGTTATTCAGAATATAAATATATTTATCATAGATACCAGAATCAACTTTGTACGCTAGACGCGCGTTTCGTCTTCAAAAGACTAGTGACACTCGAATCAAAAAAGTTAAAACGGCCAAATAAAACATGCTCATATTACTAAAGTACAAAATAAGTATGCCACTCAAAAAGTAGGGATTACATTTCTTATTTTAGTTCTGGTATAAAAATGTATTTGAAATGTCACATGATTTCATCTTCCCAATTGACTAGACTCAAGCTGGCAGCCACTTTTAGCAGCCAATCAAGATAGCAGCCACTTTTTTCCAGCAGCCAATTTTGATGATATCTCTAAAAACCCAAAAACTATAACAGACTCGAATGTTCCAAAAATCTCAAAATCTAAGTTAAATGTAATTTAAGAGCGGAATTCGACAATTTCACGGCTTGTAGTGATTCTCAAAGGATTTTTTCGTTTTAAATACCAATAATGATAGCAGCCACTTTTTTTTCGAAATTCTAGCTACCAATACGATATGTATTATTTTTTAACGTCTAAATGACCACAGATGTTCAGCCTTAGAAGTGAACGTTGAACAAACCAACACAAATGACGTCAGTAACTGAAAGCACTCACTAGCTTGATTTCTAAATCCGGCATATTGGTGTCAATGTGTATAGAAATATCTAGTTTCTACATAACTAATATATGTGCAGTTAGCCGCCGGTTCGATATCATATATCCAACTAGCTGTGAGCAGTCGGTTCAATATTCAAACTTATTTGAAAATCATAAAAAATTGAGGATTAAGAGGAGTGAAAAAATACGTAGGAAATCGTTTTATGACCCCTTCAAGCTGTCGTAAATTCTCGTTGTCCTCGAATATAATCCCTTATGTAAGTTGCATAATTGTCTTTATGTAAAATATAGTTTTTATAAATAAAACAACATTGAAGATGTATTTTATATACAATATTTCTTAAAACAATAGAAATATAACCTTAACGCTAGAAACATTTAAAAAATATCAATAGAAATATTTATGGAAAGCCCCCACCTGTCCCAAAAATTGTATAGTAAAAACCTACACACTTTACCGTACAGCGCTGGCGAGGCTTACCGAAAGAATGTAGGGTGTATACATATTTTTTTCCTTAGCAGCAACTTTGAACCCCAACAATTTCCGAATGGGCCTAACTCCCAAAAATTCATTTCAGTGTGGCCTTCCCCAAGTTATTACCTTTCATTTGAGCCATGTCAGGTGGCGAACTTTACCGTACAGCGCTGGCGAGGCTTACCGAAAGAATGTAGGGTGTATACATATTTTTTTCCTTAGCAGCAACTTTGAACCCCAACAATTTCCGAATGGGCCTAACTCCCAAAAATTCATTTCAGTGTGGCCTTCCCCAAGTTATTACCTTTCATTTGAGCCATGTCCGGTGGCGAACTTTACCGTACAGCGCTGGCGAGGCTTACCGAAAGAATGTAGGGTGTATACATATTTTTTTCCTTAGCAGCAACTTTGAACCCCAACAATTTCCGAATGGGCCTAACTCCCAAAAATTCATTTCAGTGTGGCCTTCCCCAAGTTATTACCTTTCATTTGAGCCATGTCAGGTGGCGAACTTTACCGTACAGCGCTGGCGAGGCTTACCGAAAGAATGTAGGGTGTATACATATTTTTTTCCTTAGCAGCAACTTTGAACCCCAACAATTTCCGAATGGGCCTAACTCCCAAAAATTCATTTCAGTGTGGCCTTCCCCAAGTTATTACCTTTCATTTGAGCCATGTCCGGTGGCGAACTTTACCGTACAGCGCTGGCGAGGCTTACCGAAAGAATGTAGGGTGTATACATATTTTTTTCCTTAGCAGCAACTTTGAACCCCAACAATTTCCGAATGGGCCTAACTCCCAAAAATTCATTTCAGTGTGGCCTTCCCCAAGTTATTACCTTTCATTTGAGCCATGTCAGGTGGCGAACTTTACCGTACAGCGCTGGCGAGGCTTACCGAAAGAATGTAGGGTGTATACATATTTTTTTCCTTAGCAGCAACTTTGAACCCCAACAATTTCCGAATGGGCCTAACTCCCAAAAATTCATTTCAGTGTGGCCTTCCCCAAGTTATTACCTTTCATTTGAGCCATGTCCGGTGGCGAACTTTACCGTACAGCGCTGGCGAGGCTTACCGAAAGAATGTAGGGTGTATACATATTTTTTTCCTTAGCAGCAACTTTGAACCCCAACAATTTCCGAATGGGCCTAACTCCCAAAAATTCATTTCAGTGTGGCCTTCCCCAAGTTATTACCTTTCATTTGAGCCATGTCAGGTGGCGAACTTTACCGTACAGCGCTGGCGAGGCTTACCGAAAGAATGTAGGGTGTATACATATTTTTTTCCTTAGCAGCAACTTTGAACCCCAACAATTTCCGAATGGGCCTAACTCCCAAAAATTCATTTCAGTGTGGCCTTCCCCAAGTTATTACCTTTCATTTGAGCCATGTCCGGTGGCGAACTTTACCGTACAGCGCTGGCGAGGCTTACCGAAAGAATGTAGGGTGTATACATATTTTTTTCCTTAGCAGCAACTTTGAACCCCAACAATTTCCGAATGGGCCTAACTCCCAAAAATTCATTTCAGTGTGGCCTTCCCCAAGTTATTACCTTTCATTTGAGCCATGTCAGGTGGCGAACTTTACCGTACAGCGCTGGCGAGGCTTACCGAAAGAATGTAGGGTGTATACATATTTTTTTCCTTAGCAGCAACTTTGAACCCCAACAATTTCCGAATGGGCCTAACTCCCAAAAATTCATTTCAGTGTGGCCTTCCCCAAGTTATTACCTTTCATTTGAGCCATGTCCGGTGGCGAACTTTACCGTACAGCGCTGGCGAGGCTTACCGAAAGAATGTAGGGTGTATACATATTTTTTTCCTTAGCAGCAACTTTGAACCCCAACAATTTCCGAATGGGCCTAACTCCCAAAAATTCATTTCAGTGTGGCCTTCCCCAAGTTATTACCTTTCATTTGAGCCATGTCAGGTGGCGAACTTTACCGTACAGCGCTGGCGAGGCTTACCGAAAGAATGTAGGGTGTATACATATTTTTTTCCTTAGCAGCAACTTTGAACCCCAACAATTTCCGAATGGGCCTAACTCCCAAAAATTCATTTCAGTGTGGCCTTCCCCAAGTTATTACCTTTCATTTGAGCCATGTCCGGTGGCGAACTTTACCGTACAGCGCTGGCGAGGCTTACCGAAAGAATGTAGGGTGTATACATATTTTTTTCCTTAGCAGCAACTTTGAACCCCAACAATTTCCGAATGGGCCTAACTCCCAAAAATTCATTTCAGTGTGGCCTTCCCCAAGTTATTACCTTTCATTTGAGCCATGTCAGGTGGCGAACTTTACCGTACAGCGCTGGCGAGGCTTACCGAAAGAATGTAGGGTGTATACATATTTTTTTCCTTAGCAGCAACTTTGAACCCCAACAATTTCCGAATGGGCCTAACTCCCAAAAATTCATTTCAGTGTGGCCTTCCCCAAGTTATTACCTTTCATTTGAGCCATGTCCGGTGGCGAACTTTACCGTACAGCGCTGGCGAGGCTTACCGAAAGAATGTAGGGTGTATACATATTTTTTTCCTTAGCAGCAACTTTGAACCCCAACAATTTCCGAATGGGCCTAACTCCCAAAAATTCATTTCAGTGTGGCCTTCCCCAAGTTATTACCTTTCATTTGAGCCATGTCAGGTGGCGAACTTTACCGTACAGCGCTGGCGAGGCTTACCGAAAGAATGTAGGGTGTATACATATTTTTTTCCTTAGCAGCAACTTTGAACCCCAACAATTTCCGAATGGGCCTAACTCCCAAAAATTCATTTCAGTGTGGCCTTCCCCAAGTTATTACCTTTCATTTGAGCCATGTCCGGTGGCGAACTTTACCGTACAGCGCTGGCGAGGCTTACCGAAAGAATGTAGGGTGTATACATATTTTTTTCCTTAGCAGCAACTTTGAACCCCAACAATTTCCGAATGGGCCTAACTCCCAAAAATTCATTTCAGTGTGGCCTTCCCCAAGTTATTACCTTTCATTTGAGCCATGTCAGGTGGCGAACTTTACCGTACAGCGCTGGCGAGGCTTACCGAAAGAATGTAGGGTGTATACATATTTTTTTCCTTAGCAGCAACTTTGAACCCCAACAATTTCCGAATGGGCCTAACTCCCAAAAATTCATTTCAGTGTGGCCTTCCCCAAGTTATTACCTTTCATTTGAGCCATGTCCGGTGGCGAACTTTACCGTACAGCGCTGGCGAGGCTTACCGAAAGAATGTAGGGTGTATACATATTTTTTTCCTTAGCAGCAACTTTGAACCCCAACAATTTCCGAATGGGCCTAACTCCCAAAAATTCATTTCAGTGTGGCCTTCCCCAAGTTATTACCTTTCATTTGAGCCATGTCAGGTGGCGAACTTTACCGTACAGCGCTGGCGAGGCTTACCGAAAGAATGTAGGGTGTATACATATTTTTTTCCTTAGCAGCAACTTTGAACCCCAACAATTTCCGAATGGGCCTAACTCCCAAAAATTCATTTCAGTGTGGCCTTCCCCAAGTTATTACCTTTCATTTGAGCCATGTCCGGTGGCGAACTTTACCGTACAGCGCTGGCGAGGCTTACCGAAAGAATGTAGGGTGTATACATATTTTTTTCCTTAGCAGCAACTTTGAACCCCAACAATTTCCGAATGGGCCTAACTCCCAAAAATTCATTTCAGTGTGGCCTTCCCCAAGTTATTACCTTTCATTTGAGCCATGTCAGGTGGCGAACTTTACCGTACAGCGCTGGCGAGGCTTACCGAAAGAATGTAGGGTGTATACATATTTTTTTCCTTAGCAGCAACTTTGAACCCCAACAATTTCCGAATGGGCCTAACTCCCAAAAATTCATTTCAGTGTGGCCTTCCCCAAGTTATTACCTTTCATTTGAGCCATGTCCGGTGGCGAACTTTACCGTACAGCGCTGGCGAGGCTTACCGAAAGAATGTAGGGTGTATACATATTTTTTTCCTTAGCAGCAACTTTGAACCCCAACAATTTCCGAATGGGCCTAACTCCCAAAAATTCATTTCAGTGTGGCCTTCCCCAAGTTATTACCTTTCATTTGAGCCATGTCAGGTGGCGAACTTTACCGTACAGCGCTGGCGAGGCTTACCGAAAGAATGTAGGGTGTATACATATTTTTTTCCTTAGCAGCAACTTTGAACCCCAACAATTTCCGAATGGGCCTAACTCCCAAAAATTCATTTCAGTGTGGCCTTCCCCAAGTTATTACCTTTCATTTGAGCCATGTCCGGTGGCGAACTTTACCGTACAGCGCTGGCGAGGCTTACCGAAAGAATGTAGGGTGTATACATATTTTTTTCCTTAGCAGCAACTTTGAACCCCAACAATTTCCGAATGGGCCTAACTCCCAAAAATTCATTTCAGTGTGGCCTTCCCCAAGTTATTACCTTTCATTTGAGCCATGTCAGGTGGCGAACTTTACCGTACAGCGCTGGCGAGGCTTACCGAAAGAATGTAGGGTGTATACATATTTTTTTCCTTAGCAGCAACTTTGAACCCCAACAATTTCCGAATGGGCCTAACTCCCAAAAATTCATTTCAGTGTGGCCTTCCCCAAGTTATTACCTTTCATTTGAGCCATGTCCGGTGGCGAACTTTACCGTACAGCGCTGGCGAGGCTTACCGAAAGAATGTAGGGTGTATACATATTTTTTTCCTTAGCAGCAACTTTGAACCCCAACAATTTCCGAATGGGCCTAACTCCCAAAAATTCATTTCAGTGTGGCCTTCCCCAAGTTATTACCTTTCATTTGAGCCATGTCAGGTGGCGAACTTTACCGTACAGCGCTGGCGAGGCTTACCGAAAGAATGTAGGGTGTATACATATTTTTTTCCTTAGCAGCAACTTTGAACCCCAACAATTTCCGAATGGGCCTAACTCCCAAAAATTCATTTCAGTGTGGCCTTCCCCAAGTTATTACCTTTCATTTGAGCCATGTCCGGTGGCGAACTTTACCGTACAGCGCTGGCGAGGCTTACCGAAAGAATGTAGGGTGTATACATATTTTTTTCCTTAGCAGCAACTTTGAACCCCAACAATTTCCGAATGGGCCTAACTCCCAAAAATTCATTTCAGTGTGGCCTTCCCCAAGTTATTACCTTTCATTTGAGCCATGTCAGGTGGCGAACTTTACCGTACAGCGCTGGCGAGGCTTACCGAAAGAATGTAGGGTGTATACATATTTTTTTCCTTAGCAGCAACTTTGAACCCCAACAATTTCCGAATGGGCCTAACTCCCAAAAATTCATTTCAGTGTGGCCTTCCCCAAGTTATTACCTTTCATTTGAGCCATGTCCGGTGGCGAACTTTACCGTACAGCGCTGGCGAGGCTTACCGAAAGAATGTAGGGTGTATACATATTTTTTTCCTTAGCAGCAACTTTGAACCCCAACAATTTCCGAATGGGCCTAACTCCCAAAAATTCATTTCAGTGTGGCCTTCCCCAAGTTATTACCTTTCATTTGAGCCATGTCAGGTGGCGAACTTTACCGTACAGCGCTGGCGAGGCTTACCGAAAGAATGTAGGGTGTATACATATTTTTTTCCTTAGCAGCAACTTTGAACCCCAACAATTTCCGAATGGGCCTAACTCCCAAAAATTCATTTCAGTGTGGCCTTCCCCAAGTTATTACCTTTCATTTGAGCCATGTCCGGTGGCGAACTTTACCGTACAGCGCTGGCGAGGCTTACCGAAAGAATGTAGGGTGTATACATATTTTTTTCCTTAGCAGCAACTTTGAACCCCAACAATTTCCGAATGGGCCTAACTCCCAAAAATTCATTTCAGTGTGGCCTTCCCCAAGTTATTACCTTTCATTTGAGCCATGTCAGGTGGCGAACTTTACCGTACAGCGCTGGCGAGGCTTACCGAAAGAATGTAGGGTGTATACATATTTTTTTCCTTAGCAGCAACTTTGAACCCCAACAATTTCCGAATGGGCCTAACTCCCAAAAATTCATTTCAGTGTGGCCTTCCCCAAGTTATTACCTTTCATTTGAGCCATGTCAGGTGGCGAACTTTACCGTACAGCGCTGGCGAGGCTTACCGAAAGAATGTAGGGTGTATACATATTTTTTTCCTTAGCAGCAACTTTGAACCCCAACAATTTCCGAATGGGCCTAACTCCCAAAAATTCATTTCAGTGTGGCCTTCCCCAAGTTATTACCTTTCATTTGAGCCATGTCCGGTGGCGAACTTTACCGTACAGCGCTGGCGAGGCTTACCGAAAGAATGTAGGGTGTATACATATTTTTTTCCTTAGCAGCAACTTTGAACCCCAACAATTTCCGAATGGGCCTAACTCCCAAAAATTCATTTCAGTGTGGCCTTCCCCAAGTTATTACCTTTCATTTGAGCCATGTCAGGTGGCGAACTTTACCGTACAGCGCTGGCGAGGCTTACCGAAAGAATGTAGGGTGTATACATATTTTTTTCCTTAGCAGCAACTTTGAACCCCAACAATTTCCGAATGGGCCTAACTCCCAAAAATTCATTTCAGTGTGGCCTTCCCCAAGTTATTACCTTTCATTTGAGCCATGTCCGGTGGCGAACTTTACCGTACAGCGCTGGCGAGGCTTACCGAAAGAATGTAGGGTGTATACATATTTTTTTCCTTAGCAGCAACTTTGAACCCCAACAATTTCCGAATGGGCCTAACTCCCAAAAATTCATTTCAGTGTGGCCTTCCCCAAGTTATTACCTTTCATTTGAGCCATGTCCGGTGGCGAACTTTACCGTACAGCGCTGGCGAGGCTTACCGAAAGAATGTAGGGTGTATACATATTTTTTTCCTTAGCAGCAACTTTGAACCCCAACAATTTCCGAATGGGCCTAACTCCCAAAAATTCATTTCAGTGTGGCCTTCCCCAAGTTATTACCTTTCATTTGAGCCATGTCAGGTGGCGAACTTTACCGTACAGCGCTGGCGAGGCTTACCGAAAGAATGTAGGGTGTATACATATTTTTTTCCTTAGCAGCAACTTTGAACCCCAACAATTTCCGAATGGGCCTAACTCCCAAAAATTCATTTCAGTGTGGCCTTCCCCAAGTTATTACCTTTCATTTGAGCCATGTCCGGTGGCGAACTTTACCGTACAGCGCTGGCGAGGCTTACCGAAAGAATGTAGGGTGTATACATATTTTTTTCCTTAGCAGCAACTTTGAACCCCAACAATTTCCGAATGGGCCTAACTCCCAAAAATTCATTTCAGTGTGGCCTTCCCCAAGTTATTACCTTTCATTTGAGCCATGTCAGGTGGCGAACTTTACCGTACAGCGCTGGCGAGGCTTACCGAAAGAATGTAGGGTGTATACATATTTTTTTCCTTAGCAGCAACTTTGAACCCCAACAATTTCCGAATGGGCCTAACTCCCAAAAATTCATTTCAGTGTGGCCTTCCCCAAGTTATTACCTTTCATTTGAGCCATGTCCGGTGGCGAACTTTACCGTACAGCGCTGGCGAGGCTTACCGAAAGAATGTAGGGTGTATACATATTTTTTTCCTTAGCAGCAACTTTGAACCCCAACAATTTCCGAATGGGCCTAACTCCCAAAAATTCATTTCAGTGTGGCCTTCCCCAAGTTATTACCTTTCATTTGAGCCATGTCAGGTGGCGAACTTTACCGTACAGCGCTGGCGAGGCTTACCGAAAGAATGTAGGGTGTATACATATTTTTTTCCTTAGCAGCAACTTTGAACCCCAACAATTTCCGAATGGGCCTAACTCCCAAAAATTCATTTCAGTGTGGCCTTCCCCAAGTTATTACCTTTCATTTGAGCCATGTCAGGTGGCGAACTTTACCGTACAGCGCTGGCGAGGCTTACCGAAAGAATGTAGGGTGTATACATATTTTTTTCCTTAGCAGCAACTTTGAACCCCAACAATTTCCGAATGGGCCTAACTCCCAAAAATTCATTTCAGTGTGGCCTTCCCCAAGTTATTACCTTTCATTTGAGCCATGTCCGGTGGCGAACTTTACCGTACAGCGCTGGCGAGGCTTACCGAAAGAATGTAGGGTGTATACATATTTTTTTCCTTAGCAGCAACTTTGAACCCCAACAATTTCCGAATGGGCCTAACTCCCAAAAATTCATTTCAGTGTGGCCTTCCCCAAGTTATTACCTTTCATTTGAGCCATGTCAGGTGGCGAACTTTACCGTACAGCGCTGGCGAGGCTTACCGAAAGAATGTAGGGTGTATACATATTTTTTTCCTTAGCAGCAACTTTGAACCCCAACAATTTCCGAATGGGCCTAACTCCCAAAAATTCATTTCAGTGTGGCCTTCCCCAAGTTATTACCTTTCATTTGAGCCATGTCCGGTGGCGAACTTTACCGTACAGCGCTGGCGAGGCTTACCGAAAGAATGTAGGGTGTATACATATTTTTTTCCTTAGCAGCAACTTTGAACCCCAACAATTTCCGAATGGGCCTAACTCCCAAAAATTCATTTCAGTGTGGCCTTCCCCAAGTTATTACCTTTCATTTGAGCCATGTCCGGTGGCGAACTTTACCGTACAGCGCTGGCGAGGCTTACCGAAAGAATGTAGGGTGTATACATATTTTTTTCCTTAGCAGCAACTTTGAACCCCAACAATTTCCGAATGGGCCTAACTCCCAAAAATTCATTTCAGTGTGGCCTTCCCCAAGTTATTACCTTTCATTTGAGCCATGTCAGGTGGCGAACTTTACCGTACAGCGCTGGCGAGGCTTACCGAAAGAATGTAGGGTGTATACATATTTTTTTCCTTAGCAGCAACTTTGAACCCCAACAATTTCCGAATGGGCCTAACTCCCAAAAATTCATTTCAGTGTGGCCTTCCCCAAGTTATTACCTTTCATTTGAGCCATGTCCGGTGGCGAACTTTACCGTACAGCGCTGGCGAGGCTTACCGAAAGAATGTAGGGTGTATACATATTTTTTTCCTTAGCAGCAACTTTGAACCCCAACAATTTCCGAATGGGCCTAACTCCCAAAAATTCATTTCAGTGTGGCCTTCCCCAAGTTATTACCTTTCATTTGAGCCATGTCAGGTGGCGAACTTTACCGTACAGCGCTGGCGAGGCTTACCGAAAGAATGTAGGGTGTATACATATTTTTTTCCTTAGCAGCAACTTTGAACCCCAACAATTTCCGAATGGGCCTAACTCCCAAAAATTCATTTCAGTGTGGCCTTCCCCAAGTTATTACCTTTCATTTGAGCCATGTCAGGTGGCGAACTTTACCGTACAGCGCTGGCGAGGCTTACCGAAAGAATGTAGGGTGTATACATATTTTTTTCCTTAGCAGCAACTTTGAACCCCAACAATTTCCGAATGGGCCTAACTCCCAAAAATTCATTTCAGTGTGGCCTTCCCCAAGTTATTACCTTTCATTTGAGCCATGTCCGGTGGCGAACTTTACCGTACAGCGCTGGCGAGGCTTACCGAAAGAATGTAGGGTGTATACATATTTTTTTCCTTAGCAGCAACTTTGAACCCCAACAATTTCCGAATGGGCCTAACTCCCAAAAATTCATTTCAGTGTGGCCTTCCCCAAGTTATTACCTTTCATTTGAGCCATGTCAGGTGGCGAACTTTACCGTACAGCGCTGGCGAGGCTTACCGAAAGAATGTAGGGTGTATACATATTTTTTTCCTTAGCAGCAACTTTGAACCCCAACAATTTCCGAATGGGCCTAACTCCCAAAAATTCATTTCAGTGTGGCCTTCCCCAAGTTATTACCTTTCATTTGAGCCATGTCCGGTGGCGAACTTTACCGTACAGCGCTGGCGAGGCTTACCGAAAGAATGTAGGGTGTATACATATTTTTTTCCTTAGCAGCAACTTTGAACCCCAACAATTTCCGAATGGGCCTAACTCCCAAAAATTCATTTCAGTGTGGCCTTCCCCAAGTTATTACCTTTCATTTGAGCCATGTCCGGTGGCGAACTTTACCGTACAGCGCTGGCGAGGCTTACCGAAAGAATGTAGGGTGTATACATATTTTTTTCCTTAGCAGCAACTTTGAACCCCAACAATTTCCGAATGGGCCTAACTCCCAAAAATTCATTTCAGTGTGGCCTTCCCCAAGTTATTACCTTTCATTTGAGCCATGTCAGGTGGCGAACTTTACCGTACAGCGCTGGCGAGGCTTACCGAAAGAATGTAGGGTGTATACATATTTTTTTCCTTAGCAGCAACTTTGAACCCTAACAATTTCCGAATGGGCCTAACTCCCAAAAATTCATTTCAGTGTGGCCTTCCCCAAGTTATTACCTTTCATTTGAGCCATGTCCGGTGGCGAACTTTACCGTACAGCGCTGGCGAGGCTTACCGAAAGAATGTAGGGTGTATACATATTTTTTTCCTTAGCAGCAACTTTGAACCCCAACAATTTCCGAATGGGCCTAACTCCCAAAAATTCATTTCAGTGTGGCCTTCCCCAAGTTATTACCTTTCATTTGAGCCATGTCAGGTGGCGAACTTTACCGTACAGCGCTGGCGAGGCTTACCGAAAGAATGTAGGGTGTATACATATTTTTTTCCTTAGCAGCAACTTTGAACCCCAACAATTTCCGAATGGGCCTAACTCCCAAAAATTCATTTCAGTGTGGCCTTCCCCAAGTTATTACCTTTCATTTGAGCCATGTCCGGTGGCGAACTTTACCGTACAGCGCTGGCGAGGCTTACCGAAAGAATGTAGGGTGTATACATATTTTTTTCCTTAGCAGCAACTTTGAACCCCAACAATTTCCGAATGGGCCTAACTCCCAAAAATTCATTTCAGTGTGGCCTTCCCCAAGTTATTACCTTTCATTTGAGCCATGTCAGGTGGCGAACTTTACCGTACAGCGCTGGCGAGGCTTACCGAAAGAATGTAGGGTGTATACATATTTTTTTCCTTAGCAGCAACTTTGAACCCCAACAATTTCCGAATGGGCCTAACTCCCAAAAATTCATTTCAGTGTGGCCTTCCCCAAGTTATTACCTTTCATTTGAGCCATGTCAGGTGGCGAACTTTACCGTACAGCGCTGGCGAGGCTTACCGAAAGAATGTAGGGTGTATACATATTTTTTTCCTTAGCAGCAACTTTGAACCCCAACAATTTCCGAATGGGCCTAACTCCCAAAAATTCATTTCAGTGTGGCCTTCCCCAAGTTATTACCTTTCATTTGAGCCATGTCAGGTGGCGAACTTTACCGTACAGCGCTGGCGAGGCTTACCGAAAGAATGTAGGGTGTATACATATTTTTTTCCTTAGCAGCAACTTTGAACCCCAACAATTTCCGAATGGGCCTAACTCCCAAAAATTCATTTCAGTGTGGCCTTCCCCAAGTTATTACCTTTCATTTGAGCCATGTCAGGTGGCGAACTTTACCGTACAGCGCTGGCGAGGCTTACCGAAAGAATGTAGGGTGTATACATATTTTTTTCCTTAGCAGCAACTTTGAACCCCAACAATTTCCGAATGGGCCTAACTCCCAAAAATTCATTTCAGTGTGGCCTTCCCCAAGTTATTACCTTTCATTTGAGCCATGTCCGGTGGCGAACTTTACCGTACAGCGCTGGCGAGGCTTACCGAAAGAATGTAGGGTGTATACATATTTTTTTCCTTAGCAGCAACTTTGAACCCCAACAATTTCCGAATGGGCCTAACTCCCAAAAATTCATTTCAGTGTGGCCTTCCCCAAGTTATTACCTTTCATTTGAGCCATGTCAGGTGGCGAACTTTACCGTACAGCGCTGGCGAGGCTTACCGAAAGAATGTAGGGTGTATACATATTTTTTTCCTTAGCAGCAACTTTGAACCCCAACAATTTCCGAATGGGCCTAACTCCCAAAAATTCATTTCAGTGTGGCCTTCCCCAAGTTATTACCTTTCATTTGAGCCATGTCCGGTGGCGAACTTTACCGTACAGCGCTGGCGAGGCTTACCGAAAGAATGTAGGGTGTATACATATTTTTTTCCTTAGCAGCAACTTTGAACCCCAACAATTTCCGAATGGGCCTAACTCCCAAAAATTCATTTCAGTGTGGCCTTCCCCAAGTTATTACCTTTCATTTGAGCCATGTCCGGTGGCGAACTTTACCGTACAGCGCTGGCGAGGCTTACCGAAAGAATGTAGGGTGTATACATATTTTTTTCCTTAGCAGCAACTTTGAACCCCAACAATTTCCGAATGGGCCTAACTCCCAAAAATTCATTTCAGTGTGGCCTTCCCCAAGTTATTACCTTTCATTTGAGCCATGTCAGGTGGCGAACTTTACCGTACAGCGCTGGCGAGGCTTACCGAAAGAATGTAGGGTGTATACATATTTTTTTCCTTAGCAGCAACTTTGAACCCCAACAATTTCCGAATGGGCCTAACTCCCAAAAATTCATTTCAGTGTGGCCTTCCCCAAGTTATTACCTTTCATTTGAGCCATGTCCGGTGGCGAACTTTACCGTACAGCGCTGGCGAGGCTTACCGAAAGAATGTAGGGTGTATACATATTTTTTTCCTTAGCAGCAACTTTGAACCCCAACAATTTCCGAATGGGCCTAACTCCCAAAAATTCATTTCAGTGTGGCCTTCCCCAAGTTATTACCTTTCATTTGAGCCATGTCAGGTGGCGAACTTTACCGTACAGCGCTGGCGAGGCTTACCGAAAGAATGTAGGGTGTATACATATTTTTTTCCTTAGCAGCAACTTTGAACCCCAACAATTTCCGAATGGGCCTAACTCCCAAAAATTCATTTCAGTGTGGCCTTCCCCAAGTTATTACCTTTCATTTGAGCCATGTCCGGTGGCGAACTTTACCGTACAGCGCTGGCGAGGCTTACCGAAAGAATGTAGGGTGTATACATATTTTTTTCCTTAGCAGCAACTTTGAACCCCAACAATTTCCGAATGGGCCTAACTCCCAAAAATTCATTTCAGTGTGGCCTTCCCCAAGTTATTACCTTTCATTTGAGCCATGTCAGGTGGCGAACTTTACCGTACAGCGCTGGCGAGGCTTACCGAAAGAATGTAGGGTGTATACATATTTTTTTCCTTAGCAGCAACTTTGAACCCCAACAATTTCCGAATGGGCCTAACTCCCAAAAATTCATTTCAGTGTGGCCTTCCCCAAGTTATTACCTTTCATTTGAGCCATGTCCGGTGGCGAACTTTACCGTACAGCGCTGGCGAGGCTTACCGAAAGAATGTAGGGTGTATACATATTTTTTTCCTTAGCAGCAACTTTGAACCCCAACAATTTCCGAATGGGCCTAACTCCCAAAAATTCATTTCAGTGTGGCCTTCCCCAAGTTATTACCTTTCATTTGAGCCATGTCAGGTGGCGAACTTTACCGTACAGCGCTGGCGAGGCTTACCGAAAGAATGTAGGGTGTATACATATTTTTTTCCTTAGCAGCAACTTTGAACCCCAACAATTTCCGAATGGGCCTAACTCCCAAAAATTCATTTCAGTGTGGCCTTCCCCAAGTTATTACCTTTCATTTGAGCCATGTCCGGTGGCGAACTTTACCGTACAGCGCTGGCGAGGCTTACCGAAAGAATGTAGGGTGTATACATATTTTTTTCCTTAGCAGCAACTTTGAACCCCAACAATTTCCGAATGGGCCTAACTCCCAAAAATTCATTTCAGTGTGGCCTTCCCCAAGTTATTACCTTTCATTTGAGCCATGTCAGGTGGCGAACTTTACCGTACAGCGCTGGCGAGGCTTACCGAAAGAATGTAGGGTGTATACATATTTTTTTCCTTAGCAGCAACTTTGAACCCCAACAATTTCCGAATGGGCCTAACTCCCAAAAATTCATTTCAGTGTGGCCTTCCCCAAGTTATTACCTTTCATTTGAGCCATGTCCGGTGGCGAACTTTACCGTACAGCGCTGGCGAGGCTTACCGAAAGAATGTAGGGTGTATACATATTTTTTTCCTTAGCAGCAACTTTGAACCCCAACAATTTCCGAATGGGCCTAACTCCCAAAAATTCATTTCAGTGTGGCCTTCCCCAAGTTATTACCTTTCATTTGAGCCATGTCAGGTGGCGAACTTTACCGTACAGCGCTGGCGAGGCTTACCGAAAGAATGTAGGGTGTATACATATTTTTTTCCTTAGCAGCAACTTTGAACCCCAACAATTTCCGAATGGGCCTAACTCCCAAAAATTCATTTCAGTGTGGCCTTCCCCAAGTTATTACCTTTCATTTGAGCCATGTCCGGTGGCGAACTTTACCGTACAGCGCTGGCGAGGCTTACCGAAAGAATGTAGGGTGTATACATATTTTTTTCCTTAGCAGCAACTTTGAACCCCAACAATTTCCGAATGGGCCTAACTCCCAAAAATTCATTTCAGTGTGGCCTTCCCCAAGTTATTACCTTTCATTTGAGCCATGTCAGGTGGCGAACTTTACCGTACAGCGCTGGCGAGGCTTACCGAAAGAATGTAGGGTGTATACATATTTTTTTCCTTAGCAGCAACTTTGAACCCCAACAATTTCCGAATGGGCCTAACTCCCAAAAATTCATTTCAGTGTGGCCTTCCCCAAGTTATTACCTTTCATTTGAGCCATGTCCGGTGGCGAACTTTACCGTACAGCGCTGGCGAGGCTTACCGAAAGAATGTAGGGTGTATACATATTTTTTTCCTTAGCAGCAACTTTGAACCCCAACAATTTCCGAATGGGCCTAACTCCCAAAAATTCATTTCAGTGTGGCCTTCCCCAAGTTATTACCTTTCATTTGAGCCATGTCAGGTGGCGAACTTTACCGTACAGCGCTGGCGAGGCTTACCGAAAGAATGTAGGGTGTATACATATTTTTTTCCTTAGCAGCAACTTTGAACCCCAACAATTTCCGAATGGGCCTAACTCCCAAAAATTCATTTCAGTGTGGCCTTCCCCAAGTTATTACCTTTCATTTGAGCCATGTCCGGTGGCGAACTTTACCGTACAGCGCTGGCGAGGCTTACCGAAAGAATGTAGGGTGTATACATATTTTTTTCCTTAGCAGCAACTTTGAACCCCAACAATTTCCGAATGGGCCTAACTCCCAAAAATTCATTTCAGTGTGGCCTTCCCCAAGTTATTACCTTTCATTTGAGCCATGTCAGGTGGCGAACTTTACCGTACAGCGCTGGCGAGGCTTACCGAAAGAATGTAGGGTGTATACATATTTTTTTCCTTAGCAGCAACTTTGAACCCCAACAATTTCCGAATGGGCCTAACTCCCAAAAATTCATTTCAGTGTGGCCTTCCCCAAGTTATTACCTTTCATTTGAGCCATGTCAGGTGGCGAACTTTACCGTACAGCGCTGGCGAGGCTTACCGAAAGAATGTAGGGTGTATACATATTTTTTTCCTTAGCAGCAACTTTGAACCCCAACAATTTCCGAATGGGCCTAACTCCCAAAAATTCATTTCAGTGTAGCCTTCCCCAAGTTATTACCTTTCATTTGAGCCATGTCCGGTGGCGAACTTTACCGTACAGCGCTGGCGAGGCTTACCGAAAGAATGTAGTGTGTATACATATTTTTTTCCTTAGCAGCAACTTTGAACCCCAACAATTTCCGAATGGGCCTAACTCCCAAAAATTCATTTCAGTGTGGCCTTCCCCAAGTTATTACCTTTCATTTGAGCCATGTCCGGTGGCGAACTTTACCGTACAGCGCTGGCGAGGCTTACCGAAAGAATGTAGGGTGTATACATATTTTTTTCCTTAGCAGCAACTTTGAACCCCAACAATTTCCGAATGGGCCTAACTCCCAAAAATTCATTTCAGTGTGGCCTTCCCCAAGTTATTACCTTTCATTTGAGCCATGTCCGATGGCGAACTTTACCGTACAGCGCTGGCGAGGCTTACCGAAAGAATGTAGGGTGTATACATATTTTTTTCCTTAGCAGCAACTTTGAACCCCAACAATTTCCGAATGGGCCTAACTCCCAAAAATTCATTTCAGTGTGGCCTTCCCCAAGTTATTACCTTTCATTTGAGCCATGTCCGGTGGCGAACTTTACCGTACAGCGCTGGCGAGGCTTACCGAAAGAATGTAGGGTGTATACATATTTTTTTCCTTAGCAGCAACTTTGAACCCCAACAATTTCCGAATGGGCCTAACTCCCAAAAATTCATTTCAGTGTGGCCTTCCCCAAGTTATTACCTTTCATTTGAGCCATGTCCGGTGGCGAACTTTACCGTACAGCGCTGGCGAGGCTTACCGAAAGAATGTAGGGTGTATACATATTTTTTTCCTTAGCAGCAACTTTGAACCCCAACAATTTCCGAATGGGCCTAACTCCCAAAAATTCATTTCAGTGTGGCCTTCCCCAAGTTATTACCTTTCATTTGAGCCATGTCCGGTGGCGAACTTTACCGTACAGCGCTGGCGAGGCTTACCGAAAGAATGTAGGGTGTATACATATTTTTTTCCTTAGCAGCAACTTTGAACCCCAACAATTTCCGAATGGGCCTAACTCCCAAAAATTCATTTCAGTGTGGCCTTCCCCAAGTTATTACCTTTCATTTGAGCCATGTCCGGTTGCGAACTTTGCCGTACAGCGCTGGCGAGGCTTACCCAAAAAATCATTTCAGTGTGGACTTACAATAGTATACGCGAAAGTACGGGAACAATTATATGACATATTGTTCTTAAGTCTTTTTGCCAGTATTGCCGACATTCTGGGGGCTTCAAAATTCAAAACACATTAGCTTATTTCAAAGTGATACATTATTAAAACTATTAAACTTCTATAAAAAAGATAAAATTTAATAGTACGTTAACTTTCTTCACAAAATTCATTTAACAGTTAGTTTAAACAAATTTTATTGTCTTAATATACAATAGGGTCGGATACAAGTTATAAAAACTTAAAATAATATAATAATATACAAAATTTCAAGATGATAGCAATTGTATAATTCAGTACAATATGAAAAATATAATACAATAAACATATTATGTTCAAACAGTAACAGTTGGGTACGAGTACACTTTAAGATACAGCAATATTAATCAAAGAATCTTTTGTGTATGGCATACTAGTATATAACTATGTACATTTCTGAAAAGGATTGTGTTTTGTTCAACCCTAACAGTTACTAGTACTATAGCTCTATTGGATATCACTCCACAATTGTGTGCATGTGGTAACTAGTGATCTAGAAGTCTTTACTTTTGCTGCACGAATAAGTCCATCTCCTCCTTTAATGAAATCTTCGATTGTTCCATTAAAGTCGTGGTGGTTCATTTTCTAGTTGAACTATATCACCGATGTTAACTTAACCATTAAGTTTTCCGGAGGCTCGAAGGTATTCACGTAATTCGGAAGGATATTCGTTAGACCAACGTTTTCCAAAATTGTCCAATACTCAGTAAAAGTCTTTTTCTTTCAAATACATTGTAGTTTGTTTTCTGTGATCGTGTCCAGTTCTTGAATATTCGCGTTGTGAATGTCGATGTGCATCTCTGTTTTCGAAATTATACTTTCATTTAAAAGATGAGATGGCGTCAATGGGGATATTTTTCGTCTAAAGATATATATACTATTATATACTATTAGTCAAATGCGTTTTGTTAAAATATACTTTTTCACTTTTTTGGTCTTTTGGAAAATGTTGTCAATGCTGTATTTAGACCCTTCTACAACGAAATTTGTTTTACATGCACACGTATAAAAATTGCGGTTTTTATCCAACGCAATCATAGATTTGAACGTAGTTTTTAATTAAGACTTGTATATATATATATATATATATATGAGCGCTGGACATGAGGCTAAGCGATTGGTGCTGTAGTGTATCAAAGGTGTGAGTTCATATCCCGCTGAGGGACGGACAAAAAATTGTCAGTAGAAAATCTAACTCTAACACTGTTTGGTGTAATTTTCAGACTTATATATATCCCGACGAGGGAAGAACAAAATATTTGCGAAAGCAAATTTACAGATCTAAAATTGTTGGGTTGATGTTTAGACGAGTTGTATATACAGGATGTACACAGCCATGTATCACCATCACTGCTGGTAATCCGATGAAAATCTGTTGTAGAGTTGTCACTGCTAGGTATGTTGACGCATTATCGGGAATCACTGTACGAGGAAGAGATTTAAGGCTTGTAAATCTTCTAAATGACTGTACAAATAATTCTTCTGTAAGGTCAGGTACTACATCAAGATGAAAGGCACGTGTTAAAGCACACGTAAACAGGCAAATCCATACTTATTTCTCATTTCAATGTCTTTTCGTAGTGTGCATGGGTCCTCCTGGAAAGTCGATTCCAGTGTCTGTAAAAGGCGGAGCTTCTGTCAATCTGATTTTCGGTAATGGCGTTCGATTAGGTGCTATGTATGGTTAGCTAACTTTTTGACAAGTTATACATTTGTGTAGAACCTTCTCCGCGTACTGGCGAATGCACGATATACAGTATGTTTGTCTTATCTGATATTTCATGTCCACCCAGAACAAACAATCGAGTAAGTTGGTGGCCTCTTTGTTTATAAATAAGAGAATCTAGCAGTCTGTTTATGAAGCGTTGAGAATCCCCCATCCGCAACGAATAGTTCCAGTTGTATCAAGAAATAGTCTTAACTGTTCACGAGCGACAATCTTTTGCTGGTCTGTGACTTCAAGCTTGCCAATTTCTTCCGAGTATTGTCCTGCTGACAGTTCATTATCCATAGTTCCATGGCATGTTGTGATTTACTTGTTATAAGTTAGTCGGGTTTTCTCTGTGATTTTGGAATTTCACATTGGGCTACAAATCTTAGAATAAAGGCGATAACTCCGATTATTTTGAATAAAGTGTTTAACTGAGTATTATCCATAATAATGTCAATTCCTTCTTCATTTAGTCTGTTACTTACTTCTTTCGTTGTTGGGTCGTCGTTGCTTTCGTGTTCTACGAATGATGATAATACGGTACTATCTGTGAGCGTTTACATTCATGTCGGCCCTTTCCCTTATCGGTTAGCCATTCGGATCCGTTAAACCAGAGTGAGTTCTGAAAAACTGTTCCGCAGTCAGTCCTCGAGTGAGTTAATCTGCTGGATTCCGCTGTTGGTCCGTCACCTGGAATAATTTCATCTCATACTAAAGACCAGTAATCTGCTCCAATGAGTAGTGATATTGTTGGAAATCACGCACAGAAGAGAACGTTAATGTAACGTGGCATTATTGTATATCCAACGTCGTAAACTTATGACGTTATCTTGTTCTTTAGTCATCAATACAAATTCATACAGTTTAGACATCTTTCTTATTACATATGCAGTTTTAGTAAAACCACCTTACGATATTGGTACTGTGACCAGAAGAAGATGACTACAAAATTTAAATCTATTCGAGCGGGACACAGAAGCGTAGTTTCTATAATTTTAAGAAGAGTTGACGAGAAGAGTGAATCAGAAGAAAAACCGGAAGAGGACGAGTTGGAAACAATTCTTGATACATTAAAGGAAAAGCAAGATATTCTTAAGGATTTGGATTAAAACATTTTAGAAAGTGCACAGGAGGAGGATATAGAGCAAGAGAAACTTGACACAGATGAGTATAAATTTAACTTAGAGACGAGAATACGCAAAATTCTTCGTAAATTCATTCACCATCGAACATCTGATTTAAATGCAGCCTCTAGAAGTTTTTGC
The DNA here is from genome assembly GCF_021869535.1 of Mytilus californianus. Taxonomy (NCBI): domain Eukaryota; kingdom Metazoa; phylum Mollusca; class Bivalvia; order Mytilida; family Mytilidae; genus Mytilus; species Mytilus californianus. The sequence continues at coordinate 51,992,769 of NW_026262679.1, read as the reverse complement.
CACACAATGAGACACTGCAACCCATTCAAAATGTTGGCCCCGCATATAACTTTAGAGATGACTCACAAAATACTGGCCTCAACTTCACGTCTTTACGTTCAAATTCAAGTGTCAATATCAGCAACTTTACTAAACTACCGAAATTGAACTTACCTACATTTGATGGAAACGTACTTGAATGGCAATTTTTTTGGAATTCATTTGATTCAGCAATTCACAACAACAACACACTAACCGTCGTTCAAAAAATTAACTACCTAAATTCTTTACTAAAAGGAGAAGCGTCATACACCATTGCCGGATTTGCTCTAACGCACACAAACTACAACAAAGCTATTGAACTTATACATGAAAGATTCGAACAAAAGCATAAGATAATTCAATCGTACATGCAAGCACTACTAGAAATTACCCACACCAAAGAATATGCTTACACATCTAAGAGGTTACTACGACAGGACAGAAACATACATACGTGGACTAGAATCTCTCGAACAAGCTCAAGATTCGTACGGCTCGTTATTAGTACCAGTCATTCTCAACAAAATGCCCAGTGAAATACGCAAACACTTGACTCGTGAACATGGTTCGACGGATTGGTTTATCGGTGATCTTAGGAGATCTATTTTTAAGGAGCTAGCAATTTTAGAGTCTGGTAGAAGTACAGAAACATTTGAAACAGCTACATGTACTTTCTACACAAACTCAAAATCGCGCGAAATCTGGCCAAATACCAATTTATCACAGAAATCTTATCAAATAAGCTGCGCATACTGCAAGGAACCCCACTTTTCGTCTGAATGTACCAAGTATACAGACCACAACACGCATGGAAATTGTAAAAGAAGATAGATTGTGCTTTAATTGCTTAAGGCGACACCGCGTAATATATTGCAAATCTAAATCAAACTGCAAGAAATGTGATAGACGTCACCACACAATCCTATGCAGCAAAGAACATGATAAGGAAATTTTAAGTACAAGTAGTACATATACAGTAAAAACACACAACGCGGAGGAAGCTGATACAATTATATTCATCTTTAAACTGTGATCGCCCTTATGTTTTGTTGAAGACCGCAATAGCACCACTAAACTACAAAGAACAATCGATTGATGCAAAGATCCTTTTTGTCGAATCGCCACAAGGTCATTTATTACGTATACAAGACATTTAGCAGAGAAAAAGAGTTAAGAACCACAGGAAATGAAGCAATTACCTTATCTAGATTTGGAGACGATAATGAGAACAACTCTATTGAACAGCTAAATAAAGCAACAATGAAGATACAAACTATCTATGGCTAAGAAATACCAGTCGATGTTTTGATTGTACCGAAAATCGCCGCACCATTTAAGGCTGATATTGAAAATGCAAAAACAGTTGCCGTATTTGCAAAACTTAAGATTAGCACACGCTGTTACTGAGGATACATCATTTGAAATTGGACTGCTTGTTAGAGCTGACCAATACTGGGATATGGTCGAGGATGAAATCGTAAGGGGCGAGGGGCAAACAGCAGTAAAGTCCAAACTAGGATACCTGCTCTCAGGACCACTCAAAAGAACCAGTTCAATCAACAAAGCACACTTTCGTGCTACAAATTTAGGAGAAAAAGAAGAGACGCACAATACCGAGGATAAAACAGAGAGGAATACTATTAACATTGAACACATTTCTAGAATTATGGACACTTCAAGGACAAAACAAAGAACCACTGGTCCGTTGACAGTAAATGAAACAGACAAATCAGATTTAATGTGGACAAGAGACACTAACCAAAACAAATACTTTTACGATGATGTACAAGGCATGAGAATATCAAAATCTCCGTTCAAACAGCTTACGTTGTATCAGGAATTGGATTACAGGGAGAAACTTACCAGAAAAAAAGAAAGTGAAATAAATGTGACACCGTACTATAAAAAACTGTGGTAAACGTTTTAATGTTTATGATGGACTTTAAAGGTAATTTCATGTTATTTATTTAAAGGGAGAGACTTTGATTATTTTCTAAATTTAAGAATTTTCACTTTTCATGGGCCGGTGAATGTTGGAAATCACGCGCAGAAGAAAACGTGAACGTAACGCGGCATTATTGTATATCCAACGTCTTAACTTATGACGTTATCTTGTTCTTTAGTCATCAATACAAATTCATACAGTTTAGACGTCTTTCTTATTACAAATGCAGTTTTAGTAAAACCACTTTACGATATTCGTAGCGTGACCAGAAGAAGATGACTACAAAGCTTAAATCTATTTGAGCGAGACACAGAAGCGCAGTTTCTATGATTTTAAGAAGATTTGACGAGAAGAGTGAATCAGAAGAAAAACCGGAATAGGACGAGTTGGAAACAATTCTTGATACATTAAAGGAAAAGCAAGATATATTGTACTTTTTTTCGCTTGTGACTGGGTGGTAAAATTGTAATCCTCGTAAATAGGTCAAGTTGTTGATATTTACACGTTTCTTCAAATGTATTGGTAGGGCAGTTTTTGGAACAATTATTACTTCCATTGGAATTCTTTCTTTTCTTTCGATCTCAACTGATATTGTCGCTTTCTCCAGGTTGCATACCTAATCTTCTTTCCTGAAGAAATGCAGAAATTGGATTACTTACTATACCATTTCACCACTTATTGTGAAATAAATGAGTTTTATGTGCCTTTATTCAAGTATGATATGTTAGTCAAACCACTTTCGTCATGGTATCACTCGACGCTACGGCAAATTTTGATAGACTTTGGTAGGTGCTGTTAAAGCAGAATGAAAAGCGATGCTCTTTGTTTCTGTACTTAGAAAATCTCCATTCGCCGGTTATGTTAGGTTTGATTAGGTTTTATCTTCATTCGAAGTGGAATTTCTATTTTGTAAATTATTACGGCAAATGCTGGTATGACGTGTCTTACTTATCGGCAGCTATATTGTAACTTACATTTCGAAACCTTATAATTATCGAAACTTTTAATTTTATTCCTTGAAGATTTTTGTGCGGGCCTTAATATTAGTGACTTTAAATTCATTTGGAAAACACAGTCTGAAATGTACTATTATCGTAACTTTCTTTAGACCATGTTGACCTTCATCTTGTGTTTGAATTCCTGTTACCAACAATGCTGTTGAGATAATGTCGGTTTCAATAGGGTTGGCATTAGTGGCCTCTCGTATACAAATTTCTTTCTTTACTGCTTTGTGTAATCTTGAGATATCATCATCACCGTGACTTGAGTAATGTTTTTTTCTGACCTAACATGGTATTTTTTCAGTATTATTGGTATCAATTGGCATCCGTACTATTCTTGATATCGGCAATTCCTCATAGTTCACGTTTATAACTTTCTATCGTGTCACTGAACAATTTTAGTCCTTTAATTCTGTGCTATGGTGCCGGCAAATTTAGCAAGTTTTGCATATATATGCGTGTACAATGTTGTGTTGTTGGCCAATTCTCTCGTGTAGACTATGTATTGCTTGGTTATAATTTGTACTTGTAATTTGCATTCCCGATATACAGTGGATAGTTTCTCCGTAAAGTTGCAATTTCCGATAGCGCAATATTTGTACGCCACTCAATGAAGGATTTTCATGTACGACAGAATAATATGTATCCCATAAGGTTGACAATTCTAGTACATTTCCGCCAAAAGTGGGTAGGTTGGGTTTAGGCAATTTGTTGTCATGATTTGACATGTCTGATTGGCTTACGCTTGTTTTGAGTTGAAAGTTATCGGATTTGTATGTTCTTCTACGCTGTGGTTAGTGTATATATGAAATATGGTGCTTGAGTGCACGTGTTTAATGCGGATTGATTTTTGACAGACGTACTTCTTTGAGAGTACTTCTCAATTTTCGTGATAGCAATCTGTATCTCTAACTCGTATCTGTCAACTTCTTTAATGTCTTCGTCGATTTCTTCTTGTTGTTCAATAATTTCGATTGTCTTTTCATTAAGATCAGATAATGTCTTTTGATTTGTTTTGATAAGATCCGTTAAAGATTTCAGTTCAGCAACATCTTGTAACAGTTCTTCTGTCGGTCGCCTTTTTACAGTAGTTTCAGGTTCTAACCCCCGAAAAAGAATTCATTTGATCTGTACTGATTTCGTATCATTTATTTCCTTTTGAGGATTTCCTAAATAATGAACGATAGACACGTAAACAAATAATTTAACAGCAACTTTGAACCTAAATTCCCAGAAGGTTCTAACCCCCAAACGTATATTTCCTTGCACCTTGCTCTGATGTATGACCTTTCAATTGTGACATGTCCTGTTGCGACTTTTGCCGTACATAACTGTTCAAATGTGTCTTGGGGTTTACAGTTGCTTTTAAGAAGAAGAAAATACGTATACACCCTACATTATTTCGGTAAGCCTCGTCAGCGCTGTACGGTAAAGTTCGCCACCAGACATGGCTTAAATGAAAGGTAATAACTTTGAGAAGGCCACACTGAAATGAATTTTTGGGAGTTAGGCCCATTCGGAAATTGTTGGGGTTCAAAGTTGCTGTTAAGGAAACAAATATGTATACACCCTATATTCTTTCGGTAAGCCTCGCCAGCGCTGTACGGTAAAGTTCGCCACCGGACATGGCTCAAATGAAAGGTAATAACTTGGGGAAGGCCACACTGAAATGAATTTTTGGGAGTTAGGCCCATTCGGAAATTGTTGGGGTTCAAAGTTGCTGTTAAGGAAAAAAATATGTATACACCCTATATTCCTTCGGTAAGCCTCGCCAGCGCTGTACGGTAAAGTTCGCCACCGGATATGGCTCAAATGAAAGGTAATAACTTGGGGAAGGTCACACTGAAATGAATTTTTGGGAGTTAGGCCCATTCGGAAATTGTTGGGGTTCAAAGTTGCTGTTAAGGAAAAAAATATGTATACACCCTATATTCTTTCGGTAAGCCTCGCCAGCGCTGTACGGTAAAGTTCGCCACCGGACATGGCTCAAATGAAAGGTAATTACTTGGGGAAGGCCACACTGAAATGAATTTTTGGGAGTTAGGCCCATTCGGAAATTGTTGGGGTTCAAAGTTGCTGTTAAGGAAAAAAATATGTATACACCCTATATTCTTTCGGTAAGCCTCGCCAGCGCTGTACGGTAAAGTTCGCCACCGGACATGGCTCAAATGAAAGGTAATTACTTGGGGAAGGCCACACTGAAATGAATTTTTGGGAGTTAGGCCCATTCGGAAATTGTTGGGGTTCAAAGTTGCTGTTAAGGAAAAAAATATGTATACACCCTATATTCTTTCGGTAAGCCTCGCCAGCGCTGTACGGTAAAGTTTGCCACCGGACATGGCTCAAATGAAAGGTAATAACTTGGGGAAGGCCACACTGAAATGAATTTTTGGGAGTTAGGCCCATTCGGAAATTGTTGGGGTTCAAAGTTGCTGTTAAGGAAAAAAATATGTATACACCCTATATTCTTTCGGTAAGCCTCGCCAGCGCTGTACGGTAAAGTTCGCCACCGGACATGGCTCAAATGAAAGGTAATAACTTGGGGAAGGCCACACTGAAATGAATTTTTGGGAGTTAGGCCCATTCGGAAATTGTTGGGGTTCAAAGTTGCTGTGAAGGAAAAAAATATGTATACACCCTATATTCTTTCGGTAAGCCTCGCCAGCGCTGTACGGTAAAGTTCGCCACCGGACATGGCTCAAATGAAAGGTAATAACTTGGGGAAGGCCACACTGAAATGAATTTTTGGGAGTTAGGCCCATTCGGAAATTGTTGGGGTTCAAAGTTGCTGTTAAGGAAAAAAATATGTATACACCCTATATTCTTTCGGTAAGCCTCGCCAGCGCTGTACGGTAAAGTTCGCCACCGGACATGGCTCAAATGAAAGGTAATAACTTGGGGAAGGCCACACTGAAATTAATTTTTGGGAGTTAGGCCCATTCGGAAATTGTTGGGGTTCAAAGTTGCTGTTAAGGAAAAAAATATGTATACACCCTATATTCTTTCGGTAAGCCTCGCCAGCGCTGTACGGTAAAGTTCGCCACCGGACATGGCTCAAATGAAAGGTAATAACTTGGGAAGGCCACACTGAAATGAATTTTTGGGAGTTAGGCCCATTCGGAAATTGTTGGGGTTCAAAGTTGCTGTTAAGGAAAAAAATATGTATACACCCTATATTCTTTCGGTAAGCCTCGCCAGCGCTGTACGGTAAAGTTCGCCACCGGACATGGCTCAAATGAAAGGTAATAACTTGGGGAAGGCCACACTGAAATGAATTTTTGGGAGTTAGGCCCATTCGGAAATTGTTGGGGTTCAAAGTTGCTGTTAAGGAAAAAAATATGTATACACCCTATATTCTTTCGGTAAGCCTCGCCAGCGCTGTACGGTAAAGTTCGCCACCGGACATGGCTCAAATGAAAGGTAATAACTTGGGGAAGGCCACACTGAAATGAATTTTTGGGAGTTAGGCCCATTCGGAAATTGTTGGGGTTCAAAGTTGCTGTTAAGGAAAAAAATATGTATACACCCTATATTCTTTCGGTAAGCCTCGCCAGCGCTGTACGGTAAAGTTCGCCACCGGACATGGCTCAAATGAAAGGTAATAACTTGGGGAAGGCCACACTGAAATGAATTTTTGGGAGTTAGGCCCATTCGGAAATTGTTGGGGTTCAAAGTTGCTGTTAAGGAAAAAAATATGTATACACCCTATATTCTTTCGGTAAGCCTCGCCAGCGCTGTACGGTAAAGTTCGCCACCGGACATGGCTCAAATGAAAGGTAATAACTTGGGGAAGGCCACACTGAAATGAATTTTTGGGAGTTAGGCCCATTCGGAAATTGTTGGGGTTCAAAGTTGCTGTTAAGGAAAAAAATATGTATACACCCTATATTCTTTCGGTAAGCCTCGCCAGCGCTGTACGGTAAAGTTCGCCACCGGACATGGCTCAAATGAAAGGTAATAACTTGGGGAAGGCCACACTGAAATGAATTTTTGGGAGTTAGGCCCATTCGGAAATTGTTGGGGTTCAAAGTTGCTGTTAAGGAAAAAAATATGTATACACCCTATATTCTTTCGGTAAGCCTCGCCAGCGCTGTACGGTAAAGTTCGCCCCCGGACATGGCTCAAATGAAAGGTAATAACTTGGGGAAGGCCACACTGAAATGAATTTTTGGGAGTTAGGCCCATTCGGAAATTGTTGGGGTTCAAAGTTGCTGTTAAGGAAAAAAATATGTATACACCCTATATTCTTTCGGTAAGCCTCGCCAGCGCTGTACGGTAAAGTTCGCCACCGGACATGGCTCAAATGAAAGGTAATAACTTGGGGAAGGCCACACTGAAATGAATTTTTGGGAGTGAGGCCCATTCGGAAATTGTTGGGGTTCAAAGTTGCTGTTAAGGAAAAAAATATGTATACACCCTATATTCTTTCGGTAAGCCTCGCCAGCGCTGTACGGTAAAGTTCGCCCCCGGACATGGCTCAAATGAAAGGTAATAACTTGGGGAAGGCCACACTGAAATGAATTTTTGGGAGTTAGGCCCATTCGGAAATTGTTGGGGTTCAAAGTTGCTGTTAAGGAAAAAAATATGTATACACCCTATATTCTTTCGGTAAGCCTCGCCAGCGCTGTACGGTAAAATTCGCCCCCGGACATGGCTCAAATGAAAGGTAATAACTTGGGGAAGGCCACACTGAAATGAATTTTTGGGAGTTAGGCCCATTCGGAAATTGTTGGGGTTCAAAGTTGCTGTTAAGGAAAAAAATATGTATACACCCTATATTCTTTCGGTAAGCCTCGCCAGCGCTGTACGGTAAAGTTCGCCACCGGACATGGCTCAAATGAAAGGTAATAACTTGGGGAAGGCCACACTGAAATGAATTTTTGGGAGTTAGGCCCATTCGGAAATTGTTGGGGTTCAAAGTTGCTGTTATGGAAAAAAATATGTATACACCCTATATTCTTTCGGTAAGCCTCGCCAGCGCTGTACGGTAAAGTTCGCCACCGGACATGGCTCAAATGAAAGGTAATAACTTGGGGAAGGCCACACTGAAATGAATTTTTGGGAGTTAGGCCCATTCGGAAATTGTTGGGGTTCAAAGTTGCTGTTAAGGAAAAAAATATGTATACACCCTATATTCTTTCGGTAAGCCTCGCCAGCGCTGTACGGTAAAATTCGCCACCGGACATGGCTCAAATGAAAGGTAATAACTTGGGGTAGGCCACACTGAAATGAATTTTTGGGAGTTAGGCCCATTCGGAAATTGTTGGGGTTCAAAGTTGCTGTTAAGGAAAAAAATATGAATACACCCTATATTCTTTCGGTAAGCCTCGCCAGCGCTGTACGGTAAAGTTCGCCACCGGACATGGCTCAAATGAAAGGTAATAACTTGGGAAAGGCCACACTGAAATGAATTTTTGGGAGTTAGGCCCATTCGGAAATTGTTGGGGTTCAAAGTTGGTAGGTTTTTACTATACAATTTTTGGGACAGGTGGGGGCTTTCCATAAATATTTCTATTGATATTTTTTATGATTTTCAAATAAGTTTGAATATTGAACCGACTGCTCACAGCTAGTTGGATATATAATATCGAACCGGCGGCTAACTGCACATATATTAGTTATGTAGAAACTAGATATTTCTATACACATTGACACCAATATGCCGGATTTAGAAATCAAGCTAGTGAGTGCTTTCAGTTACTGACGTCATTTGTGTTGGTTTGTTCAACGTTCACTTCTAAGGCTGAACATCTGTGGTCATTTAGACGTTAAAAAATAATACATATATCGTATTGGTAGCTAGAATTTCGAAAAAAAAAGTGGCTGCTATCATTATTGGTATTTAAAACGAAAAAATCCTTTGAGAATCACTACAAGCCGTGAAATTGTCGAATTCCGCTCTTAAATTACATTTAACTTAGATTTTGAGATTTTTGGAAAATTCGAGTCTGTTATAGTTTTTGGGTTTTTAGAGATATCATCAAAATTGGCTGCTGGAAAAAAGTGGCTGCTATCTTGATTGGCTGCTAAAAGTGGCTGCCAGCTTGAGTCTAGTTCCCAATTGTGAGAATTTTCCATTTCTAAGAAGCAACATTACAGCAGCGCCTGCATATAAAGTATATATAAGATATTTCAGAGGCTGCGTTGCCTATCGTGATTTCCACGATAAAGGGTTGCTGCTAACATTGAAGCTATTAAACATAGTGTTCCAAATGGTAAAGTTGAAGTCATTCCTTTGAGAATTTTACGGACGTCATCACGAGTTGGATGACCGTAAAGTTCTCGTCGGATATGTTCCGATTGTCGTCACCACAATTCCGACCTCCTTTCCTCTTACGGTACATCGCCTAAAATAGCGAAAACAGATGTTCAAACTTAATACCGATTTTGTAATTACATGAACAATACGCCAGGTGCATAATTTGAGCCGGATCTGCATACACTTCCGGACCCTAGGATCACCCAAGTTTTTGTCGTGTTGCTCAGTCTTTAGTTTTCCATGTTGTGTTTTGTTTATTGTATTTTGGTCGTTTTCCTTTTTTAGTCATGGCATTATTGGGTTTGTCTTCGATTGAAATGTATGTCTAAGTTGTATCTTCCACCTTTTTTTTACTATATATAATGTAGTTCAAAACTTTGGAATTTGGTCTATTGAGATAAGTATGGAAAAGGAGTTAAAAATTAAAGGATATGTATAGAGCTACCACAAAGGGCAACGCTATCAAATCAGGATTATTTCATTTAAACGTACTATCTTATAAATACGGTTGCATGGCTGATATTTTACTGATGCAACACTAATTTAAGTGATATTCCACTTTTACGTAGAATAACTTGCACAATAACATTTAAATATTTTATGGTACAGTTAAGAAAATATGTAACGTTTTCACGTGACCTTCAATGTGTACTTTTCGTTTATGGTACATGTCTGGGGTTGTTTAAGTTCAAATTACTTTTAGTGTCATCATCAACGTACAGTTTTCTATCATGCTGCCGACAAACCATGTAGTAGTGTTGAATGATAATGCCAATGCATCCCTGAACTTCAAGATATTTTCAAGATAAGAGCAAACAATAACAGACAGACTGGCAAGCTGATTTCTATAGGTCTCCACCGATTAATCCGCAGGGTCCTCATTTAAACTCCAACATAAAGCAAAAGCAAAATATTATTTTTTATTGTGACATACTGCATAATGTGCATTGTATCAAATACACAGTTAAAGAGCATAAGGTGCCAAATGCATTAAACTCTTTAATTTGATTTAGAACATAATAAACTATTTACAAGAATTGCAACAAAAGTTAGATAGGAAACGATTCAAATGTTTAAGTTTCAGCTTTTCGTGCGTTTTTTAGGACTAGTCGTTGTCTAATTAATCATCGGGATGACCTCCGAAGACTGCAGATGGTAATATGACCCGGTATTCACATAAATATAAATATCAAACTTATAATGACTATTTTTCTATTACTTTCTGATTTGAGGTCTGATATAAAAACAATAGGTAAATAATTGTTTTACCTGTATAAGAATGTCTTTTTGTGGCCAAATCAACGAAATGGTTCTTTCTTGTTACACTTTTCAATTTTGACATGCTTTTCTATTTGATAACTTAAGATATTGAGCACATGCGCATCTCATCTCAAACCAAGGGTCAATTTGAAGTTTGCATGCATACGGTCTCAAATGAAGCCTGCCGTCGAATTGTTGTCTGCAAGACAATAATATATCAGCGATATTTGTTAGATTATTATTGCGAAATTAGACCAAAATGGCTACTTATAGCTAGTCTTTAGTTTTCTATGTTGTGTTTTTGGTGACTGATTGATGCGAGTAGGCATGTTTGTTTTTCATATGTCTTAGAAGATCGTGTGGCCAAGCATAAACGCTACGACATAGGTTGCAACTGAACATCTTCACCTTTTCATCATGCGTATTCAATGTTCTCTTATAGGTTTCTTCCGAAAGTGCAGCAAGCAAAACAGGTGGTTATCTTTAAGGCGACAGAATTTAAAGAATCCCTCAAGACGAATTCGATTTGATATAGATCGTATTTGGTTACTTTGAGGTAAATTGGTTTTTCGTATACGATGTCAGCGATATCTTTCCCCCAAGGGTGACTGGGGAATAGAAGTATGGTCACCATTGGTCTTCCTCCGACCGGCAGTAAAACCCTTGCTAAAGTGGGGGCGTCCGTTTGGCTGTGCGGGATGTACAAATTTGCAGCCACGTCCGGTCAGAATGGGGACGTTAAATCCGATGTCTCGTGTAAAGAGAGTGCTACGCTCTTTGCACGTTAAGAACCCTTGCAACAACTCTTTGAGGGGTCCGTGGGTGACCTGTTACAAGTCTAAATTTCTGTCCTTATCCAATATACCCTCATTTCCCGTGGCAGTCTAAATTTCTCCGACCTTAATCCCTTAATCTATTACAGAACCTACCTATTGTATTTATTGTGAACTTGTTCTCGTCCTGAATATGCATGAAATATTTGCCACTGGACGTAAAGCAACCAACAATCAATCAATCAATCAGCGATATCTTCGATTGAAGTATGGGCAGAGTCGTTCCCCTGAAGTACGTGTGGTTTACGAAGTCCGAGCAAAAGTAGACCGTCTCGTTGGTGTTTCAGATTGTGGTAGGAACGATAACTCCAGCAGTGCATACTCCCATTCTCCATCCATTATATAGCGTTTACGAAGTTGAAGTCTAAATGCGCCACCATTGTTATTTTCAAAAAGCGAGAGAGAATATTCGCTTGATACGAATGGGTAAAATTTATCCATCGTTTCGATGTAGTTATTGCTTCCCGCATTATACTAGATGTTTTCTCACTCGACCGTGATAGGTGAGATATCGATCAAATCCTATGTAGCGGATAAGTTCGGGTTTTTAAGGGGGACGATTGTTCCTTCTGCATCTTTGTAATTATTGAAAAAAGTAATGTAACAAAAATACTGTACTACAAAGAAATTTAAAAAAAAAGAAATTCCTTCAACAACTGGCAAAACTAACCGCTCGAACTCATCAACTAACAGAACGACTGGAAACCAACCGCCATATCGAAACATCAATTCTTCTTTTTATAATCAAGATTCAAGATAATGTATTTCTCAGAAACCATTGCATTTAAAATTGGTATAGAGATATATGTAATAAGTTACAAACATAGTTAATTAAAAATCAATTGTTCATAGAACAATTGAAGGTCTTTCCACATCAATTTTCAAAGTTATTGATAAAAAGCTACTTCCGGCTTATTTAAAGTTACTATTGGCGTCTAATGAGGGTTATGCATACTGATTAAAAATTTGTATGTTTTCTATATTCTTTTGCCTATAATAAGGGAGATAATTATCTACTTTTCAATTTACTGATGGTCTCATCCGGTCTCAAAGGATAGGTTTATATATGCCTTTTAAAAAAATATATGGTTTCTATGTACTTTTCCATGAAAAAGTGCAAAAATGGCTACTTCCGGTTTACTCAAGGTCACTTCCAGTTGACTTTTTTCAAGGTCATATGTCACCCAACATTTTGCAAAAGACCCTATGGCTTTATAATGAACCAAGTTGAAGTAATAATCAATTAACCTTATAGTAAAACATTTCAGGGGCAATAACTCCTTTAAGATGTCATTACATTGTTTCAGACCAAATGTATCCTATCTTTATCACAATAAAGCAAACATTTTGCACTAGTTCATTTATATATATCTTTAAAAGTGTAAGAGGAAATGCAAAAGCAAGCAAAAGTCAAAATTGAGAACATGACCTTGACCTTTGACCTTGACCTCATTTTCTTAGTAAGGACCAAATGACCTCAAATAAAAAGACTCTAGGTTTATACGGCTTATGGTTTATGAATTACAAAAACATAACTACAAATTTATTTGGTAAAGGTAGATAATTCCTATAAGATTTCAACAGATCGCTTCCATCCAAATCAGCCAAAAATTCCTGAGGATGTTATGAACAATTCAGAAAAAGAATTTTGTCGATATCTTTTTTGTTGTTACGAAGGAGATGCACACACAAGATAAACAGTGAATAGGGAGATAACTCTTACACAGAACATTGTTCAGCTTAGCAGGGTGAAATTTAAAAGCGCTTCACTGTACGATACAATATAAGAAATATCTAAGCGACATATTGCGAAATTAAAATTTATCGCAAGAACAGAATTTGGCGGAAGAAAAAAAAAAGATTAATTAAAAACCAATTGTTCAGAGAACAATTGAAGGTCTTTCCACAGCAATTTTTAAATTTATTGAAAAAAAGCTAGTTCGTGTTTACTCAAAGTTAAAACTGGCATCTTATCCTCAGTTTCTTCATACTGATGTGATAAATAAGTGGTTTCTATATACTTCTGAGTGAAATAAGGGAGATAATTAGCTTCTTCCGGTGAAGTAAATGTCACTTCCGGTCTCATATTATAGTTTCTTTCACACTGATATCAAAAAAATATAGTTTGTATATACTTTTGCCTGTAAACCAGGAGATAATTGGCCACTTCCGGTTTATCGAAAGTCACTTCTAGTCTTTAGTGATAAGTTAATGTATCTAAATTCCAAAATACATGGATTCCAAGTACTTTTTCATGAAAAAAATGCCTACTTCCGGATTCCTCAAGGTCACTTCCGGTTGTCATTTTTCAAGGTCATATGTCACCCAACCTTTTGTTAAAGGTCATTTGGCTTAAAAATTAACCAAGTTGAAATAATAATCAATTAACCTTATAATTAGACATTTCAGGGGCACTAACTCCTATAAGATGCCATTAGATTGTATCAGACCAAAAGTAACATATCTTCATTACAATGAAGCAATAACTTTTCACTTGTTCTTTTAAACATATCTTTTAAAGTGTTGGAGAAAATGCAAAAACAAGGAAAAGTCACAATTGAGAACTTGACCTTGACCTTTGACCTTGACCTCATTTTCTAAGTTAGGACCTAGGGGCCTCAAATAAAAAGATTCCAGGGTTATACGGTTAACGGTTTATGAGTTAAAAAAACATACCGACAAATTTATTTGGTAAAGGTAGATAACTCCTTTAAAATTATATCGAATCGCTTCGATTCAAATTAGCCAAAAATTTCTGAGGACGTAACGAACAATTTGTAAGAGAAATTTTGTCGATATCTTTTTTTGTTACGAAGGAGATGCAAACATATGATAAACAGTGAAAAGGGAGATAACTCTTACAAAGAAAATGCTTCGGCTTAGCAGGGTGAAATTTAAAAGCGCATAAACTATACGATACAATATGAGAAATATCTAAGCGACATATTGCGAAACAAACATTTATCGCAAGAACAAAATTTGGCGGAAGAAAAAAAAAATAATAATAATAATAATTAAAAACCAATTGTTCAGAGAACAATTGAAGGTCTTTCCACCCAAAACGATATATTTTGATACGAAAATATTAAAATCTAGTTTAAAATGCCATTTCCAGTCTCAAATGATAGCTTATTGTATGCTGATTTCAAAAATATATAGGTTTCTATACACTTTTGTTTGAAATAAGGGATATAATTTGTTACTTCCGGTTTGAAAAATGTCACTTCCGGTATTTTTTGATAGTTTACTTGACACTGATACCAAAAGTATATGGTTCTATATTCTTTTACATTAAGTAAGTACAAAAAATAGCTACTTCCGGTTTATACAAGGTCATTTCCGGTTGGATTTTTCAAGGTCATATGGCTTGCAACCTTATTCAAAAAGTCCTATGGCTTTAGCATGTATAAATATGAATTTAAGGCAAAGGTCAAAATCTAGAACGTTAAATTCAACTTTGACCTTGACCTCAATTTCAAGGTCACAAACCATGGACCTCAAATCAAAATACCTTAGGTCTTTATTAGATATGGTTAACGAGTTATATCACCATACACATAATTTTACATATAAAAGGGGAGAAAACTGCCATTTTATTTCAACGTACACTTTCAACTAAAATGTATGTGTTACGACATGTAGTAAAAATATGTTGTTATCTTATACGGTTTTTGAAAAGAGGAGAAAATAAGCCAAAATCAAAATTCAGAATCTGACATTGACCTTTGACCTTGACCTTATTTTCTTTTTTTTTGGACTAAGGAACTCAAATCAATAGATCCTAGGTCTCTATCACTTATGGTTTACCAGTTAACTTATATCCAAAGCATAAGGGGAAATAACTATCATATGGAGTCTCCGGAACGCTTCGGTCCAAACCAATCTCAACATCCTGAGGATATAAAAAGCAAATTGGTGAAATAATTTTGTCGTTATCTTTAACGGTTGCGAAGGAGTAGCAAACACAAGAAAAACAGTGATCGGGGAGATAACTCTTACAAAGAAAAGTATTCGGTTAAGCGGTGTCAGTTTTGAAAGCATATAAACTGTTCGATATCATATACCAAATATCAAATCGACATCTTGCGAAACAACCAAACAGCGAAGAAAAAAAATTAGGCAGAAGAAAAAAAAATAATCAGAACAAAATCAATAGGTCTTTCCACAGAAAAGTGGAAAGACCTAATAATCAGAACAAATACATAAGGTCTTTCCACAGAAAAGTGGAAAGACCTAATAATAATCAGAACAAATACATAGGTCTTTCAACAGAAAAACAGAAAGACCTAATAATCAGAACAAATACAATAGGTCTTTCGACAGAAAAGTGGAAAGACCTAATAAATATAAATCAATTGTTTTAAAAACATGTTAACGGTCTTTCTCCTCCGAAACATGATTAATTAATTTTTTTGATTGATTGATTTATTGGTTGGTTGGTTGGTTGGTTGGTTGGTTGATATACTAATTAGACACATAGAATAGGGTCTCTTGGAACAAGCGAAAAAGAAACAAATGAGATCTTGGACCCCGTTTTAAACAGATTGGTTGATTGGTGATTGATTGATTGATTGATTGATTGATTGATTGATTGATTGATTGAAAGTTTGCATGGAACTCTCTTTCTATGCGAGGCTTCAGACTTAACGTCCGTGTTCTGACAAAACGTGTCTGCGTACTTGTTTATCCCGGACAGCCAAAAAGACGGCCTGGATTTCCTAATGAATAAAAATCCTAATATCTTCCTTTTATTAATTTTCTCTATTTTCTACGGAACTTGCACTTCATGTTTTTTTTTTTTTGTTGTGTGTGCATTTTGTTTGAACTTGTAGGAAAAAACTGAGTAACATTTTGTCTTGTAAGTTTCGCTTTCTATATTTGGATATGGAATGTTATATTCTAGTTTTAGGTCCACGCGCACGATGGTGTTGTGAAGTCACGTGACGCTCAAATATATATAATTTCTTTTCAGGGGAGACCGTTGAACAGAGCACATGTGTATTGATCGGAGAAACACGACAACTATTGGTTTTTTTTTTACAGGTCATTGATGTCGGATCATGCATGCATTTTACGTACACATGTTTACGGAAGCACAGATTTGTATTTTAATGCATGTTTAGAAATGTGATTGTAGGATTTCAGTAATATCAACGAACTTGGGAGCGTTTTCTACGTCATTGATTTTAATTTCTCAATCAAGCGGACCGCACGTGTCTAACGGGAATATATTTTCTTGATTCATTTTACAGGTAAACTATTGTCTAATCGCTGATAGGAGTCTTCATTCATTGCATGCACACAAAAATAATGCTGTTGTAATAGAATTTTAACAAAACGTTTATCGATTAATTTCAGAAAATACATGAATTGGAGCAGATTTTTGCAGGGATGGATTTCTATTTCAGAAAGAAGTTTGTACATAAGAAGGATTAGCATTTTACAGTAAAATGTACGATATTAAAAGCGATTTTTTTTTCTCTCATAGAAATGGGATAAAAAAAATCAGTTGGAAAAAAAGGGGGGTGACTGTAGTGGTAGACTGTGGTTGATAACTGAGATAAGAAACATTTACAACATGATAGCTGCAAAGTTAGAAGTTTTGTTTATTTGTTTATTTGACCATAACAGGGGCATAGACCCTTCAATACCCTACAATTTTTACAAAAAATTTCCAGTAAGGACATCTCGCGACAAACATTTTGGTTAAATTGTTTTGTCGATATCTATAACCCTTTCTGGGAAGGAGCGATATGAACTGAATGTGAAAAATCACAACATGACCTTGACCTTTGACCTTGACCTAATTTTCTTTATTTTGGACCAAGGACCTCAAATCAACAGACCCTTATGATTTACCAGTTGCAAATGCATATCACTTATATCAAATGCATAAGGGGAAATAACTCTCATATGGAGTCTCCGAATGGCTTCGGTCAAAATTATTTTCAGATCCTGATGATATAACGAGCAAATTGGTGAAATAATTTTGTCGTAATCTTTTACGGTTGCGAAAGAGATGCGTACATATGAAAAAACAGTGTTTGGGGAGATAACTCTTACAATAAAAAGGGTTCGGTTAAACATGGTCAGTTTCAAAAGCGCAACAACTGTTCGATATCATGTGCAAAAATTCTAAGCGACATCTTGCGAAACCACAAAACACCCCAAGAAAAAAATGTGGTGGAAGAAAAAAAAATAATAATAATTAAAAACTAATTGTTCAGAGAACAATTGAAGGTCTTTCCATATTAAATATCAAAACAATTGATAAGATGCTACTTCCGGTTTACTCAAATTTACTATTGGCGTTTGAACATAAGTTTCTTCATACTTGATTCAAAAAATATATGGTTTCTATATACTAATGTCTGAAATAATGGAATAATTTGCAACTTCCAATTAAGAAAATATCACTTATGGCCTCATATGATAGCTTGCTACGCGCTGATTCCAAAAATATATGGTTTGTATGTACTTTTACTTGGAATAAGGTAGATAATCAGTCACTTCCGGTTTAGAGAAGGTCACACCTTTGCCATAAGATAGCTTACTTTAGACTGATTCCGAAAATATATGGTTTCTTTATACTTTTATTCAAAATAAGGGAGATAATTAGCTACTTCCGGTTTACATAAGGTGAATGCCGGTGTCAATAAAAGTTATTGTGAGCTGATTCTGAAAATATATGGTTTCTATGTATTTTTCCCTTGAATTAATGCACAATGTCACTTCCGGTTGATATATTTCAAGTTCATGTGTCACCCAACTCTTTGCAAAAGACACTTTGGCTTTATCATGTATCACAATGAAGTTATATTCGATTTACTTTTTATTTTAACATTTAAAGGGCAATAAATCCTATAAGATATCATCAGATCGCTTAGGACTAAATGTATCATTTGTTGGTCTCAACAACCCAAACAATTAGCATCAGTTCTTTTATATGTAGCTTTTATAGTATATGATAAGAGTCACACACAAGCTAAGGGCAAAATTTAGAAAATGACCTTGACCTTTGACCTTGACACCATTTTCTTTTTGGTGGACAAAGGACCTCAAATCAGGATACCCTAGGTCTCTATCACTTACGGTTCATGAGTTACATTTGTATACCACTCATGTCAAATAGAAAAGGGGAAACAACTCTCATATGGAGTCTCAGTATCGCTTCGGTTAAAATTGACCGAAGCATCCTGAGATTAAACAAGCCTTTTGGAAAAATAAATTTGTCGATTTCTTTTACGGTTGCGAAGGAGATGCACACACAAGAAAAACAGTGTTCGGGGAGATAACTCTTATAAAGAAAATTGTTCGGTTAAGCCGGGTCAAAATTAAAAGTGCATAAACTGTTCGATAACATATACCAAATATCTAAGCGACATGTTGCGAAACAAAAATTACACGCAGGAACAAAATTTGACGGAAGAAAAAAAAATACTAATTAAAAACCAATTGTTCAGAGAACAATTGAAGGTCTTTCCACTTCTTACGATTCATTTTGATATGAAAATATTAAAATACGGTTTAAAATTTCATATAAATTGTCAAATGATACCTAAATGAATGCTGATTCCAAAAATATATGGTTTCTAAGCAATTTTGTTGAAATAAGAGAAATAATTTGTTACTTCCGGTCTGAAAAATGTCACTTCCGGTATTATTTGATAGTTTACTTGACACTGATTCAAAAAATATATGGTTCTATATAATTTTACATCAAATAAGTACATGTACTTAACAAATTTTAATTGCAACCTAATGAAAAAAGTCCCATGGCTTTATCGTGTTTGAATATGAAGTTAAAGTAAAGGTCAAAATCTAGAACGTCAAATTCAACTTTGACCTTGAGCTCAATTTCAAGGTCATAAACCAAGGACCTTTAATCAAATTACCCTAGGTCTTTATTATACTTGTTTAATGAGTTATACTACCATACATGTAATTTTAAATATATCTACGATCAACGTACCCTTGCAATTAAAATCTACGTGTTACGACATGTCGCAACTTACAGTTTAGTAAAAATAATTTGTCTATATCTTATACGGTTTTTGAAAATAAGTGAAAATAAGCCAAAATCAAAATTAAGAATATGACCTTGACCTTTGACCTTGACCTAATTTAATTTTTTGGACCAAGGACCTCAAATCCAAAGACCCTAGGCCTCTATCACTTATGGTTTACCAGTTTAGAAATGCATATCACTTATATCAAATGCATAAGGGGGTATAACTCTCATATGGAGTCTCCGGATAGCTTCAGTCTAAATGGCCCGAGAACACAGTTATTTCGTAGTGCATTTCTTTTTCAACCAATTTGAAGTTTTTGAAGTTTTTTAACCATACATTATTCTTCCATATATATTAAATGTACTTTAAATGTAAAGAAAAGTTACAAAAAGCATACCACATGAGTATAAAATGGTCTTAGGCCATGTAAGACTGAGAACTATATAGAGTCGATTTAGGCCGTAGCCCATATTTACATAAAAAATTCACACAGAGGCTATAAGAAATGGAAATTTGTTACTTTTTGCTCATTTCTATGCTAAGATGTCATGATACAAGAAGTCAAATTGCAAAAGGACTCTTGAATTCAACTTTTTTTTGCAGACAGTATGGTCTGATGACCAGTTTTTCACTTTTCAATGGAAAACTTGCATGTAGTTTTAGTCTCAATTGGCATATATTTGAACCACTTACTATCCTAAAGAAGAAAATTATGGTAGCATATGAAATGAATAGGGTGTACTGATCATTGTAAAGTGTTTTTTTACAGATTTAGTGAAATATTTGTGATGGACTACAGATGATATGTACAAAGCTCTTCACATTTCACATACATCAAACAGGCCGTTTGACCAGGGACATAAATACAAATATTCTGCACATTTTTTCTGTGATAATCTACTTTTCTCTGGATTAAGAGTTCACAAATGGTTAATTAAATTTGATTTTAGCATAGAAACACAAATATTAGGAACATAAAATGCTGTCAGATAGAAAGTCAGCATGGCTCTTAGGCATAAAATGGAAACTGCTTTAAAATGCTTATTTAGCCGTATAATGCCAAAAAGGGACATTTTAACAGAATTTCTGTCAAACAAAGATGTAAATCCTTTACCTTTATTGAGTTTGACAAATTGAAACCAGCAAACCATTCAGGAAAGTTGCCAAAGTACAGAATCTACATTTACGGAATTCATCTCTTAGGCCCGAGAACACAGTTATTTCGTAATGCATTTCTTTTAGAGAATAAATTCAAATTAAAAAAATCGCACCTGCTCTATCTCAAAAAGATTTTTACAGTGTAGTGTACTACTATTGATACAAATAATATCAAAATTATAGAAACTTCTACCAGCTTTAACTCAAAATATTGACAATTCTGTGTTAAGGGGGGCTACAATTCAGTTTGACAGCTTCAGACATTCTAATTTTTGACCTTTTTTAACTGGACCAAATCACTACTTAACATAAAGATTCAGCACCCAAATTTTTTTAACATGTAATTTCATCCCCTTACTTGATATTTCATGCATAAAATATCAAGAAATAAATTGGGAAAGTGTATAAAAAAAAAATGCAAGTTATACACTGTTCACACTAGGGACTATATTTGTAGACAACGAAAACCAAACGACGATAGCTGTGTCCTTGGACCAAATGGTCATCCTAACCCTGAAGACGTAACGAGCAACTTGGTAAAATAAATTTGTCGTAAACTTTTACGGTTTCGAAGGAGTAGTAGCCACAAGGAAAACAGTGTTTGGGGAGATAACTCTTACAACGTAAAGTGTTCGGTTAAGCAGTGTCAGTTTCAAAAGCGTATAAACTGTAAGATATCATATTCCAAATATATAAGCGACATCTTATAAAACAATAACACAACGCAGGAAAAAAATTAGGCGGAAGAAAAAAATAATAATTAAAACCAACTCTGAACAATTGAAGGACTTTCCACTTCTCACGATTGATTTTGATACAAAAATATTAAAAATCGGTTTAAAATGTCATTTCCAGTGTCAAATGATAGCTCATTATTTGCTGATTCCCAAAAAATATGGTTTCTATACAATTTTGTTTGAAATAAGGGAGGTAATTCGTTACTTCCGGTCTGCAAAATGTCACTTCCGGTATTATTTGATTATTTTTTTGGCACTGTTTCAAAAATATATTGTTATGTATACTTTTACATGCAATAAGTACAAAAAAAAGCCACTTTCGGTTTACACAAGGTCACTTTCGGTTTTGCTTTTTCAAGGTCACATGGCTAGTTATAAAATGTACAAAGTCCTATGGCTTAATGACGTATAAGTATCAATTTAAAGCAAAGGTCAAAATCTTGAACGTCAAATTAACCTATGACCTTAACCTCAAATTCAAGTTCGTAAACCAAAGACTTCAAATCAAAAGACCCTAGGTCTTTGATATGTGTGGTAAATTAGTTATATCACTTTACGCATAATTCTAAATATACTAGGGACGAAAACTCCAATTTAATGTATACGCTCCCTTTTCACCAAAATGTATGAGTTACGACATGTCGCAAATGACAATTCAATGAAAATATGTTGTCAATATCTTGTACAGTTTATGAAAAGAAGTCAGAATAAGCCAAAATCAAAAATTAGAATTTGACCTTGACCTTTGACCTTGACCTAATTTTCTTTTTTTTTGGGGGGGGGGGGGGGGGGGGGATCAAAGACTTTAAATCTTAAGACCCTAGGTCTTTATCACATTTTTTTTACCAGTTACAAATGCAAATCATTTGCATAAGGGGAAAGAACTCTCATATGGATTCTCCAGATCTCTTCGATCCAAATTATTCACCATATCCTGATGATATAACGAACAATTTGGTTGAATAAATTTGTCGTAATCTTTTATGGTTGCGAAGGAGAAGTGCGCACAAGGAAAACAGTGTTCGGGGAGATAACTCTTACAAAATAAAGTATTCGGTTAAGCAGTGTCAGTTTTGAAAGCGCATAAACTGTTCGATATCATATACCAAATATCAAATCGACATCTTGCGAAATAACCAAACAGCGAAAGAAAAAAAATTAGGCGGAAGAAAAAAAAATAATGAGAACAAAATCAATAGGTCTTTCCACGGAAAAGTGGAAAGACCTAATAATCAGAACAAATACAATAGGTCTTTCCACAGAAAAGTGGAAAGACCTAATAATCAGAACAAATACAATAGGTTTAATAATAATAATAATAACTAGCACAAAACCAAAAGGTCTTTCCACAGAAAAGTGGAAAGACCTAATAATAATAATAATCAGAACAAAGTCAAAAGGTCTTTCCACTTTTCTGTATTAATGTATAGAATAAAGAATGGAAACGGGGAATGTGTCAAAGAGACAAAAACCCGGCCAAAATGTACAAAACAACCCAAGGCTACAAATGGGCCTTCAACACAGCGAGAAATTCCGCACCCAGAGGCTGGCTTGAGCAGGCCCCGAAACAATCAATGTATTAATTTATTTGTACAAAAATAAGAACGATATTTAATTCTGCAATGCCAACTTATTCTCCCAGGGGATGACGACTTAATCCCCGGCAGGGGATTACCATCCTTATACCGTTACATTAATACATTGCAAACAAAATTTTTTTGATATAGATATAATTTGTCCGTGTTTTTTCGTTAATAATTCTAATAAATTTAAATTTACAGGTTTCTTGGTTTAATCAGATTAGAGATGATCCCAGTTCTAGAACAAATTATCTTGTCAAAACAAGGATGTTACATATGATTACCTTTTAATTTAAATCAATTCAGGAATATGACAGTTGTTTTCCATTCGTTTGATGTGTTTGAGCTTTTGATTTTGCCATTTGATAAGGGACTTTCCGTTTAGAATTTTCCTTGGAGTTCGGTATTTTTGATATTTTACTTTTTACAACAAGCAAGTCGATGTCCAGTTTATTCCTATAAGAAACTTTACTGCTGATGGATTATTCCCCGAGGGCATCATTAATTTGGTAGCTTGATGCATGTTGAATACAAAGAACAAACTGGCTAGGACGTCGCCCGGATTACCAAGATCCTCTTCTGCTACACTGAACACTGTAGCATTTGATTTGTGTGTTCCACGGAATATCCTTCGGGATACCCCTGATTTGACTTATGTACAGTCAGGAGGTAATTATTACACTAAAAATTCAGATATTTTTCAAAACTTAAAACCATGTACTGTTAATATTTTCGACTGTTTAAAGATACCTGCTACAAGTGAGTCAACGCCTATCATTTCTACTTGTAAACATAAAAAAGGAAAGAGGAGTACGTGTAAGACATGTTATATATTAATCACGACTCCAGAGTTCACTAGTAACTTAACAGGAAAAACTCATTATACTAAATCTTTTGAGCCTCTGGACTGTTCCACGGACAATGTCGTTTACGGAATTGAATGTACTTTGTGTGGACTACTTTATGTTGGTGAAACTCGACACACTTTGCATAAAAGGATGAATCAACATCAGTCTGATAATAAAGATCCACAATTCAGGGTTCTTTATGACCATTTTCATCAACCGGACCATGATCCTTCTTTATCTATGAAAGTATGCATCATCTAGAAAATTTATCCCCTCACCAATAGCCCTATACTAAGTACTCCTTTCCGAAAAGATGGAGAAAATTTCCGGATAAGGAAACTAGATACTGCAAAGCCATATGGTTGCTATGATAACATCAAAGGAGTAGGACATTTTTCAAGTCCAGCCTGTAGTGATGTAAATGTAATGAGCTTATTTAATACTACTTTAAGACACCAGCGTAGTCATGGGCATAAATATTACCATCGGCCCAATGTAAAAAAGTCTTCCAAATCTAGATCGCCCTCTGTGAGCTTTGATGACCTTCTTTCACATCTTTATCACCCGCTAGGGTTACATTACATTAGAACTATTCTTTTTTCACTGCCTGTTAATTTTCTAAAATGTTTGAGAGATTATGCACTTCACAAGGGATGCATAAATACACTTTCTCCAATATAGACTGGTCAGTCAAATTTGTGATGTAGCTCTTTTTTGTCTTTTTAAACCAGTAAGATCGGAACCTTTACATGATGAAAAGAGGAAATTCCTTCCAGTTCAGTTTTCTAATAAAGGAATTGGTGCAATCAACATCAGCAACGCACTTCATCACAAGGAGGTAACATCTAAAATTCCACTTTATTTTGAAATTCAGTCTGTTCCTATTGTGTTCTATAATTACACCAAAACCATTGGACCTAAAGTATTCAACTATAAGCAAGCATTGCAGGACCCTGATTTAGAACAATACCTAAAAAACCCTTTGACATGAGACTGTTCCCACTCGCCTTATATTCACAGCCTCTCTGGTCATGTTATTACTGGGGATCTAAACATAATTCAACATGAACATCTCCGAAAGGCGATACCTCATGGTCCTGAGTTTAGAGAACCCCAACACATCATTTGGAACCATAACTTCAAAATAATTATGGATTCAATTGAGGACTACGCCAGAGCATGGACTAAATGAGAAGAAGTTCAACTGGACACTTCGTCAGAATGGGTAAAAACAATCAGGTCTCTAATAAAACGTCGAATTCATAAGTTGCAAAACTGTGTGAATAATCGATCAAAGTCCGTTTTCAGAGACAAAGAAGCTGTGAAATGTCTATCATCTCTTCGCGATAAATATGTTGTATCTGCGGACAAAGCTTTAATTATTTATTTTCTTTGTATGTAAATTGTACTACTACGAGCGTCTTGTAAAAGAATTAGGAATGAATGAACACTTAGGTAAGCCTACATTCAAAAACATATCATTTGACAAGGATGAGATTTTGGCTTCAATGAACATTACATTGAACAGCAAATTTGAGGACATACCTTATTTGTATAAGATACCTAAGCTTCACAAAATTCCGTACAATCAACGGTACATTGCCGGCTCATCTGCATGTTCTACGAAGGAATTGTCTATTACATTGACAAAAATTCTGTCCGCAGTGAAAAAGGGTCTTCAGAAATACTGTGAAACTGTTTACTCGCGTAGTGGTATTAACCATATGCGGATTCTTAAAAACTCTAAAGAACTTCTGGATAATTTTAAATCTCGATCTTTCTCTGAAATTAGTTCTATCAAAACTTTTGATTTTTTTAACCCTGTATACCACCAATCCCCATGTGAAATTGAAAAATCGTCTAAAAGAAATAATTCACAATGCTTTACAAGATATAAATGATAGCATACGCTATAAATTTATTACTTTGGCATACCATACAGCATATTTTGTTAATAGTGAACAAAAAGGTAAAACATGCTACACAGAGGAACAAGTGATCAGTATGCTGGAGTTTCTTATTGACAACATATTTGTTGAATTTGGAGGTAGACTTTTTCAACAAATTGTCGGCATTCCTATTGGAACGAGCTGTGCGCCTCTCCTTGTCGACCTCTTCTTATTTTCATATGAGTTGGAGTTCCGTCAGACACTTGTCAAAAACAAGAAGATCAAAGAAGCCAGATCATTTAATTTCACATTCAGATATATTGATGATGTTCTTTCTATTAACAATCCAAACTTTTTCTGCTTAGGTTCCATTAATATATCCTCCAGAACTAGAAATTAAAGAAATAACAGACACGACTTCCTCTGCCTCATTTTTATACTTAAACCTCGAATTTGACATAAGCGGTCATCGCAGTACCAGAATCTATGACAAACGATACGATTTTAATTTTAAAATTATCAACTTCCCCCACCTTAGTAGCTATATATCAACTTCAGCTGCATATGGGATATACATTTCCCAACTCATTCGGTATTTAAGAGCTTGCACCTGCTACTCAGACTTTATAAAACCTCACCAGTGTCTGAGCAGAAAGTTGATGAACCAGGGTTATGTCAAAGAACGTCTCGTCCTTTTTCTAAAACAGTTCATCAGAGGATGCCAAGATCTTGTTGATAAATACTCCGTATCAACTTCACAAATAATACATGATGTTCTTGAAGTATAGATTCTAGGTACTGACGTTGTTTATCATCTTAATTACGTGTTATAGTGTTCTCTTATTTGTCTTTGTAAATTGTTACCTTTACTGTTTACATTAGTCCATTTTTGGTAATATCCCGCTGGCGTGACTCGGTACTTATACATCCCGTCTTTGTGTTATTTTGCTATGGTCAATTTTTGTACTCTTGTCTTTCATTTTTGCTTATTTGCTTTATCTATATGCCATTTTGTTTTTCGTTGTTGACAAATTTGTTTGTTTTTATAGTGATTAAGATTATAACACAATGATGACTGCTATACCCCTATTTTTGAAATTTTTGCCTATTATGTCTGTGTGTTTTGTTCACACATTGTTGTCAATAAAATGGAATTTTATGCGACTGTCATACCAGTGAGAGGTTAAGCTAGCTATAAAACCAGGTTTAATCAACCATTTATAACATAAGGAAATGCCTGTACCAAGTCAGGAATATTACAGTTGTGTTCCATTCGTTTGATGTGTTTGAGCTTTTGATTTTGCCATTTGACAATGGATTTTCCATTTTGAATTTTCCTTTGAGTTCGGTATTTTTGTTATTTTACTTTTTTCGATGTTTAATAAAAATTCTATTGTCTCAATTATTGTTATCCCTCTTGTTTGAATACCAAGTAATTTAAATTTCGTAAATTAAGGATATTCAACAAAGTATTTTTTTTTTTTTTTTTGACAAAATGTAGAACGATATTTAGTTATCTTATGATAACTTAATCTCCCAAGGAATGACGACCTAATCCCCGGCATGGAATTTAACACCCTTTTACCGTTATATTAATATGCAACATATTTTTTTGGTCAAATATACGTAAGGCATTTCATCATAATCCGATTAAGCAATGATATGCCCTTAAACGGATTTGTAGGGGATTAACATCCTTATTTGGTTATATAATTTTGTAGTCTTTTCATTGGTCGAAATATGTGTATGACATACGTCATATGTTTTTAATCGGATTATACCATCTTTATTTAGTCTAAGTGGAATTCCACATTGGCCGCCATCTTGGAACCTAAGAAACTTAGGTTAGCCTAAAACGGATCACCTCATACTACTCACGTGGTATGTATGAATGATAAATGTTCAGAAAAAAGAATATTGCTGCAAAAATTGTTTCTCAACAGGTACTATATTTTCTGTTCGTTTATACATATTTCAGATTTCAGATGTTGGAAGGTGGACAGTTCTAAGAAAAAATAACATGTCCATATACTTGTTTAAATAGTTCTATTAAAGATGCCGACAAACATCATGAAGATGATCAATTTATTTTTTCGTCAAATAACATTCAACAAGAAGTCAAATGTTCATAAGCTTCGAAATGATTCCAGGCATATCAAATATACAAGAGCTAAGGCTAACGCCGGTGTTTCGATTAGGATTTTTCTTCTATGACGAAATCGGACAGAGAAAAGGATGCTTACGTTAGAGAAGACTTTAAAGCACAGTTATCGGTTTTTCAAAATTTAGGAATTCAATAAATATTGTATGCTATTTATCCGTTCTTTATGTTTCGAGTGTACTTGTCTCTGCAATTGGCGTCTCGAGTGTAAGAGTTCGTGTTTATTTGATAAATATTTTATGTTTGTTTGAGTTTACGAATAAGACTATAAATATAAATATATATATATTTTTTTGTTTGCGGTATATCATCTTTTCCGCAAGTTTATTGTTTTCTGTTTAGTATTAAATTTATAATTAAGATCCATTTATTACATCGGTGATCCGTTTATTTGGCAATCGCCAATGGCAGTCAGCAGGGTTTAAGAACATTTGTTGTTTGACCTGCTAGTCAAATGCATTTTGTTAAAATTTACTTGTTCACTTTTTTGGTCTTTTGGAAAATGTTGTTTGTGCTGTATTTAGACCCCTCTAACAAGAAATTTGTTTTGCATGCACACGTATAAAAATTGCGGTTTTTATCCAACGCAATCATAGGTTTAAACGTTGTTTACAATTTAGACTTGTATATATATATATATATAAGTCTAAATTGAAAACAATATATATATATATATATATATATATAAGAAAATTAATAAAAGATAATTATGGTTTTAATTCATTACATTTACTAGCGCTTTCACTGCTTTCACAGATTTTCACGTAATGTGACTTGTATACATAAGTGTTATGAAACAATTGATTGACGTTAACAATAGTATGTCGTTAACAAATACAAGGAAGACTACTAATGTCATTTTGAAATTTTAATAAACTCTTTAAAATGTTATTTAAGTATAAAATATCATTCACCATTTAATCCCGGGTTGAGAATGTTCATGAATAATTCTTCTTTCTTCTTCCGGAGAAAATCATTTTGACGATGGACCATATACAATGGGAATATTTTAAGTCGTCAATTAGAACAACGATGGAAATGTTCGTTAGCCCGGATAATCGTTAAATCTTCATGGTTGGTTAGCTGCCTATGACGAGTCAAATTGTCCGCAGTTCATTTTTTGTCTCTCCAATATAGAATTCCTCACAACTTGAACATATGAGAAAATAAATTCCGTTTGAACTTTTACAAGACATCTTTTGTTTAACCGTGAAATGCTTTCTATTTTAAAAATAAATTGAATTTCCTGCTATTAAATTTTGACATGTCATACATCGTTTATCGGTACATTTTCTAACAATAGGCACAGTTTCATTAAAGTCTAATCTTGAAGATGTTTAATGTCGTTTTAGATTTTTTGACTGTCTTTTACTTTTGATAATCTTTTTTTTTTTGTAAGACTTAGTCCATCTTTTCACTTTTGTGTAAATTATTTTAAAATTTTCGCATGAAACTAACTATATCATAATCTCGTGGATTATATGTAGTGACAAACGGGATAATTTTGTCTAAATTGTTTGAATATTTTTCCGTCGGTTCGGATCGCCGTGATTCCGTAAGGATTGGTCCTTTTATCAGTGCCTTTTAAATTCCGTAATCTATCACTTGTTCCGGTTATTGCTGCTATTGACGTTTAAATACACTTTTCCTCTAACAAGAAATTTGTTTTCCATGCACACGTATAAAAATTGCGGTTTTAATCCAACGCAATCATATATATATAAGTCTAAATTGAAAACAACGTTCCGACCTATGATTGCGTTGGATAAAAACCGCAATTTTTATACGTGTGCATCCAAAAAAAATTGATATATACTTTTTCACTTTTTTTGTCTTTTTGAAAAAGTTGTTTATGCTGTATTTAGACCCCTCTATCAAGAAATTTGTTTTGCATGCACACGTATAAAAATTGCAGTTTTTATCCATATATATATACAAGTCTAAATTGAAAACAACGTTCAAACCTATGATTGAGTTGGATAAAAACCGCAATTTTTATACGTGTGCATGCAAAACAAATTTCTTGATAGAGGGGTCTAAATACAGCATAAACAACTTTTTCCAAAAGACAAAAAAAGTGAAAAAGTATATTTTAACAAAACGCATTTGACTAACAGGTCGAACAACAGATGTTTTTTTAAAACCCTGCTGACTGCCATTGGCGATTGCCAAATAAACGGATCACAACATGTTACAAAATGGATCTTTTAAATATATTAATTTAATACCAAAAAGAAAACAATAAACTTGCGGAAAAGATGGTATACCGCAAACAAAAGGTGCACAAATTAGTACACCATATCCGGATGTCGACAATTAATGTCTCTTCAGCGATGTTAGGGATCGAAACGGTATTTGGAAGGCCATATCATTTACCTCAATTAAGGATAGACTCTTGAATTTTGAAGAGTCGAAATATTAGAAATAGGATGAATGGATCATATAAACTCGAAGGAAAATATAATACAAGCCCAAACGAAAATATATAAACAAATCTAAATTGAAAACAACGTTCAAACCTATGATTGCGTTGAATAAAAACCGCAATTTTTATACGTGTGCATGCAAAACAAATTTCTTGTTAGAGGGGTCAATATACAGCACAAACAACATTTCCTAAAAGACCAAAAAAGTGAAAAAGTATATTTTAACAAAACGCATTTGACTAACAGGTCGAACAACAAATGTCCTTAAACCCTACTGACTACCATTGGCGATTGCCAAATAAACGGATCACCGATGTAATAAATGGATCTCAATTATAAATTTAACACTAAACAGAAAACAATAAACTTGCGGAAAAGATGATATATCGCAAACAAAAGGTGCAAAGGTTTTTGTACACCATATCCGGATTTCGACAATTAATGTCTCTTCAGTGATGTTAGGAATCGAAACGGTATTTGGAAAGCCATACAATTTACCTCAATTTAGGATAGACTCTTGAATTTTGAAGAGTCGAAATATTAGAAATAGGATGAATGGATCATATAAACTCGAAGGAAAATATAATACAAGCCCAAACGAAAAAAATATAAACAAATCTAAATTGAAAACAACGTCAAACCTATGATTGCGTTGAAAAAAAACCGCAATTTTTATACGTGTGCATGCAAAACAAATTTCTTGTTAGAGGGGTCTAAATACAGCACAAACAACATTTTCCAAAAGACAAAAAAAGTGAAAAAGTATATTTTTACAAAACGCATTTGACTAACAGGTCGAACAACGGATGTTCTTAAACCCTGCTGACTGCCATGGCGATTGCCAAATAAAAGAATCACCAGATGTAACAAAATGGATCTTAATTATTAATTTAATACCAAACAGAAAACAATAAACTTGCAGAAAAGATGGTATACATATATATATACAAGTCTAAATTGAAAACAACGTTCAAACCTATGATTGCGTTGAATAAAAACCGCAATTTTTATACGTGTGCATGCAAAACAAATTTCTTGTTAGAGGGGTCAATATACAGCACAAACAACATTTTCTAAAAGACCAAAAAAGTGAAAAAGTATATTTTAACAAAACGCATTTGACTAACAGGTCGAACAACAAATGTCCTTAAACCCTGCTGACTACCATTGGCGATTGCCAAATAAACGGATCACCGATGTAATAAATGGATCTTAATTATAAATTTAACACTAAACAGAAAACAATAAACTTGCGGAAAAGATGATATACCGCAAACAAAAGGTGCAAAGGTTTTTGTACACCATATCCGGATTTCGACAATTAATGTCTCTTCAGTAATGTTAGGAATCGAAACGGTATTTGGAAAGCCATACAATTTACCTCAATTTAGGATAGACTCTTGAATTTTGAGGAGTCAAAATAGGATGAACGGATCATAATACAATCCCAAACGAAAAAATATAAACAAGTCTAAATTGAAAACAACGTTCAAACCTATGATTGCGTTGGATAAAAACCGCAATTTTTATACGTGTGTATGCAAAACAAATTTCTTGTTAGAGGGGTCTAAATACAGCACAAACAACATTTTCTGAAAGACCAAAAAAGTGAAAAAAAAGTATATTTTAACAAAACGCATTTGACTAACAGGTCGAACAACAAATGTCCTTAAACCCTGCTGACTGCCATTGGCGATTGCCAAATAAACGGATCACCGATGTAATAAATGGATCTTAATTATAAATTTAACACTAAACAGAAAACAATAAACTTGCGGAAAAGATGATATACCGCAAACAAAAGGTGCAAAGGTTTTTGTACACCATATCCTGATTTCGACAATTAATGTCTCTTCAGTGATGTTAGGAATCGAAACGGTATTTGGAAAGCCATACAATTTACCTCAATTTAGGATAAACTCTTGAATTTTGCGGAGTCATAATAGGATGAACGGATCATATAAACCCGAAGGCAAATATGATAGAAGCTCAAACGAAAAAATATAAACAAGTCTAAATTGAAAACAACTTTCAAACCTATGATTGCGTTGAATAAAAACTGCAATTTTTATACGTGTGCATGCAAAACAAATTTCTTGTTAGAGGGGTCTAAATACAGCACAAACAACATTTTCAAAAAGACCAAAAAAGTGAAAAAGTATATTTTAACAAAACGCATTTGACTAACAGGTCGAACAACGGATGTTCTTAAACCCTGCTGACTGCCATGGCGATTGCCAAATAAAAGAATCACCAGATGTAACAAAATGGATCTTAATTATTAATTTAATACCAAACAGAAAACAATAAACTTGCAGAAAAGATGGTATACATATATATATACAAGTCTAAATTGAAAACAACGTTCAAACCTATGATTGCGTTGAATAAAAACCGCAATTTTTATACGTGTGCATGCAAAACAAATTTCTTGTTAGAGGGGTCAATATACAGCACAAACAACATTTTCTAAAAGTCCAAAAAAGTGAAAAAGTATATTTTAACAAAACGCATTTGACTAACAGGTCGAACAACAAATGTCCTTAAACCCTGCTGACTACCATTGGCGATTGCCAAATAAACGGATCACCGATGTAATAAATGGATCTTAATAATAAATTTAACACTAAACAGAAAACAATAAACTTGCGGAAAAGATGATATACCGCAAACAAAAGGTGCAAAGGTTTTTGTACACCATATCCGGATTTCGACAATTAATGTCTCTTCAGTAATGTTAGGAATCGAAACGGTATTTGGAAAGCCATACAATTTACCTCAATTTAGGATAGACTCTTGAATTTTGAGGAGTCAAAATAGGATGAACGGATCATAATACAATCCCAAACGAAAAAATATAAACAAGTCTAAATTGAAAACAACGTTCAAACCTATGATTGCGTTGGATAAAAACCGCAATTTTTATACGTGTGTATGCAAAACAAATTTCTTGTTAGAGGGGTCTAAATACAGCACAAACAACATTTTCTGAAAGACCAAAAAAGTGAAAAAAAGTATATTTTAACAAAACGCATTTGACTAACAGGTCGAACAATAAATGTTCTTAAACCCTGCTGACTACCATTGGCGATTGCCAAATAAACGGATCACCGATGTAATAAATGGATCTTAATTATAAATTTAACACTAAACAGAAAACAATAAACTTGCGGAAAAGATGATATACCGCAAACAAAAGGTGCAAAGGTTTTTGTACACCATATCCTGATTTCGACAATTAATGTCTCTTCAGTGATGTTAGGAATCGAAACGGTATTTGGAAAGCCATACAATTTACCTCAATTTAGGATAAACTCTTGAATTTTGCGGAGTCATAATAGGATGAACGGATCATATAAACCCGAAGGCAAATATGATAGAAGCTCAAACGAAAAAATATAAACAAGTCTAAATTGAAAACAACTTTCAAACCTATGATTGCGTTGAATAAAAACTGCAATTTTTATACGTGTGCATGCAAAACACATTTCTTGTTAGAGGGGTCTAAATACAGCACAAACAACATTTTCCAAAAGACCAAAAAAGTGAAAAAGTATATTTTAACAAAACGCATTTGACTAACAGGTCGAACAACGGATGTTCTTAAACCCTGCTGACTGCCATGGCGATTGCCAAATAAAAGAATCACCAGATGTAACAAAATGGATCTTAATTATTCATTAAATACCAAACAGAAAACAATAAACTTGCGGAAAAGATGATATACCGCAAACAAAAGGTGCAAAGGTTTTTGTACACCATATCCTGATTTCGACAATTAATGTCTCTTCAGTGATGTTAGGAATCGAAACGGTATTTGGAAAGCCATACAATTTACCTCAATTTAGGATAAACTCTTGAATTTTGCGGAGTCATAATAGGATGAACGGATCATATAAACCCGAAGGCAAATATGATAGAAGCTCAAACGAAAAAATATAAACAAGTCTAAATTGAAAACAACTTTCAAACCTATGATTGCGTTGAATAAAAACTGCAATTTTTATACGTGTGCATGCAAAACAAATTTCTTGTTAGAGGGGTCTAAATACAGCACAAACAACATTTTCCAAAAGACCAAAAAAGTGAAAAAGTATATTTTAACAAAACGCATTTGACTAACAGGTCGAACAACGGATGTTCTTAAACCCTGCTGACTGCCATGGCGATTGCCAAATAAAAGAATCACCAGATGTAACAAAATGGATCTTAATTATTAATTTAATACCAAACAGAAAACAATAAACTTGCAGAAAAGATAGTATACATATATATATACAAGTCTAAATTGAAAACAACGTTCAAACCTATGATTGCGTTGAATAAAAACCGCAATTTTTATACGTGTGCATGCAAAACAAATTTCTTGTTAGAGGGGTCAATATACAGCACAAACAACATTTTCTAAAAGACCAAAAAAGCGAAAAAGTATATTTTAACAAAACGCATTTGACTAACAGGTCGAACAACAAATGTCCTTAAACCCTGCTGACTACCATTGGCGATTGCCAAATAAACGGATCACCGATGTAACAAAATGGATCTTAATTATTCATTAAATACCAAACAGAAAACAATAAACTTGCGGAAAAGATGATATACCGCAAAAAAAAGGTGCAAAGGTTTTTGTACACCATATCCTGATTTCGACAATTAATGTCTCTTCAGTGATGTTAGGAATCGAAACGGTATTTGGAAAGCCATACAATTTACCTCAATTTAGGATAAACTCTTGAATTTTGCGGAGTCATAATAGGATGAACGGATCATATAAACCCGAAGGCAAATATGATAGAAGCTCAAACGAAAAAATATAAACAAGTCTAAATTGAAAACAACTTTCAAACCTATGATTGCGTTGAATAAAAACCGCAATTTTTATACGTGTGCATGCAAAACAAATTTCTTGTTAGAGGGGTCTAAATACAGCACAAACAACATTTTCCAAAAGACCAAAAAAGTGAAAAAGTATATTTTAACAAAACGCATTTGACTAACAGGTCGAACAACGGATGTTCTTAAACCCTGCTGACTGCCATGGCGATTGTCAAATAAAAGAATCACCAGATGTAACAAAATGGATCTTAATTATTAATTTAATACCAAACACAAAACAATAAACTTGCAGAAAAGATGGTATACATATATATATACAAGTCTAAATTGAAAACAACGTTCAAACCTATGATTGCGTTGAATAAAAACCGCAATTTTTATACGTGTGCATGCAAAACAAATTTCTTGTTAGAGGGGTCAATATACAGCACAAACAACATTTTCTAAAAGACCAAAAAAGTGAAAAAGTATATTTTAACAAAACGCATTTGACTAACAGGTCGAACAACAAATGTCCTTAAACCCTGCTGACTACCATTGGCGATTGCCAAATAAACGGATCACCGATGTAATAAATGGATCTTAATTATAAATTTAACACTAAACAGAAAACAATAAACTTGCGGAAAAGATGATATACCGCAAACAAAAGGTGCAAAGGTTTTTGTACACCATATCCGGATTTCGACAATTAATGTCTCTTCAGTAATGTTAGGAATCGAAACGGTATTTGGAAAGCCATACAATTTACCTCAATTTAGGATAGACTCTTGAATTTTGAGGAGTCAAAATAGGATGAACGGATCATAATACAATCCCAAACGAAAAAATATAAACAAGTCTAAATTGAAAACAACGTTCAAATCTATGATTGCGTTGGATAAAAACCGCAATTTTTATACGTGTGCATGCAAAACAAATTTCTTGTTAGAGGGGTTTAAATACAGCACAAACAACATTTTCCAAAAGACCCAAAAAGTGAAAAAGTATATTTTAACAAAACGCATTTGACTAACAGGTCGAACAACAAATGTTCTTAAACCCTGCTGACTACCATTGGCGATTGCCAAATAAAAGGATCACCGATGTAATAAATGGATCTTAATTATAAATTTAACACTAAACAGAAAACAATAAACTTGCGGAAAAGATGATATACCGCAAACAAAAGGTGCAAAGGTTTTTGTACACCATATCCTGATTTCGACAATTAATGTCTCTTCAGTGATGTTAGGAATCGAAACGGTATTTGGAAAGCCATACAATTTACCTCAATTTAGGATAGACTCTTGAATTTTGAGGAGTCAAAAAAGGATGAACGGATCATATAAACCCGAAGGCACATATAATACAATCCCAAACGAAAAAATGTAAACAAGTCTAAATTGAAAACAACGTTCAAACCTATGATTGCGTTGGATAAAAATCGCAAGTTTTATACGTGTGCATGCAAAACAAATTTCTTGTTAGAGGGGTCTCAATGCAGCACAAACAACATTTACCAAAAGACCAAAAAAGTGAAAAAGTATATTTTAACAAAACGCATTTGACTAACAGGTCGAACAACAAATGTGTGTTCTTAAACCCTACTGACTGCCATTGGCGATTGCCAAATAAACGGATCACCGATGTAATAAATGGATCTTATATATATTAACACGCACAAATAAAGTAAATAAATATTTTTAAAGAAAAAGTTTAAGCGTTTAAATGTTAAACGTACGATTGAGTAGTCGGATCTATTTTATTGATGGTCCATCGAATGAAATCGCTAAGCTCTATGAGTGCCTTTCTTATTTTTCTGGAATTAAACAGCGTGTTAAATTTTAAAGCATTATGCCTGAGTACTAGTTCATTTGGTAAACCTTCTCCTTTCATCTTCTTTAGGGCAAACGATACAGTTTTGATCCGACGGTGAATTTCTGACGAAAAATTGAATACAAGCTATATTTCACCTTGTTAATTCAAATATGTAATAAGAAATGTACCTGCATGTGCTATTTTAAGAGAGAAATGGGTTCGAATTTGTGGATATTTACTGGAAATTTTGATTTCTAGGACATTTCTATCCTTTGAAAAGACATATCTATTTTTGTTTTTGTTTCAAAAGATAAACGCAAGCGGATTTTGTAAAACATTTGGAATATATTCTATACATAAGTGTGCTTTGAATTTGTGTAACAATTCTTTGGAAATAATGAATTTTTATCACATTTTTAGTCAAAAACGGTATTTTTTTTATATATATTTATCTAATTTAAAAAAAATTTATCGATGAAACGTTCATAAAAATTGGCAAAAATAATCTTCACACATAATCAAATCAAATGTCATTTTTAAAAAAAAGGGGTCCTTGAACTTGTGTTCCTGTTAAATCAGTCTGAATTATAAAAATCAGTCGCAAAGTGCATCTTTTCTCTATATTTCACAGTTTGACGTCGCGAAAAATAACTTTTTACGTTAGCGACGTCATTACCTCTCCTGTAACTGTATCATATGTCCTTAAGTCGGGCAAACAAAGACATAGTGATACATCAGTTTATCAAATTAAATTATCTGACATTCTATAGATAAATTACATTTTCTCCCCTTTTTTAATTACACTGGACATATCTTTCGTTGCTTTTTTCTGATTGCTTTTCCCTTGTTTTATTGAAAGATCAAGATCTACAGTTTACAACAGACCAAGGTAAGTGAATTATTTCACAATTTCAAGTTAATTTATGACTTGAATATTTTTACGCTGTCTTCCTTTTCAGAAAATCTAAAGTCTAGTTTTAGATGCATTCACTTAAATTTTCCAATTATCACAATATTCACTGAAGCAATTCACTTGTATTTGAAGGTCACCCCGTGCTTCTGACATTAGAACAGTATCATCGGCGTATAAAATGATGAACAACTTTAAATAAACTTTGAGATTATTTTTAAAGGCAATTTGATATCGATGATAAATCTTTTATATTCCAGGCAAACAAAACATCTCTGAGGTCATTACTATATAAGGAGAATAAGAGAGGGGAACGATTTACACCTCGTCTAACTCTAGTGTTACACGGGGAAAAGTCTGACTTTTAGTTATTATATATAATTCGTGATTTTATATTGTCGTACAGACAATGTACATGTATTACTGTGTGCATTGTGCCATTGGTGTGATTCAACGACATCATAAGCCATAGACCGTTTCTCCATATTTGGCGAACGCCTATGCAAAATCAATAAAGACACATAATTACTTTATTTCTTTTGGGCTATAGCTTAATCGAAAAGACATTGCAATAGAAATATGTTATCTGTTGTTGAATTTTTTTTCTTAAAACCACTTTGTTTAATCTGTTTTATTAAAAAGTTCTCGAATATTTTGTTAATCGTTCATTTAGGACTGAAGTTAACAGTTTTCCAAAAGCAGCCTAGAATAGTTATATGTCTATAATTTTGCGGATCTAGGTTATTTCCTTTGTTTTTATATATAAGATATATATATTTCCAGATAACCAACTGTCTTGTATGATTCGTGTATCAAAGATTAGATTTAAACAAGTTCAAAGACGCTTACGATTTCTGTTAAAGCACATGTAGCTTTGAAAAATTCAAATTTATAATGAGGTCATCACCACTTTTTTAGTGTTCAAGTTTTTGAAATTTTTTAGTACTTCTTCGGGCATAATCGCTGCATTTCACTTATTATTTTGAATATTTCTTTCCATATCCTCAGAGTTTAATTCCTGGTCTTCTTCTATATTTCCTTTATTAATAGTTTTAGATAAATCATAAAGTTTTTCAATCGAAATATTACTAGGTATTTTTTTTTCTAATTTTGTTAAAATGGATGATAACTTATTTTCATCAAGCAATCTGCACCAATATGATACCTTTCTATAATTAATGCTTATTTCAAATGGATATCGTCTGGTTTCCCCGTGCACTCTCATGCTTGTGGTAGACCTCTTCTAATGTCACTTTTTCCAAATCCCAGACTTCACATCCGTTAAAAAGAATTGGCTTTATCGGTTTATCAAATAAATTTATCTGACATTCTATAGATAATTTACATTTTCTCCCCTTTTTTAATTACACTGTACATATCTTTTGTTGCTTTTTCTGATTGCTTTTTCCTTGCTTTATTGAAAGATCAAGATCTAGATTACAACAGTCCAAGGTAAATGAACTCTTTCACAATTTCAAGTTAATCTATGAATTGAATATTCTTACGCTGTCTTCCTTTCCTGATTTTGAGAAAGTTAAAAGTTTAGTTTTAGATGCATTCACTTAAAGTTTCCAATTATCACAATATTCACTGAAGCAATTCACTTGTATTTGAAGGTCACCCCGTGTTTCGGACATTAGAACAGTATCATCGGCGTATAAAAGGATGAACAACTTTAAATAAACATTGAGATTATTTTAAAAGGCAACTTGATATCGATGATAAATCTTTTACATTCCAGGATAACACAAAATCTGTGAGGTCATTACAATATAAGGAGGATAATAGAGGGGAAAGATTTTCACCTAGTCTTATTCCAGTATTTTTTTTTACACGGGTAAAAGTCTGACTTTTGGTTATTATATATAATTCGTGATTTTATACTGTCGTACATACTATGTATTACATTGTGCATTTTTCCATTTATATGATTCAACGTCATCTTAAACTATAGACCGTTTCTCTATATTGGGCGAATGCCTATGCGAAATTAATGAAGACACATAATAACTTTTTTTTTTAAACTATGGCTTAATCGAAAAGACATTGCAATAGAAATATGTTATCTGGTGTTGAATATTTTTTCCTAAAACCACTTTGTTTAATCTGTGTTATTGAAAAGTTCTCAAAATATTTTGTTAATAGTTCATTTAGGACTGAAATAAACAGTTTTCTAAAAACAGCCCAGAATAGGTATATATAAAAAAGAAGATGTGGTAAGATTGCCAATGAGACAACTCTCCACAAGAGACCAAATGACACAGAAATTAACAACTATAGGTCACCGTACGGCCTTCAACAATGAGCAAAGCCCATACCGCACAGTCAGCTATAAAAGGCCCTGAAATGACAATGTAAAACAATTCAAACGAGAAAACTAACGGCTTAATTTATGTACAAAAAATGAACGAAAAACAAATATGTAACACATAAACAAACGACAACCACTGAATTACAGGCACCTGACTTGGGACAGGCACATACATACAGAATGTGGCGGGGTTAAACATGTTAGCAGGATCCCAACCCTCCCCCTTACCAAGGACAGTGGTGTAAATAAACTCATCATAGATACCAGGATTGAAGTTTTATATTTACGCCAGACGCGCGTTTTGTCTACAAAAGACTCATCAGTGACGCTCGAATAAAAAAATATTAAAAAGGCCAAATAAAGTACGAAGTTGAAGAGCATTGAGGACCAAAAATTCCTAAAAGTTTTGCCAAATACAGCTAAGGTAATCTATTCCTGAGGTAGAAAAGCCTTAGTATTTCAAAAATTCAAAGTTTTGTTAACAGTTACTTTATAATTATGAACATATCAATGATAACTCAAGTCAACACAGAAGTGCTGACTACTGGGCTGGTGATACCCACGGGGAAATAAATCTCCAGCAACAGTGGCATCGACCCAGTGGTTGTAAATAAACTCATCATAGATACCAGGATTGAAATTTTATATTTACGCCAGACGCAGTACAACATAAGAACAAACTATAAAAATCAGTTGAAAGAGGCTTAACTCATCAGATGGATAAAAATACAAATACTACAAGTACAAGTGGACATGGCCGGGTACTTGTACATACAAACAACAAAAAGACACTAAGTACAGATCTGAGAGTACTCGCAGTTACTGACAGCTAGTTCAAAGCCACTAACAACTAATAAAAAAAATCATGCATCTAAGACTAAATTATCAATCCGTACACATCCAACATCCCATGGATTTAGTGTAAAGACGTCATAAACAGTCAGAGAAAAACATGACCTTGTGCAATGCCAAGATACAGGTATCGACAGATTGTAGATCCATGAATGTGTATATGTATATAACAATAATATTTAGTTTGCTTTTAATTTACTGATAACAAAATCAATATTAGTACCAATAAAAACAATATTTAATGATCTAATTACAGTGTTGAATTGGTAACCTTTTAGAATAAGTTTATTTAAAGGATCGATAAGTTGACCAGGATCGTTTCTAAATTTCCGGGCACGGTAAGCAATATTGCCGTAAAAATGAGGATGTGCAATCCCGTTTGAAATAAGTTTTCTACAGGTACAACCAAACTTCAAAACCAAATCTTTATATCTGTGGAAGAATTTAGTAAAGGTTTTAAGTAATTTGTGGTAATGAAATCTCTGGCTTAATAATTTACCAGTAATACATAGATTGCGTTCGTTAAAATTAAAAACGTCACAACAGACACGGGCATAGCGAACTAGTTGTGAAATATAAACACCGTAAGATGGTGCCAAAGGAACATCACCATCCAAAAAGGGAAAATTAACAATAGGGAACGAAAAATCGTCCCTTTTGTCTTAAATTTTAGTGTGGAGTTTCCCGTGTAAAACCGAAATATCTAAATCTAGGAAAGGACAGTTGTTACCGTTTAAATTTGATTTATTTAAAGTAAGTTCCTTTAGGTAAATTTCGGCAGTATATTGAGAAATTCTTGATTATTTAACGAAAAAATATCATCAAGATAACGGTAAGTGTTGTTGAATTTATCAATTAAATGCAATTTAGACGGGTCTTTACTGAGTTTGGTCATAAACTGTGATTCATAACAGTACAAAAACAAGTCTGCTATTAAAGGGGCGCAATTAGTGCCTATAGGAATACCTTCAACCTGTCGATAAACTTTACTGCCGAAATGTACATAAATATTATCAAGGAGAAAATTAACAGCTTCAATCATCTCATCACACCTCCAGTAAGTATATC
The DNA here is from genome assembly GCF_021869535.1 of Mytilus californianus. NCBI lineage: Eukaryota > Metazoa > Mollusca > Bivalvia > Mytilida > Mytilidae > Mytilus > Mytilus californianus. Next base: position 51,950,862 of record NW_026262679.1, on the reverse strand, counting down.
TAGCATATTAACCTTTCTCATTAGAAAAGAAGGCTTTAAATGGGTTGCAACAAATATATTTGCATTCAGATTTACCAAACGGCCATTTAATTAAAAAGTCAAATTTTTGTTTGATAAGATTGTGTGGAAGTGTAGTGTAAAGAGTAGAAATGATATGTCTATAATTTTGCGGATCTAGATTATTTCCTTTGATTTTATATATAAGATGTATATTTCCATATAACCAACTGTCTTGTATGATTCGTGTATCAAAGATTAGATTAAAACAATTTCAAAGACGCTTGCGATTTCTGTTGAAGCACATGTAGCTTTGAAAAATTCAAATTTATAATGAGGTCATCACCACTTTGTTAGTTTTCATTCCATATCTTCAGAGTTTAGTTCCTGGTCTTTTTCTATATTTCTTTTATTTGTATTTTTGAATAAACCATACAGTTTTTCAATCGAAATATTAGGTAGTTTTTTTCTATTTGGAATTTTCCAGTACTCTTTTGGTTGGTGTTCTTCATTTTATTCATTTCATTTTGCACATTTTTCCTATACCTTTTCATGTTCTGGTTTGTGATGTTTTTATATTGTCTTCACTTTGTCTTTTATTTTCCTTTTTAACAATGAATTTGTTGAATTTTTATTTTCTTCTATTTTTTCTTGCATTTTTCCTAGCAATTTTACAATCTATTTTAAACCACGGTCTGTCGTCATGAACTCTTGTACTCCGAGTACGATTTTCGTTCTTTAACTTGTTCTTTGAAGTAACGAATGGTTTTCCTTGCAGAACTTATAAATATGTTTGTCAAAAAAAAATATGTTTGTGATATTTTCTACAGCTTTGTAAATAGTGGTAGAGTCTACGGCTACGATATTTGTCACTTCAATGTAATTTTCTAAGTCAGAAATCTTTTCTCTGTATAAATGCAGGAAATTCGTCATTTTTGTTTATATTTCACTTCTCTATTTTCTATCTTCGCTGGTTGTGTCTATCGTACATATCCACAATTATATGTAAGTTTGATAATGTCAATATAAATATCTACAGGACTGTTAGTCCAGCGGATATAAGGATAATTGATCACTTCATTGTAAAAAGAAGAAACTTGGCAAAGTGAAAGATTAAGGAGTATAAACAAAATTCAGATATGGAGCCACGAAAAATAAATCGCCAAATTAAAGATGGCCGACATAAGGTACTGGGAATAAAACATCATACACTTGATGAGGTCTACCAATATTGGAGAGTTCCGTAGATCTCATGAATTTAAGGAAATACATTTAAGATATGCCAGTATCTATTTTTTTCAACTTTATATATACATAATTAATCAAAATGGCGTCCAAATTAAAAATGGCACCGTCAATTTTGTCAAAATATATGCACCATCAATGTGGTATAGAAATTTAACACATTTATGAAACTGATCATGTGATGTAGACACAGGCCTACAATTTATTAAGTATACCAGGGGACATGAATTATATTATTAGAATGGCTGCAAATTTCAAAAATGACGTCGTCAATTTGAAATAGTGTGGTTTAAAACGATACAAAAATAACCAAACATTTATTTAGATACAAATGCAAACCAACGTATTACATTTTTGTAAGAGGTGGTATAAATATGACATAAAAAAGGCCGATACAATTCAAATTGGCTTCTCTGACAAGGTATAAATATACACAGCTATAGTTTATGTTTACATGAATTCAAAAAATCTTTCAATTTACTAGCAATGAAAAATATGTATGAAACCCTACAAAAATCAAGACAAGTATTTCTTTTTTCAAAATGGGAACGAAAAAGTTACTATAGGCATAACAACTTTATAGAACATTTTCAAGTTAACGATAATTAAAATAAGATCCAAATACAGGATAATCAAAATTTAGTGCAGACTCAATCAGTTTCTCTCTCACAGTCCGGTGAACAGTTACATAATGCTGTTCATTTTAATGCTGCTTTCAAGCATTTACATGCCCCTCGACATTCTTTTTCACAGTCAGAGTGGATGAACTCTTGACATGTCATTGCAGGTTCTGCAAGCAAGCCCTGACCAGAATTGGTACCCAAGTACCATCAAGTTTTGACCAACCAAGTAAATCTGGTGATGGCATACCAGGATTTGCGACTAACTAATTAATCCATTTAACACTACCTTGGTAAACTGCACATTTCGTATGTTGTAGTAGTGCATCTCGTGTCGGAGGAATATTGTCAATTGTTCTTGTCTTCTGTGTGAATAGATGTTTTCTTAATTCATTCATTGTATTAAATGAACTAGACCAATCATACAGAAGCACAACATACTTTTTTAAAATTTGTATTACTTTTAATATTTTTACTTCATTTGGAATTCCAATAATCTGCACAAAATGCTCCTGACAATTCCTCATATACGGACCATTTGTTCAAAGCTTATGTTTCCCTTCCCAGAAAAAGCTGATACTGTGTCACAACCGGTGAAGCATTAAAAGACTTTCGATTTCAAAAGTCCTAGAGAAAGGCATAATTCATGAACTGAAATATATCGGAAGTTCTTTATAGTGCCAAAATCTATCCATAACTGTTCAATATACAGTCTGTTGAAACAAGACACAGACAATACAACAACATCTGTATCATCTATATGGAACGCCACAGCTGTCTTATGTGGAACTCTGATATTACTTTATGTTGTTTTATTATTACTTGATGATATTTTTTCTTTACTTAATATGGTTTTGACATTACGTAATGATGTTTTGATATAACTCAATATGGAATAGTCATTACTTAATGATATTTCGATATTACACGATATGGTTTCGTATTGACTTGATATAGTTTTGTCATTACTCAATATGGTTTTGTCATTACTCGATGTGGTTTCACCATTATTTAATGTGGTTGTGTCATTAGTCAATGTGGTTTTAACATTACTTGATGTGAATGTGCCTTAACGTTATGTAGTTGTTTCATTACATGATGTGGTTTTGTTATTTTATAATGATGATTTGCCTATTCTTTATATGGTTTTAACATTACGTAATGATGTTTCAAAATTTGACGATTTTACACTACATGATGTGTTTGTTTCATTATTTGATGTGGTCCTGTCATTCTTTGATGTGGTTATCCCATTACTTGATGAGGTAAAATCACGTGACCAATTCGGAAAAACCTGTTCTATTTTTAGATAGATTTCAATGTTGTATGTGCCTTGGATGAGTGTTGCCATCCATCGAATTAGAGTTCAAATTAAAGTTCGGGTTACTGTTTGAGTTAAACTTTGAGTTAGTCTCCGATTTCGAATTCAAGTCATTATTAGAATTAAAGTTTTAGTTAGCATTGAGTTTCGAGTTGGACTTTGAGTTTGAGTCATATTTAAAGGTAGAGTTCTAGTTACAACATTAAATTTGAGTCATTTTTTGAGGTAGAGTTTGAGTAAGATTCGAATTTAAGTCTCATTTAGATTAATTAAGATTTTGAGCTATCTTATAAGAGTTCGTAATTAAATTTTCTATCGCGGAACAAGGACTTTTGCTCGGGCTTCCGAAAAGAGGGCTCCGGGGTATGCGTACAAAAGATAAACAATGTTACAGTATACAAACGCAACATAGAAGTTGAAATAAAGTTAGATGTGGTGTGATTGACAGTGAGACAACTATCCAACAGAGTTTAAATGCAGTGGATGTAAGAAATCATATATAGGCAACCGTACAGTCTTCAACACACCGTATAGTCAGCTACAAAAGGCCACCATCCACCATGTGAAAAAAATTCAAACTAAAAAACAAACGGTCTTATTTATAAATAAACAATCTACAAAAAAAAAATGACACACATTTATACAACGACGACAATTGAACTTTATGCTCCTGACTTGGGGCAGGTACATAAAGAAAGTGCACGTGGCGGAGTTTATGTATGTGAGCGCTAAATTCTTACCGTACATCAGACTGTTACAGTTGTGTAACAGCACAACACGAGAAAAATAAGCAAACTAGACAAAGTAATGCCCCCGCACTCAACTCATTTAACCGCTTATACCCCAAAAATGACAAAAAAAAGTTCAATTATCTCCCAAAAGAGCAAAAGATAATGAAAATAAAAATCCTGACCACATGCACACCTTCAATATATGTTCAAACAGACAGTAAAGAGAAAACTTCCTAGAATTCAAACTGTAGGAGGAGTTATGCGGAATAACTATATACCCATAATGGGACGGACAGACGGACGGACGGACGGACGGACAGGGGTAAAACAATATGCCCCCCCAACTTTCAGTTGCGGTTGCATACAAAACAGTTTCATTTGGCTGTTTCAATAGATCGGTATGACTGGGTAATACAAATCCATCGGGGTGATCTCGGATGCTCCAGAAAGGCACCCGTCGTGTTATTCGAAAAAGTACAAACCCAGTGATTTGGTTTTATTTGGTAGTTTACATTCAAGGAAAAGATGACGGTTTTATGGTTACGACCACTGGAACATGTCCGTCGTCACATATGAAGCAGATATTCCAAAAAGTTTATTTTTCAATTAGTGCGAGGTAGATCAGGGAATTCAATTGGTTACAAATAAAAGATTGATATTCGTATAAGTTCAAATGATCATTTACGCTAAAAAAAATTCGGAGAATTCTTATTTTATAGTATTGATGCTTTGTCGCTTTGTCGCTTAGTCCGAGCCTCCCTCCCCCCGTTTCCCTGTAACTTTAGTGTGAGTTGATTTGAAGTGTTCATTTGTTAACAATAAAGTTCAAGTCTTTTGATTTGTGTCGAGCCTGCGACATCAATGTAGCGGCAGTGGGACACAACAAACCTATATTTCGTCGTCGATAGTGGCGTCGGCGTCTCCAACTCCACTTTTTTATTTCTATTGAGTTTAACCTTTCATTATATATGTTACTAAACATGTATGCCATGTATATTACTTGTAGGATATCATACTGGATTTGTTTACCTCGACTATTGTATCTGTATTTATATTGTATGTTTCTCTGTAAACTTGTATTTAGTTTTTAGAGAATAAAGTATCTATCTATCTATCTATCTATCTCTAGATCGTTAGGTTTCTAGTTTTTTACATTTTTCAGTTCGGGACATTTTATAGCTTACTATAGGGTATGGGTTTTGCTCATTGTTGAAAACCATACAGTTTTGTTTTAGTTAAATAAAACCGAATTAAACTGTTTTGACATGATAAATTGGTAAACCTCCATGAAGTGTTTTAAAACTTGCATATGAGTTATTCCTCAATTTCAAAAAAAAAGCATCTACAGAAAAACATTTTTTTTTTAATTCTTTTTTTTTACCGATAAATGTATAGATAAATGTACAGCCGATCAACATGACGCTTTTACACTTACAGCAGCAATATCAGGCGAGACACAGGGTTCCATGGAATATTTTACAAATTTATTACAAAAATACTGCTTCCGTTTGAGAACTTAGGATAAAAACAACAGGACCAAGTGGTTTGGGGATATCCCAATTATGTCCGAAATACTGTAAACTTTTTAATACTTTTTTTTCTTATTATTGTCTGCCGTTCCCCTTTTTCATACCAATAACTCTGAACAACCACTGGAACTTTAATTTGAACTTTAACTCAATGGATAGCGATACCCATCCAAAGCACATTAAACAAACGATATATTGAAATCTGTTTAAAAATAGAACATATTCTTTTCCGAATTGGTCACGTGGTTTTACCTCATCAAGTAATGGGATAACCACATCAAAGAATGACAGGACCACATCAAATAATGAAACAAACACATCATGCAGTATAAAATCGTCAAATTTTGAAACATCATTACGTAATGTTTAAACCATATAAAGAATAGGCAAATCATCATTACAAAATAACAAAACCACATCATGTAATGAAACAACTACATAACGTCAAGTCACATTCACATCAAGTTATGTTAAAACCACATTGACTAATGACACAACCACATTAGATAATGGTGAAACCACATCGAGTAATGACAAAACCATATTGAGTAATGACAAAACTATATCAAGTCAATACGAAACCATATCGTGTAATATCGAAATATCATTAAGTAATGACTATTCCATATTGAGTTATATCAAAACATCATTACGTAATGTCAAAACCATATTAAGTAAAGAAAAAATATCATCAAGTAATAATAAAACAACATAAAGTAATATCAGAGTTCCACATAAGACAGCTGTGGCGTTCCATACATCTAGTCTGATCAATATTCTGTTGTGACCATTTCTAGGCAGCACATAAGGCATGCAACAACGTTCTGGTATTTGATTCCTCATGTGAACATGAGTTCAATAATTTATAGTTGTGTTCTGCATTATTTTCAAAGGCGTTGTCCATGTCAATTACTAAAGTCTCATTTTCTATGCCAGCTTTTATTATTTTATCAGGGAGAAAATGAACGAACTCGACTTTATTATCGTCTAGACGCAAGAATTCTTGCAAGTTTCCTGGAACATTCGATTCATTTTGAACTCGCCTTCGAATACTTTTACTACGTTTTCCACGAGTAGACGTCTTTAAGCTGTTGGCAACGTACGTGTCAAACACAATATCAATTCTTTGTCCATCTTTTCCAATATTCAGAATATACGGTACACAGTTTACACTTTTGAAGCGTATTCATTAAATGTTTTGACATTGGTTGGCTTAGGCATATTAACAACTGAAGATCCACTAAGAATAAGGGAAGACATCTGTTGGAGGCGATACATTATCTAGGCATTTTGACAGAAGGTAAGCTTTTTTCCTAGACGGATCGTGCCATTTTGACTAAGCGATGTTTCCATCTCTTCATTGACAAACACTATACAGTCTTCAAAATAAAAAACAATTACTTTTCAAAAACTGTAGCCCTTAATCTATCGTAGAAGTTTTCTTTGCAGGAGGTGGTGTATGAGAAATTTGAAACTTGTTCTTCGTGATTTTATCAAAGACAGACATTGTTCGATCGATAAGGCGTAAACCACAATTATAGACCTAAACAAATAGCAATACTGTCAATTCAAATTGCAGGGTTACATACCAGAATTTAAAATGAGGAGATTCTTTTGAACTTTCCAAACACCATCATCATCATTCATAGAATCTGTGTACTGGCGGAAAGCGTTTGACAATAAACGGTAAAGTGTGCATGCTTAACTTGGTGTGCTCTACGTGTTTTATGTAACATAAGACGCCTTCAGGAATGAATCTTCTGTACCGGGTAATGTAACCTGTGCATTTACTAAAATACTAGTTTATCCACGATCGTCAAGCCAACTACCAAGGACTCAGCTTTGAACGCATCCATTTTATTGTGTAGGCCGCCGAACATCATGACAAAGTTTTCCTCACAATACATCCGTTTCAAATTATTAAAACATGTAGCACAAAAAATTGCCTTTGGGATATCCCATATTGAACATGGCAGGAAATGAGAATTGAAATAGATAAATAGGTCAATAAACTATGGCACGTCAAACGTTTCAATATTCAAAAAAAATATTGATTAAAAAAAAAAATATGTTCAAAACTTACAAATATATATGCAATATTTTTCTATTTATATTCAAAAACTTACAAATATATATGCACTATTTTTCTATTTATGTTCAATACTTACAAATACATATGCAACATTTTTCTATATATATTCAAAAAAAATAAAAAATTATGTTCAAAACTTTCAAATATACATGCAATATTTTTATATATATATTCAAAAAATTAAAACAATATGTGCAATATTTTATATATACATATGGTAAAAAAATATATATTCAATAATATTGCATTCTGGGTAATATTTGTACTTACGGATTTCACTGGCTGTTGCAATTTAACGAGTGCGGCACAACTCGGCCCGGAGATAACTCGGACCGACTAAAAAGTCAACTCGGACCGTCTATAATGACAATTCAGACAAAGTTATAAAAGAGGAATTGAATAGACTATATAAATGATCATACATTATTAAATGTTATGTTTTACATGACAATATCATTTGCATGTTTCTGAATTTGCAAAACATAATAAAAAAAAAATGGAGAATCTGTGCCACAGATGCCCTCGCTTGTAAATATTCATGAGTCAACTTCCACATGCAGTTAAGACCGTTTTGTGGTAATAAACATTGTGTATAAGTTTCATAACATTTGGTTGAGGCAAACTAAAGTTAGAGAACAGAAACGAAAATTTCATCAATTTTCCCGTTTATAAAGGGCCATAACTCATGAACGGTAAAAGTAACAGCACCCAATTTCGAACTTAATCTGTGTTGTGTTTGAATAAGCATTGTGTATAAGTTTTTTAACATTTAGTTTAGGCAAACTAAAGTTAGAGAACGGAAACCAATTTTGGGGACGTACGGACGGGATGACAGACGGACGGGACGGACAAGGGTAACACTTAATGTCCCGCCGCTACGGCGGGAACAAAAAGATAATTTATATTGTTCTGTGAAAGCTGTATGAGTAAATAACGTTTATAATGTTTTTGTAGTTTCTTTTGTTTGTTTGTTTGTTTGACATTATCGATTGTTTTAAAGTACTACTAGAACACACACGCAACATGTCGCGGATCCGTGACTGAATTAAAGTACCTATGCCTTATTTTTTGCCTGGATTTTTAGTATTCGTATTGTCATCTAATAAAGTCATGCTGATTGTAACATTGTAAGGTGCACAGTTTTCTCTGCTTTCAAAATCTTTCTGTTTGAACCCGTTCTGGTTTTCTTACTACAATAAACTTACTATAAACTAAATTTATTTTTTTAACTTGTTAATGAAGTGGAAGAAAATAGACTTGTTATTTGGTGTACTATAGTGTAACACAGATACAAAACAACTACTGGAAGAATTCCATGTTACCCTGATAGAGGAGGGATTTACAGAAGGTAACAGGTAAGAAGCTACATGTGACATATACTATTGGCATCGGTATTGGTAATATAGATTATGTGGTAAACAAAAGGGCATGGAATGGTGTAATTTTTAAACAACATCATTGTTCTATATTAGTTATATATAAAGTTGAATACTTTTATTCATCGTTTTTACGTCATGCCGGCTAACAAATTGGACCTCGTTATTTTAGTAGTATAGATGGTATTAGTCCAAACATACTGGCTTCAATTTTAAAATAATACTATAACTATAATAATAATACATACATATCTTTATTTCATCAAATAATTAAATAATTTCAAGTCAGGTAGCAAGTATGACATTTGAATAAGAAACGTATAACTTAAGCACTAAGCAAAACCTAAGACGTACACTAAATCAAAGAAATAATTTCAAATCAAGTAAACATAAGTAACTAGCAGAGGCGGATTTAGAGGGGTTTCCAGGGGCACGGGTCCCCTTTTGTGGGAAAGATTTGGTTGATTATTTAGGGAATCACTGAAGCATGACTGGAGCGGGCTCCCTCTTAGGCAGTCAGTGCCCCCCCCCCCTCCCCCCCCCCCTTTATGAAAATTTCTGGATCCGCCACTGACAAGTATGTCATTCACACAAGATGCATATGATTTGAGCACTAAGTATACACGTGAGGTATAACTTAAGACATATGATAAGAAAACAATATCTTATAAAGTTCATATTTCAAAAGCACTATAAAGGTAAACAGTACGAATCATCTCATAAGCTAGAAATTGATAATTCATATAGCCAAGCACTAAAGTTCTGTCTAAGCACAACGTAAAGCTATAATTATCTCAAAACACTTACTTAATATATTCAAACGGACGGTCCATAAAAACGGGCACACTTTTTCAGGCGGTGACTGGCTGTCATGTCTTTGGTTGCATACTTACTCCATGTGGTAAACAGCATCTCTTAGGACTGATAAATTTATAAAAATAATTAAAAATTTGAATTCACATCATACAATATATTTTGCAAATTCAGGAACATGCAAATGATATTGTCATGTACAAAATATAACTTTTAATGATTTATATAGTTCAATTCCTCTTTTAATACTTTGTCTGAGTTGTCATTATAGACGGTCCGAGTTGACTTTATAGACGGTCCGAGTTGACTTATTAGTCGGTCCGAGTTATCTCCGGGCCGAGTTGTGTCGCACTCGTTAAATTGCAACAGCCAATGAAATCCGTAATTACAAATATTATCCAGAATGCAATATTATTGAATAAATATGTTTTACCACATCTATAATATATAAAATATTGCACATTTTTTAAATTTTTTTTGAATATATATATAAAAATATTGCATGTATATTTGAAAGTTTTGAACATAAATAGAAAAATATTGCATATACATTTGTAAGTTTTTTAATATAAATAGAAAAATATTGCATATATATTTGTAAGTTTTTGAATAGAAATAGAAAAATATTGCATATATATTTGTAAGTTTTGAACATTTTTTTTTTTTTTTTTTAATCAATATTTTTTTGAATATTGAAACGTTTGACGTGCCATAATAAATAGTTCCATTGTATTAGTTTTACTATTGTGAATAGTGTTTGGTCAAAAGCAACAACGGCAGTTTGACCTGGTTTTAGCATTCTGACAGCGCTACGAATAAGTTCAATGAATGCCGTAGCATTCCAACAGATTTAGCTTGCTCCTGAAATAGAGGTACAAGGGCATACATTGCTGGTAGCTTATTCCCATCTAGCAACGATGAATCAGGACCATGAAATGTTTGTCCCAACTCCAGCCTTAACACTTGAATTTTCCGCAACATCCTTGAACCATTTCATTTCCCCTTTTTACGCAACTGGGAATGACGACATATCAATTGATAGTTCACCTTCCACTAATGGAATATTTGGTTTGCTGAATATCAATACAGCTGGTGGAAGATTAGAATAACTTTTTTGTTAAAAGGAGACTATCTTTGACTTGCGTTTTAAAATAGCTTCAGATTGGTCAAATGTATGCAAAGCTCATTGAACATCCTTCAAAATATTTTGGAATACAGATATACCGGTACAATGAAATGAATCTTTTAATGATATACTGCTTGGATTGTGGTCAATGTTGTCTACAGCAGACGAAGTGAATACATTTTGCAGTAGACGGGTAGGGCAAACAATAAATTCCCGGATATAACGACAACAAGCATCATTGACTATCGAAGCAGCTATTTCTAACACTCTGTCGTAGGAAACAGATAGTCCGAGATAGAAGAAAGTGACTACTACATCACGTTTTCTAAATTCTAGTCTTACAGGTTGCACTTCTGTAAATAAAGACAATGCAATTTCCCATTGGAACTCCCTTTACGGCTAAAACTGTGCCACTTTTACTATAAAGTTTCGTAACAAATTATATCCTAGAATGGAAAGTTGATATGCACTACTTTTTTATTCAAAGGTCAAAACATAGGGCTGTGCGGCATATTTTCATCATTTATATGCACCGAACTTCCAAGAGTTTAAACTTATAATTAAATTATGTACTACCCCTTCATTCACTTTAGGTCTTCCTCAGAATTCAATTCGCCGCTATCCATGTGTATTTATACTGGAAACATTCCCAAGTTATGTTTCTATGACATGAAACATAGTGATCATATCTAGGAACCAGCATGTAAACAAAACAAAATATCTATGAATATTATATATCTCCCCAAAAGAGGCGTGGTTATTGAAACAGCTGTATTTACGAAGTGCAACCGACACTTACATCTATTCAAACAGAAAAATCTTCAAAAACAGTTTTTTCAGCTTAACAATGTGCATGTTTTTTGACATAAAATGTCTAGAACCTGTTTGAAACTATTCTGATAACAAATTGAAAGCATTGCAGAATACTATAAATGAAAAGTTTAGCCGTTAATCATTCCAACATTCAATATCATATAAAGTATTCAATCCTGCCTCTGTTACCAGTCCACATCTTACTGTATGCCTATTTATCAATAAAAGTTCACATTTTCTGCCTCAAATGGTCAGTTTAGAAATCATGTCACAACAATATCATCTCTAACCATATATCTAACATAATTTAGCTAATATGTGAACTAGAAGTGGTTAAAACAAAGCCATATTTGCAAAAGTTGTATGTATGAAGTTATCAGTCTGATGTATGAATTCACTAAAAGTTTTATAGAACTGACTGCTAACATCTGTTTTTTGCATAACTTCCAAGCACAATTATTGTTTTCTATACAAGAGACCTTTATAATAATAAAATCATAGCCTTTACAGGTTAAATTACCTGTTTTTTGACTCAGAGGTTAGGCATTTGTCTCTTTTTTTTTGCCACTGGGGCCTCAAATTTGCTAGATAATTTTGCTGTTTCTGTGCATATGGAATGTTTAGTCCATATTTAGGATAGAATACACTTTTGTTAGTTTTATTGAGGTATTTTTGTATCTCTAGTTTGTATTTTTGTATGTCGCGGTCACAAAAAGGCACATTTCAGGTGTTACGACTTACTTTTGTGTTATCGACAGGACAAAAACGCCCCATATCAAAAAAAGTTTAAAAGCATCATATCTAATACTGTGCAAAGTTTCATATTTTTACAGTAAAATACAATTGTGCCAAAATATTGGACTTAGCCGCTGGACTATATGTACATGAGAGTGTAAGCAACTATGATCAAACACTTGTGAATTAGAGACAATGTTAATAAAATCAAGCGTCCCTACGAAGTAATCAACAACTGCAGCATTTTTGCTCGTCAGTTCCCTCGTAAAATTGTCTACTATGCGACCTTTTATTACATACATATTTGTAAATTTGCACAAATCTAGAAAATGGTTACCCATAATTTTTTTGGTTTTATCTTTATTATTTCTAGCCATTGGTATATCATAGGTTTCAAATTTATAAGTGTCGTTTCTCCGATTTCCAGTACATTCAAATATCAGAAATATCATTTTCATCAGTACGGATAAAATCAGCATTCGTTGAAGTTGTACTATTGCAATCGCCTCTTAAGCAAATATATTTGTATTTATTTGAAAACTTCAAAACATCAGTTTCAATTTCGCGAAAGGCGTCGCGCGAGCTATGCTTTGTGTCTGCTTGCGGTACATAAACAGAACCAATTACAATGTCAGCTTCTAGTTTGTGTATGATAATGAGATTCCAAAGCATATGACATCATTACTATCACTAGGTAGGAATTGTATATTTTCGTCTAATTCTTCTTTATAACGAACTATTGGTCCACCAGATTTCCTCAAAGTCATATCATTTCTGTTTTTCATTCTGCTGACATACAATGTAGCAAGGTAGGACAATTTCATCACAGTTGGCAGTTTTGCTTTCTTGAAGATATTGTAAAAAAATTGGCGTCCATCATTTAAAGTTGTATAGGATTTTACGGATTTTCATGTATGTCTCATCAAGTGGATATATGTAGCTCCTTTCATGAATTTATAAGTCAACTGCGATTATCGTTTCCCTGAAAGGAAACTTGCCCAGTTATTTTGCATGCTCATGTGTGAAAATCCCAGCTTAAACGTGGTTAACTTTTAAACTGTTATCATTCTTGACTTTGTTTTTATAATCGGAACACCTCTCTATTGTTCTGTTCAATTGAAGTACACAAAAGTTTTACCAAACACCCCGAACATAATTTTGGTAATCACCAGTTCCGGTTTTGGTAATTTAGGTATTTTCCTAAATGGTAAATGGTAAACCAAAATGGTATATGGTAAACCAATTCGGTAATTGGTTTACCTAAGTATAAATACGGCGGAACATTTACTAAGTCTTTAGCTCATATTTTACCCTGGGCAAGTAACTTTCGCTAACTCCAAGCGTTATAATAAAATTAAGTACCAGTTACCAGACCAAGTCAGTAGAACCAGTTACCAAGCAGACGAAAGATAACCATGTTTGAGGAGAAAAGGTCCGTACATATTTTGGTTTGTTAATTCCTTTACGAGTTACACAAGGAAATTACTTATTAAGTTAAACTTTATCTTTTGGCATTGAATTTAATTTACCATTTGCCGATTACCAAACTACGTTTAGTAAACTTTCTGGGTACGTATTTTTCCTCTATCCATTTTCCTTAATTCACGTTAGGAAGTTAATAATATATTTATCTATAAGGTTATGATATTGTTAAGTTATTTAATATCTATCTGTATTATTGATATTTGATGCATATTAAAGTTAATATAAGTTGATTTTTATTTAACGAGTCTGTTATTCCTACAAACACAAATACGGAGAGTTACATACAAAACACACAGACACTTTCACAGGCCCAAAACGTATTTCCCTATATACCCCTTTTTATCCAAGTCTTCACCTTACCAGAGTAACCACCCTAACCAGAGTAACCAACCTTACCAGGGTGTAGAAAGAAAACCAGAGTACCACGAAACCAGAGTACCACGCCACTAAAGAAGGGTCACCAGTTATAACTTTTATTTCATACATATTTATACATTCTTACAAAAACATTCTTATAGCAACACAATAAGGGATACACATTAATAGTTTAAAACTAAGGGCCGACCGCTCGGTTTTCGTTACAGTGGTGGCAGCGGTGGGATGTACCTACATTTTTATATTCTTACAATAAGTGTTATAATATTCAAGATAAGGCATAAATAAATATAAGTAAAATGGATAGCGCGGAAAATAAATTTGAAACACCTAGGTTTACTGCTCAGGATAGACCAGTGCTCCTCCGATCTCGGTCCTGTGAAATATTCCATGATCTGACGCCGACCGGAGAGATAGGCATAAGAGTGAACCAACATCAATGGCCCTCACAAGAGAATACGAATAGTTACGAAAAGGATGGTATACATCATGCTGACAATATGCCATTGTCAGGGGATCTATCACCATCAAGGAAAGTGGCCATTCACCAAGCGAAAAACCCGGAAGTTTCAAATAGGGCAACGGTTGTGCATTTGGAAAAAAATGCAGCGCGTACGGTAAAACAGAATTTTGGTGAAGAGTCAATGACTCTTTTGGACCATGCTGCCAGAGGGTCTAGGTATGGGTTATGGAGTCAGAAAGCAATGGATACTGCTGAGGGAGACTCCGGGAATACAAGACGAGGTCTTGTGAATTCGATGCCCGACGGGGTAGATGGGATTTGGGAGATTTACCTAGTACTTTGGACCGGGGTATACCCCATAATCAGGGAGCAACGTACCAAGCATTACCTTTGACGTCCCGTGGACGATTCAGAGTGGGGATTAACGAGACCGACCATGAACACCGTACTGATGAAATGACCAGTAATATAAATTATGCTGGTATTAGCAATGAACCAAATTTTGAGCGTGATTATGATATAAAATTACAAAATACAAAATACTACAAAAAGAAACCAGCACTTTATGATGGGGAGGGTAATTGGGAAGACTATTTAGTTCAGTTTGAATTAATTGCAGCAATTAACAAATGGTCTGACATAGAGAAAGCTTTAGAACTAGCTACTAGCTTGAGAGGTACCGCCCAAAGTATTTTAACCGATTTAAGACCAGAGATGCGGACCAATTTTATACAACTGACAGCCGCCTTAGCTTCTCGTTTTCAACCAGAAAAACCAAGCAGAAATGAACAGGGCGCAAATGAAAAGTAAAATACACGGACGCACGGAACAGATACCTGTGTTAGGCCAAGACATAAAACGTCTAGTAAGATTGGCGTATCCATCAGCTCCAATGGAGGTTAAGGAACATTTAGCACGAGATTGTTTTATTGATTCCTTAAATGATGCTGACATGGAATGGGCTATTTTCCAGGCCAAAGCAAAATATATTGATAACGCCATTCAAGTAGCTCTTGAATATGAAGCATTCCAAAATGGCAGACGTAAACACGGTACTAAGCCAGTAAGTGCTGTAAGTGATAATGATAATTTTGATTTAAATAGGGAAATTTATTTGTCTGAACAAGTTGATGACATTTCAGGTCGTCTTGCAAAAATAGAAAATGATGAAAAAAATAAGAAAAACTTTTTCTTGTTACCATTGTGGGGTTTCCGGTCATTTTAAAAGGGAATGTCTCCTACTGAATAACCGATCCCAACGGTTTGAAGGTAACAGACCTAACAACTCATTTCCGAGAAAAGTGGCCGACCAAATGACTGGTAGGGGAAACTATTAGTTGCTAAAACTGAGGACCAAGTTCTAGCTGAGACTAATTATGATTTTGAAGAGTCCAAAATTTTGAGAAATTGAGTCAGATAAAATCAACCAGTTCTGATAGCTTATATGTAATTGTCGGTGTTTTTGACATGCAATTAAATTGTTTGATTGATACCGGGTCCACTGTAAGTGTCCTTAACTCATCCATGTATAATACCATGTCCAAGAGTGTAAAACCAGAGCTATCCAAAAAATGTAGTGTTTTACGCATGGCTAATGGAAGTGTAGTTATGCCGATGGGGATTGCTGTATTTCCAGTACAGCTGAATAAAAAAATTGTTTATCATCGTCTCATTGTTGCAGACATAGATATACCAATGATAATTGGATTTGATTTTGAAAGAAAAAAATAATTGTATATTAGATATGGGAAGGAGAACCGCAGAAATTGACTGACAATTCATTACCTGTCAACGGGAACATTGTTTAAATTCTATTTTCAAAATTTCGTCTGTTGAAGATGTAGAAATTCCATCCACTTGTGAAATGACTGTCCCGGGAACAATATTACATGGTACACCACATAAAGTAACTGGGTTAATTGAACCGAAAATGGCTGTCTTATTGCCAAGGCAGTGGTAAATCCTAGTCGGCAGTACTTACCTGGTCGCGTTATCAATCTTAGTGAACAACCAGTTCAGTTATGTAGGGAAGCAATTATTGGTCAATGTGAATTAATGAACAGTGATACAATAGGAATAAATGTACTGTCTAAACAATTAAATGCTAGGGATACACTGTATCAAATAAGCAACCAAGAAGATGTTCTTCCTGAATATTTACAAAACTTATATGAGAGGTCCATTTCACACTTAGAAAAAGTACAACAAGTCAAGGTTTTTAAACTTTTATTAAAATATCAAACTGCCTTTTCGAAGTGTAAATCAGATTTAGGTAGAACTGGTATTGTTAAACACAAGATTAATACTGGGGATGCACCACCTTTTAAGATGCAACCTAGGCGTCTGCCTATGGCCAAACGAGAAGTTGACTCCAAAGAAATAAAACGCTTACTTGATGACGAAATCATTGAACCATCTAATGGAACATATGCCTCACCTATTGTGTTGGTCACCAAGCCTGACCAGTCCACGAGACTATGCATTGATTACAGAAAAAATAGCAAAGTAACAAACGGGATTGTTACCCACTACCGTTAATAAATGACTCCCTTGACGCCCTTGGGGGCTCCTCTTGGTTCAGTAGTATGGACCTAAGCTCTGGATATTATCAGGTCGAGATGGACCCATTGACAAGGAAAAAACTGCCTTTACCAGCCACGAAGGATTATACCAGTTTAAAGTTATGAGTTTTGGCTTATGTAATGCCGTTGCAACTTTCTAAAGGCTAATGGGAACTGTTTTAAGAGGTTTACATTGGATAACCTGTATCTTGTGTATTGATGATATAATCGTATTTGCTAAAGATTATGATTCCCATATCCAAAGACTAGATACAGTCTTGGAAAGAATATCACCAAACAAATGTAACCTTTTTTCAGAAAAAGGTTAAGTTTTTAGGACATATAGTTTCTGAGGAGGGAGTTTCTACCGACTACTAAATATTGAATGTGTTAAAAATTGGTCACCATTAAAAAATGTCCATGTTGTCAGAAGTTTTCTAGGAACATGTTCCTACTATCGTAGATTTATTCCTTCTTTTTAGGACATTGCCAGACCTTTGAATAAATTGACTGAAAAAAACGCCAAGTTCCTTTGGACAGAGGACTGTGAAACCTCTTTTCAAACGTTAAAAGAAAAGTTAACACAAACTCCTATATTAGTTTACCCCTGTATGAACAGACTTTTTATCTTGGACACCGATGCCGGTGGATATGGTATAGAAGCCGTTCTTTCCCAAGTATATGATGGCATTGAAAAACCTATTGCATATTATAGTCGTTCTCTAAATAAACAAGAACGTAACTACTGTGTTACTAGACGAGAACTGCTTGCAGTTGTAGAAAGTGTCAAACACTTCCATCATTATTTGTATGGTTCTTATTTCAAAGTCCGTACATACCATGGAGCCCTTAATTGGCTCTGTAAATTTAAAAATCCAGAGGGTCAAATGGCTAGGTGGATAGAAGTGCTTGAAACTTACAAAATTGAACATCGCCCAGGGAAACAGCATGGAAACGCTGACGGACTTTCACGCCAATGTTTTCCATGCAATCATTGTTTTCGCCAAGAAACTAAAGATAAGGAATATCAAGAACAATACATCAGAGCTATCCAGTCTAATGAAGTACCAGGTACCAGTTTTCAGGAACCAGTAGACTACTGGTTGTCTCCCAGATCTGAAAAAGAAATCAGAGAGGCACAATTAGCAGACAAAGATTTAGATATTATAATGAATGGTTGGAAACAAATTCTGGCCAACCTGAGTGGTCCGAAGTTTTAGTTCATAACACAAGTGTTAAATATTTAAGGACAAAATGGAAACAGTTAATAATAAACAACGGTGTTCTTTACATAAATTACCTTGATGTAGATTCAAATAAAATAATAAAACGGTTACTTATACCTAAAATATGGAGAGATGAAGTGTTCCAAATGTTGCACAATGATCCAGGATCTGGTCACCTCGGAGTCAGTAGGACTCTGGCTCGCACCAAAAGCAGAGTATATTGGCCTGATATTTCTTGAGATGTTAATCTGTGGTGTCAAAAGTGTTTGGTTTGCCAATCCCGCAAACGACCTGCTAGAAAAGCTAGAGGTGGCCTTGGTCAATATGTTGTTGGTGCACCTATGGAACGCATAGGTACGGACCTACTTGGTCCCTTACCCAGTCTCGACAAGAAAATAAATTTATACTTATAGTGTCGGATTATTTTACGCGCTGGATAGAAGCGTACCCAATACCTGATATCCAGGCCCATACCATATGTAGAGTATTCATTGTCGAATTTATATCTCGGTGCGGAATTCCAAGACAAATTCACACTGAACGTGGTGCTCAGTTCACCTCACAACTGTTTAAAGAAATCTGTGATGCTTTTCGCATTGACAAGACTTTCACTACTGCTTTACACACCCAAAATGATATTCTTGTTGAGAGATTTAATCGTACTGTAGAAGATATGCTAAGTAAAGTTGTTTCTCGTGACCAGAAAAACTGGGACGAAGTATTGCCAATGGTGATGCTAGCATGCCGAACGTCTGAACATGACAGTACTGGTCAAACTCCGAGCATGATGATGTTTGGTCGTTAAGCAGAATTACCAATTGATCTACTTTAAGGTCTACCATCCCATGTGACACCAAGCACACATTCCGATTATGTAGCCAATCTGATAAACAGACTCGATCGAATCCATACGGTAGCCTCCAAGAAAATGGAGGGTGCCCGTGACCAACAGAAAAGGAATTATAACATTAAAATATATAAAACACAATATCCGGTGGGTGCACTGGTTTGGTTACACGATACCACACGGAAAAAGGGACTGTGTCCGAAATTACAAAACCCATGGGTTGGGCCTTACCAAATAGTAGAAATCATTTCGGACCTCGTTTATGTAATAAATCAATCACCACAATCCAAACCAAAAGTTATTTACCATGACAGACTCAAACCATATATTTGTAAATAAAGGCTGAATGATATTATATTTTATCCAAAATTTATTATTGCTTTTCGCTTTTCAGTGACAAAAAAAAACTTTTGACCAAAGCTACGACCTTGATAGTCAGCTGAAAAAACACCATTCTGATCGCCATGGGCCCAGATTGAAATGTAATACTGATGGGTGTATTTTCACTTGTCCGGAAAGTAGAAAGTACATACTGAGAAACCACATGTCAGAACAGCATGCCCAATACATCACAGCACCCATGGTAAATTCAGAAAAATATCCGTTGTCACCATTGACATCACCAACTCCGATTTCCCTATATGAACCAACTGATATAAATGGTAATGAGTTTGATTTCCTTTATAATGCTTGCCAGGAAAGTGGTGTTAACCTAGATTTCGAACCTCACCCGTAAGGTTTTAATACAAGAACAGCCGAATGAAAAGGGAGATGCTAATAATAACACCATCCTTACACCTGTCAGTCTCAAACCAAGAGATGTGACCTCCGAATATTTTATGTGTCCGATATCACCTGAAATACCAACTTATTTTACCTGTTCATCATCAACCAAACCTAAGAATTCCCAATCCAATCCACCAACCACCACCTCGGTTCTACCAGTTACCACACCTATTTCTCCAACACCTACCTTTTCAGCCAGTTTTCAATTACCAGATGGAAGTAAGTACACGTGTACTATTTCCCTGGTACCTGATCCCAGCAACCCGAAAGAAACGGAAAAAAGGACGCCGAAACAATGTGAGAGATTATGGATTTGGCAAATTACCAGAAGTATCTAAAATTTGTAGAAATGTTGAACTTGTTTAAAAATTAATCTTGTGCCTTTGTCATTAATGGGGGTTGGATTTGGATTATAGTGTTATTGTGTATATATTTAATGGATGTAGGGGGTGGACTTTAACTTTATATTAATATTGTGTTCATTTAATGATAGTTTAACATGTTTAAATATGTAACTTGTTTTTAGGAACATTCGTCTTGCGAAGAAGATATGTTGATGCTCTATAAACATTCGTTAAAATACACGGAAATCATTGTGTTCAAGAACATTCGTCTTGCGAAGAAGATATGTTGGTGTTATATAAACATTCGTTAAAATACTCAAAATTAGTTGAGATTTAGGAACATTCGTCTTGCGGGGATAATCCAAAAGCAAAACATTATACTCATTGTATTCATTTGCCAATTTGAATCCTAAAAAAGTTGTATCAGCTTGACATATTGTTATGTGGTGATATTAAATCAAAGGAAAATACATAGTTTCCTCTCTCAAACAACTGTCTAGCAGTTGTGTCGTCTTGTTTGAATTTTACAAAATAAGGGTTTAAATGTCTTGCATCCGATCCCAATCTTAATTTGGGGCCTTAATTATAAGCTACTTTCAATGGTTTCACTACGTGAGGTTTACTTCTCACACAACTAACGCAACCTTTTTCTAATAGATTTTCTATCTCGCATGCGACAAAATAAGAGTTGTCGCGTGCAGTTTTATTGTTTTCTTGTTCTGTTTCTCGTGGTACGGTATCTTATACCCGTTTTCTATTATAGATGATATCAGTAGATGACAGTTATTGAGTCACACAATCACGGGTGTTTTGTTACAACAACAGAAACATTTGTATGCTCATCTTGAATAAATTCATTTGAAAAGACTTAACTCATAAGATCTTCACTAAACACGAAAACAACTTACAAAATTACTGAAAATGTATCAATTTAACACTACATGTCTAAACATGTCAGATAATGAAGTTTCAATGGAAACTTTAGATGCATATTACAAGTTGTATTTTAAATTTCAGATAATTAATGACAAGATACTAAAACAGTTTGTCACCTTCATATTCTGGGTGACAGAAAACAGTCAATCGTAAGACCTTATGTAATAAATATGGGGTTAAATTAAAGGTCACATGAATACGGATTCATGAGGTCGAATTATTCATGTGATTTTCAATTTAACCCCTTAGCTAGAGATTGGTTCCGCATGTATTAGGCGTGTTCAGACATTAAAAGGAAAAAAATGTCAACATTGAAAATGAATCAAAGGTGAACCATTTCGTTGACTGATTCGATCCACATAAAAAACATTCTTATACAGGTAAAAACGATGATTAACTTATTTGTTTAACCTATAACATGAAATCAAACAGACCTAGAAAAATCCAATAGCATGTGGTCGCAATCCATTTATATGTATGTTTATGTTTATATCGGGTTATGTGACCGTCGACAGTCTTTGGAAGTCATCGCAATGGTTTATTAGATGGCGTCTAGACCAAAATGCAAACGAAATGCTGATATATATTATCTACTCCATGTTTTTTTAATTGATTATTTCAGACTTATTGTAATTTGGATATACGATTTAGTATGTTATAAATCAAATATGAGATTTTGAGTCAAATCGGTGAACATGAATTTGACAGCTAATGCCCCTTTAACATGGATTTTATTTTATGAGGGACAAACACAATTGTACAAAAAAAGAAACCAAAAGATAGAATTCAGAAACAGCATATAATGTCACAAAATAACAATTATAATATATATAATGAAAACAAAACTTTTTTTTAAATTCAATTTTCAGAAAAAAACATACAACTATTGTACTAGTATATTATTTTTTTTATTTTCTTGCATCAGCTTTTAGAATTCTTTTAGAAACTTTAAATTTTCCCAATGGGACTTTATCTTTTCCCATGGTAATATTTAATATTACCATGGATAATCTTAAATTAATCTTTTAAAGTACATGTGACCTTCTTCGGTGACATTTGTGACATGTGTCATATGCCATGTTTTCCCTTTTTTGCCTTACTGTTGTTGAACGAATTTTTACAATATCTCTCACATAAATTAGATTAATTATCTTATTTAAATTATTGTTATACTGGTAAAATGTTATTTTGTATAACTTCAACCAGGCCTTGAGAGTCTAGGCATAAAACACTTTCAAAGAAAGAATTAAAATTACACGACAGAAGTATACTTTCTGCACCTATACATGCTAGCTCACATAGTCAAAAACATCATACGAGGTATTGTCATCACTTAGAACCATGAGATATAATGTATACACAAAATGTCTTCTATGAAACAATTTCGATCATTTATATGATACTGGGTTAATCCATAATTTCATTTAAGTTTTTGTGGACAAATCCAAATAAGAAATGACCACCACAACGGAACATAAATAGAAACATATGAAAAGTACATACATACTAGGTCTCAGAAACCATCTTGCAAATTAAAACGATATCATGCACACATGCACCTAATGTGTTTCTCTACTTATTTTGGGTTTGTGCTGTCATCCAAAAGCACAGTTGTGAAACAAAAATTAACCGAATCATTTGGAAATCCATACAAATGGTGACTCCTCCAAAACATTTTAAAAACAAATATTAAAAAAACGATAATGCATAATTTGAGTGTTTGGTAATGGTATAAAATGCAGGATGGCTGTCACTATGGAACACAGTTTAACATAGACCACTGTGTAAAAAAAAATATAGAAAACGCTTTTGTTTTCAGAAAACATACCAGTGGAGAGTTGTCTCATTGGCTTCAAATATATGAAACTTAAGTTTGCAGATATAAAATCAATAATACCTGTAAAATCAAATAGTGGTTGACTATAAGAGTTGAAGAGCTTTATGACCAAAACAGGACCTAAAAATATTAGTCACAACCATCTAAGGTCAACTTTGCCTGACGGAGTTGGAACCTTAGTTTTTTATAAAAATTATCAATATATAAACGGATCATTTATGAAAGTTATGTTATAAATCATGCAAGTACCGAAGTAATGACTTCTGAGCTGATGATACCCTCGGGGACTGATAGTCCACTAGCAGCGGTATCGACCCAGTACTATAAAAATGAAAATAACACGTCTATATAAATTGTATGCGTCCGAAGCGCTTTCCTGGATTTACCTTTACCAGGAACGCTCAAAGCGAAGGATGTATAAGAACCAAATCAGTTGAGGAGCTTTATGACAAAAAAGGACCTAAAAAAAAATATTTGCCAAATAAAAAAGTTGGACTTTGTCTGAGAGTTTTGGAACCTTAGTTCCTTAATGATTTATCAGTATATAAACGTACACTTTAGGAAAGTTATGGTATAAATCATGTCAGTACCGCATTACTGACTTCTGAGCTGTTGATACCCTCGAAGCATTAAGTATTATTTAAGAAATACGTTTATTTGTCTCGACAGGTATATTTAAATAACTTGCACAAGCATCTATACTATTAAATGAGAAGACCTCATTTTGTGTGTCGCTTCTCTTCCTTCTACAATAAATTAATCATCATGCCTTTGTGTCCATTAGGTACCATGCATAGTCGCATTTGTCATCCTTGCTTATGATTATTCCGTTTGGGTTATTTTGGAAGGAAAACGAAAATAAAGGCGTCCGGATATTGTTTCCGTCATGGGACGGACTTTTAAGTCATAGACAAGACTTCCGTTTAGGTCTGTTTAAAATTACACAGAATTTTGATAAATTTACAAACAACCCTTAATTCCTAACTTGATTACATACAATGTTTTGGGTACATGAGCTACAGGAAGCAGTATCAAACATTCCTTCGATCCCTGGAAGCGATAAAAATCCGATTTCTTGGGACCCCTGGAACCGTTATATAATCATGTTTTATTTCAGAAATAATTCATGCAAGCCATAAATTTGTTGAAAATTTTCACATGGCCTGGGTCGTTATATTGGAATTGAGTAAGGGATAAAATTAACGAATATAACGACCCAAGCCACGTGAAAATGAAAACAAATCTATGGATATAATAAAGTTTCCCACTGAAAAATCTGACGCCATTTCAGTAAAATATTGCGTTTTTGTGCACAAATCGCATTATGACGTCGTCGATTTATAGAGATTATGGTTTAGTGAGTATTTTATTATTGCTCTATTCATATGACGTAATAAACACCCCATATTACAATTAATTTGCTTTCTTAAAAGTCAACACCTTATTAAGTCTGACGCCATTTCCAAATATCAGTAAAATATGACGGTTTTGTGCACAACTCGCATTGTTTATTGAGTATTTTATTATGGCACTATTCATAATTCCAGTCTTATTTGCAAATATAACATAATAATTTGATTTCATTAATAGAATCCGTTTCGAGTGACTAAAATTGAAAAGGTTAACATATTGATTATTCTGTCTTCTGAAAAACGAAACAAAAGCATGGTGACAAAGCAACTCGCCTCCTAAAACTTGTGCGTTCATGTTACCTCAAATAGTTGACCTTTGCGTTGACATTCTTTAGATTTACATCCAATATTTTGAACTGGTGAAAAATTCTAAATGTTATATTGACATCAGTTCATGTTTAAGATATTTTTTATACCTTTCCTGAAATTCTCCTGTCATAAAATCTTTTACAAAAATTCATCCTACAAGAGTTTACATACTTTCAAGCACGCTCTAAATGTTCTAGTAATATTTATCGGACGAAAGTGCAACACAAATGACTCATATCTCCTTCAAGAATTGCAAGTCACCATAGTTTTGTCAAAGTTTCTGTTCTAAATCTAAAGCTATTTATGCAATAAAAAGACATAAGAATTTATGACTGCTTATCTTGAGACACAAAAAGGTTTATTATAGCCATAATTCTTCCGACAATTGTGTTTACAAATAAAAATTTAATGTATTAAATGTTATCTTTGTCACGTAGAACATCGATAATGGTCGTATTTTGTTATATCTTCATTTTAGGTCAGTTGGTATATTTTGTATTGATAGCAAAACTATGATCGTTTATTTAATATTCATTAAGATATTGTCTTTATGAAAAACAACTTACCAAAGATACCAAAAAAGACCGTATGATGTCCTTTGATGTTGTGGTTGAATGTTTCATTGGCACAAACGTTACTTTCTTTTTTTTTTTTTTGTAAAATTTATTTCAAAATTGACATTTAAGATATTTTAAAATCATATACTGCTAATAGAATTGAAATGAGTGCTTTTCTAAATTAAAACAGTTTTGTTCTGGATGTTTTAAGATGGGAATTATTAAGGCATACGTTAATTCCAGCAATGATAAATAAACAACTGCATTATCAAATGTTCATTCGTCTAACATGGACGTATATGAGAAAACCATGCAAAACACCCAATTAGTTATGGAAGTTGTTGTTGAGATTTTAGTTCTTTTAAGGTTTTTTAGAGGATATTTGGTATATCTAAAAACTCTTTGATTCAGTATTAAATTTACTGAAAAAAGTTGATAAAAAAGGTATTGCTTGACATTTTTAATATGGTTATCTATAGTAAGTAATGACAAAAAAGTGGCTTTATCTAAATAAAAAATTATTAGATCTTACTCTCAAATATTATGTAACTGGAATATTATTTTAGCTGTCAAATATCTTTTTTAATTTGGTGGTTAAAAGTCATTAGATTTGTTCTAATATTGTTGTACTACAATCCCGTCCCCTTTTCCCCGAATGTGACCTACCGAATTAAACTTATCACCGGGTTTGTACTACCACGAGCAACACGACGGGTGCCACATGTGGAGCAGGATCTGTTTACCTTTTCAGAGCACCAGTTTTTGGTGGGGTTCGTGTTGCTCATTCTTTATATAATTAGTTTTCTATGTTGTCATTTGTGAACTGTTTTTGTTTTTTTTTTTGTTTTTTTTTTTGTCAGCTGCTCATTTTCTTTTTTTATCTTTTTTAGACAGGGCCTTGTCAGTTTATTTTCAATTTATGGGTGTTAGTGTCCCTTTGGTACATTTTGCTTTTCTTTTAATATGGAACAAAATTTTATTTGATGATGTGGTTGATTATGTGGTCGGAAATAAGTTGCAAATTATTATTAGGTGGATTAAAGATAAAATAAAAAATTGAATAACTGAGCACTTAATTATGTCCCTTAGGTGAAGACATAGTATTATGATAATGTGATGTTCGTCTCGTGGTAAGGCAACTGTCCCTAAAAGGACCCTACCTGGACTAGTGTGTGTCTACACAGTTATAATACTCCCAATGTCTTGGCGTAGTAATACTGTTGTTTCATTTAGTACGCATATCGTTGTTGGTGACCATTCTAAGAGGGCGTTGAAGAAGTGCGAAGACTCCGATATCAGCTATCATGAGGCCCACTAGTGTCGGACACTATTTGTCTGCTCCTGACTAGGAAAACCGCCTGACTTAGGATAAAAATACAACACCCCCTCTATCTTGAAAATGTATTGCATATCACAATGTATCAGAATTAAATACAAAATACTTCAAATTACCAATATAAACAGATATCAATTTACTGCCGTTATGTAATAAAAGCTTTGTGTATTTGAATTCACCTTAAAAAAATTGTGGGTTGCTTCTCTTGTTTTATCATTTTTTAAGTTACCCTCCTTAAGATAATGTAAATTGATAAAAGAATATTAATGAAATACAAATTGAACAAAGAATCATATAAGGACGGCAATTTAATGATTTTATGTATTGACATTGAATAATGTTTATGTGAGTGATTAGGCTAAATTTGATCAAATCAACATCACCTAGAAAAATTGAATAATGCTTTAAAACACATAACCATAATTGGAAGTTGGAACTAAGATAGATGAAAAAGATGAGTAAAAGAAAAAATCACATACAAATAGTGTAGCTTAGTGTTGACAAATATTTCACATGGTAACAATACAGGGAGAATAAAATAATAGTAATACATGTACTATTATCTTACAAAAAGGGTGAAATATGAACACTGAAAAGGTCGATAAAATATCGCCAGTTATGAGGCACAAAATCCAGCTGAAAATTTTTTAAATCTCCAGTTGTGACTTGATAACTCTGTCAAATGTATGTCAATATAACTACCAATTCATTAATCTCCCCTTGAATTTCCAAATAAACTTTGCTACTAGAAAAACACATAAACGCTATAAACAGGTGCCATTACCATAAAATAACCAGGTTGATTTTGAACATTATAGATAACCACCATCGTAAATTTTTATTTAAAGAATAACCAATACTGTTATGCAATATGGTGAAAATACTACTAGTAAATGCTAAATCCTACACTACTGTATGTACCATGTTTACACCGTCCAAGTTACCAAATCCCTGTGAAAACAGCTTCCAGCCTGGAAGCGGGGCTTATATAATAAAGTCCTATCAATTAAATATCAAAAGAAGTTTGCATATCTGTTTGCTGCCCGTATCGCTTATATGGTATAGAACCACTATTTCGGGACCGGTCAGAAAAAACATATAAGAAAGCAGTACATAGTTTAAACTAATAAGTTCCTACGCATAGCTGTTACTTTGTCAATAAGTAAAATATTTGGAAACTTTTGGTATCAAATGAACGCTTATAATTAAGGACTTGGGATCACTGTTTAACCCTAGTACCCTTGTTGAAAGTTTCTTTTGAATAATAAAAAAAAATATATATGACATTATAATTGGAGGGCATATTTGCCTAGTTGTTCAGTACCTGTTTTTATACTACCAAACTTCCGCGTACCAGTGAACACTAATATGCAATAAACGGTATGTTAAATTTTTCATCACAAGTCAAGCATGTCAAGATAAACTATAGTTTTGATAAGACTTGACTGCCACTTCATTTGAACAGTAGACAAAGTAGCAATTAATGCTTGAAATTCCAGAATTAACCATAGAAAGCAATGGGGCTATGAATTAGTGGTTTTATTCCATATCGCTCACCTACTTTCAACTCCAACTTCACTGAAGTGGTCACGCCAGCTCCCAAATAGGTGAAAACCACCTTGGACCCTTCTAACACGCTATGTCACATGTGGCGACTTTCACCACCTTTCTGGTGTTCTGGTACACCAGCACCACAAGGATCTCTTCGTTGTTGCCGACACCACTAGCTCAAACCCCTTTTCAGCTTGTTTGGTCAGCTTGTTAGTTGCCTTTGGTTCCTCTACCACTGGTTATGTTGACATCACTGCTGCCTCTAATGTCTTGGCCACTGATTCTGGTACCTTTGCTGCTGCTTCCGAAGCCTTGGCTACTGGTTCTGGTTTTTGGACTTGAGCCAAGACAAGCTCTTCTACACTGGATGACCGGATGAACCCCCAGTTTAAAGGGCACACTTCGTCATATTCAGGGCTGTTGTCTCCACTATATACACCAATGCTTATTGCATTCATATTGCTTGAACTCAAGTGCCTTAGCAAGGGCATTACCATCCTACAGTAGATGATAGCCACAGGACTGCTCACTGCATTTTAGGAATACACCATCTTCTATGGCCACTTAATAGCGGATCATACAGCCCGAATCATAAACGGGGAAATGTCTGAACCCTGAATCCTGTATTCCGTTGGTATCTAAACTCTCTTGGTTAGACACTCACCAGAAACTCGGAGGCTTTGATCTCGTAACAACCACTGAGCCACAGTGCCAGAAGGATGACCATCTGGCTCGAAAGTACTGGAACTTTCTGTCAGTTAACAGAGACAGGAAATATGCTTCCGAAAATCTCTGACATATAGTCTACCGGAGTGTGTTCCCTGAGTTGCTAGGTGAATACGGGACATATAGGGACAGGGCATGCAATTTCCCTGTCATTGACTCACCAGGCCATATCCTTGATCGTACTTTAAGGTCCAGTCCACCACTGGCTGTCTCTTTTCCCTTCTAAGCAATGGTAATTTACATCTTGAAGTCCCACCAGCTGCCTATGGAACCGACCGACTTGTCTCATTGGGAGTTGACTGTTCCTCGTCCTGTATTGCAGGTTCCTTCTTTGCTGTGGCTGACTTTTCTTCTTCCTGGATCACAGGTTTCTTGGCTATTGAGGGGGATTTGTAAAGACAAGCTGATAGGACATACAAAGAGAACTATATAATTGGCTTCTTGTATTTACACATTCCTATACAGGTCAGATGGAACCGTTCCCTACAGTTGTCATGTTGGACCATCGTCTCGCCCATGTCGGGACCATGACACACACAGTTCTTGGGACGACAAGGCATGCTCTTACGCCTTGCCAGTACGTCTTCTCCCTTTTGAATTCATCACGGCAGTTCTACATTCAAGCACATCTCAACATCGCTTCAGCCGGTCGTAACTAGTATTAAAATCCACTATCTACAGCTTGACCTTGTAGACATTATCAGTAACGTTATCAATTATGATACCTGGCCCCTTCCATGGCAACCTTCAATTTCTTACTTTAAATTACCCCTGATCTATGTCTATCAAGGACAAATTGTTCTCCCGGCCGGTACATGCGGTATGACTTCTCAAATACTCGAACCGCATAGTCCCGCTTTATTTTGAATTGGGTCCTTAATTTCTCCTATGCTATGGTGTGTGCACTCTTGGTTCTTTGATGTAACTGTCAGGCCCTTCCTTTTTGGTCATATAGCTCTTTAACGGTTTCGGTTATTATACATCATTGGCTTTCAAATATTCGGCTTTGAGTGTTTCTAATGAAGGTAAATCCAGTAAAGTGCTTCGGACGCATGAAATTTATAACGTGTGGATCCAGTGACTCTTTGCAAAGCTAAAAATAAATCATTGTCCAAAGGTTAATTCTGGTCATTTACCCAGGCACGTATGAAATTTAGGTCAGGGGTTTTGGCTTGATGAATCTTTCAAATTTCAAAGAAGTCTGTCCTTTAGAATAAATTAACCTAGGAATCAAAAGTGTGGTCTCTGAGTAGGATTCAACCACAAAGCCATTCTCTTAAACTGCATCGGTATAATTTATTCTGATTATTGAGTTCGGTGGTACAGTTGTTGAAGTTGGTATGGTAATTCTGTTTAAAGTGGGTGAAACTGTAGTCTTTTCTCCTAAGACTAGTTTGACAGTACATATATCCGTGTTGAGTATAGCATTATTTATTTACTAGAAATTCATGACCAAGTAACATCCCGCAATCAATGTGAGCATCATGCAGCTGAAAGCTTAAAAAGAGTGGAATTTGTTATCCTGCAGGTCATCTTCATGTCCCTGCCTGCACCATGCATGAGTGTTTCCCTAATAACATGGGACAAGACACTATTTGTCTAATCCTCGAAGGATTCATTTTTCTTTTGCCTGCTAATCTGTAATTTGACCTGTGTTGTTTCTTGTTGCTACCAAAATTCAAAGCGATTCACAATTTTCTACACCACTGCGTTGAATGTAATCTCCTTATTTCGGTCAAGCAAGGTGTAAAAGGTCACTCACTTTGATCTCAAGACACCAAAAAAGTTGTTCTCTTTTATGTGTATCGTTCAGACCTTCAGCAGCTGCATATCAAGACAACTTGGTGTAGAATGCCTTCCAGTTGCCTTTTCCTGCCTAGGAAGTTCTTATGCATTGAAAAGAGAAATTTGCCGTCTGGATCATCGTCTGAGCTGGCCTATAGCCGTATGGTTGCTACTGGATCAGTGATTACTATTCGTGTCTGATGTGTCCTGCGTGTCCGACTTACTTGCTTCCGCCTGAATCCTCTCTGCTGACAGGCGAGTTGTCTTTCATCTATTAATAAGCAGAGAACTTTGTCGTCTACTCGAAACACTATGTTTAAAACGTGTTCGTTGATCTTTCCGTCTTTGTTGGCTTTGGCGGTATGATGTCATTGATGCAGTTTCAGATAAATCAGAATCTCCACATTAGAATTCTGGAAACAGCTAGGGTGTGGTATTCCAGAAACTGGGTACTTGAGTATGCCCGTGGCTAGATGTTGAGTTTTGTTGTCCAGTGTGTGTAGGGCTGTACCATTGAGTATGTTGAATATTAGTAGATCACTTGTGGCCCTTGTTGATCGTACACCGGCAAGTGTGTTCTTGCACCAAAATGAGATGGCTCTTCAACTCCTGAACTAGATTTGTGTAGCTGTACGTTTACGTTAATGAGACATTTCCTGCTTAAAATGGCGTATATCCCTGTGGCTGTTGATGTTGATAAACTAGCGCAGCAGGTTGTATTACTCGTATGGCTGAATGGTACAATGTATCACTGTCAAACTTTAGTTGCTGGTTCTGCTCAACCTCATTTTCGCTTTCAATTGTTTCATGCTGAACACCATATTACTGGTTGTCTTCGTGAAACATCAAGACCTGATCGTTACCCTGGTTAACTGGTTTATCAGACGGTTCGTATTTAACAGGATGTTAATTGTTTAACTGTGAAAAAGATGGGGCAAACACATTTCTGGCTGTAACATTTGATTGTGAAGGATCCGTCACAGGAGGACTTATGCCCCTCTGAGTCTATCTTTTTTCACATTTTTCCTGTTTCTGTTGATATTCCATTGGTTAACATTCTGTCCGCCCTCATTTGGAAAATATTCCCTATCGTCACAGGTACTGTGGATATGAGATGACATTGATCTTGTTGACTTGTGATTTACATCTGAGTCTTAAACCGCTCGGTACACAGCATGTGTTGAATCCATAACTATTTCAGTGTCTACAAAACTGGCTAATCCAAATTGGGTCTGGCATGTACATGTATGGTTAATCCCTGGACCTGTTCAATAGGAGTATATGTTGAACCAAGTTGGTCTATCCACTTCTGTGTATCGGCCGTAAATGCTGCATACGATCAATTTCCAGGCTGGTTGCTCCAGGAGTATAGGGTGTCGACTCAAACTGATGTTCCGGTAGACCTATCCTCTCCTCGTATTCTGATTTTATATGCATGTTCAACTTAACTTCCTTTATTGTGATGTCTGACTGTCGCATCTCATCCTCATGTGGTATATATGGTTGACCTAAGTAACTTACATCAACATTGTCTAAGGCTTCAATTTTACAAGGGGAGAAATCAATCAAATACAACCAATCTTGGGACTTTTATTTCTCATGTATGGAATGTGTGACAATATTTCTAGAGAAATTGTTATCCAATTGTTCCTTATAACCATAATTATATGGGCAGCACAAATACAAATGTCAAGTATATGGAGCAGAAAACACACTGGACTAGAGTTAATTTTCACCTTGTGCCTACTCATTTCATCAAATATAAACCTATTGATGATGTAATGATAACAACAATGTAAATGAATGACTACACGCATAATCAAGAAACAACAAGTGTTTATTGGTTAACCCGTTAACAAACACTCTAAATGTGTATTGCCTATGTAAGCAATACACGGAAATTACTTCTTGTATTGATCTCAAGTACCTGAAACGCGAGTTCACGCTAGACTCAATATGAAAAGAAGTCCATACTTTGAACAACGTTTTACAAACTTTCACAGACAGTGAAAAAATAATATCACAAAACGCGATAATCAATGATTTAGATTCCAAACTGATTTCCATAGTCATATAAATGCCAAATAAATTTGCACGTCACAAAAACCTGCATCCTGCAAAAACTAACCGACCAAAACAGCTACCAAGGTCTCACAATGTTCGTTCGAATCATCCGCTCCACCGACAATTTCTGTTCGTCTCGTGGTACAACTGGTTCCTTAAAGGACCCGACCTGGACAAGTGTATGTGCATGTGTGAAGACAATTATAACACCTATATATCTGGTGTAGCAGTACTATTGTATCGTTGAGTACGTCTATCGTTGTCGATAACTATTCACAGAGGGCGCTGTAGGAGTGCGCAGACTCAAACCTCAGCATCAGCTGTCAGGAGGCCAGCTGGTGTCGGTTACTGTGTAGCTGCTCCTGAGTGGGGAGACCTCCCTGACATATGGTGAAAATAAAACAATTATTAAAAGGAAGAAAATTAGAAAAGGGCTGAAGAATGGAAAAACAGTGACTGTTGAAGGAAAAAAATCAACAAATAGGCAGAAGAAAGGAAAAATAGCAACAAAGCAAAGAACAATGCCTAATGTTGAGCTTTAATGTTTCAGTTGGTTCTCGTAAGAAACGATAAAAATTGGTTTTCATATTATATATGTAATAACGTGTAGAACATGGCCCAATCAATCAGAAAAAAATACAAACTTTACTTCAGCAACTACCAACTGCTTTTTGGTATGACGTGATAATATGAACTATAACTGTATAATGTGTTTAGTATAGAGTTCATATTTCTGCTTCGGAATCACTGTCTACCTGTTATTCATTAAATAAGGCTGTTAGAAAATTGTCTGACAATTGAAGTTGTCTGTACTTGTTTCGGACTGATGACATACCTGTCCTTTTTTTGGTATGAAAATGTACTTTTATAAGTTACTGTTCAAGTTCACATTTGTTACTCTTTGCTTAGTTTACTCAGAATTGTGGATATTTGACTTAGATATATTCATATATGGAAATAACTTGTTGCCAGCAAAATGAAGTCATATGGTTGCAACACATCTAATTTTTTGGCTCCCCCCAAAAAAGTACAAACAAAAATAAAAATAAAATAAAAACCAAAAACTCTCAAAATCCTTATTTTGTTACCCCATTTTAAAAATACATGTACTGAATCTGCTACTTGAAAAATTATATATTGATTTAAAAACCCAACACACAGGTTCAATATTTCATTGTAGGCGTAAAATGCAACTTTCAATCTAGTAAGATAATTAAGTATGAAAAGATAGTGATTATACAGGTACTTCAAAACCAGAATCTAAGTAATTTAGTGGCTGTGATTAGCCAGAATTCATACTTAACTAAGGAACCTTGATCACCTGTTTTTCTAACTTGAACCTCCCCTCCATTATATATAAATTTACTACATAACATGTATAAACCTATCATAGAAAATGTTCGAAATACACCTTAATGTCATATCGACAACCCAATACAATGCAAATTGAATACAAATTTATTCTACAATTTAGAATGATATTAATACCCCAGCAGGACCAAATTCGAATAAAAGGAAGAAATCGCTTCGAAAACCATATTGGACTGAAAAACTTGCCTCATCATGGAATAAAGTGTGTTTTTAGAAAAGGAGTGGTTGAAATGCAAAAACCTTTATATAAGAACTTAACTAAAACGGGACTTTTGTAATGTTCGAAATCAGTTTGATACCTGTATCGAAATACTAAACGTAACTTTCAACGAATGGATCAGAATAATTTAACTAAACTGTATCAAAGTCACAACACTCGGGACTTTTTGGAATATATTGGTAATATTGTATTCCGAATGAACGTCGCCAAAACATTCCATTCAGAGTAAAAAAAACAGATGACAGCTTTAGTAGTGATGTTGATGTTGTCTAGACAAATGGAAAACAGATTTTAATTAAAAAAAAACAAAAAACTATTTAATTCTTGTGGTAATGGTAAATATTATTTAGGCTGGGTAAAGGAAAACAATCATGTTATCCGGAATAGGAACTGTGATACTTTGAACTGCCCTGTTACGAGACAAGATGTCATTGACGCTGTAAATAGGACTAAACTTATTTGTAACAGTCGGTGTTTACTTAATTCCTGCGGAAAGTTTACGTAATAGCACATGTATAGACCTGTTATTTAAACTTATTTCTTTCTGTTTTCAAAGTTTCTGACTTATGGTTAAATGTAATTATAAATCCTTTTCCAAAAAATGATAGTGGTTGTGAATTTGATCCTATGTCATATATAGAAGTGTAACTTTTTCATCTATCTCATGTAAACTTTTTGCTGAAATTTTCAATAAGCTGTTAAATCAATGGTTTAATGAAAATTAAATTTTATGTGATGAACAGAACGGTTTTCGAAAAGGTAGAAACTGTACAGATGTATGTACTAGATAAAATTGTCAAAAGCAGAAATATTGCAAAAAGGATACATTTCTATAGAAATAACAAATAAGAAGATGTTGTATGAGTGCCAATGAGATAACACTCCATCCAAGTCACAATGTGAAAAAAGTTAACAATTATAGGTCAAAGTACGGCCTTCAACACGGAACCTTGGCTCACACCGAACAGCAAGCTATAAAGGGCCCCAAAATCTATGTTTTGTTGGTGCAAAGAAAGCATTTGATACTGCTGATAGATACTGTCTACTACTCAAATTGAAAAATATTGGTATAAGCGGTAACTTTTTAAATTGTATTTCTTTTTTATACAAAAAAGTCAATTGTGCAGTCAGAGTAAATAACTTTATGACATCCTTTTTTCGTGTTGCTCTTGGAGTAAAACAAGGCTGTGTTTTATCGCCGAATTTCTTTTTTATCTATGTAAGTGATTTTGTCTCAGATATTAAAGAAACTAATTGTGGTATTCAAATGGATGACATAATGGTTTCAATGTTATTATACGCTGTTGACATTGCACTGGTAGCACCTGATGCATAGAAACTGCAAAAACAGTCGGACATTTTAAACAAGTGGTGTGAAAAGTGGAGATTGACTTTATATAAAAACAAAACCAATATTGTTTATTTTAGAACTAAATCTATGCAAAGATGTAATTTTCAGTTTAAATGTGGTAAAATATGTCTTGATTTTGCATCTTGTTACACATATCTTGTTATTCATTTGAATGAATTGTCGGATTATTCAATAACTGCCAAAGAATTGTATAAATCAGCTAATATAGCTTTTGGTGTTATCAAAGCAAAATTTTGTAAAACTGGTGGTATGAATTTTGCTGTACCTACAAAACAATATTACTGTTTAGTAAAACCCATTTCTACTTATGCTTTTGGTGTATGGGGAATTAATATACATAATTGTATAACATTTTGTATAAATAGTTTGCAAAGGAATGCTTGTAATTTTTCTTAGGCTTAAGCAAAAGAAGCAGTATTTTCGCTGCTAGAGGTAATATGGGTTCTTTATCAGGTGATGCTCTATCTAAAGTTGAAGTTTTCAAATTATGGAATCGTCTTAAATGTGACCATATCTGTATAATATGTAAAAATGTTCATACCTAGGCGATTAGAAGAAAACCGTCATTGGATTATAGATTGTTACTGTCAGCTCGTCAATATAAGTTAATTGAAAATGTAGAAGATTCTATTAATTTGAGTAATTTATGGGATTCTAGACAAACTTTTGAAAACAAATCTTGGTATAAGGAGTTATAACAATAATGTCAATGGTAATAAATTACGATTTTATAGATTGTTTAAAACTTTATTGGTACGGAGTCATTAATAATAGATGCCACTGACTTATTTTGTCAGTATTCAGAGCTGGTTCGTTACAACTTAAATTTGAAACAGGTCGATATGCTAGACCACCAGAATCTCTACAAAATTGTTTGTGTATTCTTGTGATAGTGGCCAAATTGAAGATGAGAAGCATTTTCTTTTTAATTATTGTTTTTACTCTGATATCAGATATGAATAATATACCAAAGCCTGTCTTTAAAATTTGATTTTGATTATTTATGCCATATAAAAAATACTTCAATATCTTATGTGTTATGAGAATATGGTTTCTATTTTAGCTAGTTCTCTTTATTCTGTGTTTTACCGAAGAAAACATGTTGTTATCTAGAAGTTAAATATGTATTTTTTTGTTTTATTTACGACGTACTTTTTACATGTATGTACTAGATGTATGTTTTAATGATAGTGTCTTATAAGTCGTTTTCGACTGGCATCCTTTTACTAAATGTTAGGTTCTTATGACTTTATATATATATATATATAAAAGACATCTGCATCCCTAGATTTAAAAAGAAAAGCGAATGGAATCAGCCCAGAAGTAATAACGATAATTTAGAATCTTTTATATCATCTATCTAAACTGAAGTAAAATCATCAGTCAGTGGCAAACGCATACGGAATATCTGAGAACAAGAAAGCCAAGCCAAAAATAACTTAAAAAGCCGAGATGATATTGTTATTAAACAAGCAGACAAAGGAAGTGCAGTTGTTGTGATGAACAAAACCGACTACATTGAAGAAGGGAATCGTCAGCTCTCAAACACCAAATTTTACAAACATTTAGAATGTGATCCTACAAAAGAAATTAGCAAACAAATAAAATGAGGTCCTTTCAGATATGAATAGCAAAAAACACATAGATGATGACACGTACGACTATTTACGCCCTGATGAAACCTTCATAGCCGGTCGTTTTTACTTGCTCCCAAAACTTCATAAAGAAGGGATTCCGGGAAGACCGATAGTGTCTGCCAATGACCACCCAACCGAAAAAATATCTGAATGCGTTGATTACCATCTTAGACCACATGTTAGAACAATGCCATCCTACATTCAAGATACAACAGATTATTTGAAGAAACTGAATTCATTAAATCCCTTACCAAACAACACAATTTTGGTATCGATGGATGTGTGTTCTTTATACATTAATATTCCGAAGAATGAAGTAGTAGTCGCTTGTGAAAAGGAATGAAATAATCGTTAAGATAAACATCCCCCAACCGACTGTCAGTTACTGAAACAAGTGTTCGAAAACAACTATTTTGTATTCAACAACCAGCACTACGGTACCAGTATGGGAACCAAAATGGCACCTTCTTTTGCCAACATTTTAATGGTGAATCTCGAAGAACGCATCTATTCGAGTGTGCTTTACAAACTCTTGTCTTGGCTCCGTTATATTGATGACATCGACATCAAATGGAACGAAACCGAAGAACATCTATTAGATTTTCTAGATCTTTGTAATTACTTTCATCAATCTATAAAGTTCCCATCTGAAGTTTCAACTGAGAAAATTGCGATTCTCGACACCACCATAACTTTAGAAAACGGAGTCATGACAATCGACCTTCACACAAAGAAAACTGAAAAACACCAATTTCTCTCTCCGAAGAGTTGTCACCCAAAACACGGTTTCCGAAGCATTCCGTACAGCCAAGCTATCCGGTTAAAGCGGATTTGCTCATCGGAATCAAAATTAAACCACCATTTGGAACAACATAGACAGCAACTTAAATCAAGAGGTTATTAGAACAAAAACATTTCAGAAGCTTTTGGTAAAGCAAAAGGAAAGACCGAACATACCTACTTAAAAAAAACAAAGAAAAGACCGAACAAACAAATAATTCCGTTTGTTGTCAGCTTTCATCCTGACCTGACAAATCTTTCATCTATTGTCCACAAACACTGGTGTCTTATTGAAAATGATCCTTACTTAAAAGGGATTGTTCCATCATCACCCGTCATGGCTTACCGCAGACCCGAAAACCTCAAAGATATTCTTGTTACATTTAAAGTATCTAAAATCGAAAATAGGAGGTTATAAACCATGCGGAAGAGGCAACTGTAAGTGCTGCTAAGTCGCTAACATTGAAACCCAATTCGTCAGCACAGTCACAAAAAATAAATACAACATATTTATAACACCCAATTGCAAAACGCAAAAATGTATTTATGTTCTAACGTGTGGAACTTGCAAGGTGCAATATGTTGGTTAAACAGAAACACCATTCAACATCCGACTGAATAACCATCGGTCATTTTATACAAAAGAAAGAAACTGCCCAATCACAAGACATCTTTTAAGAGAAGGGCATGATTTTGAAAACGTCACATTTCAAATCATTGAGAAAAGCCGAAATTGGGACACGCAAGGGAGACAAAAGAGAGAGAGATTTTGGATGCACCAGTTACGGACTCTTGAATCTGATGGACTCAATGAGAGAGCCGAGAAAAGATTTAAACAAATGAAAACAATAATCTTAAAATTCGTACAATTTATACAACATCAATGAATATGTTAAACTTTTATTCCAACTGTGTGTAGTTTAAGCTACAAAAAATATTTTTTGTCATGTATCCGATTTCACCTGGATAGATGCACACGCCTGATGAAGCTAGTTTGTCTAGCGAAATTTTGCGTATATCTATTTAAAATCTAATAGAAGTTTTTGATTTGTCAGTTAGCGTGTTTAAGTTATATTATTAGACATTTATATAATTTTAATTTAGTAACTGTATCAGTTTATTGTCACAAGCTGATCCACGCCTAAATAGATTGAATGTTGATTGTTGTTATGTTTAGACATTATATATATATCTATATATATAATAAATAGATAGATAGATACTGTAATGGATGGTGACACTTTAATAAAACTATTTATTTATCTATCTATAAGCTCAACAATCTATCATCTTAATAAGGTTATGGTGACTCAACAACTTTACAAAATAGAAATGGTATCTTATGTCTTATAGTAAATTTTTCTAGTTAATAAAAGATAGAGATGTTGTATGATTGCCAATGAGACACCTATCCACCAAAAACCAAAGAACGAGGATGTAAAACAGCTACTTATACATTTTGTAGGTTACCATACAAAATACAACAATGAGCAAAATCCAAACTGTATAGAAAACTGAAGATCTGTAGTATTATTCTACTAAAGCTTTATTGTTGAAGATACCTATAAGCCTATTCAATTTGTAAGTCACTGCATAGATGATGCCAATTAACATCTTATCCATGAATATAAAAGAGAGGCGAAAGATACCAAAGGGACATTCAAACTAATAAGTCGAAAACAAACTGGTAATGCCATGGCAAAAAAACGAAAAACGACCAAAAGACTAACAACATTACACAAAACACAACATAAAAGAACTACTTTTTCCTTTTCAATTCTGCAACAAAACCAAAATTGTGAAAAAACTATTGGATATTGACAAAATCAAATGTTATATATATATATATATATATAAAAAAATTTCAAAATTCATTGGTAAATGGTTCTCTTGATTTTTTTTACAGGTTTAGCTTTTTAAGGAAATGCATGAAAACAAAGTGGTGGGGGCTATCTTGCTACTCCAACACAACCAATAAAATCAATATACAAACAAATTCCCTTTCAAATAATTTGAACCATAAGATAGGAAATTCAGTTTTTAATAGGGGGACTTTTGGGCCACATTGTCTGTTTTACTTATAATCTGTAAGAGGTACAACTTTTTTTTCTATCTGTGTTTTGCCACACCCCAGATGAAATGATATAATTTCTACTTCATAAATATGTTATCTTTTAACTCTTAAAATAATGCATTTTGGAGGTGCATTTATAAATGGACTTGGGTCTCTATCTTTGTCGTGGTTACCATTGACTTAGGGGCATCACACTTTCATGGATTTCATATGAAGTCAATCTAACCACCCAATCATATTTTCATCAAAATCCTACAAACTTGCATGAAATATCATCTGCATGGTTTTCTCATGGATGTCCATTTAATTTATTAATTTTTTTTCTTTGGGTGGGGGGATCTATCAGTCTTTGTATTGTACAATTTGGCCCAGTAGTTTTCAGATCAGAATTTTGTAAAAGTTAACGTACGACGGACGACGATGACGGACGCCAAATGATGGTAAAAATATCAAACTGGGACTGATGAGCTAAACAAAAAAAAACAAAATTGAATAACAAAACAATAGAAAATGAACAAATTTACAAAACAAACTGTATCTTTATATTTATGCAAAAAAATGAGTGCGTGATACATGAAGGTATAAATCAGTGAAATGAAA
The DNA here is from genome assembly GCF_021869535.1 of Mytilus californianus. NCBI lineage: Eukaryota > Metazoa > Mollusca > Bivalvia > Mytilida > Mytilidae > Mytilus > Mytilus californianus. Next base: position 51,909,810 of record NW_026262679.1, on the reverse strand, counting down.
GATATCTCTTGTCTTCAATGATAAGTCTATACCAATAATCTCTCATACCTATACTGAACCTGTTGCGATCACAATTTTCAAATACAAGATGTGTTGCAGAATGTCAAAATTGACCACTTCAAGTCTAATCCACCTGATTTTACCTCGGCAACTTCCCCATTCATCTACAATCCGTTTAGCCACGTTATAACTTATAACATAAACATTGACAATGTTTCTCTACGAAACATGTTACCCGAAGATTCAAAATATCGTGAGCCAAAGTTAACAAAAACTAGATACACAACTTTAAAATCCTTATGGATCGGGGAACGTGTTTTTTCAACAGACATTTCTATGGGAACCAACTGTGCCCGCTCCTTGCCGACTTGTTCCTTTATTGTTATCAGACTAACTTCAGAAAGAAGCGTCTAGAAAAAGATGAAAAGAAGCTAAACTTATCCTTTAATTTCACCTTCTTCCTCTTTTTAGGTAAGAAATGTTTAAAGATTGTTTTATTTATGAATCAAATTATGTTGGGAAAGGAAGCATACCTCCACAATAAGTTTAAAAAAAAACATTTCCTTCTTCTTACAACTTTTAACTCTTCTAAAACTATACGTCCTTTTGGTTTTGAAAGCAGGCATCATGGTTTACATCGAACCAGATTTTGCATCTATCCCCTCAAGAATCGTGAGGGGGGACTTCAATAACTCATTCTCTGGTGAAAATATCACGTCAGCAGTTCATTTACATGTATCATAAAACCAAATCCTACTTAAAAATCTGATCCATAGCATGAATTCATTTTCTGAAAATAAAAGACGATTTGTTATAGAAAGCGCAACTATTTGATTAACATATTTGATTCATGAAAAGTACAGTTAAGTGTAACCTTTGACATGTGTCATCGCCCATTAATGTTACAAATCATATATAGCCCCGCCTTACTCATTAACATATTTAATCCACTCAAAGCTACGCTTTTCGTGAATTTAGTACGTTAATTCGTAAAATACGTGCTATATATATAACTTATTTTAGTGTTTTCATCAAAAATACCACGCTTATAATTTCTTACGCTATGCGCACGAAGTCTCGTTTGTGCTTTCCTTGGAAACCCTTGTTTTCATTTCAAATTTTCACACTTGGTTAGGTCTTAGGGTTAGAAAATTCATGTACTGATATGTTTCTGAATAGGCTTTGTCTTTTAGTAAGATAATAGACATTTATAATTTCGCCAAGTACATTGTAACATACTATGGATACGACTTATTTCTTTATTAAAAAGTATATATATTTAAAAAGCTGACTCTTCTGAAGCCCCTGAGTTTACACATGGTTTCGGTGGTGTTACTGTTGTGTTTCCTTTCGTCGTTTTTTGGATATATAACCAGAATTGTAATTGTTGAATTAAAAAAACAAAGAAAAGGTAAAGATATATGTAACTTAAGCTTGCATATTTACAATAACTGATAACTATAAATCGAATGGTGTTGGATTATAAGCGACTTCTTTTAAAGTTCTATTTGAAAAATGAACAGAATCAGTATGATACATTAAGTATTATTCAAGAAATACGTTTATAATAGGTCTCGACATGAATATTTAAACAACTTACACAAATATGTTGTTTATCAGACGAAGATACACCCCAAATGACTCATGTATACTTTAATAAATGCAAGTCACAATCGTTCTTTTGTGATTTTTGTTCTAAATCATAAGCTAGCGTAACAATGTAAATACTTCTAATAAACATTAGATTTATATGACTACATATCTTGAGACATAAAAAGGTTATTTGTACCTATAATACTTCTAACAATCTTGTGAACAAATATAGAATTTAAATACTTAATGTCATCTTGGTCACGTAGGACATAAAAATATACTTGTAATTTGTAATATCTTGATTCTAGGTCATATGTGACCGGGTGCCATATGTGGAGGGGAACTACTAACCCTTACGGAGGACCTGGGTTCACAACAGGTTTCAAGTGGAATATGTTTTGTTCAATCTTTAGTTTTCTATGTAAAGTAATGTACTGTAATTGTTGATTGTCCCATGGTGTTGCTTGCTTTATTGAACTTAATATCTTATTTCTGCAAAGATAGCGTAACTCTGTATATTTCATATTTATAAACAAGTTTTTGGAAAGTTTCGTAAATGAAGACCACATGTTAAACTCACAATTTCTTTTATGTTTGAGGTTGGACGTTTCATTAACACACACCTTACATATTTTTTTTCATATTTATAAGGCAGGAAACTCCATAAAACATCGCCAATTGGCATGTGTAATTAGATTACTTTTAAACATAGTATACAACTCCTCTGGCTGGTTGGAAAGCTATGAATTAAAACAGTATTGTAACATTTCTCTCGGAAAGGAGTAGGCCCAGTAAAACCCCTTTTTGGCCCCAAAATATAGCAGTTTTACAAAATTGTTAAAATGTAAATTTTTAGCTATTTATTGGAAAGAAGAATACTTCTGTTACATAAATATGGGCTGTTTTTGACAATACAATGCACATGTATCGGGTACTAGCATCATTAAGTCATGCTAAATTACTGAAATCTTCGAAATTTTAGCATTTTGGTTAATTTTTGAACGGTTTCCGTCTGAAATGGAAGTGGCCGCATTTGTGTTCATTCTTAATATTTAAATGTAAGTTGTATTTGATGATAATACATAACATAAATAAAGGTTGAGAATGAACACGGATGCGGCCACTTTCATTTTTGACAAAAACCATCTGATAAGTGACATATTATGGCATATTTGATAGATTTTTCATTTTTAAGCTTGAATTTGAGCGTCTTTAATGACTAAATCAGTTCAAATCTTTCACATAAACTAATTGAATCGACTAAAGTAGACACTTAAGTGTTTAAAAAGTGTCCAAAATCTTTCATCAGACGAACCTGAATTTTGAGGCCAAAATCGGCCCTTACCGGACCTACTCCTTTACATTGAAGATATTTTATTTTGTCTTTGGAACAAAAGGTATAAAATGTATACCCTTAAAACTCACAACCTGCTTGTCGAATTGATATGAGGTAATTTCTAAATTGAAATACTATGAAAGTACTTTTATTCGCGGGGTACCAATTTCAGTGTTTTTCGGGGATGGCTTTATCCACGAATTTAAGTGTCCAATGAAATATAACGACTGTTGTCCAAGTCAAGACATGAAATGATCCCTTTGTAGATTTGACCTGGGCCATAATATATTGACAATTCGATTATAAGTTTCTTTCTTTCTTTTTTTTTCTATTTTCTATTCAACTGAGACTTACAATAAAATAAAAAAATATATATATAATATCATCTTATGTCCTGTGACTTTCTGTCAAGCAATTTGTGTTTTTTTTTTTTTTTTTTTTTTTTTTTTTTGTAGTTGCAAAAATTCTTTCTTTTCTGTAAATGTTAAATATCATGTGTGTTGATCAAAAATCTCTCTTTTATGGGTCATTCTAAATATATTTTGTTTCGTTTAATACGTTTTTGACGATTGACGAATTATTCCGTAAATTTACACAACCGTTGACATCTTTCGCTCCAAATCCTCGCAAGTGTCGTAAAATGTCGTGGAGTCCAGTAATTCGGTCATGACATAAGGAAAAATCTACTCCTAATCCCGTTAGTGTAAAAGTCACATTTGACTACATGGATACGGACATATAATCTAGAGAAGACATCGAATATGAACAAACGCACTATGAACTATATTTACAACTTCAGACAAGATTTTGTCTGTTTAATCTTTCAAAAACAAAAAATATGCGACTTTTAACCTTTTAATTTTCATGACGATATGTGATGATGAAGTGTTCATTTTATCTCCTCATAATACTAATACGAAAAAAAACTTCGTCTTAGACTTGCTTTTTTTATTTGAAAAGAATTAATTTAAAAATAAAGTGTAGATTTTTAGCATTTTTTGTGTAACTGTTTTCTTTAATGACATGTTTATGTCCCAGTTAACACTTTTGATGATCGTTAATTTTTTGGTCATGCGATCTCGGGTTATTAAGTGTCATCCCTTCTGATTACATGTGTGCAACAATTTAAATGTTTACTTAGCAATTTCCGTAGATGGAAAACTTTTGTAAGCATAGATGAATCAGCTTATATCCGAAAGAAATTATTTAATTAAAAATTTGATGAATACTGATAATATTGAGAGACGAACAAGTTAGCGAAAATGAACACCTTTTTTGCAGTGTTTGCAATCATATAAAACAACGTATGATTATTTCGTTTCTGATGGCCTTAAATTCTTTACCTGATTTTTTTCAGAAAACTAAAATCTACGAATTTAAGAACCCACGAACATGTAACTTTTGCTCTAACCACCAAAAATGATACACACGAATAAAAGTACTTTCACAGTAAGTTATTTTCTAAACTCTTTTAAGATATAATCACTTATGTAAGGTCCTGATACAATAATCAACTTCCTTATCAAATGTTCAATTGGCTTAAGTATTTTTGTTCTGTCTCTTTTGCCGTCGTTTCATGTATCAATATATATCTGAGTGAAACACAGCACTTGACATACTTACAACTAAAAGTGATTAAAGCAGATACAACAGTAGCAGCCTTACATTCAAAGATTAGAATAATAACAATAAGCATTTGTAAAGTATAAGTGCATAAATTGTATCGTCTGTATATGTCTAAGCAAGTGCACTAGTTCCTGAAAAATTCAGAATTATTAATATAGCGCAAAATAGCTTTTAAAAACCTTGCTTTGTTGTAGGCTAAGTAACACATTTTAAAAACCAAATGTTCGAATATGTGACTACTTCTTTGAATATACTTTGAATTGGCCTATTCACATTGTGATGTTTTAGAATATCTGTGTCCATGCTTCTTGTCGTATGACACAAGGGTGAGTCTTTTAAGTATTCATTCATAAATAAAAACATAACCTATCAAGTTTTATGACTGCTAATCCTGAGACATAAAAAGGTTGGTTATAGCAATAAATCTTCCGACAATCGTTTGAGAAAATAGAGACTTTAGGTATTAAATGTTATCTTCGTCATGTAGAACATCGACAATGGTTGTATTTTGTAATATCTTGATTTTAGCTCATTTGGTAACTTTTGTATTGAAAGCAGAACTCTGATGGTTAAATTCATATTTTTATTAACAATATTAGCTTTATTAATAACTTACCAAAAATACTAAAAAAAGACCGTACGTAAAATTTAGATGTCCTTGCGTTTGTGGTTGGATGTCTCAGTGACACAAACGTTACATACCTTTTTTGTATTATCAAAACACTGGAAAACCCATTAAACATTGCCATGAGTAATCAGATAACACCTCTTGTTGATTGGAAAACTATGAATTAAAATGGTATTGTAAAATTTATTCCAAAATGCACATTTAAGGTATCTTTTTGTGTCTTTGGAACGAACAGAAATGATTAATTTTCTAAATTAAAAACATTTTTTCCCAATGATTTATCATGTGAATTGTAAAGAAATTCGTCATTTCCATTTATGATAAATAAACGACTGCCTTTTCAAATGTTCAGTCGTCTTAATACTTTCTTTTTTTGTGTCTGCCTATCGTGGTGTCATTACATGTGGTAGTATCTACACGAGTGAAATATACCTTTTTTGGTAGACTTAAAACTGCTATTTATTGGAGTAGAAACAACAGTAGCAACCTTTCACTAAGATATCAGCCGTATGCAAATGTTAAATTTCACTGCATAAATTGTTTCTTTGTATTTGATCAAATCATGTGGTCTTGTGTTCTAGGCAAATTAAAAATGTATTCCCTATCGATAACCCTTTCTCTGTAAAAGTATTTATGTGTTGCAGATTGGGTAGAATATTATTCAAAAAGTTTTTTTTAGATATTTGACTTCTGCATTGCATATATTTGGAATTAACTTATTTCCGCAGACTTGTTTGAAGTATCTGTGTAAATTCTCATTACGGTAAGGCTTAATACTCCATGGGTTATGTATCTGCTTTTATATTCAATTTTTCATCCATAATAAACAGAGATAACCCATTAAGCTACGATTCGAATGAAACAGTATTTTTAACAATTGTTTTGATAGGATAACGTGCAGAAACAAGATCTTAGAATATATGATTTAGTAGTGATTTTTTTTAGTTTTATAAGAATGGATGGAACACGATTATATTTAAAGATTTGATTTCATCAAATTTCTTATTTTAAGGTCGCAAATTTAGTTTATTTATGTTTGCCAGTTGGTACTCGCAAATCTTCAAGTACAGTGATGTTATCTCCTAATTATTATTAACAGTAAATGGTAAAAAGATAAACAGATATCGCAACGCCAGATTGTAATGCCCCTCTTAGGCAATACTACTTGATATAGATACACGAATCTTTCTTAAAGTTATATTATAGTTTGAACATACAACACCTTACATTTTCTATTATTCTAAAAGTGTAACGTTTTGTATAATTTAATTATTTTTCAATGCATTTACAGAATTATTTCGTTGCTTGTCTAAACAGTGTCAACTGGCTATTTTTCAAGTTTATTTTCAAGACCAGGTCTCCGTCGTTCAATCTATCGTTAAATTAATTATATTATTAAATCTTAGGGGGAAAGGGGGAATCATGATCTCTAAAAGACTGAAATTATCATGTAAAACTATTTCAAAGTACATAAAACTTGGAAAAAGATTAATTCAAGCCATTGAAACAATTATGATGCATTACCCCTACGATTAACGACGAAACAATATACCTGTAGTTTTCTTCTATTCTACTTTTTATCTTTTTTATTTGCCTTGATCCGATGTTAGTGAACACGTTCTGAAGTGATTTTTGTTTAGTCAGAATCGTGCATAACAACTAGAAGCATCCTTAAATGTCGGCATTGCAGAGGAAATGAATATTCTGACGCATTTCTGCATCGCATGTAGTAAAACCTTACAATGATTGTCGCGGAATATAGTCGGTAAATAGGTCTTGTTACAAAAAAAAATAATTCAGTCATATAGTATTTTGTCCGAAGTTACAGAAATGGAAAATTAATCGCCCTTATAGAATTATCTTTTACAAAAATATTTTTTAACACTAATATCAATGCATATTTGATTTCAACAGTATGTTTTCAAAGGCACTTTTTAACCTTTCCGATATTTTTTACTCGATCGCATATATAAATGACCTTCAAGTAATTTTAACAGGTTAATTTCAATACTGATAACAGACTGGCAAAGTATAGACCTTCCCTGGGAATTGGAAAACTTCCAGTAACATGTTTGAGCAGCGATGTTGACCTTTACTAAATAATTGATCATTATACATCGTGCCATGCCAAAATCAATATTGAAAATATATATAAATTACTAGCGCACAATTTTTAGTATACTCTCTATTGATACATGTACACGCATTATTTAAACATCCGTAGGAAGGGATGGCAGAAGAAACACATTTGAAAAATAAGGTAAAGTAATTGTTATATCTTTTCAGTAGTCATAGATCGGCAAAAGAAAAAATCGTACTAGGATAATAAAAGGGAAAAAACTTCAAAAGTGTAATTGACCTTAAACATTAACGACTGAATGAAACCAGTGTATTATAATGACATGAAGTTCTCTGTTCAATCTATTGGTTTATTGCATCTGGCTTATGTTGCTTGACTTTAAAAAGGTGTTCCATGGTTCAATGACTGCCAAGCAAAAAATAAATATGTATAAATTTATTTGTATTACGTTCAAGATATATTTTTTATGATAATCATCATATATTGACAAGACTCAATCATACTTATGAAGGATATATGTTATCCTAAATGTTTATTGATATTTGCATATATTTACTTTTTCTTTTTTTTACAATTTTGGTATTGTTGTGTACACTTTTTAATCGTTATAACCACGTGTTATGCGATGGAGAATAACTATCAAAAAGTTGTCACAGATGTTTATAATAAGATTAAAATTTGATATGGCGGCATGGTAAGTGACATTATCATCCTTTACGACAGACAAATAGCTGATCTGAAAGGTACACAATCTAGTTGACACTATACATCATGTACTGTGTTACAACCCAGGAAAAAGCCGTCGAGGAAAGGCATTACTCGACCAGTGAAAGTTGTATGTTTATATAGCTTAGATGGTCAAGTGGTCTTGGGCGTTAGACACGGTACAGGCTGGGTTGCCACTATGTTGCAAGGGTTCGAATCCCGCTGATGTAAGAACAAAACTTTGCTAACGCAAATTTGAAGATCTAACATTTTTGCACGATTTTTGAGACGAATTATATATATATAAGTCTTATGATATGTTTCCCCTTATCTGTTCAGTATCTCCTATTTTAGACGATTCGGTACATATTAAATTTGTTCATAGACTGCTATATATATATATATATATATATATATATATATATATGTATAACGAAGATCCATTGTATAAACACTAGTTGGACGATTCGTCTAGGGCGCTGGGCATGGTGCAAGCGGTATTGTCATGATGTCACAGAAGCAGGGATTTGACTGACCCTGAGGGAAGAACAAAAATTCAAATTTAAAAATCTAAATTGTTGGGCACTGGATCGTCTTTAATTGAAGATATTGCACAAACAGGCAAAATATAAAAGTCTTAAAATTTGTACAAGAATAATTCTGTACAAATGAAATGAAATAATATCGTAATGTCAAATACTTCGTCAGTCTCAATTTTTTTTTTGTCCAAATGCAAATGCAATAATACCAAATGAAAATCCTTAGTTTGTATATGAAATAGAAGTTCCTTTATAATAGCAATTCCAAATAGGCGAAATATTCTTGAATATTATTTCCAATTTCCACTTGAAGAAATATTAGAATATTATTCTTATATGATTTTCATATCTACAAAAAATACTCGGAAGAGATTCGTCCTTTAGATATTTTTTCTTTGGTTCGATGTTATATATTGTCATGCTCGATACACAAGAATGAAATCCTGGGGTTCCAAGAAAGTAAAAATTGAAAGAAAAAAAATGACAATTGTTTGGTTTGAGAATAACAAGGATTAAACCTCTAGAAAAAAATTCTTTTGTCCTATAATAGGTTCCTGGCGAAATAAAGGGTATAGAATATTTGTTCAAAGATGAACAGATATTATGCCAAATTTTCCGGAGAAAATTCTTTTAGGAGGAATAAATATATGATGTCAGTGTAACAGTGTTCATATACGTAGGTAGCTTTGAATTTTAATATAGAATTGAACGATGTTTCTTTTTTAATTTATGCGAATTTATTTATTACGAAGCGGAACTTCTTGCTAAATATGTGATGTTCGCTTGCTTTCATTTCGTATAAACTTTCTAAAACACAGCATTCAATTCTTAAATTTACAGATTTTCTAAAAAAAAAATAATTATTATCATTTTGGAAAAAGTAAGTACAAGTGTCAATAAACATTTCGGATAACAGATATCGTTCATAAGTATAATCTATAATGAATCAAATCAATCTAAAATATGCTGATTTTCATAAAACAATCTTGAGCGTAATTAAAAACCGATTTTTAATTTGTATTACGTTCAAGATTGTTTTAGGGAAATCAGCAATGATTTATAAGATGCATTTCATATTTTGAAAAACAAATGTTCGCTATGTAATGACTTGCTATGGCAAAAAAAGCGTTTTTTTTATTTGTGTGTTAGTTTGATTATTTTTGTAGAATGCGCACTCATCTCTCAATTAATAAAAAAAGCATATGATTTGAATCATAATTTCCTAAAGGATTCTGTATTAATTGAAATTAATCGCATGATACAATCATATTTGTTTGTTTAATTGCTGGGAGAAAGCTCAGAAATTTAACTATGAACAGAAATGCGCACACAAACCATTGAAAAAAAAATCACGAGTTGTTTCGAAGTAAAAGTCGAAAGAGGATGTCTCACGATTCAACTTGCTTACCTCTAAACTGTCATTGTTTGCAAAATGACAATCCTAGAAACACATAAATTAAAATGTTGATTGAAATTTTTTGGGAATTTGGATAATAAAAAACGTTGTCCTCATGATGGTTTTGGTTGATTTGTTTCAGTCTGTTTCAATACATTGCTCTAAATTTTTAATGATTTTTCGCTTTCACACATTTCAGTTTCGATCGGCTGCGTAGATAATGAAGGTTCATCCATAAAAAAAGTATTTTGTTAAAAGAGTGTCCTAATGATGGTTTAGGTTGTGCTGTTTGACATTTTGCTCCAGTTTTTGATGAATATTGCGCGTTTCACACATTTCGTTCTCGATCGTCCTCGGATGGAAGTTAATCAAGAACGCGTGTCCTACACAGCTTAAACTGGTATCATAATTTCATTTCATTAATGTTGTTTTTCAAAATGTATATTAAGAACTTAACGAATTAATTTATATTTAGGATTAATTTAGATACAACAATAGTTTACCGATTATCTAAACGCGTAAATCCATTTGGAATATACCAATCGATAGAAATAATCCAAACGAATCGTTGCACTTATAACAGAGCGACGCCGTTTCGTCGACAGGGTAATTTGGAGGTCATTCTGGTATCGTATGGTGTGATACAAATGAATGAAAAGAAGAGCCAATGTCAAATGTCATTTAAATTGCTTTATCTTATGTCCTTAGATATCTTTTAAAATGTGTTTAATGAAGCATCCTCTTTTAATAATACTATTCAAAATTTATATGTTTTTCACATGATATTGAACTTAAGATATTGCCCTTTTCAGTCAAATTCAGTTACGATAGTTTGAAAAGGCTAATTATACAATCAAAGTGCATGTTCAAATTTCAAAAATTTTCTCTGCAGCGTTTGATTAAAAATACGATTCCAAACACCGTCTCAGGATCTACCAACACAAAGTCAGGACCCACTAGAATAGAATCAGGACATTGCTTTTGAATCCGTTAGAAAAATATTGAATTAAAACATCTAACCTACTTCATTCCATCTTCTGTTATAATTCAAACGACACTAATGAGTCTATCACGTAGACGAAATGCGTGTATGTCGTCATACATTACAATCCTGTTATCTTTGGTAAGGATTTTGTCTCAAGAAAACGTCAAAAATCGTCATTGTCGTCTTTGTTTATATATTTTAAACGATCACCAGCACCGATAAGGGCCAAATCACGGGCAGAGAACATTTTCTCGCAGAACAACCTAAGTCACCGTGCTGATGGTGTTTAAGATAAGGGTTTGGAAGATAAGATATGCAATACAAGACAGAATATTTGCTCTGGTCCATGTTTTTTTTTTATTATCTAGTTATCAAATTAATGTTTTGTATTCTTTTAGAATATTTTATAAACAGTATTTTATGTTCTTTTTTTTAAAAGATTTCCATCATGATTGTGTGTGTGTCTCTTTTGTGATCAAGTCGCGTATATTACTGTATATCCTCATTCAGTATCGGTTAGCCCGTATTATTCAACCCCTACAGTGTATCGTGATGCAGGAATTTTTCCAGGTGTAGCACTATGTTTCCGAATTATACTCCGACTCTTACCTTATAGGCCCAACCGAAACAGACTTTTACTGCTCTTTCTTTGCAGCTCCTCACTGTACTTTTTGTTTTTCTCTTTTAGGTTGTCGAAGAACGACATAATAAAGCTGTATGTAGCAAATATAGAAACCTAAAGTTATTCAATTATAGTTTGTGATATGAGAACATGCCACATTTAAACATTTCCACAATTTTCCGTTAAAATTCTTTGATCTAGCTTGCAATAGAAATAAAGTTTTCTATTATTTGGCCATATGCAATTATTTGAGAACGAAGTCTTAAAAAACAATAAGGAAATCAATAAAAAAAAACTAGTAAATCCAAAATAGTTCCTTTTTTCTACAACATTCGGACTTGCGCATTTCCTTGTTGACGAAGGCTTTCATGTTGTAAAATATGCATACAATTTTCCGCCAATTTGTTTATCTGAATACCAAAAGTATCATAAAAATAATAAGGATTTTGTCCTCTTTCAGAGGTAACACCTTCCTCGTATTATTTAGGTAAAAAGTGTAGCTCCAAAAGCCGTACTTAGATCCCGTTCACACTAGCATTTTTTGAATCGATCTAAATTTATATCGATTTAAATAAAACCAGTTAGCGTTCACATTATATTTAATCTTAATGATCTACATCGATTTAATCTGAACCACTGCGTTCACACTACAAGTAAAATTGCAATCGATCTGACCTAATTACCCGGGAAATCGTTAACAATGTGTATAAATAGAAATATTTAATAAAATTAATGTGTTGATAAACACGCTTGTAAAAAAATGATGGATGGAGTAATTGTTTCACTTGAATTACAAGTTCAAATGTTGATACTGCTGTTCGTATAGTTTTCGTTATTTTTCAGCCCTTTTATGTTTGACATCCATTTTGTAATAGATTGCACGTGTAATTTTTCCGCTATGCATGTACACAAATTATTTTCGATTCAATCGTACTAGTTTGGATCGATCTGTGCTTTCACATTTAAAGTTAGATCGGTTCACTTGAGATCGGTTCACTTGAGATCGATTCAAACTAAACTACCTCTTTTGGTGTTTTCGTTTTCACCGATTCGAGAAGGATACAAAGCATTCACATTGGGCTTAAATCGATCTAAAGTTAACCGATCTAGTTTAAATCGATCTAAATGTTAAAGTGTGAACGGTGAGATACTAATACAAAATGATACTTATTTTTCTCTACAATTCATATTACATTACAATATGTAAAAATATGATTTTCTCTAGAAGTATAATCAAAACGACCAACTTCAATATTCAGTCTGTATGTTCCACTATGTAGTTTTTGGAGTAAATTAAAATAATATTAACATATTTTTGAAATACATCTTGTGGCAAAATATCTTTATCTTCAAATGAGGCTACTTCTACAGTCTTTTTGTAGTTTTTATTTTCTCTTGCTCTAGCTGGATAGGGATTTTAGTCCCTCGTAGGGACCTGTAAAAACCGAAATTGACTCTATGGTAGTTGACAAGAATTGTTTCAGTTAATAAAACAAATCTGTCTGTTGTGTGTGAAAACATCTTAAGGAATTAACAATATGTAATAAGTAATTAGAAAATTTAGTTGATCTTCATCTGGTTTTTCTTTAAATATGCTTTCCAAGACAAGACAAGACAATATTGGTACAAAGAATGAAATAATAATACATAGAATACAAAATAAATTATGCACATGACAAGATAAGAATCTTACAATTACTATACAAGATCATGTAGTTATCATAGTAAAAGAAAACGGCAAAGGCTAACCAGGAAGACCTGCTAGTTAGTTTATAATCTTTATAAATTTACATATATTTTTCAACTTATTTCTGTATGTTGTTTGTAATAATCTAAAAAAGGATGCTGAAATTGTTAAATTACTGAATTGTCGTAAGACACTGCATGCATATAATAAAGATTCAAGATGATTAAATTTTATACTGTGAAAGTACTTTTATTCGTGGGTATCAATTTTCGTAGTTAGAGCAAAAGTTACATGTTCGTGGGTTCTTATATTTGTAGATTTTAGTTTTCTGAAAAATGAATCAGGTAAAGAATTTAAGGCCATCAGAAACGAAGATTCTTGAAAATAATCATATGTTCTTTTATATGATTGCAAACATTGCAAAAAGGGTGTTCATTTTCACTTACTTGTTCGTCTCTCATTAATGACAATATTCATCAATTTTTTTGTTAAATTATTGCTTTCGGAAATAAGCTGATTCAGCTATGCTTACAAATGTTTTCCATCTAAGGAAATTGCTACGTAAACATTTAAATTGTTGCCCACATGTAATCAGAAGGAATTACACCAATAAACCCGTGATCGAATTATCAACACATTAACGATCATTAAAGGTGTTTATTGGCCCATAAACATGTCATTAAAGAAAACAGTTACATAAAAAAATGCTAAAAATGTACTTTGAATTGTTAAATTAATTCTTTTGAAATAATAAGCAAGTCTAATACGAAGGTTTTTTTTTTCGTTTTAGTATTATGAGGAGATAAACTGAGCACTTCACCATCACATATCATCAACGGAAATCTGATTTTAATCGAATAAAACTAATTTTCTTGAGAATTAAAAGGTTAAAAGTTGTACATTTTTTTGTTTTTGAAAGGTTAAACCGATAAAATCCTGTCTGAAGTTGTTAATATAGTTCATAGTGCTTTTGTTGATATTCGATGTCTTCTCTAGATTATATGCCCGTATCCATGTCAAATCTACATATGGATCTTTTCATGTCTTGACTTGGACAGCAGTCGTAATATTTTGTTGGACACTTAAATTCGTGAAAAAACCATTCCCGAAAACCACGAAAATTGGTAATCGAGGAATAAAAGTACTTTCACAGTAATCAGAAATTAGTTTTTTAAATTACACAATTTCTCACAAAATTTTGTTTCAGTGGTCGCAATTAGAATCTTATAAAGATGTATTCTAAACACTGATTATGTAATAACTGAAACAAAGTTGGAGATATGTACATTATTTCTGATTACAGTATAATTCTATTAAACACCTAAAAGATCATTCATAAAAAATCTTCCATAAATATTGGAGATAGTTTACAAACGCAAAAAATGTAACACCGATTTGTAACTTATTCTTGGTGTGAAACATTCAAAACATTTTATTTATTTAAAATAGTTCAGTGTCTACACAGTTTCTAAAAAGTCACTGTTGCTCGGTATTTGGTCTATTTCATTACTGTACGGTGTATATTATATGTATATTACTTAGGGACCAGGGCCTTTTGATTTGAGGTTCTTGCTTTATGAACTTAAAATTGAGATCAAGGTCAAAGTTTAATTTGACGTTCTAGATTTTTATCTTTGCCTTTACTTCTTATAATGACATGATAAAGTCGTAGGGTCTTTTACATTGGGTAACTGATATATGACCTTGAAGAAGGTCAACCGGAAGTGACCCTTTGTTAAACGGAAGTAGTAATTTTTTTATTATTTTTATTATTTTTATGTTGCTAGAACTTTGTATGTCAGGAAAAATTGTGAATTAAACTGGAAGTGGAATATTATAAACCGGAAACCTACTTATCTTCATTATTTTTTGCTAAAGTATATAGAAACCATATATTTTAAGAATCAGTGTAATTTAGCTATCATCTGACAGCAGAATTGACCTTCTCTTATCAAAATATGTATATTTCGGGTGGCAATACCTTTAATTGTTCTCTGAACAATTGGTTTTTAATTCGTTTTTTTTTTGTCCGCCATATGTTTCTCTTGTGCTGTTTGGTTGTTTCGCAAGGTGTCGCTTAAATATTTGATATATTATATCGAAAAGTTTATACGCTTTTGAAACTGATATCGCTTAACCTAACACTTAACTAAGTAAGAGTTATCTTCCCAAACAATGTTTTCTTTTGTTTACTAATCCTTCGCAACCATAAAAGATTACGAAAAAATTATTTTCCCAAATTGCTCGTTGTGTCTTCACAATCATAAGAATAATTTTGACCGAAGAGATCTTGTTATTCCTTATGAGGGTTATTTCCCCTTTTGTATTTGACATAAGAGAAATGCAATAGTAACTTATGAATCATAAGTGATAGAGGCATAGGTTCTTTTGGATTTGAGGTCCTTTGTTCATCAAAAAGAATATGAGATCAAATTCAAATGTCAAGGTTATGTTCTAATTTTTTTACTTTCGCTTGTGTTTGTTAATACTCAGAAAGCATATAAGATATCAACAAAATAGTTATACTAAATTATTACTTGCAAAATGTCGTAACATATAAATATTGGTTGAAGGATACGTTGACATTGATTGGGAGTTTTCCCTCGAAAGTTTAAAATTATATGTATGGTAATTTAACTCATTAACCATATATAGTAGAGACCTAGATTCTTTTGATTTGAGGTCCATGCTTCATATCCAAAGCTTGGAAAGACCTTTTGATTTTGTTTTGATTATTTTTTTTCTTCCGCCACTGTTGTTTTTCTAGTGCTGTATTCAACTCCTGTATAACCGTAACAGAAATCGACAAATTTAATCAGGATGTTCTATTCAATTTTGACCGAAGCGATGCGAAGACTCATATTTAATTTATTTCCTCTTCTGTATTTAAAATAAGTGATATATCTATGTATCACATGAAACGTAAGTGATAGATACCTAGGGTACATGTATCTTGATATGTAGTCCTTGGTCAACCAAAAAGAAAATGGGATCCAGGTCAAAGGTCAAAGTCATGTTTTTCTTGTGCCTGTATCTACCTTGATTCTTTTAAAGATGAATATATAGGAATAAGTGCAAAATGTTTGCAATATTGTGATGAAAATATCATACATGTGGTCTTAAAACAATTCAATGACATCTTAAACGAGTTATTGTCCCATCAATGTTAAAATTTAAGGTCAATTGATTATTACTTCAGTCTGGTATATGACCTTAAAAATATCAACCGAAGGTGACCTTCAGTAAACTGGAAGTAGCCATTTTTGCACTATTTTCATGGAAAAGTACCTTGAAACTATGTTTTGTAATAGCCATACATAAAACTATCATTTGAGACCGGTAGTGACCTTCTATAAACCGGAAGAAGAAATGTATCTCTCATATTATAGGCAAAGTATATAAACACCTTATATTTTTTTATATCATATGAGACCGGAATTGACATTTTCTTTCATTGAAGTAGCAAATTATGTCTCTTATTTCAGGCCAAAGTATAAAGAAACCATATATCTTTAGAATCAGTGAGAATAAGGCTATCATATGAGACCAAAAATGACATTTTCGAAATAGGGATTAGCAAATTATCTCGCCTATTGCAGGCAAAAGTATATATAAACCATATATGTTTTGAATCAGTATGAAGAAACGTATGATTTGTCGCCAATAGTAACTTTGTAAACCGGAAGTAGCTTCTTATGATTTATTTAAAAATTGAATGGTAGAAAGACCTTCAATTGTTCTCTGAACAATTGGTTTTTACTTATAATAACGTTTTCTTCTTCCGCGTAATTTTTTTCTTGCGGTGTAAAGTGGTTTCGCAAGATGTTGCTTATATGTTTTGCATATGATATTGAACAGTTATTGCGCTTTTGAAACTCCTGTTTAACTGAACACTTTGTATTTTAAGAGTTATCTCCCCAAACACTGTTTTCCTTGTATGCGCATCTCTATGAAACCGTATAAGAATTCGACAAATTCCTTTTTTCCAAATTATCGTTATATCCTCAGGATGCTCTGTTTAATTTTGAATTAAGCGATACGAAGACTTCATATGACAGTTATTCCCTCTTCTGTACTAGATATAAGTGTTATACATTGTATAAATGTATTTCATAAACCTTAAGAGACAGTGTCTTAAGATATTTTGATGTGTTGTCCTTGGTTCACCAGAAGGAATTGGAGGTCAAGATCAAAAGTCACGGTCATGTTCTAAATTTTGATTTTTGATTGTTTTCGTTTTTCCCAAGGAACTGTAATAAATGATGACAAAAGAATTATACCAAATTGATAGATGCGACATTTCGTATATGGCAAATTTTGGTCGAATAGGTAAGGTGTCTTTAAATAGGAGTTTTCTCCCCTGGAGTGTTTAAAATAAGTTGTATAGTGATATGTCTCATAAATAAAACAAAATAGGGACCTGGGGTATATTGCCTAGAGATCCTTCCTAAATGACCTTGAAATTGATGTCGAGGTCAAATGTAAATTTGACGTTTTTTTCTAACCTTTGCTTTAACTTCAAATTTGTACATGATAAAGCCATAGGGACTTTTACGTTACGTAAGGAGACATACGACCTTGATAGTGTCAACAGGAGGTGACCTTGAGTAAACCGAAAATAGCACTTTTGCAATTAGTATGAAGAAACCTATGATTTGACGCCAGTAGCAATTTTGAGTAAACCGGAAGTGGCTTCTAATCAATGATTTAGAAAGTTTATGGTGTAAAGACCTCTGAACAAGTGGTTTTTATTTATTAGGTCTTTTTGGTTTTGTTCTGATTATAATTAGTTCTCTCCAATTTTTCTTCATGTCGCTTAGGTATTTGGTATATGATATCGAACAGTTTATACGCTTTTGAAACTGACACCCCTTTATGTGAAACATTTCTTTGTAGAGTTATCTAACAAAAGACTTCTGAGCTCTACTCCTTCGGAACCGTAAAAGTTTACAACAGAATTATTTTTCAAATTGCCACTTACATCGTCAGGATTTGATCGTAGCGATCTGGAGATTCCATATGAGACTTATTTCCCTTTATGTTTCATTAAAGCTGTACGCTTAGGACGCAATTTACCTGGTTTATTTGTGTTAGTTAGGAAATGAAGTCTAAACTTCTATCTTAAATATACTCGAGGTAAAAAATATTTTTGAACTAGGTTATGAACTTTCAAATGTTTTAGTCTGGAGCATCAAACATGCAGAAGTATAATGTCAGTAACACATAAGTGATATATTTGATCAATGCTTATTATATCCGGTTAAGCCAACGTTATATAATAATATTGTTAAAATTTTTAAGGCATGTACAGACAGTCGGACATACAAATGGAGCCGTATGAGGTATAGAACCGACCTCTTAACCATGGAAGATGATTTTCATCAGTATTACATTCCTATTCCTGACATACCTTACCATAAGCAAATTAATCAGACTGGATTTGAAAACAAATTGAATCGACTTTCAAAAAGTGCAACACATGTTTTGGAAAAATTGGGACTTGTAGAATATTTTCCAAACAAACTAGAATTTATCGATGTAATATCTCTTCCTTCCCAAACATCAAACGAGCTTAACGTCCATTCTTTACCACATATGGTTCTTAATGATATAATGATGGTCAACAGGGATGGTCGTGATCACAATTTGTTGAATTACTTGAAAATGTTAATAATGACAAACAAACGACAGGACGACGATAACGAAGATTCTGATGATGAAGATGATGACGATGATGAGGAGGAGGTAGATAAAGGAGACATCAATCCGCTTGATATGTTAGTCGCTATATTCTATTGTAGTTCTTATACCTTACAACAAGTTATAGCAGATAAACTTTTCAGTTGTTGCATCGCTATACCGTTTGTTTTCCCGCCGAATGAAAATAATGATCTCATCTTACTACTGGGTACGCTACGAGCAATTGTCGTCAATACGAAATCGGAGGGTGGCATGTATCAAAACACTGCTGTTGATATTCCATGTCATGTTCTGTCATTTATACGGCTAGGAAGACCTCATATTTCAAAATCTTCCATGATAAATAAATTTCTCTCTTCTATAGATTGCCACATTTTTTATAATCACGACTGTCCACTTGGAAAAACTCAACGTTATTTAAGTAATGGATTAATCGAACTTTCATTATTTCCCACAGCGAAGACAGATTATATGTTTGCTTTAAATCTGAGAGGGGATGGATTTGAGTTTCAAAATTCAGTCAGAATGCTGTGTGGAATTTCGTCAGTTGTAGTAGTTTGCTTAGAAGCTGAACATCTCAATAATGCACAATCATTAGAAAGACTGAATGTAATCAATAAATTTGCAAAAGGAGTGGTGTTAGCCCTTGATGGCAACATGTTGAATGTGAAGGAGATGAACCGTCTTCATAAAAAGTATAAAAAAATGCTATTGTCCGAAAACCAAAACAAAACATCGATGATAATTATTAGGTCGGAAAATAATCAGAAAGACTTGTCAAAGATTAAAGACACTTTTCACAAAAAGATATCAAAACTTTTCAAAGATCAACCACCTTCCAAAATGATAGATAGAGTAAACAATTCGCAATTTGATGCATTATTCGTTGACGAAGAATGTTTTGATTTAAGAGAGAAAGAAAATGCTTCATTTGTTTTGTTACATTTACCACGCAGTTTTGAAAACGTAAAACAGATAGTTCTGCCTCTACAGACAACTATTCTACCAAAGATCTCTTCTAATTTCAAGAAAATGCATAGTTCATGCAACATAATTGCACTTAAACAAAACTATTTTCGTCAAGATTTACTTCAATTGCGGGAAAAACAACTTCAGATAATGTGTGGCATGAATCCATTCATGTCAACATTCATCGACATGTTGCTTCTATATAAAGATAGGTTAGAGCAGCTGAATAAATTTGTTGTGTGGGTGAAATCATACTTGGATGATAGATGTAGGGGTAACATTCAATTACAGAAATTACAAAAAGTTGAATTTAAAGGTGTTTTGAGTGATGGATGTCGACAAGATAGTCAACAAACAGTTTCAGCTTTTGGTTTTGAACATTTAATGCGTGAAGTAGCACAAATATTTGAATCATGTTCTGCATTGAAATCCCAGTGTGAGAAAAAGACATGGACTCGTGTTTCTCAGTTTCCTGCTATTGCAGCTCAGCTTTTGTTGAAAGGACAACCAATCGAGGTAATGGATGGCGATACAGGTTACGTCCCTTTAGATTGGATAAAAGCAGTATTTAAGGAACTTGGAAAAAAGTTAGGTGATAAAAAATGTCTGGTGTTATCGATAATTGGCATTCAAAGCACGGGAAAATCCACTTTATTAAATACAATGTTTGGACTCACATTCCCTGTCTGTGCTGGGCGTTGCACGAAAGGTGTGTTCATGCAATTTGTTCCGGTATCGAGAGATGATTTTCAGTATATACTTGTTTTGGATACCGAAGGATTGAGGGCACCAACTAAAGGGGGCGACATGAACAAATTTGATAATGAAATTGCAACATTTGCGATAGGTCTTGCAGACATTACTATTGTCAACATTAAGGGAGAAAGCACATCAGAAATGAAAGATGTAATGTCGATGGCTGTCTGTTCATTACTTCGATTAAAACTCGGGAATCAAAATATAAATATTCATCAAACGTGTTTATTCGTTCATCAAAATGTCTCAGATGAGAATGCATACGAATTGATAAAACAAGAAAGAAACATATTAACATCCGAATTAGATTCAATGACATCTGCTGCCGCAGAACATATAAATAATTACGAAATAAAAAAAATAAGTGATGTCATCAATTTTGATCCACATGAAAATGTATGCTATATTCCGGATCTCTGGGTAGGAGTTGACAAGATGAAATACATAAGTAGTGGTTACAGTGTATCAGTTGCTAAGTTAAAGGAAAAAATAATGAAATTTGCATCGTGTGATAGAAATTACTTGCCATTCTCAAATTTAATTTTGAGAGTTCATGATATCTGGACAGGTATTTTGGGAGATAATTTTGTGTTTGACTTTTCAAGCTCATTGTCAATGAAAGCTTATGACGAAATGATTAAACAGTTTCAGGAATTGAAATGGAGCTTGCACCGAATTGGAGAGAATGAATTAAATCAGGCGGAAAATTTGCTTTTTGCGAAAAATAGCAACTATGGAGAATTTGCGGAAAAAATGAAAAGCGAACTTAATAACGCCATGAAAACTGAGGAAACAAAACATATGAAAATATTTAATGAATTCATTATCAATAATGATTTAAAACAAAGGATGAAACATTGGAGAGTAATCATCACCGAAAAATTACGAACTGAACAGGAAAAGATAACCTGGGCATTACAAAAAGACTATGAAAGACTAATCGAACGAGTAAAACTACAAAGAGAACAAAGCTTACGACAAACAGAATACGAGAACGAATTAATGATGATGGTAAAGAATTTTAATGCGGAAGAACGAAAAAACGAATACGATTTAGAAAGAAAATTTGATGAGCATTGGACTCGGTGGTGTAAAAAACTAATACCGGGATTGCACACTCCATTGCCTAATTTGATAGAATTGGTGCGTCGGTTAGTGAATGAAAGCTGTGATGATAAAATGAGATTGTATGTGAAAGAATATATGTCATATCCTGCAAATGAGAGAATAAAAAGCAAGGGTATCCTTTCTGGTAGTCTCACATTCGAAGATATCGATATATCAGTTTTGAATGTAAACGAACATCGTAATTATTTGTTCAAAAAAAAATATAAGGACATGGATTGCAAACAAGATGCCCTGTTACTGATAAACATAATTTTTTCTGAAATTGATGTATATTTAGGGAACACAATCAAATCTGTGTCTCAATTTGAAAATAGATTTGCGTTGACGTCGTTTTCTTTTATTAGTAAGAATATTGATACTTTTCAATCAGACAAATTCACACTGTCACCAAAATTTCATGCTATGCTTTTATCCCATGTGGCAAAATATTTGATAATGTATTTTACAAGAGTGCATACGAAAGAAGAAGAAAAACAAAAAAATATCGGAACCAACAAAAAGAATTAATGTATCAATTCATATCAAATATTACCGAAAGTGATAATGCTGCAAACTATTTCTTGAAGGCATTAGCGGTTGGAATAGAAGAACATGTTTCCACTAAAATTTCGGGGAAAATTGCAGATTTTATAGTTAAGGAATTTAGTCATTCGAAGCACAAATTAATCAAAACTATTTTGTTAGATCTTGCGAATGTGGATCAGTTTCACTTGTTTAAAATGTACATTGATGAACCGAGGGATTTCGCATGTTTTTGGATAACATGGTATACTAACCGCAAGATATTTGCTATACCAGAGGGGACGACGCTTACTTTATATGGTAAAATTGCAAAAGAGCTTTCGTCAGAAGTTGCTCAACCATTGAAAACTGGTATTATAACTGCGTCAAAATCTTGCAGTACATCATTGCAGAATAACTCTTCCTGGATCGATACGTTTACTCAAGAAATGATGAAAGCAAAAGTTTTTCCTTTAAAGCCTGAAAATGTCCAATTTATACAAAATCAGGTTACAGACTTTGAATATTTCTCAAACGCGCTACTAGAAAAGCTTGATGGAATTGAACACGATGTATTCAATGTATTTTCAAAAACAACTGAAAAGGATATTGAGTGGAAGGAGTGTCCTTATGATAAAATATTTCATCAACTTTGGGGATGCGATGCAAAATGTCCTTTTTGTAGTGAGACATGTATACATTCAAATCAAAACCATCTAGAATTGGGCGAAAAACACAAATGCTGGATGCATCGACCACAAGGAATAGGCGATATGAAAGTTACGGAAACACGCTATTTCGTTTTTAAACGTGAAGTCTTGGAAGTGGAAAACTGCAACTACTTAATAGGAACCTCTAAAACGTACGAAAAACAAGGATTATCTGGAAGGAACAGATTCAGTAACTTTCGAAATGATTATACTGATTGGGAGATACAGGCTGACAGCAATACTCGCCCAGAGTATTGGATGTGGTTTTTCTGTGAATATGGACACAATCTGGAGATGGTTAATGGTGGAGTTAAATTACCAATCATTCCTGAAAATCGCAAAGTGAAAAAAGAGATCGCTATTGAAAGTCTAGGTTCTGATGGAACCTATTAAAGATTCTTACAAAGTATATTTAAATTTACGTCAGTTTATAATTTTGTTTAGACTAATCGATAAATGATTCATGGACATACATACTTACAGTCAAATGGTTATTTTGAATGAAATCTGTGTGATCAAAACTGAAATAAAAAGTGTATCGATAAAATTAAAAGGTTTTTTTTTCACCTGTATTATGTTTAGGGAACTATTATAAAAAAAAAAAGGTAAATACTTATATATATTTATGTAATAAATTTTCAATACCTTATATTTTTGTAATTGTCAATTTTTATATTAGCATGTATCATTGATTAACTTTCCGGCATATTTGATTATTATCTTTGTACTTTATAAAAATAACTTTCGTGGTTAACAGATGTATATTTTAGTAAAAGATAAACGAAACCAAAACGAGGTTTAACGCCTGAAAATTAACAACTATTTTTTTTTCTCGAAAATTTTATATACTTTTCCTATGAAGCTGAAAACTGCGACCATTTCATCATTTCAGCTTATATTATGAAACAGTCATTTGAAAAGAAAATGAAAATATACAAAATTATTATTAAATTGAAATAATAATTTATAAATTTGGTGCGTCCGAAGCTCTTTTTCCCAAAGCATTGGAAAGCCAAGGCTGTACAAATAATTGAATATTGAGGGGCTACATCTCTTGCACAAAATGTAAATGACCAAAAGTAAAATGAAAAAAAACATTTAAAATTATTCATATCACGTTTTAATCCGAATTAAATCAAATCTAATTAAATGCTATAAACCTTTTCATATTTCTTCATTTTGTTCAAAACAGTCAATGAAATTCACCGAAAGCACATAACAATAGCTTTATTTGACATTAAGATCGTTTCAAATGTTCCTCATATCAAATTATCAAATTATCATATTTATACATTTTAAAGTACATGTGTTGATATAAACTTTGTGGAAAATTTTATATTCCATTTTTACACTCTCGCTGAGTTTTAACTTGTAAATATTGGGACACAACAACGCTTTTTAATATGAACCCCTTCATTTGAAAAAAAATTGGACATGAAAAATTGTAATCGGTCTTTACTACAACGATCCTTTAGACGTGGATATTTTCGCAATTTCAATGCATTAACTTTTCGCGTAGAGGATGAAGTCGCGCATCAAGGACAAATTCGCACTTCATATAGTATTTTTGGTATTTATTAAATCGCGCCTGGGTTATTTTTGCGCAATTGACGGGATTGCAAGATGAGCGAAAATGCGATCTCACCCTTCCCCGCACACGAAACTTTCTACGTTTACAGTAATCTACTTAAGAGATTTTCTCCTTATATATATATGTATTCATTTTGTATTTAATTGTATAAAAGGACAATGAGTTAAGTAGATAAAGCATGATATGTACAATATTTGTAATGCGGACTATAAGATTCATATTGTTTGAGTTTACAATTTAGCGTTTCACCATTCTTGAAGTAATACTAGTATTTATATAACCATATTATGTAATTTGGTGATAATAATGATAATAATAGTTCAAGCATAATTATGATCTATCATGTTAGATACAATAAGGTATCAATGTGTCCGCTACTGCATAATCAGTGTTACTATTCGACCCCATTACTCGCATGTGACACATTTAAAATTACAGGAACTAAATCGGTGATACAAATCTTTTTTGTATGAAATACCGTAAAATGAAACATCAGAAGTAAAGAAAGTGTGAGATTTCCGTGCAAACCAACAATATATGTGTATATTATGTATATTTAAAATTGAAACTATGACTTCAAATAAAATTCTCGTAACGTCAATGTGCGAGATATTCATTTCTTATTGTCGATAAATTTGTTTCATGAGAACTGATGACTTTATTTTACTTTTAGTGCTCCATAAAGGTCATTAGTTCCTGCACCACTTGTGACTAACGTCGCGATACTTTTCAGCTCACCTGTCTCAAAGGGCCAAGTGAGCTTTTCTCATCAAGTTGGCGTCCGTCGTCTGTCGTCGTTAACATTTACAAAAATCTTTTCCTCTACAACTACTTGGCCAAATTGAAACAAACTTGGCCACAATCATTATTGGGGTATCTTTATTAAAAAAATCTGTCCGATGACCCAACCTGCCAACCAATATGGCCGACATGGCTAAAAATACAATATAGGGGTAAAATGCAAGTTTTGTCTTATTATTTTGAAAACCGTTATAAATAGAGAACATATGACTGGAGCACAAATGTTCAGAATGTTGAGTTCTACCGATTGTTCATTGACGTCATGCCTGTCAGACGACTTCCTATTGCCTTCAATGACAAAATTTACCTTTTTTTCATTTGTGCCTATTAGTTTGAAAACTATAATAGATAGAGAGAAACTTTAAATTGCAAAAATGACCAGCAAGACAAGTTCAACAAATAAATGTGATGATCGAAATCGTCAGTAAACTCGTTGTTGGGGTTATTTCCCTTTGAAGATGATTTTGACCATTTGTTTGCATTTTTGCCTTATATCTTAAAAAATATAGAACATAAATAAAAATTTAAATAATCAAAAAGGTTCAGCAAGACAAGACCTACAATTGAGACAAATGGAGGAAATAATCCGATGACTCCTTATTGAAATTATTGCCCTTTAAAGACGATTTTACCATTTTTTTCTGCGTTTTGCCTTAAATGATTAAAATTATAATAGATAAATATACACTTTAAATCACTAAAAATGATCAGCAAGGCAAGATCTACTACACGGGTATTAACCTCGTCATATCGAGGAGCGTTTAGTACAGTGATTTTGTCATAGTTTGGTTAAGTTAGACATGACTGTGTTAAGTGTTTTTGATGACAAACAATGCCAAAATATAAACATTCGGATATTTTGTTAAAGGATTCTGACCATGAATTCAAGCTGGTAAGTATCTTTGTTTATAGCTAATATGTTAGTACATGAAAGTTTGTATCATATAGTTAATAATTGGACACAGAATAAAACTTGCGTATGTCAAAATTTAAAAGTTGTGATTCGTTTCTAATGTACAAAGAAAAGTGGTTTGCTTACTGTCTGTTACATCACATATTTCGTTATGATATAAAACTGCCGTCAATTATTCCGAAAAATAGCTACTTTTACACACAATTTAAGATTACAAAAAATTCGGTGTCATAGTTTGGTTCAGTCGTGTCATGGTTTAGTTCATGTTCGACATGATTCAGTTATGTTATTCTTGTCGTGTATGAAGGAAGAGTAACGATCAAAATAAACAGACTGATAAGTCAGTAATCTGATGTTCAGTGGTTGTCGTTTGTTGATGTGGTTCATAAGTGTTTCTCGTTTCTCGTTTTTCAAAATAGATTAGACCGTTGGTTTTCCTGTTTGGATGGTTTCACCCTAGTAATTTTGGGGCCCTTTATAGCTTGCTGTTCGGTGTGAGCCAAGGCTCCGTGTTGAAGACCGTACTTTGACCTATAATGGTTTACTTTTACAAATTGTGACTTGGATGGAGAGTCATTGGCACTCATACCACATCTTCTTATATCTATTATACAACTATTGAAATGCTTCTTTATAAAATCGTTTTATTTGAAATACAAAAGGACATATGAACGCACATACAATGCAGTAATATATAATAAATACTAGTAGATGCGGTTTGATTGCCAATGAGACAACTAACGACAGCCACTGCATTACAGACTCTTGACTTGGGACAGCATATACAGAAAATCGCGAGAATGAACGTGTTTAATTTAATTCACTACTGTAACAACAGACCATGAAAAGGCCGTGAAATGTGTGTAAAATATCACAGGGCCGTGAAAACCCCGTGAAAATACCCCGTGACTTTTGTAAAAAAAATATTTCTAAAGGCCGTGAAAAATATTTGATGTTAGAAAAAGACCATGAAATTTCAATATCCCGTGAAAAGGCCGTGATAATTTGTCCTTTCATGCTTAATAAAAAATATCACGGCCTTTTCACTGGTTGTTGAAACCAGTGAAAAGGCCGTGATATTTTTCATGTCAATTTTTTCTTATCCTAATTCAGATTTAAAACATCCCATGTGATTATTGTAATATGGTCTAATTATTTCCACTCACATTTTTCTAAATATCCTATAAACTTTTCATTATAAATATATGTCTGTTTAAATATTATTATATGCAATACTACTGTAAAGGACTGACTTTTAAATAGAACCATTCATCGTTATAATTAATGACTTTGTGCCAATAAATATTTTGTATTTAAAGAAAAGTATTTTGCTTCTCGTCTGTACATTATTATAAACAATGTAAACATTAATTTTAATTAGAACCGAAACATGAGGGGGGCGAGACCATTTTCAGGACGCCGGGATCGGCCGATTTTAGCAACGGGAAATCGGGATTGCCTTGTTTAAAGATCGGGAATTCGGGATAGAAAAACATCGGGATACAGAAAAGACACGTTTTTAGCCACGGGAAATCGGGATTTTTATGTTGAAATATAACGGGATTGACAAAAAACTGTACCTTGGACAGATAAAAGTATCATTTTCATTATACTTCAATCACGGCATACATGTGTGGCACGCTTCCCTTAAATATGTATGAATCTAATAAAACAACTCCGGGAACTCCAATCTCTTTCAAAGACGATGATACGAATATTTCAAATCAATATTCCTCAGAAAGCGACGATGAGAGTGATAAAGATGATGAACAAAGTGGTGTAGACTTGCAAACACAGAATACGTTTTCTCGTAGTAAAACATCTTCGGGCACTCCAATCACTTTCAAAGACGATGATGCGAATATTTCGGACCAATACTCCTCAGAAAGCGACGATGAGAGTGATAACGATGATGACCAAAGTGGTGTTGACTTGCAAACACAGAATACGTTTTCTCGTAGTTATTACACATCCCGAGATCTGGAGACTATCACCAATCGGACCGTTCCTCGTTCTGGAAGGACTTTACGAATATCATCAAGACTGGCTGATTATTTATAGCACTAACACTGTACATTTTGAAATCTCTAATGGACCAAAAAAAAAGAAATTTCACAAAATTGTTAAAGTCACGGACTATCTTGATTATTTTTATTTTTAAAACATGTTTTCTACATAAAATAAGCTTAACTTTCTACTTTTCTAAATTGTGTCCCCACAAGAGCCTCAACATTTATTCATACCTGTCAATCACTACTAGAAAATTGACCCATTATTCATCATAATTGATTTTACCAAGGTCGGTCGATCAGCTTCTTGTTGGTGGTCAGTTGTGTAGTTGCATACAGCCCTAAGCATAATCATTTATCCTAAGAAGTGTCTTAAAATCTGGAATATTTTAAATTTTATAATGTAAAGCAGCGTTTCGTTTCGACTACTTTATAAATCTCTCAAGTGACATTTGTAGTTCTGTTTATGTCTGTAACTTGGTTGATCCTTGGTTCAGTGGCTTTTCGAATGGTGACCAGGGGCGGATCCAGCCATTTAAAAAAGGGGGTTCCTAACCCAGGATAAAAGGGGGGGTTCCAACTAAATGTCCCCATTCAAATGAATTGATCGTCAGAAAAAAAGGGGGTTTCAACCCCCGGACCCCCCCCCCCCCCTTCCCCCCCCCCCCCCCCCCCCCCCCCCCCATCTGGATCCGCCACTTGTGACTCAATAGATTCAAATTTCTCTCCGTTACAAGACGATTCCAGTGCTTGTCATATAGGTTCTTGACTTGAACTCGAATTTGGCAAATTTTCTGACTGGCTAATGAAGATTTATGAGAACAAAAATGCTTATATGCAGCTTGACGTCACGGTAATATTGGTAATACATATTCGGATTGGTTACGCTGAAAGACTTTGAACATCAATCATACCCGAGACGTTTAAATCGTAAGCATTGAAACTTTAAACTTTAAATTGGGGAACAAATTTATCGGGATCGGGATTTTTAACAAAATATGTCCGGGATTTCGGGATTTTCTGATATTAAAACAGGGAAATCGGGAAATCTCTTGCTGATTTTTAAACATTGATTATTAAATAATATTATATTATAAGTGTATTTTATAACTTAAAAATGATTAACAGAAAGCAGGTAAGTTCATAAAGATTGTTTTAAATTTAGTGTGTACATCCAACATGGCGACAATTGTGATTTCCTGGTCACCATGTTCGATGTACACAATATATTTAAATTAATCTTTATGAACTTACCTGCTTTCTGTAAATCATTTTTAAGTTATAAAATACATTAATAATATACTATTATTTATTAATCAATGTTTAAAAGTTACCAATATGTGCTAATATTAAAATATCAAGTGTTATTCGGTCATTACAAGTGTTATTCTGATAATAACGGTGTTATTCGGTCATTCGAGGTACCGGCTCAAACATGCATGTGATATTCACTTATATTTGAGTCTGTTCCACTTGATTCCTTTAATCATTTCGGTTAATGTTTTCTAAGACTTACCGGATCCTTTAAATACGATTACGGTTTTGTTTTGTTTATGTATTTGGGGAAAAAAAGGAGGGTCCTTTTTCCCCACACTGGCCACACAAACAAAATGACATTTATGTACAGTACACTACGTAGACATAGACATAGATAATTGGAAATGATTATAATAGCAATAAGTATCTCTGAAATGGAGTTCACTCTGATAATCAGAGGCGTAACCCCCTTTGAATGTGTCGGGAGCTATTTAAGTATTTTCTGACTTCGCCGTCGGGACACACAGTTCAAAAGGGATTAATCAGAGGCGTAGCAGGGAAAGTTTTTAATATTTGTACAGCAAAATGTCCTTTCTAGAAGGGTTTGTGCCATATCTTAAGAATAATTGGTATGGCAATGAGGTGTTTAAAAAATAATTGGTATGGCGAATGTGCCTGCAGTAAAAGTTGCTACGCCCCTGGCCCCCTGTAAAATAAATAGCTGTGACTCATTACGGCCACTTAGTCTCGACAAGTTTGGCTTTAGCCATACATATTATTACTTCAAAGAAACATTTAAATTTAATAGTCTGTCTTAAAAGTGTCTTTAGTCTAAAAAAATCTAAAAAAAATAATATAAGTTGACAATACAGAACTTTGTTAACTAATGATGCCATATGTATTGGATAGGGGGCAGATTTTCTGGAAAATGGTATGAAAATATGGGAAAACCTATGCATGTTTCCAAGTGGCTGTTCTGTTTCAATGATGTTTTTTAGTATTTTTCATACCATTTTCACCTCCAGTATGAAAATCTGCCCCCTTTTCAATATGGGGTCAGTAACTGTGAAGTCCTGTATTGCATGGAATAATATTGTAGCTGTTTTAAGTACATGTATGTACATAAATGCCAAAAATTAATTTGAATATATAAATAGTTTTTTTATATACATGTATAATATATGTAATGTTTCTTTATTTATTCTAGGAATGAAGAGCAATGGGATATAGCAGTCTTTATATAAAATAGTTCAGGAATCCAGTTGGAAAGAAGAGCTTTTCAGTTAAAAGTATTTCCTGAGAATTAACGGGAACTTCTATAAATGTTTTTCTGGAATAGTTATTCAAAAGGGCAATGAAGTGAAGGATTACATTAGACAAATATTGCTGAAGTGGTAAAATCAGACCCAAGAGATGTACAAAATTTCTACAATACATAATACAGCTGACTTTAGCTACTTATTCACATTGACATTTGTGTGCTTTTATGTTTTCTTTACATAATTACAACAGTTCTATTAAAATTAATATGTTTATTCTTTGTCACAATTATTACTTAAACAAATACAGCATTTTAATATGGTTTTTCATAGTCTCACTTGCATTGTACTTAAATAAATTGTCTGTAGATGTTTACACTAGGTTTTCAGGCATTTCACTTCACTTGATTGAAACAGCATTTAAATTTTTTGTTAAATTATGGCCTGAAAAATACATTTAACATTTTACAGGAGTTTTCACAATCAGTGAATGGCTGTTTATCACAGTAGTACATGTACAGTACATTTCACGGTTTTTTCACAATGGGCACATAATTTATCACGACTTTTACACGGTGTACATTTTTGTTTTTCACAGGGTTTCTACGGTCTCTTTACCCAAGTTTTCAGTTGGCACCTTTTCACGGCCTTTTCACGACAAATAAAGGCATATACTGTACTATATCTACATTTCACGGTCTTTTCACAATGGGCACATAATGCATTATCACGACTTTTTCACGGTGTATATTTTTTTTTTCACAGGGTTTCTACGGTCTTTTCACCCAAGTTTTCAGGTGGCACCTCTTCACGGCCTTTTAACAGCCTTTTCACGACAGTCATTCCACGGCATTGTCACGGATAAGTTTCACGGCCCACCGTAAATAAACCGTGACAAACACTGTAAAAATCACCAGCATTTTAACGGACATTTACACGGCCAATCTACAGGGCATTGTTCCAGTAATGTTTGCGGGCTCCCGAACCCTCTCCTCGCCTTAACCATGTCAGTGGTGTAACAGCACAACAAAGAAGAACAAAATGTCAAAATCAGTTGGAAAGGTCTCATCAGATCGATACAAAGCAAAAAAATCATGTAATATAAACATTAAAGACACAAAGAACCGATCTGTAAGTACTGGGAACTACTGGGACCTAGTTTCAAGCCAATAACAACTAATAAAAAATCATGAATTCAAGACAGCTACTTTTTTTAATTTCAGAATGGAGTTCTGCTGCCAATATTGTGAACTGTACAATTTGGATATATTTTCAATGTTAGGACATACCATACTAAATCATGGAGATCGATTTCATTCAGTAAAACGAAAAACTACTAAAGATATTCCCCTGACATTCTTTGGTATAATGCCTTGTCGTGGATTATCTACATACAAAAGCATTGTTGCATACAATAAATTTAAAGGGTTTGTAGTTCAAGTGTTTGCTGTTGCGATGACCTTCAAAATGTGCTTTCGGAACCAGTGGTTGTCGTTTGTTGAAATGGATCATAAGTGTTTCTCGTTTTTTATATAGACTAGACCGTTGGTTTTCCTGTTTGAATGGTTTTACACTAGTCATTTTTGGGGCTCTTTATAGCTTGCGGTTTGGTGTGAGCCAAGGCTCCGTGTTGAAGGCCGTACTTTGACCTATAATTGTTTACTTTTTACTAATTGTGACTTGGATGGATAGTTGCCGCATTGGCACTCATACCGCATCTTCTTATATCTATTGATCGTTAAACCGTCGATGACAAATATTACACTATATTGGGCGAGAACTAGCGTGATCTCTCATATGACGACTGAGGCTGATTCTTGTAGTATACTGTTTGCCACAAACATCGCACATCAAAGGGTCTGAATGTCGTCCTTCCGTTTAGAGGAGAAATAGATGCAATTGCCTCTGAAAAATCGAATGAATTCAATTTAAGGGATTTTTCTAAAATGTACAACCTTATCGTGTTGATTAAATAACAAAACCAACAATAATGAATTTGGCTGCGTTGTTATCCAGTTTTATGCAAAACCTATTTAGTTTCACAATTAAAAAAAGTTATAAACTATAAGATATGAAGTGTTCAACACAGATACCAAACAGGCATTCAGAAGTGCGAATTATTGTGAGGGGAAGGGGTGTAAACATTTACTTTCTGTAGCATATATACTGAATTCATAAGCTAAACCTATCAAAAAAAAAGTCCGGAACCTCATGACGCGAAAAGTTGTTTTATGTCATATCATACTGTTTTACGATATATTGAGAATAGTATGATGGTTGTCGATCTTTAGTTGTTTCTGTTTAATTTATTCACAAATTTTATAGAAACGGGCCGATTTAGAGCTTGACATATTTTATTCTATTGTTGAAGACTGCATGTTGTCCTCTAGATGTCTTTAACTTGTTTGTGTTGTTGGGTGCTGTCTCATTGATGTATTTCCCACATCACCTTATATTTCTTAATACTTAGTATATTGAAATTAGCAAAATTGATATATAGATAGCATAAAAAAAATATCATTGAATGATCTAAAAAGTATTTTGTAGGAACAATTTGAATGTTTCTAAAGTTCAAATGAAGTGTGCTAGTGATATCAACAGTGTATTTATAAACTTGCCATCTGTTTCATCTTTATCCATCTTATTCTGTGTTATTAAGAACGATGGTTTCTTGTCTATCCGGGTCAAAAATAAGGTCGTACACATCTTCTTTTATTCATCATAGACTGGTTCAAAATAAAAACACTAGATGTATAGTTTGCTAGAAAAAACGTAAAACAAAAATTAATTTTTGACTAGCTGCTACGTTTTGCAACTTTAAGTAGACATCTTTGACGATATCCCTGGCAGAGTCCATCATCGACATACGGAGAAAAGATTCTATTTGAAACAGAAGCAACGCTTTCTGTTTTTGTAATTATTATATAGAAAGCTAGTTTAAGAGAGCAGTGACTATTTAAATTATATCGTAGGAAACTCACGAATAGCAAAATTGTTTAATGTACGCTTTGCCGATTACACCCACCAAATTTGGTTAAAAGGGCTTTTTTTTTTCTTCTTAGTCAGTTGGTAAATTGTGTAACTTCTTTAATTACAAGCGCCTTCAAACATTAATTGGGATCTAAACCATGACAAACTTGATCAACACCATGACGAATTTCTAGACGCTTAACCGAAGTAAACGAACCATATCAATCGCTTAACCAAAACATAGCAATTTCGATATTTTGCTTATTCTGCGTTTATTTCTTGAAAACAACAATTCCAATGTTGATCGTTTGACTTACGATACAGATTCAAACATCTTATTTGCTTTTTATTTGCTCGTTTGAATAGAACTGAGGAAAATAGTTCAGGGAAGTAACTTAACTTAACCATGTCCAACTTAACCAAACTATGACTATTTCACTGTACTAAACGCTCCTCGATATGACGAGGTTACTACCCGTGTACTAACAAGTCAAATTTTGCCGATATAGTTAGTAAACTGTCACTCTTTATAGGAGTGATTGCCCTTGAATGAGGATTGTTTTTACCCTCTTTTGTGTTTTGAGCAAAAATCTAAAGAAGATAGAGTGAAACTAAACAGACTAAATGACCAGCAATATAAGATCAACAAAACAGATATTTTTGTCGTAATTCTATTCTCGTCTTCAATTTTGGATAGTGTCCTTTGTTGAATATGCGCATAGACCAAGGTAAGCCACACAGGCTCATAATCTTTATGAACTTACCTGCTTTCTGTAAATCATTTTTAAGTTATAAAATACATTAATAATATACTATTATTTATTAATCAATGTTTAAAAGTTACCAATATGTGCTAATATTAAAATTTCAAGTGTTATTCGGTCATTACAAGTGTTATTCTGATAATAACGGTGTTATTCGGTCATTCGAGGTACCGGCTCAAACATGCATGTGATATTCACTTATATTTGTGTCTGTTGCACTTGATTCCTTTAATCATTTCGGTTAATGTTTTCTAAGACTTACCGGATCCTTTAAATACGATTACGGTTTTGTTTTGTTTATGTATTTGGGGAAAAAAAGGGGGGTCCTTTTTCCCCACACTGGCCACACAAAAAAAATGACATTTATGTACAGTACACTACGTAGACATAGACATAGATAATTGGAAATGATTATAATAGCAATAAGTATCTCTGAAATGGAGTTCACTCTGATAATCAGAGGCGTAACCCCCTTTGAATGTGTCGGGAGCTATTTAAGTATTTTCTGACTTGGCCGTCGGGACACACAGTTCAAAAGGGATTAATCAGAGGCGTAGCAGGGAAAGTTTTTAATATTTGTACAGCAAAATGTCCTTTCTAGAAGGGTTTGTGCCATATCATAAGAATAATTGGTATGGCAATGAGGTGTTTAAAAAATAATTGGTATGGCGAATGTGCCTGCAGTAAAAGTTGCTACGCCCCTGGCCCCCTGTAAAATAAATAGTTGTGACTCATTAAGGCCACTTAGTCTAGACAAGTTTGACTTTAGCCATACATATTATTACTTCAAAGAAACATTTAAATTTAATAGTCTGTCTTAAAAGTGTCTTTAGTCTAAAAAAATCTAAAAAAAATAATATAAGTTGACAATACAGAACTTTGTTAACTAATGATTCCATATGTATTGGATAGGGGGCAGATTTTCTGGAAAATGGTATGAAAATATGGGAAAACCTATGCATGTTTCCAAGTGGCTGTTCTGTTTCAATGATGTTTTTTAGTATTTTTTATACCATTTTCACCTCCAGTATGAAAATCTGCCCCCTTTTCAATATGGGGTCATTAACTGTGAAGTCCTGTATTGCATGGAATAATATTGTAGCTGTTTTAAGTACATGTATGTACATAAATGCCAAAAATTAATTTGAATATATAAATAGTTTTTTTAATACATGTATAATATATGTAATGTTTCTTTATTTATTCTAGGAATGAAGAGCAATGGGATATAGCAGTCTTTATATAAAATAGTTCAGGAATCCAGTTGGAAAGAAGAGCTTTTCAGTTAAAAGTATTTCCTGAGAATTAACAGGAACTTCTATAAATGTTTTTCTGGAATAGTTATTCAAAAGGGCAATGAAGTGAAGGATTACATTAGACAAATATTGCTGAAGTGGTAAAATCAGACCCAAGAGATGTACAAAATTTCTACAATACATAATACAGCTGACTTTAGCTACTTATTCACATTGACATTTGTGTGCTTTTATGTTTTCTTTACATAATTACAACAGTTCTATTAAAATTAATATGTTTATTCTTTGTCACAATTATTACTAAAACAAATACAGCATTTTAATATGGTTTTTCATAGTCTCACTTGCATTGTACTTAAATAAGTTGTCTGTAGATGTTTACACTAGGTTTTCAGGCATTTCACTTCACTTGATTGAAACAGCATTTAAATTTTTTGTTAAATTATGGCCTGAAAAATACATTTAACATTTTACAGGAGTTTTCACAATCAGTGAATGGCTGTTTATCACAGTAGTACATGTACAGTACATTTCACGGTTTTTTCACAATGGGCACATAATTTATCACGACTTTTACACGGTGTACATTTTTGTTTTTCACAGGGTTTCTACGGTCTCTTTACCCAAGTTTTCAATTGGCACCTTTTCACGGCCTTTTCACGACAAATAAAGGCATATACTGTACTATATCTACATTTCACGGTCTTTTCACAATGGGCACATAATGCATTATCACGACTTTTTCACGGTGTATATTTTTTTTTTTACAGGGTTTCTACGGTCTTTTCACCCAAGTTTTCAGGTGGCACCTCTTCACGGCCTTTTAACAGCCTTTTCACGACAGTCATTCCACGGCATTCTCACGGATAAGTTTCACGGCCCACCGAAAATAAACCGTGACAAACACTGTAAAAATCACCAGCATTTTTACGGACATTTTCACGGCCAATCTACAGGGCATTGTTCCAGTAATGTTTGCGGGCTCCCGAACCCTCTCCTCGCCTTAACCATGTCAGTGGTGTAACAGCACAACAAAGAAGAACAAAATGTCAAAATCAGTTGGAAAGGTCTCATCAGATCGATACAAAGCAAAAAAATCAAGTAATATAAACATTAAAGACACAAAGAACCGATCTGTAAGTACTGGGATTTACTGGGACCTAGTTTCAAGCCAATAACAACTAATAAAAAATCATGAATTCAAGACAGCTACTTTTTTTAATTTCAGAATGGAGTTCTGCTGCCAATATTGTGAACTGTACAATTTGGATATATTTTCAATGTTAGGACATACCATACTAAATCATGGAGATCGATTTCATTTAGTAAAACGAAAAACTACTAAAGATATTCCCCTGACATTCTTTGGTATAATGCCTTGTCGTGGATTATCTACATACAAAAGCATTGTTGCATACAATAAATTTAAAGGGTTTGTAGTTCAAGTGTTTGCTGTTGCGATGACCTTCAAAATGTGCTTTCGGAACCAGTAGTTGTCGTTTGTTGAAATGGATCATAAGTGTTTCTCGTTTTTTATATAGACTAGACCGTTGGTTTTCCTGTTTGAATGGTTTTACACTAGTCATTTTTGGGGCTCTTTATAGCTTCCTGTTTGGTGTGAGCCAAGGCTCCGTGTTGAAGGCCGTACTTTGACCTATAATGGTTTCCTTTTTACTAGTTGTGACTTGGATGGAGAGTTGCCGCATTGGCACTCATACCGCATCTTCTTATATCTATTGATCGTTAAACCGTTGATGACAAATATTACACTATGTTGGGCGAGAACTAGCGTGATCTCTCATATGACGACTTAGGCTGATTCTTGTAGTATACTTTTTGCCACAAACATCGCACATCAAAGGGTCTGAATGTCGTCCTTCCGTTTAAAGGAGAAATAGATGCAATTGCCTCTGAAAAATCGAATGAATTCAATTTAAGGGATTTGTCTAAAATGTAGAGCCTTATCGTGTTGATTAAATAACAAAACCAACAATAATGAATTTGGCTGCGTTGTTATCCAGTTTTATGCAAAACCTATTTAGTTTCACAATTAAAAAAAGTTATAAACTATAAAATATGAAGTGTTCAACACAGATACCAAACAGGCATTCATAAGTGCGAATTATTGTGAGGGGAAGGGGTGTAAACATTTACTTTCTGTAGCATATATACTGAATTCATAAGCTAAACCTATCAAAAAAAAAGTCCGGAACCTCATGACGCGAAAAGTTGTTTTATGTCATATCATACTGTTTTACGATATATTGAGAATAGTATGATGGTTGTAGATCTTTAGTTGTTTCTGTTTAATTTATTCACAAATTTTATAGAAACGGGCCGATTTAGAGCTTGACATATTTTATTCTATTGTTGAAGACTGCATGTTGTCCTCTAGATGTCTTTAACTTGTTTGTGTTGTTGGGTGCTGTCTCATTGATGTATTTCCCACATCACCTTATATTTCTTAATACTTAGTATATTGAAATTAGCAAAATTGATATATAGATAGCATAAAAAAAGTATCATTGAATGATCTAAAAAGTATTTTGTAGGAACAATTTGAATGTTTCTAAAGTTCAAATGAAGTGTGCTAGTGATATCAACAGTGTATTTATAAACTTGCCATCTGTTTCATCTTTATCCATCTTATTCTGTGTTATTAAGAACGATGGTTTCTTGTCTATCCGGGTCAAAAATAAGGTCGTACACATCTTCTTTTATTCATCATAGACTGGTTCAAAATAAAAACACTAGATGTATAGTTTGCTAGAAAAAACGTAAAACAAAAATTAATTTTTGACTAGCTGCTACGTTTTGCAACTTTAAGTAGACATCTTTGACGATATCCCTGGCAGAGTCCATCATCGACATACGGAGAAAAGATTCTATTTGAAACAGAAGCAACGCTTTCTGTTTTTGTAATTATTATATAGAAAGCTAGTTTAAGAGAGCAGTGACTATTTAAATTATATCGTAGGAAACTCACGAATAGCAAAATTGTTTAATGTACGCTTTGCCGATTACACCCACCAAATTTGGTTAAAAGGGCTTTTTTTTTTCTTCTTAGTCAGTTGGTAAATTGTGTAACTTCTTTAATTACAAGCGCCTTCAAACATTAATTGGGATCTAAACCATGACAAACTTGATCAACACCATGACGAATTTCTAGACGCTTAACCGAAGTAAACGAACCATATCAATCGCTTAACCAAAACATAGCAATTTCGATATTTTGCTTATTCTGCGTTTATTTCTTGAAAACAACAATTCCAATGTTGATCGTTTGACTTACGATACAGATTCAAACATCTTATTTGCTTTTTATTTGCTCGTTTGAATAGAACTGAGGAAAATAGTTCAGGGAAGTAACTTAACTTAACCATGTCCAACTTAACCAAACTATGACTATTTCACTGTACTAAACGCTCCTCGATATGACGAGGTTACTACCCGTGTACTAACAAGTCAAATTTTGCCGATATAGTTAGTAAACTGTCACTCTTTATAGGAGTGATTGCCCTTGAATGAGGATTGTTTTTACCCTCTTTTGTGTTTTGAGCAAAAATCTAAAGAAGATAGAGTGAAACTAAACAGACTAAATGACCAGCAATATAAGATCAACAAAACAGATATTTTTGTCGTAATTCTATTCTCGTCTTCAATTTTGGATAGTGTCCTTTGTTGAATATGCGCATAGACCAAGGTAAGCCACACAGGCTCATAATCTTTATGAACTTACCTGCTTTCTGTAAATCATTTTTAAGTTATAAAATACATTAATAATATACTATTATTTATTAATCAATGTTTAAAAGTTACCAATATGTGCTAATATTAAAATTTCAAGTGTTATTCGGTCATTACAAGTGTTATTCTGATAATAACGGTGTTATTCGGTCATTCGAGGTACCGGCTCAAACATGCATGTGATATTCACTTATATTTGTGTCTGTTGCACTTGATTCCTTTAATCATTTCGGTTAATGTTTTCTAAGACTTACCGGATCCTTTAAATACGATTACGGTTTTGTTTTGTTTATGTATTTGGGGAAAAAAAGGGGGGTCCTTTTTCCCCACACTGGCCACACAAAAAAAATGACATTTATGTACAGTACACTACGTAGACATAGACATAGATAATTGGAAATGATTATAATAGCAATAAGTATCTCTGAAATGGAGTTCACTCTGATAATCAGAGGCGTAACCCCCTTTGAATGTGTCGGGAGCTATTTAAGTATTTTCTGACTTGGCCGTCGGGACACAGAGTTCAAACGGGATTAATCAGAGGCGTAGCAGGGAAAGTTTTTAATATTTGTACAGCAAAATGTCCTTTCTAGAAGGGTTTGTGCCATATCATAAGAATAATTGGTATGGCAATGAGGTGTTTAAAAAATAATTGGTATGGCGAATGTGCCTGCAGTAAAAGTTGCTACGCCCCTGGCCCCCTGTAAAATAAATAGCTGTGACTCATTACGGCCACTTAGTCTAGACAAGTTTGGCTTTAGCCATACATATTATTACTTCAAAGAAACATTTAAATTAATAGTCTGTCTTAAAAGTGTCTTTAGTCTAAAACAATCTAAAAAAAATAATATAAGTTGACAATACAGAGCTTTGTTAACTAATGATGCCATATGTATTGGATAGGGGGCAGATTTTCTGGAAAATGGTATGAAAATATGGGAAAACCTATGCATGTTTCCAAGTGGCTGTTCTGTTTCAATGATGTTTTTTAGTATTTTTCATACCATTTTCACCTCCAGTATGAAAATCTGCCCCCTTTTCAATATGGGGTCATTAACTGAAGTCCTGTATTGCATGGAATAATATTGTAGCTCTTTTAAGTACATGTATGTACATAAATGCCAAACATTAATTTGAATATATAAATAGTTTTTTTATATACACGTATAATATATGTAATGTTTCTTTATTTATTCTAGGAATGAAGAGCAATGGGATATAGCAGTCTTTATATAAAATAGTTCAGGAATCCAGTTGGAAAGAAGAGCTTTTCAGTTAAAAGTATTTCCTGGGAATTAACAGGAACTTCTATAAATGTTTTTCTGGAATAGTTATTCAAAAGGGCAGTGAAGTGAAGGATTACATTAGACAAATATTGCTGAAGTGGTAAAATCAGACCCAAGAGATGTACAAAATTTCTACAATACATAATACAGCTGACTTTAGCTACTTATTCACATTGACATTTGTGTGCTTTTATGTTTTCTTTACATAATTACAACAGTTCTATTAAAATTAATATGTTTATTCTTTGTCACAATTATTACTAAAACAAATACAGCATTTTAATATGGTTTTTCATAGTCTCACTTGCATTGTACTTAAATAAGTTGTCTGTAGATGTTTACACTAGGTTTTCAGGCATTTCACTTCACTTGATTGAAACAGCATTTAAATTTTTTGTTAAATTATGGCCTGAAAAATACATTTAACATTTTACAGGAGTTTTCACAATCAGTGAATGGCTGTTTATCACAGTAGTACATGTACATGTACAGTACATTTCACGGTCTTTTCACAATGGGCACATAATTTATCACGACTTTTACACGGTGTACATTTTTTGTTTTTCACAGGGTTTCTACGGTCTCTTTATCCAAGTTTTCAGTTGGCACCTTTTCACGGCCTTTTCACGACAAATAAAGGCATATACTGTACTATATCTACATTTCACGGTCTTTTCACAATGGGCACATAATGCATTATCACGACTTTTTCACGGTGTATATTTTTTTTTTCACAGGGTTTCTACGGTCTTTTCACCCAAGTTTTCAGGTGGCACCTCTTCACGACCTTTTCACAGCCTTTTCACGACAGTCATTCCACGGCATTGTCACGGATAAGTTTCACGGCCCACCGAAAATAAACCGTGACAAACACTGTAAAAATCACCAGCATTTTTACGGACATTTTCACGGCCAATCTACAGGGCATTGTTCCAGTAATGTTTGCGGGCTCCCGAACCCTCTCCTCGCCTTAACCATGTCAGTGGTGTAACAGCACAACAAAGAAGAACAAAATGTCAAAATCAGTTGGAAAGGTCTCATCAGATCGATACAAAGCAAAAAAATCAAGTAATATAAACATTAAAGACACAAAGAACCGATCTGTAAGTACTGGGATTTACTGGGACCTAGTTTCAAGCCAATAACAACTAATAAAAAATCATGAATTCAAGACAGCTACTTTTTTTAATTTCAGAATTGAGTTCTGTTGCCAATATTGTGATCTGTACAATTTAGATATATTTTCAATTTTAGGACATACCATACTAAATCATGGAGATCGATTTCATTCAGTAAAACGAAAAAACTACTAAAGATATTCCCCTGACATTCTTTGGTATAATGCCTTGTCGTGGATTATCTACATACAAAAGCATTGTTGTCTACAATAAATTTAAAGGGTTTGTAGTTCAAGTGTTTGCTGTTGCGATGACTTTCAAAATGTGCCATCGGAACCAGTGGTTGTCGTTTGTTGAAATGGATCATAAGTGTTTCTCGTTTTTTATATAGACTAGACCGTTGGTTTTCCTGTTTGAATGGTTTTACACTAGTCATTTTTGGGGCTCTTTATAGCTTCCTGTTTGGTGTGAGCCAAGGCTCCGTGTTGAAGGCCGTACTTTGACCTATAATGGTTTATTTTTTACTAATTGTGACTTGGATGGAGAGTTGCCTCATTGGCACTCATACCGCATCTTCTTATATCTATTGATCGTTAAACCGTTGATGACAAATATTACACTATATTGGGCGAGAACTAGCGTGATCTCACATATGACGACTTAGGTTGATTCTTGTAGTATACTTGTTGCCACAAACATCGCACATCAAAGGGTCTGAATGTCGTCCTTCCGTTTCAAGGAGAAATAGATGCAATTGCCTCTGAAAAATCGAATGAATTCAATTTAAGGGATTTGTCTAAAATGTAGAACCTTATCGTGTTGATTAAAAAACAAAACCAACAATAATGAATTTGGCTGCGTTGTTATCCAGTTTTATGCAAAACCTATTTAGTTTCACAATTAAAAAAGTTATAAACTATAAAATATGAAGTGTTCAACACAGATACCAAACAGGCATTCATAAGTGCGAATTATTGTGAGGGGAAGGGGTGTAAACATTTACTTTCTGTAGCATATATATTGAATTCATAAGCTAAACCTATCAAAAAAAAAGTCCGGAACCTCATGACGCGAAAAGTTGTTTTATGTCATATCATACTGTTTTACGATATATTGAGAATAGTATGATGGTTGTAGATCTTTAGTTGTTTCTGTTTAATTTATTCACAAATTTTATAGAAACGGGCCGATTTAGAGCTTGACATATTTTATTCTATTGTTGAAGACTGCATGTTGTCTTCTAGATGTCTTTAACTTGTTTGTGTTGTTGGGTGCTGTCTCATTGATGTATTTTCCACATCACCTTATATTTCTTAATAGTTATTACTTAGTATATTGAAATTAGCAAAATTGATATATAGATAGCATAAAAATTTGAATGTTTCTAAAGTTCAAATGAAGTGTGCTAGTGATATCAACAGTGTATTTATAAACTTGCCATCTGTTTCATCTTTATCCATCTTAATCTGTGTTATTAAGAACGATGGTTTCTTGTCTATCCGGGTCAAAAATAAGGTCGTACACATCTTCTTTTATTCATCATAGACTGGTTCAAAATAAAAACACTAGATGTATAGTTTGCTAGAAAAAACGTAAAACAAAAATTAATTTTTGACTAGCTGCTACGTTTTGCAACTTTAAGTAGACATCTTTGACGATATCCCTGGCAGAGTCCATCATCGACATACGGAGAAAAGATTCTATTTGAAACAGAAGCAACGCTTTCTGTTTTTGTAATTATTATATAGAAAGCTAGTTTAAGAGAGCAGTGACTATTTAAATTATATCGTAGGAAACTCACGAATAGCAAAATTGTTTAATGTACGCTTTGCCGATTACACCCACCAAATTTGGTTAAAAGGGCTTTTTTTTTCTTCTTAGTCAGTTGGTAAATTGTGTAACTTCTTTAATTACAAGCGCCTTCAAACAAACTATCAATATTGAGGTGAAACAAATATATATTAATTGGGATCTAAACCATGACAAACTTGATCAACACCATGCCGAATTTCTAGACACTTAACCGAAGTTAACGAACCATATCAATCGCTTAACCGAAACATAACAATTTCGATATTTCGCTTATTCTAAGATCATCTAGTTATAATATTGAAGAGTCGTTTCCATTGATTACGAATTTTACAATAGTGATTGTACGTTTGTGTCTTGTGACAAAGTAGTGCTAATCCGGGGGTGACGGAAGCGGCGGCTTTGGCGTAGACTTTTTGTTTCGGACGAAAGGACCTGGATGCTGCATACCTTGTAAATGCAAATTCCTTATGTTACGTAGTTTCCATCTGGCACATATCTATTTTCTTTGACCTCATTTTCATGGTTCAGCCACTGCTAAAAAGCTGAATTGTTTTCATTACATCGATATTTCGCTAATAATGATTAAAAGGATACTTGGTATAAGGGATTATTGTCTTCATGTCCGTACGATAGTGTTCAACTGACCTTTGTCTTATATCGGTTACCAGTGATTAAGCTTATAAGTTTCCATGGTCAAATCCGTATATCAGATATTATAAGGTTAAGTTGGAGTATGCAATGATTATAATGTACACATGCCCTCCAGATAGAGTTTATTGACCTTGATATAACTTTCATGATCCATTTGCCAATGTTTTATATAAATTAGTAATTATCCTTGATACGTCCGACTCTCAAATACAACGATCCAACACTATCAAAAGTTCAAGAGATCTTTTGATGACAAAGATGGAACCTGAAACAAGTTAAACATGCGTTATTCTGAAAACATATCAATGGACATGTTGTCAATGTGCTCAGAGTGGCAAAGGTCGGAAATTAAGCTTATTTTAAAAGGGCACGATTAGGAAAAATCGATGAATCTGTATCACTTTAGGGATTCAACATTAAACCAGATTACAAGAATTTACAAATATACAAGATGTTAAAGAAGTCTTGAATTTGTTTTGTTCCGAACAGCTATGGTAAAGCATTCAATGGATGAATGGCTATGGCTTAAACTAGGTGAAATTGGCAAATTTTATAATCATATCAGGAT
Source organism: Mytilus californianus (assembly GCF_021869535.1). Classification (NCBI taxonomy): domain Eukaryota; kingdom Metazoa; phylum Mollusca; class Bivalvia; order Mytilida; family Mytilidae; genus Mytilus; species Mytilus californianus. Next base: position 51,864,847 of record NW_026262679.1, on the reverse strand, counting down.
GAGATCACGTTAATATTAATAAAAATGAACCCAGTACCCTCCGCTTATAAGACTACCACGTGGAGCTTACTTTTTAACGTGCTAGTATAAAAGGGACTATTTTGGAGGATAACATGGCTCTCTTTCAGTCAATATTCTGTAGGTCGATCAGTCTATCCTCATATTTCAAAATGTCGTGTGTTTAGCGGAGAAAGCGGAATTACCAATTTTCAAGTCTCTTTGGTTTGACACAACCGGATATGGAACCCAAGACCTCCCGTTCTCTAGGCGAGCACGATACTGTCCATAAGACCACCAATGCAATATTCAAATGAGTTTTCAACATATACTGGATCTCTTTTTTTTATAATATAATTATTTATGAAATAAATGGAATATGTTAAGTTCTCGTGCCATCTGCCATGTTTAATATGTTTTGAAGCCATATAAGGGAACACTAAAGGTACTGCAAGCACAACTTACAAAATTATACCCAAACTATGCGAAATTGACGATTTGAGTAGGGTCATTTCCCAGAAAACATCGAGGATCAAAGTTTAGTTAGATGTGCCAAAAAGCATTGTATGCTGAAGATTGTCTGAAATATTTATTTTTCAAATTCTGATCAGGGATTAAGGAGAAGAAGTTGGTATAGATATGTACTGTAGCGTGTGGATATTTCATAGTCCGTTTTATGCCGATGATATTAAACTCAAGCGTTTCAATAAGATTTAGAATGGAAACGGGGAATGTGTCAAAGAGAAAACAACCCTATAAAAGGGCAGAAAACAGCCAAAGGCCACCAATGGTTCATCAACATAGCGAGAAAATCCAGCTGGTCCATAAACAAAATGTAAATACTATACTACTTCAGCGAAAAATGGACATCACACTTAATCCAAAACATTTAAATGAACCAAAATTAAAAAACATTCACGACTAACAAAGGCAAGAGGTTCCTGACTTGGGACAGGCGCAAAAATGCGGCGGGGTTAAACATGTTTTGTGAGATCTCAACCCTCCCCATATGAATCTACTCAATGTGAAATAAATAAACACACAGCAATACGCACAGCAAAACTCAGATTAAAAGAAGTCCGAGTCCGATGTTAGAATAGGTAACAGGAGAAACTAAGCCAAATGACAATGATCAACATTAATTAACAAAGGACTACTAGCAATTACTGACATGCCAGCTCCAGACCTCAATTAAAAAAGGGACGAAAGATACCAGAAGGACAGTCAAACTCATAGATCGAAAACAAACTGACAACGCCATGGCCAAAAATAAAAAGACAAACAGACAAATAATAGAACAGATGACACAACATAGAAAACTAAAGACTAAGCAACACGAACCCCACCAAAAACTGAGGACGGATCGAAAGATTATGTCGTCTCCATTTGAAAGTCAAGTACAATCCCCCAGTTGGGGGTTTAGTATCATACCATTATAAAATATACGAGAAGAACATAACCCGTATCATGTCAATAACTGGTTTTAGAATAAATGTGTTTATTTCCGATTCAAAGACTCTATGAGTGAATCAAGATTAATTCCAAAAATGCCATCTTTAATGACTTGACAACAGTATTGAACGTATCCCTTCTGAATAAGGGTTTGGTTAGCTTTTGAGGAGAATGACGACATTTTGTGCTTAGTATAGAATATTCCCATAAAAGATATGATGTAAAAAAAAAAACCTGGACGTATAAGATGTCTGCACGTTGATTTATATTTACGATTGATGGTCTTGTACCGATGATACAATGTAATAAATGTTTGACAAGTTTTTGATATCGAAAACCCTTGTGTAATAATTTAAATGGCTTGAGTCCTGATATCGGTACTTAGCACAAAGGTAACAAGTAATAAACAAAGAATAGTTTACAAAACACATCATAGAATACATGAAACTGGGCAATACGAACCCAACCAAAACCGGAAATATTCCAGGAAGGGTAAGCAGATCAAATTTCACGAGTGAGCCCCGTCGCGTTGATCATTTAAGTACATTTTGATGATAATAGATATAAGGAGATGTGGTATGAGTGCCAATGAGACAACTCGCCATCCAAGTCACATTGCGTAAAAAGTAAACCATTATATATATATATATAGGTCAAAGTACGGCCTTCAACACGGAGCCTTGGCTCACACCGAACAGCAAGCTATAAAGGGCCCAAAAAATGACTAGTGTAAACAATTCAAACAGGAAAACCAGCGGTCTAACCTTAGTCTATTTCGGTGATGTCACATTCGAGAAACAGATATCCGTATTGGTCAACCAACTCGTGATGGCGTCCGTAAAATTTTGGATGATTTTAACTTCACCAACTAAAACTATTTGTTTAAAAGCTTAAATGAAAGCAGCAACCCTTTATCAAGGAATGCAAACTCTGTAATATAGTATTAACTAAGAGATATTTACTCCATATGTAGGCGCTGAGGAATGTAGTTACTAGTATCTGCATACATTTGAAAGATATATCGGTACATCATTCCTATCAAGAAAAGAAAAAGAAAAGAAATGTTGCCATGATTTTTAATTTGATTAAAAAAAAAAGCTAAATTTAGGTTGTGTGTTTGTCAAACACCCATCAAACAACACAAAATTTACAAAGGATATCTAGAGCTTTATAATATTGTAACGATCTTTAGGTTGCACTTCTGTAAATATAGACAATGCAATTTCCCATAGAAACTCCCTTTGCAGCTAAAGCTGTGCAACTTTTACTATGAAATTTCGGTCTTTTTCTATTTTTGGTCTGCCTCAGAATTCATTTTTCACCGGTACCTTGTGTTTTTATACTGGTAACATTTCCAAGTTAATTCTCTATGAGATGAAACATAGAGATCATATCTAGGAACCAGTACGTAAACAAATTAAAATATCGATGAGTATTATATATCTCCCTAAAAGAGGCGTGGCTTGTGAAACAGCTGTATTTACAAAGTGCAACCTATTACAATGCATAAAAGGCAAGTCTCGTTCATACCCTTTTAGGTCCCAATTTAATAGATGTAGTAAATAGTAAATTTAACTTATTTATCTACCATCAACTTTAAAATTGCGATAATAAACAAAATCAATATTGTTATAAAATAAAAGCAATCAGGATATGTTGTACTATAGTAAGATAGCGCGATCTTTTTACAAATATGAATATCTCCTATTTTGATGCTTGGATAGGGTGTATTGGTTAGAATCCTAGCGCATGGTCGTCGAAGGGTGTGAAAATGAGAGATGACTTTTAAATGAAATATGTGTGTACAGACCATTTTGGGGGTGAAAATTACTATGCCATTGTTTGGTTAAATTTTTATTTCTATATATTTCTGTACACTACAATAGGCTAATCATATATACTTAGGTTCTTAAACACTTTCCATAAAAAGCATTAATACAATATTTGAAATTTCAACCTGCACAGAATATTTGTACTATAAAAAGAGTAAGAAAAAGACTTACCTAAAATCTCTTTTCTCTGAATTTTTGTTAAATATTACATAGTGGTTTGTGGGAGCAGTGGCGGATCCAAGGGGGGGGGGGGGGGGGCTCCTGCGGTTGGAACCCCCCTTTTTTGACGATCAATGCACTTGAATGGGGACATTTGGTTGGACCCCCCCCTTTTTTTTTTTAAAGTGATATAACATACAAAATTTACAAAATAAGCAGAACGATTGTGTTTGTAAATATCGAATGAAATGTTAATAAATATGTTTAAGACTTCATTTCCAATGAGAAGGAATAAACAAGTGCTACAAAAATGATAATGAACACTATATTGGGATTCGTATCTAATCTGTTTCGTATGTAATACCATTCGAATTTGATACGAATTCCTTAGTACTTAAAGGCCCTTTGTAATAGAAGAGGACTGAAGTCTCTCGGTGGCAAATGATATCTTCGTTTTACGAAACAGGCATTATCTATTTTGTAGGTATAAGAAGAGCCATTTGTGGTTACTTGAAATTAAAACATGAAAAGTAAAGTTCCTTATTTTTTCCAAACTATCATGTATAATTGTATTTACTATTGAAAATGACGATATCATTCCAATGCAGAAATGTCCTTTGGAATGTCGTTATGCTGTCATTTTAAAATATGTCATAAATGACCACAAACAATGGTCATTTTGGTCAGTAGTATCATACCGGGATTGTTGTGATTGCCTATTGCCTATCAGTCGTATGATACAATAGCAAACGCTACGCCACTTTCATGATTTTTAAAAATAAAACAACCTTTTGTTTGTAAATTCTAACTTACCTTATTACACTTAATACGAGGTTGAAACTCCCTCTGTCCTTAGACCGTATTAACTGCTCTGTTTATGGCTTTTCAGTGCAATGTGTTATGTGCGAGGAAGTCAGCCTCAAGTTTATTTTCACAAAAAGGTATTTTTTTTCCAAATCACACGAATTTGTCGTCTTTATGTAATATTTTAATATTCTTAATCTAAAATAATATGCAGGGTTAGTCAGGTACTGATTCAGGGCGCCCCCTCAAAATATGTAATAAAGGTAAAATTACAGCCAATTTTGTATAATAATAAATTTCATTCATTTCTTATTCTGGGGAACGCCCCTACCGCCCCCCCCCCCCCTTTTCCCCAACCTATTTTTCAAATTCTGGATCCGCGCTTGGTAGCTTGGTAGTAGATTTTGATTTCATATACAATCAAGGATGCATGAGCCATAGAGTTTTCCGTCTGTCAACGATTTGTGTTAATCCAAAAGGGGACCAACGAAAAGTTTTTGTTCATCATATGCAGAAAGGATTTTTATTGTGGGTGAAAACTGTCCAATTAATTGGGGAGAAAAGTCATTTTTTGTCAAAAAAACTCAAAATTTTGAGAAATAGATTTTGTAAACTCCAAATTTTTGCAAAGACGGCTAATGAATGTTGTACAAATGTTGTGCGTAATATGTATATTGCAATAAAAACTGATGTGTAGGTATAAGAATTGATTCTTAATGTCAAATTTGAAGTAAAAACTTTGATGAATTTTTATGAAATTTTTTTTCGGTATAAGATTCTATTGCAAATTGTTTTCATTTGTTTAAAATAATTCAGCGAACGATATTTCATATTTTTCTATTTTGTTTTGGACATATCCTGAATTTTCTCCTCACCTTTCGGTCATAAAATGTAAACAATCATCCTTTCAAAATACTGGATTTAATGTTTCAAGCACAAAATTTGTATTCACGCGTCTTGTGTAAAGTTTTGCGACCGAAGGCCTAGTGTACACATTTATGAAACTTGAAACCCTATAAAATGTATAATTGCTTTGTTTATATTAGATAAATGATCTGTTTATATGACTCACACAAAAAGGTGCAACGAGCCCTATCTGACATCATCAGTTTTTAGATGTTTTCTGTACCCTTGAGATCCTGAAAATATATATTTATAAAATAAACCAGTTTTGCTTGTAAAACCAACACTTACCTCCATCATCGTATAATCATCTTGTACAATTCTCAAATGTGTGCTAGGTGTCAAATAGATAACAGCTCTAATAAATGTATAAAAAATGTGTTAGAATATTTTCAACAAAGTGGACTGATAGCTATTAACTTTTTTAAGACAACTCTCAAACAAAGACCAAATGGTGTAGAAGTTAACAACTAAATATTAGTCACCATAAGCCCTTCAAAAATTAGCAAAACCCATACCGCATAGTAAGCGACAAAAAGCCCGAAATAATAATTCAAACGAGAAAACTAACAGCCTGATTTATATACGAGACACTAAACTAAAAGCAGATATAACATATAGCAATAAACTATAATTAGATATAGGAAGATGTGGTATGAGTGCTAATGAGACAACTCTCCATCCAAGTTACAATTTATAAAAGTAAACCATTATAGGTCAAGGTACGGCCTTCAACACGGAGCATTGGCTCACACCGAACAGCAAACTATAAAGGGCCCCAAAAAAATTACTAGTGTAAAACCATTCAAACGGAAAAACCAACGGTCTAATCTATATAAATCCACTGATTTACAGGCTCCTGACTTGTGACAGACACTTACAGAATGTTACGGAGCTAGACATTTTTGCGGGCGCCCTACACCTAGGACAGTGGTGTAACGGCACAAGGTAAAAACAAACTAAGAAAATAAGCTGAAACGGGCTTAACTCATCAGAAATTATTTATTTCGCTAACTTGTAAAATAGGGGTTAGATATATTACTTATGAGTTTGATTAGTTATTTGTGATATCGAACGATAATGTTTGAACTTCATATCAAATATATTTAAAATAGTATTACCTTTGCATGCTGATGTTCATGAGACAATACCATATCTTATCATTCAAAATACACTTAAATATGTTATAGTTATTGCTCCTGCACTAGTGTTTGTCCCATCTACTTTTGTATTTTATCTTATTATTTTCTTATTGGTAAACTTTTCCTATATAGTATATTTGTAACAACTATGATTCTGATTGTACAAGTGTTCTCTTACGTCCCTGCATTATGTGACTTAATAATGATGTTGTACAAAATAAAATACTAAAGACGTATGCTTCTGAAGAATATTTATATGTGGTAAATGGGTGAAAATCTTAATTGTTTCAGAATTTTTAACAATTTATGATATGAGAAAATGGAGCATGTGCCCTTCTCTTCAATCAAACGTGGTACACTGTGAGGATCTTTCCATGACAAATAAGAATAAATATGGTTTAGGGAGGGCGATATGAATAGATTTCAAGATACTTATGAAATAATGGTATACAATGGGCGATGCATGTCCCCAAGCCAAGGAACAAATCTGCGGTGAACGAGAAAGGTTTTATTAAGTGAATTAAGACTTTATATGGGTCTGAGCCTTTTTGAGATATTAAACGATTAGTATAACGCGATGGGTCATGATCTTCCAGTAACAAATCCTTTGTTAATTGAAAATGGTAAGCAAGAAATTATACCTGGTTTTTGTGTAGACATATTTAGATAAATTATTTGACGTTGTAGTAATGTTTTCGGTGAAGAAAAAAACCACAATGAACACCAAACTCCACAAATGCCGTAGTAGATTTAGATGCAACAAAAGGTCTTACCGTAATAGTTTTTTTCGGGCTATATAATTAACGACAAGGCATATTTCTATGTGTTTTAATTCTGATTAAGTATAAGTCTTTAAATATCATGATATGAATAAGTTTCATAAAAATGAATCAGATTTAAAATAATGGAATTTCAAAATCAAAGCCTTAAAAAAAGTATGCATACAGGTCGCAAACACGTTATAATTTTAGCCCTAAAACTTTAGCTTTATATTGCAAATGTGAAGACTTAGAAGACATTAAAGTTGAATAATGTAATGAATTAGAAATAAATTTAGTCTAATTTTCAAATATTTCAAAAATAAGTTTAATCATTTAACAGTATAACTGAAAGAACCACTGAAATATCAATATATGACTTCAATAACGATATTTGTCAACTGATCATGATGCACACATACTTAACAAAAAAGAGGTGGCAGATACCAAATTCAAAACTATAAGTTCAAATACGCCGTTGCAAAAAAAAAGACGAAAAGTAAAACATCAGTCTACAAAACACTACATAAAAACCCTAGTAGAAATTGAAAGACTGAACAACACGAACCCCACTAAAAACACTCAATTTCTATATATATATTGTGTATGTAAGTAAAAAATATAACACACTTAATAGTATCTGTAGTATACTTTGCTTCAGATTTGTTCGATTAGAAAGATTGATTCATTTGTTATTCGTTCTGCGTTCAGTGACAAATATTTCATATCGGTTCAGAACCAGAACAAATTCCAATTATTTAAATTCAATAGGTAGTTCATGGTAATAGGGAGGGGGGAGTTTGGAATGCCACTAGAAAATGAGAGTAATGGGATAAGGACAGCAATTTAGCCACGCAACAGGACACTTACGGACCCCTCGACGATTAATGGCATCCCAGACAGTCTAATTGACACCCCGCATTGGAAAATATTTTACTGCCGGTCGGAAGGACCAAGGGATGATCATATTTGGATTTCGATGGGATAGACGCTTTCTACATAGTCATCAAACTTCTCGTCCTGCTTTCTGAGAAGCTCCTGTGTGAAGTCTCTCTCATATTTTAAAATATATAAACAAATCGGCAAGAAAATGGGGACTGTTGGTTTGACATGGTTATGCACGTTGTTTGTTCAAAATCATCGCCTCAACACGTAAAAATATGTTGACATATTGTAGAGCCATGACTATGCACATGTATATCACAATAATATTTAGTTTACTGATAACTGATAACAAAATTAATATTAATACCAATAAAAACAATATTCAAAGATCTAATTACAGTGTTGAATTGGTAACATTTTAGAATTAGTTTATTTAAAGTATATATAAGTTTACCAGGATCGTTTCTAAATTTCCGGTAAACAACATCTCCGTAATAATGAGGATGTGCTATCCCGTTTGAAATAAGTTTTCTACAGGTACAACCAAACTTTAAAACCAAATCTTTATATCTATTGAAGAATTTAGTAAAGGTTGTTTAAAAGTAATTTGTGGTAACGAAATCTCTGACTTAATAATTTATCAGTAATACATAGGTTTCGTTCATTTATTTACATTGATTTGTTTTTCGAATAACATTTATTGCGAACCCAATGAAAGTTTTCCACAGAGTCATTTCTATCTGGTCAAGGTATTTAAACTTTTGTAAGTTCACATGTCCTATTGAATAAATACAATAGCTATTGTTCTCTTGTGTAGTTTGTTCACTGGGAAATTTCATCTAACAAAAATCTATCACTCATTGATTAATTTATCTGAACAAACAATTTAACTCTCAATGATAAAAATACATGTACCAATACTAAATAAGGACACATAAAACTATATGTGATGTTGATTTATTCAATATCTAATAATTTAGTAGGCTACTAATAGAAAGTATTAAGTAAATTTGTCTGCATTGGCAATTTGGAATATTAGCCATAATAAACTGATCTACTTTATTTGCAATATTCACCAATTATTACTAAATTGTCTACAGCTTTTCATAATTTTGTTTCAATGTTTTGTTTTTCAATTTCTTCAACAACACTGATAATAAACAAAAAAAATAAGGTTTTGTCGTTAAATTTTGCTTTGTTCCTATGAAAATTTGTGACTTTCAAATTATTTTTTTGTGTTGGACCAAAAAAACCTTGAAGTGACAATACTAATATTTACTCTTATTATCCATTTAGAATGTACTACATTTATTCTATATGTTACATCATAATTAAGCTAAAAGGTTTGTGAAAAAAATACCAAGTCCTTTCAGAAATTAATTTAAAGAATAAATTATAGCATATTTATTATAAATGAAATAAAGGATCACCACTTATAACCTGTATTTGTTTTATACAAAGTTTGACTTTTTTCAACAGAAGTTTGATGTTAAAAATTTTAGTGATAATTTCAAAGTGGAGATAACTCTGTGTCATTTTGTTAAACTTGTGCTTGTTAGCTGGCGTCAAAAGAAAACATATTCATAAGTTTGTAAGGATTAAATGTTGTAGTAGTACGCATATTCAGATTGATTGTTGATTTGCACTTTGTGGATTTACTAAAACATTTTGTTTATAAATACCTGCTGAGTAAAGTAACTTGAAACCCTACATATTTAGCTTCAGTGATTCTGATGAAAATTTAAGTGGAACATAATTAGGAATTTAAGTGATAAAATAAAAAAGTTAGATGTATAGTCTTAGTGAAATGCGTTAAAAACTTAACGACACAGGAATAGCTATTATAAAGTTAATCAATTTGTTTGCTATATTGGTTTTATATTCATATATTTACTTTTATTAGACTATTAATTAGAGGTAGTTAACAATGAAAGCATTTGGGACAAAAACACATGAGACAATATCTAATTCAACATTACTATAAAAAAAAAATCACATTACTCTGTTGAAAAATGTGTAACAAATAGCTTCCACAATTCATAACTTCATAAGAAATGCAAAATTTATCATTATAACTTCCATGAAGTGTTTGAAGATCTGGAAACACTTAAAAGATTCCAAATTTTCAATGCCTGCAAACCAATCTTTTATCCATCACTGCATTTACCCCTATTTATTTAATGCAATCCAGCTGAAAGAAATACAATTAGAACAAAAATAGGTAAATATGTAAACCAACTAATTTTTTGAATGCAATTTTGTGGTGTTGTGTCTTTTATTATAAGAGTAAAATAAATTGTAAGAATGTTAATTTTTGGTCTTCCCTTATATAAATACAGCAAGACAACTAGTCAAAAAGAAATCTATTTAAAAACATAGCTGAGAAGTCAACGTAAAAGGAATAATTTAACATGAATAACTATCTATGAAAATAAGTTGGTTTACCGTATTGAAATGATTTCTGCCCTGTAAGCTTAATGATTAATTTCCATTATATTTTAATACTCACTATTGACATCCTTTGATGAAAATAAAAAAAGCTCAGTTTATAAGAAGAAGAAAAAAAACAACAATGAACCAGGGAATATTGAATAAATACAAGTGAGTTAAAATTGTATTTTCATTTATTTATAGGTTAGACAATACTTGGTTATGTTTTATGAATATTCAAAGCCCGAGGCGTAGCGGAAGGTTTTAAATGTTCATAAAACGTGACCAATTATTGTCTGGCCAATTGAGAACATATTCATACCTTCAAGTGACATTAAAAAATCATCCTTTCTAATTGCAATAATCAGACCTTAATATGAGTTCACTTTAGTTGTTAACATGGTTAATAAAAGGGATTTAAATCATATATATATAATGGTCATTTCAACAGGTGCAATGTAATAACACTGAAATATATTTTTGAGGACAAATAGGACGAGTTGTTCAAAAATGAAGTTTTTTTTTCTGCATCAGGTAAAATTTAATATCTTTATATCTCAAATTCCTTCATTAACTAAAGCACATTATGTTATAAAAATCATCTTTTCAAAAATTGTATATTAAATTTTGTTAAATAATGACAAAACTAAATAAATAAATAAAATTATTATCCTTCTAACATCAAACGCTTAATTTTAAAGACGAATATTTTGTATTTTTTCACAAATTGTCTTTCTTTGCCTTATAGATCAAGTCATTGTTTCTTACAAAATATTGACTTTAAGGTCTTGTAAAAAAAATAGATTAAATATTACCTTATCTACACCTTTAACCCCTTTTATACATTTTTTTGTGTGTTCTATATTTGTACCATTACATAACGTTTGCAATATTTATAACTCAGTTTAAAATGTGTTACAATTCTATTATCTTGTTTTAATCTAAAATAATATGACAAACAACAGTGCTAATGATGTTTTCTTTTTGAAAATGTTTTCTATGGAAAATACCTCAGGGGTTTGTACACTTCGTTCGTGCGATAAGGAGTTCACTTTCATAATTAAAGTACAATAAAAAGCCATTCATGTATAGCATTTTATAGTACATGGAAAGTCGTGTACTATGAAAAATAGAATGCAAAATACCGATTTTCCATTGGACGAAAAGTGGTGAGTTTGTTCTTATACTAATGTTAGAATATAGCAAAGTGCTCTCAACCAATGAAATTGTAGGATTTAGTGTTTCTTAATTGTGAAGAATCAATGAAACAATAAAAAGTCATTCATGTATAGCATTTTATAGTACATGGAAAGTCGTGTACTATGGAAAATAGAATGCAAAATACGGATTTTCCATTGAACGAAAAGGGGTGAGTTTGTTCTAATACTAATGTTAGAATATAGCAAAGTGCTCTCGACCAATGAAATTGTAGGATCTTAATTGTTAAGAAACAATGAAATTATGTTCTTAGTAAGGGATTATCCTATTGTTTAGACTTATTTACAGCTCAAAATAAAGAATTTCTATGAATGAGTTACAACTGCCCCGAAGCACACTTATCAGAATGATAGAATTTATCACACAGTGATTGAAAGTGACTAAAAGTTGAATTGTGAAACAAACAAAAAAATCAAAATAAGTTGAAGTTTACTTGTGCAGTAAAATTGGTACCTTTAATATTATTATGAAAAATATAAATTATTTCAAATTACTAAAAAATCAAACAACATCAAAACAATGGAAAAAAAGAAAAAAAAAGTTTTAAAATCAAAAATAATCTAAATCTTTAGTTTTCTAAAACTCTGATTACTGGACCATTGGTTTGGAAGAATAGTTATTTCCAATGTTCCGATGAAATACAATAAAACAGGAATTTGATTTAAGCTTTGAATATATATAAAACTTTTATTAAAGTCATTTTATTTAAACATTTCCCTGACATAATGAAATATAATTTGATTTAAAAGCCGGACCAAAATATTGGCTGTGAAATAAAATATGTTGTAACTCAAATGTATTTATTGATTTAAACTGTAAATGAAAAAAGGATAATTCTTCACTAAAATATTACATGATTTACAATCATACTCACAATCAGGAAACATTATACAATTCCTACTTTTTTTATTTGTTCTGTTGTGTAACCTAATGTATATAACACATTTTTTTAATATTTCTCAAATTATAAGAAAGTCTGGACATCACTAAAACTAATCCATTAATGCATAAAAAGGAAGTCATGCAATTAATTATAAACATTGTACTGACAATGAAACAATTTTTTTAATACAACCAATCAAGAGATCATTTGAGCCTTGACCACTTTACAATATTCTAAGTTTGTAAGAGAATGATAATTCCTTACTTCATGATAAGTACTCGCTAACGCTCGTACTTAATCATGAAGAAAGGAATAATCATTCTCTTACATATACGAAGATGATTTTTTTACTCAGGTAAATTAATTAATGAGTAATAGATTTCTCTTAGAAGAAATTTAAAGGTTCCAGTGAATATACTACACAGAGAACAATAGCTATTGTACTTATTCAATAGGACAGGTGAACTTACAAAAGTTTAAATACCTTACCCAGATAGAGATGACTCTGTGGAAAACTTTCATTGGGTTCGCAATAATATATGTGGCATTTTACCAATGATCCAGAAGATATGTTATCCTAACTATTGCTGCCCTTGTGTTTTAAAGACCTTAGTGTGTACTTTAATTCTTTAAAAGTGTAGTACAGTAACCATGTTTGATTGATAACTTGATAACAATTTAAACTTTTGTGAAGAGTATACATCTGTTTTAAATAAATGCATGTACTTGGGTATTTGAATAGTAAGAATACTTTTTTAATAATAAAAATTGCTCCAACCATTAAAACCATCAATTATGATGAATAGCACAAAAGCATATTACAAGAGTGAAGATAAAGAGTAAAATAACATAAGTGATACCATACTATATACCTTGCTCTTTTGTATACTATATACTATGCTAGGCAAATACAAATTATATTATTCTTCTTCTTTGGTTATACAATAAACCATCCACATCCTATGATAACATACTGTTATATGGAATCTCCCTCATATTAGATATATAAACAAATTGGTAAGAAAATTGGACAGTTGGTTTGGCATGGTAATGCCAATTGTTTGTTCAAAAACACCGCCTCCACACGTAAAAATGTGGTTTCAATGAAAAGTATCAAGTACCTTGATGATGTCACTTTCTACAGAGAACTTTTTTATTTAAATCAGGGTGGTTTGTTTCATATATAAGGCCCGTCCTAAATCTACATTGGCCATTTTTCTTTAAACGAAAGTTGGACTAATTCTTTCAATCTGTCTTTATGTTTAGAAGGAGGAATACTAGTATAAAGAATATTGAAGTTAAATGTGTTTATATTATTAAAAGAGGAAACAGACTAATGTTTGTGTACTCTTACAGATCTGAGATGTTGGAAAATATAAGTATCCGCATCTGATTGATACCACCCCTATGTACGACGAAGGTAAGGCAAAGCACAGTCTATAAGTACACGATAAACAAATGCTATTTTTACATCGTATTGCTACTCAGGAAAAACACCAATCAAGCTTGTTGTGGTATAATTACAAATATACATTATTAACAATAGACAGTTAACCAGAACAGAAAAAAAAAACATGAATTTGATAGGTCAATAGGTCAAAGACTGACAGACAACATGATGATCAAAAGAAACCAAGACGTACAGACACACAGTCGTCTACAAAATACTTCGCAATAAACTTAAGTTTGAGCTGGGACATAATATATTGACACAAATGAAAACAACACGTTCTAAATTGTATGCGTCTGAAGCACTTTTCTGGATTTACCTTCATCAGGAACGCTCAAAGCCGAATATTTGAAATGTATAATAACCTAAACAGTTGAAGAGCTATATGGCCAAAAAGGACATAACAGAATAGTCAAATTTATCTAAGGTCAACATTGCTTGGGGCAAACTTAACAAATCAATAGTCCCAGATTTGAGCAACCCTAAATCAATAAGAGTGTGCTCCATTAAAAACGCTTTTTACACATGTTAAAGTGTCATAAATAAATTTCCCCCTGGGTGAAGATATAGTTAAATTATCATATGGTTTAGTTGACGAGGGTTTTTTGTATATATCCTGTTAGTAAGCACAAAGAAATCATCATTTAACACATTATATAGAAGTATATACCCGTTTTTTAAATCAGCAATTCCCAATAACTTAAAAGTCATCATTCTTGACTTAATCAGCTACGTTTTTATTCATATATGCTTGAAATTGATTTTTACCTTTTAATGGTATTATTCAGTCGACTTTTAAACACATCCAATAATTACAGCTTGCCTTTGTCATTTATAAACATGTATAAATGCAGGTGAAACTGAGCACATCTTCTATTTTAGTTCAGAAAAGTGTGACTCTATAATCAACTATAATAATGGTGAGTACATACATTGAAAAGAATAGAAATAACATTTTATTATATGTTTTGTATTTTCACTTAGGATATCTTTCATTTTATTTTAATTTATTCATTGAATCTATTTTTATATTTTCTTGAATGTTTAACAAAACTGCAGTACAAATAGAAAAATAGACATATTCTGTATTAAAGTATAATATATAGTCCACGGAAAGGGGGGGGGGGGGGGGGGGGGGGACTTCGATATGTTTTTGGTAGGGGTGTGCCATTTTCGCCTAAAAAATGTACCCATTATAATATAACATTCACTGAAATTCAGTACCTTTAGTTATATAAATGTTTAAGAAAGAATTACCTATACTTATATACAAATCAGATACAAATTTACAGGGTTCATTTGGGAACTTATTTGACAGGTAAACTTTGAAATGAATTGATTGAATGTAATATAATAATTGACCATTAATAATTTAAGATTCCGAATAGCATATCTATATATGATATGTAGATCATACATACCCTAAATCAATATACAGTTATCAAACGTAAATGCATAAAATTGGATGTTATAAAAAGGAGGGTCATTTTTTTATATTAAATCTCAAAAAATTATGACCCATATTTTTGGCACATCCCCGTACACCCAATAATAGGAATTAACCCCCCTGTGATATAGTCAATGGTATTTAGGGCGGAGAGAGATATAATTGTAACTCAACTGTTATCTTCTTTAGACATTTTGTATGTATGATCAGTTCACTAATTCCTAATAGATTTTTTTAAGAGTCTTTAGATATTATTACAAACCGTCTTAATGTTTAGAATCTGTAATGTATAAAAGATAGAATACTAGTATTAAGTTATGATAAAGAAACTAGGGTGTTTACTCCCTCAGGCAAAGTTGACCTTAGATTGATTTGGCTTTTATTTTAGGTCCTTTTTTGGTCATAAGCTTTTCAACTATTTCGGTTCTTATAATTCTTGGCTTTCAAATATTCGGCATTGAGCGTTCCTGGGGAAGGAAGATCGGTAATGGAGCTTCGAACGGATGGAATTTATAATGTTGCTTTCATTTTTTTGTAAAGATAGTTATGATTCAAAAGTTTGAAAGAGTTAACTCCTCACAGATTTGAGATTACACTTTGCGAATAAGTTTCTATGTATGTGACATTTTACCAATGAAATAGGAGACAAATATTATCGTAGATTTGGCTTCCCTTTTGTTTTAAAAAACCTAATGTGTAATATGATCCTGTATGATAGTAATACTGTATTTGAAAGACATTTGAAATATTAAACTATTGAAGAAGGTATACTTCTGCTGCAAATAAATGCATGAACGTTAGTATTTATAAAGTTAGATTTATATATCAAGCAGTTTATGTAATATGATTTACACACAAAAACGATGTTGTTTGGGCTTTATCTGTGCGGACACTAACATATTTGTCATGACATATAGGTAGGTCAGGTGTTTAGTAACAATTGGATCTTTAAAGGTTGATGTAGCATGGATATTCATAGACCCATTCAGTTTTTTTTAATTCTGATTTGTATCAACGAACTCACAGCCTTTATCCATTCGGATATGAAAATTATCTATCTATGGAAAACCATAAGGAAAGTCAACGAAAATCGAAGAAAAGGACAGGGTGTGTTCTTGATATTTTAATCGTTATGATACTTAGCACGGAGTTTGTAAATACAAATTTTGCTAAGACAAATTTGCGGAAACTTTTCGTCTTCAATTTGAGGGCTCCAAATGCCAGTTTTATATGTCATAGTTTAGTTTTGAGATATAAGATAGCATACAATACTATTACTATAGATATGGATGCATCTAGGGAATTATAATAGCATCGTAGTCAAAAATAGACTATCTGATGGGCTTTGTTCATTGTTGAAGACCGTACGGTGACCTATAGTTGTTAATTTCTGTGTCATTTGGTCTCTTGTGGAGAGTTGTCTCATTGTAAGTCGTATCACATCTTCTTATTTTTATATCGTCCTAAAATGAATACAAGGAACGTTTAATCATTCAAAATCAAATCATTCTGACATACATTGACGCTTCATTTACTCACAACGGAATATTATTTTCAGATACTGATTTACTTAAAATCATACTACTTGGTCAAAGAATGCAGGAATGAGATATAAACATAATAATGAATCCATTCAATATGAAGATCTGCAGACAAACTTGGGTTACAGAAATTTCAATGATATGTATAATTCAGTGAATCAGCTTGATTCTTTTATATTTTAGGATACTCCGAGCAACAGCAAACGTGTTAGGAATATCGAACAACTTAAAAAATACTTTATGAAAGGTTTAAAAATGATTCATGTTGCTGTTAAACGTTGTTTGCCATATTATCATCATTATGTGATACTTGCTGAAAAATCAACCTGGAATACGTATTTGAAAATCGTCCAATACACTGGTGGACCTTCCGACTTTATCTCGGGTGGAACATGTGGTAAGGTAGAGGAAACTAATATCCCAATTTCCCAAGTAGAAGAGAACATTTGTGATGGAATGTATGTTATTACAGGAACTCATTATCCACAGGAGGCAATTGAATTTGTGGAAGCATGCTCTCGATATATGTTTTGCTTGGGTGAAAAAGCTTATCACATTGTATACAACAACTGTGAGCATCTAGATAACTATATAATGACTGGTAATCCAAAATGCGAACAAATCAAACAATCTGGTCCATTTAAAAAAGGAGTTGCTGAAACATTAGACATGATCACCAGTGAGGGAAAAAGTAATATCTTGAGAATACCAATCGATACAGCAGGTAGTACCGTAGCAGCTCAACAGTTTGTACGTACGGCAAGTAAACAGGTATTCTCAGCTGCGTCATGGATAGCGCTAAGGAATACCGCATGTGTAGGGACATCAGTAATGGCACAAAATCTAATCAACTTTACAGCTGATAATATTTCTTCTTGCATTTCTGCTGAACAAATGTTATGTTCAGAAACATGCTGCGAAGCTGCTGAAACAGCAGGAAAGTATGCACTAAGGAAAACTGCCTTCGCCACCGGAGTACTTACAGTTGCTGTAGAAGCAGGGTTTGCTGCCTGGCAGATTAACAACCTTAGAAAAATGAAAAAAGCAGGCACAATTCAAGATCTTGACTTCAAAAGAGAAAAAGCAAAAGTGGTTGTCACGGCGCCAGTGGTTTCTTCTTTAACCGTTGCTGGAAGTGTCATCGGTCAAGCATTATGGCCTGTGCCAGGCATTGGTGCTTGTTTGGGTGGACTAGTTGCAAATTGTATTGGGCGATGGGGAGCTGGTGTTGTAACTGGCAGATTCTTCGACTGGTGGTGGCCATAAGTTAGAAGCCATTGTCTTTTTCCATCCGTATTCAGCTGAATTAATTGTCTCGTTTTCTCACAAAGAGGAAATATATATTAAACTGTGATATTTGTTCTACTTATAAATATTTGGGGAAACAAAAACAAAAATATTTGAAGAACACGGAAAGATTTAGCTAGAAACGAAACAAATATTTCGATCGAATATAATAACATAATTTCTTAGAACGTACAGTACAATGACAAAATTATTCGTCACCTATTTTGTTTTGCTATATTTTTTTCATACATTAAACAGAATTCAAACGGATATTGAAAGGAGTTTAAGGTGAGATTTTTATAAACCAGGTTTTTAAAGAAACAAAACGGACCGACTTTTATTTGCTTATTATACGCCACTCCATGAATAAGTCGTATTCTGCAATCAACTTGTCCGTTCATTCGTCCGTCCATTCGCGATCGTCCTTAACTGTTGTTATATATTACTTAGCTTCTATTTTATTCAATGATAAAGTATTTGTTTGGGGTTTAATAACTTATATTTGTAGCTTCTTAATGATTTTTTTTTTTTTTATATTCACTTACTTTTTGACGACTCTGTGAATTTTAATTATACCCTTTTAGCATGTAATATTTCGTTCATATAACCCAGTTTCTGATGTAAAGACTAACTTAATATTTGACAAGGAACTTTATAAAATGAGTTGTTATGTATAACTAAAGCGATTTTAATTTCAGATGGACCATGACTTCCAGTTCGACGAAATTTTGAAATTTTATTATATCCACTGGGCAGATTATTTGTCGTGTGTGATATACTTTGCTCGACATCCCATTAAACTGCTTCGTTGTTCATAATTTTGTCTGCCATTTTTTTTAAATTGTGTCGTGACGTAAACACATATTGTTTTTTTGATTTAGTTCTTCAGGGAAAAAAATGCTTCAAAAGGACATTTTAATCGAATGAATCTTATAAAACTATATGTCTGTACTTTTAACATTTCGAAGACAGAAAAAAACGATATTTTCAAGAAATGCATAACTATTTTAAGGAAACGAAATATTTTCAAGGAACAAAACAATTTCGTGCAATTGAAAACTGTTCCGTTAAAACGAACATGCATTTTGAGGGAACAAAGTAATTAGTTTTTTTTTTCTTCTTGTTTCCTCCCTGGCACCATTCTTATTTAGCAAAAATAGATCAACACCATAAATAGAACAACGTTTAATCACAGTCTTTTTGAAAATTAACAATTAAAATTAGAGTTGCGATCATTAACGAAAAACAAATCATTTAACTTGACAATAAAGGTAAAAGAAAACTTAATATAATGCAAATAAATCATTTCCTGAGAAAATACGCAAAATATAACATAAATTCGTACCACAACAAATGAAATGTCCATTGATGAGTAAATTACATTCTTCTCAGTCCGTTACCAATTTTTAACCGCAAAGCTTCGTTAATTTGATCTTCAAAGTTCTTTATTCTTAGTATGTTAGGTGGTTAAATCAGTCTGTATTTAAATTACATATTTGAGTTACAATGATACTCTGTAAGTTTCCTTGCCACGTCAGTAACATGTCTGTACGAATATGTTCAACATGCTTGATCATCCTTTATCAAGACCAGACGAATTCTAAAACGCACAAAATAGATTTTCTTAATTCAACCATTCAATAATATCGGTATAACTGAAAATTTAATTACAAAATTTAAAAAAAAGATCATTACTTTTTTTACTAATTTTTTTCTGAAAGCAAACAATTGATTTAAAATAAACATACCTTACAGACCAATATGAATATTAATACAATTCGAGAATGCACAAGTAGGTGAACGTGAAGGATTTTCATTTTAGATTTGAGGATGAGCACCAGTAGGCCGTGAAAAGTGATGAGATACCATTTTTCTTCGAAACACCCTCGCAATTTTACGAATCATAATTGTTTGCGAGAATTTAGTGCATGAGCAATTAGTGCGGATATGAATTTAAAAAGAATTGAGGTTAAATTAATTTATTTTTATAAAACTGAGGAAAGATTTAACATAACGTATGGTAGTATATTTAAGGTTTTATTACTATTTGAAAAATATGAGTTGACTAGAAAAAAATAGCATCGTTTTAGACAACTCAACCGCTCCCTATGTTCAAGTTAGAATTGACATCCAACGTTAACTGTTGTACAATTATGATTATGAATCGTTTAATATCAATAAACATGATATATGAAATACAAAACAAAATGATTTGAAATGTCATTCTGGCCACATGTATGTTTATGAAAATAAGAAGATGTGATATGATTACCACATGAGACCATTATTTACAACAGACCAAATGACGTAGATGTAAGCAAATAAGTTGATATCAGAAATCGTCTGATGAGAACTAAAAAATACCTTAATAATTTCTTAGTGTAAAGATTCCATCTTTATATAACAACATCACAAGAGCACCTGGGTACTGTTTATATCATGCATTCGGTACCATAATTCCAATAAAGCGTGTGTACCCCACCAGCGGTTTCTTTGAAATGGGGTTACTATTAATAATAAAAATCTATTAATTTATAAAATGAAATAATATCTTTAGAATTTTGTTTGCATCACAAACACACTCTGTCGAGATGCTCATCTATCAGTCCATTGAATTTACAGGACCTGCATATTGTACTATTTTATTTTGTCAAATTTGTGTGTTGTAACTGCAACTCTTACTTGTTATTGTTCTTTATACTGTAAACATTTTCAATGGATCATATGTTGATTGTTTGACCAGTAAATTCCGATCTCGAACCTTGTAACTGTGCAATATCACTTGAAAGATGTTCTCTTATGGTTGTGGCCTCTCATCCATTTCCCGCTCGAAGTAATATTTGTTGTATCACTTTGTACGAAGTGTGATATTAAGTGATCCAAATGCGTGATGAGCTTATACTGCAAAGTTTTACGAAATAGCGTCATTTTCATTGATTATTTGTTATTTCAGTTTCTTTCAAAGGTCACATTTCCTATTAAGAAAAGGGGATTTGAGGTTTCTCCAATAATATACAAAACACTTATATGTTTCAGCTGAAAATATTGCCAAATGATTCCATACTGAAGCGTACAAAATTCTTGAAAACGTCTGATGTTAACTGTTGTCTCGGTTCCTGATGCAATATTCTCAATACCGTAAACGGAATTACATATGAAGTGAAGCTTAAGAAATAGAATATATTTTTTTATTTACCATATGCATAACTCGTAAGAATTGAATATCGCTTGATATCAACTCTCGTTATTTACTTCCAATAACAACAATTAACTCACCACGTGAAGGACTTTTATTTGATATATAAGTTTATTGCATATTTGGAAAATAGTTCTCCCTGGACAAATCTCAACATGTGTACTCCAGGTTGTAGGAAATGGTTTATACTGTTGTACATACTCCTGCAAATACTTCCCACGTGAATCTGTACCAATAAGGATATGATGCATTATAGGGACAAAGAAAAAAATGATTTTAAAACC
This sequence comes from Mytilus californianus, assembly GCF_021869535.1. NCBI lineage: Eukaryota > Metazoa > Mollusca > Bivalvia > Mytilida > Mytilidae > Mytilus > Mytilus californianus. The sequence continues at coordinate 51,843,179 of NW_026262679.1, read as the reverse complement.
ACAAATAAAGTTTTGTAAGTGGGGGTATAAGAATTACCTTTCCTTCATTAATAAAATCTCAAATTCTGGACAGTCATTAGGGAATTTCAATAATTAATTGAGCATTATAAGATAATTCAATGTTACTGACTTCGGCAATAAACCTGATGCTCTGGGACCCGAGGGGGCAATAAACCTGATGCTCTGGGACCTGACAGGGTAATAAACCTGATGCTCTGAGAACATTAATGTGGTAAATATGCTTAATACAGAATTGTTTTGTTTAGCTGTTAAGAAATACTTTTTTAGGTTAGCGTTTGTCACACCACCCACCTTAATAAAATTTTATTTTATACCTGATGCTCTGGGACCTGACATGGCATTAAACCTGATGCTTTGACAAACGACTTATAATAATTGTTTTCAATTAAGACTTTATTTATATATATAAGTACGTCTGAACCAGTGACGATTTAGATTTCAACAGTAAAGACATAGTAATCAGAAAATAACTTACATCTGAGATGCAATTATTCATGTTTCATTAAAATTATAATCAACACCAAGGGTTTCAAAATGGTATTTACCATAATATATTTTACAGAATTTTTATTTGCTTTGAAGCCTAAGTAGCATAATTTATACATGTTATAAGGATATCAAAATTAATGTATTTAAATGCAGAATAAGTTTTTAAAATGCTGTAATAAATCATCATACTTTCAAATTGAGTGTTTGTCAAAAATGTGCAAGTACTGATGAGGTTAGCGATTTTCAAATCACCCACCCCATACATGTAATGAGTGATCAATAAATATAATTAAAAATATATTAATAAAGCATCTCACCTTGTATAAATGATACAATTTTATTAAGTTAGTAGCTGCATTGCCTATTATGGTTTCATAGAATATATAAGATGCACACAAAAACTCAATGGAACATGTTTAAGGTTAGCGATTAGCACATCACACACCTTATTGACTTATATTTATAATATACTGAAAAAGTTGTTTATTAAAAGGGACAGGTTTGTAGCAACAAGTAAATGAACTATAGACTCACTCAGGGGTTTGAAATTCAGTTTATCAGGATATGACACATTTCTATTCAGTTAGTAGCTGCATTGCCTAATATCATTTCATAGAATATAATAAGATGCACAAAAAAAACAATGAAACTTGTTTAAGATTAGCGATTAGCACATCACCAACCTTACATTTATTACTGAATAAAATTGATTATTGAAAAGGACATGTTTGTAGCAACAAGTAAATGAACTAGAGACTCACTCAGGGGTTCGGATGTCAGTTTATTACTATCAGAATATCTGCAATACCAGAAAGTGGAAAAATCTAGATAAAAGTTCACCTATGACCACCATTTTCTTTTTTATATAAATGTAAAATTAAGGCTTGATTGAAATATTTATCCCATACATTTGGTTGAATATAAAAGCAATAGGAATACTATCATTGAAGAAAACTTTTATATTTTAAATTATAAAGTGATACAATGAGATACTATCTAAAGGTTAAACAAGGTTAGACAAAGTTACTACTTCTAGATTTTCCACTTTGCTTCTAATTGCAAGTAACATAAACGGACTGAAAGAAATTAAAAAGATCTAGACTATTAGAAAAATGAATCATAGTGTATGATCAAGATGACATAATTGTTCAGATTAAAAAGATTTACATGATATATATTGCTACATCCATGACATCAGAATGTAAAAAGCAATTGTTTGAGAAACAAAATAAAAGGTTAGCGATTTTCATATCACCCATCTTTGTTAACTGTTTATGTTACAAAAAAAAAAGAATTCACTGCAATTGGTAAACATTAGTACATCATAAATATCCCCGATTCATTTCCCTAAAAAAAGTTTTCTAGGTAATCAAGTCACATAGAAAAAAGATTACTTCACTAGACATGTTTGAGATTATAATAAGTAGATATGGCATTCCAAAAAGACTACATTTATCAACCAAGAAACAAAGATATACACAACCCCAGTCACTGTAGGTCCTTCAACAATGAAGTAATACAATACCCTATGACAAACTGCTTAAGAACATAAAAATAAGAAGCTATTATTACAAAAAGGAGATCATTTACATGTATGGCAGCAATCACTAAATAAGAAAGTTGCATTTGTTTAGAAATAAGTTGTCTGGCTCAATCATTGCACTTTAGTAAAAGGTTAGCAATTTTCACATCACCCACCTTTGTTGACTGGTGTGGATGTTACCAAAAAAAAAGAGTTCACTACAATGAAGATTAAATGAAAATCAGAAGTATATCATAAATCTCAACCATTCATTTCACTGATGAAAGTCCAAGAAAACAGAGTTTTCTAGTATATGTACATTGTAATCATACATGGAAAAAAGACATACAGAATAACTTTACAAAAAAAATCATTGAATTTTATAATAAGGAGATTAGACATGGTCGCCAAAGAGACAAATATAAACCAAGAAACAGAGAGAGATATAAACAACCCCAGTCACTGTAGGGACTTCAATAATGACGAAATACCATATCAAAAAGATTACTTCACTAGAAATGTTTGAGTTTTATAATAAGTAGATATGACATGCCTAAAAGACAACTACATGTATCAACCAAGAAACAAAGATATGCACAACCCCATTCACTGTAGGGCCTTCAACAATGAAGAAATGCAATACCCTATGACAAACTGCTTAAGACCATCAAAATAAGAAGCTAATATTTAAAAAAAGGATATCATTTACATGTATGGCAGCAATCATTATAATCATTTTCAAAAGAAGCAACAAGTGTTCTAAGGAATAATTAGAAAATTGCATTTGTTTAGAAATAAGTTGTCTGGCTCAAATATTGCACTTTGGTAAAAGGTTAGCGATTGTCACATCACCCACCTTTGTTGCCTGGTGTAGATGTTACAAAAAAAAAGAGTTCTCTACAATGAAGATTAAATGAAAATCAGAAGTATATCATAAATCTCAACTATTTATTTCACTGATGAAAGTCTAAGAAAACAGAGTTTTCTAGTATATGTACATGGAAAAAAAACATACAGAATAACTTCACAAAAAAAATATTGAATTTTATAATAAGGAGATTAGGCATGGTCGCCAAAGAGACAAATATAAACCAAAAAACAGACAGATATATATACAACCCCAGTCACTGTAGGGACTTCAACAATGAAGAAAAACCATATCTTATGACAAGCTATTTGAGACCAACAAAATAAGAAAAATTCATAAGAAAAGGGAGATTATTTACCTGTGACTGGCTGCAATCATTTTAAACATTTTAAAAAGGTGAAAAAATTTTGCACAGGATTTATAAGAAAATAATTTCAAAGATTTAAAGACTGATTCTCCTGTGTTCAAAATGAAAGGTAAGCGACTTTCACGTCACCCAACATTTGAAATTAGAACTGTTAGTAGTGAGGTAGATGATTGCTTGTTAAATATCAAGCTGTAATGGTCAAGTTTCATTTAAAAGGTGAAATTTTACTAATCAATGTGTATAGCTGATCATTTTGGACTTTTATTATTCATTTTGGTCACAGAAAAGGAAAACTTATGAAAATTGAAAGAATAAAAAATGTTAACGACTATCATGTCACCCACCTTGTTACATCTTAATTTCACTTCACTCTTTTGATGTCAAATTAAGAGATTGTTCAATAACATATAACAGACCTTGATCTTTTTCTAAGATATCATATTTGTTATTTGTTTGAATACATAGTCTTGAAATTCTTTCTATTTCATTATTTCTAGCCTTAACTGTAGGTGTAGTCACAACATGACATAGACGGTCATCATTAACCAAGACAGCCATGCAAAATCATTCCAAGCAGATTTTGCCCTGGACAAAGCAACAAAAAGTGCAAACGGGGTTCTTGGCTCAAAAGCTCTTGTTCCAGGGTTAATAATTATATATGAATTTGTTTCTCCTTTCCCAATTGTCATTCCTTGGCATCTGTGAATAGTTGAAGCCAAACCAACCCTTAGGGGGATTTGTTTTCTTCTACAACTATTGCAGCTGCAGTCTAACTTTCTTTCAACTGGGAAAATAGGAACTAATTTAGGATTATGTTCTATAAAAGCTGGACCTGTGTAACTGTGAAATTCAACCATTACAGCATCAGGCAAGGAATCATCTAGTCTTTTCCTATTTAAGTCAATAATATCTACAATATTACCAATAGCACCATTGAACAGACCAAATGGTACACATATATTGACAGAAAGTATTACTTTTGCTGATTTGCAGAGGTAAATGGTGTGTTGTAGTCCACCAGCCCTATCGCTTTCTGAAGATTTAGAATGAAACCCACTACTAACAGCCTTCACCCGAGCAATAGGAAATTGTGCATTCACTTCAATTGATTTTAATTTATTGTGTGTCCACACCTCCTGGTGTGTAGGAAACACAAAAAGCCCACTAGCAGACATTCGTTTCAGTAAACACTCACCATGGGAGTGTTTTAAATTGTGCCATTGAAACTTTTGCAACCAATGAGCATGTTCAGATGTACTATTGTATTCCCTCAAGGCAAGCAGCACATTTTTTAACTGTTGTTCGTTAATTCCTTGGCGGACAATATTTTGCAAATTAACTGCACAATTAAATGCATTCCAAACAAGACCCCATGAAATGATACTGGTATTTTACTTGTTGAATTAAACACAGGAGAATCTAACACAGGTGGTAACTGAACACCATCCGCAAAAACAACTACAGGAAGTCCCCCCATGACTTCAAAATTTTCGCCATTCTGCATGCCATATCGACACATAAATTCCATCCAACCAAGTGTAGTTGTACCAATGAGCGACCTTTCATCTACCAAGAGAAATTTAACTCCATCACAGTTACTTTGCAAATTTTCACCTAAAATGCCCTCAGGAGGTTTCATTTCTTGTCCTTTCTTATGTGTAGGAATTTTCAAAAAACTGTGCAAGCTTAAGGTGACACCTGATATTATGTTTGCACTATTTCCTGTGGGGCATAAAACTGATTGCTTTAACTAAACATTTAATAAGGAAAGACTTGCCAGAACCAACTGTACCAGAAACAATCACCCTTAAAGTTTCAAACTGATCAGATTTGTTAGTGTAACTCTGAATTGTTTTCATAACAATGTTAAAAACAAATTTTTTTATCATTATTCATTTTCAATACATCAACATGTGGGATATCTAATTTTTTGTCATTTCTATCAATGTAAGACTGTAGGTTTTGAAGCCAAGAAACACCCAAATCAGGCGGATAATTGTATGTTGGTTGACACCAATTATATTCAGGCCCGCCATTGTCATATTCAAAATCAGTATAAGTATCTTCATATAGTAGATTAGGCTGTACTAATTCCATCTATTCTGGCTGCTCACATTGTTCAAAACTTATAGGAATATCATCTTCCTGATTATCATCACTGATGTGTTTTCTGGCTTTTTTAATGTCAGCTTTTACAAAGTTTGGTCAAACATCAGTTTGTAAAAATGATTCCATTTGGTGTACCCAAGAAAGGTTGTCATTTTTAACATCCAAAAATTGTCGCCAGTTTGGTGTGTGAAGAAGAAGCATTGTACGACAATAATTTTCATCAAGTGGCCAAGATGCTTGAATATTACATCCAGTCAAAACAGGAACTTTACCACTTTTACAAATGAAATCATAAAAAGATGAAGTATCTTTTTCATTTCTCTGAAGATATCTATCTAGGGGAGTATTTTTTGTAACACAAATTCCATCACCATTTTTATTCAATAACCTTGAGCCAGGCAAACTTATATTTTGAAAAGAATGACTTGATCTATATAAAAGTACACTTGAAAGTTCATAAGAACCTTCTACAGCAGAAGTATCTCTTTTGACTGTACCAATCAGAGGCTTCGTACAGAGAGACTCAGCTGTTGCACCAGTAGATTCATCTGCACAATTAACTAAATCATTAAAGAGATCAACCACTGCACCTGTATTACCTGATTACACTTGCATGCATAACCACACACATATTTGTCAGTGGCAAGATTATCATCAACAGATGGATTGTCTGCATCACTTTTCGAAACAATTAAAGAAATATCTCCATTGGCCCGCCAGCCCTGTGAATGAAATCTAAAATGCTGAACAAGCATTGGACGGTCTCTGGCCATTTCAAGACGTAAAGAGCCATTTTTGTCTTTTACTATGACAGGAGTCTCTCTTAACTGTTTAACAGGGGTTGATTCTGTACAAAATTCCATTCTACATTGTCTTTCTTTGCCCTTTTTTATGTTAAGCAATAATCTGAACACCTATGTATGTTAAACCGGTTTGTTAAAAGTAAATGGTCTTCTAACAATGATTCTTGTGATAAACTGACATCCATTGATAACTTAATTAGGGGATTTTTTGTCATCTGGTGGTAAGGGTGCAGTACCTTCAGGAGGGGGCCATAATTTTTTTTTCATCCTGCCCTGCTGGATGGGAACCTGATAAACCAAAATGTACTGAAGCCAAATCAGACAATGTTGCAGCACATTCTGCATCTGATAAACCTTTCTCAATACATTCATTTATCAGATTATGTGGTTCTTTGTCAGATCTCCAGCAGAGACCATGCCAGTGCACCATTCTCCTAGACTTAGCAAATTCCTGTCTATACCAGTATGTTGTAACACCAAAAGCTGCAGACAATACATCATGAAAATAATAATTAGTCCTCAAGTCAAAAAATTTTGCCACAATATGTGTATTTTTTGAAGGGCTTCAAATAGTTTTGAGCGGTCAAACAAATCTACATCTGTCCCACTTGTTTCTTTTAAATAAATAGAAAGCAATCTTCTGAGTGGTTTGAAATGGTATTCGGCACAACTACCTGTATTAAAAAAGGAGGTAGGCCTTTTTTGTCATTAAATTGAAATTGTATTAGTGCCCAAAGTTCTTTAGCCCTCTGCGCCCAGTATTGTGAAGTGCCACGTAATGATGCCCAAAGTATAAAATTTGTCACCATTTTGAATTTTTTCTCGAAGTTCAGAAATAGATAAATGTTGTTCTCCTAGCTTTTTTTATTAATTGTAACATCACCATGAGCTTGTCCAACAACATCACTCACTATATCTTCTACTTTCTTCCTGATATCAATATATGGGTCAGGCAAAATTACACTTGAATGTGTTTTACCTTCTATTTCACCAGGATCTGTTTGATCAGGGGCAGGGCTATTGTCAGAAATATGAACAGTATTGGCTTGGTATTCAACTGTTTGTATATCTGACAGTTCACCATCAATTGGTATTGCAGCTAACCTTTCTTTACTAATAATAATGTAAAAATAAGCTGGATTGTACTATTTAAAAATAAAAGAGCAGTTTGTATTTTTAACCTTCTTACTACAAAATCTGTAGATGTTCCATTTTTGCCCTGCTTCCGTATACATTAATATTAAATTCTTCAGGAAGTCTAGGAAATATTTTGGCTGGTTCATTTACTTCTTGTGGGAAAGTAACACAGTGCCCACCAGAAGCAATACCCCCATGACCTAACATGTGAACATTCATACAAGGTGAGATTCTACATATAAGTTGTTGTTCAACAACAGTTAAATCGGCAAGTTCAGATGGAATATGTTTAGGGTCCATATTGTTTTCTGCTGAAAATAATTTCATTGGTGATTTATCTAAATGACAATGCTTACATTCATTATCTTATTCCATGTTCATATCCATTTTTCTTTCTTTGCAAATATTACAAAATTTAAAACAATAAGACATTTGTTTAATTTCAAAACTACGCATACAATCAATAACTTTATTAAATTGTTGATTTTCATGAAGAGGTGGAGGATTTGGAATATCTTTTTAATCAATTTTTAAATTTTGTAGCTGCTTTTTTAATTTTGTATTGCAAACGACGCTTTCTGTATGTTAAATTATTTTTACTTTCTAAATTAGCTGGGTGTTCATATTGTATTCACAGTTTCGTGCATCTCACATATATTTGATCAGCAAGAGGATCATACTGATTCTTAAAAGAAGAGTTTGAATTTACTGTGAGCCTGTTTAGAATATTGTTTTGATCAGGTTTTTCATTTTCATCTAAGCCTAAGGAACCATAAATAGGATTGTTAAGTTGACGATCTAAAGATTTTGCTATTTTCTGGGATGCTATTTGAAATTTGTGGGGAGAACACTGCTTAGCAGTATAAATGTATTCATGTTCATCTTCTGTTTGTGGTTTTTCTACGTCAATTTCATGTACTAATTCAGAGTCAGTTTTATGTAATTTCTTGCTTTTTGGTTTTGTAGCTGATTTTTTTGTGATACTCTTTCTTTTCAAGTTTTTATTTTTTGGTTGGTACTTTTTTTCTTTTGGTCATGAAAATTAATTTGTAGTGGTGAAGTTGGTATATCCATAGGTGTTGATTTCTTTCAAGGGTTGAAATGTGCACCTGATAATAGTATTTCCACATCCGGTAGAGTGAAAATATTGTGATCAGGTTTAAACTGACGCATAAAATATACAGGCGACTGCGGGAGCCAACTATTTATATTGCATCCAAATAATGTTGCAGCAGCATGAATTTCACTGGATGTATCCCACATACTTCCAAGTAACATGCCCTGTATATACCTATCAAAAGTCATGGTATTATCATGGGTTATCATAACTCTATCTTCCTATAAAATCCAATTTTGAACAATATGGGAGCATACAATATACCTATATGTATCACTCAGACTCAAGTCTCCATTTATGATTAAACTTAGAGAGTGAAAAAAACAGTGTCCATCTTCTGGGACTGTATAAGATAAATATGTGTCATTATTAATGACAAGATTTGTTGAGGGCAGTGAATCTAAGTTTGCCAAAGGAAGTACAGAATTAGCAGATTGAGAATTTGAATTTAATTTTTTTGTTTTGTTAACTTTTGAAAGCTTCTGTGAAGTTGGACACTGCTGCTGAATAGAAATGTTATTGGGAATTTCACTTGCATTTGTCTGTGAGCTACAGGAATAACCGTGATCACCTACGTCATTATAACTGTTACTTGATATGGGGAATTCTGTATCAGATGAATAATAGTAGTCATGGTCAACCAGATCACCGGATTTTACTACCTCTGCATATGACCTACGTTTCTCGCGAAAATTATTACTTGCAGAGGGTTTTTCTGTGATTCCATGCCTGGACGGATGTTTTACACTATAAATGTGATCATTCATTATGATATTATGACTTTAAAATGAAGTACCTGTAATTTCTTTGGAAATTTGCTTTCGCTGTCACTGACAATGGAAAGATGAAGCAGACGATAAACATCACGTACGATAGGTTAAAGGTTACTTGTTCGTCCAAACGTCGGTTATTTCCGTGGTACAACAAAATTTAAATAAACTACACAAGTTACCAAAATTTGTTTGTTCATGTTTTTGTAAACAAATAAAAATTCATGTCGTATTTAACATCGAATTTGTTCCGTTCTGCCCCGTTTTTTTAAGTGCGCCATTAAAACGAGAATCTGGAAGCCATCAAAATAAAATAATCGTACGAGATTTAAAAGAGAGTGACGTAACTTTTCAAATGGGTCATGAAGAGAGAGTTATCGTTCTTTATTCCAATTCGATACTTCTACCATAAGTTCCAGCTGTTATCTGGCATATTAATTTTCGGCGTTTCCTTTTTCTAGAATCAATGCTTTTTAAATCTGACGCTTAAATGGACTCACAAAATTACATTCAATGTTTACCAGTGTGTTTTTAATTGTATTTAGTTTGAATTGGCTGATTAACTGATTTCTGTTCAATAATGAAATTCATTTGAAAAGTTACTTTTGACTTTCTATATCGTTATATGCCGTCACTAGGAATCGAATTCCCTCCTTTAAGTACGTAATGTATGACTAATATTAAACACATTGACGAACCCTTTCGACTACCAATGGTTTGTAGTAAAACGTCTATTATGTATATATATTTAACAGTAAAATGTGTATAATTAGGGATTATGTATAATCACTGAAAATTTCAGGGATTATGCATTTTCACTGAAAATGTCAGGGATTATGTATAATCACTGGCAATTTAGTGGTTATATATGATCACTAACATTTTAAGGAATTATGCATAATCACTAAAAAAAATGTCAGTGGTTATACATACTAACTGGAACGAAGTGACAATGAATAAAAGTTAAATTATTTATTCTATAAAATCTTATTTCAACATCCTTAGAAACGTGAATATTAAAATGTTAAGCACAATATTCTAAAGCAAATCATTTATTTTTACAAACTACATTGAAATTTGAATAAAACCTACTATTGTACATTTACTTGAGTACATTTACCAGTCAACCATTTTCAAATGCTCTGTTTTTTTTTGGTTTTTATAATATATTGTTTCTTAAAAGAAAACTGAATTTAAACAATTTATCATTACCGGAGAGCATAATTTTCATTATAAAATCGCCTGTCTCCACCGGGACTCGAACCCAGGACCCGGGTTCGATTCCAGGAGGAGACAAAGATGATTTTGTAAGAAGAAGAATGCTCTCCGGTTACATTTGGCTCCCAACTAAAATTGCTTCCCTTCATTAGTAGATACTTAGTCAGCCGTAAGCAGTTGAGCTAAGGAAATACTTCTTTAGCTCAGTCGGTTAACGCGCTGACTTGTAACACAGAGGTCCCGGGTTCGATTCCCGGAGAAGACAAAGATGATTTTGTAAGAAGATTCATGCTCTCCGGTTACATACATGTAAATTACGTGTACATGTTTACTGATGTGAACAACTTTCATGTACAGGTATTTAAAACCGATGTACAGATGAAAACAAGTTTAATGTGAAACCAGTGTTCATTACATAAACAGGTTTACAGTACGCAGCGTTTGGTGTGAACACGGCCTAAGTTTCATAGTACATACTTATTCCGTGTTCTAAGAAATATTGTACGACTTTGCCCCCAGCATAGCTATAGAAAAACAGTACAATAATGGGTGTTACACGGACACTTTTAATGAAGTTTTACGGACACTTTTTATGAATAGAGTCACTCTTGCATTCAATGAGTTCATAGGCACTTTATTGTACACCTTGTGACCTAATTACCTTGTTTTATAAATATAATGTATATGAAAAGTGTTCATAAAAATTATCATTATAAAAAAGCTAACTATGTCCAAAAATGTTGAAATTAAATAAAGTGTCTACGACGTTACTGACTGCAAGTGTAACTGCAACCATAAAATGTGCCCATGTACAAACCTCTCGTGGGTTGCTTAGCAGTTAAGCTGAAATCTTTTAAATCGTCTAAATCGAACGATACGGAAGATTTCCCCTTTTCTATTCAGGTTGAAGGAATTTGCTTAAGTCGAATTGTGATAGCTCAAAATCATTCTAAACGGCAATAAACGTCCATCCATTTTGGATATAGGGATGGAAAATGAAAAAAAATATCGTGTCGCGTGATCAATACTTGGGTCTAATTGAATATCACATTACTGTAATGAGCATGAAATTAAAAAAAAAATCCCAAAATATGTGGATCCAAAAATTTAAAATGAGACAAAATAATTTTTTTTTCATTGAATGTTATTCCCCATAAAAAAGGGAGACAGCTTTTTTTTATATTTATATATTTTGTTTTTTATTTTATTGAATTGAATAAAATCTACTATTCTACATTTACTTGAGTACATTTACCAGTCAACCATTTTCAAATGCTCTACTTTTTCGGTTTTTATAATATATTGTTTCTTAAAAAAAAACTGAATTTAAACAATTTATCATTACCGGAAAGCTTGATTTTCATTATAAAATCGCCTGTCTCCACCGGGACTCGAACCCAGGACCCGGATTCGATTCCAGGAGGAGACAAAGATGATTTTGTAAGAAGAAGAATGCTCTCCGGTTACATTTGGCGCCCAACTAAAATTGCTTCCCTTCATTAGTAGATACTTAGACAGCTGAAAGCAGTTGAGCTTAGGAAGTACTTCTTTAGCTCAGTCGGTTAACGCACTGACTTGTAACACAGAGGTCCCGGGTTCGATTCCCGGAGAAGACAAAGATGATTTTGTAAGAAGAATCATGCTCTCCGGTTACATACATGTAAATTACGTGTACATGTTTACTGATGTGAACAATTTTCATGTACAGGTATTTAAAACCGATGTACAGATGAGAACAAGTTTAATGTGAAACCAGTGTTCATTACATAAACAGGTGTACAGTACGCAGCGTTTGGTGTGAACACGGCCTAAGTTTCATAGTTCATACTTTTTCCGTGTACTAAGAAATATTGTACGACTTTGCCCCCAGCAGAGCTATAGAAAAACAGTACAATAACGAGTGTTACACGGACACTTTTGATGCAGTTTTACAAACACTTTTTATGAATAGAGTCACTCTTGCATTCAGTGAGTTCATAGGCACTTTATTGTACACCTTGTGACCTAATTACCTTGTTTTATAAATATAATGTATATGAAAAGTGTTCATAAAAATTATCATTATAAAAAAGCTAACTATGTCCCAAAATGTTGAAATTAAATAAAGTGTCTACGAAGTTACTGACTGCAAGAGTAACTGCAACCATAAAATGTGTCCATGTACAAACCTCTCGTGGGTTGCTTAGCAGTTAAGCTGAAATCTTTTAAATCGTCTTAATCGAACGATACGGAGGATTTTCCCTTTTCTATTCAGGTTGAAGGAATTTGCTTAAGTCGAATTGTGATAGCTCAAAATCAAAGTAGACGGCAATAAACGTCCATCCATTTTGGATATAGGGATTGAAAATGAAAAAAAATATCGTGTCGCGTGATCAATACTTGGGTCTAATTGAATATCACATACTTACTGTAATGAGCATGAAATTAAAAAAAAAATCCCAAAATATGTGGATCAAAATATTTAAAACGAGACAAAATAAATTATTTTTCATTGAATGTTATTCCCCATTAAAAAGGGAGACAGCTTTTTTTTATATTTATATATTTTTTTTTTGGGGTTTTTTTTTTTTGGGGGGGGGGGGGGGGGGGTATGAGCCGAGGAAGGGGGCAATTTCCCCCACTTTCAAAATGGGAGATGGAGGAGTCAAAACATATTTCTTTGTTTCGCTTTGTTTGTTTGTACGTATGTATATTTTTTTTACTTTGTGTGGAGGGAAATATATAAATGCAGGGGCGTAGGAGCCGGGAAAGGTGATCATATCCGCATTACACAATTGCAAAGGTGAGGTGCAAAAATATAACACCCCATCCCCCTTTGTAAATTTATTTTGTTATTAAAATATAAAGTGGCTACGAAAGAGGACATTAACTTATTTCTGAAATATTAGACTATTATGATAGAACATATAGATTAAGGGTTGGGTTTTTTTTAGCTTGTCACTTTGAGAAATCCCCCTCTTTCTCAACTTTTCAATCTACTCCTACTTCACTGATATGTATCAAAGGAATAAGCAATAATCTTACTCGCACACAGCTGATAGAATTGAGAAGCGCTAGTGTTAACGAAAAATCCCAAATTTATTAAAGACTAAATATCTCCAAACATCGTGGTACATAAACGGTATGCACATTTTTTTGTGTTCAATCTTTTTTATTATGCAATCGTCTTTAATGCTAAATGTATTACTTTCTAATTAAAAATATCGTACAAGTCAGATACCAAACAAAAGTAACAAAATAAACGGGATTGTAACAACCAGCCGTATAGCTTTTCTGCACTGGTGGAGAGTTCTCTCATTGGCAGTCATACCACATCTTCTTCTTTTTATATTTATCATTTCCATAATGCCGTTTGAAAACAAAGTTATACTATAAACTGTGTATATGCTAATATCAATTCGTTTGTTTATTCCTTCAAACAAGATTAAAATTGGTTTTTATTTTGCTGTTTTTATATGTTGTTCAAATTTATTATGGTCATTGCTCAAGATCATGTTTTCCCCCTTTGATGTGTGAAATCTACTCCGAAGTTCTGTCGTCTTTACTTGAGTTTAAAAAGGGTGGTTTTATACATGTATTAGCAGGCTCAGTACTTTATTATTGTTTTGCATGTACATGTAACCGTGTTGTCGTCGTCTGTTTTATCAGTTTTAGATGTTCGTGCTTATATCGCTTTTATCGTGCGCTCTTTTGTGTGTTTTATATCAACCTTTCGATAATAAATATAGGAGGGGATATCTTAAAAACTATCACCTCGCCACATGTACATACCAAAAGTGAGGAAACTATTTAATGTTTGTTTTTCTTTGATTGTATCTTAAAATGTTTTTTTTTTGTCCTTTAGACAGTTTTGTATTGATATCGGATTTTTTTATATCTATATACATATTCATAAATCTATTCTTTTTCTAAGCCAGTGAGATTTAGAGTATGGCATATTGAATAGACATTTGTATGTTGCTAATGATTATACTTAATTTCTACGTTTTTAATATATGTCTTGGGGTTGATGTCGTATGAACGTATGTAGCATGTCTCCTTTTATTCATACAATAATCCTTGGAAATATTTTAAGTTTCATCAATCTTATATGGTTAAATTATACGACATTTTAGTGTGATTTTAGTTCCTAATTCTGCCAATAACACACCACAATTTCAAAATGACAAAAATAATAACGGATATGTACTGCTATCGCCTCGGGCTTGACCTGACTACTAGTGCAGAAAAATTATACGGCAACGGTTCTTGCCAGTCTGTTTTTTGTTATCTTTTTTCTGTATCTGATACATAACAATAATAATAACAACCGTACTTCTAGGATATCTACGTACTTCAAAAATCGTATTTCTAATATAAATTCTACAGCAGCCTGTCAAAATTATCCTACTACATTTAGCACTGTGTACAAATGTGTCAAAGTAGGCAATGCCTCTGCAGTCAGATTGTTAAACTAAAATGCACGTGGATATCCACAAATTTTCCCGTGCAATTCCAGAAAATGACTTACCTGTTTCAGATTAACTTCACACAATACTGTTAGGTCAACAGTGAACGGGAGAGCTTTTTCGCTTTCCTTTTCCTGTGACATTACCTGAAAAACCCAAAACCTTATTTATGTGGTAACTTGAACCCAGCCTAAGTGTGGTATTCAATATGTGGGACAGACGGGACGAAAATATTACAGAAGAAATCAAGAGCACCTTTACCGCTTTCGAAGACCTAAAAAATTCAAAAGTTTGATATACCAACATTTAGATAAGCATAACCACAATCTAAAATTTATAAAATTCCAACCGCTTGAAACCGTTCAGAAACAACCAGGACAATCACACAAGCAATTTGAAAAATCCCGTGAAGTTCGCGAACTATTTTGGCTAAAAAAAACTTCAAACAGTTTATCCTCTCGGTCTCAATGACAAAATATTGGGACAGGGGAAGATATCTAAAACTTCTATCGATGTCATTAATATTGTCGATAAACGGCTTCGAAATATTAGGTCTCATGGTAAACGTAAAAACCGTAATCTACGTATTAAACATCGTATAAATTATACACTTGCTGATCTGTTATCTATTATAAAAAATAATGGTAGACATCAATTATTATGCAAACTTGGTCATATACCAACATGTAAACTATATGATATTTTTGGAGTGTGATCAAATTTCATTTTTTAGCCTGTTGTATGAATACATCCGTATTATTACAGCCTTTTGTCATCACAGGCTGTTTCCATGTATCGATAAACCTGAAAATCATAAACGGCATTTTCTTAAATTAAAATATATAAATAGAGGTATTGATTTTATTAACTTATCTAGTATATTCAATGACTCTACCATCCATATTTTGATAATACAGAACCACCTATTATTTCGTATTCGTACAAAAAACCTAGCAGAAGTTTGATTTTTAATTATACGTCAGTAACATCAGACGTCAATATAGAAAAAAATGCTCCTTCCACTTGAGACTGTGAAACATCTATTAATAGATATGTTCCCTATGGTCGTGTCATTACAGGAGAGATCAACATCGTTGAAGATCGTGAGGTCATAACTTTTCTTGAGAAAGGACCTAAATATCGTCCTCCATCTATTATAGATTTGAAACAGTGTCGTCAGGTCATTAAAGACGTCTGCCTACTGTAAAAATTGGTGTAAACATGAAAAATCTGATAAAAAATCTCTGGACAGTTATTTGAATAAAATTATGAATACTGTTGATATTCGTATATCTCATTCTGAAAACAATTCTGAAATTAATAATAGGGTTCATGATATACCTATTTCTAGAATAAAAAATAAACTCCAAGTACTCGCAAAGCGGTTTGTGTTCGTACCGCAGACAAATCAGCCAATAATGCAGTGGTGGTTTTACGCATATACTACACGGAAGTTCTCAAAAACGAAATTATCAATTCAGGTCCGTTCGCTCAACAGAGAGTCAAATTGTAAACAAGCATATCACTGCCACTGCCCAGCTTAAAGCCTCTTCCGAACATTTGAAAGTCCCGACTATGTACTGGTTACCTAAATTAAACAAACAACCATTTAAATTTCGTTTCATCTCCGCATCTAGTAAGTGTTCTACTACTAATCTGTCAGTGCTTCTAACTACCTCCCTTACTACTATCAAAGAACTTGTTATTAACTTTTGTAATAAAGCTTATAAAAATAATGGTATTAATTATTTTTGGAGTGTTAAAAATTCTTTAGGGGTTTTAGATAAAATACGTGCTTTTGATGGTCTTTTTAATTCTGTTGACAGTTACGATTTTTCTACTCTCTACACTACACTTCCACACAATCTTATCAAGAAAAAGTTTTGATATTTAATTAAATGGTCTTTTGAAAAATCTCATTGCAAATTTATTTGCTGTAACTCGTTTAACGCCTTTTTCTGTAACGAAAAAGGAAAGTATGCTAGATACACTTACTTGAAACGTGAAGATATGATTGAAGCTTTAAATTTTCTCCTGGACAACGTATATGTACGTTTCGGCAATAAAGTTTATCGATAGGTAGTAGGTATTCCTATGGGCACTAATTGCGCCCCTTTACTAGCAGATTTATTCCTGTATTGCTATGAATCTCAGTTAATGACCAAATCTAAGTAAAGACACGTCATTGTTACATTTGGTTGACACATTCAACAATACGTACCGTTATCTTGTTGATATTTTTTCGTTAAATAATCCAGAGTTCTCTAAATGTAATACCGAAATTTATCCGAAGAAACTTACTTTAAATAAATCTAACATTCACAGCAGTAGTTGTCCTTTTCTAGATTTAGACATTTCAATTTCTAAAGGGAAACTCCATACTAAAATTTACGACAAAAGAGACGATTTTTCATTCCCTATTATTAATTTTCCTTTTTTAGACGGCGATGTTCCTTTGGATCCATCATACGGTGTTTATATATCCCAACTCGTTCGTTATGCCCGTGTGTGTAGTGATGTCATAGATTTAAACGAACGTAATCAATGCATCACTGGTAAATTATTAAGTCAGGGATTTCGTTACCATAAATTTTGCTGTACCTGTAGAAAACTTATTAAAAACGGTATTTCACATCCTAAATTTTACGGTAATATTGTACTAAAAGCGCGAAAATCACTATGGGATCTGTGTAAACTCATCGAACCGTTAAACAAACTTATTAGTAAAGGTTATCTTACAAATGTTGTAATAAGATCTTTGAATATTGTTTACATTGGCACAAATATCGATTTTGTCATCAACAAATTAAAACATAACTTAAATTGTATTCTTTTCGAATGTTTTTTTTTTATGTATAAATACACATCCACGTACTTTTTCTATATAGAGATTGCTTTATCTATATATATAACATTATAAATATTTATTATAAGGTCAAATCCAAACTATCCTACTGCCTGTCGGTGGGGATTGCACTGAAATGTCGATTTTTTTACCCTTTTTGTGTTACAAGCAAAAGCTATAGAAGCTAGAGAGAAACTGTAAACAGAACAAGTAATCAGCAATATAGGATCAACAATTAAGAGATTTTAGTAAGGAATTATAATTTTGTCTACTTTATTGTGTTATTGTTGTATTATTTTTTCAATGAGATTGGTCTTTTCCGGGGTTTTGACAATTATTGGCTATTTCACGTATGTCATTAGACAATGCTTTCGTTCCATTTGTCCATTATTTGTTTTTTGTCTTTTAGGGTTGTTTCATCTTACGTTTTTAATATATATCTTTACAAATGCATATCGCAAAATAAATTTGAGTGTAGATTGTGATGCGGCTCGAATTCTGTTTTTTTTCCTAGTTCATTAAAATACACATATATTTATTATTAAAAAAAACAGTTCGAACATGCCTCATTTTTGTAAATTATGGATAATACTAGATTCATCATTATGCAATGAAAATGTCAGCACAGTATGCTGAAAGTGCATGGAATTTGTTTTTAATATTATTTCATGATTTTAATCTACTACCTGTATAAGTAATTGTTGTTTTTTGTGCATCACTCAAGATAAGTAGGTTGCTTTTTGAACTCTCTGTCAATAGGGTCTGATTAATGATCTGTAATTTTGAAAATACGTCCACAACAATAGTTAAAAAAGACACATTGGAAAAGCGTTGGATCGTTAGAAGATAACATTCATCCTTTATCTGCTTTCATCTTTATTCAATATCATTTTTATGATGTGCATCAGATATTATTACACTGGAGTCAAAGATATCGGCTAAGAAAGAAATTTGAAGTTCGAAATGGTAATTAGAGTTGAAATCAGTACATTTTCATATGATATGATTATTATGAATATATTTATAGGTAAGATACTACTTGGTCTTGTTTCATAAATATTCAAAGTCCGAGGCGTTGTCGTAAGTTTGAATGTTATATATACCTGACAAAGTATTGTCTGGCCAATTTAGAACTTATTCACACCTTCGAGTGACAATTCACAAATATCCTTTCCCATTGTAATAATCAAACTTTAATAAAGTTCACTTTAAGTGTATACATTGCTAAAAAAATAATATTTGAAGGTAATTCTAACAGATAGAATGAAATAGCACTGGATAGTTTTTTTTAGGACAAAAAGGATACAATGTCCAAAAATGGAGGTTGTTTTCTGCTTCAGGTAAAATTTAAAACTTATATATATATCAAATGCCTTCATTTCAAAAGCACACAATGTTATATAAATCAGCTTTTTGAAAATTGCATATTTGTCTAATAATGATAAAACTTGATAATTAAATATTAAAATTACATTCGTCCCAACTTCAATGCTTACTTTTTTATTGGTGAATGTATTCTTTTTTTCTTTCAAAAATTTCTTTGCTTTATGTATATCAACAGTCATTGTTTCTTAAAAAAAACATTGACTTAAGGTCTCATATAAAAGTTAGATTAAATATTATTTTATCAACACCTTTGCCCCCTGTTTGAATTTTTGTTCTTGTTTTATCAACACCTTTGCCACCTTTTCGATTGTTGTTCTTATTTTACCAACACCTTTCCTGCTTTTTCAATTTTGTTCCATATATGTATCATTATATAACCTTTCTTAATATTCCACAGAACTGCATGTGATATTGTATTTATTCAATATAAATACCTTGTTTTCAATCTGTTCAATATAGCACTGATTTAATCATAAAAATTTGATTTCTGACAAAAATTTTATCATTGTTCCTATTGACATTTGCATTTTTTTTTTGTGTTTGTTTAGTTATAGAATACATTTAAGAAAGCCTTAATTCAAACATCGTCATTTTCCAGTTTTTAGTTGTCAAACACACACAAAGACAAATTTCAATAGGAACAATTTTGAAAAGATTGTAAGTAAGTTATTTATTTTGAATAAATACAATATCACATTTAGTTCTGTGAGTAATAATACATGTATTTTCATCAACTTAGAAGATCATTTTTTTACTCAGGTAAATTAATCAATGAGTGATGAATATCTCTTAGAAGAAATTTAAAGGTCCCAGTGAATAAACTACACAGAGAACAACAGCTATTGTATTTATTCAATGGGACAATAGAACAGACAAAATTTTATATACCTTGACCAAGAGGAGATGATTCTGTGTAAAACTTTCATTTGGTTCGCAATAAAAGCAAATTACAACTAATAAATACATTATAAAATTGAGAAAATTCTCAATTTTATGCCAGCTCCAGACCTCAATTGAACTGATCGGAAGATTATGTCTTCATCATATGAAAATCAAACACAATCCCTCCCGTTAGGTGTTTAGTATCATACCATCATAAAATATATGAGAACATAACCCGTATCATGTCAACAACTGGTTTTAGAATAAATGTGTTTATTTCCGATGCAAAGACCCTATAAGTGAATCAATATTGATACCAAAAATATGCCATCTTTAATGACCTGACAACCGTATCGTAACTATATCCCTTCTGAATAAGTCTGTTTAAAGGTTTGGTTAGCTTGTGAGGTGAATGTCGACATTTTTGTGCTTTGTATAGAATATTACCATGAAAAATTGGATGTGAAATACCTGAACGTATAAGATGTCTGCATGTTTACTTATATTTACGAATGTTGGCCTTGTACCGATGATAAAATTTAGTAAATGTTTTGACTAGGTTGTGATATCGAAAATCCTGGTGTAATAATTTTTCAGTAATACAGAGATTTCCTTCGTTAAAATCAAATACGTTGTTATATACACGAATGAATCGAACAAGTTGAGACATATAAATACCATAAGATGGTGACAAGGGAACGTTACCATCTATAAATGGATAATTAACAATAGGAAATGAAAAATCATCACTTTTATCATAAATTTTGGTATTAAGCTTCCCTTATGTTTTCTTAGACTAAACATTCAGCTAGTACACATACAATGGATTTTTTACATACATATATATATATTAAGAGATATTGGATTCCCGTAAATGAGTCGTTGACTCAAAGATAGAAAGTCCAACACTGACATAAAGAGGACAACATCAGTTTTTTTTTCCAAAAATTGAAAACCATTCAAAATGAGACTATAAAAATATTTCACATCACGAACAAATGTCATCCCAGAATAACAAAACATGGAGTTTAAGTAAGCTAAAGGCAACTATTGACGAAGTTCCTGACTTGGACTAGCTACGACATCGTATAATTGATGTTTCTACAACTCTGACTTTAGATCTCAATTCGTAACCTTCAAACATAATTATGTAATAAGAAAAAAAACACAGATTTAAGCAAAACAGTACTAAATTCCAACGTATCTATGCTCGAAGTTAAGAAGGCAAAATGTAAAAACATCATGACGTCGTTCACTCTATATCAATTTCTTTTGATTATATAGAGATTTTTTATGTAACAAAATGTCATTATTGCAGCTTTATTTATAGCCTTCTGTAAATAAATTGCATAATATCTTCGTTCATCAAATAAAAAGGTGCTCTTTAGCAGTGAAATTTTTACTATGCATATTTACACAATTCTAAATATCCATTTACATCAAGCGTTTTGTAAATATAATTTAAATAAAAAAATATTCACTTGACAGGTAAATTGGGAAAATGCAAAGCCATCTTTCAAAATGACTAATAAAAAATAGAAGCAATGCAACTTGTGTAAAATATAGCAACATTATATCCCAATATTAAAGGCATTGTATAAGAAGTGGCATCATCTATAATACTTTTCATGGATAATGTGTAGCTCAAACTGAAAAAAGTGTAGTCTAGAGCATACTTGTTGTTCTCGCATTCGGAACCTCTTCTTATAGGCATATTTTCTTTACGTGTATTAGAAAATGTACTTTAAATGTTTTATGCATGGTTAAATGCAATGATTCTATGACGTCACAAATAGTCATACTGGATAATAGGTAGACACAAAGACGTAATCAATTTAGTATGAAATTGCAGTAAATAAGTATATAAATATTTAAACAAAGTAAACATCGTTCTTAGCAAAAACATCAATGCATCAAAACGACGTATTACCATCCAAGTAATAAGTATATAAGTAGTATAGGTAATTACGCGGTATTTCGGATTTTATGAATTTTTGTATCTTAAGTACTCGCATCTAACGATTACAAAATGTCATCTGTATCATTTATCAATACTGAAATATAATCAATTAATAATGTATGATTAAAAAATATAAATGTATACAATGTACGTAAAAGCGGAGAAAAAGGTATCATGAACATATCTGTTTTACATTTTCCAAATATTGTATCTCTGGAAGTATGAATGCTACATGTATAATATTTTCGATTGTCAGATGCAGTTTAAGGAGTTCCTAATGCAAACAAAATTTCATTAAATCCGTAATATCACTTATTTACGTATACTTATTACTGGACTGGTTTTGCCCTCGTAGAAGAAATGTCAATTAGCAGTGGCATCGGCCCAACATAAGAGATAACAAGCTATAATTTGGTACGCAAGACGTTACGTCTTCATAAGACTCATAAGTTACGTTCGAATCAAAATAAAATATAAAAACAAGAAAATGTGGTATGATTGACAATGGGACAACTATCTAACAAAGTCTAAATGAAGTGGATATAAACCAAAATGATATAGATTTAAGCAACTATATATGTCACCGAACGCCCTTTTACAATGAGCAGAACTCATACAGCATAACAAGCTATAAAAGGCCCCTACACGAGAAAATGTAAAACAATTCAAACTAGAAAACCAATGGCCTGGTTTATGAACAAGCCAAAAACAACCATGTTTAGCAACAATGGACAACCTATGAATTAAAAGCACCTGACTTAGGAAGGCATATAACGAGTCGGCTAATGTCAATAAGTCATTATTATAACTCCAACTGGCTCATTCTGTTTGATTCGATTCTGGTTGTTTTAACTCGCAGATTTTGTTTGTTTTATACCCGAAACTATAAGATTTAAACTTATACTTTTGGTTTTTTAACGTTTTTTTCTTTTTTGGTTTTATCAACACTTCAATGTTTGTATTGGGTTTTGCATTTTCACATATTTTGGACTCAGGCATCACTGAAGAGACATCAATTGTCTAAATGCGCAGCTGGTGCAGAAAATTTGGTACCGTTACTGTTATGAGCATCAATATACAACCTTTACATTTATCATTCGGTTTTAATTCTATCATGAGATGAAATGTATAGATAAGACTGAACTTTTGTTATTGCTCTCTACCACAAAGTAATTTTATGCCTAATAATTATTAAAAAATGTTATTAGTTATATATGCGTATTAAACATATTATATATGGAACGTAATATATTTTAACAAGAGATTTATAGATCCAGTACCCCTTTCTGGCATAAACTTATAAAATACATTTAGAACAGGCCGGCATTGTATAGGGGAATGATACCCAAATATGAAATGCAGGCACATTTTCAGGAAATATTTTTTGCTGTCATAAATCAACTACAATTGCATGGTCATTAAAAATCCATCTCTTATCCTGCATGTTATGAAGTTTACGACCTTATTTGAATGATTTTGGGTATTTTTTTTATTATTTTGTTGTCGTAAGTAACTATCCCAAAAATTTAGCATTTTGGTCTTTGATAGGATTCGTATCATTCACTTCAACGGTAAAGTAAACATTGACTTTAAAAAAATCCTATTGTTTGATAATCGGATTTGAGACTACAATCAAAACGTTATCTAGACTCTACATCATTACAGCAATGTACATGAATAAGGGCCTGGTTACCAATGAGCTCAGATAATTTTAACTTTAAAAGAACAACTAATAAATAGAGCTGGATGGTTTATTGATTAAGTAAATGTCTTCAAATGCAACCATTAAAACGCTCTGCAATAATATGTATTAAGTACGCACACAAGACCAAAAACTTTGAAAGCCGAATATATAAAACGTTTTAAAGCAAGAAATCAGAAAGGACCTACACAAATCAGCAAATCTCCTCGATCAACAGTCTAGGGTGTTGCAATCTTATTTTACGTTTAATTTTAAACTTTATTAATTCCATTAGGAAATTTATCCTTAGAAATTAAATGAAAAATATTGGCAAATAGGAGGATGGTGTACTTGGGGAATGACAGTCCGTTAGCATGATACCGCCTAAATGGTAGTAATGTAAACGCAAAATACTGACAACACATGTTTCTAGAGTAAGCGTTATGTTGTACGCTTCAAACGAATAATTTTGGGAGCAAAATTGCCAAACATATACACGATGAATTTAAAAATGCTTACACAAAACAGCCAACAGAAAACGTCCTAGGTCAGTTTTGTATGAGGAATTATGATTAATATTAGTACTTTACATCTAACAACTTGTAGTTAAAATATATAATGTGTATAATGCCAGTACCGTAACCTTGACTAATGGGTGGAAAGTACCTTCGGGGTTGAATGGTCCAACCGAAGTTATATCGTTAACGTAAGGGACACATGTGTCTTGAATAACCTTTATCTCAGACGGTCAAGACTAAAAGCTTAGAAAGACAAAAATATAAATGTTTGGGAACATAAACAACAACGGGACCTTCACACACCAGCCTATTGTCTATTGGGTATTTGCCTGACAAAGTTTTGACCTAAGGTTTTGTACAATAACAAAAAAAACCCGAAAGTATGATAAACGCTTTTATTTGGTCCCTAAAGTGCAAATATTCAAATCATTCAAAATTGTGCAAATTTTATTGATAAATGACTGATTTCATTGCTTTCCTCCGCGTCAGCGCCAAAGACTGTATCGTGAAAATATTGATAACTTAACCGGTTGATATAATCTGAAAACACTAGTACAAAAAGATAACTTGTGAGGTATCTAGGACGTCATACAGATGTCAATATTGACATATTTAGATTAAAAAGGCTTTTTGACGCATTGATTTTGGAATCACATAATTATGATCCAAGCCTTTACCAAAAAGGATATTCATGTAGCACGATATCTTTTTGGGTAAAGACTTTACTGGTATCTAAATATTGATTTGAACATATTTTATTTTTAAAAATGTTGAAATGGATTGGATAGTTTAATAAAAAACGTAATACATACTCTTGAATACAAAACAAGAAACAACATGACAAATAAATGTGTACAAAGACAATTTACATTCTATGGGAAATAACTCAAATTGTATCGCATGAACAGTATCCCACACAACTGACATTCAATAATGGTCATATGATGGAGTTATTTAACTTCAATACAATAATAAACGAGCCTTTTGTGAGTTTATTATTATTATTGAAGTTAGATAACGAGAGTTGATATTAATCGATATTCAAGGCAAACGTATGGTAAAAATTCCTTCGTCATGGTGAAATAATGTTTATTTCGTAAGCTGTATTTCAAATACTTAAGTCATAGTGCAGTCACGGTATTGAGAACACAGACTACTGTTAAAACATCAGACTTTTCAAACTAATGTACGTTTCAGAATGGAACCCGATTTGATAAAAGGAATATTTGTATGTGAAACATGTGAG
This sequence comes from Mytilus californianus, assembly GCF_021869535.1. Lineage (NCBI taxonomy): Eukaryota > Metazoa > Mollusca > Bivalvia > Mytilida > Mytilidae > Mytilus > Mytilus californianus. The sequence goes on along the minus strand of NW_026262679.1, from coordinate 51,817,792 downwards.
TGTTTGGTATATTATTGAAGAAATTACAAATATCAGTTGGCAAATGGGATATTCGACCTTTGAAAGTCATCATCGACCTCAAGAATAGTTAATGTAAATGTCGCAATTTTGCAGTATAGGCTAATCAAATTAACATTTTTTTTGTATTGCTCATTCATATCACACTCCATCCAAATTGATTCGAGAAATATCTATTCAGACAGAGATAAGATAACAGAGAATGATTGATAAATACATGTGTTACGACGAAAATCATGATGAAACATGACAGGAATCCTGTCAAAAAAAATATCAATTATAAGGTGTGAGATCTTCAACTTGTATCTATAGAAGTTGCTGAGTACCGTTACTATTGTAAAATTGTATGTTTGTTACTATCTCAATTTGAGTTCAACACATTTTAAACATTTGAAATTCATAATGCTTGATAGTCCCATTTACTCGGTTGACTACGGTTTTGGTATTCTAATATTAACAATATATAAAGGAAAAAAGAATATAAGTAAACATAATAAATAAATATGTAAGAAGAGTTGTCAATAAGAGAAATCATCTGCTTTAAAAAATAATATAGATATTGCAAGAATTATTTCTAAAATCTCTTAAAATATTTTACTGTTTTGATAAAGGTCCAGTACTAGTTTTAGATTTTGTTTATAATCCATAAATTTAATACCATCTATATATCAATGACACGGATCTAAAAATGAGGATATTTTGGCTGTTTTTGCATTTGTGCCTTAAATGAAGAAGTTTTATGACCTAATTCATATATGCAAGATAAAATTTAAAAATATGATAATTAATATTCGTCAGATTAATTCCTTATGAACATTTGAAGGATGTTATTTGGTAGATTTATAACACTTTTTGTAATTTAGTGAAATGTACACCCTATAAAGACTTAAAAACAAATAGCCTAGTTTGACCTTAAGTAAGTATATAAAGTTGTCTTAATAAATAGTAAATTAGATTATGGTTTGAACAGTTGACCAAGTGTTTGTTGTTCCTTCGGAATTCAATAGATTCAAGGATTGTCATACTGCTGTATGACATTTCATCATGGAAAAAACATAAAATACGCTTTATTGAGGTAACCTTAAATAAGAAAGCTTAGAGAATGATGTCTCTGAGCCAAAGTTTTATGAATATTAAAAGAACTGTATATAAAATGTTACCTAAAATGAATGACCAAAATCGTTTTTCGTCAAGTTTCCCGTAAGCTTAGTTTTCTGTTTTTCTTTTCTTTTTTTTTCTTTAGTCTTCCAGGGATAAAATTTACACCTATCCGTTATGTCGTGCTGGTTAGTTAACATTTTAATCAAATTCCTATGGCAACCATTAAGGGAAACGCGATACAGATTGCATTGGTGGGGAAATATGGATCTTAATTAGTAGGACAAAGTATTTAAATATTTTAGCTTTAAAAACAATATCTAAAAATGTCTCGATTGACACTAATATTTCCAGTGACTGATCTGACATGGAAGTGAATTAATTAATATCAGACAAAGCATAAAAGGTAAATATTAAAGAATTTGGATGATTATTCAAAAGATAAAGATGAAGATTGAACGATAGAACTGACAATGTCATTTACTTTAGAAATTGTTTTCATTATTACAAGTAACACCAGTACCTTCATAGCTTTTGCTACTTAAATATAATGTTTTCGCCCTTTACTCGCATGCACTGTGGCATTGACAATTTTTATTATTATTTTCTGTGTTACAGATTCGCTCAATAAAGTTTCTATATCATTTTGTTTTTATTTTCAAGTGTCTTTAGCCATACCGATACAATCTAAGAGTAAAAACAGAAAATAAATTTGATGCTTAAATAACATGAATAACCAGTCAGTCAAGTAATATAGGAATGAATTGTAAAGGTATTTGAAAATACTTGTCTCCCCTTAAAATGTTTTGTTTGCCAAAATGTTTAATCTTCATATGAATTATTGTTAATTCACCTTTAAAAATATATATCAAACCTAATGATTTAAATTAACGAGTTATGTCTGCTATCTATTTCAGTACCAAACAGGTCGAACTATATGTAAATTTGCAGTACCTTTGAAACTAAATTGCACAAGAGTTGTGATTATATATAGTTCTCATGAGAATACTAATATGAAGATCCAATGTCACTGGGACTAGTAAGTGCACAAATCACCAAACAAATTATGAATCGAATATGTAACAATGGTAAAATGTTATCAATGAATTTATAATTACAGTTGAATAAATGAAATACAATTTAAACTTAATTACTTATATGAATGTTCTAATAAATACTTTGAGAATATTAAGCCTAATTATAGATTTGAAACCAATTATCATAAGCGAATACACATAACGAGAAGGCCTATTAACGATCATACATAATGACTTATCATTCGTGTCTCGCATATAATAAGAAGAAACAATAATCAAACCAAGGACATTGGTAGTCCTTGTGTCACTGATAGGCCAAGTGGGGGACATATTAGTTCCTCCAATATGCATTGGAATCTTCAGTGGCAAATGGTTTCTTCGTTTTGCTGCATAACAATATTGAACAACTGATCTAAGCCCCGAAAACATGAACACATACAAACTAGTTATGGCTATGAACCTTCAATCTTGTCTGAGTGATCTATATCATTTTATTGAACATATATGGCTTCCAATTGGAACACAATTATTTGTAATGAAAATCTGTTAAGAGAAAACTAAACGTAAATACTCACTAAGAACTAGTTTGTACATTAATTTTATCCTTGATGTGCACAGTAATAATCACTTACGGTGATTTAAGTAGATATACAGAAATATTGGTTGATAAAATACTGCTTCAGGAGAAATAATATGTATTGTACTGATATATTTTACACGAGTTATTCAATAAACTATTGAAGAATGCAAAATGTCTAAAATATCGAAGAGAAATTTCACGTTTTGGAACTAACAAAACAATGTAAAAAATGCCTATCACTTGCATATCTATACTGATGCATAATACACCTTTTTCTATTGCGAAAAAAAAGAGTGTAGGACAACATAGCACGTTTTGAAGACTTGATTTTTGGTATGATATTATTATGTTTTGTTTTAGTTTTATTCTTGTTTTTATTATTGTTTTTTTTTTTTTTTTTTTTTTTTTGCCTAAAGAAGCGGTATGATAGAGGTCTGTGCTTAAGTTATTTAAGACTCTTTCATCTTGCAATAGTATTAAAACATTTGACTTTTCTACACTTTACACAAGTATTCCCCATTCCAAACTAAAACACAAATTGAAAGAGTTGGTCCTGCTTTGTTTCATAAAAAAGAATGGCCAACGCAGATACAAGTATCTAGTCTTAGGGAGGGATAATATCTACTTTGTAAAAATCACTGATTTTAACAAAAAATTCTCTGAAACTGACATTATGAAGATGCTTGATTACTTGATTTAAAACATATTTGTTACGTTTGGAGGACGTGTTTTTCAACAAACAATCGGCATTCCAATGGGCACCAACAATGCTCCTCTTCTTTCCGACTTGTTCCTTTATTCATATGAGGCTGACTTCATACAAGAACTTCTTAGGAAGAAAGAAAAGAAGTTAGCAGCATCCTTTAACTTTACTTTCCGCTACATAGATGATGTTCTCTCACTAAATAATTCAAAATTTGGTGACTATGTTGAACGCATCGAACTTGAGATAAAGGATATAATAGATACAGTTAAGTCTGCCTCATATCTTGACTTACATCTAGAAATTGACAATTAGGGTCGGTTGAAAACAAAACTTTATGACAAAAGAGATGATTTCAGCTTTCCAATTGTGAACTTTCCATTTTTATGTAGCAACATTCCAGCAGCGCCTGTAAGCGGAGTATATATCTCCCAGTTGATACGATACTCCAGGGCTTGTATTTCCTATCATGATTTCCTTGATAGAGGGTTGCTGCTCATAAGGCAGCTATTAAATCAAGAGTTCCAAGTGGTGAAGTTGAAATCATCCCTTCGAAAAATTTCGGACGCCATCTCGAGTTGGTTGACCGTTACGGAATATCCGTTTCACAGATGATAGCAGATATGTTCCTAATGTCGTAACTACAATCCCGTCCCCTTTTCCGGAACGTGACCTACCGAATTATATTTATTACCAGGTTTGTACTAACATGAGCAACACGACGGGTGCCACATGTGGAGCAGAATCTGCTTACCCTTCAGGAGCACCTGAGATCACCCCCAGTTTTTGATGGGGTTCGTGTTGCTCAGTCCCTAGTTTTCTATGTTGTGTTTTGTGTACTATTATTTGTCTGTTTGTCTTTTTCGTTTTTAGCCATGGCGTTGTGAGTTTATTTTTCGACTTATGAGTTTAAATGTCCCTTTGGTATCTTTCTCTTCTCATTTATTTAGATTATATATTTCACGAATAATTGTTTTTTCGATTTAACATCATTAAAAAGGGGGATTTGTATCTAAATAAAACCTATTTCGAACCAGCCTAGTGTTCATGTATCTCTACAAAGTTAAAAACATACTCAGTTGTCCTATCATCCCAATGTTTCTAGTCCATCTCATTTTATGTTGATGGCAGATCATTCATATGTTCTCGAATTTATTCAAAACTTTTCTTGATTTGGTGCGATTAAAATCAATACCAATAATATAGACACTTGTTTGTTTGTTGTTCCCTGTTCGATTCCGTCTGAGTGCAAATCTAAATACTTCTAATATGTTAATGGCATGACAATACAAATATTAGTTTGATCGAAATTTACTGTTATAAAATTTTGGAAATCATATTACAATAAGGAAAATATCTCCCTCATACAAAGCTCTAGCTGATACCTTGTCCGGATTTTGCTATATTTTAGGTTGTTTTAGGTTTGTAGTTTGATCAGCTCTTCAACGTTTGAATACGTTTTGGTTTTTCAAATATTTTGGCCTTAAACATCACGGAATAGACATTTGTCGAAATGCGCATCTGGTGTAGTAAAATTGGCACCGTCAACGTTATTACTACCACTGGGTCGATACATCTGCTAAATTCACTTAAGACGGTTTGATCAAGATAAGTATAAATGATTTTGTAAAGATAATTTATACATATTTTTTCAATATCAACAGTTACTGATGAGAAAACGAATTTAATAATGGATATTCTACTTACTAAGGCCTCTTTGGGCATACATAACAATAGAATGTTTACATAAAGGGGGCATCCCAACATATTGAGTATTAATAAAGATAGGTTTGATATAAAAAAGATTTGATGTTCGTGTTTTAACTTACTTCCTGCATTAAATGAGTTGTGCATAAAACTAACAGACAAAATGAAAATAAAAAAGATGGGAAAGATTTTCATTCGAATCCTCTTTGTTGACGGAATAAGCAAAATGCATAGGTGAGGGGGTTCAAATGAAAGTCTTGTCAACATGTGAACTAATCACTTGCAAATAAATGTTCTGCACCATTCTTAAATTGATTCCAACTTCAAGCTCGCGTATGGGCATAAAAAATTCCTCCTCCAACCGTTCTGTTCAGTATACATCATTTACATTCAAATCTTTTTTGTCCAGAATATTTATTTTACAACTCACATAAATACATTTCTACAGAGGAATTATCTGTTTGGTGAACTATTTTCACAATAGATAATCACCCTTGATATAACTATATAAAAACAGAAAGAAGTTACCAAAGGAACAATATCAAACCATATTCCGAAACGAAAAAAAAAAATACGAGAAAATACTTATTCCCTAGAAAGAAAGTAAGAATAAAAGAAAATGAACAGACATTGTTTTGAGCGAGTGTCAAAGCTGCCGGAGCAGTAGTTTACATCATCAAAACACCTAACTGCACGCTCTTCTTCTGAAATGGTATGTGTTCTTTCGATTAGTGCTCGACATGAAGTTAGTTTTACGCCTTTCACTTTCTTAAAGAGTTATGATTAAATTTCAAAACTTGCCACTGATATATACATATACGTTGTTGGTTTTATATAAAACATAATATCTTCTGCTAAACCCTTATTGCACTTTACTTTAGGTCTTCCGATAATTAGTAGTTTTTTTTCAAAGAAAGACTGTAACTGGCCAATGCATTTCTACAGAGGAATTATCTGTTTGGTGAACTATTTACACAATAGAATAGTGCACAAACCTTTCTTATATAGAATGTTATGTGCAACACTTTCTATAATAGGAACTTTAATCGGGATTGTGTTTTAGGAAAAGCCCTGAATTGGGAAATTGCATGCATAATGTGCATGAACAGGGTCAGGTAACTAAGGCTGTATATGCACAGGGTTAGTTTATCATACATATAAGATGTAAAAACATAGTGGATTACAAGGCAAGTTTGTATTGTAAATGAGTGTTTCATAAAGTACACTTCTTTACTTTGTCAAAATGTTACGCTTAAAATATTTTTTTTAAATGAGTGAAAACATACATATTTACCATTTTAAAAAAGTGGCAAAAGATACCAAAAGGACATTCAAACTCATAAGTCGAAAATAAACTGACAACGCCATGTCTAAAAAAGAAAAAGACAAACAGGCAAACAGACAAACAACAGTTTTTATTAGTGAAGGAAGCCTGAGTACCAGAAGGGAACCACCTAACTTCGGTAAGCAAACTGACAATCCTAGTCAATTAAGACTGGAGTCGAGCGCACCTGCCACGTTCAGGATTCAAACTCCCAACTCCAGTGTTGACAAGTTAGTGATACAGCAGCTCAACCACTCGACCACCGAGGCTCCTCTGATATTGATAGATTGATGGATTTGCATGCAAATATTCACCAGACTTACCGATTTTACAATGTCAATATATGTTATCTCTATTGCAGTTAAACGAAACTTAATTTTTAATAATAGATTGTAAAACAAATACATGTTTTAAAATACAGATAAAAATTTAAAACGATATTAATAAATGACTATTCGCGAAATACTACTGTAAACATTGATGAAAATAGAAGATTACTGGACAAATATTTAAAATAAACATATTTTATTGTCCGAAAACACTGACAATAGGATCAGACACAAGTTTTGCAACTATGAACGTCTTTTCCATTACATAAAAATAATAAATATCTGAACAACATAAAATACATGTTAATAACATCATATACAATATTAAAATGGAGACATGAAATGAACAAGAACTTAAACGACATGGCTCATCGATTTCTAAAAGTCGAGTTGATCATAAATTCATATAATTTATTTCTGGAGAAATAGAAATAAAGGCAACAGTAGTATACCGCTGTTCAATATTCATAAATCGATTAAGCGAAAACAAATCCGGGTTACAAACTAAACCCGAGGGAAACACATCAACTATAAGAGGAAAACAACGGAACAACAGAAACACTGAACTGCAACAAAAACAAACGCCAACATACGTAGAAACGGACTATTTGATAACAACTGCCATATTCCTGACTTGGTACAGGACATTTTAAGAAAAAATGTTGGTTGAAACCTGGTTTATGGCTAGCCAAATCTCCCGCTTATATGACAATGTTAAAAATACCGCTAAAATGACAACACTGCGTGAAAGGAATACAGTACAAACAAACGCAAGAACACTCAGCACAGAGAAATACATAAATAAATAATATAATAGTTCATTATAGAAATTCACAAAACAAATTAAAAAGTGATTAAGAAATCCCTAGTACCTAATTTTTCTTTGAAAAGAGAGAAAAATGCATTGTTTTCAGAAACAGATTAGTCCACCTCCTTTAAAGAAACTTTTTATGAAATAAAATAAAAATTAATCGACATTACCACAGCAAATTATTTAACATCTTTTTGAAAGAAGAAAGTATGGACCTATTTCTTGGTCAGGAGTCAATCAAAGGCTATTTGGAGTGGAAGTTAAAGACGTCAGTCAAGCCATACAAATTTTTCAACGCAAAAATTAAACTTTAGCGTCAAGTGAAAATTAAATAACTTGTGAAAATATCTATATTAATTTTCAAAGGGTATTTTACCAGTTTGACGGGAAATATTTGTCATTATTGAATTTAAAAATTTGCATCGACCACAAGCTTTTACATATAAAACGTTATCAAAGATAGCAGGCTTATAATTCAACACACCAAACGTGTGTTTCGTCTACATCAGTGGCACTTAAATCAAAACTGCTGGAAGCCCAAAATCGAAAACAAAGTTGAAGAGCATAGAAAACCAAACATTCTATAAAGTTGTGTCAAGTCTTACTAAGGCCATCTATACCTGGGAGAAGGAATCCTAATGTTTAGAAAAATTACTATATCAGTGATTTTGTTTATTGACGAAAGAACGAAATGATACTAAAAGCTAAATAAAACCAAAGCTGATCTCTAATTATGAAAATTGAATAGAGAACATTTTCCGAAAGATCGGTAATAACATTCTCAACTTTTCAATATGAAAAAGGAATTCTCGAGCCATACCTGTATACCTGAATTTTTTTAGATTACTATTGAACAAATTACAAATTTTGCTTTTGAGGAAACACTCAACAGCTGGACAAGCGAAGGAATTAGGCTTTTTCATAAAGAGGTCTTGGCATGATTTTTAAGGTTCATTGATCAATGTTTAGTTTTTGTGGTAAAATTTATGTCGCATATACTATAAAAAAAATTGTTCAACAGTATTCGAGCATGCAATGCTAGTAAGGCGTATATGTCTGACTGGCATGATTAGTTCAACTGACCTTCACCTCATTTTGTTGTATCATTGATACTGTTAAATCTATTTGATGCCTGTAGTATAACCCTTTTCTTAAGAACTTTCAATATGATATTCAATGATATTAATAAAACAAACGAGAAATTACATCGTGTGTATTCTTGTTTTTTGGGGTTTTTTTTTTAAAGTTTTTATTATAATGAAATGTTATTTGCATTTCTATCAATGAATACTGCGTCGCAGCGACAAACATTTTTTGCATGATACATTCGGATATCTAAGGTCAATCACCAGCAGTCTTATTGATACACAATTAGTGAATAAGCGGTTTATAAGAGGCGATGCCAATCTACACTCAGTCGAAATGTCACAAACCGGGAAAAAGACAGAATCGTCGAAACTCACAGATCAGACGACTTTTCTGTTATCTAAAGATATAAGACCGAGAAAAGATGTCGCTTGTGAGTTTAGACACGGACACATCTTTTCAGTCAACCAATTTAAGATGGTGAGCATGAAAACTATTGTTGTGTCAATAATAGTTGTTATTAATCATAACTCTGTTGCAGCAGTTTTTTGTCAGGAGCACGCCCCTGCAATGAAGTCCGTAATGTGTTAACATGCACGGGCGCAACTTATTGATTGCGATATGTTAACACCATGCGTAAGTAAATTTGTTATACACAACAAAGAAAAAAATGTATTATGTAATAAGACAACCAATATACAATGTCAAAGTAATTTGGTTTCATTATAATAAGGATGTTTGTAACGTTTCATATTACGAATATTGCCTATAACAAGCGGAAACGGAAAAAGTAAGCTTTTACAATTTAGCGTAAAAACAGACTTTAATACGTAAGCCTAGAAACTTTTAAACATCATGCATCAAACTTCAACTTACACCATCTCTTTCAGTGATTCACCTTTGCCTAATACATTTATGCATTGAAGTCAATTCAATATATCAGAGTATCAATGGTTAATGTTAAAATACTTTAACCTAACTAGATAACTTATCTAAAAAAACTAAGATATTTGTTTAAAAGATAACAAAAGTAGCTTAAAAATAAAATGATTAATAATACGGATAATAATGATACAGATTTTATTTTGCAAGTCGCAAAATGGTAAGGGAAGCTTCATTTCTTATTAAACGTGCAATGTAGAATAAAACACGATTCATTCATTTATTAGACGGCGCACCTCGATAGTGGGTGGGTCCCTTCTACATTTTTCATGTTACATGGCTTTTTTTACTTTCGGATTTTTTATCCTTCATACTTGATTTTGGACAAGACGGTCCTGAAATAACAGTATTTGAATGCCGACCCACTTGCATGTGGTATCAGTCCAGTCAGTCTTATGATATGTTGATAATTTGATTTGCTCGTAATGCAGGTGATCAATTTTTTGTCTCCCTTGAATGTGTTATTTTTTATTAAAAAGTATATATTTAACAAACTTGATTGTGCACCACTGTGATTGAACTGCTAATAAGAAATAATAACATTGTTGTCAAACTTATAAAGTTTCGATAACGAAAAACGTGTCGGGTCACCTGCAGAACTGACCAGATTGAGCGATATGCAAATTTTGTCCCACGTTATTACGTAAATTAGACAAGAAATATGCATATATATAGTGATAGGAAAATTACTAAAATGGAGATCCAATGTCACTGGGGCCAGTAAGTGCAAACCTCACCAAACAATGTATGTATGTTTACGCAATGAAATTTAGTTGAATCAAATATGTACTATGGTAAAATATTATCAATGGATTTATAACTACATTTGAATAAACGAAATATAAAATAAACTTAAATACTTATATAGATATAATACTTTGAGAATATAGACCCTAAATATAGATTTGAAATCAATTACCCTAAGCGAATATACAAAAAAAATCGCCTAATAAATGACCATTCATGTGACGCTAGTTATAAGAAGAGAACTAATAAATCCAGGGACTAGTAGTAGTCCCTGGCGTCACTTATAGGCCCTTTGGGAGGACATCGGTTCCACCAGCATGGACTGAAGTCTCCAGTGGCAACTGATATCTTCGTTTTGCTAAATGATCAAAGGAAACACGAGATATACAAATATTGTATCTTCACATTAATTTGGAAACAAATAAGCATTTGAACTGTTCCATGATTCATAATTTTAAGTCAATTTCATCTTTTGATAATACACTATACCCTTTCATTTTATCTTACAAATTCAAAATGATAGGTCAACCACAACTTCATTCACAATCACGAGTCACGTCTCAGTCATTACAGTTTGATCAGCTCCTCTATACCTGCTATCTACGATGTTGGTCTACTGATAGATGGCTCAATGACGTACTACTTTCAATGACAGATATCAATCCAACGCTGTACAGTCTACATTTTGCTTGGTGTAAATGTCAGCGTCAGCATACACTCCAAAACCCACTATGGATGGGGGGAGAACTATGTCGTCTGACGTCTGAAGGCCTGTATCCGTGGTGTTGTATAATGGACCTACGTTTCACTGTCTCACGACTTTGGTCCTGATAATGCTTCCAGTCATTGTTATTACTGCATCCAAGACTCATCGACCAGTAATTCATCATCGTGGTTAACTGGCTGCACAGCTGACCTACCTGGCCCCGAAAACAGACGTTGTGAAAAGGAACTTAAAAACCAAACAACAATAGTCAATAAAACAAAATCCTTCTACGCAAAACCAAACTTGCCGCCTTCTTCAAGTATCCGTTGATAAATTTAGAAATTACTCCACCTCCCGCAGACAAATATGACCTGAGGTTGCCTTAACTGACCTTTCATTTGTCTATTTTGGTCATATACCAATCATGTATTCAAGTATTTGAGCATATTTGGCTTCATTTTTTCAGTTTAAGTGTTTCCATTACAGGAAAATCCAGAAAAGCGTTTCGAACGTTCATTTTCTAGCACTGAGTTGATACCACTGCTGGTAGAATGCAAGCTCCAGGGGGTATCATCAGCTCAGTAGTCAGTGTTTAGATACATGTATTGTCATGATTTTAATAGATCATTAATTTCCATTGATAGATTAATAAAATATTGAAAAACTAAGATTCGACTCCCTAATAAAGAGTTCAACTTAGGTAGAAGAGATAAGCCAGAGAAGCGCTATGGACGGAAGCAATGAAAACAACGCGTTCACTGAAAATATCTACTAAAATATTACTGATCAAGTCATTGTTTTTAAAATATTATTCATTCTGTTAATGGCTATAAAATCTTCATTTGATATTTTAGGTATTAAAGGGAACCTGTTGACTATCTTTTGGAGTATAAATTGGCATAAGTGTTCGGTGTGAGCCAAGGCTCCGTATTGAAGGCCGTACTTTAACCTATGATTGTTTTTTTTTACACATTGTTACTTGGATAGAGAGTTGTCTCATTGGCACTCATACCACATCTTCTTATTTATAACAAATGTTTTATCTTTGAATTGCACAGTTATAAAAACTCAGATTAATAGCTGAGTACACACATACACATATCGTGATGAAAATCTGCCATATTTCTTAAACAATATATTGATAACATAACTTATCTAAAAACCAATTATTAAGATATCAGGCTTTTAAACAGTACATGCATTTCATTCATATATCATACACAAATGATGCTGAGAGAGATTGAAGATCTCGAAATATCACAAATATCAAAGAGATAAATTACGCGTTTTGGGAACATACAATCTGAAATAATGCATACTACACTAACATCCTAATACATTTTGATCTTACGCGAAGTAAAGCCATCGACATCCGGTTGTAGGACGACATAGCTCTCTTTCAGTAAAATACAAGACGTGGCATGATTTTATTAACTATTTAATCAAATCATTTTACTCGATACCGCCTCGGTGTTCTCGTGGTACCGTGCTCGCCTTGAGTGCGGGGTTTGTTGATTTAATTCACGGCTGCGTTGAACCTAAGACTCAAAAGTTGGTGTTGATGCCTTTACGCCAAACTTGCGGCATTTATAAAAAGTAAAATAACAAAAATACCGAACTCCAAAAAAATTCAAAACGGAAAGTCCCTTATAGAATGGCAAAATCAAATGCTCAAAAACATTTATAAGTTAGGTAAAATATAACTGTCAAATTCCATATGACAGCATTTCAGATGTGTAACATTCGAAACATTAAGCAGACCACATTCCACCTAAAATGTATGCGAAAAGAGAATGTATATATAGGCATGATATAAAAGTTCGACGAAGTAAACATATCTCATATGTCTTTATGCAAACATTGGCAAAACCACAAAATCAAGTGTATCTACAATTTTTCTTCAATCCACGAAAATTTCTGCCCACTAGAATAAATGAGTCCACAGTATTTGAATATTGCGTTTTGATTACAATTTGAAAAACATACCTTATTCATTAAATACTTTATTATTCAACATCAGTCATACCTTTTCATTTTTGTAATCATGAATTCATTACATAATCAGAAACAAGTGTAAATTAACATAACCCCTGAATGAACAGTAGTTTATCGATGTTCAAATTTCAACAATCGATTAAGAAGACAAATAACGAACAAAAAAGAGGAAAGATTAACATATGTTCAATATAAAAAGCTGTAGCAATTTTGTTTTCGTAGATATCATTATTGTACAATATAAATCCTTTTATCATTTGGGGATTTTTTTTATGCATTAATCAAGTAAGTGGCACTGTCTGCTATTTGTATTTGTTACAATATGAATAAGAAGATGTGGTATGACTGCCAATGAGACAACTCTCCATCCAAGTCACAATGTATAAAAAGTAAACAAATATACGTCAAAGTACGGCCTTCAACAAGGAGCCTTGGCTCACACCGAACAGAATGCTATAATGTGCCCTAAAATGACTAGTGTAAAACAATTCAAACAGGAAAACCAACGGTCTAATCTATATGAAAAACGAGAAACGAGAAACACCTATGAACCACACCAACAAACGACAACCACTGAACAACAGGCTCCATATTAGTAATGTGTAATATGGGAATAAGTTTTAAATAGTAAAATTCAATTGTGTGACTGAAGTCTCCAGTAGTTAATGATGTCGCCGTTTTAATATAGATAATTCGTTGTAAGCAATTGCATCAGCTGATCGGAGTTCTTTTACATGACAGTTGTTTTCCATTTGTTTGATGTGTTTGAACTTTTGCCATTTGATAAAGGACTTTCCGTTTTGATTATTCATTGGAGTTAGGTATTTTTGTTATTTTACTTTTTAACAATTATACAAACCATTTTAGGATTTCAATTTATTTTAATGTAACCACCCTTGGTGTTATGGCTCTGTTGACTAAAAGAACCCTTTGTGGTATAGCGAATCTGGTCGTTCTGTACAGGTTTTTATCACAAAATGTTTATGTTTTAGGTATTTACTTTTTTGGTCTCGACAGTGCATCAACCGAAATACTTGGCGTTCGCACTAAACTCTATAACAAACTTAGACCTTTATATTAAATTAATTCTAAAACATATGCAACTGAGTGGTTTATTGGTTTAGTTTGGGTTGCTGAAATGCTTAAATCATTATCAGGGTGGACATTTCTGTTGTTTATTCAAAAAGACTCGGTTTAGGTATGTTTGTTTTTAAAAAATCAAGCAAAATTATTTAACAGAGAAGAAAAAGGTATGATAAGCCCTTTTTGCCCCTTGAATAAAAGATCAAAAAGTATTATCAATGTATCAAATAACTTTCGTCTGATCTTCATGAGGCTTTCGTCTGATACTAGTAGTTATCAGCATTTGTCTTTTTTCTAACTTTTTTGCTTTTATAATACAGTCAATATGTTACTCCTATATTTAGACCTGATGAAAAAGTTTTGAAAACAAACTGTGAAAAGGGCCTCGCTTAAGGATTATGACGTTAATAATCAAAGATCAGCAGTAGATATATTTTGGTTCAAAACGTTTTAAGATTTTGGTGTGAATAAAATATTTGTTTTGTAAGGTTGTTGCTTGTTTTCAATTTTCTGAAAAGCTTATTGTAAATGCAACTTTATGTCAAATATGCCCGGGCAAATGTGTCAATTTGACTATGTTAATGGCGTATCACCATTATGATACCGAATATATCGAAATATCGAAACCATAACTTTTGGCTAGTATATACTTCTTGGAAAAAAATTGACAAAAAGTTTCAAAACAGTCTTTTTTATCATTATATTAATAATAAGACGTGAGCAACAGTATAACACCCCCCCCCCCCCCCAAAAAAAAAGTCTAATGCAGAAAATTTGAAGTGACTAAATATATTTTTTCTAAAGCTGCTACTCATATTCAATTTAACCAAAACAGTGTTTGAAAAGGCTTTTTTTTTATATTAATTTCGATATATTGATGACGCCAAATATGACAGTCTTCACCACAATGACCAGAATAATTCATCTTACTTATTCGTCAACAATATTAAAATAATTTTGACGCCGTTAAATAATTTTGATATTTTGGCAATTGTATTGACAAAATACTGGCGTTCTTTATTAACCCTCGACATTGGTACCTTTGTTTCTCCAGTTGTATTTTAGAACTAATGATTGTGTTATTTTCTATATTTCTTAAATTTTGTTTCACATAAATAAATGTGTTTACTAGATATCTTAGGTATTAAATTACTATACAAAAATTCGCAACTATATTATGAGACTCCATACAAAAATACATTCGAATCTCTATATATGGTTAATGTTGAATTTGCGAAATAATTTATAGGTTGATATATATATATATATATATATATATATTTCATATTTCATGTGCACTTAAACTTAGAATTTATTTGCCCAAATGTTTCAAAGAATATACGATTTCTTTGTTTAAACACGTCTTGATCAATAGGCACTATCAAATGAATGAGCTTTTGATATTAACTAAACCTGACGACAATTTTCAGATGTATTTCTTAAGCTAACAAACTTAATTATTGCCTATAATTGCTTACATTCACCTCATTTGAACTTTGGTGGATAGTTGTCTCATTGGTAACCATACCACATCTCCTTATTTTTATATAAACTATTGTACTCCGCGGTCATCACTCATTAATTTTACGAGATAGATTATAGGGATATTTGTAAAAATACGAATAAAGGGAAAAACAAGGCAACGAAAATGTAGGTCAATTAAGTAAAAAATTATTTTACTATCTAACAATGATGACAACTATCCACATCCAATCATTTTACATTAAGAAATGTAGCTCCCTCATTCAAAAGTCTGATTCCTTGTCCGAGCTTGGCTATACTTTTGGTCTTTTTCAGCTCTCACGTTGGTATATGCTTTACTTATTATCACTGAACATACATTAACTGTCGTAATGCGGTTCGGATGCCATAAAATTGGTACCGTTAGTTTTATTCCCAAACCATGATTATTATACTCAGTGCTGAAAAAAGCATTTTACTACAGTATTATTTTCCTAATCGTATTTAGAAATAAATTGATAAGCTAACGCATGTTACTATCTCAAAATAAAACAGTACTATGAAAATAAAATAGTAGAACAGATTGGAATTATGCAATTCAAGCTTTAAGGAGCCTCCCTGTGAAATATTAAATTGCTAAAAGAGTACCATGAATGCACGAATATCACATTTGATTTCTCGACAGAAGGGAAAGCTTCAACGTAATGTATATTTTGAATTACGCCCCTTGAAAGTTTCAATTTGAACAAATAATTTCTTTTCTTCAAATGTAACAAGTCTTCATTCCTCTTCTCTATGCACAAGATTATACCAAACATTTGATGCGAATTAGTCATTTAGATTTTTCTGCAAAATATTTCATATGATAATAACGTAACGTTTTGGTCAGGTATTTAAAAACTAAAGCATGTTTTCTGAATGGAGATTCAAAACCACTGGAGCCAGTAATTGAACCAACAAACCATATCAGGTCATTTTCGTGACACAAAGTATGATGTTTAATTCAATTGTGAAGTTTTGTATAGCTGAAAACTTGGATATCTATAGTACAGATTTTATTTCCAGATATGCTAATTGTAGTGGACGTTGTGCTTTATGAACACTTTGTGAGTTGAAATGAGGACACTTGTATACCATTGACAATGGTTTAATTATGTACTCGGAGCTGCTGCTCAAAAGGATGGTATATAAGTGAAAAAAATAAGGAGAATATTCGTAATATGGTGACGCCGTAGAGGAAACATTATTGTGATGCCCCAGATGTTTATTTATAGGATTATTGATGAGGTAGATTCAGAAGGGCGTCAGTTACAATTGACACATTATCAGCATTCTCATGGATTACTAAATATATACATAAGATATCACCAACATGTACAGAAGTGTCTGATGGTGTGACCGAAGTCTCCAGTGGGTAATGGTGTGTCCGTTTTGATGTTAGAAGTTATAGAGAAAGTCCAAATATTTTTTTTTTCATTTTGGAATGGTTATCTTTTCTTTTTTCACTTGTTGTACGTAATAATCCGCAGACAATATTGTTAGATCAAGCTTGTCACGGAATAGAAGTTCCTTCATAATAAAAGTTCCAAATGGAAAAAATATTCTGGAATATTATTTCCACTTGAATAAATATTACAGTAAATGTTCCTAACGGAACAAATGGTATAGAATATTTGTTCCAACAGGAACAGATATTATGACATTGTTTATAACAAAGTTTCCAGTGGAACTTCTGTAAGGCGGAACAAATATACGTTGACAAACTGACCATCTCCTCCCCAAACGATGTATTTATAATAACTATTATAAGATCTTGAATTTACAGTTCATTCAGATTTATGTTTTAAGTCATTGAATACGCACGTCTTTGTTGTAGTGGGATTGAAAGGATATTTTTGTGTTTTAAGTGGTATTTCGGGAGAAAAAAAATAATTATGCATATATGTTAATGGATTATATGTGTTTTTCGTTTGATAAATATTGGATGTAGAATCGTTAAAAAATTAAATGGTAAAACTAGAATACATTTCCAGGTATGTAACACTTTAGTTTTAATTTTAATTATTCAAATTATAAGGGTGTGCTCTATTATAAGTAATTTTGGAAACAAAATATTATTCTATATTTTTTAACCAATCTAGAATGAATTTCATAACAGCGTGGACATGGACACATAGTAATAAAATGTTATCGTGTGTATCACTGGCTGTCGACAACAAAGACTTCACGACATTACAGCATGTCAGGGGTCTCTCAATGGGGATATACATAATTACTATCTTTACACATGTCCATTCAAAAAAAAAGTTTTTGCATGAAAGTTTATAAGAATTTGTTTTGAATATATTTATATACTTTCAACAAAAAGTTTCCTTTGACAGAATGAGTATATTCAGAAGTGATATCACCAAGTTAACGAAAAAACAGTTATGTTTTTCATGCACAAACGTTCTGTGGCTCCTTAAAAAAATTAGAAAACATTTATTCGTACGAGTTGATGTTGAGTAACCTACGATCAACTTTCATACTAAGATTTTTTTTGTTGGAAATAAGAACCCCGGACCTTCATAAAAAATCGTTTTAGTCATCTGATCTGCATAATATTTTGCACGGATCAAATTTGAATTCCCATCGAAGACTCTAACGATCAGATTTTCGTGAACATTTAAATATCATTCATGATTGGAGTCAGAGAACTTTTTGTGGAAACATTGATATTTATTTTAGATTTTGTCATACCTGAACCCGTATAACAAAAGTTACGGGATTTATATTCTTTTACTACAAATTAAGCAGGTAATTTCAATGAATTTGGTCTTACTCAACTATATTTTTTGTTATTTGAGGACGTATATTTGAAACAGTTCTGCATATACGTTTATCATCTTAATAACGTGTTAAAGTGTTCTTTTATTTGTCTTTATTAATATTATTTTTACTGTTTGGTCTGTTTTTGGTGATATACATTTGACGTGGCTCTGTACTTATGCATCCCGTCATTGTGTTGATTGTATTATTTTTAATTTTTACTTGTGTGCTTTGTCCGTGTGACTCTTTATGTTTCTTTGATACATATGACGTGTCTCTGTACTTTAAACATCCCGCCATTGTGTTATTGTTCTATTATAATTTTTGCATACTTTCTGTGACAGAAATTCAACCAAGTGTTGCATCGGAAAGCAAACTGCGGACATTGTTGTTTGATTCTAATGACGACGATACTATATTTTATAAAATGAAAGTGCCTATGTTAATGTTCAAAGGGCAAAACGTCCGGTTGAATGAAGATGAACATTACAAAATAACTCTGGATTTCTGAAAAATAACGGAGAGTTTAAACAAAAGATTTACGTAACAGGTGTATTTTAAAACAATATAAAGACCTGATGTCAGCTGATGATGGTCTCAACTACCTTAATAAACAGACGTACCATGTTATAGTTGAAATTTGTGTACAAGGTAGAGAATTCCGCACGTTTACCATCACCAGCAAACGAAGCCAATGCTTGGTATACCAAATTATACAGAACTTCTCTTACATAAACAGAAGAGCCAAAACTGTCAATGGTCAACTTTTCATCTAGAGGTTGCACCTTCGTTTGAGTGCAAAACAACATAACTTCATATCCAAAACCTAGAAATTCACAATCAAAATGATCATTTAATTCATGGCAGTAAAAATGCAATGGCTACGTCTGTGAATGGTGTTCTCGAGAACTGATGGTCCACCAGCAATGATGTCAAACTAGTTAGCTGCGATATTTAGTAACGACTAATGTGAGATTGACACATGTTTCTGGAATAAAAAATTTCATCAAACACGCTTGAGACTTAAAACATTTGAAATCCGAAAACATAAAACGTTTTAGAGCATGAAACGTTACTTAGTACTCAAGAGTACAAAATTTGTACTTGAAAACCCAAATCCAATAAATTGATCGGTTGATGTCTTAGTCTGAGTACGGTAATTGTACTCAAAATCTTTCTGACGACAACGCATGGTTCTTCGGGTTTTTTTTCCGTTTGTTCTGCACTCTATTTGGATTTTATGAGTTTGACATTGACACATTTGACAAATCACTTAATGATGATACTATATATATATATATTCCACAGAGTGTGATAATCAACAAGAAGTTAAGCCTTTTCAACTGATTTTTGTAGTTTTTTCTTATCTTGTGCTGTTACACCACTGTCCCATGTTAGGGGGAGGGTTGAGCGCTCACAAACATGTTTAACCCCGCCACATTCTTTATGTGCCTGTCCCAAGTCAGGAGCCTGTAGGTCAGTGGTAGTCGTTGGTTCATGTCTGTGATATTTGGTTTTCGTTAATTGTTTTGTTATAAACTAGGCCGTTAGTTTTCTTTATTGAATTGTTTCATATTTTTCATGTCGTGGCCTTTTAAAGCCGACTATACGGTATGGGTTTTTCTCATTGTCGAAGGCCTTATGGTTGCCTATAATTGCTTACATCCACTTTATTTGAACTTTGGTGGATAGTTGTCTCATTGGCAATCATACCTCATCTTCTATTTATTTTTTATATTGGTCTACTAAAAGGAACATAAGTAAACGAATGCCAATGACGTTGGATAATACCTTAATTTATACAACTCCACTCCTCTCCTGTAGTATATCTACTATCTATTGTCAATCCACAAGTAAAACATATTACCAAAAACATTATAATCCTTAAGTTACGTTTATGTTCCAATTGTTGTAGCAACAATCTCGTATTTTATATCTTTCCCTCAATAGTGACATCACCAATGAGAATATGAGCAACAAGGCAGTGTGGAGTAGGATCAGCTTACCCTTGAGGAAACACCTGAGATCAAATTTTGGTTTTTTTATTGGTGGGGCATATTTTGCTTAGTCTTTAGTTTCCAATGTATAGTTCTGTGGAGGACAGCTGTTTGACCTTTTTCGTCGTTCAACATATCCTGCCAACGACGTATGATGTTTTATTCTGTGTTTGTTTTCTGCCTTTTTCTACAATAAGTAGGTACGCCAAAAACAATTTCAGTCGATTATTAATCGAGTGTTCGAACAAGACGCAGTTGGAACAACTATAGCGACCTCAAGTGATGGGTGAATTACAGAGCTTGACAAGAGAAATCAAATCTGTAATTTGATTGGCATAATTAATAACATGATTTTGACGTGAACGTAGAAAATGAAGAGAACAAAGAGTTATTTAATTCAAAACATCTGAGTAATGTACAAAGAATGACTTACTTAGAAAATGAATTCAATAAACGTTAGCCTTCGAAATCTGTAAAA
The DNA here is from genome assembly GCF_021869535.1 of Mytilus californianus. NCBI lineage: Eukaryota > Metazoa > Mollusca > Bivalvia > Mytilida > Mytilidae > Mytilus > Mytilus californianus. The sequence goes on along the minus strand of NW_026262679.1, from coordinate 51,796,882 downwards.
TTAATATTAAACCTATTAATTTCCATAACCATTAAAATTGATTTTGAAACCTATGCAATAATGTATTTTGCACCTAAACCCATATATATGGCCAACGGCATAATGACATAAGAAAACTTAACAAAGATTCCAGACTTATCATTTGGTACGCCAGAAGCGTGATTCGTCTATGTTAGACTCATACATGGCACTCGATTCAATACAGTTGGAATTTCAAACTTAATACGACGTTGAAAAGCATTGTAAACCAAAACGTCTGAAAAGTTGTGCCAAACACGGCTTATGCTATCTTTGCTCTGAGGGAAACAAAACTTTGTGTTTTGAATGATTTAACATTTTAAATACAGGAAATTTTCATAAAATGAACGTATCAATGATATTTCATTTCAACACAAAAGTGCTGACTAAAGGGCTATAATAAAGAAGAAGTACCCTGGTGAACATATAGGTTTGTGTGAACATTTTGATATACAGAGAACGAGATAAAACTGAAAGAAAACTTTTAAAAAAAAAACTGTACAAGTCAGATTGCAAGCTACTGTTGCTCTCAATATTAACACAAAATGAATAAATGTATATGTGGAACATAGTAAAGTCAATTATTGAGAAAACCTCTTCAATGCTAAGCTCACCAAGCCTTATTTACCAAATATGAAAATTCTGACGATAGATTAGATGTTTATGCTTCAAATTATGCTAAAAGTCATAAGTAGTTAAAAATACTCTGATATTCAGATAAAAGCAGAAACATATTATATAGCAAACAGCGTATCGTGACATATTGAAATATTTTATAAGAATAGCTCTGATAGTTATAATGAACCATATACAAAAGATTTAAGTGAGTGGAAACAATCAATTATGACATCAATATTAAAATCCGGAAATTTTTATAGACCTCAGCCATATATACCACTTCTCATTACATATAACTTCGTAACGATTAAGATTAAGATAGTAAACAACCGACTACGTTGGTATTTGGGAAAACAGTTTATATACATCGAACCAGATAGAATTCAGAAAAAATAGTCCGAATTGATTATAACATACATCCATCAAATCTAAAAAAAAAAAACGGTTTAACTATTGAAAGATTCTCAGAAGGTATTTGATATGCTGTGGAAAATGAGTTGTTTATCAAAATAAAATAACTGAGGATAAGGGAAAATTCTCTCATTTATAACTGTTTAAGTGTAGAAGAATATGAAACAATCGTAGTGTTTGGCATTTGACATTATTTTAGGATAAAGCATGATAAATGTAGCATATCCAATTAGTTTTAACAACATCATGGTGTTAAATTAGATATATGCAACAATCTTACCAATTTGCAAAAAGATGTTTTATAACAAGGTTTCTGATACAATGATGTTGATGAGAGTACTATTTTTTAGAGAATGCACGTGTTCTATTTTGATTTTTCAAAAAGCTTTATGTAACATGGGAATTTAAGGTCAAATATGTCAATATTGCTATGTTAAATTACTGTAAATATTCATCATTTTTCATCACTCATTATATTTACAAGATAATTCTAAACATGTTTTATCAAAATAAGGAATTAGTTGTAAAATTAAGCTACAAAACCTTATCTTAAGAAGATAAACGTAGACCAAGTCCTCGAATTACAGTAATGAATCAAACAGTGATGTCAAGTCTGTATTTACTAGGGATGGCAACGAGTACTCGATTGCTCGAGAAATCGGGCGGAAGATCGTGTACGCGAGTGCAAATTTCATACTCGAATACTCAAATTTATTGTTTCTGACGTGTTCCCCTCCGCAATATTTGAAATTTCTTTTTTGTCGTAACACGAAAAGTGTTCCCGTTAGCGTTGATGTAGCAAGATAATCAGCACATAAAAACTACAATAGATATTTCCCAAAATCGGTTGTCTGGACTTATTTCAAAAGATTGTCAAATGATCACACAGTAATTGTACGCAGTGTTATACTGATTTAACGTTGTGGTTCACTACAAACATCCATAACCATGGTAAAATGAAACATCTTGCTCAAGGCCCTTCAAAATCATATGGAAAACGCTGATCTATCTCACATTTGTTATACATCGAACCAGATAGAATTCAGAAAAAATAGTCCGAATTGATTATAACATACATCCATCAAATCTATTACAGTGGATTCATTTGTTTTCGAAGTTAAAAATAAATTGGATAAATTCCGAAGAAAGAAACAATCGATCAAAATGACGGGATAAAAAATTGCTGAGTTCACGAAATAAACATAATTAAAAAGAAGCAAATGATGCTGTTTAAACATAAAAATTCATTACAAATTTTAAAAGTATTATAATGAGTGCATTTATATCGACAATACTGTATTTGATTAAATATTGATGAATTGTACAACTAACCAGATGAATTTATATTTTTCGCTAAGCAAAGAAAGCCACCACGCCATGTTTATCAAGGATTACGCCCCTTGAATGTATACATTTACACAAAACATCCTTTCCGTCAAATGTATCGATTTTTATATCACCTTCTCTTTAGGCAAGAGTATATTTAGGTAGCACGGTAGTATTTGCATTCCAGAATTTAGGTTGCTCTTTTGTGTACCCTACTTAAGTCAATGTATCGGAACATTATGATTGGACAAAAAATACAGTATCTACTGCACATACTTTCCCAAACTGAGGGATGAATCAGGTGTAGAAAAATATGAAATAATTTTACATACAGATGAAAATGAATTTTTGAGAATTTTTAAAAATTTTGTATTCACTGCACGCTAAAAGACCTAAAAGCACTGGTGGCCTTAGGTTCTTAAAGATAGCAAAAAAAGTAAACGGTCATGATTCATATTCAAATTCATTTCTGAATAGTAAAATGAAAGTACTTCAGTTAACTGTGAATGTAGAATTTTTGGCAGTGTTAGAAAGTGGTGAAAATTCTTAAAAGGTATCATTATCCCTTATGGGCCAGGAAATACTACCGTGCCACCTTAAGGGGGATATACATGTTAACACTAAATCAATGAAGGATTTTTTTTACCTATGCAATTTGTTAGTTTATCAATAAAAAGTTGATTAAGGGCAACGATGATAAAAACAGCCCTTAAATTCCACCCCTGGGAGTGAAAATTGCTGATTCAGCAAATTTTGCCTGATCTGTGGGTAATAAAGTAGAATTTTACCTAGAAAGTAGAACTTCTTTATTTTTATGTAACTTGCAATACATTTTTTAATTATAAATGCTCGCTTTAACTTTTCGCAGTGACTGACACATGTGCAACCACTGGAATTTGAGACCCGATATATTTTATTTGCCTGTACATCATATTATTTTCACCGAAATAAATAAATTGCATAATTTCTTATTTTTTTCCACACAAGTACATCTTTACTAGTTTTGTTTAGGTTTAGTTTGTAGTTCTGTGGTAACATGACACCAGTATGTGCTTTTTTGGAACCAGCAAGTGGTTAAGGGGTCCTTACTTATTCATTTAGCCCTCATATTTGGCTGAAATAGAGATAGCAATATGGGTTTCTTTACACTGACAAGACATTTTTTTTGACAAAAAATGTAATTATGATTATTTATCAGCAAGATTAAATAGTTTATTCATTTTCCATGCAAATGTCATTAATTTGTTTTGGTTTTTAAAAAATTTTGTATTCACTGCACGCTAAAAGACCTGAAAGCACTGGTGGCCTTAGGTTCTTAAAGATAGCAAAAAAAGTAAACGGTCATGATTCATATTCAAATTCATTTCTGAATAGTAAAATGAAAGTACTTCAGTTAACTGTGAATGTAGAATTTTTGGCAGTGTTAGAAAGTGGTGAAAATTCTTTAAAGGCTATCATTATCCCTTATGGGCCAGGAAATACTACCGTGCCACCTTAAGGGGGATATACATGTTCACACTAAATCAATGAAGGATTTTTTTTTACCTATGCAATTTGTTAGTTTATCAATAAAAAGTTGATTAAGGGCAACGATGATAAAAACAGCCCTTAAATTCCACCCCTGGGAGTGAAAATTGCTGATTCAGCAAATTTTGCCTGATCTGTGGGTAATAAAGTAAAAATTTACCTAGAAAGTAGAACTTCTTTATTTTTATGTAACTTGCAATACATTTTTTAATTATAAATGCTCGTTTTAACTTTTCGCAGTGTCTGACACATGTGCAACCACTGGAATTTGAGACGCGACATATTTTATTTGCCTGTACATCATATTATGTTCACCGAAATAAATAAATTGCATAATTTCTTATTTTTTTCCACACAAGTACATCTTTACTAGTTTTGTTTAGGTTTAATTTGTAGTTCTGTGGTAACATGACACCAGTATGAGCTTTTTTGGAACCAGCAAGTGGTTAAGGGGTCCTTACTTATTCATTTAGCCCTCATATTTGGCTGAAATAGAGATAGCAATAGGGGTTTCTTTACACTGACAAGACATTTTTTTGACAAAGAATGTAATTATGATTGTTTATCAGCAAGATTAAATAGTTTATTCATTTTCCATGCAAATGTCATTAATTGTTTTGATTTTCTGACAATGAAAAGCACAATAAAGGTAAAATGATTATGTAAGAGGACATAATTTAACTTAATGCATACATGAGAAATAGACAAACAGTCAACTTAGAGATATATTCTAGTACATGTATTGTCAAAAAGATTTTAGAATAATAGTTAACTGCCATCTAAAGAATCTTGTTGTGTTGCCTTCATAATCTGGCAATGCTTAAAGTAATGTAAGACATGCTGTAAAATGTGGAATGGACTTTAATATCATTTTTCATTATTTGGTGCTTAACTGTTTCTTTTAGTCAGATTAACTATAAATAGAGTTGGCAATCCAATAATTCCTCCTCAATCACCATGTTAGACTTCTGTGTTGATTTGAAACATCATATATTTGATTTTTGTTCACTCCTCAAGTAAAAATGGTAAGATGATAAAAAAGTAAAAATCTGCCAGCTTGGGTAGGGGTGTAATCTTTCATTTTTTTGGTAAGAAACAAGTGCAGACTAGTATTCTTTATTGTAATATGTTACGTAGGAAGAAGGCTATGTATCATAGGTGTCATGACTGATTTCAAGTTTGAAATGTCTTGGTTAAGGTAGCACGGTAGTATTTGCATTCCAGAATTTAGGTTGCTTTTGTGGGCCCTTCTTATTTCAATGTATCTGAACATTATGATTGGACAAAAAATACAGTATCTACTGCACATACTTTCCCAAACTGAGGGATGAATCAGGTGTAGAAAAATATGAAATAATTTTACATACAGATGAAAATGAATTTTTGAGAATTAAAAAAAAATTTGTATTCACTGCACTCTAAAAGACCTAAAAGCACTAGTGGCCTTAGGTTCTTAAAGATAGCAAAAAAAGTAAACGGTCATGATTCATATTCAAATTCATTTCTGAATAGTAAAATGAGAGTACTTTAGTTAACTGTGAATGTAGAATTTTTGGCAGTGTTAGAAAGTGGTGAAAATTCTTAAAAGGCTATCATTATCCCTTATGGGCCAGAAAATACTACCGTGCCACCTTAAGGGGGATATACATGTTAACACTAAATCAATGAAGGATTTTTTTTTTACCTATGCAATTTGTAAGTTTATCAATAAAAAGTTGATTAAGGGCAACGATGATAAAAACAGCCCTTAAATTCCATCCCTGGGAGTGAAAATTGCTGATTCAGCAAATTTTGCCTGATCTGTGGATAATAAAGTAAAAATTTACCTAGAAAGTAGAACTTCTTTATTTTTATGTAACTTGCAATACATTTTTTAATTATAAATGCTCGCTTTAACTTTTCGCAGTGTCTGACACATGTGCAACACTGGAATTTGAGACGCGACATATTTTATTTGCCTGTACATTCTATTATTTTCACCGAAATAAATAAATTGCATAATTTCTTATTTTTTTCCACACAAGTACATCTTTACTAGTTTTGTTTAGGTTTAATTTGTAGTTCTGTGGTAACATGACACCAGTATGAGCTTTTTTGGAACCAGCAAGTGGTTAAGGAGTCCTTACTTATTCATTTAGTCCTCATATTTTGCTGAATTAGAGATAAATAGGGGTTTCTTTACACTGACAAGGCATTTTTTTTTACAAAGAATGTTATTATGATTGTTTATCAGCAAGATTAAATAGTTTATTCATTTTCCATGCAAATGTCATTAATTGTTTTGATTTTCTGACAATGAAAAGCACAATACAGGTAAAATGATTATGTAAGGGGACATAATTTAACTTAATGCATACATGAGAAAAAGACAAACAGTCAACTTAGAGATATATTCTAGTACATGTATTGTCAAAAAGATTTTAGAATAATAGTTAACTGCCATCTAAAGAATCTTGTTGTGTTGCCTTCATAATCTGGAAATGCTTAAAGTAATGTAAGGCATGCTGTAAAATGTGGAATGGACTTTAATATCATTTTTCATGATTTGGTGCTTAAACTGTTTCTTTTAATCAGATTAACTATAAATAGAGTTGGCAATCCAATAATTCCTCCTGAATCACCATGTTAGACTTCTATGTTGATTTGAAACATCATATATTTGGATTTTGTTCACTCTTTAAGTAAAAATGGTAAGATGATAAAAAAGTAAAAATCTGCCAGCTGGGGTAGGGGTGTAATCTTTCATTTTTTGTTTGTAAGAAATAAGTGCAGACTAGTATTCTTTATTGTAATATGTTACATAGTAAGAAGGCTATGCATCATAGGTGTCATGACTGATTTCAAGTTTGAAATGTCTTGGTTAAGGTAGCACGGTAGTATTTGCATTCCAGAATTTAGGTTGCTCTTTTGTGTACCCTACTTAAGTCAATGTATCGGAACATTATGATTGGACAAAAAATACAGTATCTACTGCACATACTTTCCCAAACTGAGGGATGAATCAGGTGTAGAAAAATATGAAATAATTTTACATACAGATGAAAATGAATTTTTGAGAATTAAAAAAAAATTTGTATTCACTGCACTCTAAAAGACCTAAAAGCACTAGTGGCCTTAGGTTCTTAAAGATAGCAAAAAAAGTAAACGGTCATGATTCATATTCAAATTCATTTCTGAATAGTAAAATGAAAGTACTTCAGTTAACTGTGAATGTAGAATTTTTGGCAGTGTTAGAAAGTGGTGAAAATTCTTAAAAGGCTATCCATATCCCTTATGGGCCAGGAAATACTACCGTGCCATCTTTAACATTAAAGATAAAAAGTCATATTGATTTCTTCTGTATTATTTCGGCAACACAGTAGAATGAAAGTAACCTTTTACTATATTTAAATATACCGAAGACATATGATTATACTTGAACGTATTTGTTAGGTATATTAACATCCAAGCACACTTCCTGAATGGAGATTCAAACTCACTGGGGCCAGTAAGTGAACCAACAACCATATAAGATCATTACCGTGATGCAAGGTATGAAATGTGATGTGTAAATCAATGATCATGCAGATTATTGATATTCTAAGTTTATTGTTTAGCTCTGCATAAATGTTGAATTAAGTGCACAACATGTACCATTGTGTGTTATATTAAATGATTTCCATTAAATTTGTTAAATATACCTATTAATAAGTCGTAGCTAATGATGAAGTAATATATATGTAATATTAGAAGTATTACAATAATGCGAAAAATAGATAATTCTGTTGGCATGATATAATGCCGTTTTAAATAAATGCAAAACATGTGTTAATCATCGACTGAAAGGTATATGGATACGCTATAGAAATCAACTGTGATGCCCAAAGAGCTATTTGAGATATAAGTACTATCGTACTATTGAAATAATATCGTTTAGATATTGAAGGGCATCACTTACAAGTCCGCCGAATGACTGCAGTCTCCAGTGGGTACTGATGTCTTCGTTTTGCCATTTGAGGAATCAAAATATTTAGACTTAATAGAATCAGCTGATTGTATTTTCATTCAAAGTTATAACCAGACTTACAATAGTGTGTGTAATAAGATTTTATGAGGGAATTCGATGTTTGCCTTATCACTGTTCAATTAAACGCATTGTATGACAATACTGCTGAATTACTTACAATTAGATGTTTTGCAGTATTTCTTGAAATTATTTTGCTATGTATATGTGTATTATTTGTTAATTAATCAAATAAAAAGTTGAATATGGTGTATAAAGTACAATTGTGTTGACTCTTAAAGCCTTAACTTTCTATTGCTTTAAATACGGTAATGAGAGATTGAAAAACTATGACAATATATACACATACGTTTTTGTAGATCAAGCAAAAAGTTTGGTTGATTATTGTTTGGACGTATTTACAAGAAATCAACTTAAAACATCAGTTATTTTCTCCTTACCCAATTAACCCCAAACATTCATTTTGAAAAGACTTGTCATTGAATCTTATGCAATTCGATCGGTTGAAGTGTTTATTGATTCGCCTTTACCTGTTAACCTGTTGTAGTGTTCCCGCTTCAGGAAGTGAATATGAAACAAAATGTATATAAAGACAACCCTGAAGATTAACATTATCTAAGAAATAGCAAAAATTCTTTTGTTTGTAGATAAACATTTATTGTTAAGATATGTTTTTCTGTCTTTCTTCTACACTTAATGTACATGTCTAATTTATATGATAAAAAAAACAATGTTGGTATACTTGATATGTCATAATCCAACTGTATTTAAAGTTTCTTATTAGACAAATTTAAGCATTCAAAATATATAGTTATATTCTGTATATGAAAAACCTTTGCTTGGATCCGTCATGTTTCAAAGTATGTTAATTTGTGCTGTATTTGTGTTCTGTCGTAAATGAATTTTAGCTGTTCGTTGTTATTCTGTGTTTGACATGTTGAAATGTACTATTATATTATTTATTTATGTATTGCTCTGTCCTGAATGTTCTTGCATTTATTTGTACTGTATTCCTGTCACGTAATGTTGTCATTTTAGCGGTATTTTTAACATTGCCATATAAACGGGAGGTTTGGCTAGCCATGAAACCAGGTTCAACCCACCATATTTTTTTTAAATGTCCTGTACCAAGTCAGGAATATGGCAGTTGTTATCAAATAGTTCGTTTCTATGTATGTTGGCGTTTGTTTTTGTTGCACTGCAGTGTTTCTTTTGTTCCGTTGTTTTCCTCTTATAGTTGATGTGTTTCCCTCGGTTTTAGTTTGTAACCCGGATTTGTTTTCTCTCAATCGATTTATGACTTTTGAACAGCGGTATACTACTGTTTCCTTTATTTAACTAGAACTCTCAACTTAGTATTCTAGCAAATAAATGATTTAGAGCTGGATTCCAGTCACAAGGTGTTATTGTCACATTATAATAATATGGCAAAAGACCCATAACCACTGTAAACAAAAGGGCAGTTCTTGTCTTGCTGATAATTTTTGTTATTTAAAGTGTGTATCTATCTTTTTTTTAATTTTCAAGATAAAAGGCAAAAATGCAGAAAAAATGTAAAAATCGTAACCAAGAGCAAGCATTCCAACAAGGACAATTTAGGCCATGTTGACATATTTATTACATTTGCTATGTAAAGAATCAATCTATCTATAACAGTTTTCAAAGTAATAAGCCAAAACACTAAAAATTGGTAAAAATCAATATTTAAGATCAATTACTCAAATAAAAGAGTAAACTGACAATTTCGGTCAAATTAAAGTAATTTGTAGGTCTTAATCTTTGGAACAACGCAAAGTCTTCAACAATAGACAATAGTCCATTGAGGTTGTGAAGCCCTAAATTGTCTGCATTTGATAGCTTTAATGAATTTCTTATAATCGTAGAAATATTTGTGGACAATTAAAGTTTTCCAGTCCTTGAATTGAAACAAGTGTCAAAAACGTTACAACAATATTTGCTTATCTGTAATCAGATTTTGAACTTATAATCGTGTGTTGTACAATTCTTAACATACCACGATAATATCCTTTAACAGATTATTGTTGAAATTACTTTATCAGCGAGAGTCTTTTTTGGGCAATTTTCTTTACACCAAACGATTCAAATTTATACGCCTGCTGAAAGGCACTCCTAGCTGAATCTTTATCTCCATCAAGCTGAAATGCTATTCCAAGGCAAATGTACGAGATAGCTTTTGCCGTTAGAGTTTCTATACGGTCTGATTTCTTTATATTTCTTTGAAGATCTCTTAGAGAATCATGACGTTCTGGAAAATGATGTGACATGTCTTCTACTTCCATTTGTAGTTCCTGAGGTATAAGCGTTGACTTTGATTGAAACCGCACAAAATCACATCGCTCTATTTTCAAAAGCGGTAATAATCTCTTTTGGAATGATTTTACACTGCACAATCGAATAAATGTGTGTAACATTTCTGAATTTGGATATAGCTTACAGTTCACATAGTTCGATATGATATCGATTGCTCTATTGTATTGATGTGTCCTATAGAAAAATGACGCTATCAAAAGCCAACCAGATGCTGCATCATGGTAAATATTCTGCATCAAATCATACTGGCAGGCTTTGTATTTCAAGTAGCAGTTTTTGTTGCCATACGCCCCAGTTAATCGTATCGATTGAGCTTTCTGTGAACATATCATCGACATGCTGTATATATAAAGATACATTATTTTCGGATTTTTATAGGAAAGGAACAGATGCATTCCAGTAAAAGCTTTTTGTAAGTGATTATATGAGTTGAGCAAGGCAGCGTCTGTTCGAATTAATTTAGAAAAATTTAATTTTATTCTTTCTAAATATTTGATACAAGGTTCAGTGTAAAATCTTCGGACTTGCAAACAAAATATTTTTTCTGAAAATTTGAAACATCGCCATCCATGTCTATAAAGTGAACGTAGTGCATTTAACAAAACCTCACGTGCACGCCCTTTGACCCTATTCTCAAATAAATCGTTTTGTGGAATAAAGTAATGTGGACAAACTGAAAATTCAACATAATAAATCAGTCTTTTAAAACATCCCATAAAACAAGATATTAGGTTTGTAGGTTTCCATATGGATGGTTTCATTTCCTCAGAGATCCAGAAAACAAGAGTTTTTAGGATATAAGAGCAGAGTAATTCATGATATTCTACGTCTATGTGTTCATTTATTACGTCTTTCAGAAGAATTTTCATAAGACAATAGCACAACAGTTGTGTATGTTCAAAGGTATAAATTAATAGTCTCTCGCCCACATTGAAGGATATCCTCCATTGAAGTTCTTCTCTTGGTGATCGCTTATAACCTACTGGTACAAACAATACACCATGTTTTACAATACTCTGCTTGACCTCATAACTTGGCCATAAGTTTTTCGATCTTGTTATCCAGTTTTCTGCAGCAGATATCCATAATTTACTATGCAATGCGTATGCAAAATCGTAGTCTCCCTCTTTAGTCGAAAGACAAGGTCCGTGAATAATGTCAACACCGTTTTTACTGTCTAAAAACACCTGTTTAAAAAGTGCGTTTGAAAAGTAATACTTTCCATTTAACTCCTTACAGTGTTGAAATGCGTTCCTATTGTTAGAAAATAAAAGCAATAGCATAGTATAGCCTGGGTGTATTGTTTCAGTTTCCATTTTGAAATATGTTTTACAAAAGTCAAAAGCGAATTTTCTTTCTTCAGAAACATCGATATATGTTTGCGCTTGTACGATATCTATATCTCCTCCATGTAGATCAAGACCCTCTCCAAAACTTCCACCGGTAATAACGACGTTCGAATCGTTGGTTGTTAAATTGTCCCGAACATTTATCAAGATTCTTATTGTCCTTACATACTCTTCTGATCCAACTATATTTTGACACATATATTTGTACAGAGCTAACGACATACAGGTAGTGGTGACATCTGCAATAAAATTGAACATGATGCAGAACAAATACTCATAAATTTAAATTATACACTCTTTAGATTACATATTGCTCATCTGAATATTATTTACTCTAAAAAGTATGATGATTGCTGAAAATCAATAAGATATTTTTCAATTAAATATCGTAAATTTATTAGGATGCTGCATTTTGAAATATATTAGGTAGTAAGATAAAAGGAAATGTACAAATTGCCGATAAACAGGAAAAAAGAAGATGAGGTATGATTGCTAATGAGTTTGTTTTGCACTTGAAAAATGTTATTTATAGGTGTGTTTAAAAAATTGTATTGGTCTTTAGAATTAAAATTATATAACAAATGATAAACTTATGACTTTTAAAAAAGGGTCGCGAAAAATACCAAAGGGACATTCAAAGTCGAAAACAACCTGACAATTAATCAGTCTTCTAAAACAATTTATTAACCAACGTATTATACTAGGTTTAAAGGTTTCCATATGATTGGTGGTACTTCTTCGGAGATCCAGAAAAGAATGGTTAGCAGAATAAATGTGCCTAGAGATCTGAGATATTCTACGTCCATGTTTACCTTTAAGGTTCCACTAAAGCCAAAATATAGGACACTTCATAAACATCTAAACTTTGCCTGTATTTTTCAACCTATAATGAGTAAAGTCCTAAACTATGAGAACAAATGTTCATTTAAACATACTTAACATATACACACTGTGTAAATTGTAAATAAACTTGAAATTGTTATGTTGTGGCCAAACCGGTTCTTCGGGTGAACACTAAATTTTCAAAAAAATCTGGAGGCCTGTGAGACGACTTTATTTGCTTAAAATTGGTATGGACGAATACTGTTACATGTAATGCAGGGCAAGCTCATTTTGATTTGTCACATACATATGTTTTAATGGCACATTTGTCCAATTTCTGTATTGTACCTTCGATATTTGTTCACCTAGATACATGAAATTAACTGAAACTCGAAAATCAAAACATTTTCTGAAAAATCAACATGAGCTTGCCCTGCATTAGATATAACAGTATTCGTCCATACCAATTTTAAACAAATTAAGTCGTCTCACAGGCCTCCAGATTTTTTTGAAAATTTAGTGTTCACCCCAAGAACCGGTTTGGCCACAACATAACAATTTCAAGTTTATTTACAATTTACACAGTGTGTATATGTTAAGTATGTTTAAATGAACATATGTTCTCATAGTTTGGGACTTTACTCATTATAGGTTGAAAAATACAGGCAAAGTTTAGATGTTTATTAAGTGTCCTATATTTTGACTTTAGTGGAACCTTAACACATTGTTTTGAAAAATTTCATCAAACAATATCATAACAATTCAATTGTGGTAATGTGAAGGAATAAATAATTAGTTATTCACCAACAGTGACTGATAACGTCCATTCAAAATCTTTAAAACTAACAAAGAGGACGCCATATTTTAACATAAAAAAAGATATTTAAAAAAATAATTACACTATGTAATGTATAATTTTATTTGCAAAATGACGCATATTTTGTTCATATAAGTTGCCTCGTTACAATACATGATGACACTTTTCAAAAACGTTTGCTTCCAAATTTTACTTCTTTAACAGGAAACTTTAGTAGGAAGAAACTAGTTGAAACGTTGCACTGAAAGTCCGATCTTTCGCCCCTCTTTTATGTAACAAATAACTTATAATCAAATCTAACTTATAGGCGTTTATACGCCAAAAACACAATTATACTAGAAATTAGAAATAGCATCGTATATGTCAACCACCATTTCGTGTTGTAAATATGATTGTTTTCGTTAAATTATCATGAAAATACAGGCCATGGCAAGGTAAATTGGATTTTAAAAAGGCTTGGCTTCTTCGGACATAAAATATGAGAATGATTTTTTTCGACAAGAAACGTATGCTAGATGCCCGAGGTTGCTCTTTTTGGCAGTATTGCATTAAATTGCACAATGCAATAGAAATGTGTGTGTTAAATTGAAACTATGCGGCTAAAATCTTGTCTTGTTGAACTTTTTGTTAGACAAAATAGCTTCAACATGAACGCCTTTAATGAAAAAATGGTCTAAATTGTAATGTAGTGTGAAAAGTAAAATAACAAAAATACCGAACTCCGAGGAAAAATCTAAACGGAAAATCGCTATGCAAATGTCAAAATCAAAAGCTTAAACACATCTAACGAATGGATAACAACTGTCATAGTCCTGACTTGGTACAGGCATTTTCTTATGTAGATACTACTCATGTAAGGAATCTATTGAAAAATCCAATCAAGAAGATCTCGTGGTGCTGAACATGTTTTTGCTGTTTATGAAATTTTCAACCTAACCAGAAGAGTTTTAGAGGTATCAGATTAAACAATTGAATTGGTCAATATGGGAACAATAATTTCAAATAATCAAGGTCATTTCACTTATTCGTTTCTCTTATTTTACTGATCATGTTTGCGGTTCGCAGTTTTAAAGGGTTAACAATAATCATGGAAAGGTAACAATTGATATAATGTGTCGAGTTCTTAGTAGATCCGGTTTGGCTAATCATTTTAGGCTGGAAAAAGTTATACGGAATGACTCCAATGTGGAGTCAGTTGACAATATAGACTATTTGACTTATTTGATATTTTGTTTTGCTGTTCATTTAGCATGCAATTTGAAATTTCTTTCTATCAATTATAACAGCTTCAAAGACAAACCTAAAAATGAAAATATCGTTACATATCTGAGGACAATTTCTTTAATCAGATAGTTTTAGTCAAAATATACAGAATGTATATTTATTTATTTGTATTGGCATTCTTGAATTTGTTTTGGAGCCGACACATTATCTCGGTCTATAATATTTTTCAAGATATTCGACGTGAAATGAATGGGTTCTCAACTAAAATTTCAAATTCTCATGTACAGTTTTTTTCATACATTCCGTGAAATAACTAGGAAATAGCATAATCAATGAAAAGATTCTTATCTTGAATAATTTGTCAAAGTATTTCTCAATTTTTTAATTGCTTTCATATTTTGTATAAGGTAGCATCGTTTTATAGTACGTATGCTGTCTGTTTGATTTTATATTCTTCCAGCATTAAAATTTGATGTAGATGCTGTTGTTAAAATAATAATGTACTTAAGCATCTTACTTTTACTGGGATGCTAGTTTTGCATATTTTTTTTTTTTTTAATATTTTTTATTTTTTTGGGATGCTGGATTTCCTATATATTGGAATGCTGGCATCCCGGTTTATTGGGATGCTGTCATCCGGTTATATTGGGATGCTGGTATCCCGTTTTATTGGGATGCTGGCATCCCGTTATACTGGGATGCTGACATCCCGAAAAAGCTGAATGTTGGCATCCAAAAACAGTAGGAGTGCAGACATCGCAAAATATCCGAATGCAGTAATCCTACAAGTTCTGTTTGATACTGTTGGCCGAATTTCTATACATGTACTCCAATGCATAATTTTGTGTAATGCAAAAAATAAAACAACAACAAAAATCCGTTTGTTGTTTTCCTCCTAACACTTTATTTAATGACGTCAGGGATATTATGACGTAAGATGTGATTTACCATCATACGTAGAGATTCATGCAGAGACTGTAAACATGATAAGAAATCAATTCTTAAGAATCACTTGTACCGATATAAATAATTTTTGAAAAGTAATGAAAACAGATAACCCTTTTAATATTCTCTTATCTATTAGTTTTTGTAATGTTTAATACTGAAAGCGCTTGTACTATTTTTCTGCGCTAATTGCGGCAAATCCCACCCGCATGACGTCATGTACAAAATTTGTTTAAAATCGGCGAAGTGGACATGATTGCAAGGGGAAGGACGAAAGACACTTCTTTGGCCAGTATGCCGCAATTTATTATCATTTTAATATAACAGAAACATGTACGCAATACAATGCTATTCATACAGGTAAGTAGATTTGCTTATTTTTTACATGCACTTTAGACAGTAGTCCGAGATGTCTCAGATTTATCCATTCATAAGGAATTCTACTCAACTGTAGTGGTTTCATATACATATTAAATATTATCGGATGTCGAATTTTTCTATAGGAGACGATTTGACTTGTGACCGTCCGAGATTACTCTGACGTCCTACGCTCAGTCATAGGCCTAGCTTGTCTTGCAAAACAGCCGTTTGAAGTCCGATTAATCTCGGACTAGCATTTAAGTGACTTGATACGCCAGCCGGATTATAGTTATGATTACTTCAATTTCCAGACGGAAAATTACAGGCTAAATGGTTAGGCAACAATGATTAATGTCAGTCGCGAGATTCTCCCATGTCCTCGGGAGGGATGCACTTCGATCCGTTTTTAGTAACCAATAGACGTATTTACACTTGTATGCAAATTTGTCCGCCATTACGTAAAATCACACAGGTTCCCGTAAACTTTGACATAATTCAAAACATTTGACGTCACAAATAAAAAGTGATTGTTGCTTGACGTCAAAAGGTGATTCGGAGTAGATTTAAGGTCATTCGGAGTCAAAATACAGCTAAATACCAAAAGTGTAAATACGTTTATGGTGAATCCAGAACTTTCTATAAATGGGGTGGGGGCACTGAGTGACTGCCATAACAGAGGGGCCCGCTAAAGTCATCTTTTAAGTTTTAGTGATTACCTATATAACCGCCTATGGTAGCGATGAGCATCCGAGACAGACATACTTTAATATGAGAGTTTTTAACATTTTTTTACATTGAGTCTATGGCAGAGAAATTTTGACTTTAACAGTGCTTAGTGCAAAATTACCAAAAAACTTGAAGGAAGCCTATTTCTATAATAGGGTAGGTATGGAAATAGGAAATAGACATATTTTTTTTTTATTTTGCCTTATGGAAATATGTACACTATCATGACGTTATGCGTGATTTGAATAGTTTTGACAAAGATCTGATCGACGTGAACCCCACCGAGATGAGTAACAATATGGCCATGGCAAGTAAAAATATCGGGTCCGCAAAATTAATTTGTTTACCCCCAGCACTACGATCTATAGGAAAACCATTAAAATGCATCACTGGTAAGAGGCCTTTGAGTTCAAGAAATATAAAGAATGAAAAACTTGATTTAAGATTGGTTTTAGGTCTAGAAAATTGAATGTGTTGTTTGCCTCTATTTTTGCAAGAGTCTAAAACCAGTTGACTTGTGCACGTCCGAGATTACTTTGACGTCCTACGCTCATGGGCCTAGCTTGTCTTGCAAATTAAACAGCCGTTTGAAGTCCGAGTAATCTCTGAGTAATGGTATGATTGCTAATGAGACAACTCTCCACCGGACTGAGACCAAATAATATAGCACTAATAAGAAGTTAACAATTAAAGGTCAGCATACGGCCTTCAACAACGAACAAAACTCATACCGCATAGTCATATATGAATCAGAGTGAATGTTAAATTTGAAATACTATGTTTTAAAAGAAAGAAACGCATATCGTACATTACAGATTTACCGACTTCAAAATAAATTTACCCTAATATATTATATACATTTTGTACTTTAAGTTAGCTTACTGGAAGAAATTATTAATAATATGCTACATAGTTTTATGGGTCAAGCTAGTCTTTCAAAAATGCCTCGGTGTGATCTTTTCATAAATGATTTTAAGCTGATATTTTCGTGATTTTTTTCTTTTTTTTTTAGATACGAAGCTCGGTGGAAGATTGATAATAAAAGCAATACATAGCAAATTTGCAAAATGAATGAAAAGAAAAATACGAAAATTACGGAAAATGTAAATATCGCTACACGAGTTTTTGGAATGAAATTTCACGAAAATCGCTAAATACATGTAGGATGTATTTCTCAAAAAAACAAAAAAAACATTGATGAAATTGCACACTTTTCTCCCTTTCATATTGTATAGATCTGGATGTTGTTCCATAAAAATTCAATTGAATTAGTGGTTCATATGTGTTTTTAATAGTTTTTAACGATTACACAGAAACATCAGGCATATATTGGTGTGGATAACTTAAGTTAAAAGAAGTTTAAATGAAGGTTTTCTTCGAATAATAATGCGTTTTCTCGTGGGGAAGGGGGTGTGCAAGTATTTTTTTTTTATCAACCACGAGTGAGAAAGCAATCTTTTAATATAATACTACATCATTATGACATCATACATGAATATTTACTTTCTGTTCCCTAGTGTTGTGATGTTACAACGAAAAATTATTGTTTAATCTTTCATATATTATTTCTCGTTTCAGCATTTGTAAAGAAGTGGCTACACCTTTCTGGTTACTATTCATGTGTTGTGTATTAATGTATCGTAACACTTTATAGTTATTGGAGAGATTAAACTCAGACGACGAAACATCCAAACAGCACCAGATCATTTATGATTCCAGCTGATTTCAGATTACTAGCAATAAATGATAATAGAAAGTTAGAAAGTCCCAGTTCGTGTAACTGATTTGATTAAATGATTAACAAATATTGAATTATTAAAATACAGAAAAAAGATACAAGTTTAATAATGATTGTAATAAAGAAAATGTAAGTTTTGTTAATGAAATGAAAGACTCAAGTACTAGAAGATCCTGACATGATGTACTGACACATTGGAAGATGTATACAGCAAGTCCAGAGATACTGACAATATCCAGTACGTACAGATCAAAGACACTGTGCACCAGTATCGATAATATATATATTTTTTTAAATATTGCATTGTGGTACATGTTTTATTGTATACAGGCAATTGTGGAAAACAAATCACCTTAATTTATACATTGAATGCCAATGGGGTTTGTCATTGACACAAAATAAAATTATTATGTAGGCTTACATATAACACACCTCGTATTTAGCATCTTAATAAAGGTACAGTCACCAATCCGTTTTGTAGAGTGTATGTCCTGGATGACTTGGTTAATCAGACATTCCCAAGGTTGATGGTCATTGGGCAAAGACCAGTAAAAATTGGTTTAATAAAATTCATTTGATTAATAATATGCCTTTCAAAATGAGCAGTAAAATTTTTAATTTTGTCCAAATCATATGTGTGATTGTCCTGTAAAAAAAGAATCTAGTCCAGTAAAAAAGACTGTCCAGTTGATTTCTGAAAGCCTTGGAAACTATTAAACTTGATATCATTTCAGCAGGCTATTGCATTAAGCTTATTTTCAAAAATTGTATTCTATGAACATTTGAAACATGAGCATATCAGACTTAAAGATTGTAGTCCTGATGTCATCATATATAAATGTATTGTCTCGAGACCACAAAAGTCAATAACATGTATACAGGTCTTACATAATGGTAATCAAAGTCAGAAAAATAACATTAAAATTGGCCAATTATTGGAAACTTAGTACATTGACATAGTTTTATAAATATCAAATTGTTGACATCAGCATTCACATGGTGAACTAGCACTTAACGAATTAGATTCAGTATGTTGGTCAAGTATACATTTCACACACTCTGACCCATGATTTCACATTCTCAATATCCATTAAACTGACCACTGGACATGAACAAAGACAAATATATCATCTTCCCGGCATTCATCAGTAGTTTTGTTTCATGTTTACTGGATTGTTTTCATGTGCATTCAACACACATCAAAACCTTAGGAAATGTACTGGATGTTATATTGGTGGATTAATACTAAAATCCAGTTGATTAGGAAGCAGCATTTAAATTCGTATGACATAATGAAAAAAGGTATGTCTGAATAGTTGTGATACCAGAATCCCCATATTTTAGGATGCCAGCATCACGATATGTTGGGATGCCAGCATCCGGTTATTTTGGGATGCCAGCATCCAGATATGTTAGGATGCCAGCATCCAGATATATTGGGATGCCAGCATCCGGATATTTTGGGATGCCAAGATCCCGATATGTTGGGATGCCAGCATCCGGATATTTTGGGATGCCAGCATCCAGATATATTGGGATGCCAGCATCCAGATATGTTGGGATGCCAGCATCCAGATATTTTGGCATACTAGCATCCAAACTGATATGATGTCATCATTCCAATGTGATGGGATGCCAGCATCTAAAAATAATTGAAAGCCAGCATCCAAACGTTGAAGTATTCAATATGAAATTAAAAGAATTATATCAGCATCTGTCAAAGGTGAAGATGCAATTTTATTTTTTTTTCTTCATTATCCGCAGACACTTTTTTGAAATATGCTATATACAGAAATAAGAAGTGCTTTTTATACAAAACAATTTCACAACTACAAAAGTTATTAATATAATCGAGAGAGCATCCATGATATTTGAGAACCAATACAATCCATTATGCAGCATCTGCTATTCATAGAAATAAATGAATCAGTATGATGTTTTGTAAGATGAGCATATGTTGATACTAAAACAAATGCAATATGGTAGAAATATTCCGAATATGGAACATTGCCGTAACATTTTCTCTGGACATTGAAAAATTTAGTAGAATACAACATAATTTTACCTTAAAAATTCAAAAATTGTCAAAAAATTCTCTTTTAGCATATGAGAATTACAAATTTTAGTTGAGAACCCATTAATGTTACCCTGTTGTCCTATTGTAAGCGTTCCATGACGGAAAGACGAACAATTTACAAAAAGTTTCACATAAAACTAAAGACTGAGCACTAGCATGAATAACAAGTTAATGTTAAAGTGTAATGATTTTATAATCCAGAAAATATTATATCGTCTCTAAAAAAACAAATACTTACCTGCCATGTTCAATCTTTGTTGATTTACATTGATACTTTTCAATTAAAATTGTACAAGCATTTATTATTTTCGTCATTAAATGCCAGTATATGTAAAATCGATTATCAAAACTAGATTTATCTATTAACATACTCATTGGACGCATTTGTGAACCTTTCATGTGTACATTTAACAATTACAATATAATGAATACAGTAAAGTGTAGTTATACATGTTATATATAATAACATTGGGTGCACTCCTGCATAGATTTCACTGATAACTACGTTAAGTTTTTGAAATACTTGTGTAGTCTACATTCATGACAAATTCCAAAAGCTACATTTAAAACATTTTTTTAACTCTATGCAAAACATCTCTTTTATGTGTAATTATATGAACCATTTAAAAATTGAAAACAAATTGCCGTCATTCAAGAATACATTTGTCAACATAGGTGTTTAAAACAATAAATTGAAAATTTAAATCTATGCAGCCTTAACCAGTGTCCATCTCAAATAATACCTAAATCGTTGTCAAAAACAAAGCATGAGAATACTTTTGTATTGTGTGTATTGAAAGACGAAATTAAACGATTCTTCATAACATAAATTTTCTGAACCAGGTAGTGTGTAATTATAGAATAATGTAACGATTTTTTCCAATTAATTATGAAAGATAAATATCTGATTGGACAATTCAACATTGTACTTTTTTGTTGATTCCGTGCATTTTGTGTTAATCATTATGCCTTGTCACAATTTCAATACTTTCACTTAATTATTTTATTACCTCCTTAAAACCATTTAGTTATGCCCAATAAACGTTATGTTAAGTTAAGTGAATGAAGATAAATTTGGCCATTTCGATCGACCCTCTTTTCTTGAGTTGAACGCTTAGGGTTTTTTTTTTGTATCAAATTTTATTACCTCCTTAAAACCATTTAGTTATGCCCAATAAACGTTATGTTAAGTTAAGTGAATGAAGATAAATTTGGCCATTTCGATCGACCCTCTTTTCTTGAGTTGAACGCTTAGGGTTTTTTTTTGGTATCAAATTTTATTACCTCCTTAAAACCATTTAGTTATGCCCAATAAACGTTATGTTAAGTTAAGTGAATGAAGATAAATTTGGCCATTTCGATCGACCCTCTTTTCTTGAGTTGAACGCTTTGGGGTTTTTTTTGGTATCAAATTTTATTACCTCCTTAAAACCATTTAGTTATGCCCAATAAACGTTATGTTAGGTTAAGTGAATGAAGATAAATTTGGCCATTTCGGTCGACCCTCTTTTCTTGAGTTGAACGCTTATGGGTTTTTTTTTTTGGTATCAAATTGTTAATTTGATATTCATTTTTTCACTTCATGAAGATTTAATAACTTCTTCATGATCCCTAGATTTAATTTCATGCTATTGCATAATGAAGGAAGAATGAAGTTAGTCTTGAAATTGTAAGTTATCTTAACATGGAACTAGGTGTCCCTTAAACAAAAACCACTTTATTTTCTTCATTTTACTGTTCTTTTGGTTTTACTTTGCATTCGCATTAATCGAATCATTGTAAAAACATTTATAACCAAGACTCGCTTATACTTGAAATTTAAAGCACTGATAACAAAAATTACACTAAAATAAACAGCATAGTACCAAGGCTCATTACAGAAGATTTTAACTTGACAAATACTGTTGACGTTTAATGCTCAAGCAGCACATAAAGGGCTATATCGAAACACAGGGAAAGTAGAAAGAGATTG
Source organism: Mytilus californianus (assembly GCF_021869535.1). NCBI lineage: Eukaryota > Metazoa > Mollusca > Bivalvia > Mytilida > Mytilidae > Mytilus > Mytilus californianus. The sequence goes on along the minus strand of NW_026262679.1, from coordinate 51,774,618 downwards.
CATAAAAGAACCAGATTTTAAAATGTTTCAAATAAGGAGTTGGATACTCCTATATTAGTATTGTTTCCTTTGTGTTTGTTACTTCAATACATTTGACCTCGAGCGAACATGTTGACGGTTTATTTTTGAAACTTGCAATCAGTTTATAATGGGACCGGAATCAGATAATAACAAGATAATATTGAAGAAATGTGACTTTGTTTATTAAACCGAAGATATATATATATATATATATATATATACATCTTTTCCGCAAGTTTATTGTTTTCTGTTTGATATTAAATTAATATTTAAGATCCATTTTGTTACATCTGGTGATCATTTTATTTGGCAATCGCCAATGGCAGTCAGCAGGGTTTAAGAACATCCGTTGTTCGACCTGCTAGTCAAATGCGTTTTGTTAAAATATACTTTATCACTTTTTTGGTCTTTTGGAAAATGTTGTTTGTGCTGTATTTAGACCCCTTTACCAATAAATTTGTTTTGCATGCACACGTATAAAAATTGCGGTTTTTTATCCAACGCAATCATAGGTATGAACGTTGTTTTCAATTTAGATTTGTTTAAATTTTTTCGTTTGGGCTTGTATTATATTTGCCTTCGGGTTTATATGATCCGTTCATCCTATTTCGACTCTTCAAAATTCAAGAGTCTATCCTAAATTGAGGTAAATTATATGGCCTTCCAAATACCGTTTCGATTCCTAACATCACTGAAGAGACATTAATTGTCGAAATCCGGATATGTCTACTAATTTTTTGCACCTTTTGTTTGCGATATACCATCTTTTCCGCAAGTTTATTGATTTCTGTTTGATATTAAATTAATATTTTAGATCCATTTTGTTACATTGGTGATCATTTTATTTGGCAATCGCCAATGGCAGTCAACAGGGTTTAAGAACATCCGTTGTTCGACCTGCTAGTCAAATGCGTTTTGTTAAAATATACATTGTCATTTTTTTGGTCTTTTGGAAAATGTTGTTTGTGCTGTATTTAGACTCCTTTACCAAGAAATTTGTTTTGCATGAACACGTATAAAAACTGCGATTTTTATCCAACGCAATCATAGGTTTGAACGTTGTTTTCAATTTAGATTTGTTTATATATATATATATATATATAGACTTGGTTGTATATATATATAAATTTGTTTTGCATGCACACGTATAAAAATTGCGGTTTTTATCCAAATTTATAGGTTTGAACGTTGTTTTCAATTTAGACTTATATATATATATATATATATATATATATATATATATATATATATATAATTTTTCATCAATTCGACAGTCTTTGCTTGTCTTGATATCAATATATTCTGATGTCAAACAGATTATATCAAAACAATGCAACTTCATAATATATTAGATATTTTTTAACAAATCTTTTCAACAGATGACGACGGATATGTTCCAATTGTCGTAACCAAAATCCCAACATCTTTTCTTTGAATGTGAGCGACCGATTTAGACTGAAGTTTGAACTTACATGCGCAACACAACAGTTTGTGCATATAGAACAGGATCTGCTTACCCTCCCGAATCACATTACATCATCCCCACTTATTTTTTCGTGAGATTCGTATTGCTCAACCTTTAGATTTTTTCATTTGTATTTTATGAACGTCGCTTGTCTTTTGTTTGTTTATGTATGATTGAAAATCCCTTTGACATCGTCTGCCTCTCTAGCATATCTTTTTCACAAAATCGTTAATTAAGTAGGTATATTCACATATTATAACAATATGGGTCATAAAACAGGAACAAAAGAATTTTGCAAATGATTCTTTAGATCATTTCAGATGTATTCCTTTTAACATATGAAGCTAAACAATTATTGTACTCTTTAGTTACCCAAGGTAGCCCCGGTTTTTAGTGGTGTTTTTGTTGCTCAGTCTTGACTTTTTATGCTGAATTTTGTAAACTTTGGTTGTCCTTTCGTCGTTTTCCGTTTTTTGTCATGATTTCATCGTGCACTTTTCGATTTATGAGTTTTGATTTTCCCATAGGTATCTTCCGCCTAGTTTGATTGAGAGGTGGATTTTTGGTGTTGATTGCCTCTATCATAGCTATTTGCTATTTTGTGGCGCACATTTTTTATTGGCGAACAAAACCGGAGTGATCGGGAAAAATCATAGACTTTTTGCAGGAAAAATAGTACTCCTAGCACAATATCAGTGTTGAAAGGCTTAAGATTTAGTAACTAAACTGTTTAAACCACTCGACAACCGAGAGGCGTTTGTCTCTTTTGTCAACCTTCGTTTGTTTACAAGATTAATTTTTAGAAAAATCGTCAATATAAGGAATCAAGTGTCATATTTAGCGACAGGACATAATCTTAAGAATATGAATCAAAGTCCTTGCTTTACAGTCAAATCAAACAGTGATATAAATGTGTTACTAAAATTTGAATTTTATCAATTTTTCATTGAAGGTTTTTCTCTAAAAAGCAATATTGTCATGTCTATTTCATTCATAAATGATTTTTTTTTTTTTTTATTCAACAACAATATTGCATATGCTGTTAACAGATTTCTTCACTGGTACAGCTATTTCAGTGGAGATCCCTGTATATTAGTACCATAAGACCAGGGTATCTTCTAATTTAGTTAGTATGTATATTATATGTCTTTAATACATTGTTTATCATTAATACATTATTTCTCTAATTTTTTACTATTATAACTCTGAATATGAACTTAATATATATAGTTAAAAAAAAGTTTTCTTTAATATACAATCAATTGTTACTATCTGATAGATGTTGTGAATAAAACAGAATAACGGGTTATCTTAGCGTGTTCGGAATTTGGTTTGTGGTTTAATATATTTCCGGTATAACGGTTTTTCATTTGTTGTATTTTTGTGTGGATTAATTGCTTTCACCACGTGTCTCCCAAATATAATTGTATTAGGCACGGAAGGTATGTACAAAAAAAAATAATTTTGGTCTCATATAATAAGCATAATTTGTATATCTTCCGTATAATTTAAAATTACAGTATATAACTTTGTGGAAGAAATAAGAGGTACTTTCACTTTCAAAACTCATTAAAGTTGTAAAATGAAATGATCATCTATCAAACCGTTCTGTAAAATACATATATAATAACAATGTTGACAATAATATAACAATGTTGTCAAATATAAGAATATATCTTATCTAGTATCCCATTTCCTTCAGTATTAATATATTTTTTGTAATAATAACCCTTTTTTAAATTCTGACCTAAAAACATTATATAGATTGATATTTTTTGTCCTATATTCTGACAAATAATGTATTTTGTGTATAGTGAACACAATAACTGTAAGTAAAGAGTTTATTTCATAATAATGTTCATCATTAATTTTATATCCCCAGATTAAATTTTTTTCAATGAAAATGTGTCTACCAATCTTAGCTATTTCAAATAACTTATATATTTCCTCCCAAAACTCATCTAAAAAGTGGCACGTTACAAAAAAATGTTCATAGACTTAGTCTTCTGTAAGGTTACAAAAATTACAAGTAGAGTTATGGCTTATTTTCCATTGTTTTAACAACACTTTGTTTGGAAGAATAAAGTGTAATAGTTTCCATCTGCACATTTTCAGTTTATTATCTTTTAAATAGTTATGAATAAATTTTTGCATATATTGAGCTTCACTTTGTATATTTTCACATTTTAATATTCTGTTCCACTTATGATACCCTATTGGAATTTCTTTATCATATTCTATTAAAATTGTATAAATTTTCTTCGAATCTAATTTTTCTAGTTTATGTTTGCAATTATTTTTTAAACTTATATATAGTGAGTAATTTGTTAAATGATTTGTAGAAAAAGGGTTACGAATGTTACTCGTTCAAACGAGATAGCAGTGTTGCTGAAATAAACACAATGAAAAGTACATATCATGCAGCTTGAACATGAACAAGTGCATTGCAAAGATTGAAAGGAGTATTTCGAGTTCATGTATATATTAGATATGTTGTATTTGATTTTGAATCGATATGTATTTAAACTAATTAAAACATCGTTTTCGCCCATCAAATAAAGACATACGTCATATACATGCAGGATTATGCCCCTTGATTGTATCAATTTAAACAAAAGACCCTTTTTTTCAAATGTAACAAGGTTTTTATGTCATCTTCTCTTTACGAAAGATAATATTAAACATTTGTTGATAAATAGTCAAATAGATTTTTCTACGTAATTTCGACAACGCATAAACATGAAAGTAATTTCTTCTTATATTTAAATATACTGAAGCCATATGATCATACCTGAACGTATTGGTTAGATATATAAACATCCAAGCTCACTTACTGAATGGAGATTCAAACTCACTGGAGCCAGTAAGTGAACCAACAACCATATAAGATCATTAACATGACATAAGCAAAGTAAGTGAATACAAAAACATAAAAGATCGTAGTCTCGATGACAACAAAGTAAGTGAATCAACAACAATATCAAATCATAGTCGTTCAAATCGTAATCGTGATGAACGCAAAGTATGTTAAGCAACACACATATCACTTCATAATTGTGAAGTTAGCAATTGAAAGTAAATTAATTAACAACAATATGAGCTGAAAATCGTGAAAAAAGAAAGCAAAGTTAGTGGTCTAAACAGCAAATTAAACTTTAGATTATAATCGTGATGTTAGGACCGTTTGTGGTCCAATGATGAAATAATAATGTACTAAATACATATATGTTCAATGGAACAAATTAATTATAACACGCTATGTGTAATAAGATTTAAATATATTCATACCTGAATCGTAAATGATGTAATATTAATGTACTCAAAACTAATATGTAATATTAAATAATAATTAAATGATGTGAAACTATATATATATAATAGTGTAAGCATATAATGCAAACTTTAAACTTGAATACAATATTCATCTTGAACGCAATAGTGTAAAAATACGCCAAAGATATAACATGTGATGCCCAAAGACATCGTTGAATTATATATAATCGTAAATATATTAAAGGGCATCACTTACAAGAAGTCAGCTTATGGGGTGACTGGAGTCTCCAGTGATATTGATGTCTTCGTTTTACCATTTGGGAAACAAATATAAGACCTGAAAGTATCAACGGATGTTAGTTATTTTCAATGAAAATAAATTACCAATTTTGTTAATGTAGTTAATGTGATCTTATTGTAGAGAACAATGGCTTATGTGTTCTGTCCAATATCTTGCAAGTGACTTGCGATAGATAAGAGTAAGCATGATTTCTGGTAAAAAAAAATTCGAACAGAACAGGAACTGATTTTAAAAAGATACCAAATGGAATTGTCAAACTTACAACAGCATGACAAAAAGCACGAAAACGACCACAAGACAAACAGCAGTCTACTGAACACAACATAGAAAACTAAAGAAGGAGCAATAGGAATACAGCCAAAGACCAGGGATGATGTCGGGGACAAGACATGAATAGTTTCATTATCTAGGGACATTGTTATGTCAATTGTTTTGTTAATTCCAGATAGTCTGTTTTAGTGATATTTTTAAGGACGAACATGTTCCAAATTATCTAAATATAATTCAGAAGATATCAAAACGGTCTAATACATAAAAAATTACCCCTTTGCACTGATATAAACTTGCAGTTTCTAAAAAGTTGTCTAAAATTAGAATTATTTCGTTTGTCTCTCATATAACCCTTTTCATCTATATTTAGACAAAAGATTTTTTTATCAAAATTAGAAGCACATTCGCTTTTCTTGAGGATTTTCCAAATTAATTGCTCTCTTAAACCAATTGGGACAATCCTATTTATATGCTAGAAGTTGTCAATAATGGCAAAATGCACTATATGTCCGCTTTACTATGTCTACAAACATGATAACCAAAACAAAACCTGGGTATTTCCAATACACACGCATAATGCGTTAAAAATTAACCATATGGTGATCAACATCCATGATTTCATGGAACAGCATCAATATCATTGTATTTATCAGGTTAGAGATGTATACTCTCAGTTACTGTTCCGTTTTTAGATCTCATGAATTTACTGTTGAGCCGTGATTTAACATTTGTATACACATTACCTGGATCATAGAAGCATGAATAGTGTTACAAATACATGTTTACTAATGTCTTGTTATATCAGTTTTAATATTCCAATTTATTTTTTATAAAGATGCACAGTTTGCAATCTGCACAGTATGCGTTTCTTGGATAGTTTAGGGAAAGGAAATAAGTAAGAAAGAAAATTGTAAGGAGATAAGAAAAATTCAGACAAATGTTTAATTCCGTTTTTTATATATAACTATGTAAACAATATTCAATCACGCATGAGCACTTCAATCGACTACTTTTATCTGGTATGCTCTAAACCAAAAGTTCAATAAGCAATAATAAAAAATTTTGAGAGCATCAAATCAATAAGGTCATAAAAACTGTAAAATATCATTTGAACTAATATCAGATATACCAGTTTCCATTTTTCTATTTCATTTGTATTATGATATATGATAGATTGTACTGATTTTGTTTACCAGACAGGTGTACGTAATTTTAACCAATTTGGCTCTAAACGAAATTTGGAAGCCAAAACTCATATACATTTGAGAACATAAAATCTATAAGGACTTTTGAAAAGAATATCAAAACCTTAAGATTATTTTATTTGCCTGATAAAGTTGAAAATGGTTTTGGTACATATCTATATATCAAACTGGACGTTTACAGTAAAAACGTAAAATTATTTCTGGTGTCTTACCCTAGGTGCTAGCAATGACAATCCAGAAGCTTGGTAACTAAGTGGTTGTAAAATAAGTGTACGATGCCGTTTTCGTTGTATGAATTACTCTAGTATAGTGTAATCTTCAGCCGTTACGCTCGACACTAACTTTTTTTTTACGCCAAGTAGATAGAACAGTTAAAAACAACTTAATAAAAAAAGAAACCTATCCAGAACAGTACAATGAATTAAATATTCGTAGTCGAAATTAATTAGTATTTATTGAATAGCTTTTATAAAATTGAGAATGGAAATGGGGAATGTGTCAAAGAGACAACAACCCGACCATAGAACAGACAACAGCAGAAGGTCACCAACAGGTCTTCAATGCAGCGAGAAATTCCCGCACCCGGAGGCGTCCTTCAGCTGGCCCCTAAACAAATATATATATACTAGTTCAGTGATAATGAACGCCATACTAAACTCCAAATTGTACACAAGAAACTAAAATTAAAAATAATACAAGACTATCAAAACTAGAGGCTCCTGACTTGGGACAGGCGCAAAAATGCGGCGGGGTTAAACATGTTTATGAGATCTCAACCCTCCCCCTATACCTCTAGCCAATGTAGAAAAGAAAACGCATAACAATACGCACATTAAAATTCAGTTCAAGAGAGGTCCGAGTCTGATGTCAGAAGATGTAACCAAAGAAAATAAACAAAATGACAATAATACATAAATAACAACAGACTACTAGCAGTTAATTGACATGCCAGCTCCAGACTTCAATTAAACTGATTGAAAGATTATGTCTTCATCATATGAATATCAGGCACAATCCTTCCCGTTAGGGGTTTAGTATCATACCATCATAACATATATGAGAAGAACATAACCCGTGTCATGCCAACAACTGGTTTTTAAATAAATGTGTTTAGTGCCGATGCAAAGACCCTATAAGTGAATCAATATTAACGCCAAAATATGCAATCTTTAATGACCTGACAACAGTATCAGAACTATATCCCTTCTTAATAAGTCTATTTAAAGGTTTTGTTAGCTTCAGAGGTGAATACTTACATTTTTGTGCTTTATAAAGAATATTTCCATAAAAAATTGGATGTGAAATACCTGAACGTATAAGAAGTCTGCATGTTGAGCTATATTTACGAATGATGTCCTTATACCGATGATAAAATTTAGTAAATGTTTTGACTAGTTTGTGATATCGAAAACCCTGGTGTAATAATTTTTTAGTAATACATAAATTTCTCTCGTTAAAGTCTAAAACATTGTTACATACACGATCGAATCGTACAAGTTGAGATATATAAACACCGTAAGATGGTGACAAGGGAACGTCACCATCTAAAAATGGATAATTAACGATAGAAAATGAAAAATCATCTCTTTTATCATATATTTTAGTATTAAGCTTTCCATTAATGATATAGATATCAAGATCGAGGAAAGGGCAGTGGTCATTGTTAGTATTAGCTTTATTTAAAGTAAGTTCAACAGGATAAATTTCTTTAGTATACATACTGAAGTCGTCATTATTGAGAGCCAAAATATCATCCAAATATCTAAAAGTATTATTAAATTTGTGTATCAGATGTTGTTTCGATGGGTCTTTGCTGATTTTTGTCTTTATATATATTTTTGTTACTTCTCTGATAATATATCTTAAGATAAGTACAGTTGAAACCAAAAGTTTGGACAACAATATGTAATTTTTAAAAATCCTCCTTGCCTGACAAAAATTTTATTTTATTTTAAGTTCTATGTCAATGTTTATAAACTGAAAAAGAAATTATCAAACTTCATTATTTAACCTTTACAATGACTACTAGTATTAATTTCTCCTAAGGTGAGCCGTGGCTATTTGGCAACCTTTCTGAGGCACAAATCAGATGAAATTTAAGAACTGGTGACTAAATGTTAACTGTTCTTTTTGGGGTTTATAAGGTTTTATAGGTAGCAAAAGGGTTGTTAACATAGAAGTATCATTATCAATGATAAATCAATAATTACATAAACATAAACACAATATGATAATAAAAATTACAAGACCCTTTTAAAAGTGAAAGAATAAATTGTAAATCAAAATCAAAATCAAATATATATAACCAGTCGCCCCGGAAGCAATTTACAGAATGAACTGCTAAGGAACTCAGAGACAAAACGGTAGGAACGTGAATGTATAAATGTATACAAAAACTAAATACACACAATGACTGATCAAACTGTCCCTGAAGTAGGTTAAAACTTGTTGTACAGTTAAAAATAAAAAAATTTAACGATTGTCAAATTTAAATTTCTCAAAATAAATACGATAAACCAATCAAAGCAGTAAAAATGTTGTGAATGATTCTTTCATGAATAAAGTGTTTTAGCAATAGTTTTTCATAAAAAAAAACCCAGAGAAATATGTTTCATGTAAGATTGAAAGGCGCCAAAAACGAAGTCAGAATATTTTTGCTGTGTCATTCTGGATCGGATGTTGATAAAGATTTATCATTCTAATGGCGATTTACAGAAACTCACCTTCATCTATCTGACATAAGAGTTAATACATAAATATTATGAAATTGAATGTTTTTACGCTTGAGAAAATATTTATGTAATAAGAAGCAATACCTGTAACTCAATGGACTCTTTGTAGTTCCTAGTATCAATTGTTTACCCTTTGTGAGGAAGTAGGTTCCACCAGAATGAACATAAATATCCAGTATCAAACGATTTTTTTTTTTTTTTGCTTAATGATATTAATAGGAAACATGGGACATGTGATATTTATACTACGGAACCATCAAATTTGGAAAATGACTAACACTGATCCATAATGTTTATGTATTGGTGTATTTCATCTTCAATCTTTCTATAATCACTGGTATCCTTACATTTATTCTCCACATGGTCTATTTCACTTAAGTCAAATCATTCCAATTATGCAAATGTGCTTTTCGACATTTGAAATCTCTTCCATATATATGCTATGATTTACAACGTTTCTTATTTTTTACTTCTCTGATGATATAGATATAAATTTGAAATAAGCAAGAAACTTAGGTTCCAACACCTGCAGACAGAGTCGATCTAAGGTAATTTAAATTGTCACTTTGGTCATATAACACATTATATATTCACACATGTATACATCCTTGTCTTCCCTTTTTGAGTCATAGCGTTCCTGATGTAGTTACATTCATATAGGGACTTTGGACGCACCAAGCATATGTACTTTTCGTAACTTTGTTTTTCACTGCTCTTCAACTACGCTTTTGAATTGCCCTTGCAACTGTTTTGATTCTACTTAGTCTTATGTCGGCAATCAGGCGTAACAAATATAAACCTGATTATTTTGATGCCTTATTTAGTTTGCTACTGAGATATATTAGTTAAGAAACATGATATAATAATATAGAACTATAATTGCATTACTGTAATTTTTTAGAGAGACGAGCAATAATTCAGATTATAAAATGATCTCCAAAAAAAAACTGCGTAATAAATATTCGACTTCAAATGCAGTGATTATGTACGGTTCTTCTTTTAGTTCTAGTATAAAACATGTATGTGAAATGTCACATAAGATAACGCCTTCGACCCAAAGAGCACTCGGTATCTATCAATTCTCCATACAAAATAGATTTGTGCATGTGCTGATGTAGTGTTATAACACAGAAATGAAAATTCACAATGAAAAAAAAAATAAAATCATCTCTCTTGAAGTTAAGATTAGTTTGCAACTAACACTCAATAATAATTTTTAGATGTAACGTCTGTATTGAAAGGAGAAGGACATTAAACTTCATTTGACGGACTGTTTCAAGAGGGCATTATATTTCTTGTACACAAAAACGTATCCCATCAATTCATTATGAATTGACACCTTTTGAAAATAAAATGCCTTCGTTCCTAGTAAGCTTTACTGAATTACTGTACCACACACATGGAAAAAACATACAACTTCTAGATTTTCAGACATTCAGACATAGTGACCCTTAAAATCGATTGGGATATTCCTCTCATTCTATGATAGGGCCATGTATACAACTGAAGTTATAATCCGATATCTATATTTGATTAAGCATAAGAAAACCACTCTGCAAGAATTACGTTTATTAGTGAAATTGACATTGACCTTCGACAAAGTAATCGCAAAATCAATAGTGGTATTCCTCTAATTATAAATAATCATATATTATGGGAAATTGCAATCAGATTTGTAGTATCTGATAAGGCATCCGGACACGACTTTTCTGTAAATATTCATTAAAAAATTTGGCAACTTGAACTTTGCCATTTTCCAATCAATCATGGATCATTTCAGATGTCATCAGTAACAACCTATTCAAATTTGAAATTTGAAAAGTTCTCAAAGTCCCTGCACGGAAAGAATATAAATAGATATAAGAAGATGTGGTATGAGTGCCAATGAGACAACTCTCCACCCAAGTCAAAATTTATAAAAGTAAACCATTATAGGTCAAAGTACGGTCTTCAACACGGAGACTTGGCTCACACCGAACAGTAAGCTATAAAGGGCCCCAAAAATTACTAGTGTAAAACCATTCAAACGGGAAAACCAACGGTCTACTCTATATAAAAAACGAGAAACGAGAAACACTTATGAACCACACCAACAAACGACAACTACTGAACATCAGATTCCTGACTTAGGACAGGTGCAAACAAATGCAGCGGGTTTAAACGTTTTAATGGTTAATAGCCATTTTCCAATTAATCAAGGAACATAACGTCGGAGCAGTAGAAGTTATTATTGTCAAAATTGAACTTGACCTCATCTGTAACAATATATTTTCTCCTCTTCATTTAAAATTTGTCCTTTAGTTTGAAAGTATTGCTTTCTTATCCCCATTTGCCAGCAGTAATATTTTTTTTTTGTAACACAGTCAAAATGCATCATATTATGATATCAATACCACAAATGATTTCAGCACCTAAACAAGGTTTTTGCTCATTAATATGAAATAAATTAGACGAATACAAGATATCGGAGTTTTAATTTATGGAAAACTATATTACTCAAGAGGGACGAAAGATACCAGAGGGACAGTCAAACTCATAGATCGAAAACAAACTGACAACGCCATGGCCAAAAATAAAAAGACAAACAGACAAATAATAGTACAAATGACACAACATAGACTGAGCAACACGAACCCCACCAAAAACTGGGGGTGATCTCAGGTGCTCCGGAAGGGTAAGCAGATCCTGCTCCACATGTGGCACCCGTCGTGTTGTATGTTATTACAAATCCGGTAAATAGTCTAATTCGGTAAGTCACATTCGTGAAAAGGGAAGGGTATTGTAGTTACGACATAAGGAACATATCCGATATCATCTGTGAAACGGTTATTCCATAACGGTCAACCAACTCGTGATGGCGTCCGTAAAATTTACGAAGGGATGATTTCAACTTCACCATTTGGAACTCTTGGCTTAATAGCTTCCTTGTGAGCAGCAATCCTCTATCAAGGAAATCATGATAGGAAACACAAGCCCGGGAATATCGTATCAATTGGAAGATATTTACTCCGTATGCAGGCGCTGCTTTAATGTTGCTACATAGAAATGCAATTTATTATGTAAGCAAATGTGAATTTGAAATTCTTAACTTGAAGTAGCCATTAAAAAATATGAATATGTTTTACCAGATCGTGAAAATGGGTATATATATTTTTTTATGGAGAACATCGTCATACTAAACGTTTTATCAACTGAATATTATACTAGTTAATAGTTAACACGTTCAAGGTTCTGGTCCCTATTATGACTATGCTTCTGTAGTTGTTTTAGTTAGCGAATTATCGTCTAACTAGTTGGTATATAAATGTCTTTCAGTATCACATACAGTTGTGACAAGAACTAATCATACGCTTGAATTTTTTTTTAAAGTAACTGAAAATGCATTAATACACATCATCGAATTAATAGTTGTCTCTTAAATTAATTTTTAAAGTGAGCCATCTAGAGAATTTACAAAAATCTTCATTACTTTACACATAAGATAGCTTGCTCAAACATAGCTTATATGTAAAGGTAAAAAGGTTGTGAAAACTTTACTGTTTGTGCGTTCTTATGCGACAATTGTATTCTACAAAAACCGATTTTTTTGTCTATGCCCTTAATGAGATTAAATCAACAGTGTCTCCCGTACACCATATATTTTACTATTCTATGAATAAAAAGAAATTGGTAGTACATTTCAGTAGTCTCTCATCAGAAACAGTTATTGTAGGGATAAAAATCTGTTGTAAGGTATATTTTCATCAGATAACAGTAAAACAACTAAAACACAAGTAATTACCACCCATTATACGGAATGACAAAACCATAATTATGCAAATACATTGACTTATTATTTTTTTAAATCCAAATGTTGGTGATAATTGTAAGAGAGAAATAATAACTAATGGTCAATAACGTGTTTCTGTTTTGCTTGAATATTGTCTAACATGAACTCTGTTAGAAAATATTGATATACACGTGAATGGTTTACCGAAAAGATAGATTAAGCGCTATAGAATCTGACTTATAACTTTTTTAATTTATTAAAGTGGATCACTTGTGCGGTTTTTTAATGATATATTTTTGGCAATAACTTATGAATCTATCCGCTGAAAGATATTATTTCCATGAATTAACACATTAATGATTTATATTGCTGTTGTCCAGCAATAAAAGACGAAACAATTATATAAGACTTTTTTGGCAATTAGTTTTGTTTTTCAATATCTTATTCTGAACTTTGTATTAGACAAAGGTATAACAAACTTTTCTCAATTATTGAAGTATTGATGTCATAAATTGAGCATTCGCAATAAGTTCCAATTGGGAAAGTGAGATCATATATTTTGGAAATATCTTTTTGTTTAATGATATCAACAAAAATTGATACATAGGTATAATATACATTTCAAGTTGATATATGGTCGTAAAAATGCTTGTAAAAATTTAGTTTTAGATAAAAAAAAAAAAAGACGAGTAAATTTCGAAGAAACATCTGTGTCCGCTCGGATTTCATTTAAAATCTATATACAAGTAAAATTTGCTATTCCAAATTGATGTCAAAATATTGATTGCCCACTGTTTACGAAATGACTGTAAAAGCAAAAAAAATACAATATGAACACGAACATCTTTATTATTTGTATCTGTATGAAGTACAAAATGTATTTGAATTTGTGCCTCACAAAATTATATACAAGCAAGCTGACCCTTGATGACATGATATGACAGGTTTTGTTTTTCTTTTAGAAACATTTTGAAAATGAAGTTGTTTTCTTGTTTCTTGTTTATATATAACAGCAGTAGCTGAAACAGAATAAAATGTACAATATTGATATTAAACAGTTAATATCATGAAAGACCACGTCAAAATTTTAAAAGGAGCATTCAAATTGCATGCATATCTGCAATATTTTATCTGTTTAGCAGCTTATCCAGTAAACCATTGAAGCACAGCAAGAAAAATACAGCTACTTTATGTACATTCACAGTTACGCCCCTTGAATGCATTAATTAAAACAAAAACATACTTTTTCTTCAAATGTAACGAAATTTTTATCAATTTCTCAATACACAAGAGTATATTGAACGTGTGTTTATTGTCCCTATATGTTTGTCCAGTACAGACGTTTGGCGAAGCATAACAATGCAAGGAAACTTGTAGTATATTCAAATATTATAAAGACATGTGTTCATACCTAAACCGATTGGTTAGGTTTATATACAGCCAAGTAAACCTTATGAATAAAGATTCAAACTCACTGGGGCCAGTTTGTATACTAACAACCATTACCCAATCGTTGTTGCAATTGGTGTAATTGTGATGATAACTGTACGAGGTATAGTAATCTAAATTTATATTAATAGTACAAAATTTTCTGTATAGCTCTGGATATGTGTTGAATTTATGGCACACTTATGTTTAAATTTGTTCATAGATGACGTTCGTTTGTTAAACGATCTCATAATGTACTTTAAACTAATATATGATAATTAGATAATGTAGATAAAAATTAATAATACTGTACAGAGACGATATTTATCAATAGAATATTGAGCTGCGTAACGCAGTGTTGATACATTGATACAGTAATCGTTCTATCATATAGTGACGCCGATGAAATAATTTGAGACGCCCAAAATGCTTAGAGAAAAATAAGTACTAGATAAATACAGTAAAGGCAACAAGTCGTATGACTGAAGTCTTCGGTGAGTACTGATGTCTTCGTTTTAATATTTTGCAAAACAAATATTGGATTTCTGACATTTATCATGCTTGATCCTAAAGTAAATTTAAATTTCTAATTAATTGATTGAAAGTAACCGTAATATCATGGCGAATTGACTATACTGATCACTTTGTCCATCAATGTATGTGTCTGTGATTTCTGTTTACACACTCTCTGCTATAAAATTCCGATTATTGGGATTGTTTAAATTAAATTATATGTAACTTTATGTATCAGCTACAAAAAACTTTTTATGTTGGTGTCTTTGTCAAATTTATTTGTGTTTTAGTTTAAATTTTTTAGTCATTTGTGTTTGTAAGTCTGTGATGTATGTTTACACGGTTTTGTCAAGTTAACCAATTATGTATGTTTGTGTTGCTCAACACAACGGAACTATACAAGGTCCAGACATAACTAAATGTAAAAAAAACCAACGATAAAACCAAGATCCATATTCACATCTTTTTTATTGACCTACTTAAATTTTTTTCTCACCTTTAATTATCCCTCTTTAAAACACTAACACAATCAACAGAGGAATGTGTGCAGGACACGCGTTTCTTGAACCTATTTTAGGGTATAATCACTAGAAAGACCTTAACTGAACAGCCAAAAAAGTCTAAGTTCAACTTTACTCCCGGAAAAGGAACCTTAATTTAAATTCAATTACAATGTCAATGATTACCTTTTATGATTAATTAAAAATTATCAATAATGATTAAGGCATCATCATGTTCAAGTTTATTCATGAGCCCTGTGTACTTAGTTGATGGTAATAGCGGGATTGATAGTCCACTAGCTGTGGTACGGTACCAAATTAGAAGTAGTTATATAAGTGTCTGCTTCTGACTTCGTGAGTACGACACTTGTTTCTATGATTACTTTCTTCAAAGATAAAAAAAATTCGAAAGCTAAATGTCATACGCTGAAAAGTTTCTAGGAACTGAATATTATTACGAGATAAGAGTTACCTAATGAGTGTCTAGAGGTTATGTGATTTCATGTTGAATTTACATGTTAGCTGCAATTTCTAGAGTTTCGTTTTCCATTTTTTGTCATGATTTTTATTGGCGAAAAAAACCGGAGTGCTCGGATAATTTGCAATCCTGGTCAAACGTACCAGCCACGTGTGATATTCGAACTCAAAATCTCAGTGTTGACAGGATAATGATTAAAGAACTAAACTACTAAGATCACTCGACAACCGACGCACCTTTGTCTCTTTTGTCAACTCTCTTAATATTTACAAGATAAATTTAAGGAAAATTGTCAAATTAAGAAATAATAGTAACATTAATCAACACGACATAATCTTATGAACATAAATCATAGCTAAGTCTTTGCATTTTAGTTAAAATTAAACTTCGATGGCAGGTCTATATTCAGATATGTTACTAAACCATGAATTTGATTAAATTTTTACTGAAGATTTTTCCTTATAAAGCAATCGAATTATTTTCTTATAAAGTAACAATCGATCAAACGAATATAATCAAATACATCTTAATTTAATATAGAAATGATTTGTAAGAAGGTTACAAATGTTCAAATGAGATAGCAATGATGAAAAAATAAACATAATGAAATTATGCAGATAATCATGAAAAAATTACATTGCAGAGTTTGAATTGAGTATTTTGAGTGTATAAATTTTAACTTTTTTTAATTCCATTTAGAATCAGTGTATATTACAACTTATCAAAACATCTTTTTCGACCAGCAAATGAAGACACTACATCATATACATTCAGTATTATGCCCCTTGAATGTATCAACTTACTCAAAATAGCCGTTCTTTCAAATTCAACGACCATTATATCATCTTCTCTTTACAAAAGATTATATTACACATTTGATGATAATAAGTCAAAGAGATTTATTATTTATTGTCCACATCATTTTGGCAAAGCATAAAAATGAAAGTTATATTTCATATCATTTAAATATACTGAAGACATTTGATCAAACCACAACGTATTGGCTAGGCATATACACATCCAAGCTCACTAACTGAATGGAGATTCAAGCTCACTGGGGCCAGTAAGTGAACCAACCACCATATGGTGACGTAAGAAAAGTAAATGAATTAACAAACATAAAAGACCTTAGTCTTGACGTAAATAAAGTAAATGAAACAACAACTATATCAAATCATAATTGTGATGATAACAATGTGTGTGAATTAACAACAGATAAGAATATAGTCATGAGCAGACAAAGTTAGTGAACCAATAATCAAATAAATTAAAGATCACAATCGTTTAAATCCTAATCGCAACGTAGGAAAAGTTCGTGGTTAATGATGACAATTAATGTACTTAATACATATTTAATCAATAGAATACATTACCGACACGTCATGTGCAATAAGATCTAAATATATCCATGTGTGATACAACAAATGATAAAGAATCTGTGTGAAAAATAGATACTAATTTTAGCATATAATGCAGAACTTTACAAATGAATACAATATTCATCTTAAACGCAATGGGGAATGAATACGCCAAATAAATAGTATGTGATGCCCAAGCAGGTCATTGAATTATAACTAATCATAAATATATTAAAGGGGATCACTTACAAGTCAGCTTATGGTGTGACTGCAGTCTCCATTAGGAACTGATGTCTTCGTTTTACCAGTTTAGGGAAAAAAATATCATACCTGAAAGTATCAGAAATAACAAAGAGGAAAATTCAAAACGGAAAGTCTCTAATTAAATAGCAAAATCAAAAGCTCAAACACATCAAACGAATGGATCACAACTGTCATATTCCTGACTTGGTACAGGCATTTTCTTATGTAGAAAATGGTGAATTAAACCTGGTTTTATAGCTAGCTAAATCTCTCACTTGTACGACAGTTGCATAATACTCCATTATATTGACAATAAGGTGTAAACAAAATAAACAGACATAATAGGTAGAAATGTCAAAATAGTGGTACAGCAGTCAACAATGAGCTATAATCTTAATCACTATAAAACAAACAAATATGTTAACAAAGAAAAACAAAAAGGCATATAGACAAAGCATGTTATCAAAAACGAAAGACAAGAATACAAGAATTTACCATAGCACAAAAACACAATGTCGGGATATATAAGTACCAAGCCACGTCAAATTGATATAACCAAAAATAGACTATTACAAAAAAAAACTATAACACTTAATTAAGATGTCAAACAACGTCAGCACCTAGAATCTATATTTCAAGATTTTAGTTAATATTAATATACGTAATAACCAGGTTTGTTAGTTTAACAAATTTAGATAATGTGGATAAAGTTACCTAATTATAAGAAAAAACGGGTTCTCTTCTCTTTCCAAAGTTTCAAGAGTGACTTACGGTTGATAAGAGATGTTCTCTGGTCAAATCAATCTCCGGACGGACCAGGAACTTATCTTGAAAAGATAGGCAGAAGAAACAAATGGACATTTAGACTCACAAATTGACAACACCATGGAAAAACACGAAATAAGTGTCTACAAAACACAACATCGAAAACTAAAGACGGCGCAACATGCACGAATTCCATCATAGACCGGGGAGGATATTGGGAATACAGCAGGAATAATTTTACAATCTAAGAATAGTGTTATTTCAACTATTTTGTTACTTAATGTTATATTTTTAATAGATTTAAGAATGAACATGTTCCAAATCATTTTTATATAATTCAAAACTGAGTATTATAGCAACTTTATTATCTGGTGACTGAAACTGCAGTGATACAAATGATCTAATAAATAAAAATTATGTCTTTGCAATGATTTAACTTTAAATTTTCTAAAAACCAGTTTTAAGACAAATACTGAATCAATGAAGGACAGCAAACTATTTCATGTACAATTATATCATTAGTTTGACTAACTGGTAAAACTATTTAAATGATATTTGAACTCTACGTCATCTACTTCGCAACAATATTAATATGAAAACAAAAGGCGATTCGGAAAGAGGTAAAAATATTTGAGAAATATATGAGGATTCCTACAGTTTTCATTTCTTATCATGAGTGTTCTTTTTCGATGCTTCCTATTGAAACAACAGATATAGCAAACAAAAATAGGACAAACATTCAACAATACAACACAAACCACTTTAAAATAAACCTAGGAGTGGTTTCATGTATCTTGAATCTGTGATGTAACAATCAGATATTCCATAAGAGTCACCAAAATCATTATTGCGTTCGTTAAACTTTTAAATTGATATTTCGAATTATTCGGGAAAACCTTGATTCAGGAGCTATGATTCCCAATAATGGCGCAATCATATTAAGGAAATAATGAGAGGAAGTACATACCTTGGAATATCATATCCACTGGGAGATGAAATATACCCTGCTGTAATATAGCTACACAGAAATTAAAATTTAACAAAGGGAAAATTAGAATTATCTCGTTTGTCTCTCAAATAACCCTGGTCGTCTATATTAAGACGTAACATTTTGATCAAAAGAGAAAATTATTCACTTTTCTTGAGGATTTTCCAAATTTATCTACAGTCCCGCCAAGAAATGTACGATCCCTATATATATATGCAGGATGTTGTCACTTATGTCAAGTTTGCCCTATAAGTCTGATTTACCATACCTACAAACATGGTTACAAAACATGAACTGGGTTTTTCGAATACACCCAGTGTTTTTATTTTTTTTAACCTGCACAGTCAGACTTTTATATAGTTATATTAATGAAAAGACACTATTTCTATATTGAATTTTCATGTCACAAGAGCAGACCGATGTACTCGAAAACTTAGAATGCAAAAATAAGTATATTTTGAAAAATTGTAACATGTTAAGGACTTCATGGAACACTCCAAAAATTGGTGACCCGAAGGATCTTTGGATTTTGTATGAACATGATTTTTCCCATTTTTTTTTTTTTTTTTTTTTCATCAATATGCAGAAAAGATTGTCATTTTTTAGATTTCAGTTTCACAGCTTCTAATGCAATTATCTCGATTAGTAATGAACATAAAACATCGTTTATTTGCATGTATATTTCTAATAACACAGGTTAACAAATAATTTCTTTACAATTTATAATTGTTATTAAGAAATAACTTTTGATCAGTGTCGTCACCGGCATTGTTTTATTATTGATTTTCTCGACTCTATCATAAGAAGAGTTACTTTTCTTTTGTTCTTTTTCACTAGATTTACCACTTTTACTACTTTGTCCTTATTATCTTGTAACGAACGTCGCATTGGTCAGGCGCGCCTTAAATTTTCTTTAGATACTGACCGTCCGAAATCGTCCGTGCAGAAAGGAATTCATGCAATGATATTACCCTATCTTATTTAAATATTGAAAACCGTTTTGTAAAATATAGGACATTAAAAATATGTAAAAACACATGATGTAGATGTAGATATTGCCATGTGCACGACATGCGTATTTGGAATTACATTGAGAAAGAAAATGTTTTTACGTAGTGAGGAAGTGTTTAAGTAGTACAGTAATTAATTTCATTTAGTGTCAGTCTAGGTGTAGACAATGACTGACCAGTCATGAGTATCTTAACTGACTAAAATTATCAAGTTCGCTTACTAACCAAAAGTTAAAAATCAATAATATAAAACTTTAAAGTTTAAAGGGGCATTAGTTGTCAAATTCATGCTCACCGATTTGACTCAAACTCTCATAGTTGATTTATAACATACTAAAACGTATATCTAAATTATAAAAAGTCTAAGATTAACAATTTACAATGCATGGGCTCAATAATATGTGTTAGCATTTCGTGTGTATTTTAGTTTAGACGCTATCTAATTAACCATCGAGGACCGAAGACTGCTGACGGTCATTTAACCCGATATAAACATAAATATAGATATAAATAGATAGCGAACTCGTGCAATTGGATTTTTTCTAGGTCTGTTTGATTTCATATTATAGGTTTAAAAATATATGTTAGTCATTGCTTTTTGTGGATCGACTCAGTCAGTCAATTGGTTTACGCTTGTTTCATTTTCAATGTTGACACTCTTTTCCTTTTGATAACTGAACACACCTTATTCATGCGAAACCCATCTCTAGTTAGGGGTTTAATTAAAGGTCACATAAATACGATTTCAATGAGGTTGAATTATTCACTTGCAAATGAATAACTCATTAGCGATGTTTCTTTGCTTATTTTGACAAAATTGAACCAAACTGGCTGCTAAAAGCGAATTATTATATTGATTTTTTCACTTTGATTAAAGATTGAACAAAAGAAATCATCTTTTATTTTTTTATATCTCGTAGCGTATGCCCCTTTAAAATCCATTAAGCCCTAAAACTAAAAAATATCATTTGATTGATCAAAAGATATCTAGATATACCAGTTTTATAGTTTTATAACTATATTTCATTTGTCACATAAATGTATGATACTTTATACCTGTTTTTGTGTACACGACACGCGTACGGGGTTTTAATAAGATTGGCTCCAAAAATTGGAATGCTTAATCATAAACGTTTGAGAGTATAAAATTTATGAGGTCTTTAAAAAGAAAAGCAAACTTATGATCATTTTTGACTTAATGAAATTGTAATCTTGGTTTTAGTACAACTATATACTTCAAACTTGAAGTTTACAGTAAAAACGTATTAATGTTAATGATTAATGTTTTACCTAAATGCTAGCACCAACAGTCCACAATCTTGTCACCTCAGTGGTAATTACATAACGATACTTCATTCAGTGTCTAAATCATTTATTCTAGATTAACATTTATCAGGTACGCTCGAGACTAACCGTTTTAGAAGCCAAATAGATAAAGCATTTTAAATTAACTAAATGAAAAGGAGGTAACCAGAACCGAAGTAGTAGTACAATTTCTTGAAAATTATCGTAGTCGACATGTATCAGTTTAATCATTCTGTACCAAAACCTTGGCTAATGGGTGGAGAGTATTCTCAGGACAAATATCGTCCACAAGCAGTGGTACGGTACTGATCCAGTGATATGTTCAACTAATAGTGCAGTTCCTTGTGCGTACTACATCTGTTTCTTCAATAGTACTGATAATGTAAGCTCGAAACCAAAAGTTTGGACAAAAATTTGTGATTTCTGAGAGCTAAAAATTCAGAATGATCTACATAGAACAGTAAATAGTAATAGATATTTTTGCCTCACTAAGTTTTATCTCAGATTTAGTTAAATATCAAAGTTTATAAACTGAGAGTTAACAACTAAACTTGCTTTTACGACAGATAATTTCCCCTTAGGGGAACCAAGCGTTAGGTTACCTTACTGAACAGCAAATTAGATGGCGTTAAGAACTGTTTGCCAAGGATTTGCCTTTTTGTTCTTTAGATTTAACAAGGTTTCAAGGGTAGCAAAAGGATGTTTTTATACAAGTACGATTATTTATGAATAATTCAGAGCAAAACCTTCAAAAAATAATTCCAAAACCCTTTGAAAGTAAAACAATAAATTGAAAATCAAACTAAAATATATAAAACTTGCTGGTCTGTACGCAATTTCCTGGATTAACCTTCAGTACGAAAGCTCAGAAACAAAACTTTTTAAAAGCCAAAGTTGTATAAATATATAGAAAGATTTATATGCATACAATGAATGATCTAATCGGTCTAACATCAACTGCCCTTGAAGAAGTTTTAATATGAAGGTATGATTGTTAATGAGACAAATATCTCCAACGTTAAAATGAAGGGGATGTAAGTAATAATAGGCAACCGTGCGGCCTTCAAAAATGAGAACACCAATTCAATTGAGAAAAAACTAAAGTCTGATTTATAGCAAAACCATTTACGAAAACCAAGTATGACAGACAGAACCAACGACAACTACTGAACTACAGGTTCTTGACTTGAGACAGGCGCATAAAGAATATGGCGGGGTTAAACATGTTTGGACAGTGGTGCTACAGCACAACTTAAGAACCTGTTTTGGAGGTTGAAAATAGCTTAATGTATCAACTTTTAATTTCCCAAAATATATACGATAAATAATTCCGCATCAAAGCACTGAATATCTTGTGGATAATTCTTTCAGGGTAAGGTCTAAGTTGAGAAAGTTTTATAAGATTTTCAGAAACAGATCTTTGCCTATCTGACATAGGATTTAATCTATACATATTATCAAATTAAATGTTTACACACTGAGTTATTAAAGATTAAAACATAGGCTATTTAATAGAATTGATACTATCAATAAAATAGACACAATTGTCAAAAACATTAGCAAGACGCAAGAGATTTTAAGAAACTTCATTATTTATATAACTTACGATGTGAATATAAAATGACTGATATGTACATGAATCACCCATTCAGTCTGTGTCGCTTAAGTTATGGAAACCTTTTTTTTATCTTTAGGATTTTGAAATTTAATTGCACTATAATTTCAGTTTATCTTCATATTTTGAAGTGACTTTGCTCGTACCAGTATAATCTTATTGTAAGAGCAGTATATGTGCCACCCAAATCGTTTGTTGTATAAGTCAGTTTAATACAAATTTAAGTGCTACAAAATTTAATGTCCATGCTAATACAGAAAGAAAATTATTTGTCTGTCCTTAGAACAGTTATATTTTTCTTTAATGATACAGCGATTTTATAATAAATTGTTGAACACTTTCTCCAAATTAAAAGTTATTAATAAAACAATTTTGTCAAATAGTTTTACTAACGACGAATGTTTTCTGTTAATTTTTGAACCGAATAGGTTGAATGGTATGCAAATTTTGTTCTACTTTGCATGTTAATTAAACAAAATATGTGAATATATAAAATTATCAAAAGAATATTCAAGTGGAAATCCAATGTCACTGGGGCCAGTTAAGTGCAAACCTCATCAAACAAAGTATGTATACATATATATATAACGTACTAAACTCTAGTTGAATCAAATATGTAACTATGGAAAAATGTTGTCGATGGATTTATAAATACACTTGATGTAATTAATTTCAATTAAACTTAAATACTTATATAGATGTCTAATAAACACTTTAAGTATATTGAACCTAACTTTACATTTGATACCAACTACACTTAGCGAATATACACAAAGAAATGCCTAACAAATGACTATGCATGTGACGCTTACTTAGAAGACGTAAACCTTATCATACCAGGGACTACTAGTAGTTCCTGACGTCACTTATTAAACATGAGGCAACTGATAATGGGCCTACGGAATCATCTTATTTGAAAATGACTTACTAAACAAGTTCTATGTTTAGTTCAATTTCTGCTTCAATCTATTGATAATCAATGATATTCTATATATATTCTAGAAATGGTCTATTTCGTGTAATTCAAATCATTCCAATTGTGCAAATATGCATTTTCAAATCTTCAGTTTATACGTAAATGATTTAATTTTACATTGATAAACTTAAGAAATTATCAAGAAACTTAGGTTTCAACAACAAACGAATTACGATACAGTTGACCTACGGTTGTTTTGATTGTCTCTTTTGGTCATATAACTCCTCATGTGTCGAAGTATTCATACATACATCCTTGGCTTCACATTTTGTGAGTAAGCGTTCCTGGTGAAGGTAAATTCGTTAAGATGCTTCTGACTCATCAAGTAGATAAAGTGTTATTTTTCATTTTCTAGCAGAATGCCTATTCTACTATAAGTAGACTGCTCATCCACGATGGTATCATCGGGGTCAGTAATCAATGTTTCGGTACTACATCATTCTGAATTTTTCGTGGATAAATTTATTAAGCTAAGGTTACAACACCCTCAGGCAGAGTTGGCATGTGGCGAATTTGGCTGTTCTTTATATGTCCCTTTTGGTCATATAGGTCCTCGCATAATTATACACTTTGGGCTCCACATTTTAGGGTTTGATCGTTCCTGGTGAAAAGTTAAATAACAAAAACTCCAAGGAAAATTCAAATAGGAAAGTCCTTTATCAAATTGCAAAATCAAAAGTTAATCCAGAAAAGCGATTCGGGCGCATCGGATTTATAAAGTGACGATAAATTACGCGTTTTTTAACTTCCAATCTGAATTAATGTCTATTACACGATTATCCAAATACAGCTTCATAGCAATCGATGTAAATGAAATAATACTTTATTTAAGAGTGTAGAAGAATCTAGATGTTTTCATTAACTGGTTGCATTCGGTGACACCGTTTAATTTAGTATTGTAGTATTATATTTTTCACTGTGAATAATTGGTTATGTAATGTTTTAAACAAGGGGTCGAACGCTTAAAACATTGGTTCGGCCCCACCGAATTCGCATGTACCTTTTCATAGTCAGAAGTCAGTTGTTATGCTGAGATTCATTTATATAAGAGATCTATCTTTATAAGAAAATTCCAGCAAGCATACTTGGCTCATAAGATTCGTCAGTGACACATGAATCAAAAAAAAGTTAAATACCCAAATAAAGTAAGAAGTTGAGAAGCACTGAGGACCCAAAATTCTGAAAGGTTTTATCCAAATACAGCTCAGGTCGTCTATATATTATGTTTCTGGTATATCACGTTTGGTGTTTTATTTCATATTCTGTCAATAAATGTAATATCCGTAACTATATTGTAATGACTGCTCAATAAAATGTTCACCAGTACTACAAACCAAAATGTCTTTAAAACCATTTCCATATAACAAAAAATAGATAAGAAGATGTGTTGTGATAAACAATGAATCCAGCAAGCATGCAACCAGTTATTTAAAGGAATAAGTCAAAAAGTCCATATACTTTAGATTGTGAAAATACATAATGTTATGAAAGCAATATACTATTTTTCCCAGAATAAGGAACCTATATCGTTAGCTTATAGTAAGATGATTGATAATTTAGTACAGATAAATCAAAGTAATCACTGAAGGGCAGATTGGAAGCTGTGTGTGGTTTGCACAATTTCAAACCATATTTTTATTCTTCGGAAGGTTTGGTTTTCAATAGCCTTCAGCTTCGTATTTGAGTTGACATTTTTACTGTTTTGATTAGAACGCGACCGATGAGCCTTATGAAGACGACGACAAGCTGATGTTGCGTACCATATCATAATCCTGGTATCTTTGATTATTTTTGCTTCTGTCACTGAGGTATGATAGTGAAAAAGCATGACACAGAACTATTTGTGTAGTTGTATTAATGTCATTCTTTAGAAAGACAGGCTGTTATTCAGTATATAATAAGAGCTCAAAAATAAATAACAAAATAAATATTCCACTTAAAAAGTAGGGATAACATTTCTTCTTTTTAAGTTCAGGTATAAAACAAATATTTGAAATATCACATAAAACGTCTCCAAGTCATAATAAGCACTCGAGTTCTTCCAATTTTCCATAAACAAAATTTCAAAAACTCTTATAACGTATTACATTCAGTTAGTTTCCCAATTTATGTGGAAGTGGATTAAGCTGACTGCCTTTATAAGTGTTCAATATAATTCTTATATATGACTATTCAATTGAGTGATTTTGAGTGACACGCAATACCAAAATAGCATCCATTAAATTAAAAACTTTGTTATTATAACTGTCAATTGCCAATTGCTACAAGGTGTGTAGGCAATTTATGAATGATAATGCCACGTTCGTCCCTGAACTTCAAGACATTTCAAGATGGAGAGCTGAAACGATTTCAGACAGACTGGCAAGCTGATTGCTAAAGGCCTCTAATTAAAACTCCCGACTGTCTTTAATTATTTTTTTATTGCGACAAAATGTATCATTTCCACAGTAAAGGGGCGTCCCGCCAAATCCATTTCCACTGAATTGACTCTCTTTAATTTGACTGATAACATACTAAAATACTTACCTATTTAACACAAAAGTTCGAATTCAATTCAAATGCATGCAGTTTGACTGTCCCTGTTAATACAGAGTTAAGTCTCGCCTTTTTGAACTTATGATAATGCAAATGTTCAAATTCAAATAGCAATACTTTAACATATAAGTTATGCAAATATTCAAAGTCAATGAACCATGACTGAAGGTACATGGCAAAACAATCTCGATGGAAATGAGATGTGCCAATGCTAATACAACTTCATACTAAATACCATAGACTTATCATAAGTCGTTCCCTTTCAACAAACCTAAACACAAACATTGACTTGGGGTGGGGCTACATAATCTCCATTGAAACGAAATGCCAATAAATTTGCATACCAAATATCATTGACTTTACATTAGCGGTTTATCTAAAACTGATCTAATCACAAACTAATACATGTAAACTAAGCAAAAGTTTCAAAGTCAATAGACCATGACTGAGGGGGCGGGACCAAATATTCTCCATGGAAATGAGATGTGCTAATGCTTATACAATTGCATACCAAATATCATTGACTTGACACTAGTGGTTTCCCTTGAACTGACTTAATCACAAGC
Organism: Mytilus californianus; assembly: GCF_021869535.1. Taxonomy (NCBI): domain Eukaryota; kingdom Metazoa; phylum Mollusca; class Bivalvia; order Mytilida; family Mytilidae; genus Mytilus; species Mytilus californianus. The sequence goes on along the minus strand of NW_026262679.1, from coordinate 51,747,302 downwards.
TAATACATGTAAACTAAGCAAAAGTTTTAAAGTCAATAGACCATGACTGAGGGGGCAAAGCCAAGTAATCTACATGGAAATGAGATATGCCAATGCTTATACAACTGCATACCAAATATCATTGACTTACCACTAATGGTTCCCCTTGAACTGACCTAATCACAAACTAATACATGTAAACTATGCGAAAGTTTCAAAGTCAATAGACCATGACTGCGGGGGCGGGACCAAATATTATCCATGGAAATGAGATATGCCAATGCTTATACAACTGCATACCAAATATCATTGACTTGACACTAGTGGTTCCCCTTGAACTGACCTAATCACAAGCTTATACATGTAAACTAAGCAAAAGTTTTAAAGTCAATAGACCATGACTGAGGGGACAGAGCCAAATAATCTACATGGAAATGAGATATGCCAATGCTTATACAACTGCATACCAAATATAATTGACTTACCACTAGTGGTTCCCCATAAACTGACCTAATCACAAACTAATACATGTATAGTAAGCAAAAGTTTCAAAGTCAATAGACCATGACTGAGGGGGCAGGGCTAAATAATCTCTATGGAAATGAGATGTGCCAGTGCTAATACAACTGCATACCAAATATCATTGACCAACCACAAGTGGTTCACCTTAAACTAGACCTAATCACAAACTAATACATTGTTGACGCCGCCGGCAACGCCGGAAACAGCATACCTATGTCTCGCTTTTTGACTCCGTCAAGGCGAGACAAAAACCATCAAGATGTCCTCCGATAACTGGACACTGTATAAATCTAAATAGAAATACCAATAGACATAATATGATTATTTTTCTAGGTCGGTTTGATTTGCGGTCATAGATTAGAAAAATATGCAAGTCATCGTTTTACCTGTTTAAGAATTCTTTTTGTTGGCGAAGCAGTCAACAAAATGGTTCTTCCTTGTTTCACTTTTCAATTTTGACAAGCTTTTCTTTTTCATGATAGCAATAAACGCGCTGTTCCTTTGCTTTTTGTGTGTTTTTTGCTGTGCATGTATCGGTACTGATTTTTCGTCATGGATTGATACCCATCTTCTTTGTCATGACTAAGGGGCGGGGCCAAACAATATCCATTGAAATGAGATGTGCCAATGCTAATACAACTACATACCAAATATCATTGACCTAGCACTAGTGTTTCCCCTCTAAACTGACCTAATCACAAACTTATATATGTAAACTAACAAAAAGTTTCAAAGTCGATAGACCATGACTTGAGGGGCGGAGTCAAATTATCTTCATGGAAATGTAATGAATGTGCCAATTGTAATACAACTGCATACCAAATATCATTGACCTACCGCTAGTGGTTCCACATAAAATGACCTAATCACAAACTAATACATTGTGTTGACGCCGCAGCTACCGCTTGAAATAGCATACCCAAGTCTCGCTTTTTGACTCCATCACGTTAGGATAAAAATAACATGCATTCTTGATAACAAATATAACCCTTAACATTCACATTTCATTAGTATGCATATTTTATACACGGGGTTTATGTTGGAGAAATGGAATTCAAATACCCGCTACCTTTTGATTGCATCATGTTTTCAGGCTTGTCTATGATATATACATTAAGGAAAATATTTTATATGAAGTAGAAAAGTATGCATGCAACATTTTGGCATGATACTGTAAATATTGAAAAACTTTATTAAAATAATATTGACCATACAGTTGTTATTTATTTAGTCATATACGTGGGCTTTAAATATGATTTTAAGATTATCTAAATAAAATTTGTTGGCAATATTTCTTTATAGTCTCATGTGCATATTCCCTATTTAATAACAGCGGCTTGATTGTATGCATTTTCGAACTATCTAAATTAATTCAAAATTCTGAACCAAATGCAGTTGCAATTTATTTTATTAAATCATTGATTAATTTATAGGTGTTTAAGGCCACTTTCAACACTATTGTGCTATTTCATGGCAGTCAGATTTTAATGGTGGGGGAAACTGGAGTGCCAAGAGAGAACCACTGACCTTCCGTTAGAAAACTGACAATCCTAGTAAGTTAAGACTGTAGTCGAGCGCACCTGACATATGCGGAATTCGAACAGACGACCTCGGTGTTGACAAGCTAGTGATACAGTAGTTGGACTACTTAGACCACTCTGCCACCGAGGCCCCTGTTTTATCAAATCAAAATGCTCAACAGGTCAGAAAATTTTTATTCAACTACTGTGGGAAAATCATTGTCAAGTCATCAAAGTGCACAGAGATAAATATTAGATATTATTACTTCTATGAAAGTGTTGCCATAATTACTATAAACATATTTTTTGAAACGAATCATTTGAAAGGTTAACTTATGAATATATTTTTTAATTGTTAAAAAAATGTTAATTGAAGGTTAAAAAGGGAAATATTACAGCCCACTCAATATTCAAATAAATGTGGATTGTGTCCACATGTGGACACAGATGATGCCCCCGCTTGCATATCATATAGTTATAAAGGGACATAACTGAAGAACGGTAAAAGTGACGCTACCCAAATTTGAACTTGATCTGAGTTTTGTGGTAATAAGCATTGTGTGTAAGTCTCATAACATTTGGTTGAGGCTAACTTAAGTAGAGAACAGAAACTAAAAATTCAGCAATTTTTCTATTTGTAAACACGCATAACTCTAGAACGGTTGTGTATAAGTTTTATAACATTTGGTTGAGACAAACTAAAGTAAGAGAACGGAAACGAAAAATTCAGCAATTTTTATGTTTATAAAGGGACATAACTCAAGAATGGTAAAAGTGACGCCACCAAATTTCGTACTTAATCTGTATTATGTAGTAATAATCATTGTGTGTAAGTTTCATAACATTTGGTTGAGGCAAACTAAAGTTAGAGAACGGAAACAAAAAAATTGTACATTATCTTAGTTTTGAGGTAATGAAATTGTATATAGGTTTCATTTTTGGTTGGGACAAACTTAAGTTACAGAATTGAAACTAAAAATTTTGCAATCTTTCGATTTATAAAGGGGCATAACTCAATAATGGTTAAAGTGACACTACCCAAATTCAACTTGATCTGTGTTTTATCAGTGGAAGGCAAAATTAAACATTGCATTGTATAAAGCATTGATTGTAGTTGATTCAACTATAATCATGGACAAAGGAAGATAACTCCAATTTTAAAAATAACTGGAGTAATGATATTGATATTTTTAGAAATTACATTTAGTTATAAGACAAACTCAAGTTAGAGAACGGAAACGAAAAATTCAGCAATTTTTTCATATGTAAAGGGGCATAACCCTACTACGGTAATCAACGTGCTTGTAAGCACTGAATGGTAAAGATTGCTTTAATTTATCAGTAGGAAGTAAAATTGAATATTGCATTGTATAAAGCATTGGTTGTAGTTGATTCAACTACCATTATGCTCAAAGAAAGATAACTCCAATTTTCAAAGAAGTCTTTAAAATATTTTTAGAAATGAAGGGTAAAAATTGCTTTAATTTATCAGTAAAGGCAAAATTAAACATTGCATTGTATAAAGCATTGATTGTAGTTGATTCAACTATTATCATAGACAAAGGAAGATAACTCCAATTTTAAAAATGACTTCATATTTAGAAAAAAAAGAAAGAAAAATTTAGCAATTTTTCCATTTGTAAAGGGCATAACTCTAGAGCAGTAAAAGTGACGGCACAAAAATTCAAACTTGATCTGTATATTATGGTTAACCGTTATAAGCATTGTGTATAAGTTTCATAACATTTGGTTGAGGCAAACTTAAGTTAGAGAACGGAAACGAAAATTTAACAATTTTTCCATTTGTAAAGGGGCATAACTCTAGAACGGTAAAAGTGACGCCACCAAAATTCAAACTTGATCTGTATTTAGTGGTAATAAGCATTGTGTATAAGTTTCATAACATTTAGTTGAGGCAAACTAAAGTTAGAGAACGGAAACCAACTTTGGGACGTACGTACGGACGGACGGACTAACAGACGGACAACTTAATGTTTCCTCCGCTACAGCGGGGGCATAAAAAAGGGGGAATCAATGATTTGGATTATCTTATCATGTTATGGAAACTTATTGACAACATATTGTACATTAAAATATATTTTATTCAATATTACATGTTAACTGATGTCTGATTCTTAAAGACATTTTAAAAGGAATTCTATAAAAAGAACGAACGAATGAACATACCGAAAAACATAATGCCCCTCTACTATCGTAGGTGGGGCATAAAAATAATAAACTCGCCAAAGACTCGTTTATTATTATATTGAATTTAAATAACTAGAGTCTAAAATTATCAATATCCAATTCTCACTTCATTCCAAATATTGCAATTTCATTATAATATTAAATATTACAATAGTGTGCAAGCCATTTTTCAAAGTGTTTGAGTACATTTGTAAAAACAAATTATTCAAAATTCAAAGCTTAAGATCTAGCCTGTAATTATTTTATACTGCAAAAAAAAAAGGTGGATAGTGTCCACATGTGGACACAGATGATGCCCCCGCTTGAATATCATATAGTTATAAAGCAACATAACTGAGGAACAGTAAAAATGACGCTACCCAAATTTGATTTGATCTGAGTTTTGTGATAATAAGCCTTGTGTGTAAGTCTCATGACATTTGGTTGAGGCAAACTAAAGTTAGAGAACGGAAACTAAAAATTCATCATTTTTTCCATTTGTAAAGTGGCATAACTCTAGAACGGTAAAAGAGACGCCACAAAAATTCAAACTTGACCAGTGTTTTGTGGTAATAAGCATTGTGTATAAGTTGTATAACATTTGGTTGATGCAAACTAAAGTGAGAAAACGGAAACGAAAAATTCAGCATTTTTTCCATTTATGAAGGGGCATAACTCTAGAACGGTTAAAGTGACACCACTAAAATTCAAACTTGATCTGTGTTTTGTCGTAATAACCATTGTGTATAAGTTTCATTACATTTGGTTGAGGCAAACTTAAGTTAGAGAACGGAAACTAAAAAAAAAAATTTGCTACTTTTATATTTTTTTGCGGTCGTATATTGGTATGACATTGGCGTCGTCGTCGTCGTCGTCGTCCAAAGACACATTGGTTTTCGCACTCGAACTTTAGTTTAAGTGAATGGATCTCTATGAAATTTTACCATAAGGTTCAATACCACAAAAGGAAGGTTGGGATTGATTTTGGGGGTTATGGTACCAACAGTTAAGGAATTAAGGGCCAAAAATAAGCATTTTTGTAACTTCCAGACATAACTTATGTGTTAGTGTATGGATCTCTCTGACATTGTACCACAAGGTTCCATATCACAAAGGGAATGCTGGGATTGATTTTGGGGGTAATTGCCTCAAAATTTTAGGATTTAGGGGCCGAAAAAGGGGCAAAAAACAAGCATTTTTCTAGTTTCAGGACAATAACTTGTGTGTAAGTGTATGGATCTTTCTGAAATTATACTACAAGGTTCCATATCACAAAGGGAAAGCTGGAATCGAGTTTGTGGGTAATTGCCCTAAACGTTTAGGAATAAGGGGCCAAAAAGGGGCCAAAAATAAGCATTTTTCTAGTTTCCAGACAATAACTTGTGTTCAAGTGTATGGATCTCTCTGAAATTGTTCTGCAAGGTACCATACCACAAAAGGAAGGCTGGGGTTGATTTTGGAGGTAATTGCCTCAAAATTTTAGGAATTAGGGGCCAAAAAGGTGCAAAAAACAAGCATTTTTCTAGTTTCAGGACAATAACTTGTGTGTAAGTGTATGGATCTTTATGAAATTGTACTACAAGGTTCCATATAACAAAGGAAAAGCTGGGTTTGAGTTTGGGGGTAATTGCCCAAAACGTTTAGGAATAAGGGGCCAAAAAGGGGCCTAAAAACAAGCTTTTTTCTAGTTTCCAGACAATAAATTGTGTTCAAGTGTATGGATCTCTCTGAAATTGTACTGCAAGGTACCATACCACAAAGAGAAGGCTGGGATTGAGTTTGGGGGTGATGAATCATAAGGGGGTACACAAAATTTGGGGGAGTGATTTTTTTTTCCTTTTTTTCCTTTTTTTTTTCTTTAAAATTTTCCATTTTAAATTGGTTATTTCTGATTTATATATAAAAGCAAATAATAATGATATGGTTTAAATAGGTAAATTAAAAAATTTTAAGTTCTTAGACCACATTCATTCTGTGTCAGAAACCTATGCTGTGTCAAATATTTAATCACAATCCAAATTCAGTGCTGTATCAAGCTTGAATGTTGTGTCCATACTTGCCCCAACTGTTCAGGGTTCGACCTCTGCGGTCGTATCAAGCTGTGCCCAGCGGAGCATTTTATTCCATTTATAAAGGAGCATAACTCTAGAACGGTAAAAGTGACGCCACCAAAATTCAAACTTGATATGTGTTTTGTGGTAATAAGCATTGTGTATAAGTTTCATAACATTTGGTTGAGGCAAACTCAAGTTAGAGAACGGAAACCAATTTTGTGACATACGGAATTACGTACGTATTATACCCCCGCCGTAGCGGTGGGGGCATTAAGTTTTACCCTTGTCCGTCTGTACGTACGTACAGACGGACAAGGGTAAAACTTAATGCCCCGGGCATAAAAATTAATTTAGACAATTTAATAGGAACTAAAAAATCACTAAAGTATGTTGAATTTTATCACTTTACACTATGATGAATTTACTGTGGTTCTTATACAACAGTAGGTTAAAATATCAGACCAGTTGAAGTTTGATTTGATAAAACAAATCCCAATTGGGTCAAAATTTTGAATGAACTGCAATAGGTGGAGAGAAACAGTTTATAATCTTCATAGTAAAAAGCCTCAGAAAGACTTGCTCCCAGTATGTATATTATTGTTTTATAGACCTGCTTGACCAATTAAAGCAATGCCTTTTTTCAGCTGCAAACAGATTTCACAGTGCCTAGGGTTTAATTTCTATATATCAATCAAAGCTATCTTGGTTCATAACTTTATAGTACATTTAGGCCCATCATTTTCATCAGTTTCATCTGGGTTTTTTTCAATAAAAATTTAGATGAATCAGATTGTGTTGATTTTGGGGACTGAACCTTTAACCAATTATGTTACAAAGAGGTAATAATTTCAATAGTTTAATACCAGTAGTAAAATGGGTAATTTATAATAGACTTAAGTCTTGAAATTGGGTAACCTGAAAGACCACAAGTTTTTTACGTTCTACTTTCCTGTTGATCTGTTACTGTAGATAACTGAGTAATTTAATTATCACAGCTGTGTCAGTTGTAACTTGTTTCATGAATAATTGTATTCAACAATTAAAGATATTTGTCAATCACATATTAATTAATCAGTAAATAAAAGTTTTCATTGTAATGTGGATATTTATCTGATCTAACTCAGCTAAAAATATTGATGAATTAAGGAGTCAAAATACTAATTTTCCATATTACAAAAACAACAAGCATTCTTTGAGTATTGCATGGCAATACATAGTCCCCTACTGGTTAAAAATTGATTGTAAATTAAATTGTAATGGAATGAAATTCTAACTTGATCATCTATAACTTGTCAAGGTGTAAACTACATAAAATAACAAACAAACCTACCACTAAATTCTTCAAACTATTTACTAAAGAAAAGGAAAAAAAATCCAAAATGTCATTGATCTTAATACAATGTCTTTTACAATTCTTTTAAAAAATGAGTTATTTCTCTTTGAACAGAAATCTTGTAATTAATAAGTATTTCATCAAAAATTGAATTCTAGGGAAAGGACTGAACAAGGAGAAAAGCTAAAATCGTGAAAATCGAACTTGACCTGTAACTTGTCATGATAAAACAATACACCAAATATCAAATCAATATCTTGAAGCATGAAGAAATAAATGTGGATAGTGTCCACATGTGGACACAGATGATGCCCCCGCTTGCATATCATATAGTTATAAAGGGACATAACTGAAGAATGGTAAAAGTGACGCTACCCAAATTTGAACTTGATCTGAGTTTTGTGGTAATAAGCATTGTGTGTAAGTCTCATAACATTTGGTTGAGACTTACTTAAGTAGAGAACAGAAACTAAAAATTCGTCAATTTTTCTATTTGTAAACACGCATAACTCTAGAACGGTTGTGTATAAGTTTTATAACATTTGGTTGAGACAAATTAAAGTTAGAGAACGGAAACGAAAAATTCAGCAATTTTTATGTTTATAAAGGGACATAACTCAAGAATGGTAAAAGTGTCGCAACAAAATTTCGTACTTAATCTGTATTATGTAGTAATAAGCATTGTGTATAAGTTTCATAACATTTGGTTGAGGCAAACTAAAGTTAGAAAACGGAAACATAAACTTTGTACTTGATCTTAGTTTTGTGGTAATGAATATTGTGTATAGGTTTCATAATGTTTGGTTTGGGCAAACTTAAGTTACAGAATGGAAACTAAAAATTTTGCAATCTTTCGATTTATAAAGGGGCATAACTCAATAATGGTTAAAGTGACACTACCCAAATTCAACTTGATCTGTGTTTTATCAGTGGAAGTCAAAATTAAACAATTCATTGTATAAAGCATTGATTGTGGTTGATTCAACTATAATCATGGACAAAGGAAGAAAACTCCAATTTTAAAAATTACTTGATATTAAGAAGAAAATAAAATTTTTGCAATTTTTCAATTTATAAAGGGGCATCAACTCTAGAACGGTAAAAGTGACAACACCAACATTCAAACTTGATCTGTGTTTTGTGGTAATAAGCATTGTGTATAAGTTTCATAACATTTGGTTGAGGCAAACTAATATTAGAGAACGGAAACGAAAAATTCAGCAATTTTTCCATTTATAAAGGGCATAACTCTAGAACGGTTAAAGTGACGCCACCAAAATTCAAACTTGATCTGTGTTTTGTGGTTATAAGCATTGTGTTTAAGTTTCATAACATTTGGTTGAGGAAAACGGAAACTAAAAATTTAGCAATTTTTCCATTTATAAAGGGGCATAACTCTAGAATGGTTAAAGTGACGCCACCAAAATTCAAACTTGATATGTGTTTTGTGGTAATAAGCATTGTGTATAAGTTTCATAACATTTGGTTGAGGAAAACTTAAGTTAGAGATCGGGAACTAAACATTTTGCAGTTTTTCCATTTATAAAGGGGCATAACTCTAGAACGGTTATAATGACGCCACCAAAATTCAAACTTCATCTGTGTTTTGTGGTTATAAGCATTGTGTATAAGTTTCATAACATTTGGTTGAGGCAAACTTAAGTTAGAGAACGGAAACTAAAAATTTTGCAATTTTTCCATTTATAAAGGGGCATAACTCTAGAACAGTTATAGTGACGCCACCAAAATTCAAACTTGATCTGTGTTTTGTTGTAATAAGCATTGTGTATAAGTTTCATAACATTTGGTTGAGGCAAACTCAAGTTAGAGAACGGAAACCAATTTTGGGACGTACGGATGGACAAGGGTAAAACTTAATGACCCCACCGCTACAACGGGGTCATAAAAAAAAGGAAAAAAAGGGGAAAAAAAATCCCCCTCCCCCTTATGATTCATCACCCCCAAACTCAATCCCAGCCTTCCCTTTGTGGTATGGTACCTTGCAGTACATTTTCAGAGAGATCCATACACTTGAACACAAGTTATTGTCTGGAAACTGTAAAAATGCTTGTTTTTTTGGCCCCTTTAGGCCTCAAATTCCTAAACGTTTACCTTGTAGTACAATTTCATAAAGATCCATACACAAGTTATTGTCCTGAAACTAGAAAAGGCTTGTTTTTTTCCCCTAATTCCGAATATTTTGAGGCAATCACCCCCAAAATCAATCCCAGCCTTCCCTTTGTGGTATGGTACCTTGCAGTACAATTTCAGAGAGATCCATACACTTGAACACAAGTTATTGTCTGGAAACTAGAAAAATGCTTATTTTTAGCCCCTTTTTGGTCCCTTATTCCTAAACGTTTTGGGCAATTACCCCCAAACTCGATTCCAGCTTTCCATTTGTGATATGGAACCTTGTAGTACAATTTCAGAAAGATCCATACACTTACACACAAGTTATTGTCATGAAACTAGAAAAATGCTTGTTTTTTGCCCCTAATTCCTAAAATTTTGAGGCAATTACCCCCAAAATCAATCCTAGCATTCCCTTTGTGATATGGAACCTTGTGTTACAATGTCAGAGAGATCCATACACTAACACACAAGTTATTGTCTGGAAGTGTCAAAAATGCTTATTTTAGGCCCCTAAATCCTTAACTGTTGGTACCATAACCCCCAAAATCAATCCCAACCTTCCTCTTGTTGTATTGAACCTTATGGTAAAATTTCATAGAGATCCATTCACCCTAAACTAAAGTTACAGTGCGAAAACCAATGTGTCTTCGGACAACGACGACGCCAACATCATACCAATATACGAACGCAAAAATTTTTTGCGGTCGTATAAAAACTGCAAAATTTCTTACAAGAGTGCACACACTGACCATTGATTTTATGTTGGATATTTTACTAGAAGTATCACATAAACTTAACATCTTAAAATATCCATGACAATGAGGTCAAGGTCGGAAAAATCCTCTCAGACAGACATGTATAGACCCTGCAATTATTCCATACACCAAATATAGTTTACCTACTAGTATGGCTAATGGTAATTGAAAAACGGACCGTATCACAAAAAATTTAAATTGACTAATGAACCATGAAATTGAGGTCAAGGTCAATCATTACATACACCAAATATTGTTGACCAACTGGTTATAGCAAGAATAAAATGCTCCGCTGGGAGCAGCTTGATACAACCACAGAGGTCGAACCCTGAACAGTTGGGGCAAGTATGGACACAACATTCAAGCTTGATACAGCTCTGAATTTGGATTGTGATTAAATATTTGACACAGCGTAGGTTTCTGACACAGAATGAATGTGGTCTAAGAACTTCAATTTTTTTAATTTACCTATTATGGTCCAATATCCGAAATCTAAATACATGGTTAGATTCAGCATATCAAATAATCCAAAGAATTCAATTTTTGATAAAATCAAACAAAGTTTAATTTTCTGGACCCTTCTGACCTCAATGTGGACCAATTTGAAAACGGGGCCCAAAAAACAAAATACATGGTTAGATTCAGCATATCAAAGAACACCATATATTCAATTTTTGTTGAAATCAAACAAAGTTTGATTTTGGACCCCAATTTGGACCAACTTGAAAACTAGGCCCATAATCAAAAATCTAAACACATGTTTAGACTCAGCATATCAAAGAACCCCAATAATTCAATTTTTGATGAAATCAAACAAAGTTTAATTTTGGACCATTTTGACCTCAATATGAACCAATTTGATAGCGAGGCCCACAATTAAAAAATCCAAATACATGGTTAGATTCAGCATATCAAAGAACCCCATATATTCAATTTTTGTTGAAATCCAACAAAGTTTAATTTTGGACCCCAATTTGGACCAACTTAAAAACTGGCCCCAAAATCAAAAATCTAAATACATGTTTAGATTCAGCATATATCAAAGACCCCAAGAATTCAATTTTTGTTAAAATCAAACTAAGTTTAATTTTGGACCCTTTGGACCTTAATGTAGACCAATTTGAAAACTGGACCAAAAATTTATAAAATGCTCCGCTGGGCGCAGCTTGATACGACCGCAGAGGTCGAACCCTGAACAGTTGGGGCAAGTATGGACACAACATTCAAGCTTGATACAGCTCTGAATTTGGATTGTGATTAAATATTTGACACAGCATAGGTTTCTGACACAGAATGAATGTGGTCTAAGAACTTCAATTTTTTTAATTTACCTATTATGGTCCAATATCCGAAATCTAAATACATGGTTAGATTCAGCATATCAAATAATCCAAAGAATTCAATTTTTGATGAAATCAAACAAAGTTTAATTTTGGACCCTTCTGACCTCAATGTGGACCAATTTGATAACGGGGCCCAAAAATCAAAATACATGGTTAGATTCAGCATATCAAAGAACACCATATATTTAATTTTTGTTGAAATCAAACAAAGTTTGATTTTGGACCCCAATTTGGACCAACTTGAAAACTAGGCCCATAATCAAAAATCTAAACACATGTTTAGACTCAGCATATCAAAGAACCCCAATAATTCAATTTTTGATGAAATCAAACAAAGTTTAATTTTGGACCCTTTTGACCTCAATATGAACCAATTTGATAGCGGGGCCCACAAATAAAAAATCTAAATACATGGTTAGATTCAGCATATCAAAGAACCCCATATATTCAATTTTTGTTGAAATGTAAGAAATGTTTAATTTTGGACCCCAATTTGGACAACTTGAAAACTGGGCCCAAAATCAAAAATCTAAATACATGTTTAGATTCAGCATATATCAAAGAACCCCAAGAATTCAATTTTTGTTAAAATCAAACTAAGTTTAATTTTGGACCCTTTGGACCTTAATGTAGACCAATTTGAAAACTGGACCAAAAATTAATAAAATGCTCCGCTGGGCGCAGCTTGATACGACCGCAGAGGTCGAACCCTGAACAGTTGGGGCAAGTATGGACACAACATTCAAGCTTGATACAGCTCTGAATTTGGATTGTGATTAAATATTTGACACAACATAGGTTTCTGACACAGAATGAATGTGGTCTAAGAACTTAAAAAATTTTAATTTACCTATTCAAACCATATCATTATTATTTGCTTTTATATATAAATCAGAAAAAAACAACTTAAAATGGAAAATTTTAAAGAAAAAAAAGGAAAAAAAAATCCCCCCCCCCAATTTTTTGAACCCCCTTATGATTCATCACCCCAAACTCAATCCCAGCCTTCCCTTTGTGGTATTGTACCTTGCAGTACAATTTCAGAGAGATCCATACACTTGAACACAAGTTATTGTCTGGAAACTAGAATAAACAGCTGCGTCATGAGGGCATCATACGCCCATTGTCTTGTGTGTGAATTTTTATGCAATAATCATAAATAGTTTCAGACATACAGCGCAACATGTGAAAACCCCCCTTTTAAAAAAAATAAAGTTAGAAAACAGAAACAAAAAATTTGTACTTGATCTTAGTTTTGTGGTAATGAATATTGTATATAGGTTTCATAATGTTTGGTTGGGGCAAACTTAAGTTACAGAATGGAAACTAAACATTTTGCAATCTTTCAATTTATAAAGGGGCATAACTCAATAATGATTAAAGTGACACTACCCAAATTCAACTTGATCTGTGTTTTATCAGTGGAAGTCAAAATTAAACATTGCATTGTATAAAGCATTGATTGTAGTTGATTCAACTATAATCATGGACAAAGGAAGATAACTCCAATTTTAATAAAATGCTTCGCTGGGCGCAGCTTGATACGACCGCAGAGGTCGAACCCTGAACAGTTGGGGCAAGTATGGACACAACATTCAAGCTTGATACAGCTCTGAATTTGGATTGTGATTAAATATTTGACACATCATAGGTTTCTGACACAGAATGAATGTGGTCTAAGAACTTCAATTTTTTTAATTTACCTATTATGGTCCAATATCCGAAATCTAAATACATGGTTAGATTCAGCATATCAAATAATCCAAAGAATTCAATTTTTGATGAAATCAATCAAAGTTTAATTTTGGACCCTTCTGACCTCAATGTGGACCAATTTGATAACGGGGCCCAAAAATCAAAATACATGGTTAGATTCAGCATATCAAAGAACACAATATATTCAATTTTTGTTGAAATCAAACAAAGTTTGATTTTGGACCCCAATTTGGACCAACTTGAAAACTAGGCCCATAATCAAAAATCTAAACACATGTTTAGACTCAGCATATCAGAGAACCCCAATAATTCAATTTTTGATGAAATCAAACAAAGTTCAATTTTGGACCATTTTGACCTCAATATGAACCAATTTGATAGCGGGGCCCACAAATAAAAAATCTAAATACATGGTTAGATTCAGCATATCAAAGAACCCCATATATTCAATTTTTGTTGAAATCTAACAAAGTTTAATTTTGGACCCCAATTTGGATCAACTTGAAAACTGGGCCCAAAATCAAAAACCTAAATACATGTTTAGATTCAGCATATATCAAAGAACCCCAAGAATTCAATTTTTGTTAAAATCAAACTAAGTTTAATTTTGGACCCTTTGGACCTTAATGTAGACCAATTTGAAAACTGGACCAAAAATTAATAAAATGCTCCGCTGGGCGCAGCTTGATACGACCGCAGAGGTCGAACCCTGAACAGTTGGGGCAAGTATGGACACAACATTCAAGCTTGATACAGCTCTGAATTTGGATTGTGATTAAATATTTGACACAACATAGGTTTCTGACACAGAATGAATGTGGTCTAAGAACTTAAAAAATTTTAATTTACCTATTCAAACCATATCATTATTATTTGCTTTTATATATAAATCAGAAAAAAACAACTTAAAATGGAAAATTTTAAAGAAAAAAAAAGGAAAAAAAAATCCCCCCCCCCCAATTTTTTGAACCCCCTTATGATTCATCACCCCAAACTCAATCCCAGCCTTCCCTTTGTGGTATTGTACCTTGCAGTACAATTTCAGAGAGATCCATACACTTGAACACAAGTTATTGTCTGGAAACTAGAATAAACAGCTGCGTCATGAGGGCATCATACGCCCATTGTCTTGTGTGTGAATTTTAATGCAATAATCATAAATAGTTTCAGACATACAGCGCAACATGTGAAAACCCCCCTTTTAAAAAAATAAAGTTAGAAAACAGAAACAAAAAATTTGTACTTGATCTTAGTTTTGTGGTAATGAATATTGTATATAGGTTTCATAATGTTTGGTTGGGGCAAACTTAAGTTACAGAATGGAAACTAAACATTTTGCAATCTTTCAATTTATAAAGGGGCATAACTCAATAATGATTAAAGTGACACTACCCAAATTCAACTTGATCTGTGTTTTATCAGTGGAAGTCAAAATTAAACATTGCATTGTATAAAGCATTGATTGTAGTTGATTCAACTATAATCATGGACAAAGGAAGATAACTCCAATTTTAATAAAATGCTTCGCTGGGCGCAGCTTGATACGACCGCAGAGGTCGAACCCTGAACAGTTGGGGCAAGTATGGACGCAACATTCAAGCTTGATACAGCTCTGAATTTGGATTGTGATTAAATATTTGACACAGCATAGGTTTCTGACACAGAATGAATGTGGTCTAAGAACTTCAATTTTTTTAATTTACCTATTATGGTCCAATATCCGAAATCTAAATACATGGTTAGATTCAGCATATCAAATAATCCAAAGAATTCAATTTTTGATGAAATCAAACAAAGTTTAATTTTGGACCCTTCTGACCTCAATGTGGACCAATTTGATAACGGGGTCCAAAAATCAAAATACATGGTTAGATTCAGCATATCAAAGAACCCCCTATATTCAATTTTTGTTGAAATCAAACAAAGTTTGATTTTGGACCCCAATTTGGACCAACTTGAAAACTAGGCCCATAATCAAAAATCTAAACACATGTTTAGACTCAGCATATCAGAGAACCCCAATAATTCAATTTTTGATGAAATCAAACAAAGTTTAATTTTGGACCCTTTTGACCTCAATATGAACCAATTTGATAGCGGGGCCCACAAATAAAAAATCTAAATACATGGTTAGATTCAGCATATCAAAGAACCCCATATATTCAATTTTTGTTGAAATCTAACAAAGTTTAATTTTGGACCCCAATTTGGACCAACTGGGCCCAAAATCAAAAATCTAAATACATGTTTAGATTCAGCATATATCAAAGAACCCCAAGAATTCAATTTTTGTAAAAATCAAACTAAGTTTAATTTTGGACCCTTTGGACCTTAATGTAGACCAATTTGAAAACTGGACCAAAAATTAATAAAATGCTCCGCTGGGCGCAGCTTGATACGACCGCAGAGGTCGAACCCTGAACAGTTGGGGCAAGTATGGACACAACATTCAAGCTTGATACAGCTCTGAATTTGGATTGTGATTAAATATTTGACACAGCATAGGTTTCTGACACAGAAAGAATGTGGTCTAAGAACTTCAATTTTTTTAATTTACCTATTATGGTCCAATGTCCAAAATAAAAATACATGGTTAGATTCAGCATATCAAAGAACCCCATATATTCAATTTTTGTTGAAATCAAACAAAGTTTGATTTTGGACCCCAACTTGGACAATCTTGAAAACTGGTCCCATAATCAAAAATCTAAACACATGTTTAGATTCAGCATATCAAAGTAACCCAATAATTCAATTTTTGTAAAAAATCAAACTAAGTTTAATTTTGGACCCTTTGGACCTTTATGTAGACCAATTTAAAAAACGGGACCCAAAATTAAAAACCTAAAAACACGGTTAGATTTGGCATATCAAAGAACCCCAATGATTCAATTTTTGATGAAATCAAACAAAGTTTAATTTTGGACCCTTTTGACCTCAATATGAACCAATTTGATAGCGGGCCCACAAATAAAAAATTTAAATACATGGTAAGATTCAGCATATCAAAGAACCCCATATATTCAATTTTTGTTGAAATCAAACAAAGTTTAATTTTGGACCCCAATTTGGACCAACTTGAAAACTGGACCAAAAATCTAAAATCTAAATACATGTTTAGATTCAGCATATCAAAGAACCCCATATATTCAATTTTTGTTGAAATCAAACAAAGTTTAATTTTGGACCCCAACTTGGACCAACTTGAAAACTGGTCCCATAATAAAAAATCTAAACACATGTTTAGATTCAGCATATCAAAGAACCCCTAAAATTCAATTTTTGTTAAAATCAAACTAAGTTTAATTTTGGACCCTTTGGACCTTAATGTAGATCAATTTAAAAAACGGGACCCAAAATTAAAAATCTATATACACCGTTAGATTTGGCATATCAAAGAACCCCAATAATTAAATTTGTGATGAAATCAAACAAAGTTATATTTTGGACCCTTTTGACCTCAATATAAACCAATTTGATAGCAGGCCCACAAATAAAAAATCTAAATACATGGTAAGATTCAGCATATCAAAGAACCCCATATATTCAATTTGTTTTTAAATCAAACGAATTTTAATTTTGGACCCCAATTTGTACCAACTTTAAAACTGGGCCAAAAATCTAAAATCTAAATACATGTTTAGATTCAGCATATCAAAGAACCCCATATATTCAATTTTTGTTGAAATCAAACAAAGTTTAATTTTGGACCCCAACTTGGACCAACTTGAAAACTGGGCCCATAATCAATAAAATGCTTCGCTTGGGCGCAGCTTGATACGACCGCAGAGGTCGAACCCTGAACAGTTGGGGCAAGTACGGACACAACATTCAAGCTTGATACAGCTCTGAATATGGATTGTTATTAAATATTTGACACAGCATAGGTTTCTGACACAGAAAGAATGTGGTCTAAGAACTTGAATTTTTTTAATTTACCTATTATGGTCCAATGTCCAAAATCAAAATACATGGTTAGATTCAGCATATCAAAGAACCCCATATTTTCAATTTTTGTTGAAATCAAACAAAGTTTAATTTTGGACCCCAACTTGGACAAACTTGAAAACTGGGCCCATAATCAAAAATCTAAACACATGTTTAGATTCAGCATATCAAAGAACCCCAATAATTCAATTCTTGCTAAAATCAAACTAAGTTTAATTTTGGACCCTTTGGACCTTAATGTAGACCAATTTGAAAAACGGGACTTAAAATTAAAAATCTTAATACACGGTTAGATTTGGAATATCAAAGAACCCCAATAATTCAATTTTTGATCAAATCAAACAAAGTTTAATTTTGGACCCTTTTGACCTCAATATGAACCAATTTGATAGCGGGGCCCACAAATAAAAAATCTAAATTCATGGTTAGATTCAGCATATCAAAGAACCCCATATATTCAATTTTTGTTGAAATCAAAAAAAGTTTAATTTTGGACCCCAACTTGGACCAACTTGAAAACTGGGCCCATAATCAAAAATTTAAACACATGTTTAGATTTAGCATATCAAAGAGCCCTAAGAATTCAATTTTTGTTAAAATCAAACTAAGTTTAATTTTGGACCCTTTGGACCTCAATGAAGACCAATTTTAAAAAATGGGACCCAAATTAAAAATCTAAAAACACGGTTAGATTTGGCATATCAAAGAACCCCAATAATTCAATTTTTGATGAAATCAAACAAAGTTTAATTTTAGACGCTTTTGACCTCAATATGAACCAATTTGATAGCGGGGCCCACAAATAAAAAATCTAAATACATGGTTAGATTCAGCATATCAAAGAACCTCATATATTCAATTTTTGTTGAAATCAAACAAAGTTTAATTTTGGACCCCAATTTGGACCAACTTGAAAACTGGGCCCATAATCAAAAATCTAAATACATGTTTAGATGCAGCATATCAAAGAACCCCATATATTCAATTTTTGTTGAAATCAAACAAAGTTAAAATACTGGACCCTATCTTGGACCAACTTGAAAACTGGGCCCATAATCAAAAATCTAAACACATGTTTAGATTTAGCATATCAAAGAACCCCAAGAATTCAATTTTTGTTAAAATCAAACTAAGTTTAATTTTTGACCCTTTGGACCTCAATGAAGACCAATTTAAAAAAATAGGACCCAAATTAAAAATCTAAAAACACGGTTAGATTTGGCATATCAAAGAACCCCAATAATTCAATTTTTTATGAAATCAAACAAAGTTTAATTTTACACCCTTTTCACCTCAATATGAACCAATTTGATAGCGGGGCCCACAAATAAAAAATCTAAATACATGGTTAGATTCAGCATATCAAAGAACCTCATATATTCAATTTTTGTTGAAATCAAACAAAGTTTAATTTTGGACCCCAATTTGGACCAACTTGAAAACTGGGCCCATAATCAAAAATCTAAATACATGTTTAGATTCAGCATATCAAAGAACCCCATATATTCAATTTTTGTTGAAATCAAACAAAGTTTAAATACTGGACCCTATCTTGGACCAACTTGAAAACTGGGCCCATAATCAAAAATCTAAACACATGTTTAGATTCAGCATATCAAAGAACCCCAAGAATTCAATTTTTGTTAAAATCAAACTAAGTTTAATTTTGGACCCTTTGGACCTTAATAGAGACCAATTTAAAAAACAGGACCCAAAATTAAAAATCTAAATACACGGTTAGATTTGGAATATCAAAGAACCCCAATAATTCAATTTTAGATGAAATCAAACAAAGTTTAATTTTGGACCCTTTTGACCTCAATATGAACCAATTTGATAACGGGGTCCACAAATAAAAAATCTAAATACATGGTTAAATTCAGCATATCAAAGAACCCCATATATTCAATTTTTGTTGAAATCAAACAAAGTTTAATTTTGGACCCCAATTTGGACCAACTTGAAAACTGGGCAAAAAATCAAAAATCTAAATACATGTTTAGATTCAGCATATCAAAGAACCTCATATATTCAATTTTTGCTAAAATCAAACAAAGTTTAATTTTGGACCCATTGGACCTTAATGTAGACCAATTTGAAAACTGGACCCAAAATTAAAAATCTAAATACACTGTTAGATTCGGCATAACAAATAAATAAATGTGATCAAAGATTTTACAAATCTAATGCGCCATACTGTGCAATTAAAGATTACTTCTTTAAATTTTTCAATATTTGAAATTTGAAAAAAAAAAATATTTGACGAATAATTCTTTTTAATTTCTGAAATCTGAAATGAGAAAAAATTGACCCCCCACAATTTCTTTTTATCCCCCCCCCCCCCCTTTTTTCCCCAAAAAAATTCTTTCTCTCAAGATATGGTCATAATCTCAATTCAAATTTCCAATGGAGTTTGCAACCATAATTACCCATTTAAATTTACCATAGTGCTAACTTAATCTATTTTATAATAGAATTTAAAATATAGTGTCAAATCTTTCATATGGATTTTTTTGTAAAAAAAAAAGATGCAACATTTGCAGATATTTTTACTGGTCTTCCTTTTTAAATATGCATTTCTTTAAACATAATTTAAAAGCAGTGTAAGGGAAGTAACCAAAACGTTGTATTTGGATTAACTCCCTTACACTGTTTTAAATTATCTTAATTGTTCATTAACCATTACTTTATACATAATTTAAAAGCAGTGTAAGGGAGATAATTTCAATGATGTATTTGATTTATCTCCCTTACACTGCTTTAAATTATGTTTTGTACTTAAGTATTTGTCCATTAACAAGGACAACCTTGTTTTCCCCCTTTTTTGCCCCTAATTCTTAAACGGTTTGAGCAATAACCCCCCAAAGCAAATCCTAACCATCCCTTTGTGGTATGGAAACTTGTAGTATAATTTCAGAGAGATCCATACACCGTTCCACAGTTATTGTCTGGAAACTAGAAAATGCTTATTTTTTGCCCCTTTTTGGCCCCTAATTCCTTAACTGTTGGTACCATAACCCCCAAAATCAATCCCCACCTTCCTTTTGTGGTATTGAACCTTATGGTAAAATTTCATAGAGATCCATTCACTTAAACTAAAGTTAGAGTGCGAAAACTAATGCGTCTTCGGACGACGACGCTGACGACGCCAACGTCATACCAATATACCACAAAAAAAATTTTGCGGTCGTATAAAAATTACTTAATATTTAGAAGAAAATAAAAATTTTGCAATTTTTCCATTTCTTAAGGGGCATAACTCTAGAATGGTTAAACTGACGCCACAAAAATTCAAAATTGATCTGTGTTTTGTGGTAATAAGCATTGTGTATAAGTTTCATAACATTTGGTTGAGGCAAACTAAAATTAGAGAACGGCAACGAAAAATTCAGCAATTTTTCCATTTGTAAAAGAGCATTACTCTAGAACGGTAAAGTGACACCACCAAAATTCCTGTACAGATATTTTAGTATTTATGGAGGATAGATAATAAATGTAAAATATTGTTTTATATTCAAAAAGAAAAAATTACAATAAAAATAAAAATTTAATATCATGAATATGGGATCAACTTTTTTTTAACTTGAAAATGAAAGAAAGACGATTTTTAACAATGTACTGTAAAAATGTGTTGCCAATGATAATAATTGTGTTTGTGCCAATAAACTATTCGTATTTGTATTTGTAAACCGTAAATATTTTATTTTATTCAAAATTATAACAACCAGGACTGTTTTCAATCGAAGTTTTAATCAAAATGTTGAGACATCAATCCCGTTAATTATACGGGTTTTCGTTGATGGTTACAATATTTCCCCCTTTTAACGTCCTGTTCCTTAGAGTTATTAAAAGAAACACAATTTTAAGTATAAGGCCAACATATCATATTTATAAAGTATATAAACAAATTGAATATAGGCATTGTGAATAAACTGTTATTTTCCTTTCGATACCACGTTCCCCGTCGGAGCCTCTACGTCTATTCATACCTGTCAATCATTTCTCGCAAGTAA
Source organism: Mytilus californianus (assembly GCF_021869535.1). Classification (NCBI taxonomy): domain Eukaryota; kingdom Metazoa; phylum Mollusca; class Bivalvia; order Mytilida; family Mytilidae; genus Mytilus; species Mytilus californianus. The sequence continues at coordinate 51,725,796 of NW_026262679.1, read as the reverse complement.
AACAATTTGGTCTTCGATATCATCCGTGCTTTCTATTTTGACATATATTTCCCGTTAATCTCTTTGAAACAATTGTTTTCTTTTACAATATTTATAACGCAGTGATCATCTTTCGATTCCTAGTTTTTATATAAAAAAAACTTCATATGCACGTCAATATTCTATGACCCAGCACTATTTTAAATTTTGTTTGTTATTAAATTACATATAATAGAAATAACAGATTTGTTGACACTCGTTGTATTATAACAAAGATATTGCCTTTCTATTTCCATGTTTGAAATTTTAATGAAAATTGTGTTTTTATAAACATATTTTACGAATTGTGTCAATCAATACATGAAGATCAAAGTTTTACACTATTCATGATTAGCCGTCTTTACTTTTGTGTCGTATTTCTAGCCATTCTCTAAAGCTTGTGCAGTCAGTAAGATTTTGTAAATCGATGTCGGCAGTTTAAATTGTATAATTTCCTTTAAAGGAGGTGTCCGAATAAATTATTTAAATAGGAATCTGGGTGTTGACTAATAAATATAATAAATAAAATAGTTAAAGAAGACTAAAGCTTGTTTTTTTTTATAATTACAAGGATTAAATTTTCTATTCTGGTAAATCAATTATTAATGGATCTCGATCAAGAGCCTCAAAACTAACGCACAATACTGCCAATCATTACGTATCAAATTAAATCATGAATGGATTTTCCCACGGTCGGTCAGTAAGGTCACCTGTGTTAACTGTTACGATATTTCCCGCCATATGAAAATCACGTGCATTTGACAAAATTAATCCCAGCTATTTTTAGCATTCAACATTGTATTGAGAGTGAAGTCAAGTTCAAAGTTCAACCACATGCTGTTGATCACTGATATGTGTATCATGGAATTGTCTTTTCACGGCAAATATGTTTTTAGATTGGTGTCAAAAATACAACATACAAGTTAACATGCATTGTGCGTAAATTAATATTATTCAATTAAGAGTCAATGAAGCACCATAAAATTATTTAAATAGGAGTAATTGCATTATTTAGACTACAAATCATAGTAAATATTTAATTAACTGGTCATCAAACGATTGAATGCTTCTAGTTTTAATGTCCATTCATGTCAGTGACAATTATTTCATGCATATTTAACAAACACAGAAATATCAAAATAAATCAATTCCCGAGAAGAATCGTTATCTTCTTCTAGTGTTATTATTTGCGTACTACTTTAGTTATATATCAACAACTTTCGGACAATATTTGTTTACAGTAAAAAGTAAATTCACAATTATAAAGAATCACCAAACTACTAGTATACAAGTATTACTCACTGTAATTATTTTTATTTCAGAACTGACCCAACGCAGACTGAAAATTAGATACAAATGTAGTGTTGTCAAACTAAAACGTATGCAGCAGCACTTTGCACATCATTCTGCTAATCAATGGGTTTACGTGGAAAATAAATCAGTAAAACAAAAATAACCTTCCAGAAATAAAAAAGAAAATATTTTAAAAACTGTATGCCAACAAATACGAAAAAAATACATAACAAAAAAAAACCAGGGAACATAGAAAATAATATTTTCAGGAATATAAACAGCATTTGAAATATAAAAAGCCATAATTAAAAAATAGGCTATTTTTATTTAAACAAAGTTGTCTCCAGTACTTCACCTGTAAAAATATTTTATGTCAAATACGATGTAGAACTAATCAATAAAGTGAATGAGAGGTTTAAATCACAGGTAACCCGATTCTGAAATCAGTGAAGCGTAATAATCTAGTAGCACGGATTGAGATGAAAGGACAATTATATTACCGTTCACACCTGGATCTGTTGATTAATGACCATACTACCTACCATAAAAAAGTCGGATTATTCATTTCCGACATGTCCCAGTCCGTTATTTATAGTAATAAGTCTCTACCCGTACTGTAATAAGCATTTTGTATAAGTTTCATAACATTTGGTTGAGGCAAACTAAAGTTAGAGAACGGAAACGAAAAGTTCAGCAATTTTTCCATTTGTAAAGGGGCATAACTCTAGAACGGTAGAAGTGACGCCACCAAAATTCAAATTTGATCTTGTGTTTTGTGGTAATAAGCATTGTGTATAAGTTTCATAACATTTGGTTGAGGCAAACTCAAGATAGAAACGGAAACGAAAAATTCAGCAATTTTTCCATTTGTAAAGGGGCATAACTCTAGAAGGGTAAAAGTGACGCTACCAAAATTCAAACTTGATCTGTGTTTTGTGGTAATAAGCATTGTGTATAAGTTTCATAACATTTGGTTGAGGCAAACTAAAGTTAGAGAACTGAAACGATAAATTCAGCAATTTTCCATTTGTAAAGGGGGCATAACTCTAGAACGGTAAAAGTGACGCCACCAAAATTCAAACTTGATTTGTGTTTTGTGGTAATAAGCATTGTGTATAAGTTTCATAACATTTGGTTGAGGCAAACTAAAGTTAGAGAACGGAAACCAATTTTGGGACGTACGTACGTACAGACGGACAAGGGTAAAACTTTATGCCCCTTCCGCTATGGCGGGGGCATAAAAAAGTCTGGAAAACTGATTTGCCGGACTGACGGATGGACAGACGGACGGATGGACAGACAGACGGACAGAGTGCAAACCTAAAGTCCCCTTCTACTTCGTCGGTAGGGGACTTAAAACTTATCAAAAATTTATGTAGTAAAAATTCTGAACAGCTTTAGGACTAAAACTTTTCTCTAAAGTTTTACATTTTCCAGTACTTTGAAATTTCTGCTTGATCATTCTCAACGTCCTGTAAGAATCCTGTTTTTCAGGATAGGCTATAGATTCTCTATGCATCATAAGAACACATTTTGATCTTTGAGTTATTTATTATGGATCTTTCTTATAAAATATGAAATTCATTATCTTCAAACAGGACACATCACATAATAATACTAATATCACACACACTTGTAGCACTGTCATCAAGGGGTTTTGTTCGTCAAAAATGAAATAAATAAAAATGTATGCAAGAAAACATAGTTTTCATTTCTAGGAAATAATGTATGTAAATTCACTTTAATTTTTCGCCATATACAAACTTGAAATTTTATATTTCAAGCAGCCATCATAAAATTATGAATGGATTTCGATTTTACAAGATCATGAAACTGTATGAACACATTCTCACTGAGAACAACTCATACTGAACATTTAAATAAGCAGAAAATACAATAAATAAAGTCAACAGTGTTCAAGGCTCTGGTCCCTCTGATGCTTGGGCTTCTGGTGCTGCTTTAGCTGGAGCATTAGCGTCAGCTTGTTTCTTTGTACCTGAGACGATATCATCTATCCTCAATAATAACATGGCAGTCTGAAATCAAATGTAAACAATAAGAGGGAAACATGGGTGCATGAGGAAGACAAAAATCCACTATGATTCTTGAAAGATAATATATAGAAAATCTACACTATAACAGTGGTGAATGGAACTTAGTTTCAAGGTGCTGGGTGCAAAATACTTATATTCAAGTTATCTATAGACAATATATTTGTTTGTGAAAATACTGGTTTTACCCTTTTTTGTCAGCTTTCTGAGATATTTTCCAGAGGCTTCAATTCCTTTTGATTTATATTAAAGCTCTATCTTGAAAAGGATTTTAAGAAACCTGATTGATTGTTGTTTGCTTTACGCCCAGTGGCAAACATTTCATGCATATTAAATACAGAATAATGTGAGACTGAAAAATCTATATCTTTTCCTATTAGAGAAAAAAATCATTTTCAAATTCCATATCAGAATTAGCAATTAAATGCATATTCAAGACAAGAACATGCTAATGTGATATAAATCTAGACCCTGCTTTGTACTAGACCGACAAGATAAGCCTGATTTTTAACATGCTAGTTCACAAGGTAACAGTCGGCAGGAAGTCTTGTCACACTACCAAGACACATTCTTCTGAATCCGAAGACCACCAGTCCTTGCTCTTGCTCCTAAATGCTGTGTACTAGGCGGAGAAGCAGCAAATAACCATTTTAAAGTCTTTGGTTTGACCCAGCTGTGGATTATACCCACAACCTCTTTCACTCGAGTGAAAATACTACCATGAGACCAACAAGGAGTTAAACAACAAAGTATTTCACACTAAAAATGGAAAATAATCATGTGCAAACATAGCTCTTAGAATGTACTAAAATTCCATTGCAGGACAAATTCTTATGACCTGCCATACTCTAGGCCAGCAAGCTACCGGGGACCACACAGGTAGTCCAATTTTTGACCTTATCACTTTGTATGCTTTGTATTTAAAAAGTTGCTTTGCCACCTACCTCAAGTGCGGTTTTAAGTGTCTGAACTTTTACAGAGAATGGCTCCCATATACCATATTCTTTCATGTCAACAATTTTACCATTTTCTCCATCAATACCCCATGATGTGTTGTCAGGAGATGCATGTTTAGCCTAAAACAGAATTATATAATGCAATCTTTTGTTCATTTCGGAGAAAATATTTGCTGTACGAACAAAAAGTTTGATGCTAAACACATTAGTGAATCAGAAAACATATTTTCAGGTAAAAAGCTACGACATTCCATCATTAATTAAACAAGCAATGTGAATACATGAAAACAATTTGTTACTTTTTTGGACAGGCTGTATTTATTCCTAAATTATTTTTCCTTTCAATTTTGTTCTACCGTATATGAGTTTTTTTTTCGCATGTGTTTAATTTTCGCTTTGTTGGCGACACCTAAAGAAACGCGAAAATTTAACCTGGCGTAAATTTCCCTGCATATTCCTTGACTTATCGCTATCTAAACTTTTCATATATTATACTGTTAATTGTCGTGTTTACACGAAATTGATATGCAAACTCATTTCACCCTAAAGATGAAATTACAATATCTTTAAAATTAGTCCTTTGTGTTACAACAGATCACAAAAGTGTTCATCATTAATAAAGATCTTTGTTTTCATAATAATTATATTGACTAATCATACATGTCATCCCATTGTGACAACACAGTAATCAATGACATGTCCAAAAACGTTACGGTAGTTAGCGATGATCAATTCAGTGTTATGATGTTTACATCTTTAACAAGTCAATACGTAGATTATTTCCCGTGTATTTTCCCATCCAGCGAAAATTATACAGAGTGAAAATTTAACCTGCCAATTTTGTCATCAAATCGCAAAAAAAAAAAAAACGATATATGTTCTATATATTATAAACAACTTTTTTCTATAACTTGATAACACCATTAAATTGAATTTTTACATTATAATATCGTTTAACAAGATGCAGGGTACCATTCTACTATATAATGGATTCTTACAAAATTCAATTTTCAGTCATACATTTTAGCAATGATCAGTGAAAATTCATTTGGATAAGAAACAAATGATATTAACTTGAATCAAAGTTTGACATGAATCGACTGATGCAAAGTATTTAGGCCAGTTAATTAAGAAGACTAATTATAGACTGATCAATGTGTTTAACATGTTTTTGGTCATACTGAATATACTAACCCTGAGTGCTGTAAGTGTTCTAATTGGGTTGGCTCCACAGTTCTGTATTAATGTACGTGGAATAACTTCTAATGCCCTAGCTACAGCTCTGTATGGCCATTGACTTACACCTGTTATTGCCTTAGCTTTCTCATTCATAGCCTGTAAAGACAAAAAGTCAGAGATATTTGTACAATGAAACTATCAATCAAGTTCAAACAATGCAAAAGATACAAAAGGTTATATCCTATAATGGTTTACTTTTACAAATTTTGACTTGGATGGAGAGTTGTCTCATTGGCACTCATACCACATCTTCTTATATCTATATAACTCACAAATATATACCCTTGTTTTTTACTGTATCATAAATGTTGTTATACATGTAATGTAGTATCAATTATGAATCAATGAATAATTATGATATAAATTTTTTAGCTCCTCCAATATATAATTTTACTCCATTACTATGCATTTAATAGGTAGCCACTGCCTTCCCAATAACTGATCAAAGTCCTCAACATTACCAGAGCCCCAATACTTTCCTTACCTGAGCTAAAGCCATTTCTGCAGCTCCTCCACCAGCTACTAATTTAGGTTCTACCATCACATTTCTAGCTACGTTCATTGCATCTTGTAAGTTTCTCTCTACTTCATTAAGGATATCTTTACTAGCACCTCTCAGTAAAATATTACATGCTTTGGGATTTTCACACTCTACCAAGAATGTAAAATATCTGAAAGGTAATAAAATATTTTTTTTAAATACAATTGTGTATAAGTTGTATTGAATTAAAAAAAAACAGTTTCTGTGCTTCAAGTGCCTTTCAATGTCCAAGAATCACAGTAACAGATCTAGACTGTTCATATTACATGTATACAGCAGGTGAAAATATATCAAGGTTACACAGTGTGGTAGTATATATAACACATAACTAAAACAACATTTAGTGGCAATTCATTGCAGAATACTCTTTATATCACTAATCATGGAAATCTTAGTACAATTTTTTTTCTTATTGTAATAATTGAAACAAAAACATTGCAAATGAGACAGTTAAATTAGGATCAGAAATCAAGAGAATTATAACTTTAACAACTACTCTCCATGCAAATAATTTACCTTGCCATTTAAAACTGCCATATTTTGTATATCAAAATGAAAAAGAAAGGAGTAGAGCCAGGAACACCAATAAACGGCCCTGCAAAGGTGTTTTTTTCTAACTTCAATTATTAAGTAAACCTAATGGTTATGCATTGCTAAATGTATGATATTTAAAAGTATAAAATGAAAATTGTATATCTGCTTCATATTTATAAATATATTAGCCTGAAATAGGAATAGATTTAATTTTCGTCTATTTTTCTAGAAATTTTTTCAGAAAACTGTCATAAATTTTGCAGAATTCTGCAAAAAATCAGGTTTTTACGAAATTCCCCTTCATTATGACGTCACTAATGATACAATTGGTGAAAATATTTTTTTCAACTGAAACAATTGGACATTTTAACATGTTTCCCTACATTACCACAGTGAAAATTTCAGATTTGTAGGGCCAAAATTATGAGTTAGTGGACCAACTCCTAAAATTTTAGCTGATGCAACAATATGAACAATACTTTTCACTTATTACAAAAAGAAAGATGTAAACTAGTACAATTGTTTCTTCTTGCTCTTTATTCTTCAGTTTCTTTGAAAATTTGGTATAGCAAACTTTACACAATAATTACTTTTAATGTGATCAATCTTTAAAACTAATTATATAAAATATTAATCACATTCAGCCATGTCTTCATAAATCACCACCTCAAATTTACAGATACCGTAAATTGGGTTATTTTGGTTGTAGTTTTATTTTGGTTTATTTGGCACCTCCAAAGAAAGTGCCAAAATTAAACACATGAAAATACATAAACACTAAAAATTTAAAAGCCAAATTCGTGTACCGGCATAACAATATCGTATTGTTAATTGTTGGCATTAATACCTAAGTACATGTAGCAAACATGAAAAGTGTTCCTAATGCAGGTAAAAAAGTTCCCTCCAGTGTTTCTTTATCTTTAGATAATAAAAGAGAAATTACAGGTAAATATTTTATGCTATTATATCTTTTGTATATTTCCTAAAGTTCTATGCATACATGTAGCAAAATCTACAAATAAATACCGGGTATAATTTGACAACAATATGATATAATTTTATCATAATTGTCAATTTCTAAAATTGTTAAGAAAACAAAATATGAATTTCTATTCACACATGCCGTAAATATACATTGCTGATTGGACACCTTTATTGATCATTAGAATATCAACCGTCCTTGTAACATTTGATCTTCAATAAATTAACATGTGCTGCCAGAGGCATGAGGATTAAAATTTAAATTCACGGTATTGCATGTAGAGGCAGAACTTTGATATACCCAGGATGATTTAGAACTAGATACATCTTTAAAACACTGGTCTATTGTTGAAGACATTGTTATTGACCTCTTAGATACCTCTTTGTTGTTTCTGTTGTATGGTTGCCGTCTCGTCTCGTATCATATATACCCCACATCATATTTTATTCATATTTAGTGCCCTCATCAACATCTCACCTTGCTATTCTGTTATTATCAGATTTCCTGACCCTTCGTATCACACTTATTCCTGCTTTAACAAGGAAATGTTGAGCTAGATCTGAGACACCTTTCTCTGTAATTATCAAGTCTGGTTTGAATTGTATTACTTCAGCACAGATCTTTTCTATATAGTCTTCTTCCATCTTTAAAATTTTCCTAAAATAATAATTCATTTTTTGCCTACTTAAATCTTGGAATAAAAAAAATACATTTGATAAAATATAACTCTCGTCATAAACCTTAAACCTCATTAATTTTCTTCTCACTCCAGCAAAAGAACTTTGAAAGCAATACATTGCTGCATTATTTTTCTTTCAAGGGTAATCATTAACAAACTCAAATAATAATATTTATGTCAAACCATCAATAACATAAACCATTTCTATTCAAAATGGAAATTTAAAAAAGAAAACTCACATTTAAATTTGTCCTATATATTGAAAACAGAGATATTATTGGAAGTTTAAATTCCACTATGATAGCAATAACATATCAGTCTTTGCTCTTTGTGCTTTGTGGACAAGCAGCAAATACCAATTTTCAAGTCTTTTTGTTTGACTCAGCTAGGGATCAAACCCATGCTCGACCTCCTGCACTCATCGAGCAAAAAACCATGAGATCAACAAGGCAGTTAAACAACTTTAAGCACACATTCAGCATTTTGAACACAATATGTAGAGGAGGCATCGGGCTTAATTATAGGTAAATATAGATCTTAGCAGCATATCACTGCAAAATATCAATTATATCATACTTACGTAAAGTCTTCTTCTTTCGTTATTTCTATGTTGGTCTACAAGATTAAAATACACGTTAAAAGGATAATCAATGGTGCTAACTATTGTTGGGTCTTTTTTATCAATAAGGTCGATTTACTCAACTAAAGAAATCACTTCCTATTTGAATGATGTTAACATCCAGTTATGGTATATTTTCATTAATTATTTGGGCAAAAATTTAAAATATATACATTAAACAGATGAAATACTTACTTCAAAATAAGTATATATTTATTATCACATTGATTGCAATGAATTATCGTGATTTCAAAGTGAAATAAAAACCGATAATTTCACACGTAAAATAAATCTGATAAATTCACTCCTCTGATGTCATACAACAATGAATGTTTTCAAGATGTTGTCGAGGATGTTGCATTAAAACAATTGAGAACGAGTATAAAAAGAAAAAGTCCCTTACTTTTTCTACTTTATTTTCATTAAAAAAACCATGGTCAATGTTATAAAAAAGAACTAATCCAAGAATTAAAATAACTCGTGACTGATCCAACACTAATAATTAAACGATGCGCTACACCAATTCTTGAATTGATGTGTTGTTCATTCACCCGTTGAATATTTTTCTATATTTGTATTCTTGGATCAGCTATTCTTTTAATGTTAGATCCTGTGTAAATAATAAAATAACATGAAAGAAACATATTCTCCCATAAAAACATTGTTCATTTTAGAAATTTAAAAATAGCATATCATTGATGTTCATTTCTAACTTATTTTATTTAATTCCTGATATGAACTAAATAAGATGGATTCTTACCTGACTTTCACCTTTTTTATATTCTAAATTACAGTCTAATAGCAGTATTTTAGGTTTCTCTATTCTCCTGTAAAACAAGAAAAAAATTCATTACAGACTTTTTGCAAAATAAATTCACAGACAGACCAAAGAACTGAGTCCTGCATTCATAAAAATTTTATTTGAAAAAAAAGCACAAAATAACTTTTTCATCCAGCTTTCTCGATGCCGTGTTTTTCTGGGTTTTTTTTTTAAATTATTTTTAGAAAAATTTGAATTTTTCCTCCTTTTTATTTCAGAATCAACAGAAATACTGCATGTATGAATAAAGTTAGAATACTGTATGAAGAGGCTGTTTTGGTTTTCATTAAATTTTTTAGTGTCATTGTTAAAGCAATCAAGGGTCTACAGCTTCTATGCAACACAAATATAATAAATTTCCAGGACTAACGGTCTATTTATACTGTGATTTGGTCTAAATTTACACACTAAAGAAACCAAAACTAATTCACTTACAGATCAATAGTTTAACAGCAATTTTCAACGAAGATAAAAATCAAAATGTTACTTCTTGTTTTAAAAATACTGACCTTTTCATTTTTGGATGAACAACATCTTTGTTTAACATTACACCTTTTAAAACTTGTGAATCTTCTATTGTTCCTCCAGGTATCTAAAAAGAAAGTATGCTACCAAAAATTATTTGTGTTTCTGTCTTTTTATTTATTGTAATGTTCCAATGAATGAAAGAGCAAAACATATAGTCAAGTGTATCAGTTTGTCTAAAAGCACTGCGAAAATTGACTGCTATCAAAGAAGAAAAAAGTTTTATTATTCTTTTTTTTAAATCCTGAAGGAAAAAAATCTGCATATTAATCATCATCTTTTCCTTGCTCCAATATAAAGGGAATTCACAAGTATATAAAACTGTTTACACTACAATATTGCAATTGATTTAACTGAACCAAATGTAAATGTGAAGTAGTTTATATATAAATCCATTCATACCACCTCAATTCACTTCAGTTATATAACATTAACACGATCTATCTGTTTTAGAAATTATTTAATATTCAAACATGACGTTCTTCAAACGCTTTGAGTACACACCCGTGGTAAAATATGAATATATTGTTTGGGCTGTTCCGATCGTACTCCCGCGTCATATGCTTTTTTATGAATGAGCTACCCGACGTCATAGAACGATGATGTAAGAATATAAACATTTTACGGGAAAATACACGCTTGTGAAACCGAAAATCATCACAACAAGGAAACGTAAACAAACGATGCTAAAATGTGTTATATAAGCCATTTTTTGTATACATATAAGACATATAAGTACAATTATCATTTAGATTCATCCGAACCTATCTAAATATGTTATTGTAAATAGTTTAAGCATGTCATTTATTCAGTTTGCCCCGGTCTTTTACGTCAATTTAATAGTGCGTTTATTTATGGGAACGGCAAATAAAGCCTTCATCTAGAGCACTTCGATCCAAAACAATTGCTGTATTTGTCTTATTAGAATCGAAATAATTCATGGGGACTTGAATATATCGTGAATTTTGTGATAATTTTGATATATAAATATAGTTAACAATACATTGTTAAAAATCGTCTTTCTTTCATTTTCAAGTTCAAATAAATGTTGATCCCATATTCATGATATTAAATTTTTATTTTTATTGTATTTTTTTTTTTGTATACAATACAATATTTTACATTTATCTATCCTCCATTAATACTAAAATATCTGTACAGGTAAAATTTAATTCTAATCAAGCTGTTACAGATTGATTTACGACCTTCCACTGATATTGCACAGGTTAATATCACAGCAGGTTTTAATTACACTCGGACAACTGTTGGACCAGTCGGACATCTAGACGGATTAAGACGTCCATAGTAATAAGTCTCAACCTGTACATGTAGAACCTCTTTTCTCTTAACTTTTGTTTAATATTACCTAGTGTTTTCTGGGAAGCATTTATATGTTCTTTAAATATATAGATTACTCAATGTGCTATTGTAAATGCATGCTTTTAAACGTATTTGTTTATAGTCGTATAGTAATTCCAAACTTTTACATTCGGTTATAAATAGGCTACATCTACATGTATCAGTTGCAGTTTTGGTTAGTATACTAATAAATCTACTTGCAGACGACAAAGACTGTAAAAGTTAAAGAACTTTGTTTATCGCCCTTTTTGGATTTCTCAATTTTGTAAAATATACATTTGATACGAATTCCTTAGTACTTAAAGGCCCTTTGTAAAAGAAAAGGACTGAAGTCTCTCAGTGGCAAATGATATCTTCGTTTTACGAAACAGTCATTATCTATTTGGTAGGTATAAGAAGAGCAATTTGTGGTTACTTGAAATTAAAACATGAAAATTAAAGTTCCTTATTTATTCCGAATTATGCTCATTTTTATTTATTATTGAGTATGATGATAGCATTCCAATGCAGAAATTTAAGTCACTCGAAACGGATTCCACTAATGAAATCAGATCATTATGTGATATTTGAAAATAAGATTGGAATTATAAATAGAGCTATGATGAAATACTCAATAACAATGCATCAGAGTTTTCAGTGGGAAACTTTACCATGATATTAAAATCAAAATAATTCATGCATTCCAGATTCCATAGATTTGTTTTCATTTTCACATGGCCTTTGTCGTTATATTCGTTAATTTTATCTTGCTTACGCTTGGGATAAAATTCCAATATAGCGACCCAGGCCATGTGAAAATTTTCAACAAATCTATGACTTGCATGAATTATTTCTTAAATAAAACATGATCTTTTATATAACGGTTCCAGGGGTCCCAAGAAATCGGATTATTATCGCTTCCAGGGACCGAAGGAATGTTTGATACCGGTTCCTGTAGCTCAGATACCCAAAACATTGTATGTAATCAAGTTAAGAATTAAGAGTTGTTTGTAAATTTACCAAAATTCTGTGTAATTTTAAACATTCCTAAACGGCGGTCTCACTAATTAGCGACAACAAGAATTTTTACCGACAAGAAGCGTCAACTTGCGACAAGAAGCGACAACAAGAATTATTTTAGCGTCAAGAAGCGACAAGAAACTATTTAGCGACAAGAAACTATTAAGCGACAAGAAAACATATTTTTTTTAATTAAAATTAATTATTGCAATAAATATTAAAAGAATATGCAAAAGAAAATAATTTTAGCGACAAGAAAGTTAAAATTGATAGAAAACAATGAAACATTATTTACATAATATTTTATCATCTATTATGTATAACAGCCAGTATTACGTTTAATTATTGTATTATGAGATTACTTTTCCTTGTGTTTTAGAACATATTATTTATCTTATAATTTGTTTTTTAAAACTCTTTTCGTGCAATATATATTAAGCTCGCAAAATGAATTATTTGTGCATCATTGTCCTGAAAATATTGACACAAATTGTGAAATACAAAGAACTGAAATCAAACAAGAGGAAAAGAAAATTGAAATGTGAATGTTTTCATCTTTTTATTTGTTGATTGCCTCATTAAACGATATTTATCATGTTTATGCATATTGATTGAAGATGAAAGGAAATTAATGACAATCTTGAGTTTTCAACAGGTGTTCACTATTTACAATGATTGTATATTCTGGCGCGTGTAATTGTATAGTCTGACGCGTGTACAAAGTTGAAGGTGTTAATTGGATGTTATTGTAGCAATAAAACAGGGGACACGCGCTTCGTTAATCTCATTTGATGTTCCACATTGTGTGTACTGTTATTACCTTAGGGTGAAGCCACATCTAATGTTGTTCCTATCAAGAACAATGAATTATACTGTTAGAAAGGAAATTGTATTTCATGTTTTTGTTTCAATAAATCCTTCAAAGGAAAGTTGACCGTTTTTTGTTTTTGTTTCAGTTTTATAGAGTGTGCATTTCCTTTGCTCTACCAAGCTGACTGAAGCCATTCAACTTTCATGTTTAGTATAAAGTAAATTGTCAGCATTTCAGTATTATTCTCGCAAAAGTACGTGCTCTGTGCAATTGCTAGAATCTAAAACGCAACTCGGTTTACCTTTGATTAATAAATCAGTTACTTTGTACGTCTTTGATACTGCGCGGTATCAAACGAACCCTTTGGTACAGGGTTTCAATTTCCTTTTGGGCATGGGAAAAAAAGGTTACGACTCGAACTTCGATAAATGCATATTAGAAGTATTATAATTATACTATAGTGGACACGTCCGTTCATGATATCCCCTGGGGCAAGGGTAAATATTGAAACGCACTTATTTTGTCACATCGCCGTGTCAAACTGAATCCCTTGGGATAAGGGTTTTCCTCTTGGGCAAAGGAAATAGTAAGGGAAGTTATACCCTGCAATATTAGTCTTACATTCTAAAAATGGCACACCCATGTGGTAACTGTTCAAAAAACTGCACTCGAATGTGTGTGTTTTGTGAAAAATGTGAAACATGGTTTCACCAAAAATGCCAGAAATTAACAAAAGATCAGTTTCGGATCTTAAGTCAGACTAAAAGCTGTGATTTCATATGTACACAATGTTGTCATACAAAAGATCATAAATTTGACTAAGTGATACCTTGCTTAGTTATAGCAATCTTGTGATTGGTTCAGATGAGGAAAAGGTTTTAGTAAAAGCTATCAAAGACAGTTTTCCAACATCTGAACTTACATTGTGCACAAGGCACTTGAGTGAAAATGTTACAAGGCATTTGAGAACAAAGGTTGGCGTAAATGACAAGAACGCAAAACAAATTTTATCAGACTTATTTGGGGATAACGGTCTGATAGAAGCAGATACGACGGTAGATTTTTCCACTAAGGTTACTGATTTTGAAAGAAAATATGAAGACCTCGTTGGTCCATATCTTACGCAAAAAGTTATTCCTACTATAAGGGATTACGTGTACAATGCTCGAAAAACAGAGTCGAGAATTCCATTGCAATGGAAAAACAATAATTGTGAATCAATCAATCACATCTTGAAACTAAATCAAGATTGGAAGCCTGAGAAACTTCCAGAGTTAATTAATAAAATTCACAAAGAAATAAAGTTGCAAGAAAGTCTTGTCAATGGCGCACTTTATGGACATGGAGACTTTGAGCTAAGCTCCTCAGTAAGCCATTTTCAATGCACAAAAGCTCTATGGCAGATTAAATCGGAGAAGGAAAAGGCTTTTGCATTGCAAAAATTCTTGACTCATGGGAGAAAGTTAAACGCAATCCCAGAGTCCACCACTTCAACAGATGGTGGGCTGACAATCCCCAAAACAAGTGCATGTGCACGTAAACCTTGCCAACGGAAACGTATTAAAAATGCTAAAACTACAACTTCAAAAAGGGCAAAAATACAGTGAACCTTAGTGGTAAAAATCTACGGCTTATCAAAATGGGACCACCATGTACAAAATGTATAAATATTATGTTAGATAGGAATGTACATATTACTATATAATGATTAAAAATAATTAAAAAAAAAAAAAAAAATTATATGGACCCCAAGGTAGAACCACGTCCTCGTCGTGGGGTCTGGAAACACGCTTAAATAATAAAGATGGCAAAGCGTGGCTGAGAGTTCTACAAATAAAGCATCGAATTGACATAACAAGAGTACACTTAGAGCATAGTATTAAGCAAATGAATCAAAATATTATATTCCATTATGCCCGCTCCATATATATCTCCATTCGTTTATTCATACTTTGACTTTGATGAAAACAGATACATACATTATCTTATACATATACTTCATATTTAAAAATAAAAAAAAGAAGCTCAATCTCTTTCTTCTTCACAAATGTTTAATTTCTTCATCTACCAATATACTAATATAAACTTCACAATCTCTTTCTTCCTTACAAATGTTTCATTTCTTCGTCTATCTATATAATAAAACATTTTAATTAGACATATCTGCTCGTATATTTAAAAAAAAAACATTAAATACAAATTTCTTTATATCTAATAAAAAAAAATGTTTTCTTGTCGCTAAATAGTCTTCTTGTCGCTTCTTGTCGCTAAAATAATTCTTGTTGTCGCTTCTTGTCGCTTCTTGACGCTTGTTGTCGCTAATTAGTGAGACCCCTAAACGGAAGTCTTGTCTATGACGGAAACAATATCCGGATGCCTTTATTTTCGTTTTCCTCCCAAAATAACCCAAACGGAATAATCATAAGCGAGGATGACAAATGCGACTATGCAAGGTACCTATACGACACAGATGCATGATGATTAATTAATTGTGGAAGGAAGAGAAGCGACACACAAAATGAGGTCTTCTCATTTAATAGTATAGATATACACGAGACTGGTGTGGACGAGTGGACTACATCTAGGCATAAGGTCTATTCACTTTTGATAAATATATGCATGTATATACACGAAGCTGGTGTGAACGCACTTGCATGCACGAACAAAAAAGCAGAAAAAAAATAATCTAGATACATGGAGATAGAGAGAAAGGAAAGGAGTATTGATAATTTCATCCTTACTTTTACATATAAATATGCTGTTGTGTCTATAAATTTATTCTTAGTAATACATGTTTTTTTTCGGAAAAGGACATTCCAACGAAATGGATGTGCATCAGAAGTAGAAGCTAATCTGTTTAACTCTCCCAGTATGGCATCAAAGTCTCGTGACAGTACTCATGAAGTAGCTCAAACTATGCCTAGTAGTTCTTCAGATTCACTGACAACAACTGTAAGTTCTGTGAAATGTATTTTTAACTATCCTAATGTTGGATGACTTTCAAAAGAAAACATGATGAGAGACAATAATTTTGAACTTCTATTAATTCAGACAAAATTGCAATATGAAGATGATTTCCCTTTTCCTGCTTGGTAAATTTTAACTAAGATTAAAGGGGGTGAACATATCTGTAATCTGGTAGAGTAAACCGTGTGAATTACTGTAAATTCAGAAATCATTGCGAGGTTTTTATTAATGCGAATAATGTGACTGGGTGAGAATCGCAATAATAAGAACTCGCATTCTGATAACTGAAACATAGACCAGTATGCAGATTTTTTCGAAATCGCAATAATCAAACTCCATTCTTGAAAAATCGCAATAATAAATGCACGCAATAATTTCTGAATTTACAGTAACTGGTCATGTGTACAATAATTACTTAAACATTTTTACTTAATTTAAGAAAAAAACAACTATATATATGATACAATTTAATCATTATCTAAACTAATTGGAGTTTCAGAGCCAATCAAATTAAAACAGTGCAGTCACTGAAGTAGACATGTTTACCCGCTTGTCATGCTTTTAATACCTTATTTAATGAATGGTTTATTTGGAAAAGAACGTCAAACATAGATAAAATGTAAATTATTGTGTAAATATGTTTTTATTATACCTAGAGTGGATATATATTGCATTCACCTTGTCCGTCTGTGGGATTGTCCGTTCCGGTTTGTCCAAAAAATATTTCCGTCACACTTTTTCATGTATGTTGATAGGTGTTTTTCATGCTTGTAATACCTTATTTAATGAATGATTTATTTTGGAAAGGAACGTCTAACATAGATCAGATGTAAATCATTTGTGTAAATTATTATGTGAATATGTTTTTATTATACCTAGAGTGGGATATATTGCATTCACCTTGTCCGTCTGTGGGATTGTCCGTTCCGGTTTGTCCAAAAAATATTTCTGTCACACTATTTTATGTATGTCGATAGGTTGCATTAGTGTTTGGTATTTTTATTATTTCTTGAGTGTGGACATATTGCATTCACCTTGTCCGTTTGTGGGATTATCCGTTCTGGTTTGTCCATAATATAAAAAATTTAATATCGAAAATAGAAATCTAAAAACTGCAATGCTTTGTGACACAGCTGTAACAGCTAATCAAATGAATTTCTGTTCTATTTCTGGCGTAAAGGCAATAATAATTTAATCCTATTTCGACTCTTTCAAAATTCAAGAGTCTATCCTAAATTGAGGAAAATTATATGGCCTTCCAAATACCGTTTCGATTCCTAACATTACTGAAGAGACATTAATTGTCGAAATCCGGATATGGTGTACAAATTTTTGCACCTCATGTTTGCGGTTCACCATCTTTTCCGCAAGTTTATTGTTTTCTGTTTGGTAATAAATTATTATAAGATCCATTTTGTTACATATGGTGATCCGTTTATTTGGCAATCGCCAATGTCAGTCAGCAGGGTTTAAGAACATCAGTTGTTCGACCTGCTAGTCAAATGCGTTTTGTTAAAATATACTTTTTCACTTTATTGGTCTTTTGGAAAATGTTGTTTGTGCTGTATTTAGACCCCTCTACCAAGAAATTTGTTTTGCATGCACACGTATAAAAATTGCGGTTTTTATCCAACGCAGTCATAGGTATGAACGTTGTTTTCAATTTAGACTTGTTTAACTTCAAATAGTATATATTTTTTGGGGACAGGATGATTTTTTGCGGATTGGCTATTAATTTTTATCTGTTTTTAGCCATGGCGTTGTCAGTTTTATTTTCGACTTATGAGTTTGAGTGTCCCTTTGGTATCCTTCGCCTCTCTTTTGCTACGCATGCTTATAATTTTTATTCAGTGGATACGATATTCATTTTCAAAATCCATCTCCCCTAAAATCAAATGATAATGGTAATCCCCTTTCCTTTCAACCTTATACCTACATGTACAAAATGTTCTACCCCTACCTTAGCTGCGGAACCGTATCTCTTAGGTCCTTTTGATATTTTTTTGACAAAATCAAAAAATATAATAAGGACCTCTACCTGTCTTCGGGTAATATCTGTCTGCCTCCTGTTTTTGTTGCTCTCAAGCAAATATAAGTTTAGCTTCTACAGATCCCTCATCTAGGAAATGTCCTACTATAGTGAGAATTTCTACTCACGTAAGGTTCCAGTTTTCATTATTTAATTCAAAGACCTTGCCGTCACCTTGGCAAATATAGAAAAAATATTGAAGCTATTTGAAAGGGCTATAACTTATTAAAACTTGAACAGTACTGTGCTTTTTATGGTCTGCGAAACACTTTACTTTTGCGGTCATTTTTTTTATCGATCTAGGAATATCTCGAAGAAGTCTTTGATGCATAGAAGTCTAGTTTTCGTGACTTTGAAAACACCTGACAAGCAGATTCATTTAGTAGTTTCGATACCAAGTCAGTGCATGAGAAAGTCAAGTGCTGTATTCATAAATCAGCTGAGATACAATGACCCAATTTTAAGAGAAAATAAATAGAGAACTCCATAAAATTTACGGAGCTGAATTTCCGGATTATATAAAACGAACGTTCCGGAAATTTTCTCAGGTGTCCCACACCAAACAAAGGTGTAAAGTAAAGAATTTTGCAACAAAAGCCTCAGTTTAGCGATACAGGTCTAATTTATATGTATGATTATGTGTGTTTCGTGTCAACCATGATAACAAAATAAGTTTTCAAATAAAAAACTTCCGCCCGCCATAGACTAGTAAATTTTCTTTTTGTTATAAAGGTAGTTAATAACCTTTGCATGCTTATGTTCATGAGACAAACCCATATCTTATCATTCAAAATGCACTGAAATATGTTACAGTCATCGCTTCTGCAATGTATTTGTCCCATCTGCTTTTGTATTTTATCTTATTATTTTCTTATTGTTACACTTTTCCTATATAGTATATTTTGTTACAACTCTGATTTTGATTGTACAAGTGTTCTGTAACGTGCCCTGTATTTTGTGACTTAAATAGAATGTTAAATAAAATAAAATACTAAAGATGTATATCTCCCCAGAATATTTAAATATTGTAAATGGGTGAAAATCTTAACTGGTTCAAAAAAATTAACAATTTATGAAATGAGAATATGGAGCATGTCCTCTTCTCCTCAATCAAACATGTGTACTTTTAGGATCCTGTCATGTCAATTTTAAAAAATACACATAGTTTAGGTGTGGGGATATGAATAGTTTTCAAGACACTTATGAAGTAATGGTATGCAATGGGCGATGCTTGTCCCCAAGGAACACATATGTGCTGAACTAGAAAGGTTTTATTAAGAAAATTAAGACTTTATATGGGTCTGTTCAAAATATTAAACGATTAATTGTATAACGGATGCACTTGGGTAATGACCTTCAACGGACAAATCCTTTAAGTTAGTTAATTGAAAATGGCAAGCAAGAATATATATATAGATTTTTGGTAGACATATATTTAGATAAATTATTTGGCCTTAAAGTTATGTTTTCGGTGAAAAAAAAACCCACAATGAACACCAAACTCCACAAATGCCAAAGTAGATTTAAATGCAACAAAGGTCTTACTGTAAGTTTTTCGGGCTATATGATTAACGGCAAGGCATATTTCTATTTGTTTTATTAGTAATTCTGGTTAAGAAAAAGTCTTTAAATATGATAATATGAACAAGTTTCATAAAAATGAAACAGATTTAAAATAATAGAATTTCAAGATCAAAGCCTTAAAAAAAGTATACATACAGAAGACAGTAAAGTTAAATAATGTAATAAATTAGAAATAAATTTAGTCTAATTTTCAAATATTTCAAAAATTAGTTTAATGTTTTTAACTGAAGATTTGAAAGAACCACTGAAATATGACCCAATAACGATATTTGTCAAATGATCATGATGCACACATACCTAACAAAAAAGAGGTGGAAGATACCAAAGGGAAATTCAAAACTTTAAATTGAAATACGCCATTGCAAAAAAAAGACGAAAAGTAAAACGTCAGTGAGTCTACAAAACACTACATAAAAACCCTAATAGAAATTGAAAGACTAAACCCCACGAACCCCACAAAAACACTCAATTTCTATATATGTATGTCAAAACTACAACACACTTACAGCAAAATGACTTAAAGTGTAGGCAAAGGTAATATCTTTGGTGAGCTTGCTTGCTAGCTGAAGCATGAAATCATTATTAGTAAAGGTACAACCTTCCTTTGGGCAGCGTCAATTTTTATAGTTAAGTAGAGAACAAATCAAAATTAAGGACAGTTCATACACATTGTGAAACCGGTTTAGAAATATGTTTTCAATCTATTAAATATAAACTATATTGTCAAGCATGGTGAAGGTGTGTTTGATTTGTCAATTCATTTTAATCGAAACAATTCAATACCATGTTTACAATAGCATGGTAAGAGGAACATGTCAAAGATTTGACCCGACTGAGTTTATTTTTACAGCCTCTGTAGTACACCACCCTAAATATGCAAATCAAAATCAAAAACAATTATATACTTATAATAAGGTTATCGAAAGGTTTGTTTTTATTCTAAATCCATTAAATCATAATGTTACGTAGAATAACACATGTAAACAATCTAGTTATAAGTAAACAGACGTAATTGATTGAAAAGGATTTCCCAAATCAAACACACCTTTAACCTGAAAACATATTTTGAATTGACTTGTAAAACTGGTTTCACAATATTTATATATTGTTCCAACTTTTGATTGGTTCTGTGCCTAACTATTGACTCCGCCCAATAGAAGGTGGTACCTTGGTTTATAATGATTTCATGGTTCAGCTAGCAAGCAAGCTAGCCAAAGATATTACCTTTACCTACACACTCAAGTCATTTTGATGTAACTGTATCGGTAGTATACTTTATTTCAAATTCGTTCGATTGGAAAGATTGTTTGATTAATGGTTATTCGCTCTACGTTCAGTGAAAAAATATGTCATACTGATTTAGAGCCAGAACAAGTGCCAGACGAGAAAAAATTCCATTATAAAAATCCAATAGGTAGGTCTTGTAATAGGTAGAGGGAAGTTTGGAATATCGCTAAAGAATTAATGAGGATTTATGGGATAAAGCCTTGCAACAGGACACTTACGGACCCCTCAACGAGTTACTGACGGTCAGTGGTCGACCGAGGGATGATCATATTTCCATTTGGGATTTCGATGGAATAGACGCTTTCAACATAGTGACCAAACTTTGAATTATTAAGCGAGGATAACGTCTATATAACGGAAAGCGATGTAAATGAATAATGCTAGCCTCTCGTCGGTCTTTCTGAGAAGCTCCTGTACATATAAACAATCTAGATGGGAACCGTTGGTTTGACATGATAATGCCAATTGTTTGTTCAAAGACACCACTGCCAGTCGATAAAACAAGTATGTTGTCAAAAAAAGTATCAAGTATCTTGATGATGTCACTTTATTCAGAGATATTTTTTATTTAAATCAGAGTGTTTTTTTACGAGGTATAATTCCAATCAAATATGTGTATTTATATTTAAAAGTGAAGCGAAAGATACCAAAGTGACATTCAAACTCATAAGTCGAAAATAAATTGAAACGCCATGTCTATCAAAGAAAAAGGCCAACAGACAAATAATAGTTAACAAAACACAACTTAGAAAACGAAAAACAAAAAAACTGGGGGTATTCTCATGCGCGCCGGAAGGGTAAACAGATCCTGCTCCACATGTGACACCCGTCTCGTTGCTTGTGTTAGTACAGACACGGTAATAAGTCTAATTTGGTAGGTCACATTCGGAACAAAAGGGACGGGATGGTAGTTACGACATTTGGAACATATCCGATATCATCTGTGAAACGGATCATCCATAACGGTCAACCAACTCGTGATGGCGTCCGTAAAATTTACGAAGGGATGATTTCAAATTCACCACTTGGAACTCTTGGTTTAATAGCTTCCTTGTGGGTAGTAACCCTCTATCAAAGAAATCTTGATAGGAAATACAAGCCCGGGAATATCGTATCAAGTGGGAGATAAATACTCCATATGCAGACGCTGCTGGAATGTTGCTACATTGAAATGGAAAATTCACAATTGGGAGGCTGAAATCACATTTTTGTTGTTGAAAATTCTAGATGTAAGTCAAAATATGAGGCAGACTTAACTGTATCTGGTGTATCATTTATCTCAA
Source organism: Mytilus californianus (assembly GCF_021869535.1). Taxonomy (NCBI): domain Eukaryota; kingdom Metazoa; phylum Mollusca; class Bivalvia; order Mytilida; family Mytilidae; genus Mytilus; species Mytilus californianus. The sequence goes on along the minus strand of NW_026262679.1, from coordinate 51,703,220 downwards.
GTTCGATTGGATAGATGCATTCAACATAGTAGCCAAATTTTGAATTATTAAGTGAGAGAACATAATCTATATATCGGAAAGTAAAGTTGAAGGATACTGCTAACTGCTTTTCTTTCTTCCTAAGAAGTTCCTGTATGAAGTCAGCCTCATATATATATATAAGGAACAAGTCGGCAAGAAGATTTATGTACTCTTACAGATTTATGGAAATTATTAGTTTCCACATCTGATTGATACTGTCTCTAGTGTTTGTACGACTAAGATAAGGCAAAGAAAGTCTATAAGTGCATTTCACAATGTACAAATGATATTTTTACATCGAAAGGCTATTCGGGAAATACACCAATAAAGCTATTTGTGGTATAACTATTAAGCATTATAAACATAAGACAGTAAACAAAAACAAAAACAGAAAAAGACACAATAATTTGATAGGTCAATAAGTCAATTCACAATAAACTTAAGTTTGAGCAAACCCAACAACAATCAGAGTGTGTTCTATTAGTAATGCTACTTAGCCATATTAAAGTGAGACTATTTTAAAAAAAAAGAGTTTCCTTCTGAATAAAGATATAGTTAAATTATCATAAGGTCTAACTGAAAAGGTTTTTTTCGTAAATATGTCCTGATATGAATTATTTTATGAAACATAGAAATCAACATTTAATAAATTATATAGTTAAGTATATACCCGTGTTTTAAATCATTTTTTTTTTCATTTATATATGCTTCAAATTTTATTTTATTTTTTAAGGTATCGGTTATAGACGACATTTAAACACATCCAATCAATAACAACTTGCCTTCGTTATTTATAAACCTGTATAAATGCAGGTAAAACTGTAAACGTATCCTTTTTTAGTTCAGGAAGTTTTTCCTCTATAGTCAATTATAATAATATGGTGAGTATAATTATACATTGATAAGAAATTATTACATTTCATTATATGTTTTTGTATTTTCAATTACGATGTCGTTCATTTTAATTGGTGTAAGAAATCTTTTCATTGGATTCATTTTTCTATTTTCTTGAATGTTTTACAAACATGTTAACTGCAGTAAAAATTGAAAAAAACCATATTAATGTATTGGCTCAACTGTGATAAACGGTAGAAATAGTTTCTTACCCAATTACATATTCATACACAGCAGTGATATGTATGAGATCTGTATCACATATAGTGTATGCCTGTTAACGTAGTCTCCAATGACAGACACATTGACACATTGACACATTGAAACATCGACACATAGACACTTGGACTCATCGCCACATTGACACGTCGACACATCGACACATCGACAAAAAGACACATACTTATTAAAAGATCCAGATAGATGTCTGTAACCATAACCCTAAACCCAAACCCTAACCTTAAACAATTACCCTAATCCTAACAATATGTCGCTACTAGATTGATATCGGACATATAATCCGCTGATGAAAACTATTTCTATCGTATTCTCCAATTGATCCAATTTAAGTTTAATAGTCAGTTATATTTAAGAAGCCTTATAGGAGAGAGATAGAATTGTACCCCTATTGTTATCTTCTTTAGACATATAGTATGTTAAAGTAGTTCACCAGTTTCTAAAATGTTTTTTTGAGAGTCTTTAGATATTATTACAATCTGTCTAAATATTCAGAATTATTTTATGTCCATTTTTGGTCATAAGCTTTTTAACTTTTTCGGTTTTTACATTTCTTGGCTTTCAAATATTCGGCATTGAAATTTCCAGGTGAAGGTAAATCTTAAAAAACACTTCAGACGCATGAAAATTATATAGTGTTGTTTTCAGTTTTTACAGCACTGGGTGGATAGCGCTGCTGGTAAACTACTAGTCTCCGCGGGTACCATGAGCGCAGTAGTCAGTACTTTGGTATTGCCATGATTTGTAAACAAACCTCTCTAAAATTGTCCGTTTATAAATCTATAAATTATAAAGAAACTAAGGTTTCAACTCCTTCAGGCAAAGTTGATCTTAGATGGATTTGGCTATTAGTTTTATGTCCTTTTTGGTCATATAACTCTTCAACTGTTTCAGTTCTGATAAATTCTTGGCTTTCAAATATAAGTCATTGTTCGCTCCTGGTGAAGATCGATGAAGCTAAATACAGAAAGCGCTTCGGACGCATGAAATGTATAACGTGTTGTTTTCATTTTTCTTTTTATAAATGATTATGATTAAAAAGATAAAAAATGTTAGGTCATCACATATTGGGGATTACACTTTCTAAATAAGGTTAAATGAATGTGACATTTTACAAAAGAAATAGAAGAAAAAAGGTATCGTAGACTTGGCTGTCCTTTTGTTTTAAAATCCCTAATGTGTAATATGATCCTTTATATTAGTAAATGTGTTTGATTGACATTGGAACTACTAAACTATTAGAAAGGGTATACTTTTGCTTTGAATAAATGCATGTACTTTGGTACTAGTATTTATAAAGTTAGAATATTTATAATCAAAACAATTTCTCCTGACATGAGAACCATCAATAATAATAGTACAATAGCAGATTTCTAGACCGAAGAGTGATCATATACTGATCAAATAAATAAAGGTTTGAATATTGTTTGAATAGCATCCATCCATTCTTCAAGATGGTGAATGTTGAGTTGCTGAAAAGTTAAACCCAATCCCGTGTCTTCTTGGAATTATATAAAGCCTCAAGATTAGAAACTTTTACCCAAAAATTGGGAAAAAAGAAAATTCAAAGAAAATGGTAATACTGTAATTCTGTTTATGCGCTTTACTATATGAAATAATGATAAATGCTAGCTTTTGTAGATTTCATAGCACAAACATAAACTTAAAGGATACTTGCATTTGCTAGTGATTAGATCAATTTTTATTTTTGCCAATAATGCCCTCCATATTTGTTATTCGGTAAATGTTTAAAGTATGCAACTTTTTACAAACTTGCGGGTTTTAACCATCGATAAGCATTTATCATCATGCAGATTAAATTACTAGAATATGATGTATGGGCAGTTAGCGACCGGTTATTCGATATTCGATATTTAATATCCAACCGGTAGATCGGCAGCCGGCTAGATATTCAAAATTTCTCAGTAAAATATAAATAAAAACTGTATATTTAAAAGAATTCGTAGAATGATAACCATATTTATAAAGTAGATATTCGTCCTTGATCTTTTAATTTTCATGAAATTTAAAGTAAGTTAATCTGTAAATACAAATACAATTAAGAGGAATTTGTGGAAAATTTTTTGTCTTTAATTTGTACGGAGTGCTAAAAATACTAGTTTGATATGTCTAAGTTTTGTTTTCAGATATAAGAGAGCATACACTAATATAATTATATAGATTAGAATGCATTTTGGCCAAACCAAATTAATTTCTAGTTCTTCGGACTCTTTCCTTTGAAAAAGGGTAGCGAGAGAGCGAAATTTTTTCATTTGTTTTTTTTTTTTCGAAATTTGATTTTTGGCAGGCGAAAGAATTTTTTACTAGCGATCGATATTATTTTTGAAATTTAAAAAAAAAAGAAATCTATGAAAAGAATTTTAAGCAAGCGAGCGATTAGAAATTTACATAGTTTTGGTGCTTGATATTTTATATAATTCATATCCTAGTTCTTATATTACCCTACTTTGCTTCTCAACTTGTTCTCTGAAACCTAGTTTAATCTTTTCACAACATTTTCAAGTATAAATTGGTTAACATGAAGCAAAACCTACAACTTTGTGTAGTCTGATCAAATAAATATGATCCTGCTGAACATGAAAAAGTGCAACAGCTTTGAACAGGCATGCATCCATGTTTAACGTAAGTTATAATTGATGCATAGTATGTTGTTTTAAAAGAACATATGCAAAGCATAATGCATGTATAAAGCTTGTAAATACAACCATAAGTATTCATGTATATTTCACGCAGACAATTAATAAAGGACTGTCCTTCAAAAACCACACCAATTTATACCATTTAAATGCTTCAGTCAGATGTTATATACTAACTAAACAAAAGGAACATTTCAATACATTCCACTTAAGTCATTGATTTCCTGTAGAATTTAATGACAATCAAATTTATATATCTATACATGTGGATATTGCTTTGTGCTGAAGGCCATGCCGTTAACTAGTTGAAAATCTCAACAAGTTTGGTCTCTGGTGGAAGGTTGCCTCATTGACAATCATACAAAATCTTATTTTTAGAAGATTTTGTAAATTGTAAAGGTGGATAAATGTGTTAAATTCAATTACCACATACACATTCTTGTCAAATTCCATGCTTTTAACTAGTATACATAATTGTTTAGAGGTTAGCTGAAGCCAGCTTCTGGGTGCGGTATTTTCTTGCTGTGTTTAAGACCCATTGGTGGCCTTGGGCTGTTTTCTGCTATTTAGTTGGGTTGCTGTCTCTTTGACACATTCCCCATTTCTATTCTCAATTTTATTTTAATATAACTTTGTAATGATACTAGCAAGTATAAATAAATAAAAAAATTCAAGGAAAAAACTTTAATCTAAAACGGATAAAAAAAAAAGTAAACAATATAATAGTTTCATTTGCGGTGCCATTTCACTTCATGTACCATCAGCTTTGGGATTCTCTTTTATTCTGATGCATGTTATATTGTCATAATTTAAATCTGTAAATCGGTGGCGTCGTTGCTTTGTAATTTGATCTTAATAGGTGTACGGTGAATCATGCAAGGATATTACTACACTGCGCGTGATTCAAACGAATCAATTAAGTGGGACTCCCCTTACAATTTCACTGAAAGTTTTAGCTAGTTCTTCTGCTGTTTGAATCTTGGTGAATATATCCGGTGGTAGAAGGTTCCAATCTTTAATTGTGTTTGGTATGAAGCAGAATTTTAATTTGTCTGGTTTTGTTTGTAGTCTCAGGAAATGTTGACCATAATGCATGTTCTTGGTTGTCCTAGATGTTTTTTTTTCAGTTAATCCGATGGTAAATTGGCTTCACCGTGTATGGTTTTGTAGAAGAGGGTATTATCTGTTTTGGGTTCGACGATCTTTAAGGTGGCAGTTGCAGCTGGTCTAAAAATTGCTGTCATATTTCCTGTGTCGTAATTGTAGTTTGATGTATTGAACGTTTGTGCATGTTGTGGTCTTGCACGGGGCACTTCCAACAAATCGGTAAAAGAATTGCCAAAATCATATTCTACTGATGTGTTTGCCTGAGTTACCACTGTAACTACAAATAGTCCACTCATGTCTTACGTTAAGAATGCTTATCATACTAAATTTGGCAATATAATTGTTAACAACAACGTTGTGAATGTTAGATCTAGATCGTTTTTAATGTCAACTTCCGTGTCTCTATGGTGTATCTTTCAAACGCACAACTGATTAAAATTTTTGTTTCATAAATTAAGAGACAGACGCGCGCGGCTCCGTACTGGACGCGGGGTTTTAAAAAAGTACTTGTTTCTGGTCGAACTTTCACAACACGCGGGGAATCCGACGTAGGAGGCGTGGCCTTTGGGAAGTATAATAGCATCAACGTCAAAAATAGACTATCGTCCTGAAATACATGACAGACTTTCCAGGGGACGTTTAATCATTTAAAATTAAATCATTCTGACATACATTGATGCTTCGTTTACTTACATCGGAGTACTGTATTTGTAGATACTGATTTACTTAAAATTATACTACGTAGTCAAAGATGCTATAATGAGCTATAAACATGATAAAGAATCCAGCCTAAATGAAGTTTTGCTGACAAATTAAGGTTACAAAAAGTAACCATGATATATTTAATTATATGATCCAGCTTGATTCTTTTGTAGGATATTCCGAGCAACAGCAAACGTGTTAGCAATGTAGAACATCTTTCAAAATACTTTATGGCTGGTTTAAAAATGATTCATGTTGCTGTTAAACGTAGTCTAAACTATTATCATCATTACGTAATACTTGCTGAAGATTCAACTTGGAATACGTATCTGAAAATCGTCCACTACACTGCTGGACCTTCCGACTTTATCTCGGGTAGAACATGTGGTAAGGTAGAAGAAATTAATATCTCAATTTCCCAAGTAGAAGAGGACATTTGTGGTGGAATGTATGTAATTACTGGAACTAATTATCCACAGGAGGCAATTGACTTTGTGAAAGCATGTTCTCGGTATTTGCTTCGCTTGGGTGAAAAGGCATACCACCTTATGTACAACAACTGTGAGCATCTGGCTAACTATATAATGACTGGACATCCCAAAAGCGAACAAATAACACAATCATGCTCATGGAAAAAAGCAGCGGCTGACACATTTGACATGGCCGTCAGTGATGGAAAAAGTAATTTCGTTAAATCAGCAATCCAAAGTTCTGGTAGCGCTTTAGCCGCTAAAAAGTTTGTAAGTACCGCATGTACAAAGGTATTCACGGCTGCACAACAGATAAGTATACCGAATACCAAACGTGTAGCTACGTTTGTTGCGCAAAAATTAATCAAATATACAGCAAGGAGTTATCCTTCATTCTGTTCTACTGAACAGATGTTATGTTCAGAAACATGCTGCGAGGTCGCTGATAAAGCAGGACAGAGTGCACTTAAGAAAACTGTCATTACCACCGGATTATTTACTTTTGCTGTGGAGGCAGGGTGTGCTGCCTGGCAGATAAACAATCTTCGAATAATGAAAAATGAAGGTAAAATTGAAGACCGTGACTTCAAACGAGAAACAACGAAAGCAGTTGTCACGGTGTCAGTGGCTTCCGCCTTAACAGTTGCCGGGAGTGTTATTGGTCAAGCAGTATGTCCTGTACCATTTGTTGGTGCTTTGGTTGGTGGATTTGTTGGAAGCTATTTTGGCCGCTTAGGAGCTAGTGTTGGTACCGGCAGAATTTTCGACTGGTGGTGGCCATAAATTAGAAAAAAATGTCTTTTTTCCATCCGTATTTAACAACACAATTAATTCATGATTTATCATTTCCTTGTTTCTTCTGCTTGTAAATATCATAAGGGAATGAACAAAATATTTGAAGGAGACGAAAAGATTACGTGTGAAAGAAACAAATATTTCGACAAAACAAAATAATGTTTTGGCTGAACCAAGTAACTATTCGAATGAATTGAATGTTATAATTTCTGAGGAACGTGCAATGCAAGGACCAAATAATTCATCACGTAAACAAAATCTATATATTTCATATATTAATTAATGGCATACAATACAGTTGCGATCACTCGTTGATTTTTTCTTGAAATTTTGACAGAAGGTCAATATCAATGTGTACTTATGAAATATGCAAAGAAACATATACCTTCATGACTTACATTTTGGGATATTTTGGTTTGACATTTGCATATTTGAAGGAATAACTCTGAAATTTCATAAATAAGGACTTTTAATGACAGTAGCAATACTTTTGAACGAACAATAAAAACGAAAATAACTTAACCAGTTTTTTTTTGTAAAATGTTGCTTTGATCCATGGCATAACCATGCTGTAACAAATTTACGGTTAAACCCGATAATTATATCCTGCATTTATATTACTTTAAGTAAAATAAAGAAATTGACAATATTTTTCCGTCTACTCAGTAGTGGAGAAAAAAATCGACATTGTTAATATCAAAGTTTCCAGTAGACCTTCTGTTAGGCGGAATACCAATACATTGACAGACTCCTTATTGGATTTGTTACCCTTTAAGGAGGATGGAAAAAACCGCATAAAGGTCCCAAAATGACAAAGGTAAAAAGAATTCAAACAAGAAAATTAATTTATGTACGAAATGAAAAAAAAACAAATATGATATACAGCAAAAACGACAACAACTGAATTTTTACAGGCTCCTGACTTGGGACAGGCCCATACATAATGTGTCTGGGTTAAACATGTGTGCTGGCGCCCAACCCTCCTCGCCTTACCTGGAACAATGGTGAAACAGCACAACATAAGAACACACTACCACACTACTATTAAACAAATCAGTTGAAAAGGGCTTAACTCATGAGATCGATCGATACAAACCACAAAGAACAACTAACAAAAGCACTAAAGATAAAAGGAATTGAGAGTACTCGCAGTTACTGAAAGAGAGTTCAAAGTCAATAACACCTAATAAAAAACATGTATCTAAGACTATTATACCAATCAGGAGAGAATGTAACATATCCAACATCCAATGGATTAAGTGTAAAGACGTCATTAAAAGAAAGTAAACATGACATTGTACGATGCCAAAATATAGGCATCGACAGAATGAGGGAGCAAGAATGTTCATAAGTGTAAAGCAATAATATTTGGCTGGGTTTTAATTTATGGATAACAAAACAATATTTATACCGATGAAACAATAATGAAAGATTTAATTAGTGTTTGGTAACAATGCATTTATCTAAAGGATCGATAAGTTTACCTGAATCGTATCTTAGGAATCAATTTCCTTTTTGAAAATCATATTATATAATAGTAGACTTAATTATGTTCAATGATGTGATTATATAGCTGTAAATTCCGCCCGGGCTAATGCAAACTCCTCTGGACAAATTTTGGCTAGGGCATATTGCGAAAAGTAAACGTAGTTTGTCAAGCATGAGGAGTGAAGAGTACCATTGAAATATAAAATAAATGGAAGTATGATTTTTAAGAAGGCACTTTGTGACACTTGGAAGAGATATTATTTATGCAAAAGCTTTAATAGAATAATAATTTCTGGAATGTATGCAATAATAATCTATATCAAAATAAGCGGACAACCATCCACCTAAAACCAAATGACGTCAATGTAAGCAGCTTAAGATTATTATACGACCTTCAATAAATCAGTAAAACTCTTATGATATAGTCAGCTATTGAAAGTCTCGATATTACAAAAAATTCAAAATTGTATGTTAAAAAAACCCAACTATAACAGACATCAAAGACATGACTTATAGGGTACTGATTTGGGAAAGGCACATATGGATTGAATTTGGTTAAACACGTTGCTAGCTCTTAATTCTCCCCTTACCGGGAAAAGTGTTGTAACAGTTCCAAATAAGAACAAACTGTAAGGATCAGTTTGAAAGTGTTTGACTCACCGGATCAGCACTAAGTGCAAAAAACATTAATGAAAGCTTGTTCAAAGCCAATGATAATAATAGTAAATCGTATTTTCTACGACTTAAAAGTCAACTAAAGTATTCATTGAACGGAGTCTTTTAAAAATATAAATGATTGGAGATATTCAGTACACATCAATGAATTTCAAGTCGGCGGTATAAAGGATACAACTTACATTTAGAGATAAAAAAAAATCAACAATAGAAAAAAAAGCAAACGGAGATTATTAAAAAATCTTTTATCATCACGGATTTCATCGCCTGATAAAAACAAGACATTGAGTTTTAAACTAAGGTAAAAACCATTTGATATTCTAGGGTAGGGGCCAGGAGTACTTTTTTCCAGATTTGTGACTCAATTTCAACTGTTGCTACGCATAATGTTTCCCTTTTGTACACATTGTATCATCAACTAGTATCCTGCATTTTATTCTGCTGAATGTTCATTTTCATCATGTCTTGTGCTTTTTATCTTTTTTTTTAAAAGATATTAAATAGTTATTGCGATTTTAAAAAAAAAATTGTAAATACCGGCCGAAATAGTAAATTAAGTTCTTTAAAGCCTTAAGTATTTTTATTATGTCTTCTAAAAGTATACAGCTTTATTTCAAGTTTAATTCTTAAGGTATAAAATGTCATAATAGATCATAAATCATCACTGAAGTTTTAATCATATCTATAGCCTTCTGTTAATCAATTGCAAAATAACCACATGCATGTAATATATATACATTGTAGGTACTCTGTAGCAGTTAGTTTTTACAAAATTCTAAATTTTCCTTTAATCAATAGTTTTATTAAAATCTTTTGAATAATTATTCTATACTATTGACAGATAGATTGGACAAATGCCATATCAAGGAAGTGTATCTTTTAAATGACTTATTAAAATAAAAACCAATGCAACTTTTTTAAATATAGAAAATTATGTCGGATTTTTTAAGGCATTGTATAAAAAGTGGAATAACCTATAATACTTCAAGAACGAGCTCAATCTGAAAGCTACAGGTAGAGTTTAGAGTGGGCAGGCTGGTCTCGATTTCGATACCTCTTCTTTTACTCACACAATTTATTTGCGTTAATTAGAAAATATATTTTTATTCATGTTTGACTGCGAATTAATCTCAAGGATAAAAAAGTCATCAATTTTATAACGTCACAAATATTCACACCTAAAGTACTTATATTTTTAAATAACAAATACAGCTGTTAGTAAAAGAATAATAATGTAAACCATATTGTGCGGAGTTAAGTAACTATATAGAAATCATGTCATCCTACTCTCCATATAAAGAGTCTTTTATTATTTAGAGACGTTGGCGTTTTTATCTTATTAAAGATTAATAGTTATTGAGCTTTTAAAAAAAATGTAAATACAGGCAAAAACCACCATTCATATAGCCGAAATAGTACATTGAGTTCTTTAAAGCCTTAAGTATTTTTATTATGTCTTAAGTATATAGCTTTATTTCGAGTTTAATACTTAAGGTATAAAATGTCATAATAAATCATAAATCATCACTGAAGTTTTAATCATATCTATAGCCTTCTGTTAATCAATTGCAACTTAACCACATGCATGTAATATATATACATTGTAGGTACTCTGTAGCAGTTAGTTTTTACAAAATTCTAAATTTTCCCTAAATCAATAGTTTTGTTAAAAACCTTCGAATAATTATTCTATACTATTGATAGATAGATTGGACAAATGCAATATCAAGGAAGTGTATCTTTCAAAATGACTTATTAAAATAAAACCAATGCAATTTTTTTAAATATAGAAAAATTATGTCTGATTTTTCAAGGCTTGTATAAAAAGTGGAATAACCTATAATACTTCAAAAAGGTGCTCAATCTGAAAGCTACAGTAGAGTTTAGAGTGGGCAGGCTGGTCTCGATTTCGAAACCTCTTCTTTTACTCACACAAATTATTTGCGATAAGTAGAAAATATATTTGTATTCATCTTTAACTGCGGAATAATCTCAAGGATAGACAATTCATCAATTTTATAACGTCACAAATATTCACACTAGGTATCAGGTAGATGCAAAGACGTCTGAAATTGCAGTTAATAAGTAAATAAGTATGTTAATATAGTAATTATCATACTAAGCACACAAAAAAATAATCAAAATGGCGTATCACAGGCGTCAAAACATCGCATCAACGCCAAGTAATACGTATACGTTATTGGGCGGTACTTCGGGTTTTATTAAATTGTGTATGTATTCTTAACTCGTTGAACTGCAACTAACAATCGAAAAATAAAATCTGTAGAAATTGGTCATTCCAACAATCAATTAAAAAAGTATGATTCTACTGCAAATATACATAATATGCGAAAAAAATAGCCAGAAAATGCATTTTTGTGAACATTTCTTTTTTTAACATTTTTTTCATATAATTATATTTCTGGAAGTATAAAAGCTATATGTATCACATTTCGATTGTCAGATGAAGTTCATAAAGTTTTAAATGTAAACAAGATTTCATAAAATCCGTAATACCACCTGATTACGTATACTTATTACTGGACTAGCTATAATGTTAGTCGGCAGTGTCATCGGCTCAACATAAAAGATAACAAGCTACTGCTTAGTTCGCCAGACAGGCGGTCCATCTTCATAAACTTTCATGTTACTCTTCAATCAAATCAAAATACAAAAATGAGAAGAAATGCCATTATTGACAAAGAGACAAATACCTACAAACCAGAGTCTAAATGAAGTTGATTTAATCTTAATTGATGTAGATGTAAGCAACTATATACATTACCGCAAGGCCTTCAAAAATAAGCAAAACATATACCACATATGCAAGCGTATTACTGGACAAGTTATACCCTTGTTTAATAAATGTTTATCAGCAGTGTCATCGGCTCAAAATAAGAGATATAAACAAGCTTTTGCTTATTTCGCCAGAAAGGCGTTCCATCTTCATAAACGCATATGTAACTCACGAATCAAATCACAATATAAAAATTAGAAGATATGCAATTATTGCCAATGAGGCAAATATCTACCAGAGTCTAAATGAAGTTGATTTAAACCTAATTGATGTAGATATAAGCAACTCTATAAGTTTCCGCGCGGCCTTCAACAATAAGCAAAACATATACAACATAGCAAGCTTAAATACCTTGATATGACAAAATGGATGTCAATTCTTAGCCTGATAAATGAACAAACCAAAAAAAACAGCCCTGATGTTTCTAAGAACAGACAACCTCTGAATTACAGGCGTCTGAATTGGAAGGGCATATACCGAATGTAATGGGATTAAACATCTTTGTGCCCCACCTTTACCCTTATTAAGTCGACTAATATCAATCAGTCATAATGATTTGTTAACTCTAATGTTTCTGACTATAGATCAGAAGTACTTATCATGGCTCATTTTGTTTGTTTTTCATTCGATTCATATTGTTTTGATTCGCAGTTTTTTTTCTGAACCAAAAATTAACTGATAATTTTGTTTTCGTTTTGTCTTTTTTGTTTTTGTTTTTTATTTTAACATTAGTAATAGGCTTTGGGTTTTTTAAAAATGTTTTGGCACCAACTAACATGATAATTTTTCCAATCACTGACCGTTAATGTTATAAGCATCACTAGATTTATCGAATCATAGTCATTTTGTACCATAACCATTTCGTACCACCGATTTTCGTACCATAACAAAAACCATTTTGTACCATAACCATTTTGTACCATGACCATTTCGTATCATATGGAAGATTATAATATATACCATTTCGTATCATATGGAAGACTATAATGTATACTATTTCGTACCATATGGAAGATTATAATGTATACCATTTCGTACCATATGGAAGATTATAATGTTTACCATTTCGTACCATTATATGCAATTTTTATATGTATTCATAATTCAGTACTGAAGGTAAGTTTTCCTATGTTTAATTGCCTACCATTTGATAGAATGTGCGTACGGTTAATTTCTTGATTAGAGATAAGAAAAGAACCTAAATTTTGTAAAACTTTCGTTAACATTTTTTTTTTTTTGTCATATGATTGATTGTAATTACTGTCTAAATGGTGTATACTTCAATGTTCTTTTATTCATTTATTTCATGAATATCAAATTAAAAAGAGCAAACAGATATTACATTTATTTCATTATTTATTTGTGTACATAACAATAACAATAGAAGAAGCTTAAGAAATAGATACATACAAGTACCATTCTGAAAAGAATAATGAGATACTATTAGAATTATTATATACAGTATGCTTTATTTATTTTTAAAATCTATACAAGTATATATAATATTTTGTACATTTCATTATATAAATACAAACATTTCGTCAATAGACGATATATCAAAACACTAGAATATATAAAACATATAACATTTATTAAACGAACTGAGTCGGTGTAAGGGAAATTGCCTATTAAAACAAAATTGTCATGAAATAAATCCATTCTTATATTCCAATTCAAACTGAATATTTTTCATGTATGATATGGTAAAGTTACATTTTCATTTTGCACGAAATGATACAGCATTTTCTCCCATATGGCACGAAATGATAAAGTATTGTTTCCATATGGTACGAAATGGTAAAACATTTTTCAATATGGTACGAAATGATTTTCTTTTTTCCCATATGGTACGACATGGTTTATGTGCATGGCACGTAATAGCAAATTGAAGGTACGAAATGATAATTTTGGGTACGAAATGGCAATGGTACGAAATGGTTATGGTACGAAATGACTGAATACCGATTTATCTTTCTGTTTTAATGCTATCCTAAGATAAAATGTATAACAAGTTTGAGCTTTCTAAAAAGCTGTGGACTTCTTCGCTCTATCCTAATTTTAAAAGGTAATATGTGTGCATGTGGTTGTTGATTTAGTGTTGGAAATGTAGTATTTTTAGATATTGATTGATATGAATGGATTTGCTTTAAGAGTGTGCGTTATACACCCATGCTTTTAAAATTTTGTTCACATTACTTGTTGAAAATAAAAACATTTACAAATAGACACGATTCTGGAGGTGTACCTCTCTAAAGGTGTGCCTAGATTGGCAGAAGTTATAAAATACAGATAATTCATTTTTGTAAACATTGTTTAGGAACATTGTTTAGCAAAACAAATCGTGCATATTGCAGATTAACAAAGCAAATAAACATGTATTAATAATTGATATTTCAATATTGCATTTCAGGGTGCAATATATGCATAATAAAACGAACATGAATTAATGACAGTTGATCGGAACTGAAATACACATAGTTAATTTTCCGGCACTTGATGTCTTATCCTGAGACGAGGAAAGTCTGTGATTCTTTATCTCATTTAAGCCAATAGCTGTTGCTGAATCTCAGAGGCATCATAAAGACACCGATCAGAATCTATATGTATAAGTAATTATTTCAAGATGGCGTGTATGTTGACTGAAACTAATAGCTCCGCACCGTGATGCGAAGTTTACCATTTGATAGAATGTGCGTACGGTTAATTTCTTGATTAGAGATAAGAAAAGAACCTAAATTTTGTAAAACTTTCGTTAACATTTTTTTTTTTTTTGTCATATGATTGATTGTAATTACTGTCTAAATGGTGTATACTTCAATGTTCTTTTATTCATTTATTTCATGAATATCAAATTAAAAAGAGCAAACAGATATTACATTTATTTCATTATTTATTTGTGTACATAACAATAACAATAGAAGAAGCTTAAGAAATAGATACATACAAGTACCATTCTGAAAAGAATAATGAGATACTATTAGAATTATTATATACAGTATGCTTTATTTATTTTTAAAATCTATACAAGTATATATAATATTTTGTACATTTCATTATATAAATACAAACATTTCGTCAATAGACGATATATCAAAACACTAGAATATATAAAACATATAACATTTATTAAACGAACTGAGTCGGTGTAAGGGAAATTGCCTATTAAAACAAAATTGTCATGAAATAAATCCATTCTTATATTCCAATTCAAACTGAATATTTTTCATGTATGATATGGTAAAGTTACATTTTCATTTTGCACGAAATGATACAGCATTTTCTCCCATATGGCACGAAATGATAAAGTATTGTTTCCATATGGTACGAAATGGTAAAACATTTTTCAATATGGTACGAAATGATTTTCTTTTTTCCCATATGGTACGACATGGTTTATGTGCATGGCACGTAATAGCAAATTGAAGGTACGAAATGATAATTTTGGGTACGAAATGGCAATGGTACGAAATGGTTATGGTACGAAATGACTGAATACCGATTTATCTTTCTGTTTTAATGCTATCCTAAGATAAAATGTATAACAAGTTTGAGCTTTCTAAAAAGCTGTGGACTTCTTCGCTCTATCCTAATTTTAAAAGGTAATATGTGTGCATGTGGTTGTTGATTTAGTGTTGGAAATGTAGTATTTTTAGATATTGATTGATATGAATGGATTTGCTTTAAGAGTGTGCGTTATACACCCATGCTTTTAAAATTTTGTTCACATTACTTGTTGAAAATAAAAACATTTACAAATAGACACGATTCTGGAGGTGTACCTCTCTAAAGGTGTGCCTAGATTGGCAGAAGTTATAAAATACAGATAATTCATTTTTGTAAACATTGTTTAGGAACATTGTTTAGCAAAACAAATCGTGCATATTGCAGATTAACAAAGCAAATAAACATGTATTAATAATTGATATTTCAATATTGCATTTCAGGGTGCAATATATGCATAATAAAACGAACATGAATTAATGACAGTTGATCGGAACTGAAATACACATAGTTAATTTTCCGGCACTTGATGTCTTATCCTGAGACGAGGAAAGTCTGTGATTCTTTATCTCATTTAAGCCAATAGCTGTTGCTGAATCTCAGAGGCATCATAAAGACACCGATCAGAATCTATATGTATAAGTAATTATTTCAAGATGGCGTGTATGTTGACTGAAACTAATAGCTCCGCACCGTGATGCGAAGTTTACCATTTGATAGAATGTGCGTACGGTTAATTTCTTGATTAGAGATAAGAAAAGAACCTAAATTTTGTAAAACTTTCGTTAACATTTTTTTTTTTTTGTCATATGATTGATTGTAATTACTGTCTAAATGGTGTATACTTCAATGTTCTTTTATTCATTTATTTCATGAATATCAAATTAAAAAGAGCAAACAGATATTACATTTATTTCATTATTTATTTGTGTACATAACAATAACAATAGAAGAAGCTTAAGAAATAGATACATACAAGTACCATTCTGAAAAGAATAATGAGATACTATTAGAATTATTATATACAGTATGCTTTATTTATTTTTAAAATCTATACAAGTATATATAATATTTTGTACATTTCATTATATAAATACAAACATTTCGTCAATAGACGATATATCAAAACACTAGAATATATAAAACATATAACATTTATTAAACGAACTGAGTCGGTGTAAGGGAAATTGCCTATTAAAACAAAATTGTCATGAAATAAATCCATTCTTATATTCCAATTCAAACTGAATATTTTTCATGTATGATATGGTAAAGTTACATTTTCATTTTGCACGAAATGATACAGCATTTTCTCCCATATGGCACGAAATGATAAAGTATTGTTTCCATATGGTACGAAATGGTAAAACATTTTTCAATATGGTACGAAATGATTTTCTTTTTTCCCATATGGTACGACATGGTTTATGTGCATGGCACGTAATAGCAAATTGAAGGTACGAAATGATAATTTTGGGTACGAAATGGCAATGGTACGAAATGGTTATGGTACGAAATGACTGAATACCGATTTATCTTTCTGTTTTAATGCTATCCTAAGATAAAATGTATAACAAGTTTGAGCTTTCTAAAAAGCTGTGGACTTCTTCGCTCTATCCTAATTTTAAAAGGTAATATGTGTGCATGTGGTTGTTGATTTAGTGTTGGAAATGTAGTATTTTTAGATATTGATTGATATGAATGGATTTGCTTTAAGAGTGTGCGTTATACACCCATGCTTTTAAAATTTTGTTCACATTACTTGTTGAAAATAAAAACATTTACAAATAGACACGATTCTGGAGGTGTACCTCTCTAAAGGTGTGCCTAGATTGGCAGAAGTTATAAAATACAGATAATTCATTTTTGTAAACATTGTTTAGGAACATTGTTTAGCAAAACAAATCGTGCATATTGCAGATTAACAAAGCAAATAAACATGTATTAATAATTGATATTTCAATATTGCATTTCAGGGTGCAATATATGCATAATAAAACGAACATGAATTAATGACAGTTGATCGGAACTGAAATACACATAGTTAATTTTCCGGCACTTGATGTCTTATCCTGAGACGAGGAAAGTCTGTGATTCTTTATCTCATTTAAGCCAATAGCTGTTGCTGAATCTCAGAGGCATCATAAAGACACCGATCAGAATCTATATGTATAAGTAATTATTTCAAGATGGCGTGTATGTTGACTGAAACTAATAGCTCCGCACCGTGATGCGAAGTAGACAAGTTGACCACTTATTATTGCTCTTGTAGAACAAATGTAGCTAAATGTCTTATAATTATTAAAAAAAGTGCGATTTTATATTTGCGTATCATAACATATTCCACATGGAACGCTTTATATTTTAACAATGGAATTATCAATCTAGTACCCTTTCCTGCATAATCTTATAAAATATATTTCGAAAAGGCCGGCATGGTATTGGTGAATAATACCCAACAAATGAAATACAGGCGCATTCAAAGGCTTATGACCAAACATATGTTGGTCTAAAAAATGCGTTGTCATTTAAGAATTATATTTCCACTTTTAATATTTAAGTTTATAACTTACTTGATTGATTTTTGTTGTTCTATTATTATTTTATACGTTGTTCAATGTAAGTATCTACCCCAAAAGTTATATGATTGGATTCGTATAATTCACTTCAACAATAAGAAAACATTGACTTTAAAAAAAATCCTCTTGTTTGATTATCGGATTTAAGACCACAACCAAAACGTTATCCAGACTTTTTATACATTGTGACTTGGATGGAGAGTTGTCTCATTGGCACTCATACTACATCTTCTTATTTATATTAACATCCTTATAGCAAGGTAAAGAACTAGGCAAAGGAGACAAAGGCCTGTTTGTAAATTACATGTAATATTTTGTCTCAATATGAACAACAAATAAATAGAGCTGGATGAAAATTGAGCTGAATTTTCTGGTTTACAACGTTTTGGAATTGTGGGTCCTCATTGCTCTTCAAATTTGTACTTGTTTGGCTTTATAACTATTTTGAACTTAGCGTCACTGATGAGTCTTATTAAGACAAAACGCGCGTCTGGCGTATTAAATTATAATCCTGGTACCTTTGATAACTATTATAGATTTTTATAAATGTCTAGATATGCGCGGTCTATGCGTTTCTGTAATAATATATATTACATATCAAACATTTCAAAGGCATAAAATACAAAAAGAGCCATACAATCAAGCAAACTACTTCAATCAACTGTGTTATGATAATGCAACCTCTAAGTGTAATTCAAAAAAATTATACTGACAATTTATCATCAAGAATTATATGAAAAGCATTTGCAAATGGGAGGATGACGTTTGCAGGAAATAACAGTCCGTTAGAACAGAACTGACTATATGGTACTAATATAAACATACAATACCAAAACACTTGTTTCTAGAGTAAGTTTTATCAAGTAATCTTGATACGAACAATTTTGGAAGCAAAACGTATAAATATATAAGAGCAACAAAATGTAGAAAAGCCTACATTAAACAACCAATAGCTACGGTCCTAGTTAAGTTTTGTATGAGGAATTACAATTAAAAAAATTTACATCTGACAACTTTTAGTTGAAATATATCATTTTTATAATGTCAATACTCTAACCTTGGCTAATGGCCAGATTGTATCTGCGAGGTTTAATGGTCCATCAGATTCATCTTTAAAAAAAGCGACACGAGTCTCTCATTCATTATAATTGTGTAAGATATTTGCCATACGGAGTTTCAATCTAAGCTTTTGTAAAATAAAATAGACAGAGGTATGATAAAAGCCATCATTTGGTTATTGAAAATGCAAAATTAGTTTACTTATTTAAATTTTATCAGAAGTATGGTAATTGTATTTAAAAAATGAACCGGATGCTGTAAATAACCTATAAACACCAGTATAGAAAGATAACGTGTGAAGTGACTAAATTGTCATGTTCATATCGATGTGGACGTATCCAACTTAAAATGGCTTTTTAAGCATTGTTTTAGAACTAAATAGATATCAACCAAGCATTTACCAAAAAAGATATTTAACACGCTAAACATTATTTTGGATGAAATGCCTTTTTAAAGGAATTTATTGGTGTATAAACTCTTTACAATTATAGAGAAGGAATTCAATTTCCCCACTCGTAACATCTATCACACGTTAATTACATATTGGTGTAATTGAATTGGCCTGGTGCATGAATATGTTTTTTTGGTTAAAGCAAAAATATTCACTCCATAAAATTTGCTATCGGATAAAAAAAACTACAAACATATCTTACTATCATTCAAATGAATGTTTTGTGTTTATTATTTAATTTAACGATGAACGCGAAGTGAAAATAATATTTGAATGTCTAGCCGGTTTGTGTTATTATCGCCGGCATTTTGTTTACATTGGTTACCAAAATTAGTTCCGTCAACGTCGTCTATCGAAAAATAACTAATTCCAAGAGCCACTATCGAAAGCTCTCTCTACCAATCATATTAACGTATTCCCTTACATGCAAACCATATAAGAATCATTGTGAAATACATTGTGTAGCATTATATCATTTTGCTCATATCTAAATATTGATTTAAACATAATTTATTAAGAAAAAAAACTAATAAACCCGTATTCTACATCTTCAGTACAAAGCAACAAGCGACATGACAAATAAATGAAAACAACGACAATTTACATTCTAAGAGAAATAACTCAAATTATATCACTTTAACAGCATGTCAATCTACTCTACTGTAAACGGGCCTTGAGTTTAGTATTATCATTGAAATTAGATAACGAAAGTTGATATCGAGCGATGCCTAATCCTCACGAGTTGTTAACCCTATTTCTTGCATGAAAAAAAAACCTTTGTTTTTGTGAAATAATTTTTATTTCGCAAGCTTCACTTCAAAAACGTCAGCACATTGTATAGAGAATATTGTTCCAGGAACCCAGACTACTTTTAACATCATAGGTTTTTAAACTTTTGAAGTTATGTTCGTTTCAGAATGGAACCAGATTTGATGGAAGTAATATTTTCATGTCAAACATGTAAGTGTTTTGTATATAAGTGATGAAATCACAAATCTCAGTCGGCAAGATGAATATTTGACTTTTGAAAGTCATCATCGACTTAACGAATAGTCAATATTTATGTCCCAATTTTGAAATACATTGATAGGCCAACAAAGATAAGGTTTTTTTCACAATGGCTTATTCATATTACACTCCGTTCAGTGTGATACGAGAAATATCACTCCAAGCGTAGAATAGATAGCAGGCCATTGCAATAGGAAAATGATAGATAAATAAATGTGTTATGGCAAAAATTATGACGAAAACTGATATGAATCCTATCAAATTATATATACCATAGCATTTATAAGGATTGAGATTTTCAATTTGAATCTAAAGTAGTAGCTTAAATCGTGCCTATTATTAGATTATATGTTTGCTACAAATCCATTTGTGTTCAACAAATCTAAACATTTTAGATTTATAATGTTTGGCAGTCCCATTACTTTTGTTGAGTAAGGTTTTAGATTTTCTAATATAAGCCATATGTAAACTGAAAATTAAAGAAATTTAATTTACCTTAATAAACAAATATACAGGAGGGGTTACCAATAAGAGTTATCATCTGCTGATATATAGATTGTGCAGTACTATTTATATTCTTTAAATATATTTTATCATAAATGTTTGAACATTAAGTACTAATTTTATGTTTTGTTAATAATCAATAAATTCACTAACATCTAAATATTGCATTTTTGGTCTAAGCGCAATAAGCCCTAATTCAAATATGCAAGACAAATTTTAAAAAATATATTAATAACTGGTGTTGGCCAAATAAATGTCATATAATACTTATAACCATCTGAAGGATATCCGTTGGTAGATTTATAATATTTTTTTGATTTTCAAATTGAATGGTCAAAAATGACCCTTTATCAAGTGAAAACAGCTTATATATATAGACTTAAAAATAGATAGCTTAGTTTTACCTTGATTACCGATTTCCTTAAAAATTGCACCGATTATATAGGTTAACATCAATGAGAAGTAAATTAGATTGAGCTCAGAACTGTTGTTCAAGTGTTTGTCGTTCCTTCTAAATTCACCAAATTTCAAGGATAGCAATAAGGTTGTTAAATACACGTTTGACTATTTATCAAAGAAAGAAAACGTAAAAAAGAATGCTTCATTAACTTCATTTAAAATAAGAACATGAGAACGCACAAAATGACGTCTCTTAGTTAAAGTTGTATAAATATAAAAAAAGTGTATGTAAAATGTTTTTTATTTTCTGTGTTACAGATTTTGTCAATAAAGTTGCTATGACATATCATTTTGTTTTAATTTTAAGTGTCATTGGTCATATATGTACCGATACAATCTTATAGTAAACACAGAAAATAATTGATGTTTAAATAACCAGTCTGTCAAATTATTTAGGAATGAATTTAAAAGATATTAAAACTTGTTTCCCCTTAAAATTACGAATACTTTTTTAAAAAATTGATCGTTAATAAATATACTAGTATAACTCAACTTTAAAAAAAGATAATAACTAATAAATAAATCAATGTGCCAACTAAACCTAATTATTTTGATAAAGAAGGTCTGTCTACTATCTACTAAAGTACCAAACAGGTCGAACTTTATGCAAATTTGCAGTACCTTTGTAATTAAAGTGCTCAAAAGTTGTTATTATATATAGTTCTCATAAAGATATTAAAATGCAGATCCTATGCCAGTGGGACCAGTAAGTGCGAAAATCAACAAACAATGCATGTACATTTTCGCAAAATCTGTTGTTGAATCAAATGTGTACATTATGGTAAAATGTTATCGATGCATTTATACTAACATTCATTCAAATAGAAAACTCTTGAAAAACGCTTTTTCTCAGAACAATAGTTATTTATCAGAATCATAGCCTAAAAGAAATCACTGCATTTGCTCTAACTTTTCTTTTACAGTACATTGTATACCCTACCCCTGTTTCATGTTTTTAAAGAATTTGAAAACAAGACTTAAATTAATGTCAGCTTACCCTATGTGCATGTTGTCTGACATGAAATGCCTAGAACCTGTATGAAACTATTCTGATAACAAATTGAAATAATTTCAGAATACTTTAAATGTAAAGTTTAGTAGTTAATCATTACAACATTCAAGATTATATAAAGTGTCCAATCCTGCCTCTGTCTCCAGTCCACATCTTACTGTATGTCTATTTATCTTTAAAAGTCTACAATATCTGCCTCAAATGGTCAGTGAAGAATTTTTGTCACAATAATATTATCTCTTACTATATATCTAACATAATTTGGCTAATATATGACTAGAAGTGTTTAAACAAAGCCATATTTGCAAAAATTGTATGTATGAAGTTACCAGTCTGATATATGAATTCACTAAAAGTTTTATAGAACTGACTGCTGGAATCTGTTTTTTGTATAAATTTAAAGCACAGTTATTGTTTTCTATACAGAAGACCTTTATAATAATAAGATCATAGCCTTTACAGGCTAAATTATCTGTTTTATGACCCAGGGGTTAGGGATTTTTCTGTTTTTTGCCCCTGGGGCCTCAAATTTGCAAAATAATTCTGCTGTTTCTCTGAAAATGCAATATTTAGTACATTTGTAGGATAGAACACACTATTGTCATGATTGTTAGTTTTATTGAGGTATTTTTGTATCTCTAGCTTGTATTTTTTATGCCGCGGTCACAAGAAACCAATTAAGGGGTTACGGCTTTAATTTGGGTTTTCGACAGGACGAAAACACCCCAACAACAATATTCATCAAGGATCTATGAGTTTCAATGACTGCGAAGAGTATATATAAGCACTGCTTAACAATTTTTAATTATAAATGAGCATATATTATGAATTTACTTTGCATACAGGGCTTTAGGTAAACTATGCATATTGTAAACTGTAAATTTATGTCATCATAGTAAAGGCCAAGGATTTCTCAATCTTCATAAAATATTAATAAAACTTTATATTTGAGTTAATTTCATTAAAACTCTGAAGATAAACCAGATGTGGTGAAATTCTGCAAGTTCCTTTTTTTCACTCAATATAGGTTGCATTTCTGTAAATATAGACAATGCAATTTCCCATAGGAACTCCTTTTACGGCTAAAACTGTACCACTTTTACTATGAAGTTTCGAAAAAATTATATCCTAGAATGGAAAGATCATATGCACTACTTTTTTTTCAAAGGTCAAAATATATGGCTGTGCGGCATATTTTCAACATTTATATGCCCCGAACTTCTAAGAGTTTAAACTTATACTAAAATTCTGTATTACCCCTACCTTAACTTTTAATCTACTTCAGAATCAAGGCGGCCGCTAATTATGTTTATTTATACTGGTAACATTCCCAAGTTATGTCTCTATGAGAAGATACATAGAAATCATATCTGGGAACCAGTACGTAAACAAAACGAACTATCTATGAATATTAAATAGCTCCCCGAAAGAAGCGTGGTTTGTGAAACAACTGTATTTACAAAGTGCAACCTATAACTACAGTTGAATAAATGAAATACACTTTAAACTTAATTACTTTTATGAATGTTCTAATAAATACTTTGAGAATATTAAGCCTTATTATAGTTTTGAAACCAATTTTAATAAGCGAATATACATAGCTGGAACGATCATATCAGACTTATCATTCATGTCACGTATATAATAAAAAGAAACAATAATCTAACAAGGGACATTGGAAGTCCTTGAGTCATTTAAAGGCCATGTGGGGGAGGTCAATTTCCTCCAGTATGCATTGAAATTTCCAGTGGCAAATGGTATCTTCGTTTTGCTGCATAATCCAAGGACAATATAAAGCAACTGATTTAGGCCTTGAGATATGAAACAACTAGCTATGGCTATGAACCTTCAATCTTGTCTGAGTGATCTATATCATTTAATTAATTGAAAATATTTGGCTTCAAATCGAAACAGAATTATGTGTAAAGAAAGTCTGTTCAGAGATAAGTTAAACGTACATACTCACTAAGAATTAGTCTGCACAATTTTTTTCCGGGATATGCACAGTAATTATCAATAAGGATGTGGTAAGAAGATATGTAAATACATATATAAGTTAATTACAATACCGTTTCTAGAGAAATTATATGCATTGTATTGAAATATTTTATACCAGTTATTCCATTAACTATTGAAGAGTGCAAAATGTCTAAAATATCAAAGAGGAATTGCACGTTTTGGAACTAACAATACAATGTTATAATGCCTATCACATGAATATCAATACTAATATGCAATACAGATATTGTTTGATTGAAATTTGATATCATACCATTTTGAAAGTCATTTTATGTCAAGAGAACTATATCTCCAGCAAGAAAAGCCTTGATTTCTTGTACGGATTTGGCTTTATTTTCGGTCGTTTTAGGTTTTATCAGCTCTTCAACTTCAGTATAAGTTTTGGTTTTTCAAATATTTTGGCCTCCAGTATCACCAAAGAGACATTAATTGTCGAAATGTGCATCTTGTGCAGTAGGATTTGTCTAGTGTATGGTATAAAACTATTTTTATAACATTGATTGCAATGAATTACCTTGATTTTCCAGTAATGTAAAATCCTATAATTTAATGTGAAAAAAATCCAATAATTTCACTTCTCCGACGTCAAACAAAAAAGTGTGTTTTCAAGACGTTGTCGATGACATTGCATCAAAACAAATTGAAAATGAGTAAAAAGATATAGTTCCTTGCAGTTTGCAATTTATTTTTCAAAAAGAAAATGTAACAAAAAGAATTACTAATGCAAGAATTCCGATAGCATATATAAATCCACTTAAATCAGTTTGATCAAAATAAGTCTAAATACTTTTGTACAGATAAATTCTTAAACCGTATTTTTATATTATCGACAGTTACTGTGAGAAATCGAATTTAAAAATGTATATTGTCTTTACTAAGTGCTCTTTTGAAGAAATGCATAACAATAGAATTTTCACATAAAGGAGACATTGCAACATAAGGAGGATTGCTTTATATATGTTTGATTTAGAAAATATTTGATGTTCCTGTTTTAACTTACTTCCTGTGGTATATGAGATGTGCATTAAAGTAACAGACAAAATGAAATAAAAAAGATGATAAAGACTTCAATTAAAAACCTCTTGGTTGACGAAATAAGCAAAATGCATAGGTAAGGGTGATCAAATGGAAGTCCATCCAGCATATGAACTAAACACTTACAAAAAAATGTTTTGCAACATTCTTGAGTTGATCCAAGCTTTAAGCTAGCGTTTAGGCTAAACAAATTCCTTCTCCAACCGATCAGTTCAATTTACAGCATTCATATTCAAATCGTTTCATTGCCCAGAATATTTATTTTACAACAAACGTAAATGCATTTTCACAGAAGAATTATCTGCTTGATGTACTTTTTCCACAATAGGATGGTGCACGAACCTTTCTTATATAGAATGTTACGTGCGGCACTTTCCATAATAGAAACTTGCATCAGGATTGTGCTTAAGGAAAACCTCTAAATTAGGATATAACATGCATAATGTGCATGAACAGAATAGTTAACTAAAGCTATACATGCACTGGGTAAGTTAATTAAGGATGTGAATGCACAAGGCTATTTAATCATACATATAAGATGTAAAAACATAGTGGATTACAAGGCAAGTTTGTGCTGTAAATGAGTTTGTCATAAAGAACACTACATTAATTTGTCAAAACTGTATTTTTCAAATGAGTAAAAAACAAATCTTCTTTCTTTTGAAAAAGTAAACTCCAGTATCTAATAAATTATTGTTACTAACTTGACTAAAATCATTGTTGTAATGACTTAAATCTCAAATGAGCTCCATTTTTCTATATGAGTAAACAAATTTCAAGCCTTGATATCAATTTATTGGTTGATTGGTTTGTGTAATACACCACTTTCAGCTCTATTCGTGGAGATCAGTTTTGTTGGATGCAGCTAGAGTGTCTTGCCGGAAAGAACAACCGACCTTTCGAAGGAAACCAAAAGTTGATAAGCTAACGATACAGAATTTCAACTACTTATACCACTCGGCCACCGAAGTCCCTCTGATATATATATATAGATTGAAGTTAATTTTGAATGCAAATAATTACCAGTCTCACCGATTTTACAATGTCAATCAATATATGTTATCTCTATTGCTGTTAAACGAAACTTAATCCAAATGATAGATAAATAAATGTTTTGAAATACAGATGAAATGATGCTAAACCAAAGCCGTTCTATAACTATAAAAATTGAAAGGAAAAATTTTCCGAAAAATCGGTAATAAAACTTTTCACAATAAAAGAGTATTGTCGAGCCATACCTGTATACCAGTATTTTTATTTTTTTTACAAAACTAAAACTTCAACAGCTGGCTAATGAATTAGGCTTCATCTCAAAGAAGTGTTGACCTGATGTTCAATGTTCATTGATCAATGTTTATTATTTGTTGTTAAGTTTATGTCTACTTATCTCATATACTTTAAACTAATTGGCCAACAGTATTTCGAACATGCAATGTTTGTAAGGTGTATGTGCCCAACTGGCATAGCTAGTACAACTGACCTCGACTTCATTTTGTTGAATTATTGATACTTTGAAATCTAGTTGATGCCTGTACCTTTATCATAAAAGACTTTCAATGATATTAGTAAATCAGACGAGGCATTACAATGTTTGTATTCTTATTTTTTTTTTAAGATACTATTATAATGAAAATTCATTTTCATTTTTTTTTAATGAATCCTGGTTCGCATGATACGTTCGAGTATATAAGGTCAACCAGCAGTCGCATTGATACAGCAGTAGTATATAATATGTATCAGTAGTTTACCGATGTTTAAATATCATCGATTTATTAGGAAGATACAGTTGAAGGTAAAACAAAACACTGAGGGAATCGCATGAAATCCAATAGGAACAAAAAAGGGTGCGTCGACATGGTAAGCATCTCCTGATATGCTGCACCACCCTCTGTGTCAATCTACACTCAGTCAAAATGTCACAACTGGGAGACGGAAACAATCGTTAAATCTTACAGATCAGAATACTATTCTAAAGATATAAGACCGAGAAAACATATCTCTTGTGATTTGAGTCACAGACACATCGGTCAACCAATTTAAGATGTTAAGCTTAAAATCCATTGTTAGGTCAATATCAGTCATTTTTAATCATAACTCTGTGGCAGGAATTTCGTGTCAGGAGCACACCCCTGAAATGAAGTCCGTTTAGTGTTAACATGCACGAGCGTAACTTATTAATTGCGATATGTAAATACCATGCGTTAGTAAATAAAATTCTTACTCGATTTATACTTTTCCTGACCTGTTGATTATTTTTATTTAATCAACGTGTTGCTCGTTTGATCTCAGTTTGCCATTGGTCAAAATTTGATTATGACGTCTAATCTTCTTGCTCTCCTCTGAAATTCCCATTGTGACGTCATGAAAAAGGGCGACCATTCCTGATGACGTCACATAGAAAGAACTCATCTTTTTGAAGATCATTTGAAAAGAAGGATTATGATTGTCTGCATATCGCCTAAAAATTATTAGAGAAAGAGATTCTACCACCAAATTTCGCGCAATACGATATTTATCCCCTCATGACAGTTAATTTTAAACATTTAAAACGCTCTGCGAGAATCACGTTTTTAATTTGAAAATATAACTGTCTCGAGTGGATAAATATCGTATCACACTTGATGCAGTGGTAGAATCTATATATAAACAGCAAAGAAAATGTATTATGTAATAAGAACACAATATACAATGTCAGAGTAATTTTGTTGTTTCATTATGGTTAGGAGGTTTATAACGTTTTATATTTTGATTTTTTCCTATAACAAGCGGAAACGGTTAAAAAAAAAGTACGTATTACAATCTAGTGAAAAAACTAGACTATAATACGAAAATATTGAAACTTTCAATCATCATGCATCATACTTCAATTGACAACATCTTTGTCAGTGACTTACGTTTGCCTAATATGCATTAAAGTTAACTTTATATATTATTAAAGAATCAATGGGAAATGTTAAAATACTTAAACTTAACTAGATAACTTATCTTAAAAAAAACAAGATAGTTCTATAAAAGATAACAAAAGTAGCTTAAAAAAAATTGATTAATAAAACGGATAATAATCATACAGTTTTTATTTTGAAAGTCACAAAATAGTACAGGTGGCTTCATTTCTTATTTAACACGCTAAAACCTAATTCATCCATTTATTAGACGTTGGTCCCTTTTTCATTTTTTAAGAAACATGTTTTATTTTTTTACTTTCAGATTTTTTTATCCTTCATACTTGATCTTGAAAAATACAGTCTTAGACTAACATTATTTAAATGACGACCCACTTTACATGTGGTTTCAGTCCAGTCTGTCTAGTGATATGTTGATATTTTAAATTGCTCGTAATGCAGGAGGTAAATTATTTGTCTCCCTTGAATTGTTATTTTTGTTTAAAAAGTATATATTTTTACAAAAGTGATTGTGCGCTACTGTGATTGAATTGCTAATGAGAAATACTAAAATTGTTTGCAAGCCTTTAAAGTTTCGAAAACAAAAAACTTGTAGGGTCACCTGCAGAACTGACCAGATTGAACGATATGCAAATTTTGTTCCACTTCATTACGTAAATAAGACAAAAAATATGCATCTATATAGTAATAGGAAAATTATTAAAATGGAGATCCAATGCCACTGGGGCTAGTAAGTGCAAACCTCACCAAACAATGTATGTATGTTAACGCATTGAAACTTAAATACTTATATAGATGTTCTTATAAACACTGAGAATATAGAGCCTAAATATAGATTTGAAACCAATTACCCTAAGCGAATATACAAAACGAAACGCCTAATAATTGACCATTCATGTGACGCTAATAGTAAGAAGAATTCGTATAAATCCAGGGACTAGTAGTAGTTCCTGGCTTCACTTATAGGCCCTTTGGGAGGATATCGGTTCCACCAGCATGGACTGAAGTCTCCAGTGGCAACTGACATCTTCGGTTTTCTAACCGATCAAAAGAAACACGAGACATCATATATTTTATCGAGACATCATTTGAAAACAAGTTAACATTTGAACTGTTCCATTATTTATAATTTTAAGTCAGTATCATCTTTTGATAATACACTATACTCTTACATTTTATTTTAAAGAATCAAAATGATAGGTCCATCAGAACTTCCATATTTGGCTTCATTTGTTCTGTTTGAGTGTTCCCAATGCAGGAAAATCGAGAAAAGTGTTTCAAACATACTAAATTCATAAAGTGTAAATTTCATTTTCTAGCACTGAGTTGATACCACTGCTGGTAGAATACAAGCCCCAAAGGGTATCATCATCTCAGTAGTCAGTGTCTAGTGTCTAGGTATTGATTTCCACTGATGGATCAATAGAATATTGAAAAACTAAGATTCGACTCCCTAATGAAGAGTTGAACTTTGGTATATTAAGATAATAGTTATCAAAGGTACCAGGATTATAATTTAATACGCCAGACGCGCGTTTCGTCTACATAAGACTCACCAGTGACGCTCAGATCAAAATAGTTATAAAGCCAAACAAGTACAAAGTTGAAGAGCATTTAGGACCCAAAATTCCAAAAAGTTGTGTCAAATACGGCTAAGGTAATCTATTCCTGGGATAGGAAAATCCTTAGTTTTTCTAAACATTTAAAGTTTTGTCAACAGGAAATTTATTAAAATGACCATATAATTGATATTCATGTCAACACCGATAAACCAGAGAAGCGTTATGGACGGACGCCATGAAAACAGCGCTTTCACTTAAAAGATCTACTAAAGTATTACTTATTTAGAAATTGTTAAAGATATTATCCATTCTGATGATGGCTATAAAATTTTAGGTATAAAGGAGAACCTGTTGAGCACTATAGAACCTACTCCTTTATATATTGTTATTTTTCTTATTTGACTATCTTTTGGAGTATAAATTGGCATAAATGTTTTATCTTGGAATTGCATAGTTATAAAAACTCAGATTAATAGGTGAATACACACATACACATATCGTGATGAAAATCATCTACCATATTTCTTAAACAAAATAATAATAATAATAACTTATCAAAAAACTAATTATTAAAGATATCAGGCTTTAAAACAGTACATGCATATCATTTGTTTATTATTCACATTTTGCTAAGAGAGATTGAAGAACTCTAAATATCACAAATATCAAAAAGATGAATCACGCGTTTTGGGAACTTACAATCTGAAATAATCAATACTACACTAGCATTATAATACAACTTAATCTTATGCGAAGTATAGCCATCCATATCCGGTTGTAGGATGACGTAGCTCTCTTTTAGTAAAATACAAGACGTGTTATGTTATTAACTATGAAATCAAATCATTTTACTTGATACCGCCTCGGTGTTTTCGTTCGTGGTACCGTGCTCGCATTGGGTTGCGGATTCAATTCACTGCTGCGTTGAACCTAAGACTCAAACGTTGGTTTTGAAGCCTCTGCGCCAAGCAGGCGGCATTTATGAAAAGTAAAAAAAAACAAAAATACCGAACTCCAAGGAAAATTCAAAGCAGAAAGTCCCTTCTAAAATGGCAAAATCAAATGCTCAAAAATATTTATAAGTTAGGTAAAATAAAACTGTCAAATTCCATATGACACCATTTCAGATGTGTAACATTCGAAACATTATGCAGACCACATTCCACCTAAAATTTATGCGAAAAGAAAGAGAAAAGAATGTATACAAACACGATATAAAAGTTCGACGAAGTAAACATAAGCAAAACCATGAAATAAAGTGTCAACTACAATTTTCCTTCAATCCACGAAAATTTGTGCGCTCTTAAATAAATGACGAATATTCGAATATTGCGTTTTGATTACAATTTAAAAAAAAAATCATACCTTTTCATTTCTGTAATCATGAATTTATTACATAATCAGAAACAAGCGTTAATTAATATACCCCTTGAAAGTGAGATGATCAATAAAGATAAGCATAGGCAACAGTAGTTTATCGATGTTCAAATCTTATCAATCGATTAAGAAGACAAAAAACGAACAAAAAAAAGATTAACGTATGTGCAATATAAAAAGCTCTAGCAATTTTGTTTCATATTTCCTAGGTATCATTATTGTACAACATAAATCCTTTTATCATTTGGGGATTTTCTTTATGCATTAAAAAAGTAAGTGATACTGTCTGCTATCTGTATTTGAAACAAGTTCATATTAGTAATGAGTTACAGTAATGTGTAATATGAGAATGAGTTTTTCATAGTAGAATTCAATGGTGTGACTGAAGTCTCCAGTAGTTAATGATGTCTCAGTTTAATAAATTTAATTTGTTGTAAGCAATTATATCAGCTGATCGGAGTTCTTTTATATGACAGTTGTTTTCCATTCGTTTGGTGTGTATGAGCTTTTGATTTTGCCATTCGATAAAGGACTTTCCGTATTGAATATTCCTTGTAGTTAGGCATTTTTGATATTTTACTTTTTAATAATTAGACAAACCATTTTAAAATTTCAATTTATGTTAATATAACCGCATTTGGTGTCATGGCCCTGTTGACTAAAAGATCCTTTTACGGTATAGCGAATCTGGTCGTTCTGTAAAGGCCTATTTGGTTTTTATCACAAAATGCTTATGTTTTAGGTATTTGAATAAAGGCAACACTAGTATACCGCTGTTCAATAGTCATAATTCGATTAAGCAAAAACAAATCCTGATAACAAACTAAAACCGAGGGCAACAAATCAACTATAAGAGGAAAACAACGGAACAACAGAAACACTGAACTACAACAAACGCAAACGCCAACATACATAGAAACGGACTGTCTGATAACAACTGCCATATTCCTGACTTGGTTCAGGACATTTTAAGAAAAACATGATGGGTTGAACCTTGTTTTATGGCTGTTCAAAAGTCATAATTCGATTAAGAAAAAGCAAATCCGGATAACAAACTAAAATCGAGGGTAATACATCAACTATTAGAGGAAAACAACGGAACAACAGAAACACTGAACTACAACAAAAGCAAACGCCAACATACATAGAAACGGACTGTCTGATAACAACTGCCATATTCATGACTCGGTTCAGGACATTTTAAGAAAAAATGGTGGGTTGAACCTTGTTTAATGGCTAGCCAAACCTCCCGCTTATATGGCAATGTTAAAAATACCGCTAAAATGACAACACTACGTGACAGGAATACAGTACAGTATTTAATTGTTTTGGTTTCGACAGTGCATCAACCAAAACACGTGTCGTTCGCACTAAACTCTACAACAAACTTAGACCTTTATATTAAATTCATTGGAAAACATATGAAATTGAGTGGTTTATTGGTTTAGTTTGAGTTGCTGAAATTCTTAAATCATTATCAGGGTGGACATTTCTATTGGTTATTCAAAAAGACCTATGATAAGGTATGGTAAGGCCTTTTTTCCCTTGAATCAAAGATCAAAAAGTATTATCAATGTATCAAATAACTTTCGTCTGATCTTCATGAGACTTTCGTCTGTTAGCTATCAGAGTTTGCCTTTTTTTTCTAACTTTTTTGCTTATATAAATCAGTTAATATGTTACTCCTAGATTTAGACCTTATAAAAAAGTTTTTAAAACAAACTGTGAAAGGGGCCTCGCTTAAGGATTATGACGTTAATAATCAAAGATCAGCAATAGATATATTTTGGTTTTAAAAGTTTAAAGATTTTGATGCGAATAGAATATTTGTTTTGTAAGTTTGTTGCTTGTTTTCAATTTTCTTAAAAGCTGAATGTAAATGCAACTTTATGTCAAATATGTCAATTTGACTATGTTAATGGTGTATCACCATTATAATACCGAGTATATCGAAATATCGAAATCATAACTTTTGGTTAGTATATACTTTTTCTTATCATTTTATTGATATTAACCCTCGACATTGGTACCTTTGTTTCTCGAGGAAATTGTATTTCAGAACTAATGATTGTGTAATTTTCTATATTTCTTAAATTTTGTTTTATATAAATAAATGTGTTTACTAGATATCTAATATATTAAATTACTATACAAAAATTCGCAACTATATTATAAGACTCCATACAAAAATACATTCAAATCTCTATATATGGTTAATGTTGAATTTGCAAAATAATTTATAGTTTGATATATATATTTCATATTTCATGTGCACTCAAACTAAGATTTTATTTGCCCTTACAAACCTGCTCGTGCATTTTTCATTGTTATTCAAAGCGAAATAATTATCTAAGATACCTGGGACGATCTCACTACACAAAAGATCTCTTTTGTTTACTTATTGTACCTCGAACTTATTAACCCGGTGTAGGTCTTTAAGTTGCAGGTTTTTTTTTTACTAAAAGTCAATCGGGCATGACTAATAAGACACGCCCTCTTAAAATCGGGGGGTCTAACATAGGATCGGGTAAAATAATGAAATACCATTATGTACAATTTCAGAGAATCAAAGTGCTTTTGGTTGATATAATATCTCCAATCAATAGTCAAACGGTATTTAAGTGGAAATACAAACATGTCCGAAACCGGAAAATGCAGGCTGCAAAAGGAATTTATTTTCAAAATAAGTCCATATCTCATTTACTTACAGTGGCCGTTATTGATTGTGAATTCATATCGTTTCGTTTTTGGCATTTGTTTATCGGAGAAAAAAAGGGTGGGTTCATAACTTAACTTACGATTTTGATCGTGGTTCAACTTTATTCTATTACGGCATACGTTTCACCTCTAGTCAACGCTCCATCTTATTAAAGTGATGCTCTAAAATTGTTATGATTTGCTTGAGTTTGATCCACCTTACATCTCGTCGTAAATATGCATGACATATTTGCCACTGGACATCAAGGGAGCAATTTATTAATCAGCACCATTAAGTGATGTACAATCATTATTCTTCAGTTGATAGTTATCTCAGGCAGTTTACAAATATTTATAAATCTATTTTTCAAGCGTTAATTTCAGCATTTCTTTCCTTATTTTTCTCTTTGCATTAAATCTTTTTGAACATAAAATAACGTAGTGCACATTAGGGGTTACATTATATCCTACCCAACCATACTAGGAGGAGGGGAGAAGAACAGAAAAAAAATCTGCATTGGGTAGCAATAAATCATAAGCGTACAACGACGGCAGTCACTAAAGTGAACCGATCTAGTTAAAATCGATCTAAATGTCCTAGTGTGAACAGGGTCTAAGGGACAAAATTTGAAGTGTCAAGTTTATTTTTATATCTGGTATAATAGTTGTTATAAAAGCAGCTGAACAGCCAAACTGACACACCCCTTTAGCAAGGGTAAACTGTCGGACTGGAGAGATCCAGAGATGTC
This sequence comes from Mytilus californianus, assembly GCF_021869535.1. Taxonomy (NCBI): domain Eukaryota; kingdom Metazoa; phylum Mollusca; class Bivalvia; order Mytilida; family Mytilidae; genus Mytilus; species Mytilus californianus. Next base: position 51,668,462 of record NW_026262679.1, on the reverse strand, counting down.
AATATTTCTATACCCAAGTCAAACCTTTGGATTTGAATAAAATGACATAAAGGTATACATTAATGTGGCAGCTACCCAACGACACAGAAAAATCAAAATACTAAGAGTCAACTTAGTCTTTTGTTATAGAAAGATGCGTATACAGAATAAGCTCAAATCTGTACCGTGACTAAAAATTACGGAGTTAATTTAACAATATCTATCACAACAGGAACATTTGATTTAATATTATAAAGATATCCTGACAAGCACAAGTGTTTGGTTGAAAAACATCACCTGCCATTTATTATTTTTAATTTCGATCGGTGGAAATTAAAGGAGGTGTAATATAAACCAGTAGAAGAAAAACACTTCACTATATAGAATAACGGTAAAATAAATGATGATAATGAATGACGTCAAGTGGAATATTATACAATTACTGTCTTTTGATGAGGTAAATATGTGGTTTTATTAACTTTTGAAAAACTGATATTCATTGAGGCCAACGGCCCAAGTGAATGTCACTAGGTTTTTCAAAAGTCAATTAAACCACATATTTACCGAAACAAAAGACAGTAATTGTTTTATTCCATGTTCCGAAAGAGAAAAATATGTATTTGATAACAGTTATTTATTAAAACCAATTGTACGTCAAACATTTTACCGTTATTATACACGTAAAAGCACGCGGCGTTTTCCGCGGTGAATATACTTTTTCAGCAGGTGAATATGCAGTTTAATAGATTATTTACATCACAACTATAAACTTCAAACAATATATTTTTTCTGAAAATTGTCAACTTTAATGTCCGATATAATTATATATTCTAGCACTTTGAGACATAATATATGATGGTCGCCGACTGTTCTTAAATAGCAGACCATATCTACTCAATTGAATAGGACGAAAATCCATTAACCCTGGAAATAATTATGCATATATGTTTATGGATTATATGTGTTTTTTGTTTGATAAATATTGGATGTAGAATCGTCAAAAAATGAAATGGCAAAACTAGAATACATTCCCAGGTATGTAACACTTTAGTCTTAATTATTTGAATTATAAGGGTGTGATTATTATGAGTAATTTTGGAAACAAAATGTTATTCTTGATTTTTTAACCAATCTATAAGATGAAATAAAATTAAACAAGAAAACAGTGTTTCATGCATAACCCAACATTTTTTATTTCACTTTGCTCATTACAAAGAACAAAACATTTATGCATTTTTTTAGATGAGTCTTACGTAGCAATCCAAGCAAACTGAAAGTATTTTTCATTCTTCCCTTTTATCAGATAGGAAACAAAAATTTTAAGAAAATTCGCATGATTAAAAACGTTTCTGGATTCGGTATTGTATGTCTTTAACTTAAGTGAAAACCTACTTTTAATTTCATTTGAACATTTCAAGTTTAAAGATCAACTCCGTCATTTGCACTGCCGATATAACTGTAATATTTGCCATTGGACATATAACAACAACAGTGAATGAATTTGATTATGTTACGCGTTTTTGTACAGACCGCGCCCAATATTAACAATAGCCTAAATCAAATTTTATACATACCCCCCACCTCCAAAAAAACCAAACACGTTTTATTCATTAGTACTATATTCAAATTATAACAACGAACATTTAAATAATATACCGATACCGAATACACCATTTTAATCATTTGAGTTTCTTGAAATATTTATTTTATAAACCACAATACTATTGTAGACACTATTTGAGTAACTATTCTGTTGTTAATGTATGTATTAAAATGCAACAAACGTTTTTTGCTGTATAAAATCAAAATACAACATTTTAAATTTCAAGGAGATGGATCTTTTTATGGCAGAATTAAAAGAAAATCTTTAAGTGAAATGTGTTTTTTCTCTGATTTTCATTATTGAATAATGTTAAAATGTTCAATATTGCAAAAGAATTCAACTAGGTAAAGACAGTTAATATTTTGTAGATCACACCTAAAACAAAACCAGTATCAGCCTTTTTATTGAGTTTCCATCGTCATTCAGTATCGTGTTACGTCCTTTAAAATTGTTTCCATGAGTGAACACTTTTTAAGAAAGTTCCTATGTGAATATTCAAAGGGCAAAACGTCCTGTGGAATGAAGATGAACATTACAAAATAACTCTGCATTCCTGAAAAAAAATGGAGAGTTTAAACAAAAGATTTACGTAACAGGTGTATTTTTAAAAAATATAAAGCCCTGATGTCAGCTGATGATGGTCTCAACTACCTTAATACACAGACGTACCATGTTATAGTTGAAATTTGTGTACACAGCAGAGAATTCCGTACGTTAACCATCACCAGCAAACGAAGCCTATGATTGGTATACCAAATTTTACAGAACTTCTCTTACCTAAACAGAAGAACCAAAACTGTCAATGGTCAACTTTGCATCTAGAGGTTGCACCTTCGCTTCAGTGCAAAACAACATGACTTCATAACCAAAAACTAGAAATTAAAAATCAAAATGATCATTTAATTGTTGGCAGTAAAAAAGCAATGGCTACGTATGTGGATGGTATTCTCGAGAACTGATGGTCCACCAGCAATGATGTCAAACTAGTTTTCGCTGAGATATTTAGTAATATAATCGTATGGTAACGACTAATGTGAGATTGACACGTGTTTCTGGAATAAATTTCATCAAACACGTTTGAGACTTAAAACATTTGAAAGCCGAAAACATAAAACGTTTTAGAGCATGAAACGTTACTTAGTACTCAAGAGTACAAAATTTGTACTTGAAACCCCAAATCCAATAAATTGATAGGTTGATGCTTAGTCTGAGTACTGTAATTGTACTCCAAATCTTTCTGACGACAAGGCATGGTTCTTAGGTTTTTTTTTCGTTTGTTTTGCACTATATTAGAATTTTATGAGTTTGACACTGACACATTTGACACATCACTTAATGATGATACTATATATATAGATTCCACAGAGTGTGATGATAAACAAGGAGTTAAGCCTTTTTCAACTGATTTTTGTAGTTTTTTCTTATGTTGTGCTGTTACACCACTGTCCCATGTTAGGGGGAGGGTTGAGCGCTCACAAACATGTTTAACCCCGCCACATTCTTTATGTGCCTGTCCCAAGTCAGGAGTCTGTAGGTCAGTGGTTGTCGTTGGTTCATGTCTGTGATATTTGTTTTTTGTTAATTGTTTTGTTATAAACTAGGCCGTTAGTTTTCTCTAATGAACTGTTTCATATTTTGAATGTCGTGGCCTTTTATAGCCGACTATACGGTATGGATTTTTCTCATTGTTGAAGGCCGTATGGTTGCCTATAATTGCTTACATCCACTTTATTTGAACTTTGGTGGAAAGTTGGCTCATTGGCAATCATACCTCATCTCCTTATTTTTATATTGGTCTACTAAAAGGAACATAAGTAAACGAATGACAATGACGTTGGATAATACTTTAATTTATACAACTCCACTCCTCTCCTGTAGTATATCTACTATCTATTGTCAATCCACAAGTAAAACATATTACCAAAAAAATTAAAATCCTTAAGTTACGTTTATGTTCCAATAGTTGTAGCAACAATCTCGTTATAAATATCTTTCCCTCAATAGTGACATCACCAATGAGAATATGATCAACAAGGCGGTGTGGAGTAGGATCAGCTTACCTTTGAGGAACACCTGAGATCAAATTTTTTTTGTTTTATTGATGGGGCTTATTTTGCTCAGTCTTTAGTTTCCATTGTGTAGTTCTGTGGAGAGCTGTTTGACCTTTTTCGTGATGGGTGAATTACAGAGCTTGACAAGAGAAATCAAATCTGTAATTTGATTGGCGTTATTAATAACATGATTTTGACGTGAACGTAGAAAATGAAGAGATCAAAGAGTTACTTAATTCAAAACATCTGAGTAATGTACAAAGAATGGCTTACTTAGAAAATGAATTCAATAAACGTTAGCCTTCGAAATCTGTAATATTAATATTTAAAACCTATCAATTTCCATAATGATTAAAATTGATTTTGAAACCTATACAATAATGTATTTTGCACCTAAACCCATATATATGGTTAATGGCATAATGACATAAGAAAACTCATCAAAGATTCCAGAGTTATCATTTTGGTACGCCAGAAGCGTGATTCGTCTATACAAAACTCATACATAACATTTGATTCAAAACAGTTGGAATTTCAAACTAAATACGACGTTGAAAAGCATTGTAAACCAAAACGTCTGAAAAGTTGTGCCAAATACGAATATGAAAAAATCGTAGTGTCTGGCATTTGACATTATTTTAGGATAATGCATGATAAATGTAGCATATCCAAATAGTTTTAACAACATCATGGTGTTAAATTAGATATAAGCAACAATCTTACCAATTTGCAAAAAGATGTTTTATAACAAGGTTTCTGATACAATGATGTTGATGAGAGTACTATTTTTTAAGAGAATGCACGTGTTCTATTTTGATCTTTTTTAAAAAGCTTTATGTAACATGGGAATTTTAGGTCAAATATGTCAATATTGCTATGTTAAATTACTGTACATATTCTTCATTTTTCATCACTCATTATATTTACAAGATAATTCTAAATATGTTTTATCAAAATGAGGAATTAGTTGTAAAATTAAGCAACAAAACCTTATCTTAAGAAGATAAACTTAGACCAAGTCCTCGCATTACAGTAATGAATCAAACAGTGATGTCAAGTCTGTATTTACTAAGGATGGACACGAGTACTCGAGTGCTCGAGAAATCGGGCTGAAGATCGTGTACGCGAGTGCAAATTTCATACACGAATACTCGAATTTATTGTTCCTGACGTGTTCCCCTCAGCAATATTTGAAATTTCTCTTTTGTCGTAACACGAAAAGTGTTCCAGTTAGCGTTGATGTAGCAAGATAATCAGCACATAACAACTACAATAGATATTTCCAAAAATCGGTTGTCTGAACTTATTTCAAAAGATTGTCAAATGATCACACTGTAATTGTACGCAGTGTGATACTGATTTAACGTTGTGGTGGCACTACAAACATCCATAACCATGGTAAAATGAAACATCTTGCTCAAGGCCCTTCACAATCACTTGGAAAACGCTGATCTATCTCACATTTGTTAACTTATAATGCTTAACATCTTAATTGACTCTCAACTGATGTAGTACACGAAACTAACTTCTTGAATAAGAACAGATACAGAATCAACTCCCTTGTGTTGAGCCGCATGCGTCTTGACATTTTGTAAGACTAGGATAATCTTTATAAGGCAATTGTTGTCAACCTTTGTGATACCTTTGATTGTTCATGTATAAAATTGTCTTTTGTATTGATCACGGTTTATTACTTAGATTATTTGAGAGTATTAAAAGAGACAGTACAGTAGTCAAAACCTTTACGTTTAAATTTTTTATTACCGATATTACAGTGGATTTATTTGTTTTTGAAGTTAAGAATAAATCGGATAAATTCCGAAGAAAGAAACAATCGATCAAAATGACGGGATAAAAAATTGCTGAGTTCCTGAAATAAACATATTAAAAAGAAGCAAATGATGCAGTTTAAATTTAACATAAAAATTCATTGCAAATTTTAAAAGTATTATTATAAGTGCATTTATATAAGCAATACTGTATTTAATTAAATATTGATGAATTTTAAAGAAAGCCACTACGCCACGTCTATCAAGGATTACGCCCCTTGAATGTACACATTTACACAAGATACCTTTTCCGTCAAATGTATCGATTTTTATATCACCTTCTCTTTAGGAAAGAGTATATTTAACATTGAAGATAAAAAGTCATATTGATTTTTTCTGCATTATTTCGGCAACACATGAGAATGAAAGTAGCCTTTTACTATATTTAAATATACCGAAGACTTATAATTATACTTGAACGTATTTTTAGGTATATTAACATCCAAGCACAATTACTGAATGGAGATTCAAACTCACTGGGGCCAGTAAGTTAACCAACAACCATATGAGATCATAACCGTGATGCAAGGTATGAAATGTGATGTTTAAATCAATGATCATGCAGATTATTGATAAGTTTAATGTTTAGCTCGGGATAGATGTTGAATTTAGTGCACAACAAGTGCCATTGTGTGTTGTATTAAATGATTTCCATTAAATTTGTTAAATATACCTACAAATAAGTCGTAGCTAATGATGATGTAATATATATGTAATATTAGAAGCAATACAATAATGCGAAAATAGATAATTCTGTTGGCATGGTATAATGCCGTTATAAATAAATGAAAAACATGTGTTCATCATCGACTTAAAGGTATATGGATACGCTATACAAATCAACTGTGATGCCCAAAGAGCAATTTGAGATATAAGTACTATCGTACAATTGAAATAATATCGTATAGATATTAAAGGGCATCACTTACAAGTCAGCCGAATGACTGCAGTCTCCAGTGGGTACTGATGTCTTCGTTTTACCATTTGAGGAATCAAAATATTTACACTTAATAGTATCAGCTGATTGTATTTTCATTCAAAGTTATAACCAGACTTACAATAGTGTGTGTAATAAGATTGTATGAGGGAATTCGATGTTTGCCTTGTCACTGTTCAATTAAACGCATTGTATGGCAATTCTACTGAATTCCTGAGAATTAGATGTTTTGCAGTATTTTGTGAAATTATTTTGCTACTTATTTGTGTATTATTTGTTAATTAATCAAATAAAAAGTTGAATATGGTGTATAAAGTACAATTGTATTGACTCTTGAATCCTTAACTTTCTATTGCTTTAAATACGGTAATGAGAGATTGAAAAACTATGACAATATAGACGTATACGTTTTGTATATCAAGCAAAAAGTTTGTTTGATTATTGTTTGGTCGTAATTACAAGACATCATCTTAAAGCATCAGTTTTTTTCTCCCTACCCAATTTATCCCAACACTTATTTTGAAAGGACTTGTCATTTAATCTTACGTAACTCGATCGGATGAAGTTGCTATTGATTTGTCTTTATCTGTTGACCTGTTGTAATTTTTCCCGCGTCAGGATGTGAATATTAAAATTGTATTTAAAGACAACGCTAAAGTTAAACATTATTGAAGAAATTATAAAAATTCTTTTGTTTGTTGGTGAACAGTTATGGTTAAGATTTGGTTATCTGTCGTTTCTTTTACTTAATGTATATGTCTAATTGATTTGATATAATATGATAAAAACAATATTCGTATACTTTATATATGTCATAATTTTAACTGAATTCAAAGATCCTAATGTGCAAAATGTTAGCCTCTAAAAAATATAATTATATCCTGTATATGAAAAACTTGTTATCTGAAAACAGGTTAATTTGCATTTCCCCTCAATCACACGATTTTTGGCCATTTCTTACTTTTTTACCAAATATATATACAATATTAAAATATTGCATTCTTCAGAAAGAGAAACTTTACAGATCACGTGGTTTGTTTGTTTTAACAAATTATTATTTTGAAAGAGAAACATCGAAATTTATTTTACGCATGTCCATCGAGGTCAAACGCTTGATTATCCTGGATGATCAGAAAGACAAAACGATTTAAAGGTTATTGGCAGTATTTGGCCACAGTTTAATAGATTATTAACATCACAACTATAAACTTTAAACAATACATTTTTTCTGAAAATTGTCAACTTTAATGTCCAATATAATTATATATTCTAGCACTTTGAGACATAATATATGATGGTCACCGACTGTTTTTAAATAGCAGACCATATCTACACAATTGAATAGGACGAAAATCCATTAACCCTGGAAATCAGAGGCTAATGATTTGAACTGACTAAATTGAAATTAACTCTGGAAATCAGAGGCTAATATTTGAATTGATTTTGTGAATAATATATAACAATGCTATCCGAACGCAGCGAAATGTGCCCATTATTGAGACGGAGTTCACAGACGCAACAAAACAGTCCATGCATAGAGAATCCGTGTCAAGTCTTTTCTGATTTCATTATTCACCAATCTCAAGGTACACAATCATCAAACACCATCGTTTATTTCGCTACATTTCGATCTGCCTCTGAAAAATAGTAGAAACAGCAGCAGTATCTTGCTAAAATTGACTTAACAGTAAATAACATATATACATACAAATAACACATTATCTAACACTAAACTTGTATTAACAATTTTATTTGAACCCCGCTTCACAATTCAGAAAAATGAAACTAATGCTGCAAATCAGGTAAATTGAATTTGGGAAAGGGAGGGTGGGTTAAATGAAATAATTCTTAGCCTTTCAACCACGTCTTTTCTCTTCCAATGTTGTTGAAAAAAGGAAGTACGTCACTGTGAGTTTGATGACGTATGCTGCAGCTAAATACCGCAAATATTTTAAGATAACACAAAGACAACTATAAACCAGACCACTGCGGATAAGAATTTAAAATCTAGTTTTAAATCCTATTATCCTGAAAGATCAGAAATACAAAACGATTCAAGGGTTATTGGCAGTAATTGGCCACAGTTCAATAGATTAATTACGTCACAACTATAAACTCCAAACAATATATTTTTTCTAAAAATTGTCAACTTTAATGTCCAATATAATTATATATTCTAGCACTTTGAGACATAATATATGATGGTCGCCGACTGTTCTTAAATAGCAGACCATATCTACTCAATTGAATAGGACGAAAATCCATTAACCCTTGAAATCAGAGGCTAATGATTTGAACTGACTAAATTGAAATTAACCCTGGAAATCAGAGGCTAATATTTGAATTGATTTTGTGAATAATATATAACAATGCTATCCGAACGCAGCGAAATGTGCCAAAATGACCAGACTGTCTAAACACCCTTTTTTTGACAGAATGGCCATGCGCCACAAGGTGGAATAAGCTGAGCCTAATTGTGACAATTACTGCAGCATTGACCAATAAACGTATGACGATATTCTGATGACACTACTGATATACTTCTAAAATTCAAATAATATATAATATTCCTATACTTCTATAATATTCAAATAATATATAATATTCCTATACTTCTATAATATTCAAATAATATATAATATTCCTATACTTCTATAATATTCAAATAATATATAATATTCCTATACTTCTATAATATTCAAATAATATATAATATTCCTATACTTCTATAATATTCAAATAATATATAATATTCCTTAAGTCCATGAGAAAAACAAAATTCCTAAGGAAACGTTTTCCCAGCATGTCTGCTTGTCAAAAAGGTTTTAAGTGCACCCTGAATAATATTAAAGAACACCTCATTTCCAAGAGATGTAAGGTGAACTCCATCTTCTACTAACAATTTCTCGTTATTTTTTATGTGTGGATAATATATATAACACTCACCATTTTTCAGAACAAAAGTAGGAATGGTGCTATTTAATCGGAGCCTAATCCTCTCCATAGCAGCATTATTTTCAGAATAACGCCATGTTTTCCTCGGTAAAATTTGTGACCAAACCACCATAGATTTAGGGAACTTTTCCCAAATCCAAAGCAGAAACTGCTTTAACTGATATTGCAAATAACCTAACCGAATCTTTCCTATGTCATTACCCCCAATGTGAATTATTATAACATCTGGCTGTTCTTCATATCCAATCATTGTGTTAATTTGACCTTTCATTTTAGACAATATTAACCCGCTCCATCCTTGCCACCACACCGTTGCTCCCAATCGGCTCAAACATAAATTCACCCTTCCAGGTCTATTCCTTGCTGTGCAAAAAGCATGTTTGACTATGGAAGATCCAACGATCCATATCCTTGTCGACAGACCTGCAAATCTTAAACAGCAGTTAGTACTTGCTGCCATGTGTTCACAGGTTAGCCTATACATAATAACATTTAACAAGTAATATTACAGAAAAATAGCCTTGTGTGGAAATTCACGACAAAGTAACCCCTCCCCCTTTTTGCAGCCTACACTGGAATCCTTATATATTTTAAATAGGATGAATCAGATTTCCAACGACCAAGTACCTTTATATAATCATCTGCATACCCTTCGATCGAAAGAGTAGTGGCCATACCTATTCTAAAGAAATGTGACTTGTAATTAGACCCTTTATATCCTAAAACAGCCAGTGATTTTTTAAGGACGGCAGAAAACTGATATCTATTCAACGGTTTCGTATCATAGTGACAAAACAACGGTCCTTGAACAGACGGACGAACCATGAAATAAGAACTCAATGCTATCACTGGACAGATTTTAACATTGTATTGGCTTGAAATGGTGAGCACTTTCCCTGTTCCTAACTGGTCAGTTTTTTATGTTGCCAAATAAACCTGAATCAATTTATCACACACCTTAACATTATTAAACAAAACTGTATGAACAGCGATACCTTCACTGCCTACCGTTAACTCTCCTACCCTGAATAACCCATGAAATGCTAATGAAAATGCTGCAGTGAACAATTTTGTTTCAAACTGTGACGAGCACACACTTGGAAGTACACCTACAATCTTTTCCAAAAGTTCTCTAGTAAGTGGTAATCTCGAATCCAATTGAGATTTCGCGCGCCTTACACCTTCAACCATTTTTCGAACAACAAAACACTGTGGATTGTCCAACAAACTATTCAATTTATGAAAGAAACTGATGCCTGATAAATAACAATTTACCGTAGAATGTGATAGTCCAGTTTTGAACGAGTGTGTTATAAAAAATTTAACATCCTGAAGAGGTGCAGGCCATTTTTGATTCAAGCCAAAGTTACCTCTAAAATTACAAAATGATTCTTATCCACCTAGATAGGTTTTGAATGTGCTGGGGGCAACCGAATTTTGCAACAAATAATTTATGTCAGCCTCGAAATGATCTCCAAGAATTTTATAGGTATCTTGGTAGGATTCTTTTCTGCATCTGGTGCCACTACTCTGAATCGACGCATCTGAAACCGAGAAAAAGAATCGGCGATCACATTGAATGACCTTTCCATATGTTTTGCTTTAAACTGAGTATTGTTACATAATGTGAACAAAACCAAGGGACGAGTTAATCTCATAACTGATTTCGACTTCGATGTCCTTTTGTTGATCACAGATACTAGAGCCTGATTATCTATCATAAACAAGATTTTTTTATTTCTGAATTGTAGACCCCATGAATACAAAGCCAGTATTATAGGAAAAAGTTCAAGAAATGTAATATCTTTCATCACTTCAGAATCTGCCCAATTTTCTGGCCAACGAAACTGCGTCCATTTCCCAGCAAAACAAGCCCCACAGCCCAATGACGGACTACCGGCACTGCCTGTGAACAACTCAATGGCTTCATTGTTGAACCACAACTTTTCTGGTAAATAACATTCCCCATTAAAATGCGACAAAAATTATAACCACACCATTACATCTTGTTTGACCTCAATAGAGACTCGAATTAAATAAAATGGTTTCTTTTCCTTAACAGACGCAATTAAATCATAAAATCTTCTTAAAAATGCTCTTGCGGATGGGATAGCCCTAGCACAGAAAGCCATTAAACCAATAGACGACCCTAACACATTTACTCGAACTTTTTTCATAGTAAGTAAGTTTTCTAAGTGAGATTTTAATTTTTTAATTATGCTGTCAGGAATCCTGACCAACATTTGATCAGTATCTATTTCTAAACCCAAAAAAATTAGTACAGTAGTTGGTCCAACTGTTTTATTCTTAGCAATTGGGACACCAATTTTTGAAGTCACGTCCAGGAATTTGGACATTAAAACCTGACAGTCATTAGTTAAAGCATCTCTAGCAAAAATAATATCATCCAGGTAATGATCAAGCGCGTCTAAATTGGACTCCGTTTTCACAACCCAATGTAATAATGTCGAAAACTTTTCAAACAAAAAACAAGAAATGGCACAGCCTGTGGGGAGGCATTTGTCTATGTAATATTTACCGTCAAACATAATACCCAGGAGATCAAAGTCTGCAGGGTTTATAATTAACAAACGAACAGCCTGGCTTATATCCAACTTTGCAATATGAGCCGATCTACCTAAATTTGAAATCATTTCTAATACAGAGTCAAAAGATTTATATTTAACTTTACATAAGTCTTCATCTATAAAGTCATTGACACTACACAGATTTGGGTAAGAAAGGTGGGTAATTTAACGCCATCCATTATCTGGCTTTTGAACCAAACCAATAGGTGAAATTCTCAAGGTAGAAATACGTTTTTCTGTAAATGGTCCCAACATTCTGCCCAATTCAACTTCTTTTGCCAGCTTCATTTTAGTTTCATTTTTATACATTTCAGCTGAAATGAGGTTTTTTGACCACACGGACAGCCTAGGTCCAACATAATTTAAACGAAAGCCATTCCTAAATCCAGTAAACAATAATTCTGCATCATGACGATTGTTATAATTAGTCAAATACTTTTCAAGAACATGAACTTTAACTGGAGTATGACCTTTGACCCATAACTGGTCCTTGATATCTTGGTCTTGAATACAACTGTGGGGTCCTGAAAGAATAATTATCCTGAGGTCTCAACTGTAAACGAGGCCGTGCAATAAAAGTTGGACGAGTTCCACCCAACATTCTACCTTGATATTTATTTACCATCCCCAGAGGACAAGATACCAAAGGATGAGCAGCAAAACATCTAATGCATGAATGACTATACGTACAATTAAATCTAGTGTAAGAACCATTATAATTGACAGCATAGCACTTGTATATGCTTCGAACTGTTGACTCTGTGGCATTATTGTTTTGATTGATATACATTAACCACAACTCCAAATCTATTTCTGCCCATGATGCAGTTGGGTTCTGAGATATTTTCAATCTGAACTGTTCATCATATTGTTTCCACCCTATACTATATGAACCACATCCTTTAGCAGCTATTCTGATGTTGTTAGTGTATTTCAACAACTCTTGAAACTTTTCAGGATGAGCTAGACAATATACACTTATAAAAACTAGAAATGCATCAGTCCACTGATCAATATTTGTAATTTTTTGCTGCTGTTGTTTTTGTTGCAACACCAATTCACCTTGCACAAAGCATATGGTTTGTTTAATGGAATTGTTTTGAATATTTGTATTTTGCAATAAACATGCCAAATCAATAAATTCCCCATTAGCTATTTTCTCTTTATTGGCAATTGATATATGCATGCCCAATTCATCACTTGCTTTGGTAGATTGTAAAATAAAGTTTTGATGGGTTGTCAACTGAGTATTACCTGTAGTGTCAGGAGTAGGAGTACTGAATACTGGAGGAGCCGTTGTTGTGGGCACCGACACCGCTGTATGGGTCCCTGACATATGTGTTGTGTCAACTCCAGGCATTGAAAAACCACTGACAGGCATGTTTATCAAGCATAAACTATTCCTATCGTCACCATTAACAATGGGTTCTGACAAATGCTGAAGGCTACCAACAGATGATCTAGGCGCTGTCACCTTTTTTGCTGCTGACGCTGCTTTGTTGTATCTCTAAGGAGGGGCAGCTCTCTTTCTATTAGATCTCCGAAACATCTTGTAAACTGTAATAAAACATGTACGTTAGTAAATTAAATTTTACCGAGTATTTGTTATACCGCATGTAAAATTTGTATATTATACTTGTCAAAAATTGCATTAACAAATATATCAAAATTATAAAACCAAATACTTGATGTTGGTGTATGCAAAGTTTAAACAAAAACATTGTACCATACAAATAATTGACATACATTGTACGTAAAGGATGGTAATCATGCAATAATCAATTATTTATCCTATGCTCAGAATAAATTTAAGTAATCAATATTGTATGCAGATTTTTTTTTTGATTTTTTTTTACAAATGATTACATTTATGACTTAAGTCATCACATATGAATCAAGTAATCACATATGAATCAAGTAATCACCTATGAATCACGTTATTACTTATGAATCACATAATAACTTATGAATCACGTAAACACTTATGAATTGCATAATCACTTGTGAATCAAATAATCGTTTATGATTCAAGTAATCACCTATGAATCACGTAATCACATATGAATCAAGTAATCACATTTGGATCAAGTAATCACTTATGAATCACGTAATCACTTATGAATCAAATAATCACTTATGAATAAAATAATCTCTTATCATTCAAGTAATCACTGATGAAACATGTAATTAAAACCTGACAACAGTGACAGACGATTACAATATTCATAAACAAACGTGTAATCACAACAATCAGACTTGCATACAAACAGGCAAACATCTAAAATTTAACGTTTCTACAATGCACACAAGCTTTAAATATCAGACTTGATGTTTCTGGCAATTCAAAATAACTTAAGACTATGAACATATTTCATCGATTTAAAGTTCATGCATACGCCAAATACTATACAAAATCGGGAAACAAAATATCGCATGTGCGCAATAAAATTGCGAACGACAAAGTTTTCTCTATATAAATAAATCAATTATAAAAAAAAAATCTTTCTTCCAACACAAGACAATTCTACGGAACTGTGGCCGTTGTGCGAAATAATTACGCACGTCTCATGGCTATGATATAATTCTAATTTTGCGCTTAAATTGTACAAACAACGATGCAATAAAGTTAATCCTACAAAATTAAAGCCCTTTTCTTATTTATTTCACTATGTTAAGTTATTTCTTTAACAAATTAAACATCGATGGACACAGATTAAATGAAATAATTCTTAGCCTTTCAACCACGTATTTTCTCTTCCAATGTTGTTGAAAAAAGGAAGTACGTCACTGTGAGTTTGGTGACGTATGCTGCAGCTAAATACCGCAAATATTTTAAGATAACACAAAGACAACTATAAACCAGACCACTGCGGATAAGAGATTTAAAATCTAGTTTTAAATCCTAGTAACTTAACAGAAAATTACATTGGTTAGCCTTAAAATGTTGTAAGCTTTCCAATCTATCACAAACCAAAGCAGTTAGTAAATAATGCGTTTTTTTTACATGAAAAGTCAATTTGATAATTTTAAGGTTATATTCGTGTACCTCCCAAAATCTTGCCAGGCACTATAATTTTACCAATTCAATTAATATAATCTTAGTAAACTAGTACACTAGTCATTTGTGGGGCCCTTTATAGCTTGTTGTACTGTGTGAGCCAAGGCTTCGTGTTGAAGACCGTACTTTGACTTATAATTTACTTTTACAAATTGTGACTTGGATGGAGAGTTGTCTCATTGACACTCATACCACATCTTCTTATATCTATAAAGTATACCGCATTGCTTTTATTTTCTGTCCGAGATCACGTCAGTGACCTATGATAGATAAGAGAAGCACTCCATTCAATTTACATATAAGTTCTAACTTTTCTCTGGTCAAAACTATCTTAGGAGAGAACAGGAACTGATTGATAAGAGAGGCGAAAGATACAAAAGGGACTATCAAACTCATTAGTCGAAAAATAAACTGACAACGCCATGGCAAAAAAAGAAAAGACCAAACGACAAACAACAGTACACAAAACACAACATAGAGAACTAAGGACTGAGCAATACGAAACCCCCACTGAAAACCAGGGGTGATCTTAGGTGCTCCGGAAGGGTAAGCATATCCTGCTCCACATTCCAATTTGAGGGTTTCGTGTGTTTTTGTAAGCTTTCTGAGTCGTCTGTGCAAGTATATTTTTTTCAAAAGGAAATACTTTTCAATTATTTCGGAGATATCAGCCCTGACGTTCACATTTTTTGGATGTCAGAAACAAGTTATTTCATATCAAATCTTCAAACTTTTATTGATTTAGAATTTTATTTTTTTTCCGAAAATTATTCAAGTACAATGTAACAATGCAATTAAATTTTATAGTTTCGGGTAACTAAGATATGTGCGTGCTTATATGAATATAGTAAATATCTGTCAATTCGGGTGTCTATCCTGCATGGAGATTTTTTAATTGATAAATGCATTGCAAAAAAGGCATAAAAAATGTGATGCCCTGATACAAATCTGATCCTTACCTGCAGAATCCTGCTAAGGGTAGAGAAGAATTTAAGGCCACCAGTATGTATGCTCAACAATTCTAAGACTGTATATTTTACAATATGAAAAAGGAAAGACCTCTCAATTGTTCACGAACAATTGACAATTTCATTATTATTATTATTATTATTATTATTATTATTATTATTATTATTATTATTATTATTATTATTATTCTCTTTTTTTCCGCCAAACTTTGACAAAATTTTCCGTAACCGTAAGATATGTCGCTTTCATCTTCACACTTTGTATCGGTGTCACAACAAACTCCCCGGCAGTTCCAGCTCCGATCCGCGTACTACTCTACACTAATCACTGCCTTCGGCTTTTCTTCGTAATTCGATCTTCAAGCTGTTTGACCCGGATTGAACTTTCGTTGCTACTGAAGCAAATATGGATGAACATTGATAAATGAGAATATTTTTTACCAACTTTACCAGTATAAATGGACAAAAACAATTATTGTAAGTAAAAAAGCACTCAATCCAAATAATATCACAAAATAAAAGTTTTTGAAATTTCTGTATATACCAATTCTGGTTTTAACTCGATCAACTTTGCAAAAATAAAACCTTCGTCACTGGAGAAACAGAAAATCATATCTGTAGTTTGACGTCTGCACGTATGTGCAGTTGAAAAAATATTTAGGGTTTTAGCTATTGATAACAATTATTCATCCCTTTAATATACTGACAACCCAATCATCAGCAAATAAAACTCTTTTGTAGACCACTCACAGTCTTCACGATTTACCTCAAGTCCGACGCCAAAAAGGATTTCTTCAACGTACGAATAATAGGTGTCAGATATATATATATAGAAAAAAATGTTGTTTTCCCGAAAAGCGGCTCCATATGAAATTAAAGATATTTTATAAAATCCAAAATTGGACTGCAGGGATAAATTTTGGATTTTTTTAAAGGTGAGGGGGTCAAAATAATATAAAATTGACACAAGGCCACAAACAGGTTATTTAAGCCAACTTGAGTTAGGGTTTCCAACTAGTATTATTAAGACTCCATTTACATACCAATCTCTGAACTTTTCAAAACTCACTTCAGGTATAATTTCATGGATTAAAGAAATAAAACAATCATTATTATAACTTGAAAAGTAAATATATGGTATACTTCATTGTGAAAACAAATACAACACAAATGTACTAAAGTTGTTATGGATTTTGCTTTTATTCTATGTATTAATTTACAATGGTCTGGATGGGAGCATTTTCATTTCTGTATTCCTATTTTTTTCAAGAACATTTTTTGTTCTTCATTTTATTTTTACCCATTATTATCCAGTAAATTTATAGTCATATAATAATAAAAATGTTCCCCTATAACTTTATGTTTTTGGTCCATTATTCTTTATTCTGTTAACCCCATTAAGAACCTCATTTATATACTCTTAATGGGCCCTTTATAGTTTCTATTTTGAACATGATACCAATTCTGGATAATAAAAAAGAGCTGGAACCAATATCTAAATATTCATGTATATAAGTCCCAGTTACATTTTATATTTTGTCCTGCCCTGAAGCAAAATTCTAGCACCAATTGATGGAGTAAAGGAAAATAGTTCCGGAACGGAAACGATCACTCTACGAAGTTTGGTGTCACAAGTAACTATCCGGAACTTACCCTGTGAGTCGTAAAATTTTGTCGGTCTGGAGTTATCTGCCCAAAACTACGTCATCATAAAACAGGAATGTCATCTGTTTTGTTAATTCGAAAAATATGATGATTTTAAGAATATATATGTTACAGGATGCTCATGTCTGAAAACAGTTTAACTAGAATTCAAAACTGAGAATTCTAGCAACTAAATGATTTGAGAGCGTTCTGTAAAACGGGAGTTCCTTGCACGAGATGTTATTATCACAATCCTAATAATATGGTCAACTTCCCATAAATCCTGTCAACTGAAGGCTCTAAAGAGCCTGGGTCGCTCATCATCTAGGTCTATGTGCATCCTCAACAATGAAAACTCTCCAACATTTTAGACTAGAATAGAATTCATGACAAAAATCTCTTTTTTGTTGATCTTGTATTGCTGATCATTTTTCTATTTATATTTTCTCTCTATCTTCTTAAGTATTTGCCCAAAACACACAAAAAAGGGTAAAAAATATTCAGTTAAAGGCAATCACTCCTATAGAGTCTACTAACGATTGAGGAAAAAATTGACTTACTTGTAGATCTTGTCTTGCTGATCATTTTTGTTATTTAAAATGTGTGTATCTATCTTTTACAGTTTTCAAGATAACAGGCAAAAACGCCGAAAAATGGTAAAAATCGTCATTAAAGAGCAAGCACTCCAACAAGGAGTCGACTGACGATTTCAGCCATGCTGACATATTTGTAGATCTTGTCATGCTGATCATTTTTGCTACGTTAAGTGTCTGTCTATCTATCTATAACAGTTTTCTACATAATAAGCAAAAACACTAAAAATTTGTTTAAATCATCATTTAAAATCAATACCTTAAATAAAGAGTCAATTTCGGTCATTAGATTAATTTGTAGATCTTAATCTTGGAACAACACAACACAGTCTTCAACAATAGACAATAGTCCATGCAATATGCGAAGCCCTAAATTGTCTGCATTTGATAATTGTCTTATTAACGTGGAAATATTTGTGGACAATTAAGATTTTTCCAGTCCTTAAATTTGAACAAGTGTCAAAAACGTTACAACAATATGTGCTTTTCTGTAATCAGATATTGAACTTTCAATCGTGTGTTGACACGAAGTACAATTCTTAACATACCACGATAATGTTCTTTATCAGATTAATGTTAATATCACTTTATCAGCGAGAGTCTTTTTTGGGCAATTTTCTTTACACCAAACGATTCAAATTCATACGCCTGATGAAAGGCATTCGTAGCTGAATCTTTATCTCCATGAAGCTGAAATGCTTTTCCAAGGCAAATGTACGATACAGCTTTTGCCGTCGGAGTTATTATACGGTCTGATTTCGTTATAGTTCTTTGAAGATCTCTTAGAGAATCACGACATTCTAGACGATTGGTCAAATGATAATGGCAAAGAAAACGGAGAAAATGAGTGTACATAGTTGCTGGAAAATGATGTGATATGTCTTTTATTTCCAATTGTAGTTCCTGAGGTAAAAGCGTTGACTTTGATTTAAACCGCACGAAATCACAACGCTCTATTTTCAAAAGCGTTAATAATCTCTTTTGGAATGATTTTACAGCGCACAATTGAATAAATGTGTGTATCATTTCTGAATTTGGATATAGCTTGAAGATCACACAGTTCGATATGATATACATTGCTTTATTGTATTGCTTTCGCTTATAGAAAAATGAGGCTATCAAAAGCCAACCAGATGCTGCATCATGGTAAATATTCTGCATCAAATTATACTGGCAGGCTTTATATTTCAAGTAGCAGTTTTTGTTGCCATACGCCCCAGTCAATCGTATCGTTTGAGCTTTTTGTGAACATATCATTGACAGGCTGTATATATTAAGATACACTATTTTCGGATTTTTATATGAAAGCAACGGATGCATTCCTGTAAAAGCTTTTTGTAAGTGATTATATGAGTTGAGCAAGGCAGCGTCTGTTCGAATTAATTCAGAAAAATTTAATTTTATTCTTTCTAAATATTTGATACAAGGTTCAGTGTAAAATCTTCGGACTTGCAAACAAAATATATTTTTTGAAAATTTGAAACATCGCCATCCATGTCTATAAAATGAACGTAGTGCATTTAACAAAACCTCACGTGCACGCCCTTTGACCCTATTCTCAAATAAATCGTTTTGTGGTATAAAGTAATGCGGACAAACTGAAAATTCAACATAATAAATCAATCTTTTAAAACATCCCATAAAACAAGGTATCAGATTTGTAGGTTTCCATATGGATGGTTGCATTTCCTCAGAGATCCAGAAAACAACAGTTTTAAGGATATAAGAGCAGAGTAATTCATGATATTCTACGTCCATGTGTTCATTTATTACGTCTTTCAGAAGAATTTTCATCAGACAATAGCACAGCAGTTGTGTATGTGTAAAGGTATAAATTAATAGTTTCTCGCCCACATTGAAGGATATCCTCCATTGAAGTTCTTCCCTTGGTGATCCATTATAACCTACTGGTACAAACAATACACCATGTTTTACAATACTCTGCTTGACCACATAACTAGGCCATAAGTTTGTCGATCTTGTTATCCAGTTTTCTGCAGCAGATATCCAAAATTCACTATGCAATGCGTGTGCAAAGTCGTAGTCTCCCTGTTCAGTCGAAAGACAAGGTCCGTGAATAATGTTAACCCTGTTTTTACTGTCTAAAAACTTTTGCTTAAATAATGCGTTTGAAAAGTAATACTTCCCATTTAACTCCTTACAGAGTTGAAATTCGTTGCTATTTTGAGAAAATATAAGATGTAACATAGTATAGCCTGCATGTATTGTTTCAGTTTCCATTTTCAAATATGTTTTATGAAAGTCAAAAGCGAATTTTCTTTCTTCAGAAACATCGATACATTTGTGCGCTTGTACAATATCTATGTCTCCTCGGCGTAGATCAAGACCCTCTCCAAAACTTCCACCGGTAATAACGACGTTTGAATCGTTGGTAATTAAATTGTCCCGAACAGTTATCAGCATTCTTATTGTCCTTACATAATCTTCTGATCCCACAATATTTTGACACATATATTGGTACAGAGCTAACGATATGCATTTAGTGGTGATATCTGTAATAAAATTAAAACATGATAAAGAACAAATACTCATAAAATTAAATTAGACACTCTGTAGATTACACATTGCTCATCTGAAAATTATTTACTCTTGTAAGTAGCATGATTGCTGAGAATTAATAAGATATATCTGAAATATCAATCAAATATCGTAAATTTATCTAGCTGCTGCATTTTGAAAAAAATTAGGCAGTAAGACAAAAGGAAAAATGTACAAATTACCGATAAATATAAAATAAAAAGATGTGGTATGATTGCCAATGAGACAACTGAGACCAAATGACATAGAATTTACAACTATAGGTCACCGTACGGCCCTTAACAATGAGCAAAACCCATACCGCATAATCAGCTATTAAAGTCCCCGAAATGACAAATGTATAACAATTCAAACGAGAAAACTAACGGCCTAGTTTGTGTATATAACATACAGCACCAAACGACAACCACTGAATTACAGGCTCCTGACTTGGGACAGGCACATACAGAATGTGGCGGGGTTAAACTAGTTTGTTAGTGCAAAATTCTCCCTCTTATACAGCCCATTATAACTAAGCCATAAGTTCTTTGGTCTTGTAAATAGGCTTTCTGCCGCAGATATTCATAATTTACTATACAAGGCGTATGCACGTACGAAATCTCCCTGCTCATTCGTAACACAAGACCCATGAATTATGTTATTTTTTTTTATTGCAACAACAAATCTCTCAACAAAGTTTAAACAATATGATATCTTTAGAATAAAATAAAACATAACTTTTTGTAGTTTGGGTGAATTGATTCAAATTCCATTCGTAAATATAATTTATTGAGGTAAAACACAATTTTTTTGTCCCTCGGCAACACCGGTATGTTTGTATACTTTCACGATATTTGTGTCACGGTAACGTAAATCAAGGCCCTTTCCAAAGGCTACACTGATGATTGTTAGATATAATGTACGTGTTGCTTGTTAAATTGCCCCTAGTGGTATTCATCATTTTTATTATTCTTACATACTTTTTTGATCCCACAATGTTTTGACACAAATATTCGTATAGGGCTAACAATATGCATTTTGTTGAAACATTTAACGAATTGAATCATGAGTACATTGATAATAAAATTGAGAATGGAAATGGGGAATGTGTCAAAGAGACAACAACCCGACCAAAGAGCAGAAAACAGCCCAAGGCCACCAATGGTTCTTCAACACAGCGAGTAAATCCCGCATCCGGAGGCGGGCTTCAGCTGGCCCCTAAACAAAAATGTGTACTAGTGCAGTAAAAATGGTCGTCACACTAAACTCCGAAACATATAAATGAACAAAATTTAAAAAAACATACAAGACTAACAAAGGCCAGAGGCTCCTGACTTGGGACAGGCGTAAAAATGCAACGGGGTTAAACATGTTTTGTGATATCTCAACACTCCCCTATAACTCTAGCCAATGTAGAATATACAAACACACAGAAATACGCACAGTAAAACTCAGATTAAAAGAAGTCCGAGTCCGATGTCAGAATAGGTAACAGAAGAAAGTAAGCAAAATGACAATGATACATAAATTAACAAAGGACGACTAGCAGTTACTGACATGCCAGCTCCAGACCTCAATTTAACAGATTGAAAGATTATGTCTTCATCATATGAAAATCAAGCACAATCCCTCCCGTTAGGGGTTTAGTATAATACCATCATAAAATATATGAGAAGAACATAATTCGTATCATGCCAACAACTGGTTTTAGAATAAATGTGTTTATTTCCGATGCAAAGACCCTATGAGTCCAAAATATGCCATCTTTAATGACCTGACAACAGTATCGTAACTATGTCCCTTCTGAATAAGTCTGTTTAAAGGTTTGGTTAGCTTTTGAGGTGAATGACGACATATTTTTTGCTTTGTATAGAATATAACCATAAAAGATTGGATGTGAAATACCTGAACGTATAAAATGTCTACGTGTTGATTTATATTTACGAATGATGTCCTTGTATCGATGATAAAATTTAGTAAATGTTTTGACTAGTTTGTGATATCGAAAACCCTGGTGCAATAATTTTTCAGTAATACAGAGATTTCTTTCGTTAAAATCAAATACGGTGTTACAAAAACGAGCGAATCGAACAAGTTTAGATATATAAACACCATAAGATGGTGACATTGGAACGTCACCATCTAAAATGGATAGTTAACAATAGGAAATGAAAAAGCATCTATTTTATCGTAAATTTTGGTATTAAGCTCCCCGTTAAAGATATAGATATCAAGATCCAGGAAAGGGCAGTGTTCATGTTGGTATTAGCTTTATTTAAAGTCAGTTCAGAAGGATAAATCTCTTTAGTGTACATACTGAAGTCGTCATTATTGAGACCAAACTATCATCCAAATATCTAAAACATTTTGTATCAGATGTTGTTTCGATGGGTCTTTGCTTATTTTAGTCATTGTAAATCATAACAATACAGAAACAGGTCCGCAATAAGTGGTGCACAGTTAGTCCCCATTGGAATTCCGATAACTTGACGATATACGGAATCTCCATAGCGAACAAAAATGTTTTCTAGTAAAAATTCAAGTGCAGTTATAGTATCAAAGCAGGTCCAATTGACATAGTTCTTTTGTTTGTTGTTACTAAAAAATGACCTAAAAGAGTTTGAACAAATATATTCGCATTCTGACTTTTAAATGACCATTTAAGTAGATGTGTGATTTTTTTCTTAATGAGATTATGAGGCAAAGTGGTATATAGGGTAGAAAAATCAAAACTTTGAACACATTCGAAATCACCAATATTGAATTGAGTATTCATATAAATGTTAAAAGAAGCCTTAAATGATTATGAAATGTTCATCTGACATTTTTTTTTTTACTTCAAAAATTATTGCCGTGGCTTGACTTCGATAATATACGTCTTAAATACCGATTACATGTGGTAAAATTACAGAGGACATCAATTTTAAGAGAGTTGGAAATTAGCATTACATAAGCAATTTACTACAAGTTGTATACTTTGATAGAAGGGCACATTGCAAGGAGTTATCACTTTTCTAAAGGTTTTGCGCATATGAAAAAGCCTTTTTTTTTAGATAATTTCTTCCTTCAAATTTTGTGTTTGTTTTGTCCATTCCGTTGATTAAAGTCATGGATCATATGTTTAACATTAAAAAAAAATTTAAAAAATTCATTACACTATGTAAGGTATAATTTATAATTGCAAAATGAAGCATATTTTGTTTATATAAGTTGCTCTTAACGGTACTTTTAATATACCAATGAATGCCTCATTACACTATTCAAAATTGTATGATTCCCAATACTACTAAGTCTTCCTAACAGGAAACCTTAGTAGGATGAAACTAGTTGAAACGTTGCACTGAAAGTCCGATTAATGTAACAAATAATTTGTAATCATATCTAACTTATACAGTGTTATAGATAACATTTAATCTATATCACTGAAAATACAAAATATACTAAAAATAGAAATACCATCGTATATGTCAACTGCCATTTTGTGTCATAAGAATGATTGTTTGCGTTGAATGCTCATGAAAATAAAGGCCATGTCAATGTAAAATGGATTTTAAAAGGTTTGGCTTCTTTGGACATAAAAAAAATCAGAGTGTTTTATTCAACGAGAAAT
This sequence comes from Mytilus californianus, assembly GCF_021869535.1. Lineage (NCBI taxonomy): Eukaryota > Metazoa > Mollusca > Bivalvia > Mytilida > Mytilidae > Mytilus > Mytilus californianus. The sequence continues at coordinate 51,644,109 of NW_026262679.1, read as the reverse complement.
GTATTTTAGATGCCCGAGATTGCTGATCAGGCAATATTGCATAAAATTGTACAATACAATAGAAATGTTTGTGCTAAATTGGAACTATGCGGTAAAAATCTTGTCTTGTTGATAATTTTTGTTGGACAGAATTTGTGTCTATAAAATAGCCTCAATATATTAGGTTAACATGAAATATGACCTAAATTGTAATATAGTGTAAACAACTCATGTGAGGAATCTATTGACAAATTCAATCAAGAAGATCTCGTGGTGCTGAACATGTTTGTTGTTTAGCATTTCAACGTATCCACAACAGTTTTCAAGATTTCAGGTAAAACAATAAAATTGGTCAACTAGAAACAATAATTACAAATAATCAAAGTCATTTTACTTATTCGTAGATTTTATTTTGCTGTTCGCAGTTTTAAAAGGGTAGAAAGGTAATAAGTGTTATAAGGTGTCGAGTCATTAGTAGATATAGTTTGGCTGATCATTTAAGGCTGAAAAAATATATACAAATCGTCATTTCAGAGAAATAACTCCTAATTGACAATATATACTATTTGACTTATTTGAAGATCTTGTTTTGCTGCTCATTTCCACAATTTGAAATTTCTTTCTATCTATTATAACAGCTTCCAAGACAAAACTAAAAAATTCCTTTAATGAGATAATTTTTGTCAAAATATACAGAATGTTTATTTATATATTTTCATTGCATTCTAAACATTTTTTGCGTTGACACATTTTCTCCATCTATAATAGTTCTCAACATATTAGACGATACTTGCATAACCCCGTTGTCCTATTTTAAGCGGTGCTGGCCATTTTGGTTGACGGACGGTGTCTTCAGACACATTGTTTTGTTTGTGGTGATCAAGTAGTTTCAGGGGAAATGATTTGTATAATAGTTAACGATCGACGACAACGGATGAAGGAAAACGGAGGCCAAGTAATGACAATTGCCAACATTGGCATTCGGATCAGTCGAGCATGAAGAAGGAATTCTAGATTGAAGTATAAAAATATTTTATCAAAATGCGCATATGGCTGTAATGCTCTCAAATATTTCAAATGTGTTTTTCTTTTAAGCTTTTTTTCTTTAGTAAATGTTATTTCTGAAAGCATATCGCTCATTAAATTAGTAAAAATGTTAGTTTACTTGATGATGTAATTGTTTAAACTACAATTGACAATACAAAGGTCCAATTTACTTTTTAAAACATTTCCATAACCATTTAAATTATTATTCTATTGCAATATATATATATATATATATATATATATTAACTTCATAAAACTATTAAAAAAAATATCATGAAACTGAAAAGAGTCGTAAGATACCAAAGGGACAATCACAGTTCATAAACGAAAAAAAAAATAAACCTGACAATAACATGACAAAACGAACACGAAATACGACGAAAAGATGAACAATAGTATACACAAAATTACATATAAAACTAAAGACTGAGTACTTGCATGCATAAAAAGTTAATGCTTAGGTGTAATGATGTTATAATCCAGAAAAAAAGATTATAATGTCTCTTAAAAGCAAATAATTACCTGCCATTTTTAATCTTTGTTGATATACCTTGATACTATTCAATTAAAATTGTACATGCATTTATAACTATTCTCGCCATTAAATGCCAGTATATGTGAAATCGATAACCAAAACTAAATTTATCTATTAAACATATTCATTGGGTGCATTAGTAAACCTTCCATGTGTACATTTAACAATTGCAATACAATGAATACAGTAAATCGGTAGTTATTTTGTGATTAAGTTATACATGTTTATCAAAATGATATTGTGTGCACTCCTGCATAGATTCCACTGATAACTACGTTAAGTTTTTGAAATACATGTGTAGTCTACTTTCAAAGCAGATAAACATTGAGCTACTGATAGGCTAAACAACAACAACGAAGCGATAACTTTTAAAACAAAATGCATCTTAACTCTTGTTAAGCAGTATCGTCCTTTGCAGTGAAAGAGGCTGAGAAGTTTAATCCATCAGCCATTCTCTACGGCTTTGAAACTGTTGTAATAATGGGAAGTCTATTGCCCTACATCTGAAAGCTCCCATTCAGTGTCAGGAAGAATAACAAATGTTGACCTTTGTATGTCTTGTTTTATTTTATGTAGTTTTGGTTTGTGTCTCATTGACGAATACCCCACAACTCTTATATTCACATCCAATTGATATATGATGACAAAATTCAATATGTCACCTAATTGGAATGACAAAATCACTCAATCCGTCATTCAATGCAATGTAGGTAAATCGGAACCAAAAGGCAAACTTCATTACTTACCACTATGAACTAATAAACTATAGGCAGCCTAATATCTTAGTGTTAAACGAAAATTGTCTGGAAAATTACAATTTTTAAAACGTTTTATATGCTGTATGCTGTCAAAATAACGAAGACAGCGACAAACTGTTAAATTTCAATTTGACGGAAGGACGGATATTTGGTAACACTGAATACCACAGCCACTTACAGGCGGGCAGGAAAAATGAATAATGAAATAGTCTTGGTACCATCAAAATATGCATTTTTTTTTGGGGGGGGGGGGGGGGGGGCGTTTTTTGTTCCCTTTTAATTTTCACAATTTTACGAACCGTCGTAAATTTGACTGGCCAACTCTAGAAGAATTTTCTTTTGGTCGAAACTATTGGCGGTTAACATCTAAAACTGAAAGAGATTAGCAAATTCCGTAAGCTACATTTTAAACAAATTTTGACTTCAGTGCAAAAAATCATTTTAATGAGTTATTCTATGAACAATGTAAAAATTGAAAAAAAAATTGCTGTTATTTTAAAAATACGTAACTTGACAATTTAAATCTATGCAACCTTAAACAGTATCCATCTCAAACAATACCTCAAACATTGTCAAATACCAGCCTGAGAATACTTGTGTATTGATATTTATGATAATTAATAACATACATTTTCTTAACCAGGCAATTTGAAATTATAGAATGATGTACCGATGTTTACCAATTCATTATGAAAGATTAATACTTGATTGGACACTTCAACATTAAAACATTATAGTTTTTTCGTTTGTTTCTGTGCATTTTGTGTAAATCGATATGCTTTGTTACAATTTCAAAAGATAAATTTGACCAATTCGTTAGACCAACTTTCTGAAAGCTTAGGGTAAACAAATTGCACATCTAATAATTGTTGGTATTAGATTGATAATTTGATTTTTATTTTTTTTAATTCAAGAAGAGTTAAGAACTTGTTTATGAATCCTTGATTTAATTTCTTGCAATTGAATAATGAACTATGATAAAAGCATGATCTTACAAAAAAATGAACCAGACGATAGTATATTTTATTTGAAAGGGAGAATCAACAACTTTTTTATGATTCGAAAAAAAAGAAGACATCAAAAAGTCAATCAAGCTTTCATCAGTACAAGACGAAAAGTGAAATATACACATTAAAAACGTATTCGAAAAGTTCATATATTTAACACTATAATACGATCTTTGAATATTGTTTTTATCGGTACGAACATTGATTTTGATATTAATAAATTAAATCATAACTGAAAATGTATTTCTATATTTTTATATACACTTACGGTCCTACATCCTGTTGAAGTTTATATTTTTGCATTGCCCAAGGTCATTTTTTTTTCTCAGACTGTTACACTAAATCCGTTGGATGTGTATTGATTAATATGTTATTCTTTGAAACATGATTTAGTTTTTAGTTGCAGTATGCTTTGAATTTTTTTTTTTTTTCAGTATCTGCGAGTATAAGATAATCATTGATAGTTAAAAGACATACACAGGAAATAGATTGAAACCTCCAACCGCACTTAAAACCTCAGATTATTACTTTGTAGCCTTGTGCAGTTTCTTTTCAATCAATGATACATGTCGTGGAGACTAATATATCAAGTAAAAAAATCCCGACCTCGTTTCCTTGAATGTGACCAACCGTATTAAACTTATTAACAGGTTTGTACTTACACGAGCAACACAACGGTTGATTCATATAGAACAGATTCTGCTTTACCTTCCGAAACACTTGAGATCATTCCCGTTGTTTTCTGTGGGATTCGTATTGCTCAACCTTTAGTTTTCTATTTTGTGTTTTATGAACGTAGCTTGTCTTTGGGTCATTTTTCGTTTTTTTGCGGTGGCATTGTCAGTTAGTTTTTTTTATTTATGATTGAATATTCCTTTGATATCTTATGCCTCTCTAGCTCATCTTTTTCGCAGAATCGTTTTTTTTTTTAAGTAAGTATACACACATCATTATAACAATATCGGTCATGAAAAGGTAAAGTTGAGATTGTTTTTTGATTCTTAACATCACTTTCAAACCAACAAGTATTCCTTTTAAAACATATGAAGCTCAAAAGTTATTGTACTCTACAGTCACCCGAGAGAACCCCGGTTTTAAGTGGTGTTTGTGTTACTCAGTTTTTAGCCTTTATGCTGTGTTTTGTAAACTTTCGTTGTCCTTTTGTCGTTTTCTTTCGTTTTTTGTCATGATTTCGTCATCTTTTCAATTTATGAGTTTTTATCCTCCCTTATGTATCTTCTTCCTATTTTTGATGATTTTTGGTGTTTATTACCACTATCATCAGTATTTGCTATTTCGTGGCGGCCATTTTTTATTGGCGAATGAAACGCGAGTGCTCGGAGAGAATCATCGACCTTTCGGAGGGAAATTGGCACTCCTAGCCAATTAAGAGTGCAGCCAAACACACCTGACACATGTTGGCCTCGAACTCAAAATATCAGTGTTGACAGGCTAATGATTCAGTAACTAAACTGCCTAAACCACTCGACAACCGAGGCCCCTTTGTCTCTTTTGTCAACTTACGTTTGTTTAGAAGATAAATGTTAAGAATGATTGTCAACATAAGAATCAATTGTCATATCAAGCGACAGCACATAATCTTAAGTCCTCGCTTTACAGTCAAAAATCAAACAGCGATCTAAATATGTTACTAAACTGTGAATTTTATCGAATTTTTACTTTTTTCCTCTAAAAAGCAATCGGATTTTTTTCTTATTGAATAACAATCGATCAAAAGGATATGATAAAAAAAAGAAATATTTTCATATTTATTTCATTTAGAAATGATTTGTAAAAAAAAAAAGATTACGAATGTTACTCGTTCAAATGAGATAGCATTGTTGCTGAAATAAATATAAGGAAAAAGATGCAAATGATGCAGTTTGAACATGAAAAACTACTTTTTTTCTTAATTTACTCTGTTCAACCGAAAATAAATCATTTATGATACTAGACTTCCAAATTTCTCATGACAACCTAATACCAACCATGAAAAGTAAATAAGTATGTCTCAAATATTTGACTGACAATGAAATTATTTCTGTATCTAATAAAGACAAACACCATTATGTACAATACGTTGTTAGGAAGTTTCCATGGGAGATAATCTATTTTTCTTTCGAAAAGTTTTCTTTATTTAAAAGAATAATGATTTTAGGTTATCTCCCATGGAAACTTATTAACAACGAATTGTAATTTCACATATATTTTACTAAATATAAGATGTTTTAATTCAAATGATGTCTGATTCTTATGAATATAGAAGACTTTTCGAAAGAAAAATTGTATGAAAGCTTAGTTTGGACATTTTTATAGCAATTCAAAATTACTACCTATCACTTTTAGCATGATAATTACAATCAAATTTGTATAAAAATTGTTAGAATGATTTTTCATAACATCATTGAAGTGGAATTAAAGTCTTATAGAATTTAAGTATGCTTTAAATTATCACCTTGCACTTTCACGACTTGACTCTGGTTTTCTACAGCAGTTTGTCCAAATTTCTGACCAGTTGAACAGTTTGATTTTTATAAAACAAATTGCAATTTGGTCAGAATTTTGAATAAATTGCAATAGGTGGAGAGCAACACTTACAGTCAAGTCACAGTAAAATAAAATTGTTTACTTGTTACACGATTCGACATTCTTTTTTCGCCTTGTAAAAGTAGTTACACAGTTTTTGTCCATTGTTATGCATTGTTCCTGTGCATTAATTTCACGTGAAACTGAAATTTACAATGAAGTGACCACTGTCCAGTATAAAAATCATTTGAGCCCTCTAATCCACATTTTCTACATAAGGAAATGCCAATACTAAGTTAGGAATATGACAGTTGTTTTCCATTCGTTTGATGTGTTTGAGCTATTGATTTTGCTATTTGATAAGGGATTTTCCGTTTTCTTTAACTCCTTATTTGGAAGAATGGAATATATGAAGCAACCGAGACAAATACAGGAATTTAAATCCAAAAGGGATCCGTTTCGAGCAGAATTAAGAAAAATAAAATAATTGTATCCCATAAATGAAATATAATAGGTTTAGATCCAACGTTGCAATTTTCACAAAACATATCAAAGTTCACGTCCTTGTCGAACAAAAACATTGATAGCATCATAAATGATTTTATTAAGATCGGCAAATATCCGAGTCCGTTAAAAATATCAAAAATTCCAATATCTACAATAAAAGAAAATAAACTTTGCAAAGACGAAAAAAAACAAAACTACAGTTTTTTTTAATGATTGAAGATTGGTCATAAAGCTCTTCAACTGTTTCGGTTCTTATACATCCTTGGCTTTTAAATATTTGGGAATGAGTGTTCCTGATGAAGGTTAATCCAGAAAAGCGCTTCAGACGCATGAAACTTAAAATGTTTTGTTTTCATTTTTTTTTTTTAATATTGCTTCATTTCCTTCACAACAAAGGGAACAGTTTAAGATAGAAAATATTCCAAAAACTGAAATATGCCAGAAAATCAATTATAAGACTTATAGATTTTGTTAACATTATCAGAAAAGAATTAAGAAATGTCTTGAACAGTTTCGGTGATTTATGACAGCTGAAATAGGTTTTATACATGAACTGTACCTTTCAAATATAAATATATAAATATTACACATAATTCTGTTTTAAATATCTCTTTTCAAGATAATGGAAAAAGAATCTTTCTGAAAGGTGTTTGTTTTTGTTTCTTAGAGACAATTAAAGTAATAAATACATACCCTTCCTCGATGTAAATTACTTTTTTAATCATAAAAGTAGGTAAAAGATCATAACATCAATTATGAGGAAAACTGGAACATTTTAGTGACCCCAACAGATATTTGACATATTCTAAGTCCTCCCCTTTTTTACGAACCCACTCAAAATTAAAAAATTCCAGGTTCCCTTATTTTTTTAACTATCTGAATGAAAGTTCATTTTATGAGTAATTGTGTTTTTCACCGTTGTTTCGGTGCTGTTGTGGACGAATATTTGAAATCTTCGTTTAATCAATAATATCAATGGCTATATTTTAGGTAATTCAAACACTCGTTTCTTCGCATAGAAACAACTATTCGTTAATCTGAGCATGAAACGAATACTTTATATCACGGACTATAAATGTAGATACAAAAGATGAAAACTAAGCAAAATGTTTATCCCGCAATGCATGAAAAAATGTGTTGTATTCCAGTAATAACACGTGTTCTCGGTTGATCGTAAACACGTAGTAGTCCATCATGCATTGTTACTCATTTAGTGGATTGGTCAAGAACCCAGATAAAACAAAATTGCGTCATACGTAAATTAACAATTATATTTGCGAGGACATTATTATGCAAATTTATGCATATCCATATAAGGTAGTGTTCCCGACCTGTTAAATGTAATGAAGCTATATGATCATAACTTAACGTCATCTAAACTAAATCATGTTTACTGAAAGGATATTGAAAACCATTGGGACCATTAAGTGAACCAACCAACCATATCAGATCATTATCATGACGCAAGATAAGAAATATGATGCTTAATCTAATGAAGATGTTGTGTATTGCTGCAAAGTATAGATATTTTTAGTAAAGATTTTATATTCCGGATAAGCTAGTGCACATTGTGTTTTATGAGTTAAGATATGAGGAATTTTGAATGCCGTTGCCAATGGTTCAATACTGACTCGAAGCTGCTCAAATGGATAAAACATAGGTGAAAAATAGGTAGAATAATCGTAATATGGTGACGCCATAGAGTAATCTTAAATGCCCGAAGGTGTTCATGCATAGGATCATCGATGATGTAAATTTAGATGGATTCACCTTATCAGCCTTCACGTGAGTTACAATACCACCAACTTGTGAAGAAGTCTGTGATGGTGTGACTGAAGTCTCCAATGGTTAATTATGTCTCCGTTTTGATGTAAAAAACTAGTATTAAGACCTTATGTCAGCTGATGAAGTTCTCAACTATATTAATAACCAGACTTACCATGTTATAATTGAAATTGTGTAAACTCAATTGCATTATTTAAGGAATGACTGTAATATGTGTTCTGTCTATGAAGAAATAACATCAAAAATGTGGTGCTCTCTGACAAACTCGCGTAGCGGGTTTTTTAAAAGTGTGCACCACATGTTTAAGGTTATTTCGAATAGACGGAAGAAATATTTCAGTCATTCTTATAATCTAATTCTAATTTTAAGGAGTAAATCATGAAAAAACGTTGATGACGTCACGGTCAGATGACAAAATTATGTCTATGAGCTGATAGAAAAAAAAAATTTCAGCCAATCAAAATACGTGTTACATCCAAAATTAAATTATAAATACATGGTACACGGTACAGATTTCCGTACTTATTTCTGGAATAACCATCGTCAGCGCACGAAACCGAATGTCTGGAAAATAAAAAAAATAATAAAACGTCTCAAATTAGTGTGAGCAACCCAAACATACATAATTTGTTAAATTGACAAAAATTGGGATCTAACGTCATAGATAATTATATAACATAACAAATTAAATAATGTAAACAAAAAAAAAAACATTTACAATTGTCCAGGACTGCAGATAAATCTAAGAAAGAAGTAGAAGTGTGTGTAATTAATAAGGAGAGTTATGTTCTAATTAGTCAAACTACACCATGTACTAAAAATTCTACAATTAGGCAAAAAAATGAGGGAGCATTATGTTCTTCAGTGACCAGGCCGTCCGGTGCTCTGACGAAAGGGCTACCATTATCATGAAGAGCTGGGGCAGTATAAGCAGCATGAGTAGGCTGTACGACAGGAGCAGGAGCAGTGTAAAGTATGGATGGGGCGGATCTTTTTCTTTTTAATAGTTCAAAGCGCCATGGTTTCGGCTTATATTAGCGTCTTCGCGGAATTTCCTAGACAAAGAATCATCTTCTAATAAAAGATCGGATTTAAGGTCAACCAGCTTATGGTCCAAGTATTTTTCAAACAGACTGAAAGTGTCAACTTAATATTGACGGGGTTGGTATTAGTTGTGTTATCATCACGGACGGGGGCTGAGACTCACTGTACGGTCTTAGTGTTGACCTAACAAATCGTCTTCGTTTAAATAGAGTAATGGTTCTGACATAGCAAAAACTGATTCAAAACGAACCTTTCTGAATTTAACCCGAGCTTCGAATAACCTTAATAAGTTTCTTACTATTCCTGCATAAATCTATTAAAAACATTTCGTGCTATTAACATAACAATTCCTAAACATCGCATTGAGGTATAATACCTACCAATGATCTTTAATTTGAAATTAAATAACAATAATCTTGTTTAATATTAGCAGTTTTTGACAGTTATGAACAAGTTACTGATTTCTGTTTTGTCAAAAGGTATATGATTCGTCAATTTCATTCTTATGGAAACAGAGACTAATTAAATAAGCACATTATTGTAATTGCTAACTCCTTGTTTGCCTACATTCAATTCTACCAATTATCTATTAGTTAAGTAAATACAAGAGACAAAAGGTTTAATGAGCTTACAATTGTATAGTTTGTTCCTACTTTATAGATATAGTTTACCTGTGATTTCTGTATATTGGGTATTTGTCATTGTGTAGTTTCATTTTTATTTGTGTGAATAAATGAATGATAAATAAATTAATATTTTGTTTTATAATACTTTAATGTCAATTCAATGGATTTATTTAACATAAACTAATAACAGAATAATGGCATTCATTTATAAAAGTGTATTAATAATTCATCATAAACGTTTCTCAGTGATAATTATACAAATACATCAATGTATGATAAAGTTTTCTTTTATTGCAACACAATTTATAAAACCTATGCAGCAAAATAAAACAATGATTTCAAAGACGGAATAAATAAACCAATATGTAAATAGATATGGTAGAAATATTATTGTTAGTATTGTTTTCAATTCTAAAAAATGGGGTTTTTCCTCGAAGTGTCAGAAGTCAAAATTGGTTTTCATAAAGTGTGCAAAGAACTGAAAATGAAGAAAAAATTAAAATATGTCAGACGAAATGGGACTTTTTGTGTCCCTGAGTGTCAAGTTCTATTTGGATTCAAAGCTTTGAAATATTCTGAAATCTGTGTCGGATGGACATTGACATTAAAAAGTGGCGGTTTTTGTAAAATTTTGTGTTCTCAATTGCATAATCTAAGGTATCTTCTTGAATTTTAGAAAAATATCACTGCATAATCTCAAATATTCATTTAAATGAACAAACACAAAAATTGAAAAAGCATGATATTCAAGAAAAAAAATTTAAAATGTCGGACAAACAGACAAACAAGGGGTCATAATTAAGTGTCGGAAGAACATGGACATTTTGTTTCCAGGCTAACTCTACTAATTTCCCAAGTTATCATAATGCATAGAATATTTTCAAATTCACATTATGTCAATTGTTAAGCTTGTTTTGGCTTGTTAGAATTTATTGATTTATTATATATCAAAATTTCAAAAAGAAGTATTTACAAAAATTGAAAAATGAATTAAGTAATTTTTACTAGCACTTATTTTAGAATGTTTTAATCTTATGTTTCATTATTGTACTCTTTTTTCAGAATAAAACCAAGAATTTAAAATTTTTTTCTTCAAAATATTAATGAATATGCCTGTATTTTTTGTTAAATATGTTTGTTACATTAAAAAAAAACATTTTCCTGGTAAATGTAGGAGACATGTCCACAAAATAGCTCATATTTTGTTAAACACAATTTTGCATAATCCCATAATTTAATAATAGAATTCAGTATCCTTCATGAAAATTTTACGGGTAAATACAACATGAATATAATTAAAAAAATAAACTATAATGGTTTAAAAATAAAAACACCTTATGTTTATTTATTAACCTGCAATTACATGTAGGCTAACCAGGATGACACACTTGTTATCAGTCGATTAGCACAAAACCTGAAACATTTAATTTTATTTAACTTTAAGATGCACATTCTTGTGTAGAAATCGTATATTTACAGTATAATGTTTGGAACAGTTGAACCGTGAGACATCTCAGAATATGTACAGAAATTGACGTGGGTTAAAATTTTAGAGCTACATAACTGAAAATAAAAACATGCAGAAAAATTCCAATATACGGTGTGTTTATTTAATTAAAAAACATATTCAACATACACGTTTAAAATACACATGGAAATACAAAACTTCTCATTGTCATTTAGACCATATTTTACGTGCACATATATGTAAGATATAAATGCACGAACCGTAAGGACATCATCACAAGTTGGTTGACCATTATGGTGTATCTGTTTAATAGATGACGACGGATATGTTCCGATTGTCGTTCCCAAATCCCGACCTTTTTACCGCGAATGTGACCTACTGAATGAGACTTATCAACGGATTTGTACTTACAAGAGCAACACGACGGGTGGTTCGTGTAGAACAGGATCTGATTACCCTTCCAGAGCACCTGAGATCATCCCCGTTTATTTTTGGTGGGATTACTGTTGATCAACCATTAGTTCGTTATGTTGTGTTTTACGAACGTGGTTTATCTGTTGGTCTTTTTTCGTCTTTTTGCCATGGTATTATAAGTTCGTTTTTATAAGTGAATATTCATTTAATATCTTCTGTCACTCTGATTTACAGTTTTTTTTTATAGAATCTTCAATTTGGTAAGTATACACACATCAGTATAACAGTAGGGATATTGAAACAGTAAAGTAGAGATTTTTGCAACTGATTCTTAAAATCATTGTCAGATGTATTCCTTTTAACATCTGAAGCTCAAAAATTATTGTACTCTACAGTAACCTGAGATAACCTAGGTTTTTAGTGGGGTTTGTGTTGCTCAGTCTAGTTTTTATGCAGTGTTTTGTAGCCTTTGTTAGGCCTTCCGTCTTTTTTCCGTTTTTTGCCATGATTTCGTCGGTCACTTTTCGACTTATGAGTTTTGATCATCCCTTATGTATCTTCCGTATTTTAAATGAGTTGTGGATTTTAGTGTTTAATGGCACTTTCGGCTCTATTGTTTTATTGGCAAAGGAAACCAGAGTGCTCTGAGAGAACCACGACCTTCTACATGAAAATTGGCACTCCTAGTTAATTAAGAGAGGAATCAAACGCACCTGCCACGTGTTGGGCTCCAACTCCAAATTTCAGTGTAGACAGGTTAAAGATTCAGTAACTTAACTACTTAGATCGCTCGACAACCGAGGCTCTCTTTCTCTTTTGTCAACTATTTATACTTACAACATACATTTTAAGAATTATTGTCAAAATAAGGAATCAATTGCAATATTAATTACGCGACATGACATAATCTTAAGAATGCAAACCAAAGACAGGTCCTCGCTTTACAGCAATATTTCAAACAGCGATGTCAAGTCTATATTAAAATATGTTACTATACCATGAATTTTATTGAATTGAATAAAGATTTTCTCCCTATAAAGCAATCGGATTATTTTCTTATAAAGTCACAATCGATCAAAAGAATATAATCAAATAAAACAAGAATGTTACTTGTTAAATCGAGATATCAGTGTTGTTAAAATAAACAGATTTAAAAAATGCAAATAATATGCAATTTGAACATGAAAACACTACATTGCAACGTTTGAAAGGAGTATTATGAGTGCATATCATGTATATCAGATATATTGTATTCAATTTAGAATCAGTGTGTACTAACACTAATTAAATCATCGTTTACGCCAAGGGAATAAAGACACTACGTCAGATACATCCCGGATTACGCCCCTTGAATATATAATTTTGTACAAAATACCCTTTCTTTCAAATTTAACGAGCTTTTCATCATCTTCTCTATACGAAAGATTATATTGAACATTTGTTTATAATTAGTTAAAAATAGATTTTGCTACATTATTTCGACAACGCACAAAAATGAAAGTAATCTTTTACTATATTTTAATATACTGAACACACATAATCATATCTGAACGTATTGGTAGGTGTATAAACATTCAAGCACAATAATTGAATGGAGATTCAAACTCACTGGGGCCAGTAAGTGAACAAACAACCATACCAGATCATGACCGTGACGTAAAAAGTAAGACATAAGCAAAGTAAATGAATTAACAAACATATCAGATCGTAATCGTGACGTAAACAGAGTCAGTGAAACAACAATACTATTAAATCATTGTGTATCGTATACATCATAATCATGACGTAAGCAAAGTTAGTAAACCAACAACCATATTAGCTCATAATTGTGAAATTAATAAAGTAAGTGAATCAACAATCATATATGCTCATAACCAATAACCATATCAAATCATAGATCATAATCGTATAAATCATAATCGATACGTAAGGACGTAAGAATTTATATCTGCATCTTAACTGATGTACTAATGTACTCATCACTAATACGTGATATTATAAATAATTAATTAATGTGAAAAATAAATAATGATGTAAGCATGCAATGTATTTACAAACGAATACAATATTCATCTTCAATATTCATCTTCAGCACAAGAGTGTATAGATACGCCAATATATATTATGTGATGCCCAAAGAGCTAGTTGAATTATGAATAATAATAAATATATTAAAGGGCATCACTTACAAGAAGTCAGCTTGTGGTGTGACTGCAGTCTCCAGTGGGTACTGATTTCTTCGTTTTACCATTTGAGGAACTAGGTATTAAAACTGAAAGTATCATTTGATTGGAGTTATTTTAAAATAATCAAAGTAGTAACCAGGCTTATAAGTTTCACCAATTCAACTAATGTGGTTAATGTGATCTTATTATGAAAAACAATGGCTTCTGTTCTCTGTCCAATATCACGTAAATGACTCACGATAGATAAGAGAAAGCATGATCTCTGGTAAAAAAAAATCGTCGGGTGGTACAGGAACTGGTTTTGGAAAAAAAGGCTCAAGATACGAAATGGATTTAAGCTCACAAACTAACAACACAATGAAAAAACACGAAAAACAAACACAAGACGAGCAGAAGTTTACAAAACACAACATAGAAAACTAAACAAAGAGTAATACGAACTCCTTCAAAACTAACGTTGGAATAGAGGCCTTTGGACCATGGACTATCGTTTCACGTAAAACCCGTGGCGGATAATACGCTAACTCAAACTGTTTGGCAATTTTAGTCGCATGCTGAGTGACGAGAGCTGTTCATATCGAACTCATCGAGGAAATGAGCTTTTCAGCCTTCATAAACGCCGTCAGAAGAGGTTATATAATGACATTCACATGTGTTATATTTTTGGAATATTGATCTCAGATAAATATCTGACAGGAGTTATAACTTCCAACCTTAAATCACAAGTTGTTCTATTTATAGTTTGACTAAGATTGTGTTCGTCGGTTACACTAGCTGAGTCCTGCTCAGTATAGTCCCCAACCTGTTACTAGGTTTGGATGTTCTCTTTAGGTCTTTTATTATATTAAAAAGGTTCAGGAATATAATGTAGCATGTTCAGCTAAAACATATAAGAACTTGATACAAACAAATGGTGCTTTAAATGAATGACCAAAACGGTCTTATACTCATTTCAATGAAGTAGTTTAATGCTAAAGGCTTAGATTTTACATTTCTTTTTTCTTTTTTTCTTCTCTTTTAACTTAAACATTTATTAACTTCATATTTCTAAAAATGAAAAATATAAATCGTTTCCTACGTAGACGCATCATAGAATAACTAGTTAAAGAAATACAACATAGAAAATATACTCAACGAGTGATTGAGCAACACATTAATTCACTACCAGCGTTGTTCGATCATGAGTTGAATAATATTTTTTATATTTGAATTCTTGGACTAGCTATTCTTTTTATTACATTGAACATTGACCTTTAATGCAAGAAAAGAAGAAAATACGAGAAAATAATATTTTGTGTAAGCATTCTGAATTGGTTTTGATACAACAACAATTTGACAATGTCGTCGACAACGCCCATTGTTGTATGACATCAGAGGAACACTATTATCGGATTTATTTCACATGTTTCGGTTCTTATACATCTTCGTTTTTCAAATATTCGGCTTTGAACGTTTATCTCTGTACCGATGCAATGCATTGGCTTTATGAGAATAAAGATATATATATAGCGTTCCTGATGAAGGTAAATCCAAAAAAGCGCATTCGGACGCATGAAATTATTAACGTGTTGTTTTCCTTTTTTGAATAATCGGTTGTTATTTAACCGGGAAATCAGGGTAAATACTTGACAAGCAGTCTTGTATAATTTGTCAGCTAAAAAACAGTAAAAATATTAATTACATAAAGAACCAATATACATTTTGGTAATAAAGTAAATAATGTTTTATATTTCTTATAGCAATCAAGAATGGGAAAAACGTTTAACTCTGATTGAAAAACCAGGCTTTACTGTTAATTTTTCCAGGTTTTTATATGACATTTCAATATTTCGATTGGAACTATTTCGATACTTGATCTTTGCATATATCAGACATAGAAGTAAATTTATAAATACGATAAATGTTAATAAAAGTACCGGTATATGGTTATTAAAAGATAAAAAAAAAATAATCGGTTTATATGATTTTTATTAATTTTGTATTATTTATAAGAATTTGAAAAAAATTAACGTAGCTCTATGTCTTATATAACTTCTAATGTAAATGTATATCATAATTGAAAATTGTTTCCAACTACTGATTTTTATTGTTTTTCTGTTACAGATTTTAAAGTTAAGTTTCGATAATTTTTTAAATGATCTAGGTCAGTAGTTTTACTGTAACAACATCATTAAAATGCCGCTTAAATTGCTTATGATATAAGTCAGTTTATTGGTGTTGTGATCATACAATATGCTGGTAATGTAAGAATTAATTAAGTCACTTGTCTCCCCCTCAATGTTGTTATTTTTTGCTGCAGTTGTATATAGTTTTTATATACTGTATTGTTGGTCAATTTGCTTTAATTACTAATTAGAAATAATAACATTACTATCAAACCTAAATAGTTTTAATTGCGAAAGATGTGTCTTGTCAACTGTGCAACTAAACAGGTTTTATATATGTGTATTTGAAGTACTCAAAAAGTATTCAAATGAAGATACAATGCCACTTGTGCTAGTAAGTGGAAACCTAACCACAATTAAATGTATGTTTACGGATTTGACAACTTTAGTTGAGCCAAATAATTAACTATGGTAAAAGTTTACCACTGAATTTATTTGAATTGATGAACTGCTATTGAGCTTAAATACTTATACAGATGTTCAAATAAAAATACTTTGAGAATATTGAACCTAGTTAAAGATAAGATACCAATAAACTCAGCGAATACATACAACGGAAACGCCTAACGATTGACGATTCATGTGACGTTTATAATTCGAAGAAAAACTTGTTAATCGAAGGACTCCTAGTAGTTCATGGCGTCACTTATTTGCCTTTTGGAGAACGTTGGTTCCACCAGCAGTGGCAAATTATAATTCTTCGTTTGGCAAATCATCAAATTAAACATCCGAAATCTGATATTGGTCCTAATCATCAAATTTAGAAAACAAATAAACCTTTGGTCTGTTCCATGATTTATAAAATATTTTTCTTAAATTCTCCGTTGATAAAATTAGAAATTATAAAGAAACTAAGATTCTTACTACTTCAGGTAGCGTTGACCTTATGTTGCCTTGATATCGTCATTATTAGTTCCCTATTTGTCAGAAAGCTTCTCGTGTATTCAATAACCTATAATGTATATTCTTTTGGAGGGGTTATCAGCGTTACTGATGAATGTATATTCAGAATAGCACTTCGTACCCGTCAAATTACAAAAAGTGTTTTTTTTCATATCCTAGTACTGGTTCGATAGTGCTGAGTGTAGACTGCTAGTTCAAGATGATATCATCGCCTCAGTAATCAGTGTTTCGGTACTGACATTATTTATTACATATCGTTCCTCAATTTCCCGTTAATAAATTTAGAAATTATTAAGAAACGTAAGTTTCAACTCTCTCAGACAGAGTTGACCTTACGTGACGTTTGCTGCTATATGTCTCTTTTGCTCATTTAGCTCCTCGTGTATTGATGCATTTATACATCCTTGACTTCAACTGTTTTTGGGTTGAGTGCTCCCAATTATGGTTAATTCAGGAAAGCTCTTCGGACTCACCAAATGTATAAAGTGATATGCTCATAATAATTACGTCTTCTCCAAGAATTGATTTACATAGTTTAATTATCTTTGATTAGGACAGTAATAAACACATATTTTGATTTATAAACACATATAATTTATAAACGCATATCAGGATTTATAAACACACATTATGATTTATAAACACATTTGATGATTTATTATAGCTATTAGTAAAATAACAGTGAAAAAAATACTAATCAATCAAAGTGATAATAATCACTGATGGGAAGACTGAAAGGTGTTGTGCTTAATTTTAAACCATAATTCAGTCTTTCATCGAGGTATGCAGGTGAACAAAAAAATAATTGATATAGCACTATAACATATAGTTCTTTTACTGCCATTCTTAAAACCAAACAAGATAATTTGTCAGTAGAGCTAACAAAAGTTGGAAAATAAGAAATTACGAATAAGAAGGGATTGCATTTATTCGGTGTAAAACATGTATATGCAATCTCACATAATATACCATCTTTCAAGTCATTATTAACAACAAACTTCCCCCAATGAAATTTCGATAACACAAGGTGCTTACAATGACTTGCATTCACTTTTTCCATTTAATGAGAAAGTTTTCTTTTCAGTAAAAAATGAAAACAACACGTTACAAATTTTATGTGTTCGAAGCTTAAATTAGCTTTATGACTCCAATCTAAGTCTTATACGAGACTATCGGTCAGGTTCAGTTGTGTTTATTTTGTAAAATCAACGTGATCCTTATTTAAACCCCTACTTGGTCTTTTTTTTAATGAAGTCAGATATCAGTCTTGATTGTATTATATCACTCCTTGCATTTAATAACAAGGGAAAACATTGTTAAATTAGGCGGCAGTAGTATACCAATGTTCAAATCTCGTAAATCGATTAGGAAGAGACAAATCGAGTAACGAACACAACTGAACGAATCACATGAACTCCAACGGGAGCGAGACATAATTCGTCGACATACATTTTTAGTATAACGAATAAATCCCGAATTTTTTACAGTTCGTTTATGTATATTTTATAGACATGGGAGTTTAGGGAAATATTTTGTGTCTGTGTATGTAGAATTAACGTATAGCACAGTCCCATCCGAATCTTTGAGGTGATCCAATGAAAAATTAGAAAAGGTTCAAATCTTACCAAAAAAATAGAAGATACCAACAGAGCAATCAAAAAACCATTAGTCAAAGAAAAACAGACTAAACCACTATCCAAATGAAAACGATGAAAAGACAAACACCAGATCACAAAACATTATACAGAAAACATGAACATCGATTGAACAACAACAACCCTATCAGACCACGGGGTCGGACTCATGTGTTGGTTTTTGGACCAAATCTGTCTAAGTTGATAGTAGAAACTGTGAACAGTAAAGTTGATCGACAAGACAAGATCTACAAATAATTTAAACAATTTATTATAGTCGAAATCAACAGTCGGCTACTTATGAGTTATTGCCTTTGAAATATCATTTCACTCACATTTGTGTTATTTTGTTTGAACTATAACAGAAAGAGAGATACTGTTTATGACAAAAATTACCAGCAACAAAAGATCAAGTATTAAGGCAACATAGTTGAAATTGTCAGTGGACTTATTATAGGAGTTGTTGTCCTTGAATGACGATTTAAATCATTTTCTGTTATTTTAACATAAACTATAGTAGATAAAGAGAAACTGTCAGAAGCATCAGAACAAGATCTTAAAATCAGTTATCATGACCAAAATCATCTATTGACTCTTTATATGAGTTATTGCCATTGAAAGAACTAATTACCAACCTTTTGTGTTTTTAGCAGAAAAAAAATGAAAAAAAAACATTTTTTCCGGATTTATCTTCATTAGGAACCTTCAAAGCCGAATAATGGAAAGCCAAGGATGTATAAAAATCGAAACAGTTGAAGAACTATATTACTAAAAAGGACCTAAAAATAATAGTCAAATCCATCTTAGGCTATCTTTGTCTGAGGGAGTTGAAACATTAGTTTCTTAATAATTGCTAAATTTATAATCGGACAATTTATGAAAGGTTTGTTATAAATCATGTCAGTACCGCAGTACTTCAGTTCCGCCGAAACTTTAGAAAATGGACAGAAATTGTTTATAACAAAATTTGCCAGTATGACAAAATATACTATTAAGTCAATATGGCCGACTTTGTCAGTTGACTCCTCATATGTTTGTTTTAGTTGCTCACCCAATTTTTCCATTAGAAAGGAACTATAAACAACTGTCATACAAGTGGGATGTTTAGCCAGCTATAAAAAAGGTTTAACCCGCCATTGTCTTCTGAAAATCCCTGTACTAACTCAGAAATATGGCAATTGTTTTTTTCTTTCTCCGTTGATTGATAGCGTTTAATTTTGTCGGTTTTTATGGACGTCCCCATTTTGAATTTGCCTTGGAGTCCGGTATTTTTGTTATACTTTCACAGAACATGGAGAGAAAAGCTATCATTATCAGCTGGACACGAACTACAAATATTAAAGAAATTATTGCTCTTGAATGATGATACAACATTTTTTGCGTTTTTCTGGAAACTATTTGAAATATACTCAATGCATTGTATCAATTTTATGCAAAATTGACAGATGAGCGATTCAGGATTCTTGAAGGCTCTACTTGATGCATCTGCAAGTTGAAAATAAAACATATTTTGCAGGACAGAGGAAAGACCACACTGCTCCCGGTAGAAAGAACAGACATAGCAAAATAAAATAGGACAAACATACAACATTGAAGATAAAAGCAAAATACAACACGAACCCCTTTAAAACAAATCTAGGAGCGGAATCATATCTCTTGAAGGGAAACGAGTTTCTCCTTTTCTTATTGCAACTCATGTGTTGTTCATAAAAAAAGAATTCAATGAAAAGTCGTCATTTGTGATGTAACAATCGGTGACGACGATATGAGGTGCGGCTACAAGAGGAACATATCCATGGTCATCTATAACAGATATTCCATTACAGTCAAACCAAATCATTATGGAGTACGTTAAACTTTTAAATGATTATTTCGAATTGGTTTGGGAAAACCTTCGGTTCAGACCCTTTGATTTCTTTGTAAAGCCAAAGTATATCAAGGAAATAATGATAGCAAATCAAAAGAGGAACTCATTCATTTTTCTTGAGGATTATTCAAATTAATTATTTCTAAAAATAATTGGAACGATCCCATTAATATGTAGGAAGTTGTCACTAATGGTAAATATCCTATATGTCCGCTTAACAATATCTACAAACATGGTTACAAAACATTAACTGGGTTTTTAGAATACACACGCATGATGTGTGGGAAAAATTAGCATTCCTTTGATGATCAACCTCGATGATTTACACTAAGCAGTATCAATATCATTGTATTTATCAGGTAAGAGATGTATACTCTCAGTTATGTTCTTTAGATCTCATAAAGATCCTGTTGAGCCGTGGTTAAACATTTGTATACACATTACCAAGATCATAGAAAGGCTTCCAATAAAGTATGAATAGTGTTGCAAATACATGTTTACTAATGTCTATATATATAAATAAGAAGATGTGGGATGAGTGCCAATGAGACAACTATCCATCCAAGTCACAATGTGTAAAAAGTAAACGATTATAGGTCAAAGTACGGCCTTCAACACGGAGCCTTGGCTCACACCGAACAGCAAGCTTTAAAGGGCCCCCAAAAGACTAGTGTAAAACAATTCAAACAGGAAAACCAACGGCCTAATCTATATAAAAAACGAGAAACGAGAAACACTTATGAACCACACCAACAAACGACAACCACTGAACAACAGGCTCCTTACTTAGGACAGGTGCATAAAAATGCAGCGGGTTTAAACGTTTTAACAGGCGCCAACCTTCACCCTGACCTAAACAGTGGTATAACATTACAACATAAAAAGACCCACAATAAAATATCAATTGAAATGGCTTAACTCGATCAAAAAGACAGTACACAAAAACAAGTAAATATACACTGAACGAATAAGTTTGATCTATGACACAATATAATTAAAAAAGACAACTTTAACCAAGGACAAAATGGCGTTAAATGAAGTAACGTACACAGGTAAATTTAAATATAATAAGTTTGTTGTTAGGAGTACAGAAACATATTTTACAAAATAAATTTGTTATTCATAATAAGAGTACAGACGTGACATTTCTTTTTCTCTTTTTTTTATATACCTGTTTAATATCTAAATTTATTTGTAATAAAGATGTACCGTTTGCCATGTGCACAACGTGCGTTTCTGGAATACAATTGAGAAAGGAAACAAGTAAGTAAGTAAGTAAATTCAGATAAATATTTAATTTCGTTTATATGTATGTGGACAATAACTCATCGGACATGAGCATTTTAACCGACTAAATTTATCAAGTACGCTCAAAACGAAAAGTTCAATAAGCTATAATATAAAACGTTTGAGGGCATCAAATCAAAAAGGTCATAAAAACTGTAAAATATCATTTGAAATAATATCTAGATATCCCAGTTTTTATATTTCTATTTCATTTGTAATATAATATATGATAGATTGAACCGATTTTTGTATACAAGACAGGCGTACGTGACTTTAACCAATTTGACTCAAAACCGAAATTTGGAAAGCCAAAAATCATTTACATTGGAGAACATAAAATCCATAAAGACTTTTGAAAAGAATATCAAAAACTTAGGATTAATTGTTTGCCTAATAAAATTTAAATCTTGGTGTTGGTACAATTTTATATATCAAACTGGAAGTTTACAGTAAAAACGTATAATCATTACTGATGCCTTTACCTAGGTGCTAGCAACGACAGTCCACAAGCTTGGCAACTCAGTGGTACTAAAATAAACTTACGATGCCTTTTTCGTTGTATAAGTCACTCTGGTATAGTTTAATCTTCAGACACTACGCTCGAGACTAACCTTTTTTGGACACCAAGTAGATAGAACAATTAAAAGCAACTTAATAAAAAAAAAGGACCTATTAAGAACAAAAGTATTAGTACAATTACTTAAAAATTCGTAGTCGAAATTAATTAGTTAAATCATTCAGTACCATCTTGTCTAATTGATGGAAAGTACCCTCAGGACAAATTGTCGACAAGTAGTGGTGTTGGCCATTGTATTTCAAACTTATGGAATAGCTTTTCGTGTGCGCTACATCTTTTTCATGATTAGCCTTCATATATATATATATATATTAGGTACGGTTGAAACCAAAAGTTTGGACAACAATATGTGATTTTTTAGACCACAAATTCAGAAAGACCTACATATATACATCAGTCAAAATTCTGAAGAGGCTTCTTTGCCTGACAAAGTTTTAACCTTAGTTTTAGTTAGATTTCAATGTTTATAAACTGAAAATTTACTACCAAACTTGATTTCAAGACCGATATTTTACCTTTTCAATGACTATTAATTTCCCCTAAGGTGAATAATGGCTATTTGGCTACCTTTCTGAGGAGCAAATTAGACGAAGTTAAGAACTGTTGATAAAGGGTTAATTGTTCTTTTGGAGTTTACTAGGTTTCAAAGGCAGTAAAAGGTGTTACATAGAAGTCTCATTATTAATGTTATAAATCAATAAGTACATAAACTAAACAAAATATAATAATAAAAATTCCAAGACCCTTTGATAATAAAACAATACATGGTAAATCAAAATCAAATATACAAAATCTGTCGACCTGAAAGCAATTTCTGAAATGAACTTCAGTAAGAAAGCTCAGAGACAATTACAAATATATACAAAAACTATATACAAACAATGAATGACCAAACCCGTCGAACGTCAACTGTCCCTGGTGTAGGTTAAAGCTTTGGGGTTGAAAATAACAAAATGTATCGACTTTTAATTTCCAAAAATAAATACGATAAACCATTCAGCATGAAAGCAGTAAATAACTGAACGAATCACATGAACTCCAACGGGAGCGAGACATAATTCGTCGACATACATTTTTAGTATAACGGATAAATCCCGAATTTTTTACAGTTCGTTTATGTATATTTTATAGACATGGGAGTTAAGGGAAATATTTTGTGTCTGTGTATGTAGAATTAACGTATAGCACAGTCCCATCCGAATCTTTGAGGTGATCCAATGAAAAATTAGAAAAGGTTCAAATCTTACCAAAAAAAGTAGAAGATACCAACAGAGCAATCAAAAAACCATTAGTCAAAGAAAAACAGACTAAACCACTATCCAAATGAAAACGATGAAAAGACAAACACCAGATCACAAAACATTATACAGAAAACATGAACATCGATTGAACAACAACAACCCTATCAGACCACGGGGTCGGACTCATGTGCACCGGCATGTCGTCGTCCGTCGTCCGGTAACTTTTACAAAAATCTTCTATGATTCTACTGTAGAATTAAACTTGGAAACAATTATCCTTATGGTATCTTGTTGTGGTCCGGGTACACAGTTATCGTCCTTTGATTTTCGTTGTCCACGAATATAGTCCCTAGTGTGGACAGTGTGTTACTTGTCGATTTTTTTTATACCCCTTCCAAATTTATTTCTCCATGTTTTATGACTCAAATAGTAAGTAGGGGGGTGAAATGACACTGTAAAAAAATTTGGGTCATGAATTTTAAAGTAAAGTAGTGATTTGGTCCAGCTGAAAAATGTTAAAAATTAGCACTTCGGAAGCTGTCAAAAGATTTGAAGACCCCCTTAACATGAAATTGTCCATATTTTGAGTTAGAGCCGATGAAGTTTTCTATAATTTTGATATAATTTGTCCCAAAAGTAGTACAACACACTGTAAAAATATTATTGAGAAAGCGCAGGTGGGATTTTTTTAATTATCATTTATTGTCTAAAAGAAATGCACTACGAAATAACTGTGTACTCGGACCTAAGAGGTGAAATCAGGAAATATAGAATCTGTACTTTGGCAACTTCCCTGAATGATTTGATGGTGTCAATTTATCAAATAGCATAAAACTAAAGGATTTAAACTTTTATTTGATAGAATTTCTGCAAAAATGACCAATTTTGGCATTTTATGGTCAAAATAAGCATTTCATAGCTTTTTCAATTTTGATGCATAAGTGGCATTCTGACTTTCTATCTGACAGGTTTTTATGTGTCAATATTTGTGTTTCTATGCTTCAATCCAGTTGTATTACTCATTTGTGAACTCTGAATCTACAGAAAAGAAGATTATCTCGGACAATATGTGCAAAATGTGTTGTATATATGATCCTCGTCTAACGCTCTGTTTGGATCAAGTTAAATGTGAGGAGCTTGGAACATAAAAGTTGAAGTCCATTATAAAGACCTCACTAAATTTGTATAAAAAGCACTTAACAATGTCTTTTGTTCCTGTTTTATGTCACATAATATCTTTCTTTTCTTCTGTAGGATAGCAAGTGGTTCAAATATAAGCCTGTTGAGACTAAAATTGCATGCATGTTTTTCACTAAAAAGTGAAAAATCTTTGTATCAGACCATACTGTCTGCAAAAAAAGTTGAATGCAAGAGTCTTTTTGTGCTCAGATTTATTGTATCATGTCACCTGAGTATAGAAATGATAGAAAAGACACAAAATTTTATTTCCTATAGCTTCAATATGCATTTTTAAATGTAAATATGTGATACGGCTTAAATTGACCCTAAATTATTTTCAGTCTTACTTGGCCTAAGACCCTTTTAAACTAATGTGATATGTTATTTGTAAGTTTTCTTTCCATTTAAAGTACATTAAATACATATGTAAGGATTATTTATAACCAAAAAGCTTTACAAATTTAAAATTGCTGGAAAATATTACATCTTCATGTAAGGCCCCCCCTTCATTGGAAAACCTCCATTTTTAGCCACAGGCTCATATAAATTTGACTTTTTAATAATTATGATAAGTCTGATAAATCAAATGAGTACTCTATTGCTTTTAATACATAATATATTATATATTAAGGCATTTCAAAAGTATTTTTTTGCAATATTTTAATTTTTTAAGCCCCAAATGTTGATAGTTGAAAATTTTCAATTTTAACGTCTAAATTTAACACGCAAAGTTGAATATAGAATTAGTCATATTGTTTATAATATAAATCCTATTGCCATGAAACTTTGTAAGCAGTCTTATAATTTATTAAGCTTTGGTCATACCAAGTTTCATTAAGATTGGTCAACTTTTTCTACCCTATTAGGTCCGGGTACACAGTTATCGTCCTTTGATTTTCGTTGTCCACGAATATAGTCCCTAGTGTGGACAGTGTGTTACTTGTCGATTTTTTTTATACCCCTTCCAAATTTATTTCTCCATGTTTTATGACTCAAATAGTAAGTAGGGGGGTGAAATGACACTGTAAAAAAATTTGGGTCATGAATTTTAAAGTAAAGTAGTGATTTGGTCCAGCTGAAAAATGTTAAAAATTAGCACTTCGGAAGCTGTCAAAAGATTTGAAGACCCCCTTAACATGAAATTGTCCATATTTTGAGTTAGAGCCGATGAAGTTTTCTATAATTTTGATATAATTTGTCCCAAAAGTAGTACAACACACTGTAAAAATATTATTGAGAAAGCGCAGGTGGGATTTTTTTAATTATCATTTATTGTCTAAAAGAAATGCACTACGAAATAACTGTGTACTCGGACCTAAGAGGTGAAATCAGGAAATATAGAATCTGTACTTTGGCAACTTCCCTGAATGATTTGATGGTGTCAATTTATCAAATAGCATAAAACTAAAGGATTTAAACTTTTATTTGATAGAATTTCTGCAAAAATGACCAATTTTGGCATTTTATGGTCAAAATAAGCATTTCATAGCTTTTTCAATTTTGATGCATAAGTGGCATTCTGACTTTCTATCTGACAGGTTTTTATGTGTCAATATTTGTGTTTCTATGCTTCAATCCAGTTGTATTACTCATTTGTGAACTCTGAATCTACAGAAAAGAAGATTATCTCGGACAATATGTGCAAAATGTGTTGTATATATGATCCTCGTCTAACGCTCTGTTTGGATCAAGTTAAATGTGAGGAGCTTGGAACATAAAAGTTGAAGTCCATTATAAAGACCTCACTAAATTTGTATAAAAAGCACTTAACAATGTCTTTTGTTCCTGTTTTATGTCACATAATATCTTTCTTTTCTTCTGTAGGATAGCAAGTGGTTCAAATATAAGCCTGTTGAGACTAAAATTGCATGCATGTTTTTCACTAAAAAGTGAAAAATCTTTGTATCAGACCATACTGTCTGCAAAAAAAGTTGAATGCAAGAGTCTTTTTGTGCTCAGATTTATTGTATCATGTCACCTGAGTATAGAAATGATAGAAAAGACACAAAATTTTATTTCCTATAGCTTCAATATGCATTTTTAAATGTAAATATGTGATACGGCTTAAATTGACCCTAAATTATTTTCAGTCTTACTTGGCCTAAGACCCTTTTAAACTAATGTGATATGTTATTTGTAAGTTTTCTTTCCATTTAAAGTACATTAAATACATATGTAAGGATTATTTATAACCAAAAAGCTTTACAAATTTAAAATTGCTGGAAAATATTACATCTTCATGTAAGGCCCCCCCTTCATTGGAAAACCTCCATTTTTAGCCACAGGCTCATATAAATTTGACTTTTTAATAATTATGATAAGTCTGATAAATCAAATGAGTACTCTATTGCTTTTAATACATAATATATTATATATTAAGGCATTTCAAAAGTATTTTTTTGCAATATTTTAATTTTTTAAGCCCCAAATGTTGATAGTTGAAAATTTTCAATTTTAACGTCTAAATTTAACACGCAAAGTTGAATATAGAATTAGTCATATTGTTTATAATATAAATCCTATTGCCATGAAACTTTGTAAGCAGTCTTATAATTTATTAAGCTTTGGTCATACCAAGTTTCATTAAGATTGGTCAACTTTTTCTACCCTATTAGGTCCGGGTACACAGTTATCGTCCTTTGATTTTCGTTGTCCACGAATATAGTCCCTAGTGTGGACAGTGTGTTACTTGTCGATTTTTTTTATACCCCTTCCAAATTTATTTCTCCATGTTTTATGACTCAAATAGTAAGTAGGGGGGTGAAATGACACTGTAAAAAAATTTGGGTCATGAATTTTAAAGTAAAGTAGTGATTTGGTCCAGCTGAAAAATGTTAAAAATTAGCACTTCGGAAGCTGTCAAAAGATTTGAAGACCCCCTTAACATGAAATTGTCCATATTTTGAGTTAGAGCCGATGAAGTTTTCTATAATTTTGATATAATTTGTCCCAAAAGTAGTACAACACACTGTAAAAATATTATTGAGAAAGCGCAGGTGGGATTTTTTTAATTATCATTTATTGTCTAAAAGAAATGCACTACGAAATAACTGTGTACTCGGACCTAAGAGGTGAAATCAGGAAATATAGAATCTGTACTTTGGCAACTTCCCTGAATGATTTGATGGTGTCAATTTATCAAATAGCATAAAACTAAAGGATTTAAACTTTTATTTGATAGAATTTCTGCAAAAATGACCAATTTTGGCATTTTATGGTCAAAATAAGCATTTCATAGCTTTTTCAATTTTGATGCATAAGTGGCATTCTGACTTTCTATCTGACAGGTTTTTATGTGTCAATATTTGTGTTTCTATGCTTCAATCCAGTTGTATTACTCATTTGTGAACTCTGAATCTACAGAAAAGAAGATTATCTCGGACAATATGTGCAAAATGTGTTGTATATATGATCCTCGTCTAACGCTCTGTTTGGATCAAGTTAAATGTGAGGAGCTTGGAACATAAAAGTTGAAGTCCATTATAAAGACCTCACTAAATTTGTATAAAAAGCACTTAACAATGTCTTTTGTTCCTGTTTTATGTCACATAATATCTTTCTTTTCTTCTGTAGGATAGCAAGTGGTTCAAATATAAGCCTGTTGAGACTAAAATTGCATGCATGTTTTTCACTAAAAAGTGAAAAATCTTTGTATCAGACCATACTGTCTGCAAAAAAAGTTGAATGCAAGAGTCTTTTTGTGCTCAGATTTATTGTATCATGTCACCTGAGTATAGAAATGATAGAAAAGACACAAAATTTTATTTCCTATAGCTTCAATATGCATTTTTAAATGTAAATATGTGATACGGCTTAAATTGACCCTAAATTATTTTCAGTCTTACTTGGCCTAAGACCCTTTTAAACTAATGTGATATGTTATTTGTAAGTTTTCTTTCCATTTAAAGTACATTAAATACATATGTAAGGATTATTTATAACCAAAAAGCTTTACAAATTTAAAATTGCTGGAAAATATTACATCTTCATGTAAGGCCCCCCCTTCATTGGAAAACCTCCATTTTTAGCCACAGGCTCATATAAATTTGACTTTTTAATAATTATGATAAGTCTGATAAATCAAATGAGTACTCTATTGCTTTTAATACATAATATATTATATATTAAGGCATTTCAAAAGTATTTTTTTGCAATATTTTAATTTTTTAAGCCCCAAATGTTGATAGTTGAAAATTTTCAATTTTAACGTCTAAATTTAACACGCAAAGTTGAATATAGAATTAGTCATATTGTTTATAATATAAATCCTATTGCCATGAAACTTTGTAAGCAGTCTTATAATTTATTAAGCTTTGGTCATACCAAGTTTCATTAAGATTGGTCAACTTTTTCTACCCTATTAGGTCCGGGTACACAGTTATCGTCCTTTGATTTTCGTTGTCCACGAATATAGTCCCTAGTGTGGACAGTGTGTTACTTGTCGATTTTTTTTATACCCCTTCCAAATTTATTTCTCCATGTTTTATGACTCAAATAGTAAGTAGGGGGGTGAAATGACACTGTAAAAAAATTTGGGTCATGAATTTTAAAGTAAAGTAGTGATTTGGTCCAGCTGAAAAATGTTAAAAATTAGCACTTCGGAAGCTGTCAAAAGATTTGAAGACCCCCTTAACATGAAATTGTCCATATTTTGAGTTAGAGCCGATGAAGTTTTCTATAATTTTGATATAATTTGTCCCAAAAGTAGTACAACACACTGTAAAAATATTATTGAGAAAGCGCAGGTGGGATTTTTTTAATTATCATTTATTGTCTAAAAGAAATGCACTACGAAATAACTGTGTACTCGGACCTAAGAGGTGAAATCAGGAAATATAGAATCTGTACTTTGGCAACTTCCCTGAATGATTTGATGGTGTCAATTTATCAAATAGCATAAAACTAAAGGATTTAAACTTTTATTTGATAGAATTTCTGCAAAAATGACCAATTTTGGCATTTTATGGTCAAAATAAGCATTTCATAGCTTTTTCAATTTTGATGCATAAGTGGCATTCTGACTTTCTATCTGACAGGTTTTTATGTGTCAATATTTGTGTTTCTATGCTTCAATCCAGTTGTATTACTCATTTGTGAACTCTGAATCTACAGAAAAGAAGATTATCTCGGACAATATGTGCAAAATGTGTTGTATATATGATCCTCGTCTAACGCTCTGTTTGGATCAAGTTAAATGTGAGGAGCTTGGAACATAAAAGTTGAAGTCCATTATAAAGACCTCACTAAATTTGTATAAAAAGCACTTAACAATGTCTTTTGTTCCTGTTTTATGTCACATAATATCTTTCTTTTCTTCTGTAGGATAGCAAGTGGTTCAAATATAAGCCTGTTGAGACTAAAATTGCATGCATGTTTTTCACTAAAAAGTGAAAAATCTTTGTATCAGACCATACTGTCTGCAAAAAAAGTTGAATGCAAGAGTCTTTTTGTGCTCAGATTTATTGTATCATGTCACCTGAGTATAGAAATGATAGAAAAGACACAAAATTTTATTTCCTATAGCTTCAATATGCATTTTTAAATGTAAATATGTGATACGGCTTAAATTGACCCTAAATTATTTTCAGTCTTACTTGGCCTAAGACCCTTTTAAACTAATGTGATATGTTATTTGTAAGTTTTCTTTCCATTTAAAGTACATTAAATACATATGTAAGGATTATTTATAACCAAAAAGCTTTACAAATTTAAAATTGCTGGAAAATATTACATCTTCATGTAAGGCCCCCCCTTCATTGGAAAACCTCCATTTTTAGCCACAGGCTCATATAAATTTGACTTTTTAATAATTATGATAAGTCTGATAAATCAAATGAGTACTCTATTGCTTTTAATACATAATATATTATATATTAAGGCATTTCAAAAGTATTTTTTTGCAATATTTTAATTTTTTAAGCCCCAAATGTTGATAGTTGAAAATTTTCAATTTTAACGTCTAAATTTAACACGCAAAGTTGAATATAGAATTAGTCATATTGTTTATAATATAAATCCTATTGCCATGAAACTTTGTAAGCAGTCTTATAATTTATTAAGCTTTGGTCATACCAAGTTTCATTAAGATTGGTCAACTTTTTCTACCCTATTAGGTCCGGGTACACAGTTATCGTCCTTTGATTTTCGTTGTCCACGAATATAGTCCCTAGTGTGGACAGTGTGTTACTTGTCGATTTTTTTTATACCCCTTCCAAATTTATTTCTCCATGTTTTATGACTCAAATAGTAAGTAGGGGGGTGAAATGACACTGTAAAAAAATTTGGGTCATGAATTTTAAAGTAAAGTAGTGATTTGGTCCAGCTGAAAAATGTTAAAAATTAGCACTTCGGAAGCTGTCAAAAGATTTGAAGACCCCCTTAACATGAAATTGTCCATATTTTGAGTTAGAGCCGATGAAGTTTTCTATAATTTTGATATAATTTGTCCCAAAAGTAGTACAACACACTGTAAAAATATTATTGAGAAAGCGCAGGTGGGATTTTTTTAATTATCATTTATTGTCTAAAAGAAATGCACTACGAAATAACTGTGTACTCGGACCTAAGAGGTGAAATCAGGAAATATAGAATCTGTACTTTGGCAACTTCCCTGAATGATTTGATGGTGTCAATTTATCAAATAGCATAAAACTAAAGGATTTAAACTTTTATTTGATAGAATTTCTGCAAAAATGACCAATTTTGGCATTTTATGGTCAAAATAAGCATTTCATAGCTTTTTCAATTTTGATGCATAAGTGGCATTCTGACTTTCTATCTGACAGGTTTTTATGTGTCAATATTTGTGTTTCTATGCTTCAATCCAGTTGTATTACTCATTTGTGAACTCTGAATCTACAGAAAAGAAGATTATCTCGGACAATATGTGCAAAATGTGTTGTATATATGATCCTCGTCTAACGCTCTGTTTGGATCAAGTTAAATGTGAGGAGCTTGGAACATAAAAGTTGAAGTCCATTATAAAGACCTCACTAAATTTGTATAAAAAGCACTTAACAATGTCTTTTGTTCCTGTTTTATGTCACATAATATCTTTCTTTTCTTCTGTAGGATAGCAAGTGGTTCAAATATAAGCCTGTTGAGACTAAAATTGCATGCATGTTTTTCACTAAAAAGTGAAAAATCTTTGTATCAGACCATACTGTCTGCAAAAAAAGTTGAATGCAAGAGTCTTTTTGTGCTCAGATTTATTGTATCATGTCACCTGAGTATAGAAATGATAGAAAAGACACAAAATTTTATTTCCTATAGCTTCAATATGCATTTTTAAATGTAAATATGTGATACGGCTTAAATTGACCCTAAATTATTTTCAGTCTTACTTGGCCTAAGACCCTTTTAAACTAATGTGATATGTTATTTGTAAGTTTTCTTTCCATTTAAAGTACATTAAATACATATGTAAGGATTATTTATAACCAAAAAGCTTTACAAATTTAAAATTGCTGGAAAATATTACATCTTCATGTAAGGCCCCCCCTTCATTGGAAAACCTCCATTTTTAGCCACAGGCTCATATAAATTTGACTTTTTAATAATTATGATAAGTCTGATAAATCAAATGAGTACTCTATTGCTTTTAATACATAATATATTATATATTAAGGCATTTCAAAAGTATTTTTTTGCAATATTTTAATTTTTTAAGCCCCAAATGTTGATAGTTGAAAATTTTCAATTTTAACGTCTAAATTTAACACGCAAAGTTGAATATAGAATTAGTCATATTGTTTATAATATAAATCCTATTGCCATGAAACTTTGTAAGCAGTCTTATAATTTATTAAGCTTTGGTCATACCAAGTTTCATTAAGATTGGTCAACTTTTTCTACCCTATTAGGTCCGGGTACACAGTTATCGTCCTTTGATTTTCGTTGTCCACGAATATAGTCCCTAGTGTGGACAGTGTGTTACTTGTCGATTTTTTTTATACCCCTTCCAAATTTATTTCTCCATGTTTTATGACTCAAATAGTAAGTAGGGGGGTGAAATGACACTGTAAAAAAATTTGGGTCATGAATTTTAAAGTAAAGTAGTGATTTGGTCCAGCTGAAAAATGTTAAAAATTAGCACTTCGGAAGCTGTCAAAAGATTTGAAGACCCCCTTAACATGAAATTGTCCATATTTTGAGTTAGAGCCGATGAAGTTTTCTATAATTTTGATATAATTTGTCCCAAAAGTAGTACAACACACTGTAAAAATATTATTGAGAAAGCGCAGGTGGGATTTTTTTAATTATCATTTATTGTCTAAAAGAAATGCACTACGAAATAACTGTGTACTCGGACCTAAGAGGTGAAATCAGGAAATATAGAATCTGTACTTTGGCAACTTCCCTGAATGATTTGATGGTGTCAATTTATCAAATAGCATAAAACTAAAGGATTTAAACTTTTATTTGATAGAATTTCTGCAAAAATGACCAATTTTGGCATTTTATGGTCAAAATAAGCATTTCATAGCTTTTTCAATTTTGATGCATAAGTGGCATTCTGACTTTCTATCTGACAGGTTTTTATGTGTCAATATTTGTGTTTCTATGCTTCAATCCAGTTGTATTACTCATTTGTGAACTCTGAATCTACAGAAAAGAAGATTATCTCGGACAATATGTGCAAAATGTGTTGTATATATGATCCTCGTCTAACGCTCTGTTTGGATCAAGTTAAATGTGAGGAGCTTGGAACATAAAAGTTGAAGTCCATTATAAAGACCTCACTAAATTTGTATAAAAAGCACTTAACAATGTCTTTTGTTCCTGTTTTATGTCACATAATATCTTTCTTTTCTTCTGTAGGATAGCAAGTGGTTCAAATATAAGCCTGTTGAGACTAAAATTGCATGCATGTTTTTCACTAAAAAGTGAAAAATCTTTGTATCAGACCATACTGTCTGCAAAAAAAGTTGAATGCAAGAGTCTTTTTGTGCTCAGATTTATTGTATCATGTCACCTGAGTATAGAAATGATAGAAAAGACACAAAATTTTATTTCCTATAGCTTCAATATGCATTTTTAAATGTAAATATGTGATACGGCTTAAATTGACCCTAAATTATTTTCAGTCTTACTTGGCCTAAGACCCTTTTAAACTAATGTGATATGTTATTTGTAAGTTTTCTTTCCATTTAAAGTACATTAAATACATATGTAAGGATTATTTATAACCAAAAAGCTTTACAAATTTAAAATTGCTGGAAAATATTACATCTTCATGTAAGGCCCCCCCTTCATTGGAAAACCTCCATTTTTAGCCACAGGCTCATATAAATTTGACTTTTTAATAATTATGATAAGTCTGATAAATCAAATGAGTACTCTATTGCTTTTAATACATAATATATTATATATTAAGGCATTTCAAAAGTATTTTTTTGCAATATTTTAATTTTTTAAGCCCCAAATGTTGATAGTTGAAAATTTTCAATTTTAACGTCTAAATTTAACACGCAAAGTTGAATATAGAATTAGTCATATTGTTTATAATATAAATCCTATTGCCATGAAACTTTGTAAGCAGTCTTATAATTTATTAAGCTTTGGTCATACCAAGTTTCATTAAGATTGGTCAACTTTTTCTACCCTATTAGGTCCGGGTACACAGTTATCGTCCTTTGATTTTCGTTGTCCACGAATATAGTCCCTAGTGTGGACAGTGTGTTACTTGTCGATTTTTTTTATACCCCTTCCAAATTTATTTCTCCATGTTTTATGACTCAAATAGTAAGTAGGGGGGTGAAATGACACTGTAAAAAAATTTGGGTCATGAATTTTAAAGTAAAGTAGTGATTTGGTCCAGCTGAAAAATGTTAAAAATTAGCACTTCGGAAGCTGTCAAAAGATTTGAAGACCCCCTTAACATGAAATTGTCCATATTTTGAGTTAGAGCCGATGAAGTTTTCTATAATTTTGATATAATTTGTCCCAAAAGTAGTACAACACACTGTAAAAATATTATTGAGAAAGCGCAGGTGGGATTTTTTTAATTATCATTTATTGTCTAAAAGAAATGCACTACGAAATAACTGTGTACTCGGACCTAAGAGGTGAAATCAGGAAATATAGAATCTGTACTTTGGCAACTTCCCTGAATGATTTGATGGTGTCAATTTATCAAATAGCATAAAACTAAAGGATTTAAACTTTTATTTGATAGAATTTCTGCAAAAATGACCAATTTTGGCATTTTATGGTCAAAATAAGCATTTCATAGCTTTTTCAATTTTGATGCATAAGTGGCATTCTGACTTTCTATCTGACAGGTTTTTATGTGTCAATATTTGTGTTTCTATGCTTCAATCCAGTTGTATTACTCATTTGTGAACTCTGAATCTACAGAAAAGAAGATTATCTCGGACAATATGTGCAAAATGTGTTGTATATATGATCCTCGTCTAACGCTCTGTTTGGATCAAGTTAAATGTGAGGAGCTTGGAACATAAAAGTTGAAGTCCATTATAAAGACCTCACTAAATTTGTATAAAAAGCACTTAACAATGTCTTTTGTTCCTGTTTTATGTCACATAATATCTTTCTTTTCTTCTGTAGGATAGCAAGTGGTTCAAATATAAGCCTGTTGAGACTAAAATTGCATGCATGTTTTTCACTAAAAAGTGAAAAATCTTTGTATCAGACCATACTGTCTGCAAAAAAAGTTGAATGCAAGAGTCTTTTTGTGCTCAGATTTATTGTATCATGTCACCTGAGTATAGAAATGATAGAAAAGACACAAAATTTTATTTCCTATAGCTTCAATATGCATTTTTAAATGTAAATATGTGATACGGCTTAAATTGACCCTAAATTATTTTCAGTCTTACTTGGCCTAAGACCCTTTTAAACTAATGTGATATGTTATTTGTAAGTTTTCTTTCCATTTAAAGTACATTAAATACATATGTAAGGATTATTTATAACCAAAAAGCTTTACAAATTTAAAATTGCTGGAAAATATTACATCTTCATGTAAGGCCCCCCCTTCATTGGAAAACCTCCATTTTTAGCCACAGGCTCATATAAATTTGACTTTTTAATAATTATGATAAGTCTGATAAATCAAATGAGTACTCTATTGCTTTTAATACATAATATATTATATATTAAGGCATTTCAAAAGTATTTTTTTGCAATATTTTAATTTTTTAAGCCCCAAATGTTGATAGTTGAAAATTTTCAATTTTAACGTCTAAATTTAACACGCAAAGTTGAATATAGAATTAGTCATATTGTTTATAATATAAATCCTATTGCCATGAAACTTTGTAAGCAGTCTTATAATTTATTAAGCTTTGGTCATACCAAGTTTCATTAAGATTGGTCAACTTTTTCTACCCTATTAGGTCCGGGTACACAGTTATCGTCCTTTGATTTTCGTTGTCCACGAATATAGTCCCTAGTGTGGACAGTGTGTTACTTGTCGATTTTTTTTATACCCCTTCCAAATTTATTTCTCCATGTTTTATGACTCAAATAGTAAGTAGGGGGGTGAAATGACACTGTAAAAAAATTTGGGTCATGAATTTTAAAGTAAAGTAGTGATTTGGTCCAGCTGAAAAATGTTAAAAATTAGCACTTCGGAAGCTGTCAAAAGATTTGAAGACCCCCTTAACATGAAATTGTCCATATTTTGAGTTAGAGCCGATGAAGTTTTCTATAATTTTGATATAATTTGTCCCAAAAGTAGTACAACACACTGTAAAAATATTATTGAGAAAGCGCAGGTGGGATTTTTTTAATTATCATTTATTGTCTAAAAGAAATGCACTACGAAATAACTGTGTACTCGGACCTAAGAGGTGAAATCAGGAAATATAGAATCTGTACTTTGGCAACTTCCCTGAATGATTTGATGGTGTCAATTTATCAAATAGCATAAAACTAAAGGATTTAAACTTTTATTTGATAGAATTTCTGCAAAAATGACCAATTTTGGCATTTTATGGTCAAAATAAGCATTTCATAGCTTTTTCAATTTTGATGCATAAGTGGCATTCTGACTTTCTATCTGACAGGTTTTTATGTGTCAATATTTGTGTTTCTATGCTTCAATCCAGTTGTATTACTCATTTGTGAACTCTGAATCTACAGAAAAGAAGATTATCTCGGACAATATGTGCAAAATGTGTTGTATATATGATCCTCGTCTAACGCTCTGTTTGGATCAAGTTAAATGTGAGGAGCTTGGAACATAAAAGTTGAAGTCCATTATAAAGACCTCACTAAATTTGTATAAAAAGCACTTAACAATGTCTTTTGTTCCTGTTTTATGTCACATAATATCTTTCTTTTCTTCTGTAGGATAGCAAGTGGTTCAAATATAAGCCTGTTGAGACTAAAATTGCATGCATGTTTTTCACTAAAAAGTGAAAAATCTTTGTATCAGACCATACTGTCTGCAAAAAAAGTTGAATGCAAGAGTCTTTTTGTGCTCAGATTTATTGTATCATGTCACCTGAGTATAGAAATGATAGAAAAGACACAAAATTTTATTTCCTATAGCTTCAATATGCATTTTTAAATGTAAATATGTGATACGGCTTAAATTGACCCTAAATTATTTTCAGTCTTACTTGGCCTAAGACCCTTTTAAACTAATGTGATATGTTATTTGTAAGTTTTCTTTCCATTTAAAGTACATTAAATACATATGTAAGGATTATTTATAACCAAAAAGCTTTACAAATTTAAAATTGCTGGAAAATATTACATCTTCATGTAAGGCCCCCCCTTCATTGGAAAACCTCCATTTTTAGCCACAGGCTCATATAAATTTGACTTTTTAATAATTATGATAAGTCTGATAAATCAAATGAGTACTCTATTGCTTTTAATACATAATATATTATATATTAAGGCATTTCAAAAGTATTTTTTTGCAATATTTTAATTTTTTAAGCCCCAAATGTTGATAGTTGAAAATTTTCAATTTTAACGTCTAAATTTAACACGCAAAGTTGAATATAGAATTAGTCATATTGTTTATAATATAAATCCTATTGCCATGAAACTTTGTAAGCAGTCTTATAATTTATTAAGCTTTGGTCATACCAAGTTTCATTAAGATTGGTCAACTTTTTCTACCCTATTAGGTCCGGGTACACAGTTATCGTCCTTTGATTTTCGTTGTCCACGAATATAGTCCCTAGTGTGGACAGTGTGTTACTTGTCGATTTTTTTTATACCCCTTCCAAATTTATTTCTCCATGTTTTATGACTCAAATAGTAAGTAGGGGGGTGAAATGACACTGTAAAAAAATTTGGGTCATGAATTTTAAAGTAAAGTAGTGATTTGGTCCAGCTGAAAAATGTTAAAAATTAGCACTTCGGAAGCTGTCAAAAGATTTGAAGACCCCCTTAACATGAAATTGTCCATATTTTGAGTTAGAGCCGATGAAGTTTTCTATAATTTTGATATAATTTGTCCCAAAAGTAGTACAACACACTGTAAAAATATTATTGAGAAAGCGCAGGTGGGATTTTTTTAATTATCATTTATTGTCTAAAAGAAATGCACTACGAAATAACTGTGTACTCGGACCTAAGAGGTGAAATCAGGAAATATAGAATCTGTACTTTGGCAACTTCCCTGAATGATTTGATGGTGTCAATTTATCAAATAGCATAAAACTAAAGGATTTAAACTTTTATTTGATAGAATTTCTGCAAAAATGACCAATTTTGGCATTTTATGGTCAAAATAAGCATTTCATAGCTTTTTCAATTTTGATGCATAAGTGGCATTCTGACTTTCTATCTGACAGGTTTTTATGTGTCAATATTTGTGTTTCTATGCTTCAATCCAGTTGTATTACTCATTTGTGAACTCTGAATCTACAGAAAAGAAGATTATCTCGGACAATATGTGCAAAATGTGTTGTATATATGATCCTCGTCTAACGCTCTGTTTGGATCAAGTTAAATGTGAGGAGCTTGGAACATAAAAGTTGAAGTCCATTATAAAGACCTCACTAAATTTGTATAAAAAGCACTTAACAATGTCTTTTGTTCCTGTTTTATGTCACATAATATCTTTCTTTTCTTCTGTAGGATAGCAAGTGGTTCAAATATAAGCCTGTTGAGACTAAAATTGCATGCATGTTTTTCACTAAAAAGTGAAAAATCTTTGTATCAGACCATACTGTCTGCAAAAAAAGTTGAATGCAAGAGTCTTTTTGTGCTCAGATTTATTGTATCATGTCACCTGAGTATAGAAATGATAGAAAAGACACAAAATTTTATTTCCTATAGCTTCAATATGCATTTTTAAATGTAAATATGTGATACGGCTTAAATTGACCCTAAATTATTTTCAGTCTTACTTGGCCTAAGACCCTTTTAAACTAATGTGATATGTTATTTGTAAGTTTTCTTTCCATTTAAAGTACATTAAATACATATGTAAGGATTATTTATAACCAAAAAGCTTTACAAATTTAAAATTGCTGGAAAATATTACATCTTCATGTAAGGCCCCCCCTTCATTGGAAAACCTCCATTTTTAGCCACAGGCTCATATAAATTTGACTTTTTAATAATTATGATAAGTCTGATAAATCAAATGAGTACTCTATTGCTTTTAATACATAATATATTATATATTAAGGCATTTCAAAAGTATTTTTTTGCAATATTTTAATTTTTTAAGCCCCAAATGTTGATAGTTGAAAATTTTCAATTTTAACGTCTAAATTTAACACGCAAAGTTGAATATAGAATTAGTCATATTGTTTATAATATAAATCCTATTGCCATGAAACTTTGTAAGCAGTCTTATAATTTATTA
The DNA here is from genome assembly GCF_021869535.1 of Mytilus californianus. Taxonomy (NCBI): domain Eukaryota; kingdom Metazoa; phylum Mollusca; class Bivalvia; order Mytilida; family Mytilidae; genus Mytilus; species Mytilus californianus. The sequence goes on along the minus strand of NW_026262679.1, from coordinate 51,604,571 downwards.
AGCTTTGGTCATACCAAGTTTCATTAAGATTGGTCAACTTTTTCTACCCTATTAGGTCCGGGTACACAGTTATCGTCCTTTGATTTTCGTTGTCCACGAATATAGTCCCTAGTGTGGACAGTGTGTTACTTGTCGATTTTTTTTATACCCCTTCCAAATTTATTTCTCCATGTTTTATGACTCAAATAGTAAGTAGGGGGGTGAAATGACACTGTAAAAAAATTTGGGTCATGAATTTTAAAGTAAAGTAGTGATTTGGTCCAGCTGAAAAATGTTAAAAATTAGCACTTCGGAAGCTGTCAAAAGATTTGAAGACCCCCTTAACATGAAATTGTCCATATTTTGAGTTAGAGCCGATGAAGTTTTCTATAATTTTGATATAATTTGTCCCAAAAGTAGTACAACACACTGTAAAAATATTATTGAGAAAGCGCAGGTGGGATTTTTTTAATTATCATTTATTGTCTAAAAGAAATGCACTACGAAATAACTGTGTACTCGGACCTAAGAGGTGAAATCAGGAAATATAGAATCTGTACTTTGGCAACTTCCCTGAATGATTTGATGGTGTCAATTTATCAAATAGCATAAAACTAAAGGATTTAAACTTTTATTTGATAGAATTTCTGCAAAAATGACCAATTTTGGCATTTTATGGTCAAAATAAGCATTTCATAGCTTTTTCAATTTTGATGCATAAGTGGCATTCTGACTTTCTATCTGACAGGTTTTTATGTGTCAATATTTGTGTTTCTATGCTTCAATCCAGTTGTATTACTCATTTGTGAACTCTGAATCTACAGAAAAGAAGATTATCTCGGACAATATGTGCAAAATGTGTTGTATATATGATCCTCGTCTAACGCTCTGTTTGGATCAAGTTAAATGTGAGGAGCTTGGAACATAAAAGTTGAAGTCCATTATAAAGACCTCACTAAATTTGTATAAAAAGCACTTAACAATGTCTTTTGTTCCTGTTTTATGTCACATAATATCTTTCTTTTCTTCTGTAGGATAGCAAGTGGTTCAAATATAAGCCTGTTGAGACTAAAATTGCATGCATGTTTTTCACTAAAAAGTGAAAAATCTTTGTATCAGACCATACTGTCTGCAAAAAAAGTTGAATGCAAGAGTCTTTTTGTGCTCAGATTTATTGTATCATGTCACCTGAGTATAGAAATGATAGAAAAGACACAAAATTTTATTTCCTATAGCTTCAATATGCATTTTTAAATGTAAATATGTGATACGGCTTAAATTGACCCTAAATTATTTTCAGTCTTACTTGGCCTAAGACCCTTTTAAACTAATGTGATATGTTATTTGTAAGTTTTCTTTCCATTTAAAGTACATTAAATACATATGTAAGGATTATTTATAACCAAAAAGCTTTACAAATTTAAAATTGCTGGAAAATATTACATCTTCATGTAAGGCCCCCCCTTCATTGGAAAACCTCCATTTTTAGCCACAGGCTCATATAAATTTGACTTTTTAATAATTATGATAAGTCTGATAAATCAAATGAGTACTCTATTGCTTTTAATACATAATATATTATATATTAAGGCATTTCAAAAGTATTTTTTTGCAATATTTTAATTTTTTAAGCCCCAAATGTTGATAGTTGAAAATTTTCAATTTTAACGTCTAAATTTAACACGCAAAGTTGAATATAGAATTAGTCATATTGTTTATAATATAAATCCTATTGCCATGAAACTTTGTAAGCAGTCTTATAATTTATTAAGCTTTGGTCATACCAAGTTTCATTAAGATTGGTCAACTTTTTCTACCCTATTAGGTCCGGGTACACAGTTATCGTCCTTTGATTTTCGTTGTCCACGAATATAGTCCCTAGTGTGGACAGTGTGTTACTTGTCGATTTTTTTTATACCCCTTCCAAATTTATTTCTCCATGTTTTATGACTCAAATAGTAAGTAGGGGGGTGAAATGACACTGTAAAAAAATTTGGGTCATGAATTTTAAAGTAAAGTAGTGATTTGGTCCAGCTGAAAAATGTTAAAAATTAGCACTTCGGAAGCTGTCAAAAGATTTGAAGACCCCCTTAACATGAAATTGTCCATATTTTGAGTTAGAGCCGATGAAGTTTTCTATAATTTTGATATAATTTGTCCCAAAAGTAGTACAACACACTGTAAAAATATTATTGAGAAAGCGCAGGTGGGATTTTTTTAATTATCATTTATTGTCTAAAAGAAATGCACTACGAAATAACTGTGTACTCGGACCTAAGAGGTGAAATCAGGAAATATAGAATCTGTACTTTGGCAACTTCCCTGAATGATTTGATGGTGTCAATTTATCAAATAGCATAAAACTAAAGGATTTAAACTTTTATTTGATAGAATTTCTGCAAAAATGACCAATTTTGGCATTTTATGGTCAAAATAAGCATTTCATAGCTTTTTCAATTTTGATGCATAAGTGGCATTCTGACTTTCTATCTGACAGGTTTTTATGTGTCAATATTTGTGTTTCTATGCTTCAATCCAGTTGTATTACTCATTTGTGAACTCTGAATCTACAGAAAAGAAGATTATCTCGGACAATATGTGCAAAATGTGTTGTATATATGATCCTCGTCTAACGCTCTGTTTGGATCAAGTTAAATGTGAGGAGCTTGGAACATAAAAGTTGAAGTCCATTATAAAGACCTCACTAAATTTGTATAAAAAGCACTTAACAATGTCTTTTGTTCCTGTTTTATGTCACATAATATCTTTCTTTTCTTCTGTAGGATAGCAAGTGGTTCAAATATAAGCCTGTTGAGACTAAAATTGCATGCATGTTTTTCACTAAAAAGTGAAAAATCTTTGTATCAGACCATACTGTCTGCAAAAAAAGTTGAATGCAAGAGTCTTTTTGTGCTCAGATTTATTGTATCATGTCACCTGAGTATAGAAATGATAGAAAAGACACAAAATTTTATTTCCTATAGCTTCAATATGCATTTTTAAATGTAAATATGTGATACGGCTTAAATTGACCCTAAATTATTTTCAGTCTTACTTGGCCTAAGACCCTTTTAAACTAATGTGATATGTTATTTGTAAGTTTTCTTTCCATTTAAAGTACATTAAATACATATGTAAGGATTATTTATAACCAAAAAGCTTTACAAATTTAAAATTGCTGGAAAATATTACATCTTCATGTAAGGCCCCCCCTTCATTGGAAAACCTCCATTTTTAGCCACAGGCTCATATAAATTTGACTTTTTAATAATTATGATAAGTCTGATAAATCAAATGAGTACTCTATTGCTTTTAATACATAATATATTATATATTAAGGCATTTCAAAAGTATTTTTTTGCAATATTTTAATTTTTTAAGCCCCAAATGTTGATAGTTGAAAATTTTCAATTTTAACGTCTAAATTTAACACGCAAAGTTGAATATAGAATTAGTCATATTGTTTATAATATAAATCCTATTGCCATGAAACTTTGTAAGCAGTCTTATAATTTATTAAGCTTTGGTCATACCAAGTTTCATTAAGATTGGTCAACTTTTTCTACCCTATTAGGTCCGGGTACACAGTTATCGTCCTTTGATTTTCGTTGTCCACGAATATAGTCCCTAGTGTGGACAGTGTGTTACTTGTCGATTTTTTTTATACCCCTTCCAAATTTATTTCTCCATGTTTTATGACTCAAATAGTAAGTAGGGGGGTGAAATGACACTGTAAAAAAATTTGGGTCATGAATTTTAAAGTAAAGTAGTGATTTGGTCCAGCTGAAAAATGTTAAAAATTAGCACTTCGGAAGCTGTCAAAAGATTTGAAGACCCCCTTAACATGAAATTGTCCATATTTTGAGTTAGAGCCGATGAAGTTTTCTATAATTTTGATATAATTTGTCCCAAAAGTAGTACAACACACTGTAAAAATATTATTGAGAAAGCGCAGGTGGGATTTTTTTAATTATCATTTATTGTCTAAAAGAAATGCACTACGAAATAACTGTGTACTCGGACCTAAGAGGTGAAATCAGGAAATATAGAATCTGTACTTTGGCAACTTCCCTGAATGATTTGATGGTGTCAATTTATCAAATAGCATAAAACTAAAGGATTTAAACTTTTATTTGATAGAATTTCTGCAAAAATGACCAATTTTGGCATTTTATGGTCAAAATAAGCATTTCATAGCTTTTTCAATTTTGATGCATAAGTGGCATTCTGACTTTCTATCTGACAGGTTTTTATGTGTCAATATTTGTGTTTCTATGCTTCAATCCAGTTGTATTACTCATTTGTGAACTCTGAATCTACAGAAAAGAAGATTATCTCGGACAATATGTGCAAAATGTGTTGTATATATGATCCTCGTCTAACGCTCTGTTTGGATCAAGTTAAATGTGAGGAGCTTGGAACATAAAAGTTGAAGTCCATTATAAAGACCTCACTAAATTTGTATAAAAAGCACTTAACAATGTCTTTTGTTCCTGTTTTATGTCACATAATATCTTTCTTTTCTTCTGTAGGATAGCAAGTGGTTCAAATATAAGCCTGTTGAGACTAAAATTGCATGCATGTTTTTCACTAAAAAGTGAAAAATCTTTGTATCAGACCATACTGTCTGCAAAAAAAGTTGAATGCAAGAGTCTTTTTGTGCTCAGATTTATTGTATCATGTCACCTGAGTATAGAAATGATAGAAAAGACACAAAATTTTATTTCCTATAGCTTCAATATGCATTTTTAAATGTAAATATGTGATACGGCTTAAATTGACCCTAAATTATTTTCAGTCTTACTTGGCCTAAGACCCTTTTAAACTAATGTGATATGTTATTTGTAAGTTTTCTTTCCATTTAAAGTACATTAAATACATATGTAAGGATTATTTATAACCAAAAAGCTTTACAAATTTAAAATTGCTGGAAAATATTACATCTTCATGTAAGGCCCCCCCTTCATTGGAAAACCTCCATTTTTAGCCACAGGCTCATATAAATTTGACTTTTTAATAATTATGATAAGTCTGATAAATCAAATGAGTACTCTATTGCTTTTAATACATAATATATTATATATTAAGGCATTTCAAAAGTATTTTTTTGCAATATTTTAATTTTTTAAGCCCCAAATGTTGATAGTTGAAAATTTTCAATTTTAACGTCTAAATTTAACACGCAAAGTTGAATATAGAATTAGTCATATTGTTTATAATATAAATCCTATTGCCATGAAACTTTGTAAGCAGTCTTATAATTTATTAAGCTTTGGTCATACCAAGTTTCATTAAGATTGGTCAACTTTTTCTACCCTATTAGGTCCGGGTACACAGTTATCGTCCTTTGATTTTCGTTGTCCACGAATATAGTCCCTAGTGTGGACAGTGTGTTACTTGTCGATTTTTTTTATACCCCTTCCAAATTTATTTCTCCATGTTTTATGACTCAAATAGTAAGTAGGGGGGTGAAATGACACTGTAAAAAAATTTGGGTCATGAATTTTAAAGTAAAGTAGTGATTTGGTCCAGCTGAAAAATGTTAAAAATTAGCACTTCGGAAGCTGTCAAAAGATTTGAAGACCCCCTTAACATGAAATTGTCCATATTTTGAGTTAGAGCCGATGAAGTTTTCTATAATTTTGATATAATTTGTCCCAAAAGTAGTACAACACACTGTAAAAATATTATTGAGAAAGCGCAGGTGGGATTTTTTTAATTATCATTTATTGTCTAAAAGAAATGCACTACGAAATAACTGTGTACTCGGACCTAAGAGGTGAAATCAGGAAATATAGAATCTGTACTTTGGCAACTTCCCTGAATGATTTGATGGTGTCAATTTATCAAATAGCATAAAACTAAAGGATTTAAACTTTTATTTGATAGAATTTCTGCAAAAATGACCAATTTTGGCATTTTATGGTCAAAATAAGCATTTCATAGCTTTTTCAATTTTGATGCATAAGTGGCATTCTGACTTTCTATCTGACAGGTTTTTATGTGTCAATATTTGTGTTTCTATGCTTCAATCCAGTTGTATTACTCATTTGTGAACTCTGAATCTACAGAAAAGAAGATTATCTCGGACAATATGTGCAAAATGTGTTGTATATATGATCCTCGTCTAACGCTCTGTTTGGATCAAGTTAAATGTGAGGAGCTTGGAACATAAAAGTTGAAGTCCATTATAAAGACCTCACTAAATTTGTATAAAAAGCACTTAACAATGTCTTTTGTTCCTGTTTTATGTCACATAATATCTTTCTTTTCTTCTGTAGGATAGCAAGTGGTTCAAATATAAGCCTGTTGAGACTAAAATTGCATGCATGTTTTTCACTAAAAAGTGAAAAATCTTTGTATCAGACCATACTGTCTGCAAAAAAAGTTGAATGCAAGAGTCTTTTTGTGCTCAGATTTATTGTATCATGTCACCTGAGTATAGAAATGATAGAAAAGACACAAAATTTTATTTCCTATAGCTTCAATATGCATTTTTAAATGTAAATATGTGATACGGCTTAAATTGACCCTAAATTATTTTCAGTCTTACTTGGCCTAAGACCCTTTTAAACTAATGTGATATGTTATTTGTAAGTTTTCTTTCCATTTAAAGTACATTAAATACATATGTAAGGATTATTTATAACCAAAAAGCTTTACAAATTTAAAATTGCTGGAAAATATTACATCTTCATGTAAGGCCCCCCCTTCATTGGAAAACCTCCATTTTTAGCCACAGGCTCATATAAATTTGACTTTTTAATAATTATGATAAGTCTGATAAATCAAATGAGTACTCTATTGCTTTTAATACATAATATATTATATATTAAGGCATTTCAAAAGTATTTTTTTGCAATATTTTAATTTTTTAAGCCCCAAATGTTGATAGTTGAAAATTTTCAATTTTAACGTCTAAATTTAACACGCAAAGTTGAATATAGAATTAGTCATATTGTTTATAATATAAATCCTATTGCCATGAAACTTTGTAAGCAGTCTTATAATTTATTAAGCTTTGGTCATACCAAGTTTCATTAAGATTGGTCAACTTTTTCTACCCTATTAGGTCCGGGTACACAGTTATCGTCCTTTGATTTTCGTTGTCCACGAATATAGTCCCTAGTGTGGACAGTGTGTTACTTGTCGATTTTTTTTATACCCCTTCCAAATTTATTTCTCCATGTTTTATGACTCAAATAGTAAGTAGGGGGGTGAAATGACACTGTAAAAAAATTTGGGTCATGAATTTTAAAGTAAAGTAGTGATTTGGTCCAGCTGAAAAATGTTAAAAATTAGCACTTCGGAAGCTGTCAAAAGATTTGAAGACCCCCTTAACATGAAATTGTCCATATTTTGAGTTAGAGCCGATGAAGTTTTCTATAATTTTGATATAATTTGTCCCAAAAGTAGTACAACACACTGTAAAAATATTATTGAGAAAGCGCAGGTGGGATTTTTTTAATTATCATTTATTGTCTAAAAGAAATGCACTACGAAATAACTGTGTACTCGGACCTAAGAGGTGAAATCAGGAAATATAGAATCTGTACTTTGGCAACTTCCCTGAATGATTTGATGGTGTCAATTTATCAAATAGCATAAAACTAAAGGATTTAAACTTTTATTTGATAGAATTTCTGCAAAAATGACCAATTTTGGCATTTTATGGTCAAAATAAGCATTTCATAGCTTTTTCAATTTTGATGCATAAGTGGCATTCTGACTTTCTATCTGACAGGTTTTTATGTGTCAATATTTGTGTTTCTATGCTTCAATCCAGTTGTATTACTCATTTGTGAACTCTGAATCTACAGAAAAGAAGATTATCTCGGACAATATGTGCAAAATGTGTTGTATATATGATCCTCGTCTAACGCTCTGTTTGGATCAAGTTAAATGTGAGGAGCTTGGAACATAAAAGTTGAAGTCCATTATAAAGACCTCACTAAATTTGTATAAAAAGCACTTAACAATGTCTTTTGTTCCTGTTTTATGTCACATAATATCTTTCTTTTCTTCTGTAGGATAGCAAGTGGTTCAAATATAAGCCTGTTGAGACTAAAATTGCATGCATGTTTTTCACTAAAAAGTGAAAAATCTTTGTATCAGACCATACTGTCTGCAAAAAAAGTTGAATGCAAGAGTCTTTTTGTGCTCAGATTTATTGTATCATGTCACCTGAGTATAGAAATGATAGAAAAGACACAAAATTTTATTTCCTATAGCTTCAATATGCATTTTTAAATGTAAATATGTGATACGGCTTAAATTGACCCTAAATTATTTTCAGTCTTACTTGGCCTAAGACCCTTTTAAACTAATGTGATATGTTATTTGTAAGTTTTCTTTCCATTTAAAGTACATTAAATACATATGTAAGGATTATTTATAACCAAAAAGCTTTACAAATTTAAAATTGCTGGAAAATATTACATCTTCATGTAAGGCCCCCCCTTCATTGGAAAACCTCCATTTTTAGCCACAGGCTCATATAAATTTGACTTTTTAATAATTATGATAAGTCTGATAAATCAAATGAGTACTCTATTGCTTTTAATACATAATATATTATATATTAAGGCATTTCAAAAGTATTTTTTTGCAATATTTTAATTTTTTAAGCCCCAAATGTTGATAGTTGAAAATTTTCAATTTTAACGTCTAAATTTAACACGCAAAGTTGAATATAGAATTAGTCATATTGTTTATAATATAAATCCTATTGCCATGAAACTTTGTAAGCAGTCTTATAATTTATTAAGCTTTGGTCATACCAAGTTTCATTAAGATTGGTCAACTTTTTCTACCCTATTAGGTCCGGGTACACAGTTATCGTCCTTTGATTTTCGTTGTCCACGAATATAGTCCCTAGTGTGGACAGTGTGTTACTTGTCGATTTTTTTTATACCCCTTCCAAATTTATTTCTCCATGTTTTATTACTCAAATAGTAAGTAGGGGGGTGAAATGACACTGTAAAAAAATTTGGGTCATGAATTTTAAAGTAAAGTAGTGATTTGGTCCAGCTGAAAAATGTTAAAAATTAGCACTTCGGAAGCTGTCAAAAGATTTGAAGACCCCCTTAACATGAAATTGTCCATATTTTGAGTTAGAGCCGATGAAGTTTTCTATAATTTTGATATAATTTGTCCCAAAAGTAGTACAACACACTGTAAAAATATTATTGAGAAAGCGCAGGTGGGATTTTTTTAATTATCATTTATTGTCTAAAAGAAATGCACTACGAAATAACTGTGTACTCGGACCTAAGAGGTGAAATCAGGAAATATAGAATCTGTACTTTGGCAACTTCCCTGAATGATTTGATGGTGTCAATTTATCAAATAGCATAAAACTAAAGGATTTAAACTTTTATTTGATAGAATTTCTGCAAAAATGACCAATTTTGGCATTTTATGGTCAAAATAAGCATTTCATAGCTTTTTCAATTTTGATGCATAAGTGGCATTCTGACTTTCTATCTGACAGGTTTTTATGTGTCAATATTTGTGTTTCTATGCTTCAATCCAGTTGTATTACTCATTTGTGAACTCTGAATCTACAGAAAAGAAGATTATCTCGGACAATATGTGCAAAATGTGTTGTATATATGATCCTTGTCTAACGCTCTGTTTGGATCAAGTTAAATGTGAGGAGCTTGGAACATAAAAGTTGAAGTCCATTATAAAGACCTCACTAAATTTGTATAAAAAGCACTTAACAATGTCTTTTGTTCCTGTTTTATGTCACATAATATCTTTCTTTTCTTCTGTAGGATAGCAAGTGGTTCAAATATAAGCCTGTTGAGACTAAAATTGCATGCATGTTTTTCACTAAAAAGTGAAAAATCTTTGTATCAGACCATACTGTCTGCAAAAAAAGTTGAATGCAAGAGTCTTTTTGTGCTCAGATTTATTGTATCATGTCACCTGAGTATAGAAATGATAGAAAAGACACAAAATTTTATTTCCTATAGCTTCAATATGCATTTTTAAATGTAAATATGTGATACGGCTTAAATTGACCCTAAATTATTTTCAGTCTTACTTGGCCTAAGACCCTTTTAAACTAATGTGATATGTTATTTGTAAGTTTTCTTTCCATTTAAAGTACATTAAATACATATGTAAGGATTATTTATAACCAAAAAGCTTTACAAATTTAAAATTGCTGGAAAATATTACATCTTCATGTAAGGCCCCCCCTTCATTGGAAAACCTCCATTTTTAGCCACAGGCTCATATAAATTTGACTTTTTAATAATTATGATAAGTCTGATAAATCAAATGAGTACTCTATTGCTTTTAATACATAATATATTATATATTAAGGCATTTCAAAAGTATTTTTTTGCAATATTTTAATTTTTTAAGCCCCAAATGTTGATAGTTGAAAATTTTCAATTTTAACGTCTAAATTTAACACGCAAAGTTGAATATAGAATTAGTCATATTGTTTATAATATAAATCCTATTGCCATGAAACTTTGTAAGCAGTCTTATAATTTATTAAGCTTTGGTCATACCAAGTTTCATTAAGATTGGTCAACTTTTTCTACCCTATTAGGTCCGGGTACACAGTTATCGTCCTTTGATTTTCGTTGTCCACGAATATAGTCCCTAGTGTGGACAGTGTGTTACTTGTCGATTTTTTTTATACCCCTTCCAAATTTATTTCTCCATGTTTTATGACTCAAATAGTAAGTAGGGGGGTGAAATGACACTGTAAAAAAATTTGGGTCATGAATTTTAAAGTAAAGTAGTGATTTGGTCCAGCTGAAAAATGTTAAAAATTAGCACTTCGGAAGCTGTCAAAAGATTTGAAGACCCCCTTAACATGAAATTGTCCATATTTTGAGTTAGAGCCGATGAAGTTTTCTATAATTTTGATATAATTTGTCCCAAAAGTAGTACAACACACTGTAAAAATATTATTGAGAAAGCGCAGGTGGGATTTTTTTAATTATCATTTATTGTCTAAAAGAAATGCACTACGAAATAACTGTGTACTCGGACCTAAGAGGTGAAATCAGGAAATATAGAATCTGTACTTTGGCAACTTCCCTGAATGATTTGATGGTGTCAATTTATCAAATAGCATAAAACTAAAGGATTTAAACTTTTATTTGATAGAATTTCTGCAAAAATGACCAATTTTGGCATTTTATGGTCAAAATAAGCATTTCATAGCTTTTTCAATTTTGATGCATAAGTGGCATTCTGACTTTCTATCTGACAGGTTTTTATGTGTCAATATTTGTGTTTCTATGCTTCAATCCAGTTGTATTACTCATTTGTGAACTCTGAATCTACAGAAAAGAAGATTATCTCGGACAATATGTGCAAAATGTGTTGTATATATGATCCTCGTCTAACGCTCTGTTTGGATCAAGTTAAATGTGAGGAGCTTGGAACATAAAAGTTGAAGTCCATTATAAAGACCTCACTAAATTTGTATAAAAAGCACTTAACAATGTCTTTTGTTCCTGTTTTATGTCACATAATATCTTTCTTTTCTTCTGTAGGATAGCAAGTGGTTCAAATATAAGCCTGTTGAGACTAAAATTGCATGCATGTTTTTCACTAAAAAGTGAAAAATCTTTGTATCAGACCATACTGTCTGCAAAAAAAGTTGAATGCAAGAGTCTTTTTGTGCTCAGATTTATTGTATCATGTCACCTGAGTATAGAAATGATAGAAAAGACACAAAATTTTATTTCCTATAGCTTCAATATGCATTTTTAAATGTAAATATGTGATACGGCTTAAATTGACCCTAAATTATTTTCAGTCTTACTTGGCCTAAGACCCTTTTAAACTAATGTGATATGTTATTTGTAAGTTTTCTTTCCATTTAAAGTACATTAAATACATATGTAAGGATTATTTATAACCAAAAAGCTTTACAAATTTAAAATTGCTGGAAAATATTACATCTTCATGTAAGGCCCCCCCTTCATTGGAAAACCTCCATTTTTAGCCACAGGCTCATATAAATTTGACTTTTTAATAATTATGATAAGTCTGATAAATCAAATGAGTACTCTATTGCTTTTAATACATAATATATTATATATTAAGGCATTTCAAAAGTATTTTTTTGCAATATTTTAATTTTTTAAGCCCCAAATGTTGATAGTTGAAAATTTTCAATTTTAACGTCTAAATTTAACACGCAAAGTTGAATATAGAATTAGTCATATTGTTTATAATATAAATCCTATTGCCATGAAACTTTGTAAGCAGTCTTATAATTTATTAAGCTTTGGTCATACCAAGTTTCATTAAGATTGGTCAACTTTTTCTACCCTATTAGGTCCGGGTACACAGTTATCGTCCTTTGATTTTCGTTGTCCACGAATATAGTCCCTAGTGTGGACAGTGTGTTACTTGTCGATTTTTTTTATACCCCTTCCAAATTTATTTCTCCATGTTTTATGACTCAAATAGTAAGTAGGGGGGTGAAATGACACTGTAAAAAAATTTGGGTCATGAATTTTAAAGTAAAGTAGTGATTTGGTCCAGCTGAAAAATGTTAAAAATTAGCACTTCGGAAGCTGTCAAAAGATTTGAAGACCCCCTTAACATGAAATTGTCCATATTTTGAGTTAGAGCCGATGAAGTTTTCTATAATTTTGATATAATTTGTCCCAAAAGTAGTACAACACACTGTAAAAATATTATTGAGAAAGCGCAGGTGGGATTTTTTTAATTATCATTTATTGTCTAAAAGAAATGCACTACGAAATAACTGTGTACTCGGACCTAAGAGGTGAAATCAGGAAATATAGAATCTGTACTTTGGCAACTTCCCTGAATGATTTGATGGTGTCAATTTATCAAATAGCATAAAACTAAAGGATTTAAACTTTTATTTGATAGAATTTCTGCAAAAATGACCAATTTTGGCATTTTATGGTCAAAATAAGCATTTCATAGCTTTTTCAATTTTGATGCATAAGTGGCATTCTGACTTTCTATCTGACAGGTTTTTATGTGTCAATATTTGTGTTTCTATGCTTCAATCCAGTTGTATTACTCATTTGTGAACTCTGAATCTACAGAAAAGAAGATTATCTCGGACAATATGTGCAAAATGTGTTGTATATATGATCCTCGTCTAACGCTCTGTTTGGATCAAGTTAAATGTGAGGAGCTTGGAACATAAAAGTTGAAGTCCATTATAAAGACCTCACTAAATTTGTATAAAAAGCACTTAACAATGTCTTTTGTTCCTGTTTTATGTCACATAATATCTTTCTTTTCTTCTGTAGGATAGCAAGTGGTTCAAATATAAGCCTGTTGAGACTAAAATTGCATGCATGTTTTTCACTAAAAAGTGAAAAATCTTTGTATCAGACCATACTGTCTGCAAAAAAAGTTGAATGCAAGAGTCTTTTTGTGCTCAGATTTATTGTATCATGTCACCTGAGTATAGAAATGATAGAAAAGACACAAAATTTTATTTCCTATAGCTTCAATATGCATTTTTAAATGTAAATATGTGATACGGCTTAAATTGACCCTAAATTATTTTCAGTCTTACTTGGCCTAAGACCCTTTTAAACTAATGTGATATGTTATTTGTAAGTTTTCTTTCCATTTAAAGTACATTAAATACATATGTAAGGATTATTTATAACCAAAAAGCTTTACAAATTTAAAATTGCTGGAAAATATTACATCTTCATGTAAGGCCCCCCCTTCATTGGAAAACCTCCATTTTTAGCCACAGGCTCATATAAATTTGACTTTTTAATAATTATGATAAGTCTGATAAATCAAATGAGTACTCTATTGCTTTTAATACATAATATATTATATATTAAGGCATTTCAAAAGTATTTTTTTGCAATATTTTAATTTTTTAAGCCCCAAATGTTGATAGTTGAAAATTTTCAATTTTAACGTCTAAATTTAACACGCAAAGTTGAATATAGAATTAGTCATATTGTTTATAATATAAATCCTATTGCCATGAAACTTTGTAAGCAGTCTTATAATTTATTAAGCTTTGGTCATACCAAGTTTCATTAAGATTGGTCAACTTTTTCTACCCTATTAGGTCCGGGTACACAGTTATCGTCCTTTGATTTTCGTTGTCCACGAATATAGTCCCTAGTGTGGACAGTGTGTTACTTGTCGATTTTTTTTATACCCCTTCCAAATTTATTTCTCCATGTTTTATGACTCAAATAGTAAGTAGGGGGGTGAAATGACACTGTAAAAAAATTTGGGTCATGAATTTTAAAGTAAAGTAGTGATTTGGTCCAGCTGAAAAATGTTAAAAATTAGCACTTCGGAAGCTGTCAAAAGATTTGAAGACCCCCTTAACATGAAATTGTCCATATTTTGAGTTAGAGCCGATGAAGTTTTCTATAATTTTGATATAATTTGTCCCAAAAGTAGTACAACACACTGTAAAAATATTATTGAGAAAGCGCAGGTGGGATTTTTTTAATTATCATTTATTGTCTAAAAGAAATGCACTACGAAATAACTGTGTACTCGGACCTAAGAGGTGAAATCAGGAAATATAGAATCTGTACTTTGGCAACTTCCCTGAATGATTTGATGGTGTCAATTTATCAAATAGCATAAAACTAAAGGATTTAAACTTTTATTTGATAGAATTTCTGCAAAAATGACCAATTTTGGCATTTTATGGTCAAAATAAGCATTTCATAGCTTTTTCAATTTTGATGCATAAGTGGCATTCTGACTTTCTATCTGACAGGTTTTTATGTGTCAATATTTGTGTTTCTATGCTTCAATCCAGTTGTATTACTCATTTGTGAACTCTGAATCTACAGAAAAGAAGATTATCTCGGACAATATGTGCAAAATGTGTTGTATATATGATCCTCGTCTAACGCTCTGTTTGGATCAAGTTAAATGTGAGGAGCTTGGAACATAAAAGTTGAAGTCCATTATAAAGACCTCACTAAATTTGTATAAAAAGCACTTAACAATGTCTTTTGTTCCTGTTTTATGTCACATAATATCTTTCTTTTCTTCTGTAGGATAGCAAGTGGTTCAAATATAAGCCTGTTGAGACTAAAATTGCATGCATGTTTTTCACTAAAAAGTGAAAAATCTTTGTATCAGACCATACTGTCTGCAAAAAAAGTTGAATGCAAGAGTCTTTTTGTGCTCAGATTTATTGTATCATGTCACCTGAGTATAGAAATGATAGAAAAGACACAAAATTTTATTTCCTATAGCTTCAATATGCATTTTTAAATGTAAATATGTGATACGGCTTAAATTGACCCTAAATTGTTTTCAGTCTTACTTGGCCTAAGACCCTTTTAAACTAATGTGATATGTTATTTGTAAGTTTTCTTTCCATTTAAAGTACATTAAATACATATGTAAGGATTATTTATAACCAAAAAGCTTTACAAATTTAAAATTGCTGGAAAATATTACATCTTCATGTAAGGCCCCCCCTTCATTGGAAAACCTCCATTTTTAGCCACAGGCTCATATAAATTTGACTTTTTAATAATTATGATAAGTCTGATAAATCAAATGAGTACTCTATTGCTTTTAATACATAATATATTATATATTAAGGCATTTCAAAAGTATTTTTTTGCAATATTTTAATTTTTTAAGCCCCAAATGTTGATAGTTGAAAATTTTCAATTTTAACGTCTAAATTTAACACGCAAAGTTGAATATAGAATTAGTCATATTGTTTATAATATAAATCCTATTGCCATGAAACTTTGTAAGCAGTCTTATAATTTATTAAGCTTTGGTCATACCAAGTTTCATTAAGATTGGTCAACTTTTTCTACCCTATTAGGTCCGGGTACACAGTTATCGTCCTTTGATTTTCGTTGTCCACGAATATAGTCCCTAGTGTGGACAGTGTGTTACTTGTCGATTTTTTTTATACCCCTTCCAAATTTATTTCTCCATGTTTTATGACTCAAATAGTAAGTAGGGGGGTGAAATGACACTGTAAAAAAATTTGGGTCATGAATTTTAAAGTAAAGTAGTGATTTGGTCCAGCTGAAAAATGTTAAAAATTAGCACTTCGGAAGCTGTCAAAAGATTTGAAGACCCCCTTAACATGAAATTGTCCATATTTTGAGTTAGAGCCGATGAAGTTTTCTATAATTTTGATATAATTTGTCCCAAAAGTAGTACAACACACTGTAAAAATATTATTGAGAAAGCGCAGGTGGGATTTTTTTAATTATCATTTATTGTCTAAAAGAAATGCACTACGAAATAACTGTGTACTCGGACCTAAGAGGTGAAATCAGGAAATATAGAATCTGTACTTTGGCAACTTCCCTGAATGATTTGATGGTGTCAATTTATCAAATAGCATAAAACTAAAGGATTTAAACTTTTATTTGATAGAATTTCTGCAAAAATGACCAATTTTGGCATTTTATGGTCAAAATAAGCATTTCATAGCTTTTTCAATTTTGATGCATAAGTGGCATTCTGACTTTCTATCTGACAGGTTTTTATGTGTCAATATTTGTGTTTCTATGCTTCAATCCAGTTGTATTACTCATTTGTGAACTCTGAATCTACAGAAAAGAAGATTATCTCGGACAATATGTGCAAAATGTGTTGTATATATGATCCTCGTCTAACGCTCTGTTTGGATCAAGTTAAATGTGAGGAGCTTGGAACATAAAAGTTGAAGTCCATTATAAAGACCTCACTAAATTTGTATAAAAAGCACTTAACAATGTCTTTTGTTCCTGTTTTATGTCACATAATATCTTTCTTTTCTTCTGTAGGATAGCAAGTGGTTCAAATATAAGCCTGTTGAGACTAAAATTGCATGCATGTTTTTCACTAAAAAGTGAAAAATCTTTGTATCAGACCATACTGTCTGCAAAAAAAGTTGAATGCAAGAGTCTTTTTGTGCTCAGATTTATTGTATCATGTCACCTGAGTATAGAAATGATAGAAAAGACACAAAATTTTATTTCCTATAGCTTCAATATGCATTTTTAAATGTAAATATGTGATACGGCTTAAATTGACCCTAAATTGTTTTCAGTCTTACTTGGCCTAAGACCCTTTTAAACTAATGTGATATGTTATTTGTAAGTTTTCTTTCCATTTAAAGTACATTAAATACATATGTAAGGATTATTTATAACCAAAAAGCTTTACAAATTTAAAATTGCTGGAAAATATTACATCTTCATGTAAGGCCCCCCCTTCATTGGAAAACCTCCATTTTTAGCCACAGGCTCATATAAATTTGACTTTTTAATAATTATGATAAGTCTGATAAATCAAATGAGTACTCTATTGCTTTTAATACATAATATATTATATATTAAGGCATTTCAAAAGTATTTTTTTGCAATATTTTAATTTTTTAAGCCCCAAATGTTGATAGTTGAAAATTTTCAATTTTAACGTCTAAATTTAACACGCAAAGTTGAATATAGAATTAGTCATATTGTTTATAATATAAATCCTATTGCCATGAAACTTTGTAAGCAGTCTTATAATTTATTAAGCTTTGGTCATACCAAGTTTCATTAAGATTGGTCAACTTTTTCTACCCTATTAGGTCCGGGTACACAGTTATCGTCCTTTGATTTTCGTTGTCCACGAATATAGTCCCTAGTGTGGACAGTGTGTTACTTGTCGATTTTTTTTATACCCCTTCCAAATTTATTTCTCCATGTTTTATGACTCAAATAGTAAGTAGGGGGGTGAAATGACACTGTAAAAAAATTTGGGTCATGAATTTTAAAGTAAAGTAGTGATTTGGTCCAGCTGAAAAATGTTAAAAATTAGCACTTCGGAAGCTGTCAAAAGATTTGAAGACCCCCTTAACATGAAATTGTCCATATTTTGAGTTAGAGCCGATGAAGTTTTCTATAATTTTGATATAATTTGTCCCAAAAGTAGTACAACACACTGTAAAAATATTATTGAGAAAGCGCAGGTGGGATTTTTTTAATTATCATTTATTGTCTAAAAGAAATGCACTACGAAATAACTGTGTACTCGGACCTAAGAGGTGAAATCAGGAAATATAGAATCTGTACTTTGGCAACTTCCCTGAATGATTTGATGGTGTCAATTTATCAAATAGCATAAAACTAAAGGATTTAAACTTTTATTTGATAGAATTTCTGCAAAAATGACCAATTTTGGCATTTTATGGTCAAAATAAGCATTTCATAGCTTTTTCAATTTTGATGCATAAGTGGCATTCTGACTTTCTATCTGACAGGTTTTTATGTGTCAATATTTGTGTTTCTATGCTTCAATCCAGTTGTATTACTCATTTGTGAACTCTGAATCTACAGAAAAGAAGATTATCTCGGACAATATGTGCAAAATGTGTTGTATATATGATCCTCGTCTAACGCTCTGTTTGGATCAAGTTAAATGTGAGGAGCTTGGAACATAAAAGTTGAAGTCCATTATAAAGACCTCACTAAATTTGTATAAAAAGCACTTAACAATGTCTTTTGTTCCTGTTTTATGTCACATAATATCTTTCTTTTCTTCTGTAGGATAGCAAGTGGTTCAAATATAAGCCTGTTGAGACTAAAATTGCATGCATGTTTTTCACTAAAAAGTGAAAAATCTTTGTATCAGACCATACTGTCTGCAAAAAAAGTTGAATGCAAGAGTCTTTTTGTGCTCAGATTTATTGTATCATGTCACCTGAGTATAGAAATGATAGAAAAGACACAAAATTTTATTTCCTATAGCTTCAATATGCATTTTTAAATGTAAATATGTGATACGGCTTAAATTGACCCTAAATTGTTTTCAGTCTTACTTGGCCTAAGACCCTTTTAAACTAATGTGATATGTTATTTGTAAGTTTTCTTTCCATTTAAAGTACATTAAATACATATGTAAGGATTATTTATAACCAAAAAGCTTTACAAATTTAAAATTGCTGGAAAATATTACATCTTCATGTAAGGCCCCCCCTTCATTGGAAAACCTCCATTTTTAGCCACAGGCTCATATAAATTTGACTTTTTAATAATTATGATAAGTCTGATAAATCAAATGAGTACTCTATTGCTTTTAATACATAATATATTATATATTAAGGCATTTCAAAAGTATTTTTTTGCAATATTTTAATTTTTTAAGCCCCAAATGTTGATAGTTGAAAATTTTCAATTTTAACGTCTAAATTTAACACGCAAAGTTGAATATAGAATTAGTCATATTGTTTATAATATAAATCCTATTGCCATGAAACTTTGTAAGCAGTCTTATAATTTATTAAGCTTTGGTCATACCAAGTTTCATTAAGATTGGTCAACTTTTTCTACCCTATTAGGTCCGGGTACACAGTTATCGTCCTTTGATTTTCGTTGTCCACGAATATAGTCCCTAGTGTGGACAGTGTGTTACTTGTCGATTTTTTTTATACCCCTTCCAAATTTATTTCTCCATGTTTTATGACTCAAATAGTAAGTAGGGGGGTGAAATGACACTGTAAAAAAATTTGGGTCATGAATTTTAAAGTAAAGTAGTGATTTGGTCCAGCTGAAAAATGTTAAAAATTAGCACTTCGGAAGCTGTCAAAAGATTTGAAGACCCCCTTAACATGAAATTGTCCATATTTTGAGTTAGAGCCGATGAAGTTTTCTATAATTTTGATATAATTTGTCCCAAAAGTAGTACAACACACTGTAAAAATATTATTGAGAAAGCGCAGGTGGGATTTTTTTAATTATCATTTATTGTCTAAAAGAAATGCACTACGAAATAACTGTGTACTCGGACCTAAGAGGTGAAATCAGGAAATATAGAATCTGTACTTTGGCAACTTCCCTGAATGATTTGATGGTGTCAATTTATCAAATAGCATAAAACTAAAGGATTTAAACTTTTATTTGATAGAATTTCTGCAAAAATGACCAATTTTGGCATTTTATGGTCAAAATAAGCATTTCATAGCTTTTTCAATTTTGATGCATAAGTGGCATTCTGACTTTCTATCTGACAGGTTTTTATGTGTCAATATTTGTGTTTCTATGCTTCAATCCAGTTGTATTACTCATTTGTGAACTCTGAATCTACAGAAAAGAAGATTATCTCGGACAATATGTGCAAAATGTGTTGTATATATGATCCTCGTCTAACGCTCTGTTTGGATCAAGTTAAATGTGAGGAGCTTGGAACATAAAAGTTGAAGTCCATTATAAAGACCTCACTAAATTTGTATAAAAAGCACTTAACAATGTCTTTTGTTCCTGTTTTATGTCACATAATATCTTTCTTTTCTTCTGTAGGATAGCAAGTGGTTCAAATATAAGCCTGTTGAGACTAAAATTGCATGCATGTTTTTCACTAAAAAGTGAAAAATCTTTGTATCAGACCATACTGTCTGCAAAAAAAGTTGAATGCAAGAGTCTTTTTGTGCTCAGATTTATTGTATCATGTCACCTGAGTATAGAAATGATAGAAAAGACACAAAATTTTATTTCCTATAGCTTCAATATGCATTTTTAAATGTAAATATGTGATACGGCTTAAATTGACCCTAAATTATTTTCAGTCTTACTTGGCCTAAGACCCTTTTAAACTAATGTGATATGTTATTTGTAAGTTTTCTTTCCATTTAAAGTACATTAAATACATATGTAAGGATTATTTATAACCAAAAAGCTTTACAAATTTAAAATTGCTGGAAAATATTACATCTTCATGTAAGGCCCCCCCTTCATTGGAAAACCTCCATTTTTAGCCACAGGCTCATATAAATTTGACTTTTTAATAATTATGATAAGTCTGATAAATCAAATGAGTACTCTATTGCTTTTAATACATAATATATTATATATTAAGGCATTTCAAAAGTATTTTTTTGCAATATTTTAATTTTTTAAGCCCCAAATGTTGATAGTTGAAAATTTTCAATTTTAACGTCTAAATTTAACACGCAAAGTTGAATATAGAATTAGTCATATTGTTTATAATATAAATCCTATTGCCATGAAACTTTGTAAGCAGTCTTATAATTTATTAAGCTTTGGTCATACCAAGTTTCATTAAGATTGGTCAACTTTTTCTACCCTATTAGGTCCGGGTACACAGTTATCGTCCTTTGATTTTCGTTGTCCACGAATATAGTCCCTAGTGTGGACAGTGTGTTACTTGTCGATTTTTTTTATACCCCTTCCAAATTTATTTCTCCATGTTTTATGACTCAAATAGTAAGTAGGGGGGTGAAATGACACTGTAAAAAAATTTGGGTCATGAATTTTAAAGTAAAGTAGTGATTTGGTCCAGCTGAAAAATGTTAAAAATTAGCACTTCGGAAGCTGTCAAAAGATTTGAAGACCCCCTTAACATGAAATTGTCCATATTTTGAGTTAGAGCCGATGAAGTTTTCTATAATTTTGATATAATTTGTCCCAAAAGTAGTACAACACACTGTAAAAATATTATTGAGAAAGCGCAGGTGGGATTTTTTTAATTATCATTTATTGTCTAAAAGAAATGCACTACGAAATAACTGTGTACTCGGACCTAAGAGGTGAAATCAGGAAATATAGAATCTGTACTTTGGCAACTTCCCTGAATGATTTGATGGTGTCAATTTATCAAATAGCATAAAACTAAAGGATTTAAACTTTTATTTGATAGAATTTCTGCAAAAATGACCAATTTTGGCATTTTATGGTCAAAATAAGCATTTCATAGCTTTTTCAATTTTGATGCATAAGTGGCATTCTGACTTTCTATCTGACAGGTTTTTATGTGTCAATATTTGTGTTTCTATGCTTCAATCCAGTTGTATTACTCATTTGTGAACTCTGAATCTACAGAAAAGAAGATTATCTCGGACAATATGTGCAAAATGTGTTGTATATATGATCCTCGTCTAACGCTCTGTTTGGATCAAGTTAAATGTGAGGAGCTTGGAACATAAAAGTTGAAGTCCATTATAAAGACCTCACTAAATTTGTATAAAAAGCACTTAACAATGTCTTTTGTTCCTGTTTTATGTCACATAATATCTTTCTTTTCTTCTGTAGGATAGCAAGTGGTTCAAATATAAGCCTGTTGAGACTAAAATTGCATGCATGTTTTTCACTAAAAAGTGAAAAATCTTTGTATCAGACCATACTGTCTGCAAAAAAAGTTGAATGCAAGAGTCTTTTTGTGCTCAGATTTATTGTATCATGTCACCTGAGTATAGAAATGATAGAAAAGACACAAAATTTTATTTCCTATAGCTTCAATATGCATTTTTAAATGTAAATATGTGATACGGCTTAAATTGACCCTAAATTATTTTCAGTCTTACTTGGCCTAAGACCCTTTTAAACTAATGTGATATGTTATTTGTAAGTTTTCTTTCCATTTAAAGTACATTAAATACATATGTAAGGATTATTTATAACCAAAAAGCTTTACAAATTTAAAATTGCTGGAAAATATTACATCTTCATGTAAGGCCCCCCCTTCATTGGAAAACCTCCATTTTTAGCCACAGGCTCATATAAATTTGACTTTTTAATAATTATGATAAGTCTGATAAATCAAATGAGTACTCTATTGCTTTTAATACATAATATATTATATATTAAGGCATTTCAAAAGTATTTTTTTGCAATATTTTAATTTTTTAAGCCCCAAATGTTGATAGTTGAAAATTTTCAATTTTAACGTCTAAATTTAACACGCAAAGTTGAATATAGAATTAGTCATATTGTTTATAATATAAATCCTATTGCCATGAAACTTTGTAAGCAGTCTTATAATTTATTAAGCTTTGGTCATACCAAGTTTCATTAAGATTGGTCAACTTTTTCTACCCTATTAGGTCCGGGTACACAGTTATCGTCCTTTGATTTTCGTTGTCCACGAATATAGTCCCTAGTGTGGACAGTGTGTTACTTGTCGATTTTTTTTATACCCCTTCCAAATTTATTTCTCCATGTTTTATGACTCAAATAGTAAGTAGGGGGGTGAAATGACACTGTAAAAAAATTTGGGTCATGAATTTTAAAGTAAAGTAGTGATTTGGTCCAGCTGAAAAATGTTAAAAATTAGCACTTCGGAAGCTGTCAAAAGATTTGAAGACCCCCTTAACATGAAATTGTCCATATTTTGAGTTAGAGCCGATGAAGTTTTCTATAATTTTGATATAATTTGTCCCAAAAGTAGTACAACACACTGTAAAAATATTATTGAGAAAGCGCAGGTGGGATTTTTTTAATTATCATTTATTGTCTAAAAGAAATGCACTACGAAATAACTGTGTACTCGGACCTAAGAGGTGAAATCAGGAAATATAGAATCTGTACTTTGGCAACTTCCCTGAATGATTTGATGGTGTCAATTTATCAAATAGCATAAAACTAAAGGATTTAAACTTTTATTTGATAGAATTTCTGCAAAAATGACCAATTTTGGCATTTTATGGTCAAAATAAGCATTTCATAGCTTTTTCAATTTTGATGCATAAGTGGCATTCTGACTTTCTATCTGACAGGTTTTTATGTGTCAATATTTGTGTTTCTATGCTTCAATCCAGTTGTATTACTCATTTGTGAACTCTGAATCTACAGAAAAGAAGATTATCTCGGACAATATGTGCAAAATGTGTTGTATATATGATCCTCGTCTAACGCTCTGTTTGGATCAAGTTAAATGTGAGGAGCTTGGAACATAAAAGTTGAAGTCCATTATAAAGACCTCACTAAATTTGTATAAAAAGCACTTAACAATGTCTTTTGTTCCTGTTTTATGTCACATAATATCTTTCTTTTCTTCTGTAGGATAGCAAGTGGTTCAAATATAAGCCTGTTGAGACTAAAATTGCATGCATGTTTTTCACTAAAAAGTGAAAAATCTTTGTATCAGACCATACTGTCTGCAAAAAAAGTTGAATGCAAGAGTCTTTTTGTGCTCAGATTTATTGTATCATGTCACCTGAGTATAGAAATGATAGAAAAGACACAAAATTTTATTTCCTATAGCTTCAATATGCATTTTTAAATGTAAATATGTGATACGGCTTAAATTGACCCTAAATTATTTTCAGTCTTACTTGGCCTAAGACCCTTTTAAACTAATGTGATATGTTATTTGTAAGTTTTCTTTCCATTTAAAGTACATTAAATACATATGTAAGGATTATTTATAACCAAAAAGCTTTACAAATTTAAAATTGCTGGAAAATATTACATCTTCATGTAAGGCCCCCCCTTCATTGGAAAACCTCCATTTTTAGCCACAGGCTCATATAAATTTGACTTTTTAATAATTATGATAAGTCTGATAAATCAAATGAGTACTCTATTGCTTTTAATACATAATATATTATATATTAAGGCATTTCAAAAGTATTTTTTTGCAATATTTTAATTTTTTAAGCCCCAAATGTTGATAGTTGAAAATTTTCAATTTTAACGTCTAAATTTAACACGCAAAGTTGAATATAGAATTAGTCATATTGTTTATAATATAAATCCTATTGCCATGAAACTTTGTAAGCAGTCTTATAATTTATTAAGCTTTGGTCATACCAAGTTTCATTAAGATTGGTCAACTTTTTCTACCCTATTAGGTCCGGGTACACAGTTATCGTCCTTTGATTTTCGTTGTCCACGAATATAGTCCCTAGTGTGGACAGTGTGTTACTTGTCGATTTTTTTTATACCCCTTCCAAATTTATTTCTCCATGTTTTATGACTCAAATAGTAAGTAGGGGGGTGAAATGACACTGTAAAAAAATTTGGGTCATGAATTTTAAAGTAAAGTAGTGATTTGGTCCAGCTGAAAAATGTTAAAAATTAGCACTTCGGAAGCTGTCAAAAGATTTGAAGACCCCCTTAACATGAAATTGTCCATATTTTGAGTTAGAGCCGATGAAGTTTTCTATAATTTTGATATAATTTGTCCCAAAAGTAGTACAACACACTGTAAAAATATTATTGAGAAAGCGCAGGTGGGATTTTTTTAATTATCATTTATTGTCTAAAAGAAATGCACTACGAAATAACTGTGTACTCGGACCTAAGAGGTGAAATCAGGAAATATAGAATCTGTACTTTGGCAACTTCCCTGAATGATTTGATGGTGTCAATTTATCAAATAGCATAAAACTAAAGGATTTAAACTTTTATTTGATAGAATTTCTGCAAAAATGACCAATTTTGGCATTTTATGGTCAAAATAAGCATTTCATAGCTTTTTCAATTTTGATGCATAAGTGGCATTCTGACTTTCTATCTGACAGGTTTTTATGTGTCAATATTTGTGTTTCTATGCTTCAATCCAGTTGTATTACTCATTTGTGAACTCTGAATCTACAGAAAAGAAGATTATCTCGGACAATATGTGCAAAATGTGTTGTATATATGATCCTCGTCTAACGCTCTGTTTGGATCAAGTTAAATGTGAGGAGCTTGGAACATAAAAGTTGAAGTCCATTATAAAGACCTCACTAAATTTGTATAAAAAGCACTTAACAATGTCTTTTGTTCCTGTTTTATGTCACATAATATCTTTCTTTTCTTCTGTAGGATAGCAAGTGGTTCAAATATAAGCCTGTTGAGACTAAAATTGCATGCATGTTTTTCACTAAAAAGTGAAAAATCTTTGTATCAGACCATACTGTCTGCAAAAAAAGTTGAATGCAAGAGTCTTTTTGTGCTCAGATTTATTGTATCATGTCACCTGAGTATAGAAATGATAGAAAAGACACAAAATTTTATTTCCTATAGCTTCAATATGCATTTTTAAATGTAAATATGTGATACGGCTTAAATTGACCCTAAATTATTTTCAGTCTTACTTGGCCTAAGACCCTTTTAAACTAATGTGATATGTTATTTGTAAGTTTTCTTTCCATTTAAAGTACATTAAATACATATGTAAGGATTATTTATAACCAAAAAGCTTTACAAATTTAAAATTGCTGGAAAATATTACATCTTCATGTAAGGCCCCCCCTTCATTGGAAAACCTCCATTTTTAGCCACAGGCTCATATAAATTTGACTTTTTAATAATTATGATAAGTCTGATAAATCAAATGAGTACTCTATTGCTTTTAATACATAATATATTATATATTAAGGCATTTCAAAAGTATTTTTTTGCAATATTTTAATTTTTTAAGCCCCAAATGTTGATAGTTGAAAATTTTCAATTTTAACGTCTAAATTTAACACGCAAAGTTGAATATAGAATTAGTCATATTGTTTATAATATAAATCCTATTGCCATGAAACTTTGTAAGCAGTCTTATAATTTATTAAGCTTTGGTCATACCAAGTTTCATTAAGATTGGTCAACTTTTTCTACCCTATTAGGTCCGGGTACACAGTTATCGTCCTTTGATTTTCGTTGTCCACGAATATAGTCCCTAGTGTGGACAGTGTGTTACTTGTCGATTTTTTTTATACCCCTTCCAAATTTATTTCTCCATGTTTTATGACTCAAATAGTAAGTAGGGGGGTGAAATGACACTGTAAAAAAATTTGGGTCATGAATTTTAAAGTAAAGTAGTGATTTGGTCCAGCTGAAAAATGTTAAAAATTAGCACTTCGGAAGCTGTCAAAAGATTTGAAGACCCCCTTAACATGAAATTGTCCATATTTTGAGTTAGAGCCGATGAAGTTTTCTATAATTTTGATATAATTTGTCCCAAAAGTAGTACAACACACTGTAAAAATATTATTGAGAAAGCGCAGGTGGGATTTTTTTAATTATCATTTATTGTCTAAAAGAAATGCACTACGAAATAACTGTGTACTCGGACCTAAGAGGTGAAATCAGGAAATATAGAATCTGTACTTTGGCAACTTCCCTGAATGATTTGATGGTGTCAATTTATCAAATAGCATAAAACTAAAGGATTTAAACTTTTATTTGATAGAATTTCTGCAAAAATGACCAATTTTGGCATTTTATGGTCAAAATAAGCATTTCATAGCTTTTTCAATTTTGATGCATAAGTGGCATTCTGACTTTCTATCTGACAGGTTTTTATGTGTCAATATTTGTGTTTCTATGCTTCAATCCAGTTGTATTACTCATTTGTGAACTCTGAATCTACAGAAAAGAAGATTATCTCGGACAATATGTGCAAAATGTGTTGTATATATGATCCTCGTCTAACGCTCTGTTTGGATCAAGTTAAATGTGAGGAGCTTGGAACATAAAAGTTGAAGTCCATTATAAAGACCTCACTAAATTTGTATAAAAAGCACTTAACAATGTCTTTTGTTCCTGTTTTATGTCACATAATATCTTTCTTTTCTTCTGTAGGATAGCAAGTGGTTCAAATATAAGCCTGTTGAGACTAAAATTGCATGCATGTTTTTCACTAAAAAGTGAAAAATCTTTGTATCAGACCATACTGTCTGCAAAAAAAGTTGAATGCAAGAGTCTTTTTGTGCTCAGATTTATTGTATCATGTCACCTGAGTATAGAAATGATAGAAAAGACACAAAATTTTATTTCCTATAGCTTCAATATGCATTTTTAAATGTAAATATGTGATACGGCTTAAATTGACCCTAAATTATTTTCAGTCTTACTTGGCCTAAGACCCTTTTAAACTAATGTGATATGTTATTTGTAAGTTTTCTTTCCATTTAAAGTACATTAAATACATATGTAAGGATTATTTATAACCAAAAAGCTTTACAAATTTAAAATTGCTGGAAAATATTACATCTTCATGTAAGGCCCCCCCTTCATTGGAAAACCTCCATTTTTAGCCACAGGCTCATATAAATTTGACTTTTTAATAATTATGATAAGTCTGATAAATCAAATGAGTACTCTATTGCTTTTAATACATAATATATTATATATTAAGGCATTTCAAAAGTATTTTTTTGCAATATTTTAATTTTTTAAGCCCCAAATGTTGATAGTTGAAAATTTTCAATTTTAACGTCTAAATTTAACACGCAAAGTTGAATATAGAATTAGTCATATTGTTTATAATATAAATCCTATTGCCATGAAACTTTGTAAGCAGTCTTATAATTTATTAAGCTTTGGTCATACCAAGTTTCATTAAGATTGGTCAACTTTTTCTACCCTATTAGGTCCGGGTACACAGTTATCGTCCTTTGATTTTCGTTGTCCACGAATATAGTCCCTAGTGTGGACAGTGTGTTACTTGTCGATTTTTTTTATACCCCTTCCAAATTTATTTCTCCATGTTTTATGACTCAAATAGTAAGTAGGGGGGTGAAATGACACTGTAAAAAAATTTGGGTCATGAATTTTAAAGTAAAGTAGTGATTTGGTCCAGCTGAAAAATGTTAAAAATTAGCACTTCGGAAGCTGTCAAAAGATTTGAAGACCCCCTTAACATGAAATTGTCCATATTTTGAGTTAGAGCCGATGAAGTTTTCTATAATTTTGATATAATTTGTCCCAAAAGTAGTACAACACACTGTAAAAATATTATTGAGAAAGCGCAGGTGGGATTTTTTTAATTATCATTTATTGTCTAAAAGAAATGCACTACGAAATAACTGTGTACTCGGACCTAAGAGGTGAAATCAGGAAATATAGAATCTGTACTTTGGCAACTTCCCTGAATGATTTGATGGTGTCAATTTATCAAATAGCATAAAACTAAAGGATTTAAACTTTTATTTGATAGAATTTCTGCAAAAATGACCAATTTTGGCATTTTATGGTCAAAATAAGCATTTCATAGCTTTTTCAATTTTGATGCATAAGTGGCATTCTGACTTTCTATCTGACAGGTTTTTATGTGTCAATATTTGTGTTTCTATGCTTCAATCCAGTTGTATTACTCATTTGTGAACTCTGAATCTACAGAAAAGAAGATTATCTCGGACAATATGTGCAAAATGTGTTGTATATATGATCCTCGTCTAACGCTCTGTTTGGATCAAGTTAAATGTGAGGAGCTTGGAACATAAAAGTTGAAGTCCATTATAAAGACCTCACTAAATTTGTATAAAAAGCACTTAACAATGTCTTTTGTTCCTGTTTTATGTCACATAATATCTTTCTTTTCTTCTGTAGGATAGCAAGTGGTTCAAATATAAGCCTGTTGAGACTAAAATTGCATGCATGTTTTTCACTAAAAAGTGAAAAATCTTTGTATCAGACCATACTGTCTGCAAAAAAAGTTGAATGCAAGAGTCTTTTTGTGCTCAGATTTATTGTATCATGTCACCTGAGTATAGAAATGATAGAAAAGACACAAAATTTTATTTCCTATAGCTTCAATATGCATTTTTAAATGTAAATATGTGATACGGCTTAAATTGACCCTAAATTATTTTCAGTCTTACTTGGCCTAAGACCCTTTTAAACTAATGTGATATGTTATTTGTAAGTTTTCTTTCCATTTAAAGTACATTAAATACATATGTAAGGATTATTTATAACCAAAAAGCTTTACAAATTTAAAATTGCTGGAAAATATTACATCTTCATGTAAGGCCCCCCCTTCATTGGAAAACCTCCATTTTTAGCCACAGGCTCATATAAATTTGACTTTTTAATAATTATGATAAGTCTGATAAATCAAATGAGTACTCTATTGCTTTTAATACATAATATATTATATATTAAGGCATTTCAAAAGTATTTTTTTGCAATATTTTAATTTTTTAAGCCCCAAATGTTGATAGTTGAAAATTTTCAATTTTAACGTCTAAATTTAACACGCAAAGTTGAATATAGAATTAGTCATATTGTTTATAATATAAATCCTATTGCCATGAAACTTTGTAAGCAGTCTTATAATTTATTAAGCTTTGGTCATACCAAGTTTCATTAAGATTGGTCAACTTTTTCTACCCGATTAGGTCCGGGTACACAGTTATCGTCCTTTGATTTTCGTTGTCCACGAATATAGTCCCTAGTGTGGACAGTGTGTTACTTGTCGATTTTTTTTATACCCCTTCCAAATTTATTTCTCCATGTTTTATGACTCAAATAGTAAGTAGGGGGGTGAAATGACACTGTAAAAAAATTTGGGTCATGAATTTTAAAGTAAAGTAGTGATTTGGTCCAGCTGAAAAATGTTAAAAATTAGCACTTCGGAAGCTGTCAAAAGATTTGAAGACCCCCTTAACATGAAATTGTCCATATTTTGAGTTAGAGCCGATGAAGTTTTCTATAATTTTGATATAATTTGTCCCAAAAGTAGTACAACACACTGTAAAAATATTATTGAGAAAGCGCAGGTGGGATTTTTTTAATTATCATTTATTGTCTAAAAGAAATGCACTACGAAATAACTGTGTACTCGGACCTAAGAGGTGAAATCAGGAAATATAGAATCTGTACTTTGGCAACTTCCCTGAATGATTTGATGGTGTCAATTTATCAAATAGCATAAAACTAAAGGATTTAAACTTTTATTTGATAGAATTTCTGCAAAAATGACCAATTTTGGCATTTTATGGTCAAAATAAGCATTTCATAGCTTTTTCAATTTTGATGCATAAGTGGCATTCTGACTTTCTATCTGACAGGTTTTTATGTGTCAATATTTGTGTTTCTATGCTTCAATCCAGTTGTATTACTCATTTGTGAACTCTGAATCTACAGAAAAGAAGATTATCTCGGACAATATGTGCAAAATGTGTTGTATATATGATCCTCGTCTAACGCTCTGTTTGGATCAAGTTAAATGTGAGGAGCTTGGAACATAAAAGTTGAAGTCCATTATAAAGACCTCACTAAATTTGTATAAAAAGCACTTAACAATGTCTTTTGTTCCTGTTTTATGTCACATAATATCTTTCTTTTCTTCTGTAGGATAGCAAGTGGTTCAAATATAAGCCTGTTGAGACTAAAATTGCATGCATGTTTTTCACTAAAAAGTGAAAAATCTTTGTATCAGACCATACTGTCTGCAAAAAAAGTTGAATGCAAGAGTCTTTTTGTGCTCAGATTTATTGTATCATGTCACCTGAGTATAGAAATGATAGAAAAGACACAAAATTTTATTTCCTATAGCTTCAATATGCATTTTTAAATGTAAATATGTGATACGGCTTAAATTGACCCTAAATTATTTTCAGTCTTACTTGGCCTAAGACCCTTTTAAACTAATGTGATATGTTATTTGTAAGTTTTCTTTCCATTTAAAGTACATTAAATACATATGTAAGGATTATTTATAACCAAAAAGCTTTACAAATTTAAAATTGCTGGAAAATATTACATCTTCATGTAAGGCCCCCCCTTCATTGGAAAACCTCCATTTTTAGCCACAGGCTCATATAAATTTGACTTTTTAATAATTATGATAAGTCTGATAAATCAAATGAGTACTCTATTGCTTTTAATACATAATATATTATATATTAAGGCATTTCAAAAGTATTTTTTTGCAATATTTTAATTTTTTAAGCCCCAAATGTTGATAGTTGAAAATTTTCAATTTTAACGTCTAAATTTAACACGCAAAGTTGAATATAGAATTAGTCATATTGTTTATAATATAAATCCTATTGCCATGAAACTTTGTAAGCAGTCTTATAATTTATTAAGCTTTGGTCATACCAAGTTTCATTAAGATTGGTCAACTTTTTCTACCCTATTAGGTCCGGGTACACAGTTATCGTCCTTTGATTTTCGTTGTCCACGAATATAGTCCCTAGTGTGGACAGTGTGTTACTTGTCGATTTTTTTTATACCCCTTCCAAATTTATTTCTCCATGTTTTATGACTCAAATAGTAAGTAGGGGGGTGAAATGACACTGTAAAAAAATTTGGGTCATGAATTTTAAAGTAAAGTAGTGATTTGGTCCAGCTGAAAAATGTTAAAAATTAGCACTTCGGAAGCTGTCAAAAGATTTGAAGACCCCCTTAACATGAAATTGTCCATATTTTGAGTTAGAGCCGATGAAGTTTTCTATAATTTTGATATAATTTGTCCCAAAAGTAGTACAACACACTGTAAAAATATTATTGAGAAAGCGCAGGTGGGATTTTTTTAATTATCATTTATTGTCTAAAAGAAATGCACTACGAAATAACTGTGTACTCGGACCTAAGAGGTGAAATCAGGAAATATAGAATCTGTACTTTGGCAACTTCCCTGAATGATTTGATGGTGTCAATTTATCAAATAGCATAAAACTAAAGGATTTAAACTTTTATTTGATAGAATTTCTGCAAAAATGACCAATTTTGGCATTTTATGGTCAAAATAAGCATTTCATAGCTTTTTCAATTTTGATGCATAAGTGGCATTCTGACTTTCTATCTGACAGGTTTTTATGTGTCAATATTTGTGTTTCTATGCTTCAATCCAGTTGTATTACTCATTTGTGAACTCTGAATCTACAGAAAAGAAGATTATCTCGGACAATATGTGCAAAATGTGTTGTATATATGATCCTCGTCTAACGCTCTGTTTGGATCAAGTTAAATGTGAGGAGCTTGGAACATAAAAGTTGAAGTCCATTATAAAGACCTCACTAAATTTGTATAAAAAGCACTTAACAATGTCTTTTGTTCCTGTTTTATGTCACATAATATCTTTCTTTTCTTCTGTAGGATAGCAAGTGGTTCAAATATAAGCCTGTTGAGACTAAAATTGCATGCATGTTTTTCACTAAAAAGTGAAAAATCTTTGTATCAGACCATACTGTCTGCAAAAAAAGTTGAATGCAAGAGTCTTTTTGTGCTCAGATTTATTGTATCATGTCACCTGAGTATAGAAATGATAGAAAAGACACAAAATTTTATTTCCTATAGCTTCAATATGCATTTTTAAATGTAAATATGTGATACGGCTTAAATTGACCCTAAATTATTTTCAGTCTTACTTGGCCTAAGACCCTTTTAAACTAATGTGATATGTTATTTGTAAGTTTTCTTTCCATTTAAAGTACATTAAATACATATGTAAGGATTATTTATAACCAAAAAGCTTTACAAATTTAAAATTGCTGGAAAATATTACATCTTCATGTAAGGCCCCCCCTTCATTGGAAAACCTCCATTTTTAGCCACAGGCTCATATAAATTTGACTTTTTAATAATTATGATAAGTCTGATAAATCAAATGAGTACTCTATTGCTTTTAATACATAATATATTATATATTAAGGCATTTCAAAAGTATTTTTTTGCAATATTTTAATTTTTTAAGCCCCAAATGTTGATAGTTGAAAATTTTCAATTTTAACGTCTAAATTTAACACGCAAAGTTGAATATAGAATTAGTCATATTGTTTATAATATAAATCCTATTGCCATGAAACTTTGTAAGCAGTCTTATAATTTATTAAGCTTTGGTCATACCAAGTTTCATTAAGATTGGTCAACTTTTTCTACCCTATTAGGTCCGGGTACACAGTTATCGTCCTTTGATTTTCGTTGTCCACGAATATAGTCCCTAGTGTGGACAGTGTGTTACTTGTCGATTTTTTTTATACCCCTTCCAAATTTATTTCTCCATGTTTTATGACTCAAATAGTAAGTAGGGGGGTGAAATGACACTGTAAAAAAATTTGGGTCATGAATTTTAAAGTAAAGTAGTGATTTGGTCCAGCTGAAAAATGTTAAAAATTAGCACTTCGGAAGCTGTCAAAAGATTTGAAGACCCCCTTAACATGAAATTGTCCATATTTTGAGTTAGAGCCGATGAAGTTTTCTATAATTTTGATATAATTTGTCCCAAAAGTAGTACAACACACTGTAAAAATATTATTGAGAAAGCGCAGGTGGGATTTTTTTAATTATCATTTATTGTCTAAAAGAAATGCACTACGAAATAACTGTGTACTCGGACCTAAGAGGTGAAATCAGGAAATATAGAATCTGTACTTTGGCAACTTCCCTGAATGATTTGATGGTGTCAATTTATCAAATAGCATAAAACTAAAGGATTTAAACTTTTATTTGATAGAATTTCTGCAAAAATGACCAATTTTGGCATTTTATGGTCAAAATAAGCATTTCATAGCTTTTTCAATTTTGATGCATAAGTGGCATTCTGACTTTCTATCTGACAGGTTTTTATGTGTCAATATTTGTGTTTCTATGCTTCAATCCAGTTGTATTACTCATTTGTGAACTCTGAATCTACAGAAAAGAAGATTATCTCGGACAATATGTGCAAAATGTGTTGTATATATGATCCTCGTCTAACGCTCTGTTTGGATCAAGTTAAATGTGAGGAGCTTGGAACATAAAAGTTGAAGTCCATTATAAAGACCTCACTAAATTTGTATAAAAAGCACTTAACAATGTCTTTTGTTCCTGTTTTATGTCACATAATATCTTTCTTTTCTTCTGTAGGATAGCAAGTGGTTCAAATATAAGCCTGTTGAGACTAAAATTGCATGCATGTTTTTCACTAAAAAGTGAAAAATCTTTGTATCAGACCATACTGTCTGCAAAAAAAGTTGAATGCAAGAGTCTTTTTGTGCTCAGATTTATTGTATCATGTCACCTGAGTATAGAAATGATAGAAAAGACACAAAATTTTATTTCCTATAGCTTCAATATGCATTTTTAAATGTAAATATGTGATACGGCTTAAATTGACCCTAAATTATTTTCAGTCTTACTTGGCCTAAGACCCTTTTAAACTAATGTGATATGTTATTTGTAAGTTTTCTTTCCATTTAAAGTACATTAAATACATATGTAAGGATTATTTATAACCAAAAAGCTTTACAAATTTAAAATTGCTGGAAAATATTACATCTTCATGTAAGGCCCCCCTTCATTGGAAAACCTCCATTTTTAGCCACAGGCTCATATAAATTTGACTTTTTAATAATTATGATAAGTCTGATAAATCAAATGAGTACTCTATTGCTTTTAATACATAATATATTATATATTAAGGCATTTCAAAAGTATTTTTTTGCAATATTTTAATTTTTTAAGCCCCAAATGTTGATAGTTGAAAATTTTCAATTTTAACGTCTAAATTTGACACGCAAAGTTGAATATAGAATTAGTCATATTGTTTATAATATAAATCCTATTGCCATGAAACTTTGTAAGCAGTCTTATAATTTATTAAGCTTTGGTCATACCAAGTTTCATTAAGATTGGTCAACTTTTTCTACCCTATTAGGTCCGGGTACACAGTTATCGTCCTTTGATTTTCGTTGTCCACGAATATAGTCCCTAGTGTGGACAGTGTGTTACTTGTCGATTTTTTTTATACCCCTTCCAAATTTATTTCTCCATGTTTTATGACTCAAATAGTAAGTAGGGGGGTGAAATGACACTGTAAAAAAATTTGGGTCATGAATTTTAAAGTAAAGTAGTGATTTGGTCCAGCTGAAAAATGTTAAAAATTAGCACTTCGGAAGCTGTCAAAAGATTTGAAGACCCCCTTAACATGAAATTGTCCATATTTTGAGTTAGAGCCGATGAAGTTTTCTATAATTTTGATATAATTTGTCCCAAAAGTAGTACAACACACTGTAAAAATATTATTGAGAAAGCGCAGGTGGGATTTTTTTAATTATCATTTATTGTCTAAAAGAAATGCACTACGAAATAACTGTGTACTCGGACCTAAGAGGTGAAATCAGGAAATATAGAATCTGTACTTTGGCAACTTCCCTGAATGATTTGATGGTGTCAATTTATCAAATAGCATAAAACTAAAGGATTTAAACTTTTATTTGATAGAATTTCTGCAAAAATGACCAATTTTGGCATTTTATGGTCAAAATAAGCATTTCATAGCTTTTTCAATTTTGATGCATAAGTGGCATTCTGACTTTCTATCTGACAGGTTTTTATGTGTCAATATTTGTGTTTCTATGCTTCAATCCAGTTGTATTACTCATTTGTGAACTCTGAATCTACAGAAAAGAAGATTATCTCGGACAATATGTGCAAAATGTGTTGTATATATGATCCTCGTCTAACGCTCTGTTTGGATCAAGTTAAATGTGAGGAGCTTGGAACATAAAAGTTGAAGTCCATTATAAAGACCTCACTAAATTTGTATAAAAAGCACTTAACAATGTCTTTTGTTCCTGTTTTATGTCACATAATATCTTTCTTTTCTTCTGTAGGATAGCAAGTGGTTCAAATATAAGCCTGTTGAGACTAAAATTGCATGCATGTTTTTCACTAAAAAGTGAAAAATCTTTGTATCAGACCATACTGTCTGCAAAAAAAGTTGAATGCAAGAGTCTTTTTGTGCTCAGATTTATTGTATCATGTCACCTGAGTATAGAAATGATAGAAAAGACACAAAATTTTATTTCCTATAGCTTCAATATGCATTTTTAAATGTAAATATGTGATACGGCTTAAATTGACCCTAAATTATTTTCAGTCTTACTTGGCCTAAGACCCTTTTAAACTAATGTGATATGTTATTTGTAAGTTTTCTTTCCATTTAAAGTACATTAAATACATATGTAAGGATTATTTATAACCAAAAAGCTTTACAAATTTAAAATTGCTGGAAAATATTACATCTTCATGTAAGGCCCCCCCTTCATTGGAAAACCTCCATTTTTAGCCACAGGCTCATATAAATTTGACTTTTTAATAATTATGATAAGTCTGATAAATCAAATGAGTACTCTATTGCTTTTAATACATAATATATTATATATTAAGGCATTTCAAAAGTATTTTTTTGCAATATTTTAATTTTTTAAGCCCCAAATGTTGATAGTTGAAAATTTTCAATTTTAACGTCTAAATTTAACACGCAAAGTTGAATATAGAATTAGTCATATTGTTTATAATATAAATCCTATTGCCATGAAACTTTGTAAGCAGTCTTATAATTTATTAAGCTTTGGTCATACCAAGTTTCATTAAGATTGGTCAACTTTTTCTACCCTATTAGGTCCGGGTACACAGTTATCGTCCTTTGATTTTCGTTGTCCACGAATATAGTCCCTAGTGTGGACAGTGTGTTACTTGTCGATTTTTTTTATACCCCTTCCAAATTTATTTCTCCATGTTTTATGACTCAAATAGTAAGTAGGGGGGTGAAATGACACTGTAAAAAAATTTGGGTCATGAATTTTAAAGTAAAGTAGTGATTTGGTCCAGCTGAAAAATGTTAAAAATTAGCACTTCGGAAGCTGTCAAAAGATTTGAAGACCCCCTTAACATGAAATTGTCCATATTTTGAGTTAGAGCCGATGAAGTTTTCTATAATTTTGATATAATTTGTCCCAAAAGTAGTACAACACACTGTAAAAATATTATTGAGAAAGCGCAGGTGGGATTTTTTTAATTATCATTTATTGTCTAAAAGAAATGCACTACGAAATAACTGTGTACTCGGACCTAAGAGGTGAAATCAGGAAATATAGAATCTGTACTTTGGCAACTTCCCTGAATGATTTGATGGTGTCAATTTATCAAATAGCATAAAACTAAAGGATTTAAACTTTTATTTGATAGAATTTCTGCAAAAATGACCAATTTTGGCATTTTATGGTCAAAATAAGCATTTCATAGCTTTTTCAATTTTGATGCATAAGTGGCATTCTGACTTTCTATCTGACAGGTTTTTATGTGTCAATATTTGTGTTTCTATGCTTCAATCCAGTTGTATTACTCATTTGTGAACTCTGAATCTACAGAAAAGAAGATTATCTCGGACAATATGTGCAAAATGTGTTGTATATATGATCCTCGTCTAACGCTCTGTTTGGATCAAGTTAAATGTGAGGAGCTTGGAACATAAAAGTTGAAGTCCATTATAAAGACCTCACTAAATTTGTATAAAAAGCACTTAACAATGTCTTTTGTTCCTGTTTTATGTCACATAATATCTTTCTTTTCTTCTGTAGGATAGCAAGTGGTTCAAATATAAGCCTGTTGAGACTAAAATTGCATGCATGTTTTTCACTAAAAAGTGAAAAATCTTTGTATCAGACCATACTGTCTGCAAAAAAAGTTGAATGCAAGAGTCTTTTTGTGCTCAGATTTATTGTATCATGTCACCTGAGTATAGAAATGATAGAAAAGACACAAAATTT
The DNA here is from genome assembly GCF_021869535.1 of Mytilus californianus. Classification (NCBI taxonomy): domain Eukaryota; kingdom Metazoa; phylum Mollusca; class Bivalvia; order Mytilida; family Mytilidae; genus Mytilus; species Mytilus californianus. The sequence goes on along the minus strand of NW_026262679.1, from coordinate 51,566,641 downwards.
TATTTCCTATAGCTTCAATATGCATTTTTAAATGTAAATATGTGATACGGCTTAAATTGACCCTAAATTATTTTCAGTCTTACTTGGCCTAAGACCCTTTTAAACTAATGTGATATGTTATTTGTAAGTTTTCTTTCCATTTAAAGTACATTAAATACATATGTAAGGATTATTTATAACCAAAAAGCTTTACAAATTTAAAATTGCTGGAAAATATTACATCTTCATGTAAGGCCCCCCCTTCATTGGAAAACCTCCATTTTTAGCCACAGGCTCATATAAATTTGACTTTTTAATAATTATGATAAGTCTGATAAATCAAATGAGTACTCTATTGCTTTTAATACATAATATATTATATATTAAGGCATTTCAAAAGTATTTTTTTGCAATATTTTAATTTTTTAAGCCCCAAATGTTGATAGTTGAAAATTTTCAATTTTAACGTCTAAATTTAACACGCAAAGTTGAATATAGAATTAGTCATATTGTTTATAATATAAATCCTATTGCCATGAAACTTTGTAAGCAGTCTTATAATTTATTAAGCTTTGGTCATACCAAGTTTCATTAAGATTGGTCAACTTTTTCTACCCTATTAGGTCCGGGTACACAGTTATCGTCCTTTGATTTTCGTTGTCCACGAATATAGTCCCTAGTGTGGACAGTGTGTTACTTGTCGATTTTTTTTATACCCCTTCCAAATTTATTTCTCCATGTTTTATGACTCAAATAGTAAGTAGGGGGGTGAAATGACACTGTAAAAAAATTTGGGTCATGAATTTTAAAGTAAAGTAGTGATTTGGTCCAGCTGAAAAATGTTAAAAATTAGCACTTCGGAAGCTGTCAAAAGATTTGAAGACCCCCTTAACATGAAATTGTCCATATTTTGAGTTAGAGCCGATGAAGTTTTCTATAATTTTGATATAATTTGTCCCAAAAGTAGTACAACACACTGTAAAAATATTATTGAGAAAGCGCAGGTGGGATTTTTTTAATTATCATTTATTGTCTAAAAGAAATGCACTACGAAATAACTGTGTACTCGGACCTAAGAGGTGAAATCAGGAAATATAGAATCTGTACTTTGGCAACTTCCCTGAATGATTTGATGGTGTCAATTTATCAAATAGCATAAAACTAAAGGATTTAAACTTTTATTTGATAGAATTTCTGCAAAAATGACCAATTTTGGCATTTTATGGTCAAAATAAGCATTTCATAGCTTTTTCAATTTTGATGCATAAGTGGCATTCTGACTTTCTATCTGACAGGTTTTTATGTGTCAATATTTGTGTTTCTATGCTTCAATCCAGTTGTATTACTCATTTGTGAACTCTGAATCTACAGAAAAGAAGATTATCTCGGACAATATGTGCAAAATGTGTTGTATATATGATCCTCGTCTAACGCTCTGTTTGGATCAAGTTAAATGTGAGGAGCTTGGAACATAAAAGTTGAAGTCCATTATAAAGACCTCACTAAATTTGTATAAAAAGCACTTAACAATGTCTTTTGTTCCTGTTTTATGTCACATAATATCTTTCTTTTCTTCTGTAGGATAGCAAGTGGTTCAAATATAAGCCTGTTGAGACTAAAATTGCATGCATGTTTTTCACTAAAAAGTGAAAAATCTTTGTATCAGACCATACTGTCTGCAAAAAAAGTTGAATGCAAGAGTCTTTTTGTGCTCAGATTTATTGTATCATGTCACCTGAGTATAGAAATGATAGAAAAGACACAAAATTTTATTTCCTATAGCTTCAATATGCATTTTTAAATGTAAATATGTGATACGGCTTAAATTGACCCTAAATTATTTTCAGTCTTACTTGGCCTAAGACCCTTTTAAACTAATGTGATATGTTATTTGTAAGTTTTCTTTCCATTTAAAGTACATTAAATACATATGTAAGGATTATTTATAACCAAAAAGCTTTACAAATTTAAAATTGCTGGAAAATATTACATCTTCATGTAAGGCCCCCCCTTCATTGGAAAACCTCCATTTTTAGCCACAGGCTCATATAAATTTGACTTTTTAATAATTATGATAAGTCTGATAAATCAAATGAGTACTCTATTGCTTTTAATACATAATATATTATATATTAAGGCATTTCAAAAGTATTTTTTTGCAATATTTTAATTTTTTAAGCCCCAAATGTTGATAGTTGAAAATTTTCAATTTTAACGTCTAAATTTAACACGCAAAGTTGAATATAGAATTAGTCATATTGTTTATAATATAAATCCTATTGCCATGAAACTTTGTAAGCAGTCTTATAATTTATTAAGCTTTGGTCATACCAAGTTTCATTAAGATTGGTCAACTTTTTCTACCCTATTAGGTCCGGGTACACAGTTATCGTCCTTTGATTTTCGTTGTCCACGAATATAGTCCCTAGTGTGGACAGTGTGTTACTTGTCGATTTTTTTTATACCCCTTCCAAATTTATTTCTCCATGTTTTATGACTCAAATAGTAAGTAGGGGGGTGAAATGACACTGTAAAAAAATTTGGGTCATGAATTTTAAAGTAAAGTAGTGATTTGGTCCAGCTGAAAAATGTTAAAAATTAGCACTTCGGAAGCTGTCAAAAGATTTGAAGACCCCCTTAACATGAAATTGTCCATATTTTGAGTTAGAGCCGATGAAGTTTTCTATAATTTTGATATAATTTGTCCCAAAAGTAGTACAACACACTGTAAAAATATTATTGAGAAAGCGCAGGTGGGATTTTTTTAATTATCATTTATTGTCTAAAAGAAATGCACTACGAAATAACTGTGTACTCGGACCTAAGAGGTGAAATCAGGAAATATAGAATCTGTACTTTGGCAACTTCCCTGAATGATTTGATGGTGTCAATTTATCAAATAGCATAAAACTAAAGGATTTAAACTTTTATTTGATAGAATTTCTGCAAAAATGACCAATTTTGGCATTTTATGGTCAAAATAAGCATTTCATAGCTTTTTCAATTTTGATGCATAAGTGGCATTCTGACTTTCTATCTGACAGGTTTTTATGTGTCAATATTTGTGTTTCTATGCTTCAATCCAGTTGTATTACTCATTTGTGAACTCTGAATCTACAGAAAAGAAGATTATCTCGGACAATATGTGCAAAATGTGTTGTATATATGATCCTCGTCTAACGCTCTGTTTGGATCAAGTTAAATGTGAGGAGCTTGGAACATAAAAGTTGAAGTCCATTATAAAGACCTCACTAAATTTGTATAAAAAGCACTTAACAATGTCTTTTGTTCCTGTTTTATGTCACATAATATCTTTCTTTTCTTCTGTAGGATAGCAAGTGGTTCAAATATAAGCCTGTTGAGACTAAAATTGCATGCATGTTTTTCACTAAAAAGTGAAAAATCTTTGTATCAGACCATACTGTCTGCAAAAAAAGTTGAATGCAAGAGTCTTTTTGTGCTCAGATTTATTGTATCATGTCACCTGAGTATAGAAATGATAGAAAAGACACAAAATTTTATTTCCTATAGCTTCAATATGCATTTTTAAATGTAAATATGTGATACGGCTTAAATTGACCCTAAATTATTTTCAGTCTTACTTGGCCTAAGACCCTTTTAAACTAATGTGATATGTTATTTGTAAGTTTTCTTTCCATTTAAAGTACATTAAATACATATGTAAGGATTATTTATAACCAAAAAGCTTTACAAATTTAAAATTGCTGGAAAATATTACATCTTCATGTAAGGCCCCCCCTTCATTGGAAAACCTCCATTTTTAGCCACAGGCTCATATAAATTTGACTTTTTAATAATTATGATAAGTCTGATAAATCAAATGAGTACTCTATTGCTTTTAATACATAATATATTATATATTAAGGCATTTCAAAAGTATTTTTTTGCAATATTTTAATTTTTTAAGCCCCAAATGTTGATAGTTGAAAATTTTCAATTTTAACGTCTAAATTTAACACGCAAAGTTGAATATAGAATTAGTCATATTGTTTATAATATAAATCCTATTGCCATGAAACTTTGTAAGCAGTCTTATAATTTATTAAGCTTTGGTCATACCAAGTTTCATTAAGATTGGTCAACTTTTTCTACCCTATTAGGTCCGGGTACACAGTTATCGTCCTTTGATTTTCGTTGTCCACGAATATAGTCCCTAGTGTGGACAGTGTGTTACTTGTCGATTTTTTTTATACCCCTTCCAAATTTATTTCTCCATGTTTTATGACTCAAATAGTAAGTAGGGGGGTGAAATGACACTGTAAAAAAATTTGGGTCATGAATTTTAAAGTAAAGTAGTGATTTGGTCCAGCTGAAAAATGTTAAAAATTAGCACTTCGGAAGCTGTCAAAAGATTTGAAGACCCCCTTAACATGAAATTGTCCATATTTTGAGTTAGAGCCGATGAAGTTTTCTATAATTTTGATATAATTTGTCCCAAAAGTAGTACAACACACTGTAAAAATATTATTGAGAAAGCGCAGGTGGGATTTTTTTAATTATCATTTATTGTCTAAAAGAAATGCACTACGAAATAACTGTGTACTCGGACCTAAGAGGTGAAATCAGGAAATATAGAATCTGTACTTTGGCAACTTCCCTGAATGATTTGATGGTGTCAATTTATCAAATAGCATAAAACTAAAGGATTTAAACTTTTATTTGATAGAATTTCTGCAAAAATGACCAATTTTGGCATTTTATGGTCAAAATAAGCATTTCATAGCTTTTTCAATTTTGATGCATAAGTGGCATTCTGACTTTCTATCTGACAGGTTTTTATGTGTCAATATTTGTGTTTCTATGCTTCAATCCAGTTGTATTACTCATTTGTGAACTCTGAATCTACAGAAAAGAAGATTATCTCGGACAATATGTGCAAAATGTGTTGTATATATGATCCTCGTCTAACGCTCTGTTTGGATCAAGTTAAATGTGAGGAGCTTGGAACATAAAAGTTGAAGTCCATTATAAAGACCTCACTAAATTTGTATAAAAAGCACTTAACAATGTCTTTTGTTCCTGTTTTATGTCACATAATATCTTTCTTTTCTTCTGTAGGATAGCAAGTGGTTCAAATATAAGCCTGTTGAGACTAAAATTGCATGCATGTTTTTCACTAAAAAGTGAAAAATCTTTGTATCAGACCATACTGTCTGCAAAAAAAGTTGAATGCAAGAGTCTTTTTGTGCTCAGATTTATTGTATCATGTCACCTGAGTATAGAAATGATAGAAAAGACACAAAATTTTATTTCCTATAGCTTCAATATGCATTTTTAAATGTAAATATGTGATACGGCTTAAATTGACCCTAAATTATTTTCAGTCTTACTTGGCCTAAGACCCTTTTAAACTAATGTGATATGTTATTTGTAAGTTTTCTTTCCATTTAAAGTACATTAAATACATATGTAAGGATTATTTATAACCAAAAAGCTTTACAAATTTAAAATTGCTGGAAAATATTACATCTTCATGTAAGGCCCCCCCTTCATTGGAAAACCTCCATTTTTAGCCACAGGCTCATATAAATTTGACTTTTTAATAATTATGATAAGTCTGATAAATCAAATGAGTACTCTATTGCTTTTAATACATAATATATTATATATTAAGGCATTTCAAAAGTATTTTTTTGCAATATTTTAATTTTTTAAGCCCCAAATGTTGATAGTTGAAAATTTTCAATTTTAACGTCTAAATTTAACACGCAAAGTTGAATATAGAATTAGTCATATTGTTTATAATATAAATCCTATTGCCATGAAACTTTGTAAGCAGTCTTATAATTTATTAAGCTTTGGTCATACCAAGTTTCATTAAGATTGGTCAACTTTTTCTACCCTATTAGGTCCGGGTACACAGTTATCGTCCTTTGATTTTCGTTGTCCACGAATATAGTCCCTAGTGTGGACAGTGTGTTACTTGTCGATTTTTTTTATACCCCTTCCAAATTTATTTCTCCATGTTTTATGACTCAAATAGTAAGTAGGGGGGTGAAATGACACTGTAAAAAAATTTGGGTCATGAATTTTAAAGTAAAGTAGTGATTTGGTCCAGCTGAAAAATGTTAAAAATTAGCACTTCGGAAGCTGTCAAAAGATTTGAAGACCCCCTTAACATGAAATTGTCCATATTTTGAGTTAGAGCCGATGAAGTTTTCTATAATTTTGATATAATTTGTCCCAAAAGTAGTACAACACACTGTAAAAATATTATTGAGAAAGCGCAGGTGGGATTTTTTTAATTATCATTTATTGTCTAAAAGAAATGCACTACGAAATAACTGTGTACTCGGACCTAAGAGGTGAAATCAGGAAATATAGAATCTGTACTTTGGCAACTTCCCTGAATGATTTGATGGTGTCAATTTATCAAATAGCATAAAACTAAAGGATTTAAACTTTTATTTGATAGAATTTCTGCAAAAATGACCAATTTTGGCATTTTATGGTCAAAATAAGCATTTCATAGCTTTTTCAATTTTGATGCATAAGTGGCATTCTGACTTTCTATCTGACAGGTTTTTATGTGTCAATATTTGTGTTTCTATGCTTCAATCCAGTTGTATTACTCATTTGTGAACTCTGAATCTACAGAAAAGAAGATTATCTCGGACAATATGTGCAAAATGTGTTGTATATATGATCCTCGTCTAACGCTCTGTTTGGATCAAGTTAAATGTGAGGAGCTTGGAACATAAAAGTTGAAGTCCATTATAAAGACCTCACTAAATTTGTATAAAAAGCACTTAACAATGTCTTTTGTTCCTGTTTTATGTCACATAATATCTTTCTTTTCTTCTGTAGGATAGCAAGTGGTTCAAATATAAGCCTGTTGAGACTAAAATTGCATGCATGTTTTTCACTAAAAAGTGAAAAATCTTTGTATCAGACCATACTGTCTGCAAAAAAAGTTGAATGCAAGAGTCTTTTTGTGCTCAGATTTATTGTATCATGTCACCTGAGTATAGAAATGATAGAAAAGACACAAAATTTTATTTCCTATAGCTTCAATATGCATTTTTAAATGTAAATATGTGATACGGCTTAAATTGACCCTAAATTATTTTCAGTCTTACTTGGCCTAAGACCCTTTTAAACTAATGTGATATGTTATTTGTAAGTTTTCTTTCCATTTAAAGTACATTAAATACATATGTAAGGATTATTTATAACCAAAAAGCTTTACAAATTTAAAATTGCTGGAAAATATTACATCTTCATGTAAGGCCCCCCCTTCATTGGAAAACCTCCATTTTTAGCCACAGGCTCATATAAATTTGACTTTTTAATAATTATGATAAGTCTGATAAATCAAATGAGTACTCTATTGCTTTTAATACATAATATATTATATATTAAGGCATTTCAAAAGTATTTTTTTGCAATATTTTAATTTTTTAAGCCCCAAATGTTGATAGTTGAAAATTTTCAATTTTAACGTCTAAATTTAACACGCAAAGTTGAATATAGAATTAGTCATATTGTTTATAATATAAATCCTATTGCCATGAAACTTTGTAAGCAGTCTTATAATTTATTAAGCTTTGGTCATACCAAGTTTCATTAAGATTGGTCAACTTTTTCTACCCTATTAGGTCCGGGTACACAGTTATCGTCCTTTGATTTTCGTTGTCCACGAATATAGTCCCTAGTGTGGACAGTGTGTTACTTGTCGATTTTTTTTATACCCCTTCCAAATTTATTTCTCCATGTTTTATGACTCAAATAGTAAGTAGGGGGGTGAAATGACACTGTAAAAAAATTTGGGTCATGAATTTTAAAGTAAAGTAGTGATTTGGTCCAGCTGAAAAATGTTAAAAATTAGCACTTCGGAAGCTGTCAAAAGATTTGAAGACCCCCTTAACATGAAATTGTCCATATTTTGAGTTAGAGCCGATGAAGTTTTCTATAATTTTGATATAATTTGTCCCAAAAGTAGTACAACACACTGTAAAAATATTATTGAGAAAGCGCAGGTGGGATTTTTTTAATTATCATTTATTGTCTAAAAGAAATGCACTACGAAATAACTGTGTACTCGGACCTAAGAGGTGAAATCAGGAAATATAGAATCTGTACTTTGGCAACTTCCCTGAATGATTTGATGGTGTCAATTTATCAAATAGCATAAAACTAAAGGATTTAAACTTTTATTTGATAGAATTTCTGCAAAAATGACCAATTTTGGCATTTTATGGTCAAAATAAGCATTTCATAGCTTTTTCAATTTTGATGCATAAGTGGCATTCTGACTTTCTATCTGACAGGTTTATATGTGTCAATATTTGTGTTTCTATGCTTCAATCCAGTTGTATTACTCATTTGTGAACTCTGAATCTACAGAAAAGAAGATTATCTCGGACAATATGTGCAAAATGTGTTGTATATATGATCCTCGTCTAACGCTCTGTTTGGATCAAGTTAAATGTGAGGAGCTTGGAACATAAAAGTTGAAGTCCATTATAAAGACCTCACTAAATTTGTATAAAAAGCACTTAACAATGTCTTTTGTTCCTGTTTTATGTCACATAATATCTTTCTTTTCTTCTGTAGGATAGCAAGTGGTTCAAATATAAGCCTGTTGAGACTAAAATTGCATGCATGTTTTTCACTAAAAAGTGAAAAATCTTTGTATCAGACCATACTGTCTGCAAAAAAAAGTTGAATGCAAGAGTCTTTTTGTGCTCAGATTTATTGTATCATGTCACCTGAGTATAGAAATGATAGAAAAGACACAAAATTTTATTTCCTATAGCTTCAATATGCATTTTTAAATGTAAATATGTGATACGGCTTAAATTGACCCTAAATTATTTTCAGTCTTACTTGGCCTAAGACCCTTTTAAACTAATGTGATATGTTATTTGTAAGTTTTCTTTCCATTTAAAGTACATTAAATACATATGTAAGGATTATTTATAACCAAAAAGCTTTACAAATTTAAAATTGCTGGAAAATATTACATCTTCATGTAAGGCCCCCCCTTCATTGGAAAACCTCCATTTTTAGCCACAGGCTCATATAAATTTGACTTTTTAATAATTATGATAAGTCTGATAAATCAAATGAGTACTCTATTGCTTTTAATACATAATATATTATATATTAAGGCATTTCAAAAGTATTTTTTTGCAATATTTTAATTTTTTAAGCCCCAAATGTTGATAGTTGAAAATTTTCAATTTTAACGTCTAAATTTAACACGCAAAGTTGAATATAGAATTAGTCATATTGTTTATAATATAAATCCTATTGCCATGAAACTTTGTAAGCAGTCTTATAATTTATTAAGCTTTGGTCATACCAAGTTTCATTAAGATTGGTCAACTTTTTCTACCCTATTAGGTCCGGGTACACAGTTATCGTCCTTTGATTTTCGTTGTCCACGAATATAGTCCCTAGTGTGGACAGTGTGTTACTTGTCGATTTTTTTTATACCCCTTCCAAATTTATTTCTCCATGTTTTATGACTCAAATAGTAAGTAGGGGGGTGAAATGACACTGTAAAAAAATTTGGGTCATGAATTTTAAAGTAAAGTAGTGATTTGGTCCAGCTGAAAAATGTTAAAAATTAGCACTTCGGAAGCTGTCAAAAGATTTGAAGACCCCCTTAACATGAAATTGTCCATATTTTGAGTTAGAGCCGATGAAGTTTTCTATAATTTTGATATAATTTGTCCCAAAAGTAGTACAACACACTGTAAAAATATTATTGAGAAAGCGCAGGTGGGATTTTTTTAATTATCATTTATTGTCTAAAAGAAATGCACTACGAAATAACTGTGTACTCGGACCTAAGAGGTGAAATCAGGAAATATAGAATCTGTACTTTGGCAACTTCCCTGAATGATTTGATGGTGTCAATTTATCAAATAGCATAAAACTAAAGGATTTAAACTTTTATTTGATAGAATTTCTGCAAAAATGACCAATTTTGGCATTTTATGGTCAAAATAAGCATTTCATAGCTTTTTCAATTTTGATGCATAAGTGGCATTCTGACTTTCTATCTGACAGGTTTTTATGTGTCAATATTTGTGTTTCTATGCTTCAATCCAGTTGTATTACTCATTTGTGAACTCTGAATCTACAGAAAAGAAGATTATCTCGGACAATATGTGCAAAATGTGTTGTATATATGATCCTCGTCTAACGCTCTGTTTGGATCAAGTTAAATGTGAGGAGCTTGGAACATAAAAGTTGAAGTCCATTATAAAGACCTCACTAAATTTGTATAAAAAGCACTTAACAATGTCTTTTGTTCCTGTTTTATGTCACATAATATCTTTCTTTTCTTCTGTAGGATAGCAAGTGGTTCAAATATAAGCCTGTTGAGACTAAAATTGCATGCATGTTTTTCACTAAAAAGTGAAAAATCTTTGTATCAGACCATACTGTCTGCAAAAAAAGTTGAATGCAAGAGTCTTTTTGTGCTCAGATTTATTGTATCATGTCACCTGAGTATAGAAATGATAGAAAAGACACAAAATTTTATTTCCTATAGCTTCAATATGCATTTTTAAATGTAAATATGTGATACGGCTTAAATTGACCCTAAATTATTTTCAGTCTTACTTGGCCTAAGACCCTTTTAAACTAATGTGATATGTTATTTGTAAGTTTTCTTTCCATTTAAAGTACATTAAATACATATGTAAGGATTATTTATAACCAAAAAGCTTTACAAATTTAAAATTGCTGGAAAATATTACATCTTCATGTAAGGCCCCCCCTTCATTGGAAAACCTCCATTTTTAGCCACAGGCTCATATAAATTTGACTTTTTAATAATTATGATAAGTCTGATAAATCAAATGAGTACTCTATTGCTTTTAATACATAATATATTATATATTAAGGCATTTCAAAAGTATTTTTTTGCAATATTTTAATTTTTTAAGCCCCAAATGTTGATAGTTGAAAATTTTCAATTTTAACGTCTAAATTTAACACGCAAAGTTGAATATAGAATTAGTCATATTGTTTATAATATAAATCCTATTGCCATGAAACTTTGTAAGCAGTCTTATAATTTATTAAGCTTTGGTCATACCAAGTTTCATTAAGATTGGTCAACTTTTTCTACCCTATTAGGTCCGGGTACACAGTTATCGTCCTTTGATTTTCGTTGTCCACGAATATAGTCCCTAGTGTGGACAGTGTGTTACTTGTCGATTTTTTTTATACCCCTTCCAAATTTATTTCTCCATGTTTTATGACTCAAATAGTAAGTAGGGGGGTGAAATGACACTGTAAAAAAATTTGGGTCATGAATTTTAAAGTAAAGTAGTGATTTGGTCCAGCTGAAAAATGTTAAAAATTAGCACTTCGGAAGCTGTCAAAAGATTTGAAGACCCCCTTAACATGAAATTGTCCATATTTTGAGTTAGAGCCGATGAAGTTTTCTATAATTTTGATATAATTTGTCCCAAAAGTAGTACAACACACTGTAAAAATATTATTGAGAAAGCGCAGGTGGGATTTTTTTAATTATCATTTATTGTCTAAAAGAAATGCACTACGAAATAACTGTGTACTCGGACCTAAGAGGTGAAATCAGGAAATATAGAATCTGTACTTTGGCAACTTCCCTGAATGATTTGATGGTGTCAATTTATCAAATAGCATAAAACTAAAGGATTTAAACTTTTATTTGATAGAATTTCTGCAAAAATGACCAATTTTGGCATTTTATGGTCAAAATAAGCATTTCATAGCTTTTTCAATTTTGATGCATAAGTGGCATTCTGACTTTCTATCTGACAGGTTTTTATGTGTCAATATTTGTGTTTCTATGCTTCAATCCAGTTGTATTACTCATTTGTGAACTCTGAATCTACAGAAAAGAAGATTATCTCGGACAATATGTGCAAAATGTGTTGTATATATGATCCTCGTCTAACGCTCTGTTTGGATCAAGTTAAATGTGAGGAGCTTGGAACATAAAAGTTGAAGTCCATTATAAAGACCTCACTAAATTTGTATAAAAAGCACTTAACAATGTCTTTTGTTCCTGTTTTATGTCACATAATATCTTTCTTTTCTTCTGTAGGATAGCAAGTGGTTCAAATATAAGCCTGTTGAGACTAAAATTGCATGCATGTTTTTCACTAAAAAGTGAAAAATCTTTGTATCAGACCATACTGTCTGCAAAAAAAGTTGAATGCAAGAGTCTTTTTGTGCTCAGATTTATTGTATCATGTCACCTGAGTATAGAAATGATAGAAAAGACACAAAATTTTATTTCCTATAGCTTCAATATGCATTTTTAAATGTAAATATGTGATACGGCTTAAATTGACCCTAAATTATTTTCAGTCTTACTTGGCCTAAGACCCTTTTAAACTAATGTGATATGTTATTTGTAAGTTTTCTTTCCATTTAAAGTACATTAAATACATATGTAAGGATTATTTATAACCAAAAAGCTTTACAAATTTAAAATTGCTGGAAAATATTACATCTTCATGTAAGGCCCCCCCTTCATTGGAAAACCTCCATTTTTAGCCACAGGCTCATATAAATTTGACTTTTTAATAATTATGATAAGTCTGATAAATCAAATGAGTACTCTATTGCTTTTAATACATAATATATTATATATTAAGGCATTTCAAAAGTATTTTTTTGCAATATTTTAATTTTTTAAGCCCCAAATGTTGATAGTTGAAAATTTTCAATTTTAACGTCTAAATTTAACACGCAAAGTTGAATATAGAATTAGTCATATTGTTTATAATATAAATCCTATTGCCATGAAACTTTGTAAGCAGTCTTATAATTTATTAAGCTTTGGTCATACCAAGTTTCATTAAGATTGGTCAACTTTTTCTACCCTATTAGGTCCGGGTACACAGTTATCGTCCTTTGATTTTCGTTGTCCACGAATATAGTCCCTAGTGTGGACAGTGTGTTACTTGTCGATTTTTTTTATACCCCTTCCAAATTTATTTCTCCATGTTTTATGACTCAAATAGTAAGTAGGGGGGTGAAATGACACTGTAAAAAAATTTGGGTCATGAATTTTAAAGTAAAGTAGTGATTTGGTCCAGCTGAAAAATGTTAAAAATTAGCACTTCGGAAGCTGTCAAAAGATTTGAAGACCCCCTTAACATGAAATTGTCCATATTTTGAGTTAGAGCCGATGAAGTTTTCTATAATTTTGATATAATTTGTCCCAAAAGTAGTACAACACACTGTAAAAATATTATTGAGAAAGCGCAGGTGGGATTTTTTTAATTATCATTTATTGTCTAAAAGAAATGCACTACGAAATAACTGTGTACTCGGACCTAAGAGGTGAAATCAGGAAATATAGAATCTGTACTTTGGCAACTTCCCTGAATGATTTGATGGTGTCAATTTATCAAATAGCATAAAACTAAAGGATTTAAACTTTTATTTGATAGAATTTCTGCAAAAATGACCAATTTTGGCATTTTATGGTCAAAATAAGCATTTCATAGCTTTTTCAATTTTGATGCATAAGTGGCATTCTGACTTTCTATCTGACAGGTTTTTATGTGTCAATATTTGTGTTTCTATGCTTCAATCCAGTTGTATTACTCATTTGTGAACTCTGAATCTACAGAAAAGAAGATTATCTCGGACAATATGTGCAAAATGTGTTGTATATATGATCCTCGTCTAACGCTCTGTTTGGATCAAGTTAAATGTGAGGAGCTTGGAACATAAAAGTTGAAGTCCATTATAAAGACCTCACTAAATTTGTATAAAAAGCACTTAACAATGTCTTTTGTTCCTGTTTTATGTCACATAATATCTTTCTTTTCTTCTGTAGGATAGCAAGTGGTTCAAATATAAGCCTGTTGAGACTAAAATTGCATGCATGTTTTTCACTAAAAAGTGAAAAATCTTTGTATCAGACCATACTGTCTGCAAAAAAAAGTTGAATGCAAGAGTCTTTTTGTGCTCAGATTTATTGTATCATGTCACCTGAGTATAGAAATGATAGAAAAGACACAAAATTTTATTTCCTATAGCTTCAATATGCATTTTTAAATGTAAATATGTGATACGGCTTAAATTGACCCTAAATTATTTTCAGTCTTACTTGGCCTAAGACCCTTTTAAACTAATGTGATATGTTATTTGTAAGTTTTCTTTCCATTTAAAGTACATTAAATACATATGTAAGGATTATTTATAACCAAAAAGCTTTACAAATTTAAAATTGCTGGAAAATATTACATCTTCATGTAAGGCCCCCCCTTCATTGGAAAACCTCCATTTTTAGCCACAGGCTCATATAAATTTGACTTTTTAATAATTATGATAAGTCTGATAAATCAAATGAGTACTCTATTGCTTTTAATACATAATATATTATATATTAAGGCATTTCAAAAGTATTTTTTTGCAATATTTTAATTTTTTTAGCCCCAAATGTTGATAGTTGAAAATTTTCAATTTTAACGTCTAAATTTAACACGCAAAGTTGAATATAGAATTAGTCATATTGTTTATAATATAAATCCTATTGCCATGAAACTTTGTAAGCAGTCTTATAATTTATTAAGCTTTGGTCATACCAAGTTTCATTAAGATTGGTCAACTTTTTCTACCCTATTAGGTCCGGGTACACAGTTATCGTCCTTTGATTTTCGTTGTCCACGAATATAGTCCCTAGTGTGGACAGTGTGTTACTTGTCGATTTTTTTTATACCCCTTCCAAATTTATTTCTCCATGTTTTATGACTCAAATAGTAAGTAGGGGGGTGAAATGACACTGTAAAAAAATTTGGGTCATGAATTTTAAAGTAAAGTAGTGATTTGGTCCAGCTGAAAAATGTTAAAAATTAGCACTTCGGAAGCTGTCAAAAGATTTGAAGACCCCCTTAACATGAAATTGTCCATATTTTGAGTTAGAGCCGATGAAGTTTTCTATAATTTTGATATAATTTGTCCCAAAAGTAGTACAACACACTGTAAAAATATTATTGAGAAAGCGCAGGTGGGATTTTTTTAATTATCATTTATTGTCTAAAAGAAATGCACTACGAAATAACTGTGTACTCGGACCTAAGAGGTGAAATCAGGAAATATAGAATCTGTACTTTGGCAACTTCCCTGAATGATTTGATGGTGTCAATTTATCAAATAGCATAAAACTAAAGGATTTAAACTTTTATTTGATAGAATTTCTGCAAAAATGACCAATTTTGGCATTTTATGGTCAAAATAAGCATTTCATAGCTTTTTCAATTTTGATGCATAAGTGGCATTCTGACTTTCTATCTGACAGGTTTTTATGTGTCAATATTTGTGTTTCTATGCTTCAATCCAGTTGTATTACTCATTTGTGAACTCTGAATCTACAGAAAAGAAGATTATCTCGGACAATATGTGCAAAATGTGTTGTATATATGATCCTCGTCTAACGCTCTGTTTGGATCAAGTTAAATGTGAGGAGCTTGGAACATAAAAGTTGAAGTCCATTATAAAGACCTCACTAAATTTGTATAAAAAGCACTTAACAATGTCTTTTGTTCCTGTTTTATGTCACATAATATCTTTCTTTTCTTCTGTAGGATAGCAAGTGGTTCAAATATAAGCCTGTTGAGACTAAAATTGCATGCATGTTTTTCACTAAAAAGTGAAAAATCTTTGTATCAGACCATACTGTCTGCAAAAAAAGTTGAATGCAAGAGTCTTTTTGTGCTCAGATTTATTGTATCATGTCACCTGAGTATAGAAATGATAGAAAAGACACAAAATTTTATTTCCTATAGCTTCAATATGCATTTTTAAATGTAAATATGTGATACGGCTTAAATTGACCCTAAATTATTTTCAGTCTTACTTGGCCTAAGACCCTTTTAAACTAATGTGATATGTTATTTGTAAGTTTTCTTTCCATTTAAAGTACATTAAATACATATGTAAGGATTATTTATAACCAAAAAGCTTTACAAATTTAAAATTGCTGGAAAATATTACATCTTCATGTAAGGCCCCCCTTCATTGGAAAACCTCCATTTTTAGCCACAGGCTCATATAAATTTGACTTTTTAATAATTATGATAAGTCTGATAAATCAAATGAGTACTCTATTGCTTTTAATACATAATATATTATATATTAAGGCATTTCAAAAGTATTTTTTTGCAATATTTTAATTTTTTAAGCCCCAAATGTTGATAGTTGAAAATTTTCAATTTTAACGTCTAAATTTGACACGCAAAGTTGAATATAGAATTAGTCATATTGTTTATAATATAAATCCTATTGCCATGAAACTTTGTAAGCAGTCTTATAATTTATTAAGCTTTGGTCATACCAAGTTTCATTAAGATTGGTCAACTTTTTCTACCCTATTAGGTCCGGGTACACAGTTATCGTCCTTTGATTTTCGTTGTCCACGAATATAGTCCCTAGTGTGGACAGTGTGTTACTTGTCGATTTTTTTTATACCCCTTCCAAATTTATTTCTCCATGTTTTATGACTCAAATAGTAAGTAGGGGGGTGAAATGACACTGTAAAAAAATTTGGGTCATGAATTTTAAAGTAAAGTAGTGATTTGGTCCAGCTGAAAAATGTTAAAAATTAGCACTTCGGAAGCTGTCAAAAGATTTGAAGACCCCCTTAACATGAAATTGTCCATATTTTGAGTTAGAGCCGATGAAGTTTTCTATAATTTTGATATAATTTGTCCCAAAAGTAGTACAACACACTGTAAAAATATTATTGAGAAAGCGCAGGTGGGATTTTTTTAATTATCATTTATTGTCTAAAAGAAATGCACTACGAAATAACTGTGTACTCGGACCTAAGAGGTGAAATCAGGAAATATAGAATCTGTACTTTGGCAACTTCCCTGAATGATTTGATGGTGTCAATTTATCAAATAGCATAAAACTAAAGGATTTAAACTTTTATTTGATAGAATTTCTGCAAAAATGACCAATTTTGGCATTTTATGGTCAAAATAAGCATTTCATAGCTTTTTCAATTTTGATGCATAAGTGGCATTCTGACTTTCTATCTGACAGGTTTTTATGTGTCAATATTTGTGTTTCTATGCTTCAATCCAGTTGTATTACTCATTTGTGAACTCTGAATCTACAGAAAAGAAGATTATCTCGGACAATATGTGCAAAATGTGTTGTATATATGATCCTCGTCTAACGCTCTGTTTGGATCAAGTTAAATGTGAGGAGCTTGGAACATAAAAGTTGAAGTCCATTATAAAGACCTCACTAAATTTGTATAAAAAGCACTTAACAATGTCTTTTGTTCCTGTTTTATGTCACATAATATCTTTCTTTTCTTCTGTAGGATAGCAAGTGGTTCAAATATAAGCCTGTTGAGACTAAAATTGCATGCATGTTTTTCACTAAAAAGTGAAAAATCTTTGTATCAGACCATACTGTCTGCAAAAAAAGTTGAATGCAAGAGTCTTTTTGTGCTCAGATTTATTGTATCATGTCACCTGAGTATAGAAATGATAGAAAAGACACAAAATTTTATTTCCTATAGCTTCAATATGCATTTTTAAATGTAAATATGTGATACGGCTTAAATTGACCCTAAATTATTTTCAGTCTTACTTGGCCTAAGACCCTTTTAAACTAATGTGATATGTTATTTGTAAGTTTTCTTTCCATTTAAAGTACATTAAATACATATGTAAGGATTATTTATAACCAAAAAGCTTTACAAATTTAAAATTGCTGGAAAATATTACATCTTCATGTAAGGCCCCCCCTTCATTGGAAAACCTCCATTTTTAGCCACAGGCTCATATAAATTTGACTTTTTAATAATTATGATAAGTCTGATAAATCAAATGAGTACTCTATTGCTTTTAATACATAATATTTTATATATTAAGGCATTTCAAAAGTATTTTTTT
The DNA here is from genome assembly GCF_021869535.1 of Mytilus californianus. Lineage (NCBI taxonomy): Eukaryota > Metazoa > Mollusca > Bivalvia > Mytilida > Mytilidae > Mytilus > Mytilus californianus. The sequence continues at coordinate 51,548,762 of NW_026262679.1, read as the reverse complement.
GCAATATTTTAATTTTTTAAGCCCCAAATGTTGATAGTTGAAAATTTTCAATTTTAACGTCTAAATTTAACACGCAAAGTTGAATATAGAATTAGTCATATTGTTTATAATATAAATCCTATTGCCATGAAACTTTGTAAGCAGTCTTATAATTTATTAAGCTTTGGTCATACCAAGTTTCATTAAGATTGGTCAACTTTTTCTACCCTATTAGGTCCGGGTACACAGTTATCGTCCTTTGATTTTCGTTGTCCACGAATATAGTCCCTAGTGTGGACAGTGTGTTACTTGTCGATTTTTTTTATACCCCTTCCAAATTTATTTCTCCATGTTTTATGACTCAAATAGTAAGTAGGGGGGTGAAATGACACTGTAAAAAAATTTGGGTCATGAATTTTAAAGTAAAGTAGTGATTTGGTCCAGCTGAAAAATGTTAAAAATTAGCACTTCGGAAGCTGTCAAAAGATTTGAAGACCCCCTTAACATGAAATTGTCCATATTTTGAGTTAGAGCCGATGAAGTTTTCTATAATTTTGATATAATTTGTCCCAAAAGTAGTACAACACACTGTAAAAATATTATTGAGAAAGCGCAGGTGGGATTTTTTTAATTATCATTTATTGTCTAAAAGAAATGCACTACGAAATAACTGTGTACTCGGACCTAAGAGGTGAAATCAGGAAATATAGAATCTGTACTTTGGCAACTTCCCTGAATGATTTGATGGTGTCAATTTATCAAATAGCATAAAACTAAAGGATTTAAACTTTTATTTGATAGAATTTCTGCAAAAATGACCAATTTTGGCATTTTATGGTCAAAATAAGCATTTCATAGCTTTTTCAATTTTGATGCATAAGTGGCATTCTGACTTTCTATCTGACAGGTTTTTATGTGTCAATATTTGTGTTTCTATGCTTCAATCCAGTTGTATTACTCATTTGTGAACTCTGAATCTACAGAAAAGAAGATTATCTCGGACAATATGTGCAAAATGTGTTGTATATATGATCCTCGTCTAACGCTCTGTTTGGATCAAGTTAAATGTGAGGAGCTTGGAACATAAAAGTTGAAGTCCATTATAAAGACCTCACTAAATTTGTATAAAAAGCACTTAACAATGTCTTTTGTTCCTGTTTTATGTCACATAATATCTTTCTTTTCTTCTGTAGGATAGCAAGTGGTTCAAATATAAGCCTGTTGAGACTAAAATTGCATGCATGTTTTTCACTAAAAAGTGAAAAATCTTTGTATCAGACCATACTGTCTGCAAAAAAAGTTGAATGCAAGAGTCTTTTTGTGCTCAGATTTATTGTATCATGTCACCTGAGTATAGAAATGATAGAAAAGACACAAAATTTTATTTCCTATAGCTTCAATATGCATTTTTAAATGTAAATATGTGATACGGCTTAAATTGACCCTAAATTATTTTCAGTCTTACTTGGCCTAAGACCCTTTTAAACTAATGTGATATGTTATTTGTAAGTTTTCTTTCCATTTAAAGTACATTAAATACATATGTAAGGATTATTTATAACCAAAAAGCTTTACAAATTTAAAATTGCTGGAAAATATTACATCTTCATGTAAGGCCCCCCCTTCATTGGAAAACCTCCATTTTTAGCCACAGGCTCATATAAATTTGACTTTTTAATAATTATGATAAGTCTGATAAATCAAATGAGTACTCTATTGCTTTTAATACATAATATATTATATATTAAGGCATTTCAAAAGTATTTTTTTGCAATATTTTAATTTTTTAAGCCCCAAATGTTGATAGTTGAAAATTTTCAATTTTAACGTCTAAATTTAACACGCAAAGTTGAATATAGAATTAGTCATATTGTTTATAATATAAATCCTATTGCCATGAAACTTTGTAAGCAGTCTTATAATTTATTAAGCTTTGGTCATACCAAGTTTCATTAAGATTGGTCAACTTTTTCTACCCTATTAGGTCCGGGTACACAGTTATCGTCCTTTGATTTTCGTTGTCCACGAATATAGTCCCTAGTGTGGACAGTGTGTTACTTGTCGATTTTTTTTATACCCCTTCCAAATTTATTTCTCCATGTTTTATGACTCAAATAGTAAGTAGGGGGGTGAAATGACACTGTAAAAAAATTTGGGTCATGAATTTTAAAGTAAAGTAGTGATTTGGTCCAGCTGAAAAATGTTAAAAATTAGCACTTCGGAAGCTGTCAAAAGATTTGAAGACCCCCTTAACATGAAATTGTCCATATTTTGAGTTAGAGCCGATGAAGTTTTCTATAATTTTGATATAATTTGTCCCAAAAGTAGTACAACACACTGTAAAAATATTATTGAGAAAGCGCAGGTGGGATTTTTTTAATTATCATTTATTGTCTAAAAGAAATGCACTACGAAATAACTGTGTACTCGGACCTAAGAGGTGAAATCAGGAAATATAGAATCTGTACTTTGGCAACTTCCCTGAATGATTTGATGGTGTCAATTTATCAAATAGCATAAAACTAAAGGATTTAAACTTTTATTTGATAGAATTTCTGCAAAAATGACCAATTTTGGCATTTTATGGTCAAAATAAGCATTTCATAGCTTTTTCAATTTTGATGCATAAGTGGCATTCTGACTTTCTATCTGACAGGTTTTTATGTGTCAATATTTGTGTTTCTATGCTTCAATCCAGTTGTATTACTCATTTGTGAACTCTGAATCTACAGAAAAGAAGATTATCTCGGACAATATGTGCAAAATGTGTTGTATATATGATCCTCGTCTAACGCTCTGTTTGGATCAAGTTAAATGTGAGGAGCTTGGAACATAAAAGTTGAAGTCCATTATAAAGACCTCACTAAATTTGTATAAAAAGCACTTAACAATGTCTTTTGTTCCTGTTTTATGTCACATAATATCTTTCTTTTCTTCTGTAGGATAGCAAGTGGTTCAAATATAAGCCTGTTGAGACTAAAATTGCATGCATGTTTTTCACTAAAAAGTGAAAAATCTTTGTATCAGACCATACTGTCTGCAAAAAAAGTTGAATGCAAGAGTCTTTTTGTGCTCAGATTTATTGTATCATGTCACCTGAGTATAGAAATGATAGAAAAGACACAAAATTTTATTTCCTATAGCTTCAATATGCATTTTTAAATGTAAATATGTGATACGGCTTAAATTGACCCTAAATTATTTTCAGTCTTACTTGGCCTAAGACCCTTTTAAACTAATGTGATATGTTATTTGTAAGTTTTCTTTCCATTTAAAGTACATTAAATACATATGTAAGGATTATTTATAACCAAAAAGCTTTACAAATTTAAAATTGCTGGAAAATATTACATCTTCATGTAAGGCCCCCCCTTCATTGGAAAACCTCCATTTTTAGCCACAGGCTCATATAAATTTGACTTTTTAATAATTATGATAAGTCTGATAAATCAAATGAGTACTCTATTGCTTTTAATACATAATATATTATATATTAAGGCATTTCAAAAGTATTTTTTTGCAATATTTTAATTTTTTAAGCCCCAAATGTTGATAGTTGAAAATTTTCAATTTTAACGTCTAAATTTAACACGCAAAGTTGAATATAGAATTAGTCATATTGTTTATAATATAAATCCTATTGCCATGAAACTTTGTAAGCAGTCTTATAATTTATTAAGCTTTGGTCATACCAAGTTTCATTAAGATTGGTCAACTTTTTCTACCCTATTAGGTCCGGGTACACAGTTATCGTCCTTTGATTTTCGTTGTCCACGAATATAGTCCCTAGTGTGGACAGTGTGTTACTTGTCGATTTTTTTTATACCCCTTCCAAATTTATTTCTCCATGTTTTATGACTCAAATAGTAAGTAGGGGCGTGAAATGACACTGTAAAAAAATTTGGGTCATGAATTTTAAAGTAAAGTAGTGATTTGGTCCAGCTGAAAAATGTTAAAAATTAGCACTTCGGAAGCTGTCAAAAGATTTGAAGACCCCCTTAACATGAAATTGTCCATATTTTGAGTTAGAGCCGATGAAGTTTTCTATAATTTTGATATAATTTGTCCCAAAAGTAGTACAACACACTGTAAAAATATTATTGAGAAAGCGCAGGTGGGATTTTTTTAATTATCATTTATTGTCTAAAAGAAATGCACTACGAAATAACTGTGTACTCGGACCTAAGAGGTGAAATCAGGAAATATAGAATCTGTACTTTGGCAACTTCCCTGAATGATTTGATGGTGTCAATTTATCAAATAGCATAAAACTAAAGGATTTAAACTTTTATTTGATAGAATTTCTGCAAAAATGACCAATTTTGGCATTTTATGGTCAAAATAAGCATTTCATAGCTTTTTCAATTTTGATGCATAAGTGGCATTCTGACTTTCTATCTGACAGGTTTTTATGTGTCAATATTTGTGTTTCTATGCTTCAATCCAGTTGTATTACTCATTTGTGAACTCTGAATCTACAGAAAAGAAGATTATCTCGGACAATATGTGCAAAATGTGTTGTATATATGATCCTCGTCTAACGCTCTGTTTGGATCAAGTTAAATGTGAGGAGCTTGGAACATAAAAGTTGAAGTCCATTATAAAGACCTCACTAAATTTGTATAAAAAGCACTTAACAATGTCTTTTGTTCCTGTTTTATGTCACATAATATCTTTCTTTTCTTCTGTAGGATAGCAAGTGGTTCAAATATAAGCCTGTTGAGACTAAAATTGCATGCATGTTTTTCACTAAAAAGTGAAAAATCTTTGTATCAGACCATACTGTCTGCAAAAAAAGTTGAATGCAAGAGTCTTTTTGTGCTCAGATTTATTGTATCATGTCACCTGAGTATAGAAATGATAGAAAAGACACAAAATTTTATTTCCTATAGCTTCAATATGCATTTTTAAATGTAAATATGTGATACGGCTTAAATTGACCCTAAATTATTTTCAGTCTTACTTGGCCTAAGACCCTTTTAAACTAATGTGATATGTTATTTGTAAGTTTTCTTTCCATTTAAAGTACATTAAATACATATGTAAGGATTATTTATAACCAAAAAGCTTTACAAATTTAAAATTGCTGGAAAATATTACATCTTCATGTAAGGCCCCCCCTTCATTGGAAAACCTCCATTTTTAGCCACAGGCTCATATAAATTTGACTTTTTAATAATTATGATAAGTCTGATAAATCAAATGAGTACTCTATTGCTTTTAATACATAATATATTATATATTAAGGCATTTCAAAAGTATTTTTTTGCAATATTTTAATTTTTTAAGCCCCAAATGTTGATAGTTGAAAATTTTCAATTTTAACGTCTAAATTTAACACGCAAAGTTGAATATAGAATTAGTCATATTGTTTATAATATAAATCCTATTGCCATGAAACTTTGTAAGCAGTCTTATAATTTATTAAGCTTTGGTCATACCAAGTTTCATTAAGATTGGTCAACTTTTTCTACCCTATTAGGTCCGGGTACACAGTTATCGTCCTTTGATTTTCGTTGTCCACGAATATAGTCCCTAGTGTGGACAGTGTGTTACTTGTCGATTTTTTTTATACCCCTTCCAAATTTATTTCTCCATGTTTTATGACTCAAATAGTAAGTAGGGGCGTGAAATGACACTGTAAAAAAATTTGGGTCATGAATTTTAAAGTAAAGTAGTGATTTGGTCCAGCTGAAAAATGTTAAAAATTAGCACTTCGGAAGCTGTCAAAAGATTTGAAGACCCCCTTAACATGAAATTGTCCATATTTTGAGTTAGAGCCGATGAAGTTTTCTATAATTTTGATATAATTTGTCCCAAAAGTAGTACAACACACTGTAAAAATATTATTGAGAAAGCGCAGGTGGGATTTTTTTAATTATCATTTATTGTCTAAAAGAAATGCACTACGAAATAACTGTGTACTCGGACCTAAGAGGTGAAATCAGGAAATATAGAATCTGTACTTTGGCAACTTCCCTGAATGATTTGATGGTGTCAATTTATCAAATAGCATAAAACTAAAGGATTTAAACTTTTATTTGATAGAATTTCTGCAAAAATGACCAATTTTGGCATTTTATGGTCAAAATAAGCATTTCATAGCTTTTTCAATTTTGATGCATAAGTGGCATTCTGACTTTCTATCTGACAGGTTTTTATGTGTCAATATTTGTGTTTCTATGCTTCAATCCAGTTGTATTACTCATTTGTGAACTCTGAATCTACAGAAAAGAAGATTATCTCGGACAATATGTGCAAAATGTGTTGTATATATGATCCTCGTCTAACGCTCTGTTTGGATCAAGTTAAATGTGAGGAGCTTGGAACATAAAAGTTGAAGTCCATTATAAAGACCTCACTAAATTTGTATAAAAAGCACTTAACAATGTCTTTTGTTCCTGTTTTATGTCACATAATATCTTTCTTTTCTTCTGTAGGATAGCAAGTGGTTCAAATATAAGCCTGTTGAGACTAAAATTGCATGCATGTTTTTCACTAAAAAGTGAAAAATCTTTGTATCAGACCATACTGTCTGCAAAAAAAGTTGAATGCAAGAGTCTTTTTGTGCTCAGATTTATTGTATCATGTCACCTGAGTATAGAAATGATAGAAAAGACACAAAATTTTATTTCCTATAGCTTCAATATGCATTTTTAAATGTAAATATGTGATACGGCTTAAATTGACCCTAAATTATTTTCAGTCTTACTTGGCCTAAGACCCTTTTAAACTAATGTGATATGTTATTTGTAAGTTTTCTTTCCATTTAAAGTACATTAAATACATATGTAAGGATTATTTATAACCAAAAAGCTTTACAAATTTAAAATTGCTGGAAAATATTACATCTTCATGTAAGGCCCCCCCTTCATTGGAAAACCTCCATTTTTAGCCACAGGCTCATATAAATTTGACTTTTTAATAATTATGATAAGTCTGATAAATCAAATGAGTACTCTATTGCTTTTAATACATAATATATTATATATTAAGGCATTTCAAAAGTATTTTTTTGCAATATTTTAATTTTTTAAGCCCCAAATGTTGATAGTTGAAAATTTTCAATTTTAACGTCTAAATTTAACACGCAAAGTTGAATATAGAATTAGTCATATTGTTTATAATATAAATCCTATTGCCATGAAACTTTGTAAGCAGTCTTATAATTTATTAAGCTTTGGTCATACCAAGTTTCATTAAGATTGGTCAACTTTTTCTACCCTATTAGGTCCGGGTACACAGTTATCGTCCTTTGATTTTCGTTGTCCACGAATATAGTCCCTAGTGTGGACAGTGTGTTACTTGTCGATTTTTTTTATACCCCTTCCAAATTTATTTCTCCATGTTTTATGACTCAAATAGTAAGTAGGGGGGTGAAATGACACTGTAAAAAAATTTGGGTCATGAATTTTAAAGTAAAGTAGTGATTTGGTCCAGCTGAAAAATGTTAAAAATTAGCACTTCGGAAGCTGTCAAAAGATTTGAAGACCCCCTTAACATGAAATTGTCCATATTTTGAGTTAGAGCCGATGAAGTTTTCTATAATTTTGATATAATTTGTCCCAAAAGTAGTACAACACACTGTAAAAATATTATTGAGAAAGCGCAGGTGGGATTTTTTTAATTATCATTTATTGTCTAAAAGAAATGCACTACGAAATAACTGTGTACTCGGACCTAAGAGGTGAAATCAGGAAATATAGAATCTGTACTTTGGCAACTTCCCTGAATGATTTGATGGTGTCAATTTATCAAATAGCATAAAACTAAAGGATTTAAACTTTTATTTGATAGAATTTCTGCAAAAATGACCAATTTTGGCATTTTATGGTCAAAATAAGCATTTCATAGCTTTTTCAATTTTGATGCATAAGTGGCATTCTGACTTTCTATCTGACAGGTTTTTATGTGTCAATATTTGTGTTTCTATGCTTCAATCCAGTTGTATTACTCATTTGTGAACTCTGAATCTACAGAAAAGAAGATTATCTCGGACAATATGTGCAAAATGTGTTGTATATATGATCCTCGTCTAACGCTCTGTTTGGATCAAGTTAAATGTGAGGAGCTTGGAACATAAAAGTTGAAGTCCATTATAAAGACCTCACTAAATTTGTATAAAAAGCACTTAACAATGTCTTTTGTTCCTGTTTTATGTCACATAATATCTTTCTTTTCTTCTGTAGGATAGCAAGTGGTTCAAATATAAGCCTGTTGAGACTAAAATTGCATGCATGTTTTTCACTAAAAAGTGAAAAATCTTTGTATCAGACCATACTGTCTGCAAAAAAAGTTGAATGCAAGAGTCTTTTTGTGCTCAGATTTATTGTATCATGTCACCTGAGTATAGAAATGATAGAAAAGACACAAAATTTTATTTCCTATAGCTTCAATATGCATTTTTAAATGTAAATATGTGATACGGCTTAAATTGACCCTAAATTATTTTCAGTCTTACTTGGCCTAAGACCCTTTTAAACTAATGTGATATGTTATTTGTAAGTTTTCTTTCCATTTAAAGTACATTAAATACATATGTAAGGATTATTTATAACCAAAAAGCTTTACAAATTTAAAATTGCTGGAAAATATTACATCTTCATGTAAGGCCCCCCCTTCATTGGAAAACCTCCATTTTTAGCCACAGGCTCATATAAATTTGACTTTTTAATAATTATGATAAGTCTGATAAATCAAATGAGTACTCTATTGCTTTTAATACATAATATATTATATATTAAGGCATTTCAAAAGTATTTTTTTGCAATATTTTAATTTTTTAAGCCCCAAATGTTGATAGTTGAAAATTTTCAATTTTAACGTCTAAATTTAACACGCAAAGTTGAATATAGAATTAGTCATATTGTTTATAATATAAATCCTATTGCCATGAAACTTTGTAAGCAGTCTTATAATTTATTAAGCTTTGGTCATACCAAGTTTCATTAAGATTGGTCAACTTTTTCTACCCTATTAGGTCCGGGTACACAGTTATCGTCCTTTGATTTTCGTTGTCCACGAATATAGTCCCTAGTGTGGACAGTGTGTTACTTGTCGATTTTTTTTATACCCCTTCCAAATTTATTTCTCCATGTTTTATGACTCAAATAGTAAGTAGGGGCGTGAAATGACACTGTAAAAAAATTTGGGTCATGAATTTTAAAGTAAAGTAGTGATTTGGTCCAGCTGAAAAATGTTAAAAATTAGCACTTCGGAAGCTGTCAAAAGATTTGAAGACCCCCTTAACATGAAATTGTCCATATTTTGAGTTAGAGCCGATGAAGTTTTCTATAATTTTGATATAATTTGTCCCAAAAGTAGTACAACACACTGTAAAAATATTATTGAGAAAGCGCAGGTGGGATTTTTTTAATTATCATTTATTGTCTAAAAGAAATGCACTACGAAATAACTGTGTACTCGGACCTAAGAGGTGAAATCAGGAAATATAGAATCTGTACTTTGGCAACTTCCCTGAATGATTTGATGGTGTCAATTTATCAAATAGCATAAAACTAAAGGATTTAAACTTTTATTTGATAGAATTTCTGCAAAAATGACCAATTTTGGCATTTTATGGTCAAAATAAGCATTTCATAGCTTTTTCAATTTTGATGCATAAGTGGCATTCTGACTTTCTATCTGACAGGTTTTTATGTGTCAATATTTGTGTTTCTATGCTTCAATCCAGTTGTATTACTCATTTGTGAACTCTGAATCTACAGAAAAGAAGATTATCTCGGACAATATGTGCAAAATGTGTTGTATATATGATCCTCGTCTAACGCTCTGTTTGGATCAAGTTAAATGTGAGGAGCTTGGAACATAAAAGTTGAAGTCCATTATAAAGACCTCACTAAATTTGTATAAAAAGCACTTAACAATGTCTTTTGTTCCTGTTTTATGTCACATAATATCTTTCTTTTCTTCTGTAGGATAGCAAGTGGTTCAAATATAAGCCTGTTGAGACTAAAATTGCATGCATGTTTTTCACTAAAAAGTGAAAAATCTTTGTATCAGACCATACTGTCTGCAAAAAAAGTTGAATGCAAGAGTCTTTTTGTGCTCAGATTTATTGTATCATGTCACCTGAGTATAGAAATGATAGAAAAGACACAAAATTTTATTTCCTATAGCTTCAATATGCATTTTTAAATGTAAATATGTGATACGGCTTAAATTGACCCTAAATTATTTTCAGTCTTACTTGGCCTAAGACCCTTTTAAACTAATGTGATATGTTATTTGTAAGTTTTCTTTCCATTTAAAGTACATTAAATACATATGTAAGGATTATTTATAACCAAAAAGCTTTACAAATTTAAAATTGCTGGAAAATATTACATCTTCATGTAAGGCCCCCCCTTCATTGGAAAACCTCCATTTTTAGCCACAGGCTCATATAAATTTGACTTTTTAATAATTATGATAAGTCTGATAAATCAAATGAGTACTCTATTGCTTTTAATACATAATATATTATATATTAAGGCATTTCAAAAGTATTTTTTTGCAATATTTTAATTTTTTAAGCCCCAAATGTTGATAGTTGAAAATTTTCAATTTTAACGTCTAAATTTAACACGCAAAGTTGAATATAGAATTAGTCATATTGTTTATAATATAAATCCTATTGCCATGAAACTTTGTAAGCAGTCTTATAATTTATTAAGCTTTGGTCATACCAAGTTTCATTAAGATTGGTCAACTTTTTCTACCCTATTAGGTCCGGGTACACAGTTATCGTCCTTTGATTTTCGTTGTCCACGAATATAGTCCCTAGTGTGGACAGTGTGTTACTTGTCGATTTTTTTTATACCCCTTCCAAATTTATTTCTCCATGTTTTATGACTCAAATAGTAAGTAGGGGGGTGAAATGACACTGTAAAAAAATTTGGGTCATGAATTTTAAAGTAAAGTAGTGATTTGGTCCAGCTGAAAAATGTTAAAAATTAGCACTTCGGAAGCTGTCAAAAGATTTGAAGACCCCCTTAACATGAAATTGTCCATATTTTGAGTTAGAGCCGATGAAGTTTTCTATAATTTTGATATAATTTGTCCCAAAAGTAGTACAACACACTGTAAAAATATTATTGAGAAAGCGCAGGTGGGATTTTTTTAATTATCATTTATTGTCTAAAAGAAATGCACTACGAAATAACTGTGTACTCGGACCTAAGAGGTGAAATCAGGAAATATAGAATCTGTACTTTGGCAACTTCCCTGAATGATTTGATGGTGTCAATTTATCAAATAGCATAAAACTAAAGGATTTAAACTTTTATTTGATAGAATTTCTGCAAAAATGACCAATTTTGGCATTTTATGGTCAAAATAAGCATTTCATAGCTTTTTCAATTTTGATGCATAAGTGGCATTCTGACTTTCTATCTGACAGGTTTTTATGTGTCAATATTTGTGTTTCTATGCTTCAATCCAGTTGTATTACTCATTTGTGAACTCTGAATCTACAGAAAAGAAGATTATCTCGGACAATATGTGCAAAATGTGTTGTATATATGATCCTCGTCTAACGCTCTGTTTGGATCAAGTTAAATGTGAGGAGCTTGGAACATAAAAGTTGAAGTCCATTATAAAGACCTCACTAAATTTGTATAAAAAGCACTTAACAATGTCTTTTGTTCCTGTTTTATGTCACATAATATCTTTCTTTTCTTCTGTAGGATAGCAAGTGGTTCAAATATAAGCCTGTTGAGACTAAAATTGCATGCATGTTTTTCACTAAAAAGTGAAAAATCTTTGTATCAGACCATACTGTCTGCAAAAAAAGTTGAATGCAAGAGTCTTTTTGTGCTCAGATTTATTGTATCATGTCACCTGAGTATAGAAATGATAGAAAAGACACAAAATTTTATTTCCTATAGCTTCAATATGCATTTTTAAATGTAAATATGTGATACGGCTTAAATTGACCCTAAATTATTTTCAGTCTTACTTGGCCTAAGACCCTTTTAAACTAATGTGATATGTTATTTGTAAGTTTTCTTTCCATTTAAAGTACATTAAATACATATGTAAGGATTATTTATAACCAAAAAGCTTTACAAATTTAAAATTGCTGGAAAATATTACATCTTCATGTAAGGCCCCCCCTTCATTGGAAAACCTCCATTTTTAGCCACAGGCTCATATAAATTTGACTTTTTAATAATTATGATAAGTCTGATAAATCAAATGAGTACTCTATTGCTTTTAATACATAATATATTATATATTAAGGCATTTCAAAAGTATTTTTTTGCAATATTTTAATTTTTTAAGCCCCAAATGTTGATAGTTGAAAATTTTCAATTTTAACGTCTAAATTTAACACGCAAAGTTGAATATAGAATTAGTCATATTGTTTATAATATAAATCCTATTGCCATGAAACTTTGTAAGCAGTCTTATAATTTATTAAGCTTTGGTCATACCAAGTTTCATTAAGATTGGTCAACTTTTTCTACCCTATTAGGTCCGGGTACACAGTTATCGTCCTTTGATTTTCGTTGTCCACGAATATAGTCCCTAGTGTGGACAGTGTGTTACTTGTCGATTTTTTTTATACCCCTTCCAAATTTATTTCTCCATGTTTTATGACTCAAATAGTAAGTAGGGGGATGAAATGACACTGTAAAAAAATTTGGGTCATGAATTTTAAAGTAAAGTAGTGATTTGGTCCAGCTGAAAAATGTTAAAAATTAGCACTTCGGAAGCTGTCAAAAGATTTGAAGACCCCCTTAACATGAAATTGTCCATATTTTGAGTTAGAGCCGATGAAGTTTTCTATAATTTTGATATAATTTGTCCCAAAAGTAGTACAACACACTGTAAAAATATTATTGAGAAAGCGCAGGTGGGATTTTTTTAATTATCATTTATTGTCTAAAAGAAATGCACTACGAAATAACTGTGTACTCGGACCTAAGAGGTGAAATCAGGAAATATAGAATCTGTACTTTGGCAACTTCCCTGAATGATTTGATGGTGTCAATTTATCAAATAGCATAAAACTAAAGGATTTAAACTTTTATTTGATAGAATTTCTGCAAAAATGACCAATTTTGGCATTTTATGGTCAAAATAAGCATTTCATAGCTTTTTCAATTTTGATGCATAAGTGGCATTCTGACTTTCTATCTGACAGGTTTTTATGTGTCAATATTTGTGTTTCTATGCTTCAATCCAGTTGTATTACTCATTTGTGAACTCTGAATCTACAGAAAAGAAGATTATCTCGGACAATATGTGCAAAATGTGTTGTATATATGATCCTCGTCTAACGCTCTGTTTGGATCAAGTTAAATGTGAGGAGCTTGGAACATAAAAGTTGAAGTCCATTATAAAGACCTCACTAAATTTGTATAAAAAGCACTTAACAATGTCTTTTGTTCCTGTTTTATGTCACATAATATCTTTCTTTTCTTCTGTAGGATAGCAAGTGGTTCAAATATAAGCCTGTTGAGACTAAAATTGCATGCATGTTTTTCACTAAAAAGTGAAAAATCTTTGTATCAGACCATACTGTCTGCAAAAAAAGTTGAATGCAAGAGTCTTTTTGTGCTCAGATTTATTGTATCATGTCACCTGAGTATAGAAATGATAGAAAAGACACAAAATTTTATTTCCTATAGCTTCAATATGCATTTTTAAATGTAAATATGTGATACGGCTTAAATTGACCCTAAATTATTTTCAGTCTTACTTGGCCTAAGACCCTTTTAAACTAATGTGATATGTTATTTGTAAGTTTTCTTTCCATTTAAAGTACATTAAATACATATGTAAGGATTATTTATAACCAAAAAGCTTTACAAATTTAAAATTGCTGGAAAATATTACATCTTCATGTAAGGCCCCCCCTTCATTGGAAAACCTCCATTTTTAGCCACAGGCTCATATAAATTTGACTTTTTAATAATTATGATAAGTCTGATAAATCAAATGAGTACTCTATTGCTTTTAATACATAATATATTATATATTAAGGCATTTCAAAAGTATTTTTTTGCAATATTTTAATTTTTTAAGCCCCAAATGTTGATAGTTGAAAATTTTCAATTTTAACGTCTAAATTTAACACGCAAAGTTGAATATAGAATTAGTCATATTGTTTATAATATAAATCCTATTGCCATGAAACTTTGTAAGCAGTCTTATAATTTATTAAGCTTTGGTCATACCAAGTTTCATTAAGATTGGTCAACTTTTTCTACCCTATTAGGTCCGGGTACACAGTTATCGTCCTTTGATTTTCGTTGTCCACGAATATAGTCCCTAGTGTGGACAGTGTGTTACTTGTCGATTTTTTTTATACCCCTTCCAAATTTATTTCTCCATGTTTTATGACTCAAATAGTAAGTAGGGGGATGAAATGACACTGTAAAAAAATTTGGGTCATGAATTTTAAAGTAAAGTAGTGATTTGGTCCAGCTGAAAAATGTTAAAAATTAGCACTTCGGAAGCTGTCAAAAGATTTGAAGACCCCCTTAACATGAAATTGTCCATATTTTGAGTTAGAGCCGATGAAGTTTTCTATAATTTTGATATAATTTGTCCCAAAAGTAGTACAACACACTGTAAAAATATTATTGAGAAAGCGCAGGTGGGATTTTTTTAATTATCATTTATTGTCTAAAAGAAATGCACTACGAAATAACTGTGTACTCGGACCTAAGAGGTGAAATCAGGAAATATAGAATCTGTACTTTGGCAACTTCCCTGAATGATTTGATGGTGTCAATTTATCAAATAGCATAAAACTAAAGGATTTAAACTTTTATTTGATAGAATTTCTGCAAAAATGACCAATTTTGGCATTTTATGGTCAAAATAAGCATTTCATAGCTTTTTCAATTTTGATGCATAAGTGGCATTCTGACTTTCTATCTGACAGGTTTTTATGTGTCAATATTTGTGTTTCTATGCTTCAATCCAGTTGTATTACTCATTTGTGAACTCTGAATCTACAGAAAAGAAGATTATCTCGGACAATATGTGCAAAATGTGTTGTATATATGATCCTCGTCTAACGCTCTGTTTGGATCAAGTTAAATGTGAGGAGCTTGGAACATAAAAGTTGAAGTCCATTATAAAGACCTCACTAAATTTGTATAAAAAGCACTTAACAATGTCTTTTGTTCCTGTTTTATGTCACATAATATCTTTCTTTTCTTCTGTAGGATAGCAAGTGGTTCAAATATAAGCCTGTTGAGACTAAAATTGCATGCATGTTTTTCACTAAAAAGTGAAAAATCTTTGTATCAGACCATACTGTCTGCAAAAAAAGTTGAATGCAAGAGTCTTTTTGTGCTCAGATTTATTGTATCATGTCACCTGAGTATAGAAATGATAGAAAAGACACAAAATTTTATTTCCTATAGCTTCAATATGCATTTTTAAATGTAAATATGTGATACGGCTTAAATTGACCCTAAATTATTTTCAGTCTTACTTGGCCTAAGACCCTTTTAAACTAATGTGATATGTTATTTGTAAGTTTTCTTTCCATTTAAAGTACATTAAATACATATGTAAGGATTATTTATAACCAAAAAGCTTTACAAATTTAAAATTGCTGGAAAATATTACATCTTCATGTAAGGCCCCCCCTTCATTGGAAAACCTCCATTTTTAGCCACAGGCTCATATAAATTTGACTTTTTAATAATTATGATAAGTCTGATAAATCAAATGAGTACTCTATTGCTTTTAATACATAATATATTATATATTAAGGCATTTCAAAAGTATTTTTTTGCAATATTTTAATTTTTTAAGCCCCAAATGTTGATAGTTGAAAATTTTCAATTTTAACGTCTAAATTTAACACGCAAAGTTGAATATAGAATTAGTCATATTGTTTATAATATAAATCCTATTGCCATGAAACTTTGTAAGCAGTCTTATAATTTATTAAGCTTTGGTCATACCAAGTTTCATTAAGATTGGTCAACTTTTTCTACCCTATTAGGTCCGGGTACACAGTTATCGTCCTTTGATTTTCGTTGTCCACGAATATAGTCCCTAGTGTGGACAGTGTGTTACTTGTCGATTTTTTTTATACCCCTTCCAAATTTATTTCTCCATGTTTTATGACTCAAATAGTAAGTAGGGGGATGAAATGACACTGTAAAAAAATTTGGGTCATGAATTTTAAAGTAAAGTAGTGATTTGGTCCAGCTGAAAAATGTTAAAAATTAGCACTTCGGAAGCTGTCAAAAGATTTGAAGACCCCCTTAACATGAAATTGTCCATATTTTGAGTTAGAGCCGATGAAGTTTTCTATAATTTTGATATAATTTGTCCCAAAAGTAGTACAACACACTGTAAAAATATTATTGAGAAAGCGCAGGTGGGATTTTTTTAATTATCATTTATTGTCTAAAAGAAATGCACTACGAAATAACTGTGTACTCGGACCTAAGAGGTGAAATCAGGAAATATAGAATCTGTACTTTGGCAACTTCCCTGAATGATTTGATGGTGTCAATTTATCAAATAGCATAAAACTAAAGGATTTAAACTTTTATTTGATAGAATTTCTGCAAAAATGACCAATTTTGGCATTTTATGGTCAAAATAAGCATTTCATAGCTTTTTCAATTTTGATGCATAAGTGGCATTCTGACTTTCTATCTGACAGGTTTTTATGTGTCAATATTTGTGTTTCTATGCTTCAATCCAGTTGTATTACTCATTTGTGAACTCTGAATCTACAGAAAAGAAGATTATCTCGGACAATATGTGCAAAATGTGTTGTATATATGATCCTCGTCTAACGCTCTGTTTGGATCAAGTTAAATGTGAGGAGCTTGGAACATAAAAGTTGAAGTCCATTATAAAGACCTCACTAAATTTGTATAAAAAGCACTTAACAATGTCTTTTGTTCCTGTTTTATGTCACATAATATCTTTCTTTTCTTCTGTAGGATAGCAAGTGGTTCAAATATAAGCCTGTTGAGACTAAAATTGCATGCATGTTTTTCACTAAAAAGTGAAAAATCTTTGTATCAGACCATACTGTCTGCAAAAAAAGTTGAATGCAAGAGTCTTTTTGTGCTCAGATTTATTGTATCATGTCACCTGAGTATAGAAATGATAGAAAAGACACAAAATTTTATTTCCTATAGCTTCAATATGCATTTTTAAATGTAAATATGTGATACGGCTTAAATTGACCCTAAATTATTTTCAGTCTTACTTGGCCTAAGACCCTTTTAAACTAATGTGATATGTTATTTGTAAGTTTTCTTTCCATTTAAAGTACATTAAATACATATGTAAGGATTATTTATAACCAAAAAGCTTTACAAATTTAAAATTGCTGGAAAATATTACATCTTCATGTAAGGCCCCCCCTTCATTGGAAAACCTCCATTTTTAGCCACAGGCTCATATAAATTTGACTTTTTAATAATTATGATAAGTCTGATAAATCAAATGAGTACTCTATTGCTTTTAATACATAATATATTATATATTAAGGCATTTCAAAAGTATTTTTTTGCAATATTTTAATTTTTTAAGCCCCAAATGTTGATAGTTGAAAATTTTCAATTTTAACGTCTAAATTTAACACGCAAAGTTGAATATAGAATTAGTCATATTGTTTATAATATAAATCCTATTGCCATGAAACTTTGTAAGCAGTCTTATAATTTATTAAGCTTTGGTCATACCAAGTTTCATTAAGATTGGTCAACTTTTTCTACCCTATTAGGTCCGGGTACACAGTTATCGTCCTTTGATTTTCGTTGTCCACGAATATAGTCCCTAGTGTGGACAGTGTGTTACTTGTCGATTTTTTTTATACCCCTTCCAAATTTATTTCTCCATGTTTTATGACTCAAATAGTAAGTAGGGGGGTGAAATGACACTGTAAAAAAATTTGGGTCATGAATTTTAAAGTAAAGTAGTGATTTGGTCCAGCTGAAAAATGTTAAAAATTAGCACTTCGGAAGCTGTCAAAAGATTTGAAGACCCCCTTAACATGAAATTGTCCATATTTTGAGTTAGAGCCGATGAAGTTTTCTATAATTTTGATATAATTTGTCCCAAAAGTAGTACAACACACTGTAAAAATATTATTGAGAAAGCGCAGGTGGGATTTTTTTAATTATCATTTATTGTCTAAAAGAAATGCACTACGAAATAACTGTGTACTCGGACCTAAGAGGTGAAATCAGGAAATATAGAATCTGTACTTTGGCAACTTCCCTGAATGATTTGATGGTGTCAATTTATCAAATAGCATAAAACTAAAGGATTTAAACTTTTATTTGATAGAATTTCTGCAAAAATGACCAATTTTGGCATTTTATGGTCAAAATAAGCATTTCATAGCTTTTTCAATTTTGATGCATAAGTGGCATTCTGACTTTCTATCTGACAGGTTTTTATGTGTCAATATTTGTGTTTCTATGCTTCAATCCAGTTGTATTACTCATTTGTGAACTCTGAATCTACAGAAAAGAAGATTATCTCGGACAATATGTGCAAAATGTGTTGTATATATGATCCTCGTCTAACGCTCTGTTTGGATCAAGTTAAATGTGAGGAGCTTGGAACATAAAAGTTGAAGTCCATTATAAAGACCTCACTAAATTTGTATAAAAAGCACTTAACAATGTCTTTTGTTCCTGTTTTATGTCACATAATATCTTTCTTTTCTTCTGTAGGATAGCAAGTGGTTCAAATATAAGCCTGTTGAGACTAAAATTGCATGCATGTTTTTCACTAAAAAGTGAAAAATCTTTGTATCAGACCATACTGTCTGCAAAAAAAGTTGAATGCAAGAGTCTTTTTGTGCTCAGATTTATTGTATCATGTCACCTGAGTATAGAAATGATAGAAAAGACACAAAATTTTATTTCCTATAGCTTCAATATGCATTTTTAAATGTAAATATGTGATACGGCTTAAATTGACCCTAAATTATTTTCAGTCTTACTTGGCCTAAGACCCTTTTAAACTAATGTGATATGTTATTTGTAAGTTTTCTTTCCATTTAAAGTACATTAAATACATATGTAAGGATTATTTATAACCAAAAAGCTTTACAAATTTAAAATTGCTGGAAAATATTACATCTTCATGTAAGGCCCCCCCTTCATTGGAAAACCTCCATTTTTAGCCACAGGCTCATATAAATTTGACTTTTTAATAATTATGATAAGTCTGATAAATCAAATGAGTACTCTATTGCTTTTAATACATAATATATTATATATTAAGGCATTTCAAAAGTATTTTTTTGCAATATTTTAATTTTTTAAGCCCCAAATGTTGATAGTTGAAAATTTTCAATTTTAACGTCTAAATTTAACACGCAAAGTTGAATATAGAATTAGTCATATTGTTTATAATATAAATCCTATTGCCATGAAACTTTGTAAGCAGTCTTATAATTTATTAAGCTTTGGTCATACCAAGTTTCATTAAGATTGGTCAACTTTTTCTACCCTATTAGGTCCGGGTACACAGTTATCGTCCTTTGATTTTCGTTGTCCACGAATATAGTCCCTAGTGTGGACAGTGTGTTACTTGTCGATTTTTTTTATACCCCTTCCAAATTTATTTCTCCATGTTTTATGACTCAAATAGTAAGTAGGGGGGTGAAATGACACTGTAAAAAAATTTGGGTCATGAATTTTAAAGTAAAGTAGTGATTTGGTCCAGCTGAAAAATGTTAAAAATTAGCACTTCGGAAGCTGTCAAAAGATTTGAAGACCCCCTTAACATGAAATTGTCCATATTTTGAGTTAGAGCCGATGAAGTTTTCTATAATTTTGATATAATTTGTCCCAAAAGTAGTACAACACACTGTAAAAATATTATTGAGAAAGCGCAGGTGGGATTTTTTTAATTATCATTTATTGTCTAAAAGAAATGCACTACGAAATAACTGTGTACTCGGACCTAAGAGGTGAAATCAGGAAATATAGAATCTGTACTTTGGCAACTTCCCTGAATGATTTGATGGTGTCAATTTATCAAATAGCATAAAACTAAAGGATTTAAACTTTTATTTGATAGAATTTCTGCAAAAATGACCAATTTTGGCATTTTATGGTCAAAATAAGCATTTCATAGCTTTTTCAATTTTGATGCATAAGTGGCATTCTGACTTTCTATCTGACAGGTTTTTATGTGTCAATATTTGTGTTTCTATGCTTCAATCCAGTTGTATTACTCATTTGTGAACTCTGAATCTACAGAAAAGAAGATTATCTCGGACAATATGTGCAAAATGTGTTGTATATATGATCCTCGTCTAACGCTCTGTTTGGATCAAGTTAAATGTGAGGAGCTTGGAACATAAAAGTTGAAGTCCATTATAAAGACCTCACTAAATTTGTATAAAAAGCACTTAACAATGTCTTTTGTTCCTGTTTTATGTCACATAATATCTTTCTTTTCTTCTGTAGGATAGCAAGTGGTTCAAATATAAGCCTGTTGAGACTAAAATTGCATGCATGTTTTTCACTAAAAAGTGAAAAATCTTTGTATCAGACCATACTGTCTGCAAAAAAAGTTGAATGCAAGAGTCTTTTTGTGCTCAGATTTATTGTATCATGTCACCTGAGTATAGAAATGATAGAAAAGACACAAAATTTTATTTCCTATAGCTTCAATATGCATTTTTAAATGTAAATATGTGATACGGCTTAAATTGACCCTAAATTATTTTCAGTCTTACTTGGCCTAAGACCCTTTTAAACTAATGTGATATGTTATTTGTAAGTTTTCTTTCCATTTAAAGTACATTAAATACATATGTAAGGATTATTTATAACCAAAAAGCTTTACAAATTTAAAATTGCTGGAAAATATTACATCTTCATGTAAGGCCCCCCCTTCATTGGAAAACCTCCATTTTTAGCCACAGGCTCATATAAATTTGACTTTTTAATAATTATGATAAGTCTGATAAATCAAATGAGTACTCTATTGCTTTTAATACATAATATATTATATATTAAGGCATTTCAAAAGTATTTTTTTGCAATATTTTAATTTTTTAAGCCCCAAATGTTGATAGTTGAAAATTTTCAATTTTAACGTCTAAATTTAACACGCAAAGTTGAATATAGAATTAGTCATATTGTTTATAATATAAATCCTATTGCCATGAAACTTTGTAAGCAGTCTTATAATTTATTAAGCTTTGGTCATACCAAGTTTCATTAAGATTGGTCAACTTTTTCTACCCTATTAGGTCCGGGTACACAGTTATCGTCCTTTGATTTTCGTTGTCCACGAATATAGTCCCTAGTGTGGACAGTGTGTTACTTGTCGATTTTTTTTATACCCCTTCCAAATTTATTTCTCCATGTTTTATGACTCAAATAGTAAGTAGGGGGATGAAATGACACTGTAAAAAAATTTGGGTCATGAATTTTAAAGTAAAGTAGTGATTTGGTCCAGCTGAAAAATGTTAAAAATTAGCACTTCGGAAGCTGTCAAAAGATTTGAAGACCCCCTTAACATGAAATTGTCCATATTTTGAGTTAGAGCCGATGAAGTTTTCTATAATTTTGATATAATTTGTCCCAAAAGTAGTACAACACACTGTAAAAATATTATTGAGAAAGCGCAGGTGGGATTTTTTTAATTATCATTTATTGTCTAAAAGAAATGCACTACGAAATAACTGTGTACTCGGACCTTGTAACCGTGTGTCCGATGATCCCGCTTACCAACCTACATGACTTTTGGTTTATAGCTCTGCAACGTTTTCGTTCCTTATACATCCTTGACTTTCAAATATTTGGCTTTGAGTGTTTATGATGAAGGGAAATCCAGAAAAGTGCGTCAGACGCATCAGATTTATAACGTGTTGTTTTCATTCTTTCCAAGGCTTAGTATTGATCATAGGGTAAAAACAAGTATCATCTAGCCCCATCTTGTATACCGTCATAGATAGCCAAAAACCTTAAAGTACAAAATATTCAAAATCTATCTACCTTTCAGACCATTACTGTCGAACGGCTTCTTATAGTAGTTATTGCCCTTAAAAGATTGTTACCTTGTTTTTGCGATTTTGGCTTTTATCTTTAAAACTATAATACAAAGAGGGAAACTGTCCATACCAAAGATGATAAGCAGGACATGATCTACTAATAAATAGAAATGGAAACTGTAAAAGCCAAAAATGATCAGCAGGATATGATCTTATAAATTAACATCTCTGTAATCGTCAGATGACTCCTAATAGAATCTTTGCCCTAGAAAGAAAATAATTGTGTACCCATTATTGTGTTGGTTTTTGGACCAAATCTGTCTAAGTTGATAGTAGAAACTGTGAACAGTAAAGTTGATCGACAAGACAAGATCTACAAATAATTTAAACAATTTATTATAGTCGAAATCAACAGTCGGCTACTTATGAGTTATCGCCTTTGAAATATCATTTCACTCACATTTGTGTTATTTTGTTTGAACTATAACAGAAAGAGAGATACTGTTTATGACAAAAATTACCAGCAACAAAAGATCAAGTATTAAGGCAACATAGTTGAAATTGTCAGTGGACTTATTATAGGAGTTGTTGTCCTTGAATGACGATTTAAATCATTTTCTGTTATTTTAACATAAACTATAGTAGATAAAGAGAAACTGTCAGAAGCATCAGAACAAGATCTTAAAATCAGTTATCATGACCAAAATCATCTATTGACTCTTTATATGAGTTATTGCCATTGAAAGAACTAATTACCAACCTTTTGTGTTTTTAGCAGAAAAAAAATGAAAAAAAAACATTTTTTCCGGATTTATTTTCATTAGGAACCTTCAAAGCCGAATAATGGAAAGCCAAGGATGTATAAAAATCGAAACAGTTGAAGAACTATATTACTAAAAAGGACCTAAAAATAATAGTCAAATCCATCTTAGGCTATCTTTGTCTGAGGGAGTTGAAACATTAGTTTCTTAATAATTGCTAAATTTATAATCGGACAATTTATGAAAGGTTTGTTATAAATCATGTCAGTACCGCAGTACTTCAGTTCCGCCGAAACTTTAGAAAATGGACAGAAATTGTTTATAACAAAATTTGCCAGTATGACAAAATATACTATTAAGTCAATATGGCCGACTTTGTCAGTTGACTCCTCATATGTTTGTTTTAGTTGCTCACCCAATTTTTCCATTAGAAAGGAACTATAAACAACTGTCATACAAGTGGGATGTTTAGCCAGCTATAAAAAAGGTTTAACCCGCCATTGTCTTCTGAAAATCCCTGTACTAACTCAGAAATATGGCAATTGTTTTTTTCTTTCTCCGTTGATTGATAGCGTTTAATTTTGTCGGTTTTTATGGACGTCCCCATTTTGAATTTGCCTTGGAGTCCGGTATTTTTGTTATACTTTCACAGAACATGGAGAGAAAAGCTATCATTATCAGCTGGACACGAACTACAAATATTAAAGAAATTATTGCTCTTGAATGATGATACAACATTTTTTGCGTTTTTCTGGAAACTATTTGAAATATACTCAATGCATTGTATCAATTTTATGCAAAATTGACAGATGAGCGATTCAGGATTCTTGAAGGCTCTACTTGATGCATCTGCAAGTTGAAAATAAAACATATTTTGCAGGACAGAGGAAAGACCACACTGCTCCCGGTAGAAAGAACAGACATAGCAAAATAAAATAGGACAAACATACAACATTGAAGATAAAAGCAAAATACAACACGAACCCCTTTAAAACAAATCTAGGAGCGGAATCATATCTCTTGAAGGGAAACGAGTTTCTCCTTTTCTTATTGCAACTCATGTGTTGTTCATAAAAAAAGAATTCAATGAAAAGTCGTCATTTGTGATGTAACAATCGGTGACGACGACATGAGGTGCGGCTACAAGAGGAACATATCCATGGTCATCTATAACAGATATTCCATTACAGTCAAACCAAATCATTATGGAGTACGTTAAACTTTTAAATGATTATTTCGAATTGGTTTGGGAAAACCTTCGGTTCAGACCCTTTGATTTCTTTGTAAAGCCAAAGTATATCAAGGAAATAATGATAGCAAATCAAAAGAGGAACTCATTCATTTTTCTTGAGGATTATTCAAATTAATTATTTCTAAAAATAATTGGAACGATCCCATTAATATGTAGGAAGTTGTCACTAATGGTAAATATCCTATATGTCCGCTTAACAATATCTACAAACATGGTTACAAAACATTAACTGGGTTTTTAGAATACACACGCATAATGTGTGGGAAAAATTAGCATTCCTTTGATGATCAACCTCGATGATTTACACTAAGCAGTATCAATATCATTGTATTTATCAGGTAAGAGATGTATACTCTCAGTTATGTTCTTTAGATCTCATAAAGATCCTGTTGAGCCGTGGTTAAACATTTGTATACACATTACCAAGATCATAGAAAGGCTTCCAATAAAGTATGAATAGTGTTGCAAATACATGTTTACTAATGTCTATATATATAAATAAGAAGATGTGGGATGAGTGCCAATGAGACAACTATCCATCCAAGTCACAATGTGTCAAAAGTAAACAATTATAGGTCAAAGTACGGCCTTCAACACGGAGCCTTGGCTCACACCGAACAGCAAGCTTTAAAGGGCCCCCAAAAGACTAGTGTAAAACAATTCAAACAGGAAAACCAACGGTCTAATCTATATAAAAAACGAGAAACGAGAAACACTTATGAACCACACCAACAAACGACAACCACTGAACAACAGGCTCCTTACTTAGGACAGGTGCATAAAAATGCAGCGGGTTTAAACGTTTTAACAGGCGCCAACCTTCACCCTGACCTAAACAGTGGTATAACATTACAACATAAAAAGACCCACAATAAAATATCAATTGAAATGGCTTAACTCGATCAAAAAGACAGTACACAAAAACAAGTAAATATACACTGAACGAATAAGTTTGATCTATGACACAATATAATTAAAAAAGACAACTTTAACCAAGGACAAAATGGCGTTAAATGAAGTAACGTACACAGGTAAATTTAAATATAATAAGTTTGTTGTTAGGAGTACAGAAACATATTTTACAAAATAAATTTGTTATTCATAATAAGAGTACAGACGTGACATTTCTTTTTCTCTTTTTTTATATACCTGTTTAATATCTAAATTTATTTGTAATAAAGATGTACCGTTTGCCATGTGCACAACGTGCGTTTCTGGAATACAATTGAGAAAGGAAACAAGTAAGTAAGTAAGTAAATTCAGATAAATATTTAATTTCGTTTATATGTATGTGGACAATAACTCATCGGACATGAGCATTTTAACCGACTAAATTTATCAAGTACGCTCAAAACGAAAAGTTCAATAAGCTATAATATAAAACGTTTGAGGGCATCAAATCAAAAAGGTCATAAAAACTGTAAAATATCATTTGAAATAATATCTAGATATCCCAGTTTTTATATTTCTATTTCATTTGTAATATAATATATGATAGATTGAACCGATTTTTGTATACAAGACAGGCGTATGTGACTTTAACCAATTTGACTCAAAACCGAAATTTGGAAAGCCAAAAATCATTTACATTGGAGAACATAAAATCCATAAAGACTTTTGAAAAGAATATCAAAAACTTAGGATTAATTGTTTGCCTAATAAAATTTAAATCTTGGTGTTGGTACAATTTTATATATCAAACTGGAAGTTTACAGTAAAAACGTATAATCATTACTGATGCCTTTACCTAGGTGCTAGCAACGACAGTCCACAAGCTTGGCAACTCAGTGGTACTAAAATAAACTTACGATGCCTTTTTCGTTGTATAAGTCACTCTGGTATAGTTTAATCTTCAGACACTACGCTCGAGACTAACCTTTTTTGGACACCAAGTAGATAGAACAATTAAAAGCAACTTAATAAAAAAAAAAGGACCTATTAAGAACAAAAGTATTAGTACAATTACTTAAAAATTCGTAGTCGAAATTAATTAGTTAAATCATTCAGTACCATCTTGTCTAATTGATGGAAAGTACCCTCAGGACAAATTGTCGACAAGTAGTGGTGTTGGCCATTGTATTTCAAACTTATGGAATAGCTTTTCGTGTGCGCTACATCTTTTTCATGATTAGCCTTCATATATATATATATATTAGGTACGGTTGAAACCAAAAGTTTGGACAACAATATGTGATTTTTTAGACCACAAATTCAGAAAGACCTACATATATACATCAGTCAAAATTCTGAAGAGGCTTCTTTGCCTGACAAAGTTTTAACCTTAGTTTTAGTTAGATTTCAATGTTTATAAACTGAAAATTTACTACCAAACTTGATTTCAAGACCGATATTTTACCTTTTCAATGACTATTAATTTCCCCTAAGGTGAATAATGGCTATTTGGCTACCTTTCTGAGGAGCAAATTAGACGAAGTTAAGAACTGTTGATAAAGGGTTAATTGTTCTTTTGGAGTTTACTAGGTTTCAAAGGCAGTAAAAGGTGTTACATAGAAGTCTCATTATTAATGTTATAAATCAATAAGTACATAAACTAAACAAAATATAATAATAAAAATTCCAAGACCCTTTGATAATAAAACAATACATGGTAAATCAAAATCAAATATACAAAATCTGTCGACCTGAAAGCAATTTCTGAAATGAACTTCAGTAAGAAAGCTCAGAGACAATTACAAATATATACAAAAACTATATACAAACAATGAATGACCAAACCCGTCGAACGTCAACTGTCCCTGGTGTAGGTTAAAGCTTTGGGGTTGAAAATAACAAAATGTATCGACTTTTAATTTCCAAAAATAAATACGATAAACCATTCAGCATGAAAGCAGTAAATATTTTGTGGGTCATTATTTCAGGGTTAAAGCTTACCAACAGTGTTATCGACTCAATAGTAGTTAAAAGTATAAAATCAGAAAACATGTATCACGTAAGAACAGAGTCATAATAGTTTTGCTGTGCCATTCTTGTTAGAAAGCTAACAAAGTTTTATCATTTAATGTCGATTTTCAGAAACTCATCTTTACCTTTCTGACATAAGAGATAATACATAAATATTATTACATTAAATTTTTGTACACTTAAGCAAAATTGATTATAAGTAGAAATAATACCTGTAACTGAAGGGACTCTTAGTAGTTCTTGGTATCAATAGTATGCCCATTATGAGGACGTCGATTCCATCAGAATGGACTTAGTCTCCAGTGTCAAATGATGTTTTTTTTTTTGCTTAATAATCAAAGGAAACATGAGCCATGTGATATTTCTCCTACGGAACCATCAAATTTGGAAAATTACTTACACTAATCCATAATCTTTATGTCTAGGTGACTTTCATCTTCAATCTATTTATAACCAATGGTATCCTTACGTTTATTTTGCACTTGGTTTACTTCATTTAAGTCAAATCATTCCAATTGTGAAAATGAGTTTTTCGACGATTGAAATCTCTTCCATATATATGTTATGGGTTACTACGTTTCTTTTTTTAAATTCTCCGATGATATGTTTTGAAAAAAGCAAGAAACTTAGGTTCCAACACCTGCAGACAGAAACGATCTAAGGTTACTTGAATTGTAGCTTTTGGTCATATAACACATTATGTATTCACATATTTATACATCCTTTGCTTCCCTTTTTGAGTCTGAGCGTTCTTGATTGAGTTACATTCATATACGTGGTTCGGACGCACTAATTTTTTTTACTTTTCGGAATTTTTTTCTTGAACTTCGTTGATTTGGCCTTCCACCGATTTTTTAATCGAGCAATGATGAGTCTTGTAAAGGCAAAACGCCGGTCTGGAGTACTAAATTATAATTCTGGTACTGGTTGATGAGTTTTTTAGTCTACCGCTGAGGTGTGGTAGTGAAAAAAGTATATAATGATATATATTATTATTGATAAAGTGGTATTACTGTCATTTTTTAGGAAGACCAGCAATTATTCAGTATATAAAAATGATCTGAAAAAAATAACGAAATATATATTGCACTTGAAATGTAGAGATATGTATCTTCTTTTAGTTCCGGTTTAAAACAAGTATAAGAAATGTAACTAAGTATAACGCCTTCTTCATTAATAGCACTTGGTTTCTTACAATTTTCCGTTAAAAAAATTCAAATCTAATAACGATTTGGTTACATTCGTTTTATGCGGAAGAGGATCATTTTTCAATAAAACTCGTTTCCTTCGTCTCTAATTATATAAGATTATTGTTCAGCTTCAATTGATTGACGTTGGTAGCAAATCATTATCAAAATAGCAATGCAATGACAGATTCTTTGTAAGCATCAAAATTCTATCAAGGAACTCGTAATAGGATACACGCGCACTGGAATATTGTATCAAATAAAGATATATGCATACGCTGTTATAACACAGAACTGGGAACTCGCAATGGGAAAATTAAAAGCATTTTTAAAAACGTTAGGACGATTGGAATTTACACCTTTGACAAACATGCCTTCCTTGTTAGCTTTAATATACCACAAACAAGGTAACAAACATACATCAAATACATTGTCAGACCTTCAGACATAGATACCTCAATATCAATATGGATGGATATTTCTCACACTATATGAGGCCATGTATACAACAAAGGTTACAATCCCAAATGAAGTATTAACTTTAGCATCAAGAAACCATTCTGCACAAATTGAAGTGTATTTGTTGTAAATGAGTACAAAATAATGACATAGATTAAAGAATGAACTGTTAACTTGGTTAGATATGCCGACAAAAGATGTTCGTTTTTAATTATGATGTCAAAACGTACTCAACATTAATATGTAATAGATAAATAAATTGAAAAATTGATGATACTGTATAAAGACGATATAAATCAATAGAAACTACTCTGCAACACGGTGGTGATATATTGATATATTAATCGTTATATTATATGGTGACGCTAACAAAATAATTTGAGACGCCCAAAAAGCTAGTTGAAATATCAGTACTAGATATAGATGTTAAAGGGCGTTACTAACAAGTCATCTGACTGAAGTCACCAGTGAGTACTGATGTCTTCGTTTTACTATTTTAGGAAACAAATATTGGATTTCTGGCATTTGTAATGCTTGGTCCTAAAATAACATTATATTTCGAAATTATTGAAAGTAATCGTAATATGTTGAATTGACTATATTTACCATTATGACTGTAATGTATGTGTATGTGATGTATGTTTACACAGTTTTGGCTATTGAATCCCGATTATTGAGAAAGGTTATACAAAATTATGCTTTATTTTATGAATGTTCTTTCAACTAGAAAATTTTGTTTTGTTTTTGTTTTTGTCAAATTATTTGTATGTTTGTTAGAATTTTGAAGTCATTTTTGTTTGTATGTCTGTGATGTATGTTGACACGGTTTTGTCAAGTTAACCAATTATGTCTATTGGGTTGCTCACCCAATTTTTACAATAATACGGAACTATACAAGGCCCAGACATAACAATATGTAAAACAATAACAACGATAAAACCAAGATTTATATTCATGTCTTTTTTATTGGGCTGCCTTAATTCTTTTTCTCACGTTTAATTACCCAATTTTTGTGCAGGACACGCGTTTTTTTAAAACCAAATGTTCGAAAAGCCAAGAATTTATAACATTTGAGAGAATAATCTCTAGAAAGACCTAAACTGAACAGCCAAAAAGTATAAGTTCAGCTTTACACTAGTAAATGCAACCTTAATTTAAATGCAATTACAATGATGATCTTTTATAATTAATTAAAAATTATCAATAATGATTAAGGTATCATCATATTCAAGTATATACATGAGCCCTGGGTGCTTGATTGATGGTAATCCCGGAATTGATAGTCCACTAGCAGTGGTAAAGTACCGGATAAGAAGTTATATAAGCGTATGCTTCTGACTTCGTGAGTTGGACACTTTTTTCTGGGATGACTTTCTTCAAAGATAATAAAAATTTGAAGTTAAATTGTATAACGTTGAAGAGTTTCTAGGACCTCAATATTAATACGTGACAGGAGTTACCTAATGAGCGTCTGGAGGTTATGTGATTTCATGTTGAATTTACTTGTCAGCTGCAATATCTCGAGATTCGTTTTTAATTTGTTGTCATGATTTAGTCGGTCAATTATCCTCCCTTATGTATCTTCCGTCTATTTTGATTAAGTGATGAATTTTGGTATTTAATTTCACTATAAGCACTACTTTCTATTTCGTGGCGGCAATTTTTATTGGCGAAAAAACCGGAGTGCTTGAGTAATGTGCACTCCTGGCAAATTAAGATTGAAGTCAAACGTACCTGCCACGTGTGAGACTCGAACTCAAAATCTCAGTGTTGACAGGATAATGATTCAGAAACTAAACTACTAAGACCACTCGACAACCGAGGCACCTCTGTCTCTTTTGTCAACTCTCTTTATATTTACAAAATAAATTTTAGGAAAATTGTAAAAATAAGAAATACATTGTAATAGTAGTATTAAGCAACAAGGCATAATCTTATGAATATAAATCATAGCCAAGTCCTTGCATTTTAGTTAGAATCAAACAGCGATGTCAGGTCTATATTCAAATATGTTACTAAACCATGAATTTTATTGAATTTTTACTGAAGATTTTTCCCCATAAATCAATCGAATTATTTTCTTATAAAGTAACAATCGATTAAAAGAATATAATCAAATAAATCCTAATTTCAAATAGAAATGATTTGTAAGAAGGTTACAAATGTTACTTGTTCAAATGGGATAGCAATGTTGCAAAAATAAACATAATGAAAAAGGTGCAAATGATACAGTCGAACATGAGAAACTACATTGCAGAGTTTGAATTGAGTATTATGAGTGTATAAATATCAACTATTTTTGTATTCCATTTAGAATCAATGTATATTAAAACGGTTTTATCACCACATCTTTTTCGACCAGCAAATGAAGACACTACATCGTAGACATTCAGGATTATGCCCCTTGAATGTATCAACTTACTCAAAATAGCCTTTCTTTCGAATGTGACGAGCATTAATTCATCCTTTCTATACAAAAGATTATACTACACACTTGATGATAATTAGTCGAAGAGATTTTTCCACATTATTTTTGGTAACTTATAAAAATGAAAGTTATATTTTATTATATTCAAATATACTGAAAGCATTTGATCATACCTCAACGTATTGGCTAGGTATATAAACATCCAAGCTCACTAAATGAACGGAGATTCGAGCTCACTGTGGCCAGTAAGTGAACCAACCACCATATGGTGAAGTAAGAATAGTGAATTAACAAATACAGTATACGTTAGACTTGACGTAAACAGAGTAAGTGATCCAACAACTATATCAACTAATAATTGTTATGATAACCATTAATGTACTTAATACATATATAATCAATATAATACATAACGAACACGCCATGTGCAATAAGATCTAAATATATCCATATGTGATACAACAAATAATAAATAATCGATGTGAAAAATAAATACTCATGTTAGCATATAAATAATAAAGGCATTAATGCAGAACTTTTCATATTTCATCAAAAACGCAAAAGTGTATGAAAACACAAAATACATAATATGTGATGCCCAAGCAGGTCATTGAATTATACCTAATCATAAATAGATTAGAGGGCATCACTTACAAGTCAGCCTATGGTGTGACTGCAGTCTCCAGTGGGTACTGATGTCTTCGTTTTACCATTTTAGGGGGAAAATATCATATCTGAAAGTATTAGAAAAAAAGTAAAATAACAAGGATGAAAATTCAAAAGGGAAAGTCCCTAATCAAATTGCAAAACCAAAAGCTCAAACAAATCAACGAATGGATAACTGTCATATTCCTGACTTGGTACATGCATTTTCTTATGTAGAAAAATTGTGGATTGAACCTGGTTTTATAGCAATCTCAGTCTTTCATGTATGACAGTCGCATAAAATTCCATTATATTGACGAACAAGGTGTGAACAAAACAAACAGGCATATGGAGAGTTGTCTCATTGGCACTCATACCACATCTTCTTATATCTATAATAGGTAAAATTGTCAAAATAGAGTACAGCAGTCAACATTGTGCTTTAATATTTACCACTATAAAAACAAAAACAATATGTCAACAAAGAATAACAAAAAGGCATATAGACAAAGCATATTAGCACCAACGAAAGACAAGAACACAAAACTTTACCATAACACAATAACGGGATGTATAAGTACCGAGTCACATCAAATTGATATAACCAAAAAAAGACTTTTACAAATAAAAAACACTATAACACTTAATTAAGATGACAACCACCTAGAATCTTTACTTCGAGACTTATGATGGATAAAAATGTTCTCTGGTCAAATCAATCTTCGGATGGAACGGGAACTAATCTTGAAAAGATAAACTGAAGAAACAAATGGACAACACACAGGAAAAACACAAAATAAGTGTCTACCAAACACAACATCGAAAAATAAAGACGACGCACTATGCACGAATTCAATCAAATACCGGGGAAGATATCAGGGATACAACAGGAAAAGTTTTATAATCTAAGAATAGTGTTATTTCAAGTATTTTGTTAATTTCAAAAAGTATGTTTTTGTACGTTTCTATGTAGGTTGGCGTTTGATTTTGTAGCAGTTCGATGTTTCTGTTGTTCCATTTTTTTCCCGTTTATAGTTGATGTGTTCCCTTAATGTTGGTTTGGGACCTGGGTTTGTTTCAGTAAGTACATCGATTTAGGACTATTGAACAGCGGTATACTACTATCGCCTATATTTGATATATTTAAAAATGAACATGGATGACTGAAACTGCATTTATACAAATGGTCTTATAAATAAAAATTATCTCTAAGCAACAATTTAACTTAAATTTTCTAAAATGCAGTTTTGAAACAAATACGGAATCCATGAAGGACAGCAAACACTATCTCATGTACATTTATATCCCTAATTAGACGAGCTGGTAAAACTATATAAATGATAGTTGAACACTACGTCGTCTACTTGTCTTCTCAGCAATATTAATATGAAAACAAAAGGCGATCCGGAAAATGTAAAAATATATGAGAAATATATGAACTCCTACAGTTCTTGTTTCTTACCATTGGTGCTCTTCTTCTGTAGAAACAACAAATATAGCAAAATAATATAAGACATACATTCAACAATACAACACGAATCTAGGAGTTTACTCATGTATGTATCTTGAAGGTGAATAAGTGTCTGCTTTTATAATTGTAACTCACGTGGTTTCCATGGAAATAACAAAATGATAAATATATATATATATAAATATGCAGGAAATTGTCACTTTTGTCAAGTAATCCCTATATAGATATGAGAAGTTGTGGTATGAGTACCAATAATCTAGATTGTGAAAAAACATAATGTTATGAAAGCAACATACCAATTTTCCCGGAATAAGGAACATTTATCGTTAGTTTAAAGTAAGATAATTGAGAATTAAGTACGGATAAACCAATGTTTTTATATCTATATATCATTTGTAATATAAATGTATGATACATTGTACCATTTTTTGTGAACTAACACGCTTATGGGATTTTAATAAGATTGGCTCCAAATCAAAACTGGAATGCTTAATCATAAACATTTGAGAGTATAAAAATCGGGACTTCGAAAAGAACAGCAAAAACTTATGATCATTTTTGGTCTAATGAAATTGCAATCTTGATTTTAGTACAACTATATATACTATAAACTTAACGTTTACAGTAAAAACGTATCATTATTATTGATACCTTTTAATAAATGCTCGCACCGACAGTCCACAATCTTGTCACCTCAGTGGTAGTAACATAAACGGTACTTATCGTACTGTAAATCATTTATTCTAGAATAACATGAATCGGGTACGGTCGAGAATTACCGTTTTAAATGCCAAATAGATAAAACATTTAAAATTAACTAAATAATAAGGACTTAACTAGAACAGAAGTAGAAGTACAGTTTCTTAAAATGTATCGTAGTCGACATGTATTAGTTTGATCATTCTGTACCAATGACTAGCTAATGGGTGGAATGTATTCTCATGACAGATATCGTACACAAGTTGTGATACGGTACTGGTCAGTGCTATTTTAAACTAATAATGCAGTTTCTTGTGCATGCTACATCTGTTTCTGATAGTATTGATAACGTATATTCGAAACCAAAAGTTTGGACACAAATATGTGATTATGAGAGCACAAAATTCAGAATGATCTATATACAACAGTAAAAGCTTTCAGTAGATATGTTACCCTGACTAAGTTGCATGTTACTTTTATTTCAAAGTTCATGAACTGACAATTTCCTTCTAAACTTGATTTTACGACAGATAAAGGGGAATCAAGGCAATTATATTTCCTTACTGAACAACAATTTAGTTGAACTGTTGTCCAAGGTTTTTTTTTGTTCTTTGGGTTTTACAAGATTTCAAGGTTAACAAAAGGATGTTTCAATACAAGTGTGATAATGTATGAATAAATCAGAACATTTAGTACCAAAGAAAGATCCGAGACCCTTTGAAAGTTAAACAATAAATTGATAATAAAAATGAAAAACAAAAAAAAAAACTTAATGGTCTGGAAACAATTTCCTAGATTATCCTTTAGTATGAAAGCTCAACGACAAAATTTGTAACAGTCAAAGTTGTATAGATACATGTATATTAAGAGCCAATCTGCCAGAAAACCATGCAAAACCGTCCGAATGTCACTTTTTCCAAATGAGTTCATATTTGGCATATTGGTGCACCTTAGTAATGTAAATAACCACACAAATTTTTTTGGGAAAATATTGAACCGATCTGGATATTTTTTTAGTGCCATGTTTTAACAGATGAAATTGCTCGAAAACAGCAAAAATAAGCCTTTTTTGGCATATTTCGCTGGTTCAAATAAAAAAATATGGTAACATTTATAATTTTTTGATAGTTGTTCCTAGTAATACATCACTTTAAGTGTAAGAATGCATAGAATTAACAATGCTGTCTATTAAGTGTATGTATAATCTAACTGCTTCAATATGTCTTATTTAGCTACATGTCCAAAATGGCTGATTTTGGTCATCTTTCAGAGCCAAAATACTCCAAGACCCGTTTATTATTGTAAAACAACATATCTACTTGCAAAGTATAACTATATATACCCAATCAAAAAAAATATCAAGCTCGGCAAATAATATTGGTGTCTGATATATGCCACAACAAAATGGGGTAACCTGCATATTCAAATTTTCTCAATTTTGCCGTCTAATTTGTAACTACTGACATATGATAGGATCTGGACTTATAAATAAGTATAACAACAAATGGAAAAGAATAATTAATGTTTCATTTAATACATTAAGAAAATAATCATACATAAATACAAATTATTCATTATAAATCTAGAGGCTCCCAGGAGCCGAAATAGATCGTATTGACAAATTGTGCACCTAAAACGATAAAAAACACATATTTCAAACGCAATCAATTTAAATTAGAAGTTAAACAATTCAGAATAAGTTCAGACTGTAAAAAAAAAGTTTCTTCTGACCACTTTTGCAATTTATTCTATAATATATTGATATAGTTGTCGGATAGTAGCAGAAAACTGTGAAAATTTGTAAATTTACACATTTCAGGGACAATAGCTCATAGATGTTATGTCCAATTTTTCAGAAAAATTTTGGGTATTTAGATCTTGTCATGTTGATAGTTTTTATCAATATATATATATATATATATATATATATATATATATATATTGAAAAGTTTTTAAATTTTGTATACATATATATATGTATGACACTTCTTCTAAAGTTATTAAGATGATGGTTTAAAAGTGAAAACTGTAAACAGATGATTTTAACATACACTTAGTGATGGAAATTTTTTTATGACCCTTTGAGCCTAGTATGCTAACAGGGCAAGATTTGCCAGGTACCTACATGTATATCTATGTTGCTGCAATGTGGTCAATACAAACATGAAAATCATAAATGCTACTAAAAAAAAATCCCATAACTAGACGAAAAACAAATTACTTAGTCTATATATACCAGTGCAAAATTTATAAAGAATTTTGAATGAAATTGGATAGCTGTTAAGATTACTGTACCTATAATGCTCTACATCACATCCTTGGAGATAACAGAATTAAAATAAGTCATATGAATCTTCAAATTTCAATAAAGTTGAATGTGTTTTTTTATACTTGAACGGCTATAGAACAAGTGTACATTAACTTTCTTGTACAAGAAAAACCATAACATTAAAATCTCCATAAATGATGAACTGTTATTTTTTGAGACATCATCCCATGGAAGATTTAACTGATGTTTTAAAGTTGGAAAGTTTCTGTTGCTTGTTTGGTTGGTTGAAATTGTTTCTGTTAGAAGCATTATCAGTCTCCCAATCTGATGTTGACTGCTGTGAAAGTTCAGTTGTTGTTGACACTGACAGAAAGGTTAGCTGCGAGTCTAGATCTGAAAACCACAAAACATACATACATAAATCAGGCTGTTAGTTTTCATATTTTTTCATTTTCTTATTTTGGGGCCTTTTATGGCTGAATATATATGCCGTATAGGTCTTGCTCATTGTTGAAGGCCATATGGCGTATGAAGACCTATAGCTTTACTTCTATGTCATTTGTTCTCATTGGCAATCATACCTAATTTTTTTTTAATTTCATATATACCACTGACAGGAAATAAAATTGACAATTTTTACTGTAAGTGGATGCAGTTACAAAATTCTCCCAACTAAAGCCAAATCATTTTTGCAGAATAGTTATTATCCACTCCTTTTAAGCATGTCCAAATAGCCCTTAACATCTTTACAACAATAATAAAATGCTCCGCTGGGGCGCAGCTTGATACGACCGCAGAGGTTGAACCCTGAACAGTTGGGGCAAGTATGGACACAACATTCCAGCTTGATACAGCACTGAATTTGGATTGTAATTAAATATTTGACACAGAATGAAAGTGGTCTAAGAACTTAATTTTTTTTAATTTACCTATTCAAACCATATCATTATTATTTGCTTTATATATATAAATCAGAAATAACCAATTTAAAATGGAGAATTTTAAAGAAAAAAAAGGAAAAAAAAATTCCCCCCAATTTTTTGAACCCCCTTATGATTCATCACCCCGAAACTCAATCCCAGCTTTTCCTTTGTGGTATGGTACCTTGCAGTACAATTTCAGAGAGATCCATACACTTGAACACAAGTTATTGTCTGGAAACTAGAAAAATGCTTGTTTTTGGCCCCTTTTTGGCCTCAAATTCCTAAACATTTATGGCAATTACCCCAAAACTCAAACCCAGCTTTCCCTTTGTGATATGGAACCTTGCAGTACAATTTCATAAAGATCCATACACTTACACACAAGTTATTGTCCTGAAACTAGAAAAATGCTTGTTTTTTTGCCCTTTTATGGCCCCTAATTACTAAAATTTTGAGGGAATTACCCCCAAAATCAATCCCAGCCTTCCCTTTGTGGTATGGTACCTTGCAGTACAATTTCAGAGAGATCCCTACATTTGAACACATGTTATTGTCTGGAAACTAGAAAAATGCTTATTTTTTGCCCCTTTTTTGCCCCTTATTCCTAAACTTTGTGGGCAATTACCCCCAAACTCAATTCCAGCTTTCCCTTTGTGATATGGAACCTTGTAGTACAATTTCATAAAGATCCATACACTTACACACAAGTAATTGTCATGAAACTAGAAAAATGCTTGTTTTTTTCCCCTTATTGGCTCCTAATTCCTAAAATTTGGAGGCAATTACCCCCAAAATCAATCCCAGCATTCCCTTTGTGATATGGAACCTTGTGATACAATGTCAGAGAGATCCATACACTTACACACAAGTTATTGTCAAGAAACTAGAAAAATGCTTGTTTTTTGCCCCTTTTTTGCCCCTAATTCCTAAAATTTGGAGGCAATTACCCCCAAAATCAATCCCAGCATTCCCTTTGTGATATGGAACCTTGTGGTACAATGTCAGAGGGATCCATACACTTACACACAAGTTATGTCTGGAAGTTACAAAAATGCTTATTTTTGGCCCCTAATTCCTTAACTGTGGGTACTATAACCCCCAAAATCAATCCCCACCTTCCTTTTGTGGTATTGAACCTTATGGTAAAATTTCATTGAGATCCATTCACTTCAACTAAAGTTAGAGTGCGAAAACTAATGTGTCTTCGGACGACAACGACGACGACGCCAACGTCATACCAAAATACGACCACAAAATTTTTTTTGCGGTCGTATAAAAATTGCCTCCATTTGGTTTGGCATGTCAAATTACCTCTCAATATAATTTTACATTGAAAACAGACAATGGTGATAATTTGACCGCTTTTAGTGACAATCTTTGAAATGGTGGCCATCTTTATATCTGTTCTCTGTGTCAAAGTACAGCTAATATCAATATTCTTTAAAATCAAACTCAACAATATTGAAAATTTTACCCTTTATTTGCTGTGTCCATCTTTAAAAAAAGATTTCATTGTTTTGTTGGCATGTCAAAAGTGCTATAATTCCTTAATGTCAATTTTCATATAAGGCCATCTTGAAAATGTTTGCCATTTTGGAAGAAAAAACAACCTTACTTTGTTTAGCAAGTCAAACTACCACGACTATCCCTAATTAACAATTTTCATTAAATTAACCAGTGTTGAAATTTGTGCCATCCTTGGTGGCCATCTTGAAAATGTTTGACATCAGATAAGCATCCACATATTGTGCTTTTCTTTTCACTAAAGTTTCATTTAAAAAGATAACACCAGTTATCTCAGAAAAGGACAAATTTTGTGGAAGATGAAGAAAAAATGCAAGTTTGGACAGAACATTCAAGCTATAACAGCTCTAAATTTGTAATGGGATTAAATATTTGACAAAGAATAGGTTTCTAACACAGAATAAATATGGTATAAAGAGAAAGTTTAATAGATTCAGCATATCAGAGAACCCCAAGATCAAATTAAGATTTAAAATTTAGTTTAATTTTGGACCCATTGGACCTCAATGTAAACCAATTTCATAATAGGGCCCAAAAACTAAATACAGGTTAGATTCAGCATCTTTAAAATTATTGTTGAAATCAAACACAGTTAAATTATGGACCCCATTTGAACCAACTTGAAAACTGGGACCAAAATCATAAATCTAAGTACATATTTATATTCAGGATATTTGATTATTTCTATTTATCAATCAAAGAACCATAATTCATTGTAATTAGAGTTCAAGTTTTGTTAAAATTAAACTAAGTTAAAATTTGGACCCTTTGGACTTTAAAATGTGGACAAATTTGAAAACCGGACCAAAATTAAAAATCTAAATATAAAACATTTGCATTTTGTATATCAAAAGAACCTCAAGAATTCAAGTTGTGTAGAAATAAGAAAAAAAATTTGGACCATTTTGAAATCAATGTGAACCAATTTAAAATGGGGCCCAATTGCAACATCTTAAATTATTTAAATACATTGTTAGATTTAGCATATTAAGAACCCAAATAATGTATTTATTTTAATTTGTTCTTGTCCTAAATATGCATGAACTATTTGCCATTGGACATTAGCATTACCAACAACCAATCAATTAATCAAACAGGTGAAATATCTTCAAAAGTACCAATAAAATCTCCCCCTTTTATATTTGAAAAAGTAAAATCACAAAAGTACTGAACTCCGAGGAAAATTCAAAA
Source organism: Mytilus californianus (assembly GCF_021869535.1). Classification (NCBI taxonomy): domain Eukaryota; kingdom Metazoa; phylum Mollusca; class Bivalvia; order Mytilida; family Mytilidae; genus Mytilus; species Mytilus californianus. The sequence continues at coordinate 51,509,085 of NW_026262679.1, read as the reverse complement.
AGGAAAGTCCCCAATCAAATGGCAAAATCAAAAGTTCAAACACATCAAACGAATGGATAACAACTGTCATATTCCTGACTTGGTACAGGCATTTTCTTATGTAGAAAATGGTGGATTGAACCTGGTTTTATAGCTAGATAATAAACCTCTCACTTGTATGACAGTCGCATCAAATTCCATTATATTGACAACGATGCGTGAACAAAACAAACAGACACAATAGGTAAAATTGTCAAAAATAGGGGTACAGCAGTCAACATTGTGTTATCATCTTAATCACTATAAAAACAAACAAATGTAACGAAGAAGCACAAAAAGGCATACATCAAATTTAGCATCCTCATTTTGCTTATATTATACAATTTTATATATCTATGTAAAATCCACCCATAAAGGATGGAAGGTTTTAAGTACTGGCGTAAAATCGCGCGTTTGAAATTCGCACAGGTAGACATAAAATAATTTTGTCGTTCAAAGTATGACGGGATACATAAATACAGTAACGTAAAATGGACATCACAAAAAACAGACCTAACAGTAAAAGTAATACGTATTAATAAATAAAATAATTGAAATGGAATGTATGAACAGTTCATTAGTCATTGTTAGTTATTGAATAGAAACTATAGGAGCCGCCCAATATAGTACTACAAATTAAAGTTAGCAAAGTGATTTTTCAATGGGAAAACCAAGTTAACAAAGACCTGTTCAATAAAACTGATGTACAAATGTATAACATGTAATTGAATAATTATTTTATTATATAAGTGATTACATATACTTTGTATGATTACCATGTTATACAAACAGTTAAATTAATATATAAGTTAATAATAACTTACCAATATCTTCTTCTATACATGTATTTAGTTTGACCTGGCTATTGTCACTTTTACAAAAATTCATCTTAATTGAGCATTGCTTGCATATATATAGCCCTACAAATAAAAAGTGTTAAACTATAAAATAATTCTTCAATTTTGTTTTACATGAAACAAAATATATCAGACAGGAAATGTAGGGTAGTGTAGCATCACTGTGCATGTAGTTTAAATGTATGTTTTTTCTTTTAAAAAGGGCTCTATAAGTAATCTACATACATGTACATGTAGGGTCCTAAAATTGAACTTTACAAAAGGTTGCAATGCTTTTGATTTTTTTAGTCTCCATGGCCTATTAGTTCATTAATAAAATATTATTCTCTGGATAAAGTTGTCTAGTGTTACATGTACAGTTTGTTGTATGTAAAACATGTATTTGTAGGAGGCTTTTCCACGAGATAAAAGTTTTTTCAGTAGACAAAGAGCTGAACAACTTCCAGTAAGAACTGAAAATATAACTTAGGGGAAGAGAATAAAAACCTGACCTGCTAAACGTTGAATATGTTGAAATGGATTTTGATTATTATCATGATTCTGGTCTATAAATTGATTTTTTAAAGCAGAAAATAAATATATATTGTACCCTGAAAATTAAAATTCTGTCCTAAGCTGACAAGGACATAAATATTTTGACCATTCTAACCCTCCCCCTTGCTTTTTTAATCAAATGGTCCCAAGACAGAACAATGTATATACGGATATATATTATTTGCTTGCACTTTGCCATAGAAAATAAATAAGATGTCTTAGAAACAGGTCAGGTGTAAAAGAATATTCACATGCCCCTTCAACACCCACCTCCCCTTTTTTTTAATCTTGCTAATGTATCAATTGTTGGTCCCCTAATTTCAGATTGACTATATGGAACAAATGAAAATTGATTGTAAGATTTGTACCTGTTCCTACTGGAATAACTCCTCCTGTATAAAGCCTGTTTTGAAAGGGTGAAGATCCTTGGTCAGCTTTGGCTTTGCTGGAAGAGGGTTGGACGAGATGTTGACATCTTGCTTGACTATCATGTCAATGAATTCCATAAAAGTCCCTGTACTTCGAGCACATTCAAAGACAAGATGATGTAACAACCATGGGAAAATAAACCACTCCTTGTCTTATATAAAATAAGGAGTCCTGTTGGAAATTCTACACCATAGTTTTCAGTATTATTCAGACTTCCTAAATGTAGATGAATGGTAGTCTGTATCTGTATGAATATGTTTGGTTACCAATGCTGGTTTCAATACCACGGTAGAGAGAGTGTCGTTGATTTATTGATGGTGCGCCAGAGCAGTTTTGACACTCTCAATCTCAATTTTGGTGCGAGCAAGGTGGTTCCACTCGCTCACTTTTTTTTTACGAAGAATTATTTAGAATACTTTTGTTTTGCTCGTTGAAATCTAAAAACACTTTTTGCTGTTCATGGACTTATTTTTCCATTCAATATTTATCATGTTTATTCACTAAATTATTGTCATGATTGTCAAATTTCTTGGCAGTAATTATTTTTTTTGGAAATGCTATTTTGGTCTTTAGTGCATTCAGATATCTTAAATAGTTTGTAATATGTAGATGTATAAGGCTGGGATAGCCCACATGCTCATCCTAGATTATTAAAGTCACAAACTTCACTGTAAACATTTGTCTGCCAAACCATCACTGGGAGCTGACATGTTTAAGATCTTACCCAAGGGAGATAAGTCAATGGAAGAGCATAAAAGATGGACTCCCTGGTTTCAGACAATTTATTGATTTTTGGACTTGCAGTACAAATACGTCTTATTTCATTTTTCAGACAAATTGATTTTACTTGTTCGAATGATTTTATGAGCCATTTTAGTACCAATTGTGTTTAGAATTTAATTAAAATCAAAATCAAAATGTGTCAATTTGGGACTAAAATCACCATTCTTCCAAGGCATAAATTAACATATAATAGTTATTTGCCAAGCTTAATATTTTGTTTTGATATAAAACATACCCCATAGTTAAAACCGATATAAGTTGCAAACAAATCCGGAATGGGTCTTGCAAGATAGAAGCGAATGAAAACCACGTAAATTCATGTATGAAAAACCCCGCCTATGTGTCCCTGCTCCTGGCAATGTGCCAAATCGTTTAAATTTTCATTTGTATTGATCATAACATAGTAAAATGGATGAGTTTCAGCTGACATTACTCTAAAAACTCAACTACCCCATTTAATATGCTTCTGGGTCATTCTTAAAAGTCATAAAAAAGTTGGATTTTTCCTTGGTTTCATTATGAATTTACAGAATTATGCAAATGAGGCTGTTACTAAAAATAGATACGATTCTGGGAAAAATTAAGTGGTCAAATTCTTTTATTTTATGTTAAGGATTAAGATGATGTATAAAAATTTGTCAAGTTGTGATTGTCGATTTGGACGATTTTCTGAATATTGCATGGTTTTCTGGCGGATTGGCTCTTAAAACAATTATCTGCAAACAATGAATGCACAAATCCGTCTAACGTCAACTGCCCTTGAAGAAGTTTTAATATGAAGGTATGATTGCCAATGAGACAGTATCTCCAAAGTTAAAATGAAGTGAATGTATGTAAGAATAGGCAACCGTACGGTCTTCGACAATGATAACACCCCATAATGCATAGTCGACTATATAAGGCCCCAACTTGAAAAATGTAAAATAATTCATTTGAGAAACATTAACGAACTCATTTATAGCAAAACTATTTACGAATAACACATATGACAAACTGAGACAACTATTACTACTGAATTACAGGTTCCAGATTTAAAACAGATACATACAGAATGTGTCGTGGTTAACATGTTTCTGAGCGCTCAATCCTCCCCTAACCTGGAACAGGGGTGTTACAAAAAAACATAAGTAGTTGAAAATAACTAAATGTATCAACTTTAAATTTTCCAAAATGAATACGTCAAATAATTCCGCATCAAAAGCTAACTGAATATTTTATGGATAAGTCTATCAGAGTAAAGTCTAAAGTGAAGTTTTATAATTTTAATGCCGATTTTCATAAACTGATCTTTGCCTATCTGACATAGGAGTTAATCCATACATATAATCAAATCAAATGTTTAGACTCTGAGTCATGTGAGTTATAAAAAAAATTAAACAGTGGCTATTAAATAGAATTGATAATATCAATAACATAGGCACAATTGTTATTTATATAGCAAGCTGCAAGAGATGTTAAGAAAATTCATTGCTTATATATCTTGCAATGGGAATACAAACTGATTGATATATGAATCAGTCTATGCTGCTTAAGTTATGAAAACCTTTGTTATCCTTCGAATTTCAGAATAACATTTCCCGGTAATGTCAGCTTATCTACCTATTTTGAAATGATATTGTTCATACAAATATAATTTTATTGTAGTTTAAACATATTTTATTTGCTTAAATATGCAAAAGGGATGAGACACAAGTTAATCAAACTTTAATATATAGTCTTCTCCCAATTTTATTGTAACAGCAGAATATGAGCCACCGAAATCGTTTGTTGTATAAGTCAGTTTAAAATAAAGTGCTGTTAAACCCTAATTGCATGGTAATGCAGGAAGTAAATTATTTGTCTCCCCTTATAACAGTTATATTCGCAAAAATATAACAGGGATTATATAATATACTGTTGACCACTTTCTTCAAATTAACAATATTAGATAAAACAATTTTGTCAAATCTACAAATTTTACTAACGAAGAATGTTTTCTGTCAATTTTGGAACCGAATAGGTTGAATGGTATGCAAATTTTGTTCTACTTTAAATGTTAATTTGATAATATATGTACATATATATAGTAATCAAAAGATTACTTAAGTGGAGATCCAATGTCACTGGGGCCAGTAAGTGCAAACCTCACCAAACAAAGTATGTATATATATAAAACGCTTTAAACTCTAGTTGAATCAAATATGTAACTATGGAAAAATGTTGTCGATGGATTTATAAATACACTTGAACTAATGAACTGCAATTAAACATAAATACTTATATAGATGTCCTAATAAACACTTTGAGAATATTGAACCTAACTATACATTTGATACCAATTATACTTAGCGAATATACACAAGGAAATGACTAACAAATGACTATGCATGTGACACATATAATAAGAAGACGAAATTATATCTTCCTAGGGACTCTTAGTAGTTCCTGGGCGTCACTTATAGGCCCTTTGGGAGGACGACAGTTCCACCAGAAATGACTGAAGTCCCCAGTGACAAATGAAATCTTCGTTTTGCTAAATTATCAAAGGAAACATGAGACAACGAAATCATCTAATTTGGAATATGATTTAAAACTAGTATTCCACAATTTCTATGTTTAGATCATTTTCATTTCCATCTTTTGATATGAATGATATTCTTAATATATTCTGCACATGGTCTATTTCGTTTGATTCAAATTATTCCAATTGTGCAAATATGCATTTAAAATTTGCATTATGTACGTAAATGATTTATAACTTATCTTTCTCAGAATATCTATTGATGAATTAAACAAACTATCAAGAACGCAGGTTCCAACAACCTACAATAGAGTTAACCTATAATAAATTATATTGTGCCTTTTGGTATAACTCCTCTTGTATTCCTACATACATCCTTGGTTTCACATTGTGTGGTTGAGCGTTCCTGATGAAGGTAAATCTTGCTATTGACTCATCGAGTATTAAAAGTGTTATTTTTCATTTTCTGGCAGAGAATCTATTCTGCTGCTAGTAGACTGCTCGTCCCCGAGCATTGGCGGATCAAAACGGGGGGCAATCCGGAAGTTAGAATCGCACACCCCCAACCCCTTTTTTTCGATTTATCTTTCTATTTTTTATTTTTGCATGGTGTTCCGGGGATTTGACTACTATGACTTGATTCGTGCTTGACGAGGGTATCATCGGATCAGTAACCAATGTTTGGGTACTACATCGATCTTTCTAAAATTTTAATGCATATATTTGATAAACTAAGGTTCCAGCACACTCTTGGTTGAGTTTGCCTGTAGTGAATTTGGTTGTTCTTCATATTTCCCTTTTGTTGTTAGCTCCTCAAATAGTTATACATTTTGGGGGTTCTGGTGTAAGCAACTCCAGAACGGCAATATGGGCGCATCAGATTTTTAAAGAGGCGATAAATTACTCGTTTTTTGACTCCCAATCTGAATTTATTCCTATTACATGAATACCTTAATACAGTTTCATAGCAATCAATGTATTAAATGAAAATTATATTATATTAAACAATCTAGATGTATTTCATCGGTTGTATTCGGTGGTACCGTATAGTTAAGTTTTGTGGTACTGAATTTTCCACTGTGAATAATTGATTATTCAATTGCCCATGTTTGAAACAAGACGTCGAGCGCTTTAAACATTGGTTCGACCCCACTGAATGGGCATGTACATATTCAGTTGCTATGTTAAGCTCCGTTTGTATTAGAGATATATCTTATAAGAAAAAAGTTAGCAAACAAACCACACTTATAATTTAGTATACCATACGCGCATTTCGTCTTCAAAAGAGTTGTCAAAAACAAAGCATGAGACTACTTTTGTATTGTTTGTTGAAAGAAGAAATTAAACAGTAAAATAATAATATATAACATAAATTTTCTCAACCAGGCAGTGTGTAATTATAGATTGATGTAATGATTTTCACCTTTTAATTATGTAAGATAAATATCTGATTGGACAATTCAACATTGTACTTTTTGGGTTGTTGCCGTGAATTTTTGGGAAATCATTAAACCTTGTCACAATTTCAAAAACTTTGACTTAATTATTTTAGTTACCTCCTTAAACCATTTAGGTATGCCAAACAAACGATAAGCTAAGTTAAGTGAATGTAAATAAATTTGATCAATTCGATCGACCCTTTTTTCTTGAGTTGAACGCTCAGGGTAATTTTTTGGTATCAAGTTAATTTATATGTATTTTTTCAGTTCAAGAAGATTCAAGAACTTCTTTATGAACCTATTCATGCCATTAATAATGAAGTTAGTCTTTAAATTGTAGGTTGTCTTAATATGGAACTAGATGTCCCTCAACAAAAACCACTCTCTTTTCTTCATTTAACTGTTATTTTGGCTTCACTTTGCATTAACATTTATCAAATTATTGTAACAACATTTTATGCTTGATTTCTTGATTGACAACATATTTGTTACGTTTGGAGGACGTATTTTTCAACAGACTGTCGGAATTCCAATGGGAACCAAGTGTGTCCCTCTTCTTGTCGACCTGTCCCTTTATTATTATGAGGCTGACTTCATACAGGAACTTCTTAGGAAGAAAGATAAGAAGTCAGCAATATCCTTGAACTTTACTTTCCGTTATATACATGATGTTCTCTCACTAAATAATTCAAAATTTGGTGACTATGTTGAACGCATCTATCCCATCGAACGTGAGATAAAGGATACAGCTTAGTCTGCCTCATATCTTGACTTACATCTATTGACAATGAGGGTCGGTTGAAAACAAAACTTTACGACAAAGGAGATGATTTCAGCTTCCCAATTGTGAACTTTCCATTTCTATGTAGCAACATTCCTGCAGCGCCTGCATACGGAGTATATATCTCCAAATTGGTACGATATTCCCGAGCTTGTATTTCCTATCATGATTTCCTTGATAGAGGATTGCTGCTCACGAGGAAGCTATTAAATCAAGAGTTCCAAATGGTAAAGTTGAAATCATCCCTCCGTAAATTCTACGGACGCTATCACGAGTTGGTTGACCGTTATGGAATAACCGTTTCATAGATGATATCTGATATGTTCCTTATGTCGTAACTACAATCCCCTTCCCTTTTCACGAATGTGACCTACCGAATTAGACTATTTACCGGGTTTGTAATAACACGAGCAACACAACAGGTGCCACATGTGGAGCAGGATCTGCTTACCCTTCCGAAGCACCTTAGATCACCCCCAGTTTTTGATGGGGTTCGTGTTGCTTAGTCTTTAGTTTTCTATCTTGTGTCTTGTGTACTATTATTTGTCTGTTTGTCTTTTTCTTTTGTAGCCATGGCGTTGTCAGTTAATTTTCGATCTATTAGTTTGACTGTCCCTCCGGTATCTTTCGCCCCTCTTATAACCAAGAGTCGCTTATATTTGAAATTTAAAGCACTGATAACAAAAATAACACTCAAAATAAAGACTCATGACAGAAGATTTTAACTTGACAAATATTGTTGACGCTTAATGCTCAAGCAACACACAAGGGCTATATCGAAACACAGGGGAAGTGGAAAGAGATTGAATTAAAAAAAAAAGGAGTAGGCCCCGTGAGATCCCTTTTGTACACCAAAATTTAGCATTTTTCCAAATTTGCTAAAAGGTAAACTTGAAGCTATTTATTGGAAATTAGAAAGCTTATGTTACATTAATATGTGCTGTTTTTACTATATAATGCACATGCATCAAGAAATAGCATCATAAATGCATGCAACATTACTAAAATATTCACACTTTTAGCATTTGTGCTAATTTTGAGACTACTTTTGTCTAAAATTGAAGTGGTCCCATTGGCGTTTAGTCTTAATATTTAAATATATGTTGTATTTGATGCTAAAACATAACATATATAAAAGTTGAGACTGAAAATGAATGCGGCCACTTTCATCTTAGACAAAAAAATATATCTGAAAAGTGACGTTTTATGTCAACTTTGTACTTGTTTTGGCTTTTGTACTTTTTTTATCTGAGCGTCACTGGTTAGTCTTGTGTGGACGAAACGCGCGTCTTGCGTATTAGATATTAAACCTGGTACCTTTTGTTAGCTATTATTCGTATGTTTCTCTGTCCTATGTGTTCTCCCATTTATTTGTATGGTAGTCCTGTCATGTAATGTTGTCATTTTAATGTTATATTTAACATTGCCATAAAAGCGGGAGGTTTGGCTAGCCACAAAACCAGGTTCAATCCACCATTTTTTTCTTAAAATGTCCTGTACGAAGTCAGGAAAATGGCCATTGTTAAATTATAGTTCGTTTCTGTGTGTGTTACATTTTAATGTTGTGTTTCTGTTGTGTCGTAGTTCTCCTCTTATATTTGATGTGTTTCCCTCAGTTTTAGTTTGTAACCCGGATTTGTTTTTTTCTCAATCGATTTATGAATTTCGAACAACGGTATACTACTGTTGCCTTTATTTATGGCATATATGATAGAATTTTTATGTCTAAGCTTAAATTTCAGAGTCTTTTATGACCAAATCAGTCTTAATCTTTTACATAAACTAATTAAATCGGCTGAAGTAGACCCTAAGTGTTAAAAAAAGTCAAAAATATTTCATTCCAATATAAGGCCAAACGTAGCCCTTAATGGACATTCACGTTTTGTAATGTTTGAAATAAGGAGTTGAATACTCCTGTATTATTATTGTTTCTTTTGTGCTTGTTACTCCACCACATTTGACCGCGAGCGAATATGTTGTTGATTTATTTTTGATACTTGCAATAATCTTATAATGTGGATCAGAATCAGATAATAACTAGATACTATTAGAGCAGAGTGACTTTGTTAAACCGAATGTATATATATATATATATCTTCATCAATTCGACAATCTTTGATTATCTTGATAGCAATTGTATATTTTCTGATGTTAAATAGAATATTTCAGAACAATGCAACTTCATAATATAATAGATATTTTTGGACGAATCTTGCAGACATCATCACGAGTTGGTTTACAAAAAACTTATTTTTTTACAGATGATGACGGAAATCTACCAATTGTCGTAATCAAAATCCCGACATCTCTTCCTCGAATGTGACTCACCGAATTAGACTTATTTTGCACTTACATGAGCAAAAAAAACGGTTAAATCATATAGAACAAGATCTGCATACCCTCCTACTCTCCTTTTTTTTTGCGGTGAGATTCGTAATGTTCAACCTATTTTTTTTTTTTTTCATTTGTCTTTTTTGAACGTCGCTTGTCTTTTGTTTGGTTTCGGTTTTTTTTTTTGCGATGGCATTTTCAGATCGTTTTTTATGTATGATTGAATATTCCTATGACATCGTCTGCCTCTAGCTTATCTTTTTCACAACATCGTTAATTTTGTGAACACATATCATTATAACAATATTGGTCAACGAACAGGAACAAGAAATGTTTGCAACTGACTCTTTAGATCATTTTCAGATGTATTCCTTATAACATATAAAGCTTGAGAATTATCGTACTCAAGAGTCAACCAAGAGAGCCCCGGTTTTAAGTGATATGTGTGTTGCTCAGTCTTTGCTTTTATTCTGTTTTGTAAATTTGTTTGTTCTTTTGTCGTTTTCCGGGGTTTATTTGTCATGATTTCGTCGTTCACTTTCCGCTTTATAAGTTTTGTTCCTCCTTTATATATCTTCCGCCTATTTTGATAGGGTGATGAATTTATGGTGTTGATTGCCTCTATTATCACAATTTACTACTCCCCGGTGGCCATTTTTTTTATTGACGAATGGAACTGAAGTGCTTGAAGATAATCATGGACCTTTTACAGGAAAATTGGCACTCCTAACCACTTAAGAATGCAGACAAATGCACCTGTTATGTGTGGGTCTCGAACTCAAAATATTAGTTTTGACAGGCTAATGATTTAGTAACTAAACTGCTTAATCACTCGAAAACCGAGACCACTTTATCGCTTTTGTTAATTTTTGTTTGTTTACAAGATATAAAGTTGAAGATTAATTATCAATATAAGTAATAAATTGTCATATTAAAAGACCGGACATTATGTTCAGAATATAAACCAAAGCCATGTCCTCGCTTTACAGTCCAGTCAAAATCAAACAGCGATCTAATTGTTTTACTAAACTGTGAATGTTCTCGAGTTTTTACTGAATATTTTTCTCTATAAAGAAATGGAATTTTTTTCTTATAAAGTAACAATCGATCATAAGAATATGATCAAATAAAAGAAATATTATCACATTTATTTAATTAAGAAATGATTTGTAAATAAAAGGTGACGAATGTTACTCGTTCAAATTAGACAGCAGTGTTGCTGGAATAAACATTACGAAAAAGTACAAATCATGCAGTTTAAACATTAAAAACTACATTGCAAAGTTTGAAAGTTGTATTTCGAGTTCATGTATGTATTAGATGTGTTGTATTTGAATTTGAATCGATATGTATTCTAAATAATTAAATTATCGTTTTCGCCCATCAAATAAAGACATACGTCATGTACATGTAGGATTATGCCCCTTGATTTTATCAATTTACACAAAAGACCCTTTTTTTCAGATGGAACAAGTTTTTTATTCTCATCTTCTCTTTACGAAAGATAATATTTAACATTTCTTGATAAATAGTAAAATAGGTTTTTCTACGTAATTTCGTCGACAACGCATAAACATGAAAGTAATCTCTTCTTATATTTAAATATATTTCGAAGCCATATGATCATACCTGAACGTATTGGTTAGGTATATAAACATCCAAGCACACTTACTGGATGGAGATTCAAACTCACTGGAGCCAGTAAGTGAACCAACCACCATATAAGATTATTAACATGACATCAGCAAAGTAAGTGAATAAACAAACACGTAATCTCGATGACAACAAAGTAAGTGAATGAACAACAATATATAATCATTCAAATCGTAATCGTGATGAACGCAAAGTATGTTAATCAACAAACATATCACTGCATAATTGTGACGTAAGCAAAGTAAATTAATTAACAATTATATGAGCTCAAATTCGTGAAACAAGAAAGCAAAGTTAGTGGACTATAAAGCAAACAAACTATAGATCATAATCGTATTAATTATAAAAGAGGGACGAAAGATACCAGAAGGACAGTCAAACTCATAGATCGAAAACAAACTGACAACGCCATGGCCAAAATAAAAAGACAAACAGACAAATAATAGTACAGATGACACAACATAGAAAAATAAAGACTAAGCAACACGAACCTCATCAAAAACTCGGGGTGATCTCATGTGCTCCGAAGGGTAAGCAGATCCTGCTCCACATGTGGCACCCGTCGTGTTGCTTATGTTATTTCAAATCCGGTAAATAGTCTAATTCGGTAAGTCACATTCGTGAAAAGGGAAGGGTATTGTAGTTACGACATAAGGAACATATCCGATATCATCTGTGAAACGGTTATTCCATAACGGTCAACCAACTCGTGATGGCGTCCGTAAAATTTACGAAGGGATGATTTCAACTTCACCATTTGGAACTCTTGGCTTAATAGCTTCCTTGTGAGCAGCAATCCTCTATCAAGGAAATCATGATAGGAAACACAAGCCCGGGAATATCGTATCAATTGGGAGATATATACTCCGTATGCAGCCGCTGCAGGAATGTTGCTACATAGAAATGGAAAGTTCACAATTGGGAAGCTGAAATCATCTCCTTTGTCGTAAAGTTTTGTTTTCAACCGACCCTCATTGTCAATAGATGTAAGTCAAGATATGAGGCAGACTAAGCTGTATCTGTTGTATCCTTTATCTCTAGTTCGATGGGATAGATGCGTTCAACATAGTCACCAAATTTTGAATTATTTAGTGAGAGAACATCATGTATATAACGGAAAGTAGAGTTAAAGGATATTGCTAACTTCTTATCTTTCTTCCTAAGAAGTTCCTGTATGAAGTCAGCCTCATAATAATAAAGAAACAAGTCGGCAGGAAGAGGGGCACAATTGATTCCCATTGGAATTCCGACAGTCTGTTGAAAAACACGTCCTCCAAACGTAACAAATATGTTGTCAATCAAGAAATCAAGCATCTTGATAATGTCAGTTTCAGAGAATTTTTTGTTTGAATCAGAGTGATTCTTTACAAAGTAGGATTTATCCCTCCCCAAGACAAGATACTTGTATCTTCGTTCGCCATTCTTTTTAATGAAACAAAGTAATACCAACTCTTTCAATTTATCTTTTAGTTTGGAATGGGGAATACTTGTGTGTAAAGTGTAGAAAAGTCAAATGTTTTAATACTATTGCAAGATGAGAGAGTCTTAGATTGTATGTACTCTAAAAGATCTTTGGAATTTTTTAGTATCCACATCTGATTCACGCCACCTCTAGAATAGGCAGTTTCACGATAACTTTGGAGCCCGGCTTTGATTGCTGATAAAATAGATGTTTATAATTTAGAAAGAGGTTTCCTGGAGCACTTGGAAGACCCAGCAATATACCGTTGTTTGTAAGGACACCTATGCAGTTTAGGTATCCAATACAGTGATGGAAGATCTAGTTCTTCATATTTGGTTGAAATTCCAAAGGAGCATAGAACAGACCTATGATTATCCAGGATTTCCTCTTTGGTAAGTGTCGTCAGGGTATATGTTGAGTTTCCAAGTGAATTGTCAATACCTAATTCATTTATCAAGCAGTTTATGTAATGATGTTTATATATAAACGTGATGTTAGGACTGTTTGTGGTCCAATGATAAAATAATAATGTACTAAATACATATATATTCAATGGAACAAATCAATTATAACACGCTATGTAGAATAAGATCTAAATATATTCATACTTGAATCGTAAATGATGAAATATCAATGTGCTCAAAACTAATAAGTAATATCAAATAATAATTAAATGAAGTAAATATATATATATATAGTGTAAGCATATAATGCAGAACTTTAACTTGAATACAATATTCATCTTGAACGTAATAGTGTATGAATACGACAAAGAAATAACATGTGATGCCCAAAGACTTAGTTAAATTATAAATAATCATAAATATATTAAAGGGCATCACTTACAAGAAGTCAGCTTATGGGGTGATTGGACTCTCCAGTGATATTGATGTCTTCGTTTTACCATTTGGGAAACAAATATTACAACTTAAAGTATCTGTAATTGTAGTTTTTTTCATTGAAAGTAATATTACCAATTTTGTGAATGTGGTTAATGTGATCTTATTATAGAAAACAATGGCTTATATTTTCTGTCCAATGTCCTACAAGTGACTCGCAATAGAGAGAAATATGATATCTGGATAAAGAAATTCGGACTGAACAGGAATGATTTTGAAAAACGACCAAATGGATATACAAATTCATAACTGCCAAACTTACAAAAAAGGGGCGGAAGATACCATAGAGACAGTCAACAGTATGACAAGAAAACACGTAAACGACCACAATACAAACAACAGTCTAAAACACATCTTTAATTTTTAAGACTATTTTTGGAAAATTATTTAGATAATTTTGAACATGATCATCCTTAAAAATGTCATTTAAACAGACTATATAGAATTAACAAAACTGTTGACATAACAATATCCCTAGATAATGAAATTATTCATGTCGTGTTCCCGACATAAAACCATTCAGTACCGTGACCATTTTGTACCTGACCATTTCATACCTCATGGAATATAAACATGTATATCATTTCGTACCTCATAGAAGAGTTGTGTGTATACCATTTTGTACCTCATGGAAGATTTGTATTTATACCATTTAGTACCTTATTGGCGGTTTGTACGTATACCATTTCGTACTTCGTAGAAGATCTGTATGTACATGTATGCACTTTTGAACCTCGTTGAAAATTTATATAAGTTTCATTTCTTGGTTAAAATAGTCTCATTGACCTTTTTCTGTAAGGCGGTAGAGGTTTTAAGAAAATTCACGCAAGATGAAGAACTTGTTACTTATCAACCTCAATAAACAAAATTGTTTGAATTCTGTAGAACTTGGGATTACGAACTGTTGACTATGGGGTAACTGTTCTTTTTGGAGTGTATAAGGTTTCACAGGTACCAAAAGGGTTGTTAACATAGAAGTATCATTATCAATGTTATTAATCAATAAATACATGAAAATAAACAAAATATAATAATAAAAATTCCAAGACTCTTTGAAGGTGAAACAATAAAATGTATATCAAAATCAAATATATATAACCTATCGCCCTGGAAGCAATTTCTAGAACGAACTGATAGGAAACTCAGAGACAAAACGGTTAGAACTTGAAAAAATGTATATGAAAACTGTAAGCAAACAATCACTGATAAATCAGTCTTACGTTAACTGTCTCTGAAGTAGGTTAAAGCTTATTTTAAGGTTGAAAACAACAAAATGTATCGACTTTCAAATTTCAATTTCTCAAAATAAATATGATAAACCATTCCGAAGAAACGCAGTGAATATGTTGAGGATGATTCTTTCATGGACAAAGTCTTTCCCCAGTAGTGAATACTTTAAAAAAAAAAAAACAGAGAAACATGTTTCACGTAAGACTGAAAGGCGTCAACAACAAAGTCGGAATACTTTTGCTGTGTCATTCTGGTTAAGATGTTGATAAAATATTATCATTTTAATGTCGATTTACAGAAACTCATCTTTACCTTTCTATCATAGGAGTTAAAACACACAAATATTATGAAATTAAATGTTTTAACACTTGAGCAAATATTGATTGTAATTAGAAGTAGTACCTGTAAATCAATTGACTCTTTGTAGTTTCTAGTATCAATTGTATACCCTTTGTGAGGAATTCGGTTCCACAAGAATGAACTTAAATATCCAGTGTCAAACGATTTTTTTTTCTCTCAATGATCATAGGAAACATGAGACATGTGATATTCATACTACGAAACCATCAAATTTGGAAAATGAGTTAAACTGATCCATAATGTTTTTGTCTTGGTGTATTTCATCTTCAATCTTTCTATAATCAATGATATCCTTACTTTTATTCTCCCCATGGTCTATTTCATATAAGTCAAATTATTCCAATTGTGCAAAAGTGCTTTTCGACAATTGAAATCTCTTCCATATATATGCTTTGATTTACAACGTTATTTTATATTTTATTTCTCTGATGATAAACTTTGAAATATGCAAGACACTTAGATTCCAACACCTGCAGACAGAGTCGATCTTAGGTTACTTAAATTGTCGCTTTGATCATATAACACATTATATATTCACACATATATACATCCTTGTCTTACCTTTTTGAGTCATAGCGTTCCTGATGTAGTTACATTCGTATATGGGCTGTGGACGCACCACGCATATGTACTTTTCGTAACTTTGTTTTCACTGCTCTTCAATTACGTTTTTGAATTGCCCTTGCAACTGTTTTGATTCTAATGAGTCTTATGTAGGCAATCAGGCGTAACAAATATAAACCTGATTATTTTGATGCCTTATTTAGTATGCTACTGAGATATATTAGTTAAGAAACATGATATAATAATATAGAACTATTGTTGCATTACTGTAATATTTTAGAGAGACGAGCAATAATTCAGATTATAAAATGATCTCCAAGGAAAACACTGCGTAATAAATATTCAACTTTAAATGCAGTGATTATGTACGTTTCTTCTGTTAGTTCTAGTATAAAACATGTATGTGAAATGTCATATAAGGTAACGCCTTCTACCCAAAGAGCACTCGGTATCTTTCAATTCTCCATAAAAAAAAATAGATTTGTGCATGTGCTGATGTAGTGTTATAACACAGAAATGAAAATTCACAATGAAAAAAAAAATAAAATCATCTCTCTTGTAGTTAAGATTAGTTTGCAACTAACACTCAATAATAATTTTTAGATGTAACGTCTGTATTGAAAGGAGAAGGACATTAAACTTCATTTGACGGACTGTTTCAAGAGGGCTTTATATTTCTTGTACACAAAAACGTAAGAACGATCCCATCAATTCATTATGAATTGACACCTTTTGAACAAAAATGCCTTCGTTCCTAGTTAGCTTTACTGAATTACTGTACCACACACATGGAAAAAACATACAACTGCTAGATTTTCAGACATTCAGACATAGTGACCCTTAAAATCGATTGGGATATTCCTCTCATTCTATGATAGGGCCATGTATACAACTGAAGTTATAATCCCATATCTATATTTGATTAAGCATAAGAAAACCACTCTGCAAAAATTGCGTTGAACTTTGCCATTTTCCAATCAATCATGGATCATTTCAGACGTCATCAGTAACAACCTATTCAAATTTGAAATTTGAATAGTTCTCAAAGTTCCTGCACGGAAAGAATATAAATAGCCATTTTCCAATTAATCAAGGAACATAACGTCGGAGCAGTAGAAGTTATAACTGTCAAAATTGAACTTGACCTCATCTGTAACAAAATATTTTCTCCTCTTAATTTAAAATTTGTCCAGTAGTTTGAAAGTATTGCTTTCTTATCCCCATTAGCCAGCAGTAATACTTTTTTTTTTGTAACACAGTCAAAATGCATCATATTATGATATCAATACCACAAATGATTTCAGCACCTAAACAAGGGTTTTGCTCATTAATATGAAATAAATAAGACAAATACAAGATATCGGAGTTTTAATTTATGGAAAACTATATTACTCAATTTATTATTTTAGCAAATGTGAATTTGAAATTCTTAACTTGAAGTAGCCATTAAAAAAATATGAATATGTTTTACCAGATCGTGAAAATGGGTATATATACTTTTTATGGAGAACATCGTCATACTAAACGTTTTATCAACTGAATATTATACTAGTTAATAGTTAACATGTTCAAGGTTCTGGTCCCTATTATGACTATGCTTCTGTAGTTGTTTTAGTTGGCGAATTATCGTCTAACTAGTTTGTATATAAATGTCTTTCAGTATTACATACAGTTGTGACAAGAACTAATCATACAATTGAAAAAAAATTAAAGTAACTGAAAAATGCATTAATACACATCATCGAATTAATAGTTGTCTCTTAAATTAATTTTTAAAGTGGGCCATCCAGAGAAATTTACAAAAATCTTGATTGCTTTACACACACGATAGCTTGCTCAAACATAGCTTATATGAAAAGGTAAAAAGTTTGTGAAAACTTTGACATTTTCTTTAAGTTTACTTTTTGTGCGTTCTTATGCGACAATTGTATTCTACAAAAACCGATTTTTTTGTCTATGTCTTTATGAGATTAGATCAACAGTGTCTCCCGTACACCATATATTTTACTATTTTATGAATAAAAAGAAATTGGTAGTACATTTCAGTAGTCTCTCATCAGAAACAGTTATTGTAGGGATACAAATCTGTTGTAAGGTATATTTTCATCAGATAACAGTAAAACAACTAAAAACCAAGTAATTACCACCCATTATACGGAATGACAAAATCATAATTATGCAAATACATTGACTTATTATTTTTTTAAATACAAATTTTGGTGATAATTGTAAGAGAGAAATAATAACTAATGGTCAATAACGTGTTTCTGTTTTGCTTGAATATTGTCTAACATGAACTCTGTTAGAAAATATTGATATACACGTGAATGGTTTACCGAAAAGATAGATTAAGCTCTATAGAATCTGACTTATATATTGTTTTAATTTATTAAAGTGGATCACTTTTTAATGATATATTTTTGCAATAACTTATGAATCTATCCGCTGAAAGATATTATTTCCATGAATTAGCACATTACTGATTTATATTGCTGCTGTCCAGCAATAAAAGACGAAAAATTATATAAGAATCAAACATTTGACTTTTTTTGACAATTAGTTTTGTTTTTCAATAGCTTATTCTGAACTTTGTATTAGACAAAGGTACTACAAACTGTTCTCAATTATTTAAGTATTGATGTCATAAATTGAGCATTCGAAATAAGTTCCAATTGGGAAAGTGAGATCATATATTTTGGAAATATCTTTTTGTTTAAAGATATCAACAAAAATTGATATATAGGTATAATATACATTTCAAGTTGATATATGGTCGTCAAAATGCTTGTAAAAATTTAGTTTTAGATAAAAAAAAAAAAAGACGAGTAAATTTCGAAGAAACATCTGTGTCTGCTCGGATTTCATTTAAAATCTATATACAAGTAAAATTTGCTATTCCAAATTGATGTCAAAATATTGATTGCCCACTGTTTACGAAATGACTGTAAAAGCAAAACAAAAGATACAATATGAACACGAACATCTTTATCATTTGTATCTGTATGAAGTATTTGAATCTGTGCCTCACAAAAATATATACAAGCAAGCTGACCCTTGATGACATGATATGACAGGTTTTGTTTTTCTTTTAGAAACATTTTGAAAATGAAATTGTTTTCTTGTTTCTTGTTTATATATAACAGCAGTAGTTGAAACAGAATAAAATGTACAATATTGATATTAAACATTTAATATCACGAAAGACCACGTCAAAATTTTAAAAGGAGCATTCAAATTGCATGCATATCTGCAATATTTTATCTGTTTGGCAGCTTATCCAGTAAAGCATTGAAGCACAGCAAAAAAATACAGCTACTTTATGTACATTCACAGTTACGCCCCTTGAATGCATTTATTAAAACAAAAACATACTTTTTCTTCAAATGTAACGAAATGTTTATCAATTTCTAAATACACAAGAGTATATTGAACGTGTGTTTATTGTCCCTATATGTTTGTCCAGTACAGACGTTTGGCGATGCATAACAATGAAAGGAAACTTGTACTATATTCAAATATAATAAAGACATATGTTCATACCTGAACCGATTGGTTAGGTTTATATACAGCCAAGTAAACCTTATGAATGGAGATCTAAACTCACTGGGGCCAGTTTGTATTCTAACAACCATTATCCAATCGTTGTTGCAATTGGCGTAATTGCGATGTATAAATTGTGATGTAATTTGATAACTGTATGAGGTATAGTAATCTAAATTTATATTCATAGTACAACATTTTCTGTATAGCTCTGGATATGTGTTGAATTTATGGCACACTTATGTTTAAATGTGTTCATAGATGACGTTCGTTTGTTAAACGATGTCATAATGTACTTTAAACTAATATATGATAATTAGATAATGTAAATAAAAATTAATAATACTGTACAGAGACGATATTTATCAATAGAATAGTAAGCTGCGTAACGCAGTGTTGATACATTGATACAGTAATCGTTCTATCATATAGTGACGCCGATGAAATAATTTGAGACGCCCAAAATGCTAAGAGAAAAATAAGTACTAGATATATACATTAAAGGCAACAAGTCATTTGACTGAAGTCTTCGGTGAGTAGTGATGTCTTGGTTTTACTATTTTACAAAACAAATATTGGATTTCTGACATTTATCATGCTTGATCCTAAAGTAAATTTAAATTTCTAAATTATTGAAAGTAACTGTAATATCATGGTGAATTGACTATATTGATCACTTTGCCCATCAATGTATATGTCTGTGATTTCTGTTTACACATTTTCGGCTATAAAATTCCGATTATTGGGATTGTTTAAATTAAATTATATGTAACTTTATATATCAGCTAAAAAACACTTTTTTGGTTGGTGTCTTTGTCAAATTTATTTGTGTTTTATTTTGAATTTTTTAGTCATTTGTGTTTGTAAGTCTGTGATGTATGTTTACACGGTTTTGTCAAGTTAACCAATTATGTATGTTTGTGTTGCTCACCCAATTTTGCCAATACAATGGAACTATACAAGGTCCAGACATAACTAAATGTAAAACAAAACAACGATAAAACCAAGATCCATATTCACATCTTTTTTATTGACCTACTTAAATTCTGTTTCTCACGTTTAATTATACCTCTTTAAAACACTAATACAATCAACAGAGGAATGTGTGCAGGACACGCGTTTTAGAGTATAATCACTAGAAAGACCTTTACTGAACAGCCAAAAAAAGTCTAAGTTCAACTTTACTCTAGGAAATGGAACCTTAATTTAAATTCAATAACAATGTCAATGATTACCTTTTATGATTAATTAAAAATTATCAATAATAATTAAGGCATCATCATGTTCAAGTTTATACATGAGCCCTGTGTACTTAGTTGATGGTAATATCGGGATTGATAGTCCACTAGCTGTGGTACGGTACCAAATTAGAAGTAGTTATATAAGTGTCTGCTTCTGACTTCATGAGTACGACACTTGTTTCTAGGATGACTTTCTTCAAAGATAAAAAAAAATTCGAAAGCTAAATGTCATAACGCTGAAGAGTTTCTATAAACTCAATATTATTACGAGATAGGAGTTACCTAATGAGTGTCTAGAGGTTATGTAATTTCATGTTGAATTTACATGTTAGCTGCAATTTCTAGAGATTCGTTTTCCATTTTTTGTCATGATTTTTATTGGCGAAAAAAACCGGAGTGCTCGGATAATTTGCAATCCTGGTCAAACGTACCTGCCACGTGTGATATTCGAACTCAAAATCTCAGTGTTGACAGGATAATGATTCAGTAACTAAACTACTAAGATCACTCGACAACCGAGGCACCTCTGTCTCTTTTGTCAACTCTCTTTAGATTTACAAGATAAATTTAAGGGGAATTGTCAAATTAAGAAATAATAGTAACATTAATCAACACGACATAATCTTATGAACATAAATCATAGATAAGTCCTTGTATTTTAGCTAAAATCAAACAGCGATGGCAGGTCTATATTCAGATATGTTACTAAACCATGAATTTGATTAAATTTTTACTGAAGATTTTTCCTTATAAAGCAATCGAATTATTTTCTTATAAAGTAACAATCGATCAAACGAATATAATCAAATACATCTTAATTTCATATAGAAATGATTTGTAAGAAGGTTACAAATGTTCAAATGAGATAGCAATGATGCAAAAATAAACATAAAGAAATTATACAGATAATGCAGTTGAACATGAAAAAATTACATTGCAGAGTTTGAATTGAGTATTTTGCGTGTATAAATTTCAACTTTTTTTAATTTCATTTAGAATCAGTGTATATTAAAACTTATCAATACATCTTTTTCGACCAGCAAATGAAGACACTACATCATATACATTCAGTATTATGCCCCTTGAATGTATCAACTTACTCAAAATAGCCTTTCTTTCAAATGTAACGACCATTATATTACACATTTGATGATAATAAGTCAAAAAGATTTTTTCCACATTATTTTGGCAAAGCATAAAAATGAAAGTTATATTTTATATTATTTAAATATACTGAAGACATTTGATAAAACCACAACGTATTGGCTAGGTATACAAACATCCAAGCTCACTAACTGAATGGAGATTCAAGCTTATTGTGGCCAGTAAGTGAACCAACCACCATATGGTGACGTAAGAAAAGTAAATGAATTAACAAACATAAAAGACCTTAGTCTTGACGTAAATAAAGTAAATGAAACAACAACTATATCAAATCATAATTGTGATGATAGCAATGTGTGTGAATTAACAACAGATAAGAATATAGTCATGAGCAGACAAAGTTAGTGAACCAATAATCAAATAAATTAAAGATCACAATCGTTTAAATCCTAATCGCAACGTAGGAAAAGTTCGTGGTTAATGATGACCATTAATATACTTAATACATATATAATCAATAGAATACATTACCGACACGTCATGTGCAATAAGATCTAAATATATCCATGTGTGATACAACAAATGATAAATAATCTATGTGAAAAATAGATACTAATTCTAGCATATAATGCAGAACTTTACAAATGAATATAATATTCATCTTAAACGCAATGGGGAATGAATACACCAAATAAATAATATGTGATGCCCAAGCAGGTCATTGAATTATAACTCATCATAAATATATTGAAGGGGATCACTTACAAGTCAGCTTATGGTGTGACTGCAGTCTCCATTAGGAACTGATGTCTTCGTTTTACCAGTTTAGGGAAAAAAATATCATACTTGAAAGTATCAGAAATAACAAATAGGAAAATTCAAAACGGAAAGTCTCTAATTAAATAGCAAAATTAAAAGCTCAAACACATCAAACGAATGGATCACAACTGTCATATTCCTGACTTGGTACAGGCATTTTCTTATGTAGAAAATGGTAAATTAAACCTGGTTTTATAGCTAGCTAAATCTCTCACTTGTACGACAGTTGCATAATACTACATTATACTGACAACAAGTGTAAACAAAATAAACAGACATAATAGGTAGAAATGTCAAAACAGGGGTACAGCAGTCAACAATGTGCTATAATCTTAATCACTATAAAACAAACAAATATGTTAACAAAGAAAAACAAAAAGGCATATAGACAAAGCATGTTAGCAAAAACGAAAGACAAGAATACAAGAATTTACCATAGCACAAAAACACAATGACGGGATATACAAGTACCAAGCCACGTCAAATTGATATAACGAATAAAATAGACTATTACAAAAAAAAAACTATAACACTTAATTAAGATGTCAAACAACGTCAGCACCTAGAATCTATACTTCAAGATTGTAGTTAATATCAATATAGGTAATAACCAGGTTTGTTAGTTTAACAAATTTAGATAATGTGGATATAGTTATCTAATTATAAGACAAAACGGGTTCTCTTCTCTTTCCAAAGTTTCAAGAGTGACTTACGGTTGATAAGAGATGTTCTCTGGTCAAATCAATCTCCGGACGGACCAGGAACTTATCTTGAAAAGATAGGCAGAAGAAACAAATGGACATTTAAACTCACAAATTGACAACACCATGGAAAAACACGAAATAAGCAGCCACGAATTCCATCATAGACCGGGGAGGATATTGGGAATACAGCAGGATTAATTTTATAATCTAAGAATAGTGTTATTTCAACTATTTTGTTACTTAATGTTATATTTTTAATAGATTTAAGAATGAACATGTTCCAAATCATTTTTATATAATTCAAAACTGAGTATTATAGCAACTTTATTATCTGGTGACTGAAACTGCAGTGATACAAATGATCTAATAAATAAAAATTATCTCTTTGCAATGATTTAACTTTAAATTTTCTAAAAACCAGTTTTAAGACAAATACTGAATCAATGAAGGACAGCAAACTATTTCATGTACATTTATATCTTTAATTTGACTAACTGGTAAAACTATTTAAATGATATTTGAACACTACGTCATCTACTTCGCAACAATATTAATATGAAAACAAAAGGCGATTCGGAAAGAGGTAAAAATATTTGAGAAATATATGAGGATTCCTACAGTTTCTATTTCTTATCATGAGTGTTCTTTTTCGATGCTTCCTGTTGAAACAACAGATATAGCAAACAAAAATAGGACAAACATTCAACAATACAACACAAACTCCTTTAAAATAAACCTAGGAGTGGTTTCATGTATCTTGAATCTGTGATGTAACAATCAGATATTCCATAAGAGTCACCAAAATCATTATTGCGTTCGTTAAACTTTTAAATTGATATTTCGAATTATTCGGGAAAACCTTGATTCAGGAGCTATGATTCCCAATTAATGGCGCAATCATATTAAGGAAATAATGAGAGGAAGTACATACCTTGGAATATCATATCCACTGGGATATCAAATATACCCTGCTGTAATATAGCTACACAGAAATTAA
Source organism: Mytilus californianus (assembly GCF_021869535.1). Classification (NCBI taxonomy): domain Eukaryota; kingdom Metazoa; phylum Mollusca; class Bivalvia; order Mytilida; family Mytilidae; genus Mytilus; species Mytilus californianus. The sequence goes on along the minus strand of NW_026262679.1, from coordinate 51,484,840 downwards.
AATTTACCAAAGGGAAAATTAGAATTATCTCGTTTGTCTCTCCCTGGTCGTCTATATTAAGACGTAATATTTTGATCAAAAGAGAAAATTATTCACTTTTCTTGAGGATTTTCCAAATTTATCTACAGTCCCGCCAAGAAATGTACGATCCCTATATATATGCAGGATGTTGTTACTTATGTCAAGTTTGCCCTATAAGTCCGATTTACCATACCTACAAACATGGTTACAAAACATGAACTGGGTTTTTCGAATACACCCAGTGTTTTTATTTTTTTTAACCTGCACAGTCAGACTTTTATATTGTTATATTAATGAAAAGACACTATTTCTATATTGAATTTTCATGTCACAAGAGCAGACCGATGTACTCGAAAACTTAGAATGCAAAAATAAGTATATTTTGAAAAATTGTAACATATTAAGGACTTCGTGGAACACTCCAAAAATTGGTGACCCGAAGGATCTTTGGATTTTGTATGAACATGATTTTTCCCATTTTTTTTTTTTCATCAATATGCAGAAAAGATTGTCATTTTTTAGATTTCAGTTTCACAGCTTCTAATGCAACTATCTCGATAAGTAATGAACATAAAACATCGTTTATTTGCATGTATATTTCTAATAACACAGGTTAACAAATAATTTCTTTACAATGTATAATTGTTATTTAGAAATAACTTTTGATCAGTGTCGTCACCGGCATTGTTTTATTATTGATTTTCTCGACTCTATCATAAGAAGAGTTACTTTTCTTTTGTTCTTTTTCACTAGATTTACCACTTTTACTACTTTGTCCTTATTATCTTGTAACGAACGTCGCATTGGTCAGGCGCGCCTTAAATTTTCTTTAGATACTGACCGCCGAAATCGACGGTGCAGAAAGGAATTCATGCAATGATATTACCCTATCTTATTTAAATATTGAAAACCGTTTTGTAAAATATAGGACATTAAAAATATGTAAAAACACATGATGTAGATGTAGATATTGCCATGTGCACGACATGCGTATTTGGAATTACATTGAGAAAGAAAATGTTGTTACGTAGTGAGAAAGTGTTTAAGTAGTACAGTAATTAATTTCATTTAGTGTCAGTCTAGGTGTAGACAATGACTGACCAGTCATGAGTATTTTAACTGACTAAAATTATCAAGTTCGCTTACTAACCAAAAGTTAAAAATCAATAATATAAAACTTTAAAGTTTAAAGGGGAATTAGTTGTCAAATTCATGCTCGCCGATTTGACTCAAACTCTCATAGTTGATTTATAACATACTAAAACGTATATATAAATTATAAAAAGTCTAAGATTAACAATTTACAATGCATGGGCTCAATAATATGTGTTAGCATTTCGTGTGTATTTTAGTTTAGACGCCATCTAATTAACCATCGAGGACCGAAGACTGCTGACGGTCATTTAACCCGATATAAACATAAATATAGATATAAATAGATAGCGAACTCGTGCAATTGGATTTTTTCTAGGTCTGTTTGATTTCATATTATAGGTTTAAAAGTATATGTTAGTCATTGCTTTTTGTGGATCGACTCAGTCAGTCAATTGGTTTACGCTTGTTTCATTTTCAATGTTGAAACTCTTTTCCTTTTGATAACTGAACACGCCTTATTCATGCGAAACCCATCTCTAGTTAGGGGTTTAATTAAAAGTCACATAAATACAAATTCAATGAGGTTGAATTATTCACTTGCAAATGAATAACTCATTAGCGATGTTTCTTTGCTTATTTTGACAAAATTGAACCAAACTGGCTGCTAAAAGCGAATTATTATATTGACTTTTTCACTTTGATTAAAGATTGAACAAAAGAAATCATCTTTTATTTTTTTTATATCTCGTAGCGTATGCCCCTGTAAAATCCATTAAGCCCTAAAACTAAAAAATACCATTTGATTGATCAAAAGATATCTAGATATACCAGTTTTATAGTTTTATATCTATATTTCATTTGTCACATAAATGTATGATACATTATACCTGTTTTTGTGTACACGACACGCGTACGGGGTTTTAATAAGATTGGCTCCAAAAATTGGAATGCTTAATCATAAACGTTTGAGAGTATAAAATTTATAAGGACTTTAAAAAGAAAAGCAAACTTATGATCATTTTTGACTTAATGAAATTGTAATCTTGGTTTTAGTACAACTATATACTTCAAACTTGAAGTTAATATCAAATATCAAAGTTTATAAACTGAGAGTTAACAACTAAACTTGCTTTTACGACAGATAATTTCCCCTTAGGGGCACCAAGCGTTAGGTTACCTTACTGAACAGCAAATTAGATGGCGTTAAGAACTGTTTGCCAAGGATTTGCCTTTTTGTTCTTTAGATTGTACAAGGTTTCAAGGGTAGCAAAAGGATGTTTTTATACAAGTACGATTATTTATGAATAATTCAGAGCATAACCTTCAAAAAATAATTCCAAAACCCTTTGAAAGTAAAACAATAAATTGAAAATCAAACTAAAATATATAAAACTTGCTGGTCTGTACGCAATTTCCTGGATTAACCTTCAGTACGAAAGCTCAGAAACAAAACTTTTAAAAAGCCAAAGTTGTATAAATATATGGAAAGATTTATATGCATACAATGAATGATCTAATCCGTCTAACATCAACTGCCCTTGAAGAAGTTTTAATATGAAGGTATGATTGTTAATGAGACAAATATCTCCAAAGTTAAAATGAAGGGGATGTAAGTAATAATAGGCAACCGTGCGGCCTTCAAAAATGAGAACACCAATTCAATTGAGAATAAACTAAAGTCTGATTTATAGCAAAACCATTTCCGAAACCCAAGTATGACAGACAGAACCAACGACAACTACTGAACTACAGGTTCTTGACTTGAGACAGGCGCATAAAGAATATGGCGGGGTTAAACATGTTTGGACAGTGGTGCTACAGCACAACTTAAGAACCTGTTTTGGAGGTTGAAAATAGCTTAATGTATCAACTTTTAATTTCCCAAAATGAATACGATAAATAATTCCGCATCAAAGCACTGAATATCTTGTGGATAATTCTTTCAGGGTAAGGTCTAAGTTGAGAAAGTTTTATAAGATTTTCAGAAACAGATCTTTGCCTATCTGACATAGGATTTAATCCATACATATTATCAAATTAAATGTTTACACACTGAGTTATTAAAGATTAAAACAGTGGCTATTTAATAGAATTGATACTATCAATAAAATAGACACAATTGTCATAAACATTAGCAAGACGCAAGAGATTTTAAGAAACTTCATTATTTCTATAACTTGCGATGTGAATATAAAATGACTGATATGTACATGAATCAGGCCAGGCGCGTAGCAACCCGTACGCAAAAACGCAGTTGCGTACACATCGAAAATTTGACAATAATAAAAAGTGGTAAATCTAGTAAGAATAAAACTAAATTTACAAAATAAATTTAAAATTATTATAAAAATATGTTAATAGTCACTTTGTAGATATATTCCGTTCCGGAAACTAGTCCACTCTTCAGGTGTCAGACCACCAATTAAAAATCCCCATCTGTTCAACCAAATTTTGCAATTTTCACAGCTTTCTAAATATTTTACCTTAAGTTTAACTTCATAGAAACCAGGTATATCCTGAATCGTACATGTATCACCTTTTTACATGCCAATTTTCAACCTACCTTTAAAGTCATATAAGAAAAAACTGACCTTCGAAACATAGGTACTACTAAAAATAACCCCTGTTTTTTTGGAAATCTTAAATTAGTATACTATGGAGCGCATTAATCCTCAATTTTTAATGCAAGCTCATAGACAAGTAAATTTTGGCTCAAAATGGTCTAAATATATTTCTCTTTCACCAAAAGTTTCATTTCTGCAAATTTGTTGGTTAGTTTAAATAAACAATGACATTAAAAGCACTATTTTGTGTCAGAGTAAGGCTACTTTTACATACGTTCTAAATTGAAGGGAGTCAATTGGTGATCTGACACCTTCATTTATGGAATCAGAATCGTGATTATGTTGCTGATGCAAACAATTAAAATGGCGGAGTCCTCGGCGTGTCAGAACACTATTGTTACGTCTACTATGCCTCCTTACCCTGACATATTTTCTTAAGATTTCAAAATAACTGATGAAATAAAATATGACGTTCTAAATAGACCATGGACAACGATTCATTCTTATAATTTTCCTGTGAGTTATGTATAGTCTTACATACGTCGTCATAACAGATTTTTTAAAGTCCAGTCAAACTTAAGTTTAACGGGGTGGTAAAGGGTAATTTTCGTGCAACGTCTTCGCCGTTTTTTTTTATTTGACGATCAATGTGTTTTTATTCTTTATTTTACGGTTGTGCAAGACGGCTGCTTCGTTTAACATTTTCCACCAATTTAATAAAACGTGCTATAAGATTAAAAGTGCTTATTTTCCATGCTTCGAGATTTGTGGTGCTTGTTTTACTTGCTTGGTAAAATTATAGGACTCTCGTTTTTAAAGTTAATAAAAGGAAATTGGAAATATTTTGATGCTTTTCCTTGTAGATTTCGGGACTCAAGTTCAAACGTATATGTACTGGTAAGTTAAAGGTTTCTGATTATGTAACAATTAAAATATGTATGGTGGTGGCACTATATATTTTAATTGTACTTAATACCAAATCAAGCTCAACCCACTACACATTAAAAAACCCAAATTTCTAAGCCAAAAGTTCTTGATTGTTTTTCTTTAATTAATATTTTTTTCAAATTTAATTATTTTCAAAAGTTGCACAGATTTCTGTGTGGTCATCATTTAAAGTCCCAGGAAATCGCGAGAATGCAGGATTTGGCACCATTTACCCCAGACCCCACACCGTATGACTTCCTTCCCGGCATTGAGTACACATCATGTTGGCCTAGCTACGCCCCTGATCAGTCTGTGTCGCTTAAGTTATGGAAACCTTTTTTTTTATCTTTAGGATTTTGAAATTAAATTGCACTATAATTTCAGTTTATCTTCATATTTTGAAGTGACTTTGCTCGTACCAGTATAATCTTATTGTAAGAGCAGTATATGTGCCACCCAAATCGTTTGTTGTATAAGTCAGTTTAATACAAATTTAAGTGCTACAAAATTTAATGTCCATGCTAATACAGAAAGAAAATTATTTGTCTCTCCTTAGAACAGTCCTATTTTTCTTTAATGATACAGTGATTTTATAATAAATTGTTGAACACTTTTTCCAAATTAAAAGTTATAAATAAAACAATTTTGTCAAATAGTTTTACTAACGACGAATGTTTTCTGACAATTTTTGAACCGAATAGGTTGAATGGTATGCAAATTTTGTTCTACTTTGCATGTTAATTAAACAAAATATGTGAATATATAAAATTATCAAAAGAATATTCAAGTGGAAATCCAATTTCACTGGGGCCAGTTAAGTGCAAACCTCACCAAACAAAGTATGTATACATATATATATAACGTACTAAACTCAAGTTGAATCAAATATGTAACTATGGAAAAATGTTGTCGATGGATTTATAAATACACTTGATGTAATTAATTTCAATTAAACTTAAATACTTATATAGATGTCTAATAAACACTTTAAGTATACTGAACCTAACTTTACATTTGATACCAATTACACTTAGCGAATATACACAAAGAAATGCCTAACAAATGACTATGCATGTGACGCTTACTTAGAAGACGTAAACCTTATCATCCCAGGGACTACTAGTAGTTCCTGACGTCACTTATTAAACATGAGGCAACTGATAATGGGCCTACGGAATCATCTAATTTGAAAATGACTTACTAAACAAGTTCTATGTTTAGTTCAATTTCTGCTTCAATCTATTGATAATCAATGATATTCTATATATATTCTAGAAATGGTCTATTTCGTGTAATTCAAATTATTCCAATTGTGCAAATATGCATTTTGGAATCTACAGTTTATACGTAAATGATTTAATTTTTACATTGATAAATTTAAGAAATTATCAAGAAACTTAGGTTTCAACAACAAACGAATTACGATACAGTTGACCTACGGTTGTTTTGATTGTCTCTTTTGGTCATATAACTCCTCATGTGTCGAAGTATTCATACATACATCCTTGGCTTCACATTTTGTAAGTAAGCGTTCCTGGTGAAGGTAAATTCGTTAAGATGCTTCTGACTCATCAAGTAGATAAAGTGTTATTTTTCATTTTCTAGCAGAATGCCTATTCTACTATAAGTAGACTGCTCATCCACGATGGTATCATCGGGGTCAGTAATCAATGTTTCGGTACTACATCATTCTGAATTTTTCGTGGATAAATTTATTAAGCTAAGGTTACAACACCCTCAGGCAGAGATGGCATGTGGCGAATTTGGCTGTTCTTTATATGTCCCTTTTGGTCATATAGGTCCTCGCATAGTTATAGACTTTGGGCTCCACATTTTAGGGTTTGATCGTTCCTGGTGAAAAGTTAAATAACAAAAACTCCAAGGAAAATTCAAATAGGAAAGTCCTTTATCAAATGGCAAAATCAAAAGTTATTCCAGAAAAGCGATTCGGATTTATAAAGTGACAATAAATTACGCGTTTTTCAACTTCTAATCTGAATTAATGTCTATTACACGATTATCCAAATACAGCTTCATAGCAATCGATGTAAATGAAATAATACTTTATTTAAGAGTGTAGAAGAATCTAGATGTTTTCATTAACTGGTTGCATTCGGTGACACCGTTTAGTTTAGTATTGTAGTATTATATTTTCTACTTCGAATAATTGGTTATGTAATGTTTGAAACAAGAGGTCGAGCGCTTAAAACATTGATTCGGCCCCACCGAATTCGCATATACCTGTTCAAAATCAAAAGTCAGTTGTTATGTTGAGATTCATTTATATAAGAGATATATATTTATAAGAAAATTCCAGCAAAGATACTTGGCTCATAAGATTCGTCAGTGACACTTGAATCAAAAAAAGGTTAAATGGCCAAATAAAATAAGAAGTTGAAAAGCATTGAGAATCCAAAATTCTGAAAGGTTTTATCCAAATACAGCTGAGGTCGTCTAGTAATGTTTCTTGTCTATCACTTTTGGTGTTTTATTTCATATTCTGTCAATAAACGTAATATCCGTAACCTGTTGTACATATACATCGTAATGACTGCTCAACAAAATGTTCACCAGGACTACTAACCAAAATGTCTTTAAAATCATTTCCATATAACAAAAAGTAGATAAGGAGATGTGTTATGATAAACAATGAATCCAGCAAGCATGCGACCACTTATTTAAAGGAATAAGTCAGAAGTTCATATACTTAAAATTGTGAAAATACATAATGTTATGAAAGCAATATACCAATTTTCTTAGAGTAAGGAACCTTTATCTTTACCTTATAGTAAGATAATTGAAGAGCGAGTACAGATAAATCAAAGTAATCACTGGAGGACAGATTGGAAGCTATGTGTTGTTTGCACATTTCAAATTATTTGGTTTTCAATAGCCTTCAGCTTCATATTTAAGTTGGCCTTTTAACTGTTTGGATTCGAAAGCAACCCCGATGATTCTTACGAAGACGACACGCTGGTCTTCCGTACCATATTATAATCCTGGTATCTTTGATTATTTTCATTCTGCCACTGAGGTAGGCTAGTGAAAAAGCATGTTACAGAACTATTTATGTATTTGCATTATTGTCATTCTTTATTCAGACAGGCTATTATATAGTCTATATTACGAGCTCAAAAATAAATAATAAGATAAATATTCCACTTGAAAAGTAGGGATAATATTTCTTCTTTTTTTTTAAGTTCAGGTACAAGTCATTATAACCATTATAATTCTTCTAATTTTCCACAACAAAATTTAAAAAACTCTTATTACCTATTGCATACAGTTTGTTTCACAATTTATGTGGAAGAGAATTACAACTGACTGCCTCTAAGTCTTCAATATGATTCTTATATATATGACTATTCAATTGAGTGATTTTTAGTGACGACACAATACCAAAATGGCATCCATTTAATAACTGCAACATATGCATTTGTTTTCTTATTGTAACAAAATCACTTTTACACCTTTTCACATCATTATTTTTTTAAGGTTTCCATCATTTTTTAGATCTATTAAAATATATAATTGTGGTTGTCCTAAGTGTTCATTACAGGTTAAATATTAGTAAGGTCTAAAAACTAATATAAATGCATAGGTGTATTGACAGACAAAAAAATTAATTCCGTTACTGTGTCTAGATAAAACTGGGGGTCACTATGTTAAACGCATCTATCCCATCAAACTTGAAATAAAGGATACCGCAGATACAGTTAAGTCTGCCTCATATTTTGACTTAGAAAGTGACAATGGGGGTCGGTTGAGAACAAAAAATTACGACAAAAGAGATGACCTTAGCTTCCCAATTGGGGACTTGTCATTTCTATGTAGCAGCATTCAAGTATATGGAGTATAAATCTCCCATCACGAGTTGGTTGAACGTCATGGAATATTTGTTTAAAAAATGTCGACGGATATGTTGCGATTGTCGTAACCACGCTCCCGTCCTCCTTTCCTCTGTGTCATCTTATTAATGGGACAACAGTTTCCTGATGATCAAAATTATAACTGATTTTGTACTTATAAGAACAACACGACGGGGGCATTGAAATATCCTATAATACCGAGTAGTTTTCAACGTGACCTTTAATGTACACTTTTTGTAGATGCAAGATTCCTGGGGTGTTTAAAGCTGAAATTACTTTTTTGTATCACCAACGTAGTTGTGCTGCCTACACACCTTGTAGGAACTGTAAATGATAATGCCACGTTCGTCACTGAACTTCAAGGCATTTTCAAGATAAAGAGCGATGTGATTTCAGACAGACTGGCAAGATGATTGCTATAGGCCTCCGCCGATTAATCAGCAGGGTTCTAACTAAAACTCCCAACTTTGTCTTTAATTAATTTTTTTATTGTGGCAGATTGTATCATTTGCACAATAAAAGGGGCGCCCCGTCAAATCCATTTCCACTGAATCGACTCACTCTTTAATTTGACTGATAACATACTAAAATACTTACCAATTTACGACAAACGTTCGAATAAAACAATTCAAATGCATGCAGTTTCAGCAATTCGTGCGTATTTTATGACTAGACGTCATCTAAATAACCATCGAGATGTCCTCCGATAACTGTACCTGGTAGAATTTTAAATAGAAATACCAATAGACATACTAGCACGTGCAATAATATGATTATTTTTCTAGGTCGGTTTGATTTGCGGTCATAGATTGGAAAAATATGTAAATCATCGATTTACCTGTTTAAGAATTTTTTTTTTGTTTTGTCGAAGAAGTCAACAAATTGGTTCTTCCTTGTTTCACGTTTTAATTTTGACAAGCTTTTATTTTTCATGATAGCAGTTAACGCGCTGTTACTTTGCATTTTGCTGTGTATGTACGGATTTTCCGTCATGAAATGATACCCATATCCTTTGTTCTTCTATCATGAATAAGGGGGCAGGGCAAAACAATCTCCATTGAAATGAGATGTGCCAATGCTAATACAACTGCATACCAAATATCATTGACATTGCACTAGTGGTTCCCTATAATCTGACCTAATCACAAACTAACACATGTAAACTAACCAAAAGGTTTCAACCTTGAATGAGGGGGCGGGGGCAAACAATCTAAACTAACCAAAAGGTTTAAGTCAAAAAACCTCGACTAAGGGGGCGGGGCCAAACAATCTCCATAGAAATGAGATGTACAGATGCTAACACAACTGCATACCAAATATTATTGACCTATCACTAGGTCCGAGTACACAGTTATTTCGTAGTGCATTTCTTTTAGACAATAAATGAAAATTAAAAAAATCCCACCTGCGCTTTCTCAATAATATTTTTACAGTGTGTTGTACTACTTTTGGGACAAATTATATCAAAATTATAGAAAACTTCATCGGCTCTAACTCAAAATATGGACAATTTCATGTTAAGGGGGTCTTCAAATCTTTTGACAGCTTCCGAAGTGCTAATTTTTAACATTTTTCAGCTGGACCAAATCACTACTTTATTTTAAAATTCATGACCCAAATTTTTTTACAGTGTCATTTCACCCCCCTTCTTACTATTTGAGTCATAAAACACGGAGAAATAAATTTGGAAGGGGTATAAAAAAAATCGACAAGTAACACACTGTCCACACTAGGGACTATATTCGTGGACAACGAAAATCAAAGGACGATAACTGTGTACCCGGACCTAATAGGGTAGAAAAAGTTGACCAATCTTAATGAAACTTTGTATGACCAAAGCGTATTAAATTATGAGACTGCTTACAAAGTTTCATAGCAATAGGATATATATTATAGACAATATGACTAATTCTATATTCAACTTTGCGTGTTAAATTTAGACGTTAAAATTGAAAATTTTCAACTATCAACATTTGGGGCTTAAAAAATTAAAATATTGCAAAAAAATACTTTTGAAATGCCTTAATATATAATATATTATGTATTAAAAGCAATAGAGTACTCATTTGATTTATCAGACTTATCATAATTATTAAAAAGTCAAATTTATATGAGCCTGTGGCTAAAAATGGAGGTTTTCCAATGAAGGGGGCATTACATGAAGATGTAATATTTTCCAGCAATTTTAAATTTGTAAAGCTTTTTGGTTATAAATAATCCTTACATATGTATTTAATGTACTTTAAATGGAAAGAAAACTTACAAATAACATATCACATTAGTTTTAAAGGGTCTTAGTCCAAGTAATACTGAAAATAATTTAGGGTCAATTTAGGCCGTATCACATATTTACATTTAAAAATGCATATTGAAGCTATAGGAAATGAAATTTTGTGTCTTTTCTATCATTTCTATACTCAGGTGACATGATACAATAAATCTGAGCACAAAAAGACTCTTGCATTCAACTTTTTTTGCAGACAGTATGGTCTGATACAAAGATTTTTCACTTTTTAGTGAAAAACATGCATGCAATTTTAGTCTCAACAGGCTTATATTTGAACCGCTTGCTATCCTACAGAAGAAAAGAAAGATATTATGTGACATAAAACAGGTACAAAAGACATTGTTAAGTGCTTTTTATACAAATTTAGTGAGGTCTTTATAATGGACTTCAACTTTTATATTCCAAGCTCCTCACATTTAACTTGATCCAAACAGGGCGTTAGACGAGGATCATATATACAACACATTTTGCACATATTGTCCGAGATAATCTTCTTTTCTGTAGATTCAGATTTCACAAATGAGTAATACAACTGGACTGATGCATAGAAACACAAATATTGACACATAAAAACCTGTCAGATAGAAAGTCAGATTGCCACTTATGCATCAAAATTGAAAAAGCTATGAAATGCTTATTTTGACCATAAAATGCCAAAATTGGTCATTTTTGAAGAAATTCTATCAAATAAAAGTTTAAATCCTTTAGTTTTATGCTATTTGATAAATTGACACCATCAAATCATTCAGGGAAGTTGCCAAAGTACAGATTCTATATTTCCTGATTTCACCTCTTAGGTCCGAGTACACAGTTATTTCGTAGTGCATTTCTTTTAGACAATAAATGAAAATTAAAAAAAAATCCCACCTGCGCTTTCTCAATAATATTTTTACAGTGTGTTGTACTACTTTTGGGACAAATTATATCAAAATTATAGAAAACTTCATCGGCTCTAACTCAAAATATAGACAATTTCATGTTAAGGGGGTCTTCAAATCTTTTGACAGCTTCCGAAGTGCTAATTTTTAACATTTTTCAGCTGGACCAAATCACTACATAACTTTAAAATTCATGACCCAAATTTTTTTACAGTGTCATTTCACCCCCCTACTTACTATTTGAGTCATAAAACTTGGAGAAATAAATTTGGAAGGGGTATAAAAAAAATCGACAAGTAACACACTGTCCACACTAGGGACTATATTCGTGGACAACGAAAATCAAAGGACGATAACTGTGTACCCGGACCACTAGCGGTTCCCCATAAACTGATCTAATCACAAATTTGTACATGTAAATTGACAAAAAGTTTCCGAGTCAATAGACCATGACTGAGGGGGCGGGGCCAAATTATCTTCATGGAAATGAAATGAATGTACCAATGCTAATACAACTGCATACCAAATATCATTGACCTACCGCTAGTGGTTCCGCATAACCTGACCTAATCACAAGCTAATACATGTAAACTTACCAACAGTTTCAGTCAGTAGACCATGACAGAGGGGACAGGGCAAATAATCTCCATGGAAATGAGATGTGCCAATTCTAATACAACTGCATAACAAATATCATTGTCCAAACAATATTGGTTCCCCATAAACTGACCCTATCACAAACTAATACATTGTTGACACCGCAGCTACCGCTGGAAATAGCATACCTGTCTTGCTTTTAGACTCCATCATGTTTAGACAAAAAAGACGTGCATTCTTGATAACAGATCTAACCCTTAATAGTTCACATTTCATTAGTATTCACATTTTATACATGGGGTTCATGTTGGAGAAATGAACGTGCGTCATGTTTTCAGGCTTGTCTATGACATATACATTAAGGAAAGTGTTTTATATGAAGTAGAGAAGTATGCATGCAATATTTTGATATGATACTGTAAACATTGAAAAACCTTATTAAAATAATATTGATAATACAGTTGTTATTCATTTAGTAATATACATGGACTTTCAATATTATTTTAAGATTACCTAAATAAAATTTGTTGGCAATATTTCTTTATTCTAATGTGCATATACAACATTTTATTACAGCGGCTTGATTGTATGCATTTTCTAACTATTTAAATTCATTCAAAATTCTGACCCAATTGCAATTGGAATTTCATTTATCAAATCATAGATTGATTGATAGGTGTTTAACGCCACTTTCAACACTTATTGTGCTATTTCGTGCCAATCAGATTTTTATGTAGGGGGAAGCTGGAGTGCCTGCGGAGAACCACTGACCTTCCGTAAGAAAACTGACAATCCTAGTCAATTAAGATTGGAGTTGAGTCAACTGCTGTGGGAAAATCATTGTCATGTAATCAAAGTGCAAAGTGAAAGATATATGATATTATTACTTCTATGAAAGTGTTGCCATAATTTTTATAAACACATTTCTTGTAACGAATTATTTGAAAGGTTAGGTAGAAATTTTTGAATTGTTAAAAAAACTGTTAATTGAAGGTTACAAAAGGGAGATAATACAGCCCACTCAATACTTAAACTAGAGGCTCTCAAGAGCCTGTGTCGCTCACCTGTATATACTGTGGTTTTGGAAATCATGTTTAATAAGGTACAAATCATAATAAGTAGTATTAGATACCCTAATAATGACTGAGGCTAAGTTTGGTTTAATTTGGCCCAGTAGTTAAATTAAAAGAAGATTTTTGAAAAAAGTTAACAAAAATTACCAAAAAATTGCAGAAAATGACTTTAAAGGACAACAATTCCAATAAGATGTCAATTAATGATTTTGGTCATGTTGACTTGTTTGTAGATCTTACTTTGCTGAACATTATTGCTGTTTACAGTTTATCTCTATCTAAAATAATATTCAAAATAACCAAAAACTGCAAAATTTCCTTAACATTACCAATTCAGGGCAGCAACCCAACAACAGGTTGTCAGATTTGTCTGGAAATTTAATGGGCAGATCAGTCTAAACCAGATGAACATTTTACCCCATTCAGATGTGCTCTTAATGCTTTAGTTTCAGAGATATAAGCCAAAAACTGTATTTTACCCCTATGTTCTATTTTTAGCCATGTCATCCATGTTGGTTGGAAGGCAGGGTCATCGTACACATTTTTTAAACTAGATACCCTAATGATGGTTGTGGCCAAGTTTGGTAAAATTTGTCTCAGTGGTTTCAAAGGAGAAGTTTTTTTAAAAGATTACAAAAATTTAAGTTTATCTCTATCTATGATAATATTAAAGATAACCAAAAACTGCAAAATTTCCTTAAAATAACCAATTCAGGGGCAGCAACCCAACAACGGGTTGTCTGATTCGTCTGAAAATTTCAGTGCAGATAGAACTTAACCTGATAAACATTTTTATCCCGTGTCAGATTTGCTCTAAATGCTTTAGTTTCAGAGATAAAAGCCAAAAACTTCATTTTACCCCCCATGTTCTATTTTTAGCCATGTCGGCCATTTTGGTTGGCAGGCGGGATCATCGGGGATTTTTGTAAAAGTTAACGAAGACAGACGACGACGACGTCGACGGACGCCAAGTGATGAGAAAAGCTCACTTGGCCCTGTGGGCCAGGTGAGCTAAAAAGGGGGAATCAGTCATTTTAGATTATCTATTCATATTATGGAAACTTATTGACAACATATTGTACATTAAAATATATTTTATTCAATATTACAGGTTAACTGATGTATGATTCTTATAGATGTTTTTAAAGGAATACTATAAAAAAAAAAAATTGGACATTTTTATAGCAACTAAAAAATCACAAAGTATGCATAATTTTATCACTTTGCACTATGATGAATTTACTGTGGTTCTTATAAAACAGTTGGTTAAAATATCAGACCAGTTGGTTTGATTTGATAAAACAAATCACAATTGGGTCAAAATTTTGAATGCACTGCAATAGGTGGAGAGAAACACTTAATAATCTTCATAGTAAAAAGCCTAAGAAAGACTTACTTATGTATATTGTTGTTTTAAAAAGACCTGCTTGACCAATTAAAGCAATGCCTTTTTTTCGGCTGCAAACAGATTTCACAGTGCCTAGGGTTTAATTTCTGTATATCAATCAAAGCTATCTTGGTTCATAACTTTATAGTATATTTAGGCCCATCATTTTCATCAGTTTCATCTGGTTTTTTTTCAATGAAAATTTAGATGAATCAGATTGTGTTGATTTTGGGGACTGAACCCATAACCAATTATAATCCAAAGAGGTAATAATTTCAAAAGTTCAATACCACCAGTAAAATGAGTAATTTATAATAGACTTAAGATTTTGAAATTGGGTTACCTTAAAGACCACAACAGTTTTTTAGGTTCTACTTTCCTGTTGATCTGTTACTTGTAGATAACTGAGTAATTTAAATATCACAGCTGTGTCAGTTGTCACTTGTCTCGTGATTAATTGTGTTCAACAATTAAAGATGTTTGTCAATCCCATATTTATTAATCAGTAAATAGGAGTTTTCATTGTAATGTGGATATTTAACTGATCTAACTCACTTAAAAATATTGATGAATTAAGGAATAAAAAATCTATAATTTTCCATATTACAAAAACAAAAAACTTATCAAACTTTATGTCAGCTAGTAAATTTCTGAACAGCTTCAGGACTAAAACTTTTCTCTAAATTTTACATTTTCCAGTACTTTGAAATTTCTGCTTGCTCATTCTCAACGTCCTGTAAGAATCCTGTTTTTCAGAATTAGCTATATATTCTCTATGCATCATAAGAAAAACTTTTGATCTTTGAGTTATTTATTTTGGATCTTTCTTATAAAATATGAAATTCATTATGTTCAAACAGGACACATCACATAATAATACTAATATCACACACACTTGTAGCACTGTCGTCAAGGGGTTTTGTTCGTCAAAAAAATGAAATAAATAAAAATGTATGCTAGAAAACATAGTTTTCATTTCTAGGAAATAATGTATGTAAATTCACTTTATTTTTGCCATATACATACTTGAAATTTTATACTTCAAGCAGCCATCATAAAATTATGAATGGATTTCGATTTTACAAGATTATGAAACTGTATGAACACATTCTCACTGAGAACAACTCATACTGAACATTTAAATAAGCAGAAAATACAATAAATAAAGTCAACAGTGTTCAAGGCTCTGGTCCCTCTGATGCTTGGGCTTCTGGTGCTGCTTTAGCTGGAGCATTAGCGTCAGCTTGTTTCTTTGTACCCGAGACAATATCATCTATCCTCAATAATAACATGGCAGTCTGAAATCAAATGTACAATTAGAGGTAAACATGGGTGCATGAGGAAGACAAAAAATTCACTATGATTCTTGAAAGATAATATATAGAAAACCTTCACTATTTTTTCAGTGGTGAATGGAATTATATTTCAAGTTGAAGGGGGGCAAAATACTTCTATTCAAGTTATCTATAGACAACTATTCAAGTTATCTATAGACAATATATTTTTTTGTGAAAATACTGGTTTTTACCCTTTTTTGTCAGCTTTCCGAGATATTTTCCAGATGCTTCAATTCCTTTTGATTTATATTGAAGCTCTATCTTGAAAAAGAAATGGAAGATTGATTGATTGTTGTTTGCTTTACACCCATCGGCAAACATTTCATGCATATTTAAGACAGAATAATGTGAGACAGAAAAATCTATCTTTTCCTATGAGAGAAAAAATCATTTTGATATTCCATATCAGAATCAATAACTAAATGCATATTCAGGACGAGAAAATGCTAATGTGATATAAATCTAGACCCTGCTTTGTACTAGACCGACAAGATAAGCTTGATTTTTAACATGCTAGTTCACAAGGTAACAGTCAGCATGTAGTCTTGTCACTCTAACAAGACACATTCTTCTGACTGCGAAGTCCACCAGTCCTTGCTCTTGCTCCTAAATGCTGTGTGCTAGACAGAGAAGCAGCAAATAACCATTTTAAAGTCTTTGGTTTGAACCAGCAGAGGATTATACCCACAGCCTCTTTCATTCAAGGTGAAAATACTACCATGAGACCAACAAGGAGTTAAACAATACATAAGTATTTTACACTAAAAATGGAAAATAATCATGTACAAATATAGATCTTAGTATATACTAAAATTCTATTGCAGGAAAAATTCTTATGACCTGGCATACTCTAGGCCAGCAAGCTACCTGGGACCACAGAGGTAGTCAAAGATTTTTGACCTTATCATTTTGTATGTATTGTATTAAAGAAGTTGCTTTGCCACCTACCTCAAGTGCTGTTTTAAGTGTCTGAACTTTCACAGAGAATGGCTCCCAAATACCATATTCTTTCATGTCAACAATTTTACCATTTTCTCCATCAATACCCCATGATGTGTTGTCAGGGGATGCATGTTTAGCCTGAAACAGAATTGTGTAATGCAATCTTTTAATCATTTCTGAGAAAATAACTGCTGTACGAACAATAAGTTTGACGCTAAATACATAAGTGAATCAGAAAACATATTTTCAGGTAAAAAGCTATAACATTCCATCATTAATTAAACATCAGCAATGTGAATACATGAAAACAATTTGTTACTGTTTTTGACAGGCTATATTAATTCATAAATTATTTTCCCTTTCAATTTTGTTCTACATATATTATAAACAACTTTTTTCTACAACTTGATACCACCATCAAATTGTAATTTTACATTATAATACTGTTTAACAAGATGCAGGGTACCATTCTACTATATAATGGATTCTTACAAAATTCAATTTTCAGTCATAGATTTTAGCAATGATCAGTGAAAATTTATTTGGATAAGAAACAAATGATATTAATTTGAATCAAAGTTTCAAATGAATCGACTGATGCACAGTGTTTAGGCCAGTTAATTAAGAAGACTAATTGCAGACTGATCAATGTGTTTAATATGTTTTTGGTCATACTGAATATACTAACCCTAAGTGCTGTAAGGGTTCTAATTGGGTTGGCTCCACAATTCTGTATTAATGTACGTGGAATAACTTCTAATGCCCTAGCTACAGCCCTGTATGGCCATTGGCTTACACCTGTTATTGCCTTAGCTTTCTCATTCATAGCCTGTAAAGAAAAAAAGTCAAATAGAGATATTTGTACAATGAATCTATAAATCAAGTTCAAACAAAGCAAAAGATACAAATGGTCATATAGCTCACAAATATATACCCTTATTTTTTACTCTATCATAAATTTTATTATAATGTAGTATCAATTATGAATAAAAGAACTGAGTTCCAATGTCCCCCGCATTGCACATATTTTATCTATCCAAGGGCAATAACTAAAAAAAAACACTTTTTTTGTTCTTGAAAACAATTTATAAATATCTTAGAGAAATGAAGGCTTCAGAGCAAATGCAATGCAATTTCAGTTATAATTAATTTTTCTAAGGGTCATAACTAGTTAAAAACACTTATTTTCTAAAGTGTCAAAGGCATTGCTGATATAAACCTATGATATAAGTTTCATAAAATTCTGGCAAGAATATTACACATGAGAACGCTAAAGATGCAATTTTCAATATAATCAATATTTCCAAGGGCATAACTTTTAAAAATACTTGATCGGCACTGATTTTCGAACTTGTCAAAGACATTGCTGATATAAACCTATGATATAAGTTTCATAAAATTCTGCCAAGAATTGTACACATGAGAGCGTGAAAGATGCAATTTTCCATATACTAATGTTTCAAAGGGGCATAACTCTTTTAAAAATACTTGATCGGCACTGATTTTCGAAACTTGTCAAAGACATTGCTGATATATACCTATGATATAAGTTTCATAAAATTCTGGCAAGAATTGTACACATGAGAACGCTAAATATGCAAATTTCCATAGAATCAATATTTCAAAGGGGCATAACTCTATTAAAAATCATTGATCTGCACCGATTTTCAATCTCATCCAAGACATTCTGATATAAACCTATGATATAAGTTTCATAAAAATCTGGCAAGAACTGTTCACGTGAGAGTGCTAACAAGACCGGACGGACGCACAGATGGACCGACGAACACCTGGCATTTCTATATGAAAATTAATGAATAATTATGATATTAATTTGTCAGCTCCTCCAATATACAATTTTACTCTATTACTATGCATTTAATAAGTAGCCACTGCCTTCCCAATAACTGATTAAAGTCCTCAACATTACCAGAGCCTAAACTTTTTCCTCACCTGAGCTAGAGCCATTTCTGCAGCTCCTCCACCAGCTACTAATTTAGGTTCTACCATCACATTTCTAGCTACGTTCATTGCATCTTGTAAATTTCTCTCTACTTCATTAAGGATATCTTTACTAGCACCTCTCAGTAAAATAGTACATGCTTTAGGATTTTCACACTCTACCAAGAATGTAAAATATCTGAAAGGTAATAAAAGATTTTTTTATATTCAATTGTGTATAAGTTGTATTGAATTAAAAAAAAAACTCAACAGTTTCTGTGCTTCAAATGCCTTTCAATGTCCAAAAATCACAGTAACAGATCTAGAGTTTTTATATTGCATATATACAGCATGTGAAAATATATCAAGATTACACACAGTGGTAGCATATATAACACATCACTAAAACAACGTTTAGTGGCAATTCATTGCAGTATACTCTGTATATCACTAATCATGATAATTTTAGTACAATATTTTTCTTATTCTGATAATTGCAACAAAAACATTGCAGATGAGACTGTTAAATTAGGATCAGAAATCAAGAGAATTATAACTTTAACAACTACTCTCCAGGAAAACAATTTACATTGCCATTTAAAACTGCCATATTTTGTATATCAAAATGGAGAAAGAAAGGAGTAGAGCCAGGAACCCCAATAAACGGCCCTGTAAAGGTGTTTTTTTCTAACTTCAATTATTGAAGTAAATCTAATGGGTATGCATTGCTAAATGTATGATATTTAAAAGTATAAAACGAAAATTGTATATCTGCTTCATATTTATTAATATATTAGCCTGAAATAGGAATAGATTTAATTTTGTCAATTTTTCTAGAAATTTGTCAATTTTCCACCTTTTTTCATGATTTCGTATGTGGCGCCACACCTCGCCCATTGAAATTTTTATTGAAAAGTAAAGAATATGGTATATAAAGAATATTTCAGCAAAAATATTTGTGGGTGAAGGGTAGCGCCACTGTTAATTTTTCAGAAAACTGTCATAAATTTTGCAGAATTCTGCCAAAATCAGATTTTTACGAATTCCCCTTCATTATGACGTCACTAATGACACAATTGGTGAAAATTTATTTTTTAACTGAAACAATTGGACATTTTAACATATGTTTCCCTGCATTATCACAGTGAAAATTTTTCAGATTTGTAGGGCCAAAATTATGACGTAGTGGACCAACTCCTTTAATTTTAGCTGATGCAATATGAACAATCCTTAATCAATATATAAAAGGTATCTAACTTTTGTTCTTACATTGATAACTTTGCTATACATGTACTGTATCATAAACTTACTCATCTCCAAACTTCTCAATGTAGAAAAGTCCACAGCCAGTACCTAGATCATCTTCTTTGATTTCATCAGTTCTGTTCACAATTGTTGCTCCACATGCTCTGAAAAAAACACAAAAATTAAAATCAAACATCATTGTTGTTATTAGTGATGTATCAGAACGAAATAACACTTACCCCCTTAACATTTTGTTGATTTTCATTGCATTGATTTTATATTTTTCACTTATTACAAAAAGAAAGATGTAAACTAGCACAATTGTTTTTTCTTGCTCTTTATTCTTCAGTTTCTTTGAAAATTTGGTATAGCAAATTTTACACAATAATTACTTTGAATGTGATCAGTCTTTAAAACTTATTATATAAAATATTAATCACATTCAGCCATGTCTTTATAAATCACCACCTCAAATTTACAGATACCGTAAATTGGGTTATTTTGGTTGTTGTTTTATTTTGGTTTATTTGGCACCTCCAAAGAAAGTGCCAAAATTAAACACATGAAAATACATAAACACTAAAAATTTAAAAGCCAAATTCGCGTACCGGCATGACAATATTGTATGTTAATTGTTGGCATTAATACCTAAGTACATGTAGCAAACATGAAAAGTGTTCCTAATGCAGGTAAAAAAAGTTCCCTCCAGTGTTTATCTTTAGATGATAAAAGAGAAATTACAGGTAAATATTTTATGCTATTATATCTTTCGTACATTTCCTACAGTTGCATACATGTATCAAAATCTGCAAATAAATACCACGTATAATTTGACAACAACACTATAATTTAACTTAATTGTCAATTTTCTAAAATTGTAATAAAGAAAACACAATATGAATTTCTATTCACACATGTTATAAATATGCCAGGCTATGGACATTGCTGATTAGACGCCTTTATTGATAATTAGAATATCAACAGTCCTTGTAACCCTTGATCTTCAATAAATTAACATGTACTGCCAGAGGTATAAGGATTAAAAATTAAATCCTTGATCGCCAATAGATAAACATTAATATAAGAGAGATAATGATTAAAATTTATTTCATATGATATTTGTAATAAATAAATTATAGTTCACTACTATTGTGCCAAAATTAAACACATCAATAGGACAAAGCACCAAAATTACACACACCAAAATAAAACGCATGCCTTTTGAGAGAAAACTGCAAAAAATTTCCCAATTCACGGTATTGCATGTAGAGGCAGAACTTTGATATACTGTAAATTCAGAAATTATTGTGAGGTTTTTATTAATGCGAATAATGCGATTGAGTGAGTATCGCAATAATAAGAACTCACATTCTGATATCTGATATAAATAACTGTATGCAGATTGTCATGCAATCGCAATAATTAATCTTGCATTTTTGTCCTTTCCACAAAAATCACAATAATAAATGCACGCTATAATTTCTGAATTTACAGTACTCAGGCTGATTTAGAGCTAGATACATCTTAAAAACACTGGTCTATTGTTGAAGACATTGTTATTGACCTCTTAGATACCTCTCTGTTGTTTCTGTTGTATGGTTGCCACCTCTTATCATATATACCCTACATCATATTTTATTCATATCTAGTGCCCTCATCAACATCTCACCTTGCTATTCTGTTATTATCAGATTTCCTGACCCTTCGTATCACACTTATTCCTGCTTTAACAAGGAAATGTTGAGCTAGATCTGAGACACCTTTCTCTGTAATTATCAAGTCTGGTTTGAATTGTATTACTTCAGCACAGATCTTTTCTATATAGTCTTCTTCCATCTTTAAAATTTTCCTAAAATAAAACAAATAATAATTCATTTTTTGCCTAATTAAATTTTGGAATAAAAAAAATATTGGGAATGTGTCCATGGGACACAGATGATGCCCCCGCTTGCATTTAATGTTATAAAGGGACATAACTCAAGAACTGTAGAAGTGACACTACCCAAATTTTTACTTGATCTGAGTTTTGTGGTAATAAGCATTGTGTATACGTTTCATAACATTTGGTCGAGGCAAACTTAAGTTAGAGAACGGAAACGAAAAAACCAGCAATTTTTCCATTTGTAAAGGGGCATAACTCTAGAACAGTAATAGTGATGCCACCAAAATTCAAACTTAATCTGTGTTTTGTGGTAATAAGCATTGTGTATAATTTGGTTGAGGCAAACTAAAGTTGGAGAATGGAAATGAAAAATTTAGCAATTTTTCCGTTTGTAAAGGGGCATAACTCTAGAATGGTAACTGTGACGCCACCAAAATTCAAACTTGATCTGTGTTTGTGGTAATAAGCATTGTGTATAAGTTTCATAACATTCGGTTGAGGCAAACTAAAGTTAGAGAACGGAAACCAATTTTGGGATGTACAGATGGATGTACGTACAGACGGACAAGGGTAAAACTTATGCCCCGAGGCATAAAAATGCTTTTGATAAAATATAATTCTCAGCTTAAACCTTAAACCTCATTAATTTTCTTCTCACTCCAGCAAAAAGAGCTTTGAAAGCAATACATTGCTGCATTATTTTTCTTTCAAGGGTAATCATTAACAAACTCAAATAATAATATCCATGTCAAACCATCAATAACATAAACCATTTCTATTCAAAATGGAAATTTAAAAAAGAAAACTCACATTTAAATTTGTCCTATTGAAAACAGAGATATTACTGAAGTTTAAATTGTACTATGATAGCAATAACATATCAGTCTTTGCTCTTTGTGGACAAGCAGCAAATACCAGTTTTCAAGACTTTTTGTTTGACTCAGCTAGGGATCAAACCCATGATCGACCTCCTGCACTCAAGGCGAGCAAAAAGACCATGAGATCAACAAGGCAGTTAAACAACTTTCAGCACACATTCAGCATTTTGAACACAATATGAAGAGGAGGCTTAATTATAGGTAAATATAGATCTTAGCAGCATATCACTGCAATACATCAATTATATCATACTTACGTAAAGTCTTCTTCTTTCGTTATTTCTATGTTGGTCTACAAGATAAAAATACACATTAAAAGGATAATCAATGGTGCTAACTTTTGTTGGATCTTTTTTATCAATAAGGTCGATTTACTCGACTAAAGAAATCACTTCCTATTAGAATGATGTTAACTTCAAGTTATGGTATATTTTCATTAATTATTTGAGCAAAAGTTTAAAATATATACATTAAACAGATGAAGTACTTACTTCAAAATAAGTATATATTTATTATCACATTGGTTGCAATGAATTATCATGATTTCGAAGTGAAATAAAAACTGATAATTTCACATGTAAAATAAATCTGATAAATTCACTCCTCTGATGTCATACAACAATGAGTGTTTTCAAGATGTTGTCAATGATGTTGCATTAAAACAATTGAGAATGAGTATAAAAAGATATAGTCCCTTTCATTTTCTACTTTATTTTCATTAGAAAGTCCATGGTCAATCTAATAAAAAATAAAATGCTTCGCTGAGCGCAGCCTGATACGACCGCAGAGGTTGAACCCTGAACAGTTGGGGCAAATTTGGACACAATATTCAAGCTTGATACTGTCTGAATTTGGATTGTAATCAAACTTTTGACATAATATAGGTTTCTGACACAAAATAAATGTGGTCAAAGATCTTATAAATCCATTGCGCAATACTGTGCAATTGAAGATTTCTTCTTGAAACTTTTCAAAAATTCGAAATTTTAAAAATTTTGAAAAAAAATATGAATCCCTTAAAAAAATTGGGAAAAAAATTCCCTCCCCCCATCTTTTTGAAACCCCCCTTGGAGCAATTACCCCAAAACTCAATCCCAGCCTTTCCTATGTAGTATGGAACCTTGTAGTACAATTTCAGAGAGATCCATACACTTAAACACAAGTTATTGTCTGGAAACTAGAAAAATGCTTGTTTTTGGCCCCAAATTCCTACATGTTTGGGGCAATTAACCCCAAACTCAATCACAGCCTTCCCTTTGTTATATGGAACCTTGTGGTACAATGTCAGAGAGATCCATACACTTGCACACAAGTGATTGTCATGAAACTAGAAAAATGCTTGTTTTTGGCCCCCTTTTGGCCCTTAATTCCTAAACTGTTGGCCCCATAACCCCAAAAATGAATCCCAACCTTTTAATTGTGGTATTAAACATTGTGGTACAATTTCAGAGCAATCGAAATACTAATACACAAGTTAATATCCTGAAACTAGAAAAATGCTTTTTTTGGGCCCCTTTTGGGCCCCTAATTCCTAAACTGTTGTCACCATCATCCCCAAAATCAATCCCAACCTTCCTTTTGTGGTATTGAACCTTCTTAAAAAATTTCATAGAGATCCATTCACTTAAACTCAAGTTATTGTCCGGAAACCAATGTGTCTTCGGACGACGACGACATCATACCATTATACGATCCCAAAAAATTTTTTGCGGTCGTATAAAAACTAATCCAAGAATTAAAATATTGAAAAATATTCAACTTGTGTGACTGATCAACACTAATAATTAACTCATGCGCTACACCCATTCGTGAATTAATGTGTTTATATTTACTCTTTGAATATTTTTCTATATTTGTATTCTTGGATTAGCTATTCTTTAAATGTTTGATCCTGTGTCAACAATAACATTACATGGAAGAAACATATTCTCCCATAACACCATTGTTCATTTTAGAATTTTGAAAATAGCATATCATTGATGTTCATTTCTAACTTATTTTATTTCTTTCCTGATATGAACTAAATATGATGGATTCTTACCTGACTTTCACCTTTTTTATATTCTAAATTACAGTCTAATAGCAGTATTTTAGGTTTCTCTATTCTCCTGTAAAACAAGAAAAAAATCCATTTCAGACTTTTTGCAAAATAATTTCAGACAGACCCAAGAACTAAGTCCTGCATTAATAAGAATTTTAATTGAAAAAAAACACAAAATAACTTTTTCATCCAGCTTTCTCAATACCGTGTTTTTTCTGGGGTTTTTTTTTAACTTATTTTTAGAAAAAATATAATTTTTCTTCCTTTTTATCTCAGAACCAACTTATCAACAGAAATCCTGCATGTATGAATCAAGTTAGAAAACTGTATGAAGAGGCTGTTTTGGTTTTCATTACATATTTTAGTGTCATTGTTAAAGAAATCAAGGGTCTACAGCTTCTATACAGCACAAGTATAATAAAGTTCCAGGACTAACGGTCTATTTATACTGTGATTTGGTCTAAATTTACACACTAAAGAAACCAAAACAAATTCACTTACAGATCAATGGTTTAACAGCAATTTTCAACGAAGATAAAAATCAAAATGTTACTTCTTGTTTTAATCCTTAGACTGCTGCATTCATTTCTATTGTACTTTTGTGTATTGCTGAATAAAATTTAATCACCGATGAGATAAACATGTTTACTTACAATTGCAATATCTTTGTAAATATTGAATATTCATCAATAAAAGTTATATAAAAAAGTATTGCTACCGTTCCTACTCGCTTATTAGTCGGAAAATTGGGAGTAAAATTCATAATCCAGAGAGGGGGGCCGACTAATAGACGAGATCTAGCGACCAGAGGAAAAATCCAAGCTTGAGAAAAGTGGTCAGGAGTGAATTTCCTGGTCAAAACTACGTTTTTGATTGCCAAACCTACATAAATCAATAAATAAAAAGTTTTTGTTGAAAATAAATGACTTCAATACTGTCTTTGTGTTTTATTTGTTCTTTGGTAAACATTTTCTGCAAATTCGTGTTGAAATTCTACTGTTTCCGGTTTGTGTATTGATTTTCATGGTCACATGGTTTTCCTATAAACCCAAAAGAAGAGCCAAGAACCAAAAATGAAAAGGAGATAACAATGTACCAAATATGTGAAAGGATGTTTTCAGCGGAGTTATTGTGTCATTATTGTGATATCATGATATCAATTCAATGCTTATAAATCATATAATAATCAAAAAATAATTTTAAGATTCATTCCCAAAATCAAAATATTATTCATTATAGTGTCTCAGGTAAACAAAAATTACAAAATTGATTGACAAGCCAATATAATCCATTGATAACCCCAATTAAGAGACAAAGAGTTGTTTTCACTAAAGGTGTGAAAACTATCAGTGATAGGTAAACAGATGACACTAATGAGTTGGAGTTAGTTATTTTAATATATTGATTAGCTTCACTTAATTTTTTTAATCCTTTAATCATCACAATATAATAAGAATTATGAAGTGTACATGCTCATTCAACACCGAGTTATGTATGCTGTGAAAAATATTTTCATCAAGTGTTGATTGACTTTAAATTTTTCAGGTTCATATTGGTTTATATTCGCTTTTCTCAAACAATAGGTTGTTAGTCATACCCTACAAAATCATTGATGCATTACGTAAACAACACATGGCTAATCTAACTTTGAACAGTGAACAAAACAAGAGAAATGAATACATCTTTATTATTAACAGCAATATAAATTATCATGATGAGCATCAACTAAATTCAAACCAAACAAACATTAATGCAGAAATGAATATTATTCCTGGATTTGCATTGCTTTTACCGGCGTTCAGTTACTGTCAGCTGAAAAAAAAATGCCCAAATTTTGTCCGACTTATACGAGGGTCAAGACTAAATCCTTAGAATTTGGAGCTGAAAAGGGACCCCGACTTATAGTAGGATCGACTATTAGGCGAGTATCTACGGTATATTCTGTATTTTTTATTTATTTTATTTTTGTGTGAGTCTCTGGTCATTTATTACATGTACAGGTGCAAATAGAGGTAAACAAAGGTAAATTTTTTTTTCATGTTTTATTAACGCGAATCCATCAATATAAAAAATCCATGACTTCAGAATTGAACCAATACTGTTAAAAATCTCTTATAAATCAAGTTTCCATTGCGATTATCAAAAGAAAAAAGTTGCTTCTCGGACCAACTGTTTTTTTTTCATGCAACTATTTTCCGTTATTTTCCTTCCGACTTTCACTTCCATGTACAAATGTGTTTTAACAACAAGTTCATTGATATAACTTTCGTCAATAAATAATCTTGACAAACATAATGTTTGAATCTATCGATGTCAGTGATCAATGTTGATTCACAGTTGAAAGGCACAATGATAAACATCGCAAATCCTGTTTCATGTCATCCATTTCGAACATCGTCTGGGGAATCCCCGTGGTTCCCACTTTAAAAGTCTTCTGTTCGCAGTTTTGCTAGAATGTTTCTATTTCCATCTAATATATCTTGTGTTCTTGTCCAAATCATTTAAATTGGCCGCCGCTGTTACATCGTTATCATTGAAATACTTCTGAACGTGTTGGCCATCACTCCAAACAATTTCCGCCATTTTGTTATTTTTTTCATCTAAATTTTTCACTTTCGGTTTCATCGCTTATACCTGATTTAAAATCAAGAGAATCTCGAAAGTACGCCGAATTTTAACCAATCAGAATCCATACAAGTCTAAACTGCCGTAAACTCATGAATATTGACTCCGCCCATTCCATGGTAACTGTGTAAACAAATGAGATACGGAAACGACAATAGTCGTGCGTAGCAGTAGCGGACTGCTTTATCGGAACAACAATAGTCGCGCGTAGCAGTCTAAGGGTTAAAAATACTGACCTTTTCATTTTTGGATGAACAACATCTTTGTTTAACATTACACCCTTTAAAACTTGTGAATCTTCTATTGTTCCTCCAGGTATCTAAAAAGAAAGTATGGTAACAAAAATTATTCGTGTTTCTGTCTTTTTATTTATTGTAATGTTCCAATGAATGAAAGAGCAAAAAATATAGTCAAGTGAATCAGTTTGTCTAAAAGCACTGCGAAAATTGATTGCTATCAAAGAAGAAAAAGTTTGATCAGAATTTTTGTTTTAAATCCTGAAGGAAAGAAATCTGCATATTCATCAATCATTATCTTATCCTTGCTCCTATATAAAGAGAATTCACAAGTATATAACCTGTTTACACTACAATATTGCAATTGATTTAACAGAACCAAATGATTTGATTTTTTATTTTTGGTGCTTTAACGCCACTTTTAAGCACAGCTTTTGGGCTATTTCGTGGCGGCCAGTTTTTATTGGTGGAGGAAGCCAGGGTGCCCAGAGAAAACCACAGACCTTCGATAGGAAAACTAGTCAATTAAGATTGGAGTTGAGTAAACCCGCACGAGCGGGGGTTGGAACTCATAACCTCAATGTTGACTGGCTAGTGATTACAGTAGTAACTACTTAGACCACTCGGCCACCAAGGCCCCCAGAACCAATGTAAATGTGAAGTAGTTTATATATGAATTCATTTATACCATGGGTACCTCAATTCACTTCAGTTATAACATAAACATGGTCTATCTGTTTTAGAATTATTTAATATTACCTTTTCTACTTTTGCATATCTCTTAATATCAATTTCTTTTCTACCATTTTCTTCTAAAGCTACTGTTGCTGTTGCATCTAATGCTATGTTACAAGCTAGATCAGACCTGAAATTTTTTTTTAAATATTCTTTGTTGAATATAATAAGCAATAAGGTCAAATATATGTAAGCTTGACATTTATTACCTAAGGATTGAAAAAATACGTTTTTTTTTCTAACCTTACCTACCATACAGTTTTTAGCTTTATTTTTTAACAAGTTCTATGAAAGTCTAAACTGCTGACCATCAAATTTGTTTTACTATATATATAACTAACATTTAAGAGCAGTGTTCTCCCCAGATATTTCATATAGCATCCTGGTAAACAGGAAAATTCAAAATGCCATCTTGTTTCTAAACATTATAGCATCACATCCATAACACAATCTATAAGAAAATCAATTCAGATAGCATCACATTCAAGAAATGTAGCATCACATAACCATGATGATAAAAGGCCCTGGGGAAAACACTCCAGAGTATATAAATCATGTAAATAAAACTTTAAAATATAATTTGAAAACAGGTTAAACTTTATATACAGTTTGAAAACAAGTAAGTGAGAAACAAGTCACAACAGTTTCAATTTATCCCAATATTTTTCCTGATTGATTTTTGACATTTTTTATTTATCTTACCATTTACTTATAAACTTTGTTCCAACACAACTATTAACAATCTTCAACATTTCCTTTCTGTTAGTTGTGTCTACTGGTACACTGAAAAATAAAGATGTAATCAGAAATAAAATTTAGCATCCTGAAACATTTTTTGACATGAGTAGTCATTTAATGAAAAATATATCTTTGATTTAGGAATGTTTTACAGTCCAAATTTCTACGTTGTTTCTTCAAAATACAGCAATACTTTTATTAAATGTGACTGACTGTTTACTATAATATCTGGTTATTACTTAATACACAAGGTGATTAGGTTAAAAATTACTCCTGGTTGTATGTTCCATAGTGAATTCTGGTGATTATGAGTGATTTAATCTTCAAAATATTTATGTGTACTCAACACCAGCGAGTGTTATTCTTAATTTAATCACACTGAATTTACCATAAATTCACTTAACTTTTAAAATTAAAATAAAACATATACATATATATAGAGAGCAGCAAAGGTGACAATTGAAGTTTTAGATATCTTACCTGACTTTATCTCTAAGTAGATCAACCATATCTTCCAATGCCTGTCTGTAGGCACTGATGATAACTGTAGGGTGCATCTGTTGTGTCAGGAACTGTTCAGCTACTGATAGCATTTCTCCAGCTGCAAATAATATTCAAAATGGTATTTCAAATTACTGTCACTTAACTAAATCAATTTATTTATTTTTGAATTCTTTGAACCTTTTTCTCATATAAATGATGAGCAATCAACTAGATGTCTTATAGGTTCCTGTGATATTGTATGGTTGCTGTATCATTGATGTTTCATGCAATCCCTTATCATACTAACACTAAAGAAGGGGTCTTTTTTGTTAGTATGATCCAAAACACCATGAACACATAATAGAAGATCTAGGCAATAGGATTTGTTTTCCTCTAAGAGAAATCCATTAGAAAATTATTCATTAGTTGAGTGTTAGCTATAAGTTCGACCAAAATGTGATTGGTTTAACCCAGTAATACAACAGAATCATTTTATGTTAATCTGTTTGTTTGATATTTGTGCCACAAATTTGATATTTTTACAATTTACAGTTCAACAGTCATTATTCCATGGATCTCTGATAAACATTGAAATATTTAACAAATTTCAATCTAACAAAATAAAGCTTTTTAACCATTAAAGTGCCTGTGAAGTTTTGCTTTTTTCTTTAGATCAAACAAGAATATCTTGTAAGGCATAAAAAAGATTAAGCAAAGTAATCAAACGAAAGTACTAAACTTCAACCAATGAAATACTAGGAAAACGAGAATCATATATTAACAGTGCAAGAAAGCACACAAAAGCAAAAATGAGACTATATCTACCTAATATAATAACAGATGTAGTTCCATCTCCAACTTCTTCATCCTGTGTTCTTGCCACCTCAATCATAGATTTGGCTGCTGGATGTTGTACATTAATCTATAAATTTATATTTTGTTATGATAACTGTTTTATATCAGGCTCTAAGTTGCCAATGAATAAAAATGTATGTGAGTTATGTAATCACTTAAAGTGTAACAGGCATATTCAAATCTTCCTTACTTGCTAAATGTGTATGCATACATGAATGTACCTCTTGTAGTGATATTTTTGCAAAAGGGTTTGCACAGCAGGCCACCTGAATTTTCTTTCAGCTTTCACTAAGTTCAATTTGTCCTTGAGATATCTTTTTTAAATGACCAGTAGAACTGAGAAACCATTCTGAGATTTTATTTCCCATTTGCAAATGGACAGGCATCCTTTCTACATGTACCTTTATGGTTATTCAATTCAAAAGTTCAAATAGCTAAATATATCTACATGTACTTTACAAACTGGCTGTCTAAGCTACTTTCTGTCAATTAAAAATGTTAAGAATAAAAACTTTGCAAACACCACCCCTTCAGAATTCTTTTTATCAGACTTAACAAAAAATTAAAGGAAACACTAACATGAATGAGTATCTAATACACTGAATAAAGTTTAATATTAAATACCAAACATCATACAATAAGAATTAATCTATCATCTTATATCAAACATTTACATGTATAGCCATTTTTAGGTCACTCCTTACTTGGGACAATAATAGGCAATATGCTTATAATAACTTTAATTATACAATTTCAAATATGTATTACCTCTCTTAGTATAGCATTGCCATCATTTGTCATGACTATACCACCCATAGGGTCCATCAACATCTGAAAATATACATCATAGATGTTAAATCATTTCTCCTCCATCTATTCTAGCGGAACTCATTGAAAAATCTCTGAACCTTGATACACTTAACCATGCTCATTAAATGAAAACAGCTTCATGTATAAGAAATATTTTAGTAACTTTTTTGAAATTTTCAACATTAATTCTATATGCACCTCCATGTCTTATGCAAAAAGGTTTATTCAATAACTGGAAATATCATATTTAGTATTTACTCTGCTTCTAATACTCCCATGTGTCCTATATATCTACATATCAGCTTATCCATCATGTCCATATATCATGAATATGGTATAAAGGAAAATACAGATATGACTTTACAACAGTAAGTTGTTTTTTTATTGAAAAATATTGTGTTTAATGTAATTGCATATATCAGTGAAGGTTTTATGAATTTTACTGGACATTAAGTAATCTCCATGTGACAAAATAATATTATATTGAACTGGCAGAACATCAGAACAACTTTGTTAGAAATAACTGTTTATCATTATATATTTCAGCAAAATAGAATTAGTGATTCTAAAAAAATATACCTTCAGCATGGATCTTGGTCCTAGACATGTTCTTATTATGTCTGCAATGGCCTGCAAAATATACAGTTGATAATAGTACACACATTTGATAAAAATATCTGGTTCTAGGTTACTTTCTATCAAATCTACCAGTTTTTATTCTTTCGTAGAAAATCTAATTACATTTTTGGACCTCGGTGCACAAGAATCCAGTAAGTGTGCAGACAAGACGCAATGTTAATCTTGCAACAAATATACATTGCACCATGAATATAGCAGGGTTCTCGTTATATACGTCCTAGGCGCATGAAAATCAAGTTGGATGCGTTATTTTTGAAACCTGTGAGTCCCTGGGATGCGTCCTCTTTGTATCCCTTGAGTCCCAAACACATTGTTTTGCCTAGAAGATTCATGATCGTCAACATTGTTTTGACAGGAAACTAAACCAGAGGTCGATGTTGAAAAATTTATGTAATGTGTAGATCAATATTTTTGTTGACTGATAACTATTTTTTTTAAATTAAACATATTTCATCCTAAACATAATAATTCTGTTCAAACTGATTAATAAATATGTTATAGTTGCCGTTTTTTTTAAAATTTTACAAGTATTTGAAAAACTTGAATATTTCCACGTGTTGAACATCACATACTTATCGTTTGAAACAAACAAAGTAAAAATTTTTGAGAACTTGAAATGAAATGATAATATTTCATAACTGTTACTACTATGCATAATATGATCGTAGAACAGTGTGGATTTAAAAATTTTCAGATAAGAAAAATTTTACTGGTCTTCAAATGATTTAACATTTTTCTCGTACTGTGCATGTTGAACATCACGAAAAAACAAAGGTGAAAAATGTTTTGAAATTGAAACAAATCCGATTAAAAAATGATTAAAGAATAATTACTATTTAGCCAAGCTCATTATTATGAACAGTGTTCACATATTAAGACACAAAAAATTACATGCATCCTGGACTCATCAAAATCTATTGGGACTCACCATTTCGAAAAGTGATGAGTCCCAGGACTTATCATGAAATATTCCCAGTGAGAACCCTGTATAGTGAAGGCTTTTTTTCCATTCTTGCACTCTCTAGTAATCATGGTGTCAAGATTAGTCTTCTTTGATAAAGGGTAATTGCTGTAGCTTAAGTCGGACATCTATCCAACAACTCCTTTTATCATGTTTATTCCTTTGGAATATTAGTTTACATTGTTGAGGTGTTTCCATCAGTTCAATTCTAATTTTATTTTGTAATTCTTTGCTATTTTTTAATTTCTACAACTATGGTAAATTTTATTACTGATCTCTGTACGGCAGTTCAAATCTACAGAGTCTTGAAAAGGAATCTCTAACAAAATGGATGTGTGACTTAGGTTAATGGTAAGGAATTTTCAAAATTTGAATATTTCAAAGGAAAATCTGTTTATTTTTCATGCTAACCTGCATCATGTGTAAGTGAAAAATGTAGATTCTATGAGGTGTTGTTAGTCCTTTAATTTGTACAAAATAGAGTTAAACATTTTGTGAACAGAAAAACAGCATAACGTTTCAAGCTATCAAACTCAAATAGGCCCCTGGAACATCTTTCTGATTTGGTTGCCCACAGAATCACTTATAAAGCCTTATTAAATTTTTTTTTTACCAAATATCATACATTGAATTCAATTCTTACGGTACCTGCTTCAGGTGTACAGACTGGTGCTGTACGCATAAAATGATGAGTTCCAGGTGTGATAGAGATAATAAGGATTGATAAGGGATTGCAAGCTCTGACAAATTAAAAATTCACTCTGGACACAGAATCCTTGTGAGATTTTTATTAATGTGAATAATGTGACTTGGTGAGTATCACAATAATAAGAAATCTCTACCCATTACAATATCTGATACATATGGTTGGTTTTCTAATTTAACTTACCCAATTTATACATGCGGAACCAAGTCAAATACATTGTAAGAGATCATTACTCGATTGTTGTGAAGAATCAACATGATCAAGCAAGGCTAAAATAATTTACTTGGTTCAGAAAACAACTTTTCTATAGCCTGGTGGTCATTATAACTAACAAGTTGAACTTGGCTAATTTATGAAGAAATTTGTGTGCATAGACCTCTAAGCTTTCATGTCGATCCGGCCCCAAGTCGATCCGGCCCAAGTCGATCCGTCCCACGTCGATCCGGCCCAACGTCGATCCGGCCCATATTTAAAGTCGATCCGGCCCCAATAAAAAAATATATTTATAAGGAATAAAAATAAAGATATATATTAATTGTAATTCATAAATGTTTATGAATTTTATTATAATGTAAAAGGTGTACGGTAAATAAAAATGGCCTTTGACAAATATTTTCTTTAGATGAGTATAAAACAAGTAGGTTGATTATGTTTTCATTACAAGTTTTCAAGATTATTGGGTATAATTATAATAAAAACGTATATAACAGAATTTAGTACAATCAACAGACATCAACATTAATCAGCAGTAATTATCATTTTCTTTCAATTGACTGTGATCTTAACAAGTCTTTCATCATTTGTTTTTGTTGAATAAACAAACCAATTATAGACTAATGATTTGATGAAACAAGTCATTATATTATGAGTTAAATTTTATAGGTTCCATTGGACTGTTAATATTTATTTAGCTATTATGTGTGTGAATTGAATAAAATAAAAATCGCCATGACATTCAAAGTTATCATGGAAAATAACTTCATATTAAAATGTTGAAGCTGCTATACAAACAGACACAATCACACTCAGTTTCGTATCGATTTAAAATAATTCTTTGACTGGTACACCAATTCTTCACTTACCTGTTGTCATCCATCATCGATACTTTTTGCAAAATCCATTTATACTGTTAAAATCCTCCAAAGTATAGTTTATTCATATTTTATTATGGGGCCGGATCGACTTTGGGCCGGATCGACGTGGGCCGGATCGACTTGGGACGGATCGACTTTGGGCCGGATCGACTTGGGGCCGGATCGGTTTGGGGATGGAACAACCGGATACCACCTCTAACATGGCAACAAAAGGGAAGAAAGTCTTGCTCAAATTGTGTCAATCGAAACCTATCCATAATAAATGAAGCAATAATTTCAGAATTTACAGTAGCACTTTATATTAAATCTCTAGTGAAACCAATAGAATTTTGGACAACGTAAATGTTTAAGCCTTAAGGACGGATTAAACAAGGATTGCAATAGAACTCCCCCCTTTTTCATGTCTGTGCCAGGAAAGTTAAAGTTTCTGTTCAATTTATGGAATCTTATCTCAAACATTTGTTAAAATGATATTTAGAAAAATTCCAAAAAATATATGCAAAACTTAGCCAGCAGTGTAATTACAGAAAAAAGGTGAATTTTCTGGAACATTCTTATTTTGATATGGCTATGGCGACGACCATGTGAAGACATGTTCTTACCTTTCCTGCAGCAATGTTGCCTTTCTGTACAACCTTGCCAGTTTCCCTCTTGGTGTTTTGGTCTGTAAAATAAAAGAGAAGAATTGTCAATTCAATGATTGAAATTATATTGGATAATAAGGCGTCGCGATACAAAATAAAAGAAACTTACTGAGTACGATTATTCCAGACATGCTTTTTGTTTAGCCGGAAATCAAGTGGCGGCGTCAGAAATGAAGTCCGATAACTCAAATAACTTTCCCGCCATAATAATTTCACCGCAACTTGAAAAAAAACATTTTTTTTCATCGCTGCACTTTTCAAGTTTAAAATTTTTTAATCGTGCTCCATAACTTCCTTTTGTTATTTTTCTTTTCTCTACAAGGAATTTTCAAACAATTTCTTAAACGTAGAGTACATTAATCATACAAATTCAAATATATTTTAAAGACACCCATTACATGCAGAATAATCAAGTTAAATTTGGTACAAAAATGATTACAATGATAACAATGATTTGAATACAATTAAATCTATGAATAAAATGAAAAGAAAAAAAAAGGACACAATAATGTATATTCATATAAATATTATATGTTTCCACATTGACAAATACAGTGATCCTAAAAATATAGAAAGCTGGATTCAAATATTCTGTTTTTTCTGGTGCTGTCATAAGCACATATTAACAAGCACAATTATAAATAGCTAAATTATGCATCTGTCTTCTTAACAGTAAAATTTATAACTTTACTAAGATTCTAATAGTTGTTTTCGAACAATATTTAAATTATCAATTAAATTGCTCACTTGATTAAATATGTGATTATCTTCATTGGACATTAACCAAATAAATTGTGATTGATAATCTAAATTGTGAAAATTTTTGTAACTTTTAACTATGTTTGAAATGATGGAAACTCTCTCACTTTCTAAAGATGAACATTTTAGTAGAAAGTGGAGTTCGTCTTCCACATCTTTTTTACTGCAAAGATTACAAATTCTATCTATTGCTGAAGTCCCCTGTATCTACCTCTCTCTATTTCTAGATTATGGTTACTTATTCTGAATTTTGTCATCTGAATTCTCAGATTCCTATTGCCTATAGACAGATAAGGTTCAAAACTTATATTTCTCATAAAAAGTCTATATGTTCTTAGTTTTTTTTCCAAAATGACATATTTGTTCTGTCATCGTTTAAGGATGAATACCACAACTGATTATACTTTAATGTCAGTCTGTTCAAAATAAATCTTTTCAAATTGGATTGTGATAAATCTATGTCTAAGTATTTTCCTAATGAACTCATAGAATTATACCAACTTTTCTTATTATGGTTCGATAAGGATTTTGATACAAGGAGGGCTTCAGACAATAATTTGTCCTCTGTATTTGTTAAACGTGATAAGTATGACAACATATTTAACTATAACTTCAATAAATAATGGGTATCTCCCTAGCTCACCTGTCACTGCCATATTTGTGCTTCTTTTTCCTACTCGCAGTGAAAATTTACAGATTTTGGAATGAACTGATTCAGTTTGCAGTTCTTTGCATAATTTTTTCAAAATAACAATCTCCTATGTCAGTTAACTTTTTTGAATCTAAAGCGCCCCAAATTTCACTTCCATAAGTTAAAATTGGTTTCACTGAGTGGTCAAATATATGTTGTAAAGTACAAGGGCATGATTTTTGTTAGTTCGCCATATTTACCGTTTTTTGTCTGACCATATTAGTCTATTAGCTATTTTAGTTTCAAGATTGACAACGTGATTATTCTATAATGCAAACTGGTTTATACAATTATAAACGTATGTCGTTACTAGAAGCAGAAAATTAGCGCCCGAAATCAAAGAAATGCATTAAAATATCAATGTTTTTTTTTATAAAATTAAATTGTGTCACTGTGTAAATTAATAAACATGCATACTGCTGATTACGATGAATGGTATAGATGTCATCTGAATAACAATCACTGACCAAAAAGTCATTGACATAACGCATGCATGGCTTCCAGTGTATAACGCAACCACTTAAATATTCAAAGTTCAAGTTCAAATGGAGAAGGTGGGATGTTGCGTCAGAGTAGTCTATCACGTTGATGAGTCCTTGTTGGTATCTGTCTTTCAGTAGTTGAAGTCTGGTGTCTATTATTCTGTATCTTCGTCTTTTTGGTGGGTGGGCTCCTCCTGCTGCATACTGGATAATATTACCTTCTGTTAGTGCATGGGTCTGCTTCAGTAACACAATGATCTCATAGATGTAAGGGTGGGCATGTTGGAGTCTCTTCTTAATTTTGTTGTGCCATCCTTACAGGTCATGGTCCTTCTGTGTAGTAGTGGTTCCATAGAAAGTGGTATCCTTCAACCCAGAACTCTGTCACGTAATCAGTAAATGATGTTGTAGCGGGTATGTTGTCAGCTTCACCTATGTATTCTAAAGTTGTTAGCCAAACATCCATATGTAATACTTGGCTACTGAACAGTTGCATTTATGTTCTATTTGTTAGAATCTTTTCTTAGTTTCATTATTTAGCAGAATATAATATCTTTCATAAAATTTTACAGGTAAAATAATAGGTAAAAAAATATGACTATAATTCAGAAATAAACTATAATTGTTAAAACAACAATCCCCCCTATGTTTACATATGCATGTAATTAAAAGTGGGCAAACCAGGATGACACCCTTAAATATATTGTTCCATTTATTCACAAAGAATATTTAATATTTTATAATTATGTATTCAAGAGAAACTTATGTCATGATGATGTTGTTTTGATCAGAACCATTCTCGGCTTTTCGCTGAGAATACTACAGTGTTTTAAAATTATTTTTTTTCTCGCAAAATTGTAATCTAATAACTAAAAATTGGTAGCTATGCATCATTATTTGCCCCTTTAGTCAATAATAGTGCATAAATAACAGAAAGAGTGCCCAGCTAGATGACAAAGAAAAGTTACAGCGTTTACATTCATGTCAAATTAATTTTGAATTGTTCACTTACAGTATTAAAATGTGATTCAATTGAATATATCATTTTATGATTTCCTTATTTCTAATAACGGCATTTTTTTAAATTACCCATTGTGGTGTTATCTAGATGTTGTCGAAGTTGGAATACATTATTTTAATGCGCAAACTTAAAAAACGGAGTTATGTTTTTAATTTAGGTGTCACCACAACCGATATCATGACATTTGTGACATTAATGAATTTACTGCCAAATCCTACAGTTTTTGCAGAATGTAAGTGACTATATTATTTAAAAAGTATGACAAATGTCTTCCAGTTCTTTCATTTTGGCTAAATGCACGAGGAGGTTATGTACTGTTGTTGAATCATTGTGTCTTCTTTTGGTTTTCTATTTGAAAAAGGGGGGGGGGGGTGGGAGTTTGCAACACTTAAGCATTGCAAAAGATGGTATATTTTTGCACTGCAGCCGTTTGTACGAACGTGTCATTAGGCTAATGAGTCATTAAGTCTTCATTAGCCTAATGCATCATAAAGGCTTAATGAAGACTTAATGACCCATTAGGCTAATGCAACGTTCGTACAACCGGCTGCTGTTCGTGAAGTTGAAACAGTTGGTACACAAATGAAAACCCCACGATGAATAAAAGAGATTAAAATAGTTAAGCATGTGCTTGCATGATGTCGGATATCGTCATTACAGTATAGCGAGTCTTTATTTTCCATGCCATGGTCGATATATAAACGTCATTCAATAGCTGCGTTAGTGTTATACTATAGATCAGTTGGTTTAGTAGAGACAATTCAAGGGGTCCAGGATTCGAATCCCAGGTTGTAGAGTGGTAATTGTTAAGGATAATTCATTCTATAAAGATACATTGTTTTTGTTTTTCAACTGATCGAGATTAAAAAGGATGTCAGGTTAAAGGAGTACAAACATGGTTTGACTCGGCTACATATTTTAAAATGCGCCTGTCCGAAGTCAGGAATTTTATTAGATGTTGTCTTTCCTTGTGAATGTGTAACGCTTTTCACCTTAAAGGGATTTGGTGTTGCTAGTCCGTAATAAATTTATTCTTGACTTTTTTTAGATTATAAATATGAAGATGTGGTATGAGTGCCAATGAGACAACTCTCCATCCAAGTCACAATGTGTAAAAAGTAAACAATTATAGGTCAAAGTACGGCCTTCAACATGGAGCATTGGCTCACACCGAACAGCAAGCTATATATTAGCACGATTTAGATTGGCATATGACACATACATTTGCCTGTTATTGAGGACTGTTGACCTCTGTATATCTTTTTGGGTTTAGATTGCGATCTCAATCGAGTTTACCTGGGAGCTCTCCGAGGCTTTGTTCAGATGATGATGGACGGCTGTTTAACGTCCAGTGGCAAATCACATGTATAAGGAGGACGGAAACATGTTAATGTGATATGAATATGAACTCTGCGACGCGCTGAGTCCGATTTTTAAGGCGCTCGTTCACAATGTGACAGTCCTCAGCAAGAAGTGTCACCTAACCGTACTATAAGTTACACATATAAAAATAAGGAGATGAGGTATGATTGCCAATGAGACAACTATCCACCAAAGCTCAAATAAAGTGGATGTAAGCAATTTTATCTTACCTCCTATAGATTTCTGGGGATATGATTGGTTAAAGGATTACACGTGGTAACTACATATATTGATATAAGGTGTCCTAAAATATATGGGGTTAGTTACCATATGGGGTTAGTAAGGAGTTACTTCCCTTTCAAAACAAAAAAGAAATCTGAAAGGTTTCAACAGACGAATGAACGATTGAAATAAATTCATAAAACAAATTTAAAGCTAACAAGTTGTTATTGTTGGCGTTTGTTTTTTGTATAGACAAATGGAAGTAGGTTCTAAATACTAAGTATTGAAGACTTAATCACTTTGATAGGCCGCTAGTCTAAATACCACATGTGAAGATAGTCGGTAAGATAATTCGTTACACGGTGTGCTAGTGACCTAATACGATATATGATATATGGGGTCAGTAAATTTACTGACCCCATATATATCGTATTAGGTCACTAACACACCTTGTAACTAATAATAGGCAACCGTACGGTCTTTAACAATGCGAAAAACCCATACCGTA
Organism: Mytilus californianus; assembly: GCF_021869535.1. Classification (NCBI taxonomy): domain Eukaryota; kingdom Metazoa; phylum Mollusca; class Bivalvia; order Mytilida; family Mytilidae; genus Mytilus; species Mytilus californianus. The sequence goes on along the minus strand of NW_026262679.1, from coordinate 51,444,305 downwards.
TAGTCGGCTATAAAAGGCCCCGACATGAAAAATATGAAATCATCAATTGAGAAAACTAACGGCCTAGTTTATAACAAAACAATTTACGAAAAACAAATATGACAGACATGAACAAACGACAACCACAGTTTGCTAGTGATCATGGGGTCAGTAAATTCCATATGGGGTGAAAGCGATGCTCGATATGTCTTAACATGTGGCATTTAGACTAGTGGCCTTTCAAAGTGATCACTGGAGTCTTTAATATAAAGAACCTACTTCCATATTGGTCTATACACAAACAAATGCCAACAATAACAACTTGTTAGCTTTTAATGTGTTTTAAGAATTTATTTCAATCGTTCATCGTCAATTTCTTCATCTGTTGACCGGGTTAAAAGTTTCCGATTTTTCCTCAACGCCGTGTTGTTTTTATAAAGGAACACAAAACTACTACTAACCGTGTATTAAAATAAACCACGCCTACTAATCCCATATGAAATATACAGGGTCTCCACGCGGTCGCTTTTAACCAATCATATTCCTAAAAATGTATAGGAGGTAAGATAAACATTAATCTGACTCTGAGACCACCAGTCTTTGCTCCTATTTCTTGAATCCGCGTGCATAGCATTGAAACAACAAACGACAATTTCACACCGTTGTACTAATTTTCAAAACCCGACGAATACGATCACGCACCTGCGCTATATACTTGAAGAGCGTGTTAGATTTGGTGTACATTTTTTGTCTGAATGGACAGCTGTAGCGAATCAATGTAATATTTTTCTTGTTTTTTATATATATAAAAACTGACTTAATAATTTGGAAAAAGTGATTTTATGAAGTTTTTTTTCCCGCAATAACTATAAGCACAATTGGTCCGATTTTTCAGAAACCAGTTACGATATATGCTAGCAAGTATTCGATTAATGAGCGTTTTAAAATTTTTTGAGGTAAAATTATTGAAATATTCTTCTAAAGTGGGTGCAATGTAGATACCTCGCCAAGCGAAGCCTGGTGGAGAAATTAAAGTTTCGTGATAAAAACGCCTAAATCCACCCCTGACAACAATCCTTAATCACCATGATTAACAAGAAATCTGTGAGCTTCTATTCATTGAGACTACCCCCATATATTTCCCAGAAAACGGGACTGTAGACTAGTAGGATAGAGACAGACCTCAATCCGGAGTACACAAGCTGACCCTCCATATAAAAAAAATCAAGCGAATGTTATGTCAATGGTTGCTGGGAAAACTGGTGTTGTATTCAGATTAGTCAATCGAATATATTCCGGGGGAAAATGCAATAATGATGTAATAGATTTGTATGCGTCCTAGTGGATCCTCCGGAACAAATATCAAGTGACTGACTGACGGATGGACGGACAGAGGTAAAACAATATGTCCCTGTTCTGCGAAGAGCCTCTGAGTTATGATGGCAAGGTCTCCTACAAATTGGAGAAATCAACAACAATCTTCTAACACCCTTAACTTACGCCCTAAGGGATTCATATTGCACATATGAGTTTATAAAGCTACAGTTATAAAGTTGCAATCCCAAACAGAAGCTGAAGATCATGCGAACATTTATTTTATTTTTATTCTGTGTTCCTCTGCAAACCAATCTACAATCAAGACACTTGTTGTAAACTTATCTATATAGTAATATCAGGTAATATCTTAACTAAACCTTGAAAGGCATGGTGCTGGTAGTTGTGACATAAAGAGATACAGGAACACCACAAAAAAATAATAAACCCTTGTTTTGCACATCGTCAAAGTGTCTTAGCCAACTGTACATGGTTTCAATAATGTGAAATGAAACCGGTAACTTAATAATTACTTTAACACTCCATAACACCCGCACTGCCAAACTTGGTTAAGACGATGGAAATGTGAAGAGTTGATAGATAGACGGGCGGCCGGACTGACGGACGCAAAGTGAGACGAGACAGATGACAATAGCTCACCTGACCATTACTAGTATTAGATTTTGCAAACGAAAATTTCTACTTTTACCAGCGATTTTTAATTGTCTTTTCATAATATCTGTTTTTTATTTTTTTATTTTCGGAGGTCGTGCCAAACTTTATATATACTGTTTTCGCCGCAATCCACTAAAATCAGAATGAGATGCATTTACGAAGTTTATTTTCTTGGGATCCCATGCATGTAATACTGTAGTACGGGTCGGGGGCCTTGCCCGTTTATTCATAATTCGGCAACTTTTTTAGGTTGCAAGTGAGAAATATATATAGACACAGAGATATTAAATAATGATACAAATTAATAAACTAACCTTTCGCTTGAACCAGTATTTCTATCTTTCATTAAGAAAGAATCTAACCTGGACCGTTTTCTTGGCCGTGCCATGATGACATTGTGAAAGTGAGTGAGGGATGTTTTGGAACTTCGATTATTAAAGAAATTGTTTATTAAAACCGCAACTACAACGTAACATTGTTTTTACTTTAACTGCTTAAAGCCTATAATATTTTTCATCAACGCGGTCCTTCTTTTGAAGTATATAATATTTATAGAACCTAAATAAATCGTATAGGTCAGTTGATTAGTAATCACGTTGATTCTGTTAAACTGACTGTTTTATATACTTTGAATGTTAAAACTGATGGAATGCGGTGACATTAATTTTCGTCGTATTATCAGGTTTGGGTTTCTGGGTTATATGGCCTGTTGTTTGTCTGTTATGGTTGGACTTAACCAACAGCACACCTTACGGACTTAGGGGAATGAGTAAGGGCCTGAAAACAGTTATAACAAACACAGTGAAGTAGGTTTTAGAACTTGTATCTTCAAAAGCGCATGAGAAAGTCTTATAATTAATAACAATATAATAGTATATAATGCAAATAATAGAAACATATGATTTTACAATATAATTGATCAATTAATATCTTTGGTATACAAACTTTACGTTAATGCATGAGCATATGCATTTTAACTGACGAACACGGATGCTGATAATATTTCTTATAAATAAAAGCTTATTTAGCATTCAAATATATGAGCAAGATGCGGACTAAATCTTAAATGTATGAGCATAATGCGAGACCTAATATTTGAACCTAACGGAGCATAAAGCATGTGCTGAACAGCATAACGTATTGAATACATGATATCTTAAACAATGGACATGAATAAACATGTTGAATTCTTTTATCTTTCGACTTATAATCATGGTAGAGCATATAATGCGCTAGTAAAAACTTAAACTATATAAAAACCTATTAACCCAAAAATAATCAATTCCGACGATGAGCATTGGTTGAGAAATATTCGAAATCGAGACAAACTTAGCATTACGAAAATAATCGTGAATATTCAAATAATATAAATATTAAACAATATAATATGAAATGGGGAAACTAGCTTTAAAAATATATATGCTTGCTTTGTATCAAAAATTCATGACTCGTTATAATATAGGGCTAAACAACAAGAATAGTTTACGATAAATAATTTCTTATTAAATTAGCCTACACATGTGGAAATTACGCATAAAGCGTTTATTAAAATAATTGACATCTTACCCTTGCAGAACTGACCTTAATTCTTATTAAGTATGAACAAGCGATAAGTTAAAATTATCATTTCCAACATGCGAGCGTAGAACTAAATTCTATAAAGCGTTTAAAAATACCCTTGAGTACAGAAAGTTTGTGAAGAATAAACCAACCTTTTTTTGAACATATATACATCTATTTACACTGATCGAGAAACAACAATTTGATCTTAACTTCTTTACTTGCAGAACTCATAGATATTTAACTTCAACTTACTAAATGAAATAGAAACGAAACTTTACGAAGTTTCATGACTCAATTGAATAAAATAATGAAAGAAACATATTAACTTTTGAATAATTAAAATACTTGACTCACCTGAAAACAGTTATAACAAACACAGTGAAGTAGGTTTTAGAACTTGTATCTTCAAAAGCGCATGAGAAAGTGCCACTTTTGAGACCGAAATTCACTTGTTCGATTTTGCGTTACTGTTTCAGGTTCGACCAATCAGATTCGTTAAACACCCGAGCCACTTAGTTACCCTGATAATTTGGGGTAAAAAGGGGCGTGGAAAGGTCTTTGCTGGACAGAACAAAGAACCCTAATTGACCAGGTTACCTAGACATATGTTGTTTACACAACAACTTGTTTGTGTTTAAAGGACAATAGACTTAGTAAAAAGACATGTCTAATTGTGTCCACTTAGCTTGTCGCTAAACATCTTAAATTGATAAAAATAATGCCTAACAAAGAGAAAATCTGAAGTGACAAATGCCAAAGTAAATATCTGTCAAATTTGAACTTTTTATCTTAAATATATCGAGAATATAAAAATGATTTCCTTCAACAATAATGAACGAATATAAAACAAAATATTTTTAATCAATATTGCAGCTTCGAAATGGACTTTATATAAATAAAATATCTTTTACTTATTCGTTTTTGCTGAAAACTAAATTTTCACAAAAATATAAAATGAGGTCTAAAATGACTCCATGACAACTCCCCTCTACTTCAGCTGATTTCGTCCCGAAATCTTGAACTTTCTACATCTTGATTATAATAATAATTGGTAGGAGTTGTAAGCATAAAACATAGATTAATTACAAATTCATATACATATATATAAGTATCTACAAACACATCAACATAACTAACAGCCAGTCAGTAGTCCTGAACACTAAATATTGTTTTGCCATTATTACTTTACTGTAGTTAAAAAAAACATATACTAGTATAAAGATTACAAAAAGTTTTTTTAACTGTAGATGTCTGCAAACTATTATATGGAAAAAATATTGTAAACTATGAATTCTTTGATGAATATGTTAAGTAATGAATTACATTTGTGTACTTAAGTTATATAAATCAAAAAAAGTATGTATTGTCAACAACTAGTTTACGATTATTCTGTGTTTTCATACCGAAAATGAACATAAACAAGTTTGTTTTTTTGTTTTTTTTGTCATGATTTGGAAGCTCATTTTGACTAAACGATGTACACATATCAACACTGAACCAACTGTGAAAGCACGATATAAATATCAAATTATGGACGCTGAAATATACACTGACTAACCACAAATTTGCATACAAAAATGTAAAAATAATAAAAAAATAAAATTTTAAACACAAAGATGAAATGCAAGTCGTTTGAATGTATGCCGCGATCATACATTTCTAGCACTGAATATTAACAGATGATCAACATTACTGTTAATAAAATGACTTGAAAACACCTTGTGAGAAAAAAAAAATCCAAATTGCTAATGAAATAGTGATAAGCTTTAGTAAATATTTCCTTACGTTTTCATAAAATTGACTTTCAAGATATATGGTATGTATGATAGATATGTACTATAGTCTGAAAAATTTGAGTACTACCATAAGCATATGAGTACTTGTGTGATAAGTGCGGTCTGAGCAGATAATTCTGCCAGCAAAATGCAAGAACATAACAACAGCATCTGAAACATATAGTAGTAAAATATTACTGGTCAATTCTATATGAATCACTGAGTTACTGATTTCTCCATTTTAAAATGAATTGCAATAAGTACGAACCTTAAAAATTATGAGTACTTATTCAATAATGGGCACTTATCGAGTACACCTGATTCTACAAGCTCTGTATTAAACAGCAAGAATTAGACGTCATTGGCTGTAGCAGTAAAAATTATGTTTCTACCGATAATCTTTTACAACACATGCTGACCTTGTCATGTTTTCTCCTATATACATTAACTTATGAGAACCATTCATAAACTTATGAGTACGAACTAAAAATATAAGTACTTACATACATGTGTAAAACTTAAATACATGAGATCTAACTTATAAAATGAGCATTAACTTGTATAAATGAGTAATTTTCTCTAAAGAAACAATTATGAATATTTTTTTTAGCAGAATATGCATACATACATTTATAATAACTGAAACATGTTGATCATCAAACGATTGATATATTGTTGGTTTCTTAACGTCCAGTGGCAAATATTTCTATTTATACGACAATAATATTGAATTAACTGAATTAAAGTATAAATGTCAACGCAAATGAGTATGAATCTTTAACTTGAATTGTGTGGGTAACGAATTCTTCATGCTATCACCGCACGATAAATCTGTTTCTTGTTGTCTTGCTTTGCTGTTTTCGGGGGGAATTGCGTGTATCTGTATTATAGTTATGTATTTTTCAACCGTTGTTTAACTTATCTTGAATTGAAACTTTCTTTCCTATGTACAGTGTCTCCGGAACTTCTAACTGTGTGTTGTTGATGGTTTTATTCATACGCCACGTCTTTGGTTTTCGCACGATGATTAACTTTTCTTTGTTTTACTTTGACTATGAACTTCATTCTTGAGTCTGCTACTCTGAACGTAGTTGTTGTCTGGTTCGATACTGTGTAGATCATATTTCTCTTGTCTAGTTATCAGGTACCGTATTCTCGATCTTAAGGGTCTCCGCCAGTTATCAGATTTGGATTTTTGAGGTTGAATGGTCTGTTGTTTGTCTGTTATGGTTGGACTTAACCAACAGCACACCTTACGGACTTAGGGGAATGAGTAAGGGCCTGAAAACAGTTATAACAAACACAGTGAAGTAGGTTTTAGAACTTGTATCTTCAAAAGCGCATGAGAAAGTCTTATAATTAATAACAATATAATAGTATATAATGCAAATAATAGAAACATATGATTTTACAATATAATTGATCAATTAATATCTTTGGTATACAAACTTTACGTTAATGCATGAGCATATGCATTTTAACTGACGAACACGGATGCTGATAATATTTCTTATAAATAAAAGCTTATTTAGCATTCAAATATATGAGCAAGATGCGGACTAAATCTTAAATGTATGAGCATAATGCGAGACCTAATATTTGAACCTAACGGAGCATAAAGCATGTGCTGAACAGCATAACGTATTGAATACATGATATCTTAAACAATGGACATGAATAAACATGTTGAATTCTTTTATCTTTCGACTTATAATCATGGTAGAGCATATAATGCGCTAGTAAAAACTTAAACTATATAAAAACCTATTAACCCAAAAATAATCAATTCCGACGATGAGCATTGGTTGAGAAATATTCGAAATCGAGACAAACTTAGCATTACGAAAATAATCGTGAATATTCAAATAATATAAATATTAAACAATATAATATGAAATGGGGAAACTAGCTTTAAAAATATATATGCTTGCTTTGTATCAAAAATTCATGACTCGTTATAATATAGGGCTAAACAACAAGAATAGTTTACGATAAATAATTTCTTATTAAATTAGCCTACACATGTGGAAATTACGCATAAAGCGTTTATTAAAATAATTGACATCTTACCCTTGCAGAACTGACCTTAATTCTTATTAAGTATGAACAAGCGATAAGTTAAAATTATCATTTCCAACATGCGAGCGTAAAACTAAATTCTATAAAGCGTTTAAAAATACCCTTGAGTACAGAAAGTTTGTGAAGAATAAACCAACCTTTTTTTGAACATATATACATCTATTTACACTGATCGAGAAACAACAATTTGATCTTAACTTCTTTACTTGCAGAACTCATAGATATTTAACTTCAACTTACTAAATGAAATAGAAACGAAACTTTACGAAGTTTCATGACTCAATTGAATAAAATAATGAAAGAAACATATTAACTTTTGAATAATTAAAATACTTGACTCACCTGAAAACAGTTATAACAAACACAGTGAAGTAGGTTTTAGAACTTGTATCTTCAAAAGCGCATGAGAAAGTGCCACTTTTGAGACCGAAATTCACTTGTTCGATTTTGCGTTACTGTTTCAGGTTCGACCAATCAGATTCGTTAAACACCCGAGCCACTTAGTTACCCTGATAATTTGGGGTAAAAAGGGGCGTGGAAAGGTCTTTGCTGGACAGAACAAAGAACCCTAATTGACCAGGTTACCTAGACATATGTTGTTTACACAACAACTTGTTTGTGTTTAAAGGACAATAGACTTAGTAAAAAGACATGTCTAATTGTGTCCACTTAGCTTGTCGCTAAACATCTTAAATTGATAAAAATAATGCCTAACAAAGAGAAAATCTGAAGTGACAAATGCCAAAGTAAATATCTGTCAAATTTGAACTTTTTATCTTAAATATATCGAGAATATAAAAATGATTTCCTTCAACAATAATGAACGAATATAAAACAAAATATTTTTAATCAATATTGCAGCTTCGAAATGGACTTTATATAAATAAAATATCTTTTACTTATTCGTTTTTGCTGAAAACTAAATTTTCACAAAAATATAAAATGAGGTCTAAAATGACTCCATGACAGTATTTTCAGATACTTAATTAAGCTGAAGACAACCTATGCTTTGCAAATTTTAGGGGGGGGCGCACGCCCGCAACGCCCCCGCCTGAATCCGCCCCTGACCGTCGTGTTGACGGATGCCGGTTCCATGATCATTTATCTTTCATCAAAGGATCAGGGCCGTAACTAGCTTTAAAAGTGATGCAAAATATATTCGCCGAGCGGAGAGAGCGAAAAATATTTAGGCTAGGGATCTGGGGGCCACTCAAGGCCCCCAGAATCGCTGGAAAAATGACGCCAAATCGTGCATTTTCTGAGCGTTTCCCGGACCCGTTTTAATCTGAAACGCAAGTTTTGTTTTTTTCGACAATATTCTGGTCTCAAAGCAAAATATATAGATTCAGTGGAAGACTTTTAGTTTTTAGGGACAACATCAAAATACCGATATTTAGGATAAAGCAAAATCGTAATTCAAATAGTAAAGTGTTTGGATGCTGTTTGTTTTGTTTTTTTATTATTGAGTTTCGGCTTGCAGAAAAACGTATTATACCTGTCAATTGTGTTTGTTTTTCAATTAAGTTAAGAGGGTGATTATCATTGATTTAACTATGTGAATTCAGTTTTTATAACACATTTCAATTACAACTTGATGTAGTTACTAACTGGGATAAAAGGGTACACTCAGGGTACACTCAGGAAAACTGACCTCATTGCTACATTTTTGTGCTGTTTAATATGTATACCGGCTGATTAATGTCAGATCTGTCTGTTTTGGTCTTGTATTGTGTTTAGACTTTGGTGTAATTTTTTTGTGACTGTGAAATTTATTCACAGTACAATACTTTAAGTACCACTTAAGTCGACGCTAGGGGCCGTCTTGACCTTGTTGTAGGGTATGCATGATTTGTTCGTTGTTGAAGACCCTCCAGCGACTGTCAAGATGAAGAACAGGAATAAAAGCCCTGTTCATTGATAATTTGTATTTGTTCTATGTATTGTGTGCAATTTTGTCCCATGCACATTTAATCCATATCCCTTTATTTTCTATTTCAGGGCCAGGACACGGCTTAATGCAAGTTTAGCCCCTTCAATGTTAAAGGTCATATGGCAATACATTATTTTTTCTTTTTAAATGATTTGATTCCGGGAGATTGGTTGTCTCACTTTAATTTAACCCCATGTATTAAAGCGTTTTAGTTTTATTTACAGAAAAGAGAGCCAGTTTTGTATTCTTTCATATAAAGGATGATAAAGTTGACTTTTCCATGAAAAAAAACAACCAATTTTTCTATGTCCGCGGTAACATCGTATCTTCTTAAAACATTTTCTCGAACAATATCTGGACATCGGTGGACATGTAACATTGCTAAACCACACAACCGTTTACCCGTCATCGTAGATCTTTCCCCAAGTTATAAGTCTTCGCAAAGCAGAGAATGAACGTTCACAAAATACAGATGTTACGGGAAGAAACAACAACAGCTTAAAAACTTTGTAAAAACTAGGATACAAGTCAAAATCAGCTAGTTCAATCGCGTCTTGCAGACTAACGAACTCTCGAGCAGAATGAACATCAATTCTGATCCTCCACCTTCCTGCTTCGTTCACGAAGTCTTCCTTGTTCGACAAACCTGCATCAAATGCGTCGCATAGTGTTGAAAGGATATCAGGTGTCAAGTTATGCAGATGTTTCGGTACTAGATAATATCCCATCATTTGAGTTTTCAAATCGTTTGGAAATCGTCGTTTTAATTCAGACGTGCCATGATCGATAAAGGGGAAGAAAAGGTTAATGCGCCAATGAACTGAAGGGTCACTTTCTAATGCTGCATTTTCTCGATGAACTTGACACCCGACACGTCACTTTGGTCTATAATCTACCTCTAGCCTGTCAGCAATTGTTTCAGCTCTACTGAACAGCTGTTTAAATTGTTCGTCATTGCGTATTTCAATAATTAAACTAATTAAACCGTTCGCCTCATCGAAAGTGGTTACCACGTTGCAATCGGTCTTCTGCAGGAAAAGTGTTAAAAGTTTAAGAAGGCTCAACACATACTAAGCAACAACTATTGCTATGATGAATTCAGGATCTTCGAGAAGTCTTCTGAATCCAGCTGCGTTAGTTCTGGCATCTGCGCATGCTTAACTTACGGTTTCAATTCTGCACATTGCGGAATGTAAACTGATATTGTGCCATAAGTGAAGATACGGCATCAACTCTGGCGGAACGGAATCTATGGTCGCTATATGTCTCGCTATCGTGAAATAAATTTCACCGGTTCGACAAAAATCAATATCATCAACACTATAATCTGCCATAAACAATTATCAAAGGAATATTAGACAACTGAAGCGTTAGTCATAAAGATTGATTGGTTGATTGGTGTTCGCTTAACGCCGCCTCAGAACAAAAAGGCGAGAGCTAATTTCAAAAAGAGAGGTAAAAGATACAAAAGGGACATTCATTCTACATAAGAAAATGCCTGTACCAAGTCAGGAATATGACAATTGTTATCCATTCGTTTGATGTGTTTGAGCTTTTGATTTTGCCCTTAGATTAGGGACTTTCCTTTTTGAATTTTCCTCGGAGTTCAGTATTTTTGTGATTTTACTTTTTTTCAAACTCATAAGTAGTAATTTCAAATATTTTTACAATCTAATGTAGTTTCAAAATTAGACAAAAGATCCTTAAATATAATAAAACTCAAGTTTAAAACAAAATTACTAATTTACAAATGAAATTCAACACTAAGACAATATTCATAAAGAAGGGCAATCAATGAACAAAAGACAAACCCGGGAACAGATAAGACACATAACGACAAACAATAGACAATCAACACTGAAAACTAAAAATAAATGAGAAACATGGATCCCGAAATAAAACCCAGAGACAACGTCAGAGGGTGCACAGAACTTGCTTGTTGCAAGACACTCGCCTTGAAAACAATTTGATATGAAGACAAGCTTTTGTTTCAACTTATTATTTTTTTGTTATTTCCAACATGAGGCATTTGCCTCATTTGCCTCAATGTAGTTACGGCCCTGTATGGCATACCTCACAAATTATCATTCCACAAACACAACTGATTCAATTATAGTGTTGAAAATTGCACTTACTATCTATTGATTATTTTTATTTTATTCTAATTAGAATTGTCATATTAAAATCTCTCAGAGGATTGCAAAAGGGAATTCAAAAGATTTTTTTCTTTTCAATACCAGGAAATACTATTGTAAACAGTTTAAAACACGAGAAAATATACTTTGTCATTAACTATATTTTAGTTATTTTGATAATATCAATCAATAAATTAACAGCCAAAATAATGTAGAAAGAAAAAGAAAAAAATGCTAAAAATCCCTTCCTTGTTCTATATGACAACAGCGTTCATCGGGTTTCAACCAAAATGGTTACATACGGTCGATGTGAATTTTAAAGACCCTGTCCGGGTCGAACCCACGATCTCCCGCGCTCGAGGCTAGCACGCTTCCACGAAACCATCTTTTCAAGCAAATTCTGTGTATAACAATGTCATAAAACAAAGACAATGTCATTATAGTTCAACACAAAACTATGACATTGTCATATAGTTTCCCGCACGTCAACCTGCACATAATATGAAAACTCCATATAATCGATAGTTTGATACACCTTAATAAGAAGATGTGATATGAGTGCCAATGAGACAACTCTCCATCCAAGTCACAATGTATAAAAAGTTAACAATTAAAAAAGTTCCTTTTTACGCAAAAGCAGGGTGAAATCAGGTACTCCAGAATGGTATGCAGTTCCTGCTTCAATAATCGCACCCGTCGTGTTGAAACAATGTGATATATCAATAACGGCGGGGGGGGGGGATAACTGTTCAACACATTCAATGTCCCAAGTCAGGTTTCTAATTGAAAGTATGATCTAAAAGAGTTCATGGAATTATTAACCGTTACCATCTCGAGGCGAACTTAAATAAAAAGAAAGAGAAATGGTTCACTCGAATGGATTTTCTGTCGATAATTCTGTTATGCCTATATCAATATTGGACTTCAGTGGGCTTTAATTTCTGAAAAATATCAATTTGAAACTGTTATGAAAAAGATCCATAGCGATCTATGCATTTATACTTTATTGTCCTTCGTAATCACTGCATAAAAGACGGTGCATCACTTGTTCACAACGCTATATATTCACGTGAAAACACATACAGCCATTACGATTTCTTGCCTGCAAATTCGTAAAACAAAGAAAAATTGACTAAAAACTAGAATAAACGTATTTTTACTTAAAGTAAGTATTAAACAATCAACCAATCTAATAAATAGAACCAGTAGTAAGTCATGTGATAGCCTTCCCTAGAATCCCCAACAACACATCCGGGCAATAATGATGGCAGCTGCTCCGTCATCTTAGTAGGAACCAGATATGTTCCATTCCATTGTATGTCGCATGCTGGAGGAGATGCATCTACTATGACGGAGGAATGAAATGTAAGATGTACAGACTGAAAAGAATAGTATATGTAGATAAATGGCAATTTTAACAAATGTTAGGTTTCTTATATAACATGCCGACTTTTGTCTATATTATATATTTCAAATAACTTGCAATTGCATGTAAATTGAATTTTCCAACATACATGACAAAATAAGCTTAGAAGTGCATCGCTTTAAATGGTACTATTTTAGGAAAATACACGTTGACAAAGGAGTAGGTAGGTTGACGAAGGGTTAAAAAGTAAAATCACAAAAATACTGAACTCCGAGGAAAATTCAAAAAAGGAAAGTCCCTAATCAAATGGCAAAATCAAAAGCTCAAACACATCAAACGAATGGATAACAACTGTCATATTCCTGACTTGGTACAGGCATTTTCTTATGTAGAAAATGGTGGATTGAACCTGGTTTTATAGCTAGCTAAACCTCTCACTTGTATGACAATCGCATCAAATTCCATTATATTGACAACGATGCGTGAACAAAACAAACAGACACAATAGGTAAAAATGTCAAAAATAGGGGTACAGCAGTCAACATTGTGTTATCATCTTAATCACTGGTCCTAAAATTTTATTTTGTTTTAATCTGATCAAATTATAATACTACAATTTTTACAGAGAAACAGTTGTGGTACAACTATTAATGCGAAATAACTTCTTTTGTTGGCACATCTGATATACTATAAATGAAATTAAAACACCTTAATTATACATAATTTGTGTTGAAGCGTCAGTTTTAGTCCATTTTTTGTTTATAATTTACTATAGTTTTTAGCATAACTGACTTTGGCGGTATCCCCTGATCCTGAACATTGTGAATTCTTTATATTCAACATAAACATTGACACCTTTTGATTTCATAACATTGAGGATTGTAGGTTGTGAACAAGCTTTCTTTAAGTATTTAGGTCCGTTAAATGATCACAATCATCGTGTTTTGACAAACAGACCAATATACGAACCAAAGTGTGGCCTTTTTTATATTTTTGGATAAAAGTTAAAATCTAAAGCGATACTTTAGCAAAAGTGAACCTTGTACTTTGAATATTATATAACACATTCATTAAAGTTTACCATTAAGCTTTTGCCATCCGTGGCCTGTTGAACGCTGAATTCAAGTGGCCCATGATCGCATTTACCGACCGAAATAGATTGAGATTTCTTCCCTGGAACAACAGCTGGTGTCTTAACAGTATGTATGCAGTCACTGTAAAATAGTGTATCAATATTTAAAAGGTTAATAAACCACAAACCAATCTTACCAGAAGTGTTTACGGGGGAAAACATACATATGCATGTAAGAAAAGAGAAAATGTATTTAAATTCATTGACAAAAAAATGTATTAATTATCGGTAATCTTTGAGTAAAAAGACTTATGTTATATTATACCAGATGTAATATTGCATTGGTTCTTGGGTCACTGCTCACGAGTTACTGCAGACTACGAGAAGAAGAGATCTGGTCAGAATCCAAGACTATTAGTGAATGATCGTTGCATACGTAACTTCTATTGGGAAACATTTCATGAATATTCAAGACGAGTCTACAAAAGTTGCTGACACATTGTCAACACGTTTTTGAGTACCACATATGTATGCAATTGTATTCAAGAAAAAAGAAGTCAATTTAAGCTTACCCCCAAGTGTCGTTTACTGTGATAAGGAATGTCACGCTATTGACCTTTTGAATTAAACTTTCAGCTTCTTTGCTACTGTCATTGGGTGATGACTGGAGAGTTCCACACACAAATATCTGCAGTACGAGATATGGAAGGAATTTCATGGTATTTATTAATCACCCATACACGACCTTTGCCAATTCTTCAACAAAAAGACAGATAAGATAAGTATATATATATATATATATAGCATGATTTACCTATCTTATGTCAGATACAAACAGTTTAATAACCTGGAGGATAGATAACTTAAATTAGTGTCTAAGACTTAGAGTAAATTTGAAATAAAAAGACAGGATAAAAGTTATTGCAAACATCTCTAGGACAATCCATATGATAATCACCCGAAATAGGCAGGTGAATATTTCAACACAACTGACCAGGAACGTTAGTATCTAAATATGTATCCAATGCTATAAAAACGAACCCCACCCAAAACCAAAAAATTTCAAGGTTCCATCGTCACATTTATAAACTGAAAATTTACGGTAATAGTTTGTAAAATAAAACTGGAAAAACATACGATGGTTTAAATTTGTATCCAGTAACCCGAGATCCTATGTCCTTGGGTGGTCACTGGATTGAAAGGTGGGATGAATACACAGGCACTTGTTTCTTTAAAAAATATAAAGGTACAATGCATTGGTTTAAATAAATCAGAGACAAGTTGTCTATGGATGAATAAATGACTTAGGTCGTTCCGGCTCCATGTCGATCCGGCCCCATGTAGATTCGGCCGAAGTCGATCCAGCCCAAGTCGTTCCGGCCCCATAATAAAATAATGCATAGTTACTATAAAAGTCGGAGAGGTTTCTGAAGCATTTGATTCAGAGCAAGTGGTTAATTGCATTTGAAAATGTTGTGAAGCCTATATTTTTTAGAACACAGTATTGATGATCAAAGACAACAAGTAATCAATTTTTTTTTTAAAAGATATTTTTTTCATCACAATGTATATAAATTTTTAGTATCAAATAGTATCCAAAAACAATCTCGCCTCGCATTTCTCAGCGCTCAATCTTCAATAATCGAGATTTACGCCCCTTTCAAAAATCCTGGATCCGCTACAGAAGGTAACGGGTAACTACAACCGGAAACTACTTGTGAGTCTGACATACGCTATTGGTATCTGATTCGACACGGAACTGGTTAATTATTGTAACAAAGGGGCCTGGAATGGTGTAATTTTTAAACAACACCTTTGTCCTATATTAGTTATATATATATCTTTGATTCGTCGTTTTAACGTCATGTCGGCTAACACATTGGATCTCGTTATTTTAGTAGTATAGATACTTAAGAATAGTGAGTTGTTTTAATCGATACATCTGGAAGTTTAATCATGTAAATATTTAAATTCTTTTCAAACATTGTTCGCATCAGTTTAGATCAGTGCTTGCCTGAATATAGTTTGCTGTAACGATAAGTGCAGATAACAATAAAAAATGATATTATTGTTACCTTCAATTTCCGTATGAAATCGGGCCCCTGTCCGGAAAAACTTTTCGGCAATTCGTCTCGGAAGTATTCTTGGCAAGCACAGCATTACTCCCAACACTGACCTACAATTTGTATTTACAGAAGGGCTATGTAAGTCTTATATTAGAATTTAAATGTGATCAGAAAAACAGCTCTCTGGCTACTGTTGATGTCCAATCCGCCTTTGATGTAGTCCAGCATCTGATACTCCTTGACAAATTTCTAGATTTACTATTCTGGCCTTACCACCAAAGTCAAATGGCAAGGAGAACTTAGTGATAGTTTCAATATATTCCAAGAGTCAGGCAGGGTGGAATATTATTAACTAATCTATATAAGATATTTGAAGAGGACCTCTTAGTAGAATTAAAGCAAAATTCAATTAATAAGCTTTAGTCTAGGAAATATATACTGTGCTGATGACATTGCCTTATTTTAAAAGTTCAAATCCATCAGAACTGCAAATAATGCTAAATAATATTGGACGGTCTGCAAATCAACATCATTACAATTTTCATCCAACAAAACCAAAAGTTATCTGATATTAATCCTCTAAGAACCACAACACAAATACATCGAATTTATCAGACATTACAACTCATCTTTCAGCAGAAACTACTCATTTAGGACTAAAAAGATCAAGCAAAAAAGAAATTGAAGTAAATATAGAAGACCTTTTAAAATTTGCACGAAGAACAAAATATGCCCTTATGAACTCATGACTTCACGATACAAATGGTCTAAGCCCAAAAGTCTCATACACAGTATAAAGAACATGCGTTTTTCTCCTTAACTAAAACTCAATTCCAGATATTGGAGAGATTTCATATTGGTACACTGCGTTCAATACAAGCTATTGCTACGAGAACAGCAAAACCTGCTGTATACTTGCTACTTGGAGTTCTATTTGTAGAAGCAGAAATTCATAAAAGGAAACTAACATTTCTACATTCCCTCACAACTTGTTCCAATATGAAAATTAAAGAAATCATCAAAAGACAAATCGCAGTGAACTACGATAACATCAAAAGCTTCTTCCATCAAACTGACTTATTACTGTCAAAATACAACCTACCGGACATTCTAGGCAAAAACACTGCTATTCCATCAAAACTCTCCTGGAAAAAACAAGTTAAAACAGAAATTTCAACATTCTGCATTCTGAGACTTTAAAATGCATTTCACTCTTATTGCTGTATAGTGCACCACCACTGGATTTTACCTACATGTAATATATTTTTACGTTACCCATTCTTAAATTTGACTATTAAATTTTACCCGTTAAGGAGTGTTCCTAATAACAGGAAGCTGATACGAATAAAAGAAGAAGAAGTAGTAACAATACTTATTTCTTATTGTTAGTTTTTGCGAGTAATCGTAGCCAGTGCCTACTTTTGTAGCAAGGGAAAGCATCATCAGCATTGCTATAACATACACATTAAAATGCAAACAAATATACTTTACAAAAGCTTTATTTAAAGTCGGACATGTTAAAGCATAGACAAAACAATATCTAATGTCATCTTTTACACCAACATTAACAATACATAAATAAAATGCTCCGCAGGGCGCAGCTTGATACGACCGCAGAGGTCGAACCCTGAACAGTTGGGGGAAGTATGGACACAACATTCAAGCTTGATACAGCTTTGGATTTGGATTGTGATTAAATATTTGACACAGCATAGGTTTCTAACACAGATTGAATGTGGTCTAAGAACTTAAAAATTTTAAATTGGACATTCACCTATTATGGTCCAATATCCAAAATCTAAATACATGGTTAGATTCAGCATATCAAAGAACCCCAAGAATTCAATTTTTGATGAAATCAAACAAAGTTTAATTTTGGACCCTTTTGACCTCAATGTGGACAAAGTTGATAACGGGGCCCAAAAATCAAAAATCTAAATACATGGTTAGATTCAGCATATCAAAGAACCCCATATATTCAATTTTTGTTGAAATCAAACAAAGTTTAATTTTGGACCCCGATTTGGACCAACTTGAAAACTGGGCCCATAATCAAAAATCTAAATACATGTTTAGATTCAGCATATCAAAGAACCCTAAGAATTCAATTTTTGTTAAAATCAAACTAAGTTTAATTTTGGACCCTTTGGACCTTAATGTAGACCAATTTGAAAACGGAACCAAAAATTAAGAATCTAAATACATGGTTAGATTCGGCATATCAAAGAACCCCAATAATTCAATTTTTGATGAAATCAAACAAAGTTTAATTTTGGACCCTTTTGACCTCAATGTGGACAAAGTTGATAACGGGGCCCAAAAAATCAAAAATCTAAATACATGGTTAGATTCAGCATATCAAAGAACCCCATATATTCAATTTTTGTTGAAATCAAACAAAGTTTAATTTTGGACCCCGATTTGGACCAACTTGAAAACTGGGCCCATAATCAAAAATCTAAATACATGTTTAGATTCAGCATATCAAAGAACCCTATGAATTCAATTTTTGTTAAAATCAAACTAAGTTTAATTTTGGACCCTTTGGACCTTAATGTAGACCAATTTGAAAACGGAACCAAAATTTAAGAATCTAAATACACAGTTAGATTCGGCATATCAAAGAACCCCAATAATTCAATTTTTGATGAAATCAAACAAAGTTTAATTTTGGACCCTTTGGACCTCAATGTGGACCAATTTAAAAACAGGGCCCAAAATCCAAAAACTAAATACACGGTTAGATTCAGCATATTAAAGAACCCCATGAAATCAAGAATAAAACCCCATTGAAATTGGTCAAGAAATAAGCAATTTATAGGAAGTATCTTCTTTTGCACAATCCTGTGCTATTAAATATTTCTTGCTATTGCGCAATACTGTACAATTGACAATTTCTTGCTATTGCGCAATATTGTGCTATTGGATATTTCTTGCTATTGCGCAATACTGTGCAATTGAAGATTTCTTGCTATTGCGCAATACTGTGCAATTGAAGATTTCTTGCTATTGTGCAATACTGTGCAATTGAAAATTTCTTGCTATTGCACAATACTTATTATATAATAATTTACACATCCTGTTTGGTGTGTATCTCCTACCATATCATTATTATTTGATTTTAAATATAAATCAGAAATAACCAACTTAAAATGGAAAATTTTAAAAGAAACAAAAAAGGAAAAAAAGAAAAAAAAGGAAAAAAAATAAATCCCCCCCAAAATTTTTTGAACCCCCATTATGATTCATTACCCCCAAACTCAATCCCAGCCTTCCCTTTGTGGTATGGTACCTTGCAGTACAATTTCAGAGAGATCCATACACTTGAACACAAGTTATTGTCTGGAAACTAGAAAAAAATGCTTATTTTTGGCCCCTTTTTGGCCCCAAATTCCTAAACGTTTAGGGCAATTACCCCCAAACTCAAACCCAGCTTTCCCTTTGTGATATGGAACCTTGTAGTACAATTTCAGAAAGATCCATACACTTACACACAAGTTATTGTCATGAAACTAGAAAAATGCTTGTTTTTTGCCCCTTTTTTGGCCCCTAATTCCTAAAATTTGGAGGCAATTACCCCCAAAATCAATCCCAGCATTCCTTTAGTGATATGGAACCTTGTGGTACAATGTCAGAGAGATCCATACACTAACACACAAGTTATGTCTGGAAGTTACAAAAATGCTTATTTTTGGCCCCTTTTTGGCCCCTAATTCCTTAACTGTTGGTACCATAACCCCCAAAATCAATCCCAACCTTCCTTTTGTGGTATTGAACCTTGTGGTAAAATTTCATAAAGATCCATTCACTTAAACTAAAGTTAGAGTGCGAAAACCAATGTGTCTTCGGACGACGCCGGACGACGACGACGACGACAACGCCGGACGACGACGACGACGCCAACGTCATACCAATATACGACCACAAAAATTTTTTTGCGGTCGTATAAAAACAAAGACAAGACATACAATACACATAAGGCATATACATAAGCATGCTTACATCATACACAGACAAAAGCATTTGGACAAAACGACAAAAGTGTGCAGTATTTATTATACCGATGTCATCACATTACATTGTGGCATTTTCATGAATTGGTTGTTTATTTGGGGACGACCATTTTCATAATTTCGAGGAGGGGTTAGGAGGAGTTTTTTTTAACAGAAATACTTAATTTCAATCATTGCAATGAAAATGTATTTATTTTTTGGAGACAATGCTGCATTAAAATATTTTACTTTTATTTTTCAGGAACAACTACCGGTATTGCCCACATTTTGTATGCTTAGATATTTTCAAGCTGACTTTGAAATGCTTTTGATATTTGACAATTGCAATGTGTGGTTACTTATTTTCAACATCCTTCTGCCTCAAATAAGTATCAAATGGTCGTCCCTTACTAACTTAAGAGATCAAACAAACATATCTCCTATGTCATCTATCCGACTATATAACCAGTTCTGCCATGATCCTGACTGAACTTGTTATAGAAATGACTCCATTCTAATGAGATATTGGATGATTCATGCATAGCAGGAGATATTTTTCGTATTCATGGAACTGTTCA
Source organism: Mytilus californianus (assembly GCF_021869535.1). Taxonomy (NCBI): domain Eukaryota; kingdom Metazoa; phylum Mollusca; class Bivalvia; order Mytilida; family Mytilidae; genus Mytilus; species Mytilus californianus. The sequence continues at coordinate 51,423,781 of NW_026262679.1, read as the reverse complement.
CACTCTTCTTGAAGTTGATACAATTTTCATTCTTATTTTCATACAATGGCTATCAGAACCGATGAGACAACTGTATAGTTATTTTAGTTACAGATATTCCAACAAGGTTATGAGGAAAATAAGTTGAAACAACCTTGGAATTGCATGAAAGACTTATGTTATCATATGCTTTGACATTGCTTGTAGAACTGGTGCTTTTCATTTGACCATGTCCTCGTACAATAAATAAAGTGCCAATAAACAAAAACAAAATAACAATTCAGAACAAAATATAACAAAAATACATGTCAACAAATGCTTTTTAATATTATGCTAGCCTAAAGTACAAATGTATAATTAATAAATTTTAATTAAAAGATTCAAACATATCATTGAATAAACACTACTTTTAATAATAATTAAGTATTATGACTAAATTATTTAAATTAAAACTGTATAGATAAAGATATATTCCTGAAAGATTGTGCAACACATTACACACAAGATATGGAAACTCTGTATTATAAATGGAATGTGCTGATGTAGCTACCTAATTATATCTCTAGTTTTGGATTTTTTGGATATTAAATGATTGTCATGATTGGTAAAGATTAAAACATGGGGTATTCTTCTGGACAGTATCCGGGTCCATTAATAGGTTCAGCAGCAAATCCTCGACTGAAAAAATATAAAAGATTTTTTTAAATTTCAAGAATTTAATAACATAAAAGTAAGTTATAAATTTCTTAAGCGCAACTTCATTATTAAAATCAAATCAGTAATTTATATGAACATCTAAATAAAATTTACTTAATAAACATCGAGTAACCAAATACATCATTTTTTTTAAGTATGAATCTATTCCATGTGTATGACCTCGTCATGTACACCATCGGACGCATGAAATTTATAAAATGTTATTTTCATTTACTAGAACTGGGTCTATACCACTGCTGGTGGACTGTTAGTCCCTGTATCAATAGCTCAGTAGTCAGTGCTTCAGTAATATAATGATTCATAACTTAACTTTTCTTAGATTCTTCGTTTATATATTAAAAAAATATTAAGAAACTAAGGATTCAACTCCCTCAGGCAAAGTTAACCTTAGATGAATTTGGCTTTTCTTTTTATGTCCCTTTTGAACATAAGGCTCATCACATATTAGGGTATTTATGCATTAATGGCTTTCAATTGTTTGGATTTGAGCGTTTCTAGTCGAGGTATTAAATTTAGAAAAGCGGTTCAGACACAAGAAATTTCTAAAGTGTTGTTTTCATCTATCAGTGTAATAAATTAAGGATATTATAAGAATAATTCAATAATAACCTGGTACCTTCACTGCTATAAAAACAGACATTATACATCATGTGTTTACGTTTTCAATATTTAAAAAGTTTCTTCTAGGAACTACCAATTTAGACTATTCCTGAAAATTTATACTAACCTGACCATTCTACATCTATGTTCTTCAAGCCTTGGCGCTGCCTCGGCTGTATTTTTTAAAGACATATCACTCCATAAACGTTCACCTACTGCAGCTGCTCTTGGCCTATGTAATAAATACACATAATTAGTTTAACATACCTTTACCAATACAAGTAAACAAGGAATTTAATAACATATGAAATTCAATTTAGCAAAAATCAAAGTTTACCTTCAAGTTACGAAATTATAAAGAAACTAGGGTCACAACTCCCTCAGGGAAATTTGACCTAAGAGGAATTTGGCTAATTTTTTAGGCCTTTTTGGTCATATAGCTCTTCACAGGTATTATATATACTTGGCTTTCATATGTTTGGGTTTGAGCATTCCTGATCAAGGTAAATCAAAATAAAGCGTTTCGTTCACATGAATAAAGTGTATAATCATTTACCATTCTAATGCAACATTGTTTGTAACGTTCATTTTGATTGGATAACGTCACCAACTCTCATGGCATCAATTCACAATATGATGTGAAAACATAGCGCAAGAGCAGTCGACGTATGACAGATTTTAAATGTATGATTTGACATTGTTTTCTGTCAGTTTCATTAGAATGAGATAACAATATTATATTTTGCTCCGACGGCATCAATTGGTGATTTGATGGTCGCAAATACCTGTTTACTGGCTCCGCGTTATCTCATAATTTTACATTAAAGATAAAAGTATAATTTCCAAAGAAAAAGTTGTCCACTATAGGTCATTAGAAAGTCTAAACGTTTTATTTATGCAAGAACTGCAAGGAAACTATAATAATTAGAATGTATGGACTTCTTTTTAAAGTTCCTACTTGCCATACCTTTTGATCATTTAGTTATTGTGCTAATAGTTCTAGTACGTCTCTTACCAAAATCTAGCAATCAAGTTGGTGTCATCAACAAATTCACCCCACATACAGGTTTCACCACCAATAATTAATTTCTTCTGTTCATCAGTACCTACATGTACAACACCGAAAAAATATCATGTACAGTTTAATATAATATATACAGTCAACAATTGTGAAATCAATAAACATACATCAAAATCATTACGGAATGTGACCAATTAACGTTAATAGATAAAAAACATTTTCATTACTTTATGGCATCATATAAATGGACATTTATCACAGTATGTGTATGTCTTACAATGTATTCAGTACGTTTTGAAATGTTTTAGTTGCCAACTATAAAAATTGCATTATAATCTTTTTTTCCAAATTACCGTTAAATTGTTGTGGATCACAAGCATAATATTTTCTCCAGTCATCACCATATGATATGTAGTTCAAGTACCAACAAGATGATAGCAATGTTTTATATCCTAGCTTAGTTATTTTGGCAAGTTCTTCTACATATCCACCCTTCCAAACCTCTACAACTGTATCTGGTTGTACCTACATTATAACAGTGTATAAGAGATTGATATTCAGGTAGTTACTTCTATGATTACAGCAATTATCTTAGATTTTTTCATGTCTTCCAATATTGTAATTTTAAAGAAGAATGTAATTAACATTGATTGATTGATTGATTGGTAATTGCTTTACACCGCATCAGCTATATCGTGTTGAGGATCATTAACATTGAAGTTTCTTAATTTATTAACTATACTTGAAGTTTTTTACTTTATATTTTTGTTTTTTTGGAGGTGTTCTTTCAGTGATCTGCCTTTATCCTGTTAATTTTTCAAACTCCTTTATGATGAAATGTGACAATGCTATGAAATACAAAGCATATTTTACCATAGCTCCATTGTCTATTACTTCTTGCCATATAAGGTATCCTTTGTTTAACTTTTTACCAATGATATTTAACAAACTGAAACGAGAAAAGGCAGGAAAAAATCAACATAAAGAGACTTTTGATGTACTAGAGTTTATTTAAAAATTACAATTATAAAAAGAAAAAGTCTACTTGTTTTGTTAAAGGTACAGAAGCATGTGGGGACTCCTTTTACTGACATGAATCATGATAATGAGGGCAAACCCAACCCTTTACCCTAAAATAGAAATAAAAAAATCCTTTTGGTTACTTATAGGAATTTGCAATATGCTATGACTGTACACATGAAAGTTCATAATCTGCAAAATGTAAATATTTAGATACAGATATTTTCCATATGACAAACACTTTGTGTGTAAATATTGATGAATGTGTCTCATAGAAAATTCTATTTGTTTTTTTATAGTCTGTTTGTATGAATCTTTAATGCACTGTTCATAAAAGGCATTGGTTGTAAAAGTGTTATATATTAATGGTACACTCAATTAAATTACTACTATAGCTGACATAGCTTCCAAAAGTATCTGATACAAAATAAATGATAGACAAAGTAATCTTTTCGTTTAAAAATTTTTATTTAATTTTCTTTCAGCATATAACAGGTCATTCAGTGGATGCATTAACTCCTGCTCTGAAAATATCAAATCCTCTGCATGGACAGAATGGTAAAGAGTCAAGAAATGATGGGCATTTGTGCATGCTTTTTTATTGTTTTTTTGTGTTTTACAATTTTTTAAGACAATTCCTGTCTCAAATTACTAACTAAATGTGAAACGTATCTAACGCATAAGATTGCTGCAACTGTTAAAATATTGGGTGCTATAGATTTCTTTTCTATAACTGTTAAAATAAAGGGGGCCAGTGATTTCTTTTATTTACCAAGAACAGAACAAAACTATCAATGAAGAACTTCTGCATGCTAAGGTTATTAAAATGAAAACAAAATTCTGTTGGTTTTCTGAAAGACGTAAAGGAAATCGTTCCACTGCAATGTGACTAATGTAAAAACACCAATGCATGTATCTTATCTTTTATGAAGATATATTAAGCTGTCAAAAAATAGGTTTTGTCATTTAGTCTTTGGAAGATTTTTAATGTTAACCATGCATAAATGTTTTTTTTCTGACGACCTATTATCTTTTGAATTGAAATTTTAATATTTTTAAAAACTAGACGCTTCTCTCTTTTGGTATTTCTATTTCAGGAACCTTTGAAAGGATTCTTGTCAATTAAAATCAAGTGTTCTATCAGGTTTCTTACTTCTGCATGTAATATTGTTCCAGTTTTGAATAACTTGTTCCAAAACTCATTTTTGACATGAATGTTGTTATATCTGGGTTACTCTGCCTAAAAATAAAATAATAATATCTTGTTTTACAATACTTGATGCAGATTACATTGATTTGTGTTATGCGCTAAACCCAAAACATATCCATAAAATCAATACTTTTTTTATTCAAAAGTCTTCAACTGAGTTACAAGGCACAGTATTTCCTTAGCAGGACTTAATTGTTATTGTTCTGTATCATGTTTCACATTTTAGGTATGATTGATAAAAACTTTAGTTCTAATCATTCCACATATCTATTTAAGTAATTTTCCTATTTCTAATCTTTATTTTATCTGAATATTGACATGTTTGTTTTCAGTATTTTTTTTCGTTAATGTTCATGCATGATCTCCTTCATTTTAAAATTCTCTACATAAAACTAGAAGAATAAATTTTTTTCACATCAATTGCAAGGTACTTTTAACATTTTTTTTATTATGCCCCCGCCGTAGCGGAGGGGGCATTAAGTTTTACCCTTGTCCGTCTGTACGTACGTACGTACGTACGTACGTCCCGAAATTGGTTTCCGTTCTCTAACTTGAGTTTGCCTCAACCAAATGTTATGAAACTTATACACAATGCTTATAACCACAAAACACAGATCAAGTTTGAATTTTGGTGGCGTCACTTTAACCGATCTAGAGTTATGCCCCTTTATAAAAGGAAATATTGCAAAATTTTTAGTTTCCGTTCTCTAACTTAAGTTTGCCTCTACCAAATGTTATGAAACTTATACACAATGCGTATTACCACAAAACACAGATCAAGTTTGAATTTTGGTGGTGTCACTTTAACCGATCTAGAGTTATGCCCCTTTATAAAAGGAAAAATTGCAAAATTTTTATTTTTCTTCTAAATATCAAGTTTATATAATATATTTTTAAAATTGGAGTTATCTTCCTTTGACCATGATTATAGTTGAATCAACTACAATCAATGCTTTATACAATGCAATGTTTGATTTTGACTTCCACTGATAAAACACAGATCAAGTTGAATTTGGGTAGTGTCACTTTAACCATTATTGAGTTATGCCCCTTTATAAATAGAATGATTGCAAAATTTTTTAGTTTCCATTCTGTAACTGAAGTTTTCCCCAGCCAAACATTATGAAACCTATACACAATATTCATTACCACAAAACTCAGTAAGGATCAAGTACAATTTTTTTGTTTCAGTTCTCTAACTTGAGTTTGCCTCAACCAAATGTTATGAAACTTATACACAATGCTTATTACTACATAATACAGATTAAGTACGAAATTAGGTGGCAACACTTTTACCATTCTAGAGTTATGTCCCTTTATAAACATAAAAATTGCTGAATTTTTTAGTTTGTCTCAACCAAATGTTGTAAAACTTATACACAACCGTTCTAGAGTTATGCGTGTTTACAAATAGAAAAATTGCTGAATTTTTAGTTTCTGTTCTCTACTTAAGTTAGCCTCAACCAAATGTTATGAGACTTACACACAATGCTTATTACCACAAAACTCAGATCAAGTTCAAATTTGGGTAGCGTCACTTTTACCGTTCTTCAGTTATGTCCCTTTATAACTATATGATATGCAAGCGGGGGCATCATCTGTGTCCACATGTGGACACTATCCACATTTATATATTTTCTTACCAACATCCAAATGAAACTTCATCACCACCAAGATGGATATATTGATCTGGGAAGGTGTTTGCTACGTCACCGAAAAATGTCTCCAAGAAAGTATAAGTACTATTCTTAGATGGGTCTACTGGTCCATAGTTACCATCAAATACACCCTTACTGTAACATTTCGTCAATAAATCTGGTATACCCTTTCCCCATGATTGAGTATGTCCTACGCGATGAGAAAAAACAATTATGTAAAAGGTTATATAATATGAATTATTGTGATTAAACTTTGACAGAAATGTCACTAAGATATTGATTATATAGTCAAAAATGTTAAAGCTTGGGAAAAAGAAAAGAAAATTGTGTGATATAGATGATATCAATTCGATAAAACGTACCTTTTGAATTTATGAAGTCATTTTCTAAATGCAAACATTTCTGGTATTTACACATATACTAGTAGTAAGAGGTGACATTAGTTGACTGATATTCAAATCTGATGTATCCTTTAAGATGATACTAATTAAGATAAAATAACAATAAAATGCTCCGCAGGGCGCAGCTTGATACGACCGCAGAGGTCGAACCCTGAGGATTGGGGCAAGTATGGACACAACATTCAAGCTTGATACAGCTCTGAATTTGGATTGTGATTAAATATTTGACACAGCATAGGTTTCTGACACAGAATGAATGTGGTCTAAGAACTTAAAAATTTTAAATTGGACATTCAACTATTATGGTCCAATATCCAAAATCTAAATACATGGTTAGATTCAGCATATCAAAGAACCCCAAGAATTCAATTTTTGATGAAATCAAACAAAGTTTAATTTTGGACCCTTTTGACCTCAATGTGGACAAAGTTGATAATGGGGCCCAAAAATCAAAAATCTAAATACATGGTTAGATTCAGCATATCAAAGAACCTCATATATTCAATTTTTGTTGAAATCAAACAAAGTTTAATTTTGGACCCCGATTTGGACCAACTTGAAAACTGGGCCCATAATCAAAAATCTAAATACATGTTTAGATTCAGCATATCAAAGAACCCTAAGAATTCAATTTTTGTTAAAATCAAACTTAGTTTAATTTTGGACCCTTTGGACCTTAATGTAGACCAATTTGAAAACAGGACCAAAAATTAAGAATCTAAATACACGGTTAGATTCGGCATATCAAAGAACCCCAATAATTCAATTTTTGATGAAATCAAACAAAGTTTAATTTTGGACCCTTTGGACCTCAATGTGGACCAATTTAAAAACGGGGCCCAAAATCCAAAAACTTAATACACGGTTAGAATCAGCATATTAAAGAACCCCAAGAATTCAAGAATAAAACCTCATTGAAATTGGTCAAGAAATAAGCAATTTATACGAAGTATCTTCTTTTGCACAATACTGTGAAATTGAATATTTCTTGCTATTGCGCAATACTGTACAATTGACAATTTCTTGCTATTGCGCAATATTGTGCTATTGGATATTTATTGCTATTGCACAATACTGTGCAATTGAAGATTTCTTGCTATTGCGCAATACTGTGCAATTGAAGATTTCTTGCTATTGTGCAATACTGTGCAATTGAAAATTTCTTGCTATTGCACAATACTTATTTTATAATTTACACATCCTGTTTGGTGTGTATCTCCTACCATATCATTATTATTTGCTTTTAAATATAAAACAGAAATAACCAACTTAAAATGGAAAATTTTAAAAGAAAAAAAAAAGGAAAAAAAGAAAAAAAAGGAAAAAAAAAAATCCCCCCCAAAATTTTTTGAACCCCCTTATGATTCATCACCCCCAAACTCAATCCCAGCCTTCCCTTTGTGGTATGGTACCTTGCAGTACAATTTCAGAGAGATCCATACACTTGAACACAAGTTATTGTCTGGAAACTAGAAACATGTTTATTTTTGGCCCCTTTTTGGCCCCTTATTCCTAAGCGTTTTGGGCAATTACCCCCAAACTCAATTCCAGCTTTCCCTTTGTGATATGGAACCTTGTAGTACAATTTCAGAAAGATCCGTACACTTACACACAAGTTATTATCTTGAAACTAGAAAAATGCATGTTTTTTGCCCCTTTTTGGGCCCCTAATTCCTAATATTTTGAGGCAATTACCCCCAAAATCAATCCCAGCATTCTCTGTGTGATATGGAACCTTGTGGTATAATTTCAGAGAGATCCATACACTTGAACACAAGTTATTGTCTGGAAACTAGAAAAATGCTTATTTTTGGCCCCTTTTTGGCCCCTTATTCCTAAACGTTTTGGGCAATTACCCCCAAACTCAATTCCAGCTTTCCGTTTGTGATATGGAACCTTGTAGTACAAAGTCAGAAAGATCCACACACTTACACACAAGTTATTGTCATGAAACTAAAAAAATGCTTGTTTTTTGCCCCTTTTTTGGCCCCTAATTCCTAATATTTTGAGGCAATTACCCCCAAAATTAATCCCAGCATTCCCTGTGTGATATGGAACCTTGTGGTACAATGTCAGAGAGATCCATACACTAACACACAAGTTATGTCTGGAAGTTACAAAAATGCTTATTTTTGGCCCCTTTTTGGCCCCTAATTCCTTTACTGTTGGTACCATAACCCCCAAAATCAATCCCAACCTTTCTTTTGTGGTATTGAACCTTGTGGTAAAATTTCATAGAGATCCATTCACTTAAACTAAAGTTAGAGTGCGAAAACCAATGTGTCTTCGGACGACGCCGGACGACGCCAGACGACGACGACGACGACGACGACGACGACGACGACGCCAACGTCATACCAATATACGACCACAAAAAATTTTTTGCGGTCGTATAAAAACTGAGGGAATCGCATAAACTCCAAAAGGAGCCAGAGCGGTGGGGCCAAAAGCGTATGCATCAACAGCTAAGTGAATCAACACTCAGTCATAACGGTCACAATCTGGAATAGGACACAATCTCTAAATTTACAGAACAGACAATTATTCACAGACTGGTATCTAAATATCCGAGACCGTGAAAACATGTCGCTATTAAGTTGAGACACAGCCACTTTGTATCGGTCCATCAATTGTGAAATGTAGTCTCGATTTCAGCCGTTCTTCCTCATTACTCTGTTGGAGCATTTTTTGTGTCAGGAGCACTCCCTTATAATAAAGTCTATACAGTGTGAACATGCACAAGCGTAACATCTTATTTGAGATTTGTAAACGATAAACGATGGGGACAAAGGGTAGGTTAATTCTGATCAATAGTAAACTGACAATTGGATAGTTCATCGTTGGTCATTGATTCTAGTTTGAAGTCGGCCAGCTGTACATGTGTCAATCTCGAGGAAAAGTTTAAAATATGAAGCAGACTTTCTTGTTCACGTAATATCCTTAATCTTAAGTTCACTATGATATGTGAGATGCAAGCACTCATTGAAATGTAGGATATTGAGTGACAGAGCATCATCAATACATCTGAAAGTGAAATTAAAGAACCTTGCAAGATATCTTTAAACAAACGAAATATACATATAATTAAGTCCTACTTACCTGGAGTATCAAACTCTGGTATGACACGAATCCCCCTCATTCTTGCAAAACCAATAATGTCCAAAACATTAGAAGCTGTGTATATATGGCCAGATCCTGGATAAGATCCCTTTAAGATACAAGTTTAACATCATTAGAATTTATACATATAGTTTTAAACTTCTGTCGATTTCACAAACCTCGAGTGCATTGATAAGCCTAACAGTTGCTCTGCAAAATGAGTTTATAACTTACAAATTGGTCCGCAGTGTATTTACACTAAAGGCTGTGAATAGCAAGTAACTACTTAAGTTTAATGCCAATTTGTTGGCAAATCTGCATGGCTGGTCACCATATTTAGCTCTTTTATATGTTAAACCAGAGACATATGTGTATATATGGCTCTGGTTAAATAATATTCTCTGTGTCAGCCTGCATTTCATTTTCTGGTTGCCATGGTTAGCTTTTTCCATTGATTATTTCCAAACGAAATTGTCATCTTAATAATCATAATAATTTTCATTTTTTCTAAAATACCTTTTGGCTCATTTCAGGAAATGCTGCACTTGTATAAGGAAAAGATTGGTCGTCCACAATGTGCCAATGTAATACATTAAACTTGTTCTGAGCCATAGCCTCCTGTTCAATATAAATAATAAAAAGTAAGTTCTCACTCTTTATGGTACAAAAACATCACGAATAGCTAGCGAAGATGATATTCAGGGGGATAGGTGTGCCTTATGGCCAAAAATCTGATATTTTTTCTTTCAAATATTTCTGATATTTAATTCCCGACGTTTTAGGCAAAGTATTTCTCTGGGCTCTTTTTTTTTAAACTGAATCCTGTATAATACATTGTATTTTACATAACACATACTCAAAATGACAGATCACAATAATAGCTCGCAAAACGTATCTTATTTAATATGTTTTATTGATTTAATGTCTAATAATATAATTCTCTAAATAATATCTCATATAATACTTTTTTAATTCTTTTTAAAATATTTGGCATCAAACTATGAGAATAGTATTTCACTTACTATATGTTCCTTGATGACGTCAACAGATAAAAAATGTCTAGATGTATCTATCAACATTCCACGATGCTGAAATCTAGGAAAGTCTGTGATAGTTGTTCCATTAATGAAATACTACAGAAAATATACCACTTGCTTATTAGCTTTCGAGATAAAACATATATAAAATGAACATTCATGAAAGAAAATTACAATTTTAAAGCAAACAAAATACATGCGTACACTTTTATTGTATTTTTTTATTTTAAAGTTCACATATCAGTAAACTAAATTCAATATGGCATTCGTTTTCAATGTAAAAATTCATCAAATATATCCCAGGCTTATGATTGGTTACGCAAGACGAGCGTTCCGTCTACATCAGCGACGCTCTGATCAAAACAACTGAAAGGCCAAATCAAATACGAAATTTGACGAACATTGAAAACCGAAAATTCCGAAACGTGTTGCCAAATACGACTAAGGCATGGAGGTAGAAAAACCTTATGTTTTGACTAATTAAAATTTTATAAACTGAAAATGCCCGTAATCTTTAATTACTATTTCACAGAAGTGCTAATTTCTTGGCTGGTGATACCCCAGGCGACAAAATGTCCATCAGCTATGATTCAGAATGAACCTTTGATCAAATGTGGGTCTTCTACAATTGCTCTTAAAAAGTATGTCAGTCCTAAAAGAACATGCTCTTCATCGTTTGTATTTGGGTTTGTTTTTTTAATATTTTTTTGGCCTCAAGTGCCACTGATGTAGAAATGCGAATCTGGTCTAGTAAAATTGGTACCGTTTCTGTTATGTTGATGGCTATAAATAATAGCGATTAAGGGCACACAAAAAAATAAGAACGGGGTACATACGACGACAAAGGGCAGACATAACTAGAGGCTCTAAAGAGCCTGTGTTGCTTACCTGCATCTTCAACAATGGCCACTTTTTAGTAAAAAATTAGCATTAAAGGGAAACAACCTTATTAAGGATTAACTGACAATTTCGGTAATAATGATATACTTGTAGATCTTATCCTGCTGATATTTTTTCCTTTTTAAAGTTTCTATTTATTTATTAAATTTTCAAAATAATAGGCAAAAATGCCAAAAAAAAGGTAAAAAATTATCATTAAAAGGCACTAACTCTAAAAACGAGTCGACTGAAGATTTCGGCCATTATGGCTCATTTAAAGATCTTGTCTTGCTGATCATTTGTGCTATTTAAATTTTTTGTCTATCCATTACAGTTTTCAAGATAATAGGGAATAATGGGGAAAATCGTCATTAAAGGGCAATAACTTCAATAAGTAGTCTACTAACGATTTTGAGTCATGTTGACTTATTTGAAGATCTGATCTTTTTTATCATTTTTTTGCTAGTATTGTGTCTATCTATCTATTACAATTTTTAAGTATAATGCAAAAACGCAAAAACAAAATGATAAGATCGCCATAAAGGGAAATAACTCTAATAAGGAGTCGTCTGACGATTTTGGTCATGTTGACTTATTTGTAAATCTATTCTTGCTGACCAATTTTGCCTGTTAAAGTTTCTGTCTATCTATTATAATTTTCTAGATAATAGGAAATAAATGGGGAATGTGTCCATGGGACACAGATGATGCCCCCGCTTGCATATAACATTATAAAGAGACATAATTCAAGAACGGTAAAAGTGACGCTACCCAAATTCTTACTTGATCTGAGTTTTGTGGTAATAAGCATTGTGTATAAGTTTCATAACATTTGGTTGAGGCAAACTTAAGTTAGAGAATGGAAACGGAAAATTAAGAATTTTTTCTATTTGTAAAGAGGCACAACTCTAGAAATGTAAAAGTGACGCCACCCAAACTCAAACTTGATCTGTGTTTTGTGGTAAAAAGCTTTGTGTATAAGTTTCATAACATTTGGTTGAGGCAAACTAAAGTTAAGAGAACGAAAACCAATTTCGGGATGTACGGAAGTACGGACGTACAGACGGACAAAGGTAAAACTTAATGTCCCCGCTGCTCGGTGGGGGCATAATATGTTTTTTAAAATAGTATAATTCGTCATTCAAGCGCAATAACTCCTATAAGAAGTCGTAGGACAGTTTTGACGTAAAATAGACAATAGGTGGAGCTCAACATTCTGAACATTTTTGCTCCTGCATTTTACCCCTATGTTCTATCTTAGCCATGTCGGCCATCTTGGTTGGCAGGAGGGGTCATCGGACACATTTATTAAACTAGATACCCGAATGATGATTGTGGCCAAGTATGGTTAAATTTGGCACAGTAGTTTCAGAAGAGAAGATTTTTGTAAAAGTTAACAGGTGACGACAGACACAAAGTGATGAACAAAGCTCACATAGCTTTTCGGCCAGGTGAGCTATAGAAAGGCGACAAGAAAAGAAGATTATAAATCACTAAGCAGAAAACCAAGTCCGTGCAATACGAATCTTATAAAAAATCGAAGGTGAAATCAAATGCTCCAGAAGGGTTAATAGTTCCTGAACTTCTTGCTACATTAAAGTGCATTCGTTTTTTCTTGTCTACCTCTTCGTTGTTTACAAAGACTGCATGCCAACATTTTCAAAATAAATAAACTTAGTTCAAATCTGTATGTTGTATAGAGTATATTGACAGGCTATTAAAAATCATACCTGAAGACTACGTCTAACTATAAGTTGACTAAATGTTTCCAGTCCTCTGAGAGCACCCCAGACTTCATTGGCATTAATAGAAATACCAGATGCACTGACAACGAGATCGTCTAAAAGGATAAAATTCATTCTTCGAAATTTATGATTTCAAAAATTCATGATACCATGCGTTTAAAAAATCTTTTAGGGATCTCCCGTTCTTTATTTGCTGACTGGAGCCATCTATTTATGTCTGTTGCACTGATTTATAAAATACCGCTACTTACGATCGGACTCGGGATAAATTTTAGAAGACAAGTGAGATCAGTGTACTTTTTTTTTTTTTCGTTAATAAAATCTGTGAAAAGACATTATTACGGTCTAGGTAAATAAATGGGCTATGTCACATATTTTAGTATAAATTTGCATACAACTTAAGCACACTCAACTATAAATGAAAATTGAAAACAAGAAATGATTGTAACAGGATGCTGTTACGAAGTTTCCCAAACGAAGCTCCCATAATTTGTCATTCCCAGGGTCGCCTGACATCACAAAGTCCAGTGAAAATTGGTTTGCTCCAGTAAAATATGCATTAGTGATGCCTGGGGACTGACCCTGTATATCATTCGAATCTTCTTGACATGACGAATAGGACTATATATGGTTTAGGGGTGGGGATCTCGACCATTTACAAGATATTAGATCATTGGGGATGGGGGACCTCTAGGGACTGACCCTATATATCATTCAAATCTTTTTGACATGACGAATAGGAATATATATGGTTTAGGGGTGGGGATCTCGACCACTTACAAGATATTAGAACTTTCTCAAATGGCAGGGGGTGGGGTGATCCCTGGGGACTGACCCTATATATCGATCAAATCTTCTTGACATGACGAATAGGAATATATATGGTTTAGGGGTGGGGATCTCGACCATTTACAAGATATTAGATCATTGGGGGTGGAGAACCCCTGGGGACTGACCCTATATATCATTCGAAACTTTGTGACATGACGAACGGGAATAAATAGGGTTTAGGGGAGGGGATCTCAACCATTTACATGATATAAGAACTTTCTCAAATGGCAGGGGTGGTGGTGATCCCTGGAGACTGATACTTTATTTCATTTAATGTACTGTATCATGACTAACCAGAATATATATGGTTTAGGGGTGGGGATCTTGACCATTTACAAGATATTAGAACTTTCTCAAATAGCAGGGGGGTGGGGGGACCCCTTGGGACTAATACTTTATTTCATTTGATGTGCTGTATCATGACTAACCAGAATATATATGGTTTAAGGGTGGGGATCTCGACCATTTACAAGATATTAGAACTTTTTCAAATGGCAGGGGGTGGGGTGACCCCTGGGGACTAACCCTTTATTGCATTTGATGTGCTTTATCATGTAGAACATTTTCAATTATAAAGATTGTGTCTATCACTAACAGTTTTCAAGTTATCATTTGAAAATTAAAAAAAATAAAATCCCTTAGGGTTCTATAGTAAACCCCTCCCTTCTTTTGTCCCTCAAAGTACCCCTTTTTAGACCCCAATGCACAAACGAAGCCCTGATTGCACCACTAGACATATTAGTCTAACATATTGTGAAACCTTAAGTAAATCTGACTAGCGGTTTTGGAGAACGGGTGCGGACAAGTTCATTTAAAAAAGTGGCGGAGGAGGAAGAGGGAAGAGGGAAGTGGGATGAATAATAATAAGAAGAAGAAGAACTGAGCAAAAACAATAAGTCTTCCCAAACTTAAAAATAATGCATCTATCTCTTTTATTTTCTGTAATGAATTAATTCTTTCAAAATTGGTAAACATTTGTATAAAAAGCACAAAAAGTCGTCGAAAAACGTTCTTTAATTTGTACTAAAATAATCAATTCTTCAAAATTCCCAACCTATAGATTATTCTTAAAAATCGATATGTTGTTTTTTTTGTAATTAATAAATTTCAATTTTGAATACAGCTGCGGTATTTTAAACAAAAAAGCATTTACTAAAAAATCTTTCAAATTGGTCAACCATCAAATCTCTAAAACTTCAGCATAGATTTTTCTTTAAAATGTATGCTTACATCTTGTTACATATTTTCAAAATCTATTCAGCTGCTGAACTTAACTGTTTAAAGACTTGATTGATTGATTGATATTTGCTTATTGCCCAGTGACAAATATTTCAAGCATATTCAGAATGAGCAAAAATCGTCTGTGATAATCGGTAAATTTTTAATGCCACTGGAAAATTATGGTATTTATTTTAGGGACAGAAATTTTGCCTCATCTATGGACACATAAAGATGTTGCAAGAGTTCTTTAACGTGCTGAAAAAGTAGCACTCTGTTTTTACATGAGACATCGGATTAATGTCCCATTCCGATCGGACGTGGCTGCGTACTTATACATCCCGCACAACCAAACAGACGTTCTGATTTAGCATGTGTTTTTACTGTCGTATTTGAGATATCCAATAGCCATATTTATATACATCAAAATCCCTAGACTGTTTAAAGGATTTGACAACGAAATAGAATTAAGACTTCTCGGACTCCTGTCGTTCAGCAGAAGAACCTGCATGTGTTTGGTTTTGAAGGATGCATAAATCATTACAAACAGTCTAGTTTCTAATCTCATTTCATCACTACTGTGTTTTTTACATCAGTTCACTAGTGCATGGATATTCATGATCTAAAATGTGCTTTCATCTTGAAAAAAACGAGATACATTTATATTCAATTATTTACAACTATCTGGGTGTTCTGCACTACTGTAATGTTAATTCAAGAAAATCACTTGATTTCCACTTCCCAGATCTATATAGCAAACATTTCAGAAGCGCCTTATACTACTAAGTGTATATATCTTCCAGTTGATATGATATTCCAGAGCCTTCCTTTCCTATCATTATTTCTTTGGTAGAGTTGGTGTCTATACAAGGAAGCTATTTAATCATGGGTGTGAAATGGTAAAGTTGAAGTAATCCCTTCGAAATATTTACGGATGCCAGCACGAGTTGGCTGATTGTCATGAAATATCTTTGTCACTGATACCACGGATATGTTCCAATTGTCAAAACCACTGTCCCGTAATCTTTACCAGGATTGCGGCATCACCGAATTATAATTATCACCGCATTTGTACTTACCACGACCAACACGACGGGTGTCACATGTCGAGCAAAATCTGCTTACTCTTAATGATCATCTTAATTATGTTAATTCATCCCACCTTTGGTTTTTTGTAAGGTTAGTGTTATTCTGTCTTTACTTTAGTGTCTTGAAGTCTTCATCTATTTTATGTCCCACCTAGGGGCATTATGTTTTTCGGTCTGTGCGTCCGTTCGTCCGTCCGTCCGTCCGTTCGTCTGTCCCGCTTCAGGTTAAAGTTTTTTGTCAAGGTAGTTTTTGATGAAGTTGAAGTCCAATCAACTTGAAACTTAGTACACATATTCCCTATGATATGATCTTTCTAATTTTAATGCCAAATTAGAGTTTTGACCCCAATTTCACGGTCCACTGAACATAAAAAATGATAGTGCGAGTGGGGCATCCGTGTACTATGGACACATTCTTCTTTGCCATGGGGTAACGATTGTCAGTTTCTCTTACATTGTACTATGATGAGTTTTTGTATCTTCTGTCTCTTTTCTGTACCATGTTTATGCAGGGAAATTACAATTGACGCACAGCTACTGTTCATGCATATGTACTTTGTAGTATTATAAATATAAAGTACTGAAAACGTACCTTTATAATGCAGTACTGTTTCAGTACTTTTTTACTATAATTGTTCTATTCCAGTACCATAATTTCCCAGTGGATTTGTACTTCGTTGAAAGTAACAGTACACTAGTTACATCACTACTACATTATGTAGGTACATTTTGAGTACTAGAAAAGTGCACGTACAAAAGTAGATGTGTATCTCACATGCTAAACTGGTAGTATGTCAAAGTCAGGCTCAATGTTTCATGTATTGATCGATGGTAAATTGTTGTTCCTTATCAGGCTTGAAGTAGCACAGTTGTGCGAGTTCAGGTACTGATCAACCTTATGTACTAACCCGTACGAAAAGGAAAGACATTGTTATGCAAAAAAAATACAACTTTACGATCAATCTTCGATTTAAACCACAGGTGCATGGGGGAATGGAACCCCTTTTTTCATTTATTTCTTTAGTATTTTTACTTATTTTCCACCTTTTTCCGCATTCTTGCAACTATCTTTACGATTTAACAATAAAAGTTTTTTTTTTGGCCTATGAATTGAGGGAAAACCCATGTTGAAATTCCTGATGTTTACGTATAAGATGCATACTTACAAGATTCGTCCGATTCCAAACTTGGAAATTTTTCACATTCTGACTTAACTTTAACTGATGCAGTTGTCAACGCGTTTCCGTTGTCTGACCCATGTTGTGGTTGAAATTTAATAGTTGTGCCGAATATTATTTGTCTATATCTTGCAAACGCTGAGGTAAGGATATCACAGGTTTCGCCAGTCGCTTCGAACCTAAAACTTGATCTATCTATCGCATACACGTTGCCTGTAGGTGTATATTTCTGTGGCATTGGCCATGGTGCTCCTATTGTTGGATTAATAGTCGCTTGAAGATTTCGTGAAGAACATAGCATTAACTTTACAAGGAGGAAGAAAACACCGGTGTTTACATTCGACACCATTTTGTACGATAAGACATCACATGATATTTTACCTTTCATCATGTGAAGAAAATCGATTACCGTATTTATTCAAGATAGGTCGTGTATTTCGAAATATAGAACATCGATCATCTCTCTAACTATTTTAAATAGCAATTAATATATAGATTGTTTCAAACCACTTCTCCGCTCGAACAATGATTATAAAATAAATTTGATTAATGATTGCAAACTAAAAAACTGTATTGTGACAATTTATTCAGAGAACTCAGTCTTGGAACAGTCATAATGATAACATTTTGACACAATTTGCCACTATATACATTTACAAAAACTAATCAAAAAGAAAGTTTCAAAAAAATAATTTGACTTTTTGCAGCTGTCTGTGAATTTATAGAGCAGCCATTATAGTATTGTAAAAATGTGGCGCACTTAAACATATTTTTTGCAAGTTTATATGTTTGTTATGTTTGTTATGTTTTTTAAAATTCTATAGTGTACACTTGTAATCTTGCTTTTACGAGTGTAACTACGTATTTAAAATAAATAAATGAAATACACAGTCACAGTCTGTTCCAATATTTATTGTTTTGTTATTTAATTCAGATAATCTATTTTATAATGTCACAGTCAAATTGTGTCATTCAGACTATAGAAGATCATATCAGAAAAAGTTTGTTTTTTTTCAAAGTGATATATTGCACCTAAATTTCAGTTGGATGGGACACATTGAATTTGTTTAAATAAAGGCATACATATTTGCCGTCGCGGTTGTATCTTGGTTGGGCGGCACTAGAATGCGGGAGATCGCGTGTTCGATCTCTGTTCGTGTCAAACCGGCCGAAGATTGTACAATTTATACTTTCTCCTTTGCTAAATACGCGGCATTTAGGGTTAAAGGTAAAGACTAGCCGTTTTATGGTTAAAACCACCTCGGTAGTCTCGTGGTAGCGTGCCAGTTGCCTCGAAGGTATCGTTGTTCCGTGCTCGTCTCTGTCGTCTCTTTGGCAGAGTGCTCAGGTCGTGGTTCGATCTCTCGTCATGTCAAACTCTATACAACATTGTTAGTACTAAAATACTAAAATACTACATTGTTAGTACTAAAATACTAAAATACTACATTGTTAGTACTAAAATACTAAAATACTACATTGTTAGTACTAAAATACTAAAATACAATACTAAAATTGGTTTTCGCTGCTTTTCCGCTAAGCACGTGGCATTAGAGAATTATGAAAAGCAAGCGCTGGTCGGTTCGGTGTCAAAATAATGTGTTCGGGTTATGTGAAATGTTTTCCTATGGACCATTAGTTCTAGCATGATAAAAATCCGACAGCGTGTCGGTCTAGTACAAAGCAGTGAGGTAAGGTAATATTTCTTCTTGTGGAAGTGTTACATTGTGATTATAAGCTATAGGGATTCAGCGTTTCCGTATAAGATAAAACTAATTTCATGTTCACATTTAAGCAACATGTTATCATTTGAAGGCGGATTTAAAAGGGGCACAACAGGCTTCATACAAAACGTCAGTTTTTAGAATCTTAGAATATTATTGATTTAAACTTAATGAAAGGCTGTGGAGTTGTAATTGTTGAGCAAAATCTGATTTTAACGTGAGGTCGTTTTGAAAAACGTTTTGCTTGAAAGTCGTGACATTGATAAAATTATTATGTTTTGTTAGAAAATAATACAAATAAGCTTTTATTCTGTGTTTATGCACAGAATTTTGATACACAAAACTATAGTTATCATGTTAGTAAATAGAATTTTGATACATAAAACTATAGTTATCATGTTAGTAAATGAATAATCTTAGTCGGTCATCAATAAACATAGAGTAGACCGATTTCACCACAATAGATTAATCATAACTAGTATCAATATGCCAATTAGGCTAAAATGAATGATTAAAAAGACGGTTCTGATACTGGAGGGGCCTGATGGGGGGAGGGGGGGTCTCATCACGATTCACGAGTTGATTTTTTTGTCAATCACGATTCACAGAAAATAAATTTCCATGATCACGGATCACGAAAATATAAAAAAAAAAAATCTGTAGAAAAACGGATCACGATAGCGAAAATGCGCCGATCACGAAGAACGAAAATAACCCATCAGGCCCCTCATACTGGTTTACTTAAGAAATGATATTACTTTTTAAAATGCATTTTTTGTAAAATTATATTCCTGCAAGTAGAATCATACTTTCACATAATATTTGTGACTAGTTTTTTTTAAAAATCATGACAAACCTTTTGTTTATATACTTGTTGAAAAAAAGTCTAGCGATAACTGAAAACTTCGACGTCCAAGCAAATATATGCGTATTGAACGAACATTATTACTTCGGTGACCTTAGATGGATTTGGTTATTATTTTAGGCCGGTCCTTTTTGGTCATAAAGCTCTCAACTCTTTCGGTTCTTTTACATCCTTGGCTTTTTAAATATTCGGCTTTGAGGAGCTTTCCTGGTGAAGGTAAATCCAGAAAAGCCTTTCGGACGCATGGAACTTATAAACTGTTGTTTTCAAAATGTATGCTTCATGAGGAGGATCCATCGGAATATTGTATATTACAGAATAAAAAATATAATCCAAACAGTGTTCTAACACGCAAACGAAGCACATACTTCTCTCTATATACGGCTTTGATAGAAGAATAAAATTTGGATATTGAGCTAAATTGAAGTTGAGGATGAAAATTATTTTCTTCTTCAGTGTCCTGTGTTGGAAAACAGATCAGAAATATGAATGATAACAGTAACACCAAAAAATTTAAAACCTCCCAAATAATTTCAAACTTTATGGTTAAATCGCCAGAACATACTGCTTTTTTAAAATAATGCCAGTTTATTTTTGGTGTGCATTATATCAGGCACTAAATGCAACTGGAACGCATGTAATCTAGTAACAAACTATAAGTGAGCAATTGTCAGTTCTTCGCTATTAACACAAGAATCAGCATTTCAACGTCTAAAAACTAGAAAAATTGAGCAGCCTGAATATGCATGGCTTATTTTCTACTTGCCATACCATTGTATAGACAAGGCAAACTTTACCACTTGATGTACCATTGTATAGACAAGGCAAAATCAGTGACAAGTTTTTGGGAAACTAAACGGTCATTTAAATCAAACAAAAACATCGGATGCAAAATGCCTTCAAGTACTGACAGACCTATGCAAGTGTCATGGAAACTAAAACATGGAATATAGGGAAATACGGATGTGATCTCCTTCTATATAAAGTTCATGCTTTTGAAACTCAAAATTCGTTTAGATCAAAGAACGTACGTAAGTAGATAAAGATTTAATTAATAAATTGATAAGATTCTATAACAGAAATAATGTGATCAAGTCAGTGAATCGGTCTGCTCAAATATGCCAAGGCATATTATTTGCCTCTGCTCGATGCAGGTTCCTGTTTTCTTTTCACCGAATGGCATACGAAGCAATATGCCACAACATGTTCGGTCATTTGTGATTGTAAAATCATATTTCAAATCCTTCAAAGTCCATTTCTTTAAAAAAAAAATCACTAACCTATTCTTGCATTGTTACTTAATAGTTCTGAATACTTATTTAAATTCTTTAAGAGGTAAATACGTAATAAATTAGACATCGATTCCTCTGAAGCTTATAATCAATAAAAGTTGCATCGATATGTCAAAATGCATTTTCTCTCCAAGTTCATCTTTTTCACTATTAATTTCTAATCCATATCATTAATTTGGTGATGCCTTTGTAATTTGCGCCTACATCTTCTGTTGTAATTAATTACTGTGTTAGTACGTATCGTCATGTTTATATACAAAGGAAAACTTAAGGTAGATTGGGGGGGGGGGGGGGGGGGGGGTCTAAATTAAAATCCATAGAATTTTTTAATAATTTGTTAAAAAGTAGTTTATGTCATGTTTTTTTCAAAAATATAATAAAGTATTGGTCATCGGGCTTTTTTTCGAGCTACAGGCCAAGTTGTGCAAAATTGTCATATTTTGTATAGATTAAGCATGGAAAACCCGATTTTTTGTGATAAAAAGAAAGCTAAACCATAGAATTTTAAGATGAAATATGAGAAGATAGCTCTAATAATATGCTTTCAGATAGGAAAAAGAAAAAGTGGGGTCACCGAACTCGTTTTCTTGCTACATCATAGAATAGGTAAATTCATAACACATTCTATTATAAAAGTTACTTTATCTGAGTTATCTCCCCTTATGTGGCACAGCTGAAAAAAATTGAATAAAAAAAAAATCTATTTTTTTGTAAAATACAGCCGTAAAATATGATAAAACACATAATTTTCTATAACAACACAAAAAGTCTTACACATGAATTAATACTACTCTCAAAATTTGTACATTTCATAAAAGATCTAGACCGATTGTTAGCTGCTTTTCAAAATCCAAGATGGAGGAAGACACCCGAGCCACATTATAAGTCCTCTACACAATTGTGAAGAAATAGCGGGGCGCTACAGTTATTACACTATTCTAACTGGTCGGCTAAAGCATATAGCTAGATATCAAAGCTCTACCATCCTAAGTCTTTAATTTATCATACAGGTTAAGTTCCTGATGCCAGTCGGGAACCCGATTTCCATTTTGAAGATCGTCTTTATGATTATTTGCATACTCATTTTAAATCCTCTAACATTTCTTCATCTTCAATTCTAGCAAAACAGTTATTTCTTTTAGAAGATATATACTTCTCATCAAATTTACCGTTGTCCCATCGGAAAATCGCCGGTTGCAACATTGCAAAATCTGGTCAAAAGGACGTAGCTCGTACAAAACGTCGCAACAGTTCGCGGAATCCGCTTGACGGCGTTCATTTACTGTAACTTGACCTTAAAGTCAAAATTTCGAATTTAAAGTCAAAATGTTTAAGTTTAAAGTATTCGAGATTTCAAAAGTCGAAATTTCGAGTTTAAAAAAGTCATTATTTCGATTTTTTAACAATATAAATTAGAAGAGATTTTGGCTCTAAAATTTTGACGTTAAAAAAAAAGTTCAATGATAATTTTAATTTTTTTTTGGTATGTCAATTCTTACGCTGCCGTAAATGTTGAAATATGCACTACAAAAGTCTAAAAGTCTGAAAAGACCAGTTTTTGTCTTAATTTGCATGAAATTTTACTCGACATTCTCCAAAAGTATGACTTGTGTCTTAATTTTTCTTGACAAATTCTCATTTATATTAAATTTGTATGAAATTTACGCGACATATTCTCGACATTCTGAACATGGTCTTAAAATTTCTTGACAAATTCTTGACATTTGAATACTGTCTTGAAATTTCTCGACATATTCTCGACATTCTTATTTTTTCTCAGTATGGCTTGACATATTCTGAACATTTTGAATCGTGTCTTAAATTTACTTGACAGTTCTGAGTTTTACAAATCATGACCAATATTCATGATATAACTTTAATCTTTATTTCTCTTTATATGATATACTGTTGTTTCAAGTTACACTTCTTTACAACAAAAATAAATTGGGCATGTAAAATAATTGAAAATTTGGGTATATAAATATTTTTACAAATGCAAATATGGCTATGAAATCTAAAGTGTAAAATAATTCAAATGTGCTTGTGTTGATATAAAACAATTTCAATGTGGGTTTTTAAATAATTACAAATTTTGATTCCTAAATCTTATAAATTAAATGGTTCAAACCAATCATACTGTAGACATATTTCATTCTACATTCATAATATTCAATGTTGATATGGTAAATAATTATTATACCAAAATGTGGTTTATATAAATAGCAAATTATGATGATATACAAATCATTCATTTAACAGAAGAAAAATTTGTGTAATGTCATCTGTTGTAATATATTAAGTATTACACATGGACAGGATGTTCCCCATAAAATTAAGGTATTCCACACCCCAGAGTACACGCAACTGTCAAAAAGAAGTTATTGCTTTACCTGTAATCAGCCATACAACTTATCAGTTGACCGACCATGCCACTACAATTTAAAAAGTTTGTTGATAGATGAAAATGAAAATCATCATTTTGATGAAAAAAAATTGAATTGAAATGGATTTTCTTCATCAAAATTATGAAGTTAATTATTTTAACATAAAAACAAATTGAATAATCCCCAAAGATTAAAAGAAAATTATTATCTACTCCAGGAATAATAAAAATCAAAGTACTGAAGTACTGAACATCGGATGACCGCAGGTTCTTGTGTATGGTCAAAAGCACATGTCACAGAAACAGATCACATCTCTATACCTGAAACTGAGGTTAATTTACAGAGATTTTTTTTTCTGATACAAGTTCCTGCTTTGATGATGAATAAATGACAGGAAATTCAACCTCACCGTAATAACTATTATATTGTAGTGATACAAATCAGTATACCTTAGACTAATATACTAATATAATAATAGTTCCAGAGAATACACTGGTTTGTTGTTATATATTATATTAATATTACGGTTGCATGTATATATAATTTTCATCTATTTGTATATCATTCTATTCTACTATTATTATAGTGCAGTGCAAGTGCATGGTGGACACTCTTCTGTAAAAAAAATCAAAGCCTTAAAGGCTGTAAAAGCAATTGCTGCCATGTTAATGCTTTGTGGACTTTTATTTTTTATCCATATATATAAGAATTAAACCTGACAAGACAGGAGTGTTGACTAGTGAGAAGCAAGACGGTTTTAACTTTATATCAATAAAAGACTTTAGCAGGAAATCATTTTAAATATGTTTTATATTTCATTTAGACAACAAGTTTACCAGGCTAAAGTTGGGGTTACTTATACATGTGCTGAAACATATAACTAAAAAAAAATCAATATGGATTGTCCCCTGGTAATGTTTGTAACTGGGCAATAATTTCCTTTATTGATTTAATTTTAACAATTTTCATAATTAATTTAAATTAACCATTCAGTTAAAACATTTCAACTTTCCAGACGCAAATGTTGAAAAACGGGCAAGAAATAAAATATCTTACAAGACATAAACATGTAAAAAATAAAAATATATTTCAGCTTACTAAAAATATTTTCATAATGTTACTTTGACATCATTTCTTAAAACTAAGTCCCAAACATAATTGCTCAGTTGATATGTGTCATCCTCATGCGATACGAGATAACTATAATTCTGATGCAATCCCGAAAAGGGGGGTCATCACAAACAAACATGACATTAAATTGTCATTATACGAACTAGAACAAACAGCTCTATGTTGCTTTGATATTTATCAATTTTCAGGAAACATGTGAAATAAATTTCAGGTCCATTTCATTATAGTGCCTAACAAGATTGTGTGAGGTAGACGAAATTGACCTTAAAACGATCGTATTGTCTTTTGATGTCCAAAAATAGGCAGATCGGACATATAAGGACTTTATCTAATGACTACATAAATTTGGGATTTATTACTATATATATAATAAAATATTAATTTTCGCGAACCATTTAGGTCACAGAAATTCCAAAAAATGGCATCAGTAAGGAGAGGTGTACAAATGATGTGAATACACAGAACCCGGATCCAAATTATCTTTTACTAAAAGTATTCATCATTTTCTGTTTTGCATGTACTAACAACATTTCATTTTTCTACAATTTCGATTAAAATATTATAAAACCTGCAGTTCAATAGGTCACATGCCCCAAATAAACATTCCCCGATTGGTCGAACTACTGTGGCCTCGGTGTAAAGCAACGCAAGCCTCGATGTAAAGTTCACGCTTCCAAAAATAGAGGTATGTCCCAACTTAACATTCCCCGATTGGTTGAATTGCTGCTCGATGTAAAGCAACGGAAGCCTTGATGCAATGAAGAAAAGGGGTTAACAGGATAAACGTAATCGTTATAAATTTTAACTTCATGGTTCTTATGCAAGCAAATTTAATAAACAATGATTTTATACAGTTGTGTTATTGTTTTCACCTTACATAGGGCTTTATTTCTGATCTTATTTCTGTGTACACAATTCTGAATCTACATATTTCACCTATATCAATATTAGGTAATCCGTTTGGACGATTCCATATACTATTATGTTTTAGGGTTTTATAGCTTTAGTGTCGAGTTGGTGTATAGTATTGAGGGCTATCTGCGAGAAATAAATCCTTTTTTCTGATAGATTAACTAAATTCAAAACCAATATAAAAATAGTTAACACATATATTTTATTTAACTGAGTAAATTGATCGGAATGTGAATGATACATAAACCTAAAATTCGTTTTGGTCTATCCCAGTGATGACATTTGCGCGGGAATTTAGTCCATTGACATCGTAATATACATGTACTTTGGATTGTAATTATCTTTAGATGTAATGTTACATGATTTAATGTGAAATTATTTGTCTCTTCTTTTATAGTACACGAGTTTGACGTCAGGTTTGTACACATGAAGTCTCTAGTCTAAAAAAAGCCAGTGACAGAACGATAAACAGATAAGCAACTGTCTAGGGCCAAGTAAGGGAGGTGAAAAAGCCAGTATTACGCAGAACGATAAACAGTTACATAGACGGATCCAGGGGGTGTGGAAAATTTGGTTGATTTTATAGGGAAGCAGGGGCGGATCCAGCCATTTTATAAAAGGGGGGTTCCCAACTCGGGACAAAGGGTGGGGGGGGGGGGGGGGGGTGTTCCAACTATGTGTCCCCATTCAAATGCATTGATCGTCCAAAAAAAAGGGGGGGTTCCAACCCTCGGAACCGTCCCCCCGGATCCGCCACTGGGGAAGCATGACGGGAGTGGGCAACCCTTAGGTCAGTCAGCGGCCACCCCCCTTTTATGAAAAGTTGTGGATCCGCCACTAAGATTTATATAAGCAGGTTTTCTTTGTGTATATACCTTTAAATATCACCAACTGTGACTGAGTACACAATTTGATTCATTTTAGCTCATTAGCTGGGCTCACTCGCTAAAAAGGTTCATTGCGGGCCTGCTCACTGGCTA
The DNA here is from genome assembly GCF_021869535.1 of Mytilus californianus. Taxonomy (NCBI): domain Eukaryota; kingdom Metazoa; phylum Mollusca; class Bivalvia; order Mytilida; family Mytilidae; genus Mytilus; species Mytilus californianus. Next base: position 51,396,812 of record NW_026262679.1, on the reverse strand, counting down.
ACATTTTACGATATTCATGACTCGTGTAGAAAAGCCGATAATCTATACATGTGTGTGAGGAGTAGTTATCAAGCTTGCTTTCGTCTGTAAAAACTGTCTTAGGCCAAGTTAGGGAGGTGAAAAAGCCAGTAATAGAACGATAAACAGATGATCAGGTTTTCTTCATATAGATCCCTTAAAATATCCCCCACTGAGGACACAATTTGATTCATTTTAGCTCATTAGCTGCGCTCACTCGCCATAATAGGTTCATTGCGGCTTACTGGCTAATATGTGTAGAAAAGCTGATAACCTATACATATATGTACATGTATATGGTCAGATCATATGTTTTCGTTCGTCATATGAATTTGTACTATGCATGCCTTTTCAATGGAAATTGTGACGACAGTATGCATTCTTAATAGCACGAAAAACGATGAGAAGAGGATACATATGTCAACCAAAATTTTTCAGCAACGTCAAAATATGTGAGGACACACTATCAAGATCTATTAAGCTTGCGTTCATGTTGCGTTAAAACTGTTTTAGGAAGGTGAAAAATACCAACAATATAACAATAAATAGATAATCGATATTGTAAAATATCAATGTGTTGAAAAGCCAATGGTCTACATATATACTTAAATATGTCACCCATAAAATAAAACTGATTTAATTTACACCACAACTGTTGAAAAAACCTTTATGTTTATATAACTTATCTCATTCTAGTCCATTCAACTGACAGAATCAGTGTACATTTCATGAACTCTTTAATAACAATAATCATCATGGACTATTCTTTATAGCAATATCTGTTAGCCATTTAGGGGTCTTTTGCATTCAAAGTTTAGTTTTAGTGGGTTTATTTTGCGAAAAAGAACTCAATTTCCAGATCAAAGTTAACATTTTCTATATATTTTGTTGTGTCAAAATGACCTAATGAATATAAAGGACAGTACCCATATAGACCCAAAAATGGTATATCACATTCTACACATGACATTTTAGCAGGAAAGACTGCCATTGGAGTATATAACTTTTAACCTGTGTATGTATAATTAAAATATGATAATAAAATTCATATCTTTTTCAGGACTTCTGATCGAACCATGTACATGTAGTATGGCATGTTTGTGAGATATGGTTTTGGTGGATAGGATGTTCATGAAGGACCTGTAGTACAAAGTATATCACTGGATTGAGCTCTTTGTCTAAGTGTATTATTAAAGTGCTTTGCTTTGAGCTCAGTTCATTGTTATGCAATTCATTCTTTGTGAAATAAAGATTTGACAGACAACTCTCATGTACAAGGATTTGTCAGGGTAGTATTAATTCTATGTACAATGTAAGTAATAAGGAGATAAAAGCATTTTATTATGATTTGAACCAAACATTTTTTGTCCTTTAACCAAATTTTAAAAAAAGAACAAATTTACCCGACAATGCTACACTCGCTACTAGCAATATGATGCTAGGTTGTTTTAATACATCTGTACTGCCTACTGATGACTCGGTCCTGAGTGTAAATGGTCATTCAGTATGTTAAAAAAAAAAAAAAAAATTTATAAGGCCTATCTGGCCTAATTGATTTCTAAAACTAAATTTCATTGTACATGTTGAACATTTTTCATTCATTTGTTTATTTCTTAATTTGTGTGAATTAACATTGTTACAGTAAATGTTAATTACTACACTTTCATACCACAACAAATACTGTATTGGTATCACTTATATTTGTATCCATATAACAAAAAAAAATTGAAAAGAGAATAATTTTGCAATACCTTTTTCATATTGAATACTATAACTTTTCTGATATTTAGACATATTATGTAGATTTTCATAATACCCACTTGACATGCTTGAAATTCTATCAGATTACTTTTGGATCAGTTATGAGTCTTTGAAGCATGCTCACAAAGGTTTTTTTGTTGATATCGTTTTCATATTGGTCAAAACTTTTTTTTGCTTCAGCCAGCTTTGGAGGAGATGTTATCAAAGAATTGATAAAAAAACAACACAGAAGTTTACTTTCTAGCTCATCTAGCCTCAAGCATCATGTCAGGCATTTTCATTACTAAAAACCAATAAATGTCTTCTAATCTGAGAAACAATTTCGACATTTTAACAAAATATTTTACTAATGATACTGACAATCCACCACAAAGTAATATAAATAGAACCATACAAATAGTGAGCAAATACATATAAAAAAGATGTGGTATGATTGCCAATGAGACAATTCTCCACGACAGACCAAAATGACACAGAAATTAACAACTACGGGTCACCGTACAGCCTTCAACACTGAGCAAAGCCCATAACGCATAGTCATTTATGTTATTTATGTACACAAAATAAACGAAAAACAAATATTATGTAACACATAGACAAACGACAACCACTGAATTACAGCCTCCTGATATCATGTTCTCAGATATCATCTCCCATTTAAAAAAAAATCACATGAAAAAATGAACCTATTATGTGTTGCTCTCCTAGCTACAAAATTTATCCAAAATCAAAGATGTGGAAAATATTCTATCATAATCATTTGGTCATTAATGCAATTAGTGTCTCTTCCATGCCCTCTTGAACATAAAATCTAAATATTAAATAAACAACACTCCTCATGCTCAGGTTGGTTGTCATCGTGCAACACAGTTAAGAACACCATATAGGAAAAACATAGAACTTCTTTTGTCATATAAAACACCAGGGGCGTAGCTGCCGTTAGGCACTTTAGGCACGTGCCTACACATAACTTTTTCACAAATATTTTTTTCTAATTAAAATTAAAAAAATAATATACAATGTTATCTGTAGATGCACGTGAACTCGTCAAAACTCTGTATCTAATTATCAAATGTAATTTGTAAACTAGTCTATCACCCTTAGTGAATGGAGTATTGGATATTATTGAATATAGGTATAAGAAGATGTGGTAGGAGTGTCAATGAGTCAACTCTCAATCCAAGTCAAAATTTGTTAAAAGTGAACCATTATTGTCGAAGTATGGCCTTTCCACCATAAGCCTTGGCTCACACCGAACAACAGTATGTCAATATATTCCACCTTATACAGAAACTAAAAACAAGAAATTTGGTTCAGATTATTTCACTTCTATCAACAAATACTTGAATGAACCTCAACATGCTCAAAACCCTAACATTTTATTCTTAGATACACGATTTTTTTTTATTAATTAGTTATTTTTCAACTAGCCTTCCATGTTGTCTTCATCCGACCCTTGCCTAATTTGGGCGTCTGGATGTATAATATGCAGTCACGTCTGTCAGATGCCTAGTGTAGAGAGAATTCCACGCTCTCTACACGTTAAGAAACTTGCAACAACTCTTTGAGGAATTCGTATAGGTGGTCTACTAGAATTTCTGTTCCTATCCTTTAACCCTCATTTTCCAATGCATGGCATTTCGAAATTTCAAGACCTTCATCCTGGACGACCCTGGCTTTAATTACAGGACTTAGGTACCTGTTGTATTTATTGTAAATTTGTTTTTTTTTCTTTAGCATGTATGAACTATTTGTCACTGGAAGTTTAGCAATCACTCAATCAACTAGCTTTCAGTAACTTCGAGTACTCTCAGATCTACGTGTAATGACTATTATTATTCTAATCCCTAAGCAGGCAGAGATTTTACAGTACACGGTATATATCAGAAAATATAAATCTATTGAATTTTCTAAGATTGTATGAACAGAACAGAACTTCTGCATGAGGCATGATGCCATTGAGTTTGAGTTGGTATGTGTTTATGTGGCTGGGGGATGGTGAAGATTTAAGTATCAAAAGATGAATGGTCGATGCGTAGTCCAAAGGATAGTATGATCATATAGTAGTCTCAGCCTATTTTTTTAATGTAGGATCGTCAATATGTACTATCAATTGATGTATGATATCAATTATCCTCAATCAGAGGGGAATAGATATGAAACTATTTATTATAAACAGGGTTTCGGCTTAATAATAAAGGGCTACGCTGATTCACGCTGGACAATGCATATTCCAAATATTGTTTTTATATTTCCGATTGTGCTACCGGTTGATTCATCAGTCAGACAGTTTATTGTAAAATTGTGTATATTATGCAATTTTTTTCATGTTTATTATATATCATGATACAATTTCCATTAAATTTTATGTGTTTTTTGTACACAAAATTTTGCAACTAAAATGCTGAAAACCGTTTTCCGTCGGGGGGCTTTGCCCCCCTGAACCCCCTACCAGGGCTCTGCCCTGGACCTGCTGGGTGCCTTAAGCGCCCCCCCAGACCCCTGCCGATTTGTGCCTACAGTTTATTTGATACCTAGCTACGCCCCTGAACACTGTCAAACATCCAAACATACTATCCACATTCATCTGTGTCCACACTTGTTATTATTATAATATTCTAATGAAACTGAAAATTGTATTTTTTTGTTAGGATAAACAACAATTTTACCTGGCGTAGCCGTGCATAAAATGTTTTTCTGCGAAAAATGGCGTATTTAATGGAATAGAACGTTAATACAGTAAACTTTCTCTTTTTTCTCCGCAATAGGCTATCAAAAATAATTTATCTAATGTGTATGTGGAAAATTATGTGAAAAGATAAAAAGTGGCAATTGTTACCTTTCATACCTTAAGTTTCATTCATATGCCGCTATTATTGTTGTTGTTACCAATTATGTAAATCAATTGTATCTGATTTTATGCCCTTTATGGGCCCTGTAATTTGGAAAATACAAAAAAAAAATCTATTCATTGATAAAACGTAATATGGACTGGTCCAGTGTCCAGTTTGCAGGTCATTTAATTTACTGTACACATTCATGCACGCTCTGATTTAATCGATATACTCGTAAGAAAAAGCATGAACAGTTTGAAGGTAATCTAATAATAACTTAATCCAATCAAATTGCATAAGATTCAATAACAATGTCCAGTCCACATCATAATGAGTAATAGGGGTAAACTTGGTAGGGAGAAAATGACAGATATTTCAAGTTAATATTTATGCAATAACGAATTAAAATTTGTCAACCAAAAGTTTTGCTACAATTTCAAAAACATATCGTTCTGTATGGGTATAGTTTTCGGATCTTTCATTAGCGTATTTAAGGCTATAAAAAGTTTGGGCTTCAAAAGTTCACACAATTATTGACTTTATACAGAAAATTCGTCCTTGTAAAACATTTAATAGTTCACAAATGATACGCGATTTTAAAGTAAAATTATTTCTTAAAATACTGCAAAAAAATTCATTCATATTGATAAAGTGGTATCGTCATAAAGTGCGTTGAAATGAACAGTGGTATAGCAAACATCGAATTTCCTCATCATTTGACATTACGTATACAACCTGTGTGACCTGTGTAGTGATTTTGATTTTACGATAAATTCATGAATGAATGAACGATAATTTTATGAATGAACATGAGTACCTGACCTCTTTCTTAAACACCAATTAAACATATAAAACCGTATTTAAAAGGAGATAATTCAGTCAAATTTTCAGTACTAAATCAACAACTGAAATGATTCCATTTCTTGATGAAACATCGTACGAACGGAAAACGGAATCGCAGGTATAAAAATGCACTTTTTTCCCTTGTAATGACCGAGGATCTATAATTTTTATAGATCGGTTGAAATCCCAAAACTAATTTGCATAATGGAAATTTAGGCGATAGCAATACATCGAAATGACCTGAGGTCATCCTCTGTAAAAATGTATTTATAATGGGTCCCATCAATGATTTCTATAGAAATGGTTCTCAAACAAACATGCATAATATAGATCTAAACATTTTTTTCTTTTCAGGAAGGAGTTTTTTTATTATTTATTAATTATTAGGGGCAAAAAAGGGGGAAATAAAAAATGTTTTTGGGTTGTTCTAAAAAATGAATAAGGTTTTTGAATAAGATGGGAACAAATTCTTTGACCTAAACGAAAGCCCCCCCCCCTCTTTTTTTAGCTACACAAACCCAAAAGATGAATTGTGGGGTCCAAAAGAGATACAAGACACCTATTTTAGTAAAGCAAATTTGACTGGCAGTTTTGCGAACGGCAAAAATCTAAATGCTGTTTGTCAATACCTTCTACTTATATTCCAAGTGAAAACAATTACTTAAATGTTTAATAAAAATAAATCAAAATTAAACTACATGGGGGATTATTCAGGGTATTACAACTTAGTTGCACCAAAAGGGTATCTTACTATATATACCAAATTAATCCTTGATTCTTCAAAGTTTAGTTTAGCCATAATAAAAAGGAGTATATAACAGCAATAGAATGTCATAAACAGTGCAGAATAAGTCTGTTCACATTTCAGGTGAAATTTATACTGTTGAGATAGTGTCAAGACATATTTAAGACTGTCAAGAATGTGTCAAGACATATTCAGACACTATTTAGAATGTCAAGAATATGTCGAGACATATTCAGACAGTATTAAGAATCTTAAGAATATGTCAAGACAGATCGAGACAAATTTAAGACAGTCAAGAATTGGTCGAGACTAATCCAGACTCTTATCAGATGATACAGGAAGTGTCGAGAAATTTTAAGACAATGTTCATACTGTCAAGACACTTGTCAAGAAAAATCAAGAACCTTATTAGACAAATTCATACTATGTCAAGAATTTTAAAAATTATTCAGACAAATTAAGAATGTCGAGTAAAAATTCATGCAAATTCAGACAAAAACTGGTCTTTTCAGACTTTTTGACTTTTGTAGTGATGGTCTCCAACTGACAAATTTACAATGTCTGTAAAGATTATTTATGTTAATCTTTTCGGCATAGTTTAAGTACAATTACATCAATCAACAACATTTTTTCTATAAGTGGGTATCAAAAGCGAAATGCTCGCTGCTGGGCGCATGGTATCTCAGAGGATAGACAGTTAATGGGGAAGATGGCACATATCCGTGGTAATACGATAAACGAATTATACCAGTGATTCTGGTTCTGAAATAGACCAAATGTTTGGAATGTAACGGAATGTGTAACAAATTCACTCTTTCGATTTAGTATTTAAACATGATTAAAACATAGATATAGGTGATTTTCTTTTTTGACGTAATTGGTTCGACATATGAATTAATTATGAAAATCTATTTTTAGTTTAAGTTGTTTCCGTTACACAAGCAAATGTCATTTTATAAATGGACCGTTTCCTGCCTTTTGGAAAAAAAAGTATCATATTTTCTTCTTTAATGAATGGTTTCAATATGACAAAGAATGGACACTTAACGTGATAAAATGTCTGGACTATTGTGGATATGTCAGTGGATGCGGCACATATCTAGTGGTATATAGTATTAACATATTAGAATTTTAACTAGCGGATTTCGCGCAATTCGTGTTTCTGGTTCTGTAATAACCATCGACAGACCAAAAGCTGAAAAATACAACTGAGTACTGAGTATGTGGCTAATTCACCCCTTGGATTTAGTTTTTATCCATATAGATATAGGTGACTTCATTTCATTAACGTCTTTTGAATTCGATAAATAAATAAAGTCGGTTATTTAAATCTATTTTTGTAAGTGAATCGGTTAAGTTGTATGACACAGATAGTTAAAAAAAAAACCTTCCTTGTTTGGTGTGTTATTTCATTTTCGTTGCACAAGAACATTTTATGTTATAAATGGATCGTTTTCATTTTCTACCTTTTGGGAAAAAATATCACATTTTCTTCTTTAATGAATGGTTTCAATATGACAAAGACTGGACACATAACGTGATAGAAAGGCTAGACTATTGTGGATATGTCAGCGGATGTATAACTGATGATTTCGACCCAGACCTTTCTGTATTTGAGAATGTTAAACAGAAAGTGCAGCACTCAATATCGTTAGCATTTGTAATATCCGAAAAGTCTGTAAAATCGAAAGCATTTATGCACCATTTAGAAAATGCAGTTCTCTTTATTATAGACTCGGAGGATTCTAAACCAATGCTTCCAATATTGCTAGATGAAAACACCAGCATTCCAAATTGTCTGCGTAACTATCAACCACTTAACATCACCGATGACAATAAAAAATGGTGGCCAAATTTATTAAAAATATTAGAAAAGCACAGTTATTCGTCCAGCAGCGGAGAATCAGACGATGAACTGAAAAATATGTTTGAACAATTTGCGACAATGTTGGCTAAAAAAAGTATCAGACAGCAAAAGAAATTTAGGCACATGTGTAGGCAGTCTGGTATTTCTCAATTAACGAGTCAGATGGGTACGCGCTCTGTACACGTTGGTCTTTTAAAGGGCTGTGGAGTTGAAATTGTTGAACAAAATATGATTTTAAAGTGGGATCGATTTGAAAATGTTATGATGGAAAATCGTGACACATTGATCAACATAGTTAATTTTAATCAGGAATGTAGAATTAGAGAAGTAACTATCAATTTGACGAAAGATGGACAGGAAAAAATCATCGACGGATTTTCAGAATGGAATGTTAAATTTGTAAAATTCATTGAACATTCTCTGAACTATGATTTTGATAGAGGAAATTTTGACAGAATGACTTACAATGTAAAGTTTGAAGGGCATACGAATTATGCTTTATTACATTCGATGAACAATATTGCACGGAATATTTACTTAAATAACTATAAATCCCGATGTTCTCAGTTTGATACAATAGAAAAAAGAATTGAAACATTCCACAACTGGCCATATGACAGAAATGTTGTCCAGGCTTTGGTTGAAGCCGGATTTATATATACAGGAGAACTAGACACTGTTGTATGCTTTTCGTGCAATCAAAGTTTATTTGGAGTCATGGCAACCGAAACCAAAGAACACCTTCTCTGGGAACATATATTATGGAGTGAGGATTGCACATTTCTGAATAATAGTTCTGATAACGAAACCCAATCGTTGATGGAAAGTAAATCATCCTATGATAAAGTCTCTATGAATCCATACTTTCCAGACCACAGTTATACTTTATATGAAAAAACAAGAATAAATCACCATGCATTAAGAAAATCGGATACGCCTTTTAACGCATTCATGTTGGCGAAGATTGGTTTCGTTATTGTATCGACCAATAAAATGGAATTTTTTGTGTTATGTGAGGACTGCAAATATATGAGACACTGTGTTAAGTCTATTTCTGATCTCGAATACCACCATATGTTGTGGTCAGGAGAAGAGTGTCCCTTTCTAGTAAGGCGAAAAGGCATTGAAGCTCTTCAACAGTTCAAGAGAGATAATGAATTGAGAGTACAGTATAGATCTTCTATCTCGTTTAAATCAATCCTGATTAAAAGAAATCAGTAAACATACTGTTTAAGGGTGTTCATTGTTGACATTCAATTCAATCAGTAGACAATGAAAATGTATAAAATTATGGAAAATTTTTATGCGGATCTCATCTTTTGAGATACAAGCACTTGCAAAATTGCAAAACTGTCATTTTCGATTAGACATGCATAATTCGACATTCTTTTATATAAAATGTGTGCCACAAAATAAGATTGAACTATAGGGAAAATAAAACCATGGTGTTCTACATTACCATACAAAATTTTGATAGAAGTGTATTTGATGTAAATATATTTTTTTTATATTGACCAAGGGGTTGCTGGACAAAATTATCCAATACATTGCCTAGGATAAAGTCATGGAAGTTTCAAAATATAAAGGACATAATTGTCTGTGATCCTAACTCACTATCTAAGCATAGAGCAATATGAATAAAATATAAAGGGTTTCTGTACTGTTTATGTTGTTGTGTTAATCATTGATAACAGTACCATGGTGCTATATATTATTCATTATGGTACTATCTGATTTACATATTATAATACAATATATTAAAAGTGTGGTGCTATAATTTGTGGCAGCATCTCCTTTCATATGCATTATTTCATATCAGCAGCTTAAGTATTTTGAGCTTTCTTTCAGTGATTCAAGCATAAATCGAAGTCATCCCAAATATCCGCCATTAAAGCTCAATTCTCCAATAAACGATGACATTAAGACATGACACACTTACTACCTTCTGATAAAAATCAAAATTCCATACACTTAATTTAAGTTGGTGAATAATTTAACTTGATAAAATATTTCCGCCAGCAGCATCATAAACATTAAAGGAAGACTTGATCTTGTGCAATGCAGTATACCAGTATAGTCATATCCTTAATCAATGAACATTTAAAGCCAAGGAGGCAGACTTAAACAGTAATCCCTAAAGGAGTATGTTCAGTAAGGGAACTGTCTGGTCCCGAATATAAATTTCATTGTTGAAAGATAAAAATTGTTTCAAGTTAACGAATAGATATGCAAGAAAGATGAATAGAATTTATTTTGTCAAGCTTACTTTTATAAAGACCACTAGTAGACCAAAAATAGTAATTTTTGTGAAAGTTGATAAAATTAGCTGGATTACAACCACATTTCTGTCAAGGGAACATAGAGCGCAGACTAAACACTAAATATTCAAGTCAGATTTGTAATTTGATATAAATAAGATAATGTAAAAAAAAATTTTCAATGTATGCCTTCTATGTTTCTGGTCCTAAAAACCAATGGAAATTGGCCTACTTTCATTGAAATTGAAGGAAAATCAAAAGTTGTGATATTTGTGACGTCATGAAAAGAATGCTGATTCGTAAATTTCCAATAAAGTGACCTATTTCCTATCAAGTCATTGTTTTAGCTATGATTTGTTATGATAATGATCAATAAATCCCTCTTTGAAATTTCAGCTAGAAATAGGGACAATATTGTGGCCTTATTAAACCCTCTTCTTTTTTAGCTTTAAAAAACAATAATACTCATTTTTTGTCTTCGACAAAGCAAGACTTAAGCATGCTACTTCTGGTGGCAGTGGCATCCCTGGGGTCAACAATGTGTTAGTTTGGTTTATGTCAGTTTAGGTGAACTACAGTGGTATGTCAATTATATTTGGTATGCAGTTGTATTAATATTTGCACATCTCATTTCAATGGAAATTATTTGGCCCTGCCCCTGAGTCATGGTCTATTGGCTTTGAATCTTATCCTTTACATGTTAAAGTTTGTGACTAGGTCAGTTTAAGGGGAACCACTAGTGGAAGGTCTATGATATTTTGTAGTTGTATCAGCATTGGCACATCTCATTTCAATGGAAATTATTTGGTCCGCCCCTTCACTCATTGTCTTGTGACTGTGAAACTTTTGCATAGTTTACAAGTTAAAGTTTCTGATAAGGTCACTTTAATACCAACCACTAATGGTTAGTCAATGATATTTAGTATGCAGAGGTATTAGCATTTGCATGTCTCATTTCCATGGAGGTAATATGGTCTGACCTCATCATTGTTCATCGACTTTGAAACTTTTGCATAGTTTACATGTTAAAGTATTGTCATTTCAATTTCAATAACTGCATAATACTATCAAAATCAAATTAAGGTGAGACATATCTCTGTGTAAAGGGAACCACTTATGATAAATCAATGGTATTCGGTATGCAGTTGTATTAACATTAGCATTTCTCATTTCAACAGAGAATATTTTGCTCTGCATCTTCATTCATGGTTCATTGAATTTGAATGTTTTGCATTGTTAATATATTCAAGTGTTGGCATTTTATTTTCAATAATTTAAATTAAATATAACTATAAAAATTACATAAAGATGAGACATATTCCTGTGTCAACAGTTTAATCACTAATGAATTCCCGAAAGTGTAATCATACTCGCACATCTAATTTCTTTATTTGCTATAAAATTTAATAAACATGTTGACTAATTTATGATATCTATTATGCCTCTGTAAAAGTTTAGTTATATAAAATATTTATTTGGAATCTGCACACAATCACGCAAATACATTCATATAGAATTTACCATTTGAAAGCAATGATGCTTAATATAAATTAAAGGTAAACAAGTGTACATAAACATTAACGAGATGGTTTGTATAGTATAGTTAGTATTATATTACCTCTCCAATTTAGGATCTGTAGTCTATAGCAATAATAATTACTATAACAGAATGTTGACAGGAAGGATATCAAAACTTGCTTTGGTTATTATTTGGCATTAGTTATCAACATTATTTATAACTTCAATCATGTTCATTAATAGACAAAATTAACACACTTCTGGCTAATAAACAAAATTGTCAAAAAAAAATATGACCTTGAATGATATATTCTCTTATGGTTGCAGCCTTTTATTGATTTCTTGCACAAAGATATTTCATGTATCACACTGCAGGGAGTATTATGAAATGATATTGCAACATTTCCATTGGTTATTTGTTAGGTCATTAATGATTTTTATAGGTCAAAACAATGAGATTTCTTCCATCATATTCAAAACACACACACTTTTCACCTGCAAATCTTATTTTTTCAAATTTTATTACATTCTGAAGCGTACAAAAAGTTTTAAATGTCTGATGTTAAAAATTGAACAGGTCATGTGATGTCATACTGGTATATAAAAAAGACTAGATCAACTAGTCACAGACTTTTCTTTTTAACACAAAAAGTTTACCGAAGTTTACCGATGTTTACCGTTAGAGAAATAGGTTTAACAACTCGTTAGGATTGGATATCGCTTGATATGAACTCTTGCTATTTAATTTAAAGATTCATTCATTATTATATTGAAATTAAATAACTCAAGTTGATATCAAGCGACATCCAACTCTCATTCATCATGAAACCTATAATTAACTTATTTTTGTGATAAGTAGCTGGTCTGCTAACCTCAAAAGTGACTGGAGTAAAGACAATAAGCTACTAAGACTTCTTTAGTGCAGCCACAAGACCCATGCAGAGAATTGGAGGGGTCAGCATTGAGCTATGCAGGATGTGTAAATATATTCAGTCTGGCATGCTCTAATTGGGTATGTTAAATCCAAAGCTCCTGTTGGTGATATCAAATTTATCTCTCAATTTTCCTGGTTGATTTATTTTTCAACAGTTTGGAGTCTGGTGATCAAAGTAGTGCTTGCTTACATATATTGATGAAACCTAGGCCTGTAACATTATGATGCCAAAAAATGAATACTTAGATCCTGTGAAAAAGTCACTGATGCATTCTACTACTTCTGTAAATATGGGACAACTGAGGACACTCAAGATTTAACTACTTCAGACATTTTTTTATTTATATATGTAAAACTGTTCACATAATTATGATTTACAAATATTTTTCATAAATACACCTTTCTTACCCCCTATTATATAAATGTGTGTCTAATTATCACAAAAATGACAACAAAAATGCAAACAGATATTCAAACATCGCAATTTTTCTTTCATTCTATAACAATTCAAAAGGAAGAGTCAATTTCACACTAAAATTCAAAGTAATCCAAAGGAATATCTTATCTCTGTCTCAAGATTCTATGTGTATTGAATTTATATGAATGAAAATTTCTGAAAATATTGCTTTTTACTCTTCCTAACAGTAGCAAATTGCCAATTAATAAAATCTACACAAGGGTGATGATAAAACCTTTACTTTATGTCGACATTTGTACTTGATGAATAATGTAAATACAAAAGTTCTGAACCTCATAAAAAGAATAAGAAAATATCCCTATATGGTCAATTTTGTTTAACACATGTTGAAATGACAATCCATCAGTTGTATAGTTTGTTCCAGTCTCATTTATAATGATCATGTAGAACTAATAAATAATGTGATCCTTTATTTTCCTGAAAGAAAAAATAAAATTGATTATATTTTCCCTGATAGTGATACAATGTTTTTTTTCTATTTTTTAAGCAGCCTTTATTCTTATTGACATTTTTCATAACAGCTTTTTTTTTTCTTTTCAAATATAATAATAGAACAGAGTTTAAATGTCACCTGCATTGCATATAATTTATTTGTCCCATTGTAAGAACTAAAAGGATAAATTTGTTGGTTCTTTAAAACTTTTATAAATATCTTAGAGAAATGTATGCCTACCACATCTCCTTATTTTTATATTGAGAGCCTTTACAATGCAATTTTTCATATAATTAATATTTCAAAGGGCACAACTCTTTTAAAAATTGTTGATATGTACTGATTTTTCAATCTTATCTGAGACATTGATGATATAAATCTGATATTAATTTGATAAAAATCTGGCAAGAATTGTTAACGTGAGAGTGCTAACAAGACTGGACACTTGCACAGACAGACAAATGCCTGGTATTTCTATGTCAACCACAAGGCATCACGAGGACACATGGGGACAAATAAGCAGTTAAAATGATTTATTTTTACTTTTATGTACATGTATTGTATAAAATATGCTATTAGTAGCTTTAATACTTATTTCTATTATTTATAAGTGCATGCATACATCTTAGATCATCTAGGTGATGTAACTATAATGTAACAACCTTGTTAAATACAGCCTTCTTTTTTAAAACATTGTTAGAAAATATCATTACATGTATATACAAACAATACAAACCTAATGTTTATCATGCTGTAACGGATGATGAATAATTTCTGGCTATTCTGTCAAATTCACTTTCCTTAAAAAAAAAAAAGTGTTATCAATTAAAATCATAAACTATGAAGTAAACATAAATCAGACTAATTGAGTTTTGTTCACTTTAATTATTGTTCAGATACAAAAACTGCATGCATATCTAAAAACAAATCAACTATATTAGTCCTGACCTGAAAAGACGGTCAACCAGAATGAAGGGTGAAACATTTTGGACTGGCAATGAATTCACTGATGGACATGAGGTGACCAGAGAAATGATTGCATGCATATTCAAGACAACTATATGTTAATTTCCATTCCCTGGTTTGTTCCTGGAATGACTGGTTGATTTCTAATTTTTGCATGCTAGATCACAAGCTAACAGTGCCAAAGAAACATGTCACCCTACGAAGGCATATACATTACTTTGAAGTGCACTGATCGGTCATTGCTTTTACTTTTTAGCTGCATGCTTAATGAGAGGGCATTCTATTACTAGGCTACAGAGCCTGAGATGTGGTTGTCTGCTTTTTGAAAACTAAGCCAAAAAAATCCTCTGGAACTGCATGAATAGGTCATCTTAATATCCTTCCAAAAGTTGCAGCAATGTTCTTTTTGATGTATACTCTTCCAACACACAGGCCATTGGATTTAAAATTCTCTTTTTGACTAGCCATGATATGATCAAGATTTTCAATAGAAAAAAAAAAAAAAAATGTGTTATCAAACTAAGAAGTAAACATAAATCAGACTAATTGAGTTTTTTTTTTTTATTTATTTCTATTATTTTTAAGTGCATGCATACATCTTAGATCAAAATCAAAAAATCAAAATACCAATTAAATGAAAAGAGAGTTGGATGATGTGCTATTGCAAAAGAAGAAACAAGATGCCAGGAAGGCATCAAAATTATAGGTAACATCATAACCTAAAGAAAAAAAAAAGTGAAGACAAGTAAAAATCCAGAGATAGGTTGCATTCGGTGATAGTCACAAATAAGGAAAGGAAAATGGAATTGGAATATGGCTGCAACACATGGAAATTTGATCATCTGTAATATAGAAATTATGTAACTGCCGTCCAAATTATGATGGTGTAAATTTTTGAACAGATGACTTCAACATACCATTTGGAACCCATTGTTTAGAAACTTATTGAAGCAGCAACCCTCTATCAATGAATCCTGATAGGAAAGACAAGCTCATTTCAACTAAGTGATATATACAGATTAATACATGGCCTTTTCCATATCTGCCCGGGTATCATATCAGCCTGGGGCTGATATGGGTCGAGGGATGATATAAGGGCCTATCTGGAAAAGGAAATGTATTAAACTTTAATCAAAAACTACCAATGTACAAATGCACCATGGCTGATATACCCATATCAGCCTAACCATATGACGTCACATAAGGCTGATATGGGTTATCAACCTGTGTGTGAATTTATGGCTACTTTACTTCTGCTCGTTACTCTTATGCAAAATCTATCATATTAATGCTAAGTATATGATGAATAGTTATAAAACTCCATATGCATGTGCTACTGGAAATCTTACTAATTCTCACTATGGATTCTTATGTGTAGGTTAAGGTTAGAAGCAGACCTAATTATATCTGCTGGATCCTTTATTTCAAATCTAATGGGATAGATGTGATCCCTAAAGTCACCATACTTTGGTAACTTCATGGTCCAAATCTAGAGAGAGCTAGCTTTGTCAGTGATTTAACTCATTACATGAACATCATTTAATTTACAATATATAAAACAGCAAAATCAATATCTCAATGTTTGAGAAAAAGTCTAAGATGTTTTAACTAACCTTATGTAGTAAGTCTTGAACAAATGGATGACTTCTGTGTGAATCTTTTAATTGGGATAAATATCTGTTACTAATCTGGAAAAAATAAACATTCATTGTAATCGCATTCACAAATAATCTACTAAAAATGACAGGGTTCTAGATTGTTAACATTCATATTGACTTAAAATTTCAAAGAAACCATTAAATTTTATGTCACTTTGGTAGATATTTGATATGGCAATTGTTCCGCTTATAAAGATACTGAACAATTTAATGACATGAAACAGACTATTTACATAACTGTCTGCAAGCTAAAGGTACACGGTTCTTAAGTTAAAACCATACTTAATTCATTTTTTTAATCTTTTATATAAAGTTATAAAATTTCAGTGTTCTAGGATTTTTATACATATGCAACTTTCCCTTGGAAAGTTGGTATCAAAAATTCACTTTCCCACAAGTTTAATGAACTTTCCCTGAATTTTTTACTATTTAAAAATGTTTTCATAATATTGTTATTCCTTTTAATGCATGTTTATACATGTAGTTCTACTTAAAATTATGAACTCTGTTATTTCCTATGAAATTAATTAGTTTGTCTAACTAGCTTGTGACTGTGTTGATAATTTAATGTCATGTTCATATAGATATGCAAAACAAGTGATAGTTCATATAAATGTGACATTACATCAGTAATTCAAATGTATTGGCACAAAAAAGGGATGATATAGTCAAACATTACACGCAAAAAATCACGAATTTGAGATATGGATATTAAATCTTTTACCGTTTGCGTTCCGGTTATTATTAAAGTTTTTTAGACTTTAGAACCCCTGTATAATTTACACCGACAACAACAATCTCGCTTTGAGACTTTGATTGAAATAAAAAAATACAAACGGTTACATTGATCATTTGATCTGTATGAAAAGGAAGTTTCTGTAATTTTATTTTACTTGCCCACGGACAACAAAGGTTTGAATTTCCACTTACCACGGTTGACAGGAAAGGGGAATTCTAGAACATTGAAATTTATATATTATTTGATGACTCTTGATATCTTTTGTGGTGTCAAATATTTAAAAAGTCTGCCCATCTTATTAAAATCTTTCATTTCATTGAAAATTTACTAGTGTATTTCATATGGCCTAAACAATTGTTGAATCCATTTTTTCACACAATAAATAACATGAATAAAGTTTAGTGTGTACAAGATAAGTGTACATAGAACTACCATATGTAAAAACAAAGCTTCTTACTCCATATTTACAAAATATTGTTTATATATTTATAATCTACAAACCTCAATAGATTTTCCTGTATGTTGTGTTAAAATAATCATGTTTATCAATGTTTCTGGGTTGTTTGAATCCTGAAATAAATAAGTAACATATCAGGTTAATGATTTTCTTTAAATTGTAAAAGTAAAACCAATTTGTAATTATTTGTTATATATCATTATCTGGTAAGGGATCTTTTTTATGAGTAAACAGTAAATAAAAAATAACATGTTTTTATTTATATGCAAAATTAAATTGGAACGACTGGATTTAAATTTATCTTAAAAAAAGAAACCATTACGAATATTCTACTATTTATATGTATAGGGACCAGAATGGAATGATGATTAATAAGTCTTGTATTTTAAACAGTTCTCTTAAGATTTGTACTAAAAACTCACACATCCAATTCAGATTTGACTAGAGTACTGTTGATGGCTCTAGAGTTTCCTTTGGGTATTTTTGTTTGAAGACTTTCCTCAAAATGTGGCAATTATGAATTCAATCAATTAAAAAACAGACCAAAGGAATGAAAAATATTCTCTGAACTGACTACTATTTGCTTATTTTTCCATGCATAGTCTTTATTCTTAATGCAGATTAAAATATTTTTTCCGAATGAAAAACTGAAAAATAATGGTTGAGTGTGAAGGTAAAATCCAATTATCTCCCTTTAATTCCTATTTATGTCCAACATTTACAATGTACCTTATCCATAGCTTCCTGTAATACAGATTCAGCATCATCAAACTTTCCTTGGGCCATATAACATGCTGCTTGGCCATTCAGTAATAATGGTGTAGCGTTATGTTTGTCTGACATTTCTTGGAAGATATAATATGCATCTTGATATTTGTCACCTCCCTGCAATTACAATATTATGATGATATTTAAAATGCTATTAGTCTACTGCTGTCAGACCTTTTCATACCTTTTTGGTGACATGAGCTAACAAAATGTTTAAAACTATACAACAGTTCATGGGTAAAGTTATGAAAATAACTATTTCTTTTACCCCTAAACCATATTTTAACAAAATTTATACAGATACCGTAGAAAGGCTTGTATAGTCCGCGGTTTTATTCTCCAAAATTGGACCTTCCAGACGGGGTGCGGACTATAGAGTACAATAAGCAAGAAATAAGAGAAAAATTTCAATTTCGCGGTCGAGGTGGTTTGTTTACGTTCCGCCATCTTTGTTATTTCTATTGTAGAGGGCGCTCTTATCATTTTTCAAACTAATAATTTTAACTCATCCATATTAATAAGTTATTTCTATTCAGTATCAAATATATACTGCTAAATATAAAAACTAAACCTTTCATTACAAATTTCTCGTTTCTTTTCAATGCATTGGTTGAAATAAACTGGTATCTGCTCGATTGAAACGATACAAACATAGTGAAAAAGACAACCGTAAACCAGCTTAGAATTTGTAAACTACAAAACGAAATCGGTTATTGTTCGTTCCGTTTTGGTGTTTCATACTGACTAATATGGTTTGTATTAGCTTAAGACCCTTCAAACATTAATGTGATAGATATATTAAAGACTGTTTTACAAAAGGATGGAACTGTTTTACTTTCAAAGTCGTATTATAGTGATATCTGTTATGTACGGATTTCGACTCTCACCGGTTAATTTCTTCTTTTACACGTGCTTTTTAAACTTCCTGTTTAAACATACACAAGTTTCTAAATTGTTTTTTAAGTGAATTAAACTTATTTTAACAATCATGAAGCGTTCTAGAATCCTTAACAAGCAGTTTCAGCTTCTGTTTGATGATGGAAAACAGGTTTTTCCAAGAAAATACCGCAAACGACCGCACAGGATTTGAAATTACCGGAGTTTCATTAGACCTTTTCTAACAGTTACAAAAAGTTTTTTTACCTAAAATTTCGTGGGGAGAAGGGGGTGCGGACTATGTACCACTGCGAACTATACAAGCCTTTCTACGGTAGACCAACCTTAAAATATAGTTTGATTCCAATTTTTAACCCTACCATCATAAATTTTGTAATATATAATTAGGTAGGTGAAATACATTTTTCTCTCTGAAAATGATCATATATTCCATAAATAAGCAATAGAAAACCATGCCAAATTATTTTGGTTTGTGAAAAATTGTTTTTTACAGCCAATTACTATGTGTAGGTAGGAAGACGTGAAACACCTATTATTTTAATTTTTGCCTTATTCATTTGCAGAGACTTAAAATTTTTAACTACACAAGTTAGATCTGCATTCTATCTTCTGAACATAAGTAATGAAATTATCCTATACTAATATCAATGAAATATTTTACATTGGACATTAAGGAAACAACAATCAATCAATATCCAACACTATGTACTAACCACTGATAAATTAAACCAAGCTTGTGCTAACTGTGTCAATACACTGTCTTCATCTATTTCTTGCATTCTTTTCAATTCTTTCCTGAAAAATATAAAAAATACTGTAAATAATTGGCATAAAGTAGTCCTCAAAATAGTTCTGCATCCTAAGAAGTCAAAAATTCAAACTTCTGTGTACATAGATGCTTGAGATTAAGGATTTTTTTAAAACAAAAACAAAATGTCCTTCTTATAAACTCATCATAGATACCAGGATTGAAATTTTGTATTAGCGCCAGATGCGCGTTTCGTCTACAAAAGACTTGTCAGTGACGCTCGAATCAAAAAAGTTAAAAAGGCCAAATAAAGTACGAAGTTGAAGAGCATTGAGGACCAAAAATTCCTAAAAGTTTTGCCAAATACAGCTAAGGTAATCTATTCCTGAGGAAGAAAAGCCTAAATCATTCATTTGATAATTTCACATTTGATGATTTATATTCAATCATCAAAATATTAGCAAAGTAAAGAAATGGTTGAAATAGATAAGACCCTACACAAACTAGAGAACAAATAACATTTAAAATACTGTAAATTGAGTAATTATTGCAAGATTTTTATTAATGTAAATAATATCGCAATAATAAAACTTGTATTCTGGTGTCTGATGCATATATTTTTGTATGAAGCTTTTCCTGAAATCACAATAGTTGATCTGGCATTTTTGTCCATTCTTCAAAAAATTGCAATAACAAGAGGCTGTCGAGTGACAGCAAACCGGATTTTCCTGCAGAGGTCGAACCCTGAACAGTTGAGCAAGTATGGACACAACATTTAAGCTTAAAACAGCTCTGAATTTGGATTGTGATTGAATATTTAAAATAGATTATTATCTAATTAATAATGAAAATGATTTTTGCAAATCTGAACCCCAAACAGGATCATGTAAAAATTAAACATTTACACACACAACAAAAATAAAATACCACTTAACAACTGTGACATCTACCTTCATAACACACATGACTTAAAAAAATAGTTACAAAGAAATTTTGATGTTATCATTTGTTCATGGAATAAGTTTGAGTTATTTCCCTTTGAACAGAAATATGGTTAAACATAGTACTCAAACATTAGATATGATTAATAGTTCTCTAAAATTAGATATGATGTAACACAATGTATATCTATTTTCAAGTTATATTCAAATATAATTAATAGTTCCAAATATTTTTTCTTTCATTTGTCACAAACTAATACAGATCTGCAACTTATCTATGATCAATGTCAACAACTTTAAATGTAATGAAATATATCCTATAATAAAAATAGATTATAATCTAATTAAAGGAGTTCACTTCATAAAAGAAAATATATATGTATAAAGCATTCAGAAAATTAGTTTATACAGAATAACAAACAAACCTACCACAAAATTCTTTAAACAATTTACCAAAGAAAAGAAAAAAAATATTCAAAATGTCATTTATCATTAATACAATCTCTTTTAAAAATCTTTTAAAAAATTTCCCTTTGTAAAGAAATGGATTAATTCATCAAAAATTGAATTCTTGGAAAGGGCTATAACTGAACAAGGAGAAAAGCTAAAATCGTGAAAATTGAACTTGACCTTCATTTAGTCACAGGAAACAACATATCTAAATTTGAAAAAAATTCTTCAAAGCGTTTTCATGTAAATGAACGGACACTGTTTGGCTGCCTGCCCGCAGTACATCCCCAAATCAATAACCGATTTTTACTTCAAAAATCCGGTTAAAAAATGCACACAATAATTTATGAATTTACAGTACACAAAAGACATTAAACAGCTTAGCATGAGTTCTGTATAAACTTATAAACAGACCTTTATTAATCAAATTAAGAATTTGAAATGGTTTGATAAAGAAAAAAAAATTGGTTTAATCAAAATTATTTTTTTATTTACTACACTTTGCACATTAATTTACTATACTTTCCACTATTAATATTCAAATAAATCATTTGTGAAAATAAAGCATGTAGGCTTCTTTCATATACAATTCATAGTTTTAAATAATTTTTAATCTGTATCATTAAGTTTACTCCCATTCATGTAGGAATACCACTCGTTTTCTGCTACAATGAGCAAATTATAAGCGTCAAGGCTTTTCTCCAATTTCATTAATATATTATGTTTGCAAGAGTATAGACAGTGCTACCGTGCTTCTTTGAAAGGAGAATAACTTTTTATCCAAATGTTATTTGAAGAGTCAAATTGGGTATTCATGATACGATTTACACACAAACTTTTAATATAAAATATTATTGATCTAATAATAGATGAATTACCTCCCCAAATCAATTCTGTCCAATTTCAGTAACATCTGTATAGCTAACGCAATGCTGAAAAAGATATAAATGTATATGAAATCTCTTCTTCTCTTGTTAGTTTTAATTCAATATGGATGATTATTTTCACAAAAGATATTGCACAAAGTTTTTGTATATATGCTCCTTAGTCAAGTTTTATGGATTCTATCTCAAACACATATATTAGATTATAAACAAACTGGTCAATTTTAATATATTTCTTTCGTACAATACAAGTCAAGATATCCTGAAACCCAGATGTGTATTCACACATTCATTGGCCTGTCAAAAATCAGTTACCTGGTTAGTGATTGTCTTTGAGTAATTTCTTAATGTTTTGGTTTTTTTCATTTAAGGAATTTGGTTCTGATGGCAGATCTTTAAATTTATTTGCAACTTGTCTAGACTATTGGCAAATAGGAGCTTGACATACTGTAAACCAACTTATTTTCGCGCATACTTTATATCATGTTAAGTTCTTTCTAGTCAACTTCGCGACGATATATTTCCACAATCTTTCTCATTTTCTTGATATATATTTATATAATGCAAGATCCAAGTTTTACATAAATGCGAAGATTTAAATTTGTGTTATTTTTCTACTCACAAAAGTCACGAAAATAAATTGCTTGCGAAAAATTAGTTAGTTTACAGTATTGTGTAGAAACTTGTCCATTGTTCAATACTGTACGCTGACCACTAGATGCCTTTTCATTTTTGTGTTGTGTGGTTGCTGGACCATTATCTTACATATATACCACATATTTCCCTTACTTTTTTTCATGATGATGGATGGCTGTTTACGCCCAGTGGCATATAAAATGCATTATCAAGACAAGAACATGTTAATGTGATCTGAATATGAACCTTGCTTAGTACTAGACTGATACGCTGAGCCAGATTTTAACATACTATTTCAGAAGGTGCCTGCAGGTAGACATGTAACCTTACTTAAACAATATTCTGTCTCTGCGCCGAACAGTCTTTGCTCTTACTCCTTAATGCAGCATGCTTAGCGGAGAAGCAGCAAATACTTATTTTAAAGCCTTGGTTTAACCCGGACAGGGATCTACCCTTCTTATATTCATGACAAGCTTTTTATTGATCTCTGTGTCATTAACTTTTGTAGACAAAACTAATAAAACCTAAGAAGTTTGAAACTAATAATTTCTTCAATGTTTTTTTCTGTACCTGGCTCAATAAATGGGCATTTTTGTTCAATCAATCAACTGAAAACATTGCAGATATTCTTACAACTTAATTGTTATATCATAAGTACAATAGCATAAATAATACAGTATGCTTACTAATAAATATTTTCAGATATATTTCAAACTATTACTATACCAAACAATTTATATAAATTAGATTTGACTAGATTTCAATTTTAAATTTTTTTTCAACTACTTCCATAAATTTAATATTTTATGAAACATAACCTGCTTTTAAAGCATAAACATTATAACTGTTATCATTTAACAATAATCCAAAACAAGTAAGCAAAAACTATCAACTCACCATTCTAATGCATCTGAGGGATTCAGTACTCTTAAAGCTGCATCATAATTCTGAGGAGTAAAATTTAAAGCTGTTAAATAGGTTTTTTTCTTCTACAATCTTGAAACATTTCTAAATCAAAATATGCTTATAAATGCAGAGTATTAACTTCTACGACATTAGGTCTCTGGTGGAGTGTCTAATTGGCAATCAAACAACATCTTCTTATTTTCATATGAAATAATTCTAGATACATATAAGTTTAACTTTAAATGTAACTTCCACATTTCATTTCTATACGTTGATTTTAAAGGTAGCCGTTAACAGGAAAAATGTTTTGAGAGTCTGAATAATAATCTATTTCTGTAGTATCTCTTTAATTAATTCATTTATACAAGAATCATTGAAAGTATGTTTGCACAAAGGAGTAGGTTCGATAAGCCCCTAAAATGACCCCTATTTCTAGCTAAATTTCAAAATATGATATATTGACCAATATGTCTATTTGTTGAACATTTACGTACTTGCTTTCTATTCATGACATCACAAATAGCACTCATTTTGATTTTCCACCAAAATTCAATGAAAACTAGTAAATTTCCTTTGATTTTTTGGACAGGAAATATAGAATGTATGTGTCGACAAAAAAGATCTTTTAACATAAAGTTTGTTATGGCATTTTAGATATCTGACTTGAATATTTAGTTTGTCAAGTCCTGCGCTCTATGTTTCCTAGGCCTGAATCATGTTAATTTAGTTAAATTCTAGACGATTTTGTCAAATTTCCCAAAAATCTCTATTTTTGACATATTTGGGGTGTAATAATCAATGCTTTTTAAAATAAAACTTTGACAAAATACTTTCTTATATGTCTTTTTATTAACTTAAAACATTTTTTATCTTGAAACATTAAACTTAATAAACGAGGCCAAATATGGCACTTATCGAACTTACTCCTTTACTAAAGTACTATTTGCTCACAGCACTATTATGAATTCCTGGCCAGCACAGCATGCTTATAATTCAATTGACTAGGTAGGGATGCATGTAAATTTAAATTCAGGATTAGTTTATGAGCAAGCACCAGGTACCCCCTTTGAATCCACCACTGAGAAAGTTTACCTGTTCATGAAAGTATATAGAAGCAGCCATCACCAGGAATGTTGTATTACTGATGTCTACATTTGCACTCATTCTACTGTCTAAGTCTCTGACTATAGCATCTCTGTAATTAAATTATTAAATAAGTTTTTAAACAAACTGTAGAAATGAAAATAAATTCATAAATTACACATATTTTATTCATCCTCTTATTTTCACATGTTATCATTCCTTAAATTATTTCTTTTTTTTATACCCCCAATAACAGTAGAAAATCAATATAACGAAAAATCAATGAATTAATGAACTAAAATTTGTTAACTTTTTTTACTTTAACAGTTGTGCTTGCACATTACTATGTTCTTGTTCTGACAGACACTGCTATGTTGTAAGTCGTACAATTTCCCGCAAATTTGTATATATCTGATTGAATACCAAAAAAACTAATGACAACAATACAATGAAAATAAAATTCTGAATACAGACTTTGTCCTCTTTTACACCTTGCTCATAATAAGACATACACAAAACCATAGCCATGGAATACAGAGTTGTCTCCATTATTCAATACTATACCTCTTAGACTGATTAGATAGGTAGTCAGCAAAGAGCTTGACGGCTTGCATTTCGTCAGGATGTGCTGCATTTATACCGTCTAGAACAACTCCATATTTCCTTTGTGCAATGTAAGCTCTGTACATAATAACATCTTTATCCACCTTCGACTTTGGATTATTTGTCTACAATATAGAAAATTATTATATACTAACCTAACTAAAAGCAAAACAAAAACCATATATTGATTTATACTCTTTTATTTGAGTAATGGAATACCTACAATTATTTGAATTTTTGTAAGAAAAAATATGTGGTGTTTCCTGTTAGGAATTTGAAAAGTGGTACCTTTGGTCTTATATATATTCTAAATGGATAACTCTATCATACAGTTAAGTCATGAAAGTCTTATAATCTTGTTTGTCCAATAGTCCATGTAGTTCATTTATGGAACATTAAATGAGCAGACTTACAAAAATGAGCTTATTGACCAGTGTTATATATATATTTGGCTACTACACCTTATAGATTTCAAGTGAATCCCTGACAACTCGCCCCAACTTTCTACCAAATTGCCCCACTCATGTAAACCAACTGGCCCCACTCATGTTAACCAACTGGCCCATCTTATGAAAAGGGTTTAAATAACGCTGAATTTAGGACTGCAAACTCGTCCCATTCATGGAAAAACATTAAATCTGACTGAATTTGGGCCTACCAAATCGCCCCACAAAGAAAAGTAGTTTTATCCAGATGATTTTAGGACGACCAACTCGACCCACTATTGAAAAGTAGTTTAATCCCGATAAATAAAGGTCTGCCAACTTGTTTTGAATTATTGCTACATCAAGTACTATTTTTTAATCTGATCATGCTGATGGAACTTAAATAAATACAACAGATTCATAATTATTAATAAAATATTGCCAATTTTATCTTAAGAAATGAAGCATCATTTAATTTCAATCAGAATCATATATTAAATTTTCATTTTCATTAATATAACATGTGGTTTTTGTCTATTGTTATTTTAGCATTTCATTTGCGGCGATTATGCAGATTAAACTTCATATCATAAGTTGGCAGAGTTTGCAGACCTTTTATTTATCTGTATTAAACTACTTTTCTTAAGAGGGTTGAGTTGGCAGGCCTAAATTTAGTGGGATATGAATTCTTTGTTAGTGGAATGAGTTGGCAGGCCTAAATTTAATAATTTTTAATAGAGGGGTGAATTGGTAAACAAGAGTGGGTCGAGTTGGTCTGAGGCAATTCAGCAGTTGTAGTGTTTCCTACAGGTGGTTTTGGCGTGCTATGGCACCCTGCCGTTTTTTTGATGCACTGCCCTTTTTAGGGAAATAAATGGGGAATGTGTCCATGGGACACAGATGATGCCACTACTTGCATGTAACTTTATAAAGGGACTTAACTCAAGAACGGTAAAAGCGACGCTACCCAAATTCGTACTTGATCTGATATAGCTTTGATAAGTACAAAAAAATCAAAAACGCTTCCAAAAAAAAAAAAAAATATTGAAAAAATGAGGAATAGCACAAGAATGTGTATAGTAAGTCTTGCTATACAAATCCTTGAATTGCCTTCAACATTTTGTACAGGAATGAACCAAGGTAGCTTTGATTGTTATAAACATATGAGATCCAAAGGTATTTTGCACTAATTCTTTTGTCCAGCTAAAAAGCAATGCAATGCATATGCTCTTGGTCATGCAAAGTCCACTTTCACAACACATTCTTAGACATTCAGCCTCAGTGATCCTGTATTAAAGTTTAAAACTGGAGTTATTGAAATGAAGCAGTTGCACTATCAAGATTTTATTAGCATTGTCTAGAAGTGATACTTTTATTACAAAAAGGAATTAAATTAATAACCTAATACACATATCTTTATTTCTTACCAATAAATATGAAACAATGGTATATTTTGATTAAATCCCTATCTATTAAAGTGTCTTTATATATATGTAATAGTGCCCTAAAAGTGTAGTCCTTTGCGCAAAGGGTGCACCTAAAGTGTAGCCAATCACGCTAAGAGTGCCCTCAGAGAAAAAAATTACACTGCCCTTTTCAAAAGCTGCAGGAAACACTAAGTTGTTGCTTTCATATCAGGCATTTGGGATCTCACTTTAATATTAGCAACAAGAAGAATAATTTAGCAACAAGATAACTTATTATTAGGGACAAGAAAACAAATTTAATATCAAGAAATCTAGTTATATAAATGTAAATTATTTCAAATAAATAGATATAGAGACAAGCATTAAAGTGTGCGTTTTTCATTTACTTGTATTTTCATTATTTCATTATACTGATACATTTGTAGAATAACATAAATACAATGTATTTGTTCATGCAAGAAAAAAGTTTTGTTTTTTTATCATATACATGTATATCATGTATATGACCCAAATTATTGTCTAAAATGCATAAAATGTTAAAATATCAACATCGTCTAGTATAGTTAAGATTCATTATGTATGTACATGAGTGTCTGAAGGATTAGCTCCTCCCGGATGCTCTGATATTTAGAGTAATTGCCATGTGTTTTTATTTACATAATTTAATCATCAATTAACTCTCTGTTGAGGCAGGATTCTGATTCATGGATTGTTTCAAAATGTTTAACATTTGTTTACACTAAAAATTCCCTACAAGACTGCAAGTGCTACTAATTACAACAACATTTGAATTTTTTTAAAACAACACATACATGAAATAAATTTTTCTTGTTGCTAAATCTGTCTTCTTGACACTTATTTTTTTTCTTCTTGTCGCTAATTAGTGAGACCGGGCATTTATATTCCATAATCTACATTTATACCATTACTGGGAATCCATAAGGTAATCCTGTGAAGTCACAAATAAAACTGTCTGACACCACAAAGCAAAAGTGATTGATGTACGACATCAATAGTCCAAGTGTTGCACATTCCAAAATAGGGAATTTATGTACATGTCAATCTACAGAAATATAAAATACCTCAGATTAACCCTTTGATTCTGCCGAAATATCTAAAGGTGGGCAAACAGGGATTTGATGAGCAGTCAATAAAAAAGCTCTGAACTTCTAAACCCCAAAAAGATTTTTTTTTTTAAATGTGTATGCTGGCTTTCCTGCCAGCTGAAACGAAGTAACAATCTGAAGATAGGTAAAATAACAAAAATTCCCAACTCCAAGGAAAATTCAAAACGGAAAGTCCCTTATCTGCTTATCAAATGGCAAAATCAAAAGCTCAAACACATCAAACGAATGGAAAACAACTGTCATATTCCTGGTTTGGTACAGGCATTTCCTTTTTGTAGAAAATGGTGGATTAAACCTGGTTTTATAGCTAGCTAAACCTCTCACTTTTATGACAGTCGCATACAATTACATTATATTGACAACAATGTATGAACAAAACAAACAGACATAAAATTATAAGGGGACGAAGTCCCCTATTACAGTAGAAAAATCAATAAAAAAAAAAAATCGGGAAAATTTCCCGAAATTTTCATTGTACTAATGAACTCAAAATCGTTAACTTTTTTTTGTAACTTTTTTAATTCCCGCATTTGCGCAGAAATCTGCTTCCTTCTTCCGGTCTCGTTTGTCATGAGACTTTGAGTGAAATATATAGTTATCAGTCCAGTAAAATATAGGAAGGAACACAATAACAATTTCATTTCTAATTATTCTTTGATATGAAAAAACGTTACCTGATGATAGCGTTTCTTTGTTTACATTGAATATGACGTCATAACTAAAATAACGTCACAACTAAAATCCCTAACAACAGAACCAAAATCGGAAACGATACGGTATTTCCGTTTCTTTTTTAAACGATTTAGAACTTAAAATATATTTGAATTAAAAAAAATAATTTATATAGACTTCGTCCCCTTTCACAGGTAATGCCTGCATCATATTAGGTAAAAATGTCAAATATGACTATTATGAGGCTTGCTAAAGGCAGGTAAGACATTTTTTTAACACAAAGACGATTGGAGTGATAAAGTACCTTTAGTTTAGGTGCCTCATTTATACATAGTTGATAATTTCCAGTATAAAATGCAGTTCTTATTTCGAAAAGTTCGTCAACATCGGTGTGTGACATGTTTGCAACGATGATGTGGAAGTCGGAAATGACAGTCTTGGTCTTTTTAGTGCTTTAGAATGAATCAACTTATAACCATATATTGATTTAAATTCTAAATAGACTGCAACG
Source organism: Mytilus californianus (assembly GCF_021869535.1). Lineage (NCBI taxonomy): Eukaryota > Metazoa > Mollusca > Bivalvia > Mytilida > Mytilidae > Mytilus > Mytilus californianus. The sequence continues at coordinate 51,367,225 of NW_026262679.1, read as the reverse complement.
TTCTAAAATTCATCTCCAGACTTTTTTCCTGTCCGTCTTTCAAGGGGCATTTTGGTTTCAAACATTTCTAAAAGCAGAATTATGAAATAATATTTCGCGTTTAGCAGTAAGCAGGGTCTGGATGGGGTTTACAGAATAGAGAGTAATGGGGAAATACTACCTAATAATAAACAAAATAAAACATTAAAGAATAACGGGGTGCTAAAATCAGAGACATATATATCATAGGTGTCTGGCTAAAATATAAAGAATAGAGAATATTGGGTAAAATTAATAAAGAAAAAGAGAATTATAGCTTAAAATTAAAGAATACACAATTGAAAGACCCCCGCCCCAACTCAGACTCTCGGTAAGTTTGGCTCAATTTTGTAAAAATTAACAAACTCAAAAACATCGATGGTCCAAGTCAATAATTCAACTCATTCCGGAATCCGTATTCATGAGAAAGTCTTTTTAACCCTTAACTGGGATGGACTGCACATGGGCTAAGCATGTTTAGCTAAAAAAGAAAAGAATATCAACATTGAAAAGTGAAACAAGGCTGCCACCGGGAAGATCCCTTTCGTTGACTATTTTCTGCTATCAAAAAATCATTTCTATACAAGTTAAACGATGATTTACATTTTGTTTTAAATCTATGACATAAAGTCAAACAGACCTAGAAAAAATCGTCATTATACGATTACACGTGTTTGCCTGTGTATTTATATTCATTTCTATATTTATGTTTACATAAAGTCATATGAACTACCGAAATTTTCAGAGATCTACTCGATAGTTAATTGTGAGCCATAAAAGTGTCCTGTGAAAAAGTGTCCATCTGGACACTTTTTCACAGAAAAGGTATATCTAAATGTGTATGATGCTGTGAAAAAGTGTCCATTCAATCGGACATAATTTCGTGGTAAAATACTATTAAATTCTGTCCTTTAATGGTTGATTTTCAATAAGAGAACACTTTTTCATAGTAAAAAGTGTCCTTTAAAGGGAGATAATAAAAAAGTCACTGAAATGTTTTAGCTATATTTAATTTTCTATTACTAAAACAAACCAATTAAGAACCAGTTATAATTTGATATAAACATAAATGGAAGGTGTTGAATTCCAAAGCATTTTCAATTATCTTAGCTATAAAGATGTGGACAAAAAGTATCCACCAGCCTCAACAATTTTGTGTCAACTAACAATGAGAAAAGAAATATCAGGAGAAAAGCATCCAACTATAAAATAGTTCATATTAAGTTCTATTAAATGTATTACTGTTTTTTGTGTGTACTAGTACATGTTTTACATGTATAATTTATGTTTAATTACACATGGTGATGATCACATTTTGTATGAATTCAATACTCCAGTTTACATGCCATGTTTTAATAGAGACAAAACCCCCATGCTAATTTTAAAACTTTCAATTTAGATAAAGAACTGAAGCTATGTATACATTTTGTAGGTATTGAGAGTGGACACTTTTTCACGTGAAATACTGTCCTTTCTATGAAGGAAACTTTTTCGTATGAAATATTGTCCTTTCTTTGAAGGACACTTTTTCATATGAAATATTGTCCTTTCTTTGAAGGACACTTTTTCACATCTGTGGACTCGATTTCATAGGTAAATATCGTCCTGACGATATTTCATAATAACATTGTGTCCGTGGACACAATTTACTGTGAAAAAGTGTCCGGTAGACAGAATTTCATGGCGGACAATATTTAATCCTACATAATTGTATGGCGTCTATTTTGAAATACACACCAAATGTTGATACATTCGAGTTCATGAATTGTAAATTGTTTCTTTAGTGCTTTTTGTAATTTTGATATTTTTGAATGAAGAGTGTTAACTTATTCACGTTTGTTTTGGTTTGTCTTCAGTATTGCTGTATATTCTTTAAAATACCACAGATATATAAAGAACTATTTGACTCTGGAAATGATTTCACACGTCCCATGACATTTTTATGTTAACTACGGTAAACAAGCCGTAAATACCACAATGATCCGGCATTGATTTATGTTTAGTCAACATTGTTTATTTCCGAAAATATCAAGTTGCGAAAACAAGACGATTTCACCACTGATTCACCAGAAAACCATGTTGTTTTACTTAAAAGCATGCATACACTAGAACCGAAAGTCAGCATAAAGTTTGAAATGATATATGCCAAGATGAAAAATGTAAAAGACCAATGCTTAAATGTATGAACCATATTTTCTGTGATATTTTTGCGGGTTGGGACCAATCCCCCCAAAACAGGTCAGGAATAACCATTAATTGGTGGGTTATAATTTATACCTCAATTCAGGTATAATCCACCATTTGACATATAATGGGATACACCAGATTGAGGTATAATGCAGTTTTTATCAAAAAAAAAAATTTTGAGATATCTTGGAGCATCTTTTTGCATTTACCATAACAAGCTTTGATGACCACTTAGTGATGACATGTAATTGATTCTGGCACTTCATGCTGTATTTTTTTTAGAGAAACCTTATTACTAAAATGACCCTCCTTTTCCTACTATAAATTCTGAGTTTTCATCTATTATATATTATTTTTGTTCTGTAGTCTCTTCCTATCCATTTCGACTAACAAATCTCAAAGTTGGAACTGATGCAGACTTAAGGAAACCAATTGTTAAAACCCATCAATTGGTGGATTATACCACATATTGAAGTATAATACACATTTTTCAAAACACAGCACAGGAAGTGAGAAGCAATTACATGTCACTAATGAGTACTCATCAAAGCTTAAGATGGTATATGCAAAATGATGCTCGCATGTCTCTTTAAAAAAAATTATGATAAAAACTGCATTATACCTCAATTGGTCTATCTCACCATATGTCAAATGGTGGATTATACCTCAATTGAGGTATAATCCTTCAATTAATGGTTATTCCTGACCTGCAAAATATGGGTTATAATAATCCATTTCGGGTATTACAACATGTAATTTCATCCCCTTACTTAATATTTCATGCATAAAATATCAAGAAATAAATTGGGAAAGTGTATAAAAAAAAATGCAAGTTATACACTGTTCACACTAGGGACTATATTCGTAGACAACGAAAACCAAAGGACGATAACTGTGTCCTTGGACCATATAAATTTATTATGCAAAAAAGTGCAAAAAATCATATTTTTTTAAAATTAGCAACAATATTGAACAGTGTTTTTGTTTTGGTCAAAAGTGATAGTATCGACTTTTCTAATCCCCTTTGGGATTCATTGTCCAGAGCATATTTCTGACGTGGCCACCCACTGATAATTGTGCAGAATACAGTATCTCAAAAGGGTTATGACTTCTTCAGAAAATGAATAAGTTGCTACATTTGTAGATTCATTCCTTTGAAAAACAGCGTCTTCTAAGTATTCAAAATCATAAATATTCCTGTATACAGAAAAATTGTGAACCAAAAGTTGTTGCCCTTTATTTAAGCATTTGTAAAACTTCCCATCAAATCCCAAAAAAATTTTTGGGAACAATAAACTTATATCCAATTTCAGGAATTATAAACAAACAGGATATTATTAACCATTTTGGTGAATGGTGTCCCTACCCAAGGATCTATACAAATCCTTGCCCTACCTGATTTATTTTTGTATTGCCAAACCATCTTATTTATTTACTTTATGGTTAATCAATTATCTGAGTTTGGTTAATTGTAATTTTTGTGCAACCTGATGCTAACTTTGATTTTGTTTATTCTCATTTAAAATTCTCTTAATTCATTGTGTTAATCCAAAAAAATCATGATGATAGACATTCGTTTTTCTCAAATTTAGGGATAAAATTATATTTTGCTCATTTTGTAGCAACCTACAAGCTCCTCCATTTTTGAAATATTTCATCCATGAGAGGCTTTTGTAAATTTAGATTATTGAGCAAAACATACTAGAAAAATTAACTTTTTAACAAATTCAACATTGCTTTTATTCAATGTTGAACTAAAAAATGCCAATTATTTTTGTGTAAAGAGACACACTATTTGAAATTCTCTTCAAATTCCTAATAGAATTACAGATTCCTAAACATATGTATTACAAATGTATAATAGAAATTGATTAACTTACTTAAATCTATAAAAATGGTTGACTACAAATAAGAAGATGTGGTATGAGTGCCAATGAAACAACTATCCATCCAAGTGCCAATGAAACAACTATCCATCCAAGTCACAATGTGTAAAAAGTAAACAATTATAGGTCAAAGCACGCCATCAACACGGAGCCTTGGCTCACACCAAACAGCAAACTATAAAGGGCCCCAAAAAAGACTTAGTGTAAAACAATTCAAACAGGAAAACCAACGGTCTAATCTATGTAAAAAACGAGAAAAGAGAAACACTTATGAACCACACCAACAAACGACAACCACTGAACAACAGGCTCCTTACTTAGGACAGGTGCATAAAAATGCAGCGGGTTTAAATGTTTTAAAAGGCGCCAACCTTCACCCTAACCTGAAACAGTGGTATAACATTACAACATAAAACAACACACAATAAAATATTAATTGAAATGGCTTAACTAGATCAAAAAGACAATACACAAAAACAAGTAAATATACACTGAACGAATAAGTTTGATCTATGACTCAATATAAATAAAAAAGATGTTTCAATGTCAAAAAGACAACTTTAACCTAGGACAAAATGGAGTTAAATAAAGAAATGTACATAGGTAAATTTAAATATAATAATTTGGTTCTTAGGAGTACAGAATCATTTTTTACAAAATAAATTTGTTATTCATGGTACGAGTACAGAAGTGAAATTTTTTTTCGTCATACTAAATACTTATCAAAGGTGGTACGTATTAAAAATAGTAAGACGAGATATAACACAAAATAGGTAAATGTTGAATAACAGAAATGCATTACAAATTATGTCAACAGGTCAAATTAACACGAAAGTTCGATTTGAGAGTACTCACAGTTACTGAAAGCTAATTAAAAGCCAAAAACAATTAATAATAAAAAATCATGCATCAGAGACTAAAATCTATTAAAATACATCCCAGGCAGGGATTTAGTGTTTTAACGCCATGGACAGTCAAAGAAGACATGACTTGTGCAATGCCAAAATAGGATTCAACCTTATAATAAGCTTTTTATGTTTTTAACCCAAAGAATTAACTTGATAAATATTTTTTTTCATTAAAAGCTTTCTTTCTGTTAAAATGTTCAACTCTAGAAGTTAAAAAGAAAATGGATGTGTTTTGAATTATCAAATCATTTCTATTTTAAAGACCTGCCATTTAAAGGGAAACAAATCCATTGTTTATTTAAATAATTATCAGATATTCTCCCTGATTGTTCACCATTTTTCTATGTAATTTTACATGTTGTCCATATTTAATAGCTTATAATTGTGTTAAAAATATTCATAAAACAAAACCATTTATCACAAGCAGTTAACTCAAATCACACACACACTGCTCTAGCATAAACAAAAGGATAATAGATGGTAAGTTAACAAATCTATCTTGGATAAAATGAAAAAGACATTTGCATTTGCCATCACCACAGAAAAGGGCATGTCACATGACACATCAGAAGATCGGGCATGATGCTATGTTGTGCTTTAAACCCCCCCCCCCCCATTGAAATCCTGAGAAGTTGGCAGGTTTGTGTGTAGATATTATTTTTTTACTTCCATATATCCCCTGTATGTAGAGTTGCCATCTATAACTCATTAGGTGCACATCATTTTCTATATATTATTTTACTTGTGTACTCCTCCGCCATTATAAATCGTTTCTCAAATACTTCAGGTTATTATTGCAAGTCATAACCCTTGACTTTTCTTGCTGACGAGAGAACAATGAGTCAACCGAAATCAATGAAGTTGCCGACTGCAAGGATGCCACCAGTGAAGGCAATGCTTGAGAAAGGAATCCCAGGCTTGACGACACTTGATGCTATTATAACAGACTTGGATCAACAGTTAGAGGCAAAGAATAAACAGTAAGACAATAAAACTATGACTTCATTGTAATTTGTTTTTCTAGAAAATTTACACACAACTCTTTTCGTACAGCAATTTGCAATGAAGGTGTTGGGTATATTTCAAAGAGGCAGTAACCTAATGTTACAAAAAATTGAGGTAAAAACATATTTTGCTTCCCAATTGATATGGTTGTTTAACCTGCATAATAACATTGAAAATAAAGTTAAAAGCATGTTTACCTTAATAAAAAGAAATGTTTCCATGACAAGATATGTAGAATTAAACTGGATTAAGAAATGATAAATATCAGGATTTTTTTTACCAATTTTTTCTTCATATTAATCTCTTTCAAGTTGGTGGTGAGTCTGGTGACAGAGAAGTTGTATTATAATTTTGTTTTTTTTTATATTTTTTGATATTGTAATTTTTCAAAGTGTACTTTAGCCTCCCTAGCACAGGATGTTGACAATTTAGGTGTATTTAATGATTAGTTTGCTTTATTAATCAGTTGCCTGAAATTTTCATTTTCCTTACAATACAAAAAATGTAATTTTTCAATTCAAAACAAATCTGATACAAATGGGAGACAATTTTAATTACACGAAAAGATGGAACTGTTTCATGTGTTTGGATAATTGCAAATTATACAAAATGTACATTATAGCAAATAAAACAGTTGGTACTGAAATATTAATTGAAATTAAAGATAAAATCTGTAACATGGTAAAATGCATTTCCTTTTATAAACAGAATGGCAGACTGTCTGAAAGGTATTGTGAAGACATGTAACGACATGCCAGGCAACAAGCAGTCAGACAACCCTAAAGATTGTATTACCTATATGTTAGATTCACACTTACTGGAGAAAGATTCCTGTTATGATCCAGAGTCTGATGATATAAATACAATCTTAAGTCATGTGGTAAGTATTTAATATAAGTTTTCTCCAGATGTGTAACACACAACTAAATGTTTTTTTTTGGGGGGAAAAGGGAGACAACACTTATTTAACCTGATTGAAGTATAGATCCTGTGGCCACACAAGGATCTGAAAATGCTCCGTTCTACTTTCTGTTTTAATGACCTTTCTGGATCCTCTGGTTTTGTTGTAATGATACACACCTTAAAATATTTGTAATCATGAATTTCATTGGATGATGTAATAAATACCAGAACAGAAAGTAAAAGTGTTTGTTGTCAGATCCTTATAAATAAGCAAAGCATGGTCACAGGATCTGCATTTTTATCTAATTGACACTTATCCAAAAAAAAAAGTTTCATTGCCCAGTAGAAATGCATTATATATGAAATGAACAGATGTGGTATTGACTTCATAGAGATAGCAACCCAACGACATAAATAACCAAAAGCCATCTAGCGTTTGTATGGAAGGTAAATCTGATAAAAAATTGAAATTCTTGTCAAGAAATCTACCGGTATATGATAAAAATTTACTCAGTTTAGATATCTTCCATGACCATTTTCAGGGGGGCCTCCGTCGGTGGGTGAGTGGTCTAAGTAATTCAACTACTGTATCACTAGCCGCTCAACACTCAGGTTCTGAGTTATAATCCAGCACGTGGCAGGTGCTTTTGACACCTATCTTAATTGACTATGATTGTCAGTTTTCCTGCAGAAGGTCTGGTTTTCTTGAGACACTCTGGCTTCCTTCATTGATCAAAATAGCCAATAGTGCTGAAAGTGGCAATAAACACCAAGCAATTAATCTATCGATTACCATCTTCAGTAAAGGGCAGTACATGTAATTAATATACATTGTGTACATTTTGATTATGAACTTTTTATTCGTTGATTTACCCGGTAATGGAAGAAGATGAGTCATTTAGATTTACTCAGACTTGGTATTTTTCACTGTATCTGCATGTTTGACTCTTTATGATCTGATTACAATGAACTAATTATTCATTTATGTGCTTCAAAGTGAGACATTATTGTTTGAAGTTCCTCAAACCTTTCAATATTATGTATATTTTATTGATAAATGAAAAGAATGATTTAGTCTGATCATTTTTGTGCTGAAATATCATTTGTGATGTCATTTTGATATCATAAACCTTTGACCTTATATGGTAATTTTCTACATTGTTTTTGGTAAATCAACGGTGAGCAACAGCCTTACCAAAGAAAATGTTTACTAACATCAACATCTTTGCATCAATTATCTTGTAATAAAACATCTTTTTGGGTAAAACAGTGGCTCCTACATGTATCTATAAAATGTTATGAAAAGATCTCTAAATAAGACTCTTTTCCAATTTTCTTTCAATGAAAAAAAATTGATGGGATTAAAGTAAAGATGCATTGAAGACAACATTCAAAAATTTGAATTCAGATATTTAGCTGGCTAATGTCTTGTGAACATCTGAAGTAAATTAAAAAAAAAATCTACTAAAAAGTGCAAAAATGACCTCATCATATTCTTCTTTTACATGTCTGTTTATGTTACATATATGGTAAACCTATAGTATTTATATATATCTAAAGGTAAGAAAGTATGATGTACCCCAGCACATTAAATTATTTTGATTTTTATTTTATCATATTTTCCAGTCCAGTACTCTTCAACAAACACCAGGAAGTGAAGAGATAATCTTCCAGGATTTATTATCCCTGTCATCTTGTCAGGGGCTGACATTACCACTAAAATCGTCCAATAAAGATCCTCTACAATCCATGACATCACTGAACACTGTCACCGATAGTGTTGAACAGCAAGTGTCGGAAGAATGGGAACACATAGCTCGGCGCTTCCAGCAATATTTTCAACATTCCTTAGAAAATATACCAGTCAGTGCAAAACCATTAAGTATAGATTTATATGAGAAAAAGCGGGTGAACCATTTACAGAGTCTGTCTGTTTTATTTCCTACAGAAGATGTACTAGTGAAATATCAGACACTGAGGTCACTACAACTTGATCAGTGTTTTCAAAATTTACTTGCTGGCGTTAATGCTGATAATTTCAGTTCCATTGATGTGACGAAGAATTGCTGCTACTTAGCAGACATCATATTGAAAATGATCAAGGAAGATTTCATTGTTTTCAATTCTGGAGTTTTCAAAAGGTCTTTTAACATTGCTCGAGCCATGCATGATATGTATTTGGAGAAATATTCAGATGAAATGTCAGCCCTTGTAGAGGACATTTGGGAAGACATCGAAGAAATTATGAATAAGAAGTCGTCAAAAAATAGTAGCAAAGCCAAGCTTTCTGTCAGAAATGTGAGCAGCGATTCTCTGCCATCAACTAAAAGCTTTAGCAGTATAACAGCAGCTATGGACAAACTACCTCGAGACTATATAGCTTCTATTGTAAATGTAGTCAACTCAATACTTTACATAGAGGAACACGTTGAAAAGTTAATACAGACATCGGCATGGGATTCATCAGGGTTACCTAGTAGGAAGATTAAAAGGAAAGGAAGCTTAAAAGGTAAACAAATACAGTCACATGACAGTTAACAGGGAAATATTCTTGGTTGTTTTATATATAATTTATATATAATTGCTTCCCATACTCTTGAAAACATGATAGAATTGAAATCACAGTGAATATGAATAGGTTATAAAAATGTCTAATTAATTTGATGACTTTATCTAAAGTGCTTGTATGCAAATTTTACAGGTGTATTAAAAACCAGTTCTAGTCCAGAGCCACCCAGAAGACCAATGAGTTATACAGGTACTGGTCTAGAGGACTTTACTGATAGTCTGAACTCATCATTTGGGTCTTATCCTGGATTGTCAGATAATACTCCAGCACCAAAAGGTTTGTTTATTGGAATGTGTACCGGTATTGAAATGATACAAGAATTTTGTCTGATTGGAATCTTAAACTTGCAAATAGATGCTTTTGACTGACCATTTTGACAAAGTTATATATTGACCGTTGAGATCACTTTAAAATTACAAGTAGTAGCTTTTGAGGGACTATTTTGATAAAGTTATATATTGACAGTTGAGATCACTTTAAAATATATATATAACAAGACAAAAAAAGGTTAAGGGAAAATAGTGTGTCTATAAATTAATGAATGATAAATATACTTTTATTAGAATTAGTGAGTTATCTCCCATGTACCACTACACATTTTGCATCTAAAAGGGTAATACCACCATGGTTTTTTCCCTATTAGTCTTTGTTAATTTGGCATTTTTAAATAAAAATGTGAAGAATTTATCTTTGTTTCAAATAAAAAAATGAGTAAAGTTTTATCCTGTCAAGTACTACAGTAAAAATTTACATAACATTTCATTGCAAAGAAGATAATAACCATCACCGAAAGTAAACCAATCAAATTTTCACCCCTTTTCTTTTTTTGTTGTATACAAGCTTTAGTTATGATGTCACTTCAAGTTTCCAAAATATTCTATAGAAACACCCAAGATATATGTTTATGACTCAGAAAACTTTGTCTGCAATGAAAGGCAGGGTTAATTTCCTAAAACTGTCAAATTCAATGGAATATTTATTTTTCAACCCAATGCATGAAACCGGATGCGACCTACTATGTTTTGGTGGTATAACCTAAACATTATTGACATGATTGATGACAATCTTACTGTACTTACTTGTTTTCTGTCATTTCAGAGACTTACACAAATGTTTATTTTATGCCATTCTCTGACAATCAAAATATATTTAAATGAATTTTACTTATAAGTAATATGTTGTTTGTAAAATTATTGGTAGTTGTATCATATGTATCTAAAAGACATAAAGGTAACAAATGTGTAATTCACAATCACTTTATAAATGGCTTTGTCTAATAGCTGTATTGGGCATTGGAGTTTTTATTGGGACCTGTACCTGACTAATTTCCAAGACTCACGTCAACTGTTTTTTTGTTTTACTATCTGTTATTTTTCTTCTCAGAATACTCATGTCTTGATATGTCCCTTCTTTCTTTGCATTTATTTCACAATACGTAAAATCAGTATGAAGCAATATATATATATTAAGCATGACGTCAATATGGAAATGCCACATGCACCACTGGTGTCAACGTGATGATCGTAACTGCAATTACGATCATCGAAATTTTATATGGCCGATTTCTCCACTTTAACAGCTTGTATTTAGATATGTTTTATGTCAATAAAAATCTTTATAAGCATTGCCGTTGAATGTACTTTTCTAAAATGATGGAAAAACACCCAGAAGAAGGAAAATCGCTATACAAAAAAACACGATGATGATCGTAACTCAGACTTGTTATTATATAAAGATGATCGTAACTCACAATTTACGATATGTTTCTTCTTTAAATGAGCATTCTATTTAGAAGTCACAATATATTGGTATAACTGAAAACAGTATGATTTTGAAACTGAACAAAATGAGCACTGCAATTTGTCAAAACGAAATGACAAAAGGGGGAATTGACAGGCTTATTTGCAAATGTCATCAATATTTTTTTCTTATGAGTAATTTAGTTAAAATTCAAAATAGAATACGTTTGTATGAAGTAAATATAAATTTCATCCTCATGATACAGTTTAAGATTGCAGGCAAAAACTTTCACTGGACATTTTAGAAATAAGTAATGTTAGGCATTAAGCTACATTATTTTGATGTGTTCACCTCGGTTTTAGCTTGTTGTCTGGTTTTGTATTTTCTTAATCAAACTATGACTATTAAACATTGGTAGACTACAGAGGCAGATTTAGAGGGAGGGCCAGGGTCCCCGCCCTTTTGTGAGAAAAAACTTGGATGATTATATAGGGAATCACTAAAGCATGACTGGAGCGGGGCCCCTCTTAGGCAGTCAGTGCCCCCTCCTTTATGAACATTTCTGGATCCGCCGCTGTTGCCTATATTTATCACGGGTAGGCTATTTATGTAATGAAGGAAAAGCTGAAATAAATGGTATATACGTTCATATTAGTTTCCAGGTTTTTCAAACTTTAAATCCTTACACTTACTGTTATATGACATGTGTTATTGTAGTAAGTCGAAAGAAGTTGTTTTAGCCAAAAATATCAATGAATTATTTTATCGAAGGTTTCAATTTCTTTTTCATTCAACAGATATGGTTACACTTCTTAATGCTATATTTTCCAACCTCTATTTTATTGGTGCTTTCAATCTTTTTTTCATTCAGCAGATATGGTTACACTTCTTAATCCTATATCAGTCCGAAATTCCCCTAAAAATATCAGGTTCTCGAAAGGTAATATTATTCCTACAAAGTGTTCCATTGAAAAAAAATCTAAAATTTTACCAAACTGGTCATTAATATGAAATCTCCAATACCTTATTTATATAAGATATATGAAATCATTATAAAGTTATTTACCCCAATGCAATTTGATATAGAACTAGATAAAAAAAAAAAGTATGAAATCTCGCAAAATCATAACCATTAGTGTGCGCTTACCCGTATACCAACCAATAGGATGTTGCCCTCCCCTACAGTAATCGTCTCTCATTATTATCACAATATAAGCTGATTATGTACACTTTTTCGCATACCATACAGCTCTATTTATTAGAAAATGCTTTGTTGGAACAGACAGTTACGATCATCTTAAGTAAAAAATATGATCATCGTTGATGAAAATAAATAAAAGTTACAATCATCATCGTGTTTTTTTGTATCTCGATTTTCGTTCTTCTTGTTGCTTTTCCATCATGAAGGAAAAAACCGTTGATGGCAATACTTATAAATTTGTTTCTTGACATAATGCGAATATGAAAATAAGCTGCTAAAATGGAGAAATTGGCCTTATAAAATTTCCCTAAATTTGTGTCCGCCATATTGGGATGATCGTAATTGCAGTTACGATCATCACGTTGACACCAGTGATGCACCTTTAGGGACATAGTTTTTCTGTCTGTACCAAACATGTTAATAATTGTTATTCAATAGACCATTTTCCCAAAAGTTTTCATACATGGTAGAATTTATTCTCTAGACCACAATAATCTACCGTGATTTTTTCTGCATTTTGGAAGACTTCTAAGACTATTAATATTTTTGGCCATATGACCCTTAAAGCCAAAGAAAGAACAGATTGACCTAATTTTGTAGCCTTGTACGAATGTATACTTGACACCGAGTATGTTGGATTGATAAGAACGGTCAGATGGAATACTTTTAAAATGATTGTGTTTCAATTTTAAAGAATGGGGCAAATGTAGAGCAAAGACTTTAACACAATAATTACATGTATGTTGTTCATTTGTAAATATATAGATATAAGAAGATATACACTGTACCAAGGAGAATATCAATGGCAACAATAGCTATCTTATCCCTCAGAGAGATCAAGTTCTTTGATTATAAACAGTAACACAATTTTTTTTGAATACTCAGTATCAATCCACTACTATTTCTTATTTTATAGTTGTGGAAAAATCCAGAGAAGAAAGACTTCGTTGGGAATGGAAGTTAATGTTTAAAAAGATAGGTCATGACCTTGCTCAGTTTGTCAATAATCAAATACGCAATCAGTTTAAAGTTTCATTGGATAAAGAACTGGCTGACTGGACAAATCTTCATGTCCTAGTTACTAAACCTGTCAAAGAAGAGTTGTGGGGAGGAAAACTGGATTATCCCAAATTTGTTACCAAGGTTAGGAATATTTATTAGACCAAAAAGAGATGTTTACTATTTACTGGAATATTACTTCATAATACTTAATAATATGTTTATGAAATATGAATACCGTTATATTATTATACTAAATTGACATACTAAGTCAGATTTTTAAATTGCTAGACCACAATGCAACAGTCTGCAGAATAACATTTCAGTCTATTTAAGAAATGACTGTAATATTTTTCTGTCTATGAAGAAATAACATAAAAAATGTGGTGCACACTGAATAACTCGCGTAGGCTATTCCTTATGATTTAATTCTAAAAAGTAGTAAATCATGATAAAAACGTTGATGACGTCATGGTCACATGACAAAATTATGTCTATGAGCTGATAGACACAACACTTTCAGCCAATCAGAAGACGTGTTACATCCAAAATTAAATTATTTGGAGATATTATTCACTGTATTTATATGCAGTCTGCTTCAAGCCTTATGAAGCAAGATATTTCACCTGAGCAAGATTGATTTTAATTTTGCCTACACACTTTAACTAGCTCTAGATTTAATTGAAATTGAACTCACTAGTTACAAGAAAATTGGTCAACAGTAGTATGTAAAAAAAGAGTTATGTTGCAAAGTGTACTTAAAAGATTTCAATTATTATGCTGATTATAGTTGATTACATTCGACATCTGCAAAATTAGTACCTGTATATGAGTAATTATTGAAGTTTGAGGAACAGGTTTTATTTATTGTAAAAAAGGTGGAAGATATCAAAATTTAAGCAAACATATAAATAAGATGTGGTATGAGTGCCAATGAGACAACTCTCCATCCAAGTCACAATGTGTAAAAAGTAAACAATTATAGGTCAAAGTACGGCCTTCAACACGGAGCCTAGGCTGACACTGAACAGCAAAGCTATTAAGGGCCCCAAAATGACTAGTGTAAAACAATAGACCACTTTCGAGTTATGTCCTTCACCGGAAAAGTTCTTCCATTTTGTGCGCCTTTGTGACGTCATTTACCAGATAGAGGGGATCGCCTGTATCCATGCTCTATTAAAGTTTGCCAAGCGTCTTTGTGATCGTCATTATGCAGGATAAACTAGAAATAATATTTGTTCCTTAAGTACTTAATCACAATTCCCTAATGATAGCAGTGCTGAATATCAATTATAAAAATTTAATTTGCCAAATAATTCGTGCAATATAGCATTATCATTTTTTCAACCAATTGCTAAACATAGGAACGGAAGTGACTATGCCCCTAAACGCACGAATGATGTTCACTAAAACCAAAGTTTTTGACAGAAGTGCAAAGAACTCGAAAGTTGTCTATTCAAACAGGAAAATCAACGGTCTAATCTATATAAAAAATGAGAAACCAGAAACACTTATGAACCACATCAAGTGACATCAACAAACTACAACCACTGAACAACAGGCTCCTGACTTAGGACAGGTGCATACAAATGCAGAGTGTTTAAACGTTTAAATGCGGCAACCTTCTCCCTAACCTGAAACAGTAGTGTAACATAACAATATAAAAAGTATGTATATATTTTCTGCACAAGATCTATTTTCATACCACAAAAACTTTAAAGTGAGGGAAAATAATCACAGTTTTGTATACATAACAAGCCACAAATAAGTGATTTTACTCTTAATGTTTAAAGCATGCCAAATATTGTTATAATAATAGAGACTGTTTACATTGCAGGCTGTGTTAGATTTTATGAATGAATTGGACTTCTTGTTACCCTTCGCTAAAGCAGGTTATGATGGTGCACTGCATTCTGTTAGAACAGCCTATGTTGATTCAGTTTGTTTATGTTTACAGAACTTACATGTTCATTTGACAAAGGTACCTCACTCAAGTTTAAACATATTTTTTTTTCAATACCATATAAAGGGAAATTTATGCAGCAGATATTTTACCACAAAATTTTCCCTACAACATTTCACTTTCATTTAATTCATTTTCAAGGCCCAAACTGTGAACAAAATAGAACGTAAAAGAACAATTGAATAGCATTCAAGAATATACATGAAGTTCGATAAATTTAAAATTTAATAAAAAATTAGTGATGAAATATATTTGAAGAAGTTATTTAACAAAAACATAACTTAATTTAAGTCTTCCATACAGAAACATTATGCAGAAAACCTAGCTAAGTCAAAATGAATCCCCTTTTCTATCTATAGAGTTTACACTATTCATTGTTTAGAAATCTTATCTTGTAACTTAATGTTATTTTAACAGTTATGCAGTGACATTCCTAGAAATGCTCCAATGAAAAGCCTGTATGCTATTCTGTCCAGTGCAGCTTATGTCAGAAATCAGTTAAATTATTATGAGACAGTTTTGGTCCCAGAAGAAAGCAGGTATGTGTATGAATAGTCTAGTTATCTCCCTTGTTATCAAGTTCTTATTATTTCCTATAATCCAAGGATTAGTTTTCAGTAGGACTATTTTGATCTGTCTATAGTTGAAGACAACATGCTGACCTGTAGATGTCTTTTGGTTATTTGGGTAGTTGGGATGGTGTCTTCTATTATTCATGTCCTTAAGCATTAGAAATTAAAACACCTCTGAACTAAATCAGAGTAAACTTACCTATGTCCCAGTATGAATGATAATAGATGGATCAAAAAAGGTAGAGTCCACCTTATGACCACAAATTATGCTTTTTTAGTACATTTTTCTCATTTTTTACCGCCCCCCCTTTTGAAAATTATGAATCTACCACTGAATAATTATTCTTTAGTGCTATCTAAGCTTTAAAAAAACATGAAAGATACTTTTTAAAGTGTAATACATATACACCTATCTGCAAATATTGCTAGCCTATGAGATTGACATTGAAAACAAAATATTCTAGTTGGCCATATGTATCTTATATTTATGTTTGATGATAGCTTTTCTTTTATTCCAGTAAGAAGATATTTGCAGAACCCCATAAGAAGTTTGTTGAAGTTGTAGATGTTGTCACTAAACTAATGATAGAAATACATAAGAATTATATGGCTACAAGTATACTACATGATGCTGAAAGTTATAACTGGGCAGACATGAAGGACTTCCATGAGGTTATTATATTATACAATGTGAAATATTGTGTAGAAAAAAAAGGTCAATCGGTGGTTATTTCTTACACTGTATAAAGAGGGTAGTCAAGGCTTATTTTTGTATGTGTTTGTTAGTTTTTATTTCATAGGTTATTTTTTTGGTACTGAAGGGCTATTTTTTAATGTCAGAGGGTAGAATGTACCATTCATGCCTAAAAAAAAATGTTGCTGTCTTGAAAAATATACTAGAAGTAGAATCTGAATACCGGGTACATGTAAATAGGATTCAAACAGTGTTCTCCCAAGGGTCTTTTAGCATCATAGGACTATGGTGTTACTGAAATTATTTTTTACTACAATATATTATAAATTATAATTTTAGAGAAACACTGCTATATCATGTCCTGTGGGTTTATTTGAAAATATTGAGGAGAAAACTCAAAGTTTAAAAGGCTGTGTTGCTGTTACAGAAAAATAAGCTTTATTGCTAATTACGCTTGAAATCATATAAAATTTAACTATTTGAAAACCAACCTTTGGTAAAAGTACTGCTATTACCTGTAAAGTACCCTGGTAAACTCCTTTTAATGATATTACATTCTCATTTACTATTTGCATTACAGGGAGAGAGATGTTCATATCCAATACAGATGTGGAATTATCACATGAGAGGTCTTCAGTATGATTTATGGACTATGTGTCCACCGCGACTTGGTCAGAAAATATTTGGTGAAATTTTACAGGAATCATTACAGATATTGGGACAAAGATATGCTCATGCTCAGCCTTCCTATAAACGCATTCCTCAGTTCAGGTATTCTAAAAATAGTTATAGAAATTTCAGAGTTTTCATATTATCGTTAGAGTTTTCATTGTAAGGGTTTTTTCTCGAGAGTCAGCTAAAATACTGGACAAAATGTATCTTTGTGGCAATTTCATACAGTTCAAAATTATATGAGACAATATATATGTATCTTGATTATCAATTTATCAAATAAAATGATATTTTAAATCTTTATTATTGATGTTACTCAGTTGTTTACTTCTGGTGAAGTCCTACTAAAAAGGAACAATGCTTAATATGGTTTATTATATATGTGGTATTAATTACCAATTGGTAGTTAAATCTTATAGCTGAGAAATTTCTAAATCAACAAATGAAAGTTTATTTAGTTCTAATAAATGGAAAATATTTTTTTTTCAAAACCTGAATGTAACAGCTTGTTGGATTTCAAAACTTGCATGACATTTGACTTTTAATTTTGCATGGCTTTTGTTAAGAATATAGAATGCCATGCACCATGTAATTATAATATTTAAATGTTTTTATTTTCAGATGTGATATTATTACTGTTTTGTTGTGTACAGTAGAGATGTTATTTCATTCTTGTCGATCATTGTACCAGATTTTGGACGTAGGTGATTCACATATCCCACACTATAACATACAGAACCTGTGTACTACATTACTATCAACCATGGCTATTGTCAGCTCACCACTGGAAATTCTTTATAGGTAATTCTTACAGGAAAGGTTTTGCATTTTGGCCAGCAAAGGCAAATTTTTACAGTTTAGAGGATATCATGTCCTATAGTATAATACCTTACAACATGTCTGAACTAAATACTGAGTAAACTGGACTTGCATGAATATTTGTGTCAGTATAAATAAAAATAGATGAATAAAAGAGGTAGAGTCCCCATTATAACAAAAAAATTTAAAACACTTTCTTAATGTTTGACTGCTCTTTATGTTTTGAGAACATTGGTCTACCACTGAATAATTATTCTTTAATGTATTCTTTTTATTCCCCCACTGTGATGGAGGGGACATGTTAAAAGTGTTACCCTTGACTGTCGGTCCTAAAAATACAGAAAATTAACACCAAGTTTACAATTTTGGCATATGCTTCTGTTTCACAAAAATAGCATTTAGAAATAAACAAACACGTTAACCTTTCACCAACAGAGAGCAAAAACCCCATTTGTACCTTATCTTCCCGCTAGATTTTCTTCTTCTTTATAGCTAAAAAACTCTTCATTGATGAAAATATGATCCCATAGCTAAATGGTTCCCTATTTATTCTTAAATTGCAAGTTTTCACAGAAATGATTTATTTCATATCTTAATATAGTGCAAACAACATGTGCTTACATGATAAAAATCATCTGTCATGTCTACAACCATTAGGAATGTTATATACAGTCTAACCTCGTTATGTCGAAGTGGAAGGGACTGGACAAAAGTATTCGACTTATCTGAGGTTCAACACATTCGAGGTCGAGTGTGTCTTCATAGATTTGGAATGAATGAAATGTGGCATGCGATTTGTGAAACTAGATATTTTGAACAGTGTGCCTTTTTTTGATATGACACTTTATGAGTGTGTATTCAATCTCCATATTGTTTGTTCCCTCATAAAATTTAAACACACAAGGACAGACACAACACATTCACAAGTAGAATCTAAATACAAATATTTACAAAGGTCAATCCTTTTAATTATGAAATCACTCACGGAACGAATCAAGTTCAGAAAGATTTCTGATGATCGAGGGTCGTCTGCTTTGCATTCAATTATTTTAAATTGATTATAATTGTCTTAATCTTTTTATTTATTGTAATTAATGAATTTTTATTCTAACGATTCATTTAAACTCGGCTTGGGTCATTTAGATTCGTTTTGTTTTTATGTCAGGTAAAATATGTTCAACACAATAAAGCTCCGCTTAGACGATCAACAAAGGTGTTAATTACCGTTAAAAAATAACTGTTATACATACAAGTATGTTTACACAGCTTTAATCTCTTTTGAAAATGATTAGGTTGCATAAGAAATACATCCGATTTGAATTGTTATCATTAAGTCTGCATCTTTAGAAATTTCTTAATTTCAAACTTTGAGACATCATTAATTTAAAAATCAACGGGACTCTACAACTTACTCGATTTAACCGAGTATTCGAATCAACAACTGAGTTCGACACAACGAGGTTCGACTGTAAATTTTTACAACTGTTTGCTCATTTATTGCAAAAAAGTTCATATTGATAATACTGTAAACTAACTTATTTACATGGATACTTTATTTTTGCATTTAGCACTTTCTTACTGCATTCTCTTCAATTTTATTTCACTATTTAAATTTCTATGATGTATTTATATAAGGAAAGGTCTAAGTTTTACACATTCTTGAGATTTATGTTTATGTAATTTTTTCAATTCACAATAGTCTCAAAAAATAAATAATTGTTTTGGTTTACAATAATTATTGCTGTAAAGTTATTGTTTCAAAAATGTCCTCAAAATATTGTTGACAATTACATACTCAATAGTAGTAAATTATACTTTTATGATTTTCCTAACAGAGAATTTAAGAAAGGGTACATGGAAAAGACCCAGAGAGGTGGTCAGTTTTCTCCAGTGGCCAACACAACAGGTACAAATACTGATTGGTTGTCATGGATACAACCAGGAGTTTTCCAGAGAGGATTAAAACAGTAAGTGTCTAGTGGGGGTGCTGATAGTAGTGTAACATACTGAATTGGATAATGCAAAGGGAGGGGGATGTTGTGGTCAATTGGATGGCTTTTTAGAAAGGAAATGCTTAAAATTTTAACCACATTCCTCACCCTACATTTTTATTCAAGAATAGCTTAACATTGTTGGGGAATAATTATTAAGTTACAGGAAAGTTGAACAAATCAAACTTGCTGTGTTTGAAAGACATTTTTGGTTTAACCTTCATCATTAATGTTCAGAACCAAATATTTGACACATAAATGTATTACAAGAGTAGAATTTTACTGATGCAGAGACTTATTTGAAAATGAGAAAGCCACTGCAGTGAATCTTAAGTAATAAAGTAGGTAAACTTCAGTGAAGAAGTAGCATTGAAAAATCGCAATATAGAAAAATGTAATCATTTGACACGCTACTATCTGTAAAACTGCATGTATCACTGCTTTAAAGAACAGACATATGTTTATGTAATCTTATGACATCCAACAATTGAATTGAAAGAGGAGATTTAAAAACCATTAGAATTCATTTGTTGTTTGCTGAATTTAGATTTATAAAATTCATGTACAGTACATGTATTTGTAAAATATGCATTGACTTATCTAGCCAGTTTGGTTATGGAAGAAGAAACTACTCCCCTTCTTTTCAAAAAATTTTCAAGAAGAAAATGATATGTGGAAAATTTGTTAGAATAGGTTTTTGTCTTGGCCCAACAAAATAAAAAAAGGGAGACATAGGCAAGCTGTTTTGGGCCATGGCCATGTCAACAATGTATGACTTTAAGTGGAACCGCTAGTGTTAGGTCAGTGATCTTTGGTATGCAGTTGTATTAGCATTCGCAAATCTCAATCCTATGTTGAATATATTGCCCTGCCCCCTCATCATGGTTTATTGACTTTCAAACTTTTGCATGGTTTACATGTTTTAGTTTGTGTTTAGGTCAGTTTAAATGGAACCACTTATGATAAGTCAATGATATTTGGTATGCAGTTGTATTAGCATTGACATTTCTCATTTTCCACAGAGGTTATTTAGCCCTTCACCTTGGTTCATTGACTTTGAAGGTTTTGCATATTTTAAATGTTAAAGATTTGTCAATTTAATTTCAACCTTTGAATTATTCTATCAAAATTACATAAAGGCGAGACATATCTCTGTATCACAAGTTTATTTGATTCTTTATTTATTTTAAGGTATGATGTAATGCAGACAACCACTGCAGTATACATACAATGTAAATTATTACTTACTCAACCAGAAATAGATTGGGCAATGACACTTCAGGTAAACTAAAAAAAAACTTAATGAATTTCACACTAGAATATAAATATTAACTATTGAATACAAGGCATGGGATTTACAAGTATTGATGTAAAACATATTGATAATTGGCTAATTCAAAGTTGCTAATGCTTAGATTTCAACAATGCTTTTCTTTAATTTGGAATGAAAAAAACTATATGTTTTGTAAAAATTACATAAGGGATGAGGCTACTCCAAATTGAAAACTTGTTCTTTGTTATTTTATGTACAAAAATTGGAGCGTAATTAATTAAAAAAAAAATTTAAATGAACATTTTAGCAAGCAATTCCTGATATGTGGTCAGAGGAAGGCATATTATAGATTCTACAAAACTTGCTTTTAGGAGCAAGAAATAATTTTTCTATATGAAATTTATTTTTATTTTTCCTTCAAATTGTGAGGCGAGGAATTAAAAAAAAAAAAGAAAATTTTTCAAAAATCTGGGTTTCATAATGCCATATTAAGAATATAATATTTATTTTCCAATATGGTAAAAAGTTATTTTGATAAGACCAAATTGTATTTTTTTCATTTTCAGTCATTGGTGATGAAAGATTATACCTTAGCTATCTTAGTTTTGACACAGTGTGTGGCAGGAGAAGATGGACATACAGTGACTGGGTCCTTGGAAAATGTCAAAAAAACATTCCAATGTATGACAAGGGTCTTATCAGAGTGTCCACACTTCCCTGATGCAGTGGCTAAGACAATCCTACCTGTCATTGACAGGTAAGTGCACATGAAAATAAGAAAATTTGGTTTCAAATAAAAAATTACAAAGTTGTATTAAAGGTCAATGGAAAAAGATGAGATCAATTACAGATCACAGTACAACCCTCTACAATCAACAAAACCCTTACCGTATAAAAAGCTATACAAGGACCCAAGATGACCTTAGTAGTTTTTGATTGATAGGTAAAATAAAAGCCATGTTTTCCAGGGCATAACATTTTAAATTATCTGCTTTATAACATTTATCTTTTTGTTAAGTATCTTATATTTTACAAAATGACAACAAATTTATTGGATTACAGTTAACTCTCGTTGTCTCAAACTTGGTTGACTCAAAATTACAGATGAGGCAAAATTTTCATGTGGTCCTGAACTTTTTTCCATAGCAATATATGCATTTCTACTCCTGATGATGATAGCAAAGTAAAATTTTATTCACTATATGTGCATTTCTAAATTTTATTTCTCATCAGCGATTCTCAAAACCAAATAACTCCCTCTAAAAAAGGCCTATCTTCAAAGTAATAATTTCAGTTTTTTGGTTAAAAGAAAAATGTAGCATGTCGGGGAATTTTATGAATGCGATGCTATTCACACAAAATGAAAAAAGTGAAAGACCTTAACTATTATCTATGATCTTGATCTTTTAGATGCAATGACTGGAAAGTATTTGAACCAAAAACAATGCCAGGAAAAGATTTCATTGTAAGTAATAGTAACAGAGAAACTATGTTTTCCATATAACTAAGTTAAGACATTTAAACTTTTTAACTCAAAACAGCTAAATAAGTTGACACAGTTTAATTTGAAAAGATAGCTGCTAGAATAATTATAGAAACAGACCCTTTCCATCCTTATGATCCTTTATTCAAACAATTAAAACTGGAGGACAATTGAACAGAGAATATGATATCAAAAGTTTGTGATGACATTTAAGTGTATCAAAAATGATTCCCCATCATTTCGAACAAGCAAGTTTCATGATGTTTTGGACAGAAATCCATACCCTTGAGAAATGCTGTTCAAGGAAAACTCATAATTCCTAACCCAGAAATCAAATAGTTTTAAAAGAAATCTTTTATGTGTTCTCACAATTAAAGAAAATTTTCACATCTTTGACACTTTTGATTTTAAGTTAAAGTTAAGTTATCCATACTATACTTTACTATCAGATCTCTCACAGGATAAGGATGTAATGCTAACTGTATTGCAAGATTTACATTAACTTTGGATTTTCATTTCAAATTAAGAAACACCATATTATGCATTTATTTAGGGAACAGGGGTATTTATTCATTTGGATGGCAATATTGTAATGTTCAAAATTAAAGATACTCTCTAAAAATACCATGATTTTCAATAAGGTATCGAGGTTGAGGTACATACATGCAGGCCATAATCTTGCCGGCGAAATGACGATTAAAGTCGCCAAAGAATTTTGAAAATCGCTAAATCTCGCTATGAAAATCAGTAAAAGGGAGACAACTTGAGAATTACAAGTCTCCCAAGTAAAAAAAATGGCGACTGACAAGGAAAATCGAGATTTTTGAAACGACCCAGGACTAATACTGTCGACGATCAAATTAAATAAATACAACGGCGACTTTGAACATCCTTGGATATAACATTCAAAACTATTCAAACGGAAAACTGACCGTCTATTAAAGTTATTATTTTACGATGATTTTTATCTGAGGATGTTGCGTAATCACTCAGCTGATTTGTTTTATTTTTATTTATTACAAGTCATTCAAATTGTACTATTCGGTTGGTTAAGGGTGGGAATTAACAGTAAATTCATTATATTCATTGAATAAAAATTGAAATACAAAAGGTAGAAAGACAGCTGATGGATAATGTGATTGCAAATGTACGACACTCGACCAGCTGTGATCAGCAGTGGATTTTTTTTTTTCATGACAATTTTGTTGATAGGGAAGATATCTTTAAAAAATGATAGAAATTAGCTCTTTATCGGTTAATTAATATGTGATTGACAGATATTTTCATTTATAGGCTTACAATATCTAACGAGAATCTCAATTTACAACTACATGTAACATGATGTCCTGGACATTCAATAATGTTTTACAAAATAATGACAAGTGGTGATATAAATTAAATTCCCAGTCATGTGAAATTCATCAGGTAAACTGGGAGTCATATTTTTCTGGACATTTAAAAATAAATTGAGGCAGATGCACATGAATTTAATGCATCATAATATTACTAGGCTACTACCTCATGTCACAAGTAACAAATTTTATTTAAACTTAAATTCAAGTTGACAGTACAAATGGTATCAATGAATGAATAACAACTATATTGTCTAAACCGTTTTATTAAGAACTTTCTATATATACATTTTGTACAATAACATGAAAAAAATGCAAGTATATTTTTTATTGCATATAAAACAATTTCCTTAGTGATAAGCACGAGAACACTATGCAACCGAAACGGTAATGGAATCTCACTTCTCCAAGAAACTGACCACTTCTCCCTTCTCTCTCATGGAAGGAGAAGTCACTTCTCCCTCTCCAAAATCCTAGATTAGGCCCTGCATACATGTAGTGTAAAAATTTACTTATGGAACTACACATTTTCTGTTGACACATATTGATAATTTGTATTCAGTAACAAATAACTGGTGCTTATTAATCTATCTCCTTAATTGTTTTGATTCAGACATGATTTTGATTCAATAGTTTGTTTTTTTTTGACAGATTCCCGTGTGGATGGAGTCATTGTTTGAATTAATGGAACCATTTGTATTGAGGTATGTGTGTTGAAAGCTGTCTTAAGACTTTTCATATCAAAATCTTGATATTAAAACAAAAAATCATAGAATAGTTGACTTCCAAAGGAGGGGGAAATACAGGTTAAGTTCTGTCCATAACACATTTCTGTCGCATTTTTCCTCGGCAACTACAAATCAGAGCTCTATATGATTTTTACAAAGCTTCATATTGGTAAGCTATACTTTGTGACACATTTTGTAGTTCTGTCACTTATCTACTTCTTGCTTGTTATACGGCCACAAAAAATTTGCGTTTGTATAATGGTATCATGTCGGCGTCGTCGTCTTCCGAAGACATTTGGTTTCTGGACAATAACTTTCGTTTAAGTGTATGGATCTCTTTGAAATTTAAACAAAAGGTTCAATACCACACGTAAAAGGTTGGGATTCATATCATATAACCAATTTCAAGTTCTTTGACTACATTTATTCTGTGTCAGAAACTAAAAGGGGGGGGGGGGGGGGGGGGTTTGTTGTTGTTGTTGTTGGTGGGGGGTCAATTAGCAACAGCATAGTGTATTGCACAAAAGCAAAAAATTGAATATAAATTCAAATCATATAACCAATTCTAAGTTCTTTGACTACAGTTATTAGGTGTCAGAAACCTATTATGTGTCAAATATTTAATTACAATCCAAATTCAGACCTGTATCAAGCGCGAATATTGTGTCCATTTTTGCCCCAACTGTTCAGGGTTGGACCTCTGCGGTCGTATCCGGCTGTGCTCGGCGAAGCAGATTATTGTTTATTGCATACATATAAAAATAGGAGATGTGATATGATTTCCAATGAGAAAATTGTCTAACAGTGTACAAATGAAGCAGATTTAAGCAGCTTTGGGTCTCTGTATGGCCTTCAACAATGAGCATACCCATATTGTACTATCAGCTATAAAGGTCATGCCAAAATGTGAAATAATTTATGTATGTTCTTCACATTGAGATACATTTCCATTCACTCGATAGCAAGAGTGCAAACTTCATCTTGTTGCCAATTAGGCAAGCAATTCATTGGCTTATGATAAATGTTATGCTGTTATAACATATTAGGCATTACAGTCAACCAATATAAGAATATATTTTATGAGAGAAACATCCCAGGCTAGTTTAATGACCAAGAATTGAGTTTACTAATGTTATAACATTTTATGTTTTTCCTGACAGAGTCTTGCAGCCATTGTTGGAACATATTTTAATAGAAACCCATCCGAAACCAAACATTCGACCAATAATGTCAGTAATAGCTGATCTTCCTTGTGGCTGTCAACCCCATACAACTACTACCTCAAAGCCAAAGAAAGGAGATGGTATGTAAAAACAAATAGTTAATGTGAGACTTTAAGAAACAATAATTTTATGAGAAAATTATTTACTTATTTAAAAAGACTGAAAATAAATTGTGAATTATATATACATGAAAATGTTTTCATTCAATCAAATATTTGTATCCAAGAAATATTATTAATCAATTTAGTTTAATGTATCAAAGTGGACTTTTGTTTTACAAAAATATTACAAAATGTGTTTAATAGGAAAAGAATTACTATTATTGACCCTTTACTTTCAATACAAAGCATTACCAAGTTCCTTGCAAGATGGAATAGCTTTACTGGAGCTGAAAGATTTTGCATCCCCATGTTGATATACTGCAGTGTCCTTGTCAGTCCATTGATCAGTTAAATATTACTCAACATATGTATAAATGAATTATTTGATATTTGATCATGTACTTTAAAACATTAAGTTGTACTGTCATGACTGTGTAGCCCATTTTCAGATCTGCTTGGCAGTCACTTTGTATTTAACAATACTTTGAATATTTATTAAGGTATACCCACTGATCATGGAATTTTTTGTCAATGTCTGAGTGTTCTCCCCACATATTTTATAAAGCATCCTGGTAAACAGGTAATTTTGAAATACCATCTTGTTTCTAGAAATTTAAACATTACATCCATAACACTTTCTAAAAGAAAATTTTTACAGTATGATTCTATGAGGCCTGGTGAGATCACTGAATGTGTTATAATAAGTGGGGTATACTTTGTAAGACATTGCATGCAACTTCTTGTTTTTCTCTATTTTAGCTACAAAAGAGTTGATAGACACCTGTCTGACTTTACTTCTTGGACAAATAACAGAAGATATATTTGTATTACCTACATCTCTTTGTATCTTACTGAAAATGATCCAAGAAAGATGTTCATCTAATGGTATCAAGACACCGCATCAAAGTGCTGGTCTAAAGGTAAGTTCAGAGATTGATATCGATAATCAGTATATAGTCTGAATATTCAAAGTGCTGGTTACAAGATAGGTTTATAGATGTGACTCATGATCACTTTGTGGTATAGGAACATCACATGAAAGTGCTGATTAAAATTAAATGAAGATCTATCGATAGTGAGTAATTGTACCAAAATAATTATTCTAACTGCTAATCTAAAAATATATCTAATATAGAAATTTGTTTACCATCAATGGTCGAAGGAAGCGCATCTAATAGTATCACAACACTGAGTTTGTGTGCTGGTCTAAAGGTAGACCAATATGTATTGTATTCAATACCACATTCAGTCAGCTAAATGCATCAAAACATAAACACTAAAGTGATTATTCAGTAATTTGGTATAGATAGACGGCTGATATACATGAGTGTGTACTTAGAGCATAAAAGTTAGGTTTCCTTGTTCAATCAAGGTTTCAGTTATTCATTTGTTACCTGTCCTATGATTTGATTGGCTATTTAGAGCTATTGCTATTCTTTTAAAAACGTAAAAAAAAAAGGATATAGTGATTTCATTGTCCACTTCACACTCAAGCATTAAAAGTGTAATGAATATCTATAGTTTGTCTCAAAAAATGTGGTTATATGAGGTAATTTACGTATAAATTATTTAAACTTCTAGGTTTTGGCTATGTGTTTGAGGTCTGCTTTGATGGATAAGAACTTCATCGAGAGAACCACAGGAGTATCACCAACTGAGAGTCAAGAGGAACATCTGACAACATTAGCAGAATGTATCTACTATGTACTGGTCAGCACAAAAGGTATAGACAATTCTTTTTTTTACTGTGACTTGACTGTTAGTGTTGCTCTCCACCTATTGTAACTTATTCAAAATTCTGACCAAATTGCAATTTGTTTTATAAAAC
Organism: Mytilus californianus; assembly: GCF_021869535.1. Taxonomy (NCBI): domain Eukaryota; kingdom Metazoa; phylum Mollusca; class Bivalvia; order Mytilida; family Mytilidae; genus Mytilus; species Mytilus californianus. Next base: position 51,339,110 of record NW_026262679.1, on the reverse strand, counting down.
CAAACTGTTCAACTGGTCAGAAATTTGAACAAACTGCTGTAGAAAACCACAGTCAAGTCCTGAAAGTGCAAGGTGATAAAATAAAGCATAATTACAATCCTATAAGACTTTAATTCCACTTCAATGTTATTATGAAAAATCAGTCTTACAGTTTGTATAGAAATTTTATTGTTATTGTCATGCTAAAGGTGATGGATAGAAATTTTGAATTGCTATAAAAATGTCCAAACTAAGCTTTCATACAATTTTTCTTTCGAAAAGTCTTCTATATTCATAAGAAATCAGCCATCATTTGAATTAAAACATCTTAGTTTCCATGGGAGATAACCTAAAACATTATCCTTTTGAATATAGAAGACTTTTCGAAAGAAAAATTGATTATCAACCATGGAAACTTCCTAACAACGTATTGTAATTTCACACATATTTTACTGAATATAAAATGTTTTAATTCAAATGATGTCTGATTCTTATGAATATAGAAGACTTTTCGAAAGAAAATTGTATGAAAGCTTAGTTTGGACATTTTTATAGCAATTCAAAATTTCTATCCATCACCTTTAGCATGACAATAACAATAAAATTTCTATACAAACTGTTAGACTGATTTTTCATAATAACATTGAAGTGGAATTAAAGTCTTATAGGATTGTAAGTATGCTTTATTTTATCACCTTGCACTTTCAGGACTTGACTGTGGTTTTCTACAGCAGTTTGTTCAAATTTCTGACCAGTTGAACAGTTTGGTTTTATAAAACAAATTGCAATTTGGTCAGAATTTTGAATAAGTTGCAATAGGTGGAGAGCAACACTAACAGTCAAGTCACAGTAATTGTAAAATTATCAACTCACAATAAACTACCTTTTTCCTAATAATTAAGATTTGTTCTAAAAAACAACACTCGTTTATTTAAAGGGGCATTAGCTGTCAATTTCATAAATTCATCTTCACCGATTTGACTCAAATTCTCATATTTGATGATTTATAACATACTAAAACGTAAAAAAAAATACAAAAAGTTTAAAATAAACAATTAACAATGCATGGACTTGATAATTTGTATCAACATTTGGTGTGTATTTTTGTCTAGACGTCATCTAATTAACCATTGAGATGACCTCCGAAGATATCCCGATATAAGCATAAATATAAACATAAACTGATAGCAACCACATGCAATTGGATGTTCTAGGTCTGTTTGATTTCATATTGTAGGTTAAAAAGTATGTTTATCATTGTTTTTACCTGTGTTAGAATGATTTTTTTGTGGATTGAATCAGTCAACCAAATGATTCATCCTTGTTTCACTTTCAATGTTGACATGCTTTTCCTTTTAATAGCTGAATACATGCGTAACCCATTTCCAGCTAAGGGTTAAATTAAAGGTCACATGAATACGAATTCAAAGAGGTCGACTATTATTCACTTGCAAGTGAATAATTCATCAGCGATGTTATTTATCTTATTTTGACAAAATTGAATTAAATTGGCTGCTAAAAGCAAATTAGTATTTCACTATATCACTTTCACAAAAAATATCATATTTTACTTTTTTGTATATCTCATAGCTAATGCCCCTTTAAACAACATCTATTCAATTTATTTTGAAATTGAGAATGGAAATGGGGAATGTGTCAAAGAGACAACAACCTGACCAAGGAGCATAAATCAGCCAAAGGCCACCAATGGGTCTTCAACACAGCGAGAAAATCCCGCACCCAGAGGCGAGCTTCAGCTGGCCCCTAAACAAAAATGGGTACTAGTTCAATGAAATTGGATGTCACACTAAACTCCAAAACATATAAATGAACTAAAATTAAAAAACATACAAGACTAACAAAGGCCAGAGGCTCCTGACTTGGGACAGGCGCAAAAATGCAGCGGGGTTAAACTTGTTTTGTGAGTTCTCAATCTTCCCCCTATACCTCTAGCCAATGTAGAATAAACAAACACACAGCAATACGCACAGTAAAACTCAGTATAAAAGATGCATTTGAGGAATAGATAATTTATTAATTGTTTGTCTTATTGGATATATAAGAGTTGAAAATACTGTTTAGGGCTAATTACGCAACCCTAAGATGGTACACTGAAATCACAATGCATGGCTTTTGCTTTTGACCCCCTCCCCACTATATAGGAAGGTATCCTGGATGTACTTATATTCAGATCTGTTAATCTCCTTCATCCCCCTAAGAAGTAGACTCCAATCTTTTGTATGCATGGCTTTTGATTTTTTCACCCCTTCAATGCAATTAGGGAATATGGTATTTATTGCAGATCTTGAGTATTATTGGGCTTATTTTGCCCTGTAAATGCATTAAAAATAATAAAATTATGTGATATCGTTACTTAAAATAATTAAACCTCAGAAAAAAAGATATTCAGAAAATTTGAACAATAGCTGTGCATATATGTCACAATTTTACTCTGATTTCACTTAAATGACATCATCATAGTATCAATAAGTGAATGAAATTGAGTTATTTTATAATTTTAAGAATATCCTATAATTTCAATGTTCAACAGCTTCTTGGCTAAGGGTGCAGCATTTAGCAGTAAGAGCAAAAACTGGTTGGCTGAGATTAATCTTTTTCTTTGGAATATCATTTCTCTGATGATAAAAATTCTTTATCTTGACTGATTTTGGTCTAAATTTTTAGTGTTTTTGCTTATTCAGAAAACATTGGTCACCTGCATCGACCAAAATTATTATTTAAAGGGTCCATTTCATACCTATCTATATACACCTTTTTTTAATGTCAAAGTCTTCAAGATAGAAACAGCAGATAAATAAAATCAGTATATTAAAACAGCACAATGGTCAGAATCTGGAATATAAAGTTTACTTCTTACCCTCCCGGAGCACCTGAGATCAACCCCGGTTTTTGGTGGGGTTCGTGCTGTTCAGTCTTTAGTTTTCTATGTTTTGTTAGGTATACTGTTGTTTGTCTTTTGGTCTTTTTCTTTTTTTGCAATGGCGTTGTCAGTTTATTTTAGACTTTTACTGATGTACTTGTTTATTTGACAGCTAAAAGTAGCAGTACACCAAAACTTGGAGGAAAGTTCTGTAAAGAAAACAAAGAATTAGCTGTTGAAAAAGTCACTTATCTTGGCAATTTCTTTAATGCTGAGTAAGTATTTTTATCACTTTCAACTATTTTTTTTATGGCAGTAAAATATCTGTTTGCAACTGTTGTTCATATTTAATTTTACAAAAAACTATAAGTGAAATGGCCAGTTTAAGTTAAAAACATTTATTAAGACATATTTATGATGTCAGTCATATCACAAATGGCATTTCTGCACCAAAGTAACCAGTCTATATTATTACTAACATTGCAATTTCAAAGGTTAAATTATGTATCTTATCATACATGTACATACTCTATTTGTTATTATTCAATATTATTGCATAAAGGTGTGAGGGTCATTTATATTTGACCATTAAATTTGTCAACAGAATAAAAAACAAAATAACAAACTTTTTTATACTGCAACTAGTTGTGTTTATTTCCAAAATATAGTATCAAAGCTATATTTTGTGCAGTCAATTTAATCATGGATCATTTTTTCCACAATCAGGGGTTCATTTAGGGATGAAAATAAGTTTGACATTTGTGTTACAATTTAAATAGCTATCAATTTATTAATTTAAGTTGCAGTATAAAACTAATATTAGGTCAATGTCAGAAAAATATTAACTTTTTTGTAACCGCACAAAACTGGGGAAGGGCTCAGTCTTCCCCAGTTTCTCAGCCTCATACAAAAAGTTTATATTTTTCTGACATTGACCTTATATTGTAAATATATTTGGTCAACAGCTTGACAGTGATGAGTTGTAAATGTTATGGATCTGTTGAACATGTAACTTCCTATTTGCTGATACTTTGGATTGGCATGCATATATAAAAAAATTTCAGCCACAAGAATTTGTCTTTTGCTAAGAGAATTCATTGTTCACATTTGCCCTGTTTCATTACCAGTGAATAATGAGGAATTTTAGTACATTTATGGTAGTTATAAAAATAAGAAGATGTGGTATAATTGCCAATGAGACAATTCTCCACCAGAGACCAAATGACATAGAAATTAAACAACTATAGGTCACAGTACAGCCTTCAACAATGAGTAAAACCCGTACCACATAGTCAGCTATAAAAGGCCCTAGAATGACAAATGTAAAACAATTCAAACCAGAAAACCAATGGCCTGATTTATGTAAAAAAATAATGAACGAAATACAAATATGTGTATGATATACAGCAACAAATGACAACCACTGAATTACAGGCTCCTGACTTCAGACAGGCACATACAGAATGTGGCGGGGTTAAACATGTTAGCGAATGTTTTGAATTGAAATTGGTTTTATGTTTATAAACAACTTCAGTGGTAAATAATATATTTTTTCATCACAGGATATTTGAGGTACCCTCATCATCAGTGTTGGAGGCAGCTACTAATGAATTTAAAGCACAGTTGTTTTCAGTATGTGCCAGTAATATACTAGATACATCTATAGGTTAGTACATTGAACTATTTGATCTGCCAGGAGAATTATGTTCCCAAATATTGAAGTATATAGAGAATGTTTTGTTTTGCTATGCGTAAATTCACATGTTCATTTATTTGTCGAGCTGCACTTTTAATCTGCTATGCCTTTTGACCAGACCAGTGAATTGGTTTCCATGATGCTAATAAAATATATAAAGTTTCTAATCACATTTTACAATTCCAATTTTTTTATTTTGAGGTAATACATTGCAAAACATTAACTAAATTACTTACGTAAGCCAAATATGACAATGACATACAAATATACAGCACAAACCTTATATATGTTAACCAACAGGTTTGCAACTTGCAGACAGTCAGTTTACTTTTTAATTCCATAAATGCTACTCAAACAATATTTCAGGTGTTCAAAGTAAAATTGCTTGTTACACACAGGTTGTTCGTCTTAAATTTACATCAATTGTGTTCCAGCAATGTTTATTTTAATGCCTAACAAATAATTCAAACAGCTCTTGAGAAAAAAAAGGATTGAAGACATGCTTAAAAAAATTGAATGGGAATGGCTTTCGTTGTAAATGAAACAAAAGTAGGGTTGTGAAAGAAAAATTCTGTTTTTGAATTCATTGTATGTTTTTTTTTTCCCAGGTGCTTCAGATCTGAGATGTTTGTACAATATAATAGCTAACAACTTCCTGTGGTTGGAGAAACACCTGGACATACAGAATGTTCTACCTAAGACTCTTAACATTCCTCAGCATTTTACCATTTCCACTGATTCACCTACAACACCAGCATTTGATCCCACCCTAGAATTTGAGTTGATAGGAAATCGAAAATTTGATCATGTAAGTCACAATTGCAAATATTTATTTGGTTTCATTATGAACAAATTTCTTTGAAAAAGAGATCATTGGAGTTAAGTCTGATCCATTTTGTTGGTTTCAACAAATGAAATATTTTAAAACTAATTGGAGTTATTAGCCTGTGTTATTTTGAGAAATTCTATCTGAAAAAAGGAGCAAACAAATAATCCTTTAATAGAAAGAATGGATATGAGGTGGTAGGATGGAGAAAATCTCATAAAATACATTGTACATAGTAGATTTATATATATATATATATATATATATAGCAAGTTTATTGTTTTCTGTTTAGTATTAAATTTATAATTAAGATCCATTTATTACATCGGTGATCCGTTTATTTGGCAATCGCCAATGGCAGTCAGCAGGGTTTAAGAACATTTGTTGTTCGACCTGTTAGTCAAATGCATTTTGTTATAATATACTTTTTCACTTTTTTGGTCTTTTGGAAAATGTTGTTTGAGTTGTATTTAGACCCCTCTACCAGGATATTTGTTTTGCATGCACACGTATAAAAATTGCGGTTTTTATCCAACGCAATCATAGGTTTGAACGTTGTTTTCAATTTAGACTTGTATATATATATATATATATATATATATATATATATATATATATATATATATATATATATATATTTTTATAAATATAAACAAGTCTAAATTGAAAACATCGTTTTATATATATATACAAAATGCTGTATAGCAGGTTATTTTTCATGTATAACTTATTTTCACTATGTTCAGCCAATGCAAAAAAAAAATTCTCACCTCGAAATAATATATATATGTTGCTAAAGTGATGAAAATACCTTCAAATAGGCTAGCAAAAGTTAAGCCAAGTGAAAATTTTATTTTTCCTTTATTTAGCAAATTAGGTAAAAAAGCTAATGTGGTGTTTCCTGATATCAAAACTGAATCAAAGAAATGTTTTAAAGTGGTTACATTTATATTATAAAATACAAAATTAGATATTGGTCAAAGGTATAACCACTAGACATAAAGGAAAAAACAGCAACACTTGAAAACACAAATTAAGAACAGCTAAAAACCAGAAATGCCAGTTCTCTAAAGCTAGCTGGTTGAAAATCTAAAATATAGCTGTCTCCAGTGGAGAGATAGCAAAACTCATTTGTAACAAAGGGAGAATCTATATTAGCCTATATCAAACTCTGTTTCAATAATGTAATATGAGATAATTTGTAATCTGTTATTATAGGATGCAGTAATGAATTTCAACATTGACTGGCAGAAGCTATTAGCCTCAGACCTAGGCCTTAGTGAATATGGATTTAGAACATTACTTTATAACAGACATGAAATGCAGGATGGAGCATACCTTGAGGAGAATGAGAAGAAACCAGTAGAAGTACTTAGATCTGTGTATGAACATGAAGACAGAGAGTTAGGATAGTCATAAAAATATAATGGAGACTTGTTTTCCTTTTTACCAAAGATATTATTGTAGAAGTAATTCTCTTCTTACATATACGTAGATTGTCATTTACCTAGAATATTATGCCATTATTTGGATGAAAAAAATTGTACAGCCACGTCTGCAGAGAAAATTGTGTATGAGGATTTTGATATCTAGCAATATTAGACACAGACATAGGCATTGCATATGCTATTTGATTCGCACCTAATTATCAATCTGTCAGATTTCTAGGCCCTTAAAAAGTTTTTCTATTTTCATACTGCAGACATCATACTATTTGTTTCCTATTTAACTAACAATTATATTTATCATTAACCTTTCTACAGTGAAACATGTAGCAAAATATTTTTTCTGTATCTCTGTTTGTTAATAGTTGGATTTATTGTGTAAAAATAATCAAATTAAGTCATGCATTATAATACTTATTTTTTTCATCTTTTTTTTTTACTATCTTTTTTGACAAATCAGGGATTTTTAATATCCATTTCAGAAAATAGAAAATTTTGAAGAAAAGTTGAAAAAAGAAAACATGAAACTCTGACATTTTTTTTTTCATCCGAGGATTCATTGAAATAATTTGGATTGTGTGATTATTTTTAAGATTATGAATTAAAAGTACATTTATAAGTATGGGAACCATGGAAAAAGACAATTCTAATTATTATAAACATGTACTTACTTTCTATATATCTTTAATTATTTATTTGAATTTTTTATAATTATTATTTTTATTACTTTGATACTTAATTGAATTTTGCTCATTGTTAACCATGACAACAGAAACCTGCCGATTATTGTGTTGATGTTTGTGTAACATACAGAGTATTTTTATTATCTCATCATTTAATAATATGTAGGGAGATATTTATTTAAAAATGTCAATATATTATTCAGTAATAATCAGTTCAGTAGGAGATATTTCAGTGTATACACTCTTGTGTATGTTAAATATTAAATTTTAAATGACAGCTAAAAAGATTTCAGTTCTGAAAATTGTATGACATAGCAATAAATGAAATCATTTTATTTTAGACACTGAAAGTTCTACTTTGAGCTGCTATCAGAAAGCTCCAATCCTTTTATTAAGTCAGTAGATAAGTTTTATCAATATTATATCTATTCATCTTGAAATCATCCTGTTCACTTTCTCTAGTTCAGGCCATTTTGATTTCTATGCCGGCAAGACATTTTATATTTTTGTGTTTTCCAAAATGTTTGGTTTCTAGCATACTTGTTGAAGGTTTTTCCACAAACATGTGTTTGGAACACAAAAAAAATCACTTCATATGGATTTTTGTACTGGCTTAACTCCTGAAAGACTAAATGTTAAATGTAATTAGTGATTCTAATGGAAGGGTGATACTGTAAATTCAGAAATTATTGCATGGTTTTTATTTATGCAAATAATGTGACTGGTAGAGTATTGCAGTAATAAGAACTCGCATTCTAAAATCTGATATATATATCTTAATGCAGTTTTTCCTGAAATAGCAATAATTAACCTCACTTTTTTGTCTAGTCTTTAAAAATCGCAATGATAAATGCACTCAGTAATTTCTGAATTTACAGTAAATGCTTCTTTGTTAAAATTCTTTCCTTGCCATTTAATGTTGAAAAGTACTCCAAAGCAGCTGATATTTTTTTTTTTTATAAACCACAAAGATAAGGAACATACATGTTAGAATTTATAATATTGTTAAAAACTCCACACAAAACATTTTTATGTAGTGTTTTGTAAATTGTTGTTCGTCTTTTTGTTGTTCTACGTTTTTCCATGGTTTTGTCAGTCTCTCTTTTACTTTAGAGTTTTTATTTTCTCTTTGGTATTTGCTGCCTCTATTTTAGATAGATCTTTAATGATATACTGAATATTGAGTTACCATGTACACACAGTAGTGCTATAGTTTCTAGTCATTTTAGTGTGTTTTATACATGTTTTAGTGTAGTATTGATTTCCGTCCATTGTTCATGTGTACAACTAATGTGTATTTGTGTCCTTTATATGTAATACCCACCAATGCCATGTAAAATGTGCCAACCCTTAATATTGTTATATATTGAGATTTTAAAGCAGGGAGATTTAAAATTATAAAAGATGTAAAACTTCTGTGTTGTGAAAAGAAATAATGTCTGAAGAAACTAGTCCACTTGTCTATGGTAATTACATTTCAAATCTTACGACTATGAAAGGCAATGTGTATTATGCTGTTTAAGAAGATTATTTTGACCAAGAACACATTTTATCCATATAATTTTTATGCCCTACCTACGATAGTAGAAGGGCATTATGTTTTTCTTGTGTGGATCCGTTCTTTGTCCGTCCGTCCGTCCGTTCGTCTGTCTGTCCCGCTTCAAGTTAAAGTTTTTGGTCATGGTAGTTTTTGATCAAGATGAAGTCCAATCAACTTGAAACTTAGTACACATGTTCCCTATGATATGATCTTTCTAATTTTAATGTCAAATTAGAGTTTTGACCCCAATTTCACGGTCCACTGAACATAGAAAATGATAGTGCGATTGGGGCATCTGTGTACTATGGACACATTCTTGTTTACATTTACTATTAAAATAATAAAACTGAACCCAAGTGGAATAGATTGACATATATTAATATTTTGTTCATACATTTTTGTTGTTGCTCATAAATTAAATAACAGTTATTTGGAACTAAAGCTTATACATATATGTCTTTATTATTCAATATAAAAAAAAAGATATTTAGGATATTTTAAATTAGAGTTGAATTAAATTTGGTTTTGAATGCAGATTAAAAGGGTTGTAACTGAAATATTAGATGCTACAATATTTGTATAGAAATACGTTTTTTTTTTACATATTCAAGATTAATTTTTGATCCTATGTGTAACTTTATATTAAGAAACTCAATTAAGATCTGTCTGTGGATTGTTGTCTGTGATATCAATTTAATTTACCTATTTATTAAATATATATTCAATTTGATCAAGCTTTTTCTATTAATGCCTTAACAAATGTTTTAACATTTGATTTCAGTAGCAAGAACAACTTAGATTTTCTATTGGAATATACACATTTGTCTGTAGGTATTAGTCATCAAGTCATACTGTTAAAAATATGTGTAAGTATTTACCTGAACTGTTTAAATGCTACTTGAAGAATTTTAACTGAAAATGACAAAAGTCCAAAATACCTCCAAAAGTCAACTATCAGCCTTCAACAATTGTATACACAATCTGTCAAGCTGTCTAAAAATTATGAATAAAGGAGAAGTTATGATTTGGGCCCAAACTGGCCCTAAAATCAAAGGTTTTTTTAAACTTGTTCTAACTTGTAGAATCAAATTTCGAACCTTTATACTTTAATAAAGCATTGTAGTTTTGGTTTATAATAACCTTTTCATGGTTTATATAGTCATAGAAAACCAGAAAATTCAACAAATTGCTAAATTATGCATAATTTTGACTTCACATTCTAAGAAATACCATAGAGCATCACCAATAAGATCAAATTTTTGCCAGGCCAGCAAACTTTTATGAAGCAGCCTATACCAAATGACATGATGCAAATTATATTATCACACAAAGGTCTACGCAAAGGTCTAGGTCTGAAATATTTTCTTTCAGTCTCATGTTTGGGGCTAGGCAGTACACTATGTGCCAATTTCAAAAGTCTTCCAAAGTCCAAGCAAATGTTAGATAGTGGTGGCTCCAACATGATCACAATGTCGCCTGCCAAATCCCCCAAGGTTGCTGGTCACTTTGCATCCCCAGATCTCATTTAAAAGGAACTATAAATATGTTCAAATATGCTTAAAAGCCACCTAGTGACCTGAGGCAATTTTGAAACATGACCTTCTGAACTGAGAAGGTACTCTACTGGAGCCCATAGTGATTTCAATAGACTGAACTTCCAGTGTTGCAAAAAACTTTTGAATGTTCATTTTTGCTAATTTGTTTGGCTGCTGACCCATGAGTTTTGCCCAACATAATTAGGACTGCTTATTTGTATTCTGATATTCAAAAGACAACATATGCAGACAACTTAAGGGGAAATTTAATCACGTTTAAATATAATTTTTCACTGATTAGGAAATTACACCAGCAATAGTAAAGGTCAGGGTTTCAAAATCTCCATTCTTCATGCAAGTTGTTTTGAAATTTTGTTAAAATCAAAATTTAGAATGAAGATAAGATGACATCTTGTTAATTGGTCAATAATATTTAGACCTAAGCAAACACAACTATACTAGTTATTTGTGAAATTAAGAAAAACTTTTGCTGTGAATTTTTTTTAAAGGGAATAGGAAAATACTAATGGTAAGCAAAGGTATCTAAACATCCACCACATACTTCAGACATCAGCAAGATTGTCTTGAGAATATATAATATTACAATATGGTGACCTGCACTTGGTAGAAAAAAATTCCATGGGGAGGGGGTGTTTTGGCTGCTTCAATACACAGTATAATTTAATAATTGTTACATCTCTTTTATGTACACCTTGCCCAAAGTGTCATGTGAGCTATTGCAATCACATAAACTTTAACAAGTCTTCTCTTCTGAAACCACTGGACCAATTGCAACCAAACTTTAACTGAATGATCCTTAGGGTATATAGATAATTTTGTGTTTTTTTTTTGTTTCTGACAAACTACCAACATGGTTGCCACGGTTAAAAGAAAATCTGACAGGACAGGGCAAATATGCTCAGAATGTCAAGATCTACCTCCTTATTTCTACCAAAATTTTCAGGGGACTTCTTACTGTAGTTATTGCCCTTTAATGACATTTTTGATTAATTACGAGTTTTTGCCTATAATCTCGTAAACTATGATAAAAAGGTAGAAAATGTAAGCAACAAAAATGATCTGGAAAACAAGATCTACAAAAACACCAAACTGACTGAAATCGTCATAAGACTCCTTAAATAGCAGTTATTGCCCTTAAATGATGAATATTTTTTTTCTAATTTTTATAGTTTTTGCCTAATATCTCTATTATAATAGATAGGTAGAAACTGCAAGCTGTTTACCCTCCTTAAAATAATGTCAATTGGTAGAAAATATAAAGGCAGTACAAATTAAACAAAGCATTATATTAGAATGGTTATTGAATAATTTACTCTTTCTCAAGACATTTAAGAAAATTTAATTTTTAAATAAATTATTTGAGAAATCTATACTTCTTTTCAATGCTTAAATTGAAATTAATATGATATTTAATAATATGTATGTAATTGTCGTTTGTGTCCAGTTAACATCTGGCTGCAGTATAAACTAACATCAAGAAAGTTTATTAATGATTATAAAGTTTATTACTTGGTGTGGGAACACTTTTATATATGTAGGACTCTAAAGTGGGATGGGGACGCTAAAACGCGATGATCACGCTAAAGTGCGACGGAACACGCTAAAGTCTGATGCTGCAATACGCTAAAGTGCGTTTTTCCGCGAAATGGCGTTTGTTCGCGAAAGTATGGACGTTTGCAACCATAAATAGCATTATGACGCTACACGCCGTTTATACAAACAAAAATGGACATGGGTAAACGAGAATGTTTGTGCAGATGAAGTTTTTTTTACTAGACACGAAAACAAATGATTCCAATTTTGGTTGGTGCTAGAAAAGTTTGTATGCGGAGGAGTTATTTCCCAAAAAATCATCGACAGTAACAGAGTAATTGGAAGGTGTATACCGTAAAAGAGAGCGAAAACGGCAAAATACACCAAGTGTCAAAGTATTTAATTCGTCCAAATTTGATTTAGAAACTCCTTCTATGTTTTTAATCTCATGTTATTTACTTGCATGAAATAAAAGCTACTTTTTAATTTTCTAATTGAAATATTTTATAAAACAATTTTTTACAATATGGTTCGTCATGTCTGTGAAAGAGATAGAAAACAATAAACAATAACAAATAAGAAGTTGTGGTGTAATTGTCAACGAAACAACTATCCACCAAAGACCATATGCACTTAGCAACATTATGAACTTCAACGTGGAGGCTTGGCTTACATCGCATAGAAGCTATATAGGACCACGAAACGACTAATGTAAAACAATTCAAAAGAGAAAGACAACAGCATGATTTATAAACAATACAATAGACGAAAAACTAATATGAACACAGCAAAAAACATAAACCATTGCCTGAACCCCATTCTCGTTACACCATCGCACTTTTAAAAGCGTGTTAAACCAACGCTCTTTAGCGTGTCATGTATACCATCGCATTTTAGCGTGTCATCTGATCGCACTTAAAAAAAACAAACAACCATCGCACTTTAGCGTCTGAAACCATCGCACTTTAGCGTAGACCATCGCACTTTAGAGTGACCATCGCACTTTAGAGTACCATCACACTTTAGAGTCCTACATATATATATGAGAACCACATAAAGAAAGATGGATTGAAATCAAATACAAAGAAGTAAAGCTTAGTATGTAGGTAACAAGACAGTGAAAATTCAGAAATATACCCAATACATATAAACTATATTGTTGTTTGCTTCTTGTATTTTTTTAACTTATTTGAAAAGAAGTGCTAGAAAACTATTTTTTTTCTCATTATGTCAAAAAGGAGTTCTAAGCAATTTTTACATTGATAAGAGAATACATTAATATTAATGCTATCATCTAAAAAACAAAGGGGAAATATGTAGTTTTATTCAAAATAAACACTGAAAACGTTGATAAAAATGTTGATAAAAAAATCTCCAGTTATGAGGCCCAAACTCAAGGGGAAAATTTTCAAATCTCCAGTTGTGACTTGACAACTCTGTCACATGTATGTTATCGGCAAAGATGATCAGCAATACTAGATCTACAAGAATACCAATATGACTTAAAATCATTAGATGACCCCTTATAGTAGTAAGTACCCATAACAGATGATTTTTTTACTACTGAGTTTTGGCCTATCTTCTTTAAAACTATAATATATAGGTAGAAACTGTATACAGCAAAAAATAATCAGTAATCTTAAGAGTCTTTGCCTATCATCTCTATAATAGATAGGTAGAACTCTTAAGAGCAATACTAGATCTACAAGAATGCCAAAATGACTTACAACCATTGGATGACCCCTTATAGTAGTAATTGCCCTTAGTAGATGATGTTTTACTAACTTTGAGTTTAGATAAATAAGAAGATGTGGTATATGAGTGCCAATGAGAAAACTCTCCATCCAAGTCACAATGTATAAAAAGTTAACAATTATAGGTCAAAGTACGGCCTTCAACACGGAGCCTTGGCTCACACCGAACAGCAAGCTATAAAGGGCCCCAAAATGACTAGTATAAAACAATTCAAACAGGAAAACCAACGGTCTAATCTATATAAAAAACGAGAAACACCTATGAACCACACCAACAAATGACAACCACTGAACAACAGGCTCCTGACTTAGGACAGGTGCATAAAAATGCAGCAGGTTTAAACGTTTTAACAGGCACCAACCTTCACCCTAACCTGAGACAGTAGTGTAACATTACAACATAAAAAGACACACTATAAAATATCAATTGAAATGGCTTAACTCGATCAAAAAGACATTTAAACAAAAACAAGTAAACATACACTCATACCACATCTCCTTATATCTATACACTGAACGAATAAGTTTGATCTTTGACACAATATAAATACAATATTAAAACGTAGGTGCCTATATAACATAGACGTTACAGGTAGTGATAAAAAAGAAGTAGGAACAGTGTCAAAAAGACAACTCTAACCTGGGACAAAATGGTGTTACGGCCGATTATCTCTAAAACTATAGAATAGATAGGTAGAAACAGCAAAAGGTAAAAATGATCAGCAGACTACAGAAGATATACAAATATGTTGAAATGACAAAATCCATAGGATGACTCTGTGTTTGAGTTAATCGTCCTTAAATGATAATTTTTTTAAATATTTTTCCGAATTTTTTATTATTATCTAAATTTTTTAACAGGTGAGCAAATCAGACTCTAATGAGCTTCTGGATTCAGTCAGCATCTGTATAATAACTTAATCATTGATTTAATTTCAAATTCAGTTTCATTTGACTTTTTTTTATAAAAGTCCCTCATCACTCTAATGACTGTCATTAGATTATGCCATTGAGTCATTTATACACTCTGATTATTAACAGTGTATGAAAGTACCAATTTTACTGCACAAAGCGATTGCAATAGCACACCTGGTCTAGATGTCACTATTTTTTTATCTAAAGAAAGAAAGTCTTTCTGAACTTTATAATAGAAAAACAAAGAATATTCAAAACATTTATAACATGTTTTAAGCTATTCTTGCTGGGATATAATAGTCCCGGATTCTTGTAAAGTTCATTCTGAGCAAAGGAGAAGGCACAGAATTTGCACAGTTGTACACATCCAAGTTCATATATACTTTAATATTAAGTTTATGACGAATCCAATGCATCGTAAGGAGTCAGCTGACTCAACACAGTCACACGAATATGTTAAAAATAAAATTGTATATCACGGTCTGCTCGCCTTATATTATTGAAGACTGAGATTTTGGTTTTAATTGAATTTACAGTAAGATATCGTTACAATATCTATCACGAATGATTTCAAATTTAGCCAAGACAAGACAACTGACAAGTACTGAATGCACATTAATGAGTCACAGTTAATTATTATATATCAAAGAAGACAATGGCGGGAATTGAGTTACTGTTACTGATCTAAATATAAACATAAAATTTCCATCGATGTAAAATTTCAGTTTGCACCCGACAAAATACCTGCAATCACATTGTTAGAGTAAGACGATAGTGGAACTTTTCAGCAATGTAAAACATAGACCTTGAATTGAAAGACATGGACACATAAAAACCCAAGGTAAAAATATAGGCTGAAAATATATACTCATTTCAAGACGCTACTTTCGGTTTTGTTTTCAAACAGGCATTTAATTTTATAATGAGTATACGTACATAGGTGGATCCTTTTTAAACTGTAAGTCGGGGAAGTATTACAGGATTTATATAAGATAATAAATCAACAACAAGGCAGTTGCTTGTATTCAAGATAATTAATTAAATAATTGCATAAATTTGGATATATATCCTTGAACAAAATGTCATTTTTGTCCTTTAGTGTATTTTAGAATTAGGGATTTATATTTAAAGCATATATATTACAGTTAACTTGTTTGATATAATTTTTGTATAAACATATGCCTTACTGTATTTTGTAGACAATAAGCTATTTTTAATTGATTATTAAATTATAAGCAGTTTGATAAGGGCAAGACATTTAGATTAAATATATGATGAGGTTGCTGACATGGCTGATTAAATCAAAAGTATCTGAAATTACTGAATCAGATGATGATATATGTCAAAGATGTGATTAAAACCACAGATGTAAATTGATCAGATATTTGTCAAATCTATTTTAACTCCATGAACTAGTGTAAAAGAGAGGCAAAAGATACAAAGGGGTATTCAAATTGATAAGTTGAAAATAAACTGACATGGCAAAAAACGAAAAAAGACCAAAGCACAAATAAAAGTATGCAAAACATAACATAGAAAACTTAAGACTGACCAACACGAACCCCACCAAAACCAGGGGTGATCTCAGGTGCTCCAGAAGGGTAAGCAGTTCCTGCTCCACATGTGGCATGTGTCCTGTTGCTCATGTAAATGTGATAAGCTATTCCCCTTGCATCTCCAAGAAAATTCTAAACATATCAGCAAACTAGTTTCTAAACACTGCCGTATATTCATGTGCCTATCCAAAAAGCAGGAACATAATCAATGGTTGTCTTGTGTGATATCTGAATGATTTTTGTTTTATATGCCCCCGCCGTAGGGGAGGGGGCTTTAAGTTTTACCCTTGTTCGTCAGTGTACGTACATACATACATACGTCCCAAAATTGGTTTCCGTTCTCTAACTTTAGTTTGCGTCACTTTTACTGTTCTAGAGTTATGCCCCTTTACAAATGGAAAATTGCTGAATTTATCATTTCCTTTCTCTAACTTTAGTTTGCCTCAACCAAATGTTATGAAACTTATAAACAATGCTTATTACCACAAAACACAGATCAAGTTTGAATTTTGATGGCATCACTTTTACTGTTCTAGAGTTATGCCCCTTTACAAATGGAAAATTGCTGAATTTATCGTTTCCGTTCTCTAACTTTAGTTTGCCTCAACCAAATGTTATGAAACTTATACACAATGCTTATTACCACAAAACACAGATCAAGAATGAATTTTGGTGGCGTCACTTTGACGGTTCAAGAGTTATTCCCCTTTAGAAATGGAAAAATTGCAAAATTTTTCGTTTCCGTTCTCTAACTTTAGTTTGCCTCAACCAAATGTTATGAAACTTATACACAATGCTTATTGCTACAAAACACAGATCAATTTTGAATTTTGGTGGAGTCACTTTTACTGTTCTAGAGTTATGCCACTTTACAAATGGAAAAATTGTTGAATTTTTTGTTTCCATTCTCTTAAGTTTGCCTCAACTAAATGTTATGAAACGTATACACAATGCTTATTACCACAAAACTCAGATCTAGTACAAATTTAGGTAGTGTCACTTTTACAGTTCTTGAGTTATGTCCCACACAATGCTTATTACCACAAAACACAGTTCAAGAATGAATTTTGGTGGCGTCACTTTGACCGTTTAAAAAGAGTTATGCCCCTTTACAAATGGAAAAAATGCTGAATTTTTCGTTTCCAATCTCTAACTTAAGTTTGCCTCAACCAAATGTTATGAAACTTGTACACAATGCTTATTACCACAAAACACAGATCAAGTTTGAATAGTGGTGGCGTCACTTTAACCATTCTAGAGTTATGCCCCTTTAGAAATGGAAAAATTGTAAAATTTTTATTTTCTTCTAAATATCAAGTAATTTTATTAAAATTGGAGTTATCTTCCTTTGTCCATGATTATAGTTGAATCAACTACAATCAATGCTTTATACAATGCAATGTTTAATTTTGACTTCCACTGATAAAACACAGATCAAGTTGAATTTGGGTAGTGTCACTTTAATCATTATTGAGTTATGCCCCTTTATAAATCGAAAGATTGCAAAATTTTTAGTTTCCATTCTGTAACTTAAGTTTGCCCCAACCAAACATTATGAAACCTATACACAATATTCATTACCACAAAACTAAGATCAAGTACAAAAAATAAACATAAAAATTGCTGAATTTTATGTTCCATTCTATAACTTTGGTTTGTCTCAACCAAATGTTATAAAACTTATACATAACCGTTCTAGAGTTATGCGTGTTTACAAATAGAAAAATTGCTGAATTTTTAGTTTCTGTTCTCTACTTTAGTTAGCCTCAACCAAATGTTATGAGACTTACACACAATGCTTATTACCACAAAACTCAGATCAAGTTCAAATTTGGGTAGCGTCAGTTTTACCGTTCTTCAGTTATGTCCCTTTATAACTATTTGATATGCAAGCGGGGGCATCATCTGTGTCCACATGTGGACACTATCCACATTTATTTAGAGAATGTCGTGCTGATAGCAGATCGTTGGCAGTTTTTGTTTAATTTACTCATAACATCTTTAGCGTCTATTAGAGTCAGGAGGATTTAGAGCTAGTCTTACTGCATAGACACTTGTCAATTGTTGAAGACTGTATGTTGACCTCTAGTTACCTTTTTGTTAGTTGTGATGTTGTCTCATGACATACATGTAAAGCCCACATCTCCTCTAACTTACATACTTGAAAAGAGGTTGTTGAGATAAAAAATATCTGGTAAAAAGTAGAAAATATTCAGAAAACCCAGTGACTGGACAAGATATTGTCCCAGGGATGAAATTATTAGCCATCTTATCAATTAACAAATTATTTTTTATTGGTTAAGATTTCATTCATGGAATTATATAAAACCTCTAATGGGACTGGCTTGATAGTTATCAATTTCCAGACTTTATCTCCATGATCACTGCTCTTCAGATAAGAAAAAACATAGTGCATTGAGCACAGCATTCTATACTTCCTATCCATGAACATTTCAAGAAGTTTATCAATAAAATTATACTCAGATATTCAAGTTACAAAATGATGTACTGGTATATGTGTATAACCCTACTAGTAGAAATAATACATAAATTGTGCAGGGAGATATCTATAATATCTGTTCTAATTAAATATCATTGATGTTATTGTTAAAGTAATATTTAAGATTGGAGTTATCTATTAATGTATTAATGGATTTATATAAGATAATAAATCAACAACAAGGCAGTTGCTTCGTATTCAAGATAATTAACTAAATAATTGCATAAATTTGGATATATATCCTTGAACAAAATGTCATTTTTGTCCTTTAGTGTACTTTAGAATTAGGGATTTATATTTTAAGCATATATACAGTTAACTTGTTTGGTATAATTTTTGATTCAGCCATGCTGGATCTATGCGATCACTCTGTTTTTGGAGATGGTGCAGAATACTAAGTTGAAGACATGTCATGAAACTAATTATGTGTTTTTATGACTTGCAGAAACTTTCTACACCATTTTAATCATCAACTGCCAACTTTGGACATGTTATTTGCCCTTAAATTAAGAAAAGATTGGTTGAATGTTACCCTTTTATTTTAGATATACACTTGCATATAGTTCCTTTGTAAATCCAAATTTATAATGATTTACTATTTATGAATTAATTTGAAAAAGTATTTTTACATCAATTGAATCAGTTGATAACAATTTTGAAAGCATTATATCATTATCTTATACTTGTGTAAGTTTTTGTTCTATGAAATTTAGGTCAACATGTGTGGTAATATATCTAAGTTTATTCCCACACTTTTTTGAAATGGTATTACTCCAGTTCTTTCCATAGGCAAGTAAGAGTCAGTATGATTATCAACTGTCATGATTTTCAAATAATTACACTCAAAGGTGTAAGTATTAATTGGAAACAACCCCAGTCTTAATTCACCACATTGAATATCTCCTGACCTGTTACATAATTAAATAGGCATAAATTGACAAAAACTGAATACACACATTCTTGACCTCAATAGTTAACTTACAATGTATTATTTATTTTGATCTACACTACATTAAAATATTCTGCTAGCTGAATGATTAACATGATTAATCAGACGTGGCTTTTTTTCAAAGAAAAGACAAAAAATGTTAAAATATGTATAAAAAATGCAAGCAAATTTTATTTCACTTGTAAAATCAGTGTCATTATCTTCTGACATAAGTCAATAATCAAGATCTAATTAATTAGTTACAATTATCAGAAATTTGATTGAAACAATAAACAAAATTGCAATAAATAAACTCTTACCTGAGCATTTTCTGCAATAAAATTTATTTGTTTGTTCTGCATTTATATCCCATTATATTGCTATTTAACAGTAATTGGAAATATCTCAGCATTATGTATTTGTACATTTAAATTTGAATACAGGAAATGTATTTTTTCTTAATGAAGAATGAACACCAATTTAGATAAAAATTATTTATTATTTTTTTTTCATTTTTGTTTTGAGAAAGTGCATTTCCAAGGCCTCTTTCTGGAAATTATTAAGCCAGTTATTATTAATGGCATATAAAAAAATATATTACTTGTTTGACGATTTCCCTTTCCATTCATGTCAATACCATCAAAATGCAAATATTTATCAAAATAAAAATCTGACAGAGTCTAAAATTGAAATATCAATATACATTATATATATATCATTATTTGCATCAATATTGCGAAATTCCCAACCTGTGGCCAATAACATAGAAATTTAACAGTAAGATTGGAAATGAAAAGAGAAAAAAATATTGAAAAAGTATAGTCAGAAAGAATATTAGACTAGCTATGAATATGGCTGGATCACAACATCCACGATGCTTTGATTGTATAAACATATGCCTTACTGTATTTTGTAGACAATAAGCTATTTTTAATTGATTATTAAATTATAAGCAGTTTGATAAGGGCAAGAAACTTAGATTACATATATGATGAAAAGAGGTTGTTGAGATATCTACCTTTGCCTATAACTGTACTTGAACTAACTACAATGTAATTGTAGTTGAACCCAACCTAAAATTACAGACGATGGAAGATTTTTCCTATTTAAAGTATTGCCTTCTAATGCTTAGTACAATTTTATTTCCCACTGCAAAATGAATACAATCTTTACACTTCAGTGCTCTCAAGCACTTTGATTATGAAGAGAGGTGAGAAATCTTCCCCATATCTTTATAATCATTTTGAAAAGGCAAAAGTATAGCCCCTATTCCTTGCCACTTTCCCACCTTTGTTCTTGCATCAGCCTTTGAAACAAAGGTGAAAACATAGTCAAGAATACAGAGGGTAATAAAATAACATATTAATTATTCATAAATTTAAATTCAATTCAAACCCATAATGGCATATTTAAAAACAGATAGGGAACAACCATTCAACTTGGAGGTTAGGGGATTATGTTTTTTGCTAAGAAAAAAAATTGTGATCAGGGAGAAGAAAGTAAAAAAAAAATTGATTGAGAGTATTTGACATTCCTTTAAAAAAAAAACGCTTTGAATTGTGACACTGAAATAGAAAAAAACTTAAGCTTGTGTGGTAGGAAACAATCTCAGATTGACAGCAAAAAAAGCATACCCTTCCTAAGTTAAATTGCCATTCCCTTAGATACAATAAGTTACACAATCTAATGCAATATCAAACAAAATTAAAATATCTCAATTTCCATTGTTATTTATTTTTTAAACAAAATTATATATGATTTGTCTGTTGTCTTCTTTCCAGACAAAGTTTAGATAGCCATTGGAAGTTATTTGAATGTGATCTGATCAAGAACACACTAATATGGATCAAGCCACTGCTAAGAATCAGGAGGACATTAAAAAGCTTCGAAGAGATGTAAAATCTTTACATCAGTCTGTGGATATGGCTAGACAAAATATTGATGCTGTTCATCAAACATTAACGAGTGGGATCCAGAAAGTTTTGTCGGAAATTGAAAGATTGAAAATAGAAAATGTGAAAATTAAATCAAACTTGAAGTATTTGATGAACTCCAAGACTAATCCTTCAGGAGATTCTAATATATTCTCTGAGCCTGAAACTCGGACAACTAGCTGGGTCAAAAGTATGAGAAGTGCTCCTGGAAACCAATTCAACTTACCAAGTAAGCTTTAAAGTACTTGTTACTATCAGAGAGGATTATTAGGGGGGGGGAGCAAGTGAAAAAAGGAAATAAAAAGAAGCAATTAATTTGAAGTATTCTTTTAAAATATTCATTATGAAATTTTCATTGGCAACATATTAAAGTTGATGTCGACTAGAATTGTTTTTGGAAATGGTACACTTGTAACACATTTTTAACAAATAAAATAAAAGATTGGTTCGACTCACATGAAAGGAATGAAAGATCAACTTAAAATGAGAACTATGAAAATAATTTTTTCTTCAAATGAAAAAGGTGCATAACCATAGACTTTAATTTTGGGCGGGAGATTAAGACTGCATTCCAATCAAAATTTGATGTTGCTGGCTTGATTTTATCACTATGTTTGAGATGAACAAAACATAGTGCATTGAGCATAATGTTCTATACATTCCATCAATAAACATTTAAAAAAATTATCAATGAAATATTAACTCAGATTTTCTAGTTACAAAATGATAAGTATGCGTATAACAGTACTTGTCAAGAAATTTGGGTAAATTTTGCATGGTGCATGAATCTAGTATCTGTATTTAAAAAATGTGTTATCTTTCTTTGTCTATAAATTTAAAAGAGAGGCGAAAGATACTAGAGGGACATTCAAACTCATAAGTCAAAAACAAACTGACAATGCCATGGCAAAAAACAAAAAACGACAAATAGACAAACAACAGTGCACAAAACACAACATAGAAAACTAAAGACCGAGCAACACGAACCCCACCAAAAACCAGGAGTGATCTCAGGTGCTCCAGAAGGGTAAGCAAATTCTTCTCCACATAATTGTAGTTTAACAAAATACATTCATAGTTCCTTCCAATGCTTACTACAATACCACATTTGAATTTTAGTTCCCACTGCAAAATGAATGCATTCTTTACCCATGTTACCCTTCAGTGCACTCAAGCACTTTGATTCTTCATAAATTACCACAATACCAGCAAGGGGGATCGAATTAAGGACCACTTAAACAGTAAACTAGTTCTAATTGCCACAGATGCAGCTTATTTAGTGCTGACTTAAAAAAAAAGTTAATAGTTTTGGCAACAGTTTGTTGTCACTCAGATAAAATGGAAGATAGCCCAATTACTTCCCCCTGTCTTAACAATAAATGTTTTGAATTTGAAAAGGAAAATAATAATTCTGGCCTGAATTAATGCAGTTAAAATGTTGCTCTATTTCAATAATGTCGAGTCCAACAACACATAAAGTGAAATCATTAACTGTTTTGTAATGCAACTAATCTTTTCCTGTAGTTAACATAATTTTGCTAAATATTGCATATATTGTTTCACTTATCAGTGAAGTTGTTTTATTGTTTGTCCATTTAGTTTTGCCATCAGCTGTTTAGGGTACAAATGTACATTTCAAATAAAGATTTATAAATTGTATCCTATCTTTTCCATTATACCTTTATACATGTGTAGTCAATGAAATTGAAAGCACGACTAAGTGCTCATAAAGGATGTACCTGCAATCAGGTGTCATTTTTATACGTGATCTCAGAAAATACCCTGCTGAAATTGAGATATTTTTTTATATAAACCATTCAAATATCTTTACCAGGAAAGGAAATGATACTTCATTGTTTTCATAATTTCCTTATAATATTATAGAATGTTTCTGAAGTGTTCAAGAATATATATTCTTGACAATTACAAGTGACATTTCCTTTGTGTTTATGGATATTACGTACGACATTGTATCATTTAGTCAAAAGAATATAATGTTTATTGGGTATGTAGACATCTTTAGATACTTTTATAGTATTAAAACAAAAACAAAAAAACAGGAGAATTTTGGGGAAAAAAACTATATTAATCTTAAGAGTCCCTTGTCAGGTTTGAAAAAGGAAAATTCCCATACTTGAAAATTATGTGACCTCCAACATAGGTCGAACTTGTATGCCTTACTAAGCTCTATGAAAAAAGACATGCCCATAGGTAACAAAGACAGGTACTTAAATGAAAAAAGATATCTTTCTTCCACAAATATTTTTCTGGATGAAAGAAATTCCCTAGTACATGGTATGTTTTCTTTTCCTTTGCCTAATGTCAAAAAGGATGGGTGGATGACTGTTTAATGTCCAGTGGCAAATAAAATGCATATTCACGACCAAAGCATGATGATATGATATGAATATTAACCCTGCTTTGTACTAGACTGACATGCTAAGCAAGATTTTAAACATGCTAGTTCACAAGGTAACAATCTGCAGGAAGAGATGTCACCTTACTCAGACATATTATTCTGACTCCAAGCCGACCAGTCTTTGCTCTTACTCCTAAATGTTGCATGTTTAGTGGAGAAGCAGCAAATCTTTTGTTTGACCCGGCTGTGGTTTGACACCACAATCTCTCACACTCGAGGCGAACACACTACCATGAGACCACCAAGGCTGTATGTCAAAAAGAAAATTGATGCTTATGGAATAAAATGCACCATTGTCATGCTAGTTCAAGGAAGTTACATACAATTCCAGTGTGCTGTGTTTTCGTAACACCAATTTTCAAAAGAAAACACCAGTTAACCAAACCAAGGAAATCTTTTTATCAATTGTTCTCATGTGACTGTCCCTTTTGCTTGAATTACTTAGCTTATCTAGCTAGGACTGGATCAATTTTGGGATTTGTTTACCACTGGGAAGTAGAACAGATATAAATGCATTTGATGGAGTAAAAGCTAGCTTCAACCATTTGATGCATTAAAAACTTCATTACATGATAATTGTTCAATCAAATGTTAAAGAAATAAACTAAAAATTTAGAAGGTCTATGAGGCATGATGTGTAGGTAAGGGCTACCCACTTGTGTACTCATAGATATCTATATATCTAGATTTTGTGATTATGAATCATTTTATATCTCAATGTAAGCATAACCAAAGTGGGATGTAGGGAGTTAAGTTGAAGGTGAAGGCGTGCAGATATCTTCTTCATATTTTTATGTCCCCGCCGTAGCAGAGGGGGCATTAAGTTTTACCCTTGTCCGTCTGTACGTATGTCCGTCTGTCTGTCCGTCTGTACGTATGTCCGTCTGTCTGTCCGTCCATACGTACGTCCCAAAGTTGGTTTCTGTTCTCTAACTTAAGTTTGCCTCAATCAAATATTATGAAACTTATACACAATGCTTATTACCACTAAATACAGATCAAGTTTGAATTTTGGTGGCGTCACTTTTACCGTTCTAGAGTTATGCCCCTTTACAAATGGAAAAATTGCTAAATTTTTCGTTTCCATTCTCTAACTTAATTTTGCCTCAACCAAATGTTATGAAACTTATACACAATGCTTATTACCACAATATACAGATCAATTTTGAATTTTGGTGTCGTCACTTTTACTGTTCTAGAGTTGTGCCCTTTACAAATGGAAAAATTGTTAAATTTTTCATTTTTTTTTCTAAATATCAAGTAATTTTTAAAATTAGTGTTATCTTCCCCTGTACATGATTATAGTTGAAATGTAAGCGTACTTTCATTCTGCCGTGTGTTTATTCCGGGTAACTGTTTTTCACTAGAGAATATTGGATGTAAATAGTGTGAAGTGTTGATCTTGATATCGTTGTACTGTTTTTATTAGACCGGTTTATTGTTTACATAAATAAATGGGTTAAAATTAAAATGATTTTCAAGGAACCAGTTTAATTAATCTGAGTCAATCTAGTAAATAATATTGATGATGATGAGGAGGATATTTTTATAACTCAAAATACTTTATCAATGATCAGGACATTGAACTTGATACAAACCAAATTTAAAGAGCAGATTTGTTCTAACATAAAGTTTCAATTACAGAAACATCTTTTGATATTGACATAGAAAATATGATTTAATATCCAAGTCGACCGAAAAGCAAATACATAGAAATACTTAGGCAATCCAATAAATATAAATATTACAATTAGTGACGATTCAAAAGCATATGATTTTATAGATTTGCATAGAAAAATTATTCAAATCTCATTCGTTAATAAGCATTATTGTGTTATCGTGTGTTCAAAATGAGTACTAATCACTTCATCTATGAATGGATCTAAAGCACTAGTAATTAATCCCGCCGGGTATGAAATAACTAGTTCAATCATTCCGGTACAAAATCACTAGTGTAACCATTCCTGGTTAAAACACTAGTGTGAACATTCCTTGGATGAAAACTCTCCACTTTTTACATAAATCAGCTATGCAATTTTTAAATACACTAAAAACTATTAAGCCACATTTTATATATATTTCCCCTTCAAAAAAACCTTTTTAGAACCTTATAATGACTGGTGGATGTTTTACACTGGACCCGGATAGAAAACCCTAGTGATTTTTTGTTGGTGGATAAAAATCACATGGGATTTTCTTTCTCCAGATAAAGTACACTGGTGGAATCAAACCACTGTTACAGAATCAACTACAATCAATGCTTTATACAATGCAATGTTTAATTTTGCCTTCCACTGATAAATTAAAGCAATTTTACCCTTCATTCCTAAAAATATTTCAAATAGATATAAGAAGATGTGGTATGAGTGCCAATGAGACAACTCTCCATCTAAGTTAAAATTTATAAAAGTATACCATTATAGGTCACAGTACGGTCTTCAACACGGAGCCTTGGCCTTTTCTTTGAAAATTGGAGTTATCTTTCTTTGTGCATAATGGTAGTTGAATCAACTACAACCAATGCTTTATACAATGCAATATTCAATTTTACTTCCTACTGATAAATTATAGCAATCTTTACCATTCAGTGCTTACAAGCTGTTTGGTTACCGCTCTAGGGTATGCCCCTTTACAAATAAAAAAATTGCTGAATTTTTCGTTTCCATTCTCTAACTTTAGTTTGCCTCAACCAAATGTTATGAAACTTATACATACTGCTTATTACTACATAATACAGATTAAGTACGAAATTTGGTGGTGACACTTTTACCATTCTTGAGTTATGTCCCTTTATAAACATAAAAGTTGCTGAATTTTTCGTTTCCGTTCTCTAACTTTAGTTTGTCTCAACCAAATGTTATAAAACTTATACACAACCATTCTAGAGTTATGCCTGTTTAAAAATAGAAAAATTGCTGAATTTTTAGTTTCTGTTCTCTACTTAAATTAGCCTCAACCAAATGTTATGAGACTTACACACAATGCTTATTACCACAAAACTCAGATCAAGTTTAAATTTGGGTAGCATCACTTTTACCGCTCTTCAGTTATGTCCCTTTATAACTATATGATATGCAAGCGGGGGCATCATCTGTGTCCACATGTGGACACTATCCACATTTATTACTCTATAACTCTAGCAAGATTAGGATTCAGATTTCTTTATATAGAATCAAGATAAGTCTTTTTGAGGTATAATGCAATATTTTAAGGTAATGCTTGAACTATTGACCAACGTCCAAGATAAAAAAATACCTTTTATGAGAAATTGGACAGAAAAATCTGCATTTAGTACTCCCCTCCTTTAAAAAATTAAATGCCAAGATATGGAAAAATTTTGTACTCTTCAAGATGCATCCTTACATTTATGCAAGTATAAGGTTGTATATCATTTTTTCTCTAATTCTTTGGTCATTTTAACCCTTTCTGAACCCATTGTATAAAAAAATTTAATCAACTGTGGTTGCAGATGATCTCAGAAGATGATTGGCTGAGTTTAAGGGTCATAACCTTTATCAGCTCACTGGATGAATTGAAATGTGATAACAGGTGTTATAGAAATTGACAACTTTATGGAATGTGGAAGGCACTCTTAGGGGATTTTGGTTTATCAAAAATGAAAATTATTAGAGAAACAGATTCTCCCATAGTTACTGGTAGATTATCGGATTTATCCAATCTTGATAGTTAAATTATCAATTTTAAAGTCCTCACCAAGGCTGGGACTTTAAGATTCAATAACTTAACTATCTCAAATGGATAAATCCGATAATCCACTGGTACCAATGTAAGAATCTATATGTATCTAACACTGATTTTTATCATGAAACTCATAAGACCGTGAAATTTGGGTTAATTTGTGACCTTCTAATAATGTCACATGGTCAGCATCTTATAGTTTCACCTGCACATAATACACAGAAGAAGTGGCTGTCAGTGTATCTGATATTTATATCTTTATTTCTCACAAACCAGGTTACAAAGGTATCAAACCAGTTACTTTACAAGGTTTAGCTAGCTATAAAACCAGGTTTAATCCACCATTTTCTACATGCCTGTACCAAGTCAGGAATATGACAGTTGTTTTCCATTCCTTTGATGTGTTTGAGCTTTTGATTTTTCCATTTTATAAAGGACTTTCCGTTTTGAATTTTCCTTGGAATTCGGTATTTTTGTTATATTACTTTTTACATAAATGTGGAGGCAGAAGCTTAAGGTACTGGGCCAATTGTCCTTTCCAAATTTGTTGACTAATCTATAAACAATTATTAAAATGATTGATAAGAGGAATTCACCAAATTAAGAATCATATTACTTATAAAAGTGCAGGAGACAATTAGCCCTAATTTTTTCAATAGTAGACTAGAATATTTAAAAAGTTGTAAAATTGTATCACTTATTTTTATCACAAATTTCCCTTTGAAATGTTAAAATAAAAATGTTAAAAATAATTATATTAAATTTACCACTTTTAAGGAAGTGGGAAGAAAATACCAAAACTATAAATATTTTTCAAACAAGGAAATATTCATAATATTTTTAAGTATGTATAAGAAGCTGTCTTATTCTAAAATAAGAAGTGCATAGTATTTGCTTACAGTAAGTAATTTAAAAAAAAAATGTCAAGACATCAAAATAATTACAATGAATTTTCTGTTTTTTTGCCCCTTGAAATCTTAAAATTATATATTTATATCAAATTTCTTATTATTTATGAATTAAAGTGCTTTCCCGGAATCGTATAACATGCGTTTCTCTGTAAGGAAGATAAAAAGATACTATTATTGGGAAAACATTTATAATGATCAAAGTACAACCCCATTGCATTTTCCCATACTCAAAAGAATCTGTTTTAGATACAGAATGGGTAGACAAGCTACTAAGATACTTTAAATCATGCTTGTTCCACAATTGTATATACCTTAATTGTGAGCCCTATGGCATACTTGCCATTTTCATCTTCCATTTTACAATGAAATCAAATGGTTGCAGTATAATTTTAACTTTTTGAAATTCTGTTTGGTATATTTTTATAAAGAAAAATTTTGTTTAAAAAAGAATTGCTACCATCTCAGTGTCTTATTCTGATTGGCCAATTCCAAAATTTTTAACCATGAAACTACTAGTACTTTGCAAAATCTTTTAATACTATAATGGAGTGATATTTATGGAACCCTCTTCAAAAACTGACTATGCTGCATACATGGGGACAAATGCTATATAAGTAAGAATAAGAGGTGACATTTTCATTCAGATAAAATGTGAAGTAATTAGGTACATGCATATATGTCAGTGAAACAGCAACCAAATGAAACAAACACCCAATAAACTTATAGAGATCAACATTCCATATTAAACAATAGACAAGTGTATATATACAGTTTATCAATTTCAAATGACGATCTTAGACTAATTTAGATGATCTTGCCTATGACAGGAACTGTAGTAAAATAGCATTCACTTTGATGATCCGCAAAGATCTTAAAAATCAATGAAATGACTAATCAATTTCTTAAAGGAGTAAATATTCTTATAATATGATTGTTTTACTAATTTTAGTGATATATATTGCAACTATGATTGATAGACATAAATTTCTTACAGCAAAAAAAATAAATAAATGAAAATGAGTTATTGCCCTTTAATGATAATTTGATGTTATTGGGTATTTATCTTGAAAACAATAATAAATAGAGAAAAAATAATTCATTGGCCTGAACACACTCTAAATATATATTTATATAACAGCAATGATTTGTTTCTAGATTATATTTTTCTTACATGAATGATGAAAATGGCCAATATCTAGTTAAAGGCTCTAAGGAACCTATAGTTCTGTTAACTAATGGGATAATTTGAACCAAGCTTGATTGGAAAAGGAGGTCCCTTATAAAAAGTCCTAATTCTTAGTGTTTATCATTTTCGCTAGCCAAGGATTACGATCCAGTCCCCTCCTCACCACCCTTAGCAGATTAAGACAGAATTTCGGATAGAGAGGTAATGATTTCCATTGGTCGCAGTTGTAACTGGCTGCAGCTAATCAAAAAGCGCCTTCGTGATGATCACATGTTTATGTAGACAATGTAAATAAACAATTTCCACGTGCTGATTGTTCAACAAGTCTTTACCCCCAAGCATAGGACATTATGTAATGACAATTTAAAAGTTCTTAATCAACTAATTGAAGTGCCTGGGTATGTTTCTTGTGCAAATGCTGGAATGTCAATGTATATTTTCGGTACTTGCTTCACAATATTTGAAAACACTAGACACATCCATTTTTGCACCTCCAAACTGAATAGAGTTCAAGTGCTGCCATTGGTCAAGAATGATGTAGTCGGAATGGGCATGAATTTTGTCTACCGTTACATGGCGCAGCATTGTAATCACAAATGTTGGCTTAATCTGCCAAGGGTTGAGAGGATGGGACAGGACTGAACCCTTGACAACACAGACAATAGATGCAATTCAGGCTTGATTAAAATTTTTGCTTGCATAATTGAAATAAGTGGGAGTATTTTTAATCAGCCATTTTTGTCGAGCCTTCGACTTTAGTCGAAAAAGCGAGACATAGCGATCCTACATTCCGTCGGCGTCGTCTTCGTCGTTGTCGTCGGCGGCGTCCACAAATATTCACTCTGTGGTTAAAGTTTTTGAAATTCTAATAACTTTCTTAAACTATCCTGGATTTCTACCAAACTTGGACAGAAGCTTGTTTATGATCATAAGATAGTATCCAGAAGTAAATTTTGTAAAAATAAAATTCCATTTTTTCCGTATTTTACTTATAAATGGACTTAGTTTTTCTGCCGGGAAATATTACATTCACTCTGTGGTTAAAGTTTTTGAAATTTTAATAACTTTCTTAAACTATCCTGGATTTCTACCAAACTTGGACAGAAGCTTGTTTATGATCATAAGATAGTATCCAGAAGTAAACTTTGTAAAAAAAAAAATCTATTTTTTCCTTATTTTATTTTTAAATGGACTTAGATTTTCTGCCAGGAAACAACACATTCACTCTGTGGTTAAAGTTTTTAAAATTTTAATAACTTTCTTATACTATTTTGGATTTGTACCAAACTTGGACAGAAGCTTGTTTATGATCAAAAGCTAGTATCTAGAAGGAAATTTTGTAAAAAAATAAATCCATTTTTTCTGTATTTTACTTTTAAATGGACTTGGATTTTCTGCCAGGAAACAACACATTCACTCTGTGGTTAAAGTTTTTAAAATTTTAATAACTTTCTTATACTATTTTGGATTTGTACAAAACTTGGACAGAAGCTTGTTTATGATCAAATGCTAGTATCTAGAAGGAAATTTTGTTTTCTTCCAGTTAACATTACATACAGTCTGCAGTTAAAGTTTTTAAACATTTATTAGATTCATAAACTATCCTGGATTTTTACCGAACTTGGACAGAAGCTTCTTACAATCAAAAGATAGTATCAAGTGGAATATTTTTATTGATTTACTTCCTCATTTTTGTTGAGCCTGCGATTAACAGAAAAAGTAGGCGAGACACTGGGTTCCGCGGAACCCTTACAAATTTTTTTTTTTTGTAATATGGTAATCATATAGTAGCATACCATAGCTATAATCAAATAATCAATTAGTAATTTCTGCTAACATGGTGATAGTGAAAAATTAATAAAAAAAATCATTAGTTACAGTGAACACAGTCATTCCAATATGAGTCAAGTCATCAAATAATCATTCTAAAAAGAAATAGTAATAACGTAATTAAAGTCATATTCAAAGGCTTGTTGAAATAACAGTTTGATGAATATTGAAAATACTAGAATAAAGCAAAATGATTTTTTTATCATCATTGTAGGTTATAGAAAGAGATCACAGTCTGATTTGAGCTCAGATGACACAGACGTTGATAGAGCAACACTTATTACAGACCATTCTTTAGAGGAAGACACAAGTCCAAGGTAAAAAAGATACCGAAGATACCGAGGGCATATTAAAAACTCATAAGTTGAAGAAAAACTGGCAATAAACTAACAACGAAGAAAAGAAGAACAAATCTATTAAACATCACAAACAATCTGATTAAAATCGGATGTTGTGATATGCTACACTCCCTCTAACGTTAGGATGGTGAGTATCGTAGCAAAAACTGACAGCTGATTTTAATGAGATTGCATCACAAAGAAAACTAAAGATTGAGCAACACAAACCCCATTAAAAACACGGGTAAACTCAGGTATTTTGGAAAGGTTAGCAGTTCCTGATCCACATGTTAATATCCCCCCTTACGCCCACGTGACCTTCATCAGTGTTCTCCCCATATTTTTTAGCTCACCTGGTCGAAAAAGGCCATGTGAGCTTTTCTCATCACTTGGTGTCCGTCGTAAGTCGTCGTCATCAGTTAACTTTTTCAAAAATATTCTCCTCTGAAACTACTGGGCCAAACTAAACCAAATTTGCCACATTCATTATGGGGTATCTAGTTTTAAAAATGTGTTTGATGACCCCACCAGTCAACAAAGATGGCTGACATGGCTAAAAATAGAACATAGGGGTAACATGCAAGTTTTGTCTATTATCTTGAAAACCGCTATGAATAGAGAAAATCTGACAGGGGCAGAATTGATGAGAATGTAGAGATCTACCTGCTGCCTATTCAAGTCAAAACTGTTAAGATGACTTCTTATAGGAGTTATAGCCCTTAAATGTCAAATTTTATATTTTTTTTTATTTTTGTCTATTATTTTGAAAACTATAATAGATAAAGAGAAATTTTTATTAGGAAAATGATAAGCAAGTTATTTCCCTTTAAAGATGTTTTTACAATTTTTTTGAGTTTTTGCCAATTATCTTGGAAAGTGTTATAGATACAAATGCAGATAGAATCTTTTAAAAGCAAAAAATGATCAGCTGAACAAGATCTATAAACATGTCAACATGACTGAAATTGTCAGTTAACTCTTTATAGAGTAATTGCCCTTGCATGATGATTTTTACCCCAAAATGGCTATTGTTGTAGATACAGGTGATTGACACAGGTTCTTTAGAGCCTCTAGTTATATATAGCATCATGGGCTAGAAGATGTGAACACTTCCTATTGTCTTTATCTACCAACTATAGAAACAATGTGATATTTTATGTAATGTCAAATTTTTGTCACGTCACTTTACTTCACAGTTTGGGGTTCATTGAGGGATGGAAAAACTATTTTATTTTTGTGTTAACATCTTCATAACTATAATTGTAACCACTTTTATAGCTGTTTTATAAAACCAATATATATACAATATAAGGTCAATGTAAAAAAAAAAATCAAGTGTATTTGGCAATTAACTGTTGAAGGAGTTAATTAACCTCACATTTCCCCAGTTTCTAAGCCTCATAATAAAATGTTGATATTTTTTCTGACATTGACCTATTACTGTATATCTATATGAGTTACTCAACACAAAATTTTAGTCATGGGAATGGGTTGAAAATTCTCAGGTTTGCATCATAAGTTATGAAACTTTGTGCAGAAGATACTGGAAATATAGATTTTTTTTGTGTGCATTTATTGTTGAACATAATGGACAAACATGATAGACTAATTATTGCAAATTAAAAAAATATCAAATACAAAATATACAAATATTGCTATCAAAATTTTGAATGCAATTTTTTTTATTTGCTAAACCTATCCTGTCACAATTATTGCAATAATAAAGACGTTGCAAAATTTCTGATTTTACATTTGCAGTCATTTTTTTACAGTAATTAAGTGTCTATTGTAATGGAGACTGTCAAACATCAACACATTCTAAAGAAAAGCAGCATGCAGATATTAAATCATTTCGTTCATAGACCATTCATTCTGATTTCTATTTCTACATCATTGTTTTTTCTGAATCCCATATTTTAGTGGATTGAGGATAAATTAATTTGTATTTTCTTTGATACTTGATTTTGTTGTTTTAACAATTCATCTTACACACTATATGAAATTAACACTTTGTTGAAAACTTAAATTTGTATCATATCTGCCTACAAAATCAACAAAATTAAATACCCCCATTTTAAGTATGAATCCACAGTATTTAGGGTTCTCACTATGGAATTTGAAGACGGATCCAGGGACTGTTAAGTTTTTACCATGGCGAGTCCAACAGTAAAAAGAAGAAAAAATGTATTGCTATATAATTTTATATTTTAATCTCAAAAACAAAATAGAGCAAGAAATGACATCAAACTTAGATTATATTTATTCTTTTGCTATAACATGATGACAAAATATTTTTGTATATTTGCTCAGTTGATACAACATTTTGCAATCTTTATGGATATTTGTACTCACCAGTTTTGAAAATGATGAGTCCAGACTGTGACAGATTTTGATGAGTCCATGACTTATGGACTTTCCTTAGTGAGAATCATGAGTATTGTATAAAAACTATGAGTAAAAATTGAAATATTGCTTGTTTAACATGTTTTAAATAGAAAGATACATGAATTCTAGCAAGATTTGAAAGCACACATCAAAGATTCATAATTTAATTAGGTTGTAGTACAAAAATATGTGCAATGATCTGTTTTAGGCTAAAAAAGGACAGAAGAAAACAGCATCATAACGCATTACCTCCAAAAACAGAAACAGCAAATTTGACTTCTGAAATCAGTTCCTCTGAGTCAGAAATTCGAAAAGCAAAAACTCTACCAAACCATATGTCAGCAACAGAGCCTAAACAAAATAACATCCCAGGAAGTGGCGGGAATGGCAGGACATCACCTGTCCCCAATGTGCAAAGGCAAAACAGTATAGAAACAGATCAGCATAGAGTACCAGTCCAAGAATCATTATTTAATGCTAATTTATCACAGAAAAATGGGGCAACAGGAACCAGTAGAGATGAAAGGTTGAATGGCGCCTCGAGTAGCTATGTTTTACAAAATAATGATACAGTAGATCTCGGTGAGGAATCTGAGGAGGACACTGATATTACTATGACAGTAGAAAGTAAACTTTCAGGTAATGAATTTAGGTCATTTAATAGAAGATGTAGATTTGATTCTTTTTAACCTTGTCATTTTAAATGTCCCCTTGCAAAAGAGTTGTGGAAGGGATATATAGTTAGCGCCAGAATCTATTCATCTTCATGTCTGTCCCTTTAACAAATATTTTATGAATTTAAGAGGTGCAGCCTTGAATCAGATTATCATACATTTGCTTCACTGAGAATGATTTTGAACTCTATTAATTTCATTGGAAATGTCAAAGATCATGAGTTTGAAGATATAAGATGGAAGGCATTAAAAAGATCCAGTATGATGCTTCCAATCTTCGTCAACTGTCAATAATTGCTTGACAATTAGAAGAGCTTAATCTTTATATATTTTCAAGGTCAAGAATCAGTCTATAAAAGTTCTTATATTCAAGTTTTAAAAGTAGTGTACAAACTATCAAAGATAATTTTTATGCCCTAGCCGTAGCTGAGGGGGAATTAAGTTTTACCCTTGTCCGTCTGTACGTCCCTCCGTACGTCCCAAAATTGGTTTCTGTTCTCTAACTTAAGTTTGCCTCAACCAAATGTTATCAAACTTATACACAATGCTAATTACCATAAAACTCAGATCAAGTACAAATTTGGGTAGTGTCACATTTACCGTTCTTGAGTATGTACCTTTATAACTTTATATTCAAGCGGGGGGCATCATCTGTGTCCTAGAAAAAGCATGTATTTTACCATTAGACGTTCTCCTGAGTTTTAACACCTCAATTACTCAAAAATTTTAAAAAGATGATTTATTTTGCTTCTTCACTCAATTTATTTAGAGTTCATGTGTAAAAATATATATTAACATTTGTAAGAATATATTTTATCAGAATTTTTTTTTACTTTCAGTGACATACCCTCACACTGTACCTGACTATAAACCAGTAATGGTACCTTATAACCAGATTAAATTCAATGATGGCAAAGATTATCTGAAATCACTAGGATTTATAATCACCGACCCTAATGTTAAAGAATTTATATACAAGGTAGCAGCATGTAAGTGTAATGTACCTTAAACCAACTAGTTTTCCCGAGCGATTTATTTTTCCTGACTTACGCAGTTAGAAAAATAATGCAAAAATAAATTGTCACTAACATGTGTTACTTGGATCTTCACTTATTTGAATACATCCAGTAATTTTAAAATAGCGAAACTAAATTCCTACTTCAAGTCATGGTCCAGAAAGAACTATTCGCGAAATAAAAATAAGTCGGTTTACAGTATTTGTTTGAAGAAAAGACGTATAGTTAGTGGAAAAGAATGGTTGACATCTAAAGTATGGCTGACATCTAATACACAACTATTGCCAAAAACATAGTGTAAAATGGTCGTTTTGAGTCAAATATGTTAACATTGGTGAAATGTTTATTTATAAATGGCTTCACTAAAATGTCCAGATTAGGTTATCTAATTTATTAATTAATAAAATTATTGTACAAGTTTGAAAGGACTGATTAATTAAATTTCTTTTACAATATTAATGGACCAGATAAAAGCACCAGGGGAATTGGTAAATAAAGGGGAGATAATTTATTATCTTGAATTTAAAAAATGAAATAAAAAGTAAAGATGATAATTCCAAGATATTTACTTGAACATCCTTCTCATTGAATGCAGAATGTTAAAGTAGTGTAATTCATCTTTATTGAGGAGACACATGTTTAATACACAAAATTGTTAACTTTGATTTGAGTACACTTTGTTTTCAGTTGACTCTTATATGTTGATATTAAAACTGTTCTAATAATTATGATATAATATGCATGATACAAATAACTATTTTTCTATTTTTAAATATGCATCTTTATTTTTAGTGGACAGTAAAAAGAATGATCAGTTACCCAAAGGATTATATACATTATTGCTGTTAGATACATCTTATAGTACTGGACCTGGTGGTTTGTTAGAAACGAGAAAATTTGTTAATGAATTCTTAGATGGTAAGATAGCTTTAAACAAGGAATTATTTGAACCTGGAATAATTTTGAATTTTGGAAAATTGATAAGAAATGTATGATGTATGATTCTGTATAAAACTAACCCAAATAAATAGGGCTAGCCATGCATGCATGGCTCAAAGGAGGAGGGGGGGGGGGTTAGTTCAAACCAAGGAGGTTATATGAGTAGGAGAGTGAACACTCTGCTTGCTATAAGATTAGCATCCCCAGGATAACAATTTGATCAGAGGAAAATGATAACAATATAAAGAAACCTACATGTTTATCACCCACTTGATATGTCCCTCTTATGTACCAGGCTGTTAACGCGAACGGTACGTGTGATAAGGAGA
The DNA here is from genome assembly GCF_021869535.1 of Mytilus californianus. Taxonomy (NCBI): domain Eukaryota; kingdom Metazoa; phylum Mollusca; class Bivalvia; order Mytilida; family Mytilidae; genus Mytilus; species Mytilus californianus. The sequence continues at coordinate 51,301,658 of NW_026262679.1, read as the reverse complement.
ATCGCTAATGTCACATGATTGTAATCGGTGACTGGGTCATAAAATACAGGTGTAATTATAGTAACAAATCAGTCTAAACGTGTTTTTATTGTGCAATATCATTTGATGCAAAATTCGAAAGTATATCGTCTAATTTCGGTGATAATCGACTAAGAAATGACAAAGTTATGAGGGTTTAAAGAAATTTGAAAATGCAATTTCTATTGAACCCCACCTTGCTTTAAACAAAGATTTTCGCTTCACCTGTATGGCGCATGATATCATAGAAAATAGAGGAATATGTGAAGTACTTTTGTTACAGTGACTGGTTGCGACCGGAGCTAATATTTGTAACTGAAAGGAAGAGAAATTTATCGAGAGCCAGCGTAAAGTTTGTTTCTCGTTGCGCTTAGATTTTCACGTCCTATGTTGGCTCCTGAAAATGGGAAACGGTAGGTTATATCCTTGAAAGGAATATGTGAGGTACTTTTGTTAAAGTGACCGGTTGCTGGAGCGCATTCATTTTATTGAAACAGAGGAATTTATCCAAGAACTACCAAAAAGTTTCAGTCTTTTTCCGGATGGAATGCTGTAGACATCAGGATATGGCAGTTTTTTTTACGACCTCAAAAAATTTTTTTGGGTTCATATAATGCTATGATGTTGTCGTCGGCGGCGTTGTCGTCTGAATACACATTTGGTTTCCGGACAATAACTTTTGTTTAGGTGAATGGATCTCTATGAAATTTTACAAGAAGGTTCAATACTACAAAAGGAAGGTTGGGATTAATTTTGGAGGTTATGGTACCAATAGTTTAGGAATAACGGGCCAAAAACAAGCATTTTTGTAATTTCCAGACAATAACTTGTGTGTAAGTGTATGGATCTCACTGAAATTGTACCACACGGTTCCATATCACAATGGGAAGGCTGGGATTGAGTTTGGGGGTAATTGCCCCAAACATGCAGGAATTAGGGGCAAAAAAGGGGCCAAAAACAAGCATTTTTCTAGTTTCCAGACAATAACTTAAGTTTCAGTGTATGGACCTCTCTAAAATTGTACTACAAGGTTCCATACCAAGGGTCAAAAAGATTGGGGGGATTTTTTTCCCAATTTTTTTCTTCAAAATTTTTGAAATTTCAAATTTTTTGAAAAGTTTCAAGAAGAAATCTTTAATTGAAAGTATTGCGCAATAGATTTTTAAGATCTTTGACCACATTTAATTTGTGTCAGAAACCTATATTAAGTCAAAAATTTGATCACAATCCAAATTCAGACAGTATCAAGCTAAAATATTGTGTCCAAACTTGCCCCAACTGTTCAGGGATCGACCTCTGCGGTTGTATCAGGCTGCGCTCAGCGAAGCATTTTATTTCTAATTAAAATCATTTCTGTGCAAAATTAAATGTTTTTATATCGGTTCATCGTATTTTCCAATATTTTAATTTTGGTTCCCTTTAAATTGACCGGCTCTCATTGAAAGCAAAGGAACAAAAACAAAAATAAGAAAAATAAAGAAATATGATAACCATTTTTATTTTTGAAAATTCTCAACGTGAGCACTCAAAATCAATACCTTGTTATACACTGAGTTTAATTAAGATTTTGTTAAAACCAGTACTTCATTTTCTTAAACGGTAAAATGTCAGGAAATTAACACATGCATGATTTTGTACATTAATACTAGGATTACCAGGCATGTAGATTGGTACCTCTCTATATGTGATTTTTTTCCCGACAATACACATGGTATGTGTAGATTTCTTCTTACTCAATACTCTTTTCATGCCATGCACGGTTGTAATATTTATAAACAAAAATGGAAAATACGTCAATTTGTAATTAAAGATACCACTAAAGGAAAGCGTGTCTATTCTTTTACATCCTGCACATTTTTATAAATATTTTATGCTTTAAATTTTACATCTTTTACAAAGCAATTCAGGTCGGTTGAGTCGTTCGTCTTGTAGATGCAGAATATTTCTAGATAAATTACTGTTACTGTCGAGAGCCATGATCTCGGGCTTATTTTCTGAAATCTTGGTTGGTTTATAACACTTCAGGTGTTTCCGTTCTTACTCGGATGTGTAACTAGGACAAGTCTCCCTCTGCGACCGAATGGATCTCAACTAATAAACACCCACTTACAGAAAAGGCGGTAACATTTTATATGTAATTAGCGTCTTTCGTCCTCTCTCCTTCTCATATAACCTCCTTGGTTCATACTGAAATATTAGTGAAATTAAAATTAACCTTACCAATGCACGCATGGCTAACCCTATTTAGTTGTTAATCGCTAATGTCACATGATTGTAATCGGTGACTGGGTCATAAAATACAGGTGTAATTATAGTAACAAATCAGTCTAAACGTGTTTTTATTGTGCAATATCATTTGATGCAAAATTCGAAAGTATATCGTCTAATTTCGGTGATAATCGACTAAGAAATGACAAAGTTATGAGGGTTTAAAGAAATTTGAAAATGCAATTTCTATTGAACCCCACCTTGCTTTAAACAAAGATTTTCGCTTCACCTGTATGGCGCTGCACATGATATCATAGAAAATAGAGGAATATGTGAAGTACTTTTGTTACAGTGACTGGTTGCGACCGGAGCTAATATTTGTAACTGAAAGGAAGAGAAATTTATCGAGAGCCAGCGTAAAGTTTGTTTCTCGTTGCGCTTAGATTTTCACGTCCTATGTTGGCTCCTGAAAATGGGAAACGGTAGGTTATATCCTTGAAAGGAATATGTGAGGTACTTTTGTTAAAGTGACCGGTTGCTGGAGCGCATTAATTTAATTGAAACAGAGGAATTTATCCAAGAACTACCAAAAAGTTTCAGTCTTTTTCCGGATGGAATGCGGTAGACATCAGGATATGGCAGTTTTTTTTACGACCTCAAAAATTTTTTTGGGGTTCATCTAATGCTATGATGTTGTCGTCGGCGGCGTTGTCGTCTGAATACACATTTGGTTTCCGGACAATAACTTTTGTTTAGGTGAATGGATCTCTATGAAATTTTACAAGAAGGTTCAATACTACAAAAGGAAGGTTGGGATTAATTTTGGAGGTTATGGTACCAATAGTTTAGGAATAACGGGCCAAAAACAAGCATTTTTGTAGTTTCCAGACAATAACTTGTGTGTAAGTGTATGGATCTCACTGAAATTGTACCACACGGTTCCATATCACAATGGGAAGGCTGGGATTGAGTTTGGGGGTAATTGCCCCAAACATGCAGGAATTAGGGGCAAAAAAGGGGCCAAAAACAAGCATTTTTCTAGTTTCCAGACAATAACTTAAGTTTCAGTGTATGGACCTCTCTAAAATTGTACTACAAGGTTCCATACCAAGGGTCAAAAAGATTGGGGGGATTTTTTTCCCAATTTTTTTTCTTCAAAATTTTTGAAATTTCAAATTTTTTGAAAAGTTTCAAGAAGAAATCTTTAATTGAAAGTATTGCGCAATAGATTTTTAAGATCTTTGACCACATTTATTTTGTGTCAGAAACCTATATTATGTCAAAAATTTGATCACAATCCAAATTCAGACAGTATCAAGCTAAAATATTGTGTCCAAACTTGCCCCAACTGTTCAGGGATCGACCTCTTCGGTTGTATCAGGCTGCGCTCAGCGAAGCATTTTATTTCTAATTAAAATCATTTCTGTGCAAAATTAAATGTTTTTATATCGGTTCATCGTATTTTCCAATATTTTAATTTTGGTTCCCTTTAAATTGACGGGCTCTCATTGAAAGCAAAGGAACAAAAACAAAAATAAGAAAAATAAAGAAATATGATAACCATTTTTATTTTTGAAAATTCTCAACGTGAGCACTCAAAATCAATACCTTGTTATACACTGAGTTTAATTAAGATTTTGTTAAAACCAGTACTTCATTTTCTTAAACGGTAAAATGTCAGGAAATTAACACATGCATGATTTTGTACATTAATACTAGGATTACCAGGCATGTAGATTGGTACCTCTCTATATGTGATTTTTTTCCCGACAATACACATGGTATGTGTAGATTTCTTCTTACTCAATACTCTTTTCATGCCATGCACGGTTGTAATATTTATAAACAAAAATGGGAAATACGTCAATTTGTAATTAAAGATACCACTAAAGGAAAGCGTGTCTATTCTTTTACATCCTGCACATTTTTATAAATATTTTATGCTTTAAATTTTACATCTTTTACAAAGCAATTCAGGTCGGTTGAGTCGTTCGTCTTGTAGATGCAGAATATTTCTAGATAAATTACTGTTACTGTCGAGAGCCATGATCTCGGGCTTATTTTCTGAAATCTTGGTTGGTTTATAACACTTCAGGTGTTTCCGTTCTTACTCGGATGTGTAACTAGGACAAGTCTTCCTCTGCGACCGAATGGATCTCAACTAATAAACACCCACTTACAGAAAAGGCGGTAACATTTTATATGTAATTAGCGTCTTTCGTCCTCTCTCCTTCTCATATAACCTCCTTGGTTCATACTGAAATATTAGTGAAATTAAAATTAACCTTACCAATGCACGCATGGCTAACCCTATTTAGTTGGGTTAGTTTTCATCATACATTTCTTATCAATTTTCCAGAATTCAAAATTATTCCAGATTCAAATAATTCCTTGTTTTTATGTAAATTTTAATAAAATACTGAATATAACATGCTGTAGGTAGAAGTATTTAAGATAATATGAAGTGTTTTGAAGACATACTGTCAAACCTGTATGTAAAGGTCACTCTTGGGATCATGGAAATTTGACCTTATCAGAGAGGTGATCTTTTAAATAAGGTTCAAAATGTGAAGGTATTATTACAGCGGAACAAGAAGAGGATGCTCTTACAAGACAGGTTTTTGCTTAATAGAAGCGACCTTTATAGCTGTTTGGACTGTATTGTTAAAAGGCAAAGTTGTCAATGAGACAGAAACCCAACAAGACAACAGACATATAAGTCAGTATATGGAATTCAATAAATGACAAGTGTCTGTACAATATGTCAATCTGTAAATCACCTTAATACTACATAAATTTTAAAGAGAGTACTGTTGATTCATTTATTTTCGTGGGTACCAATTTTCGTGGATTGAGAATAACTTGCATTTTCGTTGATTTTTGATTTCTTGGATTTGCCAAAGTATGCACACAACCTTATAGAATATGTGTAATTCGTTGAACATTTAAATTCGTGGTTTACCTGTACCCACGAAATCCATGAAAATTGGTACCCAACGAATAATAATGAATCCACAGTATCAATGATCAGTCATTAAAACAAAATTCCCTAAATGCCAAAAACAAACACCATAAAAATATAACTAAACACAACCACTGACTAGGGTTATTGCTGCTTTTAAAATGAATTTTTTGTAGATTAAAAATTACGAAATTAAATGGAAAACAATCTCCAAAGTTGAATGTAATCAATACTCTGCTGAGATAGAGACTTACCATGCAAAAAAAATAATTGAAAATTGGATATGATGAAAAGAAGTGCAATTGTGTAAATTGAAAGCAGTTTCTTTTTGCATGAACAGTTTTCTGAAACTTAATCAGTTGTGAGATATATCTCTCTTATTTTTTCTCTCTTAAGGAATCCAAGTCATAATGCTTAGGCATAAAGTAATGTTGCATGTGTTTCTTTATGGAATGGCCTGTGATCATTGATGAACAACTACGATGAACTTTAGTGTATTACAACATTATTTAGTCTCTAGTTTATATCTGTCTCATATGCAATTATACCACATCTCCTTTAAAAATATTGAAACATCAGGCTTCTTTTCATTTGTATTTGTACATCCAATATCGTATGCTACATTAATTTTGATGAAGATTTCAACTCATCAAAACTTTAGACGACTTTTAAAATCAGAAAACTGAATTGGATGACCATTTTTTAACAGAGATGACTTTTATCTGGTAAAAGATATATTTGCACTCTTTTTACATCATTCTTGACACTTGTGAGCAACCATATGTTGTTGTTTTTTACAGAAATAGAAACGGCAACTGAGTATAACTTAGAAGAGATGGTTGGTGTTTTTGAGTTTGGATCACACGCTGGTATATTACATGAGTTTACAAATGATTACTCACTCATAAGAGAATGTTTAGGTAGGTGAAAAATTGTGTATTCACTTCATGCTGTGTGTAGTTTGAAATTATTGCTAACATGGTCAGAGAAGTTAGGAATCATAGTCTAAAGATATTTGACCTATAAAGTGTCCCTGTTATTTTTTATCTTTTTTTTTTAAAATATATAATGATTATACATTTCATGATTTAAATAAATACCAAGGACACTGTACAACAGGTTCTGAAATTCTACAGCTCTAGCTTATATAGCTTGATTGAGCTATATTAGTTTGCTTTTGTAAAAGAAAAAGGAAATTTAATTTGCTGCATTAATTTTTGGTATTCAGTCTAAACCTTTTCAGACATAATGAACAAACATACTAAATATTCTATCATTTGTATTTTTTTCAAATTTATTGTGTTTTTTAGAGGATTATTTCTACTTATGAGCTTGAATGTCCATTTGGTATCTTTCACCTCTCTTTTTGTTACAGTAAAAGTAAAAAAAAATAATGCATAATCATATTCTGCAGTACTTCCTTATCATGCCTGCAAAGTTTCAAACTACACTTGCAAATAACAAGCAAGAAACAGAAATTACATTGAAAAATCGCCAAGGGAGATAATAAATCTAGCGAGATTGTGAGTATATAGCTTAATCAAGCTATATTAGCTAGAATTGTAGATTGATATGATGAACCTGTACAAGTTCTGATAAATGTCATCAGTAATTGTGGAAGTTCTGTTTTCAACATTCAAAACAAGCAAATATACTGACACCTACTGAATATGTGATTACTGAATTGGTACAAACATTAGATTGTGACAGGAATAATCTTCCTATTGTGAATGCTCCACCCTCCATATGTCATCATTTTCATTGGAATAACAAATAGCTTTCTATTCTATAAGAATGGGCAATTAGATAATTTATGTAATATCCTGAAAAGTAATTCTAAAAGTCGAAGTAGAAATTCAGTCATACTTTGTTAAAAATATAAAATAAATAAACAAATGAATAATATAACTATCAATTATAAATCTTTGTGTCATGCTTTTTGTTGTTTATTTAATTCTTATGATAAAATTTCTTTGAACAGATAATATAGATGTATGTGCTGGTAGAACAAATCTATGGAGTGCCTTGCTGGGTGTACTTTGTTATTGCCATAAGAAAGGTATGTGTTATTGATCCCAAATAAAAAACACAGTCCTTTTAATAAGGGACATAACTCTTGAAAATCAGTGTTTTGTTTGTGTTCATTATTCATTTTCATTTAAAAAAATCAGATAGTTTTTCCACTGTTGCATATGAGTGCTTTAAAAATTGCATTCATGAAAATGACTATTACAAACACATACCAAATTTAAAAAGGTGTCTCCCTTTACTCAAATCAACAGCCTCAAGTTAGGCCCCTCATGGGGGTGTCCAAGTAATCACATTATCACAATTTTTTTGTCAATATAATCACATAATCACAAATTTTTTGCCAATATAATCACATACTGTGAAAGTACTGTTATTCATGGAATACCAATTTTCGTGGTTTTCGTGGATGTCTTTATCCACTAATTTAAGTGTCCAAAGAACTATAATAACTGCAGTCCGATTCAAGACCTGCAAAATCTCCATGTAACTACATGGATACAGGCATATCAGACCTGCCAACTTTTGAAAATCTCCATGGGGGATTTAGTGCGCTTTTAGATTTTTAAGGGTTACAATTTTTGCGGCGTTTCTGTGTGCACTGTTTTTTACTCTTGAAATAGTCTCTTATCTCTTCTTTTTTCTTTTGGTATACTGATGATGAGCTAATAAGCCTTGATTTCTTTTATTTGCATGATTCTTGTACTTATTAATTGGCAAAATAACTAAAGAATAGAGAAAAAAAGGCCTAAAAAAATAAAGGATACAAAGTGAAGACCCCTCCTTCCCCTTCTTTTCCCCCTCCAAAGACCTTCTTATTTTTGCACCATGACTAAAAAAACCTAAATATCCTAAAGTTAGAAAGATGAAGACAGGTTTTGAGTTAGTCTATCAGTATTAATGAGAAAATGGATAAAATTTGAGTTATCTTTCTTTGTGTTCAGAGTTGATCTTACTGGCGGAGGCTTAAACACAGTAAAGTGAATACAAAATGCAGGGCTCGACAATAACGCTTGTCCAATGGTCCGGTACCAAAGGAAAAAAAGGTCGGACAAGTAAAAGCCTGATCAAGCTTGTCTGACGGGACAAGTAAAATCATTCTGTAGAAAATAAATTAAATCCAACTTTGATGATCAGAGTAAAAAACAAAAAACAAGAAAAGAAGATAAAAACAAATATTAATTTCACATGTTTACTTGCGATCAATAATTTAAAACTGGTTCTTTGTCAGATACTTTATAACAGATAAAAGGCATATTTATTCTCGGAAACCAGTCTTACCAATCGAAATCAGCGGTGTGCGCTTTGTAAATAAGGTAACAAGACAGTTCGGCACTGGTACGGAAATGATTGGCTCCATGTTTAATAGACAGTTCAGCACTGTTGGAGACATTTCAAGACTTTTACCACTCCAGCCGTACCTTTGTTAGCCTGGCATCCTGAAACAATCCAATGCTTTGTCGATAGGCTACTATGGCCCTACGTTATACTGTTGCTTTATTACAAAAATATGATAAATTTTATTTAACAAAAATATTTAACAAAAAAATAAAAATGAAGAAATTATTGACCAAGAATTCAGAAAATAAGATATGATAATATTTAAACAAACAATATTTGATTGTGTTTGAAAAAACATTTCAATATATTCAAAACAAAGCTGATTGTAGTAAGACATTGATCATAATAATCAATATTTTATCAACATAAAAGACCAGGATACAAACCAAATCATGGCAAATGAGTGTAGACTGACAGGCATACCAGACTGTGCCTGATGTGCAAAGTCTGATGAGACTTTGACTTTGATGAAAACTAGAACCTTAGTCCTGTGACTAGACATAGATATAAGAAGATGTGGTATGAGTGCCAATGAGACAACTCTCCATCCAAGTCAAAATTTATAAAAGTAAACCATTGACTAGATTCAGTTGTTCTTGACTCATATTTTTGAAAAGGATATCAAGAGATATAAACAAATTCTGTTCCAATGTTTTAATTCATTTTGTTCATTGAATCAACCTAAAACGAAAAAAAGGTTAATATAAAGGGTTTTTTTTCGGACAAGTTACAATTGCATTCGGACAAGTAAGTTTTGGTATGTACTTGTCCTATTGGGCAAGTTAAAAAAAAAGTTACTGTAGAGGCCTGAAATGGCGTCGATTTTAAATTAGAACTGGACAGAAACATGTCTGATTTTAAAAATTTTAACAGATTTCAAGATAAACGCTGTTTTCTAATGAGTTCATTACAGTTTTCCTCTTTCAGTTAATTACGATTTTGTCATGAAACTACGGTAAACGTTGCAAATTGTGATCGTGTGATAAATTGATTAAACTTGAAATGTCGACTGACCGATTCTGTTTACAAATTAATTAATTTTGAGGATTGTTATTACCAATCAGATAAGCAGATTACATATAACAACAAATTATGATACCTGTTGTGACCATTGATAAGCATAGGGTTGTAAACTTGTCATGAATATGTAGTCAGGTAAAAAATAAAAGATTTATAGAAATTTATCAGAAAAACTTCAAAATCTGTAACCAATAATTTTTTCCGGTATATTTTGTGAAAATCAGGATTTTGACTTGTTTTACGATCCAAATATAGGGATTGGGGTAGAGGCATGAAAATCAGGATGATACTGCCAAAATCGGGATAGTTGGCAGGCCTGGCATATAATCTAAAGAATACATCGAATATCAGCAAAAGCAATATGAACTATTTATACATGTACATCTTCAGATAGATTTTAACAATTTAATCTTTAAAAAATATATAAACTGTACGACTTTTCACTTTTTATTTTTCATATAAAATTAAGAAAGTCAGACTTCTGATTATAGTGTGGGATGATGAAGTGTTCATTTTATCTCTTCATAATTTTCGTATGAAAAACAAAATTGATATTGAGCTTTCATTTTAATTTCACAACATTTAATTGTAAATTTAAAAGTACATTTGTGGAAATTTTGTATGTAACCTTTTCTTTTGAGTGACATGTTTATGGCTCAATTAACACCTTTGATGATCGTTAATCTGTTGACCATTCGATCTCGGGTTAATTATATATTGTAGTGTCATCGCTTCTGATTACTTGTGTGCAAATATTAAAATGATTACTTTGCAATTTCCTTCCATCGAGAATATTTGCTACCATAGATGAATCGGCTTATTTCCGAAAGTTATTATTTGATTTAAATATTGATGAATGTTGTCAGTAATGAAAGACGAACAAGTAAGTAAAAATGAACACCTTATTTTTCAATCTCCCACAAATCATTATAAAACAACATATGTTTTTACAAAAATCTTCGTTAGTGATGACTTCATATTCTTCACTCAATTTTTTTTCTTCAGAAAACTAAAATCCACAAATTTAAGAACCCTCAAACATGCAACTTTTTCAAAAACCACGAAAATTGATACCCACAAATAAAAGTACTTTCATAGTAATCATCAATTTTTTGCCAATATAATCACATAATCATTAATTATTTTTTTAAACTAGATAATCAAAAAATCAAAAATACAGTCCTAGATGATCAAATAATCAAATAATCATGAAATATTTTGTCTGGTAATCAAATAATCACTATAAAAACAGCCAAGTAATCACATAATCAAAAACCCCATGAGGAGACTCTCAAGTTAGAGTAGTAATAATTCTTCTTTTTAAAATAAGAAGATGTCCTATGATTGCCGACAAGACAGTTATCCACCTGAGACCATATGACATAGATGTAAGCAACTATTGGTCACAGTACAGCCTTCAAAAATATGGTTTAAGTGCATAGACTTGAAGAATTTAGTTATTAAAACAAAATTTTTTGATTGAAGTTAACGAATTCCAGATATATGCATGAAGCAATGCTTAAAATCCTAGAAAACAGTATTTGGAATAAATTCACTATTTATATTGCTACCAACGTTTCTCATTGGTACATTTTGGGAAGGAATGATATGTCAGCATTGATGGTTGTTAAATAATTCTAAAGTTTCAAGTAAACTGAAAATTTACAGCTTCAGTGTAGACTCAAAAAGGACATGATGAACATAATGAAAGGTTTGGAAGAAATATTAGGAACACATTATTATTACTTGCGTTAACAAAGTTGATTTTACATGATTGCTAAAAATTATTCATTGACAAAAATCTTTTAAATTTCAAGGAACTTTTTTTGTCAGAGAAAATGTACTTACATTATTACAAGATATTGCACATTATAATTTTTATGTTTTAAATTTGCTTTATGATATTTACACAACTTCAGTAACATTACTTTTCTGGACTATTTATATTTTTGTCAATTTATTTTGCAGCAAAGAAGTGCACAATTAATGGGAGAACTCATGGTGTAAGAGTAGTCATGGTGTCTGATGGCAATGTGACAGATGAAATTAACTTTCTTAGTAATTGTGAAAATGAGGCAGATTTGGAAAGGGTAAATATTCTCTTAAACTTAATGAATTACTAAAAAACAGCATCAAAACATTACAATTTTGTAGTATAAAATAGACAAGTAAATAGTTTATTAAGATATCAATGTAGCCTTCAAGTTCAGTTTATTCAGATATCAATGTAGCCTTCCAAGTTCAGTTTATTCAGATATCATTATGTAGCCTTCAATGATATGAAAATGTATTGGAATCAAGAACCTTGTCAATGGTTCATATTTCAGCTGGTTTTTATACGCCCGTTTACGGGACGTATTATGGTATACCTCTGTCCGTCCGAAGTCAACATGTCGGACATTAACTCAAAAACGCTTTAACCAATTTGCTTAAACTTTGGTGAATTGTTTATATCTATTGACGTCGTATTTTATAAATTTTTGATTTTACGTTTCCGAGTTATGGGGTTTTATTCATTAAAAAAAGGGGGATTTTCCGGTTTTCAGACAATAACTCAAGAATGCTTTCACCAACTTGCAAGAAATTGTGGTGAATTGTTTATATCTATTGACATGAGCTCCCTTTCGATTTTTATATATTTTAAATTTTACGTTTCAGAGTTCAGCAGTTCTTATGAAACTTTGGTGAATTGTTTATATCTATTGATGTAAGCTCCGTTTCGAATTTTATAAATTTTTCATTTATCATTTCTGAGTAATGGGGTTTTATTCATTAAAAAAGGGGTGATTTTCCAGTTTTCGGACAATAACTCAAAAATGCTGTCAGCAATTCTCATGAAACTTTGGTGAATTGTTTATATCTATTGATGTAAGCTCCCTTTACATTTTCATAAATTTCTAATATGACATTGAGAATTAATTGAACTTTATTTGTTTATAGTCTGACAACAGATTTACTAAGTATTGCGCAACAGCACAGTGTATTGCACAACAGCAAGAAATCTTTAATTGAATATAAATTCAATTCATATAACCAATTTCAAGTTCTTTGACTACATTTATTCAGAAACCTATAATATCTAAATATTTAATTACAATCCAAAGTCCATTTTTGCCCCAACTGTTCAGGGTTGGACCTCTGCGGGGGTATCCAGCTGCGCTCAGCGAAGCAGTTTAATGTCATTTACAGAATTTTGGTGAATATGGCAGATCTATAATATTATATAATAAATGTATTCACAACTTTTTTTATACTCTGGCCAATTGACATATTGTAAAGATAATTTTTCAACGTTGAAGGCCATATGTTGACCTCTAGACGTGTTTTTTTTTGTGTCATTTGATTGCTGTCTAATGGGGTCTCATTGGGGGAGTCCGGTCCTGGATTCTGGTTATTGTTTTGTCAGATTCCTGTATCCTGCTTATCATTGTAATAATAACGCTTGTAATTTCAAGTGTCCCATACAACTTTGTTTCCCATTTTCACGCATAATACTTTGACTTTCACGAGCCAGGCTTACAAAAAAACCCACAACTCTTTTTATTCATAGTATAGGAAGTAAATTTAAAGTGCTTTCATTGACATAGGATGTAAACTATATCAGTTATTGCTATGGTCAAATAAAATACAACATTGCAATGTCATGCAGTTACATTTAAAAGATCTCAATTTTATACTATTTTTCAGATTGAGGATAGAATCATGAAATTTATGCCATATCTATTAAGAGAAAAATTTATCTTAACAGCTGTAGAAATAGGAATGGACTCAGAGGAGGTAAGAAAAACATTGGAAAAACAAGGATATTCGATAGAATGTTTTCACATGTATTTCCAGAGAGGCAATTGCTTAGGATTAGGAGGGAAATTTTACAAGAAAAGAGGAATTCACTTATAAAATTAATTAGTACAATTCTGAATAATAATACTGCCTGTCTTATAACTGTCATTTATTTAATGTTAGAAAAGGGAAGAGAGAGTTATTAGGAATACATTTTCAGACGTAGCGGTTTTATAATATGTGAAATTCTTATATTTGCTTTCATGCATTTTTCTGAATATTGATATCTGTTCTTATCAAAATTAGAAATTATCATGTTCAATATGATATATAATATATTCTGCTGCCTTTTGATAGAGATTCCTCAGAAAGTTTGCCAAGAAAGGAAAAGGACAGTATGGTCAGGCATTGTGGTCAAAATATGTTGGTCGATATTATTTATACCAGGTAAGTTAGTATTGGTGGCATTGCCATCATTCGATATTATTTATACCAGGTAAGTTGGTATTGGTGGCATTGCCATCATTCGATATTATTTATACCAGGTAAGTTGGTATTGGTGGTATTGCCATCATTCGATATTATTTATACCAGGTAAGTTGGTATAGGTGGCATTGCCATCATTCGATATTATTTATACCAGGTAAGTTGGTATAGGTGACATTGCCATCATTCTTTGTTTTTACATATTCACTTCTTTTATAAGTATGCTGAACTTTGATTGGTTAGTAGTTAGTGTTTTTATTGAGGGGCTTTTATTTTATCAGATGAGTTTCACTCAAATATCACCCAACCAGAGTTTTTTCACAAGGATATCTATTTTTTACCCTCTCTGCTAGGGTATTTGCCAAAACATGTATGCCTTTTACTGTAATAATAATAATAATAATAATAATAATAATAATAATGATATAATAATAATAATAATAATAATAATTTCTTTATTTAAAGAGGGTAAACACAGTTAGTTACAATTACTAATCTTCCCTGAGGCCCTCATATACAATACAAGTAAAAAAATAATAAGAGAAAAATAGCAAACATACAACATATTAACACATAGTCAGTTCACAATCGTATAGTCATGATAGTTCAGTGTACATGTACCATTAGAACATAAAACAGTTACAGAGTGCATGTAGTAAATAGATATTATATACAAATCAAAATCATACATTCTAAAAAAAGTAATAGTTGCAATCATTTCAAGACTGAATATTGGGACTGCCTCAATTATCGTTTTATAATTTGTTTAAAACAAAAATATTTTGCACTTTACGGATTTCATATGGTAGTCCGTTCCATAAAACTGATCCAGAATAAGCAAAAGATTTTTTAAACAGTTCAGTGTTTGGCTTAGGCACTTTCAAATTATCTTGAGTAACACCCCTTAAAGCATAATGATTATTAACAGATATAAGTTGAAACTTTTGAAGTAGGTACTGTGGTGCTTCTTTCCACATACATTTATATAGCAGTAAATATTTGTGGTATTTTATTCTATTTTCTACTGTCATCCATCCAAGTTCTTTAAATAAGGGGGCTGATGGGGATAAAGGGTCTGCATCAAGAATTGATCTTGCTGCTCTTTTTTGAAGTTTTAATATTCTTATTATCCCTTCATTTTTACATTCTCCCCAAACAATACAGCAGTAATCGATGAGCGGCAGAATATACCAATTATAATATGCTTTCCTGGCATTAATATCTAAAAATTTCTTTAATTTAGAAAGAAGGTATATTCTTGATGAAATGCTAGCACAGATTTGATCAATTTTGATTTGTCCAGCTAAGTGTGCTGTCAATTTTAACACCTAAAAATTTTTCACATGATGAATTTTGTAGTGTTTCTGAATTTATTTGTAAATTTGGTTGAAAAGATTGAGTGACATTACTCAGTCAGGTTTCTACTTCGTCAAAATTATCTCCCCATTACGCCAGTTCATTTTTACAATCGTAAAAATGGAAGCCATTGTAGGGATGACGCGCTGACAATTTAGCTCTTGAAAACCGACAAATTTATCCACATAGCACCATTACGATCCTTATATGCCAGTTGTATTTTAAAAGACAAATGTATCTACTAGCTTATGAGCATCAGTTAATGTACTTGTCTGCATTCAGTCAACTTAAAACTATTGTCTGATCGGTTGTCAGGTGGAATTTTCGAATAATTCATAAACATTTAAAAAAATTCTAATTCAATATTTCGTGGAAGGGCAGACTAAACATTTTCAGTGGTTGAAGACTATAAACCCTAGATATCACCCACAAAAAATGAAGTTTTTTCGGAGATATGCATTTTTAAGATCCAACTTAAAAGTCTGTCGTCAAGTACTTTTAGTAAAAATTTGGTATTCGGACACACCTACTCTGTTTTTGTGATTCATTAGAAAGGTATTTCACTTGACCCATATATTTCATTTTTTTAGTACTGTGAATTTTCGATGTTATAAAGTCAACCTGTAGCTTTGATATATAAAAATGATAGAATCTGAAGCGAGATGATGTATCAAATACTTTTGCTTTTTACGTTTTCAAGAAAAAATATTCAACTCAAACACGCCCTAACATAAAAAGGTGCACTCGATTTTCTCTATTCGATGCAATTGTTACCCATTTTTGGGAATTATTTCTTGATTCACATAATGGAAGGGCAGAAACGAAAATTAAGGAACAAATAGATTGATATGTTCTTCGTCCGTGGTATTATTATTTTTTAAATCGGAGGTTATGCATTTTTAAGATCCAACTGAATAGACACCCATGTCGTCGACTTGATATCTAATTGTTCTGCTTAATTATGTAATAGTTAAATTGAAAACTTATGCAAATGGTGTTTTTATGATAAAATACTTCGTAATTTAGCCGAAAACTGTCATTTTATTTGTTTCTATTAACTTTTAAAATTTTTGTTACTATAGTAAACATTACAGTAAGCATTTTCGCCTTCTCTAACAAAGAGCTTCGATTCTTTTGTTCTATTTCAACTGGGTTTCCGCCTGTACTGGTAGTGTTGCTCTCCACATATTGCAATTTATTCAAAATTCTGATCAAATTGCAATTTGTTTTATTAAATCAAACTGTTCAACTGGTCAGAAATTTGATCAAACTGCTGAAGTAAACCACAGTCAAGTCGTGAATGTGCAAAGTGATAAAACATAAAGCAGACTTAAGACTTTAATCTACTTCAATGATATTTGGAAAAATTAGTCAAACAATTTGTATATACATATTTTATTGAAATTGTCATGCTAAAGGAGATAGGTAGTAATTTGAATTGCTATAAAAATGTTCAAACTAAGCTTTCATACAATTTTTCTTTCGAAAAAGTCTTTTATACTCATAAGAATCAGACATCATGTGAATAAAAACATGTAATATTCAGTATGATATATGTGAAACTACAATATGTTGTTAATATGTTTCCATGGGGGATAATCAGTAGGTTGAGAGCAACACTTACAGTCAAGTCACAGTAAGCATTCATGAAGATGCTTGATCATCTATGCCCTTTATTGATTATTATAAGTACACATATTGCAACTCTTTATAAATGATACTTACAGGTCTTTTCATTTGGTAGCTGTAACATTGATACTTATAATATTTATTTATGAAAGTACATACTTCACATATTTTTAGTTGGTGAACATTTAATTATAAACTTTGGTGCATTTTTTTCGTTTTTTTTTTTATTAAGTTAATGCAATTTTTACTCTGCAAGCAACTAAATTTAACTTGATTATTTGTTTTTTATATGGCCTATAATAATATTTAGCAGTGATAATTTCGATGTATAAAATTCAGTGGTCCACAAATTTCAAACCATAATATATTTGTAAAATGGAATTACATATGATATATAATTATGTAATGTGAGTGAGTTAACTTAATTGACCTCATAAAAATGCTGTTGTTAAGTTTTAAGCATAGCTCTTATATATTTTTTCATTTATTTAAAAAAATTCAAGTCAAGATATTAAATTTGTTGCAGACAATCATTGGGAAGATGCTACCAGAATTAAGAGATCAGAAAAACAGAGGCAATATAAAGGAACTGTTAGACAAGCACACGACGGAGTATGACTACTTCAACAAAACTGATGTGGTAATTACTACTCATTGACAAATAAATATCATTTTTTAACTATTTTGTTCTTGGTCGGTTTATAGATGATTAGCATTTTAAGATAGGTAAGAGGTCACAGGTTCAAGCTGTTGTAAAATTTTAATTTCTTTATAATCTGTTTGCCAAGTACCAATTTAATTCTGTAACATTACACTCTTTTTACACAAATTGTTTCTCTTTGCCAATAAACTATTTTCATATAACCGACATTTGACTCTGGATTATATAATTTTTTGACAGGTTACCTTTTCTGTGGTAGGACATCCTGGTACTCGGTCAAGTAAGAGCAACCAAAAGACTTTAGTGAAATCAAACATTTTATCGGTGTAATTTGAGGGGAAAGTTTACTGTTTCCGATGATTTTGTCGTTGAAAGAAAATGTAAAGCAGATAATTTTCCCCAAAAACTGTACCGATTGAAAGCTTGATTTTACTTCTTCACCTTGCTCTTACTTGGCTTGGTACTAGGATGTCATACCATTGAATAGGAAACCTGTTGAAAAATTGTATAATCAGGAGTCAAAAGTCGGTAAAATGAAAATAGTCTATTGAAGACTTGTTTTAAACTAAACAAAATGGACTGCTACCCATGCAAAGCACAATATGTTGAAAAGCTTAAATTTATAAAAGATTAAATGTTATTATTAGTGAGATATTTGAGAAGCTTCAAGATTTCACACATTATGCTCTGATAAATTTGCTCTTTCTTGTATGTCCCTCCTAAAGAAAACAACTTGTACAAGTATATCTCTAATTACAGGGACAATTATGGAATTGGCCAATAGACTATTTGAAAAGGTTCAGAAAGAATGTAGAAAAAGATTATTTCATTTCTGAAAATCTCATTAATCTACCTTTTTTCAAAACTATTGCAACTTTTATTTTATTTTTCATTTTCAAAAATTTAGTATTAAGCCTTAAGCAGAATCACATGCAGTCTTTTTTGTAGGTTTGGAATTATTATTTGTTTTGAAAAAAGTTACATAAACCATAAACTTTGAATTCTAATTTTATGAATTCTGCAGACTTGTAATAGCTAAGAATATCCTTGATTGTTTTCTAATACATGTATTTGCATAAGTTTCTTTCATGGCTTTCCAAACGAATGGAAAGATTTACTCTTGCTACTTTCTTTGAGCCTCTTGGCCTCCTTTCCCTGAATCTGCTACTGCATATCTTACAATAGAAATCATGGTTTATTTTATCAGGCAGAGATAAGTATACTATTACGTGACAGATATAAGTTTGAGGTACCGGAGGAATTGTTTGAACGAGAACCACTACCTGAGTATGATGATGACTACAGAGTTACCCTTTATACAACTGAGTTCTTCTCACGTCTTCCACCTATTGGAACAAGAGTTAAACCAGGATCCAAATTTAAAGACACACACAAAGAGCCTTATAAAAATGGAACAGTGGTTGCTCACTGCAAGAGAAGTAATATGCAGATATATTATAAATAAGTAGACAGGAATGTTTAGCAAATTATCTAGTTATACAGTTATTCTTATAATTCAAAGGCTGTGATTTTACCAAAAATATATGTTAGAAACTCTTCAAAGAGGGTGGTAAAGGGTTATTTTCGTGCAACGTTTTCGGCCTTTTTATTTCATGTGTTTTCGTGTTTTGACGTTTTATTTCTCGTTTTCTTGTGTTTGGTTCGATGTGCATGCTTTGTGTTTCCCATTATTTATTTCCCGTGTTTCATGTCGGTACTCTGAATTTCTCGTGCTTGTCCTGCATTTGATTAAAAAGTAAACTGGGACTAATTCAAATTCAGCCCGGATATTTTTTTAAATCATTCTACTTTTGCAAGTCTATTGTACATGTATGTCCATCAAATTACTATGAATAATATTTGCAACTAGCGGATTCTAAAAGTTGACCGCAGGGTCTTTATGTCCATTAATAATGACTGCATAATCTCCAAGAACGACTGAGTAATAACTTCTAGTACTTTATTCCTTAATATTTACAATTTTATTTCTCATCCTTCGTTTTTTCCCGATTTTTATTTTCTGTGCAACATTTTTGGGATTTTTATTTCATGTGTTTCTGTGTTCAGACCCCACCTTTACCACCCTCTTCAAAGTCATAAAAAATCCAATTCACTTTAGATCTTTTATAAGCCTGTATAAGAGCTACAAGATTTTTATACCAATATCGGTACCAGGTTACATAAAATCAGTTCACTCACTGTCATTTTAAAGAAAAGTTTCCTTTCTCTTGTCTTTTAGTACTGTCATGAAAATATCATTGAGATAGCAACCCAAAATAAAAGCAAAGTTAACAAAAAAATTCTAACTGTTTATTTATGTTACAAATAAACTTTACGCTGTGTGTGCTTCTTTTTCAGATACCAAAGTTTTATGGTGTGCGTGCTTCTTTTTTAAATACCAAAATTTTATGGTGTATGTGCCCTTTTTCAGATACCAAAATTTTATGATGTGTGCTTCTTTTTCAGATACCAAGATTTTATGATGTGTGTGCTTCATTTTCAGATACCATGGTTGTGAAATGGGATGAAAAACCAACCAAGATTCATTTCTACAAGTATGAAACAGAAAACCATGAGGTAGACAAAATGTATATGTACAGAAAGATAGACATGACCATACCTGGTTATATTGATACAGGATGTCGAGTTATCAGAGGTATATCATATATTGAAATGTAGTACAGTGGACTCATTATATTTGTTGGATATCAATTTTCGTGGGTTTGGTGGGTACATGTGAACCACAAATTCAAAAGTTCAACGAATTACAAATTTTCTATAGGCTTTGAATGCAGAGAGTGGCAAAACCATGAAATCAAATATCCACAAAAATGCAAGTTTACCTCAATCCATGAATTCTGATAACCAGGAAAATAAATGAATCCACAGTATTACAGTCTGATGTATTTTATGATCCCCTCAATGTATATGGGGAGACATATTGTTTTGTGTTCTGTCTGTGTGTCACATAAGAATGTACATTAAATCTTCAACACTTATATGAACTTGAAAAAAACATGATAACATTTTTTATACAAATAAGGAGATATATGGTATGATTGCCAATAAGACAGCTATCCAACAGAGACAAAAAGATAATTATGCGTCAATTATAGTTTATAGAAAAACCCATAAAGTATAGTAAGTTACATGTATAAAAGCCACTGGTTTGACAAAATGTGGAACAATTCAATAGAGAAAACCAACAGCCTGATTTAAAGTTGTGGAAAGTGAAGCAACACCTTCAGAGGGTATGGTTGTGAAAGATATATTGTAACATTCTGGATACTTTTTTCAGCTTTCCTTGTGTTACTTGTATGGGTCTCAATTAAAGGATATAATAATAAAAATAAAAATGGAAGTTCATATATTGTATTGTGCTTTCTATTAATTAATATGTTGTGCTCAGAATTTAGTAAAACGAAGTAAAATGATATATATGTATCTACTTTATCGGATTACATGCTTTGAATACATATGTTTTCAGGTGTTCATTGGAACAAAGGTGATGAAGATGGAGGTAGAAGATCAATAGGCACTGTTGTAAGGAAACATGCCAAACAATGGGTTACAGTAAGTTTTACATTTTTACATTTAACTGGTTTCACTGTACAAGTTAAGCTCTGAGACCTGTTTCCGTCATCCGTCATCTGTTTAAACTTTTTCAAAATTGATCATAATGGCATGTCCTATCTACCTGAAAAAATTTACAAAAATCTGAGGATGCTATATTGAGTTATTGCCCCTGAATACCAAATTTCACAGTTATTGACTGTTATCATAAAAACTATAGGAGCTAGGTTAAATGTGTAAATTCAAAAATGTTCAGCATGTTAAGATGTATCTACCGTTACCCTGAAAATTGGAGAAAAATTTAACTTCATATTTATGAGTTTTTGCCCCTGAAATATCAATTGTTTTCCAATTTTTAGCAGTGTTGGCTGTTATCCTGAAAACTCTAGGAGCTAGGTTAAAAGAGAAAATAGTAAAAAAAAAAGGATCACCATGACAAGACTTATCTTCCCTGACAATAATTTGAGAATAGGTTTTGAGATAACAGTTGAACTGCGAAAAAAAAGATATTTCTGGGGCAATAAATTCAAAACAGGCTGGCTGTTCTTCTCCAGTTATTGTCCTGTCATGGTCAGCCTGTTTTGAATTTATTGCCCCTGAAATATTTTTTTTTCACAGTTCGGCTGTTATCTCAAAAACTATAGAAGCTTGGTTAAACATGTAAATTGCAAAAATTATCAGCAACACAAAGTCCTAATTAGCCAACTGGCAATTTTTGTTTACCATGTGAGGGATTTAGGCACAGGTAAGCCTCTTGTTTGTGTTTTCTTATCTTTCAGTAGTTTTCAACTAACATATTTATTTTTGGGTTACAAAATATTAATAGTACATTTTCTGTGTCAAACAGAAAAAAAACATTTCAAGTAAGAGTTAAAATGACTTTTGTATAAAAAAAAATACTTTTAATTTATACTTATGGAGTGTCATATTATGTTTTGAATTATTGTGCTTTTTATGCATCTGACCTAAAATAACATTTATATTCTGTTCATTATCCAAAAGGTGAAATGGCCAAATGGTACAAGAGAAAGATACAGATTTGGTGCTGATGACTGCTTTGACTTAGAAATAATGTAAGTTACCATTCAGGAGCACCTAAGTTCACCCCAGGTGGTAGTGTCATATTGTTTTTGACCCCCATGGAAGATTGACCCCCTTCTGCCCCCTGTATGGAAATTTGAAACCCTGTTCATTCATTCCAGATACTTATTTAAACATAATACAATGGTATAAGTAGTTTTATAATGCTTTAATGATTTGAAATTCTGACATATGATTGGGGTTCAATTTTCCATGGTAATTGGGTCAAAATATCATGGCTGAGAAAAACTGGTACAAGATTTTTTCAAACATATGTTTTTCACTCTAACAAGCTAAAGTGGTGCAAATATATTTATAAAATTAAAGAACCTTTGTGAGCACACTCACATACCCCACGCACCCACATTGTCACTGGACAAACAAAATCTCACCAGATTCCTAAGTTCAAAGACTCATAACTCTACAAAAGTCAACTGATAAAAAATTTCTTGTGGATATGCACATTTACATATTATGTCCTCATTAACTACAAAGTTTCATGAAATTCTGTTGTGTGGTTTCAGAGGAGTTGAGATGACAAACTGTTGCAGTAGTATATTTAGGCCAAAATTATAAGTTCAAAGGGGCATAACTCCTAGAAAAAAAATTGAATCATAATTTCCTGTCGATATGTGCATCTACATAGTATGTCCTTATTATCTACAAAGTTTCATGAAATGCTGTTGTGTGGTTTCAGAGGAGTTGTGATGACAAACTGTTGCAGTAGTATATTTAGGCCAAAATTCTAAGTTAAAGGGGCATAACTCCTAGAAAAAAAATTCAATCGTAATTTCCTGTCGATATGCACATTTACATAGTATGTCCTTATTATCTACAAAGTTTCATGAAATTCTGTTGTGTGGTTTCAGAGTAGTTGTGATGACAAGAACAGGACTGACAGACGGACAGACGGACGGGTCAAAAACATTATACCCTCCACAACTTTGTTGCGTGGGGTATAATAATTAAAGTGGTGTAATTGCTATTATAAATTATAAAAAAATGACCTATTAGGGTAGGGGATTCAATTTTCTATGGCAAAAGGGTGGGGTCAAAATACTTTTTTGTCGAGCCTTTGACTTTTGTCGAAAAAACAAGACATAGCGATCCTACATTCCGTCGATGTCGTCGTCGGTGGCGGCGTCCACAAATATTCACTCTGTGGTTAAAGTTTTTGAAATTTTAATAACTTTCTTAATCTATCCTGGATTTCTACCAAATTTTGACAGAAGCTTGTTTATGATCATAAGATAGTATCCAGAATTAAATTTTGTAAACAAAAAAATTCCTGTTTTTCCGTATTTTACTTATAAATGGACTTAGTTTTTCTGCCAGGAAACATTACATTCACTCTGTGGTTAAAGTTTTTAAAATTTTAATAACTTTCTTAAACTATCCTGGATTTCTACCAAACTTGGACAGAAGCTTGTTTATGATCATAAGATAGTATCCAGAAGTAAATTTTGTAAAAATAAAAAATCCTGTTTTTCCGTATTTTACTTATAAATGGACTTAGTTTTTCTGCCAGGAAACATTACATTCACTCTGTGGTTAAAGTTTTTAAAATTTTAATAACTTTCTTAAACTATCCTGGATTTGTACCAAACTTGTTCAGAAGCTTGTTTATGATCAAAAGCTAGTGTCTCGAAGGAAATTTTGTTAAAATTTTGTACCTGTTTATCCGTATTTTACTTATAAATGGACTTAGTTTTTCTTCCAGTTAACATTACATACAGTCTGCAGTTAAAGATTTAAAACATTTATTAGATTCATAAACTATACTGGATTTTTACCAAACTTGGACAGAAGCTTCTTACAATCAAAAGATTGTATCGAAAGGAATATTGTTATTATTTTTTATCCTCATTTTTGTTGAGCCTGCGATTAATAGCAAAAGTAGGCGAGACACTGGGTTCCGCTGAACCCTTACAAATTTTTTAAGTTAAAGTGATATAAAATCTATTTCAACTTAAATTTTTCTTCCAAGACCTTATTGCAGCATTTTAATTAGTTAACATAGTGTAAATGCTATTATAAATGAAAAGTTTAGCTTAATTGGAGTAGGGGGTTCAATTTTCTATGGTAGGGTGGGTAGGTAAAAAAAACCATGGCTAACAAAAAATCTTTTCCAACTTATGTTTTGCATTTAAGATACTTATTGCAGCATTATAATTAGTTAAAGTATTGTAAATGCTATTATAAATTAAAAATGTGTCCTCTAAGGGGAGGGTTCTATTTTCCATGATAGGGGAGTCAAAATATACAATAGCTATTAAAAAGGGTTATAAAATCTTTTTAAACTTTTGTTTTGCATTCCAGATACTTAATGCAGTATTATAACTAGTTCAAAGTTTTTTGAAGGTACATTTTTGTCCTTTTAGCCTTTAATGAATAGTTGTCTCTTTGGAAATCATACCACAGCTCTATATTATATAGATATAAGGGGCCTCGGTGGCCAAGTGGTCTAAGTAGTTACTACTGTAATCACTAGCCAGTCAACACTGAGGTTGTGAGTTTGAACCCCCCTTGTGCGGGTGCACTCGACTCCAATCTTAATTGACTAGGATTGTCAGTTTTCCTATCGAAGGTCGGTAGTTTTCTCCGGGCACTCCGGCTTCCTCCACCAATAAAAACTGGCCGCCACGAAATAGCCCAAAAGCGGTGCTTAAAAGTGGAGTTAAAACACCAAAAATCAAAATCAATCTTTATTATATATTGATGGAATAGTATGATATGGATTTTTGTGTTTTCAGGGAAAAAAGTTAAATTAAAGCAATTTCTTTAAATACTTATTTTTAAGCCAAGATTCGACTGTAAATAAGATGCATATTTGAGTAACTGATTGATTTAATAACAATTGATCATATTTGATTAATACATCAACAAATGATCAAAAGTTGGTATGTGTAGTACTTTACTTGTACTGTTTTGAATTGTTAATGAAAATAAGTGTTATGGCTAAAGAATTTTATTTTTTCATATTTAGTTCAGTGATGAGAATATACAAATTTCTTTTTGGTTTG
This sequence comes from Mytilus californianus, assembly GCF_021869535.1. Taxonomy (NCBI): domain Eukaryota; kingdom Metazoa; phylum Mollusca; class Bivalvia; order Mytilida; family Mytilidae; genus Mytilus; species Mytilus californianus. Next base: position 51,276,493 of record NW_026262679.1, on the reverse strand, counting down.
TTGCCAAGGTATTACCAAATGTGATATTAGTTTTTATTTTTCTGAACAACTAATATCATGTTAGGTAACTTAAATTTTCGGCAACGTTTTGTCAATATTGCCTAGCTAACAACGAATACCCTAAAAGTGACCTGCTTTTAATAATTTTGTTTAAAGTTGCTACTGGTTTATGCAATAAATACAGATAGCAATTCACCAAATATTTTTTGGGAAATTTCTTTTTTTTTTTTTGAGGTAAAGATTGCATGAAATGAATTTTAAACCCTATTGCAGCTGTCTTTAGATACATATATTTTCCAGACCTCATCTCTACCCTTGAGAGCTCAAACACATAATGCAGTAATGTGATCATGTAATTGTCAAACAATTTATTAATTATAGAATAACTAATCCAATAATTCAAATGAAGAAAAATATTCAACCAATGAATGGACAACGCATTAATTCACGAATGTGAGTAGCGCAGGAGTTAATTATCAATGTTGTTATAGCAAGAATGAAAGATTTTTTATATTTATTATATCAATTAAACTTAGGGAGCTAACATTTGATTTTTATGGGGGGGCTAGGATGAAATTTGAAAAAAATAGGCAGGACAGGAGTTTTGGGGGAAAAAAAAGGCAGGATGAGACACTTAGCAAAAAAAAAAGACAGGATGACAATTTATGTAAAAAAAAAGTCAGGATCGAGTAGAGTGAAAAATAAAAAGGCAGGACAGAGATTACAACTAAAAAAAAAAATGCAGGACAAAATTTTTCATCCTAGCCCCCCATAAAAATCAAATGTTGGCTCCCTTATAGTTCAATGTTTTTTTTTAAATTTCAGTGATGAAGAAGAAAGAATAAATAGGGGTTTAAGTATGTATTTTTTTTTCAAATTATTATGTTTCTATCAGTCTTCCAGCACACCCCTTCGTCATCTTGGTTCCTGATTATGAATACAATACCTTATATCATAATAACCTCTTCAACTTCATATTTGACATATGTCATCAACAAACTAAATATGGATTGCCTAGCTTTTCAACCTCTGAAATATTTTGGTCAAATATACCAAGGTACCAATTTTCTTGGATTTTGTGGATATATGTAAACCACAAATGTAAATGTTCAGCAAAGTACAAATGTTCTTTGGGTCTGTATGCTAACTTTGGCAAATCCATGAAATCAAATATCCATGATGACTAAAAAATATAATTTTTCTCAATCCACAAAATTTGGTTACCATGAAAATAAATGAAACATTTCGGGGGGGGGGGTTTGGGTGGTCTGATCCCGGATTCCGCTTTTTGTTTTGACAGATTCCCGTATTCCACTTATCATTGTAAAAATGTAAAAATAACCCTTGTATTTTCACGTGTCCAGCCCAACTTTGTTTCTGGTTTTTACGCTTAATAATTTGACTTTCACGTGTCGTGCTTCCAAAAGATCAGCCAATCCTGTGTCACGCTTAGACCCCAATGAAACCCACATTATTTTTAATTTTTTTCTTTCAGAAAATAAAAATAAAGTTTCTTTACATAATGTTGCTGTTGGATCATAAATTTAAAACATGAATTCAACTTTTTTTAACAGAAGAATTAGTGATACAGTATCAATTTAAAGATGATAGTCCTACAGAATGGAGAACACTTGATGAAGAGGCAAATAATACAGTACTCAACCATATAGATACACAGAGAGGTCGCAGAGGCATAGTCATGACCTTGCACCATGGAATAGGGTAAGAGTACATTTTTATTTGAGTAAAAGTTGTGTCATCATCTTACAACAAGGAATAGGGTAGACTAAGGTTTTTATGTATAATGAAATTGCAGATTTATAATTCTATGTTATAATATACATAATAACCATAGTCAAAATGGTAGCACCATAAGTATTATATGATGAGATGTGTGTGTTCTGTAATAGATTAATATTTGATGATGTCTCAGTAAGGTTTCCACTCAATGCTCAAATTTCATTTTAATTGTCAATTCCCCAAAGGGATGAAAATTGATCCATCTGCAGATGGAATATACCACATAAAGTACAAACTGAGTTAAAATAACTTTTTATGCCCCAGTCGTAGCGGAGGGGGCATTAAGTTTTACCCTTGTACGTCCGTACGTCCCAAAATTGGTTTCCATTCTCTAACTTTAGTTTGCCTCAACTAAATGTTATGAAACTTATACACAATGCCTATTACCACAAAACACAGATCAAGATTGAAATTTTGTGGCGTCACTTTTACCGTTCTAGAGTTATGCCCCTTTACAAATGGAAAAATTGCTTGGTTTTTTCGTTTCCGTTCTCTTACTTTAGTTTGCCTCTAACAAATATTATGAAACTTATACACAATGCTTATTAAAACAAAACACAGATCAAGGTCGAATTTTGGTGGCGTCACTTTTACCATTCTAGAGTTATGTCCCTTTACAAATAGAAAAATTGATGAATTTTTTGTTTCCATTCTGTAACTTTATTTTACCTCAACCAAATGTTATGAAACTTATACACAATGCTTATTATCACAAAACACAGATCAAGTTTGAATGTTGGTAGCGTCACTTTTACCGTTCTAGAGTTATGCCTCTTTACAAATGGAAAATTTTTAGAATTTTTTGTTTCCGTTCTCTAACTTTAGTTTGCCTCAACCAAATGTTATGAAACTTATACACAATGCTAATTACCACAAAACACAGATCAAATTTGAATTTTGGTGGCGTCACTTTTATCATTCTAGAGTTATACTCCTTTACAAATGGAAAAATTGCTGAATTTTTTCGTTTACGTTCTTTAACTTTAGTTTGCCTCTACCAAATGTTATGAAACTTCTACACAATGCTTATTACCACAAAACTCAGATCAAGTACAAATTTGGGTAGAGTCACTTTTACAGTTCTTGACTTATGTCCCTTTATAATGTTATATGCAAGCGGGGTCATCATCTGTGTCCCATGGACACATTCCTAATCTATTTTTATTGAAATTAATTTGTCTCTTCAATCTGTTGATAAATGAAAATAATGAATTTGAAGGTTACAGAAAATATTTTTATGCCCCCGCCGTAGCGGAGGGGGCATTGAGTTTTACCCTTGTCTGTCTGAACGTATGTCCCAAAGTTGGTTTCCGTTCTCTAACTTTAGTTTGCCTCAACTAAATGTTATGAAACTTATACACAATGCCTATTACCACAAAACACAGATCAAGATTGAATTTTGTGGCGTCACTTTTACCGTTCTAGAGTTATGCCCCTTTACAAATGGAAAAATTGCTTGGTTTTTTTGTTTCCGTTCTCTTACTTTAGTTTGCCTCTAACAAATATTATGAAACTTATACACAATGCTTATTATCACAAAACACAGATCAAGGTCGAATTTTGGTGGCGTCACTTTTACCATTCTAGAGTTATGTCCCTTTACAAATAGAAAAATTGATGAATTTTTTGTTTCCATTCTGTAACTTTATTTTACCTCAACCAAATGTTATGAAACTTATACACAATGCTTATTATCACAAAACACAGATCAAGTTTGAATGTTGGTAGCGTCACTTTTACCGTTCTAGAGTTATGCCTCTTTACAAATGGAAAAATTTTGGAATTTTTTGTTTCCGTTCTCACTTTAGTTTGCCTCAACCAAATGTTATGAAACTTATACACAATGCTAATTACCACAAAACACAGATCAAATTCGAATTTTGGTGGTGTCACTTTTATCATTTTAGAGTTATACTCCTTTACAAATGGAAAAATTGCTGAATTTTTTCGTTTACGTTCTTTAACTTTAGTTTGCCTCTACCAAATGTTATGAAACTTCTACACAATGCTTATTACCACAAAACTCAGATCAAGTACAAATTTGGGTAGAGTCACTTTTACAGTTCTTGACTTATGTCCCTTTATAATGTTATATGCAAGCGGGGTCATCATCTGTGTCCCATGGACACATTCCTAATCTATTTTTATTGAAATTAATTTGTCTCTTCAATCTGTTGATAAATGAAAATAATGAATTTGAAGGTTACAGAAAATATTTTTATGCCCCCGCCGTAGCGGAGGGGGCATTGAGTTTTACCCTTGTCTGTCTGAACGTATGTCCCAAAGTTGGTTTCCGTTCTCTAACTTTAGTTTGCCTCAACCAAATGTTATGAAACTTATACACAATGCTTATTACCACAAAACACAGATCAAGTTTGAATTTTGGTGGCATCACTATAACAGTTCTAGAGTTATGCTCCTTTACAAATGGAAAAATTGCTGAATTTTTTGTTTCCGTTCTCTAACTTTAGTTTGCCTCAACCAAATGTTATGAAACTTATACACAATGCTTATTACCACAAAATACAGATCAAATTTTGAATTTTCGGGGTGTCACTCTAACCATTCTAGAGTTATGCCCCTTTACAAATGGAAAAATTGCTAAATTTTTCGTTTCCGTTCTCTAACTTTAGTTTGCCTCAACCAAATGTTATGAAACTTATACACAATGCTTATTACCACAAAATACAGATCAAATTATGAATTTTGGTGGTGTCACTTTAACTGTTCAAGAGTTATGCCCCTTAACAAATAGAAAAATTCCTGAATTTTTCGTTTCTGTTCTTTAACTTAAGTTTGCCTCAACCAAATGTAATGAAACTTATACACAATGCTTATTACCGCAAAAGACAGTTCAAGTTTGATTTTTGGTGTTGTCACTTTTTCTGTTCTAGAGTTATGCTCCTTTACAAAAGGAAAAATTGCTGAATTTTTCGTTTCCATTCTCTAACTTAAGTCTACCTCAACCAAATGCTATGAATCTTATACACAATACTTATTACTACAAAACTCAGATCAATAACAAATTTGGGTAGCATCTTTTTTACCGTTCTTCAGTTATGACCCTTTATAACTTTATATGATATGTAAACAGGTGCATCATCTGTATCCCATGGACACATTCCCCATTTATTTTCAAAATCTATTTGTCATGTTTGTAGTTGTATTTACATATATATTGAATTATTTTACAGTTATAATTTTGACCTTGACAAAATGGAGTATGTAAATGTTAATGATTCATCTATAAAAGGAGAAATAAAGCTTTTACGTATGTATTCTGATTTAAGTTGCTGTAAACCAACTAATTTTTGCGACTTTCGTGAGAAGAAAAATAACTCAAATATAAATCATAGCGAAAATTAAAAACCTGTATCTTTCCTTGTCTAACTACATCAAGTAAACTTGAAAATCGCGAAATTAAATCACCGCTAATTGGGATAGAAAAGGCTAAACGCAAAATAAAGTATCCGCGAAAATCAGTTGGTGTACAGTTTTCCATAATAAATCATTTCTTATAAGAAAATGATGTTTAACTTTAAAGAATTGGCTCAAATTTAGGATTTCTATGTGTTATTATGCTTCCTGAAAAAAATCTTGCAAGCAGTTTCTCCATCTGTTTGTCCCATACAGCTTATTTCCAAATGTTTTTTTAAGTTCCCATTTTGTGCAGTACCATATAATTTTGCAAATTACTACCTACCACACAATGCAGGTGAAAATTGATATCTACAGTTGCAACAATCACTGTCCCATAGTTATGCCCTTGAATTACATCCAAATGGTATAATGGTTTTCGGATGGTACTTTAAAAGTTAGTTTTAGTGTAAGACTTTATAACTTTGCAACAATACTCCCTTCAATGAAGTGTTGGTCAATTTTAATAACAATTACTGTTTTAGATTGATGCCCTTGAATTATTGCAAAATAATAAAATGTTATTGAGCATTCAGAGTTATTTCCCTTGAAATACTCAAAATGGTAAAGGCTCTTTTGGATTATTAATCTAATATTCAATGGTTATAAATGAGTATATATGTGCTGAAATGCAATTTTCACTCCTTTGAAAGCCTTTCTTGAAGTTTTGAGTTTATATGATAAAGAATTTCAAGATAATTCGGTCAACATCCCTTGAGGACAAAATCCTGCATAAAATGGCTTTGATGTCAAAAGTATTACTTACCATGAAATACATGATAAAGTTTTAACTGTTTGTTGCTGCAACTACTATTACAAAGTTGTGCCCTTTAACTTATCTCTGAGTGATTAGTAAAATTTGGTTTCAGAAAGATATCTTTAGATTACTGTGAGCTAGTATATCAATTTTTTGATTAACTCTATTTATCTTTTACTTCAGTTCCAATGATCTTATGTCATGTATGTATTAAAATTTAGATTTTTTGGGAATTTTAGCAATTTCGAAACCAAAAGGAATCCATATAATATGTTTTGCTAGTTTAGATTCCATAAAAATTCATCCTTAGGTTAAATTACACCATACTTGTGTTATGCTTGTCCTCAACACACCATTTTCATGCCCCCGCCGTAGTGGAGGGGGCATTAAGTTTTACCTTGTCCGTCTGTACGTCTGTACATCCCAAAGTTGGTTTCCTTTCTCTAACTTTAGTTTGCCTCAACCAAATGGTATGCAACTTATACACAATGCTTATTACCACAAAATACAGATCAAGTTTGAATTTTGGTGGCCTCACTTCAACTGTTCTAGAGCTATGCCCTTTACAATTGGACAAATTGCTAAATTTTTCGTTTCCGTTCTCTAACTTTAGTTTGGCTCAACCAAATTGTATGAAACTAATACACAATGCTTATTACCACAAAATACAGATCAAGTTTGAATTTTGGTGGTGTCACTTTAACTGTTCTAGTGTATGCCCCTTTACAAATGGAAAAATTGCTGAATGTTTCGTTTCCGTTCTCTAACTTAAGTTTGCCTCAACCAAAAGTTATGAGACTTATACACAATTGTTATTACCACAAAACTCAGATCAAGTACAAATTTGGATAGCTTCACTTTTACTGTCCCTTTACAACTTTATATGATATGCAAGCGGGGGGCATCATCTGTGTCCATTCCCCATTTATTGTACCATTATACAGGTTATACTCAATTTTGCTTTTCCTTATAACTTATTCATTGAAGTTGCTTTTACTTTATCTAGGTATGTCTGTACCTGAACAAGACGATCTTAGAAAAAAAGAGTGGGAATTGTGTAAGTATTTTTCTTACAGAATATAATAAGATGTTTTATTAAGTTTGTTATTGATTTTTTTTCCCTCATCATTGTTTTATTGGGTGATATAGCAAATTTCTCAATCTATCGATCCTTCTGTCTGTCAATCTTTCTGACACACTTTCATGTTTGCATAGAGGTTTACAATATGGAAATCTTTGAGCAGTACTTACAAAGAAAAAAATCAACTAACAGTTTTATTAAAATCTAAAGTCTTATGTAAAAATAAACCCAAGAAGTTTGAGATTTGATACTTGTTTACATGAAAACTTGTCAATAAGAAACTCAATTTGATTTTTATATGCCCGTTTACGGGACGTATTATGGTATACCGTTGTCCGTCTGTCCGTCCGTCGTCAACATGTCAGACATTAACTCAAAAAAGCTTTAACCAATTTCCCAAAAATTTTGGTGAATTGTTTATATCTATTGACGTGAGCTCCCTTTTGTTTTTTATAAATTTTAGATTTTACGTTTCCTAGTTATGGGGTTTTATTCATTAAAAAAAGGGGGATTTTCCAGTTTTCAGACAATAACTCAAGAATGCTTTCACCAACTTGCAAGAAATTGTGGTGAATTGTTTATATCTATTGGCATGAGCTCCCTTTCGATTTTTATATATTTTAGATTTTACGTTTCCGAGTTACAGGGTTTTATCCATAAAAAAAGGGGGATTTTCCAGTTTTCTGACAAAAAATAAAAAATGCTTTCAGCAGTTCTTATGAAACTTTGGTGAATTGTTTATATCTATTGATGTAAGCTCTGTTTAGAATTTTATAAATTTTACATATTACATTTCTGAGTTATGGGGTTTTATTCATTAGAAAAGGGGGGATTTTCCAGTTTTCGGACAATAACTCAAAAATGCTGTCAGCAATTCTCATGAAACTTTGGTGAATTGTTTATATCTATTGATGTAAGCTCCCTTTACATTTTCATAAATTTCAAATATGACATTGAGAATTAATTGAACTTTAATTGTTTATAGTCTGACAACAGATTTACTAAGTATTGCACAACAGCACAGTGTATTGCACAACAGCAAGAAATCTTTAATTGAATATAAATTCAATTCATATAACCAATTTCAAGTTCTTTGACGACATTTATTCAGAAACCTATAATATGTCAAATATTAAATACAATCCACATTCAGACCTGTATCAAGCTTGAATATTGTGTCCATTTTTGCCCCAACTGTTCAGGGTTGGACCTCTGCGGGGGTATCCAGCTGAGCTCAGCAAAGCAGTTTATTAAAAAAGTGTTGCATGCAGACTGCATGTGAAGGTGATAGTATGATTAGAGCCATACTTTAACCCATGAAATTGCAAAAAATATTGAAATTTTCGGTCCTTTCAATAATATGTTTGAGCCCAATGTCCTCCTATTTCAGCTGTAATTGCATCATCTGATTATCATTTTAGATAAAGAAAAAAAGATGAGAGCTCAACAGGCACAGGCAGGCGGTGCAGGTGGAATGGATTTCTTAGCTCAACTTCAACAGGGTGGAGGAAGAGGTGGAATGAATTTACTGAATCAGATGGCACAAGGAGGAGGTGGAGGGCTAGCAGGACTCATGGGTCAGGGAGGAATGGGTGGACAAGGCCTGGCAGGAATGATGGGCCAAGCTGGAATGGGAGGACAAGGCTTAGCAGGATTAATGGGTCAAGGTGGATTGGGAGGTGGACAAGGAGGTCAAGGACTAGCAGGAATGATGGGTCAAGGAGGTCAAGGTCTGGCAGGAATGATGGGACAAGGAGGTCAAGGTCTAGGAGGAATGATGGGGCAAGGTCAAGGACTTGGAGGAATGATGGGTCAAGGTGGTCAAGGACTTGGAGGAATGATGGGACAAGGAGGTCAAGGATTTGGAGGAATTTCAGGGCAGGGAGGTCAAGGGTTTGGAGGAATGGGAGGAGGTGGTGGACCAAAATGGAACTGTGCACAATGTACTTATGAAAATGGACCAAATTCATTACAATGTGAAATGTGTCAGGCAGCTAAAGCATAGAAATGAATAATGTCTCTTGACTAAATTAACTTGTTATGGTTGAAGTTTGTGAACAGTCTTATATATAGAGAATATCATATGGCTTTTTCAATATCACACCTGTATCAACCTGAGACACCAATATAAGTTGAGGGTTGATTCGGTGTGTGATATTGAAAAAGCCATATCATATTATACACTTTATTATATATATCAAGTAGATTTTTTTCCATGTAATGTGACGTCATACAGATAAGGGGTTTGATAAAGCCTTTGCAACAGTGTATGATATCGTTGACGTGACGTCATACAGATTAATGGTGTGATAAAGATTTGATTTGATTTTTGTGTTTTTAACGCCACTTTTAAGCACCACTTTTGGGCATTTCGTGGCGGCCAGTTTTTATTGGTGGTGGAAGCCGAAGTGCCCGGAGAAAACCACAGATTTTCGATAGGAAAACTGACAATCCTAGTCAATTAAGATTGGAGTCAAGTGCACCCACATGAGCGGGGTTCGAACTCACAACCTCAGTGTTGACTGGCTAGTGATTACATTAGTAGAACTACTTAGACCACTTGGTGTGATAAAGCCTTTGAAACTGTGACTGATATCGATATCATGTATTCACTACTAAGTATATAATAAATTATTTTATTGTTATACTTTTCCATTATTGTAGCATTTGTGATGTATAGATATGTAAGTTATTTATTATTATGATTTATTTTGTCAGTGAGGTGAATTGAAAAAATATGTCTAATTATGGAACAACACACTTATATTCACCCATAATAAAATTTCTTATATTGTCATTCATAAAAATAAAAAAATATCTAGTCTGTTAAAAAGTATCTTAAACAGTGTCCATGTTCCTATGTTGCAACCTCTAGTAAAACTTTTGGATATTCAGTTCAGTGTCTGGACACATTCTCTTCATATTTGATTAACAGCAGTAAAAAAAGCATTCAGCAATGGAAATATATTGGGAAAGTCTAAATTCAAAATTTATTCTTTTGATTTCTATCAAGAAACAGCAAATTTCAAACTGGCTGACCTCAATCTGACTAAGAACAAGTTTCACTTTTGCCAAAATATGGCCTTGAGTGTCAACTTCATAATAAAGATTAAAAAGGTCACTGTTTGCTTCTTCAATGAGTCCATTTAAAAAAATATAAATCTCTGAATAAAAGTACATTATAATACATGCTCCAAGGTTAGTATATTTTTGATATGTTTATATTATCCCTAGACACAACAATAATTCCTAGATCCAGGATTGCAGCCAAAAGTAACTATTCAAAAACTGTTATAAACTATGGAAAATTGGACAATTCAACACAAATTATGCATAATTAAGGGGTCATAGCAGTTACTTCATAAATTATAGTGTTATGTTCCAAATAGATAAATAGTTATATCACAACCATTTCCATAATACTCCAGCTAGATTAAAAAAATATTTGAATCTTAGGACCGATTTTAACCCTTCTGCTCTTATGGGTTGAAATTTGAAAAAAACTTTATGTGATAAGTTTAAAGTATACCCAGTTAGTATTTCTATTTCCTGAAAATTACATATATGTTTATGCTTTATGGCATTATATCAGGTTCATTATAGAAATACTTAAAGGGTATGCTATTAATCTAATGACAAATATGTCCAATTGAATTAAAAAGATATTTTTCTTTTGCATCATGGTTTTAAAAACACAAAATATCAAAAATTAAGACTTGTCAACACCAGCAATGGATCCCGAATTAGAAAAGCAAAGGATATAGGGTATTCATCCATGACACAAAATCAGTACATACACATCAAAAAACACACAAAAAGCCAAGGAACAGCACTTTTATTGCTGTTCTTCATCTTAAAAGTCACAGTGAGGCCTTCAACAGGGAGCAAAAAAAAACCACAAACACTCTCGCCTAACTGCAAGTTTGAGACAGCCCCTAGCACCGGTTTGAGCAGAATTCTTTGCAAACTGATTCAGTTCGACTTTGAAGCAGGGCTTCCAAAATTTCCTGACGACAGCCGGACATTTTTCAAAGAAATATTTTTGAAAAAATATTTTTGACGGTCAATGATCAGCTGGATACTTAAATGTAACTGAGAGGATGCATAAATTGATATATGTGTCTAAATAATTAGTAGTGTTATATGCAATAAAATTATTTATAACTGTTTTGTTTTCTTCATTCTAAAAATAAATAAAATATTATCCTCGGTATTGTGTCATTTTTCTGTGTATCGTAATACAGTAACCATCATTGCATCAATCAGCTTCAGTACCTGACTGTTCTCATGTTTTTGTTTCTGTTTATATAATCTATCTTCTCTCTGTGAGTACTTAACACTTTGTAAATTTATGTACATTGTTATGCATCATTAATTCTATTGATAAAGATAAGCTAAGGACACCTCATCAAAGGTAACAAACCTGTAATCAGTGAATGATTTATGGCTTCAATATAACTTATTGAAGGGATAATTGTTTGACAGCTTGTTGTTATTTAAATAAAAGAAAACGTGTTTTTTCTACTTTTTATTGATGTACACAAGCTAAAGACCAAGCCGTACATTTATGTACCCAGAGGATTAGACTAACTGAGACACTTCAAAGTATCTGAAATATGCTGCTTCTGTTTTATTAAACCCAATTATGACCGAAATATCTTTGTGAAATAGATTGCCACAATTATAAACTAAAATGCCCAAACGGACATGCCCAAAACCCCAAACGGACATTTTTATCGATCGATAGTTGGTAAAAATTGAAATGACCGTTTCATGAAAATGCCTTGAATAACAAAATGTGGCACACCAATTCTATTTGACCGTTTGAGGCTGAGAGCAGCCGGTCTTTTTATGAAAGTTTCGGTCAAGTCCGGAATATATGACCGTTTTGGAAGCCCTGCTTTGAAGTCATTTTTTTAATTCCAGTTCAAACAATTGTTTATTTTTTATGAATTGGAATATATCCCAAAAATATAAACAAGTTGTATTAGTTTAAAATGATATTAATTTTTATCACATTATCTTATTGTTGAATTTTATTTGTTAAAAAGCAATTTCCCTTTTACAGCAAAATGCCTTGAGTGTGTAGGTAAAGGTAATATCTTTGGTTAGCTTGCTTGCTAGCTGAACCGTGAAGTTATTATTAAGTTAGGTTTACTACCCTCCTTTGCGAGTAGACTAGTCCGACAGATAACTATTGGTCTGTAGGACTAGACTACTCCGAAAGGAGGGTAGTATACCTAACCTAATAATGATTTCACGGTTCAGCTAGCAAGCAAGCTAACCAAAGATATTACCTTTACCTACACACTCAATGCATTCTGCTGTATTCCAAAGTTTTAGTTTATTGAAAGACCCTTTTGTCTGATTTTTAAAAATTGCTTTTTGTTTAAATGTTTGAAATAGCCCTCCCCATGATATAGCCATTTTTTGCGCTGTTACACATTGTGCTCCCCTGCATGACTGTCCTAGAACATAATACAGCAAACAGTGAACCTTGTGTCATATTGAATTATAATTTACTCAATAAATGATAGAAAACTTTAAAAGTCTATATCTTTCCTACTTCAATATGGATAATTTCAACACTCAGTACTAGTACTTTGTAATATAAGAAAAAGTCATGAATATTTAAAAAGCCAACAGAATTGTTATAATATAGACAAGGGTCTGGATGGGGTTTACAGACTAGAGAATAATGGGTAAAATGTGCAGTATAAATGGCCAAATAAATAAAGCATAAAGAAAAGTAGGACCAAAAAAATAAAGAACAGAGAAAAATTACGTACAAAATTAAAGAATACAGAAATGAGGGACCTCTCATCCAGACCCTCATAGACATCTTCCGATTATTTGTCTTGTTGGTTTGCTGCCACTTTGACATACACTCTAAATCTTAGTCATATAGCACATTGTTATTAAAATAAAGGATTTACGCAGATGTAAAATAAATTTTTATTATAAAATTGAGAATGGAAATGGGGAATGTGTCAAAGAGACAACAACCCGACCATAGAACAGACAACAGCAGAAGGTCACCAACAGGTCTTCAATGCAGCGAGAAATTCCCGCACCCGGAGGCGTCCTTCAGCTGGCCATCTTATTTATTTCTTTAAAGGAAATAACCAACATGGGTAATACTTTATGCCTATCTGGGTTTTTTTTCAGAGTAAGCAGTAACCCTTATCGATTGTTCTTCTAGACAAATGTGTTATTTCATTCATATCTACTTGAATGTTATATAAATTTTCATCATCTTCTGTCAACTTGCATTTCAGACTGATTGCAAAATAAAATTTAGGAAAAAATATTGATAATTAGCTGATCATCTAGTTTGCATTATTTTGTTTCATAATAATAAAATTGTATGTTTTAGTACAACTATATATATGGTCTATAATATGTTTGTAAGGTGTACATTGGTTGTCTGGCAGGTCTCAGTTGTCCTTGACTTCTTCAAATAATTCATGATTTCGTACTTGGATTAGTTTATCTTTTACCGGTCAACAGGATACATCTCACCCTTGACATCATTTTAATGATTCAATTATAAATCTATGGTTTAGTTCTTAGACCAATTTCTTAGCATTAAATATCTAGAAATGTTTGCCACTGGACATTAAGTAAGAAACAATCAATTAATCAATCATTGATTCAGGTGAATTTTCTTGATACATTGACTAGATATAAGAAGATGTGGTATGAGTGCCAATGAGACAACTCTCCACTCTCCATCCAAGTCACAATTTGTAGACAGTAAACCATTATAGGTCAAAGTACGGCCTTCAACACGGAGCCTTGGCTCACACCGAACAGCAAGCTATAAAAGGGGGGGGGGGTAAAATTCACTCTATTCTTTATATTTTTTTCACATTATTCGCAATTCTATAAACCCCATCCATATCCTCATATAATGTCTCTGGTAAGATTAAATCAACATGATCCTAATTTTTAGTACATTTGGAAATTTGTCTACAAAAGACTGAATCAAACTCGCAACAGACTCTTTAACGTGAAGTTATAGTACACATGTTTTTGAAGTTTAACTTGATATATTCCTTAGGTTTCTTGTGGACAAATAGATTAATTTCAATGTGATATTGTGTGGCATTAAAGGGTTCCATGTAAGCATAGATGTATAAACCCATTATACATCTATGATGTAAGAGACACACGTCTACAATGGAAGACTTATATTTGAGTAATTGTAGTAGATAAAATCGGAATAAAGGGACATTTTTGGGGTTTGGCCAATGAAACAACAATAAAACAGCAAATAAAAACGAAAGGCATTTTACGATATGGTCTTCAAACAGATTCTAAAAACGTCAATAAATTTAACCAAGGATTTGTATAGTGAGAACAGAGACATATTGTATTATATGTCTCTGGTGAGAGGATTGGAATCTCGTGGACTATTTGCATTGCCTGTATTGAAATAAGCTGCGTATGATGAGATTTTGCGAGATTTACCGTGATGCATCTCGTTAGTCGTTTGATTTAACACAGACTTTCAAAGATGTACCATCAACAGTAATTTTTCAGATAAAATCCAGCTAGGTGTGTCTGTCTATTAAAAAGCAATCATCAATTAAGGATAATGTGCCCTTTTGGTGTTTCTATGTTGAACATATGGGAATTTTATTTTTAAAAATGCGCTGCCTTTCCCCTAGTACTCCTATATTTGACAATTAGGTGCTTAATAGATTTAGTATTATTGCATGCAGCGCTAGCAATGATTCCCCTATAACAAATATATATATTTAAAGATATTGGGTAAAACTGGGAATAGTATATCTGTCAATATATATGTTCCTGGGTAAAACAAGTATAAATAAACAACTGCGCCATGAGCGCATGATACGCCCGTCCCCTTTTCAAAGAATAAAGTTGAATAACTTTTCCATGTCATATTAGAAACTTATGAAAAACTAAAGGGAGGTTATCTTAATAGATATAATCAGTCACCAAAGTTGATGAAAACTGCTTAAAGCACTTTAAGGATATTGTCCGAAAACTGGAAAACTAGTCACCCCTTTTTTATGAATAAAATCCCACAACTCGGAAAAGTAAAATCTAAAATTTATAAAAATCGAATGGGAGCTTATATGAATGACAATATATATAAACAATTTACCAAAGTTTCATGAAAACTACTGAAAGCATTTTTGAGTTATTGTCCGAAAACTGGAAAATCCCCCCTTTTTTAATGAATAAAACCCCATACCTAGTAAACGTAAAATCTGAAATTTATAAAAATCGAAAGGGAACTTACGTCAATAGATGTAAACAATTCACCAAAGTTTCTTGCAAATTGGTGAAAGTGTTTTTGAGTTATTGTCCGAAAACTGGAAAATTCCTCTTTTTTTAATGAATAAAAACCCATAACTCGGAATCGTAAAATCTAAAATTTATTATTAAAAAAACGAAAGTGAGCTCACGTCAATAGATATAAACAATTCACCAAAGTTTCATGCAAATTGATTAAAGCATTTTCGAGTTAATGTCCGACATGTTGACGACGGACGGACTGACAGACAACGGTAAACCATAATACTTCTCGTAAACGGGCATAAAAAAATGGACTTATTGATCTACACCTTCTAGTATAGGGTGTACTCGACTTTAGTTTTGGATTGTAAAGGTTGTTTATGGCTTTCTGTAAACAATTAACATCAAGGACCACTGTCTGTAATGTGCGAATCCTGAAATGCCATGTTTACTGTATCCGTGAAGAATTTCTGATGACGAATGATAAATAAACAGACGACAAATTCATGATTTTTGTCGAGCCTGCGACTTTTGTCGCAGAAAGCTCGACATAGGGATAGTGATCCGGCGGCGTTAGCTAACTTCTTAAAAGCTTTATATTTTAGAAGCTAGAAGATCTGGATGCTTCATACTTTGTATATGGATGCCTCATGTTACGAAGTTTCCGTCAGTCACATGTCCAATGTCCTTGACCTCATTTTCATGGTTCAGTGACTACTTGAAAAAAAAGTTAACATTTTTTGTAATGTTAAATTCTCTCTTATTATAAGTAGTAGGATAACTATATTTGGTATGTGCGTACCTTGCAAGGTCCTCATGCCCGTCAGACAGTTTTCACTTGACCTCGACCTCATTTCATGGATCAGTGAACAAGGTTAAGTTTTGGTGGTCAAGTCCATATCTCAGATACTATAAGCAATAGGTCTAGTATATTCGGTGTATGGAAGGACTGTAAGGTGTACATGTCCAACTGGCAGGTGTCATCTGACCTTGACCTCATTTTCATGGTTCAGTGGTTATAGTTAAGTTTTTGTGTTTTGGTCTGTTTTTCTTATACTGTATGCAATAGGTCTACTATATTTGGTGTATGGAATGATTGTAAAGTGTACATGTCTAGCTGGCAGGTGTCATCTGACCTTGACCTCGTTTTCATGGTTCAGTGGTCAATGTTAAATTTTTTAGTTTTGGTCTTTTTTTCTAATACTATATGCAATAGGTCAACTATATTTGGTGTATGGAAATATTTTATGATCTATATGTCAGTCACGCAGGTTTTATATGACCTTGACCTCATTTTCACGGTTCATTGCTCAGTGTTAAGTTTTTGTGTTTTGGTCTGTTTTTCTTAAACTATAAGCAATAGGTCAACTATATTTGTTATATGGAAGAATTGTTAACTGTACATGTCTGCCTGGCATGGTTCATCTGACCTTGACCTCATTTTCATGGTTCATTGGTCAATGTTGAGTTTTCTTGGTTAATGTTAAGTTTATGTGACAGTTGTAATAAAGCTTTATATTTAAGACTATCAACATAATATCAATGGTTAGTAAAGAAGGCGAGATATTTCAGCGTGTGCACTCTTGTTGAAAAAAATAAGAAATTATATATAATATGTATTGGTTTTTATAAATTCATGATATAGGTATGAGATGCGGACGGGTTTTCATCGCGCCTACAGCCATCCAGGTGTAAAATTGATACACAAATAGATAAATATTAGGAATAGTTCACGAACAGAGCGCACACGAGATTTATAAGAAGCAGTTAAGTTTCATTTACAGATTTTTTTTTTTTTTTGGTGTTTTACCGCCACTTTTAAGCACCGCTTTTGGGCTATTTCATGGCGGCCAGTTTTTATTAGTGGAGGAAGCCGGAGTGCCCGGTGAAAACCACCGACCTTCGATAGGAAAACTGACAATCCTAGTCAATTAAGATTGGAGTCGAGTGCACCCGCACGAGCGGGGTTCGAACTCACAACCTCAGTGTTGACTGGATAGTGATTACAGTAGTCACTACTTAGAACACTCGGCCACCGAGGCCCCTTCATTTGCAAAAAATGTATACCTTTTAACATAATTATCAATGTTGTATAACTTAAAACAGGTTTTGTTATTAAGCTTGTTGATACGGAATCAAATTCCACTATGCTGTTTTTGTGATGCGATTCATGTTTACTGTCGAATAATGATATTAGACTTTCATTTTCACTCTAGGGCGATTCATTTCTATTGTACATGCGATGCATTTTCACAGAAGGACATTAATTGATTTTCATTATTTAAAGTCTTAATTCAGCCAACTCTCTAACAAAATTTATGAAGTCAGAAGGATTTATTATATATGCATATTTAGTGAGTGAAAGTCTGAGGTAATATATCAATAAATTCCGTAAAAGGGCATTTATTGCTGATATAGTCAATTCTATTTTCTTTAATAATTTGTCCAGATCCAGATCCAGATCTATATGTAGGATTAAATTTATCCTTTCCTATGACACGCCATCATTGAATAGATATATCTTGGACAGCTAAGCGAATCCACGTCACCGAAAAACGTCATTAGAGCTATTTTCCTAATGCTTGTAGTTTAAAAGTGTGGTTGGTTGCTTAAGCATTGTAATTAAGATTACGCATACATTTATACCAAAAAAAAAGCAAGCAAGCCAACCAAACCTTTAAACTACAAGCATTAGGAAAATAGCTCTAATGGATGCATCTTAGATAAAACAGAGCAGTCACAAAACGATCTTCATTTCAGTGATAGTTATACACTGAGGGATAGGTGTTTCTTATCCAGACACGCCGTATCCCGAAGTGTATAACTAACTTACACCCGATGCTAAACCCTATATTTGTTTACATTGAATACTAGTATTAAATGAAAAAGAACGGATAGCATTTTTATTGACAATATCAAACCATGATTAATAAGAAAAATTTTTTTTTTTTTTTAAATGAAAACCCACTAGTAACCTTATTCTGACGATCTTCATTCAAACTTTGACAAGTGAGTAGATTTTACAAATGTCAAAGTTGCCGTTTTGCATATCCCCGTTAAATCCATGTGCTTATATGGATCATCAGCAAGTCAATTTGGCCGTATCGTGCATTCTCGTATGCAGTTGTCAATATGGACGGGTATTAGACGGACGACATTATGAGTCAGGCCTTTGATTTGGCAGAAGAGACTGAGGATAACGCAATATTAATAACCCAAAGTACTTACATGTATCAGTTAAATGAAGGTAATCATAAATGTATTTTACATGTTACAGTTTTATAAACCCCCCCCCCCCTTTTTTCTCAACATTAATTATAAACATTCATATGCGAACATACTGAGGGATAGGTGTGTTTGGATTAGAAACCCGACAACTGGACGCGCTTAACCTTCAAAAATACAGATTGCATACTAGTATGTAGGAACCCCCCTTTTTGGAAATAAGCCCACTCCTAGTAAAATATGTTTAACTATATAAAAAAACGAACACCCATATTTTTTTTTATATATAGTGAAATATTATTGTCTGTTACCAATTTTAAAACATATAACAATTAAAAAACAAATTATTTCTTTCATTACAAATTTTCCTATAAAATTAAAGGACATGAATTTTATGCATCTTATAGATGTGTTTTACTTCAATTATAGTTTGAAGCTTCGAGATATTTGTAAACTTTTAAATTATAGACACATTTTCTTAAAACAGTCGAATGTGCATAAGCAGAAATTCCGCCGAAAAAAAATCCACAGAAAGAGAATAAATTGATCTTTTTAAAGTAATAAGGATGGACACCTCAGTCTGAGGAGCCAAACATTTCTAGAATTAAACTTTTTTCTTTACCTGATTTTTTTTATTTTTGTTACTGTAAAAAAGTAATTGATGAAGGAAAAGATCATATGGTGGTGCACTTCTTATTTTGCTTCGGCCATTTGAATTACCCCATTTTTATGATTTCGACATTTGTCATCAATTTTTAACCATTTTTGGGACATTATCATGAAAAAAATCAAAGTTATAAAATTAAACTCTTGTTCATTCTTTGACTATAAAAGACGAAGTGGACCAATCTGAATAATCTAGCTTTAAAAAACGAATTATAGATCGTGTTAATATGAGAAAGTTTATAAAATGTTGTTGCTTTTTCGTGTCAAATTGAACATGCTTAAAAATTTTAAATTTTAGGATTTTTTTTTACCAAAAAGCATATTATATTAACTTCTTTGCAATGAATGATTGAAAAATACATATCTAAGAAATTGAAAAGAAAAAAATGACATGGGATGTACATATTTTTGGTAAAATCACTTCTTTGTACAATTCATCAATTTTCTCAACATTTTGGATGATTACACTGACCGGATTGCTTATTAAAATTAAAAATATATATATCTAAAAAACTACTTATTGTTAGTACACAATTTTTTCACATAGTTCAGTTTGATTGTAATATTTTTTAAAATTCATTGATATTTTCCACTTGTATCACATGTTTTGGAAAAGAAATCCCGAAAGAGATTTCAACGTGACTGAAACAGCCGAAGAATACATCCTTTATTTGCACTTCTGCCCCCGGCGACAGTTTTTTTTTTTGAAAAAAAATCCTAAAAAGCAGCAAAAATTTCATCAAAAAAGAGAGAGTCGAGTGCACCTTTCTATGTTCAGGCGTGTTTGAGTTTACCATTCTGTCTTGAAAACTTACAAAGCAAATATATTTGATACATGATCTCGCATCATATTCTATTAGTTTTATATTTTAGGATACAGGTTGATTAAATATCATTAAAAAATCACAGTACTAAAAAATGAAATATGTGGGTCAAGTGAAATACCTTTCCGATGAGTCATAAAAGCAGAGTGTGTTCGAATAACAAATTTTTACTAAAAGTACTTGACGACAGACTTTTCAAGTGGGTCTTTGAAATGCATGATTTCAAAAAAAACTTTATTTTATGTGCGAGTTATCTTGGGTTATTTGTCTTCAACCTTTGAAAATATTTAGTCTGCCCTTCCACGAAATATTTAATTAGAATTTTTAAAATGTTTTTGAACTTTCGAAAATTACACCTGACAACAGATTAGACAATAATTATTAAGTTGACGAAATGCAGAAGTACATTAAATGATGCATGGTCGTTATGTCACTATGTGGATAAATTTGTCGGTTTTCAAGAACTAAATTGGCAGCGCGTCATCCCTATAATAGCTTCCATTTTTACGATTGTACAAATTGGCTGGCGTAATTGGGAGATATTTTTGACGGAGTCGAATCCTGACTGATTAAAAGATTAATTCACAACTGTTACAGAACATAAAAACATAAGAATTAAAAATAAAAATCCATTGTTAACATGTAAATGATTTCTTTAATTTCACATTTTCTGAGTAAAATAACGGACATGGACGTTTTTACCTTGAAATATTGATGACCTGAACATGAATTCTTATGAAAATTTGTCTGGGGACATACATTACTGACATCGGACTCACGACTTAATATATTATTATACTTCACGTCAAAATGCCATATTTTTATTGGCTAATACGAGGGTGTTAATTCACTCTATCACATGGCTGAGCGGGTGACAATTTTTTTGAATGTCACCCTCTCGTCCAGACCAATCAAAAATCGATAATTTAAAGGACAATGAATTGAATTTACATCAAGTTATTACAGACGATGCTTAAGTTCTACGCTTTGGCTCACATTCTATTATTTGACTGTCAAAATAAAAAAATAAAATATCTTGCTCCACTTCTGTTGATTTTTCTAATACCCGTAACGTTGTTATGTACGTGACGTCATAGAAAATACTTTTGAATAAAATTCATCTGTAAAGACAATAATGATAGGACATTCAGTATAATAAATTAAATAACATATAGCTGAGAGGGTGATAGAGCAATTTGGTACCCCTCGAAAAAGCATTCAACGGTCAACCTTGGCTTCGCCGCGGTTGACAATGTTTTCTCGGGGTACCAATCTGCTCTATCACCCTATGAACATTTTATAATGGTAATATTTGTCCGCCCAGACACATTTATTAGGACTAATTTATCTCTTACACTTGAACACTAAGTATTTGTTTCTTTTGTGACAACCCTGTGATGAAATATAAAAGTTCAACAAACGCTATAGAGTGAGAGACCCATATTCGCCGCATAATTCGTTCATTTCCATTTACATCCGACCTACATTCGAATATTTGGAACTTTTTATGAAGGTTTCCGAAATTTAACTAGATGAAAAAAATGTTTGATAAAGAAATTATCTTGAAAACATTGGTTAATTGTTCTAAAAACGAACGCAAACTTAAGAGGAAATCAAACGGTTACAAGTTCGTGTACCATGGGGGACACATTTTCGCCGAAATGTATGATATGACCATCCTCATTATCCTAGTATATTATAAAAACGAATGTTTGCAATTACATGAATTAGCTTGAGAGATCATTCCTATACGATTTTTCTCACAAATATTTACTTTAAGACTGCGCATGATTGCCATATAAATCTTACATAATTGCCAAAATAATTTTGAAAACACCTGCGTATTTCTCAATATGTGCGAATAACCTTGGAAATGGGGTAAAGAAGAATATCAACAGTTGTAACATTACAAACAGCCTTTATCATCTATTTAGGCAAGTATTGGGTAAAGGCACACAAATTTTACAGAAAAAATAGCAAAACGGCGAAAATGTGTCCAAGGCGAATATGCGCCACCCACTCTAACTGTTTTATCTTTATGAAACTTCTTTCTGGTAATATTTTTGGTGTTGCTGCGGACAAAATATATTCTTTCTCCTTGCCTTATAAAAAGTTCAACTATTTTTTTTTATCAGAAGTTGCACTTGGCTCATAATAGGTTATTTGAAGTATTCCCAGGATGGAGCAACTAAATACATGCTTAATTCGATTCATTATAACTTACGGTCACAATTTACTCGGTAAATCCGACAGAAGCCCAAATAAAATTAACCGAAAACTAATAAAAAGTGGTAATGAAAGGAAAAAAAACTCAGTCTTTTCTAGTAAACAAAAGCTGGTTTAAATTTATGATATTTCGAAGCACTGGAGTCTTCTCCAATATTAATCTCGTGTTTTTGATAATTTTTGTTTTACTGTAAAAAGTAGCCTTTACAAGGACAGAGACGGACTTTTTTTTTGCCATTAACTAAATTAATTAAATTAAGGTTAACCCCCTTCCTTTACGGTTCATTGCACCACGTGCATTCTGTTTTTTATTGGCTACTATTGGCGGGATTTTCTATTGTTCTAATTTTTCAACTCTTGCTGGTGAATCCATTTTGATGTTCTAGCTAACACGTTACACTGAACCGCTGTTCACACATTTTACATTTTTTTTGAAAATTTCATCAATAAGGTAGGTTTTATTCTTTCTTTATAAATAACATATGGTTTAGTTATGTTCGCAGTGTGAATATCAATTAAGTTTTAAATGTTGCACAGTATCGGAATGTCAAGTTTAGTTTGGTGACTATCGAAAACTTCTTGTAATCACTTTATGAAAAATACATTTGTGAATAAAGATAAGAATAGAAGATTTCATCATTCAACATGCATCTATAACTATAACTAGCCATAAGACTCATTTTCCAGTGGGAATCTAATTTCCCTTAGGCCAAATAAAAATATGTGTGGTTCCAGTTACCCTATCTGCCCTATCTTTTTGTCTCAATAATAGCCTACCCTAAATATTTTTTGTTGTCTAGTCTGCGACTTCTGTCGCAGAAAGCTCGACATAGGGATAGTGATCTGGCGGCGGTGTTAGCTAACATCATAAAAGCTTTATTTTAGAAGGTGGAAGACCTGAATACACCTTATCGAGAATCTGTCCCGCTTGAACTTTTGACATCATACAACAATCACTTTTCCATTGTGGCGTCAGATATTTTCTATTATGACGTCAAAATTTTACAGGAACTTTTGTGATGTCCAGTAATGCGGACAAATAGCGATAAGGTGTATGCTTCATACTTTGTATATAGATGCCTTATGTTACAAAGTTTCCGTCTGTCATATGTCCATTGTCCTTGACCTCATTTTCATGGTTCAGTGACTACTTAAAAAAAGTTCTGAGTTTTTGTAATGTTAATTTCTTTCTTATTATGAGTAATAAGATAACTATATTTAGTATGTGCGTACCTTGCAAGGTCCTCATGTCCGTCGGACAGTTTTCATTTGACCTCGACCTGATTTCATGGATCAGTGGACAAGGTTAAGTTTTCATGGTCAAGTCATGTATTATATACTATAATCAATAGGTCTACTATATTTGGTGTATGGAATGATTGTAAAGTGTACATGTCCAACTGGCAGGTGTCATCTGACCTTGACCTCATTTTCATGGTTCAGTGGTCAAAGTTAAGTTTTTGAGTTTTGGTCTTTTTTTCTAATATTATATGCAATAGGTCAACTATATTTGGTGTATGGAAATATTTTATGATGTAGATATCAGTCTTGCAGGTTTTATTTGACCTTAACCTCATTTTCATGGTTCATTGCTATTAAAGTGTTAAGTTTTTGTGTTTTGGTCTGTTTTTCTTAAACTATTAGCAATTGGTCAACTATATTTGTTGTATAGAAGAATTGTAAGCTGTATATGTCTGTCTGGCAGGTATCATCTGACCTTGACCTCATTTTGGTGGTTCATTGGTCAATGTTAAGTTTTCATGGTTAAGTTTGTTTCTTAGAGATACTATAAGCAATAGGTCAACTATATTTAGTGTATTGAATGATTATTAGGTGTACATGTATTTCTCGTTTGGTTTATCTGACCTTGACCTCATTTACTTGGATCGTGATACTTGTAGTAAAGCTTTATAATTAGGACTATCAAATCAGTGATTAGTAAAGAAGGCCAGACATTTCAGCCTGTGCACTCTTGTTTTTCATTAAGCACCGTGAAAGTCAGAATGTTGCTCCCATAGGCCTGAGGTAAAAAAAAAAAACAACATAAAATAAAAAAAAATCCCTACCTACATGAACCTACCCTTACTTATTTTTAGATGTAAATGGAACCACACATACTATTTTATTTGGCCTTTCCGAACATCCAGAGATAATTTACAGGACTTACTTTTTGTATTTGTTGTAAATTTGGTCTTGTCCTGAATATGCATGAAATATTTGCCACTGGATGTAAAGCAAAAAATGTACCCTTTGGCTTAGAATTTTAAGTATAATAAATGGCTATTGTTTTGACCTAAACATTTACTTTTGACTACTGTCAAAGCTGTGTATCTGGACAAGTTTTGACAAAGCATGGACTAGATAATTGAAATTCGAATACATTTTCTGTTTTAGAAAAATTGAATCTTAAGTTAAAAAATTCATGAAAACAATGGTGATAGTCTTTTTTTTTCTAAATGCCTTCACATAATTAGCTGATGTTAAGTATGTGAGTCTACAATGATGATGGTTATACAGTCTTTTTAGCTTACCTGGCCAAAATAGAGGAATTTTGACGTGGGGGAGGGGGCCAAAAATGTTCAGAATATTGAGCTCTACCAATTGTTCCATGTCAAAACTGTCAGGTGAATTCTTACAGAAGTTATTGCCCTTTAATGAATATTTTTTTATCATTTCCTTTGATGACAATTTTGACTATTTTTTTTGCAATTTTGCTGTATATCTTTAACATTATAATAAATAGATAGAAACTTAAATAAGCAAAGGTGATCGGAAAAATAAGCAAAGGTGATCGGAAAGACAAGATCTTCATTTAATACAATATGAGGAATTTTTCTGACATTTCCTTATTGGAGTTATTGCCTTTTAATGACAATTTTTTTTCTCAGTTTTTTGTCGAGCCTGCCACTTTTGTCGTAGAAAGCTCGACATAGGGATAGTGATCCGGCGGCGGCGGCTACAGCGGCGGCTTTAGCTAACTTCTTAAAAGCTTTATATTTTAGAAGGTGGAAGATCTGGATGCTTCATACTTTGTATATGGATGCCTCATGTTACGAAGTTTCCGTCAGTCACATGTCCAATGTCCTTGACCTCATTTTCATGGTTCAGTGACTACTTGAAAAAAAGTTAAGATTTTTTGTAATGTTAAATTCTCTCTTATTACGAGTAATAGGATAACTATATTTGGTATGTGCGTACCTTGCAAGGTCCTCATGCCCGTCAGACAGTTTTTACTTGACCTCGACCTCATTTCACGGATCAGTGAACAAGGTTAAGTTTTGGTGGTCAAGTCCATATCTCAGATACTATAAGCAATAGGTCTAGTATATTCGGTGTATGGAAGGACTGTAAGGAGTACATGTCCAACTGGCAGGTGTCATCTGACCTTGACCTCATTTTCATGGTTCAGTGGTTATAGTTAAGTTTTTATGTTTTGGTCTGTTTTTCTTATACTGTATGCAATAGGTCTACTATATTTGGTGTATGGAATGATTGTAAGGTGTACATGTCTAGCTGGCAGGTGTCATCTGACCTTGACCTCATTTTCATGGTTCAGTGGTTATAGTTAAGTTTTAGTATTTTGGTCTGTTTTTCTTATACTGTATGCAATAGGTCTACTATATTTGGTGTATGGAATGATTGTAAGGTGTACATGTCTAGCTGGCAGGTGTCATCTGACCTTGACCTCATTTTCATGGTTCAGTGGTCAAAGTTAAGTTTTTGAGTTTTGGTCTTTTTTTCTAATACTGTATGCAATAGTTTAACTATATTTGGTGTATGGAAATATTTTATGATCTATATGTCAGTCATGCAGGTTTTATTTGACCTTGACCTCATTTTCAAGGTTCATTGCTCAGTGTTAAGTTTTTGTGTTTTGGTCTGTTTTTCTTAAACTATAAGCAATAGGTCAACTATATTTGTTGTATGGAAGAATTGTTAGCTGTACATGCCTGCCTAGCATGGTTCATCTGACCTTGACCTCATTTTCATGGTTCATTGGTCAATGTTTAGTTTACTTGGTTAATGTTAAGTTTATGTGACAGTTGTAATAAAGCTTGATATTTAAGACTATCAACATAATATCAATGATTAGTAAAGAAGGCGAGACATTTCAGCGTGTGCACTCTTGTTTGTATTTGCCTTATATGATTAATTAAATTATAATAGATAAATAGAGACTATAATGAATAACAAAAATAATCAGCCAGGCAAGGTCCACAAACAAGTCAAATTTTGTCGATATAGTGAGTCGACTGTCACTTTTCATAGGAATGATTGCTCTGAAATGAGGATTTTTCAACCCTCTTTTGTGTTTTGAGCAAAAACTGAAGAAGACAGAGGGAAACTAAACAGACAAAATGATCAGCTATACAAGATCAATTTTTTTGTCATGAATTTTATTCTTGTCTACAATGTTTTATAGAGTCCATTGTTGATTATGCATTTAGACCTAGATGAGCGACACAGGCTCTTTAAAACCTCTAGTTTCCAAACGCCTTCACATATTTAGCTGATGTTTAGTATGTGAGTCTACAGTGAAGAGTTACAGAATTTACATTAAATTCTGCACCACTGATTTGTGCAGAAATTATGTGCTTTGGACTTTGAATATTTCATGAAAATAGCTGTTAATCAGACTCTTTTTTTGTTTTTTAAATGCCTTCACATAATGAGCTGATTTTCAGTTCTACTATGGTGAGTTACAGATCGTGTAAATGTTTGTTTCCTCTCTGCTGAATTTTAGTATGTGAGTTTATTATGAGTTACAGATCATGTTAATGTTTGTTTCCACTCTGCTGATTTTTAGTATGTGAGTTTATTATGAGTTACAGATCATGTTAATGTTTGTTTCCACTCTTTGTCTATGTTATAATTAGTCTATGAAAAGGTATATACTATCCAATTTAGCACATATTAACAACTGGAGTAATGTTTTAATTGCTCTATTGATACTTTATTTTGGCTGACTACTTGTATCACAGGTGTTGTAAAACGGAGCTCATTGACAAAGTTTTTGTAAATCTACTCACTAGTATCATTGTAAATTATGTGATTTTAAAAGGCCCTTGACTCCAGAATGAAAAGATGGTAGTTGCTGGTGTACATATGTAAGTATGTTTATTGATATAAAGCGGTGTTTTAACATCATGTACTTTATATGGTAAGATGACAAAACAAATTGACCAAAAGCAGGCAATAATTAAATTGCAGTGGAAGCTTTTATTTACATGTCTTGAAAACAAAACATTTTTCAATTTCACAGTAAAACTAAAGCTATAATAAATTTGAAGCATATGGATAGTATGCAGTGGTGGATCCAGGGGTTGGGGGTTGGAAAACCCCTTTTTAGCTCACCTGACCTGAAAGGTCAAGTGAGCTTTTCTCATCACTTTGCGTCCGTCGTCCGTAAACTTTTACAAAAATCTTCTCCTCTGAAACTACTGGGCCAAATTTGACCAAACTTGGCCACAATCATCATTGGGGTATCTAGTTTAAAAAATGTTTCCGGTGACCTGGCCAACCAACCAAGATGGCCGCCATGGCTAAAAATAGAACATAGGGGTAAAATGTAGATTTTGGCTTATATCTCTGATACCAAAGCATTTAGAGCAAATCTGACATGGGGTAAAATTGTTAATCAGGTCAAGATCTATCTGCCCTGAAATTTTCAGATGAATCGGACAACCCGTTGTTGGGTTGCTGCCCTTGAATTGGTAATTTTAAGGAAATTTTGCCGTTTTTGGTTATTATCTTGAATATTATTATAGATAGAGGTAAACTGTAAACAGCAATAATGTTCAGCAAAGTAAGATCTACAAATAAGTCAACTTGACCAAAATGGTCAGTTGACCCCTTAAGGAGTTATTGCTCTTTATAGTCAATTTTTAACCATTTTTCGTAAATTTTTGTAATCTTTTACAAAAATCTTCTCCTCTGAAACTACTAAGACAAATTTAACCAAACTTGTCCACAATCATCATTAGGGTATCTAGTTTAAAAAATGTGTCCGCTGACCCCGCCCGCGAACCAAGATGGCCGACATGGCTAAATACAGTACATAGGGTAAAATGCAGTTTTTGGCTAATATCTCTGAAACCAAAGCATTGATAGCAAATCTGACTAGATAAAATTGTTCATTAGGTCAAGATCTATCTGCCCTGAAATTTTCAGACCAATCAGGCAACACGTTGTTGGGTTGCTGCCCTTGAATTGGTAATTTTAAGAAAATTTTGCAGCTTTTGGTTATTATCTTGAATATTATTATAGATAGAGGTAAACTGTAAACAGCAATAATGTACAGCAAAGTAAGATCTACAAATAAGTCAACATGACCAAAATTGTCAATTGACCCCTTAAGGAGTTATTGCCCTTTATAGTCAATTTTTTACAATTTTCATAAATTTTTGTAAATTTTTACAAAATATTTTCCACTGTAACTACTGGGCCAAGTTCATTATAGATAGAGATAATAGTAAGGAGCAAGAATGTTCAGTTAAGTAAGATCTACAAACACAATTTTGTCATGAATCCATCTGTGTCCTTTGTTTAATATGCACATAGACCAAGGTGAGCGACACAGGCTCTTTAGAGCCTCTAGTTTGGACAATCAATGCTTTTAAATGGGACATTTGGATAGAACCCCCCCCCCCCCCCCCCCCAACCCCACCCCCACCCCCCCTTTATCCTGGGTTGGAACCCCTTTTAAAAATGACTGGATCTGCCCCTGGTATGTCCCCATGGATAGTCTAGCAGATAGTCATTAAAAAGCAACTACCAATAGATCA
This sequence comes from Mytilus californianus, assembly GCF_021869535.1. Lineage (NCBI taxonomy): Eukaryota > Metazoa > Mollusca > Bivalvia > Mytilida > Mytilidae > Mytilus > Mytilus californianus. Next base: position 51,247,441 of record NW_026262679.1, on the reverse strand, counting down.
AAGATCAGTGGCGGATCCAGAAATTTTCATAAGTGGGGCCCACTGACTACCTAAGAGGGGGCCCGCTGCAGTCATGCTTCAGTGATTCCCTATATAATCAACCAAATTTTTCCCAAAAAAGGGGGGGGCCCGGGCCGTATCTTTGCATGTGCACCTTAACTGTGAATCCGAAAGTTTCAAAATAATGATAAACAGATTTTTCCTTAATTTAACAAAGCATTTTATGTTAATTTCGAGTATCTTCGATGAGATTACGACTTCAACTCAACGACAAAAATACACGGATTTAGTTGTTCCGTCTGTGTTTAGATCTTTAAGGCAATCAAGTCATATTCTGGTTTGAGAAAACATGGGTTTTTTAAAACAAAAGTTATATTATTTCAGCATGTTATTTCGATATTGAAGAGTCAAGCACACACGTAAATCTGCTGGTGCTTTACACTTCAAACGATGCACCGTCAGTTCACAGAAATATCAATGTACGAACTAATGTCAGTTGACAGAATCCATATCGAAAGTACGTAGTTTTCATGGGCAGTCATTGTAGGAATGTCCCCAATGATAACCTTTATTGCCTTAAGTTTCAAAGTTTTAAGTGATCAAAATCTGGTTTTAACAAATAAATAGTCCAGCTTTTTACTGTTATTCTTCATGAAGGTAACCACATTACGACCCAGAGTACGGAACCAGTAATTCGTTGCTATCAATCGTATTTTTCATGAAACATCTCAGAAAATGACTGTTTGACACCTGACGAAAAAGGGCATTCTTACCCTCGTACTTTTGTGTAAATTTTTTAGATGAAAAACAAATATGATTAACAGCAGCAAATTAGTGGTTCTTGATTTGGGTCAAGCACATACAGAAAATGAACGGGTTAAAATTTAAAAAGTGCTCAAAAGACCTGAGACAAATCTACATTGGATATATTTAGCATTTTTCAATATATGTTTATAATGAAGAAAACAAGTAACTGTGAACAACTATAACAATTCATGATTAACTGATTGATGTTGGTGTTAAACCCTACTTTAAGCACACTTGACTAAAGTCATCATACATGGTGGCCAGTTTTTTTTATAGGAAGGATATGCCTTTTATAGCTAACTATGCGGTATGGGCTTTGCTCATTGTTGAAGACTGTACGGTGACCTATAGTTGTTAAATTTCTGTGTCATTTGGTCTCTTGTGAAGGGTCGTCTCATTGGCAATCATACCACATCTTTTTTTATATCTACCTTTGACAGAAAAACTTTCAAGTGAAACGTAATCAATTACTGCTATAATTGTGTGCATCAAGTTTACCATGCTGAGACGAATGTATGGAATTATAGAAAAATTTAATTTGAATCAACAGTATTTGTAGATTTTTATGTTTAGTATAGTCAGTTTTGGTTGAGACATGAGTATTATTTAAGAATATTATTTTTGGAAGAAAAAAATACATCTTCTTATGGTATCCAGTTATCCATCAGATATTTTATGATTACTAACTGCTGTGCATGCGTAGGATAATTATAAATAAATATTTACAAAAGAATAGTGCCAGAAATAAATACTAACATGACATGTGGTTATAACTATTTAGGCCAAAAAAAAATATATGTCTGTTTAAGGTTACATACTTTTAAAAAATAGGGTAGGTAGGTCGGTATTTCCATTTTTTTCTATTTTTTCATTTTATTTTTTGTGACATGATTTTGAGTCATGCGGTTTCGTCTTGTCGTGGTCCGAGTTGATCATGGGCCGAGTTTACCCGTATTTTTAATGATTGGATTATTTCCCTTGGTAATTGGTTGGAAAAAAATGGCGGCAAAGTGTTTATTTCTTCACACGAGTCGCGAATTTCCTTAAAACAGCTCACGATTGTGAATACTGGGATGTATCAGGCAATTGATTTATATTATTTGCAACACTAACTTCGCTTTTGACACGAGTTCAGTTTATTTTTCACTTTACGACGGAAATAAAATAACTCAGGGTAGGCGCTCAAAAATAGGGTCAGTCGGGTAACCGTAAACAGACATACATTTTTTTTTGGCCTTACATAGCTTCTAAGGTCTACTGTTCTATATTGTAGAGAACAGTAGGTGTCAACTGTTCTCTAAAAATATTTAGTGATGGGGAAAGTACTACATTTGGAGGTAGTAAATTCCATTGTCTAATTGTAAAAGGAAAATATGAATATTTGTAACAGTCTTTAGATGTAACTAGGTGTCTGTAAGTTTGTGGATGAATTTGTCGGGTTCTATTGTCTGTTGGTACAAGTAATTCTGATGGTACTGCGACAATATGGTGAACAATTTTATAGAACATTATGAGTCTAGTTTTAAGTCTGTGTTGTTGTGAGGTAGGCCAGTTTAGAGTATTGAGCATGTCTGTAATGCTACTGGTGTTATGAGAACGATTACAGGCATACCTAGCAGCCTGACGCTGAACCATCTCAAGTTTATTGCATTGTTCAGCAGTATGAAGGTTCCAAACCGAGCAAGCATACTCTAGTTAAAGCATTAATCGGACACAGCAGGCTGGGTTGGTGTGGGCTGCTTTCATGGTAATTCAAGTAACCTTTTATGCATCTTCTTCCACCTCAGAGCTATCAGCTCTTTGATTCAATTCATGACATCGTCCTGAACATGCATGACATATTTGCCACTGGACATTAAGCAACCAATAATCAATCAATCAATTCATGACGAAATAGATCTAGTTGCCTTAATTTCCCTTCACAAGGTTTCATAGTACACACTTTTTTGTGTACAAAGTAATTGCATGGATGATAAATTATCACAATTTTAAGATGGTATTGTACTCTAATCAAGGTAGGGGGCCTCGGTGGCCGAGTGGTCTAAGTAGTTACTACTATAATCACTAGCCAGTCAACACTGAGGTTGTGAGTTCGAACCTCGCTCGTGAGGGTGCACTCGTCTAAGTAGTTACTACTGTAATCACTAGCCAGTCAACACTGAGGTTGTGAGTTCAAACCCCGCTCGTGCGGGTGCACTCGACTCCAATCTTAATTGACTAGGATTGTCAGTTTTCCTATCGAAGGTCAGTGGATTTCTCCGGGCAATCCGGCTTCCTCCACCAATAAAAACTGGCCGCCATGAAATAGCCCAAAAGCGGTGCTTGAAGTGGCGTTAAAACACCAAAAATCAAAAATCAAATCTAATCAAGGTATAAAAAAACATATTTGTTACTCTTTATTTAAATGAAATAAACTTACAATCGTCGAAAACATTTTTTAATAGCAGGATATTTAAAAATCAATGTGAAAACTAATTACAAACTATTTAATTTAATTTGGAACACAGCATTTTATTTCAAAATAGAGGGTGGCAATTTTTGTTTTTATATCTTAATTATGATACAATGAAATCTTACCCTTGTGGTCATTCATGCGTAGTTACTTAGTACACAGAAAAAGTATGTACTAAGAAAATTAGAAGGCAAATTCAAGCAATTTGATTGGACACGAAGTTGTAAGTATGTGCTAACATGATCTGTAACTCATCATAATAGTATGTGAGTTTATTATGATGAGTTACAGATCATGTTAATATTTGTTTCCACTCTGCTGATTTTTAGTATACATGTGAGTCTACTATATAGGATTAGTTACAGATCATGGTAAATATAATGATGTTTTTTTTTCACTTTGCTGATAATTTGCCATTACAATGGGCTTTGGACTGAACATTTTGTGACAAAAATAATAGTTATACAGACTTTTTTTAGCTCACCTTGCCCACCTGCCAACCAACATGGCCAACATGGCTAAAAATAGAACAATGGGGAAAAAGGCAGATTCTGACTATTATCTCTAAAATAAAGCATTTCGAGCAAATCTGATGGAATAAAAATGTTCATCAGGTTAAGATCTATCTGACCACTGCCCTTGAACATGTTGAATTGATAATTTGAGGAATTTTTGGTTATTATCGTTAATATTATTATTAGAAAGATAAACTGTTAACAGCAATAATGTTCAGCAAAGTAAGATCTACAAATAAGTCAAACATACTACCAAAATTGTCAATTGACCCCTTAAGGAGTTATTGCCTTTTATAGTAAATTTTTAACAATTTTTTTGTAAATTTTTGTAATCTTTTACTAGAATCCTCTTCACTTAATCTACTGGGTCAAACAGAATTTTAACTTCTTGATTGAAAAATGTATCCGATGACCCTGCCATCCAACCAACATGGCCAACATGGCTAAAAATAGAACATAGTTGTTGATAGAAGGCTACAGGATAATTGTAAAAATAAAAATTTCACGATTTGAAAACTAATTATATATAATTAATTTTAATAATAAGGGGTCTTCAGTTACTATTGTAAACAGATATAAGATGTGGTATGAGTATATATATAAGAAGATGTGGTATGAGTGCCAGTGAGAGTTGTCTCACTGGCACTCATACCACATCTTCTTGTATATATACTCATACCACATCTAAGTCACAATTTGTAAACTATTATAGGTCAAAGTACCGCCCAAGACTCAAAATGGAGCCTTAGTCTACAATGGGATGACCTGATTTTTTTTTCATGGGACGGTGCAATTTTAGGGGGTTGGGGGTTTATAACTTCTGCTTGATATTTTCCATTTTCAGAATTTTTAATTAACTTTTCTATAAACCATCATCATATTGTCTCTTTCGGCATCCTTATATTGGGTGAATGCTTCCCTGCCCAATTTTTTTGAAGGTCATTCTAGGTTTAGTTTCTAAATACTCTCTCATTTTGAGCTGATTTATAGTATGTGAGTCTACTTTAAAGAGTAACAGATCAAGGTTAGGTTTGATATAGTTTCATTGATTTTTGCTGAAATTACGGGCTTAGTGGACTATGTGAAAGTAACATGTATAGAGACTTTTTTCTTAACTATCACATATTGAGCTGATTTTCAGTATGTGAGTCTGCTTATGATGAGTTACAGATCAAATTTATGTTTAGTTCTGCTCCGCTGATATTTGCAGAAACAACAAGCTTTGGACTAGTAATATTTTTTTTAAATAACAGTTATGCAGACATATTTTGGTTCTGCTCCACTGATTTGTGCTGAAATAACAGGCTTTGGACATTGAAAATTTTTATGTGAGCGGGGCTATTCATGTTGTTCAGACATGTCTAGTATTTAAAAACATTTTTATGGCCCTGCAACAGAGTTGTTGTTCATATAGTTTTACCCTTGTCCGTCATTCCATCATTCCCCAACAAACCATTATACGCAATTTTTAGCTCACCTTTCCAAGGCTTTTGCCATCACTTGGCGTTCGTTGTCGTCAATGTCATCCATTGTCGTCCTCCATACGGTGTGGACTTTTTTGAACATCTCCTGAAACTACTGAACCAATTCCAACTAAAGTTAAGGTGAATGATCCTTAGGGTATCTAGAATAAAGTTTGTGGTTTATTTTCTGTTTCGTCAATGCGACCATGGCTAAAAACAGAACATAGGGGTAAAATGCAGTTTTTGGCTTATATCTCAAAAATAAAGTATTTAGAGCAAATCTGACATGGGGTAAACATGTTCATTAATGATTAGGTCAAGTTCTATCAGCCTTGAAATTTTTAGATGAATCTAACAACCCATTGTTGGGTTGCTGCCACTAAATTGGTAATTTTAAGGAAATTTTGAAGTTTTTGGTTATTATCTTGAATACTATTATAGATGAAGATAAACAGCAAAAATGTTCAGCAAAGTAAGATCTACAAATAAGTTTTATTATGACCAAAATTGTCAATTGACTCCTTAAAGTTTGTGTTTTATTTTCAGTTTCCTCAGAAAACAGGGCTGACATGGCTAAAAATTTATTTGCAGTTTCCTCAGAAAACATGGTCGCCATGGCTAAAAATAGAACATAGGGTAAAATGCAGTTTTTGTCTCGCCTTGACTGAGTCAAAAAGCGAGACATAGATATGCTGTTTCCGGCGACGGCGGCTGAAGCGTTAACAATGTATTAGTTTGTGATTAGGTCTAGTTCATGGTGAACCACTAGTGGTAGGTCAATGATATTTGGTATGCAGTTGTATTAGCATTAGCACATCTCATTACCATGGAGATTATTTGGCCCCGCCCCCTCAGTCAAGGTCTATTGACTTTGAAACTTTGCTTAGTTTACATATATTAGTTTGTGATTAGGTCAGTTTATGGGGAACCACTAGTGTTAGGTCAATGATATTTGGTATGCAGTTGTATAAGCATTGACATATCTCATTTTCATGGAGATTATTTGGCCCCACCCCCTCATTCATGGTCTATTGATTTTGAAACTTTTGCTTAGTTTTCATGTATTTGTTTGTGATTAGGTCAGTTTAAGGGGAACCGTTAATGGTATGTCAATGATAATTGGTATGCAGTTGTATAAGGATTAGCACATCTCATTTCTATGGAGAATATTTGGTCCCTACCCCTCAGTCATGGTCTATTGACTTTGAAACTTTTGCTTAGTTTACATGTATTAGTTTGTGATTAGTTCAGTTTAAGATGAACCACAAATGTTAAGTCAATGATATTCGGTATGCAAATATATTGGCATTTGCAAGTTTCATTTCAATTGAGATTATATAACCCCAGGCCACCCCCTAATTACGGTTCATTGACTTTGAAACTTTTACATAGTTTACAAGTCAATGTTTGTGTTTAGGTTTGTTTAAAGGGAACGACTTACGAAAAGTCAATGGTATTTGGTTTGCAGTTGTATTAGCATTGGCACATCTCATTTCCATGGAGATTGTTTAGCCGTGTACCTTCAGTCATGGATCATTGAATTTGAATATTTGCATAACTTACATGTTAAAGTACTGCTATTTTAATTTCAACATTTCCATTATCAAAATAACAAAAAGGCGAGACATATCTCTGTGTTAACAGTTTATTGACTGATATCTCAAAAACTAAATCATTTAGAGCAAATCAGACAAGAAGTTAAAGTATTCATTAGATCAAGGTCTATATATATAGCTACCTGTCCTGAAATAATCAGCCAAATCGGGTATCTGATTTTTAGGTTATTGCCTCTGAATTGATGATTTTAAGGAAATTTTGCATTTTTCAGTTATCTTGAATATTATTAATGATAAAGATAGTTAACTGTAAACAGCAAAAATGATCAGTGAAGTAAGATCTACAAATAAGTTTAATGACCAAAATTGTCAATTGTCCTCTTAAGATGTTATTGCTCTTTAAAAACAATTTTTCACAATTTGTTCATCTAGTTTGCTTACTTTAAAAAAAAATCTTCTCAGTTGAAACTGCTGAATCAATTTCAGACAAACTTGGGCTGAATGAGTTTCAGAGAAATTTACACGACATAGATATATACTGTATATAAATAAATGTATTTGAGCTTTAAAAACCATGTTTTTTGCCAGTTTTTTATATCCAAATGGAGGACACAATTTCATGCACCAATAAAACAAAACCTCAATTTGTCTTATGGTCATCATCTGTTACTTTTTGTCAAGCCTGTGACTTCTGTCACAGAAAGCTCGACATAGGGATAGTGATCTGACGGCAGCGGCGTTAGCTAACTTCTTAAAACAGTAATATTTCAGAAGGAAGAAGACCTGGATCCTTCATACTTTGTGCATAGATGCCTTATGTTAAGAAGTTTCCTTCTGTCCTATGTCCATTGTCCTTGACCTCATTTTCATTGTTCAGTGACTACTTGAAAAAAATGTTATGATTTTTATTATTCTTAATTTCTCTCATGAGTAATAGGATAACTATATTTGGTATGTGCGTACCTTGCAAGGTCGTCATGCCCATCATACAGTTTTCACTTGACAGCAATCTCGTTTCATGGATCAGTGAACAAGGTTAAGTTTCTCATCACTTGGCGTCCGTTGTCCGTTGGCGTCGTCGTTAGCTTTTTACAAAATCTTCTCCTCTGAAACCACTGGGCCAAATTTAACCAAACTTGGCCACAATCATCACTAGGGTATCTAGTTTAAAAAATGTGTCCGATGACCTCGCCAACCAACCAAGATGGCCGCCATGGCTAAAAATAGAACATAGGGGTAAAATGTAGATTTTGGCTTATATCTCTGAAACCAAAGCATTTAGAGTAAATCTGACATGGAAAAACTGATTATCAGGTCAAGATCTATCTGCCCTGAAATTTTCAGACAAATCTGACAACCTGTTGTTGGGTTGCTGCCCCTGAATTTGTAATTTTAAGGAAATTTTGCAGTTTTTGGTTATTATCTTGAATATTATTATAGATAGAGATAAACTGTAAACAGCAATAATGTTCAGCAAAGTAAGATCTACAAATAAGTTGTCATGACCAAAATTGTCAGTCGACCCCTTTAGGAGTTATTGCCCTTAATAGTCAATTTTTAACAATTTTTTGTAAATTATTTGTTATCTTTTTACTTTACAAAAATCTTCTTCTCTGAAACTACTGAGACAAATTTAACCATACTTGGCCATAATCATTATTAGGGTATCTAGTTTAAAAAATTTGTCCAATGACCCCGCCTTCCAACCATCATGGCTGACTTGGTTAAAAACAGAACATAGGGGTAAAATGCAGTTTTTGGTTTATATCTCTGAAACTAAAGCATTTAGAGCAAATCTAACAAGTGGCAAAAATGTTCATCAGATTTAGATTTATTTGCCCTGAAATTTTCAGACCAATCCGACAACTCGTTGTTGGGTTGCTGCCCCTGAGTTAGTAATTTTTTACAAAAATTTTGAAGTTTTTTGTTATTATCTTAGATATCATTTTTAATATCTAATATCTAATACTATTAATTATGATTTTAACCTTATTTTACATGATTTCCAAAGCATCAGTAAATACAGGTGAGCGACACAGGCTCTTGAGAGCCTCTAGTTACTGAATGCAATAGGTCAACTATATTTGGTATATGAAAATATTTTAAGATGTACATGTCAGTCTGGCATGTTTTATTTGACCTCATTTTCACGGTTCATTGCTCAATTTTAAGATTTTGTTTTTTGGTCTTTTTTTCTAATACTTTAAGCAATAGGTCAACTATATTTGGCATGTGGAATGATTGAAAGCTGTACATATCTGTCTGGCAATTATCATCTGACCATGACCTCATTTTCATGGTTCATTAGTCAATCTTAAGTTTTCCTGGTTAAGTTTGTTTCTGAGATACTATATGCAATAGGTCATCTATATTTAATGCATGTAATGATTGTAAGGTGTACATGTCTGTCTGGCAGGGTTCATCTGATCTTGACCACATTTTCATGGCTCATTGATCATGGTTAAGTTTTCCTGGTTAAGTTTGTTTGATTGAAGTGCAATAGGTCAAATATATTAAAAGCATATTTGGTTAATGGAATGATTGTAATATTTACATGTATTTCTAGTTTGGTTTATCTGACTTTGACCTCACATTCTTGGATCATGTTTATGTTTGTTTTTCCTGAAACAACAGATTGAAGCTTTATAACAAATTGGTCTTTCTTTCATTCAAATTTATATTCTTAATGCTGAATATTTTAATAAGAACGTATAGTAATTGTAATTATATACTTTTCTCTATTTTGAGATTTAACATAAAACATGCATAAAATTATTTTCTGAATTGATTGCAACAGCAAAAAGTCTGGATTTAAAGCGTAAACTAATTAATAATTTTTGTTTTTGTTACAGATTATACAGCCTTAATATGTAACACTCCTATACCATGAAAGATGCTTTCACACATTAGGATGTTGCACATGTAGGTATTTGGTCATTACAATTGTTCTTAAAACTATGTTTATGTTTGTTAGGTAATAAAAACCCGTTTTTTCCTGAACAGTTTGACAAAAAGATGCTTTATGTTAAAATGGGTCTCGTAAAAGCAGACCTCTGCAGAGAGCAAACTTTAGATTTTGATATAACATTGATGAATTTAATGGGCGCTAATCTCGTAAAAGCAGATCCCCCAGCAGAGCTGATTACATAGTATGATAACTTGTGTTTATGGTAAAATGTATTTAGTTTCCTTGTCTGGCTCTATTTCATAATCAACCAATTTGAAACTTTATTACAAATTGGTCTCAAAAAAAATTTCTTCAAATTTATACTCTAATGAAATATATTCTTAATGGAATGTATAGTAATTATAAATATTCTTGTCCAACATGCAAAGATTAAATTCTGAAAAAATTGCAACAGCAAATAGTCTGTATTTAAAGCTGATATTAATTTATAGTTTTTGTTAAAGATACATCTAAATATGTTGCACTCCTAGACAGAGAAGATGGATTCATGGCAGATAGGAAGAGTCAACATGTAAGTATTTGGTCATTACAATTGTACTTAAAATTATGTTAATATTTGGAAGTCAATAAAAATCTGTTTTCACTGAAACAATAGCTTAAAATTTTATTACAGATTGGTCTAAAATATCTTTTATTCGAATTTCAAATGTGGTATATTTTAATAAGAATGAAAGAGTAATTGTAAATTAATTGTCCGTAATTTAAGATTTGACATAAAACATGAATCACATTAATTTTTAAATTTTTTTAACAGCCATTAAATATTCTCTAAAGCTGATGCTAATTTAAATTTTTCTTTTGTAACAGATACAGCCCAGATATGTTCCACTCCTACCCAATGAATATGGTTTCATGGTAGATGCACATTAGGATGTTTAACATGTAGGTAGTCATTACAATTGTACTTTAGACTATGTTTATATGTGTTGGGTAATAAATATCAGTTTTCTCGGGAACAACAGCTTAAATAAAAAATATTATTTCAAATTAGTGTATATATTTTTTTTGTTCAAATTTATAATCTAGTGCAGTAAATTTTAACATGAATGCGTAGTAATTTTAAATATTCTTGTGTCCAATTTAGGATTTGACATAAAATATGAGTGACATTTATTTTATAATTGTTGCAACAGCCAATAGTCTCTATTTGAAGCTGATACTAATTGATGATTTGGTTTTGTTATAGATACAGCCGAAATATGTTACACTCCTAGACAATGAAGATGGTTTCATGGTAGATTGATCACACATCTGGATACGTAGCATGTAGGTATTTGGTATTTTTAATTGTACTTTAAACTATGTTTATATGGTTTGCAGGTAACAAAAATAAGTTTTCCCTGGAAGCTTAAATTAGATTTGATAACAAATTGATTTAAAATTTCTTCAATTCAAATTTATACTCTTATGAAGATTATTTTAATGATAATGTATAGAAATTGTTTATATACTTGTCTTCAAATTAGGATTTTTCATCAAAAATGCATCATATTAATTTTGAATTAATTGCAACAACCAATATTCTCTATTTAAAGCTGATACTGATTTAGAGTTTTTGTTTTTGTTACAGATAGACTAGATATGTTACCCTCCTAGACAATGAAGATGCTTTCATGGTATACAGCACACGAAGATTTGTATCATGTAGGTATTTGGTCATTATAATTGTACTTTTAACTCTTTTTATATGTGTTGGGTAACAAAAATCAGTTTTCCCGTTGAACAACAGTTTAAAATTTTATTACAAATTTGTCGAACATTTCTTTTATTCAAATATTTACTGTAATAAGTTAAGTAATTGTAAATATTCTAGTCTCCAATTTAGGATTTGACATAAAACATGCATCACATTAATTTCTGAATTGATTGCAACATCAAATATTCCCTATTTAAAGCTGATACTAATTTACAATTTTTGTTTTTGTTACAGATAACGCCTAAATATGTTACACTCTTCGACAATGAAAATGGTTTCATTGTAGATAGCACATTAGGATTAGTCACATGTAAGTATTTATTCATTACAATTTTTTTATTAAAACTAGGTTTATAAGCTCACCTGGCCCACAGGGCCAAGTGAGCTTTTCTCATCACTTGGCGTCCGTCGTCGTCCGTTAACTTTTACAAAAATCTCCTCTGAAACTACTGGGCCAAATTTAACCAAACTTGGCAACAATCATCACTAGGGTATCTAGTTTTAAAAATGTGTCCGATGACCCCGCCTGCCAACCAAGATGGCCGACATGGCTAAAAATAGAACATAGGGGTAAAATGCAGTTTTTGGCTTATATCTCTGAAACTAAAGCATTTAGAGCAAATCTGACTATGGGTAAAAATGTTCATCAGGTTAAGATCTATCTGCCCTGAAATTTTCAGATGAATCAGACAACCCTTTGTTGGGTTGCTGCCCCTGAATTAGTAATTTTAAGGAAATTTTGCAGTTTTTTGTTATCTTGAATATTATTATAGATGGAGATAAACTGGAAACAGCCATTATGTTCAGCAAAGTCAGATCTACAAAGAAGTCAACATGACCAATATGGTCAATTGACCCCATAAGGAGTTATTGCCCTTTAAAGTCAAATTTAACAATTATTCGTAAATTTTTGTAATCTTTTACAAAAATCTTCTCTCCTGAAACAACTGAGACAAATTTAACCAAACTTGGCCACAATCATCACTAGGGTATCTAGTTTAATAAATGTGTCCGATGACCCTGCCTGCCAACCAACATGTCAGACATGGCTAAAAATAGAACTTTGGGGGAAAATGCAGTTTTTGACTTGTATCTCTGAAACTAAAGCAAATGTATAACGGTTGCATTATTTCATGCATCAATTGTAAATAAAAATATCAGGTGAGCGACACAGGCTCCTTGGAGCCTCTAGTATTTGTTAGGCATTAAAATCAGTTTTCACTGAAACAACAGATTGAAGCTTTATAACAAATTGGTCTAAAATTTCTTTTATTCCTATTTATATCCTAATGAAGTATATTTTAATAAGAATGTATAGTTATTGTAAATATACGTCTCCAATTTAGGATTTGACATAAAACATGCATCACATTAATTTCTGAATTGATTGCAACAGCAAATAGCTTTGATTTTGAAGCTGAAACTAATTTAAAATATTTGTTTTTGTTACAGATTCTGCCTAAATATGTAAGACTCCTTTACCATGAAAGATGCTTCCATTGCAGATAGCACATTAGGATTAGTCACATGTAGGTTTTTATTCATAACAATTGTTCTTAAAACTATGTTTATATTTGTTAGGTAATAAAAATCAGTTTTTTCCTGGAACAACAGCTTGAAATTTTATTACAAATTGGTCCTACATTACATTTATTGAAATATTCACTGTAATGAGATATATTTTAATAAGAATGTATAGTGATTGTAACAATTTTTGTCTCCAATTAAGGATTTGACATTACAACATGCATCACATTAATTTCTGAATTGATTGCAACAGCAAAAAGTCTGGATTAAAAGCTGAAATTAATGTTTATTTTTTTTGTTTTCATTACAGATACACCCTAAATATGTAAGACTCCTATACCATGAAAGATGCTTCCATTGCAGATGCACATTAGGATAAATCACATGTAGGTATTTGGTCATTACAATTTTCCTTCAAACTATATTTATATTTGTTAGGTAATAAAAATCAGTTTTTTCCTGAAATAACAGATTGAAGCTTTATAACAAATTGGTCTAAAATTTCTTTCATTCAAATTTATACTCTTAATGCTGAATATTTTAATAAGAACATATAGTAATTGTAATTATATACTTATCTCTATTTTGGGATTTAACATAAAACATGCATCACATTATTTTCTGAATTGATTGCAACAGCAAAGAGTCTGGATTTAAAGCGTAAACTAATTAATAATTTTTGTTTTTGTTACAGATTATACAGCCTTAATATGTAACACTCCTATACCATGAAAGATGCTTTCACACATTAGGATGTTGCACATGTAGGTATTTGGTCATTACAATTGTTCTTAAAACTATGTTTATGTTTGTTAGGTAATAAAAATCCGTTTTTTCCTGAACAGTTTGACAAAAAGATGCTTTATGTTAAAATGGGTCTCGTAAAAGCAGACCTCTGCAGAGAGCAAACTTTAGATTTTGATATAACATTGATGAATTTAATGGGCGCTAATCTCGTAAAAGCAGATCCCCCAGCAGAGCTGATTACATAGTATGATAACTTGTGTTTATGGTAAAATGTATTTAGTTTTTTTGTCTGGCTCTATTTCATTATCAACCAATTTGAAACTTTATTACTAATTGGTCTCAAAAAAATTTCTTCAAATTTATACTCTAATGAAATATATTCTTAATGGAATGTATAGTAATTATAAATATTCTTCTCCAACATGCAAAGATTAAATTCTGAAAAAATTGCAACAGCAAATAGTCTGTATTTAAAGCTGATATTAATTTATAGTTTTTGTTAAAGATACATCTAAATATGTTGCACTCCTAGACAGAGAAGATGGATTCATGGCAGATAGGAAGAGTCAACATGTAAGTATTTGGTCATTACAATTGTACTTAAAACTATGTTAATATTTGGAAGTCAATAAAAATCTGTTTTCACCGAAACAATAGCACAAAATTTTATTACAGATTGGTCTAAAATATCTTTTATTCGAATTTCAAATGTGGTATATTTTAATAAGAATGAAAGAGTAATTGTAAATTAATTGTCCGTAATTTAAGATTTGACATAAAACATGAATCACATTAATTTTTAAATTTTTTGAACAGCCATTAAATATTCTCTAAAGCTGATGCTAATTTAAATTTTTTCTTTTGTAACAGATACAGCCCAGATATGTTCCACTCCTACCCAATGAATATGGTTTCATGGTAGATGCACATTAGGATGTTTAACATGTAGGTAGTCATTACAATTGTACTTTAGACTATGTTTATATGTGTTGGGTAATAAATATCAGTTTTCTCGGGAACAACAGCTTAAATAAAATATTATTTCAAATTAGTGTACATATTTCTTTTGTTCAAATTTATAATCTAGTGAAGTAAATTTTAACATGAATGCGTAGTAATTTTAAATATTCTTGTGTCCAATTTAGGATTTGACATAAAATATGAGTGACATTTATTTTATAATTGTTGCAACAGCCAATAGTCTCTATTTGAAGCTGATACTAATTGATGATTTGGTTTTGTTATAGATACAGCCGAAATATGTTACACTCCTAGACAATGAAGATGGTTTCATGGTAGATTGATCACACATCTGGATACGTAGCATGTAGGTATTTGGTATTTTTAATTGTACTTTAAACTATGTTTATATGGTTTGCAGGTAACAAAAATAAGTTTTCCCTGGAAGCTTAAATTAGATTTGATAACAAATTGATTTAAAATTTCTTCAATTCAAATTTATACTCTTATGAAGATTATTTTAATGATAATGTATAGAAATTGTTTATATACTTGTCTTCAAATTAGGATTTTTCATCAAAAATGCATCATATTAATTTTGAATTAATTGCAACAACCAATATTCTCTATTTAAAGCTGATACTGATTTAGAGTTTTTGTTTTTGTTACAGATAGACTAGATATGTTACCCTCCTAGACAATGAAGATGCTTTCATGGTATACAGCACACGAAGATTTGTATCATGTAGGTATTTGGTCATTATAATTGTACTTTTAACTCTTTTTATATGTGTTGGGTAACAAAAATCAGTTTTCCCGTTGAACAACAGTTTAAAATTTTATTACAAATTTGTCGAACATTTCTTTTATTCAAATATTTACTGTAATAAGTTAAGTAATTGTAAATATTCTAGTCTCCAATTTAGGATTTGACATAAAACATGCATCACATTAATTTCTGAATTGATTGCAACATCAAATATTCCCTATTTAAAGCTGATACTAATTTACAATTTTTGTTTTTGTTACAGATAACGCCTAAATATGTTACACTCTTCGACAATGAAAATGGTTTCATTGTAGATAGCACATTAGGATTAGTCACATGTAAGTATTTATTCATTACAATTTTTTTATTTAAACTAGGTTTATAAGCTCACCTGGCCCACAGGGCCAAGTGAGCTTTTCTCATCACTTGGCGTCCGTCGTCGTCCGTTAACTTTTACAAAAATCTCCTCTGAAACTACTGGGCCAAATTTAACCAAACTTGGCAACAATCATCACTAGGGTATCTAGTTTTAAAAATGTGTCCGATGACCCCGCCTGCCAACCAAGATGGCCGACATGGCTAAAAATAGAACATAGGGGTAAAATGCAGTTTTTGGCTTATATCTCTGAAACTAAAGCATTTAGAGCAAATCTGACTATGGGTAAAAATGTTCATCAGGTTAAGATCTATCTGCCCTGAAATTTTCAGATGAATCAGACAACCCTTTGTTGGGTTGCTGCCCCTGAATTAGTAATTTTAAGGAAATTTTGCAGTTTTTTGTTATCTTGAATATTATTATAGATGGAGATAAACTGGAAACAGCCATTATGTTCAGCAAAGTCAGATCTACAAAGAAGTCAACATGACCAATATGGTCAATTGACCCCATAAGGAGTTATTGCCCTTTAAAGTCAAATTTAACAATTATTCGTAAATTTTTGTAATCTTTTACAAAAATCTTCTCTCCTGAAACAACTGAGACAAATTTAACCAAACTTGGCCACAATCATCACTAGGGTATCTAGTTTAATAAATGTGTCCGATGACCCTGCCTGCCAACCAACATGTCAGACATGGCTAAAAATAGAACTTTGGGGGAAAATGCAGTTTTTGACTTGTATCTCTGAAACTAAAGCAAATGTATAACGGTTGCATTATTTCATGCATCAATTGTAAATAAAAATATCAGGTGAGCGACACAGGCTCCTTGGAGCCTCTAGTATTTGTTAGGCATTAAAATCAGTTTTCACTGAAACAACAGATTGAAGCTTTATAACAAATTGGTCTAAAATTTCTTTTATTCCTATTTATATCCTAATGAAGTATATTTTAATAAGAATGTATAGTTATTGTAAATATACGTCTCCAATTTAGGATTTGACATAAAACATGCATCACATTAATTTCTGAATTGATTGCAACAGCAAATAGCTTTGATTTTGAAGCTGAAACTAATTTAAAATATTTGTTTTTGTTACAGATTCTGCCTAAATATGTAAGACTCCTTTACCATGAAAGATGCTTCCATTGCAGATAGCACATTAGGATTAGTCACATGTAGGTTTTTATTCATAACAATTGTTCTTAAAACTATGTTTATATTTGTTAGGTAATAAAAATCAGTTTTTTCCTGGAACAACAGCTTGAAATTTTATTACAAATTGGTCCTACATTACATTTATTGAAATATTCACTGTAATGAGATATATTTTAATAAGAATGTATAGTGATTGTAACAATTTTTGTCTCCAATTAAGGATTTGACATTACAACATGCATCACATTAATTTCTGAATTGATTGCAACAGCAAAAAGTCTGGATTAAAAGCTGAAATTAATGTTTATTTTTTTTGTTTTCATTACAGATACACCCTAAATATGTAAGACTCCTATACCATGAAAGATGCTTCCATTGCAGATGCACATTAGGATAAATCACATGTAGGTATTTGGTCATTACAATTTTCCTTCAAACTATATTTATATTTGTTAGGTAATAAAAATCAGTTTTTTCCTGAAATAACAGATTGAAGCTTTATAACAAATTGGTCTAAAATTTCTTTCATTCAAATTTATACTCTTAATGCTGAATATTTTAATAAGAACATATAGTAATTGTAATTATATACTTATCTCTATTTTGGGATTTAACATAAAACATGCATCACATTATTTTCTGAATTGATTGCAACAGCAAAGAGTCTGGATTTAAAGCGTAAACTAATTAATAATTTTTGTTTTTGTTACAGATTATACAGCCTTAATATGTAACACTCCTATACCATGAAAGATGCTTTCACACATTAGGATGTTGCACATGTAGGTATTTGGTCATTACAATTGTTCTTAAAACTATGTTTATGTTTGTTAGGTAATAAAAACCCGTTTTTTCCTGAACAGTTTGACAAAAAGATGCTTTATGTTAAAATGGGTCTCGTAAAAGCAGACCTCTGCAGAGAGCAAACTTTAGATTTTGATATAACATTGATGAATTTAATGGGCGCTAATCTCGTAAAAGCAGATCCCCCAGCAGAGCTGATTACATAGTATGATAACTTGTGTTTATGGTAAAATGTATTTAGTTTCCTTGTCTGGCTCTATTTCATAATCAACCAATTTGAAACTTTATTACAAATTGGTCTCAAAAAAAATTTCTTCAAATTTATACTCTAATGAAATATATTCTTAATGGAATGTATAGTAATTATAAATATTCTTGTCCAACATGCAAAGATTAAATTCTGAAAAAATTGCAACAGCAAATAGTCTGTATTTAAAGCTGATATTAATTTATAGTTTTTGTTAAAGATACATCTAAATATGTTGCACTCCTAGACAGAGAAGATGGATTCATGGCAGATAGGAAGAGTCAACATGTAAGTATTTGGTCATTACAATTGTACTTAAAATTATGTTAATATTTGGAAGTCAATAAAAATCTGTTTTCACTGAAACAATAGCTTAAAATTTTATTACAGATTGGTCTAAAATATCTTTTATTCGAATTTCAAATGTGGTATATTTTAATAAGAATGAAAGAGTAATTGTAAATTAATTGTCCGTAATTTAAGATTTGACATAAAACATGAATCACATTAATTTTTAAATTTTTTTAACAGCCATTAAATATTCTCTAAAGCTGATGCTAATTTAAATTTTTCTTTTGTAACAGATACAGCCCAGATATGTTCCACTCCTACCCAATGAATATGGTTTCATGGTAGATGCACATTAGGATGTTTAACATGTAGGTAGTCATTACAATTGTACTTTAGACTATGTTTATATGTGTTGGGTAATAAATATCAGTTTTCTCGGGAACAACAGCTTAAATAAAAAATATTATTTCAAATTAGTGTATATATTTTTTTTGTTCAAATTTATAATCTAGTGCAGTAAATTTTAACATGAATGCGTAGTAATTTTAAATATTCTTGTGTCCAATTTAGGATTTGACATAAAATATGAGTGACATTTATTTTATAATTGTTGCAACAGCCAATAGTCTCTATTTGAAGCTGATACTAATTGATGATTTGGTTTTGTTATAGATACAGCCGAAATATGTTACACTCCTAGACAATGAAGATGGTTTCATGGTAGATTGATCACACATCTGGATACGTAGCATGTAGGTATTTGGTATTTTTAATTGTACTTTAAACTATGTTTATATGGTTTGCAGGTAACAAAAATAAGTTTTCCCTGGAAGCTTAAATTAGATTTGATAACAAATTGATTTAAAATTTCTTCAATTCAAATTTATACTCTTATGAAGATTATTTTAATGATAATGTATAGAAATTGTTTATATACTTGTCTTCAAATTAGGATTTTTCATCAAAAATGCATCATATTAATTTTGAATTAATTGCAACAACCAATATTCTCTATTTAAAGCTGATACTGATTTAGAGTTTTTGTTTTTGTTACAGATAGACTAGATATGTTACCCTCCTAGACAATGAAGATGCTTTCATGGTATACAGCACACGAAGATTTGTATCATGTAGGTATTTGGTCATTATAATTGTACTTTTAACTCTTTTTATATGTGTTGGGTAACAAAAATCAGTTTTCCCGTTGAACAACAGTTTAAAATTTTATTACAAATTTGTCGAACATTTCTTTTATTCAAATATTTACTGTAATAAGTTAAGTAATTGTAAATATTCTAGTCTCCAATTTAGGATTTGACATAAAACATGCATCACATTAATTTCTGAATTGATTGCAACATCAAATATTCCCTATTTAAAGCTGATACTAATTTACAATTTTTGTTTTTGTTACAGATAACGCCTAAATATGTTACACTCTTCGACAATGAAAATGGTTTCATTGTAGATAGCACATTAGGATTAGTCACATGTAAGTATTTATTCATTACAATTTTTTTATTAAAACTAGGTTTATAAGCTCACCTGGCCCACAGGGCCAAGTGAGCTTTTCTCATCACTTGGCGTCCGTCGTCGTCCGTTAACTTTTACAAAAATCTCCTCTGAAACTACTGGGCCAAATTTAACCAAACTTGGCAACAATCATCACTAGGGTATCTAGTTTTAAAAATGTGTCCGATGACCCCGCCTGCCAACCAAGATGGCCGACATGGCTAAAAATAGAACATAGGGGTAAAATGCAGTTTTTGGCTTATATCTCTGAAACTAAAGCATTTAGAGCAAATCTGACTATGGGTAAAAATGTTCATCAGGTTAAGATCTATCTGCCCTGAAATTTTCAGATGAATCAGACAACCCTTTGTTGGGTTGCTGCCCCTGAATTAGTAATTTTAAGGAAATTTTGCAGTTTTTTGTTATCTTGAATATTATTATAGATGGAGATAAACTGGAAACAGCCATTATGTTCAGCAAAGTCAGATCTACAAAGAAGTCAACATGACCAATATGGTCAATTGACCCCATAAGGAGTTATTGCCCTTTAAAGTCAAATTTAACAATTATTCGTAAATTTTTGTAATCTTTTACAAAAATCTTCTCTCCTGAAACAACTGAGACAAATTTAACCAAACTTGGCCACAATCATCACTAGGGTATCTAGTTTAATAAATGTGTCCGATGACCCTGCCTGCCAACCAACATGTCAGACATGGCTAAAAATAGAACTTTGGGGGAAAATGCAGTTTTTGACTTGTATCTCTGAAACTAAAGCAAATGTATAACGGTTGCATTATTTCATGCATCAATTGTAAATAAAAATATCAGGTGAGCGACACAGGCTCCTTGGAGCCTCTAGTATTTGTTAGGCATTAAAATCAGTTTTCACTGAAACAACAGATTGAAGCTTTATAACAAATTGGTCTAAAATTTCTTTTATTCCTATTTATATCCTAATGAAGTATATTTTAATAAGAATGTATAGTTATTGTAAATATACGTCTCCAATTTAGGATTTGACATAAAACATGCATCACATTAATTTCTGAATTGATTGCAACAGCAAATAGCTTTGATTTTGAAGCTGAAACTAATTTAAAATATTTGTTTTTGTTACAGATTCTGCCTAAATATGTAAGACTCCTTTACCATGAAAGATGCTTCCATTGCAGATAGCACATTAGGATTAGTCACATGTAGGTTTTTATTCATAACAATTGTTCTTAAAACTATGTTTATATTTGTTAGGTAATAAAAATCAGTTTTTTCCTGGAACAACAGCTTGAAATTTTATTACAAATTGGTCCTACATTACATTTATTGAAATATTCACTGTAATGAGATATATTTTAATAAGAATGTATAGTGATTGTAACAATTTTTGTCTCCAATTAAGGATTTGACATTACAACATGCATCACATTAATTTCTGAATTGATTGCAACAGCAAAAAGTCTGGATTAAAAGCTGAAATTAATGTTTATTTTTTTTGTTTTCATTACAGATACACCCTAAATATGTAAGACTCCTATACCATGAAAGATGCTTCCATTGCAGATGCACATTAGGATAAATCACATGTAGGTATTTGGTCATTACAATTTTCCTTCAAACTATATTTATATTTGTTAGGTAATAAAAATCAGTTTTTTCCTGAAATAACAGATTGAAGCTTTATAACAAATTGGTCTAAAATTTCTTTCATTCAAATTTATACTCTTAATGCTGAATATTTTAATAAGAACATATAGTAATTGTAATTATATACTTATCTCTATTTTGGGATTTAACATAAAACATGCATCACATTATTTTCTGAATTGATTGCAACAGCAAAGAGTCTGGATTTAAAGCGTAAACTAATTAATAATTTTTGTTTTTGTTACAGATTATACAGCCTTAATATGTAACACTCCTATACCATGAAAGATGCTTTCACACATTAGGATGTTGCACATGTAGGTATTTGGTCATTACAATTGTTCTTAAAACTATGTTTATGTTTGTTAGGTAATAAAAATCCGTTTTTTCCTGAACAGTTTGACAAAAAGATGCTTTATGTTAAAATGGGTCTCGTAAAAGCAGACCTCTGCAGAGAGCAAACTTTAGATTTTGATATAACATTGATGAATTTAATGGGCGCTAATCTCGTAAAAGCAGATCCCCCAGCAGAGCTGATTACATAGTATGATAACTTGTGTTTATGGTAAAATGTATTTAGTTTTTTTGTCTGGCTCTATTTCATTATCAACCAATTTGAAACTTTATTACTAATTGGTCTCAAAAAAATTTCTTCAAATTTATACTCTAATGAAATATATTCTTAATGGAATGTATAGTAATTATAAATATTCTTCTCCAACATGCAAAGATTAAATTCTGAAAAAATTGCAACAGCAAATAGTCTGTATTTAAAGCTGATATTAATTTATAGTTTATGTTAAAGATACATCTAAATATGTTGCACTCCTAGACAGAGAAGATGGATTCATGGCAGATAGGAAGAGTCAACATGTAAGTATTTGGTCATTACAATTGTACTTAAAACTATGTTAATATTTGGAAGTCAATAAAAATCTGTTTTCACCGAAACAATAGCACAAAATTTTATTACAGATTGGTCTAAAATATCTTTTATTCGAATTTCAAATGTGGTATATTTTAATAAGAATGAAAGAGTAATTGTAAATTAATTGTCCGTAATTTAAGATTTGACATAAAACATGAATCACATTAATTTTTAAATTTTTTGAACAGCCATTAAATATTCTCTAAAGCTGATGCTAATTTAAATTTTTTCTTTTGTAACAGATACAGCCCAGATATGTTCCACTCCTACCCAATGAATATGGTTTCATGGTAGATGCACATTAGGATGTTTAACATGTAGGTAGTCATTACAATTGTACTTTAGACTATGTTTATATGTGTTGGGTAATAAATATCAGTTTTCTCGGGAACAACAGCTTAAATAAAATATTATTTCAAATTAGTGTACATATTTCTTTTGTTCAAATTTATAATCTAGTGAAGTAAATTTTAACATGAATGCGTAGTAATTTTAAATATTCTTGTGTCCAATTTAGGATTTGACATAAAATATGAGTGACATTTATTTTATAATTGTTGCAACAGCCAATAGTCTCTATTTGAAGCTGATACTAATTGATGATTTGGTTTTGTTATAGATACAGCCGAAATATGTTACACTCCTAGACAATGAAGATGGTTTCATGGTAGATTGATCACACATCTGGATACGTAGCATGTAGGTATTTGGTATTTTTAATTGTACTTTAAACTATGTTTATATGGTTTGCAGGTAACAAAAATAAGTTTTCCCTGGAAGCTTAAATTAGATTTGATAACAAATTGATTTAAAATTTCTTCAATTCAAATTTATACTCTTATGAAGATTATTTTAATGATAATGTATAGAAATTGTTTATATACTTGTCTTCAAATTAGGATTTTTCATCAAAAATGCATCATATTAATTTTGAATTAATTGCAACAACCAATATTCTCTATTTAAAGCTGATACTGATTTAGAGTTTTTGTTTTTGTTACAGATAGACTAGATATGTTACCCTCCTAGACAATGAAGATGCTTTCATGGTATACAGCACACGAAGATTTGTATCATGTAGGTATTTGGTCATTATAATTGTACTTTTAACTCTTTTTATATGTGTTGGGTAACAAAAATCAGTTTTCCCGTTGAACAACAGTTTAAAATTTTATTACAAATTTGTCGAACATTTCTTTTATTCAAATATTTACTGTAATAAGTTAAGTAATTGTAAATATTCTAGTCTCCAATTTAGGATTTGACATAAAACATGCATCACATTAATTTCTGAATTGATTGCAACATCAAATATTCCCTATTTAAAGCTGATACTAATTTACAATTTTTGTTTTTGTTACAGATAACGCCTAAATATGTTACACTCTTCGACAATGAAAATGGTTTCATTGTAGATAGCACATTAGGATTAGTCACATGTAAGTATTTATTCATTACAATTTTTTTATTTAAACTAGGTTTATAAGCTCACCTGGCCCACAGGGCCAAGTGAGCTTTTCTCATCACTTGGCGTCCGTCGTCGTCCGTTAACTTTTACAAAAATCTCCTCTGAAACTACTGGGCCAAATTTAACCAAACTTGGCAACAATCATCACTAGGGTATCTAGTTTTAAAAATGTGTCCGATGACCCCGCCTGCCAACCAAGATGGCCGACATGGCTAAAAATAGAACATAGGGGTAAAATGCAGTTTTTGGCTTATATCTCTGAAACTAAAGCATTTAGAGCAAATCTGACTATGGGTAAAAATGTTCATCAGGTTAAGATCTATCTGCCCTGAAATTTTCAGATGAATCAGACAACCCTTTGTTGGGTTGCTGCCCCTGAATTAGTAATTTTAAGGAAATTTTGCAGTTTTTTGTTATCTTGAATATTATTATAGATGGAGATAAACTGGAAACAGCCATTATGTTCAGCAAAGTCAGATCTACAAAGAAGTCAACATGACCAATATGGTCAATTGACCCCATAAGGAGTTATTGCCCTTTAAAGTCAAATTTAACAATTATTCGTAAATTTTTGTAATCTTTTACAAAAATCTTCTCTCCTGAAACAACTGAGACAAATTTAACCAAACTTGGCCACAATCATCACTAGGGTATCTAGTTTAATAAATGTGTCCGATGACCCTGCCTGCCAACCAACATGTCAGACATGGCTAAAAATAGAACTTTGGGGGAAAATGCAGTTTTTGACTTGTATCTCTGAAACTAAAGCAAATGTATAACGGTTGCATTATTTCATGCATCAATTGTAAATAAAAATATCAGGTGAGCGACACAGGCTCCTTGGAGCCTCTAGTATTTGTTAGGCATTAAAATCAGTTTTCACTGAAACAACAGATTGAAGCTTTATAACAAATTGGTCTAAAATTTCTTTTATTCCTATTTATATCCTAATGAAGTATATTTTAATAAGAATGTATAGTTATTGTAAATATACGTCTCCAATTTAGGATTTGACATAAAACATGCATCACATTAATTTCTGAATTGATTGCAACAGCAAATAGCTTTGATTTTGAAGCTGAAACTAATTTAAAATATTTGTTTTTGTTACAGATTCTGCCTAAATATGTAAGACTCCTTTACCATGAAAGATGCTTCCATTGCAGATAGCACATTAGGATTAGTCACATGTAGGTTTTTATTCATAACAATTGTTCTTAAAACTATGTTTATATTTGTTAGGTAATAAAAATCAGTTTTTTCCTGGAACAACAGCTTGAAATTTTATTACAAATTGGTCCTACATTACATTTATTGAAATATTCACTGTAATGAGATATATTTTAATAAGAATGTATAGTGATTGTAACAATTTTTGTCTCCAATTAAGGATTTGACATTACAACATGCATCACATTAATTTCTGAATTGATTGCAACAGCAAAAAGTCTGGATTAAAAGCTGAAATTAATGTTTATTTTTTTTGTTTTCATTACAGATACACCCTAAATATGTAAGACTCCTATACCATGAAAGATGCTTCCATTGCAGATGCACATTAGGATAAATCACATGTAGGTATTTGGTCATTACAATTTTCCTTCAAACTATATTTATATTTGTTAGGTAATAAAAATCAGTTTTTTCCTGAAATAACAGATTGAAGCTTTATAACAAATTGGTCTAAAATTTCTTTCATTCAAATTTATACTCTTAATGCTGAATATTTTAATAAGAACATATAGTAATTGTAATTATATACTTATCTCTATTTTGGGATTTAACATAAAACATGCATCACATTATTTTCTGAATTGATTGCAACAGCAAAGAGTCTGGATTTAAAGCGTAAACTAATTAATAATTTTTGTTTTTGTTACAGATTATACAGCCTTAATATGTAACACTCCTATACCATGAAAGATGCTTTCACACATTAGGATGTTGCACATGTAGGTATTTGGTCATTACAATTGTTCTTAAAACTATGTTTATGTTTGTTAGGTAATAAAAATCCGTTTTTTCCTGAACAGTTTGACAAAAAGATGCTTTATGTTAAAATGGGTCTCGTAAAAGCAGACCTCTGCAGAGAGCAAACTTTAGATTTTGATATAACATTGATGAATTTAATGGGCGCTAATCTCGTAAAAGCAGATCCCCCAGCAGAGCTGATTACATAGTATGATAACTTGTGTTTATGGTAAAATGTATTTAGTTTTTTTGTCTGGCTCTATTTCATTATCAACCAATTTGAAACTTTATTACTAATTGGTCTCAAAAAAATTTCTTCAAATTTATACTCTAATGAAATATATTCTTAATGGAATGTATAGTAATTATAAATATTCTTCTCCAACATGCAAAGATTAAATTCTGAAAAAATTGCAACAGCAAATAGTCTGTATTTAAAGCTGATATTAATTTATAGTTTTTGTTAAAGATACATCTAAATATGTTGCACTCCTAGACAGAGAAGATGGATTCATGGCAGATAGGAAGAGTCAACATGTAAGTATTTGGTCATTACAATTGTACTTAAAACTATGTTAATATTTGGAAGTCAATAAAAATCTGTTTTCACCGAAACAATAGCACAAAATTTTATTACAGATTGGTCTAAAATATCTTTTATTCGAATTTCAAATGTGGTATATTTTAATAAGAATGAAAGAGTAATTGTAAATTAATTGTCCGTAATTTAAGATTTGACATAAAACATGAATCACATTAATTTTTAAATTTTTTGAACAGCCATTAAATATTCTCTAAAGCTGATGCTAATTTAAATTTTTTCTTTTGTAACAGATACAGCCCAGATATGTTCCACTCCTACCCAATGAATATGGTTTCATGGTAGATGCACATTAGGATGTTTAACATGTAGGTAGTCATTACAATTGTACTTTAGACTATGTTTATATGTGTTGGGTAATAAATATCAGTTTTCTCGGGAACAACAGCTTAAATAAAATATTATTTCAAATTAGTGTACATATTTCTTTTGTTCAAATTTATAATCTAGTGAAGTAAATTTTAACATGAATGCGTAGTAATTTTAAATATTCTTGTGTCCAATTTAGGATTTGACATAAAATATGAGTGACATTTATTTTATAATTGTTGCAACAGCCAATAGTCTCTATTTGAAGCTGATACTAATTGATGATTTGGTTTTGTTATAGATACAGCCGAAATATGTTACACTCCTAGACAATGAAGATGGTTTCATGGTAGATTGATCACACATCTGGATACGTAGCATGTAGGTATTTGGTATTTTTAATTGTACTTTAAACTATGTTTATATGGTTTGCAGGTAACAAAAATAAGTTTTCCCTGGAAGCTTAAATTAGATTTGATAACAAATTGATTTAAAATTTCTTCAATTCAAATTTATACTCTTATGAAGATTATTTTAATGATAATGTATAGAAATTGTTTATATACTTGTCTTCAAATTAGGATTTTTCATCAAAAATGCATCATATTAATTTTGAATTAATTGCAACAACCAATATTCTCTATTTAAAGCTGATACTGATTTAGAGTTTTTGTTTTTGTTACAGATAGACTAGATATGTTACCCTCCTAGACAATGAAGATGCTTTCATGGTATACAGCACACGAAGATTTGTATCATGTAGGTATTTGGTCATTATAATTGTACTTTTAACTCTTTTTATATGTGTTGGGTAACAAAAATCAGTTTTCCCGTTGAACAACAGTTTAAAATTTTATTACAAATTTGTCGAACATTTCTTTTATTCAAATATTTACTGTAATAAGTTAAGTAATTGTAAATATTCTAGTCTCCAATTTAGGATTTGACATAAAACATGCATCACATTAATTTCTGAATTGATTGCAACATCAAATATTCCCTATTTAAAGCTGATACTAATTTACAATTTTTGTTTTTGTTACAGATAACGCCTAAATATGTTACACTCTTCGACAATGAAAATGGTTTCATTGTAGATAGCACATTAGGATTAGTCACATGTAAGTATTTATTCATTACAATTTTTTTATTTAAACTAGGTTTATAAGCTCACCTGGCCCACAGGGCCAAGTGAGCTTTTCTCATCACTTGGCGTCCGTCGTCGTCCGTTAACTTTTACAAAAATCTCCTCTGAAACTACTGGGCCAAATTTAACCAAACTTGGCAACAATCATCACTAGGGTATCTAGTTTTAAAAATGTGTCCGATGACCCCGCCTGCCAACCAAGATGGCCGACATGGCTAAAAATAGAACATAGGGGTAAAATGCAGTTTTTGGCTTATATCTCTGAAACTAAAGCATTTAGAGCAAATCTGACTATGGGTAAAAATGTTCATCAGGTTAAGATCTATCTGCCCTGAAATTTTCAGATGAATCAGACAACCCTTTGTTGGGTTGCTGCCCCTGAATTAGTAATTTTAAGGAAATTTTGCAGTTTTTTGTTATCTTGAATATTATTATAGATGGAGATAAACTGGAAACAGCCATTATGTTCAGCAAAGTCAGATCTACAAAGAAGTCAACATGACCAATATGGTCAATTGACCCCATAAGGAGTTATTGCCCTTTAAAGTCAAATTTAACAATTATTCGTAAATTTTTGTAATCTTTTACAAAAATCTTCTCTCCTGAAACAACTGAGACAAATTTAACCAAACTTGGCCACAATCATCACTAGGGTATCTAGTTTAATAAATGTGTCCGATGACCCTGCCTGCCAACCAACATGTCAGACATGGCTAAAAATAGAACTTTGGGGGAAAATGCAGTTTTTGACTTGTATCTCTGAAACTAAAGCAAATGTATAACGGTTGCATTATTTCATGCATCAATTGTAAATAAAAATATCAGGTGAGCGACACAGGCTCCTTGGAGCCTCTAGTATTTGTTAGGCATTAAAATCAGTTTTCACTGAAACAACAGATTGAAGCTTTATAACAAATTGGTCTAAAATTTCTTTTATTCCTATTTATATCCTAATGAAGTATATTTTAATAAGAATGTATAGTTATTGTAAATATACGTCTCCAATTTAGGATTTGACATAAAACATGCATCACATTAATTTCTGAATTGATTGCAACAGCAAATAGCTTTGATTTTGAAGCTGAAACTAATTTAAAATATTTGTTTTTGTTACAGATTCTGCCTAAATATGTAAGACTCCTTTACCATGAAAGATGCTTCCATTGCAGATAGCACATTAGGATTAGTCACATGTAGGTTTTTATTCATAACAATTGTTCTTAAAACTATGTTTATATTTGTTAGGTAATAAAAATCAGTTTTTTCCTGGAACAACAGCTTGAAATTTTATTACAAATTGGTCCTACATTACATTTATTGAAATATTCACTGTAATGAGATATATTTTAATAAGAATGTATAGTGATTGTAACAATTTTTGTCTCCAATTAAGGATTTGACATTACAACATGCATCACATTAATTTCTGAATTGATTGCAACAGCAAAAAGTCTGGATTAAAAGCTGAAATTAATGTTTATTTTTTTTGTTTTCATTACAGATACACCCTAAATATGTAAGACTCCTATACCATGAAAGATGCTTCCATTGCAGATGCACATTAGGATAAATCACATGTAGGTATTTGGTCATTACAATTTTCCTTCAAACTATATTTATATTTGTTAGGTAATAAAAATCAGTTTTTTCCTGAAATAACAGATTGAAGCTTTATAACAAATTGGTCTAAAATTTCTTTCATTCAAATTTATACTCTTAATGCTGAATATTTTAATAAGAACATATAGTAATTGTAATTATATACTTATCTCTATTTTGGGATTTAACATAAAACATGCATCACATTATTTTCTGAATTGATTGCAACAGCAAAGAGTCTGGATTTAAAGCGTAAACTAATTAATAATTTTTGTTTTTGTTACAGATTATACAGCCTTAATATGTAACACTCCTATACCATGAAAGATGCTTTCACACATTAGGATGTTGCACATGTAGGTATTTGGTCATTACAATTGTTCTTAAAACTATGTTTATGTTTGTTAGGTAATAAAAATCCGTTTTTTCCTGAACAGTTTGACAAAAAGATGCTTTATGTTAAAATGGGTCTCGTAAAAGCAGACCTCTGCAGAGAGCAAACTTTAGATTTTGATATAACATTGATGAATTTAATGGGCGCTAATCTCGTAAAAGCAGATCCCCCAGCAGAGCTGATTACATAGTATGATAACTTGTGTTTATGGTAAAATGTATTTAGTTTTTTTGTCTGGCTCTATTTCATTATCAACCAATTTGAAACTTTATTACTAATTGGTCTCAAAAAAATTTCTTCAAATTTATACTCTAATGAAATATATTCTTAATGGAATGTATAGTAATTATAAATATTCTTCTCCAACATGCAAAGATTAAATTCTGAAAAAATTGCAACAGCAAATAGTCTGTATTTAAAGCTGATATTAATTTATAGTTTTTGTTAAAGATACATCTAAATATGTTGCACTCCTAGACAGAGAAGATGGATTCATGGCAGATAGGAAGAGTCAACATGTAAGTATTTGGTCATTACAATTGTACTTAAAACTATGTTAATATTTGGAAGTCAATAAAAATCTGTTTTCACCGAAACAATAGCACAAAATTTTATTACAGATTGGTCTAAAATATCTTTTATTCGAATTTCAAATGTGGTATATTTTAATAAGAATGAAAGAGTAATTGTAAATTAATTGTCCGTAATTTAAGATTTGACATAAAACATGAATCACATTAATTTTTAAATTTTTTGAACAGCCATTAAATATTCTCTAAAGCTGATGCTAATTTAAATTTTTTCTTTTGTAACAGATACAGCCCAGATATGTTCCACTCCTACCCAATGAATATGGTTTCATGGTAGATGCACATTAGGATGTTTAACATGTAGGTAGTCATTACAATTGTACTTTAGACTATGTTTATATGTGTTGGGTAATAAATATCAGTTTTCTCGGGAACAACAGCTTAAATAAAATATTATTTCAAATTAGTGTACATATTTCTTTTGTTCAAATTTATAATCTAGTGAAGTAAATTTTAACATGAATGCGTAGTAATTTTAAATATTCTTGTGTCCAATTTAGGATTTGACATAAAATATGAGTGACATTTATTTTATAATTGTTGCAACAGCCAATAGTCTCTATTTGAAGCTGATACTAATTGATGATTTGGTTTTGTTATAGATACAGCCGAAATATGTTACACTCCTAGACAATGAAGATGGTTTCATGGTAGATTGATCACACATCTGGATACGTAGCATGTAGGTATTTGGTATTTTTAATTGTACTTTAAACTATGTTTATATGGTTTGCAGGTAACAAAAATAAGTTTTCCCTGGAAGCTTAAATTAGATTTGATAACAAATTGATTTAAAATTTCTTCAATTCAAATTTATACTCTTATGAAGATTATTTTAATGATAATGTATAGAAATTGTTTATATACTTGTCTTCAAATTAGGATTTTTCATCAAAAATGCATCATATTAATTTTGAATTAATTGCAACAACCAATATTCTCTATTTAAAGCTGATACTGATTTAGAGTTTTTGTTTTTGTTACAGATAGACTAGATATGTTACCCTCCTAGACAATGAAGATGCTTTCATGGTATACAGCACACGAAGATTTGTATCATGTAGGTATTTGGTCATTATAATTGTACTTTTAACTCTTTTTATATGTGTTGGGTAACAAAAATCAGTTTTCCCGTTTGAACAACAGTTTAAAATTTTATTACAAATTTGTCGAACATTTCTTTTATTCAAATATTTACTGTAATAAGTTAAGTAATTGTAAATATTCTAGTCTCCAATTTAGGATTTGACATAAAACATGCATCACATTAATTTCTGAATTGATTGCAACATCAAATATTCCCTATTTAAAGCTGATACTAATTTACAATTTTTGTTTTTGTTACAGATAACGCCGAAATATGTTACACTCTTCGACAATGAAAATGGTTTCATTGTAGATAGCACATTAGGATTAGTCACATGTAAGTATTTATTCATTACAATTTTTTTATTTAAACTAGGTTTATAAGCTCACCTGGCCCACAGGGCCAAGTGAGCTTTTCTCATCACTTGGCGTCTGTCGTCGTCCGTTAACTTTTACAAAAATCTCCTCTGAAACTACTGGGCCAAATTTAACCAAACTTGGCAACAATCATCACTAGGGTATCTAGTTTTAAAAATGTGTCCGATGACCCCGCCTGCCAACCAAGATGGCCGACATGGCTAAAAATAGAACAAAGGGGTAAAATGCAGTTTTTGGCTTATATCTCTGAAACTAAAGCATTTAGAGCAAATCTGACTATGGGTAAAAATGTTCATCAGGTTAAGATCTATCTGCCCTGAAATTTTCAGATGAATCAGACAACCCTTTGTTGGGTTGCTGCCCCTGAATTAGTAATTTTAAGGAAATTTTGCAGTTTTTTGTTATCTTGAATATTATTATAGATGGAGATAAACTGTAAACAGCCATTATGTTCAGCAAAGTCAGATCTACAAAGAAGTCAACATGACCAATATGGTCAATTGACCCCGTAAGGAGTTATTGCCCTTTAAAGTCAAATTTAACAATTATTCGTAAATTTTTGTAATCTTTTACAAAAATCTTCTCTCCTGAAACAACTGAGACAAATTTAACCAAACTTGGCCACAATCATCACTAGGGTATCTAGTTTAATAAATGTGTCCGATGACCCTGCCTGCCAACCAACATGTCAGACATGGCTAAAAATAGAACTTTGGGGGAAAATGCAGTTTTTGACTTGTATCTCTGAAACTAAAGCAAATGTATAACGGTTGCATTATTTCATGCATCAATTGTAAATAAAAATATCAGGTGAGCGACACAGGCTCCTTGGAGCCTCTAGTATTTGTTAGGCATTAAAATCAGTTTTCACTGAAACAACAGATTGAAGCTTTATAACAAATTGGTCTAAAATTTCTTTTATTCCTATTTATATCCTAATGAAGTATATTTTAATAAGAATGTATAGTTATTGTAAATATACGTCTCCAATTTAGGATTTGACATAAAACATGCATCACATTAATTTCTGAATTGATTGCAACAGCAAATAGCTTTGATTTTGAAGCTGAAACTAATTTAAAATATTTGTTTTTGTTACAGATTCTGCCTAAATATGTAAGACTCCTTTACCATGAAAGATGCTTCCATTGCAGATAGCACATTAGGATTAGTCACATGTAGGTTTTTATTCATAACAATTGTTCTTAAAACTATGTTTATATTTGTTAGGTAATAAAAATCAGTTTTTCCTGGAACAACAGCTTGAAATTTTATTACAAATTGGTCCTACATTACATTTATTGAAATATTCACTGTAATGAGATATATTTTAATAAGAATGTATAGTGATTGTAACAATTTTTGTCTCCAATTAAGGATTTGACATTACAACATGCATCACATTAACTTCAGAATTGATTGCAACAGCAAAAAGTCTGGATTAAAAGCTGAAATTAATGTTTATTTTTTTTGTTTTCATTACAGATACACCCTAAATATGTAAGACTCCTATACCATGAAAGATGCTTCCATTGCAGATGCACATTAGGATAAATCACATGTAGGTATTTGGTCATTACAATTTTCCTTCAAACTATATTTATATTTGTTAGGTAATAAAAATCAGTTTTTTCCTGAAATAACAGATTGAAGCTTTATAACAAATTGGTCTAAAATTTCTTTCATTCAAATTTATACTCTTAATGCTGAATATTTTAATAAGAACGTATAGTAATTGTAATTATATACTTTTCTCTATTTTGGGATTTAACATAAAACATGCATCACATTATTTTTTGAATTGATTGCAACAGCAAAGAGTCTGGATTTAAAGCGTAAACTAATTAATAATTTTTGTTTTTGTTACAGATTATACAGCCTTAATATGTAACACTCCTATACCATGAAAGATGCTTTCACACATTAGGATGTTGCACATGTAGGTATTTGGTCATTACAATTGTTCTTAAAACTATGTTTATGTTTGTTAGGTAATAAAAATCCGTTTTTTCCTGAACAGTTTGACAAAAAGATGCTTTATGTTAAAATGGGTCTCGTAAAAGCAGACCTCTGCAGAGAGCAAACTTTAGATTTTGATATAACATTGATGAATTTAATGGGCGCTAATCTCGTAAAAGCAGATCCCCCAGCAGAGCTGATTACATAGTATGATAACTTGTGTTTATGGTAAAATGTATTTAGTTTTTTTGTCTGGCTCTATTTCATTATCAACCAATTTGAAACTTTATTACAAATTGGTCTCAAAAAAATTTCTTCAAATTTATACTCTAATGAAATATATTCTTAATGGAATGTATAGTAATTATAAATATTCTTGTCCAACATGCAAAGATTAAATTCTGAAAAAATTGCAACAGCAAATAGTCTGTATTTAAAGCTGATATTCATTTATAGTTTTTGTTAAAGATACATCTAAATATGTTGCACTCCTAGACAGAGAAGATGGATTCATGGCAGATAGGAAGAGTCAACATGTAAGTATTTGGTCATTACAATTGTACTTAAAACTATGTTAATATTTGGAAGTCAATAAAAATCTGTTTTCACCGAAACAATAGCTTAAAATTTTATTACAGATTGGTCTTAAATATCTTTTATTCGAATTTCAAATGTGGTATATTTTAATAAGAATGAAAGAGTAATTGTAAATTAATTGTCCGTAATTTAAGATTTGACATAAAACATGAATCACATTAATTTTTAAATTTTTTGAACAGCCATTAAATATTCTCTAAAGCTGATGCTAATTTAAATTTTTTCTTTTGTAACAGATACAGCCCAGATATGTTCCACTCCTACCCAATGAATATGGTTTCATGGTAGATGCACATTAGGATGTTTAACATGTAGGTAGTCATTACAATTGTACTTTAGACTATGTTTATATGTGTTGGGTAATAAATATCAGTTTTCTCGGGAACAACAGCTTAAATAAAATATTATTTCAAATTAGTGTACATATTTCTTTTGTTCAAATTTATAATCTAGTGAAGTAAATTTTAACATGAATGCGTAGTAATTTTAAATATTCTTGTGTCCAATTTAGGATTTGACATAAAATATGAGTGACATTTATTTTATAATTGTTGCAACAGCCAATAGTCTCTATTTGAAGCTGATACTAATTGATGATTTGGTTTTGTTATAGATACAGCCGAAATATGTTACACTCCTAGACAATGAAGATGGTTTCATGGTAGATTGATCACACATCTGGATACGTAGCATGTAGGTATTTGGTATTTTTAATTGTACTTTAAACTATGTGTATATGGTTTGCAGGTAACAAAAATAAGTTTTCCCTGGAAGCTTAAATTAGATTTGATAACAAATTGATTTAAAATTTCTTCAATTCAAATTTATACTCTTATGAAGATTATTTTAATGATAATGTATAGAAATTGTTTATATACTTGTCTTCAAATTAGGATTTTTCATCAAAAATGCATCATATTAATTTTGAATTAATTGCAACAACCAATATTCTCTATTTAAAGCTGATACTGATTTAGAGTTTTTGTTTTTGTTACAGATAGACTAGATATGTTACCCTCCTAGACAATGAAGATGCTTTCATGGTATACAGCACACGAAGATTTGTATCATGTAGGTATTTGGTCATTATAATTGTACTTTTAACTCTTTTTATATGTGTTGGGTAACAAAAATCAAGTTTTCCCGTTGAACAACAGTTTAAAATTTTATTACAAATTTGTCGAACATTTCTTTTATTCAAATATTTACTGTAATAAGTTAAGTAATTGTAAATATTCTAGTCTCCAATTTAGGATTTGACATAAAACATGCATCACATTAATTTCTGAATTGATTGCAACATCAAATATTCCCTATTTAAAGCTGATACTAATTTACAATTTTTGTTTTTGTTACAGATAACGCCTAAATATGTTACACTCTTCGACAATGAAAATGGTTTCATTGTAGATAGCACATTAGGATTAGTCACATGTAAGTATTTATTCATTACAATTTTTTTATTTAAACTAGGTTTATAAGCTCACCTGGCCCACAGGGCCAAGTGAGCTTTTCTCATCACTTGGCGTCCGTCGTCGTCCGTTAACTTTTACAAAAATCTCCTCTGAAACTACTGGGCCAAATTTAACCAAACTTGGCAACAATCATCACTAGGGTATCTAGTTTTAAAAATGTGTCCGATGACCCCGCCTGCCAACCAAGATGGCCGACATGGCTAAAAATAGAACATAGGGGTAAAATGCAGTTTTTGGCTTATATCTCTGAAACTAAAGCATTTAGAGCAAATCTGACTATGGATAAAAATGTTCATCAGGTTAAGATCTATCTGCCCTGAAATTTTCAGATGAATCAGACAACCCTTTGTTGGGTTGCTGCCCCTGAATTAGTAATTTTAAGGAAATTTTGCAGTTTTTTGTTATCTTGAATATTATTATAGATGGAGATAAACTGTAAACAGCCATTATGTTCAGCAAAGTCAGATCTACAAAGAAGTCAACATGACCAATATGGTCAATTGACCCCGTAAGGAGTTATTGCCCTTTAAAGTCAAATTTAACAATTATTCGTAAATTTTTGTAATCTTTTACAAAAATCTTCTCTCCTGAAACAACTGAGACAAATTTAACCAAACTTGGCCACAATCATCACTAGGGTATCTAGTTTAATAAATGTGTCCGATGACCCTGCCTGCCAACCAACATGTCAGACATGGCTAAAAATAGAACTTTGGGGGAAAATGCAGTTTTTGACTTGTATCTCTGAAACTAAAGCAAATGTATAACGGTTGCATTATTTCATGCATCAATTGTAAATAAAAATATCAGGTGAGCGACACAGGCTCCTTGGAGCCTCTAGTATTTGTTAGGCATTAAAATCAGTTTTCACTGAAACAACAGATTGAAGCTTTATAACAAATTGGTCTAAAATTTCTTTTATTCCTATTTATATCCTAATGAAGTATATTTTAATAAGAATGTATAGTTATTGTAAATATACGTCTCCAATTTAGGATTTGACATAAAACATGCATCACATTAATTTCTGAATTGATTGCAACAGCAAATAGCTTTGATTTTGAAGCTGAAACTAATTTAAAATATTTGTTTTTGTTACAGATTCTGCCTAAATATGTAAGACTCCTTTACCATGAAAGATGCTTCCATTGCAGATAGCACATTAGGATTAGTCACATGTAGGTTTTTATTCATAACAATTGTTCTTAAAACTATGTTTATATTTGTTAGGTAATAAAAATCAGTTTTTCCTGGAACAACAGCTTGAAATTTTATTACAAATTGGTCCTACATTACATTTATTGAAATATTCACTGTAATGAGATATATTTTAATAAGAATGTATAGTGATTGTAACAATTTTTGTCTCCAATTAAGGATTTGACATTACAACATGCATCACATTAACTTCAGAATTGATTGCAACAGCAAAAAGTCTGGATTAAAAGCTGAAATTAATGTTTATTTTTTTTGTTTTCATTACAGATACACCCTAAATATGTAAGACTCCTATACCATGAAAGATGCTTCCATTGCAGATGCACATTAGGATAAATCACATGTAGGTATTTGGTCATTACAATTTTCCTTCAAACTATATTTATATTTGTTAGGTAATAAAAATCAGTTTTTTCCTGAAATAACAGATTGAAGCTTTATAACAAATTGGTCTAAAATTTCTTTCATTCAAATTTATACTCTTAATGCTGAATATTTTAATAAGAACGTATAGTAATTGTAATTATATACTTTTCTCTATTTTGGGATTTAACATAAAACATGCATCACATTATTTTTTGAATTGATTGCAACAGCAAAGAGTCTGGATTTAAAGCGTAAACTAATTAATAATTTTTGTTTTTGTTACAGATTATACAGCCTTAATATGTAACACTCCTATACCATGAAAGATGCTTTCACACATTAGGATGTTGCACATGTAGGTATTTGGTCATTACAATTGTTCTTAAAACTATGTTTATGTTTGTTAGGTAATAAAAATCCGTTTTTTCCTGAACAGTTTGACAAAAAGATGCTTTATGTTAAAATGGGTCTCGTAAAAGCAGACCTCTGCAGAGAGCAAACTTTAGATTTTGATATAACATTGATGAATTTAATGGGCGCTAATCTCGTAAAAGCAGATCCCCCAGCAGAGCTGATTACATAGTATGATAACTTGTGTTTATGGTAAAATGTATTTAGTTTTTTTGTCTGGCTCTATTTCATTATCAACCAATTTGAAACTTTATTACAAATTGGTCTCAAAAAAATTTCTTCAAATTTATACTCTAATGAAATATATTCTTAATGGAATGTATAGTAATTATAAATATTCTTGTCCAACATGCAAAGATTAAATTCTGAAAAAATTGCAACAGCAAATAGTCTGTATTTAAAGCTGATATTCATTTATAGTTTTTGTTAAAGATACATCTAAATATGTTGCACTCCTAGACAGAGAAGATGGATTCATGGCAGATAGGAAGAGTCAACATGTAAGTATTTGGTCATTACAATTGTACTTAAAACTATGTTAATATTTGGAAGTCAATAAAAATCTGTTTTCACCGAAACAATAGCTTAAAATTTTATTACAGATTGGTCTTAAATATCTTTTATTCGAATTTCAAATGTGGTATATTTTAATAAGAATGAAAGAGTAATTGTAAATTAATTGTCCGTAATTTAAGATTTGACATAAAACATGAATCACATTAATTTTTAAATTTTTTGAACAGCCATTAAATATTCTCTAAAGCTGATGCTAATTTAAATTTTTTCTTTTGTAACAGATACAGCCCAGATATGTTCCACTCCTACCCAATGAATATGGTTTCATGGTAGATGCACATTAGGATGTTTAACATGTAGGTAGTCATTACAATTGTACTTTAGACTATGTTTATATGTGTTGGGTAATAAATATCAGTTTTCTCGGGAACAACAGCTTAAATAAAATATTATTTCAAATTAGTGTACATATTTCTTTTGTTCAAATTTATAATCTAGTGAAGTAAATTTTAACATGAATGCGTAGTAATTTTAAATATTCTTGTGTCCAATTTAGGATTTGACATAAAATATGAGTGACATTTATTTTATAATTGTTGCAACAGCCAATAGTCTCTATTTGAAGCTGATACTAATTGATGATTTGGTTTTGTTATAGATACAGCCGAAATATGTTACACTCCTAGACAATGAAGATGGTTTCATGGTAGATTGATCACACATCTGGATACGTAGCATGTAGGTATTTGGTATTTTTAATTGTACTTTAAACTATGTGTATATGGTTTGCAGGTAACAAAAATAAGTTTTCCCTGGAAGCTTAAATTAGATTTGATAACAAATTGATTTAAAATTTCTTCAATTCAAATTTATACTCTTATGAAGATTATTTTAATGATAATGTATAGAAATTGTTTATATACTTGTCTTCAAATTAGGATTTTTCATCAAAAATGCATCATATTAATTTTGAATTAATTGCAACAACCAATATTCTCTATTTAAAGCTGATACTGATTTAGAGTTTTTGTTTTTGTTACAGATAGACTAGATATGTTACCCTCCTAGACAATGAAGATGCTTTCATGGTATACAGCACACGAAGATTTGTATCATGTAGGTATTTGGTCATTATAATTGTACTTTTAACTCTTTTTATATGTGTTGGGTAACAAAAATCAAGTTTTCCCGTTGAACAACAGTTTAAAATTTTATTACAAATTTGTCGAACATTTCTTTTATTCAAATATTTACTGTAATAAGTTAAGTAATTGTAAATATTCTAGTCTCCAATTTAGGATTTGACATAAAACATGCATCACATTAATTTCTGAATTGATTGCAACATCAAATATTCCCTATTTAAAGCTGATACTAATTTACAATTTTTGTTTTTGTTACAGATAACGCCTAAATATGTTACACTCTTCGACAATGAAAATGGTTTCATTGTAGATAGCACATTAGGATTAGTCACATGTAAGTATTTATTCATTACAATTTTTTTATTTAAACTAGGTTTATAAGCTCACCTGGCCCACAGGGCCAAGTGAGCTTTTCTCATCACTTGGCGTCCGTCGTCGTCCGTTAACTTTTACAAAAATCTCCTCTGAAACTACTGGGCCAAATTTAACCAAACTTGGCAACAATCATCACTAGGGTATCTAGTTTTAAAAATGTGTCCGATGACCCCGCCTGCCAACCAAGATGGCCGACATGGCTAAAAATAGAAAATAGGGGTAAAATGCAGTTTTTGGCTTATATCTCTGAAACTAAAGCATTTAGAGCAAATCTGACTATGGGTAAATATGTTCATCAGGTTATGATCTATCTGCCCTGAAATTTTCAGATGAATCAGACAACCCTTTGTTGGGTTGCTGCCCCTGAATTAGTAATTTTAAGGAAATTTTGCAGTTTTTTGTTATCTTGAATATTATTATAGATGGAGATAAACTGTAAACAGCCATTATGTTCAGCAAAGTCAGATCTACAAAGAAGTCAACATGACCAATATGGTCAATTGACCCCATAAGGAGTTATTGCCCTTTAAAGTCAAATTTAACAATTATTCGTAAATTTTTGTAATCTTTTACAAAAATCTTCTCTCCTGAAACAACTGAGACAAATTTAACCAAACTTGGCCACAATCATCACTAGGGTATCTAGTTTAATAAATGTGTCCGATGACCCTGCCTGCCAACCAACATGTCAGACATGGCTAAAAATAGAACTTTGGGGGAAAATGCAGTTTTTGACTTGTATCTCTGAAACTAAAGCAAATGTATAACGGTTGCATTATTTCATGCATCAATTGTAAATAAAAATATCAGGTGAGCGACACAGGCTCCTTGGAGCCTCTAGTATTTGTTAGGCATTAAAATCAGTTTTCACTGAAACAACAGATTGAAGCTTTATAACAAATTGGTCTAAAATTTCTTTTATTCCTATTTATATCCTAATGAAGTATATTTTAATAAGAATGTATAGTTATTGTAAATATACGTCTCCAATTTAGGATTTGACATAAAACATGCATCACATTAATTTCTGAATTGATTGCAACAGCAAATAGCTTTGATTTTAAAGCTGAAACTAATTTAAAATGTTTGTTTTTGTTACAGATTCTGCCTAAATATGTAAGACTCCTTTACCATGAAAGATGCTTCCATTGCAGATAGCACATTAGGATTAGTCACATGTAGGTTTTTATTCATAACAATTGTTCTTAAAACTATGTTTATATTTGTTAGGTAATAAAAATCAGTTTTTCCTGGAACAACAGCTTGAAATTTTATTACAAATTGGTCCTACATTACATTTATTGAAATATTCACTGTAATGAGATATATTTTAATAAGAATGTATAGTGATTGTAACAATTTTTGTCTCCAATTAAGGATTTGACATTACAACATGCATCACATTAATTTCAGAATTGATTGCAACAGCAAAAAGTCTGGATTAAAAGCTGAAATTAATGTTTATTTTTTTTGTTTTCATTACAGATACACCCTAAATATGTAAGACTCCTATACCATGAAAGATGCTTCCATTGCAGATGCACATTAGGATAAATCACATGTAGGTATTTGGTCATTACAATTTTCCTTCAAACTATATTTATATTTGTTAGGTAATAAAAATCAGTTTTTTCCTGAAATAACAGATTGAAGCTTTATAACAAATTGGTCTAAAATTTCTTTCATTCAAATTTATACTCTTAATGCTGAATATTTTAATAAGAACGTATAGTAATTGTAATTATATACTTTTCTCTATTTTGGGATTTAACATAAAACATGCATCACATTATTTTCTGAATTGATTGCAACAGCAAAGAGTCTGGATTTAAAGCGTAAACTAATTAATAATTTTTGTTTTTGTTACAGATTATACAGCCTTAATATGTAACACTCCTATACCATGAAAGATGCTTTCACACATTAGGATGTTGCACATGTAGGTATTTGGTCATTACATATGTTCTTAAAACTATGTTTATGTTTGTTAGGTAATAAAAATCCGTTTTTTCCTGAACAGTTTGACAAAAAGATGCTTTATGTTAAAATGGGTCTCGTAAAAGCAGACCTCTGCAGAGAGCAAACTTTAGATTTTGATATAACATTGATGAATTTAATGGGCGCTAATCTCGTAAAAGCAGATCCCCCAGCAGAGCTGATTACATAGTATGATAACTTGTGTTTATGGTAAAATGTATTTAGTTTTTTTGTCTGGCTCTATTTCATTATCAACCAATTTGAAACTTTATTACAAATTGGTCTCAAAAAAATTTCTTCAAATTTATACTCTAATGAAATATATTCTTAATGGAATGTATAGTAATTATAAATATTCTTGTCCAACATGCAAAGATTAAATTCTGAAAAAATTGCAACAGCAAATAGTCTGTATTTAAAGCTGATATTAATTTATAGTTTTTGTTAAAGATACATCTAAATATGTTGCACTCCTAGACAGAGAAGATGGATTCATGGCAGATAGGAAGAGTCAACATGTAAGTATTTGGTCATTACAATTGTACTTAAAACTATGTTAATATTTGGAAGTCAATAAAAATCTGTTTTCACTGAAACAATAGCTTAAAATTTTATTACAGATTGGTCTAAAATATCTTTTATTCGAATTTCAAATGTGGTATATTTTAATAAGAATGAAAGAGTAATTGTAAATTAATTGTCCGTAATTTAAGATTTGACATAAAACATGAATCACATTAATTTTTAAATTTTTTGAACAGCCATTAAATATTCTCTAAAGCTGATGCTAATTAAAATTTTTTCTTTTGTAACAGATACAGCCCAGATATGTTCCACTCCTACCCAATGAATATGGTTTCATGGTAGATGCACATTAGGATGTTTAACATGTAGGTAGTCATTACAATTGTACTTTAGACTATGTTTATATGTGTTGGGTAATAAATATCAGTTTTCTCGGGAACAACAGCTTAAATAAAATATTATTTCAAATTAGTGTACATATTTCTTTTGTTCAAATTTATAATCTAGTGAAGTAAATTTTAACATGAATGCGTAGTAATTTTAAAGATTCTTGTGTCCAATTTAGGATTTGACATAAAATATGAGTGACATTTATTTTATAATTGTTGCAACAGCCAATAGTCTCTATTTGAAGCTGATACTAATTGATGATTTGGTTTTGTTATAGATACAGCCGAAATATGTTACACTCCTAGACAATGAAGATGGTTTCATGGTAGATTGATCACACATCTGGATACGTAGCATGTAGGTATTTGGTATTTTTAATTGTACTTTAAACTATGTTTATATGGTTTGCAGGTAACAAAAATAAGTTTTCCCTGGAAGCTTAAATTAGATTTGATAACAAATTGATTTAAAATTTCTTCAATTCAAATTTATACTCTTATGAAGATTATTTTAATGATAATGTATAGAAATTGTTTATATACTTGTCTTCAAATTAGGATTTTTCATCAAAAATGCATCATATTAATTTTGAATTAATTGCAACAACCAATATTCTCTATTTAAAGCTGATACTGATTTAGAGTTTTTGTTTTTGTTACAGATAGACTAGATATGTTACCCTCCTAGACAATGAAGATGCTTTCATGGTATACAGCACACGAAGATTTGTATCATGTAGGTATTTGGTCATTATAATTGTACTTTTAACTCTTTTTATATGTGTTGGGTAACAAAAATCAGTTTTCCCGTTGAACAACAGTTTAAAATTTTATTACAAATTTGTCGAACATTTCTTTTATTCAAATATTTACTGTAATAAGTTAAGTAATTGTAAATATTCTAGTCTCCAATTTAGGATTTGACATAAAACATGCATCACATTAATTTCTGAATTGATTGCAACATCAAATATTCCCTATTTAAAGCTGATACTAATTTACAATTTTTGTTTTTGTTACAGATAACGCCTAAATATGTTACACTCTTCGACAATGAAAATGGTTTCATTGTAGATAGCACATTAGGATTAGTCACATGTAAGTATTTATTCATTACAATTTTTTTATTTAAACTAGGTTTATAAGCTCACCTGGCCCACAGGGCCAAGTGAGCTTTTCTCATCACTTGGCGTCCGTCGTCGTCCGTTAACTTTTACAAAAATCTCCTCTGAAACTACTGGGCCAAATTTAACCAAACTTGGCAACAATCATCACTAGGGTATCTAGTTTTAAAAATGTGTCCGATGACCCCGCCTGCCAACCAAGATGGCCGACATGGCTATAAATAGAACATAGGGGTAAAATGCAGTTTTTGGCTTATATCTCTGAAACTAAAGCATTTAGAGCAAATCTGACTATGGGTAAAAATGTTCATCAGGTTAAGATCTATCTGCCCTGAAATTTTCAGATGAATCAGACAACCCTTTGTTGGGTTGCTGCCCCTGAATTAGTAATTTTAAGGAAATTTTGCAGCTTTTTGTTATCTTGAATATTATTATAGATGGAGATAAACTGTAAACAGCCATTATGTTCAGCAAAGTCAGATCTACAAAGAAGTCAACATGACCAATATGGTCAATTGACCCCGTAAGGAGTTATTGCCCTTTAAAGTCAAATTTAACAATTATTCGTAAATTTTTGTAATCTTTTACAAAAATCTTCTCTCCTGAAACAACTGAGACAAAT
This sequence comes from Mytilus californianus, assembly GCF_021869535.1. Lineage (NCBI taxonomy): Eukaryota > Metazoa > Mollusca > Bivalvia > Mytilida > Mytilidae > Mytilus > Mytilus californianus. The sequence goes on along the minus strand of NW_026262679.1, from coordinate 51,202,776 downwards.
TTAACCAAACTTGGCCACAATCATCACTAGGGTATCTAGTTTAATAAATGTGTCCGATGACCCTGCCTGCCAACCAACATGTCAGACATGGCTAAAAATAGAACTTTGGGGGGAAAATGCAGTTTTTGACTTGTATCTCTGAAACTAAAGCAAATGTATAACGGTTGCATTATTTCATGCATCAATTGTAAATAAAAATATCAGGTGAGCGACACAGGCTCCTTGGAGCCTCTAGTATTTGTTAGGCATTAAAATCAGTTTTCACTGAAACAACAGATTGAAGCTTTATAACAAATTAGTCTAAAATTTCTTTTATTCCTATTTATATCCTAATGAAGTATATTTTAATAAGAATGTATAGTTATTGTAAATATACGTCTCCAATTTAGGATTTGACATAAAACATGCATCACATTAATTTCTGAATTGATTGCAACAGCAAATAGCTTTGATTTTGAAGCTGAAACTAATTTAAAATGTTTGTTTTTGTTACAGATTCTGCCTAAATATGTAAGACTCCTTTACCATGAAAGATGCTTCCATTGCAGATAGCACATTAGGATTAGTCACAGGTAGGTTTTTATTCATAACAATTGTTCTTAAAACTATGTTTATATTTGTTAGGTAATAAAAATCAGTTTTTCCTGGAACAACAGCTTGAAATTTTATTACAAATTGGTCCTACATTACATTTATTGAAATATTCACTGTAATGAGATATATTTTAATAAGAATGTATAGTGATTGTAACAATTTTTGTCTCCAATTAAGGATTTGACATTACAACATGCATCACATTAATTTCTGAATTGATTGCAACAGCAAAAAGTCTGGATTAAAAGCTGAAATTAATGTTTATTTTTTTTGTTTTCATTACAGATACACCCTAAATATGATAGACTCCTATACCATGAAAGATGCTTCCATTGCAGATGCACATTAGGATAAATCACATGTAGGTATTTGGTCATTACAATTTTCCTTCAAACTATATTTATATTTGTTAGGTAATAAAAATCAGTTTTTTCCTGAAATAACAGATTGAAGCTTTATAACAAATTGGTCTAAAATTTCTTTCATTCAAATTTATACTCTTAATGCTGAATATTTTAATAAGAACGTATAGTAATTGTAATTATATACTTTTCTCTATTTTGGGATTTAACATAAAACATGCATCACATTATTTTCTGAATTGATTGCAACAGCAAAGAGTCTGGATTTAAAGCGTAAACTAATTAATAATTTTTGTTTTTGTTACAGATTATACAGCCTTAATATGTAACACTCCTATACCATGAAAGATGCTTTCACACATTAGGATGTTGCACATGTAGGTATTTGGTCATTACAATTGTTCTTAAAACTATGTTTATGTTTGTTAGGTAATAAAAATCCGTTTTTTCCTGAACAGTTTGACAAAAAGATGCTTTATGTTAAAATGGGTCTCGTAAAAGCAGACCTCTGCAGAGAGCAAACTTTAGATTTTGATATAACATTGATGAATTTAATGGGCGCTAATCTCGTAAAAGCAGATCCCCCAGCAGAGCTGATTACATAGTATGATAACTTGTGTTTATGGTAAAATGTATTTAGTTTTTTTGTCTGGCTCTATTTCATTATCAACCAATTTGAAACTTTATTACAAATTGGTCTGAAAAAAATTTCTTCAAATTTATACTCTAATGAAATATATTCTTAATGGAATGTATAGTAATTATAAATATTCTTGTCCAACATGCAAAGATTAAATTCTGAAAAAATTGCAACAGCAAATAGTCTGTATTTAAAGCTGATATTAATTTATAGTTTTTGTTAAAGATACATCTAAATATGTTGCACTCCTAGACAGAGAAGATGGATTCATGGCAGATAGGAAGAGTCAACATGTAAGTATTTGGTCATTACAATTGTACTTAAAACTATGTTAATATTTGGAAGTCAATAAAAATCTGTTTTCACCGAAACAATAGCTTAAAATTTTATTACAGATTGGTCTAAAATATCTTTTATTCGAATTTCAAATGTGGTATATTTTAATAAGAATGAAAGAGTAATTGTAAATTAATTGTCCGTAATTTAAGATTTGACATAAAACATGAATCACATTAATTTTTAAATTTTTTGAACAGCCATTAAATATTCTCTAAAGCTGATGCTAATTTAAATTTTTTCTTTTGTAACAGATACAGCCCAGATATGTTCCACTCCTACCCAATGAATATGGTTTCATGGTAGATAGGAAGAGTCAACATGTAAGTATTTGGTCATTACAATTGTACTTAAAACTCTGTTAATATTTGGAAGTCAATAAAAATCTGTTTTCACCGAAACAATAGCTTAAAATTTTATTACAGATTGGTCTAAAATATCTTTTATTCGAATTTCAAATGTGGTATATTTTAATAAGAATGAAAGAGTAATTGTAAATTAATTGTCCGTAATTTAAGATTTGACATAAAACATGAATCACATTAATTTTTAAATTTTTTGAACAGCCATTAAATATTCTCTAAAGCTGATGCTAATTTAAATTTTTTCTTTTGTAACAGATACAGCCCAGATATGTTCCACTCCTACCCAATGAATATGGTTTCATGGTAGATGCACATTAGGATGTTTAACATGTAGGTAGTCATTACAATTGTACTTTAGACTATGTTTATATGTGTTGGGTAATAAATATCAGTTTTCTCGGGAACAACAGCTTAAATAAAATATTATTTCAAATTAGTGTACATATTTCTTTTGTACAAATTTATAATCTAGTGAAGTAAATTTTAACATGAATGCGTAGTAATTTTAAATATTCTTGTGTCCAATTTAGGATTTGACATAAAATATGAGTGACATTTATTTTATAATTGTTGCAACAGCCAATAGTCTCTATTTGAAGCTGATACTAATTGATGATTTGGTTTTGTTATAGATACAGCCGAAATATGTTACACTCCTAGACAATGAAGATGGTTTCATGGTAGATTGATCACACATCTGGATACGTAGCATGTAGGTATTTGGTATTTTTAATTGTACTTTAAACTATGTTTATATGGTTTGCAGGTAACAAAAATAAGTTTTCCCTGGAAGCTTAAATTAGATTTGATAACAAATTGATTTAAAATTTCTTCAATTCAAATTTATACTCTTATGAAGATTATTTTAATGATAATGTATAGAAATTGTTTATATACTTGTCTTCAAATTAGGATTTTTCATCAAAAATGCATCATATTAATTTTGAATTAATTGCAACAACCAATATTCTCTATTTAAAGCTGATACTGATTGAGAGTTTTTGTTTTTGTTACAGATAGACTAGATATGTTACCCTCCTAGACAATGAAGATGCTTTCATGGTATACAGCACACGAAGATTTGTATCATGTAGGTATTTGGTCATTATAATTGTACTTTTAACTCTTTTTATATGTGTTGGGTAACAAAAATCAGTTTTCCCGTTGAACAACAGTTTAAAATTTTATTACAAATTTGTCGAACATTTCTTTTATTCAAATATTTACTGTAATAAGTTAAGTAATTGTAAATATTCTAGTCTCCAATTTAGGATTTGACATAAAACATGCATCACATTAATTTCTGAATTGATTGCAACATCAAATATTCCCTATTTAAAGCTGATACTAATTTACAATTTTTGTTTTTGTTACAGATAACGCCTAAATATGTTACACTCTTCGACAATGAAAATGGTTTCATTGTAGATAGCACATTAGGATTAGTCACATGTAAGTATTTATTCATTACAATTTTTTTATTTAAACTAGGTTTATAAGCTCACCTGGCCCACAGGGCCAAGTGAGCTTTTCTCATCACTTGGCGTCCGTCGTCGTCCGTTAACTTTTACAAAAATCTCCTCTGAAACTACTGGGCCAAATTTAACCAAACTTGGCAACAATCATCACTAGGGTATCTAGTTTTAAAAATGTGTCCGATGACCCCGCCTGCCAACCAAGATGGCCGACATGGCTAAAAATAGAACAAAGGGGTAAAATGCAGTTTTTGGCTTATATCTCTGAAACTAAAGCATTTAGAGCAAATCTGACTATGGGTAAAAATGTTCATCAGGTTAAGATCTATCTGCCCTGAAATTTTCAGATGAATCAGACAACCCTTTGTTGGGTTGCTGCCCCTGAATTAGTAATTTTAAGGAAATTTTGCAGTTTTTTGTTATCTTGAATATTATTATAGATGGAGATAAACTGTAAACAGCCATTATGTTCAGCAAAGTCAGATCTACAAAGAAGTCAACATGACCAATATGGTCAATTGACCCCGTAAGGAGTTATTGGCCTTTAAAGTCAAATTTAACAATTATTCGTAAATTTTTGTAATCTTTTACAAAAATCTTCTCTCCTGAAACAACTGAGACAAATTTAACCAAACTTGGCCACAATCATCACTAGGGTATCTAGTTTGATAAATGTGTCCGATGACCCTGCCTGCCAACCAACATGTCAGACATGGCTAAAAATAGAACTTTGGGGGAAAATGCAGTTTTTGACTTGTATCTCTGAAACTAAAGCAAATGTATAACGGTTGCATTATTTCATGCATCAATTGTAAATAAAAATATCAGGTGAGCGACACAGGCTCCTTGGAGCCTCTAGTATTTGTTAGGCATTAAAATCAGTTTTCACTGAAACAACAGATTGAAGCTTTATAACAAATTGGTCTAACATTTCTTTTATTCCTATTTATATCCTAATGAAGTATATTTTAATAAGAATGTATAGTTATTGTAAATATACGTCTCCAATTTAGGATTTGACATAAAACATGCATCACATTAATTTCTGAATTGATTGCAACAGCAAATAGCTTTGATTTTGAAGCTGAAACTAATTTAAAATATTTGTTTTTGTTACAGATTCTGCCTAAATATGTAAGACTCCTTTACCATGAAAGATGCTTCCATTGCAGATAGCACATTAGGATTAGTCACATGTAGGTTTTTATTCATAACAATTGTTCTTAAAACTATGTTTATATTTGTTAGGTAATAAAAATCAGTTTTTCCTGGAACAACAGCTTGAAATTTTATTACAAATTGGTCCTACATTACATTTATTGAAATATTCACTGTAATGAGATATATGTTAATGAGAATGTATAGTGATTGTAACAATTTTTGTCTCCAATTAAGGATTTGACATTACAACATGCATCACATTAATTTCTGAATTGATTGCAACAGCAAAAAGTCTGGATTAAAAGCTGAAATTAATGTTTATTTTTTTTGTTTTCATTACAGATACACCCTAAATATGATAGACTCCTATACCATGAAAGATGCTTCCATTGCAGATGCACATTAGGATAAATCACATGTAGGTATTTGGTCATTACAATTTTCCTTCAAACTATATTTATATTTGTTAGGTAATAAAAATCAGTTTTTTCCTGAAATAACAGATTGAAGCTTTATAACAAATTGGTCTAAAATTTCTTTCATTCAAATTTATACTCTTAATGCTGAATATTTTAATAAGAACGTATAGTAATTGTAATTATATACTTTTCTCTATTTTGGGATTTAACATAAAACATGCATCACATTATTTTCTGAATTGATTGCAACAGCAAAGAGTCTGGATTTAAAGCGTAAACTAATTAATAATTTTTGTTTTTGTTACAGATTATACAGCCTTAATATGTAACACTCCTATACCATGAAAGATGCTTTCACACATTAGGATGTTGCACATGTAGGTATTTGGTCATTACAATTGTTCTTAAAACTATGTTTATGTTTGTTAGGTAATAAAAATCCGTTTTTTCCTGAACAGTTTGACAAAAAGATGCTTTATGTTAAAATGGGTCTCGTAAAAGCAGACCTCTGCAGAGAGCAAACTTTAGATTTTGATATAACATTGATGAATTTAATGGGCGCTAATCTCGTAAAAGCAGATCCCCCAGCAGAGCTGATTACATAGTATGATAACTTGTGTTTATGGTAAAATGTATTTAGTTTTTTTGTCTGGCTCTATTTCATTATCAACCAATTTGAAACTTTATTACAAATTGGTCTGAAAAAAATTTCTTCAAATTTATACTCTAATGAAATATATTCTTAATGGAATGTATAGTAATTATGAATATTCTTGTCCAACATGCAAAGATTAAATTCTGAAAAAATTGCAACAGCAAATAGTCTGTATTTAAAGCTGATATTAATTTATAGTTTTTGTTAAAGATACATCTAAATATGTTGCACTCCTAGACAGAGAAGATGGATTCATGGCAGATAGGAAGAGTCAACATGTAAGTATTTGGTCATTACAATTGTACTTAAAACTATGTTAATATTTGGAAGTCAATAAAAATCTGTTTTCACCGAAACAATAGCTTAAAATTTTATTACAGATTGGTCTAAAATATCTTTTATTCGAATTTCAAATGTGGTATATTTTAATAAGAATGAAAGAGTAATTGTAAATTAATTGTCCGTAATTTAAGATTTGACATAAAACATGAATCACATTAATTTTTAAATTTTTTGAACAGCCATTAAATATTCTCTAAAGCTGATGCTAATTTAAATTTTTTCTTTTGTAACAGATACAGCCCAGATATGTTCCACTCCTACCCAATGAATATGGTTTCATGGTAGATAGGAAGAGTCAACATGTAAGTATTTGGTCATTACAATTGTACTTAAAACTCTGTTAATATTTGGAAGTCAATAAAAATCTGTTTTCACCGAAACAATAGCTTAAAATTTTATTACAGATTGGTCTAAAATATCTTTTATTCGAATTTCAAATGTGGTATATTTTAATAAGAATGAAAGAGTAATTGTAAATTAATTGTCCGTAATTTAAGATTTGACATAAAACATGAATCACATTAATTTTTAAATTTTTTGAACAGCCATTAAATATTCTCTAAAGCTGATGCTAATTTAAATTTTTTCTTTTGTAACAGATACAGCCCAGATATGTTCCACTCCTACCCAATGAATATGGTTTCATGGTAGATGCACATTAGGATGTTTAACATGTAGGTAGTCATTACAATTGTACTTTAGACTATGTTTATATGTGTTGGGTAATAAAAATCAGTTTTCTCGGGAACAACAGCTTAAATAAAATATTATTTCAAATTAGTGTACATATTTCTTTTGTACAAATTTATAATCTAGTGAAGTAAATTTTAACATGAATGCGTAGTAATTTTAAATATTCTTGTGTCCAATTTAGGATTTGACATAAAATATGAGTGACATTTATTTTATAATTGTTGCAACAGCCAATAGTCTCTATTTGAAGCTGATACTAATTGATGATTTGGTTTTGTTATAGATACAGCCGAAATATGTTACACTCCTAGACAATGAAGATGGTTTCATGGTAGATTGATCACACATCTGGATACGTAGCATGTAGGTATTTGGTATTTTTAATTGTACTTTAAACTATGTTTATATGGTTTGCAGGTAAAAAAATAAGTTTTCCCTGGAAGCTTAAATTAGATTTGATAACAAATTGATTTAAAATTTCTTCAATTCAAATTTATACTCTTATGAAGATTATTTTAATGATAATGTATAGAAATTGTTTATATACTTGTCTTCAAATTAGGATTTTTCATCAAAAATGCATCATATTAATTTTGAATTAATTGCAACAACCAATATTCTCTATTTAAAGCTGATACTGATTGAGAGTTTTTGTTTTTGTTACAGATAGACTAGATATGTTACCCTCCTAGACAATGAAGATGCTTTCATGGTATACAGCACACGAAGATTTGTATCATGTAGGTATTTGGTCATTATAATTGTACTTTTAACTCTTTTTATATGTGTTGGGTAACAAAAATCAGTTTTCCCGTTGAACAACAGTTTAAAATTTTATTACAAATTTGTCGAACATTTCTTTTATTCAAATATTTACTGTAATAAGTTAAGTAATTGTAAATATTCTAGTCTCCAATTTAGGATTTGACATAAAACATGCATCACATTAATTTCTGAATTGATTGCAACATCAAATATTCCCTATTTAAAGCTGATACTAATTTACAATTTTTGTTTTTGTTACAGATAACGCCTAAATATGTTACACTCTTCGACAATGAAAATGGTTTCATTGTAGATAGCACATTAGGATTAGTCACATGTAAGTATTTATTCATTACAATTTTTTTATTTAAACTAGGTTTATAAGCTCACTTGGCCCTGTGGGCCAAGTGAGCTTTTCTCATCACTTGGCGTCCGTCGTCGTCCGTTAACTTTTACAAAAATCTCCTCTGAAACTACTGGGCCAAATTTAACCAAACTTGGCAACAATCATCACTAGGGTATCTAGTTTTAAAAATGTGTCCGATGACCCCGCCTGCCAACCAAGATGGCCGACATGGCTAAAAATAGAACAAAGGGGTAAAATGCAGTTTTTGGCTTATATCTCTGAAACTAAAGCATTTAGAGCAAATCTGACTATGGGTAAAAATGTTCATCAGGTTAAGATCTATCTGCCCTGAAATTTTCAGATGAATCAGACAACCCTTTGTTGGGTTGCTGCCCCTGAATTAGTAATTTTAAGGAAATTTTGCAGTTTTTTGTTATCTTGAATATTATTATAGATGGAGATAAACTGTAAACAGCCATTATGTTCAGCAAAGTCAGATCTACAAAGAAGTCAACATGACCAATATGGTCAATTGACCCCATAAGGAGTTATTGCCCTTTAAAGTCAAATTTAACAATTATTCGTAAATTTTTGTAATCTTTTACAAAAATCTTCTCTCCTGAAACAACTGAGACAAATTTAACCAAACTTGGCCACAATCATCACTAGGGTATCTAGTTTAATAAATGTGTCCGATGACCCTGCATGCCAACCAACATGTCAGACATGGCTAAAAATAGAACTTTGGGGGAAAATGCAGTTTTTGACTTGTATCTCTGAAACTAAAGCAAATGTATAACGGTTGCATTATTTCATGCATCAATTGTAAATAAAAATATCAGGTGAGCGACACAGGCTCCTTGGAGCCTCTAGTATTTGTTAGGCATTAAAATCAGTTTTCACTGAAACAACAGATTGAAGCTTTATAACAAATTGGTCTAACATTTCTTTTATTCCTATTTATATCCTAATGAAGTATATTTTAATAAGAATGTATAGTTATTGTAAATATACGTCTCCAATTTAGGATTTGACATAAAACATGCATCACATTAATTTCTGAATTGATTGCAACAGCAAATAGCTTTGATTTTGAAGCTGAAACTAATTTAAAATATTTGTTTTTGTTACAGATTCTGCCTAAATATGTAAGACTCCTTTACCATGAAAGATGCTTCCATTGCAGATAGCACATTAGGATTAGTCACATGTAGGTTTTTATTCATAACAATTGTTCTTAAAACTATGTTTATATTTGTTAGGTAATAAAAATCAGTTTTTCCTGGAACAACAGCTTGAAATTTTATTACAAATTGGTCCTACATTACATTTATTGAAATATTCACTGTAATGAGATATATGTTAATAAGAATGTATAGTGATTGTAACAATTTTTGTCTCCAATTAAGGATTTGACATTACAACATGCATCACATTAATTTCTGAATTGATTGCAACAGCAAAAAGTCTGGATTAAAAGCTGAAATTAATGTTTATTTTTTTTGTTTTCATTACAGATACACCCTAAATATGATAGACTCCTATACCATGAAAGATGCTTCCATTGCAGATGCACATTAGGATAAATCACATGTAGGTATTTGGTCATTACAATTTTCCTTCAAACTATATTTATATTTGTTAGGTAATAAAAATCAGTTTTTTCCTGAAATAACAGATTGAAGCTTTATAACAAATTGGTCTAAAATTTCTTTCATTCAAATTTATACTCTTAATGCTGAATATTTTAATAAGAACGTATAGTAATTGTAATTATATACTTTTCTCTATTTTGGGATTTAACATAAAACATGCATCACATTATTTTCTGAATTGATTGCAACAGCAAAGAGTCTGGATTTAAAGTGTAAACTAATTAATAATTTTTGTTTTTGTTACAGATTATACAGCCTTAATATGTAACACTCCTATACCATGAAAGATGCTTTCACACATTAGGATGTTGCACATGTAGGTATTTGGTCATTACAATTGTTCTTAAAACTATGTTTATGTTTGTTAGGTAATAAAAATCCGTTTTTTCCTGAACAGTTTGACAAAAAGATGCTTTATGTTAAAATGGGTCTCGTAAAAGCAGACCTCTGCAGAGAGCAAACTTTAGATTTTGATATAACATTGATGAATTTAATGGGCGCTAATCTCGTAAAAGCAGATCCCCCAGCAGAGCTGATTACATAGTATGATAACTTGTGTTTATGGTAAAATGTATTTAGTTTTTTTGTCTGGCTCTATTTCATTATCAACCAATTTGAAACTTTATTACAAATTGGTCTCAAAAAAATTTCTTCAAATTTATACTCTAATGAAATATATTCTTAATGGAATGTATAGTAATTATAAATATTCTTGTCCAACATGCAAAGATTAAATTCTGAAAAAATTGCAACAGCAAATAGTCTGTATTTAAAGCTGATATTAATTTATAGTTTTTGTTAAAGATACATCTAAATATGTTGCACTCCTAGACAGAGAAGATGGATTCATGGCAGATAGGAAGAGTCAACATGTAAGTATTTGGTCATTACAATTGTACTTAAAACTATGTTAATATTTGGAAGTCAATAAAAATCTGTTTTCACCGAAACAATAGCTTAAAATTTTATTACAGATTGGTCTAAAATATCTTTTATTCGAATTTCAAATGTGGTATATTTTAATAAGAATGAAAGAGTAATTGTAAATTAATTGTCCGTAATTTAAGATTTGACATAAAACATGAATCACATTAATTTTTAAATTTTTTGAACAGCCATTAAATATTCTCTAAAGCTGATGCTAATTTAAATTTTTTCTTTTGTAACAGATACAGCCCAGATATGTTCCACTCCTACCCAATGAATATGGTTTCATGGTAGATAGGAAGAGTCAACATGTAAGTATTTGGTCATTACAATTGTACTTAAAACTCTGTTAATATTTGGAAGTCAATAAAAATCTGTTTTCACCGAAACAATAGCTTAAAATTTTATTACAGATTGGTCTAAAATATCTTTTATTCGAATTTCAAATGTGGTATATTTTAAAAAGAATGAAAGAGTAATTGTAAATTAATTGTCAGTAATTTAAGATTTGACATAAAACATGAATCACATTAATTTTTAAATTTTTTGAACAGCCATTAAATATTCTCTAAAGCTGATGCTAATTTAAATTTTTTCTTTTGTAACAGATACAGCCCAGATATGTTCCACTCCTACCCAATGAATATGGTTTCATGGTAGATGCACATTAGGATGTTTAACATGTAGGTAGTCATTACAATTGTACTTTAGACTATGTTTATATGTGTTGGGTAATAAATATCAGTTTTCTCGGGAACAACAGCTTAAATAAAATATTATTTCAAATTAGTGTACATATTTCTTTTGTTCAAATTTATAATCTAGTGAAGTAAATTTTAACATGAATGCGTAGTAATTTTAAATATTCTTGTGTCCAATTTAGGATTTGACATAAAATATGAGTGACATTTATTTTATAATTGTTGCAACAGCCAATAGTCTCTATTTGAAGCTGATACTAATTGATGATTTGGTTTTGTTATAGATACAGCCGAAATATGTTACACTCCTAGACAATGAAGATGGTTTCATGGTAGATTGATCACACATCTGGATACGTAGCATGTAGGTATTTGGTATTTTTAATTGTACTTTAAACTATGTTTATATGGTTTGCAGGTAACAAAAATAAGTTTTCCCTGGAAGCTTAAATTAGATTTGATAACAAATTGATTTAAAATTTCTTCAATTCAAATTTATACTCTTATGAAGATTTTTGTCGAGCCTTAGACTTTAGTCGAAAAAGCGAGACATAGCGATCCTACATTCCGTCGGCGTCGTCGTCATTGTCGTTGTCGTCGTCCACAAATATTCACTCTGTGGTTAAAGTTTTTGAAATTTTAATAACTTTCTTAAACTATCCTGGATTTCTACCAAACTTGGACAGAAGCTTGTTTGTGATCATAAGATAGTATCCAGAAGTAAATTTTGTAAAAATAAAATTCCTGTTTTTCCGTATTTTACTTGTAAATGGACTTAGTTTTTCTGCCAGGAAACAATACATTCACTCTGTGGTTAAAGTTTTTAAAATTTTAATAACTTTCTTAAACTATCCTGGATTTGTACATTACATGGACAGAAGCTTGTTTATGATCATAAGATAGTATCCAGAAGTAAATTTGTTAAAAAAAAAAATTTCTTTTTTCCGTATTTTACTTATAAATGGACTTAGTTTTTCTGCCAGGAAACAATACATTCACTCTGTGGTTAAAGTTTTTAAAATTTTAATAACTTTCTTAAACTATCCTGGATTTGTACCAAATTTTGGACAGAAGCTTGTTTATGATCAAAAGCTAGTATCTAGAAGGAAATTTTGTTAAAATTTGTACCTGTTTATCTGTATTTTACTTATAAATGGACTTAGTTTTTCTTCCAGTTAACATTAAATAAAGTTTTTAAAACATTTATTAGATTCATAAACTATCCTGGATTTATACCAAACTTTGACAGAAGCTTCTTACAATCAAAAGATAGTATCTAAAGGAATATTTTTATTGATTTTTTCCTCATTTTTGTTGAGCCTACAATTAACAGCAAAACCCATTAATTTTTACAATTAATTTATGTTTTACAATCACTATACATTCTTATTTTCTTATTAAAATATATCTCATTACAGTGAATATTTCAATAATTTTTGTTTTTGTTACAGATTATACAGCCTTAATATGTAACACTCCTATACCATGAAAGATGCTTTCACACATTAGGATGTTGCACATGTAGGTATTTGGTCATTACAATTGTTCTTAAAACTATGTTTATGTTTGTTAGGTAATAAAAATCCGTTTTTTCCTGAACAGTTTGACAAAAAGATGCTTTATGTTATAATGGGTCTCGTAAAAGCAGACCTCTGCAGAGAGCAAACTTTAGATTTTGATATAACATTGATGAATTTAATGGGCGCTAATCTCGTAAAAGCAGAGCTGATTACATAGTATGATAACTTGTGTTTATGATAAAATGTATTTAGTTTTTGTCGAGCCTGCGACTTTTGTCGCAGAAAGCTCGACATAGGGATAGTGATCCGGCGGCGGCGTTAGCTAACTTCTTAAAAGCTTTATATTTTAGAAGGTGGAAGGTCTGGATGCTTCATACTTTGTATATGGATACCTCATGTTACGAAATTTCTGTCAGTCACATGTCCAATGTCCTTGACCTCATTTTCATGGTTCAGTGACTACTTGAAAAAAAAGTTAAGATTGTACTTTAATTGTACTTTAGACTATGTTTATATGTGTTGGGTAATAAATATCAGTTTTCCCTGGAACAACAGCTTAAATAAAATTCTATTTCAAATTAGTGTACATATTTCTTTTGTTCAAATTTATAATCTAGTGAAGTAAATTTTCAAATATTTACTGTACTGAGGTGTATTTTTAATAAAAATATAAAGTAATTGTAAGTATACTAGTCTCCAATTTAGGATTTGACATAAAACATGCATCACATTAATTTCTGAATTGATTGGTTTTTTTTTACAGATGCAACTTATATGATGTTTCAGTAGTAGAAGGTGCAGCATGGCAGCAGAAGATGTTAAATTGAGAATCGTGAAGAGACAGTTTAATTCTTTAGAGAATAAATAAGATTATAGTTTATAGATGAAGATTATAAAAATCTTTAATGTTCAAAATATCAGATGAGAATTTGCCAAGTGCCCTCAATATGGCTACAATGATATAACAATCATAATTAAAAATGTATTGTAAACCTCTTTTTCAATATTCATATTAAAGAAAGTAGATTGTCAATTTAGATATTTACTTATTTACCTGAATTTTTTATTAAGTAATTTGGACAATATGACTTTATTTAGATTTTTTGAAATTCAAGTTCAAAATGTATATACATCAGATAGTTTTGGTTTGCCAGCAACTTCCATTGTATAGCCAAAAGATCAATTGTTGGTTGTAATTAAGGCCAGCTCTAAATAAGATCTTAAAATAGAAACTATCTTCAAATTTGACAAGTTACCATATCTACATATGAATAAATTAGAATAGTCTGTAAATATTCTGTATTTTCCTTTTTGCATCATCTTTTGAGTAACCAAATCAGAACACCCAGTTTGGTGAAATACTTTTTCCTGTTGTATCTATCATTGCTTTTGTAAGATAAAAACAAAAATGTATATGCAGTTTTGTTAAATATATATAAATTAAAAATTAAAAAAAAAATCAAATTCAAATTAACACAAACAAAATTGACTTTAACTTATGGTTTAGTTCATGCACCCTTTAATGTATATCTTAAAAGTTTTGTTGTGGACTAAGCAAATATCAAATTATCATTTCAGAAGTACATTTTGCTTGCATGGTATCATCTTCACTAACATTTAACATAGTGGGTTTCGGAGTTACTGAGGTAGTTCTTATTGAGGTGTTTCTTGTTTTTTTCTATGGAGGAATCAGTGGTTTCTATGTCTTCAGGATATGGTTTTGTCATTCAAAGGGAACTGTCAATGTAATTCTGAAATGATATACATTTGGTATTTTATTGTCATTGAAAAAGAAACAGTATCAGTGCATGAACATTTGAACTGTGAATATATAATATTTAAACTTTATAATTTATAATTTTTAAATCGATTTTGGAAAGTTATTGTATCAAAATTAAATTGTATTTGACACAGTTTGATGGATGGAAATTGAAAATTAGAAAAACTTGGAAAACAAAATTCCAAATATAAATTTCTGCTTCATTAAAACATTTGGTTAAATGGATCTGCAAAATCACTGATAGCTAACATGGTTAATCCACTTAATTAGATAGTGTCGTTAAGTATAGTCTAATGGATCCTGTTGATATCCTTTTAAAAGTATTAATGTATTATAAATTATATTCCTAAATCTAACATGTCAGACGCGAGAGACCCCCCCTTTGTTATAGAGGGATCGCCCTTGCATCAGTGTCTTACAAATTGTACTGTAATATACTGAACTATAGATTAGCTCAGTGGGTAGATGATAACAATGTACTGGTTGAGGAACAGAATGGTTTATGACAACTTTGTAGTACAATAGACCAATTATCTACTCTTACTAATTTGATAAATGTGAGAAAAACACTTCCTAAATTAATCTTTTGCGCCTTTATATTGATTTTAAAAAGGCTTACGACACTACACAGAGATATTTTATGGTATAAACTAGATAAAATTGGTGTTGCACAGACTTTTTGTTCTGCTATTAAGTCAATTTATACAAATGTTCTGTAAGAATAAACGATCATTTCACAGACTGGTTTGATGTAAACACTGGCTTGAAACAAGGATGTCCCTTGTCGCTCATTTTGTTCAACTTGTATATTAATGATTGAGTAACATTTCTTAAGTCCTTTGACTGCGGAATAGATATTGGTGATGAAAAACTGTATTTTATTATATGCTGATGATGTTATTATAGCAAACGATGAAAAAGAGCTACAACTTTTGGTAAATGCTTTTTCTACATGATTTGAAGACAATTGTATGACAATTAATACAAACAAGAGTAACATTGTACAATTTAGACCACCATCTATACCTAGATATGATGTAATTTTTAATTGTAATGGTCATACTATAAAGTCTTCTAGTAATGATACTTGGTCTCATTTTAAACAAGCATTTAGACTATAATATCACTGCAAAAGCCGTTGCATCTTCAGCAAATAGAACTTTAAGGATGGTAATAGCCAAGTGTAAACTTTAAGGGGGTGTCTGTTTCGATGTATTTGTAAAATTATATGAAAGTTTGGTTTGTCCTATAATAGAATATGAAAAGGTATATGGGGTGTAAAAAGATATTCTTGTATAAATTCCATACATAATGGGGCCTGTAGATTTTCTAGAAGTAGAAAAATATGCACCAAATGCTGCAGTTACTGGAGACTTGGGTATTATTGTATTATACGTTGATAATTTTATTTTAAATTGCATTTTGATTTGTCAATACACACGTTTTAAGGTGTAGGTCAGCACCTGACCCTGGAGACGGGATTGCGCACTTGGCATCCACTGACACAGGTTTCTAGAGCTTTTTGATCGATTATATCGTTTTTTATCTCTAGTTGTTCCTGGCCGGCCTTGACTGTCTATGAAGGGGTGCATTTAGTCAAAAGTTGGTTTTGGTGTATTTGGAAAATCATGGAAGTATTATATTTTACTTCCATGGGATAATATATACATAGGAATTGTATGATTTTGAATTATATATACATAATTTGTGAATATTTATAATACAATCTGGCGTCCATCGAGCATGACGGGCTGTCGGAAAACTAAGATTATGTTTGCATTGTTTATATTTGGCACAAGTATGTAGTTAATACCACCTATTTTTGATAAGCAGTGGAAAATTATCTGAACTGAATTCAAGTCATTTATCGTGTCCTGAAAATATGGACACAAATTATGTTGTTAAACTTTTAATGTCAAAATGCATTTCATTCACAGAAGTGCTTTTCTCAAATTTAGATGTGGTGTTGCTCCACTAAGGATTTAAACTGGGAAATATGAAAATTATTGTTTTAGCGTGGGCCATATATGTTATAGTTTCATTGAAGACGAAGCTTATGTTTTATTAAGATGTCCTCTTTATGAAGATTTTAGATGATAACCAAAAGTTAGTGTTTTTATTCTCAGATGTGTTATTCTCAGATGTAAATATGATACATGTGTGTTCCAAAACCTGTTATTTGAATTTAAAAAGGTGTTGAAATTTTATATATGGTAAATACATGTAGTACTTTATTTCATATTGTTTAATGTATTATATCTATGCATTTTAATAGTCTTATAATTCTGTATAGAATGGCT
This sequence comes from Mytilus californianus, assembly GCF_021869535.1. NCBI lineage: Eukaryota > Metazoa > Mollusca > Bivalvia > Mytilida > Mytilidae > Mytilus > Mytilus californianus. The sequence goes on along the minus strand of NW_026262679.1, from coordinate 51,185,740 downwards.
CATTTTATTTAGTATTGTTTTACAATGTATAAATATCGATTGTAATTGTCGAGAGAGGAGACAGTCATAAAACATTGAATTAATTGAATTGAGTTTGTTAGTATTACAATCAATATTTGTGTATGCCTCGCACAAAAATGTGCAAGCAGGGCCGTACTGGACATTTTCAGTTATCAAGGGTTTTTTTTTTTATAACAAACACAGAGATCTGGTATCCAGGAAATTAAAATGAATCAACAATACTTTCATGTATTTTGTACAATAATATTTTTTCTAATTACACCTTGCTCATGATGCAGATCTGTCTTCATCTAATACTATGATGATGTACTACAGTGGCATAAAAGTAGTTACGATAGGTTTAGGAAGTGTCATTTTGGTATTTATCATGATGCATTAGAATTAAATTTCCCCATGTTTCAAGGAATAACATTGAAAAATAATTTATAGCCAACACTTCTGGCCAGCAGTCTGTTTTGAATAATAAGGATTTCTTTAAAACTGTTCAAGTATACCTCCTTTGACAATCTTCCTAGCATTGGGTATTGGAATTTTTCAATTTTTTACCAACTACATTTTCAGTTTTTAGTTGGTTGTTCCATGTCGGCGGGGTCGTCGATGATAGAATTTTTGCCATTATTTGATATTTCACATAAAATACAAAGAGCATTTCATCAATTATAATTGCTACGATTTTCTTTATGTATTTATGCTTATCCATGTATGCATGTTTATTGTTTTAATGAAGATAAAATCCGATGTCCAGTTTATCGGCAATATGAATATATTATTTGTTTTGTTTAAGCCAAGGATTTGGAAAGATTCGTAAATGATTTTTTTTTTTTTTACAAAAACTATGTTACAGCTCATTAACCCCTTCCATGGTGATGCATATGTTCATCCATCCCTTTGTCCTGTCTCAAGTTTGCTTTCCACTCCGATTAGTTACAATTTGCCTAATGTCATGGACAACAATAAAATGTAGGTCAAGTTCGATTTTGTCTTAGTTACCTTTAGAGGTGTAATATTACCATTGTTTTCCCCCATTAGTCTTTGTTAAATTTGCACTCTTCTAAAAATTTATCTTTGTTCCAAATAAAGAAATACTTGGCTTTAATCAAGTTTTATTCTTTCTAGCTGTATGGCTACAGACAAAATTTCAAATAACATGTCATTGCATATACGATGATTACCATCGCTGGAAGTTCACCAATCAAATGTTCTCCCCTTTTTTCCTGTGTACAAGCTTTTGTAACCATGTAACCTCAAGATTCCTAAATAGTCTATAGAAACACCAAACTAGATGCTCTGACGATCCTGTGTCGCTCACCTGGTTCTACTTTGGTTGTGGAAATCATGTAAAAATAGATTAAAATCATAACAGATACCCTAATAATAATTGAGACCACGTTTGCTACAAAGTAACACTTGGTCAGCACCTCATAAGGAACATTCATGCCATGTTTGGTTTCATTACATTCAGTGGTTCTTCAAAAGCAGACTTTTGTATGTATTTCACATAGGGTCCTTTGTTAAACTAAGTTCCCCGCTGGAAACCATCTTGGATAATTGATTGGCTACAAAGTAACAACACTTGGTCAGCGCCTCATTAGGAACATTCATTTCATGTTTGGTTTCATTCCATTCAGTGTTTCTCTAAAAGAAAACATTTGTATGTATTGTCCATATGGTCCTATGTTAAACGAAGCCCCCCTCTGGCGGGCATCTTGGATGATGGATCAGCTACAAAGTAACAACACTTGGTCAAAACCTCATAAGGAATATTCATGCAATGTTTGGTTTCATTCCAATTAATGATCCTTAGAAGAAGTTCAAAATGTAAAAAGTTACGACGACGGACGACGGACGCCAAGTGATGAGAAAAGCTCACTTGGCCTTTTAGGCCAGGTGAGCTAATAAAAAAAGAATGGTGCTTTGAAACACCCAAGCTGTGATTATGACTCGGAATTTTTTTTTACTGCAATGAAATGTTGGATAAATTGCCTTCAACTGGCAAATTCAAGGGGATATTTTTTTCGAACCTTCTTCGTATGCAACCGGATGTGACGTACTATAATTTGGTAGTATTACACCTGTATTATGGGTTTCATCTTTTTTATGATAATACTGCATGCTCGCATCTTTTGAAACAAACACGGGTCTAGTTTGCTTTTGATATGGTTTTGACATTTATCCTTCAAAAGACCTGCCTTGGAATTGCTTAAAAACTACATTTCTTTGCATTCTGGATGGTGATTCATGATAGTACCACTTGATCCAATCCTTAGAAATTTGTTCAGTTTCATTGATCATCGAGTACAGGTGATCAATGTCAATGTCCACATAAATGGTTTTGACATTGACAGTACACTTTGACAGTACATTGAGTGTCCTTTAGCCTGAGTTACCTTATTTATTTATTCTCATCACTGTGTGCGTCGTTGTTAATTTTAGAAAAAATATCTCTGAAACTGCTAGGCCAAATTTAACCAAACTTGACCAAACTATTCATTGGGGTATCTAGTTGAGCGCTTTCCAACCAACATGGTCGACATGGCTTACAATAGAACATAGGTGTCAAATGCAAATCTGTTTTATCTTGAAAACTCTTAATAAATAGAGAAAATCTTCATTTTTGCCTTTTATCTTGAAAACTAAAATAAATAGAAACTTTAAAAGCAGAAAATACTAGCAAGATCTACAAATAGAAAAGTCAACATGGCTGAAGTTGTCTTGGCGATTTCTTATTTAAGTAATTGCGACCCTTTTCGGATGATTAATGCATTTTGTGGGCGGTTTGTTAATATAGTAAAACTCTTCACAGAGGTGAAAATATTTTTATTGCACCTTTTTGTATGTCCAAAATAGGGGGCATTGTTCTTTGAACCACAAAAATAAACCTTGTAGCCTCCAGTTTCCATAATTTTTATATAGAAATAACCTTGTGTCCATTTGTTTCCGCCTGTATCCTTTGTTTCTTTAATTCTTAATAATATATGGAAAAAGATTTGAGTCCACTTGTGTCCGCTATTTATATATAAAGAGGTAGGGCCAATTTCCCCTGAAATTTCTTCACAGAAGGGCCAATTTCAAAAAGTGCTGAAAGGATAAAATTAACGATAAAAACATGAAATAGAAATGTTTTTTGGTCAATATCTCGATTTTTATGTATTATGTTATTTCTGGAAAATAGTTAATTTAACCTCAAAAAAAGGATGAAAGTCAAATATGAGGAATTTACCGTTTTTTTAGGTTGGAAAAACAGGGAATCCCCCTAGAAGGACACTTCAAACCAAAACATAGTTATGTTTTTTTTTGTTGTTGTAATTTATACAACTTTTCCTCTCAAAAATGAAATTGGTTTAGTGTGTCCTTTATACCTAAAAAACTTTTTTAATAAAAAGTGGAACATCGCTAAATTTTACCTATATAGATGCTTAATATCATGTTTTCAAGAGTCGCCGTGGCTCCATCGGTAGCGCTTAAAACTGTAAATAATGGATTGTTTTTAAGATGGGGTTCAAATCTCACGCCAATTTTTCTCATTTTTTATGTTGAAATATTAAAATGTTATGTTTCTATCACATTTTTTCGGATGTTTGTTTAATTCAAAGAGTCACACTGAAGTAGGTGCTTACAAGTACATAACCAATAACACGAGAATTGATTATAAGCCCAAATGCTGTGTGTGTTATACACATAACGAAAAAAGGCCATAGCAGAAAAATTTCAAAACAACAAAAATATTTTTTCTAAATCTTGAACAAGAACGTTTTAGAAAATGGTATGATTTGTAAAAAATGCAGACAATAATTTTATCGCCAATCCACCAACTGTGTAGATACTAGTTCTGGCATTGTTACATAGGTTCCGGTGTAGGTACTAAGTCATCAGAAAATGAAACAACACCACAGAAAAAATCAATTACACTACCAATCGTGACTGTAGGTAAAACATTAAGAAAGTGTTGAATCTGTATCACAACATAGGGTCGATCCATTTGGTACAATGCCATGCAGAAAAGACCAGATTACATGTGTTTGTTACGCAAGCCGTTCTAGTACCAACTGGTGTAAGCTGTTGTCCGGTTCATATAGACGGTAAACCTTAAAAGCTGGAACAGTGTATAGATATAGATACATCCAGATTGAGGAAAACAACATCCCAGTTAAATGCGTCCGATATTTTTTGGCTTAATGGCATTAAAACAGAGACCGATCTTGAATTAGATTAGCTGATTTATATCAGATAATTAGATTATTAAATGTTTCTCGTATTTATATTCAACCTCCTTTTTTAGGCGCCACGTAGGGGCATTCAGTTTTTCGGTCTGTGCGTCAGTTCGTTCGTTCGTCCGTCCGTCCCTTCGTTCGTCCGTCTGTTCGTTCGTCCGTCTGTCCAGTTTCAGGTTAAAGTTTTTGGTCATGGTAGTTTTTGATGAAGTGGAAGTCCAACCAACTTGAAACTTAGTACACTTGATCCCTATGATATGATCTTTCTCATTTTAAGGCTAAATTACAGTTTTTATCCCAATTTCATAGTTCACTGAACATAGAAAATGATAGTACGAGTGGGGCATCCGTGTACTATGGACACATTCTTGTTTAATATTTTGTTAGTTTTAAGTTAAACAAAGCTGTGAAATACGTGTACGCTACAAATCACCTACCAACATTAACACGCTAACTGAAGCACCATGTTTTTTTTAATACAAAACTAATTTTGAATATCTATTAGTTGATACTTCATATTTTAATGCTCCTCAGGGGCATTTACAAACAAAATATTGGTTTTGATAAACAAAAAAAATCAATAGTCTTGGCCTTGATTATTGTAGGAATACCTGTTCAAGGTATGAAAGTAGATGATGTGACGTGTTTTCATATACTATAATTAGTATCTATCGGGCTATTTAAAAACATGATTTAGCTAGCTAATCAAATGAAAAAAACTCATTGGAAAATTTCCCTACCTCTTTATCGCGGTGTCTAGATTTGTACTAATTTGTTTACCCCATACATATACGTGTATCCTGGACACCAAATGCACGCTAACTATATTTTGCATCGAAAATAAGACATATCTAGCCATTCATTACAAAGGATTTTAAAATTAGTGTATTCAGATTCTTTTCAAAGGTCAGTTTTATGCCTCTTTCAATTTTCTATTTTTACAACGTTTGTTCGGTTTTAGGGGTTGAAAATGGATCCAAAACAGAACTTCTGTCAAAATTATAATTATTTGTTTATGCCTTTTCAATCCAATTGCGTAATGCACGTGTTTTTAATCTTAAATTCTAATTCGTAAACTCAAACGAACATAAAATATTTATCAAATAACCACAAACTCTCAAATAGGAGACACCACTTGCAGAGACAAGCGCTCATTGTCGAGCCTTCGACATTTGTCGAAAAAGCGAGACATAGCGATCCTACATTCCGTCGTCGGCGTCGTCGTCGTCGTCGGCGGCGGCGTCCACAAATATTCACTCTGTGGTTAAAGTTTTTTGAATTTTAATAACTTTCTTAAACTATCCTGGATTTCTACCAAACTTGGACAGAAGCTTGTTTATGATCATAAGATAATATTCAAAAGTAAATTTTGTAAAAAAAAAATATATATTTTTTTCAGTATTTTACTTATAAATGAACTCAGTTTTTCTGCCAGTTAACATTACATTCACTCTGTGGTTAAAGTTTTTAAAATTTTAACAACTTTCTTAAACTATCTTGGATGTGTACCAAACTTAGACAGAAGCTTGTTTATGATTAATAGCTAGTATCTAGAAGGAAATTTTGTTAAAAATTTGTTCCATTTTTTCCTTATTTTTACTTATAAATGGACTTAGTTTTTCTTCCAGTTAACATGACATACAGTCAGCGGCTGCAGTTTAAGTTTTTAAAATATTTATTAGATTCATAAACTATCCTGGATTTTTACCAAACTTGGACAGAAGCTACTTACAATCAAAAGATAGTATAGAGAGGAATATTTTTATTAATTTTTTTCCTCATTTTTTTAAGCCTGCGATTAACAGCAAAAATGGGCGAGACACTGGGTTCCGCGGAACCCTTACGAATTTTTTTTATTATGAGTATTATGATGTGGAAAGTTCGTGTGAATACACCGAAATTAAGCAGCTGGTACTGTACACTTTGACTGCAATGGCTCTAATGACTTGAAACCAACTTATTTCACTCGTGCATGAACTCAATATCCAAATGAAACCGACCTTACTATAAATAACCAAACACGTGTCAACTATAAACAAACAACATTTTTACATGTTCGATTTTTGTACAACTTTGATAAATACATTGTCAGAAACATTAGTCATTTTGCATAGATATACTTTTCATTCGCAATGTCTCCAAAACCACCGAATGAGATTATCTTCCAAGAATCATCAATGCTATCTTACATGTACATCGATTAATGAACCCGAGGTCTTATCAAAATTCAAAGTTCAAAATTCTTTATTTAACCTCAGACACCTTGAGTGTTTAAGAGGACAATAAACAAACATTAAATACATAAATGATGGCAGGCGAGAATGTAAAAATACAGAGAACATACACCCAGATCGAAAATATGATATCATGTTTCAACAAATTATTAAGTGCTATAAAAGCACAATCTGAAACATGATTTTTCTAAAAAATACTTCGAGATTTTTTTCAGGAACAAGGACAGATTTTTGTATAGTCGAACATGACATAATGATAACGTATTTTTCATTTTATATCTCATTTGGATTTGTACTATTAGTAACTAGGTACATATTTTTTCGAAGTTGTTCAAGTGGTGGAAATGCACATTGGAATAAATAATCAATTCATTCCTGATTCCGTTTTTTCAAATGTTACATATTCTTTTCTCTTTAGGTATCGTGGCCCATCTTTCAGTTTCTACAGGAAATCTAATATTTGCACATCTCAATTTAGTAATTTTCCTTATCGGGAGTCGATAGCAGTAGCAAAATTTGAAAAATTAGCGAATTGAACTGAATGACTGAACCGAATTATTTTTACGATTTAATTAGTAAAATTAACCACGTTAATCTCCATTTTGTATAAATGAAGTATACATTTTGTAAGAAATTATGAAATTTTGAATATCGGTTAACTTAAAACTGTGAGTTTCAAGATTACCGAATGGTAATATTTCAGAGTAGGAATACTCAATGCATGTGTATGCAATATAATTGAATATTGTGCAATAATTGGCATTTAGCCTTTTGTTTCATCACATTTCATTAAAATAATTACATGTATACTTTAACGACCTTCATGGCGTTTTGGTGATCATTTTTAGTCATTTCTTTCATCCCTGAAATCATGGCGGAAAAGGGCCATATCCGCTATGACTTCGCATTTCAATATAACAGTAAAAAATGCCTAAAACGTAGAAAGCGAAAAAAAATGAGATTTTATATGACTCTCTGACATGGTGCTAGCCTTTCCACAATGAGGTTGTAAGTTCAAATCCCGCACGTGAAAGGTGCGCTCGACTCCGATCTTAATTGACTAGGATTGTCAGTTTTCCGACTGAGGGTCGTTTGTTCTCTCCGGGAACTCCGGCTTCCTCCACCAATACAAACTGACAGCCACGAGAAATAGCAAAATAGGATTGAAATTGGCGTTAAACACCAATCAATCTGGCATGATGCGCCTCGCCACCTGATTAATTTTGTTTGTATAAACCTTTATGTTGTTTTCGATTTTCGAGATCTACACAAATATGAGAGTAACGGTGGTATATGCATTCGGGATATCTGCTCACAGTTTTTCAAGTCTGACACCTCCAATTATGATATTGTACAGCACTCCTTGATCCTTAAATTGTTTAGAAGGGGTTTTAAAATATGATTTATGTACTAAAATAATCGCCAATCCTATCACCGGAATGTCCCAGTTTTTTTAAGATATTAAGGAACTAATATTATACTGTAATCGGCTTTCCATTCATCGGTCAATTATGTTTTCTGAAGAACTGTCATTAGGCATTATAGTAAGAGGTAGGGACAGTATTCCCTAAATTTGATTCACATCATGACCGTTTTCAAAAAGTATTTCAATCTTTACTTATTCGATAGCAGCAGAGCCCAAGTATCTAATTTAAGGTTCTTACAATATTATATAAAAAGATCTGGTATGATTTCCAATGAGACAACTATTCACAAGCGACCAAATGACACAGAAATAAACTATAGGTCATCGTACGGCCTTCAACAATGAGCAAAGCCCATACCGCATAGCCAATTTAAAAGGCCCCTAACGGACAAATGTAATAATCCAAACGAGAGAACTAACGGCCTAATTTATGTACAAAATAATGAACGAAAAGCAAATATGTAAAACAGCAACAAGCGACAACCACTGAATTACAGGCTCCTGACTTGGGACAGGCACATACAGCATCTGGCGGGGTTAAACATGCGAGCAGGCGCCCAACCCTCCCCTAACCTGGGACAATGGTTGAAAAGTACAACATAAGAACAAACTATTATGGCTTGTTTCCATATCTAAATTATAAACGCCTGAAAATAGACCAAAATCGTGATTTTGACTTGTAAATTTTGAGCAGTTTCCCCAAAAGTGTACAAGGACATCGTTAATCAAAACCAAATTTCTTTGAAAGTAAAGATATAAATAGTTTTGCGGATACAAATTAAGTAATTTCGTTTCAAAATGACGTTAACAGCAACTAGTTGTAGCAACGAGTTTCATTTTGAGTAAGGGAAATATAAATTGTTCAAAAAAATTTAAGTATATGATTTAGACTCTTTTAAATATTCAATTTCCAATTAGTATTTGACAAGAGCTTTAAGATTTTGACCATGCGAGTGAAATAAATACAAATGTAGAGGGGAAATCGCCCTATCGTTCTATTGACAACACGCTTCGGCGGCGGATTCAGCCATTTTTAACAGGAAGGGGGCGGGGTTGTCCAACCATATGTCCCCATTCAAATTACAGGCGCGTAGCTACGTTTACGTCAAAACGCCCGGGCGTACAAATGAATTTTGGAGAAAAAATATTTTAATCTAAATAAATTAAAAGATCTGGCCAAAAGCACATGAGCCTTGTAGTTCTTTCTCCACTGACTTGTAATTGAAGATAACAGTCGGAAGAAATTTACTTTTTAATCAAATTGTATCATATTATTTATTTGTTCGTTTTCTGTCAAAATCTGAATCTACTGTGAATTATCCTCCCTTTCCTATAGTTTAAAGCAATTCATTATCTGCTGAGATACGATATGCAGTTTTGTCGAGCCTGCGAGACATTCCGTAATCGGCGTTGGCGTCGTCAATATTTATGTTCAGCCTGTGGTTAAATTTTTTTTTAAACATCAATAAATTTGTAAAACCTTTATGAAATTTTACAGAATATAGGCAGAAATGTTTTTATGATCAAAAGAGTATCCAGAGCATAATTATGAAAATTTACTTTTAATTTTTCCGCAATTTACTGAAAAGAACATTGTTTTTATTAGTTAACAAGTAGATACTGTTTGTTACGCATCAATTACTTTGTCAAAACTTCATCGAATTTTATGTAGAAATGGTAACACCAACTCTACGAATTTTTTTTTTTGCACCAGATGCGCATTTCGACAATGAATGTCTCATCAGTGATGCTCGAGGCCGAAATATTTGAAAATCCAAAACCTAATAAAAACATTGGAAGAGCTGATCAAAATAAAACGTACCTAAAGTATAGCCAATTCCGGACAAAGAATCAGAGCTTTGCATGGGGGAGATATATTCCTTTATTTTTAAATGATTTCAAAACTTTAACAACAGTCAGCAAATTTCAGTCTAAAAAATTTTTTTTGGGGGGCAATTAGCAGACGGTCTTGAATTAAATATTTTTCACCTGCTACATTTGTAAACTTTCATAGATTGTTATGAAACTTGAACAGAAGCTTATCTTCCAAGATCAAGAAAAACATTTAAAGAAAAAGTTTGATTTCTTTTAAATCCTGTATTTGACTGATAAATGGATTCACTTTTTATAGTTTAACCGACAGCAGCAATCCCAGGCGAAACACAGGATTCCACGGAACCCTTTGAGTATGTTTATATTACACATAACCATCTATGAGAATTTATTATTGCATGTACTTGTCCATTAACGAAATTTGCGCATAAAAGGGGAGAAAACTAGATTAAGTCATAATAATCAAAAGAACGACACCATTGAAAATGTAGACTTGCTTTTTTTATATTTCGAAAGGTTTGGATCTTCGGTCGATTGATTGTTTTACCCCACATCTCCTTTTAAACATATTTCATAGTAACAACTATTGGCCATTAGATTCCAAATCAACACACTGAATAAATTATACATGAAAAAATCAAGAAATTAGACTTTAAAGTATGTTGCTATTGATGAGTTTTAATGACAGAAATAGTATCTCTCTCTCTCAATATATCGTTAGCTTCCGTCGGACCCCTGCTGGGAGGTCCCTTGCCCTGTAACCGCTGGGGACCCTCAAACCCTTCGCCGAGGTTCGGGCGTACACTTAAAAATGGCTTAGCTACGCCACTGCAAAAGCATTAACCGTAAAAAAAGCGGGTTCTAACCCCTGACCCCCCCCTTCCTTTATGGGGATCCGCCACTGAGGTTATTCTTATTATTTGGCAAAATGGAAATGGATGTTACACGAACCAGTAGTTTTCTTGACGTCCAAAATATTTGAAAACTTCAATTTTAGTAATTCATTCGACTACCCCACCGTTTTCTGAATGACTGGAAACGTAATGGATGAGGTGCGAGTTTTTCTTTTCTTAGGAATATTCGGACACTGTTAATGAATTGGGAGGATTTTGTAAGAATTTTTTTTTCATTTCTAGAAGTGAATATATTTACCAAGCTAAGGCAAACAGACAAGAAAGTTACTTAAGTAAAAACTAACACTATTATGATTCTAATAGAATAAACAAAAGAGTGTAAGAAAACAACGAAACTGTGACCATCACAGAATTGCATACTAAATAGACTACACGAAAACGACGATTGATAACTTCAAATAGTACCGGTTAACAAAATTAATCAAAACAAGATAAGTAAAAATCTTATTTAAAGTCGGTAACATACATGATAAAATAACATATGGCTATTATTGGCTTTAAAACCGACATTAAATGATATAAAACACGTATGCAATAAAACAATATAATACCTTCAAACTTTAGCACATAAATATATAAACATGGCAATTAATGCGATAATATTATTAATATAAAAACGATTCAGTCTTTCTGACTCTGCTAGTTAGTGCGTGTAAAATAATCATATATTTTAATCATTACTTGACTTGTTTTAAACATTTATCATGTATTATGTATTATGTTTCTTGTCACTTGTGTATACAATGTACTATGTTTGCATTTTAACCCGCCAGGGTTTCATGTTTTGCAATAAAGTTATTATTTAATGTAAAAGAACCCTCTTTCTGAGACAGTCGTACCATTCGATTTTATATTAAACAAAGGTGAAAGATACCAAAGGGAAACTCAAACTCGCAAGTCGAAAATAAACTGACAATGTCATTTCAAAAAAAAGAAAAATGACGAAACGACAAACAAAAACACAACATAGAAAACTAAAGACTGAGCAACACGAACCGCATCAAAAACCTCGGGTGATCTCAGGTGCCCTGGAAGGGTAAGCAGACCCTGGCACCCGTCGTGTAAATTAGAGAACATAATCATAGCGACAGACAACAGGAAGAAAAAGTATAAGTTACCATACAAGGTTTGACAATTTGGTGGCATAAAAAAAGCATTAAGACACAATTGGGCTCGTGTTTGCCTCCCGGCAGTAAATATGATTCTTTGTACAATGTGATTGAAGCCAAACTGAAGATGAAACATGATCTTTTTATCTAAAAGTCAATATTATTCCTTTGATTTTTTTAAAATCTGAGGTATTAATCAAGAATAAGTTCAAAGTCGCGAGTTGGCAAATTGTTAAAAGTTAGTGCCCTATAGCTGGTAAAATCTATCATAAACACAATTTATTTTACTGAGATAGGGAACCAGTATATCCCATTTTTTTCTTCTCGGGAGCCCAAGATTGGCCGTTCACAATCGTAAAAATAAGACGTAAATTATGGATATTCGTGTAATAGGTTTTTAAGTACTTGATATATATCGTTAAAAGTTGCAAAGGAATACAATACAACCTTTTTAATCATTACATATTTATTACGTAACCAGAACAAAACTAAAATCAATAAAACTTTGATTTATGTAGTACTTATTATGAAAAATATATAACACACGCTTTGTCGCATGAGATTTTGTTTGTTTGGTTTGGCAAACAGTCATATCTTTTATGTAAAACCATAAAGTCCCATTTTGGATGTGTAGTCTAACAAACAAAAGAACATTTAAGTGAAGATATTCAATCTTAGTATTGATTTATCGCAGGACATGTAGAAAAATCCGTCCGATTGGAACAAATCTTAACTTGTTTTATTTAGTAGCTTTATGCATATCAGCCCACTTATTTATTATCACTTTATGCTTAGTCACAGAAATTTGTTTTAAAAATAGTATTTGGGGTTGATTTTGCAATGAAAATTTAAATGAATGTGTTATTAATGATAATTGACATGTTGCAGTAACATTGACTGTCTTTTTAAAACTTACCATTCTCTGTGGTAAAAATCGTTAAATTATCTGTTGTTAAATTCTAGAATTAATATGAGAATAAGGTCCCAACTCCCTGAAACGAAGTTGACCTTAAATGATCTAAGATGTATATTTTTGGTTCCTTTTGTGATAAAGCTCCTCACCTATTCAAACATTTATAATCCTTTAAGGTAAACTAGATAAAACGCTTCGAGCGCACCATCATGAAGAAAAGACCCGACAAAAAACTATCCCAGATGAAATATAACAACCAAATACACGCCTATTGGACCTCAGACGGTCGTATATTTGTTAAAAGGGCTGAAAATAGTCGAAAGGAACTGATAAATAGCTTTGGTGACATCTCTGACATCGAACGGGGCATTACCGCATCACCTAACCAACAACGTTCAGATACTGATAGGAGTCCAGAAGCAAATGAAGCTAACAACTCACAACAGTATAATAATGGCGAGTAAAACTGTTTGAACAAAACTTAACTGTGTTTTTGTTTTTCTTGTCTAATTTGAGCTGTTGAAATAATTGCAGTACAATGTATATTGACTTATTTCCCACGTAAATACCATAAACACGTTTTTCTTAACTTGAGTATTATAATAGCAGACAGATGGTCTAATCCAACGAAAGCTTTTTTTCTTCTTTCTTATATTGTTTTAGTTATCTGAATAATTGTATTCACCCGCTAGATACACCATTTATCCAACACACACTTTTTCCCCTGTTCACTTGTACATTCAATTGTAACTTATTTCTTTTTTCCACTAATATAAATAATTCCAGGCTTGAAAATTCATGTAATACCAAATTCGTACTGTGACGATGTCTGTTTAAGTTCCTAAGTGACTAAAAACATTGAAAAAACACATAATATCTGATACCCCACTTTACCCCCCCCCCCCTTTTCCCCCTTTTTTAAACTGGATATAACAGTGAAAATGTTTACCCTTTAATAAAAAAATAAAAATCAATATAAATAATAAAACCGCTAAATAATCTAAATTTAATAAAACAGTTGTTAGTAAACCCGATAGAGTTTACTTCTGTGTTGATAAATTTACTTCTGTGTTGATAAATGTAATATGACTTCTTTTTGTTGAAAACCTTCAGATGCCTCCAGCTTTAAAGATCTATGTAAACAAAATGTTATAACCATGCAAAAACATGCAGTTCACTGACGTATACTTTTTGTTTCAAATTTATGATAACAAATACTTAAGTATGAACAACTATTGAATACTATTGAATGATATTGAAATATAAAAGTAAACATTATTATCAAAACTATTAATGATGAAAAAAAACCTGCTTTACTTTAAAAAATTTGAAGCAATTATTAATATTGTGATCCCTTACGGCCTCTTTTGACGATAATTGACATTGAGAATGAAGTTATCGTTATTTAAATTGGGGTGCGTTTGACTAGAAAGTCCTAAAACATTAAAGACTTCTTGAAATTTGAATTCGCAAATACATATATATGAATGTAGCTATAACGCTGTTATTATTATTTTTTGTTATATTCTGTACTGCACCATGTAATGTATTTGATGTATTTTGTTGTATTGATGTCACTTGTAGTATTTGTTTTCGTTTTGCGTGGCTCTATGTATAAATTTTGAGTTTATAGATGTTTCCTTTTTTTACTTATTTAATTTTTTTTTATATTTTATTGAGAACTAATAAATTCTTCTCAATAACTCAATAATCCTTAAATGCAATTAGGTAAGAAGTTTGCAAAGTTCTATAATCATATGATTTTACACGTAACATATCAGTATAATGCTTTTTAAAAAAAGTTCCAAGTCTTCAAGTAGTCATAGGCGGATCCAGGGGATGGTGGGGGGGGGGGGGCCGGGTCCCCCCTTTTGTGGGAAAAATTTGGTTGATTATATAGGGAATCACTGAAGCATGACTGGAGCGGGCCCCTCCTTAGGCCAGTCAGTGCCCCCCCCCCCCCCCCCCCCCCTTACAAAAAGTTCTGGATCCACCACTGGACCAGTAAATCATTACCCATTTCAAATACAAATGCTTTCTTTCATATTTCAAACCTTGTTTCTTTTGTTTTGTATATTTTTCTTTTGTTTGTCTTTTTTGAACTTTTCCTTCCGTTATATGTGATGATGTGTGTGGTTGTGATTTTTATACTGCAACTAGTTGTGTTTTTTTTATACTGCAACTAGTTGTGTTTATTTCCTAAATATAGTAACACAGCTATATTTTGTACAATGTCAATTTCATCATGGAACACTTTCTCCACAAACAGGGGTTCATTAAGGGATAAAAATAAGTTTGACATTTGTGTTACAATCTAAATAGCTATCAATGTAATAATTTAAGTTGCAGTATAAAAACAATATTAGGTCAATGTCATGAAAATATAAACTTTTTTGTAAAACCTCGCCCTTCCCCAGTTTCTCAGCCTCATACAAAAAAGTTTATATTTTTCTGACATTGACCTAATATTGTATATATATATTTCGTTTTACTGCCTTATGTGTATTATGATTTCTATGATAAAACCCAATGGGTAATTGTATAGAACAATATAGGGCAGCTATCGGGTTATTTAACTTATGTAGATGCACTTTTAGACTCTTTAAAAGAAATATTACTTACCAATTTCAGATGCTCGTTACTCGTCGTCTCTCTCTCACTTCTCCAGAGCTTAATTCCGATTATAGATATTGTTTTTCTGTTATTTGTTTCAAATTCCATCCTAATTATTGGAAATATTGAGACTAATCCAGGTCCGAATACAGATATTATAACTGATTCTTCTAGTATCAATGAAACCTCACTATCCATATGAAACATAAACATACGTACATGTAGTCTAAGAAATAAGCTTATTTTCTTCAACATTTTACTGATGAATTTGATAAAGTAACTATAACTGAAACTCATTTGGATCCAAGTGTTAACATAGACGATTTGCAGCTTTTCTCATTTTCAAAGAATATAGTCCGAAAGGATCGTAACAGTGCCGGCGGAGGCATTGTCATCTATGTAAAGGATGATATATCCATCTTACGTAAAGGTGAACTCGAAAACCACACTGATGAGACAATATGGGTAGAGATTAAAGGTAAAGGCCAGTCATTTCTTCTTTGTTGTACTTATAGACCTGAGTGGACGGACAATGACTATTGGACAAGACTTATTTATTCACTGGGATTGAGTTACCAACTAAGTGAGAATATTGTGATAACAGGAGATTTGAACTCTGATTTATTTTCAATTCATAATAATAAATTATATGATACAATGAATCTTTTTAATTTAGAAGATGTAATAAATAAACCGACAAAGGTGACTGGACAGAGTAGCACATTGCTAGACCCGATAATATTCAGCGACACTATATACATAACACATAGCTGAGAGGGTGATAGAGCAGATTGTTACCCCGAGAAAACATTGTCAACTGAGGCGAAGCCAAGGTTGACCTTGTCTTTCGAGGGGTAACAATCTGCTCTATCACCCTCTCAGATATGTGTTGTTTAATTTATTTTAATGAATGTTCTGTTATTACTGTCTATTAATTTTCAAATTCAAAGTAATAAACTATGTCGTCTTGTACATAAAAATCATCCGTTTTTATTAAAGCGCAAACTTGAGCAAGCGTCTATGTGAAGGGTAATAGAGTATTTGCCATGTGATAGAGTAAATTGTCTCCCTCGTATTAACCAATCAAAATCTGGCATTTTGACGTGAAGTATAATAAAAATCAAATATTCTATTGCCGTCCAGGAACATTGTATTGACATATATTAGATATACTGTTCCCAGTGCCGACGTACTTAAATTACCGTCTGAAATAAGTGATCACGATGCTAGAATGTCCGAGATTTGCATCCAAATCATTCAAAAGAGAAATTTGGTTGTACGATAAAGCAGATTTAAATAAATTTTCTCCAGGACTTGATTCTGTCAGTTGGGATGCACTTTTTTCTGATATTGAGGATTTCGACGAGATGTGCAATACATTTACTAAAAAAATCCTTGACATCACAATGCAAGGCAGCGCATCCCAACTCGACATGTTTATATACGAAACAATGACAGACCATGGTTTGACAACAAGCTAAGGAAAGAAATCCGTAGAAGAGACCGATTTCGTAAAAAAGCCTTAAAAACTAAAAAAGATTCTGACATTAATAAATACAAAAAGCAGAGCAATAAAGTTAATAATTTGAAAAAAGCTGCAAAAGAAAAATTTGAAAGAAACTTGGATAATATCATCTTAAATAACGTGGCTAACCCCAAAACTTTTGGAAGATAATGAAAATGCTTATAAAATCCAATAACGGTTCTGGTGATTTACCCCCACTTAATAATATTATTTACGATGAAAGCATGGAAGATGTAGTGTACGGAGACGACGAGAAATGTAATCTCTTGAATAAATATTTTAGTATGATTTCTTCCCTAGCGGAGGAAGGTGTTCCCATCCCTGAAGTTGAACCAAGAACCAATATTATCTTAAATTATTTAGTAATTGAAAAATAGTTGATATAATTGAAATTTAAGATCCTAATAAGGCATCTGGTCTAGATGTCATAAGCCATAAAATGCTGAAAATGTGTCCTGAAAAAATAGCAATTCCTTTAAAAATAATATATAATAAATCCTTACAACAATGTAAGTTTCCCACCAGCTGGAAGACTGCAAATGTAATTGCTTTTTTTAAAAAAGGGAGATAGTTCGTTACCATCTAACTATAGACCCATATCGCTTATAAGTTGTGTAGGGAAAATAATGGAGCGAGTTGTTTATAAACATGTCTTCCGATTTAACATGTTACTTTTATTATTCTTCCCTTAGTTTATTTATTTTATATTTGCATTGTATCATAGGTCAAATTTATTTGTTCAGTGTATGTTCACTCGTGTTAATATGTCCTTTGATTGAGTTAAGCTATTTCAGTTGATATTTTATAGTGTGTCCTTCTATGTTGTGATGTTACACTATTGTTTCATAAAAAGGGTGAAGGTTTGGTACCATTAAAACGTTTAAACCCGCTGCATTTGTTTGCACCTGTCCTAAGTCAGAAATCTGATGTTCAGTAGTTGTCGTTTGTTGATGTGGTTCATAAGTGTTTCTCGTTTCTTGTTTTTTATATAGATTAGACCGTTGGTTTTCCCGTTTGAATGATTTTACACTAGTAATTTTTGGGGCCCTTTATAGCTTACTGTTCGGTGTGAGCCGAGACCCATGTTGAAGATCGTACTTTGACCTATAATGGTTTAATTTTATAAATTTTGACTTGGATGGAGAGTTGTCTCATTGGCACTCATACCACATCTTCTTATATCTACTTCAATCACCTACATAGAAATAAGTTAATATATGAATACCAGTCTGGTTTTCTTCCAAAATGTTCAACAGTTCACCAGTTTTTAGAAATTTACAATTGTATTTTAAATTCACTAGAAAATAAAGAAATTAGCTGTTTTGTTTTCTGTGACTTTTCTAAAGCTTTTGATAAAGTTTGGCACCAAGGATTGCTACATAAAATGAAGTCATACGGTGTGAACGGGAAATTATTGAATTGGTTTAAAAGTTACCTGAACAACAGAAAACAGCGAGTTGTTATTAAACAATCATCGTCAGAGCTTTGCAGTATTTCAGCTGGTGTCACACAGGGTTCTATTTTGGGACCGCTCTTATTCATATTTATATTAATGATATTGCTGAAAATTTGATCTCCTTATGTAGATTATTAACAGATGACACATCTCTCAGCTACTCTAGTCGTGACACGTCACAAATCAAATCAGTGATCAGTAACGACCTGAGTGAGCTGAGCGATTGGTATAAGAAATGGCTGATGTCCTTTAACCCAGAAAAAAACAGAAATAATGTTGTTTTCATACATTGAAACTCCGGAAATGAACTTCATTTTCAATTCTAAGAATATTAAACTTACAGATTTTCATAAACACTTGGGTGTTACATTTAGTAGAGATGCTAAATGGAACACCCATGTGGAAAGTATCATAAAAAATGTATCGAAACATTTGAATGTACTTAGAAAATTAAAGTACAGATTAAGTAGGAATAACTTAGAAAAGCTATACTTGACTTTTATAAGACCGTTACTCGAATACGCCTGTGAAGTTTAGGATAATATGGGTGTGGGTTATTGTAACAAATTAGAGCAGGCTGCTGCAGCTTGAGGCAGCCAGAATTGTAACAGGTCTTCCTATTTTTACTAGTAGTAGAATTATTTATGATGAGATTGGTTGGGAAACTCTAGCTGAACGAAGAGAAAGGAGGAAGTTACAATTATTTTATAATATTCAACATAATAATGCACCAGCCTATCTTTGCAATTTAATACCACCAACAATCCAAAGTACAGCTGTTTACCCCTTACGTAATGGGAATGATATAATATACCCTTTTTGTAGACTTTCAATGACCCAAGAATCCGTCATACCTTCAACTATACGACTGTGGAATAACCTTAATGTGGTGACCCGCAACATTGACTCTTTAGGTAAATTTAAAACCGAATTCAAAAATCTTAAACTGAATTCAAAAGCCCAAGTACTTAAACATTATGAATTTGGCAATCGTAAACTCAACATCATTTTGACTAAACTTAGATGCTCAGCCTCTTATTTGAGTTATGATCTTAACAGAGTCAATATAATTTCAGATCCGTCTTGTAGCTGTGGTGCTAAGCGTGAAGATTCATATCATTTCTTTTTCGAATGTCCTAATTATACGAATATAAGAATCAAACTATCTGATAATCTAAACTGGTTACCAGAGAACTCTCCACTAAATTTTAACATCTTAACCTCCGGTAATTCGTCATTAACTAATGATGAAAATGAAAGAGTTTTAAAGAATGTATATGAATTTATTAAAGAGTCAAAGAGGTTTCTAATTGTGTAATATAGCACACTAAAGTGTATATACATGTATATTGTGTACAACCATTCACATCATCACACATCATCATTTTACATATCCAATATATATAATGTATTGTTTGCATGCATGCTTTGTAAAAAAATCTATTGTTATAAATTGTTCATGGGAGAAGACTTTATAAGTCTGATTAACTTGTGTCTCATCCCTTTTGCATATTTAAGCAAATAAAATATGTTTAAAAGTTATTTTCATTAATTTGGTATGAAAAATTGTAGCAAGTTACAAAACTAATTCTAGTTATAAGTATACTTCCATAGAAGGCCTACTCTGAAAAAACAAAGCACTTTAAATGTTGCTGATTACTTAAATTACAAGTAGCAAATATAAAAAAGAAGATGTGGTATGATTGCCAATGAGACAATTATTCACAAGAGACCAAATGACACAGAAAGTACCAACTGTAGGTCAATGTACGGTCTTAAACAATGATCAAAGTCAGCTATAAAAGGCACCGGAATGACAAATGTAAAACAATTCAAACGAAAAAACCAACGGCCTAATTTATGTACAAAATAATGAACGAAAAACAAATATATAACATTTGCATAACTAAATTTTTTATGAAATATGAATATATATTTGGACGTCTACGAGCCCAACTTTTCTTGGCTATGGTTTTGCATTGAAATACTTTTGTAGATATGCTTCTACATAATATTCTCATCAAAGTTATTCAGAAAACCAGAGTGTTGCTTTAGTAAAATGCTTTAGGTGACTTCCGGGAGATCACCTGTCCTGCATTGACTTAAAATTTGCATATTGAAAGTTAATGCATGGACACGCAGGCTAATAATTATATAATAATTTTAAGATAGCTGTGAAAATTGAAAATTGTGGTTCAATAAATCATGATTTCGAATTGGTTGCATGTCAACGTACCAAAATTGACCTATTTTCGTGGATTTTTTTCTTTGTAAACATAAAGTCCTCTGTGGTTGACTTTGCAGCGATTTTTTCGTGCGATTTAATCAATTTATTTTCATATTTATTTAAAGAAAGTAGCTGTAGAGTTCATTATTTCCGCTTTATTGTCCTACTTAAAAAAGTCGAGTAGATAAATTGCATAACAAAACTAGTTGGTTTGAAATATTATCTTTCCAAAAAATCAGATTAAAAAAAAACCCATGAAAGCATGAGTAAAACTGCTATTTTCTCAATGCTGCAATAAGTAATAGTTATTGAACATGCAAGTTGGTATATGTCATTTAATCTGCACGGCTCAGAACGACGTAGGAGTTCGGGTTAAAGGGTCATTCCGCCCATGCAGATTTAAAAATGATATATACCGATTTCATTGGCCAATAACTATTTTAGCACATGACGCCATCAATTTACATGAACGTATTGGAAATACGAGGACGATTTATTCAATCCACACCTCCGAGGAAAGTTCTCTTGTAGGAAAAGAAAGGGGAGAATAGTAAAAGGTTAGTAACTTCTAAATTGTGAACTTTTTTTTTGTATTCAGGATTTGATTGTTATATTATTTGGAGAATTACATTGTAATGGAAGATCTTTAATTATTTCTGTTAAATTTATTCACAATTTTTATATTAATCGTTACTTTTAGAACTTGACATATTGTGCAGACACCTGTCTATTGTTGGATACTATATGTTGCCCTCTAGATGTCCTTATGTTGTTTTTGTCGTTTGATTGCTGTCTTATTGACGTATTATAACTCACATCTCATACAGTTTTTGATTCGTTTGATATACTTTTGGATCGGTTTTGATAAACCGTGATAACTGAAAGGATTATTGAGTATAGATTTATTGCTTTTCTTTCCATCAAGAATATACTCAGAGGAAGATTCATCGAAGAGAGATGAACCTAAATTTATAGTGCGAAATGAACAGAAAAAAGTTTCACTTATCAACCTTTAACCCCAAAAATATCATAAAATGTTCCCTGTTTAAGGAATGAGAAACACTTTCTTTTTCATATTTTGAAGCGACAAAGTTTGTACAAAGTTGTTAATTGATTAACTATGTCGTAATTGCAAGGCCTATGACGGATTCAGGTTGAGAGGAGAAAGCGTATGTCTTGTTTTGATTGAAAATTATGTCAAACTTCGGCGGTATTCTTCAGTTTTATGGAATAACGCACACCTTTTGAAAAGTCCTTGATCCGCCCCGTAGGTAAGAAGCAGTTTGCACAGTATTTAGCTCGTTTATTTCTTTTCGAGTTTTATATAACCACTTCTTAACTTATGGAAACTTTAAACTGACAATAATAAATTTGCTTTCTTAGCAGAAAGAAGCAAACTGGTCGATTTTCGCAGATGGTAGTTTTTTTGGGCAACTGCAAAACCTTCAACATAAGGCTGTTTCAAGAACAATAAACATAAGTTGCATTTTAGAATTATTCCTCGACCTAGACACCATGCCTTTATTTGGTTTTGGACGTATAAATATTGATCACCGATGATATATTTTACTTTTTGAGCATTTTCCCTCATTTTTGGAGGATTTATTTTCTAAAGAATTGCAGTTTTCTATAAATAAAAATAAGGTTCATGCGATATTTCGGTAAATTGTATCAGGTAAAATGTTCTACATTTTCTTCACAAATACCTCAACACGATGATTAAACATTATATTACTAGTATTCAATCGAAGCTCGAGGATACTGAAGGAGCCATCTGAAAACAGTTATAAATTTGCAAATGATTGCTTTGCTTGTCATTTATACATTATCTATTTCCACCGGGCTTTAACTTATGAAGTCAGAGGCGGATTTTATATTTATTTCTTTTCTTTTCTTTTTCTTTTTTTGGGGGGGGGGGGAGGGGAGGGGGCACCGGGGAAAGGACTGAGCTGGAGCTACATATAGGGTAAATGTGTATACTTTTTTCAAGTGCCGCTTCTAACGTTTCCTAATTGATTTAGAAATGTCGACTATTGAACGTTATATTCCATGGGTTAACACAACACCCAAAAATAAAATAAAAATACATAAAATTTAAAACAATAAAATAAAAATACTAGAAAAGCCAAAATATATATTGAAGTTCATTATTAATTTAACAGCTACATAAGTGTGTGCATTTTTTAGGACAAGAGTTATCAATATAGCACTTTTAGTGAATAAACTATTTTTCTTAGAGACTAAACAATTTGTATATTTATAATTTGACAATATGCACATCTTGCAACATAGCTAGATATATTTAATGACTAGTGTAAAACAATTCAAACAGGAAAACCACACATTTCCTTCCTTCTTATAGATTTTGACAAACTCTGAGTATCGTTAATATGTTAGGTAAGTTTAAAAAATCATTTTGCATGTTTTAAGATATAAATCTATACAATGTTAACTTTGTTAGTTTTTGAACGGCAGTAAAAGAACACATATTTACAATAGAGCAACTAAGCAACAAAAAGCAACACACACATATATATATATATAATTGACCACACGGTCGTCCGTAACCAACAGCTTAGACATATGCATCCTATAGTTTTCTATATAGTATGTACTTTTGCTCATTGTTAAAGGCCACATGATGATCTTTAGTTGCTAACATCCACGTCCTTTGGTCTCTGGGTGATATGCGTCTCCACTGTGTGTGTCTCATTGGCAAAAAATGGCAAAATGGACGCGTTTACCTTATTCAATATAAATCTTAAAAACAATCCCAAAATTAGAGAGTCTACCCAACATCTGATTTGGTACTGATAACTGTCCTTTTATTCCCTATTTGGAACATTGGAAGTGTTCCCTGTATAAATATGTGCACACTAAACTTTGTTCTAAAATATTAAGAGGTACTGCCATAAAAGATTGTGCTTGTATCATCCTTCTGGTCTATTCAATAAGGACTTCGAAGTTTGTATGTCATATGCAACCATAGTGATTCGATTATTGTGTCCAGGTGTTATTTTGTAACATTTTAATTAGAAGTCTCTTTTTCTCGATGAGTGTGTTTTTTAACGACCTTGACTATCCATGAGGGTCTCGCACGGTCAGTTTCTTTCAATTTATGTCTTATACTATTTACCTGTATAATTGACGCAAATGAAATGGTTTTTTTATTGCGCAAATAAGTATAAATATGGTTTGTAGCGCAAATGAAAGATTTTTTTGCGCAAATGAAATGCCAATTGGCGCAAAACCAGTGCATCGGTTATGATCCAAGAAAGTGGCAGATATTAAAGAATGTTGAATAAATGTTATATTTTTCAATTATAGAATGTAT
Source organism: Mytilus californianus (assembly GCF_021869535.1). NCBI lineage: Eukaryota > Metazoa > Mollusca > Bivalvia > Mytilida > Mytilidae > Mytilus > Mytilus californianus. Next base: position 51,161,924 of record NW_026262679.1, on the reverse strand, counting down.
TTAGAAGTTGTAGCTTTTACTATATGCATTCATCATAATGTGGGATTTGTGAATCCTCCGATGCAACTGACTCGGGGGTTTCAGAGAGGATTTTTCATTATAAGAAGGCAATATAATAAGATACGCACATACTTGGTAACTTTTAAAAAAGAAATGTTGTAACTGAATAAAAGATAAATGATAGAGGAGTCACAATAATCAGATTTACATCAAACCACAATCTGTAATTAGTATATAAAACGAAATTGATAGATTGAGTTAAAGAGCAGTGCCGAGAGACCCCCCTTATTTGAAAAAGAATCAAATGATGTTAATGTATATGAATCTAATCATTTATAAAAATAATCTCAAATTCAGCCCAACAATGTTAGATCTGTAAATTTGCGTTCGCAAAGTTTTGTTCATCCCTCGGCGGGATTTGAACCTTTCCTCTGTCACATCGTGGCAACTCGACCTGCACTGTGTCCAGCGCCCTAAACCACTCAACTAACTAGACTTTATTAAAATATAGCGTTCGTTAGTCGAGTAATGCCTTTCCTCTTCGGCTTTATCTAGGGCTGTAACACAGTTACAAAAAAGGACCCCCTTTATAAAAATCCTTAGTCAACCCTATAACCGAAAAGAAACTACAGACCACACTAAAATAATAACAACTAATAAAAGCTATTACCATAAGTCACTTGATGCGGGCGGTACAGACACTAACGAAGTGGCTGATATTTTGGTAATAGTTGAGATGACTCATGTATCTGAGTGTTGGACTATTTTATAGTATCGAAAGTAAAAGTAGAATGAATTCTTGTAAAACATAATTTCATAAAATATAGATTCAATATTTGAATTGGAGCATTTGGTGTGACTTGCACCGCGTAACTATTGGTTACAACACACAGATATTTTATAAATGACACATTTCGTTGCACCCAATAGATTTATAATACTGTATTGTTCGATCATTTGTTAGGTAAGCTTATCAAATATAATTTTGCATGCTTTGAGATATGTATCTATTAAACGTTTGTTAGTTTCCGAACGACAGTATACATTTATGATACAGCAACTAATCAACAAATAAGCATTATTTTTTTATTAGCTGTTAATGACTTTGAACTAGCTGCCAGTAACTGCGAGTACTGTCAGATTTGTACTTAGTGTCTTTTTATTGTAGGGATGTATAAATACCCTGCCACGTCCGGTGTGTATTTTTGTTATTGGTTTTTCTGCTTTGTATCGTTCTGATGAGTTGAGCCCTTTTCAACTGATTTTTATAGTTTGTTCATATGTTACATGCTACACCACTGTCCCGGGTTATGTGAAGGTTGGGCGCCCGCTAACTTTTACCCCGCCACATTCTGTATGTGCCTGTCCCAAATCAGGAGCCTGTAATTCAGTGGTTGTTGTTTGTTGCTGTATATCCTATTTGTATTTCGTTTATTGTTTTTTTCACATAAATCAGGACGTTTGTTTTCTCGATTGAGTTGTTTTACATTTGTCATTTCTATGTCATTTGGTCTCTGGTAGAGAGATGTCTCATTGGCGAATAAACCACATCTTCCTATTTTTATATTTATTATAGATTTTTTTTTTGCGTCAGCAACCAGCAGCCTAGACATGTGTGTCATATAGCTTACTGAATTATATCTTTTTTTCGCATAGTGACCTGTAGTTGCTTACACCCATGGTATTTGGTCTCTGGTGGATATTTGTCTCATTGGTAATCATACAACATCTCCCTTTAGCTCGCCTAACCCGAATGGTCAAGTGAGCCGTCCGTCGTCGTCCGTTGACTTTTACAGCAATCTTCTCCTCTGAAACTACTAAGCCAATTGGAATCAACTTTGCCATAATCATCATCGGGGTACCTAGATCAAAAAAAATATCCGATGATTCCGGTTTCTAACCAACATGGCCGACATGGCTAAAAATGAAGCATAGGGTTAAATGCCCCCTGACTACCCCCTCCTACAATATGACAAGGAAGAAATGTTCAGAATGTTGAGATCTACACATACTGTTCACCTAATCTGTCAGACGACTCCTTATAGTAGTAATTGCCCTTAATTGACAATTTTTACACACAAAAAATAATATTTTTATAGAGTGAACTTTAAAAAATGACCAACAAGACATGGTCTACAAATAAGTCAGACAAGTCCGAAATCGTCTTGTTTACAGATGACTCCTTACAGGAGATAGCCCCTAGCGATGGTGTTTAACATTTGTTTGCATTTTTGCTTATTATCTTGAAAATAATATTAAGTGATACACTACAAATTTGTCAAATGGTCGAAATTGTCAGTCTACTTATTATAAGAATTATTATCCCCTTATTGACGTTTTTTGCCAATATTTGCATTTTGGCTAAAACGATAGTAGATAAAGATAAACTGTAAACTGCAAAAATTATCAAAAGGACAGGATCTACAAATAAAGTTGCCTTGCCGACTTCTCATGGGAGTAATTTCCTTTTTAATGATGATCTTTGACTCAATATTTGCATTTTATGCAAAAACTATCATAGATAAAGAAAAACTGAACACAGCAAAAATGATTAGCAAGACTAGACCTACCAATGAGTCAAATTGCCGAAATTGTCTGTTGACATTGCCCTTAAATGAAGATATTTACCCTTTTTATGTGTTGGGCAAAAACTATAGACGATAGAAGGAAATTGCATACAGCAAATTTATCAGCAAGATCAAATTAACATATAAGTGAACACAACCGAAATTGTAAGTCCACTTCTTTTAAAAGTTTTTGCCCTTGAATGATGATTTTTACCCATTTTTTGTATTTTGGCCAAAAACTATAGTAAAACAGCAACACTAATCAGCAGTACAAGATCAACAAAAAAGAGACCTTATTCATGAATTGTCTCCATTTACACGGAAAAGGCCATGGACATATTTCACCCAAACACACATTTCTCTAGACAAAAAAAAAAAGGAATGACTTTATAAAAATCTAAGTAAGACGTGTCGTATTTTATGCGTTATATGCACACTTTAATTGATTTTCTTATGCCAATAATATAAAATCCATAACTTGATACATTAGAACAGCAAACGACGGATACTTGTATGGAGAGCTCTATACAACAATAAAAGCAAGAGGAAAGTGATAAAAATAAATTCGGCATAAGTTTGCACTCTATTCAGCGGAGAAACTAAATTTTATAGGTTGTACTTCTTTATAATTAACGCTTAGTACCTTCATTTTGAATCCTTTATTTTAGATATGACAAATATAGCCCGGTGAACGAGGTCCAGTTAGGGACAAAATGGAAGAGGAATCAGATGAATCATCAGACGATGAAGTTCAATATTCGGAGATGTTACAGCCTCCTCTGATAAACCAGCTGAAGAAAATTCTAGATGAATACCCAGACGACGGCCAGATTTTAAAAGTATGTACGATGGTTTAATTTTAGATAACAATAATTATTAATATATGATAATAAAAACAACCGTCCATTAGATAATGTATAATCCATCAAAATTATGAAGAAATACAGACATGAATATTTGAAAATTATGAATTTCTCCAGGAAAAAATTGTCTCATTAGGAATTGCTTGGGATCAAATTATATTGAACGTTAAAATGATTTAAACGGTGATACTTAAACTCGCGAATTGGATTGGAAAGCAGTTTTTTCCAATGACATTTCTCTGAAAACCCAATGCCTGTGTTCTGTAGCTCTTCCTGATATGAAAATGACAAACATTTTAAGTTTAGTTTTGATTTTAAGTCCAATTTGTCAAGATCACTTGAAAAGTTTGTGAAAAAGCTTCTTAATCTTCATGAGAGTAGGATGGATTTCCCCTTCCTTTGTGATGTCCTTGTTACAACAGATATGGGGTGGAATTTGGGCGTAAATATGACATCCCTCTTTTGCTCTAGGAATCTCATTTTGTGTCCAGGAAGTTTGTTCGTATAGATAAATATAGTTGACATAAAACTTCTAGTAACTGAGAATCTGATATAATCAGGAAGTCTTATTGTTGATCAGTTATTCGTGAAAATAAGGCCAAGGTAAGAAAGACTTGTACTCCTTGTGAATATTCTATTGACCATATATTATAGCTGACCAATTGTTCAAGAATGTCTTTTACAAAACTTTGAATTTGTTTTGAACGACTAAGGATTTTCTACCCCAGGAAAAGATTACCTTAGCAAAACTTTTAAGAATTTTGGGTCCTCAATGCTTTTCAACTTCGTTCTTTATTTGGCGGTTTTAACTTTTTTTGATTCGAGCGTCACTGATGAGTCTTTTGTAGACGTAACGCACGTCTGGCGTACACTAATTCAAACCTGGTATCTATGATGAGCTTTTTTATGACTCCAATTTTATTTATAGATACCTTGTGTTCGATACAGGCCATTGGTGCCTCTAGTTGTCATTGTTTCTTTAGCGTCGTCATTTCTATGTGCAGGAAATAATCCAGAATGCTGAAGATGCCGAGGCCTCATTAATGAAAGTTTTGTATGACGACCGCAAAATCAACCAAGATATATCCAGCACTAAGAAACAATATTTCAAGAAGTATTTTAAGGTATATACTTATGAATCACTTAAGTATATTCAACACAAATTACTTCAGGTAATCAGATGTATTTTTTAAGGTATGAAATCATAGTGAATAGCTGTATTGAGCTATTTTATTCTATTCGCTATTCGCTATGAATGATTTAAGGTATTCACTATGAATCATTTTTAGAGCATCAGCATGAGATACTGTAGTGTACTCCATTTCATATTCAATATTCATTTATAGGATTTATTCAGAAAACGGTAGTGCCACGGTAGGCATAGTGTCCGGCTGAGATCGTGTTTTTTTTCGAGTGAATCGGTCCACTTTTTTCGAGTGTGGATCAGGTTTTTTCGAGTGATATATTACATGCGATCAGATCAATTTACTGTTATTTCGCGAATATAATAGTCGTATTCGTGACTGTTCATCTTATTATGAATGCTATACATGTTTTGAGCACAAACGACGCACAATTTCCGTGTAGTTCACTCACAATTCAGTGTTTAATATTGTCCGTGTTTTTTCGAGAGCAACATCTAAAACGTCCAGGTTTTTCAACAAATGGTCCGGTTTTTTTTTTTAAAGAAAATGTGAATAAGAAAGAAGACAATCTTGGGCTAAAAAATGACCTTTTCTAGTCTGTAACTGTTATTTAGCGAAGGACAATATTATTTATTCCTAATAAGTCACAAAAACATATTACTTTATTGATCAAATTTAACCCTTTTTGATTTAATGATAACTTACTGTTCTAAAAAAATATTACCATAACCTTGCAGTATTAGGATATATAAGAAATCACTGGGTCCTTTTTAAAACGGTCTTTAGAACCGAGGAGAGGGACTCATAATCTTTTCAATTTAATTTCATGCGTCCTTTGTTTTTAGCATCAATACTATTTTATGATTGATATATATATATATATACTACAGTGACGAAAAAACATAGAAGCAAGAAAACTAAGGAAATCAGTAAAAAATCAGAAAAAATCAATATAAACCCAAATATTCTACTAAAAGAGACCTCCACCCAAAAACAAATATATTACAATAACATTTGAATTGAATGGTATATCTAATAAAAATTGAAAACATCACTTTATAAATTTCATGCGTCCGAAGCGCTTTTCTGGATTTACCCTCATCCAGAAAGCTCAAAGTCGAATATTTGAAAGCCAAGGATGTATAAGAACCGAAACATTTAAAGAGCTATATGACCAAAGCGACCTAAAATAGCCAAATCCATCCAAGGTCAACTTTGCCTGATAGAGTTGAAACCTTAGTTTCTTTACAATTTTTAAATTTATAAACGAACAATTTTAAATGATTGATTGTTGGTTGCTTAACGTTCAGTGGTAAATAGTTCATGCATGTTCAAGACGAGAACCAATTAACAATAAATCCAATATTGAGGTCCTGTAACAGAGGACGCTCGAGATGAAGGTCGGGAAATTTAGGCTGCCACTGAAAATTATGATATATTGGATATGGACAGAAATTTTGCCTTGCAGCAGGCCACCTACGGACCCCTCAAAGAGCTGTTGCAAGGGTTCTTAACGTGTAGTGAGCATGACACTCTCTACACGCCCCATTTTGACCGGACGTGGCTGCGAACTTAAACATCCCGCACAGGCAAACGGACACCCCACTTTGGCAAGGGTTTTACTGCAGGTCGGAAGAGGACCTAAGGGACCATATTTCTATTCATAAGTCCCACTTGGAGGTAAACAAGAAAGGTTTGTTATAAATCATGTCAGTACCGAAGTACTGACAACTGAGCTGATGATTAACTCGGGGACTTATCCAATATATGTAATAAACAACGAAATAAGTAATCTGTAAGCTTTAATACGATCTTGAAATGATAAAAAACCCAAAATGTGCATATCATATGATTACACCTCACAAATATAATTCTTCTACTTTCTGATGGAAATGAATCTATGATTAGTGCTTTATTTCTATGTGACCAAGTATATCATACGCTTGATCAGACTCCTCTTCACAGTAGGAGCATTTGATTTCCATTTCTAGAACGATAAAACATATTATCATCAAGATAATCATTTAATGAAACATTAAGAATGTTTTTTCTGTTAAAACACACACATTTTCCCGCTTAACACACTATGTGTACGTACGTCTCAATCAAACATGTCTGAGCTCACATAAAGATTGTTTACATCACGAAATATTTCCTGTGTGAAATCCATATCGGTACACTTACATGAAGATATCTGAATACAAATGAATGATGCCTTTTTATGAAATGTACGTGTTAATACAGCATTATCACACTGGTTTATTGCATTGTTTCGTGCTTTGAAAAGTACTTTATTTGAACCTTTTCATTGTCTTTTTAACGTAAATGCACTGACATATTACATTTTAAGCCATAGGAATTTTGGTTTTTTCACTCGATAAAACAAGGACGCACTCGAAAAAACACGGACTTCTCTCGAAAAAACACAGACATATAAAAATGAATTTACTCTCCAAAATGTACTTTTCAATGCAAAAACAAGAATTTTTGTAAAGTATCTGTATATCTAAGTAGAGACATTAATTGTCGAAATCCGGATATGGTGTATAAATTTTTGCACCTCATGTTTGCGGTATACCATCTTTTCCGCAAGTTTATTGTTTTCTGTTTGGTATTAAATTTATAATTAAAATTCATTTTGTTACATCTGGTGATCCGTTTATTTGGCAATCGCCATGGCAGTCAGCAGGGTTTAAGAACATCCGTTGTTCGACCTGCTAGTCAAATGTGTTTTGTTAAAATATACTTTTTCACTGTTTTGGTCTTTCGGAAAATGTTGTTTGTGCTGTATTTAGACCCCTCTACCAAGGAATTTGTTTTGCATGCACACGTATAAAAATTGCGGTTTTTATCCAACGCAATCATAGGTTTGAACGTTGTTTTCAATTTAGACTTGTGTATATCCAAGTATATATAGATTCCTTGTAAGCATTTCCGTTAACATTTGCATTGGTATGTGTATAAAATGGCTTTAATCTATATTTCTATATAAAGCATTGTAAGGCTAAATTAAACGCTTTCAAAACAAAATAGTGTAGGGTTGATGATAAATTTTTATAACAAATACAAATTTACCTTCTATGATATTAAATATAAGGTTCTGGCATCTTTTTTTTACGTCTTACCATAAATAAAGTCTGTTTGTTTTCATTTTTGATCATATTCACTCCAAAAGACGTGGTCACACTAGACAAACCCGATCAAATACTCTAAAAAATACGATTTCAGCCGGACACTATCGGCCCTACCGTGAGTGGGTGATATAAGATGGATTTTTTTTTATTGTTTCATGTATTTGACTTTTATAATACCACTAACACATTATCCCAATAATAAATAGTTGTTGAGGTAAAGTAAGCTTTTTTGGGAAGCTTATACAGACAGGTGATATAAGTTTATATAATTTTCCTGATGTTTTAACAGGGCCCTGCGCTTTGCATTTATAACAATGCAATTTTCACAGAAAGCGATTGGTGTGGAATACGAATGATCTACAGTAGTGTAAAGGAGTTCGATCCGGTTAAAGTTGGACGATTTGGTCTAGGATTTAAATCTGTATTTCACATAACAGGTATTATTATATACAACGTACACTCAAGATATATATGAACTAATCGTTTTAATTTTGAATTTGTTTTTCGCATTTTTTGTTTTTTTTATAAGGTTAGCACCATGGATTTAGTCAATTTGCGGTATACTAGTATCTAATTCTGTATATTGAAAAGGATTTTTAAGTATACGGACATTGATAGTATTCCGCACATTGACAGTATACTTTAAAATCACGACGCAAACGTATTTTTCAGAATACGCGGACATGGATAGTGTAGTCAACATATAAATCTTGGTGGCAACGTGAAAAATTTAATAAAAATAGACAGGAAATACGACACACAAATTCAAAATATGATTATCAAAAAATATATGTATTCACTATCCGAGTCATTGCAGATCCTGTCTACCTTACGACATCTTCATTATTCAAACACATATGATCACATATAGTCAATTCAGTAATATGGATATGTTACGATATATCTATTATGATATAATTCATTTTCAAACTATTTTAAAATCATTTGAACTGGCGTATCGTATTTGTTTAACCAAGAAATTATTTCTTTCTCTAAAAAATTCGTAAGGGTTCCGCAGAACCCAGTGTCTCGCTTACTTTTGCTGTTAATCGCAGGCTCAACAAAAATTAGGAAAAAAAATCAATAAAAATATTCCTTTAGATACTATCTTTTGATTGTAAGAAGCTTCTGTCAAAGTTTGGTATAAATCCAGGATAGTTTATGAATCTAATAAATGTTTTAAAAACTTTAACTGCAGACTGTATTTAATGTTAACTGGAAGAAAAACTAAGTCCATTTATAAGTAAAATACGGATAAACAGGTACAAATTTTAACAAAATTTCCTTCTAGATACTAGCTTTTGATCATAAACGAGCTTCTGTCCAAATTTGGTACAAATCCAGGATAGTTTAAGAAAGTTATCAAAATTTTAAAAACTTTAACCAGAGTGAAAATATTGTTTCCTGGCAGACAAACTAAGTCCATTTATAAGTAAAATACGGAAAAAAAGAAATTTTTTTTTTAACAAATTTACTTCTGGATACTATCTTATGATCATAAACAAGCTTCTGTCCAAGTTTGGTACAAATCCAGGATAGTTTAAGAAAGTTATTAAAATTTTAAAAACTTTAACCACAGAGTGAATGTATTGTTTCCTGGCAGAAAAACTAACTCCATTTATAAGTAAAATACGGAAAAAATGAAATTTTTTTTTAACAAATTTACTTCTGGATACTATCTTATGATCATAAACAAGCTTCTGTCCATGTTTGGTACAAATCCAGGATAATTTAAGAAAGTTATTAACATTTTAAAAACTTTAACCACAGAATGAATGTAATGTTTCCTGGCAGAAAAACTAAGTCCATTTACAAGTAAAATACGGAAAAACAGGAATTTTATTTTTACAAAATTTACTTCTGGATACTATCTTATGATCATAAACAAGCTTCTGTCCAAGTTTGGTAGAAATCCAGGATAGTTTAAGAAATTAAAATTTCAAAAACTTTAACCACAGAGTGAATATTTGTGGACGCCGCCGACGACAACGACGAAGACGACGACGACGACGACGCCGACGCCGACGGAATGTAGGATCGCTATGTCTCGCTTTTTCGACTTAAGTCGAAGGCTCGACAAAAATCAATTTTGAGCTCGCTTTTTACTGAAAAGAATTTTGTATTGATGAGTCTATGAACTTTACATACTAACTGGAGTTTATGTATAGACGAAAGTCAAACTTCTGCTAACTTTTCGAATGCAATTGAATGTTAAGACATTTTGCCCGGCTTTGGTTATACTTTTTTTTCTTATTGGATTTAGCAGCTCTTCGTTCTTTGAATAAGTTTTGAAATTCCAAAAATGTTGGCCTCGAGCATGACTGAAGAGACATTTATTGTCGAAATGCGCATCTTGTTCAATAAAATCGGTACCGTTAATGTTATTACTACCACTGGGTCGATACCTCTGCTGGTGGACTCTTAGTCTCCGATGTTATCCCCATCCCATGAAAATACGGATATTGTGTTATTGAAATGTTGTTACAAAATTTTGGAAATTATTTTAAATTGAGGAATATATCTGCCTCATGAAAAGGTCTGATTTCTTGCCCGGCTTTAGTTATACTTTTGTTCTTTTTGGGTTGATCAGCTCTTCAATTTTTGAATATTTTTTTATTTTTAAATATTATGGCCTTGAGCATCACTGAAGAGACATTTATTGTCGAAATGCGCTTCTGGTGCAGTAAAACTGGTACCATTATTGTTATTTTAGCAGAAATTGCAACAAATCCCTTGCTGTTGGAGGTAGGAAAACAAACCAATATTGATATTTTTGCGATTTGCAATTACACGATGATATGGGTCGAGAGCAACGTAAGAGTTATCTTAGTTTTTGATGAATAGTCAGACAGTTGTAATAAGATACCAGTTTGTGTTTTATTTCAGATTATCCAATGATTATCAGTGGAAACCAGTTACTGATTTTAGATCCCCACCAGAAACTCTCTGATCGTGTTTGCATAAAAATGAAATTAAATAAAATGAGAAAATACAAGAGAATGGATGTAACTGATTGTCTTGCAGCATTTGAAGGTATGTTTGGATTTTCCACAGAGACCATAGAAAAAGGGAATTTCAAGGGTACATTGTTTAGGTTCCCATTGAGAGAAGTGAAAACGGAACTTTCTGAAAACATTTATGATGAGATAAAAGTGATGGACTTATTTAAAGCATTTAAAGCCGAAGCTCCAGTCGAACTGTTGTTTCTTAAATGTTTGGAAAGAATCGACCTGTATTGGAAATTTACAGACTTAGAACGAGACCAAGACTACGGCGATTCTCCAGTCTACAGTGTGAACATTTCGGACTCGTGTGTTCAAAGCGTGAGAGATGGAAGAATTCATGTCATGAACCACCTAAAGACCTATGGTAAAATGCTAGCAAACAAAACATTTCGCATTAACTACAGAATGACGGTAGAAACGCTTAATGAAGGCGATATCCATACAAACGAATGGATAATTTTTCATTGTATGAAAGGTGGCAATATGTCTGAAGAGTTGCGAATTCTTTCCCTCGACGAATCATTGTCTTATAGTCCATATACTAGCATTGCAGTTCCTATGGAAGAGGACCAGTTCAGAGGGCACGTGTTTTGTCTTATGCCATTGCCGTTAACAGATAATAGTTTGACAGGACTTCCGGTGCACGTGAATGGTTACTTTGCTCTTAGTCAGAATAGACGACATGTTAAATGGCCTACTGCAGATCAAATGAAACAAGGAACTTACAAAGACAAATCATTGAGATGGAATAACTGTCTGATAACGGAAGTTCTCGCGGACTTGTACTACAATGTAATATTAGAGTTAATCGAGCACACCATTACGCCAGATTCGGTTGCCATAGTTACAAGAACTATACCCGATTGTCGACAGATAACGGAACACTGGAAGAATATTTTAAAGCCATTGTTTGATTCACTCTTTGAAAGCAAGTTTTTGTTCACAGAAAACAATGGAGGATGTTGGATTAGTATCAAAGAAGCTGTATTCGATGTTTTTGAAGCAGACACTAACAGCGGTAAGTTAAGTCATATTAAAACAGACATAGCAAGCGGGAAGCGAACTCGTATTCAAACAGACACTTGCAGCAGTAAGCAACTTTTTATCTTTATAAGCTGTAATTTAATATTTTCGTCATGACTGACTATAACTATAATTTAGAATTTTAACCCCAAAAAACTGTTGTCTTAAGTAATAGGCAAACACAGGATTGAGATATATGTTAGATATCGGTAAATTTTTATTTTGTCAGCTTTGATACCATCGGTAAATTAAACTATACTATGCACTTTATTTGCACAACTTCTAATTTCTGAATTTTACCAACAAATATTGTTTTGTCGTCTTCACAGGACTTCATGAAATGTGTTTATGGACGTTTAGTGAATCATGTAATAGAATAAAGCCTTTAATTACAGAAGGACTCAAATTGAGATGAACAGCTTCCACATCTAAGGGTTTGATTGGAAGAGTTTTTTTAATTTTGTTTTGTATATTTCACAAACCTGTTTGTTATAATTACTATATTTGTACAATGCTAAAGCGGTTCGCTCAATCCAGTAAAATCAATATTTATACGTGGCGAAATAGTTTACTATCAATTTGAAAGTTGATAAAGCCGATTGATTTAAACTAGAGTACTAAACGGTTTAATTGAGAAGTCAACTTAAACTTTAAACATAGATTTTAAACTCAATACCATTTCTTATTATAGATGTAAAAAGAAGTGTTTTAGAATTTCTGTTGCTGAACAACGAAAATATAGTTCACAGCGAGGAGAAAATCTTATTTGCTATTGAACGCAAAGGAATAGAGATTGTTAGTATAACAGGAAAATTGGTTGCTGCAGCAGCTATCATGAATCCATCAAACCTAAACAGTTCGCCAGAATCAGACAAAATGAACATTTTACAGTTTTTGCTTTCCTGTGAAGACCAGAGCATTCTACAAGGTGTTCCATTGCTCCCTCTGCACAATGGATGTTTTGCTGAATTTGACCATACCTCCAACGACATGGTGTTTGTGAGTCAGAATGTCACCGAATTGTTTCCTGGACTTGAAGAAAAATTCATCAAACAAGATCTTCAAAAGGAAATATATGACAATCTTCTAAATATTTGCACAAAAGGTAATAAATGCAAATTATAAATATTGAAGGCGCAATTATTGAAATATCAATTTTTGTTATTTCTTAAATTGATGTATTTTAAATTTCATAAAAAATAGATAAAATGGTCAACACAAATGAAAAAAAAAGTTATGCTTTGCTGGTTGTTAAACTGTTATGCCAAGTATTTTATAACACCACTAGTTCGGATTCTTACGGTTGTTCTTGTATTGGAAACCGAAAACAAATTGGTTATTCTTTTTAGTCTAAATATTAAACAGTTACTTGTATATAAGATCATCGAATCTTTTTACATTCATTTAAATAAATTGAAGGGATCTTGATGGCAATGAGGTTCCTTCTCTTCTGTTTGAATATTTAGTGTTCTAATCAATATTTTTTTGTATAGGTTTATTTCAGTTGCATAAGTTCTCAAGGTCAACAGATAAAGAAATAGCTGGTCTACTACGAACAACAATACAGAAGAATATTGGAACAACGACACTGGAAAGACTTGCATGGAAAACCACCAACGGAAGAACAAATGAAACATGGCTGAAAAAAGTTTGGAAGCTCCTAAAGGACAGACAGTTTGACCTCGGCTTCTTTAAAGACCTTTTTATAGTGCCAATCATCAGTGGTGAGAACTTGTTGCTAGATGATTCCAAAGAAGCGATACTATGTAAGTTATCGAAGCAGTTTATCATCAAATCATCCAAAGACTTTAAAGAGCTACCAGATGGTGTATGTAGATGTCTCAGTTTGTTGGATATTGTTATACTACCAGCTATGTGGGGAGATATCTCTGAACATCCCGATATCGACCAATATGTCTTCAAACCGACAGTCTATAATGTATGTCGACTTTTAGAGGCTGTTAGTGTTAACAGTTGTCGAGATGAACTCATTGAAACTTTCAATCAGGAATGCACACCAGGTGATAGAGATGATTTTGTGTCATTTATGTCTGTTATTGAATCTGTACACTGCAGAGCGGCGGAAGTACTTTCGTCACTGAAGCTCTTTAAGGAGAGGATCACAAGTCGTTTTGTCTCAAGAAACGAAGTGGGACTGATTGTTCATACGGAAGATTTACCAGTCCAATATTTTGTTGAAAACATCGATGTAAGTAACAAAGAACATTATAATTTTTCCGTTGCATTAGAAATGAACGAAATTGAATTCAACAGTGCAGGGGTGAATGTTTTGAAGTATTTAAAAAACGATATCGGTTGTTATTCCGAAATTGATCAGAGGAATGTTCTTCAGTACGTACTGACACATTTGAAGCGGTTTCCAAGTAAAGTATTGATTTTGGAAGAATGTAAAAATATACGATTTGTATATGACAATAAGGGGCGAAGAAAATGTGCATGTGAATATTTTGATCCAGAAGACGAAGGTTTAAAACTAATCCTTGTGGAAGATGACTTTCCAGATGTGAAGAAGACTAATATTGATTTGAAATATTTAAGAAAATTAGGAATCAAATCAGTCAATGACTTAACAGAGAATCATATCATCAGATGCGCCAAAGAAATACACGACAAATGCACAAATGGTAGATGTAGTGACATCGACTTTGCACGGTCATCGAAAATCATGGAGCTTTTGTCATCTCGTCCAGAGCTTGTGACTGATGTCATCTGTGACTATCATTTTGTTGAACCAGTTAAAAAACCGTGCTCATTCCCATACGTATTAAAATGGTTTCATCCACAGTTTGCATTTTGTAAACCAAATGATTTGTTAGATGAAAAACATCAGAAACTAGTGGGATGTGTATTACCGTTGGTAAACAGTTCTGAATGTGCGAGTTTAGCTACAAAATGTTCATGGAATAAAACACCAGATGTAAAAAACGTCATTGTACAATTACTGATAATAGCATATAGCTATGAAGATATATATAAACCGCAGTTGTTGCCATTAATAAGCGACATCTTTCACTTCTTAGTAGATAATTACGGCAGTTTTTCGAAAGAGGCGCTTGAGGAATTCAAAAATAAAGAATGGATATGGGTAGGTTCGAAGTTTGTCCGATCAAACCAGATTTATTTTTCAAAAGATGAGCATCCAGTCATCAATTTTGAACCGTACTTATATACCTTGCCAGGAGAATTTCAACTTAAAAAATTCAAAACATTTTTCACAGAAACAAAATTCTGCCTGTCTGGTAATCACTCGGATTTATGTGTTGAAGTCCTTAAATTGATAAAGAAAAAGCACGATACAAGTGAAGTTAACGAAAAGGATACTACAGAGGACTTACAGCTAGTCGTTAAAATACTAAATATCTTAAAAGAAGAGGATGGAATAGAGCACGACGACATTTTATTTCCAGTACACACAGAGAAGGCAAATAAACTGGTTTTACAGCCTGCATCGAAATGCAATTACTGCAACGAAGATTGGTTGAAAGATTCTGCTGATGAAGACGGAAACGACATTTTTTATGTTCACCATGACATACCAATGGATACTGCAGTTAAACTTGGTGTACCTTCACTTACTGACAGACTTTTACAAAACACAGAATGGTTGGAAGAATGGGGACAATGTGAACCGCTGACAACAAGACTCAAAACACTGCTAAAAGAGTACAAAGATGGCTTTTCAGTATTTAAGGAACTTATACAGAACGCAGACGATGCTGGTGCAACAGAAGTGTGCTTCCTATATGATGAACGTCAAAACAAAAACGCGCGCACTAGATTGATTGACAAAGGAATGGTAGAATGCCAGGGCCCTGCGTTATGGTCTTTCAATGATGCACAATTTTCCCAAGGAGATCTTGAAAACATTACAAAATTGAATGGTGCAACAAAAGAACTCGATACAACAAAGATCGGGAGATTTGGTCTAGGGTTTTGTTCAGTGTATAACTTAACTGAGGTCCCAAGTTTCATAAGTGGAAACCACATCGTCATTTTTGATCCTCACACGAAGTATCTCGGAACAGCCTTAAGAAACAAACGACAACCAGGAGTAAAAATCAACATATCAAAAAACAGAAGTATGTTAAAAACTATGTGCACCCAGTTTTTACCATTTGAAGGAGTTTTTGACTGCAATCTCACAGTTTCACAGGACAGAAAATTATCATATAAGGGAACTTTATTCAGGTTTCCATTAAGGACAAAACAACAGGCTGAACAAAGTGAAATTAGTCACACTGTTTATGATAAACACGAAATGGTACGACTTTTGAATATGTTTACAGAATCTGGGGGCAACCTCCTTCTATTCACGCAAAATGTGATGTCAGTTGAACTGTATTTCCTACCAGACGATGGCAGAAGCCCAGTGGAATCTAAACTTGTTTTCAGAACTGAAAGAAAAATGAAACAGACAATCGAAATGCCAATTAAAAGCATGTTTGAAGAAAACGTCACAACTGTATTACAAAGCATGTCCATAGTAAAACATCAACATCAGTCCACGAAAAACCAAAAAAATTTTCCATTATTATTCAGTGCAATATTTGATATTTCAATATTCTCCAGTGCTGAAGACGAACTTGGGATTAAGGAGTATAGTTCAAACACTAAATGGATAATAACCTGGGAAAGAGGGACGTCCAGTAGTTGGAATATGTCAATAAACAACAGTGAGAAAGGAGTTTTAGCAGTTGCAAGTATAGCATGCCCAGTGGAAGTGGTTGACGGGAAAATTCGGACTATTAACTTCGAGTCACTTCCAGTTGGGTTTTACAAAACTAGCCATGTTTTCTGTTTCCTTCCATTACCATTAGAGACAAATCTACCGGTACATATAAACGGTTATTTTGCTGTTACTGCAGATCGTCAGCGTCTCTGTTCTGACTCGACGGACGACAAATCTTCTTTTGAAAGTATCTGGAATAAAGAATTGATGCAAGATGCAGTATGCAATGCCTATGTAAAATTTCTAGAAGATCTTCAGAATTCAAAAATCAGTCCGACCGAAGCATATTTCGAACGATGGCCAACGGAGATTATTAAAAATTCCAAAGATAATTTTTGGATTCTCCAAAGAATGGTATATAATCACATTTGTCGAAGTAAATGTAGAGTGTTTAGAACAGGAGGCTCGAGATGTGTTTCACTTGATGAATGTGCTTTTTTGCATCCCGACATTGCTGAATCGAACTTTTGTGATGTAGTGTTGGAGGCTTGTGAAAAGATACACTGGAAAGATATTTTGATTAAAATACCGAGAAATATTTTGAGATGCTTCATAAATGCTGAATGTGAATCGTTTATTTCAAGGAAAATGATATCAATCTTCCATTTGTACAAACAAGTTATTCTACCTAACTTTGTTGACACAATCTGGGATGGCAAAAGGGACGGAGTAATCATATTTGCCTTAAACAGCTGTAATGATGACATCCTGTTTCTACTTAACGAATACCCATGTATTCCAACAGAGCCACACGGAAAATTAAAATGTCCTAATGAAATCGTTGACAGAAATGGAAGCGTTAGCTGTCTCTTCGATATTGACGACGAGCGCTTTGTTTGCCTTTCATCAGCACTTAACACGTTTGACAAGCTGTTCACAACAAAGGGACTTGGAGTAATAACAAACACGCTTACTCCTTATTTAATAATAGATAGAGCTAGATCCGTGAAAGTCAAAGCAAAGACATGCACTGGTTGTGCTATAGAACGATGTATAAATTTTCTCGAATATATAACTAAAAATTCCACTTTTCTTATTCCACACAAAAGTATGTTAGAAACAGAAGAGTTTCTACCATGTATGAGACAACCTAAATCCTGGAAATTTACATGGGCAGGGAATAAAGAAACAAATTTGAACACAGTAGTACAATCATGTGGAAATCAAAACCATAGCATAATGGAACCAGTATTATTTGAAGGCTTAAACAAACTTCATTTATCTGACTGCTATTGTCTTGTTGGTACTACAATGTTCGTATTGGATAAGCAAATAAGCGAGCTTTTTCTAAATGTATTGACGAAAATTGGAGTAAAAACGCGTAACACTCTAGACGTTGAACACGTGTTGGCAAATCTTAAAAACATAGCCAAAGAAAGCAAAAAGATCGACATTAACGATCAGGTCGTTGAAACTTTGCATACAGTGACAATGGAAATATATAGGTATTTTAACTTTATTTTGGAAAATGATACAGTCGGAAAAGAAAGACTGAACAATATTTTGGAAGAAATTAATCAGTATCCCATGATATTTCTGAATGACACTTTTCTTTCTCCAGTGGAAGTGTTTGAAGAAGTAGCTCATGATTGTCGACCATATTTCTACAGCCTTCAAAATGCGCCCCATCTTAAATATTTTAAGTATTTTCTCAAATGTATTGGAATCAGACGAGATGTTGACGTGAATTCAATCTTAGGTGTATTAGCAAAGTTTCAAAATCAATACGAAAGCTCTAAACTACCGAATAGTGACATCACAGTCTATATAAACCTGTTGTTACAACTTGCACACTCGATGCAAATTGAACAGATATCTCCAACGTCACTTCCTATTTTAATGGCTCCTGACAACGAAAACGTTTTAACTTTAACAAAGTTTTTATGCGTTCAAGAAACTGAAGTCTACACAAGACAAGCGATGAAATTTACGCATGATTTGATATCGCCTGCATTAGCGTCATCTCTAGGGATTCTTTCAAAAAGAAAAATGAAACTTCGACTTTGTTCAAGGACAAGGCGTTTTGGTCAGCGTGAGGAACTCACCACTCGAATTAAAGGTATATTAGACGGGTATCCATGTGATTCTGGAGTTCTAAAAGAACTTGTACAGAATGCTGACGACGCAAAAGCCTCTGAAATACATATTGTGGCAGATTTCAATCATTACCCGTCAGATAAGCTGTTTGATGAATCATGGAAACCCTTACAAGGGCCAGCTTTACTTATATACAACGATAGCGCGTTCTCAGAACAGGATTTGAATGGAATACAGGATTTAGGTATAGGAAGTAAACGAATGGACCCAACAAAAACAGGTCAATATGGCGTTGGTTTTAATGTTGTTTATCATTTAACTGATGTCCCATCATTTTTAACAAAAGGTCCAGAGGTGGAAAGTGGACAGATTTTGTGTGTTCTTGATCCGAATTGTCGTTATGTTCCTGGAGCAACACCGTCAGTACCGGGCATTGAATATATCCAACTTGAGGAACTTTGGGAGGACTTCTCGGATGTGTTTGAATGCTATCATTCCAATCTTCTCCTAAAAGAGAAAGGAACAATATTTCGTTTACCCTTGAGAACAACTTCATTTGCAATGCAATCAAAACTCAAGAAGACTTCTGTAGACGAAAATTATGTTAGAAATATCTTAGATCTGTTCGTTAAGGACCTGCCTGACATACTTTTATTTGTATCCAATGTAGAAAAAATCACCATTTCGGAAATAGTAGATAATTCCTTGCAGGAGATTTACTCAGTTAATATAAAAAAATCCAATTTAGAAGGACGTCAACAGTTTTTTGAAAACGTATACCAGACAGCTGACATTGTATCAAAGAGCGACTCATACTACCAGGTAAATCCATCAGATGTCCTGTATGAAGCAACAGTTGATGATAGCAATGGAATAGAGAAATCTTGGTTGATCGTGAATGGATTGGGATTCAAAGAAACAAGTAAGATAAAGAAAAATGTAACCACTGCTTTTAGAAATCGGGAACTAAATCTCATGCCTCGAGGTGGAATTGCGATTGATATTACACAGACGGAACACGCAGATGAAAAAATTGAAGGAAAATCATATTGCTTTTTACCTTTAGAGAACCCCACTGGTCTTCCGATTCATTTTAATGGACACTTTGTGTTAGATCATCAGACCAGGCGAAATTTGTTGGATGAGGATCGTGAAAGCTATCGATCATGCTGGAACAAGCTTATATTGGATCAGATCGTTGCTCCATGCTATGTGTCAGCGTTGGTATTCTTACAAAAAAGAATAAAACCAACTAAAACAAGTCGGCTGTCAGATACAGAAACAACATTAAATCTGTCGTTTTTTCATAGCATTTTCCCAAACATTACGAAAGCTAAAAATAATTATGTGGAGTATCTTATTTGCTGCGTTTATAATTACATACACAAATCCAATGTTGAACTGTTTGCTATAAGCTTTGATAAAACCATTCGGTTTGTTTCTTTACGAAACACCCGTGATGAATTTGAAGCTGTTTGGAACAATTTACAATTTGACAAGACGAGTTTTCCCTTCTCAACTCAGATACAAGGCATAACTAAGTTATTTTCCAAATGTGGAAAGACACCAATGATCGTTGATATATGTAGAAGTCTCGGAGTACACCTCGTTGACACACCAATGTTTGTCTTGGAAAGTATGCGTTTATCAGGATTGAAAGTCCAGACAATTTCACCAACATTTTTGATCATGTTTATGAAATCAGTTGATATTATGAAAGGTGAAACACAAATAGAATTGCATAAGTCGCAATTTCTTACATTAGATCGTTTACTGACATGCTTAGAATACTGTCAGAAAGACGAGAATTTTAAAAACAAAATATTAGGGCTTCCACTCTGCCTTAGGCAGGACAAAATGATTCAAAAATTTGATATTGAAAAAGCCGTTTTCCATACAAAGTTCTTCGATTTACTTCCAGAATCAGCATCTCAATTTCTTCATGGAAAGTTGGTCAATCGGATAACTGGTGACAGAATCCATGGTTTGAAGACATTTACATTAAATGATTTCATAGAATGGTTACCATACACGGTATCACTAGAAAAATATCGCACAATCGACCAGGCTGTTGAATGGAATCCTGAGTCCTCACAAATACCAACAAGATCCTGGATAGAGAATGTTTGGTGTTTTATAAAGGGTGAAATGCAGTCTTGTGATCGACGTGTATGGAAACAATTTCTTCCTTGGTGCTTAATACCCTGCAAGATAGAATATGAACAGTCATTTACCTACGTGGGACACCGTTTCTATAATAAAATTTATAGTGAAAAAGCAATAAAAACTGACCAAAAAAAATGTGAAAATTTGCTTTACCCTTTAGGAGACTTCAAAGCTATTTTGGATATACATTCATTCCATGGTGCTCTTGCGCAAGCTCTGAATTCCCTCAAACTTCCAGTTCTAGACACAAAGAATACGTTATTGATGTCATTAACACCGTCAATCAAATCTTGTACTGGAGTTTTGGAATGCTTATATCTGAACCGAGAGAAGCTCAAGAAACGTCACTGCACACTTCATTCGGAACATTGCACAGTGATTTTAGAGTTTTTATCAGAATGCTTCAATGGTCCATGCGGCCAACAAGTAAAACCAGAAATCATTACTTGGGTTAAAGAAATTCCTATTCATGTTACAATATCAGGTTATGTAACATCTCTTACGAATAAAAAGAGAATCTTAGTAGTCCCCATTGATATGCTTACAGATGGAATAGACATTTGGGCTAAAATGACACAAACTACATTACTAAAAGACAACTACAAATTGCACAATGTATTTAAAGCAATCAATTTGTCATCTGGAAGTATATGCAACGCATATGCAATGTATATATTACCATCATTTGAATCGTTACCTGTAGAAAATCGCGAATCACATCTAGTTTATATTAGGGACAAACTTTTAGCAAGACCAGGTTCAGGAAATTATACAAATGACCAGAAAGTATTAATAAGTCAATTGATACAAACACAGATTATACCCGATAGAACAGGACGTCTACAAACAGCGAAATATTTCTACAGTCCTTTTAATGAAGTAATGATGGCTTTAGCTGATGAATCACAATTTCCATGTCAGCAATTTAATGATTATGAATGGAAGGATTTTTTGGAACTTGCAGGAATTCGGAAAGATATAACTATCGATATGTTTGTGGAATTTGCCGAATCTGTAGCCGCAAAAAGGTATTTATTTTATTTCACTGATCTGCAACACAAATCGGAAATGCTTCTATGTCACATCCTTGAAACCACTCAACTGATCCAAGAAGGCTTGCTCCGAAAAATAGCCAACATACCGTTCATTGTTCCCTACAAAGTGGAAAGGAAGAAAACCAATATTTACAGACAGCATAATATTGACCAATTGATATGCTTTGCGGGTGCAGTTTTAACAAAACACGCTGATTTATCCTGGACTTGTTGTCCTATACTTCCGGAGATCGCTTCTAGAATTGCAGTCATTGCTGGTAATGCAAGAAATCAGCTTAACATTTATTATAAACTAGATTGTCATCATGTTGTGTCTCATATACAAAATATCGTTGACGAGTTGAAAATAAAAGGGGACAAACAGAAAATTCGGATGGATGATATATGCTTCATTATGCAGCTAATGGACAAGTTTTACAAATGGTTAGATGAAAATATTGAAAGAGAAGCAACAATTTCAAAGCGATTACAGCAAAAACCTATTGTATTTTTACCGAAACACATGATATTTGTAAACTGTAGCAGGATTGTTCAACAATTATGCCTTGATGGAGAGATGCCAAGGTATTTATCACAAGTTCCAAGGGAATATGGACAATATGGACAAGTTTTTGAAAAAATTGGAATGCGACCAAAAGTAAGCTGTTACCATTTTGCAAAAACCTTAGAATATTTGTTTATTGATGTTATTAAAGAGGAGCTAAATGAGAACGAGTTTCGAGTTGTTACCAAGTGTCTATTGGGAATGATTAATGAAATTACACGTGAGAACTGTGACGCTAACATAAACAAATCTCTTTCAGATGTTCACCATCTATACTTACCCACCAGAAATAAAAAGCTTGAAAATGCCAGTACCCTGATTTATTCGGACAATTCAGATTGGGAACGTTTTGTTCACTCAGAAGCCGAAACCACCCAGTTTGTAATTGATTTAAAAGCCATTGACATTTATGGTGCTAATGGGATGGTATTATTTAACAGTCTGCCTACGCGGATGCGACCAAAAATATTGTCGCAGCTTATTCATGAAAGATTGAACACTGGCATGTTGGAGCATATAGAGAACATGGTTTGTAAACAGCTTTCAAATATGATCCAAACAGACGAGTTTTGTGAAGGCTTTATACGAATCATTGCAGATTCACAACAAAAAAGCGCTTCAAAGTTAATTGATTTAGCTAATGCCGAGCAACTTGTAAAAGACATTCGTCAAATACCAATTATATCAGTGAAAACAGTGAGCTTAGATTTACTATATCACAACATAACTGTAGCAAGTATCGAAAAAGATAGTTTCTTTGATAAGCAAGACAAAACACTTTATTGTGCAATACCACAAAATGAAACGATAGAATTATGGCTCACAAATAACAGCAACGTTTTTCAAGAAGCATTTAAACACTGCACAAATTACATGTACACTTGGCAAGAAAGACTGCTTCTGAAGATGATGTGTAACCTGCGAAACGTAGAGAGAATATCGTCCATGTTGGACAACGAAAGAGTAACAAGATACGAAGTAGCATTCACTCAGTCTGTTTTCCAGAATCCTGGTGTTACAGTCCATCCAAAATGGCATTGTTGGTTGGAAAACGGTTTTTCAGAATTTGAAAATGGGGAAACTGTAGCTCTTTTGGTCCATGATGCTATTGAAGAAAACGGTAGAATAATTCCTGCACAATATACTTATGCAAAAATACGCAAGAAGATAAAGTCACAAGTATACGATTCAACAATAGCAACCGTTTGGTTGCAAAGGTATGACGTTGAAGTGAGCATAGGAAGATTTAAAACACTATCTGCACACAGATTATATAAATTTACAAGAAATACAAAACCTTGTGTTGAATTAGTGCCTGCAGTTGAAGTTCCGAAAATGAACAATCGGCCAGAGTCAAAGCAATCAGCGATAGAAGAAACAGAAAAGTTTGTTAACCTGATTTACACTTTAGACACTGAGGAAGAAAGAAGATCAATGATAAAACGTTTTTATATGGCACATCACCCAGATAGAAGCATGCAAGAGGAAACGACTGCTAAAGAAGTTTTTATACACTTTCAACAACTAATTAAGGAGAAAGAAGAGACTTGCAGAAACTCGATGTACTATAGACAGTTTTCATCATGGGACCGTGTTACACACTCACAATTTCAAGGACAATATCAACATTTACAATCTTCTCAAACGAGACCTACTCATCATACTTTATCCTCACAATCTGCACAGACCAGAGCAATCCCACTGCCACACCATTATCCACAGCAGCGTCCCATTACTGGATTCCAGAGGCATGTAGTAGAAACAGTACCTTCTCCACAAGAAGCCAGGCTATGGTTTAGGCAGGCCAAGGATGATTTCGATGTTGCTTCTAAAGTCTATGAAAATTCCAAACAAGATCGTGCATTTAACTGGATATGTTTCCTATGTTACCAGGTAAAATTTACATGTTTAGTTTTCTCGCTCTTCTGGGCAGATAACGTTTTTTCTTTTTTCCGTTAAAGTTTACTTTTGGCTGGAATTTCTATGGTAAGTATTTTTCAGAAGACATAACTTAATGTTAATCAATACAGTTTCTTCAACATCAGTCGAACTATTTTAACTGCTGTGGTGACATCATTGAGTATCTATAGATTGCATTGAAATTATGTATACATGTTGATAAGAAGAAAAAAACACACTTACTTAAAAAATAATATTTTGATGTAACCTCATTTTTTAAGTCTTAAAATGTTGGGCAAAAATTGTTCATTTTGGCCACTTTCGGTTTTTTTGCTTACGATATTTGTCGTTGAATGTTCGGCATAAATTTTCTTATGTAATGGTGATTTCGACGAAGTTTGCTTTAAAAACCCATTCAATATGATTATGTTACAAGGTAACATCTAGGCGGTATATTTTGTATTTTCATTAGCTTTCAGAAGTTATTTTCGTGCAGATACTTACTTCGTATAACAAATTTTAATCCGCGTTATAAAGTTATTTCAAAAACAATAAAATTGCTGTTTCCTTTTTGAAAGATGAGCGTTGCTTCTAACTATTTTTAGTGTTATGGAACATTTTGTCAAATATATTACAAACACACACACGCAACATAAATGATAATATTCAATCTTACACTGTAACGCAACGACGAAATGATGTTGATTTATTTCATCGCTGATTGGCCAGTTCCACTTAACAATGACACATTTACAATACCAGAAGTAAAGAAGAACCGTTAGAGACACTAGCAAAAATTGATTGATTAATTGAAAAATATTTAACGCCACTTTCAACACCATTGTGCTATTTCGTGGCGTACAGTTTCTATTGGTGGAGGAAGCCGGAGTGCCCGGAAAGAACCACCGACCTTCGGTAGGAAAACCGACAATACTTGTTAATTAAGATTGGAGTCGAGCGCACATGCCACGTGCGGGATTCAAACTCACAACCTTTGTGTTGACAGGCTAGTGATACAGTAGTACGACTAATAATTGCCACTCGGCCACCGTGGCCCCCACTAACAAAGAGTAACTGTTGGAAATATGATATTTATTTTAGTCAACAGAAAAGGCTTTAAAGGCTTTCCACTACAACAAGGACTCCAACAACATTCCATCTACTAGTAACTTATATTCACTTGCAAAAGGTTTCGAAGAAGATTTCAAATCCATAGTTACTAAACTGGCTGATCTCATTGGGCAACAAGAAGACATGATGTATCCAGAACGGTCGAATGCAGCAACGCCAACAGAGTTATATACTAGGCCAATGGCTGGAACATCTATTCGCTTAACAAGTGAAATCCTGGAGTATATAAATAGTCGTTTGTAAAACTGAATATCGTAAGGTAGATATTGTTTTAGATATTTTTAAAGGAAAGTAAGTGCAGAATGGCAAAAAATGTTTAATACTGCATTGAAAAAATCTCATGCAATCAGTATATAAGAAAAGGCATCAATAACATATAAATGTTAAAAACATAGTGACTCGAAGGATATTATTTTTTATTTTCATACTGGCTAGCAAGTTTTAACCTAACCAGTATAAAATATCTCAAAATATTTATTATTTTAACTATAACATAAACCCGAAGAAAAAAATGCTTCTTTAAAGAATTCGATACATTTTTACTGCAAGTAGTCGACAATACATGTAGTTACACTTTTACTTCCGATTCTATGACACTGGAAAACTTTCATTCACTGCGGCACTTTAAGATATAAATACATTTCATGCATCCATGTGCATTGACTAAGTTTTGTGAATATTGTGAACATCTTTGCAAAATTTAAAACTTCCTCTTTGCAGACAAATTTTGAAATAGTAGTTTTTATGAGTATCGGCATTTTTGTTTACTCTCCAGTATTTCAAATAACCCTCGCTTTTGCTCATTATACATCATGTACATATGAATATATTAGTGTACACTCAATAAATTCATAATGTTTTACAGGTCAGACAAGGAATCCTGCCTTCAAAAGAAACTGAGCTGTAACAAAGATACCGAATTCTTATTTGGATTGTTGTTCCAGTCTGGATCGTTATGCCACGATATTGGATTGCCGAGAATCCAACTTCGATTGTTATGATTTTTTTTTAAATTTTCTAATAATATTGATTGATGTTTTAATGGTAATAATTAAGATTGGCATTGTGTAGTTCTTTATCTTGTTTTGTAATAAAGAGAGATTTTACTCGGTCCTTAGATGTATATAAACTATTAATAGATACCAGGATTAGATGTATGATTTTATATACAATGTGAATATTTTTTTGCATCTTAATACAAAAGATGAAGACTGATGTGTTCTTCAACTTATTTTGATATGATACAGCCAATGTATTTACCTTTTTGAATTGTACTGGATTCTTATTGTGAGATGATTTTCGTTTGTATTCAGCATTGAATCATAGTTTGATTGCTGTGATTCTATTTTATAATGATTGTCCTTTAAGAATGTACTGGTTTACCTTTGCATGGTCAGGATTCTTATTGTGTGATTAAAGATAGACTTTACAGTCATTAGATGTGTTGTTTTATATATAATGTACTATTTTTAACTATATTTTCATTGCATCGAAATTATTTTTATTTGGAATTGTATTACGAAATTTAGATTTTATTTATTGAATTTCAAAAACGACATTTTTTTACTTACTTGTCCTTATTTTTATTAATTAGGAAATAACATGTTTATTAATTGTGTGCGTCCAAAGCGCTTTTCTGTATTAACCTTCATCAGCAACGTTCAAAAGAAAAGAAAAACGTTGATGTAAAAAGCTAGATGACCAAACGAGGCAAAAACAGAATATCGAAGGTCAGCTTTACCTGAGGGAGTTCACTGTTGGGACCTTAGTTTCTTAATTATTTCTATATTCATCAACGGAAAATTTAATACATGTAAATATGTTATGAATCATGTCAGTTGAGAAGCACTGACTACTTGACAGATACTCCCAGATCAGCTAAGTCCTATAGGCGGATCCCCTGTCCTTTTTGTTTTAATTGGAAAATTGATGTTACTCCATTTTGATTGACCAAATGGGTGCTTATATATGTTTTGGACTGTTAAGTCAAACGTGATGTTTGGAAAGATTTTGTGCTGCATATGTACCATCCTAACACATTGTCACTTGGTTTTTTTTATTGTATTGATTTATATTTATATTGAAATGGTATATGTATTTTGTAATAATTTTGAATTGGAGTGTTATAATTCATAGATGTATACAGTGGTATAGCAGAATGTTGTTTCTTGTTTCTAATATGGTTGACATTGGTGCTTGCTTAAAAAAGTGATCATGCAGTGTTTATATGTTAGAAGCCAATAACACATAAGAATTACGCATTGAAAAAAAACACATGCCACCCACATGTTATTCTGAGAAAAAGAAGAGGTTTTTCCTCTGAAGAAAACATTTTGCTTGCTATGAATACAAAGTCAGAAAAACTGTGTTTTTCAATTGTATAGTATATATCACTAATTTTTAACCAATATCCATAACTATGTAATAACATGAACATATTGTTATAAATATATCATGTATATGAAGGAAATGATTGTGTATATATGTGAATTTTCAGTTAATGTATACTTATTTTGTACTTTGTTACAAACTTATTGTTTAAGATTTACATGGCAATACACATTTGAATTGAATTGAATTTGAATAGTTGGAAACGTCATTTTTTAACAGTGTGGTCATGGATGAGATTGATTGTGTAAGGCGACCATTTGTTTTTCGAAAGGGGGTGAGGAAAAAACATGCATTTTCAATCGTTGCTGGAAAGGGTTACTTATTTTTGGGACAGTGCTGTATGAATATTTGTTTTTATGCAATATTTCCAACATTTTGTGGGTCAAGATAGATTTAATCTAAAGCTTTATTGGGGGATCTTTTTTTTATACAGTTGCACTGATAGGTAATTAGCACCCACAGAATACCAATTGGTCGTCCTCTTATCTAACTGTTCCGTTTTTACAGGACATATGTTTTGTTTTCGTTATATCTAATTTGAATAAATGTTGTTTTGAACTCTTTTGTTTCATTTAAAAAAAAAAAATACACTTAAAACTTCTGTTTGGGATTATTGGACACAGGCACAATTTTTTTATGCCCCACCTACGATAGTAGAGGGGCATTATGTTTTTCGGTCTGTGCGTCCGTTCGGAAGTCCGTCCGTCTGTCCCGCTTCAGGTTAAAGTTTTTGGTCAAGGCAGTTTTTGATGAAGTTGAAGTCAAATCAACTTGAAACTTAGAGCACATGTTCCCTATGATATGATCTTTCTAATTTGAATGCCAAATTAGAGTTTTGACCCCAATTTCACGGTCAACTGAACATAGAAAATGATAGTGCGAGTGGGGCATCCGTGTACTATGGACACATTCTTGTTTCTACATACCTTAATATAAAGGTATATAGAAAAACAATTTCAGAGACAAGTGCCTGTGTTATTGGATTAAAAAAAAATATCATATACAAGTATTCTACCCTGTGTGACAGTCAGGAATCTTTATTATGGTTCAAAAAGATATTAGGAAATTACCGCAGTATAATTAAAGTAACAGTAACTTGAGTAAGTGTCATTATATATTTTTTTATTAAATTGGAATATAGACGGATCTTTTCTGGGTTTGGCAAAAAAATGGGATTCATAACCATACAGGAACAAGTCTGCTATAAGGGTGCAATTGATGTCCATAAGACTACACACAACCTGCAGATAAATTGTATGGGGGAACATGTACAGCTTTGTCAAGGAGAAAATTAACAGCTTTAATCTTTTAATCACAGCTACATGTGTATCTATAATAAAAGGAAGATGTGATATGATTTCCTATGAGACAGCTCTCCACCAGAGACCAAATGTCGTAGAAGTTAACAGCTATAGGTCACCAAACGGCCTTCAACAATGAGCAAAACCCATACTGCATAGTAAGCCATAGCATATCATTTTTTTCAACACAGAAGAAAGCTGTAAATGTATTGTTATAAGATTTTTCAAAGGTCAATTTAATTCAATAAGAAAAACTTCTGTTTATAAGATTGTGTGGACAGGAAGTGTAGAGAGTCGACAAGTCATAACTGTCCACTTAATTAAAAGGACCATCAATAGCACGTAATTTTTCCAAATCATCCAAAGAGTTTTCACGCTTCAATTCCATTATGTTCATATTGTTTATTACAAAATTTTTAATTGTAGTAAAGAAACTTTGATCCCCTCTCTGTGTATATCCACAATACAACTTTTTGGGGAGAAATCAAAGATTTTGTCTTCGATTGCCAGAACGGATTGTTTTTATAAAAATATGATATATATAGAAGTAAGAAGATGTGCTATAATTGTAAATGAAACGCCTCTCATTCAGAGACCAAATGACAGCAAGATTAGTTTATAACACTTACTAGAAGTCGAGATGAAACGATCTTTGACTCTTTGGTGTAATTTAGGTAGCCAATACACAGTAATTGTCTGTCAAATCTTTAGAGGAGGCATTGGGATGCATAGGATGTGGTAATAATTTAATTGTCTTTTTTAAATTCTCTATGGAGCGCACAGACTCCAATGTAGAAGAATTGATATTTTCGATCTTAAGAATTTAGTGTGTGTAGTATTTGCATTATACCATCACAAAATCGGTGCCAGTGGCTGCTGTGTCAGCAGTTACTAACACAAAACGTTTAGCGTGTACTTGAAGTCATTAAGAGGATATCATTGTCCCTTAATCAATTTCTACGTGATTTTCAAATAGTCATTCATTTATTCAAATAAGAACCAAAGACGAATTAATCAAACAGACTTTTAAGACATTAAAATACAGTTCAAATCAATAATTTCGGTCCTTCATTTTAGAAGAAAAAGCTGTCACAATCAAGGTATTGTTTCATGAGAGATTTTCTAAGCAAAAGAAAACAACACGCAATAAAATTAACGGTACAGATACAGATTTTATATTTTATTAGATTGCTTATTTTATATGAATGTTTTAAGATGTAACTCATAGATAATATTCATTGCTATATAATTGAATGATGACTTATCTATTTTTCACACTCTATGAACCCCATTGGAAGTAAGCTTTTTTTCTTTCATGGGTCATCTTTTGGTTAAGGAATTAAATAAACATCATTTTTATATATCTTAAGGCTTTTAGCTGCATGTATGTTTCCAAATCTCATTTGCATTCATATATTAGGCCTTTACCTGAATAAATAGTATAAGTATAAGTATTACTAATGTTACTGCATCAGATGTCTCTTTAGTGATGCCCGAAGTCAAAATATTTGAAAATCCAAAACTAAATACAAACGTTGAAGAGCTGATTAAACCACAAAGCACCTAAAGAAAATGTGAGATATATTTAGCGACATTTTTATCTCATTAAAAGGTAAACTGAAATAGTTTTCACTATTGTTGGGTTGCTGTCTGATTGACATAAAACTCACATAGTGATCACTTTGAATTCCGATGATATCATATAACAACTTCATATTATAATCTATCAAAGGTCGTCAATAAACTCTGATGATGGTCGTTTTACTGACCCAGTCAGTAATAATTTTGGTGTGTGACCTAAGGACGCTTAACTATGGTAATGGCATGCATGATGGCACCAATCTTTACTCTGATTGGAAGAAAGTACGGAGTTGAACAAGACGCAGTCAGTAACAATTTTGGTGTGTGGCCTAAGGACGCTTAACTATGGTAAAGGTATGCATGATGTCACCATTCTTAACTCTGATTGGACGAAATTACGGAATTGAACAAAAACCAACAAATAAAGATATATAGCATGAAGGAAAACATTACGGACATAAAATAAAACTATCCATATATATAAATAAGATAAATTCATTTAAAGAAGTTATCCTTATCACCGCTGTCAAATTGTTTGGATTAGGTAAATATCACTGACAGGTTCATTAGATATATTACTGAAACTAATGCTGGTCAAATGGGCTATTAATAGCTCAAGCCAATAAATATATCTTATCAACTGTGTGTACTTGCAAGTGCAGTCTAAAATTTCCAAGGCGTAATAATAATCTCAAAAAGTACAAAATATTATACTTCAAATGAAGAATGTCAAAAAAAAACATATAGCGCAAATTTAATAACTTGTCAAAAGCTGTATCATATACCGAAATAGGTTGTATTTTTAATTGTGAAAGTTTTGCTTGACATATAGTTATAATTGACCATTCTTCTAAACTGTATTCATTACAGATTGTAACCTAATTATATCTTATGTTTATGTCTATTTCACAGCTAGATACTTCTTTATCTCTGAAAAAATACCTACCTATATACACTTTAGTTAAGTACCAGTGTATATTTTAATTCTTTAGAGAAAAACGCACATACTAAACTTTCAGAATCGTCAGGCTTTATATCCGTCAAATTGTGTGCATTTTTTTTTAACTATGATAAAAAAAACCTGATAAAGATTCATGGTTTGTTTTAAATTGTATGCTCACATCTGAATGCGTGAGATATCTTTTTTAAAGATATTATTTGTTTAAATCATGACTATTTCATTTACTTGTAATTTCATTCCAATTAAAAAAATATATGACGTTCACTTTTTGCAACTTTCAATTCACTGAATAACCGAGTCAATAAGTATGATGTTTGTTGCCAGGAGCCTGTAGGAAGAGACCCATGTCTCTGTTGTAAATCAGTGGTTTAGCGTTCGTTGCTCTGTGTCATATTTGTGTTTTTTTTTCGCTTATTGTTTTGTCATAAATCAGGCCATTGCCTTTTCCGTTTGAATGGGTCTACATTTAGTCATGTCGGGACCTTTTATAGCTTACAATATATACGATATCAGTTTTGCTTGTTGTTGAAGGCCATACGGTTACACATAGCTGCTTAGATCCATTTCATTTGGATTCTGGCGGATAATTTTCTCCGATTGCCAATCATACCACTTCTCCTTATTTTGTACAGTACTCTGTGCGTTGTTCATACTCAGTATTAATGTCCTTCTAACAATATGAACATATTTTCTATTATGTGTTATCATGATATCTCTGGTCACTCTGGGAATAGTATAAATGAAAATAAGACTATTAATTGTATGCGTCCGAAGCGCTTTTCATGATTTAATTTACCTTTATCAGGAACGCTCAACGCCAAAAAAAATGAAGAGCTATGGGACCAAAAGGATCTAAAAGTAATAACCAAATCCAATTGATTAAACACTGATTACTGAGCTGATGATATACCCTCGGGACTAATAGTCCACCAGCAGAGGTATCGCCATCGATCAAGTGCTCAGTTGTAAAACTATCAATTTTATGCGTGTGAATCGCATTTCTGGATATACCTTTATCAGGTACTATAAAATGGTAAGAGTCGATCATAATACATTTAATAATACAAATACTAATTTTCAGTTTTTGTGGACAAACTCAAGTAAGAAATGACCACCACAAAGAAACATTAATAGAACCATACAAATGTAACATGCATGCAGTTTCTCAGATACCATCTCGCATATTAAAATCACATAATGCAGGAATGCGCCTAATGTGTTCCTCTCCTAATTTTGAGGTTTTGCTGCTATCCAAAGTTGTGGAAATCACTTGGTATTCCATGCAATTATGTCACCCCCATGACCTGAATCTTGATCATTAAATAAAGAGGGGGGTGGGGGGTCAATAAACGACACTGCTAATTTTTAGTGCTTGGTACAGGTTGGCTGTCACTGTGCAACAGTTTAACATAGAACCCTATGGGAAAAACAGAGAACTCTTTTTATCAGAAAACACTGTCAAAACATCCAAACATACTATCCACACTGATTCGTGTCCACACTTGTATATAGATATAAGAAGATGTGGTATGGGTGCCAATATCCAAGTCAAAATTTATAAAAGTAAACCAATATAGGTCAAAATACATATAGTCTGGGATTTGTCATTTTTTTTTACTTTAAAGACCAATTAACTTTCTGGTCTATAAAATTATATATAATGTGACCTGATTTATTTAAAAAAAAAATACCACTGATGAAGAAAAATTCAATCTATTTTGTAACTACACTCAACTTCTAGTAGAATTTATCACGTGACGAGATTTTCTATATTTAGAAACGGGAAATTCTGTTCTACTTCCCATTTTCGCTTGTACACAGGAAAGAATTTAAGAGGAATTTAAGACAGACACAAGGAATAATGGTGTGAAGTTTTGGTAAAGTAATTAGTAGTGTTAATTTGTTTACTAGAATACAAAAAATAACCGATTCTATAATGATATTATCTTCTTCGTGCATTTACATAATAACTTTCTGTTTGCCTATACTATCAACTACGAAAGAAGATAATTTTAAGTTGCACTTGTATCACTGTTACAGTGTATAAGTAAACTTCCTTATATGAAATATTTTTTCCTCAAGGATGATGTAGATTATGGTAGGTAAATTTGGATGCAAAATTTGTATATATTTTCTGAGACTACTGTTATATAGTAGTCTCAGATGTTTTATATATCATTTGAATTTATTTCAAAATTTATATGCAAGACCACTACTTAAGCACAAGATGGATTTAAATTTTATGTTTTCGAGTACAAATTAAAGTAAATCTTATGTTTGTTTCATATATATAATTTCCATCTCACAGGTTTACACTTGTTCAACCCTCCCCCTTTTCTCCCATGTTATCTGTGACAAAATTAATGAATATATATATGCTGTTTTGACAGCAAGAAGCCCAAAAAGGCACAAATAAAAAAAAAATGGTTGAAAACTCAAATTGATTTGGTAGGGGGAATGGGGGTTGCTGTGATACTTAATATAGTTTGTAACTTTTTTGAAAGCAATGAAGTTTAACTAAGGCTCCCAAAAGGTCAATATTGGGGCCCTGAAAGAACTTTTTTTTTTTTATATTTATGGCCCTTTTTGGCCCCAAAATTATGTTTATTATTTAAAGGTTATAAGTGTTTCAAGTTGATGTATATATGTGTAAGAATGTGAAACAGGACGATTTTGTCAAGTATTTCTTACAAAGCTTTTCATGTGACAACCAACCAGCGCATTGTTTGACAAACTATATATTACATTTGCATGTTTTCATTGAATTTGATAGAAAATAAAGAGTTAGGTGAACTGGTTGGTGCCTGTTAAAACGTTTTAATCCACTGCATTTTTATGCACCTGTCCTAAGTCAGGAGCCTGTTGTTCAGTGGTTGTCGTGGTTCATAAGTGTTTCTTGTTTTCATGCCCCCGCCGTAGCGGAGGGGGCATTAAGTTTTACCCTTGTCCGTCTGTACGTATGTATGTACAATCGTCCCAAAGTTGGTTTCTGTTCTCTAACTTTATGCCTCAAATAAATGTTATGAAACTTATACACAATGCTTATTACCACAAAACACAGATCAAGTTTCAATTTTGGGGGCGTCACTTTAACTGTTCTAGAGTTATGCCCCTTTACAAATGGAAAAATTGCTGAATTTTCGTTTCTGTTCTTTAACTTTAGTTAACCTCAACCAAATGTTATGAAACTTATACACAATGCTTATTAACACAAAACACAGATCAAGTTTGAATTTTGGTAGCGCCACTTTAACGGTTCTAGAGTTATGCCCCTTAACAAATGGAAAAATTGCTGAATTTTTCATTTCCGTTCTCTCACTTTAGTTTGCCTCAACCAAATGTTAACAAACTTATACACAATGCTTATTACCACACAATACAGATCAAGTTTGAATTTTGGTGGTGTCACTTTAACCGTTCTAGAGTGATGCCCCTTTACAAATGGAAAAATTGCTGAATTTTTGGTTTCTGTTCTCTTACTTAAGTTAGCCTCAACCAAATTTTATGAAACTTACACACAATGCTTATTACCACAAAACTCAGATCAATTACAAATTTGGGTAGCATCACTTTTACCGTTCTTCAGTTATGTCCCTTTATAACTTTATATGATATGCAAGTGGGGGCATCATCTGTGTCCCATGGACACATTCCCCATTTATTTTATATAGATTAGACCGTTGGATTTCCTGTTTGAAGTTTTTTACACTAGTCATTTTGGGGCCCTTTATAGCTTGCTGTTCTGTGTGAGCCAAGGCTCCGTGTTGAAGGCCGTACTTTGACCTATAATTGTTAACTTTTTATACATTGTGACTTGGATGGAGAGTTGTCTCACTGGCACTCATACCAAATCCTCTTATTTATAATTATTATCCCTTTATATTAAAAGAATGCTGATATGTAAATTTCAAAACAAAAATACCTATCCCAGATATAGTAATTTTGAAAGCTACATTGTGATAATGGCCATTAAATCCTAATTTGAAAATTAAGCTGGAAAATGCGGCCATAAAATCCTTATTTGAAAATTAGGGTAGAAAAGGCAGCCCTATTGGGGCCTTATCAAACATTATCCTTTAGTTGTTGGTTTAGTGCACCTAACGATTGGATAAAAAAACTTCATAAAGTGTGTGATAAATACAAAATCAAAAAAGTTTAAGACATCTTATCATTAATGATATTACTGTGACATCATGATTGCATTTGCACTGATCATGAAAACTTTAACATTTAACTGACTTAGAGAGCAGTAGTTGTTGTTTCAGACAACATTAGAAGCTTAAGTTAAGTGCATTGACCAACACATCTTTTTATGTGTGTGTCAGTTTTACCCATTGCATTTTTATATCACAATTAAATTTACTTTTTTGTAGGGTTTTAAGAAGAAAAAAACCAATGAAATGCATTTAAATAGCTAATCTGCCTTACTTTTGAAGCTATAAAAACTATCTTATGCAAAAATTGCACAGAAGAAATAATTTGAATAAATTTGCATATCTTTATGTATTTAATTATTGCACTTATAAATACTGCTTAATAGGCTAAGTGAAAGAAAAGAAAGAAAATACGAAGGAGGCAATACAAACCCCAAAATGGAAGAATTACAGACAAAACCATGAAGAATTAAAAAAAAAAATTACAACAAAAAAAACCTGAAAACTAACAGTCCAAGAAACAATATACAGAAACCTCATGATTAGGATAAACATGAACCACATCCTAAACAGGATGAACTCAATATACCCTGGAAATGTACATGTGGAACTTATTGTGATAAGATTTAAATTTGATCTTCGGCACTGTATGCAGTGTGAATGCAAAACACACAAGTTTTTAAAAAAGTAGTTAGTTGCAAGACTGCTTTGATTCATAGCTAATGTATTACAAATGTACATGTACTTAGCTGTTGACGATTAAAAATATAATTTTTTTGTATCTTTTCCAGTGAAGTGAAGCGAAGTGAAAAAAATATTGTCATGGCAACCAATTACAAGAATATAAATGGGGACCATTCAGGAGGTAAGTGCGTCATTACTATGGTGCTTTTTTTTATAGTGCATAATAATGTGTTAGTAAGAAATTACAGAGCTTAAAATTCGCTTTCACCCAAGAAACAGTTCATTTAAAAAAGCAGTAAAAATTAAATTGAAATATTGCCTATATAACCCACTTCAATTAAAAATAAAATGAATATATTTTAGGATAATAAATTTTAACTGATGATAATAAGAATACCATATAGACATTTTTCTGTATTGTTTTTGCATAAAACAAAATATTTTGGTGGCAGCAAAATTCTAACTAGTGGAGTATTTTTTAGATTTTTTTATTTATTGTTTAATTAGAGGAGGATGTCAGAGCTAAATCATTTACTACCCCAAGAATTTCTAAACCTTCAAAGGATACACATGCCATGAGCCAAAAATACCCATCTAGTGGAATCAGTCAACAAATCACAAACCAATTCCAGGAAACCCCAGCAGTTCGGCAAAAACAGTTTCAATCAGGTGGTCAGAATATGTACTCAGCAGGGTTTCAACAACAGTATGCTGGTATACCAAACCATATGCCTGATATGAGTGGCCCATTTCAAACCAGGAACCAATTTACAACACCAATGGGGCCTCCTGTTATGGAACCACCTAATTACAGTACCTCAGAGCAAGTTCAGTACTTAGCTAGTCAAGTGTTTGAGATATTACAGGAGGTATGATCATTTTTTTCAAGAAGTTTATCAGTTAGACACAAATGCAATTTACTTTTTGGATATATAGATCAATATTAAGTACATTTAGGAAAATATTTGGCACAGACAAGAGATTAAAAAGCTATGAAATGCTTTGTAATAAAATTGGTATCCTTTGTCTTAACATTTGTTGAAAAATCTCTATAGCTCAAGTCGGAAAACATAAGGTAATTAAAGCAAAGTTCAATATGTGGTGTAATTTTAATTTTATTTTTGTAATAAATTATTCTATGTCTTTTGGTCTCTTGTAGATAGTTGGCAATCATACCACATCTCTATTAATTTTCATATTTATAATGAAATTTTTTCACTTGTGTGCATGGTTGATAGTTCCATAGATTTTTATAAAAAAATTAGTACAAATATGGATTACAATTAATGCAGTGATATAGGTGCAAGAAAATTTTGGAATTGAATAAAAATGTAGACATGGTTAATGTTATATTTGAGTAATAACATAAAATCATATCAAATTTGGTGCACCAGATGTGTGTTTCAAAGAATATTCCTTCAGAGTTACTATAGAAACCAACAAATAGTTTTCGTTAAATGAACCAGGAAAAATTTACGATATGACACCTGAAGCAAATGTTACAGAGCTAAATAGATTAAGAGCTATTTTCCTAATGCTTGTAGCTTAAAGGTTTGGTTGGCTTGCTTGCTTTGTTTGTATAAATTTTGCTCAAGCATTGTAATTAAGATTGACATCTGCAATCAATAGATAGGCGGGGCTTCAGCTTGTATACATTATACTTAACATCCAATAACATTTATTTGTATAATGTATACAAGCTGAACCCCGCCTATCTGATGATTGCAAATGTCAACCTTAATTACAATGCTTGAGCAAACATTTATTTATACAAACACAATGCAAGCAAGCCAACCAAACCTTTAAATTACAAGCATTAGGAAAATAGCTCTAAAAGGATCAGGAAAGAGTCAAATAAACATTCAAAACCTGAGATATGTGCATGATCAGGCAATCATCAATTGCTAAATGAATAGTTTTTTACTTAACAATTGAATGCTTCTTTTTGTAAATTTATTGGGGTGTAAAAGCGTTGACCGAAGTACATTTTGTATTTCTGATCTTCATTCTAAAAATGTGCAAACGGTCAACGCTTTTACAACCCTATAAAATTACTAAAAGAAGCATTCAATACTTATAATTACATTTTTTGGCATGAAAACACGATTTCTATCAAGTGTTTCTTTTATTTACCTGTGCACTTTATTGTGGAAGCTCGTGTCATCATGAATGTTACATTTCATTTTGAAATGAAGGTTAATTTCAGAATGACCTAGATTGCTGTTAGCCAATCAAAATAACGTATTTTAATGCAACATACATTTAATGTAATTATTATTTACTCAATCTTAAACAATGAATCAACAATTAGGAAGCAAAATCTTCCTGAAGAAATTATTTGAATATGACAAAATACAATTTAATACTAGTCACTAGCTGTACATTTTTAGTTGCATACAATCCTGGGTACCATTAGTAGGAGCAGGAACCTCTTTTCATTTGGGAGCATCTTAATTCACCCCATAATTTTGATGTTTCATTTTTTTCTCACTTTTTGGTTTTCTCAGATATTGTTTGAACACAGTTCTTTTTATCTTTTGGTCACGGTGTTTTCCATCCTATTTTTATACGCCAGTTTACAGGACGTATTATGGTATACCGTTGTCCGTCTGTCCGTCGTCAACATGTCGGACATTAACTCAAAAATACTTTAACCAATTTGCATAAAACTTTGGTGAATTGTTTATATCTATTGATGTGAGCTCCCTTTTGTTTTTTATAAAATTTAGATTTTACGTTTCCGAGTTATGGGGTTTTATTCATTAAAAAAAGGGGGATTTTCCATTTTCCGACAATGCTTTCACCAACTTGCAAGAAAATGTGGTGAATTGTGTATATCTATTGACATGAGCTCCCTTTCGATTTTTATAAATTTTAGATTTTACATTTCTGAGTTATTGGGTTTTATTCATTAAAAGAAGGGGTGATTTTCCAGTTTTCAGACAATAACTCAAAAATGCTGTCACCAATTCTCATGAAACTTTGGTGAATTGTTTATATCTATTGATGTAAGCTCTCTTTTTATTTTCATAAATTTCTAATATGACATTGAGAATTAATTGAACTTTATTTGTTTATAGTCTGACAACAGATTTACTAAGTATTGCACAACACAGCAAGAAATCTTTAATTGAATATAAATTCAATTCATATAACCAATTTCAAAATTTTTGACTACATTTATTCAGAAACCTATGATATGTCAAATATTTAATTACAATCCAAATTCAGACCTGAATCAAGCTTGAATATTGTGTCCATTTTTGCCCCAACTGTTCAGGGTTGGACCTCTGCGGGCGTATCTAGCTGCGCTCAGCGAAGTAGTTTATTGACTACTGATTTTGAAATCCCCATCCCCTTTGTTTTGTCTTGATATCTTATTATTTTGCTATTTTGCTTGTGAAAGACCAAAAAGTCAGTATTTTACAAAATGTTTAAATGTTTATTATCATTTAACAGATAAGAGAAATCAGAGGATTTGCTGGACTGATAAATAGCATAAACACAAAAGTGGAATATATGATAACCCAGAATAATGAACTACGCAGCGTTCTTGATAATGTACAGTCAGACGTAAATACTGTAAAGAACCAACCAATCAGATATGTACCTGAAGATGATATTGACTCAGAAGAAGAAACACCCCATATAACTCGAAGCTATGAACAGCCTTTTAAATATGATCAACATATCAGTGGAAACGGTGACCAGAATACTTATAAAAGAACAGTAGATACTAGTCATGGACAAAGCCTTGCAGAAAATACAATTAATAATGAACCAAGTTCATTAGTATCAATGGATAATGGAGGTCAGCGATCAGTAGCTGAATCCACTCGGCCACTTGCCTCAATACCACAAACAGACGAAATATATCCCCCAGGAAGTCAAAATAAAGCTGTGCCTGTGTATGGAGGGAAAGACTCAATAAAAGAAACAGCAGCAGATACAACACATATAACTTTTAAACAGGAAAAACCTAATGTCCAGTCACTACCAGTACCTGCTCCAGTACAAAAAAAGACTGTTGAAGTTGCAACAGGCCCTATGAGTTTAATGTCAGGTCGACAATATAAGTGTAAAAAGACTGATAATTCTGATGATAATAGACTAAGTCATTCTAATATGCAAAGTGACCAGGAAGATTCAGACACAGAAGTAGAGCCTGTTGCCATAGTCAGACCTCAGCCTCGACCTAAAAGTCCAAAGATAGTCACTGATATGAAAGAAGAGTTTATTCCAGGGTAAATTTAGTTATTTTACTCAATAGTTGTATCATTTCTATTTCTTACTTTTTGTTTGAAATTCATTAAAATCATCTAATACAAAAATAAGAAGATGTGGTATGGTTGCCAAGGACCATTATGTAGAAGGTTAGCAACTATAGGTCATAGTACAGCCTTGACCAATGAGCAAAACCCAAACTGTATAGCAATCTATAAAAGGCCCCAAAAAGATATTGCTCCTTCTGAATATGCATGAAATAATTGCCACTCGACGTTAACCTGTTTAAGGAACATTCATTTGATTTAAGCATTGCTGGAAGGTCTTCAAAGATGATAAAAACCAATTCTGTGGAATCATTTATTGAATTGGGTGAAAAATATTATGCTTGTAGATACTTGATTTTCCTGTTTTTAACAAATTTTGCATTAAAGCCTATGTTTTAATTTTATATTTGTAACAATTTATACATAAGTAACTTTTAGACATGGGATAGACTGCCACTGATATTATGCAGCAATGTCAGAATTTATCATAATTATCCAAATCATATATCATGATTTTCTTTCAGTCAATTTACCTGACCATTCCCTCCAATGAAAAAGTAAAAATTATTCTTGCAGTTCCATAATATATCTCCCAAATTTGAAACAAAACATATAAATATCATGATACTGTTCAATCTTGCAAAAAACTGGCACATTTCTGTTTTAGAATTCATACAAGTGAAGAGATTTTGATT
Organism: Mytilus californianus; assembly: GCF_021869535.1. Classification (NCBI taxonomy): domain Eukaryota; kingdom Metazoa; phylum Mollusca; class Bivalvia; order Mytilida; family Mytilidae; genus Mytilus; species Mytilus californianus. Next base: position 51,120,567 of record NW_026262679.1, on the reverse strand, counting down.
TACACTTAAATGATATATATTATATGCTAGTATATAAATTGTATTTTTCAGCAAAAGTGAAATGCCTAGAGAAACATATCCAGGTATTTAAAATTTTGAGTTATCTCCCCTTTAACAGTTCATTATATTTTTAGCTCACCTGGCCCAAAGGGCCAAGTGAGCTTTTCTCATCACTTGGCGTCCGTTGTCCGTCGTCTTCTGTCGTCGTCCGTCGTCGTTAACTTTTACAAAAATCTTCTCCTCTGAAACTACTTAGCCAAATTAAACCAAACTTGGCCACAATCATCATTGGGGTATCTAGTTTGAAAAATGTGTACGGTGAGCCGGCCAACCAACCAAGATGGCTGCCGTGGCTAAAAATAGAACATAGGGGTAAAATGTAGATTTTGGCTTATATCTCTGAAACCAAAGCATTTAGAGCAAATCTGACTCTGGTAAAATTGTTAATCAGGTCAAGATCTATCTGCTCTGAAATTTTCAGATGAATTGGACAACCCGTTGTTGGGTTGCTGCCCCTGAATTGGTTATTTTAAGGAAATTTTGCCGTTTTTGGTTATTATCTTGAATATTATTATAGATAGAGATAAACTATAAACAGCAATAATGTTCAGCAAAGTAAGATCTACAAATAAGTCAACATGACCAAAATGGACAGTTGACCCCTTAAGGAGTTATTGCCCTTTATAGTCAATTTTTAACCATTTTTCGTAAATTTTTGTAATCTTTTACAAAAATCTTCTCCTCTGAAACTACTAAGACAAATTAAACCAAACTTGGCCACAATCATCATTGGGGTATCTAGTTTTAAAAATGTGTCCGGTGACCTGGCCAACCAACCAAGATGGTCGCCATGGCTAAAAATAGAACATAGGGGTAAATATAGATTTTGGCTTATATCTCTGAAACCAAAGCATTTAGAGCAAATCTGACAGGGTAAAATTGTAAATCAGGTCAAGATCTATCTGCCTTGAAATTTTCAGATGAATCGGACAACCCATTGTTGGGTTGCTGCCCCTGAATTGGTTATTTTAAGGAAATTTTGCCGTTTTTGGTTATTATCTTGAATATTATTATAGATAGAGATAAACTGTAAACAGCAATAATGTTCAGCAAAGTAAGATCTACAAATAAGTCAACTTGACCAAAATGATCAGTTGACCCCTTAAGGAGTTAATGCCCTTTATAGTCAATTTTTAACCATTTTTCGTAAATTTTTGTAATCTTTTACAAAAATCTTCTCCTCTGAAACTACTAAGACAAATTTAACCAAACTTGTCCACAATCATCATTAGGATATCTAGTTTAAAAAATGTGTCCGATGACCCCGCCCGTGAACCAAGATGGCCGACATGGCTAAAAAATAGTACATAGGGTAAAATGCAGTTTTTGGCTCATATCTCTGAAACCAAAGCATTTAGAGCAAATCTGACGGAATAAAATTGTTCATTAGGTCAGGATCTATCTGCCCTGAAATTTTCAGACCAATCAGGCAACACGTTGTTGGGTTGCTGCCCCTGAATTGGTAATTTTAAGAAAATTTTGCAGCTTTTGGTTATTATCTTGAATATTATTATAGATAGAGATAAACTGTAAACAGCAATAATGTACAGCAAAGTAAGATCTACAAATAAGTCAACTTGACCAAAATTGTCAATTGACCCCTTAAGGAGTTATTGCCCTTTATAGTCAATTTTTTACAATTTTCATAAATTTTGTAAATTTTTGTAAATTTTTACAAAATATTTTCCACTGTGACTACTGGGCCAAGTTCATTATAGATAGAGATAATTGTAAGCAGTAAGAATGTTCAGTAAAGTAAGATCTACAAACATATCACCATCACCAAAACACAATTTTGACATGAATCCATCTGTGTCCTTTGCTTAATATGCACATAGACCAAGGTGAGCGACACAGGCTCTTTAGAGCCTCTAGTTTTTCTTTCTGACAGAAGATCCAAAGTGATAAATTGATAAGTAATAATGCTCTTTATTAAAATTTGTTTTTATTTTTATCATTGTCTTTTCTGAATGAATTTATTGAAAATAGGAAAATCAAATAACGAGTTTTAAATAAAGACTGTCACCATGGTCACTGCAGCTACTAAACCTTTATTCTTTACATTTTTTTTTTTGAGAAAAAACTTTTATGAAATTAAAATAATTTACATTGGTTAAAAACATTAATGATAGGACTTTAAAGATCTTTTAAGAATGATATTTTTGAAAATAGAATAATTGTAAAGGAATTTTGAATTTAGATTTCCATGCATTTCTGTAGACAATAAAGCCTGGTCATTTTGTCACTATCAAAGTTAACTTGGACAAAGAAAACTTGGTCTAAGTCATTGGTTGTCACTATCAAAACTTTTCATCAAAAAGTTAGTCAAAAAAACATCCAAGTTTCAAGAAAAATAGATTATATCCCATCCAAGTCCGTCAAAGTTTTTGATCAAAGTTTCTTTCACAGTTGTCACTATAAAAAAATCAATCAAAAACTTTGACCAAGAAAAAAATTTAATAATGACAATAGGCCTTAACTTTTAAGCTGGTTTCAAATTGTATTTGATCAGAAATTTTTCTTCCATTTATTAATGACTGTATGATCAACAACCAGTGCAAATACCAGTGTTATTTTAGACTTTCCAGATGACATGAAGTATCCCAGACCTAAGGAAGACCAGTTCCTGGAACAGTTAGCCTTGTCTGAAAACTTTAAGGGTAAGATTTTGCTTTGTACCATATATATTGACTATTAAGCATGATATTTTATTTTATCTGTAATTTGTTCAGTTTTTCTTTGATTCTTCTCAGCGTATATTTTTTATTTTACTGTCACTACTTGATACTCAAAAATATTAGGCATTATATATTAAACATCATGTAGCAATGCAGCAATGTCAAGTTTTATGATTTCAATCCACATCAATTTATCAATGAAATGCGTGCGACATCCGTTCATACAAGTAACACCTATCAAAAAGTTTTGAAAGCATAAAAATATTTTTTGTAACTATTTCATGATATTTCATATTCTACCTATGGAAAAATATTGTTAGGACAAATTGCCCATAAAAAGAAAAATGGCATTTTACTGACTTCATCAGCTCCAATATCAGCTTGCTTGATATTCATGCAAATAAAGTCAGGATAAAAAACAAACATACCATTGTTCTTTATATCTTGGCGTTTGAATATTTCCTATAGGTAGAATTTTTACCTAATAATCATATTAAAAGTAGTTACAGATAACATGAGAATTTTGTTGATGTACCTGGTACTTTTGACCGTATTAAATCAAATCTTCTATTAATCATGATATTGAGAAACAGAAAATAACAACTTAATACTTCTCAAATATCCGCATGCTTTAGGCCATATGTCCATGGTTTGATGACCTGTAATTATTCAAATATTTTTCTCTTTGTCTATGGATACTTGTCAATAAAAAATCATGTCACATTTTTTTTTATATATATTGTTCTAATGTTGTAAATTCAGAAATTATTGCGAGGTTTTTATTAATGCGAATAATTCAACTACTATAGTCTACGACCATATCATGTTGAAAACACTGGTTCTCGTCCGATCACCGAAGTTAAGCAACATCGAGCTCGGTTAGTACTTGGATGGGTGACAGCCTGGGAAAACAGGGTGTTGTAGACATTTTCTTCTTTAGTTAATTTTTTAGCGGACCGTGCAAGACCTTCATGGAAGCCAAGGTCGTTAAAAACCCCCCTTGTTGTCGTACTTGAGTATCGCTATAATAAGAACTCGCATTCTGATATCAAATACATACATCTGTATGTAGCTTTTCCTAAAATCGCAATAATTAAACTCGCATTTTTGTTAATTCTTCAAAAATCACAATGATAAATGCACGCAATAATTTCTGAATTTACAGTATTGTTCATCAGTAAGAACAAGGTTTTAACATTAAGCAAACACTTAAAATTTTTGAGGCATCAACACCATACTGAACTATGTTACTATTTGAGAAAAGTTGTAATAATTATATTGAATATATTTAAAGTATGACAGCATCAATAGCATAAATAGAAACTTTTAAACTATAATTATTCAAATATTAATCTAAAGTTTACAAAAGCTTTAAGTTGTACATGTTTTTCTCACACTTTGTCTTTCTATCTATCATGTGGTCAAATATGGGGGTTCGAGTTTCTTCATTTAAGAAAAATACCATCTAATGTGGGGGGATGAATTGGTCATATAAATAAATTAGTATGTTTAATTTTTTATTTTAACAGCAAGAGATTGTTTAGATCCCAAATCAACAGGAGCTGACACAGTGATATGTATTGATACATCAGAGAGTATGACGGGAGAATCTTTTAAGGCTTGTGTTAATTTTGTCAATCAGTTTGTTGATTGTAAGTTTCCTTTAGTATTTGGATAATTTGTTTTACAGAATGTAGAGAATCCTGTTTTAGCCATGTTAATATTTATAACTATAAATAAGAAGATGTGGTATGAGTTCCAATGAGACAACTCTCCATCCAAGTCATAATGTGTAAAAAGTAAACAATTATAGGTCAAGGTACGGCCTTCAACACGGAGCCTTGGCTCACACTGAACAGCAAGCTATAAAGGGCCCCAAAATGACTAGTGTTAAACAATTCAAAAACTTTAGTTAGTTAAAGTTAATGCAATCATATTGACTTTTTTGAAAGATCTGTCAAGGTATTTGTATTTTTTAAATAAATGAAATTAGGAGATACTTCAGTGAAGTACATTTAATCTGACTGACTGAATGAATGTAGGGATGGGTGAAAAAAAACCAGAATTATTAAACAGATAAATGTATGGACAATTAGGAACATACCAACAAACATGCAAGCAATAAAACAAAGTACAAACAAATGAACAACAAAACAAACAAACAAACAAACAAACAAACAAGTGAATGAATGAATGAATGTACGAAATTGGTTGTGAAGTGCAACAGAGTTGTTTCAGAGTCAGAAATAGAACAAAAATGGTTAAAATGAATTTTCCATATATGATGAAATTCACATTTTGCTTAAAATCATCTGAAACTTTTTAACAGCTAGTTCCTGACTTTTAAGATTTGTTGCGTTTTTTTTCCATTTTTTCTAATCTAAGCTTTCAGAATAAGTTACTTGGATAGAACATTTAAAGGTCTGGCATTAAAACAAACTAACGGTTTATTTCAGACATTGAAGAATGGGCAACTGAATATACAATAGAAGAAAACGTAGCCATTGTACACTTTGGAAGTGAGGCTAGAATATTACAACAGTTAACAAATGATTATAATAAAGTCAGGGAAGCTGTTGGTAAGATACATTTATTAAGAAATTTTGGGAAGCCAAATTAAGATAATTTGTGTTGTCCTTTTTTTTATACGACTGCAAAAAAAATTTTGGGATTGTATAATGGTATGATGTCGTCCGAAGACACATTGGTTTCCTGACAAATAACTTTAGTTTAAGTGAATGGATCTCTATGAAATTTTTCAAGAAGGTTCGATACCACAAAAGGAAGGTTGGGATTGATTTTGAGGATGATGGTCCCGACCGTTTAGGAATGAGGGGCCCAAAAAGGGGCCCAAAATAAGCATTTTTCTAGTTTCAGGATAATAACTTGTGTATAAGTATTTTGATTGCTCTGAAATTGTACCACAATGTTTAATACCACAAGTAGAAGGTTGGGATTCATTTAAGGGGTTATGGGAGCCAACAGTTTAGGAATTAAGGGCCAAAAAGGGACCAAAAACAAGCATTTTTCTAGTTTCCAGACAATAACTTGTGTGTAAGTGTATAGATCTCTCTGACATTGTACCACAAGGCTCCATATAACAAAGGGAAGGCTGGGATTTAGTTTGGGGTTAATTGCCCAAAACATGTAGGAATCAGGGGCCAAAAAAGGACTAAAAACTAGCATTTTTCTAGTTTCCAGACAATAACTTGTGTGTAAGTGTATGGATATCTCTGAAATTGTACTACAAGGTTCCATACTACAAAGGAGAGGCTGGGATTGAGTTTTGGGGTTATTGCTCCAAGGGGGGTTTCAAAAAGTTGGGGGGGGGGATTTTTTTCCAAATTTTTTTTAAGGGATTCATATTTGTTTTTCAAATTTTTCGAATTTCGAATTTTTGAAAAGTTTCAAGAAGAAATCTTCAATTGCACAGTATTGCGCAATGGATTTATAAGATCTTTGACCACATTTATTTTGTGTCAGAAACCTATATTATGTCAAAAACTTGATCACAATCCAAATTCAGACAGTATCAAGCTTGAATATTGTGTCCAAATTTGCCCCAACTGTTCAGGATTCCATCTCTGCAGTTGTATCAGGCTGCGCTCAGTGAAGCATTTTATTATTTCTAGTAAAAACAATTAGATTTACAAAACAGTTCCTTTTTTGATCCCAATATATTGAATTTAATATGAATACAGTAATGAAGATTAAATTTGACAAAAATAGACATGTAGATTTCAAAATATTGCCTTCAACAATAGACAGGCCCCAAATTATGGCATTATTTTCTCCATTTTTTTACATGCAGTTACTTATAAGATTTGTCATTTAATATTTTATCGTAAACTCTAATATCTTCACAGTAATGTAACATTTACTAAGGTATCATAACTGAACTAAAATTGAATATTGGGAACAAAAAAAAGAAGGCAAGGAAAGGAAATGTATAAATCATTATATATGTGTAATCGGTATCAGAAAGAGACATCAAATCACCAACAAAATATTGAACATCGTCCAGAAATATTTGGATTAGCTACAAATTGATTAATTTGCAACTTTTTCAAATAGCCATGTTGATAGAATTATTTGATAAGAATTATTTTTAATTATATTTTCAGAGAGAATGAAGTGTGGTGGTCCAACCCCAATGATGACTGGCTTGGTAGTTGCAATGAGTGCTTTGTTCAACAGAGGTATGCTGAAGGGGAGATAATCAAAAGACTACAGTTATCAGAAAATACAAAGAATTCTTGTTAAATTTAAAAAAAGCATCTTTTAATTATTTGTTTTGCAGTTTCTATATTAAAAAATTATGAAATATGTTGAAAATAAATAGGGAGTTGGGAAAGATGAGCATAATATAGGTCTAGGTCAGACATGAAAGAAAATCCTTGAACTTCATTGAAAAGTAGCAGAAAAACACTTCTGAACACATTGGAAGTTACCACAATGTGCTGAATATTAAGAATACGGATTCATCTCAAGGCAAATTCAAGAAAGCGCCTACCAAATTCTAGTCAACTTGAAGAAAGGGTTGTGTAAATTACAGAGTAGACAAAAAAGACCCCTATAAAAATATTTCTAATAAGAGATTTCTAGCAGAATGTGGAGTTTATCAAAGTGATTGTTTTCAAATGCTGGTTATTTTGGCAATACCTTTTTAGGGCTGATTATTCAGGAAAACCGTCCGTAGCTATATTTCAATGACCTATAACTATAGATATACAAGTTTTTAATTCTTAATTTTTAGGTGGACCAGTGACTGTACATGATAGACAGATAAATCCACGTGTTATATTATTGTCTGATGGTAAAGCCACTGACCACAGGATTTTTGAAGGACAAGATATGTTACAGCCTAATGGACTATCATGGGAAATGGTAAATTTGCTGTTATTTTCAAAACTTTAAGAAATTTGAATTCTATAAGAAAACAACCTGCTAATTTTACATAATTTTTGTGTAGAGTTTGCCTTTACAAATCTTTTTTATAACAGTCTTTGACTATTTTGTTCAGCTGATCCGATGTTTGAGAAGTATATTTTCTGGTAAAATATTCTTGATTTATGAAAAATTTTGCAATATTGATGGTATGTGCAGATTTTAGTAACAAATGGAATATCAGTAAGGAAAGAATTCTTTAGTTACACCATTTTTTATTGCATGACAATACAAAATTCTCTATAGTGTCATTGTCCTGCTAGTCAAACATCAAGGGTTAAAATGTTGATTGAAAATAGAAAAATTGTAATTAAAATATTATAAATGCAATATTTTTCATATATTCTTTACAAAAATCCCAACTGCATTTCTCAAACAAATTTGGTGCTGTTTTTTTATGGTAACGACTTTGTTAAGTGGGAATTTACTGTATTTTATTGACATATAACTTGTTCTTCACAGACACTTTCAAAAATACAGCAGTATAGTTAGGTTTCTCTAATTCTTACTTGATTTATCCTTTTCCTGACCTGTTGATTATTTTTATTAAATCAACGTGTACTTCGTTTGATCTCAGTTCTTCATTGGTCAAAATTCGATTATGACGTCAAATTTTTCTTCTGAAATTCCTATTGTGACATCATGAAAAAAAGCGACCATGCCTGATGACGTAACATAAAAAGAACACATGTTTTTGCAGGTCGTTCGAAAAGAAGGATTAAGATTGTCTGCAAATTATCTAAAAATCATTAGAGAAACAGATTCCACCACCAAATCTCATGCAATACAATATTTATATCCACTCTTGACAGTTAAATTTTAAATATTTAAAACTCTTTGCAAGCATTGCATTTTAAATTTGAAAATTTAACTGTTTCGAATAGATAAATATCATATCACACTCAATGCAGTGGTAGAATCTATATAGCTCTCTAATAATAAAATGAGATAAAAAATAGAGTCCTAATTTGACTTACTGCAGATGTATCACATGCATTCAGTGTGCTTCCCTTTACTAGACAGTTTAACTTAGCAGAATAAAATAAAAATAATTTGCATCATATTAAAGATCTTGGTAATAGATTTCCACTTTTTTTTTGTAGATTTCAGACAAATTAGAGGATTTTGCTGAGAGAGTTAAGTTAGAGAACAGACATATTACATGTGTTCCTGTTGGAAGTGATGCTCGGGTTGTAAGTTTTGTTGAAATCATTATAGCAGTTTTTCCAAGTTTCTCCATACTAAAGACAATTCAAATATTTTTGCTCGTTTAAATAAATTGGAATTATTTCCCTTGTATATCTAATGAATATCATTTGTAAAAACTGCTTCATTTTACAGATTTAGATACTGAACTGTACTGTTAGTGTAAACATATTTTATTAACAAATTCATTATGTTACAGCTACAAGGGTAAATACATAAATACGAAATATACAAGTAATTCAATAATTGGGATAAGAAAACAAGAGCAGTGCTCTTATATAAATCTGTCTTCCTAAATTCAGAAATAAAATTACGAAACTAATTTTTCTCTTGCATTCTTGTTGACATTCAGAAGTTTTCACCTGAAATTTTGGCAGGTCTCTTTTCTTATCCTGTTTGTTATTACTACAGAAGTTTATAAAAAGATATAAAATGTGGGACCATTGGATATATTAATCTTTCCTTTTAACTGCTGTTATAGTAAAATTTTAAACACCTATTGTAGGATGTCCTGAAAATTCTAGCTGAAACAACTGGTGGAGTTGTATCATCATTGGACAAGGTCAGACATCTGTCAAGGTCATTCTTTGTTGAGGTAAGATTATGAAAAAGGTTAAAAGATTTGATAGTACATTATTGATTAATTACATTACATGTATGTTTCACGACAATACGTTAGTTTGATTGGCTAACAACAATTGTGCGTCATTCAAAAATTAACCTTCATATCAAAATGAAATGTTACATTCGTGATGACACGTGCTTCCACAAAAAAGTGCACAGGTGAATAAAAGAAAAACTTGATAAAACTTTTTTTTCATGGTCTTTAAGCATAAAAATGTAACTATAAGAAATGAATGTTTCTTTTAGTAATTTGATAGGGTTGTTAAAGTGTTGATCATGCACACATATTTAGAATTTTTACAAAATGTGCTTCGGTCAACACTTTAACACCCCAATAAAATTACAAAAAGAAGCATTCATTTCTTAAATAAGAAACTTTTAATGCAACAAATATAGGGCATTATAGATTTTATAAATGTTGAGAAAAATATTATTTGTAAATTTTATTTTAAATCAAAAGTTCTAGACTACACATTTATTATCTATTACTTCTTTTGTTCCTTTAGTATGTATATTTTAGAGCGCTGTATTTTTTCGAATTCTTCAACCATTCTACACATTTACCCGTACTCCAACAGCTTTCTATTAATTGGGATAAACTAACATTTTGGTTACATTCTGTCCAGTGGCTAATACATAAGTAAGAATACATAGATGTGAGGTAGATGTCAATAAGCACAGCACTCCAACTAAACAAAAAGAATAAAAATGAAATTTAGAGGTAGATATGTGAAGGAAATATTCTGGATATGCATTTAATAAGGAAGGGCTATATTGTATTTTTTATTTCCTATTTTTGAATATTTAACACCAAAACTGAATTCTCTCATCAACACCAAGACAAGTCTTTGGTTGACATAAAGATATAAACAAAGACAAGCTAAGTTGAACAAGATACTTTTCTATCTACAAAAGTGAAAACAAATTCCAACAATATATCATGGTTATAATATGTATATATTTTGATTTATAGCAAAAACACAGCAACATCTTTAGTTGTTTCATTACACGTAACTTCTATTAAATATCTCATATGAATGTTATACATACATTTACAAGGTTATGATCAGCCAGACAAGATATGAAGGAATAACAGAAGATATCAGGACAAACAGACAAGAAATAGCTGCCTTAGCTAGAAATCTACAGAATGGACGCGAGTTATCTGAAGTTGAGATGGTAAGAGTTAAGATATTCATACAAGAACTCATACCTTATAGAAAGGTAGAAAAAAGATTCTGACATGACAAAATGCGAAACAGTTCAAACGAGAAAACTGACAGCCTGATTTATGACTATAATAATGAACCAAAAACACAAATGACAGATAGCAACCAACCGTTACCACTAAATTACAGGCTCCTAACTAGCGACAGGCACATATAGAATGTTGGGGGGATATACATGTTTTTGAAAGTTCAATCCTCCTCTGACCTGGAACAAGCACAAGAAGAATATGGCAGCGTTAAACATGTTTGTGAGCTTTTAAACCTCCCCCTGACCTTGAGGAGACTGTAGTGTAACAGAACAACATAAGAACAAACATGTAAAACCAGTAGTAACTCTAAGTTCATACTCTTTGTATATGTAATTTGTATAATTTGTATAATTATCGTAATTATATGTTAAGTATAAATCTGGAATTGTTTCTTTGATGAATCTTGGAAATATCTTTATCTGAATCTTTTATGTTGACTTGGCATAATTGATCATAATTGACAAACAAAAGTATGAAATATCAAAATTGGTTTTTATTCAATTGGTCGAACTTCTCCTTAGTATACCCTGACTTCAAAAACAAATTTTTAGATAAGTTAATTAATTAGATAACATTGTGAATAGAATGAAGTAGTCACAAAGGTAATTCAAGAAACAGAAGAAGAAATAGAAATTCAGAGACTCAGAGAACAGCAACGAAATGAAATTGATGAAGAGAGTGAAATGGAGGTTGGTCTAAGAGTCAGGAGGGGACCAGACTGGATGTGGGGAGATCAAGATGGATTTGGAACAGGAACTGTCATAGGGCATAAATCTAGAGGTATCAGTAGATTTTTATTGAGTGAAGTTTAGATTTTTGTGATTTTGATTAAATATTTTTTGACAAGGTACAGATTAAGAGTGGAAATATGGTCCTAAACTCCGACAAACCAACTGTTACAATGAAAAAGATAGAATTTTCTTTCAGTTTGCCAATGAGGAAGGCAAAATTTTGTTAAAAACTAAGAACTTTCCATTATTCATACATGTAGCATAAACATATCATTTTCCCTTTTGTTATACTTTTAAATAACACTTATTTGCTTGTCTTCAATGCTTCACAAATATTAATATATATTATAATAAGTGGCATTATAACTGAACAAAAATCCTTGATTGATTCATCAATTATTACAAGTTAATATCAAGAATATTATTTGTAAGAATTAATGATGATCAAATAAAAACAAAAGAAACTGTACAGTAGGGAAAAGGAAATACTTTCAGCATAATCTATTATGAATTTTTAGGCTGAATTTTAAATATTTTTCACAGTGAATTTTTCCAAAAATGAAAGTGCGTTCAAGTTCATGCATCAGCTTTTTAGCTCACCTGGCCTAAAGACTCAAGTGAGCTTTTCTCATCGCTTGGCGTCCGTCCTTCGTCATCCGTCATTGTCGCCGTTGTCGTCATCGTCTGTTAACTTTTACAAAAATCTTCTCCTCTGAAACTACTGGACCAAATTTAACCAAACTTGGCCACAATCATCATTGGGGTATCTAGTTTGAAAATGATCCCGCCTGCCAACCAAGATGGCCGACATGGGAAAAATAGAACATAGGGGTAAAATGCAAGTTTTGTCTTTTATTTTGAAAACCGTCATGAATAGAGAAAATCTGACAGGGCAAAAATGTTCAATATGTTGAGCTTTATAAGTCAAAACTATCAGGTGACTTCTTATAGGAGTTATTGCCCTTAAATGACAAATTTTACCATTTTTTTCATTTTTGCCTTTTATCTTGAAAACTATAATAGATAGAGAGAAATAGATAGTTGCAAAAATGATCAACAAGACAAAATCTACAAATAAGTATGGCATGGTCGAAATCAGGGATTCCAAAATTATTTTAAGCCAGCCGGACATTTTATATATGATTCTGATTTTAATCCCTTAAGAGAAGACTAAATAAACAAAAGGCAATTATGGTAATCAGTTGCCGAGTTGACCATCCCAATGATTGACATTAAAAAAAAATGATATTAAACTTTCTTTGATTCAAATTCGAAGTTCTGACGTAAATTGTTAAATTGGCAGTGCATCATTCGAAGTGTGCAACATTAGCGTACTTATGTCTGCCTTAGATTCTTTATTTGTGCAAAATATAACGTTGTCAAAAACTTTACTTTCGTTTTTACCGGATGTTATCTTGACAATGGTAAAACATGGACCAGAGACCGATACGTAAATTCCGTGTACGTTTTCAAAGCATGAATGAGTGTAAGCAGCTCTATCTACGTTATTTTCAAGAAAATATTCGAAATAAACGTGAGATAAAGGTATCAATGACAATTTAAGCATTTTTGAAGAAATTAGGATGCATAATTAAATTTCACACCTGTGCACATGCACATACGTGTACTAGTTCAAACAGAGACATGTCTCTGGTTCAAACAACGTGGTTATGACGATTTTTCATTTTCACCTTTTTAGTTTTTTCATCAAATCATATTTGTAAACATATTTCTGATAATTTAAATCTTTTTGACTAAATTAATTAGATGCAAACCGCTGATATGTAAGAAAATAACTTTGAATAGACCGATCAATGTCCGGTTCAAAATAGTTTACCTGTCACCTGAACAGGTAAATTTCAGCTGTTCGACAACTAATTAGCCTTGATTAAAATGAGAAGGTATTAAAGTAGGGGTTGTTAAGATAGTACTTAATGATCATGTTACTTTTATGACCGGAAATGTGTGGCTGTTAAAGGCAAAAGGTTAGGTCAAAAAGATCGCGAATTATGTTAAAATGACCGTCTCTTAAGAAAACCTTGAAAACTAAAAAATAGATGACTGTTTCATGCTTTTGCCCAGCCGGACTTTTACCGGACATTATACAAATGTCCAGAATATATGACCGTTGTGGAAGCCTTGGTCGAAATTGTCAGTCGACTCGTAATTAGAGTTATTGTCCTTTGATGATGATTTTTACCAATTTTTGCATTTTTGCCTTATATCTTAAAAATTATAATAGATCAATAGGAACTTAAATAAGCAAAAATGATCCACAAGACAAGATCTACATTTCAGAAAATATGGAGGAAATTTTCCGACAACTCCTTATTGGAGTTATTGACCTTTAATGACGATTTTTACCAACTTTTATGCATTTTGCCTTATATGATAAAAATTATAATAGATAAATAGAAACTTTAGATAACAAAAATGATCGGCAAGGTAAGATCCACAAACAAGTCAAATTTTATTGATATTGTAAGTAGACTGTCACTCTTCAGGAGTGATTGCCCTTGAATGAGGATTTTTTACCCTCTTTTGTGTTTTGAGCAAAAATTAAGAAGATAGAGAGAAACTAAACAGAAAAAATTATCAGCAGTACAAAATCAACAATAAAGAAATTTTTGTCATGAATTCTATTCTTGTCTTCAATGTTGGAGAGAGTCCATTGTTGATTATGCACATGGATCTAGGTGAGCAACACAGGCTCTTTAGAGCCTCTGGTTTCTTTTTTTCTGTCAGTATAATCATTTTTCACTCATCTTGTTGGTATCTGTTGTCATTTCATTTTTATTTTTGTTGTCACTTGTTTATTTCTTATTTCTTCTTCTTGTCACTCATCATTATTTCAATATGTAATAGATGTAAATTTTATTACCGGTAAACATCCATAATTGTAAGGAAATATTAATGTATTACATCTGTTTTTAACAGGATATGTTAGAGTAAAATGGGATTGTGGGAATGTCGGTAGATATCGTCATGGTGCCCAGAATGCACATGACTTAGTTGTTGTTGATGAACCAAGGATTTTACCAGATGAAGTTTTGATAGCTGAAGGGGTCTATGTTAAAAAAGGTAAGATACAGGTTTCGTATTTTATTGTAAGGTCATATTAGATGAGTTTGGCCAATGCCAATGATTAAAAAATCTGAGAAAAAGACATCTTCATTCTTATTGAATCTTTATAAGGAAGGCCTTGGCTCGTATCTAATGTTTATGTCAATGCAAGGTTGTTTTGGGAGTTTTTGTAGTTTTTTTTTAAAGGAAAGAAATTTGAAGCTGTAATTAAAGAAAAAAATGTCAGACTAAATTCAAAAATATTAATAATGATATCCTATTGTCTTTTTTAACATCTGAAAGATGTTATTTGATATATTTATAAAACTTTTTATTCATTTTCATTCATTTTGATAAGGGACTTTCCATTTTGAATTTTCCTTGGAGTTCGGTATTTTTGTTATTTTCCCTTTTAACTGAAAAGGCAACTTTATCATACCTTCTTCTTTGCCTGTATACTACATCATATTTATATAATTATTAATTATTGCTGTACTTTGTAGGTAGAGATTGGGAGTGGGATGAACAAGATGGAGGAGATGGTTCTGTAGGCTGTGTTTATCATGTCGAAGATGAAGGCATTGTACATGTAAGACCTTTTAACTTACATACTGGTAGCTTATGCAGTCATAATCTGTTATTCTTTGCAAATTTTTTTAGCAAAAACCATATCCTCTGTAACCTAAGCCAATAGGGCCCAAACTTGAATAATGTTTCAATGGTCTTAATAAAAAAAATTGTCTGATGACCAATCATATATGAACCGCCATAATAATAGTCTACACACTACTTTGCAAATCACTTATCTGTTTCATGCAACACTTGCTTTTAGTGTATTCGTGCATTAATTTTCCCTTGTTAATGTTTGGTCTTTTTAGCCCTGAAATTGTTTATTTTGAATTATAAAATGGACTTGGACAGTGTGAGCATGACTTGCTTAAAAGAAAAACTTATTTTATATAAATTTCCTGAAAAAAAAGAGAAAATATATCTATATGTTAGTTACTAGAATTCAGTCAATATGAAAATAAGAAGATGTAGATGATTGCTAATGAGACAACTAGCGGAACTATAGATCAACAGAAGGCCTTCAACAATGAGCAAAATGCATACCCTATAGTAAATAGTTAAAGTCCATCATCTTTTTTTATTTCAATGAGGAAATTTGTTAATGCATAGATTTGATTAATATCACCAGCTTAATTTTTTATATGATTTGAATTGGTAAACTGTAATTATAAATAACTTCTTTCCAGATTGACTATATAAGTAAAGTTTTTAATATGAGTTGGAAATTATATATTTAACAGGTCAGGTGGGAGAATGGTATCCGTGGCAACTACAGATATGGTGGATTTGGTAAAATTGACCTTGAGACTATGTAAGCAATTTGTAGTATCTGCCAGATTATATGTTGTTACAATTTATATTTTGCAAGTTATCCATTCATAAAAGTAAGTCTATCATCCACTGGTTACTAGACCATTTAATTGTGATGTTGAAATCTCAGTATTGTACAAAAATATTAGTCCTTTTGTGGCAAGTGAGTTATAATATTTCTCAAATCAAGATAGTAAAATTTTAGATTTTCAGCATGCAAGCTTAGCAATATTTTCGGTTCTTATACATCATTGGCTTTAAATTATCCGCTTTGAGCATTCCTGATGAAGGTAAATATAGTATAGTATAAAACTTATACTAAGTGTTATATTCCTTTTAATTTTTATGAAGCAAGTCTTTAAATATAAAATTTGACAAAAGAGATTGGAAAAATATTGTTTCTCATGAGACACAGAGAATAACAGAGGAGGAATTTGTTTCTCTCAAATAGTTTTCCATTTTTCGTGTTTAAAACACTAAGATTTAATAGGACAACAATGGCACTGTTGCCAATGAAACTACCTGTAACATGCCATCATAACGGATTAGTTAACAATCACATTTCCGTACTTGAAGTTACTGGTTTATAAATGAAACAATTGAACCCACAAAATGGTTAAAATTATTCTAACCATCTGTCTCTACATTGTATAAAAGTGTCCAACAATGGGAGAAAAGATTTCATCTCACCAGGTATTGGAGGGAAATATTTAAAATGACCATGAAAATATTTTGTATTATGAATAACAACAAGATTTTAGTCCCCTACCGTACCAACAAAGTCGAAGGGGACTTTAGGTTTGCACTCTGTCCGTCTGTCCGTCTGTCTGTATGTCCATCCATCAGTCCGGCAAATTAGTTTTCCAGACTTTTTTCTTCATGCTTGAAGATATTGATTTGATATTTGGTGTATTTTTTTATGACAAGTTATAGATTAAGTTCGAATTTTGTTCCGGTCTGATGATTTAGTCCAGAGTTATGGTCCATAAAAAAAATCCATATCTAATGTTAGAGTACTATGTTAAACCATATTTCTATACAAAGAGAGATAACTCATTTTTTAAAAGAAATTCTTTAGTAAATTGTTTGAAAAATTTGTGCCAGGTTTGTTTGTTATTTTGTATTTAAACTATTTTTCTGAATGCTATATATATAAAAAAAAATTATTAAGTGAAATCCTTTAATAAGATAATAATCTATTTTTATTAAGGTATATATTTCATTACATTACATTGTGTAGATAAAAGTTGTTGACATTTTATAGATAAGTTACAAATCTATATTAGTTTGTGACAAATGAAAGAAAAAATATTTGGAACTATTAATTATATTTGATTATAATTTGAAAATAGATATACATTGTATTACATCATATCTAATTTTAGAGAACTATTAATCATATCCAATGTTAAGAGTGTTTTCCTCACTTTTTTTCATCATGCTTGAAGATATTGATTGATAATTGGTATATAGTTTTATCATGACAAGTTACAGATCAAGTTCCAATTTTTGTTTCGGTCTGATAATTTTGTGCATGTTATGGTCCTTGGACTTGAAAAATTCACTCATAGAATCAGTTTTTCACACTGTTTTTAGTCATGCTTAAATATAATGACTTGATATTTTCTTTTTGTTTTCACCATGACAAGTTATAGAACAAGTTAGCATTTTGTTCCAGTATAATGTAATTTTTACCCGGTAGGGGACTATGTATTGCCATGCAATACTCTCAGAATGCTTGTTCATTTTGATAATAATATTGTGTTGCAATGATCTAGTATCATTGAAGGTTAGAAAGTACACTGATTTTCTTAGATATAGATATGAAAACCATGTGTTAATTACCATAACTTATAATTCTATCCACTATGGATAAAAAAAATTAATGTCAATTATATTTCTTTTGTGTATCAATCAAAGAGGTTTGGTTTTTTTTGCATAAAATGCCAAGTTAGAGTAGATGGTGCTAAATTAATGGTAATTGGCTTTGCAATAATATTCTGTATAAGAAAATGAAAGCTGAAAAAAATGTTTCATATTTTAGAACTCCAAGGGATTATGAAAGAATAAAAGAAAAAAGAAAACGTAATGCTGAAAAACCCACATCAAATATACCAAGAGAAGAGGCCCCTATTTTTCAGAATATAGGTTCTAATATACAAACAGATGGACCAGGTGAGGAACCAGGTGAAGCAACTGGTTTCCAACAGCCAAATATAAACAATATAAACCCACCACAGACTGGTCCTACTAGTCAGAGAGAACCATTTGATACCAGTAACATACAACAAGATTCTAAATCACAACCAGCAGATTCAAGTGATGGTAAGTCTTGTATGATTCATACATCACATCCTGTTATTAAAAATATACAAATGTACAAAGCTTTTCTTGATATAAAAAAACTGACTAAAGGCAAGGTTTTAGTATTGGTCACACGATGGACCACACATATTGTCTCTGCCTATACGAACACAGTACTACAGCATTTTATCACAAAAAATATTAGATATATTTTCCTCAAAGTAATGAATATGTATGGACATTGACTTTTTAATATGTCTTAAAGTTAAGTAAATTTTGTTATTCCATGTAATTAAGAAAATTGTAAATGTTGATTTTCATTACATAATCAATTTTAGACTTCATAATTGATGAGTTAAAGAAAACATCCAGTCAAATTCTATTAAGTTCAAAGAGATTTGAAAGTTAAATGAATATTTCATAAATTCGATAAATATGAATATTGAACAGAATGTTACGAAGCATAATATATGCAAGGAAATCCAGGAAAAAAAAACATGCTTGTAATATTAGTAACTATATATTAACCAAAAAATTTATTTGTTCTAATGTATTGATATGAACATTTGCAGATCAATAGAAAAAGTAAAATATTACATTTTAATAAATGTGAAACATTTATATGGTCCTTTAAGGGTTTGCCTTTTGTAGTTCAGATTGTTTCAGGGTTAGGGTGTTTGAAAAGTAAAATATATTTGCACATGGTTGACCTTTTTATACAAAATTATATTTTGTGGACAGTAATAAAAGTCCAGTTTTTCAGTCAATGAAAATGAGATCGTTGCCTATTTTTCAACAAATCAGTGTAAATTTGTTGTGCCTTGTGAATGACAAATCTGGAAACGCATACTGGTTGCTTTAAACATTGATAAAGTAAACTTTTCATATTTGAAGTAATTAGACATATAAAACTTGATTGATTATCAATCCATTATAAACAAAAATTTCATATTTAGGGTCAGCCCCAATAAGCATGTAACAGGATTTGTTACAGTAATTTGTTTTGCACCTCAGACATTCTAGTTGGACAAAATACATTAGAAATCATTTTATTATAAATTTACTTATAAATCTACATTGTGCTAGTTTTATCTAAATTAAAGTATTTCATCCATTTAGAAACAGCTAGTATAACTCCAGCAACATGGCAGTACAACAAAGATGGTGAATGGCAAGATTACTCTGAAAATGATTGTTCAAGAATAGAAAAATTGTTTTCTACAAGAAAATCTGGAACTGTGATAGTCAATATTAATGGAGATAAGTAAGTAAATTGGAAGTTAAAGTGATTTGAAGCTAATTAATTGCTATCAACAATATCACATTTTAAATTCAAATCCATAGAATTTTCAATCTCAAACATTACATGCACTTAGAAAAGAAGTAAAAGTGTTTATGTACTTGTAAATTGAATCTTAGTTTACCATTGCTTTTTTATTTTTTTTTAACTAGAACATTTCTGATTTTTGTTTTAGCTGTCGGGTGATACCGCATAAACTGAAGCAGAAAAATACAAAAACGGAAGTTGAGAGTACTGTCAGGAGATTAGAATGAAGGTAAGGTTAATTTTTATCTTAAAATTGAGAATGGAAATGGGGAATGTGTCAAAGAGACAACAACCCGACCATAGAGCAGACAACAGCTGAAGGCCACCAATGGGTCTTCAATGCAGCGAGAAACTCCTGCACCCGGAGGCGTCATTTCTTGTACAGTTCTGCTATGTTTTTTTGGCTTTAAAATGGGATTGAATGATAAAGTTTAGGATTACTAATACCCCAAGAGGCCAAGTGGTCTAGGTATCGTCTAAGTTAATCAGCATTGCTCTGATCATTTTTAAAATGATTAAATGCATTTGATTTACAAAAATGAACTGGTGGTTGTCATTTTTAAGTCAAAGTTCAATGTTTAAGAGGGCACCCTGGGGTTAAGGGAGATAATTCTATAAATCAGTAAGATGTTTGTATTTGGCAGTTTCAGATGAGTTCAATGGAGAATTAAAATAATCTGTGTTATTTAGAGGCTAAAATTATATTCCTAAAAATATTTAATTCAAATAATTCAGCCCCTCCTCATAATCAATCTTTCCGGCTTGCTAAACCCTTATCTAACTGGCACAGGACATTTCAGTGAAAAGTTTAAAACTTCTATGGGACATTTTATCGCATACATTATAGCCTTTTTCAGCAGCGAATTAATCCAATCCTCTGTATTTGTCTATAGCCCATTTTAACAAAAATTTACCTGGTTGAATAAAACACCATACTAAAACTGTGAACATCAATAAATTTAAATGCTAGCTTTATGTTTAAGTTGTTTGCATTTACAACTTGGTTAATCATGGAAATAAATGTTGTGGAATTTAACAGAGGAAATAAAAGTGTGACATGTGATGGCCTGGCACTTCAATCAGTCATTTACATTTTCTGGATGCTATCATCAAATTAAAAACAACCACTTATATTAAAATAAGAAGTATTGATGAATCTGCTTAACAATCTAATCACAATTTTGTGAACAAGCTTGTACAGGGATATATCAAGAGCCCATTACACAGGTTTACTGGGACATAAACTGACAATTACACATTTGAGTTAACTTTTTTTTACTTTTAGTGCTATATTTTTATGTACATGATGTTTTTGTATTGTGCTGTCTTGATACTATTAAAATGTACCATTCTACTAAGAATTTATTTCTGTTGCTTTTCACTAAAATAGGTACTCAAATTGGTTATACATCAGATTTTAGTCGCTAAAATGTCCTCTGCCACCATTCCCAAAAAGTATGTACTGTATAACATTTTATATAGGCAAGACCATTCCCAATCCTTCATTAATTTGCTATACAACAGCAATTAGTCAGTGTAAAGTTTTACATCATGTCATGTCATGATGTGATTTGCATTGTTAAGTTTTACAGCATATCATGTCATGATGTGATTTGCAGTGTTAAGATTTACAGCAGTGTCATGTCATGATGTGATTTGCAGTGTTAAGTTTTACAGCATATCTTGTCATGATGTGATTTGCAGTGTTTAGTTTTACAGCATATCTTGTCATGATGTGATTTGCAGTGTTAAGTTTTACAGCATATCATGTCATGATGTGATTTGCAGTGTTAAAAGTTTTACAGCACGTCATGTGATTTGCATGCACCCAGCAAGTAATTTGGGGAAAAGGAATATAGAATGAATGTTCATGTAACGACAGAATGAGAATTGTCATATATAAAGGCAGCTCTTGTCTTATTGTTCTTCATCATGCCAGTAATGGTCATGAGTGCAAACATTTTCCATAGGTCTAGAGATTTAATTAGGGCCTATATTTGATATTTTACATTGATGAAACATAATTTGTTTCTGTTGCATGCAAAAAATGTAATGCATAATTTAAAATTGTAAACTTAATAAGGTCTATTTTATAGTGTGTCTTTCTATGTTGTGATGTTACACTATTGTATCAGATAAGGGTGAAGGTTTGGTACCATTAAAACGTTTAAACCAGCTGCAATTGTTTGCACCTGTCCTAAGTTAGGAATCTGATGTTTAGTAGTTGTCGTTTGTTGATGTAGTTCATAAGTGTTTCTCGTTTCTCATTTTTTATATAGATTAGACCGTTGGTTTTCCCGTTTGAATGGTTTTACACTAGTAATTTTTGGGGCCCTTTATAGCTTGCTGTTCGGTGTGAGCCAAGGCTCCATGTTGAAGACCGTACTTTGACCTATAATGGTTTACTTTTATAAATTTTGACTTGGATGGACAGTTGTCTCATTGGCACTCATACCACATCTTCTTATATCTATCTAAGTTACTTTAATATTTTAATAGAAAACCCTTTTCTTTTTGTTTCAGGTAAGAAACAAAAGGCATCATCATTGAAAAGTTAGCTGTACAGTGACAGAAAATCATAACTTGTTATTCACATATTCTCAACATGGCATCATAAGTGTAAAATGGATTTATATATATTTTTATCGATATGCATAAATGGCAAAGGGTGTTGATTGTGTATCAATAGCCTTATTCGGTTGTAAAATTCAGCAAAATGTTTAAATCTGACGAGAAAGGGTGTATAGTTGAAACTATTTCATTTACATACAACATAACAATTCAACTTGAAAAATTAGTTTTCTTCTTACAAACTGGTCATATGACTTTGTCAAATAACTTATTTTTAAAGAATTTATAAAAGTGCATAGTTTTTGATCAATTTTAATGCCTAGAATTTATTTGAACATACCTGCATCATTTGATCAACTAAAAATTGTTGGCTGTGATGTATTAATCTTTTCTTAAATACTTTGTTGATCAATGAAAGTTGAATATATTTTTTGAATTTCTATGATTGTGAAAAGTGTACCTATTGCATTTTTCATACTATTTACTAAATCACAGGTTCTTATGATATAATATGTGATATCATCTCAACATGTATATATACTCCATGCGTCTATTATGTATTTTCATAATTTAATTTGATATGTATTATACTACATTTACTGTTTTGGTTGATCAACACTAAAATATTGATCAAAATTTGGAGATTAAAACTGGTACTCAATGCCAAGCTTTCTCCTATTTTACCTAACACTTACACATGTAAATTAATGTAATCAGAAAAAAAAACAATGAATAGTTTTATTTACAATAGAAACACTATATTTTAATTATTTATGTGATATAGTAGTATGTTACTCTTAAATTTTTACTGGATGATTTAGTCTTTTGGGGCCAAAAAAGTCTTTTTATTTTGTGTGTATTTCATTTGTAAGTATGGAGAGGAGTTTATGTGGAGAGGCATAATATGAAAAATGAGGGGAGACAATCACTGATAAGTAGTGGCTATAATGATTCAACAGTATTTTGTTTAAGTTCTTATTTCTTATGTGTAATTATCTGCAGTATGTTGCTTTGTTCTTTATTGTTGCTCTCTTTATCATAAATTACACATATGAAATGTTGAATGTCTGACAAAGCAAAATATAATGTAAGTTTTTTTTAATTTGTTTTTCGCTTTGATTTTTCACTTGTGCTTGTTATGAGGTTTAGTAGTTTGTATAGATACATAGTCATAAAATAGGAGTTACTTTTCCAATGTCTTCAAAACAATTTATATGCTAATTAATTATGTTATTATTGTGCATAATTAATAAACTGCCATGAAGGGTATCATACTTATCTTATCAGGCTTTCTCGAAATCGATGTACGATTTGACAGGTCATTATTTTAAAATGATTTATATTTATATAAATATTTGTGCTAAATCAAAACTTTAATTATAGTTGATTGATTGTTGTTTGTTTCAGCACTCAACAATCAATCAAGCTGTCAAAAAATTTTGAAGATGATAAAAAATATGAATATATCATATATTGTATTTTTATTGCCTTCTTGACCTTGATGTTTTCACCCTTGATGACATTGGACCAATCATCAAGATGGTACCAGAAAATAGATTTCTTTCTGTATTTTTTAATATGTTTTATGTGGTGCTGTTTTTTGTGTGATTATATACCTTAAGGATTGATTGAATAATTAATGAGGGGCCTGATGGGGGGGTCTCATCACGATTCACGAGTTGATTTTTTTGTCAATCATGATTCACAGAAAATAAATTTCCATGATCACGGATCACGAAAATATAAAAAAAAAAAAAATCTGTAGAAAAACGGATCACGATAGCGAAAATGCACCGATCACGAAGAACAAAAATAACCCATCAGGCCCCTCATTAATGTCCAGCAGAATATATTCCATGCATATTAAGATGAAAATTATGTTAATGAGATATGAATATACCCTAAATTTTACTAGATATGTGATTTTTAATAAAAAGCTCACATGGTAACAGTCTGCATGAAGACATATCACCTACATGTACTCAGACACATTATTCTGGCTACAAACTGATCAGTCTCTACTCTTACTGCTTTTTTGAAGACAATTTTGAAAAAGTGTGGACATGTTTTTTTTTTTTTTGTTCTTTTTTGCACTCAGAAGTAACTTTTTTTTGAAAATCTGTTTATCATGTTCCTTTTTATGTAACCTAATATGTCTTTTTATTTATGTTTGGTTCCTTAATCAAAGTAAGGAGATGTGGTATGATTGCCAATGAGACAACATTCAACCAAAGATCAAAGGACAAGGATATTAACAACTAGAAGTCACTGTATGACCTTCAAAAATGAGCAAAACCTCTATTGTAAGCTATTCCAAACAAATCTATTTTAATAAGAGATTAGAAAGCAGGATATTTGTTATTGAATGTTTTTATATGAATAATTATTCCAGTATTATAAATCAATTTTCATTTCTTGTTCAGACACATCTGACCAGGAAACAAATATTTGATATAAATATTTCATAAGACATAGAATTAATTCTACATACAATGTATATGTTGTGGCTTTGTACAATAAAATGCATATAATGACATTCATTTTTGGAAGAATTATTTTTATGCCATGGAAATATGTCTTAGTTTATTTCTACATGATTTATCAAGTGTAAAAAAAATATTCTTACTCAAATCATTTGTGTCTGTAGCCACAAAAATAAAATTAATTGTAAATGTAATAGATTCATAGTCCATTGTGATATGTAATAATCATATTAATCTCCTTTTATTCATGTCCAGAGAAAAACATTCTCAACATAAAGCTCAAACTTTTTTTTAAGTCCCCTACGGACAAAGTCGAAGGGGACTATAGGTTTGCACTCCATCGATCTGTCTGTCCATTCGTCAGTCCGGCAAATGAGTTTTCCACATTTTTTCTCTTCGTGCTTGAAGATATCGATTTGATATTTGGTGTATTGTTTTATCATGACGAGTTACAGATTTTGTTCCGTTCTAACGATTTTGTGCAGAGTTATGGTGCTTGAACTTAGAAAATTCACTCAAATAATAAGTTTTCCGCACTTTTTTTTGATCATGCTTGAAGATATTGATTTGATATTTGGTGTATCGTTTTATCATGACAAGTTACAGATCAAGTTCGAATTTTGTTCCGTTCTGACGATTTTGTGCAGAGTTATGGTCCTTGAACTTAGAAAAATTCACTCAAATAATCAGTTTTCCACACTTTTTTTTGTCATGCTTGAAGATATTGACTTGATATATGGTGTATTGTTTTACCAGGACAAGTTACAGATCAAGTTCGTATTTTGTTCCGTTCTGACATTTTGGTGCAGAGTTATGGTCCTTCAACTTAGAAAATTCACTCAAATAATCAGTTTTCCGCACTTTTTTTTGTCATGCTTGAAAATATTGATTTGATAATTGATATATAGTTTTATCATGACAAGTTACAGATCAAGTTCGAATTTTGTTCTGGTCTGATGGTTTTTATACAACCGCAAAAATTAAAATTTTTTTGGTCGTATATTGGTATCACGTTGTCATCGTCGTTGTCAGCGTCGTCCGAAGACAGATGGTTTCCGGATAATAACTTTAGTATAAGTAAATAGAAATCAATAAAATTTTAACACAAGGTTTATAACCACTAAAGGAAGGTTGGGATTGATTTTGGGGGTTATGGTTCTAACTGTTTAGGAATTAGGGGCCAAAAAAGGGGCCCAAATAAGCATTTTTGTAGTTTCCAGACAATAACTTGTGTTAAGGTTCCACTAAAGTCAAAATATAGGACACTTCATAAACATCTAAACTTTGCCTGTATTTTTCAACCTATAATGAGTAAAGTCCTAAACTATGAGAACATATGTTCATTTAAACATACTTAACATATACACACTGTGTAAATTGTAAATAAACTTGAAATTGTGATGTTGTGGCCAAACCGGTTCTTGGGGTGAACACTAAATTTTCAAAAAAATCTGGAGGCCTGTGAGACGACTTAATTTGTTTAAAATTGGTATGGACGAATACTGTTATATCTAATGCAGGGCAAGCTCATGTTGATTTTCGAGTTTCAGTTAATTACATGTATCTAGGTGAACAAATATCGAAGTTACAATACAGAAATTGGACAAATATGCCATTTAAACATATGTATGTGACAAATCAACATGAGCTTGCCCTGCATTACATGTAACAGTATTCGTCCATACCAATTTTAAGCAAATTAAGTCGTCTCACAGGCCTCCAGATTTTTTTGAAAATTTAGTGTTCATCCCAAGAACCGGTTTGGCCACAGCATAACAATTTCAAGTTTATTTACAATTTACACAGTGTGTATATGTTAAGTATGTTTAAATGAACATATGTTCTCATAGTTTAGGACTTTACTCATTATAGGTTGAAAAATACAGGCAAAGTTTAGATGTTTATGAAGTGTCCTATATTTTGACTTTAGTGGAACCTTAAAGTGTATGAATCTCTCTGAAATTATACCACAAGTTTCCATACATCAAAGGGATGGTTAGGATTGACTTTGGGGGTTATGGCTCAAACCATTTAGGAATTAGGGGCAAAAAAAGTGGAAAAACAAGTGTTTTTCTGGTTAAAGGACAATTGAAACAATTTAAAAGCAGTGTAAGGGAGGTAATCCAAATCAAAATCCAAATCAATTTAAATAACAATGTTTGATTACCTCCCTTACACTGCTTGTAAATTAAGAAATGATGATTGTCTGAGATACTGACCATAACTTGAGGGAAAGAATTATTTTTTGGAATAAGGGAAAGGGGGGAGGTGAAAAAAATTGGAGGGGGACAATTTTTCTCATTTTAGATTTCAGAAATTAAAAGAAAATTTCTTCAAATAATTTTTTTTGGGGGGTTAATTTTCAACAGCATAGTGTATTGCACAATCGCAAAAAAACTGGGTAAAATTTTATTTTTTTTGGGGGGGGGGGAGGTCAATTCGCATAGTGTATTGCACAAAAGCAAAAAATTGAATAAAAATTCAAATCATATAACCAATTTGAAGTTCTTTGACTACAGTTATTCTGTGTCAGAAACCTATTATGTGTCAAAAATTTAATTACAATCCAAATTCAGACCTGTATCAAGCGTGAATATTGTGTCCATTTTGGCCCCAACTTTTCAGGGTTTGACATCTGCGGTCGTATCCAGCTGCGCTCATCGAAGCAATTTATTTGCAGAGTTATGGTCCTAGGACTTAGAAAATTCACTCAAATAATCAGTTTTCTTCATTTTTTTTCGTCATGCTTGAAGATATTGATTTGATAATTGGTATATAGTTTCATCATGACAAGTTACAGATCACGTTCGAATTTTTGTTCCAGCCTGTTGATTTTGTGCAGATTTTTGGTCCTTGGACTTAGAAAATTCACTCAAATAATCAATTTTCCACACTTTTTTCGTCATGCTTGAAGACATTGACTTGATATTTGTGATATTGTTTACACCATGACAAGTTTTAGATCAAGTTAGCATTTTGTTCCAGTACAATGAATTTTTAACTGGTAGGGGACTATGTATTGCCAAGCAATACTCATAGAAAGCTCGTTTATTATATATTTTATTTTTTACTAAATTCTACAAACAATTATAATTCAAAGGATACAAGGAATTATTAATAATAGTAAACAGTACTACACCAACCACCACCGCTCTACTACTGAAAAAACCCAACATATTGTCCAGATATCCTGACAGGCACAAAATGTGGTAGGGTTTAACCAGTTTCATATGTGCATCCCCACCCTCCCATCTAGGCTGTACTTGGTAAAAGTAGAAAGCACAATAAAAAGAAACCTGCAGAGTTCAGCTATAACCAAAATGACCACTAATTTGAAAAAAGAAATACAAGTAAGACAACAGATAATTTGGAAGGCTGGGCAGCTAGTTACATGTAAATTAGCCACAGCTGTTGTTTAAAAATAGGTGAACAAGAAAACAAAACAACAAGAAACAACAGTGAGGCACACATAATAGGAGAAAATCGAGAAATCTTAAAAAATAGTTGTGAATAAGTTTCATAACATTTGGTTGAGGCAAACTTAAGTTAGAGAACGGAAACAAAAAATTCAGCAATTTTTCCATTTGTAAAGGGGCATAACTCTAGAACGGTAAAAGTGATCGCATTCAGCATTGTTTGTAAGATGCTTGTAAGTAGTTAAAATCACTCAAACCAAAGGAAGAAAGAAGGTAGATCTCTATTTATCTTATTTTAAATATATAGTATATGCATCATTAATCTCTAGCACCAAATTTAAAGCATTATTTTTCTTTAGAATGTATTTGATATCCAGGTTGCCTATTATATGTAACTGCTGAAATGATGGTCATGTTTACTATATATCAGTCAGAGACGTCATCAGTAGTTTTCTTTCATCATATGATTATAACGTCTTTGTAATTTGGGAAAATTGGTGTATATAGTCTATTTTTGGAAATAAACTTGAGATCTTGACTATTGCACCAACACTTGAATATGGTTGAAGATTGTTTTTTGAACTCTAGATGTCTTTGTTTTTATATGACCGCAAACAATTTTGCGGTTGTATATTGGTATCACGTTGTCGTCCGCGTCTTCCGAAGACATTTGGTTTCCGGACAATAACTTTAGTATTAGTACATAGAAATCTATGAAATTTAAACACAAGGTTTATAACTACAAAAGTAAGGTTGGGATTGATTTTGGGGGTTATGGCCACAACAGTTTAGGAATTAGGGGCCAAAAAGGGGCCCAAATAAGCATTTGTCTAGTTTCATGACTTTAACTTGTGGAACGGTGTATGGATTTCTCTGAAATTGTACCACAAGTTTACAAAGTTTTTTTTAAAAAAGAACGGGGGGGGGGGGGGTAAAAAAGTTTTGTTTTTGTTTTTGTTTTTTTTTTGGGGGGGGGGGGGGTCAATTCGCAACAGCATAGTGTATTGCACAAAAGCAAAAAATTGAATATATATTCAAATCATATATTCATATTCAAATATAACCAATTCTAAGTTCTTTGACTACTACAGTTATTCTGTGTCAGAAACCTATTATGTGTCAAATATTTAATTACAATCCAAATTCAGACATGTATCAAGCGCGAATATTGTGTCCGTTTTTGCCCCAACTGTTCAGGGTTGGACCTCTGCGGTCGTATCCAGCTGCGCTCAGCGAAGCAATTTATTTGTTGTTGGGTTGCTATATCACTGATGTATACACAACATCTACATTTGTTCATCTTTAACAAATTATTTTGTACATCTGACTCTCATTTTCCCACAAGGCATCATTTGCACAACACAAGTTTATAGTTTACAATGTTTTATTTAATCTCTTTTAAAATATCTTCATTAGTTTATCATTTTATAGTCTAAAGTTTGGTCACATTTGGCTCAGTAGTTTCAGAAAAGCAAGGTGAGCTATTGTCATCATTTGGGGTCTGTCGTCGTCGTCCGCCCGTCCGTCTACATAAATAAACACAAAATCTTCTCTGAAACTACTGAGCCAAATATTACCAAACTGTTATTACTTAAATGTTCCTTAGGATATCATGTTTAAAACAGCCTGAATTTTATCCTGGGATTTGATTCATCAACAAACATGGCCATTGTTGTTAAAAATAGAACATAGGGTTAAAATGCAGTTTTTTGCTGATATCTCACAAACTAAAGAGTTAGAGCAAATTGGAAAGGGTTCAAAATAATCAATAGGTCAAGGTCTATCTCCTGTGATATTTTTAGAAAAAAATAAACAACCAGTTTGGAGTTATTGCCCCTGAAATGTCAATTTTTAGTAAATTTCAAAGTTTTTAGCTTAAAAAAGATACCAAAGAGATATTCAAACTCATAAGTTGAAAACAAACTATAATGCCATCATTCGGGTATCTAGTTTTTAAAATGTGTCCGATGACCCTGCCTGCCAATCAAAATGGTTGACATGGCTAGAATAAAACATGGGGGTAAAATGCGAGTTTTGCCTATTATTTTGAAAACCGCAATAAATAGAGAAAATCTGACTGAGGCTAAAATGATCAGAATGTTAAGCTTAACCTATTGTTCATGTACGTCAAAACTGTCAGATGACTTCTTATAGTAGTTATTGCCCTTAAATGATGAATTTTACCATTTTAGAAAGTTTTGGCTATTATCAGATTATCTCGAAGATATTAATAGATAGACAGAAACTTTACATAGCAAAAATGATCAGCAAGACAAGATCTACAAATAAGTCAAACATTGCCGAAATCTGTAGTCGATTTTTTATTAGAGTTATTGCCCTAAAATGACGATTTTTACCATTTTTTTACGTTTTTGCCCAAAATCTTAAAAACTATATTAGATAGATAGAAACTTTAATTAGCAAAAATGATCAGCAAGACAAGATCTCCAAATAAGTCATCATGACCGAAATTGTCAGTCGACTCCTTATTGAAGTTATTGCCCTTTAATGACGATTTTCCCCATTTTTGGCTATTATCTTGAAAACTGTAATAGAAAGATAAAAACTTTAAATAGCACACATGATCAGCAAGACAAGATCAACAAATAAGCCAGAATGGCCGAAATTTTTAGTCAACACCTTATTGCCCTTTACTGATAATTTTAACCTTTTTTTGCATTTTTTGTCTATTATCTTGAAAACTATAATAGACAAATAGAAATTTTAAAAAGGAAAAATTATCAGCAGGATAATCAATAAGATCTACAAATATGTCAACATGATTGAAATTGTCGGTTAACTCTTAATAGAGTTATGTCTCTTTAATGATGATTTTTACTAAAAAGTAGCCATTGTTGAAGATACAGTTGAGCGACACAGGCTCTTTAGAGCCTCTAGTTTCTTTTTTTTGCAGAAATCATCATAGATCATAGAAAAAAAATGTAAAAAGCAAAGAAGTTTAGCACAATAAGATCTACAAACAAGCAAACATAATTGATTGCAATAAAGGGGAAAAAATAATATCAAAATTACATATATTTTGTAGCAGATGTATGATTTAGGCTATTGAGAGCCTCTTGTTTCTTACTCTGATAAATTAGGAGTGACTAAATTTTATTCCTGAGAATAAATATTTATTTAAGATATACCTTACTGCTAGAAACACCTACTTGGTGGAGGAATATATAGTTGTTTTACTTTAATAAAGAGTATGGTAATGAAAAGGATGTTTAGATACAGCAAGGATCTTACTATACAAATCCTTGGATACAGAAAAGAAGAAAAAGAGGATATATAAAAAAAAATAATTAATAAGTGTCAAACATGATGGTGTGGAATCAAAGCTGTAACCCCCATAATTTCAAATTGCAAACATATACGTAATCAAAATTCTACGAGTGACTGAACTCTGTTGCCGCCGGAAAGTTATTGAACGTGTACATGTATTGTTAACTTGGTTATTTCTAGTTGATCTAGTTTTGGTTACAGATTAAGTGTTACTAGTGAACAATGAGACAATCATCCACCACTGACCAGCGGTAAAGAAGATAAAATCTTTAAAAAAAACACCATATAGATTACATTAGATCTATGCAATAAGTGAGTTCTTTGTCCAATCTGCTTTTTGTCGATATCCAAGGTTTTAAAACAAAACAATCAAGGAGACATTGATCTGTTCATCGGATTTCTCTTTATAAACTGAATGTGCCTTTATAAAGGTTGAAGTGTGAGGTTTTTGTAAAATTGTATATAGTTTATAAGATATCTTATATTTTCTTTATAAGATATCTTATATTTTCTTTATCAGATATCTTTTAAATTATATGAGATATCTTATAAACTATATGAGATATCTTATAAACTATATGAGATATCTTACATATTATATGAGATATCTTATATATTATATGAGATATCTTGATGTTAGAATAAATAGTAAA
This sequence comes from Mytilus californianus, assembly GCF_021869535.1. Taxonomy (NCBI): domain Eukaryota; kingdom Metazoa; phylum Mollusca; class Bivalvia; order Mytilida; family Mytilidae; genus Mytilus; species Mytilus californianus. The sequence goes on along the minus strand of NW_026262679.1, from coordinate 51,088,578 downwards.
ACGGCTTGCCATACATTTATCATCGCTACTACTATGTACATCTACAGTAAATTGGAAACTAACCGAGCGAATTGCTTAAATAGATTACAAATTATCATGTAAATTTTATGCAATCCGGTCAGATGTTCTTAGCCACTGTTTTCTTCCAATTGCAGGTTGCTGTCAAATAGGACAGTGAGGAATATGTCTACTTATATCTTCGAATAGTTTTCCTAGGACTGCTATAGTATAAATATTGTAAACTATTATTTTAATTTTTTTAACCTTTGCAAACACGATTAAAACATTAAATGCACATTGAAGTTTATATGGCTTACATACGAGGATTTAGTATTAACAGAGACATGTAATATATGTCTCTGGTATGAATGACACTATTTAGATTTATTTAGTTTTATATTTATATTTTATGAAAATATGAAAACGAGAATGTTTGCAATCCGGAAAGGTCGCCTCGGTTGTCCCATTGGTAGCATGCTCGCCTTGAATGCGGGTAGTCGTGGTGTTGTATGGATCCCCAGTCCGCAGCTCGACTCGAAGTCAGAATAATCTGTCATAAGGTAATTTAATTTCCTGCAAACTGTTACCTTGTGAATTGGAACTTTAAAAATGTGATACATTGTTTTGTACCAATACAACACGTGTAATCGCAATGAAATTACACGTACAATTTACCGCTAAACGTAAAGCAGCCATAAATCAATCCAGCAGTAAAAAGAAAAAAAACTTTGAGTGTATCTATGGTTTCTTGTATGGTATGTTCTTAAATTCCACTCATTAATTACAAGGGTTAAAACTTTCATTGATGTGTCTGTTACTGAAAATCATGCGTCAAAACTTTCTTCATTCTCTTTTATTATATCAGGGCCCGTATGCATAAAGATTTGTTCCGAATGGACGGATTTTTCTACTTGTCCTACGATAAATTAGTACTACGATTGGATATCTTAACTTAAGTGGTTTTATGCATATCAGCCCAGGGCTTATTACATGTGAAACCGTAAATAAAAAGTTTCCGTATATTTTTTTCTAAATTCTGAAGTGATAAATCGCAACGTTTGTTCATGTCTTCAGTGAATCAATTCCTTCAAACTAAACTCAGAGAAATGTAAATAATTCTTTCTCAAATCCAATAACTAATATTTCTAATAGTTAATAATTATTAAAGCCAAAAGATATCGCTTATTAAACATTCACTGAGGCTCTGCAAAGTCATAGTTTACATAATACCGGTACAATTCGTGTTACGAAATTTGAACACATAAAATTCTTAGAAATGTCTAGCAATTAAAGCATTGTAGCGTTTAGCTATTAAATGTCATAGCTCGACAATGCTTCCATCTATTTATTAATGCCTGTGTATATTGATCAACTATTTTCTCGGTCAGAACAGTTGATTGATTTGAAATTAACAGTGAAACCAGCCAGAGATGCTGTGAATGGTTATTGTAATATCCCTAATGAAGAATTGACCTAATAATTCATTTGCAGATTTGACGGATTAACGAGAGATTAAAAGGTAAGCTTAGTTACGTCATCCTGGAATAATTGACAAATATTGGAATGTAGACTACAGCTTTAATTACTAAATCGATCTCTTTAATTACAGAATTTGAAGCAGAAAAGTATAATCAATATTATCCTTTTGTTATTTTACACCATGATATGGCTTGTTCGTGAACTGGACATTTACTATTTACCTTTGTAATGACTATAAACGTAGCAAGATAGAGGAAAACCAACCGGTGTCATGACAAACGGGAAAAAAGGGGGGAGGGTAATTGCCGGGTATCATCCCCTTAAACTTAAAGTAAATTTGACATTTACTATACTCTTTTGTTAACTAAGCCTGTAATCGTACTAAGATAGAGGTCAACCAACCGGAGCATGACAAAAGAGAAAAGGGAAAAGGGGAGGGGGGTTTAATTGTCGGATATCATCACCTGAAACTTAATGTACATTTCTATTTATTACGCACCTTTGCAATGTACGTAACCGTTAAACAACAGAGGAAAGCCAAGAGGGGGTAATTGCCGGATATCATCACCTGAAACTTAATGTACATTTATATTTACTATGCACCTTTGCAATGTACGTAACCGTTAAACAATAGAGGAAAGCCAAGAGGGGGTAATTGCCGGATATCTTCACATGAAACTTAAAGCGCATTGACATTTTTATCTCTGTTGTAAAATGTATACTTTAACTATTATGGTATCTAAATTTCATGTGTTAGTTTTGCAGTTTTTACTATACGATGACTTATCTTCATCTGTTTTTTTTTATTGTGTTTTATGTGTTTATCGTGTATCGCACCCTCAATGAATTTATAGGAATTAACATAAATTATCTATACAGAAAACAGACCTTAGCCATGATGTCTCTGATGAGAGTTATTTTTGGGCAAAGTTATCCTTATATGATTTTGGTGTATCTGATTTTTTGTTTTCTTTTTTAACTACAACATATGTAATGTTTTTGCATTTGAATCCATAAACTGCTGGTCTCGAACCTAAATCTGTCTCATGAGTCAAAGAGTCAAGGATTTTTTTTATGTAAAATCAAAAATCTGGATTGTCATCGACACACAAACAAAGAGCAAACATTAATCATTACAATCAATTATATGTACATAAAATGGTAGTATATATGTTCAATATATAAATACAAAACATAAAAAAAATTATATAAAAAGATATACAGAATTTTGTAATCCACCTTATATCTATATGATGATGCGAGCTCGAAAATAGTCCGCAGGAAAACCCCGTTACACTATACCCAACACATTATTCTAACTCCGGACCGATCAGTCTTTGATCTTAGTGATACTCTAAAATGCCACGTGCTTTGCGGAGAAGCAGCAAATACCAATTTTCAAGTCTTTAGTTTGACCCGGACGGGGATCGAACACTGATGTCGTAATTAAATGTTTCTTAATGGGTGCAATTAACTTCAAGAAAAGTTATTCTTTGGCTATATTGGCACTAAAGTTTTGACTTATTTATTTCAATTTTTCGAAATAAAAATAATCCTTAATCATTACTAAGTCTTGTAAATTTCAATAAAATGCACTATATATTATGCCCAGATCAAAGATTTTGTTAACATTTACATAACAATTTCGCCTCTTTTGTAATACACGTATATATGGTGATGTCATGAAACGGGTTTATATATATATAACTCGTCTAAACATCAGCCCAACAATGTTAGATCTGTAAATTTGCTTTCGCAAATTTTTTGTTCTTCCCTCGCCGGGATTCGAACTCATGCTACTGAGATATATATACATGCTTTTTTTGTTGTTGTCTTATTAATGTCTTATATTGTATTATGCATTTAATGGAAATTTTTGTTGACCCGACACTCACCAATAAAATAAGAATTAGAATTATGAAAAAGTAACTCGTTTACACAAAATCTTGCAAAAGTCTGCGAATGGTAAAGACTGCTTACTAAATAATAAGATATGAGGTAATCTAATAACATACTGGTTTAGGACTTTCTTTTTGTGCTTCTTTGCATAAGTCATTGGTGATTAAAACCTGCAACAAAATGCACTATCCTATACAATAGTGAAACATAATGTACTAAAACGAATTGAATGGAAAATAAAGTCGTCTGCTGTGCATGTTAACGTCATTAAAGTGCACATTAATACCAATAATAGCTTATCTTTCTTCGTGTTAAAGCTACTTTGAGAATAGAGTATTACATGGTTTGATTCAAACGACTAAGATTACATATTTAATTCATAATGTTCTATATATAGCTATCGTGACCGGAAAACGATGCGACAAAAATGTTCAATCGAGCTTCTGCATGCAATTAAAAAAATGCTTTAAAAAGATACTAAATACTGTTATATTGAATTACTTTTCATTGTTGATTTTGCGATAAAATATGTGTATGTTTCTCCCTTTCACATTTGTGAAATAAAAAGAAAAAATGCATTTGAAAGTCCTGCATGTCGTTTTGAATAGATGCAAATTCCAAATTATAAATACACTGACTCATATTGTTCTACTGTATAAAAATAAGGAGATGTGGTATGATTGCCAATGCGACAACTATCCGCCAAACATCAAATGGAGTTGATGTAAGCAATTATATATATAGGCAACCGTACGGTCTTCAGCAATGAGAAAAATCCATACCACATAGTCGGCTATAAAAGGACCTGACAAGAAAAATATGAAACAATTAAATTGAGAAAACTAACGATCTAATCTATAACAAAACAGTTTACGAAAAACAAATATGACGGACATGAACCAACGACAACCACCGAACTACAGGCTCCTGACTAGGGACATGCGCATAAAGAATGTGGCGGGATTAAACATGTTTGAAGGCGCCAGTCCTCCCCCTGTATGTATGTTTATATAAGTTACATAGGTTGAAGCTAATGACTTACATATCTGACTTGATCATTGAAATAGAGGTGCCACTATTAGAGCTATATCGGTTTACCCTTCCGAAGCACCTTTAGATCAACCCGAGTTATTGGTTGGGTTCTTGCCGCCTAGTCTTTATTTTTGTCATGGCGTTGTCAATTTCTCTTCCACTTATGAGTTTCGAATTAGCCTTGGTATCTTCAGTCTCTTTTTTTCAACTTTTTTTATCATGAGAGATTTCAGAACCTGAAATGACTTTTCTATACAAAATAAGGATCCGACAACACTCTGTTCTACTTTCTATTCATCATTCAATAAAATGTCAGCCTTCAAATTTTGTAATTTGCATGTCATTATGACAAACTGCCTCGAGGATCCAAAAAGCCATTCAAACAGAACGTAGAGCTGAGTGAAGCGCGTACATAGGAACTGTATTTTAATCAGGCGCAAAACTCAGAGTAAAAGAACACTGTTCCGATGTCCCCTAGCGATATACACATTTCATTTGTACAAAGACTGCAATATTTTTTGGTCATTTAATCTTTTTCATAATAATGACTAGCTGACAAAAATGTCATGAGAGCGTTACACTGCAATTTCCCATATGATTAACCATTCCAATGGACATAACTTCCAAAAGAATAGTTGATTGACACTAAGTTGGGAACTCATCAAAGTCATTGTTGATATAAACCTTTAATTGATATAAATTTATATATTTAAAAAGAAATCTGACAAGAAAATTAATGTAGTAGTGAGTGCCCTTATAGTACAGGACAGACAGACGTACGGACGCTCGGTAGCCAATTTTAAAGCCCCGCTCAGCATGGCAGTGAAAACAATCCAATAATTCAATATTTATTGATATATATGCCAGTTTTTTTTTTTATCTATGTTCTATTATTGTTAAATTTTGCACACAATTGATTTTTTTTTAATTTTGGTCGATTCTTGATGACACTAGAATTCCTGGTAAACAATAGTTTCAATTGTATCCTAAAATATTTAAATATCAATTTGATAAAAAAACGTAAACTCATAAAACACATTTTATCTCGAAACTAAGAATAACCAAATGATAGAAGTTTTTCACAAAACCCATATTTGTAATTTACGATCTCAAGCGGATAATAAAATGAACTTGTGATAAGGGCATTAAATATTTAGCATACTTTTAGAAATATTGAAAGATTTTAATACAACATAGCATGTCAATAGATTTCAGTATGTTCTAATTGAATGAACTTAGGATGGTGAGAAAGTCATCTTAAATGAACCGTGACTACATGCAGACGACTATCTTAAGCATTTAAATGCTTTGCATATCATTTTTTTAATTATATTTATCATTATGGATCGATTTCAGGAGCCTGGACAAAATGTAAGGAATGATGATTGTTCCTTGTCAACTATGATTCAAGCACCCGTTAGTAAGTAATCTGTTTATATCTTTATTTTCTTAAATTACACACTTCTTTGGTGAGTAATTATTATATCAATACTTGTGCCGATCAATAAATAAGATCGAGTATATGGAAATTTTGTATTTATTTCAAAGAACTATCTAAAAATAAAGACTGAAGTTACATATAAGAATTTTGCAAGTTGATGTAAATGATATTCACTCCCGGATTTTCATTTTATCAATGTTCATTGGCAATATATATATTAACATGATAAAGCTAAAGAAAATAGTATGCTGTAATTTGATATTTTAGAGAAAAACCTGTATGCATTTTGAAAGTTACGGTACATGCATGTGACTTATAATTATGACACATTTGCTCCCGGATTTTGAACAAGTTCATTGACAGTGCATAAAGCTAAGAAAAACAGTGGAGTATTTAATATTATCAATATTTGAGAAAATAATCCCTATATATATATATCAGTGGAAATGGTATCAGAATATAAAATATATGATGAAATATTTGGGAACTTATGGTTATAATGTTTTTTTTTAAATAAATTGTCACTTTTGATATTATTATAATTAATTGATCATTTGATTTGCACTTTTTTGTCGAGCCTTCGACTTTTGTCGAAAAAGCGAGACATAGCGATACTACATTCCGTCGGCGTCGTCGTCGTCGGCGACGTCCACAAATATTCACTCTGTGGTTAAAGTTTTTGAAATTTTAATAACTTTCTTAAACTATTCTGGATTTCTACCAAACTTGGAAAGAAGCTTGTTTATGATCATAAGATAGTATTCAGAAGTAAATTTTGAAAAAAAAAAATCCATTTTTTCCGTATTTCACTTATAAATGGACTTAGTTTTTCTGCCAGTTAAAATTACATTCACTCTGTTTAAAGTTTTTGAAATTTTGACAACTTTCTTAAACTATCCTGGATTTGTACCAAACTTGGACAGAAGCTTGTTTATGATAATAAGATAATATTCAAAAATAAATTTTGTAAAAAAAAAAATTCCATTTTTTCCGTATTTTACTTATAAATGGACTTAGTTTTTCTGCCAGGAAACATTACATTCACTCTGTGGTTAAAGTTTTTGAAATTTTAATAATTTTCTTAAACTATCCTGGATTTCTACCAAACTTGGAAAGAAGCTTGTTTATGATCATAAGATAGTATCCAGAAGTAAATTTTGAAGAAAAAAAAAATCCATTTTTTCCTTATAAATGGACTTAGTTTTTCTGCCAGTTAACATTACATTCACTCTGTGGTTAAAGATTTTGAAATTTTAACAATTTTCTTAAACTATCCTGGATTTGTACCAAACTTGGACGATTAAAAGCTAGTATCTAGAAGGAATTTTGTTAAAATTTCGTTCCCTTTTTTTCCGTATTTTACTTATAAATAGACTTAGTTTTTCTTCCAGTTAACATTACATACAGTCTGCAGTTTAAGTTTTTATAACATTTATTAGATTCATAAACTATCCTGGATTTTTACCAAACTTGGACAGAAGCTACTTACAATCAAAAAATAGTATAGAGAGGAATATTTTTATTAATTTTTTTCCTCATTTTTGTTGATCCTACGATTAACAGCAAAAGTGGGCGAGACACTGGGTTCCGCGGAACCCTTAATAATTTTTTTTTTGCTTAATATTCGTGTCATTGTTTCATATTTGTTTAGTAATGTCATGGAGTTCTTAGTTCCTTTATACTATTAGTTCCAAATGGAAGACGTATTTTGGAATAGTATTTCCATTTGAAGAAATATTACAGTATTTGTTCCTAACGGAATAACTTGATGGTATAGAATATTTGTTCTAATAGGAAGAACTATTATAGCAAATTTATAACAAATTTTCCGCTGACAGGAACTTCTGTTAGGCTGAAAAAATATATGTTGACAGCTTCTTCTTCTTCCTCTTCTTCTTCAGTCGTAACACAACTAAGACGTGTCTCGTAGATCGATAAGTTAACTCTTTATTTTAATTAAACATCAGATTTCTTCAAGATTTAAAATATAATAATATAAGACGACCGAAATTCCATTAAATAAAAAAAGGAAAGGAAATACATTAGCGCTCATAACGGGGTATGAAGTATTTCGTATGCATTCTTAAGTTATCTCCCTTATTACAATATATTGTTAATTTTATCAACATCATCACATATCGTAGGGAAAAAAACTAAAACACATCATGAAAAGGTCCTTGCCATTATAATCACCACAACAAAGAAAACAACGATGCATTTAAAAAAATTATATGCCATTATTAGTAGATATCTTACTATACTGTGTAGATGTTCGCGACTCAAAATTCAAAGTGTTGCAGTTAAAAGTAAAATCAAAGTAAAACCGAACCACTTCATATATGTTTCTACGTAGCGTATGAACGGCGAACAAATGTCTAAAATGCCACACTACAAGACTCTCTTTTATCTTTGTCTTTATAAAGTGAACTGATATTAATTTATATGATGTATTGTGCTGCAACATATTGAAAATAGCTTCTGCAAAACAACAATTTTTTATACTAGGGACTGGTCATTTTCTTTCATTGGGAAGGATGGGAGGAAACATTGGAATTTCTCTTATTTTTTTCAAGTCCCCACCTTGAGGAAGGAAAATAAATTCAAGACCCCCCTTCCAAAGACATAAAAATTTCACCCCTCCCCCCCCCCCCCCCCCACATTTCTCAATACTTTTATTCTTTGTAACAAAAATACAATTCTTATTTATATTATTATCGTTCAATAGAATATTGAATCATTGCATAATCCACAGCTTAAAGTGGAGGAGGTTGTTTGTGACTTAAGGGAACTTTATTTGGATATATATAGAAATGAGGAGATGTGGTATGATTGCCAATGAGACAACTATTCAACAGTGTTTAAATGAAGTGGAAGTAAGTAATTATGGGCCACCATACAGCCTTCAACAGAGTTAAAATGAAGTGGTAGTAAGCAAATAAAGGCCACCATACAGCCTTCAACAATGAGAAAAACTCATACTGTTTAGTCGGCTATAAGAGGGCCGACATGAAAAAATGTTAAACAATTCAAACGAGAAAACTGAGGGCCTGATTTATAACAAAACAATTTACGAAAAACAAATACATGTATGACAGACCTGAACCAACGGCAACTACTGTACTACAGGCTCCTGACTTGGGACAGGCACACAAAGAATGTGGCAGGGTTAAACATGTTTGTGAGCGCTCAACCCTCCCTTAACATGGGACAGCGGTGATACAGCACAACATAAGAACAAACTTTAAAATTTAGTTGCAATTTACAACTCAAAAGATCAGAAAGAGGCACAAAAAAAAAATACACACAAAGTACCGAATAAAAGTGTACTCGCAGTTACTGAAAGCTAGTTAAAAGCCAATTACTATTAATAAATAAATCATGTTTTCCCAGGCTAAAGTATCAACCAGTACACATCCAACGGATTTAGTGTAAAAACATCATGAACTGAGAAATGCATGACCTTGTGCAAAGCCAAAATATATGTAAACAGTATCTACAGGATATAGAATCATAAGTTATCATAACTGTAAATATATAGCAACATATAGTTATGTTTTTATTTTTCAAAAAAAAAAATGTTAGTGGTCCTATAAAACAATATTTAAAGATTTAACAACTGTGTTATATTGATTTAGGAATAAGTTTATTCAAAGGATCAAATAGTTAACATGGAATATGTCTAAATTTACGGACTTTATAAACAACATCACCGTAAAAGTTAGGCTGGGATATCCCGTTTGTAATAAGAATTCTACAGGTACTGCCAAACTTTCTAACAAAATGTTTATACCTATGAAAGAATTTGGTAAAGGTTTGAATTAATTTGTGGGAACGAAATCCATGCCTTTTAATTAACCAGTTATACATAAATGATGTTAATTGAAAACTAAAACCAACTACAGACACGGGAATAGCGAGCAAGTAGTCCTATAATATAAGCCTACGTAGGTCCATATCGTTTGCTTTCGACGTTTTTTAGCAGATATTTTTTTTACTATCAATGCACATTCAGCATTGATAGTAAAAAATAAATATCTGATAAAAAAAAAAACACGTTGAAATCAAATGATATGGACCTACGCAGGCTTATATTATAGAACTAAACGAGCAAGTTGTGAAATATGTTATCACACCGTCAGAAGAGTCTAAAGGAATATGCCTGTTTAATATGGTCACATTGACATTAACCACGTCTTCATTCAATTACAGCACATGGTTCATATATATCCATTATTAAAGAACTTTGTAAACTAACTTTAGATAAAAATACATTCCTGGAAGAAGATGTTGAAACTTAGGATTTAAATATGAACATTTCATCCGAGCGTAGCGAGGCAAAAAATTAATTGATGTATTTGGTGCCAAAAAATTATATTTTTCCTTGAATGGGGAAGAGGTGGGTGTGTGTCGCCAACTTTTTTCGATGCCCCCCATCTGAAGTATTGAAAAATTGGACACCCCTTTCTATTCCCAAAAAAATAAGCCCTTTAGGCTACAAATGTCCAGTCCATAGGACTATCAGAAAACATAAATTATTTATTCTAAGTGTTGCGATATTCTTTCCTCTTCGTTTATGTATGACTGAAATTATGGAAAGCTATGATTTTCAAGAAAAGGTAAATATTTCAGTTTGACATCTTTGCAAATAATTTGATGTTTTATTTGATAAAGGATACCTTTTTATTAGAAATATTCAACTTATTTCCCGCTGGTACATTCCAGGTTACAAGTATGCCTGTACATATACTTTAAATTTCTTCACAATGGCTCCCCTTTGTAGCAGGAACATATACATTGTACTTTTGGTTCTTGTGGTTAGCCTCTTATACCTCGCTAGAACTTTTTTTTATCTTTTAACATAGACTCGTGATATTTGGTGTGTCGTATGTGTAGCACAACGATCTTCGTGTGACCTTTGACCTGACGGTCAAATAATTTTACTCTAGGAAATTCCAGTTTGCTGTTTGAAATTTATTTCGCGGTGAGTTCCATATACTGTTCCTTGAACAATTTGTTTACACCGAATAGCTTTAATCAAATGGTATCACTTTGTCTTTAGAATTATATGTGCAAAATCGTGGCATTATAGCAGTTTCTTATGGTGATGCTATTAAAACAGTGGGTATGTATAATCTACTACTATAAAAAAATCTAAATTGAAAACAACGTTCAAACCTATGATTGCGTTGGATAAAAACCGCAATTTTTATACGTGTGCATGCAAAAAAAATTTCTTGGTAGAGGGGTCTAAATACAGCACAAACAACATTTACCAAAAGACCAAAAGAGTGAAAAAGTATATTTTAACAAAACGCATTTGACTAGCAGGTCGAACAACTGATGTTCTTAAACCCTGCTGACTGCCATTGGCGATTGCCAAATAAACGGATCACCAGATGTAAAAAAATAGATCTTATCATTAATTTATTACCAAACAAAAAACAATAAACTTGCGGAAAAGATGGTATACCGCAAACATGAGGTGCAAAAATTTGTACACCATATCCGGATTTCGACAATTAATGTCTCTTTAGTGATCTGCTACTATATATATATATATATAACTAAAACCAAGATGTCGTTAAATGAAATTGGATATCCTGCATTTATCATGCTTTTCAATAACATATGGTCAATTAAAAACTATCATTCTGCATTGACAATAATTGTCTTGGTGTAAATTAGGTACACCCATTCGGGCTAACGCCCTCAAGGTGTATCTAATACTTAAAACAGACGCTTTACGATAAACCAATTCGTGATGGCAAATGTATAACTTGTAGAGGGATCATTTCAGCGAGTGGATATCTATCATACTTCCTGATAGACGTTTTGATTAAGGGTACATCTCTTCTCAAACCACTATAATTAGAGCACGTTCTGGCATATCGTATTAACTGAGCTCACACAGGACTTAGATATTGGAAAAACTGGAATCATTGCGATAGTTTTGAGTCGTCAGTGATTGTCAATTTATATCTATAGATATGAAACAGAGATCCATGTCCACTTTGGTATATACTAAATCTACAGACATGATACATGTAAGAACTCGAAGGATTATTTAGTGAAAGGGAATATATCAATATATATATACAAGTCTAAATTGAAAACAACGTTCAAACCAATGATTGCGTTGGATAAAAACCGCAATTTTTATACGTATGCATGCAAAACAAATTTCTTGTTAGAGGGGTCTAAATACAGCACAAACAACATTTTCCAAAAGACCAAAAAGTGAAAAAGTATATTTCAACAAAACGCATTTGACTAACAGGTCGAACAACAAATGTTCTTAAACCCTGCTGACTGCCATTGGCGATTGCCAAATAAACGAATCACAAGATGTAACAAAATGGATCTTTATTTAATTTATATATATACAAAGTACAAATCAACTATAAGTTAGAAAAAAATGAAAATTACACTTTATAAATTAATATTGTCTGATGCGCTTTTACGGATTTACCCTTCTCAGGAACGCTGAAAGCCGAATATTTGAAAGCTAATGAAGCACAATAACCGAAACAGCTGAAGAGCTAAATGACCAAAAAAAGGGAAAAAATAAATAAAAGCCAAATCCATCTAAGGTCAATTTTGTCTGATGGAGTTAAAACTTTATTTTCTTTTATAATTTCTAACTATGCATACGGACAATTTCAGAAAGGTACCAGTATATTTTAAATCAAGTCATTACCGAGGTACTGACAACTGAGCTACTGATACCCTCGGGGACTGATAGTCAGTGGTATCGACCAAGTGCTGTAAACAAATGAAAACAACACTTAGTGCGTCATGAAAGAACTTACTAGTACAAGTAGGCTATTACTTCAAAAAAGACAATTACTTAAGTTATACATTGATTGTTGTTTGTTTAACGTCCAGTGGCAAATATGTCAGTCGTATTAATGAACTGGAACGAACTAAAAATAAATTCTGAATTACTTTATATGTTACGAAATTGGTGTGTGGTACCTTTCTGACTATAATCCGAAAATGGTGGTTTAATTGGGTGTTATAGGTAATCTTTATTTCTTTTTAATCTGTTTGAATGAATTGGTTGACATCAATCTTAATAATATTATCCAACAATGTTTACTGATGTTACTGAAAACTTTAAAAAAATGTTTACAACCCAAAAGTAACGTTTTTAATAAAACTAGCCCTTTCATATAGTGAACTATTTTTGAAAGGTTTTCCACATTTTGATCAATGAGGCATTTCTGTGAAAACGCCTATTTTAGAAACATAAAAAATTATATTCTAAGACATAAGACATAAAGCTTTATTTAGAGTCGGTATGTGCAAATACAAGTATAAAACATAAGCTCTGAAGAGCTTTTAAAACCGACAGAGCAACAAATAAAACAAAACATACATATCAAGTCATGCACACATATATTAAACATATAAAGCAAGAGTTCATATCAGTATATAAACATGCAGCACAAAAGTTCTAGAACTTACATTTTTTTTAATGTCTTCAGAGCTGTTTTAAACAAAATTTGTACGAAAATGTCACACCTTCAACACAATTTGATTTCTCGTGTGTATTTAATTTAGAAATTTTGCACAAATAGTCATTCATTACCGTATTGGCATTTCCATTTTAATTACTGTTTTAAATTTGTAACCAATATTTTATTACGTTAACCCAAATGGAGTTTATTTTTAGTTTAAAAAAAACAAAACCAAACATACATCATGCCAGCGTGATTTTTGTAGGCCAAGTGGGAAAATGCATGATTGGAAAAGAAAGGATTAGTTTTATAATAACTCATGACACAAAATCACTACTCGCATTTGATAGAGTTGAACATTAAGTAAAAGAACAATCCTAAGTACACGGCTAAATCGTTATGCTCCGCTCACTACGACCACTACATTAAAGGCGGTAAGGGCTTGAATTATTCGAGTTAAGGAATAACATTTTTATTGCTAGCATCGGTTTGAGGTGAATTCCCAGCCAAATCTCACACACTGGACGAACGCAAACAACTGTTACAATCAATCTATAGCAGATATTTTAAGTATTTGTAACAAGATCGATTAAGCTGACCAGAAAATGGAATGGCTTTACATATTAAGGCCGTTAAAATTAAAATGAAATTCAAAACATTTTTAAATTAGTCAAAAATATAGTCCCATAAATCCATCGCTTTTAACTTATTATGTAAAAAGAAATGGACTATATGTGATTTAGGAAATGCATTACTAAATATAAAAGTTTTGTTCTTTTGTTCTGTTTTATTTGTATTTTTTTCTAATTTCTCCGATAGTTTTGTCGTATTATTCAATTCAAATAAAAGTGTTTTTTAACGAATGTGAATGAACTCCATTTCATGGTAATAACTCTTGTCAAAGATAAAATGTAAAATTCAACCAGCTAACAATGGTAATAATCTTCTTATAAGGTCAAATACAATTACTTGGAACAATGGTGTCCTTCATATCTATCAAATATATCCATACAACGTGCATTATAGGAAATAATTTATTGACTGCATATAACATGTTTCGCATACAAGTGTAGTTATTTTAATTCATGCAAATCTGTTTCCACATGGAAATAAAATATGCACAAATCCATTTTATTAGATAATAAAAATTCATTTTCTAAGTCAATCAATTGTATTTGGAATTTCAAAACCAGATCATGAAAATTACATTTCCTTTTCCTAGTATATTGGATTCCATGCTTTGCTAAGCCAATAAATCAATATGGCGGTATTTACGTTTCTGATTGTGAGATATGACAGACTTACAATGGATTCATACTAGAGTAATGATGGCTTCCATCAAAATAAGGAATATCAAATTTCATACTATATTTGCATGCATTATGACAGTTGTGAGCAAGGTCTTAAATTTTCTTACGCGTTGGGTATTATAATCTATTATCCATGAAGTTTCCTTGGGAAAGATGTGGTCAAATATTCCAGGAGATGAGACAGAAATTTGTAAGTCCTTTTATATATCCATGTTTTTATTATCAAATGAAATACAGCTGATGAAGTAGAAATGCTTTTTAACGGAAGTGTATCACAGCCATTATCTTTCATTATAGAACAGTATATATCAGTATTTTCTAAACATTTACACATCAAACATTTACAGACTACACACAGTTCTAAATCTCTGCCTTCAGCGAATGTTTCACGCATATTCAATCGGTATGTCATTTATTAAATTTGATGACGGACGTTTACCGATACTCAAGAGCTTAATTACGGAATGTGTAGTACTTGCAATAGGCACAAATGAGGTCGAATATTTTGATTTTGCTTAGACATAGCTTCCTCTACATATGTGATTTGATTGAACAATTCGCACAACATTTATTCCGCCGAGTAAGGCACTGACACACAAGCAAGTATACATAAAGCCTACACATATATACCTGTGTTTCAAAAGTCGATGACTTTTTGTACACAAATATCCGACAACCGTAACAATTTCATTCTCATAATAGTATGACTTCCTTTTCTTGATAATTATTAACCTATGACCTCTTCTTTTAGTAGAAAAAAATAAACTTAAGTCTTGTTCCAAACTATAAATCATTCGTGTCAATTACCCAACAATACCAGACGCAATAATTAAACAAGTATGATAATACCTTTTATCCATTAGTCTTTTAAGACAAAAGCAAAGACTTGAAAGACAATTCCTAAACGTGTTTGCTTTAAAAAGGAAAAAGATATAATATGTCCATGGTTCTATCAAAACATGTTTAGTTGTTACTTCTATGTCATTTGGTCATATACATATTATAACGTAAACATGTTTACCTATAATAATCAAATTTTCCAGTCTTTTATCATTGGGACAATTTTCCACAGAATGCACACTCTACATTTATAAAACAGCAAAGAACTAGCGATACCATGTCAAGTTATCTTGTTTTACGGTTATTGACTTTATTTTTGAAAATGTTATGTAATAAAGGATGGTATCAGTTTCCTGTTGTCAGTTTGTATAGATGGTAACTTTTTCCTTTGTTCATATTGCATGTCTTGATGACTAGTTTCCAGTTCATACAATTATATAATTGTTATAAAACCTAGGAAGAAATTCTCTCGGGTAAAGTTGACCTTAGAAGGTTTTTGCTGTTTTGTTTATAGTTTTTGGTTTTAGGCCTCAACAGGTTTTATAATTTTGGAATTCTGAACATGTGGTCTCAAGTGTACCTGATGAAGGTTTTCTCAGAAGCACATGCGTGCATGATTATCATGTCAAAATTCACTGTTCCGGAACTTCTAATGTACTCTGGGTAATATTTTTAAAAGCGTACACCAAACCGTTGTGATTGGCTGACAACGTTCTAAGTAGTGGAAATGCAACCAATGCCGTCACATTATTTTTCATTTCGGGGAACAAGCAATAGGAAATTACCCATAATCCTTTTGATTCTGAAACGCCGAATACTTTATTAACCAGTCTGTCTTTTCTTTTCTTTGGCTATATTGACTTCTTTACCTCTTTTTTTGGTGATTTTCATTTGTTGCCTACGTATCTGCTGATCTCGCAATACTCAATGCACAGTAGAAGAACCTGTCTTTTTAAATAAAATTTTACACGATATTTGATCACAATATGTTTTAAGGTTGTTTTTTTTTTATAAAAACAAGTGTCCTTTGAACTGGACGTCTCAACGTTTTTATTCTGCGTCGAAAAGGTAAAATAGTGAAGATTAATAACCATTTTAGAACTGCATAATTAAAAAAGTATATTGTCTATGTGCATAGAAAACAGGATCGGGCTAGAAATCAATCAATACAGAATTAAAGATTTTGATCTATAATTACTTTAAAGAGACATGTTTCATTAATTTTTTATATGATGGATTACACAATAATTGAAAATGTCAAAGAATATGAAAGAATAGATAACCAGATAATCACTCTCATATAAGCAATATTTATAGACTTGATGTGAACTAGACACTTCCCGAATAATACCATGACAAAGGGTTAATTACACCATTTTTTTTAGATTTGAGAAACAACACATTCTTTAAGAATGCCCGAGTTAAAAAATGTCATGACTCATTTATTTTGCAGTACAATTTTGATTAAGAACATACTAACCCATTTTCATCCAATGGGAAATCAGTATTTTCCCTTCTATTTTTCATAATACATGGCTTTCCATGCACTACAAAATGCTATACATGAATGACTTTTCATTTTAGATTGATTAAAAAAAGTTAACTCTTAAAAAAACTGCACTAACGAAGTGTACAATCCCCCGAGGCAATTGCTATAGGAAAAAAAGCAAAAGAAAAACATCACGAGTATGTTGCTTGTCTGAAAGTACATATATAGAAAAAAAACCCATTCATCATTAAAGAAGTGGGCATCTGATGTTGAAACGATCGTAATTTCAAAATTTACTGATGAAGTTTTGTCATTTGATTTATCAAAAATTATACAACTTTGGAAAAGCTTATTTATATTACATTGTGTACTTATTAAAATGAAGAAATTTAAGATGTATACGTATTAAATTGTATCTGAAGCAGAAGAAACCTCTATTTTTGAATATTTTATCCGTTTTTATTATCCCAAAATTATCTCATCGCTATTTCATTCCATCTGTTGAAATGACAATTAAATGATTTACATCCCGTGCATATGTTCTAAATTGGTCATGTTTTATGAACATTTAAAACCCTCGGCTACGCCTCAGGCTGTAAATATTTATAAATTATGACCAAGTAGTATCTAACCTATACTTAAAGGTAGTGTCCAAGTACCATAATAATGGTTGTAACTATACTTAAGTTTAAATATTGTTTACGATGAACATTGACCACGAGTCTCGCATTGTGGCGTGAATCCATGCGCATCTAATTTTGATTAATTGATTGATTGGTGTTTAACGCCACTTTCAGCACTATTGTGCTATTTCGTGGCGGTCAGTTGTTTTTGTGGAGGAAGCCGGAGTGACTTCGGTAGAAAAACTGACAATCCTAGTCGATTAAGATTGGAGTCGAGCGCACCTGTCACGTGTGGGATTCGAGCTCACAACCTCACTGTTGACAAGCTAGTGATACAGTAGTTCGCATACTTAGACCACTCGGCCACCAAGGCCTCCTGCGCTTTTACTTAACCCTTCTGCCTTCTGCTAAAATCGATGAAAGATGTAAATAAGTGTCGCGTAGCCACTTGAAAATAAATTGTAAGCAGGGGTCTTGGGGTGCGAAGCTGAACGATTATAGTAAAATTCTTATTGAAAAAAAAATGTTTCATAAAATTATTTGTAAGCACATGCTTACAATGCTACGCTGGTGATACGCCGCTGTAGCAATTGGTGAATGTATTAGAATAACACTGTTCCAATTACTTGTAAACAGCAACAAGCAATTATATATGTGAACATTTTAGCTTTAATGAAGTATGTAAAAACAAAATAAAAAGAAATTCGAATTTAAAAAAAGCTATTGTAACTAATTTCATTTTGAATAAACCATGTCTTCACAGTTGATTTGCTGTTTTGGAATTTGTGTCCATCTCTATAAGATTGCATTCAAATTGTACGATAATTGTTGCAGAAATTATGCAGTCAAGAAGATGACACCTAAATTAATATTCTGTTATTTTATTTTATTACCAGTTGGTCGATTCTTATCAGTTAATTGTCTGGTAGTCAACCGCGGACGTAGGTTATTACATGCTTCACAGTCCAGTTTACAATTTTGATTGATAACCAGTGAAAAAATTACATAGAGCGCCATAAGAAGAAAAATAATAATACAGACTTATAACCGTCTTGAGTACATGTTGTCGTTCAATTGCCTGGCCTGTCAGGGTAATGCAAAAGCTTTAGTTTTGTAACACGAAGGTAATTACTATTGAAGCAATTTTCGTGATTGCTCCAAGACTTGTTAATCATTGTTTAGCGCAGTTTTCTTTCACGATAGGGACCATCTCAAGCGTTATGACTTGACAGATTTTTTAAAGACATTGCAATGTTACTAGCCTCACACTTTACTTTTAGCAAGCCGGTCAAAATACATCCATTTTGAGAATAAGAGGACATCGTATTTTGTATTTAGTTCCCCTGAAATGTCAGTTTTTAGGAAAATTCACTGTTTTTGGTTTTTTATTATGAAAACTATTTAAGTAAGAGAGAAACTGTGAATAGCAAAATAGATCAACATACTAAAATCTACAAACAAGTCCACATCATTATTTAAAAGATCATTTACGTAAATTGACTCCATAAAGGTGTTTTTGCCCTTAAAATGCAGTTTAATCCCATAATTAGATATAAGAAGATGTGGTATGAGTGCCAATGAGACAACCCTCCATCCAAGTCAAAATTTATAAAAGTAAACCATTATAGGTCAAAGTACGGTCTTCAACACGGAGCCTTGGCTCACACCGAACAGCAAGCTATAAAGGGCCCCAAAAATTACTAGTGTAAAACCATTCAAACGGGAAAACAAACGGTCTAATCTATATAAAAAACGAGAAACACTTATGAACCACATCAACAAACGACAACTACTGAACATCAGATTCCTGACTTAGGACAGGTGCAAACAATTGCAGCGGGTTTAACGTTTTAATGGTACCAAACCTTCACCCGTTTGCGGAAACTAGAGTAAATAGAGAGAGACTCGGTAAATACCTTGAATGAGCCACAAAATAAAATCTTCTAATAAATCAAATGGCACGTACATGTTTTATCAGTCGACTCCCTTGTAGGAATTATCGACTATGAATGACGATTTTTACACATTCTTGTTTTTAATGTGGAAACTATCGTACGGTAGTTAGAGAGATATTGTAAATATCAAATATTATCAGCAACGTCAGATCTACAAATAAGTCAAATGGTCATATTCAGTCAACTCCTTACAGGAATTACTGATCTTTAAAGACGATCTTTAAACATTTTTGCGTTTTGGCTATAATCTTAAAAAATCAAATAGAAAGATACTTTGAACAGCAAACATGATCAAGAAGACAGGTTTAACAAACGCGTAAGCATAGCTAGATAATCAGTTATTACGTTTTTTGTGTGGCAAACTATAGTAGAAAGAGAGAAACTAAATGTAGCATTAATAATCAGCAAAATAATATTTACAAATAAGTATCTCATGGAATCCTGCTTCTATAGTTTATTTTTGTGCCAGTCCTCTTCGGTGTCTGCGTCAACACAACGTCGATTTCAATGAAGATAAGTCGGTTTGGCAATTAAAAATTAAACTAAACATTCGTGCAGGTAAAACAATTATGTACGTTCAATGTCGGGAAAGATGTTAATCTTTTAAGTATTGTTTTGAAGAACATTTTTTTCTTTACTGTGAAATTTATAATTTCAAAAATATTTTTCGTGAGTTCTTGATTACCGTTTCGTGCCGTGAACCCGATTTATAGCGTTGTATTTTATCCGGACGTATACATTCCAATCACGAATAGTTTGTGCTGCACATACTTGTTTTTTTTTATTTTGCGCAAATCAACATATTTCTGATTTCCCGAAACATTGGACTGTAATTTATATCTGAATCGACTGAAAAAAGAATACCAAGTTAAATTGATGATTTCATTTTAACGCTTTATCTTACAGAGGTAAAGAGTGCATTGCACGCACTAAACAAAAAATGCATCCTCTCAGTTGACGAGTGGTCAACATTATGCGAGGCTCGTTCCGGTCACTACAGTCAATAAATTTTAATTCGTTTAGCTGAAGAACTATACACATAAGCAATTCAAGCTATTCTTGATACAAGTTTTTCTCATTTTGCGGTTATTGAATCACCGTATGAAAACCATAATTAAATTACAAATCAATTTTCGTTCGTTGATGTAACATGTTGTCCCTTGTTCCTTTGTTTAAGTTGAATGTATAGTATCAATTTAATTATCAGAAATAAATATCGCAAGTCACACATTTAAGTACATATGGCGCATTTCCTTTGTAATTCAAATTTTTTTCTGTCTCGTTATTTTGTAGTTTACGATAAAATATGACAAAACTGAAAATCTTGTCATTTGGAATTCATATATATAAATAATATGTTTTAAAGTTGACAGTGAGCAGTCCGGCGACCATAATTTCAGATGGATTTTCACAAAGTGATATGTCTAAATTCTGTCAGTTAATCAAACATTTAATTCACAAACACATGAAAAATTAAAGAAAGGATGCTAAAAACTAAAACATAGTACATGTACATGAAGGATAAAGAAAGTGTTGATTTTCATGTTGAGATAAATAAGTTTCAAAATTTGATACGGAATGTAAAACACCACAATCAAACGTAGAATTAGTTACTTTAAATAAACCAAAGTGCAGTAAAACTAAAAGTCTACCATTTGACATTATGTGGTCTCATAGGCTTTCTTACAAGTTCAGTAAGTATTTAAGAAATAGAAATGTAAAAATCTATGCAACAGAAATGTACAAAGCTAGAGTTATATAATAATCAAGTCTGTTCATCCACGAAGGTAACATCTTACTCATTTAGATTTTAAATTTTAATTATTTAAATATGATTTTTTAGATAACATTTATGGTTATTTCTTTTTAACATGTTTTAATAGTAAAATTGAGAATGGAAACGTATAAAGATTTTTTAAAAGATACGACACTGATAAATATGTCACAGAGGACATTTTTTTAATGTTATTCTAGATGTGTAAAAACCCGTTCAACAAGTTTAAGTTCTGGTTTTGCAACTCTTCATAATTTTTTTTAAAGTGACTTGAAAATTTTCTATATCGAGATGGTCATTTTATATTTTCGTATTTTATAATGCTATAACTGACATTTTCAAAAGAGTAATTAACATTTATTTCATTATCTTTATCTTATTTTTTTTGTGATGAATGTGGTAACTATTATGCCTAAGAACATGATCTTATTTGAAAAAAAATAAGTATGATTGCTTCTCACTTCGCTTCAAGTAGAAATGTCTGTTTGTGTTACCATTTTCACATGTATTTTGGTATGTATTGTAAAAACCTCTAAAGTACAAAACTGTTCAAGTATAATATATTTAATAATGCTAGAAAGTCTAAGTCTGTTATTTATAGCTTTGTTTACTTAGCTTGGTAGCTGATTTATGATGTACGGAGTGTTTTCTCTGAGTGGTATTATGTTAGTTGTATTCAGTACTGTTTGCTTACTGTCCAGTAACAAACAGTTCATGCAATTCTAGGAGAAGTTCAGTCTTGAGTGTGTAAACACCACGAACAGCAAAATTCATACACCTCAATAAAATGTTGCAAGGTTTATTGAACTTCTAAAGAGTGTAACTCTTTTCCAACGGGTACATTAGTTTAAACGTCTCCATTTCTACCGGGCGTTGGCGTATATACAACCCGAACATCGAAATAAATTGCCACTTTTTACCGGCACGTAAAAGTCTAAGAGACCTTATGTTTATACCTCCGTCATTCGTTATCCTGTAAGGTGTAGAGAAGCAGACTAAACTTTTAATAAGAACATAGGGTTAATTTACTCTGGCTTTACCGAATGAGTAATGCGTTCATATATTAACTAGAGGTTAATTCACTACACACCGTGCTATTGTCTTAATTTTCCTAAAACTAATAGACATGAATAAGGATATGTTTCAATTGATTGAGTGTTCTTTGATGTCCAGCGTAAAATATTACATGCATCTGCAATATACAACATTCTAACGCGACAGATTTTTATTGAACCATCTAACAAGGGAACAGTCATGTTATCCTAACTAGACACATAATTCTGACTTCGATCAAACCAGTTTTTGCTCTTACTTTACAATTCCATCGCCTTTGATTTGACTATCCGGTTTAACCCAAGACCTCCGACCTTCAGTCGCGTCAAGCACATTACAACGAGACCATCGAAGCGGTGATATGAATACTATTCGGTTTCGATCAATTGTTGTCATCTTAATATTGTAGCCATACATGTAATTGGCGTTCTATTTGTATCTTATTAATTAAGGGCATACGATACAGTTACATGGGAGGTAATGACGTTGCCAACGTAAAATGTTATTTTTCGCGACGTCAAACTGTGACATATCGGGAAAAAATGCATTTTCGACTGATTTTTATCGTTCAGACTGATTTAACTTGAAAACGAGTTCAGGGACCCCTTTTTTTAAAAATGACATTTGGCTTGATTATGAATGGAGATTATTTGTGCCAATTTGTATGAACATTGCACCGATGAATTTTTTTTAAGTTAGATAAATATACAGCCAAAAATGCGTTTTTTTGCCTAAATTAATGAAAATGTGATAAAAATGAATTATTTCCAAATAATTGTTTAACTTACACAAATTCAAAACACACTTATGTAGAGAAGATATTCCAGATGTTTTCACAAATATCCGCTTGCGTTTATCTTTTGAAACAAAAAAGTTAGGTATGACTTTTAAAAGGATAGAAATATCCAAGAAACCGAAATGTCCAGTAAATGTCTAAAATTTCGACTCCATTTATCTCTAAAAGTAGCACATGAAGGTATATTTTTTATTACTTTTTTTAATTGCCTAGGTGAAAAATAGCTTGTATGCAAACTTTCGTCAAAAATTCACCGTGGGAACAAAACTGTATCGTATGCCCTTAAATGATGACAGCATCAAGACGTCAACTAATTACAGAAGCGAGCAAATGCAGGGTTGTTTCAATGTATGTCTGTAAGTTATCCCATAAATAACGGAGTACAAACGATATCAGGTTGTTGTTTCTCGTTAATACAGTTTGTAAACTATAAACAACAAGTGGTATATGTATGTACTCTATATTCTGGTACAAAAAGGTAATGTAATTGACTCGCTTTTTGACTTCGAATCTATAAGGACCAATTTACTCAACTTTATAGTAAATATGTAACAAATTATCCAGTTACAACGACTCTTACTGTCCCATATGAGTATATTTAATGGCTTCCATTTACTACGTGTTCCCTAGACGAACTTACCATTTCGGTAATGATCCGTAGGATTTATCTATTATAGTCATAATAACATTTAACTATGCAATTCATTGGTATTGAGTAAATGCTATATTATTTTCACAAAAAGGCTGGCTGCAAAAATATTTAGTGAGAAGATGTCCTATATACGATGCATACCTATGTTAACTGTCCATGTTACCCTTCTGTTTTAACCTTGAAAAGGTTTGGTTTGCTGCGGCGAATAAGTAATAAAAAAGAAACGTAAAAACCAATGTCGGTAAAACGTACATTTGAGCGACAGAAGAAGTACTACAGACCAAATTAAAATTAATATCCCACCTCCCAAAAAATGAAAAATGAAAAGCTTTCTTGATAAATCATTGTGCTTAAATTTCATTAAAACGTTATTTTTTAAACTTTAAGATACTACTTATTTCAGTCCTTAATGAGTAATTGTTTCAAGATTTTAATTAGCCAGTTTTTTGTTTGTCTATAATCATCTTGTTTTATGGGAATGTCTATATTAAAAGAAAAAATCTGACTAATCACGTGATACAGATTTCAGTGCACGAACCCAAAAGTTTGGGGAGTCAATTTAGTAAATAAACTCACCATAGATACCAGTCTTAAATTTTGTACGCCAGACTCACGTTTTGTCTATAAAAGACTCATCATTGACGCTCGAATTTAAAATGTTAAAAAGGCCAAATAAAGTACGAAGTTGAAAAGGATAATTGATGACCCAAAATCCAGAGAGATCTTGCCAAATACAGCTAATCTAATCCTATTCTTCGAGCAGAACATCCATATTTCGAAAAATTCAAATTTTATAAACAGTTTATTTATAATTATAACCATATTAATGATAATTTATATCAACACAGAAGTGCTGACTATTGGGCTGGTGATTCCCTCGGGGAGGAAACCGATCCACCAGCATTGTCATCCACCCATTTGTTGTAAACTGGTCATAGATACCAGGCTTAAAATTTTGTACTCCAAACTCGCGTTTCATCTACAAAAGACTCACAAGTGACGCTCGAATCAAAAGAGTTAAAAAGGCTTAATAAAGAACGAAGTTGAAGAGCATTGATGACCCAAAATTCTGAGAGGTTTTGCCAAAAACAGCTAATGTAATCTATTACTGCGGTAAAACATCCTTAGCATTTCGAGCAAGTTTTATAAAGAGTTAATCTATAATCATGACCATATCAATGATAATTCATGTCAACACAGAAGTGCTGACTACTGGGCTGGTGATAAACATTGAAGAGTATATTATAAAGATCCTCAACAGAACAGCCAAAATCGTCAATGGTGACCTTTGCCTGAACAATGAGCAAAACCCATACCGCATAGTCATCTCTAAAAGGCCCCGAAATGACAAATGTAAAACAAATCAATTATTTAGAAAACAATGAACAAAAAATAATTATAATATACAGCAACAAACGACATCCCCTGAATTACAGGCTCCTGACTTGGGACAGGATATGTCTGTCTTCCAATGAAAATATAATATTCATGTGCAAGTTGAATTAAATGTATTCTGAAAAGAATTAGCATATTAAGTTTAATTAAAAAAAACTAAATATATTGCGTGTTATAACTTATTTCTTTACATGTCATATATTTTGCATGAGTACTATAATTCGCTTGGCTTGGATAATTTATTTTCCAAAACACCTGACTTATCACCAGCCAAGTACATAATGAGATAGTCAATCGGTAATAAACCATAGGGACTGCTTGTTTACGGGTCAAATAGATAGCTCACTATCGTCTACATGCCTTTCTAAATAAAACCTTGTACCCCCATCACTTTTATCCAACCCCCATTATAATAACAGCCCATCTGTAATCAAACAACATATAAAAATAACTGTTCCGTGACATTACCTGGTCTTAAATTTCAAGACTAAATTTGCAAGATTTTTATTCGCTACGGAATTTCTTTTAGTATAAATTGCGCACATCTTGTTGGTGATTTTTTATTTTATTGCTTCGGGTTGTCTCTAAATGAGAAAATTAAGACAGGTCAAATAAAAAGTATGATAAATCTATTTATATACTGCAGCTAGTAGTGTTTATTTCCTAAATATAGTAACAAAGCTATATTTTGTGCAATGTCAATTTCATCATGGAACACTTTTTCCACAATCAGGGGTTCATTTAGGGATGAAAATAAGTTTGAAATTTGTGGTACAATTCAAATAGCTATGAATGTATTAATTTAAGTTGCAGTATAAAAACAATATTAGGTCAATGTCAGAAAAATATAAACTTTTTTGTATTCGACACAAAACTGCGGAAGGGCTCGGTAAAACCTCGCCTGTCCCTAGTTTCTCAGCCTCATACAAAAAAGTTTATATTTTTCTGACATTGACCTAATATTGTATATTGATATTCTATACATTTGTGACAGGTACCTTGAAGCTGTATATTCAATTGTCACGTGGGATGTTCTGCAAAATCAATTCGGAAAATTACTTTTTGAAGTTTTTCATCAAATCATAATATAAACT
This sequence comes from Mytilus californianus, assembly GCF_021869535.1. Taxonomy (NCBI): domain Eukaryota; kingdom Metazoa; phylum Mollusca; class Bivalvia; order Mytilida; family Mytilidae; genus Mytilus; species Mytilus californianus. The sequence continues at coordinate 51,062,286 of NW_026262679.1, read as the reverse complement.
GATTTTACCGTATTTATTATGCACTTCCGATATTTTAATTGTCAATTTATTATTATGGGTGTCCTGGAAAATTAGTTTAACTAGACCAGATGTTGTGCCTGAAACAAATTTATGGTTCTCAAGTCCGTATGTTGTTCTGAATTTTCGCCTTTTTCTGTTCTTTTTTAAGCAGGCGAGTTCGTGATTCGGGGTGCTGTAATTTACTTTATTTTTACTGGTAGCTGTTATTTTGCAGGGGTTTTGATATCTTCCATATCCCTTATTTTCTTTTTGGTACATTAGCCAGTCTCCCTGTTTTTCTAAATGTTTCCACGATTGTGGTTCGAACCTACTACAACTGCATACACTCGGTATACTAGCATCCTCACATTAACCAATCGTTTACCTAGTAAACTCTACTGACTTTTCCATAGTGTGTATTTGTGCTATAAAGGTTTACAAGTTATTGAATATAATTTTCTTTCCTCGCCGACAATAAATGGCATTGTCTGGATTGATATTCTCGCTTATGTAGACTTGACTATATAATAAACGCTCTCGTGAGGTTTTCAGCACGCAAAAATACATTCAACATAACGGTTATTGAAGAAAAGGTACCTAAGGCGGATACTTGTAATCCCAAAACGTAGTTAAATTATGCCAAATTATGTTCTTTAGCCGTTAAATGTTGTTATAACGTTTTAGGTGTACGGACTTACAAAATATGAGTTCCATAATTCTTGTGAAGGACGAGGTTGATAAAGAGGGCGCGGTTGAAATCTGTAGGTATTTTGTATTTTTTCTCGTTGTTATGTCTGACTGTAGTTTTTGTTGTTTGGAACAGATAGAAACGTTATATTTCGAGGGTTTCATTTTGAATTGTAAATATCGTAACATTAATTTAAAGCTCTATCATTACAAAAGTTATCTCAATTGTGGAATATGTTGGATCATATTTCATGAAAACTACTTATCAATCATTCAAATAAATATTTTTCTGCTGATTAATTTTGGAGATGATTATTTACATTATTAGATACATGTATGTCTCGCCCCTGAATTCACAATTTTTTAAAGAAAGTTTTTTTTTGTTATAATTACTCGACATCTCTTTGAAATGATTTTGAATGACACCATTTCTCGAATTTACCGGTTCTCCATTATGATGTTTCAGAATCTAAAGCCACATACTCAGTGATTTTTAAAATCAAAGTTAGATGTTAAAAAGGCGTTGTTAACAAATTATAAATGTACAACGTTTTGGAGTACACTTTTCGAAATTTTGCTCAATGACAGCATTACAATAGAAATTCTCCAATCTCTTTGCAACTAGGCGACCGTTAAGAACATTTTTTTGTAACTAATATCAATTTCAGATTTAATATATATCGATTCATTTGGAAATGTTGAAAGAAAAACAATTACAGACTACGTCGTTAATCAGCTGTGGGTTACCGCAGGCGACAATTGAAATAGCACTTATGTTAGTACTTTGCAGATACATTTGCGCTAGAAATTAAACACTTCGTTCTAATTCATATATATGTTAGCTCTGTCAGTAGAGGCTGAACTGAAACCTTAATTGATTCGAAAACTAAGAATTTCTCTTCTCACTTTGTTTTTCTTTTCTTTTCTAAAACTAGTAGTAATTAATATTTTTGGTTTAAGGGGACAAGCACCCTTTGAATTTCAAAATTTATACTAATCGCATTCAAATATATTAACTTTTGTGCGTCTCATGGAACCGAAAAATAGCCTTGTAGATAGTCCTAAACCATTTAACAAACTTGATCACTGTTGTACGAAGCTGTTTCATGTTGTAATTGTTAAACGTAAGAGGCAATTGAAAAACGAATTCGGATGAACTTAGATGAACCAACAATAGGTGACTATACGGTATAAGTTTTGGTCATTGTTGAAGATGACCTATAGTTGCTTACACATCATCTGGACTCTAATGAATAGTTGTCTCATTGGCAATCTTACCACATCTCCTTATTTTTAAAATTATCAAGGTATATTAGGAACCCCCCCCCCCCCCCAAAAAAAAAAAAAAAAAACAACAAAAAAACGTCTAGTGTCATGGCTTTCAAATGTTTAGGTTTGAGCGTTCCCGATGAAGCGCCTCGGACGTGTTCCTGATGAAGTGCCTCGGACGTGTTCCTGATTAAGTGCCTCGACGTGTTCCTGATGAAGTGCCTCGGACGTGTTCCTGATGAAGTGCCTCGGACGTGTTCCTGATGAAGCGCCTCGGACGTATTCCTGATGAAGCGCATCGGACGTGTTCCCGATGAAGCGCCTCGGACGCACGAAATTTATAAAGTGAACTTTGTTTCATTGAATGACTCCCTTTTATTGAATTTCAACATATTTGAGGGACATCTATAAATTAGGTATATGATTGGCGATGCATTCCTTAAAATACTGTAATTTGTTGCCTGGCACAATATGAAACTAATATGAATATTACAAACATTTATATTAAGGGACAAAAATATAACGACAAATTACTTTGCCATAGTCTCTACCTGAATTTTGATTTAATAAAGTTGATTTTTAACACTGAAAAATGTTCGGGGATAATTATTTTATTTATTTAAATAAAAGATCTATGAGAACCTCATTAGACAGCAATCCATCAATACAATAAAATGAAAGAAAATCTATTTTAAATGTCAAGTTTTCCTTTCAGAAAAAAAAAATCCAATTTTGATATGAAATAGGATTCCTATAATAAATTTCTTTGAATAATTTAGCCTCTAGATCGACAAATGAATTTCAATAAGGATCGTCTGGGCAGCCTGGAATTGTTTCTAATACGGTAAATTGAAATAAATGGTTGTTTGACTGGATAATAATTGCCAACATGTGCTTTGTACAAATAAGAGTCACAGTTTAATTGATACAAAACATATACTGATGTCTTTCGTCTATGATCTGGATATTTGATAGAGAGTAGAGATTAAAGCAGATGTGTATTGAATCATAGTTTAAAATATCATATAAATGGATCCAAACCCCTGACTTTTTACTGAATATGAATTTCATTTTGATTATTTATACCCCAAAATCCAATTTAATTTTAAAAAGTGAACCATATTTCTTCGTAAAAATTACTGACTCTCAACAACTTTGCCTTTCTTTTCATATATCAAGTGGTCAAAATATGCAACATGCAATTATCCTATCTGATACCCCCTTTAAAAGAATGAAAACAATTCATGAAAATCGTTATATCGATCTTCTTTTGTGTGATGCATAATACATTTTCACTTGATATTTTATATAAATGAACATTTAGCATCAATTATTTTACTTGTGTGTCACAGGTTTTATAAATTAATCTGTAATCTCCAATTAGCCCTGACTGACGACGTTATATTCCATTACCTAATGTTACAATAACAGCGAGGCTGTGATTTTTAGGTACACAATTAATTTTATTGTTGTCGACTGTGATTAATTATCATAACCGGACCGTTTATGTCATAGCTTTCATATGTGCGTTATACATTTATATTTCATGCTGGTTTTGATGAAATTTGGAAAATTTAATTGGAACTTTTTAAAATTTCGAGTTTACAAATAATTTTATCACAATGACTATATCTGTAGACAAATGATTGTTTTGTTATTCGGACGGCAACATCATGTGGTACTCACTATACGAAGACCATAGTAAGTAACTTCCACATAAAGTTTAAGTTAATTGTTTTGTTAATAAGGGGACGATAATTTGATATTCTGAGATAGAGAGCGGGATTGAGGATTTTTTCGAATTGATTTTTCATTTTCATCTGTTGCTACAAATGCTTATTTTTTTGCCGTGCAAAAATTTATTTGCATTTTCGAGGACGATTGCTTCCTGCTTTTTGTCTTGCAGATCATTCATTTTCATCCTGTCTAATGCAAGATTATTTATGTTCAGCTCTTACCAGGCCAGGATATTCATTTTCAAACCCCCCTGCCCCCTAAAAATCACAAAATACTTTACAAGACGTAGACATATGATCTGTTACAGTATTTCGGTCAGATTGATAACCACTGACTGTGTATTGCTACAAATCGGATTCTTTTATAAACAGATAAATCGTCAGATTTTATTTTACAATTTCATTCACAACCTATCGATCATTAATGAAAGGTGCTATATAATATGCTGTCTTTGGTAATTCACAGGTTTTTTTTTAATTTAGATAAATAAATTTTACTCTTGGTGTAGCTTTGAATTGTAGAAGACGAAATTTTATTTCACCAAAGGAATCAAAGGAAAGAAATGGTGATTTAATATATGATAGACAAACGTAGAATGCTTTTCTGAAAGATCACAAATCGTTTGTCATTGTCTGCAAAATCTGAAAAATAACTTTTAATAATTTTTTTCTGAAATGTTGTATTCACTCACTTTTGTGTGTGGAAATAATTGATGTACAATACTTAATTCAGTAATATTTTACATGTTTAGTGCAGTATAGGTTATATTTGAAGTTTTATGTTATTGTGTTTTTGGAACAAACTAACTGATTGTTTATGACCGAGTATACGAATGGAAGCGAATGGACTGCATGTTTATACATTATAAGGTACATGTACAAATGTATCAATTCATGACACAAATTCCTGAATTCCTTTATTTTACCATATGTTGTGATTTCTTGACTTATTTGTCTTTTTGTCGTCTTTCATTTTTAGCCATGTTATAGTCAGTTTCTCTTCGACTTAAAAGTTTTTGAATTATTCCGCCCAGTTTTTATTCATTTTTTTATCCAATTTCAGTTGTTAATTACGTCGGATTCAAAACATCTTGTGCTTTTATTAGATGTGCATGTATGCAAGGGTTTGTGAATCATGTGATTGTCAAAAATCTTCTTTGGAACCTTGAAAACTAATCCAACTAGTTCATCATTTCCTTTGCCCTAACCAAGTCTTGAATATCACAGTCCTTCCATGTACCAAGTCAGCAATGTCCTGACTCTTGTCTGTACCAAATCTGGAATGTCATAGCTCTAGCTTGTTTCAAATCTCGAATGTCATAGCTTTTGCCTTTACCAATTCATGCAAGTCTAGGAAATCATAGCTCTAAGCCTGCTTGTACAAGTCTAGAATTTTACAGCTTTTGTCTGTATCAATCGTTACATGTTCAAATTAAATATGGAAGGTCATAGACATTATTACGTACCCATTAGTTCAAATGCAAAATATGGTACATTTATTTACCAGGGACCTTATATTTTCTATCAATCAAATTTTTGCAACTAACATCAAATTCTCCAAATAACGGAATTATTTAAGAAATGAATGCTTCTTTTTGTAATTTTATTGGGGTGTAAATATATAAAAGTGTTGACCGAAGCACATTTTTTCCGCGCTTCATTTTAAAAATATGTGCACGATCAACACGTTTACAACCCTATCAAATTACTAAAAGAAGCATTCATTTCTTATAATTACATTTTTATGCGAAGACCATGAAAAAAAAATTATCAAGTTTTTATTTTCTTTTCTTGTGCACTTTTTTGTGGAAGCACGTGTCATCACGAATGTAACATTTCATTTTGATAAGAAGGTTATTTTTTGAATGACGCGCGATTGTTGTTTGCCAATCAAACTAACGGATTCTAGTGAAACATACATGTAATGTAATCATAACTTAATAACTTAACGATATGAAACACAACAACTACTAACAAGGTTCTTGACTTCGGAAAGACACATGAAAATGTCGCTGGGTTAAATTTTTTTTTGTTAGAGCTCAACCCTCTCCATTATATTAACAAAAATTGAAGACAAAAAAAAAAAAAACAACAAACAAAAAAAAAAAAAACAAAAAAAAAACCAAAATTATACCGCATCAAAGAATAATTCTGCACTTTTAAAAAATAGTCAACATTATGTGTTGGAGTTGTACTGTTTTCTAAAGTAAATAAGACAAATCAATATTGATTCAAATATTTTAATCGGGTTGTAATCATTCGATGATATCAACTCAAAAACATGTGCATATTAGGTAATTGACTTTATGTTTGCATATTCTCTTATAAAGATTACATCATATTAGCGATAAAAGCATGAATAATTTAGTCAATTCTAGAATGTAACGACAAGTCTTAAGTCACTAACCGCAATGAAATAAAATTCATGATAGTGTTCGATTCTGAAGGTAACATATTATACACCCACACATATGTTAGTAGCAGCGATCATACAACTTCCATCTTTCATTTCTAATGGGACCACTGGTGATTGAGTTTGAGTATGAAATCCTGTGGTGGCCGGATGTTGCCATTTTACGTTCTTGCCCATGTGATATTTAATAAAGCGCTGTTACGATGCTGAAGTTTATGTAACCAGGAACGTTTTCAATCTTTCAAAAAATAAGTTTTAAATTATATCTTAAATCAACTAGACATATGCATAGTGTAGACTGAGTCTATTAATGTAATCTGGAATTAAAAATAAATTATTCTTTAAGCACTTAATATAGGAACGTGTTTTTGTTGTTGTTGCCACAATCTATTTCTACATTTGTAATTTTCCAAGTAATAAGATTACAATTGATGAAATGTTTTAATTTCTATTCGATTAGTTCAACGGAATGTATATATATAAAATAATGGCTGTCATGCGTTTTACATGACATTTTACAATGTTTCGAAAAACATAAAGCAATGCTGAAATGTCAACATCAATAAACAATGGATTTGATTGGTTCGTCACCTATTATGCTTTTGCAATATAAACAATGACATTTTGTGAAGCATACCAACAATAAGCTTTTTCCAAAATAAATTCTGTACAGTAAATTTTTCCAGTTGCAAAGGAATTCTAAAGACATATCAATGCTCTAGTGCATCATAGAAAGTATGTGATACAGATTGTACAAAGCACAGGCGCAGACATGAAACAGAAAGTATCTTTATCAAAAATATTCAATATCGACTGCTGCTAATTTCCAAACCAGACTGAGTGTTGTTTTTTTTTATTGTCCCTCTTGGGCCCATTATCACGAATAGTAATATCAATCCTTATACTGAACACGTTAATTCATTGACAAACAATTAAACGATGCATTTCTTTTTCTCCTTTAAAGAATAAATGAGGAAAAATGTTTTTTTGTCTGTTCTTTTGTGTGTGCAGATATCCACTGTGTTATCGTTTTTAATAAATTTCTACAAGAAGAATAGATAAACCAACTGCCTATTCTGATCTTATTTTGTTGTTTAGCTGCTGTTTTATTGACGTATTCCCCACAATCCACAATTTTTTTTATATTAGATGTTTATCGTCTGGTTAACGAAATGAGCGTTTAGTAGGACAAAAGTAAAATAACAAATATATATATAAAAAAAAAAAAAAAAATCGAACTCCAAGGCAAATTCAAAACGGAAAGTCCTTTATCAAATGTCAAAATCAAAAGCTCAAACACATCTAACAAGTCGAATCGAAAACAACTGTCTTTTTTTCCTGAATTTATACAGGCATTTCCTTATGTAGAAAATAGTGGATTAAATCTGGATTTACTGATACTAGAAGGACTACTTCATATCTTGATCTTTTCCTCAATATTGACACAGATGGACGACTTCACACGAACATCTATGATAAACGGGACGATTTCAACTTCCCAATTATTAATTTCCCATTTCTCAGCAGTAACATACCCTCTGCCCCTTCGTATGGTGTTTACATATCTCAGTTGATACGTTATGCTCGTGCATGTTCACACTATACGGACTTCATATACAGGAGTGTGCTCCTAACGCAGAAACTGCTTCAACAAAGTTATGAGGAGGGCAGATTAAAAATTTTACGGTCACCATCACGAATTGGTCGATTCATATGATGTGTCTTTGTCCAAACTAACTAAGGACATTTTTACCACGTGTTAGATTGTGGTTTGACATTTCGTCGTCTGATCTTTTAATTACCGAACGTGACTTATTCCCGATTGTGACTGTTTTGCTTAGTGTGAATTCGCATTGCTATAAGACGTGTCACGGTACTTTTCTATCCAAAATTCATATATTTAGTTTTGATGTTATATTTGTTATTCTCATCGGATTTTGTCAAATGTCTTATCCTTTGTAGTTGTAAATCTTATTTTTTTCTGTTGTATTCGTGTGTTATGGTAAAGATAATTAAACACCCAGTTCATTAATTTTAGTTTGGGTCAACTAAATTTAAACGATACATTTGGTTTACAGTTTGATATAGAAGAAACACCGACATAGCTAGATAATACTATTAATTATCTAATTACTACCACATTTTATATTAATTACTATTGTAATTTTCATTGTTATTAATAAATGTTAGTATTTTAAACCAAATCTTGAATTCTATCCTAATTCTATCCTATTTTTGAGAAATATCAGAAATTCAAATGAGACGTCACCTTTTTTTTTGCGTTGATCTCTTTGGCTAACTCGGCTGTGAATTTTTATGTTGTTTTATGTATCCGTTTTTATTCTGTAGTAAGTCACCACTTCGGTGTTATCATGTATATCTATTATGTAGTCATTTTTTTTTTATAAATTTACTGTTTGCAAAAGTATGAATATTCTAAATACTAAGGATTTTCTTATCCCAGATATATATAACCTTAGCCGTATTTGGCACAACTTTTTGGAACTTTTGGTCCTCAATGCTCTTCAACTTTGTACTTGTTTTGGCTTTCGAACTTTTTTGATCTGAGCGTCACTGGTTAGTCTTGTGTGGACGAAACGCGCGTCTTGCGTATTAAATTTTAAACCTGGTACCTTTTGTTAGCTATTATTCGTATGTTTCTCTGTCCTATATGTTCTCCCATTTATTTGTATTGTAGTTCTGTCATTTAATGTTGTCATTTTAATGTTATATTTAACATTGCCATAAAAGCGGGAGGTTTGGCTAGCCACAAAACCAGGTTCAACCCACCATTTTTTTCTTAAAATGTCCTGTACCATGTCAGGAAAACGGCCATTGGTATATTATAGTTCGTATCTGTGTGTGTTACATTTTAATGTTGTGTTTCTTATGTGTCGTAGTTCTCCTCTTATATTTAATGTGTTTCCCTCAGTTTTAGTTTGTAACCCGGATTTGTTTTTTTCTCAATCGATTTATGAATTTCGAACAGCGGTTCACTACTGTTGCCTTTATTTATAGCTTGCTAAACCTCTAACTTGCATGACAGTCGCATAGAATTCTATTATATTGATAACAGAGAAAAAAGGTAAAAATGTCAAAAATTGGGGTACAGCAGTCAACATTGTGTTTTAATCTAAATCACTATAAAAACAAAAAAAAACTATTTCAACAAAGAAAAACAAATGGCATATAGACACTCTATAGACAAAGTACATAAGCCAAAATGAAACATCTAAAGCAACAAACCAACCACATGTTCGCGTGTCTGTCCCACGTTAGGAATCTTTCCAATGGTTGACTTCATTCTAAATAGTGTATTGGTCATTTAGGGAAATTATTGAAAACAGGTCTTAATGTTCTCTGCTAGATTTATTTACAACTTTTCACAACTTGTGTCAACTTACAGCTTGTCTTATTGTAAAAACACATGACAGTTGTTGTAGACCGCTATACTATAATACAGAACAATGGATAACAGAAAATCTCTAAAATTACCTTACAGTACCACAGACCATATCAACCACCAATCCCGTCTCCCCCAGAAAAAAAACATTGACTGATTGTTGGTTGCGTAACGTCCAGTGGCAAATATTTCATGCATGTTCAGAACGATCCGAAAAAAAACCCCAGACATGCAAGCAAAGACAAACAAACAAAACCAATACATGGTCCAGATAACGTGACCTGCTCCAGATAGTGCGACTTTGTGCAGATAAAGATGTTGACCTCTATTAATTTTAAATATTATGTGCCGTTTGGTTGCTGTCTCATCGAAATATACCCAACATAATTCATTTCTACAATACATTGTTGTTTGTTTACTCGAGCTCGTTTGAATTGTTTTCTATTTGTCATTTCGAAGCCTTTTATGGCTGACTATGCGGTTATGGGTTTTTCTCATTGTTGAAGACCGTACGGTGACCTATAATAGTGGTTAACTTCTATGTAATTTGGTCTCTGGTGGAAAGTTATTCCATTGGCAATTATACCACATCTTTTTATTTTTTTATTTCTATTGTCTATAATCAGGCATGGGGTAATGCAAATTTGTAATTGTAATGCATGGTAATGCATTACATTTTTCCAAGTAATTGCATGTAATGTGTAATGCAGCAATTTGTGCGTTACATGTAATTGTAAGATAATGCATTACTTTAGCAAAAAGTTGTGTAATTTCATGCATTACATGGCATTACATGTCATTACTTTTTTCACATACTACATCTTTAACATATTGTTGGAGTTTTAACTAAACCAAATTTAAGATTTCTTGATTAACTAAGAATATATTAATCATTAGAATATATTCTTTATTTCATCTTATTTCATACATTTGTCTGCATAAAAAGATTGATATATGAAAAGCATAGCTGTATTGTTGTCATAAGACCAAAGAATATCTTTGTTTTGCTTAAATAAAAGATAATTAAATTTTGTTATAAAACACTAATTAGTTTGTTTAACAATCAATATTTTCACCATTTAGACAATTGTTCATTAATTAAGGTCTATGTTTATTTTATAATTAGGAAAGTAATTCACAGTAATTAAATATTTCGTTTAAAATTAAAAAAAAACAACAAAAAATATATTTATAAAAGTAAAGTCAACATTAAGTTAATATAATTAAAAAATGTAAAAGTCAAATTAAATAGACTTTTTACATGTATACTTATATTCAATTCATGGAACAGTTACTGCATATGCTAGAATCTTTTGTGACTTCTAGTTGTTTTTCAAAATGTTTAATTTTTCTATTCACTAATAGAATTTTCAAATGTAATGTGTAATTCAAGGCATTACTTTGCAAAAGTAATTGTAATATAATGCATTACTTTGATAAATGCATGTAATTGTAATTGTAATATAATGCATGGTTTGGTCAAAGTAATTGTAATATAATGCATTACATTGCAATGTTATTCGCCCCATGCCTGTCTATTAATAGACAGACGATCTATCGAATCTCGCGAAGCATTGGAGAACATCTGCCTATTGATAATGGACAATCGAGTCATGAAAGTTTAAAAGACTCTGTAATCAGTTGATGAACTTGCAGATTCACTTTTTTAGTGGTGTAGCGTTTGTCGCCGTCGGGCGAACCTAAGTATAATAATAGTATATACATGGATATACACTGTTGGCAACACAATTATCATTCTTTTATTTCAGGTATTATGTGTATGCGCAGTTAAGTATTGATGTTAGGCATATTTCAGCGTCAATTTACTAATATAAATCAACCATTCACAAATTCTGGTTTGGAGATCGAACTATCAAATTCATACACACACGAGGGTTTGAATATGGTGGTCTCCATTGAATATGGTGGTCTACATTTCTTTATTCTTTAATATTTTGGGCAATTTTTCTCTTTTCTTTATTAAATTTTGACCATTATTCTCCATTTTTTTTTATATTTTCGCATTCCACATTTGTCTTTTTTTTTTGCAAAGTTTAATCTATGCATTATTTGTTTGCATATTCTGCAATCATGGCTTATAACTATTTACTCTTTAAACCCCATCGAAACCCTTATATATAAGAATACACAAGTAAAATGTCGTATGACCTATAGTTGCTTACACATCATCTGGACTCTAACTGATAGTTGTCTCATTGGCAATCTCGTCACATCTCCTTATTTTTAAAAAATCAAGGTATACAAGGAACCCCCCCCCCCCCCCCCCCCCCCCAAAAAAAAAAAAAACGTCTAATATGGCTTTCAAATGTTTAGGTTTGAGCGTCCTGATGAAGCGCCTCGGACGCACAAAATTTAAAGAGTGCACTTTGTTTCATTGAATGACTCCCTTTTATTGAATTTCAACATATTTGGGAGACATCTATAAATCAGGTATATGATTGGCGATGCATTCCTTTAAATATTGTCATTTGTTGCCTGGCACAATAGTATACTACTAATATGAATATTACAAACATTTATACTTTGCCATAGTCTCTACCTGAATTTTGATTTAAGGATGTTAATTTTAAAACTGAAAAATGGTCGGAGATAATTATTTTATTTATTTAAATAAAAGATCTATGAGAACCTCATTAGACAGCAATCCACCATTTCAATAAAATGAAAGAAAATATATTTTAAATGTCAAGTTTCCTTTTCGGAAAAAAAAAATCCAATTTTGATATGAAATAGGATTCCTATAATAAATTTCTTTGAATAATTTAGCCTCTAGATCGACAAATGAATTTCAATAAGGATCGTCTGGGCAGCCTGGAATTGTTTCTAATATGATAAATTGAAATAAATGGTTGTTTGACTGGATGAATAATTGCCAACATGTGCTTTGTACAAATAAGTCACGGTTTAATTGATACAAAACATATACTGATGTCTTTCGTCTATCGTATCTATGATCTGGATATTTGATAGAGAGTAGAGATAAAAGCAGATGTGTATTGAATCATAGTTTAGAAGATCCTATAAATGGATCCAAACTCCTGACTTTTTACTGAATATGAATTTCATTTTGATTATTTGTACCCCAAAATCCAATTTAGTCTTAAAAAGTGAACCATATTTCTTCGTATAAATAACTTTGCCTTTCTTTTCATATATCAAGTAGTCAAAATATGCAACATGCAATTATCCTATCTGATACCCTCTTTAAAAGAATGAAAAAAATACATGAAAATCGTTAAATCGATCTTCTTTTGTGTGAGGCATAATACATTTTCACTTGATCTTTTATATAGATGAACATTTAGTATCAATTATTTTACTTGTGTGTCACAGGTTTTATAAATTAATCTGTAATCTCCGATTAGCCCTGACTGATTTTCATGACGTGATATTTCATTATAACAGAGAGGCTGTTATTACCGGACCGTTTATGTCAAAGCTTTCAAATTTACGTTATACATTTATATTTCATGCTGGTTTTGACGATATTTGGAAAATTTAATTGGAACTTTATAAAATTTTTAGTTTACAAATAATTTTATCACAATGACTATATCTATAGACAAATGATTATTTTGTTAGTCGGACAGTAACATTATGTGGTACACACTATACGAGGACCATAGTAAGTAACTCCCACATACAGTTTAAGTTAGTTGTACGATTGCTTCCTACTTTTGTGTGTTGCAGGTCATTCATTTTCATCCTGTCTTATGTAAGATTATCTGTGTTCAGCTCTTACCAGGCCAGGATATTCATTGCCCCCCCCCCCCCCTAAAAACACAAAATACTTTACTAGACGTAGACATAGGTATTTCGGTCAAACCACTGACTGTGTATTGTTACAAATCGAATTCTTTTATAAACAGATGAATCGTCGGATTTTATTTTATAATTTCATGTACAATCTATCAATTATTAATGAAAGGGGATATATAATATGCTGTCTTTGGTAATTCACAGTTTTAATTTTAAATCAATAAATTTTACTATATGTGTAGCTTTGAATTGTAGAAGACGAAATTGTATTTCATGAAAGGAATCAAAGGAAAGAAATGGGGATTTCATATATGACAGACAAACGTAGAATGCTTTGTCGGAAAGATCACAAATCTGAAAAATGATTTTTGATAATTTATTTCTGAAATGTTGTACTCACTGAATTTTGTGTGTGGAAATAATTGATGTAACATAATTAATTCAGTAATATTTGACATGTTTAGTGCAGTAGGTTATAATTGGAGTTTAATGTTATTGTGTTTTTGGAATAAACTAACTGATTGTTTATGACCGAGTACAATAATAGAAGCGAAGGGACTGCATGTTAACACATCATAGGGTACACATGTATCAATTCATGACAATAATTCCTGAATGCAAAAGTTATTTGTCATTTTAAGTGTACTGAACTAGTGGAGCAGGATTTGCTTACCCCTTCGGAGCACATGAGATCGCCCTGATTTTTGGTGGGGTTCGTGTTGCTCAGTCTTTATTTTACCATATGTAGTGTCTTCTTGACTTATTTGTCTGTTTGTCGTCTTTCATTTTTAGCCATGTCATTGTCAGTTTCTGTTCTACTTAAGAGTTTTTGAATTATTCCGCCCAGTTTTTATTGTTTTTTTTATTCAATTTCTGTTGTCAATTATGTCGGATTCAAAACAACTTGGCTTTTATTAGATGTGTATGTATGCAAGGGTTTGTGAATCATGTGATTGTCAAAAATCTTTTTTGGAACCTTGAAAACTAATCCAACTAGTTCATCATTTCCTTTGCCCTAACCAAGTCGTGAATATCACAGTCCTTCCATGTACCAAGTCAGCAATTTCCTGACTCTTGTCTGTACCAAATCTGGAATGTCATAGCTCTAGCTTGTTTCAAATCTCGAATGTCATAGCTTTTGCCTTTACCAATTCATGCAAGTCTTGGTAATCATAGCTCTAAGCCTGCTTGTACAAGTCTAGAATTTTACAGCTTTTGTCTGTATCAATCGTTACATGTTCAAATTAAATATGGAAGGTCATAGACATTATTACGTACCCATTAGTTTAAATGCAAAATATAGAACATTTATTTACCAGGGACCTTATGTTTTCTATCAATCAAATTTTTGCAACTAACATAAAATTCTCCAAATAACGGAACTATTTAAGAAATGAATGCTTCTTTTTATAATTTTATTGGGGTGTAAAAATATAAAAGTGTTGACCGAAGCACATTTTTTCCGCGCTTCATTCTAAAAATATGTGCACGATCAACCCTATCAAATTACTAAAAGAAGCATTCATTTCTTATAATTACATTTTTATGCGAAGACCATGAAAAAAAAAAAAATTATCAAATTTTTTTTTTCTGTTCTTGTGCACTTTTTTGTGGAAGCACTTGTCATCACGAATGTAACATTTCATTTTGATATGAAGGTTATTTTTTGAATGACGCGCGATTGTTGTTTGCCAATCAAACTAACGGATTCTCGTGAAAAATACATGTAATGTAATCATAATTTAATAACTTAACGATATGAAACACAACAACTACTAACAAGGTTCTTGACTTCGGAAAAACACATGAAAATGTCGCTGGGTTAAATTGTTTTTTGTTAGAGCTCAACCCTCCTCAATTTTAATCATGGTCATTATATTAACGCAAATTGAAGACAAAAAAAAACAACAAAAAAAAAAACAAAAAAATATGTTAAAAGCAGCGATCATTCACCTTCCATCTTTCATTTCTAATGGGACCACTGGTGATTGAGTTTGAGTATGAAATCCTGTGGTGGCCGGATGTTGCCATTTTACGTTCTTGCTCATGTGAACGCTGTTACGATGCTGAAGTTTATGTAACCAGGAACGTTTTCAATCTTTCAAAAAATAAGTTTGTTCAGTTTGGAACATGATTTAAATTATATCTTAAATCAACTAGACATATGCATAGTGTAGACTGAGTGTATTAATGTAATCTGGAATTAAAAAAAAGTATTCTGTTAAGCACTAAATATAGGAACGTGTTTTTGTTGTTGTTGCCACAATCTATTTCTACATTTGTAATTTTCCAAGTAATAAGATTACAATTGATGAAATGCTTTAATTTCTATTCGATTAGTTCAACAGAATGTATATATATGAAACAATGGCTGTCATGCGTTTTACATGACATTTTACAATGTTTCGGAAAACATAAAGCAATGCTGAAATGTCAACATCAATAAACAATGGATTTGATTGGTTCGTCACCTATTATGCTTTTGCAATATAAACAATGACATTTTGTGAAGCATACCAACAATAAGCTTTTTCGAAGATAAATCCTGTACAGTAAATTTTACCAGATGCAAAGTCTTCAAAAGACATAACAATGCTCTAGTGTATCATAGATAGTATGTGATACATATTGTACAAAGCACAGTCGCAGACATAAAACTGGAAGTATCTTTATCAAAAATATTCAATATCGACTGCTGCCAATTGCCAAACCAGTGTTGTTTTTTTATTGCCCCTCTTGGGCCCATTATCACGAATAGTAATATCAATCCTTATACTGAACACGTTAATTCATTGACAAACAATTCAACGATGCATTTCTTTTTCTACTGTAAAGAATAAATGAGGAGTTCTGATCTCCGTATGTCATCTGCATTGTTTCTTTTGATTGTAAAAAAAATGTTTTTGTGTCTGTTCTTTTGTGTGTGCAGATATCCACTGTGTAATCGTTTTCAATAAATTCCTACAAGAAGAATAGATAAACCAACTGTCTATTCTGATCTTATTTTGTTGTTTGGCTGCTGTTGTATTGACGTATATCCCACGATCCACCATTTTTTTTATAACCAAAACGAACTCCAAGGAAAAATCAAAACGGAAAGCCATTTATCAAATGTCAAAATCAAAAGCTCAAACACATCTAACGAGTCGAATGGAAAACAGCTGTCTTTTTCCTGAATTGGTACAGACATTTCCTCATGTAGAAAATTGTGGATTAAATCTGGTTTTATAGCTTGCTAAACCTCTCGCTTGTATGACAGTCACATAGAATTCTATTATATTGACAACAATGTGTGAGCAAAACAAACAGAGAAAAAAGGTAAAAATGTCAAAAATTTGGGTACAGCAGTCAACATTGTATTATAATCTTAATCACAATAAAAACAAAAAAATCTATTTCAACAAAGAAAAACAAAATGGCATATAGACACTCTATAGACAAAATACATAAGCAAAAATGAAACATCTGAAGCAACAAACAAACCACATGTTCGTGTGTCTGTCCCACGCTAGGAATCTTTTCAATGGTTGACTTTATTCTAAATAGTGTATTGGTCATTTAGGGAAATTAAGAACAGGTCTTAATGTTCTCTGCTAGATTTATTCACAACTGTTTATAACTTGAGAAAACTTACAGCTTGTCTTATTGTAAAAACACATGACATGTTTGTAGACCGCTATACTATAATACAGAACACGGGATAACAGAAAATCTCTAATATTACTTTACATTACCACAGAGTGAGACCATATCAACCACCAATCCCAACAGAAAAACATTGATTGATTGTTGGTTGCGAAACGTCCAGTGGCAAATATTTCATGCATGTTCAGAACGAACCGAAAAAACAGACATACAAGCAAAGACAAACAAACAAAAACAATACATGGTCCAGATAGTCCGACTTTGTCCAGATAAAGATGTTGACCTCTTTTTATTTTAAATATTATGTGCTGTTGGGTTGCTGTCTCATCGAAATATACCCAATATAATTCATTTCTACAATACATAGTTGTTGGTTTACTCATTTGAATTGTTTTCCATTTGTCATTTCGAGGCCTTTTATGGCTGACTGTGGTTATGGGTTTTGCTCATTGTTGAAGACCTTACGATGACCTATAGCTGTTAACTTCTATGTAATTTGGTCTCTGGTGGAAAGTTGTCCCATTGGCAATTATACCACATCTTTTTATTTTTTTATTTCTATTGTCTATAATACACAGACTTCTATCGAACCTCGCGGAGCATTGGAGAACATCTGCCAATTGATAATGGACAATCGAGTCATGAAAGTTTAAAAGACTCTGTCATCAGTTGACAGGTGATGAACTTGCAGATATATTTTTGAAGTGGCGTAGCGTTTGTCGCCGTCAGGCGAACCTAAGTATAATAAAAGATTATACATAGATATGCACTATTGGCAACACAATTATTATCTTTGATTTCAGATATTATTTGAATGCGCAGTTAAGTATTGATGTTAGGCATATTTCAGCGTCAATTTACTAATATAAATCAACCATTCTCAAATTCTGGTTTGGAGATCGAACTATCAAATTCATACACACACGAGGGTTTGAATATGGTGGTCTCCATTTCTTTATTTTTTAATATTTTGGACAATTTTTTCTCTTTTCTTTATTTATTTTGACCATTATTCTCCATTTTTTTATATTTTCGCATTCCACATTTGTCTTCTTTGTTTTTAGCATAGTTTCATCTATTCATTTTTTTGGCATATTATGCAATCATGGCTTATAATTCTCTACTCGTTAAACCCCATCCAGACCCTTATATATAAGAATAAACAAGTAAAATGTCGTATGCAGGCTCCAAACCGGTAAAATGTCGTATGCAGGCTCCAAACCGGTAAAATGTCGTATGCAGGCTCCAAACCGGATGCCTTTTCCCATTGTACCAGGCTGATTAATCGTTTTGTATTTACTGAAACATTCGACACATGACTTTCGTCTATAATAGCTCTGGTGTCTTCTCAATAAATCTCCTAACCTTTATGTCAACTGAGAACTTCAAATACTGGGGATATATGTTTGTGTTATAGTTGAATATGATGAATTTAACTCCTAACTGAAAATTCAAAAAAAAAATATCTTTACTTGAAACTTGTAGAAAAGTATACGCCACATTTTAACTTGAAAATGGATAAATAAACTACACAAACAACCCATGACGAATTAATATGCTACAGATGTCATACTGCGACAGGTAAAAGCTGTGCAAAAGCTATCAAATTAATAAACAGAATAGAGAATATTTTTTGAAAAACAAAATAAAACCATTATTTCCCCAACGAATCATTTATTGATTTTCTGAATTCTAAGTAAATTGTCATCTTACCCGGCTAATTACTGGATACTTGATTCAACAGTTGGGAAAACCAAACTATAAAGAACTGTCACATCTGCCATAAAATAGAGATTCGTTTGCTGACAGCGCTTGTGTCAGATCTAGATTCAAGTCTAAATCCGTTTCCATATTTTCAAAGCAATTATCTCCACTCTGGTGAAAACAACAGCTATATATGTTATGTCTGAAACACACACTTGTCATTAGAATTAACGACTTTCCCAACGAAAGTGTCTTGCATCAAATCAGTCAATCAGAATAGGTTTTTCAATACCACAGGGACTACTCAATAGGATGTCTTACTACGTTTTACTATTGGGGACATATATGTAAGATCTATTGTTTTATTGGATATGAATATGTGGTCTCATGCATCAAATAGAGAATTTAGTAAGTGTTTTTATATTGATTAAATGTTTTTATCTTTATTGAATATGCTGAATATGTCTCTCACGAATTTCGTGTTATGATTTTACTCTGCATTTAATTTCTAAATAATATATAACCTGTTCCTTTTAGATTTTTCAACATAAATCTTACGGTGGGGATGGGTGGGGTTACAATACTGTTCGCTGTTGTGACAGAAATGGTTTTAACTATTGAAAAACATTTAAGTATGGATTTCTGAATTTTTCAGATATATGATTATTTTTTTCATCTATTCACCATTAAAAGCGACAATACATATGGTAAAATTCAGACAAGGTATATGTTTGGGTTTGCTTTTTTAGATTCTTACTTACCATTGCGTATTCATACAGGTTATTTGTACGAGGAAAACAACTAATTGCACATAGTCGATTTTGAAGAAGCGTTTACAACTTAATACCAAACATATGAAATCTAACTTCAGTCTTACGTTATGTACTTATGCTAATCTGATTATTTTAAGTTGATATATGCTATGAAAGGGATGCTGTATCGTCCTAATCTGAGCTGATAGCTGAATTGATTTTTTTTGTATTTCTTCTTTTTTTTAATTTCCATTCAATCAACAATAATAATGCAAAGAGCAAATGTTTCATAAACATAATAGTATTATCTACATATTCTGTTTTTTATTCGTTTGTTTTGAACAATAGAAATTCTCCTTAAACTTATTATTGCCATATAGGGTAGGAAATG
Organism: Mytilus californianus; assembly: GCF_021869535.1. Lineage (NCBI taxonomy): Eukaryota > Metazoa > Mollusca > Bivalvia > Mytilida > Mytilidae > Mytilus > Mytilus californianus. The sequence continues at coordinate 51,042,506 of NW_026262679.1, read as the reverse complement.
TGAAGCTGCGACAAAATACGAATTGAAAAAATTAACACGTGCACATGAATTTTGATTTTGATATATAGTGCAAAGTTTGCATTTTTATTGCAGAACTTGGCACTAAGAAAAGTCTTTAACCAAAATTATATAATTATTTTGTATCATCATTGCAATATACAGTTTTACTTCCAACATATTGTTGGTTTTGGCTTAAGAATGTCCTTACACATTTTTGGATAAATACTTAAAATTTGCAAACAATGGTCAAAATGGCTGATTTTAACATGAGCTCGGAAGTAAACCATCAAAGTACAAATGGAGATGTGATACTGTGAACTTAATAAAAGATTGAAAGACTATTTAAGTAAAGATTGAAAGACTATATTAGTAATGCGTAAAAGACTGATGTAAACTAAATTCAGGGAAAATTGACCCTACCTCTGTGAGACTCGATAGCCTTTTTGTTAATTATGGAATTGCTTGGGAGTAATACGGTAAACTACTAAAATGTACTTAAATACTTTATGTACAATTTCATCCGTTCTTGTATATGAGCTGAACAATTATATAACAGAAATGTGATGTTGTACCTTCTGTTATACTTACGTACTGCTAAAATTTACACTGACATATTTGAAAGTTCTAGTACTGTTTCAATACAGTGTGAGTACTATTTCAGTATATAGAAATTCCTACATTGTCCATTTCAAAAATAAAATTTCAGAATCCAAAAATACACACTTATACAAATGTTCAAACATTTAAAAAAATAGTATAATAATACTACAAATCTAAATAGTCACAAAATGTGAGCACACGGATGGACTAGATAAAAATCTACCGGAAAGTTTAAAAAAAAAAAAAATTTATGAGATTTACTTGCAAGTCAGGTCCGTTCGGAAGATACAGAACATTTCCTCCCAAGAGTACACCATACCTAATTACATCAAGATATTAACCAGAAAGAAATACCATTTACATTGTTATCGCGTGAACTTTCATCCGATTAGCACTAAGTCTTCTTGGTCATTCTGCAGGTATTGCGTGTAGATGGCTTTCTATATATAAAAGATTAAGTTGTCATTCATTTCCAATGAAAAGCTTAAAGATAGTTCATGATTGCTTTTATATTTTTACATAAGCATTTGTATATTACGACTGTTTTGAAGTCTACTACGCCTTTTGCTTTGTTTATTTTTTGTTTCGAGGAAAATATATTGATTTTTATTCTGTTATCTATCTTAACCACCATAATAAAGATTTGTCTATTTTTTGCATTCTTACGCGTTATTAAAAATGTTTACCAATGGAAAATAGGTTCTTTGTGTACTGTTGTTATTATTGTGTATGTAATTTTTGATACATTTTTTAAAATCTTGAGATAGAAATCTTAAAACAATCTGGACAGTAGTAGTACTGAAACATATATAGAACATCAGGAGTCGGTTTCACAAAAAAACTTACGACTAATATTGATTTACCGTAAGTATACTGAATTGTTCATGACTTACGATCAATCTTAGTCGTAAGTACTTTTGTGAAACCGACTCCAGGTCACGATTAAGTATACCATAAGGTAAAAATAAATTATTCAAATGTCCAAAAATGCGTAAGCCAGATCCGACCGTGCAAGACGTTCATGGGTAGTCAAGGTCGTTAAAACTCCCCTTATCGTCACCGTTTAAGTATATTTTCTTTGCAGTTTATACGCTCTTTTTAAACTGATATGTATCAAAACACTCTCTGTTCTAAATATACTCATGCGACGACAAACTCGTCATATAACGATACAAGGATAAAACATTTATACGCCAGACGCGCGTTTCTACAAAAGACTCATCAGTGACGCTCGAATAAAAAACTTAATACCACAGACTGTACATTTTCAGTTTCTACGTTCTTTTATATTCATGACCGTATATTATTGACACCATCTCCAATTGAATTGCCTGTTCTCTTTGTTGTGTTTTGTCTTTAGTATAGCGCTACAACTAATAAATTCAATTGGACTGTTCTGTCCTGAATATGAAAATTATAAATGATGTGTACAATTGTATTGTTGTACAAACTTAATTTCTACAGAATGTTGTACAAATCATTCAGTATTGTGCGAATTTCTGTATATTTTTGGATAAAACAAATAAAACAGTATTTCATTGTCCTTCTGCATGACTACGTGTTACAGCATCATACAAAACACTGTTACAAATCATCAGGTATTTTGAAGACTTACGTTCTAAGCAGATAAATCTAAATAGAATCTAACCCAAATCTGGTGTCCTCATTAACAAATATATAATGCCAAAGAGGACAATGTTTAATGTTAGTTACTTAGTTGGTTACTGTATATGATTAAGTGGCTACGGCTACGGGATTGTTTAACTACCTTGACTGGCTATAAAGCCCTAGCTCACACGGTCGGTTGATTTAATGAGTAGACACCAAACTGGTAGACTAGTGAGGAGAAACTTGAAAAAGGGAAGATGTCAAAGTAATGATAAATTTGACAAAACGTCTGTACAAGTTTTAAAATCACAAATTGTACACCATATTATACATTTAGGATATTAACACATGATACAAAAGTCAAAACGTAAAAGCTTTGGATAACATAATAACCGGAAAGAGGCTAAATAGACTAACAAATATAAACCAAGGTCAACTTAGCCTTGAAGAATTTGTACATGCAACAAATTCCATTGATTAGAGGTTTTTTTCTTTTCACATGTTCTATTTGTAAAGATTTACGACTGATTAAATATTATCACGTTGCGTTTTAATTTTCTTTAGTTTGAATCGAATATCTTTAAAACTGATAATTTTGGAATATAACAGCGCATTGAAATGTTTTCCTGTGTCGACTTTTTATAATTGAAAAGAAAGATTTATCGTTTGGTAATGTCAGTTCACCACTTAAAGTATTTTACTTGTTCAGTAATTCAAGCAGTAACTAGGGCTTGTAAGAAAACGCAGAGCCTTCAACAATAAACAAATCCCAATCGCTACAGTAAGCAATACGATGCCATAGGACACCAAAATTTGAAACTATTCAAAAATAAAACCACTTGGCCTATAAAATTTAAGCGAGTACATTTATGACAGAAAATTTCCAACAACAGATGAACTACAATCTTCTGGTTTTGAATAGACACTATATAAACAAGTTTTCTCCTTACGAAGATAAAATAAAGAGATGGGATATGGTTGCCGATGAGACAAACATCCAAAAGAGTCCAAATGACGTGGATTTAAGCAACTATAGTTAACAATTAATATAGACAATTTTGATCTCTTTTCTAATATCCCTTCATATTTATGTGCACAAATGTGTGAATGATGACACCTTTTAATTATTCAAGACATCGTCGTATGTTTATTTGTTTTCAAACATTTAGCCCATAAAAAAGTAAATTATTTTACAAATGTCTACACAAAGGTAAACATATTTTAGGAGCAGATGTTTAATTGGCGTCAGTTTTAATTCTGAACTGACTGGCATTAATTCTAAAGAATCTATTACCGATTTCTACAGCAGTTTATACATTCTGTATTTCTAATCTAAACACAAAGTCAATATAAAAAATTGACAGAATCACCAATATCATAGTTACAGATAGTTTGCTTAATCCACGTTAGTATAACATTTTGCAATACGGATGTCATAAAGGTGGGACATACCATTAGTACGAATAAATGTTATTCAAAGTAAATTTCATATCGTTTTAGGGGTCAGAAAATATACTGCCACACAAGCCTCATAATAAGAGTTTAATGACAAAACAGTATTAAATGGTGAAAATAACCCTTATAAATTTCGTGAGTCCGAAGCGTTTTTCTTGATTTATCATCATCAGGGACGCTCAAATCCAAACATTGAAAGCCACAGATGTATCAACACTTAGAAACATTTATAGGCGTTTCAATTGAATATTTGACTAATTTATAAATCTTCTCAGCGTTTTAAAACTTTCTTTAAATCCAAATATTAGTAGTACCATTCATAGTTTTTTGGGGGAAGACGAGCAAACAAATCTGATTAAGATTAAATCGTTCACTCGGTTTTGTTGAGACCAATATGTCTAACGAAGCCTAGTGAAAAAATATTAAAAAGAAACATGTCTATGGACAACGGCTTATTATCATTTAAAAAAATATATTTCAGCTTCACTCTAGAAATATTTTATTGTATAATGGAATGTCAGTTCCATTAGGTATTCGTTAAGGCAAGTATTATTCCTGTTATGTAAAAGTATATATTGAGGTGAAGGTATACGATAATCATTTGACCTCTTGCTAAGAATTAACAATTGCAGATTTTTAGATTAGTTTCTAAAAGCAGGGTTTGCATATCAACGATAAATACAAGAATTAGATGTATGATGATGCAAATTGGACAACATGCATTTGTGAAATGTAGAATAGGTGTGAATTAACCGACATTTATTTCCACTGATGAAAAATCCTATTAGCTTCACTTTAGAAATGTAATTTTCGTCGACAAATGCCTGAACCAAGTCAGGAATATGGCATTTGTTTTTCACTTGTTCCGTTGATTGATAGCGCTTGATTTTGTCAGTTTTTATGAGTTTCCCCTTTTTGAATTTGCCTTGGAGTTCGGTAATTTAGTTATTCTTTTTTCTAAACATTTTAAAACCAGGGATATAATATTTGACAAATTAATTAATCTTATCAGCTTTGTAAGACTTTCTTTATAGTCAGATATTTAGTATGAGCCTTTATTTGGGAAGAAGAGCCAATCTGATTAAAACTAGATCTCACTCTCTATGTTTTGTCGAGACAAAAGTCTAAGCAGAGTGAAAGATCTGATTTTAATCAGTCGAGATTGAAAATAAAAATCATGTTTATTGACAACGGTTAGATCATGTAGATATACCATTCGTAAAAAATATCTCATTCTCTGCTCTCTAGAAAAATATAATTGTATAAAGGAATGTCAGTTCGTTAGATATTATTAGTTACATGGTGTGTTAGTGACCTAATACGATATATATGGGGTCAGTAAATTCCATATGGAGTGAGAGCGAAGCTCGAATCTCCATATGGAATTTACTGACCCCATATATATCGTATTAGGTCACTAGCACACCGTGTAACGAATTTATCTTACCGACAATCTTCACATGTGGTATTTAGATTAACGACCTATCAAAGTTTAAAAGACTTCAATTCTTAGTTTTAACATGTTTAAGAACCTACTTCCATTTGTCTTTACAAAAACAAATGCTAACTATAACAGCGTGTTAGCTTTAAATTTGTTTTATGACTGTACTAAGTATTTCAATCGTTTATTATCAGTTTCTTCGTCTGTTTAAACCTTTCAGATGTTATTTTTGTTTTGAAAGGGATGTAACTTCTTACTAACCCCATATGGTTGCTAACCCTATATGGTAACTAACCATGTATTTTTTAGGAATAGTGGCCCATCAAAGTGATCAAGTCTTCAATACCGTTAGTATTAAGAACCTACTTCTATTGGTCTATTATAATACAAAAAACAAACGCCAACAATAACAATTTGTTAGCTTTAAATGTGTTTTATGAATTTATTTCAATCGTTCATCATCAATTTTTTCGTCTGTTGAAACCTTTAAGATTCCCCCCCCCCCCCCCCCCCCCCACCGTGTTGTTTTTATAAAGGGACGTAACACCACTACTAACCGTGTATTGAAATTAGCCCCACCTACTAACCACATACGGAATATACACGGTCTCCACGCGGTTGCTTTTAACCAAACATATTCCTAGAAATGTATAGGAGGTAAGATAATAGTTAAGGCAAGTAGCATTCTTGTTATGTTATGTTATAGTATGTTTTGAAGTGAAGATATAATGACTCAGTTGACCTCTTGCGAAGAATTAACATTTGCAGATTTTCAGATTCGTTTCTAAGAGCAGGATGCACATCAACGAAAAATAAGATGTGTGATAAACGCAAATTAGACAATATTCCGAAGTCTAGAATAGATGTGAATTAACCGACTTTCATATCCAAAAATCCTATTAGCTTCGCTTTAGAAATATATAATGGAATGTCAGTTCTGTTAATTTTGTCTTTAAGTCTAGTCGAGTTCCTGTTATGTAATAATATAGATTGAATTGAAGCGAATCAATATTAGAAATTGTTTCTCTTCAACACTTCAAAATAGGAAATTACTGTTCTTTCTAATGCCATTTACATAAACACTAGCTTTAAGCTTTATTTTACTACATACAAATAGATTCCATATTAATGCATTTAAGATAGAATATTATGTTGTAATATTATATATCTGTTACATATTTTGACTTATTTTTTGCTTCTGTCGTTCTACAGTAAGAGATGACCTTAAATGTTTAGAATTCGATTTCTACTATCTCTCTTTTATTGTTATAAACAGCAATCGTATATAACAAAATAGTTCGCTATTCCCGTGTCTGTTGTGACGTTTTGGATTTCAATGAACGTAATCTATGAAGTACTGGTAAATTATCAAGTCGGATTTCATTATCACAAATTACTTAAAACCTTTACTAAATTCTTCCATAGATACAAAGCTTTGGTTTGGAAGTTTAGCTGTTCCTGTAAAAAACTTATTTCAGACAGGATAGCACATTCAAATTTTTATGGAGATGTTGTTTACCGAGCCCGGAAATTTAGATACGATCCGGGTAAACTTATCGATCCTTTGCATAAACTTATTCTAAATGGTTACCAATTCAACATTGTAATCAGATCTTTAAATATTGTTTTTATTGGTATAATTATAGATTTTAAATTAAACTTTGAGTATTAATTATAGTTTTTGTTATCAGTAAATCAAAATCAAACTAAATATTATGGTTATATACTGTAACATATGCACATTCATGACTCTACAATCTGCCGATGCCTGTATCTTGGCATTGCACAAGGTCATTTTTTTCTCTGACTGTTAATGGCGTTTTTACACTAAATCTATTGGCTGTTGGTTGTGTATTGATTGGTATCTTAGTCTTAGATGCATGATTTTTTTTATTAGATGTTATTGGTTTTGAACTAGCTGTCAGTAACTGCGAGTACTCTCAGATCTTTACTGAATGTCTTTTTTGTTGCGTGGTGTATAAATAACCTGTTAAGTCCGGTCTGTGTTTTTGTTAGATGATTTTCTGCTTTGTATCTATCTGATGAGTGAAGCCCTTTTCAACTGATTTTTATAGTTTGTTCAGTATTTTGTACTTTTACACCACTGTCCGAGGTTAGGTGGAGGATTTGGCGTCAGCAAACTAGTTTAACCCCGCCACATTCTGTATTTGCCTGTCAGGAGCCTGTAATTCAGTGGTTGAAGTTTGTTGCTGTATATCATATTTGTTTTTCGTTCATTGATTTGTAAATAAATCAGGCCGCTAGTTTTCTCGTTTGAATTGTTTTACATTTGTCATTACGCTGACTATGCGGTTTTGCTCATTTCTGAAGGCTGCACGGTGGCCTATAATTGTTAACTTCTATGTCATTCGGTTTCTGGTGGAGTTATGTTATCTCATTGGCAATCATACCACATCTTATTTTTATATATTCACTTATGTCTGTCTTCGGTGATGACCATTTTCAAAAAGAAACTAACCAAATTTGGTTTCTCTTACTCTCATTGATAATTTCATTGTCATAAAATCTGTTTAAATCACTGTAGACTGAATTGAATGACCACCTCTTTAAAAGCGTTTCTTTTGAATAGGTTAAAACCTCCCCTCCCTAAAAAAATTATAATAATAATAAAAAACCAATGTCAGTTACTATATTGTTGATAATAAATGTACTATGTTCTTGTCAGTGCGACAGAAACGACTCAGTTAACAGCGCCGAGCGTAATAGCTAGAGTCGAATTTTGGTTTTTAATACACGCATCAATTCTAGAATTTACAGTATTTCATTTTTTATTTCAGTGACAAAAAGTGAAATTAATTTTCACAGTGCTGCCAAAGATAATGATTTGGAATCAATCAAAAAGCTTCTAAGAGAAAAAGTAGACATCAATTGCAAAAATAATGTGAGTGTTCATTTTACTTTATAGTTTTTTGTAGCATGAATGTCAAATAATTTCCCATGAAGTAAAAAACATACTACGTGTATTTTGTATTTTTAAAAGTTACTTTTTCAAAATTTATTTCTGATTAACTTGAAAATGTCTATTCATTTTGTTGACCATATTTCTTAACTTGGTTGAAGTAAATAAGAACCAGAATATTTCTCCTAATTTTTCAATTTGCAGTTTCTTACTTGATATTAGATTTTTTTTAGCTTTATCTTTAATACCCTATGTCTAATTTGTGATTCTTCATCGAATATTCGCAATAGGTTTTTTTCATAATGTTTCAGTTGGATAGAACACCTTTACACTGGGCTGCAGCTAACGGTAACCTAGACATCTTAGAAAAATTGGTTGACGCTGGGGCAGACGTAGAAGCAACAGATAAGGTACGACTTAGAGTAAAAATGGCGGGAAAATATATTGTTAAGACGATGAAAGCATATTCTTTTCCTTTTCAGTATATTCACATATATTATTATTATTTATATTTTTTTCTAAATTGTTTAGGTCGCTGCCACATAGCTTCAACCACCACTGGACATAAAGCAAGCAACGATTAATCAATCGATCATATTAACTTAAGGATGTTCGCAATTCTTATACAAAATAACAAGCTTTTTAAAAGACTATTATGAATTGATAGTATATAAATAAAGGAACTAAAAAAGCAGAAAAAATGTTTTCGAGATATAAGCCATTGAAAATTTGGGGAGAAATGATTCTCTCTAAATTTTTCATATATTTAACATTTGCACCTTTTTTCTTTCAAAAACAATGATAAAATAACAAGAATTTTATAAGATTTTCTAATATGAATTTTTAAACAATATGTTATAAAATTATGAAAAGAAAAGTAGGGGTTAGCGGGCAAAGTTTTTAATGGCACTACATGGATAAAATCAGAGGATTCCGAATATCTGGCAAAAACATTAAAAACAAGAGGAGCGAACATCCTTAAACCCTTATTATCTTTCATTCCTGTTTGTATTGGATAATCTTAATTATTATATTGTTTCATGATTGTACATGGTTTGTTGTTTTGTTATACTTCTCCAAAACCTTGTCAATTATTTATTGAAAGAACAATTTAAATCGCATTAATATTAAAGATTATCTGCAAAAATGAAAAGTATTGTGCATCACGTTGCTTTTTTATTATCCAAAAATTTACAAATACTATAATGGGCGAACGGCTTTTTCAGATTACTTTTTATTGGTGCACCAAAAGTTTAAAGAGTTTAGTTTAAAAAATATTTTTTCAAAAAAATCAATACATAGTATATAATTCTGATACATGAAATAAATAACAGTTAAATTAAAATCGCAATATTGGTATGCTAACTTTTCCATTCAAGGTAGAAAAATTTGTAAAAAAGTCTGTGTTAGAATTGATTAAGAAATGTATTCTACAAATCATCTAGACAAATTGTCTTCGTTCTTACTTTTATATAACGAATTGACGTTGGAAGCGATGATCAAAACACTGCATTCAATCTTTTTTAATATTGGCATCGAACTACCGAAAGTAATTGAAAAAAATAGATACAAACTTTATATTTATAAAGAAGTGTGGTTGTAAGGTTACCGTCATGTATATTCCTTCATTGTACACTCGTTTGTTGTGTGCATTCCTTCAATCGTTCCTTCGTTCTGTTGTCAAATTGCAATTCGAGTCCACAACTCCTCAAAGTCGGTTACTGGAAAGTTAATAAAAAAATAAAAAATCTTATTCACAATTGCATAGTGCTCTTTACATATTTTTATCTTCAATCCCATCTAAAAGATTGACTGTCGTATCTCTAATTTGTAATCTCGATTATTATAGTTTCGTATTTGGAACCTTTGTTTATTGACCTGTCACAGGAGTCCGTTTTTGTTTGAACAGAGTTTTGAACAGTCAGCAGTTAGTATGAAGATATTACTTGTTGATAGCACAAAACCCCAAAATCACCTTCTTTATAAATATGTATTCATACCTATATAACAACGAAAAGGGGAAACGATTAACTTTACTGGGAAGTCAGAATCGTGATTTTAGAAAAAAAAAAATCAAAAAAAATCACAAAATGTGTTCAATATATAGATTTCCGAAATATTTTTTTTAAGTATGAAATCTTTAATTTTTTATAGTTCTAGTGACGTGCTTATTTGATTTGTTCGCGCTTGTCTCTTTTATTTAACATTTTTCTGTTTACGTTTGTTAAATTCCTGTTTCATTGATATATTCCGACATGTTCCGTTTTGTTCATATGTATATTAATTCTGACGTCAGGCGACTAACAAAACATAAATATTACCAATATAAATATGTACAAAAATACTTCTGATTTATAACAGTATGGGATGAGACCGGTTCTATGGGCAGCCTGGTTTGGCCATTTGGAAGCTATGAAGTTTTTAATCAACAGTGGTGCTACCCCCAGGTGTACAAATAAGGTACGATCTACATATAACGTTACTTTATTTTAGATTTTTTTGTATTTTAATATGCATGCTTACGTCAATTTAACAAAATTATTGTATACCTTAAAAAATTAGTCTGTCTGGTGTATATTGAAATAGCTGAAAATTGACATAGAAAAAATATGTTTTGACGTAATACAAGTATAATATAATATAATTAGGCCAATGCGCAATAAATAATTTAGAACAGAAAGGAAACGTATATTGTTAACTACATGTCACATGACACGACTTAAAAGGGTTAAATATTCTTTTAACTTTAGCTTACACTTTTAAATGTTTGGAGTATATGAATGCGTCAATTAAACAGCAACCAAATGACGCAAAAACAAAACCCCAAAACAAATCAAAGAGACATCTAGTGAGTAAGTGTTAAGTTTATAAGTAAGTGATGACTTTTTTTTTAGAGCAAGAGGTTTATGTCGTATTGGAAGTTAAACTGATTATTCTTCTAGAAAATTACTTTTATGACCTAGAGCAGTGTATTGTTTTTATGACATTGTTTACAGGTTTTTTTTCATTTGATTTGTAGTATGTCATTTATTGGGCCTCTATAAATTGCAATATTATTGAATTTTATTATTTTCATTAAAATTTATCAATATAAATAAAAGGAGACGTAGGCATGAAAAATGGAGATAAAAAACCATAAGTCAATCAATGAAAGACGGACAACACTATGATGACCATAAGGGAAAAACCAACAGACAAACAACAGGTCAAAACTACAACACACAAAACTTAAGATTGGTGAGGGTGATCTCAGGTGGTCCAGATGGGTAGGCTGTTCTTGCTTCACTAGTTCGAGAACCCAAATTCGAGATCAATTGTTAACAATTTCATTAGAAAGGAGCAATCAGCATTTTGTTAATTTGTGTATATTTCTGTTCATTTGATATTATACTTCTAGCAAGGAATGGGAATTCTTCATTGTGCTGCACAGAACAGTCACGTCCATATCATGAATTTTATATTTGAATCTCTGGAAGACTTTAAAGTTGACGAAATGGAAAAGGTAACACAATAATTTTGAATATAATAAGATAAGACTCTTTTATTATTGCGTTTTTTTTTTGATTGTGATTGCTAAAAAAATAGAAAATGCGAAGTTAATATATTTGATTTTCGGAAAATACTAATGCAATCGGGAATCACAATGTGGGTTCTAATTCATGCAAATTGAATGCGTTTCACGTTTTATTTTCCTTTGCAGAAATGCAAACACCATGCACCAAACAATTCTTCATTTAATATGTTAAATATACAGATCTTACGTTTTAATTAAAACTAAGTTTATTGTTTACATCATATTATTGAATAGCAACGGTCTCAATAAATTGAATGGTACAGATTTATGATAGTTTTTGACATTTCGATTTTACATCAATAAAAAAATATTATATATAACACAATCCGTTAATTCAGTTTATATCCCAGTCACAAAGACTTTAATATGATTTTATATTTATTTTACAGTCGGACAGAACTGCATTATTTTTAGCAGCAGAAGAAGGACATATAGAATCTGTCATGAGATTGATTGACATGCGTTGTGATGTTACTATAAGAGATAAGGTATGGTTCTGAAACAAAGTCCGTAACTGTTTATCTTCCCAAAGCGTCTGGAATTACTTGTATAATTGGGTCTTTCCACCAAAACGTTTATTACTTCCTCAGGATCTGCTTAATTTGGACCGGAGCAGTCTGGTTACATCTAATAAGATTTTAATTTTCCTTTTTGTAATTGATGTGTTAGTGTTAACTACAATACACTGTATTGCTGTCATGCAAGTCTCTCGTTAAAGCGAGATATTGACAATCTGGGATTCAACACGATGGTAGAATTCATTAGTTTGTTGTACCGATTTTGACCGTCAACAGTTAATTCAGTAACGGATGCCAGCAAAAAAAAGAAAGAAAAAAAAAAAAGAAGATAAACTTACTCATAATGATAGGCGTATTTCGCTTTTAATGCTTTTAAAAGTTTTATATATTTGGTTTTCCAAAAGTTTGGCGTCTGGTGTATCTAATCAAAGTTGTTCTTTGAAAACATGTCCTGTGAATTGATATCAATAGCATACAACGATTTACCAACTTATTAATGATGTAATGCGTAGAATGATTTTAAGACCTGTGTTTGCTGCTTCTCCTCTTCATATAAAACTTTAAGATTTAAAGGTAATTTCTAATAAGTCACAACATTTTTAAGAAAAAAGATATTTTTTTTTAATTTAAAGGGGATTAATGCCACCCTGTGATCCTATTTTTAAGAAATTTTCTTTTTAAAATATTGTAAAGAGACATAAGATGAGCACGACCCATTACGACATACAAAATTTAAAAATATTGATAAAAAATTCATAAATGTTTTTAATTTTTCTAGGAAGGTGAAACTGCAGTGCATGTTGCAGCTAGGAAAGGTCATCACCACGTAGTTAAAAGACTTCTAATGATTGGTGCTTTAGTGGATGACAGAGATGTTGTGAGTAGATAATTTTATTCTATTGAAACAAGAAATTAATCTTAACTTTGGGTATTGCACTGATAGAGATTAGGAATGGAAGGATTAGCGTTCTTTACAGTTAGTTTCTGCCACGTGTCCCTTTGCATGTAGCAAGTAAAAAAACTCATCTGCTGATGTTTAGAGTTATATCTTAATGTTTATGTTTGTTCCAAAGAGAATGAATGTTTCCATATTGCTATATGTATGAACTTAACCTAATATTCTCATTTTGAACTTGATAAAAAGTACCATACTATCTAATTCAAGGATTTTACTTGATGCCTTATCAAATAAAACATTTGTAAATAAAACAGTCTTATCTATGTTTATCCCCTGCTACTGAACTATTTCAATAGTTTAAAAAAAGTGGGCCATGTTTCGTCGTATACATAAATGGATAACAACGTTGTTTCTTTACATACATGTATAATAATTGGTTGTATAACTATAGCCTCTAAAGTGCACACCCAGATCTATGTGCATCTCCAACAATGGTCACTCGATAACATCATGGACTAGAATATAATTCATGACCAAAATATCTTTTTTGTAAATGTTCTATCTATTATAGTTTTCTAGATAATTAGCAAAAACACAAAATAATTAAAAACTGTCATTGAATGGCAATAACTCCTTAAGGTCATCTAATTTTTTGGTCATGTTTAACACTTTTGTAGATCTGGTATGGCTTATAAATTTTGCTGTTTACAGCTTCTATCCATCTATCTTACAATTCGAGATACTAAGTAAAACACGAAAATTATTTATTTTTATTATCTGAAAAGTATATAAATCATCCTGTCTTGGTTTATCGCATGCTTAACTAAGCTTAGTATTTCAAAAGAAAAACGTCAATCGTAATGACTTTTCCGTAAATTGATGAACTGCCAAGTCTCATTGCCATAGTAAAATAAAATACCATGTAGACTTACAGAAACCTAACAGATTATACGAATTGCGGAAGTTGAAATTATATTGTGATACATTTATAAAAAATCAAGCTGCTGTTACCTGTAGCTATAACCACCAATGCATTTATATACCACTATCCATAACAATGATGCCATACTAGCTGTTAAACAATTTCGAAAGAAAAGTCACAACATTTTAGACATTTTTCTGTTCGGGGCAAAACTTTGTTATCCCTTGATAAAGGCTTACGAGATTTAGAAACGAGGATATCATGCGAAAACCTAGTGTGATAGGGTAAAGTTTTATTTTGACTTATCTATTTTGTTTTCGGGTGAAAATATGTTTTCACGAAACCCTTGCAATAGTTGGACTTGCATGTATGTCTCTTACCTTTTATTGTTTTTTCATGCATTAATTCTTTCATCTTGTAACTTCGATTGTTTAACCAATGGCTAGTCATTTATATTCGTATGCTTAAAATGAAAATAATGCTTTGTATTTGCTGCGTCAGAGGCGCTTTTATTTATTTATCTTCATCAATGTCACTTTGGTCCAAAAGAATAACCAACGAAATTTTCCACTCATTTTTAGTCCATCTGAGTTTTATAATTCTTAAAAAGCTTTTTGTTTAAAGAATTAATATATCAAATGTGGCAGATCATTTGCTATACCATGTTTTTTATAGCTATTTAAGCACTTTGACAAATTTTGCAAGAATGTACTGTAAATCATTTAACAAATTGACCGTTTGTAGGTATTCCAGTTAAAATTTAAAGTTACCCAAATGATTATTAAAACCAGGTATATAAATGGCTAAGTGCTTATATTTCTCAAATGTAACACTGATTTTCATTGGTGTATACTATTTGGTGATTAAAAGTGACTCAAAAATAAAACCGTTGATCAACTTTGTCATGTAATGGGAAGTAACTCCAGCTAATTTATACAAATTTTGTAAGTAAAGAGAGGTAACTCTAACTGCATTACTTACCTAACACTGTTATAGTCTGTTTCAAAATAATCAAAGCTTTAAATTTTAAGACTGTTTATTATCTGAAATAAATAAAATCACATTTAGTTTATTTTCATCTTACAAATCTATTCAAAAAGGAAGAGATCAAAATGTCAAACATTTTCATATGTTCATTTTTTGTTCATGTATCCTGGGAGGAATATATACAAATGCAATCATGCATTGGTCCAAGCTGAATGAATCATTGATTCCAATCCACAGGCACTTGTCTCAAATTTATTTTTTACTATATACCTTAATATTAAGGTATATAGGGGGAAAAAATTCTGAGACAAGTGCCTGTGTTCAAATCTGAGGAATGTAAATACTGCTTTTGATTTTGAATAACTTTTAATTAAACAAATGAAATTTTCTCTTAAAATCAACATTGACTTACAGAAGTGATTAGAATTAAGTAACCTTACCATCAAAACTAAATGTTCCATCATCTATATCTTCCAATATTTCTGACAGTTCCAAACAGTATACTTCCCCTGTGTTTTCTGGTAGAATACTGTCCCAGTAGCTAATCTGAAATAAAACAATGGTATAATTATGCTATTCATTGGAATAAAAAAATGTGCTTTCATCTACATTTTGCTAAATAAATTTAAAAAAGCATGTGCAACTAGCTGAAGCGTGTCTTGTCCATTGACTATATTGAAAGAAAGTTAAGCTTAGCAGATAAATTATAGTAAAATTGAAAATAACTTTTATGCTTGCAAGGCTTACATAAAAATGTTATAAAAGCATGAATGCAACTAGCAATTAAAGCAGATTATAAAAGCATTAAGCATATGCATGTCTTATTCTCATCAATACATTACAAGCACCAAATCATAAAAACTGTGTCACTGATATTGATATTTTCAGAAGAAAATAAAGTTACATTTTTTTTATGTTAAATTCTTCTCTCTATTTGAATATGATACTAATTATTTAATGCTTTTCATTTTCTTCCAAAAAAAAAATGTTAAAATGAGATAATTAAAAGAGAGTAAAAATTAGAAAATAAGGATAGACCTGTAAATATACAAAGTAACTAATTGAATATTAAGTGCCAGTCTTGGTAAGAATCAGTCTCTGTAAGAATCGGGCAATTTAAAAGAATTTGTGTTGAAAAAAAGCTGACGGTCTCACCATACTATTTTGAATATCATCTTCATTCTCAGTTAGAACTAATAGCAAATTACAGAGTTGGTTCCCCTTATATGTTAATTTCAAGTGCATTTCAACCAAATTATAACTTGAATTACATGTACCAGAACAGGAAATAGAAATGCATGTAATATTCGTGCATCATTATATATTTTGAAATTAAATTGAAAAACTTGTAAACTTGGGCGGTATCATGTTTTTCATGTTTTCACCACTGCCAAATTCTTAGGAAGACTGGCACGTAATTAATATGCATTAATTTTGTTTATAATCCCTATATAAACAAAATCAGTAATTATTATTCGACTATAACTGAGGAACTGAGGGCAAACAAAAAATCTAGGGGTATTTCACAAGAAAACAAAGTGGGTAGTTATTCTATTTAAGATTTCATGCAGGTTCTACATGCAAAATTAAAGGAAAAATGATTACCAAGTTGGTATATATGGAAATAGTACAGTGAATACCATTTCAGAAACATTGTGAGATTAAGGAAAACACTTATATACCCCATGTGTACTGGACCAAAAAAAATTGTGAAATTAAAATTACAGTGAACTGTCAAAATTTTAAAATAGATGATTGATAACCTCAAATTCCCTATCGTTGAAAGAAAGAACTTTGCCCCTCCATGTTTGGTCACTCCAAGTATGTGAAACATATTTTCCAATGATTCCAGATGGCTGATTTCGTATGGTATTTATGAGATCTTCTGTTTCCTTATTTTTTCCATTTTCATTATCATTCATCAACTTGATAAGGCTTACTAAATTCTCAACTAAATCTTTTGTGTCATGTTGTTTTCCTTTCTTACTAAATTGTATCAAATGTTTATTATTGTGACCGAGATTGATATGCTCTTTCACCATATTAATTTGTGACTTCAAAGCCAAAATTTTATCTTTTTTGGTTCTAATTTTGCAAATATTTTCTTCGATTATCTTTTTATTTTTCCAAATTCCAATTGTTTCCAAATCTTTAAGCATTTTGCATTTTGATAGCCTTCTTTTTTCCTCTCTTTTTGTTTTAGCCTTTTGTCTTTCTTCAATTATTTTTATTCTATTTTCGTGAAGTTTTTTCTGTTTCAATTTGGAATTGTTTATAAATTCTGCATTATTGCGTACTGCTTTGTTTATGATTTGACCTTTTTCAGACTCTTTTTTTTCCTTCAACCATTCTGCTGTTTTATTGTTTTTATACAATAATTTCGATTCTACAGTGCGTAAGGTACAGTGTGGAGCACGTTTAAGTTCAGCGTCAAGTTGACCAAATACTCTCTCCACTGAAATATTGTTGGATGGACATGTTTTCGTTGACTCAATTAAATCATCTGAAGGTTGAAAAAATTTTCCAGATGGAAGGAAATCTTTAAATAAAGTTTTAGATTTTTCCTTTAATTTAATACAAAAGCGTTTCAAAAAAGACTCAGTAGCTGCATCAAGAGAGGATGAATGTTTAAATAAAAGTTCAGTAACAGGATCCAGTGGTAATGTTGGTCCAGGAAGAAGCTGTATAGAATTTTGAAGAAGAAGTGACGGATTTTCGGAAGCTGTTTCTAAAAGTTGTATTAAAAGTTGGTAAATTGGTTCCATCTGTAGAGCATTTCTGTTCTCATTCACCGCTTCATTCCAGTATGGTTGAGTAATAACTTTACAAATAATTCCTAATGCTCTACAGATGGCCAAGATATTGTCATCTTGTAATGCATTAAAAATATAATTTTCTGTAAAATTCAATGTACATTTTGAAGTTTTAAAATAGTTCATCAAATGGCTCTGCAAAAAAAAGGTTCCTGCAGCATTGAAGAAAAGTGTGTTAAAGCGATTGCCACGGAAACTAACAATAGGAATGTTTATTATGCCCTTTTCTCTTAAATAGGTAGGAACATATAAGGGGTCGCCTGTGCCATCTTTGTAAATAAGTTTAGAAATTGATCGAATAAGGTTTTCTGTGGAAGAGAAAATCGGCCTTTCGTTGCCAAACCCTTTTATTTTGAACTCTTTTTCAATATCAACTAGTTCTTTCTTACAAACATCGGAAAACTGTAACAACGGATGTACAGAACATTTAAAAGAGTTGGCTGTATTATCTGTTGCTTCATTCAAAATGTTGTTTACTTTTTGCTCAGTTGCACTTCTATCAGTCATAAAACTTGACACTTTATTAAGAACTGTCCTAGGATCACATATGTTAGATAAAGTCTCATTGACACATGATACATATGTGGTGGCTTTCCCATCTATAACCTCAGCAACACCTACTGTAAAGGTTTTTTCATCTGTTGTAAGCTGGCTTGTGTAATAATGGTGCCCTCGTTTAGTAGTGGCATCTCGCTGCATTGTAAAATAGTCAGGAGATGCCAATACTTCATTCAAATGCTGCTGTGCAACCAGACCAACTTCGGATGACATATTACCTACAGTTGATTTACCTGGCAGGTCAGATATCTCAATGTCAACAAGTGACAGAACTGATCTTATCACTGAATTTACATTATTTATACCAACACCTTTGCTACTGAGGAAATAGTATAATTCTCTTAGTTTGTCAGTATATGGTCTTCCTTTTTTATTACTGCGACATTTTAAAACATCTTTAACGGAATCGTTACCATTATTATTTTCATCAGTAGCCAAATCTAACTCGGACCTTAAATTGTCTAATTCTCTCTTGATGGTGTTGCATTGTGTGCTCTTTTCCTCCATTTTACATATATTTTTCTTTTTTAACTTAAGTTTAATTTTCAAATTTCCAATTTCCTGCCTTTTTATTTTTTTAATCAATTTCGTTACCCTTTTTTGTAAATCAATATTCTGGTTTTTCAGTGCATCATTTCTTTCAAAAAGATAAGTTACGTTCATTTCTGCTTTCTTCAGTTTTTTTTCTATTTCACTTATATGTGTTATACATTTTACAGCCTTTTTCGGAAACAAGAAATCTTTATTCAAAAATTGCTGATATCTGGTTAAGTTTCGCGCATGTTGGAGACGCTTGGCTGTATTATATGTCCTTTTCACTCTCGAATAAAGACTACTTTTGTTGACAGAATCTTTTTGTTTTCCAGATATTTGACACAAAAAGCTATGAATAAGTTTCTGACTTCCGCTAAATTTTTTAAAGGCTTCAATCACAATTTTATGTTTTAATTTGGTATTGGCCTGTGGAGAATTTGACATTTTGACAGTTCAAGGTTTTTCAAATATTTATTACCCTCGTTGCTAAAAAATGTAAAATTAAAAGATTTACTCTATATTTATTCAATTTTCACATCATTTTGAAGTTGTGAACGTGCATTTCTAATTGCAAGTGTTTTTAAAATTAATAAGCATGAAAATTTGGGTATTCTCACCGTAAATAACAGTTATTTCACTTTAACCCTGAGCAGTATTGTTTCCTTTTTTTTAGATGTTTTGTTATGCAATATATATATAGATACGTGATTGCAAAATTCGACATTAAATCTATCTAGGTGTCGTTCCATTAAAAAATATTTTTTTTAGTATTAGTAAATTTTAAATATAGATAAACACAGTCAACTGAAAACTTTAAAAGTATATTCCAAATGATATGTCATGTACATGTATGTAGAGAATATAATAGTATAATTGTGACATGCAAAACATTTTATAAAAAGCTTTCTACAAAGTTTGTTTGGCATAAATTGTGTAGTTTGACATACTGTGAGATACAACAGTTAATAACTTGTTTAATTTCAGTGCAACAATATAATATAATATATGAATAAGTGATAATGGGTGGCAAATGATCATGAAGAATAAAGATATCCTTTTGATAAACTCAAGATATAAAAAGTAAAATTAAATATTTTTGAAAAAGTAATTCAACCAGTATACATTTAAGCAGCAACATCCATATTAGCCAACCTACTTATTCTATAACTCAAACAGTATTTAAAAATAAAATGGTTCGCTGGGCGCAGCTTGATACAAAATGCTTATTTTTGGCCCCAAATTCCTTAACTGTTGGTTCCATAACCCCCAAAATCAATCCCAACCTTCCTTTTGTGGTATTGAACCTTATTGTAAAATTTCATAGAGATCCATTCACTTAAACTAAAGTTAGAGTGCGAAAACCAATGTGTCTACGGACGACGACGACGCCAACATCATACCAATATGACCTCAAGATTTTTTTGCGGTCGTATAAAAATTGGAAGTATCTCACATTTTATTTCATACATTTAAGAAGTCTTTCAGAATGAGAAGAGCCAGTATCAGAATCACTTGACTCTTCATTCTGTTTCCTTTTTAAACCTATGAAAATAGATGTCTCCTGCACTTCAGATGGTATTTCAATTTCAGTTTTACTGATGGTAGGGTTAATCAATTCAGCTGATGCATGTGCATGGCTTAAATTAGTTGGACACTGTGTTTCAGCATCACTTAAACTAATACCATCTGCTCCCTCAGGCTCAAATAGCAACTGACTGTCAAAGTCATCAAATTCAAATGATTGAAATGACTTCTCAGGCAGGTACATATCTGTCCTAGAGAAAGAGGGCATCTGTGTTTCATCGTCACTAAATGAATGTGAAACAACAGAAGCCTCACTTTCCCTGGGTAATTCAATTTCATCTGAACGAGAACAAACAAGATTTTCAGGGTTATTTCCAAAAGTCATGTCACATGTTAGTTCAGATGTTGTGACGTCTTTCACACTTTCTAATTTATCTGACCCACTCATCCCCATAGTAAGAGAATCAGTTAAATCATTTGCACATGAACTTGCAGCAACAATAATGCTAGAATATCTTCTACATACACAACAGGTGCATGCTTCACCTAGATAGGGAACATGATCTGCGAGAGTATCTGAAATAGTGCCGTCTGGCAGTATTTCACAATAATTCCCAGTTATGTATCTATACATAATGGCATAACGACAATTATCAAAACTGTAAAATGTCTGCCAATTACCACCCAGGGTCAAGTTATCACCTGTTGCCATTTCTGTAATGTGCAATAAAACAGTATTTCTAATATTTTCACAAACTATTTATGTCTATATTTGACATATTTTTCTTCCTTCACAACAAACCTTAAGTTATTGTCTTTCAAATCAATAAATTAAAAAAAACAAAACATGCAAATCAAGCGAAAACAAGCAGTTGTATAATAAGTTTTAAATATTTGGTTTAAGACTTACATGTCTGTCAAATAGCTGTACTAGAGCTTCAAAATGTAATTGTCTGGCTCAATTTAAACACCCTCTATCTGTAAAAAATCAAAGATTTTTATACATTTTGCATATTGAATTGACAAGTCTCAGCTTTGATGAAATGTCTTTTATGTGATTGCTTTGTTGATTATGTTTTCTTTTTAAATCTGATTAATAAAAAAAATCAAAATATTGCTCATTAGACAGTTAACAAAGGGAAGTAATCCATATATTAAATTATTATCTCCCCTTTTAAATATTGGCATTGACTGTTCATTATTTTCTGTAATGTGTTATTATTTCTATAACCTTATTGTCTTTTAAATCATTGTTATAATTGTTTGTTTGATATCTTGCAGGAGTTGGAACTCCTATTGTTTTATCATAATCCAGCCACCTTACCAAGTTGAAATTGTATTTCTTAATTGGTTAATAAATACAGCAATGTTGTTTCATGATCACCTATTATAAATAATGTTACAGTTCTAGCTGGAACCCTCAGGTTACATAACACTTGGATTGCCTGATTAATGGTCCACACGAACATGTGTAATAACCGTTCACCATGCTTACATGTTACAGAGCCAACTAGCATAAAGCAGAGGGTGACTAAGGACCAAGAGGTGCATAAACTGTGAAGCAAGACATATTTTGCTTATTTACATGCATGCATTGAATGTGTATGGTGAAAGAGAGAGAAGTTTGTGCACATGCCATTAGAAAAATTTATTAGAAAGCATGTTATATTGTTTGCAGTTATCAATACTATCACAAAGCATACCAAAATGAAGAAAACACCAAAATCTTTCTTCGATAGACCTCTGTTATCAGCAAATCTAAAAATCATAGAAATCCAATATTTATTATAATTCGTGATATTGGTATAAAGTTAAATTGACAGTAATATAATAATCATCTTATTTATATTTGAAAAATCTGTTTTTTAAATAATTTTTAAGTTATCTGCACTCTTGGTACAAAATTGAGTATTTTCAAATTATTTCTGAATTGTTTTGATTCTTTGGTCCGACCAACAGCTCTGATTACCTTAGCAGTCATAATTTTTTTGTGATTTCAAAATAATATTTTTGGTGTTTTTTCTTGTTCTAGTTTTATATATGTTCTGCATAGGCAAAGGGTGCTGTTTTATGTTGCCATGTTTTTTATATAGATTATATCGTAGATTTTTTTTGTTTGAATGGTTTTACACTTGTCATTTTTGGGGCCCTTTATATCTTGCTGTTTGGTGTGAGCCAAGGCTCTGTGTTGAAGATTGTACTTTGACATACAATGGTTTACTTTTATAAATTGTGACTTGGATGGAGAGTTGTCTCATTGGCACTCATACCACATCTTCTTATATCTATGTCAAACTGGTTTAACCCCATGGCATTCTGTATCGTGACCAGGTCACGATTTCTAGACCATATACATGAGTTGTTTTTGTTATATTTATTTTGGTGAAATTTAGTTTTCTATTTGTATGAAAATAAGCATATTTTGTTATTAACATTTTATCATTCACTTGCATACCAATAGGAAAAAACTGTTAAACTCCTCTTGACTGGCTCTTTAATTACATGTTCACCATTTAAATCTGAACAATTATACCTAAAAATCAAAGAACACTATATATAATTTACATGTAATCATCATTCCATTGTTAATTCATTAATAAGTTATAGTTACTTTATGCCTTTTTAAATAAAATAAGTCATATTAATAGTTCTTAATAAAGTTAGAATTAGTTCCCCTTGGCTTATGCCTTTTACTTCTACAAGCATTTTTTCCAGACCTGCACACAAATAAATGGAGAATGTGTCCAATGATGCTATAAAGGGACATAACTCAAGAATAGTAAAAGTGACGCTACCTAAATTTGCACTTGATCTGATTTTTTTTTACTAATCAGCATTGTGTGTACGTTTCATAACATGTAGTTGAGGCAAACCTTAGTTAGAGAACCGAAACAAAGTTCAGAAATTTTAGGATTTGTAATGGGGCTTAACTCTAGAATGGTAAAAGTGACACCACCAAAATTTAAACTTGATATGTGTTTTGTGGTAATATACATTGTGTATAAGTTTCATAATAATGGCTGAGGCAAACTAATGTAGGAACAGAAACTAAAAATTCACATTTTGTTTCATTGGTAAAGGGGCATAACTCTAGATTGGTAAAAGTGACACTACCAAAAGTAAATTTTATCTGTGTTTTGAGGTCATTATATATTATTTATTGTTTGTTGATTATTTGTTTCTACCTAACACCAGTTTAAGACAGATTAATGTTTTTACATTGCATATTTGTATTTGTGCCACTTCCTAAATTGTTTATTTGGTTGTCTCATTTAATGTACTTTAATATCCCATATCTTCTTATAATTGTATGAGTTTTACTTTGTTTATAATTTAATGGTTTTGAGGTTATGGTAATTGAAATATAAATATAAATATCACTTTTATAAGCCTACTTACCAAATTTGAAAACAAAATAAGAAGGTGGTTGTCTTCTGTATCAAAATATCAACTAATCACTATATAATACAAGTAACTCCTACAACAAAGAAACAAGTGTAGGCTGCTATTCAATGTCAAATTAGAGCATTGTTGCATTAAATTACTTAAAAAAGAGACACCAATCACTATCAAAATAATTATTACCATTTGGTTGCACAGTAGATAGATAATCAACTTTTAAGAGGACCTCATAGAAGATTACTTAAGTTGTGATACCCTTATTAAATATAAAGACCATTTATCATTAACACATTGATCAAAGTAATCCTGCCTCTTGGCTATGTACATTGTGTACCAATTATTATAATGACCCATTGATTACATAGGGATTATAATAACAAACATTTGATTATATAGGGATTATAATAACAAAGCAGTTAATTAAGAAATAAATAATAAGCAGGCCTTAGTTGAAATATTCAATGACCCTCCACTTTTATATAAAACTTGTTGACAAAAAGCTGATGTAACCACTTTATCTTATGAGTATAATTGTACAATTTTGAAAAAGACATCTTTTCAACAATAGGGTTCATATAAATAACATAGACACTACTTTTATTTCACATGTTTAACTTTGTTCCTATTTTAAAAAAAATTACCAATGCTGCACTGCACTATCATATCATATCCAAAAAAGTCTATAGTATAAGGGGGGTAACTCGAGTTGCCTAAAACCTGTATTTTTCGTAGAAACCTAGTCGCCGACGACCGACTGATTTATATCCATACATTTAGATAAATTATAATTAATATACATTAATAAGTATAATTTGGTATGAAGTAGCCCGCAAGCTTGATGCTGTTTAATACATTTTGCAATAAAAATGGCAGTGTCCGTCTTTCCGACCTCATCGTTTAACAGGACTATTTTCCAAACGCAAAAACCAGTAGAAAACTCACGTGTATTAATAAGATTTGAACAAAAACAGTTAGGCCTTACCTTAAACAATTATTACATTCAGCAAATATTAATATTGGTCTGATGGTTGATGTAAAAAGCTCCTTTCGAAATGGAATACCGGCAAGATTGTGAAAAGCATGAGAATGAGAATACCGGAAGCAATAAATTTTTCGTTCTTTTAGGGCGCCACCTAGTGACCATTGGAATAGCTACCGTTTGACATTTCACAATCAGCCTATGCTATGGGTGGCATATTATATGATAACAATAGCCAAGTTGAAGTCTTTTCATATCTAAATTATTTTGAATAAAAATGTCAATAGTGCAAGTTATCAATGACTGTCAATGTTAACTCTTTCATTGCGCTACCTGTTATTTATTTCCTTTTAAACAAAATTTAGAACGGACGGTTAGTTGAGTAATATTGTAGAAAATAACCGTCGTATAGTATCAAAGTATATAAACAAAGTTACACCTAGAAAAGAAACAACCCATTTTTAAAACTTAAATTCGTCAAAAAACACTAAAGCATATATAATTATACAATTGTATCAAACGTGACCTTTTCAAGGCATTGAACGTGTGTCATGCTCATGACAAATCAGGAGTCATATGGTACAATAATAAAACGCATCTATGTCCAGTCAGTTTTAAGAAATGAGTCGTATAGTATGCCAATACATTTCTTAGATATTGCTTTTATCTTGAGGCACGATCGTAGTCAAAGATTATGATACTCTGTGTTAGGTAAGTCTTGATAATACTCATGGTCTACCCGAACCTTAACTAGCCAGAAGTGAAATGCGAGAGGGAAAGACAGACATACCATATAGTTTTATACCCCAAAGTTTATTTGCTAGAATATAGAGAGGACGAATCCTTATTATAATTGGAATAACTTTCCAGCTGGCATTGTATGACTTTTATGATATGTATGATATTTGTTTGGATAAGGTTACCAAACCATACAGGAACAACCATTGACTTGATCAGTTCTTTGATTTTCGATAATCATATAAATATTTGGATTTAGTATTTAAATTTTTAATCACAATCAGTGGAGAGTCAAATAAAGAGTTAATTTGATTATGTGTTGTTTTAATTTTTTTATCAATAAAGTATTACATAAAGTTTACTTGTATGGAATAAAATTATGAAATTCTAATGCATTATATATTTTCATTTGACATATTTTATTTAAATTAAATGTCCAGAAAACATCGTATAATAATCACCATGGAGCGTCCCCGAACTGCTAGGATGACTGAAGTAGATCTGTTCGCCTTTCTTCAATTCAAGGATTGCTTGATTCTGATGTATGTTTATCATAAGCAGCATGACTCTTTCCAATCAACTTGTTCTTCTTCATCAGGTCCAGTGTTAGCCACTCGTTTTTTTCACCAGTGATAAAATTCATGGCATATTCGTATGTTCTTGTGCATGGAACAGTAAACACTCCAGTATTTGGGTCATAACCATTCCCGAATTTTTGTCTTTATAGCATCAAACTTAACTATAGTGTTGACATGGTCACTTAATGTTGCAAAAATGCTGGGTTTTTATAGGTTTGTTCGTTATCTAAAAAAATCAATACTAAAATGTAGATAAACCATTTATGTGCATCGTAAATGTTACAGCCGTACTAGTCGAGTACAAACTACCCTGTTTCTTAATATTTCTTAACAGAAAACTATTTTTGTAAATAAACATTTTATATTAAAGTGATTTAGCACCAAATACGGGACTTTATTTTCTGTTTATCAACGAAAAAGTATTTGCCTCACTTGACCATTATGCCATAAAATACAAGATAACTGCTAATAGAAACGGTCATCGATCAGAACAATTTGATCTGTTTTGTAGAATTAGATATCTTACTTTTTGTAAACCAACAAAAGATTTCAGTGTTAACAAATTTGTTGTTTCTACAACAAATGAAGAATGATTGCTTCGAAGGTGCGCTGTAATGATATTAAATTATTAAAATTCACACACAAATCTATGTGCTAAAGTATTAATGCTCGACTTTTGAAAATGGTTTGTATAAAAAATCGGTGAAGCTTTGACTCGAAGCGCTTTTCTGTACTTACCTCCATCGAATACGCTTAAAGTAAAAGCTATATAATGCCAAGGATGTAATAATAATGAAAGTAAAGTATAAACAGATAAACGAACAATTGTAAACAATATCAAACGACATTTATATTGAGGACCAAGAGATTTTCATGTATACAAACCAATATTGCAATAATTACATTTTCGATAGACACAATCATAGAAAGGAAAAAACTACAAAAAGTAAACGATTTAAACACAGCAACAATGATATATAGATACCAACTCCTGGGCAAGAACTCTCAGCCGATGATGAAGATAAAAACATCCATACTAGATGACTGAATCGCAATACCATTTTCAGTTGCTTAAACGTGCATAGTCACAGGAAATTTAAATAAATTTTGCCAAACTTTATAAATCCTTAATGTGAGTGAAGGTTGACGTGACCCGATCATGTAATGTAATATTATTTTGTAACATGTGTAGTTCTCATGAATTGTGTTAAGCTCAAATATAAAGAAATGCCAACAAAAAATAAATACCCTCAGAGGACAATTGTCGAACGTAAACAGATATTTGTTCAATCGGATATGCTGATGTTCATAATGTTGACTAAATCTAAATTTAAATAGTTATAAGTTGTTCTAGGTTTTCCTCTTTTTTTTTGCAATTTATCTTGATTTGTATCTTCTTAATGGATTGATGAGATTTGAAAATCGGTAAACTATTGTTGCCACTAATTTGTAGTGTTTCTCGTTTCCTCGGGCATAGTTAAATATAGCAGTGTTGGTTGTTCTGTTAAGGTCCTTATAATTTAATGCTCTATATCGTTTTTATATTTTTGACTTTCCGAAGGTTTGGTCTCAAGCTTTTTCCAAACACACACGGTGTACACGTGGAAGTTAAAACGTTTTAACAGCCGATTGATTTTCAGTACCCTAAGGAGGCGGTCACCCAGTAGCCGGTGCTTCGATATATATGCAAGTTTTAAAAGATTAATTTTGTCTGTTTATAAAACTGTATAATTTCTGTAACTCATTCATGCAACCTTGTCACTAGCGGTTTTGTATTTTGTGATTTTTATGATATCAAACGTTAGGTCCGGAGCGCACATGAGCGCCAGTAATGCAAGCACCAATGTCATACAGAAATCATATTAAGTAAACTGCATCAACTTCTTCAAAACACAGATCACGTCATTATTACTCTTTTATTTATGAATTCCCTTTTATTTGCATATGAACATAGAAGTTAAACACATTTTTTGCATACGTCATTATTACTATTAAAATAGAGAATATTACATTCATTATCTGGTATTATTCTATTTAAACACATCGTATCCCTGAGGCAGAAAACACAAATCATTTTTAAGACTTGATAATTCAACACTTTACTTTATAACATATTTTTATAAGAAAGATGAATTTCACTTATATTGATGGTGCATTAATAAAAAGCCTTTCTTCTATTGGTATAAGCTATGTTTAAACCAGATTATCCTGCCATTCTTAGGATTGCATCACAATCTACTTTCTTATATGTGGCGGAGCGCTCTGTGCTGTGCCCTATCAATGCCCCCTAGTCACCACTCTTATCAGAATAACGTTTGCTTTGTTTTGGAAAAATATTCATATTGGCTGATTGGTTCATTGGCTGTTAAACAAGTTATAGTTGTTGCGTTTTCATATTTTTGAATTCGAAAACGAATATTTTAGAGAGTTTAACTTTTGTTGTTCCATATATATTTCTGTTTCTGTTTTCTTAAAAAAATATGCATTTTTTATACCACATGACTTGATGAATTGAACCGTTTTCACTATTTATTCAATGAGAGGTTATGCGAGAAAAACGATGATATTATAAAACCTCAAAACCCATTAATTTACTTACAAACTCCCACACGTTTTACTTTTTTTTAAATTTTCCAACATGACGCATTGTTTTGAAATGATATTAGGTATCAAGTATTTGTTGACCGTATGCAATCTTCTAGTCACCCTGCTTATGTGTATCTTTTCTAATATAGAAGTTATCTTCGCTGACACGGAAAATTTTGTTTGCAGCTTATCTCATAAACCGATAGAGATATCACCAAACATTTTTTTCGTTTCTTGCGACATATCCCAACTTTGTTACGTTTAGATCGAACTTATAGATGGACGTTTCATACAAATTATCTCTCCTTAAATATTTGATATAAGGGGTATGTCTCTAAATCTCATAAGCCGTAAGTCGCTTAGAACTTTGACCTTTTGATCCATGATCTTGAATTGAGCTCAAGGTCAAATGTCAAGGTTATGACCTAGATTTTGACTTTTGAATTTGAGCAGTATAACTCAAAACTAGTAAAAGGAAGAGATAAAAAGAGTTGGTGCAAAATTTTGGGCACATTGAGGCACATATTTGTCACATGTGTCAGGATGTGTTATCTTAAAAAACTAATACCCCTTGAAATATTTCACAGATTTCTCAATATTGGTACATGGTACAGACATGAGATCTTTTGTGATGACATAGGGGACAAATTACCTTGATAAAGCTCATGCGGTCAATTGCAGAGGTCACGTCTTAAATTATGAACTTCGACTCTATTCTAAGGGTTTTATGTTTTTAAAGCTTTTTATAAAACACTTTATGAGTGTAAATCGAGTATGATTAATTTTTGTATTTACTTCTGTGGAAAAATGATTCTGTTGTTTTCTTATATATGTAATAGTTGAAGTCCTTGAAATATTTAATTTTACATAATTATACTTGTAATTTATTAATTTCGAGTATGAATATTTCCATTTATTTATAACATCGTTACAAATTCTTAACTAAATTTAAGTAGTCCAGTCTGGTGTAATCCAAACAGCCACGGCCAAGATGAAATTTATTATGAAGGTTGCTGTGGTTCAAAATAATGAAATAATGTTTAACAGAGATGTAAGATCCTTTGTAACCATATGTTTAAGCTCTCATCGATTTGTTTTCCTTCATGTGTCTGCTTTTAGGATGGTAGAACCGCCTTACATGTAGCAGCAGATAATGGTCATGCAGACGTTGTTGATGTATTATTGGAATTCAATGCTGGTGCTGATACAGAAACAATAGTATGTATAGATTAGTTGAAATGATTTAGGATATGTTAGTTGTATTATAAGTGAATAATTCGATTCTTCTAGGAAAGAACGTTTTAAACAGAGAATAGACCAATTTCAATATAACGTAAAAATGATCTATAACGATAAGATAACACTAGATTTTTTCAGTACACGAAACACTAGATCGAAATAATGAGAAATGAAAGATAACTTGTATAGAATTTTGAACTTTCTTGAGTAGATGTGAATTGTATGCTCATCCAGAGTACATGTTTTTTTACCCTGTAATATTTCTGATTATTGAAAATGACGTTTCAAAATGTTACCGTTACATGTAATAGTTCTAAATAGACGACAAAAACACGAACAAAATTTGTTTTGTCTCTACAAAAGATTACTTTGCAAGAGTCACAACGAAAGGTAAGCATTAATAGACGTCCTCTATATTGATAATCACACAACGTGTAAAATTGATCAACATAAATATATTGTTTCTTTCAAATTACATTTCCGGTTTTAAGTGGAGTTCGTGTTGCTCAGTCGTGAGTTTTTATGTAATGTTTTGTATATTGTTGTTTGTCTTTTCCTCGTTCATTTTTTGCCACGACTTTTTCGGTTTTTTTTTTTTCAACTTACGAGTTTTTAATTCTTCCTTTGGTATCGTCCACCTCTTTTGTACTTGTAGACATGTATGTTAAAGAGAGGCGAAAGATATCAAAGGGACATTTAAACTCATAAGTTGAAAATAGACTGACAACAACATGGCAAGAAAAGGAAAAAGACCAAAAGACAAACAACAGTATACAAACCACAACTTAGAAAACTAAAGACTTAGCAACACGAACACCATCGAGAACTGGGGTTGATCTCAGGTGCTCTGGAAGGGTAAGCAGATCCACATGTGGCACCGGTCGTGTTGTTCATGTAAGGACAAACCTGGTGATGAGTCTTATTCGGTAGGTCACATTCGGGGAAAGGAGGATGGGATTGCGGTTACGACGATTGGAACATATCCGTCGTCATCTGTGAAACAGATATTCAATAACGGTTAATTAACGAATGATGCGTAATTGTTGTTACAGAAAAATAAAAAAAAAGTTTTCGTATTTTACAAACATTATAATGATATTTCAGTCCTTTACATACGAAAACCTAACTGCAGATATTTAAACAATAAAATTTATGATATTGCAGA
This sequence comes from Mytilus californianus, assembly GCF_021869535.1. Taxonomy (NCBI): domain Eukaryota; kingdom Metazoa; phylum Mollusca; class Bivalvia; order Mytilida; family Mytilidae; genus Mytilus; species Mytilus californianus. The sequence goes on along the minus strand of NW_026262679.1, from coordinate 51,011,467 downwards.
AAGGAATGACCCCATTACATTTTGCAGCAACAAATGGACATGACGAAGTAGTTATGACCATAATTAAAAATGGTGCTAATATTGACGCTCAGAACTTTGTAAGTATAAATTGACACATACTCAAACAAAATCGTCATTTTTCTATATTTTCATATGTTTTAGTTTGATGTTAATCATATAAATAGAACAGAGTTTCGTTTAAATGAATGAAATTTCAAATTCAATTTTAATAAAAAAAAAAAAAATCTTCTTACTTTTATATTTAAGTGTACGTGATGTGTGAAATGAAACTATTCCGTAAAATAAACATAAGTATAGCAACTCATTCTCATTGTTCCCGTCGTTTTTCATTGTCTATCTTCATAATTTCTAGCAAACATATTGATGGATCTATATCAATGATAATTGTTCTCTGTGGTAAAGTTTTGTATCAAGACCAATTACCTTGTCATTTATGATAGATCTTGTTTTTTCATTCTAGCATACAATACATTTCCTTAATTGGTTCAGTTTTTGTATTTATCGAAATGATTTTCCAAAAATCGCATAAGATGGTACCCGTGTTGGGAATTATGTTTTTTTTTTAAATATATTAAAGAAAATAAATTACTGTGTAAATAAGTTACTTTGTACTTTTAGAGTGTTCTTCAAAGTTGTTGGTTAAACTTATATTTAATTTATTTCTTCAGCAAGGAAACACTGCATTACATTTGGCAACTTTAGGAAACTCCCGCCACATTATAGAAATATTGATCCAAGCTAACTGTGACATTAACATAGCTAACAATGTAAGTATGTCAAGGAGAAAACGTCGCATCTAAAACGAGAACCCTCACCAAAGAATTTTCACACATCATTTAATTACAGTGTACATTATAGAGAACGTGAGTAAAAATTATGACGAACATTGAATCAACGTCACTAAGGTGATCGTCGTAAAGTTACATAATTAGATATATACAGAAGCTCTCAAATGGAACTTAGATAGGAAGATTCATTAAACATATAGAGTAAACATTGAACGACATGCGTTGCGTATTACGAGACAAAAGTTTGTAATTAATAAAAGCAATACATTTTGATAGTCACAACAATATTAATATTTAATCAGCAAATCATTTTATTAATCATTTTGTATGAACGATACAGCTCCATTTCCATTCTCAATTTTATTTTATAGTTAATAAAAAAAATCATTTATTTCTACTAAATGGCTGTAATACATATTCAAGGAGCTACATTATATTTTCCGAGAGAAATGATATTATTTAATGTCTGTGTAATGACCGCTTATAAAAAGTATAATTTGATGCTTTCTCAGTTTACGTTTTCCTTAAATCCCTTTTAATGCAAATGACTTACCAACATTAACACATTGACACAGTCATGTTCTCGATATGATATTAATGAATATTTACCGCAAAAAGTATGCATGCTAAATGGCCCCTGCACAAAAATAAAAAAAAAAAAATTAAAAATTAATAAAAATTGGTAATCGTTACAAGTAGCATTTTATTAAGTTTTATGCAATTTATTTATCAGTTTAACTTAAGGGCTTACGATACAGTTACAGAGAAGGTAATGCCGTTGATCGTAAAATGATATTTTTCACGACGTCAAACTGTAATATACCGGGAAAAGATTCATTTTTTTGTCCAAAAATTTGTTACAAAAAAATAACACATAACTTGATCAAATTGATGTATACGTGAAATGGATAGCAATGGATAAAACAAAACATGAAGATGTGTTCAACAATAAAAATGTGGCAACACCTCAATGGTCTCCTGGTACTGTGATCGCCCAAGTTGCGGGATGTCATGGCTACTGTCTCTGGCCGGGTCAAACCAAAAATTTGACAGTTGATATTTGCCGCTTAAGATGCATTTATAACAAAGACAGGTTCTGAGTAATCGTAAAATAGACTACTAACACATTTGCATATAATAGCAAAGTCGTAAAGGGTAAACCCTAAAATAGAATTCGATTAAATAAAATGGAAACAGATACTAAGACAGTCAGTGGCGAGTTTCCTGACTGAATGCATATAACTAAAGTTGGACTTATATGAATTAATATGATGATACATTAAAGTACAATAAAGTAATGAGTAGGGAACGGTGGTAGTCTCCTATAATCTTCTTAGCCATAAATTGATGTTTTTTTTAAATATGTCAAGCAGTGATATCTTTAATTGCAAATTTTAAATAAATTGGTAATAGATAATGCAATTTTAGAAGTTCGTTTCTGGTCAATAATATGTATGATGCAATTTGAGAAGTTCGTTTCTGGTCAGTAATATGTATGTTTCCTGTAATCTTCTTACATGTAACCAAAAATGAATGTGAGTAAATAAGTCCAGCTGAAGTATTTTCAATTGCAAATTTAAAATAAATTGGTAATTTATAATACAGTTTTAGATGTTCGTTTCTCTTTACCAATATGTATCAAAATATACCAGGTAGTTTATATTTTTCTTTCTTCACAGCGACAGCAAACTGCTATACACGTAGCTGTAGAAAACGGTTTTCAGGAATCTGTTGAAGTATTGTTGGCTGGTGGTGCTAATCTTTCCCGTCGAGAAAAGGTATTTTTATTCGTATTTAAACATAGAATGATTTAAAGTAATATTCAGTTACCAAGGGTCCCTTTTCTACTAGTTATTGTTGTTAAATAAACATGTTTGAAAATAATCAACCAAATGGCATTGATCAAACAGCTCAAATTTATAACATCATTTATACATTTATCTCGATAATGCTGATGAATAAACATGTATTGAAGAATGAGTTTGTTAAAGCAGTTGGAAACATAGGCAACACATTAAATAAAAACATTTTATAATAAATTTAGAAATGATTGGCAAAACTATTATTAGAAAACTGCCAAGGAATTTGTAGATTGATGTCAAATAAAAGACATCAAATTTCAACCAACAACAAAATGAATTAAAAACCAGAAGCTAAAGTACATTAACATAGAAGGTAAGTACAAAACATACCTTTATTAGAAAAAAACCTTATCAAAGATATCAGGCTTATAGTTTTGTAAGCCAGATTCACGTTTCGTCTACAAAAGACTAATCAGTGACGCTCGAATCAAAAATTAAAAAGCCAAACAAAGTTCGAAGTTGCAGAGCATTGAGGACCCAAAATTCCGAAAAGTTTTTCCAAATACGACTAATGTTATCAAGAACCTATATGGCAATCGCCTATACCCCCATATGAGCATAAACAAGAACTAGACATTAAAATGTAGCAAATTTAGCTTATAATATCTTTTTATAGCTAGGAAAAACACCGCTACAACTGGCATCTAGAGGAAGTTTTGTTGCAATTGTTGATATGATAATCAAAGCTGAAAGATACTATGCAGTGACCAGGGTAAGAAAACAAAATGTTGAAAATAAAGAGATATATTAGTGTTGTGTTATAATGGAAAATTTATTAACATGTAACTTTCTAGCACTCCCTACATGATCTTTTCTGAATTGTGATAAAGAAAAACAAATGGTGATCAGAAATGTAACGACAAAGTAAAAACTCTAAAAATAAAACTGAAATTTAATTAATCGTTGTTAAACTTTTTAAATATTAGATATTAGATAAATTATGTTCTCCTAATTTCAAAATACATGAAAGCTGTGTTACAGGAAAATATTTATTTTTGTAGAACATGTAACACGACAGGTAACTCTTGTTCTAAAATTGATATTGTGGTAAGAACACTTCAATAATACCTTAAATGTATACCAGCCTGGTATCTTTACTGAGTTTTGTTTATAGTATTTCCTTTATTTCGTCCGAAAATTTCAGCCTATTTAGAGACACTCATTTTACATGTAATCATTAATATTGCTATACGAAAACTAATTTTGTCTCACACGAGGAAAATAAAAGACGGATGCTAAAGGTCAATGCTACATCATCTATTCTTTTATTACCATCGAATGAAACTAGATGTTCTGATCCGTCATAAACAGGATGTCCTTTGTAAACAATATAACAAATAGTACCAAACACGAGTAATCATAATTTGGTAAGTCGTTTTCTGAACATACATTTGTTTTAATGTATAAATATGAACCCACTACAACTTGATAAAATTAAAGATTTGTTCAATAGTGAAAAACAAAATAATTTACATAATCTCTGTTCTATGTTTTCAAATATACATAAGTTAACTTAGAAAAAGTAATTGGGGGGGAAGCATTAAAGTCATCTAAGGATCAAAACATTCACCTTTTCTAATAAAATAAAACATTTCTGTCAGTTAGAACATATCTTTTGGTCATGATTTAGACTTCAGTTTCCAACTAATAAAGTAATAAATTTTTTTAGAAGACACAAGTTAGTTAGTTAAAAGATGACTTTTGTTTTGTGGAGAACATGGGCAGTTACAGAAAAATATTTAATCTGTGACGGTCAAACTGCCTTAATGATTTATTACATAGAATGTACAAAGGTAATTATGAAGTGTCACTAGTTCTCCAACATAGTAGCGTCTAGAAGCTTTAGTTGTATCGTTTGACTTCAAAGGACTATGGGGAGAGGCCTTGATGGCCGAGTGGTCGTACTAGTCCAACTACTGTATCACTAGTCCGTCAACAATGAGGTTACGAGATCAAACCCTGCACGTGCTTGACTCCAATCTTGATTGACTAGGATTGTCAGTTTTCCCTCCGAAGGTCGGTGGTTCTATCCGGCTTCCTGAAAACAAACTGCACGACATAGCTAATAGTGCTGAAAGTGGCAAAACACTAATCAATCAATCAATCAATCAATCAAAGGACTTATGCATTAGTTTTGAGGTCACCATCACAAATAGGTTGACCGATACGATGTGTTTGTGTCTCAGCTCATTAGCTACACGTTTTTGGTTTAGATATAAGTATAGTCGTCTGCTCTGTTATTTTACGGTTTGTTTTCTATCAAGACATTTTGAGTGTTGATTCGCATGGCGGGTGATGCATTTATAACAGAACGGTCGACGCGCATGATCTCGCTGCTTTTGGAGTTAATTCGGAACCCACAATTATTTTGTTGCCTTGATTTGTCTCTTCTAAATCGATTTGCGAGATTTGAACATAGGTAGACTAATGTCGCCTTTATTCATCCTTATGATAAAAGTTTTTTTCTATTTTAATTTTACTTGCTAAGAGCACCATAAGGGGAACAACTACTTATCCTTTCACTATTCTTTTATGTTGTTTCATTTAGCAAAGAAATGTGTTTAAACATTGCTCTTTGTATTGATATAACAAAATTTCTATTTGGCGATGTATTGGTTGTATGTAGCAAAGAATAAGTCCTTGTAGAAAGCTGTTTACAAAAGATGAAGCTAAATACTTTCTGCGGAACAATAACTAGATCTGACACAACACGTATACATGGTGATAGGATATGAGCATAGTTATAACAATATAATATTATGAAACAAATAGTCATGCAAAAGATAATACGGGTGACCAAACATTCTATACATTCATAGCAACAAGAAAAGAAACTAATAATAGACCAATAAAGCATTATACACACTGGGATTTACTATGTATGATCGATCTGAATATTTTTGAGATGTTATCTGCTGGATTATGTATATGGCATGCTATAACAATGTTTGATACACTAGAATGCTAATACTGTTTAACTTACTGTCCATGCCTAATTTGTTTATGACCGACCTAAATATACCAGAAAAATTACTGTATAAAAATACGGAGATGAGACAAGGTTGCCAATGAGACATCTATCCACCAAAGTTCAAATAAAGTCAATGTAAGCCAAAATAGACAACCTAACGGCCTTCAACAATGAGAAAAATCCATACCGTATAGTCGGTTATAAAAGGCCCCAACTTTAAAAATATGAAAGAATTCAATTGAGAAAAATAACGGCCTAATTAATAACAAAACAGTTTACGAAAAACAAAAATGACAGACATGAACTAACGACAACAACTGAACTACAGGCTCCTGACTTTGGACAGGTAAATAAAGAATGTTGCGGGGTTAAACATGTTTGTGAGCGCTCAACCCTCCCCCAAACCTGGGATAGAAATGTTACAGCACAACATGAGAACAAACTATAACAATCAGTTGAAAAAGTAGTTCATATTTCCTATATTATGTTATATACTTCATATTCTGTATCTTTTTGATAGTAAATGCAGTTGTCAATTCAACTTTCGTCATTTAAATAAATCTAAAAAAGTTACTTGTTTTGCTGTTAAGTGGCAACTAATATATTACAATTCATGCTATTAGTCTAAATGATAATATTTAAAGAATAAGATATGATAAAGAAGAATATGTTTCAACACAGAATCACGTTGGACAGTAACTTTATTTCAAGTTTTCGCTATGTCAATTTGAGGAAAGCAAGAATATTATCGTAATAACAAAAATGCACCATCGATTTCCTCAAACCCTTATATAAACTAAGGAGCTGCTTATAACTAATTGCTCATATTCTTTTTTAAATATTCTTAAATTCAAACAAAATCACTGTTTTCTAAAATACTCGAGACAACATTTAGTAATACATAAAAGTCGCAAAAGCTCTTTTGGGGTTTGCATATGACCTATACATTTAGCAATGTTATTCATCTCAATTTCCAGAAATTGTAAAAGTCTTATATCAATTACCAATAGAGTGATTTTGTAGATCTTGCAAAGTCGTTGAACTTTGCAATTTTTCAGTCCACATCTCTGCATTGGAAAAACAAGATTGTCGGCAATGAATAAATCTGAAAGTGTATTGTAGCTTTTGTTCTTCACATGAAACGAAAAATGAAAATATAAACGTCACAAACTGTCAGGAAACAGATTATTTCATTAAAACACACCAAAATTGAATTTGATGTGCAAAGCTCAATTATTATATACGCTTGACTTTAGACAATAATTGACCAAATAAATGATTGTGAGTTTGATTTTGATAGTTTTCATTTAATGTGTCTTTTGTTTTTTTTGTGACTTTCAATTCAAGTAGATAATAAATGTATAAATTACAACTTAAAGACAACAAACAAAGTCCATAGTTAGTTAGGGCTATTGATATTATCTATTTAGGTCTATTATGTTTCCCAACTTAGGTAGGTATCGGCCTTCAATGATGTCCTTACCATTACCATGTAGTCATACTAATACCATACCATACAATATGTATTCGACTGCTTAATATGCGAGATCCTATTAAATATATCTTTATGAAATACATAAAAGACATAATTAAAAATACGAAGATATTACTAAGTCCCTTACCTAACACCATCAGGTTATACTCAAAAACATATGTTTTCGTAGAGATGCCATCCAATATCATAAACAAAATGTTCCTTTCACTTTTTAAATTTCTTACTTAAAAAGAAATACTACAAAAATATACGTATAGACTTCAAAAGAATCAAAAAATGATATGGTGTGAGCAAATGGATTTGTATGAAAAAAAAAACTAAGACTTTTCACTGATTAAAAAATGTTCCCCAGTTTAATGGTGAAATGGTCGTCGTAGTAACACAAAATTGTTTTAAATCATATTTGAAGGCGCAAACAAAACGCAACAACTTACCCATGAATAGATTGCTTATATAGCTGATAGTCAGGTATCAGCTGACGTTCATACGTGTAGAAAATTCTTTTGTAGTCCGTTAACGTAAGTCACTACCATATGAAGAGTTGTAAAAAGTAAATAACAGCCATAGTACATTAGCATCTAATATTTACAGGAATACATGGAACAGGAATTGGATTATGTTGACCCACATCAGTACCTTCGGACTCCAAAACATCCATCATCAACGCAAATGAAAGACATTTTATGGAAACTTGCTACCAAACAATTAAAACCAGGAGACTGGAAAAAATTGGCCATTCACTGGAAGTTTACTTCAGATCATATAAGATGTATAGAACACCAATACACTGGTATGACTTTAAATTGCCGGGTCAACACGTCATGCTCGACCTAAAATGACGACTTTGCATATATAAAAAATATAAAAATATTCAGAATTAAGAATATGCTGCTTGATATGATAATTTGTTTGCTATATATTGTTCTTAAACATTAGTTGTAGTACGTTAATTGTAATTGCCGTTTTTTCGGCCTTGTAAATATCTAGAAGGAAAATAAATACTTTGCATTGGTACTGATACATTTTATATTTTTGGTCTCTATTAAATTATCACAATCAAGTATCTTCAAGCACAATGTGTTATTATTCACAAATTTCAATTTAATCCAGACCTGACATTTTCCTATGTCAGATTTGTCCATTTATTCAGTAAAGGTATAAAAGTAAAGGCTATTTTTTGTCGTACAAATTGTTTTAAAAACCTTTTATGATTTTAATATATTATTAATAGGTACAACTAGTCACAGGGAGCACGGGTTTCGACTTTTAATGATTTGGCTTCATGGAGTGCGGAAAGATGAAAACGTAATCAAACTTTTATTTGAAGCATTAGTTGCCATAGACCGCCGAGGTTTAGCAGGTGAGTCGGGAAAATAGTAATCTAATTATCATCTTCACTAAAATCAAGATATAAGCGAGTAATTGGAATAATAATACTTTACTTTATAGAATGGATATAGATATCCTTTATTACTAAACTTACTTTTGATTCTAAAGGCAGTTAGGGAGAAACTTTTGGATCGCAACTGACTTACATAAATTCTTACTGTTGTAAAAAAAGAATAACAAAAATACTGAACTCCAATGCAAATTCAAAAAGGGGAAATCTATACAAACTGACAAAATCAAACGCTATCAATCAACGGAACAAGTGAAAACAACTGACACATTCCTTACCTGATACTGGCATTTTCCGAAGGATGATGGTTTAAACCTGATTTTATAGCTAGCCAAACCTCCCACGTGTATGATAGTTGTGTATAGTTCCGCTATACTGACAAAATTGGGCAAATTTTATTTTATTTTATATACTGAGTTGTTTGAGTCTGACAATGCTACCAAATTCAGTCCTACTGTGTTATCTAGATTTACGTTTTTCATTAATTTCTGTAGATATTCATCTGTTTGGTTTAAGTACATTAGTGTCTACATATAAAGATATAAAAAAATCCACATGATGTAGCTTGATGACGAACTCTGTGACAGACTTTTTAATATAATGTTGGAAATAGAATTAGATACAACTATTAGGTTTGCGATATTTGGTAAATGCATTTTCACTATTTGTTTATACTCTCCTACGTCCTTAAAGATATTTTGAAAGTGCATTTTCACTATTTGTTTATACTCTCATACATCCTTAAAGATATTTTGAAAATGCATTTTCACTATTTGTTTATACTCTCATACATCCTTTAAACACGAATATGAATTGACTATTTCTAGTTCTATTCTTTTGCAGAACTAATGCGAGGAAAATCAGAAGCTCGTTCACCGAAAGTTTGCATGGGAAAGATGTGTGCCATGTGTTGACTGTAGCCGAGGAAGAATTTCAACATTTATCATATTCCAACTAGAACTACTACAAAGTGATTACGAAGTAATTTTCATCCGAACATCACAATTATAACATACATACATAAGACCTAGGTGTCATTTATGGTTATGGATGCATATTTAAATTGATCTCAGCATATACTTTTGAATATCATTTGAGTTTTGAAAGAAAACTTGCATAATCTCATCATTATGCATAAACTTCTAGTCATCTTTTTTAATTGCTTCTCTTTTGTATGGAATACTTAATATGATTTTATTCATCATTTATTAAATGAACGTTTTATGAATGCCTAAAATGTGCATGTTAGTATATTATCAAGATGTAGTGTTAGAGAACTTTCCTTTATAAGGACAATTTCTGTATTTTACCGTATAATTTATCGAATGTGTTTTTATTATGACTATATAAACTTTATATTTATACTTACTGATTTTAGTTGGGATAAAGGGTGAGGAAATACAAGTTTGAACTAAGCCTGTTTGCACTATTTTATTTACATCTTATGTGCTGCTTTACTTGATTTAATGGCTTTGTTTACTATTGCAAGCAAAACGATTCCTTTTACTTACGACTTCAGGAGGAATTACCTATGACTTCATATTCGTTCATCTGGCAACACTTGTGCAGTATTCACCACAAGGAATAACTCAGTATAAAAAAGAAGATGTGGTATGATTGCCAATGAGACAACTCTCCAGAAGAGACCAAATGACACAGAAATTAACAACTATAGGTCAAGATAAAGGGGGTACGGGCAGCGTAAAGGGGGTACGGGCAAAGGTCTGCTTATATAAAGACTTCTCTTTTGTTAACTAACTAACTAAGGAAAAGAACACCGGTTAAGTACCTATCTTTCACAGATGATAGCGGATATGTTGCTAATGTCGTAAATACAATCCCGTCCCCTTTTCCCGAATTTGACCTACCGATTTTGTACTAATGTACTAACAGGAGCAACACGACGGGTGCCATTTGTGAAACAGGATCTGCTTACCCTTCCGGAGCACCCGATATCACCCCCAGTTTTAAGTGGGGTTCGTGTTGCTCAGTCTTTAGTTTTTATGTTATGTTTTGTGTCTGTTGGTCTTTTTCTTTTTTAGCCATGGCATTGTCAGTTTATTTTCGACTCATGAGTTTGAATGTCCATCTGGTATCTTTCGCCTATCTTTACGTACAATGTCTCACCATTAAAATACAACTAATGTCACCTCACGAAGAAAGAATGTATGCAAATATTCTATATACTAAATACAACCAAGCTTGTCTAGGAGTATTCACCCTATAGTGTTGTAAAAATTATAGTTTTACAAGAAATTCATTTGAACTATATTTTTATTATAGTGGGTCTGCATGAGGCTATGCAGATATATCTCAATTGCAATCATATCATTGCAAATGAATCATAACTTTTAGAATTGCATCTAAATGAAATTAACCGTTGCCCGTACCCCCGCTATCTTGAGCTTTATTTTTACAATTGTTTCAATAATATATAAAAAAGCGACAGAAGGAATCGCTAAATATGCCACACAATATAACAGACCACATCAACCACAAACACCCGGTTCCCCCAAAAATAAAACCAGACATACAAACAAAAGGCAATTAACTACGAACAAGAAATTATCCAGATAAACTTGAAATTATATAGTATCTTTACATGATTCATGATTAACATATAAGTAATCAGTCCAAAAACTTGCAACAATTGGTAATGTCCTATATAATGAACTCTCAATAATGTTCAGGGATAGTTATTTATTCAAAAGAAGGTCAGATAAAAAAAATCCACATAAGATTATAAAAAGATTCATTACAAATATAAATTAAATATCATCACAAATCCGAAAGTATGGCTGAATATAGAGTAATATTCTTTAGTTTATTATAGACTATATATCCGTAATAAGGTGTGTACAGACCACGTAAAACGAATCCCTAATGGTATGTGCAATTTATTCCTCATAATATATTTCATATAAAAAAAAAACATCTGGAGAAGCCGTGTCTATGTAATTTAAAAATTACCATTCAAAAGGTCCGAACAACCCTCTGTTGGTAGTCAAAAGTTTAGAAAAAAATGATTCATGTGTCATTCCAAAGTATGGGGAATTCGACTCTCAGAAAAATAATAGTCATTTGTGTACCAGCTTTAGTATGCTTTCACACTGTTGTTGGAATTGTGGAATGTAGAATCCCTTTTGATTTTGAAAATTAATCAGGTTTATCATTTCAGAGTTTTGGTACTTTGAACAGTCGTATTTGACGCAATATTCATACTCATACATATCTTTCTATGGAGCCATGGAATTGCATCTGATTAAATGCATTCTAAATATCCCATTTATTCCTGCAACCATTTCAATATTTACAATAAGGGCGTGTTATGCTTTTAATGCTGTGCATCCCAACTATCCTTGAAACTACGGATTACAAACCTGATTTCTGCCTTTCGAATTTATAGTCGAACGTGTTGTTTGTTTGTGCTTAACGCCATTTTCTGAGATCGTGGCTTCCAGTTTGCTTTGATTGAGGAAGCGGTGGTACCCGAAGGAAACGATCAACCTTGGCAGGAAACTGGCATTCCTCGACACGAACGGGCTTAGAACTCAACAACTCAGGTTGACAAGTAAATGATCACTTTAGATGAACTACCTTAGACACTCGCGGCCCCATTTATATGAATTGTGTCAAGTGTGGAGTTTTTGAAGTAAAAGGCTAAGTTTTACTATAAAGCACGAGTACATGGACTTTCTTTTCAAAGAACATTCTTTATCTTATCAAAATCTTCTGAAATATATTGAATTATTGTCTATAAATAATGTCAAAATATTTGTATAAGTACTAAATATTCATTACTAAACCAATGTGTGAAAATTGTGCTGTTTAAAAGAACAATATTCAGTTTATCAACCGTACAGCAGATTGTCAAATTTTCTAGCTTATCAATATAATGGTTTGATATGACCACGACCTTGAGTATGGTGAACCCTGTCACTATCTCCCATTTTATATTTGTATTTATTTATTCGTTTTTGTTTAAAGACTAAACAAGCAAGCCATCAAGTCATGATTGATCTGGTGCTTGCACTGAATACTAAGTTTCCACTAGCAGGACCATACATGTTTTGACTTATCTCCTTAGAAGTAAAATGTAGCTGTAAATAAATCTAGAAGCTTTGATCACGTAAACGAGTGTCACATTGTGATAGCTTACTATCTACTTTCACTTGTAACTGATAGAGAACACAAAATACAATTTTTCTATGATATTAACAGTTGATTTCACCATTATTTCTCGTTGTACGTATACTGTTGTTTTATAAAGTAAAAGAGAAACTTTGTTATTTATGGAAAGTTGTATAACGTTGATTTCATAAACTAACAGTTAGACATTCATATATGTAAATTAACTATCTTTTCTTGATTATTGAAAGGTCAGTTGAATTCAGCTTTGCCAAATGAGTTTAACTATTTGTCTGCATTGCATTTACAATGTTCAAATTTAGGGGTACACCTTTGTTATTCCATTACTTAACTGACTTAGTGAAATGTATAACTTTACTGTACATTTACCACATTCTGTTGCTCAGTTTTAAACCTATACGGATGAAATGCCTATTCAGAGTGTATAATTTTGAGACGCAGTTATTCAAATAATAATCAAGCTAATTTGACCAAAGAAAATATAAACTTTTCATATAACTTGGCGTCAAGTGAATGATCCTCCGTTGTTCACATTTTTTTCAAGGCTTCAATGAAACTAGTGAACTAATTAACTTAATGAGATTTTGGTGCCTGCATAGTATGAGAAGTATGGTAAGCTTCAATCTACTTTAAATGATACAGATTTCGCTCCGTTTGGAGTTCTTGCGATTCTTTCATGTTTTGTTTTACCTTGATTTGTATATTTCAAAAGTATATTATAGGTTGAACATCGGTATTCTCTCCAATTGGTAGATAAAGGGAATCGGGTTGTCTGCAATTGAAACTTGATTGAAAAAAAAATGTTTATTTTTTGAATATTTAATGTATTTTAGCTTTAACTGTTACTTTTGTTTTCTTTGTAAAAACAGTACAAAAAAAACCAACCAACATGCATTCATTTTATATAATAGCATTTGCACATTTGGAAATTGTTTTTCCCATAATCTGGATAAGCATAAAAGCAAAAAACTAAAAATCCAAAGGCATTAAATATATTAGAACAATACATTAAAATATGCACTATTGATACAATGCCAAAAAGACAGTAGAGGAACACATCTTCAATGATAAATTCATCATGAAATTAATTGTTCTGTCAACTGCAAAAGTTCATTTCATATACACGCGTTGGGACACTAAGCCCAAAGAACATATACCTTGTAATTTAACGGATAATAAGCTAGTTTTAAAATCAGCCTCAAGCCCATTTTCTGAATAAAACATGTATCACTTTGACCTGTAATGGTTTACTTTTATAAATTTTGACTTGGATGGAGAGTTGTCTCATTTGGAACTCATACCACATCTTCTATTATAACTATCAAGTCAAGAATACAACCTTAGATTTCCAGTCGTTCTGTTTTTGTCTCGCCTGCGACGAAAGTCTCAGTATGCGAGACATAGGTAATGCAATCCGGCGACGACGGCGTTAACTATTTGTTTAAAGCATATATTTCAGAAGGTAGAAGACCTTGATTCTTCATGCCTTGTGTGCAGATGCCTTTTGTCATGAAGATTCCGTCTGTCATATGTCCATTGTCCTTGACCTGATTTTCATAGTTCGGTGACTGCTTGAAAAAAATTGCATTTTTTTTGTTAAGTGAAATACGCACTTATTATGAGTAATAGGATAACTTTATTTGGTATGTGAGTTCCTTGTGGTCATCTCAGAACCAGAATCTATGACAAACGAGACGATTCTAATTTTGAAATTATGAATTTTCCCCCACCTTAGCAGCAATGTACCAACTTCACTTGCATATGAGATAAAAATTTCCCAACTCATTCGGTATTCAAGATCTTGCAGCTGCTACTCAGACTTTATAAAACGTCACCAGTGTCTGAGCAAAACGTTGATGAAGCAGGGTACGTTAAAAAATGTCTCGTCCTTTTTCTAAAAAAGTTCATCGAAAGATACCAAAACCTTGTTGATGCATATTCCATTTATACTTCATTGATAATACTTGGTGGTCTTGAAGTATAGATTCTAGGTACTAACATTCATCATCTAAATAACGTGTTCTTTTTATTTGTCTTTGTATATTTATTACCTTAACTATTTATTTCATTTTTGGTAATATATTTTTGACGTGGCTCGGTATTTATGCATCCCGCCATTGTGTTATTGTGCTTTTGTCATTTTTGTATTCTTCTCTTTATATTTTGGCTGATGTACGTTGTCTATAGAGTGTCTATATTCCATTTGTTTTTCTTTGCCGAAATAGTTACATGTTTTTTTAGTGATTAAGATTATAACACAATGTTGAGTCTGTACCCAAATTTTTGATATTTTTACCTATTATGTCTGATTGTTTTGCTCACACATTGTTGTCAATATAATAGAATTCTATGTGACTGTCATACAAGTGAGAGGTGAAGCTAGCTATAAAACAAGGTTTAATCCACCATTTTCTACATAAGGGAAAACCTGTACCAAGTCAGGAATACGACAGTTACTTTCCATTCGTTTGATGTGTTTGAGCTTTTGATTTTGTCATTTGATAAAGGACGTTCCGTTTTGGATTTTCCTTAGATTTCGTTTTTTTTGTCATTTTACTTTTTGCAACATCTTCATGTCCGTCAGGTAGAGTTCATCTGACCTCGACTTCATTCCATGGATCAGTAATCAAGATTAAATTTACGTGGTCAAGTCCGTTTTTCAGATATTATAAGCAATAGGGCCACTATATTTGGTGTATGGAATGATTGTAAGGTGTACATGTCAGACTGACAGGTTTTATCTGACCTTAACTTCAATTTCATGGTTCATTGGACAATGTGTAGTTTGTGGTTTCGTCTATTTCTTAGGTTCTATTAGCAATGACCACTATATTTGATCTATGGAATGATTGTAAGGTGTACATGTCTGTCTGGTATGGTTTATCTGACATTGACCTCATAGAATATCAATAATTATAAGTTAATGTGATACTTGTAGTAAAACCTTCATATTACGGACTTTCAACATTAATTCAATGATAAGTAAAACAGGTGAAACATATCAGCCTTATCGTTAGTTTTGGTTATTACTATGTGCATATCTTATCCAAAGCAGCCAACCCCCCCCCCCCCCTCAAAAAAAAAAATGACGAAGCACTGAATGAAGTGAAAGTTCTACACTTCACTGTATTTCAAGTCAAAAGCTGTTGTTCCTTGTACATGTAGCTGTACAAGGACTGTAATTAATCATAAGTTCAGAAACTTTATTAATAGTACAATACTCTACATATTCCAGGCAGACGTATGTTAAATAATTATATTAATAGTATTTCTATTTAACCAGGCTTGTTTTTGGTTGTTTTATTTAACGCAATTTTGTCCCAGGTAAGAGTTGTCTTATTTACACTCTTCCTACATTTTTTTTCATTACTACCTGTAACGTCTATGTTATATAGGCACCTACGTTTTAATATTGTATTTATATTGTGTCATAGATCAAATTGATTCGTTCAGTGTATGTTTACTTGTTTTATTTAAATGTCGTTTTGATCGAGTTAAATCATTTAAATTGATATTTTATAGTGTGTCTTTTTATGTTGTAATGTTACACTACTGTCTCAGGTTAGGGTGAAGGTTGGCGTCTGTTAAAACGTTTAAACCAGCTGCATTTTTATGCACCTGTTCTAAGTCAGGAGCCTGTTGTTTAGTGGTTGTCGTCTGTTGGTGTGGTTCATAGGTGTTTCTCGTTCCTGGTTTTTTATATAGATTAGACCGTTGGTTTTCCTGTTTTAATTGTTTTACACTAGTCATTTTGGGGCCCTTTATAGCTTGCTGTTCGGTGTGTGACAAGGCTCCGTGTTGAAGACCGTACTTTGACTTATAGCTGTTAACTTTTTATACATTGTGACTTGGATGGAGAGTTGTCTCATTGGCACTCATACCAAATCTTCTTATTTATATTGATTTCCTAAACCTTTTGTTATAGTTTATATCATATGAAACAGTCTGCTTGCTTACAGTTGTATAGACATATTATGTTTCTTAAGATGTCAGTATAATCATAAAGGACTAGATTTATGAATTATCAAACCTAACTGGAGTTACTGAATAAATAATTGATGTTGCCCTGTCATGAGTTTCATAAACTTACAAAAGTTATAATCAATCAACAAATTTACGTTTGAACGTATAAGGAGGGTTTCTTGACGTTCTTATTTAACTTAAATTGCTTTATATCTGTAACTTTGACCTGCCTGATGGACAAGGTAATAAATACTTGTTTAAAGAAAAAAAGGGAAAACATATACGTTTATTTATTTAAAAAATTTAAATTGGGGAAGAGGCATTTTTTTTTGCTGCTGTTTTTGTCTGTTTATTTTCGTTTTTTAGAAGGGCTTATGTTCCACATGTCTCTTATTAAGTTAGATAAGCAATAGCATAAGCTTTTAATGACTGTTATCACATCTGATTAATTCTTTCTGCTTTGAAAAACGTTGAAAATTAATTTCGTGTTTACGTAAATTGTTCCTTGAAAACAAGACAAAAGATGTTCAAGATAACATAGGATTCTTAATTGACAACAATTCTTATGAATTTTATTGATACATATACTTTGTACTTCAAGAAAGAAGAGCATTGGTCAAATCTGGAAAACAACCTCATTAAAGATACCAGTCTTAGATGTCATACTCTATATAAGACTCCGTAGAGACGCTCGTTTCAAAGCAGTTGGATTGACAAATCAAAATCATTTGCGAGAGAAACATTTACATTCATGAATACCAAACCTTATCAAATTACGAGTAGAAGAAAGTGTGAATAAGTAATGAATATCGTAACTTTTTTGTTTTTTGTTTTGTTTTCATCTTATATTCAACTGTTTTACTATACCTCATTTTATCAAGCTTTAAAAAAGTGAAATGAGAAAAATCAAATTAACGATACAAATTTATATTTGATGCACTTTACTCATATAAAATGACCAGAAAACATGGTAAAATTATCTCCATAAAGTGTCCCTGAAATACGTGGCTGAATGACATAGATTTGATCCCTTTCCTCCAATTCCAGTATAACCTGAAGAGATCCCGATGAATACTTATCATAAGCAGCATTGCTACGTACAATACTTATGTTGTTCTTCATCAGTTGCAGTTCTAGCCACTCCATTTTATCACCTTTGACGTAATTTACTGCAAATTCGTAGGTCCCATTGAGTGGAACCGTAAACACTCCGGTATTTGAGTCGTATCCACTCCCGATGTTTGTCGTAATAGCATTAAATTTAACTACGTTGTTAGATTTAAGGGTCACTGAGCGATTGGGTGGCTTTAAACGTGCAAAAAATGCCGGTTTTTTGAAGGTTTCTTCTTTTTCTAAAAAAGAAAAACCGATTTCATTATAATTTTAACAAATGAATATTTAGGCTATTTTATAAAATAACAGTTGTGTAAAATAAATATTAACAGGAGAGTGAGTGCAATATAAAATTTGTTTTAATGTGAAGTTTTTAAAATTCGTATCATGTTAAGTGTTTTGCATCCACCTGGTTCTCACAAAATATAGACGATCCGAATTATCTTCGACGGTCAAAGTGATCTCTTTGCCGTGTGGATCTTGTGGAAATCTTTAAAATTTTGGATAGTAACTTTTGATAGAGGCAATAACTATTTGTATATTATAATACTT
This sequence comes from Mytilus californianus, assembly GCF_021869535.1. Taxonomy (NCBI): domain Eukaryota; kingdom Metazoa; phylum Mollusca; class Bivalvia; order Mytilida; family Mytilidae; genus Mytilus; species Mytilus californianus. Next base: position 50,993,154 of record NW_026262679.1, on the reverse strand, counting down.
TACTTTAGTAACCCCTAAGGAAATGATCACTCGAAATTTCCATTTTAACGGAAACTGCGCGAACGCAAAATTACTGTTTCAGAATATGTACGTGGAAAAAATAAGCCCATATTTGCTGGAAGGCAATTGCGACAATAAAAATGATCTGTTTGGATTGTGCCAGCTTATTTTCGACGTATGACTTTTAATGTCCCTTTGATATCTTTCACCTCTCTATTCCTCATCAAGAGTTAATATCAAAACTATCATATTTGAAAAGGTTATTTTCATTCAGTTCTATGGACCTTGGGAAATTAGCTTTTCTCGATTTAATAATTTTTTACATTAATTTCTGAAGGAGTCAATAGTTGTGTATTATTTCATGACGTCGTAAGCTAGCAATGTCCTTTAACTTCACGTTCCGTTATAAAAGATGATGCCCTTTTACTGAAAAATTCAAAGGTTGGTGACTATGTTGAACGCATCTATCATGTCTATCCCATCGAACTTGAAATTAAGGATACAACAGTTTGGTTTGCCTAAAACCTTGAATTACATTTAAAAGATGAACACAACTGTACCTCAAAAAAGGTGAGTTAAGCTTCTAAATTGTGAATATTCCAATTCTGGGTAGCAACATACATGCAGCGCCTGCTTATGGAGTGTATATATATATATAAATAGCAGTTGATACGACTTTACATAGCTTGCATTTACAATCATGATCTCCTTGATAAAGGGTTGCTGCTTATAATGAAGTTTCTCAAGCAATAGTTCCCAGTTGTAAAGTTGAACTCATCAGTTTGAAAAATTTACCTACGCCATCTCGTTTTGGTTGACCTTTATGGAATATATGTTTCACAGATTACGACGGAGATGTTCCGATTGTCGTAGCCTCAATTCTGTCCCCGAATGTGACCTATCGAATAAGATGTATCACCGGATCTGTACTAACACGAACAACGCACCGGGTGCAACGTGTGAAGCTGGATCTGCTTACCTTTCCGGAGCACACGAGAGCACCTTCGGTTTTTGTTGGGGTTCGTGTCCCTCTTTTTTATGTAGTGTTTTGTAGACTCTTGTTTGTCTTTTAGTCGTTTGTCGGTTTTTTTTCCTTGGCATTGTTAGGTCGTTTTCGACTTATGAGTTTGACTATACCTTTGTTATCTTCTGCCTCTTTGTTTTAAACAGCCGAATCTAGGACCCAGATATGATATAGTCTATTTCTTCTTTTCTTATGTTGCGCGGATAAAATTAGGCATATCAACGCTAAATGAATGTTATATCAAGTTTGACCGAGCGTATCGTCGATCAAAATTGATAAAACGTTTGATCAAGAAACATTACTTTTGGTGTTACGATAAATATCTGCAGTCATATAATCAACAGTTTTGATATAAAATTAATTTCAGAAATGTAAAAAAATACAAAATTTGAATAAGGGTCTGATTGATGACACAAAGTGACAATGTGTTCATTTTCGTATCAATTAAGTTAATATTTTATGAAAGTATATACTTCTAACGTTGTGCTGTTAAATCACTGTCTCATGTAATTCTTAATATGTCTGTGCAAAGTCTAGAGTTATGTAGTGGTTGTCGTTGGTTAGTATCTGTCATCTTTCTTTGTTTGTTAATTGTTTTGTCCTAAATCAAACCTTTGGTTATCTCGTTTGAACTGCTTTAATTTCCATCTTGTCAAGTTTATATTGCTGTTTTTTCCACAATAAGTTTGCTTTCATTGTTGAAGGCTGAGGGTTACTTATAGTTGCTTACATCAACATCATTTGACTATACTGGATAGTTGTATCATTGACAATCATATCATACCGCCATATTTCTTTTATACTAACCTTTTTCAGATGTCAGAGCATGAGTCTCTGTAGCGGAACAGTTTTGTGTTTTCATCAGGACTTCATAAGTCTTCTCCATGTTCACTCTTAGTTCAGCTGAAATGAGTTTGTTAATTTATTAGCCGATGAAATAGAAAAAAACGCCATTGTAGAAAGAACAGAACATAATACAATACCCCCTCCCCCACCCAAACCAAACTTAAAAAATATAAGACGACATGTGAAGGGCAAAATGTGGTCTCCATCGATAAACAACAAGGGAATAAATGATAATTATAGTTCAACAATATTGAGCATGTTGTTTGTAATTTGAATTTTGCCAATCGCTTTCTAGGTAGAAAACTCTTATTCAAAATATAATGTGTCTAGTTTCCCCGCATACACATTTGCCCGATATATCTATCAAGTAACAAATGTTTTTGATGAATTTACGTAATTTTTAGGTAAAAATATAAAACTTTACAAGATTTTTTTTTAGCTGCAAGAACATGAAGAAACATGTACATGATTAAACTGATATTTATGTTTACTTACCATGCAATGTAAAATAAGTTACAGCTAGTACCAATCCAGAAAACACCAAACATACAGTCAGTGTCAGTAATAAAAATTTGAGCCATTGCTTCCACGACAGTGTAAGCTCATTGCCAATATTAAGCCTGTCGTAGATATGCTCGTGTTCTAATATACTGCTTTCTTTACAATCCTTCATTTCTATATTCTGGGAAGCCATATATATTCTTACACTGTTTTATAATTTTTTAAGTTATAAACGATTTCCCCCCAGCTTTCAATTAATATACAGTAACAATAAGGAAGTACTACATATTAATCAATAAACAAGTCACCATGTACGTTTGGAGTAGTAATTTTGAATAAAATAAGTCCCCGTAAATATGCCATGTAAAATAAATCTTGGTGTCATATGGTATGTGCTGTACATAATGTTTTTACTTATGGTAAATACTCCTACTTACAGGAAGTTCATACATAGAAGAAGTTGAATTTTTGCACTCATGAAGATAATTTTATAGTTACCGTTTATTTTTTAAATTTACATTTGATGATACGGTTGTTATGTCAAGAGACATAATAAGTCGCCATCGGTATTAATAGACCGACATGTCAGTAACAGATTCATTGATCAACTTGGCTGTATATGAAAAACCAATTTTAACTAATCAGTCAGGATTCAACTTTCGTCAAAATTATCTAATCCTAATTTTTTAATCGTAGAAATGGAAGCTATTGTAGGGATGACACGCTGTCAATTTAGCTCTTGAAAACCGATAAATTTATCCACATAGCATCATTACGATTCTTATATGGCAATTGTATTTTAAAAGACAAATGTATTTTATAGCTAGTAAGCATCATTTTATGTACTTTTAGGCCTTTAGTCAACTAAAAACTATTGTCTGATCGGGTGTCAGGGGGATTTTTCAAAAGTTAAAAAAAATCTTATTAAATATTTAGTGGTCCACAAGTAAAGCCTGTCGTCAAGTAAAGATTTGTCATTCAAATACACATACTCTGATGGTATGACTCATTAGAAAGGTATTTCACTTGACCCATATATTTCATTTTTTTTAGTACTGTGAATGTTATTATGTCAATCTGTACCCTAAATATAAAAAAATAATAGAATCTGAAGCGAGATGATGTATACATTTTGTTTTTGCTTTAAACGTTTTCAAGACAAACAAGTCAACTCAAACACGCCTGAACATGAAAGGGGTACTCGACTTTCTCTCTTCGATGAAATCATTGTTCAGTTTTAGGATTTAAAAAAAAAAAAACTGTCAGCGGGCACATAGATGCAAAATCTTTTATTTATCTATTTGCACCTATCACAATCAACTGTTTTGTGAAAATTTGTCTTTAATTTTTAAAAAGTTTACAAGAGGGGCAAAAGATACCAAAGGGACATTCAAACTCATAAGTCGAAAATACACTGACATGGCTAGAAAAGAAAAAAACCAACAGACAAACAATAGTACACAAAACACATCATAGAAAACTAAAGACTGAGCAACACGAACCCCACCAAAAACTGGAGGTGATCTCAGGTGCTCCGAAAGGGTAAGCAGATCCTGCTCCACATGTGGCACCCGTCGTGTTGTTCATGTTAGTACAAACGCCGGTAATAAGTCTAATTCGGTAGGTCACATTCGGGAAAAGGGGACGGGATTGTAGTTAATATCCGCTATCATCTGTGAAACGGATATTCCGTAACGGTCAACCAACTCGTGATGGCGTCCGCAAAATTTACGAAGGGATGATTTCAACTTCACCACTTGGAACTCTTGGTTTAATAGCTGCCTTGTGAGCAGCAACCCTCTGTCAAGGAAATCAAGATAGTAAATACAAGACCTGGAGTATCGTATCAACTGGGAGATATATACTCCGTATACAGGCGCTGCTGGAATGTTGCTACATAAAAATGGAAAATTCACAATTGGGAAGCTGAAATTATCTCTTTTGTTATAAAGTCTTGCTTTTAACCGACCCTCATTGTCAATTTCTAGATGTAAGTCAAGATATGAGGCAGACTTAACTGTATCAGTTGTATCCTTTATCTCAATTTCGATGGGATAGATGCGTTCAACATAGTTTTGAATTATTTAGTGAGAGAACATCATCTTTGTAGCGGAAAGTAAAGTTAAAGGATACTGCTTAATTCTTTTCTTTCTTCCTAATAAGTTCCTGCATGAAGTAAGCCTCATATGAATAAAGGAACAAGTCGGCAAGAAGAGGGGACACAGTTGTTTCCATGGGAATGCCGATTGTTTGTTGAAAAACACGTCCTCCAAACGTAACAAATATGTTGTCAACCAAGAAATCAAGCATCTTGATAATGTCAATTTCAGAGAATTTTTTGTTAGAATCAGAGTGATTTTTTACAAAGTAGGATTTATCCCTTCCTAAGACAAGATACTTGTATCTACGTTGGTCATTCTTTTTTATGAAACAAAGCAGGACCAACTCTTTAAATTTGTCTTTTTGTTTGAAATTGGGAATACTTGTGTAAAGTGTAGAAAAGTAAAATGTTTTAATACTATTACAAGATGAAAGAGTCTTAGATCGTATGTACTCTAAAAGATATTTGGATTTTTTTAGTATCCACATCTGATTCAAGCCACCTCTAAAATAGGTAGTTTCAAAATAAGTTTGAAGCCCGGCTTTAATTGCTGATAAAATTGATGTTGATAATTTAGAAAGAGGTTCGTGGAGCACTTGAAAGACCCAGCAATATACCGTTGTTTGTAAGGACACTTATATAGTTTAGGTATCCAATACAGTGATGGAAGATTCAGTTCTTCATCTTTGGTTGAAATTCCAAAGGAACATAGAACAGACCTCTATTATTATCCAGGATTTCCTCTTTAGTAAGTGTCGTGGGGGTATATGTCAAATATCTCGAAGTTCTTTACTATATTTTAGGTAAAAACACGTTATAAGATGTACAAAATCCTAAATTATACACATACATTTAACTTTTAAAGCCAAAAGAAACAGATGTAAACAAATCAAATCAAATATACCAAATTGGCATTTTTTACCGTCTTTAATAAAGAGTTCCATTTCTTGTGTTTAAATTTCAACTTGATATCAGCTAGTTATAAATCTGTTCTTTTAATTTTGACTTATTTCGTATGCATGATGTGTCTTCGTTCTGCAAGTATCTTTATATTGTTGCATTTGTATTCTAGATGACGCGATATACATTATATTTGTATTTCCACTATTTAACTCCAACTCTTAAGTATAGGTATTTTTCATTTTTAACAGTCTTCATAAACCACGATTGGCATTGTTTTTATACTACTTTGTGTTTTTTTGTTGATTCTTTTCATGGCAAACCGGTACCTACAATGAATGTGCGATGATATATTTGCATCTTTAAAACATAAATTCATTGTTAGTCAGAACTGTTAAAAATGAGTAAACTTTAAGTAAATTAAGTCTTTTATATAGTCAATTTAGAAAGAATAGGTAAAAGATGATTTATGTCATGCATTATTAGAATTTAAGTCTTGTACTTAAATTCAGTTATCACGGTGCGCTGTACCCTATTGTTTTGTTTGGTTATTAGTGAGTTTACGTATACATTTATACCATAATCTCATTGGTGGTTACTGAACCTTTAAATCTGACGTAACGAGCCTTTTTCAATTTGGATCCAAGGAGGAAGGCAGGAGACAATTGAACTCCAATATAAAACCAAAAGAGATTGATAATCTTAATTATTGTCAGGGAGTATTGATAAATATTTAAACCTTTGAAGAATATTTGTTGGTTTTACTAACGCATTTAAGGTGTTTCGTCATAAGGTGACGTTAATTATGAATTATTTTTGAACGTGTGCTGACTGAAATACAAAAGCACATGGCGACCGCATGGAAAAAGAAGCGAAAAAAAAAAAAGAATTTCCGAAGATTATTACCAAGTTAATTTATTTGACTATTGGATTTTATTTATATATTGGGCATCCTTTCTATAGTTGGTACACTTACTCAATCAGATGTATTGCGCCGATGCCTCCCCCCCACCCCGTCACCACACCCAATTTCCTTTGAATTGTACCTGTGTGAAATTTATTGGCGTTTTAACCGGTTAGTCGACCGAAAGTTTATCCGACTTAACTGTTCAATTTGACAACATTTAATAGATGCATTTGATTTTTGTCTATTACTTGGTCGTTGAAATGCAGAGTCTTAGTATCCATCACGCAGGTACTAAATCAGACATTCAATATGGTGATTTACATGTGCAAATTAAAATTATTATATTCTTGCTTGACAACTCTATAAAATAAAATGTGAGGCTATTCTTAAATGCCTCTGCATCATCTTTATTTAAGTTTTTTTTGTTCCAGCCTTTGATGATACGAGAAAAGAATCTGTATTTGTGAGTGTTGGTTGTTGTTAAAATATTTCTGAATTTACCTTGGTTCTATATTATCTGGCATATTTATGGCTATTTTATGATGACTTTTTATGTTTTAATTATAGTGCCTTAAGTTATGAAACACCAGAGCTTTTTGAGTTTTTGTCTGGTTTCTAATGACGGTAATTTCAATTCCTAAAGTGACTGATATAATGTCTACTGTATTTAATGTTGAATGAAACTCGCTGATCTTTTTTGCACTATTTCTAATTTTTTTATGAGATTTTCCTGGTATGGATTCCAAGCACTTCTGGCGATACTAAATTTGATCTTTCAATAACTTTGTATGCCTTATTTTCCTTTCTTTCGGGAGTATATTGATATTTCTTCTCATGAAGCCTAATGATTTATTTGCTTAAGATACGATGTTATTGATGCGTATGTTCCTTGTCAGGTTGATGGTGAACGGAACTCATGAATATGGGGTTTGATCTACCGGTATTTTCAATCTGAAAGGTTAAATAGTTCAGAAGTTATGTTGTTTCGGTAAATCTTTCACAAATTATTCCAGGAACTATTTAGTTTTAAATCTAAATAGACCAAGAATATTAAAGGTCCAAGTGTAAAACCTTATGGAACTCCAAAGTAACAGATACATAACCAAATTCAATGGTTCTTTTAAAATTTTTGCATTATCCGAACGAGATAGAATGAACCATTTTACAGAGTAAAAGTAAATAGCCGTAAGATTTCCATGGTCCAGTACCTAGCACGACTTCATCATTTGGAAAAGGTTTTAGTGGAAATTAAACATCATGATCATTGTTCTTTTTAGGTTTTACGTAATTCTGGAATTTCTCAGATTAAACTTGTGTGCGAGGATTCTGGTTTAGCATCTTTTAGCAGTTTTCTATTTCATATTCGTTTGTAAGGACTCAATACTGCATCGAATTTTACAGATTTTTAATATCATCTTCATGGCACCCCAAAAATATTTTGCTTTTGATGAAAAAATTATGTTTTTCTAAGATATGTTACTCTATCTTCTATGCATTCATTAGTGATCATTCAAATATGGGTGTCATTGACTAAGGATTAAGAACGAGTTTTTATTCATAACATTGTTTTGAACAAACAACCGGTCACAGCCTAAATAATTATTAATTTATCTACCTAAATTTTATTATAATATAATTCTGCATATGTTTAAATTTTGCTGTTCGTGTTGTAACTATTGCAATGAATTATTTTTTTTTTGTGGTCAGTTTTCAAGATTCACTACCGGCTGATCAACACAGGATTGAAAACCTACTACTGGGCTGATATAGATTTTTAATAGGACACTTAAACGTGTACTTAAAAGAAAAAAAAAATAAATAAGCAACAAGCCTGTGGCTGCAATTTTTAACTGCGAAGATGACATACATCATATAGTCAGATAAATTTGTTTTTGTTTAATATTATTCATATTTACGGATGAGTTGTTTGTGATTATTAACTATAATCAAATCTTGCATTCATTTGGTAATTTGTTTCATGATTTCATTATAAATATATTTGCAATTCGGTGAGCTAGCGACAATCTCGGTTTCAAATGTATATATCAAGAATAATGAAGCTTATTCACTCAAGATTTGAACACTTTGATTTTTTATTAATGTACGAGTACAAATAAGACGATACGAGTCAAAAAACCACGAGGCATGCACGTTCACCAAAACTCTGACCTTTTGTCACGTGACCAATGTCTTGACCTTAGAAGCCATTAAATCGTTTGCCGTCCAACTGAAGAATTTTATAAATGTTCGTATTTTTTGTTGACAAGCAAAACACATCAGTATTGATGAGCTAATTGCATTAGAAGCTTGTGAAACTGATGTCTAAAAAATTTTAATCTTTGCTGTATATTGATCCTGCACATTTAAAATCAAAAGGTCTTTCAGGTCCCCCATTTTCGAAGTGTTCCACAAAGTCATAAGCACGTTACAACTTGCCAAAATGTACTTTGTGTTTACAATTTCTGTTTTGAATACACCAGTCTGCTCTTCTCACGTGAGCATTTGTTAAAGACATTGTTTTTTCGTGAATAGCTTGTCTGTCCAGGTCAAAAACAAACACAAAAAAAATAAAGCTAAATATTTTGATGAGGTAGGCATCTTTTTTAAAAAAATTATACAATTTCAAGAAAGGTCGTCTTGATTTTTGTACATGTATTTTTCGATCGATGAACATTCAATGTTTACATCACGATAAAGTCCGTTTGAATTTGCTTAGTGGCTTGCTTTCAAAGTATTAATCTTTGCTGCATATCAATCATTTCCTTTAGAATTTCCCCCCTGAACTTTTCTGATTTAGCTGCATAGTATCCGGGTGATTAGCATATTACAGAGAGGTATACAGCCGGTAGAAAATAAATTGAAGTTTGTGTTCCAGGAATTTATTTGCATAGCAGCATTTTAAACCAATTTTATATGAAGCTCCTATAGCTTGTCGCACTTGGCGTTTGCTATTTACAGAAGAAAATAACATTAAATGGAAGTTTGTTTTTATTTCAACTTATTTATAACTGGTAGCGTCCTGGATAAACGGGACAAACATTGAAAAAGATCTAGTTTCCAGTGTTTACAGGGGAGATCACATTTTGTCACTAGGTTTCTAACTTGAAATATTAAATATCAATATATATACAAATTCATATTTATATTGTGTTACAAAATTCTAAGTTTAATTTTTAGCAATTATGTCTGTTTAGCTGAGACAGTAAGTAGGAAAAAGCAAACTACACCAATAACTGTCAGTAGCAGCTTCTGCAAGAAAGTCAACGAAAGGCTACCAGCTATATTTGTACATGTACCACATTTAAAAGGCAACTACATCTGTTATAATTCGGGGGTACATAGTATTGCCATTTACCACATTAGCCTTCTTCAACCGAATGTTAAATACAACTGCAGAGGTATAGTCCACTACAAGTATAGATAATCCTATTTTAACACCGGAACCAGTCGAGATCGTTCATTAGGTAATGTAACCTTATTCAGTCTTATCAAATAACTAATGTTAGCATGCATATTGATAAAGCTTTAAATGTTTCTGGAAGTATATGAGAAAAAGTTGTATAATGTCAAATATTAATTTTGGTATATTGTTTTAGAACAATTATTCAAAGCCGGCTGCACGTACGCTAGTTTTAAATTAGTTCAACAATACACAAAATCAATTTCGTTTCCTTCATTCAGTAATGAACATCTGTTAAATAAATGTACATGTCTATTTTACAGCTCATCCAAATGGACCCAGAATCTACTAAAGTACACGACAACTGTTCATTTAGATGCAAAGCGAAATATTAACACAAAGTGGTATGATGATCATGAGCAATTCGGGTTACGTAAAGCATTTGATCCAGCAAGTCCATGCGTGATATTATTGGCATGCCCTATTTGGGAATATTTTCTGCTGTTTATCGTGCATTGTCGGCCAATGCTAATTTGTATAAAAGGTTGAAGAGCTGATTTTTCATAAATGATGGTAAATGTTTCAATACTTTCTGTCATAATAATGTCGAAGTCGCAGTTCAGTAAACAGTTTGATAGTTTTCCTCCACAAATAAGAACTATTGATTTGGTTGAAGATTGTGAGACATTTCCAGAAGTGAAACGATATTAAAATCGATGGGGTACATCTGTCATTTGTCGGAAACAATAATTTTTCTGAATACATAACATTTACAAAAAGTAAAAACCTGAAGGGTTAAAATGCAAACATAATATCCATGTACACAGGAAGCATACAATGCATGAACAAAGTTCTAAACAAGTCAAGTTAATATTGATAATTATACATTATCATTATATAATAAGTATATAGATAATTGATCAATGTGGACCTTATTTTCGTCACTCCATGGATTACTTTTATTATACAGCCACAAGTCTTGGCAAATATCTTTATCAGTGATCTTTACTTGGATCTAAAATAGTTTACAATTTGATTAGAGCTGGTTAAAATTAGAACAATGGGCTTTAATTGTGTTAAATAATGGACTTCTAATATCACTGCTGATTTGGCAATGAAGGAAAAAGTGTTCCTCGTCTTCTAAAATTTTACAAACTTTACACACTCTTATGTTCTCTTGGATTTTTTTTATATCGACCCAAGGTGGTTTTGTTGCTCATGCATAAGGCAGTTGGTAAGTATATATATTTACAACTACTGAAACAGAAGATTGATATAAAAATATAAGTATTATTAATGATCTGACTTGTATAATTTAAGTTACATAAAATGATTTTTATTTTTTCAGTTTGAAATATTTTGATTATTGGTTAATGTATTTGGCACACAGCTTGGCAGCGAACCCCCATTTTATGGCGGTTGACATTGTAACCAAGGTCTGGTTTCAATGTCAATCTGGCATAATTCGATGCATCAAAAAACATTTCGTTTTATAAATAGTATCATTCACTACAGATGAACAATGTAAGGGTTTTGATCCCTCACCTGTGTTCCCACGGTGATCCAAATTGTTCTAATCTTATATTCAGTTACCACAATCTGTGGTAGTCATTTATATATATATTTGATAGTACGGTTGCCATAATCAGCGATATGCCGGTAACCTCATATTTTCAGATATACAAGTAACAGTTAAATTGCCAGCGATCTGCGGCACTTACATACATTTATATTGAGATTACTTATATACAATATGTATAAATCTAAATAATATTAAAGGCTGTGGCCAAATACTGCCAATTTGTTGTTGGGTTTTAACAAGCATCTGGGATAACGTCATATTGAATGACAAATTTCGTATCTCATCTCCTCTCTATAAACATTGGATCAGTTTGTCATTCACGAACCAGATTACAAAATAAAGTAAAAAGGCGTTGTGTAAAAAAATTTGAAACATATAACGACCAAAAACGTTAAGAAATGTACTTTTGAATTTTATCATTTAACCGAATTAGTTAGTTTACAACACGCATGTAACACACATGTATTGTATCAGTAACTCTGTTACAATTACAAGGTTACACTCATTAAAGTCAGTTACATTAGAATAATATATGAAGAAGCAAAACAGCAAGCTTTTGTTGTTTGAAGTGTACATATTTCCTATTATACAAGGATGTGCTTACGTCGATTTGTTACGTCCTGATTCAAAAAGTTGATTTATAAGGATTTAAGTGTGACACTTCTTGAGTTAGTTTCCGATATTAATGTTAACATTTTTAATTTCAATCCTAGCACTTTAGGTTATTTTGTTTGATCAGCTCTTCAACGTTTGTATTAGGTTTTGGATTAATAAATAGTTTGGCCTCGAGCATCACATAAGGGACAATAATTATCGAAATGCGCATCTGGTGCCGTAAAATTGGTACCGTTTATATTATTACTGTAATGTTCCTTGTAGATCCTCTATATCTGCTGTTTCTTGTCATATTTCTCTAGTTTATAATATAGAAAACAACTCAGTATATGGTTGTGCATTCGCTACACGATCACATTCAATATAACATGTGTAATGTGTCTACAAGCAATCCTATATATCTTAATTCGAAATCAAACAATGAAGTTAATCCAAGCTGGGGATAGGGTATACCCGTAGGACGGGGGTATCAAGGGATATTATATAAGTAGAAAAAATAACTTATTTGACCTCACTGAGAAACGTTGCATTGTTTAACTGCCCCAATATAATAACAATAAGATTTCGCTATGCTTAAGACTTCGCGGTAGCCACATGTGGAGCATGAACTGTTAACCCTTCCAGATCACCTGACATAACCCCCGGTTTTTGAAGGGGTTCGTGTTGCTCAGTCATAGTTTTTTATGTTTTGTTTTGGGTACTGTTGTTTGACTTTTTGTCATATTTCGTTTTTTAGCATGGCATTGCCAGTATGGTGTCGAATTATGAGTTTTAGTGTCCCTTTGAGTTTTTTTTTAGCATAGTTTGTCAATACCAACGACTGTTGCTCACTAACCCGTTGCTAAGCCGCATTTTGATCGTGTTTTTTATGAGAATGTTTTGTTATCGTTGTTTGACTTTTCGTCGTTTTTGTTTTTTGCCTTTGTGCAGTCTGTATTTATTTTACCTATCCTTTTTTATTGCCCCTTGGTGAAATATATCACCTCTCTCGTCTATATCAAAGAGGTTATTCAATTTTTGTGAAGAAGAACATTTTTCTTTTATTTCTTATTTTGTATTTTTGAAAAACTGTTAAATTATTGCTAGTAATTTAGTAAAAACAATTATAAATTAGAAGCAACAGTAGTTTAACGATGTTAAAATATCATAAATCCATTAAAACGATACAAATCAAGATTAAAAAAAATCCAAAACAAAACAAAAAATAAGGGAATCGCTAATTCGGAAAGGAGCGAAACCGGTTGCGACAAAAACAGGAATATATAGGCAAACCATGTTAAGTGTATTCTAACATGATACCACATCTGGTAGACTATCAGTCCCCGAGCGTACTGACTTAATTTATAACAAACCTTTCTAAATTTAAAAATAATTCAGAAACTTAGATTTCAACTCCCTCAGGCAAGGTTGACCTTTAATGTATTTGGGTAGTATTTTTCGGTCCTTTGTGGTCATATCGTTCTTCAGATGTTTCGATTCTTATATATCTTGGCTTTCAAATGTTTAGCTTTGAGTGTTCCTGATGAAGGTAAATTTAGAAAAGCGTTTCGAGCGCAAAAAATGCATAAAGTGTTATCTTCACTTTTTCTTAACTAAATTTTATCATTGATAAAATACACAACACAATAAAAAGGGGGGGGGGGGGGGATATACCCAGGGATAACAAGTCGAAGAATCGAAGAAATACAAACAGTATCATGGTCAAAACAAAACCTACGAAAAAACAAAGTTCATAAAAAACTTCATTCATGAATGGGTATAATAGTGACACCCGTCACGTTGCTCTCGTTAAAATAAGTTAATGAGCCATATAAGGTAATAAGACATCATGCAGCGACATTTTTAGCCAGCTTTTGACAAATCGAAAGCAGAGGATATTATTTAAAGTTCATCAAAAGCCGCTTTGTGTGTTTTTTTCTAAGATTACTAGGTTTCTTGATGTTTTAAAGCAGAGGATTTCCTTGTTACGATTGCTTTATTTACTGGTTGATAACCATTTTCACAGAACTTAATATTTTAATGGGATATGTGAGTTTTCATTTCCTACATGATGCAATATATTATGAATTTATTATTGCATTTAGTTTACACATCAAATAGCGAGTATGTTTTAAAAAAGGAACTCCATATAACTTCTTCTAGCTGATACCATGTATTCCATCTGATTTCAAGTCTAATTGATGTCAATCATTGCGGTCGTATTTTCAAACATTTTAGAATACTGTCTTGCTAGGTCACTGAGAGGTTCGCCAATCATTTGATGTGAAATTTCCAGAGATGTCACAGTCAAAAACATGTCCAAAAATGTGCAAATGGTTTAGGATGGATAATAAAATGTAACTGTTCATTAATAAGTGCAGTTTAATTGGAATCATTTGTGAATTTTACTTAATCTCAGCTCTTGGATTGTAAATGCCATTAGAACAGTTATAAGATTTTCGTGTTTTGTCGAATTTAACATTAACTTTTGGTTCCGATTAAAACCGAACCACACACCGTTCTGAGCTTCTATTTTTTCATCGGTACATTTCGATAAAACATGATCTTTTAGCAAGATCGACGCCATGTGTCTTTTATGATTGCAGAAAAAAAAGGCTAAAATCAGCCACCCAGATATAGCATATGAATGCACGCTTATCAATAGTTGACTGATGATACGTCAGTATGTTAAAAGTAAAACCACAAAAATACTAAACTCCGAGGAAAATTCAAAAAGGAAAGTCCCCAATCAAACGGCAAAATCAAAAGCTCAAACACATCAAACGAAATGAGTAACAACTGTCATATTTCTGACCCGGCACAGGCACCCTCCCATGCAGAAAACGGTGGACCGAACCCGGCTCCACAGCTAGCCAAACCCCTCACCCGTACGACAGTCGCACCAAATTCCACCACACCGACAACGATGCGCAAACAAAACAAACAGACACAATAGGTAAAAATGTCAAAAATAGGGGCAATAAAGTGTTGTAGTTTAATATGTTGACTGTGAATTCATAAATTCTGTGATTCACAGCTGTTCTCATGCGATAGAAACAAAGTAAAAACATATCTCGATAAAGAACTTCTAGAAATAAATAGGAAACATCTCAATAAACAGAATATGTTTCCGTAATTTAATGAAGCAATGGCAGTTGAAAATATTTCCATACTTTCCGGTACAGTGTTGATGAGCCAATCAAATTTTCTAATGACCTATTTTCGATAATCATTCAAAGTTTTGGATGGCAAGAAACATTTGATATCTTGGTTGTATGCATCTTTAAGGAGCTTTATTAAGGTCGCCTTATTTGATACAGTATAAAAGTCTTCGTAAGCACACCTTGAAGCAGGATATTATATTGCATGGTGTCCAGATAGATAAATCGTATTCTTCTGAAATCCAAAACATGAGCGTTTTATAGAAATACGAACATTGTAAACCTTTTCAATCTTCGTGTTTTTCTATAATTTCTTTTAAAAAGATCTTTAACAAAGCATAGCATAGAAATTGGTTGTGGTTGAATTAAAAGATAAGAATTTTCTCTGCTATGGGAAACAATATTCGCCAGTTGAGGTTTTCAATGCTTGATTCTTTGCAGTCAATCGTAACAAATAAAACGCCACATTTGATTATTTTTTTCAAAGTTGTCAGCGTTATGCCATGCTGCACGTGGTCTATGGATCCATGGTTGTGCCTGAGATAACCATTTGCCACATTTAAGACAATGTGCAAAATCATAACGTTCATTATAATTTTATATACAAGGACCATGAATTGTATCAAATCTTGGCGCAACTTGCCTCATCCTTTTAAGGTTATGCTATTTGTACATTTCACTTGATAATAGACTCTTGAATCCTTCAAACTTCAAGAAACGTTTAAATCTTCCATTGTTATCTTCTATACGGTTATAATTTGTAAGTACACGCAGTTTTGGAAAATAATGTGGTGTATCGTCTGTATCCATTATAAGGACTACCTTCAGGCCTTGCACAGCTTCACTTTCGGATTCATAAACTTCAAAACGGATATCAATTAACATTATGTCCACATCACTTCCACTCAAATTTAGCCCTTCGTCTCTACTTCGCTGCTTATTTCGGGAAAAAATGTAAATGCATTTTGTGGGTGATTGTAGATATTGCAAATAATGAAACTCAGTCGTCTAGTCCGTACATCGACTTGTGTTCCAATTTTGTGACATACGTATTAGTAAAACAGCAATGACTCTCTTCTACCCTGTGCCCTTTTCCTTAATGGATGTGTGTTCCTGTAAAAGATGAACAACGATAATGTGACTTTGTTTGATTAACAAATTATGCTTACTCTACAAAAGTCCGTTTACCGTTTTAACCGATTGTAACCATAAGCTACTACTCAGTAAGCAAAAGGCTAAATCTTCGCAAAACATATACTGTTGTCGTTTGTTGCTTTAAATCATATTTCTATTTCGTTTATTGTTTGTACATAAATCTGGCCTTTTGTTTTTGAGCTGAGAATGAAGTCAGATCTATCATGACTTGAGCTAAAAGCAGACGAAGGGATAATTGTATGAATTAATGATTCTTTTTTATTCTACACCTGAGTCAGCTGGATGTCACCCTCTCCTGTTGAACAAACAAAATTCAATAATTTGAAAAGACAATAATTAAAAATACAATTATACAAAAGACAAAGATGTTAATTTCCAATAAAAATTAAAAGAGAATTATCTAAATTTAATATGAATAATTTGAAAGACAATAATAAATTAAATAATGCATGGTCAAAAAGATGACAGAGCAGATGTTTCCTCTTTAACAACATTGTTAACATCAATCTCGCCTCGGTTGACGAAGTCTTCTCGGGGTATCCAGCTATCTCTAGCTCTCTCGGCACTAACCCAATACCTTTAATATAATGAAAACCGCAATAGATAAAACTCGGGGTAACAATCTGCACTACCTTAACTTTATATGTTTTGTATATTTTAGTGCCGACTTAAGCCTATTAAGTACGACACGTGTTTTAAGATTTTGAATGTATCACTTTTATCTGGAACAGATTAGTTCATTAGGTCTCATTTTGTGTTATATAACAAATCATAAGGGAAGTGAAACAACATTAAAAGTATCCGAAAATGAAAAGAAATAATGAGAGTATCCGAAAATGTAAAGATATAAATGGAGAATGTGTACATGGGACACAGATGATGCTCCCGCTTGCATATAACGTTAAAAAGAGACATAACTCAAGAAAGGTAAAAGTGACACTACCCAAATTCGAACTTTATCTGTGTTTTGTGGTAATAATCATTGTGTATCAGTTTCATAACTTTTAGTTGAGATAAACCAAAGGAGGAAACAGAAACTACTTTTGGAACGTACGGAGGAACGAATGAACGGACGTACGGAAGGACAAGGCTAACACTTAATGTCCCCTTCGCCGAGGCGGGGGCATAAATATAAGTAAAACTGGTGAAAACTTATGAAAAAAACAAAACAAATCCACATATATTTCGGTAAAAAAAAGTACACAAACACATCAAAACAAATGCTGACGTAATTTATGAAACAGCGAAGCTCTCCGTAGCTTTGTCGAAAGATTAAACTTTTTAAAACTACATTGTACTCTCCTGGTTTCGTTTCCTTGACTTGTTCTAACTGCTTTCATAACATTTCTTCTAAACAATTTTAATATCATAGTTTTAGTGTGCATATTATAATAAATTATCCTTTCACAATACCAATTTCTAAAATGTTTTACCGAAATTGCAGTTTGCATTTATCTCTACAAACTGATCAACATTGCAAACCAGTTTAGCTCATAGCTAGTGAAAGGTAGATAGTCTGAAGCAATTGTAGTGTAATAACATTTATGCTTACAAACATGTAAGAGTGTTATTGAAAAAAAATGACAACAACACGTTAAATAATTTCATGCGTCCAATCGCTTTTCTGGATTTACCTTCGCTGTATAGTTTTATTTCTATGCAAGTATATCAATTGTAAAGGCATGTGAATGGTAATATAGTAATTTTTGAATTTGTATGATAATGTCCCATTTCAAGTTTTCAAATTATTTTTTTTTAAATATTTTCTTAAAATATTACAAACTTGTCTTTCAATCAATATTAAAAACACTGAAAAAAATATATTTTTCTCTGGAGTATGTTTTACTGAAGTTTCAAAGGGAGACAAGAGCCCAATCACTTGTTCATGTGAAAATAGATAATTCATAGATATCAGATTATCTCCCATAGAATCTTATTGACAGGATTATTCTTACTTCACACATACTTTAATGAATATTACATGTTTTAATTCAACTTGTTCTCTGTTTCTTAGAAGTATATAAAACATTTTTAAAGGAAAAATGTAAACACTTGACAATTATATAGCAATTTAAAATGAACTACCTTACCCTCATATGTCTTTACAAATTGATATATAATTTAAAAATGCACACTTGCTTCATACTAACAACCTTTTACTGGCTACAAAAACTGTTTTACTAGTTGATCAGTTTGTAGAGATGAATTTTAACTGCAATCTATTAGATATTTAAGCAATGATTGGTATTGTGAAAGTTCAAAAGCTTTTCCTATGATAATCACTGTAAAACATCAATGTGTTAAAGATGATATGTAGATTATATAATCATTTTGGTGGAAACCATACATATATAAACGCTTCTACGTGAATGATACATAAAACAAGATAACAAGAATCAGCAAAAGGATTTGACAACGCAACAAACTACATAAACCACCAACACCCCACCCAACACAGACATACAAATATCAACGAACGACAACGAACAACACATAGGTCAGATAGCATAACTTGGTACATTCATAAAAAGGATCCGGCGTTGAATCAGTTTTACATGAACGGAAATCCCTCCCTCCGTTGACTATCTAGACGATATGTCGTAAAACTAAAACAGGCAATAAAAAAATAAAAATTGCAGCTACCAACTGGATGACCACTTACTTGAACAAAAAATTAAGGAGCGTCACATAATTTAGAAAGTATAGTCCAAATGTGTTCGCTACTATAAAAAGTTAGCTTCAAAAAGCAAACAAAAAATCGGAAACAACACTATTAATAGGTTGCATGAAGTCTCATCATATATATACATGGAAATTGGCAGTATTTATGAAAGGCCAGTATGTAAAATCGTCAGATCATAGGAAGACAGATTTTCATAGTTTAAATATATCATTATTCAGTGTTTTCGGTCTATTAACGACATTTCAGAAACCCATCGAGAAACCCATTTGGCACAACTCGGCAGGGTACCGTATTCTGCCGAGGTTTGTCAATAACATAAAATATTTCACTGACGGGGTTCCTGACTTAGGGCAGGCAGACAATGTTTCTGACATGGGACAGGCATATGAACATGTGGCGATGTTCCCGACTTTTAACCAACACATGAAAAAGCGGCAAAGTTTCTAATTTGGGACAGGCACATGAAGATATGACGAAGTTGAAAAAGTTTCTTGAAAATACAAAAGTTACATATTGTTTGTAAATTAGGGTTTATATATATATATAAAAAAAAATAAAGATTATACAAAAAAAGAATAAAAAATATCGAGGATAAGTAACAATAGGGCTGCTAAAATATAAATAAAAGCAAATAATAGGCAAATAAAAAAAAATAAAACAAATGATCAGAAACCTTTAAGAGTACAGAGATGAAGACACCCCAATCCAGATCCTCATAAAAGAATCTACAATACAATTAGTATAAGAAAATGTAAAGCACATAACTTTATTCAATGACATATTTAGCATATTGAATATAAAAAAAAACAACAAGTTAAAAACAAATACAGCTTGCATCCTATCAGTCCCCGAAGGTATCACCAGCTCAGTAGTCAGTTCTTCAGTACTAACATGATTTATAAGAAACCTTTCTAAAAAATGTCGGTTAATATATTTTGAAAGTTTATGGAACTAAGGTTTAAACTCCCTCAGGCAAAGTTGACCTTAGATGTATTTGGGTATTTTTGTACGTCCTTTTAGGTAATATAGCTCTTCAATTGTTTCGATTCTTATACATCCTTGGCTATAAAATATCAAAAAGGTAAATCCAGAAAAGCGCTTCGGACTCATGAAATTTATGACGTGCTGTTTTCTTCTTTGTTTTTTGCAGTTACTAAAGCCACTCCAAATACTTATTATTTTTTTGAAATCATGATGTCCTACTCTCTGATATCCGCGGAAGTTCGGTTTATCATTATTTCCGAATTAAGGAGGATTCTAAACTTGTCTAGAATGTCCTATTTTGCCAGAAAAATACATATCCATTTTTAGATGGTGACGTTCCCTTGTCACCATCTGATGGTGTTTATATATCTCAACTTGTACGATTCGCTCGTGTATGTAACAACGTATTAGATTTTAGTGAGAGAAATTTATGTATTACTGAAAAATTATTACACCAGGGTTTTCGATATCATAAACTAGTCAAAACATTTACTTAATTTTATCATCGGTATAAGGACATCATTCGTAAATATAACTCAACATGCAGACATCTTATACGTTCGGGTATTTCACATCCAATCTTTTATGGTAATATTCTTTACAAAGCACAAAAATGTCAGTATTCACCTCAAAAGCTAACAAAACCTTTAAACAGACTTATTAAGAAGGGATATAGTTACGATACTGTTGTCAGGTCATTAAAGATTGCATATTTTGGCTTTAATATTGATTCACTTATAGGGTCTTTGCATCGGAATTAAACAAATTTATTCTAAAACCAGTTGTTGGCATGACACGGGTTATGTTCTTCTCATATATTTTATGATGGTATAATACTAAACCCCTAACAGGAGGGGTTGTGCCTGATATTCATATGATGGAGACATAATCTTTCAATCAATTTAATTGAGGTCTGGAGCTGGCATGTCAGTAACTGCTAGTAGTCTGTTGTTATTTATGTATTATTGTCATTTTGTTTATTTTCTTTTGTTTCCTATTCTGACATCGGACTCGGACTTCTCTTTAACTGAGTTTTACTGTGCGTACTGTTGTACGTTTGCTTTTTCTACATTGGCTAGAGGTATAGGGGGAGGGTTGAGATCTCAAAAAACATGTTTAACCCCGCCGCATTTTTTGCGCCTGTTCCAAGTCAGGAGCCTCTGGCCTTTGTTAGTCTTGTATCATTTTTAATTTTAGTTTCTTGTGTATAATTTGGAGTTTAGTATGACGTCCATTATCACTGAACTAGTATACATATTTGTTTAGTGGTCAGCTGAAGGACGCCTCCGGGTGCGGGAGTTTCTCGCTGCATTGAAGATCCATTGGTGGCCTTCGGCTGTTGTCTGCTCTATGGTCGGGTTGTTGTCTCTTTGACACTTTCCCCATTTCCATTCTCAATTTTATATCCACTTGCTGTTTTTTTATAAAATTAACCAATTGACAAATTTATCGCTTGAATTGATTTATAAATTGTCATGTCATGTCTTAGAGTTTTCCGTACGGTATGGGTAAGCAAGGGCGTAATGTGACCTTCAGATAGTTGCGTCATCGGCAATCATACACCATCTTCTCATTTGTATATTTAAAAGTTTCGGAAAGGGTTTGAATCATCAGACCAGTTCTAAGAACAAAAACAAATAACAAAAAGAAAAAGGATACAAATTACAGAACTAAGAGTCTTGTGATGGTTTATTGTTGCGTCGCTGTCTCATTGATGTATATTCCACAAATCCTTTTAAACAGAAAATGGTTTACTCTTTATTCCATGATTATTTTACTTAAAATCCTTACCAGTATGTTATTTTTTAGATTTGTTCTATGATTGCTAATGAGACAACTCTTCACAAGAGACCAAATGACACAGAAATTAACAACTATAGGTCACCGAACGGCCTTCAACAATGAACAAAGCCCATACCACATAGTCAGCTATAAAAGGACACTTAAATCATTGAACTGAAAATCCTTACCAGTATATATTACTTACCATGTCTTCATTAAAGTTTCTACATAAGTTTTCTTATAAATACTTAAATAATTTGTCAGAAAATCCTTACCAGTATGTTAACAATTAGAAGTGTTCTCCATTTTCTTTAAATTATTCATCTTATTAACAACTAAATCATATTACTAAAAATTATTGCCAGTATATTTTGCTTTAGTTGTATTCATCAAAGTTTCTGAATAAGATTTTTATAAACAGTTGAATCATTTGAAGATCACACTTCTTTATACTGCCTTACAAGTGAAATGTGGGGGAATTTTAGATCACTCTACCCGGCAAATTATCTATTCATCTTAGTAGTCGAATACTTAGTGTCATATGATTTGATAATCATATATAATAGTGATGTGACTATACTGGTTTCCATGAAAGTTCTGATTTAAACAACATACATGAACAAGGAAAAATAAAAGTTTCGGTTTTGTAATGACTATTCTATATTATTTTATAGCAACATTTTTCCCTAAGAGTGTCAAAAACGTTAGCATGCAATATTCTATGATATTGCAAAAGTGGAAAATATAGCTGGAATATGCATTGTAATTATAACAAAACAGAAACTAGCTAAAAAATATCAGAAAAAAATAATTTCTGGCAGTTTTTGCGTTTACATTGAAAATAAAACATAAAAAAGAGGACATTCGTACCACTCGTGTTTTTTCTCACATTCTCACAATCTTAACTACTCGGCCATTCTCACAATCGTAACTCCTCATCCATTCTTACAATCGTAACTACTCGGCCATTCTCACAATCGTAACAACTTGGCCATTCTCACAATCGTAACTCCTTGTCTATTCTCACAATCGAAACTACTAGGCCATTCTTACAATGGTAAATCTTTGTCCATTCTTACATTCGTAACCACTCGGCCATTATAACAATCGTAACTACTCGGCCATTCTCACAATAGTAACTACTCGTCCATTCTAACAATCATAACTCCTCGGCCATTCTCACAATAGTTACTACTCGGCTATTCTGACAATCGTAACTAATCAGCCATACTGACAATCGTAACTACTCGGCCATTGTGACTATCGTAACTACTCGTCCATTCTGACAATCGTAACTACTCGTCCATTCTTACAATCATAACTCCTCGGCCATTTTCACAATAGTTACAACTCGGCCATTCTCACAATAGTAACTAATCGGCCAATCTGACAATCGTAACTAGTCGGCCATTCTGATAATCGTAACTACTCTGCCATTTTGACAATCGTAACTACTCGGCCATTCTGACAATCGTAACTACTCGGCCATTCTTACAATGGTAACTCTTCGTCCATTCTTACATTCGTAACTACTCGGCCATTATAACAATCGTAACTACTGGGCCATTCTCACAATAGAAACTACTCGTCCATTCTCACAATCATAACTCCTCGGCCATTCTCACAATAGTTACTACTCGGCTATTCTGACAATCGTAACTAATCAGCCATTCTGACAATCGTAACTACTCGGCCATTGTGACTATCGTAACTACTCGTCCATTCTGACAATCGTAACTACTCGTCCATTCTCACAATCATAACTCCTCGGCTATTTTCACAATAGTTACAACTCGGCCATTCTCACAATAGTAACTAATCGGCCAATCTGACAATCGTAACTACTCGGCCATTCTGATAATCGTAACTACTCTGCCATTTTGACAATCGTAACTACTCGGCCATTCTGACAATCGTAACTACTCGGCCATTCTGACAATCGTAACTACTCGGCCATTCTGAAAA
This sequence comes from Mytilus californianus, assembly GCF_021869535.1. Classification (NCBI taxonomy): domain Eukaryota; kingdom Metazoa; phylum Mollusca; class Bivalvia; order Mytilida; family Mytilidae; genus Mytilus; species Mytilus californianus. Next base: position 50,969,569 of record NW_026262679.1, on the reverse strand, counting down.
TCGTAACTACTCAGCCATTCTGACAATCGCTACTACTCGGCCATTCTTACAATCGTTACTACTCGGCCATTCTCACAATCGTAAATTCGGGGCCATTCTCACAATTGTTACTACTGGGCCATTGTCACAATCGTAACTACTCGGCCATTCACACAATCGTAACTACTCGGCCATCTTGACAATAGTAACTACTTGGCTATTCTCACAATCGTAACTATCGGGCCATTTTCACAATCGTTATTACTGGGCCATTGTCACAATCGTAACTACTCGGCCTTTCTCACAATCGTAACTTCTCGGACATTCTCACAATTGTATCTACTCGTCCATTCCCACAATGGATAATAAAATGGACTTAGTTTTACTCAATTTTACCATTAAGACACAGTCTAAGTTTAAAGTTTTTTCAGACATCCGAAACTTTGTCAAATCTTTATGGAATTTTATAAAACCTGGAAAGAAGTTAAATAATCTTAAGACAGTAACCAGCGAAAAAAAATGAAAATATTCTTTTCAGTTTTTCCGTATTTAACTGATTAATGGACTTAGTTGTTGTTTTTTTTTTGCAGTAAACAATAAGTTACATTCTGGTGTTAAAATGTTTTAGTTTTACAAAGTTCATAGAATTTTAGGAAGCTTCGGCCGAAGCTTGTTATGATTAAGTTAATATAAAACCATATCATTTAATATCGAAATATCATTAAGTAATGACTATTCCATATTGATTTATATCAATGTCAAAACCATATTATGTAAAGACAAATTATCATCAAGTAATAATAAAATAACATAACGTAATAGAGAACCACATAAGACAGCTTTGGCGTCCCATAAGGAACAGCGCTTAGATTGCTGTTCTTCTTCTCTAAGTCACAATGAGGCCTTCAACACGGAGCAAAAAAATTCTCACTCCACTGAAAGTTTAAGACGGCCACTAGCACCGGTTTGAGCGATATTTTTTGCAATATATTTCTATGTAAGTTCTTGTAAGAAGCAACACCACCAAATCGGGCTCTGTCAAAAAGAATATACTGGAAAGTAGTACACATACGATACAAAATTGTCCCTACGTATTGGTGTAAATACCAAACTATAAACAATGTATTTTGGTAATTTTGGTAACAAATGAAAGGTGAAGTATGGTGATCTTTATAGAACACATTTTGACATATAATTTTGAATAATACAAAAGTGTATGAATGAATTCTAAAATTCATGGCATGTATTTCCTGATTCTCAAAAATGAACTACCTGGTTTGGTGTATCCAAAGTTTCTGTAACCAGTACTGTCTGACGGTATATTGATCCCGCCCGCTCCCGTAATTGTTTGAAAGTGAAAATTTTTAACGTGGAAATAAATGAGGGCCAAGAATAGGTGGTGTGCGTCTTATTAAAATTTTAGTACACAAACTGGCCTAAAATTGAGAGAATGTTGTGGCACACACAAGAAAATTAACCTCAAGAATAAATACACCATAACTTTAAAAAAATAGACCAAGAGCATACAACTCAAGCACAGGGTAACTTTATACGGCCTGTGCATGCATGATATCACTATCTGTAACTTAGTTCTATATCTGCATATTTATCGTCTACTATATAAATGATAATTAAGTTCAATACTTATTTGACTGAATAAGAGGCATGCCCATAGTTTCAGATTTTCATTGTCAATCAGTTTTGATAACGAAAATTAAATCAATACAATGAAATAAAATTCAAAGAACGAGTTTGTTAACCGTAATGGGATATCTGTTTCACAGATGACGACAAATACAATTGTGTAACCACAATCTCGTCCTCTTTTCTTCGATTGAAAGATCACCGGATGGAACTTGTCACCGAATTTTTACTAACAACTAGCAACACGACGGAGAAGGGCAAGGACCTGATTGCCTTTTCGGACCACCTCAGATCACCCCGTTTCTTGTCACAATCGTGATGCTCCGTCTTTAGAAGGTTCTATTCTAGTGTTCTGTAGACTGTTTTTTGGTCTTTTTGTTACGCTAGATTTGTTTTTCTTCTATCAGAAAAAAGCCAAATATATATTGATCTCCGCTTTGTAAGGCGCTTCTCTAGAAACATTCATTACCGTGGACAAAAAAGAAGATTTTACATGTATATTGATCAAACATTGTTCGATACACATTACAAAAAAAATTAAGTTATAAAGAATCAGCTTGCATTCTTGATCTCCACTCTTTAACTTTGAAAAGTAATTTTACTTTTTTCAGATATAGAAATGGAATGATGGAACAGTTTGAGTTCAAAACCTTAGGACAGATGCAAATAACAGACAATGTGACTGTGTTTCAGCACCGGTCAATCATGCATTAACAAAGCTTAATGTGGAATTATAATTCTTGAAGAAATTGATATTGTCATTTGGTCTAAGATGGAGAGTTGTCTCATTGGCAATCAAACCACATCTTCTTATTTTATAAATAATGGCCAAATCCTCATTGGAGTCATTGCGCATTAATGACGATTTTACCAATTGTTTACGTTTTTGTCTATTATATAAACAACTAAAAAAGAAAGAAAGAATCGTAAAAGGAAAAATGATCAGCAAGAAAAGATGGACAAATCAATCTGATGGTATAAATCTTCAGTCGACTACTTATTAGAGCTTAACAAAAAAAAAACACATTTTGTCATGAATTATATTATAATCTACAATGTTGTCGATTTATGACATGTACATAGACCTAGGTAGGCGACACAGGCTCTTTAAGACCCCTGGTTACATACTATTTCCCTTTTCTCTTTTACATCCTTAGCTTTCAAATATCTGGCTTTGAGCGTTCCTGATGAAGATATTTCTAGCAAAGCAATTCCCCGGGGGTATTATCAGCTCAGTAGTCAATACTTCGGTACTGACATGATTTATAACAAAGCTTCCTAAAATTATTCGTTTCTGAATTATATAATTATCGAGAAACTAAGGTTTCAAATCCATCAGGCAAATTTGTCTATTATGTTTAGATCATTTTTGTATATAGCTCTTCAATTGTTTCGGTTCTTATACATCATTGGCTTTCTATTAGTCGGATTTGAGCGTTCCTGATGACGGTAAATCCAAAAAACTCTCCCGACGCATGACAATTATACAGTATAGTTTTCATATTTTAACTCTATTTTATGATTGATGAAATACGCAAGGCAATCACACAAGGGGAGAAGGTACCGAAAGAAAAAAATGTCGAAGAAAAAAAGACAGCATCATTGCCAAAACAAAACCTATGAAAAAATCCGTTTCCTGCTCCACTGGTGAAACCCGTCGTGTTACTCTCGTTAAAATACGTTAATAAGTTATATCATGTGATAAGATATCATACAACGACAGATTGCTGATTGCCTTTTGGTAAACCTGACTTAATTACCATGTAAATCGTATAACGGTACATGTACATTTTCTGACCCTAGCCCTTGACTGAACGGAAAGGTTTGAAATATCAACAAAGTTTGTTTTGGGAGAAAGGATAGACAAGCCTGTTACAAAAAAGTATAACAAAGAAATTACAATCAAAGGCAAATTACTAAATAACTGAACAAGTGAAAAACAACTGCCATATCCCTGACAGGCATTTTTATGAAGAAAATGATGGGTTACACCTGGTTTTATAGTTGTCCAACCTCCCATTTGTATGACAGTTGTTTATAGTTCGTTTATTATCAAAACAATACACCACTAAAAAGTAAAACAAAAATACCGACCTCAAGTCAATAAAAACTCAAGTCAAACGTTATCGCCCTAAGGAACGAAAGGCATATAACTGACTTGGTTCATGCATTTACCGAGAAAAATTGTGGTTTAAACCTGGTTATATAGCTAGTAAAACCTCCCACTTGTATAAAAAATGAAAACAACATTTTAAATAATTTCATGCGTCCGAAGCACTTTTCTGAATTTACCTTCATCAGGAACGCCCAAAGCCGAATATTTGAAAGCCGAGAATGTATTAATTTGATAACAATCTGGCAAGAATTTTACACACGAGAGCGCTTAGGCCAAGCCAAATTAATACCTCGTTCGTCGGATCCCCCGCGTGTTGTGAAAGGTCGACGAGAAAAAAGTCCTTTTTTTAAAAAAACGCGTCCAGTACGGAGTCGCGCGCGACCGTCTCCTAATTTATGTAACAAAATGTCAATCACTTGTGCGTTTGAAAGTAACGCCTTACAGGCACGGAAGTTGACATTAAAAACGATCTACATCTAACAATCACAACGTTATTATGGCCAAATATAATATGAAAATTCTAAACGTAAGACATGAGTGGATTATTTGTAGTTACACTGGTAATGCAGACAAAGACCTTACTGGCAAAGCCCACAGTGAAATGTGTTTGGACAATTCTGTTACCGATACCCGACCGCGCAAGACCCTCATGGGTAGTCAAGGTCGTTTAAAAAAAACCTCGTCGTCTTTTTACCGATTTTTTTGAAGTGTTCCGTGCACGACGACAAAGCACAAACGCCACCGAATTGAAAGATTCAAATTTTGACAACATAACATCCATAAGGATAAATAGAAATCCCGAAGATGATACATTGAAATGGCACGGCAATGAAACTATTACATCTTTTATTTTTTATCTTTTAGAATAAAAGGGTTTTCTTCTTGAATCTTTTATTTATATTTGCTAGTATCATTACGTAATTATAAAGCATGAAATTTGACAAGAAAGTGTTTGTGGTAATTGAATATAACACATCAATTCAACTTTACAATTTACAAATTATTCTAAAAACAGGAATTTGTATGATTGTCAATGAGACAAACTTTCCACCAGTGACTAAATATGTTGAGGTTTTTAACCAGTAAAGTTCACGGTATGGCCTTCAATACAGAGCAATATTCCCATTTACATAAAGATTAAGTGGCTTTTAAATTCTCCAGCAAAGCAATGACTAAGGAGTAAGAACACCATTGTTTTTCTCTAATTAGTTTTTGTTAAATTGGCATTAAAAAAAACTGAGCAGATTTTATCTTTGTTTCAAATAAAGAAATATTAGAAATGAGTAAAGTTTTATCCTGTTCAGTACTACTGTGAAAATTTCACATAACATTTCATTGCAAATAAGATAATAACCATCACCGGAAGTGCAACAATCAAATTTAACACCCTTAGTTTCTTTTTACAAACGTTAGTAACAATGTCACTTCAAAGTTTTCAACATATTTTATAAAAAAAACAAATAAAAAAGAATGGTGCTTTGAAACACCCAAGATATACATGTATGTTTATGACTCAGATTATGTTTTGCAATGAAATGCAGGGTTAACATCCAGTAAAATTTTTTCGACCCTTTTTCGTATGAAACTCGATGTGACGTACTATGATTTGTTGGTATTACACCCTAAATGGAATGTATGGAAATGTCCCTTTTGTTAAGTTAGTATAAAGCATCTGGTGTGATGCATTTAAATACAAAGTAGTATAAATTGGTGTGGTGTTTGAAGGTCATTCCTTTATATATAGATAACTATACATATTTGTGAATTTATAAAGGAGTGACCTTCAAACACCACACCAATTTATACAAAGTAGTATAAATTGGTGTTATGTTTGAAGGTCATTCCTTTATAAATTCACAAATATGTGTAGTTGTATAAAAAGGCTTTATACATAAATATATATGCTTTTTACTGTGCGTATTGCTGTGTTTTTGTTTATTTTACATTGGCTAGAGGTATAGGGAGGGAGGGTTGAGATCTCACTAAACATGTTTAACCCCGCCGCATTTTTGCGCCTGTCCCAAGTCAGGAGCCTTTGTTAGTCTTGTATGTTTTTTTAATTTCAGTTCATTTATATGTTTCGGAGTTTACACTGAACTAGTACAAATTTTTGTTTTGGGGCCAGCTAAAGCACGCCTCCGGTGCGGGAATGTCTAGCTGTGTTGAAGACCCATTGGTGGCCTTCGGCTGTTTTCTGCTCTTTGGTCAGGTTGTTGTTTTTTTGACACATTCCCCATTTCCATTCTCAATTTTATTTGCATACTTTTATTTGAAACAGCTTACCATTCTATATGTAACTATCCCAGGTCAGGAGCCTATAGTTCACTGGTTGTCACTGGTTGTCATGGATTTCTGCCTGTTCATAGCACTTTTTCAGGTTCAGCATGGACCTTTATTTGAGCAGACTACACGGAGTTGTAGATTTTGCTACTAGTTGATCATTTTTGTACTGGAAATGTTGTGAAGATTCAACAGGGTGTAGGCGAACAAATTGAGAAGCAAAGTAGGGTAGTATAAGAACAAGGATATGAGATATATAAAAACATGAAGCACCAAAAACTGTGTAAATTTCTGATTGCTCGCATGCATAAAATGCTTTTCATAGATTTTTATTTCATATTATCAACATTTGGGAATATCTTCTTGCAACGAGACATTTTATTTCATATTGTCAAACATTTGGGAATATTTTCTTGCAAGGCCACTGACAGGTTCACCGATCATGTGATGTGAAATTCCCAAAAATTTCACAGTATAAACCAAATAAAAAAAAATTTAAATGTCTACTATCTTGAAAATATTTTAGTTGCACAGTATTGCCATCACGACAAATCTGAACAGGGTTACAATCTTTGACTATTTGGTTTTACTGATACATAGAACGTCTGCAGGATGTTAAGTCACGTAAATGGTAATAGCATAAAAAACTCAGGAAATGTGCAAATGGTCTTGGATGAATGATGCGATTCTCCTTAGTCATTATAACTTGTTGCAGTTCAAATGGAATCATTTGTGAGTTATCACTAAATCTCAGCTCTTGGATTGTAAATGCCTTTAAAACAGTTAAAATATTTTCGTGTTTTGTCGAATTGAGCATTAACTGTTGGTTCCGATTGAAACCGAGCCACACACCGTTTGGAGCTTCTAATTTTTCATCGGTGTATTTCGAGAAAACATAATCTATCAGCAAGATCGACGCCATGTATTTTTTATGATTGTAGAAGAAAGAGGCTAACAACAACCACCAAGATACAGCATCTGAGTGCACGCTTATCAATAGTTGACTGATATTACGTCTGTATGTAAAATATTTTTGCTTATTATGTTTGCTGTGAATTCGTGAATGCTGTGATTCACAGGTGTTCGCATACGATAGAAACAAAGTAAAAAGATCTCTCGATAAAGAGCTCCTAGAATGATACAGGAAATATCTCAATAGACAAAATATATTTCCATGCTTTGATGAAGCAAGGCCACTTGAAAAGATTTTCATGATTTCCGATACAATGCTGAAGGATCCATCAAATATTCCGGTGACATATCTTCGATAATCATTCAAAGTTTTTGATGACGAGAAACATTTGATATCTTGGTTGTATGCATCTTTAAGGAGCTTTAGTAAGGTCGCCTTATTTTGTTCGTTGAACCGTAAATAGAATAAATTATTGTCAGGTATGAAAAAGTGAAGTAATGTTGAATTGTTGATACAGTATAAAAGTCTTCGTAAGCATACCTTGAAGCAGGGTGTTATGTTGTATGGGGGTCCAAATAGATAAATCATATTCTTCTGAAATCCAAAACATGAGCGTTTTCAAGAAATACGAACATATTAAACCTTTTAAATCTTCATATTTCTCTATAATTTCTTTTAAAAAGATTTTTAACAATGCATAGCATAGAAGTTGGGTATGGTTGAATGAAAAGATAAGAATTTTCTCTGGTACGGAAAATGATATTCGCCATTGAATGTTTTCAATGCTAGATTCTTTGCATCCAATGGGAACAAATAAAACGCCACATTTGATTTTTTTTTCAATGTTGTCTGCGCTAGGACCATGAATTGTATTGAACTTTGGTGCAGCTTGCCTTATCATAGTAAGGTTATGTTCTTTGTACAATTCACTTGATAAGAGACTCTTAGATCCTTCAAAATGTAAGAAACGTTTAAATATTCCAGTGTTATCTTCTATACGGTTGTTATCTATAAGTAAACGCAGTTTTGAAAATCAATGTGGTGTATCTTCTGTATCCATTATAAGGACTACCTTCCAGCCTTGCACAACTTCACTTTCGGATTCATAAACTTCAAAACTCATATCAATTAACATAATGTCTACATCACTTCCACTCAAATTCAGACCTTCGGCTTTACTTCCACTGCTTATTTCGGGAAAAAGTCTAAATGCATTACGTTTTTGTGGGTGGTTGTGGATATCGCAAATAATGAAACTCAGTCGTCTAGTCCGTACATCCACTTGTGTTCCAATTTTGTGACGTAAGTATTTGTAAAACAGCAATGACTCTTTTGTACTCTCAGCCATTTTCTTTAATGGTTGTGTGTTCCTGTTCCTACTCAGGAAACAAAAGGCTAGATCTTTGCTAAACAGATACTGTTGTCGTTTGTTACTTTATATCGTATTTATATTTCGGTTATTGTTTGTTCATAAATCTGTCCGTTTGTTTTTTCGTTTGAGCTGAGAACAAAGTCAGATCTATCATGACTTGAGCTAAACACAGATGAAGGGATAATTGAATGAATTAATCACTTTATTTTTATTCTACTCTAACGCCTGACTCAGCGGGGAACAATTTCTTGAATGTCACCCTCTCGTGTTGAGTAATCAAAAATCAATAATCTGAAAAGACAATAATTCAAAATACTATAATACAAAAGAAAAAGATGTTAATTTCCAATAAAAATTAAAAGAGAATAATTTAAATTCAATATGAATAATTTGAAAGACAATACAAACATACTGCCCTTGGATGAAGGTGTTAGGGTAGATTAACACACGAGGGAACAAATTATCACCCAAGACGAAGTACTAGTCGTGGATGATATTTTTTTTTCACCGAGTGTGTAAATCACCCTTAAACCTTCATCCCAGGGCAGTATGTTTCTTATTATACTGAATGCTTTATGGTTCAAGCGTGCGCTATGTTATTAGGACAGATATAAAAAAAAATAAGTCATAAATTAAGTTTACTTATAACAACAACAAAACGACGGAAATGATGTAGAAATAAGAATAGGTAAACCTCGGCCTGTGCAAGTGTTAATTGTTCCGGATTGGCATTTCGGGCTCAGCGAATGTTAATTTTAGGCATTAATACCCGTTGTTAATATTATCACATGTTATTATGGTTTGGCGGGGCTTGATGAAAGGTTAGTGAAAATTAACATATGCCGCGTGTCCAATGAAATGAATGGATACTTAATTTGCATAAAGTATAATAATAATAAATTAAATAACGCATGGTCAAAAGGATGATAGAGCAGATGTTTCCTCTTAAACAACATTATAAAGCTTGACTTCGGGTTAACAATCTCCTCTACCTACACCTTGACTTTATATGTTTTGTTTATTTTAGCCCCGACTACAGTGTGTTGAGCAGGACACATGGTTTAAGTTTCTAAATGTATCACTTATACCTATAACAATTTAATGCATTAGGTCTCACTTTGTGTCATATAACAAATAATAAGGGAACTGAAACCAAAATAAGAGTATCCGACATTGAAATAAAAATATAAGTTATGAAAACTTATGAAAAAAATGAAAAACAATCCAGCTATCTCCGTAAAAAAAATCCCACCAACACATCAAAACAAAAGCGGGTGTAATTGATGAAATAGCGAAGGGTCTGGATGGGGTTTACAGAATAGAGAATAATGGGCAATAAGTGCAGAATAATGGGCAAAATATATAAAGAATTGAGAAAAGTAGGGCAAACAAATTAAGGAATAGGGAATAATGCGGTACTAAAATATAATGAATAGAGAATAATTGGCAAAAAATATAAAAAATAGAGAAAAATGACTTAAAAATTGAAGAATACAGAAATGAAGGACCCCCATCCGGACCCTCCTTTATTGAAAGGTTGAAATTGTACATTTTCATTTCAAATTATATTGTACTTTCCTGGTTCCGTTTCCTTGACTAGTTCTAATCTTTCTCGTTGAACTAAATATTTCCTAGTTTTCCTAATCCTGGATTCATAACGTTTATTCTGAAAAATTTTAAAATCATAGTTTTATTGTGCTTATCATAATGGATTTACCCTTTCACAATACCAATTGCTAAAATGTTTTACCAAAATTGCAGTTTGCATTTATCTATACAAAATAAATTGATCAACATTGTAAAACAGTAAAGCTCATTGCTAGTGGAAGGTTGTTAGTCTGAAGCAAATGTAGCGTATCAAATATTATACTTACAACCATAAATGACTTGAATTCTACATCTGTTATTGAAACTGTATAGTTTTATTTCTATACAAGTATATCAATTGTAAAGACATATGAAAGGTAATATAGTAATTTTTGAATTGCTATAATATTAAGTAGTAGTCCGCCTAAGAATCAGGCAGATACCAAATAATGTTAGGAACATGAATTTGGTCAATCTGATGCATTATTTGTATATAAACAGTTATTCTCAACTACTTTCAGCTGACATAGTTAAAAAAGTGGTATATATTATAATTTGTCTATTTTAGCATGTCAGATTGTGTCCTAATGCCTTTAATAATGTACTATAAAAGTACTGAAATATATATTTTTCATTGAAGAAATACTTGAAAAAACAAATGGGAAACCTTAATATCTTTACAAATTAAGAAATTAAAGTGTCATATTTTATTAAAACAATAATTGTGTCTGTGTGTTTTTGTCTCATTAGTACACATATTGTCTTTACAAAAAGACTGGACAATGCTAAAATATAGGTTAGAGTTATCTCCCATTACCCACAATGCAATAGATTTCAACAATGGCAGCCCCCATGGGCTCCTGCTCAATTGGATTTTTTGCCTCAACAAAGTGTGGAATATCATCACTGCACACTTCACATACAACTTTATCAAGATTAAAGGACTGCCAGAGGAATATCCAAGCTCATTTGTTGAAAGTTGGATTGAATGCAGGTGTAACAGGAGTAGCAGACGTCACATACGAGGGGGAACTTATTTCAAAAAGAGTGGGTTTGTTCACTGTTGAGAGTGACTTCAGTGTTTGTCCATATCATAGAGATTTCCTTGGAATAAACTGGAGACAAAAGGCCTTGTGCCAATATCCAATTCATGAGGGAAAGGCCAAGCCTTATCGGAGCTTTACAACGGCCATGAGCAGACCGTCAGCCAGACGAATGTTAGCCGACTTTGGTGTATTTGTGCCCATTGGCTCTGGTAAGTACAATGTACTTTATTTTGTTTGTATTCCAATTCATTAATTATATTGTCAAATATATACATGTTTGTTCATAACTGATGGATTGAGTTTGTTTGGTAACAAACGATTGAAATCTTTAAACAGGTTCAGTATGTTGACATTTTCAAGGACACTTCTCCCTAAGTAACTGATAATATACATATAAGTGTATTTTAAAACAAGGTGCACATTTTTGTATTGACAAATTACCCCTACATGTACCTTAACATTCTCATTTTTTTTTGTATTAACATATGCCCCTACATGAACTTTATTTTTGAAATCTGCCATGTCAAGTTGATATATGATAAAGTTGACAGTTGTGCATGCAGGTTCTGTAGAGGCATTTAAGACCGACCTACAAGAACACCAATAACAATGGGGGCTCTTCTCCACTGTGTATAAAAGCCATAAGCCCATACCAGGATTCTACACATACCAATACAGATACAGATACAGATACCCTCCCCCTTTTTCCACCACAAACCTGAATTCCCAAAAAATAAGTTTTACATTATATAACCACAGTTTTTTTTATAGGTGAGGATCAAGTATTTTGAAAGGGGGACATAGCAAGTTAATGTTTTCACTTTTGATTGATACTTGTAAAAGTTTATGCATAAACATGATGAAGTTTATCATTTACTTTCAAATTTTCAAAAGTTCAGAATGTACATGATGTATCACCTCCTCTAAATATCCAAAATACATCTAAATATATACTTATATAATATGAATGTTTCTTAAATTTAAGTTTTATATGTTTGTAAATATTGTTTATGCTTCTCTTGAAAACGTCTTGGTTTTGGGATTTTATACCAATAAAATAATTTAATTTGACTTAGACAGTATATGATTTTTTAAATAAAGTATTTATTATTATTATAAGCTACATAATGGAACCCCTCTCCCCCAACTTAAATGCTTACAGTGTTCTCCATTTTTCACTAAGGTAAGGTGGGTGTTGTGAAAAAATCACTTGCAACCGGGTGTTTTTTTTTGTTTATTATTTCCAACCGGGTTTTTTACTGTTGGAGGGGGTCACAAAAATAAGGATTAGTATTGTATACACATTTAATAAAATTGAACTGTTCTTCTGCTATCACTGCTAACCATTCATTTGACCAATTAGTTTTGCGGATCTCGGATATGGCTTTTGTAGGACTCACTCCTCCTGCCAATGCATAGCTTATCGATCCAAGTTTCTGTCCTGTTCCTCGCTTTAGTGCTGTATTTTTGGAACACAAAGCAGTAATATCCTCCTTCTGTGACGATTAGCCATTTAAAGTCCTGTTCATATTTATCAAATGAGGGGTAACCTCTCAATGTAATGACTATCTCTTTTATGAGGGGTACATTTAACAAGATACAAATTAGCACATATTTATTTTATTTACAGAAAAATTTCCCAAAGAACTATACATCTATTTGGTATTATATGGTCAAAACATGTCCAAAAATTTTGTAATATTCCTGGACTTATATATCTTCTTTATCATTAAAAATAATGGGACCTTCTTTTAGAAAAGTTGGTCTGAATATAACGATTTTTTCCCCTTTTGAGTTAAAAAAATCTAAGTTTTTCTCTTTTCTTTTCTTCAACAGAATTAACATAACCTCTTGCCAGAAAGACAGTCCCTCGTTTAAGGGATATCACTCATTTGGGGGATAGACGTATTTACACTTGTATGCAAATTTGTCTGCCATTATGTAAAATCATACAGGTTCCCGTAAACTTTTCCCAACCTGTTTATCTTCGCGATCGCTTCTGTGCCTTTTCCGTTGTTTTGATACTTTTTATTCCATTTCAACAATTTCAATACAACTATCCGTTTTAGTTGACTTATTTGGCCTAGAATTTTCCTTATCACCATCGTCATCTGCCTGTCTCTTCCCCCGATTAATAAAAGAAAACATTGAAATTTGATGATCCGCCATTTTTGTCAATGAAAACAATCAGTAATCTGTAATCTGTGATCGTAATTCTGCCAATCAAGGCACACCTCCATTCACATAGAGGAAAAAGTCAATACACGATAATTTACAATACAACGCGCATCACTTTATATATTAAAATATAAAAAATTTCCGCCACCTCATAAATTATTATATTACACAGCACAAATAAAACAATAAATTCTTTTGATAGAAATAAATAAAAATGTTCTTTCAATGAGAAATCAACTCATTCTGGGACCATGTGTGCCCTTTATGTCATTGCAAGGCCAAGCTACCTATACTACGCTAGTTAGCATTTAGAAGTTAGATTTTCTGCTGCCTAGGTTATCTATATTAGCTAATAAAGCATAGCTCTTGTTATGCAAATTGTAAAGCAACTGTCTACACAGGGGTTCTAAAATGTTACTTGTTTCCTCAAAAGCAGTTCTGTTTATATTAATGTCTACATAACAGAACGGGTTGATAATAAGTTGGATAAGATCAACTGGAACCGAATTTGTAACTTTAGCTAGGATCAGGCTTCCATTATTTAGGATTTTTGACATAATTGGTATTCTTGCCTCATCTAACTTTTCACATAACAGGATAAAATGTTCCACAGTTTCATCCGCTTTACTACAGAGTTTACAAGTTGAACTAGTATAATTCTTTGAAAATGATGCTTTGTGGGTTTGTAGGATATAGTTCCCAGTTGCAATTTTAAGACGTACAGGAATTTTTCTGATGTCCTTTAGATTTGCACTGACCGAAATTGCTAAAGGATGTACGGATCCAATGTTATATTTATGGTCCATGAATTTGAGTGTTGAATATCCTTTTGATTCATCGATAATTTTTGATGTCCAATAGTCATGAATTTTGGAATTAACTAGCTTTTTCCATTGAAATTTTGATAACGGGTTGTTTAAATAAGCATACAAGTCAGTAATTTCATATTTTAAGCATAATTCCTTGATTTCAATAAACCAGCTGTGACTATTGTGGGGTTTTATCTGTAGCTGTCTTTCGGCTAGCCGCCATTCAATTGTATCACATTTCGCTCTAGATATCTTTCCAAATAAATTGATAGCTTTGACATGGATTTCAGCTTCGATAGGGAGTAAACCAGATAAGGTATAAACTGCAGAATCAGCTATATTGGAATTTAAAGACAAAATTTGTTTGATCCATTTCTTATACTGAATAGAAATATTATAAAGTATTTTTCCTTTTGGTAATAAAATTTCCAGACCATAAGTTAATATTGGCAGAATATAAGTTCTTATTAATGATATTGAAGTTTTACTATCTAATCCATTCTCTCCATGGAGGCCTGTACCCATTAAACTGTACATCGCTCTACGTGCTTTTTTTATATTTTCGTTTACTGTAGTGTCAGCAGAGTCTTTATCAGATTTTTGAATTCCAATATGGGAGGCGTTTTGAACGATTGGCATATTTTTTCCATTTAATTTCCAAAATCCATCCTCGATTACATACATTTTACGGCAGGTTTTTACTGGTATAACAACGCTTTTTGTAGGCTGCAATAAATATCCTTCCCTTTTGCTAAAATCCAAAGCTATGTTAATCATGGTTTGTAGTTCTAGAGGGTTATTGGAGACAAGTGCTACATCGTCAGCACATGTAGAAGCACAGCAATTGATGTTCCCTACTCTTCCACCAAAACCTGATGTACTTAAAATGTTAAGCAGTGGATTAATGTAGATTTTATATAAGTCAGCGCTGAATGCACCTCCTTGACGGACCCCTTGGTCAATAGAGAACATCTGTTTCGACATTAGATTATTCCATTTAATAAAAGAAGATGCATTTTCATATAGTAATAGTATGGATTGTTCCGTAAAGTCTATCTGGAACATACGACGGATCAAATTAGCATGTACCACAACATCGAAAGCTGACTTGCCATCTAATAAGGCTATGTAGACTGGAAGTTTAAGGTCTTTACTTTCCCTTTCGAATTCTTCTATGGAAAGTTCACAAATCAGTGGAGAAGTGCCCTCAGTGAATCCTTTTTGAAGCGGGTTTTGAGAAATTATAATTTTCGGGTTTTTTCTTTCTTTTAATATCTTTTCTATAATTTTTGAGTATGTTGGAGTTATAGTAATTCCTCTATAATTTTTGGCATTTTTTATATCCCCTTTATTTTTGAACACCGGAAATAAAGTTCCAATTTTCAGTAAATCAGGTATGTAACAGTATTTAAAACAAACATTCAAAAGTTGTTGTAAATGTTGTAGTAAAGACTCGCTTCCATGTAAAAAATGTTCAGCAGTTAAACCATAGAAGTCCTGAGCTTTGTTTGTGTTGAGTTTTGAAACAGCCTTTTTTATCTCTTCAGTTGTGATTTCCTGATGTTTATATTTATCTTTACACATTTTAATAATATGGGTAGCTTCTTTTTCAATTGAATTTAGATATTTAGTGTCAAAAGAGTTATTGTTGGATTTTTGGCAAGATCACCAAAATGCTTATTCCAGCCCTTCATTACATTTACATGGGATTGGAAAATTTCTTCATCTACAGTTAGTTCCTCAATAAATCGTGAAAGTTTACCTCTTTGTTTTTTTATAAGGCTATAGAAAAGTGCCGGATCATTATACCCTGCGTCTATGATTTTCTGACGTTCTTGTATTCTGTGAAGTGCAGCTTCTACTATGCATTGTTTCCGAAGTGAGGAGGTTGTAATTTTCTTTTCAATAGTAAAGGGATTGTTGGGGTCAGGTGGACGATCATTTTGTTTCCATTTAAAAAACGCAATTTTTTTCTCTGAAATTGCTTGAGAAATATTTTCAGTCATAATTTGTAATTTCTTCTTTTTTATCTTTTTTTTCCTTTTTGGGAGCAACCGCCAATATAGCTTTAGTTATAGTATGGTTGAGAGTCTGAAAAGCTTCGTCCAGTTCAGTAGGGTTCATTGGTTTTTTTAATATGGCGATACCCTCTTCAACTAGATTTTTATATTTATCTTTATCTATTTTGTTCCATTTGACCTTATGATTGATAGTCGACTGTATTTGGATTTCAGAATTCCGACAAGGAAGTTCATATTTTATTTGTAGTGAAAGATGATCCGAGACGTTTGAAATAATGTCAGGTTTTCTAATATTTATTATACAGTCTCTAAATTTTTCTTGGAAAAGTATATAATCAATCGCAGAAGATGATATGCCACTAGTATGTGTATAGGTAATTCCAACTTCTGTAGTAGACAAATTATGGTCAGACATGAAGTCAAGTATATATCTTTTTCTATTAGAGTTATTTTCATTAAAATATTTTCATTGAAATCTCCACCAATAATTATCTGGTGAGTGGCTTTATAAACTTCCATTATCTCATGTAATTGGTCAATACATTCGTGAAGCTCATTTAGATGATTATCTGAGGATTTACAAGGAAGATAAATAGAAATAAGTAATAGTTTCTGATTTCCAGACAACTCAATACATTGTATTCTCTCATTTCCAATTAGTAAAGTTGTAACAAGTTTGTCGAGATTCTTTTTCCATAAAATGGCTACACCTCCATAGCCACGAGGCATGTGATAAGGTTGAATACAATCATTAGAATCAACTGCTTTACCCGTCCCAGTGAAATCATTATGTAGTTCTTGTAGTATATTTAGTTGGCAGTCATATAACCAGTGTTCTTGGAGAAGAAATATGTCAATTTTTCTCTCTAACTCTTTAAATAGTGGACCACAGGTCAATATATTTTTGCAGTTAAAATCTAAAATCCTCAGAGTAGAGGTGCTACGTACTTCTTTATCTATATTTACACAATGTACATTTATATCGTCATTTTTAAAATCTAATACATCATGATCAGTTATTACAACACTACATGAATTCATTTGTTCAGTAATAACCGGGGCAGGGTTTAGGACATCATTTTGTGCCTTTCGAATTGGAACAGTTCCTTGTATAAAAAATCCTGCTCTGGTTTGTCTGGTGAATAATATAGAGGTTGTCCTATTCTTGAAACGTGAAACAGTGGTGAGGCTTTATCTTCATGGGAATACGTAGACAAGTCATTTCCATGAAATTTAGAACTTTCTTTCTCTTTTGGAGTCTTTTTTGTAGTACCTGTAGAGTAAGTCGACGGATTATGAGATCTTAGTGTAGATGCTTTCTTTCTACATTTTACCTCCGTATTACTAACAGAATTTGCAGAATGTTGAGTCGGAGTAAGTGAGATTAAATTTGATAAGCAAACTTGGCTTTCTGCAGAATGCAGATTATAAGAATGATGAAAGGTTTCTTGGGGGACGTTGTGGTAGGTCCCACCATTGCCCCACCAGTTACCATGTATATTATAATCTGAAGTTCTTGTTTCAGGGTAGTAATTCATATGGCTATAGTCATGATAATTATGCCAATTGTGATAGTATGGGTAGTAGGGATCACGACTATCAGTAGGGACGTTGTGGTAAGCCCCACCATTGCCCCACTGATAATGTGATGTATCATTAAAATTGGTAATTGGAATATTGTTATCTCTGGGATAGTGAGTGTTATAAGGGTAGCTCTGAGAATGTGGATTTGTGTAGTCAACATTGTGTTGGACGGAGCTAGTTGGAGCTCTATTGTCATATTTAGATTTCTCTTGCTGAAGACTATCTATATCCAAAGACTGAAGTAGGCTAAGTTCCCGATCAACTTTTTTCAGGACATACTCAGTTACTCTTTCATGTATACCTCTGATGAGATCTTCAGCTGGCTGCTTCTGTTTATGGTTATCTGTTGTCTTGACATCATTCTGGTTTTGATTCTTTACTGAGCTATCTAAACATTGATTAAGGGTTTTGAGAGATTGTTCTAGTTCTAGGTTTTTACTTTCAGCTTTGAATAGTCTATCTAGAATTGTTGTCTTGTCATTCGAGTTGTCATTTAGTATAGCTTCTTTTATCTTTAGTTGTTCTTCTTTTTTCTTTAACTTTTGCTCTAGAAGTTTAAAGTCTTTGGCTGATATTTCTTTAACCTGAACTTTTTTACTTGTTTCTTTAGATTTTATAACATGTTGACTATGAAGCATAGGAATTTCTAGATTGGAATGATCTGTGTCCAACTGTGGGGTGGCAGTTTTTGGTACTGCGGCTGTGTTGGTACATGCTAATTCAGTGTTGATGCATTTACTTTTAGTTACAGGGCTATTAGATACAATAAATTTGCATGTGGTTTGATCAGCAATTTCCAGAACTGAAATAGATGTTGGTAAGTTTTTAGTATTAAAGTTTGGTGGCGGTGTGCTGAGACAATCAGACTGACTTAACGAATTTGTAGATATTGGATATTCATCTAGAGACTGATCAATGGCGTCCTGTATCAAGATAGAATTTGTAGAGGTATGGAGTTTGTTATTTGTTTCCGTTGTGTTTAAGCCAGATCTCTGATCTATCATGCCAAGACAAGTGTAACAGGAATTTGTATGTTTATCAAGGCAGCTGTCATGGCATACTAATTTGCAATCAGGGCAAATATTTTCTGCATCATCTAGGGCTTTATCACAGACAGAGCATTGTAGTAGGTTCTCCTCTATAAGTAGGGATCTTGCACCGGTAACATGTGTTTCGTCTGATCGGATGTTATTTCCACATAGTTTCAGCTGTGTTTCAGGACTAGTACATGTTATACGGGATTGGTGGTACTTTAACACAGAAGGGACGTTGTGGTAAGTCCCACCATTGCCATTCTGTGTGTCAAGTGTATTTACCTGTGTACTGTCACAGCTTTTACATTGATATGTTTTATCATTCTTTTCGATAGAGGATATAACATCTTCGGACAACTTGTCACATTTATAGTGTACCCAATGATTGTTTTGGCACAATACTGCCCTAGATTTGCAGTTCCTATTGCACTTAATACATTTTACCTCATTTGAGCTTTTTGTAGATTTGCACTCAGATAGGCTAGGATGCTGTACATGTGTTGCTGATTTTTGAAGACAGTCCAGCGCATCAATTAGTTTTGATGCTAGGTTTTTATTCAGAAGGTCGGTGTTTATATTTGCACCATTGATTTGTGTATTAGACATAATCTTATGTATGTGTTCAATATCTCTATCGAACAATTTGTCTAAATTTTTCCCATTGATCAGTAAGTTGCATTTCGTCAAGTATGCATTAATTGTGTAACTATTGGTAGGATTGTCAAATATTTGGTAAGTATATTGAACATTATTTCCTCCTTTATCTGTTGCTATGGATTTGCGGTAATCATGAATCCTGAAAATAGGATTATTAAAATATTGCTCCAAAGAATATATGAATAATTCGAAAGATATGGTGTCCATTTTGATGGTAACGCCACCGCCAGTGTAAGCATACTCTATTACAGATCTTTTAGTACTTTCAAGCTTCTTTTTCAGTGATTTTTCTACATTAAGTGTGTAGTTGTTGTTATAACTACTTTGTGCAAGTACATGTACACTGTCCAAGTTGGTTTTTTGTATATTATTGACTTTATATTGTTGAATATCCATCTTTAAAATTCTGATTACTTATAAAGTAAATGATAAGAAAGTTGTAATATTCAATATAATTATTATATGACCATCAAAATATCTAATGCGAGTACTGTAGGGACGTTGTGGTAAGTCCCACCACCGCCTTATACAGTTTTTAGTGTAAAATAGAATGTAGATTTGTTGTATATTAAAATTTAAATAGAACTAATTCGTCTATAATAATATATTTTTACCTACAGTCAAATTTGATTCTGTGAGCTAAATTACGGAGCCATACTCTAGCTAGCGCACTTTTTGGATGAATGCCATCAAGGTATAAATTGAAGTTATATAAGTCTCTATCATGCCTGTGTGTGTTTTTCGAGTTGCATGCAATTGAGTGATATATATCGGCTGAAAAGCTTGGTGATCTTGTCGAATGCTCGTTGTTAAAAGCTCTTATCTGGTCATTTACAACTAGAATTTGTTTAATTAATGTATTGTCGTCTGCTTTAAATCTGTTGGGATCAGGATGATCGTGAAGCCGGTTCCAAACGTATATAGAAAATATGGGTATATCAAGAAATGTGAGTTTACAACCGGGATATTCAGCCAGAAGGGTTACAAATTCTTTGAGATTATTTATAAGTTGTGTAGCAGCTTCCTCAGGGTTATCTTTGAGTGTGATAACCTTATCACGACGACTCTACTCTGTAATGTCGCAAGTACCCAACCACACGTAAAGGGAAATATTGTCAAGATGACCAATTTTTGAAGCCAAATTGTCTTTTAGCCAAGCAAGACCATCTGTAGATTTTTGACCAGATTTAAACCACCATTTAATATCAACTTCAGGTGACAGTTTACATTCACTTTGTAAATATCTTGCCTTGCTGTCAGACAGCACAACTGGTACAAGTCTAGACGGACCAATAGGCGGAGTGAAAGTTTTTTTGAGGTATTTCTCTAGCTTATGTTCAGTCA
Organism: Mytilus californianus; assembly: GCF_021869535.1. Classification (NCBI taxonomy): domain Eukaryota; kingdom Metazoa; phylum Mollusca; class Bivalvia; order Mytilida; family Mytilidae; genus Mytilus; species Mytilus californianus. The sequence goes on along the minus strand of NW_026262679.1, from coordinate 50,949,005 downwards.
TTTGCGTTTCTATTTAGTACAATATTTGACAAGTACTAACGTTCTTCCACTTACCCTAGTAAACAGTTGCTTTTTTTTTATATAAATCTAAAAATTAAATAAATAGTTAGCTGAAAGCAATAGATAAAAAAAAGCAAGCAAAGGCTTTGATTAGAGATTAGGTCTATTTATTTTTGTAAATTTTAGTATGTTGTTGCACACCCAAGACTCTCCATAGACTTTCCAGGTGACTATTATTTTTTTTTTAAATAAAGGATATGATGTATATAAGTGTATGAGCTGCTAGAATATAAGACTTTAGTAAATAATAAATATGGAGGATAAACTATACAAGGGTGTTAAGTGTTCAAAAAAGAAATCACACTTGGTCAGACAATAAACTAATTTAACTGAACTTGAGACTATATATAGATATGTGGATTTGTACGTACTCCTGAAATAAATTTAATTTAATTGGCAAATAAGATAATAAATATAAGAGATAAAATGTACAAAGTTGTCTAAGTGTTAAATAAAAATTAAAAAAAATCAAACACACGTGGTCAGTGAATAAATGTAAAATATGTCAAGTGCACTTAAAATAATAAAAATTAAAAGGAAATATACGTAGGATAATATGTAATATCAACAATTGGAATAAACTTATTACTTATTAAGTAAATTTATGGGCACACATGGTTGCAGTATTAATGTAACTGAAAACCCGCCATTTTGAATGATTGGCGCGTCACATATAATTTGTTTGTTTGTTGATAAAATCGAAATGTGATCAATTAATTGCAAAATTCTTTTTGAGTAAGTGATAAATTTGTATTGTATATGTATTCCTGCACTCTCAGCACAATAAAATGTTCAGGTATTCTATAAAAGGTAAAATTTATCGCTCGATAAAAAACCACGTCCACCACCTTCAACTTCCACCAATCAAAAAAATCAGTGAGGCACGATTAGTATTTAAATTTTTACGGTGCGGAACCGAAAAAAAATCCAGAATTTGAAAAAAAGCCGACCACCTCCTAAAATGGAAAGGTGGTCGGCTTTCAAAAGAAGGTGGTCGGCACACCCGGCTTAAATGCCGAATGGAAAACGCTGTGCAGCTTCCTATCAAAATTGATTTTGTCCCCATATTTAAGCTGAATATATAATCCATTATGACATAGACATATATATATATTCTTTATATGAATTTTATGCATTCTTTTTTCTTTTTCTTTCAAGGAATATGCAGAAAATGTAATGGAGAATACTTGAAAGCATATACATCATGTACAGAAAAAAAGGTAACATAGTTTTATTACATATACCAATAGAAAACAAAATGTAGGTATAACTGCAAACGGTTTGGGTTTTCTTATACGGTATCTCCACTACCCGAGGGTTATGATTCTTTTTCTACACTTCATGTGAGGTGGATGATAATTCTGGTCTATGTAAATAAATTGCTAAAGGAACCACCATTAAAATTGCATTGAATTTATCATTTATTTTTATACGACCGCAAAAAATCTTTTGGGGATCGTATAATGGTATGATGTCGTCGTCATCTGCGTCGTCGTCCGAAGACATATTGGTTTCCGGACAATAACTTTAGTTTAAGTGAATGGATCTCTATGAAATTTTTTAAGAAGGTTCAATACCACAAAAGGAAGGTTGGGATTTATTGAATCATGTGAGGGATAATTAAAAAAAAAAGATGTTTATAATGACAAAAACTCTCAATCAGAAAATTAAGTAGCTTCAGGTCTGTCGCACTCTTACTTCAGTTTAAGTGAATGGATCTCTGAAATTTTACCATAAGGTTCAATACCACAAAAGGAAGGTTGGGATTGATTTTGGGGGTTATGGTACCAACAGTTAAGGAATTAGGGGCCAAAAATAAGCATTTTTGTAACTTCCAGACATAACTTGTGTGTTAGTGTATGGATCTCTCTGACATTGTACCACAAGGTTCCATATCACAAAGGGAATGCTGGGATTGATTTTGGGGGTAATTGCCCCAAACGTTTTGGAATTTGGGGCCAAAAAGGGGCCAAAAAACAAACATTTTTCTAGTTTCCAGGCAATAAATTGTGTTCAAGTGTACGGATCTCTCTGAAATTGTACTGCAAGGTACCATACCTCCACATTTTAGGAATTAGGGGCCAAAAAAGGGGCAACAAACAAGCATTTTTCTAGTTTTATGAAAATTACTTGTGTGTAAGTGTATGAATCTTTCTGAAATTGTACTACAAGGTTCCATATCACAAAGGGAAAACTGGAATTGAGTTTGGGGGTAATTGCCTTAAACATTTTGGAATTTGGGGCCAAAAAGGGGCAAAAAAACAAGCGTTTTTCTAGTTTCCAGACAATTTATTGTGTTCAAGTGTACGGATCTCTCTAAAATTGTACTGCAAGGTACCATACAAGGTTGGGATTGAGTTTTGGGGGGATGATAAATAAGGGGTTCCAAAAAAATTGAGGGGGGATTTTTTTTTTCTTTTTTTTCTATAAAATATTCATTTTAAATTGGTTATTTCTGATTTATAATAAAAGAAAAATAATAATTATATGATTTGAATAGGTAAATGAAAAATGTTTAAGTTCTTAGACCACATTCATTCTGTGTCAGAAACCTATGCTGTGTCAAATATTTAATCACAATCCAAATTCAGTGCTGTATCAAGCTTGAATGTTGTGTCCATACTTGCCCCAACTGTTCAGGGTTCGACCTCTGCGTTCGTATCAAGCTGCGCCCAGCGGAGCATTTTATTTTAGTAAATGTAAGGAATGAAACAGATGAGAAATTTTAGTAGTTGCACTCTTGTTTTTTAGGACATGTAGGAGTAGATTTGTATAAGAGAAATATATTGTTGTTACAAAAGTCAAATTTAAGTCAACAAACTTGCTTTCTCTATATTGTAGTCAAAATTAGTGGCTACAACAGATGATGAAGATGAGCATTGTAACTATACACTTCGCACGAGAAAGACAAATTCATCTACCTTTGATAAGGTAAGTTAGTCACTGTAATCATAACACATTTAAGAACAATATAACCAAATAAAAAAGGTTGAAAACTTCTTGCAGAAGAATTGTATCCATCCAGATAACTTTATATTCATGGAAATTAATATTATCAGACATATAACATTAGAAAATGAATGCGCTTATTTATCTGTATATCTTGAAATAATTCTCGCTTAAATTTAAAAAAAAAATATCTTCTCTCTTACAAACGATGTGTTATTTGGTCCAAGACAAACAGAAAGAACCCACATGAGAAGCAGCACACAACAGTTGAACACAAGATAAAAAAATACTATTTCAATTATTTAAAAAAAATAAATGTGGATAGTGTCCACATGTGGACACAGATGATGCCCCCGCTTGAATATCATATAGTTATAAAGGGACATAACTGAAGAACGGTAAAAAAAGACGATACCCAAATTTGAACTTGATCTGAGTTTTGTGGTACTAAGCATTGTGTGTAAGTCTCATAACATTTGGTTGAGGCTAACTTAAGTAGAGAACAGAAACTAAAAATTCAGCAATTTTTCTATTTGTAAACACGCATAACTGTAGAACGGTTGTGTATAAGTTTTATATCATTTGGTTGAGACAAACTAAAGTTAGAGAATGGAAATGAAAAATTCAGCAATTTTTATGTTTATAAAGGGACATAACTCAAGAATGGTAAAAGTGTCGCCACCGAATTTCGTACTTAATCTGTATTATGTAGTAATAAGCATTGTGTATAAGTTTCATAACATTTGGTTGAGGCAAACTAAAGTTAGAGAACGGAAACAAAAAATTGGTACTTGATCTTAGTTTTGTGGTAATGAATATTGTGTATAGGTTTCTTAATGTTTGGTTGGGGCAAACTTAAGTTATAGAATGGAAATTAAAAATTTTGCAATCTTTTGATTTATAAAGGGGCATAACTTAATAATGGTTAAAAGTTGATTCAACTATAATCATGGACAAAGGAAGATAACTTCAATTTTAAAAATTACTTGATATTTAGATGAAAATTAAAATTTTGCAATGTTTCCATTTATAAAGGGGCATAACTGTAGAACAGTTAAAGTGAGGCCACCAAAATTCAAACTTGATCTGTGTTTTGTGGTAATAAGTATTGTGTATAAGTTTCATAACATTTGGTTGAGGCAAACTTAAGTTAGAGAACGGAAACTAAAAATTTTGCAATTTTTCCATTTATAAATGAACTTAACTCTAGAACGGTTAAAGTGACGCCACCAAAATTCAAACATGATCTGTGTTTTGTGGTAATAAGCATTGTGTATAAGTTTCATAACATTTGGTTGAGGCAAACAAAAGTTAGAGAACGGAAACTAAAAATTTTGCAATTTTTCCATTTTTAAGGGGCATAACTCTAGAACGGTTAAAGTGACGCCACCAAAATTCAAACTTGATCTGTGTTTGATGGTAATAAGCATTGTGTATAAGTTTCATAACATTTGGTTGAGGCAAACTAAAGTTAGAAAACGGAAACAAAAAATTTGTACTTGATCTTAGTTTTGTGGTAATGAATATTGTGTATAGGTTTCTTAATGTTTAGTTGGGGCAAACTTAAGTTATAGAATGGAAATTAAAAATTTTGCAATCTTTTGATTTATAAAGGGGCATAACTTAATAATGGTTAAAAGTTGATTCAACTATAATCATGGACAAAGGAAGATAACTTCAATTTTAAAAATTACTTGATATTTAGATGAAAATTAAAATTTTGCAATGTTTCCATTTATAAAGGGGCATAACTGTAGAACAGTTAAAGTGAGGCCACCAAAATTCAAACTTGATCAATTTTGCAATTTTTCCATTTATAAATGAACTTAACTCTAGAACGGTTAAAGTGACGCCACCAAAATTCAAACATGATCTGTGTTTTGTGGTAATAAGCATTGTGTATAAGTTTCATAACATTTGGTTGAGGCAAACAAAAGTTAGAGAACGGAAACTAAAAATTTTGCAATTTTTCCATTTTTAAGGGGCATAACTCTAGAACGGTTAAAGTGACGCCACCAAAATTCAAACTTGATCTGTGTTTGATGGTAATAAGCATTGTGTATAAGTTTCATAACATTTGGTTGAGGCAAACTTAAGTAAGAGAACGGAAACCAATTTTGGGACGAACGTACGTGCGTACGTACAGACGGACAAGGGTAAAACTTAATGCCCCCACCGCTACGGCGTGGGCATAAAAAGCTCTATAACAACATGAACAATATGACCTCTCATATAAAACAAAAAGTAAGACCAGATGCTCCTGACTAGTCAGCATTACTTGTTCCATGTATGGTACAAATGTACCTGTCATGTATGGCAGCACCAAACACAACTATTATTGCGCAACTATGGTTATCACAATACTATAATAAATACATGTAGATGCAGCATAAGCTTTGACAAACATCTTACAACATTGTATAAAAAAGTACAAATGTAATATAATGAGAGTCACTTCATCTGTGTCCTGTTTGTATTTTAAAGTTTCTGTTTCACTTCAATGAAGTTGAAAAAGGAAGATTTCAGCATGCTGTCTCCTGAAAAAAAGGAATGTTGGGATTGATTTTGGGGGTAATGGCCCTAACTATTTCGGAAAAAGGGGCCAACATCAAGTCATCAATACTTTTCTAATACTTCTATATATGAATTGCTTATTTCTAGATCAATTTAATTGGGTTTAAATTAAAACTTTATACTTCTTTGGGGTTTGATTTCATCAAAAACTGAATTCTTGGGATTCTTTGATGAGCCAAATGTAACTGTATATTCAGAATCTTAAGTATGGGCCCTGTTTCTAAATTGGTCCACATTAAGGCCCCAAGGGTCTAAATAAAACGTTGTTTGATTTCATAAAAAATCAATTATTGAGGTTTTTCGATATGCCTATTATTCTAACCTCATATTTATATTTTTATACACTGCCAAAAAAATTTTGGAGTCGTATATTGGTATCACGTTGTCATCTGCAATGTCAGAAGACACTTAGTTTCCGGACAATAACTTTAGTTTAAGTGAATGGATCTCTATGAAATTAACCACAAAAGGAAGGTTGGGATTGATTTCGGGGGTTATGTTCCCAACTGTTTAGGAATTTAAGGCCTAAAAAGGGGTCCAAATAAGCATTTTTTATACGCCCGTTTACGGGACATATTATGGTAATCTGTTGTCCGTCCGTCGTCAACATGTCGGACATTAATTCAAAAACGCTTTAACCAATATGCATGAAACTTTGGTGAATTTTTTATATCTATTGACGTGAGCTCCCTTTTGTTTTTTTATAAATTTCGGATTAACGTTTCAGAGTTTTGGGGTTTTATTCATTAAAAAAGGGGGGATTTTCCAGTTTTAGGACAATAACTCAAAAAGAATTTCGCCAATTTGCATGAAACTTTTGTGAATGTTTTATATCTATTGACGTGAGCTCCCTTTTGTTTTTTTTTATAAATTTCTGATTTACCGTTTCCGAGTTTTGGGGTTTTATTTAGGGATGTCAACAATTTTCGAGTACTCGAGTATCGCTAGTTAGTACCGAGTATCGAATACCAAAACGATACTCGACTAATCAGTTTCCTGTTAGAGTGTTGTTGCTTTCTTAAGCTTAAACAAAAATATTTTTATTGAGAGGGCCTCCTAGGAAATTAAATATTAATCACTATTAAAATATGTCTCGAATGTGTGCGTTTAATTGTCATTTTAAATTACTCCGAACAGAGGTAGGCTATGAACAAGAGCACATTTCTATTGCTTACACTTTTAGCTAATCTTATAGTCATTCCCCCTCCCCCACCTCTGTACCATCAGAGCAAATATTTTCATCAGCAGGAATGTTAAATACGTAACAAAGTTGAGAAATAACCTCGTCCCAGAAAAAGCTGACAAGATAATATTTCTAAATAAGAACAAATTCGTTGCACCCTGTGTTGACCCTCAGAAAATGATTAAAGGCATCAATAAGTTCTAATCATTACCCCATTGCTGACCATTAAATGTGTTTTTTTACGATTCCCAAATACTGTTGTTTGAGTAATAATTTTTCCAAAGATGTGTTTTAACATGATTAATTAATTGATTAGATTATTGCCAATTTACTTAATTGGTACAAGTAGTAAATGAGCTATTAATTATGGTATAAAATTCCTGGAACTATTATCTAGTCCTAGGTAATAATGTTGAGGGTTTTACGTTCTTAAGAAGACGACAAACAATACATAAAATAGATATAATTTTGTGTTTCCATTTTGTAGATGTTTTTCCGAGCGAGTACTTGAGTATCGCTCGGTAAATCCAACGAGTACTCGATTAGTAAATCTTTATCAAGTTGACATCCCTAGTTTTATTCATAAAAAAAGGGGGGATTTTCCAGTTTTTCTGACAATAACTCAAAAACAATTTCACCAATTTGCAAGAAACTTTGACGAATTGTTTATTTCTATCGACATGAACTCCCTTTTGATTTTTATAAATTTTAGACTATACGTTTCCGATTTATGGGGTTTTATTCATTACAAAAATGGGGATTTTCCAGTTTTCAGACAATAACTCAAAAGTTATGAAACTTTGGTAAATTGTTTATATCTATTTTTGTAAGCTCCCTTTTGATATTTATAAATTTTTGAATTTAGGTTTCCGAGTTATAAGATTTTATTTGTTTATAGTCTGACAACAGATTTACTTAGCATTGCGCAACAGCACAGTGTTTTGCACAACAGCAAGAAATCTTTAATTAAATATAAATTCAATTCATATAACCAATTTCAAGTTCTTCGACTACATTTATTCAGGAACCTATAATATGTCAAATATCTAATTACAATCCAAATTCAGACCTGTATCAAGCTTGAATATTGTGTCCATTTTTGCCCCAAGTGTTCAGGGTTGAACCTCTGCGGGCGTATCCAGCTGCGCTCAGCAAAGCAGTTTATTCTAGTTTCCAGACAATAACTTGTGTGTAAATGTATGTATTTTTCTGAATTTGTACCATAAGGTTCCATACCAAAAAAGGAAGGTTGGGATCGATTTTGGGGGTTATGGCCTTTTCTGTTTAGGAATTAGGGGCCAAAAACAATATTTGTATAAATTGTTTATTTCCTGACCAATTTCAATGGGGTTTTATTCTTGAATTTTTGGGGTGCTTTAATATGCTGAATCTAACCGTGTATAACGTTTTTGGATTTTGGGCCCTGTTTTTAAATTGGTCCACATTGAGATCCAAAGGGTCCAAAACTAAACTTTGTTTGATTTCATTAAAAATTGAATTATTAGCGTTCTTTGATATACGAATATATCCGTGTATTTAGATTTTTGATATTTGGTCCTGTTTTCAAACTGGGATACATTAAGGTCCGAAGGGTCCAAAATTAAACTTAGTTTGATTTTAACAAAAAATATTCTTGATTTCTTGGGGTTCTTTGATATGCTGAATCTGTACATGTATTTAGATTTTTTATTATGGGCCCAGTTTTCAAGTTGGTCCAAATCGGGGTCCAAAATAAAACTTTGTTTGATTTCAACAAAAATTTAATTATTGTGGTTCTTTGATATGCTGAATCTAACTGTGTTTGGATTTCGGGCCCTGTTGTCAAATTAGTCAACATTGAGGTCAAAAGGGTCCAAAATTACACTTTTTTTTTTATTAAAAGATAAACTTTGTTTGATTTCTGACATCAAAAATATAATTAATGTTAGTCTTTAATTTGATATGCTGAATTCTAACCATGTATATTAAGAAATTGTTGAACATCCTTATATATGATATTGTTTAGTTCTTTTTGAATGACAATTGTTACCTGCATGATTTTCTATTTATAGAATTTATACACAGATTCACAAGACAGCGAGGGGCAAGTTAGTACAGTGTGCAGCAGTCAAGATTCAAGTTGGAGCCAAGGGGACGAAGCATTGCCTCTTAAATAAATCCAAATTGCTTATATCAACAAGGCTATTTATGTTCTAGGTCAAGGTTGTATCAGTCCACTTAGATCAAAGCTGAACACAAATATAGATGAAGCAAAAGACAGAACCATCCGATACTACAAAAGAAAGGCTGAGGAAACATCTGAAGCTCTATATAATGCTATTGCACCTAAACAAGGAACTAAACTAAGGAGAATTTCTGATCAGGTTTCAGTAACGAAAGGTGATGATGACCTTCTTCATGTTGTTTCCCAGATGTGCAAAAGTATAAAGGATGCAGATGTAAAGTGTCAACTTTTGTCTCTTGTTGTGAACCAGTTTTTAAAGACTGATTTGTTGACATGGATTCCTGAGATCACAAAATACCAAATAGATAAAGCCAGAAAACAATGCATTTGTTAATGGTCCTGGCTCATGTATACAATCTTCAAAGACACAACATAGACAGAGAATAAACTATGCCATGTTACAGCATGCTGTAGAATTCTTCAGTGACCCATCTTTCAACCAAATATCATCTTACACTACCCATGACCTAAAATTAGACTCGGGAGATATTCTTGTTATCCCAGATGTTGTTAGAACAGTCATCCATTCAAACTTGATTAAACTGTATAAACTCTACTGTGCCGACAATGATTTCAATCCTCTAAGTGACTAAACACTGTATCAAGTTTTGAATGCATGTGAAGCATCCAAAAGGAAGTGCCTTAAGGGTTTAGACAACATTGCTGTAGATGGCACCACAGCATTTGACAACATTTTGTCCTTAATTTCCAAGCTGAATAAATCAGAGGACTGGACGAGTACAGTTAAGAGCAGACTTTTAAATAGCAGACTGTACTTAAAAACAGATTACAAACTGCATATAAAAAGAGAAGATGAATGTGCCTTCCATTGCCTGCAGTATTCATTAAGTGATCCAAAAGTTGGTGCCCTTAGTGTTGGATGTGAACATTTGCATCAAAAGGCATGCGACAGATGTCTGCTGCTTGGAGATATTGTTGAAGAAGTTCGGTTGGCCATTTTATCCAGCTGTCCAGAGGATCAAGAAGCTTTCCTCCAAGACCTGGAAATATCAACAAGGCAGATTGCGGACTGGAGATCTCACATCTTGAGAACAATCAACCAAGATGATGCCAGGTTTGATCTTCTGAACAGCATACAAGGCAATGAAGTAATTATTATCATGGATTGGGCAATGATATACCTTCCACAGATGTTTAGGGAAAGAATGAAAGATTTCTTTGGTCAAAAAGGGATGCACTGGCATGTGTGTGTTGCCATTTTTAAAGATGAAGACAACAGTTTAAAGGTAAGAGTAATATTATTTAAATGATAATCCTATTTACCATTATAATGAACCTAAATGTCATCAAACATGGCAGCCATTATTACTGAAAATTTAAAATATATATATGCAACAAAAATCTTTAAAAACTCTGTAAACAAAAACATTACATTACAAAAATTATTATTGACCCAACAGCTAAAAGCTTAAGTGGCCCATTGATTAGGAAAAACTACAAGTAACGCAAAAAAATAAAAAATCTTTAAAAAAACAATTGTTACTGAATTTCATGGAAATAATGCACCAAGCTTTTCCACCACTATTCCTTAAAGGTGTAATACCACCATTGATTTTTCCCTATTAGTCTTTGTTAAATTTCCACTTTTCAAAAAATTGTGCAGAATTTATCTTTGTTTCAAATAAAGAAATACTTGGCATGAATAAAGTTTTATCATGTCCAGTACTATAGAAAAAATTTCACATAACATTTCATTGCATATAAGAAAATAACAATCACTGGAAGTTAACCAATCAAATTTTCCCCCTTTCTAAACCTGTGTACAAGCTTTAGTAACCATGTAACCTCAAGTTTCCAAAATATTCTATAGAAACCCCAAATAAAAAAATAATGGTGCTTTGAAATACCCAAGATATATGTTTAAGACCTAGAAATGTTTTACTGCAATGAAATGTAGGATCAATTACCTACAACTGTCAAATTCAAGGGAATATTTTTTTCGACCTATTTTCGTATACAACCGGATGTGACGTACTATGATTTGGTGGTATTACACCTAAACACACATTTTTTTCCAAAATGATTTGACAGTAACATGATGGCTGCATGGAACATAGTTAGGGAACCAACAAACCCTATGGGAAAATTTTTTAAGTACACATGTATACTTTCACCAATCTGAACCAAACTTGATAAGAATGATATTTGAAAATTCAATAAGTTTGTCAGTTACTTCGTTATCAAGCATGGTTAGGTCTGCAACTTCCCTTGAGTACTCTGGATTCCTAAAACATTGGCATTGGTGACCAATTGATAAATAAATCCATTCCCCATTTCCATTCTCAATTTTATTTATATTAAAATAATTTAATTTTGGATGTAACACGTCTTCTGATTGGCTGACGTTGTTTTGTTTATCAGCTCATAGACATAATTTTGTCATGTGACCGTGACGTCATCAACGTTTTTTCATGGTTTACTCCGGTTTAAAATGGAATTTAGAATTAAATTATAAGAAATGACTGTAATATTTTTTCTGTCTATTCGAAATAACATAAAAAATGTGGTGCACGGGTTATTCAGTATGCACCACATTTTTGATGTTATTTCTTCATAGACAGAAAAAATATTACAGTCATTCCTTAATGAGAAGACCTCATTTTGTGTGTTGCTTCTCTTCTTTTCCACAATAAATTAATTATCAACCATCCGTGTCCTAACGGTACCATGCACAGTCGCATTTGTCATTTTCTTTTATGATTATTCAGTTTCGGTTATTTTGAGAGAAAAATGGAAATAAGGCGTCCAGATATTGTTTCCGTCATTGGAAAGATTTTTAAGTCATAGACAAGACTTCCGTTATATTTAAGACTGTGAAAACAACAAATAGTTTTGATAGATACTTGGGAACAGGACAATTATTTTTGCGTTACATATTCTATAAATAGAGTGTATTTGCTATTTACTGTTGGTGACACAGTGGAAAGTAAACTTTGAAATGATAGTAAATAGGAAATACACTTTATTTATAGTATATGTATGTCATGTATGCTCATAGTAACAGAAGAATTGAATAATAGAAAACAAAAAATGACGGATTTTGGAAAAAGGAGGATGAAAGAAAAAAATTGTAATGTCAGCCTACAGAAGTTTTACATACTTTTAACAACGGTCTAAAGGACAGCTATTTCGCAGGTGTGTTTTAGTTTTATTTATTTGTAGAAAGTCATATTAAACACCATCCATACTTTGACGGTATACAATAAGAACTGATTTTTATTTTAGCACAAGACCTTTACTCATATAATGGACCATGTGAAGCAGGACTTCTTCGCTGTTTTATCCCTGTTGGAGCACACACTATCTTCTATTAAGAAACAGTTACCACAAATCACAGAGGCATACCTTAGATCTGACAACGCTGGTTGTTACTATTGTGGTCAGCTGTGGCTAGCAATACCAAGTTTGTCAGAAAGAACAGGTAACATTATATCACTTTCACCGAAATACAAATATGGAGTTTTATAGGATTTTGTTTTGGTACCATGCCCAACATAATAGGAGGGGGAGGGCATAGAAATAACAGTGAGTTATGTCCCTTGGAAATGTTAATGACATAAATTGCTTTGTAAGGGCTCCCACATATACCATAATTGCTAGGTTTTTTATAAAACTTGTATCAAACATTGTCGAATGCTTATTCAAGAATGAGCAATTTCTGGGAAAAATTATTACACCAGGGTTTTCGATATCATAAACTAGTCAAAACATTTACTAAATTTTATCATCGGTATAAGGACATCATTCGTAAATATAACTCAACATGCAGACATCTTGTACGTTCAGGTATTTCACATCCAATCTTTTATGGTAATATTCTTTACAAAGCACAAAAATGTCAGTATTCACCTCAAAAGCTAACAAAACCTTTAAACAGACTTATTAAGAAGGGATATAGTTATGATACTGTTGTCAGGTCATTAAAGATTGCATATTTTGGCTTTAATATTGATTCACTTATAGGGTCTTTGCATCGGAATTAAACAAATTTATTCTAAAACCAGTTGTTGGCATGACACGGGTTATGTTCTTCTCATATATTTTATGACGGTATAATACTAAACCCCTAACAGGAGGGATTGTGCCCGATATTCATATGATGAAGACATAATCTTGTCATAATGTCAGTAACTGCTAGTAGTCTGTTGTTATTTATGTATTATTGTCATTTTGTTCATTTTCTTTTGTTTCCTATTCTGACATCGGACTCGGACTTCTCTTATACTGAGTTTTACTTTGCGTACTGTTGTGCGTTTGTTTTTTCCACATTGGCTAGAGGTAAAGGGGGAGGGTTGAGATCTCAAAAAAACATGTTTAACCCGCCACATTTTTGCGCCTGTCCCTAGTCAGGAGCCTCTGGCCTTTGTTAGTCGTGTATCATTTTTAATTTTAGTTTCCTGTGTATAATTTGGAGTTTAGTATGACGTCCATTATCACTGAACTAGTATACATATTTGTTTAGGGGCCAGCTGAAGGACGCCTCCGGGTGCGGTAGTTTCTCGCTGCATTGAAGACCTATTGGTGGCCTTCAGCTGTTGTCTGCTCTATGGTCGGGTTGTTGTCTCTTTGACACATTCCCCATTTCCATTCTAAATTTGATACATGTATATCCTGCTCCACATTTGTAAATTTTAATCCATCTCCAACATAAAGATAAATTAAGGAACAAGTGAAATGTACTGTAGGATAATATACCCTTTTAAAGGAATTTTAAAATTGGTGTATTTGCTGGACCAATTCACTAACATTTAAAGATGAATGCGAGGAAAAAATAAATATTTTAACTTCAAGCCAGTTTGTGTTAGTATCACCAAGATCTTGTTCACACTCGTTACAAAAAGTAAGTTTGTCAGGGTCATCTATTTTAAAAAAAAAAGAAATAAGGTCAAAAGACACTACCAGAAGCACTCTCGACCAATCATATTATCTTATTCCTTAATATGCAAATCATATAAGAATTATTTCAATATATATGTTTACTCTCATCAATGTTTGTAGGTTGTATCTTTATAAATATGAAAAAAACAAAAGCATTATTTATTTTTTTAGGGATACAAATCAAACGTTATGATTATAGTGAGGCCCAGAGTGGCAAAAGCTACTGTGATGCTAAAATTGCCCATATGAGACAAAAAATGAGAATTTTCTCTGCAGAAGGCCATAAAATCACTGCAGCTATGCAGATGAAAGAAGCGATTGATAGTGGAGCTGGAGTTAAAGGAGTTTATACATCAGTTGTTGATGTTGATACAACAAAGCATCAGCTTAAAACACATTCTTGGAAAGGTGTAAGCTTTATCACGAATGTAGAGTACACAAGTTCTGGAATAAAAACATGGAAAGCATACAGAATAGGAGATGGTTGCTTTATCGAGAAGAACAAGGTAAAGCAAATGTTTCGCGGTGAACAACCAGCTACTTGTTTACAGATCATCAGTGATGACTTTCAAGATCATGAGTCAACAGGGCATATCAATCTAAAACAAGAAACATCAGCAGAAATTCATGAACAACATGTATCATCCAACCAAACTGCCTTTGCAAATGAACAAAGTTCCTCATCATCAAACCAGTCAATAGTCATAGAACAACAAATTCCTGAATCATCAAATTGTACTACAGTCTTAGAAGAATTGGACACTTCATTACAAGACCATGAAGGCAATAATGTTGACAACGTATTCTATTGCCCAGAGTAGGGCTACACCAAGGCTTATCAGTCATTTGAAAAAATTCAAGATCACATTCTCATTGGAAAACACTCAAAACAACTATTAAATGACTCAACTTATGACAGAGCTAAAAAGATATGGGCTGAAAAATGTGAAAATCTTCATGTTTCTACTCATGTCACTATTGAATCTGATCCTGGAGGTTGCAATTCTGTAAATACAGACAATGCAATTTCCCATAGGAACTCCCTTTGCGGCTAAAACTGTGACACTTTTACTATGAAGTTTCGTGAAAAATAATATCCCAGAAGGGAAAGTTTATATGCACTACTATTCTATTCAAAGGTCAAAATATAGGGCTGTGCGGCATATTTTCAACATTTATATGCCCTGAACTTCTAAGAGTTTAAACTTATACTAAAATTCTATACTACCCTTACCTCCATTTTTGGACCTCCTAAGAATTAAAATTTAGCCGCTACCATGTTTATCTAAACTGGTTACATTCCCAAGTGATGTCTCTATGAGATGAAACACAGAGATCATCAATGGGAACCAGTACGTTAACAAATTAACATACCTATATATATAGCTATGAATATTAAATATTTCCCCAAAAGAGGCGTGGTTTGAGAAACAGCTGTATTTACAAAGTGCAACCTATACAAACATTTATTCAAATAGAAAACTCTCTAAAAACACTTTTTCTCACAACAATACTTATTTATCAGAATTATAGCCTTAAAGAAATCACTGCATATACTCTAAGTCTCCTTTTACAGTACATTTTATACCCCTACCCCTGTTTCAATTTTTTAAAGATTTTGAAAACAAGACTCTAATTATTGCCAGCTTACCCTATGTGCATGTTTTCTGACATGAACTGTCTAAAACCTGTTTGAAACTATTCTGATAACAAATTGAAAGCATTTTAGAATACTATAAATGTTTTGTTTAGTAGTTAACCATTCCAACATTCAAGATTATACAAAGTATCCAATCCTGCCTATGTCTCCAGTCCACATCTTACTGTATGCCTCTTTGTCAATGAAAGTTCACAATTTCTGCCTCAAATAGTCAGTTTAGAATTCTTGTCACAACAGTATCATCCCTAACCATATATCTAACATAAGTTAGTTAATATATGTCCTAGAAGTGTTTAAACAAAGGCATATTTGCAAAAGTTGTATTTATGAAGATATCAGTCTGGTGCATAAATTCACTAAAAGTTTGATTGAAATGACTGCTTACATCTGATTTTTGCATAACTTCCTAGCACAGTTATTGTTTACTTTATAAAAGACCTTTAAAATAAAAAATCATAGCATTTACAAGTTAAATTATCTGTTTTATGACTCAGGGGTAGGCATTTTCCTCTGTTTTTTTGCCCCTGGGGCCTCACATTTGCTAATTTTTTTCCCTGTTTCTAGCAATGTGAAATATTTACTACATATTAAGGATGGAACACACTATTGTAAGTTTTACTGAGGTCTTTTTGTCATTCTAGCTTGTACTTTTTTATGCCGCAGTCACAAAAAAGCACATTTAGGCGTTACGGCTTACTTTTGGGTTATCGACAGGACAAAAACACCCAACCAGAAATATTTAGGAAGGATCAATGAGTTGCAATTACTGTGAAGAGTAAATATAAGCACTTCTAAACAATTTAAATTACAAATAGGCATATATTATGAATTTATTTTGAATTCAGGGCTTTAAGTAAACCATGCATACTGTAAACTGTGAATTTATGCTGAGTCATCATAGTTAAGGCCCAGGATTTTCTCAATCTTCATGAAATATTTATAAAACTTCATATTTGAGTTAAATTCTTTAAAATCTCTGAGATAAACCAGATTTTGTGAAATTCTGTATGTTCTATTTTTTAACCCTATATAGGTTGCAATTCTGTAAATACAGACAATGCAATTTCCCATAGGAACTCCCTTTGCGGCTAAAACTGTGACACTTTTACTATGAAGTTTCGTGAAAAATAATATCCCAGAACGGAAAGTTTATATGCACTACTATTTTATTCAAAGGTCAAAATATAGGGCTGTGCGGCATATTTTCAACATTTATATGCCCTGAACTTCTAAGAGTTTAAACTTATACTAAAATTCTATACTACCCTTACCTCCATTTTTGGACCTCCTAAGAATTAAAATTTAGCCGCTACCATGTTTATCTATACTAGTTACATTCCCAAGTGATGCCTCTATGAGATGAAACATAGAGATCATCAATGGGAACCAGTACGTTAACAAATTAACATACCTATGAATATTAAATATCTCCCCAAAAGAGGCGTGGTTTGAGAAACAGCTGTATTTACAAAATGCAACCTGGAACCTCTAGCAGCAACAATTTCAATATACCTGCAATGGGTTGGGCATTAAAGAAAGAGAAAAAGTATGTCAGATTTTCACAGAATGTGAAATCATATCTTACAGAATTATTTAAGAATGGAGAGGCTAGTGGCAAGAAAGAAAATCCAGCAGCTGTTGCTATGAACATGCGTAACATGTCAGAAAATGGAAAACGAAAGTTTTCCCCCAATGAATGGTTACAACCTAGCCAAATTGCATCATTTTTTTCAAGACTTGCTATGAATGCAGGAAAGACAATAATGTGTATAGACAGCTGTGATTTAGATGCTGGTGACAGTGATTTATTGGCCGTGCTGAATGAATAAGAGAATCAAGAAATCCATGAAAACTTACATTTATAGTCCATCACTCTGTTTGTCTGTTTGTAACTAAATCTTGAAGACATTTTATTTCACTGTGACAAAATTTCAATGTGAGGGATATCAATCATTTGGCTTTCATTGTTCGTACCTCAGTCGTCTGAACATAAAGTTTTGTAAGAAAGTTTATTGAAAGGTCATCTATAAAATTCATTTTTTTATGCCCCACCTGTGATAGACACTTTGGTTTTCTCACTCTAACTTTATATAAGTGAATTGATCTCTATGAAGTTTTACCATAAGGTTAAATACCACAAAAGGAAGGTTCGGATTGATTTTGGGGGTTATGGTACCAACAGTTAAGGAATTAGGGGTCAAAAATAAGCATTTTTGTAACTTCCAGACATAACTTGTGTATTAGTATATGGATCTCTCTGACATTGTACTACAAGGTTCCATATCACAAAGGGAAAGCATGGTTTGAGTTTGTGGTTAATTACCCTAAACGTTTAGGAATTAGGGGCAAAAAAAAAACAAGCATTTTTCTAGTTTCCAGACAATAACTTGTGTTCAAGTGTATGGATCTCTCTTAAATTGTACTGCAAGGTACCATACCACAAAAGGAAGGCTGGGATTGAGTTTGGGGGTGATGAATCATAAGGGGGTTCAAAAAATTTGGGGGGGGGATTTTTTTTTCCTTTTTTTTTTCTTTAAAATTTTCCATTTTAAATTGGTTATTTCTGATTTATATATAAAAGCAAATAATGATGATATGGTTTGAATAAGTAAATTAAATTTTTTTAAGTTCTTAGACCACATTCAATCTGTGTCAGAAACCTATGCCTGTGTCAAATATTTAATCATAATCCAAATTCAGTGCTGTATCAAGCTTGAATGTTGTGTCCATACTTGCCCCAACTGTTCAGGGTTCGACCTTTGCAGTAGTATCAAGCTGAGCCCAGCAGAGCATTTTATTTCCAATTTTACTTTTCCTCTAAAGCTTTAGATACATATATATATATAGTAGCTTGATGCAAGGTGTAGTTAGATTAAATAAATTAGAAGGATGAAAACTACACACCCTCAAGATATCATAACAATCTGACTATCTTTTGGATTATGGCATATGAAATGTGAATTTTTTAAAAAGTGATTTTTGTTTTTTTTGCCTCCAGTTTGAGCTATTTAGGCTGTGGGCCTCTAGTTTTCAATCTTTTAAATACTCACACCCATGTAGACAACTGATTGTTTATGTTGCCATTAACTTATAATTCTAACCAAGTTCATGTTATTTTGCTGGTCTTCATTGTATGAAGCATTGTATTGTAAAATAGCAAAAAAGGGTTCGAATGATCCCATTTTTTCTGAAATTTTAGCAGTTAGGCAATTTGTTGAAGGTCATTATATTAAGGTCAAGGTCAACAAAAGTTGAAAACAATTAACAGAATTGATAACTGAAGTATTTGATTGACAAATGTTTTGATTCAGTTTACTTAAGTAAATATTTTTTTTAATTGTCAATTTCAAGGGTCAAAATGGTTATTTGTTGTGCTGTGAAATTTGAAGTTATTTTGATAAACTTTTTTCTGGCAAAAAATAAAAAAAACACGATTTTTTTTTTTCATCAAAATATTCAAAAACAGCATTGTTTTTAATATCAATAAATGAAATGTTTCTGTGAATGTGTTTTATTAAACCATTGTTCAAAAATGTCAAAAAACAGCCTTTTTGGACAATTTCGCTTTCTCTGATTATATGTTCAACAGAAAACATTAGTGTTAACATAGAAAGTAAGATAGGAGATGTTCATGTATAGGAATGCATTCTTAAATGTAACTTTTTAACATATACTTTAGTTGTTTTTGCCATTTCTTTACTGAATTTGATTATTTTGCATTAAAAATATAGTCAAATTAATGAATTTTGATGTTTTCAATGACCTTTCAAGCAGTATTACCTTATCTTGCGTTACCATGGAAACGGTGGAAAATTAAAAAGATTTGAACAATGAAAAATAATAATATGAGTAAGGTGTTATAAAAAGAGAACTTAAGATGCAATTTTGTGATATCAATGTACCATGCTCTGCCTCCACCAATGAAAACAAACTGCACGACATAACTCATAGTGCTGAAAGTGGCAAAAACACCAATCACTTAATCAATCAATCAAATGACTTTAGCATTAGTTTTGAGGTCACCGATACAATGTGTTTGTGTCATAGCTCATTAGCTACACGTTTTTGGTTTAAAATCTTTTGATATAAGTATAGTTGTCTGCTCTGTTATTTTACG
The DNA here is from genome assembly GCF_021869535.1 of Mytilus californianus. Taxonomy (NCBI): domain Eukaryota; kingdom Metazoa; phylum Mollusca; class Bivalvia; order Mytilida; family Mytilidae; genus Mytilus; species Mytilus californianus. The sequence continues at coordinate 50,929,339 of NW_026262679.1, read as the reverse complement.
GTTTGTTTTCTATCAAGACATTTTGAGTGTTGTTTCGCATGGCGGGTGATGCATTTATAACAGAACGTTCGACGCGCACGATCTCGCTGCTTTTGGAGTTAATTCGATACCCTCAATTATTTTGTTGCCTTGATTTGTCTCTTCTACATCGATTTACGAGATTTGAACATCAGTAGACTGATGTCCATGCCTAATTTATTTATGACCGACCTAAATATACCAGAAAAATTACTTTATAAAAATAAGGAGAGGAGGCAAGGTTGCCAATGAGATATCTATCCATCAAAGTTCAAATAAAGTGGATGTGGATGTAAGCAAGTTTAGGCAACCGTACGGCCTTCAACAATGAGAAAAATCCATACCGTATAGTTGGCTAGAAAAGGCTATAAGAGGCCCCGACATGAAAAATATGAAAGAATTCAATTGAGAAAACTAACGGCATAATTAATTACAAAACAATTTACGAAAAACAAATATGACGGACATGAACCAACGACAACCACTGAACTACAGGCTCCTGACTTGGGACAGGCACATAAAGAATGTTGCGGGGTTAAACATGTTTGTGAGCGTTCAACCCTCCCCAAACCTGGGATAGAAGTGTAACAGCACAACATAAGAACAAACTATAACAATCAGTTGAAAAAGTAGTTCATATTTCCTATATTATGTTATATACTTCATATTCTGTATCTTTTTGATAGTAAATGCAGTTGTCAATTCAACTTTCGTCATTTAAATAAATCTAAAAAAGTTACTTGTTTTGCTGTTAAGTGGCAACTAATATATTACAACTCATGCTATTAGTCTAAATGATAATATTTAAAGAAAAAGATATGATAAAGAAGAATATGTTTCAACAGAGAATCACGTTGGACAGTAACTTTATTTCAAAGTTTTCGCTATGTCAATTTGAGGAAAGCAAGAATATTATCGTAATAACAAAAATGCACCATTGATTTACTCAAACCCTTATATAAACTAAGGAGCTGCTTATAACTAATTGCTCATATTCTTTTTAAATATTTTTAAATTTAAAAAAAAAATCACTGTTTTCTAAAATACTCGAGACAACATTTAGTAATACATAAAAGTCGCAAAAGCTCTTTTGGGGTTTGAATATGACCTATACATTTAGCAATGTTATTCATCTCAATTTCCAGAAATTGTAAAAGTCTTATATCAATTACCAATAGAGTGATTTTGTAGATCTTGTAAAGTCGTTGAACTTTGCAATTTTTCAGTCCACATCTCTGCATTGGAAAAACAAGATTGTCGGCAATGAATAAATCTGAAAGTGTATTGTAGCTTTTGTTCTTCACATGAAACGAAAAATGAAAATAAAAACGTCACAAACTGTCAGGAAACAGATTATTTCATTAAAACACACCAAAATTGAATTTGATGTGCAAAGCTCAATTATTATATACGCTTGAATTTAGACAATAATTGACCAAATATATGATTGTGAGTTTGATTTTGATAGTTGTCATTTAATGTGTCTTTTGTTTTTTTTGTGACTTTCAATTCAAGTAGATAATAAATGTATAAATTACAACTTTAAGACAACAAACAATGTCCATAGTTAGCTAGGGCTATTGATATTATCTATTTAGGTCTATTATGTTTCCCAACTTAGGTAGGTATCGGCCTTCAATGATGTCCTTACCATTACCATGTAGTCATACTAATACCATACCATACAATATGTATTTGACTGCTTAAAATGCGAGATCCTATTAAATATATCTTTATGAAATACATAAAGACATAATTAAAAATACGAAGATATTACTAAGTCCCTTACCTAACACCATCAGGTTATACTCAAAAACATATGTTTTCGTAGAGATGCCATCCAATATCATAAACAAAATGTTCCTTTCATTTTTTTTTAAATTTCTTACTTAAAAAGAAATAATACAAAAACATACGTATAGACTTCAAAAGAATCAAATAATGATATGGTGTGAGCAAATGGATTTGTATGAAAAAAAAACTAAGACTTTTCACTGATTAAAAAATGTTCCCCAGTTTAATGGTGAAATGGTCGTCGTAGTAACACAAAATTGTTTTAAATCATATTTGAAGGCGCAAACAAAACGCAACACCTTACCCATGAATAGATTGCTTATATAGCTGATAGTCAGATATCAGCTGACGTTCATACGTGTAGATAATTCTTTTCGTAGTCAGTTAACGTAAGTCACTACCATATGAAGAGTTGTAAAAAGTAAATAACAGCCATAGTACATTAGCATCATATATTTACAGGAATACATGGAACAGGAATTGGATTATGTTGACCCACATCAGTACCTTCGGACTCCAAAACATCCATCATCAACGCAAATGAAAGACATTTTATGGAAACTTGCTACCAATTCAAACAATTAAAACCAGGAGACTGGAAAAAATTGGCCATTCACTGGAAGTTTACTTCAGATCATATAAGATGTATAGAACACCAATACACTGGTATGACTTTAAATTGCAGGGTCCTGTCTTCTGTCTACTTTTATTGGTAACCCTGTTTTTTGTTTTCATTTTAGTGATTCCCATAAAACTGTACAAGTATTGATGACAATTTGTTATAAAAATTGAAAAAAAATAAAAGAAATACAGAAAATACAAAATATCAAAATATGTTTGCAGTATCCAATTGGTTAATATCAATTTTGATACAAACGAATACAAATATATACTACATAAATTAAACAGTCGAATTAAAACACATTACACAATTCATTAAATTGAAGCAAACAAATATTCAATGAACAATGAACGTCAAAACGTCATGCTCGACCTAAAATGACGACTTTGCATATATAAAGAAATATAAAAATATTCAATATAATAATTAAGAATATGCTGCTTGATATGATGATTAGTTTGCTATATATTGTTCTTAAACATTAGTTGTAATACGTTAATTGTAATTACCGTTTTTTCGGCCTTGTAAATATCTAGAAGGAAAATAAATACTTTGCATTGGTACTGATTCATTTTATATTTTTGGTCTCTTTTAAATTATCATAATCAAGTATCTTCAAGCACAATGTGTTATTATTCATAAATTCAATTTGATCCAGACCCGACATGTTCCTATGTCAGATTTGTCCATTTATTCAGTAAAGGTATAAAACTAAAGGCTATTTTTTGTCGTACGAAATTTTTTTAAAAACTTTTTATGATTTTAATATATTATTAATAGGTACAACTAGTCACAGGTATTCGACTTTTAATGATTTGGCTTCATGGAGTGCGGAAAGATGAAAACGTAATAAAACTTTTATTTGAAGCATTAGTTGCCATAGACCGCCGAGGTTTACCAGGTGAGTCGGGAAAATAGTAATTTAATTATCATCTTCACTAAAATCAAGATATAAGCGAGTAGTTGGAATGATAATACTTTACTTTATAGAATGGATATAGATATCCTTTATTACTAATCTTACTTTTTATTCTAAAGGCAGTTAGGGAGCAACTTTTGGATCGCAACTGACTTACATAAATTCTTACTGTTGTAAAAAAAGAATAACAAAAATACTGAACTCCAATGCAAATTCAAAAAGGGGAAATCTATACAAACTGACAAAATCAAACGCTATCAATCAACGGAACAAGTGAAAACAACTGCCACATTCCTTACCTGATACTGGCATTTTCCGAAGGATGATGGTTTAAACCTGATTTTATAGCTAGCTAAACCTGCCACGTGTATGACAGTTGTGTATAGTTCCGCTATACTGACAAAATTGGGCAAATTTTATTTTATTTTATATACTGAGTTGTTTGGGTCTGACAATGGTACCAAATTCAGTCCTACTGTGTTATCTGGATTTACGTTTTTCATTCATTTCTGTAGATATTCATCTGTTTGGTTTTAGTACATTAGTGTCTACATATAAAGATATAAAAAAATCCACATGATGTAGCTTGATAACGAACTCTGTGACAGACTTTTTAATATAATGTTGGAAATAGAATTAGATACAACTATTAGGTTTGCGATATTTGGTAAATGCATTTTCACTTTTTGTTTATACTCTCATACATACTTAAAGAGATATTTTGAAAATGCATTTTCACTATTTGTTTATACTCTCATACATCCTTTAAACACGAATATGAATTGACTATTTCTAATTCTATTCTTTTGCAGAACAAATGCGAGGAAAATCAGAAGCTCGTTCACCGAAAGTTTGCATGGGAAAGATGTGTGCCATGTGTTGACTGTAGCCGAGGAAGAATTTCAACATTTATCTTATTCCAACTAGAAATACTACAAAGTGATTACGAAGTAATTTTCATCCGAACATCACAATTATAACATACATACATAAGACCTAGGTGTCATTTATGGTTATGGATGCATATTTAAATTGATCTCAGCATATACTTTTGAATATCATTTGAGTTTTGAAAGAAAACGTGCATAATCTCATCATTATGCATAAACTTCTAGTCATCTTTTTTAATTGCTTGTCTTTTGTATGGAATACTTAATATGATTTTATTCATCATTTATTAAATGAACGTTTTATGAATGCCTAAAATATGCATGCTAGTATATTATAAAGATGTAGTTTTAGAGAACTTTCCTTCAATTTATGTATTTTACCGTATAATTTATCGAATGTTTTTTAATTATGACTATATAAACTTTATATTTATACTTACTGATTTTAGTTGGGATAAAGGGTGAGAAAATACAAGTTTGAACTAAGCCTGTTTGCACTATTTTATTTACATCTTATGTGCTGCTTTACTTGATTTAATGGCTTTCATTACTATTGCAAGCAAAACGATTCCTTTTACTTACGACTTCAGGAGGAATCACCTATGACTTCATATTCGTTTATCTGGCAACACTTGTGCAGTATTTACCACAAGGAATAACTAAGTATAAAAAAGAAGGTGTGGTATGATTGCCAATGAGACAACTCTCCACAAGAGACCAAATGACACAGAAATTAACAACTATAGGTCAAGATAAAGGGGGTACGGGTAGCGTAAAGGGGGTACGGGCAAAGGTCTGCTTATATAAAGACTTCCCTTTTGTTAACTAACTAACTAAGGAAAAGAACACCGGTTAAGTACCTATCTTTCACAGATGATAGCGGATATGTTGCTAATGTCGTAACTACAATCCCGTACCCTTTTCCCGAATTTGACCTACCGATTTTGTACTAATATACTAACAGGAGCAACATGACGGGTGCCACATGTGAAACAGGATCTGCTTACCCTTCCGAAGCACCAGATATCACCCCCGGTTTTAAGTGGGGTTCGTGTTGCTCAGTCTTTAGTTTTTTTGATTTTGTCATTTGATAAAGGACGTTCCGTTTTGGATTTTCCTTGGATTTCGTTTTTTTTTCATTTTACTTTTTGCAACATCTTCATGTCCGTCAGGTAGGGTACATCTAACCTCGACTTCATTCCATGGATCTGTGATCAAGATTAAATTTACGTGGTCAAGTCCGTTTTTTCAGATATTATAAGAAACAGGGCCACTATATTTGGTGTATGGAATGATTGTAAGGTGTACATGTCAGACTGACAGGTTTTATCTGACCTTCACTTCAATTTCATGGTTCATTTGACAATGTGTAGTTTGTGGTTTCGTCTATTTCTGAGGTTCTATTAGCAATGACCACTATATTTGATCTATGGAATGATTGTAAGGTGTACATGTCTGTCTGGTATGGTTTATCTGACATTGACCTCATAGAATATCAATAATTATAAGTTAATGTGATACTTGTAGTAAAACCTTCATATTACGGACTTTCAACATTAATTCAATGATAAGTCAAACAGGTGAGACATATCAGCCTTATCGTTAGTTTTGGTTATTACTATGTGCATATCTTATCCAAAGCAAGATGGTATTTTGAAGATTTATACAGATAAATGTATCATTTTAGCTATTTAAATGACGAAGCACTGAATGACGTATAAGTTCTACAATTCACTGTATTTCAAGTCAAAAGCTGTTGTTCCTTGTACATGTAGCTGTACAAGGACTCTAATTAATCTTAAGTTCAGAAACTTTATTAATAGTACAATACTCTACATATTCCAAGCAGACGTATGTTAAATAATTATATTGATAGTATTTCTATTTAACCAGGCTTGTTTTTGGTTGTTTTATTTAACGAAAGTTGGTCCCAGGTAAGAGTTGTCTTATTTACACTCTTCCTACATCTTTTTTTTATATCATACCTGTAACGTCTATGTTATATAGGCACCTACGTTTTAATATTGTATTTATATTGTGTCATAGATCAAATTGATTCGTTCAGTGTATGTTTACTTGTTTTATTTAAATGTCTTTTTGATCGAGTTAAGCCATTTAAATTGATATTTTATAGTGTGTCTTTTTATGTTGTAATGTTGCAGGTTAGGGTGAAGGTTGGTGTCTTTTAAAACGTTTAAACCCGCTGCATTTTTATGCACCTGTCCTAAGTCAGTAGCCTGTTGTTTAGTGGTTGTCGTCTGTTGGTGTGGTTCATAGGTGTTTCTCGTTCCTGGTTTTTTATATAGATTAAACCGTTGATTTTCCTTTTTTAATTGTTTTACACTAGTCATTTTTTGGGCCCTTTATAGCTTGCTGTTCGGTGTGAGCCAAGGCTCCGTGTTGAAGACCGTACTTTGACTTATAACTGTTAACTTTTTATACATTGTGACTTGGATGGAGAGTTGTCTCATTGCCACTCATACCAAATCTTCTTATTTATATTGATTTCCCTACAGTTGTATTAACATATTATGTTTCTTAAGATGTCAGTATAATCATAAAGGACTAGATTTATGAATTATCAAACCCTAACTGGAGTTACTGAATTAATAATTGATATTGCCCTGTCATGAGTTTCACAAGCTTACAAAAGTAATAATCAATAAATAAATTTACGTTTGAACGTATAAGGAGGGTTTCTTGACGTTCTTATTTAACTTAAATTGCTTTAAATCTGTAACTTTGACCTGCCTGATGGACAAGGTAATACATACTTGTTTAAAAAAAAAAAGGGGAAAACATTTACGTTTATTTATTTAAAAAAATAAATTGGGGAAGAGGCATTTTTTTTGCTGCTGTTTTTGTCTGTTTATTCTTGTTTTTTTAGAAGGGCTTATATTCCACATGTCTCTTATTAAGATAGATAAGCAATAGCATAAGCTTTTAATGACTGTTATCACATCTGATTAATTCTTTCTGCTTTGAAAAACGATGAAAAATTAATTTCGTGTTTACGTAAATTGTTCCTTGAAAACAAGACAAAAGATGTTCAAGATAACATAGGATTCTTAATTGACAACAATTCTTATGAAATTTATTGATACATATACTTTGTACATCAAGAAAGAAGTACATTGATCGAATCTGGAAAACAACTTCATCAAAGATACCAGTCTTAGATGTCATACTCTATATAAGACACCTCAGTGACGCTCGTTTCAAAGCAGTTGGATTGACAAATCAAAATCATTTGCGAGAGAAACATTTACATTCATGAATACCAAACCTTATCAAATTACGAGTAGAAGAAAGTGTGAATAAGTAATGAATATCGTAACTTTTTGGTTTTCTGTTTTGTTTTCATCTTATATTCAACTGTTTTTACCATGCCTCATTTTATCACACTTAAAAAAATTGAAATGAGAAAATCAAATTAACGTTACAAATTTATATTTGATGCACTTTACTCATATAAAATGACCAGAAAACATGGTAAAATCATCTCCATAAAGTTTCCCTGAAATACGTGGATGAATGACATAGATTTGATCCCCTTCCTCCAATTCCAGTATAACCTGAAGAGATCCCGATGAATACTTATCATAAGCAGCATGGCCACTTACAATTGTTATGTTGTTCTTCATCAGTTGCAGTTCCAGCCACTCCATTTTATCACCTTTGATGAAATTTACTGCAAATTCGTAGGTCCCATTGAGTGGAACCGTAAACACTCCGGTATTTGAGTCGTATCCACTCCCGATGTTTGTCGTAATAGCATTAAATTTAACTACGCTGTTAGATTTAAGGGTCACTGAGCGATCGGGTGGCTTTAAACGTGCAAAAAATGCCGGTTTTTTGAAGGTTTCTTCTTTTTCTAAAAAAGAAAAACCGATTTCATTATAATTTTAACAAATGAATATTTAGGCTATTTTATAAAATAACAGTTGTGTAAAATAAATATATGATCATTAACAGGAGAGTGAGTGCAAGATAAATTTTGTTTTAATGTGAGGTTTTAAAAATTCGTATCATGTTAAGTTTTTTGCATCCACCTGGTTCTCACAAAATATATACGATCCGATTTATCTTCGACGGTCAAAGTGAGCTCTTTGCCGCGTGGATCTTGTGGAAATCTTTAAAATTTTGGATAGTAACTTTTGATAGAGGCAATAATTATTTGTATATTATTATATTTTACTATAGTAACCTCTAAGGAAATGATCACTCGAAATTTCCATTTTAACGGGAAACTGCGCGAACGCAAAATAACTGTTTCAGAATATGTACGTGTAAAAAATAAGCCCATATTTTGCTGGAAGGTAATTGAGAAAATAAAAATAATCTGTTTGGATTGTGCCAGCTTATTTTCGACGTATGACTTTCAATGTCCCTTTGATATCTTTCACCTCTCTATTCCTCATCAAGAAATAATATCAAAACTATCATATTTGAAAAGGTTATTTTCATTCGGTTCTATGGACCTTGGGAAATTAGCTTTTCTCGATTTAATAATTGTTTACATTAATTTCTGAAGGAGTCAATAGTTGTGTATTATTTCATGACGTCGTAAGCTAGCATTGTCCTTTAACTTCACGTTCCGCTATAAAAGATGATTTCCTTTTACTGAAAAATTCAAAGGTTGGTGACTATGTTGAACGCATCTATCATGTCTATCCCATCGAACTTGAAATTAAGGATACAACAGTTTGGTTTGCCAAATATCTTGAATTACATTTAAAAGATGATCACAACTGTACCTCAAAAAAGGTGAGTTCAGCTTCTAAATTGTGAATATTCCATTTTTGGGTAGCAACATGCATGCAGCGCCTGCTTATGGAGTGTATATATATATATATATATAGCAGTTGATACGAATTTACATAGCTTGCATTTACAATCATGATCTCCTTGATAAAGGGTTGCTGCTTCCAATGAAGTTTCTCAAGCAAGAGTTTCCAGTTGTAAAGTTGAACTCATCAGTTTGAAAAATTTACCTACGTCATCTCCTGATCTTCTCACCCTTTCGGAGCACATGAGATCACCTTCGGTTTTTGTTGGGGTTCGTGTCCCTCTTTTCTATGTAGTGTTTTGTAGACTCTTGTTTGTCTTTTCGTCGTTTGTCGTTTTTTTTTCCTTGGCATTGTTAGGTCGTTTTCAACTTATAAGTTTGACTATACCTTAGGTATCTTCTGCCTCTTTGTTTTAAACAGGCGAATCTAGGACCCAGATATGATATAGTCTATTACTTCTTTTCTTATGTTGCGCGGAGAAAATAAGGCATATGAACGCTAAATGAATGTTAATATCAATTTTGACCGAGCGTATCGTCGATCAAAATTGATAAAACGTTTGATCAAGAAACATTACTTTTGGTGTTACGATAAATATCTGCAGTCATATAATCAACAGTTTTGATATAAAATTAATTTCAGAAATAGATATATGAATAAGGGTCTGATTGATGACACAGAGTGACAATATGTACATTTTTGTTTCAATTATGTTAATATTTTATGAAAATATATATCAAACATACTTCTAACGTTGTTCTGTTACATCACGGTCTCATGTAATTCTTAATATGTCTGTGCAAAGTCAGGAGTTATGTAGTGGTTGTCGTTGGTTAGTATCTGTCATCTTTCTTAGTTTGTTTATTGTTTTGTCCTAGATCAAACCTTTGGTTATCTCGTTCGAATTGGTGTAATTTCCATCTTGTCAAGTTTATATTGCTGTTTTTTCCACAATAAGTTTTCTTTCGTTTTTGAAGGCCGAGGGTGACTTATAGCTGCTTAAATCGACATCATTTGACTATACTGGATAGTTGTATCATTGACAATCATATCATACCGCCATATTTCTTTTATACTAACCTTTTCCAGATGTCAGGGCATGAGCGGAATTGTTTTGTGTTTTCATCAGGACTTCATAAGTCTTCTCCATGTTTACTCTTAGTTCAGCTGAAATGAGTTTGTTAACTTATTAACAGAGGAAATATAAAAAACGCCATTGTAGAAAGAACAGAACATAATACCCCCCCCCCCCCCCCCAAACCAAACTTAAAAAATTGAGCAGAAGACGACATTTGAATGGCTAAATGTGGTCTCCATCGATAACAACCAGGGACTAAATGATCATTATAGTTCAACAATATTGAGCATGTTGTTTGTAATTTGATTTTTGTCTAGGTAGAAAACTCCTATTCATAATATTATGTGTCTAGTTTCCACGCATGCACACTTGCCCGATATATCTATCAAGTAAAAAATATTATTTGATGAATTTACGTAATTTTAGGTAAAAATATAAATCTTTACAAGGTTTTTTTTCAGCTGCAAGAACATGAAGAAACATGTACATGATTAAACTGATATCTATGTTTACTTACCATGCAATGTAAAATAAGTTACAGCTAGTACCAATCCAGAAAAAACCAAACATATAGTCAGTGTCAGTAATAAAAATTTGAGCCATTGCTTCCACGACAGTGTAAGCTCATTGCCCATATCAAGCTTGTTGTAGGAATGCTCGTATTCATGTGAACTGCGTTCTTCAAAACCCTCCATTTCTATATTCAGTAAAGCCATATATATTCTTACACTGTTTTATAATTTTTAAAGTTATACACGATTTCCCACAGCTTCCAATTAGGAGGTACTACATGTTAATCAATAAACAAGTCACCATGTACGTCAGGAGTAGTAATTTTGAATAAAACAAGTCCCCGTAAATATGCCATGTAAAATAAATCTGAGTGTCATATGGTATGTGATGTACATAATTTTTTTACTAATCGTTAATACTCTTACTTACAGGAAGTTCATACATAGAAGAAGTTGAATTTTTGCACTCATCAAGTTATAGTTACCGTTTATCTTTTAAATTTACATTTGATGATACGGTTGTTATGTCAAGAGACATAATAAGTCGCCATCGGAGAAATTTCTGGATTTTCCAAAGTTAAAAATCACTTAAAAAATTTTTATTAAATATTTCGTGGTCCACAAATAAAGCCTGTCGTCAAGTAAAGATTTGTCATTCAAATACACGTACTCTGATGTTATGAGTCAGGACTTTGGATTAAAAAAAAACTGTCAGCGGCCACATAGATGCAAAATCTTTTATTTATCTATTTGCACCTTTCAAAATCGACCGTTTTGTGAAAATTGTCTTTAATTCTTAAAAAGTCTACAAGAGGAGCGAAAGATACCAAAGGGACATTCAAACTCATCGAAGTCGAAAATAAACTGACAACGCCATGGCTAAAAAAGAAAAAGACTAACAGACAAACAATAGTACACAAAACACAACATAGAAAACTAAAGACTAGGCCACACGAACCCCACCAAAAACTGGGGCTGATATCAGGTGCTCAGGAACGGTAAGCAGATCCTGCTCGACATGTGGCACCCGTCGTGTTGCTCATGTTAGTAAAAACTCGGTAATAAGTCTAATTTAGTAGGTCACATTCGGGAAAAGGGGACGGGATTGTAGTTACGACATTAGGAACATATCCGCTATCATCTGTGAAAAGGATATTCCGTAACGGTCAACCAACTCGTGATGGCGTCCGTAAAATTTACGAAGGGATAATTTCAACTTCACCACTTGAAACTCTTTGTTAAATAGCTTCCTTGTGAGCAGCAACCCTCTATCAAGGAAATCATGATAGGAAATACAAGCCCTGGATTATCGTATGAATTGGGAGATATATACTACGTATGCAGGCGCTGCTGGAATGTTGCTACATAAAATGGAAAGTTCACAATTGGGAAGCTGAAATCATCTCTTTTGTCATAAAGTTTTGTTTTCAACCGACCCTTATTGTCAATTTCTATATGTAAGTCAAGATATGAGGCAGATTTAACTGTATCTGTTGTATTTTGTATCTCAAGTTCGATGGGATAGATGCGTTCAACATAGTCACCAAATTTTGAATCATTTATTGAGGGGACATCATCTATGTAGCGGAAAGTAAAGTTAACGGATACTGCTAACTTCTTTTCTTTCTTCATAAGAAGTTCCTGTATGAAGACAGCTTCATAGGAATAAGTCAGCAAGAAGAAGGACACAGTTGGTTTCCATGGGAATGCCGATTGTTTGTTGAAAAACACGTACTCCAAACGTAACAAATATGTTGTCAATAAAAAAATCAAGCATCTTGATAATGTCAGTTTCAGAAAAATTTTTGTTAGAATCAGAGTGATTTTTTACTAAGTAGGATTTATTACTCTCTAAGACAAGATACTTGTATCTACGTTGGCCATTCTTTTTTGTATTTACTCTAAAAGATCTTTGGAATTTTTTAGTATCCACATCTGATTCACGCCACCTCTAGAATATGTAGTTTCACGATAACTTTGAAGCCCGGCTTTGATTGCTGACAAAATTGATGTAAATAATTTAGAAAGAGGTTTCGTGGAGCACTTGGAAGACCCAGCAATATACCGTTGTTTGTAAGGACACTTAGTAGCTTAGTTATCCAATACAGTGATGGACGATCCAGTTCTTCATCTTTGGTTGAAATTCAAAAGGAACATAGAACAGACCTATGATTATCTAGGATTTCCTCTTTAGTAAGTGTCGTGAGGGTTTATGTCAAATATCTCGAAGTTCTTTACTATATTGGAAGTACAAACACGTTATAAAATGTACAAAATCCTAAATTATACATCTACATTAAACTTTTAAAGCCCAAAGAAACAGATGTAAACAATTCAATTCAAATATACCAACTTGGCATTTTTTACCGTCTTTAATAAATAATTTCTTTTGTTTAAATTTCAACTGGGTATCAGCTAGTTATAAATCTGTTCTTTTAATTTTGTCTTATTTCGTATGCATGATGTGTCTTCGTTCTGCAAGTATCTTTATGTTGCAGCATTTGTATTCTAGATGACGCGATATACATTATATGTGTATTTTCACTATTTAACTCTAATTCTTAAGTATAGGTATTTTTTTATTTTGAACAGTATTCATAAACCACGATTGACATTGTTTTTATACTACTTTGTGTGTTTATGTTGATTCTTTTAATGACAAACTGGTACCTACAATGAATGTACGATGATATATTTGCATCTTTAATAAAAAAATTCATTGTTACTCAGAACTGTTAAAAATCAGTAAACCATATGTAAATAAAGTCTTTTATATAGTCAATTTAGAAGAATAGGTAAAAGATGATTTATGTTATGGATTATGGTCATATTGAATGACAAATTTCGTATCTCATCTCCTCTCTATAAACATTGGATCAGTTTGTCATTCACGAACCAGATTACAAAATATAGTAAAAAAGCGTTAGGTAAAAACATTGTGAAAACTATACTGACCATAAACGTTAAGAAATGTACTTTTGAATTTTATTATTTAACCGAAGTAGTTAGTTTACAACACGCATGTAACACACATGTGTTGTATCAGTAACCCTGCTACAATTACAAGGTTACACACATTTAAGTCATTTACATTAGAATAATATATAAGGAGAAGTAAAACAGCAAGCTCTTGTTGTTTGAAGTGTACATATTTCCTATTATACAAGGATGTGCTTTGGTCGATTTGTTACGTCCTCATTCAAAAAGTTGATTTATAAGTATTTAAGTGTGACACTTGATATTAATGTTAACGTTTTTAATTTCAATCCTAGCACTTACTTAAGGTTATCTAGGTTGATCAGCTCTTCAACGTTTGTATTAGGTTTTTGATTAATGAATAGCTTGGCTTTTCGTCGTTTTTGTTTTTGGCCTTTGTGCAGTCTGCATTTATTTTACCTATCCTTTTTTATTGCCCTTTGGTGCAATGTATCATCTCGTCTGTATCAAAGAGGTTATTCAATTTTTGTGAAGGAGAACATTTTTCTTTTATTTCTTATTTTGTATTTTTGAAAAACTGGTAAATTATTGCTAGTGATTTAGTAAAAACAATTATAAATTAGAAGCAACAGTAGTTTAACGATGTTGAAATATCATAAATCCATTAAAACGATACAAATCAAGATTAAAAAAAATCCAAAACAAAACAAAAAATAAGGGAATCGCATGAATTCGGAAAGGAGCGAAACCGGTTGCGACAAAAACAGGAATATATAGGCAAACCATGTTAAGTGTATTCTAACATGATACCACATCTGGTAGACTATCAGTCCCCGAGCGTACTGACTTAATTTATAACAAACCTTTCTAAATTTAAAAATAATTCAGAAACTTAGATTTCAACTCCCTCAGGCAAGGTTGAATTTAATGTATTTGGGTAGTATTTTTCGGTCCTTTGTGGTCATATCGTTCTTCAGATGTTTCGATTCTTATATATCCTTGGCTTTCAAATGTTTAGCTTTGAGTGTTCCTGATGAAGGTAAATTTAGAAAAGCGCTTCGAGCGCATAAAATGCATAAAGTGTTGTTTTCACTTGTTAACTAAATTTTATCATTGATAAAATACACAACACAATAAAAAGGGGGAGAATATACCCAGGGATAACAAGTCGAAGAACCGAAGAAATACAAACAGTATTATGGTCAAAACAAAACCTACGAAAAAACAAAGTTCATAAAAAACTTCATTCATGAATTGGATCCTTCAAACTGCAAGAAACGTTTAAATCTTCCATTGTTACCTTCTATACGGTTATAATTTGTAAGTACACGCAGTTTTGGAAAATAATGTGGTGTATCTTCTGTATCCATTATAAGGACTACCTTCAGGCCTTGCACAGCTTCACTTTCGGATTCAAAAATTTCAAAACGGATACCAATTAACATTATGTCCACATCACTTCCACTCAAATTTAGCCCTTCGTCTCTACTACCGCTGCTTATTTCGGGAAAAAATGTAAATGCATTTTGTGGGTGATTGTGGATATTGCAAATAATGAAACTCAGTCGTCTAGTCCGTACACCGACTTGTGTTCCAATTTTGTGACATACGTATTACAAAAACAGCAATGACTCTCTTCTACCCTCTGCCCTTTTTCCTTAATAAATGTGTGTTCCTGTAAAAGATAAACAACGATAATGTGACTTTGTTTGATTAACAAATTATGCTTACTCTACAAAAAGTCCGTTTACCGTTTTAACCGATTGTAACCATAAGCTACTACTCAGGAAACAAAAGGCTAAATCTTTGCAAAACAGATACTGTTGTCGTTTGTTGCTTTAAATCATATTTGTATTTCGTTAATTGTTTGTACATAAATCTGGCCTTTTATTTTTGAGCTGAGAATAAAGTCAGATCTATCATGACTTGAGCTAAAAGCAGATGAAAGGATAATTGTATGAATTAATGATTCTTTTTTATTCTACACCTGAGTCAGCTGGAAACAGTTTCTTGGATGTCACCCTCTCGTGTTGAACAAACAAAAATCAATAATTTGAAAAGACAATAATTAAAAATACAATAATACAAAAGACAAAGATGTTAATTTCCAATAAAAATTAAAAGAGAATTATCTAAATTTAATATGAATAATTTGAAAGACAATAATACATTAAATAATGCATGGTCAAAACGATGACAGAGCAGATGTTTCCTCTTTAACAACATTGTTAACATCAATCTCGCCTCGGTAGACGAAGTCTTCTCGGGGTATCCAGCTATCTCTAGCTCTCTCGGCACTAACTCAAAACCTTTAATATAAAGAAAACCGCAATAGATGAAACTCGGGGTAACAATCTGCACTACCACCTCCTTAACTTTATATGTTTGGTATATTTTAGCGGCGACTTAAGCCTATTAAGTACGACACATGTTTTAAGATTTTGAATGTATCACTTTTATCTGGAACAGATTAGTTCATTAGGTCTCACTTTGTGTTATATAACAAATCATAAGGGAAGTGAAACAACATTGAAAGTATCCGAAAAAGAAAAGAAATAATGAGAGTATCCGAAAATGTAATGAAATAAATGGAGAATGTGTACATGGGACACAGATGATGCTCCCGCTTGCATATAATGTTAAAAAGAGACATAACTCAAGAAAGGTAAAAGTGACGCTACCCAAATTCGAACTTTATCTGTGTTTTGTGGTAATAAGCATTGTGTATAAGTTTCATAACTTTTAGTTGAGATGAACCAATGTAGAGAACGGAAACTACTTTTGGAACGTACGGAGGAACGAATGAACGGACGTACGGAAGGACAAGGCTAACACTTAATGTCCCCTCCGCCGAGGCGGGGGCATAAATATAAGTAAAACTGGTGAAAACTTATGAAAAAAAAAAACAAAACAAATCCACATATATTTCGGTAAAAAAAAGTACACAAACACATCAAAACAAATGCTGACGTAATTTAAGAAACAGCGAAGCTCTCCGTACCTTAGTCGAAAGATTAAACTTTTTTTTAAACTACATTGTACTCTCCTGGTTTCGTTTCCTTGACTTGTTCTAACTGCTTTCATAACGTTTCTTCTAAACAATTTTAATATCATAGTTTTAGTGTGCATATCATAATGAATTTATCCTTTCACAATACCAATTGCTAAAATGTTTTACCGAACTTGCAGTTTGCATATATCTCTACAAACTGATCAACATTGCAAACCAGTTTAGCTCATAGTTAGTGAAAGGTAGTGTAATAACATGTATGCTTACAAAC
Organism: Mytilus californianus; assembly: GCF_021869535.1. NCBI lineage: Eukaryota > Metazoa > Mollusca > Bivalvia > Mytilida > Mytilidae > Mytilus > Mytilus californianus. The sequence goes on along the minus strand of NW_026262679.1, from coordinate 50,912,498 downwards.
ATGGAAGAATGTTATTGAAAAAAATGACAACAACACGTTAAATAATTTCATGCGTCGAAGCGCTTTTCTGGATTTACCTTCGCTGTATAGTTTTATTTCTATACAAGTATATCAATTGTAAAGGCATGTGTATGGTAATATAGTAATTTTTGAATTTGTATGATAATGTCCCATTTTAGGTTTTCAAATTATTTGTTTTTAAATATTTTCTTAAAATATTACAAACTTGTCTTTCAATCAATATTAAAAGCACTGAAAAAAATATATTTTTCTATGGAGTATGTTTTATTGAAGTTTCAAAGGGAGACAAGAGCCCCATCACTTGTTCATGTGAAAATAGATAATTCATAGATATCAGATTATCTCCCATAGAATCTTATTGACAGGATTATTCTTACTTCACACATACTTTAATGAATATTACATGTTTTATTTCAACTTGTTCTCTGTTTCTTAGAAGTATATAAAACATTTTTAAAGGAAAAATGTAAACACTTGACAATTATATAGCAATTTAAAATGAACTACCTTACCTTCATATGTCTTTACAAATTGATATATAATTTAAAAATGCACACTTGCTTCATACTAACAACCTTTCACTGGCTACAAAAACGGTTTTACTAGTTGATCAGTTTGTAGAGATGAATTTTAACTGCAATCTATTAGATATTGAAGCAATGATTGGTATTGTGAAAGTTCAAAAGCTTTTCCTATGATAATCACTGTAAAACATCAATGTGTTAAAGATGATATGTAGATTATATAATCATTTTGGTGCAAACCATACATATATAAACGATTCTACGTGAATGATACATAAAACAAGATAACAAGAATCAGCAAAAGGATTTGACAACGCAACAAACTACATAAACCACCAACACCCCACCCAACACAGACATACAAATATCAACGAACGACAACGAACAACACATAGGTCAGATAGCATAACTTGGTACATTCATAAAAAGGATCCGGCGTTGAATCAGTTTTACATGAACGGAAATCCCTCCCTCCGTTGACTATCTAGACGATATGTCGTAAAACTAAAACAGGCAATAAAAAAATAAAAATTGCAGCTACCAACTGGATGACCACTTACTTGAACAAAAAATTAAAGAAGCGTCACATAATTTAGAAAGTATAGTCCAAATGTGTTCGCTACTATAAAAAGTTAGCTTCAAAAAGCAAACAAAAAATCGGAAACAACACTATTAATAGGTTGCATGAAGTCTCATCATATAACACATGGAAATTGGCAGTATTTATGAAAGGCCAGTATGTAAAATCGTCTGATCATAGGAAGACAGATTTTCCTAGTTTAAATATATCAATATTCAGTGTATTCGTTCTATTAACGACATTTCAGAAACCCATCGAGAAACCCATTTGGCACAACTCGGCAGGGTACCGTATTCTGCCGAGGTTTGTCAATGACATAAAATATATCACTGACGGGGTTCCTGACTTAGGGCAGGCAGACAATGTTTCTGACACGGGACAGGCATATGAACATGTGGCGATGTTCCCGACTTTTAACCAACACATGAAAAAAGCGGCAAAGTTTCTAATTTGGGACAGGCACATGAAGATATGACGAAGTTGAAAAAGTTTCTTGAAAATACAAAAGTTACATATTGTTTGTTAATGAGGGTTTTTATATATATATATAAAAAAAAAAAAAGATTGTACAAAAAAAAATGAAAAATATCGAGGATAAGTAACAATAGGGCTGCTAAAATATAAATAAAAGCAAATAATAGGCAAATAAAAAAAAAATAAAACAAATGATCAGAAACCTTTAAGAGTACAGAGATGAAGACACCCCAATCCAGATCCTCATAAAAGAATCTACAATACAATTAGTATAAGAAAATGTAAAGCACATAACTTTATTCCAATGACATATTTAGCATATTGAATATAAAAAAAACCCCAACAAGTTAAAAACAAATACAGCTTGCATCCTATCAGTCCCCGAAGGTATCACCAGCTCAGTAGTCAGTTCTTCAGTACTGACATGATTTATAAGAAACCTTTCTAAAAAATGTCCGTTAATATATTTTGAAAGTTTATGAAACTAATGTTTAAACTCCCTCAGGCAAAGTTGACCTTATATATATTTGGGTATTTTTGTACGTCCTTTTAGGTAATATAGCTCTTCAATTGTTTCGATTCTTATACATCCTTGGCTATAAAATATCAAAAAGGTAAATCCAGAAAAGCGCTTCGGACTCATGAAATTTATGACGTACTGTTTTCTTCTTTGTTTTTTGCAGTTACTAAAGCCACTCCAAATACTTATTATTTTTTTGAAATCATGATGTCCTACTCTCTGATATCCGCGGAAGTTCGGTTTATCATTATTTCCGAATTAAGGAGGATTATAAACTTGTCTAGAATGTCCTATTTTGCCAGAAAAAAACATATCCATTTTTAGATGGTGACGTTCCCTTGTCACCATCTGATGGTGTTTATATATCTCAACTTGTACGATTCGCTCGTGTATGTAACAACGTATTAGATTTTAGTGAGAGAAATTTATGTATTACTGAAAAATTATTACACCAGGGTTTTCGATATCATAAACTAGTCAAAACATTTACTAAATTTTATCATCGGTATAAGGACATCATTCGTAAATATAACTCAACATGCAGACATCTTATACGTTCGGGTATTTCACATCCAATCTTTTATGGTAATATTCTTTACAAAGCACAAAAATGTCAGTATTCACCTCAAAAGCTAACAAAACCTTTAAACAGACTTATTAAGAAGGGATATAGTTACGATACTGTTGTCAGGTCATTAAAGATTGCATATTTTGGCTTTAATATTGATTCACTTATAGGGTCTTTGCATCGGAATTAAACAAATTTATTCTAAAACCAGTTGTTGGCATGACACGGGTTATGTTCTTCTCATATATTTTATGATGGTATAATACTAAACCCCTAACAGGAGGGGTTGTGCCTGATATTCATATGATGGAGACATAATCTTTCAATCAATTTAATTGAGGTCTGGAGCTGGCATGTCAGTAACTGCTAGTAGTCTGTTGTTATTTATGTATTATTGTCATTTTGTTTATTTTCTTTTGTTTCCTATTCTGACATCGGACTCGGACTTCTCTTAAACTGAGTTTTACTGTGCGTACTGTTGTACGTTTGTTTTTTCTACATTGGCTAGAGGTATAGGGGGAGGGTTGAGATCTCAAAAAACATGTTTAACCCCGCCGCATTTTTGCGCCTGTCCCTAGTCAGGAGCCTCTGGCCTTTGTTAGTCTTGTATCATTTTTAATTTTAGTTTCTTGTGTATAATTTGGAGTTTAGTATGACGTCCATTATCACTGAACTAGTATACATATTTGTTTAGTGGTCAGCTGAAGGACGCCTCCGGGTGCGGGAGTTTCTCGCTGCATTGAAGATCCATTGGTGGCCTTCAGCTGTTGTCTGCTCTATGGTCGGGTTGTTGTCTCTTTGACACTTTCCCCATTTCCATTCTCAATTTTATATCCACTTGCTGTTTTTTTTATAAAATTAAGCAATTGACAAATTTATCGCTTGAATTGATTTATAAATTGTCATGTCATGTCTTAGAGTTTTCCGTACGGTATGGGTTAGCAAGGGCGTAATATGACCTTCAGATAGTTGCGTCATCGGTAATCATACACCATCTTCTCATTTGTATATTTAAAAGTTTCGGAAAGGGTTTGAATCATCAGACCAGTTCTAAGAACAAAAACAAATAACAAAAAGAAAAAGGATACAAATTACAGAACTAAGAGTCTTGTGATGGTTTATTGTTGCGTCGCTGTCTCATTGATGTATATTCCACAAATCCTTTTAAACAGAAAATGGTTTACTCTTTATTCCATGATCATTTTACTTAAAATCCTTACCAGTATGTTATTTTTTAGATTTGTTCTATGATTGCCAATGAGACAACTCTTCACAAGAGACCAAATGACACAGAAATTAACAACTATAGGTCACCGTACGGCCTTCAACAATGAACAAAGCCCATACCACATAGTCAGCTATAAAAGGACACTTAAATCATTGAACTGAAAATCCTTACCAGTATATCTTACTTACCATGTCTTCATCAAAGTTTCTACATAAGTTTTCTTATAAATACTTAAATAATTTGTCAGAAAATCCTTACCAGTATGTTAACAATTAGAAGTGTTCTCCATTTTCTTTAAATTATTCATCTTATTAACAACTAAATCATATTACTAAAAAGCATTACCAGTATATTTTGCTTTAGTTGTATTCGTCAAAGTTTCTGAATAAGATTTTTATAAACAGTTGAATCATTTGAAGATCACACTTCTTTATACTGCCTTACAAGTGAAATGTGGGGGAATTTTAGATCACTCTACCCGGCAAATTATCTATTCATCTTAGTAGTCGAATACTTAGTGTCATATGATTTGATAATCATATATAATAGTGATGTGACTATACTGGTTTCCATGAAAGTTCTGATTTAAACAACATACATGAACAAGGAAAAATAAAAGTTTCGGTTTTGTAATGACTATTCTATATTATTTTATGGCAACATTTTTCCCTAAGAGTGTCAAAAACGTTAGCGTGCAATATTCTATGATATTGCAAAAGTGGAAAATATAGCTGGAATATGCATTGTAATTATAACAAAACAGAAACTAGCTAAAAAATATCAGAAAAAAATAATTTCTGGCAGTTTTTGCGTTTACATTGAAAATAAAACATAAAAAAGAGGACATTCGTACCACTCGTGTTTTTTCACACATTCTCACAATCTTAACTACTCGGCCATTCTCACAATCGTAACTCCTCATCCATTCTTACAATCATAACTACTCGGCCATTCTCACAATCGTAACAACTTGGCCATTCTCACAATCGTAACTCCTTGTCTATTCTCACAATCGAAATTACTAGGCCATTCTTACAATGGTAACTTTTCGTCCATTCTTACATTCGTAACTACTCGGCCATTATAACAATCGTAACTACTGGGCCATTCCCACAATAGTTACAACTCGTCCATTCTAACAAACATAACTCCTCGGCCATTCTCACAATAGTTACTACTCGGCTATTCTGACAATCGTAACTAATCAGCCATTCTGACAATCGTAACTACTCGGCCATTGTGACTATCGTAACTACTCGTCCATTCTTACAATCGTAACTACTCGTCCATTCTCACAATCATAACTCCTCGGTCATTTTCACAATAGTTACAACTCGGCCATTCTCACAATAGTAACTAATCGGCCAATCTGACAATCGTAACTACTCGGCCATTCTGATAATCGTAACTACTCTACCATTTTGACAATCGTAACTACTCGGCCAATCTGACAATCGTAACTAATCGGCAATTCTGACAATCGTAACTACTCGGCCATTCTTACAATGGTAACTCTTCGTCCATTCTTACATTCGTAACTACTCGGCCATTATAACAATCGTAACTACTGGGCCATTCTCACAATAGAAACTACTCGTCCATTCTCACAATCATAACTCCTCGGCCATTCTCACAATAGTTACTACTCGGCTATTCTGACAATCGTAACTAATCAGCCATTCTGACAATCGTAACTACTCGGCCATTGTGATTATCGTAACTACTCGTCCATTCTGACAATCGTAACTACTCGTCCATTCTCACAATCATAACTCCTCGGCCATTTTCACAATAGTTACAACTCGGCCATTCTCACAATAGTAACTAATCGGCCAATCTGACAATCGTAACTACTCGGCCATTCTGATAATCGTAACTACTCGGCCATTTTGACAATCGTAACTACTCGGCCATTCTGACAATCGTAACTACTCGGCCATTCTGACAATCGTAACTACTCGGCCATTCTGAAAATCGTAACTACTCGGCCATTCTGACAATCGTAACTACTCGGCCATTCTCACAATCGTTACTACTCGGCCATTCTCACAATCGTAAATTCGGGGCCATTCTCACAATCGTAACTACTCGGCCATTCACACAATCGTAACAACTCGGCCATCTTGACAATAGTAACTACTTGGCTATTCTCACAATCGTAACTACCGGGCCATTTTCACAATCGTTATTACTGGGCCATTGTCACAATCGTAACTACTCGGCCTTTCTTACAATCGTACCTTCTCGGCCATTCTCACAATTGTATCTACTCGTCCATTCCCACAATGGATAATAAAATGGACTTAGTTTTACTCAAATTAACCATTAAGACACAGTCTAAGTTTAAAGTTTTTTCAGACATCCGAAACTTTGTCAAACCTTTATGGAATTTTATAAAACCTGGAAAGAAGTTTAATAATCTTAAGACAGTAACCAGCGAAAAAAAATGAAAATATTCTTTTCAGTTTTTCCGTATTTAACTGATTAATGGACTTAGTTGTTGTTTTTTTTTGCAGTAAACAATGAGTTACATTCTGGTGTTAAAATGTTTTAGTTTTACAAAGTTTATAGAATTTTAGGAAGCTTTGGCCGAAGCTTGTTATGATTAAGTTAATATAAAACCATATCATGTAATATCGAAATATCATTAAGTAATGACTATTCCATATTGAGTTATATCAATGTCAAAACCATATTATGTAAAGACAAATTATCATCAAGTAATAATAAAATAACATAACGTAATAGAGAACCACATAAGACAGCTTTGGCGTCCCATAAGGAACAGCGCTTAGATTGCTGTTCTTCTTCTCTAAGTCACAATGAGGCCTTCAACACGGAGCAAAAAAACTCTCACTCCACTGAAAGTTTAAGACGGCCACTAGCACCGGTTTGAGCGATATTTTTTGCAATATATTTCTATGTAAGTTCTTGTAAGAAGCAACACCACCAAATCGGGCTCTGTCAAAAATAATATACTGGAAAGTAGTAAACATACGATACAAAATTGTCCCTACGTATTGGTGTAAATACCAAACTATAAACAATGTATTTTGGTAATTTTGGTAACAAATGAAAGGTGAAGTATGGTGATCTTTATAGAACACATTTTGACATATAATTTTGAATAATACAAAAGTGTATGAATGAATTCTAAAATTCATGGCATGTATTTCCTGATTCTCAGATATGAACTACCTGGTTTGGTGTATCCAAAGTTTCTGTAACCAGTACTGTCTGACGGTATATTGATCCCGCCCGCTCCCGTTATTAATTGAAAGTGAAAATTTTTAACTAGGAAATAAATGAGGGCCAAGAATAGGTGGTGTGCGTCTTATTAAAATTTTAGTACACAAACTGGCCTAAAATTGAGAGAATGTTGTGGCACACACAAGAAAATTAACCTCAAGAATAAATACACCATAACTTTAAAAAAATAAATCAGGAGCATACAACTCAAGCACAGGGTAACTTTATACGGCCTGTGCATGCATGATATCACTATCTGTAACATAGTTCTATATCTGCATATTTATCGTCTACTATATAAATGATAATTAAGTTTAAAAGTTCAATACTTATTTGACTGAATAAGAGGCTCGCCCATAGTTTCAGATTTTCATTGTCAATCAGTTTTGATAACGAAAATTAAATCAATACAATGAAATAAAATTCAAAGCACGGGTTTGTTAACCGTAATGGGATATCTGTTTCACAGATGACGACAAATACAATTGTGTTACCACAATCTCGTCCTCTTTTCTACGATTGTAAGATCACCGGATGGAACTTGTCACCGAATTTTTACTAACAACTAGCAACACGACGGAGAAGGACAAGGACCTGATTGCCTTTTCGGACCACCTCAGATCACCCCGTTTCTTGTCACAATCGTGATGCTCCGTCTTTAGAAGGTTCTATTCTAGTGTTCTGTAGACTGTTTTTTGGTCTTTTTGTTACACTAGATTTGTTTTTCTTCTATCAGAAAAAAAGCCAAATATATTGATCTCCGCTTTGTAAGGCGCTTCTCTAGAAACATTCATTACCGTGGACAAAAAAGAAGATTATACATGTATATTGATCAAACATTGTTCGATACACATTACAAAAAAAATTAAGTTATAAAGAATCAGCTGGCATTCTTGATCTCCACTCTTTAACTTTGAAAAGTAATTTAACTTTTTTCAGATATAGAAATGGAATGATGGAACAGTTTGAGTTCAAAACCTTAGGACAGATGCAAATAACAGACAATGTGACTGTGTTTCAGCACCGGTCAATCATGCATTAACAAAGCTTAATGTGGAATTATAATTCTTGAAGAAATTGATATTGTCATTTGGTCTAAGATGGAAAGTTGTCTCATTGGCAATCAAACCACATCTTCTTATTTTATAAATAATGGCCAAATCCTCATTGGAGTCATTGCGCATTAATGACGATTTTACCAATTGTTTACGTTTTTGTCTATTATATAAACAACTAAAAAAGAAAGAAAGAATCGTAAAAGGAAAAATGATCAGCAAGAAAAGATGGACAAATCAATCTGATGGTATAAATCTTCAGTCGACTACTTATTAGAGCTTAACAAAAAAAAATAAACATTTTGTCATGAATTATATTATAATCTACAATGTTGTCGATTTATGACATGTACATAGACCTAGGTAGGCGACACAGGCTCTGTAAGACCCCTGGTTACATACTATTTCCCTTTTCTCTTTTACATCCTTAGCTTTCAAATATCTGGCTTTGAGCGTTCCTGATGAAGATAATTCTAGCAAAGCAATTCCCCGGGGGTATTATCAGCTCAGTAGTCAATACTGACATGATTTATAACAAAGCTTCCTAAAATTATTCGTTTCTGAATTATAAAATTATCGAGAAACTAAGGTTTCAACTCCATCAGACAAATTTGTCTATTATGTTTAGATCATTTTTGTATATAGCTCTTCAATTGTTTCGGTTCTTATACATCATTGGCTTTCTATTAGTCGGATTTGAGCGTTCCTGATGACGGTAAATCCAAAAAACTCTCCCGACGCATGACATTTATTCAGTATAGTTTTCATATTTTAACTCTATTTTATGATTGATGAAATACGCAAGGCAATCACACAAGGGGAGAAGGTACCGAAAGAAAAAAATGTCGAAGAAAAAAAGACAGCATCATTGCCAAAACAAAACCTATGAAAAAATCCGTTTCCTGCTCCACTGGTGAAACGCGTCGTGTTACTCTCGTTAAAATACGTTAATAAGTTATATCAGGTGATAAGATATCATACAACGATAGATTGGTGATTGCCTTTTGGTAAACCTGACTTAATTACCATGTAAATCGTATAACGGTATATGTACATTTTCTGACCCTAGCCCTTGACTGAACGGAAAGGTTTGAAATATCAACAAAGTTTGTTTTGGGAGAAAGGATAGACAAGCCTGTTACAAAAAAGTATAACAAAGATATTGAAATCAAAGGCAAATTACTAAATAACTGAACAAGTGAAAAACAACTGCCATATCCCTGACAGGCATTTTTACGAAGAAAATGATGGGTTACACCTGGTTTTATAGTTGTCCAACCTCCCATTTGTATGACAGTTGTTTATAGTTCGTTTATAAGCAAAACAATACACCACTAAAAAGTAAAACAAAAATATCGACCTCAAGTCAATAAAAACTCAAATCAAACGTTTTCGCCCCAAAGGAACGAAAGGCATATAACGGACTTGGTTCATGCATTTACCGAGAAAAATTGTGGTTTAAACCTGGTTATATAGCTAGTAAAACCTCCCACTTGTATAAAAAATAAAAACAACATTTTAAATAATTTCATGCGTCCGAAGCACTTTTCGGAATTTAACTTCACCTTGAACGCTCAAAGCCGAATATTTGAAAGCCGAGAATGTATTAATTTGATAACAATCTGGCAAGAATTGTACACACGAGAGCGCTTAGGCCAAGCCAAATTAATACCTCGTTCGTCGGATCCCCCGCGTGTTGTGAAAGGTCGACGACAAAAAAGTCCTTTTTTAAAAAACCCGCGTCCAGTACGGAGTCGCGCGCGACCGTCTCCTAATTTATGTAACAAAATGTCAATCACTTGTACGTTTGAAAGCAACGCCAGTTGACATTAAAAACGATCTACATCTAACAATCACAACGTTATTAAGGCCAAATACAATATGAAAATTCTAAACGTAAGACATGAGTGGACTATTTGTAGTTACACTGGTAATGCAGACAAAGATCTTACTGGCAAAGCCCACAGTGAAATGTGTTTGGACAATTCTGTTACCGATACCCGACCGTGCAAGACCCTCATGGGTAGTCAAGGTCGTTTAAAACAACCCTCATCGTCTTTTTACCGATTTGTTTTGAAGTGTTCCGTGCACGACGACAAAGCACAAACGCCACCGAATTGAAAGATTCAAATTTTGGCAACATAACATCCATCAGGATAAATAGAAATCCCGAAGATGATACATTGAAATGGCACGGCAATGAAACTATTACATCTTTTATTTTTTATCTTTTAGAATAAAAGGGTTTTCTTCTTGAATCTTTTATTTATATATATCTAGTATCATTACAAAATTATAAAGCATGAAATTTGACAAGAAAGTGTTTGTGGTAATTGAATATAACACATCAATTCAACTTTACAATTTACAAATTATTCTAAAAACAGGAATTTGTATGATTGTCAATGAGACAAACTTTCCACCAGTGACTAAATATGTTGAGGTTTTTAACCAGTAAAGTTCACGGTATGGCCTTCAATACAGAGCTATATTCCCATATACATAAAGATTTAGTGGCTTTTAAATTCTCCAGCAAAGCAATGACTAAGGAGTAAGAACACTATTGTTTTTCTCTAATTAGTTTTTGTTAAATTGGCAGTAAAAAAAACTGAGCAGATTTTATCTTTGTTTCAAATAAAGAAATATTTGAAATGAGTAAAGTTTTATCCTGTTCAGTACTACAGTGAAAATTTCACATAACATTTCATTGCAAATAAGATAATAACCATCACCGGAAGTGCAACAATCAAATTTAACACCCTTTGTTTCTTTTCACAAACGTTAGTAACAATGTCACTTCAAAGTTTTCAAAATATTTTATAAAAAAAACAAATAAAAAAGAATGGTGCTTTGAAACACCCAAGATATACATGTATGTTTATGACTCAGATTATTTTTTGCAATGAAATGCAGGGTTAACATCCAGTAAAATTTTTCCGACCCTTTTTCGTATGAAACCGGATGTGACGTACTATGATTTGTTGGTATTACACCCTAAATGGAATGTATGGAAATGTCCCTTTTGTTAAGTTAGTATAAAGCATCTGGTGTGATGCATTTAAATACAAAGTAGTATAAATTGGTGTGGTGTTTGAAAGTCATTCCTTTATATATAGATAACTATACATATTTGTGAATTTATAAAGGAGAGACCTTCAAACACCACACCAATTTATACAAAGTAGTATAAATTGGTGTTATGTTTGAAGGTCATTCCTTTATAAATTCACAAATATGTGTAGTTGTATAAAAAGGCTTTATGCATAAATATATATGCTTTTAACTGTGCGTATTGCTGTGTTTTTGTTTATTTTACATTGGCTAGAGGTATAGGGGGAGGGTTGAGATCTCACTAAACATGTTTAACCCCGCCGCATTTTTTGCGCCTGTCCCAAGTCAGGAGCCTTTGTTAGTCTTGTATGTTTTTTTAATTTTAGTTCATTTATATGTTTCGGAGTTTAGTGTGACGTCCATTTACACTGAACTAGTACACATTTTTGTTTTGGGGCCAGCTAAAGCACGTCTCCGGTGCGGGATTGTCTAGCTGTGTTGAAGACCCATTGGTGGCCTTGGGCTGTTTTCTGCTCTTTGGTCAGGTTGTTGTTTCTTTGACACATTCCCCATTTCCATTCTCAATTTTATTTGCATACTTTTATTTGAATTAGCTTACCATTCTATATGTAACTGTCCCAGGTCAGGAGCCTATAGATCACTGGTTGTCACTGGTTGTCATGGATTTCTGCCTGTTCATAGCTGTTGCACTTTTTCAGGTTCAGCATGGACCTTTATTTGAGCAGACTACACGGAGTTGTAGATTTTGCTACTAGTTGATCATTTTTGTACTGGAAATGTTGTGAAGCTTCAACAGGGTGTAGGCGAACAAATTTAGAAGCAAAGTAGGGTAGTATAAGAACAAGGGTATGAGATATATAAAAACATGAAGCACCAAAACTGTGTAAATTTCTGATCGCTCGCTTGCATAAAATGCTTTTCATAGATTTTTATTTCATATTATCAACATTTGGGAATATCTTCTTGCAACGAGACATTTTATTTCATATTGTCAAACATTTGGGAATATTTTCTTGCAAGGCCACTGACAGGTTCACCGATCATGTTATGTGAAATTCCCAAAAATTTCACAGTATAAACCAAATCAAAAAAATTTAAATGTCTACTATCTTGAAAATATTTTAGTTGCACAGTATTGCCATCACGACAAATCTGAACAGGGTTACAATCTTTGACTGTTTGGTTTAACTGATACATAGAACGTCTGCAGGATGTTAAGTCACGTAAATGGTAATAGCATAAAAAACTCAGGAAATGTGCAAATGGTCTTGGATGAATGATGCGATTCTCCTTAGTCATTATAACTTGTTGCAGTTCAAAAGGAATCATTTGTGAGTTATCACTAAATCTCAGCTCTTGTATTGTAAATGCCTTTAAAACAGTTAAAATATTTTCGTGTTTTGTCAAATTGAGCATTAACTGTTGGTTCCGATTGAAACCGAGCCAGACACCGTTTGGAGCTTCTAATTTTTCATCGGTGTATTTCGAGAAAACATAATCTATCAGCAAGATCGACACCATGTATTTTTTATGATTGTAGAAAAAAGAGGCTAACAACAACCACCCAGATACAGCATCTGAGTGCACGCTTATCAATAGTTGACTGATATTACGTCTGTATGTAAAATATTTTTGCTTATTATGTTTGCTGTGAATTCGTGAATGCTGTGATTCACAGGTGTTCGCATACGATAGAAACAAAGTAAAAAGATCTCTCGATAAAGAGCTCCTAGAATGATACAGGAAATATCTCAATAGACAAAATATATTTCCATGCTTTGATGAAGCAAGGCCACTTGAAAAGATTTTCATGATTTCCGATACAATGCTGAAGGATCCATCAAATATTCCGGTGACATATCTTCGATAATCATTCAAAGTTTTTGATGACGAGAAACATTTGATATCTTGGTTGTATGCATCTTTAAGGAGCTTCAGTAAGGTCACCTTATTTTGTTCGTTGAACCGCAAATAGAATAAATTATTGTCAGGTATGAAAAAGTGAAGTAATGTTGAGTATTTGACACAGTATAAAAGTCTTCGTAAGCACACCTTGAAGCAGGATATTATATTGTATGGGGTCCAGATAGATAAATCGTATTCTTCTGAAATCCAAAACATGAGCGTTTTCAAGAAATACGAACATAGTAAACCTTTTAAATCTTCATATTTCTCTATAATTTCTTTTAAAAAGATTTTTAACAATGCATAGCATAGAAGTTGGGTATGGTTGAATGAAAAGATAAGAATTTTCTCTGGTACGGAAAATGATATTCGCCATTGAAGGTTTTCAATGCTAGATTCTTTGCATCCAATGGGAACAAATAAAACGCCACATTTGATTATTTTTTCAATGTTGTCTGCGCTAGGCCATGCTGCACGTGGTCTATGGATCCATGGGTGTGCCTGAGATATCCATTTGGCACATTTTAGACAATGTGCAAAATCATAACGTTCATTATAATCTGATATACAAGGACCATGAATTGTGTTGAACTTTGGTGCAGCTTGCCTTATCATAGTAAGGTTATGTTCTTTGTACAATTCACTTGATAAGAGACTCTTAGATCCTTCAAAATGTAAGAAACGTTTAAATATTCCAGTGTTATCTTCTATACGGTTGTTATCTATAAGTAAACGCAGTTTTGAAAAGCAATGTGGTGCATCTTCTGTATCCATTATAAGGACTACCTTCCAGCCTTGCACAACTTCACTTTCGGATTCATAAACTTCAAAACGCATATCAATTAACATAATGTCTACATCACTTCCACTCAAATTCAGACCTTCGGCTTTACTTCCACTGCTTATTTCGGGAAAAAGTCTAAATGCATTACGTTTTTGTGGGTGGTTGTGGATATCGCAAATAATGAAACTCAGTCGTCTAGTCCGTACATCCACTTGTGTTCCAATTTTGTGACATAAGTATTTTTAAAACAGCAATGACTCTTTTTTACTATCAGCCATGTTCTTTAATGGTTGTGTGTTCCTGTCAAAGATAAACAACGATAATGTGACATTCTTTGAGTAAGAACATTGGCTTAATCTACAAAAGTCTGATTACCGTTTTTAACCGACTGTAACCCTAAGCTTCTACTCAGGAAACAAAAGGCTAGATCTTTGCTAAACAGATACTGTTGTCGTTTGTTACTTTATATTGTATTTATATTTCGGTTATTGTTTGTTCATAAATCTGTCCGTTTGTTTTTTCGTTTGAGCTGAGAACAAAGTCAGATCTATCATGACTTGAGCTAAACACAGATGAAGGGATAATTAAATGAATTAATCACTTTATTTTTATTCTACTCTAACGCCTGACTCAGCGGGGAACAATTTCTTGAATGTCCTCCTCTCGTGTTGAGTAATCAAAAATCAAGAATCTGAAAAGAGAACAATTCAAAATACAATTATACAAAAGAAAAAGATGTTAATTTCGAATAAAAATTAAAAGAGAATAATTTAAATTTAATATGAATAATTTGAAAGACAATACAAACATACTGCCCTTGGATGAAGGTGTTAGGGTAGATTAACACACGAGGGAACAAATTATCACCCAAGACGAAGTACTAGTCGTGGATGATATTTTTTTTTCACCGAGTGCGTAAATCACCCTTAAACCTTCATCCCAGGGCAGTATGTTTCTTATTATACTGAATGCCTTATGGTTCAAGCGTGCGCTATGTTATTAGGACAGATATAAAAAAAATTAAGTCATAAATTAAGTTTACTTATAACAACAACAAAACGACGGAAATGATGTAGAAATAAGAATAGGTAAACCTCGGCCTGTGCAAGTGTTAATTGTTCCAGATAGGCATTTCGGGCTCAGCGAATGTTAATTTGAGGCATTAATACCCGTTGCTAATATTATCACATGTTGTTATGGTTTGGCGGGGCTTATGAAAGGTTAGTGAAAATTAACATATGCCGCGTGTCCAATGAAATGAATGGATACTTAATTTGCATAAAGTATAATAATAATAAATTAAATAAAGCATGGTCAAAAGGATGATAGAGCAGATGTTTCCTTTTGAACATCATTATAAAGCTTGACTTCGGGTTTACAATCTCCTCTACCTACACCTTGACTTTATATGTTTTGTTTATTTTAGCCCTGACTACAGTGTGTTAAGCACTACACATGGTTTAAGTTTCTAAATGTATCACTTATACCTATAACAATTTAATGCATTAGGTCTCACTTTGTGTCATATAACAAGTAATAAGGGAACTGAAACCAAAATAAGAGTATCCGACATTGAAATAAAAATATAAGTTAAACTTATGAAAACTTATGAAAAAAATGAAAAACAATCCATCTATTTCCGTAAAAAAAATCCCACCAACACATCAAAACAAAAGCGGATGTAATTGATGAAATAGCGAAGGGTCTGGATGGGGTTTACAGAATAGAGAATAATGGGCAATAAGTGCAGAATAATGGGCAAAATATATAAAGAATTGAGAAAAGTAGGGCAAACAAAATAAGGAATAGGGAATAATGCGGTACTAAAATATAATAAATAGAGAATAATGGCAAAAAAATATAAAAAATAGAGAAAAATGACTTAAAAATTAAAGAATACAGAAATGAAGGACCCCCATCCGGACCCTCCTTTATTGAAAGGTTGAAATTGTACATTTTCATTTTAAATTATATTGTACTTTCCTGGTTTCGTTTCCTTGACTAGTTCTAATCTTTCTCGTTGAACTAAATATTTCCTAGTTTTCCTAATCCTGGTTTCATAACGTTTATTCTGAACAATTTTAAAATCATAGTTTTATTGTGCTTATCATAATGGATTTACCCTTTCACAATACCAATTGCTAAAATGTTTTACCAAAATTGCAGTTTGCATTTATCTATACAAAATAAATTGATCAACATAGTAAAACAGTTTAGCTCATTGCTAGTGAAAGGTTGTTAGTCTGAAGCAAATGTAGCGTATCAAATATTATACTTACAACCATAAATGACTTGAATTCTACATCTGTTATTGAAACTGTATAGTTTTATTTCTATACAAGTATATCAATTGTAAAGACATATGAAAGGTAATATAGTAATTTTTGAATTGCTATAATATTAATGTCCCATTTAAAGTTTTTAAATGATCTCTTTTAAAATGTAAATTTTCTTTAAATGTTACAGACTTGTCTTTCAATCAATATTAAAACTCTGAAAGAAATATGTTTTTCTCTATAATATGTTTTCTTGAAGTTTCAAAGGGAAATAAGAGCCCAATCACTTGTTCATGTGAAAATAGATAATTCATAGATATCAGATTATCTCCCATGGAATCTTATTGACAGCATTATATTTACTTCTCACATACTTTAATGAATATTGCATACTTTAATTCAACATGTTTTCTGTTTTTAGAAATATATAAAACATTTTGAAAAGAAAAAGTGTGTAATCTGTAGACTTGACAATTGTATGGCAATTCCAAAATGACTACCTTACCTTCATATGACTTTACAAATTGATATATAATTTAAAAAATACATCTACATTATTTTAATGACAGATGTGAAATTGAAGTTGGATAGGATTTTAAGTATATTTTTGTATGACACTGCACTTACTTCATACTTACAACCTTTCACTAGCTACGAAAACTGTATATCCAGTTGATCAGTTTGTAGAGATGAATTTAAACTGCAATTTGATAAATATTTATTCAATTATTGGTATTGTAAAAGTGCAAAACCTTAATGATAAGCACTGTATAACATCAATGTGTAAAAAGTGTTATTAATTTACAATCATTTTGATGCAAACAATGCATATATTAACTCAGGTAGCTTATATTTTTCTTTAATGTATAGACCTTTACGATAATAAAAATAAACGCTTCTACGTACGTACATAATACATAAAAAAGATAACTAAAATCACCAAAAGTATTGGATATCACAAAAACCCACATAAATAACCAACATCCTACCCAACACAGACGTACAAATGACAACAACAACACATTGGTCAGATTGCCTGGCTTGGTACATTCATAAAAATAATCCGGCATAAAAGTAGCTTTACAAACACGGACATCTCTCCATTGACAATTTAGACTTTATTTCTTAAAAGTAAAACAAGCAATAAAAACATAATTGCATCTATCATCTTGACGACCACTAATTTGAAAAAGGAAATGAAAAAGTGGCACATAATTTAGAAAGTAGGGTCCAAAATGTGCTCGCTACTACAGAAAGTTAGCTAAGGTAACTATAGAAAATAAACGGAAAAAACAGAAACAAGACTCTTAATTTTGAATGTTGTGCTACAATGCTCTTCAACTTTATTTGGCATTTTCAACTTTATTTATTCGAGCGTCACTGATGAGTCTTTTGTAGACGAAACGCGCGACTGGCGTACAAAATTTCAATCCTGGTATCTATGATGAGTTTATTATTAACAGGTTGCACGAAGGCTCACCTTAAAATTGAATTGAAATTGGCAGTATTTGTGAGAGGCCAGTACGTATGTAAAATGATCAGATCATAGGAAGACAGATTTTCTAGTTTAAGTATATCATTTTAAAGTGTTTTAGTTCTATTAACAACATTCAGTTTATATTAATGTCATACAATAAATAAAAACGTATTGAACTGCTACAGGTAACTGTATATATATGAGACCACTTACGCCACTATTTTGACACATATTTTCTTATTTTTATATGAATGAATGGAAATGTTGGGTATATATTTATGAGGCAGCAATTCAATCAGTACTAACCAAAAATATTGAACAAAGACAACAAGAAAACATCAAGAGAGCAATATACAGTCTTCAAAGATAGACAGGTGTCTATACAATATATACACCTATATATATCGCCCCGAGATTATGACTGGTATCGACTATTGCAATGAGTCGCATAAATAGGAATAAAAAGAAAGTGTGGTTGACGACATTGATACAGTAACCCATAGTGAAAAAAATGCAGAAGACATTTAAAGGGTGTCAATTATAGGCAAGTTGTTCCTGAAGGGAAATTAATTAACACAAGACCATTTGGAACAACTCGGCAGATCACCGTGAACTGCCGAGGTTTGTCAATTGAATAAAAGACAGCATTGCCGTAGTTCTTGATTCCGGGCAGACAGGCAATGCTCCTGACTTTAGACCAACATATTAACATGAGGCGAGGTTCCTGACTTAGTACAGGAACATGAAAATGTGACGAAGTTGAAATAGTTTTTTGTTATAGATCTCAACACTCTGATAGCTTACTAGTCGTTATAATTTGAAATACAAAAGTTACATACTGATCGTGAAAGAGGATTTGGGTGGGGTTTATAAAAAAAAAAAGAAAAACAGGCAAACAAATTTAGAATGGAGAAAAATGGTCCAAAAAACTACAGTATAAGGAACAATAGGGTTCTTAAATATACAGTATAGAGAATAATAGACAAATTAAATAAAGAAAAGAGAAAAATGACCTGAAAAAATATAGTACACACCCCCATCCAAACCCTCATAAAAGAACGTACAATATAAATGATATAAGAAAATGTAAAGCACCCAACTCTATTCATAGGGTTATATCATCCTGAACATGAAGGAAATATTTGTCATTGGACGTTAAGCAAACAACAATGAATCAATCCAATGGGTATATTTAGCAGATTAAATCATTGTATAATAAATATGAAAAAACAACAAGTAATTGTACAATAAATGCAAAAATTAACAATAGCGCATCTAATACTGCCTGCAGTCACAGAAGTATGCACCAAATACTTTTTTTTTGTAATCGTGCTGACCTTCATTCTAATATCCGTGACTGTACTATTAACAGGACAATCTATTTCTCCTTATTTACAAATTGAAGAGGATTAAGAACTTGCTAAAAATTTAATACTTTGCCAGAAAAAATACATATCCGCTTGCCTGTTTTTTAGATAAAGTTAACCATTTGACAAATTTATCGTCGGAATTGTTTTGACTTTTGTTATGTCATGGCCTCTTAGAGTTTTCTATACGCTATGGGTTACATGTAGCTCATTGTTGAATGCCGTAAGGTGACATACAAATGTTCGCATTTACGTAATTTAGTGTCTAGTTGATAGTTGTCTCATCAGCAATTATACAATATCTTCCTATTTCATTCGGAAAGGGCTTGAATCATCATACCGGTTCTCAGCACAAAAACAAATAAAAAGAAAAGACACAAATTACAGAACTAAGAGTCTTTTGTTAGTTTATTGTTGAGTTGGGTCGCTGTCTCATTGAAGTATATCCCACTTTTACTTTTGATTGCAAAATCATTTTATTGAAAAACATTACCAGTATATTAACATTTAGATGTGTTTTGCATTATTCCTTGATTATTTATCTTATAAAGTCTTAAATCATATTTCTGAAAATCTTTACCAGTATATTTTGAGTTAGATGTATTCACCAAAGTTTCTGCGTAAGGAACGATATAAATACTTAAATATTTTTTTTATAAAATCCTTACCAGTATATTTACAATTAGATGTGTTCTCCATTCTCCCTGAATTATTTATCTTATCAACACCTAAATCATATTACTGGAAATCCTTATCAATATATTTTGCATCAAAGTTTGTTGATTAGTTATCTTATAAACTCTTAAAATCACACTTCTTTATACTGCCTAACATGTGAAATTTGGGGGATTATAAATGCTTGCACCCGGCAAATGATCTATTCATGTTAGTAATTGAATACTTAGTGTCAGATGGTTAGATAATCATGTATAATAGTGATATGACTATACGGGTTTCCAGGAAAGTTCCGACTTTGACTACATACATGAACGAGAAAAATAAAGGTTTCGGTTTTGTAATGACTATTTTATATTATTGTGTAGCAACATAGTTTTTAAGAGTGTCAAAAAAAGTTCACGTGCAATATTCTATGATATTGCAATAGTACAAATATAGCTGGAATATGAATCGTAGTTATCACGGTAGATATAGTGTCCGGCTGAGATCGTAATTGAATACTTAGTGTCATATGGTTTGATAATCATATATAACAGTGATCTTACTATACAGGTTTATAATAAATTCTGATCTAAACTACACATGTTTACGAGGAAAAATTAAGATTTCGCTTTTGTAGATAAATGACTATTAAATATTAATGTCATGCAGCCTATTTCTTTAAGAGCGTAAAGAAATTTCAGCCTGCAATATTCTATGGTATTGCAACAGTACAAATATAGCTTCAATTTGTTTTGGAAAATCTGAACAGGTGTGTTTCATCTACAGCAACCATAACTTAAACTTGTAAGACTTTTGCATTTTGTATTTTTCAAGTTGGAAATTGTAAGGTATACAAGCTAACTAAAGATGCTCTGTATTTGACATTATCTTGATTCAAAATGTTGACGTAGACAACTGAAAAAAATTCTCTGAATACAGGCACAAGGAGGAGGTAAAACGATCTGTATTGTACTGAATGGAATATGTATTGTAATTATCACAAAACAAAAACAAGAACAATTTCAGAAAAAGGATTACTGGAAGGTTTTGCATTTACATTGAAAATAAAGAAATTCTCACAATCGTAACTACTCAGCCATTCTCACAATCGTAACTACTGGCCATTCTCACAATCATAACTACTCGGCTATTCTCAAAATCGTAACTTCTCGGCCATTCTCACAATCGTAACTACTCGGCAATTCTCACAATCGTAACTACTCGGCCATTCTCACAATCGTAACTACTCGATCATTCTCACAATCGTAACTTCTCATCCATTCTCACAATCGTATTTACTCGGCCTTTCTCACAATCGTAACTACTCGGCAATTCTCACAATCGTAACTACTTGGCCATTCTCACAATCGTAACTACTCGGTCATTCCCACAATCATACCTACACGGCCATTCTCATTCTTACAATCGTAACTACCCGGCCATTTTTACAATCGTATTCACTCGGCCATTGTCACAATCGTATTTACTCGCCAGCTATTCTCACAATCGTAACTACTCGGCCATTCTCACAATGGTAACTACTCGGCCAATCTCACAATCGTAGCTACTGGACCATTCTCATTATTACAATCGTATTCACTCGGCCATTGTCACAATCGTATTTACTCGCCAGCCATTCTCACAATCATAACTACTCGGCCATTCTCACAATCGTAACTACTCGTTTTTTCTCACAATCGTAACTACTCGGCCATTCTTGGTTACGATTTTCTATTAGTTTTCCTATTTAACCAAATGGTCGTTCGATAAATCTGATTGCAAATTTATTTGCTGCAACTCATGGGTCGATGCCACTGCTGGTGGAGTTTTAATTCCCCGAGGGTATCACCAGCCCAGTAGTCAGCACTTCTGTGCTGACATGAACTATCATTGATATGGTCATATTTATAAATTAAGCGTTTACAAAACTTTTGAATTTTTGAAATACTAAGGCTTTTCTACCTCAGGAATAGATTACCTTAGCTGTATTTGGCAAAACATTTAGGAATTTTGGTCCTCAATGCTCTTCAACTTCGTACTTTATTTGGCGTTTTTAACTTTTTTGGATTCGAGCGTCACTGATGAGTCTTTTATAGACGAAACGCGCGTCTGGCGTAAATACAAAATTTAATCCTGGTATCTATGATGAGTTTATTCATATAAAGACTTTTTCTCAAACAAGAAAGGTAAATATGCTAGATATACTTACTGGAGGTGTGATGAAATGATTAAAGTCATACATTTTCTCCTTGACAACATTCATGTACGTTTTGGCAATAGAATTATCGACAAATTGTAGGTTTTCCTATGGGAACCAATTGTGCCCCTTTAATAGCAGACTTGTTCCTGCACTGTTATGAATCACAGTGTATGGCAAACTCAGTTAAGACCCGTCTAAATTCCATTTGATTGATAAATTCAAAAACACTTACCGTTATCTTGATGATATTTTTTCGTTAAATAATGAAGAATTCTCTAAATATACTGCCGAAACCTACCCACAGGAACTTACCTTAAATAAATCAAATATTAACAGCAATAAGTGTCTTTTCCTAGATTTAGACATTTCAATTTTACTCCAGAAACTATACACAAAAATTTACTACAAAAGGAATGATTTTTCTTTCCCTATTGTTAATTTTTCTTTTTTGGACGGTGATGTTCCTCTGGCACCATATTACGTTGTTTATATATATATATCTCAACTCGTTCGTTATGCTCGTGTCTGTAGTGACGTTTTGGATTTCAATGAGCGTAATCTATGTATTACTGGTAAATTATTAGGTCAGGGATTTCATTACCACAAATTACTTAAAACTTTTACTAAGTTCTTCCATAGAAACAAAGATTTGGTTTGCAAATTTGGCTTGACCTGTAGAAAACTTATTTCAAACGGAATAGCCCATCCTAAATTTTATGGTTTTGTTGTTAACAGAGCCCGGAAATTTAGATACGATCCGGGTAAACTTATAAATCCTTTAAATAAACTTATTCTAAAAGGTTACCTATTCAACAATGTAATTAAATCTTTGAATATTGTTTTTATTAGTATAAATATTGATTTTGTTATCAGTAAATTAAAACCATACTAAATATTACACATATGTACTTTCACAGTACAACAATCTGTCGATACCTATATTATGGCATTACACAAGGTCATGTTTTTCTATGACTCTTAATGACGTCTTTACACTTAATCCATTGGATGTTGGATGTGTACTGATTGATATTTTAGTCTTAGATACATGATTTTTTGCATTAGTTGTTATTGGCTTTGAACTAGCTGTCAGAAACTGCGAGCACTCTCAGATCTGTACTTAGTGTCGTTTTGTTGTTAGGGATGAGGGATGAATATATACGATGCCACGTCCTGTCTGTGTTTTTGTTTGAAGTTTTTCTTGATCTAATGAGTTAATAGATATAAGACGATGTGGTATGAGTGCCAATGATACAACTCTCCATCCAAGTCAAAATTTATAAAAGTAAACCATTTTAGGTCAAAGTACGGTCTTCAACACGGATCCTTGGCTCACACAGAACAGCAAGCTATAAAGGGCCCCAACAATTACTAGTGTAAAACCATTCATCGATCTGATGAGCTAAGCCTTTTACAACTGAATTTTACAGTTTGTTCTTATGTTGTGCTGTTTCATCACTGTACCAGATTAGGGGAAGGGTTGAGCGCTGGTACTCTCATATCTGTTCTTAGTGTATTTTTTGTTGTTTGGGATGAGGGATGATATATACCCTGCCACGTCATGTCTGTTTTTGTTTGATGTTTTTTTTTTGTATCGATCTGATGAGTTAAGCCTTTTACAACTGATTTTTATAGTTTGTTCTTATGTTGTGCTGTTTCACCACTGTACCAGGTCAGAGGGAGGGTTGAGCGCTCACAAACATGTTTAACCCCGCCACATTGCTTTTGGCCTGTCCCAAGTCAAGAGCTTGTAGTTCAGTGGTTGTCGTTGGTTGACGTCTGTCATATTTGTTGTTCGTAAATAATTTTGTTATAAATTAGGCCGTTTGTTTTCTCAATTGAATTGTTTCATATTTTTCATGTCGGGGCCTTTTATAGCCGACTATACGGTATGGATTTTTCTCATTGTTGAAGTCGTACGATTGCCTATAACTGCTTACATCCATTTTATTTGATCTTTGGTAATCATAACACATCTCCTTATTTTTATACTAGTTGGTAACTTAAAAGGTAAAATTTCATTCGTATCTCAGTTGCAATAATATGTTGTAAATAAAATTAAACCTTTGCCTTTAGAGTCACATTGATATATATTTTGTCTCATTGGCAATCATTCTGCACCTTTTTTTTTAAACTAGAGTTATATCATACCGTTCGCTGTCTTTAGTTCCGGTTACATTTTTTTTCGAGGGGTTACAATCTGCTCTACCACCCTTTCAGCCATGTATTATTTGATTTATTATCGAATGTTCTGTCATTATTGACTTTTAAATTTTAAATTCAAAGTATTAAACTATGACTTCGTGTACATAACAACGTTAAAGTCATTAGAAAAGTAACAAAGATAAAGCAATATGTATTTTGTTTATGTCAACCATCTTTTCAAAAGGCCTGAGGCCACAATGTAGAATTTGGGCAACGTCTTTAAAATCATTGATGTAAATTCAATTCTTTGTTTTTTAAACTATCGATTTTTGATTGGTCTGCACGAGGGTATGACATTGAAAAAGTTGTCTCCAGCTTGGAATAGAGTAAAATGTCTCTCTTGTTTTTACCAATCAAAATTTGGCATTTTAACGTGAATGATATGTCTGCCAAAAAAGAGGTAGAACATTGTAATTCTATTTAAACTTTAGGCTCATTGCCCGTTATGTAGTCTGAAATAGGTCAATAAGAAAAACAACTTATATGTTATGCGCATTATGTATTAAAATAACATTTCTTGCTTTCAGTTGAAAAATAAATATAGTATTTTGAAAAATCAGATCTTTTTTAAATTTTTTTTTAATGGCAAGTTATCAAGGCTCGGAAAATCATTTCAGGTCAGTCAAAAGTATAGAAATAGATGGTTCATTTTGGAGTTGTGCATAGCCATCTCCTACTACTGTTTGAAACCCTAATTCCTGCCTTTCAATTGTATACTTGAACATAAATGGTGTTATGTGTGATGCCGTTGCATTGAAATATGGCTCAATCGTTCAGTTGAGGAATGCCGAGCACTTTAAAAGAGAATGAATCGTTAATTTCGTTTGTTAGTTTCAATGATTTCACGCTGAAGGGAAGTAATTCTGTATGAAAAATAATGATACATGAGAGATATAACTAATATTGCGGCATACCTTTATAATATTCAATACTTATATATAAAAAGACGTTTGCAAGAAAATAAATTCTTAGTTGAATCACCACTTCACGAAGTACTCATAATAAGATATTAAAAATCTCATGATTTTAAAAACTGCATATAAAATACAATGTTAAAAAGTGTGCATATAATCTACATTCTGATGTTTTATATCGTAAAATGTTTATGTTTATTGGATTTTGGATTGAATATTTTATTAGGTAGAAATTTGAAAACAATTAGATATTCAAATATATAGTTATAATGCTTTTCCGTAGAAAGACCAATAAAACATGTAAAACTGTTCAATCATATTTTCCTTCTATCGCGTTTGATTTTATAATGTGCATCATATCAAAATGATATTTGGTATATGATATGAAAGAGCTAAAACACTTCAAATTTCAACCGTGTAAGTTATTATTGGTAATTATTCGACACAGTATAGTTTTTTAGTTATATCCTGAGGATTCGATCAACGAAGTTTTAATTAAAGTTGGTTTCTCTTCTGAAAACACCTGTTAACCTTATAATTTTTAAACCAACTAAATAAAGCTATCTTTTAACGCTGAATCTGAAGGATTTTCAACTGTTTGTGAAAAATTTGAGCTTTGATTCATGTCTCTATTTCTATGCAGCATCAGTAATGTAGCATTTCACTATCTTACCACATGTCTAGCTAATAGTGTATAAAATTCTATCTCGATTAAAGCATCATGTATATTAAGTGTCAGATTCCTGATTAAACTGACCAAATACCAAATAATTTGACATAAATTAGGAGACAATTTCAAATTTATTTTTATAATTATTATTTCATTTTTGATTTATATAAATTCTACAACTCTCCACAAGAGACCAAATGACACAGAAATTAACAACTATAGGTCTTGGTACGATCTTCAACAATGAGTAAAACCCATACCGCATAGTCAGCTATAGAAGGACCGGCCTGATTTATGTACAAAATAATGAACGAAAAACAAATATGATATACAGCAGCAAACGACAACCACTGAATTACAGGCTCTTTAAAAACACTTTTTTCAAAGGTAGGAATAGCATATGCTGGTAATGTCTTACATGTAATTCTGTATGGAAGAAGAACAGTCCGACTGACTTCCATACATTTAATACATTCTTCAAGTTGTGCAAACTACATTGGGGAAGGTAATACTATCGTCTGTATAATACAAATAAAATTCGCTTAATTTATCCAGACTGCAAACATTTAACAACTGCATAAGTCTTCATAATACCGGTTTCATAGTCAATAATCTATCTTACTAAGTATTTGTACAATGCAAATATGTATTTCGAAACATAAGACAACATTAATAGTTTTGCGTTGAGTTGTATTTAGAGAAAATTTTATCTAAAAAGATTTGTTTCGGTGTTATTTCTTCTTTTCATGAATAACTAACCAAGAACATAGCATATCAAAATATTTATAACAGTAGTAAAATATTATTATAAAAAACCATTTCAGGAAGATTGTGATGTGAAAAACGTTTTACACAAGATAAGCCCTATTATTCATTTACCATTTTAATACGGTATTGATTTGTTCCTTTAGTTTAAAGAGTAGATAAGGCATCAATCCAGTATTGATTCATCTAATGTTAGATTTCCAAAAGCAGTACCAAAAATTGATACCTGTCAAGTATTCTGCAAATTATAATAATAATAATATGGCATTGTAATGCATTTCAGATAAATCCAGCCACTTTAATTAATAACTGATCAAGGGTTAGTAAAAGAGAGGCGAAAGATACCAGAGGGACATTCAAACTCATAAGTCGAAAATAAACTGACAACGCAATGGTTAAAAAAGAAAAAGACAAACAGACAAACAATAATACACAAAACACAAAACACAACATAGAAAACTAAAGACTGAGCAACACAAACCCCACCAAAAACTGGGGGTGATCGCAGGTGCTCCGGAAGGGTAAGTAGATCCTGCTTCACATGTGGCACCCATCGTGTTGCTCATGTTAGTAGAAATCCGGTAATAAGTCTTCACTTACTGTAACAGTCTATTGAAAATATGACCAAATGTACATTGTTTTGTAAAATCAAACTGGTCAATTGGTTAGTATTTCATTACACGGATAAAAGAGTGCCAAAGTCATGTCATCAATGAATTTATGAAACTGATAGAAGACATCATGCTTACAATCTTTTAAAACTTAAATTCCACTGTCCTTTTGAAAATGACATCGATCATTCTGAGAATCAATTAAATTCTATTTACTTCTGGTTCTGATGATTCCTAAACAAAAATTACAGCAACAGTCAACATAGAACTTACATTTACATTTAGTTTCATATGATTTAGAGCCCTGTGAAAAGTTAAAAAAAAAAACTGCAAACATTAAATCTGAACTTTTGAACAAGTTCACAATATTAAAGTATTACTATTTAATGACTTGCAACAAAACAATTACCAAACATCTTAACGTCAAAAAGAGTTTTATGCCAAACATTATCTACACAAGAACTCATAAATTGCCAATACATTAAATGTAGGGTTATGTTGATTTTCAAAAATAAAAAAAAAAAGATGACATGTTAATTTCAATCAAACTTTATGAATCTAAATGTATATCTGTATTTTTATACGTGTGACATTTCTTAAGTAATTTCCTTTCTAAATCCTAATTTAAAATATTAAATATTGGTCCTCTGCAGATCGACTCATAAAAATCGGCTTGGATCAAAATATATCATTAGTATTTCAGAACACAGTTTGTTTTATCAAAATTTTGTTCTAGTCGAAAAAGAGAGGCGCAAGATACCAAAGGGATATTCAACTCATAAGTCGATGACAAACTGAAAACGCCATAGGAAAAAAACGAAAAACAACCAAAAGACAAACAACAGTATACATGGTCATAAAAAACTGAAGACCGAGGAACACGAACCCAACCAAAACACGGGATTGATCTGAGGTGCTCCGGAAGGGATAGCAGATCCTGCTCAACATGTGAAACTCGTAGTGTTACTCATACTAGTATACAATATGTTGATAAGTTATATCAAATGATTAGGCATCATGCATGCAATAGTGGATTGGTAAATTGTCTCTTGTCTCACCTTAAGATTTCACCGAAAACATAAACAATCGGTCAGGCATATTTTCTAACCCTAAACACGTTTTTCATAACAAAGAAAAAACAAGACTGATTCCGGTATTTACAACACAGACATTGAAAAATTTAAAAGCACAAAGAAAAACACTTAAAACGTAAGTAAGAGCAACCCGATCTCCTTTTAACTTGGTCTGCCGCTCCAGAATGGTAAGCATATTATGCTCCACTGTTTTCTTCAATGAATATTTATGTATAGATAAGAGGTTACCAAATTTTATTTTGATAAAGTCACTGATGTATTTGAATGCAAAGTTCTCTTGTTTATGAACAAAGCTTTTGGTGCCTCAGATGCGTTTTCTGTGTTAACGTTCAAAGCGCCTTCATGACATTGCCATGATAATTATTTTTGTTTCAAAAACATTCTCCTTCGCCTGGAATCCTTTTCAATTCTCCAATGTGAGTAGTGTCTTGAAATCGTGTCCCGCTGTCTGAATATCTTCTCAGATTGTATTCAAACTTATTCATTTAATGAAAAATGTAAATTTTGCACTTTAAACTTTAAAAATGAGAACTGTATCAATTTCTATAAACATGTTTTTTAATTTTGCAATTATTGATTGTCAACGTTTGCAAAATGGCTAACGTTTATAAATAATACCCTTTGAAAACATTGAAGAAAAATATTCTTTATAACCTTATCAATTGCAGCTATTCTATCAAGACAAAGATACTTAATTTTCTATTCATCATTTGTTTCAGATAATCCTGTTCATCAATTGTATCAAAATGTATAGAAATGTAAAGGAAACAATATCAAGATTAGGAAATGTCCTTATCTTAATTCATATATCTTACAACGACAGGTGCCATAGGTAAAACAGGATCTGCTTACCCTTGTGGAGCACCTGAGATCATCCCCGCTTTTTGATGGGGTTGGTGTTGCTCGGTCTCTAGTTTTATATGTATTTAAAATGAGTTTGAAAAGAATATTTTTTTTTTATTTCGTGTAAAGGTCCATATTATTCCTTAACACAGCTAACAAAAAAGTATAACAAAAATAAACTAGACAAAGTGATGGCACCGCACTCCACTCTGAAGTAACTGTATCATAACAAAGTCAATGTAGGACTTTCTTTGAGATATTATTGTGTCTGGGAGACACAAATGATGCCCCCGCAGATGCAAAGTGCTATTTCAAAATACACGAAGTAGTGCATGGTAGCACATAGGTCTATGGTTCACTGTAGGACGAGTCATCCGGAAACGCTATGCACCTCTTATGCAAGTAAATACTCCAAAAATGAAAAAGTTCAACTTTCTCCTAAAAGAGCAAATATCAATAAAAATCAAAACCCTGACCACATGCTAACCTTCAATAACAGCCAGCAAAGTGAAAGCTTCCTAAATTTCAAACTGTAGGAGGAATTATCCGGAAACGCTTTGCACCTCTTATGCAAGTAAATACTCCAAAAATGACAAAGTTGACTATCTCCCAAAAGAGAAAATACTAATAAAAATCGAAACCCTGACCACATGCACACTTTCAATAAATGTACAAACAGCCAGCAAAGTGAAAACTTCCTAGCATTCAAACTGTAGGAGGAGTTATCTGCAATAACTATATACCCAAAATGGGACGGACGGACGGACGGAAGGACGGACGGCGGAAGGAAGGACAGACGGACGGACGGAAGGGGTTAAACAATATGCCCTCCGCCAAATTTTAGTTGCGGGGGCATAAAAAAACTGCAAGTAAATTTCATAAAGGGGAAGTCCATAAAATCTGATAAAATCAAACGCTATCAATCAACGGCACAAGTGAAAAACAACTGCCATATTCCTGACTTGGTACATTTTACCTAGTTTTATAGCTATCTAAACCTCCCACTTGTATGACAGTTGTTTATCAGAGAGAAACCAAATCCGTCGCTGCTCTGAGTATACGTTAACAGAGCTGTTAATCAATCTTGACCAATCCGAGGGTTTGAAAATCAAGAAAATGTAGCACTGATATGATGTCAGGTATTAACAATATTGTGGGATGGTGAAATTTCAATGGTTTGTATGTTTATATTTCTTACTTTCAGATTTATATATTCATCTGTTTAAAATTACTGTTTTGATAATAAAATATTCACTGGAACAGATTTATTGGATCTGTTTACTTATTTACAGAATAGAATCTTATTTCAATAATAAAAGAATGAAGCAAGCTGTTTTGTTTATCTTATATGGTAATTAAGGTGATGACCTGAGTTCTGATATGTGAACCCTTTGAATGTCTATTCATTGTATTGATGGTCAGTTGAGGTCATTTGTCTATTTCCATTGGTCATTTAAACCACACTTATGTCTGTGGAGGGAAATCTCTCTGTTCTTAAAAATATTCCTTTGATTGTATTCAGCATGAAGGCAGACATTTTGAGTTATACGCAATCTTTTATATTCTGGTCTCCATTTAAGGCTTTATACTCAGCTGCTGTTTTACTTTGTAACCATATTCTTCATTAAGATAGGTATGGTAGTTACTAACATTATAACGAAGAAGATGTGCAATGAGTATCCAATGAGACAACTCTCCATTCAATTCACAATGTATAAAAAGTTAACAATTATAGGTCAAAGTACGGCCGTCAACACAGAACATTGGCTCACACCGAACAGAAAGCTATAAAGGGCCCCAAAATGACGAATGTAAAATAATTCAAACAGGAAAACCAACGGTCTAATCGATGAAAAAACAAAAAACGAGCAACACCTATGATTGTCATTTATTTAAAAATTCTAGTATATTTGAGATGGGTAAATTATTGACTGATGGATAATACAGCTAAACTGATAATATGATTAAAAACTATAGAAGTATTAAAACTTAAATGAGTTAAATTCAAAAACCATTAAATCAAATATAAACTATCTAAAAATGTTTTTATCATTAAACTAGAAATTGTTAATTAAAAGTAGGATTTCATGTACAATCAGTGTACATGTGTAAGTGTAAAATTTTGGGTCACAATAGTTATAATCCTTATTTTATATTCAGGTGTTACCAGGTTTTTAAGGGGTAATGTTTGATTCCATCCTTTGAAGGGATATTATTGGTTTGACCTTCGTATCTAAGTGTGAGTAAAGCATTGATTTGAGTTTTATATGATTTGCAATCAATGTTTATTTTCGTTGCTTATTATTTTGTTTGATTATGCTTATTTTTAATTGCTTTGCTTTTGCTTAACATTAGCTATTTAGTTTGTTTCGTGTAGAATATAGTATTGCATGTAATTATATTTTCAAGACATTATTACATAATTGAATAGTGTCAAATAGATGTGAACAAAAACACGATTGTTATACCTTAACAGGATGCCGCCCTGTTTTGCAGATTTGACCTTTGGTAAAAGGCCATGGTTATTACTTTGCTGGGCAACATTCTAACAGCGCCTGCATATTGATTTTGCATATCCAAGTTGTTGCGAGACATTTCAGAGCTTTTCATGATTTTCTTGATAAAGGATTGATACTTACAAGGAAGCTTTTGAAACAGGGATAACTTAGAGAAATATTAAAATAATCTTTTCGGAAGTTTTACGGACGCTAGCATGATTTCATTGATTGTTATGGAATGTATTTGTCAAAGACGACAGTATTATCTTCAAAATCTCCAAACGGGATAGCACATCTTCATTTTTACGGAGATGTTGTTTACCGTGCACGGAAATTTAGAAACGATCCTGGTAAACTTATCGATCCTTTAAATAAACTTATTCTAAAAAGTTACCAATTCAATACTGTCATTAGATCTTTGAATATTATTTTTATTGGTATTAATATTGATTTTGTTATCAGTAAATTAAAAGCAAACTAAATATTATTGTTATATACATATGCACTTTCATGGATCTACAATCTGTCGATTCCTGTATCTTGGCATTGCACAAGGTCATGTATTTCTTTGACTGTTTATGACGTCTTTACACTAATTCCTTTGGATGTTGGATGTGTACTGATTGATAATTTAGTTAGATGCATGATTTTTTTTATTAGTTGTTATTGGCTTTGAACTAGCTGTCAGTAACTATACGAGTACTCTCAGATCTGTACTTAGTGTCTTTTTGTTGTTGGGATGTACAAGTACCCGGCCACGTCCACTCTGTGTTTTTGTTATATGTATTTCTATTTGTATCCATCTGATGAGTTAAGCCGTTTTCAACTGATTTTTATAGTTCGTTCTTATGTTGTACTGTTACACCACTGTCCCAGGTTAGGGGGAGGGTTGGGATCCCGCTAACATGTTTAACCCCGCCACATTCTGTATGTATGTTCCTGTCCCAAGTCAGGCGCCTGTAATTCAATGGTTGTCGTTTGTTGCTGTGTTACATATTTGTTTTTCGTTCATTTTTTTGTACATCAATTAGGCCATTAGTTTTCTCGTTTGAATTGTTTTACATTTGTGATTTCGGGGCCTTTTATAGCTGACTATGCAGTATAGGATCTGATCATTGTTGAAGGCCGTACGGTGACCTATAGCTGTTAATTTCTGTGTCATTTGGTCTCTTGTGGAGAGTTGTCTCATTGGCAATCATACCACATCTTCTTTTTTATATTAGCTACAATCCAGTATTGTTTTCTTCAATTGTGACAGTCTTATCGCATGAATTTACTTGCTATGATCAATATGACAGGTGCTACTACTGGGACAAGCTACTACTGGGACAGGAAATTCTTTGCCGTCCTGAGTACCTGATATAACACTATGTATTTTGTGAGTTTCTTCCTACTTTGTTTCCTATGTAGTGTTTTAAAGACTGTTGTTTTTCTTTTTTGTCATGGTATTGTCTGTTATTAATTTTTTTTGTTTATTGATTATCCTGTTGGTATCTTCTGCCGCTTTTATCGGTAGGGGTTGGTGCATTGCGAACGAATAATTTAAACATATTTCAATAAAAGCGGGATTGTTGTGTTCAAGAGAACAAATTATGCCTCTCCCTCTCCCACAGAGCACAAAGACACAGTAACTTGATATATTGCCACTGATTGTGTTAATTGTACATAATTATTTTGTCCCCTAAAGACAGACATAACGGTCGCCATTTTGCAAACATTACGTGATGTAAAGTTCTGTATAAAAGAGACAAAAGATAGTAAAGGGACATTCAAACTCATATGTCAAAAATAAACTAACTATTCCATGGCAAAAAAAGAAAAAAAAACCTAAAGACAAACAACAGTAGACAAAACACAACATAGAAAACTAAAGACGAGCAACCCGAACTCCACCAAAAATCAGGAGTGAACTCAGGTGCTCAGGAAGGGTAAACAGATCCTTCTCGACATGTGACACCAGTCTAGTTGCTCATTTAAGTACACATCCGGTGATAAATCTAATTCATTAAGCTCATTCGGGGAAAGAGTACAGGATTGTGGTTACAACAATTAGAACATATCCGTCGTCATCTCTTAAACATGCATTCCATAATGGTTAACCAACTCGTGATGTTATTAAAGTCTATGTATCTTGATTGAAAATCATTACCCAAAATTTAAGATGACAACATTCAACAACCCGGAATATAAATCAGTAAAACCATTGCCTTCAGACGATATGTTGAGGTTTAACAACCATAGATAGATTCCAGGGTATGCTGCGGTTGTCTTAAAGCATAAAAACGAAAATAAACAATAAACAAGCGACGAAGTATGTCCACCTAACGAATAATTGAATACTAGTATTCGGTTACTAAGATGTTGTTGTGGTCAGTTTATGAACTTTTGTTATGTAAAAAAAAAATAAAGATGGAAGAATGCTCAGGCGGGCTGACAAAAGGACAGGTGGTCTGATAGTTGTAAATTAATATCTCAAGTGTATTTAAAAGAAGAAAGACCATCAAATTATTCGATGATTTTTTATTTGGTGCATCTCACTTATATATAATGGCCAGAAAACATCGTGAAATTATCACCATAAAGCTGCCCTCAACTTCGTGGATGACTGACCCAGATGCGATCGCCTTCGTTCAGTTCAAGGATGGTTTGAAGAGATCCCGATGTATATTTATCATAAGCAGCATGTCCCCTTACAACAACTATGTTGTTCAATCAGATCTAATTCGAGCCACTCGTTCCTATCATTACTGGCAATGAAATTCACTGCAAATTCGTATGTGCCTTTTCATGGAACAGTAAACACTCCAGAAATTGCGTCATAACCACCTCCGATGTTTGTTTGTATAGCATCAAACTTTACTACGTGATTCTTTCTTAAGTTGACAGTTTTAGATAATGTTACAAGAAATGCCGGTTTATCTGAAAATGTAAGATTAATTATTGTGTGTCACACTCCATAATATAATAAAACATTTTAAAATTGTATCACAGATTTACTTTTGTATATATTTAATGTTAATATATTTGAAATATGAAAACGAGTGATTGTTTACAAACTTAAGGTATCTGCAATAAATAAAAATGATTAAAATTCGTTGTACCAACACAAGACAGCATAATAAAATCTTTAACATAAAAGACAAGTATATGTCCATTAGATGTTTAATGAATTTTGCTCCTTTTACACATTCTAGGTATTTATACCATAAAAATTGGTCACAATCATATGTACATAAAGCCCAAGGACGGAGATAAGAATAGGATATTAGTATAACCCTCTATGCAATGTGTTTGTTTTATTGTAGAATCAGTAAGTTTAATAATATGGACCATTTAAACATTCCTTAATTGTCATTTAAATCGATTTTCGATAAAAACTTGCTCTAATTTTCAACATTCCTGCTTGTAATCAAGAAAAATTCCTTTTTATCTTTCTAAATAACTAATTATTCTTGCTTTGTTAACGTTCATAAATGGTTATATCAATCGTACGAACATAGTTTTTTTTTCACTCCATAAAGCTGATATAGTACGGTATTTTCATGGACAGTCGCGTTTGTACTTCCAAATAGTATTTAGTAGGTATATATTTCAGCGCCAATCGAAAACCATGTTCCAATACTGACATAAAAAATTGGTTGAATACTTACATGATTGACGCTTTTCCATTTCGTATATCAAGTCTTCAAGTACACCAGCAGATGCTAAATTCGAAACCATGCATATTACAAAACTATACAGTAGCATCATTTTCAGTGATTGAACCGAATCAAAAGGATGATTAATCAGAAAGAATGACAATATTTAAAACGACGTTATGTCTAAATGCAATGCTGGATATCAGTGAATGCGTACGTGTTAAAGATATTCGACACCATACTATTTTGTAACATATTTTGTTTTGTGCAACTTTAAGGAATCAAATAACTGGAAATACTCATGTATGTGAAGTTAGCAGCCGGTTCGTTATTCGATATTCGATATTCAATATCCAACCGGCTGCTACCTTCACATCCATGAAATACGTACTCATAGTAAAATAACGTTTGATAAACTACACAATATTTCAGATCGTACAAATCAAAACACAAAGAGGACAACTACAAGGCATAAAACAAGACATAGTCTTAAAGTTGTGATTTCGTGGTATGACAATCTTTATCAGGACTGAACACTTATTTGTCTATATAAACCATTTAATGTACAAAGCATAACGACATATAACATAAAATGTCTTAAAACCTTTAAACTCGAACAACACACACGCACAAACACAAACAGGTACGTAATAATCAAGTGTAAAATCAATTTACCTTTTTACTGCTTTTATCTCGTACGAAACTACATCTGATATAGATTTATTATCTTTATGTTTTATACTCACATACTGATAAATTTCTTATTGCTTAATGTTCAATTTTTGCAACAAAAACAACAAATAGTCTATGCCAAGTAAATTTAATGTCGTTTAGGCAAAAGTGTAATACCTCTTTTATGATGAATCTCTCAATGTAGTTATGCAATATTGGAGGTGGCCAAGAACATAACCGCAAACAACTTATTTTCGGGATTTTTGTTTATTTTTATTTTTAAGTTTATCAAGAGAAAAATGATCATATAATAGAAAGGTAATAACTGATTACTTTCTACATTTGAAGCGATAATAAATCGAATGATTTATATTCTGCATTCAAGTAATAGTTATACACCGAAGGATAGGTGTGTCTGGATAAGAAACCCCGACGGCCGGAGGCCGGATGGGTTTCTTATCCATACACGCCGTATCCCTGGTGTATAACTAACTTACACCCAATGCTAAACCCTATATTTGTTAACATTGAAAACAAACTGACAACGCCATGGCCAAAAATAAACAGAAAAATAGACAAATAATAGTACAGATGACACAACATAGAAAACTAAAGACTAAGCAACACGAACCCCACCAACAACTGGGGGTGATCTCAGGTGCTCCGGAAGGGTAAGCAGATCCAGCTCTACAAGTGGCACCCGTCGTGTTGCTTATGTTATTACAAATCCGGTAAATAGTCTAATTCGGTAGGTCACATTCGTGAAAAGGGAAGGGTATTGTAGTTACGACATAAGGAACATATCCGATATCATCTGTGAAACGGTTATTCCATAACGGTCAACAAACTCGTGATGGCGTCCGTAAAATTTACGAAGGGATGATTTCAACTTCACCACTTGGAACTCTTGGTTTAATAGCTTCCTTGTGAGCAGCAATCCTCTATCAGGGAAATCATGATAGGAAATACAAGCCCCGGAATATCGTATCAATTGGGAGATATATACTCCGTATGCAGGCGCTGCTGGAATGTTGCTACATAGAAATGGAAAGTTCACAATTGGGAAGCTGAAATCATCTCTTTTGTCGTAAAGTTTTGTTTTCAACCGACCCTCATTGTCAATTTCTAGTAAGTCAAAATATAAGGCAGACGTAAATGTATCTGTAGTATCCTTTATCTCTAGTTCGATGGAATAGATTCGTTCAAGATAGTCACCAAATGTTGTATTATTTAGTGAGAGAACATCATCTATATAGCGGAACGTAAAGTTAAAGGATATTGATAACTTCTTATCTTTCTTCCTAAGAAGTTCCTGTATGAAGTCAGCCTCATAATAATAAAGAAACAAGTCGGCAAGAAGAGGGGCACAATTGCTTTCCATTGGAATTCCAATTTAGTTGATAAATATATAAGCTTCAATATCGTCATCAACTAAGTCAACATCTGATAGTTTGAGACATATGTACAGCGGTTTTGCTGAAGATTATGACGAATATTCTATTTTTATGTCTATTTCACATTGTACGACTTTGCCCCCAGCAGAGCTATAGAAAAACAGTACATTAACGGGTGTTACACGGACACTTTTTAGATGATACACGGACACTTTTTAGTTGTTACACGGACACTTTTTATGAATAGAATCACTCGTGCATGATCAGTGAGTTCATGGGCACTTTAAATTTCAATTAGATTTGAACTTTTTGTTTCACCGACATATTTCCTGTCTTTTTTATTAAAATATTTACGTTTGCATCAATAACTATATTTTTTTCAAACAATTCCAGTACATTACTATTCATGTCAGTACACTAAGATTGACCATTTAACTTCAAAAGGGGGGGTTATGGTTTTTTCCTAAAAATATTCTGATCCCCAATTTTATGAGAAAAAAATATATTGACAAAATAATGTTCTGATTCCTGATTTTCTGATTTTTTTTCAATTTATGGACATGAATAGTATTCTGGACAATGCTGAAAGTAAAGAAATGCTGGTACCGACGTTTATATTTCAATAAAAAAAGACAGGAAATATGTATAAAAAATCAAATCTAATCAAAAGATAAAATCCCTATCAACTCACCAATGCACGATTGATCCTACAGATAAAAAGTGTCCGTGTAATACATGTTCAAATAGGCAGCATATCTTGAAGAAAATCATTCAACTTATGTCACCAATTTTGGACGGTAAGCTGCGATTGGATCATATTGTGACACGTGTTTAATAAATCCTGACCAACACTATTAGAGACATATATAAAAACCTACAAGCATGACATTTTTAAAACAAATCCAAAATGTATGCCTATATATTATATCTAATAACAAGACAAAATCCATTTTTTAATTACATTTCATTCACTAATGAAATAGGAAATTCTTTTTTTTTATACATTTATATTGTTATTGAATTCATGTATTTGGAAGCAAATGTACGATTTTTATTATTTTTAAAAGGGGGAATGGAATGGCACATCCTGCATTTTTTTCGACAAAAAAAAGGGTCAAGCCTGTTTATTTTAAATTTTTATTTTACCCCACCCCCCATTTCCGTTTCCCCAAAAATAAAAATCAAATGTTAGCTTGCTTACCCCTGAAATCTTTTTCATGTATAACTTACTTGCAAAGTTGCATTTTAAAAAGTCTCAAATGTTTACAACATTCATCTTTTACATGACATGGTCCTTTTTATAAAATTATTAGATTCTTGAATTTCTTAAGAAAAAAACTCTCGGCTGAAGGGAAATGAAAAAAAAGTTTGTTTTAACTGTAACTTACATTAACTGGTATATGGCCAATTACGTTTCTAATCTGTTTAATTTTGCTACCTCTTCTAAATGCAAAATGTACTACTTCTTTCTTGAAACGTCGTACAAGTTAGATACAAAACAAAGGTAACAAAAAACAGGCCGGAAACAAACTGTCGTATAGTTTTTCTGCACTTGAAGTCAAACTATCCGGCAACGGTTGTTACCGGCCTGTTTCTTTGTTACCTTTGTATTGTATCTAATACTTATTTGGTTGAGTTATGTTGACAGCGGTTATACATGACAGTTTTTGACTAAACATCTATGTTCTATATGGTTTTTCGCATGCAGGCTGTTGTCTGCTCTATGGTCGGGTTGTTGTCTTTTTGACACATTCCCCATTTCCATTCTCAATTTTATTTCATATTAGACTAAAAATCCCAGTAAGTATTCCTTGTGATGAATCATCATCGTATATAACTATCTTATATTAGTGCTGTTGCGTAAATCTTTAGAATTTATAAAGTTTCCTTATTTGCGCAGTATCGCCTATTCTAGACGATCCGGTACATATTAAATTTGCTGGTGGATCATTTTTATATATATATAAGTGGTCTCAAATTTAGCCCCACCATGTTAGATCTTTAGATTTGCATTAGCAAATTTTTGTTCTTCCTTCAACACGGGATTCAAACACGCATTTCTGTGACATCGTGGCAAAACCACCTCAGACCATTCGTCTAACTAGGTTATATGAAAATATTGCTTTCGTTAGTCGAGAAATGCCTTTTATCGTCGACTTTATCTATGTTGTAACACGGTACATGATGTATAGTGGCAAGTAGGATGGTGCACCTTTCAGATAAGCTCTGTTTTGTCTGTATTAAAGGATTATAATGTTACTTATCATGCCGCCACATCAAAATTCATTTTCATTATATACGTCTAAGATGCGACAATTTTGTGATAGACATTCTCCACCGGATAACTCGTGGATATACAGGGCTAACACCATTACATATATATATATCTAACTTGTCTTAAATTGAGCCCAACAATGTTAGATTGCAAACGCAATTTTTTGTTCTTCCCTAATGGGATTCGAAGCCTTTCTTCTGTGACATCGTGATAACACCACCTGCACTGTGTCCAGTACCTCGTGAATCACAGTGTTTGCTTGATCGTTATGACATAAACAGTTAAGTATGCACATTTCAATATGTTAATTTTCATCTCCTTAACAACTGATTAGCTTACTGAAATTCCAAATTAACTTATTTGTTGTAACCGTAATATTTAGCAATAGTGTTGTCTTAACCTATCCTTTTCGAACGCAATGTCGGCGCATGGTTTAATTTTACTGGTAATTTTTACCCAGCTTGGACTGAAATAGTGTTACTGTGACTTGAATGTAAGTGTTGCTCTCCACCTATTGCAATTGTTTCAAAATTCTGACCAAATTGCAATTTGTTTTATACAACCAAACTGTTCAACTGGTCGGAAAGTTAAACGATGGTCCTTGATTAAGTTTGATCTAGAAATACGTGGAGAGCACAGTGGAATCGGTGTCATTCAGTGAAAACATGAAATGTGTATTCACTGTCCCTCATGGAAAAAGGGTTAAAAGCATATGGCCCTATATGAAACAGTCGTTAGTTTAAATGAGTCTTTGGTTTAGAAAGGTCTAATTTTGACATGAAAACTTCTATCCTAAATAAATTTGATAAATGAATAGTCCAAAACATTGTTTGTTTTGTAGGTCAATGATTTATAGCTTTGTTTTCTAAGAGGAAGTTATTGTGTAATTGTGATTTGGATAATATTTTCTATACGAATTACTGATCTGTTGGCATTAAAGGGAAATAATTTCTATTGAGTTACTGTTTATTAAAAATTTAATCAAAGATTCCATGCTTATGATTTTGCCTACAAAAGATTCACCAATACAACTCGAATAAAAAAAAATTAAATGCCAAATTAGTATGCAGTTGAAGAGCATTGAGGACACAATATTCCAAAAGGTTTTGCCAAATACTACTTATAAGTAATCTAATCATAGGTGGTAGAAAATCTTTAGTATTTTGAACAATTAAAGGTTTTGCAAAACAGTTTAAATCTATAATTTTGAACATATCAATGAAAATTCATGTCAACACAGAATTGCTGACTACTGGGCTGGTGATTTTACAGTAATGAAAATTATTTCCCTTTAATATTAGCAGGTTAGTAATTGCTTTAGAAAAAATATCCAAATTACAATTGCACACTAACTTTCTCTTAGAAAACAAAGCTATAAATTATTGACCTACAAAACAATGTTTTGAACTATTATTTATAGAATTAATTTAGGATAGCAGTTTTCATGTCAAAATAAGACCTTTTTAAACCAAAGACTCATATTATAGTTAAATTATTATTTTATTTGAAATACATGACATAGACATCAACTATCTGGAGCTGGATGGTAAGTATTACTTTTTATTTCACTGCACTCATTTCAAACTAACAACCCTTCACTGAAGCAATTTGTTAAAATATTTTACCAGTTGATCAGTTTGTGGGAAAGGAATTCAAACTGCAATTTGGTAAACTGTTTTAGCCATTGCTATTGTGATACCTAAAAGC
Organism: Mytilus californianus; assembly: GCF_021869535.1. NCBI lineage: Eukaryota > Metazoa > Mollusca > Bivalvia > Mytilida > Mytilidae > Mytilus > Mytilus californianus. The sequence goes on along the minus strand of NW_026262679.1, from coordinate 50,871,252 downwards.
CCACAGGATAAGTACAGTAAATGTTTGAATACATGTCTGCCTGTAAAAAATATCAGAGTTAAACCATTAGAAAATACCAAAAAAAAATGTTCCAAAGTGAAAAATGTTAAGTGGATAGGAATAGGGGCCAAGAATAGGTGGTGCTAGTCTAATTAAAATTTTAGTACACAAACTGGCCTAAAATTGAGAGAATTCACATACCTGATTTGAATCTATTAAAAGCCTTCAAAATCTGTTACTCCTAATTTGTAGAAGAATTCCTCATGATGTGACGAACTATTTTTTGCCAAAACCTCTGATCAATTCTTCGAAAACCCCCTTTTTTTCTTTTCTTACTAAAGGACGTCTTTTTGGTCAATCTTACAGTTGACAGTTCTGTTTACAAAGCAAGCCTCACAAATGTAAGAACAATGTACTTGCACAACATGCTGTTTTTGAGAATTTACTAAGAAGGTTTTATTATCTTACAGTTTTTAGTTTTTTTTTAATAGCTCTTTAACTGTTTCGGTTTTTATACATCCTTGGCTTTCAAATATTCGGCTTTGAGCGTTCCTGATGAAGGTAAATCCAGAAAAACGCTTCGGACGCATGGAATTATTTAACGTTTTGTTTTCATTTTTTGAACCATTATTAATACATTATCTTCCTCAGCCTTCTAACTAACAGCAGGACAACCCGACTCTTACATCTATGGTTTGAAGTTATAATATATTTTCCCATGTGCATTCAAAATCTGTATTTTTTTTACTCCATTTATCATCTGAACAAAAGATTGTTCAATGAAAACTTTCAGCGTTTGGTAAGTTATTTATATTGTTTATTTTGATTATCTTTCTAAATGTTTAAATATCAAATAAGTTTTTAAATCACTTTTAAGGTATTATTTGAGAATATATGAGTACAAAACATTTACACATTTCAATTTCCTATTTTGATGAGAAAATATATAATATCCTTCCTCATCAAAATAGGAAATTATTTGAAATATTGAATGCGTAATTTAACCACAGTTCACATATAATTTTAGATTAACACTCGTGTGTCAAACTTATCTCAATCTCACTTTATAACAGTTTTAAGAGAATGAATATTTAACACTCGGAGGAATTCGGAAAGGGGGGGTGGGGGGGGGGGGGGGGGGGTGGGGGTGTTATGGCTTATGCTTTTTTCTTAATATAATATTTTGAAGATAAAACAATTTTGATCAGAGAGAAGGAAAAAAATCTGATTAGGTTGTGCCACTAAATATAATATTATGTTCTTAATTATATATAGACAAATGTCTCTGCTAGCGCGATAATAAAACATTATGTTGGTTCATGGACCGGAATGAAAATTCATAAACATCAATCCTCTGGAAATTTATTCAAACGGGTTTAGTAGTTTCGAATAGAAGATCTTGATATTTTTACAGATGATGTCTTTGAGATGAAGAACATCAATAAACATGATAAAAGCGCTGTTCCTTTGCTTTTCGTCTTCTTTGCCGTGCATATATGAGTGTGTGTCATGAATGGATACCCCATATCCTTTCTTTTCTATTAAACAATAAAAAAGCAATGAAATCTTGTTTAAACATAAATCAACAAACCGGTGGATATACCTAGAATGTTAAAGGCAATTCTGAAGACCATGTTTGCAAGTTTTGAAATTTATTTTGTTTGGCTGTGATAGTTAAAATGTCTCTAATGTAAAAAGTTACTTTCTTATTCTTGACTAAACATGATAAAAATCAAAACTTATTTTGACGTATAATATATTTATAACGATTAAACAAAAGACGAAATCAATGTGTTACAGCACAGCAGTAAAAGGTGATTTTATTTCGTATGAGATCAGATAATGATATCTATGAACATGAAGTTTACTGCCTTACATTTTATAAAATAAAATGATGACAAACTGTTTGTTAGAAATGCTTTGAAATCATGTATTTTAATTATATTTGTGTTCTCAGAGGAAACAGATACTTGTTGCCGGAAAAAGTGAAGAGTATTATTTTAATAAGGCTGGTTATTGATTAATTTGATAAATTTGTTGACTTTAGTTATGAATTAATCTGAAACATATAAATAATAAAACGTTGAACACATATACAGAATAAAAGATCCAGCTTCGATCAGGTAATATTTTTACTTTATGAAATGGTTAATTTTTGCATTGGATTTCGACGAACTACTTTAATAATGACATACTCATAATTTGTTCTTGATATAGATTAGGTAGTTGCACTGTTTATTTAATATTTAATAACGATAATTATTCAACCAACAACAAATGTTCATAAAGTTTTCGGGATATTTTTCAGAAAACAAGAGTTCTATTTCGAGTAGTTAGTAACTTCCGGATCATCAGGTGTTACTAATATACTCACCACAGATACCAGGTATCATATTTTGTACGCCAGACGCGTGTTTCGTCTTCAAAAGACACACCAGTGACGCTCGAATCAAACAAGTTAAAAAGAACAAATAAAGTACGAAGTTAAAGAGCATCGAAGACCAAAAGTTCCTAAAGGTTTTACCAAATACATATAAATAATATTTTAAAACATTGAGAGAACGTACATTTAACACTGAGAGGGGTTCGGGAGGGCTTATGTTTTTACTTTAATATAATATTTTGAAGATAAAACAATTTCGATTAGGGAGAGGGAAAAAAATCTGATAAGGTTTTGCTACTAAATATAATATTAAGTTCTTTTAAATTTAGTTTAAAACAAATGTCTCGGCTTGCGCGATAATAAAACATTATCTTGGTTTATGGACCGGAATAAAATTCATAAACATCAAACTTCTGAAAATTTATTCAAACGGGTTTAGTAGTTCAGAATAGAAGATCTTGATATATTTACAGATCATGACTTTGAGTGTTATTTTAAGAAGGTTGGTTATTGATTAATTTGATAAATTTATTGATTTAAGATATTGCCCATTTTGTGATCTTGATATAGATTCAGTAGTTGCACTGTTTATTTAATAGCTAATAACGATGAATATTCAACCAACAACAAATGTTCATAAAGTCTTCGGGATATATTTCGGTTTTAATACGCTTAGATATCACAAAATTTTTCATTTATCTAGTGCATATGCGGAGAATTGACGAGAAAACGCGAATATAATATGTTTACTTAAATAATCCAACTAGCAAATGTTTAGTTACATTAACCACTAGTATTGTCACAAGACGAATATCAAATAATACTGAATGTGGTATGAGAAAATGGAGAACTAAATATTGGCTACTTGTTTAAAAATAAGGAGATATGGAATGATTGTAAATGAGACAAAATTCACCAGAGACTAAGACACGTTGGTGTGAGCAACTATAGGTCAACGTACAGTCTTCAACAATAAGTCAACCAAATACCGTATAGTAAACTATTTAAGGAAAAATATATTTTGACCATTTGCAGCCAAATTCTAATTGTGCTTGAATTCGTATTTCAATTTAAGTATATATGTTATACATAGTATGCTGCATAGAGATTTTCAGAAAACAAGAGTTCTATTTTGAGTAGTAAGTAACTTCCGGATCATCAGGTGTTACTAATAAACTCATCTCAGATACCAGGTATCAACTTTTGTACGCCAGACTCGCATTTCGTCAACAAAAAACTGATCAGTGACGCTGGAATCAAGCATGTTAAAAAGACCAAATAAAGTACGAATTTGAATTGAGGACTGAAAATTCCTAAAGGATTTACTAAAAACATCTAAGGTAATCTATTCCTGGGGTAGAAAATTCTTAGCATTTCGAAAAATTTAAAGTTTGGTAAACAGTCGATTTATAATTATGAGCATATCAATGATAATTCATGTCAACATATAATTGCTTATTACTGGTCTGGTGTTACCCTCGGAAAGGAAATCTCAATCAGCAGTGGTTGTAAATAAACTCATCACAGATACCAGACATAACATTTTGTACGCTAGACGCGCGTTTTGTCTACAAAACTTTACGAACCACCAGTGACGCTCGAATCAAAAGACTGTAAACATTAGTTGACAATTTGCATGTAAACATATATGATAAATGTATAACTCAGGTGCAATCTGCAGTGAAAAAGCATAAACATATGTATAATCTTATTTTTTTTTAATCAACAGAACAAAAACCAGATACACTTATTATGTTGTCATTAAATAAGCCATAATTGTCCTTATAAAATATCTACGTAATTGCTGAAAGCGAAACATTAATTGTACTCACATTTCTACCAAAAGTTATAAGTTAAATCCATAATTAGGAAAATAATAAGTATGTACTTTCTAGTTATTTGGATAATGTGTACGGTTTTACGATGAATAAGACATTGATATGCTAGTTATGCTAGTTATGTTCAAGATACTTTAAATATTACTCGGTAGGATATATTTTCAACCAAACACGGTCAGTAAAATAATATTGTTAATATCAAAATATGTAATATAAATGTGTAACAGCATTTCATTTGTTTGTGAATTTAAGGTTTGTTATGTTTGAATAAAACAAAGTTCACGTTGTTAGCATCTGTAGTTTAAACATTTTACAGTATAGATAAAGAGTGTTTTTACAGGTTCAAAACGATAAGAGCTTTTCATTTCTTCTAAATCTTTTATTCGGTATAAGCTCTCTGGTGACTTCTAGAAATTCAATTGTTGTTGGAACAGTTGTCTGTAGCTCTTTCATATCTACCGTTGATTATCATTGAATCAATTTAATAAAAATCTGAAAATGGATAACGTTAACCTATTAATATTTTTCTAATCAAGACAAAACATGGTGTGTTTAAGAAACCTACATGTATGTCGGTACTAATTTCATCGGAAACAAACGTATTCCAATATTTCAAATGCAATTTTTGAAAAGAAATTGGTGAATAGTTACATTCCTTTAATCTTGGTTCATACTAAAAATTATGATATTTTGGTATATGAACATTTTGCAATATTTGTGTCAAATATAATTATATACGGGTTTAAACGTTTGCAAAGTGCGTCAATACTGTATTCAAATATTTAAATACAGGTCAGAGAATGAAAATTTCAAATTATAACACCAGAAATTAGGCAATCCGCTACTAGTAAATATAAGGATCTTATTCAGACAGTATTCATTTCAATATGTTGACAATCAATTTAACGGGGTATATGGTGCTTTTAAATTTTCAATAGGAGTATTGTGACAATAATGTATATATATTTTCATCAAGTTAAAAAATTTAAGGGATCGATGATAGCCCAAATATTCACTATATTAATCTTTAAAGACATATCAAAATGTATAATCCCATAAACAAAACAATGTTGTCTACCTGTCATTTTTTTTTCTTGACAGTTGTTTGTTTTTAACAAAATGTTGACTGCTGTACCCCAATGTTTGACATTTTTACCTATTATGTCTGTTTGTTTTGCTAAAGATAGTGAAATTTTACACAATTGCCATACAAGTGAGAGGTTTAACTACCTATAAAACCAGGTATAACCCACCATTTTCTACATGAGGAAATGACAGTTGTTTTCCATTCGTTAGATGTGTTTGAGCTTTTGATCTTGCCAATTGCCAAGGGACTTTCCGTTTTGAATTTTCCACGTGGTTATCCTGAGGGTATCGTGTCACATGTATCTTCCTTCTTTTGTAACAACTGTTTCGCCTTTATTGATTTTCTTCGACAGGATTTAATCTTACAAAATGGAAAAAAGATGCATTTGTTTGATTTTAGATGAAACCGTAAACAGTCAAAGAATGTTATCGGGCAAGTGGTTGCAAATATCTGTTGGTACGATCATCATCTCTATGGTCTTGATTAATAATGACATCATATTACTAGTTTTGATGTTAATCGTAGTTGCTTTATCCATGAGAGACATGTGGTGGCATCAGGAAATTCAAAGAAACAATAGATGCTCAGGTTAGTTGTTTAAAAAAATTATCAATGATTGCATTGAAGAACTCATCATGTTTGTCTTATCTGTTGTTAACCTTCGTTTGGTAAACGAATTGGTTCAAGGACCGGAAACTCCTAAATAAACACTGAATAAAAGCGTTGTACATTTTCAGTATGACGACGTAAAGTATCGTTATTTTCGCATAATATTTCCATATGTGTATCAACAATTTTTATATTTCTTCATCTTTGATCGTCACAACGAAACTAAGAATTCTGTACTGTTTGACTGTCTTATAAGAACCCACCTGTTACTGAGCGTATCATTAAAGGGACGGAACAACTCAGAATGTTATTGCATGTATAACAAATCATTTGATACATGAAATAAAACATGTTTTCCTTTCAAAAGAATATAAGAAGGTTGAAAAACATTCACCGAGTTTTTATGGACAGAGAATAGGTATAGTTACAAACAACGCCGTACCAGAGTATTAGACTGAAGACATAAAGTTGTTTTATTGTCACAGAGTCGGCATCATATTCATCACTGGATTGAATTTTAACTTAGGAAAAATTAGGACATCGTGAAACTTCCATTTAAATCAATTAAGCGAAAAATTGTTTTGTTGTAGATATAAAAATCCGCCAATTTAAGTCGAAATGATCATCATACTATTACATAATTCTTATTCAAGTTCAAAATAAGTAAAACCGGAATGGAAGGGAAATGTAAAAAAGTACACACATTTTTCAATGTTTAAAATTTACACATAATGTCGCAACACTCAAATGACTAGACTTTCAAATAAGATTTTTGCTCTGTATCCTTTACATATATTTATTTCATAAGACACACTTACACTTTAAATCGTGGTTTGAATTTTATATTGTTATAGGTTCATTTTTGATAGTGTATAATTGAGATCCAAGTGCAATTGTCTGTCTCCCTATACAACTATAATACGAGATTTCTACACCCTATACGAATTTTAGTCAGAACTACACTGTTTTATCTCCACACTCTCATTGGATTATAATGGCTTATTCATGAAGTTAATTTAGAGAAAATATTTTTATAGTGTTGTATCTCCACTATATTTTATGTATTTTTGCTAATTAATAATTGTTATCAAAATTATTTGTGCAGTACTATGATTACATGTTTTGTATGGTTTAACACGTTTAATAATTTCATGCGTCCGAAGCGCTTTTCTGGATTTACCTTCATCAGGAACGCTCAAAGCCAAACGTTTGAAATCCGTTATAAATCATGTCAGTACCGAAGTACTGACTACTGAGCTGATGATACCCTCGGGGACTGATAGTCCACCAGCAGAGGTATCGACCCAGTGATGTAAAAAATTGAAAACAACACGTTTAATAATTTCATGCGTCCGAAGCGCTTTTCTGGATTTACCTTCATCAGGAACGCTCAAAGCCAACCGTTTCAAATCCGAGGAATGTATAAGTACCGAAACAGTTGAAGAGCTATATGACAAAAATACCTAAAACAAATAGCCAAATCCATCTAAGGTCAACTTTGCCTGAGGAAGTTGAAACCTTAGTTTCTTTATAATTTCAAAATTTATAAACGGGCAATTTTAGAAAAGTTTGTTATAAATCATGTCAGTACCGAAGTACTGACTACTGAGCTGATGATACCCTCGGGGACTGATAGTCCACCAGCAGAGGTATCGACCCAGTGATGTAAAAAATTGAAAACAACACGTTAAATAATTTCATGCGTCCGAAGCGTTTTCTGGATTTACCTTCATCAGGAACGCTCAAAGCCAAACGTTTCAAATCCGAGGGATGTATAAGTACCGAAACAGTTGAAGAGCTATATGACAAAAATACCTAAAACAAATAGCCAAATCCATCTAAGGTTAACTTTGCCTGAAGGAGTTGAAACCTTAGTTTCTTTATAATTTCAAAATTTATAAACGGGCAATTTTGGAAAAGTTTGTTATAAATCATGTCAGTACCGAAGTACTGACTACTGAGCTGATGATACCCTCGGGGACTGATAGTCCACCAGCAGAGGTATCGACCCAGTGGTGTAAAAAATTGAAAACAACACGTTTAATAATTTCATGCGTCCGAAGCGCTTTTCTGGATTTACCTTCATCAGGAACGCTCAAAGCCAAACGTTTCAAATCCGAGGGATGTATAAGTACCGAAACAGTTGAAGAGCTATATGACAAAAACACCTAAAACAAATAGCCAAATCCATCTAAGGTCAACTCTTCCTGAGGGAGTTGAAACCTTAGTTTCTCCATAATTTCAAAATTTATAAACGGGCAAATTTAGAAAAGTTTGTTATAAATCATGTCAGTACCGAAGTACTGACTACTGAGCTGATGATACCCTCGGGAACTGATAGTCCACCAGCAGAGGTATCGACCCAGTGATGTAAAAAATTGAAAACAACACGTTTAATAATTTCATGCGTCCAAAGCGCTTTTCTGGATTTACCTTCATCAGTAAACTGATCTTCAAGCTTATATCATCACTTACTCAACCACATGTTTAAAAAACACTGTAATATCTGCAAATTACATTACCCTTAACATTGACTTACTTTGACCTTAATCATAGCAGTGACTTTTCGTGACCAGCTTTGCCAGTCGATCGTTGGTTTTATTTTTCAGAGAAATTTGATGCACATTTTTTCTTATATGTATATACACCTGCTTGAAAATGACATAATGCATCAAATATGTATTTTTTTTATGTTAAAGGTAAAAGCTATCACATAACAACAAGATAAAGATGACCTTTGTAGTTCCAATGCCATTTTTTTAAAAATGAGAAATAAATTGATTTGAATTAATAAAAATGGTGGGTAAATGTTTTGAATGCAATTGTCATCAAGTTGTTGACGCGTGATATCGAAATGAATAATGCTATAACTTACTAAATTATTGTATTGATCTGTGGAAAGGAAACCATCTATTAATACTCTAACATAAGATGTAGGTCATGTTGACTGATATATTGTAAACTGCAATAAAGACCCAAAAGAAACAAATTAGCAAAATCTCAATGATTAATTTACAAAAAGTTAACAAGAAAAAAATTACAAATGCATATATAAATTGAACTGGTACGAAAATATGGTTTAATTACAGACAAGATATAAATTTGTATATCTATTCTATCGAAAGGTCTCATTTGTGAAAGGGCATAAGAAGAGGTAGCAAATAAAGTGAATAGAGTATCTTTATTAAAAAATAAAATGAGTATGGAAATGGGGAATGTGTCAAAGAGACTACAACCCGACCAAAGAGCAGAAAACAGCCCAAGGTCACCAATGGGTCTTCAACACAGCGAGAAAATATAGCACCCGGAGGCGAGCTTCAGCTGGCCCCAAAACAAAAATGTGTACTAGTTCAGTGAAAATGGACGTCACAATAAACTCCGAAACATATAAATGAACTAAATTTAAAAAACATACAAGACTAACAAAAGCCAGAGGCTCCTGACTTGGGACAGGCGCAAAAAAGTGCGGCGGTGTTAAACAGGTTTTGTGAGATCTCCACCCTCCTCCTATACCTCTAGCCAATGTAGAATAAACAAACACACGGCAATACGCACAGTAAATTTCAGCATAAAAGAAGTCCGAGTCCGATGTCAGAATAGGTAACAGAAGAAACTAAGCAAAATGACAATGATACATAAATTAACAAAGGACTACTAGCAATTACTGATATGCCAGCTCCAGACCTCAATTAAACGGATTGAAAGATTATGTCTTCATTATATGAAAATCAAGCACAATCTCTCCCGTTAGGGGTTTAGTATCATACCATCATAAAATATATGAGAAGAACATAACCCGTATCATGCCAACAACTGGTTTTTAGAATAAATGTGTTTATTTCCGATGCAAAGACCTTATGAGTGAATCAATATTAATTCCAAAATATGCCATTTTTAATGACTTGACAACAGTATCGTTGAATAAATCTGTTTAAAGGTTTGGTTAGCTTTTGTGCTTTGTATAGAATATTACCATAAATGATTGGATGTGAAATACCTGAACGTATAAGATGTCTGCATGTTGATTTATATTTACGAATGATGTCCTTGTACCGATGATAAAATTTAGTTAATGGTTTTGACTTGTTTGTGATATCGAAATCTCTGGTGTAATAATTTTTCAGTAATACAGAGATTTCTTTCGTTAAAATCAAATACGTTGTTACAAACACGAAACAGTTGAGATATATAAACACCATAAGATGGTGACAAGGGAACGTCACCATCTAAAAATGGATAATTAACATTACTAGCATATTCTTTCACATTTCAAACAATAATTTATATATTTCATAAAAGATTCAAAACCATCATTGTGTTAAAGGAAAGAAATCATGATTACATCCACCAATGTAATCGAAATTTTTTAGAAGAAAAATGAAGTGATCGTAAAGAAAAAACTACTACACTCACATTTTTTTTCGACAGACTTGTCAATTATGATTATGTGTATATGCAGACACCATTATCGGAAGACTAAATAGTCTTATATATACACACATATAATCTTTAAAAGTCATTGTAAATGACCTCATATATAAGGGTAGGCTTAAAGAACTGATTGTTTTATATGAAAACTACTTTTCTAATTTTTTGAAAATAATATGTTTATTAACTTTAGTACAATAGATATAAGAAGATGTGTTATGATTGCCAATGAGACAACTCTCCATCCAAGTCAAAATTTATAAAAGTATAGGTCAAAGTACGGTCTTCAACACGGGGCCTTGGCTCACACCGAACAGCAAGCTATACAGCTATAAAGGGCCCCAAAAATTACTAGTGTAAAACCATTCAAACGGGAAAACCAACGGTCTAACCTATATAAAAAACGAGAAACGAGAAACACTTATGAACCACATCAACAAACGACAACTACTGAACATCAGATGTCCACATTCAATACGATGGAATTTGTTCTCTACACGAATATCCACATTACGATTTTGTTGTACATTTTACTGAACCGAAATACCGAAATACAAACACTATACCTGGGTAAACTACAAGATAATTGACTGAGCAGATTTTTTAAAGGCATAAGGTAAATATTTCGGAATGATTATTCTTTATTTTTGTTCACGTACATTTTGCTCTGTAAACTCTTTTTGTTTGCCATGATTACGATCGCTATAATCACCAAAATGTGAATAATCATATCCCTTTTAAAAAACCCTATTCGCATTGTATATTTGCAGATAAATGGACTATAACCTTACAACCAGAGTGCAAAACTGTTACAGAAGGTACCAGTCCGACTCTTCTGTGTAATATCTATAATTTACCCGATTATACTACAACAACAGACATATCGTGGTTTGTAAAACGAAATGGCACGAGTCAGGCCTCTCGCCTTTCAGTCGAATCTAAAAAGTATTCAGAAGGGCAAACAGAAAAGCCATCGCTTACCATACACGCATTTTCTCCGGAGGATGAAGGAATTTACATATGCGAAGTAGAAAACGATGTAGGACTAAAGAAGAGTGGATCCTCAAACCTAAAATTTATTGGTGAGAATTTAAGCTATTTGAATAAGTAAAATGACCTATTAAGTAAAGGAGACATCATAAGACATATTGTGGTCAACAAACTGTATTCAACAACTGACTAGTATATATGGAATATGTCGTACACTAAATTGACTTCAGTCTAGAAAAGTGGGAATAAAAAGGCCATCAAATTTACGATTTTCCCATTTTTGTTAATTTTTCGCATAAAAGTTGAAAGCAAAAACGAAAATTTTTACTTATATTAAGAAACGAGAATGTTAAATATAATGCATGTCTTTTTGCAAATATCCGTCCTATGACGATAACAAGGCCTTACTTGAATGACAAACTGACAAACACATATTGAACTTTTTATTTAAAAAATATGAAAAACAATCTTAATGTTCTGCTGCGTAATAGTTTCATACCAATTCATCGAGTCATATCATGTTTAAATATTAGTAAACAGAGAAATAATAACTTTGTTTTGACAAATATCTAATTTCCCAGATCTGAAGTCGGATTTCTAGGAAATGATCAAAACCATCCACGAGCATTACAGCTGGTTTTACTAAAAACACAAAAAAGAAATCACACAAAACTGTAAAGTTTTGCAAAGGATCAGAAAGAAAGATCCCCCATTTGATTTTGCTCTTGAAATAATGGAGCAAACAGTATAGAATATATGGAAAAAAGTAAAACAGCAAAAATACCGAACTACAAGGAAAACTCAAAACGGAAAATCCTTTATCAAATGGCAAAATCAAAAGTTCGAACACATACAACAAACGAAAGGAAAACAACTCTCATATTCCTGATTGGTACAGGCATTTCCAAGTATTTTCAACTTAAGATATAACACAAATTGAGGATAGATTTGTCAAAGGGCAACATTAAGGGTGTGGAGTTTTGCTTCCTTACAATCTTATTTATTCTATTAAAGCAAAAGTTAGATATAATTCATTTACCAACTCCTACTTACAAATCCATGCTCAACTTATATTAATAATGTACTGTTTTAGTCATAGTGTGGTTACATGTTAATTTTTCAATTTGTAAACTTAAAGTATACAGATTGAAAGAATTAGTCAAATTTGTTTCATAATAAAAAAAAAAACAAATGGCCAATATAGATACAAATATCATGCTTTAGAAATGGATAAATCAAACTTTGTAACAAACCATTCTCATTCAAACAAAGAAATATCTAACCCTGACATCATACAGATACTTGATTTTTATATATATGTCGACAACATATTATGGCTTTCGAGGGCGTGTTTTTCGACAGACACTTCGAATGTGAATCATCTATACTCCTCTTCTTGTTGACTTATACAAATGAGTAGACTTCATAAAGCAGCTTCTCTTGAGGAATGGAAAGAAAAAAAGTATTAAAAATTACCAAAGAAGATAGAACTACCCTTTCAAACACAACGTTCCGATGTATAGATGATGCAATCTTACTTAATGGTTTTACCAAAGGATAACAGAGATACTGTTAAGTCTGCCTTGTATCTTCACCTTAACCTAAAAGGTGACAATGAGGGTCGGTTACGAAGAAAACTTTAAGACAAAAGAGATGCTGTCGGATTTAAATTGTAAACTTTCCTTCTCTGTTGTAATAAACATGAACAACATGACGAGTGTCGCATGTGGAGCAGGTTTTGCTTACATTACAAAAGTCTAAGAGACCGGTTTTGGTTTGTTTCGTATTGCTCAGTCGGTAGTTTATATGCAGTGTTTTCAAGACTGTTGTTTGATTCTTCGTCTCTTTTCATTTTTGGTGTTGTTGATTTTTGTTCGCCTTATTAATTTGATGATCCCTTTGGTACAACATATCGTCGTTTGTGAAACGAAATGTTTTTTTTTCAATCTCCAGGAACAACTGGTGTTTACACATATTTAAAATAAACTCATTAAAACAATATTACCTAAAAAGGCTTTTTTACTGTGTTATTTCGGAAACAAATATATTCATCTTTGAATTTTTTGTAATTTTTGTTTAATTTTCCATATTTCCATCTAAAACAATAAATCCTAGAAAAGTGTCTTAAAGTAAAATGAACTGAAATTGGTACAGGAAAGAAATTTTCAAAAACAAAACAAGTATTGCCGGAGTATTTTAATGGCAGACTCTATTTCCAAGAATAATTTTCTTAATCTGCTCAAGCGGAAAACGAAATATAAACTCCGTAGTCGTAGAATTTAATTATTTAACAATGTGATTCTATCAATTTTTGTTTAGGGAAACCAAGATTAAAAGGAGAACCGAAACAAAAGGACTGTGGGAAAACCAGTGCAAACACCATCATATGTAGTTTTGGAGGAAATGAACCCACCCATACAAATTGGATAAAAGTGTCCAAAGGGATTGTAGAAGCAATTGATGTATCAAGTGAAAAATACGAAGTAAATGCTGCTGAGAAATTGTCTCTCTGTGTCAGTAATTTTGTGCAAGATGATGAAGGGACTTATGTTTGTTTTGCTGCAAACCAAGCTGGGCTAGCATCAAGTAATGGAATGTTTCTGTCATACATACGTAAGTACCTTAAACTACTAAAGTATACCTATCTTAAACAGACATTTTTCAGTGTTGAAGATGATAGGTAATGCAACATTATAATTATATTATAAATTTTGTACAAACAATACACTAATGGCAAATTTATTTTTCTTTTTTTCTTTTTTTGATATATTTTATAGTTAATCAGGATGATTATCAAAATCTTGAAGACAATTTTCATCGACTCGTAGAGTTTGTGGTGAAAATAGCTGGAGACGTTTCAAGAAAGTATTTTGAATCTTGCATTTTGAAAGGTGACACATTCGAAAAATATTTATGGAAAAACATTCATGAAATTCTGCATTTATATGAGGGACATCCCTGTTGCAAATGTACACAACAATATAGTGCATGTACAAAAGGTTTTTCATATCTATGTAAGTGTAAGCCAGTTTTAACCGAGAAGCAAATATTAGAACTGTTTACGTATGATCGCAGCAGTTTCGAACCTAAACATGTAAACCGTAAAGGTAAACTGAAGCAACGTTGTTTGTGTGCGTACAAAGTGAAATCGCCCATATCTCTGAATTCTGTTGACATTACGCTACTTTGTTCAATAATTAAAAGGATTGAAAGTATGAATGTACATCGAGGTATTGACAAAAAGTATGAAGAAATAAGAGAAACAAGAAACTACATCTTTCACCAGTCTGACTCTTTATCTATATCACATCGGGCATTTGAAAAGAAATGGAAAATACTCAAAGATTCAACGGAATATATGTTCCAATACATAACTGATAAACAGTTTAAAGAAAACATCATTAAAAAGATAAATGAAATCAGAGGAACTGTTAGGATATCAAATGATAATTTAGCTCAAAAACAGATCTGCGAGGATTACTGGAGAGACAAATGCGCAGAACTCGAGGTATGACCTTTCTTCATTGAGTTTCCTATTCTAATGTCAATTACTTAGTATACTTAGAAAGATTATTCTAAAAGCAAGACAGTCTAAACTGTATAAACACACTGATTTGACAGAAGATACCTTTCTTGTAAAAACCGGTTTTTTTCCTTCTTTTTCAAATACGCTGGATTTACCTAACATAATAAAGACTAGCATTTCTCTTGGGTCCAAGACATTTTGCTGATTTTTCTGTTTATCATGGATTGAAACAACTGCAATCATACTAAGAGTTCAAAAAATCACATAGGAAATTAAAAAGATCACGGGTGTTGTACAATATACAGCAATTGTCGGTCAAGAACATAGAGCTGTAGTTTTTGGTATCGATTTTATCTGATAAAGTTTATTCAAGAACCACGTTCCGGTTGTTTCGACTGGGAAATGGTCTCAATATATAACAATCAGCACATTCGTACATACTTTGCTCTTTATTTGAAGTAAACATATTAAGTTGCAAAATTTATTATTAAACCATATGGCATGGTTAATTCATAACAGACAATTTGCCTTAAAGTGTATAGGAATTATCAATGGAACAATTTTGGATTATCGATATAATAGATAGTTCTGTAGTTACATTTTGCCATTACTATATTTTATAATTCATGCAAGTTAAAAAATCAAATACATTATAACATTAGAAACATTTTTATTGAGAATGTTTGTTTTTTTTTCATAATGATTAGAAACGACAACAGGAAGAATTTTCGCAAATTTTGCTAAGATTTCAAGAGGTTTTCAATTTGGATGAAGACACAATTGAAGACCATAAAGAGACAGTGACAAACAAAATTGGTTGGTTTTCAAAGAGTAAAACAAATTGCAAGTTAATAGATATAAGAAGATGTGGTATGAGTGCCAATGAGACAACTCTCCATCCAAGTCTCCATTGTAAAAGTTAACCATTATAGGTCAAAGTAAGGCAACACACGTGTCTTCTGTTCTAGTTATATAACTTTCATACATTCACTAAAAAATATATGATGGTAAGAAGTATGGTTATATAGCCAATTTCCTATATTAGGTAAACATATATCAGAAGAAATCGATGGGAAATGACAAAAAAAGGTTAGTACAAAACAAAAATGATATTTTTCTAAAAATCAATCAATTAAATAAACTTTGATAACAACATATCTGCTCATAATAAGTTTTAAAAAGAATGGTTATATTATTGGCCTTATAAAACTTTGAATTCATCTAAAGCAATTTATAGGATAGTTTAAAAGCTCTCTTCCTTTTGAATTTCTGAAAACTGATACAGGTTCTCCCAAATGTTCTTTAGATAGTACATTTAAAAGATACAAAATAAACGTGTTACATGTAATGCATGTTTTAAGTAGTTTAAGAAAATAAACATAGTACTTTAAAACGATAATTGTATCACTAAGAGAGCTGTTGATTGAAATTTTTTTTTTATCCTTTGTAATAAACGATTTTCGAAATGTATAGCGAACCTCAAAATTATTTTTTGTCGTGAAAATTATCTATTCTGCCATATAAAAATAAGAACATATGGTATAATTGCCCATGAGACAAATCTCCAGCAGAGACCAAATGACATAGAAGTTAACAACAATAGGTCACCATACGGCCTTCAACAATGAGTAAAACCCATACCGCATAGTCCATAAAAGGCTCCGAAATGACAAACGTCAAACAATTCAAACGAGAAAACTAGCGGCCTGATTTATGTAAAACACAATACACGAAATACAAATATGATATACAACAACAAACGACAACCACTGAATTACAGGCTCCTGACTAGGGACAGGCACATACAGAATGTGGCGGGGCTTAAACATGTAAGCGGGCGCCCAACCCTCTCCCTTACCCGGGACAGTGGTGTAACAGTACAACATATGAACAAATTATAAAAATCAGTTAAAAAGTGCTTAACTCATCAGATCGATACATAGCGGAAAAAACAAGTAACAAAAACACAGACTGGACGTTGCGAATGTGTATACATCCCTAAAACAAAAAGCCACAAACTACATATCTGAGGGTACTCGCAGTTACTGACAGCTAGTTGAAAGCCAATAACAACGAATAAAAAAATCATGTATCTAAGACTAAAGAATCATTCATTCCACATCCAACATCCAATGGATTTAGTGTATGGACGTCATTAGCAGTCAGAGAAAAAACATGACCTTGTGTAATTCCAAAATACAGGTATCTGCTACTCTTTTTTATTCTATTTACTACAATCCCGAAAATTCGATTATTTGTACGTTATCTATTGAGAGCTTTTTGAGCCAGTAACATGTAAAATTACATGATTTGAAACATCATGCGCAAAATTTTGGATACGATATACTCAAATCAACTAGCCAAAAAGCATCAAAAGTTGCAATGTTGTATAAGCAAAAAGATATTATGATGAACGCATTCAAATAATTTAAAAAAAACTTGGTTATCTGTTATATTTTATCTATATAACATTACGATTATATTTTATAGATGCATTACAAACCTTTGTTAATAAGGTAAACATTTGCGTCAATGGAAATATTGAGCTAAAGAATCTACTAACGTGTGTAGATGTTGAGGCACCAGAAGACGGTATGTATTGGGTTTTTTTTCGGCATTTGTGCAAAAATTGTTCTAGCCATGTTTTTTTTTAAATATATAACTATGACTCATTATAAAATAATTAGCATGCATATAGCAAAGACCCATGCTATCGTACGTTTTCTTATCAATAACCAGAGCACATTCGCTCAGTTTCAAGGTAAAAAAATAATCTTATCAGTTAAAATCTCATGATGACAAATGTTACGAGGTTCCCATTAACTCGGGCAGATATGACTATAATTTATTTTGCTATTATGTTTAGATCCATTTTGGTCATATAGCTCCGAACGTTGTCAATGTGTCTACATCTTCCGTATTTTTCCACACTGTACTACCTAAATGCTCTTCGAGTTTGCTGAATTAATTTTAAGCCTTATAGGTTATTAGTGCGTGTATCTTCCTCATCGTTGCCGTTGTTGGAAGGTTTTATCGCACTCTTGGATTCTAGTCATATGAAACGTCTCCAGGAAGATGTTTAATCCCTTATTATTTTCTTTTAAAGTTATCTTTTAAGTCTCTGATTTCGTCTAACAGTTATTCAATTATATGACATTATTACATATTAGGACTTTCCAAATCAACTGAAGTACAGTACATGTATATTGTTTAAATTTAGAGGTTTCCTCTTTCAAAGGAACTAATTCATTTATCAAAAATTCAGTTCACAATTGTTTTCTGATTTACATTCCCTTTCAATTTTTAAATGTGCTAACAAAGTAGTTAACGTTTCTAAAATTGGTCCAAACTCTTTCTTAAAATAATGTTATGTTTAATGACATTATCCATTCTATAATGTTCGTGTTTGAGGATTTCGATTTCTTTAAGGGGTTTCGGTTGGCCGCTTTCAAAAAAGAAAAAGGATCAGCATGTGCTGCCATGATTCTAAGTGAAATCTAACTGAAAGCGGAGAGTTCATTGTCTTCTTGCAGTCCATTAAAAGGAAGTTAAGACATTTGTATTTTTTCACAAAATTACTTATCTGGCTGCTGATGTTTCTAAGCTAAGAATTTAAGTTCTTCTTTGCCATGGCTCAACACTTGAATGACTGTAAAAATTACATGCGCTGTGAAAGTGTCCATGATCCCTGCATTTGAAACACACGACATGGGAAATCGTTCAATATCTCCCGCAGTATTTGCACAAAAATTGCATACATGTATATTGTATTATCATTGGCTCTACAAACATAGTTTGTCTAGTGTACTTAAATCTAAATATGTTTATTTTTTTAGTTTGGGGAAACCAGGCGTTGATTATGTCGTGCGTACCTCGAACAATAGAGGACCGACATTTTTCCCGTTATAGTAATTCAAATTTGGATTCCCAATACTTATATTAATTATTATAACATTAATAAATGGTAACATTTTGCATATTGTGGATTTTTTTCCTTTCATACTTTAAAGATTTTAAATAAAATATATATCATAAGCGAAACAACATAACACACATTTATGATCATCTACAGTTAAATATGTATTATTAAATTTTCAGGTAATAAGACAATTTCAGTTCTTCTACAAATGGAAGTACCTGATACATGGGATCAGAAAGACATACAACAAACCTTTGGAGAAATACAAAGAAAACAGGCAAATGAAGATACAGAAATGAAAATAAAAAATTATTCGATCGTAGATTTGAGTATTATAATTGACACAGTAAAAAGTATTATGAAAAAAGAACATCAACTTAATCATTTATTAACATCATTGATAAGCAGATTGCTATTAAACATAAACACTAAAAAGGAAGAAAATATGCTGTTGACAATGATAGCACCAGGTGAGCATATATAAGGCATTCGAAATATTCCGATTTGTTATTGTATTTGTAAGAAATCTGCCTAGTCTTGTTTGCAAAATTATGTTTAGCTTCATATGAATGACACTTTGATTTGCCTATAATTTTTAGGTTATTTTGTATCATAACACTCATTACCTATTTCGTATCTTATACATCCATGACTTTCAAAAAATCGGCTTTGAGTGTTCCTTTCGAAGGTTAATCCAGTAAAGCGCTTCGGACACATAAAAGTTTCAGATTATTGTGTTCATTTGGATATATATATGTCGGTGAACGGAATTCTTTGCAAAATGATTCGGATAGACTTTGTAAGATGTATCACCACCATATAGGACGCGGTCAAAAAAGAACATACTTGAAAGTATTACATATTCAGAACAAAATAGTGCCTACGCATGTATGAAATGCGTATACATTGAACAAAACAAATCTGAAACTAATCTTTTTTTAAAACTAATATTACTAACTTTAACAAGCAAAGTTAAATTATTACGAAGTTCCTGTAGTTTTGATGTTAACTAAGGTAAGATATGTTTATTAAGTTATTACGTCTTATCAAAATAAGGAGATGTGGTTTTACGGTCTAATTTATAAAAAAAAAATATGACAGACATGAACCAACGACAACCACTGAACTACAGGCTCCTAACTTGGGACAGGCATATAAAGAATGAGGCGGGGTTAAACATGTTTGTGAGCGGTCAACTCTTCCCTAACCTGCGAAAATGGCTGAACAGCACAACATAAGAGCAAACTGAAAAAAAAAAACAGTTTTAATGTGCTATACTCAAAACTTCTTAGTCTTTATACTTTGTTATCATGATAGAACTGTTACGAAGATTACAAACAGTTTTGCTGAATGCTTCAATGCTTTTATCATCACAAAAATAACCTTTTTTTTAATTTTCTTAACTATTCACTAAAGAGAAACTAAAACTTGAAATACAACCCGAAATGAAAAAAGTTATAAAAGGACACATTCAAAAAATTGAATGTAAAATAACTGGAAAGCCTTCTTCGAAAAATGTATGGTGGACAAAGAAAACAAACGAGCAAGATATAGAAACAACCATAGATACCGTACAAGAAGAGTATTCAGGGGGAAACGTTGAATGTCCATCATTGAAGATCCTTGGTTTTAAAGAAACCAATGGAGGAATATACACATGTCGAGCTACCAATGAAGCTGGAGAAGGAATAAGTAATGAATCAAATCTTCAATACATTGGTCAGTATTCTTTTAATGTGTGGATTATTCTTTTTAAAGCAACTTGTATATATTAAATTAAAAAGACAATATTCAAATCTCGTTAATCAATCAAAAACATACAAAACAACGTAAAAATCATAAAAAGAGGGACTCGTTTGTACTACCAAAGAAAATAGACCGAGTGCTTCGACAGGATAATTTTATGAAGGCATCATCCAGCTATGCTGATCTACACTCAGTAAAAATATCATAATTGTTGTACAATTTTGTATAAGGCGTCCCTCCTAAATACATCTAAATATTCTGTTCCACTAAATATTTTTACCAAATGACATAACAAGTCTTGCAAAAATACTATAGTTTTAGATAACTTGTCAATCTTTTTAACAATCAGATGGACAATTGCTAACATAACAAAAGTTTGCTGCAATCCATTATAAAGTACTTAGTTTAAATATTATCCGACTTCTAACATATATGTCGACACTAGAAATATGGCATAGATGTCAAGTTGCAAAGCGATACTGTTATCATGTATATTCTTTTTGAAATATTTAAAACTTGTTCGGCATCTAGTTACTATCATTGGTACTTTTACATGTTACAGTATATTTATTATAAGTTTCCATGTACTTGTAATCTCTTTCCGTATAACATAGAAAAATTATAAAAATATGAAAGGAGCAAAAAAGTTAATAAACAAACAATGGCCGACAATACGATGGCAAAAAATAAAAACAACCTTTAAGTAATCAATAGTGCTAGGCTTTGTTAATATTTGTTAGAACTCGTAGTACCTTTTGTGATTATTTGTCTTTACCTTACACCGAAAAGACGGGTTTTTTGTTTGTTCTTATTGTTTTATTCATTTAATTTTCTAGTGGTTTTTGAGAGTGATTGTTATGCACCTTTCCGGTCCTTCTTGCGGATATGTTGATGATACTTATTTTGAATTCATTAACAAATGTGTGAAAAAAACGTTCTCCCAGAGGCGTTTAAGCGCCATCTTATCATGATGCAATCTGAAAAGATTTCATAATAGAATTTGATTCGAAATCTGGTCATAATTGAATGGAAACTATTTTTTTTTACATACCATGAAGCTTTGTGATAACTTTAGAAAAAAAGAATTCTTGAAGTTTATGTATAGATATAGGATAAGCGAGTGTTACGTCAATATTGTCTTTCTCAAAACGAACCAATCATAGATGAAAATTAAATAGCTAATATAGGTAAACCTTTCAACCTCATTTGCTACCTTTGTTCGCCTAGTCGATAAATAGTTACCTTTAGTTTATCCATCTATCCGTATTAGCGTTTGAATCACGTAACAATTTTTTTGAGTTCCCTTTAAATAATAAACTTAATAAACAATATCAAAAAGACAATTATATTTTCCTGCAAGAAATTTCATTATTATTTGAACTACCACCTCATTCTTTTAAATTTACAGAAATGTGGATAATTAAGATTCAAAGTCAAATTATATTTTATTACTTACATTAACGTATATGTACTGCTTCAGTATGATTCTGTTCAGCAACATGACATGACCATGACCTACATTGCAAGCATGAATTGCATTTTAAAATTCTAAAGAAATCAGTCTGATATATCAAATAAAATTGTAGGTAATTGTTTTTTAAACTCTGCTTAAGATAATCACCTAAACGTAGTTCTAAAATCAATGATTATAACGTATCGTACTTGATAAACTCAAATTTTTGTTTAACTATCATACTTGTGTTAAATGATACATTCATTTAGCGGCCAGCTAAAGTCCGCCTCCAGTTGCGTGATTTTCTTGCTGTGTTGAAGACCCATTGGTGGCCTTGAGTTGTTTTCTGCTCTTTGGTCGCATTGCTGTCTCTTTGACACATTCCCCGTTTTCATTCTCAATTCTATAAAATTACCTTGGTTATTTAGAATTGAACATCACTTGTCTTCTATAATTTACCATATTGTTTTTAACGGGCGTTCAATAATTTTGAAATAGTACATTGTTGCTACTTCAGAACCGCCGACATTAAAAGTATCACCTGATGAACAACATGTTGTCAAAGGTACAGATCAATCGTTAGACTGTAGTATTTCAGGATTCCCAAAACCCGCAATTACGTGGATGAAAGGAGCCATCAAAGTAGACCCTACTATTGGTCCTTCTTCTCATAAGTATTCCGGAGGAACTGACGAATCTCCATCACTGATTATCAAGAATTTCGAAATAAGTGATGAAGGAATGTACTTTTGCAAAGCTGTAAACGAAGCAGGTGAAGGGATTAGCAATAAATCATACCTTACATGCGTTGGTAAGTTATATTGGCATGACTAATTTTTAACTTTTTGTTAATATGCAAAACGAAAAAACTAGTTATGTTTTTAATTTGTCGACATATTAGCCTTGTAGATACAAATAATGTTGCAACGCATTACGCGTATTCCTCCCTTTTTCATTTTCACATTTAAAGGACCATTGTATCTTAGTACGTGTATCCTGTCTTTGATTACTGGAACTATGACGGGTTTTTATATCTCTGCTCTTTATTCATAAAAGCAAATAACAGTCAAAAGAAAACTTTGCTTAAGTGACAATGACTCGAAAACTCGTACGGATACTGTTTTTTATATGCTTGATTGATCGTGCCCATATCTAAAATACAAATCTTCATACCTCTGATGAAAAAAGAATCATGCATATCAATTCAATTAGTTTATGCTTCATAAACATAGTTATATCGTTTAAAGAGAACCGCTTGAAATTCAAGCACTTGATAACCAAATATTTTTGTATGACAATGTTGTCAGCAGCAAGCAATATCACATGAAATTGATTTTTCATATTTCTACTCATCCCTCTGATCTTTGATGTGTTTTGATTATTGTGATCTATCACTAATACTATGATTGATTGAAATTAGTAAACTATTTGTGATTCGCACGAACAAATTGGAATACTTTTCTCCTTAGCAATTATTTCCACCTTTTCTTTTAGTATATATAACTTTAAGTTTAGACGTGTGGGTTAGAGGATTTGTTGCGCATTTATATCATGTAATAGAAACCGCCACTCACAATGAGAACCTTTTTGGCGAGTGAACTTATTTAACAATTTGTGGATCTACTCCTATTTTACAATACATATACTTAAAAAAAATCCACAATTTTTATGATCTGTTCTCAGGTGACCCAGCCG
The DNA here is from genome assembly GCF_021869535.1 of Mytilus californianus. NCBI lineage: Eukaryota > Metazoa > Mollusca > Bivalvia > Mytilida > Mytilidae > Mytilus > Mytilus californianus. The sequence goes on along the minus strand of NW_026262679.1, from coordinate 50,847,578 downwards.
TTGGAATTTTCGAGCGACTCAACATTGTACTTAAGGCATCGGAAAGAACGATAACTGCTACTAGATGTATAAGAATTCATAAACACAAGAACTAAATGTCATTGCATACTAATTTCTATAAGTATAATGTTGATTTTTCTAGCACAACCGACAGTAAAAATATCTTCGTATAAGCAAGATGTAGTCAAGGGAGAAGATCACACTTTATATTGTGATATTTTTGGAATCCCAAAACCAGTAATTGCATGGATGAAATTAGTCAATGGTGAATATGAAATGTTGGACCTTTTGAAAGAAAACTACTTTGGAGGAACATGTGATTGTCTTTCACTAACTATTAAGACTTTCAATACAAATGATGATGGAATTTATGTATGTAAAGCTACGAATATAGCAGGAGAACAGACAAGCAATGAAACGTGTCTAACATGCATCGGTAAGCTACTATATATTGCATTTATTAAAAGCGGTAAAATTCATTTTCTATTTCAATTGATTACATTGGTCCATTAGGCATGCAACTCTTTCGATAGGACGTCCATTTTTTTGAAAGTATTTTAGATCCTTCAACACATTGAACTAAATGATATCATCTATAATTAGAATGTATAGGGAAGAAATCAATTTATGTTTATTTTCTCTCTATGTCTATATTAACCAGAATGTAGATAATGTTTGGAATCATAGCTCTCAAAACGCCTCTTAAATTTTCGATCATTACTAACTCATAAATCATGAATTTAAACGGTCCCTGTACGTGCAGATTAACACGTGATTTTTTGTATTGCAATAGTAGAATTTCATTCATAGATCAAAAGATCTAAAATCCTTGCCCTACACAAGAAACCTTTATATATAATAATATTTTTAACAGTTAACGGACTATTAAATCCTCGGTAAATTTACTGTTTATAAAATAATGAAGTATTGGAATCACTAGGGTTTTCAACCCCCAGGTATAGATTGGCTAAGCCTTATTTGGTACAACATATTTGAATTCTTAGTTATCAATGCTTTTAAACTGCGTATTTGATTTAATCTTTCAACTGCTTTGTTTAGAGCGTCCCTGATGGATCTACACACGCTTGTAGTTAATTATAAAATTTAGCCATTTTTGAATAATGTCGATTATTATCTGCTTTGTACAATGCAGGCACAATTAGATTCGATACAGTTTCGTGTTCCAAGTATCTGTAAAAATGTCAATTTTAATCATGTTGATATTGTAAGTACATTTTAATATTTTCATGTGAACATTCTCACTAGCATATTCATTTAAACGACTCGGACGCTAAAACAATTTAAAAAAATATTAGAATTTAATTGATCTGTATGATAATGAAGTTTGTATTGTAGAATTGCCTAAAGTCCGAATAACGCCTGAAAATGAAAATGTTATTAGAGGTGAAGATCAAACTTTAAAATGTGTTATTTCTGGGATCCCAAAGCCTCAAATTTCATGGAAAAGGGAAATCAGTGGTGAAGAAACTATTGTTGATCTCTCTCTAGACAAGTATGTAGAGGAATGTGGTGATTGTCCGTCACTTACTATTATCGACTTCGATGTTACTGATGAGGGAAGATATTTCTGTAACGCTACAAACGAAGTAAGAGAGGCAATCAGCAATAGCTCATTTCTTAAATACTTTGGTAAGTTAATATCTTTGAGAAGTTTTTGAATTTATGCTCTAAATATTTGGTTTTGTTTTACTCAACTCAAGTTTTTTATTGATAAAAGCATACTTTACAGATCTAGATACGCTGCAGCTTGGCTTAAAGCAAGCCACAATCAATCAATCTAGAGATACGACATTCAACTGATTTTATAAAATGCTTTATAGCATGACATATGTTGTTTTTATATACGAGGTTAATTAAATATTCTTATCTACTTATGACGTCTTAGGTCACTATTGACTCATCTCATTATCGTTTTGTTTACTTGCATTAATATAAGAACTAAAGAGAAATCCCGAAGATTAATAAAGTCATTGTAAGTAAAACAATATTCCATTTACGTTTAGCTACTAGGGGCTACTAAAATGTTGGACATCTTAACATACAAAAATTAACATACAGCTAAGGAAAAGATTTATGCGCAAAAACGTCTAAATATAATTGAAGTGACAATTTACAATTGCCATACACATTGGGTATGATTTTTATTTGATTAAGACACATTTGACCTTATTGAAAAGTCTTCTATATTCATAAGAATCAGACATCATTTGAATTAAAACATCTTATATTCGTAATGTGTGAAATTAAAATACGTTGTTAGGAAGTTTCAATGGGAGATAATCAATTTTTCGTTCGAAAAGTCTTCTATTTTCAAAAGAATAATGATTTTAGGTTATCTCCCATTGAAACTTATTAAAAACATATTGTAATTTCACATGTATTTTACTGAATATAAGATGTTTTAATTCAAATGATGTCTGATTCTAATGAATATAGAAGACTTTTCGAAAGAAAAATATTATGAAAGCTTAGTTTGGACATTTTTATAGCAATTCAAAATTACTACCTATCACCTTCAGCATGACAATTACAATAAAATTTGTATACAAACTGTCAGATTGATTTTTCATAATAGCATTAAAGTGAAATTTAAATCTTACAGGATTGTTAGTATGCTTTATTTTATCACCTTGCACTTTCACGACTTGACTGTGGTTTTCTACAGCAGTTTGTTCAAATTACTGACTAGTTGAACAGTTTGGTTTTATAAAAAAAAATGCAATTTGGTCAGAATATTGAATAAATTGGAAAAGGTGGAGAGCAACACTAAGAGTCGAGTCACAGTAATTGATCTGTATAATAAAATTTGTATTGTAGAATTACCTAAAGTCCGAATAACGCCTGAAAATGAAAATGTTATTAGAGGTGAAGATCAAATTTTAAAATGTGTTATTTCTGGGATCCCAAAGCCGCGAATTTCATGGAAAAGGGAAATCAGTGGTGAAGAAACTATTGTTGATCTCTCTCTAGACAAGTATGTAGAGGAATGTGGTGATTGTCCGTCACTTACTATTATCGACTTCGATGTTACTGATGAAGGAAGATATTCCTGTAAAGCTACAAACGATGTTGGAGAGGCAATCAGCAATAACTCATTTCTTAAATACTTTGGTAAGTTAATATCTTTGATAAGTGCTTCAAAAATTTGGTTTTGTTTTACTCAACTCATGTTGTTTTAATTTATAAAACCATACTCTACAGATACGCTGCAGCTTGGCTTAAAGAAAGCTACAATCAATCAATCTAAAGACACGACATTGAACTAATTTACGAGGTTAATTAAATATTCTTATCTACTCATGACGTCTTAGGTCACTATTGACTCATCTCATTATCGTTTTGTTTACTTAAGTAAATATATGAATTTAAGGGAAATCCCAAAGATTAATGAAATCATTGTACGTAAAACAATATTCTTTTTACGTCTAGCTACTAGGGGCTACTAAAATGTTGGACATCTTAACATACATTACAAACCTGCTCGTGCATTTGTCATTGTTATTCAACGCAAAATAGTTATCTAAGATACCTGGGAGGATCTCGTTTCATAAAGGATCTCTTTTAATCACTTATTGTACCTCGAACTTATTAACCCGGTGTAGGTCTTTAAGTTGAGTATCTATTTACGAAAAGTTAATCGGGCATGACTAATTAGACACGCCCTCTTAGAATCAGGGGGTCCAAAATAGGATCGGGAAAAAACAGCCAGCGAAATACCATGATTTACAATTTCAGAGAATCAAAGTGCTTTTGGTCGATTATCTCTGGTCAATAATCAGACGGTATTTGAGTGGAAATACAAACTTGTCTAAAACCGGGAAATGTTGGCTGCAATAGGAATTTATTTACAAAATAAGTCCATATCTCATTTACTTATAGTGGCCGTTATTGATTGTAAATTCATGTCGTTTTTTTTGTAGCATTCGTCTACCGTGGAGAAAAAAGAAAGGGGAGGGCGAAAAGCTTAACTTACAATTTTAATCATGGTTCAACTTTATTCTAGTACGGCATACGTTGTACCTCTAGCCAACGCTCTATCTTCTTTAAGTGGCACTCTACAATTGTTAACATTTACTTCAGGTCGATCCTCATTGCATCTCGTCTTGAATATGCATGACATATTTGCCACTGGACGTTAAGGGAGCAATCTATTAATCAGCTTCATTTAGTGATGTATAATCATTAGTCTTCAGTTGATAATTGTCTCAAACACTTTTCTAATTTTATATATTTGATTTTATATTTATTTTTAAGCGAGGGTTTCAGTAGAAATGCATTTTGAATTTGTATTTACATGGATAGGTTTGAAAACGTCTATAATAGGGTATCCTACATATGAAAAATAAATACATGAATATTTTTGGTAAATCGATTCGGTTTTATCTGAAATAAAAGATTTATGGTGGTAACTAAACATTCAGCTGAATGTTAACTCAATAAACGGTAACTTTAGTTCGGATTTTCAATTGTACCAATGCTAAAATACAAATGTCGAATCATAAAAGGGCGACAAACAATGGAATTGATTTATAATATGGTGTTTGAAGATCAAGAATTGAATTATATTTAAATAGTGTAAGGACTTTTAATGTTTAATGATTTTTATGATTTTATTTCCGATTTTTTTCACCAACAGCAAGAAGAACTGCAATAAACGTAAATTTTCTCATTTTTCTCTTTCCATTTATTTTTTTTTAATATTATATAACGTAGTCCACATCAGGGGTTACATTGTATCCTATTCAGCAAACTAGGGAGAGGGGAGTAGAACAGAAAAAAATCTGCATTTAGTGGCAATAATTCATATACTGAAGCGTACAACGATGGCAGTCTCGTCTAAGTGACAAAATATGCTGTTCAAAATTTTTTTTATCTGGTATAGTTGTCTTAGTTGTCTTAAAAGCAAAAATGAATAGAAGGAAACTCTTTTAAAGGGCAACAATTTTTATAATATTTATAAGGATTCAAGGTGTAATACCACCAAATCATAGTACGTCACATCTGGTTGCATACGAAAAAGGGTCGAAAAAAAAATATTCCCTTGAATTTGACAGTTGTAGGAAATTAATCCTACATTTCATTGCAGTAAATAGTTTCTGAGTCATAAACTTATTGAAACCTCCGTGGAGTCAGTAAACATTTATATGGATTGTTCATTCAGCTTGAATACTTCAATTACTCATTATTTATCACATTTCTTGCATAAATGTGTGAAAGTTACCCCAAAATTTTGATTTATTGGCCTAAAAGGAAATCAGAGGTATAAATAGACCAAAAGGGACCTTATAATGAAAACAAAGAGGTCCATTAGTGGTATTTATCATCATAGAGTCATCTTTTGTGTTATATTTAACTGTTTGAGGGTAGATGAGATAAATATTTGATCATTTATTTGTCCACACGATATTCTCTCATGATGCGGCTTGATTTGGATTTTCGAAGAAATTTTGCTGAATCGCTGTAGATGTCGTCTTACATTATACTAGATTTTTTTCAAACTATTGAACTGATTATGGCAAAACTTGACAGTAATGCTTGAAATAACCAGTATTACAAAGGAAAAACATTACAATAATTTTATTCAACAAAAAAGTCTTCTTTAGGTGTAATACCACCAAATCATAGTACGTCACATCCGGTTGCATGCGAAAAAGGGTAAAAAAAATATATTCCCTTGAATTTGACAGTTGTAGGAAATTAATCCTACATTTCATTGAAATAAAAAGTTTCTGAGTCATAAACATATATCTTGAGTGTTTCAAAGCACCGTTCTATTTTTATTTGGTGTTTCTATAGAGTATTTTGGAAACTTGAGGTAACATGGTTACTAAAGTTTGTACACAGGGAAAAAAGGGGTGAACATTTGATTGGTTAACTTACAGTGATGGTTATTTTCTTATATGCAATGAAATGTTATGTGAAATTTTGTCTGTAGTACTGGACAGGATAAAACTTTACTCATGCTAAGTATTTCTTTATTTGAAACAAAGATAAATTCTGTACAATTTTTTTAAAAGTGCAAATTTAACAAAGACTAATAGGGGAAAAACAATGGTGGTATGACACCTCAACTTATTTTGGCCGTTTCATTTATTTTTTTAGATATTGTCTTACCGATCGGTTTTGTTATTTAAAGTTTTTCTTCATAAAAAATTGCGCAAAATATGTGATAAAATCAGCCATGCGACTTGTTTAAAGATTTTGCTGACCATTGTTGTTGTTTAATGATTTCAATCATTTATCTTGTGCGTAGATCGTATTTTCCCCTCAAACGGTTATTCAAATGGTTCTTTAACGTAAAGATAGCGAGGCATCGGATTTACGAAATTTCTATTTCGACGTGCTACTTCGACCGGATGTAGCTGCGTATTTATACATCCGCATAGCCAAACGGACGAACCCCTATAGCAAGGGTTTACTGTCGAACGGGAGACTCCAGAGATGTCAATAGTTCTATACCCAAGTCAATCCTTTGGTTTTGGATAAAAGGATATAAAGGTATACATTAATGCGACAGCAATCCAACGACACAGACAAATCAAAACATTAAGAGTCAACATACAGTCTTTTGTAATAGAAAGATGCCTATACAGAATACACTACAAACCAGTAAAAGTCTGAAATGGCCTATATCTGTACTCGACTGTACTGATTTTTACCCGACCAGTCTGAATTGGTATGAATTTTACTCGACATTATTCGACCCCAGTCTTAACCATACTCGACTGTACTGATTTGTACTTGACCCTTATCTTTGCCATTGAAAATAGTCTTATTAACTATTACTTGACCAGTCTGAAACAGTCTTAACCCATTCTCGACCTGTACTCGACCTATTTTTTTTCAGTCTAAACCATACTCGACCAAAGGTCTGAACAATACTCGACCAGTCTGAACCATACTTGACCAAATAACCTCTACTTTTTCTAAATTTTAACTGTTAAGATAAATTTCTTTTTAACTGACATGACAACAGCCACAATAAAATAAAGATATATTATAAAAACAGATTTTTACATTCTTACTTGATTCTCAAATTTATCGAATAGAGATAGTTAAATCAAATTATCTTATATAATCATTTAATTATATTAATTTTAAAGTTTTAGAGTTTTGGTAAAAAAAAAGATTTTCTTTTATCTAAAAACCACACCTATACTGAGGGTAATTAAACCTTATTAAGGTGCTTCTTGTTTGGCATGTGTTTTTTTTTGTAAATTAATTTTCCTAAATTCCTAAATAAAAACTACATAGGTTTCATGGTTACATACAAAAAATGTACAACAGTTATATAATTATCTTTTTCATGAGGTAACAACAGCCAACAAAATCACTGAAATTGTTTAACCATATATCTATTATTATAATTTGGGATATATTATATACAATATATATCAAAAAGGGATAAAAATTAAAGAAATTAATAAAATTGTTCTTCTGATTAGTGGTGAAGTATAAAGTAATACCTCCTGCTTGGGGCAAACTCATGAAAAAGATCACACATGGTCAGAGAGTATTAAATTCTAAATAACATTCATTCAAAATTGCAACATCCTGTGAAACTTAAATCGCAAGGCCTTTTGAATTCACTAGATAAGTAATAAACGAATTTAAGAAAAATAGGGCTTTCTTTTTACCTGTAAAACACACATGTACTGAGGTAATTAAACCTTATTAAAGTGCTTCTTGTATGCCATGTCTTTAATTTTGACAAAATTTATTTAAATTTAATTGAAATAAATTTTTACTGTAACTTTGGAACAGATTTCCTTTTTTAAAAGTTTATCACAGGATTACTATAGAAGTTCTATTATCATGATTATATTAAATTCTTGGTTTAACAAAACAAAGGTGTCATTTTTAAAATTTATTAAGTTGCTTTATATGCTTTTTTATATATATTTAAATTAAAAAAATGTTCACTGCATTATTAACTAAACTCAACTGACACCATAAATCTATACGAGGCTTCAGTTAATGGTGAAAATTGACCAGTAACCATAAAATATATCTGAAACATTAAAAAAATTTTGAATAACATTGAAAATATTAGTCACAATTTAGTTTTGAGATTATTTGATCAGCTTGTTTTATTTTTATTTTAAAGGTGATATATATGTATGTATATAAGTGTTGATGAATATGGTGATGAAGTTATATTATGTTTATTGTGAAATTTTGGTTTCAATGCTATATTGAATACATTTTTAATTTCAAATTATTGTTCAAATTTCTAGCCAGGGGAAATAGCTGTTGTTAAAAACAGTTCCTAAATTGATGAAATACAATAGATAGATACAAAAAATAGGTCTAGGTTGGTTAAGACTTGGTCGAGTATGGTTCAGACTAGGTCGAGTATGGTTCAGACTAGGTCGAGTATGGTTCAGACTAGGTCGAGAATGGTTCAGACTAGGTCGAGCATGGTTCAGACGCGTATAAAATGGTTAAGTACTGGTCGAGTAAGGTCGAGTACAATTCAGACTGTTAAGTATGGTTCAGACTACAGTCGAGTATTATCAAGTAAATTTCAGACCAATTCAGACTGGTCGAGTAAAAATCAGTACAGTCGAGTACAGATATAGGCCATTTCAGAATTTTACTGGTTTGTAGTGATAATAAACTCAAAAACGCCCAATGACTAAAAAATACGAAGTTAATTAAAAATATTTACTGTCAAAGATATCATAACAGGCACATTTAGCTTAATATTATTACCCGTTTAAGATATCCCAACAGACACAAGTGTGTGGTTGAAAAATATCACCTGCCCTTTTTTAATTTCGATCAGTGGAAATCAAAGAAGGTGTAATATAAACCAGTAGAAGAAAAACATATCACTATATAGTAACGATAATATAAATGATGATAATGGATGGCTGTTTAACGTCCAGCGGCAAATTAAATGCATATTCAGGACGACAACATGTAAATATAATATGAATATTAACCCTGATTTGTACTAGACCGACACGCTGAGCCGGGAATGTTAACGTGTAAGTTCACAAGGTAATAGTTCGCAGGAAGAAAAGTACACCTACCCGGACACATTTCGAACTCCGAGTTTTTGCTCAAATACTGCGTGATTAGCGTTGAAACAGCAAATACCAATTTAAACGTCCTTGTTTGACCCGGTCGGGGTTCGAAGCAACTACCTCACACTCTCAAGGCGAACACGCTCCCACGAGACCAATCAAGAGGTTGGTAGCATAGGGTATCATACCAAAAAGTCAAGTGCAATAAACAATACAATTTCACAGAATTCTCACAGTAACTAAAGCGAGCTAAAAGTATCTAACCTAAATTAGAACGTTAAATGATATTAGAAACTACACGTAAATATCGATGGCTGACTTCAGAGTTGATTTCATGGAACAAAGCTCTCTGCAAATTAAAAACTCTTGCACAAATTATTTGAGTGGTCCAGGAGAGGCCAGCTGTTGCAAGGCTAAATTTCTGTCCTTATCCAATATACCCTCATTTCCAGTGGTATAAAGTAAAATAACAAAAATACCCCGAACTCCAGTTTCACATCCAACCTCACTGTCGACATCATATTGCAAGACCTACCTATTGTATTTAAAATTCATGTGTTCTCGTCATGGACATGCATGAAATATTTGCCACTGGACGTAACATAAACAACAATCAATTAACTTCATAAATTATTCCATGTACCTAGTACACGAAGACAAGATCTTGTACAATGCTATAAAAGAAATGTAAGATTTCCATTTAAATCACTCAATAAATGTGCAAAATGTTTTATGTTTTTTTTCCAATTTACTACATGACTGAACTCTACTAATTTAAAAATTTTTTTTTACTATGGTTTATATCTACTGTTTTATTAAGATTTGTAGTATATGATTATGTCAGGCAAATATAAAAATAAGAAAGGTAAACATCTTTTTTCCAAGGGGTAATACATTGTATTTCAATTTAAGAATGATGATCAACCTTGCGAACATATATTATCTATGTACACATTTTGATCGAAGACTCAAACCTACATAACTTGATTCTAATGATGTTACATTAAGGCTATTTAAATACGATTTTATTCTTTGAAGTTTACAGGCATAGTTTTTTGTTTAAAAAAAAACAAACTAAACAAGATTTATTAATTAATTGGACTGAACAGACAACACTAACAATTTTGCATTTGCATGTTACGTTGTGTAAGAAAATTACAGAATCAAAACCAAAATGAACATATACCTGAATAATATACCTGAATATTATGAAGGACATTTTGCATCTAGGTCTGTTCGATTAGAAGTTGCGAAACAAGCTGTTTAAAAAACTAATTGTTGGCAAAGTTTACGAATTGTTTTCATATGGTCTGGTCTTTACGAATCTATTTCATGACAGATTAAACACATCAAATATATATAACAAGCAGTTCCGAACATTCATTGATCAGTTGTAAATGAGGTTTGTATAGAGTTTTTATTTACTCATTTATAAAATTAATAAAATCGTTATTTTTAAAAGTTGGAATTCAAAAATATATAAATTTACCTCTTAATTTTATAAAACTATCCTGTAGTGTTATTTTAATGCTTAAACAGATATAAAACTGATTTTTGAATAATGTCGATTATCATTTGCTTTCTACAAAGCAGGCGCAATTAGATTCGATACAGTTTCGTGTTCCAAGTATCTGTAAAAACAGTCAATTTCAATCATGTTGATATTGTAGGTACATTTTATTATTTTCATGTGAACATTCTCACTAGCATATTCATTTTAACGACTCGGACGCTAAAACAATTTAAAAAAAAATATTAAAATTTAATTGATCTGTATAATGATGAAATTTGTATTGTAGAATTACCTAAAGTCCGAATAACGCCTGAAAATATAAATGTTATTCGAGGTGAAGATCAAACTTTAAAAAGTGTTATTTCTGGGATCCCAAAGCCTCGAATTTCATGGAAAAGGGAAATCAGTGGTGAAGAAACTATTGTTGATCTCTCTCTAGACAAGTATGTAGAGGAATGTGGTGATTGTCTGTCACTTACTATAATCGACTTCGATGTTACTGATGAGGGAAGATATCTCTGTAACGCTACAAACAACGTTGGAGAGGAAATCAGCAATAGCTCATTTCTTAAATACTTTGGTAAGTTAATATCTTTGAGAAGTTGTTGAATTTATGCTCTAAATATTTGGTTTTGTTTTACTCAACACAAGTTTTCAATTTATAAAAGCATACTCTACAGATCTAGATAAGCTGCAGCTTGGCTTTAAGCAAGCTACAATCAATCAATCTAAAGATACGATATTCAACTGATTTCATAAATTCTTTATAGCATGACATATGTTCTTTTTATATACGAGGTTAATTAAATATTCTTATCTACTTAGAATCATGTGTATAACAGTGTAGACGAGACCATTGATTGGCGCGCTAAAATATCCCATTGACTGGGTCAGATTAGGTGAACGTTCGTCTGTAACGCCCACTATTCACTACGTATATATTATAGACATTTAAACTGTGGGGTCACCAAAGGGTCTCAACGCCTAAATAAAATAATTCGAAAAACTAATCAGGAATAACCTTTGTGTTTTGATTTATATTGAATACTTAAACGTTCTTTACTTGTGTTTTTGTTATGTTTTGATAGTCAATTTTTATGATATCGCACGTTCTTTCAGCAAAAAAAAAAGGGGATTTAACTGGCTTTAAAAGTTACAATGCATGTGTTGATTATTATCTTTATTTCGGACGTCAAAGCGATTTAACAATTGTGGTTGTCCAATTATGTCATCTTTTAACTTTATCTGGTCAAAACTTTATTTTAGAACGAATGCATGATCAACTTTAAAAAGTGTGCAAACACAAAACATATAGACAAAATATACTTCTGTCCTGTCTTTTTCGTACTTGCAAGTTATTAGACAGTAAAAAAGCTATTTGGATCAAGCCTTGTGAAATTTGCATTTACGTTTTTGAATAGGTAAAATGTATAGTTTGGTGAACTTTTCTGCTAACTACTATACTAGTACTTTGTGAAAAATCCTTGGCAATAGAAACATATTCAGCTTTTTTTTTAATCGACCCAATTCACATAGTAATGGACGACTTCGTACATTTTATGATCGCAAATAAAATATGTATATAATATACTGTGCACTGTAGTTCGTATATTCATTTTTTCTTTTGTTAATGGATTTTCCCGTCTTTCTGGGAGTGATTATTTGTTATTGACTCCTTCAGCTTACTCGCAAATAATTCAAAACCAAGACTTGCATTATAAAAATGTCCAAACAAACCTTGATTTTCCTTTTTTTTAAACATACATCTCAGCCACAGATAAGGACTTAAATTCGCCAGGTCTTTAATTTCAAGTTAGTGAGTTGACCAAAGTAACATTGCGGACCATTTGGCAGTTTCCATGCGGTATCCGTGTTTTTTCACTCGCTCTGTTCTGCATCTACTCAACTTTCGTGTTTGTCATGACAAGGACATTTGAAGCTTTCATGCTATACAGTGTGTGTTTTGCTTATTGTTGAAAGTCGTACGGTGACCTATATTGCTAACGCCTGTTGACCACTGGAAGGGATTGATTGTCTATCACACCACATATTCTTATTTTTATATGCAGTTATATGATTTATCCATAATAAAATTGAGAATTGAAACGGGGAATGTTCAAAGAGACAACAACCCGACAAAAGAACAGAAAATTTGTTTTTCGTTAATTGTTTTGTTGTAGATTAGGCCGTTGGTTTTCTCAATTAAATTGTTTCATATTTTTCATGTCGGGGACTGTTGTAGCCGACTATACGGTATGGGTTTTTCTCATTGTTGAAGGCCGTACGGTTGCCTATACTTGCTTACATCCACTTCATTTGAACTTTGGTGGATAGTTGTCTTATTAGCAATCATACCACATCTCCTTATTTTTATGTAAAGTTGTATCAATTGTGACTTTAGATACATTGGTGTATTGATATTTGTTTGCGTAACGTCTAGTGTCAAGTTTGTCATGCATGTTTAGGACTATTAAATATATTGCAGATAGTTTCGTAATTAAACGGCTTTAGATCTGTTGTACGACAATAATACATAAAAACATAAAAGGTAGGAAAATTAAGAGACCACAACAACAAAGACCATCGAGTCTTGTCCATAAATAGTAAAATAGACGTTAAATCAACAATGAACAACACAAAACCCGAATAGCCGGACGTTTGGCTGAAAATTTAGTGGGGCTAATCCAGTTTAACATGCAATCCCTTCCTGGCTAGACTTGGTGCAGGCACACAATCCAGTGGGTTAAATCAGTAAAACATGCACCCTCCCCAGCCTGACTTTGGCACAATATGTAGCGGTGTATTGCTGTGTGTTTGTTTAATCTACATAGGCTAGAGGTATAGGGGGAGGGTTGAGATCTCACAAAACATGTTTAACCCCGCCGCATTTTTTGCTCCTGTCCGAAGTCAGGAGCCTCTGGCCTTTGTTAGTCTTCATTTTGTATGTTTTTTAATTTTAGTTCATTTATTTGTTTAGGAGTTCAGTGTGACGTCCATTTTCACCTAACTAGTACACATTTTTGTTAAAGGGCCAGCTGATGTGCGCCTTCGGGTGCGAGATTTTCTCGCTGTGTTGAAGACCCATTGGTGGCCTTCGGCTGTTTTGTTTACTAGATGTGGTCGGGTTGTTGTCTCTTTGAAACATTCCCCATTTCCATTCTCTATTTTAACATGTAACCTTTCAATCTTTTTTTTGTCTGTATTGACTATATTTGTCAATGAACAATAAAAGAAAAATAAACTTCACAATGCAGCTTCCAACAGGATTACAACAAGAACATAAATTTTAAAAATGCGGTCAAAAGTCAAAATTTGCTCGCAGCGGAATCATGCAACAGCTTGATATTCATTTGAAATAAAATAATTGTAATGATTTACACAACGTTACTTTTTCCAATATAAACATTCAAATTATTTTGTTTTTTGTTGTTTTTGATTAATATCAACATCTTTACAAAGACCACATTCTGACTTCGATATTTAGGAGACCATAAAAGCGATGTTCATTATATTTCTTCTGGTGTACGTTTAACTTAGTTATTTTGTGTCATGAATTGGTATTGATGTCCCTCGTATGTTTTTAAATATGAAGAAAGGGGTAGTCCGGTTTTCTTATACGTCAATGAGACACACAAAAAAAAACGACAAATAAAATAAAAAAAGGGGCAACATCCATTCTTCAACAAAAGAATACATCACAAGAATATACGTTTTGTAAGAAAAAGACCAAATTCGTGAAACGTGGTGTAGGACTTGAATAGCCAAGACAAACTGATAAATATTTTGAATGAATGAATCGATTTATGTAAAAAAAAATCAAGGTATTAAACGAAAAAAAATGATTTTTTAATTATCCGGAACTATTCACAAACAAAACCTACATGTATGCATTGAATAAATAGTAGGCCACTCTTTTAAAATGATTACAACGTAGAAGTACTTATGTGATGGCATACAAAAATATTTAAAACAAATCTTTTAAAGTTTTGTGAAAAGAAAGTTTCATTTTATGTATCGAAATGTGTAACAAGTGATCATTATTTAAATCCCTACTGGAAGGCCTCTGACAGACTGAGTGAGCGAAAATCATTGTTATCTATAGCCAATGACAAACAAGTTAAAGGTAAATTATTCAGTATTATTACCAACAAAAGTTTTACGGTTGTCTACGCTGTTATGAAAACGATTCTATGACGTCTTAGGTCACTATTGACTGATCTCATTATCGTTTTGTTTACTTAAATAAATATATGAACTTAAGTGAAATCCCGAAGAATAATGAAATCATTGTAAGAAAAACAATATTCCATTTACGTTTAGCTACTAGGGGCTACTAAAATGTTGGACATTTTAACATACAAGAATTAGCATACAGCAAAGGAAAAGATTTATGCGTAAAAACGTCTAAATATAATTGAAGTGACAATTTACAATTGCCATACACATTGGGTATGATTGTTTTGTTATTAAGACACATTTGACCTTAAATGCAGCCAATGTATTTTTTTACTTCCATACACTCTGGGCAATCAGATGGACACAAATTGACATCACGAGTTTCGAATATATATTAAAAAGCAATATAAACACTGATTTTAAATGTTTCGCACTTTTGAATAATACCGATTATTATTTGATTTGTACAAAGCAGGCACAATTAGATTCTATACAGTTTCGTGTTCAAAGTATCTTTAAAAAAGTCAATTTCAGTCATGTTGATATTGTAAGTACATTTTAATATTTTCATGTGTACATTATCACTAGCATATTCATTTGTATTGTAGAATTACCTAAAGTTCGAATAACGCCTGAAAATAAAAATGTTATTCGAGGTGAAGATCAAACTTTAAAAAGTGTTATTTCTGGGATCCCAAAGCCTCGAATTTCATGGAAAAGGGAAATCAGTGGTGAAGAAACTATTGTTGATCTCTCTCTAGACAAGTATGTAGAGGAATATGGTGATTGTCCGTCACTAACTATTTTCGACTTCGATGTTACTGATGAGGGAAGATATTTCTGTAACGCTACAAACGAAGTTGGAGAGGTAATCAGCAATAGCTCATTTCTTAAATTCTTTGGTAAGTTAATATCCTTGATAAGTTGTTGAAAGTATGCTCTAAATATTTGGTTTTGTTTTACTCAACTCAAGTTTTCATTGATAAAAGCATACTTGACAGATCTAGATACGCTGTAGCTTGGCTTAAAACAAGCAACAATCAATCAATCTAAAGATACGACATTCAACTGATTTCATAAAACGCTTTATAGCATGACATATATAGATATAAGAAGATGTGGTATGAGTGCCAATAAGAGAACTCTCCATCCAAGTCACAATTTGTAAAATCAAACCATTAAAGGTCAAAGTACGGCCTTCAACACGGAGCATTGGCTCACACCGAACAGCAAGCTATAAAGGGCCCCAAAATGACTAGTGTAAAACCATTCAAACAGGAAAACCAACGGTCTAGTCTATATGAAAAACGAGAAACGTGAAACACTTATAAACCACATCAACAAACGACAACCAATGAACATCAGGTTCCTTTTGTTCAATTTATATACGAAGTTAATTATATATTCTTATCTACTCATGACATCTTAGGTTTCTATTGACTCATCTCGTTATCGTTTTGTTTACTTAAATACATATATGAACTTAACGGAAATCCCAAAGATAAATGAAATCATTGAAAGTAAAACAATATTCTTTTAACGTCTAGCTACTAGGGGCTACTAAAATGTTGGACATCTTAACATACAAAAATTAACATACAGCAAAGGAAAAGGTTAATGCGTAAAAACGTCTAAATATAATTGAAGTGACATTTTACAATTGCCATACACATTGGGTATGATTTTTTTTTTATTAAGACACATTTGACCTTAAATGCAGCCAATGTATTTTTATTTAGGTTTGCTTCCAAACACTCTGGACAATTAGAGGACACAAATTGACTTCACGAGTTTAGGTTACAATAAACCATTAGATTTAATGGGCGCAACCATTTTATGAAGATAACATGGTATTCAGAATCAAGAGTATGGCTAACCCTGAATGGTCGTTGTGTGCACCGATATTTTTTATTACTAGATACTTCGTCCGTTCTGCATTATACCAATGGCAAAATAATATATTTTCCTTAGCCCTAAGGCATAAGAAGTCTTTTCTACGCTGCGACGAGATACGTATTTTTAAGTGCAGAATTGATAGGCAAGGGAGATAAGTACAAATTGCGCTAAGAAAAGCAACGGGAACCTATATTTTTTGGACTAAAGAATACTGTCCGAATAATTTTTCTTTAATTCTACCAAGGCTTTGTTCTAAAAATCAACTTTCTAAAGTCTGTATCTCGAAAAAGGCTACTCTTGTCGCCTAAGGGGAAATCAATTGTTGTTTGCAATCTATAGAATATAAATTAAAATGCAATATAAACACTGATTTCTAACTGTTTCACATTCCGCAAAGACCAGAAATACTGATTAAACCTTACGCGAAATGTGAAGTGGAAGGATTTAATCAAACGATAGTATGTCGCATGTCTGGGACACCTACACCAAAAATCATATCTTGGACAAGGACAACAAACGCGGAAGAAATACCAGTGGATCTTACATCATACAAGTAGTCTGGTGGAACTGCTGGTTGTCCATCTTGACCATCAAAAGTTTTAATGAGGCAGACGATGAAAGATACCGTTGTCGAGCCAATAACGAGGCTGGAGAAGGACTTACGTTATGGGGTTTTCTCATTGTTGAAGGTCGTACGGTTGCCTATAATTGCTTACATCCACTTCATTTGAACTTTGGTGGATAGTTGTCTCATTGGCAATCATACCACATCTCTTTATTTTATTATTAGTAATGAAGTGTACCTTACAACAGAAGTAACAAGTTTTAAGCTGTTACTGTGACTTGACTATAGGTGTTGCTGTTTACCTTTACCTATTGTTCAACCAGATTGTAAAATTGACAATACAATTGGGACATTTGAATTGACCAGTTGATATTGTTAGAATTGATGACTAGATGATCATTCATGCATTTAGAGTCTACCTGGATGCTGTCCCATTTCTTAACCTGTTTAATTGTAACTGTTGTAGTGTAACTGGGATAGGTCTGTCAAAAGTTATCAATGTGGTAAAGGAAATCCAACCACTCATAGTATTTGGCCCTGAAAACATTTAGAGGAAATGTAGTTCATTGTATGACATGCAATTAAATACCCTGCAATAAAAATACATATCCATTCTCGTTCTGGTTTGCACACTCCTAATTTTTGAAATGACAGTTAAAATAAAAATCTCTCTTTTTCTTTCTAAATTTTGTGTTCCTTTGGCAATTGTATGGCCGATTACTTCAAGGAATACATTCATTTCAATGTTTATTTCCTTTACTTGTATTAGGATTCTCTAATGAAAAACATGGGGAAATGAATTTTTAAAAACAAACAGCAGTTTTAACAAATAGTAGAACATGAAAAAAGTTTGCATCTTGTGGTCATGCTCTAGCTTTATTCGTACCACGTATATTGTTGAAAAGACCTCTTTTATCTCTTTGGCTTTTTCTAATGGGAGATAACTCAAAAATATTTTTTTTTACTCTTGTCGCAATCTTAATTATTTCATAATTTCCATAATTTTCCAGGATAAATGAAAACCAGAACAAATGTGTGCATTCCTTCATTTAGACATTTGTTCAATACTTATTGACATGATCCTTGTACAAAGTGTTTATGCAGTGAAAATCAAAAATAATAGTTATGAATAAACTTTTATTTATTGACACTGATATTTGATATCCCATCAAGTATTCCAGTTTCACTATTTGAAATGATTTTAAAATATTTTCCCAATTTTATCAAATTTTTGGAATTTTTTAAAACATTTTTCACTGTATCACTAGATTTTTTTTCTACATCCACAGTATTCTGTTTAATTCCCCAAGTTGTATATCCTTATCAACAGGTGCATTAGATCCAGAAATTTGTAATTTTTTATTATTTCCAATATCACATTCAAAAGAATAATCCTCACATGATTTTACTATAACCACAGTATTCATTTTTTATTTCATTTCCCCATGATATATATCCACATTAACCAATATTAGATACAGAATTTTATAACAATTATTCCAATATCACATTCAAAATTGTTATCCTCACGTTATGATTTTTTTTGAAATATTTTACTTTTATTTTTCACTTTATGACTAGATTTGACTATATCCACTGTGTTCACATTTTATTTCATTTTCTATGATATATATCCCATTTAAACTTGAGAATCATCTTCATGTTAGATCCAGAATTTTATAATGATTATTTTCAAAATCACATTTAAAAGCCACAGAGAAATGTTGGATAAACGTATTTCTTCTACTTGTATTCTAGTTTTGATTTTTTTTACCTTTTAGATTAACTAAATTCCATCTTATAAAAGTGAATTCCCTTGAGTGAACACAGTATTTTTATGCACACAAATTCTAATAAATTTCAAAGATAAACACTGCAAGGTATACTCCAAAATTATTTCGAATTTTACATGTACATCATCATGTGAAAGCCACACAAAACATTTTGAATGAACTATTTACTCCTTGATACATTCATGACAATCCATTCTTGTAAAATAACAAGTCACTTTATTTAAGCAAAATTAGATGGCATCTAAGAAGTGAATTCAAATGAAATAAATCCCAATATTTTATGCATATTGATTCCAATAGTTTTCAAACACTTCGAATAATACTCCAAATGAAAAATTTTAAGGGATATATGAAGAAATACATAACATGTCCATCTGAAAACTGAAACTGAAGACAGCTGCGTTGATATTTTTGCAGTTATTAAGGTAATTAAAAAAGATGCGGATGATACCAAAGGGGCATTCAAAAGTCGGAGATAAACCGACAAACCTATGACACTGAACGAAAGACGAAGAAAAGACAAACAAGTTTCTCGTAGGTCATCACGTGGTCAAGTGGTTATAGATCCTTTACTTTCAAATTTTGTGGTTAGAGGGTTCTTGATGAAAGTAAATCCAAATAATAGCCTTGCATTTGAACTTTATCAGAAAACATCACAAAGGTACAATTTATTTTTTAAATGAATCCATTTCAAAGGCATTGTTGCTAAGATAATTTCATCAAAATAGTATAAGATAGGCTCAAAGTCTGCCCATTTTTTGAAAAATTCTTCGAAATACGATGAGTGAGTACATTTAAAGGAGATACATGTAAAGCTTTTGGTAAACATTAGCCGCAATCTAAGATCCAAAATTTTAAATATTGGTTGCTGTTTTTTATTTCTTGTTAACAGTAGAGGAAGACACGCATTTGTTCAATGCACAGAACAAACTATGTAGAACTTCAATGCTAAAAAAAAAATTTCAAACAGGTTTTAGTATGTTTCAAGAAATAAATTACCAAGTTAGTGTTTATAAAAACGCATTATTGTTTGTAATTCATATATATTAAAATACTGTATCACTATTTGTAAGGTATATTTGTAATGCTTTTCAATATAAAAATGGTGGCATACGTTGAATTTGGAGGTAGACGTTTACAACAAATTGTCGGCATTTCTATAGGAACGAACTGTGCGCCTCTCCTGGTCGACCTCTTCTTATTTTCACATGAGTCGGAGTTCCTTCAGATACTTGTCAAAAACAAGAAGATCAAAGAAGCCAGATCATTAAATTCCATATTCAGATATATTGATGATGTTCTTTCCATAAACAATCCAAACTTGTCTGATTGGGTTGCATTAATATATCGTCAAGAACTAGACATTAAAGAAACAACAAACACGGCTTCCTCCGCCTCATTTTTAGACTTATACTTCGAATTTGACATAAGCGGTCATCTCAGTACCAGAATCTATGACATACGAGATGGCTTTAATTTTGAAATTATCAATTTTCCCCACCTTAGTAACAATATACCAACTTCAGATGCATATAGGATATACATTTTCCAACTCTATCGGTATTCAAGAGCTTGCAGCTGCTACTCAGACTTTATAAAACGTCACCAGTGTCTGAGAAGAAAGTTAATGAACCAGGGTTTTATCAGAGAACGTATCGTACTTTTTCTAAAAAAAAAGTTCATCGGATGATACCAAGACCTTGTTGATAAATATTCCGTATCAACTTCACAAATAATACATGATGGTCTTGAAGTATAAATTCTAGGTACTGACGTTGTTTATCATCTTAATAACGTATTATAGTGTTCTTTTATTTGATTTTTTAAATTATTAAACTTTACTGTTTAGTCCGTTGTTTTACACAATATGGACTGCTGTACCCCTATTTTTGACATTTTTACCTATAATGTCTGTTTGTTTTGTTCACACATTGTTGTCAATATAATGGAATTTTATGCGACTTTCATACAAGTGAGAGGTTTAGCTAGCTATAAAACCAGGTTCAATCCACCATTTTCTACATAAGAAAATGCCTGTATCAAGTCAGGAATATGACATTTGTTTTTCATTCGTTTGACGTGTTTGAGCTTTTGATTTCGCCATTTGATAAGGGACTTTCCGTTTTGAATTTTCCTTAAAGTTCGGTATTTTTGTTACTTTACTTTTTTTTTGTAGTGCCCGAGTTTGAAAATGTAGAAAATGTTGTATCTTTAACAGTCCATGTATCTAACGATCTGTTCTATAACGATTTTCCCGGGGCATTTAAAATTTCCCCCTTCGACTATGTTTACCATTTCATAGTACATTTTAACTTCCTACCAATTGTAACCCTGTCATTGTCATTAATAATCAACGGGATAGATCAGGGAATTCAAAAATTTGTCTGCTTATAGCATATGGTTAAATAAGATGTCCGAAAAATCGGAACAGGTCTATATTGTATATCATATTTAACAAATCAAATCACCCGAGATATTTGAAAATGTAAGATTTATCTTCACATTAACACTCTTAAATATCCCAAAAAGGTCTCTTCTTTTCTAACATTAAGTACAAGTATATAACATAAGAGCTAGACTTAAACATGTTAAATCACTTGCAAAGAAGACGTATAAATTTATTCAATTTCAGCATTTCGTAGATGTTTAACGAGGAGCATTTCCGATTTACTGCCAAGTATATCAAGTAAGCATAAAAATTACCGATAACCATTGGTCGCATTAGTTTTCTTATAACAAAGTGATTGATATTAACTTGGCATGATGCGACAGAAAAAAAAAGCATATTTTGTGATTTATCGACACGAATCGTCACATCAAGTGTGTACCATTTCCAACTTATCCACAAGATAATAATTGGTGTTGGCTATGAATTAACCAAGAAAATTTGAGTGACTTGAATTTTTAAAATACCAAGTTCTTATATAAAAGTAGAAAACAGCGATAACTTTATTAGAGAAACAACTTCGTGCCAACGTTACAATACTGATAATTTAGAGTAACAGATCAAATGATAATTACCTCAAAGGAAGATACACATAATACAAAGACCTTAATGCTACTTTAAAGTAATGCACAGAAGGAGGTCATTTCTATTTAGTTATGTTAAAATTTGTTTCATTTTCACATTTTCACAAGTCACGTGACTTTTGGAAAGCTACCACGTAGCCTAAAAAGACAAATTATCTTCAAATCTAATTTTCTGAATTATTGAAGCAATTATCTTTCAAACGAATCCAATATGGCTTGTGCATGACCTTTGGTGCGAATGCAGTATTCAATTAAACTTTCGAAGATTCTTTTCGATAAGTAAGAGTTTAAAATACCTGAAAGGGAGAGGGTGAAGTCTAATGCTTAAAGTCTGTCAGTTAGTATATTTTGCTTCGATAGATAATCAAAATTTAAATAACATATTTTCCCTGTCAATTGTTTTTTTATAAGTTCTCCTTAAAACTCTCACAATCATAATGGAACTTAGACGTTAATGATAATTTGGTTTTAATTTTTATGTGGATATTTCACTTCCTAGACGTAAGACACGCTAAACGCTTTTCGTTATTTATTTTAATCAGAAAAAACAAGTTTAGTTGAAAGTATTGATATTATCATGACCGTTTGCATTTTGCTGTTTTTTTTTGTTGTTTCTGGACCATGCATTTGTTTTTTTCTTGTTTAACATTAATTGTACGTCTGTTTTTCTTCGATGGAGCAATTTGTAAATATTTGATTTGATCTGTTGTGCTGCTCTGTACTTTTGTTGATTCTTGTTATTTTTTATTGTATGATTGAACTTTTACCAATGCATTGTAATATAAAGTTATTTATCAAGAAGTATGTTGGATTCCGAATATATATAATTAAATAATTATTCTCCTCTTTTCTATATATAATTTAGAGTAGATAAGCAGCATACCTTTTATTTTAGTGACAAATAAAGGTAAGTGTTTGCATTACGTGTTTAGGTGTTATATGCAAACAAGAAGATGTGGTATGATTGCCACTAACTATCGACCAGAGACCTGTTCCAGATGAAAGCAACTATAGGTCATTGTGTATCCTTCAATAATGAACAAAATCAACATAATATAGTAGGCTGCTATAGAATGATATTATCCGGTTTTAGACACATGGGCAGAGAGAAGCATATTATGGAGTGTACATTTCTCATTTGGTTCGATAATATTTGAAGTGAAGTCATTGATTTCAATAAACGCAATTTTTATACAGCTATATTTTCTTGAGCAAGGATTTAGAAACCAGTAATGGGTAAAAACATTTATTTAATCAAATATTTAAATATTTATTGTTGAAGTATGATTCCATATGCAGGCATTCAATCAAAAGTGATATATCTTATCAAGTATTCTAAAACAGACAATTCTTCAAAACTAGCAAGTCTAGAAATTGTCATTCAACTCTTTCTCTTTGACTTAATATATTTATTTATAAAGTTATAACTATACAGTTGTTGTCCTGTTATAGTGTCTGGATGTCTTGTAAATATCAATGCGCTAATATATTGTTTGAAGCATTACACTATTTTATATTTCTGTTTAGTATGTTCTAGGCATTGCACAAGATCTTGTCTTCTTATACTGTTTATAACATTGCTATATGAAATTTTCTATGATATACAACAATCGATATAAGAAAATAGGATTCCTTATCATCTTATCATTTATTAATTACTCTAACCTTTCTTTTATTAATTGTGAGTATTCTTTTAATACGGTATAGTTTACTATTGTCTTTTTTTTCCGTTATCTAATATATCGTTATTTAAAAGTTACGTGCGTTTCTTGTACTGATTTTTATATGTACTGTTAGGTAAGTTTTTCGTCCATCCATCGTGTTTAAAATGAGTGATGTAATCTTTATTGTAACATTATTATGAAAATAAATACAACCTGATGTCATTCTTCAGTGTCCTATAATTTAAAAGTAAATCTTGTTTTAACACAGAAATACATCAATGAGACTGCAATTCAACGACTGATAATAACCAAAAGACTTATAGTTGGCAACACACATTCTTCAACAATAGACTGCTTGTCTTTACATATTATCAACCTCTAAATCACGAGTCTATAGGTTGCACTTTGTAAATACAGCTGTTTCACAAACCACGCCTCTTTTGGGGATATAAATATAATAATCATAGATATTTTGTTTTGTTTACGTACTGATTCCCAGATATGATCTCTATGTTTCATCTCATAGAGACATAACTTGGTAATATTACCAGTATAAATAACAATAAATAGCGGCCGCCTTGAATTCTGAGGAAGACCCAAAGTAAAGGGAGGGGTAGTACAGAATTTTAGTATAAGTTTAAACTCTTAAAAGTTCGGGGCATATAAATGTTGAAAATATACCGCACAGCCCTATATTTTGACCTTTGAAAAAAAATGGTAGTGCAAATGAGCTTTCCATTCTAGGAAATAATTTTTTTCGAAACTTCATAGTAAAAATGATACAGTTTTCGCCGTAAAAGGAGTTCCTATGGGAAATTGCACTGTCTATATTTACAGAAATGCAACCTAAAGACGCTATAAATGATTTAAAAAGATAAGAACGGAATCGCGAAGGACTTCTTACAAACGTTGTTGCCCTACATAGCATGCTAAAACTTTTTTTTTCATTTTTGCTTATTATCTTGAAAGCTATAGTTGATAGACAGAAAATTGATTCCGCAAACAGTGACTTGGAAGACAAGATTTTCACCTGCACTTTTTCAAGTTTTCATTGAACATTTATACTTGCGTTGCAATATATCAATGTTAAGTAAAAATACTAAGTGAGTGAAAAAGACTCATCGGAGCCTCTTGGTTGGTCATTGTGTTATTTATTATCCTTAGACTTATGCTTGGTATGCCTTTTGGTATTCTTTTACTTCGTGTTGAGTTACAATCATTCTCAAACTATCATAGCTACACGTGTATTTCATACTCAGCCACGACAAATGGGAGCAATTACTTTCGAATATAGTCCCCGTTTATAGGTAGAACAGAGTCCATCAGGTGGTGATTTTCATTTTAAACTCAACACTCAGAAACTGGTATAACCTATTCACTTATTCATTAGCCTGTTTGATGTCTGAAACCTCGGCAGCGGTTGTCTTTTTTTGTTTGTTTAGAGAAACGGGTGTTATTTGTTTACATTTTTTAGACTCGGAATGTTTTGTATAGATATAGACATCTGCATATTGTTGACCTTCAAATGTCTTTAGTTTATTCATAGGGTTGTGAATCATTGACGGATACCACACATCTTACTTTTTCATTCGATAATGAACATTAGGTAAATTCAAAGTATTTCCGCTTGATTTGTTTTAATATGTTTGCCACATTTCTAACTTCAAAATCATCACCACAACGAAATATAAAACGTGATTAGCGTGCACGCATTGTCGTGCTTAACATACCCAAAACCCGTCCACTCATAAATAAAAGTATCTGAAAACAGGAAGTAGCACTCTGACAGATCTGAAAAGCGAACGCACACACGTTACAATTCATGACTGTTGAGCTGCGACCTAATATAAAGTCATTCTGTTTTCTTGGTTTTTTGTCTCGCCTGCGACGAAAGTCGAGGAAAGCGAGACATAGGAATTGCTTTTCTGGCAGCGGCGACGACGGCGTCAACAATTGTTAAGTTTTCTGCTTAAGTTAGTTTGATAGGAACTACTTGTGATAGATCATTGATATATAAAGTGTCATTACTATCAGTACATATCAGTTTGACGACTATTTGAATGCCAGGCCTCCTAGGTTATGGTTCAGCGACTTCGAATTAATTAACTATTTTCAGTGTTAAGTTTTCTGCTTAAGTTAGATTGATAGGAACTACTTACAAAAGACAGCGATAAAGTTACATTACTGTCTGCACATCTCAGTTTGTCGACCATTTTCATGCCCTGCCCACTAGATCATGGTCTAGCAACTTTGAATTATTTAGCAATGTTG
Source organism: Mytilus californianus (assembly GCF_021869535.1). Lineage (NCBI taxonomy): Eukaryota > Metazoa > Mollusca > Bivalvia > Mytilida > Mytilidae > Mytilus > Mytilus californianus. Next base: position 50,821,617 of record NW_026262679.1, on the reverse strand, counting down.
CTTTCCATCAGATTGTCATTTTCTGAATTTTATGCCGACAGGCGAGACATATCTTTGCGTCATGTAGTTCATCCAGTTTCTTAAAAAAATGTATGTATCGATAAACAGGAGTAAGGTATCGCGATCTATCTCTTAATCATTAAGTCATCCTGTCAAGTAGTTTCTGAGTGTGACTAAAATATCCGTTGGGCAAATGGACGAAGTGACAAAGTAATAAAACGCAATTGATTACAAGCAATTTAATCCTCACTCTAAGCGTGGGGATATGGAACAAATGAAATGGCATAATAGTCATCTTTTTAATATTTTTCAATGCATATCGTGATAATTAAATCATTATCTGAGAACGTCTAGTTTGACTTCTCATGCCTTTTATACTTGTCTCGATGATTTTCAAGCATTATTGAAATATGGAGTATGGTGAGTCTTCAATAGCAATCTGAAGTTTTAAAACAGCATTCAATAGGCCATAACATTTAACATATTTTTCTCTTTAATATCCCTTATATTTAGTTTTTCTAACCTTTATATATATCACAAGAATGACTGGGGATTAGAAATAGGGTCACGTATGGTCTTTTTTCGACCGGTAGATTAACCCTTGCACAGCTGGGCGTTCATTTAGTTGTGAGGTATCATGTATAAATACGCATTCACGTCTAGTCTTAATGGGTACGTTAAGTCGCCTAGTATAAAAAATTCAACACAACCGCTGCGCGATGAGAACCTTTACAAAATTTCTTTGATGGGTCCAGAGGTGAACTCTTGCAAGGCTATATTTCTCTCTCTATTAAATATGCCCTTATTTTCCAGTGGCAGTCCAAATGTCCCGTCCTTCATCCTGGTCGACCTCTTTATCACAGGACCTACCTATAAAATGTACTGTAAAGTTTTTCTCTCGTCTCAAACTATCTGTCACTTGATGTAAAGCAAATAACAATCAATCTATCCTTGAAATTTAATTAGTTTTGTATATGAAAATGAAAACAAAATCACTCATTTCGTTTTTACCCACATTTTGATGCTATACACAATTGAACCCGTTTGCTCTGGCGAATATTCTTTTTATGTCTTTTACTGGAACTTTCATAATATGTATCAAAAACCAAATTAAAAAAAAAATCGGTACTACTTGAACTCTCCTTCTTTATGAAATATGTAAAGCGTGTTGGCCATCTCCCCACAGAAGCTACGGCTCTGTATATCAACACATTGCTGATTTAAAACAATGACTTAAGCAAAATGAGAAAGCGCACGTAAAACTGGTAAAACCCCTTAACATGTTGTGCTCGTATCAAATCAAAATATCTTGACCATTTTTTTAGTCGCTGTTTATCTTTTTTTTTTTGTACATGCACGTCTCTTTTTTTTCGGGTGAGTCGGAGAGGGGGGGGGTCTATTATACTATGCTTGTATTTCATGTTCCTTTTCAAACGTTTTAAAACCTAAATACGATAGTTTAGTAATCATGATGAACCTATTGAAATTTTTCGAATGTCCAATGTCTAAGTTTAAATTCTTTAAAAGAGAATATGGCTTTTTGATAGGGCTAATATATAAAAATATACGGAGAAATTAGATGAAATAAATATGCACCTGCATATCTTTGTAATCATTTCCATCCATGTTAACAAAGAACTATCAACTATCCTTTTCAAAATGGTCAATATTTCATTGTTCTGTTTTGTAGATTTTCCCATACTACTGAAGCTGTTATTCCTTACACAATACGATAATGAAATAAGCTTGATACAAAAAAAATTGCAACGTCTACTAAATCTAATATAATAAAATAAAAATTCAAAAAGATAGTTTTTAAAGTAAAGTTGCAACATATGATATGATACGCCTCATTCCTAAACTATGACTTTTTTTATATCTAACAGTACTTGATCCTTCCCGTAAGTGAGGATCAGATATTGAGGATGTTCATCATCCTTTTTTTTGTCCAAAATACATGTAGAGAAACTTTACTCAATAATCCTTATTGGCTTTTCTTGTACCTTCATAAAGTGTTATGATAGAACGGTAGTATTTCCTCGGCCATAGGGATCATACTGAAAGCTTTTTTTTTTTAGAATTTTCACCACTTTCTAACACTAACCCATAACCTACATACACAGTTAAATAAAGTACTTTCATTATAATATTCAAAAATAAATGTAAATATATATGATGACCGTTTACTCTTTCTGGTATCTTTTTAAAACTAAAGCCACTAGTACTTTGCGGCCTTGTATCATGCATAAATAAAAAATCCAAAACAATTCTGAAAAAAATCATTTTTACCTGTATGTAGGATTATTTCATATTTTTCCACACCTGATTTATCCCTCAGCTTGGAAAAAAAAGTTCAGCGGATGAAGTAGAGTTTGTCCAATCAAAGTGTTCAGTTACATTGGTCTAAATAGGGTACACAAAAGAGCAACCTAGTTGCTAAAACGTAAATACTACCGTTTCACCTCAATGATACTGGTATCGGCCATCATCGTTGTCGACATCATTATCAACACCTACGTTATCATCGCATAATAATATTATTTTTCATTCTTTACTTTTCTCTAATTTCTTTTTTATTTATAGTTCGCATAAAATCCTATAACTTGATCGTCTTATATGCATGGATCTAACAGTACTTGATCCTTCCTGTAAGTGAGGATCAGATATTGAGGATGTTCATCATTCTTTTTTGTTGTCCAAAATACATGTTCTCATAATATTATTGTTTTATATTCTATTATGGAGAAAACTTCATAATTCATATTATTGACATTAAAATGCTTCCTACGAATATCAGCAAAGTCAATACATTCAATTAAAACATGTTTAATAGTATACTTGCAATCACTGATTAAAATATCATCTAAAAGAATGGGTTTAACTATTTTTTTGCACAGCAAGTTGTTTTTTTTAACTATATTTTTCAAATCAAATATATCACAGATATCAAACAATACTGTACTCTTAGCAAATTAAAATTTAAGTCGCCGTTTAAAATGTATTTATCATATCGTGATATAATCTTGTCAAGAAGTAGACTAAAGTCAGTATTAAAAATATTGTCTGACATATTTGGTGCTTTATAAGCACCACAGAAGAACCATATATGTCAACCTGGTGTTAAATCAACACCAGCTTATTAGATATCTTTAAATTCTAGTTGCGTCTTTCTGTCTCCAGTCAAGTCTAATCTTATATAGGCAAACAAATTTCCCCCAAATCGATTTCTATCTGATCTCTATAAAGTAAAATTAATGTTACGTGACATCAAGATGTGACGGACCGCAATATCTATAAATACATATCCCCCAAGTAAATATGAAAGGACATAAAATTATTAAATAAATAGTTTACTACATGTGTGTTTTTCAAACGGCAAATTAACAAGGCTATGGGATTAATTTCTATGGCTTTAGAAGAGTGAAACAAATACAAAAATGCCAGGACTTATTTAAGTCCATTTTGAAGCTAAGCAATGTTCTAGTATAAACAATATTTTATTTAGAAAACAAATAAATAAACACGAATTTGATCAGTCGGATGACCGTTCGCTGAAACGATTAGTCTTCCAGTTTTATTGGCCCATTGAATTTTGGGTAAAAGATAAGATCTACCCGGTTTTGGATTTCCTGGTTTTAAATATTCAAGAGTTTTGTCATCGATGAAGCCATTTTCGCACATCTCTATCAAACTAGCAGTTATTTCTCTGCTAAAAGTTGTTGTAGGATCAGAGTCTAGTTTTCAGTAGAATATTGTATCGCCAAGTTGTTGTTCAGCCTCTTGAATATAGGAAGGTGTATTCATGATGACCACTGCACGTTTAATGACGATGTTGTTGTTGGATCGTATGGTTTTTTTTGCGGTTCATTCTTCAGGGGTAAGGTTGTCGTAAAAATTTATTGTTTTCCCTGGTATTTGTAAGAATGTCTTGACTTAACATTTTCAATAAAGGATTCTAAGGTGGCATTTTTGCTCGGTTAGGGATCCAAGTACTTTTTTTATATAGATGTATAGTTCTTCTCGTTATCTGAATTTTCTGAGTCACTATTCGAGCTTTCGTTGTTATTTTCCGTCGACGCAAACTATTCTTTAATGCGAAGACTTCTGGCAAAATTGTTATTGTCTTCCGACAATTTTGTCTCATTGATAGGGGCAGTTAAAGTTTTTAGATTGTATGATAGTAATGTCCTCAAGGCGAGTTACTGTAACAATAGCATCACAGTTGTTCAATGTGAGATCTTCGTTGTAGTTATTCAAAAGAGTGTTAAATTCGTCAGTTACAGTATTGAGATGTTCTTCGCAGCGTTGTTTAAGGAGGATCATTAAACGCTTGGAGCAATGGTAGAAGGTTTTATCCAAACTGCGAAGAAGGGTATTAGATAAATTGCCATGTGTTTGTGGCATGAGCTTTATATGTAATCTGTTGAGAATTATTTTATTGTTTACATCATGAACTAAATTAGATAAATCTTCCCGTCTCTGTTGCTCTGAAGGACTTCATTCCAAAGAAAAACAAATTGAAAATATAACTGCTATATAAATAAAATTTAAAAAGTGAACGAGTTTTAATATTTTGAGAATGTATTGAAGTACTGTCTTCAAATTTACTTCAATCATTACGTATTTTTTACCGAATGCTTTCAGTATCGTAACTTTAGATTGGTGGTCACCATTTCAAGAATTAACAATTTTAGCCAAAACAGTTAAAGTTACCATCTTCTTTAATAAATTGGGCTGATTTTGGCAATGCATGAACCAAGTAGCTAATATGAACATAGAAGCTGTGGTATGAAGACCTTCGAAAGAGAGAAAAAATATTGCCTTCGAATATATATATAATAATGAACGCCCTTCCATTACTATATATGCCACTAGGGGTGACTGGAGAACAGATATAAGGCCAGTTATCGGAAAAAGATATAACCAACAAGCTGGGTGAAACTTTTTCGAAATGTTCTTCTTCTGACAATTACAAAGAAGATTTTAAGAAATTTAGAAAATAAAAATTAACGATAAAATTGAACTTTAAATCGACAAATGGAGAACATGTAGAATACACTCTTCATTGGAAGAACTTTTAAAAAACATCTTTATCTAAGGCCCATGATACAGCTTGTGGTCCTGATATAATCCACTATCAACTTTTAAAGCACTTACCGGATTCTTCGCTTGGAGATCTTCTAGAGCTCACGAATAACATCTGGTAATTTACCATCTATCTGGAAGCTTGCAACCGTCGTGCCTATTCCAAAACCAAACAAAGATCATGCGGATCCTATAAATTATCGACTAATTGCTCCTACCAGTTGTGTCAGCAAAACGCTTGAACGGATGGTCAATGATCGCCTTGTATGGTTCCAGCGGCTCTTTTCACAAAAAATCTTAAGAGTAAAAATAATCGTAAGTCATACACATTTCAGTATAACTTACGATCAATTTTAGTCGTAAGATTTTTTGTGAAAAGAGTCGCTGGAATCTAATGAGCATTTAGTCAATATCCAATGCGGATTCCGACAGGACCGTAGTTTTCTTGATCATCTTATTCGATTTGAATCTTTCATCCGTAATGGTTTCGCGAAAATGAGCATGTGGTGTCAGTCTTTTTTGACTTTGAAAAGGCCTATGACACTACTTGGAAGTATGGTATTTTAAAAGATCTTTTTGGTATGGGGTTGAAAGGCAATATACCAAATCACAATTCGAATTTTCTCTCTAGCAGGCAATTTAATGTTAAGAGTTAACTCATCCATGTCTGATCTTAAATATCAGGAAATCGGTGTCCCTTGAGGGAGTATTTTGTCTGTTACATTGTTCCGTTAAAAATTAACAGTCTTGTGGAAGTTTTTAAAAGCAATATGGAAGGTTCTTTGAACGTTGATGATTTCTTAATATGATACAGAGGCCAAAATATGTGTAATATAGAACGTCAATTACAATTTGCCTTGGGAGAATTGAAAAATTTGGCTTCTGAAAATGGTTTTAAATTTTCTACTTCAAAAATGGTACGGATACATTTCTGCAAAAAGCGGAATTTGCATCTTGATCCTGAACTTTACTTACAGGGGTAAATTCAGTAAATAAATATACGTCATCAGGGACCGCCCATTTGGGGGAGAGCTTTCTGTATAACACTGAAGTCCTGTGGTCTTCTGATTGGTAGATAATGTTTGTAATAAATATTTTTTTGATAGATGGATCAAAACTAGAGTTAAAAAAAAATGAAAAAAAGGAATGTTGAATGCATTTAATTTTTTTACTACAGGGTTGCAAGGTAATGGGGGTCAGTATAGGAATTAAGTGCGAATCTACAGTGTTTGTAAACAAGGCCATGTGAATGCCCAAAAATGCCGCATGACCCTATGTTTTTATTGTTGCAAAAGATGGGGCTACATTTGTACTTTGATGAATGATATATGAAAGCTTCTGATTTCTAAAGGTAAACTAGGTATAAATTTAATTCAAGACATAGATTTGCATTAAACTCAATGGGAGATTTTTTACTGAATTTACCCTTATACGGAAACCAGATTGGAATGGTCGATGAAACCAAATTTCTAAGGCTAATTTTTGATAGAAAGTTCTTCCCCATATCAAAATGTTAAAATCAAAGTGTCTAAAAGCTTTATATATTTAAAAAGTTGTGGCAAACACTGACTGAGGTGCCGATAGCAACATTTTATTAAATTTATATAGGTCACTCGTTCGGTCTAAACTAGATTATGTATGGCTCCGCAAGGAATTCGTATGTACAAATTCTCGATGCTGTGCATAACCAAGGTCTTCGTCTGTGTCTTTGTGCCTTTTGAACCTCGCCAGTTGAGAGTCTATATGATGATGCCGACGAGCCTTCACTCTCTCATAGACGTTTGAAGCTTGGTCTTCAGTATGCCATCAAGCTAAAGGCATTTCCAGACAATCCTGCCTACAAATGTGTTTTAAATCCCATCTATGAAGATGTTTTTGAAAAAGATGAGAATAAAATTTCGACATTAGGAATTCGTTTAAAACCACATTTGAATACCTTTGATTTGAAATCTGTTGCTCCAGTTCAAACTTGTAAATGCCCCCAATGGAAACTTCATAAACCAAAAATGATATTTGATCTCCGTAAATACAATAAGGCTGAAACAAAGACAGAGTATTATCTGCTGCTGTCTTTGGTGACCAAGCTGCAACTCTCCGTTTACCTCCTGCTGCATCCATCTTTACGACAGAAGCTAAGGCAATTATTCTTGCATTGCAGTTTATTGCCCCTTCTGACAAATCAAAATGTATTATATGTTCTAACTCGCTATCATGCCTTCAAGCTATACAAAATGCCAAAATTAAAAACGTGTTAATTCTAAATATCCTTTACCTAATGGATATTTGAATATTCTCGATAAAGAAATTATATTTCTATGGGTGCCAAGTCATACCGGCATCGACGGAATCAGTTACACAGTTGTAGATCAGGAAGCAAAGAATGCCCTAAATGGCCTAATATCTAAATATGAAATACCACATACTGATTTTAAATCTAATATAAGAGAATATGTTTTTAATGTATGGAAAAATGCATGGAGTAAAAGGAACGACAATAAATTACATTAAATAAAACCAAATTTATGCAAACCTTTAAACAATTTTACATGCAGGAAAGATCAGTGTGTTATTTCTAGATGCCGTATTGGTCATGCTAGAATAACACACGAGTATCTTTTTAAAAAATGAAATTCAACCAGAATGTATAATGTATAACTATTGTTTATGGGCCAGCTGAAGCCCGCCTCTGGGTGCGGGATTTTCTGGCTGCGTTGTAGACCCATTGGTGGTCTTGGCTGTTTTTCTGCTCTTTGGTACGCGATTGCGTTTTTATAACGTTAGTAATCAGAAGATTTAGTGCATGTATTTGAAAGAGAATTTATTTGGACAGTTCTCAAACATTATATATGTCTCGTTACAGTCTTATACTTGGTATCTGTTAAGCAGATTTCTTTAACACATACTTCGCTTGAAGAAACAATGTCTGGCTCATTTGTTTCAAGAGTAGCACCATGGCATAGACCAAATGCACTTAAACACTTAAACAGACCCTTTAAAAATTTGAAAGTGAATGTTATACTTTTACCAAATGAATGTAAAAGATTAATTGCTTTCTGAAACAAATAGCACAATCAGTCCATTGCTAGCTTCTTTCAACTTCATAAGAACTGAATTTCCATTTAATTTTTCAATAGATAGACACCCTAATGTAAGTGTACCGGTTGTATTTTTAAATATTTCATTGCTGCAGAAAAAAATTATAAATATCTGCAATATAAGACTTTCACCAGGCTGTAGTTGAAATGTCACCCCTTTTACACTCAAATGAAATAGGACATTTCTTTTAATTGCAATACTCATAGAAGAAGACCCTATATTAATACTGAACGAATAACAATGAGATGAAGAACAACGATCAAGAGTTGTTGACGTATTTTCTAAACTATGTTGAAGTCCTTCCTTTAATCACACAGTGATTAAAAATTGTTCTAGAGTTGTCTCTCTTTGTCTGTTGTTAATTGTAATTCACAAATACCAAAATTAAAATACTACAGACTTTCTGTATATTATACTCATTTGTGTAGAGGTTCCATCCTCTGTTTTTCATTTATAACTTTTACAACTTATACAAAAACAATCATTCTAATTACACATACGTTTTATTACACCAACTTGTATTTACATTTTCATGACTAGAATATACATTTTTACTTTGTGGCATTACTTTGGCTACAGAGTATTCTATAATATTTTGTTGAGGCGCCATGGTGACTACCGATTACCTATACACAATGGCTATCAGCTGACCTATGTTGACGTAGTGTCATAAAACCCCTGGTAGTTAAACACGGTTACACCACCACCTACCATGGGGAGTGACCGGGGAAAACACTCGTATTACCAATGCTCCAGTTATTAGTGCCCCACCTGTTGGCAGGTGTAGGCCTCCCCTCTATGAGATGAGGTGGAGGAAGTCCCAGAGTTACCCATCTGTAGACCCCACCGTTACCACTAACCACATTTTCCAAACCTGCAAATTGTAGAACTTGTCAGACCCAGAGCAACGGCCGAGTGAAATAATCACCCAATCACTACCAGTCTCCCTGGACCTCCCCCCAATCAAAATTGACTCTGCGCCTATTGATAGTAGAAGAAAATTGATTTCTTTAAAATGTCTTGTTTTCTTCCCAATTAATAAAATTGTTAATTAATATAAACTTAAATTCATTCTGGTTGCTCAAATCACAATAGTCCATATGTAAATAAAGTGCTTAATAACGGAAATGTCCAAATCAAAGAATCGCAAGTTTTCTCCAAACTATCCTGTATTGGTCCAATACCATGGAGGAACTGCTTGGATACTGGTAACCATAATATTGCAACCAAATACAGCAAACTAGTGCTTGAAAATATAAAACAAAAAACAGCAGCAACTATTCTTATTTGGGAGGGTGGGCGGGTTTTAAATAATTTAACTAATTTCTGCAGCACCTGCTTTGTTTTCGACAGCAAATTAACAAGTGCCCGATACGGGAATTCCAAAATTCAGATTCCACCTGAGAGAGCTATCTATGGCCATGCCAAGTATGGCAATGAGCCAAAGGCTGCAACACCCACACACCCACACAAATATTTGATTGAATTAAACCAGATTATTGAAAATATAAAATTTTGATAATCTCTATTATCTTAAAAATTGTTACTTTTGGAAACTAGGATTTAAGCATTTTGCACATGGAGTACTGATTGCATATTGTTTTGGCATCTTGAATTACAATTGAAGCTTTGCTGTATATCCTCTTTATGGACATGTTGGGACCTTGCAGTAATTTATTGTCATCATCATCCAGATTTTCAGATAACTTACAAATTTTGTTTTTATTTGTAAAAGACAAGTCAGACATTTTTATTGGCTAAATTCAACTTTAGCTTTAGAAGCACAGCCAGAAAAGGTGGATTTATTGTGTACAGTACAGTGGATAATATTTTATGCATATTCTAAAGAAATGGAATCTGGTATATCAATTATCATTAATTTGAACCTCTAAACTCTTAGAAATCTATTGGACAGCAACCCCATCACCTCTTTATCCATTTTACAAATTGCTGGGTGCTTCCCTGAAATAGCTTAACCAAAGGTAGAAAACAGACTCTTACCGACTGTTGCTTAATTAACAACCAGATTGAAATAGGTCATGCAAATTCAGGACAATGTATTAGCGCTGGTACATAAACTAGAATCCCAAATATCAGTTAATTTCATTGGAAAATCAGAAATCAGACATGCATGTACAAAAATAAATTTGATGAACAAAATGGAAAATCATTAAAAACCTGTTTAGGAGGACTTTACAATCATGGTTTGGTTATAAATAATACTATTATATGTTTTATACCAAATATCCCAAGATAGAGCTGACATTCCATGAAAAGAACATTTCTAATTCCAAAACAAAATATCAGTTTTAGCAAAGTTGATGATTAAATATAAATGTGCCCTTTGAATAAGGATGGAAATCTGTTTTTGTAATGGTTTACTCTTTTCTAAAGGATTTTAAAATGGTTGAACTGCATACCATGAACAACTTGCATTATTAGCTAGATACATATTTTCATTCACCTCCCTAGTCATCTTCGAAATGTTCCCCTTTTTAGATTTTATGGAGTTATCTCAATATTATATGTAAAGTTCAGAGAGAGTCTGAATGACGTTGATAGAATGAGAAAATATAGTTCTAAAAATCGAAACTCCTGACACATTAGAAATACCTCTGATAACACTTTTTATATATTTTTATCACAGTACCTTTTACAAGTTTACAATATGGATAATAAGTTCTATTCAAAGTAAAACTAACAGGTTTTCTTGTACTTTTTATAATTAATCATTCACTGCGAATGTAACATTGCCATTTGGCTGTGAGTATACAAAATAATTCACGGTTGGCCTGCATGGAAGGCCTGCTATGAATGATTCCGACAACAAAGGTAGGCGTGTGTTAGTAACACAATGTAGATTTACTGCACGAGAAGTTTCAGTGGGGGTAGACAAACGTTGAATCGAAATATAACGAAAGTTAGCGACCAATTGTCATTTTTCAAAAATGCGATTTAGGTACCTAGTTTGACCCTGGTCTTTAGAGTCATATTGTTATATATGTTATTATTGGAAATCAAGCCGCATCAAACGTAAGCAGATAAAACAATAAATCCGCATGATAGTTTTAATTACCAAGTACATATTTTGATACTAAATATGAGATAGACTTAGTATTTACAAACGAGAAGGCAATACAAATGCAACTGTTAATAACCAATTTGATTGTAAAAATGTATTAAAATGTAACAAAATGTACATCTTTTGAAATAGTACCCAGAAAGAAGTAATGCCCACATAACAGGACGTAGACTCTACTATTTTATGTCGTGCTGGCATTATACTGGTACCCAGCCGTTATTTGAGAAGTTTGATTTGTATATTTCAAACACATACTGAACATTTTACGGAGGGAACCAAACTACGTTGTCCTTTACATGCAGCAAAATTTTTCTACTGACCAAATTTTTTTGATTGAAGGTGCAAATGGGCTAACCAATATGACGATTAATGAGAGACTTTGTTTGACGCAAAAAGTAACTGACAATTACGATTCAAAGAATGACAATAAAAAATAAACTCATGTGACGTTTACCGTACATACCGTAGCGAACGAAGAGGGAGTTTAAAACATGACGGGAAGACCATCACAGCCCTCTTGACTATTAAAATTTGCCAAGTCGTAGACACATATGCGAAAGATGAACTTCATATAAATATTATATGTTCATAACTATCCCATATCCTTAAGGTTTGCCAAAACGGAAAGGAAATATCATTTTAATTAATTAAATAATATTAATTTTTTGCATCTTAAGCTCAATGTCCGTAATGGGGTCGGAAATAGGCCAATAGGTTAAAAGCTTGTTTGTAATGTGCATTATACATTAAAATAACCTTCAGATAAAACATTAATATTGATTTCAACAACACAATTTAGAGTACTGTAAATTCAGAAATTATTGCGTGCATTTATTATTGCGATTTTGTCATTTTAAACTAAAATGCGATTTTAATTTTTGCGATATTGAGAAAAATCCTGTTTAATTCATATAAAAAATGTCATAATGCGAGTTTAAATTATTGCGATTATAACCCTATCGCATTTTTCGCAAAAATAAAAACATCGCAATAATTTCTGAATTTACAGTAACCGTTTCTTAGCATTTTTTTTTTAGAATTATCTGATGTTAGTCAAATGTATAAAAATAGATTGTTCATTTTCAAGTTGTGACCTTCATCTAACTACTTCTGGCTACTTATATAATTTTCACTTCTAATATATAAAAAGAAATTTGGAAAAAAATCTCATTTGAATCACTACTTTATTAAGTAATCTATGAAGATATTAAATATATACTGTGTAAAATCATACAAAAACTGCATACAAAATACAAAACAAAACACATGTTCAAAGTTTACAGAGTCTACAATTCAATGCATCGCTTCAGGCATTATTGCTTTATATAGTACTATGTTTATGTTTTATAGATTTTAAATTGAATATTTTGCTAAGTAGAAATCTGAAAACAATTAGATATTCAAATACATAGTTATTATGTTTATCTTTCTACCGTTCTTTTGCGTTTGATTTTATCGCATGTATTATATCAAAATAATATTTGGTATATGATATTGAACAGTCAAAAGCAATTTCAAAATTCAACCTATATAGTGAACATCTTTGTAAGAGTCAGCTCCTCTAAGACAACCTAAGGATGTTCGCTCCTCTGTTTCAAATTTATAAACTTTTAAAAAGACTGTTATAAAATAAAAATAAGGAAACCAAAAAAGTAGAAAAAAGTAGGCCCGTGTCATTGTTTTTGAGATAAAGTCAGATGAAAATTTGGCGGGAAATGATTCTCTTTATAGATGTTTCATATATTTAACATTGGAACCTTTTTCCTTTCAAAAACTATGAAAAAATAACAAGAGTTTTATAATATTTCAAAAAATGGCTTTTGAAACTATATGAAAATAGGAAAAAAATGTAGGGGTCAGCGGGCAAAAACTTTATTTGCACTATATCATGGATAAAACTAGAGGATTCCGAACAAAAAGTCAAAAACGAGAGTAGCGAACATCCTTAAATCTTATAACTGGTACTCGATACAGTATATATTTTACATACTTAGTCTGACTTGTCCATTTTAGCATAAGAACCAATTTCAGCCGAGGCGATCAAGTTATTTCTAATCAAAGTTATTCCCTCTTCTTATAGCACATGTACATGAAAACCACATATTTTTTAAACCAACTAATTAAAATGATCTTTTAACGCTGCATCTGACTTTGAACCAGTTTGTTTAAATCTTATTTCAGAACAGGTTGAATTATAAAGTGGAAGGATTTCCAACTGTTCGTGAAAATTGAGATTTGATTAAAGTGTCCTTTTCCATTAGTAAAATTCAAATTGAGAATAGAAATGGGGAATGTGTCAAAGAGACAACAACCCGACCATTAGTAACCTACTTAACATATCAATCATCTTACCACATGGCTATTTTGATAAATTCTACTTCAGGTGTTTTTTCTTTTGTTTTACGCTCAAGTTTTACACCAAATCAAAAGGGAACTGTGACAAACTTCCGGAAAATTTTGGGAATAATGAAACTAAAGTTATTTTATAATTGGTTCATACTCGAACCGTTCTTATTTGATCGAATTTCAATATTATGAACACTGTGACACAGACGTTATTCATGGATTGGCATGTCGAAGAATAAATACGTCTTTTTTTAACGTCATTTGTTATGTAACTGCTGTAGCGTAATTGGTATACACGCTGAATTAAGATGGGAAGAAGTTCAAATCTCACAATGCACTATTTTTTTTTGTATTTTTTTTCTTAAGTTTTTTTTTTCTAGTTATTTTTCCTTTTCTTAAGGGGATACTTGTTACTTTGACTAAAAAAGATTTGGCTCTTTTAATTTTCAGAAAATTTTGACTAAATATTGACTTTGACCTGTTGACAAAAATATACAAATTTCAAAAAATTTGAACCTCACAATTTACAAGAATAATTTCATTGGATATATAGCAGTTTTACAAACAATAATTTTTATCATTGAGAATCTTGATTTCTCTATACTTATTGTATGTGATTAAAACGTTCAGATGAATTTTAAAGAGTTAATTTCATTAGGTGTACCCTCTAATTGCTTACTATTTTTTTATTTATTTTTTCTGCTTAATTTTTCATCTTCCTGACTAAAAAAACCCAAAGATTTCTGAAATACGAATAAGAAATTATAGGTGGCTCTATGTTATCAAAATATGGAGGTATAAAGTTTTGAACGGTAGAGTCATGAAAAATACCAGACAAATTAATAAAATCAATATCTCTATTAATATATCTTATTTTTATGAAATACTTTTTATGATCTTCAGGTTTGTCAATTTGAGGGAGCAGTCTATGGTGACAAAAGGCTATAATAATTCGTGTACACTCATATTTTGAACTGAGAAACGATACTGTATCACACTTGTTATAAATATTATGTAATTTACTAATTGGTATTTGACCCAGCTTACATAATAATTGATGTCTACCATTGTTTTTAAATAAAGATAAAAAATCATCACGTGTAAAATTAGAACGATGTTTATTTCGTTGATTGCGGTTAATGCGTTTGCCATGAGACCTATGATTGCGTTGTCTTTTATCAACAATAGTCATGATATCAATAGAGGAAGTTTTAGATATGTTCCCTTGGCCCATGATATTGTCATTTAGACCTAGGGGATACGCTGTCTGTAGTCGTTTAATCCAAGGCAGTTCGCAAAGTTTACGGGAATCTTCAAAATATAAAGAATCAATAGGAAAGTATGTAAACAAAATTTTGGAAGTAATATGCTGTCCACAATAGGGACTTTATTTGTAGACAATGAAAATCAAAGGACGATAACTGTGTCCTCGGACCAATTGCCCGACGTAAAGGCAGGAGTAAAGTAAAACACAACGAACATATAACAAACACAGGGCAAAACAGAACATATAAGAGTTCTTAGTAAAACCACAGAAGGGGGCAAATAAGATAACCTAAACTTGAATTTAAAGAAATAGAAAAAAATGTAATGACAAAAAACTAATAGTAGACAGCTCTCTCACAAGCAAAAAACCCATAATCGTAAAATATAAGGGCATACACTACAAGCACGGGGACACATTCTACAGCATCCACACAGCACGAGCAACAAACACTGCAATCAATATTAAAATAAGGAGATGCGGTATGATTGTCAATGAGACAACTATCCACAAAAGATCAAATAAAGTAGATGTAAACAATTATAGGCAACCGTACGGCCTTCAACAATGAGAAAAACCCATACCGTATAGTCGGTTATAAAAGGCCCCGACATGAAAAATATGAAACAATTCAATTGAGAAAACTAACGGCCTTATTTATAACAAAACAATTAACGAAAAACAAATATGACAGACATGAACCAACGACAACCACTGAACTACCGGCTCCTGACTAGTTCACAATAGGTTTTGTTTCCGGGGATCTATTCATTTCACCAGCCTACATCATATTAATTCTTAATTGCCTTGGTCAGACTTTCTATTCCAGTATAGGTCTGTTTGCGTTACAAACCACGTCTCTTTCATTTAATGAACTGTTAGATAACTTTAAAACTGTTCAGATCCCACACCTTATTAGTAAATCCTTTATATTCTTGTATTCTGTTTGCTTTTGCTAAGCAACATGTGTGTGGCTATGCTCAATGATAATCTAGATGCTTATATTATAGTGTAACACCATATGTGAAAGTAGATTCTTCCAAAAATACTAAATTCATATACTTCGGATAACGTAAAGAACCCGTTTTTGAACCGATGTTTAGCACATGTTATGTAGCTAAGTTGTTGATTATTGAATGAACTACAATTGAACTGACGTTTCATTTCTAAATACTAGTTGTTCTTAAGGAAGTTCGCTACTCTGTTTTAAAATACAGAGCTTTTTAAAAGACTACTATAAATTGATAGTATATAAATAAAGGAACTAAAAAAGCAGGAAAAAATGATGGGTCCGTGTGCTTGTTTTCGAGATATAAGCCATTAAAAATTTGGCGGGAACTGTTTCTCTCTAGATTTTTCATACATTTAACATTGGCACCTTTTTTCTTTCAAAAACTATGAAAAAATAACAAGGATTATGTAAGATTTTCAAAAATGGCTTTTTAAACAATATTTAATAAAATAATGAAAAAAAAGTAAGGGTTAGCTGCAAAATTTTTATTGGCACTAACATGTATAAAACTAGAGGATTCCGAATATCTGACAAATAGTCAAAAACAAGTGTAGCAAACATCCTTAAACAGACAATCTGCATGGCATTAAATTTAATTTGTACAATAAAATTATCAATTGATTTGTAGTTGTCTCTAATTCAAACATTTTTTTTTGCTCTTGCTAAACAACATTTGTGTTGCTACATGTGCTATGCTCAATACACAATTTGTTAAAATAATTCTTGTATAAGTAATGATGACTAAGATAGTATATAAGAATGCAACACCATATGCATTATTTGTTCATTTACTGAAAGGTTAAATAAGCCAGACGTTATGCTTTGATTGATCCCATGCTGATACCAAATATTCGATTTTCAAAACCAGGACCAAAAACTGAAACCTGTAAAGTTGTATCACTCTAGTAGAATAAAAATTCCCTAAACACAAACGCCAATCTAACATCTGGTATAGATTCCAGAAACTGATATGGCATTGTGATAGATTTCAGATAAATCCAGCCGCCGTAACTTGTAACTGATCAAGGGCAAGTAAACTAGTAGTTACTGTTTTAACATAAATAAAACATGCATCAGACAGTGATATTCAAATTTATTTCAATGCAATCTACACATTTTGAGATTTATGGTGACTTGGGAAACTTTGATACCATTCGAATTACAATTATATATCTTGGTCGGGACAGTAGCATGGGAATTATATGTCTACCCTGAGAATTAAAGGGTAAGTTCAGTCCATTTATACTATATAATTTGATCAATTTTACCCAATGCCTTGTTCGAATTTAAGGCACACCATTGGTATTTTAAACAAACTGATTGATCAGTTTTACCAAGTTTTTTACCACCTAACAGTGTTCAGCAGATTCATGACATCACTTGTTGAATTGCTTAATTGAAATTAACATGAATATCTTATTATAGATGTAGAACAAAATGTCCATCATTCTAAAAGCTTATGTGGATGCAGGAAATGGCAATTGCATTTTTATCATTTCAGTTCAATATATATCCAGTTTCTTGATGCTGACAAGGACAAATTAAGATTGACCGTTGTTTTCCAAATTGCAGAATAATTAAAAGAATGCATGCATTAGTCGTACTAAATGTATTTCACTGTTTAGAGATTTAAAAAAAATAATTGAGAGATCCATGTTTGTAATTAAAAATTTGGAAAGCAAAAATTTACTTTTGCTTTATATTCTGTTAGACGAAGGATTTCTTTAGTTTGAACTGTTTTTTCTATACTTAACTGTAAGTTGTCGCTTGAACGTTAATTTCATTGTCAAAGTCGTTTACCGTTCTTATCAAGTATTAAAGGACAAATGTCTTGTTAAAACTAACCAACTAGTATATCATGCGTTCAGCATATTTTTAAGGATTTAAGATTTTTATGAAACTATTTTCTTATTTCTATTGACTTGAAAAGAGCTTTAATCAATGTGAGCATTTCGTTGTTTTTTCGATTTTATACTGTGCATTTATTGAAAGAGTTGATATTAACGCCACCCTGTCTTATATTTCAAAAAATGACCATAAAAGGATTGACCAGCATTCTTATCGCTGTCATTGGTTGATTTGTTAAATAGAATTCGTATAAATATTTTTACAGGTGGTATTGATTGCGAAAACTACTTTGACAATATGATATATTTCCGGTAAATCCAATTACTGTCATTTCTAAATGTTTGTAACCAACTTTCTAAAATTAACCCTTGATAAATTAAGTAATATATAAACTCCCTCCAGCAAAATTGACCTTAGATGAATTTGGGATTTCTTTTTATGTCCCTTTTGTCATACAGCTCCTGAAATTAATGCAAAATCTTCACTTTTTCAAAGTTCGCTAGAATGGCGTACATTTATTAATTTAACAGTTTCAAAAATAGGGAAGGACAAATTTACCATTACTTTATACTTTCTGGAAACCTATAGCTATATCATCATACAATTTTAAACATTTTTATTTTAATCAATCATCAAAACATCAGTGAAAGTCATGCATTTTACTTATTTCTGATTCATGTAAAAGAGCGGTAATTGTCTTCCAAAACTTTAACAAGACAACCCCAGTCATTATAGAGACGTTTTGATAGGAAATACTTTGAGCTTGAGTTAATTCCCTCGGCCACCATTTTGGAGGGGCAAATGATTGAATTTCCCATTTGACTAACCAAATTAAAACATGCAGTTCCCACAAATCTGAAAAAGATCCTTTCTATATCATAGTGATGAATCAAGCAAAAATAAAAGATATAAGAATTGTTACAACTTTTTGTAAAGTCTAGCGATCAGTACAACACATTGGATTTGGCTGATTTATGAAGGAATTTGTGCACTTAGACCTCCACAATGGAGACAAAGGGGAAGTTACTCTTGCTCAAATAGTGTCAATCGAAACCTATCTAAAGCTTGTATTTTAAAAATGTAGACTTTTGAAAATAATAAACAAGTTAACTGTATAGCTGACAACACATCTCTGTAATTAATAGCTTATACTTTCATTTTCTATTTGTATTGTTTTTTATTTGTATTGTATTCTTGTTTGTTGATTATTGTATTCTTGTTTGTTGATTATTGCATTCTTGTTTAGTATAAAATATGATTTTTATTCCTCCCGTTATCGATGATACCCACATACTTAAATATGATAAATGAGAAGGGGTGAAAAGTTGTGTTTAATTGAGAAAAATTTCATAGAACTGAGTCATATTTGTCACTAGTTCTAGCTGTTAACTGAAGCGTAACTTACGTAATTCAATTGCAACTAATTCTAACGTAAATCGTAGAATTGTACAACCACAAATGCAGCAATAGGATGGGCCGCAGGCTGGACGAAGAATCCGATACCACTTTACCGAAACAGTTTTTTCCCTGAAATTTATCTCATTTCATGCTCTACATATTATTTGTTTGCATTTAAGGAAACTTGCAGTCAAGTACAACCAGAAGCGACCCCAGATAAGGGAGGGTCAGGTTAATTGGGTATCAAATAATTTTAACTTACTCTTCTCATCCACATGTATGGTATCCAAAGGCATAAAAGAATGCATTCATTGTCATGCAAAGCACACCTAAAATCGTAATTGAAAGTATAGGTTACGGCGGATGTGAAATCAGGAAGAGAAAACAGGAAGTAAGTGTCTGACCGATCATAAATGTTCTCACATGATAACAAAAGGTTTGGAGAATGTATTTTGCGTTTAGGTTTTAAAATGTGAATTGTTAACATTTTTAGCCATATGATGCGGTTTAAAATATTTATAAATATGTTGCCATCTGAAAAAGGTATCCTTATGTGTCAGATATTTTACATTTTTACTGATGTTCCGTTCCTATTCGTATAGATCAATCTGGTACACTGTTTGTTTTAATGGTGATTATTCTGTTTTAGAGGGTATTATTCTGAATATAGCTAAATATTACCCGTTGGTCGTTAGGCAAGTCACGAAAATAAACAATATTGTTGTTTTTCGGCCTATCTTGTTGGAGCTATTGTTGGGTATAAACTATTACTTTTAAGTCGCATCTTGCATTTGTCTGCTAAATATTCAAATATAACAGTCATCCTCAGATTTATTGTTCTACTTTTCTGGCCAAATAAAACGGAGCATCTTACTGTGACTTGACTGTAAGTGTTGCCCTCCACCTATTGCAACTTATTCAAAATTCTGACCAAATTGCAATTTGTTTTATAAAACCAAACTGTTCAACTGGTCAGAAATTTGAACAAACTGCTGTAGAAAACCACAGTCAAGTCGTGAAAGTGCAAGGTGATAAAATAAAGCATACTTACAATCATATAAGACTTTAATTCCACTTCAATGTTATTATGAAAAATCAGTCTAACAGTTTGTATAGAAATTTTATTGTTATTGTCATGCTAAAGGTGATAGCTTGTAATTTTGAATTGCTATAAAAAGTTCAAACTAAGCTTTCATACAATTTTTCTTTCGAAAAGTCTTCTATATTTATAAGAATCAGACATCATTTGAATTAAAACATTATATATTCAGTAAAATATATGTGAAATTACAATACATTGTTAATAAGTTTCCATGGGAGATAACCTAAAACATTATTCTTTTGAATATAGAAGACTTTTCGAAAGAAAAATTGATTTTCTCCCATGGAAACTTCCCAAAAACGTATTGCAATTTCACACAAATTCAATGAATATAAAATATTTTAATTCAAAAGATGTCAGATTCTTTTGAATATAGAAAACTTTTAAGATCGAGCTGTTCAGATCAAAATGAAGTTTCATTTAAAATTGGTGTACTAGTGATAGGAAGGCGCTTTACTCGCTAGAGCATTTTCATTTTTTTTAGAATGGATTCATAATATTTTATATCTGTTTATTTATTACTGATAAATATATTTGGTCGAAGTTGTATAAAATCATTGAAAACAGAGCTGATATCAAACAAGAGAAGATGATAGGAAGAGTTATCAATGTAGAACACCATACAACGATGCACAACTCCTCAAGCCATATAACGGCATTCCTACATGTATATAAAAGAAAAGACTATATTATACTTAAGGGGTCAACCCGACACACATATTCATGCATACAATTACCTTCAAGTCTCTTTTTCCTTCAAATTTGATAACATATCAATTAATTGATTTTACACTAAACAAAGCTTACATCAGTGTATTGATTTCTTTGTGAAGAAGTGTAAACACACCTGTTCCAATTAACAGTCCAATGTGAGGAATATTCTGTTTAGGCCGGTTTTATATAGCATAAGTGTTACCAGGTTTCAGAAATGAAGGAATACAGATTTTTAAGTACTATTTTAACATATTTTTTTTATATTGTACTTAAACACACAAATAATATTTATAGTTGTCAAATAATTTAAATTTACTAAGTAAAAATGATTCGCATATGATGGATAATGTGATCTAAATGTAAGTATATCCTAAATTACGTTGGAACGTCTTCATGATAAAAATAAGGGATAATCTTAAAAGAATTCTGACCTTTGATATCTTATTGTAGGAGTAATACCACCGTTGATTTTCCCTTATGAGTCTTTGTTAAATTTGCATTTTTCAAAAATTGTGCAGAATTTATCTTAATTTCAAATAAAGAAGATAATAACCATCACCGGAAATAAACCAATCAAATGTTCACCCTATTTTTTCCTGTTAACAAGCTTCAGTAACCATGTCACCTGAAGTTTCCAAAATATTTTATAGGAACCGCAAATAAAAAAAGAATAGTGCTTTAAAACACCCAAGATATATGTTTATGACTCAGAAATGTTTTTTCTGCAATGAAATGCAGGGTTAATTTCCTACAACTGTCAAATTCAAGGAAATATTTTTTTTCGACCCTTTTTCGTATGAAACCGGATGTGACGTATTACACCTGTAGTCTTGATATTGTTGTCATTTCACAGCAGATGAGGGAATAAATGGCAAATATTGTCAAGCGTAAACCCCCGTTTCCATAAGTATAGACATTAATCCTTAATGATAAATCGGTCACATAAGGCATTTTCACAATAGTTATAAAAAGCACATTTACATGTGGTGCAGGATCTGCTTAGCCTTGTGGAGCACCTGAGATCATTCACCCCTTTTTTTGGTGGGATTTGTGTTGCTCGGTCGTCAGTTTTCTGTGTTGTGTGTTGTATACTGTTGTTTGACTTTTGGTCGTTTTTCTTTATTTGCCATGACTTCGTCGGTTTATTTTCGACTGATGAGTTTGAATGTCCCTTTACTATCTTTCACCTATCCTTAACAACGATTAGCAGATTATTTTTATAAGAGACCATAGAAACGAAGTAACTGCCGAACCTTAACGAAATTTTGCAGTGAAATATCGACACTATGCATTTGTTTGTTTATTTTTGTTTTTCATGGCAACAGATCCTGGTAACCGTTATTCGGTCAAACGAAAAAATACCATTTGACGCTCTTGCGGGCCAAGAAAAGGGCTTTTTTTAACCACGTTTAAGTTTAAAGTTTCATCTATACTGTATAACCAAAATGATAAAGCATGCACATATTTCTAACAACTTCAACCAAAACTACTTATGTACAGCCAAGATGCAAAAACAGATTAATAAGTGTATTTTTTTATGCTAACTGGTTTTTTTATTTCTTTAAATTCATTTTACTGAATAATGCATTATTTGTTACATGTATAACTTTATAATAGAAAGTCTACATGTAAAAAAAATATCACATCTGCAGGGTTTTGATCGTGAAATAATATGTTGTCAAAAGTTAGTTGAAAAGGTTGTAACGAACAAAAAAGCCATTTTAGAGGAATATTTTTAATATTAATGAATATTTTTTCTTTTGTCTGCTAAAATCTTATTTTAATTCAAAATTAATAGGCAGATACAAACAATCAAATACATCAGAAAGACTTGGAACAGGAACAACAGAAATGATGGGTTTACATAGAAACTGGTTTAATTGCTACCCAAGCTTTCGCTTATCTATATCGAATCGCCTTTATTACCTTTCTTATTTTTTTATTACCTATAATCTAGAATGCAGGCGACAAGCTTCATAAAAGCAGTTGATATTTATAGAACAATTATTTATGACTACTCCATGATAACAAGAAGGAAATGAAGCCCAATATCTAATAGTGTGCATTTTAAGTTTAACTTAAACCGACTTTTACGTATGTATGGCATGCATGAACTCAGTCCGGGATGCGGTTCGATAAAATTGTTCCCCTTGTTTATTTCGCTCTCCTGTCAAATCATGTAATTTCGCGTAATGGTAGACGCGACAACGATGTGTGTCGTCAGGACAGGTACGATTAAAGGAATCAGTTAGGAATTAGACGATCCCCATTGGTATAGGTGAGTTGTTTAATAGTTGTTGCTTTAGGATAAATGCATGTTTTAGATTAATTCATAATCAGGAATAGCTGGAAGGGAAAGAAACGTGTTGCTACGAGAACACGGAAACCGATGGTGGAAAATTTATAAAAAATCTAGAAACGATCGTTCTGAGTGTGCCACCTACACATTCAAGCATGTACACAACCACAGTTTCCCCTATCTATCTAATGTGTTTTCATAATTATGTGATATAGGGCAAAAAAAGGTAGCAGTTTTTGTGTCTTGTAGTTAAGCATTTCCAGGGGAGATAATGTTATTTTTTACGGGTGTGTTTGATAGGTTTGTTACGCTGTAACATTATATAATACACACTCATAAAGTTGCTAGAAAGCGCCTTTCACACACAACTAACTCAATTTCAATTATTCTATTTACCGTGTTATTGTAGTCCTATAATATAAGACTTCGGAGGTTCATATCATTTACATTCAACGTTTTTTGTCGGATTTTTTTTACTTTCAACGTTGCACGGTTGATAGTAAAAAACAAATCTGTTAAAAACGTTGAACGTAAATGAAGTCTTATATATAGTCCTATAATATAAGATCTCTGAGGTTCATATCATTTACTAGTACATTTCAACATTGATAGTAAAAAAAACCGATAAAAACGTTGTAAGTAAATGATATGAACCTCCGAAGTCTTACATTATAGGACTACTGGTTATTGGTTCTTTATCTTAACTAAATGTTTTTGTCAGTGTATATTACAAAAAAGGGGGTTGCTTTAAAAACACCGAAACACCTTAACAATCCTACAATACCTGTTTACAGAATAAGAGAGATATTTCGTATTCTAAACCTAACTTTTCTCACATATTTGTTAGATATGTTGAAAATATTGCCTAATGTTAAATACTTATATCCATCCCCTCTTTTTCAATTCATTAGTTGAACAGACAGCTTTAAAGAATAGACAATAACCGAACATTGATAATTTAGCAATGAATTCAGTACATTTTTCCAACTAGTAAAGACCAATGGAAACATTTGATATGATTTGAAAACATGGTCAATTAAGTGGTTTCGTAGACATTAATGATAATTCAACATTTTCTTTTTATATTTTTCTTTATTTCATATACTAGTATATATCATAACATGTATATATTTTGTGATGCATCTGATGTATAAATCCAGCGGCAGATCCGGGGAAGAGTCCTGTGTTCAGATCCGTTTGTATGGGGAACATGTGGCTGGAACCCCCGCTTTAATTGCTTGTTTGATTTTTTTTTTTGCAGTGTCGAAAATGATGATAGACAGTAGTTTTATCAAGAAGTTATGGAGATTGTTCCCGAATAGATTCCTTAACATCACAGTGTATAAGAGACTAATGAGCCTCGTCTTGTGCAAGCAACCGACATGCCCTACCTGTTACGCTGACAGAAAAGCCCCCACTTTGAAAGCACGTTTAAATGTTGTGTGGAAGTTCTGCTATACATCTGACAGTCGGATGTCTTGGAATTATTCTGAAGTACATATGCCGATCAAAGGCATGGAACAGAGGGGAGATGTTTTAAAGTGATGCTAATCTGAGATTCCAATTTGAACTATAGAAAGCAATACATAAAGATATGTAGGAGAAATAATCTATATGAATAAAATTATCTCACAATAGGAACTGTCTTTTTTTCCCATACAGAATTTGTCAAATTTATCCATAACAGAAGGGATGTTAATGTATCCTTCATATATTTGTAATACTGATGGTAATTCAGATGCACAGTTGTTTTTCTTCTGCTTCATATATTTATTAACACAAGCTACTTAGTATATTTTTTTGTGATATAATTGCTGAGATGATATAGCAGTGCCATTGGTTTCCCCTCTCACTTTATTCAAAGAAATTGATTATCTGACCTCTTTTTTTTTAGATTGGAGTTCTGTTCAAGAACAGTTAAAAGAACACATGCTTAATTTTCGTTATCTTTTTAAGACCAGCTTCATGATCAAAATAAATTTTAAATAAAACAGGCTGTACATTCTATAAAATATGCCAGTCAACCGGAAATGTTAACACACAAACATATTCATTTTTAAACTTACAAAATATGTCGAAGGTTTTAGCATCCCAACAATTACCATGTGACTTGAATTTTTTATTTGTCAATATCCAGCAAATTGTCGATATTTTCCAAAACATGATAATAGTTCCGTTTTTATTATTAACAACAAAGGACTTACTCTTGTATAAAACTGTAATAGATTATCAAAGACTGTCTACAAGTACAATTTTAATCCAAGCCGCTGTTCTTTTAAGCACCGTGTTAGCGACGGCTTGGTTGGTTGAAGGGTTAGGTGCAGAGACTGAAATATTTGTCTTTAAATAATCAGACTTGAGACAATAACATGGAGGTAAATATGTGTAAGGACAAGTTAACGTTTTCAAGGTTGGTTTGAACAGTGCGAAGGTCGTCTTGGAATGTAGAAAAAAGATAATGAAAGTCTGTGTGAGGGTTATTTACATAAGGGAACGACCATTTAACTTCAAAAGGTGAAAAAGGGGGAGGGGTAAGATTTATTCCCAAAAAAAATATCGTCTGATCACCAATTCGATGGAAAAAATATTATTGTCAGGCAAAATTTATAACCAAAAAAATATTATGAATTCTGATTTCCCCATACCTTATAGTGTTAAATTTTGAAAAAAAAATATTTGATTGATAAAGGCGGAAAAAAATGTTCGAACTCAGACAAGAAAACCATACCCCCCTTTGAAATTAAATGGTTGCTTCCTTGTTGAGGGATTGTTTCCTGGCTTGAGTTGATAGAGTATTGTTGCATGTTTCACAGATGTTGCTTTCTTTTGATAATTAAAAATGTTCTTCCTCTTGATTGCAAGCAAATAATTAGTATAACGTCTAAGTCGGGAATTTGACGAAGATCGCGTTGGTGGGCGATTTTCTCAGACCAATGTGGCATACTACATGTTATTGATAAGAAATGTATCGTGTCCCGCGATCGTTTACAACGGAATTCGCAAAGAAAAACTTTGGTGGGATAAGTTGGCGACTCAATAATATGTTCCTCCATAACTTCCAAAAACTTTGACATATAAAGTATTTCAAGGTTATGTTGTCCGATGTTTACACATTACTGACGGATGTCTGTTTTTTAGCTCACCTGGCCCGAAGGTCCAAGTGAGCTTTTCTCATCACTTGGCGTCCATCGTCTGTCGTCGTCGTCCTTTATCGTCGTCGTCGTCCGTCGTCGATAGCTTTTTACAAAAATCTCCTCTGAAACCACTGGGCCAAATTTAACCAAACTTGGCCACAATCATCATTAGGGTATCTTGTTTTAAAAATATGTCCGATGACCCCGCCAACTAACCAAGATGGCGGCCATGGCTAAAATTAGAACATAGTGGTTAAATGTAGATTTTGGCTTATATCTCTGAAACCAAAGCATTTAGAGTAAATCTGACATAAGGTAAAACTGATTATCAGGTCAAGATCTATTTGCCCTGAAATTTGCAGACAAATCTGACAACCTGTTGTTGGGTTGCTGCCCCTGAATTGGTAATTTTAAGGAAATTTTGCAGTTTTTTGGTTATTATCTTGAATATTATTATAGATAGAGATAAACTGTAAACAGCAATAATGTTCAGCAAAGTAAGATCTACAAATAAGTCGTCATGACCAAAATTGTCAGTCGATCCCTTTAGGAGTTATTGCCCTTTATAATCAATTTTTAACAATTTTTCGTAAATTTTTGTAATCTTTTACAAAAATCTTCTTCTCTGAAACTACTGAGACAAATTTAACCATACTTGGCCATAATCATTATTAGGGTATCTAGTTAAAAAATTTGTCCGATGACCCCGCCTTCCAACCATCATGGCCGACTTGGTTAAAAATAGAACATAGGGGTAAAATGCAGTTTTTGGTTTATTTCTCTGAAACTAAAGCATTTAGAGCAAATCTGACAGGTGGCAAAAATGTTCATCAGATTTAGATTTATCTGCCCTGAAATTTTCAGACAAATCCGACAACCCGTTGTTGGGTTGCTGCCCCTGAGTTAGTAATTTTACAGTTTTTTGTTATTATCTTATATATCATTATAATATCTAATATCTAATACTATTAATTATGATTTTAACCTTATTTTACATGATTTCCAAAGCATCAGAAAATACAGGTGAGCGACACAGGCTCTTGAGAGCCTCTAGTTTTTGTCTCTTACATGGTGGCTTTCCTGAAATAATTTCGCCATTTTTATATTGCATACATTTCAGATACAATCATCCGACCGTATGTTAAACATACTGTTAGACCAAATTGAAGATAATCTGAGGGTTTGCATGAGTTATGGTAACACCGCCAATAATTGGTTGACTAACATTTCACGCACAGTAGGCATTTGTGTTTAGATTTAAAGTTCATCATACTTTGGGTTAATATGTAAAAGATTTTTTTGTTGACTACTTCATGAAACACAAATGCAATTTCAAGACTTAATTTTTAAATTATCCTTAAAATAATCTTTTCAAAAACAATACTAATTATGGGGCACTAGTAGCGACATTGTTAGCTGTAAATAATACCCCAAAAGTTTGAACAAGAATGAAAACACACTAGAGTAATATATACGTATATGTAGTACATGAAATATAAAGACACTCGTGTACTACTAGTAGTTGTAATAGTGAGCATGTATGAGAAAAACTGAAATTATAGCGAGCCACCGTATAACTGAAGTAAAAACTAATATTAGTGAGTCTTTATGCAAAGAACTTTAATATTCTTGAATCTGTTTCTGAGTTGTGAAGAACTAACATACAACTAACAGTATGACAGTTATTTAAGTAAAGTACTATAATACAATCGAGTCCTTATGCGAAGAACTATAATAAAATTTAGTCGAATGTAAAACATTTAACTAAATCAAAATCTCGTATACACGACTCTTAATGTCTAACAAATTTTCGACTGTGGGTAAACTATTAAGAAAAGAAAAACAATTAAATGATATTAAATCAAATCTTATGAATAGTATTAGCGATCAAAGAAAAAATATCACATTATGTCGACGGACAATTGTAAGATGCTATAAGATCGAATAAAAATGTATCGAAAATATAACACAAAAGAAATCGAAGAAACAACTGCAATCCCTGTTTAAGGTGCAAACACATCAAAAGAAAAAAAAATCACACCATGTCGGTGGGCAACTGTCAACTTTTAAAACATTGTACGATCGAAACATATGACAAAAAAAAACCCAACTGCAATCAACAAATAAGACGCAAAGAGTCACAAGAAATAACAAGATAACGCCATTGGCGACTTGTCAATACTGTATGATCGAACACAAACATAGCCATGACACCAAAGAAATAAGACGCAAACTAAATTACAAGAAATTACAAGATCAATCTAAGATGTATAAAAAAATAATTCCGAAAGTACAATTGTTTAACACAAACAAGAGGAATACAACGATATAAATCTATGCTACTCCAAAAACTAAACATGACAATGGTCAACCAATCCAGGTTACGGCATAACTAATGTGGGACTAATAGTGGATTCAACCTGGTTTTATAGCTAGCTAAAACTCTCACTTGTATGACAGTCGAAAATTCCAGTATGATGACAACAATATGTGACCAAAACAAACAGACATAATAGGTAAAAATGTCAAAAATTTGGGTACAGCAGTCAACATTGTGTTATAATCTTAATCACTATAAAAACAAACAACTATTTCAACAAAGAAAAACAAAATGGCATGTAGACACTCTATAGACAAAGAACATAAGCAAAAATGAAAGACAAGAATTCAAAAATGACAATAGCACTATAACCAATGGCGGGATTTATAAATACCGAGCCACGCCACAAGTATATTACCAAAAATGGACTAAACAGTAAAGGTTAAAAATTTTCAAAGACAAATAAAAGGACACTATAACACGTTATTAAGATGATAAACAACGTCAGTACCTAGAATCTATACTTCAAGACCATCATGTATTATTTGTGAAGTACAACGTTGTCACTTGACTAAAAATAAAACGATTGAAATCAACGCTACATACGTTTTGCAGTTACCATAAAGAAATGGTCAGCCGAAATGAATTGCATGTGGCCAAAGTCACCAGCGATATGTTTTCGAGGTCTAAAATCTTAAAATACCAGAACAGTCGTCCGATAGGTTAATTTATCGATTGTGTTACATTCCTGATTGACATTTTGACTTAGTTTGGATTCACATGGCGGTTGTTTCATGTGTAGCAGAAGACGCTTACTCTGTCGACGCACCCGGTCTCGCTCTTTTTGGATTTTTTTCTCCGTTTTTGTTTTAAACATTGACTTGTATCCTTTTAATAGATTTATAAGATATGAACATCAGTAAAGTACAAATACTGGTGCATCTTACTTATATGTCTTAAAATTGTCGATAAAGGCAATATAAGTAAGGACAAAACTACCCCGATAATGAATATCAATTGCAGATCCACCAAAACTGTCAAACGATTTTTATTGGTAATATTGACCTTAAATGAAGATTATTCTAATTTCTAGTTCCTAGTATTTGGCACATGTTTTCGAAATTTTCGGATTAAGGTTTTTAATCCTCTTTAAATTCGTATTTTATTTGGCTTGACATCTGTTATTCGAGCGCCACTGGTGAGTCTTATTAGTCTTATGAAGATGAAACGCGGGTCTGCCGTACCAAATTATTAGTCTGGTATCTTTGATGAATTTCTTTTTAAGATTTAAACAAAATTATCTTAAAAGCATCAGTGGTAATAAGAATAAATAAGTGTGTACGAAAAAATTAAAAGACAAACGAATTGAGATTTACAAATCACTTCATCACATATTTTGATGGTTGCTAAAGGAAAGCTCATTTAATTTTTTCATGAGACTAGAAAACCTTTATAACAACCTTAATTATTTTAACCGGTTAGTACTAACATGAGCAACGCGACGGACGTCATATGTAGAGCAGGGTCTGCTTACCCTTCCGGAGCACCCAAGAACACCCCCAGTTTTGTGGGCAAAAACCGAAAAACGATCAAAAGACAAACAACAATATACAAAAAACTAACTTTACTTTAATAAATGCCGTGTTTCTCTTGCATCAAATGGCATGAACACGTTACAACTTTAACGGGAGTTTTCTAAAAAAAAAAGTTTTCATGAGCGTAACCTATTAAATACCACAGATTTTTTGATTAATTACAGTCCTAAGCAGAATCTGTCTTTACACATACTGTATCTCCTAAAAACAAATATTATTAGACGATATTCCTCATTATATCTTCAATTTTAATGGAGTAAATAGAGCTAAAATAGTGAAAATTACAGATTAAAACAGATTGTAACTATAGGAGATCCACAGGCATGTCATCAATGTAAGTATTGAATGTGATGGTAGATAGCACACTTTCAATCAAATTGAGTTCATATCCACTATCTTCACGGTGATGATTCAGATGTAATTTTATTCATCATCAATTATAAAGTCATATAAACGGTAGGATAATGTTTCTTTTATTTATATATAATACTTCATTGTATTGTCAACCATAATAAGACATGAGAGTCTCTTTGAACTCAAATCTAAAATATTCTTTGAAATATTTTATTGTTAAGTCGTAAGGGAATATAATCAATATAAACGAGAAATATTTACAAAAACATGTTAGTCAAGACTAGCAGACAATATAACAGCCAAGTTTTAAATAAGTCCACAAAAACCATCGAGAAAAACTTTTGTCAGTGTTTATTTATATGAAGTTCAAGTTGATTTTACTCCAAGATCCAAACTTAATCTTTGGCATCAGAAACATTTGTTGCTCACGCACAACAGCTCACAAGACAATCAAACTGCTGGGTTGTTTTCATTTATTTTTTATTTTTTGGAGTTTTTTTTATTGATTTTGTGTTTAGATGTGTTCTGGTTGATGTTACGTTTTTCGTAGTTGTTGTTTCTATTTGACCTTTTTACGTATTTAAATACATTATACTTTAAATAAATTTAAGGAGATGCATTTACGCCAAGACCGCTTATTGAAACAACTGTTGTATAATTTTTATTATAAACTTATAATAGTGGATGGTAAATTAACCAAAAACTAAAAGAAAACCCGAGAGGCATTCCAGGGAAGAAAGAATGCGTGTAACAGCTGTGTGAATTATGTTATGGTTCCCAACTATTCACATCAGATTGACCTTTACCGTTAAGATAAGATAAGCAATCTTGTTGATGCATACGCTTGGGTAACGAGCAAATATAATTTGTAGAAAAGTAGTATCCTTGGCAATTATAAAATGATATGAACTGGAAAGAGTATCAATTCACGTAGCTGTGATCTCGAAGGACAATAGTTCAATACAATATAAAATTCTTATTTGGCAACAAGTCTTATGAATTTTATTGAAACATATACTACAAAGTTCAATGGCCAAGTATGATTGCAAGAAAGACTGTCAAGACTTTACCCATCAATTCCTCACGTCAAATGTGATTGTATACAGGGAAAGGTGTTATCATTAGCGAATATGTTCAATTCCTCACGTCAAAAGTGATTGTGTACAGGGAAAGGTGTTATCATTAGCGAATGATCATATAAACGTTTACATTCCTCACGTCAAATGTGATTGTATACAGGGAAAGGTGTTATCATTAGCGAATGATCATATAAACGTTTACATGTAAATGTTGGGCAATGACAAACAGACGAGCCTAAAATCCATACAACAGGCCCCTGGACATAAAAATATGTACCCACAAAAACGTTTGCGAGAAAAAAGTTACATTTGTAAGTACCAAACCTTATCAATTTATCAGTGGAAGAAGATATGAATAAAATGTGAATATCGTACCTTTTTATATCTTATTCAAGTGTCCTTACAATTCTCAATTTAATCACGCTTGTTGCATTTAACGAAAATGAAATTAGAAAATCAAATTAATGTTACCAACTTTTATTTAATACATTAACTCATATAAAATGACCAGAAAACATCGAATAATGTTCACCTAAAATAGTCCCTGAAGCACGTGGTTGAATGACAGAGATTCGATCCCCTTTCTCCAGTTCGAGTATGGCTTGTATAGATCCTGATGTATGAGCATCAAATGCAGCATTACCCCTTACAACAAGACTGTTATTTTTCACCAGGTCCAGTTCGAGCCATTCTCTTTTACCACTATGGACGTAATTCACTGCGAATTCGTATGTCCCTTTGCGTGGAGCCGTAAACACTCCGGAACTTGCATCGTATTCACTCCCGATGTTTGTTATAATATTATCAAATTTTACTACACTGTTAGATGATGTTAATTCCACTAGTCTTGGTGTTAATGTTGTAAGAAACGCCGGTTTTTTATAGGTTTCTCCTTTTCCTAAAAAGTAAATACGATTTCATAATCATTCTGTTAATTGCATTTTTTGACTTAATTTTAGAGAGAAAAAAACCAGCTATGTCAAAATAGGGATGTGATCATTAATGTTTTTACAAATATTAAAAATCAGTTAATGCTCACAAAAAATGTATCGGAAACGAATAAAAACATTTCAAGCATATTTTCTCAACTCAAGAGTGTTAAATCGAAGCTTAGGCATTCCAGTTTTAGAAAAGGATACATAGGTCAAATATTGATATAAAAGTTTATTGTTAATAAGCCGCACCAATGCAATGACAAAGATATGAACATATTCTTCCTTAGCGAAAGCATTTTATATCTTGATAAGAATTCTACACAGATAGTTATTGTTTACTAGTATACTTTATTGAATATCAATCAATTCAAAGATATAAGAATAAGCTTCCTGAAAATTTCTTTCTTATATTGTCTATAAAATGTTCAATAAATTATAAATTCAGTAATGAAGTAAATTCTTTTTTTAAGAAAAATAAATTTGTGATGGAATTAAAAATAAAATTTATATGTTTGTTTGATTGTGATTTAGTTATTTTTTAACAATTCATAAACAAACCATTCACAAATAGTTTGTTTTAGTAAAATTGATACAGCAGGGCCGTATAACCTACCAACTATCTAATACTAAGTGAATATTTGTTCATTGTACTAAATTGACATTGAAAAGTATTGTTCAATGCATACCTGATTGATACGTAATCTTCTTCATGATATTCACCAAATCTTCGAATTCTCAATTGTCTAAAATATATGAGTACGACATCATAACAAGAGTATAATAGGTAAATGAAATTAAAAACGTCATGAACTTATAATGCTAAAGAGTTTAAGAATTGAGCTACTATTGCCTAAGTAAAATGTTCATTTTTATAAAGATTATTTAGGAACATGACAAGTTCTACATTTCTAATGTCATTGAGAAAATAAAAAATGCGTCGGTAAATCATAAAAAAAGAACGATAATTAACAATAGATGATAATATTATAACGAAAAATAGATTGATAAAATGAATCTTAAGCTTTAAATGATTTAATATTATGCCAACCAAGATTTGATATGATTGTTTTGTTTTGTTTCATTTATTTTGTTGAACATATAAATTAAGCGGCGCCGACAATTGCTTTATAAGCTATTTTTCTATACCAAGCGACAAGCAGCATATTAAGAGGACCAGCTAACAGTGAGTTATTACTTTCAGTTGCCCGATTAAGCCATTTATTCAATCACACAAATAGTTCTTATTCATTATGTCTGCTGCACAAATTTTAATCTCCCTTAATTACAAGTATTTTCCATCTCCCATGCATTGCAGTAAGAGACAAAACGTGTATTCTCATATATTCGCGTTTTAAATAATTTTTCATGACGACAATCATGCGCATCACATGAAATAAAACAATTTAGCCCCCCCCTCCCCCCCCCCCCCAAAAAAAAGTAACAACAACAAATAACATTGCATTTGCATTAAATTCAACAACAAAACTTACTTATTCCATGGCAAGAGCTGTCAGCAGATGATGCATACAATATCATCAATATTAGAAAGCTTAACTGTAGATTCATATTCTGTGGCTGATCTGAATACAAAGAGTGCTTAATCATAAGAAGTGACAATACTTAATCGAATGATCATGTCCAAATGCAAGGCTACATATTCGTAATTGCTTGCGTGATAAGATCATTCGATACGATACTATTTTGTAACATGTGTAGTTCTGGTGCAATTTAAAGAATTCAGTTACAGGAAATGGTAAAAGTAATACTACATATATCCTTGATTGTTTTTGTAACATGACTAGTTCTGGTTCCTTTGTAAGAATTCAGATAACAGCATATGGAATAATATTTACTAAAACATAATTATGTTGTCACACACACACACACACACGAGATTATATTATCATAGAATAAAAAAAAAAAAATAAAGAAGATAATTTTCTATTACATATCTTATATAGATAATAGATAGAATGATTAATATTGTGTTTTCAATAAGAAAAACATCACCTGAGTTGATTGGAGGTTATTATTATGATTTGACCATAACAAACATTTGCAATCCTTCTTAAAATTCATTACATGGCAATTAATTGTTCAGTCCAAGTGGTGAAGTTGAAATCATCCCTTCGTAAATTTTATGGACGGCATCACGAGTTGGTTGACCGTTTCTTTGTTGCAACATTCCAACAGCGCCTGCATACGGAGTATATATCTCCCAGTTGATACGATATTCCAGGGCTTGTATTTCCGATCATGATTTCCTTGAATAAGGGTTGCTGCTCACAAGGAAGCTATTAAACCAAGAGTTCCAAGTGGTGAAGTTGAAATCATCCCTTCGTAAATTTTACAGACGCCATCACGAGTTGGTTGACCGTTATGGAATATCCGTTTTACAGATGATAGCGGATATGTTCTTAATGTCGTAAATACAATCCCGCCCCCTTTTCCCCGAATGTGACCTACAGAATTAGACTTATAACCGGTTTTGTACTAACATGAGCAACACGACGGGTGCCACATGTGGAGCAGGATCTGCCTACCCTTCCGGAGCATCTGAGATCACCTGAGATCACCACTAGTTTTTGATGGGGTTCGTGTTGCTCAGTCTTTCGTTTTCTATATTGTGTTTTGTGTCACAGTACTATTGTTTGTCTGTTTGTCTTTTTCTTTTTTAGCCATGTCGTTGTCAGTTTATTTTCGACTTATGAGTTTGAATGTCTCTTTGATATCTTTCGCCTCTCTTTTTTAGTCTGGAGTAGTTTTAATGCAAAGGCTCTTAATCTCAAGCAGAGACTAAAATTTTACTATGTTATCCTTTAATCTAAAAAGTTCCTGGCACATCAAATATTCCCTTACATTAGTCATATGCTTGCGATGGAGTTAATGTCGACGGTTTCAAAATTAATCAAAAGCTTTAAAAACTTTCGATGAGTTGTTAATAAGAGAACAATTCGACCCGATCTTTTTTTCCAAATTTAGTACTTAGTATAATTTTTACTGGTCAACCTGTTCATTTAGGCTCTAAATCTTCACTTGAATTGTATAATGTTGTCTATATTTATAGCTATTGATATCTTACAATATTTTGTGAGCAGTTGATATTAATAAAAAATAAAGGTATATTCTCTAAAACATAGTCAGTAAAATCTAGTTAACATAAAATTCATGCAAGGATTTGCTTGCAAAATAAATAAGAAATCATCTCAGACAGTGAGTTAAAATCCATCGTTTCAACGTTCATCAATTGGGTTATATTTTACACCGACACAAATGTAACAATGATAACTTCCCATTATAGTTCCTGACAAGCTTTTGTGAGGTTGACGAATCTATGCCTTAATATGATAAAATAGGCTCTGTTTGTACAAACATAGGGCGATTGGTTATATTTTGATTTCCTAATCCCTCTGCTTTCGATTGGATTAAATAGGAATGATAACAAACTGAATAAAACTGGAAAATCTTATTTTCTGATAAGACACACAAGCATTTAACCTTGCTTCGACGTGCGCAAAATATCTTTCAATATTTCTCTTCAAAATAACAACCTTTGCTAGGAATGAAAACGCATGATTTGTGAATAATCTTAAATTCTGAACAATACGTAATTTTAATATTGTTTAAATTTTGTGTACTGTGGATTCATTTTTATTCGTGGTATACCAATTTTCGTGGGTTTCGTGGGTCACAGCGAACCACGAATTTAAGAATTCAACGAAGAATAATCCCAAGAAATGTGTATGGAGTCGGGTGTTTATTTCCGGTTATGTTATGCAGTTCTAGTATAGTGTTGACTAGCGATAAACATTGTAACATAACACGTGTTTTTATTGAAAGTAGATACAAGTATTTTGATTAAATCAATAATTAATATATCGAATATCAGTGATAATTTACTTTTTAAAATTGAATAAAACTGTTCATGGAAAATAACTGCAAGTTGTTAATGACCGTGTTATACTGGTGATTAAAAATCAATGGGATTAAGTACGTGGATATTGCCCGTAGGTAATATTGTTTATGACAGGAACATTTATTTTCACACCTTTTACTTATATGACTGTTTATTATATCGTGATTAGGGAAATGAGCTTTCAATCATAGAGTTTTGAATGCCTTATAAAATTCCGACCAAAATTTATAAATTGTAAAACAAACAAGTAATTAGTTGTCTCTGTCCATTATTGTAATAGAAGTTTTCAATGAACACTTTAACCTAGAATGACCAAGCGAGGATTTTGACAATTCAAAACCTTTTCAATGAATTCCTTCTTTTTTGTTTGTTTTATTATTGATAAAACCATGGAGGTTATATGATCTCCTAAATTAAAAAGAAATCCACGAATTACGTATCTGAATTTTTTTTTCTTTTGTAATCAGCGATCCACGAATTTACGTATACCACGAAACGTCTTTTTTTCTCTATCCACGAAAATTGATACCCACGAAAATAAATGAATCCACAGTATCACAAACTTTTGGTGAAAAGTAGGAACTTTCTAATCGAACCTCTCATAGCTTTTGTTTCATTGATAAAAAAAAAGCATGAGCTCGCCCAGTGTTCACTTTGATGGTCAATCAAATTACAGTATTTGTACAAAGTTGTAAATAATCCTGTTTTCAGATAAGAAGTTATCTAGATGCAAGGATAACAGAGGAAAAGTTTGTAGACTTTGTTTGAGATTGCGAGCCTTTGCATTAAAAAAACTCCGGACTGGAACATTAATTGCCATGTAATGGAATTTTATCAGGATTGCAAATCTTTCTTATCTTCAAATCATAATAATAACCTCAAATTAACTCAGGTGATGATTTTCTTGTTAAGATATGGTTTAGAAAATGCTCATCTTTATTTTTTTCTATTCTATGAGAATATATTCTTTTTTTTTCTCTTGATCAATCCAAAATGGAAAGGAAAATAAACAGAAAAGAAGTATTTTATGTATTGTTAATAACGCTTTAAAGTTCTAAAACTACAGTAAGAGGTGCATAATAATGCAACTATTAAACATTTTTCAAAATTTTCTTATGAAGACTGCGTAGCAGAAAACGTTTTCCCTGTCGACGTTCGTACCCTATCGCGATCCTTAAATAGTTGATGCAATTCCCTCATTTTCTTTTTTATTTGTACATTCACAATGATTCATATGTACCGATTAATAAATTTATGAGATTTGAACATAGTAAACAACTTGTGTATGTGTGTGTGTTATGTGCGTTGATTTGAATGCTTAAAATTGACCCAGAACTACTCATGTTACAAACAACAATCAAGGGTATATGTAGTATTACTTTTACCATTTCCTGTAACTGAATCTTTAAATTATACCAGAACTACACATGTTACAAAATAGTATCGGATCGAATGATCTTATCACGCAATCAATCACGGATTTATAGCCTTGCATTTGGACATGATAGTTCAATTTTGTATTGTCACTTCTTATGATTAAGCAACCTTTCGTTTCAGATCAGTCACAGAATATGAATCTACAGTTAATCTTTCTAATATTGATGGTAGTGTATGCATCATCTGCTGACAGCTCTTGCCCAGGAATAAGTAAGTGTTTGCCTAAATTTATTGCATGTTTTTACGTAAACATTTTATGTAATGTAATTATTGTCGTCTTAAGATTCATTTTTTACGCGAATAATTGTTTTGGTGAGTATATGCGTATGTACGTATTTTCCCCACTGCAATGCATAGTCGATGGAAGATACTTTTGATTAAAGAAAATCATAAATTAGGGAACATCTATGGTTAGCAAGTACTATTTGTTGACTAAATAAATGCATTAATCAGGCAACTGAAAGACTTGATGCACTGTTAATCAGTCTCTAACTATTCTTCTTGTGGCATGGTTTATGGGAATAACATATAAAAGAAGTGCTGTCGGCGCTTATTTTAAATGTGCAAGAAAATAAATCTTGGTCGCCATAACATTAAAATAATATAAACATGATAAACAAAGATTTATTTATCTATTTACTTTTCGTTATAAATATTATCATCTATTATTCATTATTGCGAATCGCTTATTATAATTTGGCCAAAGTGTATTAGGTATTGTTTTTCCTGTTTTTCAATGATATCAGAAAATATAGAACTTGTCAAAATTTACATTTTATTTAATGCAATGTAAATAATATTATTTAATCAAAAGTAATTTTTTTGTATGACCTTAAGGAAAATTTATATTTTGCATAGGCTATTTTAAACTTCTTTAGCATACTAAGTACATGAAGTATTCAATTTCATTTATATCATGTACTTACCATTCCCTTCTTATGATTTTGTTGAACTATGTCGTACCCATATATTTTAGACAATGGAGAATTCGAAGATTTGATGAATGTCATGAAGAAGATTACTTGTCAATCAGGTATGTATTCAACAACACTTTTCAATGTCAATTCGCTTTGTTTCATAAAAAAGAATGGCCAACGTAGATACAAGTATCTTGTCTTGGGGAGGGATAAATCCTACTTTGTAAAAAAACACTCTGATTCAAACAAAAAATTCTCTGAAAATGACATTATCAAGATGCTTGATTTCTTGATTGACAACATATTTGTTACGTTTTGAGGACGTGTTTTTCAACAAACAATCGGCATTCCCATGGGAACCAACTGTGCCCCTTTTCTTGCCGACTTGTTCCTTATTTCATACAGGAACTTCTTAGGAAGAAAGAAAAGAAGTTAGCAGTATCCTTTAACTTTCCCTTCCGCTATATAGATGATGATATTCTCTCACTAAATAATTCAAAATTTGCTGACTATGTTGAACGCATCTATCCCATCGAACTTGATATAAAGGATACAACAGATACAGTTAAGTCTGCCTCATATCTTGACTTACATCTAGAAATTGACAATGAGGGTCGGTTGAAAACAAAGCTCTACGACAAAAGAGATGATATCAGCTTCTCAATTGTGAATTTTCCATTTCTATGTTGCAACATTCCAGCAGCGTCTGCATACGGAGTATATATCTCCCAGTTTAAACGATATTCCAGGGCTTGTATTTCCGATCATGATTTCATTGATAGAGGGTTGCTGCTCACAAGGAAGCTATTAAACCAAGAGTTCCAAGTGGTGAAGTTGAAATCATCCCTTCGTAAATTTTACGGACGCCATCACGAGTTGGTTGACCGTTATGAAATATCCGTTTCACAGATGATAACGGATATGTTCCTAATGTCGTAACTATAATCCCGCCCCCTTTTCCCGAATGTGATCTACCGAATAAGACTTATTACCGGGTTTGTACTAACATGAGCAACACGACGGGTGCCACTAGTGGAGCAGGATCTGCTTACCGTTTCGGAATACCTGAGATCACCCCCAGTTTTTGGTGGGGTTCGTGTTGCTCAGTTTTTAGTTTTCTATATTGTGTTTTGTGTACTATTGTTTGTCTGTTGGTATTTTTTAGCCATGGCGTTGTCAGTTTATTTTCGACTTATTAGTTTGAATGTTCCTTTGGTATCTTTCGCCTCTCTTTTTCGCACAAGGAACACATATTTACTTATCATACACTAATTCGGAGTTTATACATGAACCGATATTTTCCGACCGTGCTGTATCAATAATACTACAAATGTATATTTTCTTAGGTTTGTTTGTGAATTGTAAAATAAAACAGCAGAAAAAACAGACAATCAATAATTATTTTACATTCTATAATAACATTTTTTCATAACATAAAAAGAATTTACTTCACTATCAAATTTAGAATTTAAAGAAACAGACAACCAAAGAAATATGTCGGGAAGCTTATTCTTGTGGTGATTCGGATTGGGATTGTGGCACAGTGTTGGCTACTGTGCCCCTGTTTTTGACATTTTTACCTATTATGTCTGTTTGTTTTGTTCACACATTGTTGTCAATATAATGGAACTTTATGCGACTGTTATACAAGTGAGAGGTTTAGCTAGCTATAAAACCAGGTTTAATCCACCGTTTTCTACATAAGGAAATGCCTGTACCAAGTCAGGAATATGACAGTTGTTTTCAATTCATTTGATGTGTTTGAGCTTTTGATTTTGCCATTTGATGAGGGACTTTCCGACTTGAATTTTCCTTGGAGTTCGGTATTTTTGTTATTTTACTTTTTTCTTGTACATTTGAATTGATAGATCTTCAATAGAATATACACAATGATTATTTGTGTAGAAATCATATCAAAAAATAAATTTTTTTTAGCTATGGAAAAGTTCATATCACCATGCTTGCAATGGTACGACATAATAAGAATCAATTTTTATTCCAATATGTGCACTATATATTCTTCTCCTAGACCTGCAATGCCTAAACTTTGATTTAACTGTATTGAAACATTTACTTATATTAGTAAAGACATTAATGGTCACACCCCTAATTTTCACAACTATTATTATATAAAATAAGCAAAAATACGATTCTTAAAATTATTATGAAATAATTCTTTTTTTTAGGAGGAACCTTTAAAAAACCGGCGTTTCTTGCAACATTAACCCCAAGAGAAGTGACGTTAACATCTAGCAGCGTAGTTAAATTTGATTCTATTCTAACAAACATCGGGAATGGATACGACGCAAATTCCGGAGTGTTTACGGCTCCACGTAAAGGGACATACATATTCGCAGTGAGTTTCGTCGCTGGTAATAGAAACGAATGGCTCGAACTGACCCTGGCGAAAAATAACAATCGACTTGTAAGGGGTCATGCTGCATATGCACCATTTACAACAGGATCTCTAGAAGCCATTCTCGAATTGGAGAAAGGGGATCGAATCTCTATCATCCAACCTCGTCCTTCAGGGCATATTTTAGGTGAAAATTATTCGA
Source organism: Mytilus californianus (assembly GCF_021869535.1). Taxonomy (NCBI): domain Eukaryota; kingdom Metazoa; phylum Mollusca; class Bivalvia; order Mytilida; family Mytilidae; genus Mytilus; species Mytilus californianus. The sequence continues at coordinate 50,780,126 of NW_026262679.1, read as the reverse complement.
TGTTTTCCGGACATTTAATATAAGTAAAATGCATCAAATAAAAGTTTGTAACATCTTAATTCTTTTTATTTTAAAGCAGCAAGCTTGATCATATTAAGCATGATAAAGAAACTTGAATAAAATATGATACAAAAAAGTGTGATATTCATATCTTATTTATATCATTTTCCACTGATAATTTGTTAAGATTTCGTACTCACAAATCTTACTTTTTTCTCTCCAATTTGTTTGTGACTATCTTTCTATGTCCAGGGGTCGGTTGTATGAATTTCATGCTGGCTCATTTCTCATAGCCCAACTGTGATCTATAAACGTTTATATGTTCCGTCTTTCAAAAATCACATTTTCCTTTATACCATCAACAGGAACGATTTATTGTTGGTTGCTTAACGTCCCGTGGCAAATATTTTATGCATATTCAGGACGAATCATCACTTGAGACGTTAGGAGTTTAAAAGTTAAGTCTTTAGAGTTTTTCTCGCAATCCATGCTTTACCATTGAATTATGAACCTAGGATAAAATTGAGAATAGAAATGGGGAATATGTCAAAGAGACAACAACCCGACCAAGAGCAGACAACAGCCGAAGACCACCAATGGGTCTTCAACGCAGCGAGAAAATCCCGCACCCGGAGGTGGTCCTCAGCTGGCCTCTAAATAAAATTGTGTACTAGTTCAGTGAAAATGGACGTCACACTAAACTCCAAAACATATAAATGAACTAAAATTAAAAATCATACAGAGACTAACAAAGGCCAGAGGCTCCTGACTTAGGACAGGCGCAAAAATGCGGCGGGGTTTAACATGTTTTGTGAAATCTCAACCCTCCCCCTATACCTCTAGCCAATGTAGAATAAAGAAACACATAGCAATACGCACAGTAAAACTCAGTTTAAAAGAAGTCCGAGTCCGTTGTCAGAATAGGTAACAAAAGAAACTAAGCAAAATGACAATGATACATAAATTATAAGGACTACTAGCAGTTACTGACATGCCAGCTCCAGACCTCAATTAAACTGATAGAAAGATTAAGTACAATCCCCCCCCCTTTAGGGGTTTAGTATCATACCATCATAAGTATTTCAATAAAAATTCATATGAAAAAGATAATAGATATAAAGGAGATGTTGTAAGAAATGATAGGCCACCGTACGTCCTTCAACAATTAAAAACCCATACCGTATAGTAGGCTACAGTGTGAAAAATGTGAAACAATTCAAACAAGAAACTAACGGCCTAATTTATTCATGTTATAACAAAACAATTTACGAAACATAAGTATGACATAAATGAACCAACGACAACCACTGAACTACATGCTCCTGACTACTGAACTACAGGCTCTTGACTATGGACAAGTATATATAGAATGTGGCGGGGTTAAGCATATTGGTGAGCGCTCAACCCTCCCCTAACCTGGAACAGTGATGTAGCAGCACAACATAAGAACAAAATGTAAAAATCAGTGGCAATTGGCCTAACTCAAAAGATCAGTACGAGGCACAAACACAATTATTAAGAAGACAATAGACACAAAGCACCGAAATAAGAGAAATCGCAGTTACTGAAAGCTAGTTTAAAGCCAATTACATTTAATAAATAAATAATGTTCTTCAAGACTAAGACTTGCTGCCAAGTAAGAGTGTTGTATTGTGCTGACCTATTTTCATTTCTTCGAAACCACAGCTACGTGAATTGAAACACTTTCCAGTTCGTATCATTTTACTGTTTTCTAGGATAGTACTTCTTTATAATTATGTTTGCTCGTGACCCAAGCGTATTCCTAACATCATCTTAACGGTCAGTCTGATGCGAATGTATTTCAAACTGCTGAAACATATAACATTACTCACAAAGTTGTTGCACACATTCTTTCTTCCCTGAATTGTCTTTCAGGGTTTTTTTTTTTTAGATATTGGTTAAATTTACCTTCCACTCTACAATATCATAAGCTTATAACAAAAATAATATAACAACAAATGCTCCAACTAGCGGTCTTGACGTAAATTAACAAAATAACAATTCAAAGCAACAAAAAAACAGGTCAGACAAATACAACAAACAAAACACATAATATCCCTCATAAAACAACAAAAGACAAAGGCAAAAAAATCTAAAAAAAAAATTTTAAAAAATTAAAAACAATCCAGTTTATGTGTCGTCTGACCTCTTGCACGTGAGAAACAAATGTGTCTGTTGTCAAAGTTAAAATTATATATTGAAGTTAAAGCAACTTACGAAGGCATTTTTATGTTTTTGTAGACTGATTTTAAACTTAGCTGTTATATTGACTGTATGTTTTTCTTGAATAACATGGTTTTTGTTTTACCTTAGCTGTATTTGGCAAACCCTTTTGGAATTTTATGTCCCCAATGCTCTACAACTTCGTACTTTATTAGGCCATTTGAACCTTTTTGATTCGAGCGTCACTGCTGAGTCTTATGTAGACGAAACGCGCGTCTGTCGTACAAAATGTTAATCCTAGTATCTATGATGAGTTTATTTTGTATATATCCCGTTTATATTTAATATTTTCTATTTCAACTAAACAATATAAAACAGTTTATTAAGAATCTTGTGTTGCACAAGAGCTTTAATAAACTGTTTTCTGTGCAGCATTAGAGCTTTAATAAACTTTTTTCTGTGCAGCACAAGAGCGTTAAGAAACTGTTTTCTGTGCTGCACAAGAGCTTTAATAAACTGTTTTCTGTGCAGCACAAGAGCTTTAATAAACTGGTTTTCTGTATTGTTGACAGAACACATAATAAGCATTGTAAACTATTTACTATTTATTACTGATAGGGAAAACAGAATTAAAGATTTAACATCGGAAAATAATTCAAGTCTAAATATTTTGTTATCTTTATAATTCTAAATTAAAACCGTAGTATGTTAAATGTGTGTAACTGATTTAAATCTATCTCAAAAATAATAACACATAGAGATATATTATTCATCGTGTACCACATTTCTTTTTTTGTAATAGGAAAGACAGAACAGGTATAAAACATAAAGCAACAACTCGCCATAAAAATAACGATGAATCTTTCTCTTTTAAGGCCGTGCGCTGTACAGAGAGACATATGGTTCAAAATCATATCATAACCAAATCCAAGCTTAAGAGATCCTCTGAACATAAGAAGGTCCCTGAAATGTATTGGCACTCTAAACTACAAAAAATGTCATGTATCGTTTAACTTGGCTTCTGTTAAATTTTCTACAACTAATCTTTCTTTCCATTTTGAATGTCTAGATACATTTCGTGCTTTCGGTTGTTCTTTCAATATAGTGGACAGTTTTAACTTTTCGACTTTCTTCACATCGCTTCAGCACAATCTTATCAAACATTTTATTCTTGTTTAGTCATAGAAAACCTTAGTCGTATTTGGTACAACTGTTCGGTATTTTTGGTTTTCAATGGTCTTCAACTTCGTACTTATTTGGCCTTGTAACTATTTTAATTCGAGGTCCACTGATGTGCCTTTTGAAGACGATAGGCGCTTCTAGCGTACACAATTTTAATCCTGGTGTTTATGATGAGTTTATGTAGACACAATGTGCGTCTTGCGTAAAAAATCAAAAGCCTGGTATCTTTGATGAGTTTTAATGCAAATAAATTAGCGGCAACTCATGAAAAGACTTCAACTTTAATGAAAAAATAAATATGATATATATAATTTTATGGAACTGTCATGAGATGATACAAGCTGTAAATTTTCTACTTACAACATATATGTAGGTTTCGGCTATGAAAATATCGACACTGTGTATGTATACCTTTGAGCACCAAATTCGCCCTTATAATAGTATTGTTATGACCAAACTCAGTAAAGATCCGTCTAAGCTGAGAGAAAAATAAATACACTTACCTTTACCTTGCTGATCTGCTTCTTAAATAATCAAAAATTGTCAAATTATTTTGTGACAGTATCGAAGGTCACAGAACAGAAACCCTATTACAAGCTTTTAACATGTAAAAGAGGTGCAGACCTTTTGCCTGTGATGCTAGGTTCCACGGCAGCTGTCGGAATAAATTCAAATTGAGTAATCGTATGAAATGGAGAAGTAAAAACGAGTGACAAAAGAAGCAGAAGATAGGCCCAGAAAAAAACTAATCATGAAACAGCATTCAAGACGATTCAAACATTCATTAATACCTAGCTGATTAAGAAGACATTTAATTTGTTTAAGTTAGGAGATTTAAAGAACATGCATAACTAGGAAGTCTTGAAGCATAATCCAATATATGAACAAATATCATTCCATAGATATTGCTTCCCAGCTGATCATAATTTGCAAATTCAAGGTGAAAAACAAACGGCATGTTTGTCTGCCTTACAAACTTTGGTTACAACAATCCCGAGAGAAAAGTAATTTGCCTAAAAATGTCTAGGTCTATTTAACTGTTGTGTCAACTTCATACTACTAAACCAACTGGTCTCTGCAAGGTTATGTTAATTGCTAGTCCGCAAAAACAATAATAATTCGCGATGTGGTTACTCTTGCTCAATTTAGGCGATTAATGATAGAAAAATCAAGGTAAAAAACAAAAACCGAGGAAATCGCATGAACTCAAAAAGAACCCAGACCCAGTGCGTTGACATTGTAAATGGCTCCTGCTATGCATGCACCACCCACCATACGAGTCCTTACTGGTATATTAAGATCTAAGAACACAAAAGTATGTCCCAAGTAAGTTGAGACACTGACACACCGACCGTGATGGTGACCGTAAAACTTCTGTAGTGTCGACTCTATTTGAGTAGTTTTTGTGTAAGGAGCACAACCCTGTTAACGAAGTCTGCATGTTGTGAACATACATGAGCGTAACGTATTAACTGAGATATGTAAACGCCATACGGAGCAGAGGGTATGTTACTGCTGAGAAATCAGAAGTTAGCAATTGGAAAGTTGAAATCATCAATTTGGCATAGATACTAGTTTGAAGTCGCCCGTCTGTGTTTATATCGAGGAAAAGATCAAAATATGAATAGACCTTCTACTTGGACCACGTGACTTGGATATATGAGATCTTAGCACTAATTGAAATGTGGGTTTTGAGTGACAGGACATAATCAATATATCTAAAAGTGATACGAAAAAACTTGCCAGATGCTTATACTTTTTGTCTTGTGAAGGCTCTGTATGCACTTTGCTTCATATGAGTACAAAAACAAATCGGTTAGTATTGATGCACAATTATTAAAGTACCCATTTAAATAGGAACTGTTTGCTGGAGTATCTATCCGCCAAACTTAACAAATGTGTTGCCGATCAAAAATTTCATTTTGTATCTACGTTTTCTATTTTTCTTTTTAGAAAACTCTGTTTAATGAGACAATGTTGCCGATCTTTCAATTGAGCATGGAGAATAATAATGTAAAGAGGTTCTGATATACTGAAATTTGTAAAAATTGTGATAGAAGTTTTGGAGTATTCTAAAGATTTTTTTAAGAATCCGCATCTGATTGACACTGCTGGTTGCATAAACCTTATGTTAATATTTCTAAAGGCCATATTTTACTGTAGAAAGAATGGTGGTAAGAAAGATATTTGGTCGAACATCTTCATCTTAGCAACAAACACAACCTTGCAGGGACAAATTAACCGATACAGCAATCAGTGAATAATATTTAACATGATATATCGAAAATCATTTTGATACCATATGAATATGTGGTAAAGGGGTTTGCAAAATCCGAACAACAGATCAAGCGGTTTATAAGTTTTTAGTAATGGTCATTTATGAACGTCAAACTTCTAAATATACATGCCGAATTTCTTTCTGCTCAAAATGAATTGGACTGACCATGCAGGAGTAATTGCAAGTAAAAACGGAAGTTTAAAGGGTTTTTCCGGTTGTTAATTTGGGGTTGGATTGACAGAGAGCTGCAATGGTTTTTAAATTTCAAAATTGTGTCACACAACGACCAAATGGAGGTAAATTTCGGAATTTTATCCTTTTTTTTTTCTCCTTCACGAGATATGGTCCTTAACGATTGGAAAATGGCACATTATGTGTGTAACTTAATTCAATCATTTTCAAACTTAAATCTGTTGTTTCTTATGACAATATATATAGATGTGATTTTTTATTTTCTATACTCCTGCCTCACTCGAAGGCCATGTGTTGCGTCATACAAAAGAATTTCTTTTGGGACATAGCAAGTGCTGCTTTCTATTGTTAAACCATTACATGTTTTGTTAATCATGTTTAAAAAAAAAGGTGTTTCAATGAAAGAAGGCCGTTTGGTCTCTTTTGAGATATACAAAGATATTAATGTTGAAGATTTAAACATCACCTTTACATCAAAGCAGACATTGTTAGTTTTTGTAGATTTTAAGTCGAAGTCTGTATATTTTGATATATTTTTTTACATATCGTTATTTGAGCTATTAATACTATTAACACAAAAACTACTGAATCGTCTGCTTTTAATGAAATAAATAAATTGGTGAAGTCAGGGTTTGCTATTTCTATTTCTATTGATCATTGTAGTGTTAATTGTTTTCTCCAACATCTGTGATAAAATATCCGAATAATTTTAATGTGTCTGCATATCTCATGTTTTTGTACTGTGAAAATATTGTGCTCCGGAAACAATATATTAAAACATTTAACATGGAAGGGAGGCGAAAGCTACCAAAGGGACATTCAAACTTGTAAGTCGAAAATAAACTGACAACGCCATGGCAAAAAAAAAGAAAAAAGAAAAAGACAAAAAGACAAAAAACAGTAGACACAGGCAAGAAATAAACAACTGTAAAGACAAAAAAAAATCAGCACGTCGGTTGTCACACAAAAAATACTGCAATACTTTGTGTTTGTCACAATTGCAAATATGAGTAAACTCTGTTTCATTAATCACAATTATAATATCTGTACTCCTTGTCTTATGATTTTTATTTTGCTTGTGACAGCCTTGAAGAATAAGATGCAAAACTTGTTTTAAAAAAAATAAATGATATCGAGAAAATCCTTTGATAATTTATTTGAGAAAAATATTTGCAAATAAATTGCCAACATTATTGATATGAAACAGGAAAACATCTGCTATAATGTATCAAGTGTTATCTACATTTGCATAAACATGTCGTGTGCGTGTCAACAGCAATGGTATCGTATGACAAAACCATGTAAACACATTCTAAACAATCCATCAATCTATTAATTTTCGATAGATTTGTGGTAATCATTAATATCTGCCATAAATGTATACAGAAGTTTTTTTTATACCTTTATAGCATCGTCCGAAATGAGTATGTAAAATGCCGCTTATTTAGGATCGGTCTGAAAATGTTCTGAATCTGTCTGAATTCATATATCGTAGAAATCTTTTATTGCTATTTTTTTTTTTATTCAACCTGTTCGAGTATTGATCCTTTGTATCCTTTTCTTCAATTTCCTCTGACAAAACTAAAGTTTGGTATTGTATAAAGATTCATATTTGGTTTTCAATTTTTTTTTAAGAGCTAATCTATTTTCTCTGTTGTCATCTGTCAAAAATATAACTAAAATAAATAAAATAAAAAGGTAAAAAAAAATAACTTTTATAAATACAATGTCGTGTTGCAAATGAGACAACTATCCACAAGAGACCAAATGACGTAGACGTTAACAACTATAGGTCACCGTACGGCCTTTATCAATATGCAAAACCAATACCGCATAGTAAGCTATACAATATTTATGTAAGGTGCCGAAATGACAAATGTAAAACTTTTCAAACTAGAAAATCAACGGCATAATCGAAAAATACATACGAGTTTCTACTACATCAACAAACGACAACCACTGAATTACAGGCTCCTGGCTGGGGACAGGCACATGCAAAATGTGGCGGATTCAAACATGTTTGTTGGCGCCAACCCCCCTAACCTGGGACAGTGGTGTAAGAGTACAACATAAGAACAAACTATAACAATCAGTTGACAAGGGCTTAAATCGTCATATCGATACAAAGAACATAAAACCTAACAAAAACACAAAAGACACAAAGTACAGATCTGAGAGTATTCGCAGTTAATGAAAGCTAGTTCAAAGCCAATAACAATTAATAAAAAATCATGTATCTAAGACTAAAACATCAATTAGTACACATCCAACATCCAAAGGATTTAGTGTAAAGACGTCATTAACAGCCAAAGAACAGCATGACCTTGTGCAATGCCAAAATATAGGTATCGACAGACAAGTGTGTTTAAGCCTTTTGAGCTTTAGGGTTGGTTTTTTATGATCCGTATTGTTTTGAAATTTCAAACTTTCTGACAGTTTGGTGGAAAAGAAGTGTTATCCACAATAAACAAAATGCAATACGCTATTGAATATATCTAACATGAAAGTAAATGTTTTTGCAATACAAAGCAGGATTGTTTTATATTACACGGTTTTATATAGGGCTTTATGCTTTCAATCTTTTTCCAGTTGATGGACAGAGAATACTTTAATTTTCTTGTTTTCATTTTATTCATGAACTACTAGTATACATGAATGACACCGATTTCAGTGTGCACTCCAAATTGGTTGTTATAACTCATTTGCGATGAAATGTCAAATATAAGATATACATTTACTGTTGCTAATTGGAGTAGTGTTTATCCTGTAGTCATTGAATTGATATGTGTTATGCAAGTAAATTGTTTTATTATAGTGACATGTGTAAATCAACATAAATATATATATATATGTACAAAATATAATCCGCCATACAAAATACACCTGACCCAATGGACCAGTAAGTTAGCTTTTACTTTCAATTCAATATAAATGTTTCAATATCACGTGTTAATTGTCAATTTAAATTTATATTCAAGAGAATCATAAATTAAGAATTAGCGTTTGTAAAAGTGCATATATGGTTCTTCTAAAGTTTATTAAAGAGTTTAAGAATACTGTTTGTTTTCTACGGAAAAGTGACGCTGCTTAGTATTTTGCTTTTTTCCTTGGATGGTTCAACATTAGAAACGTTAATTTTCCCTGGTTATCTAGCTGCATATATTCAGGCAACACTAATATTTCCCTAAAAACAGTTTGTCTGATATCATTATAAAAAATGTACAGTTTATATGAAAATGTAGTTCACATTCAACATTTTGTGAACTACAAAAGCGACATAGTCTATCCTCTACTGGTTCCACAATATATCTACCAGTCTCAATTCTGATCGGTAATATCCCGAACCTAAAATGGGCTAGCATAGATCGCTCGTTCTTCGTAAGATTTAGTTTTAAATAGTGTTCTAATTCACAGTTTGTTTTAAAGTTCAAGAAGAATCGTAGCTTTGGCTTATTTATCAAGGACTCTCTCCATATATCAAAATAACAAGTTCGTACAATTTGTTCAAAAGATTTTAAATCCACCATTGTTCTACTTTCGTAATAATGTGACATATTAAGTTCAGTGAAATTATCTTTAATGACACTACACCAATTGTTTGTGCAACGTTCGTTATCCATGTTGAACACCACTTTCGTTAATCGGTCGTCTTCAAGCGTAAATAGCGAATGATGTTTACCCAATGCAGAAACTGACTTGGTATCCAACCAGTATTCCCATACAGTGCTAAAATGCATGCAAATCTGTGAACGCCTAAGTAATATCGAATTGCTCTGTTCTATACATTATCTATTGCTTGGAACTTCCTATTTCCCCATATTCCAGATGCATAGTCGAGAATAGGAGTAACACACGAATTAAAAAGTTTCCATAAGATTGAAATCTAAAATCCTTTAACTATGAATTTTCGAGAACATTTTACCTAAGGTTCTTCCTCTTACCTTTAGCCAAAGTCTCTGCATGTAAATTAAAGTTACCTTTACAGTTGAAAGTTACACCTAAGTATTTGTAATCGTCCACTATTTTTAACGTATTATTGCCGATTGAAAACTCAAATTCACTCTGCTTTTTACGTCCTTTACGAAAATTTACGCACTTATATTTGTCCGTGTTGATTAGAACCCTCCATCGTTTACATCAACTATGTATCACGTTTAACATTTGTTGAAGTTCATCCTCACTTTTTGCAAACATTACAATATCATCAGCGTGAAGTAAAAGTGAAAACTGTCTTCCATTTATATCAAATCCTATATTTAAATCATTAACTTCTTTAATGAGATTTTGATGAAAATAGAGAAAACCTTCGTGGAAACGTTATCACCTTGTTTTACACCGGATGTACAGTCAAACCAATTCGTCAGCTAATTGTTGATCCACACATAGGAACTTGTATGCTGATAAATGCTCTTAATTGAATTGTAAATTTTTCCGTCTATATTATATAAGCGCAATTTATACAACATCATGTCTCTATCAATGAAATCAAAGCATTTTTTTAAATCAATGAATGCCGTAAAAACGTTTGGGTTGTTTCTCACAAGGCTGTTTAAGGTAAAAGTATGATCTTCACAAGACTATTTTTCCTGAAATCATTCTGTTAATCTACAAGAATATTTTTCTGTCTCGAGAAAACTTGTTAATCTCTTGTTGACAAATGCACTATAGAGTTGGTACCACATGATAATAGACTGACTCCCCTGTTATTCATCAGAATACATGAATTTGACGACGGATCCTTCAATATTGGACAAATTATGGACTTTCTCCAGGCGGACGGGATAAACTCGTGTCAAAAATCAGTTGAAAAAGCTGGTGTAATATGTCAATAACTACATCGTATGGTATTTCATCATATTCACTTGCAGATATTAATTTCGCTTGCATTACTATAGAATTTATTTCATTTCTTGCATCAATTATGGACAAGTCATTCGATGGCATTTTAGGTCTTAAATTTGAAAATAGAATGAATGGGATTTGGTTCATTTTAAATCGTGATCTTTTCATCTAATTATCTGTCGACACCACCTGTTCAAAATGCGTGACCGTAAACTCGGTAATTAATACTGAATGGTCGGGTAGTCTAGATTTCCCACCTAATAATCAAAGCAATGAATTATTGTTAACAATAGATTCCGCCGTTAGCACTTCAAAATATTTTTACATTTTTCGAACACGTCGTGAGGGACACAAATATATATAGTCAACCACAGATTTGCCTCTCGTTGAAATTGAAGTAAAATTATCACAACCCTGAAATCTTCCATTTAATACACATAATTTCGATTAATTGAGGAAGTTTATAAATTCGTGACCGTGCTGATTAATGCTTTTATCGATTGTATTTCTTATTGAAACACAAGTCTATATCGTTCAATGTATCTAGTAATGATCCAATTCTCGAATTAAAATCCGCTGTAACAATATTGCATCACATTCATCATTTAAATATATCTGTGCTAATAAGCGAGCAAAAAAACTCGGAGCATCACAGCCTCTAGATGAATTTTCAGGAGGACGGTAACATACAAACACTTAAAAGTTGGAATAATTCATTCTATTTTCAAATTTAAGACCTAAAATGCCATCGAATGATCTGTCAATAATTGATGCATTATAATGTTCAAGAATCCATTCTTTTAACTAAAATTCCTACTCCGCCTGATGGCTTTGGAGCATTTTTTTGCGTTTCAACTCTGTTATAGCCAAACCAAGAAAACCCAGGTACATTAATTACATCATCTTTAGCTAAATGCATCTCGCAAACACAATTAATATCATAATTAATCGAATTAAAGATGTCTTTTCTCAATTCACAATTATCACTCTTCCATCAACATATGTTTATTGTTCCCAAATTTTATTAATTCATTAGACCGGGCTGAACCCTAATCAGCATTCTCATTATGACCTTGCTGCTGATTGGGAACTCTCTGATTCCACGGTTTGATCCAACCGCTAGCATCAACATGTAACGAACCGCCTTCAGGTAGCTTGCGAAGAACTGCTGGGGCATTATTTCTTTTAAACATTCAATGCGTGATTTCTGCTTCTAATATAAACGTTTTTGTACTATTCAATATCCTTTAAATTACGTTTGATTCTAAGTACCCGAATTTTTTCACTAGAGTCCCGAAAGCTTATTCTAGTGATTACGGGACGGTTTTCTACTTTTGACAGAAAGCGGTTAACATTTGTAGTGTGCATATTTGAATATACATCTTCACCTAAGACTTGCATTAGATCGTTTACTTTCAGCAAAAAATCTTCCCCTTCAGGTTGCGGTATTCCACTAACCTTTACCGATAATTCTGGATTATTGTCTCGTGTATTTTTCCCATTATGTTATGTTTCCTAATATATATGTGTTCAATTAATTTTCTGTTTACAAATCTAGATAATTGGAAATTAATAGGGCTTTCAATAGCTTAGGGAAATTGACCTTATAAAAATATAAAAAGTTGTTTTGACTATACTTTTATGTGCCTTCAATGATATTGCTCCATATGAAATTCCACATCTGTCTGAACATTTGCTATGAGCATTCCTGATATGTTGTTGAAAGTTGCTGTCTTCGACTTGATGTACCAGAAAATTGTTAAAGCCTGAGAGCTGTGCTTAATTTTCTTAGCTCAACAATACAAAATGAGATGCTTATACAAAAGAGCAAGCTAAAATCTGACCTGCAAAAGACATGAGCAGTATTTCAGGGAATAGAATTAGACCAAAAGCTGAACTCTGAAAAGAGGTCAAAATCATATGAAAAAAAAAAACATATTAACACATAATTGTTAAAACTAATCAGAGAAATGAACACTGTTTTTCATGTTTACACAGGAACAGATTTAATCATGAAAAACTTAAGCTAATCAATGGAACATGAAATATCAAGTTCATGAAACACAGGTCAGAGAGGCATACACTTGGGAAGACATGTCATGAAAGATCAAGTTGATAAAACACAGATTAGACAGGCATGCATTAGGAAAACATGTAATTTGTAAAAATACTAAATCTTGTTGACCTATAATGTAAAATTGAGGAACAAACATATAAATAAAAGTAACTGAATCAACTTTTTATTGAAAACAAATTATAAAAGTTTGTAAAAAAAATAAAATAACATATTCAAATAAACATTAAAACTCAAATTAAACAAATAACAAGATCACATTTAAATCGAAATATTAAAATATAATAAAAAATACATTATAATGTGAGTATTAATCATGTTCAGTTTTCACATCACAACCAGTTATATACAATTGATTAGTTATCTGATGTTCTGTGCATTTTGGATGTATTAAAGAACAATTACAAGTCTTCAATAATGAACACCAATCAAACTGTCACAATATATTTCAATATTAATTGTATGTTGATACAATGTATATTCACTTATCTTTAATAATTGTTTGCATTGTGAATTATGTTATATTATTATTGCATTTCCAAAATTATGAATTTATTTGTAACTTATCCATATTAATAATGAGGTATGCATGAAATACTATAAAGCAAATTTTAAGTTTGATGAGCCATGTTAATCATAAATGTTCTCAAAAGTCTGAATTTTATATTATTAAGTCTTGTCCATTTTTCAGTAATTTTGCAGACACCTCCACTTACATCAGAATATTCTTACTCTTGTACTGTTAATTGAAATCTGTTCAGTCTATTTCTAGATGTTCAGTAGCTAGTATGTACCTCTGTATACAATAATTTTCATTGCAGATGGGACTGTACACTTCTTCATTGACTACAAGTAATGTCTTAACAGTAATAAACATTAAGGAAATATCTCAAAAAACTATAAAATTATACAAGACTTAACATATTAATTTTCCAACATTATTTATAAAATATCTTTACATGATTACTCAACAGAAGAATAACAATTAAATGTGATTAAAACAATTTAAAAATAATATTATTGATCATATTGTGTTAATCAATAAATTAATTCTTATTAAATTTATGATTTAACATCCACAGTATAGTTTCAGAAACATAGACACAAAACAAAAATTATAAAACAATATAGTGACTAGTATATTCCATTGTATGATATAAGATTAGACTATTTCTTCAGAGAGGAAAATGTTGCATATACATTATGTAATTCTTTCTAAAGAATAGCTTTCAGTTATATTTTTTTTAATTCTTACAAATCACAATCAGATACCAAATTTTTGAAAAAAACTTTTAAAATACATGTTATCACAAACTATATAAACATGGTACCTAGACATCAGTTTTATGTAAATCTTACATGTATAAGTTTTCACTTTCAAATCAATTTGCTTTCTTTGTTTCTAAGGAAACAAGTCAGCATCTATCACAACAAATCATCGACAAATACATTAGATAAAGTTTTTTCTAAGATGCTGCACAGGTATCGTTGGTTTCAAAATGTGCTTCATTAGTTAAATATCATAGTCAATGATAACTCAACATGCTTAAAAAACTAACACAAGATGTTCATTTGTGGAAACTTTTAATACAAAACTTGGTTGCTGTTAAGGTACCTTCAATTACTGTTCTGATCATATTCTTATATGAAATGTGCTGAAATGGTAAACAAAAATGCAAACATTAACACATCAGGCTGGACATCTAAATAACTTTTTAATTGAAAAAACAAACAAACAGAAACCAACTATAATAGTAGTAAAATTGAACCAGGAAAAGTAACCTTAAACAGGAAAGTATTTTTCCCCTTCCCCAACATTCTTTCTGTGCCAACAAAGCGACAGAGACCTGTATTCCAGTGGTAGCTGTTGGTGCCTGCATGCTATAATCGCTGTTCCTTCATTGTTTTTATAATACAATTTCTCTTTTGAATTGTTTCAGATTTTCGACATACTGCTTATTACACAGTACAGGTTCACAACATTTTTTTGAATTATTTTGTTTATTTTTGTCTCATTGGCAATCATACCAAATCTCCTTATTTTCATATTCTATAGAAATAAAGCCTGTTTTGTACAAAAATCTTCAGTACCAAATGGGTTTCATTAAGATCGAGTTCACTAATTTTACCTGTATTAGAGATATAAAAGTGATCTTATAAAAACAAGGAGTTATTTAAACCTGTAATCATTTTTAATTCTGGAATATAAAATGAAAACTGAACCAATTAATTAGGGGGGTGGGGTGCAGCCATGCATGCATGCCTAAGGGGGTTAGTTAGTTCATACTGAAACATCAGTGAAAGTAAATTGATCTACAGCTATGCATGCATGGCTAAGCTAAACCCTCCATAATTGGGTTAATTTTCATCATAAATTTCAGTTTTCCAGATTCAAATGATTCCTTTTTCAAATAAGATTTCACAAAATTAAACTGTTTTCTATAACAAGACATATAACTACTGTCATACGATTTTTAAAGATATCACATTTTTTGGGCTTCTCTTATATACTTACTTGAGAAAATCTGGAGATCTAGATATAACATGTTCAAATTCTATGTACGATAACATTCCATCGTCATCAAGATCCGTCTCTTATAATACCTGAAACATTCACAATATTCTAATTTAATAACATTTTGATCTTATTGCCAACAATTCAGATTCACGTCTTTCAATTTATTTTGTCTCTGAAGTTTTTGCAATAGCTATTCTAGGAATAAAAAATCCCTTTTTAAGAAGAGACATTTCTATATTTTGTTTACATGCCTTTCTATAGGTAAGTTTATTTACTGATATTTATATCTAAGAGAGAAAGGATATAGAGAAAATTCACTTTTTGGCTATTATGAAATTCATAGATCACTTATCATAAAGTTTCAATTAGAAATTTGTGTGAAAAGTGTTTCAAATTCCTCTTCCTCTATATTGCAATCATTGGATTTTTATAAGGTATCACCAGTGTTCTCCCCAGGATTTTTGATAGCGCTGTGGTAAGCGCGCGATATTAGATTGATTCATCTTTCGCGTTTGTGACGTAATGTTACATTTACTTACAACTGACATGTTGGTTATATTATATTAAATAAACAAAAAACCTGCATTATAAGAAATGGAAATAAGTTAAATTTTTAATACTAAACTTTAAAAATTAAAATGCATAGATAATTTAAATAATTTGATTTCATTACCATCCTTCTCCACCTTTTCTTACAAGAGTAAGTATGTACAATGTAGCACAGTAGGTATATCTTTTCTCTTACTTTTAGTTGTTTGACTTCAACTAGTCATGTATTTCATTTACAACTTCATGATTAACTGACACATATTTAAAGAGTTTCAAATGGCCAAATTGAACATTTTTCATTGACTTTTATTTACATTTTTCAAATTACAAATTCACAATTAAAATCAGTATAATATTAAATATCAAAGGAAGAAATGGGATTACCCTTTCTATAAGTACTTAAATGTTATTACAGACATTTTTAAGTAAAGGCTAACATATTCCAAGATACATCTGATAGAAACCTAACTTTTGTTTCAAGATTTTTTTTATTATTTAAGATGGGTCATTAATGAAAAATATAAACAAATTTAAAGGTTGTGCTTGATAACTTTATAAATATTTTAATTATTGCCACAAGAAATATTTTATCAGATTTGACAATACTAGTTTTAGTACTTTTCCCTCCTAAATTGTCTCCCTTCTACTACTTCCTGATCCTATTTACACTTTGACCAACCAAATGGCTGTTTCTATGTATCATTAAATGCCATTTCATATCAAAGCAATCCTCTGTTAATATTGATTTTAAAATAACATTGTTTGACTTCAACTAGTCATGTATTTCATTTACAACTTCATGATTAACTGACACATATTTAAAGAGTTTCAAATGGCCAAATTGAACATTTTTCATTGACTTTTATTTACATTTTTCAAATTACAAATTCACAATTAAAATCAGTATAATATTAAATATCAAAGGAAGAAATGGGATTACCCTTTCTATAAGTACTTAAATGTTATTACAGACATTTTTAAGTAAAGGCTAACATATTCCAAGATACATCTGATAGAAACCTAACTTTTGTTTCAAGATTTTTTTTATTATTTAAGATGGGTCATTAATGAAAAATATAAACAAATTTAAAGGTTGTGTTTGATAACTTTATAAATGTTTTAATTATTGCCACAAGAAATATTTTATCAGATTTGACAATACTAGTTTTAGTACTTTTCCCTCCTAAATTGTCTCCCTTCTACTACTTCCTGATCCTATTTACACTTTGACCAACCAAATGGCTGTTTCTATGTATCATTAAATGCCATTTCATATCAAAGCAATCCTCTGTTAATATTGATTTTAAAATAACATTTAATTAACATTTATTGATAATTGGATGGCATAACACAATTTTTTATATTAATTTACGCGATTTTTTTCGTATTGTTTTATCCTTTATTCGATTTTGAAAAACAACTAGACAGGGACAAGTAATCGTTGAATACGGGCTTATAATGAATCCCTGGACATAGTGGTTCGCTATATTCGATTATTTTACTTTGATTCTTTTTTATTATTTTCAATATCAAGCTATTCAAATGTCAGTTAATGGTTTCTCAGTCGAAAAAGAGTGAGAACAAGATGACATCATATGCTAATCGCCCTTCGATGGGACTTCGTCCAGAAACTCTATCATATGTCAAAACCTTAGATAATTGATTAATTAATGATCTTTCAACTCTTTATTACCCTTTCAGGGCACCTGAGATCACACCCAGTTGCTCGGTCTTTAGTTTTCTATATTGTGTTTTGTTTACTTTGGTTTGTCTGTTGGTCTTTTTCTTTTTTAGCCATGGCGTTGTCAGTTTATTTTCGACTATGAGTTTGAATGTCCCTCTGGTATCTTTCGCCTCTCTTTCTTGGTTTATGTCATCTCAGGGCAACGCCCATCATAGAGAATGTAGCCAAGAAATTCTCTCTCATTTTCAAAACCAAAGATAATTCATAAATATTTCACTTTTTTTTCTTTTCACCAATACTTACAAGAGAAAATCTTGAGCTCTAGATATATCCCTTACCATACCAGATCTCCTTAATTTTAGATCATTATCAATATTAGACGCCTACCAAACTTACTAAATAATTAACCATTAAAACTCATACATTACATATACATTTTGTACTATATGAAAAGACCTATAATATCCAAGAGATCAATAATATGTAGAATAAAATAGACT
The DNA here is from genome assembly GCF_021869535.1 of Mytilus californianus. Taxonomy (NCBI): domain Eukaryota; kingdom Metazoa; phylum Mollusca; class Bivalvia; order Mytilida; family Mytilidae; genus Mytilus; species Mytilus californianus. The sequence goes on along the minus strand of NW_026262679.1, from coordinate 50,762,123 downwards.
TCATAAAATATTTCATTTTGTTGACCACTCATAAGCAAACTAGCTAATAATACAGAAAATGATGATTATGTTGATAAACTGTTGACACAGAGATTTGTCTTGCATGTATGTAATTTTGATGATATTTGATAGTAAAATGCAAATGTTAAAATTAAAATGGCAATACTGTATAATGTTAAATATGCAAAATATATAAAACATGTCTAAAGGCCAGGGTCAAGTCATCTCCACGGAAATGAGTTATGCAAATGCTAATACAACTGCATACCAAATATCATAAACCTTTTTAAGTGGTTCTCCTTAAACTGACTAATCACAAACTGTAACATGTAAACTTTGCAAAAGTTCAAAAGTCAATGGACCATTGGAATATAATCTCCAAGGAAATAGTATATGCTAATGCTAATGCTAATACAACGCAAATCAAATATTAATGGCACTACCCATTAGTGGTTCTCCTTAAATTGACCTAATCACAAACTTTAACAAATTGTTGATAATGCTGAACCTGCCGGACACAGCATATCAAAGTCTTGCCTATGAATGAATGAAGATAACAATAAGTGGTTCCATTTAAAATATCTCTCCCTTATTTAATGCCTGGCTACTAAATCAGATTGATAACAGCTGCAATCACCCGGCTACACATGACTCATTCAAAGAGAATTACAACTAAACTGCCTCGAGAGTACTTTGTGTATATAAAGGCTTCATACTTTATTAACTATAAACTGTTTTTCGTCATCAGACAGTTCATATTTAGTGAGACAGGTCAGGGTCCTCTCTAAGTCATCTCTTCCTATGAAGTTATCACAGTCAAAATCTAAAACGAAATGAAAAATAAAAACATTAAGCAATTAATCTTTAACTTTAAACAATCAATGTAATTAGTTACCAGGTATATATCATAAGTCCACACAATAACTGAATACTATCAAGTATTTAACAGTATTTAAACAAATCTTGAATGGTATAATTTATTTTCCAAAGCCTGTCACATTAATATTCAGCTTCAATATTCAACTTTTCCATAAGCTTGCATTTATTTTCTCGTAATTAACCAGGAAATAATTACTATATGAGGGTCTGGATTGGGGTCCTTTATTTCTTTAGTTTCTACTTTACTTTAATTTTAAAGGATATTTCTATCTTTTCTTTATTTAATTGGCACATTATTCTCTTATTCATTTTATTTTAGAACCAATTATTTTCTACATATTCTTTATTATTTTTCCCTATTTTTGTCTATTCTATATTTTGTTGGCCCTTTATACTTCATTTTTTCCCGCTTATTCTCTATTCTGTTAACCCCATATAGACCCTCCAGTAAAGGCAGAAATATTTGACATGTTATTGTCATTGCGAAAATTGTGCAGGATAAGTTTTGCAAAAATAAAAACTTGCATTCTAAGATTTGATAGCATTATTTGTATGCCCCAATTCCTGAAATTGCAATAAATAATCTCACATTTTTGTAAGATTTTCAAAATTGAAATAATAAATGCATGCAAAAATTTCCGAATTTACTGTGTATTGATATTGATAAAAGTTGGCAATACTTCAGTTAAATAAAGCCTATGACTGCTGTTGACTTAAGGATGTTTGCTTCTCATGTTTTTGACTTTTTGTCAGATATTTGGAATCCTCTAGTTTTATCCATGTAGTGCCAATAAAAATTGTGCCCCCTAACCCCTACTTTTTGTTTCATAATTTTATTGCGTATAGTTTGAAAATCTTATAAAATCCTTGTTATTTTTTCATAGTTTTTGAAAGAAAAAAGGTGCCAATGTTAAATGTATGAAAATTCTAGAGATAATCATTTCCCGCCAAATGTTCAATTGATAATATCTCAAAAACAAGGGCACTGACCTGTCATTTTTTTCTACTTTTTAAGTTTCTTTTTTTATATACTATCAACTTCTAACAGTCGTTTAAAAAGCTTGTTAGTTTGGAACAGATGAGCAAATATCCTTAAACCTTAACTAACGCTGCTCAGCAGGAAGTACATGTACATGTTAATACAAATCTAAGTCAGACCTTTAATATAATGTAACATTGTTCACTATCATTTTGTTTGTACTCCTATTAAATTATTTTTGTTGTTTATTATACCGTTACTTACATTAGGAGTTGTGAGTTTTTATTGTATGATGTTCTATGTAACTGTTCTTAGCTCACTGATTTAGATAAAAAGAGGGAGGTTTTATCACAATAAACAAGCTTAACTGGCAAAATGTTAATTGGGTGTTAATGGCAGATGTTAAATTTATTCCCCAATTTTCCAGACCTTGAATACGATACATTTTGAGCTAGACTTATTGTATAGACACCTCTCTAAATGTTGAACTCTAAATGTCTTTTTTTTTGTGTGTTTTGTGGTTGCTGTCTCAGACAAATAGCCCACACCTCCTTTTTTCATTTAAAAATCAAAATTTGCTATTATCAATGCATTTGCAAAGAAAAATACTGATTTTCTTATTTTCTTGATGTATTTAAGTAAGGAAGATGTGTGCTTTAGTCATTCCCGATGATTTACTTTCGCATATATTTCTACACACGAAAATAAATCGCTCTCAAAACTAGCTGGTTTACAGTATTCTTTTTTGTTACAAAGTGTAATAGCTGTCGTACTGACTGATACTTATTTCATATTAATTATTTCCCTAATTTGTGCCTTACCATAAACTTTAAAGGCATATGTAGTTTTAATATCTCTTGGAGCCGCTTCAGAAAACACTGAAAACATGTCCAGGAAATCGTCAAATGACATGTCACCAGATCCATCTTCTGAAAACACTTTACAAATTCTTTCTTTAAATGGATTCTCCTGTAAAAAAGAAATTCTTATTGAAATTAAATGTTTTATTCTAAAAACAGTTAAATAACAGTGTACATTCAAATAGACTATGAACTCACAACTCCTAAAATATAAGTAGCGGTATAATAAACAACAATAATAATTTGATAGTACAAACAAAATAATAATGAACAATGTTATATCATATTAAAGATCACTTAGATTTGTGTTAATATGTACATGTACTTCCTGCTGAGCACTGTTAGTTAAGGTTTAAGTATACAGCAGTCAGTAACTGCGAGTACTCTCAGATCTGTACTTAGTGTCTTTTTTGTTTTTAGGGATGAGGGACGGATATATACCCTTCCACATCCTATCTGTGTTTTGGTTTGATGTTTTTCTTTGTATCGATCAGATGAGTTAAGCCTTTTTCAACTGATTTTTATAGTTTGTCCTTATGTTGTGCTGTTACACCCTTGTCCCAGGTTAGGGGAGGGTTGAGCACTTACAAACATGTTTAACCCCGCTACATCCTTTATGTGCCTGTCCCAAGTCAGGAGCCTGTAGTTCAGTGGTTGTCGTTGAATTTGAGTCATTCTGTAAGCTTCACGAACTAGACATTTTAAATGAAAAGAAAGTTGATGCTTTTCATCTTCATTTGGAGGGACCTGCCCTCACTTGTATTAACGGATCTTTCATGGACCACTGTAAAGAGACTATTTACTGACAAATATGTTCAGATTGGTTGGCAGCATCCTTCGGTAGTTGTAGAGAGTGAAACTTTTCACAATATGCAGTTGGGTCCCACACAGGAAATCGAAGATTTTTCTTGTCAAGTTCAAGAAAAGGGACAAATATTAGCTAAACCTGAACATGAAATTATGTTTCGTTTCATCAATGGTCTACTTGAGAAACTAGCGTTTTATGTTAGGACTAGTCATCCTAAAACTCAATCAGAAGCTTTATCATTTGCCAAAGCAGGCGGTGACTATAAATATAGAATTCACGAACAATGCGCCGCTGTCGGAAAAGGTCCCTCATTCCGAAATGCTCCACATTCCGATGAAATATCAGAAATGAAATCACAAATTTACGAGTTAACCAGTATGATGAAGAGACTGACCCTTGATAAGACATTTCAACAGAGTGACCAACGACAGTAATCAGGTTGTTTTAATTGTAGTTGTACCGGACACGCTAAAAGTTATTGCAATTGGAATGGAAGTGTAACGATATCGGCTGACATTTCTTGTCAGCTATGTAATCAGTCAGGACATGGTGCAGGTCAATGCCTAAAATTCAAAGCAAAAACTGATAACTATTATAGGAATCGTGTTGTTTGTCAGATATGTTCTAAACCCAACCATACAGCATCTGAATGTTATCACAATCAATTCGCTCAACAGGGAAACTCGAATTTCCTGGGGGACACCAGGCACGGCCCCTCAGGAAGGTAAACGGTGCCGAATATCGAGAGTCTGCTCCTTTTCGTCATTCAGGGATTGTAAATACTTTGACAAATACTGATGATGTACCTAGCTTTAGTGAGAACGGTTGCCTATAATTGCATACATCCACTTCATTTTAAATTGAGTGGATAATTGTCTCATTGGCAATCATACCACATCTCCTTACTTTCATATGGAACAATTTTGGGGCTCGTATCATCAAACAAAGTCAGTGATATGATAAACTTATCTGCTAATGTCGAATTAAGAAGTGTTCATTGGATGGTTGACAGCCCTTAAATTCCATTGCATGCTGTTCTTATCTTTCTCTTATAAATGCTCTCTTAGTATTCATCTTATTGGCTGGTTATCTCATAAATCGATAACCGATTTAAGATCGTCTAAGTGTTCTCTTAGGACATCAATAGTCTTTTATATCCAAGTCGAAATTCTTGAGTAGTCAGGGGCATTCGTATCGTCCTCTTTGTCTAAAAACGGCACGTCGTATCTTCTTGTCTCAATGTTCATTATAACGAGAAGGAAACAGAATATCTGTAAGGATTGTCTTTGTGGTGTGTTTTAATATCGGATTACAGTTTACCATATGTTTCAACCTTCGTGTAGGAGGTCAAGTTATAGAGCACTAGTCTGGGTTTGCGTTCACACAGTGACATTATACTATTTTTCAAAAGAACTAAAAGGGAAAACATGCTCAGTATGCTCAGTATGCTAGGGTTTCACATCAATTACATATTTGACATGTTTGAAGCATTCATATGAGCACCGGCAGTGCCCTCTGCTCGACTTTTTTGTTTTCATACATATACGAGACGGAGTGTCTGCAAGATATAAGAATGAAAAAGAAGATTAAAGAAGTTAGTTCGTTAAATTTCATATGTAGATTAAATGATTATCGAAATGTTCTCTCAATCAACAATCAAAACTTTTGGAAATTACAGCTTTCCAGCCTCCTTTTTAGATCTATACTTCGAGTTTTAGAATTTTGTCATTTCAGTAAATTTAGGATGACAAACTAAGTTATTTCAACTTTAAATTATTATTTCCCTAACCAAAGCAACGAAATATCATCTACTTAATGTCCCGTTGGTATCTTCCTCACCTTTTTCAAAAGAAAAAGTTCGGCTGAATAGATGTCTGTTGTTTATTTTTGTCGTTAGTGGCCGTCTAATTGGCGTATACCCGCATATTTCATTAGTTATAAATAGATATAAACAAAACAGAATAATGACAATAAAAAACAGGGTTGTTCTTTTTTCCGGATGATAAATGGAGAATTGCTTCTTGAAATTGATTGAAATTTTAATGGAATGTTTTGGACAACTAAACAAGTCTTGTTAACAAGAATCAAAACATATCGTATATCATTCTTAACAGAATATATATAAAAGCATTTATAAATAGAAAGTATTATATAAACTAATTGAACTCGTCAAATCAATATTTTGTAATTGAAAACAATTAATACAAATACAAAAGACTTATTGGCTAGCTGTGTTTTAAATGTATTACGACAGTTTTAATCATAACCCAGTAATACCATCTTAATGAAAAGAAAATGAAAGTATAAAAACAATCGTTTATACGAATACCTTACTATGACAGCCACGGTAATGAGCGGAGACTAGTTTGAAAGAAAATTTACAACGTCTCTAATCTTCACACATACAATTTCGTAGAAAAAAAACATCTTCGTTTTTCTTTTGGGTAGCACCGCTAGTGTATAAAAGAGCAAATTCAAGTTACGAATCTGTTAGTGGCATAGGACTAGAATGAAGGTGAGGGATCAATTTTTTGTCATTGACAAACAAACAAAAAACAAAAAAAAAAAGCCTTCTTTAGTCTAATAGTCTAATATTTAGTCAGTGTCCTCTATTATTTTCATTTTTTTTTGCCAATAATTTTCTTTTGTCAAAAAGTAGGTGAAACCTAGTCCCCCAACCTGTTTCCTACGTTTTCAACAGTGTCACACATATTCCGGTACTACTATCATTTCTTTAGATATTTTTTGGTTTTTTTCCATTCATTTCAGTGAGGGTGTGTGTGTGTGTTTTGTTTGTTTGTTTGTTTGTTTATTTTTTCTTTAGGAGAGGGTCTTGTGATACACAATACTTAGCTAAACTAATAATAATCTAAATGGTTTACAGAAAAGCGGAAAATGGACCAAATATAAAGAAAATCTAGATGGACAAAAACTAAAGAAAAAAATAAAATCGAGTGTTAAAATAAAAATAATAAAATTCAGGTCGCGGTCTATCAGTGGGAAAATGCAGGCAACAGCGGACGTCCCGGCAACCAAGGGGCGAGAAAAGTGGACAAAACAGAATAGAGAAAAATGGCTTAATAATTCTAAAATACAGATGTGAAGATCCTAATCAAGACCCTCATCTACGTTTTTTTTAAAACATGAAACAAACTATTTTTTTCTCATTTCCGTTTTAAAACAAATTATTACTAGTTTTCTAGAAATATTGATTTAAACAATTCTTTTTAAAAAATGCCGCTCCCTAATTAAAATAAAAAAAATGGTTCTTTATTGCGGAAAATCTTTTTATTTCTCCTGATACCATGATTTATATTACATGTATTACAAAGGACAAGATTCCCTTCGTCGTGTGTTGACGATGTCATACACATTTTCATTTTCTGTGATATGAGATATTATTTTAATATTCCCAAAATTACTTGATGATTGAGATTTTAAATATCATAAATCAATACTGATTATCAGATATGTCATAATTTTTTCAGCTACTTATCAATTGCGTTGGAGCCATTTTAAGGGAGACACTGATTCATTTTATTCAACCACTTCTAAGCGACCAAGCTAGAGTTGTCTCCATTGATGGTTTGGAATCGATACACATGTTTCTTTAAAGATTTTTCGACGTAATACTATCATTTAAAGTATTACATATGAGACGTTTCTGACAAGATAGAATATTATTCTTTCATAGGAAATTAATTTTAGGATCGAAAGAATGAACAGTTTGCCCAAACTTCAGTTTTTAGTTAGGACATTACGTAGGAAAATCATTAATCTTGTAAACATTTCTTTTAAGCATTGAAACAAAATTTTCTGCATAGTTAACGTAAAAATAATTACCGTATGTATTTCTTTCAAGGAGACTACTTGGTGTCATGATAAGATAAGTCGAAATTTACGAAACAACCATTTAATCGTATATTACAAATATTCGTAATATAGAAAAACTATATTACAGATATTTGTAATATTGATTATTACGTCTTTTTGTAATATAAGCCTTATAATACACAAAGCTGTAATGTTACTATTTGTCGTAATATTACAAGTTTGAGTAATATTACAAATAACAATAATCGCCTGGACTGCATAAGAACTACGCATGTTACAAAATATCGTCGTATCAAATGATCTTATCACGCAACCAATCACGGATATGTAGCTTTGCATTTGGACATGATCTTTCAATCTAGTGTTGTCACCTTTTATGATTAAGCATCCTTTAGTTTCAGATCAGCCAAAGAAAATGAATATACAGTTAAGCTTACTAATATTGATTGTATTGTATGCATCATCTGCTGACAGCTCTTGCCCAGGAATAAGTAAGTGTTTGCCTAAATTTATTGTAAATGTAATGATTTTTGTTGTTGTTTTTACGAAAACATTTCATTTAATGTAATAATTGTCGTCTCTATAATTTATTTGTTTACACGAATAATTGTTTTATCAGTGTGAGTAGAAAGCGTAAACACGTAATTTTCTCACTGCAATGTATATATAGTCGATCGAAATTACTTGTGATTACAAATGGTGGAACAGTCATAATTAACAATTACTATTTGTTGATTGAAAAACTGCATTAATAAGGCAACTGAAAGACTTGATGTACTGTTCACAAGTCTCTTAATATTGTTCTTGTGGCATGGTTTGTGTGAAAATCGTATAAAAGAAGTATTGTCAGCGCTAATTTAAAATCTGCAGCAAAATAAAATGTTGGTCGCCATAACATTTAAATAATTTCAACAAAGATTTATTTATCTATTTACTTCTTGTTATAAATATTGTCAGTTATTGTCATTATAAATCGCTTATTATAATTTGGACAAATTTTAATAGGTATTTTTTTTCTATTTTTCAATGATATCAGAAAATATAGAACTTTTCAAAATTTACATTTTATCTAATGCAATGTAAATAATGTCATTTAAATTAAAAATATTTTTTTGTATGACCTTCGATCACCTTAAGGACAATTTATATTTTGCATAGGCAATGTTAAAACTCTTAAGCATACTAAGTGCATGAAGTAATAAATTTCATTTATATCATGTATTTACTAATCGCGTCGTATGATTTCATTTAACCATGCCGTACTCATATATTGCAGACAATGGAGAATTCGAAGATTTGATGAATGTCATGAAGAAGATTACGTGTCAATCAGGTATGTATTCAATGTCAATTTTGTACAAGGAAAACATATTCATTTACCATATATACACTAAATCGAAGGTTATACATGAACCAATATTTTCCGCCCGTGCTGTACCAATAATACTTCAAATGTATATTTTCTTAGGTTTATTTGTAAATTGTAAATACAAGAGAAAAAACAGACAATCAATAATTATTTTACATTTCATAATAACATTTTTTTTTCTTAAAAAAGAATTTACTTCATAATTTAATCTAAAATATAAAGGAAAAGACAACCAAGTTAAAGAAATATGTCGGGAAGCTCATTATTGTTCTTTGAATTGATTATTTGTTTAGAATTCATATCAAAATGTAAAAGTCTTTAGCTATGGATAAGTTTATATCTCCATGCATGCAATGGTACGACCTAATAAGAATCAATTATTATTTCAATATGTGCACTATATATTTTCCTGCAGTGCCTAAAATTTGATGTAACTGTATGAAACATACACTTATTTTAGTAAATACATTAGTGGTCACATCCCTAATTAAACACAACTATTATCACATAAAATAAGCTAAAACTGCAACTCTTAAAATTATTATGAAATGATTCTTTTATAGGAGGAACCTTTGAAAAACCGGCGTTTCTTGCAACATTAACCCCAAGAGAAGTGACCTTAACATCTGGCAGCGTAGTAAAATTTGATTCTATTTTAACAAACATCGGGAGTGGATACAACGCAAATTCCGGAGTGTTTACGGCTCCACGTAAAGGGACATACCAATTCGCAGTGAGTTTCGTTGCTGGTCATAGAGACAAAGAATGGCTCGAATTGACCCTGGCGAAAAATAACAATCGACTTGTAAGGGGCCATGCTGCATCTGACCCATTTACAGCAGGATCTCTACAAGCCATCCTCGAATTGGAGAAAGGGGATCGAATCGCTATCATCCAACCTCGTCCTTCAGGGCATATATTAGGTGAAAATTATTCGATGTTTTCTGGTCATTTAATATAAGTAAAATGCATCAAATAAAAATTTAATTTTCTTATTTCTTTTTATTATAAAGCAGCAAGCTTGATCAAAATAAGCATGACAAGGAAACTTGAATAAAGTATGATACAAAAAAATATGATATTATATGATATTTACATAATTTTCCACTGATAATTTATTAAGAATTCGTACACACAAATATGTTTTCTCTCAAATTTCTTTGTGGCTATCTTTCTTTGTCCAGTGGTTGGTTGTATGAATTTTTATCCTTGCACGTTTCTCATAGCCAAACTGTGATCTATAAACTTTAAATGTTCCGTCTGCCAAAAATTACATTTCCCTTTATACCATCAAACACGATTGATTTATTGCTGGTAGTTTAACGTCCCGTGGCAAATATTTTACGAATCATCACCTACGACGGTGGGAGAATCTATACTACTAAAGGAAGAGACCGATTTCATTGAGCCGCAACTCCTCTGAAACCATTCAAAGTCGGAAATATTTGTGACCGTTATCGATCCGTGTCTTATACGCTTTCGCTAATGCTAAGTCTACTTTTATTTTATTTTTCATCCGATTTAGATGGGATTTTTTCCATGTGTTACTCATTTTGATCCCTTTCGGTAATGTCAACGGATTTTACGTAGCTCATACGGTTATTGAGTTAAAAGGACAAAAAACTACTGATAATCACACTTTGCCACAATTTTCTTAGGGTATTTAATATTTTTATTTTCCAACCGAGATGAATGGGGTCTTTTGCATTATGTTTCTCATTTTCATCTCTTTAAAGAAATAGATCTAAATGCATTAACCGTGTCCAAATCCTTACTGTGTCCACCTTATTACTGTGTCCACACTCTTTGTTTCAACACTTGAACAATTGTATCGCGATTTCGCGTGCATCTTCTAGTATAGGTTAAGTCTTTAGAATCATTTTCGCAATCCATGCTTTACCATTGAACTTATAACCTAGGAGAATATGTTTCAATAAAAAATCATGATAAAAATATAATAAATAAAAAGGAGATAAAGTATGATTGCAAACGAGACAACTATCCTCCAGAGTTAAAACTAAGTGGATTTAAAAAAGGATAGATCACCATTCGTCCATCAAAAATGAGAAAACCCATTACCATATAGTAGGCTATATTAAAAGGGCCCGAAATGAAAATGTGAAACATTTCAAACAAGAAACGTACGGCCTAATATATTCATGTTATTATAAAACAATGTACGAAAAAAAAGTATGACATCCATTAAGCATATTGATGAGCGCTCAACCATCCCCTAAGGACAGTGGTGTAACAGCACAATATAAGAACAAAATGTAAAAATCATTAGCAATTGGCTTAACTCAAAAGATCAGTACGAGGCACAAACACAACTATCAGGAAGACAATAGACAGTGACACAAAGCACCGAAATAAGAGTACTTGCAGTTAATGAAAGCTAGTTCAAAACCAATTATAACTAATAAAAAAGCATGTTGTTTCGACCGTCACTGATAAGTTTAATATAGACGAAACGCGCGTCTGGCGTACAAAATTAGTATTTACGATGAGTTTATGTTGTCTTCATTTTGTTTATATTGAATATTTTCCATTTCAACTTAACAATAAAATATTTCACATAATTTAAAGAGACTCTCGTGTGTTATGAAAGAAGGAGGCAATAAAGGACACGCTTAATTTGTCAGTCTTATAGAAAAAACGACTATCTTAGCGTTAATATGATTTTAAAAATTAATAAGAATACATCTGAATCATTATCGTGGAGACTGTGGAATTTTACTAAATGTGTTAGAAATTTTGTTTTCTACCATCACCCTCATTGGCTATATCGATGACTTGACTGTAGATCTCCTATAATATACTCGTTTTTAAAAGAGTTAAAACTTTTTCGAGTTAAAATCTGTCATTTCCAATCTTTTAGCTCTATTTACGACATTTTAGTTGAAGATGCCATGAGAAATATCGTCTAATAATATTTATAAAAAGAAAAAATGTGTAAACAGAAAGAAAAGTCCTTTCAAGTAGTGCAATGTTCATGGGATAGGATGCAAGAGGCACACGTCATTCATGAAAGGAAAGCTAGTTACATTAATTTAAAGATGTTATTGAAATCGTTTCTGTTGTCCCAGGTTTTAGTTTAGTTTATTACATATTGTACAGTTATACCAAAATTATTAGATTTATTAATTCTGAGTTCTTTTGAGAAGGTTACTCGGCATTTTAAATGACCTTTGGATAATCAACTGTAATTACATCATGATATTATTGTTAAAATGTCAATTTAGTCATTTATTAATTCTTTATTGATCAATATATGATTATTCGATATCAACAGATTGTTATTCTTCAGAGTATTCAGACTTGACAATATTTTCTTATGTGGAATCTTTAATTCTGTTTTCCTTATTGGAGGCTTCGGTGGCCGAGTGGTCTAAGTATTCCAATTACTGTATCACTAGCCAGTTAACACTGAGGTTGTGAGTTCGAATACCGCACGGGGGGAGGTGCACTCGACTCCAATTCTAATTGACTAGGATTGTCAGTTTTCCTACCGAAGGTCAGTGGTTATCTCCGGGCACTCTGGGTCCCTCTACCAATGAAAACTGACCGCCACGAAATAGTACAATAGTGTAGAAAGTGGCGTTAAACACCAATCAATCAATCAATCAATCATTAATCCTTATTAGTAATACATAGAACATATTTTATAATGCTAATTATGCGTTGTCATCAGTAGAGAAAAAAGTTTATGAAAGCTCAATAGATTGTGATGCAAACAAAAATGTATAAAAGCTCTTGAGCTGCTCTAAAAACTGTTAATTGAAGCTCTTGTGCTGCACTTTTTAAAGTTTAGTAAAACTCTTTCACGGCATATAAAACAGGTTTTTTTTTTAAATGTTGTGGTGCACCAGAGCTTTAATAAACTGTTTTCTGTGCAGCAACATGGCTTTAATTAACTGTTTTGCTGTATTGTTGACAGAACACATAATAAGCATTGTAAAATATATTATATTTATTACTGATAAGGAAAGCAGAATTTAATAATTTCAAGTGTAAATACTTTTGTACCTTCATAATTCTAAATAAAAACCGAAGTATATTATTGCAAACCAAATGAGACTTTTCCACAGAGTCAACTGCTATTGTTCAATCTATTTAAGCTTATGTAAGTTCTTTTGTCCCACTCAATAAATATAATAGCTATTGTTCTCTGTGTAGTTTATTCACTGGGTCCTTTTGTCATAAAAAACTGATTTCTGAAAAAAACTTGTAGCATTGTTCCTATTGAAATTTGCATTTATTTTTTTATTTGTTGTTACATGAAACATTAAAGAAGGCCATAATTCAAACATGTCATTTTCCAGTTTTAATTTGTCAAACATTCAAAAAAACAAAAAATTTCAATAGGAACAATGTTGAATATTTTATTAGAAATCAACTTTTTATGATTAAATCAGTATTTATATTGAACAGATTGAAAATATTATTATTGGTATTGAATAAATACATCTCATGCGATAGGATGCAAGAGGCACACGTCATTTAAAATGCCGAGTAACCTTCTCAAAAGACTCAGAATTAATAAATCTAATAATTTTGGTATAACTGTACAATATGTAATAAACGAAACTAAAACCTGGGACAACAGACACGATTTCGATAACATCTTTAATGTAACTAGCTTTCCTTTCATGAATGACTTGTGCCTCTTGCATCCTATCCCATGAACATTGCACTACTTGAAAGGACTTTTCTTTCTGTTTACACATTATTTCTTTTTATAAATATTATTAGACGATATTTCTCATGGCATGTTCAACTAAAATGTCGTAAATAGAGCTAAAAGATTGGAAATGACAGATTTTAACTCGAAAAAGTTTTAACTCTTTTAAAAACGAGTATATTATAGGAGATCTACAGTCAAGTCATCAATATAGCCAATGAGGGTGATGGTAGAAAACAAAATTTCAAACAAATTTAATCAAATTCCACAGTCTCTACGATATTGATTCAGATGTATTCTTATTAATTTTTAAAATCATATTAACGCTAAGATAGTCGTTTTTTCTATAAGACTGACAAATTAAGCGTGTCCTTTATTGCCTCCTTCTTTCATTAGACACGAGAGTCTCTTTAAATTCTGTGAAATATTTTATTGTTAAGTTGAAATGGAAAATATTCAATATAAACAAAATGAAGACAACATAAACTCATCGTAAATACTAATTTTGTACGCCAGACGCGCGTTTCGTCTATATTAAACTTATCAGTGACGGTCGAAACAACATGCTTTTTTATTAGTTATAATTGGTTTTGAACTAGCTTTCATTAACTGCAAGTACTCTTATTTCGGTGCTTTGTGTCTATTGTCTTCCTGATAGTTGTGTTTGTGCCTCGTATTGATCTTTTGAGTTAAGCCAATTGATACTGACTTTTACATTTTGTTCTTATATTGTGCTGTTACACCACTGTCCTTAGGGGATGGTTGAGCGCTCACCAATATGCTTAATGGGTGTCATACTTATTTTTCGTACATTGTTTTGTAATAACATGAATATATTAGGCCGTATGCTTCTTATTTGAAATGTTTCACATTTTCATTTCAGGCCCTTTTAATATAGCCTACTATTTGGTAATGGGTTTTCTCATTTTTGATGGACGAATGGTGATCTATCCTTTCTTAAATCCACTTTGTTTTAACTCTGGTGGATAGTTGTCTCGTTTGCAATCATACTTTATCTCCTTTATATCTATTATCTTTTTATCATGATTTTTTATTGAAACATATTCTCCTAGGTTATAAGGTCAATGGTAAAGCATGGATTGCGAAAATGATTCTAAAGACTTTACCTATACTAGAAGATGCACGCAAAATCGCGGTACAATTGTGCAAGTGTTGAAACAAAGAGTGTGGACACAGTAATAAGGTGGACACAGTAAGGATTTGTACACGGTTAATGCATTTAGATCTATTTCTTTAAAGAGATGAAAATGAGGAACATGCTAAAGACCCCGTTCATCTCGGTTGGAAAATAAAAATATTAAATACCCTAAGAAAATTGTGGCAAAGTGTGATTTTCAGTAGTTTTTTGTCCTTTTAACTCAATAACCGTATGAGCTACGTAAAATCCCATCTAAATCGGATGAAAAATAAAATAAAAGTCGACTGAGCATGCGCGAAAGCGTATAAGATACTGATCGATAACGGTCTCCGAATTTGGATATTATCTCAAAAATTGGCATTTTTTGTGGAAAAACAAAGACAAATTTAGGAAGTACAAAATACTACATTTTTACGTCGTATCACAAATATTTCCGACTTTGAATGTTTTTTTTGCGGCTCAATGAAATCTGTCTCTTCCTTTAGTAGTATATATTCTCCCACCGTCGTAGGTGGTGATTCGTAAAATATTTGCCACGGGACGTTAAACTACCAGCAATAAATCAATCGTTTTTGATGGTATAAAGGGAAATGTAATTTTTGGCAGACGGAACATTTGAAGTTTATAGATCACAGTTTGGCTATGAGAAACGTGCAAGGATAAAAATTCATACAACCAACCCCATGACAAAGAAAGATAGCCACAAAGAAATTTGAGAGAAAACATATTTGTGTGTACGAATTCTTAACAAATTGTCAGTGGAAAATTATGTAAATATCATATAATATCATACTTTTTTGTATCATAATTTATTCAAGTTTCCTTGTCATGCTTATTTTGATCAAGCTTGCTGCTTTATAATAAAAAGAAATAAGAAAATTAAATTGTTGTTACAAACTTTTATTTGATGCATTTTACTTATATTAAATGACCAGAAAATATCGAATAATTTTACCCTAAAATATGCCCTGAAGGACGAGGTTGGATGATAGCGATTCGATCCCCTTTCTCCAATTCGAGGATGGCTTGTAGAGATCCTGCTGTAAATGGGTCATATGCAGCATGGCCCCTTTCAAGTCGATTGTTATGTTTCGCCAGGGTCAGTTCGAGCCATTCGTTGTCACCATGACCAGCAACGAAACTCACTGCGAATTGGTATGTCCCTTTACGTGGAGCCGTAAACACTCCGGAATTTGCGTTGTATCCACTCCCGATGTTTGTTAAAATAGAATCAAATTTAACTACGCTGCCAGATGTTAAGGTCACTTCTCTTGCAAGAAACGCCGGTTTTTCAAAGGTTCCTCCTATAAAAGAATCATTTCATGATAATTTTAAGAATTGCAGTTTTAGCTTGTTTTATGTGATAATAGTTGTGTTAAATTAGGGATGTAACCACTAATGTATTTACTAATATAAGTGTATGTTTCATACAGTTACATCAAATTTTAGGCACTGCAGAAAAATATATAGTGCACATATTGAAATAATAATTGATTCGTATTAGGTCGTACCATTGCACGCATGGAGATATAAACTTATCCATAGCTAAAGACTTTTGCATTTTGATATGAATTCTAAACAAATAATCAATTCAAAGAACAATAATGAGCTTCCCGACATATTTCTTTAACTTGGTTGTCTTTTCATTTATATTTTAGATTAAATAGTGAGGTAAACTCTTTTTTATGAAAAAAAAATGTTATTATGAAATGTAAAATAATTATTGATTGTCTGTTTTTTCTCTTGGTTTGTCTACTGTTTGATCCAGAGAGTGGTCATTTATTATGTCAATAAGAATTTGATGTTGTTTATCATCTGGCTTTCCAGGAATTACTGATGGTATTTGTCAGTCTATATGACCAAGGTTGAAATCTCCCCCTACAATATTAAAGTAGCTTTTGAATTCCCATTTGTGCGGCTTAGCGATGTATGATATTCTCCAATTGAAGAACCCGTGTCTGAAGGTGGTCTGTAGAAGCAACCAATAATCAATTTTCTGGAGTTAGCTATGTTCACCTCAGCCCATACATTCTCGCAGTTTGTTTGTATTTCTGCGATATCATCAGATATGATGTCTTTTGATATGGCAATTAAGACACCACAATGACTTTGACTTTTTTCATTTGGTGGACGATCTCTCCTTTATACATTGTAGTCTGATATCGAGGGGGGGGATGAAATAAGTTTTGTGAAATCTCAACCCTCCCCTATACCTCTAGCCAATGTAGATTAAACAAAAACACAGCAATACGCACCGTAAAACTCAGTTTAAAAGAAGTCCGAGTCCGATGTTTGAATAGGTAACCGAAGAAACTAAGCAAAATGACAATGATACATAATTTAACAAACGACTACTAGCAGTTACTGGCTCGGTACTTATACATCCCGTCATCGCGTTTTTGTGCTATCGTTCATATTGTATTCTTGTCTTTCGTTTTTGCTAATGTGCTTTGTTTATATGCCTTTTTGTTTTTCTTTGTTGACATATTTGGTTTTTTTTTATAGTGATTTAGATTATAACACAATGTTGACTGCTGTACCCCTATTTTATGACATGTTTACCTATTGTGTCTGTTTGTTTTCTTCACACATTGTTGTCAGTATAATGGAATTTTATGCGACTGTCATACAAACAGAGGTTTAGCTAGCTTTAAAACCAGGATTAATCCACCATTTCCTTCAAAAGAAAATGCCTGTACCAATTCAGGAATATGACAGTTGTTATCCATTCGTTTGATGTGTTTTGAACTTTTGATTTTGCTATTTGATTATGGACTTCCGTTTTGAATTTCCTCGGAGTTAGATTTAAAAGACATTACCGAAAGTAGGTCTGCTTTATATCTTGATTTCTGACTCAAAATTGACACATATGGACAATTCCAACTTTTCAATTATGAACTTTTCATTTATCAGCAGTAACACGACCTTCGTTCCGCCTTATGACGTTGACATATCTCATTAATGTTACTGTTAGAATCAAGTTTCGACAGAAATACTTTTATCATTACTAAAATGATAAATGATATCAATGTTTTTGCTGTCAATATTATAATTGATTTATTGTTATTTGATCCTTATGGCCAAGTTATTACCGGGAACTCACCATCGTTCGAGTATTCTGATACAAGACCAAAATATTGTCACTTTCGAAAATAAATTGGAAAGAGTGCTGTCAGATTATAAACGATATTCTTTCATTCTATTTTCAAAAATTGTTAAAAACGGGAGAAATGTGATTACAATCACTTGATTCTTATTAGATAAGTGTATGCAATATTCATATATGACAATTTGAAAATGATTAAGAAATTAATAAAAGGGTAAAAAATACGTCCATTGCTAGAATCTGAAACAAACTTGAAGTCCTCTCAGATCGTTTTGAGTTCGCACCAGCCACAAAAATGAGGTTTAATGGAATGACTTTAAAACTACACAGAAGTTCTTAATAAAGAAATAATCAAAGAATTGTTTCTCTATTCAAGGTCGTGCGCTGCAAAGAGAGACAAATAGTTCACAATCATATCATGACCAAATCAAAGCTTAAGAGCTCCTCTGAACATTAGAAGGTGCCTACAATGTATCGGCACTCTAAACTACAAAACAATCATATATCGTTTAACTTGATTTCTGTTAAATTTCCTCCAACGAATCTTTCTTTCCACTTTGAATGTACAGATAAATTACGTGCTTTCGGTGGTCCTTTCAATATATTGGACAGTTTTAATTTTTCGACTCTCTTCACATCACTTCAGAACAATCTTATCAAACATTTTATTCTTGTTTAATCAAATGGTTAATTGAACTATCTTGCAAAAGGCAAATAAAACCTTAGCCGTATTTGGTTCAACTTTTCGTAATTATTGGTTTTCAATGGTCTCAACTTCGTATTTATTTGGCCTTGTAACTCTTTTGATTCGAGGTCCACTGATGAGTCTTTTGAAGACGATAGGCGCATCTGGCGTATCCAATTTTAATCCGAGTATCTATAATGAGTCTGCGTAGACAAAACGTTCGTCTTACGTAACAATTAGAATCCTGGTATCTTTGATGAGTTTAATGCAAATTCATTAGCGGCAACTCATGTAAAGCCTTCAACTTTAATGAAAAGATAAGTTTGCTATATATATTTTATGGAACTGTCATTCTACTTACAACATATACCGGTATGTAGGTTTAGGCTATAAAAATATCGACACTGTGTAGGTATACCTTTGGGCACCAAATGCGCCCGTTTTTTATCAGACTTGCTAAGTTGTGAATCACAGTTTATGGCTAAATTCAGTAAATATCCAGCTAAGTTACATCGAATTGCGAGAAAGAAAAAAAAATACACTTACCTTTACCTTGCTGATATGCTTCTTTAAATAATCAAGAATTGTCTAATTATACTGCGAAATAAACGACAGAAAAGCCTTGAATAGAAAAGGTACTTGGACAAGAGAACGAACAACAAAGTTCTAGTTAGGTGTTGTGACAGTTCTGAAGATCACAGAACAGAAACCCTATAACAGCTTTTAACCTGAGAAAGAGGTACAGACCTTTTTGCCTGTGATGCAAGGTTCCACAGTAACTCTGAAATAAATACAAATGTAACGACCGTATAAATAAAACACAAACGGCATGTTTGTCTGCCTTACAAACTTCGATTACAACAATCTCGAGAGAAAGTCAACTCTCTTAAAATGTCGAAGCCTATTTAACTGTGCTGGCAGCTTCATACTACTTAACCAACTGGTCTTTGCCAGGTTATGTTCATTGCTTGAAGTGTGCTTGTCCACAAAAACAAATGCCATAATAATTCGCCATGTGATTACTCTTGCTCAATTTAGGCGATAGCAATTTACCGATGTTCAAATCGTTAATCGATTGATAATAGATAAAAATCAAGGTACTAAAAAACAACAGAGGGAGTAGCATGAAACGAGACCCGATGACATTAAAAGTGTCCCCTACTATGCATGCACCACCTGCCATACGAGTCATTACTAGTATCTAAAGATCTAAGAACACGAAAAGATGTCCTTAGTGAGTTGTGGCACTGACATATCGTGATGGCGACCGTTAAACTTCTGTAGTGTCGACTCTGTTTGAGTAGATTTTATTTTTACGGAGCACACCTCTACAAACGAAGTCTGCACTGTGTGAATATGCACGGGCGTAAGGTAGTAACTGAGATATGTAAAGGCCATACGGAGCAGATGGTATGTTACTGTTGAAAAATCAGAAGTTAGTAACTGGAAAGTTAAAATCATAAATTTGACATAGATTCTAGTTTGACATCGCCCATCTGTGTCAATATATATCGAGGAAAAGATCAAAATATGAATAGACCTTCTACTTGGATATATGGGATTTTAGCACCATCTGAAATGTGCGTTTTGAGTGACAGGACATAACCAATATATCAAAAAGTGAAACTCAAAAACTTGCCAGATGCTTATATATTTTGTCTTTGTGAAGGCTCTGTATTAACTTTGCATATGAGTACAAAAACAAATCGGTTTGTATTGATGCACAATTATTAAAGTACCCATTTAAATACCGACTGTTTGCTGAAGTATCTATCCATTAAACTCAACAAATGTGTTGTCAATCAAAAAGTTCATTTCTACGTTTTCTATTTTTTTAATTTTTTTTTTTTAAACTCTTTTTGATGAGACGATGTTGCCGATTTTTCAATTGAGCATGGAGAATGATCATGTAAAAAGCTTCTGATATTATTGAAATTTGTAAAGATTGTGATGGAAGATTCTGTATATCGTCAAGTTATCGGAATCCAATGGGAACTAACTGTGCACCACTTATTGCGGACCTGTTGCTGTATTGTTATGAGTTACAATTTATGACTAAAATCAGCAAAGACCCATCAAAACAACATCTGATACAAAACTTTAATAACACTTTTAGATATTTGAATGATATATTGGCTCTCAATAATGACGAGTTCAGTATGTACACTAAAGAGTCTTATCCTGCTGAACTGACTTTCAATAAAGTTATTAGTAACAATGAACACAGGCCTTTCCTGGATCTTGATATCTTTATCTTTAGCAGGAAGCTTAATACCAAAATTTATGATAAAAAGAGATGATTTTTCATTTCCATTCCCTTGTCACCATCGTATGGTGTTTATATATCTCAACTTGTTCGATTCGCTCGTGTTTGTAACAACGTATCTGATTTTAACGTAAGAAATTTCTGTATTACTGAAAAATTATTACACCAGGACATCATTCGTAAATATAAATCAACATGCAGACATATACGTTCAGGTATTGCACATCCAATCTTTTATGTTAATATTCTGTACAAAGCACAAAAATGTCAGCATTCACCTCAAAAATTAACCAAACCTTTAAACAGACTTATTCAGAAGGGATATACAATGTAGTTAATACGATACTGTTGTCAGGTCATTAAAGATGACATATTTTGGTATTAATATTGATTCACTCATACGGTCTTTGCATCGGAAATAAACAGATTTACTCTAAAACCAGTTGTTGACATGATATGGGTTATGTTATTCGCATATATTTCATGATGGTATGATACTAAACCCCTAACGGGAGGGATTGTGGTTGATTTTCATATGATGAAGACATAATCTTTCATCAGTTTAATTGAGGTCTAGAGCTGGCATGTTAGTAACTGCTAGTAAGTCCTTTGTTACTTTATGTATCATTGTCATTTTGCTTAGTTTATTTTGTTACCTATTCTTACATACGACTCGGACTTCTTTTGAACTGAGTTTTACTGTGCGTATTGCTGTGTGATTGTTTATTCTACAATGGCTAGAGGTATAGGGGGAGGGTTGAGATCTTATAAAACATGCTTAATCCCAGCGCATATTTGCGTCTGTCCCAAGTCAGGAGCCTCTGGCCTTTGTTAGTCTTGTATGTTTTTTTTTAATTTTAGTTCATTTATATGTTTTGGAGTTTAGTGTGACGTCCATTTTCACTGAACTAGTACACATTTTGTTTAGGGGCCAGCTGAAGCCCGCCCCCGGATGCAGGATTTTCTCGCTGTGTTGAAGACCCATTGGTGGCCGTCGGCTGTCATCTGTCCTTTGGTCGGGTTGTTGTCTCTTTGACACATTCCCAATTTCTGTTCTGTTTTATTTATGAACGTCAAACTTCTAAAAATACACAACGGCCAAATGTGGGTCAATTTCGAAATTTTATCCATTTTGTCCTCCTTCACGAGATATGGTCCTTAGCAATGAAATGGCACATTATGTCTATTTCGTGTGTACCTTAATGCAATCATTTTCAAACATAATAGGTTGTTTCTATAGAGGTGAAGATTGGTTTTGACCATTTTCACTGTAGCCGTTTTATTTATGATAATCAGTAATGGTCCATGATTGGTTTAACAATGACTTCGATTTTTGATTTTCTTTATTCCTGCCTCACTCGAAGGCCATGTGTAACGTCATACAAAAGAAGTTCTTTTTGTCATTTTTAGCGCTGCTTTCTATTGTTAATCCATTATATTTTTTGTTAATCATATTTAAAAAGAAATGTGTTTCAATGAAAGAAAACCGTTTGGTTGAATTAATTGCATACAAAGTACTCTTAAAGGTATACAAATATATAAATGTTAAAGATTTAAAAACCTGTTCATCAAAGCAAACATTGTTACTTTGTGTAGAAGTCGAAGTATGTATATTTAGATATATTTTTTTTACAAATAACTATTTGAGCTATTAATGCTATTAACACGAAAACTACTTTATCGTCTGCTTTTAATGAAATAAATAAATTGGTGAAGTCAGGGTTGCTATTTCTATTTTTATTGATCATTGTGTTGTTAAAATTGTTTTCTCCAAAATCTGTGATAAAATATCCGAATAATTTTAATGTATCTGCATATCTCATGTTTTTGTACTGTGAAAATATTGCGCTCTGGAAACAATATATCAGAAAATTTAACATGGAAGGCAGGCGAAAGCTACCAAAGGGACATTCAAACTCGCAAGTCGAAAATTAAAGGACAACGCCATTAAAAAGAAGAAGACCGAAACAATACACACACGCAAAACATAAACTACTATAAAGACCAAATATACAGCACGGTAAAACACAAAAAATACTGACATAATTTGTGTTTGTACCAATTTCAAATATAGGTAAACTCTGTTTTATTAATAACAAGTATACTCTCTATACTCCTTGTCTTATGCTTTTTATTTATTTTGCTTGTGACAGCCTTGAAGAATAAGATGCAAAACGTGTTTTACAAAAATAAATGATATCGGGAAAACCCTTTGATATTTTGTTTGAGAAAAATATTTGCAAATAAGTTGCCAACATTATTGATATGAAACAGGAAAACATCTGTTATAATGTATCAAGTGTTATCTACATTTGCATAAACATGTCGTGAGCGTGTCAACAGCAATGGTATCATATGGCAAAAACATCTCAATGATGTCTAGTTAAACTTGTTCGAGTATTGATTCTTTTCCCATGTCAAAATTAGAGTTTGGCATTGTATAAAGATTCTTATTTGGTTTTCAATTTTTGTTTAGAGTAAATTTATTTTATCTGTCGTCATCAGATAAAAATATAGCTAAAATAAATTAAATAAAAAAGGGTAAAAAAAACAAACAAATAATGTCGTGTATTTGTAAATATAAAAAAAAAAGATGTAATATGATTGCAAATGAGACAACTATTCACCAGATACCAAACGATGTAGACGATAACAACTGAATCTGGGTCCGTTCGCCCTGATTTGCGTTCGCCCTAGTACCTGTTCGCCCTGGGTCCGTTCGCCCTAGTTCCTGTTCGAACTGAGTCCGTTCGCCCTGATTTCTATTTTATTTTGTTGTCTTGTATAATTTAAATTATAGGTCACAATACAGATAGAATTCGTCAATGAGGAAACCAAATACCGCAAAGTAAGCTTTTCAATATTTATGTAAGGTGCCGAAATGACGAATGTAAAACATTAAACGTACAAAAAATAAGAGTTTCGACTACAACAACAAACGACAACCAAAGTATTTCAGGCTCATGGCTGGGGACAGGCACATACAGAATGTGGCGGAGTTAAACATGTTTCTTGGCGCCAACCCCCTTAACCTGGGACAGTGGTGTAAAAGTACAACATAAGAACAAACTATAACAATCAGCTGACAAGCTTAACTCGTCATATCGATACAAAGCACAAAAAAACTAACAAAAATACAAAAGACACAAAGTACACATCTTTGAGAATATTCGCAGTAAATGAAAGAGAGGCGAAAGATACCAGAGGGACATTCAAACGCATAAGTCGAAAAAAAACTGACGCAATGGCAAAAAAGAAAGACCAACAGACAAACAATAGTACACAAAACACAACATAGAAAACTAAAGACTGAAAGCTAGTTCAAAGCCAATAACAATTCATAAAAATCATAAGGCTAAAACATCAATTAGTACACATCCAACATTCAAAAGGATTTATAGTAAGAGACGTCTTTAACAGCCAAAGAAAAGCCTGAGCCTGTGCAATGCCAAAATATAGGCATTGACAGACAAATGTGTTTCAGCCTTTCGGGTTTTTTGTGTTGGTTTTTTTTTTATGATCCGTATTGTTTGGAAATTTAAATCTTTTGGACACTTTGTTGGCAAACAAGACTTATCCAAAATTAACAAAATGCATTACGCTTTTCGTTATATCTAACGTGAAAGTAAAGGTTTTTGCAGTACAAAGCAGGATTTTTTTTTTATTACACAGTTTTATAGAGGGCTCTATGCATTCAACCTTTTTTCTGTTGATGGACAGAGAATACTTTAATTTTCATGTTTTCATTTTTTTATTTTAAGAAGTACTAGTATACACGAATGACACCGATTTCAGTGTGCTCTCCAAGTGTTTCTAGTTTAGCCTTTACTCAAGGACCATCCATCCAACAAGAACAAATGTTTCAGAGGGGGGAAATCTGAGCATCAAATCCAAATGTGGCTTAAATAGGTTGGAAACAGTAATCTAAATTGGTTATTATAACTGTTTTTGTATAAACTGTCTAATATGGGATATTGATTTACTGTTGCCAATTGGACTAGCGTTCATCCTGTAGTCAGAGTGTTGACATTGGTTATGTTTCCTATTATCTATGTGTTCAATTAAATTTTCTGGTTACAAATCTAGGGAATTTGAAATAAATAGGGTTTTAAAAAAAGGAGGGAAAATTTTCCTAAAAAATACCACTAGAGGCTCTAAAGAGCCTGTGTCGCTCAACTTGGTATATATATGCATATTCAACAAAGGACACTCTCCAACATTGTAGACGAGAATAGAATTCATGACAAAAATATCTGTTTAGTTGATCTTGTATCGCTGATCGTTTAGTTTGTTAAGTTTCTCTCTATCTTCTTTAGTTTTTGCTCAAAACACCAAAGAGGTTAAAAAAGTCCTCATTTAAGGGCAATCACTCCTATAAAGAGTGAAAGTCTACTGACTATATCAGCAAAATTTGACTTGTGATTAAATCATGTCTTGCTGAACATTTTTGTGATTTACAGTGTCTAATTATCTATTTTTATTTTTATTATATAAGGCAAAACACAAAAAAAATGGTAAAAGTCATCATTAAAGGGCAATTACTCCAATAAGGAGATGTCAGACGAATTCCACCGAACTGTCTTAATTGAAGATCTTTTAGTGCTGATCATTTTTGCTTATTTAAAATTCTATCTGTCTATTATGATTTTTAAGATATAAGGCGAACACGCAAAAATTGGAAGAAATTGTCATCAAAGGGCAATAACTCTAGTAAGAAGTCAACTGACGAATTCGACCATTCTGATTCATTTATAGATCTTGTCTTGCTGATCAATTTTGCAATTTACAGTTTCTATCTTTTATAGATTTCATGATAATAGTCAAAAAATGAAAAACAATGGTAAAATTTGTCATTTAAGGGCAACAACTCCTATAAGAAGTCGTGTGATAGTTTTGACATATATGGACTATTGGTAGAACTCAAAATTCTAAACAGTATTGATTATGTCAAATTTTATCTATTCATAACGGTTTTCAAAATAATAGACTAAACTTGCATTTTACCCCTATTTTCTATATTTAGCCATGTTGGCCATCTTGGTTGCCAGACAGGGTCATCAGACACATTTTTTAAGACTAGATACCCCAATGATGATTGTGGTCAAGTTTGGTTAAATTTGGTCCAGTAGTTTCAGAGAAGTAGATTTTTGTAAAAGCTAACAGACAAAAACGTTGGACGACAACGACGGATGCCAAGTGATAAGAAAAGCCAGGTGAGCTAAAAAGTTGTTTTGGCTACACTTTTCATGTGCCTTCAATGATAAGTTGTTAATTTTTGAAATGAACATCTTTCTGATTTTTTTTTGCTATGAGCATTCCTGATAAGTTGAATCCTAAAAGACACTTTGAAATATGCTGTGTTTGACTTGATGTACCAGGAATTTATCAAAGATTGAGAACTGCCTAATTTTCCCAGCTCTAGGATACAAAATGAGATGCTTACACAAAAGAGCAAGCTAAAGACTGACCTACAATAGACATGAGCAGTATTTCAGGAATGGATTCACACCAAAAGACTTACTCTGAAAAAAGGTCAATATCATATGAAATAAACAGCTGTGCGATGAGTGCATGATACCCCTGTCGTCTTGTGTGTGAATTTTTATGCAATAATCATAGATAGTTTCTGACATACGGCGCAACATGTGAAAACCCCCCTTTTTTTTACAAAAAACTCAATATCTCTAAAACAAAATTTTGAATCAAAACCAAAAAGTATACAGATCTTTAGATTAATATAACAAAGAAGTGTGTAAAATTTTAAGCAATAATCATAAATCGTTTTTGAGATACGGCGCGACATGCGAAAACCCCCCTTTTTTTTTTTACAAAAAACTCAATATCTCTTAAATAAAATTTTGAATCAAAACCAAAAAGTATACAGATCTTTAGATTAATATAACTAAGAAGTGTGTAAAATTTTAAGCAATAATCATAAATCGTTTTGAGATACAGCTCGATATGTGAAAACCCCCCTTTTTTTTTACAAAAACTCAATATCTCTAAAATAAAATTTTGAATCAAAACCAAAAAGTATACAGATCTTTAGATTAATATAACTAAGAAGTGTGTGAAATTTTAAGCAATAATCATAAATCGTTTTTTTTAGATACGGCGTGACATGTGAAAAAAACCCTCCCCCTTTTTTTTTACAAATACTCAATAACTCAAAAATAAAATTTTGAATCATCACCAAAAAGTATACAGATCTTAAGATTAATATAACTAAGAAGTGTGTAAAGTTTTTAGCAATAATCATAAATTGTTTTTGAGATACGGCGCGACATGTGAAAAAAAACACACACCTGTTTTAGTTACTAAGTCCCGTAACTCAAAAAGTTTTAATCTTATTTTCACCAAAAAGTATACAGATCGTTTGACTATCATAAGAAACAACTATGTTGAGTTTCATGAAATTTGGATAAGTCGTTCTCAAGTTACGGTGCGACATGTTTACGCCTGACAGACAGACGGACAGACGACATTTGTATACCATAATACGTACTGTCAAAATTTTGACCGGCGTATAAAAAGGCATATTAACACATAATGTTTAAAACTAATAAGAGAAATAAACTGTTCATTCATGTTTACAGAGGAACAGACTTAATCATGAAAACTTTAAAAAAGCTAATGGAACATGTAATATCAAAATCATTAAACAGAGGTCAGAGAGGCATACACTTTGGAAGACATGTCATGAGAGATCAAGTTCATAAAACACAGATTAGACAGGCATGCATTAGGAAAATATGTCATTTGTAAACATACTAAATCTTGTTGACATGTAATGTAAAATTGAGGAACAAACATATTAATAGATAGACAAACAAAATTACCTGAATCAACTTTTTATTGAAAACAAATTATAAAAATTATTAAAAAAAAAATAAAATAACATATTCAAATAAACATTAAAACTTAAATTAAACAAATAACAAGATCACTTTTCAATTAAATATTAAAATATAATAACAAAATATATTAAAATATGAGTATTTAACATTTTAATTTTTCACATCACAACCAGTAGTATACAATTGATTAGTTATCTGATGTTCTGTGAAATTTTGACCTATTAAAGAACAATTACAAATTGTCATTAATGAACACCAATCAAACTGTCACAATCTTTATTCAATATTGATTGTATTTTGAAAGATTGCTTATTCACTAAATTTTAATCATTTTTTACATTGTAAATAAAGTTACATTATAATTGCATTTCCAAAATAATGACATTGTTCATATTATTAATGGAGTATGAATGATATATCAGGCAGATTTTGAGTTCCAACAGCCATGTAAATCTAATGATCTCAAAAGTCTGAATTTTATATTATTTAAAAGTCTTGTACATTTTTTTTTAGTAATTTTGCAAACACCTC
This sequence comes from Mytilus californianus, assembly GCF_021869535.1. Lineage (NCBI taxonomy): Eukaryota > Metazoa > Mollusca > Bivalvia > Mytilida > Mytilidae > Mytilus > Mytilus californianus. The sequence goes on along the minus strand of NW_026262679.1, from coordinate 50,734,109 downwards.
CACTTACATCAGAATATTCAGTTTCTTGTATTGTTAATTGAAATCTGTTCAGTCTGTTTTTAGATGTTCAGTAGCTGGTATGTACCTTTGTTTACAATTATTGTAAATTACAGAAGGGACTGCATAATTCTTCATTGACCACAAGTAATGTCTTAACCAAAATAAAGATTAAGAAATATCTGAATATACTTTTAAATTAAACATTACTTCCCATATTAATTTTCAAACATTATTTAGAAAATATCTTTACATGCTTAATCAGCAGAACAAATAAAAATTGAAATGTTATTTAAACAGTGTCATGGTGTGATCATTAATAAATTATTAATTATTCAATTTATAATTTAACATTCACAGCATGGCTTCCAAAACGGTCATATATTCCGGACTTGACCGAAATTTATATAAAAAGTCCAGCTGCTCTCAGCCTCAAACGGTCAAATATCATAGGTTTGCCACTATTGTTATTCAAGGCATTTTCATAAAACGGTCATTTCACTTTTTTTTACCAACTATCGATCGGTAAAAATGTCCGTTTGGGCATTATAGTTTATAATTGTGGCAATCTATTTCACAATTATATTTCAGTCATATTTGGGTTTAATTAAACAGATGCAGCATATTTCATACTTTGAAGTGTCTCAGTTAGTCTAATCATCTGGGTACACACATGCACGGCTTGGTACATCAATAAAAAGTAGAAAAAAAATTTGTTCTTTTATTTAAAAAAACAACAAGCTGTCAAACAATTATCCCTTCAATAAGTAATATTGAAGCCATAAATCATTCACTGATTACAGGTCATTACCTTTGATGGGAGACCTTAGCTTGTCTTAATCAATAGAATTGATGATGCATAACAATGAACATAAACAGGTGATAAAGGTGATCAGGTAAACGAGGTCAAACATGTAAGCGTGTATGGAACGAAACAACATCATATTTAATTACGCTTTGTAGATATTATTGTAAATGAGCATTCAGTTTTAAAAAAGTATCCTTAGATTTTAAAATAATTCTTCAAATAAGAATATTTATAAATGAATTCGAATTTGTTAACTCGAATAATTACAATGATATTCATTATTATATTTAAAAACACTGTACATTGTGTTAAATACTGGGGTACGCTAAAGGGTATTCAAAGTTATTTTCTTACATTTCAGCGGGTTGCATCTAATTAATTTATTCTAAAAGATTGAAATTATAAGAAATACGTTAATAAATATGATTTGATGAAAAATTTGAAAGGTTTTAAACGAATAATCGTCAGAACCACGTTGTTTGAACTAGTACACGTGTGCGCATGTGTCTATTGTCCGCTGGTGGGAAATTTAACTATGCATCCTAATTCTTCAATAATGCTAAAATTATCATTGATACCTTTATCTAACGTTCATTTCGAGTATTTTCTTGGAAGAAATAACTTGAAAAGGCTACTTAAGGTTCATCATAACAAATGGACAATAATGGCCGTATTTTCACCTCAAAAACTACTCTGTGTACAGACTTACCTGTACAGTTTGGAAAGTTTTAAGGCCTGGCATCCACTAGATATATAAAAGTTAAAATTACTTTGCATATCAGAAAGATGAAATCTTGTTTGGATTATGATGAGCATTTTTTTTTCGTTCCTGCAGAAGATGTAAAAATAATTGCGTATCCGTCTCTGATCCGTGATTTACCATTATCAAGTCAACATCAGGCATTAGGAAAATGTGATTTTAAAAACGAAAGTAAAGCTTTTGACAGCGTTATTTTGCACAAATAAAGAGTCTAAAGAGGAATTAAGCAGAATTAGTACACTGATGTTGCACACTTCGAATGCTGCACTTTCAATTTAACACTTTACGTCAGAACATCGAATTTATATCAAAGTAAAGTTTAAATCGTTTTAATGTCAATCATTGGTTATATCATATATGATGGCCAACTGATTATCATAGTTGCCTAATTTACTAAGTCTTAAGGGATAAAAAATCGGGATAAGATATGAAATGTCCGGCTGGCTCAAAAATATTTTGGAAGCCCTGATTCACAGTGTAGTTTCAGAAAAGTTGAAAAAAAAAATCATAAAATGTTATAATGACTAGTATATTCCATTGGAAAAATAACATTATACTTATTCTTCAGAGGAAAATGTTGCATATACATTTTGAATTCTTTCTAAAGACAAGGCTTCAGTTATGATTTTAAAATTCTTATAAATCAAATTCACATGCAAAATTTTTGAAAAATCTTTTGAAATAAATGTTATCACAAATAATATAAACATGGTACCTGGACATAAGTTTTATGTTAATATCACATGTATGTTTTCACTTTCCAATTAATTTGCTTTCTTTGTTTCTAAGGAAGCAAATCAGCATCAATCACATAATCAACAAATACAATATATAAATTTGGTTTTATCCAGAACTGATGTACAAGTATCCTTGGTTTTAAAATTTGCATCTTTAATCAAACGTTACAGTCAATCAGAACTCAACATGTTGAAAAAACTAACAAAAGAAGTTCATTTGTTGAAACTTTTAGTACAAAACTGTGTTGCTGTCAAAGTACCTTCAATTACTGTTCTAATCATATTCGTATATGAAATGTGCTGAAATGGTAAAAAAACATTAAAACATCAGGATGGATATCTAAATAACTTTTGAATTGAAAAAACAAACAAACAGAAAACCCACTCTAATAGTAGTAAAATTGAACCAGGAAAAGTAACCACAACATTTTTACCCCTCCCCCAAATTCTTTCTGTGCCAACTAAGCAGAAAGAGCCATGTAGTCCACTGGTAGCTGTCGGTTCATGAATGCTATAATTGCTGGTCTTTCGTTGTTTTTAAAATAAAATTTCTCTTTTGAATTGTTTCAGATTTTGTTCACCCTGTTTACTACACATTTTGGATTGTGCTCATTGTTTAAGGCTGTACAGTACTCCACAGTTGTTCACAAGATTTCTTTAAGTTTGGTTGATTTTTGTCTCATTATCAATCAAACTCAATCTCATTATTTTTATATTCTATAGAAATAAAGCCTGTTCAACACAAAAGACTTAGTTTTTTATTCGAACAAAAATCTTCAGTACCAAATGGGTTCCATTAAGTTAGAGTTCACTGATTTCACCTGTATTAGAGATATAAAAGTGATCTTATAAAAACAACAAATTATTTGAATCTGAAATAATTTTGAATTCTGGAATATATGATGAAAACTGACCCAATTTAGGGAAGTTAGCCAGGCATGCATGCATAAGAGGTTAGTTAGTTCATACTGAAATATCAATGAAAGTAAATTAAACCATAGCTACATGTATGCATGCATGGCTATGTTAAACCCCCATAGTTGGTTAGTTTTCATTATACATTTCTTATCAATTTTACAGAATTTAAAATTATTCCAGATTCAAATGATTCCTTTTTAAAATAAGATTTCATAAAATTAAGCTGTTTACTATAACAGTGTCAGACATCATTACTACATATGGTTTTTAAAGATATCACATTTTTTTTGCTTCTCTCATATACTTACTTCAGAAAATCTGGAGATCTAGATATAACATGTTCAAATTCTATGTACGATAACATTCCATCGTCATCAAGATCTGTCTCTTCTAATACCTGAAACATTCACAATTTTCTAATTTAATAACATTTTGATTTTACTGCCAACAATTCAGATTTACGTCTATCAATTTATTTTTTCTCTTAGGTTTTTGCAATAGCTATTCTGAGAATAAAAAATCCCATTTTAAGGAAAGACATTTCCCTATTTTCTTCACATGCCTTTCTATAGATAAATTTATTTACACTGATATCTATATCTTAGAGAGAAAGGATAAAGAGAAAATTCACTTTTGGGCTATTCTGAAATTCAAAGTTTAAGGTGATCACTTATCATAAAATTGCAATTAGAAACTTGTGTAAAAAGTGTTTCAAATCCCTCTTCCCCTTATATTGCAGTCACTGGATTTTTTAAAGGTATAGCTATTTTCAAAATTTTTGCTTTGAATTTTTTTGTTGATAATTTTCAATATCAAGCTATTCAAATGTCAGGGAATTTCTCAGTCGAAAAAGAATGAGAACAGGATGACATCATATGCCAATCGCTCTTTGATGGAATTTCGTAGGTAATTGATTAATTAATAATCTTTCAACTCTTTATTGACGGGTGCCACATGTGGAGCAGGATCTGCTTTCCCTTCTGGAGCACCTGAGATCACCCCCAGTTTTTGGTGGGGTTCGTGTTGCTCAGTCTTTAGTTTTCTATGTTGTGTTTTGTGTACTACTGTTTGTCTGTTGGTCTTTTTCTTTTTTAGCCATGGCGTTGACAGTTTATTTTCGACTTATGAGTTTGAACGTCCCTCTGGTATCTTTCGCCTCTCTTTCTCAGTTCATGTCATCTCAGGGCAACGCCCATCATAGTGAATGTAGCCAAGAAATTCTCTCTCATTTTCAAAACCAAAGATAATTCATAAATTTTTAAATTTTTTTTCTTTTCACCAGTACTTACTTGAGAAAACCTTGAGATCTAGATACATCCCTATCATACCAGATCTCCTTATTTTCGATATTATTGATATTAAATGCCTACCAAATTACTAAATAATTAACCAGTAATAGCTCTTAAATTACAGATATTATATGAAAAGACCTAAAATATCCAAGAGATCATTAATATGCAGAACAAAATAGAATTCTTAAAATATTTCATTCTATTATATACTTAGTAGTAAATACAAGTAAATTGTATGTGTAATCCAATGATGGCAATCATGCTGTATCAGCCAACCATGATGATATCGATATCAGTCACGGTTGCAAAGGCTTTATCAAACCCCTAAACTGTATGACGTCACATAATCGATATCAGTCACGGTTACAAGGGTTTTATCAAACCCCTTATATATGTTTTACGCCATGTCATGTGAAAAATAAATGGGGAATGTGTCCATGGGATTCAGATGATGCCCCCGCTTGCATATAACGTTATAAAGGGCCATAACTCAAGAACTGTAAAAGTGACACTACCCAAATTTGAACATGATCTGAGTTTTGTGGTAATAAGCATTGTTTATAAGTTTCATAACATTTAGTTGACGTAAACTTAAATTAGAGAACAGAAACGATAAATTCAACAATTTTTCCATTTTTAAAGGGGCATAACGCTAGAACAGTAGAAGTGACACCACCAAAATTCAATCTTTATCTGTGTTTTGTGGTAATTGGTTGAGGCAAACTAAAGTTAGAGAACAGAAACTAATATTTCAGCAATTTTGAGATTTGTAAAGGAGCATAACTCTACAATGGTAAAAGTGACGCCACCAAAATTCAAACTTGATCTGTGTTTTGTGGTAATAAACATTGTGGATAAAAGCAAATCACTAGCTAATAATACAGAAAAAGATGATTATGTTAAATATGTTTGTCTTGAATGTATGAAATTTTGATGATCTTTGATAGTAAAATGCAAATGTTAAAATTAAAATTGCAATACTTTATTATGTTAAATATGCAAAATATATAAACCATGTCTGAAGAGCAAGGACAAGTTATCTCCACAGAAATGAGTTATGCAAATGCTGATACAACTGCATACCAAATATTGTAAACCTTTTTAAGTGGTTCTCCTTAAACTGACTAATCACAAACTGTAACATGTAAACTATGCAGAGTTTTATATTCAATAAACCATGACTTAGGGGCATGGGCAATATAATCTCCAAGGAAATTGTATATGCTTATGCTAATGCTAATACAACGAATACCAAATATCATTGACTAGCCATTAGTGGTTTCCCTTAAACTGACCTAATCACAAACTTTAACAAATTTTTGACACTGCTGAACCAGCTCGAAACAGCACATCAAAGTCTCTTCTTTAAATGAATGAAGATAATAGTTAGTTATTCTTTCTTCAATATCTCTCCCTTATTTAATGCCAGGCTACTAAATCAGATTGATAACAGCTGCAATCAATCGGCTACACATGACTCATTCAAAGAGAATTACAACTAAACTGCCTCGAGAGTACTTTATGTATATAAAGGCTTCATACTTTATCAACTATAAACTGTTTTTCGTCATCAGACAGTTCATTTTTAGTGAGACAGGTCAGGGTCCTCTCCAAGTCATCTCTTCCTATGAAGTTATCACAGTCAAAATCTAAAACGAAATGAAAAATAAAAACATAAAGCAATTAATCTTTAACTTTAAACAATCAATATAATTAGTTACCAGGTATTCATCATAACTCCACACAATAACTGAATACTATCAAGTATTTTACAGTATTTAAACAAAACTTGAATGGTAAAATTTATTTTCCAAAGCCTGTCACATTAATATTCAGCTTCAATATTCAACTTTTCCATCAGCTTGCATTAATTTATTTTCTCATAATTGACCAGGAAATAATTACTATAAGAGGGTCTGGATGGGGGTCCTTTATTTCTTTAGTTTCTACTTTACTTTAATTTTACAGGACATTTCTATCTTTTCTTTATTTAATTGGCACATTATTCTCTTATTCTTTTTATTTTAGAACCAATGATTCTCTACATATTCTTTATTATTTTCCCTATTTTTGTCTATTCTATATTTTGTTGGCCCTTTATACTTGATTTTTTCCCGCTTATTCTCTATTCTGTTAACCCCATCCACACCCTGCAGTAAAGGCAGAAATATTTGACATGTTATTATCATTGCGAAAATTGTGACCAGATAAGTTTTGCAAAAATAAAAACTAGCATTCTAAGATTTGATAGCATTATTTGTATGCCCCAATTCCTGAAATTGCAATAATTAATCTCACATTTTTGTTTGATTTTCAAAATTGAAATAATAAATGCATGCAAAAATTTCCGAATTTACTGTGCATTGATATTGATAAAAGTTGGCAATACTTCAGTTTAAAAAAGCCTATGACTGCTGTTGACTTAAGGATGTTTGCTCCTCACGTTTTTGACTTTTTGTCAGATATTTGGAATCCTCTAGTTTTATCCATGTAGTGCCAATAAAAATTGTGCCCCCTAACCCCTACTTTTCGTTTCATAATTTTATTGCGTATAGTTTAAATAGCCATATTTGAAAATCTTATAAAATCCTTGTTATTTTTTCATAGTTTTTGAAAGAAAAAAGGTGCCAATATTAAATGTATGAAAAATCTAGAGAGAATCATTTCCCGCTAAATTTTCAATTGATTATATCTCAAAAACAAGGACACTGACCTGTCATTTTTTTCTACTTTTTAAGTTTCATTATTTATATACTATCGATTTATAACAGTCTTTTAAAAAGCTTATTATTTTGGAACAGATGAGCAAATATCCTTAAATATTTAACTTACAGTGCTCAGTAGGAAGTACATGTAAATGTTAACACAAATCTAAGTCAGATCTTAAATATAATGTAACATTGTTCACAATCATTTTGTTTGTACTATTAAATTATTTTTGTTGTTTATTATACCGCTACTTACATTTTAGGAGTTGTGAGTTTTTATTGTATGATGTTCTATGTAACTTTTCTCAGCCAACTGATTTAGATAAAAAGAGGGAGGTTTGATCACAATAAACAAGCTTAACTGGCAAAATGTTCATGTCCCAAGTCAGTAACCTCGTTAGTAATTATCTTTCGTCATATTATACTGTAATATTTTTATTTTGAAAAAAATTGCTGTCAATGGCAGATGTTAAATTTATTCTCCATTTTCCCAACCTTGAATGCAATACATTTTAAGCTAGACTTATTGTATAGACACCTCTCTAAATGTTGAACTTTAAATGTCTTTTTGTTTGTGTGTTTTGTGGTTGCTGTCTCAGACAAATAGCCCACACCTCCTTTTTTTTCATTTAAAAATTGAAATTTGCTATTATTAATGCATTTGCAAAGAAAAATACTGATTTTGTTATTCTCTTGATGTATTTGAGTAAGGAAGATGTGTGTTTTAGTCATTTGCCATGATTTACATTCCCATTATTTTTTCTACTCACGAAAAATATATTGCTCTCGAAACTAGCTGGTTTACAGTATTCAATTTTGTAACTAATTGTAACAGCTGTCGTACTGACTGATACTTATTTGATGGTAATTATTTCCCTAATGTGTGCCATACCATAAATTTTAAAGGCATATGTAGTTTTAATATCTCTTGGAGCTGCTTCAGAAAACACTGAAAACATGTCCAGGAAATCGTCAAATGACATGTCACCAGATCCATCTTCAGAAAACACTTTACAGATTCTTTCTTTAAATGGATTCTCCTGAAAAAAAAGAAATTCTTATTGAAATTAATTTTTTTATTCTAAAAACAGTTAAATCACAGTGTACAATAGACTACCCTGCCTATTATGAAGAGGTTATATTCTTCATCAATGTAATATCAGTAAGTTGTTTTGCTATGTTTAGTATCTGTTTCAAGAAATATAATGATGAGAGTATATCTCAACAAAATCAATCAGAAGTCCAACAAAATGGTAAATACTATATTAAGTAGATATTGAAAGAAAATTGGTTTTATACTTTTGTAAATTCTAACAGTCTGAGGATGATATCCATGATAAAAGGACTCAGTTGGTGCGATCAGGGTGCATCCCGTAGATGAAAGTGTTCATGAAATATTGAGTCTATGAAAAATTAAGAGTCTTTAGGAGAGTCCTGTTGCTGCAACTGGAATGGACCACACATTATCCACACTCACATGAATTAAACAATAAGTCCTAGTTATTATCTGTCATTATGTCGAACAGATGTAGTTTTAAGACTTAACTGGAACAAATTAATTTATGATTAAAATTAACACACACATGGTTTGTATAGAAATTGATTGAGTTTTTATTATTTATTATATAATTATTATTTATCATAGAAATTCTTGGAAATTAAAATTTTTCAGCTACATGTATAGAAAGGATTCAAATGCTTCTTGTTCAAATATACTTTTAATATTCACTGTATAAAATATATACCTTGATCTCGGTCATTTTCTCTACTTCAGGTAAAGGAATTCTAAATGAGTTAGTTTTTCCATCTCTCATATCTTCAGGAACATTTCCTGGTGATAACATGCGATAACGGTTGAATATTCTGAAAAAATTGTTTGAATATGCATGTGATATTATCTTACTTAATTCTTTTATTATTTCTTTCTAATAAAAACAGGTCAGCACTGTGAACAAATGTGTTTGTTGATGATTCACTCTGAAATACATGTATATCTCCATATATCCAAAAGATATTATATGACCGGGTTGCAAATTATATTGTTATCAGCTTAAATCACCATCAGTCACAATGTTTGTTCTTAGCTTATAAATCAAATACCATCATGCATCATTTTTTCAACAAATTTACCCTGTTTGTACTTTACTCACAATTTCCACTGTTTCATCCAATCCTTTTCTTCAAACTAGAGGCTCCAAGGAGCCTGTGTCGCTCACCTGAAATTTTTTTTACAATTGATGCATAAAATAATGCTACCATTATACTTTTGCTTTAGTTTCAGAGATATAAGCCAAAAACTGCTTTTTATCCCTATGTTCTATTTTTAGCCATGTCGGCCATGTTGGTTGGCTGGCAGGGTCAAAGGACACTTTTTTTAAAACTAGATACCCTAATGATGATTGTGGCTAAGTTTGGTTAAATTTGTCTCAGTAGTTTCAGAGTAGAAGATTTTTGTAAAAGATTACAAAAATTTACGAAAAATTGACTTTAAAGGGCAATAAATCCGGATCCTTAAGGTTTCAATTGACAATTTTGGTCATGTTGACTTATTTGTAGATCTTACTTTGCTGAATATTATTGCTGTTTATAGTTTATCGCTATCTATAATAATATTCAAGATAATAACCAAAAACTGCAAAATTTCCTAAAAATTACCAATTCAGGGGCTGCGAGCAACCCAACAACGGGTTGTCTGATTCGTCTGAAAATTTCAAGGCAGATAGATCTAAACCTGATAAACATTTTTACCTGATATCAGATTTGCTCTAAATGCTTTAAATTTAGTATAAATTAATACTGACTTAATTCGAATTCTGTCTGCATGTTGTGGTTTTTAATATTGTGTATGAGTTTTATAAAATTTGAATGAGGTAAACTTAAGTTGGAGTGTGGAAACAAAAATAAAAATCTGATTTTCAAATTAAAACGGGTTATAGCTCTAGAACCGTATGTGACTCACTGCCCAAAGGAGTTGGTTCACCAACTCATAATTTTGGCCCTAAAAACCTGATTTTTCTTAACTGCAATAAAGTTGTGAAAAGTATATCAAAACATATGTTAAAATGTCCCAATTGTTTCAGTTATAAAAGATTTTTGACCAATGAAGTCATTAGTGATGTATTTCTGATGTCATAAATTTAGGTGAATTTATGAACTCCTGATTTTTGACATAAATTGGGAAAATTTATGTTAGTTTTCTGAAAAATTAATAGTGGGGCCACCCCTCACCCCCAAATATTTCAAATATACCATATTCTCTACTTTTCAATCAAAATTTTAATGGGCGAGCTGTGGCGCCACATATCAAATCATGTTAAAAAATGTGATGAATTTCTAAACAATTGGACTAAAATGAAATCAATACCTATTTAGGCTAATATACTTATAATATATATGAAGCAGATATACATTTTTCATATTATACTTCTCAAAAATTATACATTTAGCAATACATACACAGTAAATTTACTCGAACAATTGAAATTTTCAAAATACATCTTTTCAGGGCCGTTTATTGGGGTTACTGGCTCTACGTCTTTGAACCATGTACATGTAATGTAAGAATTGTGAAAGTTTCACAAAATTCTGTTCAGCCATAAAGGATCAGTACAAGAATTGACAGAATACAAAAGTTAGACAAAAGGATAATTAGATGGACACTAGCATCACTTCATATAGCATAAGCTTGAATAACCAGGGTATAAAATAGTGCATGTTCAAAAATGTAAGGTTAAAAAAAGTTGAATTCTTTTGCAGCAGCCACATTTGAGTATGGTATTGAAACTGATAAATTTTTTTATTATAATCTTAACATAAATCAGTTTTAAAAATACTCTGGAAAAATAACCTAAGGAAAAACAACCAGATTGTGAACCTTTCAGCATCGACATGTATAAATTATAAAAGACTTACCTTAAAATTTCTTTTCTTGTGAAAAATGTACAATCCTAAAAAATAATTAAATTTAAGATTTAAACCATGTTCACAGGCATGACAGGATAACCATTTATTTTGTGATAATTCTTATATGATTTGCATATTAGGAAATACGTTTATATTATTGGTCGAGAGGGCTTCCGGTTGTGGCTCTTGACGTTATTTATTTTTTGATAGACGTTGACCGAACTTCTTTCTGTAACCAATTAACAAGATGGGGGGCGATAATAACACAAACCAGCTCGATGTTAAAAATATTCAATGTAAAGATGAACGCCAAGTGAAAATATTTATTTTCACTTCATGTTCATCAATAAATTAAACAATAAACACAAAACATTCATTTGAATGATGATTAGATATTTTTGTCATGTTTGTAGTTTATTTTTTTCAGACAGCAAATTTCATGAAGTACTTTTTTTTTAAGTTTACCAAAAAATATATTCATCATGTTCATGTGTCAGGCCAATTCAATGACACAAATATAGAATTTATGTGTGATATATAGAGGTTACGAGTCGGAAAGTTAAATTCCTTATCTCCAATTTTGAAGAATTATAAGGATTAGGCCACACCAAATACATTTCTATTTCTTCGGATTCTTTCCTTTGAAAAATGGTAGCGAGAGCGAAATTTTTTCATTTTTTTTTCAAAGTTTGATTTTTGACAGGCAATAAATTTTTTACCAGAGAGCATTATTATTTTTTGAATTTTTTTTTTTAAATCTATGAAAAGAATTTTTACGCAAGCGAGCGATCAGAAATTTACATCTAGTTTCAGTGCTTCATATTTTATATATCTCATATCCTAGTTCTTATATTGCCCTACTTTGCTTCTCAATTTGTTCTCTGACATACAGTTTAAACTTTTCACAACATTTCCAAGTATAAAATGATTAATTTGTAGCAAAACCTTTAATGTTGTGTAGTCTGATCAAATAAATAAGATCCTGTTGAACATCAAAAAGTGCAACAGATTTGAATAGGCATGCATCCATGTTTAATGTAAGTTATAATTGATGCGTTGAATGTTTTTTAAATTAACTATGCAAAGCATAAATGGATGTATAAAGCATGTATATACATGTACATTCATAAAAATTTGTGTATACAACAAGCTGAAAATTAATAATGGACTGTCCTTCATAAACCACACCAATTTATACCATTCAAATGAACCTGTCAGATGCTACATGTATATACTAACTAAACAAAAGGAAAATTTCAATACATTCCACTTTAGTCATTGCTTTCCTGTAGAATTTAATGACAATCAAATCAAATTTATAAATATATATATATAAGTACATGTACGTCTGAATCAGTGACAACTCTACAACAGATTTATCCATCAGATCACCAGCAGTGATGGTGATACATGGCTGTGTACATTCTGTATATACAACTCGTCTACACATCAGCCCAACAATGTTAGATCTGTAAATTTGCTTTCGCAATTTTTTTCGCAAATTTACAGATCTAACATTGTTGGGCTGATGTTTAGACGAGTTGTATATATATATATATATACATAAACAAGTCCAAATTGAAAACAACGTTCAAAGACTACAGTGTACTATATCTGCTTTTGGATTCTCTTTTATTCTTATGCACATGATGCATGTTATATTGTCATAATTTAAATCTTTCAATTCGGTTGTGTTGTTGCTTTGTTGTTTGATCTTGATAGGTATGCCTTTGCAGACGAGGATAAGTCTGTTTAGGGGTTTACGATTCTTATGGGATGGTAGTAACAGCTGGTCTAAAAATTTCCTGGGTCGTAATTGTAGTTTGATGTTATAAATGTTTGTGTTCTTGCACGGAGCACTTCCAAAAAATCGGTAAAAAAATTGTCCAAATCATATTCTACAAATATTTCACTCATGTCTTACGTTAAGAATTAATATTGTAACAACAATGTTAGAACATGAATATTAGGTCTAGATCGTTTTTTATGTCAATTTCCGTGTCTTTATGGCATTACTTTCAAACTCACAACTGATCAAAATATTTGTTTCATAAATTTAAAGATGGACGGGCGCGGCTCCATACAGGACGCAGGTTTTTATAAAAAGTACTTTTATCTGGTTGACCTTTCACAACACATGGGAAATCCGACAAACAAGGTATTAATTTGGCATGGCCTTAAACATATTTTTAAAGGCGTTTAATCCTATAATACATACATGTATAGTCAACATTCCTAATTACATGTACATTGTATTTCGAATGAAAAGTTACATGCAAGCATAGAACCAATGATATACATGTGTTGACTGTGGTTCGTGACAACCTGGCAGTATTCAGTATGTTCAGAGCATTTGGGTATTTATCTCATCCTGTTGGAAACCAATCAAGAATTGGCACAGCTACATGTACTCTGCAAGCTTAATATAAATAAGAAGACTTAGTATGAGTTCCAATAAGACTCTCTATCCAAGTCACAATGTATAAAAAGTTAACAATTACAGGACAAAGTACGGCCTTCAACATTGAGACTTGGCTCACACCTACATTTTGTAACAGCAAGCTATAAAGGGCCCCAAAATGACTAGTGTAAAACAATTAAAACAGGAAAAACAACTGTCTCATCTACATGTATATACAAAACAAGAAATGAGAAACACTTATTAACCACACCAACAATAATTTGACAGTGCTATATCTACCGCTGTATCAAAGCCAGTATTGTCTATTGGTATCCACAATCACAGGCACATGAGTTCTGTCAAAAGTAATAAAATATGGGCAATGGGAAGAAAGTAGTGTCCATGTATAAAAAAAAAGAGATTTTAGGCAGAACGTATTCATACAAATGGGTCTTATTAATTAGAGACAAGAAGAAACAAATAAGCGACAAGAAGAAACAAATTAGCGACAAGAAGAATAATTTAGCGACAAGAAATATAATTTAGTGACAAGTAAACAAATTTAGCGTAAAAAATCTAAACATGCTAAATATCAATTAATCTAAATAAATAGATTTTGAAACATTCATCGAAATATCTTTTTTTAAATGCTCGATACAAGCGTATAAAATTAGGTTTTTTTCCTTAATTTATCAAGGATATGTTATGAAAGATAATATACCTTTAGTTTACAGCATACTGTTTATAGTATATAGATGAATGAATCAATATTTATGTAGAGTCGGCATGGTTGGTGTTAGAGTTAAGATTATAATCAAATTATAAATTAATACAATCTTGATTTATTTCAGACTCAAAAGGACAATACATATATATAAATATATGACACAAATTTTTCTGTCTTAACAGGATAAAAGGTTCAAAAAAAGTATATGTAGACTCATGAATGTTTGGATAAAAAAGGGTGGTATTTTTTTATTTCTTTAAATTTTTAATTTCCATTTTTCTCTATTTTTTATGGATCCTAAGTATAATCAGATGATTTTTTTTTCTATAAATCTATTGTTTTAATAGTAAATAAACTTTATTGTCGCTATTATTTTCTTCTTGTCGCTAATTAGTGAGACCGATACAAATACAGATATAATGGACTTGTCCAAGGCTTTTGACTGCCTACCCCATGACCTCCTCCTACTAAAATTAAAATCCTATGGTGTCTCCGCTTCTTCTCTTAAACTTTTGGAAAGCTATTTAACTAATAGAAAACAGTGTGTTAAAGTAGGTACTAATTCAAGCTACTGGCAAACAATGTTTAAAGGGGTGCCACAAGGGTCGATATTAGGGCTAACATTATTTAATATCTTTTTAAATGACATTTTCTTTTTTATTCATAAAAGTGAACTTTATAATTATGCAGATGATAACACCCTTTCATACGCATATAAAGATTTAGATAAATTAATTAATACTCTAGAAGATGAAAGCAAAATTTTGATAAATTGGTTCTCAATAAATAAAATGAAAGCAAATCCAGAAAAATTTCAAGCAATAGCTGTAGGTAAAAAAACTAAAGACAAAAACCTAAAATTTAAATTAGAAGGTAATGAAATAGAATGTGAAGATAACGTTAAACTTCTAGGCGTAACAATAGATTTTAAACTAAATTTCAATGAACATGTCTCTATAATATGTAAAAAAGCATCCAAACAGTTTCAAAATGTAAATGTATTAAAAAGAATAGGAAAACACCTGACTAAACTCGGAAAATTAACAATATATTATTCTTTCATAATGTCCAACTTTAATTACTGCCCACTAGTTTGGCACTTTTGTGGGGAGGTTAATACAAAAAAGATAGAGAAAATTCAAGAGAGAGCACTAAGGTTTATCTATGAAGACTATTCAGCAAGTTATGAAGATCTACTCTGCAAATCAAAATTACCATCTTTAAAAATAAGAAGAATGCGATCATTGGCTATTGAAGTTTTCAAAATTATTAATGAAGATTGTCCTGTTTATCTCCATGATTTAATACACTTAAATGAAAACACTTACTCTTTCAGATACCAGAATACAGCCGACCTACCACATGTAAGAACAACTGCATACGGCCTACAATCTTTAAAGGTATGCAGGTGCTAAGCTTTGGAATGAGCTGCCAGATGTGCTACGTAAGCAATCATCTTTAAATCAATTCAAGAACTTGATAAATTTTTGGTCTGGCAGCTCATGCCAATGATTTGCCTGCAAAACCAGTTAATTTCTGTTCATTATTTTTGGTTTAATGCTTTATTTTCAGCATGGCAATTTTATTTTATTATCGTTACTATAGTGCTTCTGCTGCTTTGTGTTAGTTTTATTAACTAACTAATCTATATGTGCTTTTAATGTGCAAACCATATTATTTTTGCGTTTGTGCTTTTATCTCACAAGTGCATGTTTCAGTGTGTGTTTAACTTGTAAGATGCTTTTAAGAACTTTTGTGCTGCATGTTTATATACTGATATGAACTCTTGCTTTATATGTTTAATTTATGTGTGCATGACTTGATATGTATGTTTTGTTTTATTTGTTGCTCTGTCGGTTTTAAAAGCTCTTCAGAGCTTATGTTTTATACTTGTATTTGCACATACCGACTCTAAATAAAGCTTTATGTCTTATGTCTATATGTTAACTACATGTACATGTACTAATGACTAATGTATTCCAAAAAAATTATTATGACGTTTTGACTTTTGTAAGGTTTTTTGATAAAAAAAAATTGGCGCCTTTCTTAGGAAGGCGTAACAGAAAAAAAAAATTAAAAAATAGCCTTTCTAGACCGCATAATTATTTGGACTAGTACTATAATGATGTAGCATAAATTTGTGCATCTCAACCATTTAGCAGTTTAGGACGACGATACTCGGATTCCCGGTCAATATAGATAAATTACTATGCAAGCTTAATTGAAACCTGATATGCATCTAGTTGATCCTCTGTGAAAGTTGATATTTTGTTGCCCATGTTACATCATTTAAAAAAAAAACACTGATTTTTCAACTTTTCACAGTAAGTAATCAGTTTTTCATCGAAAATCAGATGACTTCCGCTTTTGAAAAAACTAAAACTTTGTTGAATAGGATACACACAGTTATATTTCCGGATGTCTAATAGGTGTCATCTTAGTCCTATAATATAAGACTTCGGAGTTTCATATCTCATTTACATTCAACGTTTTTTATCGGATATTTTTTTTTTTACTATCAATGTTGAAACCGAAAACGTTGAATGTAAATGATATGAAACTCCGAAGTCTTATATTATAGGACTAGAGTACTAGTGTCAAGCTATCCAGCAATTCTCATCCTGCAATTCTCTTTATAAAAAGCTATCCTGCAATTCGTCATCCTGCAATTGCGTTTGGAAAACTACTTGAGCGACAATTTTCTTTTTCTTTAAAATCATAGTTTTTGACTTTTTTGTTCGAAAACAAGATTTATATAGAAAATCAAAGATTTTTATATCCCATTAATGAGGGGCGCAAATGGGGGGTGGGGTATCTGCACGGAAGAACGCGAAATAAAATTGCCAGACTAAAATCAACTAAAACACATCCCAGGGATTTTGTATTTTAACGTCATGGACAGTCAAAGAAGACATGACTTGTGCAATGCCAAAAATAAATGTATCGACAGGCAGTCAATGTCGTAACAGAGACATATAATACAATTGTATTATATGTCTCTGGTCGTAACTACCATTGAGACAAGTGAGCGTGTATTTGTTTATGGTAATTAAATACGGAATATAGTCATTTTTATTCTGTCTCAACCTTAATTTCTATAACTTGACATCGTTCCTTTTAAATTATATTTCCCAGTTATAACTCAGCATCTCACCGGGTTTCTCGATTACATTAAACTAGTAACCGGTAATCATCATGGATCTCCGGTTAAAACAGGCTCTTGCAGAAAAAGGAAAAGCGATACTGGAGGTGAGGAAAGAATAATTCTAGTAACTAATGGATGCTATTTGTGATCACAACAGGTGTTAAGAGTTCCAGTATTAACAATCGAATAATACCCCCTCATTATTCGATTGTTGATCTAAAACGATTTGACAAAACCTCTGTAAGTAGCACATACACAGACATTAATACTGGTATTCATTATGATTTTGTTATCAGTAAATTAAAATCACACTTAATATTATTTTTATATACATATGCACATTCATGGCTCTACAATTTGTAGATACCTGTTTCATGGCATTACACACGGTAATGTTTTCTCTGACTGTTAATGACGTCTTTACACTTAATCCGTTTGTCGTTGGATGTGTACTGATTGATATGTTAGTCTCTTATGCATGATTTTTTTTTTATTTTTTAGTTGTTATTATATTTGAACAAGGTGTCAGTAACTGCGAGTACTCTCAGATTTGTACTTAGGGTCTTTTTGTTGTGGGATGCATAAGTACCCTGTCAAGTCCACTCGGTGTTTTTGTTAGATGTATATTCTGCTTTGTATCGATCTGATGAAATTGTTCAACCAACTGATTTTTATAGTTTGTTCTTATGTTGTACTGTTACACCACCGTCCCGGGTTAGTGGAAGGGTTGGCGCGCCCTCAAACTAGTTTAACCCCGCAACATTCTGTATGTGCCTGTCCCAAGCCAGGAGTCTCTAAATTCAGTGGTTGTCGTTGGTTGCTGTATATCATATTTGTTTTTCGTTCATCATTTTTACATAAATCAGGCCGTTAGTTTTCTCGTTTGAATTGTTTTACATTTTTCACTTCTGGGCCTTTTATAGCTGACTATGCGGTATGGGTTTTACGCATTGTTTGAGGCCGTACGGTGACCTATAGTTGTTAATTTCTGTGTTATTTGGTCTCTTTTGAAGAGTTGTCTCATTGGCAATCATACAACATCTTCTAAATTTTATATGTCTAAGTGAATAATTATTGGACATTTCGCATAGAGATGAAAATAAAACATAAACATCTTTACCTGAACGGATATTTCAGATGTTATCAAAGCTTGCTGTCATGTCTTTTAAACCGTCGAACAACAATCATATATCATCCTATATATGTTTGATCTTGATCAATACTGCATTGAAATACTGATATCTATAATTTCATTTACTCAAAGACATCCGTTTTTAGCGATGCCATATAAATTGATATTGTTAAGGTTTTTATGTAACAAATAAAGTACTGTCATATTTGTCAAATTGTTTGTCATAGTTTGCAAATTTCTTCATTTAGTACCTTAAAAAATAAAAAAAAATAAATCTAACAATACGAAATGAAATAACAAATTTTTTAATTTGGTATGTCCGAATGTATTTTCCGGGTATACATATAATCAATCAATTTATATGTTCTATTCTATCAATTCTAATCCTTAATATAACTTAATATATCCTATGATAAATCGGTAAAATTCGGAATAAGCTACAGTGCACCAGTATGAATAGCCTACTAATAAAAAATACGACAAAAGAAAAATGGGCAATCAAAACTACTGACGTCAATTTTCTCATTAATTAAATAGGGAAGCGGCCATCAGAATTTTGTAAAATTCATCAAAGATACCAGGCTCAATATGTAGTATCAAGACGAGCGTTCGGTTTACATAATCACACCAGTAGCACTTTGATCAGAATTGTTGGAAGGCCAAATCATATACAAAGTTGAACAGCATTAAAAATCAATACTACGAAAGAAAATATGCTAAATAAGGCTTAGGCACCTATTCCTAGGGGTAGATAATCCTTAATGTGTAGAATAATTCAACATTTTATCAACAGGGAATTTACTGAAAAAACATAAATCAATGATATCATTATACCAAACAATAGTGCTGACTGTAAGCAAGTGACCATGCTACTTAGTATAATATTTCAGCCAGCTAATACAATTTCGTCTATTTATATGAGGTTTATTTTTTTATTTATATTTCAGTGTGTGCACGGTTTGTGAAGTTTCCCCGGTGCTCTCTGTCATCTTTCGTTACATCGGTTATTTGTAAGTATAAACGTTAATTATTCAAAATGAAAACATTCACGATTTTAGTCCATAAGCAATACTTTAACTCACTTATTTACACTTTAAGTGTAGTACATATCATTAAATTGAAATGGGAAATAATTCCAAGTCGAGCAACGGATGAACTTCATTAAGTCGCAAGTCCCCCGATTCCAGCGCTTATGTCTTGACAGAAAAATAGATTCATCACTGAGGAATAACCGTATTATTTAAATTAAGAAAGTTTGAACTTTAATTCAATAAGTATTTTGCTATTCCATCTACGAGATGCTCCGAATAATATCACTTTCGAAAAATCTTAAATGTAATGCACGCTGCCTGTCAATCTTTTGTTTATTTTGCATTTTATTTTTGACATAATTTACTTAATGAAAACCTTTTGTTCAATTTTAGGTTGTTTTCTTATCGAATATGTTGATTCTGTTGGTATAGAAATTGTTCCTATTACAATGTTTCTGATGTACCTTTATGACTGTATAAGTATTTAATTGAATTGTATAATAATAATGAAAGGAATTTTAATTTATTAATGAGAGTTGAACACTTTTTTGGGAAAAAAAATCAAGCGAGAACAATGTTTGCCAAAACCAGAGTTTAATCATATCAAATACATACTTAATGAACATGTTTTCCATCATGATACGTTTACTGTTACGACCGACCGGTAGGACCTTAGTTTAATGCTTTCTTGGTGCATTGTTGTGGGAATCTTAGTGAAATGCAAGTGAAGTAATAAATGTTCACATCGACTTTTGTCTTTGGTAGCGTGGTACTCTTGTATTCCGTATAACACCTTTATATATATAAGGGATAGTGCTGTACAATATTTTAGCCTGTGGATGAGTGTGGTTTTTATGCTTGATAACTGTGAATAAATACTATTATGAATAACAGACTTAGATAATATGTTTAACTTTTTGAGAAGCATTTAAATATCAAGAATACATATATGATTAATAACTTTACAGTGTAAAAATCAGGCATTTTAACAAACTCAAGACAATTGATAGCAGAAAAATATGCCCGGAAAGTTGTCAATGATCGTTAACTAAGTAAAAACTTAACACTAAAGAAATAGGTATAAAGTCTAACTTTTAAAAACATTTTCTATGGGTAACTTGTAAAGAAGTAAACAAACCGAACGTATACGGACCTAGTCGCCCCTAGACATGGGAAAATCGTCTGCTTGGTAAATTTGATACTTGGTTATTTAGTTTGGTAACTGGAAACTAGACAAAAACAACAGCTTTGGAATATGGAGTAATATTGTGTTAAAGTCTTAATTGAAATTTCCGTTCTATTTATACCTCGGTTGACCAATTTACCGATTTGATTTACCTTTTACCATAAGTTACTTTGGGAATACCTAAATTACAAAAACCGGAAATGGTAGTTTTCAAACTTTGATATGTTCGGCAATTTGGTAAAGGTTGTCATGCCTCATTTAAAATGAATAACTAAGAGGCGCTCCAAATGAAAAAAAAAGAAACAAAGTCACACGCCGGCAGATCTAACTGTAGCCAAATCTGACGATGTTTGTTGATTGAAAGGAAGGCATGATGAAATGTTTAGAAACGATTAAACTGGATTTTCACATAGTATTATAGGTAAATTTAACAACAACTTAGTGCATACACACAAGAAATATACACAGCTATTAACCAGAACACTTTAAACTATGTAAACATAATTAAAAGGAATTGTGCTTTTGGGGATAATTTTCATTTCGTAGAACGAAATTGACCACAAGAATTTAGCAATTTATGAAAAGCACTACATTGTCATATTAATTTATGGTTGTATGTGTTTTGTAGTTGAAGTCGTGAGAGTTGTATCCCTTTGTGTAATATGTCACGTGCTATAATCTGTCTCTTCTAAATAAACGTGCTATGGCAGTAAATGTGTGTTTGTTGCTCTCAAGCAAATATAAGTTTAGCGGCATGGGGAGGCAAGTATACATGGTATATGTCCCCCATGTACGAAATAAGCTGGAGGACTTCAAAACGATCCCGTTTAGTGTATTGTATGTGAGCTGTTTTCCCAAAAGATGATGAATCAACTTCTAAAGTTCTAGACCACGAGGCTGCTGGCACCATTATTAAATTACGACTACGTTAAAATATTGGAATTTTCGTTCAGTAAAGTATAGCCATGATAGCGGTACCATGCATTTGACAACAGACCAGATTTTTGGATCTTTCTGTTTCATGTAAAATGTGGATGTTGAGGTGGTGTTTCCAATATTCAGAAATCAACTTTGGATTTTTTTTTGTCAACAAAAAGACAACTGTACATTTTTTGTAAGATTTAAAGAACTGTTATTAAACTACATATATATCATCGAGAGCTTTTGCAATTGTTTATTTGTCATCTGATCTTGAATGTTTCATTTGGACTCGATAGAAATGTCTACAACAACAAACAAACTTTAAACCCGTATTGGACATTAAGGAATATACAGCCGTGTTTGTTTATATGTGCAGAAAACTGAAATGTGACACCCCTATCATATTTCGAAAATTGTTGCTTAGTAATTGGATTTTTCTTTAAGACCTAGTCGGCCTGACCTATATATTATATTTGCAATGTGTATTTAGCAGGCAAAATGTATACATCTAACCGTTTTGAACGATTAAGAAATTCTACTACAGAGATGGAACGTGTGATATTTATCTCTTCGTACACTACCAAGTTACAAGGAAAACAAGGACTATAATTTCAAACATTTAATTATGAATTCAATTTGTCTCAAGTTTTTTTTAATAATCATCTGGTATGTGTGTATTGTGTATTCACCAAATTCCAGTACACAGTTGGACTGATTTGGTAGCGGATTGTCAGTAGCGTTGCGATTATAGTCATTAATAAAACTGGAGCTTTTCATATGTTTCATATTTATTTTTTTGTGAATGTGAAGTAGGAGAGATTGGACATGTTAGAAAGGGAGAATTAGTCGTATATTCTGTTACTGGCATATTCTTTAACAAATTGTCAGGTCTTTTTTTTAAAGAAAATGTAAATAAGAAAGAAGTCCTTCTTGAGCTACAAAACTTACTTATTCTATATTGTTACTGACATTTAGTAAAGGACAATATTATATATTCCAAATGAGTCTCACAACACATTTCCATGTTGATCAAATTTAAACCTTTTCAATTTAATGATAACTTTATGTTAAGAACACATTTTACCACAAACTTGCAGTATTAAAAGATATATTAGCAATTACTTGACTCTTTGTAAATCTGTCTTTTAGAATCGAGAAGAGGGGACTCATTGTCCTTCCAATATAATTTCATAATACATTTTGTTTTTAAAGGAAATATAATATTTTATGATTTATATATAATACACTGGAAAAACCTGAAGTTTTAAAAATGTAAAAAACTAAGGGACAGCAGTTATTGATCAGCAAAAGCAATATAACACAAAGATTCTAATAAGAAAGACCTGGAGTCAGCCTCCATCCCACATAAAAAAATTATAATAACAAAAAAACACATACAAACTTAATCCGCCCCTGTTCTATTTTCTATTGTAATGCATTATGATATGAATTGATATATAATAAAGAATGAAATAAATAATATATCAGCTTTAATATATATCCTAATAATCCTATATAAACAGTGTTTAAAGAACATGCAAATGATCAATCTAAATAAAAGAAATATTTGATTGAATACTTAATTGATTTTTTTTTTAAATTTAGTAAAGGTTCGAATGAAAGGAGTTACATAAATGCAGGTGCATTCGCTACTTAATTTAAAGTCAGTAATCCAATGTTTTCGTCTTTGTTTTTTTTTATCCTTGTCCAAAATTGAATGCACATGGAAATTAAGAAAATGTTTTTCCTAATGTGCCTAAAAAAAAAAAAGAAGATCTGCTTCTAATCTTGATCTTTTCTTCGATATTGACACAGATGAACGACTTCAAATGATATCTATGACAATAGAGATGGTGAGGTCTTCAATAACAGGGGTTTGCTCCTGACACAAAAATTGGTCCAATAAGGTTATGAGGATAAGCGACTTAAATAAACACTTCATAAGTGATCAACTAGACTTAGGAGCTTAGTAATTGCTCAGTAAAATTTATGAAAGAGGACACAAGTTTGTTGTAATCAAATTCTCCTACAGCTTTCAACCCAGGTCACTGACTGTTCACAAGAGGATTCCACACATGTTAAAGTTGTTCATCTGCTGTTACAAAATTGTTTGAGGATTTTTTGTCTGCAAAATTTAGTCGCCAATATTGCAATCTGGCTATTTGAGACTTTGACCTATTTTTACTACTAATGAACTACTTTTTGTGGTAATAATATAACTCGATTCTTCATAATGTAATTACTGTATTGGTATAAAAGAATAATGTCCATGAAAATATTTTGTAATCAAATGATGTCCTTTTGGGCAATATTTAATATTGAAATACTGCCTAGGACGATATTCTATCATGAATATGTTATTACGACAAAAGAAATTCATTTAACAATAATAATACCAGAATCATCCATAACATAGCTTTTATTTATACTGTGATCTATATACATGCAATTGTTATTCGTTAAGTTTCCCAAATGATATGGGTGCAGGATTTTCTCGGTTTGTTAAAGACCCATTGGTGGCCTTCGGCTGTTTTCTGCTTTTGGTCGGGTTGTTGTCTCTTTGGCACATTCCCCATTTCCATTATAGAACGAGGATGTAGGAAACTACAGGTCACCATATAGTCTTCAATGATGAGAAACATAAACTGACAGCAGGCAAACTTTAAAGGCCCTTCAATTGCATAAAGTGGAACAATTCAAAAGGAAACAAATAACATTAACCATAAAACACTTCTGGCTGGTAGCAACCAACAACTACTGCTGAACTACAGTCCAGTACAGGGTTCTTAATTTTCCCCATGAACTAATTGAAGAATGATAGTATAAGGACCAATATTTATGTGGTGTAATATGGCTGACACGTATTTTAACCCATGTGGAAACATTGTTTGAAATGGGATTTTTATTGTTTAGTTTTTATTTCTTTGGGTTGCAGTCTTATTGAGGTTAATAACACTTTAATTGTCCCCCGATCGACATGTTGCGGGGGACATAGAAATACCTGGTGTCCGTCCTTCCGTCCTGTCTTGTTAGCGCCCTTACATGTACACTTTTAGCCAGATTTTTATTAAACTTACATCATAGATTTATATCAGCAATGTCTCTGATGAGTTTGAAAAATTAGTGACGATCAATTATTTTTAAGAGTTATGCCCCTTGGAAACATTCATTATATGGAAAATTTTATCATTAGTACCGAGTACTCTCCATGTGTGCAATTCTTGACAGATTTTTATGAAGTTTGTATCATAGGTTTATATCAGCAATGTCTCGGACGAGTTCAAAAATCATTGCTGATCAATCATTTTTAACTCTAAGAAATATTAGTTATATGGAAAATGCATTGTTAGTGCTAACATGTGTATAATTTTTGCCAGATTTTTATTAAACTTATATACTGTGAAAGTACTTTTATTCGTGGTCATCAATTTTCGTGGTTTGAAAAAAAGTTACATGTTCGTGGGTTCTCAAATTCATGGATTTTAGTTTTCTGAAGAAGAAAAAATGAGTGAAGAATTTGAAGCCATCAGAAAACAAAAATTTTTGAGAATAGTCATATGTTGTTTGATAATAATTTGTGGGACATTGCAAAATAAGGTGTTCATTTTCACTTACTTGATTGTCTTTCATTACTGACAACATTCATCATTTTTTTATGAAATAATTGCTTTATCAAAGATTTATAACAGTAATGTCTCAGACAATTTTGAAAATATTAAAGTGCCAATCAAACATACAGACTACCAATTAAATCTAATGAAAAAATGAACATGCTGTGTTTAGAATGATAAAAAAACACTTGAAACACCAATTCCTGTATTTAGATTGGTTGATTTCTGAGTCTGATTATGATAATCATGATCAAATTTTTTTTTCTAAAAGGCCTATAATTATCGTCCTGGTACCTGTTTTGACGCGGACCAGAAATGACGCACCGATTTAGTTTTCGGTTTTATATTTCTAAACAAAAGCCGTGACGTCATCAACATTTGCTGTTCATAACGTTATGGTGAAGGTCGTCTTACTACAACGAAGATGCCTAAAACTCCGCCCAGAAAGGTAATTATTACTTAAAATATTATAGACAATGTAATTTCCGCCATTTTATTAAGGTCAAAAACATCCTACCTTTCCCCGAGTGATTATCAGTCCTATATCCACTTTGGTCAATAAAAGTATGTAGCCGTCTGCTTCCTCATTTTGTGTTTTTCAAGTCACGTGACTGTCATGTGATGTGTTTTTACATTTTAGCGGGAATCACTGTAGAACAAATGATCGTCGCTTATATAATTTTCTATGGTTTATCGACTTTTTTCATTCGATGTATGAAGTATACATTTATAATTGTATTATTGCCAATGCTGTTTTATTAATAAAATTACTTTTTATTGTCAAATATATTGGAAGATATATTACTTTCATAAATTTTGAACAATTATATATTAAATTTGAATAAAATTATAGGTAACAATTAAATTGAGATTAAAAAAATAATTTTTATTTTTTTTTTATTTTCAGAAATTTACTAAAGAGTACAGAAAATATTCACCATCACAATTGAATAATGCATATCAGATAGTAAAAGAACAAGGCATTCCTATCCGGACAGCGGCACGTACATATGAAGTACCTGAAGCTACTCTACGACATAGACTGAGTGGCTATGTAAATCCTGAAGCTGTCAAGTCCGGACCAGCACCTTTATTTAATGAAGAAGATGAAGCAGATCTTGTTAATCACTTGAAGCTCATGGCTAGAGTGGGATATGGTTACAGCAGGTCAGAAGTAATAGATATTGCAACAAATTATGCCATTTACAAAGGATTAAGGGACAGTGAACATCCATTATCAACAAAGTGGTATAAAAACTTCATGGCTCGTTGGCCAGATTTAAAAATCATTAAACCAAGAAGTCTTGAAATGCAGCGTGCAAAAGCTACATCTGAGGTCAATGTGCAGAACTATTACTCTGAACTTCACAAAATTTTGGAAAAATATGATCTGTTTGATAAACCAGAAAGAATTTACAATGTTGATGAAAAAGGAATATGCACTAACCATAAGTCTCCATATGTTATTGCAGCTACAGGATCTACACCACCAGCTATTACTTCAGGGGACAAACACTTGGTCACAGTCTTAGGGTGTGGAAATGCACAAGGCCACAGTGTGCCACCGTTCTTCGTATTTCCTGGTAACAGGATGAGACAAGAACTTCTTGAAAATAAGTCAACAGATGCAGACGGTGATGTTTCAGAAAGCGGCTGGTCTAATACAGAAATTTTCCGCAAATACATGGAGAATCATCTTTTGAAATACATACCCCACAGAACATCTGATGTTCCAGTATTAATTCTTTTTGATGGACATAAATCCCATATTGCATTGGAACTAATTGAATGGGCAAGAAAAGAAAATATTATTTTGTTTGTCTTACCTGCACATACAAGCCACATTCTCCAACCTATGGATGTAGGATGCTTTGGACCTTTTGAAAGGATTTTTAATAATGAGTGCCACAAATTTATGCGGCAAAACTGTTCACAACCAATAACACGTTATAATATATGTGGTCTGGCTTGTAAGGGTTATCTTCATGCACTTTCACCTAGCAATTTGCAAAGTGCATTTAGAAAAACTGGGATTTACCCGTATGATCCTCACATGGTTGATCGTTCCAATTTTGCACCAGCACAAGTGTTCATTCAAGAAGATTCCATAGAAGAAACATGTGAAACTGAAGACAGAGAACCTGTACATGAAATTGAACCAATTGAGAAAGATATAGATGTACCTGTTGAAGAAATTGAAATTAACATAAACAATGTAGAAGAAAATGAACATGCTTTAACAATCAATGAAACACAAGAAAAAACAGTGTCGGAGAAGAATGACACTTTTTTTGAAGATCGAGAGAAAAACCTATTCAAAAAGAAACCTAGAACTAAACAAAGACGCTATCTGAGCAAAGTTGTAAGTGGGAAGGCAATTACAGAGAATGATACAATTGAAAAAATTAAAGAACATAAGAAGAATGTAAGCAGAAAACCAAGTCAGAAAAGTCAGAAAAGTAAATCAAATGAGAAAGGAAAACAGTTAGCTAAACCTTCAAAATCATCAAAACAAGTGAAGTCAAAAAGAGTTCCAAAAAAGACAATAACAGTTGTTGATGAGCCGTGTGCTGGTACTTCTGGACTTAATTTGCGAGGAGGGCCCATAAGTATTGATGATTCAATGGACTCTGATGTAATAGAAGATGAAGAACCTTGCTGCGTATGCAAACTTACTGGCCTACCTCAAGAACTAAGGAACTGTAATTTTATATTGTTTGCCAATTGGGGACAGTGTACACTCGAAAATTGTGGTCATTGGGTACATCTGAAATATTGTTGTGACAAAACCGTGCTTAGGAGGCATGACACTTTTTTATGTCCTTGTCACAGTACCTCAACAGAGGAATAAGAGAACCCATAGCTATAACATTCTATTTTTATCAATCAAGGGAACAATATAAACAATTAATATTAAATTCACATTGCTTTTGTGTTACTATTATTAAAGTGAATGAAAATCTCAAAAGTTGTTAATAAAATTGAATTTGTTAACAGTGTTAACTTTAAAGAATCCAGACTGAAGCAATTTTTCGATTATCAGGTACGTGTAAGTGGTTTTTACTGGTTTGTTTACAGTGCGTCATTACTGGTACCCATCATTAGTTGGCAGTCCGTTCGTAATGTTAGCAAACATGATTTTTATTGCTGTTACCGTTTCAAATATCAACTGCTTAATGACTGAAATATATTAATAAGTTATCAATCTTTTATTCCATTCCGTTTTTCTAATTCTTTTAAATGGTGGATTAAATGCAGAGAAAAAAACAACCTTAGGTGCGTCATTACTGGTTCCTCGGGGATATTTACAATTTTTATAGAGCTTGATATACTGTGTAGACACCTACTGTAAAGACCCTATTTTAACCTCAAAATATCTTTTGTTTTTTATGCTGTTGGTTTGCTGTCGCATGTCATGTCTCTTGATGTATATCGCACATCTTCTGTTATTCATATTTCAGTTATTGGAATGCAAAGAATACAATGTATATTGAAAGTCATTTATTTATTTATAAATATATAAAGTAACTAATATAATATAAGCATCTATCAAACAATATGGTCAGATTGTATAAAAAACAAATCAAATATAAACATTTCAATCTTGAAACTCTATGGGTTGATGAAAGCATTGAGAAATACAATGATATGCAATGACAAATGCTGAATGTTTCATGAGAGTTTGTTTAGTGATCAAGATAGAATGACAATATATTTGACCACCACAACCACAAAGATACACATGTACTCATAGATACATAATATAAAAATATGGAAATATGGTATGATTGCCAATGAGTCCAAATGATGTGAATGAAAGTAATTATAGATCACTATTATTTCAGCTGACTGAAAGTTCTTACTTTAACATGTTTATCTCTTAAAATATTTGGGTATTTAAGAATGGAAGCGATTGAAAAAAAAACCTTGTACATTTTTTTTAAGTCTGAGTATTTACATAATAAATGAGTATATCTTTAATAAAAGGTATTTCCTCTTTCAAAATGCTTAAAATCAGAATGAAATAACAGGTTAAACTTTAACAATTTCACAAAAATAATTAAACATACAGAATAAAAAAGACTCAAAGTAAAATAAACTGCCAAAAACATAAATATGCATCGAATACAGATTTACAGCAGTCATACAAAAAAAACTTGAAATGCAGCAAATTCTAATAAAAAGTTTTCAGTTCCAAGCTAGGATTTTCCACCAAAATATTTGACTAATAACTTTCATTTAATGTTCTTTCAAAATAATTTTATTTGCAGTCAGTTTTACTCAAATTATTGTGTAAACAAGAAATTTTAAAAGGACGGAGGAACAGACTTTTGCTATATCCTTCCTCCCAGTAAGCTGGAGATTAAAATATTTGGGAAGTTGAAAATATACGTATATATTATGGTTAAATTAAAATGTTATATCAAATTGAATAATTAATCTGCTAAGTGTTAAACAGTATTTCATAACAAATTATGTATCATGAACAATATTATCACAGACTTTGAGACAAAATGGATGATGAAGTATGATAAAATTCTTGGTTATATTTGATTATGTGTCAAGGATGAGGACAAACGGGAGTTACCATTTGATTTTTATGGGAGGGGGGGAGGAAAAATTTTGTCCTGCATTTTCTTTTAGTTGTTATCTCTGTCCTGCCTTTTTAATTTTCACTCTTTTTTTGGTCCTGCATTTTTTTATTATTAGTTTATCCTGCCTTTTTTTTTGCCAAGTTGCTCATCCTGCCTTTTTTTTTTACTCAAAACTCCTGTCCTGCCTTTTATTTTCAAATTTCATCCTAGCCCCCCCTCCCCTAAAAATCAAATGGTAGCTCCCTGATAGCTTACCCTTTCAATATGTGTATTTCTAGTTTTCTCCTATTACAGGAACTAGATATTTTCCCATTAATTTTGTCTGTTACTAATACAATAGTTTACCCCTTAAACATGTTAAATATATGAATTTCAACTTTGTACATAATTATATGAAGGATATTGTTTTCCCATTAATTTCGTCTGTTACTAGATTCAATGGTTTACCCCTTGCAGTAGATGAACGTTCAACTTTGTACTTAATAATGTGAAATATTCCCCCCCCCCCCCCCTCCCCATTAAATTTCTGTCACAAACAAGAGAGGAAGTTGGATGTCACAGATCAACAGATCAAATGTTATTTATGTGAGTTAATTTGCAAAAAAATAAAGTCTGTCATTGTAAAGCTGTGGAATGTCAAATTCTTTTATTGCACACAAAAAAGTATATATGATATTTTTAAAGCTAGCAATTCTGATTTGAAATCTCTTTCAATAATGGTCGCCTATTAAGCATAAAAAAGATACACTAATATTGAAAGCTCACAACTCTTCTATGAAATCTCTTTAAAGAATGGTCTCTTTGTATGCATACTAAGTTTATTAGAGTACAAAACTAGGCTTTCTACGATATAAATTTAAGAAATCTACTTTTATTTTTAAACATAGATAACTTGTTATATATTTCTAATGCAATGAAATATCAATAACACATACACGATATAATAAACAGAAATTAACATATATTTAAAATATAAGTTATTTTGCACCAGACTGACATTTTGCATTGGAATAAAAAAAAAGACATGTTGTCAATAACAACCAACAATAACAAGGAAATATAAATATTTCAAAAAATAAAAAATAATCTTGCATTGATATGAACTATCCTATGGAGGCTTTAAAAAGACAAAATATTTGGTTATTAAAAACACTCCGTGCTTGTAAAGCCCTTTTCTTTACCCACACTTTTAATCTGTTAATACACACATCTGTGTTATTAACAGATTAAATGTGGAGCAGTTCGCCAAATTTTACATTTTATTGTGTTTTTGTTTCTTGTATAAAAAACTGTTTCCCAGGTTTTTTGTATCAAATGGTAAAAAAAGTGAATAATGAAAATTGTGCAGGTCCGTGGAAAATCTAGAAACATTTTAAGTATGGCCTAAATTGAAAATAGAAATATACTAGAAAACAAAATGTTTTTCTTATCCTTATTTATATTTAGTGAAGACAAAAAAACAACAACCATAAATAGATATTTCATGTATTGCATTGATAAAAAGTGTATAAAACAAAAGTTCACTTGCATTGTTTACTTTTAATAGAAAAACATAGATAAATATATATATTATAATCTCATGCTACAAGTCAAGTAAAAAACAAGCACAAAACTGCATAAAAAAATTCCGTCATGAACAAAACAATGGTCAAATTAAGAAGTATAATAAAATAAAAACAAAGATTCTCCTTATATCTATAGCATATGGTTAAATAATATAAGTTAATATATAATTTAACCACAGTAACACCATTTATGTAGATAATTTCTCATTTTCAGTTGTCAGATTTTTATGGCTGAAATTTGTGGATAATACAAGAAAGTCAGGAAATCTTAATTTTAGTTAGATATCATTTATTTATATGTAAATAAAAAATAAATTTAGTTTAGTTAAAAGTTCACTGGTCTATAACATGTTAGCTAACTGACACTCAAAGCTCAATCTCATTGGAAACCTTGAAAAAAAATATATTTATATTTGTTAGTTAGGAAATATTTAGTTCAATTTTCAATGTACAGTTATTTACCGATTGTTACCATTAAACTTGCTCAACTGAAACCCTTCATGACAAGAGGTTTTGTTTTGATTAGACAGGGATAAATTATATCAGAATGTAAAGGATTATGGGTAATTTCATTATTTGTACCCCAAAATGAGAATAACATCCCGTCATTGGCTAAATTTCCAATGTTTAGGACATTTATAACCAACCATAATGTTTTGTGAAGGCTTTCAAATATATTACCCAGAATGCATAATATTCTAAAATAGACAATTCAGTTTACACAAATTAAACTCATTCTTTGTCCTGATATCAAAAACATAGATTTTGAATTATGAAAGTTTGGTTGGCATGTGTTTTACTGTATTTTAATGGATTATTTTTACCACATTGTATAATGTTTGACTGTTACAATTTATATTCTTATTTCTTTGGTAAAATCACATTTCAAAGAAGAAAAATATCTTTAAATGCCCTCTTATGAAACTAAATTGCTAGCAAAATTGTTTGTAAATTTCATACAAAAAACTTTTTTGAAACCATGTCACTGAAAAAAACATTTTTATTTGGCTTTGCACTGAATAAAAATCACATTTTTGTAGCATAAAGGGGACTATGTCTACCATCTTTGTTGTAGTCTTTATATCTGACAGGAAGAGAGTCTTTTTCTGTTGTAAAACCATCATTATTGTAAGCATAGTGAGGATTAGTAAAGGCCTCTGAAGAACCTTCATTCCACGTGTCTCCCGAGGTACTTCCTTCGGAACTTGATTCATATATTTCTGGTACTACACCATCATTTTGATCCCGTACAAAATTCAAAAACACCTAAAATATTAAATGAAGATTTGTCACACATCTTCTTGATGTAGTTTTTACTAACAGTATGTTGTGAAGATAATTTTGTCATAAACAATATGTATAACACAAATTATAGTGTTTCATAAAACAAAAAAGCCACAAATGTCTTTACAAAAGTAGGACAAAATCTTCTCTTGTAATACACATTCATTAAAAGGACACTTTTTAACATGATTTATCTTTTTTATAGTTTAAGCCTTTATGAACCACCATTATTAAAATCTAAGGGTTGCTCTGTTTTGGTTTTTGATTTTATGCTGATTATAAGGTTATTTCATTATGATAAGTGACAACAAAATATAATAAGAACTTGTCATGATCTGGATATGAAAATAATATTTTCTAAAACTTTTTATGTGACCAACAACCATATTAAATGATCACTTATTGTAAACCAACTTTTTTTTTGCAGATACTTAATTTGGCACCAAGCCCTTTCTAGCAGATTTAAGGACAATTTATTGTCATGATTTTCTTATTTTCTTGATGTATTTATATAAGGAAGATCCGTGTTTTACTAAATCACAAAGGTGTACATTCGCGATATCTTTCTAATCACAAAAATTAGTTGGTTTACAGTATATACACTTACATTGTCAAGCGTTGTTTGTGAAACGGAGTAATGCATGATGTTGTATTGATGTTTTATTTGTTCCAGATGTACAAATATATCCGATACTGAAGATCTGTGTTTTGGAATCTCAATCTGTAATACACCATGGTGATCCTCCTAGAAATAAAAAAAAAAACCAAAACCTTACCAATATTTCAATAAAATATGCAAAATGAAAATGAAATTTGATAATATTCAAGTACGTATAGTTTATATAGACTTTGATAATAAAGATATAGAAGTAGATTCATGCAGCACTGTAATAGTTAATTAATTTTAACTGATCAAGTGTGGCTCAAAATACTTTGCAAGAAAAGGATATCTCCTAATTAGCGAATATGAATATAACCGAATATTATAATAATATAATTTTGAATTAAAGATATGTGTATTTTAAAGATTTCAAAACTGTAATGATCAGAAAATGATGAAAATCCGAAGATACATAGATACATAGTATAACCATTTTTGGTTTGTCTTAAGCGTGTTTTAGTGAACCGTTGTATAGCGAAACATTGAACCCTCTCACAATTATTATCACACACTAAATCAATTAACGCCGGCTATCGCAGTAAGAAAACGACTCCTAAGAAAAGAACATCGTCGTCTAGAGAGATTGAATTAGGTAGCGCCACAATAGTCAGCGACGGCAACAGGCTACACAATTTATCGCAGGTTTCAACACAACTGTTCAAAGTTAGTGATGGGGAAAAATAGTTATTTCTTTCTGGTATTGTCAGTTAAGCAAATCAACCATATAATTTGCAATTGTATTTCAATCGCCAGTATACCACGTATAGTCTGAGTAAATTGGTTTACAACAGGTTTATAAGATGAGTTTATTGTTAAAGACTAAAGATAATTCAGCTATCTAATTAAATTGCATATTAAAAGAATAGTTTTTTTCTATCTTGAAGTTAAATAAAGTTATTGAGTGATTCGGTTTTTATTAGGTTGAAGTTAGACATGCTGTCAGGTAAACAAGTCATCAAGTCGACTAGTTAACTGGCCTACTAATATGAAAATAAGGGTAAGGTAAGGGTAAAGGTTACGTTTAGGGGTAAGGATAAGGGTTAATGTTAGGGTAATGGATAGGGCTTTGGTAAGGGTAAGGGGTTAGGGTCTAGATTATGGTTAGAGTTAGATTAAGGTTAGAATTTAGTAAATATTAGTGTAAAAGGTAAGATTAGTGGTAAGAGTTATTTTAGGGTAAAGTTTAGGATTGCCATATAAATTATAAAAAAAATAAAAATGAATTAAAATATCAAATAATAAGTATTTGTCCTGTTGATGAGCCTACCTGTCGAACTATAAACTTTTTGTTTTTCTGATTCTTTTCAAAAAAAATGAATTGATATAAAAATTAAATTATATTTGACTTATCGACTTGCTGACCAGCCTAACTGTAAAATTGGTGTTGTTATGATTTTTTTAATTGTTGCCAAATAATTGAAAAGAACATAATAATGAATTGATATAAAGAATAATTGATATTTGTCATGTTGACTTGTCGACTTGCTGACCAGTCGACATGTCGACTAGTTAACCTATTAACTGTTTACCTGTCGACTTGTTTACAATCTGACTGCTAGACTGTTCACTTGTCGACTTGCTGGGCTGTTGACTTGCTTATTGAGACAATGGGATGACCTACCTTTCATTTACATACAGTCTTTATTTAGTACCCATTAATGTCAGTAGAGTGCTAGAATCCTAAGGATTATTCCCAATTTATTATATTTTCTTATCAATTAAATACCAGTTGTAAATGTTTGATTTAGCTATATGTAAGTTTGTCTGTAGGGATATGTAATTGTCAGATGTCTTGTGTTGTTTTAGAAGGCCCCTAGATGAACCATTGAAAGGAAAATTTCTTTTTCAACATATCCTCGTTTCTAAAATCAACAGGTCAAATTGTCCGAACTTCTTCACTATTTATCATTTTATGTCGAACCTACCTTCTTACCTACCAATACTTATTTTTGTCTCCTGTTTGACAATTTCAAGAATTAATCAGCATCAATCAAATATCTTTTGGGAAATTGTGTATTGTAACCGATATGAGAAATGTCAGTATATCAGCGTGGACCGGATCATCGGCTACTCCATGGCGATCATATTAAATTTTCACTTGTTCAGAATATTTTTGAAATATTGCTTATACGCGTTAGATCGTTTGAGCATGCAAAACATTGACAATATGAAAGTCAACAGTAAATCCTTTTAATGAAGCAGCGATTTAAAAACTTGGAAATTCATTTGAAGGTATTCATTATTTAATTATCTCGACGTTTGGTTCTTTTGTATTTCCCATCTTCATATCTAATGCATGTTTATAAATATGTTATATCATACAGGTTTGTCATCACCATTTTTAAACACTAGTTGTTAGGACCATGAGGAGTTTTGTATTTCATCACAGGCAGCTGATACTGTAAGTGCTGGAGCAATGACTAAATCGGAAAAAAAATATGTTTCCAAGACAATCTGATGTAGATGTGCAGTTTTCGAATACTGGTGCAACTGCAGCTAGCGTCAACGCTAATGTATATCATCCTCATTGGATTTATTCGCAAGCCCACTTACAGCTTCCGTCTGGTTATTTGACTGATAGAAGAATTTTTCGTATGTATAATCAGATAGCACTCAATCTTCCATTGGTACAGGGTGATTCTGGAACATGCATATATATAGTAAATCATCCGGGTCACAAAAATGGATGCATTGGAATGGCTGTTGCATTTCGTGAAGGACTAACATTAGTCACTCCGTTGAAAGACATTCTTAAAAGAATGAATATATCATAAAACTTGTGTGACTAAATACATGAATGTTCATCTGGTCAAGTTATTTGGGCCTTACTTTATTCGTAGTTGATTGTAATTTTTATTCTTCGTACATGAACTGTTTTCACACGACGTTGTAAAATAAGCACATTAAATGGATACATTAAAACATTGTTAGTTTTCTTTCTTTTAATTTCACCCACTTCCACGAAAATTGTATTGTTTGTATTGTTTGACATCTCCTCAACTTCTCTTCTTCTTGAATTTTCTACTTTTTTGTTTTATCACACGATGAACATTTTGGACATATAAATATTGATACATAAAGAAATATTTTGCTTTTTGCGTAATTTTCTGAAGGTTTTTTTAAAAATTGCACTTTTCTGTAACTATAGAACAATTAACATTTAATGTGCACCTGATTCAGAACTCTGTTATTCTGTTCTATTATGTTCATACGATTTTTAGAAAAAAAATTATCAAACAAGAACCAGCAAAGACCTTTTTTTAATCATTGCGAAATTTCGGAATGCTAATTATTGACCTTTGACCTTGATTTAACAAAAATTGCACCATACAAATTATTGACGACCGGGCAAAACAGTAATTACAGATAATAAGCTATCGAATGATATATAATATAGCCGTATGTTAGGTGAGTGCATTAAAGTCGTTAACTAAGGGACTTTTTGAAAAATGACACTCTCCTAGTAACTACATACTTATCCGTCAAGAAGTTATTTGGGGTAATCAGATGATCAAATTTCAGAGAGAAAAAAAAACACTACTTTTCCAAGACTGGATATACAGCAATATCATTCATGTAAATGATACTATTGATGAAAATGGCGTCGTTTCAGAAAAACGTACGAGTTTAACTAAAAACGAAATCAAATCAAATAGCTGAATTCTCAAAATTAAGAATAGCAATCCAAAAAGACTGGTTTAAAATATTAATTGAAGAAAGTGCTAGAAAAACTAGAGTTTTAACACACAACTTACTGTAAATAAGTGAAAAGAATAATTGCTAAAACTAGAAAAAATAGATTCAAAGCAAATTTATACAATTTTAATAGAATATGATAAAGAAGTTCCAATTTGGGTATCTTTAATTGAACATAATATTAAATTGTGAAAATGTACAAATTGAAGCTCAATATATGCAAAAATTTATTCATAAATTTTTAGAAGATAATAATCTAAAAAAAGTGCAGATGGAAACTTTACACTTTATTCTTCAAAACAAAGTGTTATTAAAACAATGGAAAATAAGCCTGTACTCTAACTGTATTTTTTTAAAACCTAACAGAAGACTAAACATTTTTTTGTAACTTGCCACTTTTTAGTTGAGTTTTAGTTGCGTTATATATAAAAAAAACAAGAAGATGTGATACGATTGCCAATGAGACACTCTCCACAAGAGACCAAATGACACAGAAATTAACACCTATATGTCACTGTACGGCCTTCAACAATGAGTAAAACACATACCGCATAGACAGCTATAAAAGCCCCGAAATGAAAAATGTAAACCAATTCAAACTAGAAATCTAACGGCCTGATTTATGTACAAAAAATTAACGAAAAACACATATGATATACAGCAAACAAACGACAACCACTGCATTACAGGCTCCTCACTTGGCGCAGGCACTTACAGAATATGACGAGGTTCAACTAGTTTGAAGGCGCGCCAACCCTCCCCAACCTTGACAGTGGTGTAACAGTACAAAATCAAAACAAACAATAAAAAACAGTTGAAAAGGGCTTTACTCGTCATATTGATGCAAAGTAGAAATACAAGTAACAAAACACAAAGTGGACGTGGCAGGGTACTTGTACATCCCCTCAACAAAAAGACACTAAGTACAGATCTGAGAGTACTCGTAGCTTCTGAAAGCTAGCTCAAAGCCAATACCAATTAATAAAACAAATCATGCATCTTAGACGAATATATCAATCAGTACACACCCAGCATCCAATGAATTTATTGTAAAGACGTCCATAACATTCAGAGAAAAACATGAGCTTGTGCAATGTCAAGATACAGGTATCAACAGATTGTCGAGCCATGAATGTGCATATGTATATGAAAATAATATTTATTTTGATTTTGATTTACTCATAACAAAATCAATATTATAACCAATTAACATTACTAAAAGTGAAATAATGAATCATGAACTATTTTTATTAACGGTATCTGCAAAATTACAGACATATTGAATGTTTGATAATGGAACACATTTTACATTCAAAGCCGCTTGTTGAAAATCAGACGGTCATGTTTCCACATGGGGATTGCATTTAATCGTTTTGCATTTTTCAGTAACAAAAAAGTCGAACAAAATGACTCTGGTTTTATAATAAATCTTAATTTATTAATTAAGCTTATTTAATTTAAGGTCTTATTTTATGAACAAAAATTTCAGAAATCTGTTTTTGTAAAGAAAAAAAGTAACACCACTTGGAAAATATATTTTTATAACTAATG
Organism: Mytilus californianus; assembly: GCF_021869535.1. Classification (NCBI taxonomy): domain Eukaryota; kingdom Metazoa; phylum Mollusca; class Bivalvia; order Mytilida; family Mytilidae; genus Mytilus; species Mytilus californianus. Next base: position 50,695,480 of record NW_026262679.1, on the reverse strand, counting down.
GATATCATTTGTCAATATAAATCATACAATGTGAGTGTTTGTCCTTGCCGCTCTAAAAATACGTGGCTGCTATAGAAGATTTCAAAGTGAAATTAATTGATAGATACTATTCAAATTGCAGATATCTATTGGAGGCCCTTTGTTGTTGTTGAGTATAACCACATGGCCTTTTAAATTTGCTTTATTCTACGAAACTGAATGTTCTTACGATATTAATAATATCGTTATGGCATACTTTATTCGTAGATTCTGAGACTACAACTTCATTACCCTGTGTTTATTTGCACAAAGAAGACAACCTTGATAGTACATTATATTTTGTGATGTTTCTTGCGCTTTTTTCTTTTTAGGCACGTAATATGTTTTCTATTATAGATTTATAGTATGTATTGAATTAGTATAAATACTGATTTTGTATCGGCTGCAAGATTAATCAACTCATGTTGTAAAATGTTTTATATTAATGTAAAAGAAACAAAAGAATAGAACTATTATATCCGCCAACCCAAATAATCAACTGTCACTATTCTAACAATTGTTTTAAATTCTTTTTACCTTGAACTTTACAGTTTATCAGTATCAATATAAAATTTCCGTGTAAACAAGTAAACAGATAATATTCATTTCGTTCAATACTTGACCTAGATCAGAAATATTCTTAAATACATTTTTTTCTAAGTGCCTAATATTACGAAAACAATAAGATAACATTGAATTCTTCCTCATTATACTGTCGAAAACTTGATGGTTTCCGCTACTAACGAATGAAAAGAACGAATTCCTATAGATAGAGCTATCCCGTACAAATAATGTATTATACTCCGTAAAGTAAAATAATGTGTTTAAAGATCCACATTTTAACTGTTATCAATTAACTGATACGTTTCCTGTCTATTCGTATACGAAAATCGTTGCTAATAAATAGGAAGTCTTTTATGATATACATTTCATTATATAAGGAATTTATAAGTTATTTTTTGGACAGGTTTTTAAACCAAACATTCAGAAAATTTGATTTTTCTTAACATTCATCGGAAGTCTTCCAAGTTACTTAGTCAAGCAAGCAGAATTTGAAGAGTGTATTACTATGATGTAAATTGACTTTTTCGACATCCTCAGTCTATTGGAATCCCTCAAATTTGCGCGCGTATGATACGAACACTACATACGTTATCATTAAACAATAGTAAATTTTTGAGGTAGATAACACAGAAAACATTTAATATCATCCTTGTTCTACAGCTTCTTCTGTGAAATTTTTTCGTTGTATTTAAAATGAAATCCTAGATTTCATAAATCCAACTACCTTAGATAAAGGCAACAGTAGTATACCGCTGTTCGAAACTCATGAATCGATATAGATAAAAACAAATCCGGGTTACAAACTAAAACTGAGGGAAACGCATCAAATATAAGAGGAGAACAACGACACAAGTTGTTTCTTTGTTTATTGTAAAATTTGAGGCAAAAGTAGTCTACCAGGGGCCTGTTAATCGAGTTGTGGTAGGATTTGTCCTAAGATGTTGCTTATGACATGATTTAAGATGGACTAAGTACTGTCCTAGGACATGTATTAGCATGCAAATCGAACAACCACTGATTACAGACTATGACAATCTTTCAGAGTATGCCTCTTGAAAGTGTGTTCGATACTACAGAAAACATCAGTGTAGACGGAACCAACACATCCATGACCACAAATATGACGACTTTCAACAATAATAGTTGTGCACTTGTCCATTTTCAGTATTCGTATTAATAAAATAATTGAATACGACATTATTCGTTTATCAGACAAAAATAACAGCGAATGTTTTGCAGTTTATTGTGCTATCTTTCATTTTTAACCCTCAGAACTTGGTATAATATCATTATGAGAAAAGAAAAAAATATCAGTGTAATATGTATATGGCGGCAATCGTGGTCGTGGTTGTCTGTCCTTGCAATTTAGATATGTTTGATATGTATCTATTATTACAATTGTAAAGCGGTACATAAACATAGCATAACTCTATATAAAAATTCTTATTAAGCCTCCTCTAATAATATTAATTAAATTCTTACATAAACATAATTTCTTTCTAAAGATGAAAACATTTTATTACAGAAATTACCTGTGTGCGGAGGCATCTGTACATGTGATCCCATATGTATACTTATGCACGATGAGTACTTCAGACTCCCAGCTTCCTTCAGCGGTTTTTCATCAACAAAGATCTGCTTAAAATAAATTTTTGAAATCATTTGAAATGTATCTTCCATATAACTCTAATCCTTTTTTATCAGAACTTCAACGTTTGCATTTGGATTTTCAATTTTTTTGGCATTTAACTAAAGAGATAATAAATGAATTAAAATGATCATCTGTTTTAGCAAAATTGGTTCTGAAAATGTTTTAACTTTGATAAGGATCGGTTTGTGATAAGTTATTGGATAAGCACAGATAAAGACACCACAGTCTCATTTAAAAATCAATCAACTGTCTTATTCTAAATAAAACAACGCAGATTATTGTAAAAGTTGATGTTCAAAACTTAAAGATATTTGATCAATATATATGTATTAATGGTAAAGTGCTTATTAAATTTTCTATCAGAGAATGGAAAGTGTTGGCAGCTGCCTACTATCTGTTTGAAAATCGCATCAAAATTATATTCAGAGTTAATTACCAGTAGAATGAAAAAAAAAATCAAATATCTGTGACCCATTTTTATATGCTTTGGTCATACATTTTTATGGTTTTTTTTTTAAAAGCCGTTCATATGCTATTGCTAGACTCTGCTGTATTAAAAAAAACCAGTAACGGTTCAAATTTTACAGCACTACATAGACATTTCGACAATGAATGTCGTTTCAATAATGCTCTAAAACAAAATATTTGAAAATCCAAAACCTAATACAATCGTTGAAGAGATAATAAAACGAAAAAGGTCCAACAGGAATCCAAACTCGTGAAATGAACCATAGCTATGCAAGATGGGGATGCATACCAAATTTGAATAAAACAATAGCATATTTGCACGCCAATATGAAAATACTGGCTACTGCAGTTATGATAACCTCGGGGAAGAAAAATGCACAACGAGATTTAGCGACCGAGTATTATCATTAACAGTGCTAATATCAATGCACCAAATGCGCATTTCGACAGTTAAAGTTTCTTCAGTGAAGCTGGATGCCAAAGCATTTTACTTTCCATAATATAATACGGTGGATTCATTATTATTCGTAGGATACAATTATACGTGGATTTCTTATGTTGTACTGTTGCACCACAGTTCCATTTTAGGGGGAGGGTTGGGATCCCGCTAATATGTTTTATACCGCCACATTCTGTATGTATCCCAGCAAACACAAAAACATCTTTAAAATGTTTTAAAAATGTTGTGTCTAATGTCATGAAAATATCACAAAAAAACGTGAGAAAAACATTAAATGTATGGTAGAATATATATAGCTAAAACGTTTTCTAATATATTTTTCTAAAATATTTGCATAATATTATTAAAATGTTGTAAAGAAATATGATAATGTGAAAAACAATGGTGTATAAAACATTTTGATAATCTTTTAAAAAATATTTTCTAGAAATATTTTCTGAACGTTTGAAAAACATCATGAACATCAAATAATGTTATAAAAATGTTTTTTGGATGTTTTCTTGCAAGTGAGACTGTGCCTAAAAAATGTTTTCAAAATGTTTTAAGAAGATGTTTTTGGTTGATATCTAGATCATATCAATATAAAAATTTCTGTACTTTTGATTGAGTTTCCTGCTTTTTTAAATAACAAATCATTAGTTAAATTAATTTATACACAGTGATTAATTCTATATACAAACAAGAATAAATCAGTTGTTTTGCTAAGCATATGAAATTCACAATTCAAAGTCTCTAAAAACAAGAGTATCTACAAATTTTGACACATCCAAAATGGCAGACACAACTCATCATGGTCAAGCCACTTACCAAATATGAAGTCATTCTGTTCATCAGCATTACTAATTAAAGCAATGAAAAATTTGAGAACATTCAACATTTTGAAATACAATGTATAAGCAAACACGAAACAGGTGCCAGATACAAAAATGTTCACACATCACAGTTCATCACTATCAAGCAGCTCATTAAATATGAACTCATCTTTATCAGCAGTTTTGGGAAAAACAGTGATGAAAATATTTGTTGGACAAAATCCGACAAATATAGGTGGACAGACGACAGACAGTGCAAGAAAGCCCACATTCCAACCACAATGGTATAATGTTTAGTTTTTCACTCTCAACTTTTATTACCTATCTTATACACATCATGCATATGTCAACCTGAACATGCATGACATATATTCCATTGGACATTATGCAAACATTATACACATTTTTAAGTTCAAGTTACATTGACTAAAACTTGTGTTTCAAATTCAGGTTTTTCAATACAACTTCTCTTTCTAAACTAAAACGCTACACTTCTAATAGGGTTACATCTTAAGTCAATAATCATTGATAATTGGCTGAAGAGATGAGAACAAAACATCATTTTACATCAACTATTTGATTTATTTAGGAATACATTGAAAAAGTCAATCAATTGTCTTATTCAAAATCACTTGGAATGTCTTGTAGTGTCTTATATCTTTTTCTTGCTGTGCCATGCTTCTGAAAAAAAAATTAATCTTACATTCATATATAAACTTCTTGCACATTCCTTTATTATAGAACGATTCACGTTGCCTGAAGGATATACATTCCCTCCCCTTTAAAGTTTTGAAACAAATAACGATGATAGTTTGTCGGAATGGCTGACCGTGTTAAGCGAGAGCAATATGCCACGCTGAACTTCATTTAGTTATTAAAAAAAAAAAACACATAAAAAACTTTAGACTAGATATGTTTTTCTTGTTTTTTTTTAGTTTTCATTAAATGCATTGTATCATGTAGGGGCCTTTAAAAGCCCTGCTACATAATGTCATTAAACATCTTATTGTCCTTTTTAAGTGTTAAACTCTGTAGAGTGACATAGTTTATAACTTGTCATTTGTATCTAAGGGCATATGATACAGTCCTAGAAGTATACTATAGGCACATTATAACTTATCGAAGTGATACGCATTGTTTTCGCAATGATGATAATAATATAACTTAACTTCCGAGAAACACACAGATGTCATTAAATGAGTTGTTTATATGTATTTGAAATACTTCAAAGGAAAGCAAATATGTTGTTTATGAAAGCACACTGTTGGACTAAAAGATTGATTTAAATAAACAACTTGTTTCTATTTTGTCACAAAAAAATAATTTATTCAAATATCCAGATATCTTTTCTGTATTGTATGCCCTTAATCTTGAATGTAATGCATTGTTTATGCTAAATATTTGAATTAAATATGGAATAACAGTAATTCTGTATGAAAATCTTACTTCAAAAAAAAATTCTCCTGAAAGGCTGTAGACATTCCAAAGAAACTGCGCCACTTCCAAATTGTAAACCTGCATATTGAACTTGTCCTTTGTGGCTTTTCTTTTAGCTCCTGTTAAAAAATAAAAGATACATTGTATGTACATTGTGTGTATGAAGCAATAAATATAATTTTAAGCAACAGTTTATATTATGTTGCTTGTACTGAAGTCTTACATAGTCTTTGTAATGTTCATTAAGCTGTTAAGGGAAATTTAATTTACTGTTTTGCAAATACATACATACACTGATTTTACTAGAAAAAAAAATCTCCATATTCAAATGGTGCTTATATTAGTGTTATTGTAACTTGTTTGTGTGCCTCGGAAACAAGGTATTGAGTCATGCTTATCATGCTTATTGCAATCGTTGTTGTTGGTTTAAGTCTGTCAAATTACTTTTTCATAATGTGTATTTAATGTAGGCAGTTAGTTGTTTTGTTTCAATTGTGTTGAGAAAAATTTAACATTTGTTTGTCAAGGCTTCAAAGTGGACTATATGGCATTGGTTTTCTCAGTTTTGAAAGCCGTACAGTGACCTATAATTTCTTTTATCCAAGTCATTTAAATTCTGGTGGATAGCTGTCTCGTACACCTTATCGATATTTCAGTATTTGGAAATCTGTCCCGCTTGAACTTTTTACGTCAGCATACGTCAAATAATAATACACCTTCTCGCTATTCCCGCTTGACCCGAGAATCTATCCTGCTTGAACTTTTGACGTCAAACAACAATCACTTTTCCATTGTGGCATCAGATATTTTTTATGATGACGTCAAAATTTTAAGGGAACTTGTGACAGTTGTGTGATGTCCAGTAATGGCGGACAAATAGCGATAAGGTGTATTACTTTCAATTGTTGTGTCAAATATTTTCTAATATGACGTCAACATTTTACGGGAACTTTTGTGATGTCCATGGCCAGTAATGGCGGACAAATAGCGATAAGGTGTATTGGCAATCAAACACACAAGCCACATATCCTTATTATGGCTTATAATTTTTTTATATCAATGAACAAATTCATAATTGGTGTACGTAGATGCTTGAACAGTGGCGGATTTAGGGGCCCCGACCCCCTTATGGAGCTACTTATAAGATAAATGTATAGACTATTTACAAGTATTACTCCAAACGTTAGCTTGCCTTGGGCAGGGGCCCCCTTTTTTCAAAACCTTGATCCGCACCTCCAGAAACAGATGTAATTTGGTTCGGATTATGATTGAACACACACAATGAATGTACAAGTTTCATCTTAACAGATTAATCATTCTTACCAAGTGAGTATATATCGCGTAACAAACAATTTTCTTGGCTCTCTTTGTTGATATCCAAATTCAAATTTCAAAATCATTTCCGGTGATAAAACAAAAGTCGATTCCGGAAAAGGTCGGTTTTCCGTAAGGCATTTAAACGATACTAAAATTGAACTTGGTACAGTTACAGTTTTCATTTCTTAATTTCTAAAATATACACGAACGAAATGAATAAACATTAAAGAAAGGTGATTGTTTATTAATACATTATTGCTTAATTTAATGTTGACTCTTTTGAATTTTAAAATAAGGAATAAAATCTGACTTCAAGGATCTTCAAGATATCAATTAAGGATTTCAACCATAGTATCTTGCTCGTCATGATATTGATGAAATGTAGTAGTATATCTTATCCTGAAAAAAACGAGCTAATTCCACAAAACGTTGTTTGTGGGGTTTTGAATAAAATTTAAATAAAATGTTATTTTTATATCCGTAAAATGTTGAATAAAATATCAGTAAGACTATTAAGTAATGTTTATGTCAGAATATTTTATAGAAAACATTTAGCTGATATTTTTCAGATGTTTTATGGAAAACATTTTAATTTTACGTTATAAAACATTTTATGCAAATAGCAAAACTATATTTTCTGTAAAACATTTTTTTGCAGAATGTTTTTTGGATATTTGGAAAATATTTACTTTAAATGTTGTTGAAATATAAAATACCAATTGAAGAAAATATTATTTTTTTTATATTATAAAATATCTACGGGATATTTTAGAACAATGTTTGAGAACATGAATAAAAGATATTAGCAAATAATATTTTGTTAATGTTGTAAAAACATTTTACTTAAATGTTAGAAATAAAACATTTCAAAAACAATAAAATAAACATTTTTTTTATGTTTAAATGATATCTTATTGAAATATTTTGTGAGAGACGTCCATATGACATTTAAAAAATGTTTTTAAAATGTTGTGTGTTTGCTGGGATGTGCCTGTCCTAAGTCAGGAGCCTATCATTCAGTGGTTGTCGTTTGTTACTGTATTACATATTTGTTTTTCGTTCATTTTTTGTACATTAATTAGGCAGTTAGTTTTCTCTTTTGAATTGTTTAAAACTTGTCATTTCAGGGCCTTTTATCGCTGACTATGCGGTATGGTTTTCCTCGTTGTTGAAGGCCGTACTTTGACCTATAGTTGTTAATTTCTGTGACATTTGGTCACTTGTGAACAGGCATGGGGTAATCGTTATCAGTAGTCGTCATCAGTTGTAATCGATTACATTTTGAAGTGTAATCACAAGTAATCAGTACTCATGCATTTTCTGATTACAAGTAATCATAATGTAATCAATTACAATGCAAAAACAGGTGTTATAATGATTACTTTTAGATTACTTTTAGATTACATTCAAATGATTACTTGCTGATTACAAAATTTATTTATAAAAAAAACGTTTTTTATATAAAAACATTAATAAAAAAATCCTCAAACTAAAGTTCACTATGATTGATCATGGTTCAACATGATTGATCGTATTGAATGTTTAATCATTTCAGTTTCAGAATACTCATACTTGAGGGTATGTAGGGTGTAAATGTGGCTTTTTAACAGTTTACTACATGACTTTACCTTTCCAAAACATTTGATTTTGAAATCGAGCCCTTGTGATATGAGATGTGTGCTATTTAAATATTTTGTTGTTCCCTTGGGTTTCAGAATATCTTGAACTGTTAAGGTTAAGTGGAAATTTTGCTCCTTATAAATTGACTTTTAATGATAATGGAATTTAGAACTACCTTTTTTTTACAATTCTAATAACAAAAATTCCATGATTTTATATCATGTGTTTTCTTAATATGTTTGTAAATAAATGTAAATTGTACAATCACGTATAAAATAAAAAATAAATTGTATACACATTTATTAATTATTCCAATCAAAACAATTCATTTTAATTACCCAAGCTCACCTATTGTTTGTTATATATTTGAAGTAGTGATTAACACATATAAGTGTCAATTATGTCAACATAGATATAAAGGCTACTTGATAATTAAATAATCACTATTTGTTAATTTCTTTTTCTTAATGAAAATATGTTTTAAATTTCGGCTAAAATTATTAAAAGAAAACAATGTTTTCTTTCAAAGAGAAAGCACCAAAAAAAATATTTACATTAAAAGTAAATCCATCAAATAAAATAATATAAATTATTTCATCAAACAAAACAAATATTACGCTGCTCCTTTTGTAAGTTGTAATAAATAGAATGTTTATATTCAAAATATTATAAACACAATTTTTTGCTCAGATTAGCTTATTTATGTGAGGATCAAATGTTTATAAAGTTTTAATTAAATACCACATAATACAATGTAATCATAAGTAATCTAGAGTAATCATGATAACTTTACAGAAAAGTGATCTAATGTTATCAATTACATTTGAATTTATATGTAATTATAATGTAATCGATTTCATGAAATTACCACAGTAATTGTAAATTAATCGATTACATTTAAAAGTATTCGACCCCATCCCTGCTTGTGATGAGTTGTCTCATGGGCAATCATACCACATCGTCTTTTTTATATTTGTGTTTGAAGGTTAATCACGAATTGAAATGTTGAACGGAATACATATTCTCTTATCCACGAAAATGCAGTTTTCTTCAAGTCTCTAAATTTGGTACCAATGATAATAAATGGATCTTTAGTACAAACGTTAAAGAGCTGATAAAACCAAAAAGGAATCAGACCCATACATGAGGAAGATGCAAATTTATTCCTGTTTTTTAACTCCTACAAACTTGTTTGGATTTTAATAGGTAAGGAAATCATATATAAATAAAAATTAAATGGTTTGATAGGAAGCATTTTTACCGAATGTCAATGAACCATGAAATGTAAGTCATAGTGATTCAATACTGCTTACCTCACTTATACCAAAGATGCATCTATTGAATGTAAGTGACCCTTTAATTTATACATGAAGTAACCAAACAAAAACCCTGACATATTTTTTTGAAAAAGAGAAAACAGCATAAAATATGTATAAAAGAGGCCCATTTCTTTATTGAGAGGATGATATCATCTCGTAAGATGACAAATCTATATGCAAAATATTATCAATATTCATGAAATAACAAAAAATAAGCAACAAACAAAATTTGTAATGGTCATACTAATGCTTGATACTCAATGCTCATTGAAAAAGAAGTACCAAAGAAACGACAAAGCTATAACTTGATTTTTAGATGTTTGATCAAAGAAACTAAACGGTCAATTCAGTAAAATTACCTGACAGAATACAATTGTTTTCATTTTAAACTTATTGAAGTTTCAGCGCAAGGATTTGGAAAACAACACTGTTTCCTACAAAATCACAACACAATGTGTAAAATTAAAATATTAGATAATAAAATGTATGAAGATATTACAAGAGCAAAAGATATGTGTCTGTGTCACAACTCACTAGTGACATTGTTTCGCCTGATCTGTAATTTTTCTGATTGTGTCTTATTCCCGATTGTTGATTCGCAAGGCTTGTCTAGGAGTAGACGCTTATTCTGTCGACAATCCCGGTCTCACTCCTTCAAAATTTCATCCGATTGCCTCAGTTTTTGTTTGTCTCTCCTGAATCAATTTACAAGATTTACAAGACACACTGAACAGCAACAAAAACAAACACCAACATATATAGAAACAAACTATTTGATAACAACTTCCATATTCCTGACTTCGTACAGGACATTTTAAGAAAAAATGGTGGGTTGAACCTGGTTTATGGCTAGCCAAACCTCTCGCTTATATGGCAATGTTAGAAATACCGCTAAAATGACAACATTACGTGAAGAGGAATACAGTACAAATAAACGTAAGAACACTCAGGACAGAGAAATACATAAATGCATTATATTATATGTAAACCACAGAATAACAACAGACCAATTTCGTTAATTTACGAGAGTACACCAGTATACCACAATAGATTTATGAACTGTGCGTCACACGAATGTATCAAGGCTAAAGAAAATGAAGTATAAAATTGGGATTTAGTTTTTATTGGTGTTATTTTATGTATTTTCTAACCATTACAAGAATATTAATATAGAATCGTTTTAGTAACCGGTGTAATTATTTGCATTTATGTCTGTTTGTTTTGTTCACACATTGTTGTCAATATAATGGAATTGTATGCGACTGTCATACAAGTGAGAGGTTAAGCTAGCTATAAAACCAAGTTTAATTCACCATGAGAAAATGTTTGTACCACGTCAGGAATACGACAGTTGTTATCAATTCGTTTGATCTGTTTGAGCTTTTGATTTTGCAATTTGATTAAAGAGTTTTCATTTTGAACTTTCCTCGGAGTTCAGTATTTTTGTTATTTTACTTTTCGTTTACAGAAGACTCATCAGTGACGCTTGAATAGTAAAGTTAATAAGGCCAAATAAAGTTCGAAATTTAAAAGCAGTAAGAACCTAAAAATCCGAAAGGTTTTGCCAAATAGAGCTAAGATAGTCTATTCCTTGGGTAGAAAATCTATAGTATTTCGAAAAATTCAGTTTAGTAAAAAACAAATTGTTTGATATTTGATAAGAGTTTGAGCTTTGAAATATTAGATACATGTCCTAGGAATAACATCCTTAAAAAATGAAAAAAAATAAATCGAGTTATGAATTTCATGCGAACGAAGTGCTGATCTGGGTTTACCTTCATCAGGAACGCTCAAAGCGGAAAATTTTAAAGCCGAGAATAACTGAATAATAGTTAAAGAGCTATATAACCAAAGAGGACCTAAACAAATAGGCAAATCCATCTACGGTCAACTTTGTCAGAGGGAGTTGAAACGTTAGTTTTTACAAAATCAAAATTTATTAACGGACATTTTTAGAAAGGTTCCTTCTTCCTTTTTAAACTAGGTTATCAATATAATATTAGACAAATATTGACTTTTGAGGAGGTGCAAACAATGATCTTTCAATCCCAGAGATATGAAATTCACCGAAAGGTGAATGTCATATCTATGGGGTTGATAATTCATTTTATCAACAGATATTGAAGATCAACAATTGTTTTATTATATCATTTCGTTTTAATCCACCTCCAATTTTTGAATTTGCTTAAAATATTTAACTGTTCTTCTTTTACCAAATTTATTATCTGTTTTGGCATTTGTCAACATACATATATACAATCGTGATTAAAGGGAAAACGGTGATCGTTTTCTCCAGAGGAGACAATACTAAAATTTTCCAAATTTACCACATTTTATGATAAAAACCTGGACAAAACATTTATGTGTGATATTGGTATTTTATTATTCTATGTCAGAAATTAAAATCAAATGTTGGCATGACCATATCAAACGTAAATGTAAATGTACACACTACAGTAATTCATATAGAGATAACAAAATATCCATTTAATCCAATCACAGCTCCACAAATCAGACTACCTTCATCTGCCTTGTATACTACTGTTGCCTTTATTGGATATACAAAAGGTCAACCTGAAGCCGGAAAAACATAATACTATTGTTTTCCCTATACTGTGACATCAACATATAAAGAATTCTTATGGTACCATCAATGCACTGCTTAGTGAAACTATTTGCTATAACATGTCTGTCCTCATTATCTATAGAAATATGGATACATTTATGTCCCCATCCCTACGTGCTAACTTACCTCTTAATGTCTTCCTTCAAGATAAGGTATGAGAAACTATCTTTATCCACTAACATATTATCTTATTAAAAAAAGTAAACAGTACTATTTAAACAGATTAAAACGACTGTTCCATTCAATTAATATTTATTTTATCCAAATTTTATAATGAAAGCATAACATCATTGAATATGCAAATAGCACATCTGCACAGTTGCCCTTGTTTGTATTCTTCTATAAAAGAAAGCCGAATTATGTCCTTTGACAATTTTCATTTCTAAGAATAATTCTTCCAAAGAGTAAAAAACAAAATATCAGACATGTTTAAAACAATAAAAGATAAAAACTATAAAATGAATTTGTATCGAAATACTCTCGTCATGAACTACCAAAAATGTGAACACTGTAGACTATTAATTCCATCTAAATGTGTCTCAACTTGGTTTTTTTTTCCTTAGATGGACAACTGTTACACTGAAAATGCTACTAATTTCAAAAAAATATTGAGTTACTCAATAACCAGCACAAACTAAACCAGAGAGTTTCCTAATATGAAACATTATGTTTTGGGAAATACATTAAGTGATCCATTCACTTTTTGTCCAATGGTTGTCTCATTATCAATCATACTACATCTCCTTATTTTTATACTCTTGGTATTCTAATTGGAAGAAAGACATTTCTATTGTTTGTAGTGATCGTGTTCAAGTTTATCAATTTGATAAATGTTGAACAAGCTAAGGTTATTGGAAAATTAAATACCCCACCTAAATAAATAATTTGCAACATGCAAGTCTACTGTCTTTTACCTTTGGACATTTTAATATTGGAATCTCTTATTTTATGTTTCAATTGTTGAATGAAAAAATATGATTATTTCAGGATATTATCAGAGAAGAAACGAAAAATGGAAAATATTTTCTTATATATAATATATTCTACAGAAGGAAAAGCTGCAATATATTATAAAAAGACATTACAGACATATATTGTCACCGAAGACATGTTTTACGAAGAAGAAATGTCATACTTTCTCGACAATCGAAAAAAAGGTCTTCATAACATAGCATCGACTGAACACGGAAAATCATCATAAATAAGCAATTTCTCTGTACGTGATTTTCGGCCAAACATTATTCTCTTTGCAATATATTGATTTTCTATCATAGATACAGTTTCGACGATACAGCTAGTAGGGACATATTCTTATTTCTTAAAAGGTTTTATGAAACGATTATCAGTCTTTATCCCGATGTTGGTCTAACCTTATACTTCAACCAAACTTTCCAAATGTACTTTCAGAGAAAGTACTGCTTGCTGAACATATTCGAATGAACTAAACATTTAATACTTGAACCCCTTCAAACATTTCAACAAAACAGCCTGGAAGTAAACATATTATTCTTGTGGATTTTCTTGATGAATGTTTTTTTTTTAATAAAAAAAAGACTGTAACAATAAAAGGAGTTTTACGTACACTAATAATATGTATCTGCCGGAACAATTTATGTTTCTTTTGATTTCGAGACAATTAGATTTTAATTATTAACTCAGAGATCTTAATATTCTTTCACTAGACGATTTCTTAAAAATACAAACTTGGAGAAACACTAGAGAACCATGTGTCCAAGGTATGCTGTGAACCATATTCTATAAAATCCATATGTATTCTGATCAAAATAAGAAAATGTGGTATAAATGTCAACGGGACAATAATCTACCAAACCACGATGATGTAAACAACTATATCTTATGACATTCCCTTTAACAATGAGAAAATCCTTACCATGTAATCAGGTATAAAGTCTAATGTCACGTTATTATTCAAACGTAAAAATCAAATTCTGATTTATGATGAAATAATACACGAAAACATACATGAGAGACATCATTTAAGTACAATCATTGAATTACTGGATCTTAACTTTGGAAAGGCACATACATAATGTGGTGGGGTTAATATATTTATGAGCGTTCATAACATGTTTGCCGTTTGACAAGCACCTGCGAAGATATTCCAGATGGTTCATTTCAAAATAATTTGTTATCACAAATAATAAGTTGCAGTCATTCCTCTCATAGTGAACATCTTTGTGCATGTTTACTTTATATTAATTTTCTTCAGCTCACTCTTCATTATGATCATGCATCTAATTATGTAAGGAAGTGTTACATTTGACTCTAGATCTTTTGTTTAGGTAAAGGTTTAACATATTCGTGTCTAAGGCATGTTTCAATGAGAAGAATGGATACACCAAACGTATGTCGAAACAACGACTTATAGATAGACAGTTCTGACACAAAGCTTAAGGCAGAAGATATGAACAGAAGAATCAAAACTCACAAGTCAAACTGAGACTGACAACATCGAAGCAAAATATAAAAATCGAAAAACGACGAAAAGACAAACAAGAGTGCATAAATCACTTCTTAAAACCCAAAGACAGTAAACACGAACCCCAACATAATAGATTATTAAACATTTTTGAGCAAATGATTAATTTTACTATTAGTTTATTTAAAAAACTCTATAATGAACACTTAACATATTCAATAAGATAGTCCTTTCAAAAATCTTATTGCAAACGTATTCCCTGCAATTTCTATTAAAGCCTCTTTTTAAATATGCTGAAACTGTGATGATGCTTAAGCTGTAATTTAGCAACATGCTATAGGTATTCCTATGGGCACAACTTACCATCTTTGATATCATATGTATTTTTATAAATCATAGTAAAGATCCATCTTAGTTCCATTCAGTTGAAGAATTTGATAACACTTACTGTAACCTTGGTGGTATTATTGTTTTATAATAATAAAACAAAACTTTCTTAAATCATAAGCATAAATCTACCCATAGGAACTTACTTTAATAAATCTTACATAAGCAACAAAAATTGTCTGTTTCTAGTTTTTAGATATATCAGTTTCAAATGAGTAATAATTTACATGACTTTATGACAATAGAGACGATTATTTATTCCCTGTTTTTCAGTGTTTTTTTTTTACGAGGGTGATCCTTTTGGTCCCTTCTCACGATGTGTATATTCCCCATCTCGCAAGGATCTATAGTGACGTTCTTAATTTCGATGAACGTAAACTAAGTTTAACTGGTAAATTATTTAAACAGGGGTTTAGTTTCCAGAATAAACTTTAGATATATACTAAATAGTGTAATGATACATATAATTAGTTTAAAATTTTTATTTTGACTCAACCTTTAGAAACAGTAGTATAAATGGCAATGATGCTTTTAAAACCCGTAAATGAACCCCGGCTTTTGATAGGGTTCGGTCTTTAGTTTTTTATGTTGAGTTTTGGTCGTTTTCCTATTTTCCACGGCATTTTCTGTGTCAGTGACTTATGAGTTTGATTATCCCCTTAGTTTTTCCGCCTCTATTTAAGATACCACAATTTAAAATGTTGTCATTGTAGTAAGATGTTTGTCGTTATCTTTTTTTGTATTTTTTTTGCATTGCACACATTTCGTATTTTTCGTGGACAGTGTATCACGTCTTTGCCCTAAATCCGTTATATGTCAACTGGTTACATTTACAGTCTAAGAAAGCATAATACTAAGTTGTATTTGGCTTTGATCTATACTCAGTAAGTGCAAGTACACTTAAGATCGTTATTCATTAACAAGATTGGAAACTTTTTCCTTGAAAAATTACTAGCTATTCCGATACATTTATGTACATATACAAAAACTACATGTTTAATGCACATATTACAAAATTTTTTAAACATGATTAAATGAGAGAACTTCTCAGGATTTGTAACCATTTATCTTATTGATCATGTAATGCAATAATAACCTATTTTTAACATCTATATTATAAAATGTATCATTTGAATCTCCTGGTTTATCTTGTAACTATAATACAATGTATGGGTTCATTGTAGCGTTAAGAGTATTTGCAAACAATCAAAAGTGAAATAAACGAATTATTTTAATTAAAAATCTTTACTTTGTGGTTTTTTGTGTTTTTGTTTTAAGTTGATTTGGTGATTTGTGTCACACAGATGAGTCAAAAGGTTTACAACTGATTTGTCTTACAGTTTGATCTAATGATGGGATGTAACATCACTGAAAGGGGGAGAGTTGAGCGCGCTCGCAAACTTGTTTTGTCTCTTTTTATATCTTAATAATTTACAGTAGTTTACAGTAGTAATCGGCAAAATTATATGTCTGACGACTATTTTGGTATCTTAAGATCTAAGACTGCGAAATCATGTCGCAAGTGAGTTGAAACAAGACATATCGTATCGGTCAGCCAATTCGTGATGGTTCCCGTAAAACATGGTAACTGAACACTGCTGAGGTTCCAACTTCCTTATGCAAAGTTGACCTTAGATTAAATTGGCTATACATGTTTGGTCTCTTTAAGTCATAAAATTCCTGTTTTATTTAATTTACAAGCACTGGGTAGATACCACTTCTTGTAAACTGTTTGTCTACGAGAGTATCATCAGCTTATTAGTCATTGCTTCAGTTCTGACATAATTTATAACCTTCCATTATGTAAAATACCCTGTTGACAATTCAAGAAAAAATAAATAAAACAGGTTTCAACTTCAACAGGCTCAAATTTCCCCAGGTAAAATTGACCTTAGCTGAATGTAGCGTTACTTATTAGTTCACTTTTTATATATATATATAGATAGCTCCTAACGCTTTTATGTTATCAGGTGTTTTTTTCATTCAGCGATGTCGTTTTTCAGTCGTTCGGCCTTAAAACACTGTTTGAACAGTTTTTGCGTGAGGAGAACACTCCTATTTAAGAAGTCCGTATAGTGTTAACATGCACCAGCGTAATGTATTAATTCAGATATATAAACGCATTCAGATTAGGAAAAGGGAATGTTGCTGCTGAGAAATGGGAAGTCGACAATTGGAAAGTTGATGAATTGCATCACATTTGTCATTGATTTTATTTTGTGTCAATATCGAGGTTATGACCAAGATATGAGTTATGGTAGTATCTTTAGTTTAAAGTTGTTTATTAAATGATATAACTTGAATAACGACCGCCCACCGAACTCAAAAGATATGCTGTCAATCAAAAAGTCTATCAATTTAAGGATTAAAAAAAAAATCAAGATATCAATTTGCTAAATAAAAAGAACAAACTAGTTCATCGTGATATCGGACTGAAAAAAATGAACTGTGTTCCTTTAGGCCTTCAGAAATTATGTGTTGATTGTGAAATATATATTTGCACAGAGTTACGCATACAGTAAGCGATATATCTAATGACAAGAATATAGATGAGAAGGTGATGAGTGGGGTGTATTTCAGCCAAACAATTCATTTAAAGGTTAAATATAAAAACTGTTTTTCTGTAGTATCATACACACGAAGCGGTTGTATAGGATAACAAGTTGTTAAACGTTTTAAATATCTGAAATCATTTAGGCTTTTTCGTGTGCTGATTATTTAAATTGTTCCGTATTTATGACGTTGTTGTTATTTTACTTATTGCAGGCGTGTCATGCTCTAAAGACCAGTATTGTATTGGATATTGTTCAGACTCCACTGAAACTGTTATACAACTATTCATAATATGTAAGTAAAACATAAGCAGACACTGTCCGTGGAAGAATTGTTGGACAAATATATGAAAATAATAAAACACCATTTATTCAAATTTTCAATAAATGTGCTCTCTGTCTGAACAAACTGGCAATCATACCATATCTCCTTATATTTATAAATATTATCGTATGATTAAGTCGCCAAATTCTTCTTTGTTTTAGAAATACTGCATACCTGCTTAATTCTGATTTTTCTTTTACTTTCAATGCGAATACTGTCGAATCTATCACAGTTTGTTATTTTTATGATCTATATTAACAAATTGTCGATATCTATAGATAATTTGAATTATCGAAGCAACTCTCTTTTAGTATTTGTAAGCCAGGGCCAACCGTCTTGTACATTATTGAGATATTCACATTGATCTTTTCTATATTTCAGTGAGTGCACGCTATGTGCTATTTTCCCGTAACTCTGAATTCACTCATTTCCAATTGTTATTCTATAAGTAAAAATTAAAATTTTGAATATTGTATTTGTTGGGAGTAAGATAACATCGATTTTGAGTGCTTCAGTTCTTCATTTTCTTTTTTCTTGTGCAATGAGAGTCAAATGTGAATGTAATGTTCATTCAAATTATTTAACTTGTCTTATGTTATCTCAGAGAGAGAGAGAGAGAGAGAGAGAGAGAGAGAGAGAGAGAGAGAGAGAGAGAGAGAGAGTCTGGTGTTGCTTTATTGTTATTAGCATTATTTGCCTTTCAAATCAATTAAATCATTTCGTTTAATTTTAGGTTGCCTCTTTATTTCTAATTTAGTCGCCTTGGGACCAGTGTTTACTACAGTGTTTTTGCTTTACCTGTGGTGTAAGTATTTTCAAAATTTCACTTCAAATACAGAGCTACCGACAATTGTCTGAAATAACATTGACGGTTGACATTGCACATTTCGACAATTAATTTCTTTTCAGTCAGTGATATTCGAGGTCAAAACATTTTAAAATTCAAATCATCATACAAACGTCGAAGAGCTGAGCAAACCAAAATAGGACTTAACGTATAGCCAAAACCTAATAAGGAATTGAGTTTTGCATAAATAAGATACATGTTTCCCAAAATGTCCTAAAAGCAAATTTCATCAAAACATATATTTATTTCATGCCAGTACCGATACTGGCTACAATAAAACATTATTTTAAACTGTAAATTGTCTTTTAAACATATGCAGATGGGTAATTGCATGTAAAAATTATTATTTAGAAATTAAAAAAATAATGACTAATAAATGTAAACAAACGTCATTTTGTGAAATTTTGTTTTTAAGATAGATATTAATGTTGATGAATTCTCAAACGGTAAAATTTTATAAAATATGAACACGTAACAACCATAATGTATCCTCAAGCAATAAACTATTTCAGACATACAGGAACTCTATCTACTAATTTGTTAAAAAAAACATCCGTAATGAACAGCATTTGTTTCTATTCAGAACAAAACAATCAATACATTTGGTCCGGGAACACAGTTATCGTCCTTTGATTTTCGTTGTCCTTTTCGTTGTCCACAAATAAAGTCCATAGTGTAGACAGTGTGTTACTTGCAGATTTCTTTTATACCCCTTCCAAATTTATTTCTTCATGTTTTATGCCTCAAATAGCAAGTAGGGGGACGAAATTACACTGTAAAAAAATTTGGGTCATGAATTTTAAAGTAAAGTAGTGATTTGGTCCAGCGGAAAAAGGTCAAAAATTAGCATTTCGGAAGCTGTCAAAAGATTTCATGACCCCCTTAACATAAAAATGTCAATATTTTGAAAATGAGCTGATGAAGTTTCTATAATTTTGATATAATTTGTCCCAAAAGTAGTACAACACACTGTTAAAATATTATTGAGAAAGCGCTGGTGGGATTTTTTTTTAATTTTCATTTATTGTCTTAAAGAAATGCACTACGAAATAACTGTGTTCTCGGACTATTTAACTAAAAAGGTAATTGTTGAAATGGTATATATAAAACGAGACAAAAAATATACATAAACGCAGGTTGTCCTGATATTATTAAAATTCTGATCTATCCATGAGGAATTGTAGGTGATTTAATAATTTCTTTGACTATTCGTTATCCTAATCAACAGAAACATCTTTATGACACAAGCCTTTTTGTACACCTGAAATACGTCTGACATGAGACTAGGAAAATTAATTTAAAATACCGGTCAGTAACTACCAATACATAATGTCCCTATTGAGAACGAATCAGAACTATCTTACACTTTGGTCCTTGAAAAGTACACCGTTATTTCAGAAACGAATGAAACACTGTAATAACTCTATGATTTACAAAATTTCATGTGCTGTCGTACAAGAAGACCAGAACAAATTAAAACTGTTATTCCGTACATTAACTAAGTTACATGAATAAACTTCAATCTAGGCGTTTACTACCTGTAACCTATTCATACTGAACTTTCATCAGTGTTATTACAGTCCAGCGTAATAACAAGGCAAGTTTTCCGACCATTTCCGCAACTAACACCTGCGTTTGATTTGTCAGTTTAGACATCAAAGGACAGGAACGATGTAAGATAAAAACCTGATGCCATGCATTGTTTCGTTGTCAATGAAATGATTTGCAAGGCATTAGTGTGTTTTAGAAGGATGTCTGATAAAATGTAAGGTAGATGTCTTTGTGGATAATGACCTTACCGATACTGCTTTTCTGATTCTTTAATCAATAGAGATAACCACAAATATGTTGTACAAAGTAACATAGGGATCAAATGACCGACATATTTTCCGGATCGATAATCAAAGTTAGGATATTACCGAAATAGCCGAGCTTCTGATTTTGTCGATTTTTATTAACATCCCCCTTTTTTTTTATTATAACTTGGAATTCGATATGTTTGTTAATATTTTTTGGACAAAAGAGTAATCCATTGTATGTTATGTGTTGAAATATTGCAAGCAAACTACAAAAGATTTGAAAAAGGATCAGGAAAAGGGGTTATTAGCGATGAAAATCGTGAATTATTTGTCGATGTTCATAGTCAGTATATACAAGAGGAGTATAAATATTTTACTAAAATAGCACTTTTCTAAGAGTCATCATCTTAAGAAAAACTGAACAGCCAGACTGACATCATGTCAGATGCAAGACATATACGGCTTAAGAATTCAAGCAAGCATTGTTTTCGTTGTTTGTATTGCAACATATAAAGTTAAAAACAATGTATACAGTATCTGAAAGACAGGGTGGGCATAAAGAAGCTTTAAAATCATTTGCTTGAAAAAGATGCACCAGTGAATGTTCATTGCTATGAAAAAATCTGGATCTAAATCTTCAAAAGAAAAAAACATGGTCTCTCCAGTTATCAGTCAAGGTTGAACCTTTAGTTACGTAATAGTTAGACACAGAGGGATAGGCTCCGGCCGTCGGGGTTTCTTATCCAGACACGCCGTATCCCGAAGTGTATAACTAACTAACACCCGATGCTAAACCCTATATTTGTTTACATTAAATATTAAATGAAAAAAGAACAAATAGCATTTTTATTGACAATATCAAACAATGATTAATAAGAAAAAATATATTTTTTAAATGAAATCCCACTAGTAACCTTACTTTGACGATCTTCATTAAAACTTGGACAAGTGAGTAGATTTTACAAATGTCAAAGTTGCCGTTTTGCATATTCCCGTTAAATACATGTGCTAATATGGATCAACAGGTCAAGGTTGGCCGTATCGTGCATTCTTATTACAAAAAAAAATCATCATGTTCCTTGTATGCAGTTGTCAATATGGACGGGTATAATACGGACGACATTTTGAGTCAGGCGTTGTATGTGGCAGAAGAGACTGAAGATAACGCAATATTTATAACCAAAAGCACTTACATATATCAGTTTAAGGAAGGTAATCATAAATGTATTTTACATGTTATGGTTTTATAAAAAAAATAGCCCCCCCCCTTTCTTCTCAACATTAAACAAACATTCATGTTCGAACATACTGAGGGAAAGGTGTGTCTGGATTAGAAATCCGACGACCGGACACACTTAACAAACAAAAATACAGATTGCATATGTAGGAACCCCCTTTTTTGGGGCAATCCAGGGGGTCCGGGGGTTGGAATCCCCTTTTTTACGATCAATGCTTTTGAATGGGGACATATGTCTAAAACACCCCCTCCCCCTTTTTTATCCTGGTTTGGCACCCCCTTTTGAAAATGACTGGATCTGCCCCTGGGTGCAATCATTAGTCTTCAACAATCCAAACGTTAATATCTATTTTATGATTAGAGTTAGTCCAAATGAAAACTATATGTTTTTGATAATTCAAATAAAAGTTCTTTACATGTATGTTCTTTAAGACATTGCCATATGGGATTAAAATTGTAGCTTCAAACAAAGGAGTATCTAAATGATTTTTTTTTATTCAGAATAGATGCTTAATGTTTTTTTCGCTATTAGAATTTCCTGAAATATGTTTTTTTAATATGCTTTGAAACAACTTGTAGTGAACACTGTTAGTAATCTCTTATGTTCATGCTATTAAAAAAAATTATATTGTTATGAATAACAATAGACTGTGTTTTCGGGATGTAGAAGCAGGGGTTTCCAGAAACCCCGCTCGTCACACTCTGTGGTCAAAATCCATTGTTATTCGAAACAGTAGATCTATTTAATTTACACTCGTTTCAGAAATAGAAACTTTGAAGCATAACAATAGATTTGGCAATTCAGCACTGCAATCAAGGTGAAAATAAACTAATTTTTTCCTTGATAATATATATGTACGGTTCGGCAATAAAGTTTATCGACAGGTCGTAGGTATTCCTATGGGCACCAATGGCGCCCCTTTAATAGCAGACTTGTTCTTGTAGTTATGAATAACAGTTTATGACCAAAATCGGTAAAGACCCATCTTAATTTCATTTAGTTTTGCAAAAAACTTACCGTTATTTGATGATCTTTTTTCGTTAAATGATCAAGAATTTTCTAAATAAACTGTCGATATTTACCAAAAGGAACTAACTTCAAATAAATTAAACCTAAACCGTAATAACTGCTTTTTCCTAGATTTAGATATGTCAGTTTTATACGGGAAACTGTACACTAAAACGTACGACCAAAGTGACGATTTTTCGTTCCCTGTCGTTAATTTTCAATTTTGGACGGTAATGAACCTATGGCACCGTCTTACGGTGTTTATATATCACAACTCGTTAACTATGCCCGTGTCTGTTGTGACGTTTTAGACTTAAATGAACGTAATTTATGTATAACTGGTAAATTATTCAATCCGGGATTTCGTTACCACAAATTATTTAAAACCTTACTAAATTCTTCCATAGATATACAAATTTTGTTGGAAGTTTGGTTGTTAACGGGATGGCACATCCTAATTTTTATGGAGATGTTGTTTACCGAGCCCGTAAATTTAGATACGATCAATGTAAACCTATCGATTCTTTAAACAAACTTGTTCTAAACGATTTCCAATTCAAAGCTATTATTAGATCTTTGAATATTGAATATTGTTTTATTGATATTAATATTGAAAAGTTAAATCACAAAAATACTAAATTCCGAGGAAAATTCAAAACGGAAAGTCCATATAATCAAATGGCAAAATCAAAAGCACAAACACATCAAACGAATGGACAACAACTGTCATATTCCTGACTTGGTACAGGCATTTTCTTATGTAGAAAATGGTGGATTGAACCTGGTTTTATAGCGCTAAACCTATAACTTGTATGACAGTCGCATCAAATTCCATTATATTGACAACGATGCATGAATAAAACAAACAGACATAATAGGTAAAAATGTCAAAATAGGGGTACAGCAGTCAACACCGTGTCACAATCTTTATCACAACAAAAACAAACAAATATTTAACAAAGAAGCACAAAAAAAGCATATATCACATTTTACAACCTCGTTGATTGCTTACTTATTTTTGTATTTTTTTTATGTATGCCAAATCAACCCATAAAGGATCGAGGGATTTTAAGCACTGGGACCGAATCGTAATTTTAACATTAACTCTGACGTAGAATCGCGTGTTTGACGTCAGAATTTAAACGTCACACAGGTAGAGAAATAAAATAATTTTGTCGTTCAAAGTATGCAAAAATTATAAATTGAGATCAAACTAAACTATTATTTTTATATACATATGTACATTCATGGCGCTACAATCTGTTGATACCTCATCTTGGCATTGCACAAGGTTATGTTTTTCTCTGACGATTGTAAATGACGCCTTTCATGTGTATTGATTCATGTTTAGTCTTAGTTGCATGATTGTTTTTCTTCTTAAGTTGTTATTGGCTTGAACTAGCTGTCAGTAACTGCGAGTACTCTCAGATCTAACTTTATATTTTTGTTTCTGATTTTATCCATCTGATGAGTTGAGCCCTTTTATACTGACTTTTATAGTTTGTTCTTATGTTGTTCTGTTACACTACAGTCCCAGGTTAGATGGAGGGTTGGCGCCTTCAAACTAGTTTAACCCCGCCATATTCTGTATGTCCCAATGCAGGAGCCTGTAATTCAGTGGTTTTCGAACGTTGCTGTATATCATATAAGGTTTTCATTCATTATTTTGTACATAAATCAGGCAGTTAATTTTCTCTTTTGAATTGTTTTACATTTGTCATTTCGGGCCTTTTATAGTTGACTATGCAGTATGGGTTTACACATTGTTGAAGAGTGTACGGTGACCTATAGTTATCATTTAGTCTCATTTGTGGAGTTATCGCATTGGCAATTATACCACATCTTCTTTTTCTTTATACAAAAGAGTTTATTGAATAGCATTGATGAGTAAAGGAATTTACACACTAAAGTTAACTGCGAACCATCTAGAACTGTGATAACCCCCTTTCTTCTAAGTGTAATACTTAAGTCAACTGCATACAAAAAGGCGAAGGATGATTTTCTTGGTCGATTTTCCTTTTTATGTTGAAAGTTTTAACAATGTAAAAACACAAAAACAATGAGATTTGCAAATCAATGCCCAAACCAACCTAAGTGTACTTCACTGGAATATGAATATCAATAGGGGTTGTATGTCTGTTTCATTTAAACACATGATAACCAGAAGTAAATAAATGGAAGAAGAATTGCAAAAAGTTTCTTACAAATTTAAACAATATTTGGTCAAGATTTATTAAAATTGTTACTCAAAACGAAGAAACAGGAAGTTTAATGATTTATATTATGTTGATTACCACAATCTTCTCTCTTCTCCGTGTAGGTTTTATTGTTTACCACCTGGTAAGTCCGATCTTTAAATACATTATAATCTACATAATTATCCATATTTGAATTCATCAATATTTGTGGAGTGCCATATCAATCTTAACCATGTATATTGTAGAGTGATGTTATTAAGATTAACGCATAGTATTCTCACTAATTATATATTTATTTTCAGATTTTTCTTCATAAAAAATGACTGATAGAATTCTTGTGCATAAAGGTATGTGTGTTGCTTATATGATCAGTATTTTGAATAATTACATTAATTTTAAAGAGGGTGCTATAGTACCTTAATCATACATTAGCGATGTAATAATTCGAAACAGTCAAAGACGAGATAGAAGACACAAAAAGGGCAATCGAAAATCATGTCCAATAAAAACAGAATATATCCGTCGTCATCTGTGACACCTTTATTCTAAAACGTTCCGCTAAATTATGATGGAATCTGTGAAACTTTGGATAGGATGACTTTTAGTTGAATATCTTGTATCCTGGATGTAAAAGCGATCTACACAAAATATGTGGGCGCTGCTGGAATGTTGCTTAACAGAGTTTAATAGTTAAAAATGATCAAGTTGAAATCTCTTGTGTTGTACAGTATAATAGTTCACAACCGACTAATGCATACAAATAAATATTTGATTTCTTTTTTCGTGCGTTTTCGGAAACTTGGTGCAATTCACGAAAGCGTTGATCAACCTAACTGTGTGTTGTTTGACACAGACAAATTCCCAATGACAAAATGTGACAAACTATAAATAAGAAGATGTGGTTTGAGTGCCAATGAGACAACTATCCATCCAAGTCACAAGTAATAAAAAGTAAACAATTATAGGTCAAAGTATGGCCTTCAACACGAAGCCTTGGGTCACATCGAACAACAAGCTATAAAGGGCCCCAAAAAGACTAGTGAAAAACAATTCAAACAGGAAAACCAACGGTCTAATCTATATAAAAACGAGAAACGAGAAACTCTTATGAACCACACCAACAAAGTTTTAACGACAACCACTGAACAACAGGCTCCTGACTTAGGACAGGTGCATAAAATGCAGCGAGTTTAAACGTTTTAACAGGAGCCAACCTTCAACCTAACCTGAAATTGTAGTATAACATTACAACATAAAAAGACTGTTCATTTCCAATAAAGCTAAAACTAAAAAAAAATTTTCGCTCATACTGAATATGCCCATCAAAGCGAAAACTACTTAGCAGTAATTTACTGCATTACAAAATTGATGCAAAAAGGGTCTAAACAGTTCATATTCATACACTGCGTATATAATAATGCTTTTGTACAGACATGATTTAAGGATACGTTAAAGGTGTAAATTCGTTGCTTCTGAATTAACACGATTAAGCTAAGTGCTATTATATTCAGGTTAAAACGCCCCTTGGACAAACTCGACTTGAAATTGGTTCGGTTGTTATGCGAAAGCATTATATTACACTTTTATGCTCTAAGGTGTTCTAGATAGATTAAGTTTCCAAAACTTTTGATATTGAGAAAACAGCGGAAAGTCACTCTATAAATATGTGTCGTGCGCATTGAAAACCGTTTCATACGTTTATGATATGTTCTGCATACACTGAACTTTGTACCTTTCTCTACTGTTTGCACTGTCGGTCCAATAGAATTTCAATTTAAACATAAACATGAAAGGCTGCTTGGTTGTTTTCACCATATAATGGAATTTTATGCGACTGTCATACAAGTGAGAGGTTAAGCTAGCTTTATACCCAGTTTTAATCTACCATTTTCTACATAAGAAAATGCCTGTACCAAGTTAGGAATATGACAGTTGTTTTCCATTCGTTTGGTGTGTTTGAACTTTTGATTTTGCCAATTGTTAAGGGACTTTCCATTTTGAATTTTCCATGGAGTTCGGTATTTTTGTTTTTCAACTTAATATCTTCAATAAAATATGTAGTCTCACTTTCTAATCTCCGATGGTTTTGGTATGTGATTCATGAAAAATATGAGCTACATTTTGTACCGGATAGCCGTCTTTTTGTCAAAATGTATTTCATTCTGAAGGGTTCAAAAAGCTTCAAAACTTTTTTATTTATTTTGTTGCCGAACTTGTTCATAAATCGTTGTAGTAGTTCACGGAGCAACGGCTTCTTACAAGTAGCTAATTAATTTTTCCATAAATAAATTAAGTTGATTACGTATGTATGTTTTAAAATAGTTCAACCCACCATTTTTTTCTTAAAATCTCCTGTACCAAGTAGGAATATGGCAGTTGTTATCAAATAGTTCGTTTCTATGTTTGTTTGTTTTTGTTGCACTTCAGTGTTTCTGTTGTTCCGTTGTTATCCTCATATAGTTGATGTGTTTCCCTCGGTTTTAGTTTGTAACCCGGATTTGTTTTCTCTCAATCGATTTATGACTTTTGAACAGCGGCATACTACTGTTGCCTTTATTTAATATGTGGAAAGGTTTGTACTAAATTTCGTTTTTACTAATTGGCTTATTGTAGACTGGTTTTACAAAATTAATCTTCGATGTAACAACAGAGATATCAATTGTATCGTAGACAGAAGACTAGAAAAGCAATATGGTTATCTAAAATCAATATTTGGACGTAAACATTATAAGGGTAAGATTAACATTATGACCAAGAGGTCATTCTGGAACATTATTTTAATTTATAGATAATAAAGAAATGAATTTTAATGCAGTTTTATATTGCAGCAAAACCTTTCATACAAAATTATCTGTATCAAATTACTTGTTTTATTCATTCAATAATAAAAAAGAAGTAAGATCAATTTTTCCTAAGAATTTATTTCACACTTGGGCTAATTTCAAAAGACTTTCATTTACACAAAGACACAGAAAAAGGAGATACATGTAATGTTATACACCGGCCACACTGATTACTGTGTAACAAAATACTGCATCCAACAAGTATATATAAAACTTACTGTCTATATAACATGTAAATATAAGTCTTCTCGATTCTAGAAAAGCTGTAAGCAATTCTAATTGAAACAATTAAGGGCTGCCTTTCCATACAAAATCTAAAATTTGAGAGTACTCGCAATTACTGACAGCTAGTTCAAAGCCAATAACAAGTAATAAAAAAAAATCATCAATCTAAGACTAAAATATGAATCAGTACACATTCAACATCCAATGGATTTAGTGTAAAGACGTCATTTACTGTTAGAGAAAAACATGACCTTGTGTAATGCCAAGATACAAGTATCGACAGATTGAAGCGCCATGAATGTGAATATGTATATAAAAATAATATTAAGTTTGATTTTAATTTACTGATAACAAAATCAATATTAATACCAATAAAAACAATATTCAAAGATATAATTATAGTGTTGAAATGGTAACCTTTTATAAAAGGTTTATTTAAAGAATCGATAAGTTTACCAGGATCGTTTCTAAATTTCCGGGCTCGGTAAACAACATCTCCGTAAAAATTAGGATGTGATATCCCGTTGAAAATAAGGTACAACCAAACTTTCAAATCAGATTTTATATCTATAGAAGAATTTAGGAACGGTTTTTAATAACTTGTGGTAACGAAATCCCTGACTTGATAATTTACCAGTAATGCATAGATTACGTTCATTGAAATCCAAACCGTCACAACAGACACGGGCAAAGCGAACGAGTTGTGATATATATACACTGTAAGATAGTGCCAGGGGAACATCATCGTCCAAAAAAGGAAAATTAACAATAGGGAACGAAAAATCGTCCCTTTTTGTCGTTAATTTAATGTAGAATTTCCCGTGTAAAACTAAAATACCAAAACTAGGAAAGGACATTTATTACCGTTTATATCTAATTTATTTAAAGTAAGTTCCTTTGGGTAAATTTCGGCAGTTTATTTAGGAAATTCTTGCTTATTTAACAAATAAATATCATCAAGAAAACGGTAAGTGTTGTTGAGTTTATCAAATAAATGCAATTAAGACGGGTCTTTACTGAGTTTGGTCATAAACTGTGATTAATAAGAGTACTAGAACAAGTCTGTTATTAAAGGGGCGCAATTGGTGCTTATAGGAATACCTACAACCTGTCGATAAAGTTTATTGCCGAAACGTACATAAATATTATCAAGGAGAAAATTAGTTTCTTTTCACCTTGATTGCAGTGCTGAATTGCCAAATGGATATACTTGTATGTAAACAAAGGTTCAACCTTGACTGATGCCTAGAAAGACCATGTTTTTTCTTTTGAAGATTTAGATCCAGATCTTTTCATAGCAATGGACATTCTCTGGCGCATCTTTCTCATGCAAATGATTTTATAGCTTCTCTATCCCCACCCTGTCATGTCTTTGGGATATAAGGGGTACATTGTTTTTGTTACGTGTTTTAACTTTATGTGTTGCAATGCAAACAATGAAAACAATGCTTGAATTCTTAAGCCGAACATGTCTTGCTTCTGACATGATGTCAGTCTGGCTGTCCAGTTATTCTTAAGATAATGACTCTTGGAAAAGTGCTATGTTAGTTAAATAGTTATACTCCTCTTGTATGTGCTGACATTGAACATCGACAAAGAATTCAGGATTTTCATCGCTAATAACCCCTTTTCCAGATCCTTTTTCAAATCTTTTGTAGTTTGCTGGCAATATTCGACCACATGACATACCATGAATTACTCTTTTGTTGAAAAAAATATTAACAAAATATCGAACTCCAAGTTATAATAAAAAAAAGGGGGAGGACCATAAAAACCGACATAGTCAGACAATCGACTATATCTGTAATATCCTAACTTTGATTATCGATCCAGAAAATATGTCCGTCATCTGATCCCTATGTTACATTGTACAACGTATTTGTGGTTATCTCCATTCCATTCCATACACCCTTCTAAACACACTATCACCTTGCAGATCATTTCATTGGCAACGAGACAATGGCAGCAGGTCTTACATCATTCCCGTCCTTTGAAGTTGAAACGGACAAATCAAACGCAGGTGCTAGTTGGGGAAATGGGTTTAACGCATCGAAAATCTCTTTAATGGTCTGGACATCGACGCGGAAGACGGAAAACGTTCCTTGTTATTACACTAGATTGTAATAACACTGATGAAAGTTCAATATAGATAGGTTACAGGTAGTAAACGCCTAGATTGAAGTTTATTTATTTAACTTAGTTAATGTACGGAATAACAGTTTTTAATTTGTTCTGGTCTTCTTGTATGACAGCACATGAAGTATTGTTAATATTAGATTTATTACACCAACTGTTTTCCAGTTTTGTTTTAAGTAATTTAATTCTTTTTGTTGTGTTAATATGTGGAAAAGTTTGTACTAAATTACGTTTTTACTAATTTGCTTATTGTAGACTGGTTTTACAAACTTAATCTTCGATGTAACAACATAGATATCAATTGTATCGTAGACAGAAGACTAGAACAGCAATATGGTCATCTTAAATCAAGATTTGGACGTAAAGGTTTGTACTAACATGAGCAACACGACGGGTGCCACATGTGGAGCAGGATCTGCTTACCCTTCCGGCGCACCTGAGATCACCCCCAGTTTTTGGTGGGGTTCGTGTTGCTCAGTCTTTAGTTTTCTATGTTGTGTTTTGTGTACTATTGTTTGTCTGTTTGTCTGTTGGTCTTTTTCTTTTTTAGCCATGGCGTTGTCAGTTTATTTCCGACTTATGAGTTTAAATGTCCCTCTGGTATCTTTCGCTTCTCTTTTGTAAGGGTAAGGTTAACATAATGACTAAGAAGTCATTCTGCAAAATTATTTTAATTTATAGATAATAAAGAAATGAATTTTATGGTAGTTTTATATTGCAGAAAACCTTCCATACAAAATTAACTGTGGTAAATTACTTGTTTTATTCTTTCAATCATAAAAAGAAGTAAGATCAATTTTTCACAAGAATTTATTTCCCAATTTCAAAAGACTTTCATTTACACAAAGACACAAAGACATGTAATGTTATAAACCGCCGACACTGATTACTGTGTAACAAAATACGGCCTCGAACAAGTATATATAACACTTACTGCAAATACAACATGTAGATATAAGTCTTCTCGATTATAGAAAAGCTGTAAGCAATTATAATTGAAACAATTAAGGGCCGCCTTTCCATACAAAATCTAAAATTTCGAAATGAAGATTATAAAACTTAAAGATCAAACAACAGTAAGTATTACTTTTTGAAAATATAATGAAATTACATAAACTCTTAAATGTGTCGTAATTTGTAAATATGATCAAAATTGGTCGCCATACACAATCCTTGTTCACTGTGTATCATCGCCACTGTTAAGGTAAGTTTGTACCATCGAAGCGGAGAGAGAGGACAAAACAAAATTAGTAAAGATTTTGTTTAATTTAAACCATGTCTATCGATTTGATGATTTAACGCGTATGACCGTTTTTTCTTAAGTATGTTGCTTTAATTTTTTATGCAAAAAAGTACCAAACAAAGAATTTGTGCTATAATAAATTATGTGCACGTAGAACATTGTACCTTAAAATCTCGAGGTCGATAGTCTTCGTGGCCCCGCATTCCCGCTGTTGAACTGTTTTTCACTCTTTTTTCCCTATGAACTTACAGTCCAAAATTATCTATGAAAAAGGTGTTTCAAAAGGACTATCGGTTAAAAAGACTAAGAGTACAGCAACTTGCCTGACAAATTTACAGTCCGGAAACTTGTTTTCAAATGTACGACAACTCGGTACTAGTATAAAATTTTATATCACGTCCCTTTTTAAAATCAGTGCTATGAGACTAATTACCTTATAATGTACACTGTAGTTATAAGATTTTATAAATAGAACATTGATTGAACACTTTTTGTAACACTTTTGAACGTGTAATGGTGTTCAAATTGTTTATACTAGTGTTCATCAATTGAATGTATGGTGTTCAGTTTTATATGCCTTTGTGTTTTATTTTTTAACACTTGATGTTAGAGTTCTTAACACTTGGTGTCCAACTATTAAACATGTCCGAATGTTCCAAAATTTGTGTACAACAGCTCTGTAACAATTTTTGAACACACAAAACATGAACAAAACTAAAGTGTTAAGATTAAGAACATCTGATGTTTACGAGAGTGTTCAAAGTGATGGCGTTAAAATGCAGAACATGTTCTATCTTCAAGCATACATAATGTTCCAGTGGTAATCAACATACACTGTTATAGCAAAAACTATATTCAATGCAGTCAAAACAAAAATGAATACATCTTTTAACGAGTAATTATTTATGTAAGAAAAGTACATAGGACACGTTATGATATCATATGTAACAGTATATACATCACTCAAATCACATATATGATTTGTTTTTAAATTGACTTAAACAAATCACGAACAATGATTATTTTCCTACATGACTAGACTTCCTATGTATCCTAGCCAAAAGTGTATGTCAATGATATAAGTAGACAGTTTATCAGTCACAACGAAATTTTAAATTGCAAATTACAACAGTTCTTGTACGACAGCTACTTCCTTGACACTGGTGTCATCACATACAATGCAGGCTCAACTTTTCAGTGCCTCTTTACTTAAAGCTATAAACTAGGGTGGAATCTTCTGTTTTGTTACCAATGTCTACCTAATTCCATCACGTTGTGGCTCGCAGAAATTACCTATCTGAAATTATTCTGTACAGGTTCCAAAATCAGACATGTTGATATAATGATTCCTGCAAAAAAAAGAAATGAACTTTCTAAGTATGCAACGTTTCTGATATCGAAAGTCAACATTAACTCTGTATAACAAACAGACCTGTTACTTTTAATCATAGTTTGCTTATCATAGATCAATGTATAAAAGATATTTCCAAAATCGTTGAATTACAAAAAAACATTAGGGCAATATCACCCGTTCCTGCAAAGATTTTTTTTTTATCTCGCGTTAGAAAATCACAAGGAAGCCATTAACCTATATACATGAAGATTATTCTGAGTTACTCACTTCTTTTGTTTTCATATGGAAGAGAAGCCCTTTCTAGTTTGTTTCTTTATGTGTACCAATTTCTTCGTCGTGTTGCCCCCTCAATCACCGGCCGATGTCCGTTTCCGGTTTTGGCCATTCTGGTATAATTTTTTTAACACGAGGTGTTCTAAATTTCGAGTACTTTTGAACAATGCTTGAAAATCGAATGTTCAAATAATGAACGGATCACGAAATAATATAAAAAATCAACATATTTTGTACTGCGATAGTGTCACAAGAAGCTTGATTAATATGCATATGTCACTTTTAAAAGTAAACTGACCTGTAACATATAATATACATTTGTTTTCGAATTGGCAAATTGTAAGGATAGAAAATCAGACAAACAACTATCTACATCTTTAGGACAGAGTTAGAACAGAGTTAGAACACCGTGTGTTAATATCGTCTGAACGTGGGTTTTGGTATTTTGAACACAAACGTTAAAATTTTGAACACTTGCCTAAGCCTAGACATTTAATGAACATGTGTCATTAAAATATTGAACATTTGGTGTTCAAGTTTTGAACGTGTCCGGACGCGCCAGGCGTCCGTTATATTTACAGTGCATATTGCGACAAATTATCCAATTCGCTTGACGGCTTTGTAGATACATTATGAACATAAACGCCGTCTCTTCCTATTTGATCTCTAACAAATAAAAGTGATTTCTACAGATATAAGCACTTCATGTCAATTTTACCCATACTCAGCATAAAGAATAAAAATTCCATTGCTAAAAATTAAAGTTTGAAACAACATTTTTCTTTACTTATATCCAATTCAATATAAAAGATAATCGAAAATTTATCTTTTTATTACATAATAGGAAAACAGAACGGGTCCCAATTTTTCTTTATCTTTATTTCATACCAAAATTCTTTTAATTTTCTTTCTTTTCATTTAAAATGATTTTTCTTGTCTAATCGTAAAGTTGATATGTACAAGCTCAATGACAGCTACACTTTTTTAAAAAAATTTTAATAAATAAATGTAATATAAACCATCAGTTAGAACAACAAAGAAAAAAATCTTTATTGTTTGTCTCGCCTGCGAAAACAGTTTTGCGAAAAAAGTAATAGACTAATCGCGAAAGTACGGAAGCGTATTAGCGCCACACATTTTTTTTTTATATTTCATCCTATGTTTGCGTTATAACGCAATTATAACGCAAACATTTGCAAAATAACGCAAACCTTCGCGAAATAACGCAAACTTTTGCGTTATAACGCAAACTTTAGCGAAATAACGCACACCTTTGCGTTATAATGCAAACCTTTGCGAAATAACGCAAACATTTTGATTTCAATTATTCAGTAAGTTTTGTATATGTTATGATCAAAAACTATATTGGATTTACATTTTACATTTATGATATAATTTGAAAGCAATGTTTTTGTAAATGTCGACATTTGCATGTCCGTCTGTCATTTATTTACGGTTGTGATTTAGTTAAAAGAAGGACCATGAACACAAGGCCAAATCATAATAATAAATATGCATAGGAATAAATGAATACTTGAAGTGCAATTATACACAAATTAAGAATGGTTTTTGTATCAGAAAATTATATACATTTAACAAGAAAATAGATATGGTATACATGGTATATGTAATTTTAATTGAGAGCGAATATTTTGAATTTTTTTATTAACGGAAATTGGTAAAGTAGATAAGAGCAAAAATAATGTCATACAATTGTGAAACTATAAATTAAAAAAGACAAAATGATCTTTCTGCTTTAAAATGAATTATTCAGAAAAAAAACATTTTTTTTAAATTTTGATGTAAGAAATCGTTTGTTGAAATCTCAGAATATGATAAAGATTCTTTGATAAAAAGTGACGAATTTTAATTTCAATCTAGTGAGTAAGCTATTTAATATGCTTGGGTAGCAATTTGAATTTAGAAAACATAATTATAATAAAAAAAAACATCTTTATCTTATACATTTATTGCAAAAGGGTACTTGTTTGGATCTAACCAATTTTACACAATGCTCAAACGAGCGCTTACTTTGGAAGTATATTTAAATTCGGTTACATTAGCATGGTAGATTTTTTTATTTTCTTCAGTATACTTCAATTTACTCTATTTTCTTTGTAATATATATGTACATGTATTATCCTGCTCAAAATTATCCCATGATATGTACTAAACACTAAAAGAATATTACTTTGCAATGAGTATAAAGGATGATGAATTTTAATATATGCAGCCTCCTCCATTTATAACAGCTGCATCCCTTGAAACTTAAATAAGAAATAAGATAAAACAAATGTTTGCGTTATAACGCAAACATAGGAAGAAATATTAAAAAAAATGTGTGACGCTAATACGCTTCCGTACGAAAGAGTGAGTCGGGTACACCTTTTACATTAAACATGTTTTGAGACGACTGATTTGTCATTTAAATGTATATAACGAAAATAAAAAGATTATGTAGAAACGTTAGGAGCTTTATGACAAAAATGGAGAAAAAAAAACAAAGTTATCTAATGTCAGCTTTAACTGAAGAACCTTAGTTTTTTTTTAAATTATTAACAAGGAATTTTAGAAACGTATTTCGGAAAAGTATGTTAGAAATCATGTAAGTACAGAACCACTGACTAAATAGCTGGTGGAACCTCCGGAGACAAGCAGTCTCACAACACATGTATCTACCCAATGCTAGTAAAAGAAAATACATGTAACACTTTGTATCATCAAACAAAGAAAGGTATGTTTAAAAAAACAAAATTACCTTGTGCTGTTAAAAAAGTGCACATCTTGCATTGTACAAGTAAAGTATTTTCATTTTATTTGCTGTAATATCAAAGTAAAATAGTTTTATCAATTACCTTGTTCATCAAAATTCACTGCAACAAGAGAAGCCGCCCCATTAAAATACTGTCCAACATCCTTAACGAAATACTTTGATTTTTTGATGTTGAAATTCAAAGTTCGAAATATTTCAAATATGTGTTTGTTATCTATAGTTATATATGTCTTCAGTTTCAAAATTCCAAAAAAAGTCTTAGTCTGTCTATTCGAGAAATTGTGTTATAGAATAATCTTTAAGGGCTTAAAAGAACTCTTGAAAATTTGCTCTGACATCCAATAATACAAACTGCCTCGGTGGTCATATGTTAGCATGTAAGCCTCGAGTGCGGGAGATCGTGGGTTCGAACCCCGTGGGGCAAAGGAAAGACTTTAATATTGGTTTGTGCTGCATTTTCGCGAAACACGCATTAAGAAGTAAGATAAAAAAAACTGTTTGCTCAGAGTCAGAATATTAATGTTTCCGAATAGGATGACATATCTTCCTACAGACTGTTACCTTGTGAACTACAATGTAGCACTTTAAAAATCTGACTTAGCATGTTGGTATAGTACAAAGCAGGATTGATATTCAAATTACCTTTAATATGTTCCCATTCTGTCAGGCAGATTATGCATTTTATTTGCAACTGGACGTTATACAGCCATCTATCATCACCATCCAATAACACAATTGTTGACATAAAATCTTTACAATTGTGATAAAAGACAATTTCACCTTAGTTATCCCAATAATGCAATGTTAACAATATTTATAATTTTCCGCGTTTCGCAGTATAGAGTAAAATTATTGTACTAACGTTCCGTCTGAGTAATCATGTGTTTAATCGCATGTTTACATGTACATGTACATGTAATAAATGAGCAGGAAATATTCCCGTGTAGTAATCAATCTCTACCCAACACTGATACAGTCAAGATGAACACCGGTGTGTTGAGCAACCCCATAAGAAATGCTATTACAAGAGAAGTTTCTAATGCTATATCAACATCTCAACAGGACTTATTGAACAGTATAAACGTTATAATGGACAGTAAACTGACAAATTTGCAGACCACCCTACACCAAAGTCAACAAGAAATTTCGCAGACTCAAATGGCCAAAATGGAAGAAACTCTGACCGATAACTCTTCTTTTCAGAGGAAAGGCAACGAAAATCAATTTAAGCATGGAGTGAAGGTTTTAACAAAACTGAAGGAGGTGAAGTCAAGTTTAGAAGAGGAAGATTTGTCAAGAGAGACCGTACACAACGCTAAATCCAGGATTTCAGAAGGTATTGAAATTGTTCAAGAAAGACAAAAGTAAATAAAACTTACAGATTCTTCACAACTCGGATGGAAAGTGGTGAATGAGTATGTTGCCAACCCAATAGCAGAAGATTCCGAAGATAATAAAAAAATGTTAAGAGCTTAATCTAGAGCAGAACGTAAGAGTAAAGCAGAGAAACCCAAGAAAAACAACAAACCTAGACACGTTCCTTATGCCAGGAATGCAGAAAAAGATGATTTTTTGAAGCCAGGAAGATGTTTCAGTTGCGAGAAAAAGGGGTCACATGGCAGATAATTGTCCTGATAAGAAACAAAAGATAAGTTATTCTTTATAATTGTCAAACTTATATAGTTCAAGCTTATTTTGTAGCTCAGATGCTAATTATTATTGTAATAATTCAAAAATAAGAAACGCTAATAAGACGGTTTCAATAACAATTGATTGTATACAACCTGTTGATCTTGTTACAAATGTTGAAAAACTGGTTAGTCCAGTAGGTAGATTGAAAACCGCTACCGATAAATAGAGATTAAACACAGATAATACGCATATAACTGATGCATTACAAAACGGGTATAAGATACCTTTCAAAACTGAACCAGAACACAAAATTATTAGAAATAACAGATCATCTCTTGATGATGCAAGTTTTGTTAAGTCAGAAATTAAAACTTTACTTTCAAAAGGTTGTATATCAGAAGTAAATGAAATACCTTTTGTAGTTAATCCTTCGACAGTTGCTTTTAACAAATCGAGCAAACCCAGGTTGGTATTGGATTGTAGACATATCAATCCTTATTTATTTAAATTCAGATTTAAATATGAAGACTCAAGGTTAGCAAGAGAAATTTTTCACCAACATGATTTTCTATATGGTTATAATATAAAAAGTGCTTATTACCATATTGAGATTGCTGAATTGCACAGAGAATATTTAGGTTTTGAATGGGAGATAGATGGTGCAAATAGATATTTTGTTTTTAATGTTTTGCCATTTTGATTGGCTACAGCTGGCTAAATATTTTTCAAAGTTTTTAGAGAAGTTGTAAAGTATCTCAGATCTAAAGGCAAACAAATAATTATGTTTTTATATGATGGTTTGGAAGGTGACAAATGTTATGAGTCTAGTCGAAATAGTAGTCAGTTTGTTATAATTCAACTTGAGAGGCTTCTTTTCTTAATTGCACATGAAAAATGTGTTTGAGGTCCATGTCAAAACTTGAAATGGTTAGGTTACATTTGGAACACTGAAACTGG
Organism: Mytilus californianus; assembly: GCF_021869535.1. NCBI lineage: Eukaryota > Metazoa > Mollusca > Bivalvia > Mytilida > Mytilidae > Mytilus > Mytilus californianus. The sequence continues at coordinate 50,656,958 of NW_026262679.1, read as the reverse complement.
TAAAATATTCGTAAGTTCTGAGAGGATTGATAAAGCAGAGCAAACTGTAAACTGTATACTTGCTGAGATTGGAAACGGTAAAGTTTTGTTAAAAGCTCGAATTTTAGCGGGATGCAAATAGTATTTCGTGATCTAGTGAGATTAAGAACAAGATTTTTGTATGCTTGTGTAGACAGTACAACCAATGGAAGTTTTTAACGACCTTGACTGGCTATACAGCCCTTGCACGGTCGGTGATGTAGACAGTAGAGCAAGCTGGGATGCTTTAATTAAGATCACATCAGAAGCTATTGATGAGTTAGAGTTTTGGAGATTTTCTTGCAGAGCAAGGAGTAGTAAAGGTGTGAATATAAGCACAGTTGATTTTCACGACAATTTTGATGTCGATTTGTTTTGTGATGCCTTAGATTTAGGCTATGGTGGATTTTGTTCCACGTATGATAGTAGCGAAGTATTTGGTAACTGGGTAGCAAATGAACCTTTTGAGAGTTCAACTTGGCGTGAACTTGAATGTGTCAAGAGAGTTTTGTATACTCAAGATACGTTGTTGGAGAACAAATTAGTTCGCGTCAACAGTGACAACCAGAATGTTGCACGTATTTTGACGGTTGGTAGCAGAAATTTGACACTGCAAAAAACTGCATTTAATATTCTAGAGTTTTTTTAACAGAAAAACATTTATAGTCTGACTTGCTGGGTCCCTCGGGCTCAGAATGTGTACGCAGATCAACTAAGTCGTTATACAGATCACAATGACTGGTCATTAAACGATGAAACATTCAGTTTCTTAAACAACATTTGGGGTCTGTCTGGCATAGACAGATTTGCAACTCATTACAATACACATTGTTCGCGTTTCAATTCAGTTGTATGGTGCCCAGGAACAGAAGCAGTTGACAGTTTAAGTCAGTTTGGGGGAAATGACAATAATTGGTTGGTGCCGCCACCTTCTTTAATTGCAAAAACAGTAAACAAAATGTGCAATGAGCGTGCTAATGGTATTTTGATTATACCGGAATGGAAATCGGCGGCATTTTGGCCTTTACTTTGTGCATAAGAAATTTTCAAGAGTTTTGTTTCAGATGTAATTTATCTCACAAATGACAAAATTATAGTAAAGGGCGCGGGGGAAAATGGCGTTTCTGGAAAATGGCCACTTAAATTTAGGTTGATCGCTTTAAATATTATGTTCTAATGATCCATATTTTCGATTTTCAGGTTTAGGACTGAAGCAACATGTTGTGGATATTCTAGAGAAGAGTGGTGTAGGATGTACGGGTGAACTTTGGAAGTTAGCAGAAAAGATGTCCGTTTATCTAATTCAGTCTAGAAGTGATAACACTGCAAAAAAGTACTTAGCTAGTTAAAATCGTTGGAGATCGTTTGTTCAAGGACACGGTTTTACCGAATTACCAGCTCATCCGATTCACGTTTCATTGTTTTAAAAAAAATTCATTGACAGGAAGTCATCACCTTGTTCTTTAGACTCGATAATTTATGCTTTAAAGTGGGTACATGAGCTTCATGGTTATGTTGATCCTACAAATAACACTTACATTCATTCGTAAACCAGTTGTAAAGAAAAACTTGAACTCTGTAAGATTAATGAATTTGAAAATGACTTGCTTATTGTTAGAGATTCGACTATCCATTTGATAGGTTATGCTGGATTTTTGCGTTATGATGAATTAAGTTCTATTACATGTAGGGATGTTAAGATTTTTGATGATCATATTTCCATTTTTCTGACCCGATCTAAGACCGATCAATACAGACAAGGTAAAGAGGTACTGATTTCTAGAGGGGACACTTTGTAATGTCCAGTCGTTATGTATAAGCGGTACATTTCACTTGCCGGTTTGGATGTAAATTCGGATTTTTTCATATTTTGACCTATTTTTAGGTCCAAGGGGTTAGCTAAGTTGATATATATAAAAACACGAAGTTAAGCTATACTGCCACAAAAGAGAATGTTGTACGTAGATTACAAACTGTAGCTCCTTACTTGAACCTAGGTTTGCATTCATTACGTTCTAGTGGTGCTTCTGCAGCAGCCAGATCAGAAGTAAATGAGAGATGTATTAAACGTCATGGAAGATGGAAACCAGATATTAGAAAATATGGTTACATTGCTGATTCCTTAGATTATCAGTATCTAGAAAACTTGGTTTATAATTTGGACTCTTTTCATCCCTTTCTTTGTGATCTCTAGTTTAGGTTGGACAGTCGGCAAATATATATTTGTTTATTATATTATTTATTATATTGAGATTTATGGGATAAATGGCAATAAGATTACATAAGTAAAGTGTGTACCTATAATTTTTCGCGTTTCGCAGTATAGAGGAAAATTATTGTACTAACGTTCCGTCTGATTAATCATGTGTTTAATCACATGTTTACATGTACATGTAATAAATGAGCGGGAAATATTCCCATGTAGTGATCACTCTCTACCCAACACTGATACAGTCAAGTTTCTTAACGATATTTATATATATCTAAAAAAGAAGATGTGGTATGATTGCCAATGAGACAACTCTTCACAAGAGACCAAATGACACAGAAATTAACAACCAACTATAGGTCACCGTACGGCCTTCAACAATGAGCGAAGCCCATACTGCATAGTCAGCTATAAAAGGCCCCGAAATGACAAAATTTAATGTAAAACAATTCAAACGAGAAAACTAACGACCTAATTCATTTACAAAAAAATGAACGAAAAACAAATATGTAACACAGCCACAAACGACAACCACTAAATTACAGGCTCCTGACTTGGGACAGGCACATACCTACAGAATGTTGCGGGGTTAAACATGTTAGCGGGATCCCAACCCTCCCCCTAACCTGGGACAGTGGTGTAACAGTATAACATAAGAACGAACTATAAAAATCAGTTATAAAAGGCTTTTAACTCATCAGATGAATACAAATAGAAATACATCTAACAAAAACACAGAGTAGACGTGGCCGGGTACTTGTACATCCCAACAACAAAACGACACTAAGTACAGATCTGAGAGTACTCGCAGTTACTGACAGCTAGTTCAAAGCCAATAACAATTAATTAAAAAAAATCATGCATCTAAGACTAAATTATCAATCATTACACATCCAACATCCAATGGATTTAGTGTAAAGACGTCATAGACAGTCAGAGAAAAACATGACCCTGTGCAAGACCAAGATACAGGTATGAATGTGCAGATGTTCATAACAATAATATTTAGTTTTCTTTTAATTTACTGATAACAAAATCAATATTAATACCAATAAAAACAATATTCAACGATCTAATTACAGTATGTTGAATTGGTAACCTTTTAGAATAATTTTATTTAAAGAATCGATAAGTTTACCAGGATCGTTTCTAAATTTCCGGGCACGGTGAACAACATCTCCGTAAAAATGAGGATGTACTATCCCGTACAACCAAACTTCAAAACCAAATCTGTATGTCTATGGAAGAATTTAGTAAAGGTTTTAAGTAATTTGAGGTATCGAAATCCCTGACTTAATAAATTACCAGTAATACATAGATTACGTTCATTAAAATCCAAAACGTCACAACAGACACGGGCATAGCAAACGAGTTGTGATATATAAACACCGTAAGATGGTGCCAAAGGAACATCACCATCAAAAAAAGGAAAATTAACAATAGGGAACGAAAAATCGTCCCTTTTGTCGTAAATTTTAGTGTGGACAGGTTGTAGGCGTTCCAATTGGCACTAATTGCGCCCCTTTAATAGAAGACTTGTTTTTGCACTGTTATGAATCACAGTTTATGACCAAACTCAGTAAAGACCCGTCTAAATTGCATTTAATTGATAAATTCAACAACACTTGAGTTTCCCGTGTAAAACTGAAATATCTAAATCTAGGAAAGGACAGTTATTACCGTTTACATTTGATTTATTTAAAGTAAGTTCCTTTGGGTAAATTTCAGCAGTATATTTAGAAAATTCTTGATTATTTAACGAAAACATATCATCAAGATAACGGTAAGTGTTGTTGAATTTATCAATTAAATGCAATTAAGACGGGTCTTTACTGAGTTTGGTCATAAACTGTGATTCATAACAGTACAAAAACAAGTCTGCTATTAAAGGGGCGCAATTAGTGCCAATTGGAACACCTACAACCTGTCGATAAACTTTGTTGCCGAAACGTACATATATATTATCAGGGAGAAAATTAACAGCTTCAATCATCTCATCACACCTCCAGTAAGTATATCTAGCATATTTACCTTTCTCATTAGAGAAGAAGGCTTTAAATGAGTTGCAGCAAATATATTTGCATTCAGATTTACCAAACGACCATTTAGTTAAATAGGAAAACGTTTGTTTGATAAGATAAAAGATAAGATTGTGTAGAAGTGTAGTGTAAAGAGTTTAAAAGTCAAAACTGTCAACAGAATCAAAAGGACCATCAAAAGCACGTAATTTATCTAAAACATCGAAAGAGTTTTTTACACTCCAAAAATATTTAATTCCACTATTTTCATATATTTTATTACAAAAGTTAATGATAAGTTCTTTGATAGTAGTTAAGGAACTAGATAAAAGCACTGAAAGATTAGTTGTAGAACACTTACTAGAGGCCGAGATGAAACGATATTTTACTAGTTTATTGTGTAGTTTAGGTAACCAATACATAGTAGGGACCTTCAAATGTTCAGAAGAGGCCTTAAGCTCGTTTGTTTTTTGAGTTTTTTCATTTTATTTCCAGAGCTCGTTTTTTATTAGGTTTTTATGATGTTTGTACATGTTTTTGCTCAAGCATGAACTATACGTTTTTTGCTGCTTGTACTGATGCACATAATACAGGGTTAATTAATTTCATGTTTCCCTTTTATAAGATTTTTTTCATATATCATATCTTAAAGTATACTGTCCAAGTATGACTCCAGAGACGGTTTTTCGGGCATAGGGTTTGGACACAGGTTTCTGACATTTGTTGGTTTTTCCTGGCTGGCGGGATCGTTAAATAGGAGAATTTGTGATAATTTATTTTACTTACACCACAGTAATTTATTTTGTATGGTTATATTACACATGCTGTTATATTACACATGCTATCATGTGTTTTTTTTTGTTTATTTATTCGTAATAAATCCGGTGTCCTCTTTAGGTTTGGCAGTCGGCAAATATATATGTGTGTATTATATTATTTATTATATTGAGATTTATGGGATAAATGGCAATGAGATTACATTGGTAAAGTGTGTACTAAAAGTTTCTAACAGCTATTATGACACCGTGTCGTGTATATAATTACTACCTTTTTATTAATGAGAAATTAATTTAAATTGGAAAACTATTCTAGCGAAGTCGAGTATTGCCTGTTAATGCGAGTACGGATGCTATGCATGTACTAGAGGATCCTATATTAAAACATTATTGTGACGTCATTCTATTGTTGTATCCGTTTTTTTGTTGTTGTTTTTTTTTAGTGATTAGACTATCATTTAACTGTAAGAAACCATTATGTTACCTTTAACTGATCAATATTTTAAAGAATAACCCTCCTTTTTCTTACTGGACAGCTGGCAGGTAGCATAATTGATTCTTACAGGTGAATGATAGTCCAAGGACTAAAAAAAAGTCCATCAATTCACACTAGTGTTTCTTCATTTTGAAAAATAATTACAACGAAAGAACAATTTACAATTACACATTTTTTTTTTACTAAGGTCACTTACCACTTATACAATACTTACGTCATTCATCTTCATTGTTCTTGAAAAAAATCATAAAATTTCAAATTGATTTTAACACAGCCAGCGTCAATAATTTTTATACGGCCATTTTTCTCATGTTTTGGGTTGTTTCCTGTAGCCCCAATTTGCTTGACAATGATCGTTGTAAGTTTGTTTTTGGTGCTTTTCGGTTTTTCTTTTTGTACAATATTTTTTGTATCCTCGTCCGTCTTTCGATATAAAATTCAACCTGTGCCAGTGGTGTTGCTCTGATTCTGCCTAACATCATTTTCAGCTACAATGAAAATGTAAAAAAAAATATAAATGCTTATAACGCTTGATAAATTATGCCGCAAAACGAGGACCACAAGTGAAATAATTTTATTTTCATAGTTAGAAAAACATCGATCATCTGAACTAGTTGTTTTCCCAAGTATTGATGTGCAAGCCACAGAATAGCTAATCAAGAATTTGATTAACAACCTAAACCTCATCCTACGTACAATGTGCAAATCGACAACTTGCTTCATTAACTAGGGGGCTACAACCGGGTTTTGTATAATTTTTAGGTGTCGGCGTTGATTTGCAAGTTGTTTTTTTTTGCTTGTCTAAAAAATCGGATGTTATTGCCTGTATAGGAATACGATGCAAACCTTCGCTTATGAACGACGATGAATGTAAGAAAAAGAAAAAAGAGCACGTCACCGCAAGTTAAAGAAATCAATCGTGTGTCCGATTCGCACTTTGTTCGTAGTGATCGTTTTTCAGAAAAATTTGTTATCTCTTCAAATTATAAAAAAACGTAGGTGCTAGATTTAATCATATGTTTGTTAGCTAAATCTGTGATTGTGTTATATATAAAACATACAACCGTTTCCTGCATTTCATTGATACAAAGGAAAATCGAGGAACAAAAATATATCGATAACATGGAAAAAAAAGCACAAAGGACAGCAATATGTAAATAAACTATAAAAAAAAAAAGAGCGACACGAATCTTGCAGACAAATTGGAAAAAGGGGGACTCCTATTGCGGTGAACGAGGAAGGAAAGAGTGGGCCTTTGTCATACGGGTAATTATGAATAAATACTTTTTTTATGTATAGTAGGTAAATACGTCTGATTGATTTCTTGATCTGCGGATATTTTATGGTGATGAATTTAGATATAATAACTTTATTAAATCATTTTTACAAATAAAAGATATAATATTTGGATCATGATTGTCTTAAAATTCATTGACATAATATATAACAGGGTGAAATTCTGAAGAACAGCAAAAGGATATAAATTGCTTGCACGCTTGTTACCTCTTCATTTGTGCTCATTCATTATATTTTATATAGTGTTGTTTTTTTTAAATAAAATCGACTGAGGTGCACTCGATATGGGTGTACCTTTTTCTGCAACTTTATTCTGTCTTCAAGCGTCATGTGTTTTTCATTTTTTTTTCCTTCTCATTCGCCTTACAAGAAATAAAAACCCAGTTATAGAAAGAATAAAAATATAATAGAAGAGGACTACATTTAAAGATACATATAAAACTTGCTGTTATTAGCTGCTATAACTAAATCCTCTAAATATTTTACAGAATGGACTTTTATCCTTTACGGAAACCATACACTATATAATATTTACTATGTCATGTATTCCGTATATTTGAAAGCTACCAACCCCATATTTTGACTTGTTATCATTTCTTATAGTGATTTTTCTCATATTTACATTGCAGCCATTTGCAAGACGCCGTACACGGAAAAAAATGTTCTGGTCTGCAATACGCCGTACTACGACTTGCTATTCGTCGTACAATAATCAAATTTTTTTTTTGCTCAATATCATTTCGTAAACTTCTTTTTGAAAGAGAATTACAGACAATATGAAGTCACACTGTCATATTCTTCAATTTCACAGAGAAAAAGAGTTAAAACAATTTAAATAGAGGGACTGCGGGGTGACGGAAAACGATCCACCTCGAAATTTCTAGATAGTTTTTATTATGTGCACATTTTTTAGTATAACACAAATTTCGTCTTTATTTGGTAATTAATGCAATTAAAATTCAATTACATAGGGAAAAAAAAACATTTTATAAGCGTTAACCTCATAAAATCGATAGAAATGGTTTAAGTGAAAGAAAATCCTAACAGGTGTATTTGTTGTCCTCTCTCTGCGATTCGATGGTTCCAAATTTCCGGTGGCAATAATACATCGTGTAGTTTGTCTATTATAAAATATGATTGTGTTTTTAAACATATTTAGATTTTCTCTGTTTTATAAGGAGTCATTAGAATCCCTTCTTTTCTTAGTAAAACCACAACAGTTTTAGCTCCAATTAAAGTAAAGATAAAACTTGTTTAACCCAAAAAATCTGAATTCATTAAAAAAAAATCTCGAAATTTGTCAGAAAATATATAAAATATTGTGTATTTTCCAATATATCCTAGATTTAAATCCGGTTTATTTTTTTTTTCAAGAATATCTCATATTCTAAAAAATTTTGGAACACCACCGAGTTATGTAATTTATATTATTAGACAGAAATCATCAAAATGAGAATTGAACATAAAAAATATGGAACAGTGAATAACATTGTTATTATCTGCCAAGGCTAACAGATGAAATGTTAAGATCAAAATAGCAAGATAGTTTGACCGTAGTAAAATATATTTTGTAATATTCATTCACTTATCTAGCTCCGCCCTGTAAATCAATTAGCAAACCAGGGTCCTGTTATCGAAGCTCTCTTAGGACTAGAACATGTCCTAAGATCATCTTAGGACGTATCTTTGTCCTAAGTGCGTTTATCAAACATGTCGTAACTTAGGAAAAGTCATAGGAATCGTCCTATCTTTAGGACACCTAAGTAGGTGTCTTAAGATGTTCTTAGGATGGTAATAACTTTAGGACACCTGAGTAGGTGTCTTAAGATGTTCTTAGGATGGTCATAACTTTAGGATATATTTTATGATGGTTAATTTGTAAACAAATACGACCGCCACCTATATATAGATCCCCCTTTTTCTAAATATTTTTCTATTTTCACTTTTTTCATGTGTTTTTGCTCTTACCCAAAAGATATTACAAAAACAGTAGCATATATATGACACCCCTCTATTCATATTTTCCACGTAGAAAATAAGAATAGAGGGGCATCGTATCTATATAAAACACATGAAACAAATGGACATAGGTTAAAATATTAATATTTTCTCGCGTTTCGATCAGTATAGCGGGAAAATGTTGTATTCTCGGTATGGAATCGTTAATTTTCGGTAGGCCGATGTAAATCTATCCAATCAGGGGGCTGAGTTGTGGTCATATATAAGGTGTTTTTTGTGTGGTAGCTTCACCTTCTATTCGTCGTATTGACCGAGTAAACTGCATTATTTTAAATGATGTTTATATATCTATTGTTAGACAAATATTTTTGCTTTTCGTAAACTGTTTGAACCGACGAGGTCCGACGTCATTATCCTGAGATAGTCTCGAGCATTGATTCGGATACAGGTTTCCGTAATACGGTTTTTCCTGGTCGGCCTTGGCTATCTATGAGGGGTAATTTATTAAACGTACAGCTTCCAATATTTTGCTGTGTTTTGTACATAATGAATTGGTGAATGAAAATGCCAATTGATTACTGATTTATATGTTTTATTTGATATGTCACGATAACATATTATATACAATTATATCTGGCGTCCATCACGTACGACGGGCCGTCGGCAAATTTGAATTTGCGTTTGAGTTTATTTATTTTTCTGCCATGCGTACAAAGAAGGTGTTGTTGGTGTGTTGTCAATGGCAGAAAAGGGTGTCATTTGTGTGTCTGTCGTCTGAAGTATAGAGAATACTATAGAATATTTACCTTTAAAAAAGTTCAGAAAAAGGGGGTCCATTACCCAAGCGCATGTGATCCGTAATGAAATAATTTATGTATTCCGCATTTTTATGAAAGATGCACGAGATTTGCCTTTGAGCTCTGTAAAGTATAAAACCGTGACACTTCGAATTAAACTCACTCAAAAATATATAATGATTGTTACTTGTACGACTTTGCCCCCCGCAGAGCTATAGAAAAACAGTACATTAACGGGTGTTACACGGACTCTTTTTAGATGATACACGGACTCTTTTTAGTTGTTACACGGACACTTTTTATGAATAGATTCACTCGTGCATGATCATTGAGTTCATGGGCACTTTAACTTTCAATAAGATTTGAACTTTTTGATTCACCGACATATTTCCTGTCTTTTTATTTAACAAAATATTTAAGTTAGCATCAATATCTTTTTTCAAACATTTTCAGTAAAATAGTAAAATACTATTCATATCAGTAAGGGGGGGGGGCGGGGTATAGTTTTCTCCTAAAAAAAGATATTTTGATCCCAAATTTTATGAGAAAAAAATTACTATGGTCAAGCAGATGACAAATTAATGTTCTGCATGATTCCTGATTTTCCGAATACCGTATAGTGCTAATTTAAACAAAAATATTTGGGTGATGGCGTTGAAAAGTAAATAGTTAATATACTCAGAAAAGAACATACCGCCCCATTTATGAATCAAAATAATCAGTCAATAAATGTTTTCTTCAATATATGGACATGAATAGTATTTTGGACAATGCTGAAAGTAAAGAAATGATGATACCGACGTTTATATTTCAATAAAAAAGACAGGAAATAAGTAAATAAAAATCAAATCTTATCAAAAGATAAAATCCCTATCAACTCACCAATGCACGATTGATCCTATAAATAAAAAGTGTTCGTGTAATACACGTCCAAATAAGCAGCAAATCTAGAAGAAAATCATTCAACTTATGTCATCAATTTTGGACGGTAAGTTGCGATTGGATCATATAGTAACACGTGTTTAATCCCGATCAACACTTGCAGATCTAGAGACGAGCATGAACTTAAAAAAAACCAGAGTATATGCCTGAATATATATAATATTAGGACAAAATCCATTTTTTCATAACATTTAATTCAATAATGAAGTAGGAAATTCATTCTTTTGATACATTTATATTGTTATTGAATTTATATATATATATATATCAGTTGCGGATCCAGCCATTTTAAAAAAGGGGGTTCCCAATCCAGGACAAAACGGGGGGGGGGGGGGGGGGGGGTTCCAACTATATTTCCCCATTTAAATGTATTGATCGTCCAAAAAAAGGGGTGTTCCAACCCCCGGGACCCCCACAACTGAATATTGAATTCATGTATTTGGCAACAAACGTGCGATTTTTACGATTTTTTAAAGGGGGAATGGGGGGGATGGAATGGCACATTCTGCATTTTTCCATCAAAATAAAGATCACAGCCTGTTTATTTTAAATTAAATTAGGCCCCCCCTCCCCGCTTTCCGTTTCATCCATAAAAATCAAACGTTAGCTTACTTACCACTAAAATATTTCTTTAATATATTACTTTTTTACGAAGTTGCATTTTAAAAAAGTCTTAAATGTGTACAACATTCATCTTTTACTTGAAATGGTTCTTTTTTATCAAATTATTAGATTCCTGATTTTTTTCTTGAAAAAAAACTCTCGGTTGAAGGGAAATGAAAAAAAAATGTGTTTATACTATAACTTACATTTACTGCTTTATGGCTATCTAAGTTTCTCAAATGTTTAGTCTTGCAAAATGTATTATTACTTTCTTGAAACGTCGTACAAGTCAGATACAAAACAAAAGTAACAAAACAACAGGCCGGAAACAACCTGCCGTATAGTTTTTCTGCACTTGTAGTCAGGTCAAGGTCCTCGGCTATCGCCTCGGACCTTGACCTGACTACTCGTGCAGAAAAACTATCCGGCAACGGTTGTTACCGGCCTGTTTCTTTGTTACCTTTGTATAGTATCTAATACATATTGTCTTTGATTAGTTTTCACTGTTACTGCTGTTTACAAATAATTTGATTAATTATTATATAAAATGTTGTTACATTTTTTGTGTTTTTGTTTTTGTTTCATAAAGTTTGAATGTACCATTATTAGATAAATAATATCTATTTTCTTTATGATAATACTAATAATATTTCTAATTTCTAATCTTGTAATTATTTACTACTGGTGAAATTCAATGCATTCTTAAACATTTAAACTTTTTAAATTCCTATTTTTCTTTACGCTAACACTTAGGACAGCGGTTAGGACATCCTAGCTAAGATAGTCCTAAGATAGCTTCGATGTGCATGCTGAGACATGTCGTAAGTCAGTCTTAATATTACCCTAATTTATTCTTAAGAGAGGTCTTAGGACAAATCCTAGGACAGCTTCGATAAACAGGCCCCTGAAGATGAAAGGTTTTTAATCAATGCCTGATATATTTCTTTGTTAGACTTTTTTCTAATATTAACAAAACCCAACATGAATATTCAAGTCTCCAGAGAATTGTATTCGACCTATTTGAAGTTTCTATGCCACCAATATACATTGTTGTTGTAACTGCCGTCGTATCCGTAACTTCTATGCTGCATGACGATTCTGTTATTGATGTTGCTGCCCTGTACAATCGCTAATAACCTAGTGATTATCTTCTCTGCCATAGTCTGCATATAAATGTACAATAGTATTCTAAATATAGTTTGATTGCATGCTCTGTATGCAAAGCTTCTTTCCGCACCTATGTTAGTGTTGATTGTTTCTGAACTCGCGATTAAACTTTTTCAACAATTTTCCAATTCAAAGCTTGATTTACCGTTTCTACGATAGAAAAACAAAGGATATGGGGTATCCATCCATGACACAAAATCATTACATGCACAACAAAAAACACACAAAAAGCAAAGGAACAGCGCTTTTATTGCTGTTCTTCATCTCAAAGTCACAGTGAGGCCTTCAACACGGAGCAAAAAAACTCTGACCTCACTGCAAGTTTAAGACGGCCCCTAGCACCGGCTTGAGCGGAATTCTTTGCAAAAATAATTTGGATAGACTTTGTAAGATGTAACACCACCCAATCGGGCCCTGTCAAAAAAGAACATACAGGAAAGTAGTACATATTTAAAACAAAATAGTTCCTACGCACAGGTGTAAACCTTAAACCATGTAGCATACATTTTAGTAATTAAGGTATCAAATGAAAGACGAAGGACTGGTGATCCTTGTAGAACACTCAATTCACTGATAATTCTGAATAATACAAAAATGTCTGAATGAATTCTAAAATTGAGGGCATATATAGCCTGTCTCTCAGATATGAAGTGCCTGGTTTGGTGTATCCAAACTTCCGGTAACCAGTGCAGTACGGTCTGATGTATAAATACAGGTATACTAACCCGCTTCCATAAAATATTTTGAAGTGAAAAATTTAAAGTGGATAGGAATGAGGGCCGAGAATAGGTGGTGTGCGTCTTATTAAAATTTCAGTATACAAACTGTTCTAAAATTGAGAGAATGATGTGGCACACATAAGAGAAGTTATCTCAAGAATAAATACACCATAACTTTAAAAATACAGAAGAGCCTACATATCAAGCACGGGGAAACTTTCTACGGCCTCCACACAGCACGAGAAACAAAATCCATTAATATAATAGAAAAACTTAATTGAATAAGAGAATACTTTTTGGTATTGTGATGATTTTGTATCTTAGGTTAGATATTTTACCTTAGTTACAGTTAGGCAGAAGCCTTATTTTATGAATTTGTATATACTCAAATAAAACATAGAAAAGAATAAGATATTTGGTGGGTAATCCTTGGGTCCGGTCAAATGTGAAGGGGTGTTCCAAAGGAAATTCTAATACGAGTAATGGGGCACTTTGGAAGAACACCCTCCTTTAAAAATGGTACGGCTACCATTGTGATATATAAGCAGAAGCTATGGAACGCCACAGCTGTCTTATGTGGAACACTGATATTACTTTATGTTGTTTTATTATTACTTGATGATATTTTGTCTTTACTTAATATGGTTTTGACATTACGTAATGATGTCTTGAATTAACTCAATATGGAATAGTCATTACTTAATGATATTTCGATATTACACGATATGGTTTCGTATTGACTTGATATAGTTTTGTCATTACTCAATATGGTTTTGTCATTACTCGATGTGGTTTCACCATTATTTAATGTGGTTGTGTCATTAATCAATGTGGTTTTAACATTACTTGATGTGAATGTGACTTAACGTTATGTAGTTGTTTCATTACATGATGTGGTTTTGTTATTTTGTAATGATGATTTGCCTATTCTTTATATGATTTTAACATTACGTAATGATGTTTCAAAATTTGACAATTTTACACTACATGATGTGTTTGTTTCATTATTTGATGTGGTCCTGTCATTCTTTGATGTGGTTATCCCATTACTTGATGAGGTAAAATCACGTGACCAATTCGGAAAAACCTGTTCTATTTTTAGATAGATTTCCATGTTGTATGTGCCTTGGATGAGTGTGGCCGTCCATCGAATTAGAGTTCGGGTTTGAGTTAAACTTTGAGTTAGTCTTCGATTTCGAATTCAAGTCATTATTAGAATTAAAGTTTTAGTTAGCATTGCGTTTCGAGTTGGACTTCGAATTTGAGTTTTGAGCCACATTTAAAGTTATAGTTTTAGTTACAACATTAAATAGAAGTTGAAATAAAGCTAGATGTGGTGTGATTGACAATGGGACAACTATCCAACAGAGTTTAAATGCAGTGGATGTACGAAATCATATATAGGCAACCGTACAGCCTTCAACACACCGTATAGTCAGCTACAAAAGGCCACCATGCACCATGTGATGAAATTCAAACGAAAAAACAAATGGTCTTATTTATAAATAAATAATTTACAAAAAAAAATGACACACATTTATACAACGACAACAATTGAACTTCATGCTCCTGACTTGGGGCAGGTACATAAAGAAAGTGCACGTGGCGGAGTTTAACATGTATGTGAGCGCTAAATCCTAACCTTACATCGGACTGTTACAGTTGTGTAACAGCACAACACGAGAAAAAAATGTAAACTAGACAAAGTGATGCCCCCGCCCTCAACTCATTTAACCGCTTATACCCCAAAAATGACAAAAAAAAGTTCAATTATCTCCCAAAAGAGCAAAAGATAATAAAAATTAAAACCCTGACCACATGCACACCTTCAATATATGTACAAACAGCCAGCAGAGTGAAAACTTCCTAGCATTCAAACTGTACTGAGGAGGAGTTATCTAGAAACGCTCTTCTTATGCAATTAAATTTCCCCAAAAATTACAATGTTCAACTATCTCCCAAAAGAGCAAATATTAATAAACATTAAACCCTGACCACATGCACACCTTCAATATATGTACAAACAGACAGTAAAGAGAAAACTTCCTAGGATTCAAACTGTAGGAGGAGTTATGCGGAATAACTATATACCCATAATGGGACGAACAGACGGACGGACGGACGGACGGACGGACGAACAGGGGTAAAACAATATGCCCCCCAACTTTCAGTTGCGGTGGCATACAAAACAGTTTCATTTGGCTGATTCAATAGATCGGTATGACTTGGTAATATAAATCCATCGGGGTGAACTCGGATGCTCCAGAAAGGCACCCGTCGTGTTATTCGAGAAAGTACAAACCCAGTGATTTGGTTTTATTTGGTAGTTTACATTCAAGGAAGAGATGACGGTATTATGGTTTCGACTGGAACATGTCCGTCGTCACATGTGAAACAGATATTCCAAAAGTTTATTTTTCAATTAGTGCAAGGTAGATCAGGGAATTCAATTGATTACAAATAAAAGATTGATATTCATATAAGTTCAAATGATCATTTACGCTAAAAAAAATTCGGAAAATTCTTATTTTATAGTATTGATGCTTTGTCGCTTAGTCCGAGCCCCCCTCCCCCCGTTTCCCTGTAACTTTAGTGTGAGTTGATTTGAAGTGTTTCATTTGTTAACAATAAAGTTCAAGTCTTTTGATTTGTGTCGAGCCTGCGGCATCAATGTAGCGGCAGTGAGATACAACAAACCTATATTTCGTCGTCGATAGTGGCGTCGGCGTCTCTATCTCCATTTTTTTTTTATTTCTATTGAGTTTAATCTTTCATTATACATGTTACTAAACATGTATGCCATCATAATTTTGTAGTTTTAGAATATCATACTGTATTTGTTTACCTCGACTATTGTACCTGTATTTATATTGTATGTTTCTCTGTAAACTTGTATTTAGTTTTTTAGAGAATAAAGTATCTATGTATCTATCTATAGATCGTTAGGTTTCTAGTTTTTTACATTTTTCATTTCGGGACCTTTTATAGCTTACTATAGGGTATGGGTTTTGCTCATTGTTGAAAACCATACAGTTTTGTTTTAGTTAAACAAAACCGAATTAAACTGTTTTGACATGATAAATTTGTAAACCTCCATGAAGTGTTTTAAAACTTGTATAGGAGTTATTCCTCAATTTCAAGAAAAAGCATCTACAGAAAAACATTTTTTTTTTTTAATTTTTTTTTCCGATAAATGTATAGATAAATGTACAGACGATCAACATGACGCTTTTACACTAACAGCAGCAATATCAGGCGAGACACATGGTTCCGTGGAATATTTTACAAATTTATTACAAAAATACTGTTTTCGTTTGAGAACTTAGGATAAAAACAACAGGACCAAGTGGTTTGGGAATATCCCAATTATGTCCGAAATACTGTAAACTTTTTAATACTTTTTTTCTTATCATTGTCTGCCGTTCCCCTTTTTCATACCAAATAACTCTGAACAACCACTCAAACATTAATTTGAACTTTAACTCAATGGATAGCGATACCCATCCAAAGTTCATTAAACAAACGATATATTGAAATTTGTTTAAAAATAGAACATATTTTTTTCCGAATTGGTCACGTGGTTTTACCTCATCAAGTAATGGGATAACCACATCAAAGAATGACAGGACCACATCAAATAATGAAACAAACACATCATGTAGTGTAAAATCGTCAAATTTTGAAACATCATTACGTAATGTTAAAACCATATAAAGAATAGGCAAATCATCATTACGAAATAACAAAACCACATCATGTAATGAAACAACTACATAACGTTAAGTCACATTCACATCAAGTAATGTTAAAACCACATTGATTAATGACACAACCACATTAAATAATGGTGAAACCACATCGAGTAATGACAAAACCATATTGAGTAATGACAAAACTATATCAAGTCAATACGAAACCATATCGTGTAATATCGAAATATCATTAAGTAATGACTATTCCATATTGAGTTATATCAAAACATCATTACGTAATGTCAAAACCATATTAAGTAAAGACAAAATATCATCAAGTAATAATAAAACAACATAAAGTCATATCAGAGTTCCACATAAGACAGCTGTGGCGTTCCATAAGAAGCGATTCCTTGCTCTTTGTCATTCGTCTGAAGTCTACGAAGACGATGGCCATGATACGTGCCGAACGTGATTCTTACAGATTGTATTCTCTAATATGGAATTGCATTCATGATTGTAATGCAACAAAGGACAATGTTGGTGTCTGTTCTTTAAGACTTGTACAAGTCTTAGTTTGTCAAGTATAAATTTTACCGTATAAGACAAGTCGTAGCTTGTAGGGTACCAAAATGTACCTTTTTTTATGGTGCTGTTCCTTTGGCGCCGTCTTACGGTGTTTATATATCACAACTCGTTCGCTATGCCCGTGTCTATTGTGACGTTTTTGGATTTTATTGAACGTAAATCTATGTATTACTGGTAAATTATCAAGTCAGGGATTTCGTTACCACAAGTTATTTAAAACCGTTCCTAAATTCTTCTATAGATATAAAATTTGATTTGAAAGTTTGGTTGTACCTTATTTTCAACGGGATATCACATCCTAATTTTTACGGAGATGTTGTTTACCGAGCCCGGAAATTTAGAAACGATCCTGGTAAACTTATCGATCTATTCTAAAAGGTTACCAATTCAACACTGTAATTAGGTCTTTGAATATTGTTTTTATTGGTATTAATATTGATTTTGTTCTCAGTAAATTAAAAGCAAACTAAATATTAGTGTTATATACATATGCAAATTCATGGCTCTACAATCTGTCGATACCTGTATCTTGGCATTGCACAAGGTCATGTTTTTCTCTGACTGTTTATGACGTCTTTACACTAAATCCATTGGATGTTGGATGTGTACTGATTGATAATTTAGTCTTGGATGCATGTTTTTTTTTTATTAGTTGTTTTTGGCTTTGAACTAGCTGTCAGTAACTGCGAGTAATAAGGGTCTTTTTGTTGTTGGGATGTACAACTTCAAGTACCCGGCCACGTCCACTCTGTGTGTTTTGTTAGATGTATTTCTATTTGTATCCATATGATGAGTTAGGCCTTTTTCAACTGATTTTTATAGTTTGTTCTTATGTTGTACTGTTACACCACTGTCCCAGGTTAGGGGGAGGGTTGGGCGCCCGCTAACATGTTTAACCCCGCCGTATTCTATATGTGCCTGTCCCAAGTCAGGAGCCTGTAATTGAGTGGTTGTTGTTTGTTGCTGTTGATCATATGCGTTGTTTGTTTATTATTTTTTGTACAGTTCTTGTATTGTTCTGTTGCACCACTGTCCCAGGATTAGGGGGAGGGTTGGGCGCCCACTAACATGTTTAACCCCGCCACATTCTGTATGTGCCTGTCCCAAGTCAGGAGCCTGTAATTCAGTGGTTGTCGTTTGTTGCTGTGTTACATATTTGTTTTTGGTTCATTATTTTGTACATAAATTAGGCCGTTAGTTTTCTCCTTTGAATTGTTTTACATTTGTCATTTCAGGGCCTTATACAGCTGACTATACGGTATGGGCTTTGCTCATTGTTGAAGGCCGTACGGTGACCTATAGTTGTTAATTTCTGTGTCATTTGGTCTCTTGTGAAGAGTTGTCTCATTGGCAATCATACCACATCTTCTTTTTTACATTAGGACAAGTCGTAGCTTGTAGGGTACTTTAGTACTTTTGTACCATTAGGACAAGTTTGTCCCTGACCAAGGACAAATTGGTATTTGTACACATTTGTATCATTTGTATATATTTTAACGTGGAATGATTAATGTATAGATAAATTTAACGGTTAGAGCAAGCTTAAGAGCAGTTGTATATATTTTAGTTCGTTGAAATAATTTGATGGATATACATTATTTGATGAATAATTCATATACTTTGTAAATAGAACATTTCTGATCCAGTAGCAAACTGGTAACGAACCTATTCTAAAATAAAAATAGACACGCTTACCCTGTGTACACGTTACAGTATCACCACGTCCCCCGTCTGTGTCAGCATGCTGACGAAAAGTCGTTAACCGTATCATTTTCGATGTTTCTTGCGAAGCACCCCTACAAACAAACATGATACGCTGATTGGATAATCTTTGTAGGAGTTCTGCCTTAAGCTATCGATGTAAAGTTTAACTGTATATGCCAAAACGTTGTACAACAACAACGGTGCACCTTGAGACAAACTGAATGGGAATGCTGCGTAATTCGCATCCCCTTTATAATTTTTGAACATACATCATTGTATAAAAACCGAGTTGTTATTTGCTACTCGTTTATTTTATTCCAAAGACATACCTCCTAGCATAATCACTGACTGTGTTAATGTAGGTCTGTTGCTTATTGTTCAAACTGTACTTGTTGATGCTACCGTTGCACGGGTTGCGATTGTTGTTTCTTTGTCTTTAGGTTGATTTGACCCTTATCTTAAATTGTAGCAACTGTTACCGCTTTTGATTGGTGCAAGCATGTCTTATACTTTTTAAATCTCAGTTAAACTAGGTGGGAACTTTGGGTACTACTACCAGATGTCGTACTTGAGTTTCTGTCTCTGTCGTATGGACTTTAGCTTACCAGGTAAAAATGAATAATTCCTAAGTAACTATATTTCAAACAACTGAATCTCATTGCAACTGACATATTTGATAACAATCCCATTTTCATTTAAATGCACAAAATATTTCGTAAAATTTAATAAATATACAGTAAATTATAAACAAATCACAACCACATAAGTTAAAATAATAATAATGATTGTAAAGATTTTTCACAAATCTATTTCAATAATTGTTTTCAGATTTCAAGCAGAAGTATTCAGTATTCAAAATACCTTTGTCATGTTTTGTCTCAACAAGATAATGCCTAATAAGACTTTCTGAGGAAGACAAATGCGGCTTTTAAATTATCAAATTGAATTTTTATGTACAAAAAAAGGCAATCGGTCATATTTTGACCTCATGACCACACTGCTTTCATTTGGGTTTATTTGGGATGATAACAGTTTAATAAGACTGCAAAATGCAATTTTCTGGAAAGTTCCAAAAGCTTTTTATCTTGCGTAGACGTGCGTAAAATACATTTCGCTGTTTTTTGGTTTTTTTTCAAAATAATAACTCTTTCAAAGCATGAACATGCATGATCTCTAAAGAATGAATGTGACAGTTTAATATTGTAAAACATTTCTGCATTCTATTAATTTTGTGAGAAACTAAGACCTGGCAAATCGAATTTTTCACAACTTTTGTCTTATTGATAAAAATAACATGAATTTGTCGTTAAAACACGAAATCCCTGGGATGTGTTTTAATTGATTTTAGTCTCTGATGCATGATTTTTTATTGTTAATTGTTTTTTGGCTTTTAACTAGCTCTCAGTAACTGCAAGTACTCTCAAATTGTACTTTCGTGTTGAGTTGACCTGTTGACACAATTTGTAATGCATATCTGTAATTCAATGTTTACTTATTTTGTGTTAGATCTCGTCTCACTATTTTTAATATGTACCACCTTTGATAAGTATTTAGTATGACGATAAATTTTCACTTCTGTACGCGTACTCTGAACAACAAATTTATTATTTTGTAAAAAAAAGTTTACTTCCGTACTCCTCACAACAAAATTATTATATTTACATTTACCTGTGTACGTTGTCTTATTTAACGCCATTTTGTCCCAGGTAAGTGTTGTATTATTGACACTCTTCCTACAACTTTTTTATTACTACCTGTAACATCTATGTTATATAGGCACCTACGTTTTAAGTTTGTATTTATATTGTGTCATAGATCAAACTTATTCGTTCAGTGTATGTTTACTTTTTTTGTTTAAAGTCTTTTTGATCGAGTTAAGCCATTTCAGTTGATATTTTATAGTGTGTCTTTTTATGTTGTAATGTTACACTACTGTCTAAAGTTGGCGCCTTTTAAAACGTGTAAACCCGCTGCATTTTTATGCACCTGTCCAAAGTCAGGACCCTTGTTCAGTGGTTGTCGTTTGTTGGTGTGGTTCATAGGTGTTTCTCGTTTCTCGTTTTTTATATTATTTAGACCGTTGGTTTTCCTGTTTGAATTGTTTTACACTAGTCATTTTTGTTCGGCATAGGGCCAACAACTCTATCCTGTAAAAAGATTTAAGTTACGGAAACAGCAACAAAAGAATCAATTCCAAGTAAAATCATGGCCAAAATCATTATCCAAAGAATAATAGATGCAATTGATAAACAGCTAAGAGAGGAACAAGATGCATTGATCAAATCTTTGCTTTACGTAACATCATCGAACAATGTACAGAATGGCAAAGGCAGCTTTACATCAACTGTGTGGATTTCCAGAAAGCTTTTGACAGTATCAACAGAAAGAGCTTGTGGCGAATACTTAGAGCATATGGAATTCCTAAAAAAATAGTCGAGCTAATCAAAAGTTTCTACAACAATTTCACTTGCAGTGTTGGGCATAGCAACATCTGGTTTGAGGTAAAAACAGGAGTTAGACAAGGATGTTTGATGTCTGCTCTTCTTTTCAATTTGGTCATTGACTGGTTAATGAGAAAAACAATAGAAGATGCTCCAAGAGGAATAAGACGGAACATTTCGTAAACATTAGAAGATCTTGATTTTGCTGACGATCTAGCTCTTTTATCACATACCCACCACCATTTACAAGAGAAGACGAACCGTCTTAATAACTTTGCCAGCCAAGTTGGACTTAAAATAAGCCAAACGAAAACAGAAGTCATGACCCTTAACATCGCTAACCCAACTCCTATCCTAGTAGATGGAAAAGATCTTCCCATCACAGAAACATTTATATACCCAGGAAGTACAATAAGAAACGATGGAGGCGCATGAAATGACATCATGAACAGATTAAACAAAGCCAGAAATATATTCAAATCACTAAACAATGTATGGAAATCATCACAGTACAGTAAGCGGACCAAACTAAAACTGTACCAGAGTTGTGTACTATCTACTCTGTAATAGGTTGCACTTCTGTAAATATAGACAATGCAATTTCCCATAGGAACTCCCTTTGTGGCTAAAGCTGTGCCACTTTTACTATGAAGTTTCGTGAAAAATTATATCCTAGAACGTAAAGTTGATATGCACTGCTTTTTTTATTCAAAGGTCAAAACATAGGGCTGTGCGGCATATTTTCAACATTTATATGCCCCGAACTTCTAAGAGTTTAAACTTATACTAACATTCTGTACAACCCCTACCTTCACTTCGAGTCTCCCTCAGAATTCAATTTTCCCCGTTACCATGTGTTTTTATACTGGTAACATTCCCAAGTTATTTCTCTATGAGATGAAACATAGAGATCATTTCTGGGAACCAGTACGTAAACACAACAAAATATCTATGAATATTATATATCTCCCCAAAAGAGGCGTTGCTTGTGAAGCAGCTGTATTTACAAAGTGCAACCTATACGGATCAGAAGGCTAGAGGATAACAGAAATCGATCTAAACAAACTGTCAGTTTTTCATACCAAAAGCTTAAGAAGAATCCTGCGCATTTTCTGGCCAAACAAAATATCAAATGAAGACCTTCTAAGACAGTGTAATCAAGATAGCATGGGTACAATATTAATGAAAAGGCGTTGGAAATGGACTGGGCATGTGATTAGAAGAGATAGAAATTCCATCAGTAGAACAGCATTACATTGGGCTCCAGAAGGAAGGCGCAAGCGAGGAAGACCAAAACACACATGGAGACGTACTGTAGAAGGAGAACTGAAGATCATGAATAACACATGGGGAATAGTAGAAAAGATGGCCAAAGACAGACAGAAATCGAGATCCTTTGTTGCTGCCCTACATGCCAATGGCATACCGGGCAGTAAGTAAGTCATTTTGGGGCCCTTTATAGCTTGCTGTTCGGTGTGAGCCAAGGCTCCTTGTTGAAGGCCGTACTTTGATCTATAATTGTTAACTTTTTATTCATTGTGACTTGGATGGAGAGTTGTCTCATTGGCACTAATACCACATCTTCTTATTTATATTGACCAAGGTCCAATGTCCATGTTGATGGTCAATTAAATTCCTGTACACGTGTTTGTAAAAAGAAATACGAATTAACCTGTTTTCAGATATACAGAATAGGATTATATTTCAAAGGTATTCATATTGGGATCGTACAACAAAATAAATTTATGAGGGTCTGGATAGAGGTGGTCTTCATTTTTGTATTCTTTTATTTTCTATGGAATTTTTTCCTTTATTTATTTAGTCTATTATACTCTATTCTGTTAACCGCATCCAAACCCTCAAGTATATGAAAAATTCTTTTTAATTATCATATTTATATAAAACAAATCAATGAGTAATTTTTTTCGACTGGAACTTTTAATATAGTAGGAGGATAGAGTAATTTTATAATTTCTTAGAATGATCATACAACATATAAGTTGTACCCACTGTGTATGTGCCACCTTTGTTATATTTGGCAATGTTTCTTCTCATCATCATACCGTTGTCTTCGATGTTGTTCTTTACGGGACAGACACTTGACAGAAAGTCTCGGTCCTTGTCAGTTTAAAGATTCTTCGGTTTATTTTATGGTCCGTTTTGAAACTACTTTTGTTTTTTGTTTTTTTTATGATACAAACTTCTCTTTTTCTTTTTGACAATCTTTTGTGTTATGGCCTTTCTTATTACATTCAAAGTTTCAGGAATTCTTGGTCCAGGATTTGTTGTCTTTATAGATTTGATTGTTTGGCCTTTGGCTACTGTCATAATCCTGTTTTGTATCATGGTACTTTGCCATTTATCTGTTGCTTATTGTCTCTAGTGACTCAGGAATGATTGATTGTTTGCTTTACGTTCAGTGGCAAATATTTCATGCTTGTTCAGGACAACAACAAATAAAAAATAGATATAATAGGTATGCCTTGCAATAGGAAGTAAACATGATGATTGGCGAGAAATTTGGAATGCCAATGAAAAATCAGAAATACTGAATTGGGTCAGACATTTTGCCTTACAACAGGACACCTCAAAGAGTTCTTCAAAGGGTTCTTAATGGCACTCACTCTACATTAGGCACCGGATTTAACCTTCCTATTTCTGTCACAATACAGACGCCCTACTTTGGCAAGGTTTTACTGCGAAGAAGAAGACCAAAGTGACCATATTTCTATACCACAGTCACCCTTGACTCGGAAATGCCCATTCCAAACTAGGTTAATATTTCTTCTGTTACAAATCTCTTTCCTCCTGTTTTCCTAATCTCTGTATCTTCGGATTTACGGTCATCAGTTTTATTGTAACCTGTCGTACTATGCCGACGAAGTTTTGTGTCTCTTTTACCTCTCTAATATTTTTTTATATAGAATACCTGATATATTACCTCTGTGATGCTTGTAATTTTTTTGTAAAGTATCTGAATAATAATACTCGATCCGGAAGACCTTTTTACATATACTCCAAACTCAGTGTAATGTTGGTTGCTGTGTCAATCATATGGAAAGACTTTCTGACCAGAATCTCGACCACAAGCACTTGAAATTACATATTTATTATACCTTTATAAAACATGAGGTACCTGTCTCACATTTTTGAGAAAAGATACACAGTCGTTAGATTTTGCTATATTTCGATTTCTTGGTAGTCGTAAGTCTGCATTAAATTATCCACAAATAGTGTATGACACGCCTATATTTGTAGTCGGAATCATACGTAGCAGGCCTTCCAAGTAGGTCAATCGTAAATAATTTCTTCTTTTCATAGCGAAATTGCATTGTTCACTCCGTAATGAATAATTAATTATAAACAGTATTTCCTAAAAGTTAATAGGTTATTGCCGTTTATAAATTCATCCAATGTTAGAATTTGTCTAACATTCATTTTGTTAAAATACACACACCTCGATATCCAATTTGAATATTCACAGTGGTAGGAAAATCGCAATTTCAATGCGAGATCTACAGTTGACTTACTTAGAAGGCCTGCTATGAACGATTCCGACAACAAAGACAGACATTCCATACAATACACCATGTTGTAGATAATGTTATGCAGATTTATGACCACGGAATCAAAATATAGCGAAATTTCACGACAGGGTGTCATTTTTGAAAAACGAGAGATGTATACATTGCGTTATATAAAGGTTAAAAATGTCAGTGACAAGTGCTTGTGATCTCGACCTTTAAAGCATATTCTTTTTTCTCTCTTTTTTTTTTGTCTTTTCAAAGTAGGGAGCTCTTGTCTGTATGTTTAAGGAAACCTACGATGTCCGGATCTGTTTAACATGGCTGCACATTCTGTAAATGATCTTTGGTGAAAGAAAAGAGGCGTAGCCAATTGCTTTATCTTTTAGGACTGAAACATTTCTAAGGCTTTCAAATTCTTTTCATTAACTCCAATTGTAGTTTTAAGCAATCAGTTCAAAATGCATCACATATGCGTTCCAGGGATCCTTTCCGTTATAGTATGGCACTCGAGTTCTGTGTCCATTGTCATTTTATCTTGGTACTTCTGATGATTAATTGATATAGTGTGCAACGCTGAAATACTGAATTGGTGACTAGTTCGGCTCTGTGGTTGTTTGATACTGTAGGAAAGCTCTATTTTGAATCGAGTATTGTGACAAATAACTGTTTAGATCTTAATTCTGCATACAGTTGCTTTCCGGAATTGGATGTTGTGAAATGTAAATTCTGTGAACTCTATTATGAGGTTAGTTGCTTTTGTGTCTATATGCTTCTATTGTTAAGATCCGGATTCTGTGAAATGATGTTGCTTGTAATATCATGGTTAACATGGTTATATGTACAAGTTTATAAATTTGGCTTCTAAAGCTATGTCGAATGAAAATTTGTGTTGACAAGATTTGGCTGATAGTAGGTAAAAGGAGGCTGTTTTGTTGGACTGTTTCAAATTTGCTCCTAATTGTATTCTAATTTGATCTTGATGAAAACAAAGAGTTGTCACTTATACAATGAGTTGGAACAGGGAATGGTTTTGTCTTTTTCTTCACTGGTAGCATGTTACTTGACAACATGATCCACAGTACGAGAGGAATTTTTATTTGTCAAATGAAAATATATTTGAGAACTGACTTATTGTATACCTTAATTAGGATCATGGACCAAGCTTGTACTAAAAGAATTATGTGATCCAGGATCCCCTGAAAAATGAACCTCGAAATTCCAAGATGAAATAGCATTATTGGGGAATGCTAAACTTCTCCGGATTTATTCCGGATCCCCTTTGACAGACATGAAATCTGAAGACATACTAAGTTGTTAATAGTCGTCCTATTGTCAAATTGAGCTTCTTAATGTTGATTGCTAATTGGAATGAAGATTTTTAAATTAATAGTTAAGTTTGATTGATATTCAGACAAAACTTGTTAGCTTGTGTCTCGCCTGCAACGAAAGTCACAGAATGCGAGACTGGGATTACAATCCTGCGGCGACGGCGAAAACAATTTGTATAAAGCTTGATATTTCAGAAGGTAAAAGTCCTGGATGCTTCATACCTTGTATGCAGATACCTTATTCGACAAAATTTCCGTCTATCATATGTCCATTGTCATTGATCTCATTTTCATGGTTCATCGACTATTGGAAAAATAGTGAAGTTTTCTCGTCATGTGAATTTCTCTATTATTATGAGTAATAGGCATGATAGGATAACTATATTTAGTATATGGGTTCCTTGTAATGTCTAAATGTCCGTTCACCTGACTTCGATCTCATTTCATTGATCATTGATCAAGATTAAAGTTTGGTGGTCAAGTCCGTATCTTACATACTATAAGTAATATGTAAAAATTATAAGGGGTATAGAATGATTGTATCGTGAACATGTACGACTGGTAGGTTTCATCTGACCTTGATCTTTATTTCATGGTTCATTGAATAATTTCCAGTTTTTGTGGTTTGGTCTATTTCTCGGAAACTATAAGCAAAAGGGTCACTATGGTTGGTGGATGGAATGATTGTAAGGTGTACATGTCTGTCTGGCAGTTTTCATATGACCTTGACCTCATTTTCATGGTTGATTAGTCAATATAGTATATTAAGTTTTCATATTTTTTGTCAGTTAATCGGATACTATAAGCAGTAGTTCAACCATATATATATATAAGCAAAGGCGGAAGATACCAAGAGAACATCCAAAACACACAAGTCGAAGAGAAACTTACAACGTACATGTAATGACAAAAGACGACGAAGAAACAAACTAGTCTTGGCTAGAGGTATAGGGGGAGGGTTGAGATCTCATCAAACATGTTTAACCCCGCCGCATTTTTGCGCCTGTCCCAAGTCAGGAGCCTCTGGCCTTTGTTAGTCTTGTATCATTTTTAATTTTAGTTTCCTGTGTATAGTTTGGAGTTTAGTATGACGTCCATTATCACTGAACTAGTATACTTATTTGTTTAGGGGCCAGCTGAAGGACGCCTCCGGGTGCGGAAGTTTCTCGCTGCATTGAAGACCCATTGGTGGCCTTCAGCTGTTGTCTGCTCTATGGTCGGGTTGTTGTCTCTTTGACACATTCCCCATTTCCATTCTCAATTTTATTCAAAATAATACAAAAATCTAAAACTAAAGACTGAGCGACTTACATCCACATAAACTCGGGTTGGTCGCAGCTGCTCAGGAAGACAGTTCCTACTCCACTATTGATATACATCATGTAACTCATGGGAAGTACAAATCGTTGATAATTCTTTTTTGGTGCTGTCACAATCAAGGAAAAGAAGACAGGATTGTGATTACGACAAATGAAACATATCCATAGTCATATGTGACACAGATATTCCGTAGTGGTCAACCAACTCGTGTTTGAGTCCGTAAAACGCTAGAAGGGATAACTTCTACTTTTCCACTCGGAACGCATGGGTCAATAGCTTTTATAAAAGCAGCAATCCTCTGTCAGGAAAATCATGGAATGAATGCAAGCTCTGGAATATAGTAACAACTCAGAGATATATGATCCATTTAATTTGCAGGCGCTGCTGGAAATTCGCTATATAGAATGGGTAATTTCACAATTGGGAAGCAAACATTATCTCTTTTGTCGTAGAGTTTTGTTCTCAGCAGATCCTCATTGTCAATTTCTAGACGTAAGTCAAGATTTGAAGCAGATGTCACTGTATCTTTTATATCCTTTATTTCAAGTTCGGTGGTATAGATGCGTTCAACATAATCATCAAACTTTGAATTATGATTTCCTCTTTTGTAAATGTCTGGGCAGTAAAAGTTGAGTTTCCAAGTGAATTTTCAATACCTCATTCCTCAAAATACACTTGTGACTTTATCCTTTTGTTCAAGTACTCTATTAATTATTCGGGAATGGGGAGTTATTTTTTTGTTATTGTTCATCTCCATATATCAAAACGTTTAGGATAACTCTTAGGGCATTTTCTTTAATTGTGTTCATCAATGCTTTAGGACGAAACGAGAGAACGAATGAAAAATAAATATATAAAGACGTTTAATGTAAAAAAAAATATTTTCAGCTGTATTACCTGGCTTCTTTTTTATGTGTTACTTGTGTGTAACATGATCAATCTATAACCTTTAGTTTGATTTGAATTATAAAAAATTACTCTTTTGTGAAAGAGGCAGTATGAAAAAGGGAAAAATCAAGAATCTTAGCTGATAGTGTGTTAACCTTTGTCTACGTTACATGAAAATTAAACATTCTTCGATAGTTTTATTATTGTTTGAATCATTTTCTCTAATGATGTATGTGTTGAAATCAGCCAAGCAAAAACAAATGTGGGGTAAGCTTTAATTGCCAATTCTTAAACACTTTTTTCTTGATCAGTTTTTTGTCATCTGATAAAATCGTTTAAAAATTAGAATAACGCTTCGTTTTCGAAATCATCAATAATCGAGTACTACCATTATGAGTTAAATAATATTTAAAGTGCATATACTACTGTTCAGAAATATGCTGTTTAATGAGTAGATGGCCTGCTTGATCTAAAAGTTCTGCCTGAGGATTACGGGAAATTGAAAGGAAAACAATTCTGAAATTAAATAAAATCAAAAAATAAAAGTAGAATCTGGAGATCCATTTTTAATATTTAATGTAAATTTTTCTGTTAGCAAGCAAAAGTCCATTTTTAAGAAAAAATGTGCGTCGGCCCTACGAATTGTCAAGGAAGCGACGGTTATTTGGATTTTCTCTATAACGTAATCAAGCATTTACACACTAAAACGATGTTGTATGGCACTTTGTCTTCGGGGACAACAACATATTTGTCTTGGAGGTAAGACATGTGTTTAACAGCTTTTCTGTCTTTCAAGATAGATATAGCATTAGTGTTCATAGACCATTCGTTTTTCTGAAATTCAACGACAGCATAGTCATAACCAATTCGGAAAGATTAGACATGTCTTCTGTTTTGCGTTTAGGTCATTAATACCACAATCCTCGGCTGAATTCATTAGTATTATGAAGTTGTGTTTCCAATTCATGGATTCAGGTTCACGATACTTCGGGTAAATGTTTTTATCACATTTCGATGAGAAATTTTATCATAATGTTCAAGTCAACAGTAATTACGTGACTAAATGGATTATGTATGAATGGGGAACTAGCACAGGTTTAATCAGGAGGTTAAGATTTGAAGTCGTCAATTTAGAGGTTCTGCAATACTTGTTTATATATGAAAATTGTAATCGCATTAGATGTGGTATGGGTATAAGATATGAATGGAACAGACTGATCTTTAAAGTAGGAAGGTAATTTCGATTAAACTGGTTTATGTTGATTAATTGATTGATTGATTGATTGATTGATTGATTGATTGATTGATTGATTGATTGATTGATTGATTGATTGGTGGTGTTTAACCCAACTTTAAACACTTTTGGCTGTATCGTGGCGGCCATTTTTATTAGTGTAGAAAACCAGAGTGCTGTATAGTTGATGCTTTATGATAAAGGATATCGGTGAATTGACGGCACTGAGACATTTGTTGGCAAGTGAAAGTTTAGGAAAGATCCTTACTCCGTTACATCTTTTCCAATCCGTCTGACAGGTTGTAATGTGCAAATCCCTGATAATTATTTTTACTGGTTTGAATGGTAGTTTGTAACTTTCCAAAAATAATTTTAAAACGGAATGAAGTTTCGAAAGATGTAGTGAAAATAGCTTCGTGTGGATATGTTTAATACCCACACAATTAATGTAGCATTGGCAGAGGGGCATTAATGGAAACATCAAGAAGAGTAGGTGATGTATAATGACGATGACTATTGATGCTTCAATGCTAAGGAACATAGTGGAACATTTTCGTCACATTCACTGAGCAGCAGGAAAAACTAGATATAACACCAAGAGAAACAGACAACACCGTGGCAATAAGTAATGAAAAACGGCGAAAAGAAAAACAAGCCAATAAAACACTACATTGAACACTAAAAATGTACAACACGAACCCCATGAAAATCTAGGGAAAATCTCAACTTGAAGAAAAACAATGAAACCCTTTCCATAAGATTGTGTTGTAAAAAACTTTGTTTTAGTTCGATCATAACTTAGATTACGTAAACAATGTAGACAGAGCCATACAACATTTTCGTTCTTACCGTATTTCGTTTATTTACTATCTTATTTTCCTTTAATTTCAGATTATGAGGAAACAAAAGCCAATGTAAAAAAGACACTTTTCGATACTATAATGGATCTTGGCGAATTTGAGGCCATAATACACTTTCTGGATCATGAGAAAACAAGAAAAACACCTGTTGACGAAGATTTGAATAGTTTTGTATTACATGCAGCAAAGAAAAAACAACCCTGTCTATGTAGACTCCTATTGAATAGGTTTCGAAATACTAATAAGTATGGAAGTATTCACAAGGCGTTTAATATTGCATTAGCGAATGAGGATATTCAAACAGCAAGGGTCTTAAGCTGGAGCATAACAAAAAAATTTTATAATTATCATCAAGAAAAGCTTTCTAATGCGATAAATATATATCCTGGTTTGCGTTGTATATGTAAAGAGAAAAGTTCCATAAAATGCTACTCTTCTTTTAAAAGTCGAGCACATTTTGTAATTGTTGTAGTACAGCAAGAAAAAGACCCACAATTACCTAATCAATTCATAAAAGTTGATATTGAATATGTGTGTCCTAATGTGTCGTCCCAATCTGAAGGAAATACAATATTAGAATATCTGACAAAAATGAAAAAGGATTCATTTTCTTTTAAAGTATGCATTTCAAACCAAAAAGCTCAAACATTGTTTCTCAAGCACAATAATCTTGGACTTATCTGCCCATCTATTGGTAGGTCCAGATTTTTCTCTTCTGAACAGCATACTATTAGCGATGAACGATGTATCCAATTACACTGTACAAAGAAAGGCATAATACCAATAGGGAATGAACATTTTCCAAGTATCATAAACGGATGTCCAACTGATGTGATTGAAGCCCAACCTCTACTTTTGTCAAATCTTCGTATAGGTGATAAGGTTGGATCAGAAACAAGTACAGGAACACTGGGAGGTTTTGTGAAATATCGAGATGTTTATGATTGTTTTTTAACATGCGCACATGTTATGTATGATGTAAAATCTCTTTTAGAATCCTCTTCGGATTTTACAAGGCTTTCAGGTGCAAAAGCGTACCTACACAATCCACAAGGAACAATAGAATGTGGAAACGTGATTTTGCGAGCCTTTTGTCATGACGACATAAGCAGAACAAGTGTGGATGCTGCATTGGTAGAGTTAACTAATGCATCTGTTAATCCAAATGACATTATTAGTGGTTTCCCATCTCCTCGCACTTGTTCTGATTTAGGTAAGTATTTATACTGCAGACTCAGTAACAATAAAACTATACTCATTTGTCTTCATACGATTCATACGTACATTTGAAACCTCTAGAGCTCGTGTTATATTTATTCAATGTATTGTTAGGATAGTTCATTAGACGTTTAGTTTAGATTGAATATAAATGAGGAAATGCTTAAATTATCTTATCACTGATAGTTTTGGTATACAAAACATCTGGGATTTTCCTTAGATTGTAAAGACAATTTTCGATTTTTGTAAGTTTTAACCAAAATAGTTCGTCCTTTGTAATGATGAAAGCCTTATGGTTTTGAATTATGTGTCAGTAGAAAGATCAATTTATATTTCGTACCCCAAATATATTGTTTATTGCAAATATAAATATGTACAAAACACTGGACAAAAAGACGTGGTTTTGACAAAACCATTTAGATTTCAGAACAAATTATCTGAAAGTAAATTAACCCTTGTTTTGCCTATGTTAAGGGTTTGGTAATTATTGACTCATTGCAATTCTAAATGTGTGCAATTAACTATGCATGAGATATTTGTAATTGGTTTACCAACCTACAATCAATTAATAATGAAAAACAAGGCTTGCACCGAGTAAATGTATTTATTCATCGTTATCATATTATAACCGGTGGTACATGTAGGAATACTATATTAAATGTGACAGACGAATTGTTTTTGTGTGTTATATTGTCGTATGCTCTTTTCTTTTTACAAATATGCATTTACGATTTAGTCTGCTGTCTGAATCTTTTCAGTTATTTTCTGAGTAATATATATGCAAACCTTTGTTTTGACAGTAGCGGATCAAATCCAGCACGCCTGAACGGTCGGTCCTTTAAGTTTTACATTACAATACATATAGTTGGTTAATAATTGGTTAAATTTCAAAATCAAATAACAATAAAAATAATTAGGTTTACTTGTAGTTTATTGTTCTGCCTTTTTATCTTATCATTTTGTATTTATGCACAAACTTTATTTTTATATCATATAGGTCTGTCGTCATTTTTATTGAACGATATTTGTTTGGACCGTGAAGATCTTCGTGTTTCCACACAGACAGTCGACACTGTAAGTGCTGGCGCAATGACAAAGCTTCTACAGAACATAACGCTTCCTAGACAATCAGATGTAGATGTACAGTTTTCAAATATTGGTCCAACTGCAGCTAGCGTCAACGCTAATGTATATCATCCGCTTTGGATTTATACTCCAGCCCACTTACAGTTACCTACAGGTTATTTGACTGATAGAAGAATCTTTCGTATGTACAGTCAGATGGCAGTTAACCTTCCGCTGATACAAGGTGACTCCGGTACGTGCATTTACATCGTTAATCATCCTGGTAACAAAAATGGATGCATTGGAATGGCTATTGCATTTTGCGGAGGATTAACAGTAGTCACTCCACTAAAAGACATTTTCGAAAGAATGAATATGTCGTAAAATTATGTGATCAAACCAAAAGATGATGTAGATCTAGTCAAGATCTTTGATGTTTTACTTTATTTGAAGTGATTTATATTCTTACAGTCTACTTACTACATCTTATCGGAAGCACAACAATTTTACAAATTTAAACAATTTAAACATTATAAACTTTAATGAACCAACTTAGCGTTGATATTATAAATAAAGGCAGCAGAAGTATACCGCTGTTCAATAGTCATACATCGATTAAGCGAAAACAAATCCGTGTTACAAACTAAAACCGAGATAAACCATTCGAAAACTTATTATCTTTACTTTCTGTTTCGACTGGTCGTCACAGGGCAATTTCCATAAGATTTAGGTCAAAGTTTAAGAACAATCACTCCTAAATTTTGCAAAAGTTAAAAAAAAGTGTTTGTATTATTTTATTTGTTTTTCCTTATAATCAAATGAACATTATTAGAAGACATAATACAATCATAGCAAATCAAATATCTGCACCGTATTTACAGAAAATTGCATTTTTTAAATATTCCAAAAAATGATAAAATTGCTTTTAAAGCAAAATACTGCTTGATGTATCAACATTCATATGCTCAAAATAAAAGGAATTTATCGATTATTTTTGTCTTTTTAAATTCAATTTATGTATATTTTTTTCTTTATCGCCTTTTGCACAATACTTTGCATGATCTCAACGAACCAGTAAAACGCTTCAGTAACTGTTGTGTTTTGTTTGTTTGATAAAAAGGAAGTTTGACATTGTTAAGAAGTTTAATCTCGTCAATACTCATGTCGAACTGTTAGCGCTATGCGCTTTGAAATCACAAACCAAGGTATCGCTATAAACCAGCGCATTATAAGTTCTCGATTTATTAAATTTAACAGAGCTTTTAAATTGAGAAAGATTGTATACATTTACATATCCTGAGCCCCAGAGATCACCCTCAGTGTAAAAAAGTGTTTGGTTTTACATTTCACTGTAGCGTTTTGTGGACTGTTCTATTGTTTGTCTTTTCAATTAGTTTTTGCTTTTGGTCATAGTGTTATCTGTGTTTCTTCGAGTTATTGCTTAGATTTTCTCCTTTTTTCAACCAATAAAAAATATGCAGTTTGTTCAATGTTCAATGATTTAATGAAATAACAACATTACTTAAAAATGTTAAAAGCTCATATTCAAGAGATATACAGACATTTGTGTGTTTGAGGAAATGTAGACTTTCACCTGTCCTTACGCCGGGTTTTATTTATTCTTTCCATCGATGTGAACATCTATTTATCTATAACATTTGCAAGAAGCAATACTCCTTCTCCATCACTTCACTGAAAGTTTACAATGTTATACTTAGCCAATAAAATTAACATGAATGGATTTGTTTTCAAGATGGACAATGTGAGAAAGAGTTAAGTACTGTTTTATCGTGTATTATTACACCTTATCCTTTCGTTTCCATTATTTCTTGATCGTACATGCATCATCTTTCAATATATCAATTGCCCATCAATGAGCAACAGCTTACCTTCCGAAAACAATTTACTACTAAATATGGAAAATCATAGCAAAGAAAATCTTGACTCAAATGGTAAAATAGTATTTATCTTTCAGCAAAAGTTTCAAATATGGTTTCTTACTAAGGCAAAGCACATAGACCATTCCAAGTGATAAAGTTGAAATAATTCTTTTGAAAATTTAATGGACGCCATCATGAGTTGGTTTTAAAAGTATCTAAGTCATTCATTGTAATGTTCCAATCACCAGTTTGTGGTGGGGAACGTGTTGCTCAGTCTTTAGTACTATATGTTGTGTTTTGTTTAATGTTATATTTCTTTTCCTCTTTTTTAGCTCACCTGGCCCGAAGGGCCAAGTGAGCTTTTCTCATCACTTGGCGTCCGTCGTCCGTCGTCCGTCGTCGTCGTCGTCGTCGTCGTTAGCTTTTACAAAAATCTTCTCCTCTGAAACCACTGGGCCAAATTTAACCAAACTTGGCCACACTCATCATTAGGGTATCTAGTTAAAAAATGTGTCCGATGGCCCCGCTTACCAACCAAGATAGCCGCCATGGCTAAAAATAGAACATAGGGGTAAAATGTTATGATGCTTATATCTCTAAAACCAAAGCATTTAGAGTAAATCTGACAGAGTAAAACTGATTATCAGGTCAAGATCTATCTGCCCTGATATTTTCAGACAAATCTGACAACCCGTTGTTGGGTTGCTGCCCCTGAATTGGTAATTTTAAGGAAATTTAGCAGTTTTTGGTTATTATCTTGAATATTATTATAGATAGAGATAAACTGTAAATAGCAATAATTGTCAGTCGACCCCTTTAGGAGTTATTGCCCTTTATAGTCAATTTTTAACAATTTTTCGTAAAGTTTTGTAATCTTTTACAAAAATCTTCTTCTCTGAAACTACTGAGACAAATTTAACCATACTTGGCCATAATCATTATTAGGGTATCTAGTTTAAAAAATTTGTCCGATGACCCCGCCTTCAAACCATCATGGCCGACATGGTTAGAAATAGAACATAGGGGTAAATTGCAGTTTTTGGTTTATATCTCTGAAACTAAAGCATTTAGAGCAAATCTGACAAGTGGCAAAAATGTTCATCAGATTTAGATTTATCTGCCCTGAAATTTTCAGACGAATCCGACAACCCGTTGTTGGGTTGCTGCCCCTGAGTTAGTAATTTTACAGAAATTTTGCAGTTTTTTGTTATTATCTTAGATATCATTATTATATCTAATATCTAATACTATTAATTATGATTTTAACCTTTAATGACTAGTTAAATTTAAAATCCAAAAAGTTGTGCTTAATAAAGGCAACAGTAGTATACCGCTGTTCGAAAACTCATAAATCGATAGAGATAAAAACAAATCCGGGTTACAAACTAAAACTGAGGGAAACGCATCAAATATAAGAGGAGAACAATGCTTTGGAAATCATGTAAAATTTATTTACATGATTTCCAAAGCATCAGTAAATACAGGTGAAAAGTAAAATCACAAAAATACTGAACTCCGAGGAAAATTCAATCGGAAAGTTCCTAATCACATGGCAAAATCAAATGACAAAACACATCAAACGAATGGACAACAACTGTCATATTCCTGACTTGGTACAGGCATTTTCAAATGTAGAAAATGGTGGATTGAACCTGGTTTTATAGCGCTAAACCTCTCACTTGTACGACAGTCTTATCAAATTCCGTTATATTTACAACGATGCGTGAACAAAACAGACATTATAAATAAAATAGTCAAAATATGGGTACAGCAGTCATC
The DNA here is from genome assembly GCF_021869535.1 of Mytilus californianus. Classification (NCBI taxonomy): domain Eukaryota; kingdom Metazoa; phylum Mollusca; class Bivalvia; order Mytilida; family Mytilidae; genus Mytilus; species Mytilus californianus. The sequence continues at coordinate 50,620,434 of NW_026262679.1, read as the reverse complement.
ACTGTGTTACAATATCAAAACAAACAACTATTTACAGAAAAGCACAAAAGCATCTATCAAATTAAAAACCACATTCATTGCTTCGCGTGTCTGACGTCAGAAAATGTAAACGTCACATAAGAAAAAAGTTTGTCCTTCAATGATTATTCAAAACAATTTTATAATTTCACATGGGGAATGTTGGTATACAGGGTTAAAAAATCAAAAGTTATGTTAGAATTACTTTCAGAAATAGACCGAGATTTAAAATTGTCCAGAAGTTCTTTAGAATTTTTAAGAATCCACATATGGTTAATACCACTACGCCAGTAAAATAAATTTGTCGTTTGTCGTTCAAAGTATTTTCAAATTTATAATAGAACAATAACATAATGACATATAATAGAACACTATCATAATGCCGGGATCTTTTAAAGTACAGAGTCACGGTGAGCGACACAGGCTCTTGAGACCCACTAGTTTGTTTTTGCAATGGCATTGTTAGTTTTTTTTCAACTTAGGATTTTGAATATCTCTTTAGAATCCTTCGCCTCCCTTTTCCAATTATCGTTTCCATGATTTATTTTTTTTTTAATGTGCCTTTTTAGCTCACCTGATCCATAGGGTCAAGTTAGCCACTATCATTACTTGGAGTCCGTCATTGTCACCGTATGTTATCTTTTTAAAATATTCTCCTCGGAAACTACGATGACAGTTGAAAGCTAACTTTGCAACAATGATCATTGGGGTAACTACTTTAACAAAAAAAATGTGTATAGTAGTCCCACATACCGGCCAATATGGCCTGCATGGCTACAAATAGAAAAGATGGGTAAAACACAAGTTTTGCCTATTTTATTGAAAACCGAAAAAGATATAGATTTTTACCTTATTTTCATTGTTGCTTATTCTCGTGAACGTTATCAACTTGATACATCAAAGGTATCAGCAGGACACGTTCTATTGGTTAGTCACATAACTAAAATTGTCAGCTGAGTTTGTGCAAATAAATGACGATTTTTACCAATTTGTGCATTTTGGGTTAAAAATTTAGTCAAGATAGAAAAATGTAAACAGTACAATTGATCAACAGGACAGGATCTACAAATTCGTCAAGATGTCAGAAATCGTCGGGTGACTCCTAGTAGGATTAGTTGCTCTTTAATGGTGATTTCTATCAAATATTTGCATATTATACAAAAACTATAATGGATATAGATATCGATAAATAGCAAAATTGAACAGCAAGACATTTTTTTACAAATGAGTCAACATTGCCAAAATTGTCATTTGACTCATGATAGGAGTAATTCTCCTCGGAGAATAAAGCCATTTTTTTGAAAGAGATATTTTAAAAATTCATGATATTTTTAAGACAGATAAAATCAAAAGCAGGCAAAACTAGATATCATTGAGATGGGAGCCATCTCTGTGGGCCCCACTGTGAATAATGTGTGGTAAAAAAATTTGTATCTTTATCATTTGACATGGGGTTGTCAAATGAAACCAAAGTTAATGACCTTGACCTTTGACCTAGGAAGTTGTACATAAATTATGACCCATCCTCTGGTGTTGGTTTATATACATATTAAGTATAAACTTTGAAATCATAACGGTTCTCAAGAAATAAAGCGGACTCGATCTTTACCATAGGACATGGGGTTGTCAACTAAAACAAGTTTTTGACCTTGACCTTTGACCTAGGAAGTTGTACATAAATTATGACACACCCTCTGGTGTTGGTTAATATACATGTCAAGTATAAACTTTGAAATCATAACGGTTCTCTAGATATAGAGCGGACACAATGTGTTACGGACGGACGGACGGACAGACGGACGGACAGACGGACGGACGAACAGACTGATCACTATCGGGCGTCCGCCATTCGGCGGGGCCCTAATAACATGATACATAGTTTGAATTGGTTTTTGAGATCCTTGAACACACAGGTACATAGAAGAACCTTTAATACAGATCAGTTCAGAAAACAACACCGAAATCGGTATTACAGACACATAAAAAAATATATACAAAACAAAGATGTACATATCAAAGAATGCGGGTAATAAAATCAAGCTCAAAGTACTAAATCTGCTGAATAAAAGATAAAATTGAGAATGTAAATGGGGAATGTGTCAAAGAGACAACAACCCGACCATAGAACAGACAACAGCAGAAGGTCACCAACAGGTCTTCAATGTAGTGAGAAATTCCCGCACCCGGAGTCGTCCTTCAGCTGGCCCCTAAACAAATATACATACTTGCATTATCCCCCACAGAGCTGAATTTTTAAAGCACTGTGTGATTCAAAATATGATTCTAATACCCTCAACTGTTGTTTTTCTAATTTTTAGATTTTTCAGATTGCATAGTATTTTTAAATATTTTTTTTTTTAAATCAATGTTTCTATAAACAAACAAAAAAACGGTTCTTATTCACCCCTACTGGCCGATTTGTTTTTTGTACTCGTATGAAGCAGAATTCATTTAGAACCTTCTAAAAGACAAAAAGAAAAAGAACCTTGCAAAATTCTTTAATTTTACTTTCCGATATATTGATGCTGTCCTATCATTGAATAACCCATATTTCAGCCAATACTTACATCTCATATATCCCAGTGAACTTGAAATTAAAGATACTACTGATACTAGAAGGACTGCTTCATACCTTGATCTTTTCCTCAATATCGACACAGATGGACGACTTCATACGAAAATCTATGATAAACGGGACGATTTCAACTTCCCAATTATCAATTTCCCATTTCTCAGCAGTAACATACCCTCTGCCCCTTCGTATGGTGTTTACATATCGCAGTTGATACGTTATGCTCGTGCATGTTCACACTATACGGACTTCATATACAGGAGTGTGCTCCTAACGCAGAAACTGCTCCAACAGAGTTATGAGGAGGACAGATTAAAAATGACAATCCGCAAATTTTACGGACACCATCACGAATTGGTCGATCCATACGATGTGTCTTTGTCCAAACTAACTAATGACATTTTTACCACGTGTTAGATTGTGGTTTGACATTACGTCGTCTGATCTTTTAATTACCGAACGTGACTTATTCCCGATTGTGACTGTTTTGCTGAGTGTATTTAGTTTTTATGTTATATTTGTTATTCTCATCGGATTTTGTCAAATGTCTTATCGTTTGTAGTTGTAAATCTTATGTTTTTCTGTTGTATTCGTGTGTTATGGTAAAGATAATTAATCACCCAGTTCATTAATTAAATGTTAGTTTGGGTCAACTAAATTTATACGATATATTTGGTTTACAGTTTGATTTAGAAGAAACACCGACATAGCTAGATAATACTATTAATTAACTTATTACTACCACATTTTATATTAATTAGTATTGTAATTTTCATTGTTATTAATAAATGTTATATGAGTATTATAAACCAAATCTTGAATTCTATCCTCATTCTATCCTATTTTGGGGAAATTTCAGAAATTCAAATGTGACGTCACCTTTTTTTGCGTTGATCTCTTTGGCTAACTCGGCTGTGAATTTTTATGTGCTGGTTTATGTTGTTTTATGTATCCGTTTTTATTCTGTAGTTAGTCACTACTTCGGTGTTGTCATGTATATCTATTATATAGTCATATTTATAAATTTACTGTTTGCAAAAGTATGAATTATTCTAAATACTAAGGATTTTCTGATCCCAGACATATAGCCGTAATCGTATTTGGCACAACTTTTTGGAACTTTTGGTCCTCAATGCTCTTCAACTTTGTACTTGTTTTGGCTTTCGTACTTTTTTGATCTGAGCGTCACTGGTTAGTCTTGTGTGGACGAAACGCGCGTCTTGCGTATTAAATTTTAAACCTGGTACCTTTTGTTAGCTATTATTCGTATGTTTCTCTGTCCTGTATGTTCTCCCATTTATTTGTATTGAAGTCCTGTCATGTAATGCTGTCATTTTAATGTTATATTTAACATTGCCATAAAAGCGGGAGGTTTGGCTAGCCACAAAACCAGGTTCAACCCACCATTTTTTTCTTAAAATGTCCTGTACCAAGTCAGGAAAATGGCCATTGTTATATTATAGTTCGTTTCTGTGTGTGTTACATTTTAATGTTGTGTTTCTGTTGTGTTGTAGTTCTCCTCTTATATTTGATGTGTTTCCCTCAGTTTTAGTTTGTAACCCGGATTTGTTTTTTTCTCAATCGATTTATGAATTTCGAACAGCGGTATACTACTGTTGCCTTTATTTAGTAGATGATTGGCTGAGTTTAGAGGTCATTTTCTTTATCAGCTCTCTTGGATGAATCAAAATTTGCTAAGAACAAGTGTTATAGAAATTGACAACTTTACATGTGTATAACCTAGAAATCTGGAATGCGAAAGGCACTCGAATGGGATTTTCGTTTATCAAAAACGGAAATTTATTTAAGAACTAAATGCTTCTTTTTGTAAATTTATTGGGGTGTAAAAGCGTTGGCCGAAGTACATTTTGTATGAAGCGGAGCGCTTCATTCTAAAAATGTGCGCACGGTCAAGGCTTTTACAACCCTATAAAACTACTAAAAGAAGCATTCAATATTTATAGTTACATTTTTTTGCTAGGATCATGAAAACACGATTTCTATCAAGTTTCTTTTATTTACCTGTGCACTTTATTTTGGACGCTCGTGTCATCATGAATGTACATTTCAATACGGAATGAAGGTTAATTTCAGAACGACGCAAGATTGCTGTTAGCAAATCAAAATAACGTGTTATAAAGAAACATACATGTAATGTTATCATTTGAAAATCATTAGAGAAACAGATTATTACATCTTAGTAGTTGCTCGTGGATTATCAGATGAAAAAGAGGCAAAAATAAAGATCATTATCGTAAAAGGATGCCTAAAAATGTGCAGATGGATTTTTATTGAAGATTCAAATAATAAGTAACAAATTGATTATCATCCACTTAATACAATGATGCAATGACTGAACAATAGCAGTATAATTATGACCTATGGAGAATGTATATTTAACAACTGAGAAAGCACATTCATAAAGAATCCGATAAGGAAGATCAGTTTCGAGGAAGAGCAAATGAAGACTAGGTAAGGAAATCGACACGAATGCATGACTTCGAAATCGCAATATCTTTTAGTAAAATTTTCAAGCATCTCCGCCCCCCATAGATATTCGAAATATAACCCTCAGGTGACCGAGGTTTCTATGTCTTGCACTCCGGTGTTAGATGTTTTATGTTTTCTTTTGTACTATTTTATGTCTTTTTTTGTTATTAATTATTCCTCAAATTGGACAAATACTCATACCTTTGCATCTGGGATGCTATTTTGTGTAATTGTTTTCACTATTGTTTATTTACGTACCAAACAATTCAGAATAATAATTGCGAAACTAAAAAAAAATATTCTAAATTTGATAATGACCTTCATAGTTTAATTTAATATTCTGATACCATACCGTGACAAGTTCGAATTATTCCCCTTTCAACGAATCCAAATGAAATGAAATACAGTAACGGATTCAATGAGCGAATATAGTAATTAGGTCTTCCACCTTTATGTGAGAGACTTTTTGGTATTGTTCTGATTTACTTCTTCCACCATTTGCACACAGTAACTATTCGATATGAATAATAATTCAATTGTTCAGTTTCATATCTATTTCATCATATGTTTCAATTGCTATGAATATGCGTTAAACGAAAAAAAAAGGAAATGAAAATTATAAATTAAGCGACCTTAACCTAAATTAAGTGGTTTAACCCCGCCACATTCTGTATGTATGTGCCTGTCCCAAGTCAGGAGCCTGTAATTCAGTGGTTGTCGTTTGTTTATGTGTTACATATTTGTTTTTCGTTCATTTTTTGTACATAAATTAGGCCGTTAGTTTTCTCGTTTGAATTGTTTTACATTGTCATTTCGGGGCCTTTTATAGCTGACTGTGCGGTATGGGCTTTGCTCGTTGTTGAAGGCCGTACGGTGACCTATAGTTGTTAATTTCTGTGTCATTTAGTCTCTTGTGGAGAGTTGTCTCATTGTCAATCATACTACATCTTCTTATATTGCCTGGTAAATCCAATTTTTATTTTCCGACAGCAGTCACTTAATTATACTATTTGATATACGGATGAAGCAATTAATACAATTTTCAACGACAACTTTATATTAAAAAAAAATACTATAGAGTTATATGCACATTTTTGCTAGATTTCATAAGAAGTTCAAAGGTGGATCCAGTCCTGTTAATAAAAATTTGTTGTTCATTTTTACTGTTTATAGTTGCTGTCAATCAAATTATAGTTTTTAAAATAAGTAATTTTTAAGTAATTTTCATTTTAGAGCTAAAAAGTCATAAAGATTGTAATATTTTAGATCTTTCAATGAATTTTAAACACGTCTGAAGACAAAAAAAATAAACAATTCAGAAAGCTAGAATGCTCTTAGGTACAGAAAGGACACCTTTAATTGATTACTAAATAGATACAATGTGAAATGCTTATTGTAAATGCTTTCGTGTACGGAATGCTCTTCAACTTCCAAATTGATCTGGCTTTCCAATTGGTTTGATTAATTTGGGCGCCACTGAGAAACAGTACAAATTTAACTTGTTATTTTGACGTGTTTTGCAAGAACTAAGTCGATGCCACTGCTGTTCGACGTTTCGTCTCCGCAAGTACACCAGCCTAGTAGTCAGCCCTTTTGTGTATAAAATATTGATTGATACGTCAGTTTTGGTAAAGTTACTGTTCATTAAACCTTCAAAATCATTCAAAATACTATGGTTTTTCCATTCCTAGGCAAGTTCGCCAAAACTTTTTTGCAATATTTTTTGTTCAATGTTCATCGACTGCATCATTGTTTTTTTTTTATTTGGGTGCCACTAATGAGTCATAAGTAGCGGAAACGCGTGAGTTCCTAATTACCCAACATGAATTTCTTCCCCTTTAATTGGTTTTTAAACCGTTGGAGTCAAACTCCGCACAGTGATCGTTTCCGTTCCGGAACTATTTTCCTTGCGGAACGGAGCTGGAACTGCCGGGGTGTTTGTGTTGGAGTAACAAGAATAAACGGGACACGTGAAGATATTGCTGTTAGTTTTACGTACAATGCTATAACATAGATAAATATGGTTTTAACAGTTATATTTTGGTACAAATAGACCGAACCTGAACATAAGAAAAAAAATATCTTGATACAAAGAGGCTGAAAATAAGAAAAAACATAAATGTTTCAAACCTACAACCCACTTATGTCAACCAGTTATATACACACCAACACCATTTTTCAATTTATATATTAAATAAGTCTACTCTTCCTGGTTAATGAAATCTTCCTGATTGATTTAATCATTCATTGTTTTAACAAACTAATCAATCAAACGTGCAACATTCTAAACTATAAATGATAGTAAAAGTTTCATATCAAATTTCAAATATACCATTACAGAAGTTTACTTTTAATTTGGCATTAGTTGAATGCAATCGCAGAATATTGGCAAAAAAGCAAATTGCAAGGTATATAAGAATGAAATCACCAAAAGCCAAAAACAATCAAAGATGAATATTCTAACATTTTTCTCACTTCTCATTTTCGTCACTCATAAAACAGTTAGTTCGGGCAAGTATTTTTACTTTATCTCGAACTCAAAAATATAAATTAAATATTCTTAAATAGTTAGTCAGTAAATAATATGTATATATCAAATTTCCATTACATTTATTAAATGATCTATCATGTATGTCTGTAATGACTTTAGTACAAAAGCGTTAAATAGCGTTACTTTTAATATAGTTTTCTTACATGTATACATTGTATATATCTATTTATCATATACTTATAGAAAATAATGGTATAATTGTATCCCATGATAAAACTTATTTGTACATATTTTTATTCATTATATTTCAAGAATTGCTTTAGCCGTGTGATATGACTTTTGTTATCAACTGCTTCTGGTTTTAGCCGTGTGATATGACTTTTGTTATCAACTGCTTCCGGATTATATCAAATGCTTCCGTTTTATATCAGCTGCTTCCGTTCGCTATCGCCTGACATTTCGACGTCATTCGGCTAAATCCGGAAAATACACATCAGTGGTACTTTTTTGTGTAAAACAACAAAGTTGGATAAAAAAATAATACTAGGAATCAGGACAATATATTATTAGAAAATACAAAACAAATATTACAACAAATGCATCTTGTCTGTATGTCTTCTGCTGAAGTATATGATAAAAAGAACATAACATGTAATTTTTCATATCAGACCCCTTATCAGCCCATGGTCAAAATCATCCCTCGAGCCTGTCGGCTCTCGGGCTGATATCGTGACCTAGGGCTGATAAGGGTCTGATATGAAAAATGCCATGTTATAATCTATATTTATCAGAAAAAGTGTTTCTCTTTTCATAGATCCATGCAGTAATAACGATATCATTGCAAATGCTGAGAAACGTTCATCTGGATACCCGATTGACTTATCCAAAGATACGCCTATAAATGACGTGTTTCTGTCTGATGGATGGTACAAGGTTGAAAGCAGTATTGAAAGTTCTATGCCAAGAGAAGCACCAGGACCCTTGAAGTGTGGAACGTGGTATCCAATCTGGTTAAATGGTATGTTAATCGTTTCTGTAATTTTTTTCTATCCGTCGATTTTTTTTTTTTTAATTGTGAACCAATTTTTTCCGTCATACGAAGAATAATAATTGTTGATTTACATTGGTATTGGCATTCGATTGCATAATTCTTCAAACTGACTAGGATTGCCAGTTTAAATGCCAACACAAGGGGTCTCTCCGGTTACTACGGCTTCCTCCACTAATAAAACCAGGCCGCTACGTTATATCGAAGAGTGTTGAAAGTGGAGTTAAATAGCAACAACCAATCAATCAATCAATCAAATTTCTTCAGTAATTTTGATTATTTACAGATACCTTACCGACAGTTTCCGAAGGTATTTCAAGCAAAGAATTGTGTATGCAGTCATTCTTCGAACATTGTGCAAGTTCTTGGAATATAGAAATAAAAAACTGCGATGACAATTTCTACGTGTACAACCTGGTTAGTAGTCCTGTGGACAAATCAGCTTATTGTTTTGGTAAGTGTTTTAATCATGTATTATTCATAATATCGAAGTTAAGATAAATATATCATAACAAAAAGTATATTTACTAATGTAAGAGAATAGGAAGAATATGGAACAGGTCTACAATATAACAACCAATGGAAAAACTTCAAAAAAAAAGAATAGTTTTATACTGTTCTGGTGTTCGGTGAGAAAATCCAGAACCTTCTTGTTACTTGTTTTATATTAGTCTTTTTACTTATTACTTTCAATACTATTTCTCCATTCCACTATATTGTTAATGTCTTATATGTAGGTATTTTAAGTAAGCATTTAACATCGTTCGCGTAATTTTGTACGTAAGACTCATCATCGGCGCTCGAATCAAAACAGTTAGAAAGGCCAAAGTCACAATTTTTATGGCGGGGATATTTGTTATTAACAGACAAGATTAGGAATTATCCTTTTAGTTTTGCTTAATATACTTATTCAGAAGGATGAAAATTATGCAGCAGTTGTTCCATCATTGATCTGTGTACTTTTATGATTGGCATACATTCCTGGATCTTTGTTTAAAACAAGATTGTGTTCCCTTTAATGATGTGTTGTCAGATTTACTCTGGGCACTACACAAGACTGGGTCTTCCTGTCTTCTGTATTCCCCCTTAAAAATATTCAAAGCAATCTGAAGAAATGAAAAGAAACCTTCATTTTAGCACTGATCTTTAAAAGATTCATAGATCAATGTATGCTATTCTCTCTTTTCCATGTCTAAGCATTAAGTCTAAAAGCATTTTTCAGGATAAATTTTCCTTCTCAAAAAGATACTTGCTAAAAGAATCTATCTATTCTTAGTCAGACAGTCAGTTAATATGTTAATGTTGAAGTTCATAGTTTTTTTCTATAAAAATTTAATTTGTATTCAGGATCGCAAAAAATTCCATGTCCAGATGGACAGTCATCGGAAACAGGATATTACCCAGACTGCTCTGGTGAGTAAAAACTTTTGCTTTACAATAATCTGACGTCTCTCTTCAACTTATGATTTTTTTATTGTCCTTTTAGTATATTTCTCTTTTTTATATAACTATTACTTATACTAACTTACTGTACAACCACACAATCCTTTTCAAATAAGTTTTCACGGGGATCTCACTAACTGTAGTGTTGAACATATGTATAGGGTGTACCCATTGAAAAATGACATTAAAGATTCAAAGTACCGTAAATAAAGAAAACCCGGTAAAATATGTAGCTATCCCAAAAATCGACTAAAAACAAAACATAAGTGCATATTTCCATTTTGTATTAAAACTTAAAATACCCTTCCGGAGCATCTGAGATCATCTCGAATTTTGGTGGGGTTCGTGTTGCTTGACTTTAGTTTTCTATGTTGTGTTTTGTGTACTATTGTTTGTCTGTTGGTTTTTTTTTCTTTTTTAGCCATGGCGTTGTCAGTTTAATTTCGACTTATGAGTTTGAATGTCGCTTTGCTATCTTTCGCCTCTCTTTTAACTAAAATCCTTTTTTTCATTAGGAAAATTTGCAAATGGAAAATGGCTACCCCTAGTAACATAAGGAAATGTGAAAATAAATCCATATTTCAAATAGAAAACAAAAGAAACGATTCTTACCAAAAAGAAAAAAAAAGACAAGAAAGAGTTACATGTGTCAATATGTACTGAGGTATCACTTAAAGTTTCACATCTTTAGAAATTGCAGAAGGATGATATATGTTAAGCTAGCTTGGAAATAATTCCATTTTTTTAAATGTGTTTCTCAAAATCATTTACAACATTAAAAAGTTAAACAATAAGTTGCACAGTGGTATTTTGTATGAAATAATGCTTCATAATATTTTTAAATGGTTTAAACTGACTATGTGGAATTGGTTTTGATCATTGTTAAATGCCGTACTATGTCATATTATTGATTAAATCCGCTTCATTTGGACTGTGTTGGATGGCTGTCTCATTAACAATCATGCCCCATAAATGAATGGGACAGACGATCGATCAGTAACTTAGTGCACCTTTTTAAATATATGAGGACAATTTTAAAAAAAAACATAACTTTATAACTATTTAGTCACACACCATATGTAAGTTGTTTCCTTAAAGAAAAAGATCTGGCAGTCCTAATTTCATGTAAAAATAATGTTGTTTTCACAAATTAAAAATATTTAAATTTCTTCTGTGTTTACAAATAAAAATAAATATCATTAAAACACTTTTTCTTACAGCCAACTACCCAAAGGTTACACTAATTCCAACTGTCGTTGTTGATTTGATTCTTGGACCAGTAATTCGAAATCTCCCATATTTTGAGGAAAGTCTTCAGACGGCATTTAGTTGTCAATTCAACAGAGTTGAAGCAGAATATTATGATGTCCACTGGTATATCAATGAACAAACAGTTACAACGTTTAAGAATGTCTTATTCGATAATATTGAAGATACAAATCTTACAGAGGTTGATTGGGTTGGAAAATACAAGCTAAATATGGTGGTAAGTCTGACAGTGGCGGATCCAGAACTTTTCATAAGGGGGGCCCGCTGACTGACCTTGGGGGGGGGGGGTGGGGGGGAGGGGGCGCTCCAGTCATGCTTCAGTGATTCCCTATATAATCAACCACATTTTTCCAACGAAAAGGGGGCCGGGGCCCCCAGCAACCCCACCCCCCCCCCACCCCCACCCCCCCCCCTTACAACCGCCTATGTAAAATATATTACACGTATATATTAAACTTCTTTCAAAAATAGTTACGATATAGGATAGATCAGTAGTTGAATCTCCCCATGCTTTTGTATGAGATAACGGTTTTATCTTAGTAAATATTTTAAGCATTTACATGTGATGTATTTGCTATTCGATCATTTTATTAATTTAATGAACACGTTTTACAAGTTTGTTTTGTATTTAAATTGATTTAATACATTTTTAAATGGTAAGATGCGATTATTTATCAAACACTTTGCCGTTTTAATTGTTTGTCGCAAATCTTCACCATCTCTTTTTACTTATATCATATTTCAACATTTACTTATTAGGTAAAATGTTCTGTGCGATTAAGAAAAGCATTCGAATCCACACCAGGACTTGAACAGACCAGTGTACCTTATGCCGCAGGACTATTTGTAAGTACAATAAGGTATTATGTAAAACGGATACTGATGGAAAGATTATTTGCAATTTTTCAGTAAATTCGTGATGCATGCTGATCCTCTCTTCTATTACTTAAAGATATAATATTTATTTGAGGGATATTTATCTAAATGAAATGTTTTAAATGGTAAGACATTCATGGCTTATTACTTAAACCGTCTCCTATATCATATTTACTTGAATGTATGTTGTTTGCATCTATATTGAGTATCGACTGGAATACAATTATTTATCAGGGGACAATTCATTTTTACATTGCACTGATTTGTACTCTTTCACATGATTATCTCCAATTATTAAAATTAGTTCAATCGTTGGTAAATATTTTGTTACTAGCCTCATAATCAACAAGCCTCAACAATTAAAACAATATATACAAAATATAAAGTTTACCTCCTATGTGCAAAACAGATTTCTTAAAAATATTTTTTTTTTTTAATTAAACTTATTAATTTCTTTGCAGCCCTGATCAGGGAAAAGTTTAATATGTTTATTAAATTACCCTCTATCCGGGTGAAATAGTTTCATTCTTATCAGCGTATACAAGATCCTTATAAAGATTTAAGTTTGAGCTCATCAATCAACTATTTGAAGTTTTAAAAAAGGTTTGCAATTATACTGCAACCGTACTGAAAAAATCCCAAAACTGAATTGAATAATTACGTCTACTATTAGTCTATCTTTTGAAAATTCGTTTTGTCATCTAATGTAGTCTCGCAGTGAATTAGGGGGACAGTTATCTCTGTTTGCAATAGCTTTCTTTCTGAATCCGTCCTTGATTTCCTACGTTTATCAACTATCAGAATGTTATCCTAGGCAGCGGAATGGGTGTCAGAGTGGAGCAGAAATCGCCTTACCTTAAGAATATAGCTGTGTCTCTGGTTTAATTAGGGAAGATGTTAGTCATTTGTTAACACCTACGTTTCTAAAGAAAGTCATTAGACATTGAAATGGGTATCAATGCCCATACTTTATAATTCCGGAAAAAATAAATAAGAGGGTGTGGAATGATTTACAACGAAAAAACTATCAAGAAGAGACCATATGATGTAGGTCGCTTTACGGTCTTAAACAATGAGCAAAAACCATACCAGATAGCATGCTATAACAGGCCTGAAATGACAAAATGTAAAACAACTCAAAAGCAAAAACCGACGACCTGATTTATGAACAAAGCAATGAACGAAAAACAAATATTGTCAACAGGTTAACAGAAACAAACGACACCACTGAATAACAGGCTCCTGACTATGATCAGGCACGTACATAATGTTACCGGGTTCATATGAAAATAAAAAGATGAGTCAATGAGACAACTTCTCACCAGAGACAAAATGACGTAGAAGTTAGCAACTATTATAGGTCACCATACGGCTTTCAACAATGTGCAAACCCCATTACGCATATCAAGCAATAAAAGGCTCCTATTTGAAAAATTTAAAACAATTCAAACGAGAAAAGTAACGACCTGGTTTATGTACAAAACAATACACGAAAAACATATATGATATACAGCAACAAACGATAACCACAGAACTACAGACTCCTTACTTTGGAGAGGCACATACAGAATGTATGTGTTTTTGCGTTAACATGGTATTATCAGTCTGGCGAGTAAAGCCATGTGTTCCAACTGAATTTTATCGTATATGTTCTTATGTTGTGTTTTTACACCTCTGTCCCAGGTTAGGCAAATGGTTAAACACTCACAAACATGTAAAACCATGCCACATTCTTTATGTGCCATGGAACTTATGAACCAGCTGTGACTTTGTCGTTGTTTGCTGTTTACCATATTTGTGTTTCATTCATTGTTGTAGTTAAGACCAGGCCGTTCGTTTCTCATTTACATTGTTTAACTTTTTGTAATATTTCAAATTGGATCTTGTACAGATTACTTTATGGTATTGGGTTTGCCTATTGTATCGTATAGTGAACTATAGAAGGTCCCGGGACAAACTGTGAAGCAATTAAAGACATAGAACCACTCATACGGCCCGGTTAGAAAGAGCATACAGGAAAGTAGTACATATTTTACACTAAATAGTTCATATGCATAGCTGTAACTTCTTCAATAAGTAAAATATTTCGTTAATTTTGGTCTCAAATAAAATAAAAGCATAAAGACCTGAGTTCACTATAAAACCCTTTTTAAAAGTTTCTTTTGAATTTTAGAAAAATATATGAAATAAAGATAGGAGGGCATATTTCCCCTGTTGCTCAGATCAGAAGTACCTGTGTTTATACTACCCAAATTTCGGGAATCAGTGCGCTCTAATTTGCAATTAAAGGTACTAAGTAAGTTGATTTTTTCAGCACAAGTCAGGATAAGATTTAGTTTTGACATGAAATGACTAACACTTTATATGTACTTAAGACAAAAAAGCTATGAATTCTTGAATGGGTAGAATATAGTATAGAAAGCAATGGGACTATGTAGGCCTATGTATAAGTGGTGTTATTTCTTATGCAGCAAGAATCCTGCAATCTGATTGGTTAATTACCCGGGTGTAAAAAAAAAACCCTCTCTTTTTCACCCGGGGATAGAATTGTGCCAAAATTTCAAATTAATATAAACAAAATTAGGGGGAGGGGGATTGGCAAATTTAAAGATAAATTCAAAATTCAAAAACTATTGTTTTCCCAAAAATAGAAAAAGAAAAACATTTCAAATTCCCCTAAATTTGGTCAATGCGCAGCAACATCGGTGTCGAAAAATGTAGTTGAAGTTTTTCGTAAGCATTTTTCAATTTTACATCCCGGTATAACATTAGAAAAGGAACGTTAAATTTCATCCTGGTATCTATGATGAGATTATTTATTCACAAGAAATAAATTCATTATCTTGGTGTAATCAGGGTAGTACGGAATTTCACACAGATGTAAAATTCGGTACTACCCTGATTACACCAAGATAACTAATATTATTCCTTTTACCAATGGGTAGCTATATATATATATATATAGTACAATCGAATAATTTTAATAAGAACAGTCGTTTTGTTTTGATTTTGTTGAATTAAGGGTTTCTGTTATTAAAGGCAAATCTCTGTTAAAGGTTTTCACAGCTTTTCCAGACTTTGGTCGATTTGAATCTTTTCTTTAATACATTTAAAAAAAGAAGATGTGGTATGATTGCCAATAAGACACCTCTCCACAAGAGACCAAAATGACACAGAAATTAACAGCTATAGGTCACCGTACGGCCTTCAACTATGAACAAAGCCCATACCGCATAATCAGCTATAAAAGGCCCCGAAATCACAAATGTAAAACAATTCAAACGAGAAAACTATCGGCCTAATTAATGTACAAAAAATGAACGAAAAACAAATATGTAACACAGCAACAAACGACAACCACTGAATTACAGGCTCCTGACTTAGGACAGGCACATACATACAGAATGTGGCGGGGTTTAACATGTAAGCGGGATCCCAACCCTCCCCCTAACCTGGGACAGTGGTGTAACAGTACAACATAAGAACGAACTATAAAAATTAGTTGAAAAAGGCTTAACTCATCAGATGGATACAAATAGAAATACATATAACAAAAACACGTGGACGTGACCGGGTACTTGTACATCACAACAACAAAAAGACACTAAGTACAGATCTGAGAGT
Organism: Mytilus californianus; assembly: GCF_021869535.1. Lineage (NCBI taxonomy): Eukaryota > Metazoa > Mollusca > Bivalvia > Mytilida > Mytilidae > Mytilus > Mytilus californianus. The sequence goes on along the minus strand of NW_026262679.1, from coordinate 50,604,603 downwards.
ACTCACAGTTACTGACAACTAGTTCAAAGCCAATAACAACTAATATAAAAAATCATGCATGAATGATTTCGAGCGTTGCATGGTACAAAGACAAAACATTCTGTTTTATTGTTAAAGACAGTTTATCGTCTTAAATTAGATGTGCTTGGACTTTCACGAATAATTACTATCTTCTTGAATTCATACATGGAAATTAAGCAATGATTTCAGATCAGCCTATTGCTTATACTTATGATTTCACATCACCAAACTGCTTATAAGTCTTGAATATCTTGCGAAAGTTGCGAGCCACAAAGAGGGGGTTATACGATTTATTCACGTTTTGACGCAAGACATTTTTTTGTTTTGTTATATTTAAGAGATGTTTACAACTGTTATTTGACCACACAATGTACGATTTCCAGTATCTACATATAAAAAATTCAGAACTCATTTAATGTAGTTATTGAAGTTCCAAAACAGGGTAACTGGGGAATAGAAACATGGTCAATACAGGTCTTCTTCCGACCGACAGTAGAACCCTTAGAAAGTAGGGGAAACCCGTTTGGCTGTGCGGGATAAACAAGTACGCAGCCACGTCTGGTCAAAATAGGGACGTTAATCCGATGCCTCGTGCAGAGAGAGTGACACGCTCTCTGCACATTAAGAACCCTTGCAACAACTCTTTGAGGGGTCGGTAGGTGGCTGGTGGCAAGACAAAATTTCTGTTCTTATCCAATTTACACTCATTTTCAAGTGGCAGTCTAAATTTTCCCGACATTCCTCTCTGGCGGTCTTTATCACAAGACCTACCTATTGTATCTAATGTTTATTTGTTCTCGTCATGAACCTGCTTGAAATATTTACCCCTGAACGTTAATCAACCAACAATCAATTAAATTCAAAACAGCATCATGTATTAGTTCTTGATTGGTTAGTGTCCAGCAAGAAATATTTCCTTACTTAGAAAGGTATCACAATTCATGGACAAATGTTTTATCGATAGTATTTTTAACAAAAGTCATAGTTTTATTTTTCATATCAGTAACATAATAGATGTGGCGCTTTCATTTCTAGATTTTTTTTGCAGAAAACGTTTTCTTGATATTGATGCTCAAACTTTTAAAGTAAGGATTCTTTATCCTTCGTTTCATCAAATTTCTAGCGACCATCTAAGAACATCAAATACCAATTCTGTCTTTCATACTACTGTATTTCAAATTCATCTTTCTGCTGTTTGAAACTTCACAAGAAGTGAAACTTATCACTTAAGCTGAAGACATTATTGTTATTGGACGACTTGAAAACAATAAAAAAAAACATTTTTTTTTATATGTTAAGCTATTCCACTTAGAAATGTTTATCAATGCAAATCCAACAACAGAGTGAAGTTCCGAGATAATTTACCTAAGCACACTCGAGTTAGAGCACGATATGTTTTAAAATGTCTTCATATGTACAAGTACCCGGCCACGTCCACTTGTTTTTGTAGTATTTGTATTTTTATCCATCTGATGAGTTAAGCCTCTTTCAACTTTGATAGTTCGTTCTTATGTTGTACTGTTACACCACTGTCCCAGGTTAGAGGGAGGCTTGGAATCCCGCTTACATGTTTAACCCCGCCACATTCTGTATGTATGTGCCTGTCCCAAGTCAGGAGCCTGTAATTCAGTGTTTGTCGTTTGTTTATGTGTTACATATTTGTTTTTCGTTCATTTTTTGTACATAAATTAGGCCGTTAGTTTTCTCGTTTGAATTGTTTTATATTGTCATTTCGGGCCTTTCATAGCTGACTGTGCGGTATGGGCTTTGCTCATTGTTGAAGGCCGTACGGTGACCTATAGTTGTTAATTTCTGTGTCATTTGGTCTCTTGTGGACAGTTGTCTCATTTGCAATCATACCACATCTTCTTTTTTATATTAATAGTTCTGACTGTTAAAGTCTAATTACCCCGGTAAGACATTAACCGAAAAGGAGATCTCTTCCATTGATTCAAATATTTCATACTAATTTTATCAAATTTTATCAAATCATTATGTAGCTTTTAAACGATATGTGGACGGACGATCAAACATCGATTTATCACAATACGAATATTGATTTGTTTACAATGCATTTGCCATTGCCCATTTATGCCTGAGGCAAGAAATGTATACTTGTCCAGTGATTAGAGGATAAATATAATACCAATTTGAACATCAGACTCCGTGTCATAATTCCGATTGCACCTCTCATCCTGACAATATATAAGATTAGTATTAGAGTTAACAACTGTGGAATAATATTATGAAGATTTCAGTGCTATCCATCTTCTACTAAGAAATTAAAAGATGAAATCATTCATTTTTTTTTTTGGTATTATTTAAGACTTACTGTTTCCTCTCTATTTTAGCCTGAAAAATATGAATACCAGGTAAAAGAGAATGAAACAATAGAAATAAAATTGCAAAGCACGTTTCCAGTTGGGTGTGTGGTAGGGAACTCGGAAACAAACAGAAAAGCTTGCCAGTACAAAATGCACTTGACTTATTCAATGTATCAGAAGAAGAGCGATCCCAAAGACGATAAATATGACAAAAATACATGCAAGGGAAATGTTCAACAAGAAGATCTAGCTCTTAAAAGGCAATCGTGTAATATTAGTATTCCATGTTTTGCATGGAATGAACCTATCATCATAAATGTTACAGGATATATCAATGGCAGATACGATTCCGAGGACAGAATATCGTATTTAAAATTGAAAGGGCAAGATGGAATGCATACTCCAGGATTAGCTTCTCCTTGGGATGATAGTGAAACTCCGGAAATTAAGGTAAGTTTTTGATCTTTGATTGTCCATGCTAGATTTAGTCAATTGTTCTAGATCCTTGAATTATGTTTTGAATATGTGGTCATTTGATACATGCTTATTATGAATTCAAATCATGGTGGCTTCTGTAAAACTATTGAAAAGATTACCGACTTTACCATGTTTACCGTAAAGAAAAAAAAAACACAGTATGTCAAACTCAATGTCTGGCATATCACACCAAATAGAGGATATAAATTCTCCATATGCAGGTGCTGCTTGAATATTGTTACATAAAAATGGAATGTTTACAATGAGAAATCTGTTAAAGCTCTTAGCTGTAAAGTTTATTTCGCAACAAACCCTCATCCTTTTCTATAAGAACTGACTGTCTGTTGAAATAGCGTCAAAAAACATTAGAAATATTCTGTCAATAAAAAATCTACCACCTAGCTTGATGATTTGGTGCAAATATTCATACCATTATGGGAACATTTGGAATTTTCCCAATAGATGTCAATTAAAATTTAATCGGTTAGAATAGTATTATAGTTACATACGTAATGAACATTTTCTTTTGTAATAATGCACAGGAAACCTGAGGAATTAAGAAAATTTAACAGAAAAAGAAAAATACTCTTCAGTTCATCGATGAGAAAAAACATTTGATACATGTAATATAAAAGTAGAGACGAGCGAATGAGACAACTATACACCAGAGACCAAAAAACCAGGATGAAAACAATTAAACGTAATCGTAAGGTCTTCTACAATGAGCAAAATCCACACCGTAAAGTTAGCACAAAAAAAATGCCCAGGGATGACAACATTTGAAACAATTCAAAAGAGTAAACCAACAGCCTGGTTTTTATTCAAAGCAACACTAGTAAACTAAAAACAAATATGACAAACATCAATCAGCTACTACCACTGAATAACAAGCTTTTAACTTTGGACAGGCATATACAAAATGAGGCGGGATTACACATGTTTAAGAGCGTTTCAATCTTTCCCCCAGCCTTAGACAGTAGTGTAACAGCACACCATAAGAACAAAGTTTAAATATCAGTTGGTAAGGGCTTGACTCATCAGGTCGGCACAAAACACACAAAAAACTAACAAAAAGACAGAAAGAAAAATCACAAGGTACCGATCTAAGAGTACTTTCAATTACTAAAATCCATGTTCAACTAATTGATAAACCGTTTTCCCACAGAATAAAATGTCTACTATAGATATTTTATGGATTTAATGTATAACGATAAAACAGTCAGAAAAAAGCATGCTAAAATTAACATATCGACAGGATGTAGGTTCGTTAGAGTTTGTTAAGATGCATACTAGTAGTGGAACATATATGGTTGAATTAATGTTACTATCAATTACCGATAAAGACATTATTCGCTAATGCAGTGTTAAATTAGTAACTTTTTAAAAATGGTATTATACGGATTATGTCAGGATTTTGAAACATGAATGTGGGTCTCATTAGCAATAATACTCACATCTATTCATTTACCAATATTGAAAATGCATTCCATAGTTCCAACGAACAGTGCATTTGTAATTCATATTTTATGTTGATATAATGACCATAGTAAACACAAGGATAACTTTAAACAGTCTTACGTAACAACGTAACTATATATTACATTGTAGACACAAGCATGTGCTAATGAAGGCTAAGTTAACATTCATCTAATCTTTTAAAATAAGTACAGTAAGACTGCTTACTTGGACTCATATATATTAGACGCATGCGTATGCTAAAGATGACCAATATGACATTCATCTAATCTTTTAAAATAAGTAACAAAGGACAGTAAGACTGCTTACGTGGATTTGAATTATAAATCTATTTTACCTTTCAAAAAATGATGATTTTACTGTATGTCCCATCTCGCAAAAAGCAAATCGCAATTTAAACCACATTGTAGTATGCATCTGATTATACAAATATTGATTGATTCCTTCTTTTTGTTAGATTTTAGTTACCGATGTAGAACATACGATGGCTGGAAGAGTTTGTCAATCATACAACGACCCTCATTTTTACACAGCAGATAGACTTTATTGGGATTATTACGAACAAGGAGAATTTATACTTTACAGGCATAAAACTTTGCCGTACCAGGTAAGCGGTTTGGGTATCAAAACCGACTGACTGCCTTCTATGTATGTAAAACAAAAGTAATAAGGCAAATATCCATTCAATTTATATGACCATTTTCATATGTCTTCCTATCTTCAAAGTATCACAGTGTCATATGTGTACTTTGAGGTTCTAATTGTTAATATATATTATTGCCAATAATGTTTAAACCATCATTGCAGATTTAATAAATACTTATCTAATTTGAGTATCCAAAACTGTATAAAGACAAACAAGTCTTTTTTAATCAAACCAAAATTATAGTGGAAATAAAGCTATGTATTTGCTCTAATTCATAAATTGATGTGGCTCTTGATGAAGTTTTACAAACACCTTAAAATTAGCAATGTAAATTTTAAAAAAATCCGCCAAAGCGAATTTTCCTACTGCATATTTTTTTTATTTTATTTAAATACGTAAAAATTGATTAAAAACTTTTTCAAGTAAATTAAGAAAGACATGCCAGCTCCAGACCTCAATTGAACTGATTGAAAGATTATGTCTTCATCATATGAAAATCAAGCACAATCCCTCCCGTTAGGGGTTTAGTATCATACCATCATAAAATATATGAGAAGAACATAACCCGTATCATGCCAATAACTGGTTTTAGAATAAATGTGTGTATTTCCGATGCAAAGACCCTATGAGTGAATCAATATTAATACCAAAATATGCCATCTTTAATGATCTGACAACTGTATCATAACTATATCCCTTCTGAATAAGTCTGTTTAAAGGTTTGGTTAGCTTTTGAGGTGAATGTCGACATTTTTGTGCTTTGTATAGAATATTACCATAAAAGATTGGATGTGAAATACCTGAACGTATAAGATGTTTGCATATTGATTTATATTTACGAATGATGTCCTTGTACCGATGATAAAGTTTAGTAAATGTTTTGACTAGTTTGTGATATCGAAAACCCTGGTGTAATAATTTTTCAGTAATACAGAGATTTCTTTCGTTAAAATCAAATACGTTGTTATATACACGAGCGAATCGAACATATCTTTCATGATATATTCGTTTGACTTACGGATAAAAAAAATATTTTGAAGCTATTTATAAAGCGAACTATTGCGTAAATTTGGGTAAAAGAAAAGAAATATTTTATAACACCCATAAGTATATCAAAGTTACTCTCTTAGGACATTCAAGTTTGTAACCTCAACAGTTTTAATTTTTAAACTGATCCACGCCTAGATGGATTGATTACTATTTTTTAGATCATATATATATATATATATACTTAACGATGTAAACAGCTTAAATATTCAACCACGCAAAAAGATTTGAAAAATTCCAGTATGACCGAAACAATTCGATGATCCATTTAGGAGAAATTACCTTAAAATGAGGGTTTTTTACTAATTTTTGTGATTTTGTCAATTATTTAGAAAATTATAATAGATGGGTAAAAATTGTAAATAGCAATAATGACTAGCAAAAAAAGTTCTACAATTGCATCATCACTGAAACCGTTGAATGACCTTTTATAGGTTGCACTTCTGTAAATATAGACAATGCAATTTCCCATAGGAACTCCCTTTGCGGCTAAATCTGTGCCATTTTTACTAGAAGTTTCGTAAAAAATTATATCCTAGAACGGAAAGTTGATATCCACTACTAATTTTATTAAAAAATCAAAACATAGGGCTGTGCGGCATATTTATATGCCCCGAACTTTTAAGAGTTTAAACTTATACTAAAATTCTGTACTACCCCTACCTTTACTTTGGGTCTTCCGCAGAATTCAATTATCGCCGCTACCATGTGTTTTTATACTGGTAACATTTCCAAGTTATTTCTCTATGAGATGAAACATAGAGATCATATCTGGGAACTAGTACGTTAACAAAACAAAATATCTATGAATATTATATATCTCCCCAAAAGAGGCGTGGCTTGTGAAACAACTGTATTTACGAAGTGCAACCTATAATAATCGTTGACTTCAAATGACAACTTTAGACTCATTCGTATGGCTTTGCCGATTATCTCGAAAACAAAGATAAATAATAAGATACCGTAAGCAACAAATATTACCAACCATACAATAACTACAGAATATGTCATTTGACCAAAACATAGGATGGCTTATTGAAGAGTAATTGCCCTTAAATCATAAATTTTAGCTATTTTGGGACAAAATTTATGATAGAAAGAGAAAAACTATAATACGCAAATATGATCAGCAAAACAAGATATACAACAACAAAATTTTTATCATGAGTTATATTCTTGTCTTTAATGTTTTGGAGTGATCATTGTTGAATATAAACATATATCCAGGTAGCGACAGATAGTTCATAATGCGGTGACATTAACTGTTTTCACCATATCTGATTTTACAGGAAATCATATACTTGATTGTAGTAGACCTGTTAATAGCATTGTGTGTCATATACTGGATTGCATTAAACCTCTTTAGATTGTAGTATAGTAATAAACTTGTTTACAGGCGACTCGTGATCTATTATGTTGTTTTCAAACTATAATGCTTTATTTAGTGGCAAAAGCATACGCATTGTACTGGATAACTGTAGATTTGTTTAACTGCAATAAATCAAATACCACATATGAATGAAATACAGATCATGTGTCCATGTACTTAATAATGCTCTGTTCTACGTTTTAAAGACCTTTCGTTGTCGTTTGGTTTTGTCGTAATGAGTCACACCCTAAAAAATTTGAAGGCAGAAATGTAATTAGCTGATGTAATAATTAACATGACACATGAACTTTATTCACATCAGGATTAAATAAATAGAATATACATAAAATGGGAAAAAATCGCAAAGCTAGCACCCTAAAAATAAACCCGGATGTCTTTTAATGACAAATCAGATTCCGTTTTTCCTATCACTTTCCTAAATGCTTAGATACACTCTATTTCGTAGGATACATGTTCATTCAATTCACCTCGTTTGTAGAATTTGGTTTTATGCATAACAGTATATTTGTAATAGTGCTGGAAATGTGCATACATGCAGTAAAAAGTAAATCTGCAGCATTTATCTTTTACAGTATATTAATTGTTTAAAGCTGGGGTACCGATCAAATAGCATGGAACTCACCAAATTAAAAACTGCAAGTTTTCGGTGTCACAAATACCAGTCAATATATATCTGAAACTACTATGCAAGTCTTAACAAATTAGAAACTGCAAGTACTTGCTGTCTCATTTACCAAACAACAGACGATATTTGTATCTTAAACTTATATGCAAGTCTTAACAAAATAGAAACTGTAAGTACTTGCTGTGTCATATACAAACCACGCAATAGACGATATTCTTATCTGAAACTACTATGCAAATCTTAACAATCATTCACACCATGATTTTTAGGTCTACTAATACCGCTTAAGTATCTTTACTTTTTTTGCAGAAAACTCTTGTTTCATTCACTTTGGGTTTTTTTTTTTTTTACTCTAATATTCTAATTTTTACTCTTATGTTCTATATTGATTATGGCAGCAATGTTAGCCTTAAAATGTCAAGTGACGACAAAAGATCATAATGTAAAATAACATCAAATCAATAACAAATCAATAACAAATCACTTGTTATATTGAATATTATACATGTTTATTTTAAAACAAATATCTGTAACTTGAAAACTATATTGTTAAGCTTTAATGCATTGGTTTAACATATATTCTAAAGAACAAAAATCATATGTGTTAATTAATTTTGTATCAGGTAAATGCTCTTTTTGGAAAATGCAACTCTGTTGCATCATGTAATTGTGGAATAGCCATAAGGAGTGGTAGTTCAATGTTTGTGGTAAGAACATGTGATGAAATAACGAGGTACTCAACACATACGCATCCTCCTCTAATAGAAATGAGAGCCTGTGACGATGCAACTATGACTATTGAAGAAAACGGAAACACATACACGGTGAGAAAGATTATAATGTTTTAATTGGCTAGATTGTCGCCGTCTCGGAATAATTTATCTGCAATTTAGAAAATACTCGTTGGAGGGTATCAAAAAATATCATGACAACATGCTTCAAAATCGTAGGATTTGTAACCAACTCGATAAATGGAAAATGACTTTTTGTATTTTAATCATATATCTATCAAATTGATTGTTCAAACTTCGTTTGAAACAATCGAAAAATAGTCATCGAAGTAAGAGATAATCGCCGTCCTTGCATTTTGTTGAAATAATGTTAAAAGACGTAGGGAATTACAAATCTGCTTTTGGAAAAAAAGAATACTTGCGATTTCTACAAGTCTAAACCGAATAATTGCACCTGTGCTAGCTCCCCGTTCATATATTTAATCATTAATATATAAAGAACAACTTCAAAGTATTCATGGATTCAGTCAGAAATCATACAAGGCAATGGGCTGAACGCGGAAAAATACTATTTCTGTGCCTAATACAAAAGTTGAAGAAATATTAAAAACATATTTATTATCATGATTACTGAACTCTTATTCAAAAAAAATTATATTATCTATAATCAAATTGTTCATTGACTGTTTCAGGCTATCTAGGACCACTGAATTTGAATATCAAAAAAGTTATATAACTATTAAAAAATCACTCATTTAGATGTTCACAACACATACGTCTGACAAATATTAGTTTTTTAAGTTTTGAATTACTTCAATTTTTATTTTGTTCACCAAACTTCTTGCATTTGCAACAATACAGCAAAAAACGAAAACATTTCCTCATTTAAGACCACAAATTGTCTTAAACACAGATTTTATTAAGGGAAAATATCTTTTTTTGATCAAGTATTTGCCCATATGAATTTTTTTTTATAATCTATCAGTTGGTTTGAATGGTCTCGAACGACATAGTGATTTCGTCTTTCTTTTGAATATTTTGCCATAAAAGATATGTATCAGAAAAAAATGTTGCAATTTCTCGTTGACTTAATTTAAAGAGTGTTGTTTTACTAAGATATTTAAAAGTTTTTCTAATCTCCTATGAAACATACAATAATAGAATTAATCGAAAAAGTACTTAAAATAACGTTGTCCTTAGCAACATTAAAACTTTGTTTTGTAAAAAAATCTCATTACCACTCTCATTATTTTAGAACAAACCTATAGAATAACCACCCTAGAGATGTTTTAACCACCACTCTGAGTGTGTTTGATCTATTTATATGATCTGTTGACATGAAGTATCATTTATATGTTCATGTTTTCGTACATTTATTATCTATAACTTGTTGAATTTTACAAAACGCTAAGCTCTTTCTACCCCGCGGTTTAGATTGTCCTAGCTTAATTTGGTCCACTTTTTGAAATTGTCGGTTTTTAATGTTTTATGTTTGATTTTGCTTTCCAACTTTTTTGTTCGAGCGTCACTGGTGAGTCTTATATAGACGGAAAGTGCGTCTGGTGTACACAATTATAATCTTGGTATCCTTAAATTGACGAGTTTTTATAACCACTAGGTCGATGCCAAAATTGGCGGACGTTTCGGAGGTTTTTTCTACCACTTGGGATGGATTGTTTTTTAAGTTTTTGGTTCTTAAAGCTCCTCAACTTCTTATTTGAGTTGGCCTCCATCTGTTTTTATTTAAGCGTCACTAATAAGTCCTGTGTACACGAATCGTGCGTCTGGCGTACAAAATTATAATCTTATCTGTGGAGAGCTTTTACAACCACTGGGTCGATGCCACCGCTGGTGGATGTTACCCCCATTGTTGTATCACCAGGCTAGTCAGCACGTTTGTGTTGAAATGAATATATCATTGATATCAGCTGTAAATTTACTGTTAATAGAAAGTACAACTATTCAAAACATGCAGGTTTTATTTGGTATTAAGTAGATGTGCGTCTGGTGTTCCAATCATAATTCTGGTATCTTTGACGAGTTTTTAAAACGCTGGTGGCCGTTTCTCCCTCTCCATACCACATTGGCCCCAATTCAGTATTCACCCCTTTAGCGATCAAATGAAATTTTATTGATATGTTTTTTTTCTGTAAATTTACTATTTATTATTGTTGAATTATTCGTAAAAGTCTGGTGTATTCCATCACTAGGTAAAGCAGATTTTTTTTACATTTTCGGCATTTAAAGCTCTTCGTCTACTTATTTGATTTGACCTTTCATCTAATCTGTTTTGATTTGAGAGTCACTAATGAGTTTTATGAAAACGAGATTCACGTGTAGCGTACAGAATTATTAATCTTTGGTGAGTTTTTTCTTTGTTTTTTTTATTATATTATTGTCCCACACGTCTATACAAAATATTTCTTTTTAGAATATCTGTACAGTTGATTATTATTCCCATTTGAAATATGTTCCCCTTATCTATTTAGTTATTAATTCATTTTTAAAATGGAACATTTTCGTTATTATGAAATATTTCGAAAAACATATTTTCTCTGATTAAGGTCACTTTACCTTCTGGAACGGAGATCAAATTTTCCACCTATTACTACTATTGGATGGGACACTTCATATCACATATACAGGTCAAACCATCAATACTAGATGTTGAAAATTCAGAAGGTCTGTGTGGTAGGATTACAAATGGAACTCGAAATAGTGCTGACGACTTTACTTTAAGAGATGGAAGTACATTACATCCTAGTTACTATAATGGTTACACATTTAGTAGGAACTGGAGGTAAGACCATTCATAAATGAATATATCTACGTCTCTATTTATATTCTAATGCCAGGAATAAAAATAAACATGCTTAACATAAATTAACTATATTTACATAAGGGTTCTAGAATTTAAATTGCAAGCGTTATGCGTGCGTAAAATGATTATGTTTCATGACAGAATATGCTATAATACTTAAAGAACGATTTTGACGATTTACAAAAAACCCAACATTTGATCAAACTGAAGGAGATACAGGTTAGAATGAACTTGATCTGTTTTTCTTAGGTTGTTAATATTAAAAAATCAAATCAATGTTTCCTGTTAAAACATATCCAAGTCACCAGGCTTATTGTTAAAGAGTTTGTTACGTAGTATGGTTTCCTATGCCATATTATATTTTCGTTGTTGTTTATTTACAGGGTTAAAGAAAACGAACATTTTTTTGTTGATAAACCATTAATATTAAGTGAAAATATTAATCTTCGGCAGTATTGTATCTGCGGTGATAGTACTCCAGAGAGGGAGACTTTTCGTTGTGGTTTGGAAGCGCCACTACAAAGTTGTTTATCACAAACAGCTAATGCAGGAAATTTTCATACAACTTGCTCATTATTGCGACGTAGGCGGTCGATAAATGGCAATGGAACAGTAAGTGCAACCGACAGTGATGATGTCATCGACAACAAACAACTGATTATTGCAGACGACGACGAACTAAACGGTGAAATTCCACCAGAGACAGTAAGTTTATAAGTTTTTTATGTCACAGAAGGATATGTTCTGTTTAGATTTTAAGATACCAGTATAGCCGTTTGTTCTGGAAAGAATCGTGGTTCGTTTGGCAATTGACGATAATATATCACTAGTGTAAACCCGGCACTTTTTTTTTAAATTTCAAAAATATTTTATTTGCAAAAGTAGAACAACCGATGGATATTTATATATCATTAATCCATTCAGAGCATACAATTGAATAACATTAAATAGACTAATTGTTCTGCACCCGTATATTTTATGTGAACATTCACGCCTGCATCAATTGTGATATGTAAACGCCATGCGATGGGAAAGGATTAATTGATAACTGTATCAGATTTGAAGCTTTCCGAACGTCCATTGGTAGTTTAACTGTCGCAAATTGAGTTAACCTGGTGACGCATATCGGATATTTTCGATAGTAAAACTACCGACGGACGTCTGCAAAGCCTGAAATACAATACTCATTATTTTTATGCGAAACAAACAAATCTTTCAATTTTTGTCATTATTTCGGTGTTTATTTAAGGAATGACTGTAATATTTTTTCTGTCTATGAAGAAATAACATCAAAAATGTGGTGCACACTGAATAACCCGCGTAGCGGGTTATTTTAAAGTGTGCAACACATTTTTTATGTTATTTCGAATAGACAGAAAAAATATTACAGTCATTTCTTATAATTTAATTCTAAATTCCATTTTAAACCTGAGTAAACCATGAAAAAACGTTGATAACGTCACGGTCACATGACAAAATTATGTCTATGAGCTGATAATCAAAACAACGTCAGCCAATCAGAAGACGCGTTACATCCAAAATTAAATTATTTAAGGAATGACTGTAGTACTTTTTCTGTCTATGAAGAAATAACATAAAAAATGTGGTGCACACTGAATAACCCGCGTAGCGGGTTATTTTAAAGTGTGCACCACATTTTTTATGTTATTTCGAATAGACAGAAAAAATATTACAGTCATTTCTTATAATTTAATTCTAAATTCGATTTTAAACCGGAGTAAACCATGAAAAAACGTTGATGACGTCACGGTCACATGACAAAATTATGTCTATGAGCTGAGAAACAAAACAACGTCAGCCAATCAGAAGACGCGTTACATCCAAAGTTAAATTATTTTTGATTAAACGAAAATTTCGCGAAATGATGTTATCTTCTTTTGAACCTAAGCTAGGTGACGTCATTTGTCAATTTGATTTAAAGAAGAGTTTTAGGTGCAAAAGGTCAGTTTTTTGCTTTTTATTGGAGAAATTACGTGGCTATACATTCATGAATCAAATGTTGGCTTCCCTTAGTTACTGACATGTAGAAGATAATTTTACGCTGATTGTCATCCAGCCAGAACCACTTATACAAAATAATTGCTTTAGAAGGAATGTTAACGCGCAATGTTAAGCTGGCAATGGGATGCTTGGAATCATCACGTTCGTCATAAATTCTAATTTCAAGTTATCCAAATAAGTGTATACCCCCCTACAAAATATGATGCAGACTTTAGTTTCGATAGTGTCTTTTTATTTCAAGTTAACCATGATATACGAGTTGCAAGAATGCGTTGAAAAGGAAGGTTATTGAGTGACAGTGCTTCATCAATATATTATAAAGTGAAATTAATGATTATCATGTCTTTGAGAAGGATTTTTTTTAAGTCTGTTTGATAACACGACAGACAGCTGGAGTGAACAAAATAAGTTCCCATTAGAATATATACCGACTATTTATTGAAAATCAATCCACCTGTCGATCAAAAAGTCATTTTGAAGATTTTGTCGGTTTGTTTGTTGTTGAAAATTTTTATCATTTATTTTTCCTTTGGTTTGATGTGTAGTTGGCTACTTTGCAAGCATATCCCTTATTATTTTTATATGAAAAAACATGCTTTAATTTAATAACATCAGCTGTCTGCATACACATCATTCGTTTTTAGAACACTGAATGGCCAGCAGGTTGGACAAAGAATTTGGCCCAATCAACCTGTGAATCAAATTTAAAGAAAGAAATACTTGAAGAAGCACTGGAAGTTGCACATACTTCAATTGATGGTTATATCAAAACGTGCATGTCCGATATTCAGGTAAGTATCCAAAGCAAATTGTTGCTTATAATTTAGGGTAAAACAGCGATACAAACAAGAAAATGTTATATTTTTGTTTCGTTGTCAGTTTTTATGGAATTTCCTTTTTTTGAATGTACCTTGAATATTTTTGTTATGACATTTTTTAAGTGCGTAATAGATTTTGTACTTTTGGATGTGAGTGTCATGCAATCCATCACCCTCCAACGCATATCATAAATCGTTATCTATATTGAAAGCAGTTCAGATTCACACCCATAAACCAAATAGATATTCTTATTTTTCTTTACTAGAGAGACTGCTAGAAACGAAGGAAAAACAAAGTTTTAGTCCAAATAAGCAATTCCGACTTTTTGTTCACCAAGCTTTCTTCGCAATACATAAAAAAATCTTTTTTATTGCTTTGGAACATTGCCTGTGGTCATTTTTTTTCTAGTTTCACTTGATTTAAATGAATTGAAAAATAACATTTGTTTATTTCAATATGCAGTTCATTGTATTAGTACCTTATTTAATTTTATCATGAAAATGTTACGTAGTTTATCAATGAAACATTAATTTTCAGTTGGCAGGAGACACCCGATTTCTTCAGGACACCATTTCTACTGTTCGTCAGACTGTATATTCCGAAATTGTGAGAAACCAGTCATTGTTTACAAGAAATAACACAAATGACACAACGTCAGATTCAACAATGTCTGTTGCAGAAATGTTGCTTAGTGGACTTTGTAGCAACAACTGTAGCCAAAACGGAGAATGTCAAAATGGTAACTATATTTTATAATTTGGTTATCAAAATTGAGAATGGAATTACACTACATGCTAATTCATTATGCGATTGAAAATAAATGAAATTGTAAACACGGAACAGGGTTATAACAAAGTATACTTATTTGTTATAAATGATAAACAAAATGCATTCTGTTACATTCTCTTATCATTGGATATATGAAGGTGCATTCCTTTTTAATTCATACTACATATCTTGAATTTAAATAGAGTGACAAGTAACCTAATGCAAAAGCTGATAGCTCATTCAAGATTTCGCAATTGTGTTTTGTTTGCTAACCGTCCAGTTGCAAATATGTCATGCATAATAGAGACGAGAAAATTTACAATTTACACAATAGAAAGATTATCAATGTAGGACACTGGGTTAAAAGACTGGAATCGCTCCATATGAGTCATCGGTTCCCATTTCGACCGGATGTGGCGAGTATAAATCATCCCCACAGCCAAATGTGGCTCCCAATTTAAACGAGGGTTTTGCTGCAAGACGGAACAACTCAAATGAAATAAAAAGTAAAATAAGCCCAGAAAAAGATAAATGCAAAATTCTACTTCAAATTAGATTCCTTTGATGTTATATTTCACATTAACTCAAAGTTTATCAAATTGTTTAAGGGATATGCAAGTGCAATACCGGTTTTGGAAAGGAAGATTGTTCAGAAGACCTGTCCACGCCTCCATCAAACATAAGTATACCACTGAACGGAATATGCAATACAAGAGAGAGATTGTGTGCCAAAACAAATATTCAAGGCGTTTTCAGTTCAAGGAACATAACATGTCTATCGCGACATTTTCAGGTAAATAAAAGGATTTAGCAATAAAAAATTTAAATAAACATAAATATGTCGTGTCACAATCATGCATCTTAATCTAAACGAAATCAACTCATATACCGAACTGTTATGTTAATTATATCATATATACTGTGAATTTCTTGTTTAATTTAAAGTTCGTAAATAAACTCATCATAGATACCAGGATTGAAATTTTATATTAACGCCAGACGCGCGTCTCATCCACAAAAGACTCACCAGTGACGCTCGAATCAAAAAATATTAAAAAGGCCAAACAAAGTACGAAGTTGAAGAGCACCGAGGACCAAAAATTCCTAAACGTCCCGCCAAATACAGCCAAGGTAATCTATTCCTGAGGTAGAACAGCCTTAGTATTTCAAAAATTCAAAGTTTTGTTAACAGTTAATTTATAATTATGAACATAGCAATGATAACTCAAGTCAACACAGAAGTGCTGACTACTGGGCTGGTGATACCCTCGGGAAAATAAATCTCCACCAGCAGTGGCTGTTACACTCTGTTTTACATCCTGAATTTTATTTCCGAAAATGATTTTTAAGTATCTAACATACTTATTGTCATATATAAATATAAGAAGATTTGGTATATAAGATATGTTTATAATAAAAAAAAATGTTGTGTTTAAGAACGTGAAGTATGATCTATTTATATACATGATTTGGATCACCGAATTATAATAAACACTGGGAAATCAGTTTGAAATCTATTGTAACAAGAGATAGGTGTTAACAAAAGGATATTATGGGTAAACTTTAATGAGACAGCAATCCAAATGACAATGTAACTGAAAGATATATAGAGGTCGACATACTATTTTCAACAAGTTTGACTGTGTCTATACAGTTATGTAAAACTCATAATCGCCCGAAAAAACAAAAGTTCACAAGACTCACAATCTCTGACTTAAATCATTAAAGACCCGATAGGGTATAGGATGTGATTGATTAATTTTAAAATCATTAGTGTACACAAATGAACATTTGTAATCTTTTGGAATTAGATAAGGAATGATGGGTCTTGGAACTATACTGCTAGTCAACAGATGTACGCTGCTGAATATAAGAATACGTATCTAGTTGCATGTGATCTGCCTTCATCTGGACGACGAAAGAGATCACTTTCAACAACAGTGATAGCAGATGGATATGAAATAAATTTGTCAAATGATGGAACTAACTTTGGCGAAGACGTGAAAATCATAATTTATGACCAAGATTGCTTTTCCTGTGACATTGCAAATCTGTCATGCGTCTCTCTGGTAATGTAAACTTATCATTCACAATTGTCAAAACCTTCCCGTACCACTTCCAAACTATAAGAAATTTCAATTTGATTGTTAGAAACATCTGAATACATTAATATACAGCATATTACAAATGAAAACAATACTCTATAAATTGCAAGCTTCCGAATCGCTTTTCTAAATTTACCGTCACCAGGAACACTCTGGTGGAATGAAACTTAAAGTTTTTAATCAGTTCTAAATATAAACGAATAATTTAAAATAATTATGACTATAATAAGAACTGGCAACTCGAACCCTCTTACCTGTTTTCCATTGATATAAAAATAAGTTTAACTCGTCCGGTATCCAGGTTGAATGTTCTTATTGTCTTGTTCCTATGATGATTAAATATCCACATCTTTTCACTTTCACTTAATTAAATCCGGGAAGACGTATAAATAGGGGAATAAGATATTGACAATTGTACTTTTCTTTGATTGATGAATTTGATTGCCCCCTTTGTAATTTCCTCTTTTTAAAACCAATTCAAAACTTGAGGTTTAATAATTGAACGAAGGTATATAAATCAAGAACTCTTATAGTAAATAGGCAGAGGATAAGATACTCTGAAGCAATCATGATTTCTTTATTTTCCTCGATTTTTTGTTTTGATTGTTCTTGAGAAAACTTCATTGTTACTACATGTACAAGTATATAGTATTGTATTCCCTTTCTTTATCTCATAAATACATATAGTATTTGAAATGCATCGAGAAAAAAATAACAATGAATTTGATATGTTGGTACAGGATTCATGTCCAGACAAGTTAACTTCTGCTTCTCAAACCAGCTCTATTGAAATTGAGGGAGGAGGTAGTAGTCCAGCTACGACTGATACTGTATCAAGTACGACAACTAAAGCTAAGACGTCGACAAACATGAAGACGACAACAATCCCTTCAACATCAACTCCTTTCATTGGTAAGTTTTGAAGGCAAACTTTCATCTTAATATATATTTTGATAATAACTAAGAAGCAAACAAACGTGTTGCAGGTATTTGAAGACTAGTGAACCATCAACCGAATACGATGAATATACAATCTGGTAACTTTTCGAATGATTCCTACTCTTCTTTATAACTCTTGTGAAGAAGTTGTGTAAGGAGCACCCCTACTAACGAAACCCATGCACCGTGAAAATACGAGAGAAACGTATCAATTAAAATATGTAAATGTCATATGAAGGGTAGGCTACGGCTGAAAATGAGATGTTGTCATAACCGGATAGAGGACACCATCGGTAAAATTACAGAAAATAACTATCGCTAATTTGTTGTGACACAAACACATGGTATCGGTCAGTCAATTCGTAAATTAAGTAGTATCGATTTTATTCGTTCTTCTTTATAACTCTGTAGAAGAAGTTGTGTAAGGAGCAACCCTGCTAACGAAACCCATACAACGTAAACATGTACGAGAGAAAAGAATCAATTAATATACATAAACGTCATATGATTGGCAAAGGGTAGGCTACGGCAGAAAATGAGATGTTGACAATTTGAAATTTGAAATCATTGAGTTATCATGAATTCGCCGATACGTGTCAATTAAAGTCATCGCTAGTTGTGACTTTTTATTGTACTAATACAAGTCTCCCTTCGAAATTGAAGCAATTGAATATTAGTATCATAAACAGTTTCTTTGTGATATACTTACAAAATGTAACATTGAAGAATATGTAAGCAGCTTAAAACAAATATAATGTGTAGGCACATATTCTTAGAGAGATCTTTGACAAATATTAATAAGTAACAGGAGAAAATCAATATAGCCTTCAGCATATACATATTAATAAAAAAAAGTAAGGAAGCGAGATTCCTAATTTTACTAGCTATGATTGCAAAATACTCAGTTTAGAGCCAAAAGAACAGTTTATGTTTCGAATATAAGGATATAGTTATGTCGGAGATGTACTCAAACAATGTTTTGTACAATTTATGCACCAACCGCCATGCGAATCCACACAAGGTCAAAAATTCATTATGGGGACATTACATTTATTGGTTAATGTACAAATCAGACGACGTATCTGCCGTCCAAATATCTATTGGTGGTTGCTTTCGATTCCCTGTTAGGGTCAAACGGAAAACTTGAAAATTGACATCAAATATCTCTTCACTACGATCGAAGCTTCTAGAAGCTTTTGTTCAGTCGACGTCTCGGGGTCCAAAAAATTTGGATCACCATCACCATTCGCATCATAATTTTAAAAGTATCTAATATATGCCTCATATATTTTAACAGATAATGTGAACAATTCAAGTAATTCAATAGCAATAGTTGGAGGATGTTTTGGTGTTTTACTGTTTATGGTTCTGGCAATTGGCGGATTTGTTTTCTTCAAAAAGAATTGCAAGAACAAAGGGTGAGTACAGTACTGCTAAAATATGGTGAACTTGTTAAGAAGAATTTGCTTAATTGAATTGTGCCCAAATGCACACTTTTTTTAAGATTTTTATCATAATTAACGTACATATATACAATACACTGAAAACTAAAATTTCAACATCAAATGAAACTCTATGTGTAACTTTATTTGATATGCATATTTGACGAGTTTACTTAGGGAGCAACCATTTCACTTTAAGAGAGGAGGGAGTTAAGGTTTTTTGTATGAGTCAGAAATATTTTTGTTAGATTTTCGACGCTATCAATCAAATTTTTTTTCTCAAAATTAAAACACTATAAGACATGGGGAAAATCAGGATTCAGAATATTTTTTTTTTGTCATCTGCTTGACCAAAACATTATTTTTCATCTGATTGGGGAACAATATATTCATTTAGGAAAAACATAACTCCCCACCACGCCCCCTTGAAATTAAATTGTTGTTCCCTTAATAGTACGATATCTAATGGAAATGATACGCTTGGTCTTAAACGTAAAGATAGATAGTTGTCTCATTGGCAATCACACCACATCTCCTGATTTTCATATTATTAAAGCCATAGTTAGACTGTATTATTATGTAAATTTTTTTTGATTAATTTGATAGGGTGCAACATGTAGAGCAGGATCTGCTTACCCTTCCTGTTGTTTTATGTGGGTAGTTTTGCTCATTTTTTAGTTTTCTATGTTGTGTTTTGTGTACTATTGTTTGTCTGTTGGTCTTTTTCTTTTTAAGCTATATCTTAATTTATATGCCTTTTAGTATGAAATCGTTTGCATCTCTTAAAATTCATTCCACCCATATTTTTTTTTTATTTCAACGTTGTGTATTATTACTTGAACTTTGACTGTAACTTTTTATCAATTATAATAAATTCATTTTGTAGGCATGGTATCGAAAATATTATCCATGAGTATACCGATGACTTTTCAAAAGGTACTAACAAGTCAGATAAGCCGCTAACCCAATATCAAAGGGAGAACACAAACGCATCTGTGGGAAATCTTTCCCTTGATTTGGAAACTGACACATATTCTAGACCAAGAACTCCCGTGCAACTTTTTTATGCTGGAAAATAGCTTTGTAGTTAAATTTAAGTTATTTTGTATCATCATTTACTGTAATTAGTGTGCATAATAATTTCCCCAATCTATCATGTTTTTCCTAATAAAATTGGAGACTATCATTATATCCTTTTCCTCATTTTGAACGATACAAGTTACAAAATGTAAATATTGAAAATTATATTCTTTGAACAATCAACCATTATAGTTGGAATACCAGTGTTTTCAATCAAAATACAATCATTCTTTGTTCTATTAGGCCATTAACTGCAGAGATAGTCTGTAAACGTACACCTATAAAATAGCATCACCGAATGAGACTTATCACTAGATTTGTATTTGCATGAACAACACAACGGATGCTACATATAGAGCAGGAACTGCCTACCCTTTTGGAGCTACTGAGTTTTCCCCCGGTTTTTGATGGGGTTCATTTGCTCAATCTTTAGTTTTCTGTAAAGTGTTTTTGTACTTGTTCACCATTTTGTCGTTTTACGTTTTTTGCCTTGGTTTTGTCGGTTTATTTCGAATTACTAGTTTTGAAAGTCTCCCTGGTATAAACCCTCTTTTGTAACTGTATTCTTAAATCTCGTTGACCAAAAATAAGGGTATATTGGGTAGGGGAAGAACATTCACCATGCAACAGGCCACCTACGGACTCCTCAGAGTGTTGTTGTAAGGGTTGCAAATTAGTACAACTCTTACAGCCAAACAAACGACCCACTTTTGCAAGGGTTTAACTGACAGAACGGGAGTAATATATTGATAACCATATCTATATACCTAAATCTACACGAAACGATCATGTGCCTTTTTTGTTATATGGCATGTAATGAATTTTTGCATTTTTCTTTTTATTTCTTCACTAAATGACATTAACTGTTTAATGGTTCAATTGAATGAGTATTATCAAAATTACGAAGAAAAAAAGAAACGATCATTTTGATCTTAACATAATTTGATAAGTCTGAACCATGAATTATACAGTAATGTACAGTATTTCATTCAATTTTCAGACTTAAGAATAGTGGTAAATTCGGGACTGTTCAGACAGTTCGCTTATAGTCAATTCGGGACTTTTCAGTAGCTTTTCAGACAATTCAGGATAATGTTGATGTGAACAGGTAAATTCCAACTGCTGAAAAGTCTGCACATACACAGATCAAACCTTAATTGACTGCAAGTGAAATGTCTGATAATCAGAGCATAACTGCAGATTTGAAAATTGACTTTACCACTGAAAATGACGTAATAATTCATTGTTCAGTCTTTTGAAAGCTGTTCAAATAAGAATGACCATTTCAGATCTGAATTCGTTTACCAGTTTAAAATGGTACAGTACATTTTCTCGTGTTTGATACCGTTATACTTTCAAAATGAAATTTTACGAGATACCTCTTGATAACAACGACGTATTATGCGACGTCCGTTTATACTTTTTTAGCATCTTATGTATTTATTTTGAAATTCTCAATGAAAGTCAGCTCATATGAAAATATGAAAATGCTTTGATTGAAATTTCAGAGACACAGATGCTCCTGTATGCATATATGTATGTCTTAACCATGCTCATGACAGCTTTGTAATTTTAAATTGTAGGGCAAGCACTCATATTTAAAAAAAATCGTCAAACTATCTTGACTTCTATTAAAGGGAAAGATTTTGTTATTTAGTCTGCAGCTTTATAATGTTAAGCTATAGCAAATAAGCAATTTTTGCATCTGCAGTGATGCCATTTCCTGTTTGCCGATATTTTAAAATTTTGCAACACAAATTTTGTTTATATTGAAGGTTCTATGGAAGGTAACAATTTTGTATTTGGTCTGCTTCTTAATAATGCTGGGTTGTAGCGTGAAAGCAATTTTTATACGCCAGTCGTCAGACAAGACGCATAATTGTATACCGTGGTCCATCCGTCCGTCCGTTGTTAATATTCGAACAATAACTAAAAAACACTTTCACCAATTTTTCATTGAACTTTGGCATTCCAATACGAACAAACTGTGCCCTTCTTCTTGTCGACTTGTTCCTTTATTAATATGAGCCTGACTTCATACAGGAACTTCTTAGGAAAAAAGAAAATGGTTAGCATTATCCTTTAACAATTCTTTCCGCTATATAGATAATGTTCTCTCACTAAATAATTCAAAATTGTGTGTCTATGTTGAACGCATCTATCTTATCGTACTTGAGATAAAGCATAAAACAGATACAGTTATGTTTGCCTTTCATCTTGCATAACACTTAGAAATTGACAATGAGGGTCGGTTGAATACAAAACTTTACGACAAAAGAGATGATTCCAGCTTCCCAATTGTGAACTTTCCATTTCTTTGTAGGAACATTCCAACAGCGCCTGCATACTTAGTATACTGTGGATTCATTATTATTCGTTGGATACCAATTTTCGTGGATTTCGTGGTTGCCCGGCAACCACGAATTCTAATGTCCAACGAATTACAAATTTTCTATGGATATTCATGCAGACTTTGGCAAAACCACGAAAACAAATATCCACGAAAATGCAAGTTTTCCTTATTCCACGAAAATTGGTACCCACGAAAATAAATGAATTCACAGTATATAATACTGTATTGCAGGGCTTGTGTTTCCTATCATGATTTCCTTGAAAGAAGGTTGGTGCTCACAATGTTCCAAGTGGTGAAGTTGAAATCACCTTTTTTTTAGTTTTACGGTCGCAATCACGAGTTAGTTGACCGTGATGAAATATTCGTTTCACGTATGATAGCGGAATATCACCTGTATCGAATTAGACCTATTACCGGGTTTGTACTAACATTATCAACACACGACCGGTGCAACATATACAGCAGGATCTGCTTACCCTTCCGGAGCACCTGAGATCACCCCCATTTTTTTGGTGGAGTAGTTTTGCTCAATTTTTAGTTTTCTATGTTGTGTTTTGTGTACTATTGTTTGTCTGTTAGTCTTTTTCTTTTTTAGACATGGCGTTGTCAGTTTATTTACGACTTATGAGTTTGAATGTCCCTCTGGTATCTTTCACCTCTCTATTATGTCTATTGACAGAAGTTCTTTCAATGTTTATAAATTTTAGATTTTACGATTCCGAGTTATGGGATTTTATTCATAAAAAGGTGGTTGATTTCAATTTAATTCAGAAATGCTTTAAGCAATTTTCAAGAATTTTGGTGAATGGTTTATCTATATTGTCATAAGTTCCCTTTCCATTTTTGAAATTGCTGAGTTAACGAACTTTATCAAAAACTGTCCATTATTTACACTCTGAACGGTTATAGAATTTTGTTCTTTGAAAAATAGTGCCAAATTATTCATGTTTTGTATCAATTGGTATCACTGTGAGTGCATGTCCTTTGTTTTGGTGGGGGTCTATTTGAGCTGTGCTCACAGTATTTCTAGCTTATCATATAATTTCATTTGAAGTAAAAAGACGAGCTTAAAGGACAGCGTATCATGCGCTCATGGCGCAGTCCTTGAGTGCAGACACTTCCTTTTGCCGATAGTTTGAAATTTTGCAACACTCATTATACAAGGAACATTTCGGATTTTTCGTCGCTTCCATTAAAGGGAATACTCAACTATGCTTCAGTATACGTTGATTGATTGGTTGGTGTTTGACGCCATTTTCAACACTATTGTATTGTTTCGAGGCGGTCAGTGCTAATTGATGGAGGATTCTAGAGTGACTGGAGAAACGAGGGACCTACGGTTAGAAAATGACAATCCTAGTAGTTAAGATTGGAATCAAACTTAACTTCCACGTACAGGATTCGAACTCACTACCTCACTGTTGACACAGGCTAGTGATACAGTTGTTTGATCGATGTCCCTTCCAGTAAACATGTTAAATCAGTTAATTGCATGCATCGGTGCAGGTCCAAATCTGTTCTTGGTCTTGTTTTTATTTCTTGTTTCTTTTATACTTGAACGTGTAACAAGAATGAACTAAGATAAATATGATATTTTGAAGTATTTTGATTAATAGTAACTAATATATATTGCCTAATAGTACTAAAAATATGGATCTATTCTGAATTGTGCTTTATTTGGGTTTTTTTTAAGGGTCACCCCCATTGAAAAGAAATTCTAAAATCAAACTAGCAAAGTAGGAAAAAGTAAAATTACAAAAATACTGAACTCCGTGGAAAATTCAAAAAGGAATGTCCCTAATCAAATGGCAAAATCAAAAGCTCAAACACATCAAACGAATGGATAACAACTGTCATATTCCTGACTTGGTACAGGCATTTCCTTATGTAGAAAATGGTGGATTGAACCTGGTTTTATAGCTAGCTAAACCTCTCACTTGTATGACAGTTGCATCAAATTTCATCATATTGACAACGATGCGTGAAAAAAAAAAACAGACACAATAGGTACAATGTCAAAAATAGGGGTACACAGTCAACATTGTGTTATCATCATTATCACTATAAAAACAAACAAATGTAACAAAGAAGCACAAAAAGGCAAACATCAAATTCAACATCCTCATTCTGCTTTTTTATTATACGATTTTATTTATCTATGTAAATCTACTCATAAAGGATGGAAGGTTTCAAGTACTGGCGTAGAATCGCGCGTTTGACGTCACACAGGTAGATATAAAATAATTTTGTCGTTCAAAGTATGACGGGATACATAAGTACAGAGTCACGTCAAATGGATATCACAACAAAACAGACTTAACAATAAAAGTAATATTAATAAAATTAAAATAATTTTGTCGTTTAAAGTATGACGGGATACATAAGTACAGAGTCATGTCAAATGGATATCACAAAAAAACAGACTTAACAGTAAAAGTAATATTAATAAAGACAAATATAAGAATACTATGACACGTTAATAAGATGATAAACAACGTCAGTACGCAGAATTTATACTTCAAGACCATCGTGTATTATTTGTGAAGTTCATACAGAATATATATCAACAAGGTCTTGGTACCTTCCGATGAACTTTTTTAGAGAAAGAACGAGTCGTTCTTTGACATACCCCTGGTTCATCAACTGTCTGCTCATACACTGGTGACGTTTTACAAAGCTCTTGAATACCGAATAAGTTGGGAAATGTATATCCCATATGCAGGTGAAGTTGGTATATTGCTACTAAGGTGGGGGAAATTGATAATTTCAAAATTAAAAACATCTCGTTTGTCATAGATTCTGATACTGAGATGACTGTGTATGTCAAATTCGAGGTATAAGTCTAAAAATGAGGCGGAGGAAGCCGTGTCTGATGTTTCTTTAATTTCTAGTTCTGGGGAATATATTAATGGAACCCAATCAGAAAAGTTCGGATTGTTAATGGAAAGAACGATATATCTGAAAGTGAAATACATAACCTGGCTTCTTTGATCTTCTTGTTTTTGACAAGTGTCTGAAGGAACTCCGATTCATATGAAAATAAGAAGAGATCGACAAGGAGAGGCGCACAGTTCGTTCCCATAGGAATGCCGACAATTTGTTGAAAAGTCTACCTCCAAATTCAACAAATATGTTTTCAATAAGAAACTCCATCATACTGATCACTTGTTCCTCTGTGTAGCATGTTTTACCCTTTTGTTCGCTATTAACAAAATATGCCTTATGGTATCCCAAAGTAATAAATTTATAGCGTATGCTACCATTCTTATGTTGAAAAGCATTGTGGGTTATTTCTTTTAGACGGTTTTTCAATTTCACATGGGGAATGGTGGTATACAAGGTTGAAAAATCAAAAGTTTTTATAGAACTAATTTCAGAAAAAGACCGAGATTTAAAATTATCCAGAAGTTCGTTAGAGTTTTTAAGAATCCACATATGGTTAATACCACTACGCGAGTAAACAGTTTCACAGTATTTCTGAAGACCCTCTTTCACTGAGGACAGAATTTTAGTCAATCTTATGGACAATTCTTTAGTGGAACTTGCAGATGAGCCGGCAATGTACCGTTGTTTGTACGGAATTTTGTGAAGTTTAGGTATCAAATACAAACAAGGTAAGTTCTCCGATTTGTTGTTCAATGCAATGTTCATTGAAGCCATGAAGGAATTATGATTCGCCAAAATCTCATCCTTGTCAAATGATATGCTTTTGTATGTGGGATTACCTGAGTGCTCATTTATTCCTGATTCTTTTACAAGACACTCGTAGTAATACGATTTACATACAAAGACAATATTATTTGAAGCTTTGTCCGCAGGAACAACAACATACTTATCATGAAGAGATGATAGACATTTCACAGCCTCTTTTGTCTCTGAAAACGGAATTTGGTCGATCATTCACACAGTTTTTTAACTTATGAATGCGACGTTTTAACAGAGACCTGATTGTTTAGGAAAACACACACACACATATTAATAACAGGCCGATAAACTAAACCTGCCAAACAGTTTAACGCCAATCTGAACACTTAAAACATTCTTTTTATGTATTTAGCTCACCTGGCCTATAAGGCCATTTGAGCTTTTTCTCGTCATTTGGCACCCGTAGTCCGTTTACACACACTCATGAAATCTTCTGACTCTTGGAGTTATTGCCCTCTTCATAATGAGGCTTACCATTTTTTGTGTTTTTGCCTGATATCTGAAAAACTATCATAGACAGATAGATACTTTAATAAGCAAAAATGATCAGCGAGACTTGATGTACCAATGAGTCATATTGCCGAAATCATCAGTCGACTCCTTGCTCTTTAATGACGATTTTTACTAATATTTTAGGTTTTGCCTTTTATCTTGAAAACGTCAATAGATAGATAGACACTTAAAAAAGCAAAAATGATCAGTAAGACAAGATCTACACAGAATTAAATTTTACCGTAATTAGTGATGTGCTATAAAATTGAAACCGATTAATAAATACAGGTAGCTCTTGTGAAAAAATATACAGATAGAATAAATACTTTATTCAAATGATTATTTATGGTGAGATGTATAAATATATAGATAGATGATAATTACATGTACATTTGTACACAGATAGATGATAGTTATAAAGATAGATTTTAATTATTTATAATGCGAGTTTTTTTGTCATCATTTGCTTTTTCCCCTACAAATGAGACTAAAAATTCGGGGCCCCCTTAGTTGCCTCCCTGGGCAACTTAGGGTTGATGTAACAGGTGATAACTAATGAAATATGTTTAAAATTTAAAAAAAATAATTTGCTGCAATTCGTCTACTATTTATAGGAATGATTGCTTTTATTGGTATTTTTTTTACCGTTTTTTGTGTTTTGGGCAAAGACGAAAGAAAATAGAGAGAAACTGTAAACAGAAAAAAACTTCACCAATAAAAGATAAACAAAAAAGAGATTTTGTCATATTTCTATTCTAGTCCAAAATGTTGGAAAGAATCCATTACTTAAGTTGCTCATAGACCTAGGTGAGCTACACAGGCATTTAAGAGCCTCTAGTTTATATTTTCTTTAACACACTAGTTCACAAGCCACTTTTTAAAATTCTATTAAAGTGAAAAGGTGTCTTCATTAATAGACATATATTTTCTAAATATAGGACAATATGTCAAACTCTCAATCGTCACAGGTCTATAACAGTGGATTATTTATAAAGTATCTAATTACTGAAGTATATTTGTGTTGGCTTTTAGCTGGAACACAAATAAAAACATATCAGGAAGTGGTCACATCACAAAGGTAAACATTGACCTGGTGTGAAG
The DNA here is from genome assembly GCF_021869535.1 of Mytilus californianus. Taxonomy (NCBI): domain Eukaryota; kingdom Metazoa; phylum Mollusca; class Bivalvia; order Mytilida; family Mytilidae; genus Mytilus; species Mytilus californianus. The sequence goes on along the minus strand of NW_026262679.1, from coordinate 50,576,219 downwards.
CAAATAAAAAATAATTTTAGTTATTCTATCGCTTCTACAATAACAATTTAGTCTTAGATGCATGATATTTTTTTATTAGTTGTTATTGGCTTTGAACTAGCTGTCAGTAACTGCGAGTACTCTAAGTTCTGTACTTAGTGTCTTTTTGTTTTTGGGATGTACAAGTACCCGGCCACGTCTACTCTGTGTTTTTGTTAGATGTATTTCTATTTGTATCCATCTGAAGAGTTAAACCTTTCTCAACTGATTTTTATAGTTCGTTCTTATGTTGTACTGTTACACCACTGTCCCAGGTGGGGGAGGGTTGGGTTCCCGCTAACATGTTAAACTCCGCCACATTCTGTATTTATGTGCCTGTCCCAAGTCAGGAGCCTGTAATTCAGTGGTTGTCGTTTGTTGCTGTGTAACAGATTTGTTTTTCGTTCATTTTTTTGCATATTAATTAGGCCGTTAGTTTTCTCGTTTGAATTGTTTTACGTTTGTCATTTCGGGGCTGTATATAGCTGATTATGCAGTATGGGCTTTGCTCATTGTTGAAGGCCGTACGTTGACCTTTAGTTGTTAGTTTCTCTTCTTTTTATATTTGAAACACTTCCTTCTCCGAAATTAATATAAACACTTTCTATTATTTGCTTTTTATTTCAGTTGTTAATGTTAATTTTTAAAAGAGATATATTTTAGACAACCATCTACAATCATAATATGAACTTTAACAAATCAAAACCTTCATTTTTAATTCAATTTAAATCATGTATTATATGTTAAAATATTTATTCAGACATGAAGAACTATATACATAAATTGATTTAAAAATCAAAGATAGTAGATTTAAAGTATGAATGGAAAATAGGGAACATAGCTACACTAAAAATTTGATAAGGATAAATAGTATTTTGTCTTCTCTATAAATTTGATAAATTGGTTTGTCCTAAAAAGTAAATCTATGATAACCAATATGTTATTTTCTCTGAATTTTTGGTAGAGGAAATAGTTTTAAAAACAACACGCTAGAAAAAAAGCAGCGGACCAGAAAGATCGTCTCATGACTCCAAAAATGTTACAGAATTGCATATTTCACTACAATATAAACTTACTGATAAAATATCGAAAATGAACTGACAACGACACGGCAAAAAACGAAAATGACCAAAGGACAAACAACAGTATATAAAACTAAAGACTTAGCAACAAAAACCCCACAAAATAACGTGTTCATCTCAGGTGCTCCGAATGGGTAAACTGATCTGCTCCATATGTCGTCGTGTTGCGTATGTAAGTAAAAACCCCGTAAATAAGTGAAATTCGGTAGCTGATATTCGAGGAAAGGGGTTGTGGTTACGACGAGTTAAATATATCCGATAAAAAGACATTCCAAAACGGTAAACCAACTCGTGTAACCTCCAAAAAAAATTCTGCGGGATGATTTCAGCTTCACCACTTGGAACTCTTAGTTTAATAGCTCCTTTTGAGCAGCAACCCTCTATGAGGCAAATTATGATAGGAAACGCAATCCATCATCAAAGAACTCTTGCATCAGGAGTTTGTGTCTTTTGTCTTTTTGTTAGTTGTGTTTGTGCTTCGTGTTGATCTAAAGAGGCAATCCCAACTGATTTTTTAACAGTTTCGTTGCTGTCTATCATAATCTACTTTCGTTTTTGTTTGTTTTTTAATTGTTTTAAATGCCTTTTAAAGCTTTAAATAGTGTATGGGGTTTGCTAATTGTGATAGTCCGCATGGTGACCAATATATGTTTACATCCACATAATTTGGCCTCTTGTTGAAAGTTGTCTCATTGGCAATCATACCACATCTCCTTTTTATATAACTATCATTTGTGAATGGTATACTGACAAGAGTAAATCTCTCTGTACTGCTACATTTTATTTTTCTATAAACAAACAAAAACGATATCAACAAAAATAATGTAAGCTTAAAAATGGTAATGAAAATTAAGGATCACAGAAAACTTTGCTCACACAGTCTCAATAAGAATGAAATAAATGTTATATTCAAAAATGAAACATACTTTAAAGTAGGCAAGGTCTAAAAGAATATTTTTTTAAAAACACAAAGAGTTCGGTATATGTATTCATGACATTTATGATATAACATCAAGGTTACATTTTGCATGTTAATGTTTGACAGTAAACATTGCAAATGGATCAACATTTTTACATGCAGCTTTTACCTCCCCAATGGTGACGTTTGAACATTCTCGACTACAATACGGTGGTGGTTTGTCCGGAAGAATTTGTGGTGATAGGCTAGAAATCGACACTCCGCGTTTATATGGTGGTGGACTGTCATCCGTTTTGTTACATTTCATTTTCTGTACGTTTCCATTTTGCGTCTTGCCTCCAACAAGATAATTTCTTAAATTACATATATGAAAAAGGTTGGACATTCAATGATATTATTTTCTAAAATCTAAGAATGAAGAACCGATTTGGTGTGTTTATTCAAATAATAAAATGAATAACAGAAGCTATTGATGTTAATAAAAAAAAAAACCCTGCTTACGATTTTGTATTAGTTTTATTTGTTTGAAATGATTGGATATAAAACTTTGTTATACAGCATCTGGAATTAATTCCGTATTTAAGTACTGAATTTGTTTCTACATTGAAAAACAAAAAAACTATGAGTTCGGACTTATGCTTTCCCTTCTATTGAAAAATAAAGTTTAGTTTAAGAAACTTGGTTGAATATTGAAGCTGTAATAATGATATGTAATAAACATGCAAAAAATAACATACTAGTATATTTGCGTTTTTTCATCACTATTTCGTTTAATAGTAAAATAAATTTAAAATGCATCTTTATTTGATCGTATCATTGTTGGCATATTGTGTTGTCATATTCTATAACGAAAACTTATATATTACTTTTACTAACCGGATTTTCTCTGGTTGTTTCGTTTTCTTACACAATAAAACGAGAATGACAATTGCAACAAGGACAGCAACTCCAATCGTTACTATCAAAGCTATCATTAGTATGTTGGCCTTGCTTTCTGAAATATTTATAGTTCATTTGTTAGGCATGAAATGCACGCTGGATAAAATGAAAGTTGATAGTTAAAGTATATTTTTTTACTTGGAACGAAATATTCTCCCTCGTAGTCAATATTTTATCTATCTCAATATATCGTAACCTTTTGTCACTTTACAAGATATATTATCATCCATGACATATTTTCAAAATCGACCAGTAGTTTTCCAAAACTGTCAAATCGGATTGAGAGGTCAAATAGACTTTTAGCATTGCCATGATTCTGTATTCCAATCTCTAAATGATATCTGAAGCAAGATATAAGACAATTTTTCATGATATAATGTATCTAAAGTAAATATTGATATCTTAACTGATAGAGAAGTTGTAAAGATCAAACATTAAACTTTTACAAAACGTTATCGACCAAATTTAGAACTGGATTATTGTACATTATTATGCAGTTACCCCTCCTCATCAAAGAAACTAAATTGTACATCGTAAAACTATTGTCTTAAATAGCAAGGGTATTACTATAAATGTACCTTCAGTATCTTTAACATCTTTAATACCATCCGAATTCCCTACTGCACATATTTCTGATGTACCTAATAAGTAAAATACATGATAGTGGTTTCTTTTCTCAAAAGAATGACAAGAAACTGTTGCTCGAACATTAAAATTCAAGTTATAATTAATTTAAGTAATTGTAGTTATGATTAATATATGAAAAGATTACAGGAATCACAAAAAATACTAAATAGTAAAATAGACTACACCAGCCACTAACATTTGACTCCTCCCCAAAAAAGCGTGCCTCCAGACACAAACAATAACAAATTTCAAATTGTCAAGATAGATTTTGTAAAGGCACAACTTGGCCTGGTAATAATAGTTTAACAGGTATAACCACCGCTGGTAAAACTTGAACAAACAATAAACGGCTACAGTTTGCAGCATATTTTTAAATAATAGAAAATGGACACATAATTTGGAAAGCGGTCAAAATGATTTAGAATCCTAGGTAGCTACAGCTGTTAGTTGGAAATTTTACCTCAACAAAATCAGAACTAAAACGCCGCTAAAATTGGCAGTTCAACGAAAACAATTATCATTTTAACTGAATCAGTGAGTATATAACGCCTGCTACGCTGACTGTTGAAAGATGGAAAAAAAATTCCGAATTAAAGACAAATTAATATGTTTTTATCTGTATAATTTAACGGGTCTCATCTTTGAATTTAAAGTTGTAGTTCTTACCAAAGCAGTATCCAGACAAAGCAATATTACTCCGCAACAGATTATATACAAAGTAACCTCCATCGCAGAGTTTGATGCCAATATTCCAGGAGTAAGTACAGTTATTTGTAAACGTCTTCATACACACTTTTCTTTGGGATTGCTCTCCAACACTGACTGGTAGCTGACCTTTTTAAAATGTTAACAAAGTAAGATAAAATTTGAATAAATTGTTTCTAGACACAAATTCCTTATCTACTTGCAACTTTTGCATTGTGGCATTCTATCGGAAATAGGTCTTTATGTTTGTTCGACCTATTCTTAAAGTGTGTATCATCAATTTATCACAGTACTGATAAGATCTGTAGATACATTAATGTAAATTAGTTTCTGATGGATAGATGTCTCATTGTCTGACATTGGCATTTCCTCATTTATTTATTAAATTTAACCTCAACTAAAAATATTTTACAAAATTAAGACTCTCATTTTATATGTTTAAAAAAATATTACTATAATGTAAAAATATTAAAATACATTAGCTATTGTTTTAGTATTTACCATCCAGCCAAATAGGATACCATGTTCCACATTGTAACAATCCTGGTGCGGTAATTGGCATTTTCCCACACTCATCCCTCTGAACACGATACCAACCACTGTCTAAAAGGTCATCACTGATGTTAACGTCTTCTCCAAATTTGAAAATATTAGCTTCAGCCCTTTTTTCTTGAAAATCTATCAGTTTGTGATCAATACATGGTTCAAAACCTTGAATATTGCAAAATAAATTCTAATTATTTATCAAATTGTGCGTGTCATCATTCGGTTTGATAATTTTTTCTACGAGACAGAAATACAAGGAGATCTGGGGTATGTATTGACGTAATGAAACATTCATGTGTTGGAACAAATACATATAAAAAGATATCGGTGTATGTCAGCATAGACTTTTAAGCAAAACAAAAATAAATATCTAAATAATATGTTCAGCTTCAAATAGAGAACATTTTTAGTAAATATTGACTTCCGTAAAGTGACATGTAATTGTTCACATCCTTGTTTTTTTGTGTATGGGTGGTTGTCATATTGGTAGCTATACCACATCTTATATTTGTATATATAGATGGTGTATTGCTGTTCTGAAAGCTCATTAGTACAAATATATAACCGACAGTACATGGGCGCACAACATTCCAAATCAAACGAAAGTCAAACAGAGGTAGACCAGGTGTATGATTCTTTAACAAAACATGTCCGCTGTTTCCAAATACAGCAGAGGGTAAGACTACAGTTTTGAATGTCATCTAAAAAAAAACTACTAGGGTTACAGCAAAATTCACACAAATTAAGAAATAGCAGCAGATCTTGATCTATCTACCCTTAAATGTATATTTCTATTGAGTTTCATACTTATCTTTCTATTTTCATGAAAAGTATAACAGATAGACAGAAAGATTAAGTTCAAAAATGTCAAGATCCACAAATAATTCAAATTAGCAGGTATCACCAGGCGAACTCCTTATAAAAATTATTGCCCTTTAAGGTCGATATTTTCCTTTTCTTGTTTCAAGCTTAGTATTGTAAATCAAAGTAGTCAAAGAGAAACAACTAAAAGGAAACCAAAAGGGTCAGCCACACAAGACAAAAAAATCAAAATGACCGAATCGGCAGTCAATTTCTTATGGTTGACTTGCCTTTCAATGACAGTTTTAATCAATACTTTGCTATAATCTTCAAGCTATAGGTGATAGAGAGATAACAATGAGCAACACGACATGATCCTAAAATAAGTCATTTCGATCAAACAAATTAGTAAATACATTATAGGAGCGTCAAAGATCCCAGTTTTCAGGTGTCTATCATCATCAATTCATAAGGAAAGGCACATTCAAATTCACTGGGATATATAGGATGTTAGTATTCACTGAAAAGATGAATTATGAGAGAAAAAGATATGACCAATACATCTAGAAGAGAAATAACGAATTTTATCAGGTACTTACTTACTTTTGTCTTCAGCACGGTTTTGTACATACATGCTACTACATATAGACAAATTATGAAACGATTTGCCGAGAAATTTAGCAGATAGCTTCTGAAAACATTTATTTTATTACTGATTTCCATCCGAAGTTGTACTAATTTTTTTTCTTTCTACTTACCTCCGACCTGGTTGTCAGTAACGCTAGTTTGTGTTGTGGTTGCCGCATATGTTGTTGTCAGTTCTTTATTAACAGCGGCTGTGCCTTTTTTATATAAATAATAAATATTTTATTGACAATATGTCTTACACAATTTTTGTATGTCAAGAATCTGACATCAATTATTTCAATTTTGTTTTCAAAGCTTCCTTAGAAAACCACTTCAAAGATCCCAGGGTTATGATTTAAAACACCAATGTTATTAATGTCATCATTGGGGATCGAGTAGAAACAGTTGGTAGGCCATATCAATAAAAAAAAGATATTGCAACCAAAAGTTTTAAAATTTTGTGATAGATCTGCTTGATTTGAAGAAAAAGTTTAGTATTTCATAAAACGTAACGAGGTATTAGCATTTTATTGTACCATGAGATAATCACAATCATAAATATAGTAAATTAAGGTTGTATTTACTGTTCCTGTATTTTTCGTCAGCATTTTGATTCATCGTTGTTCGTGCGGAATCCCTATAGTTGCTAAATGTAAAATAATAGTATTTCCTACTTAAAATTATTACAAGAAGATACATTACCGAAGCAGTATGCTGAATTTGCATTAGTACTTTCGACCAGGTTGTATACTAAATAATTTCCAGGACAAAGCTGTATGCCTATTGTCCAAGAGGTAAAACATTCCTCATAAATTCCTTGTAGACAAACTTGTCCTTCAATTTCTTCACCGACGTTGTTTGGGAGAGTCCCTGAAATAAAAACGATTGAAGCAAAACTTTAGACGACATGAAACTGTTTCCGCAATGGTCTGAAAAAGGAATCGAATCTAAGACCATGCCCTTTTAAAATGGAATAAATAACATAAGCAATATAATGCTACTAGTATATATAACAATCATACATGTTATGAACTTTTTAATATTATCTTACCATTTAGCCAAATCGGATACCATGTGCCACAATGAAACAGCCCTGGTGCTTTAGTTGGCATTTGCTCTCCGGCATCACTGTTAATCCGATACCATTCATTGTCAAGGAAATCATCACTTAGGGAAGGAACTATACCTAACTTCAAAATATTACCAACTGCTCTACGATCAACATTGTTTATTGTAGTGTAGTTAACGCATGGATTTAATTCTGAAAGTGTAATTAGAAAACATGGTGAAATCATCAATGATTTATAGAAAATACAAAAGTACTCGAAAATTCAGGTTGTTTGTATCAATATTGATTCACTGCCCTACAAAAGTCCTATGTCACAATGTAACATAATGATGCAATTAAATACAAGAGGAACTATACAACAAGTACGGCTTGGGAATGGGAACAAAAATCATTCTTATATAAAGATTTAGCAACTGATGGCGCTGACATGTGTTAATTTAATAATGTATATTAAAGGTGTTTTCTAAAGGGGTGATTTTTCGTTGCGATTAACATTTTTGTGTTGAAGAGTTGTACGACTATAATCAATGTTTTTGCTAAATAAGTTATTTCAGAAAAATATTTTTGATCTGGGATATTTTTTAAAATTAATTTATGTTTGCATGATTTTGCAGTTAAATTCTGGAACAGAGTAAAATGCTTAAAAAATAACTGCATAATATTATTAATATAATAAATTATTTTTATGATTAATGAACGTTGCATTAAATAATGAAGTACATACCATCAGAGGCAAAAGATGTGTCAGACAAAGCAATAGTGATGAACAGTAATATCTTCATGTTGTCATTAACTAAGGTATATAGAATACACTCTTTTATTTTTCCATAAGTTTGAAATAACAATATATCAATTAAGAACTAGAAAAACAATAAAACAAAAAGATATGATCCCTTCCTAGTTTGGTTATTCAAATAACAAATCAATTGAAAAACTAAACAATTACAGCTATTTAAACGATTGGCCTGTTTAACCAAACAGGACAAGGCATTTATTAATAAACTGAGTACCTATAATTAGTAAATTGAAAGGAAGTTTAACAAAAATCTACGAACCTTAAAAGTCTACAAGCAAACTAAAGCATTGTATTTTGTACAAATATATTAATATTTACAAAATCATTCAAGATACCACACTTATAGTTTTGTACGCCAGACGCATGTTCAGTCTTAAGACACACACAAATGGCATTTGAATCAAAACAACTTTAAGATAGATAAAATAGTTGAAGATCAACGAAAACCAAAAAAAATCAAAAAAGTTTTGCAAAATCTGGATAAGACCAAATTCGGTTAACAAATTGTAGAAAACAATTAAATGAAACAACTTAAAAAAGAATTTCAAAGTTAACTGGAATTCACACTACGGCAACATCGTATGTAAAATTTGAATCAATATGATTACATATTTTTGTTAATTCTAAGTGCATAAAGTGACCTCAAAACAGTATTTTTGGTAAATGGGTAAAATGCCAACTCTAAAATATTCAATTTCGTTTTCTTACTTTCTTTCTTTCTTACAACATGAAAGCGAGAAAAAAATATATAACGGTCAACCAACTCGTGATGGAGTCCCTAAAACATGCTATTGGATGCTTTCAACTTCACCACTTGGAACTCTTGGTTTAATAGCTTCCTTGTGAGCACCAACCTTCTATCAAGGAAATCATGATAGGAAATACAAGCCCTGGAATATCGTATCAACTAGGAGATATATACTCCGTATGCAGGCACTGCTGGTAAATTGCTACATTGAAATGGAAAGTTCGCAATTGGGAAGCTGAACTCATCTCTTTTGTCGTAAAGTTTTGTTTTCAATCGACCCTCATTGTTAACATAGTCAACAAATTGTGAATTATTTAGTGACAGAACATCATCTTTATAGCGGAAAGTAAAGTTAAAGGGTACTGCTAACTTCTGTTCTTTCTTCCTAAGCAGTTCCTGTATAAAGTAAGCCTCATATGAATCAAGGAACAAGTCGGCAAGAAGAGGGGCTCAGTTTGTTCCCATGAGGCTGCCGATTGTTTGTTGAAAACACCTCCTTCAAACGTAACAAATATGTTGTTAATCAAGAAATCATGCATATTGATAATGTCAATTTCAGAGAATTTTTTTTTGTTTGAATCAGAGTGATTTTTTACAAAGCAGGATTTATCCCTTCCTGAGACGAGATACTTGTATCTACGTTGTCCATTCTTTTTCTTGTACCTCCCTGTTATTATTTTTTTCTCCCTAATGGTGTTTGTTTTGGTTCTTATTTCGTCTACGTTAGTTTGATATGTATATTACTGTCGATGCGTCATGGATTTCAAGGAATTTATACAAAGAAAAATGGAAAGGAAAATACTTGTCCAAAAATAAAAGAGTATTAACTTCTTCATTGATTTTTGAAATAATGCATGCGAGTTACATGGGTTTTGCAGATAACTGCTGCCGGAAATTTCAAACTTTGATTGTGTGTTTATTGTTTGTAAACATATTAAAAGTTTGCAAATTATCAGAAACTATATTTTCTTTCAATTTCGCAAAATTTTTCCTTGAATGACCAAATGTTGATCTTAAATGTGGTATTATTTCCAATGGAAAAAATATCCACCAGGAACTAATATAGGTCACCGTACGGCCTTCAGTATGAGGAAGTACACAACTAATTCATGGCCCTATTGCTTTGTATGTTAAATTCATCAATTTCAAGCAGGCACAGCTCTTTTGTTTTAAGTTCAAATAAAGTGACAATCATTGCATGTCAAAGCAACACTTCATGGTGCCTTATACTGAAAAATCAACATACCTTTAATGGCATATAAGAAAGAACTGGTTCACGGAACTTCGGATGTACCAAAACAGGTACTCCAGATTTGACAAACAGGCAAAATGTACCCTCTTTTTTAAATTTCATGCAATTTTTTTATTATTCAAAATTATAGGTCAAAAAGTGTTTTACAATGATCACCAGTCATTCAGCTTTCATTTGATACCAAAACTACATAAATATTCTACATATTTTGAAAGTTACACCCATGCGTAGGAACTATTTTGTGTTGAATATTTACTACTTTCTGGTATGTGCTTTCTGGCCGGGCCCGAATTAGTGGTGTTACACCATGAATATAATCGTTACCATAGACCCATACCTAAGATCATTACTTATCTTATTCGCCAATGTTGGACACATTCAATTTAACCAAAAGTCATTTTCTCTTGTTAATTTGTTGTTTCATTTTATGAAAATAGTTTTAAAACATATTTGAAAAAGATTAGCCAGGATTTGAAAATGATATTTTATATGTTTTATAACATGCGTTTTATCATATATATATGTATTATCAAAAGTAAGTCTGTGATGAGTTAATTATAAATTTTTTACATACAAATGGTTTTTTTTTCAATATATAATTATTGTTACTGTAACATCAGGCATTTCAGGCATTGGAGGTTATGCTTATACAAGCTACATTTAAAAGAGCTGATTTGTTTTTGTATTTCATAGGTAATAAATAAAATGCACGCGAACTAAACATAAGTGTCAGCGAAATAATGAATTATGCAGCTTCAGAACATTTCAAGTTTTTTTTAACCAAGGTATTTTTAGTAATACATTGACATTGTTGTAAATATCGAAAAAATCAGTCACGAATCTGTGTCACTTATTCACCTATCAATATTGAATTACAGGAAAACAGTCACACTGTATTGAACAACTTTATAACTTACAAGTAATTTGATTGAGTGGCCTAATTTTTGTCTCCATACCGATTGGATTGCATTATTTGGAACAATTTCAATAAATGCGCATACAAGGAAGATTATATATTCGTTTGCTTGGAAACAGTGGAACCAGTGTGAAACAAATCTATTCCATTTTTAGATTGGTTTTTTAATTGTTAATTTTCTTAGTGTTTTTTTAATGTTTTTTTGTAGTTTTTAGAAGGTATTCTACTTTGAATGATAATATACCCCCTCCCAAGACAAAACACAATCGATAATACTGAACATCATAAAAAACGTAAATCATTTTGACAAAACCATAGACATATAGACAGATTTTGGATGAACGACGAATTAAAGATAGGTTTGATAAGACCCTTTAAATCAAAGCTTAGAGTAGTGCCCTTCTAATTATTTCACATTATTCAAACAACACTTTATATAGAAATTATGTATCCATTGCAATGAAAAACATTTAATGTACTTAATTTGCATGGATGGGGATTTTAAACGTAGAATATTTTGCACAAATTTCCCTGCATTCATCATGTTCATGCAGTATAGTTGTAGGTCTATTTTAAAGACTATTGATGGATCACTTTTTTGCGTTTTATATTCACTCTTGAGCATATCATTGTTTTAAGCACTATGTCAATAAAATTGCACCTTGATTTGTATTTTATTATTAGATTTATCACTTAAACATATGTTTCCTGTTACATCAGACATTTTAAACATTGGGAGGTATGTTTATACTAGCTGTTGTGAATAGAACAGAATTTGTTTTTCGTTACTTCATGAAAAACAAATAAAACGCAACGCAAGGGAACAAAAATAATTGTCTGCGAAACAATTATTTATTCATCTTCAAGACATCTCAATTTTTTTACTTTAAAAATTTAAAAGTTGCAATAACGTTTTTTTTTAAGAACGAAAAAACTCGTACAAGGTATGTGTCACTTATACACCTAATACTATTTGAATACAGGAAGGCAGTCACACTGTATTGAACAACTTTATAACATAATTTTCCTATTCATATCGATCGGATTGAACTATTTGTAACAATTTCAATAATATTAGTTACATAGTGTGCTAGTGACCTAATACGGTATATATGGGGTCAGTAAATTCCATATGGAATTTACTGACCCCATATATACCGTATTACGTCACTAGCACACTATGTAACGAATTTATCTTACCGACTATCTTAAAGTGTGAAATTTAGACTAGTGACCTATCAAAATGAGCAAGTCTTCAATACCGTTAGCATTAAGAAACTACTTCCATTGATCCTACAAAAACAGATGCCAACAATAACAAAAGAGGGACGAAAGATACCAGAGGGACAGTCAAACTCATAGATCGAAAACAAACTAACAACTTGTTCGGTTTAAATGTGTTTTATGAATTTATTTCAATCTTCATCATCAATTTTCTTCGTCTGTTGAAAACTTTAAGATTTTTTCTCAGTACCGTTTTGTTTTTATAAAGGGACGTACCACCACTACTAACCGTGTATGAAATAAGCCCCGCCTCCCTACTAACCTAATATGGAATCATCACGGTCTCCACGCGGACGCTTTTAACCAATCATATTCCTTGAAATGTATAGGAGGTAAGATAAATACGCATACAAGGAAGATAATATTATGTTGCTTGGGAACGATTGTACCAGAAAACGGTCAGTGTTAAACAATCCGTTTGCCGGTTGAAAACGGTATAATGTTAAACTAATTTGGATTTTTTTGGTCTTTTTTTATTATTTTTAGAGGGGGATGTATTTGTACACCCATATCTCACTTTGAATGATGAATACAACAAAAACTACTTCGATCATTATTTAGCACGGAATCATTTAGATAAAAGCATGGATCTCCAGTATTGGCTGAATTGAAATTAAACATATGATTGATGGCGTTTGATTTTGTCAGTTTTTATAGACTTCCCCTTTTTGAATTTGCATTTCGGTATTTTTTTTTATACTTTTTTTATAAGCCTTATAAATCAATATTGCAACAAGAAAAACGTAGAGTAGTGTCCTTCTGGTTATTTCACATAGTTCAAATAAAGCATGTGCAAATTGCAAAGAAAAATAATAATATGTACTTAATTTGAAAGGATATGGGGATTTAAACCTTAATAAAACTGCATGTAGTATAATTGTAGATCTACATTACTGGTTTTTATTCAATTGCAACGCAGTTTGTTTTAATTTTTTGTCAAATTTTTATAAATCATGGTTTGAAGATAATGTGAATAAAATTACATAATCTTCAATCAATTTCCCTTTATGTTAAAATGTATCTCTGGAAATTTTGCCAACTCTTGTGTAAAATGTAAACGAATTCACTTTCATGAGTGATAGACAGGTGGACAAATGAAGTCTTCATAAACAGTTAACCTATATTTAATTTACAGGAGACTGTTAATTTGTTACTTGCTTAACGTCCAGTTGCAGATATTTCATGCATGTTTGGGACAATTTCACAGGTTAGTTCTGCAATATTATATAACCTGTATAAATCGCAGGAAATTTGGAGTGTAACTTTAAAGTCTAAACATGTTGGTTAAGGAAAGGAATTTACCTTCTAACAGGCCCCCAACAGACCCTCGTAGGGTTGGTGCAATGTTCATTAACGTTATGTAGAGAGTGTGGCACCTGCACTACATGGATATTGGAATTTACATCCAAACTATGACCGTAAAGAACTGTATTTTTATACATTCGACAAAGACAAAACGGATGCAACAATTAGGTAAATGTTTTACTGCCGGACTGGATGCCATATTTAAATACCTCAATCAACACTGTAGGTCTAACTATTTTAAGACATAGTAGTAATATTTACTCCAGGAAAATTCTAAATTGACGGTTGAAAAATATTCATTATGCTCTAGTCCAAGTTCATTTCTTCCGGATATTTTCATCACATTATTTTCATTACTCTGCTGCGTGTCTATGAGTCATACATGTAAGTGTGTCTAAAACTTTAAATAATTTATTAATGAAATCAGATCAAAAACTCAAAAAATACTTGTATTATTACATATTTGTATAATCTTATGCGTATATGTGTAATACTGTTATTAAGTAAAGGGAACAAAACTATCATGTCTTTGCAAGACAATTTTTATAAAAACATAGCGATGTTAATCAAAATTATTCATGAAACCATCAAATGGTGTATTCAATTTGCAAATACAATCTTTATTGTTCTGCTCGTAAACAGACGGCAAAAGACTAACAACTTAACTTATTGAGATGTACACCGAAGTTGATATTATAAAAAAAAATGCTTTTTGTTGAGTTTGTGAATTGATATTTCAACATACAATCGGTATTCAATTGGGTATTTATCGACTAGGTTTTATACTCATATGAAGCAGAATTCATATTTAATATTTTCAAAGACAAAAAGGGAAAAAAATTCTTGAAAAGATCTTTACTTTCACTTTCAGATAATATTGAGAATGTCTTATCACTCAATAGCACATATTTTAGTGAGTGCTTGCATAGCATATATTTCAACGAACATGAGAATAATGATACAACCAAAACTAAAGGCTGATGGGCAACTTCAAACTAGAACATAAGAAAAATATGGTGATTTCAGTGTGCTCTTGGTCAAACAGAGAGGGAAAACAATAGAAATTGACACTACATAACTTAACGGTCACACTCACGAATTCGTTATCCCATACGATGTGTCTGTGTCTCATGTCATTTGCAACATGTTTTCGCGGCATTAGATCTTTATATAACATAATAGTCACCTCATCTGTAAATGTACCAATTTTATTATATTCCCGATTGTAACATTTTGACTAGACAAGTGTAGATTAACATAACAGGTGATGCAGGTGTATCAAGAGACGTACACTAGTATCCTGTGCATGCAACCGTTCTGCCTCCTTTTGGAGTTATTGTGGTTCCCTTATTTTTTATTGTTATGTCTTGATTTGTATCTTCTTATTGCATTTATAAGATTTGAACATTGGTAAAGTGATGTTGCCTCTATAATATACCACTGATTGCAAAATCAAGTTTAATTGAAGAACAAGGAACCTACCTGTTATATCTTGGAATATTGTACTGCTTAATGTTTTAACAACATAACATCCTTTAGTGATAAATAAAGGCAACAGTAGTATACCGTTATTCGAATTTCATAAATCGATTGAAAAGAAAAAAAATCCGGGTTACAAACTAAAACTGAGGGAAACACATCAAATATAAGAGGAGAAAAACGACACAACAGAAACACAACACTAAAATGCAACACACAGAGAAACGAACTATAATATAACAATGGTCATTTTCCTGACTTGGTACAGGACGTTTTAAGAAAAAAATGGTGGGTTGAACCGAGTTTTGTGGCTAGCCAAACCTCCCGCTTTTATGGCAATGTAAAATATAACATTAAAATGACAAGATTACATGACAGGACTACAATACAAATGAATGGGAGAACATACAGGACAGAGACACACACAAATAATAGCTATCAAAAGGTACCAGGCTTATAATTTAATACGCCAGACGCGCGTTTCGTCTACATAAGACCCATCAGTGACGCTCAGATAAAAAAAGTTCGAAAGCCAAAACAATTACAAAGTCAAAACTCATCAATTGAAAGATACCGGGTTATAATTGTGTACGTCAGAATCGCGTTTCGTCTACAAATTTTAAAAGACTAATCAGTAACGCCCAAATAAAAAGAGTTAAGAGGTCAAATCAAGTACGATGTTAAAGAGCATGAAGGACCCAAAGTTTTGAAAAATATGATAATTGAAATACAGCTAAGGTACATTTCATATTACAATTAATATTTAGATGTATATTGGTCTATAACTGATTGGTTTTATTTTTCGTTTTTTTTTTTTAAATTGCTGACCAACATTGATATATATGATAACTTACATTTAAAGGAAATGCACAATATTTTATTGTTCGATATTTCTAGAGAACGAACTAAAATCATGCGAATAAAGTATGATCATAATTGTTCAAAAATTGTATAATTCGGAAGTTACTGATTCTTGAAAAGAGTACTTTGTAAAATATTTGCATTGCGTTTATCATGGTTTGTGCAATTTGTAAGAAGAGCAATATCTAATACCAGGAAGAAATTGACTCTGTAATAAACATGTATACTACATTTTCGGCATACATTTCAATTTTGATTGAATGGCACAGTTGTCAATTTCATGACGATTGTATTTCAAGTTATTTGGAATCATTTCAATAAATTTGCAAACAAGGAAGTCAATTTTTTGTAATTTGAGAACTGTTGTAAAATTTCGGTCATAAATTGTGAAATATACACAAGAAATGTCAACTTGTCAGCAATGAAATGATTAAATTGATGTGTTTTATAGAAATAAAGAAGTAGGGTCAATTTGCACAGAATTTCTAACACACAAGGGCCATTTTCGGAAGGTCTTTTTATCTTGTTTTCTTAGTATCTTAAGTTTAGTTTGAATATCCTTTTCGATATATTTTGCTTCTCTTCCCTCATATTGCCAAGTTTATAAAAATTGAACCAAACAGAAACATATTCAGTACGAGTAAAAACAGTAGAAATAAACCGGTAAATCGCAAACTTTCTTCGTTTAAATTTGAAAAAAAATACAATGAAAATGCATTCTTTTCTAAAAGAAAATATATTTATTTATCACAGTTGTACATATATCGATACAAGTTTGCTGTGTTTTAAGGTACACGTCTTTATGGTATTGCACTTGACTTTTGCAAGTGGCTACTCCCATGTGAGAGTTTTGTATTATATTGATAAATGTTTTATGTTCGGCGGAATTTACGAATCAGAACATAATATTTAATCAATGATGTAAATCGACTTGTTCTGCTATTTAACAATCCAAGATGAAAGAGAACATTCGATTTACCTTAATTGCCAAAATGTCCTGGTTATCCTTTTTTCGACTTCCGCCAAAAATCTCAACATTTAATTTGATTTAATTGAAGATTTAAATTACTCAAGAAATACTGTATGGAATGAAATCGGCCGCAGGGAAAAACAGTAAACGAGGTCTTGCAAGACTATACAAACCGCCGTCATTTGTAATGTTGGCAAGTAGGTGTTCTTCTGGTAACAGAAGTAACAAAAGTTCCTGTAATTAGGAAATTAGAGTGAACGAGGAGCACGACCCCACACTGACGCTAGGCCACAACCTGAATAAAGCTTCCCCGGTATTCGGAGGATAAAATAATTCAAAAATGGTACCAGTAATGAACCGGCCGCTCTGGTAAATAAAAGAAAACCATTTATAAAAACCCAACTTCCCTGTAGTACCACAGGAAAATATTGTAGCATATGGCCTAACGTAGAATTATAGGGTCATGACCCCCCTGTCATCTTGCCAGATCCCGCCTCTGCATGAGTACTGCGACAACTGGTTTATTAAAGATAACACGAACAAACAAGCAAAGATATCTTAATGCATTAAATGTATCCTTCTTTGGAAACGCATACATGTATATGTATGAACAATGAAACTCTAGAAATTAAAGTTTCTCTTTTCTAAATTAGTAAACGTCCACCATCAAGACATCCACTGACTAGAAGATGCGATAAAAACTAGCACTGTCTGTTTCTAATCAGTATCAGGTATTCGAATAACTCGATCTTTATAAAATGTTCCATCCTCGAAAGCATGCGGGAAAACGTGTAATCGCAACAACAGTTAAAGTTATAAACTGGACACAACCACTGCAATATTTATGTAATTTTCGACCAGCTACAATAAATGATACTTCATTTAGTCCAAAAAAAAACATTATCTCTTGTTGAATCTGTTTTCCGGTCTTCTTGATCGCCAATTAGGATATACCTGAAAACTTAAAAAATCAAGAGCAAAAAATAATCCAAATAGGCGAATGTCGGGGTAGGTGGGTGGGGTTGAGCAAGCTTCGCGTTCAAATGTTAGAAAATTCTATAAGTGACGTCACAATACGTTAACGTCACGTGACTGATACGGTCAAAGTTCAGAATGCAGAGAAAAAAGTAGGACTTGATAATAAATCCGGAATTTAAACTTTTATTAAACCTGCATTACCAGTAAACCGATAAACATTATTAATTGAAAATTTAAATAACTCAAGAAAGACTGTATGGAATGAAATCGGCTGCAGGGAAAAAACAGTAAACGAGGTCTGGCAAGACGATACAAACCGCCGGCATTTGTAATAATGGCATGTAGGTGTTCTTCTGGTAACAGAAGTAACAAAAGTTCCTCTAATAAGGAGATTAGAGTGAACGAAGAGCACGACCCACACTGACGCTAGGCCATAACCTGAATAAAGCTTCCCCGGTATTCGGAGGATAAAATAATTCAAAACTGGTACCAGTAATGAACGGCTGCTCTGGTAAACAAGAGGAAAACCATTTATATAAACCCTACTTCCCTGTAGTACCACAGGAAAATATTGTAGCATATGGTCTAACGTAGAATTATAGGGTCATGACCCCCCTGTCATCTTACCAGATACCGCCAAATGAGAAGAAGATCTTTACAATCTAATCCCCAACGAAACGAGTTTACTACACCGTACTGAAATATGATAAAACTAATTAATTATGAAATACTTGACGACCAGAACTTGCAAACAACTCTAAAGCTCCTTGCACATTGTTTACGAAAACATCAGTACCTACGCCAGACAAGTGCACTCCATCATGCCTGAACAAATCTCTTTCTTGAGCTGTTATATTTGGATGGCAAATTACAAGGCCATGATTTATTTCATCTTTAAAAATATTACGAACAGATAAATTAACTCTTTTAAGAGTCGAATTGATAGCCACCTGATTATCTGCCAAGTGTCAATATCTACGAGGCAAAATTTCACTCCATACCAAGGAGAGATTTGGCATTAACACATGTAAACGAATAATGTCCAACCTTATCTGCAATAAGCTCTTTTCCTTTGATTAGACCCAAATCGTTAGAACCCAAATTTATGATCATTTGTGGAGGCGGATAATATCTACGATTCTCTTCGACTGAAGGTACTAAATTTTTTCATTTCATCCCTCGCTGGCCATAACCTTATGGCTGTGATCCAAGGTTTTGACCCCCTGGTCTTCTCTTAGCACTTCTGGCTGCCCAATAAACAATAGATGATCCCATGACCCAAACTTGACGGGGGTTCTACAAAATGACAATAGTTGTAAAGAGTGCAGTGCTGTTAAAACTTATACAAAACATATAAAATATAGCTTCCGATGGTCTTCGTATCTACTCATCTACCAAATCCGAATGTAACTCGTGTATGCATCAGAAACCCAACGTCCCCACTTTTGAATTTCTGTATCCGAAGCCCCAATTCTGCTAAAATGCGATGCTCCACCTATTTTAAACGAATGCGATCGGATGTGGTCTTTAACTTCTCCGTCTAGATTTTCCATAGTAGGCTTGGCATTGGAGTAGGTTCCTTGTCTGCTTTTGGTGCTAACTGTCTGAAGAGCTGCCAATGACAACAAGACAAAGAGTCAGCAAATACATTCCGACTTCCAGAAGTGTGCTGAGCCTTTATCAAAATATTATATTTGAGAGAAATAAATACAAGTTTTCTTACTAATATCATTACTCTAGCAGATTTTGATGACTTTTTTATTCAAAATTGTTACCACTGACTGGTTGTCAATATTAAACAATAACCTTTTATTTTCTAAAAATCGCCCCCACAATTGAATAGCAACGACGACTGGAAAAAAATCCAAAAACGTGATGTCCCTCAAAATACCTAACTGAGTCCACTCTAAAGGTCACCAAGCTTGCAACCATTTACCATCAAAATAAATCTCGAACCCCCTATTTGCACCTCCACCGCTATCGGTGTACAACTCCATTGTCTCGTTTGATGTATAAAACTGGTCTAGCATTACAGAAACTCCGTTATACTCATTTAAAAAGAAAAACCAAATTTGCAAATCATTTTTCATTTCAGCCGAGACGCGAATTCTATGCCAAGCTTCCTTCACATTGCAAGTTGCATCGATTAACCGGCGACAAAATGCCCTGCCTGGCACGACGACTTGACAAGAAAAGTTCAATAGCCGAATAAGTGACTGAAGTTAACGCAACTTTACTTTTTTACAACTAAGAATAACAACGATTCGTTGTTTAATCTCGATTAGCTTATCTTTCGGTAACCTGAGCTCCATGGCGATAGTATCAAATCCTATGCCCAAAAATGTTAAAATCTCAACTGGTAAACTGTTTTCTTTTCTGCTAAAGGGACCCCACCCCCCATTTATGGCATACATTTGTAAATGTTTTTAATTAATTGGCAAACTGGTTTGTGCCTGCTTCTCCGGCGAACAAAAAATCATTTAATTAATGCAAAATATTCTTAGAACAGCTGCACCTTGCCGTATACCAATGTAAAGACGTTGAAAATTTTTCAAATTGAGAACAGCTGAACCCTGACCCGAGGCAAATTGCGGTCATGATGAAACTCAAATTCAAAACCCAACTGATCGAAATCGCCTGGTCAAATTCGCAATAATCTGAAGGCGGACTTCACGTCCGCTTTTGCCAGTAAAACCTGATTTCCTAATGTTTGTATCATCTCGACCGCATCGTCAATACTCGCATAACGAACAGAACAAAAGTCTCGATCAATGAAATCATTGACAGAATTATCAGTAGGGGATGAAGGATTCAAAACTAAGCGAAATTCTCCTTCAGTGTTTTAAGGAATAAGAGCGAGAAGGGAAAATCGAATTGTAGGAAAAGGTGGATGTGAAAAAGGACCTGCAATACGCCCGAGCTCAATTTCTTTATTCAACTTCTTCCTAGTGGCTTCTGTGTTCTTTAAAACACTTTTAGAATTTGTACAAGTACGAGATAATCTAGGCCCAGCGTACATAAGTTTAAACGACGGGTGCCACATGTGGAGCAGGATCTGCTTATCCTTCCGGAGCACCTGAGATCACCCCCAGTTTTTGGTGGGGTTCGTGTTGCTTAGTCTTTAGTTTTCTATGTTGTGTCATCTGTACTATTATTTGTCTGTTTGTCTTTTTATTTTTGGCCATGGCATTGTCAGTTTGTTTTCGATCTATGAGTTTGACTGTCCCTCTGGTATCTTTCGTCCCTCTTTTAAAGCCAAAACGTAATCCCCGAATCAATTCGGAGGCAGCGTTTATTTCCGGGTAATCTAACAAACAGTTTTCTACTTCACAAACGTTGATAGGGGAATTTCCCAATTCATATAAATCTGTCAAGTCGCAACTTTTAACCTTTTTAATTTCTACATCTTGAGAATGGGTGTGCCCCGTTACATTTTCTGCATTTGTGATCAAATTTGAATTTTTTGCCAAACATGCAAATCTCCGACATTTTTGACGAGATTGAAATCCGGCTCCTTTGTAGCCACGAAAATTACTCTGATTAGGAGGACTCCCCGCTTGAATTCTACTAGGATTGATATCCGAAACCTAATGAGATTGATAATTCAAGGAGGGAGGAAAATTATTGCTCATGGCTACAGACGATGACTGATTGACATTCCCTGTCACTACGCATAAAACCCACAACACCTGATCAATGACACCCCAAGAAGATGTTGAATAGCGCTCTTTTTTGAGACGGTGATGTTCATCATACACCGACCAACCATTATTAGTAACCCTAAACGACGCTAATCGAATGCTTTGCATATATTTCAAATACTCTTGGGCTTTTGAAGGCCATTTCTCTAATAGAATTGCCATGTAAATCAGAAAGGCAGAGGTTCAAGTTTCTATATTGCTCAAAGAATCTGGTTTCTTATTAATCACAGCTGTAAGGGCACCTCCTTTTAAAACAAAATCACCATCCAAAGTAGAATCAGAGCCCAAATCTGTAGCCGATTTTAATAAAACTCCTAAATGATTAAACTCACCCCGCCAAATTTTTTCCTTAATCTTTACCGGAATATGAGCCCCACTTGGATCAAATATATACTAGGGATGATTTCCGGAACGTGACTAACTAGGGAAATTTCCCCACTGGCCAAATACGAGACTGTATTTGGCAACTCGGACCTCTTAATTTGAGGAGGTTGAATTTTGGTCCCCTGTATGAGTATACATACCATGATTTTCCTGAATCGACGGGACCATCTCTTCTTATGTAACTATTCTTGGATCACTATTAACTGCTCTACTTTGGGTCGCTGTGGTGACATCGTGTAATTCTGGGCGCTGAGAATCTGTCCTCGACATCAGAACTCGCGATGACGACTGTCCAGGAATGGCTACTGTCACTGAGTCCAATTCCACACGGTCAATTTGGTTTTGGTTGGAGGCAATAACCTCGTCTCCGCTTGCATCGCCCTAACTTGGGTAGGAGGAGTACCCACCACATCAATGTTCTGATTCCCAAGAGGTGCCACGTGTCTTTTTGGATCAGAACGAACAAGTCTTTTACTATCAATTGGTCTTTTTCGCTTCGAAGATGCCTTTTTCACTACAACAGCCCGTAAACTATTAGGCGGTTGTCTATTTCTATTTAGAGGCAATCTATGCCTGGTTCTAAAAAAAAACTTCAGAATAATTTTTTATTTCATAAACATATACAGAAAATGAACTATCAATGATATTTCATGTCAACACAAAACGTTCGGACTACTGGGCTGGTGATACCCTCGGGAACAAAACGTCCGCCAGCAGTGGTATAGACCAATGTTAATTAACAGATAAAAAACTACTCACAAACTTGTGACACAGGAACATAGCCCGACATTTAAGGTACACCATACTTTTTATATTATCATTGTATTCATGGAAATCTAAATGCAGTAATACAATGTCTCAACAGTATGGGTAATTTTTGACAAAATTTGTAACCTCCTATCAGAATGATTTATTTTTCTAATTATATTGACCTTGTTATTTGTTACAATCAGACAATGTAATACTATATGAATAACCATCATGTTTTGAATCGGTTATCTGTGGTGGGTATGATCTTTACAATCTATTTTAGTCATTCCTGTTTTTATTACTTTATTCACATTCCTTCTTTATGATGTCGGTTAAAACAGACTATTTAAATATATAACCTCTGTCTGTCTTTTTTAAAATACAACATGATAATTATATTTTGTTCAAACATTGAATATGAATTAGGAAATTCAACTGAAAGTAAATTATCCTTATTGACACAATAAATATATCAGATGATTAAAAAAATCATAAAATAGCAAATCACTGGAAGCTTTAACACAGTTTTCTCTTAATATATTGATTTAGTTTGTATTGGTTATAATGTTAATGTTCTTGTATATATTTTTTTTAATTAAACCTGATTTAAAATATGGAAAAATTTTGTCAAGTAAGGTCTAAAGTCAAAATTGAAAAATGATATTTCGGTTTTTCATGAAAAATTACTGTCTCGAGTGAAGAAACATGTTGTCATACTTGATACAGTTGTTGAATCTATATCGACACAACTGACAATATTTATGTATGTCTTGTTATTTATAGAATCGATAATGGAAACGTGTCAAAGAGACAATCCGACGAAAGAACAGAAAACAGCACAAGGCCAACGATGGGTCTTCAACGCATGCAGCGCGAAAATCCCGCGCCCGGAGGCGGGCTTCTGCTGGCCCCTCAACAAAAATATATACTAGTTCAGCGAAATTGGCGCCACACTTAACTCCGAAACATATAAATGAACCAAAATAAAAAAAACACACAAGACTAACAAAAGCTAGAGGTTCCTTACTTGGGACAGGTGCATAAATGCAGCGGGGAAAACAAGTGTGTGGTTCCAACACTCCCCTATACCTCTAGCTAATGAGGAATAAACAAACACACATCAATACGCACTGAAAAACTCAGTTTAAAAGAAGTCCGAGTCCGATGTCAGAATAGGTAACAGAAGAAACATAACAAAATGACAATGATCAACATAAATTACCAAATTGACTACTAGCAGTTACTGACATGCCAGCTCCAGACTTCAATTAAACTGATCGAAAGATTATTTCTTCATCATATGAAAATCAAGCAAAATCCCTCCCGATAGGGGTTTAGTATCATTTCATCATAAATTATACGAGACGAACATAACCCACATCATGTCAATAACTAGTTTTAGAATGAATGTGTTATTTTCGATGCAAAGACCCTATGAGTGAATCAATATTTATTCCAAAAAAACAATATACAGTTATCCTGGCTAATTGCTTCGAAAATATATAAAATGGGCTACTTATTTGAAAAACCATTCATTCAAGAAAATTACGTTTTTCTTTAGTTTTTGTTTCTTGGTCTCCTTTAAAACCTCTGTAGGGAACAGTAGGAAAATAAAAAGAAATTTTCAAGATATGGAACTACACACTGTTGTCAAACAAATAAATAAATCTATAGCGCTTTGATTTTTTACTGTCCTTTCATTTTATTTTGAAACTTAGGACAAATTTGTAAGCAGATGATGTATTTTGGTATATTATACACATTTTATACATTAAATAATGGCACAACACAATCATCGGTGTAAGGGAAACAAATCTTTATTTTATACAATCCATTTAATGTTCTAGTGTGCTGAGCCCTAATAACAAAACAAAAACGTAGGCCAAGAATGTAGAAAATATCAATAACCCTTTTCTTACAACTGAAATGATTTCAAGCAATTAAAAATAAAGATGCCAAATTAACAGGAAAGTAGCTGAATATAGTTTTGACTTCCTGGTTATATGTCAGAAAAAAGAGACACATCAGATTTTTTTTTTTTTTTTTTTTTTGTGTTTCAAATTTTTCTCTTCGGGCGCTTTAAGAAGATATTAACAAAGACGGAATTGCAAATTTTATACTTTATTGATTTCTTATTCCCTCTGACTTCAATAGTCTAACGTTATAACATTCTGACATTTTAAAGAATCGTTATATTTTGGAACGTCTAATTTACGATATACATGCAGTTTTCACTTATTATTTGAATCGCTATTGATACTCTGCACGTGTCAAAATAGTCTGAAGAAAAATATGTAATGCAAAAATGTGAAAAATCAAGCAAAAATTCCTGAATATTTCTTTTATATACATATACTTTACTGTATGGGTTATGCTTATTTTTGAAGGTCGTACTGTGACCTGTAGTTGCTTCCATCTACTTCATTTGGTCTCTGGTGGATAGTTATCTCATTTGCAATCATACCACATTTCTTTATCTCTATATATTTATGTAAATAGATCTTCGCAGCAACAATGTATTAAAATTCTGTCAGATATACTGTGAATATATTTATAAAGGACGTTTACTTGTGTACACGGTTGACGCAACGATAGGCAATCATCTTTTGATATGCTAGATATAAGATCTCGAATAATTTCTTGTGAATATCAAAGTCAGTCAGAAACATGACAAATTATGTCAGATAAAACAAACAGACATGTGGGAGTTGTTGTAAAATTAAAGTATCACTAGTGAGTTGAGAAATAGAGCACCGTTTTGGTCAACCAATTTGTGATGGCAACCGGTTGGGCTGTTAAAGATGTCATTATTGCAATGATTATTCAGTTCCGTAGTTCATGGTTTACAATGTAAAACTGTTATTGAAATCAACATATTCAGAAAAAAACTGTAGCATATCGTATTAACTAACAAGATAAACAAACTCCTAACATCGAATGTTTAAGACTGAAGCGGGAAGTCTAGAATATACACCAAGTTTTGAGTTCTCAGTCAGCATTTGATAAAGAGTAATATATAGAAATGCAGTAGACATTCGTGTCTCTGTAAGTGTATACTCATTAATTACAAGTTAACGCGGATATATGAGATGCAAGATCTCATTTGAAGGATTATTCAATTTATTAATTAGGAAAAAATTATTTACAAGGTGTAAACAGGGAATCGTTCTGGAACATGAAATTTTACCAAGAGTAACTATCATACAATTAAATCTACAAAAAAATCTTATCGAAATTTAACAAGGAAGTGGTATTTAATGAATATCAAAATTCAATCGATTAATATGTATTTGATAACAACTATGGAACTGTTGTTTTTTTCAAGTATACGGATATTGTTTATTTTATCGGGTAAGAAATTAAATTACTGAAAAACATGAAAGCAATTATGAAACCTAAATATCAAGATAAACATTTAAATTTGCTTATATTACATTGAGAACTAAGATCAACATTGAAAAGTTCACATTTTAGAGTGCTTTACCTCTTATAGTAATAATATTCTGTTTATCCCTGATTACACGAATTTCCTGTGACTTGTAGTTAAATTAATGAAACCATATGTAATAAGCTATATTTTCTATAAAGTCAATTATAGAATGGTTCTTGGATCTCCAGTCATTACGCCCGTTGTTCATGCAGACGTTACTACAGGACAAACACTACTCGTAATGCATGGTCCAAGTTTGGAACCCGTTTTTCGATGTCAGTTTGAAGCTTTAGCTGATATATACTCATATGATGTTTCGTGGTTCATAAACGATGATGAAGTGGTAAATTTTGTTAATACTACATATGCTGACATTGAGGCGACACTACTGAAACCTATCCATTGGACTGGTACTTACAAGTTGAACATGTTGGTAAGGATCAAGAAGTTCGTATTAAAACTCATCGTAATTTTTTTATATAGTAACCCTTTTATATGAACAGCAAACATGTTGTAAAATTATTTATGGAGATATGTCTCTTGGTAACAATGAGGAGTTCACATCAAAACTATTAATTGATTGCTGACGAACATATATCTCTTCTTTTGCATAGATGATATTGATGTGATTAAAAATAACCCCCCCCCCCCCCCCCTTTGGTAGCTTGCGGAAAACAATTGGGTTAGATCAAGTCAAGACAAAGTCGCATTACTGAAATTTTTCGGTGACTATTTGATAAACATTAAAATACACAACAATGTATCACTCAATGATATCGTTCCATTACCTCATATCAACATATTTTAACCGACGGTAAATACTATTGTGCATTTTTTGGTAAAACGTCTGTTTTTGTAAGATTGTTGTTCAGTTCAAACGACAAGAACTCGCAATGAAGCTCTGTTTTGCAGTTTTTGGCAATTTTAGCATTTTCTAACTACATGAAGTTTGAATCCCTAAAGTAGAACGAAACTATGTATAGCGAAACAATCAGCAAAAATAGATAAACTAACCATAATTTTCAGTATTTGTAGACTCCTTATGGCAGATAACTGGTGATTTTTTTACCAATTCTAGATTTAACCATATGTCTTAAAACTTTAATCTTAAGACAGTAAATCAGTTCAGCACACAGCTACACAGTTTCTATCAAACCAAATTTTCTTATTGCAATGCATCATGTGTATGCAAAAATGTTTGTAGGCTCGTAGGGTTTTGGGATTATCTGCGTATTTCGTTTACTGAATAAAGTTCTAAAAAGGGAAATGAATAACTGCTTAACACGAAAAGAATTTTACCAACATTTGCATTTTATTACGACATCTTGTAGTTAAATATCTGGGGTTTTTTTTTTAGACTGTGGTTTCATTTGGATTTTGGTGCTTTTTAGCATTTTTAAATTGAATGCAAGAAGTTTGAACCCCCACAGTAAATTTCTGTCCTTTTCTTTCATGTCTAGAGTCTTGTCCGTCGGCTAAATTGCTCAGAAGGAGACAACAGTTGTAATAATTATTGCAATAGTTATGAAAAAATTGAATGAACTGTTATTTGCAAACGATAAAACTACGGAAAAAACTAAAATCAAATATTCTGAACATGTCTTACTTTCTCCTAAAAAATGATTTCGACGAGCCATTATTTTATTTGTCGACTCGAGTTGTTTGCTTTGCTTCTTTGCTTTGCAATGTTAGTATCATTTATCAAAAAAAGGAATTACTAAATGTAAACAAAATAAGCATGATTTTTGCATTGCACCAGGTTGTTTTTTTCTTCTCAAACTGATTACAAAACATCTATTGAAGATAGACTGATATATATTAACATGCATGTCTAGGAGTTCTTGGAATTTTTATTAGTTGAAATTCGGCTTTGAGCTAGCTTCAACTAGCTACAAGTACATTTAAATCGATACTGTGTTAGCCCTTTTTGTTTATTGTTTTATGCATAGTATCGATCTGATTTTTCATATTTTAACATTCCCTGGCCGTTTACTGGTTGTTATGCATATGTATATATATTGGGTTTTTTTAAAGCCCGAACGGTGATCTATAGTTTTTCATACCCTTGTCTTTTTATATATTTCTCTCATGTGCAATCATACCACATTCTCTCGTTACAAGATGAAATGAACACGTATTAACTGTATTATTTCGATTTGATGACTTTTCAATTTATAATTTAAAAGATTTTTAGCAGACCTGTCCTTTTTTCATTTTATTAGCATACGTTAACTTAAAACTCAATTAATCATATATACAGAAATATTGACGCGGAATCAATGTCATAAATTTAGCTTATAAATATGCTGAAATTAATATAGCATATGCTAAAGTCATTAATTATGACCTTGATTCCGCGCCATAAAAGTCATAGTTGTTTATATTCCAGTCATATTTTTATCCATGAAAAGATACACGCACTTAAATGTTTATTTGCAGGTTCGGTGTTCAGTTAGAATTAGAGACGAAAACTTAACGCAAACAGGACCTTCTTATGAAAGTGAAATTTATATAGCTGGATTAATAGTAAGTATATTAAAAAAAAAAATCAAAATTTTTCTCAATCTTTCGTTTTTTGTCATGACTTTGTCACGTTCTCTTCGACTTCCTAACGTCCTGTTGATATCTCATTCTCCTTTTAAATGTCTCTTTACTAAAACTTGAGGCCAAAAATTTGAAAACACAAAAACTGATACAGGCGTTAAAATGCTAGTAAAACCAAAAAGATCATAAAGTGTACACAAACCAGAACAAAATACCAGAGCTATGCGTAAATTTTAGAGAACTATCACAAATTTGCACATAATGTTTGGAAATGCATAAAATCAAGAAATTTAAAGCTGCAAAAGACTTTTGATGTTATGACGTCACAGTTTCGTCATTATATGCATCGTTTCATGAAAACGGAAAAAACTGCAGAATCTATATAGAGGTACTGTATTACAGTCCACTAATAGAGGTGTCTGTGTCTACCTTTAGGTAGAAATACATCAACGGTACCACCGAATACATCACAAGGTGCACATTTCAACAAAAAATGTCTCTTTAGTGACGCTCTAGATCTAGGCCAAAATATGGAGAGAAAAAAAAACAAACAAAAAAGACCTGCACCAATATACTGATGAATTGATAAAACAAAAGTAGTTTCAAGATTTAAGTGTAATTACAGTTCAAAAAAAAATCGAGGTGAACCGGTGTATTCCCGAACTATGTTAGTTCCTGTTCCTCTCAGGCCAGTGCAACATTCGAATTCGTGTCTCATTCGGTAAACGAGGAAGGCAGGGTGAGCGACGACAAATAAAACATATCCAGAGTTATTTCTGTCAAAAATTCCCGTAACGGTCTTAAATTTATGTCAGGTATTTTGTCTGAATACCCCTATTATCAAAAAGTGTTCATGGACCTATTGAAGGAGACATAAAAAACACAGAAACACAGTTCCATCATACTGTGTAGTCCTGATTTCAACCTTAATTACCATTCTGATTTCGTTTTTTGGCACAAGGGATATGGAATGGTAACCAATCGCCCTGCAGAATTGGTCACGCCATATACTTCTAAAATTTAGCCGCAACCTGATTAAAATACAGATCATGTGTGAGGGTGGGGGGGGGGGGGGGGGGGGGGGGGGGGGTCGGAGCGGTCCTGATCCCGAAATCCCGGGCTTAAAAACATGAAATCCCGAGGTCCCGAATTTAAGGAAATTTAAATCCCGACATCCCGAAATTCGAAAAAAGAATTCCCGGATTCCGAAAGGATCAATCCCGAAATCCCGAGCTTAAAAACACCCGATCCCGGAGTCCCGATAAAGGTCCGACGTCCCCTCATGTGTCGTCGCTTTACTTTTATAACATGGATCAAACAACACATCAGTAGATGAAACTTCAGCCTCAATTTTTAAAGATGTGTATCATTTCAACAAAACCAGAGGATCCCGAAAGTTTAAATACAGAAAGTTGAACGGAGCATTTTCAGATGCTTGTTAGCAAAGTTTGGACAGAGGATCTGTAATTTAATCAAATTGATTTAGTCAAACAATGTTATTTCTATATATATGCGCTAAAAACTCCTTCTGCACTGTGTCTAGTGCGATAAAGACCACTCGTCAATCGAGGCTATACAAAATATATCTATCTTAAGTTGAGGGATACATTTCCCTATCGCATAAAGTTTGTAACACAGTTCTTGGTATAACTTTACCGTCTTGTAGATCAGATGTTTCGTTCAGTAATGTTTTAATATTGTTTGGCTAAATTGAAAACGAGGAACATGTTCATGCTGCCATGTGCAATGAACTGTGCTACAAACCTTAATTCATTTCTCTTTGAAAAATTTCTTCATTGTACGAAAAATAGGTTTCGAAAATACCGATGTAAAGGAAAGTAACACTTTATAACTTCGTGCGTCTGACGCGCTTTTCTGAATTTACCTTCTTCGGGATAACTCAAACCTTAACATTTGAAAGCCAGGTATAATATATAAATACTTAGAAACGTTAGGATATAATAACCATATGACCATGAGATTGAAAACTGTGTAAAAAAGTGCAGTTTGAAATACTGACAGCAAGCAACACAATAATTGTTCTTCAAAGGACAAAATTATAACAATCATAGTAATGGATCTTAATGATTTATTTTGTCGAAAATCTTTAAAGCATATATTATACTTAAGTTACTAGTACAAATGTATATAAGGCATATATATATATATTTTAGCCAGAAAAATTTGAATATAATGTCCAAGAAGGAAGTTCAATAACCATAAGGTATAATGCCACGGTTTCTATTGGCTGTCTTGCAACTGATCTCTTACCATCGTGTCGACAGAAATTCTACGTGTCGTTACCAGCATATCAGGACCGTTATCAGTGTAGAGCATCTCAATATGATTTGCACCTACGCAGACAACCATGTGGATTAGAAATATATGCCAATGACTGGAAAGAACCGATTGAATTGGTGGTTCATGGTAAAACAAATGGACTAAATGTTGAAATGGATCGAACAACATTCATTCATTTGAAGAGTATAATAGATTTACCTACAAATGTTTGGAATGATGCAAGGATTCCAGAAGTAAAGGTACGTTTATTCTGTTTCATGATATATATTTTATACTGGACAAAACATTACAACAGGGAGAGAATACACAATTGTAGAAAATTATGTTTATTAGTTATTTTCTTTTTCTTTTTTTTTCTATTGTTTTGGTCTTGTGGTGTCATTCAAATTTCTTCGTGTTCTTAATTTAAGATACATCGATTTTTTTTTTGATTACTCAAAAAGCAAAAACAAGTAACGGCAGTTATTGTTATCAATTATCTTTAGGTTGTTGTTTCAAGAGCTGTGTACAACATGACAGGCCGACAGTGCCATTCATACAACGACCCACATATACGAACAGCTGACGGTACAAAGTTTGATACCACTGAAGAAGGCGAATTCATAATGTACAGAAGTAAAAGAGGACCGTATGCGGTGAGTATTTGTTAACTGACAGTCAATTGATATCGTGAACTTTAATTTAATTCTGAGAGATGTCGTCTATTTTTATTGGTCCATCGAGTACTCTCTTTTTGTCAAATTGTATAACAGATAAAATGTACAAATCTGATATAACAAAAAAACGCGCATGCAGACGAAAAGCAGCATTACAATTATGCGCCGAGTACGAGTAATTACCTCATCGGAAATAAATTGCATGTTCACATAAGAGTAATATGATAATTCTATTTTTAAAATCAAAATGTTAGATGGATGACAAAGCAAATATGGCATTTTAGGAACGTAGTGGTGAAGCTAA
Organism: Mytilus californianus; assembly: GCF_021869535.1. Lineage (NCBI taxonomy): Eukaryota > Metazoa > Mollusca > Bivalvia > Mytilida > Mytilidae > Mytilus > Mytilus californianus. The sequence goes on along the minus strand of NW_026262679.1, from coordinate 50,544,227 downwards.
AATCTATATAGATAATATATCTTAATTAATGCTCGTAAAAGAAAAGTATTTCAATTTGAAAATCACTAGACCACCAAAGCAATGTTATCTCCAGAGTCTATATTAGATATAGTTATCCACGATTGTTCCTCAATGCAGCAGAATAGCATGAGTAAAATGAGAAGAGATATGTCACGAATTTCACCTTTTTCGATAAAACGAATAAACGAGAAAAGCATAAAGGCTTAATCTATTTATAAAGTTGAAAATGGACTTGATTTCAATAACTGTACATGTGAGTGCTCTTGGATCGATACTTTGTTCCTCTTGGGGTTTTTTGTTTTTTTGTTTTATTGTTGTCTATATGCCGTCGTTTATTGAAATAAGGAAAATTAAGCTAACGTTTCAATTTAGAAAATTTTCGGATTTTGATCCTTGCAGCTGAGAATTCAACTAAAAGATTTACGGCATTTTATTTTACATGTCACGCATTAACTTGAGTATGCTGACTTCAATTTACTTTCTTTTTAGTGCAGTAAATTTACATTTATCATGTTTTACCAAAAAGGTTAGTGTCGTAGTGTACGCATGTATATCTGGGGGATAGTGTTAGACATTTATAAATTTGCTTTGATTTGGAGTATTTAGTGTGAAGTTTATGTTTCTTATACCTGTCAATCAAACACCATGACCGCTATGGCTAAATATACAAAGCATGATGGTATCCGTAGAATTTAAAAAAAAGATGATTTCCTTTTTTTCCAATTATAAACATTTTTCTTGAAACCATTAATCCTTTGTCAAGGAAAGTATGATAGTAAACACAAGCCCTGCAACATTGCAACAACTATTCATTTTCTGGCGCTCCCGGAATGTTACTTTACAAGTTGTCAGTTCACAACGAAAAAAACTAAATTCGTATCGTAAAAATTACAAAGTAGCACAAGATTTTTAGATATACACGAAATTAAAAATAAGGAAATGGTGGTTTCCTTTATACGAGGTGTCAATTTACCAGGTGGACGATTTAGACTCCAAAAAAGCTCTAAATGTAAAAGGGCATTAGCTACCAGATATTAACAAAATTGAAATATGATTGTTTTTAGTTCAATCATTAAAGTGGAACAATGAAATAATAATTCGCTTTTAGCAACTAGTTTGGTTTAATTTTGTCAAAATAAGCTAAGAAACATTGCTGATGACTTATTCACTTGCAAGTGATTAATTCGACCTCACTGAATCCGTATTCATGTGACCTTCAATTTAACCCTTGGCTAGAAACTAAGCTTGTTCGGCTATTAAAAGGAAAATAATGTCAACATTGAAAGTGAAGCAAGGGTGAACCATCTGGTTAACTGATTCGATACACAAAAACTAATTCTTATACAGGTAAAAACGATGATTAATATATTTATAAACCTATAATATAAAATCAAACAGACCTACGAAAATCCAATTGCATGTGTTCGCTATCTTTATATATATGTTTATGTTTATGTATCGGGTTATATGACCGTCGACAGTCTTCGGAGTTCACCTGGATGGTTAATTAGAAGGCGACTAGACAAAAATACACACGAAATGATGATACATATTATTGAGTCCATGCATCATAAATTGTTTATTCTAGACTTTTTAATAATATGGATATACGTTTTATTATGTTATAAATTAAATATGAGAATTTGATTTAAATCGGTGAACATGAATTTGACTTTACTGTAAACAATTTTGTTAAAGAAGACAAATATCGAATATCATTATAAAAATTCAGAGTTCATATAGCATGGAAATTAGAAAGTGATTTAAGGATGTTCGCTACTCAGTTTCAAAATAACAAACTTTTTATAAGACTGTTATGAATTGATAGTATATAAATAAAGAAGCTAAAAAAGGGTCCGTGCGCTTGTTTTCGAGACATAAGCCATTGAAAATTTGGCGGGAAATAATTCTCTCTAGATTTTTCATACACTTTACATTTGCACCTTTTTTCTTTAAAAAACGATGAAATAATAACAAGGATTTTGTAAGATTTTCAAAGATGACATTTTAAACTATATGTAATCAAATTATGGAAAGAAAAGTAGGGGTTAATGGATAAAAATTTTAAATGGCACTGCATTGATAAAACCAGAGGTTTCCGAATATCTGGCAAAATTTCAAAAACAAGAGGAGCAAAAATCCTTAAAACAATATCAAAACATGGAAATATCAATACATGACAGTATTGTTGATCGAAAACTTACTTTTGGCACTCGCGAAATTTGAAAAAAAAAAATATTTTTAAGAAAGTAAAATCTGACAAAGTCACTACTCTCCGACTTTGTAAATATAATATAACTTGTTTGTGTATGTATCAATACATTTATTGATTCATTGGCCAAATTGCCTTGTCTAATTCCAAATGTTCCCACTACGACCATTAAGTTAAATTATATAACCAAATTCATTATATTAATATAACGAACTACGTTTATAGTGCAGTTATGTCACTAGTCCCAAGAAATTCGTTATCACCAAATTTTACTGTGCAATGCAGGTACATGTCCTTTTTGGGAGTTGTGGAACGGATACAGCACTTGCATCATGCAACTGTGGCGTTGCAATTAGAAATAACCAGTCATTGTTTCTAGTGCGTACTGCATGTGGAACCGGAAGTAATACTGTTAAAATGAACATTGGATCACCCAGTCCATACATAGAAAGGAGAAATTGTGATCAGACCTCTATGATAATTGAGCAGTATGAGAATTTCTATCAGGTAAGTGTATATTTGATGAGACAATGCAAATTAAAACGCATTGTCTCATACGTCGAGATGAAAATGAAGCCTACAATTCTGGCATTTAAAAGTTACTCTTATTGCTATTGCTGCTGTCTTTATCATAAATGAAACTTTCAAAGAGCTTATCACGATACATGTAACACCTAGATTTCTTAATATCTTTTTGTAGAACTAGGACACATGGAAATATCTTTTTTTCAGGTAACTCTTCCAACTGGAACAGAAATTGAATTCTATATTTCAAACGGCTTCATTCCGGTCTTAAACATAAAGCCATCTGTAATTGATGTCGGAAACACAGAAGGATTGTGTGGTTTCATTAGCCCTGATGGAAACGCTAATGATGATCTTATTTCAAGAGATAGTCCATTAATTGGATCAGATGTTCCAGTTTTTGTAGCTTCTTGGAGGTAAAAAAATCACATGCTTCATGTACAAGTTATGCACTTGAAATATGTGAAATTTTCGAATAAAATTAAAACAAAAACTCTTGCTTTCCAAACTAGAACAAACACTATTATTCAGACAGCATAAATTATATTAAATATGTTGGGGGAAATGAAACTATATTTAACAAAATAATTGTCTGTTTTTTTTTTATATTTTTTCATGGGAAATGCCTAATCTGCGTTTACATTTCGGTATATACCTTAAAATTTATATACGTTTCAGAACATATTACAATTCGATTTCATCTTCAAATAATCTTAATTACATGTCTTGCTGAATGCCGTTATAATAACCAGTAAAAGTATTATTCTGCAGGGCAACATCAGATGAAGAACTTTTTGTTATTGAACCGAATCTGCCAATTACATATCCATTTTTGAAACAGTTTTGTGACTGCCACGTAGATGATTATACCAGCAATTATGAAAACAATTTCAACACAGTTGATTGTAGTTTATCTGAGTCTATGGTTCCATGTCTTCAAATTCAAAATTCACATTTTAAATCTTTTGAAAACACCTGTGAACCAAGCAACAATATAAGAAGGAAAAGATCATCTGGCAACCAATACGTTAAGTTTCCAGTGAATGATCCTGATGATGTCATGGACACATACTGGACCGATAACAGAAACGATTCTTTTGATCAACAGAGTGTTCCACAGGTATACAGTTATTCTAACCATAAAACAGAGATTATGACTTTTAGACAACGGAGATTTGTGTTGCAAGGGACTTATTTGGTTTGTATTTGCACATTTTGATTGGAACTTGAAGATTTCACAGCACGTCAATTTTTAAGTAAAGATAAAAAATGTACTTTAGTCCCCGATACGTCTCAATAACATACATAAAACAGCTGTTTGAAAGCGTTTTTCTCATTTTTTTTTTTAGTTTTTCTTTTATTATAACTAGAGGCTCTCAAGAGCCTGTGTCGCTCACCTGTATCTACTGTGGTTTTTGAAATTATTTAAAATAAGGTTAAAATCATAATAAATAGTATTAGATACCCCAATTATGATTGAAACCAAGTTTGGTTTAATTTGGCCCAGTAGTTAAATTAAAAGCAGGTCATCCCATTGTAGTCTTACAATAGTTACTGAAGACCCCTCATCATTATTTAAATTAGTTTTCAAGTTGTGACCATTTGAAAGCTAACGAACTCCGAGGATACGATGTCTCAGATTGACATATTAGTGTCTGCAGCATAATTATGTGGTAATCCTTTTTAGAGAAAAAAACATTGATAAAAACGATTGAATATGATGTATAATTGAATTAGTTAATGAAATTGTTTTTTTTTACAATTTTCCCATATACTTCTATAGTAAACGCCTTTGTTCTTTTTTTAGCCATGGCGGCCATCTTGGTTGATCGGATACATTTTTTACTAGATACCCTAAGGATGATTTAGGCCAAGTTTGGTTTAATTTGGCCCAGTAGTTTCAGAGGAGAAGATTTTTGTAAAAGATTACAAAAAATTAAGAAAAATAGTAAAAAATTGACTTTAAAGGACAATAACTCCTTATGTGGTCAATTGACAATTTTGGTCATTTGACTTATTTGTTGATCTTACTTTGTTGAACAATTTGGCTTTTTACAGTTTATCTCTATCTATTATTATATTCAAGATAATAGCCAAAAACTGCAATTTCCTTAAAATTACCAATTCAGGGGCAGCAATCCAACAACGGAATGTCTGATGCGTCTGAAAATGTCAGGGTAGATAGATCTTGACCTGATGAACATTTTTACCTTGTCAGATTTGCTAGTTTCAGAGATATAAGCCAAAAACTGCATTTTACCACCATGTTCTATGTTTAGCCATGGCGGCCATCTTGGTTGATGGGCGGGGTCATCGGATACATTTTTTAACTTAGATATCCTAAGGATGATTTAGGCTAAGTTTGATTAAATTTGGCCCAGTAGTTTCAGAGCAGGAGATTTTTGTAATGCTAGTTTCAGAGATATAAGCCAAAAACTGCATTTTACCACCATGTTCTATGTTTAGCCATGGCGGCCATCTTGGTTGATGGGCGGGGTCATCGGATACATTTTTTAACTTAGATATCCTAAGGATGATTTAGGTTAAGTTTGATTAAATTTGGCCCAGTAGTTTCAGAGCAGGAGATTTTTGTAAAAGTTAACGGACGACGACGGACGACGACGGACGTCAGGTGATGAGAAAAGCTCACATGGCCCTTTGGGCCAGGTGAGCTAAAAATAAGGAAATGTGGTATGATTGCCAATGAGACAACTATCCACCAAAATTCAAATGAAGTGGATTTAAACAATTATAGGCAACCGTACGGCCTTCAACAATAATTAAAACCCTAAACCGTATAGTCGGCTGTATAAAAGACCCCGACATGAAAAATATGAAACAATTCAATTGAGAAAACTAACAGCCTTATTTATAACAAAACAATTTTCGAAAAACAAAATGGCAGATATGAACCAACGACAATCACTGAACTGCAGGCTCTTGTTTGTTTCTTTTTTTGTATTTTTCTATTCATTGTTCCCTTGGTTTTTTTTTTGCTGGTTTGCTTTTATTGGGGGGGGGGGGGGGCTGGTTTAAGTGGGGGATGGCTGTGTCCTCTTTTCTTTTTATGAATGATATATATGAAAATATACATTGTCCAGGTTCCGGAAGAGGTACTGACAAATTATTAATTGACGGGTATGAGGGTTTTTCAGTGTTCATCCTCCTTCTGAACACTATAAATAATGCATGTTTTACATGTTTACACTTACTGAATTCAATCTGAAAGATTTAAATCTGTTGATATAGACACCATGCCTACTTCAACTCTTATATCGATCACTGTACTTCATAGTAGATTTCATAACTCAAGGTTTGTATCAATGCAGAAAAACCCTATGATGCCTCAAAAGAAATAGTTAATCTTTCGCTCAAATTAAGTGAAAAATAAAAAAAAAACGTAACGTTTCATTGAAAAAAGGTCAGTTGAGCCCGGTATACGGTGAATCGTGCAATTCTGCGACCCCGATCACGCAAATTCAAAGATTTATAGTGTTATTTTCTCATTGAATTCCGTATAAATGCAAAAAAGGAGAATATTTAATACGTAATGTCTTTTTTATCCTCTTTTAATTAGAAATTTCAAATTATTATAAATCTCTCAATAACACCACTGAAGACATGTTTGTTAGATATAATTAATACGTTTTAATTAATCTTTCGTATTTGCTTTAAGCCTTTAACTTTCTGCAATTAAGGGAAAGCTGCATAAAACTGACAATAAATTTATATCTACTTCAATCCTTTTGAGAACTTGGCATTAACATTTAACAGTCCTACCTGTATAGACATTTTTCTGTATACAAGATGTCATGAACAAAGAAAGTGGTGTGGGTAAACATTGTTGTCGTTGTACATATTTGCTTTTTTTTTTAAAGACAATCTGGTCAAACATGTAAATAATATCATACCTTTAGCGTTACACTGAATTTACAAATGACATGTCTTCTTAAAAGGGACCGCATTACGTCACCCCTTTCGTCTGAAATACGATTAATTGATTTTGAATGAATATAGGAATTACTATATCATATGAACTTACTCGGCCTTAGTAATGGCTTTTTGTTTTAACCCTTTTGTTTCAACATGTTATTCGCCTTCTTAATTTTTTTTTTTCTATATCTATTTCGATGCTTCAAATTACAGATACAAATACAATAAACTTCTCGACCTCGAACATAACAAGCAGCTATTGTATGATTTCATGACTAAAACTTAATCCATTTTTCTCTATACAATGTTTATAAAATTAACAAGCCTAATATGTTCTTTTGATGTTTCCTTGAAAACAGTAATCTGTAAACATGATTTTATTTTTCTTTAAATGTATAGTCCAGGTGGAAAAATGGTTGGAATTGGAAAAAAGCACGACCTGAATGTGAACACCAATTAACAAAGAGAATATCACCTGATATATTTACATTCGTCCCGATGTTAACTATAAAAGATTACATAGAGTCCTGCATAACAGATATTAAGGTATACTTGTGATAAGTTTCAATGTGCAATTTACACAAATGAAGTTAAAAAGATTGTAAACTGAATGTAGAAATAAATATATATTCTTCCACAATACTAAGTTGATTATGATATTCGTTATTTCTGTGGGAAATTTTGTATTTTTTTCGTAACTCTTGTAGAAATTATAAAATTTTGTTGTGGCATGTATATTAGTACGGTGACAAGTAAGGTAAATTTAAAAATTTAATGGACCGAAATACCTCACGACTAATTTTGGTCTTATTTTGAAGATAAATATAATACCCTTTGATTATGGCATATCGTAGAGTGTCAAAGTGGTGCAGATTTTTGAAAACTGTGGTCAAAGGTCAAAAGGGAGGATTTTAAAAAATCGCAAATTTTGGACATTTTGGACAATTTATCGGTAGTTCATGATAACTGAGAAATTTATTCTATGGAAGCATGCTCAGGGAATGCTCCACGAATTCAGCTTGTCATATTTATACCTGATTGCCAGAGATTAGTGATGTATACCCTCGCTTCCAACATGTAAGAAAATGAAAAAAAATCTTTATCTGCGGAAATTGTCGACAAAAAATATTCATATTTAATATTTAACTATGCAATAATATATGACAACATATAATGATATTTTTGGGAAAGTTTTGTTAAAATGCCATAAAGAACAGATGAGAAATAAGTACTGTAAAGTTAACATCCGGTCCATGATTTAATACAAACATGAGGAAATTCATTATTGATTATTTAAACACAAAAGAATGTTGGAACTATAAAAAATAAACTTCATGTATAAATGTCAGCATGAACACTATAGTATATGAAGTTTTTTTAATGTTATTAGGTAGATCAGTACAAGAGCAATATCATATTGAGAACTTGTGTCCCCCTTTTTTATAAAACAAGACAAACGATGGCTTATATAGCAGACTTGAATAAAACCAATTTGAAAATCCGATATATATGTGAACTACTAACAAACACGTTGCACATAGATATTACGCTACAGAAGAAGTTGTCTAGGTATAAAATACACTAACACTAGTCACCAATATGTACGACTATTTGAAAAGGTAACGGAATACTAAGAAAAAATATGTGGATGTAATGGTACGTACTTCAGATACAAATATTCGATCAAAAATCAATGCAAAAATTTCTCCAGTTGGTTTGAAAGCGCAACAACCGCGTCCTTGCCCGAGTCTACATACACCACTGCCATGACAACAACAAATGCTGGTGCACGATCAATTCTGTATGTAACATACGCAAGATTTGCTTCAAATAGTTTTGCCTTCACATGTCAAACAAGGTACTGTAAAAAGTAATAGGGCATTGGATTCAAAATACTAGCGTACTGAAACTATGGAGCTTTTCCCAATATCTATATTCCAAAGGTGACCTAGGTGGTGGTTTGGGGATATAAGCATTCATCCAGACGTATACTTGGAGTGAAACCCGAAAAATGTGCTATCTGAATGATGTATCTGAAGGAGGTAGTATCACTAAGTTAGCACCATAAGAAAGCGCCGAGTTTATTCAGATCTCCATGTACTGATTCAGCATTGCTTCTTGGGTCATATTGATCGGCGATGAATGGACTTGCAACAGATGTGTCAATATTAAAACCAGCTAGATTGACAAATGTTGATACATGTATGGGTTTTGTTTCGACGCCTTTTTTGCAAATTCCGACTGAAGAAGACGTGTCGAATCATGTAAGAGCGTGAGCAACCGGTGGTGTGCCAGACATCAGTGGTCCAATAACTAAAAAAAGTTGCTTATGTCTCGAACAGGTAAACACCGTCTTGAAGAAATGCTTCCAGTCTGAAACCAAAATTCATTCACTTACAGATCCTGCCCAATTTTTTGCAAATCAAAATGATTGCATTGCGAGAGTGCATAGTCAACTACAAATCTTATCAACCCCTGTTTATTTTCAGGTGCTCAAAGAAATGTCTTACAATCTCTAATTGATCTGCATTCAATGAATCAAAGAACCTTAGATCTTCCACAATTTGAAATAAACCGTGTTGTCTCTTTGACGCATTCCCCGTTTCCATTATCAATTTAACTCCTTATTCTTTCTGCTGATTTTGTAGAATGTTCCACATCATATCGACCAAACACGTCCACGATAAACCCGAAGTTTTCGAAAATAGCTATTAGGGTTTTTAAAGGCGTCCTTGGCCAAATCTAAATAATTTATGTTCCTTTTTACATAAAGACTTTGTACAATTCCCATACCATCTCTCATCAGGGGTTTACTGATTTTTAAAACAGGGATATCACACACTCAGCTTAAGGTATACATTTCTGTACAGTATCACATGAGAGTGCATTGTAATCATTATCCATACGAAAATAGTTGTCATGTAATAACCAGGAAAAGTACTTATCAGAGAGGTAGGAATAGATTGTAAAGCTGTGGAATACTAAATGTTGACGGAAATAGATAGAAATAATTTGAAATTTCGAACGATCGGAAAGTGCTTTTCACAATTTTTTCCGCATCATGAAGGATCTGGAAGAAAGAAACAATATGTAACTAGCAAACCATACGACAACAAAATTGCTTTTTTCACAAACAGATCATCATGTAGACTTTCTGTTAGTTTTTGAAAGCAACATCATGCTCCGACTGATTTGAAGCATCAGAAACAATTAAATTTTTCATTTCATCCAGTACTTAACAATGCATGCTAAATGATGCAGCACCTGAAGTTATCTATGAAGAGTGAACTCACCACTGGATAGCCTGCCTGGTAATTTGCGTCATTCAAAACATAATCGGCACGCTCAAATGACTCGACATGCCTTAATTGCTTAGCTCGATGTATTACTTTTGTCTGCAGAATAAATATTTGGACCAGTCGAATGATAATGCCATGGAGCGTGTTTAAACGAAGTGATTCATCATCACACGCATTGGTTTTTCCCTAATTCAAATGTATCAAAATGTATTCTTCTTGTGCATGTTAAGGCTTTATAACACGAACTAAGCTAGTTTACTTGTTCTTATTTGATGGAATTGGCGCTGCCCAAAATTTTCCGGATTCATTCGGATGTGTTCCAATGTGGTTTAAAATAAGTCTATTCGAAAAACTCAATAAAAATAAAAACGTAGTACAAGTTGTTAAATCTTAACATCTGTACTTATTCAAACACCTAGACACAAACATTGATACAAATCTATATTCTTATTTTCAAAAATTAAGAAAATGCATATTTAATTCATTGTAAAAACCACAGCAATTCATAAGTCAGGGGAAAATAGGAAAAGGGAACGTTACATGACTTATTGGGGTGAATATGGAATAGTAAAACTGCTATAATAATTATTATGATGAGTATTATAAAAAGACTTGTAAAAGTTTATTTGTATGTTGTATCAAACTTTGATATATCAAAGCTTCTTAATTATTCGTTGTTCCACTATTTTTTGTCAAAATCGTCGACGTTTGATTTATGTAAGAAATTTAATATACTTTGAAAGACGGTAGAGTTTGAAAAAAATGTCACATGCAATTGAAATTCTTCAAATTAACTCTATGTGCATTTTCAAATGATATTTTAATTGTGATATTAAATGAAAGCTGATACATTATTCTTTAATTCCATAGCAAATATTTGCTGATATCTTCATTCAGTAATTAATTATAAGCGTTCCCTTGTTTGATAATGAAAAAGAAAAAAAAATCGGAACATCACGCTTTACCGCAATTTTACAAAAAAACTGCACCGTGGGAAAATTCTACGACAGGGCTAAAATGATAGTATAATGTTTACGCTATCATCATGTGGATGCAGATGATATTGTTTTGATATCGGAATCTGCAAAAGGTCTACAGAATTGTTTAAGTAAGTTATCAAATTATTGTGACACATGGAATTTATCAGTAAATATAGACAAATCAAAGGTTATTATATTCAATAAATCTGGAAGAGTAATTAAAAAAGACAATTCTAAGTACAAGGAATATGCACTAGAAATTACACAAGAATATAAATATCTTGGAGTATTATTTAAACCTTCAGGTAGCTTCACCAAAGCAAATGAATATTTATGTAAAAAAGCAAGGAAAGCATCATTTTGCATTTCCAAAACTCTACATTCAGACAAACTAAATATATTACCAAATCTTAAATTATTTGACTCATGTGTAAAACCTATACTTCTTTACTGTAGTGAAATTTTATGTCTAGATACTTTGTTGAAAATTAATGCTTCCATGGAGTCTAGATATTTTTTATATCAACCTGTAAAAGTACAAATTAAATTTGCTAAATACATCTTAGGAGTTAACAAAACTGCATCAAATTTGGCAGTTTTGGGGGAATTGGGTACGATCCCATGTTCTGTTGATGCTATCAAACTGTGTCTAGGTTACTGGCATCATGTAGTCAATTCAAATCCAGATAGTTTAACAAATATGATTTATTATTAAGTGTTAATAATAACTCAGACAGGTATAGCACAAAAATTAAATTGTTATTTGAAAAAGTTGGATTTAAACATGTCTGTGAAAATCAAAATACTTAGTAAAAATCGTTTAACTTTTGCTATAAATAAAAAACTGGAAAATGATTTCATAAAATTTTGGGAGAATTCCATTTCAAAAAGTGTTAATGATAAAAGAGGAAACAAATTAAGAACCTACAAGGATTTGAAGAAGAAATTTGATATGGAGAACCTTTTTAAATTAGATATAGACAGAGCTGATATTTCAAACTTTGTAAGAATAAGGATAAGTAATAGTATCCTTATGATTGAAAAAGGCAGACATAAAAAGATTGATTTAGAAAACAGATTATGCCCCCTTTGTAAATTTGAAGTTGAAGATGAATTACACTTTACCATAAAATGTACCAAACTCAATGATTTGAGGTATAAATTTTTTCCGAATATTTAAGATATTTTACCATCTTTCAATAATCTTTCAGACATTGAAAAATTCTTTTTTATATTTCGAAGTAATGATTATGATGTCAGTAAATGTTGCATTAAAGGTATTAATGAGATGTACAAGTTCAGACGTTCACTAACTTAAGTTATTTTAGGTTTATATTATATAAATTGTATTACTAGTATCTAAAACTGTACCTCCTCAGTCAAAAAGATAAAAGGGAAAAATAAAAATTCTCATTATATATATATATATATACCTTTTTTTTATGTTCTGTATTGTTATATAATTGATTGTAATGATTAATGTTTGTTCTTTGTCTGTGTGTTAATGACAATCCATATTTTGGATTTTATACCAACAAAATCTTTGACTTTGACTTTGACTTTGACTTTGTGGATTTTCAGCCGTGAGGTATGTCGGTCCATTAAACTCTTAAAATGAGCGACTTTTTCTTGATTTGTCACTCCACTATATATATGATTATTTTAATATCTTTTATATGGTTCAGAGAGGACTATCTAAACTGTGATAACTGGTGTCTGAACCTTACTTTGTCTAAGTGATAGTAAATAATCTCGCAATATTTTATTAGATAGGAACAAAAGCCTTAACCGAAAGATATTTTGTCACAACTTATTTCATTCGAAGATGCAATGGTGTTGGGTTTTTTTTTTTGGCGTTTAATAAAAAAAATGGGATCAACTGTGTACCATATATTATTGGAACTGAATTTGGTGTATTTTGATACAGAAATTATATTTATTATCCCCGTCGCTATGTGGTGGCGGAACATGCTTTTAAGTCCTTCTGTTTATTTTTCAATCTGTAAACACAACTCCTCTGAGATTATTTGCCCTTAAAATTTTCATACTATAGCGATTTGTGTCTCATAATGTGAAATTGACCATACTATATCGGAATTTTGATTCTTCAATTTTGCCTGCGTAAGTGAATTTTGGCCATTTTGGTATAGAATCTTGTAAATGCTGCTGCTCCAAATCCGTTTGCTGCTCCTTTGATAAAATGTAAGATATTTGTTGTAGTCAGCAGGCGATACCCGTTTCCTGACGGATACAGTAATGGCCATTCAGGTATTTAGCAAAAAAGAAGCTTATCGATATAATTCGATGAACGATGTTAGTATGTTGTTTCAACGTGTCAACACGATGTTGTGTGTAGAAAATTGTAATGACAAAGGTCAATGCATCTCAGGTATGTTTATAATAATAACTATTAAGTAATCTTGTATAATTATTCAAACAATTTTAGTTATATATACACGACTATGATCGTGTACTTGACAATCGAGATTATATTGTAAGCAGAATAACTGATATATTTAGATTCTCTCAAAATACCAAACTTCAATTTGGATAAATGTTCTTTATTTGAACTACATGTAGCAATATTTCAAAATGCACAAAAGGATGCCATAAATGTCTACTCCAAATCAGCCAACAAATGATTATTGTATTTTTATTTCAGGCAAATGTTTATGTAATGATGGTTATATTGGATTAAGTTGTTCTTTTCATATATCGATACCTCCTCAGGTTCTGTCTCTTCCTGCAGATGGTTTGTGTGACAGTGTAGCTAGACCGTGCAGAAAAACAAATATTTATGGAGAATTTTATTCAAAAGATATCATCTGTAAAAGTGAATACTTTCTTGTGAGTAGCATATGCTTTACCAATGATTAAATTTGATGTTAACAGAATCTCCTTTTAAACTTTTGATTTAGGCAGAAACACATCATATGGTACCAAGTAAAACCACAAAATTATGCCAATAAAAAAATCTGAAAATGATATAATTTTGATGTTGTTGGACACTTTTAACGACATATTTTTCTTATGATTTGTGGACGTTTTTATCAATCGATATTAAGCACTTTATCGGGAACCAACTGGGTTACTCATCTCGTCAAATTATATACTCAGGTGCCAGACACATTCCGCCATATAAATGGAGTCATTTCACAGAACAAATAGAATTTTGATAAGCATTTAGATTTTTTTCTATCACTTTCGCCTTAATTTTATAATGCCAGTCCTGTTTCAATATCTAAAGTTCTTGTCTATTCTTACCAACTGATTTCATTTCAAATTCTCATATTTGGTCATGATAAATGGTAAAATAATTTACATGTACTGATTGTTTAAAAAAATTGGCTTTCTTTAGATTAAAAAAAAACAGACAATGCATGTTTAACCCCGCCGCATTTTTGCGCCTGTCCCAAGTCAGAAACCTCTGGCCTTTGTTAGGTTTGTATGTTTTTTTTAAATTTTAGTTCATTTATATGTTTCGGAGTTTAGTGTGACGTCCATTTTCACTGAACTATTACAAATTTTTGTTTAGGGGCCAGCTGAAGCCCGCCTCCGGGTGCGGGATTTTCTCGCTGTGTTGAAGAACCATTGGAGCCTTGGGCTGTTTTCTGCTCTTTGGTCGGGTTGTTGTCTCTTTGACACATTCCTATTTCCAATCTCGATTTAATAACCAATCTACTACTGTATGATGACCAATCACCGGTTATGAGTTATCTAAAACGAGTCATAAAAGCAGTGTTTTATTGGAGCGTATGAGTTCATCTCTACTTGTTGGTGCTATCTAATTTTAGTTTTCTGTGAAATCCTTTGTGGCCTTTTTTTCATTTTGATTTTTTTCATGCATGGAGTGGTCGTTCTTTCTTTTTACATGTTTTGCTTATTTTTACACTACAACAGATATAGTTAAGTCTGTCTCATATCTTGACTTATATCTAGAAATTGGCAATGAGGATCGGTTGAAAACAAAACATTATGAGAAAAGAGATGATTTCAGCTTCCCAACTGTGAACTTTCTATTTCTATGTAGCAACATTCCAGCAGCGCCTGCATACGGAGTATATATCTCCCAGTTGATTCGATATTTCGGGGCTTTTATTTCCTATCATGATTTCCTTGATAGAGGGTTGCTGCTCACAAGGAAGCACAGATGATAACGGACATGTTCCATGTGTCGTAACTACAATCCTGTCCCCTTTTACCGAATATGACCTACCGAATGAGACTTGTTACCGGGTTTGTACTAACATGAGCAATACGACGGGTGCCACATGTGGAGCAGGATCTGCTTACCCTTCCGGAACACCTGAGATCACCCCCAGTTTTTTGGTGGGGTTCGTGTTACCCAGTCTTTACTTTTCTATATTGTGTTTTGTGTACTATTGTTTGTCTGTTGGTCTTTTTCTTTTTAAGCCATGGCGTTGTCAGTTTATTTTCGACTTATGAGTTTGAATGCCCCTCTGGTATCTTTCGCCTCTCTTTTAAACGATGTCTGATAAAATAGTTAATATGAGATTTGGGTAATTGTAAAATCAACATTGTTTCTTCTAAAACCTAAATGTTACGTACCCAAACTACTATCAGTTCTTTACATCGTTTGTTTTTTAGCTCATCTGGCGCTTTGAGGGCCATTTGAGCTTATGCCATCACTTGGCGTCCGTCGTCGTCTGTTGTCGTCGTCATAAACTATTTCAAGAATATTCTCCTCTGAAACTACTGGGCCAAATACCTTCAAACTTTAACTTAATGTTCCTTAGAGTATCTAGTTTATAATTTATTTTTTTGATCCATCAACAAACATGGCCGCCGTGGCTAAAAATAGAACATAGGGGTCAAATGCAATTTTTGACTTATATCTCAAAAACTAAAGCATTTAGAGCAAATCTGACAAGAGGTAAAAATGTTCAATAGGTCAGCATCTATCAGCCCTGAAATTTTAAGACGAAATGAACAACCCATTGTTGGGTTGCTGCCACTAAATTGATAATTTTAAGGAAATTTTGCGGTTTTTGGTAATTATCTTGAATATTATTGAAGATAAAGATAAACTGTAAACAGCAAAAATGTTCAGCAAAGTAAGATCTACAAAAACGTTAAATTAATCATATTGTTAAGTGACACCTTAAGGAGTTATTGTCCTCTAAAGACAAGTTTACACAATGTGTTCATTATGTTTGCTTACATTTAAAATACTTCTCCTCTGAAACTACTGGTCCCAATACTTCAAAACTTTAACTGAATGTTCCTTAGGGTAACAGGTTTATAAAATGTATCCGAAATTTTGATCCATTGACAAACATGGCCGCCATGGCTAAAATAGAACATAGGGGTCAAATGCAGTTTTTGGCTTTTATCTCAAAAACTATAGCAGTTACAGAAAAAGTGACATGGAGTTAGGTTCTTCATAAGGAATTGAAAAATATGGCCGTGTTTACATTACAAAATCTACTATGAGTTCAGACAAACTGGTGCATCTATGAAAGTTTTGAGGCATGGCAGGACCTCGATATATATAGTTATATGTAGTCTATGTTTCATAAAATTAAAAAGTGACCTGGTATTTGATGTGTATTTTTTCCAGTCTGCAGAAGATAGCAAAATAAACAAACAAAAATGAATTTCATTTGAAACGGTCCACTCAGTTACACAGTTTAACTCACTTATTGTTTGCAGATCTCTATTGTCCATCTATTGTCCATTTAAATCATTACTACTCACAACATTTATTATATGAGGGGAGCTTCTCAAACTTCTTTCTCAAATTAGTTTATTTTGGCACCTTCTGCAGGAACGAACAAAAAATTTAATATCAAAATCCAGAAAAGTGTATTTTTTTATGAAACATTAAATGCATTTAAAATTTAATGATCTAGTTCCTGCCATGCATTAAAACTTTTCCAGGTGCACAGGTTTGTCTGTTATCAGAGTAAAATTTGAAACCGGCCATATTAGCCAAAAGGTTATGATGAACCTTAAAGTGATGAATAAGTCAAAATCTATATGATATGAAATTTTCAGACCAATTGGACCACCGATTGTAGGGTTACTGTCCAAAATAGTTTATTTTTATGAAATTTTACTGTTTTTGGTTAATATATAGTATTATCTTTAATATTATAATAGATAGAGAGAAAGTGTAAATGGCAAAACTGTTCAGCTAAGTAGGATCTACAAACAAATCAAATGATCAAAATAATAATTGACTCCTTAAGGAGTTATTGCCCTTGAAACGTTTATGTTTTACATTTTTTCGTGGAAGTCAATTACTTTTTCAAAAATTTCCTTTCTGAAACTACTGGGCCAAATACTTTCAAACTTTAACTGAATGTTCCTTAGGGTATCTAGTTTGTAAATTGTATCCAAAGTTTTGATCCATCAACAAACATGGCCGCCACGGCTAAAAATAGAACATAGTGGACAAAAGCAGTTTTTGGCTTATATCTCAGCAGTTAGAGCAAAAGTGAAAGGAGTTAAAGTAATAAATGGGTCATGATCTATCTGTTATGAAATTTTCAGACAAGTTCGACAACCCATTGTTGGGTTACTGTTGGAAATAGTTTATTTTTATTAAATTTTACTGTTTTGGTTATTTTCTTTAATATTATAATAGATAGAGAGAAAGTATAAATGGCAATACACGTTCAGCTAAGTAAGATCTACAAATAAGTCAACATGATCAAAATAGTCAATTGAATCCTTAAGGAGTAATTGCACTTAAAACGTTTTTTTTTTTACATTTTTTGTGAAAGTCTAATTACTTTTTCAAAAACTTCTTCTCTGAAACTACTTGGCCAAATACTTAAAAACTTTAATTGGATGTTCCTTATGGTATCTATTTTATAGATTGTATTCAAGGATTTGATCCATTTAAAAACATGGCGGCAGTTTCTAAAAATAGAACATAGGGGTCAAAGAAGTTTTTGGCTATATTCTCAAAAACTAAAGCAGTAAGAGCAAAACTGATATAGGTAAAAGTGTTAAACAGGTTTAGATCTACCTGTCAAGTAATATTCAGAACTTATTGTTGGGTTACTTTCCAGAAATAGTTAAATTTTAGCAAATTTTACAGTTTTTGGTTATGTATTACCTTTAATATTATTATAGAAATAGAAAAAGTGTAAATGACAAAATTGTTCTACAAATAAGTCAAATGCCTGAAACTGAAATTACAGGTGAGCGATATCAGGCTCTCATGAGCCTCTTGTTAGCATTATGATGTGTTTGCTTTAAGAATTTTCAATGACATTTCCTCAATGGAAGTATCCCATAAATGTGACAGTTCGGACCAACCGTCAGTTTATGTTTACTGTCCTCCACAGCAATACACTGAATATGGAATGTTCCCTTGTGGTGTAAAAAATACATATCTACATGTTAAAAGATTAATAAGATTTGGCTAGATTTAATTTTCCTAAACTGCAATGCCTCAAATTTGCTAGTATGTATAATGAGTTGAAAAATAAAATGATATACTGAACATGCGTAATTGAAAAAAAATATGTATTTTCAGATTAAAAGTAGCCGAAAAGATTATAAATCATCAAACTCAACATCTAAAGCCCTATATAGAAACTTTTTCATGGTCACTTGTGATTTTGAAGAGCCTACAAATGAAGTTTTAGACAAAAGTGCCACAATTGGAAAAGGTTTCGACATATCCTTATCCTATGATGGAATTCATTTCAGCAGAACTCTCAGTTTAGTTATCTTTGATCCATCGTGTATGAGTTGTAGTTCAAGGCCAATTTACTGTCATAAGAAGGTAATTTATAGATATTTTAATGAAAACATTGTAAAGAACTACATAACAAGAAAATTTTATTTTATAACTAAAATTGATCATAAAGAATTGAAACAATGTGGCGGGGTTCAACATGGTGTAACTGCACAATATAAGAAAAAAACTGTAAAAATCAGTTCTAAATGGTTTAAGGATGTTCGCTCTTCTTATTTTTGAACTTTTGCCAGATATTCGGAATCCTCTGGTTTTATCCATGTAGTGCCATGAACACTTTTGCCCACTAAACCCTACTTTTCTTTTCATAATTTGATTACAGATAGCCTAATGCATCTTTGAAAATCTTATTAAATAAATGTTATTTTTTCATAGTTTTTGAAAGAAAAAAGGTGCCAATGTTAAATGTATGATAAATCCAGAGATAATTTTCCGCCAAGTTTTCAAAAATTTATGTTATCTCGAAAACAAGCACACGGGCCCTTAATTTTTTTTCTGCTTATTGTTTTCCTTTTTTATATATAATCAATTTTTAGTCCAAATTTGCCAAGTGGTATAATAAAAGCTGAAAACGAAGGTTGTTATGTTGTGCAATCCCTGTTTTACACTGTCTTTTGTTTTTGGTCATGCTAACCTAAAAAAAATGTTTGAAATAACAATTTCAAGAAAACACAACAAGATATTGCTATTGGTAACGATTTAAATGCAATCAAAATGGAAAACATAGTTAATATGTCTAGATATATACATGTAGCGAAATATTGATTTAAATATCATATATTGTATAATTTACTTTAAAAAAAGGAATGTTTGAAAACACCATTTATTAGATTATTTTCTTTCAGAGTAATTGTGGTGGTTAACAATCATGGTTAAGGAGGTGATATCCAATGAGAACATATTGTGCTCCACAACATATAATTGCCGAGTTGAATGTAGTCATCAAACTGAGTCTCCCAACAAATTTCATTGAGACGCCATGTCATCATTTAAGTATCAAATACAAATGTATTGGACATTATCTAAAGAAGGATATTGCTTTCTTCAATTGCACATATACAGCACATTTTACCCATAATTTGTATATTGTATAATTGCTAACTCTTATCATCACTATATATATGCACATTTATGATATTGTGTTAACTGTGTTAAACGATTAAAACAATTATATCGCTGTTTAATACTATACTGTTATTTGAAAGAAAAAAGCAACCAATAACAGAAACCTAAAAGACAGCTAGATGTCAAAATATGGCCTTCAACAACAGACAAATGTTTTTACAATATGGCAGGCTCTAAATCGCTCCGAGTATCGAAACATTGTTTATAAATTTAACATAAATTATCAAAAGATCGTCATCAACATCAAATTGCATAACGATAAAAAAAAACTTCAGCTAAAAACAAACACTGGCAAGGTTTCCAAGGTTGGGACAAGCACATGAAATGCAGTAGAGTAAGCTCATATTCATTTGTAGGCATGCGGTATGAGATCTTAATCCTTCTCATTCGTACATTGATTAAAAGGAATACAATGAGGTACAAAGAAGACCGTGCAATACAAATCTGCTTTTAAAACAAAAACACTTTGAATTAATATCTCCACAATAGAAACAGCACAGATAAATTAAATAAAATAAATAAATTTCAAAAAGAAATGTATGACTTTTATTGTCAGAGAAAACATATGTATATGTGTTAATACTCATAAAATCGAAGCAACCTTATAGAATGCATATATTAACTTGTGATGTTGAAATTATATAATATAAACTGAAATTGGTATGGATTGCTTAAAATATATATAGTTTTCAGAATAAGATGAACAGTCATGAATAAAGCTATCATACTTGCGAAATAGCAGTAACTCCGTCTGGTCGCATTTAATATCACTCGAAAAAACCTGATCTACATTCGAAAAAAAAGTGGACCAATTCACCAGAAAAACACGATCTCAGCTGGACACTATACTTACCGTGTTACACGACATGATAAAATGAGACACCAAACGACATAAATCCTGCTAAAAAAATAAACAAAAAGTAAATATGACAAAAAGAAACCGAAATAGATTACCATTTAGATTGGTTACTTCAATTTACTAATATGTTTATCGTTGATATGAACATTTAAAAATTACTTCAAATTACGGTTTTGTTTAAACAGTGTGTTTTGTTTTTCTTCAAAATATATTAAATTGGAAGGTGCAACAGGCTAAGCATCTGTAAGCCCTCTCCAAGAGAGAGAAAAAAAAACCAACGCATACACAAACATAATGCCAACACAAAAACACACTTCATTATTAAAATTACCTCACAACTGAATCATTACAATAATTAATTAACGTACAACGGCAACTATTACATAAATGTGCAGGCTGAAAATAATGTTTATGTAATATGTTTATATGGTATGAATGTATTCAGCTTTTACAAGACCAACACGATGAGTTGGATGTTAAAGTTCTACCTTTTAACATTAGCCTGGCTCCGAGCTACTAATCTTTGGTCTTACTCTTAAATTCAGCGTGTATAGCGGATAAGCAGTGTAAAGCAGATATCAACAACCTCACTTTCGAGGCTAGCACAACGTTCATTGCCACACCATTGATTCAGTATTCCTACCGTACCAATACTTAGAATTGAAACCAATGATAAAAGGCAATATATCGATAAAAAAGGAAAACAACACGTTAAAAGTGCATGTGTCCGAAGCGCTTTTCTGGATTTATCTTCATCAGGAACGCTCAAAGTCGAATATTTGAAAGCCAAGGATCTGTAAGAACCGAAACAGTTGATAAAAGTTTAAAGATGATTGTTCAAAATGTACGTTCAATCATTTCATTTGCCGACATGGATGCAGATAGTGAGAAGCCGTAAAACAAAACAAAAAATATTAAATCAAATCAAATTTACAAAGGTACAGTAGCAAATATTTACATACTCAACCGCACCACATTATACGGCTTACTGCGAGTTGGTCAGTTTTCACTGTTACCAATGGCGGATCCAGGGGGCGGGAGGGGGGGTCCGGGGGTTGGAACCCCCTTTTTTTAACGATCAATGCATTCGAATGGGGACATATAGTTGGAACCCCCATTTATCCTGGGTTAGGAACCCCCCCCCTTTTATAAATGGCTGGATCCGCCCCTGGTTACTCCTAAATGTTGGGAGCTTCATCAAGCAAGTGACGTTTTGTCAAAAGTGTAGAACAATCACAATAGTGAAAAAGGAGTTAACTATCCAACCAAGAATTCCTTTTGTCCGTTTCGACCAATAAATTCGAAATTCGCTGTTATCTTTTGTTTAATTGTGAAAACCAAATAGTTCTGAATGAATTATCTGAAGCACTCTTCTTTAAATGTTTTTTTTTAATTAAAAATGATTAAATTCGTTTTGTTCTTTTTATTCCTAATTAAGAATGATCATAATCAAAGCTGTGTTTCTTATTTTAAAATTAATGATCTGCTTTTGAGAAATATTTATTTTGTTATTCTATTTTCCCCCGTTTACAACCTTCTGCCTCTTGTTTTATTGTTTACATTAACTTTCAAGTAAAATTTAATGTTCATTTCATTTCGTTTCGGTATATTTCGTTTTGTTACGTTCCGTTCCGTTTTTATTCCGTTTCACACTTTACAAGTACCTCAAACGCAATAATGATTCATATGTTCTCTTTTCGCCCGTTTTCTATTTTTAATTTCTTGATCAAAAATTTTAAAAATTCAAACTTTCAAAAAGCGAAAAATTCAAAACTGCACGTTAAGTTTAGTATTTTTTATATGATTAAATATCGAAACTATCAAATTTTAAAATGAATTTTAGAATTTAAAAATTTTGATTATTTGGTGAAATTTCATAAAATTTCATAAATTTGGAATGTTCATATTTTAAAACTTTGATCAAAAATCCAAAAAACTAAAATTTTAAACTTTTTAAAATTTTGAATTGTTAATTGTTGTTAAATAAGACAGTCATGGCAATCCATAACTTTGTGACGTTTGTCTTTTTATTAGTTTTTTCAAGGCTTCCATGCCGATTTGGTGAGTACTGTCCTTTCCAACTGATTTTTACAATTCATTCTTATGTTGTGCTTTTACACCTCTGTAACAAGTTCAGGGGTGGTTGAGCGCTCACAAACACGAAGGGGGTGCTCATTTCCCAACTACCGCTTTTTGTCATTTTTCCTTCTTCCCATGTTTTTCTTCTTTTCCCCAGATCCCACTGTTCTACCCCTCATCCCACATCTTCACTATTTTACCCCCTTTATCCCACATCCAAAAAGCCTTTCACCCTCAAACATGTTAAATCCCGCCACATTCCATCAGGAGCCCATGTTTCCGTGGTTGATGTTGGTTGCCGTGTTGTATATGTGCTTATTGTTTTGAGCATAAATCAGGCTTTCGATTTTCTCTCTTGACTTGTTTTACATTTTGTAATGCCGAGTTCTTTTATATCTTACTATACTGTATATGGAATTGCTAATTATTAAAAGCTGTAGATGTAGTAATTTTTGTTCGTCCTTGGGTAGTTTCAAATCTCCTTATCTTTATGTATATTCAATCAATGATTTATTTAATGATAAATGATTTACAGTTTTAGTAAATGGGAAACTTGTTACTCGCCTTTTTCGTTGGTTGAGTATTGCATAGTTGCGAACGTCATTACGAGTTTGTTGACCG
Organism: Mytilus californianus; assembly: GCF_021869535.1. Taxonomy (NCBI): domain Eukaryota; kingdom Metazoa; phylum Mollusca; class Bivalvia; order Mytilida; family Mytilidae; genus Mytilus; species Mytilus californianus. The sequence goes on along the minus strand of NW_026262679.1, from coordinate 50,520,838 downwards.
TTATGGGATTTATGCGTCACATTTGTTCGTGGATATGTTGTGATAACGGCTATCCCGTTCACATTTCCTCGATTTTGACATCACAGAATGTGTTCTTAGCATCTGCAACATGGCGGGTGCCACATGTGGGGCATAATCTGCTTACCCTTATCGGACACCAATACTTTTGTTTAAAGGAGGTTCGTTTTGCTCTTACTCTAGTTTCTAGTCTTGTTTTGTGTTCCTTTTTCAATGTGTGTTGTTTCTAAGATAACAGTCTGTCTATCCTTTGTCCAAACAAAAAGTTTTTCACTTTCAATTCCACATGTGCGATGGTTTACGAATTGGTGATGTGTTAGGGTTATAATAGAGTCAATTACCATTCCGCTATTACGTGATTCCTAATCTCTTGATAAAACTTTATCAACGGAGTTTATAGGAGATACACGACGGATGTCAAATATGGAGCCGGATCAGCTTACTCTACCGTAGCACCTGAGATCACCTCAGGTTTTTGATTGGGGTTCGAGTTGCTCAGTCTCGAAATTTCTATCTTCAGTGTTTTGTTGTCTTGTCTTTTCGTCCTTCTCTCGTTTTTTGTCATGGTGTTGTTAGTTTCTCTTCGACCGTTATGAGTTTTGAATGTCCCCTTGGTATTTCCCGCCTCTTATTTATTATGGATAAGACTGTGTCTGTCTCACACAAGCTCCTATATTACATGCATACCCCTTTTCCCGCGATTTCTAAACTTTAGAATTAACCTCACTGAAAGTTTAACGGACAAGACGATTTGGACATAGCAAAGACCATTATCTCCGACTCGGACAAGCATCGTTTTAGATTGGAAATATTACCCTCGGTTGTCTCAGGTTTTCGTGTTTTCGATGTAAAGTCTGATAATTCTATCAGAAAGTGATCAGTCATTTAAACTTGTCGCGAATATCTTGTGCTCAAATACTTATTCATATACTTCTTAAGAATTTATCCCCTATTTGGACATAAACCCACACTTTGCATCTTGACCACGCAAGTTGCATTTACTATTGCTTACATAACAAACAACTCAGCAATGATAATTCAAAGATACTGTTTTTGAATAATTTATTTAACTTGCATACCGTGACTGGATTGAATTATTCCCCTTACAACGTATCCAAATGAAAATAAAATACATTCATTTAGTGATTTATAATAATGTTATATGGATCTTGTTCCGTTATCCCTTGGTACATTAAATTCATATGTAAACACGCAAAAAGATTATTTTCACTTAATTGTTTATTTCACAGCTCATTTTAATCATACAATTGCGGCAATCAAATCTTAATGACTTTCATGTTAGAACCATCTTTTGAATTCCGTCCGGGGAAATTATTTGGAAGAAAATAGTTATTGCAAATCAGATAGCAAAATTGCTGCAGTTATTCGCTCGATTATCCTCGATATTTTCATTTGGAGAATAGGCATACTAAATCGGTAAAATCTATGGGGAGCAACTGTGATTTAGAAAGTTTATTCCAATTCTGACAAAACGATACAAAGTTTAATCAAAAGTAACACGCCCAAATAAGGACAGTTATAATCTTGCATTCTATGGGACATGTTTAATTGCCGAGAAAGGATCGCGACATTAGGGCCTGATTACTCTTGTGATTATAAAACATGCATAAAACATTTTCACATTAAGATGTCCACGATAATTTATCTTCCGTTATGCAAACATTGCATGCTTTGTTAATAGAAATATGTCAGTAAGAAGCGATAAATTTTATTTCATTTTTTTTTCTGCAAAAAATCGGGAATCTATGACGACTAGGGTTATTCATAAGACTTGAAAGTTGTTGGTTGCACTTTACGTCTTCGCGTTACACGCACGTCCAAGTCCATACAAAAGTTAAATTATTTATATTTCCTTATTTCACGATCAAGATCCGAAACATTCCATATGTATTACTCAGAGATTGATCAATTTTATATCGAACATATTTACTTGATTTTATCTTATGTTTCAATTGCCGTTAATTATGCATCTAACGAAATTCTTTAAATAGAAATTTATAAAATTGGTGTAAAATTTCACAGAATTTCAACGCGACCTTGCCAGATAAAATCCCATCTAAATTCTTCGACAACAAGTCATTTAATTGTCCTTTTTAATATAAGGTTGAGGCAATTAATGCTGTTTTCAACGACAATTTTATACAGAAATTTAAATGCATCAATTAAGATTTAATCCTGTAATTTTCGTTAATAACTCTTTTAAATAAAAAAATAAAAAATACAACCGTGATGCGTGTACTAAGCTTTTACATAAGATAAACAGGATATTTTAGTCAAATCGCTTCAATATTTTAATGTTGAAAATTGATTTTAGGGGTTTCATAATGTCATTGGGATCATTTTTTAAATGATTTAGTTTCATTACTTTTTGTTGATAAACTTTATCACAATAACCAGTGGCGGATTCTGTTAGGCCTTTTTGATTGGAAAATATATCATTTTTTGAATAAAATCGTCATAAAAAAACTCTCGGAATCATAAATTCCATTTTCAGCAATTACGCTCCCCCTTTTTTCAAAAATCCTGGATCCGTCCCTGATAACAACCCGAGACATAAGACTTTGTTAATCATAATATGCTCCTTATCGCACTTTTTCAAAAAACACTAAACAAATTTTACATAACTAGTGTGTTAAATGTATTTATACATATTAAAACCTCTATGTGTCACAGTAAATGCAGTAGGGTCAAACTGGAACTAGCTATATATATAGTTATTTACACTCTCGGGTCCTTTGGTATTTGTTGTCAGGAAATAGTTGTTTCATTAGCATTCATACCAAATCTCCTTATATTTATGAAGAGTTGAAAAGTGTTCTTCCTAAAACTTAAATAAATCGTTTCAATTCCCGGACATTAGACAGTGGCTATTGAGTTGTCAATTATGATACATGTAAAAGCAATATAAACAGACACAGGCTGTATTTCGAAGAACTATAACTTTGGACTAGTCTCTAGAAAATTAAATATATTATCAACTGCATTTTGTCATATTTAGGGTAGATAACAAAATGTGTTTATGAAATGTATACCATACAACCTAATTGCATGGAATGACCCTATAATATTTATGTAAACCAAAGAATTGTAAATAAACAAATTCAATTATACAAGATTATTCCTAAATTTCTAAATATTTTTATTCTAAATTTGAACATTGATGAGCTGTAAAGGTCTTGAGTAATAATGTTTTAACTTTTATTAAGAACTTTTAGTATAGTACGAATAATGTTCTTATTTGTATCTTTTTTGCATCGCTAGCTTTGGTAATAGATTTTGCTTATTTTTTTGTTGTCACTGTTCTGTAAGCAGATGAATGGAACAAAAGCATAGTCTATAAATAAGCTATTCTGTTCGCGAAATTTGGTTGGCCATGCTTTTAACAATCATAAAGCAACCACAAGACCTATGTTACATATAAGTCTTGCAACAATTTCTATTGCTTGTTAAACACCACCATTGAGACCTATCTTGTTTGAAAGTCAATCCCATTTAAATTCTTTACCGTTTATAAATTTAAATATTACTTTATATTTGAATTCTATCAGATCACTATCATTCTTTTGATGTCCTTAAATCTATATCTTTGATTGTTAAAAATTTGTCAAGCAAATAACAACTAAATAGTATTAGTGAAAAATGATTAATATAATAATCATTTTAACCAATGGAAATTATAATGTGACATTCATTTTAATTTCAATGTACTTTATACAAACTGAAGGTTAGGAGTTAAAAAATAATGTTACTTGACACACATTGCGCTGTGTTTTTCCTTTTTATGTTTGCAAGTGAAAAGAAAAAGATTACAGAATTAAATAAATATATGCATGTTAACATCAAATGAAATTAACACTTTAAGAAATGTTTCCATTCGAAGGGCTTATCTGGATGATTTTCCGGTTTACATTTTTTTCTGATAATTTTTCTAGTTTCCTAACAGTCTATTTTAAAATTTGCTTAATTATGTATTATAAATAAGGTTGTAAAACTCGACGAATTGCTTTTGTTGGAATCAGCTAAAAATACTGGCTTAATGGAATTATATTTCTAGATTTAAACTGAATCAGCACTAATAATTTTCCATTAAATAATGTTCTTATCAATTTATGTAAGGATCAAGTTCATGGAGATTAATTATGTTAGCAATCATGCATAGTTTCCATTCTAAAACAGCATATTAACAAATAAGACAAAATTCCATTGCATTAATTTCAAATTTTCTAACAATTATGATATTAAATACAACAACTTTGCCACACACGCTCTTGAATGATTTAATATCATCAATTATATTGTTTGTTATCATTTGATCAAAGTTTGGTATGAAAACGTGAAATACAAGATCGAGATGATTTATGTCACCCAGTCCCGTATAATCCCTTTCATCCTATCGTGCCTTTGTGATTAAAGAATTATCGGTATTGTTGGTAACAAGTTTATAATTTGATCATTTAATACATTCAGCTTAATCTTAACCCCAAATTATTGATGAGTATATCGGCTACTTGATGTCGCCTGATAACCCAATCAAATTACACCCTTTAGTGGACGGATAAATACATCAGATGTGACAACCAATGATTATTAACTAAATTTTACAGCTATATATGCTCAATCAATGACATGGACCTGATAATACAGTACATCTTTGTCCATTTTCTTCACTTGTATTCACAGTAACGAAACATTAACTATTTCCCAAAGTTCACGATGCTTACAATTTCAAGTCCATTGATTGTTGATAGCTTAACGTCCGGTTGCTATTTCAAGTCGTTGTTATGACCTTAAGAAAAAGCCGATGTTCTTGAATATAAAACGAATGGCCCAGCTAACTATGAATTACCCATGTGACCAACAATGATTAATTCTACCCTATAGCCATGTCTTTCAGGAGAGGTTATGAATTGATGGTGAAATAAAATAAAGTAACTGTAAACTAGCCCCACTTATGTATTTCAAAATTCACAGTATTCATGCTCACAAAATAACAAATTGCTAAAAGGACTTATAAAATATCAATTAGTTTCCGTCTAAAACACAACATATGGCATTAAGGAAAGAGTATACATATTCTTCTGAAACCATCTGATATTGTATTGGAACAAATTACCAATAACATCAAAGGTACCATGCTGTAGATACTGACAAAATCAATCAAGTAATTTAATTTAAACTGGACAATTGGTAATTTTGGTCTATATATCAAAAGTATAAAAAGAGCACAATGTAACAAATTTTAATCCCACAATACATACAAATATACCTCCCTCCTTTAGATGCACTCTATAAATATAATGTTTTATAAATCCATATATATGACCAATTAAAGTATTAAATGTGTGTTTGATGAGGCATTAAAATAGATAAGAAAATCCAAAGTGTTAATATTATGTACTCTTTCAACCAGTGCAGTGACTCCTAACAGGGTATACAAGTACAGTCTAGCGTGGGGGACTTCATTACCCCTAAAGATGATATCAGCAAAATCACCAAAAACTCGCAAGGTGTAATCATTGATAGATTTTAAAACCTGATAAAATGAAATGTAGAAAATATGGGAATATCACATGTCAAAGAAACTGGTAATATAAACACCTGTAATCAGTGCTCCAAAAACAAATAAACAAGTAAACTACAGGTATAGTAAGAAATGCATGTCGAGATTAATATCTAATCATAATTGATTGAATGTGATGACAGTCCGGAATATTAAATATTCCAAGATTATATTTAATGTCAATATGAATTTGTTCAGAAGATACTGGTTTTTTTTTTGCATGAGCCCAACTTAAGATAAAACATGGGATGACATTGACCATTGATGCATTGGATAGAACATCGATATCTAACAGGAACTTTGGAAAGAACATGTTATGGTAATATTAGGAGCAGTCCAATCATTGCCTAGTCTGGATTTGGAATCTGATCGACTGGCACTATTGGAACAACAACTGACAAAGTCTGAATCCAACATTATATCAATCTGCTATACATTTCTACATATTTATCACAGGCACTTGTCTCTGAAAAAAATCATATATACCTTTATTATATTAAGGCACATATGAAATTGTTTTAAGAGACAAATGCCTTTGATATTTATGTTATCCGTTACACTGGAAATCTAAATCCTTTATTTGTAATATTCATTACTTGGTACCAAAATAACTATACACACCAGTAAAATTATAAGCAATAAAAAGTTTATGGTATCTCATGTTATCATCTCTAAATGCTGGTTTTCCGAATTTTATAAAAAAAAACTCATGTTTTAACTCATAAGTTTATACATTCCAAACAATCAATGAGCCCCGTCCATTTTCCCACAAAGCTGCATATGAGGGTACTAGAGTGGGTTAGATTCTATATTTTTCAAGTCGCAATTGAACCAGGTTGTAAGTGCTTTAAACATCTAATAATGTCCTTTAACAACTTTGATGCAGTGTTAAGTATAAATCTGCATCACATTCTCAATAAAATTAATTGACTGATTGTTGTTTGCTTCACTTCCAGTGGCAAATATTTCATTCATGAAAACCATTTAACAATAAATCCAAAAAGTAAGTTCTGTCAAACGGGATGAAGGGTGGGAAATTTTGACTAGCTGACTACGACCTAATATTGTGTATGTGCCTGTACCAAGTCATGCGCTTGTAATTCAGTGGTTGTCATTGGTTCATGTCTGTCATATTTGTTTTCCGAAAATTGTATTGTTATAAATCAGACCGTTAGTTTTCTAGTTGAATTTTTTCATAGTTTTCATGTTGGGGCCGTTTGTGGTTGACTATAACGTACGGTGACCTATCATTGCTGATATGCACGTCTTTTGAACTCTGGTGAATAGTTGTCTCATTTGCAATCATACATATCTCCGTATTTTTTATAAGAAAAAGAGCGCATGTTGGATAAGGGCAGACATTTTACCTTGGAACAGGCCTCCTACGGTCCCCGTCAATAACGTACAGAGAGTGTGTCACTCTCTCTACACGAGGAATCGTAAATCACGTCCCTATTCAGAATGGACGTAACTGTGTAGTTATACATCCACAACAGGACGCCCAGTCGACCTTTAATATTAAGGCAAATAGGACAGTGATAAGCTTAATATATAAAAACGTAGTTTTGTTTTCATCCATCTATATAAGGACGTTTGCAAATAACTTTTACCAAAAGTTTGTACAAAATTAAAAACAACATACATTTGAAAATGATTTTCTTTTTTAAATATTCTACAAAAAGTGTCAGTCCAACCAGTCATATATCCCAAACTAGCCTACAGTGATTGTTTAGCTTTCTTCTTATTTTTTTCTTCTTTTAGGTTTCCAAATTTTTCACCAACAGATTAACTATAATCCAGAATTATAAGTTAACTATCCTATAAAAGGATCTTTTAGTTAGTATCTCTCTGTCAACTGGCAAAGTATGCCCCATCAGTGAAATATTCCCCACAGAAAGCTAAGCTAAGATTATTCTGCTGTTTCAGCTGTTTTCGATTATCAGCAAGCAATGTCAATAGTTTGGCAAGATCTGTGAACAGAACAATCACTTCTTGTTTTAACACTAGTAATAGAAAATGTTTCTTTTATCACGTTCATACCAATAATTAAAAAATGCAGCTTACGAAATTTGACAATATGTTTTCCGGGTAAACTTGTAATCTTAGGTATTCTTTGTCTAATTGATTTACGATTCATCTAGAATTGGTGTAAAATTCATATTTCAAGAACAGACAGTTGACTTTTTTCAACATGCTGACTTATCTGCAGATCTAATATTTTGTTGAACTTTTTTGCTATACATTGTTGTTCTCTATCTATTATGGTTTCTGCAAAAAAATGCATAAGTAAAAATCAGCTTTCACGGGCAATAAATCCTATATGGGGTTAATTTCCGATTTCGGCCAGGTTTGACTTATTCAAAGATCCTATTTTGCTGAACATCTTTCCTTTTGACAGTAACTATTATGATTTCTGCAAAAAAAAAACAAAAACAAAAACAAAAATCGGCAAAAGTCCTCTTTCAAGGGCAATAAGTCCTATTATATTTCGGCCATGCTGATTTACTTGTAGATCTTATTTTGCACAAAATTTTTTAGCTATACATTGTTGCTCTATATCTATAATGGTTTCTGCCAAAAAAAGCATAAAGTAAAAAAAAAAACATATTTCAAGTGCACTAACAGCTATTAAACTTGAAATATTTAGTCTTATATAAAGGGGTCAATTTACACAATTTCGGCGATGTTAACTTTTTGTAGATCCTATGTTCCTGAAAAGTTTTGGCTATAGATTGTTGCTCTCAATCTATTATGGTTTCTCAAAAAAAAAATGCATAAAATGGTTAAAATCCATCTTTCAAGGGCAATAACTCCTATAATTCCTAAACAGTTTGAGCCATAAACCCCCAAAACCAATCCTAACCATCCCTTTGTTGTATGGAAACTTGTGGTAAAATTTCAGAGAGATCCATACACCGTTCCACAAATTATTGTCTGGAAACTAGAAAAATGCTTATTTGGGCCCCTTTTAGGCCCCTAATTCCTAAACTGTTAAAACTATAACCCCCAAAATCAATCCCAACCTTCATTTTGTGGTTATAAACCTTGTGTTTAAATTTCATAGATTTCTATTTACATTTACTAAAGTTATTGTCTGGAAACCAAATGTCTTCGGACGACGCTTTCGACGACGACGTGATACCAATAAATTTTTTGCAGTCGTATAAAAATGACTTTCCAGAAAATTAAATAGGAGATAGACCATGACTTGTTGATCATTTTACCCTATGTCTGTCTACTCATTCTCTTTGCATTTTTGAAATACAAGCCAAAAACTGATTTTTTTAAAACTGACATTCCAAAACAGATTGTTCCGATTTTTGTAAAAAAAAAATTATAGAAAGACCTTGACCTACTCATAATTTTTAATTATATTAGTATGACTATACCTGCTATTGTTTTTGAGATATAAACTAAAAACTGAATCTCATCCAAGTCATCCCAATTTTCTATTCTTAGTAACAGCAGCTATGTTTGTTAATGGGTCAAATCCCCTGATATAATTTTAAAACTAGACACCCCAAGGAACATTAAGATTTAGTTTGTTAACATTTGGCCAAATAGTTTCAGAGAAGATTTTAAAAAAGTTTACAAAGACAATGAAGATGACAGATGCCAAGTGATAGTGAAAGCTCACCTGGCCTTTTAGGGCAGTTGAGATAAACAGAGGAGGAAGACAAGAGGACATTCAAAACTCTTTAGTAGAAGAAAAACTGACAAAGCCATGACAAAAAGAGGAAAACTTAAGTTCTGAGCAACATATTGTATAGACTCTGGTCTATTATTGAAGACCATATTTATCTTATATGTCTTTTGTCTTTGTTTTTTTTTTGCATCATCAGGAGGCTGTCTTACATCCACATCTCATTTTAGCTATACATGTATAATAATCATTTTTTTTAAAAGATGATTGACATGCCATTCATACAAAGTAGCCTACAGCTCACCATCATAATGAGCTTGGACAAATGCACATTATGGGCATATAATGCATTTTGACCAGACATAAGCTGGTGACATTGTGTTGTGCATAAATTCAATAATATTAACTAAATCAATGAAAAGTTTTTTTACACATGTTCATTGATTCTTATTTGCATAACTATAACAATATCTTGCCTGCTTTACTTATCATGATTGAAAATTAATGTTTTTGAAAGTCTGTAATATGAAGGTATTACTACAAGTATCAAATACACTTAACATTATCAATTATCCATGAAAATGAGGTCAAGGTCAGATGAACCATGCCAGAGAGACATGTACACCTTTCAATCATTCTATACACCAAATATAGTTGACCTATTGCTTATAGTATCTGATAAACTGACAAAAAAATGAAAACTTAACATTGACCAATAAACCATGAAAAAGAGGTCAAGGTGATATGAACATTGCCAGACAGACATGTACATGTCTTAATCATTATATACAACAAATATATTTGACCTATTGCTCATAGTATCTGATACACTGACAAAAAAATGAAAACTTAACATTGACCAATAAACCATGAAAATAAGGTCAATGACAGGTGTAACCTGCCAGACAGACATGTCCACCTTACAATCATTCAATACACCAAATATAATGCCCTTATTGCTTATAGTATCTGAGAAATAGACCAAACTACAAAAACCTTCAAGGTCAAGGTCAGATGAAACCTGCCAGGTGGTCATGTACACCTTACAATCATTCCACATACCAAATATAGCTGACCTATTTCTTATAATATCTGAGATATGGACTTGACTACGAAAACTCAACCTTGATCACTTATCAATGAAATGAAGTCAAGGTCTGTTGAACCCTGTGTTGACAGACATGTAGGCCTTCCAAGGAACCAATATACCAAACATAGTTATTCTTCTACTCATAATAAGTGAGAAATTCACATGACGAAAAAAAACCTGAACTTTTTTCAAGCCATTGCTGCACCATGAAAATGAGGTCAAGGACAGATTGAAACTTTGTAACATCAGGTATCTGCATACAAGGTATGAAGCATCCATGTCTTCTACCCACTGAAATACAAAGCTTTAAACAGTCAGATTCTAGTCCCTATGTTTTTACATTCTGCGAAAAAAGTCGCAGGGGAGACAAAAAGCATATGCTAGCATGCTTGCTTATTATAGGAATTTTATATTTAAAGAAAAGATGATTGACAATAATTATATAATCAGAAAATAAAATGCTTCGCTGGGCGCAGCTTGATACGACCGCAGAGGTCGAACCCTGAACAGTTAGGGCAAGTATGGACACAACATTCAAGCTTGATACAGCTCTGAATTTGGATTGTGATTAAATATTTGACACAGCATAGGTTTCTGAAACAGAAAGAATGTGGTCTAAGAACTTCAATTTTTTTAATTTACCTATTATGGTCCAATGTCCAAAATAAAAATACATGGTTAGATTCAGCATATCAAAGAACCCCATATATTCAATTTTTGTTGAAATCAAACAAAGTTTAATTTTGGACCCCAACCTGGACAATCTTGAAAACTGGTCCCATAATCAAAAATCTAAACACATGTTTAGATTCAGCATATCAAAGTACCCCAAGAATTCAATTTTTGTTAAAATCAAACTAAGTTTAATTTTGGACCCTTTGGACCCTTTGGACCTTTATGTAGACCAATTTAAAAAACGGGACCCAAAATTAAAAATCTAAAAACACGGTTAGATTTGGCATATCAAAGAACCCCAATGATTCAATTTTTGATGAAATCAAAAAAGTTTAATTTTGGACCCTTTTGACCTCAATATGAACCAATTTCATAGCGGGCCCACAAATAAAAAATCTAAATACATGGTAAGATTCACCATATCAAAGAACCCCATATATTCAATTTTTGTTGAAATCAAACAAAGTTTAATTTTGGACCCAAATTTGGACCAACTTGAAAACTGGGCCAAAAATCTAAAATCTAAATACATGTATAGATTCAGCATATCAAAGAACCCCATATATTCAATTTTTGTTGAAATCAAACAAAGTTTAATTTTGGACCCCAACTTGGACCAACTTGAAAACTGGGCCCATAATCAAAAATCTAAACACATGTTTAGATTCAGCATATCAAAGAACCCTAAGAATTCAATTTTTGTTAAAATCAAACTAAGTTTAATTTTGGACCCTTTGGACCTTAATGTAGACCAATTTAAAAAATGGGACCCAAAATTAAAAATCTAAATACACGGTTAGATTTGGCATATCAAAGAACCCCAATAATTCAATTTTTGATGAAATCAAACAAAGTTTAATTTTGGACCCTTTTGACCTCAATATGAACCAATTTGATAGCGGGGTCCACAAATAAAAAATCTAAATACATGGTTAGATTCAGCATATCAAAGAACCCCATATATTCAATTTTTGTTGAAATCAAACAAAGTTTAATTTTGGACCCCAATTTGGACCAACTTGAAAACTGGGCAAAAATTCAAAAATCTAAATACATGTTTAAATTCAGCATATCAAAGAACCCCATATATTCAATTTTTGTTAAAATCAAACAAAGTTTAATTTCGGACCCTTTGGACCTTAATGTAGACCAATTTGAAAACTGGACCTAAAATTAAAAATCTAAATACACGGTTAGATTCAACTTAACAAATAAATAAATGTGGTCAAAGATTTTACAAATCTAATGCGCCATACTGTGCAATTTAAGATTACTTCTTGAAATTGTTCAATATTTGAAATTTGAAAAAAAAAAATATTTGAAGAATAATTCTTTTTAATTTCTGAAATCTGAAATGAGAAAAAATTGACCCCCCACAATTTCTTTTTACCCCCCCCCCCCCCTTTCCCTTTTTCCCCCCGAAAAATTCTTTCCCTCAAGATATGGTCATTATCTCAATTCAAATTTCCAATGGAGTTTGCAACCATAATTACCCATTTAAATTCACCATAGTGCTAACTTAATCTATTTTATAATAGAATTTAAAATATAGTGTCAAATCTTTCATATGGATTTTTTTGTAAAAAAAAAAGATGCAACATTTGCAGATATTTTTACTGGTCTTCCTTTATAAATATGCATTTCTTTAAACATAATTTAAAAGCAGTGTAAGGGAAGTAACCAAAACATTGTATTTGGATTACCTCCCTTACACTGTTTTAAATTATCTTAATTGTTCATTAACCATTACTTTATACATAATTTAAAAGCAGTGTAAGGGAAATAATTTCAATGATGTATTTGATTTATCTCCCTTACACTGCTTTAAATTATGTTTTGTACTAAAGTATTTGTCCATTAACCAGGATAACCTTGTTTGTCCCCCTTTTTTGCCCCTAATTCCTAAACGGTTTGAGCAATAACCCCCCAAAGCAAATCCTAACCATCCCTTTGTGGTATGGAAACTTGTAGTATAATTTCAGTGAGATCCATACACCGTTCCACAGTTATTGTCTGGAAACTAGAAAATGCTTATTTTTGGCCCCTTTTTGGCCCCTAATTCCTTAACTGTTGGTACCATAACCCCCAAAATCAATCCCCACCTTCCTTTTGTGGTATTGAACCTTATGGTAAAATTTCATAGAGATCCATTCACTTAAACTAAAGTTAGAGTGCGAAAACTAATGCGTCATTGGACGACGACGACGACGACGACGACGACGAAGCCAACGTCATACCAATATACGACCACAAAAATTTTTTTGCGGTCGTATAAAAACTATATGATAGAATTTTATAATAAAATGAGATGGCCTTTAAGAAAATAAATGAAAATCATTCAATCTCTGTTTTGGTTTTCTTGATCCCAATTAACTACATATCAGCATGAAAAAGATCAAGATAGGTTTTTTTGCTTTTTGCTTTTTAATTTCTTGTAACAGCAACCATTTTGGCAGCACATGTACCATCAAATACACTTTTGAATGATAACACAGCAGGATTGATTCAATCACAACTTAATAACTGATTTTTTTTTTATGCAAATGGTTTAATTTAAAAAAAGATGGACAATGGATGATAGATGTTAAATGAGCCATGCAAGCTAAAGCAGACATTTAATACAATTTTTTTTTATCATTTTTATTTTTATCAGGAAGTCTGTGCTTCTGCAGAAGGAGTCAAAACATCTAAAGAATTTGAATGTGATTGTTTGTTCTGATTGGTTGATACAGCAGCAAATAACATGTCCATTGTTCCCATGGTTTCCATTAACTGTTTCATATATTCTACTTCCTGTTTGACAGTAGTTCGTAACCTTTGTAACAAAGCATCAACTTCAGCACACTGTCCTATATGAGAGTTATACATATCTACAATAAAAGAAAGAAGAAAGTTATAACACATTGTTTAATTGTGGGGGTAATTTTCAGCCTTCATTAACAACTTTTAATGTAATTAATGTTACCCGACTATAGTCTTTTGTAGTGTTCAGTAATTTGAGCAATCTTTAAGTAAACTAGAATAAGGTGAAACAATGACCACAGATATCCCTGCCTGCAGAAAAACTCTTGAAACAGAAAGTGGCAAAATCAAAATCAATTTTGAACGTGCCTTGTAATTTGTGTTTCATAATATTGGGTTAAAATATTTTTATAAAATCTGCTATGGTTGTGTGTTAAAGACTATTTTGTACAGTGAAAATGTTAGTTGATATCCTTATACTGTAACTGGAACAGCCTTAAGAGACTGAGCAACATGACATAACGTGCTTTGGAACAGTAAGCAGTTATAAAATAACTCATTTATATCAATTATCTTTTTTTTTAAATTCCCATGCTTGAAAATAAAGGTATGACGAGGATTTGTATGTCAATCACACAGAATTATTTAAAATTTAAACAGATATGCTCTATTGCTCCAGACCATAAGGTTGAAAAGTCAAATATATGGAACATTTAAGAACATTGAAACACAAAAGGTCTAAAAAAACACACACACCAAATATTCAAAGGTTAACATTGACTGACACAATTTAAGCACAAATACAAAAACTATAAACCAAAAGTTTACTAAAAGAAGATATCAATTACTGTGGAATCATGTATTTTCGTGGGTACCAATTTTCGTGGATTGAGGAAAGACTATTTTCTTGAATATTTGATTTCGTGGTTTTGCCAAAGTCTGCATTTCCGTCTATAGATAATTTGTGCTACACCGAACATTGAAATTCGTGGTTCACCTATACCCTGGAAATCCACGAAAATGAGTATCCCACAAATAATAATGAATTCACAGTAGTTCATGTCAGTACTGAAACACTAGTTGTACACTTTATTTTTAAGCACTGTCAAAACACCAAAATGTTTTACATTTATTAATTTTACACCTTTTCAATTTTTGATGTGGCAAAACCATTATCTATAAATTTGTACAATTTCATGCGGATCAGTTTGAAGGGTGTTGAGGAAAGTTGAATATCAAGAGTAAACTGCTGAGCATCTATAGTTCAATCTTTGTATGAAAATATAATTACTTCCCAAGTTCATGATATGAAAAAACTATTTCTTTTTCATTTTTCTTTTCATATAAAAACTTTTCAGAAAACATTTTTCTTTTCATATGAAAACTTTTCAGAATTAGTAACTACTTATAATGTTGCCTTACCTAGAAGAACACCAGCTACATCTGTCAATGTTGAAGTAAATCTTGGGTTACTTATATTTCTACAAAAATCAAAAAAATTGTGATGATCAAAATTTTGTTTAAATTATAGATATGAATAGCAGCAAATTTTATACAATGCATACACTTTCAGTACCAAATAAGCCCATTCATCAATTTATCATTAAACTAGAGGCTCAGAAGACCCTCTATAAATGTCTGTCAAATGGCAAATCTACAATCCCATAAAATCTATTCAACCTCCTTAATTTCAGATGTCATTGGCCTTTTACATGAGTTTGCTGATATTTTTTTTAAAGTTTGAAACCACACTAAAAAAAAGCTTCTGATTCCCATGTTTTTATCAAACCAAAAAAAAATAATGATTTTCATACAATTTCAACATTGTTTCAGCCATGTTTGGTTCAGATTGACCAAGCTATTTCATAGATCAAGATAAAAGTGTAATTTCCCATATGAACCTAAGTTGAATAGTTGAATTGGTACAATGTATATGCCAACCAATGACTCAAAATTTGTAACTACAAAGTTTGACATCACCTTGAAAATTCAATGGACAAAAAATTAAATAAGAGACCAAGTAGAATAAAGAACTAGTTCTTGTAGTCATGATTTTAATTTGTTTCCAACAGAATTGATTGATTGATTGATTGATTGATTGGTGTTAAACGCCACTTTCAACACATTGTGCTATTTCGTGGCGGTCAGTTTTGTTCGGTGGAGGAACCCAAAGAGAACCACCGATCTTCGGTAGAAAAACTGACAATCCTAGTCAATTAAGATTGGAGCCAAGTGCACCTGCCCTGTGCAGGATTCGAACTCACAACCTCAGTGTTGACTGGCTAGTGATACATTAGTTCGACTACTTAGACCACTGGGCCACCGAAACCCCTCCTCCAACAGAAAGAGGTGAGACTTTTATAGATGACTTTCCATACATTATTGCTGCCACATTTATTCAAGTAGACCTATTATTTCAAAGAAGATGAAGAAATCATAACTTTAGATCATTAAGGATGGATGGAGGCTATTGACAACAGAACCAAAGTCATGAAAAGAGTTTACGTTGGCCTTTCAAGGTGAGCAAAAAGAATTTCCCCAATAGCCTTTTTTTATTAAAAGATAAAATTCTTTCAAGAAATTACATCAAATGCAAAAATGATAACCATTGAACATTTCTCCTCAATAAAAAATGTCTCCAAATATATTGGAATTTCGAATCTTTTGATCTGCATTCAGTATTATATTTTAAATTGTTTGAATCTCAGTACAAAATCTCAACAGATTTTGCTCTTGCCTAAAAATCAGGTTTTTGATGTGACTTCATATAAACCTAATTCAAAAATAATGATTTTCATGCATGGCAACTAAGGATTTAAAATATTGACACTTCACAAGTGCATGCTAATACCTTATATAAACCTGATTATAAGACCTAAAGTTCTGCTATCTCTGACAGCTGAGAATTTCTTACCTTTGTATAAACCTTATTATAAAGCCTAATGATTTGTCGTCCCTTGCAGCAAGGGCAGGTTTTAGACCTTCACGCCTTATTAATTCCTGTACAACACTGACAGTCACTTCTGGCTCTTTAGTTCTCACATGTATCTAAAAATAGAAATGGACACAGTAAGAAATATATTTTTCATTTTTAAACAATTACAGAATTCAGCATATATATTCCCTAAAATGACTGACAATATTTATGGTCCTATAAAAAAAGCTTTATGTTGACATGCAACAGTATCTTCCTAATGTTCATAAGATGTTATGGAAGTATCTTATTTAAACAGTACATTTTATCCAGGCATTTTTTTTCTAGTCTAAATTGTTTTATTGTGTGATCTTCATAATATTTTGATACTATACTTAACAACACAATGAGACCAGAAATGAAACTATGCATTTACCAAGTATCAAGTATGACTATAATCATTTTCTATTTATATCAATTTCATGATTTCCAGATTACCAATTTCTTATTTCTTATTCATTGATATTAAAATACGTTTACCAGTAAACGCAAACTAAAAAAATATAGAATATATAAACTTTCTCTTATGCATTCGAACAATGTCATTGTAATGCAGACTATAGATATAATCAACTTACTGCAGCATCCAAAGCTTTGCTGTATTCAAATTTTCTAAAGAATTTATCATATCTCTGTAACTTTTCTTTTTTTTTGTGTTCATAAATTTGATCTTCCTGCAAGTATATAAACAAAAAATACATGGATCTTTTATAATAATTTTTGAAAAATTTTCTGGTGATTTTTTTTTCAAGACCAACAAGGGGTTCTCTCAACCTTATATCACCTGTTCTAAATGGAAACATTAACCAGAAAATTCCAGGTTGAAATCTTGAACTTTAAATTACTTTGAATAAAAAATTGCTTTAAAAATGCCACAAATAATCCATAACAAGAATTTGTCCATAGTACATGGATGCCCCACTTGCACTATCATTTTCTATGTTCAGTGGACCGTGAAATTGGGGTCAAAACTCAATTTGGCATTAAAATTAGAAAGATCATATCATAGGGAACATGTGTATTAAGTTTCAAGTTGATTGGACTTCAACTTCATCAAAAACTACCTTGACCAAAAACTTTAACCTGAAGCGGGGCAGACACAATTAAACTGACGGACAAATGAAGGGACGCACAGACCGAAAAACATAATGCCCTTAGGTGGGGCATAAAAATTATTTTTACTAGGATTTTTGTATATGAGTATATAACTTTGCGATTACTGGACATATGCCTCGGAGTTAAAGAGTTCAGCAATCAGACCAGATGAGAATCATTGACTATTGACCCCAAAAAAATATGAATAAAATAACAAATACTAATATCAACAGGCACTTTCTTTTATTCCATTGGATTGATGCTTCATGTCAGAAGTACTATTCATATATTATTGAAAATCCATAAATTAATGTACAGATAATATCATGACAAAAAGATTATCCTGAGTAAACCAAAGCACAAAAACTTATTTCTGTAAATTCAGAAATTACCATGATGTCTTTATTAATGTAGAAAATACAACAGGATTGCTATAATTAAAATTTGCCACTTAATTTTTGCCTTTTTGATTATTTAAATGTTTTTTTTTTATTGTCCAGTGACAAATGTTTCATGCAATCATGCAATTTTTCCTGGTATTATTATTCTTCTCTAACTTGAATTTTGTTGGCTAGTGTCCATAATATACGGATGCCCCACTCGCACTTTCATTTTCTATGTTCAGTGGACCATGAAATTGGGATCAAAACTCTAATTTGACATTAAAATTAAAAAGATCATATCATAGGGAACATGTGTACTAAGTTTTAAGTTGATTGGACTTCAACTTCATCAAAAACTACCTTGACCAAAAACTTAAACCTGAAGTGGGACAGATGGAGAGACGGACGGACGATCAAACGGACGCACAGACCGAAAAACATAATGCCCCTTTACTATCGTAGGTGGGACATAAAAATTACACACAGCAAATTCCGAATTTAGAGTAGTAACTTATATGAAAATATTCTGGAAACTTTTAAAAAAAAATGACGACCAGTAATCACAGCATTTGTCTTATAAAAACCCAATTTCTGTTATTTTCACTGATACCGTCTTACTTCCATCTCTTTCAACAAAATTATTCTAAAAATTAATGGATTTGGTAAAAAGCTGTTACATGTTAATATTCAAAATATACCGATGAAGGAGTATAGTTCTGTCCTTTCAGAAAAAACTTGTAAGATGCTGGTCTCTTTTTTTTTCTAACATTTTTGTCTTCATCTGACTTTCTCCTTTGCATTGAAAGCAAACCCTCTGCTGTACCTACTACCAAGAGATTGTCATCTGCCTGTAAATATATCAACAAATATATAACATATCAATACCAAGAGAATGTCGTCTGCTTGTAAATACAACAACAAATATATCCTTGATATCATGAGATTGTCTTCTGCCTATAAATATAACAAACAAATATTACATATCAATACCAAGAGAACGTCGTCTGCTTGTAAATACAACAACAAATATATCCTTAATATCATGAGATTGTCTTCTGCCTATAAATATAACAATAAATATAACGTTAATATCATGAGATTGTCTTCTGCCTGTAAATATAACAACAAATATAACATATCAATACCCTGAGAATGTCATCTGCTTGTAAATACAACAACAAAATTATCATTAATATCATGAGATTGTCTTCTGCCTATAAATATAACAATAAATATAACGTTAATATCATGAGATTGTTGTCTGCCTGTAAATATAACAACAAATATAACATATCAATACCCTGAGAATGTCATCTGCTTGTAAATATAACAACAAATATAACGTTAATATCATGAGATTGTCTTCTGTCTGTAAATATAACAACAAATATAACTTTAATATCATGAGATTGTCTTCTGTCTGTAAATATAACATTAATATCACGAGATTGTCTTCTGTCTGTAAATATAACAACAAATATAACTTTAATATCATGAGATTGTCTTCTGTCTGTAAATATAACATTAATATCACGAGATTGTCTTCTGTCTGTAAATATAACAACAAATATAACTTTAATATCATGAGATTGTCTTCTGCCTGTAAACATAACAACAAATATAACTTTAATATCATGAGATTGTCTTCTGTCTGTAAATATAACGTTAATATCACGAGATTGTCTTCTGTCTGTAAATATAACAACAAATATAACTTTAATATCATGAGATTGTCTTCTGCCTGTAAACATAACAACAAATATAACTTTAATATCATGAGATTGTCTTCTGCCTGTAAATATAACGTTAATATCACGAGATTGTCTTCTGCCTGTAAATATAACATTAATATCATGAGATTGTCTTCTGCCTGTAAATATAACAACAAATATAACATATCAATACCAAGAGATTGTAGTCTGCCTGTAAATACATCAACAAATATAATATTTCTGTTCCCAAAATAGTGAGAATTTTCAAGAATTTTTATGAGTGAGCAACATATGTTTAAAAAAGTATCTTATGAAAGCAATTAAAGAAAGATATAACTCTTTACACCCTCATTTCCAAATATTATGAACAATTTGAACCTTCAATAAGTCTGAGATTCGAACATCAAAGTTTATACAGCATAGAAATTATTGAACATTTGAATTCTACTCAACTGATGTACAAGTGCCACTTTCAAGTTTCTTTCATCGTCAAAGGAAATATTTGAAATATGGAGTACAATAGAACATATAAACTTATAATAAGATACTGACTATCATAATTTAATAGGAACATTTACTTCTTATGACACTGACAGGTGTCTCTCCCACCACTTCTCCCTAATATTAATGGATTGCTTTTCATTTTTACTAAGTATTTTTTCGTAAACTTTCAACTTAACTCGTGTTCCTTATTTGTATCAAACATCCTACATGAAGTACCATCAGAGAGATGTTCCATGTTAATGCCTATGAATGAAATGTAATTAATTTTTCCCACGCTTATCTAGCCCTCCGACTCTTGTAAAGTCAAAGAAATCTTTGAAAAACTACAACAATTGTTTAATGATATCATTCTGAGTTACAACATTCCCATTAACCTATCACCTTTGCTTCCATGCAGTAATATCTAATATGCAACATAAACACTAATTTTCCCACGATTTATTGACATATTTATACTTTCATATTACCCCTACAAAATAGAATTACTTTCTGTCTAATCCAAGAAGATAAATGTCCCTTGTACTTACAGGTACTCCAACGCTGAGAACAGACCCCGGTACATCTAAAGTATGTACCACTTGGTATGTACTAACATCATAAATCTTTATGTGTCTGAAAACAAAAAAATGGGAAAATCATTGGTTACCGACCATACAGCAAGGACCAGAAAATACCTCAGGTCCTGATAATTAGTACGTATAGTGCTGCGATATGACCAAGTTCTAAATGTTTATTGAAGTCTATGAAAATTTGGTTTGAATTTATTGAAGATTTTGGATGTAGGCTATTAAAATCTGAGTAATAGATGGAGCTTCTGTTGTATTATTGAAGAAATGTGTGTACCTTATTCTGAGACCTAATCCATTCTAATCTGGTGAGAGGATGTTATTTAAGTTGCAAAACTTATGGCTGATCCACTTCTTTTTGAACAACTACATATGTTTTAAACTAAACTGGTCCAATTGATTTAAATTTATCAAGATCTATTCTAAAAATTGTTAAAATGGACATTTTGGGGACTTTTCTCAGATTGACATGTGTTTTTCATGAGACTCCAACAGTCAGATTCTTTTAAAGTAAAATGTACATTAATAACCAGCTGGAAAAAAATATGAGACATTTTGCAGAAATATATCAATATTTTATTGTATTTCATTTGAGAAAATTACTGCAGGAACAAGTACTCACTTTACAGCTGAGTACTACCTGCCCTCTGTTTAATCGGTTACTTGTTAATTGAATGATTAATAACTGTATTATATAAGATCCACGCCCTTATTATTTTATTACAGTATATATTAATAATCTACGTCTATATGCATCGCAAGAATGTAATATAAAATGACAAATAATCCATCTCACTTTCCACCATGTCTAACATTACGATTCTTCTCATTCCGTAAAAATTTTATATTCCATGTCCTGCCTCTAATTGGCTCATATTTTTTTTCCAAACATCAGTTTTCATTCGTTTTTATTATGAATTACATAAAGCATGAGCATTCCCTGGCTGACATGTGCACGCTGGTTGACTCTGTGTGTGACGTAACCTGCACTACATAAGATCCTTCTTAAGAACTTCTTTAATACGGCAGCATTATGACATTTATTAGATACAAAACATTTCTAATGTTGATTTCATTAAATAATTAGAAACAGAATAAGATTTTTACATGCAAACAAAAACATCATGATAAAATGCTGAGACCACCTTCCATGCAGAATTAATGTCGATGGAAGCTACCTGATTCTACGAGGGGATGAAGTATTAAACAATTGTCCATAAAAATAAATAAAGTTATGACATGCTCAAAATGTTTTCCATCAAGGCAATCATAAGCTTAACGAGTTCCTCCATCACATTACACAAGTGTTTAAATTGAATTTACTTGTTCGATAAATTCCTCTTCATTATAAAAAAATAATTATGACTGGCATAAATCTGCTTATTAATTATAAAAAAAGATTTCCTATATATAAATACTAATTATACAAGTTTTTGTTCATAACAATATTTCAAAATTTATAGAGTTTACTTAATGGGAACTTTATCTAGTCAAAACCAAAATCATATTCATATATTGTGAACAATCGTTAAAAGTTTTTAACTGCCTACATCATAATGTATGATTGTAAAAACTATTAAAGGAGCCTTGCAATGCTGATGCAGCTAAACAGACAAAAATGCATATTAAATAAAGTTTGGCAAATACTTGCTCATCTAGTAACCCTAATTTTGGGTAGGTTTAATATTTCTAAAAATAGTGGTTGATATGAGCATACAACAGTTACCTGGCAGTCATTTTCGTTTTTGTTTTGAGGTATCTCTTTATATCCATGAACCCTTTCCAAAAAATCACCTCTTGAAGGAATTATAATGTGATTGTGCTGTTTAAAAATAACAGTACTTTCCAGGGATCTTATAAAAACTGCTAACCAAATGGTAAAGAAGTTCTAAAAAAATTAACTTAAGTTAGTCTGAAAGCCATACGGGATAGACAATCAAGCTTCAATAAAAATAATTCAATCAGTATAATGCAAGGAACCATTCTTACACATTTGGTTTCAAAGTTTTTCATTCAACCAGAAAGATATTGGAAGTTCCAGCCAAGTTTGTAATCTTATTGATTCCAAAGTGACATACATTTAACTTGTCTAACACTATCCTATGATAGCTATCTGCCAAGTTTGTACTCTCTCTTCAATTGAGGAAAAAAAACCAGAAAACTGTGTTGCCATATTACACCATGCCCACCTCACACTATTCTTCCATGTTCAGGGAACATTGACACCGAGTTCAAACCCCTAATTTAGCAAATAAATTTTATTAAAATAGATGGGGAATGTGTCCATAAGACACAGATGATGTCCCCGCTTGCATATAATGTTATAAAGGGACATAACTCCAGAACAATAAAAGTGACGCTACCCAAATTTGTACTTGATCTGAGTTTTGTGGTAATAAGCATTGTGTATAAGTTTCATAACATTTGGTTGAGGTAAACTTAAGTTAGAGAACAGAAAAGAAAACAATAGTGCACACGCTGAAATGTCTCGCCTTCTTTACTAATCATTGATATTATGTTGATAGTTCTAAATATAAAGCTTTACTACAACTATCACATAAACTTAACATGATCCAAAAAAATGAGGTCAAGGTCATATAAACCAAACAAGAAATACATGTACACCTTACAATCATTCAATACACTAAATATAGTTTACCTATTGCTTATAGTTTCTAAGATACAGACTTAACCCAGAAAACTAAACGTTGACTAATGAACCATGAAAATGAGGTCAAGGTCAGATGAACCATGCCAGGCAGACATGTACAGCTTGCAATCCTTCCATACAACAAATATAGTTGACCTATTGCTTATAGTAATAGAAAAACAGACCAAAACACAAAAACTTAACACTGAGCTATGAACCATGAAAATGAGGTCAAGGTCAAATAAAACCGGCCAGACTGACATGTACATTATAAAATATTTCCATACACCAAATATAGTTGACCTATTGCATATAGTATCAGAAAAAAAGACCAAAACTCAAAAATTTAATATTGACCACTGAACCATGAAAATGAGGTCAAGGTCAGAAGACACATGCCAGCTAGACATGTACACCTTACTATCATTCCATACACCAAATATAGTAGACCTATTGCATACAGTATAAGAAAAACAGACCAAAACACAAAAACTTAACTATAACCACTGAACCATGAAAATGAGGTCAAGGTCAGATGACACCTGCCAGTTGGACATGTACACCTTAGAGTCCTTCCATACACCGAATATACTAGACCTGTTGCTTCTAATATCTGAGATATGGACTTGACCACAAAACTTAACCTTGTTCACTGATCCATGAAATGAGGTCGAGGTCAAGTGAAAACTGTCTGACGGGCATGAGGACCTTGCAAGGTACGCACATACCAAATATAGTTATCCTATTACTCATTATAAGTGAGAAATTAACATTACAAAAAATCTTAACTTTTTTTCAAGTAGTCACTGAACCATGAAAATGAGGTCATGGACAAGGGACATGTGACAGACGGAAACTTCGTAACATAAAGCATCTATATACAAAGTATGAAGCATCCAGGTCCCCCACCTTCTAAAATACAAAGCTTTTAAGAAGTCACCGCTGCCACCGGATCACTATCCCTATGTCAAGCCTTCTGCGACAAAAGTAGCAGGCTAGACAAAAACCAGCAATTTTTCCATTTGTAAAGGGGCATAACTCCAGAACGGTAAATGTGACGTCACCAAAATTCAAATTTAATCTGTGTTTCGTGGTAATAAGCATTGAGCATAAGTTTCATAACATTTAGTTGAGGCAAACTAAAGTTAGAGAACAGAAACGACAAATTCAGCAATTTTTACATTTGTAAAGGGGCATAACTCTAGAACGGTAAAAGTGACGCCACCAAAATTCAAACTTAATCTGTGTTTAGTGGTAATTAGCATTGTGCATAAGATTCATAACATTTGGTTCAGGCAAACTTAAGAAATAGAACGGAAATGAAAAATTTAGCAATTTTTTCATTTGTAAAGGGGCATTACTCTAGAACGGTAAAAGTGAGGCCACCAAAATTAAAACCTGTTCTGTGTTTTATGGTAATAAGCATTGTGTATAAGTTTCATAACATTAGGTTGAGGCAAACTAAAGTTAAAGAACGGAAACAAAAAATTCAGCAATTTTTCCATAAATTTGTAAAGGGGCATAACTCTAGAACAAAAAAAAAGTGACGCCACCAAAATTCAAACTTGAACTGTGTTTGTGGTAATTAGCATTGTATATAAGTTTCATAACATTTGGTTGAGGAAAACTAAAGTTATAGAACAGAAACGAAAGCAATTTTTCCATTTGTAAAGGGGCATAACTCTAGAACGGTAGAAGGTGTAATACCACCAAATCATAGTACGTCACATCCGGTTGCATACGAAAATAGGTTGAAAAAAAATATTCCCTTGAATTTGACAGTTGTAGGTAATTGATCCTACATTTCATTGCAGTAAAACATTTCTGGGTCATAAACATATATCTTGGGTATTTCAAAGCACCATAATTTTTTTATTTGGGGTTTCTATAGAATATTTTGGAAACTTGAGGTTATATGGTTACTAAAGCTTGTACACAGGTTAAAAAAGGGGGAAAATTTGATTGATTAACTTCCAGTGATGGTTATTTTCTTATATGCAATGAAATGTTATGTGAAATTTTTTCTATAGTACTGGACAGGATAAAACTTGACTCATGCCAATTATTTCTTTATTTGAAACAAAGATAAATTCTGCACAATTTTTTGAAAAGCGCAAATTTAACAAAGACTAATAGGGGAAAATCAATGGTGGTATTACACCTAATTTAGGTGTAATACCACCAAATCATAGTACGTCACATCGGGTTGCATACGAAAATAGGTCGAAAAAAAACATTCCCTTGAATTTGACAGTTGTAGGTAATTGATCCTACATTTCATTGCAGTAAAACATTTCTGGGTCATAAACATATATCTTGGGTATTTCAAAGCACCATTATTTTTTTATTTGGGGTTTCTATAAAATATTTTGGAAACGAGGTTACATGGTAACTAAAGCTTGTACACAGGTTAAAAAGGGGGAAAATTTGATTGGTTAACTTCCAGTGATGGTTATTTTCTTATATGCAATGAAATGTTATGTGAAATTTTTTCTATAGTACTGGACAGGATAAAACTTTACTCATGCCAATTATTTCTTTATTTGAAACAAAGATAAATTCTGCACAATTTTTTGAAAAGTGCAAATTTAACAAAGACTAATAGGGGAAAATCAATGGTGGTATTACACCTAGAAGTGACACCACCAAAATTCAAACTTGATCTGTGTTTTGTGGTAATTAGTATTGTGTATAAGTTTCATAACATTTGGTTGAGGCAAACTAAAGTTAGAGAATGGAAACCAATTTTGGGCCGTAAGGACGGACGGACGGACATGGGTAAAACTTATTATTTCTTATGCATCATAAATACTGCAATCTGATTGGTTAATTACCCCGGTGTAAATAACACCCCACCCTTGTACACCCCGGGATAAATAAAATTTTGCCAAATAATTTTTAAAAATAAAATTTTGCCAAAATAAAGAAAAAAAAATGTCAAAATAAAAAAAAAAAATTAAAAATAAAAAATGAATAAATTTGCTGCAATCTGATTGGTTAATTACCCCGGTGTAAATAACACCCCACCCTTGTTCACCCCGGGATAAATAAAATTTTGCCAAATAATTTTTAAAAATAAAATTTTGCCAAAATAAAGAAAAAAAAATGTAAAAAAAAAAAAAAAATAAAAAATAAAAAAACGGTGTAAAATTCTGTACACCCCTGATTACACCAAGATAACTAATAATGCCCCCCTCCCCTACAGCAGGGGGATAACAAGTTTACACCTCATTATGAACATGAGAACTGTTTTCAAGCTTATGTTACTGTAACTTCATGGCAGACTACCTTAACCAAAAACTTAAACCTGAAACCGTAACAGACCCATAGACCAGAAAACATAATGATCCCTTCTATTGTAGGCAAGATATAAAACAGTTCCACACTTTATAACAAATACCTGTCTATGGATCCAGAGATCAACCGTTGATAGTTTTTACAGAACGTCAATGTTGTGATAGTTTTATGGTGGTGACATAGTGTGGTCAATAATCGCCCTCCTGCTAAAGCATCCCATACTTTTATAACATTTCCACCTAAAATGTAAAAATAATAATTCTTAAAAAATCCACTTATTCAAATGGGTAAAGTTTCTGAAATGATAATTAGGTTTTAACTTTGACTAGCCTATATATATATAACATGAACAAAAACTGCATTCTGGGTAATAAAAAGTAACATAACAAAAATACTGAATTCCAAGGAAAATTCAAAATGGAAAGTCCTTTATCAAATGGCAAAATCAAAAGCTCAAACACATCAAATGAATGGAAAGCAACTGTCATATTCCTGACTTGGTACAGGCATTTCCTTGCAGAAAATGGTGGATTAAAATTTCTACACTGAATTACTTTCTGTTACAAATTTACTGATGTACATGTAGCAGTCTCTAAATTTAACAAATCAGACCACAACCAGCAGAGAAAAATTATACAAGTACAATAAAAATATGCAAGTTTTCAATAATTATAAAGCAAAGACAATGGACCTGTCCAGAAATGGCACTGACATATAGAAAGGTCAATGTTTTGGACATTCTAATTTCTTAAGACATCATTTAGGAGGATGCAGAGACTGCACAACATTATAGGAGGAATGCTGAAAAGTTGAGTCATTAATCTGGTTCACTGCAATGACAACATAGTTCACATCAAACCTTAGACTGTTATCCTGAACTATAGGAGAGTATATATTACAAACAAAATTTTTAAGACAGTAACATTGACATTGTAGGAAGAGCATTTGAAAATGTCTGCTGTTTATAGACACATTACATAACTGATTTTGTTTTTTTCTGAAAATGAGAAAAAACCTTACATATATTTTGAATTTATTTAAATCAAAACATTTCAGTCTGTAACAATACATTTCTGGGACAACTCTCATGATGAAATCTGGCATAATTACAATATCTCTAGAGGCAAGATCAGAAATACATAATTTCCAACCAAATTCCAATGCAAATGATCGTTTTAATCAAAAACATCATTTTTCATTAAACTGTATAATGCCAAAATCATATGTTGCTGTCATATACTTTTACATCATGATCGTTAACCTAAGTATGCACGAGAGGATTCCACTCTCTACATTCGAGTGTTTTCAAATGTGATCTTCTGCTGAGCTATTAAACTACACGTAAATACCATTGTCCTTATTGCATTTTTACGATGAAACATTTAATGTTACGCTATTATTGTTTTTATATGAAGAAATTTTGCTATTTATTTGACGATTATGTTCGCTTTTTCCGCAAATATTGAAACATATTTTTGATTGTTTTACTTTGATCGTTTAAGATGAGGTAACATTCATAGCACAACAAATGCTGTGTGAACACTTCTTTTGAGTGTCCGCAGGTAAAATATGATACCCTCATCAAAGATGCATACAAGAATTATGATTTTATATTTGCAATAAATCCTATGTCATATGGGATGAAAAGTTCTTTGAAAAGATTTTATGATTATGACTTCTGTTTTAATGAATTAACATGTAATAGTTTAAGGATTGCTTCCTATGACTGTGCAAAAGTAAGATTTTACACGTAATATCACAAAAAAGATCTTCAAAATAGAACCTTTACATTAAAACTTGTCTACCAGAAATTACACATCAAACAAAATGTCTTGGAAGAATGGATTATAAGTTCTTCATTTAATGCTAATGAGAATTTGTATTTTTTTTATTAATAGTAGTACAATGTATAATTAAAAATTAATGCACTCCTAGCTTCAGCTAGATTTAATGTAGGAGATATGGACTATAATTATAGAATAACTAATCCTATATTCAAATATAGAATAATATTAAACGAGTGACTGAACAACAGAACAACACGAATGTGGATATGCATGAGTTAATATTAAGGATTGGTTGGTCACAAGTTGAATATTTTTTTACATTTGAAATCTTGGATAACATTTACTTTTATTACATTTACCAAGATCATTTTAATTGAATTAAAGTAGTAATTGCAAGAAACTAGATCTTTTTATGCATTCTCAATTCGTTTCAACGCAACTCATCAAGAATGTCTTGACAACACCCATTGTTGTATGACTTCAGATGAGTGAAATTATCAGATTGTTTAACATGTGAAATCATCAGTTTTTTTTATTTCCTAGGAAATCACAGTATTTTGTTGCTACCAATGAAATAACCAAATTTAAACTAAATTGTAAAATTATTTAGATGATAAAGATGTTTGTCTTTCTTTTAATGGATTTGGACAAATTGTTCAACTACTTGAAAAATAAACTTTCCTATATATGGGATTTTGGTGCAATACTTTACTGTGTTACCTGTAATGTCATACCGATCATACTCAATGTATAGATACTAAGAATTAATGCTAGTATCTGGGATTCAGAATTATCTCTCTGGTTCATTTTTTCATATAGGTGGCCTAGATCACTGTCTGGTTCAATTTTTTCATATAGGTGGCCTAAATCACTGTCTGGTTCATTTTTCATATAGGTGGCCTAGATCACTGTCTGGTTCATTTTTTTTTTTATATAGGTGGCCTAAATCACTGTCTGGTTCATTTTTTCATATAAGTGGCCTAGATCACTGTCTGGTTCATTTTTTCATATAAGTGGCCTAGATCACTGTCTGGTTCATTTTTTCATATAGGTGTCCTAGATCACTGTCTGGTTCATTTTTTCATATAGGTGGCCTAAATCACTGTCTAGTTCATTTTTTTTTATATAGGTGGCCTAGATCACTGTCTGGTTCAATTTTTTTCATATAGGTGGCCTAAATCACTGTCTGGTTCATTTTTCATATAGGTGGCCTAGATCACTGTCTGGTTCATTTTTTTTTATATAGGTGGCCTAAATCACTGTCTGGTTAATTTTTTCATATAAGTGGCCTAGATCACTGTCTGGTTCATTTTTTCATATAGGTGGCCTAGATCACTGTCTGGTTCATTTTTTCATATAGGTGGCCTAGATCACTGTCTGGTTCATTTTTTCATATAGGTGTCCTAGATCACTGTCTGGTTCATATTTTCATATAGGTGGCCTAAATCACTGTCTGGTTCATTTTTTTTATATAGGTGGCCTAGATCACTGTCTGGTTCATTTTTTCATATAAGTGGCATAGATCACTGCCTGGTTCATTTTTTCATATAGGTGGCCTAGATCACTGCCTGGTTCATTTTTTCATATAGGTGTCCTAGATCACTGCCTGGTTCATTTTTTCATATAGGTGGCCTAAATCACTCCTAAATGATAACATCAAGGTCCATCCAGTTTAGGTATCCGGTCCTTTTAACTATGTAAGTAGCTTTGGTGATCCTTCGACTACTTAATCATCAAATCTAATCTACTTATATGTTCTGGTCAACAACATGTACCATTTATCAGTAAAGCAAGTCTTCAAGCCATCAGGATCTACCCTTCAAAAGTCTGGCCCCATTACTGCTCTGGTTCTATTTACTTGTATAAGAAGATATATATCAGCTACCTAAATCACTTGAGCACAATGCACATGTTTTATAAATTCATTTAAATAAATACATATCAGCTACTTGGATCACTAGGGTTCCATTCACAGGTTCTATTTACTTATATAAGTAGCTACAATTTCAGCTTCCTATATCACATCAGCCCTGCATGTACAGGTTCTATATACTTCTTTAAATAAGTACATACCAGCTACCTGGATCACTAGGGTACCTTAAAGCTTGTACAGGTTCTTTTCTCTTGTACTGATAGATATATATCAGTTACCTAGATCACTTGGGTACCATATATAGGTTCTTTTTTCTTGTATTGGTAGATATATTTAAGCTACCTATATCTCTTCAGCACGGCATGTAGTTCTCTTTTCTTGTTTAAATAGATATATATCAGCTACCTAGACCACTTGGGTACCATGTACAGTTTCTTTTTCTTGTATTGATAAATATATTTAAGCTACCTATATCACTTGGACACCATGTACAGGTTCTTGTTACTTATACTTGTATTGAGAGATACATATCAGCCATCTGGATCACTTGGCTACCACATACAGGTTCCATTTTTTTTGTATGAGTAGAAACATATAATCAGCTTCCTGGCTCAAAAGGGCACCATGTACAGTTTCTTGTGTAAGTAGATAAAATTCAGCTCCCTGGATCAATTGGGCACCATGTTCTGTTTCTATCTACCGGTACTAGTATTGGTAGATATTTATCAGCTACCTGGATCACTTGGGCACCATGTTATGTTTTTATTTACTTGTATTGTTAGATATAAATCAGCTACCTGGATCACTTGGGCATCATGTTCTGTTTCTATTTACTTGTATTGATAGATATATATCAGCTACCTGGATCACTTGGGCACCATGTTCTGTTTCTATTTACTTGTATGGGTATATTTATATCATCTACCTGGATCACTTGGGCACCATGTTCTGTTTCTATTTACTTGTATGGGTAGATATATATCAGCTACCTGGATCACTTGGGCACCATGTTCTGTTTCTTTTCAATTGTATTGGTAGATATATATCAGCTACCTGGATCACTTGGGCACCATGTTCTGTTTCTATTTACTTGTATTGGTAGATATATATCAGCTACCTGTATCACTTGGGCACCATGTTCTGTTTCTATTTCTTGTATTGGTAGATACATATCAGCTACCTGGATCACTTGGGCACCATGTTCTGTTTCTATTAACTTGTATTGGTAGATATATATCAGCTACCTGGATCACTTGGGCACCATGTTCTGTTTCTATTTACTTGTATTGGTAAATATATATCAGCTACCTGGATCACTTGGGCACCATGTTCTGTTTCTATTTACTTGTATTGGTAGATATATATCAGCTACCTGGATCACTTGGGCACCATGTTCTGTTTCTATTTACTTGTATTGGTAGATATATATCAGCTATCTGGATCACTTGGGCACCATGTTCTGTTTCTATTTACTTGTATTGGTAGATATATATCAGCTACCTGGATCACTCTGGCAACATGTTCTGTTTCTTTTTACTTGTATTGGTAGATATATATCAGCTATCTGGATCACTCTGGCACCATATTATGTTTCTATTAACTTGGATTGGTAGATATATATCAGCTATCTGGATCAGTTGGGCACCATGTTCTGTTTCTATTTACTTGTATTGGTAGATATATATCAGCTACTTGGATCACTTGGGCACGATGTTCTTTTTCTTTTTCTTGTATCAGTAGATATATATCAGCTACCTGGATCACTTGGGCACCATGTTCTGTTTCTATTTACTTGTATTGGTAGATACATATCAGCTACCTGGATCACTTGGGCACCATGTTCTGTTTCTTTTTACTTGTATTGGTAGATACATATCAGCTACCTGGATCACTTGGGCACCATGTTCTGTTTCTATTTACTTGTATTGGTAGATATATATCAGCTACCTGGATCACTTGGGTACCATGTTCTGTTTCTATTTACTTGTATTGGTAGATATATATCAGCTATCTGTATCACTTGGGCACCATGTTCTGTTTCTATTTACTTGTATTGGTAGATGTATATCAGCTACCAGAATCACTTGGGCACCATGTTCTGTTTCTATTTACTTGTATTGGTAGATATATATCAGCTATCTGTATCACTTGGGCACCATGTTCTGTTTCTATTTACTTGTATTGGTAGATGTATATCAGCTACCAGAATCACTTGGGCACCATGTTCTGTTTCTATTTACTTGTATTGGTAGATATATATCAGCTACCTGTATCACTTGGGCACCATGTTCTGTTTCTTTTTACTTGTATTGGTAGATATATATCAGCTATCTGGATCACTCTGGCACCATATTATGTTTCTATTTACTAGGATTGGTAGATATATATCAGCTATCTGGATCAGTTGGGCACCATGTTCTGTTTCTATTTACTTGTATTGGTAGATATATATCAGCTACCTGGATCACTTGGGCACCATGTTCTTTTTCTTGTATCAGTAGATATATATCAGCTACCTGGATCACTTGGGCACCATGTTCTGTTTCTATTTACTTGTATTGGTAGATACATATCAGCTACCTGGATCACTTGGGCTCCATGTTCTGTTTCTTTTTACTTTTATGGGTAGATATATATCAGCAACCTGGATCACTTGGGCACCATGTTCTGTTTCTATATACTTGTATTGGTAGATATATATATCAGCTACCTGAATCTCTTGGGCACCGTGTTCTGTTTCTATTTACTTGTATTGGTAGATATATATCAGCTACCTGGATCACTTGGGCACCATGTTCTGTTTCTATTTACTTGTATTGGTAGATATATATCAGCTACCTGGATCACTTGGGCACCATGTTCTGTTTCTATTTACTTGTATTGGTAGATATATATCAGCTACCTGGATCACTTGGGCACCATGTTCTGTTTCTATTAACTTGTATTGGTAGATATATATCAGATACCTGGATCACTTGGGCACCATGTTCTGTTTCTATTTACTTGTATTGGTAGATATATATCAGCTACCTGGATCACTTGGGCACCATGTTCTGTTTCTATTTACTTGTATGGGTATATTTATATCATCTACCTGGATCACTTGGGCACCATGTTCTGTTTCTATTTACTTGTATGGGTAGATATATATCAGCTACCTGGATCACTTGGGCACCATGTTCTGTTTCTTTTCAATTGTATTGGTAGATATATATCAGCTACCTGGATCACTTGGGCACCATGTTCTGTTTCTATTTACTTGTATTGGTAGATATATATCAGCTACCTGTATCACTTGGGCACCATGTTCTGTTTCTATTTCTTGTATTGGTAGATACATATCAGCTACCTGGATCACTTGGGCACCATGTTCTGTTTCTATTTACTTGTATTGGTAGATATATATCAGCTACCTGGATCACTTGGGTACCATGTTATATTTCTATTTCTTTGTATTGGTAGATATATATCAGCTACCTGGATCACTTGGGCACCATGTTCTGTTTCTATTTACTTGTATTTAAGTAGATACAAAGTCAAATCAGCTACCTGAATTACTAATGACCATGTAAAGGTAATTTTTGCATGTATTTGTATAGGTAGAAACATATCAGCTACCTGAAACTCTATCACTTAGGTACTATGTACAGGTTATAATCATTTGTACAGTAGATACATGTTACCAAAAAACAAATATTCAACCAATACCTATATAAAATAAGGAGACCTTGTGACAACCAAAATTCAACAAGTAATATTGTAAGATGCTCGGAATAAAATTATATAAAAGTTGAACTTTTCTAAATGAATTTCAATCTTAGATAAAGTTTTCTGCAAACCATCTGGAAAAGTGCCGATAAACATGGCAAAAATGTAATAAAATTTGATTAATTAATTTGATGTAATTCACAATAACTTTCATAAATGTGAATTCCATATAAACAAGGAGAATTATGATATGGTTGATAGATATGATTTATATAAGTCACTGGGATACATATATATTTCTTGCTATTTTATAAATGTGTATATAATTAATCAGAATAATTCATCATAGCATACTTCTTCAGAATGACATGCAAACATGTAAAGAACTATCTCAGACTCTTAGAGGCCACGATATCAAACAGTAAAGACGAATATTCACTTTTCATCTTTTTTCATGTTCGTAACCAAACGACTTTCATGGAGAAAAAAACCTTATAAATAGCATTTGCTGTCAAATTGCCTACTAAAATATGCTTCTTCCACAACCTATCTATGTTGGAGCATGCTATTTTCAAAAACAGAGCATTTTTGTTATTAAAATCAGTTATTAGCAGTAATTTTATAAAAAGCCGACAATAAAACTACTGCTTCTGAGCTATTAAAAGTAGCATCAAAACATCTGTTCGGCTTAGCAATACAAATAACCGTTAATAGAAAAAACTTAGTCAAATTACAAAGATGTAGTTCTTCAAGAGTAACAAAGGTTTATTTGTAAAGATGTTGGTCTTTAAAAGTTACAAAAGTCCTCAAATCTATATGAGGGTCTATAAAAGCCACATGTTGAAACGTGGGTCTTAAAAGGTAACACCATTACTTTTTTTATAAGGAACATCTTAAAGAGATAAACCATTGTTAAGATTTTCAACTTCAGAAGTTACACAGATCAACTTGTCAAAAATCAAGTATTCAAAATTTAAGCAAGTCCACATATAAAGGTGTTGGTCTTTAAAATTTACATATGCACTTGTAAAGGTACATAGGTCACCAAAGTAACTGTGGTTAACATATAAAGATGTAGGTCTTAGAAACCACACTGGTCCACTTATGAAAATGAAGGTTACCGAAGTTGTTGTACTCTGCTTTCCAGATGTATGTTTAACTTTATGAGAAATATGAAAATTTATGAGAGCTTTAAGAAATTTTAATACCCATAAAAATATTCAAATATGCACCTAATTGCATGTGTTCTTGCAGGTAAGTAACAGAACTAAATTTGAATAAATGAAATGTATATCATTAAAAGGAAATAAATTGGGAGTGAAAATAAGAATATACCTTTAAGCAAAAATTGTACGTCAGAGGAAAGATGTGTATAAACAGCAGTACAACAGAAAACAAACAACATGCCAGTAGAAACTATATAACTAGGATATTTAACTGATCAACAAGATACGTGTATAATCATGATAGTTTACAACCAGTCCTTTCGGTCATAAAACTTTACTCAGTACGTGGGGTACAAAATTTGTGCTCGAAACACTTAATCCAGTATTAAGATTGGGTGATTTCGAAATCTGAGTGTGATAATAGTACTCAAAATGTTTAGGTCTGGTGAATCTTTAATAGAGTATTCTCCCTTTAGATAATTAATCTTTCAAAGTGTCAACATCAACATTAATTAAGATCAACCTGTATCTTCATACAATTACAGGAAAATAAAATGAAATAACAAATAATCTGTTTTATATCAATTCAATAACAAAAGGCTCCTTCTATGAATATCCAAGCAATTATAAATGCATGATATTTTTTTCAGCTTGATTGAAATGATTTGCCGATCATGAAAGTAAACAGGTTCAACTGCTCTGCACTACCTATAGTAGCACATAAATTTATTAACTCACTGGTCAATGGCTTATAATAGTAACAATGAATGTAAAAAATGGGCTTAGAACTTCCAAACTATGTTGATTTAGACCCTTTAACTGTCCAAAACCTTTCAATTAATTATTCAGTACATATTCAAAATGTACATTAGGGTTATTAGACCCCTGGACATTTCAAAAACCTTTCAATTAATGATTAACTACATGTTTAGTATGCACATTAAGACCCCTCAAATGCATCTACAAATTGATACAGATGCTTCTTATATTAATGTTATGCTGTAAAAAAATAACATAATGAAATAAGAAATAAACAGATGTATTAGATGTAGGGGATCTGAGTTTCCTAATCTGCCATAACAAGATATCACGTCAATATATAATAATAACCATTTTTTCTCTTCCTTGTGTCAGTAGACATGTGGTATATAAATCGTAATTTCTCCATCGATGATGGCTATAATGTATTATCCAGAATGAATTACACCAAATATAACAATATACGGTAATTATAAGACAGAAATCGCTTCTTCTTGCCTCATTGCCAAACAACTGGTGAATGTGAATTTGAGATTAATGAAACATATCAAGCTTGATGTTGAAAGATATATACTCAACAACTATTTCTCTGCAACAAATTAATTTGCACTACTAAATTAGATCTGTAAAGGTCATTACTTCTTTCTGATCAAGGAAAGACTACATCCCAAACTATTATAATAACCTTGTTAAAAACTTGATAGTAAAAAGTATATGTTTGTTGTCAGTTTCTTCAGTATCTTCCAATGCAGTAAAATCTTTATTAGAATATAAATAGTAGCATACAACATTTAATAATAGATAAAACAATAGTGTAAAACATTTAGGGGGCTTCGGTGGCTAAGTGGTCTAAGTAGTCGATCTACTGTATCACTAGCCAGTCAACACTTAGGTTGTGAGTTCGCATCCCCCACATGCCAGTGCAATCGACTCCAATCTAGACTAACTAGGATTAAAAGTTTTCTTATCAAAGGTAGTTGGTTCTCTCCGGGCACTCTGGCTTCCTCCACGAAAATAGCACAATAGTGCTGAAAGTGGCGTTAAACACCAATCAATCAATCAATCATGTCATACATTCTGCCTCAATGTTCTGTAACATGAAAATAAAGATGTTAGGTAAATTAAAATTCAATGAAACAGCAACCCAATAACACAAACAGAAAAAAAAGAAAACGAGGTAAAATCAGTTTTCAATAGTGGACAAGTATCCATACCATGATCAGACATTTAAAAAATTTCCCAGTGAATTCAAAAGTGACTACCAATTGAAGGATTTATATCAATACAAAATTCCTGTGTGGACAACTATCCTAAAAAAAAAAAATCATTAACTTTTTCCTGTTTTATTAAGACAGGAATAGGCATATTTACAGCATTAAACTACTTATGGTAAGAAATCAACCCTTCCTGACCATATTTGTCACTAGAAGAATCCTATATGTTTGTGTTGTTAAGGATTAATCTATAAGAGTGTAATATAATTAACTAAATATATAGCTATGAAAAAGAAGATGCGGTATGATTGCCAATGAGACAACTCTCCATAAGAGACCAAATGACACAGAAATTAACAACTACTGGTACTTTATCATGTTTATAGTGTTTTCGGGTTGTATATTACTGTTTTCCTTTCGCTATTTTTTGGTCATGATTGTGGACATCTCTCTTTGTCTTACAAGTTTTGATTCTCCTCTTGATATTTCCCCCCTCTTTTTTGGTACTGGTTGCTTATAAAACAATATAAGACACCTTTAAAATAATGTAACATTACATGTGTCCACTACAATGGAAATATAACCATTAAAAAATGCAGGTAATTAGAAGTATACGTTTTGTAGCATGAAAAATGTGGTGATTTTATTTCACCACTTAATGTAAATGTAATTTTGGTAGTATGAGACACTTGATGGTTTTAATCCATCATCCAATGTAAATGTAATTTTTGTAGTTTGAAACATGTGGTGATTTAAATTTCATTTCACCACCAAATGTAAGTGTAATTTTTGTAGTATGAAACATGTGACGATTTCATTTCACCACTGAATGTAAATGTAGTTTTGTAGTATGAAACATGTGGTGATTTTATTCCACCACTGAATACATATGTAATTTAGTTGTATGAGACATCTAGTGATTTTATTCCACTAATGAATGAAAATGCAATTTTTATAGTATGAAAAAAGTGGTGATTTTATTCCACCATTGAAAGTAAATTATTTCTGTAGTACAAGAAATGTGATGTTTTTATTTCACAACTGAAAGTAAAAGTAATTCTGTAGTATGAAACATGTGGCAATTTTATTCCACCACTGAAAGTAAATATAATTCTGTAGTATGAAACATGTGGTGATCTTATTCCATCACTGAATATAAATATAATTCTGTAGTACGAAACATGAGGTGATTTTATTCCACCACTGAATGTAAATATAATTCTGTAGTATGAAACATGAGGTGATTTTATTCCACCACTGAATGTAAATATAATTCTGTAGTATGAAACATGAGGTGATTTTATTCCACCACTGAATGTAAATATAATTCTGTAGTATGAAATATGTGGTGATTTTATTTCACCACTGAATGTAAATATAATTCTGAAGTAAGAACATGTGGTGATTTTATTCCACCACTGAAAGTAAATATAATTCTGTAGTATGAAACATGTGGTGATTTTATTCCACCACTGAAAGTAAATATAATTCTGTAGTATGAAACATGTGGTGATTTTATTCCACCACTGAAAGTAAATACAATTCTGTAGTATGAAACATGTGGTGATGATGACATTCCACCACTGAATGTAAATATATTTTCTGCAGTATGAGACAAGTTGAGATTTTGAGCCACCAATGAATATAAATTCTATTTTTGAGGTATGAAACATGTGACAATTTCATTTTACAACTGAATGTAAATTTTATTTTTGTAGTATGAAACATATGGTGATTTTATTTCACCATTGAATGAATGTATATGTAATTTTTGTTGTGATCACATTTCACCACTGAATGTAAATTAAATTTTTTGTAGTTTTATACATGTGTTGATTTTATTTCACCACTGCATGTAACAAAAACTCCTTGATTAATCTTGTTTATAACTTTCTCAATTAAAGTTCTAATGATTTCTTTCAACAACTGACTTCAATTAGACTAAAAGTCTCTTCTGTCTGTTTAAATTGTAGTAAATTTATAATAAATTATCTTTTATGTGGACTGCTTCAGTATTTTTGCTGCACTTTAATTACAAGTTTTGTTGAGAATAATTCAAATTGTTTGCAGTTTTATCTGAACAGTCATCAGAAATAATAAACAGATATAAAAGAATTGTTGTTGGAAAAAAATAATTCTTGTTGTTCCCAATTTCTGTATTAAAATGGAGAATCTAAGACCTTAATACCCATCTCTTGTTTTATTGTCTACAGATATTGTTCCCCTGTACTTGTAAGTTTATTGGTAAAAAAAACCTAAAGCAAAAGCAAATTGGTAAAAGTTTTTTACTTTGGTAGGAAGCTATTAGGGATTTAAATTTAAAAGATCATTCATGAAAGTTGATTATTTTTAATTGATGGATATACTTTGCACATACAAAATTTTTCAAAATTATGATTAGTACCACAGTTACTGTTACTGAATGCTGGTAACAATAATTAAGATAAAGTATGCTATGTCACATGTGGAGCAGAATCTGCTCACCCTTCCAGAGCACCTGAGATCACCCCCATCCCGGTTTTTGGTGGGGAATATGTTGCTCAGTCTTTAGTTTTCAATGTTGTGTTTTGCATTCTGTTCTTTGTCTATCTGCTTTTTTGTCGTTGTCAGTTTGTCTTCGACTTATGAGTTTGAATATCCCTTTGGTATCTTCCGCCTCTCATTTAACCTAATTTTCATTTTTTAACGCCTCTAAAGATAGTTTTCATCACTGAGACTGAGCTTAGTAAAAAATTCATAAATTTATGGATTTGATGTTTTCTTATTTTGTCTCAGAAAAAGAGTACAAGGTATGTTAAAGGGCTTTTATTTCTTTGTTTTCTAATTCACTTTTAAATTCTTTTAGCGCTGAAAGACCACCGAATACTTGAAAGAAACTAATCACTATAATTTCTTTTGTTTGACAATTCTTTCTTTAATTAATAAGGTTAATGATGGTGTTAATATGAGTTTAACGAGTTATTGGATGAGCGGAAACAATCCGTAACAATGCAAAAACATCCTGTACAAAACAAATGAAAAAGCAACGAAAACACAATCTTCATTTAAATAACTTTGATATCTTTCGTAATTATGAAATAAAACAGTTTATATCACACTAATTCAAAAATAATCACATGAACCATCCTCTACATTGACATAAAAACCAGTATACAAAATATTTACTTATATTCTTTCTTCTGTAATACATCAAAATATTTGTATATATTCTTTTATGTTGTACATCAAACAGTCTTTTTACTTCTCAGATAAATTAGATCATTAACATTAATTGAATAATGAAGTGTGAAATGTCGAAAACATATAATCGTCAGTTGTTAATTTGATCAAATTAAGCGATACCGAAAGTGTCAGCCTTAAGACTTATTTTTAATGGTCTGGAAAAACTATTGGGAAATGTTTTTCAGAAATTTTCTTTATCTCTGTTGCATAATAATAATTTTTAAATCAATATATAATATGTCCGATAATTAAAAATTCAGTAGTCACAAAATATAGAACTATGCCTTTTATTTCCCTGAACATAAAGTGTCAAGAATTCTTAAGTTTTTATGTAACTGGAATAAAAATTTGGACCAACACTACAAACCCTGTCCTTGAGTTTTTTAGTGGCAATCCAAATTTCCTGTCCTTTATCACTGTCGACCAACTTCTCAGAACCTACTTATATTGCACCAATTGTTAGCTTTTTCTGACCCTGAATGTGCTTGAAATATTTGCCACAGGACATTAGCAAGCAACAACCTATCAACATGATTATCACCAAGAAACCAAAATGCCTGATAGACCAAGGAAGGACTGATGGGTCTATATACCTCTTAGCACAGAATATAACCAACCACTCTTGATGATTGTGGCAAGGTTTTGTACAAATCAGATTGTGATTCTAGAGGAGATAAACTGTGAAAAGTTATCAATGAGTAGGGTAGGAGGGGATGTCACATCAAATTCCGGAAAAATAAACACAGCATCACAAATAGACAACTTTCG
Organism: Mytilus californianus; assembly: GCF_021869535.1. Classification (NCBI taxonomy): domain Eukaryota; kingdom Metazoa; phylum Mollusca; class Bivalvia; order Mytilida; family Mytilidae; genus Mytilus; species Mytilus californianus. The sequence continues at coordinate 50,479,411 of NW_026262679.1, read as the reverse complement.
AGTTCGTTGCATTTCCGTCAAAAAATTTGGTTTGAGTGAACATCATTCGTGAGTTTAGGGGCATCAACACTTCCTTCCCATGTTGAGCGAGTGGTTGAAAAAATATAATGCCGTATTGCAAGAATTATTCGGCAAAATAAATTCTTTATAATTGATAATCAGCACTGCTGTCATTAGGAAATTATGATTAAGTACCTACGGAACAAACATTATTTGTAGTTTATCCTGCATAATGATGATCACGAAGACGCTTGATGAACTTTAATAGTGCAGGGATACAGGTGATCCCCTCTATCTGGTAAATGACGTCATAAATGCACACATAATTGACGAACTTTTCCGGTGATGGACATAACTCGAAAGTGGTCTATTCTTGAATAAACAAGTATTCTGAGAGTATTGCATTGCAATACATAGTCCCCTACCGGTTAAAAATTCATTGTACAGGAACAAAATGCTAACTTAATCGGTAATTTGTAATATTTTCTATATTAAAAAACTAAGACCATTACTCTGCAAAAAATATTGAACCGGAAAAAAAATTCAAACTTGATCTGTAACTGGTCATGATAAAACTATATACCAAATATCAAATCACTATCTTCAAGCACAAGGAAAAAGTGTGGAAAACTGATTATTTGCGTGAATTTTCTAAGTCCAAGGACCATAACTCTGTAAAAAATCACCAGCCCAGAATGAAATCCGAACTTGATCTGTAACTGGTAAAACTATAAACCAAATATCAAATCACTATCTTCAAGCATGGAGAAAAAAGTGTGGAAAACTGATTATTTGGGTTAACTTTCTTAGGTCCAAGGCCCACAAGTCTGCAAAAATCATCAGACTGAAACAAAATTCAAAATCTGTAACTAGTCATGATAAAACTATTTACCAAATATCAAATCAATATCTTCAAGCGTGAAGAAAAAAGTGTGGAAAACTGATTTGCCAGACTGACGGCCGGGCTGACAGATAGTCAGACAAGACAGACGGATGGACGGAGTGCAAACCTAAAGTCCCCTTCAACTTCATCGGTAGGGGACTAATAAAGTGTTCTTTCCAGGATCCCGAAAAATTAATCATTAATTCTGAGTCTGGAAAAGTGTAAATCCTGAATACCAGCAAAAATAAAGGACCAATCCAAGGACCCAAAAAAGGTCCTTTTGTCCCTCATAAGTTTAAGGACAGACAACAGACATATTTTATAGAAAAAAAACCTCAAACTATACCTTCAAGCTAGGTCTATTAGCTACAAAAAGTATTTTTTATCTTCAGCTTAATTTTCTGCCATCATTACAGCATATTTATTCTGTCTGAATAAGAAGAGATTTATAGCTGACCATAGAAAATAACAGACAATTAGTACAGTAAATCAAATGTCACTGCAATAACTCAAAAAGATCATCAAAATAAATTTATTTTTCTCTTAACCACTAATATGAAAAGTAAGTAATTGGTTCTGTGCAAGTAGTAAATTCAGCAGAAATTCATCAAAGCATTAAAATGGCATTTCATTTTAAGCAGAGATTTAAGAAGCATGGTTTAGAATCATTTCCCTTTTTAAAAAATCTCAAGCTTTATATTCGTTGATAAGGCCACACCAATTTGATTTGTAGTTCTTCGGACAAAAGCTCCAAAAAATATACTTGTTAATGACTTTGAACTAGCTGTCAGTAACTGGGAGTACTCTCAGATCTGTACTTAGTGTCTTTTTATATATATTTAGATATAAAAGTACCTGGCCACTTCCACTCTGTGTTTTTGTTAGATGTATTTCTATTTGTATCCATCTGATGAGTTAAGCCTTTTCAACTGATTTTTAAAGTTCGTTCTTATGTTGTACTGTTACACCACTGTCCCAGGTTAGGGGGAGGGTTTGGATCCCGCTAACATGTTTAACCCCGCCACATTCTGTATGTATCTGCCTGTCCCAAGTCAGGAGCCTGTAATTCAGTGGTTGTCGTTTGTTGACGGTTGCATATTTGTTTTTCGTTCATTTTTTGTACATAAATTAGGCCGTTAGTTTTCTCGATTGAATTGTTTTACATTTGTCATTTCGGGGCCCTTTATAGCTAACTATGCGGTATGGGCTTTGCTCATTGTTGAAGGCCATACGGTGACCTATACATTGTAGTTGTTAATTTTGGTGTCATTTCAGATGCAGTTTAACAAGAGGAATTATGATAGTAGGTAAATGACATATGTTGAATAAAATTTAAATATGTGTGTGTATCCAAAAAAATGCCCCTGAAAAATATTAAATATTTTTTGATATTATAGTTGTTTTCATTATATCTATATATGGTAATGATTGTTTATTGGCTGCTTGATGTCCACTTGGAACTATTAATCCATACTAAGGATCAACATAATGAGTGAGGTGAATATTTCAACAACATCATGAGTAAGATAGTTATTAAGGGGACAAAGTCCCCTATTACGGTAGAAAAATAAAAAACAAAAAACAAAAAAAAATCAAATTTTAAATTTCCCGCAAAAAAATCATTCTACTAATGAACTCAAAAACGTTAACTTTTTTTTCAGACTTTTTTATTTTCCCGCATTTGCACAGAAATCTACTTCCTTCTTCCGGTCTTGTTTGTCATGATACTTTGGGTAAAATATATATTTATCAGTCTAGTAAAATATAGGAAGGAACACAATACCAATTTCATTTTTAACAATTATTAGATATGAAAAAACGTTACCTGATGATAGCGTTTCTTTGTTTACATTGAATATGACGTCATAACTTAAATAACGTTACAACTAAAATCCCTAACAACAGACCCAAAATCGGAAATGTTACTGTATTTCCGTTTCTTTTTTAACATATTTTGAAGTTAAGATATGTTTGAATTAAAAAAAATTATTCATACAGACTTCGTCCCCTTTCGCAGGTAATGCCTGCCTCATATTATTGCTATGCATGTAGGTATCAATGCATTAAAATATTCCCTTAAAATACCTGTCACCACATTCACAAGCATTATTCTGACAGCAAAATACTCTTTCCTTTTGCTCCTAAAAGCTGCAATGCATTTTAAACTCTTTAGCTTGACTAGAAGTGGTTGAACCAATTACACATCCCTAATTATTATGAGCATACCAATCACAATACCACCACTTCGAACATTGGAACTCTTAAATTTTCCCGTACAAAAGAGTTCTGCTTGCATGCCAATAGACTAACAAGGGGATATGGGGTTTCATCAAAATAAGATAAATCTGTGATTTTTTTCAAAATTCATGGGAATTTAATATTAATTTCATCCAAGATAGATAGGTCTATAAAACAACCAACATTGTAGATAAATTTGTACAAAACAGCAGCCGGTGTTTCAAAATTCCACCTAGCAAAGGAGGAGGTCCGGTAAGGGCCGATTTTGGCCTCAAAATTCAGGTTCATCTGATGAAAGATTTTTGACACTTTTTAAACACTTAAGTGTCTACTTCAGCCGATTCAATTACTGTATGTGAAAGATTTGAACTGATTTAGTCATTAAAGTCGCTCAAATTCAAGCTTAAATATGGAAAAACTATCAAATATGCCATAATATGTCACTTTTCGGATGGTTTTTGTCAAAAATGAAAGTGGCCGCATCCGTGTTCATTCTCAACCTTTATATATGTTATGTTTTATCATTAAATACAACTTACATTTAAATATTAAGAATGAACACAAATGCGGCCACTTCCATTTCAGACGGAAACCGTCTAAAAATTAACCAAAATGCTAAACTTTCGAAGATTTCAGTAATTTAGCATGACTTAATGATGCTAGTACCAGATACATGCGCATTGTATTGTCAAAAACTGCCCATATCTATGTAACAGAAGTATTCTTCTTTCCAATAAATAGCTAAAAATTTACATTTTAACAATTTTGAAAACCTGCTATAATTTGGGGCCAAAAAGGGGTCTTACTGGGCCTACTCCTTTGAACAATATAAATAGTCATTCTTTGTAAGAACAATTTTTTATTGGAATAGACTACCAAACAATCTCATGTGTGCCAAGACAGTTAAGAGCTTTAAAACTTCGGTTGCTCTCACATCGTTGGACTAATTTTCCAGCTCTTCCGTTGCCATTGATGCCATATCCTCCTGGCCCTGCAACGTACTTATTCAGATTCAGGTCTATGTCTGTTGAAACAATGATCGAGGATGAAGATGGTTCTAACGAACATTGATGTGATCGTGGTCATTTAAAGACAGATTTCTAATATTTGTCTCCTAGAACAGGTCTTCATAGATAAAACGAGATGCATTTTGGATAACTGTGTGTTCAGTTACTACTTGTCCACGGCAATGAGCTGACACAACTACATGTTGACATCACGATTTTTTACCTTCTATTTACAATTCGATTTATCACACGTGCGTTTGAATCGATTGGAGCAATATATGCACAAGAAAAACGTCTATAATTTCAAGAAGAAACTAAATTTGGAGCGGCATGTGGCCCAAAAATTTGTGGAAGCTGTACTTATTTTTTTTCATTGAAAAGTCAATTTCTCCAAAACAGGAGCGGGAAAATCCAAAGAACTATTTATGAAATTGGTGTGGCCTAATTGAAATATTCATTTGTTTTATAACATTCAACAATATTTTTCCCCTTACAAGTGGTGCCACATGTGGAGCAGAATCTGCTTAACATTCATTAGCACCTAAGATCACCCTCAGTTTTTGGTGGGGTTAGTGTTGTTCAGTCTTTGGTTTTCTGACACACTTAAATGTTTTACAAGCTGATGACCAAAGTTAATATGGTCCTATGGGCCAAGTCAGCTAAAAATAGAATTATTGAAATGAATTTAAATGGGAGATAACTCTTATTAATCATGAAACTAGAGGCTCTAAAGAGCCTGTGTTGCTCACCTGCATCTTCAACAATGGCCACTTTTTAGTAAACATCATCAGTAAAGGGGAATAACTCTATTGAGAGTTAACTGCCAATTTCAAAATAGGAAATAATGGTGGAAATCGTTATTAAAGGGCAATAACTTCAATAAAGAGTCGACTAGTGATTTCGGTTATGTTGAGTTATTTGTAGTTCTTGTCTTGCTTTTTTTGGTTTTAAAAGTTTCTATCTATCTATTATATTTTTTAAGATATTAGGCAAAAAATAAATAAAGGGAAATAACTCTAATAATAGTCGACTGAAGATTTCGACTATGTTCAATTATTTGTAGATCCTGTAGTGCTGATGATCATTTTTGCGTTTTAAAGATTCTATCTATCTATTATAGTTTTTAAGGTATAAGGCAATAATGCAAAAACTGGTTAAAATTGTCATTAAAGGGAGCTAAAAATGAAAAGGGGAATTTGTTTTGTTGGTAATAAGTAAATATCTTCCAGCATTTAAATGTGTTTTGAATGAATTTGACAAACTTGCAACATACACTTAAAATCACAGAGAAAAAAATACTGGAAAATTAATTATCACTTCAATAGACATATTTCTTCCAATTTTCCCAAAACTATTGGCAGTTGATTCAGAATGGCATGAAAGATAATTAATTATAATTTTGTTGGGGTATAATGACAAGGGTTGATGTTTGACAAGTTCTGGATAACTGATTAACACTAGTATATATATATGTCAGATAGTAAAAATCTCCAAGCCAAGATAATTATTCTAGCATGTGTACAAACTATGTTGATTTAGGACCAAATAAATTCTGTATTTAATATACTCAGATGACAGACAGAATAGAATGAAAAATATTATTAGGAATATGTAAATTGCTACTGCAGATTTTTTCATAATTAATCTTTTGTCTACCCAATCTAATTATATTTTTCCATAACAGTAAATTATTAATTCAACATGTATGTTATCACATTCTTTAAAGACATATGGCTTTCGTTTTCAAAATCGTCTTACTGTTTTAAAACATTTTTTTTTTATATTTCAAACTGCAACTGCAAATATTTGACTGCTTTACAATGACATATTGTTAACCTGAATGTTTTTTTTTCTCAACTGAAATAATTACACAGCAGATAACAAGTCAGAAGATCATTCAAAGTTGGTTATCTGCTTAAATCTCTATCAAAATAATTTAAATGATACCTTATGTAACCCATCAATTCAAGTACTATATATGAAAATAAAAAGTTGACCTATGGAAAATAACAGCTTATCAATCCATTTGCCCAATATTCTTAATTTTTTTAAATTCAAATCTGTGAAAAAGGCCAAGGGTCACCTTATTCTAGTGTGGACCTTCATCATTATAAAAGATACACCAACTAACACAAGATCATTTCTATACCATTTGTGCTTGCTTAGATCAGAACCTTAACACAAAACTTCATCAAATTCTCTCGTGCATAACATAAACATGTAAAGGTCAAAGTCACCTAATTTTAGTGTTGACTTTCATCACTTAACAAGTAGCATCAATTGAGCTCATTCCTCAATGATTTGTGGTTGCTTCAATCTGGACCTTTATGCAAAACTAAAGCCATTCATGCATTAAATGAAGGTCAACATCACCTTATTTCAGTGTGGAACCTATGTCACTACCGGTACACATGATGCATAAACTGACAAAAGATCATTGTCTAGGCATAACTAAACCAAGACGGACAAACTAAAGAATGGACAAAAGTCTATATCTCCTCCCCACCTTCTTTGGGCAAGAGGATAGTTATATTGTTTCAGAGAGCCCAAAAATGCATAGGAAAAAATAATTTCAATGTATACATCAAAGAGTCTAAATATATATAACATCATCTTCGTCAGCAAACTGTAGGCCATGACACAAAGAGCTCAAAGGTATAGAAATACTGTCAAGTACTTCGGTTCTTAGTTGAACAATAAACCATTGGTGGTCTTTAGGATATAATAGAAAAAAGAGAAAAGCCATCAAATAATTGTATAGTTTGGCATGTGTATCAACTATAAAGCAATTAATCATATTTTTTTTCTTGCTTGGCAATGTTATAAAGTTATTATATCTGTTTTGTAATTAAATAGTGATTAACGTGAGTTAATCTCTCTTACATATTGTGACAGTCGATAAGAATGTACAGAATCCTTCATAACTACAGGTATTCATTAGAAATATAGTATAGAATCAGGTCAGTATCAATCACACTTTTTGGCGAACATTTACATTTGTCAAATATCAGAGTTGATTCCCTTTACCAACATTGTACTTAGGTTGAGCAGATTAAATGCCACTAGATTAAGAACAATGCATTGTGGGATAGCATCATTTTCTGACTAGAAACACTAGCTTCCAACAAATTTGTTTAAAATTAAGTAAAATTCATTTAAAATATCAATACAAGTTAAAAATCTGTATTAATCAAACATTGTTTATATACAATGTTAAATAAGTTTCAATTTACAATCCATTCTATTAACTTGTTGTTTACAATTTGCCAAAATGCAGTAACTTCAGCCTTGATCAGTGCTGAAAGTTGTGTCCCATTGCCTGGTCCTACTGAGATCAAACAGAGATAAGTCAAGGATCTTAAGCTACCATTTCAAAATATAGATTTATTACCTTCTCTCTATATCTTATTAGCATGTTGACATTATATTGCACAAAATGCAAACACTTTTTTTTTTTTTTTTTTTTTAAAGTTTTAAGTAATTTAATTTTGTGTTATTATATATTTTATTTTGACAAATGATGAGAAAAGCAGTTGTGAGAGAAACTTATTAACAATAACCAGTAGCAACATACAAAACCTCAGAAGAACTTCATAAATATTAATAATATGATAATTAATAATACTCATATATAAATTGCAGTAGTTAAAACAAATCTTTTGATTATTTTTCCTATCAAAAATAATATCTCATTGGAACATTTCAAAGCTTCAGAGATGACATAAAGACTTCATTCCTCTGCTTTGATCCCAGCATGTAAATAAATATGGAATTAATAGTTTATTTATGGACTTAATTACTTCTTTATAGAACTATAAATCTAAGCCACCCTTGACTAATTTACTAGCAAGTATCAAATCATTATATTTTATGAGTGTTTAGTGAACCACAGAGTTATCAAACATACTTTTTGATGGGTCCTAAATTGACCCTTGCCCTCATATAACATCGTGTGGCAATTACCCATCCCCAGGGCACTTTTATCCCCAGACAAAATCCTGTAAAACTCATTGCCATTGGGAATCACGGCAGAGAGAGGCATTGATCTATGACTAATTTGCTTTTATGTTAACATATATCCTGCCGAGATTTCTAATTTCATCCAATAGTCACGGCAAATTTCAATCTCAGACTCTTCCAATGTTGATTAATGTCATTGCTTTGTTTAATTCGTGTTATTTTGCCTGTGATTTGTAATACAATGTGATGATCTTACCACATGTATAAATGTCTATAGTTTCTATAATGTTCACACTTCTGATGTTATAATAATAAGCAGATTTCAAACTCCTCCGTTTACTCAATAAACACCCATACATAACATTAGTATCTCATCGAATTCTATCAAAGACAATCAGGTCATTATAATAGCACAAGTCTTTTAATTAGCTGTTGCTGAAAAATAAAATTAAAAGTACATTTGTGTCTTTTTATACTGTCTATATCCGATGGCTGTTCAGATGATAACAAGCTAATATGCTATCACTACTTCTGGAAAGAGAGTTTACTCTATAATAAACACTCAACAATTAATAGTTTTCTATCAAGTTTAATAGACCACAACAACTGGACCATGATCTAAAAATAAGCTCTTCCCCAGCAATACTAAAAATATTGTCATGCAAAATTGTCATAAAATAAAATCCTGTAAATATTTCAGTCAAGTTTTAAGAAAATTGGTCAAAACAGACTTAGGTTAGTATGCAACATTTCAAAATATGCCTATATTTAATGGAATTAAGTCCTATTACTTTACAATAAACAATGGTCAAAACATATACATGTACATACACTGAGACCTTTTTCCCTTATTAGGAGGGTTTAAGGAGCCAAAGCTAAAATGATATTAAAATCCAATATGATGAATGGTGGTCTCCAATATTTCAAAAATTATGAAAGATATAATGAAAAGTACAAAAGTACAAGGAATTGAGCTTGACACTCATGGAGTCATTTTATAACATTATTATGGAAATACCTGTAGGCAAACAGAACTACCAAGGAACATAACCCCCAAAATTATTTTTTAAACTCAAACAAATTACATAATTGTGTACAAAAATAAATAGTTTAGGGGCAAGCTGAAGCCTGCCTCTGGGTGTAGATATTTTTCGCTACATTGAAGGCCCATAGGTGGCCTTGGCTGTTTTCTGTTCTTTGGTCGGGTTGCTGTATCTTTGACACATTCCCCGTTTCCATTCTCAATTCTATGTACACAAAAATGGTGGTAGTCATGTAGAAATCATTTTAGGATACTTTCATTTGAGTTGGATCAGATTATAAGGTAAACAGTAGCCTACTTTAATTGTCAAGCTTTTTTTTTTTTTTGCCACACACTCAAAACATTTGAATTGGAATAAAACTGTTGAAGCGTTAGAGTTTTGTAAGCCCTCTTTAATAAATAAAAGCAGTTTTTTTGCTCCTAACTTTGTAGTAACTGTATTTTGTAAATGGCCAGAAAATGACTACAAATTAGCCACAGAGACCTCTGGGCAATTCAGTCTTGAAAAATGTCCAGGTAAAATAATATGTAATGATATTATATTAAGATATAAAAATTTTACTTACTATTATAAACAAATTGTCAAGGAAGTTAGGAAAAAAGTTTGAAAAACACTATCTTTCATTCTGAGATATTTAGCACAGCAATTAAGGTTTTGCACTTTACAAAAGTGAAGAATTTCAAATATAAATCAAGGACTTAATTGACTCAGATGTATAATTTCAAGGGAATAGGAAAAAACAAAAAAACATCACAATTACAAGAGAAATAATGAATTTTCTATGAACTTTATCAACCTTAACCAAATTTCTCCTCAGAACATCTTGTTAAAAAATTAATCTATCAAAAAATTATTCCAAGATTCGTATTTTATCTTTTATTCATTCTAATTTATATCATTTTATATGTTCACCATATAACAGGCCACCGGCTTGGCTGTTCACTAGGGATCTAAAACCATGATTATGATTTCACAACACTTATTTATTTCACATATTATTGAAAAATTTACAGTTGATAAGAAATCATCTAGCATTTTGCCCTCAGTTTTGTTTTAAATTATAATTCCATGTATTTTACTTCAATATTTGACAGATTTATTTCAAATTATAGGGTTTACTAACGTAATACACAGGGCGTAATTCTATAAGAAATCCGAAATCTTATCTAATATTATGAATTAAAGGAAGAAGTGCCACCGAATTCACCTTATTCTTATGATAATGCCAATAAAATAGTATAAATTGTAATAAAATTTCTGCCTAGAAACTAATATTTCATTTTATTTGATAGTAAACTTCATATTTTGCAATATTAGATAAATATCTGTACAAATCACATTTAATTCCCACACATAAATTAAAAAAAAAAACTCTTTCATATCTATATCTTATCATTTTAATAAATTTATAATCTGTTTCAAAATGCTGGTTATCATGATTTCCATTTAAATCTTCTTGTAAAATTAAACAGGGTTACCAACAAATAACTACAAAATTCAGAAGACAATTTATTTTTACTTTTTATCTTAGAATACTGAAATTTTATCTTATACTAAAAATTTGACACTTTAATGTTGGCATAAAATGTTGATTAAAATTAAAATATATTAGAAAATAATGAAACTGTTCTTTGCATTGAGTATGTCATAATTTTCTTATTTATAATCAATAAATTTCAAATTCAGTAAACTGATAAACAGTTTAAACAGTACAATGTACCAAGTACTCACCATTAAATTTAATTATTTAATCTGAACTACCTGTTTGTTAAACATTGTTCAAAATCATTTTCCTTTTAAGGGCTGTTCCATAAATACATGTGACCAAGGCTGGCAACTTGAATTTGCCACTATGGGTGAGTGTAAAATAATATGTTGTGCAAGTGAATCCAGGTCTCCAAAATTTCATCCATGGGCTGTTACTCTATTTCACAGTGCCTTCCCATGGTGCCATGTTTGTTTAAGTGGAACAGTGCTAAGCTAACAATCTCTTGATGTCAGTTTTATTGGTAAAGGAAACAAGATGACCAGCGTAAACTACCAACCTTTAGCCAGTAGGTTAGGAAGTAATCATATAACATTGAGATCTAAAGCATCTTAGAAATGTAGAAAATGATATTCAGGAAGATGTTTAAAATCTCCTCTGTCATAGTGATCTGTACAGGTAAATGTTTACAATCCCAGTTATCTGTACAGATAAATGTTTACAATCCCAATTCCCTGTACAGGTAAATGTTTACAATCTCAGTTATCTGTACAGGTAAATGTTTACAATCTCAGTTATCTGTACAGGTCATGTTCACAATCTCAGTTATCTGTACAGGTAGAGTTGACAATCTGAGTTATCTCTACAGGTAGAGTTGACAATCTCAGTTATCTGTACACAATCTCAGTTATCTATACAGGTAGAGTTGACAATCTGAGTTATCTGTACAGGTAGAGTTGACAATCTGAGTTATCTATACAGGTAGAGTTGACAATCTCAGTTATCTCTACAGGTAGAGTTGACAATCTCAGTTATCTGTACAGGTAAAAGTGGACAATAACAGTTATCTGTACAGGTAGGGTTGACAATCTCAGTTATATGTACAGGTAAATGTTTACAATCTAATATAATCTGTACAGGTAGAGTTGACAATCTGAGTTATCTATACAGGTAGAGTTTACAATCTCAGTTATCTCTACGGGTAGTTGACAATCTCAGTTATCTGTACAGGTAAATGTTTACAATCTAAGTTATCTGTACAGGTAGAGTTGACAATCTCAGTTATCTGTACAGGTAAATGTTGACAATATCAGTTATCTGTACAGGTAAAGTTGACAATCTCAATTATCTGTCCATTTAAATGTTTACAATCTCAGTTATCTGTACAAGTAGATGTTGACAATTCAAATGATCAGTACAGGTAGATTTTAACAATGTAAATGAGCTGTACAGGTATTTTTTTGACAATTCAAGTGATCTGTACAGGTAGATGTTGACAAGTAATCTCATTCTGTAAAGGTAAATGTTGATATTCCAAGTTATCCATAAAGACAAACACTCAAGTGATTTGTACAGGTAATTTTTGACAATCTTCCATAGACATCTTTTTACCAAAGAGTTCCAAGTTTTCTGTACAGGTAGATGTTGACATTTGTAGCAATCTGTACAGGTATATGTTGACAATCTTAAAAGATTACTCTGCATTCAAGGCCCCAATGATGTTTACAGGTAGAGGTTGACCATCTGTCTAGATACCTCTGAGGTCCAAATGATTTGTTTAAGTAGATGTTTGCAATCTACCTGTATCATTCTACCACTAATACTCCATCATATGTACAGGAAGATATACACTGATCAACTTCACAAATCACATTGCCATCAAGACTCAAGGAGGTACTAAATTTCTCTATATGGAAAGTTCTGTTCAAATGTTGTTGAATTAATGATTTGCAGAGGAAGTCACTAGTATATGTGATCTCACATTGCTATGCTTCATTAAGTATCCCTTCTTTAAGGCTGTGGTGTAAGGGTTTTTAGAGGCCAATTGCTTACTTAGGATGTTGGACTAGAGATACTTGAGCAAAAAAATATATCTTTGTTTAACTTGATGGTCTATATGTCTTGTGCTAGGAACTGGAAGTGTTCAGGTAAAAGCTATTTAAAAAGTTTGAGAGTCTTCCAAAGGAAGACATAAAATAGCAGCACAACTTCATGTCCTGTACAAGAATCTAAGAAACTTTGATTGAATTCTATCAACTTGTTTCCAAGAAGTTGTTGATTAACAATTCAGCATATGATCTTCAATCATAAACTTATTGTTAAAATTCCCTTTTATAAAGTTTTTTAATGCCGCATACATATTTCATTCACTCAATCACGCAATATAAAAAAATAATCAATTACCATTAAACTTCATTTAAGATGCATAATATCATTAAAATATTTATATCTCGTGACTGAGGAATCTGAAGAAGTTTGAAAATGAGAGCAGTAGTTTTATTAAAGGTAGCTATTAAGACGGTAAAACTCAAAATAACACAGCATCACTGGTATCGAATCCAATTTTAGCTTTTTTTAGTTTTACCTTTGTCTCAAAATAAAAGCATAAACCTTACCCTAAGACCAGATGGAAATAATTAAGTGAAATAATAGGAAATATAATTAGTAATATATATAATCCCCTTCTATAATCCATCACTATAGCGCTATATAAACTGTGATTGCTGACAGCCAAATAAATTGGCTAGTCCTTATTTCATGCTTCAATAACATAAGAATTTTATCATTTGATGAGAATTAACATTTCAGACAATAACGGCAGCCAAAATGTAACAAAGTATGGCTCGAATTTCATTTTATAATGAATGAATGACATGTTTTTTCTACATGATAAATAATATAAGGCCTTCCAAATTGTTTCTTTTTTTGTTGTTTCCCATAAAAACAAGGCTTAATGAAAATTTACTGTCTTTTCTTGCAGTTCAATAGCATTTAAAGCATAATGCATCTTCTCTTTAATATTTTACACAAACTCTTTCTTGCTGATAGCTTTAGCTTGCAGCAGCGTAGAAAAACAAAGGAAAAAATAGCAAAAATCAAATTTTCATTTACTATTTAAAAGCTTATAAACCAAAAAGGTTATAGGAATATAAAATAATAAGATGTGGAATAATTGGCAATGAGACATGCAGCAATAAGTAAAACACAACTATAAAAGGCCTGGACATGACAACAGGAACCCTGAACTGATCAGACACGTTGACATATTGTACTGACATGCTGAAGAATGTTCATTTACCTTTACATGTCTTTTTAATTTAAGTGATTGTGTTCCTGTTTCATTGAGGTAAACCTCACATCTCCTTAAAGCATACTAAAATTTAATTTGCTGACATGACTGAAAAGACTAACATTTGCAAGATTGCAAATGGTCAGAAAGTTTTGAAAAGACGGCAGAGTTGACCACATATTTTTGCCTAATGCATGTTACTGCTATCATGTTACATGAAGCTTCATATCACCACTGTAGTATACAATTAACTTCAGCACTATTGGCTATTTAGTGGTGTGCAGTTTTTATTGGTGTAGGAAGCTCGAGTGCCTGTAGAGAACCAGGAACTTTGAAGGGTCCCTGCAGGGTTCAAACTCACAACCTCAGTATTGACCATGCAGGGTTCAAACTCACAACCTCAGTATTGACAGGGTAGTTAAACAGTAGATGAACTACTTAGACCACTCAAGCAGCGGGGACCCTTCATTTTTAGAAGAAGTGTAAATCCATGATAAATATAGCACAATTATTACAGCTATCAGTCTTTAAATGATATTTATAACAATATATGTTATTTACAGCTATTTTCTAATTGGAATAATGTCATCTTTAATCAAAAGCTCTCATAAGTTTTTTATTAGTAATAAAATGAAGACAATTAATGAAGAACTATCATTTGGACACTTTCCATTGTATAACTCAAGCTGTGAAATTGCTCCCAAAATAAATGTATTTACCATAAATTAGGTAAAATTATGTTCACTCATTGTTGGCAGAATCATGGATTTTTATTTTCAGAATTATTTTTTTATGCCCTTGGGTTGCTGTCTCATTGATGTTTGTGGTATTATCTCATAAAGTATTCCATCTGACACAAGAAAAATCTAAATTATGTAACTTCAATATGACAGTCTTTATTTCTTTTGACAATATATTTCTTACCTGCTGACATAAATATCCCACCAGAAGGAAACATCAAAACACTTTCTACTGGATGACCATGGTTAACAGACATTGCACAATCTTGTGTTCTGGTATCCCACATCTTTACAGTATGGTCATATGAACCTAAAATGACATATTTATACTTCAAATGTGTTGTGTCAAAAAAATGTAATGAATGAGTGAAGGCCATTTATCTTAGAAGTGAACTTAATTATTTGACCTGAATCAATCAATGAATTGTAAATTATAGGTTAAAGTGACCTAGTTTTGTGGAAGGCTGTTAAAAGGCTTTGAAAAAGGCAACTTTAGGAATCTAAAAATGAATTACACAACATGAAATGAAGTTTAAAATGTAGGGCTGTTCGAGGAAAATTTTTATATTACCTATGCCACATTTTTCAACATGCTACCAATATATAATTGTAGGTCATATAGTATCACAAATCTGAATTCAGATATGACACATAAAATATGTCTGAGTGATCTCCCTTTGTGGGATGCTGCTACACTCCCCTGCATGCATCCTTACACTAATTATATGACATGGTATCCAAGACCAGCACATGTAAGTAGAACTTAATACAAATCAATGAAGTGTTAAATGTAGGCCATTGTGACCTACATTTTTGTTGGAGCCTGTAATACTTCCTTCTATTTTTACATTAAGTTATATTATTGGAAGCCACTATGTAGATTAAAGAAATGCATTTGGACATAACTTATATATCTAATGTATGTTCATACCAAAACTGATTTTTAAATAATCTATGTAAGACAATTAGAAGACATTTCAATGTCTGAAAACTATTTCTGAATGAACACATGCAATAATTCATATGAAGGTTAGAAATTCGAAATTTTTGCAGTTTTTACCATTTTGGCAAGGGAATTACTAATTTGTGGCTGTTTTAATTGACCAACAATAGTTAGTCACTCACCTGTGAGAATAATATCTTTACTTGCCAAACTTGCCACACCACATCTTACATAATCCTGTCAATCGAAAAAGTTCAAAGTTAAACTCCAGTGTGAATATAAGCAATGAAAATAAAAAAGTAAAAGTATTTCAAATGCATTTACCAACTATTTATACATGTGATGAAAATATTCCATTAATTTAGAAATTCATGCAATATTTTTAATCATGTGAAAAAATTTGGAATATTGAACTTACCAATATAACATGTGCATAAATTGCATTTGTTAACCTTACATTATCATTGGTCATCAAAAACCTGCTTAATACAATTCATACAATATACAGCTTCTACTTTTTTGCACATTGCAAATACATATTTGAATATTGACAACTCAAACTTTCAGAAAAGGACACTGATTATCTAGCATTGCATCTTTTTAATAAGTTCTCTAATCTTCATTGAGGGGCCTCGGTGGCCGAGTGGTCTAAGTAGTTACTACTGTAATCACTACCCAGTCAACACTGAGGTTGTGAGTTCGAACCCCGCTCGTGTGTGTGCACTCGACTCCAATCTTAATTGACTAGGATTGTCAGTTTTCCTATCGAAGGTCGGTGGTTTTCTCCGGCACTCCGGCTTCCTCCACCAATAAAAACTGGCCGCCACAAAATAGCCCAAAAGCGGTGCTTAAAAGTGGCGTTAAAACACCAAAAATCAAAATCATCTAATCTTTATTGTGTATAGTCTTCACCAACCAAGGTGTAGAATGTGTGTAAACTCTTTCATAAAGTACATGACAGCAAGGATAAACACTTAGTGCTGCCTTGCTGACATAAAACCAAGGATATACGTTTGATATTGCCTATACTTACAAACAATAAAGTATTTGACAAGATTGCCTCTGAAATCATCAATCTGATATTTCTTTTTATCTCTTAATGAGAAAGTGTATCTTAACATCAACCCTAATTACCAAATTGAATTAAAAATTTACTAACTCCTGCCAAATATCATGGCCCTGATGTGTTAACAATGTTAAATATGTCTACCTTTCTGACACAGACAAAAATTTAATTAACTTCATATCCAGAAATATGTTAATCTTATCTTGGATAATTTAACTAATATCATAATGGCCTCCCTTAATCGACCCATGAATTAAGCTTTCATCAGATCAAAATTACCTTTTATTAGGCTGCAAAAATATTTTCATGGTTTCTGCTCTAGGTTCTTCTAAGCATTTTCTATCAGAGGAATTTGGATGGCAAACTTATTAATCATAAGCAAGCTAAATGTCAATATACAACTGATTGAAGTTTGAAATTAGACAAATTATTTCTTGAATACATCTAGATGTCTTTTGGCATTTTTGTGTTGTTGGGTTGATGTCTCATTGATGTAGACCCCACACATAGAAAAAGATGTTTAGACTGATAATCTGGCAAAGTGACACCATGTCAATAATACATTTAAATGGCAAAAGGCTGGTAAGGTGGTAACATGGCAACATGCTGAAAATGAGGGAAACAAATTATTTGATGGACTGGCAATCTCACAAAATGGTGCCAAGTACATACTTCCTTACAAAAACATGCTGAAATTGTGGTTACATAGATACAATCACTGTTGCAACACAGTTGTGACAAAATGGACAGAAGGCAACATACTAGTAATTGTGGTAAGGTAGCAACAAAATGACATAGTAGAAAAATGACAATAGAAACATTTATGTGTTAACTGCACAATAACACTTGGTGTAAGCAAGCTACAATCATTCAATCAATCTAATCAATAATCCTGTCCTTTTTACCTTGAATGTGACATCACCAAATGAGATTTGTAACCTGATTTTTATTTTCCATGGCATTAAAATAAGTGCCACCGTCTAGTTAAGCAAAAAATCACTAAACAATCAGGTGCACCTGTGTTCAATCCAATCCCCCTATTTTTGGTGAGGTTAACGTTGCTCAAATTAAGTGTTCTATGTAGTGTTTTGAAGACTGTTTTTTCTTTGTCTTTTTTATAACTTTTGGCCTTGGTATTGTCATCTATCATCAACTTATTGTTTATGACTGCCTCATTGTTATCTTCTCCTGTTTTAGGGTTTTATGCCCAACCTAGGGGCATTATGTTTTTTGGTCTGTGCGTCCCTTCGTCCGTCTGTCCCGCTTCAAGTTAAAGTTTTTGGTCAAGGTAGTTTTTGTTGAAGATGAAGTCCAATCAACTTGAAACTTAGTGCACATGTTCCCTATGATATGATCTTTCTAATTTTAATGCCAAATTAGAGTTTTGACCCCAATTTCACGGTCCACTGATCATAGAAAATGATAGTGCGAGTGGGGCATCTGTGTACTATGGACACATTCTTGTTAGTTTTGTATTTAGAACTCAGACATTTGATAAGGAAATAACAACTGCATTGAGAGATTTATCCCATGAGAATGTCACAACAGACAAACTCACAAACTTTGAATTCAAATGAAAAAAATATGAGGAAATAATAAGAAGCCTTCATGTATAACTTTTGTAATTTAAAATATAATTATAATGTAATCTTAATTTTTTGAAAAACTAATTTTGTTAATTTGAAAAAGCAAATAACTGTATATTGTCCTACAAATGAACAGAAGCTAATCTTTAACCTAATGACTCTATCTAACAGGATCTTGATATGTAATTATCCTTAAGAAAATAACAATAGATATATAAGTAATGTGAAAATCAGACCACACTATCATCAAATTATTTGTTTATTATTGACAGACATAAAATTAGCTTTGTTGATTAATGAACAGATTGGGGAGGTTAATTCATTCAATCTTCAGGTGCTGATATTTTCTCTTCCTCTGCCCATTACTCAATGTCATTTTCATAGCTTAGATTAATCAAAATCCAAAAACTTTCGTCTTATTTCCTTTTTCTTGGTCCATCTATATAATTAACATTAATCACAACTCTATAAAAAACATTTTCCATTTATTTATTTATTTACTTTTAATGTTATGTTACTTTTTAACTTATGTTTTGCAAAACTGAAAAGTTTTCATGATTTATTTTCAGGATTCCAATGTGAGTCAAGTACTATAAGTTCCTATCCCTAATGATATAATCATCTAGTGCAATCAAGTCAAGTTATAAATTTAAACATTATTTTTTTTTTCAATTTCCAATGTGGTCTAAGCTATTCACACAATAAAACTGCTCAGCAATGTTCTAGAACTCCTAGGTCACAATCTACTCATGGAAAGTAAAAATTTATAAAAGGTTACACAAAAACCTATGTTTCAACTCTTAATACGTCATTAAAGTTTTCAAATTTTATCAAGTATCATATGCATAAAGGTTATGCAAAAGAGTGCTTTCATCCCAGTAATAAACTAAGATACTAAACTAGAAATCCACCTCAAATATCAGGGACTAAAAAAGGTTCTTATCTCAATTTTTCTTTATTAGTCCAAAGGCCATAACAACATCAAATTACGTCAACCACAACAAAAAAGCAATTCATTATACCCTTACGTAACGAATATCACCCCAATATCTGCAAAAAGTGCTAACTGTACAGGGTAAAACACCACCTCCGGGTGCGGTATTTTCTCGCTGCGTTGAAGACCCATTGGTGGCCTTCGGCTGTTGTCTGCTCTTTGGTCGGTTTGTTGTCTCTTTGACATATTCCCCATTTCAATTCTCAATTTTATTATAAACAAGCATTCTGAGAGTATTGCATGGCAATACATAGTCCCCTACCAGGTAAAAATTCATTTTACTGGAACAAAATGCTAACTTGTTCTATAACTTGTCATGGTGTAAACAAAAAGTAAATATCATGTCAATATCTACAAGCATGACTATAAAAACAGTGTGGAAAACTGATTATATGAGTGAAAATAACATTAGATATGATTAATAGTTCTCTAAAATTAGATATGATGTAATACAGTGTATATCTATTTTCAAATTATAATCAAATATAATTAATAGTTCCAAATATTTTTTCTTTCATTTGTCACAAACTAATATAGATTTGTAACTTATCTATAAAATGTAAACAACTTTTATCTACACAATGTAATGTATTGAAATATATACATTAATAAAAATAGATTATTATCTAATTAAAGGATTTCTCTTCATAATTTTTTTTTTATATATATAGCATTCAGAAAATTAGTTTATACTAAATAACAAACAAACCTGCCAAAAAATTCTTCAAATAATTTAACAAAGAATGTCTTTTAAAAAATGAGTTATCTCCCTTTGTACAGAAATATGGTTTAACATAGTACTCTAACATTAGATATGGTCCAGAGTTATGGTCCATAACTCTAGACTAAATCATCAGACCAGAACAAAATTCGAACTTGATCTATAACTTGTCATGATAAAACTATATACCAAATATCAAATCAATATCTTCAAGAACGAAGAAAAAAGGTGTGGAAAGCTGATTTGCAGGACTGACGGATGGACAGACGGACAGATGGACAGACGTACGGACGGACAGACGGACAGAGGGACGGAGTGCAAACCTAAAGTCCCCTTCAACTTCGTCGGTAGGGGACTAATTAAAGGGCCATCATTAGATCAAAAACCGGTCAAGAAGAAAAACATGTAAAGGCTATCTGTAAAGACTTATAAAAGAACTATATACTAACAAAATGTAGAATGAGCTAATGCTCAAAATTTATACTCTCTTTCTTGCTTTTGATTGAAAGAAAATACTTTTACCAAACTATATGGAAGCATACATCAAAAAGATGATAAGCAAACAGTAATATTAGTAGACATCATATTCATCAATGCATATTCATCAATGAAAAGAACATACTTGTATGCTGCAAACAGGAAGTTAGTAGATAAGGGACGATCTAAAAATGTGTCACCCTCTATAGGTTACTAATATGTGGATCAGCACCAAATATTGAGATGCTCTGATATGCAACTGCTGGTCAAAATGAGATGAAATTTCTTACATGTGCATCGGAGTGAAGAAAATGCTTGTATGTAACATATATTGAGTGACAGATCTGAAAATGTGTCATACAGTCAAGTTTAGGCTATGGAAGTTTGATACCAAGAAGTTCTGTAATTGCTGAGAAAAACATGACAGAAGTGTGTTACTTTATAGCAGGGGTATTAAGATCTATTAAAAGGCTGGCAGGAATCTCATCAAAGATTAAAATTCCTTTGTTGCACACCCCAAACACATGTTCTATTTATAGCAATGTCTGCCATGTTGGTTAAGGTTAACAGGATATCAGAAACAATTCTGATAACTAAACACATTAGAATAAAAAGTTCCTGTTTGATTCTAAAGCCTCTGTTGGTTTCTGAATTGAAGAATTGAAGACAGACCTTGGATGCTAATGTGTTACCACAAAGGCTCACATAGGTAATTTGGGCCTAAAGTGCTACTGCTGAAACTAGAACTGCATGTGGAGCGGGACAAATACAAGCAATATTACTGAATATTATCAAGTTTTTCTATTTATGTTTAGGAGGCATAATTCTTGAAATGCTGGGGTGAGTGTGGTACTCAATACAGAAATTATAATATGTGCAGCAAAGTTGACACATCATAATCTGTAATCGTCTTTAATTTGGTTTAATTGGACAAAAGATTCCAAGTTGTTTTGGATAGACAGATAGGCTGATTCTAAATACTCACCAAAACTTTGTTTGCAGGAGGAATAAAAACAGTTAGTAATTTATTATAAACTGTTGACACAGAGATATGTCTCGCCTATCAACATAAAATTCAGTAAAAAAGACAATCTGATGGACAGCAACATTGCTTATTAATTCAGTCACAGGACCATGATCTAGTGGGCAGGGCCTGAATATGGTCGACAAACTGAGATATACAGACAGTAATATAACTTTAATAGAAAATATCGTTGTTTAATGTAAGTAGTTCTTATCAATATAACTTAAGCAGAAAAACTTAACATTTAAAATTGCTAATTAATTCAAAGTCACTGGACCATGTTCTAGGGGGCAGGGCCTCTAAATAGTCGTCAAACTGATATGTACTGATAGTAATGCAACTTTATAAAAAATATCATTGATTTATCACAAGTAGTTCTTATCAAACTGACTTAAGCAGAAAACAGAGCCGTCACTGTCGCCGGAAAAGCAATCCCTATGTCTCGCTTTCTGCAACTTTCATCGCAGGCGAGACAAAAACTAAAGGATATCTTTCCATTCAGTGTCAAAATTTCTTGGTAGAAAACGTGTGGGCTATTATTTAAACGATTTTGAAAATTCTAATTAATATCTTTTTGTAAGTATATATATATATATGCTCAGTAAATGTTTTTTTCTGATACATTCTATTCTTATACATTCTATTGCTAATGCATTTTTCAGTTGAAAGTGAAATCTTCAATAAACAAAAATTTGTCATTTGGCAGACCTAATAAAAGATAATTAATTCTTTTTTTCTGTCAAAATGAATGGCAATTATCCCTGTACCTACATCAAATCACGGCAAATTCGTTATACCTCAAAAATATCTTTTCATTTCTCAAAACTTGCCAAAGACATTCCTAGACTTCATTAAATTACGGGCTTTGTTCATTTCATCTTGTTAAAATTTCAGCCAAATCATAAAAAGCTTCAATAATAAGAGATTGCAGTATATAAAAGTATGGCCCCCATCAAATCTAATTTGTAACTCGTCATATAAACGTTTGCTAACTAGTTTTTGGATTAGATATCACAAACAAATTGATCACTGCAGCAGCAAAATATTTTGTTTCAATTAGTATTTACTGATACGGTGTGAGATAAAAGTGATACATTGGTTTCTTTCATTTTTCTTTATTTCCAATCAAGTTTTTTTATTTGTGTTGTTTATGATGTACATGTGAGATGGGGGAAATAAACATATTAGAATTAGGTGATAAATGACTTAAAGACATCCAAACTCATTAATTTCCATGCGCAACTCTTTACCGTCTATCAGGGGAACTGGCAAGAGAGAAGGGATGAATGAAAGATATGCATTTCCAAATCATTTCTTCAAAGAAATCAATTGTCTCATGTTAATTCCAAATTTCAAATTTCTTAAATAAGATAAAGATTCTTTAATTAAATTTCATTTGACGATGATTTTTTCCTACTTTCTTCCCTCTCTCATAACTATACAACTTATAACTTATATACTATAATAGACTACACAATTAATTTCATTTTTTTGTTATTACATGTACATTTCAACATTAATTATCAAACAGAAATCAAACTTTTCAGCAGTAATTATTTAATAGAAAACAAGCCACAATCTGACATTTGCCGAAGCCATAATAATTTTCTAGTTAATAATTCTGAATCTCTGGCTTAATTCAGCTTAATGGTGCTTGATTGAAGTAAATGTTGAAGGTATGTTTATTTCAACATGTGGCACACAATTTAATATCTATTTATATCAGAGGTAATTAAAGGTACATTTCATGTAATTACAGACAAATTTATGTAATCAATTTAAAGGTTTGTTGACTGTAAATTATGCTTTTGATAAAACTACTTAGCTACTTTTTTTCTTGGGTTGTCTCAACAGACATTTCTCTAACACATAAAATAGAAAAGGTTTGAGGTTGCCTTTAATGCAATTATAAATCTTGACACAGCATTCCAGAACACTTCAGCTCCGAAGTCAAATTTACAGTTTGACATTGTAGTTTATGATTATAGCTAGATTCCCTGGATATAAGTTAATTTTAACCAATTTCAATCAACAATTTAATGGGATTTTTTCAATATAATAGTAAATATAAGTTCCATGTCTAAGAATTCCTGCATAGGATCAGAACAAAGAAATTGTCCCAAGATATTTTTCCGTCTTTTCTTTATACAGACAGCAATGTGTAATATTTTAATTCTTTTTCTTAAGATTTGAACATTTGATTTATTTAATGTTTAGTTCTCTTTCTGTGTGGAAAACACAACTTGGGTCTATTGGTTATGGAGGAAAAGACTTTATTTTAAGTGAATCACTTATTGTGAAAAATTTCTGAAAACACCATTTGGAAGCAACTGCCAAAGGGGTCTGATAAGATATTTCAAAACCATTTCTATAATACATGTTATCTTATATTCTGATCTTTTAAAAAAATTGCTTCCTTCAAAGATCTTCAAAATGCAACAAATGATCTCTTTAGAGTTATTCCTCCAAATGTTGCAGAATGTTCATTAATATAAATTGGCTGATAAACTGACTTCCTCTTTCCCAGCTTATATGGTCCAACCTTTACATTTATGTAGTCTACAGTAAAGAAGCTTCAAGCATGTAATATTTGCCACTGGACATTAAACACTTATCCATCATCACCAAATTATCAAAGTTCTTGATTAGTTACATCTTTAACAAACAACTTGAAAGGACAAAAACCAGCTGTGGAAATACAATTTATGTATTCATACATGTAAAATCAGATACGATACTCTTCTCTAAAGAATCAACACCCGCCTGGGGCCCCTGAGATTTATTAGATTCCCTGTCAAGGGTAAAATAAAAATATAAAAATTTGATAGCAGGAAGCTGCCATTTATTAAAGTGTATCAAAACTTTGTTTTATTAAAACATTGTCAGATTGACTTAGCCTAAGTGGGGATCAAGCTGTGAGAAAAATCTGTTCCAAAAGTGAAAACACTTGAAAATAAAACATTATTTCCTGCACATATCAAAATAAAACAATCATAAGAGAACCTTTCTGACCTAAGTGGAATTATGGTTTTGTTTAAATATCAAAATGAATTTGAAAGATTTAAGTCTGAGTCCCCTGGGGTGCATACTTTTACCATTTATATATCTGGAAAGTATAGAATTATGTTTGTGGAATGCAAGGTTTTATTGAAACAAAAACTTATAAACCAACCCTCCCACTGTAATTGTGAAATATGCTATTCTGTTATAAAATTTAAGTGGTGAAAATGCCACATTAAATCATGAGAAATGTATTGTGTCAAATTCTTCTGAGTATATAATGAAATAAACAATAATAGGGTACCAGTACTTTTCTGTTGTCATCTTAAAAATTTCATTCATTGTAGTAAAAAATATTCAAACTATTAGTGTTTGGATAAATTGTCATTATTCTCACAGTAAAATAGACTCTAACATAGCTCTGATATCCTGTAAGGATCCCACAAATAATACTAATGTTGAATAATCCTCCAGCCCAAAGAATTTCTACTGCAGGTTTTCTAAGGAATTTAAGGCACACCTCTATTAATTCATTTTTAAAATAACTGAACAACCAACCAATTTAGTTCCCACCCACCCTCTTATAATGTCACAGCATCAATGTTTTTAATAACTTAACTAAAGAGCAACATGGTATCTCTGACCAAAATTGTCTTTAAAGTGACCATTCAATAGTAGAAATAAACTGATCCTACACCATGTGACAAGTTCTCTAACAGCCTGCTATTAATAATTTATTATACTTCATGTCAAAATGCCAGATTTTGATTGGTTAATACCAGGGAGACAATTTACTCTATCCTAGTATGGCAAATACTCTATTAACCTTCACGGAGACGCTTGATCAAGTGTGCACTTTATTAAATACGGATGGTTGTTATGTACAAGACATCATATTTTATTACTATGAATTTGAAATTTATTAGACAGTAACAACAGAACATTCAGTATAATAAATTAAATAACACATATCTGAGAGTGTGATAGAGCAGATTGTAACCCCTCGAAAAGACATTGTCAACCTTGGCTTTGCCTCAGTTGACAATGTTTTCTCGGGGTAACAATCTGCTCTATCACCCTCTCAGCTATGTGTACCAGTGTACTTTTAAAACTTGTATAAATTGGTTAAAAAGATGTATACAGTGAAGCGGCATTTAGCCTACACAAAAACCTGCATGGCTCACCTTGATTCGAACCAGGTCATGCATGTGATTAGCAGGAATTGTGGAACTTATATATAGAGAATCCTGAAATAATCATATCAATTCGAAAAGATCTGACCTTATAATTATGATGAGAAAAAGTTTGAAAGCTGACCAATTAGAATTATGAATTTAACCTGGTTACCATGTCTATTAGCCAGTATGCAAAAAATGAGGAAATGCTGGACCTTCCATTCATTTTTCCTGTCAATTTTGGTTTACTGGCTACAGACAATGGATGTCCCTTTAGTAGCAATAGCTAATGCTAGTCTGTTGGACTATGCAAGCTTTATGGACAAACTAAAAACCTTTTCTGTAGAAGAACAGACACAAATTTAAACATACAAATTGGGAACAGAGAATTTCAAAACCTCCACAAACTTGGCTACAAACAGCTTGGTTACTGAAGAAAGAAGAAGGTCTTTTATTGTGTTTTATTGCTATTTAGAATTTCTAATTAGAAATAGCATAAATTTTGTTTTGGGTCACAAGACCTATCTTTTCTCAAAGTATACCAACAAGGAACAATTCTGGTTAAATTTAGATTCATGCTGGTCTTGTTGTTTAATACTGTAGTTCTACAATTGGCTCCTCCTCTTACCACAACTCAAAATTTGATTCTAAAATTATGATTTGATAGAGAACTAATAACCATTCTTTGCATTACTGGTTCCCTGCAATGAAGAGCAATCGGTGAGATGTAAGCATCCAGGTAAACATTCCACTTTAATTAAAGTACACTACTTAATTTCTTTGTCTTTAAAATACTTCTTACAAAATTTCATTATAAATCTATATATAGTTGTTCAATGCATCTCAAAATGATATCAATTCAAATTGAGATCTTTCTCTCACCACTGATCTTAATAACAACGAACCAGCAATACTTACCCAAAAGGGAAATAACTCATATCTCACTAGTTTTTAATCCTAACTTCAAGCTTTCAAGGCTGACATTTGTGAAAGGGTTCAAAACCAAGATGGTATGTCAACTACTTGTATAGGATGTGTGTAGTGTTTACCTGATGGTCTTTGTATGATATGAGTTGATTTTCAGTAGGAATGTCCCACAAACAAACACTGTTATCATCTGAACCAGAGAACAAATGGAGTCTGTCCGAGAGAAACTTGGTCACATGTACTGATCTACAATTATAAATAGTCAATGTATGCACTCTGTTGGTATTTTTAATCAGTAAAGTATTGCAAATTATGGATTATTGGATTGGAGAAAAGGTGAGAAAATATTGGAAATCTTACCAATTATTTCAAATCACCAGTATTTTCATTTCAGTTTACAAACATTGCAATTATGCAAAATCCTAAAGATTCTAGGATGATGAGTTATGTCAAGTCTGATAACATACCCTTTGTGACCTTTAAACACTCTAAGTAAGGACTTTCCATCAACATCAAATAGTTTAACTTCACCTCCGTCACCACCAGCCACCAATAATCGTCCATCATCTCGGAAGCTACCACAATGTGCTTGTTCTCTAAACCGACTAATCGTTTTTACAACTTGTAATGATTTGGGGCTGTATATTTGTACCTGCAAAAAAATATTTCAATGAACTCATATTTAAAGGATTATAACTCAAAACTGAGCAAAATCTTCCTTCCATAAAAATAAATATATGCATTTACATATACTTTCCTATATAAACAAGTCTAAATTGAAAACTACGTTCAAACCTATGATTGCGTTGGATAAAAAAATCGCAATTTTTATACGTGTGCATGCAAAACAAATTTCTTGTTAGAGGGGTCTAAATACAGCACAAACAACATTATCCAAAAGACCAAAAAAGTGAAAAAGTATATTTTAACAAAACGCATTTGACTAGCAGGTCGAACAACGGATGTTCTTAAACCCTGCTGACTGCCATAGTGATTGCCAAATAAACGGATCACCAGATGTAAAAATGGCTCTTAATTATTAAGTTAATACCAAACAGAAAACAATAAACTTGTGGAAAAGATGGTATACCGCAAACATGAGGTTCCTATATAGATATAATAATAATAATATGCCTTCATGATCAGGTATACTGTTATAGGATGTCTTTTATTTGGTGTAACAATTTTACAGAAACATTAACAAGCTACTTTCATAGAATTGGGACCATTCAGAGCTTGACATATATATATTATACAGACACCTGAATATTGTTGAAGACTGTACATGTACACTAACATGTTTGTAGATGGATCAAATCTGCAGATATAATTTTTTAACTACAATACCTAAGGAATATTCAGGTGAAATTTGATAAAATTTGGCCCTGTAGATTCCAAAGAGAAGATTTTTTTTTAAATTTACCACAGACGGAGGACGGACAGAAGAAGACAATGGATGCCAAGTGATAGCAAAAGCTCACATGGCCTTTTAAGCCAAATGAACTAATAAAACTTAGGCAAAGTGGTATGATTGCCAATGAGACAACTTTCTACCACAGACCAAAGGAGGAGGATGTAATAAGTTCTCATCTCACATTTCACTTTGCTTCACTTGCACATGATCTATTATAATTAAAGCTATAACATGACAAAAAGTGGTTTAAATATACCAGTAAATATGATTTTCAATGACCATGTGTTAAGTGGCTGCAGTTATCTATACTATGTTCCCAGCTAGACTTTTTACAGAGGGCTGTATATCTTTCAGAATACTTATAAATGTCAAATCTTTCTTGATCACTTATGCATATCTAATTGAGTTGAATTCTTTTTTATTGACATTCACCCTATAATACTTTTCATTCATATTCAAGCAAGTGAAAAATTGTAATTTATCAATTTTTACTTATATCATATTTTGACATTTTTTTCAAAGGCTAGTTTACATGGTATGTTGACACAAGTTTGGCTGAAAAACTATAAAACTTAAACTCCGAAACATTAACAGAACCAATGAAAAGAATTCATTGATTTTAAAACATATCACTTTTAAATGTCAAACATAACAGACATTTATTTTGTAAACATCAACATAAAAAAATAGAAAATATGAAGCAATGTCTTTGACTTTTAATTTTTTAGGGGGTGCTATTAATTATTATAATTATAGAATGTATCCATTGCCCTAATTATTGTATTCATATCTCAGATATTCACCTTGATGAACTAGTTACCTCCCCTTTATAACCAACTAATTAATTAATGCACTTCTTTCACTGTAATTTAATAAAGCAATGAATATATGCAAAAATTCTGCATTGCCACGTGCATATGTAACAATAAAAGTAAGGAAGATGATTTTAATTAAAGACACAGATTCGATGCATGACAACTATTTCTTCTGATTGTCTTTATGTCTGGAAATAATACCGTTAATCAAGAATCATATCAAAATATTCTTGTGTTATTATGTATTGTATATGTGATGATATGTCTTCTCCGTTGGGGTACACCAAGTGCTGTTGTTCAACCATATATCACATGCAGAAAAATCCTGGCACTGATTAAAACAGGTTTTGCATTAATTAGAAACGAAAATTTTATATTCCTCCCTCCTTAGATATTTGGAATTTATAAAATAGTATAGTTAAGGAAGGAGAACATATGCATTTGCATTACAATCTTTAGGATAAAATATAGCCCAATTTTAATATTTATCTGTGAATTATTGTCTAATTAAAGGGGTGTATTTGTATATTAAAGTCTCTCTCCATGATTGATAATTCTTGAGAGACATAAACCACAATTATTCATTAAACAGATATAACTTTCTGTGCAACTGCTTTCAAAAACTATGATACAACAGAGGAATTGAATGCACTAACTGTCAAACCTGTATATAAAGGTCAACTTCAGGACCAGAGAAAACTGACCTTATAGGAGAGCTGACCTTTGAGTTGAGGTTGAAAATGCATAGGTCTCACTATAGCAGGAAAAGAGGTTGACCTGAATATACTGTTTTTGCTTACCACAGGTTACATTTAAAGCAGATTTAACTGTATAAAGCTGAACTGGTTAAACAACTATTTTTCCAATTTTGTGTCTATATTATAAAATTGGAGCATGCAAGTATGTTAGAATCTAAAGTTAAAATATATATTTTCAGTAGAAAAGGAATTTCATAAATACTTTTTTTCCAATTTTGTGTCAATATTACAAAATTGGAGCATGCTAGTATGTTACAATCTCAAATTTAAAATATTTATACAAAAATTTTCAGTGGAAAAAGAATTTCATAGATAGATGACTGAAAACAACAATAATCATGATAATGGTGATTGAAAAAAATTAAAAATATTATTTTCTGTTTATATTCAACTTACCCTTGTGGAATTTGTAACTGCAAAATTATGTGGTTCAACAGGGCTAAATTCTATATGAGTAATGGGTCCATATTCCTTCTTTGTTACAGGCACCTGTAAAAAAAAAACATTTAAGTTTTATCATGTTAGTCTGATTTTCCAGGTACCAAATTGTGCTGACCTATCTGACACATGAATAAAAAGATCAAACAGCAACCCAGAAAATGTACACATTGGAGCTATTTTTTCCTGACTATTGGAGCACAAAAATGAGGTCAATGTCATCTGAAACTGGTATGGATACATTTGTTTACAAATACTTCTACCAAACCTGATTATCACCTTACACCTCTAACATTGAACCTTGAATACTTGATGAAAAACAAGCCTTATAAATTCAAAGAGACATTGAATTCCTATCAATGAATTCAACAGTGAAATATTGTTAACCGATAGCTTAGCATTTACTGAAATAAAAAAAACATATGACTTGATAACATACTGTATGATACTTTCAAAATGAGAAAATACTAATATTTATTTAAATTATTTGACACATTATGACATATACCGTATATATATGTACATTACTATCCATTTCCCGACTTTAGAGTACACAAATTAAATATTAATTTTTTTATGTGATATAACCACAAAAACTTAACGTTGGCAACGAACCATGAAAATGAAGTGAAAGTCAGACAAACCCTGCAAGACTGACATAACATAATTTTCGTTCATTATTTTGTAAATAAATTAGGCCGTTAGTTTTTTCGTTTGAATTGTTTTACATTTGTCATTTCGGGGCCTTTTATAGCTGACTATGCGATATGGGCTTTGCTCATTGCTGAAAGCCGTACTGTGACCTATAGTTGTTAATTTCTGTGTCATTTGGTCTCTTGTGGAGAGTTGTCTCATTGGTAATCATACTACATCTTCTTATTTTTATATGCACACCTCAAAATCATTCCTACACTTCATGTAAACATTGGCTGATGAACCATGAAAATGAGGTCAAGGTCAGATTATCATTACCTCTGCAAAATGAAAATTTACACCTTATAAACATTTCATACCATATATATATAGTTGACCTAATGTTTATAGTATCTGAAAAACGGACCAAACCACAAACATTTAACATTGACCAATGTAACCTTGATCACTCAGGCCAGACTTAAAAATATTTCTGTTTGCCCAAACCCTACCCACCAGTCTCAGGTGTGGGTAGGTAGGTAGGGAAATTCTTTTTTTTTTTTACTTTTAGAGAAAAATAGGGGAAAAAATTATTTTACCTTGTAAACAACTTTTAAAATGAAAGGCTATTATGGAGTTTTGTATAAATTGTCAGACACATATATGCCAGGATCTATATGTACTATACAGATCTTTCTGTTAACAGTTTTTTTTTTCAGCATTCCACCTCAATGTTCACACTTTTTCTGAATGTTTACATTGTGAATACAGACAAACATTTTAAATGAGTTAATACTCAGTACTAGTAACGAGAGAAAAATATTTCCCTGAAATAAGAAAAGAGATCACCGATAAAATCACACCAACAAAATGGAACTGCACCTTCACGAACAAAACTGTGATAGTACAATTGCTTATAGACTGTTCAAAATATAAGGAGCTGTTTGATAACTGTGTAAAATTTCAGGAAAATATTGAAAACAAAACCAGAAATATGTTATTCCAAATGCATATAGAAAGATTGAAAATTATGGACAACAAATAGCAAGACATATATTGCATATACGTATATATATACATATATCTCAAAATGGAGGAAATGACAAACAAATGAAAATAGTGATTATCATAAGTGACATATATATACCGACACAGAGTCTGTCATATAACAATTGTAAGAAATGTAAAGAAGCTCTGGACAAATATTAAAAGCTATGAAAATGAAATTAAATAATTAATAAAAAGGTCCCTGTAAATATGCCATGATACTTTTATTGTTTTATATTTATATGTGCTGTACATATGTTGGAAAAACGTTTTTGTTTTATTCTTTAAAATTTTAAAGTTAAGGAAAAACTCCATATATATTTGGAGGGTCTCCTAATTAAAGGAGGCTCATACTAAGAAGAAGAAGTTTATTTGAATACAAAATTCAAATACAAAACACTCGAATTTTGAATAAAAAAAGATTTCGACTCGGTGCTTTTTTATGGGTCGGTCGGGTTAGGGCAAACCAACCTATTCTTTTTTATGGCCTCATCCATGAAATTTCAATGAAGTCAAGGTTAATTAATATAATTGAGAATGGAAATGGGGAATGTGTCAAAGAGACAACAACTCGACCAAACAGCAGAAAACAGCCGACGGCCACCAATTGGTCTTCAACACAGCGAGAAAATAACCCTGTTTGACAGACATAAAGACCTTGCAAGGATCTCCTGTACCAAATATAATTATCCTTTTACTTATAAGAGAGAAATTCAATTGGCAAAAAAACTTTTTAACAGTTCCTGAACCATGAAAATGAGGTCAGGGACAATGGACATATGACAGAGACAGACAAAAACTTCCTGTCATAAGCGTCTGTATTCATGGTATGAGGTATCCAGATCTTCTACCTTCAGAAAGACTAGAACACGCCCGCGGGTCAGTGACTGAATTAAAGTACCTATGCCTTATTTTTAGCCTAGATTTTTAGTATTCGTATTGTCATCTGATAAAGTCATGCTGATTATTAGGTACACAGTTTTCTCTGCTTACTAAATCTTTCTGTTTAAACCCATCCTTTTCTTATTACAACCGGAAACTACATGCGACATATACTATTGGTATTGGTATTGAATTTGACCCTGAACTTGTTAAATATTGGTAATATTAATTATGTGGATTTACATGTAGGATATACAATTTGCAAACAATACATGCATATACATGTACAACTAACAATTATAATTATGAAACATACAGAAAACATAAAGAATATAAGAGTTACAAGCCAGGAGGACAAACACAAGTATTTACATATTTGATATATGTGCAAAGTTTCTTTAAAACTGCCATGCGATTACTGGACATTAGTTCCTGAAATTTATTTGCAGTATGTTTTTTTGACATTGAGGGTTCCAATCCCACTGGCACTGTCTACGTATTTTCACAATATTGGGCACTGTGAACAACTACTACTGGCACATACAAGTATCTGGAGTACCTGGCAGATAGGTAGATCAGGTCACGAGGTTAGACCAGGTCTTTAGGGATGACTATGAAATGCAAGAAACTAGCCTGAGGGTTTCCAAGTGAAAGACTGGTGGTTGTCCAGTAATGGATCTGAGAGCAGTGCAAATGGATGGTATGCAGCGCAGGAAAAGTAAAGGGGGAAGAGCACTGCCTTAAGATCCTGAGATCTAGTGTTCGAATCCTGCAGGTACCATGCATATATTTTCAAAATATTGATAACATCTTCAATTATCAAAATCGTCACAACTCCTGTGACAGACCATATGCATTTGCTTACAAATAAAGGTAAAGTGAAGGTACAGAGGTATGTGATTTACAGAGACAAGTGTCTGCGTTTCAGACAAGTTGGATAGGTCAATTTATAAATTTTTCTGTTTTCAGTTTACATCCCTCCCCCTTTTCGTTTCAATAACGAAAATTGTCATTTGTAGTATTATTTGAAGAATGCCACTATTTCTGTGTACAACAAACCGCTTGCTTAATTAGCTAACCTCTAAACTTTTCCAAAATAATGTATCTGTGGTTATTATTTCCCCAACACGTGGTATTGTTTTGATTGCTGTTTTCTTGAAGGAGGCTGCCATTTTCTTTCCAATCGTCAATTTCCGGCATTCTCCGTCAAGCCTATGGGATAGGTGGATAAAAATAGACAAAGAGGTTAGAGGTCGTAACATGAAATTATTTTGTACGGATGAAAGGATCTTTATTCATTTGATATGTTATACACTTAAATTGCTTGAAGAATATCAGAAGAATATAAACTTTTGTGCATTTAACAGTCTTTGTTTAAAAACGGAAAATGTCTAATGGGGAAATAAGTCCACGAGAAACTTTGGTAAGTTGATTATCTGCAGTTTTATAATAATTTAATTCAATATTACAAATTTTACAATTAAATATTATTTCAGTTTAATTTTTATTTTTATTTTTTAAAGTGTTATATTTCGAATTAAAAAAAAATCTTTTAAAGATTTTAATTATAATCATTATTACTTTTAAAAATCTTAAATCTTGGCCAATAGTCTGTCAAAGACTTTTGTAAAACTTATATTATATCATATTTTATTTGATTAGATTAATGTGGATTTGATTTTGTTATGATGCTTATCTAATAATAATAATTGTGCAAGTGTATCTGCATTGGAATTTCTTTTTTGTGTTTTGTTTAGAAGTTGATTCAATTTATTTTTAATTCTAAAAAAAAATGTTGCAAATTTCATCGATTCGCTTCATTAATTTATGATAAAAAAATCATCAAAGGAACCCTTTAATAAAAATAATGAAATATTAATTTCATGAAAATTTTGGAAATCAATTCAAATTGTTAAATTTTCCTCCCGCAGACAAATGGAGACCTGAACGAATCCGAATTGAGTTCAGAAAATGGTAGCAGTGATAAAGATATGGACGATGTTAGCAGGGAAAAGTTGGACCCCGCTGACAGAGAATTGTATGAAAAGATGAAGAAACAGGAAAGAGAAGAAAGAATTGAAATCGAAAGAGAACTAAAAAGAGCCCACGAAGAAGCTATATTACGTCGACGACACGAAGAACTCCGTGTCAAAGATATGAGGTTGCATGGCGAGAGGAGACATTCAGAAGATCGAGGAGAGGATTTGAGAATAAATAAACATCATGATGATTTAAGAGCACTTCGCGACAACCACTTGCTTAAATCAGAAAGTGACCCTAGACTGGACCTTCTGAATCAAGCCTATTTGGAAAGATACAGAAACAACATTTCTCCTATGAGTGCTACGTCTATTAGCCCAACCAATGTAGACGGACCATCTCATCACTGGACTTTTGAGGAACAATTTAAACAAGTAAGTAGTCGAGTAATGCATTTCAGCATTTTTGTTTTCATTCATGATCAATTTTATTTTCTCTGTGTGTGTTAATTCTAATGGAGAAATAGGTGTAAAACTTACCTGTTTTCAATGGAATTTTAATTATTTTCAATGCTTTTAGAAACAGCTTTGATCCTGAATTTAAGATTCGCGGTTTTAGTATTAATTATACATGAAAGACAGATGATCCTAATGAATTCAGTTGACACTCCATTGTTTCCTCTTTTCGCCTTGCTTACTTTCTCTAAAGCAAAAACACGAAAGAAACATTTTAAAATCTTTAATATTGTAAACGAAAATTCACAAAACCGTATTTTATTTTTTATGTATTGTTTTATTTCTTATT
Organism: Mytilus californianus; assembly: GCF_021869535.1. Taxonomy (NCBI): domain Eukaryota; kingdom Metazoa; phylum Mollusca; class Bivalvia; order Mytilida; family Mytilidae; genus Mytilus; species Mytilus californianus. Next base: position 50,444,081 of record NW_026262679.1, on the reverse strand, counting down.
TATTTATGTATTCATTCTGTCCACATTTTTTTTCTAATGAAATTCGTTGTGTAGATAATAAAAAAGTTATATTAATTTCCGTCCACAGTTCGATGATTCTAAATCAAGAATTCTTTTCACACTATTTCATCGTGACTTTTTTTTTTGCGTTATGCACAGCGATTTCGATTTTTCATTTAATTTTTAATTTTATAGTTATCCATTTTTTATAAGTTGCTTTTAAAGAAATGTGCTGTTGTACTTCAGAGCTGTGCCTCAGAGGGCAGTATAAATAAGCTTCTGTATTTTCAGAAACAAAAGGTGTCAGACAAGACAAAAGGTCGTGCATGTACTATAAAATATATTTATTGTCAAGGGTAATGTTTATTTCTCCAAATGCTTTCAAAACGGCAAATTAATTCTTTAATTATTCATAAAATCGTTGAAATATGCTTCTTTGGCAAAAAAAAAAGGTTTGTAGGGATTGGTAATTACTTTTCTACTGTTGTTCGATTTCATAATAAAAAAAAATCCAAATGAAAAATCGATCTACGCAAGACGGATTTTATCTGAAGGATTCGGTTTTATCAATTATGCATTTGATAATATTTTGTAGCATGTAATTGCTCCAAATTTAAGGACAAAAGATTCTAAAAAGAAACTAATATTGCAACCATATGTCGAATTTCCCACTTGGTTATAAAATAATGTATTACGGATAATAAAATGTTCCTTTTCTTTGACCTATTGTAAAGTTATTGACTTTTTGTAAAAATGTCATTTTAATTTAATATAAACTCCATATTAGAAGAATCATTTAATGATTTGGGGAATTATTTAGTTATAATATTTAATCGACAGTTTTAAAAAGTCGAATTATTTTATTATATCTGTAACGATTCCACAATTAATATTTCCCGTGGCTCTAATATCAAAATTGATTTTAATCAACAGAAATTAAATATTTCCGAAGTATTCAAAATGCTTGTAATATTTATTCAAATTTATTTGCTTAAAGTAAATTTTTATTGACAGTTGCTACTTATATATTAAATGGTATTACATAAGCTGATAAAGGATACTTTTAACAAGAAAAGGCGTCTTTTGTATTCTTGTGAACGGAACTCGGTCCGGTCTTTAGAAAACTGTGCGAACGCGAAAATAATCAAATTCAAGAAAGGGTAGTCTGAAGCTTATTTACAGCACGTGCTAAAAGGAATACAGATAAAACAACTCATCTCAATATTCGCTAATCATGTTAAACATATTCCCTCAATCTTAAGTTAACAAATTATTCATAATTGAACTAAAAGTGCATGTAACCTTTGACCGTTTTAAAATTACATTTGATTGATTGATTTCTGTTTGCTAAAAGTTCAGTGGCAAATATTTCATGCATGTTCAGGCGATCTAGCAGTATGGAATGAAAGCCACTTATTACAGTAATTGTCCTTATATAATATGTATAATGTTTTAATCAGATATATGTATCTGGCTGAATATATTAATAAGGTTAATAAAACCGAATTGTAAAGTTTAGATATTTGTTTCCATGACTTCCATTGTAATTACAGTAAAAGTATGGCCAATGATACAAATACACATTTCTGACAAATGTAGCCTTTCAGTTCAATTTAGTTATTATACTAGTAATTTTAAACTTCGCTGTTAAATGCAATATTCATTAAGACTTTTTTTTTACATAATAGCAATAAAAAAATATTTGAAAAATTTGAAAATTATTACATATTAAATGTAAGTGACATGGATGAGGAAGTATTTTGAAGAATTTAGTGTGGTTTTTTTTTTTAAAGAGTTTTGTCCACTAAACCATGCATGATATATAAAAAAAAATACCTTAAAATATACAGGGATTCCAATATTGATAAAGCTCATTTCAAAACCTGCATGATTACAGGTTTAAGTACAAAAATCAAATGTAAAATATAAGAGTCTACAATCATTAATTGCAGTTATGGATTGAACATATTTAATTTCAAATAAGGAGTACACATATTTATTATTTTTATAAAATGTTGTTTTCACTTAGAACACCAGAAGTACATATATTTAGAGTCATTGTAATTGAAAAAAATAACATAAAAATGGGCACTTATAAGTATTGATAAAAATTAGAAGTATCCACCATTAAAACTTGTTAAAGTAATTTTAATTACATTTATCTTTCTGACCTTTTTGGGAAAAGTTTTTCTTGAACTGACTAAATTATGCATGTACCTGTGCCAGGACTGCTTATATCTCTTTTTACACTGTAATCAAGGGCCTTTTCTTCTTCTGTAGCTTTATGAACTGAGTGATGAACCAAAGAGAAGAGAATTTCTGGATGATCTTTTCCAGTTTATGCAGAAAAGAGGTAAGTTTTGTCTTATATTTAATTTTTTTCTAGTATATCATGCTTTTTAGATGAGTTATGAAGGTAAAAAAACATTTTTTTTAGAATTGATGTAAAGGAATGTCCAAAATAATTTTCATATTTCCTGTATTTCACCTGAAAGAATTATCACACGATCTGCTTTATTAACAGGGATACAGTTGGTGGGAAACTAAAATCTAACCTTGTATAATTACAAATTCACAATTATATGCTTGATTACTAAGTATTAAAGTGCCATGTAACTCATAATTAATCTGTGGTCATCTTTGTCTGAAGGGGTCCAGTCCTGAGAGACTATGGGTAGATGAAAGATTTGCATGAAACAAGCCAATCAAACTAAGAAAAAAAGATTGATATGATTCTGAAATTATTATTAGCTAGACTATTTTGATACTTCTGTGCATAGAAAAATATGCATGTGATTCTGATCCCCTGTGTCAGCCCCCACTCTGATCTCCAAGTTATAATGGCCACCCATCTTAATTTTTCTGTCATTCTGTCAATATCATTAATCACCAACAGAGGGCTCACTGGGTGCAGAAAAATCTTTCAAATCAAATTTGATATTATTTGGCAAAGAGGGTAGCACTTACTAAAGATAGTGCAGGTGAATTCTATACAAGAACCATTCATTTCTTACTAAAACTTATTCATCTAATGAAATTAAACCGTGTGACCTCACATTAATTTCAATATAAAAGTATAAAATTGATCATTTATAAAATTTCATCTTCTAAAAGATTATAATTAAGTCAAAGTTAAGTACTGGTTGTATAACTAAGAAATTTTCCGGCCGTAGATCAATCAAAAAGTTTGGTTTTGTGAGATAATCAGTCCACAAATAATCCCATTTTACCTTGTTTCAAATTTCCAAGTATGAAATTTTACACTTAGATGTAATTTGTCATATTGTCCTATAGTTCTATTTAAAAAGAATGGTATTCATTGTAGTTACGGTTGTCTCCCTTTAATAAAATCATCAAAGAAGTTAATGTTAAAGCTGAATTATTTAAAAAGTTGCAATTTTCATTTAAAAACAAATCATAAAATTTGATGAGCTTAATTGAGCATTTTCTTCACTTAAACAAGAAACTCATTGTTGTTTTAGGTTGGAATATTGACAACTGATTAATATTTACACAGACATTTTATTTTATTTACAATTCCCTTATGTAACATTGTTCAATATCTATAGAATAAAAACATTCAGATTCAAAATTTCCTATTTAACCAGGAAGACATTGCATTAATTTGCTTTGTGTGTTTGGAAGTAAGTCCATATTGGAATGTAAAACATCTCTTTATTTTATCAAAAATATTGCAGTACTATTCCAGTATGATTTTCATTCTCTACAAATGATGAAATATGTTATCTCTGTGTATTAAACAATAGTATCTTATTAGATAAATTTATAATTTATCTGATATGTGATCAGTTTCAGCAGCTGACTGCCACAGTGTATATTTCAGCCAGGAATTCTACTAAAAACTTTTATATCTGACATATTTATATGATATAATCTTAGATCTAGTTATTATGATTGGGAACTAACAGTTTAATAGAAAGGCTAGTTCTGAGGGGATGAAATGGGAAGGTTTTTTTTATTAGATAAGAAATGTTTCCATCTATAGATAGTCCTTGTAACCAGTCAATTGTTAATTGTAAATAATAAGTCCACTTTTAAAAAAAAATGAAGGCTGTTTAAAATTGTCAATTGAATTCAGGTAAAATTCACCTATAGATTGAGTCAACTTTTATTAATATTTGAAAATTGAAATTAAGCAGTAGTAATTTCAGTAAGAGTAAATTATTGTAAAACATACCTAGACATGATAACTTTTATGTGATGATGAAAATGAATTGGGGATGAATATCATTACAAACAACTGTGTAAATATCTTGAAGAAAGGAAACCTGTGTCAATACTCAATAAAATTCCAGACTTAATATTCAGTGGTCTAGCTGTCATTTCTGTTTTTTGTTTATTGGTTTAGCATAAATCAGCTAGAGTGTTGGTTTTCTCATTTGAATTGTTTCACATTTTGTCATGTTAAGGTCTGATCTAGCTCACTTATACGGTATGTTTTTTTTCCATTGTTGAAGACTGTACAATGACCTATTGCTGATTACCGGTACATGATTCAACACCCTTTAGTGGATAGCTGCCTCATTGGCAATCATACCACATCTCTCAATTTTCATATTGATAATGTGTTTTAGTAAAGATAATACTAGATAAACTATGCACGTTTGCACATATTATTTATAAGTGCATATATAACTTACGCTTGCTGCACCTTTGGTGTAATATACTCAAAAGTACATCAAGACCAGAAAAAGTTCAATAGTAATAGATATCAGAATACCACATAAGTTGCTCACGTCAATTGAAGTATAAAAATTCTTACAATGAAAATTAATTAAATTTCATGTGAATAGTAGCTGATGTAGATGTCTTTGCATGTTTTCAAATACTGTTTAAGCTGTATTCCAATAGACCCTCATTAATAGGGGACTTGTTTTAGGGTGGTAATCTATCTAATGGATTAATACCCTGGTTATCAGTATATAGTTTGATACCAAGTTACAATTAGATCTTATCATTAGATATTTCTCCTCTGAAACTGTAGCACATAGTTTTTCAACAAGATGATAAGATTTTAGTAGTGTTTATAAGACATTACAAACATATTATACCATAATCTCTGATCTGTTTATCAGCATAAAATGAATAAAGGTTATAACAATCTCAGCAGGGAGGGGTAAATAAAATCCTCCCTAAAGATTTTATCAAATGTACTGCCAGCAGTGGAAAGCTGACATCATTCAATTATTTAGCTTTAACTAAATTGAGCTCCTGGATAGAGTTGAAATTGCAAAAAAAATATTTCTCTGGAAAAATTCTCATCTTTTTTGTAAAGATTACAGTTGTAACCTAGATGGACTTTTTTCTTGTGTAATTAATTAATTGGTTGATTGATTGATTAGTTATTAAGGTCAAGCCAGTTTAAACTGAGGATATCCTTACATGAGCCTCTTGTGTAATTAAACTTGGTAGGGCCTCATTGTCAATTGAGTCTATTAGTTTTCTTGGAAACTTGTGGACTAATCTAACTTTTTTGTGTGTTTTTTGCTGTGTACTGATTTTGTGTCATGGATGGATACCCTGTATCCTTTGTTTTTCTATTGATTTAACTAAACATGCCGGTGGTTTTTGTAGAAAGCTTTGTGTTATATAAAAGTATGATATCAAATTCAGTGTCCAGTTTGAAAAGATGTGGCTTTGAGAGACAATTCCTTGGCTTCATCTATTATCAAGTTTGTCATGCAACAATTGTCTTCATTTTTATGGTCCTAAATGACTTGATATACTATTCAAAATTGAATTGTTATTTTCTCTTTTATAAACTCGATTGATTTTCCAACTTCAATGTTACTTTTTACGTACATGTATACAAATGATTAGAATAAACTTTTATAAGATTAATTTGTTGTGTGCCTTACTTTGAAACATGATTTTGAAGCTGTGGATGTTTATTTATACGAAAAGGAATGAAAAAAACCTGGTTCTTTTGAAAAGATATATGATATAGATGGGTATAAAAAAAGAGTCCACATTGGATAATAGACAACTTCCTCTAGTAAATTGAACTATTAGACCTTTTATTATAACTTTTTAAAGCCAGTAGTTTGAAAAAATAAAATACATATAAAAGTACATAGTTTGAAACCAGTACAGAAAACCAGTACAACCAAAGTCATCTAAGCTCACTCTTTTATCAAACATAATTGGCACGTTAGTGCATAACATAAGAACTGCAAATTTCAGATAATAGAACATTATTGTCTGCAAATACTGGATCATTTACGTGCTTAGATTTTTTAATAAATAGAATTTGATATTACATATCATTTGAGTTAACACTTGTTTGTACTATTCAATTGCATCATATTGTTCCACAGTATCTGAGCCTACTCAACAAATTATTAATGTATAACGAACAAGAAACTCTTTTGTAATCATTTTGTTTTAACATTAAATAAACCCCCTGTCATATACTATGATGAATACATTTTATACAGTATGCCTGGAATACAAAATATAAACCTTTCAATACAGCTTATTTATTTATAATTATTGCAGTTTAATATCTGAATAAAAATCACAAAAATGGATACCATTTATAATTAATGCTATGCAGGGAAATTTTATTTTATCATTGTTTTGTATAAAATAGTTGAGCTGAAAATGTTTTTTTTTTAGATTTTTTGTATAAATTATCATGGTGCAGACAGTTTTATAATGCATTCCATTTGTAACATGAATAGATTTTTTTTTTAAATAACAAAAACATTATGTAACTGTTATAGTAGAAGACAATGGATATTTTACAAAATGATTAGAATTATTTTGTTAAAATTTTATTATTTGATATTAAACACTTTTATTATGTCTGACTCAACAAAATGAAACTACACACTATTTTCTTGACAACATTGCAGTTTTCAGCTGAAATGAAAATTTCTATTGTACAGGTTCTTAGTTAATTTTGTTAAGCTTTTTAGTAAATATATCAGAATACCAGTAAACTCTGTAGCTAATTCATGTTGACGTTTTTTTAAGACAGACAATATGAAACAGACCCCTCTTCCTTTTCTTCATGGTTTTCTTATAAAATCAACTGCAGAACAAATTCAGCATCTTTAGATACTACCAAAGTCTAGTCACATATCTATGACCTCAGTAACTGCATAAACAGGTGTGTAACATTTCTTTGACCTCAGTAACTGCATCAAACACACCTAGGGTGTAATATTTCTATGACCTCAATAACTGCATCAAACACACCTAGGGTGTAACATTCTATGACCTCAGTAACTGCATAAACAGGTGAGTAATATTTCTTTGACCTCAGTAACTGCATCAAACACACCTAGGGTGTAACATTTCTATGACCTCAATAACTGCATCAAACACACCTAGGGTGTAACATTCTATGACCTCAGTACCTGCATAAACAGGTGAGTAATATTTCTTTGACCTCAGTAACTGCATCAAACACACCTAGGGTGTAACATTTCTATGACCTCAATAACTGCATCAAACACACCTAGGGTGTAACATTCTATGACCTCAGTAACTGCATAAACAGGTGTGTAACATTTCTTTGACCTCAGTAACTGCATCAAACACACCTAGGGTATAACATTTCTATGACCTCAATAACTGCATCAAACACACCTAGGGTGTAACATTCTATGAACTCAGTAACTGCATCAAACACACCTAGGGTGAAACATTTTTTTAGAAAAAGTCAGTCAAAACACAAAATCTAACAGAGAAAAATATTTGTAGTTTATTTGTCTGTTTGCCATCAGAAAATTTATTAATGTTGTAAATAATGGTTTGGTTGACAGTTTGTACTTGAAATTGGCAGGAGTTTAATGTACCACAATTTTTTTACTTTCTGGTCTCCTGGACAGGGATACAGTCTGAACCATGGCGCTGGAATGAAATTCATGTCTGTTATAGAGTGATATCATGTGTATATTATTATAGAGCCAGCAGCAGCGTACTAAAAAATATCACTACAAGATTTATAACATTTGATTCAAATTAAGTTTGCTTTTTGTGCTTTTGTTTAAGAGGATCATCAGATAACTAACACCATGATTAAAGGAATGTAAGTGTCCATTCATATACATTTACATAGTACTTGTGTTGCTTGTTAGACGCAAATTTATTTTTATATACTTTTCAGGCCTTTCAAACACATGTTCAAGTGAACTATTTTTGTTTTGGTACATGCAATAATTTAAAAAAGAAAAATCTTGATTATCCTGTAAATTAATTTTGATATTTGTTGTACACTGCATAAAAGGCTAATGACTTTTGGTATATTTTTTCAAACTGTAAGCAGTATTCAGTCATTTGTTTTGACCAAACATTTAGATTAAATTCTGGTTCTTCTTGTGATCAGCTGAACATTTGACATCCCTGTACAAGCTTTTACAGGAAAAATCATAAATACATTTAGTCCAAGATTGCTCTGACATCTAACCTTTTTTTTAGGATCTGCTGGGACTATTGGTAACAGCCCCAGCAAATCATAAAAAAAGCTGTTAGAGATCAGAGCAACCTCAAACTAATATACATTTTGCTGTGTGTTAAAATTAATTGTCCTATAATCCAGCTATTGACAATGGTAGACACCATTTTGAAATTGTTTAGCTTTCAACAAATGGTTTTCTGGTTATTGAAATGATAAGCAAGAATGCTAACTATTTGAAATTGGCTGAAGAGACCTAATTTAAAGCGGAAAATTTGGTCAATTCATCAAAATTGAAAAGTTGAAGTATGATTTAATTCATCTATAGCAAATTATTGTTAAACACTTGTAAAAAAAAGGAGTAGTTTCCAGACATAACAGAAGTATACATATGTTCAGAAACGATATAAAATGTACAGTTAAACCATAATTTACTGGGATGTATTTTGGTGGGTGATAAACTAGGGCCAATATTATGTCCTGACACTTAAGTTATTCCCTTTGTAATAACAAGAGGTTCTTGTTTTCCATATTAATTTTTCATTTGGTTGAAGTATCTACAGTTTCAATCCAGCTGTTCTACTTCGTCAAGTACTTAAAGCTTTGGAATGGACAAAGAGCACATCATAAATAAATGCTTAATGAAAGAAAGCAAAAATCAGAAAATATGGCTTTTTATTTCCTGTCTTAAAGAACTCAAGTATAATTGAATTAAACAGATAGATGGGTTTAGATGATGTTGAAATACCGCTCATCAAGAAAAAATTAAACTCAATAAGTGAAGAGTAAATTAAAGTAATTTACGTAATTACTAACTTGTCTCTCAGAAATATCATATTTTATTCTCATTTTTACATCATAATGCCGGTATCACTGATAGAATGTAAAATCTTAAAGAGCTTAATTTCATACAAGTAAGTCTTGAAGGGATTTTAATGTTATCACAAGTGGTCATAAAAATCGGCACCATTTAAAAGAAAATTTTGTATATTTTAACTTCTTCAAACTTTCATTTTAAATTGCCCATTTATAACTGGGGAAAAAATCATAATGTGTTATGCTTATATATTGTGTCATCTCAAATGAAGACATTAAAATGATTTAATTGTTGAAAACTCATCACTCATCTTAAATATTTATGAATAAAACTATAATATAAATGTGCAAAATTTTATTATAAGTTTATTGAGTCAAATAGGATGCTTCTTAGTTGTTTTTTGTTTGTTTTGTGGAACTGCTAAAACACACCAATTTAGTTTAAGTGCTTAAAACTATATCTTACAAATGTACAACGGAAGATTAAAAAAATACCAAAGGGAGATAATTTCAAATAGTAAATCCGTAGCATTTGAGTTTAATTGAAATCACATACTGTAACTTAAAATTTGGTATAAGCTTGAATCAAAAATATAGCGTGCTCACTGTATTACTAAAAAAAAATCTGTTAACTGCTATGAACTAACTACACTCAGTTCATGCAGGCATTGCTTTGATGATAACAAATGTTTCATATATCTTGTTCATCCTAAATATGCAAGAAATATTTGCCACTGGACATTAAGCAATCAATCTATTTTTTCATTGTGATAGAATGGAAAAAAGTTTATGGGTTTAAAACTTTAAATGGTTTAATGGTTTTATCTTTTTTTTATGAAAATTATGTTTTTTGTGTTTATTAGTACAAATGTTCTTTGCTATGGTATTCAGCATGCATGCATCTGTAAAGGTTAAATCTAGTTAACCAATATATTGAATTGGTAATATAATACCTGCATGCTTTGATTCGTAGACAAGTTTACATACAATTTTAATACAAAAATGTTGAATTTCAATAAAATAATTACATTTAGTATGAAAATCTGATTTGATAGCTATAAATTGTTTAAGAGGAATATTGATTATTTTGTAAGATCAAATTTACGATTTTGAATTGAAACCATTGATCAAATGATGCAGTCTTTTATAAGGATAATTTGTCTGTTTGATATCAATGTTATACATGAGATTGTTATAGTGAGGTCCTATTATGGTCTGTACATATTATCAATAAAGAGTCAATTTGAATGAATTAACCAGGTTATACAACAAACATTGGCAAGGAAATAACTCTAATTATATGATGCTTAAATAAGATTACAACAAATAAATATATATCCTTTTACCGATTATCTAAATCAGGTCTAATTTATAAATTGGCATAGATATAAGGGGCCAGAATTAACCCATATTATAACTCATGTAATTTATGACAAATCAATGCATACAAAATAAACTAACTATTCGACAATACTTTCCTGTATAGAATTTTAGTTTTTTATGAGATATTTGATATATAAGTCTAAATAAAGAAATGGATTTTTGGTTATTATATTTTGTTTAAACAAGGTCTTAAATTATAATGTATAATTTGTCATTCTGACCCAGAATTTAAAATTTCAGAACTTGCAAATATGATAACTGTGTTTAGACTTTTAGGTAGCATCAGGTATTGTTGGTTCATATTGAGAAAAAACTGACAGTTTGAACATTATATACTTATTCAGTTTATACATAAAGATATCTGTGTATACCTATATAGAATGCTTACAATTGAAAGTCCCAGTACATCCTAGGATAGCTTTTTTGTAATGAATTACTTTCCTCCTTCAGAGAGTAGTTTCCCTTTTGTCATAAGTTGCAATTATAATTTCAGACGTATTTCCTCAAAAACACTTCTGAAAGAGTTATCAGGGTGAGGCTCAGTGAACATAATACATAATCTAGATTATTTTGAGTTACAAATTTTTCAGCGTTTTCCTTTTAATACTTGATATATGTGCCAATTAAACAGAAATCTATTAAATCATGCTTACACGAATGTGTATTAGTTTAATTTACATAATATTTATAAATTTTTCACTCCGTTTGATATTGATAAAACTATTTATGATATAAGACTATTAGTTAAAATCTTTCTTTCATGTTAAATACCACTAATTTAGATTCTTTAATTTGAAGAATTTCAAGTTTCATCAAATTCTCAATCCGTTTTTATGAGACAAATGAACGGAAAAGGGATATGAAAATAAAAGACCTTAGGTTGATTTAAGTTGATGTGTATTAAATTTGATCATTTACTGGCAACTGATAACTGAATATTTTCATGACAAACTCTCATCAAGACTTCTACATCTAAATATGATTTAAAGATTATACAAATTAAAATGCATTTACTCCGAGTAATTAATTGCCTCTATTACAGTTATGGCATTGAATTTCTGATTACGAATTTTATCCGATTATCAAGGATACAACCTTTTGAAATATTTCATTTTTAATTTGTTGATATCGACAAGGAAAAATTATCAAAGTCATTTGGCCTCTAATGCTAATTATTGGTCATTATTCCCCTATTCAGTGATAAACGAATTTATTTGAATAGTTGTTCGGATTATTAAGTGAAACATAATATAAAGTCTAATTTATCATAAATATTACTTGTTTAGCATTGCATATGGCTGTCACAGACCAGCAGCATAAAATCGGATGTTTTTGTTCAACTGACTGTTTCTGATAACAGATCCAATATTCTTAGCAGGAACCAAGGAATTAATAAGTCAGATGTTTAAGCATCAAGTTTAGATTATTAATAATATAAATGTCATCTAAGAAAAATTAAAAGCTTTCCTTAGGCAAAAGATTGACATTTTTTTTCAAACAATGTACATTGTAGAAAACTTGCTGTGATTTAGTTTGCCTGCATTTGAATTAATAATAGAATTCATAACATAATAGCAAGCATTCTGTTAAAAGATTTTTGAATTTTTTTTTATTTTTTTTTTTCTTGCATAAGAAGACGTTGGATGTCTGTGAACAATATAGAGGAAGTTTCAAAATTGATATATAATTTATAAGTTTCATTACCGGATTATTTTTCAATTAAAGTTTATCTCTAGGATTTGTATATGCAAGAATAACTACTTCACATGAGCGGTTAATTACCACTAAATTTTATAAATTATTAAGATGTTTATAATGATTTAATAACAAATACTATATAAAGATGGACTGCAGATAGCAAAAAAAATGAATTTTCCCCCTCGAGAATTTCTTTTAAAAATGACAGATGCTAGATAGTTTTGTTTTTATTCTTTTTTAAAAAGGCAAAATTAAACAGTTTATCTATGAAAATGATACTTTTTTTCATTCCTTCCTTGTAACCTGTGGAATTTTTTGTTTCAACTTCTTGGTTAGATCTGAGACTGATAGATAAATGTATTAGTCCCAGGTTTAAGATCTACCTTGCATAATAAAGTAGATATAAATACTAATTACAAATGTAATTAGTAGATTCCCTTCATAATGTAATTTTATAGTGTTATATCAAAACTTATATATACATGTATTCCGTAGAGGAATTGTGAGTGACATAATATACAGATGGCTAAGTGATCATTTCTGATATACCATTATTTCCTTAGATATTAACAACTGTTCAATTAGTCATTGTTTTGCATCAGAACACATGTTTTTATGGCAGATTTCAGAAACCATTGTACTTCTTGATTTCTCAACATCATAATCAATTTTGTCATTGATGTAAGCTTCCAGCTGCTTTAAATTTCATACTGTGCCACTATGTATTGTTTTAATCTTTTGTATCTAAAAAAAATCTATTCAGTTGACAATTAATGTAGGAAAAGAGAGAAAAATTCTCAGACTATTTTACATATAATGTAATGGACTCAAATTACATGTGTTAACACATTTTCTTGTCCTTATATTCTCTAACAAAAGACACATGCATGCAAACAAACTATCTTATTTTGTTTATGTGGAAACTTTCTGGCAAGGAGTTATATTTTTTAAGGAAAGAAATTGTACATAATACAAACTTTGGGAATGGCATAAAAGAGTTTTGAGTCTATCTAGTACAGGCATTCTCAACCTTGTATAAAGGGAAGTAACTGCTGCTGTGGAAATAAAAAAAAAATATCTTGATTTTGTATTGTGATAGTTGCTGAATATTAAATGCCATGAATTGACCTTGATAAAACATTTGATTAAGACAGAGTTCCCACTGGGGTAATACTGTAGTTGTTTTTGAAACTTTATTATACTCAGCATCCAACTAATTGCATTAATATCTGATAATAGTTCTTGACCAGGAAACTTATGCTGTTTTGACCAAGCAGATGTCGATTAAATATTAATGCAATAAAAATTACTTCTGTCTAGCACTATTTAGATAGCCTCTGATGTCTGATCTGTTGAAATAAGGTGTTGAATAAAGGAATGAATAGGAGGATGGAATATGAATTATAGAAAATGTAGGGTTTATATCAATGGGATAGCAATAGAAATTCACAAATAAATTTAAGACATTCTAGAGGTCAACATACAGTCTTCAGCAATAGACATATGTCAGGCTGTTAATCGAAGCAATTTTGAAAAAAGTTTGCCAATAAATTAAATGGAGACTATTTAAGATGTGAATGAATTGCCTTGTTGGTCTCCTGGTAGCAGGCTCCCCTTAGAGTGGGAGGTCGTTGGTTCTAACCTCGTCTGGGTCAAACCAAAGACTTTAAAACTCTCAACCCCACAAAAAGAGTGGCACAGTTTTATCTATAAGAATCACTTTACCCAAACTTAAATGTATAGTATGTATTAGCAAAAATTTAGAACATTGTTGTTTTTATGAAATTTTATTTGTTTTGATCAACTCTTCAATTAGTACTATTTATTCATACACTCTTTGTAGACTCCCTAATCAAAATAAACAAATAACTTATAAATGTGCACATGTTATGCATTACAGATGTAGTAGATGATACAGGGATATTAATTGTAATAAATCATCCAGACAATAAGAATTACATTGACTCTCCTGCCATCTTTATACATTTTCCTTACCATGCTGGAATATTATAGAATATAAAATTCTACAAAAGATTACTATTCCAAATCATGCCTTTATCACATTTTATTTTTAGATTATAAAGGTTTATTAAGAAATTGGTAAAGTTTCTGTCTCTAAGTGTAGTCTCCGTGAACAGTTCCTACATTAAAATTATAACTGCAAATATTTCTATAAAAATACAAAATGACATTGTTTCATTGTATTTGCTAACCACAAATTGTGTTATCTGAAATGTTCTCTTGGGTATTTTATGAAATGGTTCCTGATTAAAAATTAGTTTGCTATTTGTAAAATGCAGTGAAAAGGCTTTTATTTCTTTATTTTTCACCACCTGTAAGAAATATCACTGTTTCACCAAATATTGCACAAAACTTCAACATGACTTTTTAACTTTTAAAATTAATAAAAAGCACCCTTAGATTCTAAAATGTCGTCTGCTGTTTCATAATAAGTTGAAAATCTCTGTATTTGCATTGCAGAATGAAGTTTACATAAAGTTCAACATTTTATTTCAAACTTCTTTATTGTAATGAGAAAAACAGTTGTCTGTTCTGTTATATGTCTATTGGGAAAGCTTGACCAATGGTCACTTTATCATAATTTGATTTGATTGACCACGCATCATTACCATTCCAGATAGACAATTTTTATGGCATTCTTTAATCTAAGCAATTATCTGAAGAAATAACTAAGCATATAAATTAATAGGACAAATGATATTATGAAAATGGTCAGGATTGTAAGTTTTTCATTATTGAATATTTCTATGAACATTAATTACTAGTGGTCTACATTTTAACCACAAAGATTCTAGCCAGTTGTGTGATGTTTGATTTGAGATTCAGTGGTCAGTATTATCTCCATCATTAACTTGTCAATAAAATATTTTTGTGGTTAACTGAAGTATTAATGTCAACAGTGTCAAAAGACTGACACACTCCAACAAGCATTAAATATTCCTTAAATAAATGAAGCAGAAAATTAATACTGCTTTCTGTTAAACAGGGAGAGTAATTTGTCAGTCCATAGAAATGTCAAACCAAGGGAAATAATCCATCTGAAAAAAATAATTGTTTAAAATTAACAAAATTCCTCCATTTGAAAGTATTTCAAATTTTTTGTTACAAAAGTTTATGGACAACCCCATCTTCGAAATGAAATATCTTTCTTTTTTTCAAAGAAAAAATAGCTTCAGAATTAAGACTTTCTTGTTTTCAAAGAAAATAGAAAATGCTCGTTATTGATCACTTCTAAATGTTTTTACTTGTTTTTCTTGTAGAAGTTTCATTGGGATATCTCAAATTCTAATCATTGACATACTGTCAGAAGAATTGTTGAATAGACAATTTTTTACGATCGGCTGAGAAAATAATTAAAATTGGAAAAATGATAATTAAATGAAAGGTTAATTGAAGACTTGATATGTTCTTCATTGAAATTGCTTTTTACGAAGGTGTCAAGTGATTTGGTGTAAGTTGATAAGAAGAGACAATTTAATATCTGCCCCTGTCATGCTACTTGTTTCCCTGGAGAACCTCCATGACTGGAGAGTTCCACTAATAAGCCATTTTGTAATTGTGTTTTATTGGATGATTAGGACTGTTTGAAAGTCCTATGTCATGTTGAAGACAGTTGGATGGAAACAAAATGTCCCATGTTGGTATTACTTTGTTGGAAAGATCCAAACTTCCTTGTATCATATCTAATAGAAGTGTGAAAATTCTTGACATTCTGATCTATAGCATTTTAATTGATTATTTTAATTGGCCAATAATTTCCTTTTTTGTTGACAGCCAAATTGTATAATATCTCATGTGTATTTCTTCATTTAAAATAGATTTTCACACATTTTCTCAATTTTAGGGAAAGCTATGATCTTTGAAACAGGTTATTTTGAATTGCAAGTACGAAAAATTTAAAAAGCTAAACATAAACATATATGTGTCTTCAGTTTCAGTTACAAATTTGGCAGGTTTCTAAGTTTAGAATTCCGTCATCTGGGTTAACTAGAACTTTATTGTATGCTGTAATATTCAGCAAATTCAAAACATTTGGTCGATATAAATGTAAAAGTTGCAGCATTCTTTTAAGAGTATACATCAATGTACTGTAAACAAGAAATAGTTTAATATTCTTTGTTTTATAGGAAATGTGAATTAGAACAGTTAAACTGATCCCTTTCAGCTATAAATTGTTGACATCGTAAATTCTATTTCAGTTATATTATTTTTGTTTAATTTCTCATCTAATTTCTGTAAGTGACGCAAATTTTCCGCATGGTACTGAATAATACATTTTATTTTGTTAAGTTCAAGATCATTTAGCTACAAAGTTAGTTTTTTTAGAATTAATTCTTTTTTTGAGATGAATTGATGATCATATAATCTGTCTTTATTACATGGAAGAAAAAATATCTCTCATTAAATGAGCACCTTTTTCGTAATTATCTGTATGGTCTCTCCCCAATTCAGCCACAAATTAGATTTCTATTCACGTTAATATACCTTCGATATGACGCTAAGACAATTATTGATCATGGAATATTAGTTTGATTTGATTAACAAATCATTTGATCATTGGCTAATTCAATTGAATTGTGTCGGACTTAACAGGTCGCCCAATAAGTCGAAAATTTTTGGCGTAACAACGGGATAAGGTGTTTGATGTCCGATCAGGAAATGAATGATAACACCTTTGACTTAGTTTAGTCTCGCAATAAATATCCATTTGGACTGACGGTTTTGTCTTTATGTCAGATCACTGTAAATTTTTTCTTATTTAACATGAAAGGTGAATTGGTCGTCACTAAGATCCTAACCTCTCTTTCATATTGCCTTTTACCATAATTGTCATTCTGGTAAATTAAATAACATAATTTTACTAGGACCGATAAAATTGTCTGCAAAAAGACTAATCCCTTATTATTGAATGTTAATTTCCACAGACAAAGTTAAAAAACAATAAGTTTTTGAAGTAAAAAAAATGTCGATGTTTAGATGTTTAGAAACGGAATGTAGACAGTTAACAAATGTTAATGACAAAGAACTCAGCCAAATGACAGATGTTTACAGTCTGTTTGTTGAAAGTTTGGGTCTATTTTTATTTTCCTAGAATATTAAATTCGTTCAAAGCAATCTATTTTTTACAGAATTTAAGATATATACAGTCACATGTGTATGAACAAATTAAAGTTATGAATGATATTAAGCTTTAGATCATAAAATAAAATGCATAAAACTATGGCATCACAAGAGAATTTTATAATTTCCATATTTTATTCACATGACACACATGATGAATTTCTTGATGTATTTGACAAAATTTTTTTTTTTTTTTTTTTTTTTATAGGAATGTTGCTATTTTAGCTTTAACAACAATAGGATAGAAAAAAATATGTGACATTTAAAAAAAAAAATCAAAATTATATGCTCATTGAATATATGATCAATGAGACAGCAGCCCCAAAACTAAGTAAAACCAAAAAAGAAAGCTTTTTATAGGTGTTCTCGTTCATTAACTTTTAATCATATTGTAAAGAACTACAAAAAAAGAATTTTGAAACCTGTCAATATTTTATCGCATGTTAGAAGGAAATTATAATTTGTCATGATATTAGGATTTATTTACAATAATTGCTAAAGTTTTCATATGAAATTGTGACCAGATGGATAAAGCCATTGACCAAATTAAAGATTCAATATCGTACAAGGACAAGACAGTCAATGGCATTTAATCATAGCATCTTATATCTGGTCACTATGTTGATACAATTACCGAAGATTAATTCAACAATCATCCCACTGTAACAGGGCATCAATTATAAAACTCTCCAAGGATATCATCTTCTGAAATATTTCTTCCATAAGGAACAGCTTTCTCACCTCTGTGAAATATTCTCCGATAGAATGACGAACATTGAATGATATCAGAAACAATGGGCAGAATATAAAGTGTAAGATCAGTCGTAACATCAGATGATATCTAATTTAATGGGATAAATGAAATGGCGTGCAATATTGGTCTTAACACTTTCTAAAGTTTTATCATTTGAGACAGATAAATTTCTTTATTGAAAAGGGGTCAATAAGAGTTGATTAATTTTAGACTATGGAAAAAGAGTTCTATTATTGATTATTTATTCTGGATTTTCTACCAGTGCAGTTATAAGAAATTTCTACACAAAACTAATGAATGTTAGAGTTATTCCCCCCTGAAATAATGAATGTTTTTCTTATTCTACCAAAGTTTTAAAGAAATACTTTAATATCTGTTCAAAATATTCCACAAATTTTCTATCTGAATGTATGTTGATAAAAGAAACACCATTGTTTATGAATACATGTTGATGATAAGTAATAGAAAGCTCATCTTTAAATAAATGTTTATTTAATTTGATATTAGGGTTTCAACTGACATTAAGAGTTTATTTTTACAATTTTATGTAAATTGGAATCCAATTTCCATTAATACTTTCTATCTATATGTGAAATCAGCAAAGATTATTAAGAAGTGTGGCTAGAATTAAGTTTATCTTATCTAAATAACTTAAATGTTTCCTACAGAAGTCAGCACCATATTGTATTTCTGTAGATACAATCTTGTACTGTCATTGCTGTAAGCATATTATTGCTACTGCAATATCTTTATAGTTCTATAAATGTTTTATACATACAATAAATTTTATTCTGATATGAGGCTCATGTGTTCTTTTTATTGCAATGTTGAAATTTTTGTTTCATCTTGATTTTATGTGAATTTTGGTTTTTTACACATCAATTTGAATGAAACATAAAAACTCAGTTCGAGATTCTTATATAAAAAAAAAAAAATGTTAAAAAAAAATTGTTCAATTTGGTTTTCAGAATTTAAATGCCAACTTTTTTACAAACATGATGGTTAGGAAAAAACTAGCAACAATCTAAAAAAAAAAAGAACGTGTGATTGATATATAACAAAATTTCATTTACTTTATCTGAAAAATCTTAAATCTATTCCATAATTACCAAAAAATTAAACTATAAGGTCAAACGTGTTGACACCAAATTTAGAAAGCTGATGGGGAGCTAATGGTCTTATTGTTTGTATGTGGTTTAACCAGAGCTTTCACCAGATTGTCTATGATAAGATTGACACTTTCTAGATATTAACTTGTGATAACGGCAAAACTTTCAATAACAGGAGATATTAAGTACTGATATCACGAATATTTGGTTATTTCAGTTTATAGAAACATGAATGAAATGTGCCACATACTGACAGAGACATATGTAAAATACAAATTTGAAATCGTTTATTTATTTATGAGTTCAGTAAACTTACAATTATAGAAAAAAAATAGGACTGGCTTCAAATTTAAATGAAATTGAAAATATGTATACAGGTATCAATTTTAGTTAAAAGTTAAAACATTAATTTTTTTCAGCAAAAAGTTTAACAAAGAATTGAAAATAGTTAAGTTTCAGACATGATTAAATTGACTCTGATTAATTATTTCAATCCAGCAGCAGTTATTTACTTAAAAGTTTTTATACAGAACCATGTGTAATCTTTGCATGCTAAGGGAAAGAACTATAAAATCATTTAACTTATGAAACATTTGGCGAAAATAAGTGATAGTGTTTATGCTATAGAAATGACAGATGATAGGAAAGTCCCTTGATAGTTGATAGTTTATATAAATTACATGTTGATATTATGTTCAGTTTGATGTCTGTGATTAGCCAGAAGATCGTGTTAACTGTGTCCATACAAATGATTACAGAAACAACAGTTACAATTAATTTATTATTCCCTCTGGTTTTACTGTGCAATATGTTTACGACCATTTATGCTTTATAGATTTTTTTCTTTTTGTCAGATGTCTACTGAATTTGATTTCCATAAAAGGAAATGACTGTTATTGATCAATCAAAAAACGATACTTCAAGTTACCCGAAATTCAAGTTAAATATTTTTCAATTCTTGAAAAATTTGATTTAAATTAGTAACTTTTTTGTCTTACTTTGATAGAAATTCTGTAAACCATTAAGCAAGGAACTGATTTTATTAAATGTGTTTGAGATAAAAAAAAAAAAAAGTTCCCCTTAATTAAAATGATTCATTAAACATTCAAATTGTTTATAAAAACTTATAATATAGCGCATGTGTTCATGTCCACAAAATCTTTCATTTGAATGTTTTACATGCAATGTCACTAATTACATTTTCAGATATAATCTGTATCATTCCCATGAGGCTTTCTTGTATAACATTGTTTTATTTATTGCTTCTGCTGCATATAAACAAATATGATTTAATATTTCTGCATTGATGCACTTTAAACGTTGAAAAGGATATGAATGTATTAAAATTTTATCAGAATTCAATTAGTATATATATGCCATAAAAATATAATTCTTAGTTTCAATCTGGAACACATATTCTATTTCCATGTTGATTTGAGAAGATAATTGTCGATTATAAAAAAACGAGGAAATTTCAGAAATTGTTAAATCATCGTTGGCATGTCATATTTCTACAAGATATCTTATTTCATATTTATGCCAGGTTTCGAAAAGTTGTTTATGAATAATTGTACAATATTTATTCCTTATATTTAATATAATTTGAAAGTATATGATTCAGAAAGATATCATGAAGGTCCACTTCGGAATGAGACCTAAATTTTGGAAATTAGTTGATTTAATCGAGTGAACAAGTAGATAAAAATAAAGTATGACATGCAAATCATGCCCATTGGTCTAACTGTCATATCACGGGATATATGTTTATATGGTAATGAAGAATTTTGTACATTGGCTTAACTACAATTGCAGTAATCTCCGCTACAATTTGTCTGAATTACAAATATATCCCTGCATACCAAATGTCCAATAAAATCTAAATAATTCATTAATTATCTTGATTATATTTTAGTGCCTTACTGTAATTTCTTAATCATAAAACCTTGAAGTTAGTTTATTACATAATCATAAATAATTAAGCAATGTAACCGATGTTATTGCTTTATTTCTTCTTATAAGAAAATATAGAATTTTTTCTTCCCTTTTAATGATTTTCACATTAATTTGTTTATGGAAATTATCCCCGGCAATATAATTATCATTGAGGTAAATATTTAATAATTTGGTGGAAGTTTTCTTTCTTGGTTTGAGATTACACAAAGGATATAATCAATAGAATTAATTGTATTTTATTTCTTTTAATGATTTGGATAGACGAAAGTCATCTCCGCTTAATAAACACAAATGATAATTATTCAGGTTAATTAAGAAACATAATCAAATGTTACTTTTATATATTTCTTTTTTATATAAAAGCATTCCCATGATAAGCCAGATGATAGCATTAATTTCTGTGTGTGTTCAGATGTAACATATAAAAACTGATCCCTATAAATTTATGATTATGTTTTATTATTTTAATACAATGATTTCCCACATCAAAAGCCTGAAGAATTCTATAATTGTTTTCCTAATTTGTATTGCTAATGGCTTCGATAGTTTATAGAAGCATACAAGTTTGTAGATATTCTAGAAAGGCTAAAAATTATATCATAACTTTATTTTTGGAAACAAATGTCTAATTTTATGTTTGGATTTGAACAAGGCCTTAAACTGGTATAGGAAAAAAAGAAAGTGAAATTGCTATGAAGTAAGGAATCCTTAAAGACAAACAAGACAGGTTTTCCACTGTTCCATATGACTAGTGACTATTTGTCATACAATAAGATACTTTTTTTGAATTTTTTGTGGATTTTTTTGCTTGATTTTTGCTACCCATTATTGTAGATACAGTTCAGTTTATTAATTGGCTTTAATTGCCTTCCATTTATTTGGGTTATTCCCCTTAGATCTAACATTGACTTGAGCTAAAGTACTTTTCCCAAAACTAAATGTGAAGATTTGGTATGAGTTATTCCCCTTCCTGTCAAGTATCAATGAACTACTGAAATGAAAAGAAGTGGCAAGATATCAATATATAATTATTTATTACTAAGTATATATATAAAGACCTGTCTATTGTTGAAGACTGTATGTGGCTTTCTAGTTGTCTTTTTTTTTATTTGTGTCACTGGGTTGCTGTCTCATTGAAGTATATACCCCTACCTCCATTCATAGCAGTATACAAACATCTTTAACATTAATGTACAGATTGGTTAGAAGTATGTTGGAACTAAAGTGACCTTAAGTAGTTAACAAATTTATGCAAACCAAATATCAAAGGAAAATTTTTCACAATATTTTTTGCAATATCTTCTTGTCACCATTGCTTATCATTGCAGCAAACCAATAATTAAGATTCAAATTCAGGCTTTTGGAATTGGCTTTCTAGAGATTTATTGCACAAGTTATCCATTTGACTCACGATGTTTTAACACTTCATCTTATGCTAGATGTTTTATTTATTCCAGGAACACCAGTCAACAGAATCCCAATCATGGCAAAGCAGACGCTTGATTTGTATGAATTATTCCGATTGGTTGTTTCAAAAGGTGGATTGGTAGAGGTTATCAACAAAAAACTCTGGAGAGAGATAACTAAGGGACTTAACCTACCATCATCTATTACCAGTGCTGCATTTACTCTAAGAACCCAGTAAGTTTCTTTACCAAGAGTTAGCTCCCCTGTCTTCATGTAAAGATGGAATGAAATAAAGATCACTAGTACGATAGTTTTAGAATTGCAAATGGAATCTGATCCTTGTTTTATAAGTTGATATTAAATCAAGCACTATAAAAGAGAGAAAGGGATATATGGGGGAATAAATATTGTTTTAACAACTTCTGTATATTGATACTAAGGCCATCTTGCTGTAAAACTTAACTTTTTTAGCCCAATGTTGAAGACCCCCCACCCACAAGTAATTGGCTAGATGAAGAACAGCAATAAAAATGTTATTCCTGTGATAAATTAGTTATATCTATGTTAAAATTTAACTTTGAAATGTTTCTCCATGTTCATCCACCTATTCCACCTGACAATTAATACATTTATATTTGGATAAGGATATTTTATAAAAAATTTAAAGAAATAATTAATTATCTAGCAAATTTATGCAAAATTCCTCTAACAATTAGAAGAAATTTGATATGTTTAAAAATGATTTTTCTATGTTTAGGTACATGAAATACTTATATCCATATGAATGTGAGAAATTAAAGTTGAGTTCCCCACAAGAACTTCAGGCAGCCATTGACGGTAACAGAAGAGAGGGTAGGCGTTCTAGTTATGGTTATGATCTCTCTCCCGGTCCTACACTTATACCTACAGCACATCACCCAGCACTTAATGGTGGTCTAATGAATGGAAAGTTTGGACCAGGGTCATCTGGTGAGTAATTCATAGTCACGTACACTGGTCTTAAGAGTCCAGGAACTACTAGGTCTCTTCTACTGTGGATTCATTTATTTTCATGGGTACCAATTTTCATAGATTGAGGAAAACTTGCATTTTTTCATGGATATTCGATTTCGTGGTTTTGTCAAGTCTGCACACAAGCCTATAGAAAATTTGTAATTTGTTAAACACTTAAATTCTTGGTTCACCTGTATCAACGAAATCCATGAAAATTGTATTCCACGAATAAAAATGAATTCACAGTATTTGTGTTTCCTGTATCATATTTTAAAATACTGTAAAGCGGTTAATTTTCGTATAGTCTAAATTTCACTATTTTTAGAGCCAACCCTATTTTTAATGTTTTGTCTTTGCATTTTTCTTGTTCTTGTCAGTGATCCTCCTACTTCACCAAATTTATGTGAAGGATTATATTTTATTCACTGAATTAGCGAAAATTTCCCACTTTTCAATATTTGTTGGGTTTTTTTGCACAAATATTTGCTGAAGAAATTTTGATAAATATATGATAAAATTGTTGATGTTAGGTCAGAAAATGACTATGAGAAATTAACACAAGCAGTCTTTACATGCACAAGTGTGGGATGTGGTTTTATTCAAACTTTGATACATTTTTGGACATGCTTGGTTTAATGCATTAAGCAGTTATTTAATAATGGTGGTTAATCTACACATTTCTTAAAATGTATAAGTGAATGAATTTTATGTTATGGAAATGTACAATGGTGTTATTTTTTCTATGAAATAAACGGATATAGATCTCTCCTTCATTTATATATTCTGAAATAGTCACTGCAGTATTTCACAAATTTGTTTAAATGAAATATTGTTTAATTTAAGAATGTCCTTTAAAGAATTGACACTATAGACTTCAAATATTAGTTATATCATTTTCACACAAAATGTTGTCTATAGTTATATCAGATATATTCATTCATTTTTTTTTTCGAAAAGTTTGGTTGGTTTGAAAATATCACACTTACTAAAGTCATATGTATTTGTAGATTGAATGAGAAATATATCATTTGATATTTGCTCATGATAGAATTTATTTTAAGTTTCTTATAACTGACCAATACTAAAGGAAATCAGTAATTCATCAAAAATATTCATTAAATATTGTAAACAGTTTTGTATTTTAAAAATTAAGATAAATGTCAAGTTCCATAAGCAATGCTGTAATGCAAGCTTTATATTGTTCCATTCAGATCATCGCACACCACTCACTAGTTTACAAAGAATTTGGCAAGCTCAACAGATAGGTAAGCATGCAGTGTCTTATAAAAAAAAGTTAACACAGAAACAAGATCCTAAATGACAAATAGCCAAGTAAAGTCTGTGAAAAATTGTTAAAATACGGGTTTTTAGATGCAAATAATGTGGATTCATTATAATTCGTGGATACCTATTTTCATGGATTTCGTGGATGAAGATAAACCATGAATTTAAATGTTCAAAACCACCAAATAAAATATCCACGAAAATACATTTTTTCCTAAATCCAGGAAAATTGGAACCCACAAAAATAAATGAATCTACAGTAAGCTTATAGTTTAATGCTACTTGTCATAAAGTTTCAACTGTTTATTGTGTAAACTTTACAGGCTACATATATATATATATATATTCATAGAATATTTGCTTTTTATTACTGATTTCCTTGTTAAAAATCATAAATTAAAAATCGGACTACAGATTTCAAAGTCTATCCACAAAATTGTTTTAGTTAAATTCAGATATCTGCAGTCTTATTTTTAACTTGTGATTTTGAAAAAAGCTTGACTTTTAAATGTGCTTATTATATTTTGTCTGTGGTACTTAGCTTTGCTTTTAACACTATATT
Source organism: Mytilus californianus (assembly GCF_021869535.1). Classification (NCBI taxonomy): domain Eukaryota; kingdom Metazoa; phylum Mollusca; class Bivalvia; order Mytilida; family Mytilidae; genus Mytilus; species Mytilus californianus. The sequence continues at coordinate 50,418,555 of NW_026262679.1, read as the reverse complement.
TCTTATTCCTTTGTAGATCGTCAGTCACCTTTAACCAGTTTACAAAGACTTTGGCAAATTCAAGCTCAGCAACTAGGTTAGCATCTAATATTACAATTAGCAATTGTTGTGTATGAAATTAATTAATTTTAGCAGTTTTTTTTTTATTATAAAACATGAAAACATGCTTCCAAAAACGGGATGGAAAAGCTTTTGTATACAGACAAGTTTTAATAACTTGCTATTTGAGAATATTTTATCTAATTTCTACGGCTATATTAAAAGATGTGTCATTTGTAAACTAAATTGATCAATATATGATTTAATTAAACAGTACTGCTTGAAAAAAAGAGATGAAGAATTTTTGTTTACAGACAAGTTTATAAAACTGGCTTTTAAAGAATTGTGTGCCACATCTCTTTTGCTATATTAAAAGATGTGTCAAGAGTTTACTAAATTTAAAAAAATATATATATATAAATTAATTAAACTAAACTTGAAACTTAATCACCATAGATTGGTCAAAGTATGTTTTCTTTTTAAACTTTGGTACACTGGCCTTTAACCACATTGTGGGGATGCATGCAAAGTTTAAAATGAAATAGAAAGTGACATGTTTCGTGATGAAAGTCCACCTCTATGATTTTGGTGTCTGCCAAATAAAATATGCGATTAATTACATGATTTGATCGAAAAGTCACTAGGTACAAAAGTTGATCGCAGCTAGTTAATTTGCTCATAGCATGATCATAGAACATCATTCAAACCTTTTCCCGTACTTATCTTTTGCCAAATCTTATTTCTGTTAATTGTACAGAATTATATATATCAATGACTGTGAATTGAAATTAAAAAGCAAGACAAATTATGACCATGATTAAATATCGTCAAATGATAATGATATATTTATAAACCCAAATGATGAATTGAAGAGTTCAGGATGAGAGTTTATAATTCAAGAAATTATTTAAATACTGTAATTTTATCTGCTCTTCTCCTTCTTAACACTCTCAATTACCGGTAGTCCAAGTCAAACAAAAGGTTAATAACATTGATCGAGTTACATTGCTGGCTGGTGTGTTTAATACGTTCACGCTCATAATATTTATGAGTTTAATACTTTAATCATGAACACAGTCAATTGGAGAAATGTTAAATAAATCCCTCACATAGTACAAACAACCATTGATAATTGCACCTCCTATCAAAACCATAGGGACACGATGTCTAGCTGGGAGTCAACTTTAAAAAATAGGCCATGTTTGACCCTTAGTCGGTTCATTTCATATCTATTGTTTGATAATAACTTGATATCGTGTTAAGGGCTTTGAAAACCATTTATCACATAGCGCTTGAAGAGGCAAACATTTGTTCGGAAAATGATACAATAAAATAGAGCTCCCGAAACATCCTTTGTGAACAAAAGAACATTAAATCGATCACTGATAAGACTGATGTAATTTATCAATAGCAGAAGTTAATTTCTGTACTTCATTTTATATAGATGATTTATATTAGGAGCGTTGGTAAAAACCGTACTTATTGTTTTCAGATTTAAAATTGTTACAAAATATACACAAATAGTTACATGAAGAAAAGATTTCATTTACAGAATTATTTTCTGATCCTCGACTTTGATTAAATCTGTGAAAAATTTAAAGTTTGAAAAAAACCACAAATTAAATTTTATGGTGTGTCTTATGTTTTTTTTATTGTTGAATTCTATTGATTGTAATCTGGATTCATGAAACTCATCCTTCCTATCAAACACATATAATAAAGATCATTTAGCTAATTTTTCCTCAAAATTTCCTTATCATTTAGCTACAAATTTGACATGTTTTTATTGTCTCTTTTCTTAATGTCCTATTTCATAGAATCCAAAACAAAGAAAACAGATTTTCACAATTAACGGAAGTTGAAAACTGTAAAAAACATGAAACTAGTACAACGAATTGATTGATGATATGTACAAAAATCTTAGGATTTTTTTTTTTCCTGTATGAAATTGTCTTTCTTAAATGTATCCTGAACTAAATATAAACTTTATTTAGATTTAATTTTTATTGTATCCTGAACTAAATACAGCAAAGTGAACAGCTTGGTACCAGCAAAATCTCATTATTAAACTGCTTCACTTAATTCACTTTTATTTGATATAACAAAGAATTGATTCTTGGTGCTTGGTACAAACTATTGAAGATGGTTTGATGTAGTTTTTATTCTTTTAATAAGAAATTAGATGAAATATTGAATAAAATCACCTAGTACATTTCTCTCCAAACAAAAATTCCCATTTTTCATCAAATTTTTAATTTCCGTTACTTTGCTTCTGTTGTACGTAGTCAACCTAACTTTCACTGTATATTCATATGGTTATCAAAATTTACAATTTAAAAAAATAAGACATTGTCTTTGATTTAATAAATGATAAGGGAACATTTTTTTTTATATATATATTTTCCTTACTATTTCTTAAAATGTTCATATATTGTTTCCAGTTGTTTAAAAGCCTCACCAAACATTGAAAAATCTACATTAACCTTCTGAGAATTTCATTTATTTCATAATGTTTATTTTTAGCAGCTGGCGAGGAAGAAGATAGTATTCCACCAGCACATCCACATCATAGAGCTCTAGCAGAACATTTTACAGAGCGTGATGCTATTGCCATGGAAGCAGCCTCACGGGTAATGGAACATGCGACAAGGAAAATGGAAGAGGCATCACGGGCAGCAGCAATGGTAGCCGAAGAACCACCTCGTAAAAGATTATTGACTACAGAAGAAGAACGTCTCATCTCACATGTGGGCATGCCCAGTACACATATAAAAATAACAAGTAGGAGTAAGTTCCTAACTTTGGACCAATCTTAGTTTGTTGGGGGTTTTAAACAGCAGGAGTTATTAAATTTTTTAGAAAATTTTCATGCAACCTGTTAATTCTATGTAGATTTTTACAGGAGCTGTACAAAAAATGATTGTAATGATAATTCAACCTGTCACACATGAGCATTTTTTAATACATCAGAGGGGTGTAAGGACCTCTTTTGGGACGTCGGAATTGGGCCTTGATATTTGCGGGAATTTGGGATTTACAATTAATGGGAAGGGGGAATTAATGATTTAATTTTCAGGATCCTGGAATGAATGTGATATTTTTTCGGCAGACCTTGGAAAAATTAATTCTTTATCTTTTTAGGAAATTCAGGATAACATCATCTCCTACCCCACACACAACAGCTGCTATTGTTATATTGATTGATTGGTGTTTAACGCCACTTTCAGCGCTATTGTGCTATTTCGTGGCAATCAGTTTTTATAAATGTTCTGTTAGAATCTGAATAGAGTGCTATACTTGTAAGAAAACTGGTACATAGATCAAATTTTCCTGCTGTATGTTAATGAAAACAAAACAATAATGGAGATGCTATTTGGGTTCAACTAATACTTGAAAATGTTATTATAACACAGTCCTGCACATATCAGTTGGTTATTATAATGCAGTACATTGTACTGCACACATTTGTTATTTGATACAATCCTGCACATATTGATTGATGTTGTATATTTATGATAATGTACATGTATATTTGAATTTTCATGGAAATTAGCCTAGGATGGCCTTATTAGCACTTATTTGTTCAAATTACCAATAGTTGAACTCATTTCGTACTGTAATTTATAAAAAAGAAGGAAATATATCGTATTGCAGTATGGATTAAATATCACAACTGAAAAGCACACAATTAAATGTTTGATAATAAAAAAAGGTTGGATCTTGTACATGTGAGGACATTTGTGTTTGAAGTTTTAAAATGAGATTAGTATAAAAGTGAACAATTTTGTTATATCATGTGAGAAAATTACAATTTTCCAAAGTATTTCATAATATTAGAATTTGATCTTTTTGATGTTTGTCTAAATGTTGGTATTCATCGAACACTAAAAAGACAATAAAAACAAAATCTCATTATACTTTAATGAAAATATTAGAACATCATGCAAAACAGGAGTCTGTCTCTGACTTCTCTATTGGATGTATAAAAATGAGATCAAACGTAATGCATTAATGTCCTGTGTCACTGTAAAGGGGGTGTGTCACTGCGGTAAAAATGTTATGATAAAAAAGTCACTTTAACTATCCTGAATGGATCCAAGATGATTTTTGACAAGTGAATTACCTTTTTGATGTCTCGTTTGCTATTCAGATCTAATTGATACATTTAATATAACGGTGAATTAAACTGGGGCCAGCTTTTAGGGTACTGGTCTTTGATCATTAAAATCGGAGACAATTTTCATGCCTCTTTAACTGCTTATTTCATATTTCTTAATTTTATAGCTTCTGACTGGAGATTGAAAATATTAAAAGATTTCAATTTATTATTTTTGAATAAATTAATGTATTTATAAAATTATTGAAATATTTCTTAAAAGAGCATAAAAATACTGGATGTAATCAAATTACCATGGTTCTTGACTCTACTGAATACTAAATTCTGTAATATTACAAGGAACAGTGTATAAATTTTTTGATGCTCCCCTCAAACAAAGTCTTCAAAGAGTAGAGTCTATTTAGAACCATTTAATGTTTAAGACTTTATTACTCTTAAACATGATTCTGTCAAATTGGAGAAATATTTCATGTTAAATTGATTTTTAATCTGACAAGGCTTATTAACTGAATGTTATATTTTCCACAATAAAATTTATAAGAAAACATTTACTCTCTGTGTCTAGTAATGACAAAGTAATATGGTTACTCCATAGAAAGAGATCCAATATTCCCTAAATGATTTTAGTGCAAGTCCATTTATTTCTAATTTATATATAGTACATTAAACCATATTAGGATTATATATCTTTGTAGGTAAAATAATTTTCCGATTTCACATCGGTCTGGTTTGATCTGCTTTTATTATTAAGGGTAGAAAATGACTAATACTAACGGGTATTTTTTAATGTGACCTGAACTTTTACTGAGATGCAAAGTACTGCAAATCTTGTAGTTCAAATTGATTTTATTAATATTTATATGAGAACTTTTTTCACACTCCCTTTCAAGTTTCAATACCCCTGACCATTGAAAAAACGTTGACAATATCAGATATCACCATTAAAATTATTTAATACTTTAGTATTCTGTTCAAGATTTTCAAAAAAATGTTAGCAAAAACTAAGGGTTACATAATTTTAATCATAAAACCAATTACTCTGCATATTTCTGTCTTTCACTGGAAGCATTAAAATATATTATTTAAATTTTGATAACATACTTTTTTTTCTGAAGAATATTGAAATTAAAAAAATTGATTAAAATAATTTCAATTTGATCACATGGACGAGTTTTGAAAAAAGCCATTTTCATAATAGCATTAAGGATGAAAGGAAAACATAAGATGACAAAAAGTGCATATTTACAAAATTTTGCTGCCAACTTACTGATTTAATATCATTATAATGTGGAGACAGAAATTGCCTTATTACAAGGCACACTTTTCTCTTTTATCAAAATTTTTACTATCATAGAATATTGTAATATATCAATTTGTCAGCTAGTGTAATTTATTAATATATTTGTAAATGGGACCTAAATGAGATGATTCTTTAAGAGTAAAATTCAGAGATAACTTTTGTAAATTGAAGAATATTATTCATTGAAAGATTGATCAAAAATATTTTTAAAAATGACATAGTAATAGACTCGTTTGATGATGGAAAATTGAAAAATTTTATTGATGAAATTTACCTTATAGACTTTTGAACTGATAATGCATTATAAAAAAATCAATTTGTTACAATATTAAAACATCTTCAGAAATTACCAATTATATATGTGATACAAATGGATTTCTCAAATGTACCATAAAATTTTTCGGAAGTTGTGTAAGTTTGTGACATCTAGTACAAATGTACAAGAAACACCGAAACATTTGAAGACATAATTGAATATTTAATTGGTAACGCATACATTAATATCAAACATTTTATATCAAAATTACAGATTTAATCTGAAACTGAACTGCTTTACCTTTAGAATAGCTTTTAAATATTGTTTTGATAAAATATCTCTTGCATCACAATATGCATTGATATGTTGAATGTTTTAATATAAAGAAATCTGTCTCTAAAATGGGTTTTAGTTCAATCACATGTTCATGTATAACCACGTTAAAAGTAGGATAATTAAAGGGGTTCAAATTATTAAACATCTGTCTTATTATTTGTTGATTCAAGTAAAAATATCAGTAAGGTTCATAGAATTCAGCTTAAATCAATAACTGCTTTATATCATTAAGCTCAACAAAGATGTCAGTAAAGATTCTAGATGAAAGTTATTTTACCAGTTAAAAAACAAAGTCAAATATTGATAACAATTCCTCCATGGCATTCGTGTTGTCTCACATGCATGTAATATCTTCTGCTTTCCAAACATTCATGAACTGTAGGGAACACAGTACTTTAGGGTAACATTTAAGTTTAGGTTTGCATTAGGTCAAGGTTAGGGCTAGTGTCAGGGTCAGGTAAAGGTTTGAGTTAGGCTAAAGGTTACATTAGGTTCAGTATAGCCCTATAAAGGGTTGGGTCCTCTAAAGGAAATGAAGGTGAAGAAAAAAGACCTTTACTATAGCTATATTACACTATTTCTGGATAGTTAGAATATATTTGACTAATATCTCATGCATTATCTAATGTGGTTTTACCATTAAAACGTTTAATACCCGCTGCGATGGTTTGCACCTGTCCTAAGTCAGGAATCTGATGTTCAGTAGTTGTTGTTTGTTGATGTGGTTCATAAGTGTTTCTCGTTTCTCGTTTTTGATATAGATTAGAACGTTGGTTTTCCCGTTTGTATGGTTTTACACTAGTAATTTTTGGGGCCCTTTATAGCTTGCTGTTCGGTGTGAGCCAAGACACCGTGTTGAAGACCATACTTTTGACCTATAATGGTTTACTTATAAATTTTGACTTGGATGGAGAGTTGTCTCATTGGCACTAATACCACATCTTCTTATATCTATTAACCACATTTTTAAATAAAAAATATTAACATCTGATTCAGTGATTTCAGATGCTTATGATACAATCAGCAACCTTTTCACATATTTCATGTTAATTTCTCACCCTAGTCATATATTATGAAGCTTGAAAAAGTGACCTATTCCTGCTCCTCATCCTTGCCACTCAGTTGTACTTTGTCAGTACATAGTAAGTGTCCTCCTCCTGTGTCAAAACTTATGCTTTCCAGACATTCCTGCAACTTTCAGGATGAAGAATAGCAATTAAAGCGTTGTCCTTTGATATTCTAGTTATTGTCAAGGGTTTTCCTGTGCTATATCTTTTACCTGATGTACTTTCTTAAACAGATGTTCATGACCAATTTGGCATTCAAGTCTTTGATTTGTTTACCAACAATTTGAAATTTAGATTGATAAAAAGTTAAACCAACTAATGAATATGTAAATTAGCTATCATACTTAATTTAATGAGAATGTTGGAGTCACTATGATGTAATTAACTACAATAACTTTGATATATTTTTATTTATTCAAATTTTACAACATATTCTGTTTATTTTTCAGATGATGGTAGATCAGACATAGATAATTCATTGGTAGTCAGCATGGAAATAAATGGCATCATGTATCAAGGAGTTTTATTTGCCCATAATCCTCGGCGGCTGTAACTTAGCAACATGAACAACCATTTTATTTTAAAATGACCAATCATTTACCTTGCCATGACAAGATTTTTCAATTAGATCTGATTGACATTTGTCCTGACCAATCAAAATCAAATATAGACTTGCCATGACAATATTATTCACTGATGATGATTGGTTGACATGCAGGTCACATGATCTGACTTATTATGATTTATGGGGCCAACCAATATGACCCAAGAAAAACTTGAATGGAGCTGACCATGACTCAGAATTGTAAAGACAGAGGTCTGATAAATCAAACCACTGCCAGTTATATCTTGAATCAAGATAAGAAGCAGAAATTGACTGTTTGATAGTTTTTGAAATTTGAATGTTTTTTAAAATATGAATACCTGTATGTGAGGAAAAAGGAAAAGCTGTAGAAATAGTGCCATTTTTTATTTTACAAATTTTGCTCTGTTATCTTAATTCACTCACATGTTTGTTTCACATAAAATTTTTTTTTAAATATTTATATGTCGGAGTTGTTGACTTGATATACTGTCTGTGTAAAATTCATGCAATAATTTAACATTTCTGAAAGATATGAAAGTGATGAATGAAATAAAATGTCTGATGTAAAATATGAGGACCAAGTTGTAGTGTTAGGAGGGTGTGTGTTGTACGAGATATGTGTGTGAATTGTGTCATGTGACACTGGAGATGACTCAAGATAGCTTTGGCTTTTTTCAAACAAATTGATGTGTAAAATGCAAAGAAATAAGTATTATCATTTCATGTCAATGAAAATGACAATTTGTTTTTGCTTATACACAAAATTAATATGTTTTTTAATGTTCATATAGGGGCAAGGTTTACAGGGTTTGGGATTTAGTTGCCATATAGCTTATGTGGGAGGGTTTATAAGTATTAGATTTAGAGATTTATGTGTTCAGAATATTAGTAATCTTGTGCTCAAATGTTGCAATATTTATTTCTGTTGTATCGTACAATACTCATTATATGCATATTTCAACACAAATATTGATAAAGTAAAAGATTTCCGTATACCATAAAAAATATGATATGATTTCCTTGTGAACAACACATGATTGTGAATAAACATCATCAGAATAAATGAAATTTATTCATGTGTATACTATTTCACTTCATATTTCAAAGTCCATGAACATCAAGAGGGAAGTGAAAACTAAAAGCTCCAATTTTTATAATTCTGTATAACTTATATATTATAAAGAGCAAAAAAACATTGATACAGTATTTATATTTTGTGTCAACATGGTATTTTTCCCCTACATTTATTTCAAAACTGCAGTTATTATATATACTCTTTTGGTAAGAGTTAAATAAATTAAGTCGATTATCTTTATTTGGTGGTACCTTGGATTAAAAATTTTAAATTATTGAACTGCATCTTAATATTGCAAAAATGATATATATGTTACATTTCTGCTTCCAATGATATAATCAATTAAAAATTTATGGAATTGATTTATAAATGTATAGAATGCACATAAAAGTGTAATAAAAAGGAATTTTGTTCACCTAAATTTAGATAGTTAACTAATAGATAAATACATAAATAGTTCTAACACCAATGTATATTTTGTTTTTCTCTTTCAATGTTTTAAAAGTCCTAATTATTATAATAATAATTATAATATAATTTTTCTTTGAACCATGTCTTTGTTTACACTGTTTTAAATTACACTTTCTTTTAACTTGTTTTAAAGTGCAATGATATAATTTCAACTGGAAGAAAAAAGGAAGATACCAATAGTGCTATTTAATTCTTTATACCTTTTCCTTTTATTTCTCAAAGAATGATTTGATCAATGTTATTGCATTTATCAGATGTTGAGTTTTGTTAATTTGATATTCTGTTTCATAAACAGCTGTGCAAGAGTCTTGCCCAGGATAGTCTTGTAGGTTTTTTTTTAATTTTAATTGGTGGAAAAGTATTTCTTTTAGAGTAGCAATGACACTGTCAGATTACTTTTTACTTTGCTGACAAGAACATGTAAATCTTCAGAGTAAAGAATACTGTACACTTTATAGACATATGTATTCTAAATCTAGGAATTCACAACCGATAAACCTATATTATAAACCAAGGAATTTAAAATGAAATGATCTATATTTGTAAACCAGTTCATTTTATAATTGAGTAATATTACTAAAAGCAAATATTTTTATATCAATACTTTGCTTATCATGTTACATTTTCACAGTAATTTCTGGAAATAATGGCATATAATTGCATGTCGTTTTTCTTTGGTTACCACAACAGGTAGAGTCAATACATAGCCACTCTTACCACAAAACATAGCATAGGTTAAGCATAAATGACTTCTGGATTAACCCATAGTCTTATGTTACCTCAGTAGATGCAGTAAACTGTTTTTCATTCAAAAGCAATTATATTATATTCAAGCTACTATAAAGTAGCTGATGATGAGTACTTTGTATTTTTAATTGTTGTCTGTATTTTAAGTGATAGTCCCATTTTGTAATAACAATACCTCATAAGTAAATGTACATATCTATAACAAAACTGAGGTGTTTATATATGATTCAAGACTATTGAAAGTGCATAATATTTTTTGTTTTGTGATCTTTATGTTTATTATTAAAATGTCATTTTATTACAGAATAAATTATCTTTAAAACTTGTTATGTGCCACATACTTTTTACTGACTTGTGGCAACATAAGATACTTGAGTGGTTTCAAGGATATGCAGAATTTGTTTGAAATTTAGTGGATCACTCGAAACTGGGTTCAATAATTATTAAATCAGACAATAGTATAATCATACAAAAAGTACACATCGAAAGTCATAAGTTGAACCTCTATATATCCATTGTGAGATATATTTATGCAAGTAAATTTCAGAAATTGCTATTTAAACTCTTCAAAGATAAGGGGGAAACGGGGAAATTTATCTATTGAGAAGTACTTTCAAAATCCATAACCATTCCTCTCCGTCATGATGTTGACATACTTAGAGAAGCCCAATTCACTTATTTATTTTGCATATTAGTGTCACGTAAACTGAAAAAGGATACTACAGAGATTATCCATTTCATACTTAAATGTATTACTGATTTTGATATGAATAACTGATTGGGAATTTAAAACTATTTGAAGTTGAGTTTGCCAGCCAGGTTTCCGGTATTTCTTTTTAAATTCAGTATTGCTCGATGTTTTTGTATGCAGCCAATTCAAAACTAAACTTTGTTCCCTAATTATCTTAGTTTGTTGGTGAAAAATGTCCAAGAAAAATGTGTTATTTAAACTGGTGTGACGTTGAATATGAAGGTAGTCGACTGCTGTCAAATCAACATCATAAGTCTATCAGTCAAAATACGGAATGAACACAATCAGAATCACATGACTCGAAAAGAAGCAAAACTAGTTATGTTCAATTAGTGAGGATCTTCTCGTATTCATCATGCATCTCCCGTCAAATGATTCAATTTACAGTTGCAAGTGTCAAAAGACATGGAATTGTACAACCAGTTTGTCCAGTAATAATGTCACACGGATAAAAACATCTTGGACCAAAGAAAGCACAAATTAAAGTTTCTAGTAAATTGAAACACTTTAACAATCAACAAATTTCTTAATAACGACCTTGGAACTTGCAATGTTGATGTTAATGAAATGCCCACAACGAGACTTTGCTCTTGCATATTGTATTAACTGATGGAGGCAGAGGTCATAACTATTGTGTAGATGGTATGTCACTACTCAAGAGGGCGAAGTTAAAAAAAAAAGGAAAACAGAAATCGTCGATGCGTTCAAAAAGTTAGTATTTTTTAGTATTACTCATTGTCTAAAGGTGATGATAAAATGCTGTCCTTCTTAAGTCTGGTATCTTTAATCTCAACGACGTGATAAGCAAGTACTTGTTAAAAAATGATTATTAATATAAATACATTACCAATACACCGGATAGTGAAGACAAATGGTTTTGCTTAAATTTGTTTTGTCATTACTGTAACTTGACTGTAAATGTTGCTCTCCACCTATTGCAGTTTATGAAAAAATCTGACCAAATTGCAAATTATTTTATCAAACCAAACTGTTCAACTGGTCAGAAAACTGCTGTAAGATGACTAAATAAAGCATACTATAATATAAATCAGTCTAACAATTTCTATACAAATTTTATTGTAATTGTCGTGCAAAAGGTGAAAGGTAGTAATTTTTGAATTGCTAAAAAAATGTCAAAATTTTAGTTTTTGAATTGTTTTAATAAAATGGTGTTTTTCTATGCATGCTACAAAGCTTTCTTTGAATTAATCTCTAAAATACTTGGTGAAATATACTTGAAGCTTAAATATATTCTCTTGACGTTTTAAAGGGAAATTTGATCAGTATTTCAAAAGACCAATGCTTTTAGATTATCTCCCATAGAAACTTATTAGCAACGTATTGTAATTTCACATATATTTTACTGAATATAAGATGTTTTAATTCAAATTATGTCTGATTCGTATGAATAAAGAAGACCTTTCGAAAAAAAAAATTGTATGGAAGCCTAGTTTGAACTTTTTTAAAGCAATTCACAAATTACTACCTATCACCTTTAGCATGACAATTACAATAAAATTTGTATAGAAATTGTTAGACTGATTTTTTCATAATATCAATGAAATGGAATTAAGGTCTTATAGGATTGTAAGTATACTTTGATTTACCACCTTGCACTTTCACCCCTTGACTGTTTTTCTACAGCAGTTTTTAAAATTTCTGACCAATTGAATATTTTGGTTTGATAAAATAAATTGAAATTTGGTCACAATTTTAAATAAATTGTAATAGGTGGAGAGCAACACTTACAGTCAAGCCACAGTAAGCGGGTTTGGGTAAGGAGGCCGAACATATTAGTACCCACTGTCTGTAGAAATATCACACTTTTTTGAAAAAATCTAATTTGTTTTAGAACAGTGTTATTTTTTGCTTCGTTGTATTTGCATAGCAAATGTAGGGTTCTTCGATTGCAAAGCACAATTTTTCTGACCTACACAACTACTAATGAGTCAAGTATCAGAGTTCATTCTAAATGGGCCTTTCTGTTGTATTAGGAGATAAAGGAGGGTCTGGATGGGGGCTTACAGAATAGAGAATAAAGGGCTAAACATATAAAGAAAAGAGAAAAATAAAAAAAAACATAAAGAATAGAGAAAAATGGACAAAAACATAAAGAATAGAGAATAATGGGGTGCTAAAATATAAAGAATAGAGAATAATGGGCAAAAAATATAAAGAATAGAGAATAATGGGCAAAAATATAAAGAATAGAGCAAAATGGCCTAAAAATTTAAGAATACAGAAATTATACGAATTGGTATCTGACTGACACGTCATTACAATATTTTTACGGTTTTTCTAAATATAGTGAGACAGTTTGTAAGAGATTTGAAGAGGAGTTTGAAAACAGCGGCATCAAGGTACGTTGCAGTCTTTTGACCTTTAATTGTTAACATTCTCGTTCTTTGAATTCTGGTGGATGGTTGTCTAAATGACAATCATCCCACATCTCCAAGAGATATACCTTTTTTATATGTATAAGAACTTTTGACTGGCTTTCACAAACGGCTACAAATAGAACGTTGTTACCAGGGAGACATCAAAATCCTTAAATCAAAGTAAGGAAGACAGAATGATCTCATTGAAAAAATAACATTGTCGTAAAGTTGGTCTCAGTCGTCAATTTCTTGATATAATAATACATAAAAATGGGAAGTAAGGAATTACCTTAAATGTGGGTCAGTACAACAGACCAAATAACAACCCGACTGCTCCGAAAATAGACAAACAGCAATGGGAACCACATTGTCAAGATAGCCTTATTTGCTAAAGAAACAAAATGTCGTTGAGTTCCCTCAGTTTTTGTTTGTTACCTTGATTTGTCTCTTCCTAATCGATTCATGAGATCTGAACATTGGTAAACTACTGTCGCCTTAATTTACTTTATTTGAAAAAAATGCAGGTTTTATAGGTCTAGGGTTATGTGGGACAAATTATATCGTCAAATGAAAAGCTGTAAACATTAGGTAGTTTAAGAAAAGAAAAAAACACCTGCAGGCTGCAAGCTGTTATATGGCTTACAAGGTTGGTGTGCAGAATGTTACTATGAAGGTAAATATTCATTTTCAAATTATGTAATGCATGATGTTACTAATCAATTCTTTTTGTTTTTGACTTTCTTTATTATTATCTTGTATGAATTGTATTTGGACATACTTCTGATTCGTCTGGTTTGTTTAAAACTTCAATAAGAGTTTCAGTCCTAATGTGCAAAAGAAATTATTTGTGGTAAGTTTTAAAAACAAATTTGGTGTCTGATCAATTCATAAATCATTGTTTTAAGAGTTATGCAATTAACTTAAACACTTCCTTAAAAAATAGACAACAGTTCAATTACATTGATAAATTAAAAGAGAACGTTGATAATGTTATGGTCATGGATGTTTTGATCGTCTAAACCTTAAGAGATAAAATGTTTCTATTGTTTAAACATTTGCTTTTTGTACATTTTAGCTTCGTCGAACATCAGTATGCATGGTTAGTTATACTTTTCCCTCGAATATGTAATATTGCTATTGCAAAATGTTCTTAAATAGTTGCACTGAAGTAGTTCTATAAAACTGAATGTACATTCATATTAGATAAAGTACTCAAAAATAGATTGTTACAGATATTAAACAACTAGGACATGAAAAAAATAATTAAAAGATACCACAAAAAATAGAAATAATTGAAGATTCTGCAGTAATGAATTTTTTATAAGAAAGAGTTACGGCACCAATCCTTGGATGCACCTTTAAATACATTTCATAAATACAATTCTGATGCCTACTTTATCAGTAGATAATGTTCATGGCGTGTTAATGGTTACTTTTATTTGTTTATTAATGATTGAAAATCATCAGCTTGCTACGTATTATAAATTTTAGTCATTCATTCCTTTCATGAAATGATCATACTAATTTTCATTTTACTTTTTAATTCCAACTGCCTTTGTTGTTTGAAGGCCTTCAATTAGTTTTCGATTATTAACCTTAATACACCTGACGAATGAAATGATCAGATTTAAAAAGGGAAAAATACTTTTGTGAAAGCAAAAATATTTATTGAATAGATAGTATAGATGACTTTTTGCGCAAAAATGTTAAAATTTTACATGAATTGACAAAATTTATATGTCCAAGGGTATATTTTTTTAAGAGCAAAGAAAATATATTGCATTGGACATGTTCAAAATTTTTGCAGAGTGTCATCATATTATTACAATATTTTAATTACAACCATTTGTCAGAGGCAAATAGGTTTTTACATAAACAATTACCCCATCTAATGAACGCTATTGTAATTATCAGTAAATTAAGAAAAATTTCATTAGATATATAGCAGTTCAGTTGACAAACACTAATTTTGATCATTGAGAAGCTTAATATTTCCTTAACATTTGAACTTGATTAAAACGTTCAACTGATTTTTACAGAGTTATCTCCCTGTTGTGTACCACCTTAAAAGGGAAACTAAAAAAATAAAGACAACAAAATCAATTTTTAGTTCTAAAACTCGGAGGGTTTTGAAGCATGCTTATTTACAGATATAAGTAAAATAATACCACATAATTCAGTTGTAAGAATGCTCGCAATTATTTATATAAGCAATCCAAAAGTACTTTATTTGCAGATATATAAATGGTGCGTACTTTGTGTTCGGCATGTAAATTCAGTTGACAAGAAACCTGTCCGTTAGGACCGAATAAAGTCCTGTCATAAATCTACTAAGCTTTTAAAATGATAATGCATCATTTGGATCTGTTTTTTTTCTTTTCTATCGGTTCATTTACTAGTTTTGAACATCGGTAAATAATTAAATTTTGGATGTAACACGTCTTCTGATTGGCAGAAAGTGTTTTGTCTATCAGCTCATAGAATTATTATTATGAGGAATGACTGTAATATTTTCTTCTGTCTATTCGAAATAACCTTAAAAAAATGTGGTGCACACTTTTAACTAACACGCTACGCGGGTTTCCCCAGTGTGCATCACATTTTTTATGTTATTATTTCATAGACAGAAAAAATATTACAGTCCTTCCTTAAATGAAATAACACTTTATAGATTTCGTGCATCGCAAGTTTATTTCACAATATACCTTTATCAGGAACGCTGCAACCCAAACATTTGAAAGCCAGAGATGTATCAATACGTAGAAACGTCACGAGTCGTATGACTAAAAAGAACTAAAAGATAAGGCAAAGTCAACTAATGTCAATTTTGCATGAGGGACATGGAACCTGCGTTTCTTAGTAATTTCTTCATTCATCAACAGGGAATGTTAGATGAATATTTTACACATCATATGTCATCATATAAGTACCGAACCACTGACTCCTGAGCTGATCACATTCTCGGGGATAATAAGTCAACCAGCGATGGTGTCGTCCCAATACTATTAAATGAAAACAACGTTTAATAAATTTTGTGCGTCCGAAACTACTGGTACCTCTATTTGATAAATCTGTATTTTCCTTGATTTTGAAATACCGAAGAATGTTGAAAATATTATTTACCATTTATTTGCGTGTAAGATAAAACAGATACTGCAGACTTTGGTCCAATATAAGAACATATTTTATGTTTTTATGATTTAAGGACCTTCTCTTTTAAGACAAGGGTTTCAATTACTCTCGTACACATTCTTAATACTATTTTATCATTATATAAGATAACTCAAATAACTCAGCGTCCTCATTTTGTAGATGTATATTTGTTCCTATCAACAGAAGATTGCCTGAAAATTTTGTTATAAAATTGCTATAATATATGTTCTTGTTGTAACACATATTTTATAGCCTTAATCCGTCAGAAACGAATACTGTAATATTTCTACAAGTGGAAAAGGTATTCTAAAATATTTCTTCCATTTGGAAATAATAAAATCAAGGACGTTTCATTACACATGCACTATCATTTCTACAGGAGCGATCGTAGATAAACGGAAAATAACGGCCGATTTTTTTTTCTCGAGTTTTAAAGATATATAAAACAATTTGTACAATCTATGAACCTCCTTATCAATATGATTCAGTCTTATTTTATGAATCGGTCGTTAATTGGTCCTGGTTAATACAGAAACATGAAATTAATACCAGTTCAAACGATCATTTAATGAAATTGTCCTCAAATACGGGATCAAATACGAAGTAAAGGTCACATTTTAACCTTGATTAGAGTAAAATAAACCCCAAATTCTTCAACCAAATCATGAAAATTAACAGATATCTTCTTTTAAACATTGTCTCCCTCTAAAACAAAATGAAAAGGCTTTGAAATAAATCAAACACGTAACAATAGCCACGCCACATTACATTGATTTCCTCGCGATTTCATCGATTATAAATACATTGTGACACATCGTCAGTTAGTCAACCGTTTGAAGTTAATCTTTATTTCAGATAGAAATCTCTTAAATTTATAGAAAGCTATAGATGATAAGATAAATAAATTAAAACGACAAAGAAGTAAACAAGGACCACCAACTTTCTCACTTCTTTAATTAATAAACTCACACAATCCTATCATATTTATTCACGACTGCTACTATTCAACCAAAGACCCTCATGTATAGCCAAATTGAAGTAGGTGCATTTATTTTTTAAATTTCGATACGTACAAATCAAGAGCTTCGTTGCAAAATTGCAAAGCATGTGATGAAGTATACCTGACCTCTACTTGTACACCACCTACTTTTCTGTAGATATAAAACAATATATATAAATATATTGTTTCAAAACGGATAGGTTGATTAATTATTGTTTGCTCAACGTCCATTGTCAAACAGTGTATGCATATTCAAAACGAGAACAAATTAGAAATAAAAACAATTGATAAGTTTTGCAAAATGGGTAGGCCGGGATTAAAGGATATTTTGACTACCGCTAGAAAATGGGAGTAGTTTGGTAACGAGCAGACGTTTTGAATTGCAACAGATCACCTACGTACCAATCAAAGAATTGTCTAGTTTCTTTAACGTTTAGAGAGTGTCGTAATCTCCCTTCACGAGGCGTAAAATACAACGGCCCCATGTATCCCCCTTTTTTGGCTGTTTATTTATGCATCCCGTACAGCACAACAAACGCCCCTTTTAAGCATGGGTTTTACTGTCGGATTAGAAAAGTCCAGGGATAACGTATTTCTATACCGAAGTATAACAGCAAACATTGGTAAAATGTGCAGAAACCATTTTTTTAAATTGGGAGAAGAAACCAAAGTTATAATGAAAAGCTTTTTAAAAAGATCACTAAGGATACAAGGCTTTAAAATTTGTATGCCAGATGCGAAAGGTTTTGCATGGAGAAAAAGAAAATGCAGCTAAGGTAATCTATTCCGGGTTTAGAAAATCCTAAGTACTTCGAACAATTTAAAGTTTTGTAAACTGTTAATTTATAAATATGACCATATCAATGATATTTCATGTCAATACAGATGTTGATGAAAGACAGACATTATCATGAATAGAAAAAGCAAACGAACAAGAAAAGGTCCACAAAACACCACAAAAAATACCCCCCTCCCCCACACACACATACTAAAAAGAAATTAAGAAAAGCTAGCATAATTCTTTAGCTTCACGTTCAATCTTAATAATGACGTCCTTCCACAAATAAATGCAAAGTTTGGGGTCTACGTTATCTATCTCATTTAACTTGAAAATTGGATACCACAGATGCAATTATTTCTGCTTCATTTTTATCTACATCTTCAAATTGACGATTCATGAATTTGTTGATAGCGGGTTGCTGTCTACCAGTCAGCTATTTAACAAAGAGTTCTAAATGGAAAGTTTAAGCCATCTCTTCGAAGAAAAAAATCGACACAATTATGATTTTGGATGACCATTATGGAATATTTGAGACAAAAACGACTACGAATATATTTGATTTGTGGCCAAAATAATCCTGTCCTCAATTCCTTATTGATAATATCACTGAATTCCAATAATCCCCAGATTTTCACTTGAAATGTGCAACACGACAGGAACTACATGTGGATCAGAAACCGATTATCTTTCAGAAGCATAATGTTTTTTGCCGTTCTTCGACCAATACCAGAAAGAAAAACGACGAAAATGCAAAAAAGTGCACCAAGCACTACACAGAATAACTAAACATTGAGTGATATGAGCCAAACCATAAACCGGGAGTGAAATCTAGATGCTTCCGAAGGGTATATAGTTCCAGATCCATTAATGGCACTCTTAGTGTTGTTCATTGCAATTATAAAAATCAGTGATTAAATGCATTCATTGATGTCACAATCGAGGAAAAGAGGACTTGTAGAACATATCCGTTAAAATTTGTTACACAGATGATTCATAACGGTCAACTCAATCATGATGGTCTCTGTAAAACTTTCGGAGGGATGCCTTCAATTTTACCATTTAGAACCCCAATTTCAAAGTTTCCTTTTAAGCAGCTTTTATCATTATAAGAAGCGCCCGCCCTAGAATACCATAATAACTAGGAAATCTATTCTCTATATGCATGTAGGCTGTCGAAATGTTGTACATAGAAATTGAAAGTGTAAAATGTGAAAAGTAAAATCATCTCTTTTGTCGCAAAGTTTAGTTCTCAACCGATCGTCATTGTCAATTTCTAAATGTAAATAAAAATATGAAGCAATTCAACTGTTAAGGTCTATGATACAGATGATATCAACATAATCATGAAACACTGAATTATTCAGTGAGAGTATCTCATCTATATAACTGAACATCAAGTTAAACGCTAATGCAAACCCCTTTTCATTCTGCTTTCTCATGTATGCATCTTGCCTAATACCGATTACGAATAACGTAATAATAAGTCATGAAGAGGAGCGCAGTTAGTTCCTATAGAAATGCCGTTTGTCTGTTGAAAAAAACAATTCCTCCAAATGTAATAAATAGTTATTGTTATCAATAAAGAAAGGAGGCAGTAACTTTGACTCAGTATGGCGTTAATTTATATGAAACACATTCTAATAGACAAATGTAATTTGCCAGGTCATTATTAATCATGTTAGATCAAATACTGAAAGTATGACTGTAAATAGTAAAATCCATGTCAAAATACACATCAAGTAATGAACAACTGCTATATATATTGGAAGGTAATCGACGTTCTTCCTACGTTATAAGATTTAGTGGTTGTAGGTTGCAGTAAATTTTAATTTTCTAACGAAAAAAAAAGGAAATTTGTAATGCCCAAATGCAGCATTGTAGGAAAAGTTATTTATTTTGTGACTTTTAAAGGTAAAGTGTAAAAATCTCATGAGAAAAATTTTACTGATTTCAAATTCTAACTTGCTAACGAGGTAAGGGAATACCATCTCAAAACGTCAATAATTAATTCATGTTGATTTTTGCAATTTATTTCATGCCCCCATGTGTGAGTGCGCGTTTGCATGAACTTAGAAATTGCAATTTCATCACACTCCTTTTACACTTATTTATTTATAACACTCTTTCGAATTTAATTCACAAATTAAAAACTAGAACAGTTCTAATGTTTATATTCTACAATAGATGTAAAAGAATTTTTTTTATTAATAAACAAGAAATGCTTATCAATATTGCAACTGTCTGTTTTATTTACCACAACATAATTAATTTGGGCACTTAAAGAAAACACTCCCATTCCAAAGATGATTATAATCAACATTCTCGCCATCGTACCTATTTTGTCTTAATCAACTATATTGCCTCGTTATTGTGTGTCTTTCGGCGATTGGATTATTTATTGATCCCGTCCCCACTTTATTCCCTCCCTTTTTTTCTATATCATTGGTTATACACTGTCGACTCAAACGATCTGGCTCCTTTTGGAATTCGTGCAATTCCCTCAGTGTTTGTTTGTTACCTTGCTTTGTACTTCTTGGTCAATTTATAAGATTTGAACATCGGTACACTACAATTTCCTAAATTTAGGACTGACTATATTTAAAATTGAACACAAGGTTCCACTTCTACATTTTCTAAACAGAACAAATGTCAAAATCAAGTGACAGTTCTCCGCTGATAAATTAAGAAATTATTATGAAACTATGGTTCCAACTCCCTCAGCCAAAGTTGACCTTCGATGAAATTTTAGCACGCTTTTAGGTCTTCGTGTTTCGGTACTGATACATCATTTGCTTTCAAATTGGCTTTGTAACTGATGAAGGTAAATCCAGAAAAGCGTTTTATTCGAATATAACTTATAAAGTGATATTTTTATTTACCCGTATCGGATTTAATATGTATCTTACTCGAAATCTTTAGCCTTATTGTATTTGACGTATTACCCATAATTACAGTAAGTAAGAAGCTAAATACAATATAAAACGTAAAATTAAT
Source organism: Mytilus californianus (assembly GCF_021869535.1). Classification (NCBI taxonomy): domain Eukaryota; kingdom Metazoa; phylum Mollusca; class Bivalvia; order Mytilida; family Mytilidae; genus Mytilus; species Mytilus californianus. The sequence continues at coordinate 50,397,504 of NW_026262679.1, read as the reverse complement.
CTTTCTACTTGTGAAAAAGTCATTTTGAATTGCCTTCTGGCAGTCTGACACAATGCAACGATGTCATCCAACAATTATTTTGAACTTAAAACTTCGTTATCTATACATAGCTAAAAAACAACATTACATGCACCTTTTCATCAAATAGTTGTTGTTTTACTTCAAATTGAAAACTGATCTAACCACGAGCTTGATATATATTCGTCCTTCTCTACTCAGTTTTTGGGCCCAATTTGTGTATAGAATACAAGTTTTTGTTTGCTTTTAGTACTTTAAGAGACCACCACAGGGATATTACAACTCATAAGCCGAAGACAAACTGCCACCGTTAAGGCAAAAAACAGAAAACGACGAAAAGACAAACAACAGTCTTCAAAACACATTTAGAATACTTAAGACCCCATAAAAAAAGTGACTTTTGGTGCTACAAAAGGGTAAGCAGATCCTGCTCCACAAATCGGTGATGTTACAATCGAAGTGAATTATAAAATTTGAGGAAGCCATTACTGGATTGATAAGAAATTAACTTATTACATTTTGAAGGATACGTTCCGAGAAAGACGTTACAAGAAACTGCTCCAACAGAGTTATGAGGAGGAAAGATTAAAAATGACACTCCGTAAATTTTATGGACACCATCACCAATTAGTTGATCTATACAATGTGTCTGTGTCTAAACTAACTTATGACATTTTTACCACTTCTTAGATTGTGGTTTAACATCTATGTCGTCTGTCTGCTAAGACCGAATATGTGTGAATTTGCATTGCTATACGACGTGTCTCGGTATTTTGTACATCCAACATTCATGTATTTATTTTTGATATTTCTGTTATGGTTTCGGTTGGATAATGTGTTATGTCTTATCGTTTGTAGTCCAAATAATTATAAAATAGACTTTCCATACCATCATGGTCATGAAAATTGTTTTGATTGGTATTGTGAAAATAATTGTATAAAGTTTGCAGATTGCATGTTGGCGTTTGTTTTTGGTGCACTTCAGTGTTCCTGTTGTTCCTTTGTTTTCCTCTTATAGTTGATGTGTTTCCCTCGGTTTTGTTTGTAACCCGGATTTGTTTTCTCTCAATGGATTGATGACTTTTGAACACCGGTATACTACTGTTGCCTTTATTTAGTAATTATGGTTAACTAACAAACAGTTTTTGAAGTAACTGCATCGTCATTTTTTCATCAATATGAGAACTATTTGGGTAACCACTTTGGTAAGTTTATATAATTTACAAACTATTATAAAATTGGAGATAGCAGTACAAGAAACTGTTTGGCTGATATCTTAAGTATTTTATGATATTAATCATCTAAAGTACATCCATGTCATGTCCTAACTTCCCCCATTTGTTTCCCCCCTCGATATTGTTAAGCAGCCATCATTTATTTCTTCGGCATTGCCCGATTATAAAGCTATAATGCGGTCTCAAATAATCCTAACTGGAAAGCTCAAATGTAATTTACAATTAAATGTGTGCTCTTGGTGTACGGATGACATACTCCCATTTTTCATCAAAGAAATAACAAATGACATAGTTGTGATTTGCATCAAATATTTTATAAAGATATTTAGTAAATTAATTGTTTGCTTAAATATTTTCAATTGTTGAAAATCATCGTTCATCACAAGTAAATAGTCAAAGTGCTGATACATTCGACAGATAATGTAATAGTATAGCCAAAAATAATGCCCAATTTCCTTTCCTCTAAAAAATTAGTGATCTGAAAGATTCCTTTCCATAAAGGATAAAACAATTGTTAAAAATGCTTTCTCATTATCTTTTGGAAGACATCAAAACAAAAATCAGATTATACTATAAACAGATCTCGTTCCGGTAATTACAAATTGTATATTTATGAGGAAAGATTTAACAAAAATTTAAATTCCTCTCCTTCTTTAACCTGAATATCAACTGATAAAATCAAATTTTGACAACAACTTTTTGAATTATAGAATGTTTATCTGTTTATCAATGCAAAACAATTAACAAAAGGTGTGAGCTATATGTATCGCGTGCCAAAACAAAACAAAATGATGCACATATCATTCGAGCATATCTTTGGGAGACTGAATGGATATGTCGTCTATATTACATAAAAGAAAATGTGCCCTTTTGTCTATTCACGAACTGTTCTCAAACTTATTATCATTATATCTTAAAATATGAACAGATATATTTCTAATATTACAAACTAATTCTAAAAGCGTTGATGGATTTCGTGAAATGATAAGTAGAATATATCGGATATCGAATGGTAATCAGTGGATAACCTTGTCTCACATCACCATCTTTTCCAAACAAACATAATATACCACGCAAATGTAAAATTGTACAATGTCGGTTGTAATGTGAATAGTTAATTATTATTTAAGTTATTTATTACATACACAAAAAGATGTTCTCAGCTACAAATGGTTATATTGAATATTATCTCATGTGAAGCTTATATCTGTAGATAATTCTGATAAATTTATATGATTAAAGAAGACATACATTGTTTTAAATAGTAGTTTATTTTATTCTGAATAGATTTTCCAGGTTGATTGAAATATATGGAAATGTATAACTGACGATATCCTATACTATATAGACATTCAGTACAACAGAAATATACTTATGTGTCAGCCAATTTTTTCTCTCTGATCTATGAAAAGAGAGAGCAATGATGGTGCTATAATCAGCCAATTTAATTATATGGTTATACTTGTACTGCTGGCGATTTATAAAAAGCTACAGTTTCATTCGTTCCAGCTAAATTATTAATCTTATGATTCGAGTTCATTCGCAGAATACACCGTATACGATTCTGTATATAATAGGTTGTAAATTTGGATACGATTTATGTTTGGTTCTTATTCATAAAGATAATCTCTGTTTTTTTAATCAATTTAAGACTGTTGCAAGATCTTTGAATATTGTCTTTATCGGTACCTTTTAATTAATTAAAACATAACTGAATATATCTATTGTTATTCGGTTATGAACACTAATGGTCCTGTTTTCTGTCGATATTTATATTTTGCGTGTACTCTAAGATCGGTACATTGTGTGTTTTTGTTGTTTTTGTGCTTCCTGTCAATATGATGCGTCAAGACTTATTTTTACAGTTAGTTCTTACATTGTACTATTACACAACTGACTTGGGTAATGGAAGGGTTGTGCACTCCCAAACACGTTTAACCCCTCCAAATTATGTATCAGCCCGACGCAAGTCGGGAATTTAGGTACATTAGTATACCGATGTTCAAATCTCGTAAATCTATTATGGTAATATTAGGAAGTATTTAAGAAGTGAAATTTGTATATTGATAATGCGATAAGTAATTTAATCGTGATCAGCTTTTTTCTTAACAAAATTTTTAAATGCTTAATATGGTTGTCACTACCATAAAACATTTAGCAGTAGCATTGCATGGACTTGTTTTGTTAAGAATTGCATATTATAGACAATCCTCCATCTATGCAATCATATGCTTTGTTCTTTTTCCTTCAAATGCAACTTCTATTTTGAATTTATTGTTATTTGACCATTAACAGATTTTTTTCCCAGTGCAAAAATTAATTTTTAATTAAATTCGATATATATTAACCTGTATCTTTATTCCAAAGTTAAATAACAAGAACAATGAATCACCACAAAAAAGTTACTATTGAGGTTTCTTTAAATCGTTTATTTACCTTTTTTCTTTACATCAGCACAATTCTCAAATTTTCTTTAAAGATTTTTTTAGTGCAAGCTATTTTGTTTAAGAGAACAACAACATACACGTACCTTCCGCTTGATACCAAACATCATTTATTCAATCAAATATCACGGAACTTATAAACAATATAATAACAACATCATTAAAGTTATAAGTGTAAATAATGACAAACTAGAAAAGTGTTTATCGTTAAGAATGATTTCTTTTCTTCTTTCTTTGTATGGGTCGATCTTTTGATTTTTTCCTAATGGGTGCACTCTTATTTTGTAAAAGAAAATACTTCAGCATTACAACATAATATGATATTTTTTAACACACTATTGTATATTATCACAGGTGCTTTTACCCTTATTCTTTCTGTATCATTTTGTTGTTTCATACAAGTCACTTCGAATTTTCATTCATATATTTTATAATTTCTTTTGTCACAGAATCTTAGGACAGTTAGTGTTTTTCTAAAAAAAAAAATAAGACTGGTATGTTATGATTCATACATAAATAAGCTAAGGAGATAAAAATGTGAAATTTTCTTTTGTGTAAAATTGAATAATTACAAGTTAAAAGTTCAATTATCTCTAAATCAATCTTCTTAAACAAGATATAACGCCATTTAAACTGAGGCGCTAAAGAAGCACCAATGATTCTAGTACTCTATAGACAACATGCATATACATATTTATAATGTAGGACTATAAGTAATATATTTATCAAATGAACCAGGTGTACAGTTAAACAGATTTATTGAAATAATTGAAATCGCTTATGTTACTCGAAATTCCGTTCTATAATGTCCTTGTAAGTCATATCGTAAATTTAGCCTATTGTCAATTTTGAGCAAATACAGATGCCTCATTTCGTGGTAAAAGAATATTGATTCATAATCTATTTTAGAGGTAGAACATCCTTTGTATTTCGAAAAATTCAAAGTTTTGTAAACAATTAATTTATAATTACGACCATTTCAATGATAATTCACTTCAACATAGAAGTGCTGACACTGGGCTGGTGATACCCTCGTGGAGGAAACATCCAGCAGTAGTGACATCGACCCAGTGGTTGAAAATAATCTCATCATAGATACCAGGCTTAAAATTTTGTACGCCAAACGCGCGTTTCGTTTACAGAGGACTCATCAGTGATGCTCGAATCAAAACAATTTAAAAAGCCAAATAAAGTACGAAGTTGAAGAGCATTTCGGACCCGAAATTCGGCAAGCCTTTGCCAAATACAGCTATGGTAATATATTCCTGGGGTAGAACATCCTTTGTATTTCCAAAAATTCAATAAAAGTTTGTAAATAGTTAATTTATAAATCTGACTATATCAATGCCAATTCATGTCAACACAGAAATGCTGACTACTGACTGGGTTATTGATATACTTGACCTAAAATGAAGAAAATGAGGAGATGTGGTAGAATAACCAATGAGACAACTATCTAGTAGAAACCAAAAAGACGAGAATGCAAACAAATATAGGATCACAGTACGGTCTTCAACAATAAGCAAAACCAAGACCGTATAGTATTCTTTAAAAAGGCCTTGCAAGGCAAAATGTGCAACGATTCAAAAGAAAAAAAAAACAAAGCCAGTTGCTGCCGTGATGATTATAGCCTTGCCCAAAAAAATAATTACCCACATCAACATCTTTGTATCAGACATCTTTTAGCAAATTATCCCTTGAAGTAAAACTGTAGTTCATATCTAAATATAAAAGACAATATCTCAAAATGTGACTATTTCGGCATTTTATTGCTAATTTTCATTATAAAAAAAGGGAAACCTGGAGCCCTTTGACAAAAATATAAAACAACACATACTGATATCTGACAGACAAATTAATGTAGTGTGAACATGTGAGGGATATTATATGATAGACTTATATTTTTTTTATGATATCGAATTAATGTGCCAAACTAGTGGGTTTATCGTACCGCCATCTCCTCCGTTATTATTTTCTTCTCCCTTGTTATTTACAGAAAATGCAACAAACTGAAATAAAATAATTGAATTAACATCTTTATATTGTGATGTAATAATCCTTGGCATACAAGTAAATATATAAACTGCAATAAAGAGGGACACAATAGGTGTCTATTAGAATGTCTATAGAAAATTCTGCTACTATCTCTTTGTGTGTTTTTGTTGGCTTTAAACCACAATGGTAAACGGGAAATTAGAAATTTGGTCATCCCTGTACTTCTCCTATCCAGGGGTAAAACCTGTGATTAAGATTTACGTCTTTCGGGCTATGCGCAGTGTATAAATATGCAGTCGCTTCAGGTCGGAATGGAACGTTAAATACGATGCCTGGTGTAGGGAAATTACCCACTCTTTGTATTTTAAGAATCGTTGCAACAGTTTTTTTTTAGAGTTCCGTAGGTGGACACCAATACTTATGTTCCTGTATCCTGTCGATATATTTTTGCATTGCACAAGGTCATGCGCTTCCAAATACTAATTGAAACCTTTTAAATCTAACTAAAGCCTTTGGAGGTGTACTGATTGATATTTTTGTCTGAAAGATCATAGTCAATTCATTAGTGGATATAAGCTTCCAAACCATCTTTCAGTAACTGCAATGTACTCTTTGGTCGGTGCTTTGTGTCTTTTGTATAAATGCTTGCTTACTAGTAGTAACGATCTGATTATTCTAGGCCCATTTCGACTGATTTTTAAAACTGTTTCAATTGTTGTACTGTTACAATACTGTCACATTTTAGAGGGATGGTTGAGTGCTCACAAACATATATAACTCCACCAGATTCTGAATATGCCTGTACCAATCCTGATGCCTGTAATCAAGTGGTTGTCGTTGGTTTTCTCTTTTTAATTGTTTTACAATTTGTCACCCAATGATCTTTAATAGCTTAATATACAGTGTGAGTTTTGTTCATTGATTAAGGCTCTACGATGACATATAGTTGTTCCTATCCTTGTCCTTTGGTCATAAGTGGATAGTTGTCACATTGTCAATCATACCACATGTCCTTATATTCTATAAAATAAATCCGTTTGTTTGATTAACGTGGTTTCTGACAAAGTAATTCGTTTTCTCGTTTGAGTTAGTGTTTTTCCTGATTATATTATTCTTGTTTGTTTGTATCAGTATGGTTCCTTCATTTATTAATGCACATTGTTGTACTCCATTAATCTTAACAACAAAATGGTTAAATAGAGTTTACTCGACATGAAGAATTAAATTTTCAAGCATAGGAAAATTTCATTATTAAAAAACAACTGAAAGGGTTGCGATTTAAAACATTGAGGTAGGAGATACCAAAAACAATGATAACACATTTTTTTCCATTCGTTTGATGTGTTTGATCTTTTGATTTTACCATTTGATGAAGGACTTTCGATTTTGAATTTTCCTTGGAGTTCGGTATTTTTGTTATTTTACTTTTTAGAATTTTTGCCTCCAAAGCACTTTTCTGGAATAATATAAAACCCATCTGAAAGCCAATGATGAAAAAACACTTGATGAGCAATGGGACCAAGAAGGGCTTAAAAAGAATGGCCAAAACCACCGAATGTCAACATTAGCTAAGGGAGATGTCATCTTAGCTTCTTTAGAATTTCTAAATTCATCAACGGACAATGTATGAAATATTTGTTATAAATCATGTTAGTGACGTAGTACTGGCTACTGGGCTAATGATACCCTCCGGAAATAACAGGCCACCGAAGCGGCATCGAACTAGCGAAAGGAAACAATAAGTACACTTTGTAAGTTGTTTATGGCGTCCTGGCTGCTTTTCTGGATTTACCTTCATCAGGAACGCTCAAAACCAAACATTTATAACTACTTAAGGAGCAATATTGCAAAAAGGGACGTAAAAAAAAATGTCCACAACCATCTAAGGTGAACCTTGCCTGAGAGAGTTTGCACTTTAGTTTCTTTGAATTTCTTAATTTATCAACAGAAATTGCAGAAACGTATGTTATAAATCATGATAGTGACGAAGCCCTGACTACTCAGCTAGTGATCCCTCGTATAGTAACAACCAAATATCAGCAATACCTAGTGTAAAACTACGATAAGAACACCTTATAAATGTTTGGGTTTAGCTGGATTTATTTAATCAGGAAAGCTCAAAACCCAGCATTTTAAAAACCAAGAATGTATAAATGCTGAGGAGCAAAGTGTATGATCAAGAGGGATCTAAAATGATAACCAAAACTATCTAAAATTAACTTTGTTTGTTGGAGTTAAAACCTCAAAAAAATATCAATGGAAAATTTAAGAAACACTACCACAAGTTTGCAGATCTAACAATGTTTGGGTATACCTCAGACGGAATATATGTATTTTGTGATGTTTTCCCTGTTTAAAAAACCATAGATTTAACGGTAGAGAGTGTCGGTCAAACGCTAGAGACCCTCCGTATATGCATTTTACAAGGAGATCGATATCTAAAACTAACAAGCCCGAAGAACTGTTAATTTTACAATTAATGGTATCAGATAAATTGAAATTATTTTATTAAATACGACTAGAAAAATATCGCAATGTTCATCTCACATGAGTCACTCGCTAAGAAAAAAATAACCATTTTCAATTTGGTAGGCAAAAATTCAGATTATCGCTGCAATTGGTACCAATTAATGACATATGATAGGACTTAATTTAGAACATATACATTTTATGATAAAAGGGGTGTTTGTTCGGCTAATTTCAGTCTCTGTAACGATAGGCATAATTCATAAGTTATAATGTAAGAAATAAATTCTTTCGTAATCATTCGAAATATTAATGATACAAATTACAAAATGAGGGGTAATACTAAAGAATTTGGTTTAATTTGTAATGCTCTGGCAGGAGATATGATACAATAGCTGTTCTAAGGTAATTGCCTTACTGTAATTTTAAACGATTTATTACTTCCGTCGAAAAATTATTAGGTAATTTTAAGTTATCTCTCAAAATATATGCATATATAAATAAAATAAAAATGATAAAGCATATCAGAATAAATTCCCTGGATCGTTCCAAATGTGTTTCTTCTCTATCATTTTATTCATCTTAAATTAGTGTGTGAACAATGATGTCGATGCGATACCCACTTGAATATCAGGCGATGACAGAGTTGTATCAACTGTTAATCTTTAAAACAAAAGCGTTAATCTCTAAATGGTCTGAAATAAATTGAGTGATATTATCTTATTGGCGTGTATATCAACACGTATAAATCGGTATTATTAAATATACAGTTTTAATTAATTGACGTGTTGTATTAAAACAAAGCCTTTTTAAATCGTAGACTTTAATCTCGTGTCCTCTCAGTGAGGGGTCGGTAACTGATAAGTCAAAGACAAAGGTGTTGAAATTAGGCCATAGACAAATATTTATTGAGCCTTGGTTCCTTTGAAATAACTATACTTATTTGATCAGATATTACTTAAATATATCTCTAATTTAGTATTTAAAATCTTCAAATGTGTTCAATTACTCGTATTATTTGATATTTATTTAATATTCACATTATAAGGCCATTATAATTCATCTCATTGGTTTCTTACAACTGATGAGTGTTGGAAAACAAATGTAGGTTTGCTAATGTAAAAGGTATACATATTTTTTTCAAAAAAGAACAGAAGGAGCTGTACTATTATTGCACTAACCCAGTGCAGTTGATTTAGATGTTCAATAAAAGGCAACAGTAGTTTACCGATGTTCCAATCTCCTAAGAAGATACAAATCATGGTAAAATACCAAACACTGATGGAATTAACATGTACTAAAAAGGCAGCGAGATCGGATGCGTCGACAATCTGAACAGATATTTTTGTTTTATTTTGACAACCATACCTCTGCTTGTGAACTGTTAATCCACAAAGATATCATCAACTTAGTAGTCATTACTTCGGTACTGATATGAGAAATAATATATATTTTCGACAATTCCCCGTTGATAAATTACGTAAATACTCAGAAACTCCCTTGGACAAAATTACCCATAGACGATTTGGCTATTCTTTTTCTGTCTCATTTGGTTATATAGCTCCTAACGTTTTAACATCTTTTTACACCCATGACTTTCAAATGTTTGGATTTGTGCATTCCTGATTAAGGTTAATGGATGCACGACATTTATCAAGTGTTTTTTTTATTCATTAGTCAATGGAACAGCAACCAAACAACACAGCAGAACCATAAAAGACGTCTGGGGGGAAACATAAAGTTTTTGACAACAGACAAGTGAATGTACTATATGTCAAGCTATAAATCATCCGGATATAGACAAGGTGTGTATAAAAATACATATTTATATTTGGTATATATTTTGGTATATATTGGTAACATGTCTAAGGAACTTATTGGTAGCTATGCTAGTCTATTTCTTTTTGGATATTTATCGGTTTTATAAAATTATAAAGGTTTTCAAAATTTGCTTCGTTACTCCACTAGTTTTTCACTTGAATCAAAGACACGTAAACCGATCATTTTCAGTACATTTTATGAGAAAACCAATACCGTATAGTGATCTATTAAAGGCCCCGATATGACAAAATATGTCATATAAAAAATCATATAAAACAAACTAAAGGCCTAATTTATTACAAAACAATAATCGAAATACAAATATGGCAGAGAGCAACCACCGACAACCACTGAATTTCAGTATCCTGACTAAGGACAGGCATATATAGATTATGGTGAGGTTAAACATGTTGCTTCTTTTATTATATAGCTATTATGCTTAAGATTTTGTATTAAAAATTCGGAAAAATGTCAACAACAAAGCGTATTTCATTTAAAACTATTTTTCAAGTAAACTAATACTTTTTTCATAATCCTGACATATAAAGCATATGTTCACAAGGTCAGGCAATTACAATATGAAGAATTATGACATATTTAAATTTATAATACAAAATAACTTGATTCAAAGTTTTATAATAAAATACTTAAAAGTTCACCAGTGCAATTACTTCATTGGACAATAATCAAATTTTGACTTAAAAAAGTATACAACTTATAGCTATACAGATTCCTATGTTTCCAAAGAATGGATTTTCAGAGATTATGAAGCAAAGGCTGTCTCCGTCTATATTCATAATGAAATGTAAAATTGGGAATGGAAACGGGGAATGCGTCAAAGAGACAACAACCCGACCAAAGAGCAGAAAATAACCTAAGGCCACCAATGGGTCTTCAACACAGAGAGAAAATCCCGCACCCGGAGGCGGGCTACAGCTGGTCCCTAAATAATGATGTATACTAGTTCAGCGAAATTGGACGTCATACTAAACTCCGAAACATATAAATGAACCAACATTTTAAAAAAACATACAAGACTAACATGTAAATATACTTTAAAAACTAATACAGACTTGAAAATTAACAATGGACATTAAATGAAACGTTTGTGTCCTCAATGACATATGAATTCAATCACACAAAGTGTCAAAATAATTTAGTATTTATTACTAAAAGACAACAAAAAGGAATTTGATCAATCAAATCTTTTAATCACATCTTCCTTGTATGAACTTTAAATATGGCGCCTGTCGTCAGCAGCTCGGGCATATAAGACGGGATAAGGTTACAAGAGGGACAAAGATGCTCATCGGAACAGCTGAAATGAATCCTGATCATTGGCTGATAAACTGTGATAATCACCGACGCGGAATCAATGACATTGAAAGAAATCATTTAATTCTTACTTGTTTACCAACAAAATATATCATTGATCATTTAATCGATCACTGGTTTGTGGTTTCGATTTATTGAAATGAAAGTGATCTCCCTTAAAAACTGAGAATATATGGGGTCATTCAGACATGCCTTCAACCGTTTCAAGATTGATAGAATGAAGAAGGAAAATATGAAGAAAGTTTAAATAAACAGAAAGGTTGATATATGATACAGTAGAATGTCTACGGGCTAAATTTGGATCGAAATGGTCTAGTTTACTGTAAATATACAGACAAAAAAATGTCACTGTTTCTTCTGAGCTAAGATATTAGCCATGCTAATCACTTTAAAAATTGCATAGCATCGACGTTCGATTGTCTTTTTTCAACTGTCCTATTCAGAGAAATCCCCCTCCCCAAAAGATAACACGTGGTACGATTCTGCTATAACTGATATAAGATATTAAACACTGTCAACCATAATGAATATCAAATTAAAATGAAAATTTTTTTTTAAAGATATTTCATTTTGCTTGCACTAGATTGTACCTTTCTTAACTTTAATCTCACCATATGTTGTATTTTCCATGAGTAAAAAAACAACTCATCAAATATGCAAAGCTTCTTGATAAGGAAAATAATAGAAAGTCTTTTTTTATCTAATTAAGCGATAAACCTTTTGCTGATTATCAGTATTTATTTTATAATAAGTTTACAAGCTGTAGTTTTTTCAGCATTTTTTTATTTACTTTGCTGTTCTGATAAAACTATCCCATACATTAGCAAAGCTGATACGGATTATTCCGGATACACGTATGTGCGTACGTAAATTATAGCATCCGTTTATTGTTAACCTATATCTTTATAGCACATACGTTTGAATCAGTCAATTGTAAAATTGAAGCCATCTCATCCTTTTTATCTCGATAAACTTTATAAATGACCACGTAAAAAGACCAGGATCAAGGATAAAATATCAAATTTAACTTAACAAAAAATGGAACAGCATGTTACTAGCATATTTCGTTAAAAAGTTTGTATATGTTACATATTTAGAGTTATCAATTTTTAATGATGTCTCCTATTCTGATTCGGGTACTTTATCTGATGCATATTTGTTATAAGAAATAAATTTGGGAAACTTTTGAGAGTAATAGTTGTATTGTAACTTTTGATCAGACATTGGATATTGTTTAAGTACTTGCTATCGGGGATGATTTTAGGTGATCTGGAAGGGCAAGCAGATATTCACCAAAAATTATTTAGTGAGAGAACATCATCTATGTAGCGGAAAGGGAAGTTAAAGGATAATGCTAGCTTCTTTTAATTCTACACAAGAAGCTCATATATGAAGTCAACCCCATATGCATAAATGGACTAGTCGGAAAGAAAAGGAGCACAGTTGGTTCTAATGAGAATGCCGATTGTTTGTTGAAAAACATGTCCTCCAAAAGTAGGCTATTCCTGATTCGCGAATGTTATATTAGAAATTGTAGAAAATTAAACGCATATTCAAAAACTATTTAAAAAAATTTCCTGTTCCTGTGTTTTGTCGAAGGCATCATTACTACACAATCAAGTAAGTCACGATGGTAACTATAATGAACGATTTACAATATTTATTCTATAGAACAATCATACAAAAAGATATTTTAAGATTTTGAAAAACATAATCATCTGAAAATATGGAAATACCCAAGGTATATATTGTCAAGACACCATACATTTTCAATAGACTTAATAAAATACTACAAAACCTTTAACTTTTTGTGGTTTTGATTTTACTAAAGGCGAATTAGTACATTTTCTAAACGTTTAAATCTCGTTAATCAATCATGAATATATAAATCAATTAAAAACAACTGAGAGAATCGCATGAACTCCAATAGGAGAATGAAGCGCTTTCTGCTATACATCAAATGATATCAAAATATTATGATAGGAAAAAGTACAAAATTTGGTAAATTAACAGATCTTTGAAAATGTTCCCAATTTGCAGTAGCGAGCGTAAAAGATTATTGCAGAAGTACTTTAATCCAAAACATGTATGTGTGGGGAGGGGGCGAAAAAATACAAAGAAGACAAAAATACAGACGAACAAAGGATAACATAACATTAGTTCATATTTACTTATGGAATTTAATAAGCAGATCGTATGAAAACCTTTTTCCGTTATGCAAATGATTTTTTTTCTTTTGAATAATGTTTTTCCTTCTCCTTCTAAAATTCAGTTGTAAATATATATAAATACAATAACACGAATACAATTAAGAATAAACTAATTGTTTAGATAGATAAATATAATTATTCATAATCCTTGACTTTTGAAAAAAGAAAGGGAAATTAAAAACATCATGACAATGAACCTTATGTTCGTAATTAAAAGAAATTTTAAACTGTTGTTTTTAATTACAAAACAGTAACTTTAGATGTTTTTAATCACTGCGAAATTTAGAATGAAACAAAAGAGATTTATAATCAAATCGAACCTACGGTCTATTTATACTTCATAATATAATACTAGCACAATTAAGATTCCTTATTTATTATTAAAGTGACAGTGGAATTTCACAAATCAAAGGGTAAAAGTTTTAATGCCAAACCTATCTTGTCTCCAATTATCTTTATATCTAAACCTAAAACTAATTACAAAAATCTAAACAATAGATTGCACGTCATGGTCCGTCTATTGTCTTTAAACTATTAGATCTTTTACTTTGACAAGGCCAATAACGAAAAAACAAATTTCATATAATCTATCAATTTCTTTTCATTTGATGTACGTAATATAAAGATTTCATGCAAATTACAATCACAGTAGGGGAGGAATAAAAACAATAAATTGGATTAATCAGATTTGAATTTTACAGTGAAATTAACATAGACCTATTGTCAAATTTTCTAATTGTGTGGTCACGATTATAATGATAATTATAATGACACGTTCATTATAAAGGATTATCATTTTTATGACAAAAAGTATTATATTTTCTTAAGTTTATTAACTTTATGTCCACCTAATTTATTATTCCACTGAATAGAAATATAAGTTACAATAAGAGATAAAATCAGACTCTGTTTTAGCAATCATTTTTGATAATTAGAAGAAGAATAAGAGAAATTAAGAGAAAACCCCACAAGTTTAAGAATGAAATATAAATGACTATAAATGTTGGATCAATATTTGATTTCTCATGCAAGTCTCTCATTAGTCTTTATGGATAACTATTCGCAATTGCATTCTCCAACTTCAAAGTAGTTAGCAAAAACTATTCTGTTAACATTGATACCCAATTAGATGTCAAATTTATAATATTTCGATGTTTTTTGGATGATGCCCTGGAAAAGCACTTAGGGATTCGGAACCTTAGGTTCTTAATAATATCTTAATATTTCCCAAAAAATGTTATAAATCGAGTTAGTACCAACGCACTGACTTCTGAACTGATAATACTATTTGATTTCGTGTTTTTGCTGAAGGCTGCATACAAAACTATAGTAAATTTGTAATTTGTTGAACATTTAATTTCGTGGTTCACCTGTAACGACGAAATCCACGAAAAGTGGTATCCAACGAATAATAATAAATCCACAGTAACAGTCCACCAACTGAGGTATCGATACAGTGCTAATAACAACACTTCATAACTTTCATGCTTCCGAAGCGCTTATCTTGATCCACCATTATCAACGTAAACATTTGAAAACAAGGGATGCATCAACGAGAAACGAGAGGAAATCATATCAATACCGAAGCATGTCCACAGTGCTTAAGGAACCATATGAAACTGACACTCAACCAGTAGCGAAACGGACCTAGTGGTTGTAAAACTAATGAAAATGACACGAATTTCTTGCGCACATCGAGTTCCTCTGGAACAATTCCTACAAGGAAAGCCCGTGACTAAACATTTGGAAAGCCAAATGAATGAAACGTCGGAGAACATGAAAACCGCTAAGGCCAACTTCAATAACCATCTCAGAACATTTTGACTTGAGAGAATGGCAACCTTAGGTTAAGCACAATCAAAAATGCACTTGAAAGATTTAAACAAAGTGTTTCATTTAAATAATACCTATACTGAAGGCCTGGCTACTTAGCGGATGCTATTCTCTTGGACTGACATACCAGCAGCGGTACATTGTGGTTGTTAAAAAGATGAGACGAAATTACTTCCGGCAAACATCAAATCAGGCATGTCACATTTTCAACACATGTGATGCACAGCTGCAATGTCATTTGTGGTGAACAATAATTCGATAAGACTATTGTTGGAAATATTACAGAACTTATTTTTTAAATTTTGGTTCATTTATATGTTTCGGAGTTTAGTGTGGCGTCCATTGTGCTGAACTAGTACACATTATTGTTTGAGGACCAGCTTAAGCCCGCCTCCATGTGATGGATTTTATCGCTGCGTTGAAGGCCCATTGGTAGTCTTGGGCTGTTTTCTGCTCTTTGGTCGGGTTGTTGTCTCTTTGACAAATTCCACGTTTCTATTCTTAATTTTATTATCCAGGAGGCTTTGTACTTTCGAAATACCAATGGACCAAATAAACTTTTTGGAGTTGCAATTGGAAATCCTTTATTCAAACTGTTCAACTGGTGAAAATCTTGAAGCTTGTTGTTATTATTTAGCAAAAACAGAGTAATAAGATATTCCTTAACATTTAATCTCATAATTGATTTGCTTCACAAAGTTTTTATCCAACAATAAGAAGCTTACTGCACAGAATGAATTTGGAAAAAAGTTTTATAAAACGAAAATATATGTGTGATTAAGATAATATATGTTTAAAACTACTTTATAGCATAGTAGGCAATAGCAATTTGATTACGCCCGGTCATAAAAATGACACAAGGGAAAAATAAAACTCTCAGAGATATAGTTAACTGCGTCTAAATATAAAACACAAATGTTGTAGATTTGTAAGGCAGGAAAAACTTCTGTTGAAACACTCGTCGTTCTCTTGTATTTCGTTGTTGTTTTTTTTTCTCCAAATGCCCCTTTATTGAAACAATCATAGTAAATGAGTATTTAATTATAACAGGTGTAAATGTAAATCAACAGAACAGAAAATAGGCAGAATATACAAAAGGCAACTCGGGTGTAATGACTGTAATGACTAAAAGGACGAAAAGACAAACAACAGTCTACAAAGCCTTGGCCAGGGAATTATTTAAGACTGAGCAACACGAATCACAGAAAAAACCTGGGTGATAGCAGGTGATTTGGAATGATGTCAATCGAGGAAAAGAGGACGGGACTGTGGCTACGACACAGACATTTAATAACACTCAACCATGATGGCATCCGAGCCAAATATAAACACTTTCATATATGTTATACGTATTTCACAAAGATGTTTAGGTAAAGAGAATCAGATACAATTCTATTGATATGGACGCATTTGCACTGTGGATATCTAGTTACAAGTACTTTTTTCATGGAACGTAAAAAATTTTGATAACACAAATATTTTAACAAAATGTATTACATTACAAAGTAAAGGACATTGTTAACTATAATTGCAGTCTTTCCAAAACGAGACGAACCAAATGAATGAAAATTTAATCATACAGTAGCAACTGGTTACTAAGCACGTGTAACTGTAGAGGACACATAGTAAGCGTCAATATATGACTCAATTAAACACCACTGAGCAAAGCTGAAAAATATAGTGAAAATTACTTATCTACCTGACTTAATTTTCACAATAAGAAATAGAAAAAAAACCCATGAAATCGTGTACCACAAAAATGTCAGATATTCTTAGAATTGAGATAAAGAACGATACGATATAACATTTTACCACCATTCGATATCAATGGTAATAGTGATGGCCAATGTGCGACTTTTTCTATCCTATTGCTAACAAGCTTAGGAATTGTCTTCCAAGTGTTTGTTTTTGGATAAACTAATAGGTTATATCTTTACTCTTGTCGTTCAATCATTACGTTCAGTGTGTTTTGGAATGGACATCAAGTGCTTATTAATAGTTTGATAGTTGATTGTAATATTTTGACCTCGAGCATCACTGAAGAGACATTTGAAATTGTTAAAATGCGCATCTGGTGCAGTAAAATTGATACTTTAGTGTTTATATATATATATATATTCCAGTGTATTGATCCTTATAGCAAACAGAGAATGAAAGTGGCAATATCCGTGACAATTACAGACTGATAAATATAGGCAACATTAGTTTACGGATGTTCAAATCTCATAAATCGATTGAAAAGACAAATCAAGGTAAAATAAACTGAGGGAATCGCATGAACTCAAAAAGAAGCGAGACCAGGTGCAGCGACAGGTTATTGAGAATAACTTAGTTCACCTTTATGTGTTCTATAATTGTCCAGTCGACAATTTGTAGGACAATTACTCATTTTCCCGCATACAAGTAAGTTTGTTCGCAGTAAATGCATATAAGTAACGCATTTGCTGTGCAAAATAATTCTATGAACCGCATTAAAAATGACTTTCCGTCCACGTTACATATTTTTCCGCACCACACCTGTCGTTAACTGATGTTTCCTAAATCTTACTATGACCGTCTTATTGATAATAAATAAACTGGTCATAGATTCCAGGATTAAAATTTTGTATGCCAGACGCGCGTTTCGTCTACAAAAGTATCATCAGTGACGCTCGAATAATAGAAAGGTTGAACTGAATTTTACTTGGACTGCAAAGTACTGTTCTTTATGAAACGCGAATGTTTTATTTTCCTTTGAATCAATAAACAATGCTGTGCTTATTTGATTAATCACTTTTCATTGATCGAAGCATTTTATATACTTAATGGATCAAAGTTAACCCCTTCCGTTTCAGGCATTTTTGACTTTACCTTATGGAAAAGATACTACCAAAGTTCAACTGAATACTGCATTCGTACCAAAGGTCATGCACTGGCTCTATTGGACTCATATGAAAGATAATTGATAGAATATCTCAGAAAATTAAATTTGAAGATAATTCGTCTTTTTTTTAAGTCACGTGGTATCTTTCCAAAAGTCACGTGACATGTGGGGAAAATGTGAAAAAATATGGGGGAAAGTCGTGTAGAGTGTTGCGCTAATAGGGTATAGTTTTGTTGAAAAAAACCATGCCCCAAGTCTTTTAGAGACAGAAAAGTTGCAATTTTGGTACAAAAAGAGGAAAATAAAGGCAACAGTAGTATACCGCTGTTCGAAAGTCACAAATCGATTGAGACAAAAACAAATCCGGGTTACAAACTAAAACCGAGGGAAACACATCAACTATAAGAGGAAAACAACGAAACAACAGAAACACTGAAGTGAACAAAAAACAAACGACAATGCAACACACACAGAAACGAACTATAAGGTAACAACTGCCTATTTCCTGACTTGGTACAGGACATTTTAAGAAAAAAATGGTGGGTTGAACCTGGTTTTGTGGCTAGCCAAACCTCGCACTTTTATGGCAATGTTAAATATAGCACTAAAATGACACCATTACATAACAGGAATACAGTACAAATAAATGCAAGAACATTAAGGACAGAGAAATACACAAATAAACAATACAATAGTACATTTTGACATGCTAACCACAGAATAAAAACGAACACGTAAAACAACATAGGAAATACGTGCTATATGCGTTGAAATGTCAATAACATTCAAAATAACTGATTTCAGACGCTTTTTTCGTCCAAATCCAATCCCTGACACAAGTATTTGTCTAAATCGTGTTCAGTCAGGCAGTAAACTAAATTTGGTCTTTACAAGTGAAAATTCATTGAATTACCAATGAAACTTGATGTGGCCAATGGAGCAAAGAAGAAAGGGGTGCAATTGGGCACACGAATTCTTTTTAAAACAAACATGAATATTTTTGTATCAGACTTATGCAAGTAGTTGGTTTACTTTTTGAGATTGAAAGTAAAGTTAAGTTTAGTTACATTTAATATAGGAAATACCTTTTTCACCTCCGGCAGTGAGATTCGCACATACAATCTTCCCGCTTTGGGTTGGTTCAGCATACCCTTCACCACTGTCATCTTTAGAAAATTATAGAAATGTTAGTAGCAAAGTCTACTTCTCAAGACGTGAGAAAAAAGAGAAGATCATCATCCAGCTTGTTTTCTTTTAGACATTATGTGTTGAGATGATATATATTTGTTGCCAAATTCATGATTTAAGCAAATATAGGTGGAATCTTTACCATAGTCAGTCATTTTTTCATTTACATATACATGTTCCTTCATCTAAACAAAAATGTTTTCATTTTTATCATAAGCAAGCACTTACGAAACAGTGTTTTGTTACATCTATTTCGACTTCGCTAAAAAAATTCAGGATATTTTAGTGGTTTTTGTCTCTTTTTCAATAAAATCTGTAAAAATGACTACGAATTTTTAGCGCATTTCAAGTTTGTGATTGTGCTGGTACAAAAAGAATCACATATTTTGCTAGTGTACAAGTTAGGACTATTATTTTGATATTATTCTTCCAAAACACACTGCAGAGTTATTGAAAATAGTCATATCCCCTCCCCCCTAAAAAACAGTATTCTATGCACTACTTTGTGAAAATATTCTTTTAAAAAAGGCTTTACAGAAAAAACACTTGTCAGTAAGAGGCAAATTGACTTTAAACAGATAATGATAGAAATGTAATGCACATTAAATCACAGTGCTGGTATTCTGTGGATTAATTTAAGCCCTTATAACCACATCTATACGGCATAGAATGTCGATGAAACAAGACTAAACGCCAAAAAGAATGTCTTAAAAATTGCTTCAGGAAAAGGGTTAATAATATATGGTGTTAATTTGGAATTAAGGCCTCCAAATTACTTGTTAGTTATAAGTAGATTTTCAAATCTTGATAAGAACTATAGAGTTGCGCCGTGTGCGTACTGTTTGAGGTGACAGGCATAACCAATAAAAGTATATGTTGTGAATGCCATATGAAATATTAACATCGGTAAACTACTGTTTCCTCGTATAAATGAATATGTGATATTAGAGGTATATCTTCCATTTATAGTCTGGCACTACTTGTTTGCAACAACATCTCCTTTAAAAAAAAAAAAAAAATCTTTATACACAAATTTTAAACAATGATTTTCAGAATCACCAATGTTGATCCGTCCTCATTTCTTAAGATCATCGTTTCAGTAAACAGAAATCAAACAAAAACTTCTTACTCATAATTTAAAGTCACAATTTATTAATCGAATCTGAATTCAATTGTTTTCTTATCTTGATTTTAAATCTGATCAAATACGAAATAAAGTAGAGAATAACACGAAAACAAGACCAATAGAAAGCTAAAAGCGTTTTCCTTGTTATCTTAGGTCAACCAGACTTGTGTTTGGTTATATTAAGTAAAATAACTGATATAGATCTAGATCAGTATTATTCTTATTGTCATTAATCTAGCAATAAAACGTTCAAAGTATTGAATCGATAGTGTCAAATTTCATGCCATCATTGAAATAATCGACAAGAGATGGAAATCAAACATCCTGCTCAATAGATATGACTGAAATGAAATAATGGCCTTGCTCCGTATCACAACATATTGCATTAATATCGCATAATAATTCAACTTGGGAACGTTGTTTTTTTTTCAAATTTTGTCATGCTATTAGTTAATCGACGGCATTTTCTGCAATGTTTTAAACAATTAAATTTAATTGTATGACCAACTGAATCACCATTAATATGGGTGTACTTATAACTTAATGATCGGAAATATGGGCAGACTGCTATAGACCGTTATTTTATTAAAATAATACACCAAAAACTGTGTAAACGTGTATTGGCATATGTCAACATTCGTATTTTGCCTATCATGTTACAAACTCGTCTATAAAGTCTTGTCTATAAAAGAACGGAGACAAAGAAAGTGGGAATGAGAGGTTTTGTTGATAACATTTCAGAACAATTGTCTTGAATTGATCAGCAAAATGACAGTAAACATAAGTCTCATTGCGAAGCCAATGCATCAACATTAGTTGGATACTAAATTGAGTGGATAAAGAGTTTTTTTTTTCGCCGGTTTAGATTTTGCAATTTTTAGGCCTAAAACTGTTTCCGGATTTAAATTCCTGTTTTTTGCCCCTGATCTGATCTGATATTCACGTAACCTTTGTTTGCCTAACATCCAATGGCAAATATTGCATGGATTTTAAGGAAGGGGAACCAATCAGACAACAAATCAATCATACAGGTACAAAAAATTGGGTGAAGAATTCGGAAGAATTAGTGAATTTGTTTTTTGCCACTAGTAAGATTCTGAATAAATCAATGTCAGATGCAGATTTTTTGTTATTGGATTGCTTTTGTATATAAATGTTTGGAGCTGTGATTCATAAATACTATTTATTGCTATAAAATTGGATGATAAATTATTTATTTTAGTATCCACACTATAAGGACCCCTTTGAAAATAAGCTTTTTTTGCTTTTATGGATCATCCTTGGATTAAGGCATTATATGTTCCTAAAGTCACAACCATTACTATATCTTAAGGTTGTATTTAGCTAAGTTTCTAAATCTTATAACGATTTGTAAATATTGCCTTTACCCGAATAAACATTATTACTATTATTATTACTATGAATGAGGATATGTTGGGTAGATCAGCCAATTACTTGGCGATGAGTCACCCTCCGACATCAGAGAGTAGTAGTTACTAATTCAATTTAATGCGACTGTCAAACAAGTGAGAGGTTTGGCTAGCTATGAAACCAGGTTTAATCCGCCATTTTCTACAGAAGGAAATGCCTGTACCAAGTCAGGAATATGACATATGTTTTTCATTCGTTTTATGTGTTTGAGCTTTTGATTTTGCCATTTGATAAGGGACTTTCGGTTTTGAATTTTCCTTGGTGTTCGGTATTTTTGTTATTTTACTAACATACTGACTGCGTGGTATCCTTGTTGGCATTGGACCTGACATCCCAACTCAAATAACCTTCCTGACATTCAACATTTTTGCATGGTCGATATGGTATGAAGAAATTGATGAAATACATATTCTTGTTGAACGTATGGACCGAACTTTAAAACAGCAACTACAATTGATACCAACGAGTTAATAAATTCATCCATAACATTCATGTATACATGTAAAATATCAAGTTCTAAACATTTTATAGATTACGCAGGCTTATTGCTTTCATAAGGACGGAACCACCTTAAAGAATTCAAGATCTTTTATATTCTTTTATATAAAGTTAAATATTTATCAGATGCCAATTTGCAATGCATTGTCCCTGTATTTATAAATCAACATTGAGTTATGATGTACTCATTTATGTCCACTAAAAAATTGATACCGAAATGAGTACAATATTTCGTGATTCTAATATCACGGTATTTTCTTTCACTTTTTACTTTTTCTTAGGCATTGATGGCAATATTTGTTACGTCATCATTTCATAAGGTACATTTCAGTGATTTATTTCTTGAACTTGAAATATGGAAGTGTCTTTAAATTTGAAAGCTTGTCTATATGGGCACTAATAGCTTATGTTCTGTGTATTTCTAAGAGAGGTACTGCCAAACAAAGCTCATAATAAAATAGTATCACGTCCCAACATAAAGCAATGACAAAGCCCATGCCCTGCCTAGTGAAACCACAAAATAATTTCCATAAAAAAAGGAAAAAACAGTGTACAATGGCATTATGTTGTGAGGATAGTTAGTAAGTTTCATTATATTCTTATAAGGGGCTAAGGAGAGGCAGATACAAATGTGAACTGTACTGTGATAATATTACAAAGTCCACTTCATGCCAAACTTTACCCCAAAAATTAACCCTTACTTATCTGGTAATGACTTTACTAATCAACTTAATATTCAAGTGTGCTAATTGGGTGAAGGACTCTTATTTTTTCAAAATAATGAACTAGATGATTCAACAAACAAATTTGATCTTCAAAACAGCACTTTTTGCTCCTTTTGATGCGCATTTTGAATAAACATTTACTAGGACCGTTAAGAGACAAAAGTCAATGTTAATCGAAAGGCACATAGAAAGAATAGTCAGAACCATCTAATTCAAACTGTTTCCGAGGGAGTAACAAATGAAATTGCACACTGTAAATGTCGTGTGTCCGAGTTATATTTTCTGGATTTCGATCACCTGGAACGCAATGCCTGAATATTTCAAAGACAAGCATATATAAAATTGAGATTGGAAACGCGTAATGTGTCAATAGACAACAACCCGACCAAAAAGCAGAAAACAGGACAAGGCCACCAATGGATCTTCAACACAGCGAGAAAATCCTACACCCGGAGGCGGGCTTCAGCTGGTCCCTAAACAAAAATGTATACTATTTCAGCGAAAATGGACGTCACACTAAACTCTGAAACATGTAAATGATAAAAACTTTAAAAAAAAAACGCATACAAGTCCAACAAAGGCCAGAGGATCCTTACTTGGAACAGGTGCAAAAATGCGGCGGGGTTAAACATGTTTTGTGTTATCACAACCCTTCCCCTATATCTCTAGCCAATGTGGAATAAACAAAAAGACAGCAATACGCAAAATAAAACTCAGTTTAAAAGAAGTCCCAGTCCGATGCTAGAATAGGTAACAGAAGAAACTAAGCAAAATGACAATGATTAACATAAATTAACAAAGGACTACTAGCAGTTACTGCCATGCCAGCTCCAGACCTCATTTAAACTGATTGAAAGGTAATTATCATATGAAAATCAAGCACAATCGCTCCCGTGAGGGGTTTAGTATCATACCATCATAAAATATACGAGAGGAACATAACCCATATCATGCCAACAACTGGTTTTAGAATAAATCTGTTTATTTCCGATACAAAGACCATATGAGTGAATCAATATTAATTCCCAAAAATGCCATCTTTAATGACCTGACAACAGTATCGTAACTACATCCCTTCTGAATAATTCTGTTTAAAGGTTTGGTTTGCTTTTGAGGTGATTGACGACATTTTTGTGCTTTGTATAGAATAATCCTGAAGTCGTCATCATTGAGAGCAAATATATCATTCAAATATCTGAAAGTGTTTTTAAATCTTTGTATCAGATGTTGTTTCTATGGGTCTTTGGTGATTTTAGTCATAAATTGTAACTCGTAACAATACAGAAACAGGTACGCAATAAGTGGTGCACAGTTAGTCTCCATTGAAATTCCGATAACTTGACGATATAAGGAATCTCCATAGCGAACAAATACTTGAATAATTTTACCAAAAGGGACAGAAAAAAATAAAGTCAAATTCATCCAAGTTCAACTTTGTTTGAGGTGGTATCTTCAAGAAAAGTATGTTATAAATCATGAAAATTCAAAAAAAATATATAATGCAAAATTAAACATACCATTATATAACCAATTTGTGCGTACAAAGCTGTAGCCTATCATTATAACTTTATTCCTGAAATAAAAATGCAGAACGTCTTTGCAGTGCATTTCGAGATGGATCTTCTTCATGAAAGTTCAAGGTAATGTAAGGACAGTAAACGATTTATAAATACATAAATTGCTTTATCAAAAAATGGGAGTTAAAGAGAATTAAAATAGTGAACGAAAAGCTATGTCTCAAGTGGTGTCATGAATTTGTTTAATAAACTTTAGTATTGCCTTTAACTTTTATTGGTACGGACTTTTAGATTAAAACAAATCAAGGCAATTTATGTAAATATGTGAAACTACGAGATTAACGTATAAAGGTGTAAGATTGAATTGATGAACAATGTTTCCTTTGAAAGTAAAAAAGTTCATGGTAAACAAATTAAATGATTTTTTATATATATAAACTGCATTTACATACAGAAAATTTTAAAACATTGAAGAAATATTGTAATAACAATAATAACAACTGCACTGAGATTTATCATGATGCAAACAAATAACCGTTTATTTAGTTTCTTTTCCACCTATATCTATGTAAGCTTTAAGAAATTAAAAATTAAAGTGAACAATTTCGTAAAACCGTATGATAATTGAGTTGTGTGAAATCATAGGAAGAAAGGCAACTCCAAAGTGTTCTTAGTATTTAAATGTGTGATAAATAGCACCATATTAAAACATAAGATCATAAATATGTATCTGCCTTTTTTCTTGGTGTACCTAATGTTAATACAGTTTAGGTCCTTTTGAATCCTGAATATAAAGAAATCGAAATGGTTGATGGTTGACTGATTTATTGTTTCAACCTAATGTACATTGATTCCATGTCTATTTTTCTGTAATAGTTATTTTCGACGTCATGCTTAAAGACGCAAAGCACCAACTAAACTTATATAGCAACATTTTATATCTCTAAGTGTTCCCTTGTTGACACAGAATTCATTTGAAGATTTTTCTAGAAATTGAGTGTTTCACTATAACTAGTATCATTTCAATTTTCTTTTTAAAAATATAACTTTAATATCTGATGCTCGTCACATGCACACATTTCAAATGCAATTGTATAGAACTTGGACAATTAAAGCTGTAAAAACGCCATATTCCAAGTGTTCCGATCAGCGTGGATTCGTAGTCATTGACAAACATATTTTTGTTAAAAAATCAGGTAAACATGTGTCTTGGTTTCTTTTGTGGAATGTCTAAAAAAAAAAGTTACACAAAACCCCTACAATCTAATGATTTTAACGTATTTTGTGTACTGTTGTTTGCCTTTTCGGTTTTTTTTCCGGCCATGGCGTTTTCAGCTAGTTTTCGATATATGAGTTAGACTATCCCTGGTATCTTTTGTCTCTCTTTAAGGACCACGTAAATATAATAAAGGTCATTACAGAGTAATTAAAATTCAAGTGGGAAGAATCAGTCTATGGTTTATGAAGAAGAAATTTATTATATTCCATTCTTTCTAGAATAACAAATCAATAAAATTATTTAATCAGATTTAGGCATTTATATTTTCATACACTTCAAAGAAATGATTTGGATCATAGTTAAAAGCTGGATTGAGGACTTCTTAAATCTTTACAAGCTTAATTCATTTGTCATATTTTGATATAACAAAATGATACAACTCAATATTTATAGCCGTCATCAATAATCTCCTGAGTCTATTTGTGCTTGAATTACATTTTATATCTACTATGTAGTCTTTGTATAATTCAAACGGTTTAGTAGTATATCAAAATTCACACACAATAAGACATTTTTGTAGAGATCAGTATTTTAAAGATAAAACCTAAGCTCCTTTAAATTTGATCTATTTCGAAATTGGGATGAAGTGGCAGTTATCAGAATCTTAAGTGCACAAATAATTGAACACTTTGATAAAAAGACCAAGGAATGCTGACTTTACAAACACATTTGTCCTTCACATTATAATATAAACATTTTCTTTTAACATTCAGCTTCTTAAAAGATAGACGAAAGATACCAAAGGGAAATTTAAACTTCTAAGTCGAAAAAAATAAACTGACATTGCAATGGCAAAAACGAAATGGACCAAGTCTAATTCGGTAGGTCACATTCAGGGAAAAGAGGACGGGATTGTAGTTACGACAATTGGAACATATCCGTCATCATCTGTGACACAGATATTCCATAACGATCAACCAACTCGTAATGGCGTCCGAAAGGCGTCCGTAAGTGTCGAAGGAATGATTTCAACTTCACCACTTGGAACTTTTGGTTTAATAGCTTCCTTGTGAGCAGCAAACCTCTATCAAGGAGGTCAAGATAGGAAATTCAAGCCCTGGAATATCGTACCAACTGGGAGATACCTCCATATGCAGGCGCTGCTGGAATGTTGCCGTTGTTTTCCATTCGTTTGATGTGTTTGAGCTTTTAATTTTGCCATTTGATAAAGGACTTTCGGTTTAAATTTTCCTTGGAGTTCGGTATTTTTGTTATTTTACTTTTTGTTACATAGAAATAGAAAGTTCACAATTGGGAAGCCGAAATCACCTCTTTTGTCGAAAGGTTTTGTTCTCAAAGAGGGACGAAAGATACCAGAGGGACATTCAAACTCATAGATCGAAAACAAACTGACAACGCCATGGCCAAAAATAAAAAGACAAACAGACAAATAATAGTACAGATGACACAACATAGAAAACTAAAGTCTAACCTACCCTCAGTCAAGATGTAAGTCAAGATGTGAAGCAGACTTAACTTAATCTGTTGTTAATAATTCAATCTATGAAAAAAGGATAATATAGTATTTTGAAATATATAGTTACTCATATATGGTATGCCTACACCACAGAAAACATGAAACTATACTGCATTGTTGGACCTGATTTGTGTTCTTTTTAGTATTAAACTGCGTTGTATATGTTTTATACTAGTATTTAAC
The DNA here is from genome assembly GCF_021869535.1 of Mytilus californianus. Taxonomy (NCBI): domain Eukaryota; kingdom Metazoa; phylum Mollusca; class Bivalvia; order Mytilida; family Mytilidae; genus Mytilus; species Mytilus californianus. The sequence continues at coordinate 50,369,860 of NW_026262679.1, read as the reverse complement.
CTGATTAGTTCATATTTTAGTATTTAACTATGCTGTATGTGTTTTATACTGGTTTTGAACCTGATGTGTGTACTGTTGAGTAACTGTGTTATAAGTGTTTCATACTGGTATTGCACCTGATTTGTTCAACATTTAGTATTGAACTGTATTGTATGTGTTCAAAAGAGATTGTATAACTTGAACAATTAAGGCAACTGAAAAAGCACTTTATTCATGTGTTCCAATCACCATAGGTTTCTCCTTTAGTATTGACCGGTGTTGCATGTGATTTTAAATGACAATGAACCTGATATGTGTACCGTTCAGTATTGAATTGTGTTGCATGTGTTTTATTTTAGTATTGAACCTAATTGTTTATAATTTAGTATTGAACTGTGTTGTACGTATTTTATACTATCATTGATAAAATTGAAATGGAAACGGGGAATGCGTCAAAGAGACAACAACCCGACCAAAGAGTTTGGTTGAACTTGATTAGTTTACCGTTTAGAATTGAACCCTGTTGTATGTGTTTTAAATTGGTATTGAAACTGATTTGTTTATCATTTAGTATTAGACTGTGTTGTGTGCGATAGATTGTTATATATTTGTATTTTACTGTTATATATGATCTTGTCATAGGTACCAGGATTCGAATTTTGTACTGCAGACGCTTGAATAAAAACAAATTAAAAAGGCCAAATAAAGTACGAAGCTGAAGAGCATTGAGGATCCACAATTCTGCAAGGTTTTGCCAAATACAGCTAAGGTAATCTATTCCTAGGGAAGATATTCCTTTATGAGATACACAGTAGTGTATTGAACTATAGTTTGTGTCATGTACTGCTGAGTATTATTCTGTGTTTTGCATAAACTTGCTCTTTTTTATTGTGCTTTACTTAAAAATATCTTATAATACTCTGATTTTAAATATTCTTGGTTATGAATTACATGCGTTTTGTATAATCGTGTTCGACAAATTATGATTCGAACCACCTGGATATGTTGGTATGAACACATATGCCCCAGCCTGCTACCTCATCGCGAAAAGTAAGCTATAATACCCTCATAAGTTGGTCACTTGAAATGAAACAAGCTCGACCTTTCAATCATCATTATACACTAATGAATCAAAAATCTGCCGCGGATCTGCTTGTATTACAAAAAAAGGCTGGACAATTGTTTGATTTCAGAAATACAGAAGGACAGAAAAGAAGACTTCAGAAACACCTTATGCCATGGCCACCTGAGCTCAAATTCACTTTTAACTTGTACAAAGAATACTCGTACATATAGCATTACATTCTTAGAATAATACTTTTTAAAGATATTTTAACCTTGATCATTCAGAAGGTATGCAAATATCGCCTCATTTGAGTTTTTTTTCAATAATATCTAGTTATGAGCTCTGTGAGATATCTGGAGTCAAGTGAGTAAAATATCTTTTTATGAGGCTATTGCTAAACATATGATGGAATAAACACATCAAAAGTTACCTGGCTTATATTTTGTACGCCAAAACGGTATTTCACCTACACACGACTCAGTGATGCTCCAATAAAAAAATTGAAGGTCAAATCAATTAGAAGTAAAAAACCTAAAATTAAAAAACGTAGTATCATATTCAGCTAAGGCCATCCATGCCTGTTGTTAAAAAAATCTTAATATTTTGGATGATTTTTTAGTTTTATGACCAGTTAATCTAAGAAGAATTAATTATTGTTTCATGTTAGCCCAGGATTGGTGGCTACTGGGCTAGGAACACCTTTGGAGATGAAACATCCACCAACAGTGGCATCAAATCAAGGGTTGTAAAAATTCGCCAAAGATTCCATGCTTTTTTCGTTTTTCATTTTTCGGTACTAACATTGATTTTTTTTAGTTTTTTGAAAAAGTAAAACATAACTTAATATATATTGCTATATATGTACTACATCCTGTTGATACTGTTTACTGGTTGCACAAGGTCAAGCTAAATCTGTTGATTGATACTTAAGTCTGGGAGAATGTGATTTATTAATTAGTTGTAATTGGCTTTGAACTAACTTTGAGTACCGGGGAGTACTCTTACTTCGGTGCTTTGTGTCTATTGTTTTTATGTTCGTTATGTTTGTGCCTCACACCTATCTTTTGAGTTAAGCCAATTGCAACTGATTTTAACAGTTTGTTTTTATATTGTGCTGTTACACCACTGTCCCAGGTTACGGAAGGGTTGAGAGCTCACAAACATTTTTAACCCCGCCACATTCTTTATGTGCCTGTCCCAAGTCAGGAGCATGTAGTTCGGTGGTTGTCATTGGTTCATGTATGTATCATTTGTTTTTCGTAAATTGTGGGTGGTACTATGTCTCTTTGGCATTCATACCACATTTATTTGTTAACATCACAACTGTCATATCTGCATTTGGGTGTTCAGATTATATCAACATATCAATAATATCATGTCAATTTCCAGGGGACCAGAAAAAGCTTTTTTTTAAAACCACCTCATTTAGGTATATCTGAAATCATTTGAGTATGATTGATGTACAAACTACTACTTATGAGCATCATGTCATCACAGAAAATTGTTAAATTCATGAAAATGTAAGAAAATGCAATGATGAAAGATACAAAGATACTAGGATTGAAATTTTGTATTTGCGCCAGATCACGTTTCATCTACAAAAGACTCATCAGTGACGCTCGAATAAAAAATAGGTAAAAAGGCCAAATAAAGTATGAAGTTGAAGAGCATTGAGGACCAAAAATTCCTAAATGTTTTGCCAAATAATGCTAAGGTAATCTTTACCTGAGGTAGAAAAGCCTTAGTATTTCAAAAATGTAAAGTTTTGTAAACAGTTAATTTATAATTATGACCATATCAATGATAATTCATGTCAACACAGAAGTGCTGACTACTGGGCTGGTGATACCCTCGGGGAATAAAAACTCCACCAGCAGTGGCATCGACCACCAATCATAAAACATTGATTTCTCTTAGTGTACTATGCATTATCTGTGTAATGATAACATGTCTAAATGCAAATAATATATGAATTTTGTAATAATAAAATGCATGCTTTCAATGTTTTTTTATTAATAAAAATAACAAAAATAACTTGTATTGCACAAATTCTTACAACCAAGAAAGAATGAAACTATAAATATTGGTCCTCTTCTTTTGAATTCATATACATTTATGGAAACACTTGAAACCACTTTTCTATGCATGTATTATAAATGATGTTAGACTACTGATACACTATACGTTAACATAAAATCTGTAGTTTACTTTTAAATATGAATAAAAGAAGAGATGAAGTATAAGTAAAATGTTAACAAGGGCTGTTCCACAATCGATTATATGGGGCAAGAGGTAGGGTTGGTTGGAAGGCACGTCTTTTAAAAATAAGACATGAAGTGATTATTAAAGAATGACAGCCTGAATAATTTAAGGAATTTACCAATTAAAATTTGATGCAAGGCAGCATAAAAAAAGTGCATTTCTGTCCCTTCCTCCACCAAATACTTTTATTTCTGAAACAGCCCTGAAGCAGGAACATAACAACACAACATTTAAAGACATCTAGGTCTGTATAATAGTCCATACTTTCTCTGATAAGACATATTAACACCAAAGTAACTTTTATACCTTGTTAAACTTTGAATATAGGTCATGGAGTGTAAGTCAACTAAACTTCTCTTAGGACACATGTAGATTATTAATAACTGTAAATTCTGCAATTTTTGTGATTTTTTTATTACTTCGTTGTGACAGGATAAGTTTCACAAGAACAAAAACTTGCATAGATTTTAATTGCAATATTTGTATATAAGATTTCATGATATCACAATAATTATTCAAGCTATGTTGTGTATTGTCAAAAAATCGCAATAAAAAATGCATGCAAAAAATTCTGAATTTACTGTGCAGTATTAAGTTAAACTTCCTGTCACGTTCTAAAATTACATTACAGCACCTTCATCAATGGCCCTTTACATATGATTTCATTCTCAGCATAAAATGTTGAATGCTTGAATTAAAATATCTCAAGGCACACAGCTTTGACACTAGAATTTGTTGTTTTGTACAAATCCATAAGATCTGCCTGTGCAATAATTTTACTTATAACTCATTTATATTAATACTGAAAAAATGACTTTGTTCTTTTATCGAAATATGTATATCATTTCATTGAGGGTGATTTAAGTTTTGTTGGCTATAATGTCTTTGATATAAGCACCAGAATCACCATTCTCCAGAGTTGTAACAATGTCTTTTAGGCTAAATTCTACTGCTAAACTGTACTGTAGTTTAATGTCTTTACAAAATGTTAGTAACTTTTTCAAATTATTCAAGGATGAATTAGTCTTGTTTGGTGTATGTTGGTATCTGAAAAAGAAATCATCATTACTAATTATATATCTATAGTAGGTCATCATGTTTTGTTATTTATCTATTAAGACACTTTGGATGTTATTCAATTATGTGTTTTACATTTCTAATCTTTTAAGGCATTTTGCCATATTAGTTACACCAAATGGTTTAAAATCAAATCTAACATGGATGAAACACCTGACTGAGGATGGACAACAGGGTAGATCTAGATGATTTTCATAAAATTGTACATTTTCCTTTGATTGATCTGTCTAATATATTTTTAGATTCCGGAAAGAAAATATTCAGCCACATCACATTTTTCATGTTCATCAGCAACATTTATTAATGAAACTGACTTCATCAGCTAGAATATCAGCTCCCCCTAGAGGGGTCACTTGATATTCTTGCTGATAAAGTCAGTATCAAAACAAAAAAAGCCATTATTAAATAAAGATCCTTTACATGTATCTTTGATAGCATCCAGAATATACTTTACAATATTCAACAGACATACATTCTTTATTTGTTCAAAAATACTCAATACTTTCTATCATTTGAACAAAAGTTAACAATCACTCTTTCTTTCAATGGACAGAAAAATAGAAGAAACTACCAGAAATGACAAATTCTACATTGAATTCTAATCAAGGTAAATTCAAAAATGTTTGCAATGTTTTAATTATTGTGATGGGATAGGTTTTTGCAAAAATAAAGACTTGCATTTTAAATTTCGATAGAATTATTTGCATGCAGAATTTCCTGAAATCGCAATAATGAATCTCACATTTGTGTCTTTTGTTCAACAACCGCAAAAAAAGAAAATGCTAGCAAAAATTTCTGAATTTAAAGTACATGTATTTTTTAATTCTAAGCAGTAAAAAATATGTAGTTTGAATGATATTTCTTATTACCTACTCCTAGCAGAGGATGATATAAATATATCATATATGTCATCACAGGTTGCATCTCTTTATTTGAACATGCAAGACAAACCTTTACCCTTACCTTTCAGCAGCCTCTTTAATCTGTGTTGGTGAAAGTTTAAGATGTTGTTTAAAATCTTTTAGATATCTGAAGTCCCCATTCATAATAACATTGTGGCATAATGCATCGGACCAACAACTTCTTCTTCCATAACTTTGACTTAGTATCAATGCCTGAAATAGCATCACAGAGCAATAACAATTTGTTAAAGGCGAGGACATCATTTATCCTCATGATACAAAACATAAGCCAAAAATCAGTTAAAAGTGTGTTTCTCTCTTTCTATGTGTCAATTCCTGAATAATCTTTTACTAAATCAAAAGTTGTATCATAAAACAAAACTGTTCAATTGACAAAAATCTTATCTAACTGCTTGAGAAAAGCTGCAGTAAATGTAAATGTTGCAAGTGTAAAAGATTGATTGATTGGTGTTTGCTTTATACTGCCTGAGCACAAAAAGGCTATATTGCCGTGACAAGAATAAAAGAGAACAAGTACACAATTTTCAGGTTAAACAAATAATATTTAAATTGATCATAACCTAAATTTTATTAAATAAAAAAGATACGAGTTAAATTATGCCAAACTTTATAACCTTACAGTCTTCCCAAAGTGGTCAATTCTAACAATTGCAAGAAGATTTGTTAATATTTTTAGTATGAATTTGGTTGTAAACCTGTAAACAGAATCATAAATGCTGCTTAGATACCTCTAAGAATTTAGGATGTTGACAAATAACATCATCTGCTTCTTCATCACTTAAATGGAGTAACTGGTTTCCTGCTGGAAGATAATGTAACTGTAAGGCTACCAGTCTTGCTTGTCTAACACACTTCTGAGCATGTCGAACACATTTCTCCTGAGAATATAAATGTAAATACATACTTTCATGAAAAGAGGAATGCTTATTCAATAAAATATAAGAATGCATTTTTGCGCCTGTCCCAAGTCAGGAGCCTCTGGCCTTTGTTAGTCTTGTATGTTTGTTAATTTTAGTTCATTTATATGTTTTGGAGTTTAGTGTGACGTCCATACACATTTTTGTTTAGTGGCCAGCTGAAACCCTCATCCGGGTTCGGTATTTTCTCACTGTATTGAAGACCCATTGTTTACCTTCAGCTGTTTTCTGCTCTTTGGTCGGGTTGTTGTCCCTTTGACACATTCCCCATTTTCATTCTCAATTCTATTATTCAATAAAAATAGAAGAATGCTTATTCAATAAAAATAAAAGAATGCTTATTCAATAAAAATAGAAGAATGCTTATTCAATAAAAATAAAAGAATGCTTATTCAATAAAAATAGAAGAATGCTTATTCAATAAAAATAAAAGAATGCTTATTCAATAAAAATATAAGAATGCTTATTCAATAAAAATAAGTAAACTGAAAATTAAGAAACTTGAAACAAATAAATCTTTTATTTACAACAGAAATGCCCAAAACTTGTTTATTTGTGTTGTTGAAGGTAAATTAATAAAAGGAAATGATGGGTAAATATTGAGACAGCAACTGGAAAATATACAAAAGCAAGAATATCCTATTAAAGATCTGCTGGCAACAGTAAACCCCCAAAATGGAAGAAAATCACACAAAGATATGACAAAAGACAAACACTTACATAGTTCCTGACTTGGGACAGGCAAACACCTTAATATCAAAAGAAGGTTGAACTTTTAAGACTGTGAAATACTGATCTTGTTTAAACATTCCTTACTTATCAGATGTATGAATTGGTCATAGAAAATACATCTTTTCTGCAGGTAAATCTCAATAGCCTACCTTAAAGTAACTTTCAGCTGCGTCTGTAAAATACTGGATGATGTTCTGTAACGTTGTTTGTACATCTGGTGTATTCTCTAAGAATAGAAAACTTCTAGTTAGAGAAAAATTATACTAGAGAAATATTACATACAAATGGAATGTGTTTCACTTTTTCCGTTCATAAACTTTTGGAAAAACCATGTATGATATAACACAAAAGATTATAGAGACATAATTAAAAACAGACTTTTAAATAGCAAGAATACCATTGTTTATTTTGGAAAGTCATAATCAATCTTGAAAGATTTAAAATTTTGAATTGTCCAGAGGGAGAGGAAATAAACAGCTGCTCCATGAGCGCATGATACGCCTGTCACTTTTTCAAAGAATAAAGTTCAATAACTTCTCAATGTCATATTAGAATTTCATGAAAAACTAAAGGGAGGTTATCTTGAAATATACAAAACAGTCACCAAAGTTTCATGATAACTGCTCAAAGCATTGTACGAAAACTGGAAAATTTTGGAAAATCCCCCCTTTTTTATGAATAAAATCACATAACTCCGAAACGTAAAATCTAAAATTTATAAAAATCAAAAGGGAGCTTAAGTCAATAGATATAAACTATTCAACAAAGTTTCATGAAAACTGCTAAAAGCATTTTTGAGTAATTGTCCGAAAACTGGAAAATCCCCCTTTTTTTAATGAATAAAACCCCATAACTCGGAAATGTAAAATCTAAAATTTATAAAATTCAAAAAGGGAGATCATCACAATACACTTTCACCAATTTACCAAAGTTTCTTGTAAATTGGTGAAAGTGTTTTTGAGTTATTGTCCAAAAACTGGAAAATCCCCCTTTTTTAATGAAAAAATAACCAAAACTGGGAAACTTAAAATCTTAAATTAATTAAAAACGAAAGGGAGCTCATGTCAATAGATATAAACAATTCACCAAAGTTTCATGCGAATTGTTTAAAGAGTTATTGAGCTATTGTCTGACATGTTGACAAGAGAAGGACAGACAGACGGACAACGGTATACCATAATACGTCCGGTAAACAGGCGTATAAAAATAAGTATGATGCTATATGTTGTATTTCCTTGTATGAAGTGTTTTGCCTGGAGGAATTATTCAAATTCAGCCCCATGCATTAATATAGAGCCAGCTCCTTTAAAAGATATTCCTATTCCTCTAAATAAAGTCAAAATTCATGACCATAGTGCTTTAAATCCATCCCACATCTTTCAAAAAAATTATAGTGAGAACACAGTGTATGTCTCCTAAATATGAGCTTTTAAACCAGTTAATACACTACCAAATAGTTACTAACATCAAATATAGCAAAAAAAATATGTCTTCTTTCAGGGAGAATAAACTGATTGAGTTGATTGCTAGTGTTTAAATCCATTGTCAGCACATTCGACTATATCATGGCTGCCTGTTTTTATTGGTAGAACAGACATAATGTCCAAGAGAACCATCAAAGTTAGGCAGGGAAAACTGGCAATCCTAGTCATTTTAGATCTGAGTTAAACGCACCTTGCCACAAGCAGGGTATGAACTCACAAACTCAGTGTTTATAGGCTAATGCTCACTGTAGATGAACTACTTTGACCACAATGCCAGCAAGAGTTTTTAAATAAAATGTTTATTTTAAATTTAATAGTAAAAAAAATTTCATTCAGTAGCCAAAGTTACCTTCAGTTATTAGGAATGTTTATTTGACTTATTCAACAAAATAAAAAAATTCACATATTTATAAATTGATAAACATTATATCAATTATAACAAATGCATGCAAATATAATAATAAAAATGATGCTGGAAAAAGTTTTCATAGGAAACCTCAAGAAAAGGGGCAGGGGACTTCCAAGGTCTTCACAGGTTTTGTAATCTCTATAAAAATACCTAATGTTTTGCCCTTTAGTCCATCTAGTGTACTGTATGCTCTTGTTTCTAAAGTCTGAGCTATTTGTCTATGTAACATAAAATTATGAGCCACCATGTCATAAGTTTCTTTGTCCTTTGGATGGTAACGTTTTAGATAATCCAAAATAGCTAGCTTTAAACTATCCTCCTGTGAAAAAAAAATATTGCATAGAATCAAATGATGTAATAATTCCTTAAAGTATTTGAGAAAATTTTTCATTTGATAAAATATTTTTTTCAGAAAAAAACAAAACTACTTAAAACTAATGTTTAATCATAATCACTTCAAACAAATCAGCCTCATTCACTCTTACAACTGTGTCAAAGAAAGCAATACTGAATGAAGCAAATACCAATATCCTTAAAGCAAAACCATCCATTGAGTAGAATCATGTAAAATATAAAACCAAAGTAAACTTTACGATACTAACTATGATGTATTCACAAATCAAGTATTTTATACTCCTACCCTTGCATTGAAGATTAAAAAGTTGCCAACATGTAAAATATATGCAGCAGATCTTGGACGTTTCTCCTGTTCAGATATAATATATTTACTTTATTAGAGTCACTCATGCATATTATGTAGGTCACAATGACAAGTTCATGTTCACATCTTTAGAGTAGTGGTGTTGACACATTCTTAATCATGTTTTTTTTCTTCAAAATATTCATTTGGTATCTTTTTCATGGAATTTTTGGAAAAAACCAAGAAATTCAATACTTTATCAAAATCAATATTTATCGATACCATCATTCCTCCCCTTCCAATATTTGTATGTGAAAAGTATGATACCACAAATAGAAAAAATAAATAATTTACAATTTCTCTGAACTCATGAAAAAAGTGAAACTATTGCAAATTTTGAGGACAAGTATTTTTGCATTACTTTCAAGTAAAGTTTTATGCATGACCTCAAGTATATACAATATAGGAACTAATTGCTCCCATATATAGGTGAAAAGCAGACAATAAAAGAGATTTGAAATTGTAAAACTTACCCTGTCTATTCCCTTCTTCAGTAACAGCTCAAACCGCTCATTCTGTTTTATACTATCAAATATGTAGGTCATTTCACCAAATCTTCCAATACCTGTCAGTAATTGCACCTGAAAAACATTTAAAAAGCTTAGTATACACATGATATAATGTGCAATCAGTCCAAAAATGGTCAAAATTTTAAACTCAAGAATTCATATTTATAAAACACTATTGGAAGTTTTGCTTTGAGACAGTCATTATAATAGCCGACTTACTATCGAAAGCCTTCCTTTTAAACTCAGCTCTGTTTTGTTGGGTATATAACCCTGAACAGTTGGGGCAAAAATAGACACAATATTCGCGCTTAATACAGGTCTGAATTTGGATTGTAATTAAATATTTGACACATAATAGGTTTCTGACACAGAATAACTGTAGTCAAAGAACTTAGAATTGGTTATATGATTTGAATTTATATTCAATTTTTTGCTATTGTGCAATACACTTTGCTGTTGTGAATTGAACCCCCCCTCCCCCCACCAAAAAAAAAATGTACCCCACACAATTTCTTTTTACCCCCCTTTTTTCCCCCAAAAAAAATTCTTTCCCTCAAGATATGGTCATAATCTCAATTCAAATTTCCAATGGAGTTTGCAACCATAATTACCCATTTTTAAAATACATCATAAAAGAATAACATGCACACACTTTCATGGAAGAGTACAAATAGAAGTCTTGCCATTTAAACCTAGTTTGCATGCAAATTTAAACCAACGATCTGTACATATACAATTTCTCACCATTTTGTTTTTTGGGTAAAGTTTTTTTGACCATCATATCATATCACATATTTTCACAAAGTTAATGCACATGCTGAAATTCCACAAACTACTTATCTGAACAAATGGTATATCCTTACTGTGCTTTAAGATAATTCACTGATACATGTATGACGAAGAAAACAGATATCCTCTACTCTTTAGAAAGATCTCATTTTCATTATTATGATTGGAGTGTGGTATTGTTACCCAATTATCAGACATGACTTATGTTTTCTCTAATCAACATAAATAAAATGACAGCACTAAATACACCTTCAACAAGAACCCTCAAAGCTGAATATTTGAAAGCTGAGAATGTATAAGAAACGACAGTTGAAGAGCTATATCATAAAAAAATACCTAAAAATAATATCAAAATCCATCTCAGATCAACTTTGTCTGAGGGAGACGAGTTGAAACCTTAGTTCATAAGCTGTGATTTTCTGAAAACAATCTATACATTTCTTACCATGAGGGAGAACTGTTGTGTTGACTGTAAACAAGATGTCATAGCTCTCGCTGCTCGTAAAACATTAGATATACCTTCCATATTACATGCCACTGTGTGACAGGAGTGAGCTAATATTAACAAGTCTGTCTGCATGGCTAGCACTAAAAGTAGACAATAAATCAACTAAAACAACCTCTGAAATCTTCATTTTGCCACCTAAAAATTTTTGGTAAACTTAAAGAGTGGTGAAAAATCAAGATATTTATTACTTAACAATGTGAAATAATTAGGTAGCATTATAATTTCAAGTTAAACAAAAAAACAGATAAGAATTGAGCAACATCAATAGTTAACATTCCTTTATTCTAAATGTGGCAATTTGATGCCAGAAACTAGTTCCAAAATGAATTTGGGCTATTAAATTTTTTCAATAAATTAAGTGCACATTTATCTCTGCTTTTGTTAAAATTAAAACTAAAAAAAATCTAAGATAGTGGGTCTTCACCACTGAATTCAAATAAGATCAAATGAGATAAAAGAGATTAATGAGAGAAATGAGATTAAACATGTTAAATGAGATGTATGAGATGAACTAACCTTTTGGTGACATTAAGTCTTGATCCACTGACAATGATGTAACAGCATCTAAGAGTCTATCACCCAGTAGGGATGGATCAGGACATAACTTTATAAACTGTGTAACTACACCTATTGACTCATCAAAGATTAGTTCTCTTTTATCTACAATCAAACATAAAGTCAGAGCAACTCAGCTTAACAAAGTCTTAAGATAAAGTATGATTAATCATCATGAATAATAATGTGACATAGATTCCACTGTCAATCTCTCACTTAAACTTTAGTTTTAAGTAAGATTTACTATTTTGATCTAAGTGTCACTGATGAGTCTTATGTAGACGAAACGCGCGTCTGGCATATAAAAATTATAAGCCTGGGTCGATGCCACTGCTGGTGGACGTTTCGTCCCCGAGGGTATCACCAGCCCAGTAGTCAGCACTTCGGTGTTGACATGAATATCAATTATATGGTATTTTTTTTATACATTAACTGTTTGCAAAAGTAAAATTATTCAAAGTACTAAGGATTTTCTTATCCCAGGCATAGATTACCTTGGCTGTATTTGGCACAACTTTTTGGAATATTGGGTCCTCAATGCTCTTCAACTTTATACTTGTTTGGCTTTTCAACTATTTTGATCTAAGAATCACTGATGAGTCTTATGTAGACGAAACGTGCGTCTGGCGTATAAAAATTATAAGCCTGGTACCTTTGATAACTATTCCTAACTTTAAAGATTTGAGAACTTGATACTAATGAGGACTTTAAAATATTAGTATAACTATAACAGACAGAACTTATACTTATCATAGAATTTTATATTGATTAAGTGATTTATTCCAACAAATTTTGACAGAAAGAATAGTTTAAATGTTCTTTCCTATACCATAAAACCTCAACAGAACAGATTTGTCTATTAGATCAAATTAACAATACTATAATAGTATTTATTCACTTTTAAATATCAATTCCTATGTTTTAAAAAAAATGCATTTTCAACTGACATACACAATTGAAGATGTTTCAGCCATAAGGACTTCTTCATTTAAAGAGGGGGTGTCATCTCAAATTCCTAGAAAAATAAGGGCTGAATCCCAAAAATAAAACATTCTTTCCTGAGTCCCAATCAGTGTAAACCTTGAATTTCTGCCATAAAATAAGGCCTAATCCCATCGTCTCGAAAAAGGTCCTTCCACCCCACTTTAAATGTTTTATGATTCACATTAAAATGTACACATAGACTTCTAGATGTCTTTGTCTGTTTTTGTTGGTTTTATCAGGTTGCTGTCACATAAACATATATCCCACTTCTCTTTTAATTTGTTTTGCTTATCACTAGCGTTTACATAATATAAAATTACTTTGTTATGTTCTTAAATAATATTTTAATAAAATTATATCATTTCTCAAGTCTACAGAGACTGGACTTTGTTAATGCAAATTCAGAAATTATTGCAATGTTAATATAAATGCTTAAAATGCGACAGTATCAAGTTTGCAATAATTAAAACTTGCATTTATGTTTTCAGGAATGATTTTTTAATCGCATTAATCAGATTACTGTAAGCATTTTTGCTAGGTGTCAAGGATTCACATAATAAATTAATTTCTGAATTTACCATATACAGCTTGTAAACCATTGTGTGTACAATTTGACACAGTTTAAAAATTTCAAAAACAATCTGTTCACTATTTAGAGTACACATTTAAATACTGCTGGCTCTAACTAATTCAATTTTTAGATTAACTGACTCTCTTTAAGAAAATTTATCTTATTTCCTTTATTATAATTGCCAATTTATTTTATTATAATGGACAATTCTAAATAACATTTATCAGAATTCACATCATGTTTGGTATTAGAACAATTCTACTTCTGCATCACAACAACTCTTTAAAATGGAATATGATGAATTTCTACATGATAAAATAAGGATTTAAAGTCAACGAAAAACAAGATATAGTTTTTCAATATTTCCAAAAAAGATTTAATGCTTACTTCCATTATAATTGAACTATTTATCTATCAGACATTTAATTTTCTGGACATTATAGTTTTACCATTTCACACAAAAATATGAGCTATAATAGTCATTTGGATAAGGAGGTGACAAATTTGTGCCACAAATAATCGAGATATCAAGTTAATGAATCCGAGATGTCCATTTTATTACAAACATAATAGAAAAATGATGAATTGATGAGCATGCATTTAACAAATGCAGACATCTCAATAAAAGTGCCAAATTCCATTAGGACTTTAATTGATAGTGCCGACAATAAAGGCCGATAGCAATAAATTGCGAATCCATTTTTGAATACTGAATATCAATATTCAAGATAATACAAAGATGTTGTGACCCATTTCATTATACTGATAAATATTTCTTCAGAACTGTAATAAAACTTGCCAGTTAAGATGATGCAAGATTCTCGTAAGATTTGGATAGGTGTTACAAATTTTTCTACGAAATTATTACGAGCGATTGCTGTTATGTAAATGGAAGACCATTAAACCAGAGAAGTGTTGAGAACTCTCCGAGGGATGAAATATTCTGATATCAATGAAATGGTACTTCATCAAAATAAATAATCAAAACACATTCAATGACACAATTTTCAAACGAAAATTACTTTCACACTATTGTCATGAGCAAATAAAAGCCAAAGCACATTAGAAACGAACATTATATATTGATGGATATAACTTGTTCAACAGATAAGACAACATAAATCTATTGTTTAGATCCTCATCAAAATCGTTTAAACATAAAACCAAATCTACATTCTAGATGGTTGGTTATTAAACTGTTGTCACCTAACCGACCGTCTGCACTTGGCAAACTTGATAAAATCATGTGAATTAGTTGACGACTTAGATGTGGAGGAGGAAATTATCATTTAAAGGAGTAGCTAGTATTACCAATATAAAGACAAAAATATTTTTGAATTCTGCATGCACATTTCCTATCATATATGCCTATAAAAAAAATCTTAATTTTTCATGTTGAAAATTTTATATTTTTAAGAATACAAATCTGCAATCTGTTTAAACCAAATATAATTTAGAAATTTCAGCAATGAAAATTGAAAGGAAATGATTAAGACATTACCATTTTCTGTGCAACCAAGAGGTCAATATTTAGATGCTATCTTTGAAGCCAACTTTTGTATATGATCAGAGTTCAAGTACTTTAATTGCAGTTATTGAATAACATCTATTATGTAGAAATATGTTTCCGTATTCAAATGCAACAAAAAAAAAATATGAGACCAGCTCACAAATTAAATATTGTTTTCTTTTTAATGCCAGAAACATCAGTACAAAGAAAAACAAATACATTCCTTGCTATGGAGTATGATAAGATGTAATTTTAATAAAATCTAGTTTATAAAGTTAACCCTACAGCACAGAGATACGGGAATTTGAGGAATTACACCAAATTTTGTTAATTGTACATACAAGTACTTTTCATATGTCTGTAAACACATGTAATGCCCAAGCATGTGATATTAATATGATGGGTCGACGCACCTTTTTCGAGACGTAAGGATTAGGCATTTATTTTTGCAGGAATTCAGGATTGGGCCCTTATTTTCGCTGGAATTCAGCATTTACTGTTATTAGGACCCAGGAATTAAAGATTAAATATTCAGGATCCAGGAAAGAATGCACCCCTCCTACCACCCCTTTTATATAGATTCTACCCAACCACTCACTGATTATGATACTTATTCATTCAGATAGTTAAATGTTCATACTTTAAAATTAATTTAGTTTTAACAGAGCAGTTAACATTTTAAAAATTTAACTATTGAGATTAGATAAATTTTGTAATCAATTGGGTAAAGTGGTAGAATCTGTTTCTCAAATGGTTTAACGAAAAATTCCAGGTGTAATAATCCGAAAAAATATGGTGGGAAATTATATGGGACACGTTTGATCAAAGTGTGATGTATCAAAATTTAAAACAGGTCACAACTGGTTTAAGGATGTTCGCTCCTCTGTTTCAAAATAACAAGCTTTTTAAAAGACTATTATAAATTGACAGTATATAAATGAAGAAACTAAAAAAGTAGAAAAAAATGAAAGGTCCGTGTGCTTGTTTTCAAGATATAAGCCATTGTAAATTTGGCGGGAAATGATTCTCTTTAGATTTTTCATACATTTAACATTGGCACCTTTTTTTCTTTCAAAAACAATGAAAAAATAACAAGGATTTTATAGGATTTTCAAATATTGCTTTTTAAACTATACGTAATAAAATTATGAAAAGAAAAGTAGGGGTTAGTGGGCAAAATTTTTAATGGCACTACATGGATAAAACCAGAGGATTCCAAATATCTGGCAAAAAATCAAAAACAAGAGGAGCGAACATCCTTAATGAACACAAAAAAGAGAAATTGTTTCATGATATTGTTTGTATTCTTTCTGCAATATATATTATTGGTCAGGATCACTGCTTGTTAAAAGTTTACACATTGATAAATCTCATGTGCACACATGCACACTTCAGTATATTTACAACTATTCTTCAAATTACAAAAGTTTGAGGTTGCAAACTGTACTAGTTGAAAAATGGAGAAATCATTATTCCTACACAAGAAAATACAACAAAATGTATATGGTTTAACAACTATTAAAAATTTTGGGAGACATTAGGGAAAAAAAGAAATTCTTTCCATCTGAAAATCATGTGTACAATTGTTGGGCAAAATACAAAGGTACTAACGTGACTAAGTTCAACAACTGATGTTTTTTTTTTGGTATATGTACACGTTTTCTACAAGGAAAAAACAAATTGGTCCCAAGTGCCTGAATCGCTTACCTATATACAATATATAATATATTGCTGAGCGTTTTCGCTGTTTACAGTTTCTACCTATCTATCATAGTTTTCCAGATAAAAGGCAAAAGCTTAAAAATTAGTCATTATTTAAGGGCAATAACTCCTATTAAGAGTCCTACAATCATTTTGGTCATGTTGACATTTTTGTATATCTTGTTATGCTGAGCAGTTTAACTGTTCAAATTTTCAACTGATTTAATAAGGTTTACAAGATAACAGGCAAATACACTTGAAAATTAGAACAAAACCCCTCTTCAAGAGCAATAACTCCTAGAAGGAGCTATCCAATTGTTTGGATCATATTAACATTTTTATAGATATTGTGATGCTTTTTTCTTGAGAAAGTTGGAACAATCTAACACCTAGCTATAAGGAACACTAGTTTAAAATAAAGTATGATTTGGGTATGAAAACTTTCTCCATAATGATAGTTTATACTACTTATTCAGAACTTCTAAATTCAAGATAAACAGATTTTTTAGGGGGAACTTTTTTAGTTCAATTTTTGTACTTCAGAATTCAGTAGGAATTTCAAAAGTGATGACAGAAGGTTCAAAGGTATATGATTTTTTTATTGTATAATATACCATTATGATTATAATTACAGCTACATAGTTTAATTGACTTATACCCGATTTCCCCCAACCCCACCTTGTTCAAGACTTTATTATTCACACCCCTTGTTCCTTAGATTTCAGAATGTCATACCAAAACTAAATTAAAGCATTTCAATTACATAAATACTATTTTTCTCAGTTAGGTTGAACTAACCTAGTACCAGGTTTTGGTGCCAATATAGATATCCTATTTCAGACACACAAAAAATATGACCATGTTTGCAATTGGTTTCATCAAATCAAATTTTTCAACTGGTCAGAAATTTTACCAAACTGCTGCAGTTATTGTCACCAGTATGAAGCAAACTTATAATCCTATTAGATTTGAGTTCCACTTCATGGTTACTAGCATGCTGCTTATAATTTCTATACATATTTATTGCAATAAGTAAATTTTGAAATGCAATCTGAATTAAGTTTTCATACTACATGTAATACATTGTATTCCTTTTAAAATGTCTTCTATTTTATAAGAATAAGGCATCAATTTTAACTGAAAAATGTATTATTCAGTAAAATATATGTGAAGTTACAATAAAATGTCAGTAAGTTTCCATGGGAGATAATCTGATATAATCATTCCCCATTTTTTGTATGAAGTTTTGATTGGACTGTCTTATCTCCCTTTAAAACATCACGAAAAACATACTTAGATAAAACTATAGAGTAAGTTAGATAGAGAAATCCCTGTAACATGAAAAAAAGTATATTTAAAGAGAGATGATTCAAAATCTTAAATTTTTTTTTTAAAAAGGACATTTTTATAGCAATTCAGTACCTGGCCCGAGAGCACAGTTATTTTGTAGTGCATTTCTTTTAGACAAAAAATGCAAATTAAAAAAATCGCACCTGCTCTATCCAAAAAAAGATTTTTTACTGTGTAGTGTACTACTTTTGGGACAAATTATATCAAAATTATAGAAAAGTCTATCGTCTCTAACTCATCATATGGACAATTTTAAGTTAAGGGGGTCTGTAATTCAGCTTAAGATATACTAATTTTTGACCTTTTCAAACTTGACCAAATCACTACTTTACCTAAAAATTCTACCCCAAATTTTTTTTTAACATGTAATTTCATCGCCCTACTTACTATTTTATGCATAATTATAAAGAAATAAATTTGAAAGTGTATGAAAAAAATTTGCAAGTTTTACACTGTCCACACTAGGGACTATATTTGTAGACAACGAAAAGCAAAGGACGATAACTGTGTCCCTGGACCACCTAACCTTTAGCTTTCAAATAACTGATTAAAATCAATATGTATAGATGATATAAGCAGTATAATAGTAACCATGAAGTTGAATTCATATCAAATAGGATTGTAAAAATACTTTACTTTCAATCTAATTAAAAACCAATCTCACATTGCTCCTGTTTGTGAATAAGACTGCTTTATTTTTCACATTGCACTTCTAACAGTGATGATTTGACTGGTTTTTCTACGCAGTATGGTAAAATTTCTGACCAATTGAACAGTTTGATTTGATGCGACAAATTGCAATTTGGCTCAGAGACAGAAACGCTTACAATCAAATCACTGTTAATTATCATAAAAATTGGTTAAACAAATTTGAATTAACTTACAAAGTATTTTGCTATGCTAAATCAAATTTTTAAAAACATCAGGATGCATTGTACAATGTTTCAAAGACTATTATTTACATAAAAATGGTTAGTCATTTTAGTGTTTTAAAAATGCAGGAAAAAAAAAACCAAAAGAACTATGTGTTTATGAGCAGGGAGTCCAAAACAATTTGAGCAAGATTTTTATTTTGTTAAGTGTTATGATATGTGTTCATGACTCATAAGACAGGGATATTCCTGCCCTCAAAAGATAACCTAGTTTTGCACTTTAAGCCATTGTATAATGGAAACACCAAAATGTGGTAAATGGCACAATTCACCAATGTGTAGAAATTGCTATCACTAATTAAAAATTCAAATTGAAATTATATTTTAAGCTGTGGCATTCTCAACTTATTCAACAGAATTCTGAAAACCTTAAAACTTTTCTGAGCATTATGAAGGATATACTATGCTTCAAAACTTAATGTCAGAAGTCCATAAAATTTAACCAATATTTTTTTTATTTTCTTTGATTTTTTTTGTTAAAGACTGGTTTTGATCAAATATTTACCTCAGTAAAACACTTTAATTTTTGTTCACACTATTCAATATTTTACCCTGATTTATCTTGACAATCCTCTATAAACATTCTCAAAAAAGAATATATTGTTAAACAAAAAAGTCAAACTATGCAGATATACAACATCATGTCAACAACACTACATCCAATATTTACCTTGTACTGCAATTAGACCATGTTTTACTTTATAGAACGTGACAAATGATTCTGACAGGAATCCAGCAACCTATAAAAGAAAACATAATATGGTATCATATATGTGATATCATCTTCCATGTATGTATTCAACTTATTTGCTGCTAAAATTCAAAATAATGGTTTTGTTTCATTAAATATTTCACTGGATTAAAGAAAAGTAAGTCTGGCCTGTTGTATGGGGATTTTCATTCAGTACAGTGATGTGTGGGCCAGTGGGAAAAGAGGGAACTTGTTTTATGTTTTGTTTTAATAAAACCCAGAATTTACTTTTGGCAGATTTGTCCCAAAGTCAATATTCAGCATCATTCTCAAAAGAGGGTACCCACTTTTAATATGCCTTACAATTTTGTACTTGATCTGAGTTTTGTGGTAAAAAGCATTGTGTGTAAGTTTCATAACATTTGGCAAACTAAAGTTAGAGAAACGGAAACCAATACGGGACGTACATACGGACAGACGGACGTACAGACGTACAGACGGACAAGGGTAAAACTTAATGCCCCCTCTGCTACAGCGGGTGCATAAAAAAATTGGGTCATGAATTTAGGGTAAAATAGTGATTAGGTTTAGTTCAATAAAGGTATAAAATGAGTATGTATAATAATTATTAGATATAAATTGTCTCAAAAGTAGTACACTACGCTGCAAAAATGTTAGTAAGAAAAATGCAGGCAAGATTCTTTTAATTTGCATTTATTGTTCTAAAGAAATGCACTACAAATTCATTTTGTTATCAAGCAATAAATTTGATTATTCTGGTAAAAGGCCTTACCTCTTCTGGTGACAGTGAACTATTACTAAGGAAGTCAGCTGCAAGTTTTACTTTGTGTGGAAAATCAGTTTCCAATAAAGATCTTAAAATATCAAATGCTTCACTAGTGACCACTGATTCATAACTTGTAGCTAATACCTTTAAAAATATAAAATACCTAAATATAGACAAAACAGAATATCATGCATGTGTTGACACTATGAAGGTATCAAATCTTTTAACCCTTGACTGTTAAAATATTTGATATATAAATATTTTTTTTTTTTAACATTGATGTTGTAAGTTATTAGCAAGCAGTCCCAGGGTGAAGCTTTTTGGTGAGTGAGCATAATAAAGGAACCAAAAAGTTTGGTAATATGTCTAGCCACTTATATATTACAACGTTTACTTGCAGAAAACCCAACAATTTGTTTATTGTACTAATTCTGGTAATTTGTTTGCCTTCTATAGACATATTTTACAATTGTTGTCCATCCTGAAGTTAGCCTGATAAGTTCTGCTCTCACATTGTGATGTCAATGATACTCCAGAGTCCTGGTTCTCGTCAATAAGATAAGTTCTGCTCTGACATCACAAATTTACGATACAAGATTATGGATCGACTGAGCAGGGGGATATCAGCAAAAGGATTTTAATAAAAACAAAAATTCTGAATTTTCATAGTAAATTGATCAGGTATTTGATATTTTATACAAATTTGCTTCATTTAATGACTGATTTTTTTTTATTAATTATGACAAAACAGATTAATTGATATCATTTAACTTATTTTGTCAATCAATGCTATATAAAGTTGTAAGATTTTCTGCCTTGACTCAAAAATTGAATGCAATGAACTGTTGAAGTAATTTGGTCCTATGAACTGATTGTTTTCTAAAGATATCCCTAACCATTTTATAGACAAAATAATATATACAGCCAAGTCCTGGAATTTCGGTGAAGATGCATCCAATAAATCAAGGAACTAAAAATAAATAAAACAGCCACATTTTTTATGCTTCCATTTAAATGCAAGTTATTGGGGAAATATTTCAAAAGAATTAGCATTAACAGGGATGTTGATTGGGGTATGCTAAAGGTATCAATTTAAAAACAACAACACAGCAAAAATATAGTAAATCAATTTTAAGAAAACTTTAAAAATCTCATTAGAAATCTTCACATCAAAATATAAAGAAGTTAAATCAACCCAAAATAATCCATGGAATATCATATAAAATTATACATACCAAAGAAATGATAAAACAATTAATTATTTGCTTGCAAAACTGGTTTCCATGGTTACAGTGAGAACATAGAGTTTCCATGGTTACAACAACCTTTTCCATCTCTATTCCAAAACAGCTGTATGTTACTGGTCCCATAGGTACCATTAAATCTAGACAAAAAATATTTTAGCAAGTTCTTCAAACACTATTGGCAGATTTGAATATATTTTATGCTAAATAATTACATGTAACTTTTACAATTCAGCAAAAGTTCAAAAAAAGAGTATGTTCTTTTTTTTTTTTTTGTTATTGGGTTGCTGTCTCATTCATATATACCACCCATCTTATTTATTCATGTGGATGGAATTTCTTATTCAGTTAGAAGTTATCCAGCTATATTCTAGAAATGAATATGTATGTTCAAATATGTGATACAAAGATTCTTTCTCCTAAACTTATACAGTGGATTCAATTATTTTCCTGGGTACCAGTTTTCTTGGATTTGGGAAAACTTAAATTTCATGATTATTTGATTCTATGGTTTTGCCAAAGTTTGCATACAAGCATTGGTTTACCAATATCTATGAAATACAGGAAAATTGGTATCCCACGAATAATAATGAATCAACAGTTTTTTTTTTTAATTTTTACAGAGTATGACAAAAGACAAAGTGGTTCGTTACGTTGGTTGATAACGTTTGATTTTGTCATATTTTATGGATATCCCTTTCTTGAATTCACCTTGGAGTTCCACATTTTTGTATACTTTTCACACTGGGCTCTCTGTCATAAAACTTTGCTAAATACTAAGAGTACAAAATTTGTGCTTGGAACACAAAAACCAGTTGATTTCTGAGTCTGAGTACAAAAATCATACTCGAAAGTTGTATGACTGTACGCCCAGGTAAAAAAACCAACTTACTACTACTACTTGAAGATTTGGTGAGCAATGCAGGACTTGATACAGAAGCTCTGTGTAACTTTCCTGGACCTCCACTCACTAGATTGACCATATCCATGTCCATATTCTCTCTAATACTGACCTCTCCTAAAGCTAACCTGATACATGTCTATAATAAAATAAGCAAGGTAATTACGTTGCATTTTACATATCAAATCCTTTATAAGCCTAAGCTAATTTGAATGAACACTTTAATCAAATATGAGCTATACATTGGCTTATATTTTACTCTAAAATTACATCAAACATTCAGTATGAATTTTATTAGGTTCATTTTTTTTATTTCTTCAAAAAAATAACAACTTGAAGCAAACATTGAAATATTATCAATTTTTACTCATACTGACAATACATGAAATATTTGCCACTGGATATTTAGCAATTGATAAAATTAAATTCATCAGAATTAACTTACCAGAATTATAGTTAGATCCCTATTGTAATGTTTAAACTCTGCAGATAAATGACAACATTCACAAACTTGTCCATTTTCTAAAAGTTCCTCCATAATCCCATTCAAAGCAGTGTCCTCCTGAAATTAATGCACAACTTACATAATAAGTTAGTAAATTAAATAATACTGAATATCTACTTGTTTTATTTAAATTTCTTGTTCGTAACTTGATGCTATTTAAATCTTAGTTTCTATTTATAGCTTGTCATAGGGTTTGGATGTCCATATTTCCACCTCTTTATGTCTTTTTTTTTATAATACTGTACTGTTATGATGCTGTTTATCTGTATATATCAAGTTATACAATATACAAATTCTAATCTTAAATAAATAGTTTTCCATTGATTATTTTATCAAACTTACCTTTACATTCAAACTGGAATCTATTTCTGATTTTTGGGGAAGTTTACCGAAACATAATAGATCTTTCTTGTTGTGGTGCTGTTTAATTGTGTCTGTGCTTAGGAAAACATCATCCATGTCTTCAACTGTTGGCATAGTACTCTAAGTAAAATTGTAGATTTAATTGTGTAATCATCTTTTATGGAGATATATTACGTATTATTGAATTTTTGTACAAATTATATAAAGAAATATCCTTTAATTCTAATATGACTTTCTTCTTTTGCTTTGTTAACAAAGCCATATTTTAATTAAATATAATGGAATATTGGGTGCACCTGATTGAAGTTACAATTAAAATTGCAATGGCAGTTGTATTAAAACAGTGACAGAGATCATTAGGACAAATGGTCATCTATCAAAATATGTATAGGGAAAATTCAATTAAAACCTTTTTATGACTGTATATCATTTAACAAATTTGCATTAATAATATTGGAATCTCAAAATCCCGAGTTCTCATGACACTTATTTTGCAAAAAGAGGAGCAATAATTAATTTCCTGTTTAAAATCAAATGCAGATATGACTGGTTTCCATTCAGTGATGCTATTCTCACTGATGCTCACAAGATGGGTTTTATTTAAATGAGCCTGACTCTACCTAGTTTGATTTATAGATTTGCTTCTATACTGGAGCTCTAGATCTATATTGTTACTTTCATTCTGATTACCAAATACAATACCTTCTGTTTTGTTTTATATTGGATGCGACACATCCACATCTGTCGATATAATTCTTCATATGGTGGAGGATCCTTACAACTTTCTAAATGATCTAAACATAGTTGATACAAGAAGGACTTCTCTAAAAAGTCTTCTATTTTTTCTGCTTCTTCCTAGAAAACAAATAAAAGAAAAATGTTGTATTCATTCAAATGCAATAAATAATAAAGATTTCTGTATGTTTGACTATGTGAGTCCTAAAAGCTGTAAGACATCATTAATAAAATTTTAAATAAAATAAAATAATCAAAACCATCATTACTTACATTATCCTCATATTAATTTTGCCACTTAAACTAATTTTCCCAGTGTTGTTACTTTCATACTTATTACTGAGGTATTTTTTTCATAAAACACTGTAGATTTATCATTATTTGTGGGAAACCATTTTTTAGTGGATTTCATTGGTATATGAAAACCACAAATTCAAATGCACAACAAAATAAAAATTTCATATAGGCTTGCATGCAGGCTTTGGCAAAACCATGAAATCAAATATACATAAAAATATATTTTTTCCTTAATTGTTCTCAAAAATAAACTAATCCACAGTATTAAAGTGCCTCCCAGTAAAGATAATTACTGTAATGGCAACTGAAATGTTCTATATTACAAATTTTAGTACACTTAAATTATTTTATTATGAAGAAATTATGAAAGAATATGCATATTCACATAAAAAAAAAAATATAGTATTAAATCTTTTCAATTTTCAATGTAGGAAAACAATTTTAAAATTGGATTGAAAAATATGCAGATATTCATTTATAAACTGTGATAATATTTGAAGTTAAAACCATTCAAATTGCAAATAATTAACTTGAAACTTGCTGAATGCTAACAAAACTGAGTTGAGATAACTAAGAATTTGCTAGTAGTTGATCAGAGATTTTACTTTATTAAATTATATGTTATTTCCAAATCTTTTATCACTATTTATCAACCAAAAACTAAAAAGGCTGTTAAATTTTTTATATTACACTATACAATTACGGCCCTCTGTGGAGGGGGGTATCCAAAATTTTCAACCCTGCTAAGGGATATTTCCTGAGAGCTTTAACTGTTTGATTATACCAAACAAATATTGGCATTCAATATGGCCTGTGGAAAAAGAATGGGTTATTTTACGGGGGTGAATAATAGGGTTATTCACAGGATGGTATAATTTGTCGAGGTTATTCACCGGCCCTGCCAAAATATTCGAATTAATTCACACCACATGATCTTTTATCAGCCAATAGATTTATTCAATTATACTGTAATGTAAAATTATCATATTTGATTTATTACAGCTCTTTTCATAATGCTAGCAAGACAAAGGTTTGTTTGACTTGCTTGCTTTGTTTGTATAAATGTTTGCTCAAGCATTGTAATTAAGATTGACATCTGCAAACAATATAAGAAGGCGGAGTTAAACCTGTGTGTTGTAATTTCTGCTTTTTGCTATGTTTTTGTATAGTTATAAGCAAATATATATGACGGAAACTCTTTAAATTGACTAACTACAGTGTTGTCTGTCTTTCATCAGGCCTATGTTCTCCACGGTAATATTGGTAGCGTAAATGAATAATTCCTAGTAAAATAATATATTTATTACGGCACAACGCAACAATGTACAGACTAAACTATCGTAATATATTTAACATGTAATTTCCAACGTATTCTCAAGATACTTGTCTATAAATAATTTGTCATGTAAATTTGCATAAATAGGCGGAGCTGATCTCAATAATAATATTTCGCATGTGTTTTTGGAACTAGGATAAGGAATTGCCAAACGATATGTGTATAGTAAATAATTTAGACCATGCGAGGCATACAGCTATCTGCGCTGCTTCTTACCTCTAAAGGAACCACCCGGGATCTTTGCATTTGCCAAAATGTAAACAGCAAAGACTCAGGAATTTGACCTTTGCACTGGTATTTATTTTTAAAATACCGGAAGTAAATATTCTAAGCCGGAACAGAAATGAAACGTCAAACGCTGACAAAAACATGGGAGTCCTCGACTCAAAATGATCCTTTCTTCGTAAGAAAATAGGTAAATCTATTAAGATAAAGCATATATTAACTTTAGCTTATGCTTCTTGTGTAGTTTTGGATCCATACTTAGAATATTTACCAAATGGCTGCGCTTTGAATAGTACATGACGAAATTGCGCCATTTTTGGCACTGATAATATAGTTAATAACTAAAAGTGTAACGTACGCTTTCTGTGCATTAAAAAGTCACAGAAACTATAAATACATATTATCACATTTTACACTCTCAAAACATAAAACTGATATTAAATCATTAATTGGGAACCACAAGTGCACATTTACAACACTGCCCCTCCCTAAGAATTTATTTCGTCCTCGAAATATTGAAGTTCATTTTAGTTTATAACAACGAACTAATGCGCCCGTTTAAAGAATTGCATCTATAAACAAACTAATGCGCCTGTTTATGAGTGTTAAAAATGATTTCCTTACATTGAATATAAAAAAATATTTAAATTTTCAGTTCATGTGCACTCCTCCCTTTCATCATATATAGAAATGTACTCATAAAAATACAAAGAAAAATCAGAACATATTTATATCATGTGTTACCATAAGTAAAAATATTAAAGTCATTTAAAAACGGTATCTTTTTCTGGGTAACAAGTCCTTCTTATAGGATTTATTAACTTTGTGTGCAAATTCTTTCCATACTTCCACACTTGACTTCGGCCGTATAACTACACTTTTTAGTTTCTTCTTAGTTGGACTGGGACTTTTATTCATTGGTCTTTTAGTTGTATTATTGTTTGTATCCTAGAATTTCTCTTGTAATCTTACTGTTTCCTCATCTGGATTATTCCAAAGCCCTTCGAAACCATCTAATGCATGCGAACTGAGTGTGCCATATTTTGGTAAATTTTCATACTCGTCTATTGTTACGATCATTGAATTAAGATTTTTGACTTCTTCTTCTTTTTGGTCAAGTCTGGTTTGTTAATGAAATCTGCCAATTTGTTAGTTTCAATTTTATGTGTCTCCCTTTCTATTTTTAACTGCTCTTCCAACAGGCTTACACGCTGTGGAAGATCTTCATCTGTTTGACAGGAGTTGTCTTTTGGTTTATTAATTTCTGTAATATCATCTGATGAGTAGTCGTCGTAATCTGGAATAAAGTCTTCTTCTTCCTGAATTTCTGCATATCTTACGGCTTTTTGTAAAATATCTTCCTCTGTAATGTTGGTTGGGTCTTCCATGGCAACCACATCTGACAAAGAAACTGATTCCTCAGTTTGTACAACCATTCCTTGTCTCGGTATCGACTCTGCCTGCAATATTTGAACATCTCCTCTTTTATCATGGGTGAAGGTCACATCGTAAGGTTTACTGGTTCCAATACATTGTTGCTGACTTAGGTTCTGATGTGAATTCATCAATTTATGTTTTTGTTGATCGAAATGCTTGATGAGTTGAATATTGTTTTTGGCTCTATACTGACAGAGGGTGCAGTGGAACGGAACAGATTCTAGTGACGTATGATGTCTAATAACATGCCATTTAATTACTTTCTTTGAAGAAGTTTTAAAAGAACACAGATTCCCATTACAGGCAAACATGATTTTATCTGCAATAAAATATATCTTTTGTATATATATATATAAATATATATAATGAGAGGAATAAGCTTTATATTACTTTTGGCTTAATGGAGCTCTGGATTTTGTGTACCCAAATTGGAGGTTGTTGTGTAGAGTATGGTTTTAATCGATCATGATGTATAATTTCTGTTTTCTTCTAGTTCGAATTTTGTATACAACAGGGCTTAGTATTTCCATCACCACATATGGACCTGACCATGGGGCATCTAACTTTCTATAAAATGTATTGCTTTTGTATACCAAAGACCCCACTGTAAATTTATTTTCGACCAGCCGAGTATCGTAGTCTTTTTTCTGACGTTCTGCTGTCAGCTGTAAACTTTCTCTAGCTGTTTTAAACACTTCCTCCATCCTGTTATGTAGTTTTGAAGCATACTCACCAACACTTAAAGATTCATGTTTTGGTAAGGGGAATAGAATATGATTTGGCAAATTTACCTCCCTTCCGAACATCAAAAAGTTTGGAGTGAAACCTGATGCTGGATGTGGAGTGCTGCGATAAGCAGCTAGTAATAACCCTACAAATTGGTCCCAATTCGTCTTGTTGTTATTTATAAAACTTCTCAACATTTTTTCCAGGGTCTGATTGAATTTTTCTATAAGTCCATTTGATGATGGTCGATAAGGTGTGGAGCGAGTTTTCTTTATCTCTAGTAAAGTGCATATTTCTTTGAAAAGGTCAGACTCAAAGTTTCTACCTTGATCAGTGTGTATTTCTAAAGGAATACCAAATCTACCAATGAATTCATGCACTAGTTTCTCTGCGACCTGTTCTGCTTGTTGGTTGGGAAGTGGATAGGCCTCCATCCAGCGTGTGAAATGGTCACCGATTACTAAAATGTATTGATTGCTACTTTTTGTTTTTGGTAATGGGCCGATCACATCTAAAGCTATTCTGTCCATTGGGTGACCCACTATATAATTTTGCAGAGAGGCCCTAGGTTTTTTACTTTTCTTAAACCTATTGCATACAGGACAATGTTTTATATGGCTTTTTACATCAATTCCCATACAGTACCAGTGAAATTGGGATTTCAGCTTTTCAATAGTTTTACTCACCCCCATGTGAGCTCCAAAAATATGATCATGACACATTGTTATAACTTCTTGTCTTAGGACTTTAGGTACCAAAATTTGGAGACTGGATGTTCCTGTAGGATGTACTCTTTTTTGATAAAGTACCCCTTCTACAGGTACTATGTTATTAAAGCTTAACCAGTATTTATGTATAGCTGGGCTATATTGTACAACTTGGTCCCGAGTAGGGCAGGAACCGGTGTCTTTCCATTCATGGAGCCTACCTAAATCTGTATCCTCTCTTTGTAGAGCTTCAATTTCTTTAGAGGTGTACCCCGTGAACCAGTTTGACACATTTACCTTTGAGGAGGGAGTATCTTTGGTCTGACTCCTTGTAACTGTACGTATTGAGTCAAAATGCCCATGAATAATTACCTCACCTTTACTAAGGTTACCTATATCGTCTACCTCTGTCCTAAAATTATCCCAGTCATGCCCTGTTTCTAGGCATTCTTGACAAGTTGCGTCAGTTTTACCTTCCCTTAAGTGGCTACATCTGTCATCTTCAACGTTTTTCCGAGAAAGAGCATCTGCGTTCTGGTGTTTTTTACCTGCCCTATGTTGGATTTCAAAGTTATATTGGGATAAAACCTCTAGCCAACGAGCTACTTGACCTTGTGGATCCTTGAAATTGAATAACCATTGCAAAGAGCTATGATCTGTTCTTAGGACAAATCTAGCCCCCAATAGATAATGCCTATACTGATTTATAAAGGTGATAACAGCTAAAAGCTCCCTACGTGTGACAGAGTATCTTTGTTGGTGTTGATCTAGTTTCTTCGACCCGTATGCAATTACCTTTTCTACACCATTCTGAATTTGCGAAAGAACAGCCCCAACACCGACATTGGAAGCATCAGTGTCCAGTATATAAGTACTCGTGTCGTGGGGGTAAGCCAGTATTGGCGCAGTACATAATGCTGACCTTAGTGTATCAAAAGAAGACTGACAGTCTGAGTCCCATTTAAACTTTACCTCTTTCCTGGTGAGCTTGCTGAGTGGGGCTGCTATCTCACTAAATTTGTATACAAATTGTCGGTAGTAGTTACAGAGCCCTAAAAATTGTTGGACTTGTTTAACTGAACTTGGTACTTTCCAATTTTTTACGGATTCTATCACGGCCGGGTTTGGTTTTATTCCCTGATCGCAAACTATATGTCCTAGGTATAAAACCTCTTTTTTAAAGAGATCACACTTTGATGGTTTTAATTTTAACCCTGCTTTTGATAGTCTACCCAAAACTTCATCTAGCTTTTCTATATGGTCTACCATATCTGACGAGTAGATGATAATATCATCAATATAAATAAGAAGGCTTTTCCATTGAAGACCTCTAAATATCAACTCTACGCATCGTTGAAAAGTACTAGGGGCGTTACATAACCCAAAGGGCATTTTAACATATTCAAATAATCCATATTTAGTTGTAAATACAGTTTTTTCTCTATCAGCCTCCTCAATTTCAACTTGCCAATAACCACTTTGTAGGTCCATGACAGAAAATATTGACGCCGACGCCAAACAGTCAAGACACATATCAATGCGGGGCAACGGGTATGCATCTTTGACACTTACGCGTTGACTCGTCTAAAATCTATGAACCAGCGTACTGTTTTGTCTTTCTTCCGGACTAACACCACTAGGCTAGCCCAACTAGACTTAGAAGGAGTTATTACACCTGCCTCAAGTTGGTCCTTAAGGTATTTCTCTTCCTCCCCCTCAAAAGCCTTTGGAGTTCTCCTAAGCGGTTGTCGAACTGGGATTGCATTTCCCGTATTAATGCGATGTTTCACGATTGAGCATGTGCCCAGTTCAGCTTGTTTTTAGCAAAAGCTTGTTGATTTTTTATAA
The DNA here is from genome assembly GCF_021869535.1 of Mytilus californianus. NCBI lineage: Eukaryota > Metazoa > Mollusca > Bivalvia > Mytilida > Mytilidae > Mytilus > Mytilus californianus. The sequence continues at coordinate 50,339,100 of NW_026262679.1, read as the reverse complement.
GAACTTCAGCTAATTTTTATTTAAAAACCTCATCTTTAACATTCTCACAACTCTTCTCATATAGATCATTAAGGTAGTCTGGTAGCTTGGGAATTTTGGCCTTATTCTCCAGGCTATCAGCCCCCTTAATATCATCACCTGTATAGACTTGTTGGATTTTTGGAGCCGGACTCTTCCATTGATAAGGTATTCTAGGGCAAGAAAAGTCCCCTTTTTCATCTCTCAGATTGCATATGTCAGACGAACAAACTCTATTTACCAACCGGGAATTTCTATCATTACATAACTCCGCATCCTTATCAAGCTCAACCACTTGCTCAAAGTCAATAACAGGATGCATTTCCCCCAAAAGAACATTCTTCTTCAATTTTACGGGAAAATTCTCCAAATTTGCCACCCTTACTGGAATTTTATCATTAAAGGGATCCACAAGACAGCGGGCAATTAAAATGTTACTGGCCTCTTCATTACATGGCTCCACACTTGCGTATCTAGTGTCAATCAATTCAGATTGGTGACCTTTATCCTCAAGTATAACCTCACTGTTTGCTGGAATTGTTATGGACTCGCTTACAAAAATTCTTGAGATATTATCAGACCTGCACATAACTTCACAATCAACCCATGTACCCCCCACCTCTATACCCCGTCTGGTATTGATGGTGATATCAAATTCATCTATGATATCACACCCTAATAAAACATCATCTCTTATTGAGGCAACGTAAACCTCCCAAGGAAATGACAAGTCTCCAATTACTATATCTACTACAGCAACTCCTTGTGTTTTCATTTTCTTTCCTGCTTCGGCAACAACTAAACTCCTTTTCGCCTTTTGGAGTGTAGGTCTTGTCTCTTCAGAAAATCTATCCAGTAAGGACTCATTGATTACAGTTACCTCTGCCCCTGTATCTATAACAGCTTTTACTGGCTGGCCTCCTATAGACAATGGAGCCTTTATCGTAACTGCACTAACTCTATCAATAACTACCTCAAACTCTGTGTCCTCTTCTGAGCCATCAAAATGCTCTATGTCAATTGTGTCTGATTTCTTAATATAACCATCATTATTAGGCAAGGTCAAGGTATTTAGGGTCTCTAAATTTTTAATTTCTTTATATTCTTGTTTATCTTTTTTACTGTTATCCCCTTTAATCTCTAAACTCCTGTCACACTCACTTACTTGGGCTGAGACTTGGCCAACAGACCCAGCCCACTGTAATTTAATGAATTCGTCTGATTTTGCATAGCCAATTGTGACTGATCTCTATTGTTCCACTTTCTATCCCTATTCCCTCTAAATGGACAGTTTCTTCTTATGTGCCCCTCTTGATTACAGGAATAGCAAATAAATGAGTTATTATTTGGTGAATTTTTGCCATTTATTTTATTATAATATCCCCCAGAGTCTCGGTTAAAATTACCATTTCCTTTTTTCTCAGATTTTAGGACATTTAATATTTCCTGTTGACCTTGTTTTACCTCTTTAATTGCAACCTGGTGTTCTTTTCGCAACTCATCTAATCCAGATTTTAACTCAGAATGAGTAACATACTGATCTTGCGTCCTGCATACCTGCAAGGTTTCAGTTACTTCCTGGCCTGCAACGTCATCACCCGCGTTTACCTGTCTTACTTCGTATTTTTTCCCAACATTCTTCCTGCAACATTCGAGCCATGAAACTTGATTAATTGCCTCTTGCAAGGATACTGGCTTTTGTATGAGAACCTCATACGCTACTGATTGGTCTGGCAGACCTTTAATAAAGTGTTCCGTTTTGAAACGGTCCAGCAAACTTAAATCATTTACTTCAGGGTATGCCTTACCAACTAGTCCCTCCACACGAGTTGCATATTCTTGTATGCTTTCTTTCTGACCCTGTTTGATAAACTGCAAATTGGTCCTATACGTCTCTGGTAAAATGTGATCCCCAAATCTCTGAGACATTGCATCATGTATTTGTTGTATGTCTCTGTGCAAGGAAGCAGGAAGCTCATTTACGAATACCAAGGCGTCATCTCTAAGACTATTTAAAATGAGCTCCTCCACTTGTCTGTCGCTGGACCATTTGAATCTACTACTCAATAGCCTAAACTGTGTCCAGAAGGCCTTGAAATCTCCCTTACCATTAAAGAATGGGCTTCTAGGTTTTGGTTCTTCCTTTTGCAGTTGCTGAACATGACTACTTACTCTTATAGGATTTGTGCTAACTGGACATGATGTATAAGGGTTATTATTACTCGTATTAGCTGCTAGCTGAGGGGCTGTTAATACCTGGTTATGTTGTTCAATGGATGTACTATTAAAGTCTAAACAGCTATTTTGACTGAAGTCATGCATATTGGCGTTATTTTCAGCCACATGGTTACCCCTTACCAGTTGCGCTATATTTTCCTGATTTAACTTAACTTGCGTACTCATCTCAGAAACTTGCGTGCTCAACTCAGAAAAATTATCATTTTGATTTTTCAATTGTCTTTGAATGTCCATTAGAATGGCCGTAATATCAGTGCCTGGCAAGCTTGTACTTGATTCAATATTTTCCTGATACACACTGGTATAGTTATTGTGTTGGGGTGTGTGTATAGGACTTACCATTGGACTGGATGGACTTGAGATTGACATATTGTCTATTTCTTCCGTACCTAGGTCTATCAAATTACCTGATTCTATATTTTCCTTCTGTGTAATAATTATATTCCTTCCCCCCTTTCCAAAATTAGGAGCTGGAATTTTTCTATTTCTAAGATCCATGGTACCCTCCTAGTTATTTCCCCAAAATACGGCAATGGAAATACTTATTCCCTTATTTAAAGATAGTAGAAGCTAAATGCACCTCTATTTCTCTATTAAATAATTGCTAGGAAGCTAAATGCACCTCCTTTTATATTTTTTTTTCTAGGAAGCTAAATGCACCTCCTTTATAAATAAATATTTTCTTTTTTCTTTCTAGGAAGCTAAATGCACCTCCTTTATAAATATTTTTTTTTTCTAGGAAGCTAAATGCACCTCCTTTATAAATAAATATTTTCTTTTTTCTTTCTAGGAAGCTAAATGCACCTCCTTTATAAATAAATATTTTCTTTTTTCTTTCTAGGAAGCTAAATGCACCTCCTTTATAAATATTTTCTTAATTTTAGAAGCTAAATGCACTCCTATATTTTCCAAAATATTCTATTTATTACAGTATAATGTATAGAGCTAAATGCACTCCAAACACAATATTTGTCACTTAGTGTGTTCCATATAAATTAATATTTCTAAAAATAGACGTGCCAAAGTTCTGAAGACGTGAGTATCCCACTGCTGCCACCATTGTTGTAATTTCTGCTTTTTGCTATGTTTTTGTATAGTTATAAGCAAATATATACGACGGAAACTCTTTAAATTGACTAACTACAGTGTTGTCTGTCTTTCATCAGGCCTATGTTCTCCACGGTAATATTGGTAGCGTAAATGAATAATTCGTAGTAAAATAATATATTTATTACGGCACAACGCAACAATGTACAGACTAAACTATCGTAATATATTTAACATGTAATTTCCAAAGTATTCTCAAGATACTTGTCTATAAATAATTTGTCATGTAAATTTGCTTAAATAGGCGGAGCTGATCTCAATAATAATATTTCGCATGTGTTTTTGGAACTAGGATAAGGAATTGCCAAACGATATGTGTATAGTAAATAATTTAGACCATGCGAGGCATACAGCTATCTGCGCTGCTTCTTACCTCTAAAGGAACCACCCGGGATCTTTGCATTTGCCAAAATGTAAACAGCAAAGACTCAGGAATTTGACCTTTGCACTGGTATTTATTTTTAAAATACCGGAAGTAAATATTCTAAGCCGGAACAGAAATGAAACGTCAAACGCTGACAAAAACATGGGAGTCCTCGACTCAAAACGATCCTTTCTTCGTAAGAAAATAGGTAAATCTATTAAGATAAAGCATATATTAACTTTAGCTTATGCTTCTTGTGTAGTTTTGGATCCATACTTAGAATATTTACCAAATGGCTGCGCTTTGAACAGTACATGACGAAATTGCGCCATTTTTGGCACTGATAATATAGTTAATAACTAAAAGTGTAACGTACGCTTTCTGTGCATTAAAAAGTCACAGAAACTATAAATACATATTATCACATTTTACACTCTCAAAACATAAAACTGATATTAAATCATTAATTGGGAACCACAAGTGCACATTTACAACACTGTGTATAGGTAAATTTTATTATTTGATAATGTCCAATCAAATTTAGATATAATATATACAAGTTTAAATCCGCCTTTTTATGTTGTTTTCAAATGTCAATCTTAATTACAATGCTTGAGCAAACATTGATACAAACAAAGCAAGCAAGCCAAACAAACCTTTGTCTTGCTAGCATTATGATTAGAGCTGTAAGAACCATCAAATGATTATTTGTAACATGCCTTGTAAAACTGGGATATGATACTCTCTGCCTTGTTTTTCTTGAATATTTCCGAACATTTCAACCAGAATTTATTTCTAGCCGTTGCTGACATCCAAACTGATGATTTCTGTAGTTGCTGTTTCTTGTTTCTCACCTAAAAAGTAAGTATGTAATTATCTAACAAATAACTGTGGCTAAGTTATTATAAGAATAAAATATAAAAATTAAGAAGTGATAAACGGTATAATGACCAAATTCAAAATGAAATAAGAATGCATGTCTTGGTATGCTAAGCATTCGTCACTTATAATTTTCAGTATTGGAAAACAGGAATCTGAAAAGCACACACACATTACATTTCACCCCTTTTGAGTTGCTGACCAAATATGAAGTCATTCTGTTAAGTAGTATTGGAGAATATTGAGAGGAAATTTTAAGTCTATTCAACAAATTGAAAAGTTCAAAGTATCCGCAAACAGGAAGTAGATATCTAACAGATAAAAAAAAAAGTGCTTACACTCTACAACACATCACTGCCAAGCTGCTGACCAAATATTTATTAAGTCACTCTATTTTCGTAGTTTTTCAGAAAAACTTGACGAAAAGTTTTGTTGAAGGAACGGAAGGACAAGGTGATTGCAATATAGCAATGTAAACAAACACTGATATTTAGTTTCACTTACACCTAACTTATTTCCCTGTTACTTTTCCTTTCTTAAAAGAGTGAAATGTCATCAACATCAACATCATCATAACCATACAAACTAACCTCAGACAGAGTCACATGATCAGAACTAAGTTTAGCTGCTGTTGATAAATCCCTAGCAGCCTGGAAGAAACCTTGGTGTATCATCACCATGACAACTCGTTGACATTCAGTATCAAATTGATCCTTAGATGATATCAGCTGTGGAAAGTTTACGTCTAATACCTGGTTATTCACTGCTATATTAAGAAGTCTAGAAAGTTTTCCAAAATCTGGAACTAAACAAATTGTACAACATTATTATTACATCATGGATCTCATGATGAACCTGTATGATGACCAAGGACAGTTTTCTTGTCACACTGGGTTGAAAATAGCTGTACTGGCCCAAGGCAATGACAAGAATCCCAAAAACTAATTTAGCTTTAGTTGTTTTATGTCTATTATGGCTGCCCAAGAACAGGGTCATAATAATAGAATAGAACTTGTTTGTTAAAATTTGTGAATTTCTAGTACCAGTAGTACAGAAAATCAGCCAATATCTCATGTATCAAATCAGCTTTAAATACTGTAAATTCAGAAATGTTTCAGATTTTTTTTTTTATTCCCAAAACTGTGACAGTTTAGGTGTAGAAAAAATTTAAATGCAGCATACAATAATTTATCCCAAATTTTGTACATTGTTTAACAATCACAATCATAAATGCATGCACACGTGTTTTCAGTGGTTACACAAGAAAATGATAAAAACTTCAAAATTAGGAATACCCAAAACAACTGTTAATCTCTGACCAGAAAAATAAACATCATTAAATATTCAATGTATATTACATGTATTACAATTAAAGAAATAGTTACCATCAAATTTAAACAACAAAACAGCACTTTCAGTGTCAAGAATTTTCAGAAGCTGATGTAAATCATAGAGATTTGTTGTATGTGTAAAATGATGAAGTAATATCTTGTATGTTGTTTGTTGTATCCAATCAGAATCATATAAAACTGTCTTCTGCTGATAATCATTTCCCTCTGAGGAAGCTGCCTGTTAATACAATATGTGAACAAGTGTTATTGATACTACTGAATATCATGAAAATTTATGTTTTCTTTCACCCCTCATGTTTATATTAAAGATGGTTGTGAGCACTGAAGGGTGAAGATTGCTTTAATATTGCAATGTCAACATAAAATTAAATGTTAAATTATATTTAGAAATTTAGGAAAGAAAAGATGAATATTTTGAATTGGAGTTATCTTCCTTTGTCAATAATTTCATTACATGTATGTTTCATTATAATAGGTTATTTTGATTTGCTAACAGCAATCTCACGTCATTCTGAAATTAACCTTAATTTCAAAATGAAATGTAACATTCATGATAACAGGAGCTTCCACAATACAGTGCACAGGTAAATAAAAAAAAAACTTGATAGAAATCAGGTTTTCATGATCCTAGCAAAAAAATGTTATTATAAGTATTGAATGCTTCTTTTAGTAATTTTATAGGGTTGTAAAAGCATTGACCGTGCGCACATTTTTAGAATGAAGCACTTACGCACTTCATACAAAATGTACTTCAGTCAATGCTTTTATAACACCCCAATAAATTTACAAAAAGAAGCATTCAATTCTTAAATAATTGTTTTAAAAAAATCAATGAAGTACCTCAACTTTGCTTCAATTTTCCAAAATATTTAGCTACTGATAACTCAAAAAAAAAAGGTTAATAGACAACCACAGTAAACGAAATAGCAAAATTCTCTCATGAGATTCTACCAAAAACAATTAAAATATAAAACAAGAAAGTTGATTGAAGTAAATGTACCGTAGCACATGTACTGTGGATTCATTATTATTCGTTGGATACCAATTTTCGTGGATTTCGTGGGTACAGGTGAACCACGAATTTAAATGTTCAACGAACTGCAAATTTTCTATAGGGCTGTATGCAGACTTTGGCAAAACCACGAAATCAAATATCCACGAAAATGCAGGTTTTCATCAATCCACGAAAATTGGTACCCACGAAAATAAATGAATCCACAGTACTATTGCTCTCATTTTAAATCATTTAGGTTAAACAAACACCAAATCATCAGTACTTTTAACTTGTATATAAAATAAAATAACATAATTTTTAAAATAAAAACCTAAAATATCAAGCATACCCAAGAAACAGCTTCCTTAAACTCTTGTAGATGTTTTCTACATAGTGTATGATCTCTAGTGTCTATCAATTCAGCTGAGAACTTCAAAAAGGGTAGTATGGTGCAATCCTAAAATTTATAAAAATAATAACTTATAATTTCCTGTTGTCATGTTGAATTCCAATTAATAAACTTTCCATACTTTAAATAAATTATTTTATGATTGTAGACTTCAGTTCACAAATGATCATAATGAAAGTATGGAACAGTTACTCATTGAAATTAGAAAATGTAATTTACATGAAGTCAGAGCTCTAATTTATACTATTTTTTTTGAAAAATTTACAAATTTGTTCTATCTAGACAATATGAGTATATGAAAGTTTATACAGGTCCAAGTTTTTGTCTATGGTGTAAGCACTGATTTATATATGACTATATGGTTGCAAAGATTTATACATGTAATAGCAAAATGTCACTAAACTGTCCAAATAAGAAAAAAGCTAGTAAAAATAATTACCGGCAGAAATATATGAAAACATGTCTTCAAAGTTCTGTTCCATTTATGTTTAAGGTAGATTTCTATCAGATGATTCAGGTTTTTTATGTTCCACTTCCATATTGTTTTCCCATAATCCTCTAGAAATCTGTCATGTTCCTGTTCATTCATCATACAAACTAACCAGCCACACATACAGGTTATCAGACTGGCATTCTGATACAAATAAAAATAAAATGCACTGTGTTAATCTTAACAATATAGACCTAGTCAGGAGCTTGTAATTCAGTGGTTGTTGTTTGTTGCTGTATATCATATTTGTTTTTTGTTTATTGCTTTGTGCAAAAATTAGGACATTAGTTTTCTCATCTGAATTGTTTTACATTTGTCATTTCGGGACCTTTTATAGCTTGCTGTGTTATAGGTTTTATTTATTGTTCAAGGCCGTATGATGACCTATGGTTGCTGGATTCTGCATCATCTGGTCTCTGGTGGAAAGTTCTCTCATTTGCAGTCATACCACATCTTCTTATTCTTATACTATCTAATGTATAAGTACTATAAATATTTGTCACTGGCAATTTTAATGCAACATCATTTGTAATATTCATTTTGATTGGATAACGTCACCCAATTTTCATGGCATCATTTCACAATTGATGCTATGAAACCGTAAGTGCAAGCGCAGACGATGTATGACAGATTTTAAATGTATGATTTGACGTTGTTTTCTGTCAGTTTCAATAGAATAGAGATAACTATATTGTATTTTAAGCTCTGACAGCATCAAATCACTAATTGATGCCGTCGAAGCTTAAAATACAATATAGTTATCTCCTAACTATACTGCTTCTTCATTAGAAACAACACATGAAAAAGATTTGTGAAGCACAATATAATCTGTCAGGTCATTTTAGACAATCCAACCAAATATGTTCTATCATTAATAAAACAGTAGTGTTTAATATGTTTGCTAAATGGAATTTTGATATATAATTTGGCTCAACAAGAAAAAGTTTACATAATTGATTTAAATTTAGGTTTCCCAAAATCTTACACACAATTTTAATATTGTTTTTACTATAGTTATATTGCTATTTGTTTTTAACCTGATATAAAATATATCTGTTAAATGGACATAAGCTGCCAAATTCATGTCCACCAAATTGACACAAACTCTCAAATTTGATTTATGACATAATAAAAAATAATAAAAAGTTTCAACATTTTGGGACTGGACACCATTTAATTAACTTAGATTTGACCTTCGAAGATCACAAATTATGACTGCAACTCACTGACGACCAATCAATTTATCAATGTCATTTTAAATAACGCTGTATTACATTACAAGCATAAATACAAATATTAGTTTTTATTACAGCAAAGAACATCCTGTCACATTTTTTGCATTAATAAAAACATCGCAATAAGTACTGAATTCAAATTATTTGCTCCATAACTGATGTTTTAAAGAGTAAAATAAATAAAATATCTTAAAAAAGAATCAAGAATACTTTCTAAGAAAAACTAACAATCACAAACAAACCTCTAGACAAACAGCTAATTCTGTGAGTATTGGATTATAAACTGTAACGCCACTGACTAAAAGGTATTTCCATGGACTCCTGGACGACTGAGCATGGAAAACCACACTAAACAAATCATCTGACACAGCTTCACTATCTCTTATTATCACTGTCAAATAATAAAGCATTAAGACTTAGTGCAACATTAATTTTTTTTACATTGTAAATAACTGCTCAGTATCTGAGTGTTAAATAGAGTAATTATATTTTGGTTGAAAATATCTAAAAATCATCAATATACTAATCTAATCAATGATAAACCAGTTATTTGACACTTTAAAAAATTGTTAAATCTGATCAATTGATATATATACTGTAGATTCAGATATTTGTCCATGCATTTGTTATTGAAATTGTTGAACAATTGACAAATATGTAAAATTAATGATTGCAATTTCACAAGATGTTGCATACAAATAATTGCTATCAAAATTTACAATATAAGTTTTTTATTTTTGCAAAACTAATCCCTCCACAATTTTTTCTTAATCAAATCACAATCACAAAAATTTCTGAAATAACAAAACAGTAATATTTAAGTAGTGTAACTGTCCTCACTAATTATGTTTCATAAAAGATTTTTTTTGCGTAAAGGTACTTTTATCTATGTGAAAGAAAATCATCATTAGTAAAATTTCCAAAGTTCTAAGAAGTCATCAATCAATCAAAGTACAAGATCCACATGGTCCTGGGTGGTCGAGTGGTCTTAGTGGTTTATCTACTGTATCACTAGCCTGGAAATACTGAGGTTGTGATTTTGAACCCTGCATGTGTAAAAGTGTTAAAAGTGGTGTTAAACACCAACAATCAATCAATCAGGATCCACATTGATTAGGGATGGGTATCATATTTTTTTGATAGAGGTAACGTTAAATTGGCTAATTGCTGGCTGATGAAACACCTTCCATCAGTGTATCAATAAAACTGACTGCACTTACGTTCAGTTTCATCTATTTCTGTTGAGGAGTTTCTGACATCTTGTATCTCTATCTCGTCATCACTACTGCTTCTTTCTGTGAAAACAAAAACCACGAATTCAAATGTTAAAAAAACAACAAATTGTGTATAGATAAAAATAAGAAGATGTGGTATGAGTGCCAATGAGACAACTTTCCATCCAAGTCACAATGTGTAAAAAGTAAACAATTATAGGTCAAAGTACGGCCTTCAACACGGAGCCTTGGCTCACACCGAACAGCAAGCTATAAAGGGCACCAAAAAGACTAGTGTAAAACCATTCAAACTGAAAAACCAAAGGTCTAATCTATATAAAAAACAAAAAATGAGAAACACTTATAGGTTTGTATGTGATCTTTGGCAAAGTCACAAAATCAAATATCCAACAAATATACTTTATTGTATTAATTCATGAAAATTGGTACCCTGGAAAACAAATGAATCCACAGTAGTTATAGGTTGCAATTCTGTAAATATAGACAATGCAATTTCCCATAGGAACTCCCTTTGCGGCTAAAACTGTGACACTTTTACTATGAAGTTTCGTGAAAAATAATATCCCAGAATGGAAAGTTTATATGCACTACTATTTTATTCAAAGGTCAAAATATAGGGCTGTGCAGCATATTTTCAACATTTATATGCCCTGAACTTCTAAGAGTTTAAACTTATACTAAAATTCTATACTACCCTTACCTTCATATTTGGACTTACTAAGAATTAAAATTTAGGCGCTACCATGTTTTTCTATACTGGTTACATTCCCAAGTGATGTCTCTATGAGATGAAACACAGAGATCATAAATGGGAACCAGTACATTAACAAATTAACATATCTATGAATATTATATATCTCCCCAAAAGAGGCGTGGTTTGAGAAACAGCTGTATTTACAAAGTGCAACCTATACAAACATTTATTCAAATAGAAAACCTTCTAAAAACACTTTTTCTCACAACAATATTTATTTATCAGAATTATTGCCTTAAGGAAATCACTGCATATACTCTAAGTTTCCTTTTACAGTACATTTTATACCCCTACCCCTATTTCAGTTTTTTTAAAGAATTTGAAAACAAGACTTTAATCATTGCCAGCTTACCATATGTGCATGTTTTCTGACATGAAATGTCTAAAACATGTTTGAAACTATTCTGATAACAAATTGAAAGCATTTTAAAATATTATAAATGTATTGTTAAGTAGTTAATCATTCCAACATTCAAGATTATACAAAGTATCCAATCCTGTCTGTGTCTCCAGTCCACATCTTACTGTATGCCTATTTGTTAATGAAAGTTCACAACTTCTGTCTCAAATGGTCAGTTGAGAATTCTTGTCACAACAGTATCATCTCTAACCATATAACTAACATAGGTTAGTTAATGTATGAACTAGAAGTGTCTAAACAAAGCCATATTTGCAAAATTGTATTTAAGTAGATATCAGTCTGGTGCATAAATTCACTAAAAGTTTGATAGAAATGACTGCTTACATCTTATTTTTGCATAACTTTCCAGCACAGTTATTGTTTTGTTTACAAAAGACCTTGAAAATAATAAAATCATAGCATTTACAAGTTAAATTATCTGTTTTATTACCCAGGGTAGGCATTTTTTTTCTGTTTTTTGCCCCCTGGGGCCTCACATTTCCTAAATATTTTCCCTGTTTCTAGCAATGTGGAGTATTTAGTATATATTAGGATAGAACACACTATTGTAAGTTTAATTGAGGTCTTTTTGTAATTCTAGCTTGTACTTTTTAATGCCGCGGTCACAAAAAAACACATTTAGGTTTTACGGCTTACTTTTGGGTTATCGACTGGACAAAAATAACCCAACAAAATTATCTAGGAAGGATCAATGAGTTGCAATGACTGCGAAGAGTAAATATAAGCACTTCTAAACAATTTAAATCACAAATAGGCATATTTTATGAATTTATTTTGAATTCAGGGCTTTAAGTAAACCATGCATACTGTAAACTGTGAATTTATGCTGAGTCATCATAGTTTAGGCTCAGGATTTTCTCAATCTTCATGAAATATTTATAAAACTTCATATTTGAGTTAAATTCTTTAAAATATCTGAGATAAACCAGATTTTGTGAAATTCTGTATGTTCTATTTTTTAACCCTATATAGGTTGCAATTCTGTAAATATAGACAATGCAATTTCCCATAGGAACTCCCTTTGCGGCTAAAACTGTGACACTTTTACTATGAAGTTTCGTGAAAAATAATATCCCAGAATGGAAAGTTTATATGCACTACTATTTTATTCAAAGGTCAAAATATAGGGCTGTGCGGCATATTTTCAACATTTATATGCCCTGAACTTCTAAGAGTTTAAACTTATACTAAAATTCTATACTACCCTTACCTTCATATTTGGACTTACTAAGAATTAAAATTTAGGCGCTACCATGTTTTTCTATACTGGTTACATTTCCAAGTGATGTCTCTATGAGATGAAACACAGAGATCATAAATGGGAACCAGTACATTAACAAATTAACATATCTATGAATATTATATATCTCCCCAAAAGAGGCGTGGTTTGAGAAACAGCTGTATTTACAAAGTGCAACCTATAAATGGCATATTGTAATATGTATTATAGTATGTGTGATTTCATAAACAGCATTAATTTTAAATTTCAACCAAATTCAATAAAAACATGCAAATTTGAATTCATTTTGGAGACCTGAAATATAAAGCACATGCATTGGCAAATAAAAGATTTTATTACAATATGTTTCTTATAACAAATGATCGATCTGACATGAATATTTAATTTTTCAAGCTTGCACTCTGTTTCCTAGACGTAGATGTGGTTGAAGTCAATTTTCATTAAAATTTCGTATTTTCTTATCCCTGTTTTCAGTTTTAATTTATCAACATTTGTGATAATGCAAAAGAATCACATTGAACAATCAGGAGAGATAAAAATATGCTGACAGAGGATACAGCCAGTATTGGCAAAGACAAATGGCCACAACTCTGGCTTATATTTTCTAACCATTTAAATAAAGCTGTATAAGTTGTCTGAAAGCAAACCTGATATGAAATATTTTTTAAGACATTCTGCGACCTTTAATTTGTATTCGTATTCAAAAACGTATGGATTATTTCCCTTATCATTGATTATCTCCCACTTTGAAGACTACCACCACTTTACTATTTTCAATTCCATAATAATTCTTTTTGATTTTTTCTTTGGGTCAATATTTCAAACATATTTAACAATGGTTTGTTTGTAATTTCAGAAAATTCAAGTAATTGTGAACATCAAACAAGATATCCGCCTGATGTATAAAAATATTTATTTATCATGAAACTCTTGCAAATAAAGGAAAACCTATGTTAGCTGAAATACGTTAAAAAGAAGTATGGTGATATGACATGCATGCAGTTGTGCTATATACAGACTTTATAAATCAGAGAATTAGATCAAGATGTCAGATATATGATATTTCATTCCTAAATGCCAGAACAAGGATCATCTTCTTGGTTGAAATTCATTTTAAGAAAGAAGAAGACAAGAGAAAAATATGTAGATGGCCATCTTAAGATTTCATGTGAAACTTTTAAGACTAAAAATCTTGCTTTTATATGAAGCAATTCTTCTAACAGTAAAATTCCCTCAATGACTGAGCATACATATAGAATAACTATATACAAAATTTATGTGCACAAGGCTTAGAAACAGGTAGAATGCTGCTTTGAGCTGAGAAATCAGTATTAACTGTACCAATTTTACTGTTTTAATTTTTAAAGTGATTTATTTCTGTGGAGTTTAAATTTTGCAATTTGTAGTGCAAACCCTGTTGGCCAGATATTATTTTTATGTTTTTCATGTCTGCTGTTCTAATTTTCTTTACAGAACAAGTTTATACATAGGGATATTTTCCGCATTTAATAACAATAACAAAATAGTGAAAAATATACAGGTCTTAACAATTTCCCACAATGCAATAGTCATTAAACTGTGTGTTATCTTTCCCTTGTCTTCTCTTATGATCAATCATGCATCTTCTTACCAATAGATAACCTGTTTCTTAAAACTGTAATTAATAGTTTTGTTTTTATTTAAAATTAGTAATCATAGAAGAAATTCTTACAAAAAAACTACTGATTAGAAAGTGAAAGAAACAAAAACATATGGCAGAAGAATGCGATTGCCTTACAGCTTTTCTATAAAAGCATGCAAAGCAAACCTTTGATCGACTTGCTTGCTATGTTTGCTTGGATGTTTGTAAACAAAAGGGTAGGCGGAGTTTCAGTCTGTTTAATATATACTGGTATTTGATTGGACAATAAAAATTGACATACAATGTGAAACTTAACATTTAAATGAAGTTAATGTTTATTGTCCAATCAAATTCTAGTATATAGTAAACAGACTGAAATAGACTACCTACCTGTTGTTTACAAACATCCAAACAAACATAGCAAGCAAGTTGATCAAAGGTTTGCTTTGCATGCTTTTATAGAAAAGCTGTAAACATGTTTTCAAAATCAATTACAAGTTGTAGTCTGACTAAATTATTTTTTAAATTCACAATTAAATTTGTTTTTCTTTTCCACATTTGCATAATTCTATAGGCTTTAATTTGCCTTACATTTCTTACTTTTCAAGATATGAAATCACAAATCAGCCAAACAACCCTCTTATTGAACATTGGAATGACAAATAAAAAACCTTATTCTTTATGTAAAAGAATTTTACATTGTTAGAGAACAAAAAAAAATTCTATTTGAATAATTCATAGCTCATTCTTTTCTGTATTATGCGTTTGTTGGATTATAAAAGGATACTAATTAACGTACATTTATTTTATACTATCTTTGAAGCACTAGTGATGAAGCATGCACAACAAAAATTTTAAAAGAAATGCACATGTAATGAATGTCATATGTAAAGTTGGAAAACATGGCACACAACAAATGTGCTGAACTCAAGTGTAGAAAAATCTAATGAAAGATTATTAAAAAGTACAAGTATGTTCCCCGATATTTAAACAAAAAAACATTACTTAATACCTTGATTGATATCCTTAGCTAAGCCAATTCTAGAATATAAATTAGATCTGACATCTTTGTTCCCTTTCTTCTTGTCATGTGACTTTTCAGTAACTTTTGCCCCTTGAGCTTTGACCTCAGCATTTTCAATGACATAGTGTAAATGCTGCTGGAGATGGTGACTTTTGAAGTGATAAAGCTGGCTCTGAAGCTGAAATGAAAAACAATAAACTGTGGATTCATTATTTTCATGGATACCAATTTTCATGAATAGAGAAAAAAATATATTTTCGTGGATATTTGATTTCCTGGTTTTCCAAAATCTGCATACAAGTCAAAATAAAATGTGCCCTTTGCTGAACATTTAAGTTTTTGGTTAATTAATAACCATGAAATCAACATTAAACTGTTGGCAAAGATATTTCTCACCTGTTGGCAGAAAATTCAGTAAAAGACAATCTGATGGACAGCAACATTGATATTTAATTCCAAGTGCTAGACCATGACCTAGGGTCAGGACCTCAAAATGGGTGACAAACTGAGATGTAGTGATAGTAATGCAACTTTATAGAAAATATTATTGTCTATCATAAGTTGTTCCTATCAAACTATCTTAACATTGAAAATTGGTAATTAATTGAAAGTCAATGGACCTTGACCTAAGGCATGTGAATTAATTTTGTCGAAGTTATAGTTAATAGAATGAAACAGCCCTTGTTTTTTTATTTTATGTTTGATTTTTATTCACGTCTACCTGCTCTTTTGAATACTGGTGCATTTGTGAGAACCATAAGAATGGGAGCCATCTGTCAGACTTAGCTGTCAGTTCTAGATATTTTGTGGTCAATGGAATGTGTAGTAGATGACAAAATAGTACTGCTATCGTCCATTTCTGTCCTGCTTCAAAACTTGTTCTAATAATAAAAAAGTACTCTAATTAATTAGAAATTTGTGTAATAATTGTCTAACTGTTAATTTATATTTAACACTTTGTTAATTTGATGTATTTTGAGATGGTATTATGTGTTTTTTAAACAGTGTGAACACAAGAGAAAAAAAGTCAGCAATTTTTCTATTTGTAAACATGCATAACTCTAGAACGGTTGTGTGTAAGTTTTATAACATTTGGTTGAGAGAAACTAAAAAATTCAGCAATTTTTATGTTTATAAAGGGACATAACTCAAGAATGGTAAAAGTGTCGCCACCAAATTTTGTACTTAATCTGTATTATGCAGTAATAAGCATTGTGTATAAGTTTCATAACATTAGGTTGAGGCAAACTAAAGTTAGAAAACGGAAACAAATAATTTGTACTTGATCTTAGTTTTGTGGTAATGAATATTGTGTATAGGTTTCATAATGTTTGGTTGGGGCAAACTTAAGTTACAGAATGGAAACTAAAAATTTTGCAATCTTTCGAATTATAAAGGGGCATATTAACTCAATAATGGTTAAAGTGACACTACCCAAATTCAACTTGATCTGTGTTTTATCACTGGAAGTCAAAATTAAACATTGCATTGTATAAAGCATTGATTGTAGTTGATTCAACTATAATCATGGACAAAGGAAGATAACTCCAATTTTAAAATTACTTGACATTTAGAAGAAAATAAAAATTTTGCAATTTTTCCATTTTTAAAGGGCCATAACTCTAGAACAGTTAAAGTGACGCCACCAAAATTCAAACTTGATCTGTGTTTTGTAGTAATAAGCATTGTGTATAAGTTTCATAACATTTGGTTGAGGCAAACTTAAGTTAGAGAACGGAAACTAAAAATTTTGCAATTTTTCCATTTATAAAGGGGCATAACTCTAGAACGGTTAAAGTGATGCCACCAAAATTCAAACTTGATCTGTGTTTTGTGGTAATAAGCATTGTGTATAAGTTTCATAACATTTGGTTGAGGCTAACTTAAGTTAGAGAACGGAAACTAAAAATTTTGCAATTTTTCCATTTATAAAGGGGCATAACTCTAGAACGGTTAAAGTGATGCCACCAAAATTCAAACTTGATCTGTGTTTTGTGGTAATAAGTATTGTGTATAAGTTTCATAACATTCAGTTGAGGCAAACTTAAGTTAGAGAACGGAAACTAAAAATTTTGCAATTTTTCCATTTATAAAGGGCATATCTCTAGAATGGTTAAAGTGACGCCACCAAAATTCAAACTTGATCTGTGTTTTGTTGTAATAATCATTGTGTATAAGTTTCATAACATTTGGTAGAGGCAAACTCAAGTTAGAGAACGGAAACCAATTTTGGGACGTACATACGTACAGACGGACAAGGGTAAAACTTAAGGCCCCCACCGCTACGGTGGGGGCATAAAACCAGTACAGAGAAGTATTTAATTCATTTTTTATATAATTTGTTGGCATCTAGTTTAGATTTAGGTCAGTTTTGTATAAATAAATAAGAAGATGTGGTATGAGTGCCAATGAGACAACTATCCATCCAAGTCACAATGTGTAAAAAGTAAACAATTATAGGTCAAAGTACGGCCTTCAACACGGAGCCTCGGCTCACACCGAACAGCGAGCTATAAAGGACCCCAAAAAGACTAGTGTAAAATGTTACTAATGTAACATATTTCACAAAATTATAATCCTAAATTATTGCAAACTGCCATTTAGAGCCAACTGTCACACTGTGACTTTATTTCTTCACATATACCTGTATAGTTAAACTTATGATGAATTGGTAATTTTATTTCAATTTGCAAACCGTTATTTCTAACAAATAGTATTTTCGGCAGACTTCATTGTATAGTGTATGTCCACATTTTATATCTATTTAATTAAGTAGTGTCCATGTTTTACGAGGGCATTTACCTGTAAACTCGTCAAACGAGCTGAGTAGCACAAGCTACCTGTTCTTGATGAGCTGACTATTCATTCTCAAGTAACACCTTGCCGAGTAAAGGTGTGGTCACAGAAGTACATATGATTTGAAATTGCTGACTATTCATTCTCAAGTAACACCTGGCCGAGTAAAGGTGTGGTCACAGTAGTACATATGATTTGAATTTAAGTTTGCAATGTGGTGTTGACACTCACTAGATTTCTTAGGTAGGATTCAGTTTATACTTATTTAGTTTTATTCATGCTAAAACAATCACTTTTCTGCAACAACGCAAATACTTGAGATTTATTTAGATTGTAATTCTAATTTCCGACATTATAATTTTATATTTGAAATATTAAAGTTAAATATTATGATGTATAACAATATTTTGGAATGGTTATATGCTTCCACCTGTAGTCATTACTTGTATATTATAAACATTTGGTATTTTCTGCATGTTTGCTTGAGATAATGCAATGTAGTGTGTATTTTCATAAGGGTGTCAAGTAATATGCAAAGTAGGCATATTAAACAGTGTTATAGCCGTGTATTTTGTGTAGTAATTGCATAATGACATAAGTAGTCATACTAAGTATTAATCATTATTTATACTACATGTTTTATTAAATATGCGTTTGTATATGTCTTTAGTAAATATGCATATTACAACGTAAATTATGTATTTCGATAGGCCCCAGTCATAGACCTGGATTTCAGAGTATGGAGTTTCTGAAGTAGTAAACAGATGGTAACAGCTTTAAGTATGATAACTTAACAGTTTAAACACTAAGGATGATTTGGAGAATGATGAACAGCCGTCAATAGGACAGTCATCACTAGTCACATATACGTTAATGTTTGGCCAGTTTTCTCGAGTGGTTGAAGACCTCATCAAATGTGTAAAACAGAAGTATTTTCTTTCTACAGATTATCTGGACTTTTATTTTATGTAGTGAACCACAAAGGAACAATAATTTTGAATATTTAACAGTGCTATTTCATTATATTATTTGTAAATTTGTATTATATTAAATTGTTATTTTTTTTAAAGTATTAGTCATTTCTTGTATAAGTTCAGACTCTTAAGCCATCACTTGTCTGTACGTGACACTACCATATTGACATTTACAGGTAATGGGTGACCTGCAGATGAGTAACCTCTAAACATTAATGTTTTGATATGTTTTTTAAAACAGTGGTCAGATTGCAGTCTCATCATTGCTATAACTTATACAATTGATAAATTTTTGTTCGCTTAATGTCCAGTAGAAAATATTTCACTTTGATAATGAAAGGAAGGATCTATGAAATTATCATTAATTTTTACTATAATTTTATATAGAAGTAGGATATTATAATACCTGTTGATATTTTCTTTGTCTAAATTATTTAAAATTGCATCTTCTAATTTCTGTAACAACAGTTTGGCATGTTTTCCTCTTCTTAAAACACTGGCACAAATCCATGACACTAATAAAGAAAATTTCAGTTATATTTACAGAGATTTTCACTTACATCATAGATTAAAACTAACTACAGGTTTTTAGTGCAATAAGGGGATTTAAATTATCATACTTAAGGTCAAGAAACCATATATCAATGAAAGAGTGTTTCATTTTTGTAAATCTTACAAAAAAAGTCTGATGGATCTTTGTTACTTTTACTATGACTTGACTGTTGTGTTTCAGGACACCTAATGCAACTCAATAAAAACATTGACCCAATTAGAATTTGTTTTATAAAATCAAACTATACAACTGGTCAGAAATTTTACAAAACTACTCTAGGAGAGCTAGTCAAAAATATCTTGGAAACTTATTGACAAGATATTATAATTAAACATATATTTTACTGAATATTCCAGGTTTTAATTCAAATTGAAGTCCATTTCTACTAACATAGGAGAATTATAGTAGGAATAGTATTAAAGCTTAAATCAAAAATACAAAAAAGGAAAAAGATGTGGTATGATTGCCAATGAGACAACTTTCTACCAGAGACCAAATGAGGTAGAAGTTAGTTACTATGGGTTACCTTACAGCCTTTAACAATGAGTAAACTGCATACTGCATAGCAAGCTATAATAGGCCAAGCTATATAAATACCTATATCATTTTCATTCTTCTGAACTAGTTCCTTCCTCTTGTCAACATTGCCAGTCACATTTGAGTTGAGGTCTGACAAAATTTCATTTCCCACCTGTAGATATGTCCTTAGTATACAGGTATCTTGACCTAACATTTCCATAAATACCACACATGTACTAGCTACCTGTGTATTTGAAAAATTCTTTACTCCTATCCACAGTGCCGTATTAGTAGCATCTTGAATTCTACAAAATAGTAAGGAATAAAATATAAGGAATAGGTTCTATCAACTGGATAGTAAATTATTAATTCTTGATATAATACATATAGGAGTTGTTGGGAAGATAATAATCAATAAGCAATCCAAAACATCAGTAATTACCTGGTACCAAAATAAAATGGGTCATTGTGTCTTCAATAATAAATACTGTAAATTCAGAAATTTAACTGTGCATTTCTTATTGGTATTGTTGTAGAATTTACAGGAAATGTTGCATTAAAAAAATATAATGCTATCAAATTTATAAATGGGAGTTTTTAGTTCTGCGAAAAGTATCATGCTCCTATTTTTGCAATAATAAAAACATTGCAAAAATTTCAGAATTTACAGTAAGCAGACATCAATATTTGGTTGTGAGAAAGGATAAATAAGGTGGTGATTTTTAAGAGCAAAATCCCTATATGCTTCAAATTGGAATTACAACTACCATGAAAGTAATTTATTTTTGTTTTCAAAAGTAATTTTTTTAATTTTTTAAAAATTTTATCGATACAAATAATTTGGTGCCACAAAATTATTTCTCAGCCCTTTCCAGTACCTTTATAACAGAACATGACAGGAAGTTAACTGCATTTCAATATTACCTCTGTTGTGTTATACCAGTAGGTTCCATGTCATATGCTTCAGCCAGAAATGACACAAAAGCAAAGGATGGTCTCCCTTGTTTTAGGTAATACATATATCTGATTTTCTCTGTATATCCATATTTAGTCACTAAATCTGGCTGAGAGAAGTAAGGCATTTCTTTTGGACTTTCTGTAATATATAGTCTTCAAAATTGTGTATTCTTTCATTACAAATATATGAGAAATACAAGTACAAATGTATAGCAATATGACTAAAACGCATATCTATTGAACTTTGGGCTGTTCCAGAATTAATTGTATAGAAGGGGTAGACAGAAGGAATTTCTATTAAAATTTGATGGGTGGTGATTATTTTAGAAAAATTTTCTAAACAAATATAGAAAATAATTGGCAACTTGTATCCAATCTATTTGTAGATTAAAATAAGTGAATTTAATGAACAGTTTTAAGCATGCCAGAATGTCCTTTTACATTCTATATCCTTACCATCTGATGCTAGTGTGTTTACAGGCTGCCAACCAAATAACTTTCTTGGATCAAATGGAGCATTATCCTGAATAATATTTATCAAAACAAATATTATGATTACACATAAATATCCTAGAAAGAATAATATCCCATTTCTTGCAACATAAAAAAGCAATAAGCCTTCTTAACGAAGAATTGAAGACCCATGCTACATGTGTGGGTTAAAAGCTGATGACTCCTATTTTACCACTGATTCTGACAATTTCTTGACAACTACAATCCGATTGACAAACTGAACACTGGTTGAAAAGACTATCAAATAAATACCTTACAAAAACTTATATTACTTAGACTGGTAAGAAAATTAAGTTTCAGTTTTATATGGAATTTTTCTTATAGCAATATTAATGGTGCCACAAAAATTATAAAATTTTTGTATTTGATGATTTCTTAAGCTATAAAATGAAATACCATTAACAGTTGATAGATTGTGACATCATTTTGTGTAGATTCCTTGGTCAGTGCTGGGAATAAAGCAGAGTGAAGTTTTGGGAATATCTGTAATGCTTTCTCAAGCTCTGTATTCTCAATTCCTGGAATTGCTGGAGCACTGTTCTGGTCTCCTACAATCTGCACAAGAATGTAAGTGTTAGTAAAGGAAATATGGGGTAAATGTAAATAAAATAAAACATAAAGTCCCACATGGAAATCAAAAGGATCTTTTTTTGCATACTAAAAATATTTTTTATAATTTTTTGGTGAAAAGCAGGACTTAATTTTATCTTTGCAGTACAGAAAAATATTTGTGCCTTTTATCAAAATACAAGAACATGTGGCATGAAAAATGAGACAACTATCCACGAGAGACCAAAGGACCAGGATGTAAACAACTATAGGACACTGTATGGTCTTTAAAAATTGCAAAACACACCATATTGTAAGCTATAAAATGACCTGGCATGACAAAATGTGAAGCAGTTCAAAAGAGAAAAACAAAAAGCTGATTTAAAGGGATACTTCGCAATAAAATGAAAAATTGATATTATGTTGATTATGTATAAAAAACCACAAATTCATAAATATTAAAGTTTAATTCTGCTAGATAAGAGATCACCATCAATTTTAAATTAAGACAGTATCACTTCTCCGCATGCGGCCATTTTGACATCATCCCTGAATAGAAACCACGATATATCTATAAACCACAAAGGACCAAAACAAGCAGTAACCTAACGTAGCCGTAATTGAGTGTCGATATCTTGTCAAGTGTACGGTTGTTTTACCCGACAAGGAAAGCCTAAACAGTTTCCCGGGTCACAAAAAAAGATTATAATAGACATGGTTGTGCATGCAACCTTTCCTTACTAACTTGATACGGAAAATGTAATTATATATATTTTTTTTTGAATAACTAGTACTATGGTCTGTCGTTTTAAAACTGTTTTTTTTACTAAGTTTTTGAAACAAGATATTTTAATGGAAATTAGTTAAAAAGTAAAAAGTGATAAATTAAGTGTTCCGTGTAAAAATGTTTTCGAAAATCTAGTGTGTTTATAATATAATTCATTTATGTAATAATCATATTTAAATAAATTCGGACCTTCCCTTATCTGATCACCAGCATGGCTAAAGGAATTGTTCCCAGAGGTATTGTGAGTTGACACGTCCAGGTATTCAAGCGATTTCCTGTCGGGCTTTAAAACACTTATTACACAATTACATAAAGCAAGTTCGTGCATCACTTCACCTCTGAGGGTATTGAGAAGTGTACACAGCCGATAACTTATAACTTTCCATTTTGAAACTATCAGGTGAATATACATCTTTGTCTTGCATGTCCGATAGTGATATGCTAGTCTTTACTAAACCATAGATATAATAGCCATTATATATATGACTAAACTCATACGCTTGTTTATAAATAACATTTATGGTGTAAAGAATATTTATGAAAATCTAAATAATTCCAAAAAAAGATTTGATAAAATAAAAATATATTTACATATTTTCCAAACGTAAATTGGGGAAAATGTAAGTAATTACTCGTTGTCAATAATTATGGACATTTTGAAACGTACAAATATTGATTTAACAAAATGTATGCACTTGTCGATCATTGGATTATACCACAGGCACTTGTCTCAGAAAAAAGTGTCCTATATACCTTAATATAACATATTAAGGTACATAGAAAAAAAAATTCTGAGACAAGTGCCTGTGGATTATACGCCTAGATGGAAGGTTATGGAACTATAGATAGTCGCAATATAGAATATATACATGTATATTGAATATACGAGAGAAACATCCAAAACCAAACTGATTTAAATACAGGTCAATTCTAACTTGCTTTGGTTCATCGAAGTTATGCACATAGTAAAATCACAGATTTTTATTTCAATTAGATTATTTTGAACAGTTTAAGAAAGTCGTCATCATCTCAATGGTTGTGTATTATGTATAATAATGTAATAATGTGAAC
Organism: Mytilus californianus; assembly: GCF_021869535.1. Classification (NCBI taxonomy): domain Eukaryota; kingdom Metazoa; phylum Mollusca; class Bivalvia; order Mytilida; family Mytilidae; genus Mytilus; species Mytilus californianus. Next base: position 50,315,000 of record NW_026262679.1, on the reverse strand, counting down.
ATGGTTCTATTAGGTAAACGGACAGAAGGTCACAGGACATAAAGTCACAAATAATTTGTTGACAATTATTTGAATATATAAGAGAAAGATCTTGAAGTATTTTATTTTTATTACATATATTCATTTTTAAGTTAAGGAAATTGTTCATAAGCCTTGACGATGAAAACTTATTAAATTTTAATCATGCAAAGGATATATTTCTTGGCACAATGAAGCCATTTAAGTACCAAGCCACTTTGACATTTTTTTGTTTTCATAACAATTATTTGATCATTATTGATATTTATTAAATAAATTTTAATAACAAAGTTGCTTCAAATATAAAAGTTCAAGAAAAAAACAAAAAAAAATATTTTTAAAATTAGGTTTTCTTGTTCAAAGAAATATAATCTCAAAACTGAATTGTGACTTTTTGTCCTGTGACTTTTTGGCTGTGACTTTTTGTCTGTGACTTTTTGTCCTGTGACTTTCTGTCCTACATTCTTCTATTATACCGGTAGTACCTCATGTCAATTTTCCTGTTCCGACTTGCATGTAATATATATGCCACTGGACGTACACTAATGATCCCCAAAAAGCTTATTTGAAGAAATAAAGAAACTTCACTCCGAATAGACTGATAGTAGATGTATTAACGTCTGGTCAGCTAGAGGGTTGATTAATTTATTTAGTTAGCTTAAAAGGGAGGGGGATAAACCATTCCTAATATTGCACTTATGCATAAAATATTAAATGAGAGTAATATAAGAGAAAATATAAATACGAAAAGTCGCATATCTGGTAAAAAAAAAGTCTCACTGGCAACTATAGAATTTCTCGTACAATTGTCATTCTTAATCGAAATAATGGACAGTCATTAAAATACATATATGCATGTACACTTTGATAAAAAGGGGTGCTGCAGTTGCATATTATTCATCATAAATCTATTTCAAGTATATACTTTCCTGTCATTCTTATAAGTTAACGCAGAGACATGTAACTATACATCTCTAGTTAACGACAATCAACCATATAAATATTTGAATCTGATGTGACTTACCGTTCATCTCTTTCTTTTTTCTTTTTTTTTTTTTTTTTGATTTGGGCAGGTACACAAACATTGTAATGTTAGATATTCTGTTCCCAGGTTGGGAGGGGGCGGTGGTTGGAGGTGAAGTATATCGAAAGTTACAAAATAAGAACGTTGTATTTATGAATTTACAAGAAGAATTCTGATCTTGGGCGTAGGTTTTTTTTTTAAGTTCAGTGATTTAAATTGAGAGAAAAAAATCTAGTCAGAATTTAAATCGTACCGGCAATTTACACCTAAGACTCCTCTAAAATCCTGAATGGTCATGCTTCACAATCATCAGAATTTTCTTTGCATTGGTACATTCTGTATCGGTAGTGATTTACCTTGACATTTCCGGTATACTTGTATATTACATGTATGTGGTTAGGTGACGTCCCATGAGGTCTTACGTATACAGGTTCACATTTATAATGGTTTCTGATATAACAAGGTTTTATTACATTCACACTTCTGCATGTTCTGTATACCAAATTCTTATCTTATTTTCAGACCAAACGAGGATGTGAATATTTTCCAGGAAAAATATTGAGTATCAAAGTATCAAATTAATTTCGGGATTTTTTTCTTTCTTGGTATTAAATCACAGAAATTTAAAGAATATACTGCTTGTCTGCTTTAGGTGTATTCTTGTCAGTTAAGACTGACATATATGTCTCTGGTATATAGTGGGTTTATGAATGAATGATAAGTCTTGCAAAGGTACAAGATATTATAAAGCACATTGAAAATTGATTCCGCCGGTCTGTCTCCATTCAAAAAAGGAAAGTTGACGTTAGATTGATTCTGTTATTATTTTTAAACATCGTTGGTCAAATAGCTAAAGTATGTATATGTTGTGAGATTTTAAATATTTTAATAAGGGCATTCCCGATTAGGTAAATGTAGATCGCTGTGGACGGACCAAGCTATATTAATCATGTAACCGCGATAAATTTCTCTAAAACATTGAAATATTCAAGGTTAATACCCATGATAATTTGAAAAAGTAAGTATAGTGTTTGGTTTATACGCTCGTTTTCGTGGGCCATTTTTATTTATAAAATTATTTAATTGAAAGTAATTCAGAATTTCGATGTTACAACAAAATACTCACCGATCTATTTTAAAATTAAGCTTACGCAAAATAGAAAAGATATACATGTTTATAACGGCGATTCAGGTATTTTGCCACCATATTCCTCCCCAAATAATTAATGTTTTTATCATTCATACAAAATGTTGTTCATACCTGTAATGGTGAACCGTGTTGGCTAAAATTCACTGAGTGAAGATCAAAAGAATAGAATTACAGAATGCTAATCTTTTGATTACCTTGAAGTTAACCACGCATTCAACAGGTAGTCACTAAGTGTCTCAGTTCAATACACATTGTATTTACACAGTACTAGTGGGAAATGTTTGCTAGACTGATGTAAAAGCCTTCAGGTGAGAATACAAACATGCATTTGTAAAGCAATATCAGTCATATATTTTTGTTCAAAATATCCGTCGGAAAAAAAAATCATAAAAATATATTCTATTGTATGATTTACTTTTATTACTATAATCATATCAGAAATCCTTTAAATTTAAATCGTACATTTTAATTTTGAAAGTTGCACGGCTGATCACTTTACTTTCTTAATTATTAGTTGGTTAATAGCTACGCCAAAAGTCGTCGATGCGCTTTAAATCCCGTTATTAGATGATTAACGAACAAGACTTACAATGAGATTTATTCACTCCCGGCATGCAAAAAGACTTAAACTACGTCACATAAGTCAGGAAGTTGGAATAAATTAAATTATTAATTCCCAATTTTCTTCTTTATTAGTGTTCATATCCAGATAAAACTTGGTAAATATGTTTTTTATGGTATTATGAACATAATAAGATGAAAAGTAAAAAATCGTGAAATTTTCCCTTTAAGCTAAAATCAAGAGGCTGTTTAAATGACAGAAAACAGGGTTTTAATACATTTATTAGTGTCTTTGTTTAAGTAGTTAAGGGCCATAACTCCTGAACAACATAAGTTAAAATTGTCAATAATAAACTTAACCTCCATTTTGACATTAGTAGGATTTAATTCTTCTTAGTTCATTCAAACATCATGTAAAACTTATAGGATGAAAAAAAAATTATAGGCTTTCATCTCTGACTTTCTTGAAGTCAGCAATACAAATTAATATACCTGTTGCAATTTATTCTCTGAATACATTACTGTCGCCATGGCAGTTAGAACTTCCCCATTCTTCATGATTTCTCCAATTTCAGGTTTGTTTAAAGACCATATAAGTTGTCCATTACTGATGCTTGCATCAACCATGGCAGAACAATCTATAAAGTAACATATATGGGATGGCTAATGAATTTTCTAAAGAATAGTTTTAAATCAAACTTTGGGTAATCGGTAAGTTACTTATGCTTTATTATTCAACAATTTCACATGTATGACTTCAATTTGTACTAATATTATTTTTTTTCATTATTAAACTTTTTTTTTTATTTAATTCTTTATTTATTTAAAGAAGATTGCCAACAGCCAGAGGCTACATGTGGGTCTCCTCTTTTTATTCATAAGTTACAAATTAAATGCACCAAAATACTTGCAGTATGATCTTTTCCATTTGATTTATATCTCTTTTTTTTGTAGTTTCCATTTTTTTTATTTCATTATAAGTTACAAATAATATCCAACAAAATAAAACATTTTCAGGATGATCTTATTTATATATTTACCATTTGGTTTATGTCTTAGTCTGTACATTGACACTAACATAGATAGCCAACAACACTCTTCATTGCTATGTATAAATTTCTTTAACCAACTATAAGATAACCTAAAAAAATATAGTATAAACACCAATTATAATCACAAGTCTTTAAACTAGTTTTACATATAATTTATATACATGTCATTACTAACTATTTTCAGATACTATGGATTCATTACTATTTGTAGGATTCCACTTTTTCGTGGATTTTGTGGCACTGGGTATAGGTAGACAACAAACTTCAGTTTTAATTTTCTATAGGCTTGAGGACACTTTTAACAAATCCACAAAACTCAAATCGCCACAAAAAAAATTTCTCTATCCATGAAAATTGGTATCCATGAAAATAAATAAACCCACAGTGTTCTTATTTTGTATAACCCATTAAATGATGTTGAATGTAATTAGTTAATATAACTCATATTTATTTATGGTTTAGTTCTGACAGATTGATTATTAAATAAATAACAATCTAAAATAAATATTATAAAATCTTATTTTGGGGAAAACTAAACACATAGCTTTTATCCAAAGCATTTAACCAAAAATTTGCTTATACATCAAAATGAAATATAATTTAATATATCTTTATCCAAAATTATAATTCAAAAGTTGATTTCAACAATCTTACTTATGTGTAGTACAGTATTGCCACACAGTAGGTAGGTTGTTCTTTACACAATACTGAATGAAGTCTCTGTGAAAGTTATCTAATTCTTCCAATGTACTGTTACTGAGTGGGTGTGGCAGTTCCAAGGCTCCTCCAACTAATCTTAAGTCAGAAACTAGGGTGTTGAATTCCTCTGTTTTCAAAAATACACCTTTCCTACAATAGAGTATATAGTTTGGGTAAAACATTTCCTATCATTTAATTTTCTAAATATAAAAAAATGAAATTAAAATATAATAATACTTTAGGCAATTCTTGTGCTCTATGTTAATATCACAGCAGTCTTTCAAGGTACATCAGAATAGAAGCTTATACAAACTGCAAATAATATGTGATAGAGCAAAGACTGTATTAGTCCAAATCATACAAAATCCTATAAAAGAGAAAATTCTGAGATCATCAAATAGCAAATTATCAAATATCAGAACACTTCAACTAATAATTTGATGGAAAATCCTGCACATTTTGCGACAGACAGAAGAGGTCTGGCTATTTCTGTAGACCTAGTTTTGGATGATTGTTGAAAAAAAAATCAAATTTTTAGAGTATTTGTGTGCACTTAGAAACAATGCATTTTACAATTTGAATTTCCTAAGGTGTTCAAGTAATGAAAGCACATGGAGGTGATTGAGCTTCTTAAAATTCTAAATTTATCATATTCAATACTATGTTATTGCATTGTGAAATACAGCAACAAACCTTGCACATGCTTCAGTAATAACTAGTTTGATATATGATGTGCACTCATCCAAATGTTCAAGTAACTGATGCATTATGGGAAAGTCTTTTTCAACTGCTCCTTGTATCCATAACAACAGCTTTTCCAATTTGTTGTAACGAAGAAGATATCTTAAATGTATAAGTTTAACTTCTTTTGGATCTAAAAAGAGCAGATTTATCAACTTAAAAAAAAAAATCATATCATATCATTAACATTTTTTAAACACTTCCATTCTTATATTTTTAAAAAGCATTTTTTAAACATTCTAATAAAACTGTTATATATTAATACTCCAAATAGTATTTGAAAGAGTAGAACTCATATTAAATTGTATACCCCCACTCATAGAGTGGTTTGTATATAAGCAATGACCTGGTCTTTCCATTCAAAACTTTGGTTCCATAATACTCTCATAAAAAGAAGGAATGATCAAATAACTGATCAGAATTTTACAATGTTGAATTTCACCTTGTTAGCAATTTGTAAATTTTTGATTAAAAATGAATAATTATTGAAGAATCAGAAAAATAATTTAGTGAATTGGTAAATGGACAATTGGTCTCACTTCATTTAACAGTGAACACATCTCTGGTCAAGGTTTAGTTTGGGCTGACTTCTAATTTAATTTAAACACGTTTTTTATTGGTCACGCAGTACAGTAATTTATATTGGATAAAAATTTCAGTTTATAAGTAGAACTCACTACTGATTTTAACTTTTCAGAAACACCAGAAAACAGGTAGTCAACATTTTAATAATTTAGAATTTTTATGTTTAAATATGTCTTAGTTTGTCGTTGAAACTTCTATCAGCCTAGCTAATTTGTTAATGAACATTGTGTTTCGTCGTTTGTTCATTTTTCAAAACAAAACGATATTCTTTATTTAATTTGAGCATTTCGTCGTTTGTTCATTTTTTCAGAAAGAATAATAGTTTATAGCGAATTGGTGATAATCTTTATTTAATTTGAGCATTTCGTCGTTTGTTCAATTTATTTTTATCAACGCTTATCGTCGTCGATGAAATTTCAGTATACAGTTTTTGTTACTTTTATGTAGTATTTCCGTAAATTATGGATCGTCCTAAGAGAAAAGTCGCGACAGTAGACTATAAAAAATGAAATAATTTTGGAACTTCTGGTATAGATGACATGGCATTTGAGTATATATTTCAGAAAATGGCCGATAGTAATTCGGATCGGGATGAGTTGCAACTTCATGCAGAGGAAGACGATATACTCGACCTTATGTCAGATGATGAGTCGAACAAATTAAATGAGGCCGCTGCTTTAATTTACACTACGCCACTTAAAACAAAGAGCAAAGAGAGTGATGCGTTAAAGCAACATGAGTCTGATGAAGATCTGGAGTTGAGAATTAAGTTGCTTGAAGAAAAGAAACAACGACTCAAGAGGGATCAGCTCAACAAGCGGATTAAAGAGTTAGAAGCGGAAGTAGATGGCAATTTTCAAATCATCTAGGCAATCATATCATGGTTGACGATACTTTGAATTTTTATTATACCCATAATGAAAGTAATTTTTTGTTACATATTACTCAGCATCTGTATAATGGAACTGTTTGATATTTGGTTTGGATCTTTATAGTGTAGAAGTTGTACCTTGTAAGAGATTTTAAGATCTCTAAGGTAGTCACTCTTCCATAGTAATTTGAATTTTGATGTGAGTATAATTTTTTATTAGTGTCTCATAAAAAGTAGGGGTATAGGGTGTACATCACATACAACTTCTTGTTTAAAAAGTAACATTCAACTAACATTTTTAAACAGTGGCATTCTAACAACATTTTTAAACAGTATACATAGAAACACTTGATGAAAAGTTCTAAAATTCAATATTTCATAGTTGTGCTTTCTAATTACACCATTTGTTTTACAATACATGTAATTGTAAATATTCTGTAATATAAAATAAATGTAACAAAAGTCTTATTTAGAGTAGAAAGAACAAGTACCTTCTTCCATAATAACTAGTTCCTTAGTATCAGGATCCCATCTTTGTACCCAGTCTAGCAACACATGGCTGTATTTTCCTGTATTTTGAAGGTCTTCTGAGACTGTAGCAGATAAATCATCGCATTCTAATGACAAATCAAACTCAGGAGAGTCACCAAAGGACAAAAATATATTCTCTAACCTATTAAAAGAAGTACATGTGATAGCAAATATAAATTCCATACTTCTATTGAAATTCAAATTTGACTCCTCCGAATCAGTTTAAATAATACGAATTCTGTGATTGATTGAATGTTATTTGCATAATGTCACAAGATTAATATTCCATGCATGTTCCAGACAAAACAAAATAAACAGCACATCTAACAAGTAGACACTGCAAAGTGGGTTGACTGGTATATGTGAGTGAAATTTGAACTGCCACTTAAAAAGGGAATGTTGGATAGGGGCATATATTTGACCTTATAACAAGTCATCTTCTAAATCTCTCAAAGAGTTAGCATCACTGAAGAGACATTGATTGTCGAAATGTGCATCTGGTGCAGAAAAATTGGTACCGTTTATGTTATAATTACCACTGGGTCGATGCCTCTGCTGGTGGACTGATAGTTCCCGAGGGTATCACCAGCCCAGTAGCCAGTACTTCGGTACTGGCATGAAAATACGAATTTTGTGTTATTAAAATTTGCTGTTACAAAATTTTCGAATTTATTTAAAATTAAGGAATGTATCTCCCTCATGCAAAGCTGATTCCTTGCCCGGCTTTGGCTATACTTTTTTGTCTTTTTTGGTTTACAGCTCTTCATCTTTTTAATAAGCTTTGGATTTCAAATATTTTGGCCTCGAGCATCACTGAAGAGACATTGGTCGAAATGCGCATCTGGTGCAGAAAAATTGGTACCGTTTATGTTATTATTGCAAAGTTCTTTAAGATGCAGATAATGTGAAACTGTATTAAGATGGGGAATTGGATTTAATATTCTCATTCAAACTAAACATGGCTGCCTATTTATACATCAAATAAAGCCAAACAGACTTGGGTATAACTGCAAGATGGAAATTCGGGTAACCATACTACTATACTTTAGTGATCCTTGATGTTCAAATGTTCAAATGTTGCAAATATATTCAAAAATAGAAAATGTACAGCTTCTTCTTGATTTATTTTTTTTTAGCTTTCAAAACCAAATATTTGGTGCTAGTATATACATAAAAAGTTACCTGTCTAATGGGACCTCTATTTTTCTAGCATCTTTTACAGCAGAACTGAATGAAGATGATGGATATCTCTTTTCTAATTCATTTACATATTTAACAATTTCCATTTGTTCCTCTGTCAAACATTTTCTACCAGTAAGTTCTTCAATAATGAAGTTACGTATTGTCCTGTCTTCACAAATGGCAGCCACTTCCCATAACTTACTATTTACATTCAAACCCTAAAATGAAAGCAATAAATCTGTTGGTAAATTTAATTTAGGGTAAAATTGTTGATTACATATTTTTGATTACATACCTGGACATTGTTACAATTTTCCAGGTAAACATTTTTAACTTGAATTATTAGTAAAATAACCTGAGAGTTTTGATTGACACCTTTAAATAAGTTATCCAGAATTCTGCGACTCTTTTCACAAAAAATCTTACGATTAAAATTGATCATAAGTTATACTGAAATGTGTATGACTTACGAGTATTTTTACTCTTAAGATTTTTTGTGAAAAGTGCCGCTGGACATAAAACATTTTCTGTACATCCAAACTGTACAAGATTTAAAATATTTCTGTGCATCATTGAAAATAATAAAGATGATGATGATGGATGGCTGCTTAACGTCCAGCGGCAAATTAATATGCATATTCAGGACGAGTTCATGTAATATGAATAATAACTCTGCCAGATTTTTAACGTGCTAGTTCACAAGGTAACAGTCCGAAGGAAGACATGTCACCTTACCCAGACACATTATTCAGATTCTGAGCCGACCAGTCTTTGCTCTCACTTCTTAATGCCGCATGCTTAGCAGAGAAGCAGCAAATTAAGTCTTTGGTTTAACCTGGCGAGGGTTCAAACCCACAACCTCCTACACTCGAGGTGAACACACTACCACGAGACCACCGAGGTGGTTTTGAAATTTAAAATAATTTAAAAATGTATTCAATTCAAAATCTTATATCTTTTAATATGTGCATTAAGACTGATAGAACCATCTTTATGAATATAATTACCAAGTTGGACAAAATGGCAATAGCAGGTTTGGATTGTTTCTCCCATAGATATTTCACTGCTCTGACAATACTGTTGTTTGTTATATGATTTATATCAGCCCTAGAGTTATCTCCCTTTTCAAGTAGACTGGCTTGCACTATTGGAATAGTGTTGGATAACACTGCGTCTTGTATAATTTCCTGTTACAAATATGAATGGATATCATAAAGATTAGAAATTATCAATCAAAACATAACATTTATTAGATTTATCAACAATGTGGATCTGGTAATTTAATAATCTTTTATTTAATAATACTATGGAATTTCTTGTGCATTTCACTTTTACCTTACTTAATGATATTCCACTGTTGTTTTTTTTTCTTCTCACAATTAATCCTTCCTGCCTAAAAAGTTAGTTTTCATATCTGTAATCTGTTTTTTTAGCATTTTTTGGGTCCAATTATTCTACATTCTTTACATTTTACCATCTCATTATTCTCTATTCTTTATTTTGTTGGTCCCTTTTTATCTATTCTTTATCATTTTTGCCCTTTAATCTCTATATTTTGTCCATTGTTCTCTTTTTTGTAACCCCATCCATACCCTCATATGTATCTCTTTTTTTTACTGTCATCTCAAATACACCTCTTGTAAAATATTTTAAATTCTTGCAACATATGTATTTCTTTCATTTTTAAATTCTTGTTTTTCTTATGTTTTTAAAACAATTTGATATTTCTTTTTCTTTCCATTTCCCCTTATTTATTACTGTAGATTAACTATTTTTTGTGGGTACTAATTTTTGTTGATTGAGTGGATGAACCAGGAATTTAAAAATGTCTTTATACAAACTTTTGCAAAATATAAATATTACACTGATATTCCATCTAATACTTTTATTTAAAATGTTGATTCAGCTTCATTATTTTAGTGTACTCAGTTGAAAACTATTTTATTTGTGATTCAACCTTCTAAAATTTCTCTCTTTTCTCTTTCATCTACATGGTAGATACATCACTTTTCACAAATCATGACAGTGACTGACTGATCTAATGATGTATTTGAAAGATAAAGCAGAGAAACTGAAGAAGGCTAGTGGCAGAAATGTCTGAAAATGATTTAAAAAGGAGACTGGTCTTCCATGTAGATGAGAAAAAAAGAGAACATGAAGAAGATGACCAACTGTGAAAATGTTTGATGTGTTTGAGCTTTAGATTTTGCCATTTTATAAAGGACTTTCCATTTTGAATTTTCCTTGGAGTTCAGTATTTTTGTTATTTTACTTTTAACACAATAATAATGTAAATCATGTCCCCTTTTAAACAAATTCTACAAATGAATTAAACGACACACAAATGGACTCTATTTTGATATAAACAGAATAACAAATTCCTAAGCAAAAAGTTGATTTGAAAAATCTGTATGTCTTACATCAACAGATTTGTTTTCTAGAGCTTCATGTCCTGTATCAGGTACTCTTTTCGCTTCATCCTTTCCATCTTTCAACTTGTTTTCTTTTTCTATCTGTCTAAGACACTGTCTTATGTCTGCTATATCTTCCAGTATTACATCTATTGATTTTTTCATGTCTTCTATTTCTGATTCATTATTCATTTTATATTTGACAGATTCCAGTACATCTAAAGCATCACTAAGTAAGCCATAGAGAAACTCTAGCGTTATATCTGATAATCTTTTGACAAAATCCTACAATGAAAAAGACACCAATAATTACCAGTGGAAATAAAACTGTAAATTAAGATTTTTGAGATCTTTTCATTATTGGGGAAAATACCAAAGGATAGGTTTTGAAAAAATAAAAACTCACATTTAAAATTTTGATAGAATTATTTGTATGCTGTATTTCATGAAATTGCAACAGTTAATCTGACATTTTTGTTCACTATTCAAAAATCCCAATAATAAATGCATGTAAAAATTTGTGAACTTATAGTAAATATTTTTAACATAGTATATAGACATTTATTTTGATAAATTTTAGTTAATTGATTCATTCAAATTAATCTAAAGGTTTTTTTTTCATTCATGATGTAATTTCAAGATAGTTGATACATGTATAAAAAATGTTTGAGAAACTCAATTCACATGTGTTGCCTTTAATGCATATCACAATGTACCTCATCACATGTACATACATTAGTACGCAAATTTGTCGGTCTGTCTGTCTATTAGCAAACAAACATTTGAACCTCCTGTCCAGAAATACAAATCTTTTGATATCCACATAGAAATTGAAATGTGTTATTATCTCCCAACAAATGGAGAAAGTAGCATTTCGATCGATAATAATACCTTCAAATTCAAGCTTTGTGTCAATCAATGTAGCTTTCAGTTTAAACTAAAATATACATAGTTTTCACCTTTTGAAACATTACTCATTAGCCCTACATTATGACAATCACATATTTAATCTCTTTAAAACAATAACCTAGTTTGTGAAGGCCGTATGGTGACCTTCTATTGCTTTTATCTTTTGTCATTTTGAAACTGGTGGACAGTTGTCTCATTGGCAATCATACCACATCTTTTTATTTCTATATAATACTAGAACACAACCGGGAAATTGCAGGTCCGTGACTTAATCAAAGTACCTACGCCTTATTTTTAGCCTGGATTTTTAGTATTTGTATTGTCATCTGATAAAGTCATGCTGATTATAAGGTGCACAGTTTCCTCTGCTTTAAATATCTTTCTGTTTGAACCCATCCTGGTTTTCCTTCTACAACTGGAAACTACATGTGACATATACTATCAGTATTGGTATCAGATTCGACCCTGAACTTGTTAATTATTGGTAATATTAATTATGTTGAAAACAAAAGGGCCTGGAATGGTGTAATTTTTAATCAACAGTATTGTCCTATATTAGTTATATATAAAGTTGAATTCTTCGATCCGTTGTTTTTTACTGTTTTTACGTAATGCCTGCTTACAAATTGGACCTCGTTATTTTAGTAGTATAGATGCTGGATATCATTTATCTTTTTATGTGTGTATCAGTGTGTTTCCTGTACCTGTGACTGAGAATCTGTAAGGTTATCTGATATAGACTGTATTAACAATTCTAAAGCTGGTTGTAACTGTACAATGTTGTCATAGTGGTTAGAACTGAATGACCAGGATGGAGATGCCACAGGTGGGGAAGCCGGTGATGTCACAAATGATTTTGTAGAGGAAAATACTGAAAAAAGAAAAAAAAAATTTTTATATCTATAATAAATGAAATGTCATGAACTTTTCCACTTTTCCACTTTCAGAAACTCTGGTGTTTTTTCTTACTAACCAAAATCAAGATTTAGTTCTGATACAAACATTCATGAAAAAATACATAGATGGTAAATTAACTCTCAAATAGGTCTTCATTGTTTTTTAATAGGTTTGCTTACTTTTAGGATAGATTAACTTCATTTTTGCTTTTAAAAGAAAAAGATCACCATATCCAGAGATTTACTTACAATTTTCTTTACTTTTAAGAAAGAAGACTACAGTATCGAGTTGCCTGTGTTTTACACCAATCTCTAAGGTGTGTAAAGGTAAGGAACATCTCCCCCATTTATTGATATGACACAGGACATCAGCTACAGATGCTCCAGCATAAGCCATCATCTATATTAGTAAGGAAAAAAAACACACCATACAAAATGTTTCTGTTCTGTCTAATTTAAAGGTGAAACTAAAGAACTAACCTATTATTATGTGTGCTGTCAAACTGAAATGGGGCATTTTAAAAGCAAGAGAACCTACATGTAATGCTCTTCTTATATTGTCATAAGTGTTTTTAATCTACTACTATATTGTTTGAATGAGTATGTATGTGCTTAAATTGTTTTTGGCTTTTAACTAGCTGTCAGTAACTGTGAGTACTCTCAAATCGTACTTTCTTGTTTATTTGACCTGTTGATACTAATTGTAATGCTTTTTGTTAGTTAATGTTATTCAGGGTTATAGCTGGTCTATATACCAGCTTTGATAAGTGTTTGGTATTACTATAAATTTTCACTTCGTACTATGAACATCAAAATTATTTATTTTGTAAAACTATTTCCTCTTTCTATTTGAACTGTACACGTATACCTAACAACAAAATTATTTTCATTTACCTGTGCTTAAAGTAATTGCAAATGGCTGATATTTTTGTTCGAGCATATTGTTTTTCTTAAATTGTTTAACATTTCATAGCGGTATAACATGTTACTTTTATTATTCTTCCCTTAGTTTATTTATTTTGTATTTACATTGTAGCATAGGTCAAATTTATTTGTTCAGTGTATGTTCACTGGTGTTAATATGTCCTTTGATTGAGTTAAGCCATTTCAGTTGATATTTTATAGTGTGTCTTTCTATGTTGTGATGTTACACTATTGTTTCAGGAAAAAGGGTGAAGGTTTGGTACCATTAAAACGTTTAAACCCGCTGCAATTGTTTGCACCTGTCCTAAGTCAGGAATCTAATGTTCAGTAGTTGTTGTTTGTTGATGTGGTTCATAAGTGTTTCTTGTTTTTTATATAGATTAGACCGTTGGTTTTCCCGTTTGAATGGTTTTACACTAGAAATTTTTGGGGCCCTTTATAGCTTGCTGTTCGGTGTGAGCCAAGGCTCCGTGTTGAAGACTGTACTTTGACCTACATGTATAATGGTTTACTTTTATAAATTTTGACCTGGATGGAGAGTTGTCTCATTGGCACTCATACCACATCTTTTTATATCTATTAAATAACCTTTTAACTCATTTGAAAGTCTGTTTTGAGGTGTTCAGTTTATATGATAAAGAATTTAAAATTCAGGTCAGCACCTCTCATGGGGGATATCCCCCATAAATCAGGATAATTGGCAGGTCCATTGGACTGATGAATTTACCTTATTTTATTTCTTTTATCCCAAATTCAAAATACTGAAAATAGTTGTCTTACACCTATGTGGCATAAAGCAATTACCAATCAATCAATCAACAATATTAAAAATGACCAATAAATTTCCAATATGCTTTTTTATTCAACTTATTCAGGGCACAAATAATGAACCTAGATTTATTTCTGCAATAAAAAATTCAAAACAACAGATAAAACCTTGAATTATATATTGAATACTTAAAGAGAAATTGAATTTTCCTCAGTTTCCAACATACGCATATGAGAATTTTTTATTAAATTTCTGTACAAGTACTATGTACAAGTACTATGGCTAAATAGTGGATTAGTAGGTGTTTGTGATAACAAAAATCAACATCACGTGAAAATTATAACTTATAATCATTGAATCATATAACTGCAGCAGATTCAATTAAATTCACAATAAATTTCATATATATTCATTTCATTTTCACTTCATAGGAAATGAAACGAGCAATGTAAGTACGAAACCTTTGTAAACTGTTGTTTGTCTTTAGATCGTTTTTTGCCATGCATGACATTGACAGTTTGTTTTACAACCTATGAGTTTGAATGTCCTTTTGGTATCTTTTGCCTCTTTTTTACCATGATCATTTTAACTATTGTAAAATTCAGAAATTATTGCGAGGTTTTTATTAATGCGAATAATATGCGACTCCTTGAGTAACGCAAAAATAAAAACTCGCATTCTGATATCGTAGCAGCTTATCAATATCTTAACCAGTAGAGTGCCTCTCAGTATAACACTACTAAAAAGGAGGTTTGAGTCTTGTATATGTATGATTTACAAAAAGATAATGCAGTTTTAATGCTTAATATAGTGTATTTCAGTTTGTTACTTATCTAAGTGTGGTGACTTGAGGTTACAATAGGCACTATCTTATACTCCACTATATCCTACCACAAAAAAATAAAAAATCAAACAAATATTACCAAGCTCACAAATTCTTCTTGTTCTATACATGGAATAATACAAGTTAGATGAGTTTCCATAGCAACTAGATGTGGAAATTGTGACTGTGCTGACAACATCACAAAACAGTTAACAGGAAGTCTACAAAATAAGAAATCTCAATTGAAAATGCATAAATCTTATAAGAGTCTTTTTTTTTCTTATTTTTGAACATTCATTATAATTTTCATTTAATGGTATTTATAAACTTATATGACAAGCAGTAACCAATGATAACCACTGAATAACAACCTCCTGACTTGGGACAGAGACTTAAAGAATGCAGCAGGATTAAACATGTTTGTGATTGCTAACCTATTATCAACTTCAGTTCAAACATTATGATGTCAGTGATAAACCTGGGTCAAGGTATTTTTTGACACAACTGTGATATGCAATTTTCACAGCTGCATGAATTTCTCATTTTGATTAATACTGAAAAAAGCATCATAATATCCAAATTTACTTTTAAGTTATGAAACATTTCTTAATAACAAATATATAGTAAGGTACCGGTACTTTAATAATAGCATTTATTTTTGACTATACTGTGCCTAAATTTTTTTAGTGAGTTTCCCATAAGTTGGCATCTTGTGTTGTGGAGATTCTAGTCATGTTTACCTTTGTATGTTATAGGTCTGTTTCTGTATATCACATACACATATAACATTTTCTTTTGGTGACTGTAAATGTAAAGAGACAGAAAACTTTCCAATCACAACATCGACGATGTTCATTCCTTGTAACGTAGCAGGAAGGTGTATTTTCTTATCGCCTTCTAGATTAGCTATGGTATTTTGCGACTTTGTTCTATTTTTCTTCCAAAAACCAGATACTCTCCACCTAGTAGATTGAGGTTTTACATTTAAAGTTGAATTGCTGGATTTGTGTTCAGTATACCATGGCTTAGTTGGTAGTTTTGAGTTATGATCATGAATGGTTAAGAGTTTTCTCCTCCAAGTGGAATCCCCAACATGAATAGTGTTCAGAACTTCATTATTTGAAAACTGGAGATCTTTTAATTTTGTTCTGCTAACACATGATGGAAATTGTTGAATATAGCTATCAAGGTTTATAGATGTGACTGTTAATGTATTTTCCATGACAACCAAATATTTTAGATCTGGAGTAAATAGCCATGACAACATTCTGTCTGTTTCAATATTTGTCCTTGATAGGTTAACAGTAGCTACAATATCTCCATTGGTTATATTGTATAATGCTGTGGAAGTTAAGGATGTTTAATCTAAAATTTTTCCTTAAACAATTTAATTTATAATCATGTTTTTTCAATGTACAAAAATGTACATCAAATCAAGCTAACAGGTTTTTTGTTTATTTCATGTTAAAAACATAAAATCAGAAAGAATAAAGGACATTTAAATGCAATGCCACCAAATTTTACTGCTCCTTAAACTTGCATGTGATGATGTGGTAGCAACAGAATCACACTTTTTAAAACAATTATCTAAAGGTCAAGTAAAAGTAAATGGGTCATGTCACAGATTTATACTTGAACTTAAAATTAAAATAAAATGCTTCGCTGGGCGCAGCTTGATACGACCGCAGAGGTCGAACCCTGAACAGTTTGGGCAAGTATGGACACAACATTCAAGCTTGATACAGCTCTGAATTTGGATTGTGATTAAATATTTGACACAGCATAGGTTTCTGACACAGAAAGAATGTGGTCTAAGAACTTCAATTTTTTAATTTACCTATTATGGTCCAATGTCCAAAATCAAAATACATGGTTAGATTCAGCATATCAAAGAACCCCATATATTCAATTTTTGTTGAAATCAAACAAAGTTTAATTTTGGACCCCAACTTGGACCAACTTGAAAACTGGTCCCATAATCAAAAATCTAAACACATGTTTAGATTCAGCATATCAAAGTACCCCAAGAATTCAATTTTTGTTAAAATCAAACTAAGTTTAATTTTGGACCCTTTGGACCTTAATGTAGACCAATTTAAAAAACAGGACCCAAAATTAAAAATCTAAAAACACGGTTAGATTTGGCATATCAAAGAACCCCAATAATTCAATTTTTGATGAAATCAAACAAAGTTTAATTTTGGACCCTTTTGACCTCAATATGAACCAATTTGATAGCAGGCCCACAAAATAAAAAATCTAAATACATGGTAAGATTCAGCATATCAAAGAACCCCATATATTCAATTTTTGTTGAAATCATACAAAGTTTAATTTTGGACCCCAATTTGGACCAACTTGAAAACTGGGCCAAAAATCTAAAATCTAAATACATGTTTAGATTCAGCATATCAAAGAACCCCATATATTCAATTTTTGTTGAAATCAAACAAAGTTTAATTTTGGACCCCAACTTGGACCAACTTGAAAACTGGGCCCATAATCAAAAATCTAAACACATGTTTAGATTCAGCATATCAAAGAACCCCAAGAATTCAATTTTTGTTAAAATCAAACTAAGTTTAATTTTGGACCCTTTGGACCTTAATGTAGACCAATTTAAAAACGGGACCCAAAATTAAAAATCTAAATACACGGTTAGATTTGGCATATCAAAGAACCCCAATAATTCAATTTTTGATGAAATCAAACAAAGTTTAATTTGGACCCTTTTGACCTCAATGTGGACAAAGTTGATAACGGGGCCCAAAAATCAAAAATCTAAATACATGGTTAGATTCAGCATATCAAAGAACCCCATATATTCAATTTTTGTTGAAATCAAACAAAGTTTAATTTTGGACCCCGATTTGGACCAACTTGAAAACTTGGCCCATAATCAAAAATCTAAATGCATGTTTAGATTCAGCATATCAAAGTACCCTAAAAATTCAATTTTTGTTAAAATCAAACTAAGTTTAATTTTGGACCCTTTTGACCTTAATGTAGACCAATTTGAAAACGGAACCAAAAATTAAGAATCTAAATACACGGTTAGATTCGGCATATCAAAGAACCCCAATAATTCAATTTTTGATGAAATCAAACAAAGTTAAATTTTGGACCCTTTGGACCTCAATGTGGACCAATTTAAAAACGGGGCCCAAAATCCAAAAACTTAATACACGGTTAGATTCAGCATATTAAAGAACCCCAAGAATTCAAGAATAAAACCCCATTGAAATTGATCAAGAAATAAGCAATTTATACGAAGTATCTTCTTTTGCACAATACTGTGCAATTGAATATTTCTTGCTATTGCGCAATACTGCGCAATTGAAGATTTCTTGCTATTGCGCAATACTGTGCAATTGAAGATTTCTTGCAATTGTGCAATACTGTGCAATTGAAAATTTCTTGCTATTGCACAATACTTATTATATAATAATTTACACATCCTGTTTGGTGTGTATCTCCTACCATATCATTATTATTTGCTTTTAAATATTAATCAGAAATAACCAACTTAAAATGGAAAATTTTAAAAGAAAAAAAAAAGGAAAAAAAGAAAAAAAAAATCCCCCCCCCCCAAATTTTTTGAACCCCCTTATGATTCATCACCCCCAAACTCAATCCCAGCCTTCCCTTTGTGGTATGGTACCTTGCAGTACAATTTCAGAGAGATCCATACACTTGAACACAAGTTATTGTCTGGAAACTAGAAAAATGCTTATTTTTGGCCCCTTTTTGGCCCCCAATTCCTAAACGTTTCGGGCAATAACCCCCAAACTCAATTCCAGCTTTCCCTTTGTGATATGGAACCTTGTAGTACAATTTCAGAAATATCCAAACACTTACACACAAGTTATTGTCATGAAACTAGAAAAATGCTTGTTTTTTGCCCCTTTTTTGGCCCCTAATTCCTAAAATTTTGAGGCAATTACCCCCAAAATCAATTACAGCCTTCCCTTTGTGATATGGAACCTTGTGGTACAATGTCAGAGAGATCCATACACTTAAACACAAGTTATTGTCTGGAAGTTACAAAAATGATTATTTTTGGCCCCTTTTTGGCCCCTAATTCCTTAACTGTTGGTACCATAACCCCTAAAATCAATCCCCACCTTCCTTTCGTGGTATTGAACCTTATGGTAAAATTTCATGGAGATCCATTCACTTAAACTAAAGTTAGAGTGCGAAAACCAATGTGTCTTCGGACGACGCCGGACGACGACGACGACGACGACGACGACGACGTTAACGTCATACCAATATACGACCAAAAAATTTTCAATTTTTGCGGTCGTATAAAAATTGTGCATTTATCTTTTTTTTTTTTTTAAATATTACTGAATGAGGTGAACTTTTGTATAATAAGCTCATAAAATCGATGAAAAACATTCTTAAATTTGTCTTAATCATCAAATCTCTACACCATTTTTCTTAAAAGTTGATATGTTGTTATTACATAAATTTCTGTTTGATTGAAATAAAATAATATCATGGGGTCACCACTTCGTTTATAATGTGTTACCTAGTCGGTAGTGAAAAACATCAATAAGTCTACTTTTTACAATTTGCAATGATGTTACGCTTATTTCAATGTTTTGTGTTTTTTATTACCTAGAAATTCACTTTGCAGTCAGTCACACTATTATTTTACATCATTCAGTTTGTATCTTTCAATTATATTTGATTTCTAACTATATAAGGATACTAATAATTGTTGTTTCACCATCAAACACTGCTACGAAGCCAGTCAGAATATGATAAACATTGTGTGCTACTGTATTATTAGGTATAATAATGGATGTCACAACTTTATATCCCGCCTTTTTTATCTCCATAACAACCAATTCATCTTTTATTTTCACAATTAGGTGGTTTCCATAGTAACTGGCTAATTTAAAGTCTTTGAAATCAATTTTGTCTTCTGCAAAAAAATAAATTCTTAGAGTGCTTCTTCCATGTATAAATAAAGATAATATAGTGTTTCTTTGATTCTATTTCATCATTCAAGTAAGCTTTTTGAAATGATTTATTTTCTCCCTAGCTACATTTCATAATTAGCAGAATTTGGAATCAAAATATTACTCATTTTTTTAACACACATATTGACTAAATTAGTCTATGTTTTTATAAATAAACTGTTAATTTAATTTCCAGAAAATTAGAAATAAACTATATACAGTGTTCTCCCCAGGGCCTTTTAGCATCATGGTAATGTGATGCTATATTGCTAGAATGTGATGTTATCTGAAATGAGTTTCTTATAGAAAGTGTAATGAATGTGATGCTATAGTTTCTAGAAACAAGATGGTATTTCATAATTTTCTGTTCACCAGGATGATATAAGAAATTTCTGAGAATACTGTATAGCTACAATTTAAACTTTATAGAAAAAGCATAAATAATTTTAATTACAGTTGAAAATCTATCTTTTAGCTTATCAAAAGACAAAAAACATCACAAACATGAAAGAAGCAAATATTCCTCATTAGTTACATCATTTATCCAAGTCTAAAAAAAAAAGTCCAAAATTTTACATACAGGTGTATTTCTTAAGGTTTCCATGCATGTTGTATCTTCGCTAGCCAACTCTCTTCTGGAGAGGAGTGGACTGAATTGTAATCCTTGGCTAGTGAAGATGTGCATGTTGAGAATCTATAACTAAATCATCTTATTACAGAAATTCTGAATGATAATTCACATATACCTTGCACAATGACTTCATTAATATTCTGTTGAAGGGCAATCTCTGTATGCTGTTTGTAACATAACAAACTACCATCTTGTTTCAGACAAACAAAACTTCCTTCTACTGTGTTGGAATGGTCTGTGTTCCATACAATTCTGAACAAAAAGTAGACATGTTATAATATTATTGTACTAAAAAATTAAACTACAATGTATGAAAGGTTGGAGATGCTTTGTGCTTTTAAATGTCATAGTTTTAAATTTATAATGATAAATCTTATAAATCAGGAATAGCACTACTTTAATTAAGATTTATAGGGAGAAGTGACTTTTTTTTAAATTGACAAGTAGAAATGGTGATCAAAAGTCAAAGAGAATAGCTTGTTATCACACAGTCACAATGTTTGCATTTAACAATATTGCTATTTTGCCAATTATATCCAACTTATTTCATTCTTTTATGTTTAGTACAAATCTAATAAGTTTTATTTTATGCCTTTTATAGTAACAGTTGTTAAGTTCCAATCCAATATGTTTTATTTTAGTGTGACAGGATTGCTTCCCTTGAGAAGTTGATACATAGCCAGCTGTAAGCGGTTGAGCTAGAAATAGTTATTATCAATTGTAATTTGAAAAAGGTAGATTGAACTCTTATCTACGGTAAATACAAGTACTGAAAATTCTTAAAATACTAATGGAACAGATTTAGATTATTTAATAACAGAAATGGTCTTATACCATGTATATGTATACCAGAAATATTGATAATAAAGACTATAATTTTGGGATAAATATGTTATTTTCACTACATTGTTTCAACTTCAGAAAAACAAATTTTGTGTCTTGTATGTAAATTCCTTGTATAAAAATATGGCAGGCATAAATTATTTACAATTGCACATGCATGTAAAAAAAAAAACATGTACTTAAGATTGCCAAATTCAATTTTTAGAATGGGAAGTTAAAGAAATAAAATGAAATTGTTTTTAAAAAACAGAACAAAAGTACCATTTGGATGATGCTGATAAACTAATATTTAACGTCCAGTGGCAAATATAACATGCATATCAGGATGAGAACATGTTTTGAATATGAGCCCTGTTTTGTACAAGACAGAAATGTTGAGTCGAATTTTAAACACGCTACTTCACAAGCTTGAAGCACATTCAAAACTGAAGAGACTAGTTGTTTCTCTTACTCCTAAATAGCAGCAGAAAATTACAGTATTCAAGTTATGGTTTGACTATGACATGGTCTGGATTCGAACCACCAACCTCCAGCAATTGAGATAAGCATGCCACCACGAGACCGCTCAGGCAGTTATACACAAAATGGAAAACTTGACTACGCAACAAGAACTTGATGTGAACCCATGCACCAAAACCAGGGGGTGATCTAAGGTACTCTGGAAGGGTAAGAAGATTCTGCTCCACATGCATACCTGTCAACCTATGAAAATAAAAATGCAGGTCATGACCCGCATTGAAGAAGAAAATCTCAGGTCATAACACGTACGAACTTTTCAGCTGAATTTAAGTAATTAGGGGACATTTTTTTTATATTTCAAATCAACATGTTCACATAGTTAAGTATTAATTGAAATTAATTTAAAACGTTAATTTTAATTTAATTTTTTCATTGCATTTAAAAGCCATTGAAATATTAATGTATTACACTATATCAATTCAAGCCAAGCCATACCCCCTATTTATGTTTCATTCATAGTTTGTTTTTTTTATATTATCTTATTCATTCATAGTTTTAAATCAATCCACAAGCCACATGTTATATCAGACAGGGATATTAGAAAATATAATTCAAAATTTAAAAGCATTTAAAGGAAGAAGAGATGAAAAAAAATATTATCAAAATATTAATTTTTTTATTGTTCTAAGTAGTAAAATTTTTTTTTTAATTGTACTAAGCAGTAAAATAATAGAGAGTAATATTCTGATATGTATATGCATTCAATTTGCCTTAGATTTAATCTTTTTACAAGTAAAACATAAGTTTAAGGAGTATATTGTGAAAGGTGGCAAATAGGGGGAGTAACTCAAATTTTTTGTCAAACAGCTTTGAGATACACAAATTATTTTTGACCTTAAGCTTAAGGTTATTGATGTTAATTAATAGTGTGTTTGACACCAAAGCTGTCATGTGAAGCCATGCACTTAATGGGTCACTTAATTTGACAGTTAACACAGCTAGTTGAACTTCCTTTCCAGGAAGAATTATGAATTTGCTAGTATTTCATCTCAGTATTTTAAAGGAAAATCACTTATGAAATCAGTCTAAAGGATCAAGAATCTGGGTGAAAACGGGTCTTTTTTACTAATTCCCAGGTTATTTTAAGAGCCAGCGGATATTTGAAAAATAATGTGTGAGAGGTGAAATTTACGGGGTGTCACACACAAGATACTGGTCAGTTGACAGGTATGTCCACATGTGGCACCCGTCATGATGCTCATGCAAGTAGTCATTTGGTGACATCAATTTATAGGAAAAGAGGACAGAATTGTGGTTACGACAATTGAAACATATCCAGCGTAATCTGTGAAACAATTAATGGGCAAGCAGGGTTAACTCTGAAAAGCTGAGCTAGCATATTAGCACATATTTCCTCTTGTTTCGTTCAGTTTCTTTTCGTGTCTATTTTGTTTCCACTTATGGCAAATTACATGTATGCTTCAGATGCATGAAATTTATAACGTGTTGTTTTCATTTATAATAGGCACCCAAATGTTTTGAGTGTTATCTTTAAGAAAAAATCAGCAAATGGGATCCCTCCCGTCTCAAACAATATCCTCTAAGCCAAAAATAACCGTACTGTTTTATGCCTTCTATTTCAACTGGTTTCACATTACTCTGTTTTGTGTCAAGTTTGATGATTTCTAGCAGAGAATTTTCTTTCTCTATTGAAATATATCTTTGACTCTGACAAATCTTTAAGCTTATGATATCTTTGAAGGGTAAGGAAATGCCGAATCTGTGAATGTAACATTTTAAAATTTCAGGACTCTGGATGTCTGCCATCTTCGTGTCATGTGATATTTCAGTAAAAGTATAAATTAGTGCTCTTTTGATCCGACCATTTTAAAATTCTAATTCTAATTTTTATTTGATTTGCAAAGTTTATTAAATTTTCGAAACCCTTGTAATTATTTCTTCAAAATTATAAATTATTTCATAATAACTATTTCTATTTCAGGAAGTACTAAAATATTTAGACGTTATTTCTTCATTTCACACTTTTAGTTTTAGTAACCGGAAGTAGAGCAGACAAGACATGAGAGTTGACCATATGCTTTAAAAGATTTATCACTTTTCAATATATATTGAAATTGAAAAACGAAAAAAAATCAGGTAAAGACCAACACAAATTAGAATGTGAATAACTGATAAATGCATACCATCAGACGAGTGATAGAAAAAATACCAAACATGCAATTTTGGAATTCTGCCACAGGCATGAACTAGTAACTTTGTCTCTAATTTGTTTTACTTACGATGCAGGCCGGTAATTTCGCCCACATACGACTTTGACTGTATGTATTTCTCCTTAATTATATACAAATTATATCAAATTTAATATAAATCGATTCATTTACAAATCAACTTTGAGTAGTTTATCTCATTTCTCAAAAAATATCTGAAGTAAATTTTAAAATCAATAATACAAGTGGGTCATCTGTGTTTTTATCGGAAATGTGTTTGTCCGGTAAATCTGCCCATGCGCAGAAAATATGTATGGAGGGCCAGTTTATCACAAATTTATGAAAGGAAAAGGTGATTTATTTATTTACAGACCACTTATAAAGAGATTCCAGATTGGCCAAACAAATTTTCAAGCCAGAAATGAGTTTTGTAAGCAATAATATGATTATAGTTAGCTTAAGGAACTGTGTTATATGTATCACTACATATTTTTTGTAATAAAGGATTTTTCTTTAAAATTTGACGTACAGTGATGATAAGTACAGTTCCTAGGAATAAAATAGCAGACGAAATAATCACGGAAGTGACAATTATGGAAGAAATAGGAGTTGGCGGGTTTACCGGACGGGCAGAATTACTGGACACTAGTCTACTGTATATACCTTTATACAACACAAGCTATGCATCTCTTATTTTTAGTCCCCTTACCGACGAAGTCGAAGGGGACTTTAGGTTTGCACTCAGTCAGTCTGTCCGTCTGTCCATCCGTCAGTACGGCAAATCAGCTTTCCACACTTTTTTTCTTTGTTCTTGAAGAAATTGATTTGATATTTGGTATATAGTTTTATCATGCAGGGTTTAAGCTAGGATTTTGAGGGCTTTAGTCACTTTTGCGTGGGATGAAAATCAACCTTTTTTTGGGTAGCAGCAAGGGACCTAGGATGTATATTACTTTGTCAGACTTTGTCTTTGAAGGACTTTAATAGGCATACTAGGCAGTTACTGCATGATTTGACTGATGTGGCACTTTAATACGAAAGATTAGGATATAAGATCTAGAAATCTAGTTCACAATTTCACATCAGTTAGTTTCAGGGTACATTCCTAATCAGCAAAAGTTGGGATCCATTTTTTTTTAAACCAGGATTCACAGCAGAAATGAACTTGTAAGGACTATTTCACTGCATTATTCATACTCATTATCCTTAAAAACGTTTTAAAGCGATATTTAGAATTAATTTTTATGAAGTTGGAACCAAGAATTTGTACAAATCCTTATTGGAACAATTCTAATGACTTTAAATTGTAAATTTATCATGAATAGTCACGTTTACTTTCGATTTCCAAATGAAATGAAAACGGGAAGTGACAAGTTGATAATAAATTCAGAATGAATCCGGATTCATCTACGGATTGGTTCGTGTTTAAAAAAGGCAGGAAATTATCATTTTTTAAATTAAATTTGCTACATAAGAACTATATTTGTCTCTCTCGTTTAGTTGAATACTTAATTATTTCGTATTTTACGTTTTAGTATCTTTAAATTCATATGAATACTTTCGCGCAAGCGCAGTTCCTAGTAAAAGAAGTACCTGTTTGACTTGTGAAAACATTTCTGAATGTTATGAATAAAGTTCTATCTTTTTAATCGAAGTTATCGAAAGTTTTTGATTAAAAGTTATATCAAATATGACGAAAATACGTTCATTTGACGAAACTACGACAAGCGAACTGCAAATTGTGATCGTTTGAGAAATATTGAAATTAAAATGCGAACTGTCCGAGGGAATACTCAAATGTTGAAATGACGAAACTACGACAAACGAACTGCAAATTGTGCTCGTTTGATAAATATTGAAATTGAAATGCCGACTGACTGATTTTACTAGGGAAAATAATTATATTGATGATCAATTTTGAGGTTGATAAATGATTAACGGATTAGTGACCCATCCGATGGCGATAAGCGGATTATCTGTAATCACAACTTTTAACACCTGTTGAAAATGTTAATTAGCTGAGGGTCATAAACTTGTCAGAAACAATAAGACAGGTAGAATTATAGTATTTTCATGCGAAAATATTTTTACTCTTTCCAAATTTAAGTGACGAAATTGATTTGGAATACTTTCGTCATTCTGAAAACCGTTTCGTAAATGACGAAAATGACGAGCGCTAGCAAAATCACTGATCATGACAAGTAATAGATCAAGTTCGAATTTTGTTCCGGTCTGATGATTTAGTCCAGAGTTGTGGACCATAACTCTGGACCATATCTAATGTTAGAGTACTATGTTAAACCATATTTCTGTACAAAGGGAGATAACTCATTTTTAAAAGACATTCTTTGTTAAATTATTTGAAGAATTTTTTGACAGGTTTGTTTGTTATTTAGTATAAACTAATTTTCTGAATGCTACATTTTGTGTATTATATATCAAAAAAAATTATGAAGAGAAATCCTTTAATTAGATAATAATCTATTTTTATTAATGTATATATTTCAATACATTACATTGTGTAGATAAAAGTTGTTGACATTTTATAGATTAGTTACAAATCTATATTAGTTTGTGACAAATGAAAGAAAAAAATATTTGGAACTATTAATTTATCTGATTATAATTTGAAATAGATATACACTGTGTTACATCATATCTAATTCTAGAGAACTATTAATCATATCTAATGTTTTTTTCATCATGCTTATAAGATATTGATTGATAATTGGTATATGGTTTTATCATGACAAGTTACAGATCAAGTTCAAATTTTTGTTTCGATCTAATAATTTTGTGCAGAGTTATGGTCCTTGGACTTGAAAAATTCACTCATATAATCAGTTTTCAACACTGTTTTTAGTCATGCTTGAAGATATTGACATGATATTTACTTTTTGTTTACACCATGCAGAGCTCCAGATAAGCTGCGTATTTGCGTGATCACGCAATAAAAACAACTGAAAACCCAATGCAATTGACGATTGCAGCGTTCAAAAACCCAATTCATGCAAAGGAAAACCCAATTATATGTCAGAACCATGTGTTCTCAACCCTTCTAGTCATTATCATGTGGGTTATTTACCCTAATCTATAAATTATGGTTGCTTAAATCTATTTTCGTAATATTTATAATTGGAAATCTCCTTTCGTTCTAAAAATAGAGCGTTCCGCAAATAGTTGACCTGCGTCCCTGTTGGAATTGTCCTTTGCTCAAGAAGGTAAACATGCTGATGTAAACAGATTTCGATCTTCTCTGCGTTTATCCAATTGTAGTAAAGATAATAATTTTTTTCATATTCAGAGAGAGATTGAATTACCAAATTTTGACCAATCAATTGGTTCTTTATGTCAGTATGTTAAAAATAAACTATGTGAAAGTTATTTAACATTTTGGAATAGACTGAAGTATCAAACAATTAACTCTGAAAAAGGGAAGCTTGGTACTTATTTTTCTATAAAAATTGTTTTAAAAAAGAAAAATATTTAGAGCTACAGAATTTTTAAAAAAAGACAGTCAATTTGTAAATTAAGAATAAGCGCTCACTCTTTAAAAATTGAGACAGACAGATATTCAAAAAAATATATAGAAAGATCTGAGCGTCTTTGTTCAAATTGCTCACTTGGTAAAGTTGAAGATGAGCTTCATTTTTTGGTAGAATGCCCTCTTTATGATACTCAAAGGGAAGATTTTTTTCAATACATTTCTAACAATTGTTATAATTTTAAAAATTTAAATAAATCTAATTTTTTATGGCTCTTGACCCAAGAAAATGTAACTCTTATGGAAAAACTGAGCTGTTATATTTGTGACTGTTTTGAATTAAGGAGATCAGGTATGAATATTGACACTAAGTTAAGTAAATGACTTGAGAATGAATGCATATATGTAATTTTATTCTTTTATTCACAATATATATGTGGTTTTTGGCTCTGAATCTGACCAATGCTAATATACTAAATATATATTTACAAGTGACTATTATTGTTGTTGTTACCAATTATGTAAATCAATTGTATCTGAATTGTGCCCTTTATGGGCCCTGTAATTTGGGAAATTAAAGTATTCTATTCTATTCATATTGCTCTGGATTTATCACTGACACATATAGCAATGACAATGAATGATTTTATACAAAAGTAAATTTTCGGTAAAAATATTGAATAGACACATGTTTTCAGCTTCTTTTTGATAGCTGAGGGATAATCATGATAATAATAAGACTCAGCTAGTGTTATCAAGAAGCGTTCCACGGACTCACGCTTTCATGCGCGACCAGACAGAAAGCCAGTGCTATTATACGTGCCTTAACGAGAACATTGTAAGTATCACAAATCCGGGTTTCGTCTCCATATGATTAATCAGTGGTGCAAGAATTAAATCAGTTGGAACAGTGAAAGGCCAAATCAATTACAATGTATGTCCTTGAAAAGCATTGGAAACCTAACATAATATATTAAAGGGACACCTAAATTGACCAGATTTATGTGAATAAAATTAAACCAGAGACATATGTTTAATCATTCAAATATTATTTTAGTTTTAAAAGAGTTTTTTCCATTTCTGTTGATGAGTAAACACACATATTCGTTTTGACATAAATGTAGCTGGCCACTTTCTTTATTTTTTTTTATCTTATGCCAATAAGCATGATAAGACTACCATGTTTAGATAGTTATGATATTGGCAAGTGTAGTACAACATTGTCATTTATTTATTTGATGTTGCTTGATCATTTGAAATTGAATGTGGTCTCAGTCATTAAACCACCCCATGGTCATATTCTTAACCTGGTCGATCTAGTCAAGGTTTTAGGGTGTATCTTAATTCAACTGGGAACTGTTTATTATTTTTACAAACAACTAGAACACACCCGCAAAATCACGGGCATTAAGAGCGTGGTTGAAAGTATGTAAACTGTGTAGGATGAATTTTTGTAAAAGATTTTATGAGTGTATTTGCTATTTACTATCCACGGCTCTCTATATAATATATCAGTGACCGCCGTGGATAGTAAACTTGGAATTGATAGTAAATAGCAAATACACTTTATTTATAGTATATGTATGATCATAGTATACAGAAAAACGCGAATATAATCGTCCTGTCCCCAAGTACTTTTTGTGATATTTTAAAACAGTCCACAATGGAAGTCTTGTCTATGACTTAAAAGTCCGTCCGATGACGGAAACAATATCCGGACGCCTTTATTTTCGTTTTCCTCCAAAAATATATCAAACTGAATAATCATAAGCGAGGGTGACAAATGCGACTATGCATGGTACCTATAGGACACAGAGGCATGATGATTAATTAATTGTGGAAGGAAGAGAAGCGACACACAAAATGAGGTCTTCTCATTTAAATATATAGAAGTAGGTCTGCGAACAGTTGATAGGACTGGCAAACCTGTCCTACAGGATCCAATGTTCACAAGTACTTCATAAAAATCTAACAACTTAGCCACACCTACGCCAATATTGGCAAATAAACCAATGGGTGATCGTATCTGTCCTAGAAAGGTAATTAGTTTCTGTCCCACTAGTGACACCAGTTTATATAAGTTGAGAGAAAAGAAAAAAAACTGGCGGAAGGGTTGAAACAAACCGGACACAAATTAAACAGAACAATTGCTCGTCAGGGTATAAACCAAATAAAACAGCCATCAAATATTGAACAGATATATCATGTTAAGAAGGGGTATTTGCGAAAAATACCAGTCGAGAGAATGTTAAATTTCGCGAGCCGTAAGGCGAGGGAAATTCATTCTCAAGACTGGTATTTTTCGCAAATACCCCTCAAAAACATGCAATATCTATTTAATTACACCGAATGTTAACGTTCAAAAACGCATTGATGATCGTGACGTTACAAGTGTCCAGTCGGATAGAGTATTTTTTGGCAAATACCATGGCAGAGAGGGTAAAAAAAGCATATCCTTTTTGCATTTACCCCGGCAGCGTTAAAAAATGAACGATATTCATTGAAAACAGTAAATTGGTGAAAAATACACTGGCTATCAACCAATCAAAACCCAGGATTCTTACATAAGGTGTAATTAATAATGAAAGAAATATATTTAAAATAGATGAACATCTCGGTTTGATAGAATTGTATTATAACACGACTAAATTCAATATCTTGATGATGAAAAAACCAAATATATTAAGGAGCTTGGTGGTGAAAAACCCAATTTGATAATTGCTTGAGGGGTGAATTAGAATTAATAATGCAAATGAAAAAATATTTCACTCAATCATATAATAAATGATGGATAAAAACCCCAATGTGTGAATTCTTAACTGGAGCTCTGACCATGACAAGTTATAGAACAAGTTAGCATTTTGTTCCAGTATAATGAATTTTTACCCGGTAGGGGACTATGTATTGCCATGCTATACTCTCAGAATGCTTGTTTAGAAATGACATTCGCTATAATATAAATCTGTGGTCTTCTATCCCACTGTAATGTGTAATGTTATAAATCTGCATTGAACAGGTTTTACATTTTTACTACAAATATACTTTTTATTTAAGTAAATTTTAATTGTCTACCTGTACTATATATGTGCTCTTGTATGCAGTGAAGTATGTTTTTGCTTGATTACCCTTTTGTTTATGTATAATTATCTTTTAGAAATTGTGTATTCTTATATGTCATGTATGTAGATTAGAACTTAGAAGGCCAAGGATTAACTGTTTTGTTTATAACTGTGTAACCTTCTGAAAATAAAGAATTTATTATTATTATTATGGGAAGGATCCTCTTTAATGGGTACTATCTTCATTTATGGGTATTATACCCCAAAACGTGTATCAATGTTCAGTGTTAAAAATATAAACTTTTGATTTACAGATAATTTCTGTCTGACATGGCGCAAACATTCTGGTAAAGGATAACATTTTGCTTAAAGACACAACGACTGAAATATCATCAGAATAAAAGTTAACAGCCTTAATTCAAAATGATTTTTGGAGGCCATCATTTTTGTATTCAATTCTCATTTGAACTATGGTCTTTAACATGTTAAAGGGAAAAATGTTGCCATTTATATGAATATTTGCACCATGATAGTTTTCATCATGATTATGATGAAATAAAAAAATTTGATTTTTTATCACTGTAAATTGATACCCGATTTTCATAATTTTGGGTATAATACCTATAAATGTGGATAGTACACATTTATGAGGATCTTCCCAAACCTGTTCAAGTGTTCAATTCTATACAAAATGTTGTATGCCTTCACCTTTGTTGTCGCAATCGTAAAACGGAACATGATTTTCATGATTTTTTTATTTTAATTTCAAATAACACCAGTACAGCAATTATCGATCAAATTGAATCACTTTACTTTACAAGTGAGAAAGAAAATACACAAAAATAAACTGCCACTGATTATCTGAAGAAATTTTTTTAGTGTATAATTCCCAATTCATATTGTATACATATATAGGTTACAATCAATTTAATTTAAAAAAGAGAATCCAAAGATGTATGTTCTATTACTATGGCATTTGTAATTTTAGGTCATTACACCCTAAAACCATTTCATTGAAAAATCTCAGGAACCTTCTGACAGGAAAAGATTATGACAGTAACAGGACAACTGAATTGTAGTCATCCTTGAAATAGGGGTGAAAATATGTAATTTTATTTTGGTATTTTGCAGGTTTACAGATATACTTAGTGATTTTTTAACTGGATTGATTTGAATGAAATTATGGAGCCTGACAGTACAGAAATAGAGAGCTCAAAATGTGAAGCAATAAGTTCAGAAAATGACATGATAACAGAAAATGAAATAGCAGTTCAACAGTCTCCTAATGTTCAAAGTTCTCAAATTTCAAGTTGCGACGATGACCCAGGACAGACAGTAGAAAGTAGTACTGATATTAACAGGACAATACAAAATGTAATAAACATAACGTCCAGTCTGTGTGATGAAACAGACAGCACAGAAGAGATGCTACAGGATGAAAATGAAAGATTAAAACATTTACATGTACAGAACATTGAACCCGAGGAATTATTGATATCAGGAGATCAACCTGGTAGCTCTAAAGTGGAAGAAGTATTGAACTCTGAAGAAAAAGCAGATAGTTCTGAAATATTGGAAAGTGTTAAATTAACTGACAAAGAACTGGAGCATGTTGAAGAAAGTGTTCTGAGAAAATATACGGGACTAGATATTGATCTTGCTTCAGAAAACCAGTTGCTCAAAGAAGATGTTATCAAATGTAGATGTGAGTTAGAAAAATATGGCAAAAGACTTGCAGCTATGGAAAGAAAGTTGGAAAAGGCAAATAACTATAATGAGGATCTTAGGACTCAAGTAGATAAACTTAGTGCTGAACTTCACCAATATCGGAGAGAGAAACACAAAGTATTTACAAACTCTGACACCCAAACTTCAGCAGAAGATCTGATGGAAGTTGGTAAGACACTGCAATATTCATAGATCAGTTTCAGGAAATAGATTAATGTGTTTTTTGTATACTAAATAATGTAGTTTGCTGCAACAGTAAACCCAAGGTCTTTGAGAAAAAAGTAACTTTTTCTGATGTTGAGTGAATTTGACCATGTTGACTGAATCACTGTGAATCAGGGTGATTGCAGGTGATTTTGTGTGGTTTATGAACCTATGGAATAAGCAGAGAGAACTAACCAACAATCACAAACATTCACTGTGAAAACTGTCTAGTGTGTACTGTACATGTACTTGCATTAAATCCGCCTGGTTTTACTAGACTTTAGACTCATATATTAACAGTAGACAGAAATCTTAAGTTTTGCTATATACATAATTCAATCAATTTGCTTTAGCTAAAGAAAATCTAAAATCTCTAATACGGCTTTCAGTTTCTTTGAAGTTGTAGCTTTAAAGGTTAAAGTTGATATTTTGATTGGTAGGACCAGTAGAAAAAAGAACTTTGTAAATGATTATAATCCAATGTAGAAAAATTTTGTCTTCATTTACAGATGACACTCTTTATGATGTTAATATACCTGGCTCCAAACCAGATGGTGACACAACTTTTGATTGGAGTGCAGAGCCAGCGATAGATGCAGGGCAGGTAAACATTTAGAGTTTGTTTGTAAAAAGGAAATGTTGAACCCTGCTTAAAATCTAGGCCAAGATTTTGTACAAATAATTTATACATGTTTAGGATGAGAATCAATCAATTGATTTAATAAAAAAATACATACATAAAAAATGTAGGTGGATTCTGAATACGGAATAGTACATGTAGATAGGCAGGGGGTGTAGATGGGAAATTTTGACTGTCACATGAAAATTATGTTGAATAGGTTGTGAAATAAACTTGTCATAAGAGCACCTACAGACCAAGGATTTGTATAGTGAGACTATCCTTGTACAGACATATCAGAAAGCTAAAAGGGTTCTGCAGAGTGATAAAAATGTGGCACTTCCTGAACACAATAGTATAAGATTTAGTGGCTCCAGACAGGTTCAAAATAAGGGGCAAAAGTAACTGCAGTTCCTAAATTGTGTACATACAAATTTGAAATGCTGATATTGTTTTGTGTATCTGTCATTGCTGATGTTTGATTCAGCCATTCTGGATCTATGCGATCACTCTGGTTTTGGAGATGGTGCAGAATACTAAGTTGAAGACATATCATGAAACTAATTATATGTTTTTATGACTTGCAGAAACTTTCTACACCATTTTAATCATCAACTGCAAACTTTTGACATGTTATTTGCCCTTAAATTAAGAAAAGATTGGTCGAATAGTGACTTTATTTTAGATATAAACTTGAATATAGTTCCTTTCTAAATCAAAATTTATGATGATTTACTATTTATGAATTAATTTGAAAAAGTATTTGTACATCAATTGAATCAGTTGATAAGAATTTTGAAATTATTAAATTAGTATCTTGTGCTTGTGTAAATTATTGTTCAATGAAATGTAGGTCAACATGTCAACATGTGTATTAATATATCTAAGTTGATTCCCACACTTTTTTGAAATGGTATTACTCCAATTCTTTCCATAGGCAAGTAAGAGTCAGAATGATTATTAACTGTCATGATTTTCAAATAAGTATTAATTAGTAACAACCCCAGGCTTAATTCAAAACAGTTAATATCTCATGACCTGTTACATAATTAAATAGACACAATTTATTACACACCTAACTGAATACACACATTCTTGACCTCAATAGTAAACCACAAATGTATTATTTATTTTGATCTACACTACATTAAAATATTCTGTTAATTTTGCTAGCTAGCTGAATGAATAATCTGATGTGTTTTTTTTCAAAGAAAATACTTAAAATGAAAAAAAATATGTATAAAAAATGCAAGTAAATTTTATTTTACTTGTAAAATCAGTGCCTGTATCATCTGACATAAGTCAATAATCAAGTTCTAATTAATTAGTTACAATTATCAGAAATTTGGTTGAAATATTAAACAAAATGGCATAACTCTTACCTTAGCATTTTCTGCAATAAAATTGATTTGTTTGTTTTACATTTATATCCCATTATATTGATATTCTGGAAATATCTTAGCATTAGGTATTTGTACATTTAGATTTCAATACAGGAAATGTATTTTTTCTTAATAAAGAATGAACACCAAATTAGATAAAAAATAGTTATTATTTTTTTTAATTTTTGTTGTTGAGAAAGTGCATTTAAAAGGCCTCTTTCTGGAAATTATTAAACCTGTCATTATTAATAGCATATAAAAAATATATTAATTGTTTGACGATTTTCCTTTCCATTCTTGTCAAAAATAAAATCTGACAGAGTCTAAAATTGAAAGATCAGTGTATATATTTATATTTGCATCAATATTGCGAAATTCCCTACCTTTGGACAATAACATAGAAATTTTACAGTAAGATTGGAAATGAAGAGAGAAAAAAATTAGAAAAAAGTATGGTCAGAAAGAATATCAGACTAGCTATGAATATGGCTGGATCACAACATCAACGATGCTTTGATTAGATACATGTATTGTTTTATTGTTTAGACAGCAACAGAAGGTGACAGTTTGCAGAATCCTGCTTTCCATACTTCTATAGGTGATGGTCTGCAAACACCTGGAATGTCTATAGCAGACAGTTTAAAGGCCACAGCCGAAGCAGCCATGAATATGACAGGATTTGTGTTTGATCAGCAGTCAGGACTATACTATGACTATAGCACTGGCTATTATTATAATGCTGTAAGTATTTTTAAAGATTTGTCTGTCTTGCACTGGCTATTATAACAATGCTGTAAGTAATATCATAAATATCTGTCCGTCTAGCAGTGACTTCAATAAAAATGCTATAGCTAGATTTGTGTATGATTAGCAGTCAGATCCATACTATGACAGCAGGACAACAATGAAGAAAAGTATATGTATTTTCAAGGTATGAATTATAAAATTTATGAATAATAACTTTTCCTTGTTTCTGTCTTGCTTTGAAAATGAGCCTCCAGAAGCTGTTGTTGAATCCTTAATTCATGTCTTTGGGTTTTCTATTTTTTTTTTAGCAGCAAAGTATGTCTAATGGTTTTAAGTACTTGCCATTTGAATAAATTCATTGCAACTTAAATCGGGTAATCGAAAAATTAAAGGCTTATTGTTATTTTTTTTTTCCAGGAAAAAGGTCTTTATTATGATCCCAAGTCTGGAACCTATTTCTACTTCAACAAATCAACAGGCAAATATGAATATCACTCTAAAGTAGATCTGTCTTACTACACTCCACAAACACAAGTATATCCAGATAGAACACATGGATCTTATCGCCATGGTTATTCAGATAAACATTCAGATCGATATTCTGAACGTTCACCAGAGCATGGTAGCAGTTCATCTGGAAAGAAAAAGAAGA
The DNA here is from genome assembly GCF_021869535.1 of Mytilus californianus. NCBI lineage: Eukaryota > Metazoa > Mollusca > Bivalvia > Mytilida > Mytilidae > Mytilus > Mytilus californianus. The sequence continues at coordinate 50,278,848 of NW_026262679.1, read as the reverse complement.
AAAAAGATTCTAAAAGGAGAGATTCAGAAGATAAAGAGCCAAAAAGAAGGGATTCAGATGAAAAGGTATGTACCATTCATATATGTATATATATATATACTGGTAGTGTCTGTTGAAAGTGGTATTTAAGTGTATAGATTATTTATTTATTTTATAAAACATGTGTTTCTTTTTTTTACCTGGATCTCCTCTCGCTAGTTTTTATACGACCGCAAAAATTAAAAATTTTTTGGTCGTATATTGGTATGACGTTGGCGTCGTCGTCGTCGTCGTCCGGCGTCGTCCGAAGACATATTGGTTTTCGCACTCTAACTTTAGTTTAAGTGAATGGATCTCCATGAAATTTTACCATAAGGTTCAATACCACGAAAGGAAGGTTGGGATTGATTTTGGGGGTTATGGTACCAACAGTTAAGGAATTAGGGGCCAAAAAGGGGCCAAAAATAAGCATTTTTGTAACTTCCAGACAATAACTTGTGTGTAAGTGTATGGATCTCTCTGACATTGTACCACAAGGTTCCATAACACATAGGGAAGGCTGTAATTGATTTTGGGGGTAATTGCCTCAAAATTTTAGGAATTAGGGGCCAAAAAAGGGGCAAAAAACAAGCATTTTTCTAGTTTCATGACAATTACTTGTGTGTAAGTGTTTGGATATTTCTTAAATTGTACTACAAGGTTCCATATCACAAAGGGAAAGCTGGAATTGAGTTTGGGGGTAATTGCCCGAAACGTATAGGAATTGGGGGCCAAAAAGGGGCCAAAAATAAGCATTTTTCTAGTTTCCAGACAATAACTTGTGTTCAAGTGTATGGATCTCTCTGAAATTGTACTGCAAAATACCATACCACAAAGGGAAGGCTGGGATTGAGTTTGGGGGTGATGAATCATAAGGGGGTTCAAAAAATTTGGGGGAGGGGGGGGGGGTTTTCTTTTTTTCCTTTTTTTTTTCTTTTAAAATTTTCCATTTTAAGTTGGTTATTTCTGATTTATATGTAAAAGCAAATAATAATGATATGGTAGGAGATACACACCAAACAGGATGTGTAAATTATTATACAATAAGTATTGTGCAATAGCAAGAAATCTTCAATTGCACAGTATTGCGCAATAGCAAGAAATCTTCAATTGCACAGTATTGCGCAATAGCAAGAAATATCCAATAGCACAATATTGCGCAATAGCAAGAAATTGTCAATTGTACAGTATTGCGCAATAGCAAGAAATATTCAATTGCACAGTATTGTGCAAAAGAATATACTTCGTATAAATTGCTTATTTCTTGATCAATTTCAATGGGGTTTTATTCTTGAATTTTTGGGGTTCTTTAATATGCTGAATCTAACCATGTATTAAGTTTTTGGATTTTGGGCCCCGTTTTTAAATTGGTCCACATTGAGGTCCAAAGGGTCCAAAATTTAACTTTGTTTGATTTCATCAAAAATTGAATTATTGGGGTTCTTTGATATGCCGAATCTAACCGTGTATTTAGATTCTTAATTTTTGGTTCTGTTTTCAAATTGGTCTAGATAAAGGTCCAAAGGGTCCAAAATTAAACTTAGTTTGATTTCAACAAAAATTGAATATATGGGGTTCTTTGATATGCTGAATCTAACCATGCATTTAGATTTTTGATTATGGGCCCAGTTTTCAAGTTGGTCCAAATCGGGGTCCAAAATTAAACTTTATTTGATTTCAACAAAAATTGAATATATGGGGTTCTTTTATATGCTGAATCTAACCATGTATTTAGATTTTTGATTATGGGCCCAGTTTTCAAGTTGGTCCAAATCGGGGTCCAAAATTAAACTTTGTTTGATTTCAACAAAAATTGAATATATGGGGTTCTTTCATATGCTGAATCTAACCGTGTATTAAGTTTTTGGATTTTGGGCCCCGTTTTTAAATTGGTCCACATTGAGGTCCAAAGGGTCCAAAATTAAACTTTGTTAGATTTCATCAAAAATTGAATTATTGGGGTTCTTTGATATGCCGAATCTAACCATGTATTTAGATTCTTAATTTTTGGTTCCGTTTTCAAATTGGTCTACATAAAGGTCCAAAGGGTCCAAAATTAAACTTAGTTTGATTTTAACAAAAATTGAATTTTTAGGGTTCTTTGAAATGCTGAATCTAAACATGTGTTTAGATTTTTGATTATGGGCCCAGTTTTCAAGTTGGTCCAAATCGGGGTCCAAAATTAAACTTTGTTTGATTTCAACAAAAATTGAATATATGGGGTTCTTTGATATGCTGAATCTAACCATGTATTTAGATTTTTGATTTTTGGGCCCCGTTATCAACTTTGTCCACATTGAGATCAAAAGGGTCCAAAATTAAACTTTGTTAGATTTCATCAAAAATTGAATTCTTGGGGTTCTTTGATATGCTGAATCTAACCATGTATTTAGATTTTGGATATTGGACCATAATAGGTGAATGTCCAATTTAAAATTTTTAAGTTCTTAGACCACATTCATTCTGTGTCAGAAACCTATGCTGTGTCAAATATTTAATCACAATCCAAATTCACAGCTGTATCAAGCTTGAATGTTGTGTCCATACTTGCCCCAACTGCTCAGGGTTCGACCTCTGCGGTCGTATCAAGCTGCGCCCTGCGGAGCATTTTATTCTGCTTTTATCATGTTTATTTGTCAATGTTTGTAATTTTATTATTTGAATTGAAGTTTGGTTTTTCTGTCATCCACATTATATTTTTATCACACATCCATGTGGACCTTTCATAAAGAAATTGTCCCTTTTCTTCAAGCTTCTATACAAAAAAAGTTACCAACTTGCTAGTTGTCAGTTTGTTTTCGATCTATGAGTTTGACTGTCCTCTGGTATCTTTCGTCCCTCTTGCTAATTTTCTAAATGAAATTATATCTTGCATTGATTATCTAAAACATGCATATGTTTTATGAAATAAAAATGTTATATTTTGCATTCATATCATAGCACTGTTGATATATTTATAACGTATGTAGACTGTACAAAAATGAATGGACAGTTGCCATTGTTTACTACCTATTAGTTGTAGAAAAAGCAGTTCTTTAGTAAAAACTGCACAATAAGATGACTTGTCACTGTATTTTGCATATGAGGGGATGTTTCGAGTACTTACCATTACCAGCCAGTTATTTCATTCTATATTTTTAGCCCTTTTATTTTTTTTAATTGTTTTTTCAGAGCCGTGGTCGCTACAGATAAATGGCATTACTGGTGACACTTGACAATTTTATTTCCCACCTACAAAAATTAAATATATTGCATTTATATTTCTGTTTTTGTATATGTTGGTGATTGGTGCTAGTTTTATGTCTTTGACTTTGTTTATATAAACAATTTTATTGTAGAAATGTATTTAAGAATTCATTTATTAATCAGCCCTTTATTGTATGATTTAACTTGATATCATTTTGGAAGGATAAGTTGACAATTAAATGAAATTATAATTTTTTGTATCTTTTTATACGCCCGTTTACGGGACGTATTATGGTATACAGTTGAACGTCTGTCCGTCCGTCTGTCGTCAATGTGTCGGACATTAATTCAAAAAGGCTTTAACTAATATGCATGAAACTTTGGTAAATTGTTTATATCTATTGACGTGAGCTCCCTTTCGTTTTTTATAAATTTCAGATTTACCATTTCCGAGTTTTGGGGTTTTATTCATTAAAAAGGGAGGATTTTCCAGTTTTCAAACAATAACTCAAAAACAATTTCACCAATTTGCATGAAACTTTTGTGAATTGTTCATATCTATTGACGTGAGCTCCCTTTCGTTTTTTATAAATTTCGGATTTACCGTTTCCGAGTTTTGGGGTTTTATTCATCATGTTCATTAAAAAAAGGGGGATTTTCCAGTTTTCGGACAATAACTCAAAAACAATTTCACCAATTTGCATGAAACTTTTGTGAATTGTTCATATCTATTGACGTGAGCTCCCTTTTGTTTTTTATAAATTTCGGATTTAGCGTTTCCGAGTTTTGGGTTTTATTCATTAAAAAAAGGGAGATTTTCCAGTTTTCGGACAATAACTCAAAAAAAATTTCACCAATTTGCAAGAAACTTTGGTGAATTGTTTATTTCTATCAACATGAGCTCCCTTCTGATTTTTATAAATTTTCGATTTTAGGTTTCCGAGTTATAAGATTTTAAGATTTTATTTGTTTATAGTCTGAAACAGATTTACTAAGTATTGCGCAACAGCAAGAAATCTTTCATATAACCAATTTCAAGTTCTTTGACTTCATTTATTCAGAAACCTATAATATATCAAATATTTAATTACAATCAAAATTCAGACCTGTATCAAGCTTGAATATTGTGTCCATTTTTGCCCCAACTGTTCAGGGTTGGACCTCTGCGGGTGTATCCAGCTGTGCTCCACGAAGCAGTTTATTTTATTTTGTTTGAGCTCTTTTAAAATCTAGAAATTAATTTTTGTTGTCTTTACCATACATTTGTGTAATATCACTTGTATAAAACTGGCCTTGGTAAACAAACTTATATGAATTAAAAGTTATAGAAAGTGATGAACTTATGTACTTATAATTTTTTGAAATCTATGTTAATGATATGCATTCATTTTGTATAGGAATCATGTATCTTTAACACATTTTAATATCAATTTATGCTTCTGTCAATAGACAAATTTTACACATATATGTACAAAATTGTAGGTGTACAGTAGACATGATAGAAGCATTCAGTAGTGAAATTATTTTTGCAAAGTAAATAAATAAAACAACAATTCTAAGAGAGTATTTTGACAATTTATCATATGCGTGTAAAAATTCATATGATACCAATTTCTGTATGAAAGACAAATGTTTCAGTCAGACTATGAATCATCACCAGACACCATTAATTGATGTGTTTTCTGCATTACCTATACTTTTTAATTGACAAAGTCTTAGTTACCTATAATTGGCCCCAATAAGTGCAGAAAAGTGGTTTCCAGATACTAAATCAAGTGCTACTTATGGGATTGTATCTCAGTTACAAGCAAATCATTAGACACAAACTCTCACACTGAAAGACCTTATTTTCCCCCATGCTTTAGTTTTCTGGCTATTTAAAAAAAAATAAGAGGATGTGGTATGATTGCCAATGAGACAAATAACATGTTTGCTTATGAAGAATAACTTGTGATCATTGGTGTATTTTGAATACTGCCCTATAAACACCAGATTGTTTTGTTCAATGTTTCAGTAAGTTTTTAAGGTACTTATGTGTAAATCCACCCTATATCCTATCTTAAAATATAATATCAAATATTTCATGTAGATTTATTTGTAAAAAAAATGCATTATTACGGTGACCTATAGTTGTTCATTTCTGTGTCATTTGGTCACTTGTGGAGAGTTGTCTCATTGGCAATCATACCACATCTTCTTTTTTATATTATTCACATTAATAAAAACCTCACAATCATTTCTGAATTTACAGTATTGGTTAATAATGTTATCATTTTTACAAAGAAATTTACGGGAAATATTAGGTACTACATGTATATGATAACAAAGCATGGATATACCGTATAGCGGGTTATTTTCGTGGGTGTAAAATTTCGCGACTTAGGGGCAACGAAGTATACTAAAAATTTTGGCGGTTTTTATTTTGTTGGATTCTTAAATCCCAATTAAATATTTTTGCAGATACTGAAATTGTTGCAGATAAAAAGTTGTAAAAATTGCAAAACAAGTGTCTATTGTTATGGTTAATTGATTTTTTTCCTCAATGACGTCTTATTTATTGATTATATTCTGATACAGTTAATCAATAGAATACCGGTAACTTAGATATTTGTCACAGGTATACACACTTCTTATAAATTTTACGGTTGAATAGTTACGAAATTGACCGGACCTTTGATGTACTTACTAATAAGGTTATAAAATTATCAAGTGTCACTTACAACTCTTATGTAATTTGAGACTTATTAATAAGGGTAATTACTTGATAGAGTACCTTACACTCTTAATCTATTTGACACTAATTGAATAGGGTATACACACAGTCATTTTATAAAATACATGTATGTACATTGCCCTTTGGCATTTATGTTGTTAAAACTAACCTATACCGTTATTGACCTGCCGACTGGAAAAAAATAGATCGTTTACAAAACGCTTTAGCTATTAGAAAGTACCTAACGTATGCATAAATTTTTTCGCGGAATTTATTTTCACGATTTTCATTTATCTGCTAAAATAAGCGAAAATAAACACCCCGCGAAAATAACCCGCTATACGGTAACAGATTTACAAAGAAGTCAGCTTGAAGATGGAGAGCATGCTTGCTCAAGATCTTATCACAGTGTAAAAAGGATAGATACCTTTGATACTAACTGATATGTTTAAAAAAGATTATCTTGAAAAAAATACATTTAATGAATAAGCTGATTACATGGTATTATTATTGGGAATGATTGGATGCAGTTCAAAGATATTCCAAAGTAGTATTTCAAGTTGATATTGTTTTCAGAAAATTTCGTAGCAGTGTTATGCTTTTAAGCAGTTATGATATAAGAATGGTATGTAATCCTATTTTAACAATTTTCCTTTGCATGCATAGATACAAAAATGGGCTTTAAAATTTTCTTTGGAAATTGAATCAATAAATGGAAAAATTGCTTATAACATCATTATGCATGCAAAACAATTAGGTGATGGGTTCCATTATGAAACACTTAATTCCAAAAAGTTTCGATTCACAATGAAATACACACCATTACTTTTTCATGACTGCTTGCTTTATTTCTTTTCTGTAGGTTAATGAAAAGTATGAAGAAGTTTTATCAGCTTTCGACAGATTAACTGTTATACCAGGTATATAATTCTTCATTTGTTGTCCCCCTTATTCACTACTCCCAATTTTGTCTGCAGGAACACAAAAAGAAAAAGAGGAAAAAGGACAAAAGCAGGGATAATTCTGGCGATAGTGATGATGGAATGAAAGAAAAAAAGAAAAGAAAGACATCCACAGAAAAAGATAAAAATGAAAAATCGGTATCTGAGGGAGTATTAAATCATGATAATGTAGTACTAGGAGAATTGAATTACAAAAAATTAAAACAAGGTGACAAAATGTTACATGACGCAATGAGAAAACCCAAAATTTTAAATGAAAAAAATGCTAATGTAAGTATTTGTGATGATGTTCTCAAGGAAGAGAGAAGTCTTCCAAAAACTGGATTAGTGCAGAAAGGTGGGAAAAAAATAAAGCTAGTCTTAAAAAAAACAGTCGAGGAAAAAAAGGATGAAAGTGATACATCAAAAGATATCAGTGACCTGGGTGAAAAAAAAGATGTGCAAATAGAAGACAACGAAAAAGAAAGTGGAAAAGACAAAATTCAAGGAAAGGAAGACAGTGCACAGTCAGATGAAAAAAAGGAAGAGTCATCCTCAAATGAAACATGCAATGAAAAACAAAATATAGATCAAACTGTTGGCACTTCTGATTCCCAAAATATTATTCAATACTCAGATAAACAAAGTGAACTTTCAGTAAAGGGAAGTAATTCTCAGGAAATTGTAAAACAGAATGAAAATGTTTCAATTCAAGAAATGAATGAGAATGAAAATGAGGTTGACCCAACAAATCCATTTCTGATTAGTGGTTTACCAACTGATGAAGGCATGATCAGTTACAATAAAGTTAGTATTGTCAATAGTGCTGAAATTCTAAGGATATGTTCAGAATTAAACAATGAAGACACTGATGATGAAAATAAACCTGAAAAAGATAAAGAGGCGGATAAGGAAAAATCTACAAACAATGAGAAACCACCTGAAACTGAAGTAAATACAGACAATAGTGTATCTAAAGAATCAGAAACAACAGGGAAAAAATCTGATAACGGTGACAATGTGACCAATGAAATGCTTGGTGTAGGGCAAGGTGTGCACGATTCTGTGGAAAAGGTTACAAAAATACCGGGAAAAGAAGGCAATATATACAGTGATGATGATGATATTATGATCATTGAAAAGGAGGAGGAAAAAATAATGATTGAGTTAGATAGTGACTCTGAAGATGAGAAGGAAATAGGAGAAAAGAAATCTGATAAAGATTCTTATGAACTTGAGCCAGGAGAACTTGTAAATGAATCGTCTTCATCTTCTTCTTCATCATCATCCTCATCATCATCGTCATCAGAAAATAAAGAATTACCATCTCAGCCGACATGGATGGAAATTGTCCGAAAACCAGAACCTGCCTCTGAAGGTTTAAAATTGAGAATATTTTAGATTCATGATTTTTATGATCAAAAGATTAATGTATTGTATTGTTCAATTTCATATTGTTCAAGTAAAGTTAAAGGTAATGTTTTATTTCATAAATATTCAATAACTGAGTTTTTAGATAACCTAGTTTTTTATTTGAAATTTTCGAGTGTATTGATTATTTGGTTATTTGAATATTAAAAAGTAACAGAATTTTTATTGAAAAATTTTAAATTGTATGTATTAAAAGGAGAAGGTATATATGACAATGCACTATTATTTCCCTCAAATTTGAAATCATATAGTGTTATAAACATTGATAAATATATTAATAATTACCATTCAGATAATCAGGGACATAAGTTGCAAAAATATTAAAATTATGTCTACATTACATGTATCTTTTCCCTAAAAGATTTATATGATTCAAATACAGTAGAACATTGATTGCTTGGACCCAAATTTAAATGGTCTGATCTAAACATTCAAAAAGTATCAGTAGTTTCAGTATAAACCCAAATCTGAAGATTTCTGTACAAAGATTGTGTTGAATGTAAGCACCAAAGTTTATTTTTGAAAGGACAATACATTTAATAGTATTTTCAACATCATTTTTTGTTTGTTTTTCTAGAGAGGGTCAAGATAAGAGCTTTTATTATACCTTCTCCTACCAAAGTAAAAAAATTGTTTTCATTTCATAGTTTCTTTATTGTCACAGAATCATTATTGAAGAATGCTGCATGTATTCGAGCAATGGTGACTGCTTCAGATTTACTAGACGAGGGGATGTTGTTTGTCGTGACAATTAAAGGTGGTATGATTGGACGAGAAACTAGAAATGATCTTGTAATACCAGTACCTGATATTAATGTTAGTAAGGTAGGTACCTGTTGTTTTAGGTCTCTATTGGTGTCAAATTTCAAATCTTCTTCAAAAGAGTATTCTCCCTTTGATGCACCAAAGTTCCTTTGAACTTATTGATATTCTCATGGGGACAAAAAATATTTAATTTTGAAGGGATTTCAATCTCTCACCTGAATATTTAATTACCATAGGAAAAAGGTAGAAATCTGTCAGACATAATGAAAAAAAAAATAGATACTTCTTACCTTCTTTTACAGGAGTGTTTAATTACCGTAGGAAAATGGCTAAAATCTCTATGACATATAAATGTAAAAAAAAAGACTATAGACATCTTACTATGTTTGCTTTTCTCTGTATTTGTATAGTAAATGACACAGTATCAGGAAGCCACATGATCATATTACATTGTAGCTTCAATAATCTTTAAATTTAGGTAAATTTATGGCAAACAGACAAACATTTTATTGTTCAATGCTTAATGATAAATAACAAAACTATCTGATGAAAAAACATTTATAGAGGCTAACTTTGATTTAATTATTAAACATTATTTACTTCATTTCTTCTGAAAATTTCTATTACAGATACATGCAGAAATAAGATATAATGCTAAACAACAGTTTTATGCAATACAAGATAAAGGCAGCCAAAATGGTACTTACATCAACGAAGTAAGAATATCAGAGGTAATATTGTCTTGTAGAAAACAAATTCTGAATTAAAAAAAGCTGTTTTAATCAGGACTCAGACTGTTCTATTTAAACATACATGTTACACAGGGAAGGCACTTTCAAAATGAAGTAACAACCTGTAGAGGCAAATTTAGAATTTTACTTACATTTTCATTCTACTTGTCTCCCACCCATAGTGGAGATTTGAAAATGCCTTCCCTGGGTCCAATGTATGTTTTATGGAACAGCCCTGAATACATGTGAAAAGGTTAAATAAATTTCTGTTTTTTTTTGGGTATGTCAAATTTTAGAATTTTCCATTACGATAAAGTGCTTTTTGAAAACTTAGCTTGTGATCATTTAAGATATTGATCAGTCTGATTTTAGAATTTGAGGAGCTGTTATTACCATATATTTACTGAATCTTATGAAAAAGGACTAAAAAGTTACATAAATGATAAAACACTTGATACAAAAAAGTAACCTTCTCACAGTCCACATTAAATATAATTTATTGTAACAAAATAAGTTATACAGTAACTTATCCAAGAATTTGAATGTTCAAACAAATATTTAAGGAGTGAGAAAACTTCAGGTAGATTAACTGTATACCGCCATCTTGGATTGTAAAATAGCAATACACAAATGGTCTAGTTCTTTGCTTAAATCTGAAAATTTTGTGAGGGATTGGCAATTTATGTGTAAGACTTTTTATTTGAATGTAGAAAAGTAAGTGATTTATTGCATTATAGACTATTTTAACAAAAACCGAGAATTGTTATTGTTCAAATCATTTTTCATCTTAGCCATATAAAGGAAGATAACTCTAATGGTAAAAATTTAATAAAGGAATGTGAAAGAAGTTTCATTTTTGTTGAGCCTGTGACTTTTGTCACAGAAAGCTCTACATAGGGATAGTGATCCTGCGGTGGCAGTGTTAACTAACTTCTTAAAAGCTTAATATTTCAGAAGGTAGAAGACCTGGATGCTTCATACTTTGTATATAGATGCCTAATGATATTAAGTTTCCGTCTGTCATATGTCCATTGTCCTTGACCTTATTTTCATGGTTCAGTGACTACTTGAAAAAAAATTAAGATTTTTAGTATTCTTAATTTCTCTCTTATTATGAGTAATAGGATAACTATATTTGGTATGTGCGTACCTCACAAGGTCCTCATGCCTGTCAGACAGTTTTCACTTGACCTCAACCTCATTTCATGGATCAGTGAACAAGGTTAAGTTTTCGTGGTCAAGTCCATATCTCAGATACTATAAGCAGTAGGTCTACTACATGTATATTTGGTGTATGTAATGATTGTAAGGTGTACATGTCCAACTGGCAGGTGTTATCTGACCTTGACCTCATTTTCATGGTTCAGTGGTCATAGTTTAGTTTTTGTGTTTTGGTCTATTTTTCTAATACTGTATCCAATAGGTCAACTATATTTGGTGTATGGAAAAAATTTACAATGTACATGTCAGTCTGGCAGATTTTATTTGACCTTGACCTCATTTTCACGGTTCATTGCTCAGTGTTAAGTTTTTGTGTTTTGGTCTGTTTTTCTAATACTGTATGCAAAAGGTCAACTATATTAGGTGTTTTGGTCAAGTTAGTTTTTGATGAAGTCCAATCAACTTGAAACTTAATACACATGTTCCCTATGGTATGATCTTTCTAATTTTAATGCCAAATTAGAGTTTTGTCCCCAATTTCAGGGTCCACTGAACATAGAAAATTATAGTGCAAGTGGGGCATCCGTGTACTATGGACACATCCTTGTTTATTATACTTTTATAAAAAGCATGGTAAAATCTACATTTTGACAAAGTATAAGAAATTTTCTATATGAGGGAATAATAACCGATGATCCACCTTAATAACAGCCATTTATCTTGGAAACAGAGGTCTCAGTTGTTCTGTTGATAGGAATTGTGCCATATTGATAGTTACAACAGCTCTTTGTAGTAGATATGTTGTAAGCCACAGGACTGTTGTGTTGTTTCATAAGTTTACCAACAAACATATTCACACTACTGATGATTCATTATTTATTCGTGGGATACCAATATGGTTGATTTTATGGTTAAAGGTGAACTTTGAATTTAGATATTCAACAAAGTACAAAATTTCTATAGACTTATATGCAGACTTTGGCATAAGAACAAAATAAAATATCCTAGAGAATATGTTTATTCCCCAATCCACGAAAATTGATACCACCAAAATATTTATCCATAGTATATTGATTGATAAATGAGGAGTTTTTTTCATTTAGGCAAAACATGTTAGTAAGTGGGTTCAATTAAACCATGGAGACACATTACAGCTGAGTTGTACAAGATTTGATTTACACATTCATCCTGGAACAGACACATGTGACAAATGTGAACCTGGTGTGGTGGTTCAAAAGACAGTTCCAGGTAATTTTATGTTTCTGAAATTCTAGAATATACATACCTTTCAAGCTTTGAAATAAAATTATTCAAATTAGGGGATAACCAGAATATAGCAAGTAAACAAGACAGTAAATGTTACAGGGAACACTAATCTTGCCACTGCATAGCTGACTTGATGTTAACAATGTTATATAGAACACAGAAAAAATATCTATACTGATAAAATTCTAGACAGGTCCATCTTACTTAATGTTCACACACATATATATATATATATATATATATATATTAAGAGAGGAAATAAAAATAAGACAGTTTGGCATGATATACAACTCCATTATGCAGTGGATAGAGACAGCTGTGTAATAACAGTTTCATTGTGGGTTAAAATACATCTTAGAATACCGGGATTAGATAGAAAATTGTGTTCTTAGGGTGTTAATGATGTTTCATTGTTAAAATAGAAAATTGATATTGTTTCTTTATTCATAAATCTTTATAATGTTTATGATATGAATATGAGAGAATGAAGTTTTTATAGATGTAGATTGTATATTTACAGCCATGACATCTACAACAGATAGTAAGGACAAGAAGAAGCAACATAGAGAACAACTCAAAAATATAAAGAAGAAATATGGATTAACGGTAAGGATTATATCTGATGCATGTATCTCTTGAAATAAAACCACTTGTATATTGTGATGAATATTGATTTCTTTAAGCTATAACAGTGTTGACCTTATGTAGAAGAATAAAGAATCAATAATATTCAGTATTGATCATGTTTCCCCTATTTAATGTAGAGGTAGGCATTATAGTAATTTTGTGTTTGTTTGAACATTGCACACTGTTGTATTCACACGATCTGCAATTCCTCTGTAATTAAAGGATTTCAGAGAAATTTTTATTTTTTATTTTTTTTTATCAGAATTGTTATGTTTTATATTTCTGTATAATCTATACAGAAGTAAAAAAAAATATGTGTACAACAAAAAGTAGTTTCAAAAATTCTGCATGTATTTTGGGTGAATAATGGTAAATTTAGGGATAGTGATACAAAATAAGTATTGATGACTTTAGGTGCATTCAAACATAATCATCACAATCTCTAAAAATAGAGAAAATTCAGAATAAAATTCATAAAGGGCAGATTTTTATCACAATGTAAGGAAATTTTTTTTTAAATGTGAAAAATTTCTTTGGAATAAATTTTGATAAAATTTTACCATACTTGAACAATTTCTAAATGTTTTATCATGTTTATTTGGTAGGAAACTTGCTAATTTGAAAAAGATAGTGCCAATTTCCCCTGTATTTGTTTCACACCCTGAGTCAAAATTAGAAAGTTGTTGAAACCAACTGGATTAAGGAGCTTATACAATGTAATCAAAATGTTATGAACAATTTTACATATTTCAATAGTATCAAAATTTCAAGAATGTCCTAATAATTTTTTGGATAATTAATCAAAATTTTGATAAAATCCATCAAAATTGCAAGGTAATACCATCTTTTGAAATTTACAGGTTTAGAATACACCAAAATATTGTTGAAACACATTAGAAACTTTTATATGAATTTTAGAAACTATTGAAGGACTTTAAGAAAATAGCCCAGTGCAAAATAAATTTCCAGTGAGAGTGGTCCTTCCTCTTTGGCAAATATACAAGATGATAGTACAGGCTTTTGAGCCTCTAAATTAGCTTGGGAAAATCATTATAAGTAGATTGTTTGTTATCATAGAATCATGTAGCCTTTTTCTCTAAAATATATTGTCCTTCATTAATATCAATGGCATTGATGATCATAAATCTCTTAGCTAAATTGTTTTTTGAATTTAATGAGAGTACATGATATAATTTTTAGGATATTGTTTTTTGTATATTTATCAATGTTATTGTAAGAAGAAAAAAAATCAGCAATCAGTCATCAACAATGCATGATAATAAGTGTAATCTTATATTATATTTTTCATGACAGAATTCATCATACACAGACAACGCAGCAGCAATAAATAATCCTGCCTATCAAGACAAAGCCTCAGAAAGAAGAAGGACAGTTGGAAGTGACAATCCTCACCAAGCAGATGATAAACCATCCTCTGTTCATAGGTAATTTATTTATTATACGACCGCAAAAATTAAAAATTTTTTGGTCGTATATTGGTATGACGTTGGCGTCATCGTCGTCTGGCGTTGTCCGGCGACACATTGGTTTTCGCACTCTAACTTTAGTTTAAGTGAATGGATCTCCATGAAATTTTACCATGAGGTTCAATACCACGAAAGGAAGGTTGGGATTGATTTTGGGGTTATGGTACCAACAGTTAAGGAATTAGGGGCCAAAAAGGGGCCAAAAATAAGCATTTTTGTAACTTCCAGACAATAAATTGTGTGTAAGTGTATGGATCTCTCTGACATTGTACCACAAGGTTCCATATCACAAAGGGAAGGCTGTAATTGATTTTGGGGGTAATTGCCTCAAAATTTTAGGAATTAGGGGCCAAAAAAGGGGCAAAAAACAAGCATTTTTCTAGTTTCATGACAATAACTTGTGTGTAAGTGTTTGGATATTTCTGAAATTGTACTACAAGGTTCCATATCACAAAGGGAAAGCTGGAATTGAGTTTGGGGGTAACCGCCCGAAACGTTTAGGAATTGGGGGCTAAAAAGGGGCCAAAAATAAGCATTTTTCTAGTTTCCAGACAATAACTTGTGTTCAAGTGTATGGATCTCTATGAAATTGTACTGCAAGGTACCATACCACAAAGGGAAGGCTGGGATTGAGTTTGGGGGTGATGAATCATAAGGGGGTTCAAAAAATTTGGGGGGGGGGGGGGATTTTTTTTTTTTCTTTTTTTTTTCTTTTAAAATTTTCCATTTTAAGTTGGTTATTTCTGATTAATATTTAAAAGCAAATAATAATGATATGGTAGGAGATACACACCAAACAGGATGTGCAAATTATTATATAATAAGTATTGTGCAATAGCAAGAAATTTTCAATTGCACAGTATTGCACAATAGCAAGAAATCTTCAATTGCACAGTATTGCGCAATAGCAAGAAATCTTCAATTGCACAGTATTGCGCAATAGCAAGAAATATCCAATAGCACAATATTGCGCAATAGTAAGAAATTGTCAATTGTACAGTATTGCGCAATAGCAAGAAATATTCAATTGCACAAAAGAAGATACTTCGTATAAATTGCTTATTTCTTGATCAATTTCAATGGGGTTTTATTCTTGAATTCCTGGGGTTCTTTAATATGCTGAATCTAATCGTGTATTAAGTTTTTGGATTTTGGGCCCTGTTTTTAAATTGGTCCACATTGAGGTCCAAAGGGTCCAAAATTTAACTTTGTTTGATTTCATCAAAAATTGAATTATTGGGGTTCTTTGATATGCCGAATCTAACCGTGTATTTAGATTCTTAATTTTTGGTTCCGTTTTCAAATTGGTCTACATTAAGGTCCAAAGGGTCCAAAATTAAACTTAGTTTGATTTTAACAAAAATTGAATTTTTAGGGTTCTTTGATATGCTGAATCTAAACATTTATTTAGATTTTTGATTATGGGCCCAGTTTTCAAGTTGGTCCAAATCGGGGTCCAAAATTAAACTTTGTTTGATTTCAACAAAAATTGAATATATGGGGTTCTTTGATATGCTGAATATAACCATGTATTTAGATTTTTGATTTTTGGGCCCCGTTATCAACTTTGTCCACATTGAGGTCAAAAGGGTCCAAAATTAAACTTTGTTTGATTTCATAAAAAATTGAATTCTTGGGGTTCTTTGATATGCTGAATCTAACCATGTATTTAGATTTTGGATATTAGACCATAATAGGTGAATGTCCAATTTAAAATTTTTAAGTTCTTAGACAACATTCATTCTGTGTCAGAAACCTATGCTGTGTCAAATATTTAATCACAATCCAAATTCAGAGCTGTATCAAGCTTGAATGTTGTGTCCATACTTGCCCCAACTGTTCAGGGTTCGACCTCTGCGGTCGTATCAAGCTGCGCCCTGCGGAGCATTTTATTTATATTGAGGTTGTTTTGTTTTATTGAACTTTCAAAAATTCCCGCTGACTACCAATCAGACAATACTTTTAAGTTAACAAAAGGCTTAAAAGTACAGTAAATGAGACTTAAGGATGTTCGCTTGTCTTGTTTTTGAATTTTTATCAGATATTGGGAATCCTCTGGTTTTATCCATGTGTTCCATTAATAAATTTTGCCCACTTACTCTTACTTTTATTTTCATAGTTTTATTGCATATAGTTTAAAAAGTCAATTTTGAAAATCTCATAAAATCCTCTTTATTTTTTCATATTTTAAATGATCCTCTCTAGACTTTTCATATGATTAACATTGGTACCTTTTTTCTTTCAAGAAATATCTTGAAAGAAAAAAGGTACCAATGTTAATCATATGAAAAGTCTAGAGAGGATCATTTACGCCCAAATTTTCAATGGCTTTAATCTCAAAAACAAGGACACAAACCTTGCATTGTTTTCTGCTTTTTAGGGCCAAGTGAGAATTTCTCATCACTTTGGCATCCGTTGATGTTGTCTGTCCTTGTCGTTGTCCGTTAACTTTTACAAAAATCTTCTCCTCTGAAACTACAGGGCCAAATAAAACCAAACTTGGCCTAAATCATCCTTAGAGTATTTAGTTTTAAAATGTATCTGATGACCCCGCCCATCAACCAAGATGGCCGCCACATTTAGTTCCCTTATGTATATACTATCAATTTATAGCAGTCATTTAAAAAGATTGTAGCGAACATCCTTATTAGCTTGTAGATCCGGTTTTTTTAATAGGACAACATTCATGTAAGGATGGTGATTATGCCATGCATATAAATTTTATTAATTTTCAAGATCATTTCAGATTTATCTTTCTTGGTGCTGATCTACAGTCAAAACACTTGCATTTTGTATTAAATTTTTAAGTTTTTATACGACCCTAAGCAATTGAAATTTCACATTTTGCATGACATGCTTACCTCTAAATTAATAGACACATTTACAGATATAGATATGGTTTACAGTCATTTTATAAAGAAGAAAAAATCTTTAACCTGAAAATGAAAAAGTAGTTTACTTCACAAGAAAGTGGGAAGGACAGAGAAAATAACTTGTGCATCTTTAGCAAATACTGTAATTAATTTTGAAAGAGAATGTAACTTGTAGACTTGGTATCCAATAAATGGTTTCTTATCCCTTTATTTTAACAGAAGAATAGATGGAGACAACAAAGGCCACAAGATGCTAAAGAAGTTAGGTTGGACAGAGGGTGAAAGTTTGGGTAAAGATAATGCAGGAATTCAGGATCCAGTGAGTTACAGCTTCAATAAAATCAAATATATAATGAATTGTCAATCTTTATTTGGCCAGATGTGTATTGGCTATTGCTACCATAGCCAATGAATATGTTCAGTAGTTGTGACCATATAGATCTACATACAGATTTGCCATATTGAATTTGAACAGACCTATAGTTAACCAAATACATATATGTATCAGAAGGAAACTAACAGTTTCTTAACTGTTTGATTGGCACTCTGGTTTTACCATACTTCATTTTTTTAAAATAACTGTGTATAAATTTTTTTGATCCACCTCTTCAAAACATCCAACCTAGAAATATTTTTTACTGTTCCTCCTAACATTTATGATATCACATAAATATAGATGTTGATAAAGCTATTACTCATATTTAATTTAACCAGAATTCATATAAATTGCCATTTTTGGTCAATTGTGTTAACTTTGTCAGGTTTAGGATGTCCAACAGACAATGACATCACAAATGACATTTCTTAACTTAAATCACCAGTCTGGATTGTTGTATTCATTATCAATAAACATTTCACCTTGCTACACTCAGCAGTATTTACCACTAGGTAGAATTAAGCCCCTCCTGGAAATGCCTTCTGATACCTGTGACATGAACTACAAATAGTCATACCTTTATCAATATGATTGTCCTCGAAAATTCCTCAGGTATTAGAATTTATAAAAGAGTTAAGTGAACAGTTATACAGATTAATGTTAAATTCTTTGAAAGATAATGTTTACTTTTGAATAATAGAGCATTTTTAAGTGAAATAATATTTTGATTCATGAATTCTTTATCATTGAAAAGTTATTGTAATGATTGCCCTGATAATGTTTACAAATGCAAGTATTCAATTTAAAAAAAATTCCAAATTCAACAATTATCTATTATGTTTTTACAAAAGAATGCTGCAGAGATTTAACTGTCTTTGTTTTTGTTAAGATTAAAGAGAACCAAGAGATTTTTAAATTTTAATATGTTTTGCAATAATGGTTTCATATATATTTTATAAACATTTATCACATTTTTCTTACTTTATCTGAAATTTTCCTATATTTGACCCAGATACAGTTATTTATTTATGTACCAATTATCTTTAAAAAAAATTACAGGATGATATGAAATTTAAATTGATTTTGAATATATCTTGAATTGTGTTTCGTCAAGTTAATCAATGCTAGGTATTCTTGGTGTATTTCTTATTTATAATTTGCCTTGATTGAAGAGAAAATGCCAAAAATTGCTGATAAAATCAAACATTATACTGTTAACGAAGGAGTTGTACTTCTCATTGTTTCTTGAAAGAGTATTTTGCAAAACTGCTCTATTTTAGATGTGATTTAAAAGACATTTATTAGTGACCATATGATGACCTCTGGTTGTCAATTCAACTTGCCATGCTAAGTTGCTGTCAAGTAATGCATCCCATATTTCTTTTCATTCATATGAATGGAAAAAATACTTGCAGTAAAAAATTGTTTTAAATCTGAATTTAATTTTTCAGATCGAAGTTAACATTCGTGTCGACAAGGCAGCTGGACTAGGTGCTTACGGCACTTCTAACTCATTATCCATTGAAAATATTGGTATTGTTAATGCCAGAAGAAGATTTGTGAAGACTCAAATTAGATATTCACTAGGCACGCAAGAAAAAAATAAAGAAAAACAATTTGACCCCTTAATGTGGGTTCAAGGTGAAACACAAGACAATTCTTTAATAAATGAAGAGAGTAATAAAGATGAATAAAATAGAATTAACATGTGTTTGTTTATTGATTTATTCTTTGTATACATTTGTTCTTCTCATCATTTTGTATTAAAGATAATCATGACTTGTCTTTTTCATATTGTTCTATCATATAGATTTAGAATATCATTGCATTACATCTACCATCATAACAAGTTCAATGACATATATTTTAGACTTGGAACCAGTTGTTGATTGCTGAGCATTCTGAAGCACTACCAAGCTTATATCCAGATTTTTTTAAAGAAAAGGGGGAGGGGGGGTCTTTTGGTCTTCACCTGGGAAAATGGGTATTTCAGCCCAAAAATCATCAACTTTTATGTGATTAAAAAAAAACAATTCTGAAGAGAAAGGAGGATCACACCTCCATAACTTCCCAAAATCTTGATCTACCAATATGTTAAATTGACATTGTGATGCAAACAAAATTAATGGTATGCTGAAGTATGTTGAGAATCCTGCTAAGTGCAATGATTTACTTTATTTCATGGAGGAATTTATCATTATCTCCATGTATTCATGCAACAATGTTAAATAGATTTTCAAGTGCAATATTTACTCTGAAGAAATTGACTGTTGACACAATCTTGATTTGTTAACATTGTTATAATAGTTTGTGATTGTGGTTTATCGTGAAAGAAGGGTCTAAGCTGCATATATTAACTGTATGGTTTAAAAAAAACAAGACGCCTAAATTGCAAGGCTAGGAAATATGAAAAGTAGACCTTCATCAGATTCAATACAAAATAGAGAATGAACCTTTAAACGTAGGTAAAACTTCTCTCTAAATCACAACAACAGGCTGATCTTGTTTGTTGATGAATATTTAACGGAAAATATCAAACACAGCTGATTTATATGATTTATATATAAATCAATTAGACTAGACATAAAGACAGCATAAAAGACATGCACCGGTACTGCAACTGTGGCCTGACATTCACCATGAAACTATATGATAATGATATACTGTTGGGTGTGACAAATATTGCTAAACATCAGTAAATGGACCATCACAATTGGCTGTAGACCATCCCTCAGCTTGCATTTCAGTGTCAAAATTTCATCTTTGCATCCTACATGTGTTTCATTACAATGGAATGCTTACATTTGAGTTTTCCTGCTCTTAAAGACTTAAAATATTATGTACTAAACTGATTTCTATTGCCATGGCACATGATTTACTAACATAAAAGGAGGCCTAAACAGAAATGCTGATTCTATCTTATGTCTGAGAGTCAAATTATATTATTGGTGTACAGTACAGTGACTGTTGTCACCATCCACATTTCAACAAGTCTGATTAGTTTCAATTCAAATAAGGGGCGGATCTAGCCATTTATTAAGGGGGTGGGGGTTCCAACTATATGTCCCCATTCAAATGCATTGATCGTCAAAAAAAAGGGGTGGTTCCAACCCCCAGACTCCCCCCCCCTTTGCATCCGCCACTGCAATTGATGCAGAAGTATGTACTTATGATAGCATTGATATATGGGGAAATGTTACAATAGCAATCATACACTTCCAGTAGTATTTAGACAACTTATCATATATGATGTATTATGATATGGTGCTGTGTCAAGCGTATATTTTGGATGCATGTTGTCACTTTCATTCTAGTTGGTAGGTAATTCTGAAATCCTGAGCCCATGCAAAGTTAGAATTTAAATTGTTTATACTTTGTATTTTTTCTCTGTAGAAAGGATGGAGAAAGGGAAAAATGGTGTTAACACAATATATCTACATGAAACTTTATATGTTGGTTCATGATATAATACATAGCATTTATATTGACAGAGCTTGTTAAAAATGTGAATAAAATAAATTTACCTGTGTTACGTTTATATTCATTTCCATGAATATTTGTTTATGTTGGTTATTCAGCAAATAAATAATATAAAGATGTGTGCATTCAGGGTATTTTTTCATAGTGCCATGCAGTACATTCACATAGAGGTAGGTGCAAATTTCCCTAGTAAATATTTCACCCACAGCAATTTTCAAGATATCTTTCGAAAAGCTTGATGTCTGTACATAACATGTAAAATCTCGTCTTAAAATCCCCCCCTCCCCCCCCCCCCCCCCAAATAAAATCACTTTCGTTTGTCCCAAGTGGATAGTGGGGACTGGTAATTTCTTCAATATTGTATATTGTAAAATTGCAGAAAAAACGTTTAAATATATTATAAAGACTCTTTAATATTAAGATACCAGTGGGTTTGAACAAACTTTCTTATTTTGACCATGTGAGTGAAACATACAAGGAATACTCATTGAGATGTATTCATACATCTAAACACAGGGATTTCACTTTTCATGATTATACAGTCGAGGCTGTATGTGGGTATGTCAATCTGTTTGAAAAAAACAAGTTATTCAAATGACTCCTTTAGTTTGATGCACCAAGTACGTATATGCTTCTAAAAAGTTAAAAAGGGTAGCACGAGTTAAGAGAAAAAAGTAATATATTGGGGAAGTACTGTCTATTGCAAACTACTAAAAGTCTTAACTTCAAGTCCTGACTCATAATTACTAAATTAACTTTCAAAAGCTGAGAATCTCTTAATTTTAAAGATTACAATCGCTCAACAATCGCTTTTCTCAAAACATTCCTCCCGTGAGTACCAACTTCATTGTCCACCGAATTGCCCCCTTCTTTGTACAAAAAAATTCGTGGAGGGTTCCGTAGAATTCTCATATATACCAGAGACATATATGTCTCTCTCTGCTCACGTTTTTCGCCTGTGATTGCTGTTGTCAGTGTAAAAGTGTAATGTTGACTAAAAAGTAAGTCTATTTATCAGTAAAATACAGATTTTTTAAATCAGACTTTTCTTTCATATCCCATTTCTTGATCTTGAAGATTAGCTTCTGTCCAAGTTTCATAACAATACATGAAGTTTTACAAATTTATCATGTCAAAAAATGTAATCCTGGCCAGACTCGGTAAAAATTGATTGCAAAAAAATAAATATGTGGTATACATCTATCAGTAAAATACTGAAAAATGAAAAAAACAATTTCAAATTTTTGCATCAGATATTATCTCTTAATCATAAAAAAGCTTCTTTTAAATTTCATAAACTCGCTTCGGCAGTACATGTACTAAAATTGGAACGATCGATACAGAGATAAATTCTATGAAGTTTGACAATGTAATTGATGTCTAAGAAACTTAATACCAGACTCTGCATTTTAACTGCCAAAAAGTCATCAGTAAAATACAGCAAAATAAATATATTTTCCTTACTGTGGAAACTGTCTTTTGATCATATTAAAGTTTCTGTCCAATTTAATTAAAACCATGAAGATTTGACTAAGTTATTGATGACTGAAAAACTTCAACTTTAGACTGTATCTAAATATTACCTGTAAAGAAATCGGAGTCCATTTATCAGAAAAGTACGGGAAAATGCACTGGATATTTTCTTCAGGTCTTAAAGAAGCATATGTCCAAGTTTCATAAAAATTCCATGAAGGTTAACAAAGTTAATGATATCTAAAAACCAGACTGAACCTAAATAATGACGACACCACCGCCGACGACAGAATGTGGGATCGCGAAGCGTTACATCAATGTCGCTGCAGTCTCGACAAAAAAGTGAGAAAGAAGATACCAAGAGGCAATACAATCCATAAATCGGAGAAAAACTAAGAACACCATGACCATAAACAGAAAAGATGAACAAACAAATTAGTCTACAAAATGTTACATTATGAAATCCATCTTATTGTATGGCTGTGAAAGGGGGTTTGGGAATAACGATAATCTGGAGAGATTTCAATTAAAACTGTGTACGTGTTCTTCTGCACATAAATCTTCTACTCCAAATTGTGTAATATATGGTGAACTTAAGCGGTTTAGATTATTTAGATATTAAAGTCCGTCTGATTTCAATTTAGGTGAAAATAGTATGTGGCAAACCAACTAAAGTATCAGCCATCATTTTAAACCACTTTATATATGCTGTCAAATGAAAATTGTGTAAATTTTAGTTGGTTAAAGTATGTAGAATTTTTTTTTATGAAACTGGATTATCTTTTGTGTGGTTATCTCAAACATGTATAAATGAAATTTGGTTAAAGATCAATCCAAGATCAGTTTCAACAAACATGGTTTATAAATGTGCAAACATGCTCGAAGACATTGAATTATCATCTTTTTAAGGACACTTTTGAGAAACTTTTTTGATATTTTAAAATTTCGCGATATTTACACTTTATGCTTTAATTTGGAGCCACCAATCATAAATTACCCATTGAGATAAGGAGATGGAAAAATATTCAGCGAGATAGACGAACTTCTAAATTGTGTGATTCTAAAGATCTTTGGGATGAGTTTCATTATATTATGAATCGAAAGATATGTAAATAAAAAAAACCTCATGTATTTATAAAAAAAAATGTCTCCTTTTCAATGTAAGACACGGAATTCAATTTGAATGTAAATGGTTCCCCGCGAAAAACTTCGCATAGTGTCGGACAACACTCAAGTATTCTACAGGCTATTTAGAGTTAAAACAATCCAATTTACTATAAAAACTATGAACATGATAGTGTTGTCTAATTTCTTTCAGAGTATGCCTTCGAGACAGCTTTGAATCCCTTATCGGTGTTACAATTCAAATCCCTGATGGTGCGTTGGGAAGAATGATTGGCCATACGCATTTGTGATTGTTCCTTCAACAATGAACAAAACCCATACCGCATAGTCAGCTATAAAATGCCCCGAAATGACAAATGTAAAGCAATTCAAACGAGAAAGCTAACGGCCTGATTTATGTACAAAACAATGAACGAAAAACATATATGATATACAGCAACAAACGACAACCTCTGAATTACAGGCTCCTGACTTTGGGACAGGCACATAGAGAATGTGGTGGGGTTAAACTAGTTTGTTGGCGCCGAACCCTTTCCACACCTGGGATAGTGGTGTAACAGTCCAACATAAGAACAAACGACAAAAATCAGTTGAAAAGGGCTTAACTCGTCAGATCGATACAAAGCAGAAAAACATCTAACAAAAACACAGATCGGACATTGCAGGGTATTTAAACATCCCCACAACAAAAAAGACACAAGTACAGATCTGAGAGTACTCGCAGTTACTGACAGGTAGTTCAAAGCCAAAAACATCTAATGAAAAAACCATGCATCTGAGACTTAAATATCAATCAGTACACATCCAACATCCAATGGATTTAGTGTAATGACGTCTTAAAATTATGACCTTGGGCAATGCCAAGATACAGGTATCGACAGATTGTAGAGCCATGAATGTGCATATGTATATAAAAATAATATTAAGTTTGATTTTAATTTACTGATAACAAAATCAATATTTTTACCAATAAAAATAATATTCAAAGATCTAATTACAGTGTTGAATTGGTAACCTTTTAGAATAAGTTTATTTAAAGGATCGATAAGTTTACCTTAAGTTGGAAAATCATATCACAAACTTATGACCAAAAGCCAACAAAACAATCGGATTCCTTAAAAAAATCATAACATCACGAGCAGCGATATGAAGAAAAAATCTACATCTCCCTTGTAAGACCAACAACAGTTTACTGTGAATGCTAGAACATATTCCGCACCTTCAAATTGAGAAATGGTACAAAGAAGATCACCAAAATACATTTGTATGGTATCAAACCAGTACCCCAATATACTATCTGTAAAGTGATCATGATAGAACAAGTCTAGAGGAAAGGACGGGAAAATGGACGATTCACAATTCCATATATGATCAGCAACCAAGAAGTAAACATCAATTCAGGACATAAGCTCATACCACCAGATAAAATGTCCAAGATTTATGAGCAAAACCTTGTAAGATGCCAGTCTGTTACACCTTGACAAGGAATAATCGTTCTACCCACGAGCCATCGGGGAATGGAACGCCTTACCCTAGTCGATGACTTCAGTTAGTCTTGATACCTTCAAGATGCTGTTGACTTTTAAATAAATTAAATTAAATTGTTGTAGTGTCAACATAGCACCGTTTATTAAAATTCTTAAACGTACATGCGCACACCCTAAAGTGAGAAAAGTAAACCTGATGACGTTGGTAACTCGGTGTTAGGTATCAAGAAACAACCAGATTATCATTCTTCCTTAGATTACATATACGGTATACCCTGCATTTAGTCTCCAGTAATAATACTGAACTGTTTGTAAAAAAATAATGAGGTGTGGTATGATTGCTCACGAGACAACTATCCATCAGAGTTCAAATGAAGTGGATGTAAGCAATCAAAGGCCTTCAACAATGAGAAAAAACGTATAGTCGGCTATAAAAGGCCCTGACATGAAAAACGCAAAACAATTCAAAACAAGAAACCCAACGGCTTACTTTATAACAAAATTTACGAAAAACAAATATAACAGACACGAACCAACGACAACCACTAAACTACAGGCTCCTGACTTGGGACAGGCACATACAAATGTAGTGTAATGGGTTAAACATGTTTGTGAGCGCTCAACCCTCCCCTAACTTGAGACAGTGA
This sequence comes from Mytilus californianus, assembly GCF_021869535.1. Lineage (NCBI taxonomy): Eukaryota > Metazoa > Mollusca > Bivalvia > Mytilida > Mytilidae > Mytilus > Mytilus californianus. Next base: position 50,253,061 of record NW_026262679.1, on the reverse strand, counting down.
TGTGATAGCACAACAAAGAACAAATTGTAAAATTCAGTAGCAATATAAGCTCAACTAAAAAAATCGGTACGAGGCACAAAAACTACTTGCATAAAATAGGAGAAACAAAGCACCGAAATAAGAGTACTTCAAAGTCAATAACAACTTATAAATAAATCATGTTCTCCCAGACTAAACATATGCATATCGGTCATATATGATACACGAGTACGCCAAAACTCACTAAGGTCAGTATGGCAGACCAAAAATAAATCAACCGTCATGATTTTCAAAAGAACAAATAACCGATATTAATACATTTTGTAAGTACAAAAAAAACATTATTGACCTTGTCGAAAGAAATTAATTAATTAACAACTCTAAATATTTTATGTCATATTCAAAAGGTAAAATGATCTTGTTAATACCGTATTTTAAGCTTTGAGTTTTGGAAGTTACTCATTTGTATCGATGTTATGTCTACAAATAAAAGATAAAATCTGAAGTTTCTTAAATGATCACAAGCAATCTTGATAGTTGTGGACATGGGAACTTGTGCCTTAGTTCGACATTGTCATATAAGGTGTAAAGTAATCATGTCTGCTACATTTCACAGGAACAATTGAAAAGAAACATAAAACGACCGTTATCGCTGTGTGTTTATACATTATGACCTTGAGTGCGTTGTCTTTAGACTGTTTTAAAAAGTTGTGAAGTCAGGTCACTGTACTTCGGGACGAAATTGAGAGTTTTATGCAACCAGTTTAATGTTGTTATCTCAAAAAAAAACTCTTAGGTCGACTATTTATCCAGAAATTATTACGAAAGGTCGTATGACTATATATTAAATTATAGCAGTTTCGATGTATCAAATATGTTTACACAATAGTACTATAGTCAAGTCGGGTATTTTAAAAGAATAGTTCTGTTGACTGTTAATGTTTCTATTCAAGGTAAAAAAGTAGAAAAACCGATTCCTGACCGATTTGAAATTTTAAAAAAAGTACAGTTTGCTACGAGCTTACTATAGCAAGCTGTGATTTCTCAAATCACAAATGTGTAAATCGATGCATGAAATTTTACTGTTTACTGAAAATGCAAATAGCAGTGTACTGATATGTTATTACCACTTCATGCACAAAGTAAGATCAGATTTCTATCTGAAGAAAACACATTTAAACTTTATATTATTTTGTATTTAGGAATGAAAAATATACCCCTTTTCATTCAGAGAATTGAATTACGACATGTTAGAATTTCAAGATTATTCAATGTCCTCACTATCAGTGTTGTTTTTGGTTTTTTTTTCATATTTGGGCGCCATTGTGGTTCCGGCTTTATGTCCAGTGGGCGCCATTTAAGGAAGAATTTACTGTCACCTATACAATTAACATATATGTTTAACCAAAATTTAAAAGTTCGTGCACAGACAAGAGAATCATCTATTTAGAGTACAATTGTGTGTTGTTTTTATCCAAATTCCTGTGTCAACTTTGACGTCATCAATTCAGAGTTGTAGTTCTTGGCTAGAGATCATCCTAATATTGCGTCCTTTCACTGCAGTTATTCATCATCACTGACATCTTTTTGGTGTTTACTCTCAGCAGGATTGTTGTAGCGCAATTGTTCTTTCGTTTGTTCATGCAGATACTATATGAAAATAAGGAGATGTGGTACGATTGTCAATGAGACAACTGTCCACCAAAGACTTAAGGACAAGGTATTTACATGAACGAGCACATGTCATTGTACGGTCTTCAACGATTCGCAAAACCCATACCATTTAGTAGGCTATAAAAGGCTCTGGGGTCATAAAATATGTTAATTCAAAAGAAAAAATTAAAGACCCGATTTAAACTAAAAACATTAAAAACGAAAATAATTTATAGCAGACATGTAGCGACCAAAGACGACCACTGGACTATAGGCACATAAAGATAGTGGCAGGGTTACACATGTTTTTGAGCGCTTTGTTGTAACAGCATAACATTAGAAAAAATTGTAAAACATCATTTGAAAAGGCTTGACTCATCAGATCGATACTAAGCACAAAAATAATTAACAAATAAAATTAGCCCCATAAAAAGCAGCTTGCCTATTCAGTAGTCAAATTCCTATCCTTCTGAAGGAACGGTAACTTATTTTTGTCGAGCCTGCGACAGCGAGACCTAGATATCCTACATGACGTCGTCAACATAACTTAGATTCAATCTATTCTACATGACGTCGTCAACATAGTAGATTCAATCTATTGTTACAGTATTTTTGAACATCAGAAACTTTGTCAAACCTTCATTACGAAACATGGACAATAGCTGACATAATTGTTTTGCAGATTTTGATTACCGTACCTTAATCAGATGACAATGACTGAAATTAGAATGTGTATCTTATTTTAATACTGAAGTTTCGTATTACTGTAACTTGTAAGATGTTTGATCTGATTCGACTACTGTTTTAACTTACGGTTCATCCTACCCATGATGATACCGAACTCAATAGTTAATCATGGAATCACGTTTTCACAGGTGTCAAGACAGGAATATGATTAACAGCTATACAATTTCAAATCCCTCGTTCAAACGTAGTCGCCGTAAATTTATATAAATATTTACGTAAACGTATTATCATTTACCAGCAAAAAGTTCAAATTTTGGCAATTAAACAAGAAAAGACAAGCAATAGTACAGCGATTCATATTTTCATACAAAAGCAGTGATAAGAGTATTAATTTTATGACAGATAAATAGACGCAATTAAGATTTCATTCAAAATCCATAAAAAAAAACTCTTCTGAAAGTGTTACTCCATCTGGAAAATTTGAGATAATGACACTTTTCTTGTTTTATCAAAACTTACTGCTCTTTTTAGAACAAGAGAAAAGATAAAATATTTATTTATTACTTCTATGAAAATCGGATGTAATCGTCTCATATCATCGGGGCTAACCCCCCTCTGATATGAGATGCTTACATCTAATACATAGAGGTATTCAGAATTAAGAGTATAGCTAATCCTGATTGGTTGATATGTGCGCCCGTTATTTTTTGTTATTAGAGACTTCGTGCATTCTGCATTATACCAAAGGCCAAATAAATTATTTTCCTTAGCCCTAACGGAACTGAGATGTCTTTTAAACGCTAGGATGAGACACGTATTTTTAAGTGCAAAATTGATAGGCATGGGAGATAAGTACAAATTACGCTAAGAAAAGCAACGCGAACCTATATTTTTTGGACCAAAAAATACTGTCCTAATAACTTTTCTTTAATTCTAGCAAGGTTTCGTTAAAAAAATCAACTTTCTGAAGTCTGTATCTCGAAAAAGGCTATCATTGTCGCCTATGGGAAAATTAATTGTTTATTTCAATCTTTATATAGATGATTGATGGAATTCTAAACTTTTATTCAGACGGAACAGATCAGTTATCAATCTTCCTTATTCAAATTATTCATTAATGCTCCGTTTTCTCAGTATAATTTTATACTTATAGAATCTGAGACTTATGGATGCACATTTTTGCATGTATAAAATTGATTTTCTGGGACTCGAGAAGAATTATGAAAATAATTGTAAAACTGTGCATTTGAATTAAATCATATGGCAGAATTATGAAAAATATTGCAAAACTGTGCACTTGAATTACATCATCGCAGAATTATGACATGAAATAATTGTAAAACTGTTCAACTGAGTTAAATCATTGAAGAATTATGAAAATTATTGTAAACTGCACTTGAGTTAAATCGTTGCAGAATTATTAAAATAATTGTAAAACTGTGCATTTGAATTAAATCATCGCGGAATTATGCAAATAATTGTAAAACTGTGCACTTGAATTAAATCATCACAGAATTATGCAAATAATTGTAAACCTATGCTTTTGAAATAAATCATTAAAGAATTATGAAAATACCTAATTGTAAAACTGCACTTGGATATATTGAATCATTGCATAATCATACAATAGAAAATGCTAAACTGTGCAATTGAATTATATCATTGCAGAATTATGAAAATAACTGTAAAACTGTGCACTTGAGTAAATCATTACTGTGTACTTGAATGGCGTCATTGCAGAATCGTGAAGGCACTGGCTACGATTAACCGCAAAAGGTAACAATAAGAAATAATCATTGTTTCTTCCGAGACTAATTGCCAAAATGTATTTCCGGACAGGGACCAGATTTACGTCTTTTTTTTTTGTGTAGCATCGGGATACTTTGTAGTGTCTTCGTGTCATTGCCTCGTATACGTTGTTTTACATATCTGAACAAATTTATATGAATAGAAAATTGTTCATTGAACACAGCAATGATAAATTGAAAGCCCATTTATACATATTTAGAATTCTGTTAGCTATTTATTTGTGGGTACTTCCTGTATATCCAGTATGTAGCCCTAATAGCAGCCTTAGGTGGCATTTTGAGGCAAACACATTTCAGTTGGTACGTCTCATGATACATCACACTAAACAGTTCTATTATGATACGTCCTTCCTCAGCGATATCTTGTTTTTTTCCCAAAGAATGATTGGAAAAATACTTTTGATCCGATTGAGATTGATGTTGCAATTTTGTAGGAAATATCTCAACTGAAACAAATATTTCCTCTGAATAGGAATAGTTAGTTGTTTTAATCGACCCCCTAAGACAAAAGAGATCGTCATATTGGTCAATACATCGCCGTAATGTCTGTCATGAAAGTCACGTCAACCAAATATAATAAGTAATTTTATAGGTTGTCAATCTAAAATCATATACATTCAGGATCATTCATAAGAATATTTTCAAAAAGCGTCGAAGAATTTGGACAAAAAGATGTCCTATTTGTTCGATACAGAGAAACGTCAATAAAGGCATTACCATGAGAAAAGATGCATGCTAATTGAACAGAAATAAAAGAAAAACAGAAAAGTTCGTTTACTACCAGCAGAGACATATACTAGTATACGCATATGTGTATATATGTCTCTGCTATCAGGTAAAACAAAATCCGTGTCATTAAGAGGTCAAGTCCTATATTAATAAAGAATGATTAAATACGGAATCAATTATAAATAATAATAGTTACAATATATTTATGTTTCATTAGAATCCGTATTCTCAAATGTCATATCTTATTTCCGTAGAATTACATTACATATAAGTTTCATTAGAATCTGTAAATTTGATTGGCTGACAACAATTGTGAGGCACTGAAAGAACCTAATTTATTTCCGTATTTTAAAAGTACAACAGCTATATGACTGCACGTATCCGTGCCGATGTTAAAATAATTCATTGAAGAACAAACGAAAAGCTTGATAGAACACTTATTTTATGATTGTAGCATAAAATGTAATTGTAAGAATTGAATGCTTCTTTTTAAAATTTTATAGGGTTGTAAAAGCGTTGATCGTGCGCTTATTTTCAATATGAAGCGCTTGCGCGTTTCCTTCAAACCAGAGACATACAATTATGAGTATACATCCCTTCTCAAGAAGAAGATGTGGTATGATATGTGTCAACAAATTGTTATTCACCGAAAAAAATACCAGACATAATGGTAGAACTTTTCCGTTTTCGAAAATACGGCAACAGTCTGATCTTTTAACAACAGATTTGTGTTCGTGACACAAAATAGTCGCACTATGTATGCTGAAGACAAGTCCCTGAGAGTATAACAGATTAAAAAAAAAAACCAAAATACACTGTCTGTTCAATAGAAGATGCAAAAGTTGGAGTTTTAATGATAGTAAACGTAGCATTATGCTTTTGGTATGTGCTTCCGTCAGTCAATTCCGTGTATTTGTGGTCACATCGACTTGAGACTTATTACACATGCCAATTCAATATGATGGAAGAGAGGTAAAAGATACCAAAGATATACTCAAACTAATTAGTCAAAAATAAACTGACAATGCCATGCCAAAAAAAAACGACCAAAAGACAAACAACAGTACACAAAACACAACATAGAAAACTAAAGACTGAGCAAAACGAACTTCATCAAACACCGGGGGTGGTCTTAGGTGTGCCGGAAGGGTAAGCAGATCCTGCCCCACATGTTGCACCCGCCGTGTTGCTCATGTATGTACAAACCTGATTCGATAGGTCAAATTCGAGGAAAAGAGGATGGGATTTTTGTAACGACAATTTGAACATATCCATCGTTATCTGAGAAACAGATATTCCATAACGGACAACCAACTCGTGATGGCGTCCTTAAATTATAGACGGGATGATTTCAACTTCACAACTTGGTATTTTCAGTTAAATGGCCTCCTTGTAAGTAGCGGCTCTCTACGAGGAAAAAAATAAGCAAATGCAAGCTCTGGGATATCGTATCAACTGGGAGATTTATACTCCATATGCTGCTAGAATGTTGCTACATAGAAATGGAAAGTTAATAATTGGGAAGCTGAAATCATCTCCTTTGTCGTGAAGTTTTGTTGTCAACCGACCCTCATTGTCAATTTTTAGATTATGAGGCAGACGTAGCTGTATCTGTTGTATCCTGTTTTTCAAGTTCGATGGAATAGATGCGTTCAGAATAGTCACCAAACTTCGATTTTTTTTAGTGAGAGGACATCATCTGCATAGATGAACGTGAAGTCAAAAGATAATTCTAGTTTGTTTTCAATCTTCACACAATTGGTGTCCTTGAGAATACCGATTGTTTGTTGAAAAACACGTCATCCAAACGTAACAAATCTGTTGTCAATCGAGTATTTCTTTAAATTCCGGAATAAACGTTTAAAACTTCATTGTCAATACCTTAAAATGAAGTGAATAAAACGTTTCTCAAAAGTCATAAAGCAGTGTCAGATCAAAACAATGCCAAAAGATAAGCAGAAGAAAAAAGAAGAAAAAAGAAACAAACAACAAACAACGTCTTTAGAAAACAGATTCAGAATTTGATGTGAAGAAATTAAAAATATACCGAAAATTACGGATATGAATTGGTATACATTGGTGAAAAACAAAAGACAAATCGAAAGAAATTAGTTGAAAAACATAGTTTTATGAATTTCTGTTGTGCGGTTTCAGAGGAGTTGCGATGACAAGAACAGGACTGACGGACAGACGTACGGACGGATGGGTCAAAAACATTATACCCTACGGAACTTTGTTCCGTGGGGAAGTTCCGTGGGGCATAATAAGATTAAGTTTGTAGAAACAAATGCCAACAATTAATAGCATCATACGTTTCAAAACATTAAGATATGAAGATCAAAAATCACAATATCGAATTGGGCGAACTTTAATGTAAATTTATAACGGATCATCTATATATAATGGTACAATGATACATGCTGAAATCTATATGGTCGATTCTACGTACCATATGATCCTCCATGCCTTTTATTTAAAACTAATGCTGTGTTATGGGATTTTGTCCGTTCCAAAACCTTGGTCGCTTTATCGGAGAAATAGTGTTATTTTCTGCCAAATATGTAAAACGAAGCAAAATAGATGTTATCATTGCAAACTAAGATGGGTGTTATTTTATCTTTTTCATGAAATATTTGCAATGACAATCCCTTGTTATTTTTCAAATTATCAGTTACTTAAAAATCACTTTAATAATCAAAGCTCTTATAAAGTGCTTTTTTAACGAAATGTTACTAACATTATGCAGCATTATTCTAAAATGACAGTATGTTTATTAATTTATGTCACGCAAACAGAATATCAGGAAATTTATTTAACTTGCCAAAAATGTAACACCTTGTAAAAATCAATTTACAGTCCATGTATATAAAAGACATTTCAAACAAGGTTATCAAACTTTCGGAATGCACATTTTAGACATCAAGATGATTTTCTATACGGCTATATGGCTGATTTTCTTCACTGGAAACAATTTTGCAGAAACGACATCAGGAAAGGACTGCGCATCTGGTATAATATTCTTTAAATTATATCGCTTTAAATTATTTCTTAAATTGAAAAGAGAACATGCGACAATTACAAGACAATAACTCTTCACCCTGTTAACTGTCTTTTCTCCTATTTTTGACCGTACAAAGTTAAAATGAGGGCTGGAATATTTTTCAGGAAAAAAAAAAACAATGGTACTGATGAGATACCATTTTATCTTACCTCCTATACACTTCTAGGAATATGATTGGTTAAAAGCAACCGCGTGGAGACCGTGTATATTTCATATTAGGTTAGTAGGCGGGGCTTATTTCAATACACGGTTAGTAGTGGTGTTACGTCCCTTTATAAAAACAACACGGTGTTGAGGAAAAATCTGAAAGGTTTCAACAGACGAAGAAATTGATGATAAACGATTGAAATAAATTCATAAAACACATTTAAAGGTAACAAGTTGTTATTGATGGCATTTGTTTTTGTATAGACAAATGGAAGTAGGTTCTAAATACTAAGTATCGAAGACTTAATCACTTTGATAGGTCGCTAGTCTAAATACCACATGTTAAGATAGTCGGTAAGATAAATTCGTTACACGGTGTGCTAGTGACCTAATACGATATATATGGGGTCAGTAAATTCCATTCGGGGATTCGAGCTTCGCTCTCACCCCATATGGAATTTACTGACCCCATATATATCGTATTAGGTCACTAACACACCGTGTAACTAATAATGTGAGAAACTATCGTAATGTTGTTATAATTCACTATTTCCTGAAATCAAATTATTTTCTAGCTGTTACTTTTTCTGGTGAAGCAGCGAATAAAGTCGTTGAGTTGCTCTCTGACAATTGTGCGTGCAAAACAGTAAAAGAAAAACCAAAAGAAATAGTAGACCAAGATGAAGAACCAGAATCCTCTTGCACAGGTATGAAAGCCATTTATTTATATTTTTGCAAAGTAACTGATAAAACATACATGCGTTCCTCTGAAGTGTTTATGTCGGATAAATAAAAATATTTCAGATATACGAATAGTCATCAAAGCCAATGTCTTGAATAGTAGTAACATACTGTTTGACCCGAAGGTTTCAAATATTCGGTTTTGGGTGTTTCTGGTGTAGTTAAAACCTGAGAAACGACTGGGACGCATGAAGTTTATAGAGTTTTTTCATTTTTTTTTTTGTGAACACAAAGTTTGGTAATAACTCTGTTTGTTCTTTGTGTAGTGATATCAAATTACAAGGTATCAAATTACAAGTATCAAATTACAAGTATCAAATTAAATAATTTGGTTCACCATGATAATTTAAGCATCAAGACATATGTGGACAAAAACGTCAATAGTGTTTAAACATATTAATATATATATTTTTCAGTAAAAAGGCCTGTTGATTGTGGTGACCTAGACAAATCAACTTGTAAAAGTGGAATTTACAAAATTTTCCCTGGTAAAACGTCTGGTTTCAAGGTTTTCTGTGAAATGAAGAAACATGGTGGGGGCTGGACTGTGAGTTTGAATGGAATACTAGATAAAAAAAATTAAACAGATATTGTATATAATTAACTAAGAGTCAATGTATCCCCCGAAAGGAATTTTTATTGTTTATATCTGAAAAAAGCTTCATTTTAAATCATGGCTTGTTTTTCATTAACATTGTCATAATTAATTATTATTATTATTATTATTATTATTATTATTATTATTATTATTATTATTAATAACTATAATATTATTATAATTATTATTATTATTATTTGTTTAATATCCCACTAAAGACTTTTTTTATTTAGTAATTGAATGCTATAACATTTTTCATTGTGATGCTAAGATTCAAATGAATTGTACGTCTATCTGAACATGGTTTTTATTTGTTATGATTTTCAGGTTTTTCAACGCAGAATGAACGGAAAGACAAATTTTTATAGAGACTGGGACACTTATAAGAAAGGATTTGGTAACCAGACTGAAGAATATTGGTTGGGTAATGAATACATTTACAGATTCAATATCTTTTTTGTTATTAAAGTCTCACCACTTGTATAACATTATACATTCCAATACACATGCATATAACATAAAACATTGGAATACACATATAAAACATATTGTATATTAAAACTAACAGTAAAGTATCATTAGCTTAAATACTAAAACATATACAAACGCAATACATATATATATAAAGAGTTTTATTTGTAAGTTTCATCAGTTCAACTGCTGTCATATTACTCATAAAAGAAACAAATATAAGAAATTTCCTTTTAGATTCTTCTTCTTAGCTTGATAGACGTATATCTAAAGGTTTAAACTATTAAATTGTTCTTAAGTCATCGCGTGTTTTATCTATACTTTTCTTTACACCAATCAATATGCTTTATATTTGAAAAAATACTAAAATGCTTTTCTACATTGTATTCCTAAATAAAATTCATTCTGCATATTGCACAAAATCATTTTTTCGTGTACTGTTTGTGGCGTTGCATGCAGTATGATTGTCTACTCCAAAAAAAATCAGTATAGAACAGCTTGATTTAATATCAGCGATAAATATGGTGGCATATTTCTCCCATCGAGATAAATCTGAGTTGACATAATTTATCTCGATAAGTCAACATAAATCAGGTATTTTGACGACTTATCAGGATTTTATCTCGACAAGTCATCAAACTTTTTCACAATTTATCTATATAATTGGTCAAGATAATTATACAGTTATCGTGATTTTTTATGCCAATGCCAATTTGTAACATCGACATAAAGAGAAGTCGTGATAGAAGTTTAGTGTATTTAAACAAATAGAACGACTTTGACGCTAATTTCCGAGAAAAACACGAGATATTATCTCAACAATTCACGATATTTTAGTTATTTCGAGTGATAAGATAAAATATCGTGAATTGTTGAGATAATATCTCGAGTTTTTCCCGAAAATTGGCGTCAAAGTCGTTCTATTTGTTTAAAAACATTAAACTTCTATCACGACTATCATTTATGTCGATACTACAAATTGGCATATATTGGCATAATAATAAAACATAATTATTTTGACCAGTTAAAAACATTATCTAGATAAATTGTGAAAAGATTTCATGACTTGTCGGGATAAAATCCGTATAAGTCGTCAAAATAGCTATTTTATGTTGACTTATCGAGATAAATTATGTCAACTCAAATTTATCTCGATGGCAGAAATAGACTTCCGTAGATAAGTGATTTTTTCCTCTTTACAGTTATTATAGGCATCACGGTTTTGTTTGTACTGTTATTTATTTGCTGTATTATAGAGCTAATTATGGCGCGAAATCAAGGCCAGGATTATTGATTTTAGCAATACTAAATTGTATTTCAGCATATGCTAAATGCATACCTCTTGAGTCGGATACCTTTTCATTGGTTGTTTTTGTTATATATATATCGGATGGTTTTTTTGTCATTTAAATTCAAAGATTCTAGACTTTGGGCGATTTAGATCTTAAAATAGCTGATAGAAGGCTGTGTTGCTGTATTACAAGCAAATATCTGAAATGTCCTTTTATTACATGATTTTTTTTATTATGAGTTGTCGTTTTTTTAAATAACATATGGTCACTTAAATTAGAAGTGTCTATATAATTGTCTCTAAATTAACGGAATCACTCAAAGATCTTCAATTAACACCTAATTCTCCAAAAAGAAAAATTAAAATATGTAATAAATAGTTCATATTAATTTTAATTTACACTAGGTAACGACCATCTGCATCAGCTTACCTCTCAAGGAAAATACAAAATGAGGATTGATATGGAAGATTTTGAAAATAACCAAAAGTATGCCTTTTATGAGAAGTTCGGCGTTGGTAGCGAAAGTTCTGGGTATATTCTAGATGTTAGTGGTTATTCTGGCGATGCAGGTAATTAGCTTTACATATTTCTGAACCTTTCAAATTTCGGATTGTATTGTCAACCCATATCTTTGTTTACTTTTCTTCTTTAACTCTCAATTTGATGTGGAAAAAAATGTCTGTTGACGTAATATTATTACATATTTTTGTAGATTTCAAGTTTACAGTTACTTTCAAAATTAAATCTATACTACACGAAAGAATGCCATTTTACACGTATTGGCCATCGTTTCAACAAATTAGACTTTAAGACATGTGTTTTGACGAAAGTAAACTTATTAATAATAAGCTAAAAGCTTGTAGTAGAGTGGTTGTCGTTGGTTCATGTCTGTCATATTTGTTTTTCGTCAATTGTTTTGCTATACACGCATAAGGCCGTTATTTTTCTCGTTTAAATTGTTTCATATTTTTCATGTATAGGGGCCTTTTATAGCCGACTATACGGTATGGCTTTTCTCATTGTTGAAGGCTGTACGATGGCCTATGATTACTTATTACCACTTTATTTTAACTCTGGTAGATAATTGTCTCATTGGCAAACATACCACATCTCCTCATTTTTATATTAAAGCTCTAAGGCATATACATTTTCAACCTAGTAGTCTCAATTCTAATGATACTGGTGTTTCGGTTTGAAATGATTTCTTAAAACCTTGGAGGTAAAAAAGGGAAGAAGATACAAAATATTTTTAAGTTCAGGAGGAGGATTGAGCGCTCATAAACATGTTTAATCCCGCGACATTCTATATGTTCATGTGTCATGAGCTTGTTATCCAGTGGTTGGCGTTGGTTTTTGTCTCCTATAATTGTTTTTCATTTACGCATAACTCAGGCCGTTTGTGTTCTGTTTTGAATTATTCCACATTGCGTCACCCGAAGCCTTTTATAACTAACTACATGTTTGTATATACAGTATAAAATTTACTCATTGTTAAAAGCCGTAAGTTGGCCTGCAGTTGTTCACATCCTTGTCCTATGGGTTTTGGTGGAAAGTTGTTTCATTTGAAATAAAGCCACGCTTGCCTAGTTGTTTCATTGGAAATAATGCCACGACTTCTTAGTTATTTCATTGAAAATAATGCCAAACCTGCCTAGTTGTTTCATTGGACATAATCAGCCATACCTGCTTAGTTGTTACATTGGAAATAATGCTAAGCCTGCTTATTTTTATATTCAAGATGGCAAGGGACGAGGTGCAAATAAAAACAAGTTTCTTTAAGAGGCATTTTATATCAATCCGAAATACTCACTTAACCCATTGAATATTTTAATAACATTAAATTGCTAAAGGATAGACAAAACAGATTCGATATGTCAACGGAAAAAGTAATGAATTGTTCATTTATTGTAACAAAATATTTTTACATACGGATACATAGTTTCATAATTAACAATGCCATCATTGTTATGAATTTAGATATGACGAGAATATGAATTCCCTTTGTAACAAATATTTTATTATTTATATTATAATCAGGAGATTCCATGGCAATGCAGAATGGGCAGAAATTCTCTACAAAAGATAGAGATAACGATAAATGGAGCAGTGCATGTGCAGTGCAGTTCAAGGGAGCTTGGTGGTATAATGCATGTCACAAAAGCAACCTTAATGGTCTCTACCTGAAAGGGAAACATAAATCACATGCTGATGGCGTCGAATGGTACAACTGGAAGGGTCATTACTACTCACTGAAAGAAACAATCATGATGGTTCGCAAAGCCTAGATAGACGGATCTAAATGAGGGTCAATAAATATTGAAATTTCTCATTTTGACTTGACTTTTATATTTACCTAATGTATCTATTAGCATATCTGATTATGCATAGTGTCTCAATATCTTATCTGACGGATTAATTGAGCTATTCTTATCACTTGACGACAGTCCACGTCACTGAGTCGTCTGTTTTTTTGGTGTTTTTTTTTACAAAAATCTCCTTTAAAACTACTTGGCCAATTGGAACCAAACTTTACCACAATCATCATTGGGGTAGTTAGTTTAAAATCTGTGTCCGTAGATCCAGCCTGCCAACAAACATGGCCGACATGGCTAACATAGAGCATAGGAGGTAAAATGTAAGTTTTGTCTATAATACTTAAAACTGCAATAGATTGAGAAAATCTGATATGTGGCAGAAATTTTCAGAATGACGAGATCAACCTATTGTCCATTTACACCAAAACTGTCATACGACTATTTATAGGAGTTATTGTCCTAAAATGACGATTTTTACCATTTTTTAAAATAATGGATAGGGTGTTTCAGTTCATGTCAGAAAACCACTACATTAAAATGAGAAACCCAAAAAGCAAAGAAACATCAATTTTTTGCTGTTCTTCATCTGAAAGTTGAATGTCAATAAATATGTTCTGAACAGATATATCATTTTAAGGAGAGGTATTTACGAAAAGAGAGAAAAGGTAAAATTCCTTCAGGTGCTAGGCGAAGTAGATTATTTCTCAAAACTGATCTTTTTCGCAAATATCTCTCCTGAACATGATACATCTGTTTTATTACACTGAATAATAATAGGAATGGTAGATTTAATTCCGTTATTCTTTGCTACCAAAACGCTTGTGAAAACACATTTGATAAAACGCACAAATGATCATCCTGGCAAGTATCACAGAGGGTAAAAACAGCATTCATTAGCCTTGTGCATATATCCTGGAAGTGTTGAAGTAGAACTGCCTTGAAGAAACAGACCAAAATAATTATTGCAGAAACTGAAGACCGTAGCTTTATAAACTATATAAAATTGTTTTTCTAGTTTCATATCATAAAATTGAACTTGGATACACTCATATTTTTTCTCGAAAAATTCTGAATCCTTGAGTGAAAGTGAATTGTTACATCAAGAAATATGGAAAAGACTTAAAAAGTCTATATAAAATCTTATGTTTACTTTGTTCACCAGCCCAATATCTCAGTACTTCAGTACTGGAATAGCTCAGATTCCATGTCCAATTTGGCTATACAACTAATGTTGGTTTTTTTTTGTATCAGCTCTTCGTCACTTGTATTAGGTTTTGGATTGACAAATATTTAGCCTACATGTTTATAACCCCATTGAAGAGACATTGTGAAGGAAAATTGATACTTTAAAGTTATAAAAACTAAATTTCCTCCAGTTGTTTTTATTTTTTTCAGCCATTCTGAGAACAGGTGTTAGGGGTAATCTTTTCTGTGAAGTTTGACCAATTGTGCAGTGAAATTCGATTGGGCCAAACAAAATTTGGTTATAATTTCCTGACCATTCCTCAGGTTTTCTTTTCAAATTCTTGGACAGAAATCTAACTTCTTCAAAATCTTTTACCAACATATATCATTCTTGATTTTTTTACAACGTGTTTCTAAGTTAGTAGTGGAGAACTTCAAGAAATGAAATTTTGACAGTAGTGCCCTATGGACATTTTTTTCTTTCCATTATTTTCAAATATTAGTATCATTTATTTCCATACAAATCATGGCAAACAAATTTAGATAGCCTTATATTAAATCAAGCAGTGATTGGGGGAAAAAGGGAATCAGTTATCAAATTTCGAGTCAATTTGAACGTGTTTTTGGCATCGTTGTATTCTTTTGTATTTTATATGATTTTTAAAACAAACAAAATTTACGTTTTCAAAAATCTATCACTTGCAACTTCACTTCACTTTCACACTATTTTTCCTTTTCTCGATATTTGACGTTATGCGTGCAAAATGTATACATATATGCTGGACGAACTGGGGGATTTGAGGGATATATTTCATATAAAGAAAAATTCAGAGAACTAGAATTCAGTCAGATCAAATATATAAATTTCAGCCGGTTTTACGGTTAGTTAGCTGGTTTGGTTGAAATACGAAGCATGCTATACTGTGCATTGACTATCAGTCGTGAAACTAAGCTTCTGCAACCGAGACTGTTTTTATGTAAAGAATCTTTGGAGAAACATCTTTAACTGTCTGTCTTGATTTGTACAATCCTGACGACAAAAGTTAATTCTTTTCTGCAATAGAACAAATTATATCCCAATAAATTAATCAATGGTCAATCAATGGAAGACTTACCCGCGTAAATAATTGTTCCTTGTAAAATGGGATATGACAAATTGATCTTAAGGTCAACAATGGCGTTCAAATTGGATCATTTTTACACAGGAAAGTAAAATGTATAATGTCAACTATATATTTAATGTTTAAGTGTCTTATCAGAAAATTGTTATTGATATTATAATATAAGCAAAGGCTTGACCCCCCCAAAAAAATGTTGTGAACAAAGATGAATTATAAATATTTGTAAATGTGTGTAACATATCTTTTTGGGTGGATTAATCCTTTGCTCATATCGATTTTGTCCAAAACCCATGTGCGAAATTGCCAATTTTATAGGTCAAATGTGTCAATTTCGACATGTTTATGACGTCGTCGAGACTTCACAAGTGACGTGTCCAGATTAAATAAACATGTTCATTTATCAATAAAATAAGCATGTTTTTGAAGGGCTTGTATAATTTTACTTTTTTTGCATTTTCAGGGGCCAAATAATGGCTCATATCATACTTAATTTGTACTCGCTACAGAACAGGAGAAAAGATCGGCGAACTTCGCTTTATTGCTGTTTATAAAGTTCGCACAATTTTTTCTATATTTTTCGACATGTACGTCGTACAAGATATATCATATTTATTTATTTGCTTAGGAACCAAAGTGGCCGAGTGGTTAAAGTATCACTAGCCTGTCAACACTCAGGTCAGTAGCCGTTGCGTTTGACTTTAATCTTAATTGACTAGGTTTGTCAGTTTTCGGTGATTCTCTCCAGGCACTCCGGCTTCCTCCACCATTAAGAGATATAGCCATTCTTGCTGAAAGTTGCGTTTAACACAATCAATCAATATTTGCTTCTTTGGTCTTGTACGATAACAAAATTGAACGACTTGACATAACGATTTATGAGTAGGCTACTTTTTATTGCACTAACTTAAGGGGTTGTGCAAAAGTTAGTGCAAAAAATACAAAACTTAAGAAAATTGTAAACTTCGTCCACTTTAGATTCGACAAGTTATAAACATTCTCAAATACAAAGTTATTGACACTATACAATAGTGTCATTTAAAAAGTCTTTATTTTGAATACTATTAAGCATACATGAGGATGGGTGGATATTGTTCAACTTACATATCGCATCACTTTTTAATTAACCAAAAATTACTAACCTGAAAGATATCTTTGTATGTTAAATTAAGTGTAAACAAGTTAATTAAGCATACTTGTTTACTTCATTTTTGTTGAAATAGTAGATTTTAAAACCACAATACTCAAATACCAGCATATTGTATATAACAATAAGCAGCTTAACACTTAAACATTTGTAATCTAATAGCAATTTTATCTCTCTTGAAACCTGCGACAACGATAGATGAAAAAAACTTCCAAATTCCTTATTTCATTTGTGTTACAGCTAGTAACAGATAATAGTGAGAAATCACTAAAAATTTGGAAGGTTTACGCAGGACTGAGCTCACCTTCGATTATGTCAGTGAAATTTACTGTCGACGAATTGTTGCCCGAAAAAAAAATAGTGCCTGCATACGCTATTTAACTTGTGCGTGGTACTAGTGGGAAAAATGTTTGTGGTCAAAACTTCTACATTGATTAAAATTTGGGACATAAAATTAACCCAAAAAAAGTTACGAGTAAAGGGTGACAGTGTTTCATGAATGACAATTTTTGGATGATTCCTTAGGTTCTGCATTTTTGTTCCTTATTCTTGACCACATATTTATTTGACTTTATTGTATTAGGGAGCTACCATTTGATTTTTATGGGGGGGGGGGGCTAGGATGAAAAATTTTGTCCTGCATTTTTTTAGCTATAATCTCTGTCCTGCCTTTTTATTTTTCACTCTATTCGGTCCTGCCTTTTTTTTTTTAGTTTATCCTGACTTTTTTTTTTACCTAAATTGTCGTCCTGATTTTTTTTTTTGCAAGTGTCTCATCCTGCCTTTTTTTTACTCAAAACTCCTGTCCGGCCTATTTTATTCAAATTTCATCCTAGCCCCCCCCCCCCCCCCCCCCCCCCATAAAAATCAAATGGTAGCTCCCTTATCTCACTTTTTGTTGATAATTTGTATATAACTATCTTGATTACAGAAAGCAAAACTCACTTTTTCGCCAATCAATGTTTAGTTCGTATGACTTAGAGGCTCTAAATAGTCTCTGCCGCTCATCTAGGTCTATGTGCATCTGCAACAAGGGACATTGTAGACAAGAACATATAAATTCATGCCTAAAATTTCTTTTTTGTGGATCTTGTATTACTAATAATTTTTTTCAGTACATGTATAGTTTCTCTTTATCTGTTATAGATTTTGCCCAAAGCACAAGACGTGTAAAATTCATCATTTAGGAAAATAGCTCCAATAAGATGACACCAAACAATTTCCTCTATGCTGACCTAGTTTAAGATCCTGTCGTACTGATCAATTTTACTTTCTATAGTTTCTATCTATCTATTATAGTTTTTAAGATAAAAGGATAGGCAAATTGGTTAGAATTCACATTCAAGGGCACTAACTCAGTTATAGAGTTGACCAATGATTTCAGCAATATTGACTTATTTGTAGATCGTGCCTAGTGGGTCAGTTTTGCTATTTAAAGTTTATTTTATTTTATTATAGTTTCAACAAATGTGAAAATTGTCACTAAAGGGCAATACCGCATATACGAAGTTAACTGACAATTTCATCAATATTGACTTATATTTGTAGATCTTGTCTTGCTGGTCATTTTGCTTTTACAGTTGTTTCTATTTATATACTATAGTTTTCAAGAAAATAGACAAGCATAAAATAATTGCTAAAATTCGTCATTAAAGGGTATAATTTCAATAAGAAGTCAACCCTTTGGGCCAGGTGAGTAAATAAAGGAGATATTGTTTGACTGCAAATGAAACACCTTTCCACAACAATATCAGTTCACGGGTAGTTAAGGTTTTTAAATATTAGTAGTTTAAACATATTTTATTTGCTCAAAAGCAAAAAAGATCAAACACAAGTAAATCACACGTATGAAGACTTCAAAAATGAGCAATACCCATACTGTACAGTAAGCTATGAAAGTCCTCGGCATGACAAAATTTGAAATAATTCATAAGAGAAAATCAAAGGCTTGATAAGACTTCGATAACTAACGAAAAATAAATATGGCAGACAGCAACCAATGAAAACCACTGGATAAATGGTTTCTATTTTAGAACATGCAAATAAAGAATGTGGCGGGGTTTCACATTTTTGTGAGAACTCAACCCTTCCAATAACATGGGACAGTGGTGTTACAACTCGACTTAGGAACAAACTGTAAAAATTAGCTGAATAGGCTTGCCTCATCAGTTCAGAACTACGCACAAAAACAAATAACAAAATGAAAATATACAAAAAGTACCGCTAGATCACAACTTATTCAAACTAATGTATAAGCCATGTTCTCCCAGGTTAAAGTGTCATTCAGTTCGCCTCCCGGACAGATTTAGTATTAAGACGTCGAGATTTGTCTGAGAAAAGCATTTCGATGCTTAATTGATTACCTTTAAGCATGAGTTGATTCAAAGGAAAAACAAGAGTAAATGGATTGTCTTTGAATTCTTAACTACGTTCATCTTTTTGTGTATACAGTATCGTTTTCATAACAATCAGGCGCCTTTATGAACGAAGACAGGGGTCCGGCGCTCAAAAGAAATACATAATATAACGGACCAACGTATTTGGTCCACAATTAACCGTACAGTACTGCTCAAGTAAAGAGTTTACGACAGGGAACCGCATTAATTCAAAACAATTCTTATTTTATAGCTAAACATTTTAAAAGCAACATGAAAGACTCGTATAAAACAAGTGCAAGAAAGAAGGTTCTAAAAGAGAGGTGAAAGATACCGAAAGGACATTCCAACTCATAAGTCGAAAATAAACTGACAAAGCCATGACAAAAACGAAAAAAAAACGACAATAAGACAAACAACAGTATATGAAACACAACAAAGGAAACTACAGTCTGGGGGTGATCTCAGGTGCTCCGGAAGGTAAGCAGGATAATCAAAGTTGTAAGATTTGTGCAGTCTCTCACTTTTAGGATGATATATGACAAACAAACATTATATTTTCTAAGTGCTGACCTGGAAAGATTTTTAGCTATAGAGCTTGGACCATGTTATAATTCATGTACAACAAACATGTATCAGCCCAAACATAGAAAAGAATTGATTTATCGAAAAACTGCATGTTACAACCGCTTTGTCGATTAACACCTGTATGTATAGAAAACAGAATAGATATGTGGTGTGTTATATTGGTGGTTACATTTTAAACAAATAAATAATTAAAGATATATAAAATAATAATCTGTGACGTAATCTCGACATTATCTGAAGCTTCTGCCAAAACCAAACCAGTTTACAAGTCGAGAAAACTATTTCAGACAAATCGAGACTAACTGAAAATTTCTTTTTCGTTTATCTCTTTTGAAATAAGAGTTGAAACATTTCGAAATTGCTTAAACAATTCCGTTTTTATTGAAGAGATTTTAATCCGAAATAAACCATTTGATTTTTATATTGCATGAAGAAATGATTTTTATTTATCGGAAATCGGAAATTTTGCCATTTGAAATTAATTTAATTATAATAATTAATTTATTCAAACAAATTGCAGCATCTGTGTTATATCTTTCAATGTTCACTTGACTTAATTAGATTTAAGTGATCTGAATTAGCAATAATATTCTGTATAAACTAATGTTATGTTTGTTCATTTTTCTTTCTTCTTATTTTTTTTAAAACACCTCCCGAGGTTTGAATGACTATAATGGTCGTACCCCTTGCCACGACCGAATGTATGGTGGTGACCTTGTAACAGTGAGGCACAAAGAAAACTGATGTGTGAAGTATTATGTCACAACAAACGATTTCATTACAAACAGAAATTCTGCTTTATCTTCAGGAAATAAACCCAGACTATCACAGACTATCAGTTTCTATTAGCAATTTGATCAAATACAGAAAACGAAATTTTAACTTAAAAACAATTAGTCTGGCAAATTTTGCATGTCTGATTAACTTTCGCAGGTTAGGAAAAAAAAATATAATTTCGTTTATAGTTTGGTATAATAGCTTTTGAAAACGAACTTGAAAAGGTGTCCCATCTGTATAATAATACTGCCAGTTTTAATTTCATTTGACATGTTGACTTGATTTTGTTAATTGTTATATCATTTTACCGTTATTACTTCAATGGCAAATGATAAATCAAAAGAACACCTGAAGAGTTCACAATACTAACGCCTCTGTTTCTTTAAATACCCAAAGGGTTCAAATGTTGTTCAACTTCTGACTGACTTAATTGTGTTTTCGTATAAAATACACTTCACACAAGACTGTTGCAGAAAAGGGAAAATAAGTTGGCTCTACGCTTTGTTATATAGATGTTATCCCGTCTTAAAATAAGTTTTGAGATAATTAACATACATCTTATCTAGGCTTAAGTTAAAGTTGTCTAGATCATTACGATGCTTCAAATCATATCAATCAGTCCTATAGCCACAAACTGTATGTTAAAAATGTTATTATTTCAATTTCCAAATATCAAAATTCACATTTATAAAATATAAATATATTGTTACTTATGTTTATATTTTATTATTTATTCTCTATATTCAGAAGAAAAATGGTTTCAATGACAGAACACAGTCACTGTCTTACTCTGTTGAATTCAGACCATGTTGGTCACCACAAAAGACATTATTAGTTGGTTTTCCACTTCATTAGGTCAGTCGGTGCAAAAAAGAGTAATTCCCGTACCTTAAACGTGATTTATGGTATAAATGTGTTTACAAGTTTCATTTGTTCGTTATTGTATATGATTAAATAAGGCTACTGAAAGCCACCCATATTCCAGTCGGTCATGTACCGGTATATAGCAGCATATATTCATAATTTATTGAAATGCCATCGTAGTACGCATGTAATATTTGCTGCAGGACATTTAGCATGAAGCAATCTTAATGATTTTCTTTTGTCATCTTGACTTTGTTTTGATATCAGATCTTTAACAGACAATTGGAGCTTGATATACACTTATCTATCGCTAAAGATGTGTTGACCTCTGCATAAACGTCTTTTGGATTTTGTTTCTTTGGGTGTTGTTTCGCTGACGCTTATCAAATATTTTTTTAATTATGTTGAGTATTTAAGATTATTACGGCCTAGAAGACCGGCAACATGCTTATGTACACGGAAGCAACCAAAAATCCCGAAACCCTGAGACATTTCGTGTTTCTTAACGAAATGTAGTGTTATAAAGCACCAAAAAGTAAAATGTGATATGTAGGATATAAACAATAGGTTTTATGATTAAAGCTTAAGAACAAGCGCATGTATCCCCTATTTTTTTCTATGGTAGTGCACTGATGCAAGAACGGTTAATAAAAAAATATAAAAAAAAATCAATGACAAGTTCTTTCTATATGCGTTTGCAGCGACAAGACAGCTGTCTACCGCTTTGTATTACAATAACAAAATCAAATTTTGGAACTTATATTTTATCGGAATCATTTGGCAATCCTTCCAATCTTCCACTTCTTTACGTAAATCTCTCCAGCGTTGGAGCACACTCATCTAGCTGTGTTCCCTTATTGGATCATTTTTAAAAATGTTAATGTATTCATATGCACATAGAAGTTAAAATGTTGAAAGGAAATCCTCCAATGAAACGTTGCACATGCACAATTTTTTTTACAGGAATGTTAATATTATATACAGGAAGCACTCATAGTACGTTTGCCAGTATGTAGATTTGATATTAAATGTCTAGCTAAATAAAATCTATGAACGGTCGGCACTGATTTAAAGTAGTGTCTCCTCCGTGACAGTCGAACATTAAAACTCAATATTAAATAAGACACTGCTATTTTTCAGTGTTTGGTACAGGTTGGCTGTCACTGTACACAACAGTTCAACATAGAACCCTATGGGGAAAACCAGAGAACTCTTTTTTGCCAGAAAACACTGTCAAACATCCAAACATATACTATCCACACTGATCTGTGTCCACACTTGTATTACAATAAATATATAATTTCTCATTTATTTTTGTTGATTTATCCCTCTTCAATGTATAGCAACTTAGTAATACTTTAATACTTATAAACTTGGAAAAACTTTACATAAATCTAGATGATTTTCCCCCCGTTAGAACTTGTATTAATTTTCAGAAAAATATTGAAATTAGAAATGTTATGGTTTTATCTCAAACATATCAAAATCCAACTGAGATATCTCAAAAGACAAGCCATGGAGGTAGCTTTGTTCTTTTTCATAAATCGAGAGTGCATATCAAAATTAACTATGTCATTTCAAGGAAGGTTAACGTATAAGATATTTCCTGCATCGTACTGTATCTTCTGCACCATGACCGCTGTTTTTCAACTTTAATCTACTTCTGTGTTGTTGTCACTTTGTACTGCGACTTTAGACTGAAGTAACAACTGCTGTAGTGTTACAACGGAAGTATATATATATATATATATATATATATAAGTCTGAAAATTACACCCAACAGTGTTAGAATTAGACTTTTATGCTGACAATTTTTTGTCCCTCAACGGGATTCGAACTCACACCTTTGATACACTACAGAACCAATCGCTTAGCCTCATGTCCAGCGCTCTAGACCACACGACCACATCCGCTATATAAAAATATAACTTCAATAGTCGTAGTGTTACCTTGTCACGTAAGGCGAATCTAGAGATAGACATAAGACATGTGTTTTAAGCATGTGAAGATGTTATATTAATTTTTAATACACAATGTATTTGTTGTTTGTCAGCAATCTAACTCAACAATTTTTATATACATATATATATATATATATATACAAGTCTAAATTGAAAACAACGTTCAAACCTATGATTGCGTTGGATAAAAACCGCAATTTTTATACGTGTGCATGCAAAACAAATTTCTTGGTAGAGGGGTCTAAACAACATTTTCCAAAAGACCAAAAAAGTGAAAAAGTATATTTTAACAAAACGCATTTGACTAACATGTCGAACAACAAATGTTCTTAAACCCTGCTGACTGCTATTGGCGATTGCCAAATAAACGGATCACCGATGTAATAAATGGATCTTAATATTATATATAACAAGTCTAAAAGGGTACAACAGATATCTGTTATCCGAAATATTTAACATTTGTTCATTTTATTATTTTTTTTTTTTGGTGATGTTGTACCCTTTTAGACTTGTTATTATATTTTGTAGTGTACTGTATCATAATTATATGATCCATCGCCCCGTAAGATTTATCTATTATTCATATATATTAGAGTTGTCACTGGTTCAGACGTACTTATAATATAATTATTTCTGTGACTGCATCCTACATTAATTTGTAAGATCCTCTACGATAGATAATTCAGCTGATCTGTAATATTCCATCTTCATGCCTTATATATCATGTACTGTGTTACGACGCTAGATAAAACAGACGAGGAAAGGTAACACCTGGCCACCGAAAGCTTGATTTTTGTCGGGCCTAGGTGGTCGAGTGGTCTAGCGCGTCGGGCATAGTGCAAGGCGATTTGGTGCCACGATATCTCAGTAGTATGAGTTCGAATCCCGGCCAGGTAAGAACAAAAAATTTGCTTCCGCAAATTTACAGATCTAACATTGTTGGGCTGTTATTTAGACGAATCATGTATACAAAATGTGTTTTCAGCCTTGTATCACCATCACTGGTGATCCGATGGATAAAATCTGTCGTAGAGTTGTCACTGGTTCAGACGTACTTATATATGTTCACAACTGATTGATTTTTGGTGGGGGAAGACGGTGTGTCCGGAGAGAACCACAGACCTTCGATAGGAAAACTGATAATCATAATCAAGACTGGGGTCGAACGCACTTGCCACGTGCGGGGATGGAACTTACAACCTCGGTGTTGACAGGCTAGTGATACAGTAGTTGAACTACTTCGACCACTCGGCCACCTAGGCCCTTGTTAAGAACTGAATACAAGTAGAAGGTATTAACGAATCTATTTTTTTTAGCAAACATTCAAGTAAAATTAGGTTTCAAATATGAGAAATACAGATGCACCTAAACACATCTTTAACAGAGTTATATCGAACAAGTTTCTAACCTCCGGACCTTCTAGACCTGGATGGCTTCAATTTTCGATTCATCGCATCATTAATTTTTTCGAGTTAAAACCATGCTAATCTATTCTGCAAGTAAACAGCTGGTGTATTTGTTGCTGTTACAGAATACCATAACACATGAATGCTTCTTTGTTATGGATATAACTTTGGGCATTTATTTCAATTTTTGTTCAAAACCTAATTTCAAATTTAGAAGATATCTTATATTATCCCATATGTGATCCGCCCACATTTTGATATAAACAATGAATAAAAATCAAAGAAACTTTCAAATGTAATTCAAATGTCTTACGAAATTTGTCTTAAAAATTCAAATATTCATTCTATTTTAATCCATGTGTGACAATCCCACTTCAACTGTGTATACATATAAATTGATTATAAAATACTCGGCGATTTTATCAGTTAAAGAAGAGAAAAGTACATTTGGTATTTTTGTTCTTTAATTGAAAAGGAGACTTAATCTCAATGTAAATGGAATAAATAAGGAACATAAAGACACATAACAACGATCACAGTTTCTCAAAAGAACGTACCGACACATGACAACAATCACAGTTTCCCAAAAAAAAACGTGTTGACACATGACAACAATCACTATTTCTTCAAAGAACGTAGTGACAAATCATAACGATCACAGTTACTTCAAAGAACGTTGTGACAAATCATAACGATCACAGTTACTTCAAAGAACGTAGTGACAAATCATAACGATCACAGTTACTTCAAAGAACGTAGTGATATATCATAACGATCACAGTTACTTCAAAGAACGTAGTGACAAATCATAACGATCACAGTTACTTCAAAGAACATAGTGACAAATCATAAAGATCACAGTTACTTCAAAGAACGTAGTGACAAATCATAACGATCACAGTTACTTCAAAGAACGTAGTGACAAATCATAACGATCACAGTTACCTCAAAGAACGTATTGACAAATCATAAAGATCACAATTACTTCTAACGAACGTACTGAAACATAATAACGATCACAGATTCTCAAATCTTAAGCTCAGTGTTTCAGGGTCGGTCTAATTGTCTGAATCGTTTGTAACTCGGAACATCGCATTCACAACCATATTCTATAAAAATGTACAACACTAATTTCTTGACGGACACCAAACTGAAACTCGATTTTATAAATAGCGATTCATATTGAACATAGATATGTATCACAGACTAGGATTCGCACCCGCATTCATTCTTATACGAAATATGCCATTTGTTCTAATAAATAAGCATGTTTCATCCAAATTCCTTGTAGCTGTCAAGTTTATATTTCTCTGTTGTGACCATCATATTAGGAAATATGGTATAACCTCCATAGATTTTTGCTGAAAATATAAAAGGCACGTGTAAATATTTTTTTTGAAAGTTTTCTTTTAAGAGGACGACAAAAAAAAAAACCATAAAAAAGGGAAAAAAAACCAACAGATGAGAGAATAGAAAAAATATCAAAACTGAATCTGGATTCTACATAAGCATTGATGCTAACATTGCAGAAGCTTTCTCTTTTGAATTCCTTTTGAAAAAATATGCAATTTTCTTTCCTCGAAATATTGATTGATTTATCTGGTTTGTATTTTACATTTTTTGTAATCTTAAATATCGTAAATTTAATGTAGCTGCATACATCAAATACAAAAGATTACGATGAAAACACTTAATTTTATTCAAACGATAACCCGTATGTAGTCTACCTCGAAGAATATCTCAGTCTTGCATGCGGTAGTAATTTTATTATAAAAACTATATAAATAAACAGAATTTCATACGGAAGAAACTCGTCGTTAAGGGTACTCTATAAATACAGTAAAGTGATACAAGAAAGTGAGTTAAAAAACATATCAGTAAAATAAACAGTGTCACTCACATTTAAATTGTTTAAAGTGTGAAACTTTTTTGTGTTTTTTGTGATGACCTTTCTTTCTTCTTTGTTTTCGTCGTCTTCGTAAAAGTCGTTTTAAATGTCTTTTACAACCTTTACAGCCGTGCCGTTTCTCTGAAAGTATAAATATTTGTTTAGTAAAGTATTTGTTTGTTGACGACATACATGAAAACGTTAATTTAGGTTAAAAGTTTTTCTTTTGGAAACCTGTGTACTGCTAAGATGATCTTCATCATGAATGTTCATGTGCCTCAAGAAAGTAAACATCTAAATGCATATGGTTAAAGATTATCACAACAATTTGTCTTTTCACTGTCGATATTTCTCTGAAGTGATTTACAGCATGGCGGAGGTTACCAGCAACTAATTGCTCTACTTTTGTGGAACCTGATCAGACTAACTTTTATTTGTGTTGACTTCGGATGCAGCCACGGGTGGTATTGTAGAAATCACAAAAGCACTACGGTGTTGATTAAACGAGTTAAATCATTGTCAGTCGTTGTATTATATGAAGTTATCTTTGGTGTGGCCTCAACTCACTTGGGAAATCGGTTTCATACGCGTGTTAAAATTCTCGGAAGAGATATATAACACGTAAAAGCAATTCAAAGTTTAAGACCGCCGCTTTTTAAGTCTATCTTCTTTTCTATATCATTTCGATTTTCTCGCACATAACAATTCCAATATTAAAACTTACTAGCTAATAGGGTAGAAAAAAGCGTTTCGATAAACGTACTTTTTGAGAGCATTTGATGTCACTGCTAGTGCGGAAACGATAACAAATACAGTTTTCCTAGTTATAAAGGGGCATAACTCTAAAACGGTAAGTGACTCACTGCCCAAATACGAACTCTGTTTGCGAGTTTTGGTTTTTAGCATTGTGTATGAGATTCATAAATTTTGCATGAGGCAAACTTAAGTTAAGAGTGCGGAAACGAAAAATTTACTACAGATAAATGATGATTAAGAGGGAATAAACAATTAATATCCTGGCGGGAGGCAAACAATACGTCAAGTTCGGTAAGGGTCAAAATCCGCTAAACAACGTATAGTATTTTGGAAATATGTGTATAAAGATTACATAATTTTGAATTAGTTTATTGTTTATAACGATGCAAATTTTGCGGTGATGAACTCTAATTTAGTTTTGTTTTATTTATGATCGTTGATTAATAAGATATATTACATGTAAAAGTAATTCAAAGTTTATCTATTTTGGTAGAATTTGCCTTCCTGGGAAGGAACAACTTTAGTACTCTTAAAAGGGTGTGCATTCACTCAAATACTTCAATAGTATTCATCAATACTAGAAATAATTGATTCGAAAGGAAATCCATATATATATATAAGTAAGTATATATATAATCAGATCGTGATGTGTGGTATGTATACTCATGCTTGGCATTAATTTATTTAAAATCCAATTATATCAACGTGAACTCTTGTCTTAAGTGTTAGAAAATAAACAGTAAATGTATTCGATGCTGTATTATAACATACATAATTATACATCACTTGACATAATCATGTTTCTCCGTGCTTTATGTGTATATTCTTTCGCGTTTGCAGTTATGGCGTATTCTTTTCTAATGTGTACTAACTTCTCTTTTTCTCCTTTGTTCTGTATATAACAATAAGGAGATGTGGTATGATTGCCAATGAGACAACTAGTATATACTAGAGACTAAATGACGTCGATGTAAGCAAATATAGGTCATCGTACGGCCGTTAACAATTAGCAAAAATTATTCCGCATAGAAAGCTATAAAAGGCATGACAAAATGTGAAAAAATTAAAACGAGAAAACCAACAAATATAGCAGACAGCAACCAATGACAACCACTGAATAACAGGCTTAAGACAGGTACTCATAGAGTGTGGCGAGGTTAATCATGCTTGTGAGCGCTCCTCCCAGATAACCCGAGGCAGTGGTGTAACAGAACAACATAAGAACAAACTGTAAAAATCAGTTGGCAAAAGCTTGACTCATCAGATCGGTACGAAGCACAAAAAACAAAAAGACGAATTACACAAAGCACCGATCTAAGAGTACTCGAAGTTACTGATAGCTAGTTCAAGGTCAAATACAAATTGTGAATAAATCGTGTTTCTAAGACCAAAAACGGCAACCAGTACACATAAAAGTATGCTTATCGAAATTGTTAAAACTCATGTAAGCTACCAGGCTTATTATATGTTACTCCAAATGTGCGTTTTGTTTGAGACTCATCAGGTGCACTCGACTACAAACAGTTTGCAAAACCAGGCTTATTATATGTTACTCCAAAC
Organism: Mytilus californianus; assembly: GCF_021869535.1. Lineage (NCBI taxonomy): Eukaryota > Metazoa > Mollusca > Bivalvia > Mytilida > Mytilidae > Mytilus > Mytilus californianus. Next base: position 50,223,955 of record NW_026262679.1, on the reverse strand, counting down.
GTGCGTTTTGTTTGAGACTCATCAGGTGCACTCGACTACAAACAGTTTGCAAAACAATCAGAATTATTTGCTCTAATCATAAATTATTTCCTTTCAAGATATCTAACACATATATTGATTTGACCGTGGTTGTCAAAATGGTTGTATTGTTTGTATATCTTAAAATGTGATTGTCGGGCAAATCATGACAGTATTTGTCAGAACACTTTGCCAGTTGGAATTAGTTGATATTAGGCAACATTTGTGTTCTCCCATGCACATATATATTGTAATAGGGATCCAACAAAAAATGTTCTTCAAACACTTGAATATACCGTCTTGATCATGCAGTGGGATATGAGTTTTGCACCTTGCTTAAGGACTCAATGTGAATTTTAAATAAAGAACAGCGATATAATATAAAAAAGAAGATGCGGTATGATTGCCAATGAGACAACTCTCCACAAGAGACCAAATGACACAGAAATAAACAACTATAGGTCACCGTACGGCCTTCAACAATGAGCAAAGCCCATACCGCACAGTCAGCTTTAAAAGGCCCCGAAATGACAATGTAAAACAATTCAAACGAGAAAACTAACGGCCTAATTTATGTACAAAAAATGAACGAAAAACAAATATGTAACACATAAACAAACGACAACCACTGAATTACAGGCTCCTGACTTGGGACAGGCACATACATACAGAATGTGGCGGGTTTAAACATGCTAGCGGGATCCCAACCCTCCCCCTAACCTGGGACAGTGGTGTAACAGTACAACATAAGAACGAACTATAAAAATCAGTTGAAAGAGGCTTAACTCATCAGATGGATAAAAATACAAATACAACAAGTACAAGTGGACGTGGCCGGGTACTTGTACATCCAAACCACAAAAAGACACTGAGTACAGATCTTAGAGTACTCGCAGTTACTGACAGCTAGTTCAAAGCCACTAACAACTAATAAAAAAATCATGCATCTAAGACTAAATTATCAATCCGTACACATCCAACATCCAATGGATTTAGTGTAAAGATATAAGAATGTTACTTTGGCTTAGGGTTAGATCAAGTACGTGTATAGATTTTGTGTCACGAATAGATCCATATTATAGAAAAACAAAGGATATGGGGTATCCATCCATGACCCAAAATCAGTACATGAAAAGCAAAGGAACAGCGCTTTTATTGCTGTTCTTCATCTCAAAGTCACAGTGAGGATTTAGCAGGAGTTAGTCCGTTTCCCTATTGCCGAAGACCACAGCTATAACCAGAAAACATCAGAAATTGTACTAGTTTTGTGTGAATTCATTCATCTCCCTTTACCAGTGCAAATCCCTTGTCAGAACAATTACTACTTACTATGACAACGGCCACTGTATTTTGTTTGTATAAGTACTCTCATTTCACAGGACTTTTTCCTCATGGTACAGTAATTTTTGTATGATATTCCGTCCGTACCACATACGGGTACTACGGATAAAGGTGAACACTGAGGTCTACAGTTTGTACATATAGGTTGTTTCGTTACTGGGTTGACCAGGCACTCCATGAAATATGGACATCGAATAGAAGGACATGTTGCATTTACTGAAAAAAAAACAATAGTTGTACAATTTTAAAGTCATTGTACAACATAATTGTTTATAGAACCAAAATCAAAAAGTTTTCTTCATAAAAAAAAAACGAAAAAATACTATCATAATGATTTAAATAAAGATATCAAGTAAGTTTTTTCTTTAAGTTTTAAATGCACATTTTATTTTTTTTCATTCATTTTTTTTGTACAGAAATCAAGCTGATGGTTTTCGATTTTGAATTGTTTAACATTTGTCATGTCGGGGCCTTTAACAGTTAACTATACGGTATGGGTTATGCTCATTGTTGAATGCTGTATGATGACCTAGAGTTGCTTACAGTATACATCATCGTCATTTGGTCTCTGATGGATATTTGTCTTATTGTTATTATTATTATTATACCACATCTTCTTATGTTTATATGATAGACTAATATGAAAATTTGCAAATCCACACCAAACCAATATTTCCATCGTTCGCGCTAAATGTTAGTAGTAAAAAAAGCACTGCTGAAATATATCAGGGAAAAGTGGAGATCATAGTGACTGAATTACACATTGAGGAATCCTCCTAGTACCTCTTTTCTTTCGATAAACTTATACGGAAATGATGTCCTCTTTTAATACCTCAAGACAACTGTTTAACAACCCGTCAAGCACGACAAATTGATATTCATAATTTTATATTAGAGTGTTTACTATCATTTGAATCGTTGAGATATTTAAATTTCGATATCGTTTTTTAACCTCATAAAAAATTATGGAACTTTACGAAAATATATATTTGTATTTATTTTCTATTACTTCCCTTAATTTTCAATTAAAACAACAGTTGTGTGCAGATTTTAAACATGTGTTTTATTTAACAATCCCCTGGTGATTATAATTACATCTAATCCGTCATTATCAATATAAGGGGTGTGGTTTGATTGCCAATGAGACAACAGTTACTATACACCACAGTCCGAATTATGGGATGACTGTATGCAACTATAGGTCGCCGTACAGGTTAATAAGCTTGGCTCTCACTTTGTCTGCGTTTTTTTATTAAGTACTTGTGAACATAACATATCAATATATGAGATAGAAATCGACCGTATGCAAGTGCACGTATACATGTACATGTATAAGACTTTGATTGATTTTGAAACATTCAAATACGACATAAAGGATGAATTTTGGTCCGTTTTTGTATAGGGTTCTTATAACAACTCAATTTTCAAACAGTTACAGACTTTCCGTAAAGATTTTTTCAACCAAAAATTGATTGATATTTATTTACATAAGGTCGATTTCTATCCGACGCAGCTCATATCATAAATATAAACAAATATACTCCATCTTCTGCAATATAAGATAAGAAGTTATAAGGTGTAAGCTGAGAGGCGTCATGAGCCAACAATATAGGCAACAGACGTTTACTGATGTTCAAATCTCATAAATCGATTAAGAAGTAACAAAAAAACTGAGGGAATAGCATAAGACCCAAAAAGAGCAGGACCGGGTTGACAGGGCAAAATCTTCTATGCATGCATAACACACAATGCGTATCAACACTCAAGTCAAAAAGTCTCAATCGGGAATAAAACAATCTGTAAAACTACAGATCAGACGACTCTCTGGTATCTAAAGATATAAGACCACAGAAGTATGTCGCTAGTGAGTTGGGACAATGACACATCGTATCGGTCAACCAATTCGTGAAGGTGACCGTAAAACTCATAAAGTGTCAATATCAGTCGTTCTTCCTCTTAACTCTGTTAAAGCAGTTTTAATTTAAGGAGAACAGCCCCTGTTAATGAAGTCCGTAAATGCAGGAGTGTAACGTATCAATTGAAATATGTAAACACCTTATGATGGAGCCGAGGGTATGTTATTTCTAAGAAATGGGAAGTTGACAATTAAAGTTGAAATGATCAAGTTTGGCACATATTCTAGTTTGAAGTCGCCCATCTGTGTCAAAATCAGGGTATGAAGCATACCTTCTAGTTTCAGTAGTATCCTTTATTTCAATTTTACTGGGATATATAGGGTGCAAGCCCTCCTTGAAATGAGTGACAGGACGTAATCAATATCAACTTCCGAAGCAAGGTGGGCGGCTCTCCGAACTTTCCCGAAGTCCTGCCGCGTTTATGAGCTTCGGTCCTTGCTTGGCAGTTACATCAATATATCTGAAAATGAAACAAGTTAAAGAACTTTGCAACAATAATTTTTTTTTTTTTTAGAAAGTTCTGTATGAATTCTGCTTCATATGAGTAAAAATATAAGCCGGTCAGTATAGGGATGCACATTTGATACCCATTGGAATACCAACTGTCTCAAGAAAATAAATTAATCCACTCTTCACGCTATGCAATAAGTTAAGGAGATGTGTCACGATCAGATATGAAACTAATCCGATAATATCAGAGTGGTAGCAGCGGACTTCTGGGCCGAACAACATATAACTATTACCTTTGCATGGACCTGGATATGCTATTTGTAATGGATTTCCAGTTCTACAGAATTCTGCCCGTAGATGACACGCGCTTTCATATGTCTGTAGGTTATTACCACATACGGGTTCTTTGTGTGCTAATGAACAATCTGTGCTGCAAACGATACAGTGAGGCAGACCATTCTGATCTTCAACACAAAAACGTCCTCCCGGACATTTGACGAATTGACATGAATCTAAAATGAAAATGTTTCAGAATAAAAAAAAATGAGGTATACGTTTTGCTGCACATCTGCCTTTTTTCAAATAATTAATTACGTACATTGAATTTATGTTTAAGTTCTGTTTTACAAATACATAATATATTAATTTGGAGAGAAACATTTTCTGATCAATAAATAGACGCTGAAGAAAAGAGCCATCTACATCATTACAAGCAAATAAGTTGTGGTCCGACATTGAAAATCATTAGAACTGAGGACAGGAAGATCTGGACTCTTTACTAGACTTGAATGATTGTATTAACTATATGTGTGTGAATTTATCTTTATATTGTGTACTTGTCACATTTGACTGTTTGAAGTTTATATGGCAATACACATATGAGTTGAGTATTTAAATATTAAGCTGTTCGGATCCTGCAATTTGTAATATGTGAATATTCTTCTCGGGAGATGTTCATTCTGTCCCACTGGAGGAACTTTGTTAGTGGTCGTCTTAGGACAGATCTTGGCGTGTTTTTTTTTTTGTAATTTAGGGAAATTGATATTCATGACGGATCTTTGGTAATTTCTGTTCAATTTATTTACAACAGTTGTTTTTATACTAAAGATGGTTTAGGGACGACCATTTTATTTTATGTGTGTAATGGGGGAGTAGAATTGCTTGCCTTTTTAGGACATATAATAATATAATCTTGCCAAAGGCAGGATGTAAATGAATATTCTGTCTAACACAATGCAGGATGCAATTGTGTACATAAGTAAAAAAAATAAATCTGCCTAACAACAGGTAAAAATGAATATTTCGTTCGCAACCCCCAAGTCACCCAGAAAATCAAATGGCCGTCTCCGTAAAATTATTGGTATTATGTAGGAACATGTCAATATTTGAAGATCTTAAGTTGGCCTCTGAATGTCAAGTTTATGTGTGTCGTTTTATTAAAATGTACGTTAATAAGCGGTTACAGAAACCCTAAGGGAGTTAACTCTTTAAAAATCAAATGAACGTTGTAATCAAGCTTCTCAATGATCAAAATTAGTGTTTATCAAACTGCTATATATCTAATGATATTATTCCTGTAAATTGTGTTGTTCAAATTTCTTAATATTTTTATATTTTTGTCAACAGGTCAAAGTAATTATTTTGACTAGAGTATTGTAGCTATATACAAATTCAGCATGTCTGCTGTTAAATTGCTTTAATGTGACCTTGACCTACCTTTGCACTTTCCATAATAATCAATTTTTATATCTGTATTATACCGACAGTTGTATCTTAAAAGGTGACAACGACTCTTGTATTTTGTCATATCAGTCCCACATACGGGTCCTTTGCTTCTCTCAATACTACTGCATTTTGGTTTGCATACACATTTTGGAATTCCATTTTTCATACGACACTTCTTATCTTTTGGACATATAACGTCTTTACAGCTGTCTAGGAAAATACATACTTGTCAAAGTTTCTTTAAATTACATATTATATAAATTTTTCCAGTACATTTCTTATTTTGCATAAGCATAAACTCATGTCCCACAAAAAAATTACTTGCCAGTGCGTACCCGTTTCATTGGAGGTATTTGGTTTATAAACATTAATTGCTGGATCCTGTAATTCAGTGATTGTCGTTTGTTGTATATCAATTTTGTTTTTCGTTTATTGTTTTGTACATATGTCACTTCGGTGCCTTTTAAAGCTTGCTATGCGATATGGGTTTGCTCATTGTTGAAGGCCGTGTGGTGACCTATAGTTGCTAACCTTTAACGTCATTAGGTCTCTGGTGGATAGTTGTCTCATTTGTAATCTTACCACATCTTCTTATTTTTATATAGCAAAGAAATGAGAAATGACCAAAAATATTAAATAACCCACTTGGTAAATAACAACTGAAGTGGACGTACATTACGCAATAACAAATGAAGTGGACGAATATTACACTAATACAAAAGGAGTGGACGCATATTACTCAAATATGTTGATACCCCTCGAAAGTATTAATCTAACTAATAGACGTTTTTATTTCTGCAGTTATAATATCTTATATCTGGAAGACACGTGTATCTAAGAAACTGTAACGTCTCCACCCATGTAAAAGAACATAAATATTGTAATTATATTTTGTTTACTTGCTTTGGCCATCTGCATTGAAGATGTTTTAACTACTATCGACCATGTTCTGAATCTGTTAAATATTCGAGTTTTATTTTTTCTAAAGTAAGAACCATATGTTTTTACTTTTGCTCGCTTTTACTTAGTAATATATCGTTTTAACTTTTAGACACTAATGGTCAATGGGTATAGAAATAAGGTCAACTGGAATTCTCCCATCTTAAGAAAGACAAATATCGAGGACGCGTAGGTTCGACTGTGCGAGATGTATAAATACGCTTGCACAATTGATAAAAATGGAGACCTCAACTCGGATACCCAGTCCCAGGAGAGTACTACGTTCTCTGAACGTAAAAAATCTTTGCATGAACATTTCGAAGAATCCGCTATAATTAAACTTTTACCACTATCTTTAAATCTTTTTTTAGTGACGTTAAATAAAGTATACATTGCTGTGAAATTAAAAAAAAATGGTAAAATTAATTTAATCTACTAAAAATCTTGGCAAAATCGGCTTCCTTATAAATTAATAGATAGTTGATTGATTGATTGTCGGTTGCTTAACGTCAATTAAATATTCGAATAGAGCTAACAACGTTTGGGTAAAAAAACACATTGCACAAAAGACTATTTAGACCAAAGGTTATACTCACTATGACATTTCCTACATACTGGTGCACCTTTTGATGATAGATACTCCCAGAAAAAGATTAGACCTGAGGAGGGATTTGATTGAGGCGACCACCCAACACTAGGTTCTGTTTGCAAAGAACAGCACTGTTCCTTAGTAACGTTGATCATTAACATCTTTCTACAATTACCCGTTTTAGATATTGACTGCCAACATATTCCTCCTGAAAAAGAGAAACAATATTTTGGTCTCTTCGAAAACATTATACTGCAATTAATCATTGTATTGTATCTGCCTTTAAGATGAATAAAGACATAAATTATCAGCAAATGCGTGTTTCTTTTAAAGAAATATGCCTCTACAACCTGTTTAAATGAAAACTTTGAAAAAAAAAAACTTCAGTACCCACTTGCGCTATGCATCTTCTATTTAACAAAACAAAGTGACTCTTAATCCTTTGTGTGTAGTCAGTGAGTGAGCCATTTAGAAAAATGTACCTTGGATTAAACATTCACAGTCGAAATTGTGTATTTATCCATCCCACATAGATTAAAAGGCGTTCACTTAGGAAAAGATTATTGCTGTACGGAAAAATTCGAAGTAGCCATATTGTTTTACAGCTGTTTCTTCTTGAAATGTGGGTCAATTTTATACAGGCAAATCAACCTTTTATACATATTTGTTAGAATCATTCATTCATTTCTTAACAACAGCAAACATTTCTTTGGAAATACAAGTTGTTACAAATTTGGTATATTCAGGACGAGAACAATTCACAATATATCCAGCAGTTAGGTTCCGTTGAGTTTGTTTATCGAGATGAAAAGCGAAAAATCTGGACTGCCACTGGAAAAAGAGGATTATGTTTGATAGTGGCAGAAATGTTGTCTGGTAAAAGGCCACCAACAGACCATAAAAGAATTCCTGAAAGTATTGACATTATTTTTAAAGCACAAATAGCTTGGCGCTCTTACTACACGGTGCATCGGATTTAACATATCCATTTTGACTGGACGTGACTGCGTATTTATACATCCCGCACAGCCAAACAATTATATATGTTGAATATTGCCCTTTTATATATTCTAACACTCTCACGCCGAAGACTGCACTACTAATTGGATTTCACATAGCAGCAACAAAATATAGTGCAAGAAAACCATTATTAATGCGACGCCCATAAAAAATAAGTCAAAAAATCAAAATGTAAGAAAAAAAATATGACAATAGTATTTTAAAGTTTTAAGTATAGGGAAATATACCAATTCCCTAAAAAAACCGATGCAAATATTTGACACCAGTAAAACTGTAGCCTACTATATATTTTGTCAATAACCATACTCGACCAAATTAATCTAGTAAAAGGAACAACCGGATACAGGAATTGTATTTAGGAAACTTGTTTGCTTTGTTAACAACATATCATTATATGCCCGATTGAAATATCCTTTTAATCTAGAAGCGGATTCATACTTCTATAGAAAGTACCTATTTGTGTTCGAAATATTTCTTTAGTGAATATTTTGAAAAAAATTTTATTTCGGAGAAAGGGAAATTTTTAGGATTTAGTAAGAATAAATTATATCAGAAGAAAGTTCGATTATTTAAAAGAAGATTCAATCTTGGTATTTAAATATACTGTATTATGATTGAAAATAAACATAAATAATGACGTTTGATTCCTTATGAAGCTTACCCATTAAGTAGATTGGTAGCAGTTAAAATACTAATATACTGTATAAGAGAGCGCAGTATGTCTCCCTCTGAACATCGAAACAAAAGTAAATATTATCAATCAAAACTCTATGTTTTTAATCAATTATTTTCGTGTCCAATTACTGTAATTATTGTAAGTTCGTAGACTTAAAAAAAAACAGATTTGTAACGACTTCAACAAATATACTGACATCTAATTTTATCTGGAGACCGTATTTAAAAAAAAACAATAACTTCTGTTTGCTTTAACATCAATTGCTCAGTTCGAAAAAGAATATATTCATTTGTAACATTCAAGAGAAAAATTATCTATATCAGGTAATCGTCTAATTCAAACAAGATTATCTAAAAAAAAAACTACTAAAAACAACTTAGATCCCCTTTCAAACAATTTTCAAATTCTTTTCTCTAACGGGTCTTTCAAGTTTTTTTTCACATTTGTAATCTTCAAGTAAAACGTTTTTAATGTTAGACTAGTTTTCAGATGTCTTGAGTTTTAATAGTTACAATGGGTCAGTGTCGAAAAGGGCTATCATCTGGTTCGTTCGTAATATCTTCATATTCTAAACCTTTTCTCTGAAGAATGAAATCTTAGTTTTCATTGTCGTATGAATATTCCACTCGAAAAGAAGAAAGCAAATAAATATACATTTTGCGTAACTTGTGTAACTTGTGATAAGAAAAGTCACAATAGTTATTACAATTTAAAGTTTCAGAATAATACATATGAAATTCGAATATGAGGTGTTTGCAAAATTCAAAAAAATGAAGAAAAAAAATAAATAAAAGAGATAAAGTAAAAGCTAACGAATATCCCCATAAAATGTGTGTGTGTGTGTGTTTTTTTTTTTATCAAGAATGGAATTTCTTAATATTGTAAAAGTGTAAACCGTAAAAATGTAATCAACTTGTTCTTTGTGTAAAAATAGCAGGAGTCAAGGTACGCTTGCTACATGTATCGTAGGAAAGTCATGACAGAAAAATATATTTTCATTAAAATTTTCGTACAACGATTTGAAATAGAAAGGGAAATTATTCCTATCTACTCCAACAGTAAGCCTGTTGACATGAGAACAGCGTGAGAACATTTCAAAACCAAAAGGGAATGAAAATTTAAGAAATTGTTCGAAATGTTGAAAAATATGTATGAAGAAACCGAAATCCTGGACTACTGGATGTACTAAGCTCTAAATTTGAACCTTATATTTTAAATTTCAAGACCATTTTCGACTCATCTGGTCAATTATATAACAGATATGGTGACAGAGGCTTTCGGATAAATAGGAACAAAATAGACTTATTAATTCTAAATATAATAGCAATCGTAAAACAAGTCAATTATTTCATTGCTGAATCCTGTTTAACGTGATATGAATCCAACAGGAAAGTATATAACAGTTGTGTTCATATACACGCAGATACACAGACGTAAATGTTCTTGGTCTATCATGCTATCAATATTCAGACTCTGTCTCTAGTCGTCACTAGACTACTTCAATCTGTTAATGTTTGTCCCAAGCCATTATATTCGTCATCGAAGTCCAAAGGTATGATTCACGTTTCAATCAGGTAAAATATATGTTTGATTTCTATAGATATCGATACCATCCATATCTTTTTCGGAATCTACTCATTTAATTAAATTTAGAAACAAATGTGACGTAAATTAATAAGAATAAACAAAAAAGTTAGCAAATCGTGCACGATTCATCTTTATCTTTTAGATTATTTTATTTTGTCCGGAAATGTTCGTATGCATGCACTAGCTTATAAATTACCATCTATTCGATCTATTTTGCTTTAATCTGAAAATTATTTTAGTATTAAAAATCATCTGTTGTATGTGGATAACCACGATTACACATAAAAACCAAAGATTATTCTGTATGGTCTGAATGGGGGGTCTTTCTTTTCTGTTTTTATGCCATTTTTTGTCTATTCTTTATATTTTTGCCTTTTTTTTCTCTATTCATTATATTTGAGCACCCCATTATTCGCTATTTAAAAAAATCTTGGGATATTTTTCTTTATTCTTTATATTTTTGGCCCATTTTTCTGTAGACTTTGACCCACTACTCTCTATTCCCGTAAATCCCCATCCAGACCCTCATTAAGTCAAAATAACCCGTATTATTGTCTCACTTAATCATAAATTATATCCCCCACACCCAATAAGATCAATGATAAAAACGGATAAAGAGATGTAAACTATGATATGTCTTTTATTAATCGTTATTAATAACTTGGTCTCATCGACGATATCTATAACCAACTCACATAACCTGCAGTATATCATCATTTATAAAAATATACTTTCTGTAGATATGATGTCATCCGATAATATTTCTCAAAGTGATAAAAAATACAAAGTGATATAAACTTCAAATTTTTGTTTAGATATATTAGAATAGAACAAAAAAATGAATAATTGATTTATTTATAATACTTCAATTTTTACTTGATTTTTCGTAGGAGGGGATATCTCTTCAACGTAATTATTATTAATGCGTACCATTTTTTTTCTCCAAACCTTTGCCATTTTCATATATAATTAAACATTGAATTGGGTTGACTTCAAGTTCTAAATTGGATATTAAGATATTATTGTGTAAAATAAGAACGGCTCTTATCAGGGATCATATAAAGGCATTACCTGCATTACATGCAAAAAAAACGACTTCCTTCACGCTAACATCGCTGACCCCTGATTGTCAGTTTGACATCGCCAGACTTACTAAATACAATCTTTATTCATATCTGACGGTAATCATAAAATGATTAATAGCTGCACATTTTAATGCATTTGTTCGGTGCATCGACCTCTTGTCTAGAATATCTCGGGTGAGACAGTAAATACCCGTATTAATTAAACACACGATTTCAAGTAGGTTAGGTGGGCCTGATACTAACCTACTGTAAAAACTTTGCATAGCCACAGAGACAAGCACAGTCAGCGTAACTTTAACACTTTAATCACCTCGTATCAGACCCTTTTACGATAAATACCGGAAATTCGTAGGTGACATGAACACAAATTTTGTTGAATTTCATAACTTTGAGATGAGTAAATTTTGTGGTTGCTTCTAAAATTATCAAAATTGAATACAGTCGTGTTCAACAAAGACATTTAAAATCGGAAATTACGACATTTCATTTTTTTCATGAGCAATACTATTGGTAAGGGCTGTCTTATTCGATAGTTCTGCACTTTACCGGCCAGTTTCAAGCCAATTTACGTATATGATTTTGCTTGTCACTGTATATGTCCATCACGGATTTAGAAATTACACCAAGTTTATCATATTGATAGATACCCTCGCCTCTAGGAGCGTCCTTTTGGTAGTAATTTCCCCACCCATCAGTCCGCTCGATCAAACAATCAAACATTCATTCGCGTTTTGCCGGTCCCTATAATGGTATTTCGACTGCAGCTAGAACACGTCCTGTTGTCTTTATCTACCAAATATAGTAACAAAGAAATATTTTGTTCAATGTCGATTTCATGTCACATTAATTTTCTTCACTTTGTGGGGTTTGTTTAGTGATGGAAAATAAGTTTTATTTTTGTGTTTACATTTTTATAAATATAAATGAATCAATTCTAAGCTGCAGTATAAAAACAATATAAGGTCAATGTAAAAAAAATATCAACTTTTTTGTATTCGGTACGAAACTGTTGAAGGTCTCGATAAACCTCGCCTTTCCCCAGGTTCTAAGCCACATACGAAAAAGTTGATATTTTCTGACATTGACATAATATTGTAAATTTAATTTGTCTATTGGTAGTCTATAGATGTATCAGTAATATTTACTATTTGTGTAAGGGAAGAATAGGCTAGTGTACAATTGTGTTTGAGGGATATACAAAAAGGGAGCGAATTTTGACTCCCACAGGAAATATAGTGAGAGTGAGATATAGTGTCGATCGACTCCAAATGAGCATAGCTCCGAACACATGATACTGTGGATTCATAATTATTCATTTGATAGCAATTTTTATGGATTTCGTGGGTACAGGGGAACCACGAATTTAAATGATCAACGAATTCAAAATTTTCTATTGGAATGTATGCAGACTTTAGCAAAACCACGAAATTAAATATCGACGAAAATTGGTACCCACGAAAATAAATGAATCCACAGTACTAGAGGATTATTTTTCGTGTTAGAATCGTTGCATTCTCCCAACATGGGTTGTGTTTTTAATTAATCACACACAACCGTGGACGGACCGGGCTGGTCGTAGCTCTAGTATGAGAAACTGAGTCCAATTTATCTACTCCTGTGTACCCATTTGGGTTCATTCTACATGACCTTTATGATTTGTTATTTTCAAAACATAATGTTTTGCTGGATTACTAAGAATGTGTGATTTTGTGTAATAAGAAACACTTTCACAAGATAAAGTAATTAATAAGAAATAATCGGTAATTAAAAAAGTAAATTCACTCGAATTCAAAACAAATTTCTCTTAATTATCTTATATTTTTTTTGCAGTTTCATCAGGCAAATTAATGTTTTCAAACTTTACTATAAGGATGTGTGATTCTTTGAAATGTGTAACGCGAAACACTTTCACAAGATAAAGTAATTAATAAGAATTATCGGTAACTTATTCATTATTCACTCGAATTCAAAACAAATTTCTCTTAATTATCTATGTCTTAATTTTTTGCAGTTTCATACAGCAAGTAAATTAATGGTTTCAGACTTACCAATTCTATTCCGGTCTTTTGTGTGCACAAAATTGTACAGTAGGAAAACTGGAGAGTCGAGAACAATTGAAAAGTAGCTGCTCTTCCGATGAGAACAAAGAGAAAGGCAGGAGTTTATTTTACTTCGGTAACCATAATAATAAAAATAAATTTTGAAAACAAATTATATTATTATTATTGGCTTTGAACCAGCTGTCAGTAACTGCGAGTACTCTCAGATCTGTACTTAGTGTCTTTTTGTTATGGGGATGCATAAGTACCCTGCCACGTCCACTCCGGTTTTTGTTAGATGTATTTCTGTTTTGTATCGATCTGACGAGTTAACCCCTTTTCAACTGATTTTTATAGTTTGTTCTTATGTTGTACTGTTACACCACTGTCCCAGGTTAGGTGGAGGGTTGACGCACCTTCAAACTAACCCCGCCACATTCTATATGTGCCTGTCCCGTGTCAAGGAGCCTGTAAATGAGTGGTTGTCGTTTTTTGCTGTTTCTCATATTTGTTTTTCGTTTATTGTTTTGCATAGTTTGTTCTTATGCTGTGCTGTTACACCACTGTCCCAGGTTAGGGGAGGGTTTGGCGCCATCAAACTAGTTTAACCCCGCCACATTCTGCATGTGCCTGTCCCAAGTCAGGAGCCTGTAATTCAGTAGTTGTCGTTTGTTGCTGTGTATCATATTTGTTTTTCGTTCATTATTTTGTACATAAATTAGGCCGTTAATTTTCTCGTTTGAATTGTTTTACATTTGTCAATTCGGGGCCATTTATAGCTGACTATGCGGTATGAGTTTTACTCATTGTTGAAGGCCGTACGGTGACATATAGTTGTTAATTTCTATGTCATTTTGTCTCTTGTGGAGAGTTGTCTCATTGGCAAGCATACCACATCTTCTTATTTTTATATATGAATTTCTGAAATTCTTTGATATTTAAAATACACTTGCAGCATAGTATATTACTTTCATTATTAACCCCAAACATGCATTTAAGTTTGTTACATTTATCATACGATTAATTTCTCGATATCTTCCCTTTTGAAATCTAAGTTTTAGAGTACTACGACTTATTCATTTTCTCTGGTTCTTAAAAATATTATTGATAAAACGATACATAGTTTTTTTCCTCTTAAAAGGTAAACAAAATTTGTATACAAAACAAATTATTTAACTGTTAAAAATTTTATTAATTTTTTTTAACAATTATTGGTTTTAGATCGTCTCCATTATTTTGCAATAATGCATTGCGGTCTTTTCAATTTGTTCGCCTTACATACTCATGTCCAAAGAAGGTCCGTTCGATTTTGCCTTAATGAATTAGTTCTTTAGTTTTCTTGTATTTCAATCTATTTTGTTTGATATTTATTTTCTTTTGTCTAGATTCGTCGGTGCATTACATTTGCGCGCAGTTTTTGATTACATTTGCGCGCGTTCTTTTACAGGTAAACTCGGGTAAATACAGGTAGGTTATACTTATTTGTTTATTTAACTATTATTTTCTAGCAGGATAAGTCTGTTTTATTGTGCACAGGCACTTAGTCTTGGAAATATATACAGATCATAATGTAAAAATATAGTAAATATAAAAATAATAAAATGCTTCGCTGAGCACAGCTGGATACGACCACAGAGGTCCAACCCTGAACAGTTGGGGCGAAAATGGACACAATATTCGCGCTTGATACAGGTCTGAATTTGGATTGTAATTAAATATTTGACACATAATAGGTTTCTGACACCGAATAACTGTAGTCAAAGAACCTAGAATTGGTTATATGATTTGAATTTATATTCAATTTTTTGCTTTTGTGCAATACACTATGCTGTTGCGAATTGACCCCCCCTTTTTTTTGCTTTTGTGAAATACACTATGCTTTTGCATATTTTTACTTCTCCCCCCCCCCTTTTTTTGTATATTTTTTTTAGAATTAAATATGAAAGATATATAATTTAAATTTACAGATATGTTCCAAATTCATGATAACTATAGTCATATTTATTATGAATTATCTTTATTTTACCTTTGTTACCTGTAAAATGAATGCGCGCAAATGTAATCAAAAGCTGCGCGCAAAAAGTTTAATCCCCAAATGCGCGCAAATGTAATGCGCCCGAATTCGTACATACACGGAGTTTAATTGAGGTCGGTACGTTAGAAACTTGTTGGAATATCAACTTATCAAAATTCTACGCAAATCTCATATATAGATATAAGAAGATGTGGTATGAGTGCCAATGAGACAACTCTCCATCCAAGTCAAAATTTATAAAAGTAAACCATTATAGGTCAAAGTACGGTCTTCAACACGGAGCCTTGGCTCACACCAGCTATTAAGGGCCCCAAAAATTACTAGTGTTAAACCATTCAAACGGGAAAACCAACGGTCTAATCTATATAAAAAACGAGAAACGAGAAACACTTATGAACCACATCAACAAACAGCCTGCTTTTATTTTCTTTCAAAGGAAAATGATAACATATAATTTGAAAACTCCGTTTTTATGTCATTATTTGTTTTCATTGTTTCTGTTCACAAGAAACTTTCCTTACGAGCTTATAATCAAGAAAAGTGTAAATTCGGAATACGTGGCAAACGTTTAAGAGTCCCATTTTAAAGGGCGATAAATTTTGTATCCAGTTTGCCCACTGGTTATTTACAATCATATCGCTTTTCCACCTTGGCCATTCTACTGTAGGCAGTAGATTCTAATGCGCAGGGATTCAAGAAAATCAACTGGTGGAATGACCCCTCCCCCTTTTCCACTTTTAAACTACATCATTCGCTTTTAATTAATAAATTGCCAATTTATATTAAATATGGTACAAAGGTATATATAAATTAATTAATATTAATTTTTACTAACTAATACATTTTGAAGGTGACATTTCATATTTCTGTTATGAAAGCCAAGTTAAATTATGACAATATCCGTCCCTATGTTTATTAAAAAAAAAAAATTAACACCGAGCTTGTACTATTTTTACGGGAAGTGTGTACCGTAAATTGTCAGGTCAATCAAGCATTACTGCTAATGTCCCTTTAAAAGTTTGACTGACAATAGTTTTTTTTTTGTTTTGACATATTTTCTTACGTATCAAAATAGCTACAAAATACTTCATATAACATATGGAATACCTGATATAGAAAGCATGTGATTTTTTGTTATATATATTACTTATAAATTTTGTCATATTTAGAAAAGGTTATTTTGTCATATTTCAGTATTCATACCATAGGACATGTTCCTTAACTTTTGTCGAATTATTTTGATGATTCAACACATCAAGAAGAAAAAAGCATGCTTTATCTACATATCAATGGTAAAATATACATGCAATTATCAGTAAATATGTTTTAAAATCAAATGACATATTTTCTTGTAGATTGATTAATATCCAGAAACAAATATGACAATCATATTCAGTTAAGAGTTGAAATGAAACAAAAAACTTTTTTGGCAAAAGAGATTGATAACTTTGTCTGCCCAAAGCGTGGTGTATTTTTCAAAATATGACCGCACGTTGGATGTTTGTATATCTAATTCTAAGAAACCATGGTCAACCCCTTTATATGAGGATTCGAGAAATCAGAGGTGCTATCTAAACTTGAGCGAACTAGTATCGTCTTCAAATTCATCTTAACAAATATACCAAACAAGTCTGGTTCGCTCGCTTGAAATATCGAAGATTTTCAAACATATTGGAACAGATTGAATAAGTGGATTCAAATTTTTTTGTTTGTTCTTTTGAAATCACTGAGGAGTCACTTTCGTCCTAGATTTTCCGTGGCTCTTATTTATGTTAAAGCAGTTTCAAATACATTATAATAATTATAGAATTGAATGCTTTTTTTTTTTAAATTTATACCGTATGAAAGCAAGTTACCATTACATTTTGCACGAAGCGCTTTTTGCTTAAATGTGATGGTCACCTGCTTTCATTTTGTTAAAATTTTCAAAAACACAGTATTCAATTATCATATTTACAGATTTTCGAAATAAAAAAAATATAAATACGTTATTCATATTTTAAATCTGAAAGTAAAACTTTAAACACGAAATTTCGACAAAAATTGTCTGATGAACGTAGGATCATTCGACATGAAATCAATGTATATGTTACATAGCTGAAATTGGCATATGAAAGATGTCGATTTCAAAGTAGATAGCTCGTAAAACATTAAGCAAATTTCGATATTATCGTACATGTATATCATTCGATTTGGATAACAATTTATTGTAATATATTTATATCAATTATCCACCTGTCAAGTTATATTCTAAACTACTTTTTTCAAATGAACAAAATATGCTATTTTTAAAAGCATAATCGTTTGCACAAAGTACACGAAAGTGGTGATTAAGTAGGTAGGCGAAGCTAATAATTCTGTTATCTTCGGTTGACTTCATACGGCATGGGTTTTTTTCATACGACATGGGTTGTTTTCAAACGAAATAAAAGCATATGAGAGAATCAAAAGATTCGTCTTTCAGCCATGAAAAGAATTGCACACATAGGCTGTAAAAATAGTTAATTGAAGAAATGTCCGACAGAAAATAAGAATGTTCAATTACTATAAATGTGATCGCTGAACACATTAGCTAGTGTAGGAAGTTATTTTGGCCTCTACAAACCTTTTTTTCATTTAGACAGTTTTTGTTTTATTAAATGAACAGCCCATGCCCTGAAAATGGTATCAGTTACTGTAGCTTGTCAAGATTGATTTTCAAAATAAATACTAAACAATATTATTTGCGAACCTGTCAAATTCAGTGAAATATTCTATTGATTATTTTGTATTTTAGTTCACAAAAAAAACCTACTCCTTTCGGAAAAAGTAATGAGGTTGAACGACAGCAAATGCGTAAATAAATGTCGTAACTGTTACACAGACAAATTGAACGTCTAATGAATTTTTTTAAATGCATTAAGATCAATAGCGTCTCATAAACAATGATTTACACAGACAATAATTACATAGTTAAACAAATGACATCTGTTTTCTTCATGTGAGGTTAATTTGCCACCTTACCGTGAAAACAAGATTTTGTATAAAAAAGGAAACATATAAATCGTACAAAAAGTGTACTATAGGTGTTTTATATTTAATTTATTGTCTCTTTTCACACACACAAACAAATCTGTACAAATATGCAGAAGTTTATCTGCTTACGTTTTTATATATACTGGTTGCTATACATTTTATTTGCAATAAGGTAATATACAAAGTATAGTTTACATGGTGACATTATTTGCTTACATATAACGTTTTTTTTTCAAAAATAACACAATAATTGTTAATATAAATCAACAAAAAATCTAAATTTGTTTTAACAGAGAATTACTACTTTTCTTTTTTCGTGTTTTCAAACAAAGCATGTTTGTCAATAAAATCCACTTTTGAAATTTCTACCAATCTTATTAAAATATAGATCTCTGATTTCGTTATCCTCATATGTATATATATATGATGTTTAATATGTTATAAGTTTTGCATTGTGTATATATTTGTATTGTAATGTTTATATATGCCTTTAACCCCTAAGGGTATAAATGTGCATTTCATTAATAAATATAATACGAGCATGTGAGTTGTGATAGATCTTAATTTTAATCAGAATGAAATTTCTCAGTACCTCTAAAACCAAATTCATTAACACAGGAATGGAATAATGTCAACGGATCTGTGTTTCAAGTCAACAGACAAAAACTAGTATCTTTTTTTCAGAGATACGACACTGTTAAATATAACACGCAATGTCAACATACCCAAAATATAATTAAAATTGAACCCCCAGATACTTGTTCAACACAAGAAAAACCCTGATATTAAAAATCTGACATCTTCAGTTAAAAGCAACTGTTACTTAACCTCTAATGTTTTTATGTTTGTAATATTCATTACTTTTCCTGATGTTGTCAATAAGTTCTGTTATTATGAATCAGCGCTCTTTCTTGAGTGCTTATTATTTGTTTACCACTTTGTTGATCGATGCTTTTTTTCATGGTAATTTATTAGACCTCAAGGATATTACTGTTCGCTTAATTAACATGTCTACGTCGGCTCTTCATTAGAAATATCTGAACCTTTTCGACTTTTTTGTTTCGGTTTTCAGGTTTGTTCAGTTGTATATGTACCATACGTCCACATTATGTTTGAAGCGATTCCATGATTTAAAAGAAGAGGTGTTCTAAAGGTCATTTTGGCTTTCTTGAATTTAATTTTAATAAAAAAAAAAATGAAAATAGATCAACCAATAACATGTATATCAATTTTGATCTATTTGCTTTAATTTTCAGTTTGGCAAGCCTCTCTAAAGTTTGACATTTCTAAATATTTACAGAAATATGGTATGATGTTCCTCATTCCTAAACGTTTGGCCTTTCAATTTCCTTATCGTCCTAAACATGCATGAAATATTTGCTACTGAAGGTTAAGCAACTAACAATCAATCAATTTTCTTATTTATCTCGAACGAACCTGATAAAAGAGTTTTTTTTAGAAACAAATGTCGTGTAGACAAAATTGTTAGCTATTTGCTGGGGCTTTTATTTTTATTTGCATTGCAAGAGATATAATGCATTTACCAAATAGATACTTAAGCTCCTTCGGACATGATTAAGATCTTCACTGTTAAATCAAACAGTTTCAATTGTCGGTCCCAGACTTCTGATAGTTATTGTCATAAAAGGCGTCTTTAAACGCCATTACTCTGTTTGGAAATCGTAACTGATAAACTCATTCTCTTGTCTGAGCATGAAATGTTTATCGATATTAAAGTGGTTAACTTTTTTTCTGAATGACGGGAAAAACAATTACGCAAAGTAGACAAACTATTTTAACAAACAATTCCTTTTGAACGCTTAACCTGTCCTTCATCCCAGACGCCAAGGTCAGGTTTAGACGTGACGGAGGGTGCAATTGCACGCTGGGATCGATGGACATTAATATACACTTAAATCTACTTGAGACAGAAACTTTTGAAAAACAATTACAATTCTTCTATTGTAATTAAATAATAGTTGAATATACAGACGTCTGCTTACAAAATAAGATCGAAAGTGTGTCTTTGAATAGCAATTTATTTATCTGTGAATGCAAGAATCCGTCTCGAGAAGTAATTGGTCTGCAAAACAAATTTCCAACTTCAGCACTTTAAGCATGCATTTAATGGGTTTTTATGGAATTAATGATGTTAAGCCACAGACAGTGTACATTCACAGGTCTGAAGAAAGTTTCAAAAGACGGTTATCCATTCAATAAAGCTATAAATATATTTCTAAGCTAAATTCTCTAGTAAACAGCTTATGATGTTGGTATAAGAGATCGAGCTAACGACATTAAAGTTGTTGACTTTTGGTGTATTTTTGCTTGAATTGAATTTGTTTTATTCATAGTCTGTACTTGACTCACACTGCATTCATAATAACTGAAATACATGATTGACTGCAAAATGATATTTCCAAAGACGAAAATTCATTGATATGCACATGCAAATCACTAAAAATTAGCTTGTAAAAATCACAAATAAAAAAATTCTTACAAAATCTTGTGCAATGAATTTTAAAGTATGATTGATTGATTGTTGGTTGCTTAACGTCCAGTGGATTTTATTTTAAAGTATGCATTCGCGTTATTCATTTCTTGCAACTGTTAAGCTGGTTTGGACTAATCACTCAATTGGGTTATAATATCCCATTTAGGATAAAATACCCAATTTGGGATATAACTCTACTGTGCAAAAAGATGGGTTTTTTTTTTATTTTCTTATTTAAGAGAAAATATTACAAAATACAACTTTTGGTTAGCAACTTTTCTGAATACGTTGTTCACGAGTTTGATCCCTTAGAAGATGCTGTTTTTCAGAGTATCAGAGGAATTAATCTAGCAACTTATTTATTTTCTGGAAACGTCGTTAACCAAAAGTTGCTACTATTGACCTGACCAAATGCACTTTTCAATATGTTTTGCTAAATTCAAAAATAACGGTCTAAATTTATATCCTATTTCGGCTATAATACCACAAATGGGTTATAATCCTTTTGGTGATTGATTCCAACCTGCTTAGAGCAGTTGTTTATGGCAGTGCCTAAATAACTTGTTAATTATTGTCTTTTCTAGATGACATATACAATTGATTGATTTTTAAACATTGTTGTATTTATCAAATACTGTGAACAGTATTTATTTGAAATTGCGTTTAAAATATTGTTTAAAGTACTGTAAATTAGTCGTCTATATTTTATATTTAAAGACCATAGAAAAAGAGGAAAACAACACAGAATATATAGAAGTTTTTTTCTAACGATACATAATAAATAACCGCATTTCAAGGTTTAAACTATAATTTGTTACCTATTTTGACATCGGACTCAGACTTCTTTTTAACTGAGTTTTACTGTGCGTATTGCTATGTGTTTCTTTATACTACATTGGCTAGAGGTATAGGGGGAGGGTTGAGATCTCACAAAACATGTTTAACCCCGCCGCATTTTTGCGCCTGTCCCAAGTCAGGAGCCGCTGGCCTTTGTTAGTCCAGTGTGTTTTTTAATTTTAGTTCATTTATATGTTTTGGAGTTTAGTGTGACGTCCATTTTCACTGAACTAGCACACAGTTTTAGTTAGGGGCCAGCTGAGGACCACCTCCGGGTGCGGGATTTTCTCGCTGCATTGAAGACCCATTGGTGGCCTTCAGCTGTTGTCTGCTCTTTGGTCGGGTTGTTGTCTCTTTGACATATTCCCCATTTCCATTCTCAATTTTAATTAATTCTTAACATTTCTGTACAAAATGCTGATCTACAGAGAGATGCATTGACTTCTTTGTTGGTTTCTCGCTATTTAACATGCCTATTAGTCATATAAAGTCGGTAGAAAAAGTATCAAAGATAGGTGTACACTTTACGGGTTTACAACATAGTACAACGTACGTTACATTTCTATTTTGGCTAAGAGTAAGATTCGCCCACAAACAATACAAATGTTAATTGCTCTTTGAGATTAACATTCAAAAGCTCTTTGGCGTGCGCTGCAATCAATAAAGGGCGGACGAAACATAGGATACATGTGATACTATTTTGGCAGGTTTCACAACTCTCAAGGTCGCGTATTTCTAAGTACATTTATACTTACAAATGGGAAAGCACAATTTGAAAGTTCACAGATTATACTGTAGATATGATGTATAAATTTAAAAATGGTCAAATGAAAGAAAACAAATATGAAGTAGAAAAATTAAAGCCGACCGTTTCAGATCCTCTTAAGCAGTCAAAGTCGTTAAACATTACCATTGTAGTAGCACTAGTAGTAGTAGTAGTCTACTAGATTTATAATAGACGTCTGCATGTCATTGATACAGATCAGTAGTAGTAGTAGTAGATTTATAATAAGATGTCTGAATGTCATTGATACAGATCAGTAGTAGTAGTAGTAGTAGATTTATGATAGACGTCTGAATGTCATTGATACAGATCAGTAGTAGTAGTAGTAGTAGTAGTAGTAGTATATTTATAATAGACGTCTGAATGTCATTGCTACAGATCAGTAGTAGTAGATGTCATTGATGCAGATCTAAAATTAAAATTAAAATGCATACGCATTTTCAAAACAAATTGCTTTACGGGATCTTTTGAGTTGCTATAAACATGTGTAAAGTTTTCTTTAACGGCCAACAATGTTGCATGGCTTCGTATTTATAAACTCATAATAAATGGATGTCCACATAAAGGCTGCTTCTACACCACCCGGTCTGTCAAAAAGGAATATCTACTGCCACTATAAACTAAGTTTTAACTGCAGTAATTCTGATTGTCTTATTTCTCAAAGGACGACAAAAACAAATGAATGACTTCTAATCACTGTATTAATACAAATGGAATTATATAAATATAGTAAGCATAAAGATGAGTAAAGGAAGATATGGGATAAATATAAAGAGATCTTAAAGTCAATTTACATATTTCTTGGTGTAGAAATTGTACACCGAGGTAGAATCTCATCATTTCACCTCCCCACAGCGGGCGTCTTTTGACTGTGTGGGACATATTCATAAATACAAATACTCAACCGCTCAGAAGGGGAGCTTTAAAGCAGATGCCTCGTGCAAGAAAAGTCCGAAGCTCTCGATACGTTAAACCCTTGCATAAATTATTGTGTTATTTTCATTCTCTAGCACTGGTATGATAAGACTGACGGTAGACTGTTAGTTCACGTTGGAATCAACAGCTCAGTTTGAAGTCAGTAAGAAACTAAGATTCCAAACTCCCTCAGGCAACGTTGAACTAAGACGAATTTGACTACTATTCTTTGTAAGTTCCTTTTGGTCGCCCATGTACGCAAGTACTTAAACATCTTTGGCTTTTGCAAGTTTTGTGTTAGACAGTTACTGATGAAGGTTAATACAAAAAGTTCTTTAGACGCATCAAATTTATAAAGTGCTATTTTCATTTTTGCTACAACTCTTTGTGAGGTCCGTAGGTTGCCTGTTGCAACACAAACTTTCTGTCCTATCCAATATATCCCTTTTCGGAGTGGCAATCGAATTTCCCCACCCTTTAGTTTAATCAGCCCACGTTGCCATACCTACCGATTAGTTTTTAACAATAATTTGTTCTCGAATTGAACATGACAGTGAATGAAATATTAGTCACTGGACGTTCAGCAAATAAAAATCAAATTAGTTTTCCAAATTTAGGCAAATTAGGCCCCAATCGCGCCCTGTGCCATTTTGACATCATCAAGGAAGTTTTCATAGGCAATATATAGTCCTGAATGTCACTTTTCATAAAACGTCTGCAACCGTATGACTTTTAAATCAATAAAGGAAAAGCAATGATTTATAAGTAGTTTACGGTTGCAAAATCCTTCCTACCAATTTACTGCATTGCATGAACAAAAGAACTTAAATATTCACAAAGAAACATTGATGGATTGTTAGTGTTTAACGCCATTTTTAACACTCTTGGCTATAGGTGAAGGAAGTCTGAGTGTCTGGAGAGAACCATCGATCTTTGGCAGCAAACTGACAATCCTAGTCAATTAAGATTAGAATCGAACGCACCTGTCATAATCGAGGTTTCAACTCACAACCTCAGAGTAACAGGGAAGTGATATTGTGAATGAAATACTTAGATCACTTGTCCACCGAGGCCCCCGCAAAGAAACTGATTCAATAATTCAAAGAAAAGTCATTTACACAATGATGAGGTTTTTTTCATGGTCAAATCAAATATAAACCGAGATACGGAAAAAGAAGCAGTTGGTCATGACTATAAGTTTTTCGTCAGTTGATTGATTGTTGTTTGCTTATCACCCAGGGGGAAATATTTCATGCATGTTCAGGACGAGAACAAGTTAATAATAAATGCAATAGGGGTGTTACGGAATACCGGAAGCCAAATTTTGAATACCACCGGAAAAAGAGGTTACAGTGGGGATAGAAATTTAGCCTTGCATTAGGCCACATACGAACCCCTCAAAGAGGTTTTGCATGGGTTCAGACAGTGTGACACTCTCTCTACACAAGGCATCGGATTTAACGTCCTAATTCCGACCGGACGTGGCTAAGAGTTTTACATCTTGTACAACCAAAAAGAATGCCCCTCTTTGGCAAGGGTTTTACGGCCGGTCGGAAGAAGACAAAAAATGACCATACTTCTATCCCCAAGTCACCCTTGTGAATACACCTCTAGTTATGGTTAATGTAGTAAGCAATCCGCAACCATTCAATCAATACTACCAAACCGTCAAATGCTAAACTCATTGACTCAAAAACTCTAAAGTACTAAGTCTTAATTAATGATTGCTTACGGTATTCAATTTAATCTATCACAATCTATGTAATTGCCGTATGTAAATCCTTATTTTAATGATTAAAAGATAGATCGAAATCTAAAAATTCGTAAAGCATTTTCATAAACGTGCATGGTCTGTATCGAAATGCATTTACTTGTCTACTAGAGCAAATAATTTGCAGACCTTCGCGCAATAAATAACACAATAAAATAAAATGTATCTTAATAAAAAAAAATGGTTTGAATGATTTTTAAAGCCTTTAACATTATAAAGTAAGACTCATTGAATGGACAATACCACATTTACGATGGTTCTTTCCCCAATTACATTATACAAAAGAGTCGGAGAAAAACTGTTTTATAAGCATGACAAACAGTTAAAATCCTTCCAGTTTTGACGCTATTCTAGAATACTATTGTATAACATTAACTTTTTTATTGATAAAAACACATAATTACAACTGATTGACAAATTCTCAATTATTTCCTCATTAGCTGGTGTTTTCTGGTGTTTTGTAACCTGTCATATTTTTATTTTGTACTTCCTAGATATATAATATAAAACAAGGAATAATACGTATACTAATGACATCATTGTGTAACGAAAATCATCGTCTTTTTTTTCGAGCACAGTGGATTTTTTTTTTAAACCAAGTTCGGTTCAATTGGTAAATCGGTCATAATACTTGCATGCGTATAACTGTTTGTAAACAAGTACAAACTTTAATCTTGCGATTGCATTGTTGCATTGTGAAACGGTGTGACGAGATTCTGTACTAGGAGTAATAATATCCCGTAGCATTGTCAAGAGTGGCCTATATTGTTAAATGGCCGCTTATGGCCTAAATTGAGCCTTTTCGTACTGTTTGAAAACTCCCAAGGAATATCTATAACAGTTTTTGCATGTATAATTTTTACATGGTGGAGTGTTCGGATGATCCCGATTTTTTTTTAAAACTATAGCAAGCTTTTTAAAACACAGCATTCTCGGAAAAGTGCGAAACCGACCGAATTAGTATAATTATGTTATTTTGTTTATTAACATACTATTATTAAGGCTAATGAAGAGATGGCCACTCCTCATGATAGACATGATTATATGAATGTAAGCGTTTCACTTTTATTGCTAAAATATGCATTACCATGACTCCATATACGCGATTTCTTTTTAGATTTTAATAAAATTCTAGCAAGGTGTGTTTGATAAGAACACACAAGCAGTGTATTTAAATTAATGAAAGTCTTGGATCTTTCAAAACTAACCATTCATCTCTACTTCCGCAATAAAAAACAACCATGTTTACTTTCTGAACAAAAACAAGGCATTAAAAGAAAATAAATTGCTTACAAACAACGAATATCGGTTCTAGCTGATTACGTTGAGAGCCAGTTATTATATTGCTCGTCGAAGACCAAGCACTCCAGCTTTAACATTCTCTTGGTTTATCGTCATTGTAAAGGTGTACTGACAAGGTTTATTTTTACATTCAAGCAAGGCATGGTATTATTGAGTTTCCCATACACAGTACGATTTTTATCGAGTTTCACCTAGATAATACGGTTTTTTATTGATGTTTTCTTAGACACTGTAGTTTTTATCGAATTTTCTCCACAAAAGTAGGAGCACCGCCTCTCCCATGCGTTTTTTTTTTACTAAAATAAAGGCTAGTATTATGTTATACATGAAACCATGCATGAAATCTATACATGTCGAATGAGAGAAGTTACTTTATTTATAGTTTGAGGAAGTGCTTTTTATTAAAGGGGTTTTGATTTGTGGTTGAATCTCTGATATATAATACAAATTTATATCAAATCTGCACTCAATCTTTGAATTAATTGTTTGATAAATAGTAAAGCATATCACGTAACCTTCAATAATTAGTACAGTATGAAAAAAACATGAATGACTGCTGTTTGCCTAACGTCCAGCTGTCATTATATAATTGATATCCAAGACAGAAAAAAAATCCAATACAACAATAAGGGAGGTTCTTTAAGTGAAGGGCGGGAAATTTAGACTGCCAAAGGAAATAGAGGGTATGTTAGATAGAAACAGAAAATTTCCTCGCTTATAAGTCACGTATAGACCCTTTAAAGCAAGCCTTCTATCAGGGAGTGTAGAGCACCAACGCGTGACAGCCAATAACCCGTCCGATACTGAACGGACTTTCGTACGAAACATATGCTTTCCACCTTCTTATTTAAAGTGAATATGGACCGTATTTTACAACTTAAATTGAAGCTACACTGTTTTACCTACATTTTGAAATAACTGCTATTATTGGTGACAAAGCCGACATTGAAATACAAAGTATTGAGAAAAAATAACCAATATGTATGCACCAGATGCGCACGACAATTAATGTCTCTTCAGTGATGCCCGAGGCCGAAATATTTGAAAATCCAAAACCTAATAAAAACGTTCGAAGAGCTGATCAAAACAAAAAGGGCCTATAAAGTATAGCCAAATCCAGAACAAGGAATCAGAGCTTTGCATGAGGGAGATATATTCCATGATTTGAAATGATCTCAACATTTTTTATAATAGCGAATTTCAATCTAACAATATCTGTATTTTCATGCTGATTGGAATGTCGGTTTGTTCCCCTTCCTGTTATATGCTTCTTGTGTTAAATTCATTTACAGATCTGATACCAAAAACAATCGACGAAATAAACGTCATTTCAGAGTTTCGTTTGATTCTATGGGTAACCTCATACTTCCTTTTTTTACACGAAAATTGACAAGACACTTCCTAACCCTACACCGACTTATATACATACTAAACAACTTTCAGAAACCTGAAACTATACTTACACATTCTTACCCTGGTACAGGTAAACTTAGACCTAATTCTAATGTCATAAATTGTCGTGTACTATTCCTTACATTAAAGATTCAAATATAGAATTACTAATTGATTTTTCTGCATTTATAAACATTAAAGTAAAGTTTTGATGAATGATGCATGTGATTAATGCTAAATTTGGGAAAATAGTTTTACGATATGGTCTGGTTGTCCCTGATCAAGTCAAAATACAATCAAACAGGATTTCGTTTTTACTACTGAAATACGCTACAGTTAACTACCTATATCCGCAATAAATATATATTAAAACTCCAATTTATAGATTAAATTTTTTAGTCAATCATTTTTTAGTAAATCAGCCTTATTCTCGTATAAATCAATCTGAAATATTTTTTTTTTTTACATTTCAAAAAAGTTGTTTTTATTTGAGTTCTCATTGACAATTTTTTTAGATTGCCCTTTTACATTATTTCAGAGAAGTTTCAATACAGATTTGGTATACGAAGTCAATATTTATACTAATAATAAATTCTTACCTTCAACAATGGGTTGAAGAATAAATATCCATATCCAAATGAAATCCGATATTTTTTCTCTCATTTCTTCATTCATTCATGTTAAAAGTTTACTCAATTTTTCACATGTAAGAAAAACCATATTGCAACTAAATACAAGTTACAAGATATTTATGTTATTTGTTAAATCACATGACGGGGCGGGGTGAAGGGGTGGGGCATCGCACCTGTACTCAAGGAAGTGTTACATCTATGATCAACATTTGCATAAGTAACTCTGTGAACCGTTGTATCGATTGCGCCATTAATTAGTCAACTATTCTACACCTCATGCACACTGTCGATCGAAATTCTACATTTACACGACTTTAAAGAATACGCTAGAATTAAATTAAACTACGATAAATCGACTAAATAAAACTCCGAAAGATAAACGGAATGACTTTAAATAAATGTGTCATTGGTATATTCCATAGAATAACATATTATGTATATTTGAATGTACTAGAAAATATATATTTTAGCATAAAAATCAACTTTGATTCAGCGAAGATATGTATTTTGTGTTTCACGCTCGGCAATAAAGTAAGAACCATGTAACCATGTTTGATGCCTGCACCTAGTCGGGCTATCTAGACCATGTGTTGTTTGTTGTATTTGTCTGTGCACCTATTTTTTCACTAGGATTCAGGTGTTGGGGGTTGATATGATCTGGTGTACTGTCCAGTTATATTTGTGAGTCTTTTTATCCTTTTTATTTATAATATAGGGTAAGGAAACTGAATTTGCAATATAATTAAAGAGAATAGACTTTGTAATCAAGAATTAAAGAGATAGAATTTGAAATCAAGAATTCGGAGATTAACTATGTTTTTTTAAAGCCAAATGCCCCTTATATTTACTATAAATACAACTGCTGGAATGGTATGTATAATAAGTACCAACCTGTTTACGTCTGTTTATATAGTTCATACGTGTTTCTCGTTTCTCGTTTTTATATAGATTAGACCGTTGGTTTTTCCGTTTGAATGGTTTTACACTAGTAATGTTTTGGGGCCCTTTATAGCTTGCTGTTCGGTGTGAGCCAATGATCCGTGTTGAAGGCCGTAAATTGACCTATAATGGTTTACTTTTATAAATTGTAACTTGGATGGAGAGTTGTCTCATTGGCACTCATACCACATCTTCCTATATCTATTAGACACTTTCTATCCCATTGTCCACAAAGTAAACAAAGCAAA
This sequence comes from Mytilus californianus, assembly GCF_021869535.1. Taxonomy (NCBI): domain Eukaryota; kingdom Metazoa; phylum Mollusca; class Bivalvia; order Mytilida; family Mytilidae; genus Mytilus; species Mytilus californianus. The sequence goes on along the minus strand of NW_026262679.1, from coordinate 50,194,206 downwards.
CAAAGAAAATTAATGGTAAATAGGATTTCTTCAAAGCTGTAATCTAAGTTTCCAAGGAAAGCGGGTGAATCATGACGAACATATGAAATATTTCAAATTTACAAATGAGTAAATTTTGAACATCTTACCGTTTTGATAAAAGGCCACAGTGATCTATACATATAAATTTTGACAAACTCCCTTGGTTATACAGCGACCGACACCCCCAAAATATGCAGAAAAGTAGTTTCACTCAGCTTGCCTGTTTTCATGTCTTTCTGTATACAATGGCCTTTCTTTTTGAAAACTCACATTGAAAGTATTTAAGGGCTGTTCATTTCATCAAATTTTAGTACATAACTAAAAGAATAATATGAAATTTATTTGTAATTTGTTTTTGAAACCATTTCTATAGAATGCACTCCATAATTATTACAAAGAGGACTAATGCAATAAATACTTTGAGAGTTAGAGAATATGACAATTTTATCAGAATTATCTTATATGCACAGACCAGACAGTTTAAAGTAAATTACCCATTCCATCATATCATACCTTTGAAATCTAAAAATTGAAATATCCAACATTATTTGTCGAGGAGTACAACTTTTGAAATTGTAATACTCACATTTTATGTGCAAGTCCTTTGTAAATGGTTAAATATAGTAGCAGACGTAAACTAAAATCTTTACAATGTTACCGGCAGGTTTTATCGATTGTCTAATCGCATACAGTGTTTACTACAAATTGTGACCTACAAACGTATTTACTACAATATATATCATGGATTGGAGAGTTGCCAATCATTGAATAACAATAACACGTCGAACAGACTAAACAGTTACAAATAGCATACGTGTGAAAATACCAGCCCGACATAAAACATTCACCAATTATGTAACAGCATACAATGGAAGCTTTATGTTGAAGTCGAACAATTATTATTTTTCGTGGTGCATATTTATAATATAAAATTTCAATGCAGTGTAAAAAGTCATTGGCGATAGAGATTTTCTCAAATATCAAAAGAATTTAATAATTATCGTTACAGATGCGTACGAACATGTACTGTAGGAAAATATGGATTGTATTAGAAGATTCTATATTATTACAGGGGAGAAAAATAAACGTTGTCAAAAGTAAATATAGAAGTAGAACTTAAAAAGCGAAGCATGGGGATGCATAGAACTTCCTTTCATTATAAAAGTACAGCTGTTTTTTCTCCTAAATTCTATATTACATAATTTCGGTCTAGTTATGCTTTTATCAATACAGTTAAGATAAAAAGAAAAGGAGATAAAAAAATCTATTTCATCTAGCAAATTGATTCTTTTATTCATAGGTTTTTTTAACTATTCTTTCTGACGACTTTCCGCCAATACTGTCTGCGTGTTTTAAGTCTGAGAGTTATTTGAAGTATAAGTTTTTTCCCCTTCTATCACCATTACAATATATCATTATTCAGTTATTAGAAAAGACATATCTTGAAGAACAAAGAATCAGAAAGTGGGAACAAGACTGTCGACCTAAAACTGTTGACTTATAACGATTTGAGAAATAACAGCATTATTACTTATTGAATTGAGGGAAACAAAAGATGATCTTTGAGCTAAAGACGATAGAATAAATGTTCTCCCCTGCAAAGACACAAGTTAACTCTTATTGTTAATAATGAAGACTATTTGTTCTATATCTATAGGATGTCGCTAAATAAACCACCTAATACAAATACGTTTATAACTTGTAAGGACTGTAGATATTCGAGCATATGAACACATACCATTGCACTATATGGAAATATTAAATGAGATGTGGTATGATTGCCAATGAGACAACAATCAACCGAAATACATATGACGTGAATATAAGCAAGTATAAGTCACTAGATCACAAGCTTACTTTATGAAGTGTTTTAAGTATTGAGGCTGACATCTTCATCTGCCATTGTAGCAGAGGTTCCAAATAAACAGTTCAGTACTCGCTTTATAAAACAAGTTTAACCGTACAAACATGAGATACATAGAGATACTGAAAAAATAAATTAATCACACTAACCAACCATGACTTGACCAATCAAACTTACAGACAGTTCAGTAAGAAAAAAAGACAATGGACTATTCTACCTTAAGCAGGTGGCAAATGATGAATTATTAGGTCTTTCCACTTTTCCGTGGAAAGACCTTTTGCTTTTGTTCTGATTATTTTTTCTTTCTTCCGCCTAATTTTTTTTCTTGCACAGTATTATTGTTTGACAAGATGTCGCTTTGATATTTGGTATATGATATCGAACAGTTTATACGCTTTTAAAACTGACCCTGTTTAACCGAACACTTTTACTTGTAAGATTTATCTCCCCAAACACTGTTTTTCTTGTGGCCACTACTCCTTCTCAACCGTAAAAGAAACCGACAAATTTATTTTACCAAATTGCTCGCTATATCTTCAGGATGTTGAGTTTGGTTTTGACCGAAGCTTTCCGGAGACTCCATATGAGAGCTATTTCCCCTAATGCATTTGTTTTAAGTGTTAGGCATTTGTTACTGGTAAACCATAAGTGATAGAACCTAGGGTCTTTAGATTTGAGGTCCTTGGTTCAACAAAAGAAAATAAGGTCAAGGTCAAAGATCAAGGTCATATTCTAAATTGATTTTGGCTTATTTTCACTTCTTTTCAAAAACCGTATAAGATATTGACAACATATTTTAATTAAATTGTTAGTTGCGACATGTCGTAACACATACATTTTGGTTGAAAGGGTACGTTGACATTTAATGGGAGTTAACGCGTATAATGATATAACTCATTAACCATATATAATAAAGACCTAGGGTCGTTTGATTTGAGGTCCTTAGTTTATGACCTTGAAATTTAGGTCAAGTTAATAGGTAAATGTGACGTTCTAGATTTTGACCTTTGCTTTAACTTCTTATGTATACATGATAACGCCATAAGACTTTGTGCATTAGGTTGCAAGCCATATGACCTTGAAAAAGCCAACCAAAAGTGACCTTGTATAAACCGGAAGAATTTATTTTCTTGTACTTATTTAATGTAAAAGTATATAGAACCATATATTTTAGGAATCAGTGTCAAGTAAACTATCAAATAATACCGGAAACGACATTTTTCAATCCGAAAGTAACAAATTATCTCCCATATTTCAAACAAAAGTGTATAGAAACCATATATTTTTAGGATCGGCGTACAATAAGCTATCATTTGACACTAAAAATGACATTTTAAACCAGATATTAAGATTTTCATATCAAAATATATCGTTTCGGGTGGAAAGATCTTCAATTGTTCTCTGAACAATTGGTTTTTAATTGTATATTATTATTTTTTTGGCTTTAGTCAATTTTGTAGTTCGTTTAAGAACCCATTGAGGTCTATAATGAAATAACTTGAAGCCGATTCGACAAATGTGGTTGATAAGAATTCCTTGCGCTCAGGATTTCTATCTGTGTCACATTGCTTTTATTGCAATGACACCTTTCCTCGTGACAAGGTTTTATTTTAATATTGCAGATATATATTTGATTATCATTAGCTTTTATATATAAACTATATTTTTTCCTTTTTTTCAGCCTGTTAGAGTTGGCATTTGTTACGAAACTGACATTTTTCTGTTTTAAATTGGTGCGAATGGTGTACTTTTCAAATGTGACTAGTGCAGAGAAGTTATATCTATATATTTTGCCTTCATCAATCAAAATCAGATATCAATATATCAACTTTATCTACATTAAGTAACCATATCAGTTTCTAGGCTAGAAATCAAGTGCAGAAAGTTGGGACAGAGCTAGTTAATTTTGGAATACACGCAGTTTCTCTTATTTTGAGACAATGTGCACGAAAATAAACAAAAGTATATCGTTCATCATCAATTTCATTTGAAGTTTACCTGAAATATACTCTGATTGGTCGGGTAGTACCTTGGTAACTACCTTGTTCAATTCTCGGTCTATTTCACGAAATACGCAATCGAGTAAAAATTTTCCTCCGCTCAGGGGATCGTTTAATAGAATTATATATCTTTGAAGACCAAACTTTGTCTTAAAAGTGCTGTAGCTACAAAGCTTTCCATCAGTACAGCTGCGCATTTGGAGTCTCCACTGATCCTCATAGTAAATATACAGATTTTTTTGTATGTAAATTTAAAGCTATATAATTGCCTGCAGAAGCTTAACCACAAACACCTTTTATATAAAAATAAGGAGACGAGGTATTATTGCTAATCAAAAATTTTAAAAGGCTTATAACATCTTAAATTTTCGAACTTTACGAAAAATTAACTTAATACATGAAGTATGTTTTTGTTCTGGATTCAGTGACAGTATTACGTCTTTAAAACTGAAGTGTGGATAGGTATAGTGCCCTTGAAGTCAGAATCAACTTTTAATTCATCAAACGATCAAAACTGTTCAGGGAGTACTTTTTGGATTTATTGCCATTTAATGTTGATTTTTATGAACTTAAATTACATTGAAAAAAAAAAAAGATTATTGCTAAACATGCTAAAGGAAGTGCCATTTAATATGTGGATTTTGCAAGTTTTGGTAAATATTTTTGATCCAGATTTTCTATTATCTTTGTTTTTGCAAGATGAGCAATTCAGACTCCTTGGAGCCTCTAGTTTATTTATACTTTTGTCCAATTTCTACTTTTGGTATTATCCCCTGACATATTGATTAATTGAATAATACTTATATAGGATTTATCGCCTGTTTTGATTTAAATATCAATATTCATCTTTCGCATCACGAAGTTAACGTTTAAAAAGGAATACTTAGTTTTTTTTAAGTTGACATTGGTAATTGGTGTCAATTATTTCTCCACCTACACTTCAGACAGGGTTAAGCACCTTTTAGTTAAAACATTCTAATTTACTTCCGCTTCTCAATACACGCCTATCTAAGATTAATGGAAAATATCTTCATGTTCTTCATTTGTACATCTGTACTGAAAATTATCATTATACTTTAGTGATAAATGTGATGGGCTAGGAAATATGATAAATTACGATGGTAATAATTATGATTATAACACCGTTATTTACAGCTTAACCAGACAACAAACAAATGTTTTAAAAGAGATGATATCACATTTTCTAATTGAACCTCTTCTACATCTGACGATTGAAACATTAGTTTAAACGATGAATGTTTGCTATTTCCTTTCTTTAATAGTTACTTAGTCAGATTTCTTGTGCTAGTATTGAACATTACAAGAACAAAATTTGTTGTTTTTTTTTGTCCCATTGTTTCTTCTCGGTTTTATAATTTTATGGCGCGCAATGTGTTTCACTGTCTCGTGTCCTAACCTTGACCGAACGATGTTTGAAGAATATGTTTTGTAAATGATGCATATTATTTCAGAACTGGAAAAAAAAACACACCACGAGATCATTTTCTATATCCATGGTACACTTGATTTCATTTTCAGAGAAACAATATGTTTAAACAGTTTTACGATACAAAAGTTCTGTTAACATACCAGGCATCAATAGTAAAAAAAAATATTATATAAATTGAAGCTTTCCAAAATAAAGCTCTACCAAATTGAAGCAATAATTGCTCGATTATTAACACCACAACGTCAGATAATAAACCATGCAATCTTTGTATGTACCGATATAACCAGGCCGACCTCGTTCCACCTAGAGCAAAACTGTTGCGGACGAACAACAAGAGATTGGCTACATCAGGGGGGACAAGCTGAGCATGTGTCAAAGTGCAGGGAAAACGGAAGAAGCTCGTTGTAACATTACGAAAAGACAAACAGCCAACGTAACTAAAACCAGAAGGTTGTAGATTGGAAATTCATGACCAAAAGAAACATTTGTTAAATGCTTTTTTTTTTTACCGTAGTTAGAGTTCCCCTCTATTTTCGCATCTCTGAAATACTTTTTGTAAAAGATAGTACTTGTTATCGAGCCAATATATGCGTTCGATATTTTTGTGAGAGTCAACATTCTCAACCTTCCTCTTCTGTAGAGCAATTTTCGTTATTTATTTGAGATTCTGGATGTTTTCATTCGATCGCCACTGACGAATCTCGTGTAGATGAGGCGCGCAAATTTCGTGCTAAGTTGTAAGCTTACATGATTTAAAAAAAACCAAACAAATGTCCCATGAGATTCAAAGGTTATCCATAATTTGTCTGTCTCCAGCCATTTTAAATCCCCATTAGTCAACATTATTCCAATGAAACAAGTTTTTCGTCTGGAAGGAAGATGAGCTTATAAAACAAAACCAAAAGAAATTGTCTCAAATAATTTTTCACCAATGATATAGGACATATATTTTTTCGGCAACTCAATCGACTACTCTGTTACCAAGCCGTCCTTTAGGTGAAACAAATATATTGAAATATGGCTGTATGAACATTTTGACATGAAATGTACGTGCTAAAACAGCATTATCAAACTGGTTTATTGCATTGTTTCGTTCTTTGAAAAGTACTTTATTTGTACCTTTTTCTTGTTGGTTACACGTAAATGCACTGACATATTACATTTTAAGCCATATGAATTTTGTTTTCTCACTCGATAAAACAAGGACGCACTCGTAAAAACTCAAACTGCTCTAAAAAAACACGGACATATAATAATGAATATACTCTCCAAAATGTACTTTTCAATGCAATAACAAGAACTTTTGTACATTGCCCATGTAAGCATTTCCGTTGACATTTGCATTAGTATGTGTATAAAAATGGCTTTAATCTATATTTTGGAATAAAGCATTGTAAGGCTAAATTAAACGCTTTTAAAACAAAATAATGTAGGGTTGATAATAAATTTTTCTCACAAATACTAATTTACCTTCTATGATATTATATATAAGGTTCTGGCATCTTGTTTACGTCTTGCCAGAAAAGAAGTCTGTTTGTTTACATTTTTGATCATATTCACTCGAAAAAACGTGGTCACACTTGTGAAACACCCAATCAAATCACTCAAAAAAACACGATTCCAACCGGACACTATACCTATCGTGAGTTTCAGAGATTAGATTTTTGAAAACTGGTCAATTCTTATTAAAAATCCTTTTACAGTCGTAAAATTAAAAAAGAGATGAGAGTAAACGTCATGAGGGTTTTTAAAAGTTGTTAATATATTTAAAAACCAATTTTTCATCCAAATGAAGAGGTTGTTAAAGGATAGTTTTTGAATAGTTCCCAATCAGAATCCAAAAAAGAATACCTGAGACCGCAACTTTACATCCCACCAGAACCAGATGAGCATTATCTGAAAAGATCTATGAGTACACCAATCCTGAAAAGTTTGGCTTACTAGTTTTAGTGAAAAAGATGAATTGTGGTTTTTTCACAGCAATTCGTACAGCGCAAATATTATGTTGCGCGTGAAACAGTTTCTTCTTTAATTTTTCTTGTATTTTGTCATACATTATACTGTCCGCTGCTTTATTATGTCTCATTCATATATTGTTCTTTTGATTTCCAATTTTGGTTCCTATTTTAACTAACTTTGTTTGGAACGTATCACAGCTAAATTAAATTCTTTCTATACGCCAAAGCCCTGGTACGTCATCAGAGAACGTGGATTGATTAAAACAATAAATTAAGCATTAAACTTCGCGGGCGGAAATCATATTAAACGTACAATTCCTTGCTTGTAATCTTTCTTACTATAAAACTGTAATCAGAAACTAATTGTTACTGCACTAACAAGTGATTCTAAATGATTTACAATACATATGACGACTTAAGTATGGTTTGGTTTAATATTCATCCTATACTTTTAATAAAGACTGAGAAATCGACAGAGATATATCCTATATCCGACATTGGGGGTGGAATTCCAAGTCTATTTGTATATTTTTTAAAGTACATTTGTTTTCAAATAAAGCAAAACAACCCAAATAAATCTAGTAAATTAGATTTTATTAACTACAGGACATGAATCAACAAAACACAAAATATCAAATATAATTTTACTTGCGCAGAACACCTAATAAACATTCGTGCCAGAAACTTTATTCGGTTAATTTTTGATGATTGATTTTATTGTATTAGAACTAGCTATTGCTGTCTGTTAAACAAATCTAAACCGACCGATTTTTATCGTTTCAACGAGAAGACAGTTCCTCGTTTTCTATAACCTTTTACGTCGTGTAAGCAGAGTGCACTTGACAAAATTGACAGAAAACTCATTTTGAACTGGAAACAGTATAGATATGTCAACTATCTTACTTTTATTAATCCTTTGAAAAACAAATGTCTGCATATTTGCACTTGATGGTTTATCCAAGAGAGGAGATCTAACGATGATATAATATAGAAGCTCCACTTCATCTATATTCATCACTAAATTGATTCTCACAATCGTCAATATATACCTACTAACTGAACTTTTATTTTAAAAGAATATTTTCCCACCTGTTACACAGATTCATCAAAATCAGGTGTGGATAAGTACATCTAGATGAAATCAAACGTATCAACCAAAAACAGTCAAGATTTATATTTAAAATCAAGGACGTACGTCAGATTCTTATAATTTAAAAAGTTTCAGCTCTACTAGTACACGTCATATGCCAGTTTTCATTTATTGATCGGTCGGTTGGTCTCTCTTGAACACGTGAGTTATGATTCTTCCTTTGATAACTTCCGCCTCTTTATTCATAAAACTTTAAAAATAACGAAATGATGATTTTCTTTACCGCAACATCGAAATTTGATGCAGCAGCTTTTTTTTAAACCAAAATTGCCATTTATCATCACACAAATCGCTTAGGAAACGAGATAAATGCTTGCAAAATATGAATTGAAAAAAGTGTGCGCTGCGGTAACATACCTCTCACATGTTTCCGTATGTCAATTGCTATGTTTTGATGACGGAAATTTAAGGAAATCACTGACATAATATTCCATGAAACTGAAATGAAATCCAGACAGTGGTTCATTGGGAGTTGCGGATGCAAGGTTCCTACCCCAGGTTGTAGTCATAGGTATTAGTCATTAATGGCTATATAAAACGCACGTTAGAAGTGAAATGGGCAAATTGACGGGCGCCTCTAGTGGTATCTACTCACCCTTCCGGAGCAACTGATTTCACCCCATTTTTTGGCTGGGTTCGTTTTGCTCATTCTTCAGTGTTTTATGTTTGGTTTTTGGATTTGTCGTCTTCATATTTTGCTATAGCGTTGTCGGTTTACCTTTGGCATGTGAGTTTAGAATGTCCATTCGGTATCTTTCTCCTCTTTTTTTTTTACAACATCAACGGTTAACTAGGGTATACAAATATGGTCATCCTTTGGTTTTCTTCCGACCGTCATTAACACCCTTGTTAAAATCGGGCATCTGTTTGGGTGTGCGGTATGTATAAATTCGCAGCCGTGGGTGGCCTGGTTCGAGGTTGAATTTCGGTTTCTATCCAATATACCCTCATTTTCTAGTGCCTAGTAGCACAATTTTCTGCCCTTCATCCCGTTGACCCCCAATTGCAGGACATATCTATTTAATTGATAGTTAATTTGTTCTCGTCCTGAACTTGATGAAACATTTGCCATTGGACGTTAAGCAAACATCTATCAACATAAATCAACATTTTGCATGCAGCTATTATGATAAGGAATCAATAAAAGCTTCACTAAAATCCTGTCTGGTTAACATCGTGAAGAAAAAGTTGCAGACAGAGGTTGCACCGTACCCCCTTTTGAAGACTTTACCATCGGTAACACCAAAATCAATTCGATCGAAATAATAAAATAGAAAGCACAGTGATATTAGGTGCTAAAAATATGATTCATTGAAATCAATTTGCTTCTTTACAATGAAATGCCAGATGAAAAGTACAGAAAGGAACAATCGGACGAACACAGCTCTTCCTTTGCAACCCTTCTTCACTGAAGTGGGTATAAAATTAATAACAGATGGAAAAATATCGAAATTTAGTACAAGGTAAAATAGTATCACAAAAATACTAATCAAACAGCGAATGTCATCGTCAATTCCTAAAAAGAAATAAGGAAACCATTATACCGTGCCGGCCACAATAAAATCAATTGAAACAGCAGTGCTAAATCTACATAGGAAAAATAATACCAATATGTCCTTAGTAAGGCAAGAAACCAAAATGATTGCTTTACCGGTCTTGTCATGTGGTGCATGTTATTCGATCTTCAATTTTCTGTTAAGGATTTTGTGTACCCTTTTAAATAGAATAAGGAGATGTGGTATGATTGCCAATGATCGAGACAACTATCCAACAGAGACCAAATGAGGTAGATGTTAGCAACTATAGGTCACCTTACGGCCCTCAAAAACGAGCAAAACTCATACCGCATAAAAAGCTTGAGAAGGCACCGACATGACTAAATATCAAACAATTAAAACGGACGGCCAGATTTATATACAAAACAACTAACGAAAAAAAAATAATTAGTCTGTTTGTCTAATTTTTTTGTCCAAACGTGTGTTGACTTGGGGGTATAGAAATATAGTCAACTTAACTATCCGACAGTTAAACCCTTGCTAAAGAGGGGATCTAATTTGGACGTCTGGGAGGTATAAATACGCAGCCACGTCAGGAATAAATGCAAATGCCATGCTTCGTGTAGGTACCGATTCTTCGAGAGTGCGGAGGTGAAAATCACATCTTTAGAACAAAAAAAGACGGATAACAATAGTACCAATAACGGATTAAACATGACAGTTTCGGTATACAGGAATTCAACATACTCAGATGTACAACAAAAGTGCATCCTATTCATCATTCAGACCGGATGTGGCTGCGTATTTATATATCCCGCACAGGAAAATGATTCCCCCTCCACCAACCCCATCTATACGGATCTGATTGACGGACGAAAGAAGTCCAGATAACCATATCGGTATGTCCCTGTCGGCCCTTTGGTTAGTATTTAAAGATCCCTTGATGTAGTTTGTTTAAACAACACATTACCTACCTACTGTCAAGATTGTTTGAAAGAAAGTGTTCTTTCGAGTTTGCAGTTATCATTGTTTATATATCAATTGTGCTAGTAATTACTTGGATATTTGACAGTTAATTATATAATAAGGAACCACATATTCAAAGATTTGTGGTTTGTTGTAGTTTACTTATACTTTAACGTAATGATAATCATTGACTGTTGATATCCTAACAAAAACAACTTAAACCTTTGAACCATATTACATAATTTTCTGTATATTATTGAATAATGAGTTGTTATAATTATTGGTTGAAAAAAGAGGCAAAATATGGCAAAGGGACGATCAAATACCAAAATTCGAAGAAAACCCTACAATACAATGGCAAAAACACGAAAAGACAAAACCACAAAAAAAGACAATTGTCCGACACTACATAGAAAACTAAATACTGAGCAACACGTATCCTGTTAATAGCCATGGTGATCAGAGGTGCTCCAGAAAGGGTAGCCAGAATAGGGTTGATACTTATAACTTATATTTAGGAGAGCGCCTCTTAGATGGATAAAGTTTAATACTGCAAATAGCACTGATACGAATCACAGCATCACCAATAAAAACTAATGGAATATTTTTTCTGATGTACACTTGGCTAGAAATGTTCTTAAAAGACAGTTCGGTGGTGGTTCTGCTCAACATTCTTAAACATTTAGGTATTTCTCATTTTTCTTTAAAAAGAAGTTTTTTTATCATCGAACATAGCCCTTTTTCTTTTCCAGTCAACTGTGAGTTTCCACAAATGGCAACATGAACCTTCCACAATACGTCTCTGTTTTCTAGAAATGTTCTTAAAAGACACTTCGGTGGTGGTTCTGCTCAACATTCTTAAACATTTAGGTATTTCTCATTTTTCTTTAAAAAGAAGTTTTTTTATCATCGAACATAGCCGTTTTTCTTTTCCAGTCAACTGTGAGTTTCCACAAATGGCAACATGAACCTTCCACAATACGTCTCTGTTTTTCAATGTTTGATCTCGTTTTTGTACACATGATATTATATAAATATAGGTCACTATTTTAGTAGGTGAAAACAAGTTTATTCACCATATCGGTTACAAATGCACTTCTTGGTACGCCATTGATGTGTAATGGTGTTCGTATTGATTAATTTCACGCATTTTCCTCTGTCTCTCAATCACTGTATACAATCCCCACCGAATTTAGGTACCCTCGAAGCTAAGAAAAATGATAGTAAAAAGCATATATTGTTGTTTATAGTGTTTTTATCCATTAAACAATATACATGTGTCTAGACAGCATGTTGAGCTACAAATCGTCCCGAGTTTATGAATAATTTAAACATACAACCAAAGATATTCTATGAACACCAAATTTTCTAACCGCCTCAGTTATATCGTGGTAGCGTCAGCGTGTTCGTCTTGGATTCGGGAAATCGTAGGTTCTAACCCCGGCTGGGTCAAACCAAAGACACAACCATTGGTATTTGCTGCTTCTGTAAGTACGCGGCATTTAAGAGTAATACCAAAGACTAGTCGGATTGGATTCAGAATAATGTGTCCTAGGAGGGTCGTATAACTTAATGGAGACTGTTATTTTGTGAACTAGCACGTTAAAAATCAAGAACAGCATGTCTGTCTAGATAACCATGTTCTCGTCTTGAATATGCATTTAATTTGCTAATGGACGTTAAACAGCCATTTGTCCATCCAAATTCTTCAATAGCAAGACCTAAGATATAACTAGAACCATTGGCAAGGTGGTTTATTTCTTTCAAATATTTTCATATTGATTCATATAATATTTCGTCTATATTTAGTATAGGCAAGTATTAAACAAGCCCAATCACTTGTTCACATTTTTTTCTTTAGTAGACGAAGGCGTGAACTTGTTCCATGACCATAACAAACTTGTACATATTTCCCAATGCAGAAAACAAGAGAAACATTTCAGTTTTGCTTCAAACTATAATAATGAATTAGCAGATTGATGCTTGTCTCGTCAAAATACTAGACGCAATGATTAAACAACAACAGTATAATGATTAACTTTAATTATCAATAAATCTATTAAGCCGAAATGAAAGACTTGATTAATACTATATTATTAAAAACTTGTATGAAGTACATGGTATGAGGTTAAATTTATTAAATATAAAGAATACAGTTATGAGTTCTATTTGACAATTTTCCAGTTAATACAAGGTTTGATTTACACAGGTTTCAGTGTGCAGGTATATGTTAATTGTTATTTTAATAATTTAGAAATTTATTGAAAAATGTATATGAAATAATGAAAATAAAAAATCAAATAAATTTAAATGAATAATATTTTATGAAACCTTTCCTACTACAGCTTATAAAGTTCACAAACTTATTAATTTTCGACCACGTCCTCACATGTATACACGAGAAAAAATATAATAACAGAATAAGTTTCATCGTGATCCAAAAAAAAAAACACTGCCAAAATTCAAAGTTTAAAGCGTTTAATATGCATTATACGGATATATTATGAGTTTTATTGAAGATAATATAATAATAAATAATGTCGGCAAGTTTAAATTTTGAAATTGAAATAGCCTGAAATTTTTCTCAATCAGTAATTCTCAAAATTTTCCATCCTGTCGTAAGAATTTCGTATGGTCATATTTTACAAAAACTCGTTTTAATGAATAAAGTATATTGGAAAGTTTGCAACCCCCTTTTTTCAAAATGAAAATTTGAATATATTTGCTTAAATTTAATTACTATATTTTTTTCAAACTATTATCATATGTCAAAATTTTTTATTCAGTATTTTATTTTCATGTAATCTATAAAATTTGCAAAGTTCTGAAACTTCCGACTGTTTAAAAGTGAAGTAGTGTTTTTTGGCAAATTCAGCCACAAATTTAATTTCTTCTTCATAAAACTTGTTACTGATAAAAAAATTTCAGAACGTAAATATTAAAAAGCCTTAAGATATCAACGAAAGAATAAAATAAAAAAAACTGCAATTTCATCACGGAACTTGATCACTTCCCTTTCATCCTATTTTGTGAATTATTATTCCTTACGGTTAATAATTTGCACTCAACTGATATATGAAATTACCACCCTTTTCGCTATTATATACAGATATTGTCAATTAAGTGCACAAAGTTTGTTTGTAAATGTTTATATTATATTTTTTTTGCTATAATCCGTCAAATATCACTTTGTCAGAAAAGTCTTATTGTATAAAATCAAAATAAACTTCCAGAAAACTATATGAACCAACAGCTTTAACCCGATATGAAGAACAAGTTCAGAAATTTGTGGACCTACGTTCTTGAAAAAATGACTGACCCGTTCGCCACAAAATTATATTCACCATCACTAATAAACATTTCAACTGGAATGCATGCTTCGAAAGACAAACAGACCTCTTTGACATCGGCTGTTGATGATGGTATTCTAACACAATGGCAAGATCATTTATCGACAGGACATTTGCTGAAGGCACGACTCGTAGTTTCTTTGGTTCTATCCCTTGGTCAAAGTTACTGAAATATTTGAGGATCTAACAAAGAAAACAAAATTAAAATGTAGAACAGGAGAAATTTTGAATCATCATATCAATCTTGAACTCGTGTTCCGTCGAGCATTGGTGTTAGCGACATGAAGGTTTTGTCATTTCCGATGGGTCCGATCCCTACAGCCCTTTTTCATGATGATGGAACCATGAAAAAATCATGTAAAACCGATCTTTGCCATCAACGCGAGAACGAGACATCGTATTACCACTCTCTCCCCGATTCGATAATTGCTTACCGTTTTGATTAGGGATGCTATTTCTCTTATCCGGTGTATCAATGCTAAACATTTTAAACCTTTGGTGACCTGGGGACAGAGATCGTCCAATCTCAGCTCTGCTGTTTTTCAAGGGCTACTTTCGTTGTTGATATCTTTGACAGATATGATGTCAAACTCTCTATAAAGGCAGCAGAACGGGACCGAATCAATCTTTACACCAAAGGTCTTCCAAGTAATTAAAGGTCGCTCCCTTCCAGACTGGAAAAAGTGTTTATCTTCCAATGAAAATAAGCAATTTTTGCTCCAGTTTCTTAGGAATTTTATTGTTTGTTACCACAAAAAGAAACATAATGCACAAGCAAATAATAGTGGACTAACTTTAGCTGGAACCTTTTCCGATCCTCAAATAGTAAAACGCATATTTGCTAAAACTGTCATTGACTGCGTCGACCTTTACAGTACGCACGATGAAGCTGATACGCGTATGATTTTGCACGCCATATATGCCGATAGACAGTTTGGAAGTGGCAGCCCTAGTGAAGTCCCCCTGACACGGATGTTTTAGTTCTTTGTGTCCACTATTTTTCTTCCCAGAAAAACACAGAGGAACTTTGGTTTGAAACAGGAACTGTAACCAGCACCAAGGATGCAAGACGTTCTATGCCTATACATGAACTATGCAATTCTTTGAATTCCATCGTCAGTCAATGCTTGCCTGCCGTGCATGCAATTTCAGGATGTGACTCCACATCGGTAACATTTGATATAGGTAAAAAAAACGGTACTCAAAGTCCTGAAACAGGTGTGTAGTGATGTGTCCGATTTAGTTGACCTGGCAAACTGTGATGTTGATGATTCTCTTTTAATTGCAAGAAAGCTCGTGGCTTTGCTTTATGATCATAAGAGTAAATTGAAAAGCGTACACAATAACCTAAAAAAATTACGTGTAAAACTTGCAACTACTAAAGATGCGTCTCTGGCCAAACTTCCTCCTTGTGAATCAACATTTCGGCAACATTTGCTCCGAGCGCCTTTGCAGACAAGTATATAAACCACCTCAAAGATCTCCGTTAAAATTTGAATGAATTGATAAGGATGGTTTGAAGCCTGTATTTTTCGAGGTCAAATGTCTTTGGACCTCCTACAAGATCTTGTCTGTACTAGTAAAAGAAGGTATGTGTGCTCAAAAGAATGTGTTTGCTTTGAGCAGAACCTTTCATGTACAGACCTGTGTCCATGCAGGCAAGTGAAATGTGAATATCACTAATTCGCGTTTTGTGATGGTTGATAGAAATGAAGATGCTGGAGATCAGACTTGAGTACCTTTTTAAGTCTGTGTTGCAAGGGGAAAAAATGGGGGGTTATGGGAGTAAAACCGATAATGTTATAGACATTTACCAGAATAAAATACACAACAGTAGATAATGCTATGGAAGCAGCAATAATCGGTGAAAAAAAAAAAAAAACAGAAGCGACGAGTCGTCTATAAAAACAAAAGTATTAGGAAATTCAATATAAGGTCACGGCATATTTGACTGTTGTGTACTATTGCATCTGGCTTGATACCTCACCCAATATGCTAGTTTAAAAGATAATTTTGAAGTATATTCCTTCTTGACACTTGATTTTTACGTGAAATAAAAATAATTTATAAGGTTAAGGGTTGAAAACTGGATTTTTGAAGTTTTGTTTACAAAACACGTTTTTGGAAATTTTTGGAGAAAAAAATATCTATGATTAAGGTTTATTCATAAAATCAAACATTTCTAAAGCCAAAACAATATCGTTTGTATTACGGTAGAAGTTAGAAATAGAAAACAAATGTCGAAATTGAAATCCTTTAAATTTCCACAGATTTGTAAAGATCCGGTCGTTACGACAGGCATATTGTTAACGAACAACTACATGGCCAGATGGTTTGTAAACATTATGGAGAGTGGGAACAGTCACATGCCGGAGGATTTTTCAAGTATTCTTCTAAACCAAGATCTTGTAATGTTTGTTTATAGTTAAATATTTTAAGTGCAATGGTTTTGGTATAACTAAAGGAAACAATAGGAGCAGATTGATTTTGAAAAATAAGCGGAATCTTAGATGATACTTCTTTGTGATGAAGAACGTTGCTGAAGTTGATAGCATCGATTCCTTTATTTGAAAACTGAATTGGAAGGAATCTTCTGTTTTCTTCGTGTAATTGTTTGATTTAACTGGTATGAATGAACGGGAAATAGCTACATCACAAATTAAACTAACTAGTCTGTATATTGGGGAAAACATATCTATACATCATTTGTAAAGTGCATAATCTCTTAAACATTTCGGAAAATTTACAGGTAGTAGCAAAAAGAATGGTACAAATGTAAAATAACAAGCGGAAGATGGAGATGTGAAAGAAGGTCAACAAAGCTCCAAGTGAGTGATCTAAATTTGGAAGACTTTTTTTCCATTTGGACAATGGTAAAGTTTTTGTCAATGACTACGCTTTGATCTTGTGTTATGGTTGAATAAACTTATTACGTTTACATCACTGCAGGCTGAACTTGACACATTTCATACACATTTGATGTTATCATTACAACCGTATGGAATTGTAGTACCTACTTCCCTTATCCAGAAATCTCTATCAGTTCGGAAAGGCGTTCTTAGTATAGGGCTATTAGTATGATGGTAAATTTTCCCAATGATGCGTACTTTCATGGATAAAGAAGGATCATGGTCCGATTGATTAAAATGGTTATAAAGAATCCTAAATACCGAATTTTTATTATCAGACCGTTGTTGGTTCATCCTATTACACAATGTTTGTCGAGTTTCGCAAACATAAAGTAGATCACGCAAAGTACACTATATTCTGTAAATTACATTATTGAATTTTGAGTTCTTTCTTTGAAAACGTTTTGTTGTATGATGTAAAATAAGGATATGTGGAAAGATTTCCAATGAGAAAACTATGCAAACTATCCACCAGAGTCCAAATGACGTGGATTTAAGCAACTTTAGGTCATCGTAAAAACTATAGTCAGCTTTAAAAGACCCCTGGCCCGATATGACAAAATGTGAAACACTTCGTATCAATAAAACCAACGGCCTGAATTATTACAAAACAATAAACGAAAAACAAATATGACTGACAGCAACCAACGGCAACTACTGAATTAAAGTTTCATTAGGGCTAATCCGACTAATCGGCGATGCCCAATGGTAATTACTTCGTCTGTCCCTCTGTAAGGACTTCTATAAAAACTCACCAAAGATACCAGGAGTCGGTTTCACAATGAAACTTACGACTAAGATTGATAGTAAGTATACTGAATTGTTCATGACTTACGATCAATCTTAGTCGTAAGTTTTTTTGTGAAACTGACTCCAGGCTTATAATTTGTTACGCCAGACGCGCGTTTCGTCTACATAGGACTCATCTTTGGCGCTCGAATTAAAAGTTGGAAGGTCAAAATCAAACACGAAGTGGTAAAGTATTACAAGACAAAAAGTTGTGCCAAATACGGTTAAAGCCATCTATGTTTGTCGATGTCTTATGATGAGTAAATATTTCCTCAATCGATTTCAATACTATTTATGCCATGTGTATTATATCTGTAAAAAGAATTTTTGTGAAAATTGGCATAAATTGCAGTCAACACTTGGATTTCAACAAAAAATTATATAAAGGTTTAATATGCAATTCCGAATCGAATCGGTGTCAAAATTGTCGTTAGTGAGATTAAGTGGTGTTCATTTCACACTCAAAACGTCCATATATTATATATACATGATACAAAATAGTATGTTTAAACAGGGAACAGTGTTAAAATATTTACATTCTGTACGTAACAATTTAGATAGAACTTAGTGTACCATACCCTTAACAATGTTGAAAATACAATAAATCACTTCTTAGAATTGTATTACCCAATTGATTTTCATATATTTTCAAACGATTTAGCAAACTATATATTGACTTTCGCATAACTTCCTTGAAAGACATAATTTCATTTACGACAAAAATGTTACATGCGCTACATCTATATTGATTTTATTCTGAAGCATTATCATACATTATTCGCATTTTATTTAAAGATTTAAAGAGGCAGACTTGCGTTTAGACCATAAAGAAACATTGTAGACATTCATACAATAAGACTGAAAAAGTTGAATTGTAACACCCATAGAACATTTGTTAAACTTTCGCTTCAGCATATAAACTTTCCTGCATATACTTTGGTATTGTCTCTTTATGTCATAATCATCATTTAAATCATTACAAACCATATGACCAAGATATTTAAATGTATCAACAAATTATAATAAATTACCAAATAAATAAAATTTGGGTACATTGTAAATCTTCATAATACTACGTTTTAGAAATAATCACACATAAATTTCTTCGCATCAAATAATATCATTTTCATTAGCAAATTCTTAACAAATAGATAAAAGTATTCTCAACACAGCAACGGATGGGCTTAAATTACACATAGAATCAGCATAACTAATATTGTTCATGTGTGTTTTATTTAAACAACAAACATTAGCTTTAATGTATATAAAAATTAACAAGTAGGGTGATAAAATACGCCCTTGACGAACATAATTGCTTACGTTAAACTCACTAGAAATAAATTCTCCTATCTAATACAATATACCTGAATTTCAAACCAATTCTTAAAAAAACCCGAATAATATAGCTGGGAATGTCAGCACCGGAGATCACCCCCGGTTTATTGGTTGGGTTCATGTTGCTTAGTCTTCAGTTTTCTATGTTGTGTTTTGTATTCTGTTTTTGTCTATTTTTCTTTTTTATGCCCCTGCCGTAGGCAACGGGGGCATTAAGTGTACCCTTGACCGTTCAACCGTCTTTCCGTCCGTCCGTCCCATCTTTGTTTCCGCTCTCTAACTTTAGTTTGCCTTATGCAAATTTTATTAAACTCATACATAATGCTAAGAACCACAACACACAGAGTTCGAATTTGGGTTGTGAGTCATTTACTGTTTTAGAGTTATGCCCGTTTTTAACTTAGAAAAGTGCAAAGCTTGAGCGGGGGCATTCGTGTCCTCAGACACATTATACTTCTTTTATTTGTCATGGCGTTGTCAGTTTATTTTCCACTTATGAGTTTGAAAGTCCATTTTGGTATCTTTTGCCTCTCTTTTAACAATTTGTAAAGGAGTGTCCGATGATTTACTCTGTCAAAGGCTTTCCTTAAATCTAAAAAAAACATGTCAATGCAATTTAAAGACGTTTTAGAATAAAATTGATGATTTAGCAATAATCAGCCTATATTTGTCTTTGTCAGTATTTTATTGGCTTTAGATTTGCCAATAGATACTAAAAGTACCCATTAAATTCCTTTGAGATGACACAGTGAACAAGCATAGATGTTAAAAGCATAGACAACAATACAAGTAGCCTGTGAGGTGCATATTTTGTATATTCTGCAGCAAGACCATCGCTGTCAGGAGCGTTTCCACCATTTAATGAGTTTACAATATTGTTTGAACTTCGTCTACAGTTATTGCATCTTCTGAAAACGGACAAACAGCTACGCCTTCTTTTACTGCATCTTTGAACGTTGTTTAAGTTACAGAGTTAAAATAGAATTAAAAGGATCACGCCACATCTGTGCTATTTCGAAAAACCCGATGCTCCATTTACAGTTTGTGAAAATGGAATGTTTCTATTATTTTCATGTATAATTCCGTTCCAAAAACCACGCCTGTCTTTATTTTTAAGTTTATTTGCTGGCGTATCAGCTCTGTGTTGCTTACTTTCCAATTTACATTTACGCAAAACATATTTAAAAGACAATTCAGTAGTTGTCATCAATTTTAAAACCATGGCTTATCAATCATTTGCCATAACGAGAAAGTTTCACGTGCCATAACAAGAAAGGTTCATGTGCTATTTTATCTGAGTCCTTTATATGTTCATTCCTTCCGGGAACACATTTAAAATCCTTCTTAGTGGATCACTTGCCTTTTGGAGAAAGTCAACAATATAATTTTACAATTGTTCTATTAAACGTTGATGACTTGTATCTTCACAATTCATATTTTTGCACTGCATGCACTCAAACGGTACATGTATGTCATATAAAAAAGCATTTACATTTGCCTGATACATTTTAATATACTCTTCATTGTCTTTATCCCAATCCACTTTTATGTAATTTCACTTAACCCTTTTGTCATCATACTCTAAAATCTTACATTTGCAATTCAAATCCTTGCGCCATAAAATAGCTAGACCACCAAAATGTCTACCACAATGCACAATATTAGAATGGAATTTCATAGATGATGTACACATGTACCATTACCGAAAAATTCCGGATGTAAACTATTTAATTTAGGTAATTCAAAATTATATAACCAACGTTCTTGTACATTACAAATATCATTTATATTCAAATTTTGTACGCCAGACGCGCGTTTCGTCTTAAAAAGACTCATCAGTGACGCTCGAACAAATAAATAAAAATGTCAATTAAGTAGTATGTAGAACTTATCCTTAAATTAATTCCTGGTATAAAAATTTACGAAAATGTATAACCATTGGACATGTATTGCTTTGTGTGAATACTTCACACAAAATTGTACAAGCGGGTTGCTTTTATACATGTCAGATTTCTAGTTTCAGTCACAATGACTTTTAATCGCTTTATCCGCTAAGTATAATTATTAAATTTTCCAAAAATCATGATGCTTATGTTTTCATAAATTTATATTACTTGATAGTTTTATTGTAGAATAACTGTATTCCAATTTTTTCCTCTTTTTTTAAGTTGTGAAAAATGCTTCTCGTATATTTTAATTATTTCAGAATGCAGTGGCAACTTAAATGAAATATTAAGCGGTGTTTCATCGACTATTGACTTCTAAAATCTCAATTCGAACAAACATGACAGATTTTTGGTCGTTGACTTTACGACAGGTGATCTGAATCATTCATGACACTTGCTCATTTCAATGATTTTTGACACGTGGTGATAGTATGTTGCTGTAAATTTAACGATCGAAGTTGTATATTTGTAACTGTAATATATTTGTAGTTTTTCTAGTTTCATAAATCGGTAAAAGGTATACAGGTTACTGATTATGTTGTACATTGTATCGTTATCATTTAGATGTTAATATGTTTAATAGGGTGTGCATTTTTATAGCTATTTCGTACAAAGGTAAAATGAAATACTTTAAAATACACAAAAACACAGATTTCGGCTCATAAAATAAATAAAAATTTGTAGTTTTTTTATCTTCAATTTATTGATGCATGATTACAGAAAATTGCTTTAAATATCCAATTAACTGAAATGCAACAGTATAATAATTTCCTGGTTAAATTCAGGGTCGGATCCAAGATTTTTTTAAGAGGTAGGGCGCAATTATTGAAAACGGTATTTTTTTAGCGAATTTTATATGATAAAAATTATATATTTTCCAATCAAAAAGTGGGGGTAGGCCTTCTACGCCCTCTGAATCATCCACTGAAGTTATAGTCTTTTCATAATCCTTTAGATATTTGTAGAAACTGTTGGCCATATTTTGTCGTGTCGCTCTTTCATTTACCTGTGAATCAGTGTATTTGATCAACAGTTCATTTATTCGGGATAGGTTAGGTTTTCAGAGCATACGAAATACTTCTTATCACAAAAGAACTCGTCTACCTTTGCTACCATCCAGTCGCTCTTTGAGCTACCTGTTAATCAGGGTATTTGATCAACAGTTCATTTATTCGGAGTAGGGTAGGTTTTCAGAGCATACGAAATACTTCTTATCACAAAAGAACTCGACGTGTACTTTTGCTTCATCCAGTCGCTCTTTGAGCTATCTGTTAATCAGGGTATTTGATCAACAGTTCATTTATTCGGGGTAGGGTATGTGATCAGAGCATACGAAATACTTCATCTCACATAAGAACTTGTGTACTTTTGCGTGTATGTATTCGAAAGTTATTGACCGCAGATATTGTATGGTCTGTTTCATATCTTTCTTTTACAAAAAATATATGTTATGAAACTAATTTACACATTAATTAATATATGCAATGTTTACTTGTGGAGAAATCTTTACAAATGATTCAAATGCACAACATGCAATTTTACACCATATCGTGTTGAAAGTTTAATGTAAATATTGGATGTATTAGTACATTAGATAAGAGCTATTTGTTAATTTTGACTTTTTATTACTTAAAGGTCGTTTTCTCTAGGTGCAAATTACAGGGACCACCGTGTAAATGTAAAGAAATCTGATTATATCGATGACAAAAATCTTTTGATATTAAGAAATACAGCATATTAGCTGTGAAATAAGTATCGCATATCTAGCTTGGAAGATGATGTGTTTATGTTTTTGCACTCCTCCGTAAATATGTTTTGATATGACATACTACGTATTTAACAATTACCAGCTTTTGGTCGAAAAATATTTAATCAAGTTAAGAAATAAAGAGCCCAAATTTAGCATGAGAGTGTTCTGCGTTTTTAAAACTATCTTATCTACCCGAAGTAATTAATTTTAGAAATATAAAGATTAAATAACCCATCATCTGTTTTGTTTTTGGGATGCAATAATACGCTGTCAAAGTCCATTCTGTTTTCAAGCTAACGGAACCTGAAATGATCCTAATATTATATTTAATAGATTGATGAAACGTTTTCTTGAAAAAGGTCCTACTAAACCAATTGCAACAAAAAACATACTTCTTGTCAAGTAATGGGTGATGTTACTATGCTATCTATTAACCAGCCATCATATCTGATGGTAAGGAACATTAGATGGTGGCGTTCCTTTGGCACCATCTTATGTTGGTTATATATCACAACTATCGATTCATTCGTGTATGTAAATAAAGGCAACAGTAGTATACCGCTATTCGAAATTCATAAATCGATTGAGAAAAAAACAAATCCGGGTTACAAACTAAAACTGATGGAAACACATCAAATATAAGAGGAGAACAACGACACAAAAGAAACACAACACTAAAATGCAACACACACAGAAACGAACAATATAACATAACAATGGCCATTTTCCTGACTTGGTACAGGATATTTTAAGAAAAAATGGTGGGTTGAACCTGGTATTGTGGCTAGCCAAACCTCCCGCTTTTATGGCAATGTTAAATATAACATTAAAATGACAAGATTACATGACAGGACTACAATACAAATAAATGGGAGAATATACAGGACAGAGACACACACATTTAATAGCTATCAAAAGGTACCAGGCTTATAATTTATTACACCAGACGCGCGTTTCGTCTACATAAGACCCATCAGTGACGCTCAGATAAAAAAAGTTCGAGAGCTAAAACAAGTACAAAGTTGGAGAGCATTGAGGATCAAAAGTTTCAAAAAGTTGTGCCAAATTCGGCTAAGGTTATATGCCTGGGATAAGAAAATCCTTAGTATTTAGAATAATTCATACTGTTGCAAACAGTAAATTTATAAAAAATGACTATATAATAGATATACATGTTAACACCGAAGTGGTGACTAACTACAGAATTAACAACGTATTTGATTTTAAACGAAAGAAATCTCTGAACTACTGAAAAATTATTACACCAGGGTTTTCGATATCATAAACTTGTGAAAACTTTTACTAAGTTTTATCATCGCTAAAAGTACACCATTCGTAAATATAAGTCAACGTGCATACATCTTATATGTTCAGGTATTTCACTTACCATCGTTTATGGTAATATTATAGGTAATATTATATACAGAATGTCGTCATTCACCTCAAAATTTAGCCAAACCTTTAAACAGACTTATTCACAAGGGATATAGTTACGATACTGTGGTCAGGTCATTAAAGATAGCATTTTTTGGAAATAATATTGATTCACTATTAGGGTTTTTAAATTTAAATTAACTCATTTATTCTAAAACCAGTTGTTTGCATGATAGAGGTTATGTTCTTCTCGTATAATTCATGATGGCAATAAATACTAACCCCTGATGGTAGGGATTGTGGTTGATTTTTATATGATGAAGACATAATCTTTCAATCAGTTTAATTGAAGTCCGGAGCTGGCATGTCAATCACTGCTAGATGTCCTTAATTTGTTACTTTATGTTTATCATTGTTATTTTTCTTAGTGACATCTGTTACTTATATATTCTAACATCGGACTCGGACTTCTTTTGAACTGAGTTTTGATGTGCATTTTGCTGTCTGTTTGTTTATTTTACATTAGCTAGATGTATAAGGGTAGGTTAAGATATCACAAAACATGTTTAACCTTGACGCAGTTTTTCGCCTGTCCCAAGTCTGGAATCTCTAGCCTTTGTTAGTTTTGTCTGTTTTTTTTTTAATTTTGGTTCATTTGTATGTTTCGGAGTGTGGCGTCCATTTAACTGAACTAGTTTACATTATTATCTAGGGATCAACAGAAGCCAGCCTCCGGGTGCGGGATTTTCTCGCTGCGTTGAAGACCTATTGGTGGCCTTGTGCTGTTTTCTGCTCTTTGGACGGGTTGTTGTCTCTTTGACACATTCCCCGTTTTCATTCTCTATTCTTTTTACTGTAATATAAAAAAACATACAAAACTGGAGTACTGTTGAACAAATTGAAAAAGAAATATGGATTCCGAATTGTACGGTGAACCTGTTGATTTCATATTGGGCGTCTGTAATAATATGAATTTTCGATTTCATGAACGTCAGCATTGCTATGTAAACAATATTCTAAGGTGGACCCCTCGTTTTAATTTCACTGACATTGTCGATTATTTGAAATCGTTAACCCTGTTATCCAATAGACGTTTTTACACTTGTATGCATGGAAATTTGCCCGCCATTAATTAAAAACACACAATTTCTCGTACAATTTGACATCACAATTTAAAAAAAATTAAGTCATAATTAAGAAAGGATTGTTGATTGACGTCAAAAGGTTATTTAGAGACAGATCTAATGTCATTCGGAGACAAATTTCAGCTAAAAACCAAAAGTGTAAATACTTTTATTTCATTACCTGTCTGATTTAGATAAGATGTTCTTATTGAGTTTCTGCATGCTTTTGCTTAATTAAAGAGCTCATAATGTGAAAATCCTTCGGAGCGATTGTACATACACCCCACCTAGTGATGTCCTAGATTCATAAAGAGAGTTAATTGACCTTACCGCTATTTGGGAATTTGCGACACTTGACCCGAGTTTTTGCGACACTTGAACTATTGACGTCATACAACAATCACTTTTCCTTTGTGGCGTTAGACATTATCTCTTGTGACGTCCTTTTATGGGAACTTCTGTAATATCTAGTAAAGACGGACAAATAACGATAGGGTGTATGGTCTTCCAGTGCATATTAAACTTAAAGTAACTCACGTTGTCGTACTAAGCATACCCCAACTCGTAATTCAAAGTATCAAATAATACGAAGTAGGTGTCAGGTAGATCCGATTACACGCGCATCTGGCGTACACAATTTTAAACCTGGTATCTATGATGAGTTTATTTACAAGTCATCACTATCAAGCTGCAAAACAGATATGAAGGAATTTTGTTTAGAAGTAAAGGAGAAAAGTGTGACATTAATATTCAGTTTATTCAACATATATAAAAAAAAAATCAAAGTATGGGCTAATAGGAAATAGGTATTTGACAGATCCGAAAAGTTTTTACACGTTATATTTCATCACTGTCAATGCAAGCTGCTGACCGAATATGAAGTTATCTTGGTTAGTAGTTTCGAGAAAATTGTGACAAAAAGATTTGTTTGACGAACAGACGGACAAGGTGAATGCAATAATATCATCACTCAAAGAATCAGAGTATATTTAATTTAATAGTTTGGTAAATGAGCAAAAAATAAATAAAACTTTATTAGCGGCAGCATACCGTTTTGGGTTTATTCTCATTAAAAGCGATAAAATTGTTTATCACAAGACAGACAATACATACTACTTGTTCATATATTATTATCATCTATGCTTAACTTTGACTTTTTCAATTGGTATGTACTTGACTTTGAAAATTAAGAAATTTATCTTTATTTTAGCTTTTTTTAATTCGAGCGTCACTGATTAGTCTTTTGTAGACGAAACGCGCGTCTGGCGTGCAAAATTTTAATCCTGGTATCTATGATGAGTTTATTGCCAAGGACTAAATAACCCTTTACAAATTTGTCCTTTTTTGAATCATCACTACTGGTGAATAGCAAGAGCTCTTTACAATGTTACAAGTTACGTCACATAAATATTAAACGTCAATGTTACTCACATTCTGTATTATTATGCTCTAATTTTTATATCAATTCATATGCAGTTTTATATAACCTATAACGAATCCCATTTATTACGATAGTTTCAAAAAGTATTGCTAAAATTACATAATCATCGTCATCGTCTTTTAACAATAAGCTTTTCTATTTATTTTGAGTGCATCTGATTTTATTATTAATAGATATTATACAAATTTGATACATGTGTGATCAATTCGAAAGTATTTATTTTTCGTGTATTGATTATGAAACAAATCATAATTCTCTCCTCTTAATACCTTGTTGGTATTAAGTAATTTTGATATATACTTTATATTATAGTATATGTTTGTTTCAATTATATAAGAGTTAATTAAAAGTTCAGTTCATGTATCCATGCATGGTTTAAAAGTGCATATATTTTGACTACGAACGCAACCCAGACCTTAACATCTGTCACCATCTGAGCTGTTCATGATCAAACTAAGGCAGTTCTCAACAAACTTACGGCCACTATCATTGTCCACAACTCGACTTTGTTCAAGAAAGATGGAATCTCTCAGCAAGGATTTTGATTTGAAATTTGAAAAAAACCACTGGAACCAGATGGGACGAAAAAGAAGAGCTAAATTGCAAGGTTTTGTACTAATAACAGATGTGCAATGTATAGATATTAAATAACCGTTCCTGAAATCTGATGGATCTTTTACATCACGAAGCTTCTCACAAACTTATTAATTTACAGAATAATTATGATCTACATATAAAAACACGTAAAGTACTGTCTGATCTTGATTTTTTTTCACCATCAATAAGTCCTTTCAAGACATCATACATTTTGTATCAAAGAAATCACATAAGAACAAATTTAAAAAAAATGAACGCGATAACGTACTTTCAGACATAAAAGCAAAGAAGCAAACCATACTAATTTCCCGCTATAAACCTAAAAGGGAAAAACAAATCGTAAATTTTGTTGAGAAAAAGATAAATTTCATGAGGGCTCTTAAATAAGATACTGTCGGTATTTTATCTTCAATAATTTATCATAGGCGGAAATTAAAGGTTAAAATGTATTTATTTAATTTCAAAAATCTTCAGCCGTTCAAAATGTACCAGATACATTTTCAAAATGACTTAAACAACGTAGCTATATCCTTCACAATTATACAATTCTTTTCAAACAAAGTCAATGCAGACATTCAGGTGGATTTGAACAGTGTTAAGTCAGACATAGAAGACGAAGACAACAACAATTCTTTTTCTGAGATTTCAGGTAAAAGAATTTAAACAAAGTAAATGAGGCACTCAAATACATGTTATTTTGACTTTGCACAAAACCATGATGTTCTGAGACTGCTAATGACGTTTCAATACTAAATTCATCGGAAGAGTACTGATTGATTTTTAGTCTAGAAAAAGATAGTTTATTTAAGACTTTAAATTGGGCTTTGAATTGACTTTCAATACTCTAAGATCGGTACTATGTGTCTATTGTCTTTTTGTTAGTTGTTTTTGTGCTTGGTCCAATTTGAGAGTAGCATATATACTAAATGGTGCTCTGTTAGGGCAGCTGATGCACGTGACGCGAACGCATGTAGACTAGTTAGATACAAGATTCTAATTTACAAAAAGAAGTTTGGGTACTTAAAAAGAACAACCCTGGCATTTACACATTTATGTTCCACGTTACACTTGGTTATAAGAAATTCTAATCCAGACCATAACATAACAACGCGTCGAGTGTTGGGCTCGGGCCTTGACAGAACTAAACAAGACCCAACACTGTTATTTCAAATGATTCTTTTGGAAAAGGTAATTGATATTTTATAGTTGATGAAATAATTTAATATCGGTTTATATAAAAATGAAAACAACACGTTATAAATGTCATGCGTCCGAAGCGCTTTTGTGGATTTCCCTCACCAGGAATGCTCAAAGCCGAATATTTGAAAGCCAAGGGCGTATAAGAACCAAAACAATTGAAGAGCTATATGACCAAAAGGGACCTGAAAAAAAGCTAAATCCATGTAAGGTCAACTTTGCCTGAGTGAGTTTAAACCTTAGTTTTTTCATAATTTAAAAACTTATAAAAAACGGACAATTTTAAAAAAGTTTGTTATAAATCATGTAAGAACCGAAGTACTGACTACTGAGCTGATGATACCCATCAGCAGCGATATTGACCCAGTGCTGTAAAAAATGAAAACAACACGTTATAAATTTCATGCGTCCTAGGCGCTTTTTGGGATTTACTTTCATTAGGGATACTCAAAGTCGAATATTTGAAACCCAAGGATGTTTAAGAACCGAAACAGTTGAAGAGCTATATGACCCAAAGGGACATTAAACAAATAATAGCCAAATCCATCTATGGTAAACGTTGCCTGAGGAAGATTAAACCTTAGTTTCTTTATTGTTGACTAGGTGATTAGCGTCTCCATTTTGAAAAAAAAAATTGTTTGCTAGCATTGCACATGAGAAGAGTCTTTAAGTTATACTCGTTTGAATAATCGGCTTCAGGAGAGGCTTTAACAGTTTACTACTGAGTAATGAAAAAAATTGGAACAAAATTTGCCTTTTGAATTTGAATTTAGTTAAACACAAGTTTTTGGGGACTGAGATAAAAGTCATGGAAACATCTTACCATTAAGGATGACTGATGTACCAAAGTAGCCGTAAAAGTTATCGAAAATATAATAGCGGAGACCTTTGAACTCATCAAACTCTGCCATTCCGTGTCGTCATGGTTAAGAAAAGGACGAGTCAAGTATTCGTTTCTGTATTGAATTTAGAAAAATCAACGGTTTAACTGAGAACGATAATCAAACCCTTGCTCGTATTGAGAATTTATTAGTATGTTGCTGTTCAACTTTCTATATCTTACCTGGATAATATGCGTAGTTTAGTTTGATGTTATAATCATGTTATCGAAACATTTTGATGAGCACCTAAAAAACATTTATGTTAAGTCTGCGACAGATTTAATAAGGTAAAATTACAATCTTTAAATTGAGTAACCATCATAAAATAAGTAATAGAGGGGTATGTTCGAACAAATTCGGTCGATAAAAAATTGTCAGGTCGGGCTAGGACGAGTCATTGGCTTTTTCAGAAAAACATTTTCAAGAAATTAAAGAAATCATTGCATCACCAGAAAATATATGTTTGCTATTTTCAGTGCACTCTCAAAGGAATAGGAGCGTTTTGGGCCAAATTTTGCCTACAAAATTTAAATATCACATAATAAGGTAATTTTGTGGTAAATATAATAGATGAGTATGTGCAAAATTCAAACTGTTAAATCTTTGAAAAATTATGAATATTCGCAGAGATCTGACGGTTGTCAGTTTGTTTTCGATCTATGAGTTTGACTGTCCCTCTAGTATCTTTCGTCCCTCTTTTTGAAAGATAACATAATTCGAATTCTTCCCAAAATTTGACAACTTGCAGTTTCCACACACATATGTGGGACAGAAAAATTAAGCACATGCAAGAACCATAAAATATTTACAAGAAAGGTTTTGTTCAAATCGTCAAACATCGTGGGACATTACATAGTTGGTTGTTATATGTGTTTTATATTTGCGGATCAAAAAACTGTCTAAAATGAATCGAAATTCACAAAAACGCTTCAAAAAGGACCTTTCCGTAACTGAATTTATTGTGACAACATGGGTAAAGAAACTACCTGTTTATTTTTATTCCCTCAACTTTAGAACAGACAAATCAAAAGCTCAACTTTCCGTAAAAAGTTGGCCAAATAAGGCTCTTATCGCTACTTGTCTATTTCATTACAATTTGTGTGGTCGATCTTTACAATTTGTTCAGATCACTTATCTCTTCTGTGGTTGGATAAACCCAGATGCCCAGCTTGCTTGGATGCCTGTTCCGTTTGTTGAAGAGTCAAAAATTGATTAAAAACGTATCTTTGGTAGAGATTGAAATGAATTACGAGAAGGATTTATTTAGTCAGCCGTGGTTGATAATGCTGATTCGTTGTCGTCGTCGTCAGAGTAGAATGCAGTATACTTAGACTTAAGTGAACTAGACTTCAATCAAAGACATTTTTCAAACATTAGATGGGTCGACAGATTCTAAGTCATCTTCAAAATATGAGTCTAGGAACGATCTGATTAAGTGAAGGATGAAAGTGGATTTTCTCAAAAAGGATCATATGTTTGCATATCGAGTTGTTCCGAAACTTTCCATTGATGAAGAATAAAGAAAAGGGTATTTAAAAATTAAAATGACGAATATAACAAAACCATGACTGTCCAATGTATTTTTTCACTTCCACCCGTACAAGAAGTAATAGTGGAGCTAAATTAAAAAAAAAAGAAAAGGGGAAAGGGATTTGCTCGAGTAACATTATTTTATGTTTGCAAATCAAATAGTCCTGAAAATTTTTGATCGAGGCGTAGTTGCAGCGAAAGCAAAAAGTATGAATATCGCAATTTTGACTACAAACACAATTCTTGCTTTCGCCGAGTCAGTTATGGAGAGAGGTTATTGCTTGTAAAATGAACAACGAAATGACTTGGTACTAGAGTAAGTTAGGAATTGGAACTTTATACCCACTTGTTCGGAAATATCGTAATATAGACCAGAAATTAAATACTTTTGAAATTGTGGAATAGAATTAACATTTTGAAATAAAAGTTGTTTTTGTTTGTGTGTGTCGAAAATGAGAAACGGAACTAGGAGACCAGATTATCTGGCAAAAGGTAACAAATACAAATGTACCTAAAAACTGAAAGGAGAGTGTGCTCTGGCA
This sequence comes from Mytilus californianus, assembly GCF_021869535.1. Taxonomy (NCBI): domain Eukaryota; kingdom Metazoa; phylum Mollusca; class Bivalvia; order Mytilida; family Mytilidae; genus Mytilus; species Mytilus californianus. Next base: position 50,162,536 of record NW_026262679.1, on the reverse strand, counting down.
GTTGCAGCATAGTGTCACTGGCGGCCAAATGCTTATCAAGAAAACCTAGGTAATGCAAAGAATATATTGTTTTTGGATAGTTCAATTCGTTGAAAACTGATGTAGAAAAACCGACGTATGCGCAACGACCAATACAACTCAATATAAAACCAAAAGACCATTTTTGACAGTTCAGCATTGTTGCTCTGTTAGAGAGAGTTGCCATTGATGTTAGAGGACACTTACATAAGTCAGTTCAGGGGAATACACATTTGCTAGTATTGTGTTATTATTTTGTTATGTTTATCTATACCATTCAATTGCAAATATAACACGCTGTCGTTGTATATGTCAATTTGATACAGTTTTTGATGTACTCTTATACATAGATACTGACCAGTAGTCTCATTTGTTCCAGAAGCTTTGAATTGCTAGCAATAGTGAGAACGACAGTTATGGGACCCCGGTATGATCGATTGGCTAAGACGTTTATGAGAACCCTTCAAAAAAAGAGGCGAAAGATACCGAAGTGACATACTCATAAGTCGAAAATAAATTGACAACGCCATGACAAAAAAAGAAAAGGACAAAAGACAAACAACAGTATGCAAAACATAACATAGAAAACTAAAGGATGGGGGTGATCTCAGGGCTCAACACATCCTGTCTTCATTAGTTTCGGGTCACCAAAAAAACTGAAATAGATTTGTGTCTGTTTTTGGTGATAGCTATCAATCAGCTAAGCAAGAAAAAAGGAAGAACGTTATTGACTCACTGTCTATTGCTATATGTGGAACGAAAACTCAATCTGCTGGTAGATTTATTTTTCAGTTTATATATGGACGGACCTAAAAGTTTAATTTCCGACAAAGGTTCATTTCCTGCTGATGGTTCGTGGATTTGTGAGAAACATTTTAAGATTCGCCAGTAATGAAGAAAACAGTGACCATTAAATACATCCAAAAATTTCAATCCATGTGATGTGATCCGGTATGGCCCTTTGGTATTGATCCATCGACCAAATGACAGTTTATTTAGAATTTAATTAAGCATAATACAGGCTCAAACTTAGCTTAAGTTGGAGACAATGTCGAACTTTAGTTTTCATAGTCTGTTCAATTGTCAATTGTGATGTGTTTTGATATAATGATAATGGTTCTAGTATATGCATGTTGGTTGTTATTCATTAAACATACATCACGTATCTGTTAACCTCAATAAAATGTAGGAAAAGTATTGTATAAAACTATGAAATGTTCATACATGTCTATGTAGGGCACATGTTGACAAATCTAGCAAGCTTCATGAGTACATGTATATATTGTCTAGTTTTTTGTTAATGAATCTTGAAATAATTGTTTAAGATGACTAATTTTACGTATGTTCTTGTATTTATGAATTAATCATTTGCAGAATATATGGATATGTGTGATATCTACACATGTGACATTTGAGGAAAGGTGGTTTGGAAAGCCATATTCATATGAGAGATTTTACTTGGAATTGTCCCGAATGCCAGAAGCTCTTAAGAGCTAGGCAATTCAACCCATGGTTGCAAGGTACACGACAACGAAATGACTTGTTTAGACCAGTACGGAGTGTAGAAAAAATGAGGCCAAGGCGAACTTAGAAAGGTTCAGTAAGGTGAAAAATTCAAGAATATCAAGTTGTTTGACGAGCATGAAAAGAAGTCGGTATACGAAGTCAGAAAGCAGTAGGACGAGCGAAAAAAACATAGGGCAAATGATGTAGACACGGTAAGATGACTCAGTGAAAGGTACATTTAGATCCAGAAGAATTAGTTTATCACGAGGATAGGTAAATGATATAACGACAGATCAGACCTCCGCCAAATCGACCAGAATTGAATAAAGAAACAATGGAAGACCTGATTTGTCAGACCTCATCAGTGAATATGTGTGAGAAAACCTCATCAAAGTTACCAGGCTTATGATTGGTACACTAGACGCTCGTTTCGTCTACATAAGACACATACATGGCGCTTGAATAAAAACAGTTGGAAAACTAAATCAAATACGAAGTTGAAGAGCAAAAATTCCGAAAAGTATGTAGATAAATATGAGTGTTTCGAAAAAAAGTGTAAGCAAATGATGATTAGATAGAACAGAAAAGAATAAAACAGAACAGTTGAACTTCAAGAGACATTCCGAAAATTCTTACAGTTACTAAGTAACTATCTCTGGTAAACACCTTAATCCACATTATTGGAGGTTTGAAGCATTGAGGCCAGTAAAAGACACTCAAGCCGGTCCGTCCTGTGTATTCGCCTTTATGGTCAAGATGCACACATTCCATTTTGTCTTTGAAAAATGCTCTTTTTGTCGATAAGATACCTGCATATTTTAAGATTATACTAAATTGTTTAAGGAACAATTGCATGCATGATTAGAGAGCATATACTTCTGCAGGAGGCTAAATTTTACCAGTTGACTTGTGACACTTATACATGAGAGATTAAAAGATTTGTGTGCCTGCATATTTAGTATTTTCTTAAATGTGTGCTTGATATTTTACAAATGTTGTTAATATGATGCAGTAAATTATTTGGTAAATGATATTTTGTAATAGAAGTATGAAAGTATTGAGAATTAATAAAAAAATCAAGTGGTGCGCATAAAAGGGGTCGACCTATTCCGTTTGTTCAAAATGACATAAGTAATGTTATGACAACCTCCCTTGTTTATACTAAAATGATTTGATGTGAGTTTTTGTTGATGTTGAGACCTACTATTGTGAGCGCAGTGTCCAAAATTGTTCGATATATGGAATCGTATAAATACGAAAAGGCTTTAACACTAAATAATTCAATCGATGTATTTGATGACTATACACCTCTTTCATACTGTCCATGAGTCATACTATTTTAACTTTCTTATTTTGAGAAACTGAAAGCAGGCGTCAGATGTTCATTCATTGACCCTTGAGTTACAGTAGGACGCATGTTGTTATATTTTTGTTACGTTATATATTTCCTTGTTCAGATTTTTAAATATTATTACAAGCCCTATAAAGAATTTGCCGACTTAAAATAACTTCCATGGGCTACTTTTTAAGTGTAACCGGTAGCGGTGATACATAATTGTTTAAAGGGAATTTTCTATAATGATCGTTACGTGTTGAATATCGATTAAGTATTCGATTGGGTGTATCCATTTGACTAAATATTAAAATAATTAAAGCTTTCTGATAGCATTTCAAAGCTGTAAACGATATTTTGGTCATTCAAAAAATATGTCGAATTCAAAATTGCAAAATTGAAATAAGCTTTTAGCCTCATATTTTTTTGCAAATCATAACATATAATACTTCTTAAACAGCATGAAAATGTAATCTGCACTGTGTCAAACAAGACTTTATTGAAACAGTTTTTGACTGACATATATTGTCCATTCTGTTACGTTTTACAATCGGGATTTTCGGTTATTAGGAAAAGGAATGGCTTAGATTTTAATCTTGTTTTTCATGAACAATAAATTGGTTTTCAAAAAAGAAAATTCTATGTTTTTTACAATGCATTGATAGATTGTTTGTTAATTTTCCATGTTAACTGTACCCAGCATCAAGTACTACCTTTACGTATTGCGTTACTTTTGCCATTATGGCTTGACAGAGACGTACCTGTACGATAGCGTGACAGAGACGTACCTGTACGATAGCGTGACAGAGACGTACCTTTACGATAGCGTGACAGAGACGTACCTGTACAATAGCGTGACAGAGACGTACGTTTACGATAGCGTGACAGAGACGTACGTACAAGTACGTTTACGGTAGCGTGACAGAGACGTTTGTTTACGATAGCATGACAGAGACGTACGTACGTTTACGGTAGCGTGACAGAGACGTACGTTTACGATAGCGTGACAGAGATGTACGTTTACGATATCGTGACACCGACGTACGTTTACGATAGCGTGACAGCGACGTACGTTTACAATAACGTGACAGAGACGTACATTTACGATAGAATGAAAGACAATATAAATATTTTTTTTAAATGAACAGACACTGTTTAAGGTTGTTTGCAAAAAATAAAGTTAAAAACACTTTATTTACATGCGTCCGAAGCGCTTTTCTCGATTCACCTTCATCAGGAACTTTTGACCATTGACAAAACTTTAGGGTAATATTTTTATCGAATAATCTTTAATGATATAATCTTCTGCCGTTAATAATGACCTACTAATATCAGCCTAAATCCTAAAATAATGCAAATTTACCTTATCAATTAAGTATAACAGCACCTGATAGATATTTTTTTTCATCCTTTTTATTAGTACGGTCCATCTCATTACCATTGAGGAGGATAACTTGTTTGCCCTGAATGTCAGGCAACTAAAAAACACGAAGATGACGTTTGATTGCCAATGATACAACTATCTAACAGAGTCCAAATGAATCGTACCTTTATTAAGCAATTATAGGTTACCGAACAGCCTCCGGCAATTAGCAAAACCAACGGCCTGATTTTTAAACAAAGCAATAAACAAAAATCAAAAATAATAGACAGCGACCACTGACAACCACTGAATAACAGGCTCTTGACTTGGGACAGGCACATGCAGAATGTGGCGGGGTTAAACATATTTTCGAGCGCTCAACCCTTCCTCTTGTCTGGGATAATAGTGTTACATTTAAACATTAAATCATAGTATTAAAATCAGTTCGAGACTCATTTAATCGACACAAAGATTTTAAAAAAGAAACTAACAAAAAGACTAAAGCCTTATGTACATATCTAGGATTACTCGCAGTTACTGAAAGCTAGTTAAGAGCTAATTACAACTAAATTTGTTATTGATAAAATAAAGAATTGAAAAATAAATCGTGTTTCCTATATTTAGATCATCAGTACACATCCAATGGATTTAGTGTAAAGACATTATATGAGAAAACATGACCTAGTGCAATACCAAAATATAAGTATCGACAGGATGTAAAACCGTAAGAGTTCATAACTTTAATAAATATTTAGTCATGTTTTAATTTACTAATAACAAAATCAATGTTATTACCAATGAAAGCAGTATTCAAAGATCTTTCTACAGTATTCAACTGATTACCTTTTAGAACATCACCGTAAAAAGTAGAATGGGGTATCCCGTTTGTAATATGTTTTATACAAGTACAGCCAAACTTCCAAACCAATTCTTGTATCTATAATTAAAAGAATTTAGTACAAATTTAAGTAACGATATCCCTGACTTAAGAATTTACCAGTGATAAATAGATTACGTTCATTGAAATCTAAAACGTCACCAAAGACACCGGCATAGCTAACAAGTGAGGATATAAAAACACCGCACGATGTGTTCAAAGGAACATGATCGTCCAAGAAGGAAAATTGACAAAGGAAATGTCGTAATAGACGTAGAGTTGTCCGTGTGAAACTAGAATAGCTATTCGATTTTCAGAAGTGAATGCATGTGACCCTTTCAAATATAGATTTACATTTGACAAGTCTAAAAGTCTTAAAAATGTTAAAGACTGTTATGAATTAGTTGAGCAGACAGTGGAATTTGTTAGTTTGAAACGATCAGATTCTGTCTTGTCCTGAATACGAAATTTTTGTAATAATAGTTGTTTTTGTCTTTAATCTAGCTTTAAGTATTTACGAGTAATCTTAGATCGGTACTGTGTGTCTTTAGTATTTTTGTGCTTTGTATCGATCTGATGAGTCGAGCGCTTTTCAACTGTATTTTATACTAGTAGGTTGTTCTGTTGTGCTGTTATACCTCTGTCCCAGGTAAGGAGGGGTATGGTATGGCGCCCGCAAACATGTTAACCCTCATAACTTTTTGTGTGTGCCAGTCCCAAGTCAGGCGCCTGTAACTCAGTGGTTGTCGTTTGTTGCTGTACATCATATTTATTTGTTTTACGTTTATTGTTTTGTACATAAATCAGGCCGTTAGGTTTTCTCGAATTATTTTTAAACTTTTTTACATTTCGTCACTCGGGTCCTTTTATGGGTTCTGATCATTGTTGAAGGCCACACGGTGATATATACCGGTGGTTTCTAACATCTATGTCTTTTGGTCTCTAGTGGATAGTTGTCTCATTGGCAATCATATCACATCTTCTTATTGTATATTTATTTAAATTAATGAAAAGTTGAGCTATAGATTTAGATAACTGTGTTGCTACTGTAGTTATTTACAAAACAGGATAGTCTTACAGAGATATTATTAGTGTCTTAACGTTGTTTTCTTCGGTATTTTCTCCAGTAGATGTAGTTTATCTAAAATGTTAGCTTTAGACACGTGTTTTTAAATATAGGTATCTTGGAAAATTATAAACCTTTTATTAACTTCACGCGGTAAAAATGTGAAGATTAGTATACTTTTGAGAGAGGTACTCATATACAAATAAACACCTTCTGCATTTGAATGCGTCTCAAAAGTGAACTGCTTTTCAATAGAAAAATCAGGAAATTATTGGAAGATGTTAGTCTGGTGTCATCTGCTATTTTGATTAAACGTCATACAATGTACAACTACCTTAACCTCATTGGGCACCGTCTAAGAAAAGGTCATATCTTCATTTTCAATTTCTTGTTTTGTGCACACCTTTTTTTTAATAGAATAGTGCATCATTGGACACAGTATGTATAGCACGTACGATTTTGCCTTCACAAAATCATTCATAATAACAAATATAGACTCAAATTTCAATGAGTCCACACGAAAACAAACACCTGCGCTGCCGCTCCTTCAGTTCAAATACGGGTATAATCGTTATCAAAAATAGTTTTAGAAATCGACTACTATAATAATAGCCAATTATAATTGTGACATATTTATGAATATTATTAAACCTGTTTTAAATTACAGTGATTTCGTAGACAATCTCCATAAATCCTTCGCAAAAAGGCAAAAATAAAAATTTATTGACAAATATGTTAGATAAATGACCAATTTACGTATTAAATTGTCCCAATGAGTTGTGCGAAGTGATATATTCCATCCGTCGCTTTCCCTTTTTGTTCTGTCAATACTCTCGGTAAACAGCTGCAATATTTCATCCAATTTTGATTAATGTTGTTTTAATTGCAGTGACGTTTGCTGACGTAGGTACTCGTTGGAAAACTGTTTCAGCGTCAGAAAAATTAAAATGTTTATTCCCGAATAAAGAAAGATAACTCGGAATATTGCCAGTTTAAGAAATCCAGTGCTGTACATGTGTGAATGTAATTATTCGTCATATATTTTTTTCACATCCTCCGCCTCTCTTTTTTAAAAGGTTAACTTTTCTTAATAAATTCAGTTACCAAGTGGCATGGTTTTAATAAAGTATGCGACAGATTTATGACATCGGATAATTTAGGATTATACAGAATAAAGGCTTACATCAAGCAGTTCTTACATTCAAGGACTTATGATTTCAGATAAAATGTTTTTTCTAAATTTCATGGGAACGTTTTAATATACTTTACGTCTTGCATGATTAACTAAATATCATTTTGACATTGTCTCCGTTGTGCGTGGATATGTGTGTTCGCCCTTGAGCAGCCAACTTATGACCAGCACAAGATTTGTTAATTGATTGTTGTTTGCTTTTCGTCCAGTGTTAAATAGTTCAGGCATGTTCGACATATTAACAATAAATACAATAGGAAGTAGGTCCTGCAATAGGGGGTTGACCGGAGTGATATGGAATGCCACTAAAAATATAGGAATTTACTGAATAGGGACAGAAATTTAAGGTCAAGTTACAGTAAATGGACTATGTCACATATTTTGGTAAAGTTTTGCATACATCTATGGCTCGTTGAAGTGTAACTTAAAACCGAAAAAATAATGCATTTATTTCTTTTATTTTCTGAAATATTACAGATTGAATTCTTTTAAAATCAGTGAACATTTATATAAAAATAAGGAGATGTGGTATGATTGCCAATGAGAGAGCTATCCACCCAAGTTCAAATGAAATGGATGTAAGCAATTATATGCAACCGTACGGTCTGCAACAATGAGAAAAACCCATACCGTATAGTCGGCTATAAAAGGCCCGACATGAAAAATATGAAACAATTCAATTGAGAAAACCAACGGCCTAATTTATAACAATTTACTAATTTAAAAAACAAGTATGATAGACATGAACCAACGACAACCACTGAGCTACAGGCTTGGGACAGACACATATGGAACGTGGCGGGGTTAAACATGTTTGTGAGCGCTCAACCCTCCTAACCTGGGAAAGTGGTGTAACAGCACAACATAAGAACAAACTATAAAAATCAGTTGAAAATGGCTTAACTCATCAGATCTTTACAAAGCAGAAAAACATCTAACAAAAACACAGATCGGACGTGGCAGGGTATGTATGCATCCCTAACAACAAAAAAGACACAAAGTTCATATCTGAGAGTACTTGCAGTTACTGACAACTAGTTCAAAGCCAAAAAATAATAAAATAAATCATGAATCTAAGACTAATATATCCATCAGTACACATCCAGCATCCAATGGATTTAATTTGTAAAGAAAGTACATAAAATTCTTAAAAACTATCTGTTGTTGGTACATAAATTTCCGTTTTAATGATGCAAAATTATAATGGGGTCACCGACTTCGTTTTTACCGTATGCAGCATTCAAAAAAGTGTTCTAGGTTTATAAAATACCGCAAAACGTCGAAATAAGCGTAACTTCATCGCGTTGTATAGGCCGTAAAACGTCGATTTTTGACGTGTTTCACTACCAACTAGATAACGGATTTGTTCATACCCTAAAAACAAGTCTGTGACCCTATGATTATTCTACATCATTAACCTGGAAATTTATGTATCAACAACATATAGTTTTTTAAGAAAAATCTATTTTACTTGAAATTTGAGATTTGATGCTTTTAAGACAATTTTAAGAACGCTTTTCGCTTACTTTGTGTCGTTTTTATACAATTATCCACCTATTTTGAAAGAATTCAATAAGTAATAGTTCAGACAATTAAAGAGATAAATGCATATTTTTTTCGATTTTCAGTTATATTTTAATGAGCCAAAGTAGTATGCAAAATTAAACGAAAATCTGTTCCTTGACCTTTAAAAGTTTTTTTCAACGCTTACTTTGATAATGCATTGTACCTGATCCCAAGTTCAACATATTACTTGAACAAATTAGCAAGTTTTGTTGCAAATAGTTTGCACAACAAAATAGAAGAATTGGATAACCTCGATTTACTTTTTAGCAACACAATACAGAATTTAGATAACTCTTATGCATACTGATAATTCCTTCATTCATCCCTCCGAGTGTACCCCAATATAACTCGTATGCATACTGACAATTCCTTCTTCATCCCTCCGAGTGTACCACTAATACAACTCGTATGCATTTTGGCAATTCCTTCATTCATCCCTCCGAGTGTACCCCCTAATGTAACTCGTATGCATACTGACAATTCCTTCTTCATCCCTCCGAGTGTACCACTAATACAACTCGTATGCATATTGGTAATTCCTTCATTCATCCCTCCGAGTGTACCCCCTAATATAACTCTTATGCATACTGACAGTTCCTTCATTCATCCCTACGAGTGTACCCCTAATATAACTCGTATGCATACTGATAATTCCTTCATTCATCCCTACGAGTGTACCCCTAATATAACTCGTATGCATACTGACAGTTCCTTCATTCATCCCTACGAGTGTACCCCTAATATAACTCGTATGCATACTGATAATTCCTTCATTCATCCCTACGAGTGTACCCCTAATATAACTCGTATGCATACTGACAGTTCCTTCATTCATCCCTCCGAGTGTATCCCCTTATATAACTCTTATGCATACTGACAATTCCTTCATTCATCCCTACGAGTGTACCCCTAATATAACTCGTATGCATACTGACAGTTCCTTCATTCATCCCTCCGAGTGTATCCCCTTATATAACTCTTATGCATACTGACAGTTCCTTCATTCATCCCTCCGAGTGTACCCCTAATAAATCTCGTATGCATACTGATAATTCCTTCATTCATCCCTCCGAGTGTATCCCCTTATATAACTCTTATGTATACTGACAGTTCCTTCATTCATCCCTCCGAGTGTACCCCTAATATAACTCGTATGCATACTGACAGTTCATTCATTCATTCCTCCGAGTGTATTCCCTTATATAACTTTTATGCATACTGACAGTTCCTTCATTCATCCCTCCGAGTGTATCCCAATATAACTCGTATGCATATTGATAATCCTTCATTCATCCCTCCGAGTGTCCCCCCAAAAACAACTCGTATGCGTATTGGCAATTCCTTCGTTCATCCCTCCGAGTGTATCCCCCTAATGTAACTCGTATGCATACTATCCCTCCGAGTGTACCCACTTTTATAGAAATTGATGCCAAATTCTCAGTTTGAGGTATACAGCTCAATCACAAGAGGCGATCGTTTGGGTGTGCGGTATGTATTTTAATAAACTAAAACCGAACCTCGTCGGTTGGAACGGGAATTTTAAACCTGTTCTTGCCCTGAATATGAATTAAATATTTTTCCATAGAGAATAACGTTGATCAATCCCCTTTGGTATCTCCACGCCCCCTTTTTACCATTCTTTATTATGACTTAAATGATACTATAGATAAGTTGATTGGTTCTTATACATTCTTATCTTTCAAATATTCGGCGTTGCGTTCCTGATGAAAGTTAATCCAGAAATAAAGCGCTTGGGACGCATGAAAGTGTGTGTTTTCATTTTATAAAAATTGCTGGATGTATAAAGCTGCATTGATATTAGTTACCAATAGCACCTTATACACACGAAAACTCAAAATTGGTCACATGTATATAAAACCAGTTCGGAGGAGTAATACTCAGCAGAGTCTAAAAGTTTTCCGTAAAAAATGAGATATTCTGACGGTTACTGGTAAACAATTGCCTCTTAAATATAAATAGCCAATCAGGAGTGTTCTTTTATTCGCAACCCAAATACGAAGATATAAAAATTTGGAAGGCTTTGAAGAAAGCAAAAGAGCCTCATATTGTATTGTGTCTATAATTAATATAAGGTGTAGGAATGCTTATCTAACGGCATCCCAAATATCGATGACTGGTAGTTATCTCTCAGTCTGAGATAGTACATTAAACCTAGCAAGTAACCAGACGAGTACTTCGTTATTTGTACTATTTACATTATAAAGTTTGATTGTACATTTTCCGCTGAGACTAAATTAAGACTAAGGTTGAACTCCATTGTGTTGTTTTATTGGTAGTTATATTCTCAAGCATTCTTCGCTTCCGACAGTGTTGGTCTAGGTAGGCTTGTGATACACCATTGTGTAGATAAATCAATGTAGATTTACGGCATAAGTTTAAGTGGGGTAGACAACCGAGGAACCGAAATATAACGAAAGTTCGCGACCAATTGTCATTTTTAAAAAATGCGACTTAAGTACCTTGTGTTATATTAAGGTATATAGGATAAAATTTTCAGAGACAAGTGCCTGTGCTTAGATGTTATTGGTGGATGTTCGGTTTCGTTCCATTTGGTTTTTTATTACTATAATTATGCTTGCAAAAATTTTATATCCTCATGGCAGTATTAATAAAATATATATTACTCTTAAGGTTTCTAGTATATTTAATAAGATATCAGATCGAACATAGATTGTTAGTGTAATTGGTATATTTCAACAGATCTCCATTCATTATTAATTATCAAGAGTTCTTTCGACTTTTCCCGAAATGCAATACGTTGTGGATGAATTATACCATCTTTATAAGAAAGAAGAATTTCGTGTTCCTTTCCTTGTCCCGAAATTTTATGAATATTGTGAGACAGATGTCCAGCTACGTAGACATTGCCGGCATCATCAGTTGTCATACCAGATGGGTCTTTCAATCTTTCGTGTCGGTAAATACAACCATGGGAACCATTGGGGTAGAAACAGTGCACCTCGTTTTTTGCGTTGTTTGTATAATAAACACGACCAAATCTGTCTATTGTGATATACCCGTAAGATCGTACTTTAAGTTCTCGTAATAATTTTCCTTTGATGTCCAAAACAGAAATGGTTCCTGAAGGCGATCGAATAGCTATTTGATTATTTGCAGAGGATATAACATCATTCCTTAAAGTATCTGAAATACATTCGCCAAGACTTAAAGTACTGGTTTTGAAAGTTCTAATGCTTGAACCTGTACCAATTATTACATGTTGCTTATCAAAGGAACTAAGATCGGACAGTTTAAATTGCAGCGGTATCTTCTTTCTTTTTTCACCATCTTTGTTGCAGACGTAAACGCAGGTGTCATTAAAACTTGCCAAAAGGAGTCTATCGTCTGCTAAAAAGCACCCGCTTCTAATTTTTGTTCCTTTGTCGAGTTTAGCTGTTGCAAAGTTGAATTTTCTATTCTGTGGTATTTTGATTAGTTTTTCGTCAAGGGTCGTTGCTAAATTATTGCGTTTGAAGTGTAGATAATCCTTGCCTTTAGCGGGGTTCGTCTCTGTAACAGAAATTTCTCCGAAAGACGGAACATCGGCAATAAGATGTCGCCACGATTCCTCTCCAATGAATTCAATGTTCAGCTTACTATATTCATCCTAAAATAGAACATTAATATTTTTAAATTATACATAGAAGTATTCCTTTTACAAAGAGTACTCAAAAACATTTGCAACTTAATGACAAAAGTTTTCGATCTATATATTGTCTTCTAAATTACTTCATTGTACTTTTTAAAAGTTAATACTGAACATACAGTTAATATTGTATTCCATATTTCATTGAAAACGTACATTGTCTCTTTCTGTTCTTAAGCATGACATCATTGTTAAAAAAGTATAAAAAAATGTATGTGAATGAAATACCAAGGGAGTACATACAAAATGTAAGCTGAAAAGTGACAAAGAACACAATGGTCGAAAGACAAACAAGTAAAACAAAACAAACACTATAAAGAAAGCACATGATTCGGCAATTCGGCACACCTCGGCAGATCTTACAATCTTACCTCAGCTGTATATGTACATTCGGCACACCTCGGCAGATTTAACAGTTAGATGAAGAATAGCGAATTCTGCCGAGGTTTGCCGTTTGACGATTCAGCAAGATGAACCCCATTTAAACATACTATGATCATTTGAACAGTATCGTACATTTAAAAAAAAACGTAGTGTTATGTGATTTTTCGGCATTGTTCAAGACCTATGCAGTCAAAGGAGCAATGTGGAAACTATGCAAAGCATGCAGGTTACCAGAAGAAGCGACAAAGGAATTTTAAAATAAGAACTAATTTAACACTGTTTGGCAATAATATATGGTCCAATCTTATCAAAATACAGACACTTTGTCCACGCTTTTCGTGCTTACCGCAAAGCGTGTACACTTAATCTGTATTTGAAGAGTAATATAAATATGAGAAAACTTTGTGAGCTTAAGCAATATACAGACATTTAACATTTAATTTTACACTACCTGCAATGTGTTTAAGTATGCTTCTTGTTTATTTTGAAGAGGTTGGATAGTTTTGACCACAGTAAATACGTGGACATCTGAAGCGTTTTCTTTGAGTGTTGTAATATCTTTATGCCATACATCCATTTTGTTAATTCTTTCTTGGATCTGTTCGATTCCTTCTTCCAAAGTTCGAATACATGAGTCGTGTGCTCTAGTTAAGGCATTATAAAGTTGACTTTCAATCTTCTCGAAATGATCGCTTATACTCTTTCGAATGTGTCCAATTTCTTTTTGTATTTTATCCTTTTGATCATTTAAGACTGAAACATTTTCGTTCTTCTTTTTCACGAATTCTGCCAATTTCAGTTTTGCATCCTGTATTCTCATCTCTAAAGCTTGTAAGAATTTGCTTCTTTTGACATTTTCTGCCTCATTATCCATTGTTATTAATTGATCACATTGTTTATGGTGTTGTGGTATACAGGACACACAGCACATCATATCATGCGACGGACAGAAGAAAGCAAGCGATTGGTCATGATGAATTTTACATTTATATGAAAGATTTAAGACTGCTGGACTGAGATCAGACACATTAGCAATCGTAATAATTTTATGCTTTGTTGATACCTTCGATTTCATATGATATCTGTGACAATCGGCACAAAGCGGTTCAGAACAGTCGCTACACCAATGAGTAGGCTTCTCAACATCACCACCGCGAAGACAAGAAGCACAACGGGATGTCATTTTCTGAAATGTACAATTTGATTGTTATAAAATACAATGTAATTGCTATACATGATATTGATAAGGCATTTTCGTTTGTTCAATTTTGAATCATGCCCTATGTGGTTGTTTAATACCTTGAATTATACAGAAGGTAGGCAAAATGTCGAGCAAGTTAAACTACAGGGCATTTTCTGGCGATTTTCATAAATGGGATTGCCAAAAGTGGAAGATTTTCACAACAAACCTTTTCTATTTCATTCGAATGTTTATTCTTACTTGTAATAATAGAAAATACAAGTTGTAATTATTTTCAAAAATATAAACATGTTTAAAAACGTTTAAACCCGCTGCATTTGTTTGCACCTGTCCTAAGTCAGGAATCTGATGTTCAGTAGTTGTCGTTTGTTGATGTGGTTCATAAGTGTTTCTCGTTTCTCGTTTTTTATATAGATTAGACCGTTGGTTTTCCCGTTTGAATGGTTTTACACTAGTAATTTTTGGGGCCCTTTATAGCTTACTGTTCGGTGTGAGCCAAGGCTCCGTGTTGAAGACCGTACTGTGACCTATAATGGTTTACTTTTATAAATTTTGACTTGGATGGAGAGTTGTCTCATTGGCACTCATACCACATCTTCTTATATCTATGTGAAATTATTACAGATACAAAAAGAAAAACGTATTTTTTTTAACTATTGGATTAATATTTTGCTTAATTTGATTTTATCTTCATACTATTTTTTTTTAAATTGGTTGAAATGTCCAATGTTTGTTTTGTTTCTGTTTTCAATAGCTAAAGTTATTGTTGAGTACACTAGCAACTAAAAGTTGATCGGTTTTCATCGAAAGCTTCATTTTCACAAAAAGTGTAACAAAATATGACTAGATTTCTAAGCAAATGAAACCCAAAAATGAAAACGGAAATATTCATTCTAAAATAACAAAAACGGAAATAATTGACAAGAAATTATTAATTTACCTTACCACAATCCTTGTCTTCTCATAAACCGGTAAACTTCATTTAAAAAACTTATGATTCGTACGAGTTCATTTACATTAAACAAAGAAACGTTCTAATGCACATAAACAAAACACGTTTCCTTATATTTGTTACAATGTATAAATATTTAGTGAATATTCAGTGTCGCGGATATAACGCTTCAGATTTGAAAGTTACAGGTTTCGATAAAATGTAAAGGCGTATAGCAAAATTGACAATACAAATTTAGTTCATGTGTTTGCTTAAAAATGTAGATTTTATATTAATATTCCTGTAAATAGGACTTGTAGAAAATCAAATAAATTTTAAAATACGGAGCAGACTATGATAATAATAACTTCAACAGGATAACACTAAAATAGAATATTCTGCATTTGAAATCAATTAATCAACATATTAAATTTAGCACACATATACATGTAGTCATGCCGTTGGAGCACATTAGCTTCATACATGTATGTAAATCACTGAATAACATGGTCATCCAATATAAAATTTTATCGACACCAGTCCGGTTACTTAATAAATGTATTTCGAGCTCTCACAGGACAGTGTATCACAAAGAAATACATTAGATCGATACGGGTTACTTAATAAATGTATTTCGAGCTCATACTAGACAGTGTATCTGTCCTAAATACATTCGATCGAAACCGGTCACTTAATAAATGTATTTCGAGCTCTCACAGGACAGTGTATCACAAAGAAATACATTAGATCGACACGTGTTACTTAATAAATGTATTTCGAGCTCATACAAGATAGTGTATCTCAAAGAAATACATTTGATTTGCTCGCGGAACTATATCAAAAGTGTACATTGAAAGGAAGCAAACCAATTGTGGAACAATGCTTAATAGTGTGCAAATTTTTTAGTCTAAGAGTATGTTATTTTAAACTTTTAAAAACACTGGGCGATTTGATGCTTGATATATTTTATAGACACCTATGTGTTACGAAGCATATTATTAATATTATTTAAAGTTAATTATTTGAAGCATTCTTCCAGTCATGTATGGGGTAATTTTGAAATGAATAAATTTGTGTAGTCATGCATGTGAAATAGTGTACCTTTTTTGTTTGGAGAGGGATTACATGTTAGCAGAAGTTATTAGGTTTGACCTGCTGGCCAATCAAAATCTAATTTATTACATACTCATATAACAAACAATCAAAATCTAATTTATTACATACTCATATAACAAACAATCAAAATCAATTTATTACATACTCATATAACAAACAATCAAAATCAATTTATTACATACTCATATAAAAAACAATCAAAATCAATTTATTACATACTCATATAACAAACAATCAAAATCAATTTATTACATACTCATATAACAAACAATCAAAATCTAATTTATTACATACTCATATAACAAACAATCAAAATCAATTTATTACATACTCATATAACAAAACGAATATTTATTGGCTCTTCGCAGTTGGAAGTGACAATGCGTGCTTGGAATAATTGGTAGCTCTAAATCTGTAAAAAAAACACTTTGCAATGATAATGCACCATAGACGTTCCATATACTACCTTTATTTTCTTCTATAGGATAGAAAGTGGTTCAAATATATGCCTGTTATAACTAAAACTACATGCAAGCTTTCCACTAAAAAGTGAAAATAACTATGCATCAGCCCATACTGTCTGCAAAACAAGTTGAATGCAAGAGTGCTTTTGCATTCAGAATTCTTGTTCTGTGAAAAAAAATAATTAAGATTTAAGGTTCCATAATGAATTTGATAATACAATTCGACTTTGAAATAATAATTTCATATGAGAATGAAATTTGTCATGTGTGTGGATGAAGACAAATACACGCACGCTTAGCAATAGTCATGTTACATTATCGATCGAGCAAGCATCACTTATTATCATGAGCCTGTGTTCTGAACATAACAAACAATGCCATTTCCGTTTGTTTTTATTTGTTTCGTGTTCAGTATAATTACCAAAACCTACCAGTCATCCTGGAAGAAACATACATACACGAATAAAACACCCATATTTAACTAAACATTATTACAGTTCCATGCCAATTTTTACTTAGCAAACTACAGTACTCATAAGTATGTAATGTTTACGAAAAACGTTAAAAAAAGTTACCAAATAGAAAAGAAAAGCAAAACTTTGGCATAATGTTGAAGTCTCACATTTGATACATTCTGATTAAATATCAACGCATTTATAATATCCATTTAAAACAATTATAGAATTGTGCCCGTCATATGTAAAATACACTGAGACTGAGTAAATTTATACAGCTGGCCCAAATATCATTTTATAGAATGAAAACTTGATAACATTAAAAAAACTCACGTACATCGAAATGATAAGAGTTCTGATAAAAAGTTACACAGAAAAATTCCTTAAGCGTTAGTGCATGATTACCATATCATAAACTTCTCCGTTAATAAATTTAGAAATTATTAAGAAACTTGGGTTCAAATTCTCAAAGACAAAGCCTTAAGATGGATTTTGCTAATCATTTTAGGCCCCCTTTTGTCATATAGCTCCTTAACTATTCAACTTTGATATATCCTTGAAATCCAAAACTTGAATTTGAGCGTTCTTGGCAAAGGTAAAACTAGAACATTTAAAGCTTTGAACGCAACACATTTAAAAAGTTGTATTTTCCTTTTCATATGTTTTTTTTATTTTATTATTTTCATGAAAGAAACAACTACTTTAAAGAATAAATCGATAGCACGGGGATTGAAAATTAATATCTGTAATCCTCATGAAAGAGTCTAATGTATAACAGAATTGCAACAGCGAATCGAAACATGACGTTAAATCACAAACAATGACCTAAAACGTCACAAATGCGCCTTGGAAACCCTAGTACGAGATCCGTTTGATGATATCATCCAAAAGAAAAAATGGGAGCTGCATTTGCCAAACTCGATTGCTCTGGGTGCATCCGTAAGAATAAGATAGAAGTAGAAACAAACGCTCATCACAGCACAATACACAGATTTGAAACACGTCCATCATCAGTTATCATAAATGAATTGCGTGGAATAGGCATTGTGTCCGAACGTTCTGGCGGAGTTAGATTTTTCGTAGAGACAATAGAAAGTGACAAAACAAATAAAAAGCCCAGGAGACTTCCTGCCATTCCTGGTTCTACTAGTTTAACAAGAGGAAGAGGAAAATCAAGGGCTACCCCTTCAAAAGGTATATTTCAGATTAATTTTTTTGTTAGAATTGTGGGAAGGCAAGACAGTTACAAGTAAGTGAATTTGGAAAAGTTGAATTTGAATTTTGTGGTACACTGTGTATTGAATCCCAGGACCTTCATGACTAGTCATATGGCTATGTGATCACGAAGACACTAATCTGAATAAACGTATAGTTACTGTAATTAAAATCTTCTATATTTTCTATTCTTGAAATATATATGGTTTCTTATTCAAGACTTTAGGGAGCAACAGATATTTTGTTCTTTTCTACTGAAAACAAGTTTTTAATAATATTATATTTTCCCTTTTAGAGGACGATATATATGACAAAGAGGAAAAAGGTTTAATGGTCGAGATTCGACGAATTGGAGCTCTTGCGGATAAAGGTAATTTAAAAGTTTCGCGTAATTAATTTTGATTTATACATTTTAGTGCCTTGCGCGAGTGATATCATCTTTATAAAAAAAACGAATGTTGTATGCGGAGCATCATGCGCATTGGAAGCAAAAGATAAACAAAAATAGATTGAGTATACAAACTAAAAAGAATTTGAAAAAAAACCAAAAGAAACAACAAAACCAACAACAAAAACCAATACAGATAAATGGTAAAGGATTTCTTTTTAATTGTGGACGTTGAATATACGAAATATTATAATTTTGCTTCGGTTTTATATGACTAGCTATGTGTGAGGCTTTGCCCTCACAGCAATCAAAGCCGGGCTCCAAAGTTATTGTGAAACTGCCTATTCTAGAGGTGACGTGAATCAGATGTGGATACTAAAAAATTCCAAAGATCTTTTAGAGTACATACAATCTAAGACTCTCTCATCTTGCAATAGTATTAAAACATTTGACTTTTCTACACTTTACACAAGTATTCCCCATTCCAAACTAAAAGACAAATTGAAAGAGTTGGTATTACTTTGTTTCATTAAAAAGAATGGCGAACGTAGATACAAGTATCTTGTCTTGGGGAGGGATAAATCCTACTTTGTAAAGAATTACTCTGATTCAAACAAAAAATTCTCTGAAACTGACATTATCAAGATGCTTGATTTCTTAATTGACAACATATTTGTTACGTTTGGAAAACGTGTTTTTCAACAGACTGTCGGAATTCCAATGGGAACCAATTGTGCCCCTCTTCTTGCCGACTAGTTTCTGTATTATTATGAGGCTGACTTCATACAGGAACTTCTTAGGAAGAAAGATAAGAAGTTAGCAATATCCTTTAACTCTACGTTCCGCTATATAGATGATGTTCTCTCACTAAATAATACAAAATTTGGTGACTATGCTGAACGAATCTATCCCATCGAACTAGAGATAAAGGATACTACAGATACAGTTAAGTCTGCCTCATATCTTGACTTACATCTAGAAATTGACAATGAGGGTCGGTTGAAAACAAAACTTTACGACAAAAGTGATGATTTCAGCTTCCCAATTGTGAACTTTCCATTTCTCTGTAGCAACATTCCAACAGCGCCTGCATACGGAGTATATATCTCCCAATTGATACGATATTCCCGGGCTTGTGTTTCCTATCATGTTTTCCTTGATAGAGGATTGCTGCTCACAAGGAAGCTATTAAACCAAGAGTTCCAAATGGTGAAGTTGAAGTCATCCCTTCGTAAATTTTACGGACGCCATCACGAGTTGGTTGACCGTTATGGAATAACCGTTTCACAGATGATATCGGATATGTTCCTTATGTCGTAACTACAATACCCTCCCTTTTCACGAATGTGACTTACCGAATAAGACTATTTACCGGATGTGTAATAACATAAGTAACACGACGGGTGCCACATGAGGAGCAGGATCTGCTTACCCTTCCGGAGCACCTGTGATCACCCCCAGTTTTTGGTTTGGTTCGTGTTGCTTAGTCTTTGGTTTTCTATGTTGTGTCATCTGTACTATTATAAGTCCGTTTGTCTTTTTATTTTTGGCCATGGCGTTGTCAGTTTGTTTTCGATCTATGAGTTTGACTGTCCCTCTGGTATCTTTCGTCCCTCTTTCCTTGACAAAAAATATGTTTGTCTTCTCCTAACTGGTAGCCATACTATATCACCACCAGCTAAGTAGAACATTGCACGGACGATGTCGCTTATGTATTTTGACCGACTATACTTTAAAAAAAAGCTATAATATGCATGAACAATAACAAGATAAAGATTTATTGTTGTATTAAGGAAAAATGGCAAAAGAGTCAGCAAAAAGACGACAAGAAGTTATAGTTAGAAAAGAGGCAATGATAAAAGAAAAGATTAAGAAAATAGAAAACAAGCTGAAGAAAGAACATCAACGAGCACAGAAAAATATCACTAAGACTTCAAAAGAAAACAGAACAAACCCTGTAGGAAAAACCGGACCAAACAAACCACTCGTTTCCGAATTACCCTCCGTATCAGTATAAACTTTATGGTATTAAATAATCATTTTTTAAAGAATAAACAATTTATACTTGCTTCTGTGTGTTTGACTATCATTATGATATTTTTACCCGCATTGCCAAAGGCGGAAGCATGTCTAGTAATCGCTCGACTCCGTCCGTCCATCTGAAAGAAAACTTTCGTCAAGGTTTTCTTGGCTTCTATGAATGGAAAGGATTTAATACTTGATCTGCAGCTTTATAATGCTAAGTTGTAGCGAGTAAGCAATTTTAACTCTGCTATGTATCTACTCCCTGTTTGCAGATTTATTGAAACTTACAGCATTCATTGTACAAGGAAATTTTTCGTCAAAGTTTTTCTCGGCTCCTATTGAAGGGAATGATTTAATATTTGGTCTGCAGCTGGATTATGTTGAGCTGTAGCGAGTATTCAATTTTTACATCTCCATGAGGCCACTTCCTGTTTGCTGATAGTTTGAAATTTTACAACACTCATTGTACAAGGAAAAAATTTCGTCAAGCAGTTATCTTGGCTCCTACTGAAGGGAATAATTTGAATATTTGGTCTGCAGCTTGATGATATTGAATGGTAGCGAGTAAGCAATTGTTAAATCTGCCATGTAGCCACTTCCTGTTTGCCGATAGTTGAAATTTTACAACACTTATTTTTCAAGAAAAAAATCGTCAAGGTTTTCTAGGCATAAGTGAAAGGGAATGATCGAAAATCGAAATAAGAATAATAAATCCAATGTAGGCTTTTAGATGGATTATCTTAATAAGATGTGCACTGACTAGCTGTTTTAATTTTATCCATACAAGTTTCATCTTAATATAAAAGGGCCGTTGTTATATACCCATGATCTCATTTTGCCCCGGGGAAATTTTGAATCATTGCCATTCTCCCCCGCGGAAAGTTGACAATACGTATACATATAGCCACTTTCCCCCCACAATATGGATTTCACTTTATATATACATTAAAAATGCACGGCCATTTATAAATATATTGTATGTGCTTTTCATGAGATTCCATCCACAGATTCCACGGACTCATTTTTTCAGTAAAAATTAATTATAGTCTTGGTACAATCCGAATGTACAGTGCAAAAGCTGTGGTGAACCATATAAAATAAGATGTGGTATGATTCCCAATGAAACAACCTTTTATAGCCGACTATACGGTATGGATTTTTTCTCATTGTTGAAGGCCGTACGGTTGCCTATTATTGCTTACATCCACTTCATTTAAACTTTGGTGGATAGTTGTCTCATTGGCAATCATACCTCATCTCCTTATTTTTATACTCAGCAGAATTCCAAAGAAGCGGGTTTAATCAACTATAGGTCACAGTATGGCCTCCAACATGGAGCAAAACCAATAACGTATATTAAGTAAGCTATAAAAAGCCACGCCATGACAAAATGAAAAACAATTCAAAACAAAAAACCTACGGCATGATTTCTGACAAAACAATAAACAAATATATAGAATCTGGTAATACTATGATGTTATGCCGTAAAAAATGTTTGTATGCGCTCAACCCTCTCCTAACCTGGGACAGTTATGATTTTACTTCGAATTACCATCAAAATTCTGAAACCTTCAACGGACTCGTCAACCGTTCACAATGACAAGATTTAGGCAGTGCAACCAACAATTTCCAAAAAAGTATTTACTTCGCATTTAAAAAAGTCATGAATGATTCTCATGTTGACAAGCGCAGCTTCCAATCTGTATTAGGTATAATTGTTATACTGAAATACCATTTTGACCGTTTTTTTATTGGTTGTCAAGACAGTCTTCTTCAAGCATGCTTAAATAAGTGAATGGGGTTTCGATTTGACATGTATAAGAGGTCACGATAGATATTCACTCGTCTGAACTCAGCCGATTCCGGATACAAGGAGAGTATCGGATTTCATAATAAAAAAGACTGCCACGGGTTTGGGGTATATAGATGCAATTTCTATTTTTAATATGACCTAAAATTATGAGAAATTAATGAAGGCAACTTCTCTTTCAACGAAAACGAAATTCAGAAATTTGAAATGTATTTCATTTTCAAAAAAAAACCTTAAAAAATACGTGTTTAACACTAAATGTAATTATATTCTAATTCGTTACCTCAAACGAATATAAAGTATTTATAAAATGAAAAACAAACACTTGTTTCATAGGAATAGCTCGCTAGCATGTGCAGCTTACTGTGATAATTTTATTAAAACATAATTAAATTTGAGTCCCGATGTCATCATGATATTAAACGGCAACACCGCTGCGTAGTACACGACAGCCTACAAAATAGAAAATCAAAATGAGAAATCATATATACATATATAGGTCTTAATGATCAACCAAAAAATGTCATACTGGTAGTATAAATATCTATCTTCTATGCGTAAAAACATTTCAAATATACAAGCATTCAATGGGGGGGGGGGGGGGGGGGGGGAGGGGCGTGTCTTTACCTAAACTAAACTAAACTATACTGAACGGTATACGAGCTTCGAATGACAATATATCTTAACTTACTTTAACAAGAAAACTATTCGCGCTTTAAAAATCCCGTGCTATTTACATATCAAATATCATACTCAATATATTTACGCAATGCGACAAATATTGACCAGTCCGAAATATCATATATTTAAAAACACAAACCTGTTTATTTAATATAAACAGTGGCACCAATAGATGACCACTATGCGGACACACACTCACGTGTGATTGTTTACATAATAGAAACACGTGTATGCTCAACTTTAATAAATACATTCAGTATGCCATCAAGGCCTTTGTTACTAATTATACAGTATACAAAAAATACAATAAAAGAGCAATTAAAAACCATACGTGAAAGAATCACATACAACACAATAAAACAATACAATATGAAAAGGAACACAACAATGTCAATACACTACAGAGAAAATTAAAAATGCGCAACACGATTCCTACAAAAAAAACCTGGTGTGAACGCCGGAAGGGTCATCAATTCCCGCTTATCTAGTCGTAATCGTATGCGTCGTATTAAGTGATATAAAAAACCATGCACACTAACCTTTACAAATATATTAACACAAGAGTACACACGCTGAAACTCGGTGGCCGAGTGGTCTAAGTAGTTACTACTGTAATCACTAGCAAGTCAACACTGAGGTTGTGAGTTCGAACCCCGATCGTGCGGGTGCACTCGACTCCAATCTTAATTGACTAGGATTGTCAGTTTTCCTATCGAAGGTCGGTGGTTTTCTCCGGGTACTCCGGCTTCCTCCACCAATAAAAACTGGCCGCCACGAAATAGCCCAAAAGCGGTACTTAAAAGTGGCGTTAAAACACAAAAATCAAATCAAATCACACGCTGAAATGTCTCGCCTGTTGTACTTATCATTGAATTCATGTTGAAAGTATGTAATATGAAGGTTTTACTACAAGTATCACATAAACTTAACATTATCAATGTTCTATGAAAATGAGGTCACTGTCAGATGAACCATGCCAGACAGACATGTACATCTTACAATCATTCCATACACCAAATATAGTGGTCCTATTGCTAAAAGTACCCGAGAAAAAGATCAAACCAAAAATCTTAACAATGGCCAATGAAACATGAAAATAAAGTCAAGGTCATATGAATCCCGCCAGACAGACATCTACAACATACAATCATTCCATACATAAAAATATAGTTGACCTATTGCTTATAGTATCTGTTTATCAAGCAGTCACTGAAACATGAAAATGAGGTCAAGGACAATGGACATATGACAGACGGAAACTTCGTAACAGAAGGTATCTGCGCGCAATGTATGAAGCATCCAGGTTTTCTACCTTCTGAAATATATAGCTTTTTATTTAAAAGGGCATATGATACAGTTACAGGGGAGGTAATGAGGTTACTAATGTAAAATGTTATTTTTCGGACGTCAAACTGTGACATATCGGGAAAAGATGTATATTTCGGCTGATTTTAATCAAAAGCTTGAAAATGAGCACATTGACCCCTCATTTTTCAAATGGCATTTGGTTTGATTATGCATGAAGATTATTTGTACCAAGGTTTTATGAAAAAAATCACCGATGAAAATTTTTTTCAATTCGGTAAATATACAGCAAAAAATGCCGGTTTTTTTCTAAATCATGAAATTTTAATAAGAATGAATCATTTCCAAAAAATTGTTACTTGAATTTAGATCATACTGATATAGAGAAGATATTCCAAATGATTTTACAAAATTCCCCTTGTGTTTATCTTTTAAAACAAAAAAAGTTAGGAATGTCTATCCAAAGGATAGAAATGTCCAAGAAACCGACATTTTGGGTAAACGTCTAAAATTTCGACCCCATTTATCTTTAAAAGTAGCACATGAAGGTATATTTTTTATTACATATTTGAATTGACTAGTTGGAAAATACCTTGTATGCAAATTTTCGTAAAAAAAAATCACCGTTGGATCAAAACTATACCGTATGCCCTTAAACGAATAGTTTACGACGTCGCCGCCGTCGTCGTCGCCACTGCCACCGGATTGTAATACATGTACCTATGTCTCCCATTCTGCGACTTTATCGCAGGCGAGACAAAATACTATGCAAATAAAAGATTTCAATTATAAATATAAATTGATATCTATTACGCATGTTTTTTTTAACAAATAATCCGTTGATAACAAATAAAAAATGTATTTGTAAGTAAATATAATAATTGATTTTAGTTAGTTATTTGTACGTACATGCATACATGTATTGGATGTTGCCACGTTTGTTTTAATGGGACTATTAGTCTGTTTGTTTTGATAAGAATCGCATGGTACATTGAAATTTCAGCACGTATTTGTTTTTGTTTTCACTGGAAATATTGTTGTTTACACCACAAATTCATACTTGCACGGCTGGTAATCTACACACGCAGAACAATCGGTTCTGCAATGAAAACCGTGAGAGGATTTTCCGGTTATGCTTGAGTGGAGTAACTGTCACCGCTTCAAAAGGTATGTACATTTCTAAATCGCAATTTTCTAATTCAACTGATCAAAATATTGAAAATCGGAGAATGCTATGCTGTGGTGAATACTTTAACAAAGAGACACATGTATCATTTACTATTGTGCATTGAGTAAAACTCCTACAAAATCAATCGTCCCACGAGTAATTGCCGAAAAAAGTGACATTTAAATTTTGAGATGGTTCTATTAACAGACCTACATGTACAAGTTCAGATTTAGTTTTTTTTCTGTCAACGGGATTGAATGTCGTTTTGGGCGGCGTGTACGCTGTCCGAAGGTGATAGACGTCTTAATAAATCTAAAAACTGCCAATTTTCATTATTTCATGCGTGAGGGGATCGGTTCTGATTGAGGACATCGTGAATGCGTGAGGGGAAGTGCAAACATTTTTTTAATCTTTGGCCTTGTGACTTTTCTCGACTCATGTGTTTTCATGTACCAGCTTTACACTGAAGTTCAGCTTTGGACGGTGAGTATATGACTTGTCACAATGCAGGCAATGGTGGCGTGTTCTATCCATCTAAAACATAGATTAAAGTCTTAATACATGCACACGAGAAAAAAACATAGTCAATTATAAATCTAAACCAATTATATTGACGTCGTAGCCATTTCCATTTCCATTGTCAATTTATATTTGTTATAAACTTCAATAAAACTATGCAAGTTACTTGCCTTTCTTTGAAGTGATTGTTGCATTTTTCGATATAAAGATATGATTGCACTTCCCCTCACGCATTCACGATGTCCTCAATCAGAACCGATCCCCTCACGCATGAAATAATGAAAATTGGCAGTTTTTAGATTTATTAAGACGTCTATCACCTTCGGACAGCGTACACGCCGTCCAAAACGACATTCAATCCCGTTGACAGAAAAAAAAACTAAATCTGAACTTGTAGGTCTGTTAATTTAAACCATTGTGGTGACGTCAGCCTATTCATTTACCGTGGATTCTTTTTCTAGAATCAACGCTTCCTAAATCTGCCGCTGAAATTGACTCACCAAATTATATTCAATTGTTTCCTTTGTGTGCCTAATTTCATTAAGTTTAAATAAGCTAATTTACTGATTTCTGTTCACTAATGGAATTAATTTAAAAACTTTAATTTTTGTAATTTTTATATGCCTTCACTGGGAATCGAACCCTTCCTTGAAATCTGTTTTGTGTGACTGACATCAGCACACCGACGAAACCTCTCGGCTACCAATGGGTTACACTATAGATGTTTTTTATATATATTTAAATGAACATCTGATATACATCGGTTCATCGGACACACAGGGCTTGTACCTTTATATAGACACAATAGGCAGTCGTATAGTATGAGTTGGTAGCCGCGAGGTTAGCATGGTTAAAATCAATGAGTTAAAGATCGGGATTTGTCGGTTTAGGTTCGAATCCCTGTACTCTCTTTGTTGTACCAATTCTTAAGTTATCCTAGTTTTTTTCTAATTTTGCAAGTTATAGTGGATATTTTTGTAATAATAGCGAGTTTTACCGGGTTTATTTTTATTATTATTGGCTATTTCACATGTTTGAGCCAAAAATGATTACATTCTATTTGTCAATTTTTGTTTTATAAATATAGCATGATTTCATTTGTTTTACTACATAATTTTACAAAGGTTTGTTCGCAAATTCCTATGCGAGAAAATCGTGATGTGCCTAGAGTGCTAGAAAAATTTCGATAACATACTTATTATATATACTTTATATATGCTTTTTGGTCGGGTTGTTGTCTCTTTGGCACGTTCCCCATTTCCATTTTCAATTTTATTAGAAATAATTTTGAATATGTCTTATTTTGTATAAACAGATAATATTCATATGCCTGGTAATATAAAATTCTTTAAAGGTAGAAGTGTTATATTTGTATTTTGTTAACCAATTAATTGTGATCTGAGATTTATCAATGCATCGTTGGACACGATAACATGGTTATTTAAACTCACTTACAATACCTTCTAATTAAGAAAAGGCTTTAATTTTGAAAAGAAATTAACACAATAGTTTAAGTTATAGATACAATGGATAAGCGTAGATTAATGAAAAACAAACCATTCGCCCTCCGGGCTCATGGTTTCTTTTTCAAGAATCCACGCTTATCCATTGTATCTATATAACAGAACCATCTCAAAATTTAAATGTCACTTTTTTCGGCAATTACCCGTGGGACGATTGATTTTGTAGGAGTTTTACTCCATGCACAACAGTAAATGATACATGTGTCTCTTCGTTAAAGTATTCACCACAGCATAGCATTCTCCGATTTTCAATATTTTGATCAGTTGAATTAGGAAATTGCAATTTAGAGATGTACATACCTTTTGAAGCGGTGACAATTACTCCACTCACGCATAACCGGAAAATCCTCTCACGGTTTTCATTACAGAACCGATTGTTCTGCGTGTGTAGATTACCAGCCGTGACTCGACAAAAAGTTTAATACGAAAATTACATTCAGGCGAAATGGGAAAATATTTATACATCGGGTGTCATCGTACATGTTTGATAAAGATAGCACTAATGAGACAAATTAAACTGGTTAACATATTTTCAATGGCTTATAAAGCATGTATAGAGATCTGAAGTTTGTCTAATACGATATTTTTTATAATAACACGGATATGTCACCCATAAAATGCTAATATAATGTGTCGGACACTTGCAGTTTTCTTCGACCTGATTCCATCATAAGAGTCACGTGATATTCTTAGCACCTTAACCAAGCAGACAAATACTATACAATTTAGGCTCACAGCGTGATATAAAAGTAACAACGGGTGATATTCACGTTATAAATAATTTTAAAGAGAAAATAACTTGAACTTTCATATGCAATTCATCTGATATTGATATGAAATTGACACGTGAAATCACCTGAAAAAATTAATAAATTTGAAATTAACACAACATCAACACGTTACAATAACGTAAAAAAATAAACTCGATATAAACACATGCAAATCACGTATAAAACTTTCGATGTTTTTTTAATGTTAGATTTAAATGAAAGCCACGTGAATGTTAAAAACGTGATCATCACGTGAGAATGTTATGTGCACAAAGTTAAACACACGTCGAAGAAAATTGCCTGTGTAGCAATAATATAAATGTTATCTATTTGTCTTCAAGGCTTGCTGTGTGGTATGCATTTTGCTCATTGTCGAAAGCCGTACGTTGACATATAGGTGCTTACTTCTATGTCAATGAAGAGTTATCGCATTGGCAGTCATACCACATCTTCTTCGTTATTTATATAATAACATGATTTGAAATAAAGTTAATTTACAGGTGTAAATATAGAATTAGCACATGTTATTGGTATCCATAGCAATAAATTGCAAACTTAGTTGAAGAATTTTACGTACAAGATATATAATAATCTGATATCAACATTTCCTTCAATCATCTGCTACACATTATTTAACTTCTGAATGTTGTTGATTTCTTATCTCTTCAAAATGGAGGAATCACGTATTTTTATTTTTACAATCTTGGTGATCAACTTTTTTCCTCTGATCTACTCTGGTAAGTGTCATTCTATTTTTTACAGAATTTAAACAAGAATATATTATAAAGATGCGGTTCGCAAAAAACTAATGCAAGTCTATATATACTGTAGACCAAAGAAACCCAATCGTTTTGCAACAATTTTACTTCCAGGAATGATAGAATCTACTAGACAAATCGTATTGGCATACAAAAGAAAATGCTTGAACAGATACAATGTACTAGGTCTCGGCAAAATTTTGAAAATATCATTTCGTTAGAAAATTAAACAAATTAAGTTAAGTAAGGTCGAATTTCGATTTTATTTTGTGATAATAAATGTCGAGAAGAACATTGTTGGCTAGTTTTTAAACAACATTTTTTTTATCTATTTTGTACAACTGTATTTTTCACTGTTTTATTTTGGATATGATATTTTTAGAAATAGTGCTCTCGCCGCGACATAGCTAGTGTGCTTTATTTCATTTACGTGACAATTTCCAATTCGACCTTCGTATCATCCCTCAAACCATATAAACCTAGGACAGAGACCTCGGCTGTCTACTGTAACACATTTTAAATGAGCTCTGATATGCATTCTCATACCAGGGCTGGTATGGATTTAAGAGACACCTGACCTCAGAAACGTTTACTTATTTATATAACTTATCAAGATAATGTTTTGCTTGTAGAAAAAATAGATGGAACAGAAAAAACACTGTATAGAGAATTATTTCAGAATTACAGCACTTCACCAAGACCAACAAAATCAGCCAACATTCCAGTTGTGGTGAAATTTGGTGTTGCGTTAAACCAAGTTCTTGATTTGGTGAGATCTATTTTCTATTTCAAGATTTTAAATAGTATAATGTATTAATTTGCTTATAAGTAACGTTGTTTGATAGAGTCAAAAAGCCTTCGAATTGATCTATAAGTGACTTATAAGGAAAATTTCCGATCACTATTCTGTTTTCCCTTTTCTAGCTGTCAAGATCAGGCCATTTCCGGGATAGACTGCACACGTTTCCGACCCTTTGAATTACTATAGAGTTAATTATACTCTATTGATTAGATAATTATAAACGTCCAGTTCTAAGTATTTCATGTTTCTAAAGATTTTCAGTTTTCATAACGTCTATAGTGGTAGATATTGCATGCATCTTTCAGTATTTCAGTGATAAAGAAAAGAAAAAATACGATTGCTTAAGTCCATGTTGTATATTTTAGCACCCCATTATTTTTTTATTCTTTATTTTTTTAGGTCAAAAATTATGAGACGCAGGGATTAATTTGATTTGATTGTTGATTGCTTTTAAAGGGCATTCGATACAGTAACAGGGGATTTAATGAAGTTGCTTACGTAAAACGTATTTTTTCGAGACACCAAACTGTGACATATCAGGAAAAGATGCATTATTGACTGATGTTAATCATTTATTTAGTTTGAATACGAATACATGAATCCCTCTTCTTGAAAATAACATTTGGCTTGATTATGTATGAGGATTATTTGTACAAAGTTTTATGAGCAAATCACCGATGAACTTTTTTTAAATTAGATAAATATACATGAAAAAACCTGTCCCAAGTCAGGAGCCTGTAATTCAGTGGTTGTCGTTTGTTTATGTGTGACATATTTGTTTTTCGTTCATTTTTTGTACATAAATAAGGCCGTTAGTTTTCTCGTTTGAATTGTTTTACATTGTCATTTCGGGGCCTTTTATAGCTGACTGTGCGGTATGGGCTTTGCTCATTGTTGACGGCCGTACGGTGACCTATAGTTGTTAATTTCTGTGTCATTTGGTCTCTTGTGGAGAGTTGTCTCATCGGCAATCATACCACATCTTCTTTTTTATATTTTTCCTAAAATCATAAACATTTAATAAAAAAATGATTGTTACACAATTTTAAAGCATACTTATGAAAATAAGATATTCCAAATGTTTTAACATAAACGCGCTTGTGTTTATCTTTTGAAACTAAAAAGTTAGGTATGTCTGTACAAAGGATAGAAATGTCCAAGAAACCGAGTTTTGAGTATATGTCTAAAATGTTGACCCCATTTATTTCTAAAAGTAACACAGGAAGGTATATTTTTATTACATATTTGAATTTCCTAGGTGAATAATAGCTTGTATGCAAATTTTCGTCAAAAATTCACCGTGGGATCAAAACTGTATCGTATGCCCTTCACGTCCCTCACTGATTGAACAACAATCATAACCGTTATCAGTCTTTATCACCTAAATAAGTATATTAAGCCATTTTGACACATTCGAAGGACAGTTCCTAAATTTTCTAGCTTGATAAACAATATTACCGTTTAAGGATGTATTCTTCTGACGTTTCAGTCTCGGTGAGGGGTACAAGAAATGATTTTACCAGAAACATGTACATTCCATATCAATTTTTTCTTTTCAAATTTCTTAGATATATATTTTTGACATAATATGCTTTTTGTTCTAAAAAAAGAGAAAACCCAAATTTACAAAATTAACAGCATGATGGTAAATTTGACACGAAAAAGCAACAAAAGTTTATAAAACTTTCTTATATTAACACCTACCTATAGTTTTTTCAAGTTAAATTTATTCAGATTGGTCCATTTCATCTGTATTGATAGTATGAAAACAAGTTTAATTGTGAAACTGTGATTTTTTTCATGATAATGGTCCAAAAATGAGCAAAAAAAAGAAGTGCACCACCATATGATTTTTTTCTTCGCCAATTATTTTTTTACAGTCATATAAACCCAAAAATCAGGTTATGAAAAAAAGTTTAATTCTAGAAATTTTTGGCTCCTCAGAGGTGTACATCCTTAAAGCTAAATGCGAAATATCCCTATGTATGATTTATCTACATAAAAATGGAATCTTTATGATTTCGAAACAGAAACTTGCCGCCCCAAGTCTAGGTCGCAAATTCCATGTTTTCAATATTGACTGTGCTATGACATACCACGACCCCAAAAAGTTCTACAAAAGGCCGTCAGATGTCAGAGCAATATAAGACGATATATATTCATGATGTAAAAGCTTTTTACTTATGAAAATATAACGATCAATATTACGTTACATGTTTGTTTCATAAGAATCCGTACTTTCGATTGGCTGACAACAATTGATAGGCCTTCCAAAATTAGATTTTATTTAAGAATTGAATGCTTCTTTTTGTAAATTCATTGGGGTGTAAAAGCGTTGACCGAAGTACATTTTGTATGCAGCGCGGAAGCGCTTCATTCTAAAAATGTACGCGCGGTGAACGCTTTTACAACCCTATGAAATTACTAAAAGAAGCATTCCATACTTATAATTACATTTTTTCGCTATGATCATGAAAACACGATTACTATCAAGTTTTTCTTTTATTTACCTGTGCACTTTATTGTGGAAACGTGTGTCATCATGTATGTTTCAATTCATGCAATTCATTTTGAAATGAAGAATAACGCGAGATTGCTGTTAGCCAATCAAAATAACGTATAATAATGAAACATACATCCAATGTAATTATTTCCAAATAAAATTGGACAGTCATGACAGCATACACGTGCTTCTCGTGACAATGTTACAACAATGCATAGGAAAACAAAAGAAAAATGTTTCACGATTGTAGCATGAAAATGTACTTATAAGAATTAAATGCTTTTTTCGTAATTTTATAGGGTTGAAGAAGCGTTGATCGTGCGCACATTTTTATACGAAGCGCTTCCGCGCTTAATGAAAAAAATGTGCTTCGGTCAACGCTTTTACATCCCGATAAAATTACAAAAAGAAGCATTCAATTCTTAATTGAAATCCAAGACTTTACTTCAAACACGCGCATATCGAACCAACTGAAAAATACACAATCCATAAGCAAATAAGAAGGAGAAAACGATTCATCACCTTTTAATTATGTTAAGGAAGAGAAAATTAACAATCGGAAAAAGAAAGTCAACCTGTTCATTATGAATTTTGGTATAGAAATTACCATGTAAAATTCAAATATCAAGGTTTCAAAAAAGGTCATCGGTCACTATTAATATAAAAATAAGGAGATGAGGTATGATTGCCAATGAGACAACTATCCACCAAAGTTCAAATAAAGCGGATGTAAGCAATTATAGGCAACCGTACGGCCATCAACCATGAGAAAAACCAATACCGTATAGTCGGCTATAAAAGGCCCCGACATGAAAAATATGAAACAATTCAAATGAGAAAACATACGGCCTAATTTATAACAAAACAATTTACGAAAAACAAATATGACAGACATGAACCAACGACAACCACTGAACTACAGGCTCCTAACTTGGGACAGACACATAAAGACTGTGGCGGGGTTAAACATGTTTGTAAGCGCTCAACCCTCCCCCTAACCTGGAGTTAGTGGTGTAACAGCCCAACACAAGAACAAACTATAATCAAAGTACCGAAGTACTGAACATCGGATGACCGCAAGTTCTGGTGGATAGTCACAGGCACTTATCTCAGAAAAAAAAAATCATATCTCTATACCTGAAAGTTAGGTTAAGGTACGTAGATATATTTTTTTTTTCTGAATTAAGTTCCTGTGTGGATGATGAATTATAAATGACAGGGAATTCAACCTCACCGTAATAATTATTATATTGTAGTGATATAATCATGGGACAATTATTTGTTATCAGTATAATCTGGTTTGTTGTTATATATTATGTTAATATTTGTATAACAATTATATATATATATATATATATATATATAGATAGATTCTACCACTGCATCGAGTGTGATACGATATTTATCCACTCGAGACAGTAAAATTTTCAAATTTAAAACGCGAGGCTCGCCGAGCGTTTTAAATATTTAAAATTTAACTGTCGAGAGTGGATAAATATCGTATTACACGAAATTTGGTGGTGGAATCTGTTTCTCTAATGATTTTCAAACAATACGCAGGCAAATTTATTCCTTCTTTTCGAATGATCTGCAAAAAGATGTGTTCTTTCTATGTGACGTCATCAGGCATGGTCGCATTTTTTCATGCCGTCACAATAGGAAATTCAGAGGAAAGCAAGAAAATTCGACGTCATAATCGGATTTTAGCCAATGAAGAACTGAGATCAAACGAACCACACGTTGATTAATTTTTTTTTATACAATGGGTGCAGAAAGGGATAAATTGACGAAGAATTAGAGAAATATATATATATATATATACAAGTCTAAATTGAAAACAACGTTCAAACCTATGATTGCGTTGGATAAAAACCGCAATTTTTATACGTGTGCATGCAAAACAAATGTCTTGGTAGAGGGGTCTGAATACAGCACAAACAACATTTTCCAAAAGACCAAATGAGTGAAAAAGTATATTTTAACAAAACGCATTTGACTAGCAGGTCGAACAACTGATGTTCTTAAACCCTGCTGACTGCCATTGGCGATTGCCAAATA
This sequence comes from Mytilus californianus, assembly GCF_021869535.1. Lineage (NCBI taxonomy): Eukaryota > Metazoa > Mollusca > Bivalvia > Mytilida > Mytilidae > Mytilus > Mytilus californianus. Next base: position 50,127,872 of record NW_026262679.1, on the reverse strand, counting down.
AACGGATCACAAGCGTAACAAAATAGATCTTATTATTAATTTATTACCAAACAGAAAAAATAAACTTGCGGAAAAGATGGTATACCGCAAACATGAGGTGCAAAAATTTGTACACCATATCCGGATTTCGACAATTAATGTCTCTTCAGTGATGTTAGGAATCGAAACGGTATTTGGAAGGCCATATAATTTACCTCAATTTAGGATAGACTCTTGAATTTTGAAAGAGTCAAAATAGGATGAACGGATCATATAAACCCGAAGGCAAATATAATACAAGCCCAAACGAAAAAAATAAACAAGTCTAAATTGAAAGCAACGTTCAAACCTATGATTGCGTTGGATAAAAACCGCAATTTTTATACCTGCGCATGCAAAACAAATGTCTTGGTAGAGGGGTCTAAATACAGCACAAACAACATTTTCCAAAAGACCAAATGAGTGAAAAGGTATATTTTAACAAAACGCATTTGACTAGCAGGTCGAACAACTGATGTTCTTATGCCTCGTTCACACTTACATTTAATTCGAATTGAATTCGAATCGAATGCGAATCGAATTCGCTAATCGCGTTCACACACTCTTCTTTTTAAATTCGAATTGATTCGAATTGGCTAAATCGCATTATCCAATTCGCATTAGAAATGCGTTTTTGTTAATACGAATTAAAAGTTAACGTCGTTAGGACAGTAAAGCGAATTTGACACACATTGCAATTCGAATTAGAATTTACGTTTGGACGTAAAACGTTTCGAATGCGAATTAAACTAATTCGAATTAGTTAATGCGAATAGAATTCGAATTACGTGTGAACGCAGCATTAAACCCTGCTGACTGCCACCGGCGATTGCCAAATAAACGGATCACAAGCGTAACAAAATAGATCTTATTATTAATTTATTACCAAACAGAAAAAAATAAAATTGCGGAAAAGATGATATACCGCAAACATGAGGTGCAAAAATTTGTACATATATATATATATATATAGCAGATCATATTAATAACTCTTCCGGCAAATTTTCATCCATTTATACCATCATTCTCTTCTACTATTCTAATGATAGTGCAGTGCAAGTGCATGGTGGACACTCTTCTGTAATAATTCGTTTTCTAATTGGTTTGATTTGAGTAGGCATTCAAATTTCTCCCGCTAATAAATATTTATTACAAGCGATAAGAAATATTCATCCTCAAACACAATTTTTCGGTACGTGTGCATAGATATTAATGATTTTTTTACTTATGTATATATATTTTTCAAGACAAAACATTTTCATGTTATTTATTTATGTTCTTTCATGAGTATTCATTGAAGAAAATGAATTTATAACAAGCGATAAGGAATGCTATTTTGCACTCGATAATATCCGCGTATTTATACGAAATACGGTCGGTTATAAGTCAAAAGCGCAAAGGAAATTTCTGCGGCAACATAACACCGGTATGACCACTTAAGGTCACATCCGATGTAAAAATCAGTTGAAAAAGGCTTAATAATGTTTGCTTTAGTAAGATAGATTTCAGGTGGATACATTTAATTTATCATCTATTTAATACGCTTTCGTTTGTCATCCTATATATTCAGATAACTTGATTTTTGTAGGATGAGAAGAAACAGATACTGACTTCTTCTGTTTGGATAACGGAGGTTTGTAGTTCATCCGTCATTGCATCGGCTTTTACAATGCTTTAATCCATAGCATCACTGTTTTTTCTTTAATACTAAATGAACAAATTTGCCGAATATTCAGGAAAAAGCGGCGTGACTAAAACTGAAAGAGATACAGTTTATGTTGTACAGACTGTTATCGCATTTGCATATCTACTCGTATATGCATATACACATTTTTTGCGTTTATTTGCAAATGAATTCTGTGTGCACTTTGAATGACAAATTTTCCATACCGTAAAATATTCTGGAATTTATTTGACGTCACAAATATTCATACTAAGAAGTTATGGGAAAACGGTAGTATTTATTCTTCCATAGGCGACAATACTAATTTTTTTCTAAAATTACCACTTTTCATAATAAAATCTGGACAAAACAGTTATGTGTGGTATTAGTACTTTATTATTCTGTTTTAGAAATTGAAGTCAAATAGTATCATGACCATCTTCCAATGGAGCTTGTTTATGGTATCCATGCCCACCGTCATTTTGCATCAAATTTATGAAAATTTGGAAGTCTTTTCGAATAATTCTCAAGAAAATATTTCAATGGGTTTCAAAATTTATATTGTAAATTTACATACTACAATCCGGAAGGGTAATCTATAGTTTGCAAGATCATTGGTACTGTTGAAATATTTCTTTCAGTCTTGGAAAGACGAAGAACTTGTATGGTCACTTTCCGAGTATGACGGACTGGACACTCTTATTGTACCATCATCAAAGTTATGGAATCCTGATATTTTCATCTTCAATACGTGAGTAATACTATTAATGCCATAAGTTAATTATATGCACATATTACTTCAAGAAAGTGAATTAAAATCACGCGTTTGAATAACTAGCCATTGTCAAAGTACTGTTACATGAAAGTCTTTTCAACGTTAACACACGAATTCAGGAAAGTATGAATTTGGCTTAGTAATTCAATGAGTAAAATGTCCTCATATTTTGCTTTTATTTCAATTAAGTATAAGACAACTTCGAACGGATGTTTTGAAGGTGAAAAGTATTTATTTCCTTAACAAATATCACACTGCACACTGAATTATACATTATTGCAAACCAGTATCATGCAGAGTTACCGAACTTTATAATTATGACTGAAATAGTTGCATATGACATAATAATGCGTTGATACATTTTGAAACATGAATTTTATGAATGCATCTGATGAATTACCTCTGAAATAGATTCTACAGTATAAAAATAGGAGATGCGATATGATATCCAATGAGACAACTATCCACCAAAGTTCAAATGAAGTGGATGAAAGCAATTATAGGCAACCATACGGCCTTCAACAGGTCTATATTTGTCCATCTAACATTACAGCTTTCGTCATGTTCAACTTTATGGCGTTACATGGCAGGAGTTTGGAGATTACAATGTCGACGTAAGGGGTTTCACTCCGTTTTTGAGTTCATTTGGTTCCGAATGTTTTCGCTCCAAATATCTTGTTTTTGCCCGACTTACTATTACCTATATGAGAAATTTAAACTTACTTCATATTTGACACTATCTACTGGATGATATTTTTTTTACCTCGAACGTATTTCAGAAACACTTGTTGTGCTCTTGGAGATCATAACATACGTTTTTTACGAAATGGAGTAAACAAATGCAACTTTTGAATCGTGTAACGGGTGATACATGTAGAGCAGGATATGGTAATCCCGTCTCACTCTGTTTGGCGCTCATTGTATTCTGATTGTTTCCATTCCCATTTTGTCTCTATACCTGAGATAGTAGCACTATTTTTAAACAATTTTCCATTCTTTCATTGCTTTTCATATATTTTATTTCTTAAACATGCATTTTTTCTTGTGAACAGTGCTGGCAACAAAATCGATGACTTTGTTAATGTAACTGGCGGAAGATTGATGATTCAGAACGAGGGTCACGTCACGTGGCTCATACCTTTAATGATCAAAAGCGTCTGTCGTGTGGATGCTACATTCTTTCCGTACGACGAACAGATATGTGAAATACATTTTGGATCGTGGATTTATGATGAAACTCAGTTAGACCTTCAACCCGTCCAAACAAAACCAGGTTTAGATGACTATGTGGTTAATAGCGAATTTGATTTGAAAGATGCGAGCCTCAGGCGAGAAGTTGTCGACTCAAAATGCTGTCCTGGAAACGGTAATCACCCAATGGTCGTATTAACGATCAATTTGAAGAGGAAGTCTAGATACTATGAATATATTGTGATAGCACCAACAATGTTGCTGAGTATTCTATCGTTGTTTTCGTTTTGCCTACCGTCACATCATGGGGATAAGATATCAATCGGACTGACCGTCTTCCTTACTCTGTATGTTCTGCAGCTGTTAATTTCAGACAACGTTCCGGACACCAATACAACGCCCATCCTAGGTATATTCAGATTTTAAAACACCTTCTTACAACACTTTGCTATCTTGAAATTATATTTGAATTTCTTTTTTATTTTGCATATATATATACCACAAAGAAAACAAAAACAAATGAACAGAAGCAAAACTGAGGGAAATTAACACCCCTCCCTTAAAACGCTGAAAACAACAAACATATAAAGTGAGCACTCAGAATTATTCGGTTGTAGTTTTTCAACTTTTTCAATCCCCTAAAAAATGTTATCGTATTTCAGGCAACTAAAAACAATCCCGCACTGTACATCTCTGTATCAAACATTATTTGCACTTGCTAAAAGTAAACTCGAAATTATTGCAATGTTGATAATTAGATCATTTCGGGTTATATGTTTTAATTTGCTGTTGTACAAAAGATACGAATAAAGTAAATAGATATAAGAAGATGTGGTATGAGTGCCAATGAGACAACTTTCCATCCAAGTCAAAATTTATAAAAGTAAACCATTATAATGTTTATTATTAAAAAGGCTCAGTGGACCACCAAAAACGACTTTCCTGTGCTTCTCAGGAAAGAATAATGGCGTCTGTTTCCTTTTTATGTTTGAGAATGTCAATACCAATGACAAAGCGCGAGCTATTCCGATCTCCTTGAAACTTTAAAATAACTTGATGGCCACGAACAATATACCACAATTTAACACCTTATACGGCATGACAATACAAGTAAGTTTGACCCGAACTTATCAAGTCGTCTGCCAGTTTGCTGCTAAAACAGAGGAAAACTATTGTTATTATCATGTAAAACACACAAATAAAATCCGAAAAAATATGTCTAAAAAGAGGATTTAATTGCAATTCTCGAGTTATCTTTCTAAATGAATAAAACACATAAAAATTGTACCTTTTCTCCACAGAAAGGGATATTGCCTTTTCACATTAAAAGACACATTTTTAAATCTAAAGACTTGTGGGTAATTTCATTGTTCGTACCCAAAAACGAAAATAACGGCACGTCATTGGTTTAATTCCAATTGTTTAGGACGTTGTAAGCCAATCACAACGTTTTGATGTACGACTGTCAATATATTACCCAGCATTCGTTAGATTTTAAAACAGCGAAATTATCCTGGCTGTTTTGTTGTTTGTTTATTTCTGCATGCAGATTATACGAAAATTTTTGAATGACCGTTTTTTTTCTTCTTTTCTAGGAATTCTAACATTTTTAGTTATGACTTTCAACTGTACGTCCCTTATTATGTCGACGTTGGTCATGAACATTAAAAACAGGGGAAAACGATATCCGATACCAGACGTTCCTCCTTTACTGTCTAAAGTATGTCAAGGATTTTTAGGAAAAATTACTTGTTCAAAGTTTTCGTCTCGCGTTGACAAGTTTTACTTGTGTTCCGATAAATCAAACCAAGATTTAAATTTACGTACTAAGGAATATGATAGCGGTAAAGTGCATTTTACTGAACCGGTAATTCCGGATAAGAAAACACCCGAAATTGAAGACGAAATTCTGGAACTTGCAGATTTGCTGAACGAAAAAGAACCTCTTTGTCCTGACGTACCAACTAACAGTACATCAGAGAGTAATCTTAAACCATGCAATCACGAAGATCCATTTCGACTGAATCGGCAAAAATTGCGGAGATCTTACAAGCTTGCGCTAAGAAAAGGTTTAGTGCGAACGGAACGCCATCATCATGATGAAGACAATGAAAATAACGATGAAAAGAATGATTACGATGACAGCGAAGATACTGACAATGAATTGAAAATTCATCAGCAAAACATGTTATTGAAACAGGAATGGTATTTTATAGCGGAAACAGTAGAACGGGCATCTTTTATAGTATATGTTATTGCTACATTTATCACTATAATGACTATTCTAGTCATTATACCGTTGTATACCAAATAATCCAACAAGGTCAGTTCACGAATTCTTAAATAGTTCTCAAATGTTGAAAAATAAATTGTGTATTCCATTGCTATATGTATCACAGTTGTTAAATTTTGTACTTTAATTGAAAAAAAAAATCTATGCAGATTATATGATTAATAAGAATATAACCTCGAGTTTAACTTTTCCTTTTTTTATCAACATATGCTCCTTATGCATTCTATGTTTGTGCTTAGTATAACCTTTATTAGTGAAACACAATTGAGTCACGACAAAAATGAAGCCATTATTATTTGCTACGATATTGTTAATACCGATGTTTTTAAAGTTAAGCTTTTGTTATCCATTATACCGTCATTATGGAGTTAAATGCCTAATAAGATAGTGGAGGTCTAACAGTGTATATGCTCATGAGCTTGTACTAAGACAGTCAGTGCTTTTCTATGGTATCTTCATATTTTTCGTCTTTTAGATTAAGATTTTTTGATTTTTGGTGTTTTAACGCCACTTTTAAGCACCGCTTTTGGGCTATTTCGTGGCGGCCAGTTTTTATTGGTGGAGGAAGCCGGAGTGTCCGGAGAAAACCACCGACCTTCGATAGGAAAACTGACAATCCTAGTCAATTAAGATTGGAGTAGAGTGCACCCGCACGAGCGGGGTTCGAACTCACAACCTCAGTGTTGACTGGCTAGTGATTACAGTAGTAACTACTTAGACCACTCGGCCACCGAGGCCCCTTTCGTCTTTTAGAAGGTTGGTTTTAATTGCATATATACTTGATAGTCTCTGTAAAACTTATTCACATCTTTTTTAGACACGGGCGATTTAAAGCTTGACATAGCGTATATATACCCCGACCATTGTTGTCCGTATGTTGACCTCTACATGTCGTTTGGTTTTTTTTGGGGTCAATGGGTTAAAGTCTCATTAAAGTATACTCCACATTTCCTTTCATTCATACATACATACATATAAAACCACGAATTTAATTTTGTGAAGCATCAATTCCTCATCTATGCATGTGAACCTATAGCTAGGTCCCATTTCAACCTCGAACATAAAAAAGCCGAATTTACGGAGATGTCGAGCAATGATGATTTAATACATTAACAAGCAATTTTATAGGTCCTTGATTTAGTTCGCGTCCGGTCACATTTTCCTTGCTTTTGTTGAATGTTTTCTATCATTGTACATTTTACATAACTATTTAGTCATATAGTCTAACAAAGTTACAGGTGTTTTAACAGTTTTAATTCCTCTTTTGAACCTTTCGGTTGCATTGAGGCTGATCTTTAAGAACTCGTAAGACATAATGCAAAGAAAAGACAGCTTTTCTGAATTACTTTGGTTGGAAATAATTACATGTACTAGTAAAATAAAAAGTAAAAAGTGTCTTACTTCGTAAATGAGATGTATAAAGTGTGGAATTACAGAAATATTAAATGATACTAGCCACATTTATTATTTAGATAAAAAAAATCAAAATTTCAAGAGCCATATTTTAGAACCGAAAATAGCTTAAAGGTGTAAATTTGATACAATCTGATAGTTCAAGAAGGTGACTTTTATTTGAGTTATATCTTCTTCTTCTTCTTCTTCTTTAAGTTTCTAGCGATCCTTCAATTATTGAAGATTATTCGCCGGGCGTCGACTATAAAATTTTATAATTTACATTGTAGCAAGAAAAATAAAAAGAAACAAAATCAAAAAATCAAAATAATGTATGTGCATTTGTAAAATTTCATTTAGATAAAACTATATACATTTGATAACAAAATAGTTAGGGATAGAAAATGGGGATGAGAGCAGATTCTGAGATCATACTCTTGAATCCCTGTACTGTACTGCATGATACTATTTGTTGTGGCAGAAGATTCCAATCTATAACTGTTCGTGGATAAAATGAATATTTATAACTGTCTTTAGATGTTTGTATTTGCCTAAATGAGTGTGGATTGCTATGTCTAGTTCTATTGTCTAGTGGGATCAAAAGGTTAAATGTAGGGACTGCAACAATTTCATGTATAATTTTGTAGAAGAAGACAAGTCTGTATCGTAAACGCCTAATTTCAAGTGGGTACCAATTTAAGTCTGTCATCATTTCAGTAACTGAGCTGGTGTTATGGAAGCGGTTGCATGAGAAGCGCGCTGCTCTTCTCTGAACTTTTTCAATTTGTGAAATTTGCTGTTTTTGATGTGGATCCCAAATAGTTGAGCAGTACTCTAGTTTTGGTCGGACAAGAGCTTTAAATGCATGTGCTTTAACTTTAGGTGAGGCTATTTTAAGGTTTCTACGAATAAATCCAAGAGACTGATTTGCTTTTGATGTCATGTTATTGATATGTTTGTCCCATTTTAAATTTGATTGAAGAGTTAGGCCTAAATATTTTGTAGAGTCAACTTTTTCTAGAGAGTGATTGTGTAATTTATAAGTGAAGTCTAAAGGTTTGCGTTTTTGAGTTACACTGAGAATGTTGCACTTATCAGGGTGAAAATGCATGAGCCAGTCCTGCTCCCATCTGCCGGCCGCTTCCAAGTCAGACTGTAATTTATATGTGTCATCTGGTTTTTTAATTTCCCTATAAATGATACTGTCATCTGCGAACAATCTTAATGTACTATGTTCAATATATTCTGCCAAATCATTTATAAATATTAAGAATAAAATTGGACCAAGCACTGTGCCTTGAGGTACCCCAGATGTTACAGGAATTTTATTTGATGTTTCACCTTCAAGGACTACTGTTTGTGTTCTGTTTGTTAAAAAATCTTGAATCCAATGTAATGCATTGCAAATTATACCGTAGAAACCGATTTTATACATGAGATGGTGGTGTGAAACTTTATCAAATGCTTTTGCAAAATCCATTATTATGATGTCTGTTTGAATGTTTTTATTATTTGAATTTGCAAGATCTTGAATAAATGATATTAGCTGAGTTTCACAGGAGCGAGATGATCGAAAACCATGTTGTCTTTCTGTGTTTGACCTGAGACTACTATAACACATGTGTTAAAGTAATCACAGGTTTCACATAGTTTGTCAGTGAATGATCCGTCTAAATCTTATTTTTTTAGGGTGTTAGTTAAGGGTCTCTTAATTTAAGTTAATAAGCCCATTCGGGAATTAAGATCAAGGTGAATGGTCAAGGTCATTTTCTAGATGTTTAATGGTATAAGACCGACCCAATAAGGAGCTTCTTAACAGAATGAAAATAAGCAAGTGTATGTATTCTCTAACTTCAAGTTCCGCTTTAAAATGGTGTTCTCTCACTGAGTAATTTAAAGTGACTATGTTAATCGCATCTTTCCATTTGAATTTGAAATAAAGGATATTACAAATACAGTTAGCAATGCTTAATACTTGAGTTTGAGCGTTCCAGGGTAAGGTAGATCCAGAAAAATGCTTCCGATGCATCAACTTTATAAAAAAATCTTTAAAGGGGCAAATTTATTCGTTCAGTGTATGTTCACTTGTTTTTGTTAATATGTCTTTTGATTAAGTTAAGCCATTTCAATTGATATTTTATAGTGTGTCTTTCTATGTTGTGATGTTACACTATTGTTTCAGGTAGGGTGAAGGTTGGCGCCTATTAAAACGTTTAAACCCGCTGCATTTGTTTGCACCAGTCCTAAGTCAGAAACCTGATGTTCAGTGGTTGTCGTTTGTTGATGTGGTTCATAAGTGTTTCTCGTTTCTCGTTTTTTTTTATATAGATTAGACCGTTGGTTTCCCTGTTTGAATGGTTTTACACTAGTCATTTTTGGGGCCCTTTATAGCTTGCTGTTCGGTGTGAGCCAAGCCTCCGTGTTGAAGGCCGTACTTTGACCTATAATGGTTTACTTTTACAAATTGTGACTTGGATGGAGAGTTGTCTCATTGGCACTCATACCACATCTTCTTATATCTATTAGCTTTCAAATTCATAATCACCAATTTGACTTATAACCTACTAAAACGTACATATCCAAATTATAAAAAGTCTTAAAATAAACAATGTACGATGCATGGACTTGATGATATGTATCCACATTTCGTGTGTATTTTAGTCTGGACGCCATCTAATCAACTATCGAGGTGACCTCCGAAGACTGCCGACGATTATATAACCCGATATAAACATATATATAAATATAAATAGATTGCGAACACGTGCAATTGGATTTTTCTAGGTCTGTTTGATTTCATTTATAGGTTAAAAAATATGTTAATTATCGTTTTTACCTGTATAAGAATGCTTTTGAAGATCGAATCAGTCAACCAAATTGTTTACCTTTGTTTCACTTTCAATGTTGACATTCTTTTGCTTTTAACAACTGAACACGCCTATCTTATGCATAATCAATCTCTACCTAAGAGGTTAAATTGAAGGTCACATGAATACGGATTCAATGAGGTAGAATTATTCACTTGCAAGTGAATAATTCATCAGCGATATTTCTTAGCTTATTTTGACAAAATTGAACCAAACTGGCTCCTATAGGCGAATTATTAGTTCACTATTTCACTTTGATTAATAATTGAACCGAAAAAAAATCTGATTTTTTTTTGGTATCTCGTAGCAAATGTCCCTTTAACTTGCATCTAGAGATTGATGGTGAGGATTGGTTGAAAACTAGACTTTACAACAAGTGAGATTATTTCAATTATTAAACTTTCCATTTCTATGTAGGCTATCTTAATCCCGATTTTTTAGTTTGGGTTTCATGTTGCTTGATGGTTAGTTTTCTGTGTATTGCCATTTCGTTGTTTTTCTCTTAGGTTTTGGTACTGTTCGACTTATGGTTTCTGATTGATCAACGGTAATCTATCTTCTCTGTTTTTATTATTATTTGTATTTTCTTTATCATAAGATTTCTCCTTAAATGCCATGGTCCTGGATCTGGATAGGGTTTACAGAATAGAGAATAATGGACAAAAAAATACAGAATAAAGATAAAACTAGAGGCTCTAAAGAGCCTGTGTCGCTCACCTGTATCTTCAACAATAGCCAATTTTGAGTAAAAAATCATCATTAAAGGGAAATAACTCTTTTAAGAGATAACTGACAATTTCAGTCATGTTGACATATTTGTAGATCTTATCCTGCCGATAATTTTCCTTTTTAAAGTTTATATTTGTCTATTATAGTTTTCAAGATAAAAGGCAAAAAATGCAAAAAAAAAAATGTTAAAAATTATCATCAAAGGGCAATAACTCCAATAACGAGTCAACTGCAGATTTCTGCCATTTAAGCATATTTGTGGATCTTGTCTTGCTAATCATTTGAGCTATTTAAAATTTCTATCTACCTATTACTGTTTTCAAGATATTAGGCAAAAATGGGAAAAATTATCATTAAAGGGCAATAACTCCAATAGCAAGTTGACTTAAGATTTAGGCCATTAGTATTATTTATAGATCTTGTCTTGCTGATCATTTTTGCTATTTACAGTTTCTAGCTATCTAATATAGTTTTTAAGATATTAGACTGAAATGAAAAAAAAAATAGTAAAAATCGTCATTATCGGGCAATAACTCTAATAAGGAGTCGACTGAAAATTTCAGCCATGAGACTTATTTGTAGATGTTGTCTGGGTGTAGTCATTTATGCTATTTAAAGTTTTTGTCTATCTATTATAATTTTCGAGATAATAGGCAAAATTTTTTTAAAAAGGTAAAATTCCTCTTTTTAGGGCAATAACTCCTATAAGAAGTCGTTTGACAGTTTTGAAGTGAATAAAAACTCCTGTAAGAATTCATTTGACAGTTTTGAAGTGAATAAACAATCAGTAGAGTTCAATAGTCTGAACATTTTTGCTCATGTCAGATTTTCTCTATTTATAGCAGTTTTCAAAATAATAGGCAAAACTTGCATTTTACCCCTAAATGGCTGGGTCATCGAACACATTTTTTAAATTACATACCCCAATAATGATTGTGACCAATATTGGTTAAATTTGGCCCAATAGTTGCAGAGGAGAAGATTTTTTGTAAAAGTTAACGACAGATGCCAAGTGATGAGAAAAGGCCAGGTGAGCTAAAAAGTAAAGATTAGAGAAAAATTGGACCAAAAAAAAAAAAGAATAGAGAATAATGGGGTGCTTAAATATAAAGAATTGAGAAAAAAGGTTAAAAAATTAAAGAATAGAGAAAAATGGCCAAAAATTTAAAGAATATATATACAGAAATGAAGGAACCCCCATCCAGACCCTCATAGTTGCTAGTGACAATTTTAGTGTCCTTAAACTAAAGAAACTCTTGATAACAAAGATGAACTTTTTATATTACTACTTTAACTGTCCTGTAAGAAAATAACACTTTTAATTGTACATTTTGAGCAATCAAAGCCATTTTCTGGAGTGCCTTCATCAGGAACGCTCAAACCCAATAATGTAAAGACCAATGATGAATAATAACCTGAATACTCGAAGAGCTATATGACCAATTTTCAAATCAAACGAGGTCTACTCCAAGTTTAAGTTGAAGTTATTGCGTAAATAAGACTCAATTCTCAAAATCAGTGATTTTTCAACAACAACAAAAACCCAAAGATTTTCCACAAAACCAGTTCTTCAAACATTTCCATAAAAAAAAACCACATCCAAGACAATGATAATTGCAAGCCACATGCAAACATTTTTTTCCAAATCAAACAAGATCTACTCAAGTTATCACTATCAGGTAAACAAGACTCAATTCTCAAAATCAGTGATTTTTTAACCAAAAAATAAGATGTTCCCAAAAATGAGTTCTTGAAATATTTCAATATAAGAACACATCCAAGATGAGGATAATTGCAAGCCTTCTGAACATTTTTTTCTAAAATCAAACAAGATCTACTCAAGTTATCCTGTAAACAAGAAAGTGTGACAGACAGACAGAGCCTATTACTATATCCCTCTTCCACTAAGCAGGGGATAATAAAATGAATAAGTAACTTTTAATAGTAAATTTTAATATTGCATTTAAGTTATGCAAATTCTTGCATATAAAATATCAGTCAGTGACCAGGTTATTTATCAAAGTCCATAATATAGTTTACTTGAAATTGGATAATCATAACTTTTAATTTCATTAATATGGTAGTTTTTGCATGGAAATATTTGTCTCAATGCTTTAATGGACCTAAAAATGTGCCCAATCTATAAATTGTAATATATTTTTTTTCTTTTAATGTATTTTTACGCACTAATTTGCTCAAATTTAATGAAGAAAGAAATCCTGTATGTTACATTCAATGCCATCTTCTGGACTTGTAAAGTATTCCTTAAGAGTCATGTGATGTTACTAGATGTGTCAAATAGTGTAATAAACCGATAATTGCAAACACTATATACAAATCCTTGATCAAACTTAGTCTCTTATACATCTATTAACTGTGAAATTTCTGACTTGAAAAAAAAATATTGTTGAGGGTTTTTTAAATTCATCCTTTTCCATTACAGCTGTCCTCTTTTCCCTCACATCTGTCCTGACTTTTCAACAAGCATTTAGTTTTCCTTGCCCACTTTAACACTCGATAAATAAAAGTATACATTTTATTCAATTCTCCCAAATCAAGTGTTTTAACTTGATTCTTATTTTTGTAAATGTAAATATTGTTTGTACTTGCAAAATGAAGATCTTTTCCCTGTTTTATAATAACTGATAGTTGAAATAATCTGGGTGAAACAACTATGCCAAACACAACATCCTGGTAGAAAAGTTTAGACAACATTTGTTGTATATTTTGGAAGATTGCATGAGATTCCTGATGTGCACGTTTCAGTTCAAAAACTATTGGAAAGATACCAGGAAAATTAGGCAGCACGACACAGTAATCTGGAACTATTGTGTGTCTTGAAACCTTGACTTCCTCTATACAACCCGGTGAAGATTCAGTTTCTGATGACTCCAGATTTAATGAAGACTGGCTTGATAAAGATGAAGAGGTACTTGAGGGTGTACTAGAGTAAGGTGCATTATACTCCATCTGTGTGAACGGGGTATCAAGATCGCCAAAAACCGTCTCCAATGCAGTGTTGATGCTGTCATGCCGATTTGTGGCAGAGCCACACATATCATCACTCCCAAGACATCTCAGAAGTATTTTCATCAATACCTCAATCCAGTTTTTAGCTCGACCATTATTCATATCTGTTTGTAATGCTGTCTTAAATGATGAAACATATTGTCTCTGTTCTGAAAATATATAAAACATGTAGTAATAGACTAATAGCTGCATGATGTTATTATTACTATTTAGAACCTTTCACTGTAACCAATTGATATTGGAATTTTTCTGATCAAGATAGTTAAATTATAAGATTTTAAAGTGAATTTCCAAAAATTTTCCCTATGTTAAACTATAATGTTCGTCAATAGCAGCCATCTTGAATTTCTGATCAAAATTAAAATTTCAATTTAGGTAGAGGACCATCTATAGATTTATGCATACCACTTATTGATTCAAAAGATGATTTTAAAAGATTAACCAATCAGCACAGCCTATCTGTCCCTGGCGGCCATGTTTGATTTCTAATTGGCACCAAAATCACAATCATGTAAAGACCATTGAACAGTCATCATGCCTGCCAAGTTTGGTTAAAATTGGCACTGTGGTTCTTAAAATAAGATATGTGAACACTTTTCAAACAGATGAATGCAAAGTGATGCCAACAGCTCAAATTGACCTTCGGTCTAGATGAGCTATAAAACTCAATTTGGCTGCAAACGATGCAAGACATGATCTTGTATGTTGCCTCTGGGTAACACTTTTTGTAATTTTGATTGTATAATGCAAATATAGAAATTAAAATGGCAATATTTAAACATAAATAAACTATGCAAATCATTCAAAGTCAATGAACCATGATTGAAGGTGCCGGACAAAATAACCTCCATGGAAATGTGAAATGCCAATGCTTATAAAACTGCATACCAAATACCATTGACTTATCATAAGTGGTTCCCTTTATACTAACCTAAACACAGACTTTCACTTGTGAACTATGTGAAAGTTTCAAAGTCAATGAACCATGATTAGGGGGTGGGGCCGTATAATCTCCATGAAAATGAAACCTACCGCTAGTTGTTCCCCTTAAACTGACCTAATCACAAACTTGAACATGTAAACTATGTAGAAGTTTTAATGTCAAATTTATATTTATATTTATATTCAGTAAAATATATGTGAAATTATTAAATTAAAATACGCTGTTAAGTTTCCATGGGAGATAATCTAAAATCATTATTCTTATGAATAGAGAAGACATTTTGAAAGAAAAATGATTAATTTCATGGAAATTTACTAACAACTTATTGAAATTTCACATTTATTTACTGTATATAAGATGTTTTAATTCAAATGATGTCTGATTCTTATGAATATAGAAGATTTTTTGAAAGAAAAATTGTATGAAAGCTCAGTTTGGACATTTTTATAGCAATTCAAAATTACTGCCTATCACCTTTAGCATGACAATTACAATAAATGTTGTATAGAAATTGTTAGACAAATTTTTCATAATATCATTGAAGTGGAATTAAAGTCTTATACATGTTATAGGATTGAAAGTATGCTTTATTTTATCACCTTGCACTTTCACAACGTGACTGTGGATTTCTACAGCAATTTGTAAAAATATCTGACCAGTTGAATAGTTCAGTTTAATAAAACAAATTGCAATTTGGTCAGAATTTTGAATAAATTGCAATAGGTGGAGAGCAACACTTACAGTCAAGTCACAGTAATATAGTAATGATAGTGTTTTGAAGTTTTATGTTTTATACTTTACTTTTACATTCAATATGTACTTAAATAAATACTTGTATTAAGCAACAAAACTGTACCAGACTTTCAGGTCTTCTTTATAGGAGAATGGGAAGTCATATGTACATGTATCTAAAACAACTTTTACCTTCATGACCTTAAATAAATGACTTAAAAAGATTCGTATTTTATTAAAATTATACATAATAAACAATATTGTATTATTATCTACAGACTCTGTTTATTGCTACATCATGTACATCCAGCTTTAAACCTTTGTTGCCCCTTTTATAAAAGGTAAAAGGAGATTTCCCCGTCAGTGTAGAGTTTCACACTTTTTCTGTGCTGTTTGTTGGAGATGGTGCAAAAATTCTGACTTCAGTTTTTTTTTAGAGCAGAAATTAGGACTTTTTCATTATGTAATGAGAAAGGTGCAGGGATTAGGACTTATTTTTCATCATGGAAAAATGGTGCCGAAATTTGGGCTTTTCAATGCAGAAAAAATAGGCGGAAATCAGGATGATTTGGACCGGACACACAGACGTAAACCATATGGTTGCCTATAATTGCTTACATCCACTTCATTTGAACTTTGGTAGATAGCTGTCTAATTGGGAATCATACAACAACTCCTTATAAAAGTTATTTTTATATGTGTATGGATGTGAAGATACATAATATGCATATATGATTGCACAATGGCAACATTGTATATTTTACCTGTTGACATCTTTGCATATGCCTCTTCTAAGTCCTTGTCAGACATTGGATTCTTTTTGGGTAACCACATTTCTACTTTGTCAACTTTTTCATACTTAAAGTCATATAGCTCTAGACATCTGAATATATCCTTCCAGTATTCTGATGTAATATCAGATTGCTCAAATGGTTCCAAAAAAGAGTTTATTGTCTCATAAAAATTATCCAAGGGTCTTTGATCAAAGGAATCGTGGCAATCATACACTACTTCTGATGTCTCAGACTGATCCTTTTCTCTAGTGAAAAATTTTACACTTTCAATTGTATTGTCCTGTGACCTGCAACATTGTGTGTCTTCTAAATTGCATAGAACCCTGACCAGCAAGGCTCTTTGATTGTAATTTGCCATCCATGCCTAAAAATTAAAAAACAGTTGTGATTTAATATAAGTAAAATATAACACATAACAAGAAAACAAATGGACTTACCATGCTTACCAATCCACTTTAAATAAATCAGCTTAATCTAACCAACATGTAGCATACACATGCATGTATGTGTATGAATAGCCTCAGCTGTCATATACTAATGCTGAAGCTTTTAATGTTAAGACAGCATGATGATGAATCAAGTCCTCAAAATGTTTACTTTAAGTTACAATATATGCTAAGTTGAATCTATGTTATGTTGACTTGCAACTGCAAAATGGAAAAACTTTTGTTTAGATGTAAAATTTTCAAATCTCAAAAATAATGCTACACAATGTCCAAGAAAACTGGCAAAAACTTCCAATTTCAAAGACATCAAACTATTTTAAAATTAGGCAGGATAGGGTGAACCAACATTGATTACGTCTAACATGTCTAACTGCAGTAACTGATCCTAGGAAGAGGATACTTTAGGTATGCAGGGTTGTTGAATATATTAATATAAATATTTACTTGAGATTAGTGTGAAGTATATAGCTGTCTCTATATTTGTATATATATGTTACCTATTTATGATAATATTGCTTACAATAAAATTGTTAACAAAAGTGCTTAATAATTTTATTTAAACTTCGTTAACAATTTTAAAAGAAAGGGTAGCCAGCCAGTAGGCATCTAAAAGTGTGTTCCGTTAGGATCCAGGTCTAATTGTATTATATATGTCTCTGGTATAATCAAAGATTTGTATAGTGTGATGAAAATTTCGAAATATTTATTTTGTATTATTGCTACCAGATATTTTTTTCTTTGATTTGCAAAAAAAAATGCACTGTCCAACTGAGCATGTGCAGGAATACAAAGTATTTGATATAATAAACTGTTGACACAGAGATATGTCTCGCCTGTCGGCATAAAATTTAGAAAAAGACAATCTGATGGACAGCAACATTGCTAATTAATTGAAAGTCGCTGGACCAACTCTTGGGTAGGGCCTGAAATGGTTGACAAACTGAGATGTACAGATAGCAATGTAACTTTATAGAAAATATTGTCTATTGTAAGTAGTTCCTATCAAACTAACTTTATCAGAAAACATATCATTGAAATTTGTTAATTGATTGAAAGTTACTGGACCATCATGCATGACCTAGAGGGTAGAGCCTTGAAATAGTTGTCAAACTGATATGTACTGATACATGTGATAGTAATGCAACTTTATAGAAAATATCATTGGTCTATCACAAGTTGTTCCCGTTGAACTGACTTTAGCAGAAAACTTAAAAATTATTGATGCATCCTCTGCCGCCGTCGCCTGAAAAGCAACACCTATATCTCACTTTCTGAGACTTTAGTCGCAGGAGAGACAAAAACCTATATACCAAAAGAAATAGGGTGAACAAACCTTGGGCTAATGGACCTCGGACAAACATGTAATTAAGGCGAATGGACCTGATACCGGTCTGTAAAACTTTCCGACAGGGATCCATGTACATGTAAACTTTGACAACTCTTAAATTATTGACCAACTAGTATCCAATTTTTACTAACTCGTACTTTTACTAACTCAAACACAATTTTTGTTGTATTCATATGCAATATAAATAATATAGAAGTTATTTTCTATTATATAAAATTTATAAACATAGAAAAAAAGATTAGTTGATTTGAAATTATAATTACATAATAACTAGTGATCATATATACAGTCAACCTACAAGCTGAGAAAATTGGTGTTTATTATATTTTCCAATCACATATTTAAGTAAAAGAACAAATATGACTTTAAAGTTTTACATTTCAAAGTCAGTAAAATGCATTGCATGTTTTCATATAAATAATAGTGTGAAGTCCTCTGATATAAACATGATCATGATGATAACCTAAAAAAAATACTTCCAACACACACCATGGCCAACAAAAATCAGTTCAAAAACAACTTGCACATAATTTTCACTATTTAATAATAAGACTTGAAATACTTTGTCCTTCAATTAAGTGTACTGCATGATACTTTTAAATGCATTTTCATTAAATTTCTGCAGTATGAAAAATACTTCCACATTAAATCTCTTATATTCTTTATGAAAGTTAGAAAAAGTGTAGGACAAGTTATGTATGATATCTAGGGGAACTCCCACTTGAGTTGACCACCTTTTAAATTTCATTTTGTTATTGGAGTATATAAGTACCTTGTCAAGTTCCAAATTCCTCAGAAACTACCATCAGAAGTCTATATATATCCCAAAAACTTATTAATCATAAAACGTAGTTTAGTTGCTGCTTTTTAAGATCAGACACAATGCATACTACATGTCTTGGAAAGATCAATTATAAAATTCAAAATTTATGAATTATCTAATAAAATGATACATTAAAATTGGAACAAATTGGTATAGGTATGAGTTGGTACAAGGACAAGTTGTCTTGTACCCTCTGATAGCACCTGGTGCTTTCTGTTGATAACAAAAACATTAATTCCAGGGGAATAATAATAATCCACCTTTACAATAACAACTACAAGCTCTTCAGAGCCTGTGTCGCTTACCTACATCTTCAACAATAGCCATTTTTAGTAAAATTCATCATTAAAGGGGAATAACTCTATTAAGAGACAATTTCAGTCATGTCGACATATTTGCAAAAATTATCCTGCTGATAATTTTTCCTTTTTAAAGTTTCTATTTATCTATTATAATTTTTAAGATAATATGCAAAAAATGCCCCAAAAATGATCATTAAAGGGCAATAACTGCAATAACGAGTTCTCCAAAATTGAACCTGCCAGACAGGGGTGCGGACTATAGAGTACGATAAGAAAAAAATAAGAGAAAAATTCGATTTCGCGAGGTTTGTATTACATTCCGCCATGTTTGTTATTGAAATTGTAGAGGGCATTCATCATTTTCAAAACTAATAATTTTACCTAATCCATATTAATATGTAAGTAATTTTATTCAATATCAAAAATAAACTGATAAATTTCAAAATTAAATGCTTCAGAATCACTACAAATTTCTTGTTTCTTTTCACTGCATTGCATAAAATAAACTGAAATATACTTGAATTTAACGGAATGAAAAAAGTGTAGAAGTCAGTCGGGAATCAGCTTAAGCATACTGTAACGATGTATAAACTACAAAACGTAATTGGTTATTGGTTCCGTTTTGGTGTTTCATACTGACGCATGTGTTTTGTTTTAGCTTAAGATCCTTCAAACATTAATGTGATAGATATGTTAAACATTATTTTACTTAAGGATGGAACTGTTTTACTTTCAAAGTAGAAATTCTAGTGATATCTATTAAGTACGGCTTTTCCTATACTCTCACCGTATCTATTTTCATTTACACGTGCTATTCGAACTTCCAGTTTAAACATACAAGTTTCTAAATTTTTTTTTTTTGTGATTTTGACTTATTTTAACACTCATGAAGTGTTCTAGAATCATTTACATGTACAAGCATTTTCAGCTTCTATTTGATGATGGAAAACAGGTTTTTCCATGAAAATACCTCATACGATCACACACGATTTCAAATTATCGGAGTTTCATTAGACGGTTTCAAACAGTTTCAAAAAGTTTTTTTACCTGAATTCTCCTGGCGAGAAGGGGGGTGCGGTCAATGAACCAGTGCGAATTATACAAGGCCGATTACGGAAATCATTTTTGCTAATTCAATTTTCTGTCAATCTATTATAATTTTCCAGATAAACGATAAAAGGCAAAAATTAAATTTTTTTTTAAAAATTTGTCATTTAAGGGCAATAACTCCTATAAGAAGTCATCAAACAGTTTTTGACATGAAAGAACACAATACCTTTTTTGTTTTAAATACGAACAGTTTTGCCCCTTATCAGATTTTCTCTATTTATAGCTGTTTTCAAAATAATAGGCAAAACTTGCATTTTACCCCTGTGTTCTATTTTTAGCCATGCGGGCCATCTTGGTTGGCTGGTCAGGTCATAGAACACATTTTTTCAACTAGATATCCTACTGTAGTCTATAATCTGTCATAATGTTGGTTTGTTCGGATTTTGTTATTGTACTTATCACACAGGAAAACTCCACATTGACGTCACTACGCTAATAACCAGCGTACACAATTAGTGCAGAATACATTTTTTCTACTCTTCTAAATAAAAAAACATTTCTAAAGATATGTTTTCATTGTTATTCTAAAGTATTGTACAAAAATGCCAATTTTCTAATGGCCGTTTCAAACCTGACTTCCGAATGCCTAAAAACATTCTAGAACTTCAGAAAATCCCTTTTCCGGCCCCCATTGCTTTGTTTACATTCCATTAAGCGTCATCAATCCTAATTGCAGACCGAACAGGCCAAGCAAATCGTATTTTTAAGAATTTCAAAATGGCAAGCACCTTACGTCTTACGCGATTTTCCCGCGAAAAAAACCCATCCAAATTGAAAGAAAAACTTTGGGAAACAAACGATAATCATGCCATATTTTTGTTCAGGAATATAGAGTAGGTTAATAAAAAAAAATATTCATATGTTTTTCATAAAAATAAATTTTGGTTCAATATAAAGAAATCGATATTTTGACCATAAGTAAATATTCATATAAAATTCCATTGATGTCAAATTTCATGGCTAATAATGAGGTTTCCTATTGAATAAACCCCCAATTTATTGCAAACTATTTCAAAGCAATATCATACAAACAAATAATGTAATTGCCGTAGACTAAAAAATCCCCTAATTGACAATAGCGCAATTTGATTGGACATCACGATTCAATGTGTCACGTGGTTTTGAAGCCATTAGAATTTGAATGTAAACAAACCAGGTCAGCTGCTCCAGTATGGAACAACATCGTACATTCAGTGACTGAGAAACAATTATGAGTAACCAAGCTTGACAATACACACTAATAAAAAAACAAAGCTAAGTCCACAGAAAAATAAAATAAAAAATGTCCTTAAGTGCACGACTTACCACCATTGCGGGATACCCCAATGCAATGATGATTGTGTCCAAGTATGATTTTTAATCAAACTTGGCCTGGTAGTTTCATAGAAGTTTTAATAAAAATTTAAAAGACGACGGACGACAGACGCCAAGTGATGAGAAAAGCACACTTGGCCCTTTAGACCTAAAAATGCATTTTAGCTGCACAAATGGAACGAGTGCAGGATAAATAATGGCATTCGATGCCGATGATCAATAATTTTGGGGTCATGGTCACATCAGTTTTTCTTGCAAGAAAATATAATGTTAAGTCTTACATAATCCTCTATTTCCATGCCTTCAGTGCAGGAAGGATAAATATAATGCCTTTTGTCGGCTTTAGAATTGAATTGTCTGACAGCTTCTGGGTTTTGGCGGGCTCAGGGGAAATATAAGTAAGGGGAGAGAAAGCAATGATACTACTTCTTCTTATCTTCGTATTGTACTCCCAGCTATGGGACACCAAGAATTCAGTAAGCTTAACTTTTCGTTAAAAACATTAGAGTTAACATAGTGGTCCACTAAATTGTTAAAAATACCTCTCGGTATCATCATGATAATTTCATAAAATCCAATGAATTAAAACACCATAAGTGGCAACGAAAATAGTCTGAGGTTGTCAGTTCGAATCCCGCCCGTGCGGGTGCACAAGAATCCAATCTTAATTGACTAGTATTGTCAGTTTTCCTCAGTATCGAAGGTCGGTGGTTTTCTCAGGGCACTCCGGCTTCCTCCACCACGAAATAGCCCAAAAGTGGCGCTTAAAAGTGGCGTCAACAGTTCATCTTTCAGAATGCTTAGCAATTATCTACATGTCACTAGCTATATAAAGCCTACAGCACATTTCATTTATGTCATATATGAATAAGCGTACACAGAGGAGAATATATAGGTGAAAGAAGCATATAATAAATATTAGATGTATACTTATTATACATTCTTATTATGTTTTTGTATTGTTTTACCTAAAATTGTATGTCGGTTAAAAGCCCAATAGAGCTTATGTTATGTCCTTGTTTGTATACTATGTCGACTCTAAATAGAGCTTATTTATTTATTTATACGATTGCTATTGGTTTAGCGTAGAGAAGCCCAGCTGACCAGCAAATAATTTAATTCGCAATTGAGCGATTTTAGTATAGACAGTCTTTAAACACGAAATCATGTTTTTAGTCTTTAACCATGAAGTTGGAGATTGGTAACTTCAAGAATTTGGTTTTCATCACTGAATAAATTTCTATAAACTGAGTCCACTATTAATTTGACAATATATTCATCAATCTTTTGTCACAAAACGAGTTTGCCAATTTCTTTGACCCATATATGAGATAGTCAGATCTTTAAACTTTGTATAGTACATCCTGTGGATATCATGTAAAGCTGAACATCTTAATAAGAAATAAGCAATACCTTCATCCTCAGTAAGACATAATTGACACATAGAACTGGCTCCCTCTTTGCCGAATCTTGATTTTTCGGATTGGGTAATAAATGTTTTGGTAACCAATCTACATTTTGTAATACCTTTAATGACGTCTGACAATGTGGACTGTAGAGATCTACATACAAGATGGGACTGGCCAATTTTCAGTTCTTTTAACTAAACATATATTAAGGAAGATTTGGTTGAAGCCTATACAAGGAGTGAGTCTGATAATTTATTATAGACTGTTTGTTTTATATGGAATTTCCAAGCTAATTAAGACTCAAAGTCTGTTTGATTTCTTCAATAGTAGGTAAATCATAAAATTTCAGAGTGTCATTTTCTTGTCAAAAGAAGCTTTAAGCTATTCATGTTATCTGAATTCATAACAAGTTGCCTTCGAAATAGATATTGAATAATTTTATTAATGCAGACTTTACTATGATATAAGAAACAGAGCTGACGTCGATGTATCTCAGCCTATTGGGAGGCCACCTAGAAGAAGGTAAACAGCCTATAATGCAGTCATTGTTGAGATGTTTGAATTTTCCGGAGAACATCATTATGAAATTTAGCAAGAATGTTTGTAGTTGTTTTGTTCAAAGGAAGCATTTCAATTCCATATAACAATTTTGGTAGAACATAAGAACGGTTTATCTTGTAAGCAACGATGGGGTTATTTGAGCCATGCATTGCAGTGTTTATACATGTAAGAGCATACATTGTACGTCTTGCCAGACTAATAGGTCTTCAATATTAATTAAAACGTTCTCTTTGCTTTCAGATCTAATAGTCCCAAGATACACAGTATGATTAGTTGGAGAAATATGTGCATCACCTATAGTGTCCATATAAGGTACGACAATTGACAGCTTTGAGTTTTTTTTTAATATGACGGCATTTGTTTTCTTAGGATGAATTGAGACTCTATCTCGAAGTGTATGTTGATTTAATGTAGTCAACATGCATTGAAGCTCGTCGGTGTTGCTGGAGATATTTCCTAGTGTAAGTCCAAATTTATCATCCTGCAGCACTCTGTTAAGATCTACCTGACGGACGCCTTGTATTATTAGGAACGGATCACTTATCCCTCCTGCCAATTTTATTTTAGAATATATACCATGGTATAAATCTTTTACTACGGACCAGAGAGTGGGATGAATTCCTGTTTCATAGAATTTGTCCAACATTATGATGCGATTGACGACGTCAAATGCCTTCTGACTATATATATCTATCTAATGTGACGAAAAATAGACCAAATGAAGGTATAATTTTTAATTCTGCCTTTGACACGTTTTATTCTGAAACAAGGAGTGCGGCCAGAAACATCGATAACCCTGATGTGAATCCAAAATATAGAAAACATTGAATGAAGTTACAAGATATTTATGGAAGTAAAACTCATTCAAACAGTTTTGTAAATACTGGGGTTACTGTTATACCACGGTAATTGTTCATTATTCTTGAATCTTTTTGTTTCTTTTAGACGGGAAATAAGAGTGCTCCTTTTAAGATATCTGGAACCTGTCTTGTCGTCAAAATTTCGTAAACAGAGTTGTTAAATACGGTATAAGTATATGACCAGAAGCTTTCGAATGTTCTGCTAAAATTCCGAATTCGTCACAGGCTTTACCGGTATTCAGACTTGAAATTGCATTTTCTACCCCTAGAGCAGTCACTGGTTGAAACTTACTTTTGTTTGCAGCATAGATATTTGAAATAAATTCGTGTCTAGAGTTGCATAAATCAAGGAAGTCAGCGTTATTGTTATTGTCCTTTGTGACAACAAAATCTTCGAAGTGTTAAAAAAAAAAAACCCAAAAAAAACACAGCCTCTATTCTTCAAAATCTGTGGAAAAATCATTCTCCTTCACGGAGATGCAACTGAGTTTCGCCGAGGAATTTCCTCTGATTTTCTTCTGATCAGATAAAATAAATCTGTGATTGGATTATCCATAATTTGTTCATAGAGGGATTTTCGATCAAGATATCTTTCTTTACAAAGTTGACGTCATATACCTCTTTGAGCTGTAATCTTTTATTATATTGGAGTGTTTCTTCAGGACTGCCATTTGATACCAAAATTCTAAATTCTTCTCTGGTTTTTCTCAAAAAAAGATGTAACTGTGGAGAAGTTTTCCAGCGAGGGCCCTTAAATTCAGCTGAATGACTATTGCAGTAGTAGAGACATTTGAGGCTTTGAGAAGTAATGCCATTAGAGATTGAAAGCAGTCTGTGATTGTTAGGTCTTGTTTTGTAAGGATTTGTAGCTCATTATGAAGCGTTTCTTGAAAGTAATCCAAATTTTATTTTGACCACTGAATTTTTCTGTCCGATTCTTTTATCTTTGACACTTTGCTAGACTTAACCTGAACGTTTAAGATGGCAGAAACAGGAGTGTGACTATATGTGTTGATACCGCATTGGTCATAAATTGTGTAGTCTAATATCAATTTGTCATTAATAAGATATAAGAAGATGTGGTATGAGTGTCAATGAGACAACTCTCCATCCAAGTCACAATTTGTAAAAATAAACCATTATAGGTCAAAGTATGGTCTTCAACACGGAGCCTTGGCTCACACCGAACAGCAAGCTATAAAGGGCCCCAAAAATGACTAGTGTAAAACCATTCAAACGGGAAAACCAACGGTCTCATCTATATAAAAACGAGAAACGAGAAACACGTATGAACTACATAAACAGACGACAACTACTGTACATCAGTTTCCTGACTTAGGACAGGTGCAAACATTTGCAGCGGGATTAAACGTTTTAATGGTACCACACCTTCTCCCTTTTCTGAAACAATAGCATAACATCACAACATAGAAAGACACACTATAAAATATCAATTGGAAGGCTTAACTCAATCAAAAAACGTAAATTAACACACAATTAATGAACGAATAAATTTGATCTGTGATACCTGAATGCAAATACATAGTTAATAAAAATTATAAGGGATAAATAATTAAGGTCAAAAGTAATTAAACAGGTTTAAACAATGTTAAAATGCTCATTATATAATCTATCTGAGAGGTTAAGGCACCTGAAAGATGAAAAATGTTTGTTTGATTTTATTTTCTGTAAATTATGCTCAAGAGTAAATTGACGAATAGCTATATCATGTTTGTTGTATTTCCTTTGATGTTACAAAGTGCCATTGAGATCACCAAAAATGATAACTTCTTGACATTACTATACAGTGACATTATATGGTGACTTATGTCTAGACATTCCATATACTCAATAACTAAATTTACTGAAGGATTATAAGTAGGCAGATAGACAGCAATAATACAAAGTTTTTGAAAAGAGTCTACGAGTATACAAACGATTCGTTCATTTCCCTCATCTTATCTAAAACAAATGAAACAAACGATACCAACGAATACTGTTTAATTTTCCTTGAATTATAGCGCACATGAATTGTTTGAAAAAGCAGCAATGGATGTCCCACCAAATTAAACAAATAAATATGCTTATGACATATTAATTTTCACGAAAAGTTTGTGACAAATACAAATAATTTTATTAAGATTCTCATGATTGTCCCCTCAAAAGATATTTATCCTTCAACATTTTGGTTGATATTGATATATATCTAATAGTACACTAACAAAAACAAAAGAATCAACAAGGATAATACTCCTGAGCTGAGAAACTTTCTATTTTGATATATAAATGTTTCCATTCTAAAAGATTGATGACATCTATGTCATGGTTTTTCTCTTCATATCTAATTTGTTGTTTAACGTGTTTTGTGTGATTTTATCATCTTTTTGTTGTTGCCTTTATTGAGCTTTGACGAGTTGTTGTCTTATGAACGTATTCCAAACTCTTCTTTTCAACATACAAATGTATCTCTGTAAACCAAATTTAATATCATCATTATGGTACATGTAAAACATTGTTTGCAGGAGAAAAGAACAAGTCACTGCGTGCAACCAAATCTATATTAGTTTTGTCTAATTCATAATAAGGAATTTAGTAACGACATACTTTAAATTCAGACAAGCATTGCGAGAGAGAATTTGTATATATTTCTTTTCGTTTGAATTTAGAGATGTCCCCTATGTTTAATATAGTTATATGATTTATATGTTCAAAACTGGTTAGAGCAGTTATAAAACCAGTTTTTATTATTTTGGATTTAGATATATGGGTAATATATGCACGTGAAATCCTTTGGCGGTTGAAAGGGTGGGGTTCCGTTAATTCTATAAAGAAATGGTTGAGCTGTTAGTTCATCGCACTAGTTTCACTTTTGTCATAGAGGAAAAGATTAAGATTAAGATATGAAGAGGACCTGCTAGTTTCGGTAGTATCCTTAATCTAAAGTTCACATGGATATATGAGATGCAATGTGGGTTAATGAGTGACACACTGACAGGGCATCATTAATATATCTGAAAGTGAAATTAAAGAATTTTGCAAGATGCTTATTCTTTTTGTCTCCGAAAAGGTTATGTATGAATTATGCCTCGCATGAGAACAAAAACAAGGCGGCCAGTAGTGGGTGTATAATTACTACCCATTGGAATACCGATTGTCCGTTATTCTGTCAAATCCATCAAACTCAACAAATAAGTCCAGCATTATGTTGATTCATCTTCGGTGCATTTTTTGTTGGAGTCAGTGTTTTTGTTTACAAAGTAAGATCATTGTTCATGACCTTAAACAAGGAGTGTATATTTACATTTGGATTTGAAAAGATAAGCCAGTAAAATATTAATTCCATTTCTTTCCATTTTAATTTAAAGTACTATTTAAATATTGATAAAAGTTATACATGGATTATTATTTGATGAGTTATTAAACTATCCTACATTAAACAACCAGGTGAATCAACAAATGTTTATCACCTGTTAAGCGGATTATATCTGTGACTGGGTCACTGTTAGAAAATAAGAGTAATATCTAACCTTATCATAATGACTAACCTACTCTGTAATGTATGTTACTTTCAAAATTTTACCACAAAGACAAAGAAATTTAATCTACATGATGCCTTAATAAATTAAATCTTCGGATCTTGACCTAGCCCTGCGACATAAAATTTCTTGGTTGAAATGTTCAGATTTATACATATGCATTTTTAATGCATGATTGTATGAAATATGAAATAAATAAAAAAAAAAAGAATCACCCACTACATGTATTGCAAAACCCAGTGAAGCTTATAAATACAAGAACAACATTACTTTGAAAAAATTATTGCAGCAGGTCTCTATAATTTTCATGTTTATGCTCAAATGAAATTGGTATTTTAAATGAAAATAAATGTATTTTGAGAATAGTACGTTTAATCATTTAACCTCTTGTTACATGGAAACCGTTTGAAATTAAAACAAAACATGCCTGCTTACATAATATTCTTTGCAATTAACACCTTTGAGATCTAGACTTATTCTTCTCATATATTTTTAGTATTCATTACATGTATAATCTGAAATATTTAGCTAGTATATTTCTGAATTTGTAAGTGTGCGCCGAAGTTTTCTGGATTTTGTTGGTACGTGTATTACGGTTGTTTTTTGATGCCACGTTTGAAGAGGAGATTAAACAAAACAATCATCATAGGGGATAATTTAATATTGAAAATTTATTCACACTATCGGACTTGGGGTATGATGCATTCGTCCCTTCGAAATAGATATAAGAAGATGTGGCATGAGTGCCAATGAGACAACTCTCCATCCAAGTCAAAATTTATAAAAATAAACCATTATAGGTCAAAGTACGGTCTTCAACACGGAGCCTTGGCTCACACCGAACAGCAAGCTATAAAGGGCCCCAAAAATTACTAGTGTAAAACCATTCAAACGGGAAAACCAACGGTCTAATCTATATAAAAAACGAGAAACGAGAAATTTAACTTCGATTCTCTTATATTGAATGATTTGAAATTTGGGCTGTAACGTTTTGCTGAAGAGTTGTACTATGTAAGCGCTTTCAGATCTGCACGTCAGTCACTTCTTATTTGACAATACTTTGAATTTTCATTATACGCACTGAACCTGAAATTTGTAATTGCATATTATACAGTTCTTTACAGTGAATTATATTGGTTTGAAATTAATTATGATGAGTTGTATTTTGTAAGCGGTTACAGTATGCCGAATCATTTTCTGGTTGACGATACCTTAAAGTGTGTTGGTTAATGTCTACAAACGAGTTAAGATACACTTTACACGACATTGCGTAGTTTATTTTTGTGTAATTTTTTGTTTGTTTAATAACTATATTCAGTGCCTCTCTTTTTAATCTTGATTTTTTATGTTATAAATTTATCTTTTTGAAGCCTTGCTTGCGTATTGTTTTTTTCTTAACGTTATACAGTGTTGACATAGAGCGCTCGTTCTTTGTTCGCCAAAGAAGCATAACTTCATTTGCCAACAGTGAGTTTCAATTTGACGAAAAAGAAAGCCAGTCAATACATAGAATATTCAGTTTTGGCATGAAAAAACAGGATATAATTAAAAGAATTGTTTGAAACTCATCCCGACATTTTAAATTTCATTTAACTAGACCAGGTGTGCTAATCCGCGTAAGACCTAAATTATATTAATACAGGCCTAAATATTTATAACAATTTTAAATATTATTTTTGAGTTAATATAATTTGACTTATGCATTTTTGCGTTTTAATATTATATTGGGTATTTATCTAAACATTAAATATTGGGATAGAGATCCACTCTTTAAAATAAGATATTATATTAAAAATTCCGAAGTGAACAGTACATTTCAAGTTTTCAGTTGGCGTAAATCGACACGAAACACTTTGCAGGTATATCTTTTATAATGTTATTTATTTTTAAATCAATTTGAAACTGTACAATGATTTTAATCAACTAATAACTTTATTGTCATTAAACTTTTTTGAGATCCTTGTCGTATTCGTTAAGGCTTTAAAAATGGAAATATACATATAAAACAAAAGCAATACATTGAAGAAAAAACCAACACGATGTAAAGGCAAATCAAAATTATGCCAAATGAAGTAGCAAAAAAATAAATACATATCGAAGTGCCTGTCGTCTTTTTGAAAGCAACAGAAAATTTACAATAAAAAAATATACAATAACGGAATTAATCTCTAACCTTTTCAGATATGAGTCGGTTATTGTTGGCTGTGACAGTATTCGCTTTTGTGGAACTTGCAAAAGGACAAGTTGGTAAGTGGCCTCAAATTACTGTAAATTCAGAAATTATTGCAAGGTTTTTATTAATGCGAATAATGCGACTGGTTGATCATCGCAATAATAAGAACTCGCATTCTGATATCTGATACATACATCTGCATGACGCTTTTCCTGAAATCGCAATAATTAATCTCGCACTTTTGTCAATTTTTCAAAAATCGCAATAATAAATGCACACAATAATTTCTGAATTTACAGTATTGTTTATTAATGACATTTCTTATTTTTTAATGACAATATTGAAATACGGCGATGTGGTTTGATTGCTAATGTGACAACTATTTATAAGCGTCGAAATGACGTGGATGTAATCGAATATAGTTTATATTACGGTACCGTATAGTCAGCTATAAAAGGCCCCGACATGACTAAAAAAAGTGACAAGATGTGATTACAGGCTCCTGGCTTGAGACAAGGAACATGTTGTACTTTTACACCACTGTCCCTGCTAAAAGGGAGGATTTGGCGCCAGCAATCATGTTTAACCCAGGTACATTTTGTACATATCCCAAGTCAGGAGTCTGTAATTTAGTGCTTGTCGTTTGTTGCTGTATATCATAGATATAAGAAGATGTGGTATGAGTGCCAATGAGACAACTCTCCATCCAAGTCAAAATTTATAAAAGTAAACCATTATAGGTCAAAGTACGGTCTTCAACACGGAGCCTTGGCTCACACCGAACAGCAAGCTATAAAGGGCCCCAAAAATTACTAGTGTAAAACCATTCAAACGGGAAAACCAATGGTCTAATCTATATAAAAAACGAGAAACGAGAAACATATTTGTATTTTGTTTATTTTTTGTACATAAATCAGGCCGTTAGTTTTGTCGTTTTAATTGTTTTCCATTATCATTTCGGAGATATTTATAGCGTACTATGCGGTATGAGGTTTGCTCATTGTTGAAGGTCATACGGTGACTTATATTTGTTAACTTCTATGTCATTTGGATTCTGATGAAGAGTTGTATCATTGGCAATTATACCACATCTTACATAGTGCTGCGGGGTTAAGCATGTTATTGTTCTTTTTCCTTCTATTTATATTTCACTTAGTATTTAAATGCTTAATTCATGTGTTGCCCTCCAATGACAGTTTATTTAAACTTTAATGTACATTATACAAAATGTTCTTCTGGTATGAAGTTTTTTTTAACAAGTCTGCTATTTTCCGAATAAGATTATCATCTTAGATAGTGAAAATTGTAATAAAAAAGGTGATACATAAATAACTCAAGATATGCATGGCTCTCATGACGTGAAACTTCAAGGACAATATTTAGAGACCTGTGGAGATTATAAAAACTGTTGGTAATATAGGAATTTGAATTGGTGGTATGGCACATACGATGCCGCTTTTGAGAAGTTGCAGGGAATTTATTGCTTAGTACGAACCAAAGTATAACTGAAAAGAAATAAAATAGCATTGATTACTGTTCATGTTTAGAATCAATGACATTATTTCAGTGAATGGAAACTGGGGATCGTGGTCTGCTTATGGATCATGTTCAGTGACATGTGGAAATGGGCAATACACCCGTTCAAGACAATGTGACAACCCAGCGGCATCTGGTGGTGGAACGGACTGTGCTGGTGACGATGCAGAAACTAACAGTTGCTGGACGTCAACTTGTTATCCAAATCAACTTGGAAACTTAGATAAGGTTACTGTTCTAAAAATCTCACGTTGAACTGACCATAAGCTAAATTTTGAATTGGAAGTAAAATTATCTCTGTTTGAAGAATCTTACGTTGTATCGTATGCACAAATCAAAGTATTTTCAAAGTAAAATTAGATTTATTAATTATTTTATTCATGAAAATGTACTAAACAAAGTCGGGCACGCCGTTTACTCACTTCCCCTTAAATGTCTACCTTAAACCCTTGCCGACAGACTTTACTTTTTGATCGGGAAATTGCGTAACTTAAAAAAAAATCACTTTTTTGCCTAATCAACGCCTATTAATCTTTTAATTCCTTAAAATTCTTGTAAATCTTCCAACGAAATATTTTAGTAGATTTTTTAGTGTTATATTGAATTTCGAAAATTCGCCATGAAAACCAATCAGAAGTGTATTAAATTGATCCTTATTAGGTAGAAGTAAATATTTTAATTTTAAATACAACTTTCATGTAAGAATCGTTATAATACAATTTGAATTTTATCGATTTCAAAGATCGAGCTAAATGATAGCGCGTCACCACCACAACGGCTTCCACTTGCATGATTGAAAAAAAAATCGATGCGTATGATAGGGAGACAATTTTGACGAAGTAGAAATTTACCTCCAAGAGTCCTAAACAGGCTGAAAATGTTTTTTTCTTAAACCCGATGTTGTTAAATGGTGTAAATGATGTGGTCTTTTTCACCTGATTTTATGAAGATTATTTTCAGCACCTTTAGACATTACCCTTAGTATAGTTCAAAGAAAATAATTTAAAAACTCGTGTATCATGTTTTTGAACTCTTATAGAACTGTGGTGCTGATAACTATGGATGCGTATCCGGTTTAGTGAATTGTGTTACCAGTGCAAAAAGATGTGATGGAACAGTTGATTGTTCTGATGGTAGTGACGAAGATCTAACACATGCTGGATGTGTAACAACATGTTCAGGGGCAGGTAAGTAACCTATTCCCTAATAAAATGTCTTTATATAATCTGTTACGTTACAATATGCATAAAACATGAAAATATCCCCTTATAATGTTGGTGCGTCCGAAGCGTTTTTCTTGCTGAAAAATACCTTGATAAGAACGCTCAAAACCAAAGATTTGAAAACAAAGGATGTATAAAACATTTTCAGTAATTGAGACTGTTGTAAGAATCAAACGTTTGACTATTTAAGGTTGCACAATAAGAAACAACTTGGACTGTATTTAAACTTTACTTATTTGAATTTATGTTTAATCCGCATCCTTTAAATTAATATCAATGTGCAAATATGCAGCACAATGTTTTCCTTTTAAATAAAGAATCTTAAGAAGTAAAGTTTTGAAATGATTATGTTTTTTTTTTATTTCAGATTCTATGACGATGTCAGTTATGCTTGTAGCATCCATGTGGATATTTATGAAAATATTTAAGCAGTAAAAGACACCATGAAATTGACACTATAAACTGGACCTAATTAAGATTTATGTAATATTGCATTAACCTACATATTTTTACTCCTTTGCTTATTGAAAAATAAATATATCGATAATCTATTATTTACCTGCTTTTATTATTTGTATGTTCCACCTTAGGGGTCATTATGTTTTTGGGTATGTTCCTCCGTCCGTTAGTCTGTTCGTCCATCCGACCGCCCCGTATCAGTGTACATTTTTGCTTAATGGTTGTTTGTAAAGATTTGACTACTTCAGTAAATTATATAAACTTTAAAAATCATATGTCATAGAAGAATTTTGACGCAGATTGCGCGGTTCATTGAACATTAAAATGTGTTCTTGCAAGCGGGGCATATGTCAGATGGACATTTATTCTTCTTGTACTCTTTTACCGACGTCACCAACTGCGGAAGCATGTCTAGTAAACGCTCCGTTCCGTCCGTCTGTCCGTCCATTCGTTCGTCCAAAAGACCTTGGGTAGAAAACTTTCGTCAAAGTTTTCTTGGCTTCTATGAAAGATGATGATTTAATATTTTGTCTACAGCTTAATAATGCTGAGTTGTAGGGAATAAGCAATTTTTACAGCCGCTGTGCAGCCACTTCCTGTTTGCCGATAGTTTTAAATTTATTGACACTCATTGCACAAGGAAAATTTTCGTCAAAGATTTCTTGGCTTAAATTGAAGGAAATGATTTTACATTTGGTCTGCAACTTGATTAAGTTGATCTGTAGTGAGTAAGCAGTTTTTACATCTGCCGTGTAGCCACTCCCCTTTTGCCGATAGTTTGAAATTTTGCAACACTCATATTACAAGGAAAATTTTCGTCAAACTTTTATTGTTCCATATATTGAAGAGAACGGTGTTTTATATGGTATGCAGCTTGATAATGTTGAGTTGTAACGAGTAATAAATTTTTACATTCGCCCTGTAGCCACTTCCCATTTGCCGATAGTTTGTACAAGGATAATTTTTGTCAACTTTCCAATAAAAAGGGATTGATCAGGTATGCTCCAGTACATGTTACCTCAATCAATTGCATGCAGTGACGCAGATCCAGACCCGGTATTGGTCTTGTTTCTAACTGGCATTGTTCTCACATAAAGTATAATTTGACAGTGAAAAAAATTACCTTCGAACTTCTCGCACTTTTACACGAGGACAAAGAAAGAATACACCATTTCCAACTTGTTTATCTTAATTTTTAGATTTGCACAATATTGTATGTATCTTTGTTCAGGCATCATTTGGACCGTAAAATGTCAAGAGCTATTCTTACTATTCAAGTGTAGGCAATTTTGTCAGATTTCATTTGTGTCCCAGTGATTGGGAAAAAGTATTATCTCAATAACAAAAATTGGACCAAAAATAGCTACACTTAAATAAAAAAACATATCTAAAACTAGGTCAAAGATGCCATCAATGAAACAAAGCCAATATAATTTCTGTTGGAAAAAAATAAAATGGAACGTATTTTCGAAGTCAAATCAATAGACGATTTCTTTCCTTAACAATTTCTTTGGAAAAAGATTGAAATTCTTAGAATTCTGGTGGACGATTTTGTAACCTTAAATAGTCTTTAATCATCGGATTATGTACTTAAAACATTGACCAACTTGAACATGAAAAAATAATTGTTGTATAAGTTATTTGGACAGTAACCAGAAGACAAAAATAACTTCATCTAGAGGTGAACACCTTGTTGTTTTCAAAAATATATATAAATGGCTATTAAACACTGTGTTAATGTCTAATTCGAACCCAGTCTAGAAAAGGGTGTCTATGCAAGAACGGAGGCACCGGCCATTATAGCTGATTGTACCCTCGGGGACTGAAAATCCATCAGCAGTTTTACAAAGAAAGTGGCATTTGTAAATCATCTATCGTTTACATTATACCAGTATTGAAGAACTGTTTTCTTGGTGGATTAACGACAGATCTTTCTTCTTTTGTCATTGCATGATATAAACCCAGTTTGTTCAGGTATAAAACTACTTATTCAGACCCTGACAGGAAGAACATTTTCAAAAGTAGTACATATTTTAAACAAAAGATGTAAAATATTTGGGTATTTTAATGTGAAATGAAGCTTATGGATCTGAGAACTCTATTGAACCTTCGGTGAATTTTGATATGAATATTAAAAAAATTGAATGAAATTGAATACGGAAGTATCTCGCCTGTTCCTCATATCAGAATTGCCAATTTTTTGTACTTTCAGGATTTTGGGAACCAGTGCTCTCTTGTATGAAATTAAGGGTATGTTGATTTTTTTCAGCCCACGAAAGGCTGAGGTACATGTATTGTTTTGACAGAAATACACCGAATTTAACGTAGTTAGCAACGGAACATACCTACATCTGCTAGATTCTCCGTATAAACATTTAGAGTTTTTCAAGAAACTGATGATTCAACTCCCTAAGGCAAAGTTGATCGTGGATAGATTGCACTATTTTTATGTCCTTTCTGGTCATAAAGCACCTCATGTGTTCAATTACATATACATATCAATTATTTTCGATGTGACTTACAGTATACGTCATAGTTAAATATGTTTTTATTACTTACTTATTGAGACTTCTCTGCACTAACTCTTTAAACCTTCGTCTATATTTATGCACTGCACTTCCTCGGTGCACTTGGGTGAATGTCCACATATTGTTAGTTTTATTATAAAATAATGTGAACAACTCTTGTTTTAATATGTTTTTTTTTCTTTTTTACCTGTTTATTGTCTAGATTGTATATATTATTGTTCTGCAACTGTTTTTAACGGCTTTCAAATCTTTTGAATTGAACGTATTGGTGACAATGCTTTTAGAAAAGCGCCTACGACGCAACCCATTTATTAAGTATTAATTTTACTTTTCTGCTATTCCTTTCACAAATTGATTCATTTTTACAGTTTCTTTGTCAATATATTCTAAACAACATACAAATGATAGACGGTGTGGGATGACCATAAATTAGACAGCTAACCAACGACTAAAATAACAGAAAGACGTCAAGAAGCAACAAATATAGGAAAGATACAAGAAAGATCTGAATAATTTAAACAGAAGATACCAACGCCATCAAACATCCATTTCCAAAATTACTAAATACTTTAAGACAAAATATTCATTCTGTCCTGAATCCAATAAATTCAATACCGTCGACCGACATTATTTTCGGTCTCGCGTATTAGGCTATATAACATTTACCATATTTTAGTTCATTTTGGTCATATACATTTTGTACCTCTTCAATAGTTTCGGTACTTACTAAAAACCTGGCTTTCAATTTTATGGCTTTGTGCGTTCCTGGTGAATTAATATAAAGAAAGGCCCGTCGGATATAAATATTTATAAAGAGTTATTTTCGTTTACCACTGTGTTAGACTTTTCGATAGCATGAATGGCAGTTGAAACACCAAGGAATTTCACTCATTTTTACTTAATGTTAATCCGACTGAAATAGTCACACCTCTTTATCTTTGTACATGGATGTTTAATTTGAGTTCACACGAAACCCTCAAATTTGATAAAAGATCTTACAACTGAAATTGATTGCAAGTTACTTGCAATAATTTTTCATAGAGTGTGTGCATGTGTAATCCAGTATTTTTTAACAAACGTTCAATAGTATACTGAACGCAAAAAAGGGACTTCAAAGAAAAATATTTTGTGTATTGTATTTTATGAGATACAGATGTATAACCATCACCTCTAAGATAAACATGTGAGGGTACAATGTACAGCTTTAGGCGTCTAGTGAATATGTATTCAATAAACAGCACCTGCAAAAAGAAATGATTAGTCTTAAGCAGAAAAAACAACACATATATAAAGATATAAAGTAAATACCAAGTTACGATCCAATTTGAGTTACATGTTATTCAAAATTACAATGTCGCCAAAAATATTCGAAATGATTTAATATAGTATGATAAGTTCATATTCAACTTAATCATTTTAAATCTTTGTACAATGGACTAAATGATCAATACCTTATCTAAGTGAAGAGTTGACCGTTATAGCAGCTTTCTAATAGAAAATTCCCATCTGATCTATTTTCTTTATCACTTAATGTGTTTATATTGCAGCCGTTCAATAAAACTGATGCCAAAAGTAATTTTTCTACAACTTAAAAGTTAAGTTTAAATATTTGATGATCACTTGTAACATATTCTTACCTTTTCCCATTGTACTACCAACTAATCCAGCACTTAAACCTCCTTGAAGGGAACCTGTAAAAGGCACACTCGTTTAGTCGTAATTATATTAAGGTTAAACATGTACCATAATGCTAGTATTACATTTTGTTTAACAGAGATGCGTTTTGTAATGTTGAAAAGGAGAGTTTGGCATACGTTTATAAGACACCGACTCGTCAAAGCACAATAAAGGCAAGAAGAAGAAGGACAGAACCACACAAAACACGTTAAACAACAATCAGATATGAAGAGAAAAACCATATCATAGATGTCATCATACTGTGGATTCATTTATTTTCGTGGGTACAAATTTGCGTTGAATGCGAAAAACTTGCCCTTTCGTGGATATGTGATTTCGTTGTTTTGCCAAAGTCTGCATACAACCTGATAGAAAATTTGTAATTCGTTGAACATTTAAATTCGTGGTTCACCAGTACCCTTGAAAACCACGAAAATCGGTATCCAACGAATAATAATGAATCCACAGTAGTTACAATCTTTAAAATGGATACATTTATTTCTCTAATTCTTCGTCAATTTATCCCTTTCTGCACCCATTGTATAAAAAAAATTTAATCAACGTGTGGTTCGTTTGATCTCAGTTCTTCATTGGTTAAAATCCGATTATGACGTCGAATTTTCTTGCTTTCCTCTGAATTTCCTATTGTGACGGCATGAAAAAAGGCGACCATGCCTGATGACGTCACATAGAAAGAACACATCTTTTTGCAGATCATTCAAAAAGAAGGAATAAGTTTGCCTGCATATTGTTTGAAAATCATTAGAGAAACAGATTCCACCACCAAATCTCGTGTAATACGACATTTATCCACTCTCGACAGTTAAATTTTAAATATTTAAAACGCTCGGCGAGCCTCGCGTTTTAAATTTGAAAATTTAACTGTCGAGAGTGGATAAATATCGTATCACACTCGATGCTGTGGTAGAATCTATATATATCAGAACAGAAAGACGATTTTTATCCTTGTACTTTATGTTTTTTTCCATCGTATCGTAAAAGATATATTAATATCAACCAAAATGTCAAATGATAAATATCTTTTGCAGGGAAGATCAGGTAAATCTTAATAAAAGTATTTAGATGTCACAATATGATAAGAAAAGTTTTGTTTCGGAGGAGTGAAATATGTACTTATTTATTTATTTATTTATTTATCTATTTACAGTTTTTATCCTGCCATTGTAATTCTTTCCTGTTAATCGCCATGAAATATAGCGGATATTTCAAAGGAAACGCACCGTAAAGAATTTCAAAGGCAGGATAACACAAACGTTTCGTGAAAACTAATATGTCATAGACATATTTTTTGTTATATTTGGTGGGACATCCATGGTTGCTTTCACAACCAATTCATGTGCGCTATAATTCGGGGAACATAAAACATTATTCGTCGATATACTTCGCTTCATTGTATTATTATTCATCGTAGAAGAGCAAATCCTGACATTTTACAACAAATTTTATTTATGACCTGTTTTTAATTTTTTTGATTTCTTATCAGTATATCCTTGCAATACATGTACGCATACTTTCTTAATTAGAGTTTAACTTCTAGATGCGTAAATCATAGATA
The DNA here is from genome assembly GCF_021869535.1 of Mytilus californianus. Classification (NCBI taxonomy): domain Eukaryota; kingdom Metazoa; phylum Mollusca; class Bivalvia; order Mytilida; family Mytilidae; genus Mytilus; species Mytilus californianus. The sequence goes on along the minus strand of NW_026262679.1, from coordinate 50,088,564 downwards.
TGTTAATAACATATTTTGACTATCCACAATTATTTTCTATATTTACCTGAGAGACTAGAACTACCAAATCCACCAGCTCTTCCAGCAAATGCACTGCCGAACCCACCAGCAATTCCTCCACCCAAACTTCCTGCAAATCCCCCAGTACTACCTAACATACCAAGGCCTCCAAACCTTCCAAACTGTCCGCCAAATCCACCACCAAATCCACCACCAAATCCACCACCAAATCCAGAACCAAGACCACCGATTAATCCACCATTCAACCAACCTCCTGTTACTGGTATACCATAATTGTAACAAACTTTTTCAAGAGCGGATACATAATACATCAATCTGATGTATGCACTGATAGTGATGCTGATTGATCGACTGGCACCATTTCCAATCACAGATATTCCACTACCAGCGATAAGATCAAGACCTAAGTTAGCACTTGCAGATGCGCCTAGACTAGCGACTGCAATATAAATTATTGAGTATACTAGTATAAGATTTCAGTCTGTAAAATACTTTGAAAATATTTAAAAATCGACTAAATGTTTTATACTAAATAATTATAAATGTATATAAGGTGCAGTTGTAGATATAGTTCCTAGAAATTATATAAAATATAAGTACAGTGTAGGGAAATATAAAATTTATTTCACGAGCTTTAGAAACAGAGAGAAAAGCGAGGCTCGAAAAGCTTTTCTCCTGTTTCGTAACGAGTACAAATACATTTTATATTTTCCTACGCTGTATGAATATTGTTTTTATCCTGCAATTAAAAATTGAGCTTAAACGTAGTTTTTTTTAGTCCCAATCGTTGAATTTGTGTTTGAATGAAATCGACATGACTTAAACGCGGACCGCAATGAGGACCCCAAATTAAACTGTGATGTAAACAGTAATTTGAACATAACAGTAAACTCGCAACAGAACCAGGATATCAGGAAACTTCAAACGTCTAGTATACGTTGATGGCTTCGTGTTATCTGTACACTTGTATTTATATAGTAGAAAGGTCGATTGCAGGATAAAAAGAGTCATTTTCCTTTTTTTATAGAACTGGGTCGATATTGCTCGCGATGGACTATTTTATTTAACGCCATTTTGTCCAAGGTTATAGTTGTCTTTTTGACATTATTTTAATTTTACATCCCCCCTGTTTTATTCAATATTGTATTTACATTATGTCATAGATCAAATTTATTCGTTCAGAGTATGTTTACTTGCTTTTGTTAATATGTCTTTTTGATTGAGTTAAGCCATTTCAATTGATATTTTATAGTTTGTCTTTCTATGTTGTAATGTTACACTACTATTTCAGGTTTGGGTGAAAGTTGGCGCCTGTTAAAACGTTTAAACCCGCTGCATTTGTTTGCACCTGTCCTAAGTCAGGAACCTGTTTCAGTGGTTGTCGTTTGTTGGTGTGGTTCTTAAGTGTTTCTCGTTTTTTATGTAGATTAGACCGTTGGTTTTCCTGTTTGAATTGTTTTACAATAGTCATTTTGGGGCCCTTTATAGCTTGCTGTTCGGTGTGAGCCAAGGCTCCGTACTAAAGGCCGTACTTTGACCTATAATTGTTTACTTTTTATGACTTGGATGGAGAGTTGTCTCATTGGCACTCATACCACATCTTCTTATATCTATGTATTAGTTAAGGAATGACTGTAATATTTTTTCTGTCTATGAAATAATAACATCAAAAATGTGGTGCACACTGAATAACCCGCGTAGCGGGCTATTTTAAAGTGTGCACCACATTTTTTATGTTATTTCGAATAGACAGAAAAAATATTACAGTCATTTCTTATAATTTAATTCTAAATTTCATTTTAAACCGGAGTAAAACAAGAAAAAACGTTGATGACGTCACGGTCACATGACAAAATTATGTCTATGAGCTGATAAACAAAACAACGTCAGCCAATCAGAAGACGCGTTACATCCAAAATTAAATTATTCTTCTATATAATATCATCAGCTGAACAGTCAGTGTTTCGGTCCATTACATGATTTATAATATACCTTTCTTAAATTGTACGTTGTAATATTTATAGATTATTAATGTAAAGCCCCAAATCCCTCGGGCAAAGTTGACCTATGATGAACTTGATTTTTAATTGTAGGTCATTTACTTATTCACGTGGCTTTCAAATATTTCGCCTTGAACGTTCATGATGAAGATTTATTCAGAAAAGCGTTTCGGACACATACAATTTATGGTGTTTTTTTTAAAGAATAGAACTGAAATTATTGTGTGCATTTATTATTGCGATTTTTAAAGAATGGACAAAAATGCAAGATAAATTATTGCGATTTCCGAAAAAGTTGCATATAGTTATATGTATCAGATATTCGAATGCGATTTCTTATTGTTGTGGTACTCACCAAGACGCATTATTTGTTTCAATAAAAACCTCGCAATAAATTTTGAATTTACAGATTTTTCTATATGAAGTGCAATAATATATGTGAACACTATTTTAACAACAGTGTTTTAGTGCTTGACATATATGTATGGTACAGACTCCTGTATATTAATAATGATCAAACATGTAGCTTTGTGTTGTTGAGTTAATGTCACTCATATCTCTTTTTACTAATACTTCAGAAAAAGAAATGAGCGGTTTAATTTCTAACGTAATATCTCGGACTTCTAATTTAAGATTAGTGATTGATTGATTGTTGGTTGCTTAAATTCCAGTGGCAAATATTTCATGCATGTTAGGGACGAGAACAAATTTACAATAAATACAATCGGTAGGTTATGTAATAGAGTCTGTCAGGGACGTACAGTCGAGAGATTTAGACTGCCACTGGAAAATGAGGGTAAATAGGATAGGGACAGACATTTTGCCTTGCAACAGGCCACCTACGGACCCTTCAAAGAGTTGTTACAAGGGTTCATTATCTAAGAGAATCATTGTGGTGTATCAAGTTATGAAATAAGTGTCACAAACCTCCTCCACCGCCTCCCAGTATACCACTGGCATGAGTAAGAGAAATTGTAAACAATAGAGCAAAACATATTATGCAGCTATTCATCATCATGTCTAAAATAAAGAAAGATATATTGCAGTGTTTTATCTAGATTGCAGAGTTTCAACACTTCGAAATTTCTTGGAATGTCGAAATTTTACCGTAAATGCCATTCTTTTTGGGATCATTGTAGTATGTAGTATCTGGGAACAGTATATCTAACGGTCAATATATATGTTCCTGGTAGTATTAGGTATCTTGGTGTAATCAGGGGTGTACTGAATTTTACATATCTGTTGAAAATTCCGTAAAATGCTGATTACGGCAAGATAACGAATTTATTTCTTATAAAGCGTTCATTTACTTATCTTTATACCGGGGTGTAAAATTGAAAAATTCTTAATATGGAGAACTTCCGCTACACTTGTACTTGGAAATATTACCTTTTTTTATTTCGGAAATTTTTTTTTGTTCTGTTTATTTTTGATTTTTACTTTATTGTAATTTTTGGATTTTTAAAAAAAAATTGACAAAAGTTGGGTTTTTTTGGAAAATTTTTCATAATTTTATTCCCTGGTGAAATTAGATTGGGTGTTATTTACACTAGGGAAAATAACCAATCATATTTCAATATTCTTTTTCCGTAAGAAATAATGCACCTGTACACTGTTTTCCACATATGCATACACGACAGTCTTCATAGAGGTTCAGATACACTTTATACCTCAATAGCGATTGGCGTATAAAAAGTAATCCAATTTAAAATCTCAACTCATTTCGCATTAAGGTGTTTCAAATTATATGACAATTGAAAGCACTCTTCTACAGTCGATTTGATGCAGAACTATATGAGAAATAAAGAAGATCTGATTCAAGACGTATGTGAGCATTTCCCTGTCTCTGGTCGAAAATGACCGCAAACGATCGGCTCAAATATTTACTAGAATTAGCAAATTGGAAGAAGAAATGAAATAAACTTGTGAGACTTTTCATATAAATGAAGAATTTTATTTTAATGTCATAGTAATTTGGTAAAACTTTTTTATTTTACAAAATATTATTTTTTTCATTAAAAAGTCAAAACTTTGCCTTTCTTATATAACCACGAAGATTTATTATAAAGTCGTTCATTCACAAATATAAATTAGAAAAATTAGTACTTAGAAAATCAGATACGAAATACCAAAAAAAAAACCAACACTTAGTTGTAGCATTATGTACATTTCTTTATTTAAAGATTTAATACTGAAAATATGTTTTTCACTAAATTTCTATTAACATAATTGAAATAGATGCAATATTCAGGTCGGATTTAAGTTAAAATTTACTAAATATTTTGACAATAAAACATCATACCTGTATTTCCTTCGATGTCTGGGGAACTGCTAGAAGAATGTGACCAGAAACTTTGTTCAGCATTTTTATATCATTGCGCGTGCGTGTTTTCTATTATCATTTCTCGGCACTAACTGCCACCTAAACAATTAGTAATACTCGGAATTGTTAATGTCGTGTTTTACATGCATTTGCACCACATTACAAATATTTATTTCTGCTTGAGAGGTTATTTAATTGACAAATATTAAACTTTCTGATTTATTTATCATTTTTTTTTGCATGTTTTCAGAAATTTTAACATTACATTTCCTATATCATGATAATATAAACATATAATTCATGTTTTTTGGAAGGACATGTGCTTCTGGAATAGGTTACACAATCAAAGGTCAGACCAAAGCAAAAGGGTGTAAACCACTATAGGGCAATGACCGACGGTTTATTCCTCCTATTCCTACAATTTAAAATCTGGTAAGTCATTTGTAAGAAATCCATGTAGGAATAGGAGGAATAGTTAAATAAACAAGGGAATAAATCAGATTAGGTTGTTTTAAAAAACATAAAGCTAATTAACTTCAGGTAAATATCCATAAAACCTCTTGAGTTTTCATCAATGTCCAACTGAAAAATATTAATAGTAGAAATTGTTAAAAAAAGTTCTGACAAATGCATGTTCTTGTCTCATTGAAATTTTCTTATTCTGTCTTATTTTATTTTTCTCTCTTTTAAGCTCACCTGGCCCCTTCGGGCCAGGTGAGCTTTTCTCATCATTTGGCGTCTGTCGTCCATCGTCCGTCATCGTCGTTTTCGTCGTCGTCCGTTTTCGTTAACTCTTACAAAAATCTTCTCCTCTCAAACTGCTTGGACAAATTTAACCAAACTTGGCCGTAATTATCATTAGGGTATCTAGTTTAAAATAATTGTCCGATGACCCCGCCAGCCAACCAAGATTAGCCGACATGGTTAAAAATAGAACATAAAATGCAAGTTTTGTCTATCATTTTGAAAACCGTTATAAATAGAGAAAATCTGACAGGGGCAAAAATGTTCAGAATAATGAGCTCTACCCATTGTTTATATACGTCAAAACTGTCAAACGACTTCTTATAGGAGTTATTGCCTTTAAATGACAAATTTTACCATTTTTTGCCTATCATCTTGAAAACTATAATAGATAGAGAGAAACTTCAAATTGCAAAAATGATCAGTAAGACAAGTTCTACAAACAAGTTTAACATGGTCGAATTCGTCAGGCGACTTCTTATTAGAGTTATTGCCCTTTGATGACGATTTTTACCAATTTTTTGCGTTTTTGAATTATATTTCAAAAGTTATAATAGATAGATACAAACTTAAATAAGCCAAAATGATCAGCAAGACAAGATCTACAATTAAGACAATAGAGAGGAAATCGTCTAACGACTCCTTATTGGAGTTATTGCCCATTAATGACGATTTTTACTATTTTTTTGCGTTTATCCTTATATGATGAAAATTATAATAGATAAATAGTCACTTTAAATCACAAAAATGATCAGCAAGGCAAGATCTACTAACAAGATAAATTTTGCCGATATAGTTAGTAGACTGTCACTCTGTATAGGAGTGATTGCCCTTAAATGAGGATTTTTTTTACCCTCTTTTGTGTTTTGAGCAAAAACTAAAGAAGATAGAGAAAAACTAAACAGACTAAATGATCAGCAATACAAGATCAATAAAACAGAGATTTTTGTCATGATTTCTATTCTCGTTTACAAAGTTGGAAAGTGTACTTTGTTGAATATGCACATAGACCAAGGTGAGCGACACAGGCTCTTTAGAGCTTCTAGTTTTTCAGAACTGTTGTGTTTTTTTCCTCGTGTTATGTAAAGTCTTTGTCATCGAGTGAACCCATAAAAAATAAACAGAAATAAATTGGTAACCTCCCCACCCCCCACCCCCCAAAAAAAAATATAGTTAACTAATACATTGATGTACACAGTCAATTCAATCACCACATTATACTTTTAGTAATTCTGTGAAACAATAAAAAAATATTATCCTATACGAGACAGAAAACAAAGTTACTTGGCAATATAATATGTTAAGATATGAGAATTTATCATAAATCAGTCCATATAAAGCAAGAATTTTAAAAGTTCTACACGAGTTACATGAACCATTAGAAAATTAACAAAATGCTGGACATTTTTTTCAAAATATATCACAAAATCAGTCTATCTAAAGACATTGGACCTAGGACTAATACGTGAATTGGTCCTATCTATGGTCCTAGGTGCGATGCATGCAGCATTTGGGTACTGTGGACTATCTTGATTAGAGTATTATGAAGTGTAGTTTAAAAATTTGGCTTTGCATATTCAACCTTATACTTTTGTCGCATTTATATCAGCATCAAAGCTTTCTATCAAGATAACGACTCAATTTTTAAACTATATTTGTAATATGTACTGTAACAATTCAATTTGATGAATTTTTCATTTCTGTATTAAGCCTTTTCTTCCTCATTACTTTTCATATTTAAAATATTTAAAATATTCGGAATTTCCTTTTGTATAAATTGAAAGTACATTTCTATAATTGATTTTCTATTCTATTCTCTACAATGCATCCACTTTTTTTATCTGTATAAGCTTAAGTCTTCATAGATGAGTAAAAAGGGTGTACTTTTAGCACTTATTTAACTGTACATCAATTGCTATTGTACTTTGTTTGTAGGAATAGAAGGAGTATGTACTTTTGAAATGTAGGAATAGAAGGAATATGTATATTTGAAATGTAGGAATAGCAGGAAGATACCTGACCGACATTCAACAATGAGCAATACCCACACCGTATAGAAAGCTACAGTTATTCTTGAATATTGTTAACATATAGCATGAAGGCAGATTGATGTGTCTGTATCAGTATAAGTGCAATACAATTTATGAACTGGACATCATTTGACAAAATGTATATCTATAATAGCACTGGCTATTGACAGAACCATTAAAAGGAGGTATACTCATGCATGTTCAAATAACATCATACTCACATTACAGAGGCGGATTTAGAGGGTTTTTCAGGGGGGCCGGCCCCCCCCCCCCCCTTTTGTGGCAAAAATTTGGTTGATTATATAGGGAATCACTGAAGCATGACTGGAGCGGGCCCCCTCTTAGGCAGTCAGTGGGCCCCCACTTATGAAAATTTCTGGATCCGCCACTGCATTATAGGTATAGTGTATGACTGGGAACATGTGTTTTCGAATGATTTTATCGGGTTTTTTTTAGTGTGACCACGTTTTTTTTAGTGAATATGATAAACAAATGTAAACGAACACACATCTATTCTGGTAAGACGTAAAAAGTGTGCTTGAACCTAATATACAAGATCCCATACAAGGTTAATAAGTATTTGTGATGAAAAGACATTATCAATCCTACTTTATTTGGTTTTTAAAACGTTTTAATTTAGCCTAACAATGCTTTATTCCAAAATATAGATTAAGACCATTTTTATACACATACCAATGCAAATGTCAAAGGATATGCATTCATGGAATCTATATAATTATACTTAGATATACAGGCACTTTACAAAAATTCTTGTTATTTCATTGAAAATGACATTATTTTGTAGAGTTGTCCGTGTTTTTTCGAGAGCAGTCCCTGTTTTATCGATTGCGTCCGTGTTGTATCGAGTGAAAAAAAAACTGATTCCTAAAAAAAAAAGTAATATGTTTGTGCATTTACGTGTAAAAAATAACGTAGAGGTTCAAATAAAGTACTGTTCAAAGCACAAAACCAATATTTATACATTAAACCAATTTGACAATGCTGTTTTAACACGTATATTTCATAAATTGCATCGTGCATTTCATACGTAAACATGTCTGCGCCCAAGTACAGTCTGTTCACTAATGCACGTCCACTGTATTTAACCCACACAGGTTTACGTATTTTTGAATCGATCCAAATTGTTCACACCCATGTAAACATGTGAATATGTTTTTTTGTATGACCACGGTATGACCACGGTAATGTTTGTCCCTTATCAACTCTTCAACTTATGATTTTCGTGTTAGTATTTAACTTTTTCACAAATGTCACATCATTTAGACAAGATCGACACAGACGACTGAAAACAAGTCATCAGAATGCTGAATCAATGAAAAGTATTTTAGAAGTAAGGATTCGAACTCCCAACCTAAAAAAATCAGGATCTAGATGTAATTGGCTCTCGATTTTATTTTACTTATTTTCTACTAGCTTGTTTTTAACAACCGTCTGATAAATGTTTATTTCAGCATAGTAATATTTTTTTCAATATCTAGCATTTTCACCCCTTAAAGCTCTCATTTATCTATGACATGACATTCTCCTATTTAACAACAAAAAAAGCACAGATTATTGGCGTAGCACCAGTGTAGCATCGTAAGCACATGTCCTCACAAATAATTTAATAAAACATGTTTTTTTCAATGAGAATTTTATTATAATCGTTCAGCTTCTGGAGGGCGGTACTGCGAGCAAAGCTTACAAAATAATACCCATGCCTATTGCAACGGTAATGCTTTGGTAAGGGGTAAAAAAAAAATAAAGAGAGGCACAATGGTATTGCAAATCGCGAAAAATGTTTCAAATAAAAATACAATAGCATTAGTTAGATAAGGGTATCACTAGCCAAGTAGCTAATACTTCGGCACATGCATAATAATACTAATATTGTTTTTTGAAATTTGCAGTTGTAGATTTTGGAAATAGTTTAAAATCAAGGAATATATCACCCCAAGTACAGCTCTGCTTCCTTAACCAAGTTTTGCTTTACTTTTGGTGTTATCAGCTCTCCATCTTTGTACAACGTGTAAGTCTTGGTAGTTTGGCCTCCAGTATCACTGAAGAGACATTAATTGTCGAAATGGTGCAGTAAAATTGGTACAGTTGATGTCATTACGATTGTGAGAAAGTTTTGATTTATTGTAGTAACGGGTTTCGTAGGAGTTGCCGATACAAAATAGATACCACCAAATAAAGCGATGGCAAAGTCCTTTGTTAAGGGAAGCACCATGCAAAAATGAATCTAAAAATAGGAGGTGCACAATGACGTCATATGGTAAAGATTCTGAGAAAGTTTAATTTGATTATTTTTTTTTAGAAGCAGATACAATGTGTACTTCGATGTACAGATATGACGAAGTTATGTCATCCAAAAGTTTTGATTGGTTGATGTTTGCTTAACTTCTAGTGGCAGAACGAGAACAAGTTAATAATAAATACAATAGGTACGTCCTGTAACAGATGGCTTCCGGGGTGAAGGTAGGGGAAATTTGGACTGCCACTGGAAACAAGCTACCCATGGACCCCCCAATGAGGTGTTGCATGGGTTCTTTTCGTGCAGAGAGCGTGGCACTATTTCTACACGAGGCATCCGATTTTTAGTTATATAGGCTGCAAAACGGACGCACTTTAGCAAGGGTTTTACTGACGGTCGAAAGGAGACCAATGTGACCATATTTCTATTAACCAGTCATCCTCATCCGAAAGTCAAAGTAATAAGATTCTATAAAAGTTTTAGAAAATTATGTCCGGCGATTCAAGAGCAGTTTCTGATACGAGTGCGAGACAGAAGGACGAACGAACGGACGAACAATGACTAAATAAATGTAAGACGGACTCTCCCATCACTATATACCACCCGCTTTAGGAAGCGGAAGGTGGTATGATTGCCAATGAGCCAACTATTCACCAGACTGACTAAATAAAAGTATAAACTAAGTTTTATTGGATGAACTTAATTTCATTTGAAACTGACAATAAATTAAAATAAAATCCAAAATCATTTTAGTATACATAACAATATATTAAAAATGAAATAATTTCTGCTGAAACTCATCTTCATCCTCAAATCATTCATCTTCGGCTGTCGTGTGTAGCCGTCGTCGGATGCGTTTTTACATTTTGCTGTTGAGACAAAGCGTTACCAGAAACATTAACGCTGTACCTATTAACACACTTGACAGCTTCAAGGAGCCTGGAAAACAAATAACAGTAATTGTTATAGGTCATATCTTTATGTTTATTCGTTTTGGGGGATTTTGTGTTGATGGCAAATGGTGGGAATAGCATATGTTTGGTTGTTGGTTTGCTGGTTTGCTGTCTCATGGAAGTATAACATCACATCTACTTTTATTTATCTATTTAGATATATTCATATCATGAATTTTAACCAAGACTATCTTGCATGAGAATTGAAACCGGTTGATATAGTGTAAACTATCTTTAATACAGCGAAATATTTGTATGGACTCCCTTTTCATTTTCTTTGTATATATATATGTATTTATAAATATATATCACTAGTTAGAAATAGTTAAACTTCAATGATGTGAAGTTAAAATTTAACATTTTTTAAATCAAAGATTTTTAATTTTATATATAGAAACAAAAGTTGCCTATATTACATAAAAAAAAAACATTTGAAAATGCTCCTTTTTATCTTCATCGACAGACTGATCCTTCATTGCAAAACACGACGGACTTCGAGAAAGCATACCCTCTTTTCGTCATACTCTCTTTTATATTCACGTACCTGCTCCGTTGCACCCTGTTGGACATCCAGCAATTTCCGCTGACTCATCGCTGCCATCATCGCAGTCCTCAGTACCATCACATCGGAAGGAGAAATCTATACATGTAATGGAACCATCTTTACATCCAAACCATGTCCAAGAACAATTCTGAAATAGAATATATTTCAAGTTTAATTAACACAGTTTTAATTGATTCTAGTAATTTTTTTTTTAGGTTTCTATCGTTACAAATATATATTTCAACGAAAACTGTAGCTGCTCTCCTCTCTCACAGCGAGTATAAATTAAGTGTCCATATTTCGTCAATATCAACATATTGTTTTTATCTTGCAACTTAATTTTATAGCTGAATTTTTTTGGGGTAAAAAAATCCTTCTTTTATTCAAATAAATAAATTTTCCTTGGAAACGGACTGCCAAGAAAACATCAAATGTACATTGTCACAAGTGTACCAATTTTACAGTATTATTTTCATCGGTTTTCATATAACAATATAAAATATAAGCTCATGGGAGCTTTTTACCGAATACAGATAACATATACATAATATGAAAACAAAAAGCTTGCAGATTAAGGATTTAGGCAGCGCATTTATCAAAATTAAACTGAAGCACAACTAAAAACTCAGAAAAACGGACATTTAAAGCACAAATAAAGCTTTTTCTATATTTTTTTATTATTTGTTGCAGTCTCAAATTTTATTTCATAAACTAGAGTCACTTACAAGAAAATACAACATCTACCCTCTTTTGATAAAATTATCCTATATTGGTTATTTTGTCATGATTATAACTTATAATAACATACTCTATCAATATTTCCAATAACAGACGGATAACAAGTTCCATTCCAGCAGCTGTCAGTTTCTACAGCAGTACCTGTACAGTTTTCTCCACCATATTGAGCAGCTGGATTGTCACAGTCACGTGTTCTGTTGATTTCACCAGTCCCACAGGACACCATACAGTCAGTCCAAACGTTCCATGATCCCCAGTTTCCATCAACTGTAATGATAATAATTGGAATATACTATCTAAAAAAATCAAAGTGTGTTATTCGTAGAAAGTGTCATGATCAAATACAAATGTATGTTAGATTCAGGAACCGATTATTTATGTTACCGAGTATATGTTTAGATATGATTGTATTTAGACTTTATTAAGCACAATTCTGACTATCCGTCCAACAAATGCATTACATTTAAGCATTTGGAAAAGATTTTTCTGGTACATTTTTCTTTTCAATTCAACCTTCAGTCCCCTCGTCGTTAGGTCTAGCGCTACGTTTTATTCTTTGTTCTTGGCATGGTGTTTGTGTATTATATATTCCATGAAAATTTGGTATGAAGTTGAAGAGTCTGTTAATAAGTGTAATGGAAGTAGAATTTATTGACTAATGTGCTGGTGTTACATCTTACAAAGTCTATCCAAATTTATTTTTGCAAAAAAAATCCGCTAAAGCCGGTGCTAGGGGCCGTCTTAAACTTGCAGTGAGGTGAGAGTTTTTGTTGCTCCGTGTTGAAGGTCTCACTGTGACTTTGAGATGAAGAACAGCAATAAAAGCGCTTTTCCTTTGCTTACTGTGTGGTTTGTTTTGCTGTGCATGTACTGATTTTGTGTCATGGATGGATATCCCATATCCTTTGTTTTTCTATTAAAAATGTTTGTTGTCATAGACTGCTATCTTTGGAAAGTCTGCTTACGAAAAAGCAAATAAGTGAACGAGCTAGTTTCTCTGGTTGATTTTCCGTTTTTTTATTCATTATTCAATGTCGACATAATTCCTTTTCACACAAATTGAATACCTACTTGGACATGGTACTGTTGAAGAACAAGACTGAGTCTCTGTTGAGTCACCGGAACAATCTAACCCATTATTAGCTGGTGCGGGATTTGTACAATTTCTTGATCGAGATTGGCTTCCGGAACCAGAATCACATGTCAATGAGCATGCGCCCCAAGTAGCCCAATCTGTCCAGTCGCCATTAACTTAAATAAAATATAATGATCTATTGAATTGTATAACATGTTTTATTAAAAAAATGTATATTAAATCATCTTATAAAAGTCTACGACAACTGTAGCGTGACACAACCAGAATACATATGTATTTCGAAAAAGAATAGATACAGAAGTGTATAAAATCTGGACACAGTATGTACTACAGGTAATAGTTCCCTAAAAATAAACAACAACAAAAAACAACAAAAACAACAACACATTAAGCAACAAGAACCCAGCCAAAACCCATGAACTAATTAAAAGACAGCCATTGAATTTTATTATTATTACACGGCTCTGAAATCAAATTAAGTCTTTACCTCGTGGAGGATTTGCTAAATCTTCATCTATTAATCCATCACCATCATCATCTGCAATTAAAATGATACAATGTTAATGTAGATATTTTAACCATGAACCAATATTAGATTGTATTTGATTAATTCTATGTTACGCTTACGTTAATGCAAATGTATCATTAATGTCTACTGTTCCTTCATTAAGTGTTATTTCAGCAACAACAAAAGATAAAAAATTATTAAAAAAAAAATTGAAAATAGGACATTTGAAAACCACAAGTAAACATACGCGATTTTAAAAAGGGAAACCGAAACGTCAAAAGGATACTCATGTTTGCAGCAAATACATATCCCTTCGTTTCCTACTTTTCAAGACATAATAATAATCTCAAAAATTGTTTCATCTCAATACAATAAGAATAAGTAAATTGCCAGCAAAAGAAAACCCAAAATATTTATCAAATACAATAAAAATGTTATTCATTACAAAACAATAATTTGAAAATACGAGTATAGAAAATATTACACATTTTTTGCTATCATACTGCATTCTTATATTTTTTTACAAATTTTATGATGTTGAGAACAAATAGATCTTTTGGGTCACTCATTGAGTTAAGATTTGCAGTCAAATTTTTACTTAATCCACACTTTTTTCGTAAACTCTTGACAATGTTCTTTTTTATGCTAGCTTCTTTGTAGATTTATGACTTATCTATACCGTTAGTTTCCTCGTCAATCATTACTTATGTAGATGTATGATTTGTTTAGTATGACGTGTGATGTATGTATAGCAATCGACGTTTACCCTGCCGACGCACCTGATGTCGGTTCAGTACAAAGCAGGGTCCATATAATTCATCAATCGGCAATCTTCGGGTGAATCCGCTACTCTCATTCTATCCGTTAGATAGAGGAACGAAATTGGCCGAGTTTAGACGAATCACGTTCTGAATATGCATATAATTGGCACTGGACGTAACAGCCATCTAGCATACTTATCTGTGTAGATGTATGACCTTCTTATGCAGCGGTCAGTTTCCTCGCCAATCATCTGTTTAAATTCATGTCTAACCTATGCCGTAATTAGTTTCCTCGACCATAATTATCTGAATAGATATATGACTTACCTATGCCGTTATTAGTTTCCTCGACCCTAATTATCTGAATAGATATATGACTTACCTATGCCGTTGTCAGTTTCCTCGTCAAGCCATCCATCACAATCGTTATCAACTATATCACCGGCCACTGTTGATGTGGTGCTACATGGCTTAATTATAAAATAAACTACTTTTTAATAAATGTAAACTGGAAGAGACAAACAAAACTCAAGAACATATATCATATCAGGTAAGCAGTACACAAAAGAAAAGTAACGCATATGTAAGACATACAACTTGATCACTATTACAAATGAGTATGACCTTCATTGTAGCTAGTTCTTGTTAAGGTTATAAAGAGCTATTTAATAGTATACAAACCGAATTGCTCTAAAATGCAAAATGATATGAGGAATTAATAAAAATGAAAAACAAACAATAATTTAACTAGTCATTTAAACAACGTCACAAAGTTGATTTTATAGATAAATCTCACCCCATTAATAGTTGCAAGTCTGAATCCACATGCGTAAGCATATGAGTTAGTCTGAGCATTGCCAAATGCTATGGACATGAATGTTGCAGTTGGATCGTTGTTGAAGATTGAATGAGAACCGGGTGTGATATCGAACGTTGCAGCTACCAAATTTGCTGATCCGGAAATAGAAGTCCAACTCGTACTAGCCGCAACATTATCTACCATCAAATCTGAAGTTTTTGACGTATCTATGACAACCAGGGCGTAATTTGTAAAATCGCCAGTAGGAGTTTCTACCGTGCTAAATGTATAGTCTGACGGAAATTGAGGAAGAGGTGGTATTACCGTCATCTGTGGATCACCGCCATTTGGTGCATCTCCATTCTGGGAACTAACGGTTTTTCCGAACATAACAATCATCACTGCTTTATCAGATGTGATGGTTTTATAATCCCCTGTGTCGACATTCAGTTCAATGTATTCATATGCATTTATGGTTCCATGTGTTGAACCGGCCAATGAAACAGTAGTGGAATCTTCACTTGCCACTATTCTGAAGTAATCACCTACAGTTCTATCTGGTGTACTTATGGTGACGAAGTCTTTGCCCCAAGTATCCACTGGCATCATCTGTTCCACAAGATGGTCAGAACTCGCACCTGTCATGGTATCAGTGACTCCTACTTTTTTTGCACCACTAAAAACTGTTACAGGATTCGAAGATTCGATCCTTGTTCCTGTGAAGTCACCATCGTTTTGGTAGCAGTGAAATGTCTGGTAGCGATCAAGGGTAACTGTGAACGATTCGCCGTTGGAGTATGTGTTCCCATTGTAAGTGACCGATAAGGTAGAAGAAATAAATGTCGGAAGTGTAATAGTTACAGTGGTGCCATCTGTTACACCAGTGATCATAAACTGTCCATCAGAGGACCATGTGATCAGTATGTATTCTGTTCCTAGTGTATCCGTGGGAAAAGCAACGAAACCATCGGTAGAGTATGTTTCTTTGTTAACTCCAAAAACTGTTATTTCTTCTGTAGCCTCAATTAAAATCCCTTTGTTGCTTAGTTCTACACCAGATCCTCTCAGATTGTAAGATAGACTTATTTTTTGTATATTTCCTCTGCTGACAGAAGTTGATCCAAGAGTTGTTCCGGGTGAGTAAAGAGGTGCGGTAACAGTTACATCTACAGGTGTGTTTGACGATGTTGTTACAAACAACTCGAGGTCATTTCCGTTTGTCCCTTTCAAAATATAAAAATACTTGATGCATTTGAATTAAAATGTCATTTTGTAAAAAGTGAAAAAGTGACGAATATTATTTAGCAACAATATTTATTTTTATTCTTTCTGATTTTTTTTACAAGAATATACATACGTATCATAATTGTCCTTTCTTATTTTTCTAAACTATATTCACTATATCATATAATTTTACAGTGTTATATTTTGTAAGAAGTGCAATTTACTTACCACTAAATATTAAATTATCCATAAAACCAAACAAGAATTCTGTGCCTTGATTATCCCGACCTACGAAAAGAGTTATGATAGTTTAACATGTTAATGTCTTATTTTTTGTTTAGCATATTAAGCATGACACATCGCTATAAGTAATGTCAAAAACAATGCATTTGACATAATTCTTTTACAAAAGCTTGATACATGTAGAGCAGGATTTGCTTACCCTTCCGTAGCACCTTAGATCACCCCGGTTTTCGATGGGGTTGGTGTTGCTCAGTCTTTAGTTTTCTATCTTGTATTTTGTATACTGTTGTTTGTCTTTGTGATCTTTTTATTTTTTTGTGCCATGGCGTTGTTTATTTTCGACTTGTGAGTTTGAATGTCTCTTATGTATCTTTTGCCTCTCTTTCAATATATTTTTCCTTAAATCGTCGTTAATTCGTTAATTAGCTAACCTTGTCCAAGACAAACGCCAAGGAAGGCCACCAAAACCACAGCTGTCCTCATGCTCTCCTTTTAAATCTATAATAAGCAAGTATATAACCCACTTAAGTCAAAAGAAATAAATATAATTAAATGCATAAACTATAATTATCAACAAATGCAAAAGCTATTATCAACAAATACAAAAGCTTCTATCAACAAAAGAGATAAAATTATACATCGAGTCCTCTTCATGGTCTATGTATATGCAATATCGCCTTCTGTTTCCAAATAAAGCAGTTGAAGAGGAGAAACCTTATAATATATTAAAAGTTTTTTTTTTAAATTGCAAGATGAAAATAAAAATTGTATTTCATCGGCTTATATTTGATTTATTGGTACAGCATGTAACTATACGAGACTCGTGTTTAGTCCTTTTTCTGAAGCTTGTGACAAAGTATAAATAATACACTGGAAGAATAATGAATAGATCTGGATGTCACATTGGCCAATGTTTGGACTTTGTATAAGAAAATTTGTTAAAAGGTAGTGAAATGTTGTTAGCTGATGTTGACGTTGAAAAACTGTTTCTTCTGATGTTAGTCTTTAGTGATATACAATTATAGCAGTAGGTGAAAACGAAACATAGAAGCGCAATTTAAATAAAACATTAAAGTTAAAGTAAATATCAATGCAAATAAGAAAAGTTAAGTGTAAACCTGTACTCACTGTTCAATTCCTTGGGTTTGAACTTTAGAAAAACCACTGACCAGTACATGTACCTCGTTTTAATGTGTAAAATTAATGACATTAATGTATACCAACCGTTCTGTTCCTTTGGACCAATGGTCCTTTTGTATCAACTGTTTGCCTCAATATGTTTGAAATAAAAAGACAAATAAGCTTTATAATACATACCTCTTGTGTTCTTGGACTGGAAGACGGAGAGTTTTAGTTAGTTCATAAGTTGTAATCTTCTTTATTAGTTAACATACTTCGGACGTTTAATCGTATTTTAATGAAATAATTACATTATTCGAAACCAAAATATTTTTTTACGCAACTTTAATATTCTAATCGAAAAATGATATTTGAATATTTAATAAATAATCAAAATACCGCAGATCATTATGAATTTTATTTAATTTAAAAGTAATAATTTAATAACGGAATTATAATATCCAATAACCGAAGAATTTGTATTTACAGTAAATATGCATTTGTGTGTCAATATCATTTGAAAAAACAGTTATATCTATAAATAATTACATTACATGTACGTTTCATTAGAATCCGTAATTTTGATAGGCTGACAACAATCGCTATCTACTAGAGTAACAGTATCCTGGTCTTTTAAATTATTTTTTCGGTATTCTTTTATAGTTTATTCCTCATTTACTGGAGTATGGTGAGTATTTCTATGGAGAGTGCATTTATTTCACGTGCTTACATTCATGTTATAAAAGTCTGCAATGACCATGGCCAATGTTCAGCATGGTAATACTCAAACCTTTTCTGTGAACGTCAACATGAAAGTAAACAAAAAGGAAATATGGGACACCAGAGGGATTCCAGCAATGCACAATTTTGATTCATTCCTTTATTACAAATAATGTTTCCTCACATGCATTCGATAAATCTCTTGTTTAAAATAAGAGAAACATATGGCAAGCCGTTCTCGTCAAAACTATGTGTAAACCATTTTTCGAAAAATTTACACACTGAGAATTAAAAAAAAAAACAACAAAAAACACACGTAGATAAAATAACCTAAAAACACACACTGAGAATTAAAAATTACACACTAAGATTTCATAAAGACCAACTGAGATTACATAAAATGAAAAATACACACTGAGAATTGAAAATCACACACGGAGATTTCAAAAAGACACACTGAGATGAAATAAACTGAAAAACACACACTGAAAATTTGAAATTACACACTGAGATTTTAAAATTACACACTGAGATTTGTGCGCACTTTTTATGCGCACATATCTAATGAGCATACTTCTTAATCTGAATCAAGCTTAAAACAATTAGGGGACAGAACTCGTGAGTCCTTCAATTTGGCGTCAAATATTTTATAAAAAACATTAGAAATACAACGTTTCGAAAAACTACGTTATTAAAGACCAACAGAACAAGAAAAATACCCACTTACTCTCATTACAAAATATAACCAAATGGTGAAAAACTTTATTAAAATTATAAGAAAACATTGGAACAATCTGCAAAAAGACAAACAATGCAGTGAAATTTTACCCAAGTGCCTGTTATAGCAAATAAACGTAACAAAAATATAAGAGATTACCTTGCGAAATCACAGTAGCAGTTGTAAGATTTTTGAAAAGGGACCCATGCTTAAACAGGTTTAAGCAAAAAATCCCGATACACTGTTAGTAATAATCTGAATTATAGGCAACAAACTTATGAATATGAGTTAGCAAAAAACAATGTTAAGTCTTGAAATTTATTACGAATGTTGGTTGAAGGAACCACATTTCATAATAATGACGAGAGTTCGGGAGACCAAGATATTAATCTGTTGAATTATTCATCTCTTGAATATTCATTAGTAACGTGCATATTAATCTCAGTGTGTTTTTTTTGAAATCTCAGTGTGTAATTAACAATTCTCAGTGTGTGTTTTTCAACTTATTTCATCTCAGTGTGTCTTTTTAAAATCTCAGTGTGTAAGTTTAAATTCTCAGTGTGTCTTTTTCTTTTTTTTAAATCTCAGTGTGTAATTTCGATTTCTCAATGTGTTAATTTAGGGTTTTAAATCTCAGTGTGGCTTTTTTAATTCTCAGTGTGTATTTTTTTTCTCGAAAAAAGGGTTTAAACATAGTTTTGACGAGAACGGCTTGCCATAGAAACCCCCTGCTTTTACAATTGTTTGCTGTGCCAGACTCGTAATGTCACTCTCTTTTTTTTAACATAACTAGTCAGGCTTGCGCATACCCTGGACAGATTTAAATTAATGATCGGCCTGGTCAAACGATGAAGAGAAGGGTGATTTCTAGTAAAGTGTTTTCTTGTCATCTAAGTTAACACGTTAAAATAACGGTCGGTATGATGCAAAAAAAGATACCTATTGATACCAAATTAATCTTTTCTCGCATTGAATATGAACAAAGAGCCGCTCGTCCTGTATTGTTATAAAATACGAGCAACACGACGGAAGCCACATGCGGAGCTGCGTCTACCTTTCCGGAGCACCTGAGATCACGTTTTTATCTATTTCATTGATCATAAATAATAAAGTCCGCTATTTCGTTAACATTTATTATTTAAAACCTTATCTAAATTCTTTCACAGATACACAGATTTATTATGGAATTTAGTCTGTATTTGCATTTTTTTTTTTTTTATTAAAATCAAGATATCATATCCTTATTTTTACGGTGATGATGTGTACTGTGGACTCATTATTAATAGGAAAATACCAATTTTTGTAGATTTCGTGGGTAAAAGTGATCCCTGAATTTAAATGTTCAACGAAGTACAAATTTTCTATAGGCTTGTAGGTAAACTTTGGCAAAACAATGTGAAATCAAATATCCACTAAAATAAAACTTTTCCTCAATCCACGAAAATTAGTACACACGAAAATAAATAAATCCACAGTATATAGCCCGTACAATTTGAATACTTATTGATCCTTTGGATAAACTTATTATGAAAGGTTATTAATTTGGTGTTTACAATAATGTTTTTTAGAAATACTTGTTTATGTGAAAAAAATACAATTCACTCAAGGGATTGGAAAACAAATGGATAACCACTTATAGAAGTTCCTTTCGCATTACAAATTAATTTTACAATAATAATCAACAAACGATTGATATTTGAAAAGTAAATGAAAAAAAAACAAAAAAAATTTAAAGAGCTTATATTTTCATCGGTAACTTTTTTGTTATAAATTAGGCCGTTAATTTTTCACATTTTTTTTTCATATCTGGGCCTTTTATGGCCGCTGTACGGTTTGGGTTTTCTCATTGTTGAAGGCCGCACGGTGACCTATAGTATTGTTTATATCCACTTACTTGTATTTAAACTCTGATGGATAGTTGTCTCATTGGCAATCATACCGCGTCAACTTGTTTTTACATTATAGGGCTTGGTGGGAATCTGACATAACGAATGAGATGACCTAGAAATACACTGTTTATTAAAAATTACAAAGAAAGCACAATACTATGCATAACACACGAGCAAATTGGTTTCTTTAAATTAAGTTTACAAATCTTTTCGACTTGACAATAAAGTCTTGTACAATCAAAAAGTTGTTACAATTTTCATTATGAGGTATATAAGGATTACCAAATAGCAAGCTATTTATATGTTAGTTCAGAACAAGGTTGTCAAATAATTGATTTCGCAGCCTTGGGTACAATGGACATATAAACAAGAAGATATTTGTTTCGACGATTCCACTTTTGTACAATGACAATATAAGGATATCTTTCGGGTTCTTTTTAAATAAATAATCTTTCAGAAAACTACTTTCAGTGCAAAGTTTCGTATGTAAAATCTGACCAATCCTACTACCAATATAATTATATGATGGAACAATAGATTTGTTTTTCGTTAATGTTTTTATAAGACTGAAATAAATATTGTATTTGGTATTGTCCGAGAGATTATACTCCAGTTTTATGGTAGATGAGATAAAGCTATTCAAGTGAAAAGTCGTTTGTGCCATCTTATTCGCATTTCGAGAACTATGTATTTTTATCGGTGAACAGATCTAAAAAATAGGCTGGATAAACGACAATGATAAACAACAATAAACCGTTTTGTGAATGTTTTTTGCCGACGTGTCTTTAATGTCTCCCGCCCACATTCCGTTCAAGTAAAATCATACTAGTTAGCTTCGTGGCAACTGTAACTATATGCGTTGCCTCCCACTTTATTTGTTTATCTAGTCTATCTTTCAAATAATCTGAATAGTTATCCCATATTTTATCTACATATTCGAATACAGTTGCAACAATTAGACCAAAATGCTTTGGGTATAATTGGATTTAATCTGGACGGAATTAAGTTTTAAAGAAGGCAAAAGAAACTAAAGAAATACTAGTAATTAAAGTCATAAATCGAAAACGAACTGACAATCCCTTTGAAAAAAAGTAAAACTGACCAAAAAAAAAAAAGAACAACAGTCTATAAAACACAACATAGAAAACTAAAGAATGAGCAACGCGAACCCCATAAAAAAACCGGGGGTGATCTCATGTGCACCGGAAGGCTAAGCAGATCCTGCTCCACTTGTGGCACCAGTCGTGTTTCTTGTGTAAGTACAAACCGGGTGACAAGTCTAATTGGGTATGTCACATGAGGAAAAGATTACGACAACCAGATCATATTCGTCGACACCTGTGAAACAGATATTTCCTAACGGTCAACCAACTTGTGTTGGCGTCCGTTAAATTTTCAAAAGGATGATTTCAACTTCACCACTTGGAACTCTTGGTTTAAAAGAAAAAAAGATAAATAATAAAAACTTGCTTAAACCTGTCTAAATAGCTGTTTTGGGCTATCTTCCGGGACTTACAATTTAGCAATTTGTTAAGAAATAAGCCATTGTGTTTTTACAACACACATAAAGCTGTTTTACTATGAATTTGGACAAAGATTGAAAGACATTTTGAAAATGACCCTGCATTGAAATAAATTCAGGGTAAGTTGGCACTACCTCTTCGTTCCTTGTAGAGACTGTAAAATAACTTGCTTCTTTTGACCATGGTTTAAAACCAATACAAAAATACTTCAGTAAATACCTATATCTTTGATTGTTTCTGTTTAATTTATCCACTTTTATAGAATCGGAACGATTTAGAGCCAGCCATATTGTATAGATTACATATGTCTACTGTTGAAGACTATTTATTGCCTTCTAGTGTCATTTGATTTAGGTTGCAGTTAACTTCATTAACTGAAATCGCATATCTTCTTTTGTTCATATTGAGAAAATCTATAGAAATTCAAGAAATTATTTGTTAATGGGGAGTTGTGAACTAAGTGGTACATGTATATATGTATATATAATGTTTGTACTTAACCACTTCTGGTTCTGATAAAAATGTGTGTGTAGTTTGCTCCAGAACAAACAGTTTGTCATGTCGGGGCCTTTTATAGCTTGCTTTATGGTATGGATTTTTGCTCATTGTTGAATGCCGTACGATGACCTATAGTTGCTAACATCTACTTCATTTGGTCCCTGGTGGATATTTGTCTCATTGGCAATCATGCCATATCTCCTAATTTTAAAGTGAAAATAAAGAAGAATAATTTTAGTGTCATTTTAGGGTTCAGACTGTATGTTTAAAAAAAAATGGGTCTGTTGATATATGTACGAGTGTTGTCCCATGCCTAGCGGGTTTGATTGATTTTACTTGATTTTTTTCGATTGACGCACCGCCACCCCCTAAAAAGACTAAAAAAAATACAACAAAGAGGAACATAATAGGCAATTGCCACAAGAAACGTATATGCCGACGGCTACGGCAAACCGTGACATTTTCTTAAAATACTTCGTCCAGTGGTACATCGATTGGTATTGTGTATGGTGAGATACGACAAATCTTTCCATTTGCATATTGCTTGGTGGTTTGAAAACTCACTTGTTAACAAACCATCCTGAGGCATTGATGGGATTATTTGCTCATAGGATTGCAGGATTAAATTACCCAAAGCTTACAGGTCGTTACCGTTTGACTCCTAATGTCGCTCATCTGACATAATTCGTATCCAACATATGGAGATAATTGTAGGCGAAAAGAGTACCAAAGAATTGCAACACAAAGATCTATGGTATATTTGAACACACAATATAAGTAAGATTGTGTCAAAGTCATTCGGTACATTGTGTAAATGTGTGATTTGTTTTGACGCTATTAAACAAACTATCAATATTAACGTGAAACTAATATGGATCAGTTTGTATCTACCATGACAGAATTTGGAACACTTAGCTGCACCATGTCAATTGCTTGACCAAACCATGTCAATTTTCGATAGTATGATTAACGTGCGTTAATTTTTAACAACCACAATTCAATGTTGAAATTTTGATGTAAAATATTGAATCAAACATCTCTTTTATTTTGTGTTTGCTTATTTGTAGAAAACTAAAGCAATCATTCGGGGGAGTGACCTAACTTAATTGTGACCCACTGCACCAAATCATGCCACTTTGCAAAACGCTCCTCTATATGACGACGCTATAACCTGCGTCTTGATACCTCCATGAATGACACGTGTTGAATAATAAGAAGAAGCACAGGAGCAATCATAACCGTAAAACGTTGGTTGGTTGGTTGAATGGTGTTTAACGCCATTTTCAGCACTATTGTGCTATTTCGTGGCGGTCAGTTTTTATTGGTGGCGGAAGCCGGAGTGCCCGAAGGGAACCACCGACCTGCGGTAGAAAAATTGACAATTCTATTAAGGTTGAAGTCGAGTGCACCTGCCACGTGCGGGATTCGGACTCGCAACCTCAGCGTTGCCAGGCTAGTGATACAGTATTTCGACTTCTTAGACCACTCGGCCATCGGCATTCGACACCCCCCCCCCCCCCCGTAAATCGTAAAAGCACAGGAAACACTATGACTAAGAGTGCAAAAAGAAACAATTTAATATAGTGATACTAACTATAAATGGTTGAGTTTATTACATAAATGTTCCGGACCATATGAGTATTTGGACCATACGCGTATGTACTCATATGGTCCGACCATACGCGTATGGTCCGGTTATTAACGCGATGAACATTGAAAAGGTATATATTTAGAGATTTTGATTGATTCAATGATATGGCCGTATTCATTGTAACATGATTACTGAAATATAGTGAATTTTACTCACAGTATAATCATTTTACGTCGAAATTAATAATTTGTCCTTACGAAACTTCAAAAAATAGTTAAATGAACTGTTAAACAAGAAGTCAATTGTTTAGCTCACATGAACTTTGGCCATTGAACCCTCTTTCTTTTCTTTTTTTTTAATTTTCTTTTGGTGTTTAAATTTGTTCTATTGAACTAAAATTTCTTTAAAATCTAGAATTAATCTTAGTTAGTTAATGTGTTCTTGCTCCTTTAAATACGATCTTACAATAACAGTACGATCGTATGAATGGGAGCAAGAAAACATCAATCAAATGAAAATAAGTAGAAATTAGAATAAATTTTGTTTCTGAAATAATGCTTTAAACATTACGAAAAAAGAAAAAAATAGCCCATGCCCCAAACGCCTGTGGTTTCACTTACGGGCGGAAAAGTCGACAGGATAAAAGCGCTTTGAATGGACTATAGCGCTGGCATTACAACATATACAGTAAGATTCAGACAATATGTAAAAGATAGAGGATATCAGTTAGAAACTTGTGCCGTTTTGGGTTCGGAGAATGAACTATGTGTTCCTGTGGAGGAAATAAGAATTTATTCGAAAAATATCTATATGGTCTAAATACTCATATAGTTCGGACCGTTAATAACCAAAAGAGTATAATACTCATATGGTCCGACCATACGCGTATGGTCCAAATATTCATATGGTCCGGAACATAAATAAAGAGTAAAAAAAAATAACATTTAACAAAATAAATACAAATCAACAACATACATTTCAACTAACCAACTTAAATAGTTCAAGTTGCATTCAAAGGTTAAAAAGTTAAAAATGTCCCATTATTGTCACATAAAGGAAGCAGATTATCGTACCAATCAAAATACTGGATACTGACATGGTACCTAAAAAAAAGAAGAAAATTATGAATAATTAAACATTCACTCTCTGTGTTACACTACTAACATATACCTACAAACTGTACAACCTATAACATAATTTAAATAACGTCTTTCTTTTCGTTTTTGTGCTGTTTATTTAGAATTTCAAGAAGATTGGCATTCGTCAGTGTTTTTTTGTTTGTTGTCTTATTTGCGAATTTTTCAATTAATGGTACGAAAATTAAAGAAAGATTTGATAATATTTACACGACAAACATGTATTATCATGTTATGTTGCACTTATATATCAAAGAGAAAATATTACATCTTTTAGAAATAACAATCTGTTCACGTGCCTGTTTCAAGTGAAGAACCTCGTCAGTGGTTGTCTTCTATCTTATCTTAAAATCTTGTTATTTGGAGATCTTGGTATTTAGGGCAGATCTTTGATAGCTTATGATAATTTCTTTAGAATCGGTGTGATTTAGAGCTTGACATATTGAATAGACGTCGGTTTATTGTAGAAGACTGTATGTTGTTGACCTCAAGATATTTTTTTATTATTTATGTCATTGGGTTGTTGTCACATTGACGTAAAACTCACTTCTCCTTTTATTCATAACTTTGGTATAGAAATATGACTATCTAAACTACTTCCGTCCGACAGTAAAAACAACGTGAAAGAGGGACGTCCGTTCGGCTGTGCGGAATGTATGAATACGCATCCACGTGCTTTCAGAATGGGAACGATTATTCCGATGGAGAGTGTGAACCTCTTTAAAAGTTAAAGAACCCTTGCAACAACTTTTTGGGGACCCATAGGCGGCCTGTTGAAAGGCAAAATGTGTGTCCTTAATAACAATACCCTCATTTTTCCATTGGCCGGCAATAAATTTTTCTTCAATCAAACAATTTGAAAAACCAAACTATATTATTAATTGTTGATTCTATCTCGTCCTGTGTGCATGAAATATTTGTCACTACCGTTTAGCTAGCAATCATAAGTGAATCCTTTTAATTCATACCATTTCCGTTGTACATGTTGATGGAAACGGCATATATGATTTGAAAAATCCCGCTAGAGGTAAGAATTGTTATCAACGCGACGGGTACCGCATGTGGAGTAGGATTGTCTTACCCTTCCGGAGCACCTGAAATCACCCTTAGTTTTTGATGGAGTTTGTGTTGCTTAGTCTTTAGTTTTCTATGTTGTATTTTGTGTACTGTTGTTATTTTTTCGTCATTTTTTGTTTTTTGCCATGTATTGTCTGTTTATTTTCGACTTTTCGAGTTTGAATGTCCATTTGATATCTTTCGCCTCTTTTTTATTATCTTTCATTATGTTTATGAAAGCATACTTTTGGTAGAATCTGTTTAATTTTCACGACTTCATTGAGGCCCAGGGCAATGCAGAACCTTCTCCGTTGTTTACTGTAAGAGAAATATACTCCGGGTCTTTCATATTCTATTCGAGAGGTATACCCGCTCCGATATACCCGAAAAGTCTTAGTTTGAATTGTGTAACATTTTGTCCTGTCGGGTGATTTTATAGCTTACTTTATATACGGTATGTGTTTTTCTCATTGTTGAAGGCCGTAAGGTGACCTATAATTAATTACATATACGTCATTTGGTCTCTCGTGAATAGTTGTCTCATTGGCAATCACACCACATCTCCTTATTTTTATATTAGTGATCACAAACCTGATCAGTCACATCATTTTATGACAGGATTGATTACCTTACGTTAAAAATAAATTACCTGCTCCGTTACACTCTGTTGGACATCCTGCAATATCTGCTGACTCATCACTACCATCATCGCAGTCCTCGGTTCCATCACATCGGAAGGAGAAATCTATACATGTTATGGACCCATCTTTACATCCAAACCATGTCCAAGAACAATTCTGAAATCGGTGTTTACAAACATGAAACTATGAAGGTTTTTGTAAACGTTTCACTTATGAATCCACTAGATTGTTAGTAACATACATTGCTTTTGAAAATACCATAAATTGTGATTTATCTTATTCAAAACCAGCGTAACATTATTCTCTAGGTCATTTTGTTATAGTGGAAAAATTGACCTGAAGGAGTTTTTATTGTCAGTAAGTGATTGGCAAAAGTTCTATATATAGCCAGATGACATTGAGCGTGATATATAATTTGAATAATGGGCAAAAGAAAAAAGAAATTGATTCAATCTTATTGCTGAAATTAGTGGTAAAATGTATCCATAAACACAGAATAAAAGGTTAAGAAGCTTTTGAAAATGTTTTTTGAACGCAGTGTATAGAATCATCAAAATAGCACAACATTGAAATTTACTGTTCATACATTATGAAATTAAGCCAAAATATGCATTTGACGTTTGACCTCACTTGACCCTTCGAAAACGCCTATTAAACATAAAGGTACTAACATAGGTCGATACTAATAAAGCGTATATAACTGCTACCGAAATTGTACACAGTAAAAGTTTAAATGTCGAT
Source organism: Mytilus californianus (assembly GCF_021869535.1). Lineage (NCBI taxonomy): Eukaryota > Metazoa > Mollusca > Bivalvia > Mytilida > Mytilidae > Mytilus > Mytilus californianus. The sequence continues at coordinate 50,060,691 of NW_026262679.1, read as the reverse complement.
CATTCTTACTATCATGACATACTTGTAATATACAATTACATGTAGTGACCTTAGATACAAGAAAATAATATTTACCGAGGTCTTATGTCGAGGTTAATATATTTCTCTTATTTTGAGTAACCTTGTATACAACCAATAAAAAGTCATCAACTGTTTTTATATATGATTGTTTTGCTTAAATGTTGTCTGCTTACCCATCCGGAGCTCCAGAGATCACCCCCAGTGTTTGGTGGGGTTCGTGTTGCTCAGTCTTTAGTTTTCTATGTTGTGTTTTGAGTACTATTGTTTGTCTGTTGATCTTTTTCTTTTTTAGCTATGGCTTTGTCAGTTTATTTTCGATTTATGAGTTTGAATGTTCCTTTGGTGTCTTTCGCTTTTCTTTTGTAAATAAGCTTCAATTGCAGTTTTTGATTGATGATTCATTGTTGCCAACTGTTGGAACGCTGTCTAATTGATCAGGGAAATTACTGAAAACCTTAACCAATCAGAAAATTATATAATAATTACTCTATCAATATTTCCTATAACTGACGGATAACAAGTTCCATTCCAGCAGCTGTCAGTTTCTACAGCAGTACCTGTACAGTTTTCTCCACCATATTGAGCAGCTGGATTGTCACACTCGCGTGTTCTGTTGATTTCACCAGTCCCACAGGACACCATACAGTCAGTCCATACGCCCCATGATCCCCAGTTTCCATCAACTGTAATGATAGGAATGTTGTAACAGCTAGTGTATGTTGCTATGTTTAAATTCAGTGTACAAACATGTATGTATCTACAATATTTAGATCTGATCTTTAAAATAACTTATATTATTTCTAGAAATAATAAGAGGTTGGAATGATAACTATTAAGGATTATTATAATCTACGTAATCTTGCAAAATTGTATTGATTTATTATGGATATATACGCACTTGGGCATGGCGTGACAGTTGAACAGGACTGTGTCTCAGTCGTATCACCAGTACAATCCAATCCATTGTTTGCAGGAGCAGGGTCTGTACATGTTCTTGTTCTGGACTGTGTTCCGGGTCCAGAATCGCAAGTTACGGAGCATGCGCCCCAATTAGCCCAATCTGCCCAGTTTCCATCAACTGAAAAAAGAAAATGTATACAGTTGACAGAACCATATATGCTACATTAGACTTGAAGATGAAAGCTTATTTGAATCTTGAACACATCAAGCGTTCATTTTCAATATAATCTAATTAGTTTCTATCTGTAAATAAGGAGGTTGACTGTAGGAAAATCATTTTGTTAATTTGATACAAATCTTACCTCGTGGAGCAGTAGCTAAATCTTCATCTATCAATCCATCACCGTCATCGTCTGCAATTATAAAAACATTTCTAATATTAAGATGCATAGTTCATTGTGTTAGTTTCTTGATATTTTCATTAATTTAATCTAGAGAAAAGTTCTTCTAAGTAACTCACCGAAATTGGGGTAAAATTCCGAGGTAAGTTTTATACAATATAAAATAGATTTTATTTTATTTCGAAAAATTCCTGGAGTTAGGTATGAAATTTGTATGGAACAACATTAAATATGTTTCCAACAAAAAATGAAACGACACTCGATGACAATTCTCTCCATACGGGCTATTTCAGTCATCCGTCGTTGCATGCTACATGTGTAAAATACCTTATAGAAATCATCAAAGTATTTTTGTTTTAGATCTAGGCAAGGTAAGTAAATACTTGTATCATAGAACAGTATTGAGATTGACAGCAATACTTTTTATATTGGTTCGCCATTCGATAATATTAAGCAGATGTCATTGATATGATGCAATTAGCATTACATTCTTATTATTTTTTACGTGAAGTACATTAAAACTTATTTTATTTGATCAATATTGTTAAATATGAACAAGTATACATTTATTCTAAAACCAATTGTTGGCATGATACGGGTTATGTTTTTCTCATATATTTTATGATGGTTTGTTACTAAACCCCTAACGGGAGGGATTGTCCTTGATTTTCATATGATGAAGACATAATCTTTCAATCAGTTTAATTGAGGTCTGGAGCTGGCATGTCAGTGACTGCTAGTAGTCCTTTGTTAATTTATGTATCATTGTCATTTTGCTTAGTTTCTTTTGTTACCTATTCTGACATCGGACTCGGACTTCTTTTAAACTGAGTTTTACTGTGCGTATCGCTGTGTGTTTCTTTATTCTACATTAGCTAGAGGTATAGGGGGAGGGTTGAGATCTCACAAAACATGTTTAACCCCGCTGCATTTTTGCGCCTGTCCCAAGTCAGGAGCCTCTGGCCTTTGTTAGTCTTGTATGTTTTTTAATTTTAGTTCATTTATATGTTTTGGAGTTTAGTATGACGTCCATTTCCACTGAACTAGTGCACATTTTTATTTAAGGGCCAGCTGAGGACCACCTCCGGTTGCGGGACTTTCTCGCTGCGTTGAAGACCCATTGGTGGCCTTCGGCTGGTGTCTGCTTTTTGGCCGGGTTGTTGTCTCTTTGACATATTCCCCATTTCCATTCTCAATTTTATTATTGTTTAAGCGCCAGCTGAAGCCCGCCTCCTGGTGCGGGATTTTTTTCGCTTTGTTGAAGACCCATTGGTTGCCTTGGGCTATGCGCTTTGGTCGGGTTGTTGTCTCTTTGACACATTCCCCGTTTCCATTCTCAATTTTACATTTTAGATACATCGGTAACTCTTAAAATGATAACTATTTATTTATATCACCTATTCCGTTGTCGGTTTCTTCATCAATCCATCCATCACAGTCGTTATCCAAGATGTCACCGGCTACTGTTGATGTGCTTGAACATGGCTATTAAAAATACAAATGTATTATGGTAACTCTTGGATTCATGAATGAGGACTGGGTCCACATGCAAGTTGATATTTCTTTTACTTTTGTTTCTGTGTAGACTATTGTCAAATTTAACTGACTTAACTTAATTTTCATTAAAAGTCTGACAGAAAATAAAACGTTACAGGCAAACTTTATAATCTAAAATCGTTGTTGAAAATAAGTTTTTAAAGGAAAATGGTAAATATTAATATATTTAACTGATATGCAGAGAGCTACAATACAAAAATTACTTCAATACATATTTCGTATTAAGTGGGTTTTACATCGGTAAATCATTATTTATTTATGTATTTTTTTGTGGTATACATTCTCTTTTATCACTTCAGCACTTCTTAGTAAACGGCATTAATGACTGGTATAACCATGAAAGTATTATATTCAATTTAATATTAATACTTCCATGGAACCACGAAATTGTTGACGACACGTGTTTTATGCCTTTTAACGAGGGGAAACAGAAAAGACTCTGGATTTTCTTTTGCAATATTATGCATTTCGGTGTAAATAGACTAAGTTACAAATTGTTTAAAAACATATTTTGAATAAACTTGTAAACCAACTAAAAGACGGTATAACATGGTGATGCCAGCGCACGAGAAAGCTTGAACTTTCTGATATCTTAGTTTTACCTATATGTTAAATTCAAATAGAGAATACATTCAAACTTTTGTTCCAAAACTAGCTAGTGAAAGTGAGGATAATGTCAGAATGTCTGGTGTTCAAATGTACAAAACGGGAATAACAATATCATATAATACAGTTAAAACCAGAAATTTCAATACACATAAAAAAAAGTTTTTTATTGTTTCTTTATTTGGCGATACAAAAATTAATCACACGGCGAAACAACAGTCTTTATTAGCCAAAGAGATGGTGATTTTTTTTTACACAGGGCTGAAGTGCATTTACATTATTTCCAACCGTCCACCATCCATGTTTTCTCTTTTATCAACTGTTCTGTATTACAAAATTAAAAAATAAATACTTACTGCATTGATTTGTGCTAATCGAAAACCACATGCATAAGCATATGAATTAGTCTGAGCATTGCCGAATGCTATTGCCATAAAAGTTGCAGCAGGATCGTTGTTGAAGACTGAGTGTGATCCGGGACTAATATCAAACGTTGCAGTGACCAAAGTGGCTGATCCGGCAATTGACGCCCATGAAGCGCTTGCAGCAACATTGTCAACCATTAAATCGGAAGTTTTTGATGTATCTATAACAACCAGGGCGTAATTTGTAAAATCACCGGATGGTGTTTCAACAGTGCTAAAGGTATAGTCTGACGGAAATTGGGGAAGAGGTGGTATTACCGTCATCTGTGGATCACCGCCATTTGGTGCATCTCCATTCTGGGAACTAACGGTTTTTCCGAACATAACAATCATAACTGCTTTATCAGATGTAATGGTTTTATAATCCCCTGTGTCGACATTCAGTTCAATGTATTCATATGCATTTATGGTCCCATGTGTTGAACCGGCCAATGAAACAGTAGTGGAATCTTCACTTGCCACTATTCTGAAGTAATCACCTATAGTTCTATCTGGTGTACTTATGGTGAAGAAGTCTTTGCCCCAAGTGTCCACTGACATTATCTGTTCTACAAGATGATCAGAACTGGTACCCGTCATGGTATCTTTTACTGCTACCTTTCTAGCTCCGCTGAAAACCGATACTGGGTGAGTCGCTTCGATCCTTGTTCCTGTGAAGTCACCATCGCTTTGATAGCAATGAAATGTTTGGTAGCGATCAAGAATAACGGTGAATGATTGACCATTGGTATATGTATTTCCGTTGTATGTAACGGATAAGGTAGAAGACACAAATGTCGGAAGTGTAATAGTTACAGTGGTTCCATCTGTTACGCCAACAACAATAAACTGTCCGTCAGTGGACCATGTGATCAATATATATTCTGTTCCTAATGTGTCGGTCGGAAATCCTACGAATCCATCCGTGGAATATAACTCTTTGTTTACAGCGAATACCGTGATTTCTTGTGTTGCTTCGATCAAGACACCTTTATTCCCTAGTTCTACATCAAGTCCACGAAGGGACATCGTTATGGTTATCTTTTCAATATTCCCACGACTGACAGTTGTAGACGCAAGTGTACTTCCAGGTGAAAATAATGGGGCTGTTACCGTTACATCTACTGCTGTGTTAGAGCTTGTGGTAACAAAGAGTTCAAGGTCATTACTTGAACTTCCTGAAACTATAAAAAAACATCTCTTTTTCAATTAGCAAAAATGTGTAAAGTATAAATATAAACTTAATGTTTTATATATAATTGCTCTGGAACTGGAGGATTTGATTTTTATAAGATAAGCATTTCAGTCTAGAACATTTACTGCTAATGCTTGAAAATTAAAACAAAGATGTTTTTGAAATGGACATGCCCAAAGTAATATAAATCTATTAAAAATAAATGTACTTGTGATGTTTACAATACGTTAAAGTGTCAGTTATCAAAAAAAAAATGTACTTGTGATGTTTACAATACGTTAAAGTGTCAGTTATCAAAATAAATGTACTTGTGATGTTTACAATACGTTAAAGTGTCAGTTATCGTACTTGTGATGTTTACAATACGTTAATGTGTCAGTTATCAAAAAAAATGTACTTGTAATGTTTACAATACGTTAAAGTGTCAGTTATCAAAATAAATGTACTTGTGATGTTTACAATACGTTAAAGTGTCAGTTATCAAAATAAATGTACTTGTGATGTTTACAATACGTTAAAGTGTCAGTTATCAAAATAAATGCAGTTTAATTCTACCATACACATTTTTTAGGACTTGAAGTTTGTCAAAAAAAATGCCTTGATTTCGATGGTATTAGATTGGTGATGGAAACGTTCGTAACTATCAACCACCCAAGATTACAGAAACCAATTAAATTTGAAGTAGGGTTTTTTTTTCATGAGATGTGTCTTTATATAGTTCTTATGTCGGGAGCTTTTATAGCTGACTACATAGTATGGGTTTTGTTCATTGTTAAAGGCCGTACGGTGACTTATTATTGCTTATATCTTCGTCTTTTCTGTTGGATTGTTATCATATTGGCAATCATACCATATCTACTTATTTGTATATAAATAAAACATTAGTTCAGTTGTAAAATTTGAAACATGAAATTCTCATCATTGTGTGTCTTTCAAAGAAAAAATAAGAGAAAAGGTAAGAACCGAATCCCACAACCCCCTGCCCTCTAGATACGCCACCGCCTTTTGTGCCTTTTGCTATCATATCACATCTCCTTTTTATATACAGACGATTGTTTAAACTATTACACTGTATTATTTGACAGTTTTTAAACTACCTACCTCTGTTGTCCATAAAACCAAGCAAAAACTCTGTGCCTTGGTTATCTCTTCCTGTAATTAACAAATTTACATTTGTAAGAAATATTTCCTGATAGACATTTCCTAGAAAAGGGTAAAAAAAACGCATCACAGATATTAGGCTTTATTTAGTGCGCCATTCGCGCGTTTCGTCAACACAAGACTAACAGTGGCACCCAGATTTCGCAGTTCGAAGGCCAATCAATGAAGAAGTTTAATGCATTTATAACCAAACATTCTAAAAACTACCATTAATTTATCTCTTTCGAAATGAAAGGGGTCTCTGTTTGTCACGTTGAGTACGTCTTTTTGAAATATTTAGCAGTTATTCATTTATTTAATACTAATGATCAGAATCATATAAATCATACACTAAACATAGCCTTTTTGTTAAAGTGTTCTTTTTAATTGTCTTTGTATGTTTTAACCTTACTGTTTAGTCCATTTCTTAGAAATATATTTTTTGAGTGGCTCGGTATTTATAAATCCCGCCATTGTGTTATTGAGTTATGGTCATTTTTTGTATTCTTGTCTTTCATTTTTGCTTATGTACTTTGTCTATAGAGTGTCTATATGCCATTTTGTTTTTCTTCGTTGAAATAGTTATTTGTTTTTATAGTAATGAAGATTATAACACAATGTTGACTGCTGTACCCACGTTTTTGACATTTTTACCTATTATGTCTGTTTGTTTTGCTCACACACTATTGTCAATATAATTGAATTCTATGCGACTGTCATACAAGTGAGAGGTTTAGCTAGCTATAAAACCAGGTTTAATCCACCATTTTCTACATAAGGAAATGCCTGTACTAAGTCAGGAATATGACAGTTGTTATCAATTCGTTTTGGTGTGTTTGAGCTTTTGATTTTGCCATTTGATAAAGGACTTTCCGTTTTGAAATTCCCTTGGAGTTAGGTACTTTTGATATTTTACTTTACACTAAAAGGTCATGTCAATGCATTCTGTATATACATCCAAAAAGTAAAATAACAAAAAAAAAAAAGACTGCAATTTGACAGCTTGTGAGGTCGAATAAGCACATTTACAAATCATTTTGATATATATAAGCAAAGCTCCAGGAAAATCTTTTAATATATTTTATTTTTAACTGCAGGGGAAATACGTCTTTAATAAGCATGCACTCCAAACTAAAGAAATGAAAAACCAGGTGTAATTCTATATAGTAACCAATTTCATATCACTTAGAAAAGCTTATGAAAGAAATTTTCTTACATATGATACTGTTGTCGACAGTACTTACTAATTGTTGGTATCTTGTATGCATATATACAGTTAATGTGTTTGCTTTAAAAACAACTAAAGGGTATTAACGAAATCGCTGTTATAATAAATTCCACTATTATACAAACGCATGCATTTAAAACTTTAGAAGTACATTCTGTTTTAGAAGTTAAAAAAGGTATTACCATCTTCATTTTGAACTTGTTAATAATATCCATAGCAACCATCATTTAACATCCTTCATGTACAAAATGTTTTTATAAAAATCAAACATATTAAAAGAATATTTCCATGTTTCGAAATTTAGTCAAATATACAAACTGCAGTTGTTCATAAAAAAAAATTAATTACACATACATCAAATCAAAGTGCTTCCAATTAGATTTCCTGAGTTCTCGAAATGGCATAATGCCAAGGAAATGAAATACTATTTTCCGTTATGTACATGCAAAGAGAACAGCATAAAGAGAGTCAAAATACAGGATCCAGATCATACTCTTTTGCAAAAAAAAAAAAAAAACACGAAAAGAATTGATTTGAAAAAATCTTAAAAGTATATATTGTAACAAACAAATGGCATATTCATATAGTTTCAGCGACCATGATAAAAATTATTGGAAGTTAATAAACTTTTTCTGTTTCACAATTCGAATTCTGTTTTTAAAAGTTAATATACTTGGAAACAATCCGAGAAAAAAAAAAAACTAAGAATAACATTTTCATTGTTCATATATTTACCTTGCCCGCAGCAAATCCCTACTAGAACTGTCAAATACAAAATAGTCTTCATGTTCGCTGACCAGATCTAGAAAAAAAAAATTACAATAGTTTGGTTACTCTAGTGCAGATATAGGTGATAGAAATTGATAAGCACCAGCCTAAACAAAACTGTTGTCTCATTGATGTATATTTGCATCTTTTTTATCAATACATAATCGAGCGGATTTTAAATTGGGCAAATAGCCTTTCTTTGTGTGTATGTTATATGCAAATATTGGAAACACAAATGAGTCGACCAGAAAACGGAGAAGCGCTGTATTTTGTTTAAGTATTGAGCAATAACTGGTTAAACCTTACTAATATCTCCTTTGGCTATGTGGGATGTATATATTCACTGCCACGTCCAGTCAAAATGGAAACATTAAATCCGATGCCTCGTGTACAGAGAGTGCCAAGCTCACTGCACGTTAAGAGCTCATACAGCATTCATTGAGGGGTCCATAGGTGGCCTGTTGCAAGGAAAATAATCTGTCCCTATCCAATATACATTCATCTGACTCGAACCCCTATTGCATGATCTACCTATTGTATTATTTGTTAATTTGTTCTCTTCCTGAACATGCATGACATATTTGCCACTGAACGTTAGGTTAACAACAATCAATCGATAAGTTATATCTCCTCATGATTCCGTTACTAAATTATAACAATATGTTGGTTTCTGCCAACGTTTATAGCTTTAATCTCGATATCAAGTTACTTACAAGATATACAATATAATCGAAACGTAATAATTTCGTTTAACCATAGTACAGTTTATTATATTTACTGCTAAAATCGTTTTCCGGCAATGCATATTGTTTTTAAGAAAACGTTAATGCTGTATATTAATGGCAATATATCTTTTCAGTTATATTCGTTTAATTATATTTACCTCCTGCATGCCACTCGAAACGAAGACTAATGACCCAAATGGTGATTGCGAAAATATGTATATTGTCACCCCTCAGTATTCTAAGCTTATTTATTGTTATGATGTTTTATTCAAAATATGAATAATATGTTGGTAAGCACTTTCAATATTAACACTACAGATCGTTTCATTATCCTTAGAAATCCTTTTTGGCAGAGCTATAGTTTTTATTACTAAGAACTTATCATATCTTTAAAAAGTATTTATGTCATCAAATTTATGTCAATCATTTAACGCAATTTCAACAAGCTAAGATATTTCTTTACCATTATAATTATTCCAATTCACTGTCCACATTATGATATGACTTTATTCTTTGGAAAGCTTGTAATCTCCACTAAAACAAAGATACTGCCAAATTAGAAATAAGGAAATATCTTGTCCTTCGTTCTTTTATCAAATGCTGTTACATTAGAAATCATACCACATTTTTTTTACTTTTTTGAATAATAGATAAGGCTGATTCAAAAGAACAATCATGACACTGTAAACTTTGAAAACATTTGCGTAGAAGAGACTGACAATTCCATGGCAAAAAAACGAAAAAACGACCAAAACAACAAAAAAACAAACAACAGTCTACAAAACAAAACGTAGAAAACTAAAGATTGCGCAACACAAACCCTACCAAAACACAAGATACCAATAAACTTTCAGATTGAACAAGTCGAAAAGGGAAGCCAATACCTTAGCTAAAAAGGAAGAGGACAAACGTCATTATAATATTCGTTATAATAACTTGAAATAAACACTGAATCAGTTCTCCATAAAATGTCAATAAGAATTATCTGACAAAATGATTAAGCCCATTGTGTTATATGGATTCTGCATATTTGTTGATTTAACTTCAGAGAAGACGCAGTTATGATTGTATCTGGTGTATATGTATTTCAAATTCATTTAAAAACGTTTAATCAAGACAGTCGCAAAAGTTTGAGAAGTGGAGCTACCAAACTTTAAAAAAATTACGACAAGAAACTGACGAAAACGACATTTAAAGACAAAGAGATAATGTTTTGCATTGTTAACCGAATTCAATTCATAAGTAGAAAGAGTACAGCAGTTTCTTAGTAAAACATATAGAATGTCTTCATTAAAGTTTAGTGAAAAAAAAACAATTTAGAGGTTTTCAAAGTCGTAAACATACATTAGTCAACCGGACCGGATAATGCTTATCCTTGTCACTGGTGAGCAATCCGGTCGCCAAATTGCTAACTCCTCTTACCACCTTTTTACTTGTCATGCAATATTTCTAATGGCTATTTAGACGGAGGCATTATGATTATTAGTTTTTGTCAGACTTATTTAATTTTGATAAATCCTTTAGTCTTTGCATGATAATTTTGCAGTTTATACTTGATGACGGTAGGAGTTATATTTTTGTCTGTAACGAACATGAATTCCCTAACTCTGATGGCAAAAATGAAATCTTACCTGATAACATCAAGAAATAGAACTTTTCAATGTTTGGCACGTTTTCAACTAGGACGCTACTGCTATAAGTGCACAAGAAGATGTTCTTGTAAATAGCAATATTGAAACAAAACATTAATTAATAGTATGTTATGTTATCATTTCCCTCTGAATTTGGCAAGCTATCTTAGAAAATGTACAATTGTGGTTTTATATAGTTTTTACCAGTATAGTAACCGACGTACACAAACTAATAATTGTGTTATCTTTAACCTGGTTCCCGCTTCACCAGTTCGCACACTTATTTTGCGGACAATTAACTTATAAAAATAAGAAGATGTGGTATGATTGCCAATGAGACAAGAGACCAATTGACACAGAAATTAACAACTATAGGTAACCGAACGGCCTTCAACAATGAGCAAAGCCCTTACCGCATAGTCAGCTATAAAAGGTCCCGAAATGTTCATCTAAGCACCTTTCTACTGCCATCTTTTTACCGTAAAAATTACTCTCAGCAATATTTTGTAAAGGTAAACTCAACAAGAGGTATCAATCAAAGGTGAATTTTAAAAAAATTCTAGAGATCTACTCCCAAAATCTCTAATCACAATCTTTACAATTTTGCAGTAATATCAAAACTTTATGTCTGCACTATCTAGTTTTATTCCCCATACAGACTGACTACATCTTCCAATTAAACAGTCCCTTTTGTACATAATGGGAATCGTAGATACAAATTCCTTCTTTTATGTCATGAAAAAAAAAATCTTATTTTGTAAAGAACCACGCTGAATCTTACAATAAATACACCAAATTATGATCGACAACTTATATCCCGTCCTCTATTCCTCGATTGTGGCTTACCAAATTAGACTTATCACCAGATTTGTACTTACATTTACATGAGCAACACGACGGGTGCCACATTTGGAGCAGGAGCTGCTTACTCTTTCCGGAGCACCTGAGATCACCCCCGGTTTTTGTGGGGTTCGTGTTGCTCAGTCTTTAGTTTTCTATGTTGTGTTTTATGCATTGTTCTTTGTCTTTTCGTCGTTTTTTGCCATGTTATTGTCAGTTTGATTTAAATTTGTGAGTTTGAATATTCCCTTTGGTATCTTTCGCCTCTCGGTTCCATGTTGAGTCTAATGAATATATATTTTAATAGACAATTCCATCTAGTGCGTATTGTGCACCCCTACTAGTCGACTGGTTTTTTGTACACATATGAAGCAGAATTCATACAGAACCTATCAAAAGACATATTCTTGCAAAGAACTTTAATTTCACACTTTCACATTTACGTGTATATTAATGATGTCCTGTCAGTTTCAGTAAGTGCGTGTATCTCATACATCAAAGTGAAGTCAACACATCTCTTGTCCTTTGGTGGATACCGGTATTAATCGCAATCATACCACATCTTATTTTTATAGAGAAACTTAGGATATTACCGAAACTAAAAGGACTCAGTCTGCTTCATTCCTTGATATTGACATCGATGAACGATTTTAAACTAGAGTGTATGACAAACGTGATGATTTCAACATTTTCAAACGGTAACTTCTCATTTCTAAGCAGTAACATATCCTCTGTCTTATCGTGTGGTATTTACAAATCTCAATTTATACGTTTAGCTAGTACATGTTCACATACACTATATATATACATATATGTGTGTGTATACGGACTTCATAAACAAGACTGTGCTCCTAACACATTAATTGTTTCAACATAGATATGAGGAAGAACGTCTGAAATCGACACTATACAAGATTTACGATCTTCCTTACGATTGGGTTGACCGATACAATATGTCTGAGGTTAATTTTTTTGTGGTCTTTAGATACCGGAATAGTCGTCTGATTTACAAATTCACTGATTGTGTCCTATTCTCGATTGTGACATTATGATTGCGTGGGGATTCTCATTGCTGGTTATGTACTCAGAGGAGACACTTATCAGTATCCTGTCGACGCACCTGATATCGCTCTTTTGTCAAGCTATTACGCCAATTTTTTATAGAGTTATGCCTACGGTTGTTAGTCTCTTTGGTTTACACATATGTAAATGAATGGAAAAAATGAGGGTGCAATCAGGAAGTTAAGAGATCTCGCATTGAGATCCCGCAACACGTGTTTGTAGCTGAACATTTAAGTAGCAATATGTGTGGTATAGGTACATGTATAAGAGATGATAGATGCAGATTGATCTTTAAAGTACAAGTTTTTTTTTGACTGAACTGACTTATGATACAGGACACAGTCTAAATTGATAGCACGAACTTTGTAGGCAAGGGAAGCTTTAGAAAGGATTGTTTCTCCGTTACTTCTTTCCCAATGCTAACAGGTATGTGACGGGCAATATCTGAGATAATAGCTGTGTAATATGGTTTTTAAACATAAGTTGTACAGAGAATGAAATTTCGCACAGGTATTGAATATAACTTCGTAAGAATGTGATGACCTCTTTAATATATATAAAGAAATACTAGAACACACAAGCGAAATTGCGGGCATTTATAACGTGGTTGAAAGTATGTAAACTGTTGTAGGATGAATTTTTGTAAAAGATTTTATAACTGGAGAATTTCAGGAAAGGTATCAAAAGTCATAGGTACTTGGGGACAGGACAATTTTTTTTGCTCTCCCCCTTTTTTCCAAAATCCGTTATATTTTTGTTTTCTATTAATTTCAATTATTTTCGAGTTTTTCTGTATACTATGAACACACATATACTATAAATAAATTGTATTTTCTATTTACTATCAATTCCAAGTTTACGGCTGTCACTGATATATATATAGAGACTCTCTATATAATATATCATTGACCGCCGTGGATAGTAAACTTGAAATTGATAGTTAATAGCAAATACACTTAATTTATAGTATATGTATGTTCACAGAATAAAGAAAAACGCAAAAATAATTGTCCTGTCCCCAAGTACCTATGAAACGGAAGTCTTTTCTATGACTTGAAAGTCCGTCCGATGATGGAAACAATATCCGGACGCCTTTATTTTCGTTTTCCTCCCAAAATAACCCAAACGGAATAATCATAAGCGAGGGTGACAAATGCGACTACGTATGTTACCTATAGAACACAGAGGCATGGTGTTTAATTCATTGTGGAAGGAAGAGAAGCGACACACAAAATGAGGTCTTCTCATTCTCATTTAATAGTATTGATATCGCTTTTGAATGCAGAGTCAATTTAAGTTTGCTATCTAGGACAAACAATTGTTTCTCCAATAATTTTACAGCCAAATAATTCAAAACTGCTTCATCTCTTCAACAAGTTATGTAAATATCCTGTCTAATCAAACACTTGGTAGGAGCTTCATAGCCTAGCTGTAGTAGTCAAAATATAACAAAAGATATATTTTTGTTTATTGAAAAACAATGAAACATGAATGATTCTTTTATTTAGAAAATTATCCGTAATGCAAAAACATGGCTAATAAGAAAATCTGTGTGAAAAATCTCAATTATTTTTATCTTCATCTAAACAGAAAAAAGTTTTACTGTTATATTTCACCATGAATGGGTAGGTTTTTACGTAGAAAAATTATCCTAGCATATGATGAGTTCATCAAGACCACCTTATGAACTACAAGGTTGTCTTGTTTGTTTGTTTTGATTTATTACAGTTCGATACAACTCATATAAGTATAGTAGTTTACCAATGTTTATACCATGTTCATACCTCACCAATCGATTTAGAAGATAAAATAAATAAAATAACCGACAGAATTACATGAACTCCAAAAGGAACGAAATCTGGTTCGTCGACAGGTTAAGCCATGCAAATCTACATTCAGTTAAAATGTCACAATCGGGAGTAGGACACAATCGTTAAAATTACAGATAAGAAGACTATGTTGGTATCTAATGATGTAGACCGCAAAAAACGTGTAGCTATTGACGTTAGACACAGATACATTGTTTCGGTCAACCAGTTCGTAATGGGAACAGTAAAACTACGTAATGTATATTTCAGTAGTTCTTTTTCTTATATCTTTTGGAGCATTTTTTGTGTATAGAGCATACACTTAATGAAGTCCATATTTTGTTAACATGCACGAGCGTAGCGTATTAATAGAGAAATGTAAACAACACAAGATTGGTCAGAGGATATGCTTCTCCTGCTTAATGGGAAGATGACAGTTTAAAAGTTGAAATCATTACGTTTGTCATAGAGGAACAGATTAACATATGAAAAAGACCTTCAATTTTCTGAAGTATCCTTATTTCAAGTTCACATGGATATATGAGACGGAAGGTGGGTAAATGAGTGACAGGGGGAGATTATGAATATATCTGAAAGTGGAAATAAAGAATTTTGCAAGATGCTTATTCCATTTGTCTCTGAGTAGGTTCTGTATGAATTCTGGTTCATATGAGTTCAAAAACAAAGCGGCCAGTAGTTGGTGTACAATTATTACACATTGGAATACATGTACCGACTGTCTGTTATTATGTCAATCTACCAAACTCAATATATATTTTGTCGATAAAAAAAGCCTAGCATTTTGATGATTCATCTTCGGTGCATTTGTGGTTGGAATCAGTGTAGTTATTCACAAAGTAGGATTGTTCATGACCTAAAACAAGGAATTTATATCTAAATTTGAATTTGAAGAGATAAGTCAGTAAAATGTTAATTCCATTTCTTCTTATAGTAATTAAAATTTTTATTTAAATATTGATAAAAGTTATACATGGATTATTTTTTGATAAGTTATTAAACTATCCTACATTAAACAAACAGGTGAATCAACAAATGTTTATTATCTGTTAAGCAGATTACCTCTGTGACTGGGTCACTGTTACAAAAAAGAGTAATTTCTAACATTATCATAATGACCAACCTACTCTATATCTTATTTCAAAATGTTGTTACAAAAACCGAGAAATTTAATCCACGTTACTTCTTAACAAATTAAATCATCGGATCTTCACCTGGCCCCACGACGCAAATATATCTGGGCTTAGGTGCTTAGATGTTTACATACTTATTTGAATGCATGTTTGGAATCTCGAATAAAAAGAATACATGCAGTTCAAAACTCTTCAAGAGCAGCATTACCTTGAAAACTTTAGGGAGCTCTTTTTAATTCATGCTCAAATCGAACTGGTATGTTGAATGAAAAAAAAAAACATGTATTTTGAGAAAAATACAACTTTTCCCTCGACCTCTTGTAAATGGAAATCGTTTGAAAATAAAACAAAATATTATTCATGTTATTTGCAATGAAGTCATTAGACTCATTATTCTCAGCTCATGATTTTCCCATATTTTTACTATTCTTTAAATGTATCATTTTTAATTTGTGGCTCGTATATTTCTGGTTTTGTTAGTGAGTGCCGCAATTTCATGGATTTGCTTGGTGCGTGTATTACATTTTATCTTTTTTTATTGAAATTTTAAGTGAAATTTGATATTCAGTATATACCTACACGGTCGGGAGTGGGGGAATACTGTATTTGTACATACGGAATTCTTGTTGCCGCTTCTGTAATATTGAGTGGTAAGAAATTTGGTCTGTAACTTTATCATTAAGAGCTGTACTCTGTAAGCGGTTTTCAGATATACCAATCAGTCTTGATGATATTTTAGATTTGTATTATGCCGACTGAATATTAAAACTTGACATCTCATACAGTTCTGGTATATTACTTAGAACTTTAGTATAATTATTTGAACCGTGTAAATGATTTACATCTACCAAACAGTCACTTTGTGTTTGACGATACATTAATTTATATAGTGCTAATGTCTACTAACGAGTAAGGATACATTTGGTTTTTTTTTTGTGTCCGATTTTGTTTGTTTTAGTAAATATAATCGGTGCTTCTCTTTGTCTTCTTAGTTTCGATGTTTTAAATAATATCTTTTTTAAGCCATGCTTGTGTATGTTTTCTAAAAGTCATGCAGTGTTGACATAGAGCGCTCTTGCATTGTTCGCAAAAGAAACATAACTTAATTTGCTAATAGTGGGCTAAGTTGTTCAGTCTTTCATTTTGATTAAAAAGAAAGTCAGACAATACATAGGATGTTAAGTTTTGGTATGAAAAGACAGGATTGAATTAAAAGCATAGTTTGATACCCATTTAGATAATTTAAACTTTCTTTAACTACAGCAGGTGTACTAAATCCGCTTAAGACCTAGATTATTAAATACAGGCCTAAATATTTATAACATTTATAAATATTGTTTTTTGAGTTAATGTAATTTTACTTTTGCATTTTTGCGTTTCAATATCATATTGTGCATTTATCTAAACATTAAATATTGTGATATAGACCCATTCTTTAAAAATTAGATATTAAATTGAAACTCCGAAGTGAACAGTTAATTTTAAAGTTTTTGGTTCATGTAAATCGACAGTAAACACTTTGCATGTATATCTTTAATAATTTTATTTCATTTTGTTTTATTAATGTGAAACTGTACAATGATTTTAAGTAAACACTTTTTTGTCATTTAACTTTTTCGAGATTCTTGTCGTATTCGTTCAGACTGTAGAAATGGACGCTTACATATAAAACAAAAACGATACATTGAAAAAAAAAAACCAACACAAAATTTACTGCAATGTCAAAAGTATGCAAAAAGAAGTAGTAAAGAAACAGACAGATATCGAAGTGCATGTCGTCTTTCTAAAAGCAACAGAAAATTTACAAAAACACAATAACGGAATTAATCTCTAACCTTTTCAGACATGAGTCGGTTATTGTTGGCTGTGACAGTATTCGCTTTTGTGGAATTGGCAAAAGGTCAAGTTGGTAAGTATCTTCAATTTTTCGTCTATAAATGACATTTCTGATTTTAATATTTTTTGTATGACATTATTGAAATAGGCTGTGTGATTTGATTGCCAATGAAACAACTAGTCATCAGAGTCCAAATGACATTGTTTTGTACATAAATCTTAGTTAGTTTTCTTGTTTGAATTGTTTAACATTTGTCATTTTGGGGCTACTTTAAATAGCTTAATATGCGATATGGATTTTGCTTATTGTTGAAGGTCGTACGGTGACCTATAGTTGCTTACTTCTATATATATGTCATTTGTTTTCTGATGGAGATTTGTCTCATTGGCAATCATACCATATCTTCTAATTTTTTAATACATTGTACGGCGGGGTTTAACATGTTATTGCTCTTTTTTCGTCTATTGATATTTCACTTAGTATTAAAATGTTTAATTTATGTTTCCCTCCATTGACTGGTTATCTAAACTTAAAATGTACATTGTGGAAACTGTTCTTCTGGTATGGAACTCTTTAACAAGTCTGCTATTTTCCTAATTACATTATCATTATGCATGGTTGAAAATTGTAATAGAGAAAGGTGATACATAAAAAAAAATGCATGATATGCATGGCTCACACGAAGTTAAACTTACGATACAATATTAAGATACCTGTGTAGATTGAAAAAAAAGATTGATTATAAAGGAATTGAATTGTTGGTTTAATACCTACGAAACCGCTTTTGAGAAGTTGCCTGGATTTTAACTTTTTAGTACGAACCAAAGTATATCTGAATAAAAATAAAAATATGCATTGCTAACTGTTCATGTCTAGAATCAATAAACTTTTTTCAGTTAATGGAAACTGGGGATCGTGGTCTGCTTATGGATCATGTTCAGTGACATGTGGAAATGGACAATACACCCGGACAAGACAATGTGACAACCCAGCGGCATCTGGTGGTGGAACGGACTGTGCTGGTGACGATGCAGAAACTAATAGTTGCTGGACGTCAACTTGTTATCCCAGTCAACTTGGAAACTTAGATAAGGTTACTGTTTTATAAATCTCACGTTGAACTGACCATCAGTTTGATATTGAATTGACAATAAAAATTTCTGTGTTTGACGAATCTTACTTTGTATCACATACACTTATTATTTATACACAAATCAAAGTATGAAGCTATGAGATATAATAAATCTTTGAAACTGAAGACAAATACACACCTCTTTAAATTTCTATATAAAAACCTTGCCGACAGACTTTCATATTTGATCTTGAAAATGCATAACTTAAAAAAAAACTTTTTATGGCGTAATCAACGATTATTATTCATTCTAATTTCTTAAACTTCATGTAAGCCCTCCCACGAAATATTTTAATTGAACTTTTTTAGTGTTATATTGAATTTCGAAAATACGCCCTGACAACTAATCAGAAGTGTTTTTGATTGATTCTTATAAGGTAGAAGAAATACAACTTTCAAGTTAAAATCGTCGTGATATAATTTGCATTTTATCGATTTCAAAGATCGAGCTTAAATTATAGCGCGTCATCTCTACAACGGCTTCAATTCTCATGATTGATGCGTATGATGGGTGACAATTTTGACGGAATAGAAATTTTCCTGTAACAGTCTTGAACAGGATGAAAATATTATTTAAAAAACCGGATGTTGTTAAATTTAATAAATGGTGTGGTCTTTTTCACCTTATTTTCATATATGAAGATTATACTTAGCCATTTTAGTAATTAAACTTTGTATACTTTAAAGAAAATAAAACTCGTTAATCATGTTTTTAAATTCTTATAGAACTGTGGAGCCGATAACTATGGATGCGTTTCCGGTGTAGTGAATTGTGTTACCAGTGCAAGAAGATGTGATGGAACAGTTGATTGTTCTGATGGTAGTGACGAAGATCTTACACATGCTGGTTGTGTCACAACATGTTCAGGGGCAGGTAAGTAACCGTTTCCCAAACAAGATATCCATACAGAATATTAAGTTTCAGATAATATGCATAATAAATGAAAATATCACTTTGTTGGTGCGTCCGAAGCGATTTTCTTGATTTACCTTTATCAGGAACATTTAAACCACAAAAATTTGAAAGCCAAGAATGCAAAAAAAAAACATTTTCAGGAATTGAGACTGTGGTAGGAATTATACGTTCGACAATGTAAGGTTTGCAAAATAAAAAAAAACAACTTAGACTGTATATAAGCGTTACTTATTTGAATTTATTTTTAATATTGAAGTAAAAATAACTGTTATTTATTTTCAATTTAAACCAGTTTATGTTTTAATAACCTACATCACATAATCCATGGCCATAAATTGCCGTCAATGTGCATTAACGCAGCCTAATGGTTGTTTTTTAAATATAAAAATATTTGTAAAGTTTAGAAACGATGAAGTTTTATCTATTTTAGATTCTATGACGATGTCAGTTATGCTTGTGGCATCCATGTGGATATTTATGAAAATGTTTAAGCAGTAAAAACACCATTAAGCTGACACTATGAACTGGAACTACTCGGGATTTATATAAATTGCAATTAACCTAAACATTGTTTACTCCTTTACTTATTGAGAAATAAATAAATCAATACCATATTATTTACTTATTATCATTATTATATGTATGTTCCGTCTACGAGATTTTGGGTGGGAGCTTCATGTTGTCTGGCATGTGCGTCGGGTCGGACTGTACATCTTTTCACCGTGTATTAGGTAACGGGTTTGGTTAAAGGTAGATTGTTATACATTTTTTTTCCCTGGCCTGAGGGAGATATGGAGAGATTTTACTCAAGAAAATTCATATTTTCCAAAGGCTTCGCTCGAGGAAAACAGGACTTTTGGAGGGTGAACAAATCGTGATATCTCCAAACGGCAAGGGAGATGAATGTTTATTCCACTATCTATACTTTATTTGACTTCTTGAAATGAAATATGAATATAATACAACAATAAAAGATAACTCCAACTTTTTATTTCAACTATGATATCAACAGAACACAATAAAAGGTTTTCACACATACATGTGTATCATTGTAATGTACAAAGTATATGAATACTTGTATATTTAATGATTTTCTACATGCATGTTCTTCAAAAATAGAAGGGAAGTGAAAATGTGTCAACAATAAAGCATATTGGACACTTACACTACAATGTATGCAATTTCTTTGGAAACCATCTGATAAACATGCTAAAATTTCAAATTTTTATTTCACTGATTCTATATGTTCTCTCTTTCAACGGTTTTATTTCAACAAATTGTCCGTGATTTCTTTATTTTGAAATATCTATTGAGCTGAATTTATACACGACTTTGTGGTAAAAAAAAGCAATAAAAGATCTGTGTTTATTAAATATTCTTGTGTGTATGGAGATTTTTTGTCAGCAATAATATTTTATGCCATGCAAATGCCTTCCATATACATTCTTTTCAATATATTCATACATGTAAACATTTTGTAACTTAAAACAACAGCCAATTATCGGCAGGATAAAAAATTACCTTTCTTCTCGTACATGCGTTCTTCAGTTACTGATTCTGATGGATCAGTGTTAGCCCTTTGATTTTTATCCCTTTCATCCTTGTTTTGATTATTTTAAGCCACCTGCATCTTTTTTCACACGAAATGTGTCTTTAGTCATTGTGCATAAATTTTTCTGATCTCAAGACTATAAGGAGTATTAACATCGAAAACTAGAAGATCATCACTGCAAAGTTTCTGCAAATCTTCCTCAGAAATATCGGGATAATGGTCAACTGTTGAAGGTACCAAGACCTTGTTGATAAATATTCCGTATCAACTTCACAAATAATACACGATGGTCTTGAATTATAGATTCTACGTACTGACGTTGTTTATCATCTTAATAACGTGTTATAGTATTCTTTTATTTGTCTTTATTAATATTACTTTTACTGATAAGTCTGTTTTTTGTGATATCCATTTGACGTGACTCTGTACTTATGTATCCCGTCATACTTTGAACGACAAAATTATTTTATTTTATTAATATTACTTTTACTGTTAAGTCTGTTTTTAGTGATATCCATTTGACGTGACTCCGTACTTATGTATCCCGTCATACTTTGAACGACAAAATTATTTTATATCTACCTGTGTGACGTCAAACGCACGATTCTACGGCAGTACTTAAAACCTTTGGATGTTAAATTTGATGTATGCCTTTTGTGCTTCTTTGTTACATTTGTTTGTTTTTATAGTGATTAAGATGATAACACAATGTTGACTGCAGTATCCCTATTGTTGACATTTTAACCTATTGTGTCTGTTTGTTTTGTTCATGCATCGTTGTCAATATAATGGAATTTGATGCGACTATCATACAAGTGAGAAGTTTAGCTAGCTATAAAACCAGGTTCAATCCACCATTTTCTACATAAGAAAATGCCTGTACCAAGTCAGGAATATGACAGTTGTTACCCATTCGTTTGATGTGTTTGAGCTTTTAATTTTGCCATTTGATTATGGACTTTCCTTTTTGAATTTTCCTCGGAGTTCAGTACTTTTGTGATTTTACTTTTTGCATAGCCCTTGCGTTTTAAATCAACAATTACTGCTTGAAATAATAAATTGCTCAGAGTGAATCCATTGTCCTTGTTGATGTCCATGTTTTTTTTTCATAAAGGTATCTTGATGAACGTTATTAAACATTCTGAATTGCAGATTTCTCTAAAAAGACTCCCATCAGTTTTTCAGCATAGAAACTTTTCAGTGCCGCGTCGAATTCTGAAAGGTAATACTCCTCAAATTTGGGGTTTCCCTCCTACTCCTCAAGAAACTGTCCTAAACATTTAACTGCAAATACATTCCTTTAATTTAGTGTTCAAAGAGTCTTTGATTTGGAGCATTTCTTCGATTTCATTGTCATCTTCCACATAAAACAGTTTAGCCATTTTCGGTTACAAACAAAAAGTATTCGGAGGCTGTCTAGACTTATCTTATCTTATTAATTATGTTTGACCAAAGAAGGATAACTCATACTAGTTAAATCTTGAGGAATTCGAATAAGGGGAATATAATATTTTGTCAAATATCATTTGAGACAGTATGGTCCAATGAAATATTTGTTTAGCTATCAATATTTACATATAGTGAAGATTTGGTTACTTCAATACATCTGTTCATTTGTATGTAAACTTTTAAAATTATATTTCAAAGAAGAATTTTTACTCAGTTTCGCGGTTCACTGAGCATGGAAATATGTTAGTGCAAGTGGTGCAATGCTGTATAATGATAACTTATTCTTCTTGTACTCTTTTTTATATAACCTGCTAATGTTCTCGCATAAAGTACAACTTGACAGTAAAATAAAAGATATAACATTTGATTTCATCGTATGTATACATGAGAAAAAAAAAAGAACACAACATTTTCAACTTGTTATTTATATTTAAAAATTTGCAAAATATTGTGTGTAACTTTTTTGAGGACCGAAAAAGAGTCAAAACGTTTTTCAAATATATAAATGTAGGCAATTCAATTTTTGACTGAAGGATTGGAAAAGTATTATCGCAATAACAAAAACACACTTAAATAAAAAAAGATATGAACTCTATAATACAAAAAAAAACCCATACGAAAAATCTAAAAGTCAACAAACAGTTTTAAGCAATAGGCAAGTAGCTATAGGTATCTACACATCCGTATGGTGATATAAATTATTCAAGCTACGAACCACAATAACTGTTAAAATACTGTTTTAGGAATTCCTGTTGTCGGTTGTCTTTCCTGATGAAGGTTAATCCTGAAATTTATAAAGTTTTGTTTTCAATTTTCTAGGACTGGCACACGA
This sequence comes from Mytilus californianus, assembly GCF_021869535.1. NCBI lineage: Eukaryota > Metazoa > Mollusca > Bivalvia > Mytilida > Mytilidae > Mytilus > Mytilus californianus. The sequence continues at coordinate 50,037,536 of NW_026262679.1, read as the reverse complement.
TAATGTGATTGGTATCCTTATTGAAATGTATTCCGACAATTAATGACAGCCATGCCACCCGTCTTAGTCAGTCTTATTGACGATTATTTTCCTTTATAATATCTCTGCAGTAGATTAGAATTCTTAGAATTCTTGTGACTTTTAACGATTATGGTCTTGAACACATTCATCAACTTAAACAAGAATAACTTATTTCGGGGGTATATGTTATTGGAGCAGCAACCAGACGACACAAAAAAACTATTGTTATAGTTCAACACATTACGGTTTTCAAAAATAGACAAATGACTATTTTACACTATGACATAATGTTCAAATCTAATTAAAAAGCAAAATAACAAAAATACCGAACTCCAAGGAAAATTCAAACACTTCAAACGAATGGAAAACAACAGTCATATTCCTGACTTGGTACAGGCATTTCCTTATGTAAAAAATGGTGGATTAAACCTGGTTTTAAAAGTAATGTGTATCATGCAAGAACGATGGCACCAGCTAATGTGCTGATTCTACTCTTAGGGACTGCAAGTCCATCAGAAGCGGTACAGAGAAAGTGATATCCGAAAAACGTGTATCATTTAATTCATAAGAGCATCGATGCTCTGTTTACTTGGCGGGTTACATTTGTCATGTTTGTGATAACGACAGATCTTTCATTTTTTTCATCATTGTGTGATATATTTCCAGTTTGTTTAAAAACAAAACAACTTATCCCGGCCCGTGTACGAAGAACATATACGAACGAAATACATATTTTACACATAAAAATGCAAATAAAATTGGTGATTTTAGTGTGAAATGAAAGTTTATGGGCCTCGGATAACTATTGAACCTTCGTTGAATATTTATTGTGAATAAAATGAAGGACATATCTTGCCTATTTTGTTTTGTACTTCCCGTATTCCGGTAAACAGTGCGCCCTAAGGCTTGTAAAAAATTAAAGATGTGTTGAATAATTCTGCACAATCAAGGTTTAGGTATTGTTTTGACATGAGACTACTGTCATTTAATGTAAACTTCAGACGAAATTCCTGGAATGCTTGAAATTGCTTAATATAAAATAGAAACCTAAGTGATTTCATACCTTTAGACTCTTTCTTAAGATATTTTGACCTTCATAAATTATATTGATTCTTCTGTGCTGTTGGAAGCTATCTTATTGTTGTATGTTAACCTATAGTTATCTTGTGTTATTTGTGTTTTTGAAAGGCTATATAAATGCCGTTAACCTCAAATTCCGTTCCATTCCTATTCCTATTCCTATGCATTACTCCCCGAGAAGTGACACAGGTATCAATCCAAGCCAATGCCTGTTACGTTTTTCAGTTGAAACGACATGCAAGATCGTCTTTTCATTAAAAATTTTTAACATGAATATGACATAAAATGTCATTACTTCACAACTTTATCACTGGGTCGATACCTCTGCCGTTGGACTGATGATAGTATCTGAGTAGTCAGAAGTCAGTGCTCCGGTACTGACCAGCTTTATTACACCTGTGTTAAATTCTCTGTATAAACAGTTAGAGTCATATCAAGAAACTTATACTTCAACTTCATAAGGCAAATTTGATCTTTGATGGATTTGGCTTTCTTCTGTCCTTTCTGGTCCTAAAAGAGAGGCGAAAGATCCCAAAGGGACATTAAAACTCAAGAGTCGAAAATAAAATGATTTAAATAAAAATGTATAAAAAAACAAAAAGACCAACAGACAAACAGTTCACAAAACACAACATAGAAAAACTAATGAATGAGCAATACGAACCCCACCAAAAACTGGGGGTTATCTTAAGTGCTCCGAAAGGGTAGGCAAATCCTGCTCCACATATGACATTCGTCGCGTTACTCTTACAGAATACGCAATAGCGGATTGGTTATAAGGCTCTTCACGTATTCAATTACTTATATATATATATATACAAGCCTAAATTGAAAACAACGTTCAAACCTATGATTGCGTTGGATAAAAACCGTAATTTCTATACGTGTGCATGTAAAACAAATTTCTTGGTAGAGGGGTCTAAATACAGCACAAACAACATTTTCCAAAAGACCAAAAAAGTGAAAAAGTATATTTTAACAAAACGCATTTGACTAACAGGTCGAAAAACTGATGTTCATAAACCCTGCTGACTGCCATTGGCGATTGCCAAATAAATTGATCACCAGATGTAAAAAATGGATCGTACATATTAATCTAATACCAAACAGAAAACAATAAACTTGCGGAAAAGATGGTATACCGCAAACATGAGGTGCAAAAATTTGTACACCATATCCGGATTTCGACAATTAATGTCTCTTCAGTGATGTTAGGGATCGAAACGGTATTTGGAAGGCCATATAATTTATCTCAATTTAGGATAAACTCTTGAATTTTAACGGATATATATATATATACAAGTCTAAATTGAAAACAAAGTTCAAACCTATGATTGCGTTGGATAAAAACCGCAATTTTTATACGTGTGCATGTAACAAATTTCGTTGTAGAGGGGTCTAAATACAGCACAAACAACATTTTCCAAATGACCAAAAGAGTGAAAAAATATATTTTAACAAAACGCATTTGACTAACAGGTCGAACAACTGATGTTCTTATACCCTGCTGACTGCCATTGACGATTGCCAAATTAATTGATCACAAGGTGTAACAAAATGGATCTCCTATATTAATTTAATACCAAGTAGAAAACAATAAACTTGCGGCAAAGATGGTAAACCACAACATGAGGTGCTAAATGTTTTACACCATATCCGGATTTCGACAGTTAATGTCTCTTCAGAGATGTTAGGGATCGCAAGTATTTGGAAGGCCATTAATTTTACCTCAATTTAGGATAGACTCTTGAATTTTTAAGAGTCAAAATAGGATGAACGGATTATATAAACCGGAGGGAAAATATATTACAAGCCCAAACGAAATAAATATAAACAAGTTTAAATTGAAAACAACGTTCAAACCCATGATTGCGATGGATAAAATCCCGCAATTTTTATGCGTGTGCATGTAACAAATTTCGTTGTAGAGGGGTCTAAATACAGCACAAACAACATTTTCCAAAAGATAAAAAAAGAGTGAAAAAATATATTTTAACAAAACGCATTTGACTAACAGGTCGAACAACTGATGTTCTTAAACCCTGCTGACTGCCATTGACGATTGCCAAATTAATTGATCACAAGGTGTAACAAAATTTTTCTCCTATATTAATTTAATACCAAGTAGAAAACATTAAACTTGCGGCAAAGATGGTAAACCTCAACATGAGGTGCTAAATGTTATACACCATATCCGGATTTCGACAATCAATGTCTCATCAGTGATGTTAGGGATGGCAAATATAATACAAGCCCAAAAATATTTTAAACAAGTCTAAATTGAAAACAACGTTCAAACCTATGATTGCGTTGGATAAAAACTGCAATTTTTATACGTGTGCATGCAAAACAAATTTCTTGGTAGAGGGGTCTAAATACAGCACAAACAACATTTTCCTAAAGACCAAAAAAGTAAATAATTCGTCTCAAATATAGCCCAACAATGTTAGATATTCAAATTTGCGTTAGCAAATTTTTGTTCTTCCCTCAGCGGTATTCGAACCCTTGCTTCTGTGACATCTTGGCAACACCGCCTGCACCATGGCCAGCGCCATTGACCACTCGACAACCTAGGCTACATAAAAATATAGCTTTCGGTGGTCGATGTAATGTCTTTCCTCGTCGACTTTATCTAGAGTTGTAACACAGTACATGATGTATATTGGCAAGTAAATGGTGTACCTTTCAGATCAGCTCTGTTTGTTAGTCGTAAAGGATGATAATTTTAATTACCATGCCGCCACATCAAATTCTTGTTTTGTGATACACATCTTAACATGCGACAACTTTATGACAGACATTCTCCATCGGATAACACGTGGTTATACAGGGCTAACACCATAATATGTATATAATTCGTCTCAAATTTAGCCCAACAATGTTAGATCTTCAAATTTGTCTCGGCGGGATTCGAACCTTTACTTCTGTGACATCGTGGCAACACCGCCTGAACCGTGTCCAGCGCCCTAGACCATATATATCAATTTTTCAATGTGATTTGCCGTATACCTTATAGTTAATTATGGTTTTTTTACTTATCTGTAGAGACTTCTCCTTAATGCACCAACATTTTATGCCTTTTGTATATTTAATTGTCACATTACATATCCTTGGTGCACTTGGGTCAATGTCAACATAATATTAGTTTTACTAAAAAATGACATGTACAACACTTAATTCAATATGTTTTTTTTTCATATGTCTGTTGTCTATATTGTATATTTTATTGTTCTGCAAATGTTTCTAATCGGCTTTCAAATCTTTTGGATTGAGCTTATTGATGATAATAATTCCAGATAAGCGCCTCGGACGCAACACATTTATTGAGGCTTTTTTGCATTTTCTACATTTTTTAATATTCCCTTCACAAATTCATAATTTTTTTCAAGTTCTTTGCAAAGGTTTCTAAGAGCATAAATGAATAAAAATGCTATGTGGGATGTAACTTCAATGAGGCGGCAAAGCAACAGCTGAAATAACCGGAAGAAGTAGAGAGGCAATATATATATATATATATATATATATGACAACAAGAGAAGCTGTGAACAATCTAAACAGAAAATACCACCCAAAGTCACCGAACACCAGTTTCTCAGTAAAACATAATAAACAAACTATTCATTCTGTTCTGATTCCAATAAGTCCATTATCGTCAACCTACATAACTTTAGGTGTCGTGTATAAGGCTTATTATATACAATATTTGTTTATCCTTTTTGACCATATAGCTCTTCACGTAGTTTTTAAAAGTACCTATACATACTTGGCGTCCGATTTTATGACTTTGGGCGTTCCTTATGAAGGTGAATCCAGAAAATAAACGCTTAACATTTACAAGGTGTAATATTCATTACCACTGTGTGAGACTTCACGATGGCATGAATGGTGGTTTAGACATCACGGAGTTATACTTTTTATGTACTTATGTTTACTAACTTAAACAATCCCGTCTCTGTATTTTTATACTTGGATATTTAAAATTTGAATTTGCATCCTTACGAAACATCATACTTAACAAAAGATCTACGACTGAACTTAATTGTAAGTTCCTAAACGAACAGGTTACTTCCGAAAAAGGGAATTCAAAGATACTATTTTGATTGAGAAAAACATTTTTATTTTATGAATTATTACAATCACCACGAAGATAAAAATGTGAGGTTATCTGCTCAACAACGTTAGGCGTCTAGTAAATATATATTTAATAAGCAGCACCTGTAAATAGAAATGAACAAAAATATAATATTAGAATTTTAATATTAATATTCATATATAAAGGAAATACTAAGTTACATTCCTGTTTAAGCTATATGTACCAAAATATAATGTAGCAAAAAATATTGGAAATGTTTTTATATAAAGTTCATTTTCAACTGAATCATTTTAAATCTTTGTACAACAGACTAAATTATCAATACCTTATCTTACTGAAGAGTTGACCGTTAAAGGAGCTTTCTTATAGAACATTCTCATTCTGATATATTTCCTTTAACACTTAATTTGTTTATAATGTAGCTGTTTAAATAAAACTGATATCAAGAGCTACTCAAAACAACTGAAAAGTTAAGTATGAATATTTGATAAACACTGGTTTATACTCTTACCTTTTCCTATTGCTCTACCACCTAATCCAGCTCTTAAACCTCCTTGAAGGGAACCTGTAAAAGGCACACTCATTAAGTCGTAATTATATTAATTTCTTGACAAATAAGGTATACATGTACATGTTACATAATGATAATATTAAATTTGGTGTAACAGCGATGCATTTGTATGTTGAAAAAAAGAGTTTGGTATACGTTCATAAGACACCAATTCGTCAAAGCACAATAAAAGTAACAACAAGAAGAAGGAAAGAATCACACAAAACACGTTAAACCAAAAAATAGGTATTAAAAGAAAAAAACCCAGTCATAGATATCATCATAGTTACAATCTCTAAGAATGAATAAATTTCTTTATCAGAATAGAAAGAAGAGATTCTCTGCTAATTTTTATCGTAGCTGCGCTAAATGATTTTTTAATGTATTGTTAAATATATACCAATATCTTCCATAATGTCTCAGGGTACATATCTTTTGCAGGGAAGATCAGATAAATCTTGATAAAAGTATGTATATGTCACAAACTTTTCGTTAAAATTTATATGTCGTAGACATATTTTTTGTTTTATTTGGTGGGACATGCATGGTTACTTTCACAACTAATTCATGTGCGCTATTATTCAGGGAACATAAAACAGTTTTCGTTGATATCGTTCGCTTAATTGTTTTATTTTTCATTGTAGTAGAGCAAATCCTGACATTTACAATAAATCAAATACGTTAACTAAAAAAGATGGCAGAACACAACTTCGATTTTTTATTTTTTATTAAGATTACAGTTTTTTTTCTGTTTACGACCTGTATTTAACTTGAATCAATTTTCTTGCAATACATGTAAGCATACTTTCTTAATTCGAGTTTTAACTTCTAGATGTGTAAATCATAGATATGTTAATTACATCTTTTGAATATCGACAAATTTTTACTATATTTACCTGAGAGGCTAGAACTGCCAAATCCACTAGCTCTTCCAGCAAAAGCACTGCCGAATCCACCAGAAATTCCACCACCTAAACTTCCTGTTAATCCCCCAGTATTGCCTACAACACCAAGACCTCCAAACCTTCCAAACTGTCCGGCAATTCCACCACCTAATTGACCAGCAAATCCAGAACCAAGACCACCGAGTAATCCTCTAGGCAACCAACCTCCTAAGATACCATTGTAACAAACTTTTTCAAGAGCGGATACATAATATATCAATCTTAGGTATGCACTGAAACTGAGGGTGATTGATTGACTAGCACCACTTCCAGTCAGAGAAGCGGTTATTCCACTACCACCAATAAGTTGAACACCAACGTTACCCCTTGAGCCTCCTAGACTAGCGACTACAATATTAAAAACGTATTGAGTGTACTAGATTTCAGTCTGTAAAATATTTAACGCTCAACTAAATGTTTTTCATCTTTAATAGAATTTGGTCGATACCGCTCCGGATAGACTATTAGTCCCCGATAATACCATCAGATGAATAATCATGATTTATAACATACATTTCTTAAATTATCATTTTATAAATTGATAAATTATTAAGAAACTAAGAAACTAAGGTTTCAACTTCCTCGGGCAAAGTTGACTTGATGTTGATTTGGCTTTTAATTTTAGTTCATTTTGATAATATACTTATTCACGTGGCTTTCAGATATTTGGACTTGAACGTTCCTGATGAAAATTTATCAAGAAAAGCGCATCGGACTCATAAAATGTATAGTGTTTTATTTATTTTTTGTAGGAATAGAACTGGAATAATCGCGTGCATTTATTTTTGCGATTTTTAAAGAATAGACGAAACTATGAGTATCAGATATTCCGATGCGAGTTCTTATCATTTTGAAACTTACCAAGACGCATTATTCGCATTCATAAAAACCTCGCTTTAACTTCTGAATTAGCAGTCATTTTTTATATAAAATGCAATAAAATGTGTGAACACTATAACACAAATAGCGTTTGAGAAACTTGACATACATATATGGTACAGGCTTCTAAATATTGATAATGAACACACATGTAGATTTATTTCATAGTTTTGAGTTGTTGAGTCAATATCAAATATTTGTATTGCCAATATCTCTTTTTACTCATACTTGGAATAAGAAATGAGTCATGATTTAATTTCTAACCTGATATATCTGCCTTCTAATTTAAGAGAATCAATGTGTTGTTTCAGTTATAAAATAAATGTCACATACCTCCTCCACTGGCATGAGTAAGATAAATTGTAAGCAACAGCACAAAACAGGTTATGCAACTATTCATCATCATGCCTAAAGTAAAGAAAGATATATTGAAGTTTGAAATCTGAATTGTAAAGTTTTAATACTTCGAAAATTCTTGGAAAGTCGACAATTTACCATTAATACCATTATATTTGGGGTCATTGTTGTCTCGCCTTTTTGCCGCACATTTATTGTATCATTCACGACATTTGTTTTAAAGGCTAAGATACACTATATACCACAATAGCTATTGACGTATGAAAAGTAACCCAAAGTAGAATCGTATGTGCATTTGTTCTCATTCGAAAATTTACGTCAAGGTTGTTCACTAACACGTATAATTTAGGAAAATTAATACTTAGAAAAACAAATACAAAATACTATAATAAGACACTTAGTTGTAACGACTATTAGGTTGTCTGCATATTGAGTTACAATATGAAGATTTTAGTTGAGTGAGTGCAGCGAACGAGTTCAAAAAGGGTTCATATTGTGTTGAGCAGCTGATATTTTACAATGTCAATATCGGACAACCTGATAATCGATTTATCGCATTGTATTTGTGTATTTGCATGATAGAAACAAGTGTCTTTCTTTGTTTTACCAGCAAATTGGAAGATGACGTGATAAGATCGGGTCAAACTTATCTTTGTCGGTTTATTCATATTGATATTATTCAGTTAGCCATTGAGAAAGGTCGATATAAAAAAATCGATAAAGATAAAAGATTTTGTGGATCGTGCTTAAATATGCAGGTTGAAGACGAGTTTCATTTTGTAATGGAATGCATTGCATACGAAAAGGAAGGAATTTTATTCTTAATGAAGCATGCATTCAGTGTAAAAACTTCCCTTATATTTCAAAGTACGAACAGTTTATTTGGTTGATGTCCTGTGATTCTGAAAATGTTAATATGTCAATGTCAAGATTTATTAGTACTCGTTTTGAAATAAGAGAAAATTTGCATTCCAGAATCTAAATATACATGTAGTTATGACGTAGTTTATTTTTTAGGTATTAGAAAGGATTAATATTCTATTTTATGTATTTTCAAACACCATCTGGTATGGAATATAGTTATTTAATCATTTATTTTTAATGTAATATATCTTAAAAATTACTGTATAATTAATACTATACATATATATGTATATGCTCCGGAAACGGGCCCTTTAACTGGATTCAATAAATATTTTTATTCTTATTCTTATTGACGTCGATGATATGTCCGGGTCAAGTTATTAAGGCCAGGTCAACGTATTTGACGTCACAAAGCCGTGATATGCTAAGCAGAGTGATACAGACAGTGAAAACACCGATAAGTACCATTAAACATAAATACATTTCTTTGCTAAAAGATTGCATTCTCAAAATATGTTTTTACTATATTTCTATTAAAATGATTTAAATTGATGCACTTTTCATATCAAATTCAACTTTAGTTTGAAACAGCGTTCATGAGCATTGAAAATTTACATAATTTTTTGACAAAATTTCATACCTGTATTTCCTTCGGTGTGTTTGGAACTCTTAGATGAAACTAGGACCTTTGTTCATCATTTTTATATCATTGCGCGTACGTGTTTTCTATTTTATACACGGGCACTAACTGTTACAAAAACACGAATTCGCAATTGTAAACGTCGTGTTTTACATGCATGTGAACCACACAATAAAGATTTACTTTTGCTTAAGCGGTTATTTTATTGACGAATATTAATCAGTTTGCTTTATTTGTCATTTTTGACATGTTTTTACAAATTTACACATGAAATCTCCTATGTTATGGTTATTTAAACATATAATTCCGGCTTCTCGGAAACGACATGAGCTTCTGGAATAACCTACGTTAGGTTCGATCGAGACCACATGTGAATCACACAATCAAAGGACAGACCAAAGGACAAAGATGTAAACAACTATAGAGCATTGTACAACATTCAACTATGAGCAAAAACAATTTCGTAAAGTAAGCTACAGTCGATCTTGGATGTTGTTAACGTATAGCATGAATACAGATTTAAGACACTGCGTCAGTACAATGAAATATTACTTATGAACTGGAAATTTTTTGACAAAATGTATATTTGTAAAAGAACTGGCTATTACCATGACAAATGATGGCAGTATACCAATACATGTTCAAATAACGGCATATATGAAGCAGAAACTCCTCATGCGTCGTATCACCTAAGTTCGACCCTATATTATCAGTAGGGCTTATGTTTTGCAATTTTATTTTTCAGTGAAACGTCATCGTAACGTCATTTACCAGAAGTGACGTCATCTATCAATATACCGGAAATGGTTGTTGCGCATCCGTGACCAGAAGTCAAATGACAGAATATGAGTTACGGAAGCCGCCATTTAAGGTGAAATTACTGTGCATGCGTGAATTGAAGCTTATTTCCCGCTGTTTTGGAAGCAGACAACAAATTCCGCCATTTTTCGTTCAGAATTTCTTGTCCTTGTAGGTAGTGTCTATATTTCTCTTAACTCTAACTTAAGTGTGAATGGTATAATTTAGTGCAAAAAAAGTTTTAAAGTGGCTTGAAGCTTAACAATGAATTGCAAATCAAAAGGTTTGAAATTCCAACAATGGGAAGGCATGTTACGGAAAATTTCAGTCAATCGTAAACCGTGTTATAATTTTTCTTATATATTCTGTGAAGTCTACGTTCTCATGTTCGGTTACGAGAAGGATATATTTAATTTTCAGAGGGAATGGTTTCTTAATTTTATTAAAGGGAGGTAATTGTAAGTTTTCTATTATTGCGGGTGTTTAACAAATTCGCACTTTATTTTCGTGAGCTTTGATGGTAATGGATTTTGAATGTTCTCACTAGCTGCTGCTGTTCAATGGTTTGGTATTGCTGCTCCAGGGTGCGAGAGCTTGGTATGGCTGCTGCTGCTTGAGGGTTTGGTTTTGCTCCTGCTGCTACTTTTGTAAAGGCTTCTTACTGGTATTTTGTTTTTATCAGTAAAACAATAAATATTATGGAGTGCGACGTTGGATTAGGAAGCGAATGGGAGTTAATATAGTAAAGAATGTAATGGTGTATCAGGCAATATTAAACTGGAATTTAAAACTACGAAAGTCGTATTCTTAACTTCAAAGGCTTTTTTGGTAAAGCAATTGTTATGGCCTAAGTTGTCCTTATCTTCATCTTCAGGTACCGGCTTGAATCATTTTATCACTTCATGCAGAAGAAACTTTCGTTTTTCAATGGCAAATTTCCATGATTCCTTGAGCTTATATTCTTTCTCGTTCCTTATACGTCTTTCAGAGGTTTTGATCTTTTCTGTTAACTGAATCGATGGACATCTCCTGTTTGTTCCAAAATCAGTTTGAGATACAATTTCCGGGCTGTTGTCTGTTAAAGAATAAAAACAACACTTTATAAATTGCATGCGTCCAAAGCATTTTTCTGGATTTTTATTCATCAGGAACGCTCAAAGCCGAATATGTGAAAGCCAAGAGTGTAGAAGAACTGTAACAATTAATTTGATTTGATTTTTGGTGTTTTAACGCCACTTTTAAGCACCGCTTTTGGGCTATTTCGTGGCGGCCAGTTTTTTATTGGTGGAGGAAGCCGGAGTGCCCGGAGAAAACCACCGACCTTCGATAGGAAAACTGACAATCTTAGTCAATTAAGATTGGAGTCGAGTGCAGCCGAACGAGCGGGGTTCGAACTCACAACATCAGTGTTGACTGGCTAGTGATAACAGTAGTAACTACTAAGACCACTCGGCAACCGAGGCCCCAATTGTAACAATAGAAGAGCTATATGACCAAAAAGGACCTTAAACAATAGCCAAATCCATATAAAGCCGATTTTGCCTGAGGGAGTTGAAACCTTAGTTTCTTTATAATTTAGTACCGAAGTACTGACTAATGATCTGTTGATAATTCGGGGATAGATAGTCCACCAACAGCGGTATCGACCCAGTGTTATAAAAAATCAAAACAACACTCTATAAATTGCATGCTTCCGATACGCTTTTCTGGATCATCCATCATCAGGAACGCTCAAAGTCGAAAGTTTGAAAGCCAAGGATGAACCGAAAAGGACATAAAAACAATAGCCAAACCCATCAAATGTCACCTTTGCTTTGGGAAGCTGAAACCTCAGATTTTAAATGATGTTTTGATTAAAGTTGTTCCCATTTTATAAGAAGCCAAAGAATGTACACCTTAACCGTCCAAAACTCGATCGTCAACAATGCTTTCGTTTTTCTTTTTGATGAAGATCAAAAGTTTTATGTGGCATTGGTTCCCATTTGTCAGTGGTTTCGGATCTATTGTTATTGTGTTGTGTTCCTAACTCCGACGCTAACGCTATCAAGGACGCCTCTTAGGCCCATTCATTAATGCCAGTTTTTATGCTCCATGCATATTGAATAAACATTTTGTTTGTGTTGTATCCATTCTTCTCAATCCATTGTTTGACAGAACCCGTTTTTCTATACCGATTTGTGGCTTCATTTTTTGCTTGGTTATTATTGTATCTTCATCATTTATGGAAGATGTACCTAGCATTTTTACACTTTCTCCAAGTTTTACTAAACTGCTCTGGTATTTGTTATATCTAACATTTTGAGCAGGTTTGGGTATCGTTTTGTTATATTTGGTGATTCTTGTAGAATCTCTGCTGCAATAGAATTGGTGTCGTTAATGTTAGTACTGTGCTTTTCTTTCGTTCTATTCGTTTGCTGTGAAATTTCGAAGGAGTTAATTAATTATCAGATATGCATATGGTATATTATCGAGACGTCCGTATTTTGCGAGTTATTATGAATTACTGATTGAAGTTTGTTTTGTGATCTCTTGTAGAGCTTTATTATTATACATCATGTCGTTCAACACTATTTCTCCCTCTTCCCCCGAGTTGCTCCGTTTGGCTGTCGTTTTCAGCACATTTTCCGAGATGCTCACAGCAACTTATAATATATGATTTGAGATACTCATTACTGCTCCAGATATTTTTAGAGTTGCTCATAGCTGCTCTCAATATTTTTATAGATGCTCATAACTGCTCAAGATCCTTTCGAGTTGATCAGGACTGTTCCGATGTTATCCGACATGATCATAGATGCTCCTGATTATTTTCGGATTGATGAATTTTAGAAAATCTAAATAAAGTCTTTGCACTCTCCCTCCCCCCGAAAAAAACCCAAAAAAATATAGGACGATATTTAGTGACACTTTTAACTGATTAAATTCTTTGGTATGTTCCTCGTTCAAATGTTTGAATGTCAAAGTATATATGTAGGACTCTGAACCGCGATGGTACTCCGAACCGGGATGGTCACGCTGAAATGTGATGGTCTGCGCTGAAGTGCGTTGGTTAACACGCTGAAGTTATTGCAATGTTTAATTATATAGACCGGTGGCATCTTTTATTAGAAACCTAGAGAACGTATTGTGATATGTTACAGTATCTTGTATATTTTTTTTGTTACCTGTTTATTGTATTATAATTCATGATTATTATTGTATATTTACCTAATGGTACACTTACTAGTATATGTGTCTGAGCGTTGCTTAATAATACAATCTTAAAATTTTGAGAGAAAAAAAAGAGAACGACACCGCCAAGTTCATTTTTGCTTGACTTATGTCGAGACGTATCACATGTTCCTCAAATAACTTTAGAATTAGCTGCGTCTCCGCTGATCAGGAGAAATTGGGACGTACATGTAGGGACCAGTCGGGTTTATTTCGGTCTAACTTGCTATAGAGGATTAACACTGTAACCACAATAAAATTAGGCTAGAGTGCTGGTTTTCTTACAAAACAGGATTTATCTCGGGAATAAAACAAAATTATCTCAACATGTTGCTAAAAATTAAAAAGAGAAGTCAAAATTAATATTTAGATCATTTGTTTTATTAGTCTTACAAAAGGTTTGCGGCATACTTCTGAAAACTGGTTAACACATGTATAGATCAAGTTCATCTTTCAGCCGCTTTGCATTTTTGTAACCTCCACCTGCACTACTCAAAACTGTTCGAAACTTGAATCGTTGTTGCTTTCTTGTTCCTTTCCTTTCCTTTCCTTTGTTAGCATGAAACCTTCATTTACAAAATCTTATCCTCTTGCCTACGATTTGTATTTAAAGTAACGTTGTATTTGAAAACGTCGCAATAGTCAAGCGTCATGCCAAACCATCGCACTTCAGCGAAAGGACCATCGTACCCCAGTGCGGACCATGAAACTGCAGCATCCCCATCGCACTTCCGAGTCCTACATATATGGTACCTGATTCACGAAATCTGTGAACACTAAACACCTGCAAACTAAAGAACGATTCAAATTGAGTCAAATATTCGGCATTGGATCAAAACAATATTCTAGTTTGAAAAATAAAATGAAACGTTTTTTGACGCCCGTCTATGTGATATGACACTTGATAATCGAATTTACTTCTATGCAATTCTTTTCTTTGCAATATGTTAAATTTCTATGAGCCAGACTAAGGTACAGGTATTGTTTTGACATGAAATGACTGTCACTTTATTTAAAATTCAGACGAAATAGTGTGAATATTCTAATTTGCAGAATTTAACATAGAAAGCAGCGGAACATACCTACATATGTTAAATTTTCCGTATAGAAATTTAGAGATTATTTCAAGATAGATTGGGTTATTCTTTGTATGTCCTTTCTGGTCATAAAGATCCTCACGTAGTCAATTACATATTACATATACATATCAATAATTTTCTATGTGATTTACGGTATACGTCATGGTTAAATATGTTTTTATTACTTATCTATTGAGACTTCTCTGCACTAACTCTTTATGCCTTCCTCTATATTCATGCACTACATTTCCTTGGTGCACTTGGGTCAATATCAACATAACCTTAGTTTTATTATAAAATGACATGTACAACACTTGTTTTAATATGTTTTTACCTGTCATTTGTCTAGATTGTAAATGTTATTGATTTGCAATACGTCAGTTCCGGGATACGGTAGTTAGTTGAATCTGTCATGTGACTTCCATCACCACGTGACCAAAATGTAGGCATCATCACTTCTAACACATGTCGAGCGAACGGGTGAAAAAGTTTGATCTTATACTGCACAAATTATTTGGGAAATTAAAATCTAATAAGTTGGTCACCCTCCCTTCATTCGTACGAGAATTAAGATTACGGAACATAAATTATTTCTAGAATACCCTGCAGAATGACGATTTGATAGGGCTGGAAACTGTAATAGAGCAGGGATACAGGTTCGCCTTCTATTTGGTAAATGACGTCATAAAGGCGTGCGAAATTGAAGATCTTTTCCGGTGAAAGACATAATTCCAGAAATAGCCTATTGATTCTTATCATCTTTCGAATCTTTATGATTGAGCGTGTTCATGAAAATGAATCTAGAAATAAGATTTGGACCCAACAAATATATAAAGTGTTATTTTCCTTTTCTACCATTTTCATTCACAAATTTATTGGTTTTTACAGTTTCCTTGTCAACGTTTTTTTTTAAATTGATACGACAAAAAGGCTATGTGGGAGTACGTTAATGAGGCCAATAATGACCGGAAAGTGTATGGCAACACAAGAAGTTGTATAAACAATTTAAATAGAAGATATCAAAGCCATCATACACCAATTTCTTCAAATCGCGCAGTACATAACATTAAACAAAATGTTATTTCTGTCCTAAGTCCAATATTGTGAACCGACATCATTTTCGTTCTCGTGAATTAGGATGTATCATATACCAATATATAAATAACACATAGCTGAGAGGGTGATAGAGCAGATTGTTACCCCGAGAAAACATTGTCAACTGAGGCGAAGCCAAGGTTGACAATGTCTTTTCGAGGGGTAACAATCTGCTCTATCACCCTCTCAGATATGTGTTATTTAATTTATTATACTGAATGTTCTGTTATTACTGTCGATTAAATTTCAAATTCAAAGTAATAAACTATGACGTCTTATACATAACAACCATCCGTATTTAATAAAGCGCACACTTGATCAAGCGTTTCCGTGAAGGGTAATAGAGTAAATTAACACCCTCGTATAAGCCAATCAAAATGTTGCATTTTTACGTGAAGTATAATAAATGTTTATGTCACTTTTGATCATATAGCACTTCACGTGTTAAAGAACTTATACATCCTCGGCTTTCATTTTTTGGCTTAGAGTGTTCCGGATGAAATGTAATCCAGAAAAGCGCTACGATCAACTTAAATTTATTAGTTTGTTTTTTATTTACAACTGTGTGAGACTTGGAAATGGCATGATTGGTGGTTGAAACACCTGCATTTTATTCATTTGTGCTTAATGTAAGTCCAACTTTTAAATAGTCCCACCTCCGCTTCTTCATATTTCAATGTTAAAAAATTTACAGTCATACCCTTTATATTTAATAAAAGATCTTACGACTGAAATTGATAACAAGCTACCTCCGATCATTTTCCCTAGATTGTGTGCGTGTGTGATCAATTGTTTTCGAAAATAATATTCAAAAGTAGATTGCATGCGAAAGGGCGAAATCAAAAACAATCATATAATTTAGGAGTAAACCGTTTATTTTATGATATATAACAACCACCACGAAGATAGAAATGTAAGGGTATTTGTTCAACAAGTTCAGGCGTCTAGTGGATATATATTTAATAAACAGCACCTGTAAAAAAGAAATACATAATGAATTTATATAGAAAAATAAAGTAAATGCCAAGTCACGTACCTGTTTTAGCAGCCTGTAGCAAAAATACAATGTACGAAGAATACTCGAAATGTTTTAATATATTATGAGAAGTTCATATTTAAGTTAATCATTTAAAATGTTTGTACAGCAAACTTAGTTATCAATAACTTATCCAGATGAAGAGTTGTGGGTTATAGCAGCTTTCTTATAGAAAATTCTCATTCTGATCTATCCTTTTACACTTAATGTGCATTGACTGTAGCTGTCCCCCCCCCCCCCAAAAAAAAAAAAAAAAACAAAATGATATCAAGAGTAACTGTCAACAGCTAAAACGTTAAATATGAATATTTGATAATCACTGATTTATATTCTTACCTTTTCCTGATGCTCTACCACCTAATCCAGCTCTTAAACTTCCTTGAAGGGAACCTGTGAAAGGTACAATTATTTAGTCGTAATTATATTAAGGTGATACATAACACTACAGGGAGATAACTTTTTAAAAATCAGCTGAACGTTTTAATCACGTTCTATTGTTAAGGAGATGTTAAGCTTCTCAAAGATTAAAATTAGTGTTTGTCAAACTGCTATATATAATTTTTTCTGATAAAGTGTGTGGTTCAAGTTTTTTGAAATTTTTATATTTTTGTCAAAGTGTCAAAGTAAATATTTGGTCAAAATTTTATGAAAATTAAACGAGCCAAATTAATTTTAGTCAAGGTGTTTGGTACCACCTTAATTTCAATCAAGTGGGGTATACATGTACCACAATGATAATATTGAATTTGGTTTAACAACATTTGTATGTTGAAAAAAAAAGTTTGGTATGCGTCCTTAAGACTACTACTCGTCAAAACATAATAGCAACAACAAAAAGAAGGAAATAATAAGTCGAAAAAATAAAAACACACAAAACAAGTTTATCAAAAAAGAAAATAGATTAAAAAAAAAAAAAAAAAAAAAAAAAAAAAAAAAAAAAAAAAAAAAAAAAAAAACAAGCATAGATGTCATCATAGTTGAAATTTTACAGGAGTGGTAAATTTCTGTATCACAACATAAAAACGAGAATATATGCTTGTTTATATTTAAGTTGCACTTAAGGGTGTTTGTTTTCAATGTATTGTTAAATATTCCTTATTATCGTTAAAATAACTCAAGACATACATGTTTCTCATGAAGTTAAACTTTACGGTACAATAACCTGTGAAAAGTTGGAAAATTTGTTTGATTATATTGGATTGAATTGGTGTTATGACACATACAATGCCGCTTGTGAGGTTTTCGGAAAATATTTTTTCGTACGAACCAAAGTGTATTTGAATAGAAATAAAAATATGTATTGCTAACTGTCCCAAAATATCAATGAAAAGATAGCTGTTGCGGAAAAGATCAGATAAATCTTGCTCAAAGTTTTTATATGTGTCACAAATCTTCGTGAAAATCAATATGTCATTGGCATATTTATTAGTTTTATTTGGTGGGACATCAATAATTGCCTTTACAAATAATTCGTGTGTGCGTGCTACAATTCAAGGGAAATAAAACAGTATTTGATGATATCGTACGCTTCATTGTTTTATGGGGATGGTAAAGGGTTGCTTTCGTGCAACGTGTTTGCAATTTATTCAATGTGTTTTCGTGCTTGAAGCTTATTACTGACAAAGTTTCGTAAAAATTGAAGAAAAAGCAACGTGCAAACTATTTTTTGTTTGTTCATTGTGAAATGTACATTTTATTTCCTGTTCGTCCGTACACATATCCCCTCTTTACAACCCTCTTTTAATGTCATTGTAATAGAGTAAGTCCTGACATTTTAGAATAAAGCAAATACTCAAAATAAAAAGGATTGCAGAACGCAACTCTGGTTTGATATTTTTTCATTAAGATTACAGGTATTTTCTATTTATGACTTGTATTTTAAAATCAATTTGAGTTCATTTCTTAGAAAGATATGCTTGCAATAAATGTGAGTTTACTATCTTTTTTAATGTTTAATTTCTAGACATGTATGTTATAGAAAAAGAGAGGCGAAAGATACCAAAAGGATATTCCAACTCATAAATTATTTATAACATATCCTGAATGACGCCGATGATTTTCTATATTTACCTGAGAGGCTAGAACTGCCAAATCCACTAGTTCTTCTGGCAAAAGCACTTCCGAATCCACCAGAAATTCCACCACCTAAACTACCTGTCAATCCCCCGGTACTACCTCCAAACCTTCTAACCTGTCCGGCAAATCCACCCCCAAATCGTCCAGAAATTCCACTACCAACACCTCCGAATGCAGTTCTTCCGGCTGAACCAGAAAATCCACCACCGAATTGACCAGAAAATCCAGAACCAAGACCTCCACCTAATCCACCTCCGATAATACTGCCAAATCCCCCGATTCCACCAGTCAACCCACCTCCTATGCTACCAGTGTAATAAGCTTGTTGAAGAGCAGATACATAATACATCAATCTGAGGTAAGCACTGTAACTGATGGTAATTGACTGACCGGCACCACTTCCAATCAGGTTGCCACCTCCCAATGAGGCAGCGAGAGCACCACTCAGAGAACTGGATATTCCACTTCCACCAACTCCACCGCCCAATGAGGCAGCAAGAGCACCACTCAGAGAACTGGATATTCCACTTCCACGACCTCCACCTCTACCACCCAATGAGGCAGCGAGAGCACCACTCAGAGAACTGGATATTCCACGTCCACCAACTCCACCGCCCAATGAGGCACCAAGAGCACCACTCAGAGAACTGGATAATCCTCTACTACCAAGTCTACTGCCAATTAATGAGGCACCTAGTGCACCACTCAAGGAACCGGATACGCCACTACCACCTATCCCACTTCCAAAACCAAGACCCAAGTTGCTACCAATTGACCCGCTTACAGATGCACCTGCGAAACCAGAGAATTAAATATCAAAAATATTATTTGGTGTATAAGATTTCTTTCTGTAAAGTATATGTTTTAAGAGAACTACTAGTTGATCACATATTTTCAAAAACGATATTCTAAACATATATAAATATCAATCAAGTATTGTATACTAAATGATTAGATAAGTTATAAAGTTATTGTAATGTTGATGAAGACCAAGCTTGTAGATATATTCTATGGCTTTGTGTTGTTGCGTAAATGTCAAATAGATGTAATACCAATATATCCTTTTACTCGTTCTTTGGATAAGAAATGAGCGGTTTACTTTCTAACCTATAGTAATATCTCAGACTTTTGATTTTTCAGAAGAATGTTGTGTTTAAAGTTATGAAATCAGTGTCACATACCTCCTCCGCTGCCACCAAATTTACCACTGGCATGAGTAAGAGAACTTGTAAGCAATAGAGCAAAACATGTTATGCAACTATTCATCATCATGTCTAAAATGAAGAAAGATATATTGCAGTTTTAAATCTGAATTGTAAAGTTTAATCACTTAGAAATATCTTCAGTGGAAAATTTGCCATAAATATATTCTGTGTGTGGTCATTGTTTGTATATATAGTGTGTCTTAGCACTTTTATTCAAAACTGTCTTCTTTGGTAAAACAAAAACCGGAAATGATTAGTTAAAGGGTTAATTAAAGGATAAATGCAATTAACTTGTGAGAGTTTTCTTTTAAATAAAGATGGTCTTATAAGGATACTATAATTTGATCTTCAAATGGTAATAACTTAATTTATGTTTCACAAATTCATTTTATTGATTAAAAATACAAAAACTTTGCATTGCTGCTGATATTCTTGCATCAGAAAATAGATACATTTATATTTAGTACATTTATTTTAATGTAAAACTAAGATTATGAGGAATGAATACCTTAGATATAACATCGTTTAAAAATAGTGTACTATAATACATTTCTCAATAACATGCATAAAAAAATTAAATGAATCCAATATTTTACAACGAATATCATTTCGTATACCACAGAAAATAATAATATAATATTAAATGCTTTGACTAGAGACAAAACTTAATGATAGAATTTTGAAGACAAAAAACACGAAAAGAAAGCTCTTATACTAGTATGCTTTCAGAAAGGAAAAGAAAAAGAGGTCACCATCCTGATATTCTGGCATCAGAAAATACTATGTGAAAATAATAAAATAATTTATGACTGCATGGATTGTGCTGCCCATGACAATGTCACGCCTTTGTATAGGAAAACAAGCGATAAGCATTATTTAAATCGTAAGTTCATGACTGTAGCATATGAATGTAATTATAAGAATTGAATTTTTCTTTTTTTTTTGTAATTTTTAAAAGGTTATAAAAGCGTTGATCGTGCGCACATTTTTAGAGGAAGCGCTTCAAACAAAAAATGCTTCAGTCAATGCTTTTACACCCCACTAAACTCACAAAAAGGAGCATTCAATTTTTAAATTATATAATAAGTAGCTTGATAACAAGCACGCGGTGACCTATACTGTTAAATATATTTTTGAAAAACGTATACCTCAATACTACCCTAAGTATAAAATAAGGAGATGTAGTATGATTGCGAATGAGACAACCGTCCACCAGAGTTCAAATGACGTGATATAAGCAATTATAGGTCACTGTGCGGCCTTCAACAATGAGAAAAACCCATACCGTATAGTCAACTACAAAAGGTCCAGACATGACAAATGTGAATCAATTCAAACGACAAAACTAACGGCCTTATTTATAACAATACAAATTACGAAAAAAACAAATATAACAAACATTAACCAACGACAACCACTGAATTACAGACTCCTGACTTTGGATATGCACATAAAAATTGTTGCGAGGATGAACAGGTTTGTGCACGCTCAACCCTCCCCTTACCAACTGGGAATATGGTGTAACAGCACAACATAATAGAAAGTGTAAAATCAGATGCAAATAGCTTAACTCAATTCTTTTAAAATATTAAAGCATTCTTTTAAAATATTAAAGCATTCCTTTAAAATATTAAGGTGACTGGAAGAATTTTACAAATAGGATTGAATGGGTATTTTTGAAAGACATAGTATGTACCACTCAAAAACAGATATCAAAAAGGTAAAACGTTAGAGAAGAGATATTTTTGGAAGTCCTTATCCCTTTTATGTTTATTTCGAATTAAATCTAGACTATAAAGTTTTTGTCTAGTCAACAGAGTCCAAGGTAAGGAGAAGTTTGGCACGCCCGCATGCATGCTTAACCTCGTCACATTCTGTATGTGCCTGTCTCAAGTCAGAAAAAGTCAATACTAATATAAAACACTTAGTTGTATCATAATGTTTAGATACATCAAAAATTTAAATACTGAAAATATATCTTTTACTAAATTTCTATTAAAATAATTCAAAATGATGCAATTTTCATATTGAATTCAACTTTAATTACAACAGCATTCATGTGCAGTAAAAATGTACATAATATTTTGACAATAAAACATCATACCTTTATTTTTCTTGGTTGTCTGTGGAACTGACAGGAGAATGTGAGGAGGACCTTGGTTATTCTTGTTTATATCAGTGCGCGTACGTGTTTTCTATTTTATTCACGGGCATTAACTGTCACATTAACACTAACACGGAATTGTAAACGTTGTGTGTTACATGATTTTGAACCGCAATATAAACATTTACTTCTGCTTAAGATGTAATTTTATTGACAAATATTAATCAGTCTGATTTATTTGTCCTTTTTCATTTTTTTCATAAATTTTAACATCAAATCTCTTACAATGGGTATTACGTAATTTGTGATTATTTATATAAACATATAATTCCGGCTTCATGGAAACGATATGTGTCTCAAGAATAAGAACACCAGGTTCAATCGAGATCAGAATTAGATTACACAATCCAAGGTCAGATATGATATTGAATATATTACGGTTCAACAATGAATATGTCTTCCTGTCTTGTAAACTTACTAAAGAGGTCTGGAACGATATGTAGTGAAAGTATTCGAAAGACAAGAAAATGTATTTTAACAAGTTGTTCAAATAAATTATTGCATTTTGAATATTCTATATGTGCGTATGTCATACTAAATATACACTGGTTTTTTTTATTCTGTTGATAAGAAAAATATTTTCTCAAAATACGATATCCTACTTAGTTCAACGGAGATACCATTATCTTCTATTAGCTATATATAGAGAGGGATAACTCATTCTTTGTATAAAAAAGTCACTCTGTTTCCAATTAAAAGTTCTCTGAAATTGACATCATTAAGGTGCTTGATATTTTTAACCCCGAAACACATTTTTTCCCCTCTGTCCGTTCATCCCACATAGGATACATTTTTTGTTCAAATAACTCCTCCCACAGTTTTCAAGCTACAACCTCCATATTAGGCAGGATGTTGGTACATCTACTGAGGGTGTGCATATTATAATTACCTTTTAACATATCACTGAACACTGGATGTTGAATTTAGTCATTTTTGTGAAGTTATGGATGCAGGGTACATGGTTTGTCCTACAGTTTCAATCTTGAAAAAGAGCTGGAAGAAACCAAAAGGACAATCAAAACTCTTAAGTCGAAGAGAGAGTCAGACCGACAACACACCATCAACTATTGGAATATCGTATCAACTTGGAGACATATACTCCATATCCAGGCACTGCTGGAGTGTTGCTACATAGATGCAAGGATACAGATACACATAATTCAGCCTTATATCTTGACTAACATCAAGATATTGACACTAACGGTCGGTTGAGTTCAAAACTATAAGACAAATAGATGATTTCAGCTTTCAAATTATTAACTTTCCATTTCTATTCAGTTTGTTCATCCACTAGAACTTTCCTTCGGATAACGTCATCGCACAAAAATTAATCTTAAAGTTATTGAACAAAACATTCACTGGAATGATGCCCGGCGAGAGGTTCCCGGAAAGTTTCTGGATAAAAGAACTAAATTTATTTCATCCAAACGGCATCAACAGGAAGCAGTTTTCGTTGATAGAGGTGTTCATCAATTTTATTTATACTTATATTTACACACACTACTACATTTTTACAGTATTTGATGTATAAATACGAAGCTACGTCGCAGTAGTTCGTCTTAATATATATATTACACACCTCTATCTAAGAAAACTGCAATATGTTAATGAGTCAAAGCAGCCATTCCAAAAATGCTTCAATTGCCATAGGAGTGATATCAGTAAGAAGCCACATCTCCTAGTTAGTCAAAATTTCTGACAATCGGACCACAAACTTGAAGACTTAAACCGTATGAAATGCCTAGTGATAGCACAAAACATTCACTGGAATGATACCCAGCGAGAGGTTCAGGAAAACTTCTGGATAAAGGAACTAAATGTACATCATTCAAATGGCATCTACAGGAAGTACTAGCAGTTTTCGTTGATTGAGTGTGTTCATCTACTATTCTTTTGCATATATTTACACTAACTACTATACATTTTGACATTGTTGAACGTATAAATACGCAGCCACGTCAACATATGATAGTATTGAGTTTTTTTTTCAAAACTTACCTGAATTACTGAGTTATTTTTTAAACAGTAAAACAAAATAGTATTATATTGCATTTGATAGAAACAGTGACACGAACTTCAAGGCCATTTGTTGCGCCGAAATATTTGTCATTCCGAATTTATTACATCTTGTTCGTACAGTTTAGTGTATATTATTATCATATATTGATTTCCTTTATCAAGACTTTTATATTGTTTTCCTTATTATATTAATACCATCTTCCTTATTTGTTATCAATAATAGCCGTCTATTTGTGTGTATATAGAAATTTCAATGGTTCTAATTTCATAATCCTCTTGTCATCATAAATCAAATTAAGGATGCGGCTTTTTTTTAACCTTTTCGGAATTGATAAATATTTCTCTATACTTTATGTACAGATTTAAGAAATCGGTAAAAACATTTGGTACTATTTGTTTTTTAACACATTTCCGTCATAATAATTTTCAAATATTAAAAGACTAAGAACATGTTTTCAAAATTCATAAGCTGTATCTTTAAGATTATAAACTGGTTACGGTAGGATAAACTTATGTATCTCGATTTCCGTGCGCTTTATGGAATAACCTACAATGAGGTCGTGTGCTGGTTATAAAACGGATGTATATTAAAGAAGGTTTAGAGGGTTTGGCGTCATCTAACTAGTTTAACACCGCCACATTCTATATGTGCATGTCCCAAGTCAGGAGCCTGTAATTCAGTGGCTGTCGTTTGTTGCTGTATATCATTTTTTTTTTTTCGTTCATTATTTTGTACATAAATCAGGCCGTTAGTTTTCTCGTTTCAACTGTTTTACATTTGTCATTTCGGGGCCTTTTATAGCTGACTATGCGGTATGGGTTTTATTCATTGTTGAAGGTCGTAAGGTGACCTATTATAGTTGTTAATGTATGTGTCACTTGGTCTCTTGTGTAAAGTTGTCTCATTGGCAATCATACCACATCTTCTTATTTTTATATGTAAAAAGAGTAATGAACGGACTTGGAGATCTAACAATTACCCAACAAAATCCTGATGGCAATAAGAAGACGATATCTGTACATTTATTTCTTAAACTAGTTGTGTTTCGAATTTTTCATTGGTATACCAACTTAATGACATAGGTATAAACACTCTTGCATGTAAATGTAACTCTATCTCTTAATCTGTTCATTGAACATTTCTTGACATTGCAGTGTAGTTTTTCTATATTGGATATGGTAATAACCGCAGATCACTTTAATATAAAATAAAAATATATTACAGCATGGTTCTCTGTATATCTACAATAATAATTCAATGACCTTCATCAAAAGGTAATATGTAAAGGTTGACACTTTTTTAAAGTAATTCTATAAATCTCAATTTTATAAATAATGCAAACAAAAACGTCCTATCTGTGTTTTTGTTTGATGTTTTTCTTTGTATCGATCTGATGAGTTAAGCCTTTTTCAACTGATTTTTATATATTGTTCTTATGTCGTGCTGTTACACCACTGTCCCAGGCTAGGGGAGGGTTGAGCGCTCACAAATATGTTTAACCCCGGCACATTCTTTATGTGCCTGTCCCAGGTCAGGAGCCTGTAGTTCAGTGGTTGTCGTTGGTTCATGTCTGTCAGGCTTATTTTTCGTAAATTGTTTTGTTATAAACTAGGCCGTTAGTTTTCTCAATTGAATTGTTTCAAATTTTACATGTCGGGGCCTTTTATAGCCTACCATACGGTATGAGTTTTTCTCATTGCTGAAGGCCGTACGGTTGCCTATAATTGCTTACATTCATTTCATTTGAACTTTGGTGGATAGTTGTCTCATTGGCAATCATACCACATCTCCTTATTTTTGTATTGAATTTGCTGACTGCCCACCATAAACTAAAGGATACCGGATTTATTACGAATAAAGAAACAAAAATATTATAATATGTGTAATATAACCATGGAAGGGAAAAAAGAATAATTTGGTTCAATAATTATGGTTTGTATTAGAGAAATAATTTGTTTTCCTCGTCCGAAATAGTAGGAACCATATAACAAGTGTATTTTATGAAATTTATATCAATAATTACATTAGCAATGTCTCGGACAGTGCGGATCAACTATAAAAGTTACATCCCTAGGAAATATCAATTATATAAAAAAAAATGCATTCTTGTCAGATTTTTATCAAAATTATATTTAACGGTTTTTAATTGCAATGACTCGGACAAGTTCGAAAATCAGTGCCGATCAACTATTTTAAAAGAGTCCACTTGGAAATATTAATCATAAATTGCTCCGAGGTAATATGTATTCTTGTGGGAGGTATTTAGTTGCGACTGCTTTCTCTCTGGTCTGCAAAAAAGTAAAATAACAAAAATGCCGAACTCCAAGAAAAATTCAAAATGGAAAGTCCCTTATCAAATGGCAAAATCAAAAGCTCAAACACATCAAACGAATGGAAATAACTGTCATATTACTGACTTGGTACAGGCATTTCCTTATGTAGAAAATATTGGATTAAACCAGGTTTTATAGCTAGCTAAATGAGTGTGTTTGTACGCACATTCTAAATAAGCATATAATGAATGTATTAGTTTCTCCTTGTCACAAAATGTAATCCAAGCGAATGACTCAACTCAATGTTTACTGTATGACTAATATTCATAACCCATTTCATCACGGTTTTCCGGTATGCCTAATAATGAAAGTTTCAGTTTATTTATTTCTAAATCGATACATTTATGCTATATAGACGCATGCATGAGTAATTGAATTGAATCGTATGACAATAATAACTTTTAATAGATTTAGAACTTTGAACACAAGAGTCCTGTCCTACGTCAGGAACATGTAATTGAATGGTTATCGTTTGTTGCTGCATATGTTTGTTGGTGTTCTGTTTGTTTATTGTTTTGTACATACATAAGGCCTTTGATTTCCCGTTTGAATTTGCTTTCTTTTTGTCATGTAGGTGTCATTCAGAGCTTGCTATGCAGTTTGGTTTGGCACATCGTTAAAGTTCGTAAATGGTATCTAGTGGATAGGTGTCTCAGTGGCAATCATAGCAAATCTTTTTATTTTTATATTGTTATAACTTTTCTTTCCAATATATTTTAAGCATACTCAAATTTTCTCATCAAAAGGTTTTTACCGAGTGTTTGCATTTTGATCCTTCTTTTGTTTTAACACCCTAATATACATCCAAAACACTCCAAAATAACAGTGTACTTGTCAATAGACAGTAACTTTAATTGTCTGTATGTCTGTCTGTCTATCCGTTTGTCCGTCCCGCTTCGTGTCCGATGTATAACTTTTGTACCATTGAACTTGGGTTGATCAAACTTGGTATGCAGATGTATCATGAAATATTTCATTAGAGCTAACTTCATTTTCAGACACAAAAATTAGGAAGTGCATGTATAAAGGGAAAGTAGACGTTGTAAAGTGAACAATTTTGAATAATCCAACGATAAATAATAAGAAAACGATTACAAAAGGCGCAACGTGCAGATTTTACAATACAGTTTTTGACAAGTGCATTATTGTATACAGTAAAATATTAAAATTATGCTATCATTCTTTAATACACTGTTGAAAAGTGTATTTTCGTATGCCACTTGTACACCATCGTCTTATAAAACTGAGAATGGAAACGGGGAATGCGTCAAAGAGACAACAACCCGACCAAAGAGCAAAAAACAGCCCAAGGCCACAATGGGTCTTCAACACAGCGAGAAAATTCCGAACCCAGAGGAGGGCTTCAGCTGGCCACTAAACAATAATGTATACTAGTTCAGCTAATGGACGTCACATTAAACTCCGAAACATATAAATGGACCAAAATTTAAAAAAAACCCATACAAGACTAACAAAGGCCAGAGGTTCCTGACTTGGGACAGGCGCAAAATCGCGGCGGGGTTAAACATGTTTTTTTTTTTAGATCTCAACCCTCCCCTTATACCTTTAGCCAATGTAGAATAAACAAACACTCAGCAATACGCACAGTAAAATTCAGTTCAAAAGAGGTCCGAGTCAGATGTTAGAATAGGTAACAGAAGAAACTAAGCAAAATGATAATCAACATAAATTAACAAAGGACTACTAGCAGTTACTGACATGCCAGCTCCAGACCTCAATTAAACTGATTGAAAGATTATGTCTTCATCATATGAAAATCAAGCACATCCCTCCCGTTATGGGTTTAGTATCATACCATAATAAAATATACGAGAAGAACATAACCTGTATCATGCCAACAATTGGTTTTAGAACAATTGTGTTTATTTCCGATTCAAAGACCCTATGAGTGAATCAATATTAATTCCAAAAAGATGCCATCTTTAATTACCTGACAACAATATCGTAACTATATCCCTTCTGAATAAGTCTGTTTAAAGGTTTGGTTAGCTTTTGAGATGAATGACTACTGCTTTGTATATAATTTTACCATAAAAGATGTGTATTACCTGAACGTATAAGATGTCTGCACGTTGATTTATATTTACGAATGATGTCCTTGTACCGATGATAAAATTTAGTAAATGTTTTGACAGATTTGTAATATCGAAAACCCTGGTGTAATAATTTTACAGTAATACAGAGATTTCTTTCGTTAAAATCAAATACATTGTTACATACTCGAGCGAATCGAATAAGTTGAGATATATAAACACCATAGGATGGTGCCAAGTGAATGTCACCATCTAAAAATGGATAATTAACAATAGGAAATGAAAAATCATCTCTTTTATCATAAATTTTAGTTTAAGCTTTCCGTTAAAAATATAGATATCAAGATCCAGGAAAGGGCAGTGTTCATTGTTAGTATTAGCTTTATTTAAAGTCAGTTCAGCAGGATAAATCTCTTTAGTGCACATACTAAAGTCATAATTATTGAAAGCCAAAATATCATCCAAATATCTAAAAGTTAATTTTTGTATCAGATGTTGTTTCGGTGGGTCTTTGATGATTTTAGTCATAAATTGTAACTCGTAACAATACAGAAACAGGTCTGCAATAAGTGGTGCACAGTTAGTCCCCATTGTAATTCCGATAACTTGACGATATACGGAATCTCCATAGCGAACAAAAATATTATCTAGTAAAACTTCAAGTGCAGTTATCGTATCAAAGCAGGTCCAATTGACATAGTTCTTTTATTTGTTGTTACTAAAAAATGACATTAAAGAGATGTATACCTTATTACAACACCTTAAGGACTGGAAAGTCAAACTGTTTTACCATATATGTCCTGACGTCGGTTGGTGCATTATATTAATCTTGTCTTTTATCGATAGAAATATTATAAGATACAACTATTGAGGCTAATATTCATTTATTGAATTCTTGCTTTGCATAGCTGCAGATAGGCATCGATTATCGCTTTATCATTTCCATTTTCGGCACAGCATTTTCAGAAATACTTTTTTTTTGTAGTAGAATATCTATACCGACATAAAGTTGAATTAAACAGTTACAATTGGACTGTTATGTCTATGGCCAGAACAATTAATCGATGGTTTACCAGGTGTGTTCTTCAAAATGATTATTTATATGTTCGTACTAACTATTTTTGCAACTGGTAACGTCATTAAAAACCGAAAAAGCACAGAAACTTGTCATCATTTTAAGAAAGAAAACCTAAGATTTTATAATGATTTACAAATAGTTTCAACAACAGAAATATGAAATATGAGGGACCGGGTCAATATTTTCCAGAAAAATTAGCTTCCTTATTTTAAATTATTTACAACTATTATATGGAAATTTTTTCATGGTTTTGATTTTTTAATCCTTATTTAACTATGCGAAGACTTATTGTGTAGTTTTGATTTCATTAGTCTATTTAATGATATATCATTTAGACTCTATTTCATGCTTAATCATTAAGTTTCATATATTCAATAAAATAATTTATATTTTCCTCTTTTGCTTCCCTAATAAATTTCCAGTATTGTAGAAGATTAAAAAATGCAACTATCATATGAAATAGATAATATTTTCATTTCCGTGTAGACGATATCGTTTGAAAAAGCAACTTATGTGCGCACAATTAATTTGCCTTGTCGGTAACACGACACGAAACTTTTAACGAGAAGTTTCATGTAGAATCCATTGGATCTGTTAACAAGAACAAAAAGGTTTGTATTTATTTTTTTATCTATAGTCATTTACTGGATTTTTCTTTAATCTCTCTATCAATTCACCATGATTTGAATTATTTAGTTGGGTAATATCTTAAGGTGAGTTTTTTTTCTCTCTCTCGCACAAATGATGGTACTTTTATCGAACGTCCCTAAACTAGTTAGTTCTGGTTGTTATAAAAATCAGTATCCTTGACGCTTAGGTTTAACTTGCATAAATCTCATAGAATAGAACAAATAAATAACCCCCTCTTCAGCATGGGGTTTAATTCCGGATTGGAGAAATAGTCATATGGCAGAATTTTTAGTACTTCACTAATTTGCACAGCACCAATATTGACGACAGCATTTTCAATAGGATTATAAAAGCCAGAAAAATAAAAATGCTTATGCACCAATTTTTACGTCTTATCAACGATTTTCGGCATATAGAAGAATTTTAAACGGTACCTCCTTTTTGTTTGTTAATCTCCAAAGACATGTTAGTTTTAGAACCAAGACGGAAAAAAATGGGATTATCCGTAAATCTAATAGGTAATATATTTCTTTCAACTTACAACCAAGGGTGGTATTTGAATATAAAGGGCAACTTACGTGACACAAAATATGAATAAAGTACGGAGTATTTTTGCCATATGGTAACTTTATTTCTATACACCGTGAACATTGGGGGTTAATATATAATGTAGATAAAACTATTTATGTTTATTTAGTTATTCAATGAATACAATTTGAATATCTTTGTAATTAAACACCTAATATATTTAGTTATGACGTGCATAACCCGCATAACGGTGGCAAATATTGGAATTTGTTTATTTTAATGTTACATATGCAGACTAGAAAAAGAAAAAAATATAAGGGATGATAGCAGATCCTAAGATGTGGCTGTTATTTCTTTCAAGTGACCATACTTGTAGAGCTTTTGATGCTTTTTTATGGTATTTGATTTGCGCATTTCTTTTAGATTTTTAGGCTAAAGATGGATGATGGTAATATGTCAGTTCCTATGTACAATTATTTATGTTGCAAACTAGGCAATGAAAATGCTGTAAAAACAAGGAGACTGTGTTATACGATATCAGAATATCTTTATGATTACAATTCACTAATTCCTAGTGGTAGTAAAGCTGAAGGTCTAGATTTTAAGCAAAGCGATACCGATATAATGTGTCATCTGAAGTTTGTTCATGTGTATGAACATCCACCAAATTACATGCTAACCGACTGCTTTATCATATCAACAGAAGACACAGCACCAGGATATGTTCGTTTAATATCACATGGTATCAATAGTCCTCTTATTCGTAACTGGTGTATAGAGCATGACAAAAGCAGGTTATTGCTATCAAACAAACTTCTGAAAGAGTACTGTTTAATCTATTTCCCTTATCAAGCTTATATCCATGGGCCTTGTATTGCAGATAAAGATGGAATAACTGATAATGCTTTTTGCTTTAGATGTAGGTCGTGGATTCAACAAGCAAACCCCTGGGTCAAGAGAAAACGTACATGGCCTTCTCCGGAGATGATAAATGAAATAATTAACTTTGGTGTTATGCTTGTACCTATCGGCTGTAAAGATTCACAAAACGAGGACACTGAATGGCGAGTTTCTTTCTCTGTTGCAGAGAAACAGCTTATATATTCATTTTCTCACACACAACTCTTGTGTTATGCATTAATGAAGATATTACTAACTGACGTAATTAATTTGAACCAAAGCTGCAAGGATTTGTTGTGCTCTTATTTCATGAAGACTGTAGTATTCTGGGCATCTGAAGAACTTCCTGTACATGTTTGGAGACCAGAAAATATAATTTCTTGTTTTCAGCATGTAATGAAACGTTTACTTTTCTTCTTGAAATTCGAAAATCTTCCTAATTATTTTATAAGCGAAATGAATATAATAAAAAACAGATATGATGTAGTCCAGATATCAAATGTTGTTAATATGTTAACCGAACTGTATGATAGAGGTATTTATTGTTTCTATCAGTCCAACACGATGTCGACATTTTTTTATTCAAACTGTTTCATTTGGAATTATTTTACCATTTCCAAGATGGATCATATTGACAGCCAGCTAAGGATTATGTTCTCAAATGGATTCTTCGGAAGCGATCAGTTGACTGATTTAGATAAATTACTAAGACTGTTAAACCGACACAAATTGAAATCGCACCGATTCTTGTACTCAACATTAATATCAATAATCTGTAAGCATATCAGTACGCGGGGTACATGCATATTGGAAATCACAAATAAAAATCAGTATAAAAGACATAAACATTTTTTGCCATATTTCATGATTGGAACGCAATGTGATGCATTGTCTGGTTGGCTAAATCTGGCGACTTATTTTTACTGCATGAAACAGTATAGACTATCTTCATATTTAACGGTGTTGATATTGAGTAAATGTCATCAAAATAAAATATTCTTATTCAAGCTTACGGATGACAGTTTGAATAGTACCCTCAGTAACATTGAACATGAAGCAATACAACATGGTGTGATGAATGCTTTTTATGTTTGTAAACGACATCTTACAAGCGAAGTCAAGTTTTCTTTTACATCATGTATTTATCCACTCGAACTGCAGACGGAAATTCGAATGAGAATATTAGTTACTAAATCACCGATTATGTACGGGATGTTTTTACGTTTCCTATGTTTATACCATCTTCATGATCAATCCGGTGTAACATATGCTTTAAAAGATCTATATGACCTAAGGAACTATTTGACCCGACATTGTTATGTTTTAGATTGGAATATTTTCATGGGACAAGCTCACTATAAACTTGGAAATTTTCGAACTGCAATAACACACTTTAAAACGGTTGTTGAATTAGAACGAATTCGCACTATACTTAATGGTGATAGCCCACTACGATACAAGGAATATGCAGAATTAATGATAAACGAAATACAACAGAAATTATGATATGTATTAGTAAAATACGGTTAAAAGCTTTTTTGTTAACTTTTATAAATCCAAACAAGAAACTTTTTTAATATTAATTTAAGCTCTTAATATTATTAGGTTGAGACAAACATATACAATTGTGGACCTGATAGCAGCATCTGTATGAACGGTAGGTCAAACCTTTTTGCAATGTGTAATTGGCGAAGATAGATTACTTATATAAATAACTTTTCTAGTCATTAGTTGAAGTCATATGTAGTAAAACTCCGAATTCATGCTTGACATTCGCTTTGAAAGAAAGGTGACTTAAAACGATATGTTTCGCATGTTTGTGACTTTCGGGAAGTGACAATAAGCATCAATAATAATTTCCCACTTTTGGTAGGATATTTTCAAATTTGAAGAATTTTCCGGTGTTATAATGAATTGTTATACTCGCGCAGAGTCCAACAAAGGTAACAGATGTGTTGTAACTACATGCATACATTCTCACCATTTACAAATAAATGTACTAGGCGTGTTCTTCAAAATAGAAAATCTTTACAAAAAATTGTGCAACTGACAATAACTTGGAATTTAAAAAAAAACTTCAAAAACTATCAACCTTCTTAAAATAACAACATTTTATAATAAATAATGTTCCCGACAGTAATGAAACATTAGAAAACAAATCAAATTTTCCAAATGAAGAGCTTAAAATAATAATAACTGTCATATTGTTTATTATACCCAACGCAACAATTTGTGTAGGGTATATTGTTTTTGACCCGTCCGTCCGTCAGTACGTCAGTCCTGTTCTTGTACTCGCAACTTTTCTCAAACCACACACCAGAATTTCATGAAACTTTGTAGATAATATGGACATACTATGTAGATGTGCATATCGACTGGAAATTATGACTCGTTTTTTTCTAAGAGTTATGCCCTGTGAACTTAGAATTTTGACCTTAATATACTACAGGAATAGGTTGTCAGCGCAACTCTTTTGAAATCACAAAACAGAATTTCATGAAACTTTGTAGTTAAAGAGGACATACTATGTAGTGCATATCCACAAGCATTTTTTATCAGTTGACTTTTGTAGGAGTTATGAGTCGATAAACTTAGAAATCTGGTGAGATTTTTTTGCCCAGTGACAATGTGGGGGCGTGGGGTATGTGAGCGTGCTCATTAAGGTTCTTTAATTTAGAAAGTTAAGAATTGCTATTCTCTTTAATATTAGCAGCAATTGTTGTGGTAAAGGTTTAAGTGGTGATAAATATCTGGTCCCGTATGCATAAAGCTACGTAAGTTAACGTAAATATTTTCCTTAGTAAACACTCAAATTTTTTATCTAAGTGATATGCCTTAAACATCTTAAACTAAGTATTGCCTTAGACAAATCTTTGTTGGTTTAAGTCATGCCCACAAAACGTAAGTGGAAGGCATGAAACCCCTTTAACTAAGAAAACGCTGAGACTATCGTAAGTATAAAGTACCGTAAATTTTCAGAAAAAGATAAAATCAGTCGAAAGTATGCAGTTTTGCAGAAAATGGAAAGATTAGCTACCATGCTAACGTAATTATATATAGATTAATTAACATGAACCTCACCAAACAACTTGGAATGTTTCGCAACGGTATGCACTCCCACCTCTCTAGTTTTCCTCATCACAAGTAACACTTGAGGATTAAATGCACTTGGGGATGAAAGCAAAAACAGAGGAAAGCAGGACAATTGAGAATACGAATAATAAAACGTATCCATTATATGTGATACAGATATTCGATATAAATGGTTTATCACGAAATAACTTTCTAAGCGACGACTTCAACTTAACGATTACGAAACATAGTAGCTTCCATGTAAGCAACAATCCTGTGCCGAAGCAACGCAAGTTTTAAATTATCTTCTTAACTGGGTGACATACATCTTATATACATATGTTTTATTACATACAAATGAAAAGTTCATATCAGAAAAATGTGAATCATCTTTTTTGTCAAACACCCTGTGGAATCATCGCCGATAAAGACCGCTCCAGTGCATTCTAATTCTGTTTTAAAAAATAACGTATCAGGCAAGTTAAAAGGGGAGTCGAGTAAAGTAAACTCATTACGGCTGAAGTTTTGCATAGATCAACTGTAAATGTTGTGGAAGATATCGCTTATAATCCAGAACATATTCATTTGCATTTTAATTCTTTGTCAATTTTTTTCATTTTGGTAAATCTAGTAAACCGATAACAGTGATTGCATTAGACACATAAATTTTACCACTTACCCCATATATTCGGATAAGCGGTCATCCTTGTGTTTATGTTTTTACTAAGGTTGATAGACTAA
The DNA here is from genome assembly GCF_021869535.1 of Mytilus californianus. Lineage (NCBI taxonomy): Eukaryota > Metazoa > Mollusca > Bivalvia > Mytilida > Mytilidae > Mytilus > Mytilus californianus. The sequence continues at coordinate 50,002,089 of NW_026262679.1, read as the reverse complement.
AAACATATTTTAAATAATCAGACTACAAAAATTTAGCGTATCTTAAATAATCAGGTTACAAAATTATAACTTATCTTGATTAATCAAGCTAAGACAATGAACTGAAGCACAGACCTTTCAAAACCGGCGATATCATGTATCAATGTAGATGCTATGGACGCAGCGACTTTTAAGATAAAGAACAGCAATATATATTGCTACTTCATCGTTTTTCATAAATTTTTGTCTCAAGAACATCTACTCCATATCTATTATTTCAAAAGTAAAGAACATTGTGGTTTAGGTATAATTATTAACTTAAAAACTACCGTTGAAAAAAAAAAGTTTATATTTGTAACATTATGCACTGAGTCTCACTTATGGTTGATATTTGCATTGGTCCATACCTTTCTTATATTACCCGTTTAAATGTCAAGAAAATACAAAAGAGACTTTTATAACAAACAAAGAAAAGGCAACTATTCTAAAAGTGATATCTCAATGGAATTTACCATTGAATTATCTGCAAACCAGTAAAGACTCTATCATCCTATGCAGATAATGGAACCAATACACCAGAAATGAATGTTTACATAAAACTTTTACATACTATCAACTAAAACGGCAACAGGACCTGATGAGCTGTGTGACAAGGTAAAGGTTACAAGAGCGCAATTGTTTGTTACATTTTACGTCAAGATGGTTCTCAGAATAGAATCTTGTACGGCTTCTGATTGGATGATACAGCATTGGAATAACTTTTAATCAAAAGTTTATCTATTTAGCTTTAAAAATCCAGAAAATCAAAATCATATTTTACAAAGTATAGAAAATATATTAAATTTCTGCACATATGAGCCATTAAAAAATTGCCTTTTTCATTAAGCGAAAAAAAGCTATATAATTAAATGAAAGACCATCTCAGTCCAATCATCAGCCTGCAAAAAATGATCAATTAGACATACAAAATACCAATAGACTGGAAACATGCAACGGTCTGTCCTAAAATGAGGAGATAAACACAATGCCATAAAGTATACACCCATTTCTCTAACATGTATAAGTTGTACAAATAATGGAACACTTTTAAAGGAACATCACCAACAAACATATTGTATAATTTCCAACATGACTTTTTAAGAAGAGCTCGTGAGACACTCATTAATATCTTTCATACAAGAACAAGACACTTTCAGACCTTGCAAAGGAAAAGTTACAACATACAAACTGAAGAGCAGATGTCATTGTGATGGACATTGCCAAAGCTTTTGACAAAGTCCGTCGGGAACGGCTAGTTTACAAATCAAAATACTACGACAGAGACAATGGACAGGTGACTTCTAACATAACCGTACATAGACAGTCATGCTAGCTGGAGAACAATCTGAGAAACTTATGGTAACATCTGGAGTGCAATAAGGCACTGTTCTCGGTCCCATTTTATTTCTCATAAAATTTTTTAGGACAAAACACTTTTACAAAACACTTTAAGGCTATTTGCTGATGACAGCATCATCGATAGAAACACCACTTAAATCATCAAAATAATTATGATGAAGTTTGTGTATTTTATTTAATTTGTACCGTATTCATTTTTGATAATTATTGTATGCCATCAATCTTTCAGAATGCAAATGTGCATTTAAAACAACAACGACTACGTCCTTCATGGTTATATACTTCAAGCAGAAACAGCTACAAACTATTTAGGCATATCAATACAAAATCATATAGATCATGAAAATATTATCATATTCAAATCGACATCTTAATTTCCTAAAAAGGAGATCAAACTTTATACAAAACAAATAAAATAAGTATTGTTTATCGTTCCGACATTAATTTTTCTCGTGTGAATTGTTTTACATTTCCATTTCTTGGTCTTTAATTTCTTGCTATATGGGTTTTTGCTCATTATTGAAGGCCGTACGCTAACATTCACGTCATTTCTTCTCTGGTGGATAGTTGTGTCATTGGCAATCATTCCACATCTCGTTATTCTTATTTGAAAATAAGGCGGGGGTTAATCTAGTATTTTGTTATCTCAATCCTAACCCTTTTCATATCTAGATCTAGATTTGAAAAATAGATAAAAACCAGTAGAAGAACATTTACTCTTAAGTCCAATATCAAAAATAATGCAAAACTTTGTTAAAAAACACAAAATTTTCGAAATTGTGCGAAGTTTGCTAAATTGCCAAATAGTTGAAAATAACGCAAAAGAATTAAGAAAATATGATGTGGCGCTAATACGACTCTTTGCGTATATTGCAATGCTACAACTGTATAGGAAATTTTCAGCATCCTTAGTTAATTGACGTCATATTGAGACAAATCACTGATGCTCAGTTTTTGGATGCTGATAAAGTATATCTGATTTAAGACAAGATAAGCAGGAGTGTTTCCATCTTCTGTTTTTTTTTTGTTAATGCATTTTGTTTGAACATTATCTATTTTTTATAAAAACCAAAAATTTACATTTATGTCATTTTGATCTCTGGTGGATAGTTGCCCTTTGGCGATCATACCCATTTTCCAATTTTTAGATAATAGCACTGAACAATTTGGTTGGTAATACTCATTGGAGCAAAAATAATACCGAGTGGAGAACATGATTTATATTTTAGTTGTAATTGGCTTTGAAATAGCTTTCAGTAAGTGTGAGTACTCTTATTTCTGTTCTTTGTGTCTATTGTTTTTATGTAAGTAAGTTGTGTGCCTTATACCGATCTTTTGAGCCAATTGCAACTGATTTTTACATTTTGTTATTGTGTTGTGCTGTAACACCACTGTCTAGGGTAAGGGTAGGGTTGAGTGTTCACAAACATGTTTGACCACGCCACATTGATCATTTGCCTGTCCCAGGTCAGGAGTCTGTATTTCATTGGTTCTGTCATATTTAATTTCGTAAGTTGTTCTGTTATAACTTATGCCGTTAGTTTTCTCGTTTCAATTGTTTCACATTTTTCATGTCGGGGCCTTTTAAAGCCGACTATACGGTATCGGTTTTTGTCATTGTTGAAGGCTGTACGGTGGCCCATAATTGCTTACATCCACATGATTTGAAATCTGGTGAATAGCTGTCTCATTGGCAATCATACCACTTCCCCTGTTTTTCATATATGGAGATATCGAGCTACATTCAAATTCTGGAAAATTTGGTTAAGTTGTATTTAGAAAGTTTTAATTTTGTAATTTTAAAAGATATTAAGACAAGCAGAGAGAGAGATAGCCAACATTCATTTCCGAAAGAGTTGGTAAAACCACCTAACCTGCATTTTCTAAATTATCTTTTTGGAAAAAAAGATTAAGGTTGCGTATTCTTTAAGATTGTTTTGGTGTGAAAAAAAGTCAGGCAACGAGAATTGAAGTTTTTACTGTTCTGTTATCACAAGGTATGATAACAGAATGTTTTTTTAAAACGTCCGTCGCTGACCTTTTGTATGATTTTTTTTTTAGAAAAAGCAGGATCACACAATATGTATGTAAAGTATATTGATAACTTCCATGAACAAAGTTTAACGATCATGGTACTAAGTATCAACGACACAATGGTTGCCACATGTGGAACAGGAATGGCTTACCCTTCCGAAGTTCCTTTGTTAATACCCGGTTTTAATTGGATTCCTGTTGCTCAATCTTTGGTCTTCTGTTTGATGTTTTGTTATTGTTGTCAGTATGCTTGTCGTTTATTTTTAGCCATTGTGTTGTTTGTTTTTATTGTATTTATAATTTCCAATTGATATCCTCGGTCTCTTTTTTCACCATATCACTTCCGACAAAATGTGCTAAAATAGTCAAAGAGATGCTCTTGGTCATCTTTTTAGACCGTATAGAGATCTCTACGCGTTTCATTGGCTAATTAGTATGGATTGTTAATTTATAGTATATCTAATTTCATATCATGGTTTATTTTTTACAAATAAGTCAGCTATAATTCCCAAATGCTCTATCGTTCGAGAGACCTTTTGCATAGATCGATGTAGTCAGAAAATCCTCATTCTCCGTAAATTCGTTAGGTTCGCCGGGGTTCCACAATGTTTCCATGGTTGCCAACGCAATCATCGTCAGTGACGTCATCTTTTCCGCCCAGCTATTGCCGTGTTCAGCCCTGGTAACTTTGTATTTTCATTTATAACACACAGATACCCTTGATCAATAGTTTGTTTCTATAAATTTAGAACATTTATAAGCTTCTTTTCCAAATCTGAGATTGGTGTGCTTTTTTTTTTTAGTTTACCAAATAAAACCAAATATAAATGCATATTTTAATAAACTACCTAACTAAAATTTAATCAGAACAACAGACACTTTCTATGCAGTTGGAAAAAATAATAGGATTGGTCGGAAAATTTTGGTTTGATTTTTTGACCCAAAAAAATCAAACTTTAGATAATGAGTAATATCTGAAGTTATATAATTCAATTCTCAATTTATTTTAAACCCATAACGAAGATTAATATAGTTGACGTAGATATGTGTTCTAATTAGCATCTGAAAGAGCAGAAAACTTTATGTCATTTGTCAAAATGCTTATACATGTATATGTCTTCAACCTCTTTCTTTTTCTGCTGCTCTATTTTTCATGCAACATGCATATATTCGTTTTAATAGCATTATTATTTCCCCAATGTCAAGATATCTTAAACACGCCGGAAAAGCACAACTCTTTGCAAACCGATATACTAGAATTTCATGTTTATGTTGTTTCTCCATTTTTCTTTAGACATAATACATTTAAAGAAAACTATTAGAAATAAATCTACTATTGTTGCAAGCACCTGCTAAAAGGGTTGACTCTCAAATTTTTCGCAATGTTTTTTGTTGTTGTTGGTAGAAGAGAAGATAGAATGGTCATTCCCATTAACACTACTTCATGACTTCATGACTTCCAGGAGACTTTCATGTTTTCTTTATGGCATAAGGTTGCCTGGACCCAAAGACCCAGGTGGGTAAATTCACGGAACTGCTACAACTGATTCCACATTTGGGGTATGCAGACCCTACTCAATCCCAATTTTAATTCGTCAAAAAAATCCCTACGGCTAAGCTTTTATCTACACTAGGCACACATGATAGGCAATTCCCTTTAAGTTGCCTGGAACAGATAGCCCAGGTGGACAAATTCTCGGAACGTTTGCAACTGAAGTCCAAATTGGATATGGAGACCTTTCCTCCTCCCAACTTTAATTCGTCAAAAAAATTCTCTACGCGGCAAAGCTTTGACCACACCAGGTATAGATGAAAGTCAATGCCCTGAAGGTGCCCGGATTAGATGACCCAGGTGAGAAACTTCACGGAACTACTGCAACTCAGGTTCAAAGTTGTAGACGATCCGTAACTTTATCCACCTGGGTCTTTGGGTCCAGGCAACCTTAGACAATTGCCTATCATTTGTATCTAGTGTGGACAAAAGCTTTGCTGTAGGGACTTTTTTATGAATTAAAGTAGGGAAGGGGTAGGGTCATTATACCCCACCTTTGAACCGTTCCCCGGTTATCGTTCTAATGTTAAACTGAAATAGTTCGTATTGTTGTGATTCTACCCTTGTTTGTTAATTCGAATCAGTGCAAGGGACTTTTCTTTTTGAAAAGCTGTAATAATCTTGGATTTGAACATTTTGCCGGTTAAATTATCTAAAACCTTCATATCAATTCATATCTCGTGCTACTTGTGTATCATTGTCACATGTAACACATTTCCTATTGAAATGTAATAAATAAGTTGCAAGTTTTCAATTGTACCAAATCGAAAACTGTGGATATTTGTTAGCTTTTACTTAAACTTATAATTTTGGATGCAAAATTCTGTACTTGACGTTCCAAAAACGGCATGTTTTTTTCTTCTTTTCTTTTCAAAAGCATATCAGCTTGTGGATTTAATTTCATCTTTACACTAGATCAGTATGGTCTACTTTTATTATTTTTTTCAATATTATAAAGACAAGCCGTTTGTAATCAAAGGTAATCAAAAGGGAAAGGATTAGCTAAAATTAATTTTAAAAATCCTATAAGAGATGCTTGGCTGTCAAGAAAAATGATGTTGTTTTAAATATATATATAAATAAAATATCAAATTTCTCTTTGTGAAAATGTATAGCATTTCGTCTTCCTACTGGAAATGATTGTCATCAGACTTCAAAGGACGTTTCATGTTAATATAAGTCTTCGGTTTTTAGGCGTGATCAGTTTGGCGCGTATTTCTTATCGTTCACTGGATTATTGTTTGCTAGCTTGATACACCTAATTGTTCGCTGGCTTATTGTTCGCTAACTTGAGTCTGGTTATAAGACATCAGAAACGTCAATCAGAAAACGGAATAGGTATTCCTTTCTGACGATATTGTGCTCCAGTTACTTCTCCTGCTAATTCACCTGTAACTTCACTTGCTGAATCACCAGTAACTTCACCTGCTATTTCACCAGTTACTTCACTTGCTGAATCACCAGTTAGTAAAGCACCCCCTGCAGCTATTGCAATATCCAAGCTACCACAGTCAAGCACAATGGTAATGTGTTTCAAAGTTGGAGACAATGTTTGTATTGCAAGATGCAAGTCTTGTGATTGTGCAACTGTGGATAATGTATGGAGTTCTCGTGTAGACATTACATACCTAAAAAAAGCTGGATCTAAGCTTACTCAATGGAAACTAGGAAGTGGTAGACTTTACAAAGACAGTGTACATGTGAACAGTATTTTTCATTGCTTGGGCAAAACAGAAGAAGTAGATGGTCAGATGGTGAAGACCATAAAGAAAAAAATAGTCACCTTTTTGCATAGACACTGTGGTTAATGCATGTATAGCTCAGTTACTTTAACATCATGAAACATAAATTACCTTATTTTACTGTTCTTGAAGTATTATTTTCATATTTTATTAGTATTTATATAAATATAAATTGACAGTGCTTCATAGGCCTTTGAGAGCTAGCTGATTGGTTTTTTTTTATATATTTATGTAAAACTGTTATAACGGTTTCACTATAAATGAATTATATATATAGTAAAAACATATATTATGACAGTTTGTCATCTGGAAGGACGAGAAAGTTTTGTTAAATCATGTTACATGTATTTTGTTATTTCTTTTTTTTTCTGTTTCTAAACTATATCAGTTTTCGTTAGATCGATTTTAAGTAAACTATTTCTTTATGTATTTTAGTTTAGATCAGTTAATAAAGGTCAATTCAAAGAGTTCACACTTGACTTAATCAATCTAAAGACAACTAATCTAGTTTAAATTAATCAATAAAACAAGTTAAGCTGTTAATAACAGATTTACGTATTATTATCTACACTTACACTTCCAATACAAATAGTCTGCATTTAATTGATAAAGGAGAATAACTCTAACTAAACTAGGAAAACTAGTTTTAAACTAGTGTTTAGTAAATTCAAGACAGCCTTAAGCCTGTCTAGAATATATCAAGAAAAATTAAGACGAAATTATGGATGTCAAGAATATATCGAGTCAAATTAAGAAAACTATAGAATGTCGAGAACTTGTCAAGTAAATTCAAAACACAATTTAAACTGTTCAGAATATGTCAAGCCATACTGAGAAAAAAGGAATGTCGTGAACCTGTCGAGATATTTCAAGACAGTATTCAAATGTCGAGAATTTGTCAAGAAATTTTAAGACAGTAATTCAAAACGTCGAGAATATGTCGAGTAATTTTCATACAAATTTAATATAAGTCAGAATTTGTCAAGAAAAATTAAGACATAAGTCATACTTTTTGAAAATGCCGAGTAATAGTTCATGCAAATCGAGACAAAAATTGGTCTTTTCATACGTTTGGACTTTTGTACTACGGTTACGCTTCCGATTTTCAAACTGAAAAGGCCAAAAGTTTTCAAGGTAGACAAGGTTCATTTTTACACGAACAGAAGGCAAAAAACGTGTACAATTCACCTATATGCGAACAAATTGTTGACTCGACTTAGGAATTGGCATATTTGCATTTTTATTTTAGTGGCCAGTATAATCCTATTTTTGATAAAAAATGAGTCCGAAAATAAAATATTTTACACCGAAAAACAAGTGATCAGTATGCGAGAGTTTCTCATTGAAACATATTTGTTAAATTTGGAGGTAGAATTTTCCAGGTTTTCGGCATTCCTATGAGAACAAACTGTGCACCTCTCCTGGCCGACCTTTTTTATTTTCATATGAGTCGGAGTTTCTTCAGTCACTTGTCCAAAACAAGTAGACCAAAGAAGCTAGATCATTTAATTTCACTTACAGGTGTATTGGTGATGTTCTTTCCATTAACAATCCAAACTTTTCTGATTGGATCCCATTAATATATCCTCCTGAACTAGAGATTAAAGAAACCACAGATACAGCTTCCTTCGTCTCATTTATAGACATTTACCTCGGATTTGACAAAAGCGGTCACCTTAGTACTAGAATCTATGACAAACGAGACGATTTCTATTTTGAAATTTAAATTTTCCTCACCTTAGCAACAATATATCAATTTCATCGGCGTATGGAATATACATTTCTCAACTCTTACGAAATCCAAGAGCTTGCAGCTGCTACTCAAACTCTGTAAAACGTCATCTTTTATTTGTCTTCGTGCTATTATGATTATTTTGGTCGTACGGCTTTTGACGGTACAAGGTATTTGTGCATCCCTTTTTTACGTTTTTTTAGGGACGTTTCTGGTGCAGGTAGGTCTTGAGGCGCGAGTCGGACGCAAGATGTTTTAACAGTGTTGTTTCCATTTTTCATATCCTTGTATTTATATTTTACTTAATTTGTGCTTTATCGAGAAAGTCTTAACTATATACGGTATGTACTACACTTTGTCAATTTACTACCTACTAAAAAAAAAATTTTTTTTTTTTACCTCATTTTTAAATTTACTATCAACTGCAACTGTTTTTTGTTAGATTTATTTGTATGTTTTGGTCAGTTGTGTTGTATGTCTGGGATGTATGTTTACACAGTTTTTGCCGCAATTTTGTCAATATAACGGAATTATAACCAACAGTTACTGTCATACAAGTAGGAGGTTTTGCTAGCTATAAATAAAGGCAACAGTAGTATACCGCTGTTCGAAAACCGGATTTAACCCTATATTTTCGTTGGAAAATACCTGTACCGAGTCAGGAATATTACAGTTGTCCGCTCGTTTTATTGGTTGATAACGTTAGATTTTTTCAGCGTTTGTGGACTTCCCCTTTTTTAATTAACCTTGGAGTTCCGGGTTTTTTTAAAAACTTTTTTATATTGCTGTAATGGTACAATAGGCTTACAATTCAATGTGTTAACTTAACACCACACGATGCGATGTTGAAAGTACATGATGTTAAACTAATATAGCACGATGGGTTTTCATTATTATGTCAAGATGGGCTAACCATACAATATGCTCACTTAAAACTACACGACGTACAGTTGGAAGTTTATGATGTTGAGCGAAGAAAGCACGTCGTATATTATTATAATCTGACATTGTCACGATAGGGTTAGCATACAATATACTCATTGAAACTACATAACGTACAGTTGAAAGTACATGATGTTCACATTAGGCAGCAAAATGCATAGCATGACTAGACTGGTATTAAGTTGAAATATCGTTATTTTAAGTTTGAATTATATTAGTTTGCAACAGTATGGTGCTGCCTTGCAAGTTGGGTAAGCCTATCGTAACATTACAGCAATATAAAAAAGTAAAACAAAAATACTGAACTCCAATGTAAATTCAAAAATGGAAAGTCCTTAATAATAAAGCTGACAAAATCAAAAACGTTATCAACCAATGGAAGAGTGGAAAACAACTGTCAGATTCCTGACTCGAAACAGGCATTTTCCGACGAAAATGGTGGGTTACACCTGGTTTTATAGTTAAACCTCCCACTTATATGACAGTTTTGTTTATTTTTCCGTTATATTTACAAAACTGGGTGAGCAATCCAAACAGATATAATAGGTTAATGTGACAATAATTAGGATCCAGCAGCAAAAACTGTATAAACATACATCACAGACATATATAACACAACTGACTAAACAATTCAAACAAACATACAAATAAATCTAACATAGACGGCAACAAAACAGTTGCAATTGATAGTACATTTTTGTAGTTGATAGTTCATTGACAAAGACGCCGAAAAAAGGTTTTGTAGTTGATAGTACATACCATATATAGTATACACTTTCTCGATAAAGTACAAATGAAGTAAAATATAAATATAACGGTAAAAAAAAATGGAAATAACGCTGTAAAAATCTCTTGCGTCCGAATCGCACCCCAGGACCCGCCTGCACTACCAGAAACGCCCAAAGTCAAAAACACGATAGCAGGATACATACCCTGACACTTCAAATGTCAAACATAATAGGTCGGAGACAAAAAAAACTTAAAGTTAATAAAAAGATATACAACTTCATCACCTTGAAACTATAACTCATGACCATTTCGTATCATTTGCAAAATAGACACTGACTATTTATCTATCATGTCTTAATACTTTCGGATCAACTTTTAAAACTTAAACTTTACGACAAAAGAGATGATTTCAGTTTTCCAATAGTGGAGTTTTCCTTTCTATGTAGCAACAGTCCTACGTATGGAGTATATATCTCCCAGTTGATTCGATATTCCAGAGCCTGCATTTCCTTGATAGAGGGTTGCTGCTTACAAGTATAAGGAAGCTATTAAAACAGGAGTTCCAAGTTGTGAGGTTGAATCATCCCTTTGAAAATTTTACGGACACCATTAAGAGTTGGTTGACCGTAATGGAATATCTGTTTCACATATGACGATGTATATCATATGTTCAATTTGTCGTAACCACAATCTCGTCTTTTCCTCGAATGTGACCTATCGAATAAGATGTATCACCAGGTTTGTACTTAAAGAGAGGCGAAAGATACCAAAAGGACATTCAAACTCATAAATCGAAAATAAACCGATAACGACATGGCAAAAAAAGAAAAAGACAAAAAGAAAAACAACAATATACAAAACACAACATAGAAGACTGAGCAACATGAACCCCACCAAAACATTACATGAGCAACATGACGGTTGCCACATGTGGAGCAGGACATGCTTACTCTTTCATGAATCCTGAGATCACCACCGGTTTTTTGTGGGATTCGTGTTGCCCAGTCTTTAGTTTTCTTTGTGGTGTTTTGTTTATTGTTGTTTGGATTTTGGTCGTTTTTTCGTTTTTTGCCATGGTAATGTGAGTTTGTTTTCGACTATGAGTTTGATTATCCCTTTGGTATATTTCGCCTCTCATTTAAACAACATGAATGTGAAGTATTTCTTTGTGTAATTCGTTGTGGTTTGTATTTTGGTATTTACAGATTAAAAAAAGACCCTCTTAAAGATACAGTGAAATAAAAGACTAAATACGAATTTTAATAACAATGTTTATTCTAATAACAAGTAAATACAATAGACACAACTGGGGTTGCTTATTAATACTTCAGGCATCCGATAAATGTACATCTGTTATTTAATATGCTGATCCTACAAAATAAATCTTATATTAGTAAATCTTATTATAAATGTCTAAAAATACAGCACATTATGCATACACTTTAAACAAAAAATTAATTAATATTTTTAAACATAATTTTTGTATTACTGATCATGTGAGGTATTTTTAAAATAATATTTTTACTTATTATTTTTGTATTTCCAATAATGTGGACCATTTCAAATAAAGTTACTTATTCAATTGTATTGTGAAAGTTCTTCAATGTGAATTTTACGAAAAAAATTCGCTATATTGTCATTTACACCCATGCATAGCACTATATTAACTTTTTATCAATTTATATAAAACTTTTGAGTTATATTTTTAGGTACATTGTGGACTGTTTTTATATTCACGTTTCACTTTCATCATCACACCAACTTTGACCCCGAGAGCGAGACAAATAAAAGATGCATTGCAATAGGCTTTTGTTTCTTAACATGTAATTATACAAAAAAGAGTTTTAATAATAGCTAGGCTTAAATCGAAACAATTGATCAAATGCCTAAAGATGGCTCAAAACTGCAATTTACATAGATTTCCACAAAATTCGAGTTAATATCCAGAAAACGTCATTCTTAAATGTAACCTAATTTTATTGGGAATACATTTGCCCTTCTATACATGTATATATGTTTTTTTCAGATACAATTTTACTCATTTTGGATAAAGATGTTTTCGAAACTAAATTTTACAAAAACTTGTAAAATTGGTAACATTGTTCTAAACAGCTATATAAGTTACACGGGTAATTTTGATCTTAAGGTAATGTGTAAATATATAAAATTGCTGAAAACGTTTACAGTATATTATATAAACTCTTTGATATTCGAATGTCCGGTAAGTTTTAATAAGTTCCTGATTTCGTCCCATTGGGTGGCAATTTTTTATTTTGTTATTTTTGAAATGTTATTTCAAAAAGCTAACCTTTTCCAACAGCACTGCCGCCGAATCCACTTCTTATACTTCCTTGAAGAGCACCTGAAAAAAAATATAAAACTAACTATCATAGAAATACAACATCGCGTAGTAAAACTATGTTTCATACAACAGATAATTAGATAAAAATTTCAGGCTTATAATTGATACGCCAGTCCATCTACTCCTAATTGGCGATCGCGTCAAAATAGTTCATTTAAAATGGGTAGGCTAAACCAATAACATGGTTGATTAGCATTTTAGCCTTCCCCTTAAAAAGTTCAAAGCACTTAAAAAATAAACTGTTTGATATCACTGATAATATGAAGCATTGAATTGTATAAATTTATTTTATTTAGTTTTAAATATGTTGATTACATGTTTACCCTTATGACGACTTAGAATACTGACCTGAAAGGCTTGCACTTCCAAGTCCTCCTGCACCCCCTCCTACTCCACCTCCTATTCCACCGGAAAGTCCACCACTTAATCCCCCGGATAGTCCTCCACCTAAACCACCTGCTCCTCCGATACTTCCACTTCTTGTAACGAATCCACTGCCAAATTGTCCAGCAAATCCGCTGCTAGCACCTCCAGTTCCGAATCCAGTTCTACCAACAGAACCAGCAAATCCACCGTCAAATTGTCCAGCAAAGTTAGATCCAGCACCACCAGTAAATCCACCACCTACTCCACCACCAATTGCACCACTGATTCCACCACTTAATCTTGCTCCTAAGGTGTTGGCAGTGATAGTTTGTTGTAGAGCAGATATATAGGAAATCAATCTAAGGTAGGCACTAATGCTAATGGAGATAGATCTGCCGGCACCAGCACCTCCAATTCCACCTCCCAAATTTCCACTAAGAGCACCGGCCAGAGAACCTGATATGCCACTGCTGCCAATACCGCCTCCTAGACTACCTCCCAAATTTCCACTTAAAGCAGCGTTGAGAGAACTTGACAGTCCACTGCCGCCGAGCCCACCTCCTAGACTACCTCCCAAATTTCCACTTAAAGCAGCGTTGAGAGAATTAGATATTCCACTGGTGCCAAAGCCACTTCCGATACTACCACCCAAGTTTCCACTTAAAGCAGCATTGAGAGAACTAGATAGTCCACTGCCGCCAAGCCCTCCTCCTAGACTACCTCCCAAATTTCCACTTAAAGCAGCGTTGAGAGAATTAGAAATACCACTGCCGCCAATTCCACTTCCAATGCCACCGCCCAAGTTTCCACTTAAAGCACCACTGAGAGAACTAGAAATTCCGCTGCCACCAATTCCACTTCCGAAGCGATTTCCCAAATTTCCCCCAATAGATCCATCAAGTGCTCCACTAATTGAACCACTTACTGAAATAATTCATACAAGTATATGTAATGATAGCAAAAACAAATGATAAATTTAGTTGTACAACGATATTCTATTAAATAACATTTTTCTAGTAAACTTTTCCGGCACTTGTTCTGACTTACTTTTGTTATCGACATAGTGAATTGAATAAAAACAATGTTTTTATATTATCCTTTCCGTACTAAGTCTTTTACAGACAAGACAGCTATTAAAATTAAAATTAGGAATAGGAAAATCTGAGTAATTGTTGTTAGCAGCTAACATCCTAATTCAGTGAAATTTCTAGCTACACAGGCAAGGTAAGCATTGTTTCGTTATATTCAAAGCATGTGTTGGGAGAGACCCAAACTCTTTACACGTTTAGCAATCCTTGTAACAACTGACTGAGTTATCCATTATTTCCCATGGGCAGTTGCAAGGCAAAAGTGCCGGTCGGCTCATTTTCAGAATATACCACTTTGGTGTATATGTTTATTGATCTCTTACTGTATGTGAATGAAATATTAGCCACTTGATGACAAACAAACCAAAATCAGTCGTAATACTATTCTTCATAATAATGAATTAAGCCTTAGATCGAATGAAAAAGTTGATAATTGTATCATAACAAATTATATTATCATGTTTTCATAAAGAAATAAAGAAAAAGAACAATACTGTATGTCCACCATAATGTTTATAACGATACTATAATTTACATCGTGTTAATGGAATCATTGCAAAAAAAAATTAATCAGAACTTGAAAAGTGAAACCTCTTTTAAATATGTGTTTTGTTACGTCAAATAAAGCGAAAATCACATTCTATAAATACAGACCTCCTCCTCTACCGCCGCCAAATTTGGGTACAGCATTAGCAAAGGAAAAAGTCACTAACAGAACGGCATAGGTAATCAAAGTATTCATCCTGACTGAAAATAATTTAAATATATTAATAAACATCTGCAAAAAAGGTATAAATAAGTGTCGTAGTAACATAATATTCAAGGTTTGTAAATATAAAAAAAATCATTGCAAAGTAATAAGTTTCATATTAATTTGTCTTATAATCAAACGATTTTTTTGATAAATTTGAAGCTATTAGATAGTTGATATTTACTCGAGCTTATAACTGTTAAGTTGAAAAATGTTATACCTGGTTTTCTTTCTCTCGATGACTTTGGTAACTGGTGAATTATTGGTATGTGTAACTGATCAGGAATTGTTCTTATTTATACGGCTGTGTAAACGTGCTTTACGTATTTTGTCGCGAGCATTACATTTGACCTTTGTATATGAACATTGATGTTTTCCAATAAAGTTTGAAGTTTAGTACACTTTCATTCTCTATTCTTAACACTTAACTGTAAAATTCGTGTTTTACATGATTTTAAACCACACTATAAATTTGCCTCTGCTTACATGACAATTTATTGACAAATATGAATCAGACATTTTATTTGTCATTTAACACATTTCCTTAAAAAGTCTGGAATATTACGTAATATGGTCATTTATTCATTGTAATACAATGTTAAATTAGAATTAATATGTGACGGCGATTTTTATTGGTCTTCGTCATATATTTTGAAGTGGTAGATTCCAATGTCTACCGGTCTGTAACTAAGGTTAGCCGCCATTTTGAATTCCGAAATTTTTGTGTTTGTCATATCTTCAAAAGTAAACCAAAAAATCACATGTTTTACCTAAAAATCCATTTTTGTTAAAATTTTCATAATTCTGAGGCGTATGCAAAGGCTAAAAACACCGGATGTATTTGTTTGAATAGATGAAAAAAAACGCATCCATGATACCAAGTTTATAATTTTGTACGTCAGACGCGCGTTTCGTCTATAAAAGACACATCAGTGATTCTCGAATGAAAAAAGTTTAAAGACCAAATAAAGTACGATAATTAAAGTGCATAAGAAGAGTACCTATGACGTCACGATATTTAGATGCCAAAGACAAGATTCGATGAATTGTATATTTATAACAATGTAAAGCCAAAACAATAATTAAAATGGAACGTATTAAGTTTCAATAGAATGGATATAACCATTTTGTGTTTTAAGCTTGGCCTACGTAGAACTTCTATATCGCAAATAAACGTTTGCGTTTACTCAATTTGCAATTTTGAACACGTTCTAAGTAGGCTAAACTTACAGTACAATTCATTTATCACCTATTTTATAGACAAAATAAGTACTGGTTAACTATGGAGCTGAAAGGCGTTAAATATTCAATGCAGTTGTGTTGTGTTATACTATATTTTGGAAGGGGACACTATTTTTTTTTATAAATTGCCCGGTAATTATTTCTAATAAACAAATTAGATTAGGGAAGAATGTCCTATTCTTTTATTTATTGTATTTATCATAAAAGGAAAAGGTATTGTTTCATTTTGAAAAAAATGTTTGTCCTAAGTTAGAGCCATTATTTAAAAATTGTATGTTGATTAGTAGGGAAATTGCTTCATAGAGGGAAAAACAATGCTTTTTGAGGAGTCCAAAATGGCGAAAAAGTATATTTATATTTTTTTTATAAAGTCTTATCTGCATGAAAGGGAGGCAAAGGTGGAAAGGAGAAAATGAATATTCTGACTGGCAATGACTCACAATAAATAATTTTGCCCCCGACAAGTCAAACATAAATGTTGAATGTTCTGTCCAACAAAATGCAGGAAATAGTTGTGTACAAGAATGAAAATAAATATTCGTGAGGCAAGGCGAGTAAAATAAATAAGTTGTACTCCGAATAATTGAAAATTAATATTCAATCCGAAACAAATCCTGCTGGAACCTCCCCTTCTTAGATAATTCGGCCATTTTGAAGAGAAAATAGTGGGTTGGGTTTGTTTGTTCTTAAATAAGTTCCATATGTATTAACTGGCCTCTCAACTCTTCAAAGGGGCACTAGCTACGATTTAGACAAAAATTTAAATTTCGAATCTTTTTGCTTCAAGTATTAATAAAAGCGGAATTTTGAAACAATATTTCGCTATTAGCAGTCAAACTTAGCTCAAAAACATTGCTGATGTATTATTCACTTGCAAGTAAATAATTCGACCTGGTGTGAATCCGTTTTAATGTGAACTTCAATTTAACCTTTAGCTGTAAATGGATTCCACATGTACTTGGCATGCACAGCTATTAATGGGAAAAGAATGTCAACACTGAAATGAAACAAAGGTGAACCATTTCGTTGACTGATTAGTTCCACAAAATACATTCTTATACAGGTAAAAACGATGATTAACTTATTCTTTGAACCTATAACATGAAATCAAACAGAGCCGGAAAAATCCAATTGCACGTGGTCTCTATCTATTCATATTTATATTTATGTTTCTATCGGGTTATATGACCGTCGGCAGTCTTCAGTGGTCGTCTCGATGGTTAATTAGATAGCGTCTAGACTAAAAAACATATATATCTGTATAAGGAAATGCCTATACCAAGTCAGGAATATAACAGTTGTTTTCCATTCGTTTGATGTGTATGAGCTTTTGATTTTGCCATTTGTGTAAGGACTTTCCGTTATGAAAGTTTCCTTGGAGTTCGGTATTTTTGTTACTTTACTTTATACACACGAAATGCTGATATATATTATCAAGTCCATGCATTGTTAATTGTTTATATAAGACTTATTTTAATTTGGATATACGTTTTAGTATGTTATAAATCAAATATGAGAATTTGAGTCAATTCGGCGAATATGAATTTGACAGCTAATGCCCTTTAAAAGAATACTTTTAAGCATTTGATTGAGAAAATTCATTATGAAATATGGCTGACAAGGCATAATAATTGACCTGGAAACCGGAACAATAGTTTGATGATAAAATCAAAAAACTTGATTTGTAGCTCTCTTATAGTCTACTTTATCGAAATAGATAATTATTTTTTGCCTTTTTCAACATGGCTGCCACGTTTAAAAAATCTGTAATTTTTGTTATATCATATTTGTAAAATAATTTCAAAAAATCAAGAGATCTACCTCATTCACATTCTTATAATGGATATATTTTTATGATTTAACTGTAACTTTTCTTCTGGAGACTGTTCCGCGTTTCTTTCTTGTTTCACTTTAAGACTGTGGCCGTAATAGACATTACATCCACTTCATTTGAACTTTGGTGGTTAGTTGTCTCATTGGCAATCATACCTCATCTCCTTATTTCTATATTAAAGACGACATCTCTTCGCAAATACCTTTACGCGAAAGATTTGATACGAGGTAAAATAACATTATTATCATTATCGTCATAGGTTCTTGATGGTCCTGGTGGTTTTAAATTTTCCAACGATGCACCGTCTATTATCAGCAAGTTTGACACTGGTTTTCTTTCTGGTATATCTATAGCATCTTCTAATATAGGCACCAATTTAGATTTTACCACAAAATTAAGGGAACCAATTTCTGAAAATGAGAGATGAATAACCTAATAAATAGGTTGCAATCATTTTTAAAACTACCAAGTTTTGATTTTGCATCACTGGTATCAGAATTTTTCTTGCGACTAAAAAGAGCATACTTGTCCCAAGTCAGGAGCCTATAGATCAGTTGTTGTCGTTGGTTCTTGCTTGTCATATTTGTTTTTCGTTAATTGTTTTGTTATAAATTAGTTCGTTAGTTTTCTCAATTGAATTGTTTCATATTTTTCATGTCGGGACCTTTTATAGCCGACCATGCGGTATGGGTTTTTCTCATTGTTGAAAGCCGTACGGTTGCCTATAATTGCTTACATCCACTTCAATTGAACTTTGGTGGATAATTGTCTCACTGGCAATCATACCACATCTCCTTATTTCTATATTGTTTTTTCTTCAACTGTTCATATAAAAGTGATTTCTCTCGATTATTCAGACAAACCATAAAACCCCGGTATTGAATATTCACTGTGTCTGCTATTTGTGCTATCTTTTCGGCTACTTCAGAATCAATAACATATTTTGTATCTAACGCATGCAAGTCGGTTGACTTTTTTCAAAGTGATTACCAATTTCTAAAAGAAAGACTTGTAGCCTGTTCGTTTTGTCAAACAATCTTTCTAGGCTGCATGTGTTTTCCTTTTTTTATTTGAACCTTTCCATAGGCATAAATTTATCAACAAGTCTACTTTCATCATCCATCGCCTAAGAGCTGAAGGATCTTCTGTTTAACCGATAGCACATCTATTCCCTTTCACGAGTGCGTTTTTTTTGTTCATGAGGTTGTTCAATAGCGATGTTAGAATAAGTGCTAGCACTTTATCGAACAGTAAAATCGCAAAAGTGGACAGGAAGCCAACGACCACAATTAACCAAATCGAAGACAAAGAAATAGTGAATGAAAATGGACAGTGAATTCATAAAACTTGAAATCATATTCTCTATATGATCTTACAAAACAAAGGAAAAGCAGCTCGTAATTTAAGATTGTGCCCCAAACGCGAAACTTGGGAATTTGTTTTTAACGTTTTGAGCAACAAGTCAGAATGTCATCAATAGAAGCGGCATCGTTATTGTCAATTTTAAATTGATATGCCCTTTTAATCAATTGAAAGAGCCAGCATGCTGTTATTTAATAAGCATGCCTTGACTTTCAAAACTGTAAGAAAGGATTCGACATCTGCTTCTGTCAATGCTGACACCCAACCTTTATCTTTATGTAAATCACCTAGAATTTAAAGCTGCTATTTCAATATGAAGTCCACAAAATATAACAATGAATTTGTATTCTCTGAAAATATCAGGCCATTGCATTGGATTTGTTTTGCAAGATCGAAGTCAGGTTGGTTACAAACCATAACAGTTGTTTGTGTTGGATTTAAAAAATAAATTCTAACTTCTTTCACTTTATCCTTAGCATGTTTTATAGTTGCCACTGAATGGACCTGATATTGTAGCAATGGCAGTAATAATGTAATGCTAATTTCAACTTGTTGTTCGTTCTGTTTGGATGAATGTTTCGACGACCATGACACAGTTTAAACATCTAACACCTCATCAGTCAAACTAACATACTGTTACCATTCATATTCAGAACAAAGGTTTCGAACAAGACAGTCTTGATATGGAACTGTGAGATATGTCTGTAAAGTAGGCGGTATTGGTTTATTTTTTTTAAAGGCGGGTTTAACATTGTATGACTCGGGGAGGCTTGAAAGGTTTTTGGATTTGGGCTTCTGTACTTGAAATGTGATGTCACTTTTGGAACTAACTACAGCTGAGTAAGGATGCTGAAATACAGATATGCCTGTGCCGAGGAAAGAAGACAATGCTGTTAAAGCGGAAGTATTATGACCTATGTTGTCAACAGCAAAATTTGTAAGCATACCTATCGTAATATTGATGGACAGACAACACTTTCTGCTATATGGATTTTGATCGCTAACGCACAAAGCCGCGTGGAAATTTCTAAAAATCTAAATCTAAATCATGTGAAATGCATTTTACATGCTGAAACAATGAAGCAATGAGTTGTCGTTTTCTGTTTCTGGCGTACAATATTAGACCTACGTATACGAAAAATGGTGGCTCGCGATGTACTGAATGTTTGTGCTGTTGACCTGATTCCTCCTTGCTTATTGTGGCTGTTGTAATACAACAATTGAGCGATAACAGGGTAAGATTTTGTGAAATCGTTTTCTAGTTAGGATTCAATGTCCAGCCTTTGCTTAATGATTGACCGACACTTTATCGAAATGACCAGATATCTTTATTTCGTGTTGTGAAATTTGCTTCCGAACTATATTAACTGCTTTACCAATGTGCTTTGCAACTGAAAAATCACATGCTTAAATTATTGGGGGTCCAACATCCTTTTCAAATACCAAACCATCTCACTTCTCTAATGAAATGCTTTTAGGTCTGAGGTTTTTACAGTTTCATATTTTTATCTAGTTTATTACTATTGATAGAGAAACCAATTTGTTTTAATCTACAGATTCGTGTAACGTACAGAGATCGACAAGTTGGAAACCTATTCCACTTTGACTGTCACGTTGTGTTTCAGTTATGTGTGTAACAGTATGGTCAATTTTACTCTGAGGTTCGTACAAATGTAGTGCCTGGTTCTCTTTACTATATTTTTTGTTTTTGTTTATTTCAAATCTTTATTGTAAAGTGTAGTCAGGCATTCTGCGTAATATTTAGTTCTTGCAGAAAAACATCCCATGCACTTAATTTTTTGACAAATGATTTTCATCTTGCGTTTATGCACACTGATGGCGTCTGGAGTTCACTTACTTGCATGGTCATGGCTTCCCTCAATTCTGAACGAGATGCTTGTCTTCCGCATATGAAACTTTCTATAAATTACACTTCTTTGCCTGATACCACAATAGGAGTCTTCTTAATAAATTTGGATGACACATAGACTCTCCAATTAGTCTCGTCTCGTCCTTGGCCTCTCGCGTTTGGTGTTATTATACATCAACCTAAAAGATTCGTAATAATTTGCTTCATTGTTTGCCAAAGTGCTCTCAATTCAACCCCCATCATCTCCATCTGGAGTTCAGGAATGCTGTTTGAAAGAGTCTTATATCCCAACTTTGACAAATCTATTGGTTTTAGCGTTGTCTTCAGTGCTACATGTTTGTCATCCAGACACAAAAATCACTTCAACCAATCAGTCCTCTGGTTTTCCAAAAGAAAAACAGACAGACGAATCATTTTCAATATTTGCAAATACTTTTCAATATAAAAAAAAAACGCAAAACAAACTGATGAATTTAAGAAATTGAATTGAAAAAACTTTTTGCTGAAGAAAATACAACAAATTGCAATATTGCAAATAATATCACTTGTATAAACTGTAAGGAATGAAAAGCCGAGGGTTTATCCTTTTACCCTATCAAGTAAAACATTTGTTTTATTGGATACAACTACATTTATCAATGTTATTCATACACATGTTTGATCGTTCACCCAGAGTCATCTAACTCATGTGACGCATATACGTAGGACTCAAATGTATGGTGGGTTACAGATCTATGGCAGATTTCAAATCTATGACAAAGATGACGTCACAAATGCCATACAAATCATAGATCAAAGGCAGTTTTTGTTTTCTTCAAATCAATTAATTGCAGATTTTGAAATTGCGTAATATTCCGGGAAAAAGAGTAAACTATAACGTCACAAATATAAATAACGTTATATTACGTCGTGACAACGATGGCGGAACACATAGATTCGAAAACCATTCCAGATGACGGTTTTGTTATTTCGAAGGAAAAGAAAAGGCAAGTTTCCAAGGAAATAAATATTATGTAAAAAAGCGAACTGTTTAGTTCTTGTTTTAAAAACTGCATTTGGTTTGGGACCTTGATTTTGACATATTAGTTGGTTAAATGACTGGGTTAAACAGGTACCATGCACAGAGAATGAAATGCTTATTTTCGCGGGGCACATTATTTCTCTGTTGAAGTATGTATTAATGTATATCGCTACCTCACTTACATAACTGTCATAGATTTCTAATAACTATCTACACTCTTTTCAGCTATGTTTATTTCCTGTACTGTTGGAGAAAAATTTCTTTGAAAGCCACTTGTTTGAGGTAAGTCGTTGGTCAGATATTAACTGAATGGTCCTTTATTTGCAGAAAATCTGCCATAGATTTGGAAATTAGAAAATTTGCCGTATATTTTCTGTCTAAAACATCTGCCATAGATTTGGGATAGCATGACGTCCTATTTACCATAGATTTGGAATCTGCCATAGATCTGGAACCCGCCATGGATGTGTGTCCTACATATATATGTCTAAAATTTTCTTTATTATATAATCTTGAAATGTATCTTAATAAAGCAATGTATGGCCATTCGAAAGATGTATAAGCACACTATTGCTCCGTCAATTCAAATATGACACCATGACCGTGAGCTAACACTGATCCCAAATATATAGTTACACGACAGTAAATTGCACTAGTGTGCTTTGGTGATTTTATTATTTAAAAGACGATCATTCGCTATTCATGTTGGGGCCGAGATATTTTTTGCGGATTGACTAATCATTTTCATGCCGCTACACATGCGTATTATTTTCCGCTTGAAAACTTACTTTCACTTTTGTTCACAACTGCTTCCTGCATTTTGTATGTTCATTTTCGTTCTATCATATGGAAGGTTATATATCTGAAGGTCTTACCTGGCCATGATTCCCCTCCGACCCGCCCCGTCCCGAAAATCAAATGGCCGTCCCCTTATGTGTATTAATGTTCATTAATTAAAGTTTATGTAAGTGTTTATTTCCTTTCAGCTGCCATTTGTTACTTTATCTCTTAATCTTGACTTATTTATTGATGTCTGCAAATTGTTTAACCGCAGTGTTTGATAGTCTACTTTATCTGATAAATCAGGCGTGTCAACCTTGAGGTCACTTCTCCCCAACATCGTCTATAGTTATCAGAAAGTTTATTTAAGAAGCAGTTGAAATTTTGTAAAGGAAATAGATATACATGTTTATTTTTGTAACAACTTTATTCTGTATTTATTGACCCGACATCCACTCCTAACACCTCCGAGATTGTGGTTTGTGCTTTGGCAACATGCTATGAGGGCAATGTAATAATGGATGTTACTCATTCTTTACTTGTCACAAAATTATTACCTGAGTTCTCAGGCAGCCATGAATAAAACGGGTAACTAGGCAGCCCTCTCGTCGGGTGAACGAATCATTTGTTTGTCCATTTGACAGTTCTTTTGGATACATGTGCAAATGTTTTTTTCACTCGAGGTTATCCGTCTCAGGTTGCAAAGTGAGCCCATAACCTCTAAGCATGGGCTGGGCCAGCGCTCAACATGCAGGTATATAATTTTAGTGTAGGTATTAAATATACTTGAGTTACCTATGTTTGACATAGGATGGGCCAGCGCTCAACATGTCACGCGTAGAGAGGTATTATATTTCGAAGTAACACGTGTTCTTCGAATTATGTTTCGAGCTCTTGTCAATACTCTCTATTAAAGGCTCTCTCTGCTATTAAGTTCACATTGTTTGGGGTTTCATTTAATACTCTACGAGTTATGTTTCTGTTAGATGTATACTCAAGCGGCTCATAACTTTCTCCTTATGGTCTAAGTTATTTTAAGTCACAGTAATAAATCTACACTCTATCGTCTATTGCAGTTGCAGCGATAGATGCTCGAATAATGTAAATTTAATTTCTTTATTAAGATATGTATTTTATTTATTTTTTAAATACATATCAATCATACGCATGTTGCCCGTAACGCCAATTTTTTTATAATTTTTATATTTGTATTTTATTTATTGTGTTTTTAATTTGTTATATAAATATATTAAATATTTTTCATTTTTGAGTTATTTTGATTTTTTTCATTGGATTATTATTATTATTATTATTATTATTATTATTATCTTAATTTAAATTACTTCATCAGTCGTTCTGGGTCTGTTTACATAACAGGTTTGATTAATAGCGCGGAGATGCTTCTAACACACATTAAATCTTAAATCAGCTGGGGGAAGGTCATCGTCCGTTCATATCTTTGTTTGAAAGAAACACGGCACATAAACTATATTTTAATTCTAGTTGTGATTCTGAATGGAAGGGGAAGACCTGGATAATGGGGGAAATAGTAAGGGTATATTGGAAAGTGGCGACCCCATTCTGTGGCTGTGTATTTATACATCTGAACCGCAAAATGGACGACCCTCTTTAGAATGGGGTTTGCTGTTGGAATGAGGAATGAGTCGAAATGACCATTTGGTTATAAAATCCAATCAACCTTTGGGGTCTTGATAGAACAAAATGAATATATTGGTGTAAAAACCGGCCTTTTATTTTGTGGCAGCCATCTTTAAAAATGGTAAAAAATCACGGTGGCACACGGCGGTTTTATACTTCATTATAGATGAAGTTTTCATGTGAAAATTCATGATTAAGTGACTAATTCGACTATTTTGCCATTATGTTCATGTTAGCCGCTCCTCTATGCTTAGCATGGAACAGGGGAAACTTTATCACAGGGTCCAGGATAAATCCAAATAATTATGACATCTTGAAAGGCTGTTTTAAATTTGCTTCGATGTCTTCAATGAGGGATCAATAAAGATTAAAATAAAAAAAAAAAAATACTCGGAGCAGACTTGGGGCCTCGGTGGCCGAGTGGTCTAAGTAGTTACTACTGTAATCACTAGCCAGTCAACACTGAGGTTGTGAGTTCGAACCCCGCTCGTGCGGGTGCACTCGACTCCAATCTTAATTGACTAGGATTGTCAGTTTTCCTATCGAAGGTCGGTGTTTTTCTCAGGGCGCTCCGGCTTCCTCCACCAATAAAAACTGGCCGCCACGAAATAGCCCAAAAGCGGTGCTTAAAAGTGGCGTTAAAACACCAAAAATCAATCAATCAATCAATCGGAGCAGACTTCATGGTTGTATCGACTAGGTCAGGGATGAGGAAATAAGATAAATTAAGAATGAATTTCACATTGCATATTATGAATATGCTCTTTGCAACGGACAATGCCCGATGTTGACACACTCTTAGATATATATTTTTTTTCATCTGAGCCTCTGTTCATTTTAAAATGAATTCAAAAATTCCGATTTTATATATTTTCTGAATTATTTTTTTATCTGCTTAAATGAATGAATTACAAAGTAAACAACTTATATTCCTTTATTCGTACATATTAGGTACCTAATACTTACTTTAATTGCTATATTTTTACACATTATGAAATATAAGTGCTGCTGCAAGGTGCTTTTCATTCTGCAAACTAAAAGCATCTATCCGAATACGATCGACTTCTGATAGGTTGTCACTCAAACGTATGCGGGGTCAACAAGCAGACGATCCCGACATAAAACAGATTGTGCAACCATTTACAATTTAAGTTAAGCACAAAAATGCAATATTCGTGTTTTAATAAACAGATAACTTTTAACTATCCTCATTTAATCCACATGCACGTATGTAATTTTTATTTCATCGAAAGACGCTGTTTACGGAATCCGCAATTAATGAGAATATAATGAGTACTGGCGGGTTTATCTCCCCTTACCAAGTGGTAAATAATACTTTGTAAAAATAAATACTCTGATTCAATCACAAAAGTGGAATTCATATTCTGGAATTTTTTATTGACAACATATGTATTGCTTCTTTATGATGTCTTTCTGAACAGGCACAATCCGCGTTCCTATAAAAAAACAACTGTACTCCACTTTTTGCCGACTTTTTTCTTTATTCATATGAGGCAGACTTTAAACAAGTGCTACACAGGAAGAAATTTGAAAAATATGGCTTATCACTAAATTAAACGTTCCGCTATATAAACTATTCAAAAGTTGGTGACTTCATTTAAAATCATATATTTTATGAAATAAAGAATTCCACAGATACAGTTAAGTCTGCCTCATACACCTAGAAATAAGCAATAAGGGTCGGTTGAGAACTACACTTTACAACAAAGGATATGATTCCCCCGAATTTAACTTTCTCTGATCAACACAACGGGTTCCGCTTGACTAGCAGGATCAACTTTCACTTTCCTAGTTTGGCGACTTGTCTAGGGCACTGGGTAGGATTTCGAATGAAAGGCTTCAACGATTTTACGGAACCAGGAGTTCATATCCCGCTACATAAGTTGAAGATCTTACTTTGTTGAGCTATATTTAAAACAAGGTATATGTACATTGCAATGATTGCCCTGTATAGTTCCAGGTTATCAGATGGAGGATATCGTCAGCTTGTTACAGGTGTACACGTATAAAACAGAACATATCTATATGACTGCATGGTAAGTATCATCCTTTTAGACAGACAAAATAGCTTGTCCGCAAAGTGTTCTATCTGCATGTTATTAATCGTCATGTACTGTGTAAAAGCCTTATAAGAAGCCGAGGAATAAAGGCGTCAATCGACAAACGACGGCTATAATTTACAATAGATTGGCTCATGTTACAGAAGTACGTGTTTAAAGCTTGGTTTGCCAAGAGAAGGATACAGACCTTACAATATAACAATTATTATCATATATAAAATATTTATTCGTTTACTGTTATGATGACAGTTTGTGATTAATCTTCATAAAGACCAAATTATTGATCTCGTTTAAGATATTTAATACAATGCATGGAAATATTTTGACAAAATATTATTTAAATAATCAAGTTTTATCTAAATATACCAATGAAATTTATCATTCTGAACTTGCAATTTCTAAATCGACAGAGAAATCGGCTCTTGAACCATAAGAATAACATCTGTTAACAAACTGGATGTTTTCCCCTTTTTTATTGTTACTTTTCCTTACCCAGATGGCGATGATCATTTGTTCTTCCTTATGAAGCGTGCATTTCTCTGCACATGATCGTAGAACGAAATAATGGGCTTATGAGATTCAATGAAAGAAATGTTTTTATTATTTAAAATATTAAACAACAAAGATAAAAATAAAAATAAAAGTAATCACAATTCAAGGTTGTGATTAAAATGTTGTTAATTCGATGTGGTTGTATTTTGATTTTCACTTAATAATGTAGTACGGTCATATCAATAAAACAAAAGACTAAATGCGATTGAATGAAAATGTTTATTCTAATAACAGGTAAATAAAACAGAGGAGAAAATGGGGTTGTTTGTTCATCGACTTCAGGCGTCCGATAAATGTACATCTGTTATTTAGTATGCTGATCCTACAAAACAAAAGTTATATATTAGTATATCTAATTGAAAAATAAGGAACATTGTTCACCCAATTTGAACAAAAATGAATCGTGATATTTTATTTAATAATAATTTGTATCCCTGAGAACGTCAGCTATTTTGAAATTAATAAATTTACTTACATATATGTATCTTAAATAATGTCGGCCGTTTTGACCGAATGTTGGCTTAATTCCTAACAATTGACCTTATGAACATCCGTGTGAATATCCAAACATTGTACAAGAAGGACATTCTTAACCGAAACCTAATTATATTTCAAAAAATATATTCCATTCTATAAATGTATATTTTTTTTGTCAGATACAATTTAATTCAAGTTGGTTAAAGATGTCCTTCGATGCAAAATTTTACAAAAACATATACAACGATTGGTAACATTATCCTCAACAACTGTATACGTAATACGTAATACGGATAACTACATTTTGACAGTCAGGTTATATGTAAATATGTAAAATTGCTGAAAAAGTTTTGATTTAATTATACAGCCTCTTCGATATTCGAATTTCCGATAGGTTTTAATGACTTTCAAATTTTGTACCAGTGAGTGAAAAAATATGGAAATTGGTCCTGTTTCTTAATTATACTGATCATGCTACTATCCTAACAAAGCTTTTTCTTTATTTCTATTTTGTTGACTTTTAAACTTAATTTTAAAGCGCTCACCTTTTCCAACAGCCCTTCCGCCGAATCCACTGCTTACACTTCCTTGGAGAGCACCTGAAATCGACATAATCATTATTAATAAAGTAAATACAATAATCAAAATACAACATCTCTTAGTAATACTTAATGGGAAAATGTTTCATACAACAGGTCGTTGGAAAAAAATAACAGGTTTATAATTAGGTACGCCAGTCGCTTCGTTCCTCGACATAAGACACGATTCAAGGCAGTGTATTTGAAATAAGAAGGCCTAACAAATTACATTGTTAAATAACATTTCATCCCTGACCCTCCCCTTTCCCCCCAACAAAAAAGAAAAGAAAAAATGAAAAGAAAAAGGAAGAACTCTTAGTGAAGTCAGGGTATATAATAGAGTAAATGTCAAGAACAGCACTTATATCGTTCCTACATTACATTACATTGCATTACAAACTATCAAACAATTATATCATAGAGCTCCTCTTTTACATATATTGTTAAATATGGTTTACCTAATGACGACATAGAATACAGACCTGAAAGGCTTGCACTACTAACTCCTCCTGCACCCCCTCCTATACCACTTCCTACTCCCCCAGAAAGTCCACCACTCAATCTCCCGGATAGTCCTCCACTTAAACCACCTGTTCCCCCAATGCCTCCGAAATTTCTACTTTGTGCAACGATTCCACTTCCAAATTGTCCAGAAAATCCGCTGCTTCCAACTCCGGTTCCGAATCCAGTTCTACCAACAGAACCAGCAAATCCACCGTCAAATTGTCCGGCAAAGTTAGATCCAGCCCCACCAGTAAAACCACCACCTACGCCACCACCAATTGCACCACTGATTCCACCACTCAATCCTGCTCCTAAGGTATTGGCAGTAATAGCTTGTTGTAGAGCAGATATATAGGAAATCAATCTGAGGTAGGCACTCATGCTAATGGAGATAGATCTGCCTGCACCAGCACCACCAATTCCACCTCCCAAATTTCCACTTAGAGCACCAGCCAGAGAACCTGATATACCACTGCTGCCTATACCGCCTCCTAGACTACCTCCCAAATTTCCACTTAATGCAGCGGTGAGAGAACTAGACAATCCACTGCCGCCAAGCCCACCTCCTAGACTACCTCCTAAATTTCCAGTTAATGCAGCATTGAGAGAATTAGATACTCCACTGCTGCCAATGCCATTTCCGATGCCACCGCCCAAGTTTCCACTTAAAGCAGCATTGAGAGAACTAGATAGTTCACTACCGCCGAGCCCACCTCCTAGACTACCTCCCAAATTTCCACTTAAAGCAGCGTTGAGAGAATTAGATATTCTACTGCCGGAAAATCCACTTCCGATGCTTCCGCCCAAGTTTCCACTTAGAGCACCACTGAGAGAACTTAAAATTCCACTGCTACCAATTTCATTTCCGAAGCTATTTCCCAAATTTCCGCCAATAGATCCATCAAGTGACCCACTGATGGAACCACTTACTGAAATAATAAATACAAGTGTATAAAAAGGTAGCAAAGACAGTTTGAAATTTAGTTGTATAATAATCTTCTAGTAAACTTTTCTGGCGATTTTTCTGACTCACTTTTGTTATCGAGATAGTATATAGATTTGATGCCATTTTTTTTTATATTTATCCTATTCCCAATAATTTTATTACAGACAAAATAATCATAAAAAAACTAAAACTACAATTATCAATAGGAAAAGCTGGATTTTTGTTAGTAGCGAACATCAAAATTCAGTACCATTTCTTACTACATAAGCAGTCAGCATTTGGACGTTATATCCAAGGCATTTGTTGGGAAAGTGCCATGCTCATTGGACTTGAGGGAATCCTTGCAGTAACTGACTGAGGAATCCGTGATTGCCAAGTTGTAGATTAGAGTCCCGATTAGCTCAATTTTCCGAATCTACCACTTTGATGTATTTTTTTGATGTTCTTGTACTCTATGTGCATAAAATATTAGCCACGAGATGTTAAATAAACCAAAATCAATCCTAATGCCAAGCCACTTTAAGCCCGTCATAATAATGAATCAAGTCTTTGATTCAATGTAAAAAAAATTAATTATCATTTTATAACAAATTAATAGAACCATGTATTTAGTAAGATTTTTTTCCTTTGAACTAAATTGCATCTCTACCATAATGCTTAAAATAATATTTCAAATTTATAAGTGTAAAAGGAAAAGTTGTAAAAATAAAAGAATAATAGGCAAAACCCTTTTAACTATGTCCTTTATTTGATCGGAAAGAGTAAAATAATATTATGTAAACAAAACAAAAACCGACCTCCTCTACCGCCGCCATATGTGGGTACAGCATTAGCAAAGGAAAAAGTAATTAGAAGAACAGCATAGGTAATCAAAGTATTCATCCTGCCTGAAATAAATTAAAAAATATTAATAAACATTTGAGAATAAGTAGAAATAATTGTCGTTGTAATATGTAATTCAAGATTAATTAATAAAAGAACTGCATGCAAAGTAAATATGTTCATATAGATTGGTATTATAATCAAACAATTCGATGAAGGCGAAGACATTAGTATGTTGATATCAGTTAGTTGATACTCGTTCTAATAAGTTTAAAAGTGTTATACCTTGTTTTCTGTCTGTCGATGCCTTTAGTAACTGATGTGTATATCGTTATGTATAAATGATCAGCATTTTTTCACTTTTATACAGCTGCGTGTACGTGCTTTTTGCTTTCTTGCGCAAGCATTAACTCAGACTTTGATTTGTTAAGTAAAATTTGATGTTTAATACACTTATCATTCTTTATTCTTAACACTAAAATTAATCTTTAACATGATTTCAAACCACAATATAAATTTACTTCTGCTTACTTGACAATATACTGACAAATATGAATCAGACATTTTTATTTGCCATTTTACACATTTCCTTAAAAAGTCAAACAATAAGTTGGGATATTACGTAACTTGGTCATTTTGTCATCGTAACACATGTAATTTCAAAATTTGTATGTTATTATTGGTCTTCGTCATATATTTTGAAGGGGTATATTACACGGTCTACTGGTTTGTTACTAAGGTAAGCCGCCATTTTAAATTTTGGAATTTTAGCGTATGTGATTTCTTCAAAAATATATCAAATAAGTCACATGTTGTTTTTTTTCTCTCCAGAAAAAAATTCTTTTTGTAAATATTTATATCATTCTGAGGTGTATGTCTGAATAGGAATTCTAATGCAATCGTTATGTATCAATGGTTCTGATTGGATAACAACAAGAGTAAAATTCTCTATCTACCTGGCTGTAGCTAAGGAAGCCGACATTTTGAATTCTGGAATGTATTGATATGTTAGTTCTTCAATAATAAATTTTTACAAAACTCACATTTTTCACCTACAGATGATTTTTTTTATCTATTTTCGTTACATTCGGAGGTATACAAGAAGCCTGAATACGCCCAGTGTTTACTTTTGACGCCGGAAGCATATAAATGACGTCATCTTGTTTAGTTACCAAAGACGATAACATTATTTTGCGGAATTTTCGTTTTATGAAATTTTATACCGAAAAAATGACTGAAGTAGACTGATTTGTTCATTTTGCATTAGAAAAGAGATAACCGTATTGTATTTGAAGATTAATCTAAGTAAAATTTGGTTTTAAAGTCGCCAATATCCGTTTACCAGCTCCGCTACGCGTCGCCAGATAAACTTAATTTGCGACAGTAAATATTTGACGTAGGCCAAGCTTCAAATACAATAAAGTTATCTCTTCAGTGAACCTCGGACATCACGATGTTTAGATGCCAAAGACAAGAATAAGTTTTGCGGATTTTTTTATTTATAACAATTTGAAACCAAAATAGTAATAAAAGTGGTTGATTAAGCTGCATTACAATGGAGATAACAGCATTGTTTACTATCTCTTTTACTCGTCGCGAGGTAAACTCAATAGGCGACAGTTAAAAATATGTTTTACGTCGGGCAACTTAAATTACAATTCAGCAATGGTAGCAATTGGACTACATTTGTAAATCAGTTGAGCTAAAAAGCATTAGGAGTTTTGGGTCCTCAATGCGCTTCAACTTTGTACTTTATTTTGCCTTTTGGACTTTTTTTTTTCGAGTGTCATTAACAAGTCTTTTGTAGACGAAACGCGCGTCTGGCGTACACAATTTTAAGTCTGATATCTATGAGGAGTTATTGAATATTCATCGTGTATTTGTGTGAACACACATGAGCATCCGTGTGTTTCACGAGAAGTGCCTTGAAGGGAAATTGCTTCATAATGGGAAAACATGCTGACAAACAGTGCTTTTTCTTACTGCAAAATGGCCATTAAGTATATATATATATTTTTTTTAATTTTTTTTCTAATTTTATTACGTCTAAACTTACCTCTCAAAACTTCAAAAGTATAATTTGAGGCATTTAATTGAGAAATATATCATGACAAATGGCTGACAAGGCATGTGGAGCATGGACCAGGAGAAAATTGATCACAGGGTCCAGGATTTGTCCAAATAATTATGACATCTTAAAAGACTATTTGATTTTTAGCCTCGCAACTTCAATGAGGATCGATACAAATTAAAATCGAAACATATTTTTAGCAGACGCCATTATTATCTTGATGCGTGGTAAAAAAAGAATGAATTTCATGGTGAATGTTGTGAACGGGCTTTCGACAACATGCATTGCCAGAAGTTGACACACTATATATTTGTTTCATACGTTTCTCTTTTTATTCAAAACCAAGATAATTTCGTTTTCATTTAAATTATGCAGTATAGTTTCGTTTTGACCACGTGTGTGACATGCTTGGGAAACCAAACTTTAATTTTATTCAGCATCTTTTTTATCAGCTGACAAAAAGTTAACAACTTATATTCGGTAAATCTTAAATATTTATTAGCTGACACTTATTTTCTAAAAAAACAAATTGCTGCTGCAAGGTGCTTTCAATTCAGTTAACAACCAACATCTATCCGTGTGCGATCTTTTTATTGGTTTGCTACCATAAAGTAGCCGGAGTCGAAAAGCAGACAATCCTGGCAAGAAAAACAGCTATTGCAACCAGTTACAATATAATTTAAGCATTGGGTTTCAATAAACAAATTACATCATATCGGTATTTAGGATTTATCCGCACGTACATATGTGATTTTTATTCATCAATTTTATCGATAGATGCGGCTTACGATATTTACCATTGATAAATATATAATGAGGTAATTGCGGGGTTATCTCCCCCTGACCCATACTGCTCCTTACTATAAAATGTAGCTAACCACCTGGCTTACCTTTATGACAAAAATATTGCTGTGACAAAAGACAAAAAGAAAAGACAAAGCTCTCTATAATATCGATTTTGTTTGGAAATCACATTATAGATTTCCTTGATAGAGGGTTGCTGCTCACAAAGAAGCTTTTAAATTAATAGTTCCAAGTGGTGAAGTTGAAATCATCCCTTCGAAAATTTTACGGACACCATCACGAGCTGGAATATTAGTTTCACTGAGACCGACAGATATGTTCCAATCGTCGTAACCACAATGCCGTCCTCCTTTTCCCCAAATGTGACCTACCGAATTATACTTATCACCGGGTTTATACTTACATGAACAACACGACAGGTGCCACATGTGGAGCAGGATCTGCTTACCCTTCTGGAGCACTTGAGATCACCCCCCCCCCCTTGGTCTTTAATCATATTTTAATGTAATCATAAGCGCGCCGATGACTAATTTTGATAGCTAATTACCATCCGATAGTAAGAAAATAAAATGAACAGACAAGTAACTTTTTACATTAATGAGATAAAATTTTCCATATCTACCGTATACATTTCGATTTATTTTTGTTTACAGCACAAAAAGTAAATCTTTTAAATGTTTTTAATATTTGCTTTTTCCGACGGATATGGTGAACAAATTAAAGGTTAACCTAAACTGTAAGGACAATATATAGGTGTACGCTTATTGACCTTTTACTATCTACGATAGGACTAGGTATATACGATGTGTGTATTATTATCTGGCAACAGTCGTGGAAGGCTAGCAGGGCCTTCAGGGCACATCGTGTCAGGTGTGACTGTCAATTCGAATGGATTATAAGACAGAATGTCGAGTTTAATACACAAAGTTAAAATACATATTAAAGGTGGTGGCAAATACAAAAGATCGCCTTGGAATATTAAATTATATTTAGGGTTAACCGAATCACTATTTTGAACATGTATTTCATATACATGTAGGATGAATAAATCCGATGTTATAGAAATGATAAATAATGTTCAAATTTATAAATCTAAAGGAGAAGTTATTAAAATCAAAATGATTTTTTAATTTGATTAGTTTAAAAACGAAAAAAATAATCTTGGGAAAACTAATAATCAAGTGTTATAATAAGAGTATATCATTTACTGATCAAAACAAAGCGCTTTTGATTTACCTCATACAGTTACAAAATGTACGGAAACACTCTTTATCTAAATATTTGAAATCTTGGTATGTGTTACCTGGCCAAAGGGTGTTAAGTCAATATCGGAAACCATCTAAAGTCAACTTTGCCTGTGTAGAATGGAACTGAAAAAAATCATAGTTTGGCTGAAAAGTGTTACTCATATATTATTAAATGCAAGAAACCATTTGTGATTTGTATTTAAGACAGGCTGGAAGAATCGGATTTTCAATGTGCTTTATATCTTGTACCTTTGCAAGACTTGTAATTCATATTCTTCAGTAGGACACATTATTCCCGCTCTAAACAGACAAGAATACTCCTTAATACCGGATAAGCAGTAGTATTTTAAATTTCTGTGGTTTAATACCAAGTTAAAAAAACCACCGAAATTAATTTGATACTCAATATGTTTCTTTGAAAATAAACATATTCTCATTCAGTCTGAAAATAAAATATGAAATCGGTATACAGAACATTCAGAAGTGTGAATGTCATAAAATCTTGTTATATCAGAAAAAGGTTTTGAACGCCATTATAAACGTGAATCTGTATACGTAAGACCTCATGGGACGACACCTTACAATATACAGGTAATATACATGTAGCTCTGTAATACCCGGAAATGTCTAGTTAAATCACTACCTATACAGCATGTACCATGTCAAAGAAATTCTCACGATTGTAAAGCATGACAATTCATAATTTAAGAGGGGTCCAGGATGGGGAGAATGATTTAAATTTTCATCTGTTACTTTCGATAGAAGTGAGTTGATTTTTTAAATTCCCTTTTGGAACAATGCTTTTTATTTTTAGTAAAGTTATTGCGAACCTCATGAAAGTTTTCCACAGTGCAATCTCTATCTGGTCAAGGTATTTAAACTTTTGTAAGTTCACCTGTCATATAAAGTACATACAATAGCTATTGTTCTCTGTGTAGTTTATTCTCTGGGACCTTAAGATTTCTTCTACGAGAAATATATCACTCATTGATTAATTTACCTGAGTAAAAAAAAAATCTTTTAAATAGACGAAAATACATGTGTTATACTCAAAACTGCATGTGATGTTGTATTTATTCAATATTAAAAAGATATTTTCAATTTGTTGAATGTAAACAGTGATTCAAACATTAATAAAACTTGATTTCTGATAAAACTTAAGAATTTGTTTTTTGTGTGTTTGACAAATAAAAATTTGAAAATTATGATGTTCAAATTAAGACCTACTTAAATGTATTCTATAACTAAACAAAAAAAAAAAAAAATGCAAATTTCAATAGGAACATTACTAAAACTTTTGTTAAAAATCAAAGTTTTATGAATAAATCAGTGTTTATATTGAAAAGATTGATAATATATTATCAATTTTAAATAAATACATCATCACAGGCAGTTAATGAGTATAAAAAAAGTATTTTTGTCTATATATAAGAAACATTTTTCATGACTCAGGTAAATTAATCAATGAGTGATAGATTTCTCTTAGAAGAAATTTAAAGGTCCCAGTGAATAAACTACACAGAGAACAATAGCTATTGTATTTATTCAATTGGACAGGTGAACTAACAAAAGTTTAAATACTTGACCATATAGAGATGGCACTGTGGAAAACTTTCATTGGGTTCGCAATAAAATCATAAATTGACTCTACAATTAACCAATGTACACCCCACCCCCTTCCCCCAAAAAGGAAAAAAAAAGATGAACGGTAAGTCACATCAAATTCAAATATTAAAAATATTTTTTTGTTGTTAACCAGATAAATTTATATATTTGTCTCTGAGTTAACCTATAAAAATGACAGAAATAAACTGGAAATATATTTATGGTGTGTACAAGGCAACTGCGGCTATGCACATTTTCTATGAAGTTGAATAACCACTACTAACTGCATGCACATTTTTTTAAATGAATCCTTCCATCATTTCAACCAAGAACGATATTTATATATGAAATGCTATAGTTGGCGAGATTTTATTTTCTACCAGATGTGTGTATTTTTATATTTATATACCAAATGTGTGCATTTTTCCCCCTAAAACATTAGAGGAAATTTTCGTATACCCGTTCCATTATTACAGAAATATGCTATATTTATGCAATTTATATGATTATTTTCTCTCTTATTTTCAACATATATTTTAAATTGTCACCATCTGTAGTTCCGTAACTTTCTATCTGTATAAACCAATGATCGACAAGTGCATACAGTTTTGTACAAGCTGTGTTTAAAAATTTCCATGTTTATTGACAACGAGTGTTTACTGACATTTTTCCAAATTATACCGTAGGAAGTATCTAAATAGATTTTATTTCCTCAAATCTTTAGCTATAATTATTTAGATAAATATGATTCTTTACACCAGTAATGCCATTCATAAACAAGTGGTAGTAAAATTGTATACACGTATGAGTTTAGCAATGACTAGTATTATATCACTGTCGGGCTAAACAAAAAAATGTACAAATGATGTATATTACATCTGATGGTTTTTAAATGGAAAAATCTAAGTTTCCGGTCGTGTACACTGATACGCTCAGCTAAACCTCACAATACCTCTGGCAATAATTCCTTTAGCCATGCTGATGATCAAATTAGAGAAGGACAGACTTGAAAAAATGTATTGCATAAAAGACTTATGACCAAGTTAGATTTTTGAAAAACAATTTTACATGGAACCCCGCTCGTTAATTATGACTTTAAACTTTGAGAGAATCCATAAAAGTAATTGCTTTAAAGTAATTCTCCTTTATATTTACTTGTTTCATAAACTATGAAAAAATATCAGTTTAAACAACGACAGACTATAGTTATTTAAGAAAAAAATAGATGTCCAATCGGCCGACTTTTCCGACTCTTAAACCTTTTTTTAAACATTGTTCCGTATCAAGTTAGTTTAAAAAGTTTTCCGATAGGTAGTATACAACCATGTTTCGTATAATTCTTTTTTAAGGATCCGGGAAACTGTGATTGCTTTTGTCATTACCTTGTCGGGTTAAAAAAAAACGTACGTTTGACAAGTGATTTCGACACTGAATTACGACTACGTGAGTCCCTGCTTGTTTGGTACTTTGTGGTTTATAGATATCACGTGGTTTTTCAATATGGAAGCCGTCAAGATGGCGACATGTAGAGAATTGATAATCTCAAATTAAAATCGATGCTGATCTCTTATATTGGGGAATAAAACGTTAATATTAATGAATTTGTGCTTTTTTATTCACAATGAACATAATATAAATTTTTCATTTTTGTTGCGAAGTTTCCCTTTAAACCAAGAGTTCCACGTGGTGACGTTGAAATCATCCCTTTGTAAATTTTACGGACGCCATCACGTGTTGGTTGACCGTTATGGAATATCTGTTTCACAGATGACGACAAATATGCTGCAATTGTCGTAACCACAATCCCGTCCTTTTCCCCTGAATGTGACCCTCTGATTAGACTTATCACCGGGTTTGTACTAACATGAGCAACACGACGGGTGCCACATGTGGAGCAAGATCTTCTTACCCTTCCAGAGTACCTGAAATTACCCCCAGTTTTTGGTGGGGTTCGTATTGCACAGTCTTTAGTTTTCTATGTTGTGTTTTGTGTACTGTTGTTTGTCTGTTTGTCTTTTTCTTTTTTAGCCATGGCGTTGTTAGTTTATTTCCAACTTATGAGTTTAATTTCCTTTGGTATCTTTTGCCTATCTTTTAAAGAGAGATTGAAAAGTCTGCAGACCACTTTTGTTTCATAAAAAACGAATGGCCAACGAAGGTAAAAATATTTTGTTTCAGGAAGGGGTAAATCATACTTTTTAAAAGTAAACACTCTGATTTAATCACAAAAATGGCAACATTAAAATGCTGGAAAGTTTTATGGACAACATATTTGTTACGTCTTGAAGACTTCTTATCAACAGACAATCTGCATTCTTATAGGGGACAACTGTGCTCATCTTCTTGCTGACCTTTTTCTTTATCCACATGACGCATACTTTTTACCAGAGTTTCTCAGTAATTTATTTAAAAAGCTAGCATAATCTTGTAATTTCATGTGTCGCTATATAGATGATGTCATCTCATAAAGTTTTATTCAAAGGTTGTTTTTGAAATCATATGTTCCAGGAAACAAAGGATTCAACAGATACAGTTATCATAACTTGCATCTAAACATTTGCAATAACGGTCGATAAAGAACTACACTTTAGAACAAAGGAGAAGATTTCCCCGCTTTTTTACTTGCTATTATCAATACGACGGTTTCGCATGACACCTAAAATGACCAGCGGGTTTTAGTAGGGTTTGTGTTTCACTATCTCTAGTTTTTCGAGGAGTGTTTTGAAACTTTTTAGTTGTCTTTTCGTTGTTTCCTTTTGGTATCTCAAATTTCTTTTTTTGAATTGATGCAAAAAGTGAATATGAATTACAGTCTCACTAGAAAAGATTTGACTCACTTTAAAATTATTGTTATGCTGTTACTCATATCTAATAAACTATTTATGACAGCCACGATTTTAAGTTGAGATTATTTTAGCACTTTATGTAGTGTTTCTCTAAATTCGATAAGTTTCCCCCAGAGTCTATAAAAGATATTTAAGAAATAATTTTCAAACGTTCATATCAGACAGATTTTTTGTGGACATATTGAGAATTATTTTGATAGATGTATAATGCTTTCGAATCCTATGGTGTGGCGAAATCAAACTTTCTCCTTTTGAACAATGGAAAACTAACTTAGAATACATATCCATTTTGTTAATCACAGGCTAAAAAATTAAAACGTCCATTCCAAATGAGGACATTCCATGAAAACCTTTCAGGGAAAAGACATGTCTGGACAAATTCAAATGTTAGCTTTTGGTCATTTACCTCTCAACGTATTCGGGTATTGAAATATCCTTTCCTTTTAACTGTTTTCGTTTGAGCGTTTCTTGTGAAGGTTTACCCAGAAAACTGCTATGGAAGTGTTATTTTCATGCCATTTAGACATCAAATGTGTTAAAAAATATGAAACAGCATAAAAGATTCAAGCTCTAATAATGGAAATTTCTATCACTATTTAACTTCAGGTGAAGAAAGCGATTTCGGTTACACTTTTCACATATGCACACGTATAAAGCAGAAACTCATTATTATGACTGCATGGTAAGTATTATCATCTTTTAAGGGGGTACGGTAGTATATCCTGTCCCATATGGATAATGATAGCCTATTTATAATTTTCACCACTTTCTTGTACTGCCCAGGAAACTACATACACAGTTAACTGAAATACATTCTATATAATATTCAGAAATAAATTTGAATATGTATGATAACTGTTTACTTTTTCTTTTTTCTTTATAAACCTAAAGCTACTACTGCATTCAGGTCGTTTATCTTGCAGTAAATACAAAATTTAAAAAAGTTCTTAAAAATTTCATCTTTACTTGTATGTAAAATTATTTCGTACTTTTCTACACATGATTCATTCCTCAGCTTGGTAAAGTATTTTCAATAGATACTTAAGTAGGGTACACAAAAGAGCATTCTTAATTCCGGAATGTAAATACTATTATGCCACCTTCAGACAACAAACAGCTTATCTGCAAAGTATTCATTCTACATGCGATATATCATCATACACTGTGTTACAACCATAGATGAAGCCGACAATCGACTAACAAGGGCTATATTTAGATAAAGCATAGACAGCTTCATGTTACAGAAGTACGAGTTCAAATCTCGCCGAGGGAACAACACATAACTAACAATATAACAGTAATAACTATATATTCATATAATATTTATTCGTTAACTGTAATGATGGGAGTTTGTGATTGATCTAAGTGAAGACCAAATGATCAATCTCGTGTCAGATACTTAAACGTTCCTGATGAAGGTAAATCCAGAAAAGCGCTTCGGACGCATGAAATTTATGACGTGTTGTTTTCATTTTTTTTTTAACAATGCATGAAAAAAGACACAATATTCTCTAAATAATCCAGTTGTTTCTAAATATACCAATTCAAATTATCATTCTGAGCTTGCAATTTCTAAATCAAAACCGATCGCTGCTTTTAAACCTTAAACATATAATTTGTTACGCTAATTACCGGGGAAACTTTTCTTCTTTTTCTTATTGTTAATTTTCCTTACATAGATGCCGTTGTTCATTTGCTCTTCCTTATTAAGCGGGCATTTCTCTGCACATGATCGTAGAACAAATAAAAGGCTATCTCAGATTCAATGAAAGTAATGTTTCTATTAGTTAAATTTTTGAACAACAAGGGATGAGAATAAAGATAAATTAATCAGGAACAAGACTAAATACGATTGAATAAAAAAGTTTATTCTAATAACAAGTAAATACAACAAAAGAAAAAATGTGGTTGTTTGTTCATCGACTTCAGGCGTTCGATAAATGTACATCTGTTATTTAATATGCTGATCCTACAAAAAAAATTACATATTATTATATCCAATGGGAAAATTAAGAAAATTGTTCACACAATTTAAACAAAAATGAATCGTGATGTTCCATTTAATAATAATTTGTATTCCTGATATTGTGAGCTATTAACAAAATTAATAAATTTACTTATCATATTTGTATCTTTAATAATGTGGGCAGTTTTGACCGAATGTTGGCTTAATTTCTAACAACTGACCTAATAAACATTCAAACATTGTATAAGGACGACATTCTTAACCGATACCTAATTATATTTAAAAACCAAAAATGTCCATTCTATAAATGTATATATAATTTTTCAGGTACAATTTAAATCATTTTGGTTGAAGATGTCCTTCGATGGAAAATTTTACAAAAACATGTTAAAAAAATTGGTAACATTGTCCTCAGCATAACGTAATACGGATAACTACATTTTGATTGTCAGGTTATATGTGAATATGTAAAAATACTAAAAAAGTTTCGAGTTAATTATAAAGACTATTCGATATTCGAATTTCCAGTAGGTTTTAAGATTTTCGGATTTTGTCCCAATGAGTGAAAAAAAATAGAGGAAAAAGTACTGATCATGCTACTATTATCTAACAAAGATTTTTCTTTATTTCTTTTTGTTGTTTTTAAAATTAATTTCAAAAAGCTCACCTTTTCCAACAGACCCTCCACCGAATCCACTTCTTATACTTCCTTGGAGACCACCTGAAATCGACGTATTCTTTATTAATAAAGTAATGACTATAATGAAAAACAACATCTCTTAGTAATGCAATCGGAAAAATGTTTTAATACAACAGACCATTGAATAAAAATACCAGGCTTATAAGTGTTTCTCGTTTCTCGTTTTTTTATATAGATTAGACCGTTGGTATTCCGGTTTGAATTGTTTTACACTAGTCATTTTGGGGCCCTTTATAGCTTGCTGTTCTGTGTGAGCCAAGGCTCCGTGTTGAAGGCCGTACTTTGACCTATAATTGTTTACTTTTTACACACATTGTGGCTTGGTTGGAGAGTTGTCTCATTGGCACTTATACCACATCTTCTTATTAATACTATAATTAGGTACGCCAGTCGCTTCGGTCCTCAACATAAGACTCTATTCAAAACAGTGTATTTAAAATTAGAAGGCCTAACAAACTACATGATTGAATATCATTTCAACCCTGGTCCAAACCCCAATAAAAAAAAATAAAAAGGTAAAAGAAAGAAGGGAGAATTCTTAGTGAAGTCAGTGTATATAAAAAGAGTAAATGTCAAGAACAGCACTTATAGATAGATATGACTTATATCGTTCCTACATATCAAGCATTGCATTGCAAACAATTATATTATAGAGCTCCTTTTTTCCATATGCTGTTAAACATGGTTTACCTAATGACGACATAGAATACTGACCTGAAAGGCTTGCACTACTAAGTCCTCCTGCGCCCCCTCCTATACCACTTCCTATTTCCCCAGAAAGTCCACCACTTAATCCCGCGGATAGTCCACCACTTAAACTTTCTTCTCCTCCAATGCCTCCGATATTTCCACTTTGTGCAACAAATCCACTTCCAAATTGTCCAGCAAATCCGCTGCTTCCTACTCCTGTTCCGAATCCAGTTCTACCAACAGAACTAGCGAATCCACCGTCAAATTGTCCAGCAAAATTAGATCCAGTACCACTAGTGAATCCACTTCCTACTCCACCACCAATTCCACCACTGATTCCACCACTGATTCCTGCTCCTAAGGTATTGGCAGTAATAGCTTGTTGTAGAGCAGAGATATAGTACATTAATCTAAGATAGGCACTAATGCTAATGGAGATAGTTTCACCGACACCAGCACCACCAATTCCACCTCCCACATTTCCACTTAGAGCACCAGCAAGAGAACCTGATATTCCACTGCTGCCTATACCGCCTCCT
Organism: Mytilus californianus; assembly: GCF_021869535.1. Classification (NCBI taxonomy): domain Eukaryota; kingdom Metazoa; phylum Mollusca; class Bivalvia; order Mytilida; family Mytilidae; genus Mytilus; species Mytilus californianus. The sequence goes on along the minus strand of NW_026262679.1, from coordinate 49,959,218 downwards.
AGACTACCTCCTAAATTTCCACTTAGAGCAGCGTTGAGAGAATTAGATAATCCAATGCCGCCAATTCCACTTCCAATGCCATCGCCCATGTTTCCACTTAAAGCAGCGTTGAGTGAACTTGATAGTGCACTGCCGCCAAGTCCACTTACAAGACTACCTCCCAAATTTCCTCTTAGAGCAGCATTGAGAGAATTAGATACACCTACACCGCCAATTCCACTTCCAATGCCACCGCCCATGTTTCCACTTAAAGCAGCGTTGAGTGAACTTGATACTGCACTGCCGCCAAGTCCACTTACAAGACTACCTTCCAAATTTCCTCTTAGAGCAGCATTGAGAGAATTAGATACACCTACACCGCCAATTCCACTTCCAATGCCACCGCCCAAGTTTCCACTTAAAGCAGCGTTGAGTGAACTTAATAGTGCACTGCCGCCAAGTTCACTTCCAAGACTTCCTCCCAAATTTCCTCTGAGAGCAGCGTTGAGAGAATTAGATACACCTACACCGCCAATTCCACTTCTAATGCCACCGCCCAAGTTTCCACTTAGAGCACCACTGAGAGAACTAGAAATCCCACTGCCACCAATTCCACTTCCGAAGCCATTTCCCACATTTCCGCCAATAGACCCATCAAGTGACCCACTGATTGAACCACTTACTGAAATAATTCATACAACTATATTAAATGAAAGCAAAACAAAATTTAGTTGTATAATGATCTTCTAGTAAACTTTTCTTTTATTTTTTCATTAAATTTTTCTGTTACTTTTCTATTAAAGTTTTTCTGACTGACTGTTGTGCTCGACAGAATAAATAGAATTGATGCCACATTTTTAGATTTATTCTTTCCCCAATCGTTTTTTAAAGACAAAATATTCATTACAAACTAAAATTATGAATGGGAAAATCTGAATTATTATTGCAGCTAAGATCCTAATTAAGAGCCATTTCTAATTGGCATTTATACTTTATATCATAGGCTTATGTTGGGAGAGTTCCACGCTCTTTGCATGGTATGGAATCCTTGCAATAACTGACGGAGGAATCCGTGATTGCCCGATTGCAAGATTACAGTCCCGGTCGGATCACTTTTCCGAATCTACCACTTTAACATATTTGTTAATTGTTCTCGAACTGTATGTGCATGAAATATTAGCCACTGGATGTTAAACAAACCAAAATAATTTTTAATATTTTACTAACCCACTTTAAGCTCGTCATAATAATGAATCAAGCCTTAGAGTCTATGTAACTGGATGTTAAACAAACCAAAATCATTTCTAATACTTTACTAAGCCATTTTGAGCTCGTCATAATAATGAATCAAGTCTTAGATTCAATGTAAAAAATTCATAATCATATTATAACAAATTAATAGTATCATGTTTAGTTAGATTTTTTTTTATCTGGACCAAATTGCATGTCAACCATAATGCTTCAAATAATAGTTTAAATTTACAAGACTTAGTGTAAAACGAAAACTTGCAAAATAAAGGTTAAAAAGCAAACCCTTTTGAATTAGTCCTCTGTTTGATCGGAAAGAGCAAAATATTTTTATGTAAGAAAAACAGACCTCCTCTACCGCCGCCAAATTTGGGTACAGCATTAGCAAAGGAAAAGGTCAATAAAAGAACAGCATAGGTAATCAAAGTATTCATCCTGTCTGAAATAAATTAATAAAATATTAATAAACATTTGAGAAGTAAGTAGAAATATTTGTCGTTGTTACATGTAATTCAAGATGAATTAATAAAAATAAAAAAAAAACGACATCCAAAGTAAACATTTTCACATTAATTGATATTATAACCAAACAATGTTTATATATGTGAAGCTTTTAATTAGTTGATATTTACTCGAGCTTATAACTGTTAAGTTGAAAATTGTTATTATAAATAAGAAGATGTGGTATGATTGCCAATGAGACAACTCTCCATCATATACCTGGATTTCTGTCTCTCGATGCCTTTATCAATGGTATGTATAAATGATCAGCTATTTTTCTCTTTTATACGGCTGTGTATACATGCTTTCCGCATTCTTGCCTGAACATTAATGTTGACCTTGATATATAGAACTTGATTTTCTTAGTAATATTTGATGTTTAGAACACTAGTCATTCTCTATTCATAACACTTCGTTTTAAAACTAATGTTTTGCGTGATTTCAAAAACCACAATTTACATTTACTTCTGCTTACATGACAATCTATTGATAAATATGAATCAGACAGTTTTATTTGCCATTTTGCACATTTTCTTAAAAAGTCTAACAATAACATAAGATTACGTAATATGGTCATTTATTCATTGTAACACAATGTAATTTTTAAATTGATATGTAATTAATGGTCGTCTTCATATATTTTGAAGTGTTATATTCCACGGTCTACCGGTCTGTCATTAAAGTAAGTCGCCATTTTGAACTTCGAAATTTTAGGGTTTGTGATTTCTTCCAAAATAATATATCAATTAAGTCACATGCAAAATCTAAGCACCACACAAAGCTTCTAGTTATAAGGGTTATGTTTAGGATGTTCGCTCCTCTTGATTTTGAAAATTAGTCAGATACTCGGAATCCTCTGGTTTTATCCATGTAGTGCTAATAAATATTTTGCTCAGTAACCCCTACTTTTCTTTCCCCACAGTTTAAATGTCTATAATAAATACGTCGTGAGTTATGGGCGTTACAGACGAACGTTCACCTAATCTGACCCAGACAATGGGATATTTTTGCGCGCCAATCAATGGTCTCGTCTACACTGTTTTGCACATGATTCTACCATCAATTTATAACAGTCTTTTAAAAAGCTTGTTATTTTGAAACAGAGTAGCGAACATCCTTAACTGAATAACACATGCGGCTAAATTTATTTGCGAAATACAGGAAAATCATTATATTTTACAATCATGTGATATGATTGTCATCGTAAGATCCCGAGGTCATGATTTCCTCAATTGGTGAATATAGTAGACTTCCACGTACCAAATAAGCTTCTAGTTAAAAGGTGTATGTTAACCGAATAAAACACGCGGCTAAATTTATTTGCGAAATACAGGAAAATCATTATATTTTACAATCATGATTGTCATCGTAGATCCCGAGGTCATGATTTCCTCAATTACGTGTTTTATAAGGTACCCCGATATACCGTATTGTACGTGGAATTTTTAAAATGAAAAAAATATTGTGCTCTATTTGGTGGTTGAAATAGTACTTAAAATATGGTTTATATATTAAGTGCCAATCTGCCTAAGAACCAGGCAGTGGTGAAAACATGACAAACAAAACCCCACTCAAGTTGACATTAATGTATGTTCAAAATGTAAAATGGTGTAGGGATATAACATTCGTTTCCTTTTCCTGTTCTGGTAATTCAAGATATAATTTGGTTGAAATGCACTAGAAATTAGATATTAAGGGGAGCTAACTCCGTAATTTGCTATCATTCTTACCAAAAAATATCTAGAGATTTCTCGAATTACCAGACACGCAGAAATGAAAGCCCTACCATTTCTAACTCAGGATGAGGGTAACTTCAAAATAGGATGGTTAGGTCGGTGGGTTTTTTTGGTCATGTTTTGAATTTTATTTAAATTGCCTGATTCTTACAAAGACTGGCACTTAATTATATAATATAACGAAAGCGAAAAATATTCACATAATTTTAAAATATAAGTATAACAGCATTTTAGTAAAACTAAACATTTACCCGCAATTTACCACATTTTTAATATTCTTACTATCACAAGATTTGTATTCTGATTAAAGCAATAAGACACTGTCCATGTGTGTGACAAATTTTATGTGTGAAATGCAAGTCATTGTGCAGAAATAAGCAATTTGAAAAAAAAATATTAAGTCAAAACTTTTAAATTTATTCAAAACAGAATTACTCGTACTGTTAATCATTTTGTTGCAAACGCAATAAGGTCATTCACCAGGACAGTTTTCACTTAATGTTTTCCTCATTTGTGCTTGTTTTTTGTTGTATAGTTGATTTATTTATTTTAGATGGTCACTTAAGTTTGTAGATATTTGCTTTGTTTGGAGGAATATATTTTGTGTCGGTATTTCATAACTTTAAACATTATATTATTTTTTTTTCTTTTTGTTATAATTGTAGAATAAGAATCAAATCGGTCGGTCTTGTTAAACGACCAGAATTCGGGGCAATCGTAATAAATATGAAAGGCATAAGCAAAAATTCGTATCGAGGCTTTGAAAGCTCAGAAAGAATTCTGCTGATGTTAGGGACTTGCTTGAGGTTTCGGCCTAAATCTCCTTCAGACTGGTGATTACAAAATAATGTACCACAGTTCGAGCTATTGAGCACACACCAGCAGGCACAACTGAAGTCAGTATTTCAAAGCTGAATTTGCATAAGGTATTTTGAAAGCCATGAAAGATCATGCTTATGTTAGGGACTTGCTTGAGATTTGGCCTAAACGCATTTATACACAATACAGTCTATCATTCAGATAATAAAATATTTGCTGCGAAAAAATACACAAACTAATAGAGAATAAGGAGATGTGGTATGATTTCCAAAAGGACAACCATACACTAAAGTCAAAATGACGTGGATTCAAGCAGGCATATATCATCGTATGGCCTTCAACAATGAGCAAAATCCGTACCATATAGTCGGCTACAAAAAACTCCGACATGGAAAATTCTGAAACAATTCAAACGAAAAACCTAACAGTCTGATTTATGACAGAAGAACACATGAAAAACAATTAAACTAGAGAAAACCTATCAACAACCATCGAATTACAGGCTCCTGATATGGGACAGGCATATACAGAAAGTGGCGGGGTTAAACATGTTTGTGTGCTATCAACACTCCTCTTATCTGTGACCATGGTGTAACAAAACTTTATATGAACTATTGAAATCAGTTGGCAGCACAAAAACAATTAACATAAAGACAAAAGATACACAGTACCGATAAGAAAGTTCACACAGTCTCTAAAATCTAGTGAAAAGACACCATCAACAGTCGGAAAAAACACGACCTTTTGCATTGCGGAAGCGCTTCATAATAAAAATGTGTGCACGATCAACGCTTTTACAACCTTATAAAATTATAAAAAAAATCATGTATTTCTTATAATTACATTGTTATGCTTCATGTAAATGAGGTCAAGGTCAAATGAATGATGCCACAGATACATATACAAACTTGCTATCAATCACTACACCATATTTCGATAATCCACAGCTTATTGTATCTGAGCTACGGACTTGGCCACAAATACTTAACCTAGTTTACTGATGCATAAATTAAGATTGAGATCATTTAGATCTTGCAAGTATCATGTACCAGTAACCAAATATAGATATCATAGAACTCATGATATTGATGATGGTTGTTGGTTGATTAACGTCCAGTGAAAATATTTCATGCATTATAAGGACGAGAACAAATTAACAATAAATACAATAGGTAGGTCTTGTAATAGAGGCCTGCAGGGATGAAGGTCGGGGAAATTTTGATCGCTACTGGAAAATGAGGGTATATTGGATAGGTACAGAAATTTGGCCCTGCAACATGCCACATACGGACCCCTCAAAGAGTTTTTGCAAGGGTTCTTAACCTGCAGAGATCGTGGCACTCTCTCTCCACGAGGCATCGGATTTAACGTCCCCATTCTGAGCGGACGTAGCTGCATACTTTATACATCCCGCACAGCCAAACGGACGCTCCACTTCGGCGAGGGTTTTACTGCCGGTCGGAAAAAGACCAAAGTAACCATATTTATATTCCCCAGTCACCCTTGGGGTGTAACTCATAAAAGTTGAGACATTCACATGACGAAAAAAAAACTGCAGTTTTTTTTAGCTATCATTGAAACATGAACATGAGATCACAGATAATGATAAAATGACAGACGGAAACTTCGTAACACATCTGTATTCAAGGTATTGAGCATCCAGGTCCTCTAGTCCTGAACTATAAAGCTTTATACAAATAGTATAATGTAATTTGTATTTAACAATTTTATCGATAGACGTTGCTTACGGAATACAACATTAATAAATATATAATGCGGTAAATGCGGAGATATATCCCCTATGCAACACGGCACATGATTACAAAATTTTGCTAAACACCTGCCATACCTCCATAGAAAATATTGTTTTGCGCGCGGACATAGATCCCTACAATACCGATTGTGTTTGGAAAAAAACTTATATAAACTGTTTGATAAAGGAATTAGATATAATGTTAATAAATAACTCGCAAACCGACAATATACTCCGACGACACTTCCAAAAATAGAGGTATACTGAACAACCAAAGATCTGTTCTATGTTACTTTGGAACATCAACCCAAGATGAAGAATTGGGTCTTCTTTTACTGCACTGGATACCCAAATTACTAATTCACATGCGTCATTACAAACAACATTGTATTGATTGAAACATTAAACCTTTTTCAAATTGTTAACATCTATTTTATCAGCAATCAAAACCGGGATTCAAAGTTACTGTGAAACTACATACTCTAGAGGCGGTGTGAATCAAATGTGGGTACTAAAATATTTCAATGAACTGTTAAGAGTACATACGGTGAAGGTTTATTTCCTCGTTCTGGGTATACATTTGTCTTCCCTACCCTTTACATAAGTATTCCTCAAGCTTAAAAAGAGATTCCAAATAAAGTCTCATTCTGTTTCAAAAAAAAAGGAATGGCAAATTTAAGTGAAAATATCTTGTTTAAGGAAGGGGAAATCTACTTTGTAAAAGAAATCTCTGAATGAATCATTCAAGTTCTCTGAAAGTGACGTCATTGGCATGCTTGAATTTTTGAATTGACAACATTTCCTAATTACGTCTCGAGGACAACAGACAATCCGCATTTCTATATTAACCAACGGTATTCCTTCTTATCGACTTGTTTCTTTATTTATACGAAGCAGACTTCACAAAAGAGCTTCTCAAGTAGAAATAGATACGCTAGCTTTATCCTAGGTTGGTGACTACTAGCATATTGAACGGAGATATTCAATTGAACTTAAAAAAAAGTATACACAAATACAGTTTTGTCTGCTTCATATCTTGACTTACATCTTGAAATTGGCAATGAGATTGGTAGGAAACTACATTTTACCACAACTGAGATAAATTCCACTAAATCCTTTTGTCATGAGCAACACGACAAGTTCCGCTTGACTAGCAGGACCAACTCTACCTTCAAGAGCTCTTGAGATCAACCGCGTGTGTTAGTAGGATTTTTCGTGTAGTGTTTTGTCCTTTTCGTTTCTCCTATCTATCTTTTAATTGTTGCAAGGATTAAAGCCTTCAACTTTAGAAATTTGGAAATGCTGTCACGCAGATCTTAAATTTTCCGAGAGTCTTTAGACATTTGAGAAATAATTTAGCAGGAAATCATATCGGTAAGATTAATGTCTTGTGAACACCTGAAGAATATTGTGTATAGATTTATAATATTTATTCATTTTCGAATCCTGTGTGTGGCGATATCACACTTTATTCGAAACAATGGAAAACTTACTTAAAATAAAGATGTATTTTGATAATCACAGGCTGGAAATTTTACCTTTTATTCAAAATGAAGACTTAGAGTGGACAAATTTTGTTCATAACATGTTCATCAAATTTTCTGGATAACTTCAACATGTTAATTATTGGCCTTTAAGCTACTATTGTTTTCTGGTATTTACACATCCTTGGCTTTCGAATGGTTTGATTCCAGAGTTCCTGCTGAAGGTAAATCAAGAACAGCGTTTCGGAAGCAAGAGATATACATAGAGTTATATTCATTTTATTCAGACATCAAAAATATTTGAAAATTTAAGAAAAGAAAAAAAAACTAGCATTTAAGCGTAAATGATAAGACCGAATAAAGAAAACTAATTAATATTAGTATTAAACATCAACCGCAGAAACAACTTTCGGTAACACTTAGTAACAGATGAAAAAGAGGGTTAAACAGACAAGTCCTGCTTTAACATTTACAAAGCCTGGTAACGACTTGTCTACGGCGCTGGATATAATGCTGGAAGGGCTTTCGCGATGTCACAGAAGCAGGCGTTCAAATCCCGCTGCCTTATTCACAGATCTTACATTGTTTGACTATATTTAAGACGAAGAATATTTAAATTGTGGTATTTTCCCTGTATAGTCCAGGGTTATCAAACGTGAAATGTCATAAACTTGTCACATATTTAGATGCATAAAAAAGAAACACATTTGATATAACTATATGGTAAGCAGTATCGTCATCTTCCTTCGCGATAGACAAAAAAATACACTGATCTACAAAACGAGAGGCAAAAGATCTTCAAACTCATAAGTAAAAAATGAACTGACAATGTCATGGCAAAAATTAAAATGATCAATAGACAAACAACAGTATACAAAACACAACATAGAAAATCTAAGACTGAGCAACACGAATTCCACTAAAAACATGAGTGCTTCGGAAGGGTAAGCAGATCCTCCACCACATGAAGAATTCGCCGTATTAATTAATGGTGTGTATCTTGAGTGTAGGATGGTATATACCATCTTACATACATTACAAGCTACAACACTTTATCTTTTCAAAATGGAATCCTTGAACCATCTCTCACCTGAATCAATCATTGTATCGCTTGACGTTACCTCTCTTTTTACTAATATCCCATATGAAGATGGTATTATAGCCTGTATTTAGTATTGAAATGCATAAATTCACATTCAATGGTAAAGACTATCTCCAGATAAATGGAACAGCGATGGGAACAAAGCCGGCCCCGTCCCATGTCAATATGTTTCCTGGTTAAATTAGAACATCAAATTCTCAATGCTGAGTACTTCACTTTACCAAGACTGCTACACATGTGATGGATAGAATTATATAATAAGCCCACAGGTAAACATCAAAATATCTCTCCCCTGAGTTGTCATCCAAAACACTGCACCAAGAGCATTTTATACAGCCAGGCCATCAAATAAAGTGAATTTCCTCCACCAATAATTTTGTGAACAAGGGATTGCAAGTAGTTCGCTGTCATCTGAACAATACGGGGGTACATACGAAAGGACATTGATAAGGGTTCGTCTCGTGTTAACAACTTTAAATTCGTTCAAAAATCAACAAAAGAGTCCCGTTTGTGCTGACTTACCATCATTATTTTGCAATGTTACTTGCAAAACTACAAATATTGAGTATCTACTACATTAAAAACTTGCAAGACTTCAAATATTCTGTATCTCCTACATTAAAAACTTGCAAGACTTCAAATATTGTGTATCTTCTACATTAAAACTTGCAAGACTTCAACTATTGTGTATCTTCTACAATGTAAATGTATTAAACAGTATGTTGTTGAGTCAGAACAGCCATTTTACAAACGTATAATTAGGCATCGTAACGACTATGATTGTAAAAAAACTTCCTCTTAGTCGACATTAGAGATTCCCTGACCACACCCAGGAAGATCACAATCGACTGAATATTTAACATCATTGAACAAAACCTTAATTGTTCTAAGCAGGAGAGAATCACTCGAGAAGGATTGCGTATGTATGCATCCAAAATGAAACTAACAATCCAGCTGATATGGTTAGCACTGTGATATTCAAACAACACCTTTTCATTGATCGCATTTGATGTTTTTTTTATTTATCTTATCTAAAATCTTTTCCCGAGTTATTCTTTCCCCCCGAGACTAAGCAGTGTTGTGGTCAATGATGGTAATAGTCAGTCGATTGAGATCTGCCTTAATATAGTCAAGGGATCTCAAATGTAGACTGAGAGGAAGTTCTTTCTTACATTCATATTCATTACGATGGGCGAACTAACGTTTGTGAAAGGCTGGTCTGACTCACCAACATACGGTTTCCAACTTTTACACAATAAAAAATACACATTATGTGTAGTTTGCAAGAAAAAATACAAAAAAAAATGTATTTTGTACCTACCAGTAGAGAACATTACTGGTAAAAGTCTGAGTATGCAGTATTTGCTTCCAAGTCAGACATCGTTTTTCCCAAAACGATGGGAAGAGTCTGGTTTAGAGGATAAAACATCTCTCACCAAAAAATCTTTTAGGCATTTGGGACAAAGGAGAGCCATTGCGGATGGCTTGTGGAAGATCGCGATAGCTTGGGTGCTTCTTCTATTTCTTTCCAATTTTCGCAAATCCGGTTGAACAGCGATAATTTGTCAAATTTAGGATCGTAAGTCAACACAAAAGAGACTCTTATGTTGACTTTTTTCTCTTTACATTGTATTTTGTAAACGTTCATCTTGGCTGATGTAATAACGAGAGAAGCCTCTATCCATGTATTTTTCTGTAGTCCCGATTTTTTAGTAAAGTTCTTATAACTGCTTTTAAACAGTATCCTTGGTGGGGCAATTCGCTTTTTTTGATGACCTGACCTGGTGTAGGGAATGCTCTTGGTGCAGTATGCTTACTAAAAGTACTCTGCATGAATATCAAACGACCAATATTTGTTAGGAACTTGTGATAATGCATGGAGATATTTAGACATCTCTGAAGTATCTAGATTTTCTAAATATACAAGTGCAATTCAAGCAATCCTTCTTGGCTTAAAATGTCTTAATCAAAAGAGATCGCTGCTTTTGAACCATAAAGATTTGTTACGCTATTTATCTTAATAAACGGATTTTTTTTTCTTTTTTCTATTGTAGATTTGCCTTTCCTTGCTGATATATTTTCGTTTTCTCTTCCTTATTTAGCGTACATTTTTCTACAGTTAATTGGAGTCTCAGAGTCAATGAACATATTGTTTGAAAAATCAAACAGCTAAACAACAAGGATTATAATTATTACTGTTGGTCATAAGACGTGGATTGTATTTTGGAATTTTCTGACAAAACACTAAACACGATTGACTTATGATGACAATGTTTATTCTAATAACAAGTTAATACAACAGAGAAGAAATGGAGTTGTTCGTTCATCGACTTCAGCCGTCAGTTAAATATACATATGTTATTTAATATGCTGATCCTACAAAACAAATGTTATATTAGTATATTTAATGGAAAAATAAAGCACATTTTGCATACACTTTAAACAAAAATAAACCGAAATCGCACTCGACAAACCTTTACCTATCACTTTTTTCTCCCTGATACTGTGTACAATTTCAAATAAATTTACTTATTCATTTTTATTTTGAATGTTCTTCGATGAGAAATTTAGTACAAAAATATGCATAGCACTATGTAAACTTTTTTGTATCAATTGATATAAAACTGATGAGTTGTCTACTAGTATTAGGTACATTGTGAACTCTTTTTTTTTTTATTAAAATTTCACATTTCATTATTATCGAATAGCGTTTGACACCGTGGGCGAGACCAATTGAATGTGCACTGTAATTGACTATTCCTTTTTGGGTGTATAAAAAAGGATATGTTGTATGATTGCCAATAAAAACCTCTCCACCAGACACAAACTGACATAGAGTTTTTTTGCCCCGTGTTGAGGCCTGACTGTGACTTTGAGATGAAGAACAGCAATAAAAGAGCTGTTCCTTTGCTTTTTATGTGTTTTTTTTTTTGCTGTACATGTACTGATTTTGTGTCATGGATGAATACCCCATATTCTTAATTTTCTAGTATAGAAGTTAGCTACTACAGGTCAATGTACGGCCTTCAATAATGAGCAAAACCATTACTTCATATCAAGCTATAAAAAAACTCGAAATGAAAAATGTAAAACAAATCAAACGAGAAAACTCACGGTCTGTTTTATGTACAAAATAATAAACGAAAAACAAATATGATATACAAGCAAGAAACGACAACCACTGAATTACAATTTCCTAACTTGGGACAAGAAGATATAAAATGTGGCTGGGTTTACGTCATAAAAAAAAGAATTCTAAAGAGGCAAATTAAAGGTTCATGTTTTCACACCAGGGTCATTTTCTAAAAGTCCTTCGTGATTCTTCATGACGTACTTTTTAGGTTTTAACAAACTTTTTGATTAATTCAAAACAATTTACAAAATGCCTACGGCTGACTCAAGACTTCTGTTAGCATAGATTTCAACAACATTTGAGTCAATATTCAAAAAGATTATCAGATGTAAAATATAACAAAAACATGTATAAAAATTTGATATCATTGTTTTAGACAGCTATTATGATATATGTTATACGGATATATACATTCTGGTTGTAAGGTTACATGTAAATATGTAAAATTTCTGAAAAATTAGGAGTAAATCATATCGACTCTTTGATATTCGAATTGCCGGTTTTAATGACTTTGGGGTATTGTCCCAGTGAGTGAAAACAAATTGAGGGGAAATTGGCCCTAACTTTTAATTATACTGTAAAAGTAATGGTAATGTTACTATTATCTAATTAAGATATTTTTATTATATCTATCTTCTTATTTTTAAAAAGCTCACCTTTTCCAACAGCCCTGCCGCCGAATCCGCTTCTTACACTTCCTTGAAGAGCAGCTGAAATCGACATAAACATTATAAATGGAGTACTAATTAGAATAGAAATACAGCATCGTGTAGTAATACTCATTGAATACCAATTTCAGGTTCATAATTAGGTATGCTAGTGGTGTCGTTCGTCTACATAAGATGTATCATTGGCGTTCGATTCAAAACAGTTAATTTCAATTGAAGGCCTTACCATTCACATGGGTGAATAGCATTTCAACTCTACTCACCCCCTCCCCCCCCCCCCCTTCCTTAAAAAAAAGATCAAGAGTAATTTTATTTAGGTCGCTGTATATGAATATGAAAGAGATAATGTTATTAATAGCACTTTAGAAATAAAATTTTTGATAGCCCTACTAAAACCGTTCCTTCATATCAAGTATTGCATTACAAAAATTTATATTATAGAGCTCTTGTATAAATATGTAGTTTGACATGTTTTACCTAATGACGACATTGGTTTTTCCGTTTGAATGGTTTTACTCTAGTAATTTTTTGGGGCCCTTTATAACTTGCTGTTCGGTGTGAGCCAATGCTCCGTGTTGAAGGCCGTACCTTGACCTATAATGGTTTACTTTTATAAATTGTAACTTGGATGGAGAGTTGTCTCATTGGCACTCATACCACATCTTCCTATATCTTTAGAATACTGACCTGATAGGCTTGCACTACTAAGTCCTCCTGCACCACCTCCTAGTCCCCCAGAAAGTCCACCACTTAATCCCCCGGATAGTCCTCCACTTAAACCGCCTGCTCCTCCAATGCCTCCGATATTTCCACTTTGTGCAGCGAATCCACTTCCAAATTGTCCAGCAAATCCGCTGCTTCCTACTCCTGTTCCGAATCCAGTTCTACCAACAGAACCAGCAAATCCACCGTCAATTTGTCCAGCAAATCCGCTGCTTCCTACTCCTGTTCCGAATCCAGTTCTACCAACAGAACCAGCAAATCCACCGTCAAATTGTCCAGCAAAGTTAGATCCGGCACCACCAGTAAATCCACTTCCTACTCCACCACCAATTCCACTACTGATTCCACCACTGATTCCACCACTTAATCCTGCTCCTAGGGTATTGGCAGTGACAGCTTGTTGTAGAGCAGAGATATAGTACATCAATCTAAGATAGGCACTAATGCTAATGGAGATGGTTCCGCCGACACCAGCACCACCAATTCCACCTCCCAAATTTCCACTTAGAGCACCAGCAAGAGAACCTGATATGCCACTGCCGCCAATACCGCCTCCTAGACTACCTCCCAAATTTCCACTTAAAGCAGCGTTGAGAGAACTAGATAATCCACTGCCGCCAAGCCCACCTCCTAGACTACCTCCCAAATTTCCACTTAGAGCAGCGTTGAGAGAATTAGATAATCCAATGCCGCCAATTCCACTCCCAATACCACCGCCCAAATTTCCACTTAAAGCAGCGTTGAGAGAACTAGAAAGTCCACTGCCGCCAAGCCCACCTCCTAGACTACCTCCCAAATTTCCACTTAGAGCAGCGTTGAGGGAATTAGATAATCCAATGCCGCCAATTCCACTCCCAATACCACCGCCCAAGTTTCCACTTAAAGCAGCGTTGAGTGAACTAGATAGTGCACTGCCGCCAAGCCCACCTCCTAGACTTCCTCCCAAATTTCCACTTAGAGCAGCGTTGAGAGAATTAGATGCACCTACACCGCCAATTCCACTTCCAATGCCACCGCCCAAATTTCCACTTAGAGCACTACTGAGAGAACTAGAAACCCCACTGCCACCAATTGCACTTCCGAAGCCATTTCCCACATTTCCGCCAATAGATCCATCAATTGCCCCACTGATTGAACCACTTACTGAAATAATTCATACAACTATGTTGAATGATAGCAAAACAAAATTCAGTTGTATAATGATCTTCTAGTAAACTATTCTGGCATTTTTCTATTAAACTTTTCTCTTACTTTTCTATTAAAGTTTTTCTGACATACTTTTGTTATCGACAGAGTAAATATACTTGATGCCACATTTTTATATTTATTCTTTCCCCAATCGTTTTTTACAGACAAAATAATCATTACAATTATGAATGGGAAAATCTGAATTATTATTGTTAGCAGCTAAGATCCCTATTAAGAGCTATTTCTTTCTACATGAGAAAGTCGGCATTTATACTTTATATCAAAGGCTTATTTTGGGAGATTTCCACTCTCTTTGAATGGTATGGAATCCTTGCAATAACTGACGGAGGAATCCGTGATTGCCCAGTTGCAAGATTACAGTCGGCTCAATTCTCAGAATCTACCACTTTGACATTTTTGTTAATTGTTCTCGTACTGTATGTGCATGAAATATAAGCCACTTGGTGTTAATCAAACCAAAATCATTTCTAATACTTTACTTAGCCACTTTAAGCTCGTCATAATAATGAATTAAGTCTTAGATTCAAAGTAAAAAACTAAATTGCATGTCAACCATAATCCTTCAAATAGTTTAAATTTACAAGTGTAAAAAAAACTTGCAAAATATAGGTTAAAAGGCAAAACCCTTTTAAAATGTCCTTTGTTTGATCGGAAAGAGCAAAATAACATTATGTAAGAAAAACCGACCTCCTCTACCGCCGCCAAATTTGGGTACAGCATTAGCAAAGGAAAAGGTCAATAGAAGAACAGCATAGGTAATCAAAGTATTCATCCTGACTGAAATGAATTAAAAAAAATATTAATAAACATTTGAGAAGTAAGTAGAAAAAAATCGTTGTTACATGTAATTCAAGATTAAAAAAAAACGTCATGCAAAGTAAACATTTTCAAATTAATTGATATTATAGTCAAACGGTTTTTATAATTATGAAGCTTTTAGTTAGTTGATATTTATTCGAGCTTATAACTGTTAAGTAGAACATTGTTATACCTGATTTTCTGTCTCTCGATGCCTTTATCAATGGTATGTATAAATGATCAGCTATTTTTCTCTTTTATACGGCTGTGAATACGTGCTTTTCGCTTTCTTGCGCGAGCATTTATTTTGACCTTGATATATAGAATTTTATTTTCTTAGTAAAATTTTATGTTTAGCACACTAGTCATTCTCTGTTCATAACACTTAGTTTTAAAACTAATGTTTTACGTGATTTCAAAAACCACAATTTAAATTTACTATTGCTTACATGACAATCTATATTGATAAATATGAATCAGACAGTTTTATTTGCCATTTTGCACATTTTCTTAAAAATATGTAGACCATAGCAAATAAAAGTGCAGACCATTTGAAGTATTGTTGTCAATTTTAAGTAGTATTTTCTTAAAAAGTCTAACAATAATATACGATTACGTAATATGGTCATTTATTCATTGTAACACAATGTAATTTTTAAATTGATATGTAATTAATAGTCGTCGTCATATATTTTGAACAGTTATATTCCACGGTCTACCGGTCTGTCACTAAAGTAAGTTGCCATTTTGAATTTCAAAATTTTAGGGTTTGTGATTTCTTTAAAAATATATATCAAATATGTCACATGCAAAATATAAATACGTTTGGTGTATATAGTAGACTTCCAAGTACCAAATAAGCTTCTAGTTAAAAGGTGTATGTTAACAGAATAAAACACGCGGCTAAATTTATTTGCGAAATACAGGAAAATCATTATATTTTACAATCATGATTGTCATCGTAAGATCCCGAGGTCATGATTTCCTCAATTATGTGTTTTACAAGGTACCCCGATATACCGTATTGTACGTGGAATCTTTAAAATGAAAAAAATTATTGTCCTCTTTTTGGTGATTGAAATAGTACTTAGAATATGGTTTATATATTAAATATATAATAAAACGAAAGCGAAAAATATTCAAATAATTTTAATATATAAGTATAACAGCATTTTAGTAAAAGTAAAAATTTACCCGGAATTTACCACATTTTTATTATTTTTACTATCACAAGATGTGTATTCTGATTAAAGTAATAAGACACTGTTCATGTGTGTGACAAATGTCATGTGTGAGATGCAAGTCGTTGTGCAATTTGAAAAAAATATATTAAGTCAAAGCAATAAGACACTGTTCATGTGTGTGACAAATGTCATGTGTGAGATGCAAGTCGTTGTGCAATTTGAAAAAAATATATTAAGTCAAAACTTTTGATTTATTCAAAACAGAATTACTCGTACTGTTAATCATTTTGTTGCAAACGCCATTAGGTCATTTACTAGGACAGTTGTCACTTAATGTTTTCCTCATTTGTGTTTGTTTTTTTTGTTGCATAAAATGATCACTTAAGTTTGTAGATATTTGCTTTGTTTGGAGGAATATATTTTCTGTCGGTTTTTCATAACTTTAAACATTACATTATTTTTTTTTTCTTTTTGTTATAATTGTAGAATAAGAATCAAATCGGTCGGTCTTGTAAAACGACCAGAATTCGGTTCAAACGTAATAAATATGAAAGGCATAAGCAAAAATTCGTATCGAGGCTTTGAAAGCCCAGAAAGATCATGTTTATGTTAGGGACTTGCTTGAGGTTTCGGCCTAAATCTCCTTCAGACTGGTGATTACAAAATAATGTTCCACCGTTCGAGCTATTGATCACACACCAGTAGGCACAACAGAAGTCAGTATTTCAAAGCTGAATTTGCATAAGGTATGTTCAAACAAGCCGCTGTATCATATATGCCAAGCACGCATGTTCAATCTGTTTGCAAAGTTTCAAATTGGATGTTTGATTTTTTTCATTGCAAAGAATTGTTTTCAAAAAGATCGATACCCTAAAATAACTAGCATAAAGCATAATTAAAGGGAACCAACTTTTAAAAAGAATTATCACAGGCTGGTTCGAATAATTGATGAAAAAGCATTCGTACACAATGCAGTCTACCATTCAGATAATAAAATATTTGCTGAGAAAAGATACATAAACTAATAGAGAAAAAGGAGATGTGGTATGATTTCCAAAAGGACAACCATACACTAGAGTCCAAATGACGTGGATTTAAGCAGGCATATATCACCGTATAGCCTTGAACAATGAGCAAAATCCGTACCATATTGTCAGCTACAAAAAATCCGACATGACAAATTCTGAAACAATTCAAACGAAAAACCTTAACGTCTTAATTATGACAAAACAACACATGAACAACAATTTAACAGAGAAAAACCATCAACGACCACCGAATTACAGGCTCCTGATATGGGACAGGCGTATACAGAAAGTGGCGGGGTTAAACATGTTTGTGTGCGATCAACACTCCTCTTATCTGTGACCATGATGTAACAAAACAACATACATTTTTGTATGAACTATATGAAATCAGTTGGCAGCACAAAAACAATTAACATAAAGACAAAAGATACACAGTACCGATATGAAAGTTCACACAGACTCTAAAATCTAGTGAAAAGACATCATCAACAGTCGGAAAAAACACGACCTTATTCATTGCGGAAGCGCTTCATAATAAAAATGTGTGAACGATCAACGCTGTTACAACCTTTAAATTATAAAAAATATCATGTATTTCTTATGATTACATTGTTATGCTTCATGTAAATGAGGTCAAGGTCAAATGAATGATGTCACAGAGACATATAAACCTTGCTATCAATCACTACACCATATTTCGATAATCCACAGCTTATAGTATCTGAGCTACGGACTTGACCACAAACACTTAACCTTGTTTACTGATGCATAAAGTAAGATTGAGGTCAAGTAAACCCTGTCTGACGGACATTTAGATCTTGCAAGTATCATGTACCAGTAACCAAATATAGATATCATAGAACTCATAATATTGATGATGATTGCTGGTTGCTTAACGTCCATTGAAAATATTTCATGCATTATCAGGACGAGAACAAATTAACAATAAACACATACAATAGGTAGGTCTTGTAATAGAGGCCTGCAGGGATGAAGGTCGGGGAAATTTTGACTGCAACTAGAAAATGAGGGTACATTGGATAGGTAAAGAAATTTGGCCCTGCAACATGCCACATACGGACCCCTCAAAGAGTTTTTGCAAGGGTTCTTAACCTGTAGAGATCGTGGCAATCTCTCTCTACGAGGCATCGGATTTAATGTCCCCATTCCGAACGGACGGAGCTGCATACTTGATACATCCCGCATAGCCAAACGGCCGCCCCACTTCGGCGAGGGTTTTTACTTTCGGTCGGAAGAAGACCAAAGTGACCATATTTATATTCCCCAGTCACCCTTGGTGTGTTTGTATTTAGCAATTTATCGATAGATGTTTCTTACGGAATACATCATTAAAACATATATAATGCGGTAAATGCGGGGATATATTCCCTATGCAACACGGCACATGACTACAAAATTTTGCTAAACACCTGCCATACCTCCATAAAAAATATTATTTGCGCGCGGACATAGATCCCTACAATACCGATTGTGTTTGGAAAAAACCTTTTATAAACTGCTTGATAAAGGAATTAGAATAATGTTGACAAATTACTCGCAAATCGACAATATACTCCGACGACACTTCCAAAAAGAGGTATACTGGACAACCAAAGGTCTGTTCTATGTTACTTTGGAACATCAACCCAAGATGAAGAATTTGGGTGTTCTTTTACTGCACTGAATACCCAAATTACTAATTCACATGCGTCATTACAAACAACATTGTATTGATTGAACCATTAAACCTCTTTCCAAATTATTAACATCTATATTATCAGCAATCAAAACCGGGATTCAAAGTTACTGTGAAACTACCTACTCTAGAGGCATTGTGAATCAAATGTGGGTACTAAAATAGTTCAATGAACTGTTAAGAGTTCATACGGTGAAGGTTTATTACCTCGTTCTGAGTAAACATTTGTCTTCCCTACCCTTTACACAAGTATTCCTCAAGCTTAAAAAGAGATTCCAAATAAAGTCTCATTTTGTTTAAAAAAAAAAAGAATGGCCAATTTAGGTGAAAATATCTTGTTTTAGGAAGGGGTAAATCTACTTTGTAAAAGAAAACTCTGAATGAATCATTCAAGTTCTTTGAAAAAGACGTCATTGCCATAATGTATTGACAACATTTCTTAATTACGTTTTGAGGACAACAGACAATCCGCATTTCTATAGGAACCAACGGTATTCCTTCTTGTCGACTTGTTTCTTTTTTATTCGAAGCAGAATTCACACAAGAGCTTCTCAAGAAGAAATAGATACGTTAGCATTATCCTTTAACGACACGTTCCTCTACATAAATGATGTCCTCTAACAAAGTTTTCTTCAAAGATTGGTGACCACTAGCATATTGAACACAGATATTTCATTGAACTTAAAAAAAGTATACCACAAATACAGTTTTGTCTGCTTCATATCTTGACTAACATCTTGAAATTGGCAATGAGATTGGTAGGGAACTACATTTTACCACAACTGAGATGAATTCCACTAAATCTTTTTGTCATGAGCAACACGACAAGTTCCGGCTGACGAGCAGGACCAACTCTACCTTCAAGAGCTCTTGAGATCAACCGCGTGAGTTAGTAGGATCTTTCGTGTAGTGTTTTGTCCTTTTAGTTTCTCCTGTCTATCTTTTAAATGTTGAAAAGATTAAAGCCTTCAACTTTAGAATTTTGGAAATGCTGTCACGCATATCTAAAATTCTCCGAGAGTCTTTAGACATTTGAGAAATAATTAAACAGGAAAACATATCGGTAAGATTAATGTCTTGTGAACACCTGAAGAATATTGTGTATAGATTTATATTATTTATTCATTTTCGAATCCTGTGTGTGGGATATCTCACTTTATTCGAAACAATGGAAAACGTACTTAAAATAAAGATGTATTTTGATAATCATAGGCTGGAAATTGGAACTTTTATTCAAAATGAAGACTTAGAGTGGAAAAATTTTGTTCAAAACATGTTCATCAAATTTTCTGGATAACTTCAACATGTTAATTATTGGCCTTTCAGCTACTATTGTTTCCTAGTATTTACACATCCTTGGTTTTCGAATGGTTTGATTCCAGAGTTGCTGCTGAAGGTAAATTAAGAACAGCGTTTCGGAAGCAAGAGATATACATATTCATTTTATTCAGATTTCAAAAATATTTGAAAATTTAAGAAAAGAAAAAAAAACAGCATTTAATTGTAAATGATAAGACCTAATAAAGGAAATTAATATTGGTATTTAACTTCAACCGCAGAAACTACTTTCGGTAACACTTAGTAACAGACGAAAAAGAGGGTTAAACAGACAAGTTCTGCTTTAACATTTAAAAAGCCTGGTAACGACTTGTCTACGTCGCTGTATATAATGCTGGAAGGGCTTTCGCGATGTCACAGAAGCAGGCGTTCAAATCCCGCTACCTTATTCACAGATCTTATATTGTTTGACTATATTTGAGACGAGGAATATTTAAGTTGTGGTATTTGGCCTGTATAGTCCAGGGTTATCAAACGTGAAATGTCATAAACTTGTCACATATTTAGATGCATAAAAAAGAAACACATTTGATATAACTAAATGGTAAGCAGTATCGTCATCTTCCTTCGCGATAGACAAAATAATACACTGATCTGCAAAACGAGAGGCAAAAGATGTTCAAACTCATAAGTAAAAAATTAACTGACAATGTCATGGCAAAAATAAAAACGATCAATAGACAAACAACAGTATACAAAACACAACATAGAAAAATAAGACTGAGCAACACGAATCCCACTAAAAACCTGCGTGCTTCGGAAGGGTAAGCAGATTCTGCACCACATGAAGAATTCGCCGTATTAATTAATGGTGTGTATCTTGAGTATAGGATGGTATATACCATCTTACATACATTACAAGCTACAACACTTTATTTTTTCAAAATGGAATCCTTGAACCATCTCTCACCTGAATCAATCATTGTATCGCTTGACGTTACCTCTCTTTATACTAATATCCCACATGAAGATGGTATTATAGCCTGTATTTAGTATTGAAATGCATAAATTCACATTCAATGGTAAAGACTATCTCCAGATAAATGGAACAGCGATGGGAACAAAGCCTGCCCCGTCCCATGTCAATATGTTTCCTGGTTAAATTAGAACATCAAATTCTCAATGCTGAATACTTCATTGCTACACATGTGATGGATGGAATTATATAATAAGCCCACAGGCAAACATCAAAATATCCCTCCCCTGAGTTGTCATCCAAAACACTGCACCAAGAGCATTTTATACAGCCAGACCATCAAATAAAGTGATTTTCCTCCACCAATGATTTTGTGAACAAGGGATTGCAAGAACTTTGCGGTCATCTAAACAATTCGGGGTTAAAGACGAAAAGACGTTGATAAGGGTTTGTCTCGTGTTAACAACTTTAAATTCGTTCGAGTTGAACTTTTACAATATGAGGAGAAAAAACTCAACAAAAGAGTCCCGTTTGTGCTGACTTACCATCATTATTTTGCAATGTTACTTGCAAAACTACAAATATTGTGTATCTACTACATTAAAGACATGCAAGGCTTCAAATATTATATATCTTCTACATTAAAAACATGCAAAACTTCAACTATTGTGTATCTTCTACATTGTAAATGTATTAAACAATATGTTGTTGAGTCAGAACAGCCATTTTACAAACGTATAATTAGGCATCGTAGTGACTATGATTGTAAAAAAACTTCCTCTCAGTCGACATTAGAGATTCCCTCACAACACCTAGGAAGATCGCAATCGACTGAATATTAAACACTATTGAACAAAACATTAATTGTTCTAGGCAGGAAAGAATGTCCC
This sequence comes from Mytilus californianus, assembly GCF_021869535.1. Classification (NCBI taxonomy): domain Eukaryota; kingdom Metazoa; phylum Mollusca; class Bivalvia; order Mytilida; family Mytilidae; genus Mytilus; species Mytilus californianus. The sequence goes on along the minus strand of NW_026262679.1, from coordinate 49,937,013 downwards.
CATTCCGAACGGACGGAGCTGCATACTTGATTCATCCCGCATAGCCAAACGGACGCCCCACTTCGGCGAGGGTTTTACTTTCGGTCGGAAGAAGACCAAAGTGACCATATTTATATTCCCCAGTCACCCTTGGTGTGTTTGTATTTAGCAATTTTATCGATAGACGTTTCTTACGGAATACATCATTAAAACATATATAATGCGGTAAATGCGGGGATATATCCCCTATGCAATACGGCACAGAACTACAAAATTTTGCTAAACACCTGTCATACCTCCATAAAAAATATTATTTGCGCGCGGACATAGATCCCTACAATACCGATTGTGTTTGGAAAAAACCTTTTATAAACTGCTTGATAAAGGAATTAGAATAATGTTGACAAATTACTCGCAAACCGACAATATACTCCGACGACACTTCCAAAAAGAGGTATACTGGACAACCAAAGGTCTGTTCTATGTTACTTTGGAACATCAACCCAAGATGAAGAATTTGGGTGTTCTTTTACTGCACTGAATACCCAAATTACTAATTCACATGCGTCATTACAAACAACATTGTATTGATTGAACCATTAAACCTCTTTCCAAATTATTAACATCTATATTATCAGCAATCAAAACCGGGATTCAAAGTTACTGTGAAACTACCTACTCTAGAGGCGTTGTGAATCAAATGTGGGTACTAAAACAGTTCAATGAACTGTTAAGAGTTCATACGGTGAAGGTTTATTACCTCGTTCTGAGTAAACATTTGTCTTCCCTACCCTTTACACAAGTATTCCTCAAGCTTAAAACGAGATTCCAAATAAAGTCTCATTTTGTTTAAAAAAAAAGAATGGCCAATTTAGGTGAAAATATCTTGTTTTAGGAAGGGGTAAATCTACTTTGTAAAAGAATACTCTGAATGAATCATTCAAGTTCTTTGAAAAAGACGTCATTGCCATAATGTATTGACAACATTTCTTAATTACGTTTTGAGGACAACAGACAATCCGCATTTCTATAGGAACCAACGGTATTCCTTCTTGTCGACTTGTTTCTTTTTTTATTCGAAGCAGAATTCACACAAGAGCTTCTCAAGAAGAAATAGATACGCTAGCATTATCCTTTAACAACACGTTCCTCTACATAAATGATGTCCTCTAACAAAGTTTTCTTCAAAGATTGGTGACCACTAGCATATTGAACACAGATATTTCATTGAACTTAAAAAAAGTATACAACAAATACAGTTTTGTCTGCTTCATATCTTGACTAACATCTTGAAATTGGCAATGAGATTGGTAGGGAACTACATTTTACCACAACTGAGATGAATTCCACTAAATCTTTTTGTCATGAGCAACACGACAAGTTCCGGCTGACAAGCAGGCCCAACTCTACCTTCAAGAGCTCTTGAGATCAACCGCGTGTGTTAGTAGGATCTTTCGTGTAGTGTTTTGTCCTTTTAGTTTCTCCTGTCTATCTTTTAATTGTTGAAAAGATTAAAGCCTTCAACTTTAGAATTTTGGAAATGCTGTCACGCATATCTAAAATTCTCCGAGAGTCTTTTGACATTTGAGAAATAATTTAACAGGAAAACATATCGGTAAGATTAATGTCTTGTGAACACCTGAAGAATATTGTGTATAGATTTATAATATTTATTCATTTTCGAATCCTGTGTGTGGGATATCTCATTTTATTCGAAACAATGGAAAACGTACTTAAAATAAAGATGTATTTTAATAATCACAGGCTGGAAATTGGGACTTTTATTCAAAATGAAGACTTAGAGTGGAAAAATTTTGTTCAAAACATGTTCATCAAATTTTCTGGATAACTTCAACATGTTAATTATTGGCCTTTCAGCTACTATTGTTTCCTAGTATTTACACATCCTTGGTTTTCGAATGGTTTGATTCCAGAGTGGCTGCTGAAGGTAAATTAAGAACAGCGTTTCGGAAGCAAGAGATATACATATTCATTTTATTCAGAAATCAAAAATATTTGAAAATTTAATAAAAGAAAAAAAAACAGCATTTAATTGTAAATGATAAGACCTAATAAAGGAAATTAATATTGGTATTTAACTTCAACCGCAGAAACTACTTTCGGTAACACTTAGTAACAGACGAAAAAGAGGGTTAAACAGACAAGTTCTACTTTAACATTTAAAACGCCTAGTAACGACTTGTCTACGTCGCTGTATATAATGCTGGAAGGGCTTTCGCGATGTCACAGAAGCAGGCGTTCAAATCCCGCTACCTTATTCACAGATCTTATATTGTTTGACTATATTTGTGACGAAAAATATTTAAGTTGTGGTATTTGGCCTGTATAGTCCAGGGTTATCAAACGTGAAATGTCATAAACTTGTCACATATTTAGATGCATAAAAAAGAAACACATTTGATATAACTAAATGGTAAGCAGTATCGTCATCTTCCTTCGCGATAGACAAAATAATACACTGATCTGCAAAACGAGAGGCCAAAGATGTTCAAACTCATAAGTAAAAAATTAACTGACAATGTCATGGCAAAAATAAAAACGATCAATAGACAAACAACAGTATACAAAACACAACATAGAAAAATAAGACTGAGCAACACGAATCCCACTAAAAACCTGCGTGCTTCGGGAGGGTAAGCAGATTCTGCACCACATGAAGAATTCGTCGTATTAATTAATGGTGTGTATCTTGAGTATAGGATGGTATATACCATCTTACATACATTACAAGCTACAACACTTTATCTTTTCAAAATGGAATCCTTGAACCATCTCTCACCTGAATCAATCATTGTATCGCTTGACGTTACCTCTCTTTATACTAATATCCCACATGAAGATGGTATTATAGCCTGTATATAGTATTGAAATGCATAAATTCACATTCAATGGTAAAGACTATCTCCAGATAAATGGAACAGCGATGGGAACAAAGCCTGCCCCGTCCCATGTCAATATGTTTCCTGGTTAAATTAGAACATCAAATTCTCAATGCTGAATACTTCATTGTACCAAGACTGCTACATATGTGATGGATGGACTTATATAATAAGCCCACAGGCAAACATCAAAATATCTCTCCCCTGAGTTGTCATCCAAAACACTGCACCAAGAGCATTTTATACAGCCAGACCATCAAATAAAGTGATTTTCCTCCACCAATGATTTTGTGAACAAGGGATTGCAAGAACTTCGCGGTTATCTAAACAATTCGGGGGTAAAGACGAAAAGACGTTGATAAGGGTTTGTCTCGTGTTAACAACTTTAAATTCGTTCGAGTTGAACTTTTACAATATGAGGAGAAAAAACTCAACAAAAGAGTCCCGTTTGTGCTGACTTACCATCATTATTTTGCAATGTTACTTGCAAAACTACAAATATTGTGTATCTACTACATTAAAAACATGCAAGGCTTCAAATATTATGTATCTTCTACATTAAAAACATGCAAAACTTCAACTATTGTGTATCTTCTACATTGTAAATGTATTAAACAATATGTTGTTGAGTCAGAACAGCCATTTTACAAACGTATAATTAGGCATCGTAGTGACTATGATTGTAAAAACATTTCCTCTAAGTCGACATTACAGATTCCCTCACCACACCTAGGAAGATCACAATCGACTGAATATTTAACACCATTGAACAAAACATTAATTGTTCTAGGCAGGAGAGAATCACTCGAGAAGGATTGCGTATGTATGCATCCAAAATGAAAATAACAATCCAGCTGATGTGGTTAGCACTGTGATATTCAAACAACACCTTTTCATTGATCGCATTTGATGTTGTTTTTTTATTTATCTTATCTAAAATCTTTTCCAGAGTGGATCTTTCCCCCCGAGACAAAGCAGTGTTGTGGTTAATGATGGTAATAGTCAGTCGATTGAGATCTGCCTTAATGTAGTCAAGGGATCTCAAATGTAGACTTAGAGGAAGGTCTTTCTTATATTCATATTAATAACGATGGGCGAACTAACGTTTGTGAATGGCTGGTCTGACTCACCAACATACGGTTTCCAAATTTTTCACAATGAAAAGATACACATAATGTGCAGTTTGCAAGAAAAAATGTACATCACTGGTAAAAGTTTGAGTATGCAGTATTTCCTTCCAAGTCAGACATCGTTTTTCCCAAAACGATGGGAAGAGCCTGGTTTAGAGGATAAAAAACTCTCACCAAAAAATCTGTTAGGCTTTTGGACCAAAGGAAAGCCATTGAGGATGGCTTGTGGAAGATCGCGATAGCTTTGGTGCTTCTTCTATTTCTTTCCAATTTTCGCAAATCCGGTTGAACAGCGAAGTCATCACAAAAGAGACTCTTGTGTTGTCTTTTTTTCTCTTTACATTGTATTTTGAAAGCGTTCATCTTTGCTGATGTTGTAATAACGAGAGAAGCCTCTATCAATGTATTTTACTGTAGTCCCGATTTTTTAGTGAAGTTCTTGTAACCGCTTTTAAACAGTATCCTTGGTGGGGCAATTCACTTTTTCCGATGACCTGACCTGGTGTAGGGAATGCTCTTGGAGCATTATGCTTACTAAAAGTACTCTGCATGAATGTCAAACGACCAATATTTGTTAGGAACTTGTGATAATGCATGGAGATATTTAGACATCTCTGAAGTATCTAGATCTTCTGAATATACAAGTGCAATTTAAGCAATCCTTCTTGACTTAAAATGTCCTAATCAAAAGAGATCGCTGATTTTGAACCATAAAGACTTGTTACGCTATTTATCTTAATAAACGGATTTTTTTTTTTTTTCTATTGTAGATTTGCCTTTCCTTGCTGATATTTTCGTTTTCTCTTCCTTATTTAGCGTACATTTCTCTACAGTTAATTGGAGTCTTAGAGTCAATGAACATATTGTTTGAAAAATCAAACAGCTAAACAACAAGGATTATAATTATTACTGTTGGTCATAAGACGTGGATTGTATTTTGGTTTTTTCTGAAAAAACACTAAACACGATTGACTTATGATGACAATGTTTATTCTAATAACAAGTTAATACAATAGAGATGAAATGCAGTTGTTCGTTCATCGACTTCAGCCGTCAGATAAATATACATATGTTATTTAATATGCTGATCCTACAAAACAAATGTTATATTAGTATATCTAATGGAAAAATACAGCACATTTTGCATACACTTTAAACAAAAATAAACCGAGATTGCACTCGACAAAACTTTACCTATCACTTTTTTCCCCTGGATACTGTGTACAATTTCAAATATATTTACTTATCCATTTTTATTTTGAATGTTCTTCGATGAGAAATTTAGTACAAAAATATGCATAGCACTATGTAAACTTTTTTGTATCAATTGATATAAAACTGATGAGATGTCTATTAAGTACATTGTGAAGTCTTTTTTTTTATCAAAATTTCACATTTCATTATTATCGAATAGCGTTTGACACCGTGGGCGAGACCAACTGAATGTGCACTGTAATTGACTTTTCCTTTTTGGGTGTATAAAAAAGAATATTGTTGTAAGATTGCCAATGAAAACCTCTCCACCAGACACAAACTGACATAGAGTTTTTTTGCCCCGTGTTGAGGCCTGACTGTGACTTTGAGATGAAGAACAGCACTAAAAGCGCTGTCCTTTGCTTTTTATGTGTTTTTTTGCTGTACATGTACTGATTTTGTGTCATGGATGGATACCTCATATCCTTAATTTTTCTAGTATAGAAGTTAGATACTACAGGTCACTGTACGGCCCTCAAAAATGAGCAAAACCCTTACCTCATATCAAGCTATAAAAAAAATCCGAAATGAAAAATGTAAAACAAATCAAACGAGAAAACTCACGGTCTGTTTTATGTACAAAATAATAAACGAAAAACAAATATTATATAGAAGCAAGAAACGACAATCACTGAATTACAGGTTCCTAACTTGGGACAAGAAGATACAAAATGTGGCTGGGTTTACGTCATTATATATAAAAAAAAAAAATTCTAAAGAGGCAAATTAAAGGTTCATGTTTTCACACCAGAGTCATTTTCTAAAAGTCCTTCGTGATTCTTCATGACGTACTTTTGACTTTTCACAAACTTTTTGATTAATTCAAAACAATTTACCAAATGCCTACGGCTGGCTCAAGACTTCAGTTAACATAGATTTCCACAACATTTGAGTCAATATTCAAAAAAATTATCAGATGGATATTCTTAACCGAATTAACTCTATTAAAAAAACATTTCCCATTCTATAAATGCATATTTTTTAGATAGAATTTAATTAATTTTAGTTAAAAATGTAATGCGATGTAAAATATTACAAAAACATGTACAAAAATATCATTGTTTTAGACAGCTATTGTGATATATGTTATACGGATAAATACATTCTGCTTGTAAGGTAACATGTAAATATGTAAAATTTCTGAAAACATTTGGAGTAAATCATATCGACTCTTTGATATTCGAATTGCAGGTTTTAATCACTTTGGGGTTTTGTCCCAGTGAGTTAAAACAAATTGAGGGGAAATTGGCCCTAACTTTTAATTATACTGTAAAAGTAATGATAATGTTACTATTATCTAATTAAGATATTTTCATTATATCTATCTTCTTATTTTTTAATTTTTTTTAAAAAAGCTCACCTTTTCCAACAGCCCTGCCGCCGAATCCACTTCTTACACTTCCTTGAAGAGCAGCTGAAATCGACATAAACATTATAAATGGAGTACTAATTAGAATAGAAATACAACATCGTGTAGTAATACTCATTGAATACCAATTTCAGGTTCATAATTAGGTACACCAGTGGTGTCGTTCGTCTACATAAGATTCATCATTGGCGTTCGATTCAAAACAGTTAATTTCAAATTGAAGGCCTTACCATTCACATGGGTGAATAGCATTTCAACTCTACCAACCCCCCCTCCCCCCCCCCCCCCCCCTTCCTTAAAAAAAAAGATCAAGAGTAATTTTATTTAGGTCGGTGTATATGAATAATAAAGAGATAATGTTATTAATAGCACTTTAGAAATAAAATTTTTGATAGCCCTACTAATACCGTTCCTTCATATCAAGTAATGCATTACAAAAATTTATATTATAGAGCTCTTGTATAAATATGTAGTTTGACATGTTTACCTAATAACAACATCGAATACTGACCTGATAGGCTTGCACTACTAAGTCCTCCTGCACCACCTCCTAGTCCCCCAGAAAGTCCACCACTTAATCCCCCGGATAGTCCTCCACTTAAACCGCCTGCTCCTCCAATGGCTCCGGTATTTCCACTTTGTGCAACGAATCCACTTCCAAATTGTCCAGCGAATCCGCTGCTTCCTACTCCTGTTCCGAATCCAGTTCTACCAACAGAACCAGCAAATCCACCGTCAAATTGTCCAGCAAATCCGCTGCTTCCTACTCCTGTTCCGAATCCAGTTCTACCAACAGAACCAGCAAATCCACCGTCAAATTGTCCAGAAAATCCGCTGCTTCCTACTCCTGTTCCGAATCCACTTCTACCAACAGAACCAGAAATTCCACCGTCAAATTGTCCAGCAAAGTTAGATCCGGCACCACCAGTGAATCCACCTCCTACTCCACCACCAATTCCACCACTGATTCCACCACTGATTCCACCACTTAATCCTGCTCTTAGGGTATTGGCAGTGACAGCTTGTTGTAGAGCAGAGATATAGTACATCAATCTAAGGTAGGCATTAATGCTAATGGAGATACTTCCACCGACACCAGCACCACCAATTCCACCTCCTAAATTTCCACTTAGAGCACCAGCAAGAGAACCTGATATGCCACTGCTGCCAATACCGCCTCCTAGACTACCTCCCAAATTTCCACTTAAAGCAGCGTTGAGAGAACTAGATAGTCCACTGCCTCCAAGCCCACCTCCTAGACTACCTCCCAAATTTCCACTTAGAGCAGCGTTGAGAGAATTAGATAATCCAATGCCGCCAATTCCACTCCCAATACCACCGCCCAAGTTTCCACTTAAAGCAGCGTTGAGTGAACTAGATAGTGCACTGCCGCCAAGCCCACCTCCTAGACTTCCTCCCAAATTTCCACTTAGACCAGCGTTGAGAGAATTAGATACACCTACACCGCCAATTCCACTTCCAATGCCACTGCCCAAGTTTCCACTTAGAGCACCACTGAGAGAACTAGAAACCCCACTGCCACCAATTCCACTTCCGAAGCTATTTCCCACATTTCCGCCAATAGATCCATCAATTGCCCCACTGATTGAACCACTTACTGAAATAATTCATACAACTATGTTGAATGATAGCAAAACAAAATTCAGTTGTATAATGATCTTCTAGTAAACTATTCTGGCATTATTCTATTAAACTTTTCTGTTACTTTTCTATTAAAGTTTTTCTGACTGACTTTTGTTATCGACAGAGTAAATATACTTGATGCCACATTTTTATATTTATTCTTTCCCCAATCGTTTTTTACAGACAAAATAATCATTACAAACTAAAATTATGAATGGGAAAATCTGAATTATTGTTGTTAGCAGCTAAGATTCCTATTAAGAGCCATTTCTTTCTACATGAGAAAGTCGGCATTTATGCTTTATATCAAAGGCTTATGTTGGGAGAGTTCCACGCACTTTGTATGGTATGGAATCCTTGCAATAACTGACGGAGGAATCCGTGATTGCCCAGTTGCAAGATTACAGTCGGCTCAGTTCTCAGAATCTACCACTTTGACATTTTTGTTAATTGTTCTCGTACTGTATGTGCATGAAATATAAGTCACTTGGTGTTAATCAAACCAAAATCATTTCTAATACTTTACTTAGCCATTTTAAGCTGTCATAATAATAAATTAAGTCTTAGATTCAAAATAAAAAAATAATAATCATATTATAACAAAAAGTATCATGTTTAATTAGATTTTTTTTATTTTGAACTAAATTGCATGTCAATCATAATGCTTCAAATGATAGTTTAAATTTACAAGTGTAAAAAAAACTTGCAAAATAAAGGTTAAAAGGCAAAACCCTTTTAAAAATGTCCTTTGTTTGATCGGAAAGAGCAAAATAACATTATGTAAGAAAAACAGACCTCCTCTACCGCCGACAAATTTGGGTACAGCATTAGCAAAGGAAAAGGTCAATAAAAGAACAGCATAGGTAATCAAAGTATTCATCCTGCCTGAAATAAATTTTAAAATTTAATAAACATTTGAGAAGTAAGTAGAACTATTTGTCGTTGTGACATGTAATTCAAGATTTAAAAAAAACTTCATGCAAAGTAAACATTTTCATATTAATTGATATCATAACCAAACAATGTTTATATATGTGAAACTTTTAGTTAGTTGATATTTACTCGAGCTTATAACTGTTAAGTTGAAAATTATTATACCTGGTTTACTGTCTCTCGATGCCTTTATCAATGGTATGTATTCATGATCAGCTTTTTTTCTCTTTTATACGGCTATGTATACGTGCTTTTCGCTTTCTTGCGCGAGCATTTACTTTGACCTTGATATATAGAATTTGATTTTCTTAGTAAAATTTGATGTTTAGCACACTAGACATTCTCTATTCATAACATTTAGTTTTAAAACTAATGTTTTACGTGATTTCAAAAACCACAATTTAAATTTACTGCTGCTTACATGACAATCTGTTGATAAATATGAATCAGACAGTTTTATTTGCCATTTTGCACATTTTCATAAGAAGTCTAACAATAATATAAGATTACGTAATATGGTCATTTATTCTTTGTAACACAATGTAATTTTAAATTGATATGTAATTAATGGTCGTCGTCATATATTTTGAACAGTTATATTCCACGGTCTACCGGTCTGTCACTAAAGTAAGTCGCCATTTTGAATTTCGATCTTTTAGGGTTTGTGATTTCTTCAAAAATATATATCAAATAAGTTACATGCAAAGTCTTAATATGTTTGGTGCGTATAGTAGACTTCCAAGTACCAAACAAAGCTTCTAGTTTAAGGGTTTATGTTTACGGAATAACACACGCGCCAACATTTATTTGCAATATACAGGATAAACATTATATTTTACAATCATGATTGTCATCGTAAGATCCTGAGGTCATGATTTTCTCAGTTACGTGTTTTACCGGGTACCCCAATATACCGTATTGTACGGGCAATCTTTAACATAGAAAAAAATTATTGTGCTCTTTTTTGGTGGTTGAAATAGTACTTAGAATATGGTTTATATATTAGATATATAATATAACAAAAGCGAAAAATATCTAAATAATTTTAGTATAAGTATAACAGCACTTCAGCAAAACTAAAAATTTACCCGAAATTTACTTCATTTTTATTGAAAACAAAACTATTACGTGTTACTATCACACATTTTGTATTCTGATTAAAGCAATAAGACACAGTTCATGTGTGACAAATTCCATGTGTGAAATGTATGTCGTTGTGCAGAAATAAGAATTTGATAAAAATATTAAGTCAAAATTTTGAATTTATTCAATACAGAATTACTTGTACTGTTAATCATTTTGTTGCGAACGCAATTAGATCATTAACCAGGACAGTTGTCACTTAATATATTTCTTATGTTTGTTTGTTGCTTTTTGTGTAGTTGATTTATTTATTTTAAACGGTCACTTAAGTTTGTAGATGTTTGTTTTGTTCGGAGGAATATGTTATGTGTCTGTTTTTCATAACTTTAAACATTATATTAATTTTTTTTCTTTTTGTTATAATTGTAGAATAAAAATCAGATCGGTCGGTCTTGTAAAGAGACCAGAATTCGGGGCTTCCGTAGTAAATATGAAAGGCATAAGCAAAAATGTGTATCGAGGCTTTGAAAGCCCAGAAAGATCATGTCTATGTTAGGGACTTGCTTGAGGTTTCGGCCTAAATCTCCTTCAGACTGGTGATTACAAAATCATGTACCACCGTTCTACCTATTGATCACACACCAGCAGGCACAACTGAAGTCAGTTTTTCAAAAGCTGAATTTGCAAAAGGTATCTCCATATATGCCAAGCATGCTTGTTCAATCTGTTTGCGAAGTTTCAAATTGTTTTTTTGGGGTTTTTTTTATCATTGAAGAGAATTCTTTTCAAAAAGATCAATACCCCCAAAAAATGACAGAAAGCATAATTACAAAAATGACAGAAAGCATAATTGACGGGAACCAATTTTTAAAAAGAATTATTAAAGGCTGGTTCGAATAATTGATGACAAAGCATTCGTACTCAATGCATTCTATCATTCAGATAATAAAATATTTGCAGAGAAAAGATACATAAATAGAGAATATTGAGATGTGGAATGATTTCCAATGAGACAACCATCCAACAGAGTCCAAATCACGTGGATTCAAGCAGGCATATGTCACCGTACGGCCTTTAACAATGAGCAAAATCCATACCATATAGTGAGCTACAAAAAAACTCCGACATAATTCAAAGGAAAAACCTAACAGTCTGATTTATGACAAAACAATACATGAACAACAGATATAACAGAGACAAACCATCAACAACCAATGAATTACAGGCTCCTGATATGGGACAGGCATATACAGAAAGTGGCGGGGTTAGACATGTTAGTGAGCGCTCAACACTCCTCTTATCTGTGACCATGGTGTAACAAAGCAACATATGAACAAACTATTGAAATCAGTTGGAAGCACAAAAACAATTAACATAAAAACAAAAGATACATCGTACCGATATGAAAGTTCACACAGTTAATAAAATCTAGTGAAAAAACATCATCAAAAGTCGGAAAAAAACACGACCTTATGCAATGCAGAAGCGCTTCATAATTAAAAATGTGCGCACGATCAACGCTTTTATAACCTTATAAAATTATAAAAAGAAGCCTTTGAAGACCCATTGGTGGCCTTCGGCTGTTGTCTGCTCTTTGACATATTCCCCATTTCCATTCTCAATTTTGTTTCTTATAATTACATTGTTAAGTTTCAACCAATAAAATTAGGAGATTTCTATGCTTTACGTGTGTTTTCCATGCACTATTTAACACACTGTCACGGATAGCACGTGCAGTCATAGATGTTGTATTTAATACGGAAATAAAATATGATAATGCAGTGCCTCGTGATTGTCTTCAGCAAATTAAAATTACGTATTCTAATAAAACATACATGTAAAGTTATTATGTTATCATAAATTAAAGCAATTCATTTTTAGTCATATTTTAATGTATCAAAAACAAACGGACTACGATGAAGATGATGGTTTTTAATCTTTTATTTGTATGTAGGTTCCTTATAAACAATTGATAGCAGTTTAATGGAATGTTGGCATTCCACAATAATATTTGGGTTTTTTTCCGAATTGCCAATAATGTATATATATATATATTATGTGTAGAAATTGTTTTCTATCTAGTGGTGATATGAAGATTTTAAAAAGGAAAAAAATAAAATGTCCATCTTGCTTCACTGATTTTGATTGAATTTAAGTTGAGAGTTTTAGAGAAAAAGTATATATAACAAGTATAACATAATATTTAACATTTTCAATGATACATGTAAATGAGGTCAAGGTCAGATAAATGATGCCATAAAGACATATACACCTTGCTGGCAATCACTACATCAAATATAGATGATCCACAGCTTATATTATATGAGCTACGGACTTGGCCACAAATACTTAACCTTGTTTACTGATGCATAAAGTAAGATTGAGGTCAGGTGAACCCTGTCTGACGAACATTTCGACCTTTCAAGTATAGTATCATGTAGCTTTAACCAAATATAGGTATCATATAACTCATAAGATTGATATATGTTGTTGGTTGCTTAACGTCCAGTGACAAATATTCCATGCTTGTTCAGGACGAGAACAAATTAACAATAAATACAATAGGTAGGTCTAGTAATAGAGGCCATCCGGGATGAAGGTCGGGAAATATTTTGACCAGCCAATGGAAAATGAGGTACAGAAATTTTGCCCTACAATATGCCACCTACGGACCCCTCAAAGAGTTGTTGCAATGATTCTTAACCTGCAGAGATCTTGGCACTCTCCCTACACGAGGCATCGGATTTAACGTCCCCATTCTAAACGGACGTGGCTGCATAATTTATACATCCCTCACATCCAAACAGACGCCCCACTTCGGCGAGGGTTTACTGCCGGTCGGAAAAAGACCAAAGTGACCATATTTCTATTCCTCAGTCATCCTTGTGGGGTGTAAGTCATAATAGGTGAGACATTCACATGACGAAGAACAAAACTGCATTTTTTCAGCTATCATTGAAACATGAACATGAGGTCACAGACAATGATGATATGACAGACGGAAAATTCGTACACAAATCATCTGTTTTCAAGGTATGAAGCATCCAGGTCGTCTAGTCCTGAACTATAAAGCTTTATACAAATAGTATTACGTAATTTGTATTTAACAATTTTATTGATAGACGTTGCTTATGGAATACACCATTAATAAATATATAATGCGGTAAATGCGGTGATGTATCCCCCAATTCAACACTGCACATGACTACAAAATGTTGTTAAACACATGCCATACCTCCATAAAAAATATTGTTTTGCGCGCGGACATAGATCCCTACAATTCCGATTGTGTTTGGAAATAACCTTATATAAACTGCTTGATAAAGGAATTAGATATAATGTTTACAAATCACTAACAAACCGAATCCTACGGGGTTGTAGAGTTATCACACTTTAGGTGTATTTTGATTATCACAGGCTGTAAATTTAAACTTTTATGGCAAAAACAAAAATGATCAATATACAAACAACTGTATACAAAACACAACATAGAAAAACTAAGACTGAGCAACACGAATCCCATTAAAAAACTTGCGTGGTCTCAGGTGCTTCGGAAGGGTAAGCAGATCCTGCACCACATGAAGCATCCGCCGTATTAATTAGTGGTGTGTATCTTGTGTGCAGGATGGTATATACTTCACACTCAATGGTAAAGATTATCTCCAGATAAATGGAACAGCAATGGGAACAAAGGCTTATGTCAATATTTTTCATGGTTAAATTAGAACATCAAATTCTCAATACTTCACTTTACAAAACTCTTGGTTTCGATTCATTGACGATGTTGACAGGAAGTGGGATAATACTGAACACAAACTCAATCGGTGCATTCAGCATTTAAACAACTCCCATACCTCAATAAAATTCTCATGAAATATCTGCCTCTAAGATCATATTACTGCTACACATTTAAAGGATGGAATCATATTATAAGTCTACAGGCAAACATCAGTATATCTCTCCACTGAGTTGCCATCCAATACACTGTACCAAGAGCATTCCCTACAGCCAGGCAATCAAAATGAAGTGAACTTGCTCCCCTATAATACTGTAAAAAAAGAACTTCGCGGTCATCTAAACAATAGATGGCACTACAGACGAAAAGACATTGATAAGGTTTTTCTTGTGCTAACGACTTTGAATTCATTTGAGATGAACTTTATAACAAAATGAGGAGAAAAAAATCAACAAAAGAGTCCCTTTTGTGCTGACTTACCATCCGTATTTTGCAATTTTACTTGCAAGACTACAAATATTGTGTATCTTCTACATTGTAAATGTATTAAACAGTATGTTATTCAGTCAGAACAGCCATTTCACAAACGTATAATTGGACATCGTAGTGACTATAAATGTAAACAAGTTGTTCTCTTTAAAAAAAAGAAAAGCAATACGTGAACCCGAGACCGCTGACTGGTAACCAAAAAATGATGCTGAATTTTTTTTTTGGCTTTAGATTTGAAATAATAATTGACTGAATAGAATAATATACCGATGATGTTAAAACACCTTTATTGAAAATATGTAATTGTGTGAAGACTATTACACAAGTCAATTAATAGCGATAATGTACTTTAGTTGGAAATAGAAAAATGTATACAGCTACTATATGAGTTTACCTTTTAAGGCTTGACTATTTTATTTATTACTTGGGAGTGTACATCAGTTTTTCTTTGTGTTTGATATACATACAAAGTCCCAATCCTATTGCAATTCTTAGTTTCTGCAAACCGAATGTCTGAAGCAAATTGCACAGACCAATCGCAATATAAGTTTAAGCGCTCAGTTTGCTAAAATAATCTGGATGCATTTATTTCGTCTGTCATATCTTCATATTTTGTTTCTTGATGGCTTCAAATATTTCTTATACTCATTATTGAAGCTGTCGTCTGTACTCACGGTAGATGTTGTATAGAGAAATTGAAAATCCAATTTCCATGTGAAGTGTAACTCTGTGGCATGCAACTTATAACAATGTTTCGTATTTTAGTTTTGAGAGTAACACACCAGATACATTGGGACCTCTTATAAACTGACAATTATTTCGGTCTATAAAAACATCTCAAATTTTAAGAATTTCCTGAAGTTACTTTAATCAATCCAAATATTCTATGGGAAAAACTTGGTTCTGAAGAAGATTTAGAAATACCTGAATATGCTCTCAAAAGAACCAATTAATATAAAAAAAAAAATATGTATCCTATGTAGATATATAAAAATGTATAGATACCAGGATTAAAATGTTGTACGCCAGACGCGCATTTCTACAAAGACTCATCAGTGACGCTTGAATAAAAAAAATACATCTAAGGTAATTTATTTATTCCTTGGGAAGAAAATTTCAAAGTATATAATAGGACAGTCAATCAAACAAAAAGAAAAAGAAAAGAGAAACAGCTAGAGGTCAGAATACCTTAACTTATGATGACCATGATTCAACGTCATATGCCCAGCTCTAACTGCCGTGTCCTGAATTTAGATAAGAAATGCGAAAATTCACAGTCCGCGAGTGAAATTAATATCTATGCATGCATGTGGTTTTCTTGCGCAGCGCAATAAATAGTGAGTGGAAAGCATACGCACTGATACTCTAGATTACAATACGCATTTGTGTAATCACGTATATTCATTCTAGGCTCAAATGTAATGCTAGTTGAATTCGGATGTCAAACTATATACCTCAAGTGTTTTGACTCCGGATTCATGGCCATTTAATCCGAAATTTGAGTAAACGCAAACCGATGGTGTGTCGTGTGAACAGGATGTAATATAATGAAAATAAATCAAGACGGATGTATGATAGCTGGTCAACACAATGAATACTAGGGGCGGATCCAGCCATTTTTAAAAAGGGGGGAGGTTCCAACCATATGTCCCCCATTCAAAAGCATTGATCGTCAAAAAAGGGGGGGTTCCAACCCCCGGAACCCCCATACCCCTCCCCCCCGATCCGGCACTGAATACACAATTTTCGAAATCGTACCATATTGAAAAGATTAAGATGTTATGAGGTTAAACTATTAAAAACAAAACAAAAAGAATTGAAATTTAATCAACATACATTCCTGTTAATGAATCATTTCCGAAAAATCAAAAATATAATATCAATAAAAACAAACATCAAGTATTTACTGATGGACAATATATTTATTAAATCAATCTCTTCTTCAAGCCTGACTTTCCATTATATGAATATATTGCTATACAAAATATAAGCAGAGACTTATAAAACCATATACACTAAAATGAAATTATATAATTAACGTAGTAATTAATGATTATTGTAAAATATTAAATACGTTTTTTGTGAGATGCAAGGATTTAAAATCGTTGTGAAGTATTTTTTTCATTCACTACAGTTTAAATCAACTAACTTATGTGTACGCATCCCTGATATATATGTTGCATATAATTTTCATAAATGTATTCACTGTTCAGACATGTCGGACATAATATAACATTATACATTATAATTCTATTAAATTAATGACAAATTTAGTTTAATTCAGTTTAAACTTAATAATGTTAATGAATATTTTCTTGGTCTGTTAGTGTATTTTAATGAAATTAAATATTTTAACAGAAATATTGTTTTGTTTAATTATGATTATGCTTTCCGACCTAAGATACATATAGATTCTACCACTGCATCGAGTGTGATACGATATTTATCCACTCGAGACAGTTAAATTTTCAAATTTAAAACGCGAGGCTCACCGAGCGTTTTAAATATTTAAAATTTTACTGTCTCGAGTGGATAAATATCGTATTACACGAGATTTGGTGGTGGAATCTGTTTCTCTAATGATTTTCAAACAATACGCAGGCAAATTTATTCCTTCTTTTCGAATCAGATCTGCAAAAAGATGTGTTCTTTCTATGTGACGTCATCAGGCATGGTCGCCTTTTTTCATGCCGTCACAATAGGAAATTCAGAGGAAAGCAAGAAAATTCGACGTCATAATCGGATTTTAACCAATGAAGAACTGAGATCAAACGAACCACACGTTGATTAATTTTTTTTTTATACAATGGGTGCAGAAAGGGATAAATTGACGAAAAATTAGAGAAATATTTATAACAGATATATCGTTTTGTTAATTTTCTTCTTCCTTTTCGGCATTTGCCCAGGCTGTGATTGAAGTAAATAATGTCATATGATAAACGTGAAGAAATAATCAGTTTATTCTGAGACATAGTATATTAGTATACTATTCCCAGATTTATTGTCACAATGCACAGTAGCACGTTGTATTAAATACTACACATACACCGCACATAGGGGCCGTCTCAAAGCATGAATTATATAATTGCGTTATTATTATACTTGATATTTAATAAACATTCTGATTATGTTGCATTATTAAAACGCAAATGCTCTACCAAAAGGCAAGTAGGTGGCAATATATAAATGTTTTTTATTGCAATCGAGTCTTTATCTTTTTTAATTTTCTGATCTACAAATGAACTTCGAATGTTGAACTATACAATGTCACGTGGTAGCCTATCCATAGAGGGACCGTATCAAAGAAATAAACAACTACCTGTATAAATTATCGTAACTTTTCGAGACGTTCCGAGAATCTTGTTTCCGAGGATATCGAATGACCCATAGAAGCTCCAAAACTCGCCAATATCAGGGGGTTCACGCAAACAAAGCTTCCTCTCAGTCGACATTAGAGATCCCCCGATTACACCTAGGAAGATTGCAATCGACTGACTATTACCATCATTGAACACAACACTATTTGTTCTAGGCAGGAGAGAATCACTCTAGAAGGATTGCGCATGTGTGCATCCAAAATGTAACTAACAATCCAGCTGATGAGGTTAGCACTGTGATATTTAAACAACACCTTTTCATTGATCGCATTTGATGTCATGGTTTTTAATTTATCTTATCTAAAATCTTTTCCCCGAGTTATTCTTTCCCCCGAGAAAAAGCAGTGTTGTGGTCAATGAGGGTAATAGTCAGTCGATTGAGATCTGCCTTAATGTAGTCAGGGGATCTCACATGGCGACTGAGAGGAAGGTCTTTCTTACATTCATATTAATTACGATGGGCGAACTAACGTTTGTGAATGGCTGGTCTGACATACGGTTTCCAACTTTTACACAATGAAAAGATACACATAATGTGCAGTTTGCAAGAAAAAATGTACATCACTGGTAAAAGTCTGAGTATACAGTATTTCCTTCCAAGTCAGACATCGTTTTTCCCAAAACGATGGGAAGAGCCTGGTTAAGAGGATAAAAAAACTCTCACCAAAAAATCTGTTAGGCTTTTGGGCCAAAGGAAAGTCATTGCGGATGGCTTGGGGAAGATCTTCATAGTTAGGGTGCTTCTTCTATTTCTTTCCAATTTTGGCAAATGCGGATGAACTGCGATAATTTGTCAAATTTAGAATGGTAATTAAGCACAAAAGTGACTCTTTTGTTGACCTTTTTCTCTTTATTTTGTAAAAGTTCATCTTGGCTGATGTTATAATAACGAGAGAAGCCTCTATAAATGTATTTTTCTGTAGTCCCGATTTTTTATGAAGTTCTTGTAACCGGTTTTAAACAGTATCCTTGGTGGTGCAATCCGCTTTTTCTGATGACTTGGTGTAGGGAATGTTCTTGGTGCAGTATGCTTGCTAATAGTACTCTGCATGAATATCAAACGACCAATATTTTGTAAGGAACTTGTGATAATGCATGAAGATATTTAGACATCTCTGAAGTATCTAGATTTTCTTATATGCAATTTTAGCAATCCTTCTTGACTTAATCAAAATAGATCGCTGCTTATGAACCATAAAGATTCGTTACGCTATTTATCTTAATAAACGGAAAGATTTTTTTCATTTTTCTATTGTAGAGTTTCCTTTCCTTGCTAGTATTTTCGTTTTCTCTTCGTTATTTATCGTAAACTTCTCTATAGTTAATTGTAGTATGAATAAAAGGAGTCTCAGAATCAATGAACATATTGTTTGAAAAATCAAAATGTTAAACAACAAGGATTAAAGTTATTACTGTTGGTCATTAGACGTGGTTTTGTATTTTGGAATTTTCTGAAAAAATAGACGGTTTTATCAGTAAAACAAACACTAAACACGATTGATTTTTAATGACAATGTTTATTCTAATAACAAGTTAATACAACAATGGAGTTATTCGTTCATCGACTTCAGGCGTCAGATAAATATACATATTATTTAATATGCTGATCCTACAAAACAAATGTTATATTAGTATATCTAAAGGAAAAATACAGAACATTTTGCATACACTTTAAACAAAATTCAATCTAATTAAAAATTAAATCTCCGCACTTGCTCCTCGTTGTTTATATGTCGCGCGTGGGACATATAAACAACGAGGAGCAAGTGCGGAGATTTAATTTTAATTAGATTGAACAAAACTAAACCAATTCACATTCGACAAAACTTTGCCTAGCACTTTTTTCTCCCTGATAATGTGTACAATTTCAAATAAATTTACTTATTCATTTTTATTTTGAATGTTCTTCGATGTGAATTGTAGTACAAAAATATGCAGGTAAAAAAAATATAAAGGTACCTTGTGAACTCTTTTTTTTTTATTAAAATTACACAGCATTTCATTATCATCGAATGGCATTTGACCCCCTGGACGAGAACAATTAAATGTGCACTGTAAATTACTTTTCCTTTTCGGGTGTATAAAAAAGAAGGATTGCAAATGAAACACCTAACCACCAGACACAAACTGACATACAATTTTTTTGCTCCGTGTTGAAGGCCTGACTGTGACTTTTGAATGAAGAACAGCAATAAAAGCGCTGTTCCTTTGCTTTTTGTGTGTTTTTGCTGTACGTGTACTGATTTTGTGTCATGGATGGTTATCCCATATCCTTTTGTTTAGAAGTTAGCAACTACAGGTCGCTGTACGGCCTTCAATAAGGAGCAAAACCCTTACAACTTATCAAGCTATCAAAAAATCCGAAATGAAAAACGTAAAACAAACCAAACGAGAAAACTCACGGTCTGTTTTATGTACAAAACAATAAACGAAAACCAAATATGAAATACAAGCAAGAAACGACAGCCACTGAATTACAGGTTCCTAACTTGGGAAAGGCAGATACAAAATTTGGTTGGGTTTGCGTCATTATAAAAAAAAAGAATTCTAAAGCGGCAAATTAAAGGTTCATGTTTACACACCATGGTCAATTTCTAAAAGTCCTTCGTGATTCTTCGTGATGTACTTTTTAGGTTTTAACAAACTTTTTGATTAGTTCAAAACAATTTACCAAATGCCTATAGCTGGCTCAAGACTTCAGTTAACATAGATTTCCAAAACATTTGAGTTAATATTCAAAAATTGTATAAGATGGATATTCTTAACCGAAATTACTCTATTTGAAATACATTTCCCATTCTATAAATGCATATTTTTTAGATATAATTTAATAAAAATTGGTTAAAGATGTAATTCGATGCAAAATATTACAAAAACATGTACAAAAATTTGATAACATTGTCCTAGACAGCTATTATGATATATGTTATACGGATAAATACATTCTGGTTGTAAGTTTGCATGTTGATATGTAAAATTTCTGAGAATGTTTGGTGTAAATCATATCGACTCTTTGATATTCGAATTGCAGGTTTTAATGACTTTCGGGTTTTGTCCCAGTAAGTAAAAACAAATTTTGGGGAAATTGGCCCTAACTTTTAATTATACTGTAAAAGTACTGATAATGTTGCTATTATCTAATTAAGATTTTTTCATTATATCTATCTTGTTATTTTTTTTAATTTTTTTTTAAAAAGCTCACCTTTTCCAACAGTCCTGCCGCCGAATCCACTTCTTACACTTCCTTGAAGAGCAGCTGAAATCGACATAAACATTAGTAATAAAGTACTAATTAAAAATAGAAATACAACATCGTGTAGAAATACTCATTAGATACAAATTTCAGGTTCAGCATTAGGTATGCCAGTGGTGTCGTTCGTCTACATAAAATTAATCATTGGCGCTCGATTCAAAACAGCTAATTTCAAATTAAAAGTCTTAACCAATCACATGATTGAATAGCATTCCAACTCTAAAATCGGAAAGTCCTTATCAAATGGAAAAATCAAAAGCTCAAACACATCAAACGAATGGAAAACAATTGTCATATTCCTGACTTGGTACAGGCATTTCCTTATGTAGAAAACAATACCGTTCCTTCATATCAAGTATTGCATTACAAACATTTATATCATAGAGCTCCTGTTTTAATATCTTGTTTAACATGTTTTACCTAATGACGACACAGAATACTGACCTGAAAGACTTGCGCTACTAAGTCCTCCTGCACCGCCTCCTATACCACCTCCTAGTCCCCCAGAAAGTCCACCACTTAATCCCCCGGATAGTCCTCCACTTAGACCGCCTGCTCCTCCAATGCCTCCGATATTTCCACTTTGTGCAACAAACCCACTTCCAAATTGTCCAGCAAATCCGCTGCTTCCTACTCCTGTTCCGAATCCAGTTCTACCAACAGAACCAGCAAATCCACCGTCAAATTGTCCAGCAAAGTTAGATCCGGCACCACCAGTGAATCCACTTCCTACTCCACCACCAATTCCACCACTGATTCCACCACTGATTCCACTTCCTACTCCACCACCAATTCCACCACTGATTCCACCACTGATTCCACCACTGATTCTTGCTCTTATGGTATTGGCAGTGACAGCTTGTTGTAGAGCAGAGATATAGTACATCAATCTAAGGTAGGCACTAATGCTAATGGAGATGGTTCCGCCGACACCAGCACCACCAATTCCACCTCCCAAATTTCCACTTAGAGCACCAGCAAGAGAACCTGATATGCCACTGCCGCCAATACCGCCTCCTAGACTACCTCCCAAATTTCCACTTAAAGCAGCGTTGAGAGAACTAGATAGTCCACTGCCACCAAGCCCACCTCCTAGACTACCTCCTAAATTTCCACTTAGAGCAGCGTTGAGAGAATTAGATAATCCAATGCCGCCAATTCCACTTCCAATGCCACCGCCCAAGTTTCCACTTAAAGCAGCGTTGAGTGAACTAGATAGTGAACTGCCGCCAAGCCCACCTCCTAGACTACCTCCCAAATTTCCACTTAGAGCAGCGTTGAGAGAATTAGATAATCCAATGCCGCCAATTCCACTTCCAATGCCACCGCCCAAGTTTCCACTTAGAGCACCACTGAGAGAACTAGAAACCCCACTGCCACCAATTCCACCTCCGAAGCCACTTCCCACATTTCCACCAATAGACCCATCAAGTGACCCACTGATTGAACCACTTACTGAAATAATTTATGCAACAATATCAAATAATAGTAAAACAAAATGTAGTTGTATAATGATCTTCTAGTAAACTTTTCTGGCATTTTCTATTAAACTTTTCTGTTACTTTTCTATTCTTTGCTATATTATGTTTGTTTTTTGTTGGTTTTTTTTTGTCACAAATTAATTATGTTTATATGATAATAAAGATATATTTATTAAAGTTTTTCTGACTGACTTTTGTTTTGACAGACTAAAAAGACTTGATGTCATATTTTTATATTTATTCTATCCCCAGCTGTTTTTTTTAACAGACAAAATAATCATTACAAAATAAAATTATGAATAGGAAAATCTGAGTTATTGTTGTTAGCAGCTAAGATCCTAATTAAGAGCTATTTCTTTCTACATGAAAAAGTCGGCATTTATGTTGGGAGAGTTCCACACTCTTTGCATGTTGTGGAATCCTTGCAATAACTGACGGAGATATCCGTGATTGCCCAGTTGCAAGATTACAGTCCTGGTCAGCTCAATTTTCAAAATCTAACATTTTGACATATTTGTTAATTGTTTTCGAACTGTATATGCATGATATATTAGCCACTGCACGTTATACAAACATCAATCAATCATACTACTTATTCTCACCAAAGTCGTCATATTAATAAATCAATTTTCAGATTTGAATATAAAAAAAAATATAATCATATTATAAGAAATCAATATCATTATGTTTTTGTAAAGATTTTTTCCAGGAACTAAAGTGGATGTCCATCATAATTATTAAAATTATTAAAATTATTAAAATAATATTTCAAACTAACTAGTATAATAGAATTATTGCAACGAAAAACTAAAAAAATAATTAGATGTGACTCCTTTTAAATATGTTCTTATTTTTGTCAAAAAGAGCGAACATCTAATTTTGTAAAAACTGACCTCCTCTACCGCCGCCAAATTTGGGTACAGCATTAGCAAAGGAAAAAGACACTACCAGAACGGTTATCAAAGTATTCATACTGCCTGAAATGGATTAAAATATATTAAGAAGCATTTGACAAACTATAAATAATTGTTTTTATGAAATGTAATTCAAGATTTATATGAAAAAAGAAAGCTTCTTGCAAAGAAATAATTATAAAAATAAGAAGATGCGGTATGATTGCCAATGAGACAACTCTCCACCAGTGACCAAATGACATAGAAGTTAACAACTTCAGGTCACCGTACGTTTCATATTAATTGGTACTAATCAAAATCAAAGGATTTTTACAAATGTGAAGAAATTTACTCGAGCTTATAACAGTTGAAAATTGTAATACCTGCTCTTCTTTCTCTTGATGCCTTTGGAAACTGATGTACAGATCGGTGTGTGTAAAATATCAGAAATCATTATCTTTTATACCACTGCGTGTACGTGCTTTCCGCTTTCTTGCGCCAGCATTAACTTTGACCTTGGTATATAGACATTGATTTTTCTCAATAAAGTTTGTAATTTAGTACACTCAAAGTTCCCTTTTCTTAACACTAAGTTATAAAATTCGTGTTTTACATGCTTTCAAACCACAACATAAATTTATCTCTGCTTACATGACAGTTTATTGACAAATATTAATCAGACAGTTTTATTTGCCATTTTACACATTTTCTTTAAAGTCTAACAATAGGTTTGGAATATTACGTAATATGGTCATTTATTCATTGTAACACAATGTTATGTTAAAATTGACATGTAATAAATCGCCATTAGATTAGTCAGAAACAAACTTTGAAACGTGAAATCGTGTATTGCCCTAATAATTAATAATAATGTCTCTTTAGTACAAAAATGTAGATAGTAACAGTCTTGATATCTGCATTTTACATAATTCGCACGTACATCTAGTTACAATTTGTCTTGACAGAGTGAAAGCAAAAAATTATTTGTAGGGAATATTTAAAAATGATTTTTTTTCAAATGAAAAATTATTCAAGTCGGAAAAGAAATGTTATCTTTCTTTTTTTCTAATATACTTGTGATATCAAACACGAAACAAATGAAGAAAGAAGAGCAGAAACATTTATTTACTAGTACACTAAATCTTTTGGATGTTGGATGTGTACTGATTGACATTTTAGTCTCAGATACATGATTTTTTTATTAGTTGTTATTGGCTTTGAACTGGATATCAGCAACTGCGAGTACTCTCAGATCCGATTGTGAATACCCTGACACGTACAATCTGTGTTTTTGTTAGTTGTTTTTCTGCTTTGTATCGATCTGATGAGTAAAGCCTTTTTCAACTGATTGTTTTAGTTTGTTCTTATGTTGTACTGTTACACCACTGTCCCAGGTTAGGGAGAGGTTTTGGTGCGCCAGCAAACATGTTTAACCCCGCCACATTATGTATGTGACCGTCCCAAGTCAGGGGCCTGTAATTCAGTGGTTGTCGTTTGTTGCTGTATATCATATTTGTTGTTCGTTTATTGTTTTGTACATAAATTAGGCCGTTAGTTTTCTCGTTTGAATGATTTTACATTTGGCATTTCAGTGCCTTTTATAGCTTACTATGCGGTATGGGTTTTCCTCATTTTTGAAGGCCGTGCGGTGACCATTGGTCGTTAAATTCATGTCATGTGTTGAATGGTGGAGAGTTGTTTCATTGGCAATTATTCCACATCTTCTTATTTTTATATTGATATTAAAATAAGAAATTGTGTGATACGAGTGTGAATAAGTCAAAGAACAAACGTATGTTAAAGATAGTATCTACACGTTTACAAGTCACCTGGTGTGTTACTCTGATATTTCGCAATGAACAAAGCTTCCTCTTGTTCAATTTTAAAGCCCATATGTTTAGTTCCAAATATGGATGATCGCACTATAGAGAAAAATAAAAACTGTCTTCAGATTCATGATTTTATAGGTAATAAAACATACCATAGGAACTTACTTTCAAAACATATATTAACAGCTTAACAGCAATAATTATCCTTTTCTAGATTAAGATATTTCAGTTTCACATGGGAAAATTTTAACAAAAAAATATTTCGACACAAGAGATGTAAATTTATTTCATTTTGTTTGTTTGGTTTTTTTTGTTTTTTTTTTTAGGGGGGGGGGGGGGGCTGTTGTGATCCTTTGGCTCCTTCTTACGATGTGTATATTTTCTGAATCATTCGCAATGCTCGTGTCCGTAGTGACGTTTTAGATTTCAATGAACGTCATCTATGTTTAACTGTGTGTAAATTATTGAGTCAGGGATTTCGTTAACATAAATTACTCAAAACTTTTCCTATTTTCTTTCATTAATATACAAAGATTCAATTTTAAAGTTTGGCTGTATCTGTAGAATTTTTATCAAAATCGGGATATCAAATCCTAAGTATTGCTCTAATGTTGTCTATAAAGACCGTTAATTCACATGCGATCCATGTAAACTCATTGATCTGATCCTTTGAAACGTAAACGTGGTCCTACATCGATATTATGTACAGTTACTTATATTTTTGCATTCCACTAGGCCATGCTTATTTCAGACTTTTTATGATATCTTTATCCCATCCGTTGAATGCGTACTGATTGATACTTTATTCTGGGAGAAAATGTTGTATTTGTAGTTGTTATTGGCTTTGAACTAGCTTTCAGTAACTGCGATAACTCTTAGATCGACACCTTGTAATTTTTATCTACATACGGAGTCTTTATGTCTTTATGTTAGCTTTTGTTTTTTTTGTGCTGCGTGCCGATCTGATAAGTGAAGCCATTACAAACAAATTTTTGCAGTTTGTTCGTATGGTTTGCTGTTATACCACTGCCCAAGGTAAAGGAAGGTTTGAGCGCTCACAAACATGTTTAACACCGACACATTCTTAAAGTGCATGTCCCAATACAGGAGCATTTAGTTGAATGGTTGCCGCTGGTTGCTGTCTGTCTTTTTTTTTTATATTTAGTGTTTCGTCATTAATCAGGCCGTTGGTTATTTTCATTGAATTGTTTCAAATTCATGTCGGAGATTTTAATAGCTGACTTTACAGTATGGGTTTTGCTCATTGTCGGAGACAATAATAACTAATCTCGCATTTCATTCCATTGTTCAGCAATCTTACGTATAAGTGCTCGCCATAATTTCTAATTTTACAGTATTTCTAAAATTTGATTGAATCAGTAATCTTAAAATCGATGTACATTTACATATAATGCGCGTAAAATGCTATAAGATGTTTCTTAGAATAATCCTATTTCCAACACCAATCCATATTAGTGCGGAGACAAACAGGCAAAAAGTCGTCTAAATATTGAGTTAATCTCCCCAAAAAACATACATACGTCTACTTTAATTCTCCCCCCTCCCCTGTCGTAAGAAATTCGTATGGTCACAATTTCCTAAAAAAACGTTTTTCCGAATAGACTATTTTTGTAATTGTGTCATCCACCTTTTCAAAAATGTTTATTTGAACTTATATGCCGACATTTTCTTCAAGAGAATTAGATTTTTGGGATGACCATAATTCATAATTGTTAGTTTAGATTTTTATTGGCATAAAAAAAAAGTTATACAATTTCAAGTTGTTTAAAATATCGCATTTTTTCGTAAAAATATAGACATAAACTTTATTTGCTTGTCCCTAAACTTCAAGTTTAACACGGAAATTGATCACCTCTCTCACGGTCATTAATATTTAAGTAGCACTCAAGTAATATTCAATTTACTGTACTTATGCTATTATATGAGGGTAGGAATGCGCTTTTCCGCCAGGCGCCAAACGGTCATTTTCGGCTACCGTTAGCGTCAAATTGGTTAAAAATTGTATCGTGATTCGTCAAAATATCCATATCGTGATTCGTCAAAATATTCATATCGTGATTCGTCAGAGGTTTAAAATAATTAACCGTTACCGTTATTTTATGGAAAGAATTTAACGTGATTCGTTAAAATCAGTCGATTGTTTCATTGTCATAAAGAAAGTGTACATTTTAACGTCATGCACCAAAAATTACCGTAAACATCATTTGGCAAGATTTTTTTGCCGTTGATCGTCATGAAGGTACCCCCATTACGACCCTCTTAGATACAATGTTTTCCATTTTAATGTTGTAGTGTATAAACAAAAATACACGTTTATGTTTATTTTTTAGTAAGTTCGCCTTTTTGTGTAAACGAAAAAGGTCTTTTATTTTAAAGCAAAATCAACGGCGGACATTTTTAGTGAATAAGCTTCACTGTTTTCAAGGGCTACCTGTTTGACAAGATATCAAGATGATCGAATATGATAAAGTCAACCTTTACACCAGATCTAGAGCTATTCCAATGCTCCAAGTAATTAAACAGGCTCCCGCCCCCTCCCCCAACTTTTTTTTTATCTGGCAACGAAAATAAGCAATCATTACCTCAGATTCTTCAGAGTTCTATTATATATTACGACATAAAAAAATCCTTATACACTATTAGATATTAAAGAACTTATTCTATCTGAATTTTTGCCTATCTTTAATTGTAGAACGTATCTGTGCAAGATGTCATTGGACTGTATCGACATAACCCATGAACGAGGGAGGGGGACACATATGATTCTGCACATTATCCATGTCGATAGACAGTTTGGATATTTTCACTATTACAGATAGAACTGGTGGAGAGTGTTCTCATTGGCATTCATAGCACATCTCCTTGTCTTTATATTAAAAAATATCTTGACATTAACGTTTGAATTCTTTGTTTTTATTTTTCTTTATCCGTGACAAATTCCGATGATCTGTGGTATTAAACAGTAACTATTACTTTCGCTTTAGTACACAAGACGTTACGAACTTGAACATACATGTAAGCTATGTACTTATTTGTACCCCTAATAAGTTAATGCGTGTCTCTAGCACATGCAATTGCATGATATGACTTCTCACAGAAAATGTAACATGACGGCTTTCAAAGTTCTTAAACAGATGACAGATTGCCAAACAGTGATATTGATGAATATCTTCAATTTTCATGAAAGATAATCGCAATGTTGTATGATCAAAAAGGTAATCTAAACAGCTTTTGACTTGGATGGAGAGTTCTCTCCTTGGCACTCATACCACATCTTCTCATATCTATTTACAGTTGTCCTAAATATATGGCGGCTAAAACTTGCTCCTTACTAAAACACGTCTCTGGCAAATCCACTCCCTGGTGAATTCACGTTAGACCGTTAGACACAATTAACCTCAAGTATCCACCCGAAATGATTGATTCACATCTAAATGTAAACCACCTCCGTGATCTCTGCTAACATTTGGACGGATTAAAGTTATTATTACTAGAAGTTCCAATGTTTTGTATTTCTTATAAGTACTTCACCAAGTCTCAACCAAGCGTCCACGCTTTGCTTTGCTTGCTAGTGTCAGGAACATATATATTGATAGATATACTGTTCCCAGCTAGTGTGAAGCGTAGACAACTAATCTGCATTTTAATCAGATTAATAATGTCTGCAATTAATGCAAAATTACAAGTTAGCTACTGTAGAATAGAGACAAATTATGTAGGGTTCGTGTTGCTCAGTTTTTAGTTTTCTATGTTGTGTTTTGCGTACTGGTGTTTGTCTTTTGGTCGTTTTTCGTTTTTTGCAAAGTTCTATTGAAATATCGTAAATAGAACAGAAAAATTGAAAAATAACATACTTAAACTCGGAAAAGTACTGACATCTTTTAGCAAGTAAAACAGGCATGATTCAGTTTTTTCTTCCATGGTCTGTTGATTTTGAATATGTTCAGGTCTCTCACAAATACTGGCCATTTCAATTCGTCGCTACTTAGACTTCATAAACATGTTAGAAGTGATGTTTCTTTCTTTTTCCCATGAGTGCTAGTATCAAACCAACATTTTTGGCAACCTCAGCTTGCTTTCCATAGTAATGCGCACGTTCTGAACAAAATAAGAGGTTGTTTTATTTCTCTGTTTCAAGTTAGTGGTCATGATGTTGGTAACGGGACTATATAGCTTTCCGTTCAATTGCATGTTTTACTGTTACCATATATGACCTAAAAAGGCAAAGCTGGAGGTTTGTGTACATGTAACCCCGTCCGCCCCAAACCACCATCACCACACACACACACACACACACACACACACACATGATGTGCATGTACGAGGTCAGACTATTGACCCTATGTTTATCACTGAAGTGTGAATTTCATTTCTTTTCCTGAGGAGTATGGAGTTCTTGGTTGATGTTGCATCTCTTAATTCTCTTTATTGTTGGTACTTATTATTATCGTTTTAATGTATTATTGTTATACTCAAAAGGGTTCGTTTGCTTTGAGCAAAATCCGTCATACGCAGACTTTTGTTCATGCCATGTGAGTGAAATATATTGTAACATTAAAACAAGTCTTGACAATGTAATGAATGACGGAAATGACAATGATGGAGTACAAACTTGGGAACCTTTGAAAATCTGTATTACGCTGCAAAAAGAAAGGAATAGGGCTCCTATAAAATCAGTGTAAGTAAATATGACTACCTAAAAGACATTTCATTCATTTAACTACCCATTTTGAAACAGTTTTATGGATAAAGCTAAACAAATTCCTGTTATAAACAAATATGACAAAATCAGTTTAATGTCATATTAAACCTTACTACTTTTGAAATGAGACATCGTATACAATAGTGGCTGAAAAATAACTTTGTAGTTTTGTCTTTCATGACATATGATTTTTTACGTGAAATTGACATTATTTGTAAGGTCAAGGTCATTTTGACTTTATATGGTTGAAAACTTCATATTTTGAGTTTTGTAATTTGAAACGTCGTTTTGAGAAACTGTTTGTGAATAACTATCTAGAATTTAGTTCTTAAACGAAAATCTAATATTAATGAAGCCAAATTTGTATAAGTTTGTTATTTAACAGAAAATATAAGTGGAAAACAAATCAAAACTGAAATCCATCATTTTTTTTTAAATTGTGAAGATGAGCTTTATCTTAGTTTTAAACAATTTGGCCATATCTAATCCTAACGACAGGCATATTCTTATAGCACAAGGTTTACTCATTCAAATAATATATAATTTAGCTGTGTGTTCGGCGGGGAGATTAAAATCTAAAAAATCCAGTCATTGGTCACCGCACTTATAGATTTTTCTTTAAGATATAAATATTGTTTGCTAGATAAACTGTTAAATTACTGTAGAGGATCATAAGACGACCTACGTTGTGCTTTGTATTACTTTGAACATCGTAATAAAATAATTTTGAGGCTTATACAGCACTTATTCTGACGTTTATGGTATCTCTTTTTATCAAAAGCTCAAACAAGAATAAAATTTACACCAAAGCGAGGTCGGTGATGATATATTTCGTGCCATCAAAACAAAATTTGTATCTGCCAAGAACAAGTTGATTTCTAAGTTTTATATTGAAAGGTTCGGAATAATATAATTGAGAAGTTGTACGCCGTTTACGCACACTGCGGAAAAAAATGTGCCATTATTTCAGGCGTTTTCATTCAATCATATTTAAGAAATGGAAACAGTGCATCATTTTTCAAATTCGCAGTGCAAGTTCAACCAGAACAAGATTTACGGAAAATTATATTAAAATAGATGAGACATCACACATGTTCTGTTCCAACAAGCAAGCGTCGTATGAGTTTATCTTCAATTTTAGGAAATATTACCTAAATTTTAAAAAGTATTATGAAATGTTGCCTACAATTAAAATAAATACATAAAAATGCATTTGAAAGGTATAAATAACATAAGCAATAAGTATCCTCAGTTAGGAAAATTTAATTTCGTTATATCTGTCCAAACTGCATTTTATCTTTAATATTCATATTTATGTTTGTATAAGAAAAACTTGACATGGTACTGAATTTTACACGCCACCACGCATTTTCTGTCTTCCCAAAATTTTTAGCTCTGAATTATTGTATTTCTCATTGGATGTTGTAACATCAAAACAAAAGAGTAACCACAAAGATGTTATAGCGACTTAGTTGCACTTAAACAGGCGTCCTTTATCATTCATAAAATATTGTTTGATGATTTGTCACGTCGGGTTATCAGGTTAATGATAACATAGATGAAAACGAATGTATTCTTTTCTTCCGTTATATTTAAATAACGATCCAGTCCTACTTTCCTTGTTCCTGATTCATTATCGAATACGACCTTCAACGGATTTTTTTTTTTCTCGATTATTTATTAAGAGGATCACGACGGGTATAACCAGTACAAGAGGATCTGATAAACTTTCCATAGAACCTATCTATATATAAAAATAAAAAGATATGGTATGATTAACAGTGAGACAACTCTCCAACAGACACCAAATGACGTAGAAGTTAAGTTTCTTCTGTTACCTATTCTAAAATCGGACTCGGACTTCTTTTAAACTGAGTTTTACTGAGCGTATTGCTGTGTGTTTGTTTATGCCACATTGGCTAGAGGTATAGGGTAGGGATGAGATCTCACAATACATGTTTAACCCCGCCGCATTTATGCACCAGTCCTTGTCTTGCGTGTTTTTTTTTTTTAAATTTTGGTACATTTATATGTTTTGGAGTTTAGTGTGGCGTCCATTTCGCTGAGATAGTATACATTATTGTTTAGGGGCCAGCTAAAGCCCGCCTCCGGGTGCGGGATTCTCTCGCTGCGTTAAAGACCCATTGGTGGCATTGGGCTGTTTTCTGCTCTTTTGGTCGGGTTCTTGTCTCTTTGACTCAATCCCGTTTCCATTCTCAATTCTATTATTGTCTCATGATTGGTTTAGATTGACAAAGTAGATACAGAGAAGAACATGCAAATATGATTTCCTATGAGTTCAGTTGAACATTTACGGCATATTTTAATATTTTATGAAATATTTGCAGAGAATCTTCTAATTATCCATCGATTCGGAGCTCTCGTTGTATAGTGTTCATTTCGAAGTGTGAAAAGTTGTGGGTTCGATTCCTGGCCGGGTCTACTCTTTGACTTAAAAATTGATATTTCCTGTAACTTAGGCAAATGATCTACATGTAAGACTGAAAGGCTAAGAATATGAATTATGTATCTGAATGTGATGCAAGTGTTCATATGAACAATCAACTAGCACATTTATTTACAATAAAAAATCAACTTGTTTTGTCGGACTATTGGAAAGCAGGGGTCGTATTTTGTATTTATATGCAGCATGTTCTCATTCTGAATGTGGTTAAAAGATTGCCTACTGAATGATGAATACATATCCATAAGATTTGGCTTTGTTGTTTTAGAGGAAAAGAACTTTTTCTTAATGCCTAATAAAGAAAAAAAATCTGTTTATAAAACAAACAATGAACAGAGTCCATACCAAATAGTCCGATATAAAGGGCCCTATAAGACAAAAAGCTAAACAATTCAAACCAGAAAACAAATAGCATGATTTATTCTAAAACAATTTAATTTTGGATGTAACACGTCTTCTGATTGGCTGAAAGTTTTTTGTCTATCAGCTCATAGACATAATTTTGTCATGTGACCGTGACGTTTTTTTTTCATGATTTACTCCTTAAATATACATAGATGAAAATGAAAGTGTTATATTTAATTTGTAAATATTAACAGTCTATCAGCTAATAGACATAATTTTGTCATGTGACCGTGACGTCATCAACGTTTTTTTCATGATTTACTCATTAAATATGCATAGATGAAAATGAAAATGTTATATTTAATTTGTAACTATTACCAGTTACGCGTGTTATTCAGTGTGCATCACATTTTTTATGTTATTTCTTCATAAACAAAACAAATATTGCAGTCATTCCTTAAACAACAAACGAAAAATTGCCAATCAGAACATATAGCTATTATTTATAAAGAATCTTCAATGCAATATATCTGCCGGGTTTGGTTTAAAATCGATTGACTAAATTGGTTCTGAAAGGATGAAACCGAAACAGACGGATGCCAAAACTTCCCGCACTCGATTTAAGTTATTCCATGATA
Source organism: Mytilus californianus (assembly GCF_021869535.1). Classification (NCBI taxonomy): domain Eukaryota; kingdom Metazoa; phylum Mollusca; class Bivalvia; order Mytilida; family Mytilidae; genus Mytilus; species Mytilus californianus. Next base: position 49,903,493 of record NW_026262679.1, on the reverse strand, counting down.
GCTTACAATAAGCTTTCATATATTTTCGTATTCATATCATAGTCGCCTTTTCTTTAGTTTTCTTAGCTTTTCTTAGGTATATAGGAAAAAAATATCTTATAGGAAACATTTTATTTTCAGAGACAAGAGCCTGTGAGATGTGGAAGGGGAAAAATCGCTTTCACACTAAAAAGTCTACTTTAACGTTTTTCAACTTGAACCACTGCATTTGCATAAAAACTCTTTAAGATATTAAAAAGTTAAGAAAATCATAAGTTAAAAGAAGAAAAAATAAAGAAACTCGTGATATTTGACGGAAATCAATCACGAACAAAATCTTTCGCGTGATCTCGGTGTCTTCGGAGGATGAGCCGTTTCGCTCCATGCCAGATAACTTAAGATGTATAAAATTACGGGGAAAAAGAGATGATATCAACCACAAACACAAATTGGTTCAACCCGATCGGGATCGAACCCACTTCCCGCACTCGATTCAAAGACGCTACCACAATACCACCGGGTCGGTCAACAAAGAAAGAAAGACTGGTAAAAATAACGAATTAGATATAACATTTTCATTTTCATCTATGTCAAGGATACTCGTTAATGACCAACACAGTAAAGATGACTGCCACCATACAAACTTCAAATTAATGTTTCAGTTGTATCATAACACAAAGAATTATTGATAACTGTTTGGATTTTTCACACTATTGATCTCAATTTAACGGAACAAAAGTCAGTTGTTATTCAGTTTAGCTAGCTGTAAAATAAAATTTAACCGACCGCTTTCTTGGCAGTCGACAGTTTTTTTTTTAAATGCTCCATTAAATACTGAAAACCTTTAAATATTTAAGCACAAGTTACTTCATTTTGAATGTTCCACATGTTTAAAAATCATCTTTTTATGTAATTATTATCTATAAATAAACATTTTGAGATAATTCCAAGTCATGTAAGTCGGTCTTGGTGTTGCTGTCGTTGTATATGATTTCGTATGGTGTCATGGTGTCTATTTGACGATCCACAGATTTGACAATACGTTGAACGGTACAATGTATAACCCTAGCATACGCCGAAGATGTAAGGTATACGTCAATTGGATGCATGTCATGCATAAGCCCGACAACATAAAAAACCAAACGACATGTAGACGTAATGTTATACTTGTTCTCACTAATTCAGAGTTCGAACAAGGTAAAGGGGATAAAGAACAGCGACTCTTTTCACAAAAAATCTTACGATTAAAACTAATCGTAACTTATACTTAAATGTGTATGACTTACGAGTATTTTTACTCTTAAGATTTTTTGTGAAAAGAGCCGCAGATGCGTCGACAGTAAATACAACGTCCAACTATTTTTCTTTAGAGAAAAGTTACCGTAAATCTTAAGTATACATGTTTGTGAAAACAAAAGTCGATTGATTACTGACAAGTACTGTACATGAACCCCAATTATGCATTTTAAACAACGAAAATCATAAAACGCACATATACGTTTAGTTTTCGAAAAAGCCTACTATAAAATTGAGAATGGAAATGGGGAATGTGTCAAAGAGACAACAACCCGACCATAGAACAGACAACAGCAGAAGGTCACCAACAGGTCTTCAATGCAGCGAGAAATTCCCGCACCCGGAGGCGTCCTTCAGCTGGCCCCTAAACAAATATATATACTAGTTCAGTGATAATGAACGCCATACTAAACTCCTAATTGTACACAAGAAACTAAAATTAAAAATAATACAAGACTAACAAAGGCTAGAGGCTCCTGACTTGGGACAGGCGCAAAAATGCGGCGGGGTTAAACATGTTTATGAGATCTCAACCCTCCCCCTATACCTCTAGCCAATGTAGAAAAGTAAACGCATAACAATACGCACATTAAAATTCAGTTCAAGAGAAGTCCGAGTCTGATGTCAGAAAATGTAACCAAAGAAAATAAACAAAATGACAATAATACATAAATAACAACAGACTACTAGCAGTTAACTGACATGCCAGCTCCAGACTTCAATTAAACTGATTGAAAGATTATGTCTTCATCATATGAATATCAGGCACAATCCTTCCCGTTAGGGGTTTAGTATCATACCATCATAACATATATGAGAAGAACATAACCCGTGTCATGCCAACAACTGGTTTTTAAATAAATGTGTTTAGTGCCGATGCAAAGACCCTATAAGTGAATCAATATTAACGCCAAAATATGCAATCTTTAATGACCTGACAACAGTATCGTAACTATATCCATTCTTAATAAGTCTATTTAGAGGTTTTGTTAGTTTCAGAGGTGAATACTGACATTTTTGTGCTTTATAAAGAATATTTCCATAAAAAATTGGATGTGAAATACCTGAACGTATAAGAAGTCTGCATGTTGAGCTATATTTACGAATGATGTCCTTATACCGATGATAAAATTTAGTAAATGTTTTGACTAGTTTGTGATATCGAAAACCCTGGTGTAATAATTTTTCAGTAATACATAAATTTCTCTCGTTAAAATCTAAAACATTGTTACATACACGAGCGAATCGTACAAGTTGAGATATATAAACACCGTAAGATGGTGACAAGGGAACGTCACCATCTAAAAATGGATAATTAACGATAGGAAATGAAAAATCATCTCTTTTATCATATATTTTAGTATTAAGCTTTCCGTTAATGATATAGATATCAAGATCGAGGAAAGGGCAGTGGTCATTGTTAGTATTAGCTTTATTTAAAGTAAGTTCAACAGGATAAATTTCTTTAGTATACATACTGAAGTCGTCATTATTGAGAGCCAAAATATCATCCAAATATCTAAAAGTATTATTAAATTTGTGTATCAGATGTTGTTTCGATGGGTCTTTGATGTATGATTTATAGTTTAACCCAGTGTATGCTACACAGAGTCTTTGTTAGTAATTCATACATCTGTTTATTTCAAATAGTTACAACGAATGGAAAAAATCATGGTCGTATTTCATTTATAGATTTTTGAAGACTGATCTACAAATTTCATTATAACTGTACGATTCTTTGTCTTATAGTATGAACATTTGGTTGCAAAGTTCTTGTACAAACTTGGAGTTGTGCAAATCAATATGGTAGTAATATCTATGATAATACTAGTACTAGGAGACGATTTTACACAGCTTAATCCAACAAAGTACATTTTTTTATTAACTAAAACACTTCAAGGAAAAATTGTTGTTCATTTTGGTCCAATTTAATCATCTTTAATGTTAAAGGATTCCATATGATTGTAAATACGCAATAAGTCCTGGTATCACTTTTATTTTTAGGTGAAGTGAAAAAAGTAAATGGCTGAAAAGGGACATTTTTTTATTATGTCTTATGTTTATACCATACATCTTGAAATCAGAATAATAAACGGTTATTTTACAAATGTTATTGAATATTATACAGAGCAGAATATTATATTTATAAGTGCAATTCAAATTCTACGATGAAAAATATGCATCAATATTAGTGAAATAGTCCTTTAAATTAATGTATAGCTTAACTTTAAGGATGTTCGCTCCTCTGTTTGCCTCTGTTTGAAAATAACAAACTTTTCAAAAGACTGTTATATTGATAGTATATAAATAACGGAACCTAAAAAGAAGAAAAAATGGTAGGTCTTTGTCCTTGTTTTTGAGATATAATCAATTGAAAATTAGCGGGAAATGATTCTCTCTAGATTTTTCTAACATTCAACGTTGGCACCTTTTTTCTTTCAAAAACTATGAAAAGATTTTATGAGATTTTCAAACATGGCATTTTAAACTACATGTAATAAAATTATGAAAAGAAAAGTAGGGGGTAGCGGGCATTTTTTTTTATTAACACTACATGATAAAACTAGAGGATTCCGAATATCCGACAAAACAAGAGTAGCGAAAATCCTTAAATTTTGCATATTAATCTTTCGTTAATGTCATGATTTGAAGCGATATTGAACTAGTGCAAAAATCTGTTAAAATTGCGCATTAAATTTTTGTTTACGTTCTACATAAAATACCATACAGTCAAGGATTTGTATAGTGACTCTATCTCAGTATACAAATCCTTGGTGCAGTGGTACAAATGTATGAAACAAATAGAAATACAGCATGCACTATAATGATAGATTTTTTTTTTTTTATTGAAACAGCGAATTGTTCATAGTAAATTGATCTCTTTGATTTCCAGGTAGGAATTTTGTTGAACTAGTTGAACCCGTTCAAGAATCATGTGACGAAGTAGAGATTTCTGTTCGACAGAACTGTAAAAATGTACATGCAGCACAAATCGTTAATGTGAGCAGATGATTCAAGAGATGTCAAAACATAAGATAGAAACACTGATTACAAGGAAAGCTACCAACAAACATACAAATTTCTACCTTTGTGACCAGCGTGCTAACCAGTACAAACCATGCATGATTTAGAGCTGTACAAGCATATACCGATTTTAATAGGTTTTAATAGACTATGGGATTTTCCATACTACACATCAACAAACACAACGACATAAAAGGTGAGAAATGTGAGGCAGAACATCAGAAAACACAATATAAGGAAAAACCAGCAAAACTCCGTTGCAGTGTTTGTGGTCAGAATTTGGTGTCTTGTTACATTAAGGGACCACATCAAAGGCTTTCATAACGAGAGTGTTCTTTTGTCCTTCTGAAAATTTTGATCTTGGGGGTCAAGCCTACAATACCATGAGTCGGCGTGATAAGTATTTACGAAGATGTATTTAATTTTTATATACATTTTGATTCGTTAATTCATACTTTGTTATTGTTATTTATGATATTTGTTTCGTAGAATAGATATAAGATCTAAAACGCAAAAACAAACCGTTCGGGCAGTAAATACAACGTTCAAATGGATGTTGTCCGCTCTGAAGGATCAGTCATTGTTTCTGAAATAACAAACCAATTCCAAAACAGTTATGATTGATTGATTGATTGGTATTTAACGCCACTTTCAACACTATTGTGCTATTTCAGGTGACTTGCCACGTAATTACTATCAGAGGCTTAACTTCAAACGAAACTATTTCGTATATTGACACTGTGTTAATTGATGTCACGAGTTAGCATAGAGCTGCGTGTTAAAGCTGTGTCCAGCATTGGGGGTCACTTATTATTCTATTAATACATTAAAGACAAGAATCCTTATTTAGATCCTTCATAAAACCATTAAAGTGATTCACTAATCTCAGATAAGATGATGAAAACTTGTCAGAAAAGATCATGCCTTATGACGAATGCAGAATTAGAACTGGTACGAATTAAGACGAGTGTTTTACAATGTTTGTGATCGATAATATCTAAAAGTCTCTGATGTTGTATTCACAATAGTAGAATAATATTCTCGTCCTTTGGTTTCTGGTAGATAGTTGTCTCATTGAAAATTATAACACATCTCTTATTTTTTTCCCATAGGAAGATATAAACCCAGTAGTCAAAACAATAGAAAAACGAAGCAGATGTTGGCAGAACCCAAACTCCGAAACAGTGGTGACGTTGCTTCGCTAAACTATCAAGTCAACGTAGTGAAGCAAGGAAGACGTTACCACTGATTCGGAGTTTGGTCAGAACCAAACCTTATTAAGAAGGGATATAGTTACGATACTGTTGTCAGGTCATTAAAGATTGCATATTTTGGCGTTAATATTGATTCACTTATAGGGTCTTTGCATCGGCACTAAACACATTTATTTAAAAACCAGTTGTTGGCATGACACGGGTTATGTTCTTCTCATATATGTTATGATGGTATGATACTAAACCCCTAACGGGAAGGATTGTGCCTGATATTCATATGATGAAGACATAATCTTTCAATCAGTTTAATTGAAGTCTGGAGCTGGCATGTCAGTTAACTGCTAGTAGTCTGTTGTTATTTATGTATTATTGTCATTTTGTTTATTTTCTTTGGTTACATCTTCTGACATCAGACTCGGACTTCTCTTGAACTGAATTTTAATGTGCGTTTACTTTTCTACACTGGCTAGAGGTATAGGGGGAGAGTTGAGATCTCATAAACATGTTTAACCCCGCCGCATTTTTGCGCCTGTCCCAAGTCAGGAGCCTCTAGCCTTTGTTAGTCTTGTATTATTTTTAATTTTAGTTTCTTGTGTACAATTTGGAGTTTAGTATGGCGTTCATTATCACTGAACTAGTATATATATTTGTTTAGGGGCCAGCTGAAGGACGCCTCCGGGTGCGGGAATTTCTCGCTGCATTGAAGACCTGTTGGTGGCCTTCTGCTGTTGTCTGTTCTGTGGTCGGGTTGTTGTCTCTTTGACACATTCCCCATTTCCATTCTCAATTTTACTTTGAACAAAACATCTAAGACAACAAATCAAACAATCTCTCAGATAAAGAATTGCAATCAGATGCTGCGGATAGGTGAGCTGCTCTTGTGTCAGTTAGTTCTATTTCCCGTTATACACATGCAAATTCTTGTGTTTTAACTTTGCGAAAATATTTAAAAAAATGTCAAAACTATTTACTAAATAGTTTTAAAAGCTTCGTTAAAAGAAAAGATAGGCACTTTATTACAGACATTATATATTCTTTTTGGTGTTTCACCAACGAAAGGTACAGTATCAAAACGAAAAGGCGCAATTAACGTATAGACAAAGAAGTTTACTATTTCAGAAAAAATAAATTAATTGAAATGAAATGGACACATGGGGAGATTATATTCTAGAGGAACTGACGCTTGCATTACGTATACAATTGTTGTATACATGTGTGAAAGCATTTTACGGAATTTTTTGTGATTGTGGTTTGTAAACATACGTTCGTTTATAAAAAGTAACAGCTGGAGTTAAATTATAATTTTGATATTCCCATAAAAATGACTTAACATGCATGCAACGTGTACAATTCATTTTTGAACATAGATTGTGTACAGTGGTTTTATCCCGTATTACTGATTATATAGATATAAGAAGATGTGGTATGAGTGCCAATGAGACAACTCTCCATCCAAGTAAAAATTTATAAAAGTAAACCATTATATGTATATATATTACAAAAAAAACCAAGATGTACACGTAAAATAGTCAACGGTATATAAAACGCTGATAAATCTACACGTAAATGCTACAACTTTCGACTTAGAAATCTTATGTTTGCTTAAATTTTTAATACGAACTCGGATTTAGTATTCAATGTAAATATACGTGTATCGTAATTGACGGAAAAGAATGCAAATAATTAGAAAGCTGATAAAAATTATTGGATTTCCTTTTTTAAATGCATGAATCTTTTTGATAATCGTAATTAACATTTCGAAAGTAGTTATATACAAAATAGTTCTACTAAAACGATATCTAGAGGTAAAAGATAATACATACAATTGGGAAGTGTTTTGTGTTTCCACTTGCTGATAAAGCAGCCAACACCGTTATCGTTGCTTGAGACAAGTACTACATGTATATACTGAGTAACTCATTATATTGGTACCTACATTTGTACACTTCTATTGAAAACACTCTTCAACAAAGACTCAAACTGAGAGCTGGTACTGAACACCACAAACTTCCAACTTTTTATTGGCGTCCTGACCTTCATAACACAAAGAAACGTCACTTGCTTCCTATTTGCAACAAAAACTGCAGATATGTATGGGCGAGCTATTTTCTGTCAACAATTGAGATTATTTTAAATATAACAAATAAATTTAGTTTAACTGATTTTTTTTTACTCACCGAGCATTAAAACTGACCAATATCCTGTTTAAGAACTTGATATTAGAATTATCAAGGTAAGCTTCATGCCAAAAATTATGAATCGTTCCTACTTTTCTTTTTCTATTGTTAATTTTCCTACATTTCTTTGCGTGTGATGTCCGTTGGCTCCATCTTATAAAGTGTCTATTTCTCATGCAGTTGGTTCGATATATGCGTATTGTAGTGACATCTCGGATTTCAATGAAAGGAATATGTTCATTACTAAAGACTTTTACAGAAGGGATATAGATTTAATAAATTCCGAATACAGTTAGTTGTTACGTCGTTTAATCACAAATATGGAGATTTATTGTGGAAGTAAAAAGTTGTATTTTACATGCATCTTTTCACGGTAGAATATTTATAAAGCTAACAAGTTTAAGAATTGTTCTTCAAATCTTTCTAATTGATTTAATAGACTTATTGATAAGGTTATAAATATACTGCTGTTGTTCAATCATATGTCTGGTATTTTTGGGGATAATTACCAATTGGAAGTTAGAAATAAAGATATGTATAATGATTTTTGTTCATGTACTGTTTATGATAATGCTGTTTGAAATCTATGAAATACAACAACCGATATTAAAATGTAGGACAGCTTGATGTCGGTATCTAAGCGCATGTAATTTTGTTTATTGATTTTTATACGACCGCAAAAAAATTTTTGTGGTCGTATATTGGTATGACGTTGGCGTCGTCGTCGTCCGAAGACACATTAGTTTTCGCACTCTAACTTTAGTTTAAGTGAATGGATCTCAATGAAATTTTACCATAAGGTTCAATACCACAAAAGAAAGGTGGGGATTGATTTTGGGGGTTATGGTACCAACAGTTAAGGAATTTGGGGCAAAAAAGGGGCCAAAAATAAGCATTTTTGTAACTTCCAGACATAACTTGTGTGTAAGTGTATGGATCTCTCTGACATTGTACCACAAGGTTCCATATCACAAAGGGAATGCTGGGATTGATTTTGGGGGTAATTGCCTCCAAATTTTAGGAATAAGGGGCCAAAAAGGGGCAAAAAACAAGCATTTTTCTAGTTTCATGACAATAACTTGTGTGTAAGTGTATGGATCTCTCTGACATTGTATTACAAGGTTCCATATCACAAAGGGAATGCTGGGATTGATTTTGGGGGTAATTGCCTCCAAATTTTAGGAATTAGGGACCAAAAAGGGGCAAAAAAAAAGCATTTTTCTAGTTTCATGATAATAACTTGTATGTAAGTGTATGGATCTTTATGAAATTGTACTACAAAGTTCCATATTACAAAGGGAAAACTGGAATTGAGTTTGGGGGTAATTGCCCAAAAAGTTTAGGAATAAGGGGCCAAAAAGGGGCCAAAAATAAGCATTTTTCTAGTTTCCAGACAATAACTTGTGGGCAAGTGAATGGATCTCTCTGAAATTGTACTGCAAGGTACCATACCACAAAGGGAAGGCTGGGATTGAGTTTGGGGGTGATGAATCATAAGGGGGTTCAAAAAATTTGGGGGAGGGATTTTTTTTTCCTTTTTTTTCTTTTAAATTTTCCACTTTAAATTGGTTATTTCTGATTTATATATAAAAGCAAATAATTATGATATGGTTTGAATAGGTAAATTAAAAATTTTTAAGTTCTTAGACCACTTTCATTCTGTGTCAGAAACCTATGCTGTGTCAAATATTTAATTACAATCCAAATTCAGTGCTATATCAAGCTTGAATGTTGTGTCCATACTTGCCCCAACTGTTCAGGGTTCGACCTCTGCGGTCGTATCAAGCTGCGCCCCAGCAGAGCATTTTATTGTTTATGCTTGTGTTTTTGCTATCAATTTAACCATTATTCTAGAGTTGAATACTTTTCTTATACTAACTTTAAATTGTAAGTTTTTTTGTGTACCTTTAAATAGTTCAATGATCGATATTAATACGAGAGAGGATTGAGATCTATGAAAACAAGAAGAACCAAGCCATATATTCATGAGCAAGGAATCCCGTACGTGATTGTCTTATTTCATATTTTAATGTTGTTTGTTATTTAATGAGAATTCGGTGTTGACATCATTTCTTTGAAAATTTCTTTTTAATTCTTTCACAATTTGTATGGACTCGGAACGATCTAAAGCTTGATGAATTATGTAAACACTTGGGTATTGTCGAAGACTGTATTTTGAATTTTAGATGCATTTTGGTTATTTTTGTCGTGTGGTTGTTGTCTCACATACGTATATTCACATCTCTTTTTTTCATATAGGAATATTAAAAATGTTATTTTTTTCTATAAATAAAAGGAGATGTGGGGTCCATATCAGCGAAACAGCAACCCAACTACACAGAAACACAAGCTACATCTTAAGGTCAACATACGGTTTTGAACATTAAACAAGTGACTATGTTGAATAAGCCTGTTAATATAAACTCCTGTGTACTAAAATGGTTGCTGTCTGTAATATTTGTTTGACATAGATTAGGCCGTTGGTTTTCTTGAATTGTTTATATCTTATAGCTGACTATACGGTATGGCTTTTTGCTCATTGTTGAAGTACGGTGACCTATTGTTGCTTACATGCACGTCTTTTGGACTATCATTTGGATAGTTGTCTCATTGGCAATCATGCCACATGTCCTTATTTTTATATTCATACACTGTTTGTCCATTAAAGAAAAAGAAAAAGTTTGGGATGCAAGTATTTATTCTATATACAAAAATTCACCACACCAGGAAAAACGGCAAGATAATGTTTGTTCATCAACGTTGGGCGTCCAATACTATATATCTGTTATTTAATAATAACTTCCTATTAAAAAAGAGAAATATTTGTTATTTAAAAGCTAAAATATATATATAAATGAGCAGTATGTACTAATACTAATAAACAATTTTGATTTTTAAAAAGCGTAAATAAAACAAATACATTTCTCAGAATCATTATACGACAAAAAGTTTGATAATTGAGTCATTTAACGATATCTGCTAATATATGAAATATGAGCATAAATACGAACTCGTCACTTTTTTTTACGCTTGACTGTTCCAACGTCTACCATAATTGGTATTCAGATATCTCAAAAACAATAGATATATATAGCTGGGACTATTATACTAACAGCATATAGTGATAACAAAACAATTGTAATAAAATTACCAATGTAGTTTATTTTTTCCATGAATACTTTTAAGCTTCTTTCATTTTCCTAATGTAAAAGAAGGACAAATGATTTCAAAAGAATACTGAATCATTTTCAAAATTACTTACCACCTTTTCCACCTCCAATGCCAACACCTCCGCCGCCAATTCTAGCATTTAAACTTCCGCCAAGGGTTCCTAAAATAGATATGTATCTGTATTTCTACTTTCTCTTCAGATTGATGTAATTGGTTTTCTTTGTGGACAAAAAACGAAACGGCTATATTTTCTCTTGTGACAAAAGAAATCCTTTACAATCGTATATGGAGTATTGTAATTATATTAAGGAATTGTCACTTATTCTTTATATCTAATGCATTAAAATTGTTCATATAATGACAATACTGCTTTTAATATTTTCTATCATGAGGCAATTATTCCTAATATTTACCCATTATATTAGAGCCGCCGAATCCTCCAGCACCTCCTCCAATGCCACCACCTAAACCGCTAGAAAGTCCACCACTCAATCTACCAGAGAGTCCTCCTGAAAGTCCACCGATACCACCTGCTCCGCCAAGACCTCCTGAACCTCCAACTTGTCCAGCAAATCCACCGCCAAATCTTCCAGCAAATCCGGAGCCGGAACCGAAACCACCTCCGAATCCAGATCCGCCAACAGAACCAGCAAATCCACCACCGAATCGTCCAGCAAATCCAGAGCCGGAACCGAAACCACTGCCGAAACCGCCTAAACCACCTAAACCACCGCCAATTACACCACCTAAACCACCGCCAATTGCACCACCTAACCCTCCAGCTAAGCTACCAGAGAACCCAGCACTTAAACTACTATATGCAACAGCTTGTTGTAGAGCTGATACGTAGTACATCAATCTGAGGTAGGCACTGTAGCTGATGGTAATTGATCCACCTGCACCACCACCACCAATGAGTCCACCTCCCAAGTTTCCACTTAGAGAACCACTGAGAGAACCGGAAATTCCACTACCGCCAAAACCTCCGCCGAGACCACCTCCGAGACCACCACCGATTCCTCCTCCGATACCACCACTGATTCCTCCTCCGATACCACCTCCAAGTCCACCTCCGAGTCCACCGCCCAAACTTCCACCTAGAGATCCTTGTAGTGATCCACTGAGGGATCCGCCTCCTATACCAACACCTGAAATATCAAATTATATGTGTTTTTTTCTATTCTTAATCTATTGAATGAATTTAAATATACAAATATAACCCAAAATCTGTCAGACCTTCCATTAAATATATCTGAATTTTACGACAGCTAAGATGGATCATGCAAGTCGACATTAAAGATTCAATATCAGAAATTCTAGATTCTAAAATAGTAGTATCTTAAAACTTGAACTGAGTGATAACAAATAATAAGGAGCTTATAAGCAATCAGATAAGAATGATTTAAATATAATTGTATTTTACCGATATGTTGGTGGTCTTTCCTAATCGAAAATGTTTAAAGGGAAAAGGAAGATCGAGTATTATTGTTGACGATTTTGAAGTGATTTAAAAAAAAAAAAAATTTTCACTACAAAAAAAGACCGATCACAGCTATGTGAACCGACCTAGAATTGTAAGGTTTTGTTTTAGTGAAAAGAACCATAACAATTGTCTAGGAAATAATAAATAAATTGCAATAACTAAGAACAAAAGCGGAAATGGAAGTTCACGTATCAAACGAAAAAAAAAATTGAAAATAAATTTTAAAAAGTTTATAGGATTCAAATTCAATGAGTTATTGGCAATGAGTCACATGATTCGTGTAAATTCCATAACGTAAAATTGAGAATGGAAATGGGGAATGTGTCAAAGAGACAGCAACCCGACCATAGAGCAGACAACAGCCGAAGGCCACCAATGGGTCTTCAATGCAGCGAGAAACTCCCGCACCCGGAGGCGTCCTTCAGCTGGCCCCTAAACAAATATGTATACTAGTTCAGTGGACCTTTTTTCGTAAATATATTAAGGTTTTATTGGACACGAGTATGGATAAAATGATTCACTCGGAATCCTAGATCTCAAGACACCTTTAAGGTACGTTTTGATAATAGTTATTGACAAATTTGTTATGGTATTTTGGAAAATCTTAATCTTGAGACACCGTAATATATAGATAAAAAAAACCTCATATAACGGCTTTACATTAATATTTGTTGTTGTACTTTATACTCTTTATTTCCTTGAAATAGTATGAACATTTTAGCTTTTTCTGCAATGTCGTTCATGAAAAATTATTAGGTAAGGGAGGTAACTCGTCATATTCCTATTATAACCTACCTCCTTTGCCACCGGCATGAGTACAGGAACTGGCAACTAGCAGAACTACACAAGTAATCAAAGTATTCATCTTGCCTGAATAAAAACAGAACAATAATTATATAAGATGTCATAGTGGGGGAAAGTAATCACAATTATTATTTTTACGTATTGCTGAAGCCCCTCATAGGGGTGTCCAAGTAATCACATAATCACAATTTTTTTGCCAATATAATCGCATAATCATTAATTATTCTTTTAAACAAGATAATCAAATAATCAAAAATACAGTCCTTAATTATCAAATAATCAAATAATCATGAAATATTTGGTCTGGTAATCAAATAATCACTATAAAAACGGCCAAGTAATCACATAATCAAAAACCCCATGAGGAGGCTCATTGCTTAGGGTACTTAATTGAATATTTCTCTTCAATATTATCGAATTATTGAGAATCAAGTTCAAATTACGTTCAAATAAAAAAATCTATTAGCTGAATATTTTTATCGCTGATTTATAAAGATTTCTACTTTATTCGCCTAAGAATCCATATGTTACTTTATGTTATAAAAATACACATTTTTATCAACATTATAAAAAAGATACCTATTTACCGTGTTTCAACAAATAATTTAATTTAATTAGGCAAGGTGAAAATATAAATGCTATTCTTTTCTTGATATTTAACTTTCAACTGTCTATGTAAAAAATGGCCTTAACTGATTGTTAAATCACCGCGAAGTTATTTTGTTTAGAAAATAAGGAAAACGTTATATTGCTATAAAGTAAAACGTTCAAACAAATATTTCTATCATACGTTTAATTCAATAATCACTTCCATCGGATATAATTTGATATCTCCGGAAAAATTGCCTACATTTTTTACTAAAAGTTATGCGAAAGTTTCGTTAGGAGCATCTGTAGTGAACCTTGCTGCGTCGTACATTTTTTGAAAAAATGCAAGAAATTTTCATGAAAATCCTCGGAATATATTCTGAAAAACGTTATTGATTAACACATCTTCAAGTACATTGTACATGTATCATGAATCAGAAGAAAATCCGCACTTATTAGAATTGATTTTTAAGGCAACTTTCTTCAGATACACTTATTAAAAATACTAATAAACAAAATCGTTATTTTACAGCGTACTTATATACCACCAAACTTAAATTATAATCATTAAAAATGTTTTTGGTTAATATATAATAAAGAATTGTATTACTTTTAGTTAAATAAATAAAATCATGATTTTACATCGTATTTCAAGTAAACTATCAATTGTCAAAAATATTCATCAAAAATGTTTTTGATTAAATAATATCTAATTGTATTACCTGAGATTCTTTTAATTCTCTGGGACTGTTGACAGCGGAGTGTGAAAATAATCGGGAGAAAATTCGTATTTATACGAGTGATCGTACGTGCTTTCCGCTGTTTATGCTGACCACAAACCATCACCCGAACACTGACTCCGAGATGTAAATTGTTTGTTTTATTGTTCGTGTTTAACGTGATGTTAAAACAAAATGTTGTATATTTACCTATGTTGACAAGACAATTTTTATTGATAAAATATTAACCAGAATCAGTCTTTGATATTAAACATTTTCCCGCGAATTTTAACATAAGGTCAATAAACTATTACGTAATGTGGTCGTATTAACACAGTCTTTTGCTAGATTTTATGGGCAATAAATTATGCTTTTATTAGTCATGATCAGCAAAGAACTTTTTAATGTAAAAACTCAATAATTTTCTCTTTCTTTTTTTATATATATTTTAACAGTCTTGTTTTTCCGTATGGGATACTGTCTTTTACAAAATTATACTTTACTGATGGCAAATGCATAGCATTCATCTTAATCGCACAATTTTTGAGATTTTTTTTTAATTTATTTTTTATCATTATAATTTCTTTAACGAAATAACCGGTAATGAATGGAATCCGACAAGGATGTCGGGTTGTTGGCTTGATTTAAATACGACTATAGTAGTACCTAACAGAAAATCATATTAGTTTACGATTTGTTTTGATGTTAAATAATTATAATGATTTTTATTATAATAAGAACAAAAGAGGTATTCAAAAAATAAATTGTAACGCAAAATTTATTAAACAAGTAACATTTAAGAAAATATATAGGAAACAAGATTCTCTATGTATACGTTATTTTTCTGAGGTAAGTGAACATTTTTCTTATTTAACCTTTTGAATATGATATAAAGACATTTATTCGATGTCATGTCAGAAAATGTTTTCTGATTTATGAAAGGGAGGCCAAAATATGTTATCGACTTTGAAATAAAAAAAATGTGTCACTTAGCAATGTTTTTTTTCCGCCTTTTGAGATTTTAATATATGTGAATAGTGACAAACAATATGTTTGATTTTTTTTTAAGTATTAAAATATAAACTCAAGCGTCAATATCAACATGTTAGACCACTACATAAATAATAAATAAAAGGATGTTTTAAGTCATGAATATCCATATAATGATAATGAATTCTGTGTAATACTTAAAAACAAAATGTTTGTTAAGTGGACATGAAAATATCTCTTTTTCCGACTGGTCAAAATGTTAATGTTAGCGTAAACTGAATCGAAATTTTTTTTTCATTTAACGTTTTTGTCAATGTTAGTACAACAGCTATTACCTATCAATTTTTAATGAATTTTCCGGTTCAATTTTACTATGACTGTGTTTGTTATTTTTAAAACTTCTGACCTTTCACTAGTTAAATTTGAATTTTCGTGATTTGGGAAACTAATATTTTTTTCTTAAATATAATGATTTTGGTGAAACAAAATACGAGAACTATTCATTAAAATTCTAGAAAGTGTTTAAATTAAAGAGCATCCCAAATGTCCTTGATTAACAGATTCTCCAAGGCTAGTAATTTAATATATTCATTTCATCATTTGTTAAAAGTCACTCTCTTTCAGTCCATAGTACGGTTAACCCGAATAACCCAGTCCCTTCCCGTAACGGAACTCTCCAGCTTGCATACTCGTACCAATCGTAGAGCAGCAGCAACGACTTTTAAAAGTATTCGGGTTATAGTTCGAAAAAAAATAAAATTAATGAGACGCCATTCTTAAAAAAAGACTATCGAGACGATTGCCAAGGACCTAACGTCCAAAATATAACTTAAAGCGCCATTTAAAACTAACGACAAGCAATAAACCAATAAAATAAAAAAATGAGAGAAATACCACCACGTATAAGATTCTTCCTTTAATATCATTTCCATATCCAATACTGAACCTATGTCAATCATACTCTTTGTGAAATAGTATGGTACAATTTTAAAATATGACATATTTTTTTTAAAATAAATCATATAATATAAAACAACTGAGAGATTTTTCCTTTTCATGATGAGAAATATTTGTTCATATAGGCGTAGAATGCATTGAAAAGCTTTTAAACACACACAAAACACTTAAAATAGGATCAAACACGTAATTCGCTATGTGGGACATGACTTGAGCTTTGACCTTATGACCTTTGTCAAGGTCATTTGTCCTCGATGTCATCACAAAAAGATCCCATGGTTTTAGGACCTTTGGTTTAAGAGTAATAGCTAGTTTTGTCCTTTCGGAAAGCGTTAACGGGAGTTATGCTCCTTACGGAAAGGTCAAATATCTTCGGTGAAATGTAACAAAGTTTCGCCTTAATGACCCAAACTTATTTTCACTATTCACGATTTCTGTAAGTATACTGGTAACTGCGATATCCCATAACAAGGTATTAGGTCAAAGGTTAAGGTCAACTTAAAAACTTTAAAACACACATAAAACCCTTAAAATATGGTAAAAACACATAATTCGCTATCTGGGACATGATCTATGACCTTATGATATTTGTCAAGGTCATTGGTCTTCGATGTCATTACAAAAGACCCCATGGGTCTAGGACCTTTGGTTAAAGAGTTGAAGCTAATTTGGTCTTTTCGTACATCGTTAACGGGGGTTATGCCCCTTCCGGAAAGGTCAAATCTCTTCAGTCAAAATGTAACAAAGTTCCGCCTTAATGACCCAAACAGTTTCCACTATTCAAGACTTCTGTAAGTATAATGATTTCTGAGATTATCCCATAACAAGATGTAAGATCAAAGGTCAAGTTCAACCTAAAAATTTGACCTTGGGGCATTTTCAAAATAACTCTGGACCGACAAAATATTACGACTCACAAGGTGAGTTCCTGGTAGGTATTTGTGACACCGATACAAATTGTGAACCTGAAAGCGACATGGCTTACTGTTACGGAGGGAATGATGAGAACAAATTCAATTTCTAGACCTGTCAGTAACAATAAATGACTAAGAACAATCTTTTATTGTATCTTTACTAAAAGGCAGGGTAGAACGTTTTTATTAGAATCAACAAGATTGATATCATATTTAATATATAAAAATAAGGAGATGTAGTATGATTGCCAATGAGACAACTATCCACCAAAGTTCAAATGAAGTGGGTGTAAGCAATTATAGGCAACCGTACGGCCTTCAACAATGAGAAAAACCCATACCGTATAGTCGGTTAATTCTAGTAATTGAGAAAACTAACGGCATAATTAATAACAAAACAATTTACAAAAAACAAATATGACAGACAAGAACCAACAACAACCACTGAACTGTAGGCTCCTGACTAAGGACAGACACATAAAGAATGAGGCGGGGTTAAACATGTTTGTCAGCGCTCTACCCCCACCTAAACTGGGGTTATTGGTTTACAGCACACCGTAAGAACAAACTATAAAAATAAGTTGAAAAGGGCTTAACTCTACAGATTGATACAAAGCAGAAAAAAAAACATCTAATAAAAAAACAGACTGACGAATATGCTCATTTTTATATTGACATTTTTTCTATTTGTCCATGTTGACTGTGTGCTATTTCAATCAGAGGTCATAACTCAACATGGGTACATGTAAGAGAGAGTCGAAAAATACCAAGGGGTATTCAAACTTACAAGTCGACAACAAATTGGCCATGACATGGCAAAAAAAAAGAAAAACGACCAAAAGACAAACACCAGTATACTAGACACAACATAGAAATCTTAAGACTGAGCGACATGAACCCTATCAAAAACCGGGGGTGATATCATGTGCCCCGGAAGGGTAAGCAGATCCTCCTCCACATGTAGCAACCGACGTTTCGCTCGTGTAAGTACATGTAATTTATACGCAACATCTCTCTTTACCCCGAGAAAACATTCAACCTCATATACATGTATAAAAAGAAACTGGCAATGACATGACAAAGAAAAAAAAATAAAGACGACGAAAAGATAAACAAGTTTACAAAACACAACATAGAAAAGTAAAGACTGGGCAACACGAAACCCACCAAAAACTGGGGGAATCTCAGGTGCTCCGGAAGGTTAAGCAGAGTATGTTTCATTAGTGGCACCCGTCGTGATGTTACAACATACTTTACTTATTGATAAATTGTCTGTCGATACTTTTAGAATAAATAAAAAAAATAGGGTTCCAACTCCATCATGGATTTGGCTGGTCTTGTTGGTACCTTTTGGTCATAAAGCTGCTCACAGAAGTTGAACAGGACACTTTGTCAGAATGGGTCAAAACAATCGGTTAATTCTAGTAATTGAGAAAACTAACGGCATAATTAATAACAAAACAATTTACAAAAAACAAATATGACAGACAAGAACCAACAACAACCACTGAACTGTAGGCTCCTGACTAAGGACAGACACATAAAGAATGAGGCGGGGTTAAACATGTTTGTCAGCGCTCTACCCCCACCTAAACTGGGGCAGTGGTTTACAGCACACCGTAAGAACAAACTATAAAAATAAGTTGAAAAGGGCTTAACTCTACAGATTGATACAAAGCAGAAAAAAAAACATCTAATAAAAAAACAGACTGACGAATATGCTCATTTTTATATTGACATTTTTTCTATTTGTCCATGTTGACTGTGTGCTATTTCAATCAGAGGTCATAACTCAACATGGGTACATGTAAGAGAGAGTCGAAAAATACCAAGGGGTATTCAAACTTACAAGTCGACAACAAATTGGCCATGACATGGCAAAAAAAAAGAAAAACGACCAAAAGACAAACACCAGTATACTAGACACAACATAGAAATCTTAAGACTGAGCGACATGAACCCTATCAAAAACCGGGGGTGATATCATGTGCCCCGGAAGGGTAAGCAGATCCTCCTCCACATGTAGCAACCGACGTTTCGCTCGTGTAAGTACATGTAATTTATACGCAACATCTCTCTTTACCCCGAGAAAACATTCAACCTCATATACATGTATAAAAAGAAACTGGCAATGACATGACAAAGAAAAAAAAATAAAGACGACGAAAAGATAAACAAGTTTACAAAACACAACATAGAAAAGTAAAGACTGGGCAACACGAAACCCACCAAAAACTGGGGGAATCTCAGGTGCTCCGGAAGGTTAAGCAGAGTATGTTTCATTAGTGGCACCCGTCGTGATGTTACAACATACTTTACTTATTGATAAATTGTCTGTCGATACTTTTAGAATAAATAAAAAAAATAGGGTTCCAACTCCATCATGGATTTGGCTGGTCTTGTTGGTACCTTTTGGTCATAAAGCTGCTCACAGAAGTTGAACAGGACACTTTGTCAGAATGGGTCAAAACAATCAGGTCTCTGATAAGACGTCGAATTTATAAGTTGAAAAACTGTGTGAATGATCGACCAAAGTCCGTTTAAAGAGACAAAGAAGCTGTGAAATGTCTATCATCTCTTCACGATAACTATGTTGTTGTTCCTGCGGACAAAGCTTCAAATAATATTGCCTTTGTATATAAATCGTACTACTACTATGAGTGTCTTGTAAAAGAATTAGGAATAAATGAGCACTCAGGTAATCCCACATACAAAAACATATCATTTGACAAGGATGAGATTTTGGCGAATCATAAGTCCTGCATGGCTTCAGTGAACATTACATTGAACAGTAAATCTGAGGACTTACCTTGTTTATATTGGATACCTAAGCTTCACAAAATTCCGTACAAACAAACTTAAGGTACATTGCCGGCTCATATACATGTTCTACAAAGGAATTGTCCAAAAGATTGACAAAAAAATATGTCCGCAGTGAAAGAGGGTCTTCAGAAATACTGTGAAACTGTTTACTCGCGTAGTGGTATTAACCATATGTGGATTTTAAAGAAATCTGAAGAACTTCTGGATAATTTTAAATCTCGATCTCTCTGAAATTAATTCTATCAAAACTTTTGATTTTTAACCCTGTATACCACCATTCCCCTGGCGAAATTGAAAAATCGTCTAAATAAAATAATCAACAATGATTTTCAATATAGAAATGGTAGCATACGCTATAAATTTATTACTTTGGGATACCATACGGCATATTTTGCTAATAGAGAACAAAAAGGTAAATCATGCTACACAGAGGAACAAGTGATCAGTATGGGGTTTCTTATTGACAACATATTTGTTGAATTTGGAGGTAGACTTTTTCAACAAATTGTCGGCATTCCTATGGGAACGAACTGTGCGCCTCTCTTTGTTGTTATTACAAACGAGACGATTTTAATTTGAAATTATTAATTTCCCCCACCTTAGTAGCAATATACCAACTTCACCTGCATATGGGATATACATTTCCCAACTCATTCGGTATTCAAGAGCTTGCAGCTGCTACCCAGACTTTATAAAATGTCACCAGTGTCTGAGCAGAAAGTTGATTGATTGATTGGTGTTTAACGCCACTTTCAACACTATTATGCTATTTCGTGGCGGTCAGATTTTATTGGTGGAGAAAGCCGGAGTGCCCGGAGAGAACCACCGACCTTTGGTAGGAAAACTGACAATCCTAGTCAATTAAGATTGGAGTCGAGTGCACCTGCCCCGTGCGGGATTCGAACTCACAACTTCAGTGTTGACTGGCTAGTGATACATTAGTTGGACTACTTAGACCACTCGGCTACCGAGGCCCCTCGCAGCAGAAAGTTGATGAACCAGGGTTAATATGTCAAAGAACGTCTCGTCTTTTTTCTAGAATAAAGTTTGTGTTTTATTTTCTGTTTCGTCAAAAACGGCCGCCATGGCTAAAAATAGAACATAGGGGTAAAATGCAGCTTTTGGCTTATATCTCAAAAACTAAAGCATTTAGAGCAAATCTCTATCAGCCGTGAAATTTTCAGATGAATCTAACAACCCATTGTTGGGTTGCTGCCACTAAATTGGTAATTTTAAGGAAATTTTGCAGTTTTTGGTTATCTTGAATATTATTATAGATAAAGATAAACTGTAAACAGCAAAAATGTTCAACAAAGTAAGATCTACAAATAAGTTGATGTGACCAAAATTGTCAATTGACCTTAAAGGAGTTATTGCCCTTTAAAGACAATTTTACACAATTTGTTTATCATGTTTTCTAACTTTAAAAAATCTTCTCCTCTGAAACTACTGAACCAAATTAAACCAAACTTAAGCTGAATTATTCTTAGGTTATCTTAAATAAAGTTTGTGTTTTATTTTCTGTTTCCTTAGAAAACATGGCCGCCATGGCTAAAAATAGAACATAGGGTAAAATGCAGTTTTTGACTTATATCTCAAAAACTAAAGCATTTAAAGCAAACCAGACAAGAAATTAAAGTATTCATTAGGTCAAGGTCTACCTGCCCTGAAATTATCCGCCAAATCGGGTATCTGATTTTTAGGTTATTGCCCCTGAATTGATGATTTTAAGGAAATTTTGCAGTTTTCGGTTATTATCTTGAATATCATTATAGATAAAGATAAACTGTAAACAGCAAAAATGTTCAGCAATGAAAGATCTACAAATAAGTTTTTATATGACCAAAATTTTCAATTGACCCCTTAAGGAGTAATTGCCCTTTAAAGACAATTTTTCACAATTTGTTCATCTAGTTCGCTTACTTTAAAAAATCTTCTCCTTTGAAACTGTTGAATCAATTTCAGCCAAACTTGGGCTGAATGAGTTTCAGAGTATCTAGTATAAATTTTGTATTTTATTTCCTTGTACGTCAAGAAACATAGCCACTATGGCTAATATGGAACATAGGGGTATAATGCATTTTTTGCTTTTGAAGAAAATATGACAGATACAAAGAACATTTAAATGGCATTTTAAAGCCACCCATTAGGTTATAAGACCGTCGGCAGTATTCGGAGGTCATCTCGGTAGTTAATTGGGTGTCGTCTAGACACAAATACACACGAAATGCTGATACATATTATCGAGTCAATGCATTGTTAATTGTCTATTTTAGACTTTTTGTAATTTGGATATACGTTTTAGTATGGTTTAAATCAAATATGAGAATTTGAGTCAAATAGTGAACTTGAATTTGACAGCTAATGCCCCTTTAAGAATGTTAACAAACATATTAATAAACCTGACAAAGACGCCAACAAAAAAATTTGTGTAGTTGATAGTGCATACAGTATAGTAAAACATAATTTCATATACACTTTCCCGATAAAGTACCGCCAAAGCCAAAAACCGCGATAACTGGATGCACCAATACCGAGACACGTCTAGAGTCCTACGATCAAAAGGAACATAATAATACAAAGACAAATAAAGTGAAAAACTGTAAATGAATTTATGCACAGCATCAGCACGAAGAACCTATAACTCAAGACCACCCTGTGTTATACTGAGTAATTATCTATAAGGTCCTGGTACTTGCCGATGAACTTTTTGAGCAAAAAAAAAACTAGACGTTCTTTGACAAAATCCTGGATCATGTTTTTTTTGACCGGACAAAGATGAAGTTTGAGTAGCAGCTGCAAGCTCTTGAATATCGTATAAATTGAGAAATGTATACTCCATGCGCGGGTGAAGTTCGAATATTGCTGCAAAATTGAAATCTTCTCGTTTGTCATAGATTCTGGTATTGAAATGACCGCAGTCAAATTCGAGGTATTAGTCTAAAAAAATGTGAGGCAGAGGAAGCTGTATAAGTGGTTTCCTTAATCTCTGGTTCAGGAGGATAATTATATCAATTTGATCCAATCATAAAAGTTTGGATTGTTACTGGAAAGAACATCATTAATATACCGCTCAAACCGGTGCTAATGGCATTCAGGTGAGAGCTCTGTGTTGAAGGCCTCACTGTTACTTTGAGATGAAAAACAGCAACAAAAGCGCTGTTCCTTTGTATTTTAATGCATTTTTGCTGTGCATGACGTGCTGATTTTGTGTCATGGATGGATACCCCATATCCTTTGTTTTTCTATTATATTAACGGAGTTTGTCTCTCGTGCTGTGTAGAGGCCGTAGAAAGTTTCCCCGTGCTTGATATGTATGATCTTCTGTATATTTAAAGTTATGGTGTATTTATTCTTGAGATAACTTCTCTTATATGTGTGCCACATCATTATCTCAATTTTAGGCCAGTTTGTGTACTAAAATTTTAATAAGTCACACACCACCTATTCTTGGCCCTCATTCCTATGCACGTTAAATTTTTCACTTCCAAACATTTTATGGGGGCGGAATCAATATACCGTCATTTATACATCAGACCGTAATGGTTACTGGAATTGGTACTTCATATCTTAGAAACAGGCAATATATACCCTCAATTTTAAAATTCATTCATACATTTTTGTATTATTCAAAATTTTCAGTCCTTCACCTTTCCTCTGATACCTTAATTACTAAAATATATTCTACATACCGGTAGTTTTATATTTACACCTATGCGTAGGAAGTATTTTGTTTAAACCGGTATGTTCTTTTTTGACCGCGCCCGATTTGGTGGCGTTACATCTTACATCTATCCAAATTATTTTTGCAAAAAATTCCGCTCAAGCCGGTGCTAGGGGCCGTTTTAACCTTGCAGTGAGGTGAGAGTTTATTTTTACTCCGTGTTGAAGGCCTCACTGTGACTTTGAGATGAAGAACAGCAATACAAGCTCTATTCCTTTGCCTTGAGTGTGTTTTTGCTGCGTATGTACTGATTTTGTGTCATGGATGGAGCCCCCAATCATATGACAATGCAAGGAGAGGCGTTATTTTTTCTACTTTATTCTGATATACCGATTAATTAACTTAAGTTTAATTTTGTTAGTCGTTCAGCTGCAAATATTTCATGCATATTTTAAAAACAAAATGATACGTAGGTCATTTGATGTAGAGTAAGTACAAAAATTAGAAACTTGTCAGCTAGACACTCCTCAAGTTGCTTGTGTCAGGAAATAAATATATTATCAGTTCTTTATAAATTAAAATAAGTTTGCTGTAATGAAATATAGATATCTGGTGCATACGTCCGTTTAGGGCAATTTCTCCGGTTAGTTCGTATTTAAGACTTCGATTGGTATATATGTTGTTAAAAAAATACATACGAAAAAAGCAACATTTCACGTACTTCTTATTAAGAATCAAAATTAATGTTCGTTCTTTATCATTATTTGTCCGTAGGCTATAGCTATTTGCTCGAGTTGAGATCAAAAGTTAATTGTTCAACAAGGCTGTGGTCAAATGAACTTTGTGAGTAGTTTTAGTGCCGCGAGGGTGTGTCTTGTTTTGTGGGTTTTCATTGGTTTGAAGTTTTGTGACCCCCAATTTTTGGCCAGTGGAAAACTTCCCGCCGAATTGCTTAAAATAGACGTGTGATATTTCAAAGAAGCAAAATATTTGATGTTAAATTTGAAGCTGTTCGTAACACCACACATGCAAGGTAGATATTTAATTCTTCATACGTTCCCAAATTATTTTCGTTTTATGTAAGTGATGGATCAAAACACGAGTCGACTTTTTCAAATTTTTTTCATTTTCTCATAAATTTCGCACATGATACAGAATACTATCTGACGTTGAATTTTCGATGAAGTTCTGACTTAAATATATATTATATGCACTCTTTCATTATGGAAAGAAAAAAATATGCTTTCATGGCTCGAGATATTTCGGTATATGGTTTCGAATGTTATATTTAATGACATAAAACTTCCATTCCAATATTTTGCGGACATTTTTGTTTTCATGATATACTAAATCAAAAGTACCTCATATTATTTTGATTTTCGAGGTCATATAAGCGACATATTAATCTTTAATATTTGACTTACTTATTTATTTCATTTTGTATTCATTATTTCGTAGTATTTATAGTAGCGACTGATGAATTTTTTTAAGCGGGCTCATGGCCTTTATAATAACATTTTTCAAGCTCTTCCGTTTATATTATCTTTTCCATTGCCTAACACGAGCCCTTAGGTACTTCGAGGACAAACTCTTTTACTATAGTACTTTTATGATTCTGGGCTGGGAACAGTATATCTATATATGTTCCTGTTCTGGGTCAATGCAGTAAAATTACTAAAATTAACTTCGCAATAGCAATTATCTTGATATTTTTTTTTAAGTGGCACCAACTGAAAATACATATTCATTAAAATAGAGCATATTTTTGCCTAACGGTGGTCTAATACTAGATGTCCCTGCCCTAAACCCCCATTTCGTCTATTCTTTATCAAGTTTCTACATTTTATGACAGTCGTTTTTATTTACTTGGTCGTCCTGAATATGCACAAAATATTTGCCACCAGAAGTGACGCAAGGAATAACCAATCTATTAATGAACACTATTTTTGAAATTTCAAATCGAATAAACTTGTCAGAGGTCAAGGTCAAATTGAGCGGAAATGCTCTATGCGCAGGCATTTATTACATTTGAACGAAATTAAGGATTTGAATATAAAGTTTGCAGTTACTTCACAAGTGTAACTGTTACGTTAAGCATCGATAGAACATGCCAGTAAGCTAATATCCTTTTTCAATATTTTTTCAGCTATTTGCCTTTACAACAGAAACAGAATTTTTTCTAAAATCCATTATTTTTTTGTTTTCTATTAATTTCAATAATTACTAGAACACACCCGCGAAATCGCGGGCATTTAGAGCGTGGTTGAAAGTATGTAAACTGTAGTATGATGAATTTTTGTAAAAGATTTTATGACTGGAGAATTTCAGGAAAGGTATCAAAAGTCATAGGTACTGCAACAGGACAATATTTTCTCAGAGCCCGCTCCCTTTTTTTCCAAAGTCCGTTATTTTTTTGTTTTCTGTTAATTTCAATTATTTTCGCGTTTTCTGTATACTATGAACATACATAATTGTTTATCATAAATAATTAAAGTGTATTTGCTATTTACTATCAATTCCAACTTTATCATCCACGGCGGTCACTGATATATTATATAGAGAGTCTCTATATTTTATAGTAGTATGATCATAGTATACATGCAGATAAACGCGAAAATAATTGTCCTGTCCCCGAGTACTTATGAAAATTATGTGTAATTTTAAAACAGTCCTAAACGGAAGTCTTGTCTATGACTGAAAAGTCCGTCTGATGACGGAAACAATATCCAGACGCCTTTATTTTTATTTTTTTCCCAAAATAACCCAAACTAATAGTATAGATTATTATCGCATTTTCTGTATTATATGAACACAAATATACTAGAAATAACTTGTATTTGCTATTAACTATCAATTCCTTGTGTACTATCCACAGTGGTCACAGATATATTATAGATCTCTCTATATAATATATCAGAGACCACTGTAGAAAGTACATTTGGAATTGATAGTAAATAGCAAATACAAGTTATTTTTAGTACATTTGTGTTCATATAATACAGAAAAACGCAAATTTAATTGAAATTAATAGAAAACAAAAAAATAATGGATTTTGGAAAAATGGGGGAGGGCTAAAACAAACATTGTCCTGTCCCTAAGTACCTATGAATGAAAGGTAAGTAATTGTTTTCATACTTACTTTAAAGGTTAATAACCCCTTCTGTAGGCCTGTGTATTACGAAATGTTCAAAGTGCTACAATATCAAAACAGTAAAAATACAGAATAAAAGTAACCTGCCATCGTGTACATACATGTATACCAAAGGGAAACGTTGATACAGTTAAGTATTTCATTGCATTTAATAGAAAATGGGGATTTAGTGGCAAATAAAGCCAAGATTTTTGCGAAAAACCCACAGACTTTATTACAGAGATTGTTGTTATAAAAATTGTAAACATAGATTACTGACATGTTTGTCCATGATGTGCTAGCGTTTATTGTCTACAAAAAGTCCTAAACAACCTTTACAATCATAAAAACCTCATTCTGAGACACTAAAGTCGAGCGCACCCAAGAAAGTGTACTTGAATAAGTCCTTTTTTATACTTGTTTTAATCAAATCAATATATTTATATAATTTTTTTAGGGAAATCATTGCTAGTACTGCATGCAATAATCCTCTGCATGTCTATTAAACACCGAATTGTCAAATATAGAAATACACTGGGAAAGGCTGCAGATTTTTTATAAAATTTTCATATGTTTAGCATTGAAACAACAAAAGGGTACATTATCCTTAAAAAGAAGAAAAGTTACAGTACGGGTCCAATCCTCTTCCAAATTTCAAGGCCAAATGTTAAACTAAGGGATGGAATGATGCTTTAAAACATCATTGATGTTTTAAAGCACAACCGCTTGGGAAATGGAACGGCTTAATATATTTTTATTTTTTTGTTGTGTTTTAATATTTTTTAGTTAATATTTAATTTAATCGATTATCACTTATTTAATGTTAAACTAAGGGATGGAATGATGCCTTAAAGTGTTCTAGGTCCTATCCATCCATTTTCAAGAAAATTTTACATATGATGGTCTAGTTTATTTCAGATTATAAAATTATTTTAAGATCTTCTTTCACCATTTTTTAGCCCGCTTGGGTGAAAATATTATGTGTCATTGAACATGTTGAAAAATCTTTGAAATATACCTGCATGAATACCGATTTTTTTTTTTAATTTGAAGTTGGTCCTTTATGAACTTTTATACTTTTTCAGCATAATTCAAGACAAACTGAAAGGAATATATAGATAGTTGGGAAAATGCAACACCAAATTATAGCTGTAGATCAAGAGAGAGAGAACTTATAGGTCAGTTTCACACAAAGGGAGATAACTTAATCATGAAAACACAACAGTACTGTTTGCATTTGTTTTTTTCTTTTTTTTTATTTGTATATGCATTCTGTGTATGTTTGAATAATAGACATATCTGGAATGTTTTTGTTTATTTTACAGTGATTTTTTTTTATCATCAATGGTGATAGATTGTATCAAATCAAGTTTTAATAGTATAAATTTATTGTAACTTACATGTATAAAGTGGTCAGATCATTGTAATGTTTCCATCAGTTTTTTTTTTTTTGAAAAGGGGAACACTTATTGCGAACCCAATGAAAGTTTTCCATAGTGCCATCTCTATCTTGACCAGGTATTTAAACTTTTGTAAGTTCACCTGTCCTATTGAATGAATACAATAGCTATTTTTCTCTGTGTAGTTTATTCACTGGGACCTTTAAATTTCTTCTAAGAGAAATCTATCACTCATTGATTAATTTACCTGAGTAAAAAAATGTTCTTATACATAGACAAAAATACTTTTATTATACTCATTAACTGCGTGTGATGATGTAATTATTCAATATTAATAATATATTTTCGTTCAGTTTAATATAAACATTGATTCAATCATAAAAAGTTGATTTCTAACAAAAGTTTTATCAATGTTCCTAATGAAATTTGATTTTTTTTTGTTTAGTTATAGAATACATTTAAGAAGATCTTAATTTTAACATCATAATTTTCAAGTTTTTATTCATGTCAAACAAATTTTTTTTTAAAAGGAACAATGTTGAAAGTTTTGTCAGAAATCAACTTTTTATGATTGAATCAATGTTTAAACTGAATGAAAATATATTATTAATATAACATAAATCAACGCTAACATGTTTAACCCCGCCACATTCTGCATGTATGTGTCTGTCCCAAGTCAGGAGCCTGTAATTCAGTGGTTGTCGTTTGTTTATGTGTTACATATTTGTTTTTAGTTCATTTTTTGTACATAAATTAGGCCGTTGTCTCGTTTGAATTGTTTTACATTGTCATTTCGGGGCCTTTTATAGCTGACTGTGCAGTATGGGCTTTGCTCATTGTTGAAGGCCGTACAATGACCTATAGTTGTTAATTTCTATGTCATTTGGTCTCTTGTGGAGAGTTGTCTCATTGACAATCATACCACATCTTCTTTTTTATATTTTATTAATGTTTGCATCACTGTTTACATTCAACCGATTGAAAATATATTATCAATATTGAATAAATATAACATCACATGCAGTTTTGAGTATAAAAAATATATTTTCCTCTATTTACTAGATTTTTTTTTTACTCAGGTAAATTAATCAATGAGTGATAGATTTCTCTGAGAAGAAATTTAAAGGTCCCAGTGAAAAAACTACATGGAGAACAATAGCTATTGTATTTATTCAATAGGACAGGTGATCTTACAAAAGTTTAAATACCTGGTCAAGATAGAGATGGCACTGTGGAAAACTTTCATTGGGTTCGCAATAATTCAAAAGTTCGTGTAGAGCACAATTTTTTTTTCACGAACTTACTGGAACCACTAAATTTAATGGCAAAAACAATCAGAATTTTTCTTTCCTTCAAAATAGTTCTTTTGAGTTAGAATATATTTTTTACAATAAACTATATATAACCCCCTCCCCCTTCCAAAACTGCAGCTTGATTTTAAACATCCAATCAATTGAAAAGATTTCATAACCATCTAAATACAATATATGATTATACAGACAATAACTAGCTGCTATCCATCCATATTCCAGGAAAATAAAATAAAGGGGCATCATATATAAATTATTGTTATAGTAATATCCATTGGATAAAAGCAAAAAAACATTGAATAGGTGAAAATTAGTCAAAATTTTACGAAAAAAATTAACACAAAATTTAGAGAAAGGGGGATCTCAAAATGTACGCCTAACTTACAACCATATTAATTTTACATAAGGTTTAGTTTGAGCCTGATGACTCTGCAATTTGTAATTTCAAATTATAATAATATATTGTGGGTTATCGAAAAATCTTTGAAATACCTGCATGAATACTTAGTAACTTTCTTTTCTGAGTTTGAATTTGGTACTATATGATTTTTTTTTTACTTTTCAGCATTATTCTGTAGAAAAACTGTAAGGAATATACGTTTAGTTGGGAAAATGCAACACCAAATTATAGCTGTAGAGTAAGAGAGATTACTTTCACGTAAGTTTCACACTAAGGGAGATAACTTAATGAATATCATTGAGTGAATTATGGGAGATAACTCAGATTTTCTCTGATAATGAAAAATATTTCTTAATAAAAATGTAATTGCTATAATATCTTCACATTTACTTACCAATTCAGCAACCAAATTTCTTTCCTTTATGGCTTGCTGTCTATTGTCATTTGGTCATATGCTGTTTATTTCAGTTCCTCCTAAAACAGTATTAGCAAGTGCCTACAACAGGATATAGTAGCTGTCAGTGAATTTTCTCATTCAAATGTACTCTCTTTACAAAGTCAGCCTATATCCTTAACATATCAGATGTTTTTCGGCTTTTATCCTTAATGTATCAGATGTATGTCAGCCTATATCCTTTACATATCAGATTTATTCTATCTTATATCCTTAATGTATCAGATGTATGTCAGCCTATATCCTTTACATATCAGATTTATTCTATCTTATATCCTTAATGTATCAGATGTATGTCAGCCTGCAGGGGCGGGTCCAGGTGAGGGCGTAATGGGCGTACCTCTTTTAAAAAAAAAAACTATCGTAATCTTCTTATATTGTATTGAATATGGCAATTTATCATTATTTTATGTTTTTTTTAGCAAAACAAAGGTCCAAAAAATTTGATTTGCTTCTATACCCTCTCTTTCAAATATCCTAGAAACGTCCCTGGACTGTATGTCAGCCTATATCCTTACTATATCAGATTTATTCTAGCTTATATCCTTAATGTATCAGATGTAATTCATTCTGTCTCCTTAACATATCAGATTTATTCCAGTTTATATCCTTAATGTATCAAATGTTTGTCATATCCTGTAACCTTAATGTATCAGATGTAATTCATATCCTGTATCCTTAACATATCAGATTTATTTCAGCTTATATCCTTAATGTATCAAATGTATGTCATATCCTGTATCCTTAACATATCAGATTTATTTCAGCCTATATCCTTAACATATTAGATGTTTTTCGGCTTATATCCTTAATGTATCAGATGTATGTCAGCCTATATCCTTAACATATCAGATGTTTTTCGGCTTTTATCCTTAATGTATCAGATGTATGTCAGCCTATAACCTTTACATATCAGGTTTATTCTATCTTATATCCTTAATGTATCAGATGTATGTCAGCCTGTATCCTTACAATATCAGATGTATGTCATTTTGTATCCTTAAAATATCAGATTTATTTCAGTTTATATCCTTAATGTATGAAATGTAATATATTCTGTATCCTTGAAATATCAGATTTATTTCAGTTTATATTCTTAATGTATCAGATGTATGTCAGCCTATATCCTTAACATATAAGATTTATTTTAGCTTATATCCTTAATGTATCAAATGTATGTCATATCCTGTATCCTTAACATATCAGATTTATTTCAGTTTATACCCTTAATGTATCAGATGTAAGTCATATCCTGTATCCTCAACATATCAGATTTATTTCAGCTTATATCCTTAATGTATCAGATGTATGGCATTCTGTGTCCTTAACATATCAGATTTATTCCAGTTTATATCCTTAATGTATCAAATGTATGTCATATCCTGTATCCTTAATGTATCAGATGTAAGTCATATCCTGTACCCTTAACATATCAGATTTATTTCAGTTTATATCCTTAATGTATCAGATGTATGTCAGCCTATATCCTTAACATATCAGATTTATTTCAGCTTATATCCTTAATGTATCAAATGTATGTCATATCCTGTATCCTTAACATATCAGATTTATTTCAGGTTATATCCTTAATGTATCAAATGTTTGTCATATCATGTATCCTTAACAAATCAGATTTATTTCAGCCTATATCCTTAACATATTAAATGTTTTTCGAATGATATCCTTAATGTATCAGATGTATGTCAGCCTATATCCTTAACATATCAGATGTTTTTTATCTTTTATCCTTAATGTATCAGATGTATGTCAGCCTATATCCTTTACATATCAGATTTATTCTATCTTATATCCTTAATGTATCAGATGTATGTCATCAGCCTATATCCTTTAAATATCAGATTTATTCTATCTTATATCCTTAATGTATCAGATGTATGTCAGCCTATATCCTTTACATATCAGATGTATGTCAGCTTATATCCTTAATGTATCAGATGTATGTCAGCCTGCAGGGGCAGGTCTAGGAGAGGGCGTAATGGGCGTATGCCCCCTCTTTTCAAAAAAAAAAAAAAAAAAAAAACTATCGTGATCTTCTTAAATTGTATTGAATATGGCAATTTATCATTATTTTATGTTTTTTTTAGCAAAACAAAGGTCCAAAAAATTTTTCTTGATTCTACACCCCCTCTTTCAAATATCCTAGAAATGCACCTGGACTGTATCCTTACTATATCAGATTTATTCTAGCTTATATCCTTAATGAATCAGATGTAATTCATTCTGTGTCCTTAACATATCAGATTTATTCCAGTTTATATCCTTAATGTATCAAATGTATGTCATATCCTGTATCCTTAACATATCAGATTTATTTGTTTATATCCTTAATGTATCAGATGTAAGTCATATCCTGTATCCTCAACATATCAGATTTATTCCAGTTAATATCCTTAATGTATCAAATGTATGTCATATCCTGTAACCTTAATGTATCAGATGTAAGTCATATCCTGTACTCTTAACATATCAGATTTATTTCAGTTTATATCCTTAATGTATCAGATGTAAGTCATATCCTGTATCCTCAACATATCAGATTTATTTCAGCTTATATCCTTAATGTATCAGATGTATGGCATTCTGTATCCTTAACATATCAGATTTATTTCAGCCTATATCCTTAACATATTAGATGTTTTTCGGCTCATATCCTTAATGTATCAGATGTATGTCAGCCTATATCCTTTACATATCAGATTTATACTATCTTATATCCTTAATGGATCAGATGTATGTCATCAGCCTATATCCTTTACATATCAGATTTATTCTATCATATCCTTATTGTATCAGATGTATGTCAGCCTATATCCTTTACATATCAGATTTATTCTATCTTATATCCTTAATGTATCAGATGTATGTCAGCCTGCAGGGGCGGGTCAAGGTGAGGGCATAATGGGCGTACCTCTTTTCAAAAAAAAAAACAAAAAAAACTATCGTGATCTTCTTAAATTGTATTGAATATGGCAATTTATCATTGTTTTATGTTTTTTTAGCAAAACAAAGGTCCAAAAAAAATTTCTTGAGTCTAACCCCCTCTTTTAAATATCCTAGAAACGCCCCTGGACTGTATCCTTACTATATCAGATTTATTCTAGCTTATATCCTTATTGAATCAGATGTAATTCATTCTGTGTCCTTAACATTTCAGATTTATTCCAGTTTATATCCTTAATGTATCAAATGTATGTCATATCCTGTAACCTTAGTGTATCAGATGTAAGTGATATCCTGTATCCTTAACATATCAGATTTATTTCAGCTTATATCCTTAATGTATCAAATGTATGTCATATCCTGTATCCTTAACATATCAGATATATTTAAGCTTATATCCTTAATGTATCAGATGTATGTCAGCCTATATCCTTTACATATCAGATTTATTTCAGCCTATATCCTTAACATATAAGATGTTTTTCAGCTTTTATCCTTAATGTATCAGATGTATGTCAGCCTATATCCTTAACATATCAAATTTATTCTATCTTATATCCCTTAATGTATCAGATGTATGCCGGCCTGTATCCTTACAATATCAGATGTATGTCATTTTGTATTCTTAAAATATCAGATTTATTTAAGTTTATATCCTTAATGTATCAAATGTAATATATTCTGTATCCTTGAAATATCAGATTTATTTCAGTTTATATCCTTAATGTATCAAATGTATGTCAGCTTATATCCTTAACATATCAGATTTATTTCAGCTTATATCCTTAATGTATCAAATGTTTGCCATATCCTGTATCCTTAACATATCAGATTTATTTCAGCTTATATCCTTAATGTATCAAATGTATGTCATATCCTGTATTCTTAACATATCAGATTTATTTCAGTTTATATCCTTAATGTATCAGATGTAAGTGATATCCTGTATACTCAACATATCAGATTTGTTTCAGCTTATATCCTTATTTATTTTATTTTGTATCAGATGTATGGCATTCTGTATCCTTAACATATCAGATTTATTTCAGCCTATATCTTTAACATATTAGATGTTTTTCTGCTTATATCCTTAATGTATCAGATGTATGTCAGCCTATATCCTTAACATATCAGATGTTTTTCGGCTTTTATCCTTAATGTATCAGATGTATGTCAGCCTATATCCTTTACATATCAGATTTATTCTATCTTATATCCTTAATGTATCAGATGTATGTCAGCCTATATCCTTAACATATCAGATTTATTTCAGCTTATATCCTTAATGTATCAAATGTATGTCATATCCTGTATCCTTAACATATCAGATTTATTCCAGTTTATATCTCTAATGTATCAAATGTATGTTATATCCTGTATCCTTAACATATCAGATTTATTTGTTTATATCCTTAATGTATCAGATGTAAGTCATATCCTGTATCCTCAACATATCATATTTATTTCAGCTTATATCCTTAATGTATCAGACGTATGGCATTCTGTGTCTTTAATATATCAGATTTATTCCAGTTAATATCCTTAATGTATCAAATGTATGTCATATCCTGTAACCTTAATGTATCAGATGTAAGTCATATCCTGTACCCTTCACATATCAGATTTATTTCAGTTTATATCCTTAATGTATCAAATGTAATATATTCTGTATCCTTGAAATATCAGATTTATTTCAGTTTATATCCTTAATGTATCAGATGTATGTCAGCCTATATCCTTAACATATCAGATTTATTTCAGCTTATATCCTTAATGTTTCAAATGTATGGCATATCCTGTATCCTTAACATATCAGATTTATTTCAGGTTATATCCTTAATATATCAAATGTATGTCATATCCTGTATCCTAAACATATCAGATTTATTTCATCTTATATCCTCAATGTATCAAAAGTATGTCATATCCTGTATCCTTAACATATCAGATTTATTTCAGTTTATATCCTTAATATATCAGATGTAAGTCATATCCTGTATCCTCAACATATCAGATTTATTTCAGCTTATATCCTTAATGTATCAGATGTATGGCATTCTGTATCCTTAACATATCAGATTTATTTCAGCTTATATCCTTAATGTAACAGATGTATGGCATTCTGTATCCTCAACATATCAGATTTATTCCAGTTAATATCCTTAATGTATCAAATGTATGTCATATCCTGTAACCTTAATGTATCAGATGTAAGTCATATCCTGTACTCTTAACATATCAGATTTATTTCAGTTTATATCCTTAATGTATCAGATGTAAGTCATATCCTGTATCCTCAACATATCAGATTTATTTCAGCTTATATCCTTAATGTATCAGATGTATGGCATTCTGTATCCTTAACATATCAGATTTATTCCAGTTTATATCCTTAATGTATCAAATGTATGTCATATCCTGTAACCTTAGTGTATCAGATGTAAGTGATATCCTGTATCCTTAACATATCAGATTTATTTCAGCTTATATCCTTAATGTATCAAATGTATGTCATATCCTGTATCCTTAACATATCAGATATATTTAAGCTTATATCCTTAATGTATCAGATGTATGTCAGCCTATATCCTTTACATATCAGATTTATTTCAGCCTATATCCTTAACATATAAGATGTTTTTCAGCTTTTATCCTTAATGTATCAGATGTATGTCAGCCTATATCCTTAACATATCAAATTTATTCTATCTTATATCCCTTAATGTATCACGATGTATGCCGGCCTGTATCCTTACAATATCAGATGTATGTCATTTTGTATTCTTAAAATATCAGATTTATTTAAGTTTATATCCTTAATGTATCAAATGTCATATATTCTGTATCCTTGAAATATCAGATTTATTTCAGTTTATATCCTTAATGTATCAAATGTATGTCAGCTTATATCCTTAACATATCAGATTTATTTCAGCTTATATCCTTAATGTATCAAATGTTTGCCATATCCTGTATCCTTAACATATCAGATTTATTTCAGCTTATATCCTTAATGTATCAAATGTATGTCATATCCTGTATTCTTAACATGTCAGATTTATTTCAGTTTATATCCTTAATGTATCAGATGTAAGTGATATCCTGTATCCTCAACATATCAGATTTGTTTCAGCTTATATCCTTATTTATTTTATTTTGTATCAGATGTATGGCATTCTGTATCCTTAACATATCAGATTTATTTCAGCCTATATCTTTAACATATTAGATGTTTTTCTGCTTATATCCTTAATGTATCAGATGTATGTCAGCCTATATCCTTAACATATCAGATGTTTTTCGGCTTTTATCCTTAATGTATCATATGTATGTCAGCCTATATCCTTTTCATATCAGATTTATTCTATCTTATATCCTTAATGTATCAGATGTATGTCAGCCTATATCCTTAACATATCAGATTTATTTCAGCTTATATCCTTTATGTATCAAATGTATGTCATATCCTGTATCCTTAACATATCAGATTTATTCCAGTTTATATCTTTAATGTATCAAATGTATGTAATATCCTGTAACCTTAAAGTTTCAGATGTAAGTCATATCCTGTATCCTTTACATATCAGATTTATTTCAGCTTATATCCTTAATGTATCAAATGAATGTCATATCCTGTATCCTTAACATATCAGATTTATTCCAGTTTATATCTTTAATGTATCAGACGTATGTAATATCCTGTAACCTTAAAGTTTCAGATGTAAGTCATATCCTGTATCCTTTACATATCAGATTTATTTCAGCTTATATCCTTAATGTATCAGATGTAAGTCATATCCTGTATCCTCAACATATCATATTTATTTCAGCTTATATCCTTAATGTATCAGACGTATGGCATTCTGTGTCCTTAATATATCAGATTTATTCCAGTTAATATCCTTAATGTATCAAATGTATGTCATATCCTGTAACCTTAATGTATCAGATATAAGTCATATCCTGTACCCTTCACATATCAGATTTATCTCAGTTTATATCCTTAATGTATCAAATGTAATATATTCTGTATCCTTGAAATATCAGATTTATTTCAGTTTATATCCTTAATGTATCAGATGTATGTCAGCCTATATCCTTAACATATCAGATTTATTTCAGCTTATATCCTTAATGTTTCGAATGTATGGCATATCCTGTATCCTTAACATATCAGATTTATTTCAGGTTATATCCTTAATATATCAAATGTATGTCATATCCTGTATCCTAAACATATCAGATTTATTTCATCTTATATCCTCAATGTATCAAAAGTATGTCATATCCTGTATCCTTAACATATCAGATTTATTTCAGTTTATATCCTTAATATATCAGATGTAAGTCATATCCTGTATCCTCAACATATCAGATTTATTTCAGCTTGTATCCTTAATGTATCAGATGTATGGCATTCTGTATCCTTAACATATCAGATTTACTTCAGCTTATATCCTTAATGTAACAGATGTATGGCATTCTGTATCCTTAACACATCAGATCTATTTCAGCCTATATCCTTAACATATTAGATGTTTTTCGGCTCATATCCTTAATGTATCAGATGTATGTCAGCCTATATCCTTAACATATCAGATGTTTTTTGGCTTTTATTCTTAATGTATCAGATGTATGTCAGCCTTTATCCTTTACATATCAGATTTATTCTATCTTATATCCTTAATGTATCAGATGTATGTCAGCCTGCAGAGGCGGGTCAAGGTGAGGGCGTAATGGGCATACCTCTTTTCAAAAAAAAAAAAAAAAAAAAAACTATCGTGATCTTCTTAAATTGTATTGCATATGGCAATTTATCATTATTTTATGTTTTTTTTAACAAAACAAAGGTCCAAAAAATTTTTTTTCGTTCTACTCCCCTCTTTTAAATATCCTAGAAATGCCCCTGGACTGTATCATTAACATATCAGATTTATTCTAGCTTATATCTTTAATGATTCAGATGTAATTCATTCTGTGTCCTTTACATATCAGATTTATTCCAGTTTATATCCTTAATGTATCAAATGTATGTCATATCCTGTAACCTTAGTGTATTAGATGTAAGTCATATCCTGTATCCTCAACATATCAGATTTGTTTCAGCTTATATCCTTATTTATTTTATTTTGTATCAGATGTATGGCATTCTGTTTCCTTAACATATCAGATTTATTTCAGTTTATATCCTTAATGTATCAGATGTATGGCATTCTGTATCTTTAACATATCAGATTTATTTCAGCTTATATCCTTTATGTATCAGATGTATGGCATTCTGTATCCTTAACATATCAGATTTATTTCAGCCTATATCCTTAACATATTAGATGTTTTGCTTTTATTCCTAATGTATCAGATGTATGTCAGCCTATATCCTTAACATATCAGATGTTTTGCTTTTATTCCTAATGTATCAGATGTATGTCAGCCTATATCCTTTACATATCAGATTTATTCTATCTTATATCCTTAATGTATCAGATGTATGTCAGCCTATATCCTTTACATATCAGATTTATTGTATCTTATATCCTTAATGTATCAGATGTATGTCAGCCTGCAGAGGCGGGTCCAGGTGAGGGCGTAATGGGCGTACCTCTTTTAAAAAAAAAAAAAAAAAAAAAAACTAACGTGATCTTCTTAAATTGTATTGCATATGGCAATTTATCATTATTTTATGTTTTTTTTAACAAAACAAAGGTCCAAAAATGTTTTCTTGATTCTACGCCCCCTCTTTTAAATATCCTAGACACGCCCCTGGACTGTATCCTTACTATATCAGATTTATTCTAGCTTATATCCTTAATGAATCAGATGTAATTCATTCTGTGTCCTTAACATATCAGATTTATTCCAGTTTAAATCCTTAATGTATCAAATGTATGTCATATCCTGGAACCTTAGTGTATCAGATGTAAGTCGTATCCTGTATCCTTAACATATCAGATTTATTTCAGCTTATATCCTTAATGTATCAAATGTATGTCATATCCTGTATCCTTAACATATCAGATGTATGTCAGCCTATATCCTTTACATATCAGATTTATTCTATCTTATATCCTTAATGTGTCAGATGTATGTCAGCCTGCAGAGGCAGGTCCAGGTGAGGGCGTAATGGGCTTACCCCTTTTCGAAAAAAAAAAAAAAAAAAAAAAACTATCGTGATCTTCTTAAATTGTATTGCATATGGCAATTTATCATTATTTTATGTTTTTTTAACAAAACAAAGGTCCAAAAAAATTTTTTTCATTCTACTCCCCTCTTTTTAATATCCTAGAAACGCCCCTGGACTGTATCCTTTACATATCAGATTTATTCTAGCTTATATCCTTAATGAATCAGATGTAATTCATTCTGTGTCCTTAACATATCAGATTTATTCAAGTTTATATCCTTAATGTATCAA
Organism: Mytilus californianus; assembly: GCF_021869535.1. Lineage (NCBI taxonomy): Eukaryota > Metazoa > Mollusca > Bivalvia > Mytilida > Mytilidae > Mytilus > Mytilus californianus. The sequence continues at coordinate 49,863,623 of NW_026262679.1, read as the reverse complement.
ATGTATGTCATATCCTGTAACCTTAGTGTATTAGATGTAAGTCATATCCTGTATCCTTAACAAATCAGATTTATTTCAGACTATATCCTTAATGTATCAAATGTATGTCATATCCTGTATCCTTAACATATCAGATTTATTTCAGCCTATATCCTTAACATATTAGATGTTTTTCGGCTTATATCCTTAATGTATCAGATGTATGTCAGCCTATATCCTTAAAGTATCAGATGTTTTGGGGCTTTTATCCTTAATGTATCAGATGTATGTCAGTCTATATCCTTTACATATCAGATTTATTCTATCTTATATCCTTAATGTATCAGATGTATGTCAGCCTATATCTTTAACATATCAGATTTATTTCAGCTTATATCCTTAATGTATCAAATGTATGTCATATCCTGTATCCTTAACATATCAGATTTATTTGTTTATATCCTTAATGTATCAGATGTAAGTCATATCCTGTATCCTCAACATATCAGATTTATTTCAACTTATATCCTTAATGTATCAAATGTATGTCATATCCTGTATCCTTAACATATCAGATTTATTTGTTTATATCCTAAATGTATCAGATGTAAGTCATATCCTGTATCCTTAACATATCAGATTTATTTCAACTTATATCCTTAATGTATCAAATGTATGTCATATCCTGTATCCTTAACATATCAGATTTATTTGTTTATATCCTTAATGTATCAGATGTATGTCAGCCTATATCCTTAACGTATCAGATGTTTTGGGGCTTTTATCCTTAATGTATCAGATGTATGTCAGCCTATATCCTTTACATATCAGATTTATTCTATCTTATATCCTTAATGTATCAGATGTATGTCAGCCTATATCCTTAACATATCAGATTTATTTCAGCTTATATCCTTAATGTATCAAATGTATGTCAGCCTATATCCTTTACATATCAGATTTATTCTATCTTATATCCTTAATGTATCAGATGTATGTCAGCCTATATCCTTAACATATCAGATTTATTTCAGCTTATATCCTTAATGTATCAAATGTATGTCATATCCTGTATCCTTAACATATCAGATTTATTTGTTTATATCCTTAATGTATCAGATGTAAGTCATATCCTGTATCCTTAACATATCAGATTTATTTCAACTTATATCCTTAATGTATCAAATGTATGTCATATCCTGTATCCTTAACATATCAGATTTATTTGTTTATATCCTTAATGTATCAGATGTATGTCAGCCTATATCCTTAACGTATCAGATGTTTTTGGGCTTTTATCCTTAATGTATCAGATGTATGTCAGCCTATATCCTTTACATATCAGATTTATTCTATCTGATATCCTTAATGTATCAGATGTATGTCAGCCTATATCCTTTACATATCAGATTTATTTCAGCTTATATCCTTAATGTATCAAATGTATGTCATATGCTGTATCCTTAACATATCAGATTTATTCCAGTTTATATCCTTAATGTATCAAATGTATGTAATATCCTGTAACCTTAAAGTATCAGATGTAAGTCATATCCTGTATTCTTAACATATCAGATTTATTTCAGCTTATATCCTTAATGTGTCAAATGTATGTCATATCCTATATCCTTAACATATCAGATTTATTTGTTTATATCCTTAATGTATCAGATGTAAGTCATATCCTGTATCCTCAACATATCATATTTATTTCAGCTTATATCCTTAATGTATCAGATGTATGGCATTCTGTGTCCTTAACATATTAGATTTATTCCAGTTAATATCCTTAATGTATCAAATGTATGTCATATCCTGTAACCTTAATGTATCAGATGTTAGTCATATCCTATACCCTTAACATATCAGATTTATTTCAGTTTATATCCTTAATGTATCAAATGTAATATATTCTGTATCCTTGAAATATCAGATTTATTTCAGTTTATATCCTTAATGTATCAGATGTATGTCAGCCTATATCCTTAACATATCAGATTTATTTCAGCTTATATCCTTAATGTTTCAAATGTATGGCATATCCTGTATCCTTAACATATCAGATTTATTTCAGGTTATATCCTTAATGTATCAAATGTATGTCATATCCTGTATCCTAAACATATCAGATTTATTTCAGTTTATATCCTTAATGTATCAGATGTAATTCATATCCTGTATCCTCAGCATACCAGATTTATTTCAGCTTAAATCCTTAATGTATCAGATGTATGGCATTCTGTATCCTTAACATATCAGATTTATTTCAGCTTATATCCTTAATGTATCAGATGTATGGCATTCTGTATCCTTAACATATCAGATTTATTTCAGCCTATATCCTTAACATATTAGATGTTTTTCGGCTCATATCCTTAATGTATCAGATGTATGTCAGCCTATATCCTTAACATATCAGATGTTTTGCTTTTATTCTTAATGTATCAGATGTATGTCAGCCTATATCCTTTACATATCAGATTTATTCTATCTTATATCCTTAATGTATCAGATGTATGTCAGCCTATATCCTTTACATATCAGATTTATTGTATCTTATATCCTTAATGTATCAGATGTATGTCAGCCTGCAGAGGTGGGTCCAGGTGAGGGCGTAATGGGCGTACCTCTTTTCAAAAAAAAAAAAAAACTAACGTGATCTTCTTAAATTGTATTGCATATGGCAATTTATCATTATTTTATGTTTTTTTTAACAAAACAAAGGTCCAAAAAAATTTTCTTGATTCTACGCCCCCTCTTTTAAATATCCTAGACACGCCCCTGGACTGTATCCTTACTATATCAGATTTATTCTAGCTTATATCCTTAATGAATCAGATGTAATTCATTTTGTGTCCTTAACATATCAGATTTATTCCAATTTAAATTCTTAATGTATCAAATGTATGTCATATCCTGGAACCTTAGTGTATCAGATGTAAGTCGTATCCTGTATCCTTAACATATCAGATTTATTTCAGCTTATATCCTTAATGTATCAAATGTATGTCATATCCTGTATCCTTAACATATCAGATGTATGTCAGCCTATATCCTTTACATATCAGATTTATTCTATCTTATATCCTTAATGCGTCAGATGTATGTCAGCCTGCAGAGGCGTGTCCATGTGAGGGCGTAATGGGCGTACCCCTTTTCAAAAAAAAAAAAAAAGAAAAAAACTATCGTGATCTTCTTAAATTGTATTGCATATGGCAATTTATCATTATTTTATGTTTTTTTTAACAAAACAAAGGTCCAAAACTTTTTTTTTCATTCTACTCCCCTCTTTTAAATATCCTAGAAACGCCCCTGGACTGTATCCTTTACATATCAGATTTATTCTAGCTTATATCCTTAATGAATCAGATGTAATTCATTCTGTGTCCTTAACATATCAGATTTATTCCAGTTTATATCCTTAATGTATCAAATGTATGTCATATCCTGTAACCTTAGTGTATTAGATGTAAGTCATATCCTGTATCCTTAACATATCAGATTTATTTCAGACTATATCCTTAATGTATCAAATGTATGTCATATCCTGTATCCTTAACATATCAGATTTATTTCAGCCTATATCCTTAACATATTAGATGTTTTTCGGCTTATATCCTTAATGTATCAGATGTATGTCAGCCTATATCCTTAACGTATCAGATGTTTTGGGGCTTTTATCCTTAATGTATCAGATGTATGTCAGTCTATATCCTTTACATATCAGATTTATTCTATCTTATATCCTTAATGTATCAGATGTATGTCAGCCTATATCCTTAACATATCAGATTTATTTCAGCTTATATCCTTAATGTATCAAATGTATGTCATATCCTGTATCCTTAACATATCAGATTTATTTGTTTATATCCTTAATGTATCAGATGTAAGTCATATCCTGTATCCTTAACATATCAGATTTATTTCAACTTATATCCTTAATGTATCAAATGTATGTCATATCCTGTATCCTTAACATATCAGATTTATTTGTTTATATCCTTAATGTGTCAAATGTAAGTCATATCCTGTATCCTCAACATATCATATTTATTTCAGCTTATATCCTTAATGTATCAGATGTATGGCATTCTGTGTCCTTAACATATCAGATTTATTCCAGTTAATATCCTTAATGTATCAAATGTATGTCATATCCGGTAACCTTAATGTATCAGATGTAAGTCATATCCTGTACCCTTAACATATCAGATTTATTTCAGTTTATATCCTTAATGTATCAAATGTATGTCATATCCTGTATCCTTAACATATCAGATTTATTTCAGCTTATATCCTTAATGTATCAGATGTATGTCATTCTGTATCCTTAACATATCAGATTTATTTCAGCTTATATCCTTAATGTATCAGATGTATGGCATTCTTTATCCTTAACATATCAGATGTATGTCAGCCTATATCCTTAACATATCAGATGTTTTTTGGCTTTTATTCTTAATGTATCAGATGTATGTCAGCCTATATCCTTTACATATCAAATTTATTCTATCTTATATCCTTAATGTATCAGATGTATGTCAGCCTATATCCTTTACATATCAGATTTATTCTATCTTATATCCTTAATGTATCAGATGTATGTCAGCCTGCAGAGGCGGGTCCAGGTGAGGGCGTAATGGGTGTACCTCTTTTCAAAAAAAAAAAAAAAAAAAAAACTATCGTGATCTTCTTAAATTGTATTGCATATGGCAATTTATCATTATTTTATGTTATTTTAACAAAACAAAGGTCCAAAAAAATTTTCTTGATTCTACGCCCCCTCTTTTTAATATCCTAGAAACGCTCCTGGACTGTATCCTTAGTATATCAAATTTATTCTAGCTTATATCCTTAAAGCAGATGTAATTCATTCTGTGTCCTTAACATATCAGATTTATTCCAGTTTATATCCTTAATGTATCAAATGTATGTCATATCCTGGAACCTTAGTGTATCAGATGTGTGTCATATCCTGTATCCTTAACATATCAGATTTATTTCAGCTTATATCCTTAATGTATCAAATGTATGTCATATCCTGTATCCTTAACATATCAAATTTATTTCAGCCTATATCCTTAACATATTAGATGTTTTTCAGCTTATATCCTTAATGTATCAGATGTATGTCAGCCTATATCCTTAACGTATCAGATGTTTTTGGGCTTTTATCCTTAATGTATCAGATGTATGTCAGCCTATATCCTTTACATATCAGATTTATTCTTTCTGATATCCTTAATGTGTCAGATGTATGTCAGCCTATATCCTTAACATATCAGCAGATTTATTTCAGCTTATATCCTTAATGTATCAAATGTATGTCATATGCTGTATCCTTAACATATCAGATTTATTCCAGTTTATATCCTTAATGTATCAAATGTATGTAATATCCTGTAACCTTAAAGTATCAGATGTAAGTCATATCCTGTTTCCTTAACATATCAGATTTATTTCAGCTTATATCCTTAATGTGTCAAATGTATGTCATATCCTATATCCTTAACATATCAGATTTATTTGTTTATATCCTTAATGTATCAGATGTAAGTCATATCCTGTATCCTCAACATATCATATTTATTTCAGCTTATATCCTTAATGTATCAGATGTATGGCATTCTGTGTCCTTAACATATCAGATTTATTCCAGTTAATATCCTTAATGTATCAAATGTATGTCATATCCGGTAACCTTAATGTATCAGATGTTAGTCATATCCTGTACCCTTAACATATCAGATTTATTTCAGTTTATATCCTTAATGTATCAAATGTAATATACTCTGTATCCTTGAAATATCAGATTTATTTCAGTTTATATCCTTAATGTATCAGATGTATGTCAGCCTATATCCTTAACATATCAGATTTATTTCAGCTTATATCCTTAATGTTTCAAATGTATGGCATATCCTGTATCCTTAACATATCAGATTTATTTCAGGTTATATCCTTAATGTATCAAATGTATGTCATATCCTGTATCCTAAACATATCAGATTTATTTCATCTTATATCCTCAATGTATCAAAAGTATGTCATATCCTGTATCCTTAACATATCAGATTTATTTCAGTTAATATCCTTAATGTATCAGATGTAATTCATATCCTGTATCCTCAACATACCAGATTTATTTCAGCTTATATCCTTAATGTATCAGATGTATGGCATTCTGTATCCTTAACATATCAGATTTATTTCAGCTTATATCCTTAATGTATCAGATGTATGGCATTCTGTATCCTTAACATATCAGATTTATTTCAGCCTATATCCTTAACATATTAGATGTTTTTCGGCTCATATCCTTAATGTATCAGATGTATGTCAGCCTATATCCTTAACATATCAGATGTTTTGCTTTTATTCTTAATGTATCAGATGTATGTCAGCCTATATCCTTTACATATCAGATTTATTCTATCTTATATCCTTAATGTATCAGATGTATGTCAGCCTATATCCTTTACATATCAGATTTATTGTATCTTATATCCTTAATGTATCAGATGTATGTCAGCCTGCAGAGACGGGTCCAGGTGAGGGCGTAATGGGCGTACCTCTTTTAAAAAAAAAAAAAAAATAAAAAACTAACGTGATCTTCTTAAATTGTATTGCATATGGCAATTTATCATTATTTTATGTTTTTTTTAACAAAACAAAGGTCCAAAAAAATTTTCTTGATTCTACGCCCCCTCTTTTAAATATCCTAGACATGCCCCTGGACTGTATCCTTACTATATCAGATTTATTCTAGCTTATATCCTTAATGAATCAGATGTAATTCATTCTGTGTCCTTAACATATCAGATTTATTCCAGTTTAAATCCTTAATGTATCAAATGTATGTCATATCCTGGAACCTTAGTGTATCAGATGTAAGTCGTATCCTGTATCCTTAACATATCAAATTTATTTCAGCTTATATCCTTAATGTATCAAATGTATGTCATATCCTGTATCCTTAACATATCAGATTTATTTCAGCCTATATCCTTAACATATTAGATGTTTTTCAGCTTATATCCTTAATGTATCAGATGTATGTCAGCCTATATCCTTAACGTATCAGATTTTTTGGGGCTTTTATCCTTAATGTATCAGATGTATGTCAGCCTATATCCTTTACATATCAGATTTATTCTATCTTATATCCTTAATGTATCAGATGTATGTCAGCCTATATCCTTAACATATCAGATTTATTTCAGCTTATATCCTTAATGTATCAAATGTATGTTATATCCTGTATCCTTAGCATATCAGATTTATTCCAGTTTATATCCTTAATGTATCAAATGTATGTCATATCCTGTATCCTTAACAAATCAGATTTATTGGTTTATATCCTTAATGTATCAGATGTAAGTCATATCCTGTATCCTCAACATATCATATTTATTTCAGCTTATATCCTTAATCTATCAGATGTATGGAATTCTGTGTCTTTAACATATCAGATTTATTCCAGTTAATATCCTTAATGTCTCAAATGAATGTCATATCCTGTAACCTTAATGTATCAGATGTAAGTCATATCCTGTACCCTTAACATATCAGATTTATTTCAGTTTATATCCTTAATGTATCAAATGTAATGTATTCTGTATCCTTGAAATATCAGATTTATTTCAGTTTATATCCTTAATGTATCAGATGTATGTCAGCCTATATCCTTAACATATCAGATTTATTTCAGCTTATATCCTTAATGTTTCAAATGTATGGCATATCCTGTATCCTTAACATATCAGATTTATTTCAGCTTATATCCTTAATGTATTAAATGTATGTCATATCCTGTATCCTAAACATATCAGATTTATTTCATCTTATATCCTCAATGTATAGAAAGTATGTCATATCCTGTATCCTTAACATATCAGATTTATTTCAGTTTATATCCTTAATGTATCAGATGTAAGTCATATCCTGTATCCTCAATATATCAGATTTATTTCAGCTTATATCCTTCATGTATCAGATGTATGGCATTCTGTATCCTTAACATATCAGATTTATTTCAGCTTATATCCTTAATGTATCAGATGTAATTCATTCTGTGTCCTTAACATATCAGATTTATTTCAGCCTATATCCTTAACATATTAGATTTTTTTCGGCTCATATCCTTAATGTATCAGATATATGTCAGCCTATATCCTTAACATATCAGATGTTTTTTGGCTATTATTCTTAATGTATCAGATGTATGTCAGCCTATATCCTTTACATATCAGATTTATTCTATCTTATATCCTAAATGTATCAGATGTATGTCAGCCTATATCCTTTACATATCAGATTTATTCTATCTTATATCCTTAATGTATCAGATGTATGTCAGCCTGCAGAGGCGGGTCCAGGTGAGGGCGTAATGGGCGTACCTCTTTTCAAAAAAAAAAAAAAAAAAAAAAAAAACTTTCGTGATCTTCTTAAATTGTATTGCATATGGCAATTTATCATTATTTTATGTTTTTTTTTAACAATACAAAGGTCCAAAAAAATTTTCTTGATTCTACGCCCCCTCTTTTAAATATTCTAGAAACGCCCCTTGACTATATCCTTACTATATCAGATTTATTCTAGCTTATATCCTTAATGAATCAGATGTAATTCATTCTGTGTCCTTAACATATCAGATTTATTCCAGTTTATATCCTTAATGTATCAAATGTATGTCATATCCTGTAACCTTAGTGTATCAGATGTAAGTGATATCCTGTATCCTTAACATATCAGATTTATTTCAGCTTATATCCTTAATGTATCAAATGTATGTCATATCCTGTATCCTTAACATATCAGATTTATTTCAGCCTATATCCTATACATATAAGTTGTTTTTCATCTTATATCCTTAATGTATCAGATGTATGTCAGCCTATATCCTTAACATATCAGATGTTTTTGGGCTTTTATCCTTAATGTATCGGATGTATGTCAGCCTATATCCTTTACATATCAGATTTATTCTATCTTATATCCTTAATGTATCAGATGTATGTCAGCCTGTTTCTTACACTATCAGATATATGTCATTTTGTATTCTTAAAATATCAGATTTAGTTAAGTTTATATCCTTAGTGTATCATATGTAATATATTCTGTATCCTTGAAATATCAGATTTATTTCAGTTTATATCCTTAATGTATCAAATGTAAGTCATATCCTGTATCCTCAACATATCATATTTATTTCAGCTTATATCCTTAATGTATCAGATGTATGGCATTCTGTGTCCTTAACATATCAGATTTATTCCAGTTAATATCCTTAATGTATCAAATGTATGTCATATCCGGTAACCTTAATGTATCAGATGTAAGTCATATCCTGTACCCTTAACATATCAGATTTATTTCAGTTTATATCCTTAATGTATCAAATGTATGTCATATCCTGTATCCTTAACATATCAGATTTATTTCAGCTTATATCCTTAATGTATCAGATGTATGTCATTCTGTATCCTTAACATATCAGATTTATTTCAGCTTATATCCTTAATGTATCAGATGTATGGCATTCTTTATCCTTAACATATCAGATGTATGTCAGCCTATATCCTTAACATATCAGATGTTTTTTGGCTTTTATTCTTAATGTATCAGATGTATGTCAGCCTATATCCTTTACATATCAAATTTATTCTATCTTATATCCTTAATGTATCAGATGTATGTCAGCCTATATCCTTTACATATCAGATTTATTCTATCTTATATCCTTAATGTATCAGATGTATGTCAGCCTGCAGAGGCGGGTCCAGGTGAGGGCGTAATGGGTGTACCTCTTTTCAAAAAAAAAAAAAAAAAAAAAACTATCGTGATCTTCTTAAATTGTATTGCATATGGCAATTTATCATTATTTTATGTTATTTTAACAAAACAAAGGTCCAAAAAAATTTTCTTGATTCTACGCCCCCTCTTTTTAATATCCTAGAAACGCTCCTGGACTGTATCCTTAGTATATCAAATTTATTCTAGCTTATATCCTTAAAGCAGATGTAATTCATTCTGTGTCCTTAACATATCAGATTTATTCCAGTTTATATCCTTAATGTATCAAATGTATGTCATATCCTGGAACCTTAGTGTATCAGATGTGTGTCATATCCTGTATCCTTAACATATCAGATTTATTTCAGCTTATATCCTTAATGTATCAAATGTATGTCATATCCTGTATCCTTAACATATCAAATTTATTTCAGCCTATATCCTTAACATATTAGATGTTTTTCAGCTTATATCCTTAATGTATCAGATGTATGTCAGCCTATATCCTTAACGTATCAGATGTTTTTGGGCTTTTATCCTTAATGTATCAGATGTATGTCAGCCTATATCCTTTACATATCAGATTTATTCTTTCTGATATCCTTAATGTGTCAGATGTATGTCAGCCTATATCCTTAACATATCAGCAGATTTATTTCAGCTTATATCCTTAATGTATCAAATGTATGTCATATGCTGTATCCTTAACATATCAGATTTATTCCAGTTTATATCCTTAATGTATCAAATGTATGTAATATCCTGTAACCTTAAAGTATCAGATGTAAGTCATATCCTGTTTCCTTAACATATCAGATTTATTTCAGCTTATATCCTTAATGTGTCAAATGTATGTCATATCCTATATCCTTAACATATCAGATTTATTTGTTTATATCCTTAATGTATCAGATGTAAGTCATATCCTGTATCCTCAACATATCATATTTATTTCAGCTTATATCCTTAATGTATCAGATGTATGGCATTCTGTGTCCTTAACATATCAGATTTATTCCAGTTAATATCCTTAATGTATCAAATGTATGTCATATCCGGTAACCTTAATGTATCAGATGTTAGTCATATCCTGTACCCTTAACATATCAGATTTATTTCAGTTTATATCCTTAATGTATCAAATGTAATATACTCTGTATCCTTGAAATATCAGATTTATTTCAGTTTATATCCTTAATGTATCAGATGTATGTCAGCCTATATCCTTAACATATCAGATTTATTTCAGCTTATATCCTTAATGTTTCAAATGTATGGCATATCCTGTATCCTTAACATATCAGATTTATTTCAGGTTATATCCTTAATGTATCAAATGTATGTCATATCCTGTATCCTAAACATATCAGATTTATTTCATCTTATATCCTCAATGTATCAAAAGTATGTCATATCCTGTATCCTTAACATATCAGATTTATTTCAGTTAATATCCTTAATGTATCAGATGTAATTCATATCCTGTATCCTCAACATACCAGATTTATTTCAGCTTATATCCTTAATGTATCAGATGTATGGCATTCTGTATCCTTAACATATCAGATTTATTTCAGCTTATATCCTTAATGTATCAGATGTATGGCATTCTGTATCCTTAACATATCAGATTTATTTCAGCCTATATCCTTAACATATTAGATGTTTTTCGGCTCATATCCTTAATGTATCAGATGTATGTCAGCCTATATCCTTAACATATCAGATGTTTTGCTTTTATTCTTAATGTATCAGATGTATGTCAGCCTATATCCTTTACATATCAGATTTATTCTATCTTATATCCTTAATGTATCAGATGTATGTCAGCCTATATCCTTTACATATCAGATTTATTGTATCTTATATCCTTAATGTATCAGATGTATGTCAGCCTGCAGAGACGGGTCCAGGTGAGGGCGTAATGGGCGTACCTCTTTTAAAAAAAAAAAAAAAATAAAAAACTAACGTGATCTTCTTAAATTGTATTGCATATGGCAATTTATCATTATTTTATGTTTTTTTTAACAAAACAAAGGTCCAAAAAAATTTTCTTGATTCTACGCCCCCTCTTTTAAATATCCTAGACATGCCCCTGGACTGTATCCTTACTATATCAGATTTATTCTAGCTTATATCCTTAATGAATCAGATGTAATTCATTCTGTGTCCTTAACATATCAGATTTATTCCAGTTTAAATCCTTAATGTATCAAATGTATGTCATATCCTGGAACCTTAGTGTATCAGATGTAAGTCGTATCCTGTATCCTTAACATATCAAATTTATTTCAGCTTATATCCTTAATGTATCAAATGTATGTCATATCCTGTATCCTTAACATATCAGATTTATTTCAGCCTATATCCTTAACATATTAGATGTTTTTCAGCTTATATCCTTAATGTATCAGATGTATGTCAGCCTATATCCTTAACGTATCAGATTTTTTGGGGCTTTTATCCTTAATGTATCAGATGTATGTCAGCCTATATCCTTTACATATCAGATTTATTCTATCTTATATCCTTAATGTATCAGATGTATGTCAGCCTATATCCTTAACATATCAGATTTATTTCAGCTTATATCCTTAATGTATCAAATGTATGTTATATCCTGTATCCTTAGCATATCAGATTTATTCCAGTTTATATCCTTAATGTATCAAATGTATGTCATATCCTGTATCCTTAACAAATCAGATTTATTGGTTTATATCCTTAATGTATCAGATGTAAGTCATATCCTGTATCCTCAACATATCATATTTATTTCAGCTTATATCCTTAATCTATCAGATGTATGGAATTCTGTGTCTTTAACATATCAGATTTATTCCAGTTAATATCCTTAATGTCTCAAATGAATGTCATATCCTGTAACCTTAATGTATCAGATGTAAGTCATATCCTGTACCCTTAACATATCAGATTTATTTCAGTTTATATCCTTAATGTATCAAATGTAATGTATTCTGTATCCTTGAAATATCAGATTTATTTCAGTTTATATCCTTAATGTATCAGATGTATGTCAGCCTATATCCTTAACATATCAGATTTATTTCAGCTTATATCCTTAATGTTTCAAATGTATGGCATATCCTGTATCCTTAACATATCAGATTTATTTCAGCTTATATCCTTAATGTATTAAATGTATGTCATATCCTGTATCCTAAACATATCAGATTTATTTCATCTTATATCCTCAATGTATAGAAAGTATGTCATATCCTGTATCCTTAACATATCAGATTTATTTCAGTTTATATCCTTAATGTATCAGATGTAAGTCATATCCTGTATCCTCAATATATCAGATTTATTTCAGCTTATATCCTTCATGTATCAGATGTATGGCATTCTGTATCCTTAACATATCAGATTTATTTCAGCTTATATCCTTAATGTATCAGATGTAATTCATTCTGTGTCCTTAACATATCAGATTTATTTCAGCCTATATCCTTAACATATTAGATTTTTTTCGGCTCATATCCTTAATGTATCAGATATATGTCAGCCTATATCCTTAACATATCAGATGTTTTTTGGCTATTATTCTTAATGTATCAGATGTATGTCAGCCTATATCCTTTACATATCAGATTTATTCTATCTTATATCCTAAATGTATCAGATGTATGTCAGCCTATATCCTTTACATATCAGATTTATTCTATCTTATATCCTTAATGTATCAGATGTATGTCAGCCTGCAGAGGCGGGTCCAGGTGAGGGCGTAATGGGCGTACCTCTTTTCAAAAAAAAAAAAAAAAAAAAAAAAAACTTTCGTGATCTTCTTAAATTGTATTGCATATGGCAATTTATCATTATTTTATGTTTTTTTTTAACAATACAAAGGTCCAAAAAAATTTTCTTGATTCTACGCCCCCTCTTTTAAATATTCTAGAAACGCCCCTTGACTATATCCTTACTATATCAGATTTATTCTAGCTTATATCCTTAATGAATCAGATGTAATTCATTCTGTGTCCTTAACATATCAGATTTATTCCAGTTTATATCCTTAATGTATCAAATGTATGTCATATCCTGTAACCTTAGTGTATCAGATGTAAGTGATATCCTGTATCCTTAACATATCAGATTTATTTCAGCTTATATCCTTAATGTATCAAATGTATGTCATATCCTGTATCCTTAACATATCAGATTTATTTCAGCCTATATCCTATACATATAAGTTGTTTTTCATCTTATATCCTTAATGTATCAGATGTATGTCAGCCTATATCCTTAACATATCAGATGTTTTTGGGCTTTTATCCTTAATGTATCGGATGTATGTCAGCCTATATCCTTTACATATCAGATTTATTCTATCTTATATCCTTAATGTATCAGATGTATGTCAGCCTGTTTCTTACACTATCAGATATATGTCATTTTGTATTCTTAAAATATCAGATTTAGTTAAGTTTATATCCTTAGTGTATCATATGTAATATATTCTGTATCCTTGAAATATCAGATTTATTTCAGTTTATATCCTTAATGTATCAAATGTAAGTCATATCCTGTATCCTCAACATATCATATTTATTTCAGCTTATATCCTTAATGTATCAGATGTATGGCATTCTGTGTCCTTAACATATCAGATTTATTCCAGTTAATATCCTTAATGTATCAAATGTATGTCATATCCGGTAACCTTAATGTATCAGATGTAAGTCATATCCTGTACCCTTAACATATCAGATTTATTTCAGTTTATATCCTTAATGTATCAAATGTATGTCATATCCTGTATCCTTAACATATCAGATTTATTTCAGCTTATATCCTTAATGTATCAGATGTATGTCATTCTGTATCCTTAACATATCAGATTTATTTCAGCTTATATCCTTAATGTATCAGATGTATGGCATTCTTTATCCTTAACATATCAGATGTATGTCAGCCTATATCCTTAACATATCAGATGTTTTTTGGCTTTTATTCTTAATGTATCAGATGTATGTCAGCCTATATCCTTTACATATCAAATTTATTCTATCTTATATCCTTAATGTATCAGATGTATGTCAGCCTATATCCTTTACATATCAGATTTATTCTATCTTATATCCTTAATGTATCAGATGTATGTCAGCCTGCAGAGGCGGGTCCAGGTGAGGGCGTAATGGGTGTACCTCTTTTCAAAAAAAAAAAAAAAAAAAAAACTATCGTGATCTTCTTAAATTGTATTGCATATGGCAATTTATCATTATTTTATGTTATTTTAACAAAACAAAGGTCCAAAAAAATTTTCTTGATTCTACGCCCCCTCTTTTTAATATCCTAGAAACGCTCCTGGACTGTATCCTTAGTATATCAAATTTATTCTAGCTTATATCCTTAAAGCAGATGTAATTCATTCTGTGTCCTTAACATATCAGATTTATTCCAGTTTATATCCTTAATGTATCAAATGTATGTCATATCCTGGAACCTTAGTGTATCAGATGTGTGTCATATCCTGTATCCTTAACATATCAGATTTATTTCAGCTTATATCCTTAATGTATCAAATGTATGTCATATCCTGTATCCTTAACATATCAAATTTATTTCAGCCTATATCCTTAACATATTAGATGTTTTTCAGCTTATATCCTTAATGTATCAGATGTATGTCAGCCTATATCCTTAACGTATCAGATGTTTTTGGGCTTTTATCCTTAATGTATCAGATGTATGTCAGCCTATATCCTTTACATATCAGATTTATTCTTTCTGATATCCTTAATGTGTCAGATGTATGTCAGCCTATATCCTTAACATATCAGCAGATTTATTTCAGCTTATATCCTTAATGTATCAAATGTATGTCATATGCTGTATCCTTAACATATCAGATTTATTCCAGTTTATATCCTTAATGTATCAAATGTATGTAATATCCTGTAACCTTAAAGTATCAGATGTAAGTCATATCCTGTTTCCTTAACATATCAGATTTATTTCAGCTTATATCCTTAATGTGTCAAATGTATGTCATATCCTATATCCTTAACATATCAGATTTATTTGTTTATATCCTTAATGTATCAGATGTAAGTCATATCCTGTATCCTCAACATATCATATTTATTTCAGCTTATATCCTTAATGTATCAGATGTATGGCATTCTGTGTCCTTAACATATCAGATTTATTCCAGTTAATATCCTTAATGTATCAAATGTATGTCATATCCGGTAACCTTAATGTATCAGATGTTAGTCATATCCTGTACCCTTAACATATCAGATTTATTTCAGTTTATATCCTTAATGTATCAAATGTAATATACTCTGTATCCTTGAAATATCAGATTTATTTCAGTTTATATCCTTAATGTATCAGATGTATGTCAGCCTATATCCTTAACATATCAGATTTATTTCAGCTTATATCCTTAATGTTTCAAATGTATGGCATATCCTGTATCCTTAACATATCAGATTTATTTCAGGTTATATCCTTAATGTATCAAATGTATGTCATATCCTGTATCCTAAACATATCAGATTTATTTCATCTTATATCCTCAATGTATCAAAAGTATGTCATATCCTGTATCCTTAACATATCAGATTTATTTCAGTTAATATCCTTAATGTATCAGATGTAATTCATATCCTGTATCCTCAACATACCAGATTTATTTCAGCTTATATCCTTAATGTATCAGATGTATGGCATTCTGTATCCTTAACATATCAGATTTATTTCAGCTTATATCCTTAATGTATCAGATGTATGGCATTCTGTATCCTTAACATATCAGATTTATTTCAGCCTATATCCTTAACATATTAGATGTTTTTCGGCTCATATCCTTAATGTATCAGATGTATGTCAGCCTATATCCTTAACATATCAGATGTTTTGCTTTTATTCTTAATGTATCAGATGTATGTCAGCCTATATCCTTTACATATCAGATTTATTCTATCTTATATCCTTAATGTATCAGATGTATGTCAGCCTATATCCTTTACATATCAGATTTATTGTATCTTATATCCTTAATGTATCAGATGTATGTCAGCCTGCAGAGACGGGTCCAGGTGAGGGCGTAATGGGCGTACCTCTTTTAAAAAAAAAAAAAAAATAAAAAACTAACGTGATCTTCTTAAATTGTATTGCATATGGCAATTTATCATTATTTTATGTTTTTTTTAACAAAACAAAGGTCCAAAAAAATTTTCTTGATTCTACGCCCCCTCTTTTAAATATCCTAGACATGCCCCTGGACTGTATCCTTACTATATCAGATTTATTCTAGCTTATATCCTTAATGAATCAGATGTAATTCATTCTGTGTCCTTAACATATCAGATTTATTCCAGTTTAAATCCTTAATGTATCAAATGTATGTCATATCCTGGAACCTTAGTGTATCAGATGTAAGTCGTATCCTGTATCCTTAACATATCAAATTTATTTCAGCTTATATCCTTAATGTATCAAATGTATGTCATATCCTGTATCCTTAACATATCAGATTTATTTCAGCCTATATCCTTAACATATTAGATGTTTTTCAGCTTATATCCTTAATGTATCAGATGTATGTCAGCCTATATCCTTAACGTATCAGATTTTTTGGGGCTTTTATCCTTAATGTATCAGATGTATGTCAGCCTATATCCTTTACATATCAGATTTATTCTATCTTATATCCTTAATGTATCAGATGTATGTCAGCCTATATCCTTAACATATCAGATTTATTTCAGCTTATATCCTTAATGTATCAAATGTATGTTATATCCTGTATCCTTAGCATATCAGATTTATTCCAGTTTATATCCTTAATGTATCAAATGTATGTCATATCCTGTATCCTTAACAAATCAGATTTATTGGTTTATATCCTTAATGTATCAGATGTAAGTCATATCCTGTATCCTCAACATATCATATTTATTTCAGCTTATATCCTTAATCTATCAGATGTATGGAATTCTGTGTCTTTAACATATCAGATTTATTCCAGTTAATATCCTTAATGTCTCAAATGAATGTCATATCCTGTAACCTTAATGTATCAGATGTAAGTCATATCCTGTACCCTTAACATATCAGATTTATTTCAGTTTATATCCTTAATGTATCAAATGTAATGTATTCTGTATCCTTGAAATATCAGATTTATTTCAGTTTATATCCTTAATGTATCAGATGTATGTCAGCCTATATCCTTAACATATCAGATTTATTTCAGCTTATATCCTTAATGTTTCAAATGTATGGCATATCCTGTATCCTTAACATATCAGATTTATTTCAGCTTATATCCTTAATGTATTAAATGTATGTCATATCCTGTATCCTAAACATATCAGATTTATTTCATCTTATATCCTCAATGTATAGAAAGTATGTCAT
Organism: Mytilus californianus; assembly: GCF_021869535.1. Lineage (NCBI taxonomy): Eukaryota > Metazoa > Mollusca > Bivalvia > Mytilida > Mytilidae > Mytilus > Mytilus californianus. The sequence continues at coordinate 49,845,452 of NW_026262679.1, read as the reverse complement.
ATCCTGTATCCTTAACATATCAGATTTATTTCAGTTTATATCCTTAATGTATCAGATGTAAGTCATATCCTGTATCCTCAATATATCAGATTTATTTCAGCTTATATCCTTCATGTATCAGATGTATGGCATTCTGTATCCTTAACATATCAGATTTATTTCAGCTTATATCCTTAATGTATCAGATGTAATTCATTCTGTGTCCTTAACATATCAGATTTATTTCAGCCTATATCCTTAACATATTAGATTTTTTTCGGCTCATATCCTTAATGTATCAGATATATGTCAGCCTATATCCTTAACATATCAGATGTTTTTTGGCTATTATTCTTAATGTATCAGATGTATGTCAGCCTATATCCTTTACATATCAGATTTATTCTATCTTATATCCTAAATGTATCAGATGTATGTCAGCCTATATCCTTTACATATCAGATTTATTCTATCTTATATCCTTAATGTATCAGATGTATGTCAGCCTGCAGAGGCGGGTCCAGGTGAGGGCGTAATGGGCGTACCTCTTTTCAAAAAAAAAAAAAAAAAAAAAAAAAACTTTCGTGATCTTCTTAAATTGTATTGCATATGGCAATTTATCATTATTTTATGTTTTTTTTTAACAATACAAAGGTCCAAAAAAATTTTCTTGATTCTACGCCCCCTCTTTTAAATATTCTAGAAACGCCCCTTGACTATATCCTTACTATATCAGATTTATTCTAGCTTATATCCTTAATGAATCAGATGTAATTCATTCTGTGTCCTTAACATATCAGATTTATTCCAGTTTATATCCTTAATGTATCAAATGTATGTCATATCCTGTAACCTTAGTGTATCAGATGTAAGTGATATCCTGTATCCTTAACATATCAGATTTATTTCAGCTTATATCCTTAATGTATCAAATGTATGTCATATCCTGTATCCTTAACATATCAGATTTATTTCAGCCTATATCCTATACATATAAGTTGTTTTTCATCTTATATCCTTAATGTATCAGATGTATGTCAGCCTATATCCTTAACATATCAGATGTTTTTGGGCTTTTATCCTTAATGTATCGGATGTATGTCAGCCTATATCCTTTACATATCAGATTTATTCTATCTTATATCCTTAATGTATCAGATGTATGTCAGCCTGTTTCTTACACTATCAGATATATGTCATTTTGTATTCTTAAAATATCAGATTTAGTTAAGTTTATATCCTTAGTGTATCATATGTAATATATTCTGTATCCTTGAAATATCAGATTTATTTCAGTTTATATCCTTAATGTATCAAATGTATGTCAGCTTATATCCTTAATATATCAAATGTATGTCATATCCTGTATCCTTAACATATCAGATTTGTTTCAGCTTATATCCTTAATATATAAAATGCATGTCATATCCTGTATCCTTAACATATCAGATTTATTTCAGTTTATATCCTTAATGTATCAGATGTAAGTGATATCCTGTATCCTCAACATATCAGATTCGTTTCAGCTTATATCCTTATTTATTTTATTTTGTATCAGATGTATGGCATTCTGTATCCTTAACATATCAGATTTATTCTATCTTATATCCTTAATGTATCAGATGTATGTCAGCCTATATCCTTTACATATCAGATTTATTCTATCTTATATCCTTAATGTATCAGATGTATGTCGGCCTGCAGGGGCGGGTCCAGGTGAGGGCGTAATGGGCGTACATCTTTTCAAAAAAAAAAAAAAAAAAAAACTATCGTGATCTTCTTAAATTGTATTGAATATGGCAATTTATCATTATTTTATGTTTTTTTAGCAAAACAAAGGTCCAAAAAGTTTTTCTTGATTCTACGCCCCCTCTTTCAAATATCCTAGAAACGCCCCTGGACTGTATCCTTACTATATCAGATTTATTCTAGCTTATATCCTTAATGAATCAGATGTAATTCATTCTGTGTCCTTAACATATCAGATTTATTCCAGTTTATATCCTTAATGTATCAAATGTATGTCATATCCTGTAACCTTAGTGTATCAGATGTAAGTGATATCCTGTATCCTTAACATATCAGATTTATTTCATCTTATATCCTTAATGTATCAAATGTATGTCATATCCTGTATCCTTAACATATCAGATTTATTTCAGCCTATATATCATTAACATATTAGATGTTTTTCGGCTTATATCCTTAATGTATCAGATGTATGTCAGCCTATATCCTTAACATATCAGATGTTTTTCAGCTTTTATCCTTAATGTATCAGATGTATGTCAGCCTATATCCTTTACATATCAGATTTATTCTATCTTATATCCTTAATGTATCAGATGTATGTCAGTCTGTATCCTTACAATATCAGATGTATGTCATTTTGTATCCTTACAATATCAGATGTATGTCATTTTGTATTCTTAAAATATCAGATTTATTTAAGTTTATATCCTTAATGTATCAAATGTAGTATATTCTGTATCCTTGAAATATCAGATTTATTTCAGTTTATATCCTTAATGTATCAAATGTATGTCAGCTTATATCCTTAACATATCAGATTTATTTCAGCTTATATCCTTAATGTATCAAATGTATGTCATATCCTGTATCCTTAACATATTAGATTTATTTCAGCTTATATCCTTAATGTATCAGATGTATGCTAGCTTGCATCCATATATAGAAGCACATATATCAAATTGTTGGTATTACATCTTTTTATATTTTTTTTCATTCAAGGAGACCCTTAAACAAAATTTCCAAAAACTTTATTATCTGTTTTATTAAATTACACCACCTCCCCCCCCCCCCCCCCCAAACCAACACACCCACCCTTTCCAAAATGCTGGATGCTGGATCCACCCTTGACAATTAAGTGACTTGTTTTTATGTCAAGCTTTAAAAAAATTAATCTAGAAAAAGTTAATTATATTAGGTGGAGACTATCAAAGGACTGCCATCATCAACAAATTTTCAAAAAAACATTTTTCAGATTAATGGAAAAATCAATTTGGATGTCTGTTAATATTTTGTTAATGGTGAATAATAAGCAATTCAATAAATTCAAGATATTATTAGGTGTTAATGGTCATAATTAATTACCTTATGTAAAGGTGAATATATGCAGTTACATTGTAAATTGACAGAAAAAATATTTTTATTCACAAGTTATTGTACTAATGCAATTAAATATCAAATAATGAATTCAGAAATACATCTTGCTTACTAGCCGTTTCTGTACTAACATTTAACAATCAATCTAACAAACCTAACCTTTTTATCTTTATCATTGGTATGTCTAAACTTCATTGAAGTGGTCATTTCTGAATTGTGATTTCTTGATTTCTTGCTTTTTTGCTGGTTTGAATGGTTTTTTACTATATTTGATAGTTGAAATGTTGCCTATTGTTTCTTAGTTATGCATTTCTGAAGTTTATTTATATGATATTTTAAGCTTTAAAAAGTTTTTTTCTATGGATATCACATTTGATTCAGTAAAAATTTGATTTTTTAAAAAATTATTTAATTATTATTTAACCATTGTAGTGCATTATTATTCATTTACCAGATACTAAAGTTGTCCAGTTCCTTGTCTGTATAGTTGTCTTGTATCATTTATGTTATTTAAAGAATTTAGTGTTGATAGCAGCTTTGTAATGGTTTCTGTTTTAAATGTATTCACAAATTTTGAATATTCAATGCTTAAAAGCAGATTTAGAATAAAATATTGTTAGATATTTTTGTAAAAGAAAAGTTTTCAATATTGTCATGGTCATATAGGAGGATCTGGATGGGAGTCCTTCATTTCTGTATTCTTTAATTTTTTAGGCCATTTTTTTCTATTCTTTATATTTTTTGCCCATTATTCTCTATTCTGTAAACCCAATCCACACCCTCATAAATGAATTGCTTGAAGCATGTTTTTTTTTTTACATATTTTAGAAGATATTCTTGGTGTCTCATTTTCATTTAAAATACTTAAAATTACAGAAAAACATGAAAAAGACTAAAGAAAACAATGTTATTTATGAAATTGAGCAGACAGTAAATTTATTTAAATTTGTATTGTTTCTGGTTTGGAACTGCACTGTTGAGATTTTAAACCCCTTTTTGTTTAAATTCAAGGTTTAAATTGCATAGATGAAAGCAGAATTAGTTGACATCTAAAAACACACAACCAGATGATGTTTATATATATATTTTTTAGATTGTGTCACCATGTACTATAAATAATTCTCTTTTAATATAGATGCATGGCAAAATTCATGGGGGAAAACAAGATATAAAACTTTTATATACATCTTACAAATATTGACAAATGTTGTCAACTGAGCTTGCTAAAAATTCGATCAATCTGTGGCTAACAGAGGTCATTTGATTTCTGATATTGAAGGACACTTTCATTCAATGATACCTTTATTTTTTCTCTTTTATGAGGTATAAATAATGCTACTTTCTGTATATTGATTTTGAACAACTTCATGGCTCAGTATAAGTGGTGGAAAATTCCCAGTATCATACACCTTTAACCCTCTGTGTGTTACTAAAAACCCTCACAAATGTATAGATCAAATGCACTCTGCTATTTTGAAAAAAATACTTTTATAATGCAACAATTCTTGAACATTTTAATATCTTATCCATTTTATTCTTCAATACCATCATGAAAATTGCAATTATATGCAAGTGGTAGATTTTTCTTACATAGACATTACATTTACTATCATTTTTTTAGTATTATTTTTGGAACTGATGGTTGCGTCCTAGCTAACTTTGTAAGGCAAGGGTATTGATTATTAGAGCCATTTTAATGTCTAATTTTGGAGGTTGAGGTGAAGCTTCAATGAATTTTTTCTGAATTTGAACGTTAAAGTAGATACCTTGTGTAGGGAAGAGTAATCTCTGCACGTTAAAGAACCCTTGCAACAACTCTCTGAGGGGTCTGTAGGTTGCATGTTGCAAGGCAAAATTTCTCTCCCTTCAAGTTGCCCCTTTTTTCTATGGTAGTTTAAATTTTCGTTACACCCTTCAACCCTGTTTACCCACTTTGCAAAACCTACCTACTGGAATTATGGTCCTGAATATGCATGAAACATTTGCAACTGGACATTAACTGTCTGCAATGAGATGGAACATTATGAAAGATGGTTATCCTAGCTTGAGATCTCCATGACCAGAGCATTAGTACTGATGCCAGATGATAAGCTTTCCATTGGTGACAACAGACTAATTTCAACCAGAAAGATGGTCATTTCAGATGTATCAAGAAATCAAGGCATTTTCATGTTTATTTTAAGGTATTTCATTTTGTTAATATTATTTTGCTTGCATAAGTTGCAATATTTGAAAAATTTGATGAAGACAGCAACCTAACAGAAGATATAGTAAACTAGTGAAAAAACTAGAGGTATAAAATATATTTTTGATTATTCAGAGTAATGCATTCTATATTGATAAGTTAATGAGCAGAAAAAACGAAGTAATGTTTTTTTAAACACTTAACTCAAAATTTTTGCAGATCATATTTATTAAACTTTTTTATAGATTTGCCATCAATGGACTATGAAAAATAAAGTGCCAGTCTTGTGAAGTATATTTCATTTACCAAAGTTAATTCATCTCTTTTCAGATACCAAGAAAAGGTTAACTCAATGTTGCTGCAGGACTTGGAAATTTGATACAGTTTTATCTCAGGTTTGTTAAAAATATTTTATTGTAATGGTTTTTTTTTTTCTTACTCTGTGACAGGTTGACATATCTTTTTCAATCAAAATTCTGTAGCAAAGAAAGGATGTTGATTATTTTAAACTGGAACACATTTAAATTTGAAAGAGATAAAAATATTGATTGTTCACAGTAATGCATTGCTATATTGATAAGTTAATGAGCATTTTTTGGAATACATAAATTTAAATTTTAAGGAATAAGTTAAACTTGTAATTGGGAATTCCGGGTGGATTTGGGAATTCAGGGTGGATTTGGGAATTCAGGGTGGATTTATCTTCTTTTGCAGTAAAATTATTTTGATGTCAATATGGATTTTAGATTACTGTAAATTCGGAAATTATTGTGGTTTTTTTTTATAATGTGAATAATGCAACTGAGTGAGTATCACAATATTAAGGGCATACGATACAGTTTTGATCCCACGGTGAATTTTTGACGAAAATTTGCATACAAGCTATTTTTCACCTAGTCAATTCAAATATGTAATAAAAAATATACCTTCATGTGCTACTTTAAGAGATAAATGGGGTCGAAATTTTAGACGTAGACTCAAAATTTCGTTTTCGTTTCTTTGGATAGACATACAACTTTTTTGTTTCAAAAGATAAACACAAGCGGATTTTTGTAAAAACATTTGGAAAATCTTCTTTACATAATTAGTATGCTCTAAGTTTGTATAACAATTCTTTGGAAATAATTTTTATCACAGTTTCATGATTTTAGAAAAAAAACAGCATTTTTTCCTGTATATTTAGTTTTATAAAATTTCTTCTGTGACTTTTTCATAAAAATTGGTACAAATAATCTTCATACGTAATCAAACCTAATTTCATTTTAAAAAAGTGGGGTCCATGAACTCGTTTTCAAGTTAAATCAGTCTGAATGATAAAAATCAGTTGAAAAAAGGCATCTTTTCCTGATGTCAGAGTTTGACTTCGCGAAAGTAACATTTTACGTTAGCAATGTCATTATCTCCCCTGTAACTGTATCGTATGCCCTTAAGAACTTGCATTCTGATATCTAATATGAATATATGTATGCATGTTTTTCTAAAATCGCAATAAGAAGTCAAGTTTTTCCAGCCATTCTTCAAAATTTACAACAATAATTGCATACAATAATTTCTTAATTTATGGCTAGTATTTACATCCTTTTTCAGATGCCGATATCACAGAAAAAAGGTTTTATTCAATGTTGCTGCAGGACTTGGAAATTATATCCTGTTTTATCTCAGGTTTGTTAAAAAATATTTAATGTAAAGAGAGCAATGGTTTTGTTTTGTTGCTCTGTCTCTTTAAGGATGTTCATTACTCTGTTTCAAAATAACAAGGTTTTTAAAAGACTGTTATATATTGATAGTATATAAATAATGGAAACAAAAAAGCAGAAAAAAATTAAGGGTCGTTGTCCTTGTCGAGATATAAGCCATTGAAAATTTGGCAGGAAATGATTCTCTCTAGATTTTTCATCTATTTAAGATTGGCACCTTTTTCTTTCAAAAAATATGAAAAAATAAAAGGATTTTATAAGAATTTCATATATGGCTTTTTTAACTATATATAATAAAATTATAAAAAGAAAAGTAGGAGTTAACAGGGAAATGTTTTTTTAATGGCACTACATGGATAAAACCAGAGGATTCTGAATATCTGTCTAAAACGAGAAGCGAACATCCTTAAGGGAAGGTAACTAGTGAACATAAAATTTGGCAAAAATCAACCATGATTTTTAGTGAAAATTCTGTAACACAAAATAAATGATTACATTAAAATTAAGGATGTTGATAATCTTTTAAACTGGAACACTTTCAAATTTAAATCTGTCAAGAAATTGAAATTATGTTTAATTTGTAATTCACCATTCAGGGTGAAAAAAATCTTTTGCAGAAAAATAATTTTGATGTTGAATTCAGGACCTAAGATCATTTATATATAAATAATTAGTATTTTAAGATATATATGAACTTACTTTTTATATTTTCAGTGTTGAACAGAAATTGAGATAAATTGCTGTCAAAAATTCTATAGACTTGAGAATGAGAAAAAACATTTCATCAACAGAACTGTTAGTAGCATATTTTAATATTATTCAGGAAATAATTTTCACCTTTGATGCATCCATTCAATCTTTGTATTAAAGAAAGGCACAAAGAAAAGTTAGGTGCCATTTCATAATTATAATTAGAAGAATTAGTCAGGTGAATGAAATATTTCAAAGTTAAGTTATGGGAATTAAATTTTAAATATCTTTAAAATCAGGTCATATGCATTTCTAATTATAACATATATTGTAACTTTAAACTTTTTTTCTTCTATTTTTCCATACAAAACAAAAACAAGGAATTTTGTTTTTTCAGGATGAAAATAGCAAACAGGAAGACTTTTAAAGAGATTTTTACCTCAAGTCTGAAGTGGTTCAATGCAAATAACGAGGTAATTTTTCTTGATTTAATTTTGATATTTAGAATGTCGATTTTTAATGGTTATGTATAAAAAAGACCCAGTCAGCTTTCTTGCCATGTTACCTTAGAACTCTTAACTTGTTACCATAATTATTGGAATAATACACAAGAAAAAAATCCAATCAGAATGATCAAATATTATTTCACATAGAAGTTGAAGAATAAATATCTCATGATACAAAACAAGATGATAATTAAATTTATTTTTCAGCTTAATTCATTCAATGCTGGTATTCATAAAGTGCCATGATTAAATGAAGATTTAATGGAAAGACATTATCTGGTGTTTAGGTAAGGCAGCATTAATTACTATTAAAAACACTACACAAATGCATTGAAAAGAGATTAGTTGTATCCTTATATAAAATTCCTAATGTTAAAGAATTCTTGGTGACAGTTATTTCCCTTTTTTCTAACTATTATATTACTATATATTTTATACTCTCAAAACTAGTTGACACATGACAGTTTTCAATTATTTGTATAATCTACTGTAGCTATATTTTTAAAACTAGTTATTTCTAACATAAAATTACCACTCAGATTTTTCTACTCTGTGTATACAATCCATTCCTAGAAGGGGGAACAACTTACTATTGCAAATAGAACATATGGGTGACAACAAAAGTTCATTAGTACTCTGAAATCTGACTCATTGCTAAGGGAAATTTTTTTTTCATTAATAACTAATCATTTTGAATACATTTTTATTACCAAAAAATGTGTGCATCATGCAACCCTATTGACAAAGGAGTAACAATGCAATGCTCAGAAAATAATTATTTCAAGGGAGACAATTTTAGTAATTTTTTTCTTCAGTTTTAATTAAATACAATATTTTTATAATTTACAATCATCTGATTTGCTCATAAGGCTGAAATAACATCCTGACCTGACACTGTATGTTTCAGTTTTTATGCAAGAACCACAGAATGCTTTTGCCATTTGAAATATTTTTGGAATCTTAAAAAAAAACAAACATTAAATTGCCAGCGACCTCAGCCAGGCCAATGCATTGTAAACTGAAAGTCAATGTAATAGACACTAAATGATGTAAAAATCATTAGAACCTTTCTGTACTTAGCAGGAAAACATCATCCAAACTGTCAATGATGATTCAAAAGGAAATACTGGATGTGCAGGAACAGTGTTTTTATTTTATTTCTCCTTTTTGTAGTGAAGAATTTTGTGATAAAATTTGTCATCCATTTGTAGGTAATGTTTGATGTTTCCAATCCTGGACATATTGGGAAAACGATGAAACAGAAGGATGGACATTAACAAACAGAACTTAGTTTTTAAAAGAGAGAGACACAGTTACAAAATATAACTCGGGAATTAATTTGCTGTAATAGAATATGGACTACAAACCACTGATGGACTCTGGAAAATGCTGTGCAAGGAAAAAGACTCAAAAACAACAAATTAACTCAGGAATATGTTATGCAAAACAAGAGACTTGAAAAACAAAAAAAAAAGACTGGAATTATTATTATAATAATGATGTGCACAATAAGAAACTTTAATTAAACAACAAAACAAAGGAATATTTTATACTTATTGACTGGGTATGAGTGGAATAGTTAGTTTATTGTCCCCCGAGGTGCATCTATTGCCCTGAGGCGTAGCCGAGGGCCATAGTTGTATCCGAGGGGACAATGAACTGGCTATTCCACAAATAGCCAGTCAGTATTAGTGTTTTAAATTATTATACCAAAAGAGACAACAAACACAAAGTTATGCCAAGGACTGAACGATACAGCTGACCAAAATTCATTTTTACATTTGTAATGGACAATGGACACAAGGTGATGACAATTATCCGATTGTAAATATGCTTAATATGCCTTAATTAATCCTTCCAGATCTCCATTGGAAAGCAACGCAAATTGCCCTGAATGAGCCATGATCCTGTCGTCTGATGCGACTTGGTGTGTGTTCGAACGACTCGAGAATCTACGTTAGTGATTGAGATGAATTCTGATAGTCCCGAATGAATTGTTAAAAACCTGTTAGCCAATCCTGTAGCTGCAGTTGAAATTCGGTGAAATACAATGACGCTTGCGGTCAAATAGGTTCATTCAACAATTTGCCCTTGATAAAACTATTTGAACGCAAGCGTCATTATATTTCACTGAATTTCAACTGCAGCTACGGGATTGGCTAATGGGTTTTTAACAATTCATTCAGGACTATCAAAATTCATCTCAATTATTAACGTAGATTCCCGAGTCGTTCGAACACACATCAAGTCGCATCAGACGACAGGATCATGGCTCATTCAGGGCATTTTGCGTTGCTTTCCGAAGGAGATCTGGAAGGATTAAGGCATATTAAGCATATTAAAAATCGGATAATTGTCATCACTATGTGTCCGTTGTCTCTTGCAAATGTAGAAATGAATTTTTGTCAGCTGTGTCCTTCAGTCCTTGGCATAACTTTGTGTCTGTTGTCTCTTTCGGTGTAATAAAACACTAAATTACTGACTGGATATTCATGGAATAGTAAGTTCATTGTCCCCTCGGATACAACTCTTGCCCTTGGCTATGCCTCAGGGCAATAGTTGCACCTCGGGGGACAATAACTTGCTATTCCACTCATACTCAGTCAATAAGTATAAAATAGTGTTAAATTACACTAATGAAATAAAACTTTGTTTAGCATGTACTTTTTTATTCATTAGTAATGAAATTGAGAGAAAGTCGATGAATGAAATGTGTGTAAGGAAGAGAGAGAGCTAGGTTTAAATTTGTGAATATTTGTTCATTTTTTATGTTTGATTAAAAATGTATTTTTTCTTCTAAATTCAGATTTTGATATTCATCATGATAAAATGTAAGAGAGTATGATCATTTGTAAAGATTTATCCTGTTTCAACCATAAAGCTTGTAATGTTATTACCATTTTTTTAAAGAGCGGTTTGACTAGACTGTCACTGCTACTGGTTTTTTGGCATTTATGGTTTAAACAAGATGAATCTAGGAGGAAGGAAAAATGCAGTGTATGAATGAGAGAAAGAGGGATTTGTAAAGGTCTATTCTTTTTCAGCAAAACATCAGGTGTTTTTTTAAGACTTTTTGTAATGAAATAATAAAGCACCTGACAATTTGTTAAAATTGGATAAATCTTGGATGAGTAAATTTGAAAACTGTACTTTTTAAAATGCATTTCAGACACACTTGCAATATAACATATTTGAAAATTTAGATAATAAATATTTTTATTTCTAAATTATCACAATCATGCTATATATTAAGTGTATTTTTTTTTTTATGTTTTCAACATGGGAAGTGTAATCTAAAGTATGATGAATGAGGAGCTAATAGGTTGAAGTTGTGGCAAGGGGAAGGAATACACCTATTTACCTCCTAATACTCGTTGCATCCTTTGATGAAAGTTAATTGATTATTCTAATTACATGTGATTTACTTCCTTAAGGGTTCATCAGATGTTATCAAATTTGCCATTTTGTAAAGCTTAGTAAAGAAATAATGAAAAAAAAAAAAAAGAGAGAGAAAAAAAGAAAAACTGTAAACTAAGTTCTAGGAAATGGCGGTATGGGTTGTTCTGAAATTTATAAGTTGTATTAGATCCAAAAGAATTCTTACAACTTTAAATACATCTGATGTATGTGTGAGGGTGATAGAGAGGTTTTGTGAAGGTTTATTCTCTTTAAACCAAACAGCATGTACTGCTTCTTACAACTTTTAGAAGACTGGTCTAGAAAAAGTTTCCAAAACCTGCCAGTTGGTTTAGATAAGATAAATCTATAAGTGGAAGATAGTATTTTGAAGCATTACTTTTTCTTTGATAATTTCTTTCTTCTTGAATCTATGATATCTTAATTGAACAAAGAATATACACTTGAATAGGACATGGATCAAAATTTAATTGACAAGCTCTCAATTTTTTAAACATCACAGTCATGTTCTAATCTATGTGTATTATGTCATTTTTTAAACCTTTCAACACAGAAAGCAAAATCCAGGTGTGATGAATGAGGAGCTAATAGGGTGAAGTTCATGGCAACTGAGGGTGGGAATACCCCTTGTTAACCTCCTTATTCTGGTCACTTTCTTTGGTGAAAGGTAATTAATTATACATGTAATAGGAGCTCATCAGATGTAATCAAAATTTGCCATTTTGTAGAGCTTAGTAAAAAAAAATGAGTAAAAAATGTAAAAAAAAATTTAAAAAAATTTTAAAAATGAAAAAGCTGTAAACTAAGTTCTAGGAAATAGCAGTGTGGGTTGGTTTGAAATTTAATGATTTCTTTTGGATATTAAATTCTTTTTACATTTTAAATTCATCTGATTTGCATATGTGATAGAGAGAGAGAACAAGACTTTGTGAAGGTTTATTCTGTTTCAATCTAACAGCAGGTGCTTCATTCATCTTATTGTAGTCCATCTCTTATTTATAAGCTCTTTTCAATAAAATTACTTGAATCTACCAGTAGATTAAGATTGAATAAATCTAGAAAGAGAGAAAAGTATTTTTGATTTAATTGAAAGCACTAAAAGTAATTACATATTCGTTTTTTAATTTTCATTATTTGGATTAAATTTTGTTTTATTATAGACATTTTTAATAATTAATTGTTAGATGAAGGGGGAGAGCATGATATTTTATTAAAACATTCAAGTGATTTGTTTTTAAATTAAAATGTATTTGCTAATAATTTTAAAAGAAGCTATGACAATTTTTACAAATATTTACAATGGAATGAAAAAACAGCTATTATCTCCCTTTATCAAGACACACTTTTTACAATAAAAGAATACATGTATAAAAAAAACAAAAATATTTCAATAATTTCTAAATTTGCAGCAATTGTACTCTCACATCATTTATTTACTCATAATGATTTTTTTAACACTATAACTCATGCTCTTTGCTTAATGATTTTTTGTTCACACATGGAAAGTATACTGCTTTGTTTTTATTTCTGTTTTTGTATGCGAAAATTTGTGATTTTAAGAATGATGTACTCTTTTTGTATTACAAAGTTGCAATCAAACCATTCACTGATTACAAGCTCATAGAGACCATTTGTTACATATATAATTGCTTGTAATATAATTTACTTAAGAGAAATGTATTCTAGCTGCTATGTTGATATGGAATAAATGAATTAAGCTTTTTGTGTATGGTTTTTGAAATAATAATATTCATTAATAAAAAAATATATTGAAAATTAGCAATGATGGCTTGTTGTCTTATTATATTCCTACTGTAAGAGTTGGGGCTATGTTGCATTTACCTTGTCTGTCCCTCTGTCTACCTGTTTGTTTAACATATATTTCTGTCACATTTTTTTTCATGTACTTGCGCTGAACAGAATGACTACAATTTTGGTCAGCAGCTCAACAGTGATGTGTGATATTATTGTGAGCACTTTTCAGATCTGTCAGACAACTACTTTATGTTTGCTGAGACTTTGAATAATTTGATTGAAAATTATTTGGTGCTCAAACAGTCATCCCCATCCCCTTTTTAGCTCACCTGGCTGATATGCCAAGTGAGCTTTTCTCATCACTTGGCATCAGTCGTCCGTTATCGTCATCCGTCGTCTTTAACTTTTACAAAAATCTTATCCTAAAACAACTGGACCAAATTCATCCAAACTCGGACACAATCATTATTATGGTGTCTAATTAAAAAATGTGTCCAATGACAGCCTGCCAACTAAGATGGCCGACATGGCTAAAAGTAGAACATGAGGTAAAATGCAAGTTTTGTCTATTATCTTGAAAAACCGCTATTACTAGAGAAATTCTGACAAGGGCAGAAAAATTCAGAATGTTGAGATTTTTCTGCTGTCCATGTATGTCAAAAACTGTCAGACGACTTCTTTTATGAGTTATTGCCCTTAAATGTAAAATGTTCTCAATTTTTTTTCATTTTTGCTTATTATTTTGAAAACTATAATAGATAGAATCTTTATTCTGAAAAAGTGGGTCTAATGGCAGAAATTGTCAGACGACTCCTTATTGGAGTTATTGTTATTGATGACGGTTTTTACCAATTTTTTGCGATTGCCTAACATCTTAAAAACTATAAAAGAAAGATACTTTAAAAAGCCAAAATGATCAACATGACAAAATCTACAGATAAGTTAACAATGACCTTATTGAAGTGATTGCCCTTTAATAACGAATTTTTATATTTTTAGAATCCTAGATTCCATCGTCAGCGGCGTCAACGTCAAGGTTCAGTCTGTGGTTAGTTTTTGTCTCGCTTGATGGAGTCAAAAAGCGAGACATAGGTATGCTGTTTTATGGCGTCGGCGGCGGCGTCAACAATGTATTAGTTTGTGATTAGGTCTAGTTTGTGGTGACCACAAGTTGTAGGTCAATCATATTTGGTATACAGTTGTATTAGCATTTGCACATCTCATTTCCATGGAGATTATTTGGCCCTACCCCCTCAGTCATGGTTTATTGACTTTGAAACTTTTGCTTATTTTACATGTATTAGTTTGTGATTAGGTCAGTTTATGAGGAACCATTAGTGGAAGGTCAATGTTAATTGGTATTCAGTTGTATAAGCATTGGCATATCTCATTTCCATGGAGATTATTTGGCTCAGCCCCCTTAGTCATGGTCTATTGACTTTGAAAATTTTGCTTAGTTAACATGTATTAGTTTGTGATGAGGTCAGTTCAAGGGGAACCATTAGTGGTAGTATAGGCCAATGTTAATTGGTATTCAGTTGTATAAGCATTAGGACATCTCATTTCAATGTAGAATATTTGGCCCCATCCCCTCAGTCATGGCCTATTGACTGAAACTTTTGCTTAGTTTTCATGTATTAGTTTGTGATAAGATCAGTTTAAGAAGAACTGCTAATGTTTGAAGTCAATGATATTTGGTATGCAAATTTATTGGCATTTGTAAGTATCGTTTCCATGAAGATTATATAGCTCCATCCCCTCTTCATGGTTCATTGACTTTGAAACTTTTACATAGTTTATAAGTTAATGTTTGTGTTTAGGTTTGTTTAAAGGGAACAACTTATAATAAGTCAATGATTTTTGATTGATTTGATTTTTGGTGTTTTAACGCCACTTTTAAGCACCGCTTTTGGGCTATTTCGTGGCGGCCAGTTTTTATTGGTGGAGGAAGCCGGAGTGCCCGGAGAAAACCAACGACCTTCGATAGGAAAACTTACAATCCTAGTCAATTAAGATTGGAGTCGAGTGCACCCGCACGAGCGGGGTTCGAACTCACAACCTCAGTGTTGACTGGCTAGTGATTACAGTAGTAACTACTTAGACCACTCCGAGGCCCCAATAAGTCAATGATATTTGGTATGCAGTTGTATTAGCATTGGCGCATCTCATTTACATGGAGATGGTTTAGCCATGTACCTTAGTCATGGTTCATTGACTTTGAATATTAGCCTAACTTGTTAAGTATTGCCATTTTAATTTCAACATTTGTATAATCAAAATTACAAAAAAGCGAGACATATCTCTGTGATAACAGTTTGTTTTAGACATCAACTTTGTCAAACCTACATGGAATTTTATGAACCTTAGACTGAAGCTTGTTTATGACCAAAATACAGTATCCAGAGCAAAATTTAGAGAATATTTATTTTTATTTTTACGTATTTTTCTGAAAAATAGACAAGTTCTTTTTTACAGTTAACATTCAGATTCAGTCTGATGTTAAAAGTTTTTCAATCATCAATTACTTTGTAAAACCTTAATGGAATTTTCTTAAATTTGGACAGAAGCTTGATAATAACCAAAATACAATATCCAGAGCAAAATTTTGAAAATATTTATTTTTATTTTCCCGTATTTTTCTGATAAATGGACTAAGTGTATTTACAGTTATTATTTGCAGACAGTCTGGGATTAAATTTTATTTGTAAACCTTCATGGATTGTTATGAAACTTCAGTGGACAGAAGCTAATCTTCCAGGCTAAGAAATAGCATCCCAAGAAAATGTTTGAATTCGTTTTTAAATTCTGTATTTTACCGATAAATGGACTCACTTTTTAATAGATATAAGAAGATGTGGTATGAGTGCCAATGAGACAACTCAACACGGAGGCTTGGCTCACACTGAACAGCAAGCTATAAAGGGCCCCAAAATGACTAGTGTAAAACCATTCAAACAGGAAAACCAACGGTCTAATCTATATAAAAAAACAAGAAACGAGAAACACTTATGAACCACATCAACAAAGGACAACCACTGAACATCAGGTTCCTTTCTTAGGACAGGTGCAAACAAATGCAGCGGGTTTAAACGTTTTAATAGGCGCCAACCTTCACCCTACCTGAAACAATAGTGTAGCATCACAACATAAAAAGACAAAATATAAAATATCAATTGAAATGGCTGAACTCAATCAAAAGACATAATAATAAAAACAAGTGAACATACACTGAACGAATAAATTTAATCTATGACACAATGTACATACAAAATTAATAAACAAGGGGGTTAGATGTAAAACAATCATCAGAATGACAACCATAACCTCGGACAAAATGCCGCCAAATAAAATAACGTACATTTTAAGTCAACATTACACTATTACACTGACAACAGCAATCGCAGGCGAGACACAGGGTTCCGCGGACCCCCTTATGATTTTTTTTATTCATGTTTCTTGATGGATAAAATTATCAGTACCAACTGAAGATGAGTTAGAAATATGCATTTGATTTCTATGAAGATTACGCCTGGACTCGCAGTCACGTTCAATTGACACAAAACTGTAAAGGTTTTGATCATGTCAATGTATAAGGATCAGAAGTATTCATTATATCCTCCAGATATTAGGTCAGTTTTATAAGTCATATTCCATTGATGAGCTAGCATTTTAGACATTTTGCTTTGTTCATATAAAAGCTATTAAATAATATTTTGTTCTATCCAAATTTACATCTGATGGTACCAGTCTTGTCACTAGCCCTTCAACTTAAATGTTATTCTGAAACCTGTCATGGCAATGGTTCGACTCAGATTTTGATAAACAATGGTTGCCTGAGTTTTCCTGCTAAAGATTGGTGGTTCTGTCCGGGTACTCAGTCTACCTCCTCCAATTATAAACGGCCAAGATTACTGAAAGTGCTGTTAAACACCAACCGCAAACTTATCAACTAGTTTTGATTTTATGGAGTGAAATAAAAAAAGTCATATTTTTTTCTGATTATTTTATGCAGTCATTTTTTTTCTTAAAAACATCCAGTGGCAAATATTTCATGCATGTTCAGGACCAATGTTGAATTGAATCTGAATGGGGGGAAAACGATTTGTTTTATATTCATATACACGAAAAGTGAAAGAATGTCATGTATACTGAAAATGGTGCGGTCTTTTAAAAGAGCCTTTTCATGCCACAGTTTAACACAACATACATTATTAATTATTTTGTGCATGAGATTTTTTTCTTTGTTAAGAATTGTCTTTGAATATTCTTTTTAAAAGATGAGCAGTTTTGCATTTAGGCTTGCTTATGAAGCTGTCAATTACAAGACTGAAAATTGGATAGGAAAGTTTCTGCAGTATGTTCATTGGAGGTATTGGTTTAACAGAATGATAAAAAAAAAATGTGTTTAGTACATTCTTGTCCCGCCAATTAAACAAATGTTTCCATAATTATGAATTTATAGACAAGACACCATACAAAAGATATGTAGAAGTAAAATATTTTCTAGGAAGCATTAAGTATGTGATTTTGAATTCAATGGAGAATAGAATGATATTTTTCTTTATGAAAACCTATTTTGCAAAAAAATATGATGAATATTGAACAGTGTTAGGTGGGACTTTTTCTGTCTATTCAGTATCCATCCTCAGTATCCGTTATTTACCAATGGCAGTCCAATGCAATTCATCCTAGTCTACCTACTATGTATACTTTTACCTACCTCTGGTATGAATTATACCCGATACTATGTAGATTTTTTTCCTGTCTGTAATTCCGTTCATCCTTTTGTCTGTCTATCTGTCCATTCGTCCCTCCGTCTGTCTGTTATTTTCTTTTCCAGAAGCTTATATACACTCAAATTCATTATATCAGATTCCAACCTTACCGGGATATATGTCACTTATAACGAGAGGAAGATCCCTATTGATTTTGAGGTCACCATGTCAAAGGATAATATCATAGTAACTAAAAATAGAGTGCAATTTCTGCAGGAAAGTGATTGCCAGATATTATCTAAAATATTAAATATTACATATTGGATTCAAACCTTACTTGGATAAATGGTCACATATAATGGGAGTAAGATCTCTATTTATTTTGCAACCACTTTCTCTAAGGTCAAGATCATAATAAGTTAATAACTTAAGCTTTCTTACAAATGTACTAAAGTTTATTTCAGTTTGCCAAAAAATCCGCTAAAACCGGCGCTAGGGGGTCGTCTTAAACTTGCAATGAGGTGAGAGTTTTTTTGCTCCGTTTTGAAGGCCTCAATGAGATTAAGAACAGCAATTAAAGCGCTGTTCCTTTGCTTTTTGTGTGTATGTTGCTGTGCATATTCTTATTTTGTGTCGTGGATGAATACCCCATATCCTTAGTTACTTCTACTATTGGTTCTTTAATTGTTTTAATTTGGTTTATTAGTCCTAAATATGCATGCAATATTTGCCATGGGGGTTAAAGAATCAACAATCGGTGAATCGTTATGAAAAACGTTTTTTGGAAGTTGTTAAAAGTATGAAAAATATTTAACTTTATAGCGAGTCAATTTAGATAAGGGCCGAACAATGTAGATCGTACTATTAAATATGTGTATCAAAACTCAGTTCAGAGATAGTAGATGTCAATTCATAAATGTTACACAGTCACGAATATCACATATAACTTTTTTTGTCTCGCCTAGACGGAGTCAAAAAGCTAGACTTAGGTGTGCTGTTATCGACGGGGGAGCCGTTCAACACCTTGTTAAGATTTTGATTAGATGGGGGACCACCAAATGTAAATCAATGATATTTGTTATGTAGAAGTTGTATAAGTATTGGCACATCTCATTTCCATGGAGATTATTTTGCCCCACCCCTTCAGTCTTGGTCTATTGACTTTTGCATAGGTTACACGTTAAAGTTCGTGATTAGGTCAGTTTATGGGGAACCACTAGAGGTAAATAAATGATATTTGGTATGCAGAAGATTATTTGGCCCCATCCCCTCAGTCATGGTCCATTGGCTTTGAAACTTTGCATAGTTTAAATATTAAAGTTCGTGATTAAGTCAGTTTTAGGGGAACCACTTATGGTAAGTCTTTGATATTTCGTATGCAGTTATATAAGCATTGGCATATCTCATTTCCATGAAGTCGTCCCCTCAGTTATGGTCTATTGACTTTGAAACTTTTGGCGGTGTATCTAATACTTATAAGTGGTTAAACATAACCTAATGATAAGGTTCATCATAACCTTTTGGCTAATATGGCCGTATTTACACCACAAATTTTACTCTGAGTACAAAGCTGTGCACCTGGAAAAGTTTTAAGGCATGACAGGAACTAGATAATTAAATTCTAAATGCAATTAATGTTTCAGAAAATTATAAACTTTTCTGGATTTTAACTAAATAAACTAAGTTGGGAAAGAGGTTTGAGTAGCTTCCCTCATATAATAAATGTTGTGATTAGTATGGATTTAAATGGACAATAGATGGGAAATAGACATCTGCAAACAATGTTTAACTGAGTGGACCGTATCAAATGAAACTCGTGTGTTTGTTTATTTTGCTATCTTCTGCAGACTGGAAAAAATGCACATCAAAATCCAGATAAGTTTTTAATTTTCTGAAACATAGACTACATATAACTTTTATATATCAAGTTCCTGCCATGCCTTGAGTCTTTCTTAGATGCATCAGTTTGTCTGTACTCATAGTAGATTTTGTGGTGTAAATCTGACTGCCATATTTTCAATTCCTGGAATGCTACCAATTGAAGCTGAAATACACCTTAAAGCTCTAACACTTTTCGGAAACATGACTAGAGCCAACAAAACATGATCATCAATTGAATAGAGATTGGCAGAAAGACAGCTACAAATAAAATCACATACAAGTAAAAGCTGGTTTATAGAAGTAAAGAAAATATGCCTTAAATATGATTTGTCTGACTGCCAGAAATTCTTAACATATCCTCTTGGAAATATTCCAGTGGAAAAATCTAATTACAAGGAAAATTTGTACATACTGGAGTGAAAAGATAAATTACAACTCTGAAGGTTATTCATTCAAGTTTACAACACATATCAGGTGCCTATAAGATCAAAGCACTTCATCCAATCCTTACAACAAACACCTCAAACTGTAAGACATCAACAGAATACCTATCAGAACAAAACTCACAACAGGAAATTACATACTACAGTCAAATAGAGCCAAATTCAACAAATGTGAAATCTGCTTCCTGTAAAATATGTAATAAAGAGGACGAAACTATAGAACACTGCCTGATCTCATGTACTCCACTAGAACCGGAAAGAGAAAATCGTCTTAAATTAATACGTGAGCAGTCATACCTATCTGTGTGCTTTTAGACGTGCCCATGGGTGTCAGATCACACTGTTACGACTGATAGAAGATTGGCGTGCAGCATTAGATAAAAACCAGTATATAGCTGCTGTTTTAATGGACCTTTCAAAGGCTTTTGATTGCCTACCACATGAAATTCTGCTTGATAAATTATCAGCATATGGTGTCTCTGTTCATTCTATTTCACTACTTAAATCTTATTTGACAAACAGGAAACAACAAATTAAAATAAATAGTATTCTTAGCAAGCGGGCTGACATTCATAAGGGGGTTCCCCAGGGTTCTATCATGGGCCCCCTACTATTCAATGTTTTTATCAATGATATATTCTTATTTATAAAAAATGGAACTCTGTATAATTATGCAGATGACAATACTTTATCATACTGTAGTCCTGATTATGATGTTTTGATTTCTACTTTGGAATCTGAATCACTCAAACTTATTGAGTGGTTCAAAATAAATAAAATGCAGGCAAACCCCGACAAATTTCAGGTCTTAGCAGTTGGGAAAAAGACATATAACAAAAATCTATCTATACGTATCCAAAGTGCTGATCTTTCGTGTGAGTCAACTGTCAAATTACTTGGCATTGATATAGATTATCAGCTAAATTTTGATATTCATATTGGTAAAATATGCAGGAAGGCATCTCAGCAACTAAATATTTTGAAACGTTTGGGAGCTTATCTGAACAAGCTAGGTAAGCTTACTATTTTCCATACATTTATTTTGTCAAACTTCAATTTCTGCCCTTTGGCATGGCATTTTTGTACCGAGAAAAATTCAAAAAAATTAGAAAAAGTGCAAGAAAGAGCACTAAGGTTTGTGTACGAAGACCATTCAAGCTCATATCAACAGTTGCTTGAAAAGGCTAAGATGCCTTCACTGCATATTAAAAGACAAAGATCAATGGCAATTGAAACTTTTAATATAGTCAATGAATTAGCACCTGTCTGTTTACATGATTTATTAAATGTAAAAGATTGTAAATATTTTTTCAGATATAGTAATATACTGGATATACCACATGTAAAAACTACACAGTTTGGTATGAAAAGTTTTAAATTTACAGCTGCTACTCTGTGGAACAGCCTACCTGACCATTTCAGGACTGAAAACAGTTTTTCTCAATTTAAGAGCCTTATACAGTCTTGGAATGGTTCAAAATGTTGTTGTTCTGCTTGTAGATAAGCTTTTTCATATTTTAGAAGTTGCTCTAACATGTTATCATGCCTTAAATTTTTGCATGTGTGCTATATTTTATTTGTGCTTAATTTTAGTTGTGCTTAAATTTTAGTTGTGCTTCAGCTTTGGCTTTAGATATATATGTATTTTAATAGTGCTTTGCATGTTTTTCAATATGATTGTGCTGTTATATATCATGTCTGCATGTTGTGTGTTTTAATGGTGTGTTTGTGTTACCTTATATTCGGTAAAAAGCTCTTAAGAGCTTATGTTTGTATTGTTATATGTGAACCGAATCAAAATAAAACTTTCGTATTCGTATACACTGTGTCTTAGAATATTAGAACTATTTAACAATAGTTTGGATGTAAACTTAACCCATATGATAATTAACCCTTACTACCTTGTGAAATTATGTGCCTGCACTCAAAATAGTGATCTATGTAGCTTTCATGTTGAACCTGCTTGTAGAACACTTGTATATAACCTGCATATGCAAAGGTACACGCTCCTAAACACAGGACAGAAAAAACTTTAAAAAGACAAATTTAGCTAAATAGTAGTTGTGTGTGGACTGTGGATCAATTATTATTTAAAAAAATATATATACATTTTAAATTTCATAAGTAAGACTTGATATATATATATATATATATATGTGAAGGAACATATTGACATACTTGTATAGTGTACAGACTTTATTATTATTCTATTGGTGATTGGATATTATAATTTCGTACTGAAGGTGTGCCTATACTGGCAGAATATATACATATACAGATACAGATACAGTTGGCTCAGTTAATGCTTACTACATGTATACACTGAAATTGGTATCATGGTCAATTTCGAATTGGTGGACCTCAATGGAATGAGTATCCCACAAATGCTACTATTCAGCCTACTATCGGGTCAGTAATGGGCTTGACTTCTTCGAAAAATCACAAGAGTGTATGTCACGTGTACATGTCATATATCATATTAAGTATGATATCCCTCTGCTTCGTGTACTGCACCTCTTGGTTTATACTTCTGACACTGTGTTCGTTTATTGCATTGTTACCTTTTTTCAGAATATGATTTTATAGCTTTTATAACATGTATATCTTAGGCTAAAATTGCAATTACCTGACGTAGGAATTCATTTTACGTTCAATATCAGAGATGAAAACTAGGCCGTTAGAATACCCATGAATACCAGTAACGTGCCATTTATCTGGTTGAAATCTAAATAGTGTTTTATTATGTATTATTCATGAAAAAGACGCTATTGTAGTGTGGCAAAAAACGACATTAGAGACCATCAAAAAATGAAAAATGAATAAACTATCATTCGTTAAATATAAAGCTTTTTATTGACTAAATTCACTAAGATAGAAGTAAATGGAGATCTCAAGCAAAAAGTGACATTTCTTTCAGATAAACACCTCCCAAGAGGGTTTAGTAGGTACCTGAAATGTATGAAATAAATACCATAAATGTGTGTGCTATATCGAATTAGGCTTACTTAAGTATTAAATAACAATACTTTATGTCATAACTTATTCAATTATAGAATTTCCATTTGGATCATTTTAAACGTAAAATAGATAAAATTGAGAAATTGGAAACGAGGAATGCGTCAAAGAGACAACAATTCTATATATGCCTATTCCAAGTCAGGAGCCTGTAATTGAGTGGTTGTCTTTGTTGCTGTTTCTCATATGTTTTTCGTTTATTGTTTTGCATAGTTTGTTCTTATGTTTTACCGTTACATCACTGTCCTAGGTTATGGGGAGGCTTTGGAGCCAAAAAAACTAGTTCAAACCCGCTGCATTTGTTTGCACCTGTCCTAAGCCTGTGTTTCATAAGTCTTTCTCGTTTCTCGTTTTTTATATACTAGTAGATTAGACCGTTGGTTTTCCCGTTTGAATGGTTTTACACTTGTCATTTTTGGGGCCCTTTATAACTTGCTGTTCGGTGCGAGCCAAGGCTCCGTGTTGAAGGCCGTACTTTGACCTATAATGGTTTACTTTTAAAAATTGTGACTTGAATGGAGAGTTGTCTCATTGGCACTCATACCACATCTTCTTACATCTATCTACTAACAATCCGACCAAAGAGCAGAAAACAGCCCTTGAATCATTAGCTAAGTATCTAGTAGTGTAGAATTTGTCCGCCGTCTTCTTTGATAGAAATATACTACGAAACTGGTTATTCTTTAGGGTTCCCTGGGTTCAGCCCCCGTTTTTTAGCATTTCGTTTTGCTCAATCGTATGGTCGCTATGTATTTTTTTGTGGACTGATGTTTGCTTTTTCCAATTTTCTCGTTGACTTATTGGTCTTGATTGCCCCTTTGGTGTCTTCTCGCTATAAAACTTACACCTGTTTACATAGAAAATAAGAATTTTGTCTAATTCTTCGGTCATTTTATTTCACAACAATTACGGTTATCAGGTATTGTTTTTGGTTTATTTTGATGTCAAAGTATCCAAGAAGGAACTAGTTTGTTAGTTATGAATTAATAATATATATAAAAATAAGAAGATGTGGTATAATTGCCAGTGAGACAACTCTCCACCAGAGACCAAAATGACATAAAAGTTTACAACTATAGGTCACCGTACTGCCCATTATATTAGTCTACGGAAAAAGAAAAATATTAAAAAAATTCACAAAAAAAATTATTGGTAACATTCGTTGCATATTATTTCTCTGTTATTAAAAATATCAGAAAATTATACAAACCTCTGCCAGCTTTAACTATTAATCCATTTCTCCTTGTTATTCTAACTCCACTTCCGTCTGTGATTCTAAATCCTCTTCCGTCTGTGGTTCTACCACCACTTCCTGTTGTGATTCTGAATCCTCTTCCGTCTGTGGTTCTAAATCCACTTCCATCTGTGATACTGACTCCACTTCCGTCTGTGGTTCTAAATCCACTTCCATCTGTAATTCTGAATCCACTTCCGTCTGTGGTTGCAACTCCTCTTCCGTCTGTGATTCTAACTCCGCTACGATCTAAGAATTATATAAGATTTAAACCCATTTGTCCAATGTCTTTGGTTAAAAAGCATATAGATCATTGTTAAAAAAACAATTGGATAAGACACAATGTTTGAATCGAAAGCGAAATTTTCGGACACATCAATTATTTCAGTTTTCAAGTTAATATCAGCAGGTTTTTAGTGTTAATTGCAAAACTTTGATCAAGGTAAATTCAGAAACGCGTTTCGGATGATCGAAATGACTTACTATTTTCATTTTTCAGTAATGAATGAATTTTCGATTCATTGAACGGTCATATGTAAAAAGTAAAATAACAAAAAATACCGAACTCCAAGTAAAATTCAAAACGAAAAGTCCCTTAACAAATGGCAAAATTAAAAGCTCAATCACATCAAACGAATGGAAAGCAACTGTCATATTCCTGACTTGTTACAGGCATTTCCTTATGTAGAAAATGGTGGATTAAACCTGGTTTTATGGCTAGCTAAACCTCTCACTTGCATGACCGTCGCATATATTTCCATTATATTGACAACAATGTGTGAATAAAACAAACATTAAAATTCTAACCCAGGCCCTCCTATTTGTGAAAACAAATTGATATATTTAACTTTTAGAAAGATTAAAGTGTACTGAACCTTAAACACTGAACACAATGCAAACTCATTTTGTTACTGAAGTCAGAAAAAATATATTAACATAAATACTGTATATAAGGTTAAATACATCACAGGAAATGCATCAAAAATTTGTAATATTCAATTGGTATCATCAAAAATAGAATAGTCAACAGTATGCTCTATTATAATTTTGTCTAATTATTATACTAAAATTTTTATTTGCAAAAAACAAATGTTAGTATAATAACTACATATATTAATTATTAACACATATGCACGTATTCATGCACCATGACAGTGTTGAGATAAAGCATATAAATGTCTGTTTTTAAAGTTCGACCAAATTTGTTTCTAAACAAATGAATGTTAACCTACCTGCAACACCTCTGACACCATTTACTCCAAATCTCCAAACAGGTCCAAATGTACTAGAGCCATCTGTTCCAAAACTCCCCTCCAAACTTGCTGAAGTAGAATCACTTGGTCTACCAGCAAAACCACTTGGCTGGAAAGGTGCATTAACTTGACCTACAGGAACGCGAACTGACAAATCGCCACTTGGACTGCTAACACTGCCACTTCGTTGGAAAGATGCAACAATTTGGCCTGCAGGGCGGCTGACTGATAGCTCATCACTAGGTCTACTTACAAAGCCTCTTGGTTGAAAAGTGGAAATAATTCCTTGACCTCCAGGTGTAGATACTACTCTAGAAAATCCACTTACAAAATTGCTTCCGGGCTGTCTTCCTCCAAAACCAGTTCTGACACCTGTATTAATAGTAAGGGTTCTTTCGAGGGATGAAATATAAGAGATCAATCCGATGTATGCTTGGTAACTTATGGTGATGAAACCTCCTCTACTGGTTGTGTCATCTCGTCCGGTACCAAATCTGCTGGTACTAGGGCCTAATCCACTTACACTTGGGAATAGGCCACTCACTGCTAGACCAGTTCTACTTAAATCGGAGCTAGATGCACTCAAACCGAGACCAAATCCGCTCAAACCAGGACCAGCTGAACCCAAACCGGGACCAGTTGCAGTCAAACCTGGACCAGTTGCACTCAAACCGGGTCCAAATCTGCCTCTGAAATTGCCTCCTACTGTTCCAGAAAATCTTCCTGTTCCATCTAGTGAAGAAGCTAATCCTCCACTAAGAGCGGATGCTAGCCCTGCTGCAGTTCCTGCGACAGTTCCACCTAATGCTGCAGCTAATCTCCTTCCATCTAAACCACCACCGAACCTCCCATCTACAATTCCATCATTACTAAGACGTCCACTTTGGAAACCAGATATGGCTCTATTTACACCAGAACCAATTCCTGCAAAAAATATTTATCACAAGCCATGTTTCATTTGAGAATTAAATCACAAATCATAGCTATTACAAATTATGCTGTTGTGTCATAGCTATTCCTTAAGTCTGAGCAATTGTTAAATTAATCAATATTTAACTCAATTTGAAGAATTAGATAAAAGTACTAATTTCCATAGAAAATGTGATTTTTTCATGATAGTGCAATCTAAAGATCTGAAATTAACCCCCTTTTGACGTCATATTACCCCAAAACACATGACTATGTCTTCTTCTTCAAATGCAATAAAGTGATCTTTTGATTTACTATTACTTTCAAGTAAGATATAAGATTATTTTATTATCATTTTAGAAGTAATAGAAGTATTAGTGTTTTCCACATGTAGAATGACTTTCTATGTTTTTTGTGTGCATGAGTTATAGTTTGTATAAGTTTTACTTGGACGTTATAATGACTATTTGATGTGTCCTGGTGTGGTATGTTTTCTTCTCTTTGAAAGTATGTGAATTTAGTCTATTGGTAGATCATTTTCAAGTCTTTAAACTAAAGTTACAATTAAATTTAGCATTCCGCATGCAAATGTTTATTTTATGAAAATCATCGAGGGAGAATTATTGGATTGCAGACTTATTTTCTTTATACATAGTACAATAATGAAGAAAAAAAACACTTTAAAAATTTCATGCGCGCTTCCAACGCGCTTTTCTGGATTGACCTTCATCGAGAACGTTCAATGCCGAATATTTGAAAAGGAAGGATGTCTACGTTACTAGATGAATAGATTGTACTACATGTAGATAGAAAATGGTGTGAAAGAACAATAAACTATTTTACATTAAATCATGATCAAGTCAGAACTATTAAGAAAGAATTGTCTAAGGTATGCAATTGCTTGTTATATCGAAATATGAATCGATGCCTTTTGGTAAAGTTTCATAATCAGTTTGTATATATCATTAAACAAGTAATGGTTTACTGATTAAAAAAAAAACTGTTCTGAAACTGCAACTTTTGATTGAATTGGTTTCATACAGAACATTGCGATATGCAAATTTATTTCACTTCAGAGATTCTCGCAACTGTAGAACAGTTTTCAGCTTTTACATAATATTTCGGAACCTATTTATCTTTTCCTCAGCAATGTATTAAAAACGTTTGTTCAGTTACTCTCATATTTTTCATTTTTCAATATGCGGAATGCATGACCATTTTTACATCTCACTGAGCCATGATACATTGCCTTATTATTTCTTATACATTGTTTATATATTTTTTAAAATCCGTATCTTCCAAATCTTGTTATGTGAAAAAAAAACACAGGCGTCTATTTCACCCCAAAGATCTTTCTTTTCAAAGCTTGTTTTAAAAGAAGCACACCGGTCTACCTATATATATTTTTTTTAATTGAACACCCTCGATTTATTTAAATTGATTCCAAAGCTGCATTTTTTTTAAAAACAAATTTGCTTTATTTAAACATATATATATATAAACAGATAAAAGAAGCCAGACACTTTGAGACACTACTGGATAAACAAATTATTATACCTCCTTTCCCGCTTGCCAGAACTCCAGCTGTACTAGCGAAAATGAGGGTGACAAACAAAATCATATTGATGTCTGAAAAAAAATTGGGAATTATATATATAAATATTGATTTTTCCATTATATAAAGTTTACAGATAATAATAGAAGATATACAATATACAAGGAAATTAATATAATAGTAAAAATCAAGTTATTCATAGTTAAGTGCGCTACTTCAAAATTTCAATTTTCAATGATAAAGTGTACAGGTCGTTACAATTATCAAAACATATTTACACAACACTTAAGAAAAAGAAAGATCTATTCTTAATTACGGTAACAGTTCCCTTTTTATGTGAAATTCAATTTTCTAAAGATTTAGTTACATACAATACGGTATACAACTTTTCAATTACCTTAGACTTCTTAGTACTGCAGCTAGTCAATATGGAACTGTATCATCATCTTGCGTGCCGGTGATTTTATACTATCTTGTCTATCGTGTAACATAACCACAAAGGCTGACCTGTGCTGAAAAGTGACAAGTTTATGTGACGGACGACTGCTGAACTGCACAATATAATAGAATTCATCACAAAAGTGTCATGTTTTCATACAAAATTTACGATAAATTATTCTTTGTAGATCGATGATATATTTTCTATTTCAAAGAGACATCTAGATTCGTAATTGTAAATAAACAAATAAAAGATGCGTTTATGATATAATTTGCTTGAAGGATCAAACGGTTATCAAGGACAATATTACAAGTATGTACTTTTGTATTGCTACATGTATCTGTTTTATATGAACCAATGAACTGCAATAAAGAATATCAAACTTAGTTTATTGAATGTATTCCTGTTTTTTCTGCAATTTCTTTTCTAATCGTTTTATATTTATACGATTTAGTTACAATGTTTATTATTAATAATAAGTAGTCGTGCAATGCTGATGTCACTCTGGCCACTTTCAACGGTGAAATATTGGCAAAGTTGATCATAGCTTGAGTAAGTTGTTATTTTAAAGTTCTTTTGTTTGGTTATATAGCTAATCTTGTATTCGAGTACGTACTTATACATCCTCGGCTTTAGTTTTTGGATTTGAGCGTTCCTGGTGAAGTTAAATCCAGAAAGGCGCTTCGGCCCACCAAATAAAAAAAAATTATGTTATTTTTTGTACCTTGATATGTATGAAATTTAACAATTTTCTCTCTCATAAGTTTTATGCAGTTCATATAAATGTTTATTTTAGCAAGTTAGTGTAACAAGAAATCTACCTTATGTCAGTCGATATTATAGTGTGACATTTGAATTTCCTTGATTGAATAATACGTAATAAGTGCAATAATTATTGCAACTTGTAACTTTTGCACCTCAATAACGGAAACAGCTACCTGATCTGTGATTACTATCTAAGTAAATATAGATATAAAACCAATATTAAATTATTTCTAACTTTGAAAAGAAAAAATTATAATAATATTCGTTCTAGTTGCATTTTTTTATAATGTATTTTCATTACATTTTGTATGTGTCTTTTCCAACCAGGAGCATTTAGTCAAGTTGTTGTCGTCGCTTACAGTCTGTCATGATCGTTTTTCGTTTTATGTATTTAGTTTTAATCAGGGCGTTATTTTTCTTTTGAAATTGTTCACAATATAGTTTTAATCCTGGGCCTTTTATAGCTTACTGAATATGGTTTAAGCTGTATTGTTCATTGTTGATGGCCGTGCGGTGACCTATAATTGTTTACATCCTCGTCCTGGTCACCGGTTGATATAGTTGTTTCATTGGCATGCTTGCCGCGTCTCCTTATTTCTACATTGATCCTTATTCGCACGAGGCAGACTTCATGCACAGAAGCTTCTAAAGAGAAATGAAAAGAAGCTGGCATCATCCTTTAACTCTACGTTCTGCTATATGCCTCACTGAATAATTCAAAGTTTGGTAACTATGTTGAGAGTATTTATCCCATTGAACTTGAAATTAAGGATACGGAAAATATAGTTAAATCTGGTTCATAAATCATGAAAATTGACAGTGAGGGTCGGTTGAAAACTTAACTTTACTATCAAATAGATGATTATAATTTTTCAATCGTGAACTTTCCATTCATATGTAGCAGTATTCCAGCAGCCTTTGCATATTGAATATAAATCACCCAATTGATACGATAGTCATGGCTTTCGAATCATGTCACGATTTCCCTTATATGTGGTTCTTGCTTACAAGGAAGCAATAGAACCAAGGGTTCCAAATAGTAAAGTCAAGCCATTCCTTCGAAAGTTTTACGGACGCCATCAGGATTCGGTTGACCTGTATGGAATATCTGTGTCATGGATGAGATGACCACAATTATATCCCATTTAGGGAGCTACCATTTGATTTTTAGGGGGGGGGGGGGGGGCTAAGATGAAAAATTTTGTCCTGCATTTTTTTTAGTTGTAGTCTCTGTCCTACCTTTTTATTTTTCACTCTATTCGGTCCTGCATTTTTTTTATTAGTTTATCCTGACTTTTTTTTACATAAATTGTCATCCTGCCTTTTTTTTGCCAAGTTGCTCATCCTGCCTTTTTTTTTACTCAAAACTCCTGTCCTGCCCTTTTTTCAAATTTCATCCTAGCCCCCCCACCCATAAAAATCAAATGGTAGCTCCCTTATCGGCGCCTTAATTCCATCCTTAAATGCAACCTATCATCTACAATTTACTTATCTTGAACAGCGACGTTTACCCTTATTACAGCAGGTACTACTTATTCTTCCCGTGAACCTTAGGTCACTCCCGGTTTTTTTCTGCGTTTTTGCTTATTATCTTGGTCTATCTTGAATCCCATAATAACTAAAGATCAACTTTAAAAAAAGGGAAAATGAGCAGCAGGACAAAATATATAAATATGTCAATATATCTTAAATAATTATAAAAATAAGAAGATGTGGTATGATTACCAATGAGACAACTATCCACAAGAGACCAAGAGCCACAGAAATTAACAATTATAGGTCACCGTACGGCCTTCAACAATGAGTAAAACACATGCCGCAGAGTCAGCTATAAAAGGCCCCGAAATGACAAATGTAAAATAATTCAAACGAAAAAACTAACGAGTTCACTCTCTGTCGGGGTTATTGCCCCTAATCGACGATTTGTTACCAGAACTATAGTAACTGTTAATGAAGAAAAACTGTAAAGAGAAAACATGATCAGCAAGACAAAAAAAAAACCATCAAGAAAGAATTCTTAGTTATGAATTATATATGTTCAAGTCTTCAATGTTGAAAAAGAACATAGATCAAGGTGAGCGATACATGCTCTTTAGAGCTTTTCTTTTTTGTTATACGTTTTTCTTCAATTTGTGGCTTTACATGGACCTCATGGTATCTTCGCCATCTTTATACAGAACTGAACATTATGGTCCAAGAAAATAAGTACTTGGAAATGAGCATATAATAAAATTAAGAATGGAAATGGGGAATGTGTCAAAGAGACAACAACCCGACCATAGAAAAGACAACAGCAGAAGGTCACCAACAGGTCTTTAATGCAGCGAGAAATTCCCGCACCCGGAGGCGTCCTTCAGCTGGCCCCTAAACAAATATATATACTAGTTCAGTGATAATGAACGCCATACTAAACTCCAAATTGTACACAAGAAACTAAAATTAAAAATAATACAAGACTAACAAAGGCTAGAGGCTCCTGACTTGGGACAGGCGCAAAAATGCGGCGGGGTTAAACATGTTTATGAGATCTCAACCCTCCCCCTATACCTCTAGCCAATGTAGAAAAGTAAACGCATAACAATACGCACATTAAAATTCAGTTCAAGAGAAGTCCGAGTCTGATGTCAGAAGATGTAACCAAAGAAAATAAACAAAATGACAATAATACATAAATAACAACAGACTACTAGCAGTTAACTGACATGCCAGCTCCAGACTTCAATTAAACTGATTGAAAGATTATGTCTTCATCATATGAATATCAGGCACAATCCTTCCCGTTAGGGGTTTAGTATCATACCATCATAACATATATGAGAAGAACATAACCCGTGTCATGCCAACAACTGGTTTTTAAAAAAATGTGTTTAGTGCCGATGCAAAGACCCTATAAGTAAATATATTACAGACCAGAGAAACTATTGGTTTTTTAAAAGAAAGTGAGTTTTTCTGTAGGGATTTTCTTTCATGGCATGTCTTAGATTATGTATTCTTAATCTTGCTTTATTGCACATTAAATGCAATTTAATAATTATCAGTTTGATTCAGTTGTTTTTATTATAAAACTGAACAAGTAAATAGAAACAAATATAGTATGCCCTTATTCATTATTTCATATAGGTTGATTCTGTTTCGAGAAAACTCTTTCTGCCTTACCCCAGCCACCACCACGATTATTATTCTTACAATTAAAAGGTTGCTCCCTCCAAACATAAAATAAGCGGTAATCTTTCTAACTATACTGTCTGACGTATTAGCAAATGCTGTGAAGGGTATTGGCATTTTAAAATATAGCAATATTCAAACACTTACAGAATCGTGTACCTTTTAATATTGTATGTAAAACTAATCATCTCAACTTAACCTTGGTTTTTTTTTGTACCAAAGATTGGAACACGTCATATGGAATGATGTGCTATATATTGCTATAACAATACATGTACAATGAGTGCCATGGTCGTTATTAATGTTAACGACGCGGATTGTTGATATCATCTTTTATTTCAAAGAGAATCATCTGACTTACCATCATGTTAGGTTTTTTTTTCATTTTATAAGAAAACAATCATTTTAAGGTTTTCTAAAGGTCTTTTGTTTGTTTCACTTTGTATCTTGTCATTTTCTTTTTATTGGTTTAATATTTAACGTTGTTTTTTAGGGGGTCGTTGTTGGTTTTTGGTGTTTTTATCTTGTTGGTCTTTCTTTGTATATTTTGTTTGTTGTCAGTGTTAACATGGTTAAGGGTTAAGTCACAATACAAAATCTCATGTACAAAATGAAAACAAACAAACGGTTAAAAGTTAACCTCGCCATAATTTTTTTTTTTATTAAGAACGACTTGGAAAATTCCGAATTTGGTTTCAAACGGCCAAATAATTGGAAAAGTTTAATTTAAAGATTTTCTCACATTTACAAATTTAATAGAGACCCAATTTTGACATGTAAGGTCAAAAACTCTTACTACATCATGTGTAATAGTATCATTAAATTTTTCACTTAGTTTGATTACTCTAAAAAAAAAAATCAGAACTTTCTAAACATTTTGTGGCTCGTAAGGAATGTTAAGATTTTCCCGGCTTAATTTGGATTGAAGCGTTTATAATTTCGGTGATAACATTTGTTATGTCAGGTTAGAAACGTATCCTATTACCAGGAAAATATCTAACTAGAAAATGTAAAACCTTAATCTCAAGTCTTAATTGTTTTTCTTTAATCATAGCTTAATTTCAGAGCCTCTATTCAGAATGATTTGTCAAACGGTAATGATCTTTGTTTTTGTAATTATCAGCCATGACATCAGTTTTATTCAGTTTTCATTTTGAAACTGAATAAGGAAGCTTGAAAATATGTAGTATCCCCGTATTCATTGTTTTATAAAGTACAATTATATTTGACATTAACAGGCGTTATCGCGACACTTTTGATATCATAAAACTATAAAATAAATATTGTACGGGATTTTAATCAAGTCTAAAATAACTTCAGAGATGTACGTATGGGAAAATAGTACCTTGTGCCGGGGAGTGATGTTTCATTCTTTCAACTGGTGTACGGAATAAGAACTAATAATTTTTACTTTTTACACATTGTGACTTGGATGGAGAGTTGTCTCATTGGCACTCATACCACATCTTCTTATTTCAAATCACTTTCCCGATGTACTTGGGTTCATCCTAGTTTTTTCGGGTTCAAATGATTTTTCTGTGTATTATCACGGTATGCGAACTTTTTTGTTTGACTTCTTTTATTTTGATCATGGTGTTGTTAATGTATGTCTTTTTTTTAACCATTTGTTATCTTTCAAGTAAGCGGCAGTTTAAACATGGAACCCCGTCTCAAATGAGGATTCATATCATGGACCAGTTTGAAAATGTATATAATAATTAGCTGGTGTGGGATTGAAATGCCTGACGAATTTGTGGATAATTATTAAAAGTTGAAGTAAAACTGGAGCCTAACATTGTGTCTCAGATTGAAGTGAATGTAAATCTAAGTAAATGTACGACCATATTATAAAGTTGAACTGCACTGAATAAAAAATAAAATGCCTCAGGCCAGATACTGCGGAAAGATCATGTCTAAAAAGTATTCTACATCCGGTATTCATGTTTTGATTCTTGTTTTTTTATTGATTGTTTTATCGGATCGGTAACTTGAGATTTTGACAGATCCAGTAATTAAAAGTCTAATAAAGTTTCACTTGTCATCGGCCATTGCAAGTTACTTAAGGCTGTCTAAGCGCTCACTATGCGTACGATGCCGTGTCCTTTATTTTAAAAAATAAGGTATCTATATTACTACAACATAATTCAAATAAGTTCGAAGCCTCTATTAAATTCTAAGTTAACTTTCTTTGGTTAGATATCGCATACATTTTCTATCTAGATGAAGTCAGACAAGTTTGTTTAAAAAGCTAATATGGTTTTTGATTTGGCGGGAAATCATTTTCATTAGAAACTCTAGAGAAGTTACGAAAGGTGTGTTTACTTCCGCTTCCACGTCATTTTTGTGGTGTAATTTTCTACGAAAAGGAAACAAACAAATAAGTGGACTTGCCAATAATCAGAAACATTGATTTTTAAGAAAAAAATCGTAGATGGTGACATTTTTTTAACTGTTGACTGTTCATTCCATTATACATATTCGTTTTTACTGCCAATACTGCATTACTGGTGCGTCATTGTCACATATTGGGAATCCCCTAACAACAAACAAACGTTGACGAAATTTGCTACACGTCATTTTTGATATTTTGTCAATTTCCATTAATAGATGTTAATAACATAGACATATTGATGGAAGTCGACGCGAATTTGCAAGTGCTAGATCTGCTGTTTGATGATCAAGAAGGTGTACTGACTAAAGAGTTCGATAATCCGCATGTGCCACCATTGGACTTTGTAAGTATATATTACCGTCAGTGATACTGACATCACTGTAGCTTGTAAACTAATCTGTATCCTTCTGATGTAACATATTGCTGACACATAAATCTAAAAATAGATTTTTCTTCCACACAAGCAATTCCATGTTGTCAATTGTCATTCAGTGTATGTGATTTAAGCAACATGGACATGGATCTACTAGCAGGTGATGATGTTGATTTATTTGATGCAATACCTTTCCCTCTTTTGGATGAAGATTTTACAGTAATAAACAAGTACCATGATACAAAAAATTCAGATTCTGAGGAAGATGCTGTTAGTGATAACTGGAGTGATATATTTCAAGAGGTGACTTGTCAGATGGCTTTGTATACATTTGTACAATAACATGTACTCGTGCTTGAATGTACACACATGTAAAATGTACACGAAAAACAATACATGGCATTAATTTGATATTATTTGAAAAAAACCTTGGAGACATTCTTGATGCATATATAAATGAACATTGTATTTAAATAATAATATGTTAATAGGTGCATTCTATCAGACAAGCAATTGAAAATAGAGGATATTTGGCTATGATTGAGCTTTTGTTTCACCTGCAAACAGTCCAATGTTTAATCAAAGTTAAAAGCTACATTATGTACCAACAGAATCATGAGAATCAACTACAAACTCTAAAAAATTCTACAGTGATTTTCAAATGTGCAATTTCATTGTATGTACATTGTGTAATCCCATTTTGGGACTGTTTTGTGGGATACATTTGTTAACTTTTAAAGTCAATTGTTTTGTTTTCATACTCAGTTGCTACCTGTTTTTTTATAGAATAAAATGTATATATATATTTACATTTGTGTGTGATTTAAGATCAATTCAAAGGTATGCCTACAAAGACGAGATTATTACATGTTATTTCTTTAATTTAATTTCTTTTTAAACATTTCTTGTACTCTCACTGACAGGGAAAGATGGAATCTGTAGACTAACTAGTATTGGCTATCAAACATTTGTGTCAAAGTAGTTTTTTATTTATGAAATAATACTAAATAAGGAAATTTTTGTATGGAGATATCAACCGAAAAAACGAATAAATTGAGAATAGACAAAGGAGGCCCTTAACATGCTAAATAAATACATTTAAAGTATGTTTTGATTTTTTTATAACTTTTTGACAAATACAAAGTATACATAAATTGACATTTATACAAATGTACACAATGTATGTCTAATAGTCTAAAAATATTTGTAATTCATTTAACATTTTTTTTTTCAGTCTGACCTTGACTTATTTTCTGGAGATCTTTTGGAATCTGCCTTAAATGAAGCTAACATAAACAACTTTGATTTCCTTGACCCACCAGAATTGGAAAATAAAACAAAAGACATTTATTCAGATCATGATTATTATGCGCAAAAATCACCTTCAAACAGTGACAGTGGAATATCAATGAGCTCAAGTGGTCATGCTTATTCACCTCAAAGTGTGTCTTCTGACCAACAGTATAGTCCAAGATCAACAGACCAGCAACAAAGCCCACGGTCAGGAGATATGTCGGGATCACCTAGGAGTCAATCAAACTTAATCCCTGATATGATGGAAATCAATTGTGATGTAGGACAAGCTGGTATCGATCAACAAAATAATGTACTATCACTTGAGGATTTAGACATGAAAGACATTAATATTGATGGAATTGATGCTAGTTTATTGATGAATACTACTGACGAAGATTTCCTCAAAGAAATTTGTAGTACAAATGCTGTAAATCAGGAAACATCAATTAATTTTGGTAAGAATATAAAATGGGTTGTATTTTTTAATACAGGATCATTTTGTAGTGAATATTTTCAAATTTTCGACCAAAAAAGATCATCATTAAATAGTTGAATGAAATTATTTTAATGGGACTTACATTGTAGAAAGATCTGAATACACATGTCAGAATATTTATTTATAGATTTAAAGAATGTTATGGGAAACCAGTTGATTTTAATAAAAAAAATATTCTTAAATCCAAACTATGATATGCACGGCCTAATCTAGGATTTTGGAGAGGAAGAAGTGACTTCTTCTTCCATGAGAGAGAGGGAGAAGTGGTCAACTTCCTTGTCAGTTGCCATTTTTTTTTTATGCGACTTATAGCAAATAAGTTCTCAAATAGAATGTTTACAATGTATGTATTCGTATAAATCAATATACATATACATTTGTAGGTATTGATAGTCCACTGAATGAGGTTACCAGTACAACAGCGACAGTGGATTCTAGTCAAGTTATTCGTGTCATCAAAGTTACATCTTGTGATACATTACCATTTACCATGAAAGATATTTCCACATCAACATCATCAAAGGTAATGAATCAAGTACTTCCATTGTGCTCTTGTTTTTATGGTTAACCTTAACTATCACATGACTATGCATTTGTTTTCATGGTTTATATATTACATGTGCCCTAAAAATTAGATTTAGTATACAGAATAGGGGTCGGTAAGTGGGCCAAATTTTTAATGGCACTACATGGATAAAACTAGAGGATTTTGAATATCTGACAAAAAGTCATAAACAAGAGAAGGGAAGATCCCGAACACATAGAAATATAAATTAACATGTTTTAAAGGATGGTATTTTCATAAAAAAAAATTTTATATTTAGTTTTTGTTTGAATAAAGTTTCAAATTAAGTATGCTGTGTTTCTAGAATCAGATTCTTCAACAATTGTTATTAAAAGTTTGCCCCAACCCATCACTGATGGTTCATTGACTTTGAAACTTTTGCACAGATAACATACTACACAGGCAAGACATTTGTTTGTGGCAGCAGTTTATTATCATGAAAGAAATGATTTAATACTAAGAGGATGCTGGTTTATCCCTTTTTACTGAAAAATATACTTTCCACTTACCATAATCTAAAATTTTATGATTATACATTTAACTTGTTAACAGATCCCAGAATTAAAGCTCACAGATGAAGAAATAGACTTACTGGCTAAAGAAGGAGTTGTACTCCCTACAGATATGCCACTTACAAAGGATGAAGAAAGAGTCCTTAAGGCAGTCAGACGAAAAATAAGAAATAAGGTAAGAAACCATTACGAGTTTATTAAAAAATGGCTTGATTGACTGATTGTACATGTAATATCAGTATCATACATTTATACTCATAACGATAACAAATCTAACAACAAATAAGGCTGGTTTTGCGAGGTTTGTTCTACTAGGATGAAGGGCAACAAATTTGGATTTACATAAAAAAAAAAGTGGGGGAGGGGGTATGTCTGATATAGAATTAGAACATGTGGCCTGATTACTAATGAGACAACTATCTACCAGAGACATTTAAGTTAGCAACTATAGGTCAGGATAGGGCCTTCAACAATGAGCAAGACCCATCCTGCATAGCAAGCTTTAAAAGGCCCAAAAATGACAAATGTAAAATAATCGAAACAAGAAAACAAACAGTCTGATCATTTATTTACAATGATTTATGAGCAATATCCATACTGCATAGTTTGGTAGAAAGTTTGCCTACAAAAGGCATTGAAGAGACTTACATGATAGTAAAATATAATATATAATTGTTTAAAATTTTTAGACAGGATTTAAATTTAAAATGATAATTGCAAGTTCATGTTTTATTTGTTAGATATCTGCAAAAGAAAGTAGGAAGAGAAAGATGGGTTATGTTGAAGGGTTGGAGAAACGAGTCAAAATGTGTACATCAGAAAATGCTAACTTGAAGAAAAAGGTGGATGGCTTAGAACAACAAAATCAGTAGGTGTCATGACTTGTAAAGGCCACAGAAAAGCTTATATGCAGACATTTTTTGAAAACTTTATGAAATATTTTTATCCAAATTAAGGATGTTCGTTCATCTTGTTTTTGATTTTTTTGTCAGGTATTTGGAATCCTCTGGTTTTATCCATGTTTTAAGTGCCATTAAAAATTTTGTCCCTATCCCCTACTTTTCTTTTCATAATTTTATTACATAGTTTAAAAAGCCATTATTGAAAATCTTATAAAATCCTTATTTTTTTTTATAGTTTTTCAAAGAAAAATGGTGACAACTGAATGACAAATCTAGTGGCTTATATCTCAAAAACAAGGACACAAACCTTCATTTATTTCTGATTTTTTTAGTTCCATTATTTATATACTATCAATTTATAACAGCCTAAAAAAAATTTGTTATTTTGAAACAGAGCTGGGAATACCCTTAAGGTACCCATTAATTGATCCCATACTACATTTTTTTAACCCAGAACAAGGACTAAAATTCAAAAAGAAGTTCCACTTCACAAATTGCTTTGATGTATTGTAGTTAAAATAAACCTGTCCTGATGTCTTGACCAATCAGATCATGGAAAAAACAGTGGTTTTTATACGACCGCAAAAAAATTTTTGTGGTCGTATATTGGTATGACGTTGGCGTCGTCGTCGTCGTCCGAAGACACATTAGTTTTCGCACTCTAACTTTAATTTAAGTGAATTGGTCTCAATGAAATTTTACCATAAGGTTCAATACCACAAAAGGAAGGTGGGGATTGATTTTGGGGGTTATGGTACCCACAGTTAAGGAATTAGGGGCCAAAAATAAGCATTTTTGTAACTTCCAGACATAACTTGTGTGTAAGTGTATGGATCTCTCTGACATTGTACCACAAGGTTCCATATCACAAAGGGAATGCTGGGATTGATTTTGGAGGTAATTGCCTCTAAATTTTAGGAATTAGGGGCCAAAAAGGGGCAAAAAACAAGCATTTTTCTAGTTTCATGACAATAACTTGTGTGTAAGTGTATGGATCTCTCTGACATTGTATCACAAGGTTCCATATCACAAAGGGAATGCTGGGATTGATTTTGGGGGTAATTACCTCCAAATTTTAGGAATTAGGGGCAAAAAACAAGCATTTTTCTAGTTTCATGACAATAACTTGTGTGTAAGTGTATGGATCTTTATGAAATTGAACTACAAGGTTCCATATCTCAAAGGGAAAGCTGGAATTGAGTTTGGGGGTAATTGCCCAAAAAGTTTAGGAATAAGGGGCCAAAAATAAGCATTTTTCTATTTTCCAGTCAATAACATGTGTTCAAATGTATGGATCTCTCTGAAATTGTACTGCAAGGTACCATACCACAAAGGGAAGGCTGGGATTGATTTTGGGGGTAATTCCCTCTAAATTTTAGTAATTAGGGGCCATAAAAGGGCAAAAAAACAAGCATTTTTCTAGTTTCAGGACAATAACTTGTGTGTAAGTGTATGGATCTTTATGAAATTGTACTGCAAGGTTCCATATCACAAAGGGAAAGCTGGGTTTGAGTTTGGGGGTAATTGCCCTAAACGTTTAGGAATTTGGGGCCAAAAAACAAGCATTTTTCTAGTTTCCAGACAATAACTTGTGTTCAAGTGTATGGATCTCTCTGAAATTGTACTGCAAGGTACCATACCACAAAGGGAAAGCTGGGATTGAGTTTGGGGGTGATGAATCATAAGGGGGTACAAAAAATTGGGGGGGATTTTTTTTCCTTTTTTTTCTTTGAAATTTTCCATTTTAAATTGGTTATTTCTGATTTATATATAAAAGCAAATAATAATGATATGGTTTGAATAGGTAAATTAAAAATTTTTAAGTTCTTAGACCACTTTCATTCTGTGTGAGAAACCTATGCTGTGTCAAATATTTAATTACAATCCAAATTCAGTGCTGTATCAAGCTTGAATGTTGTGTCCATACTTGCCCCAACTGTTCAGGGTTCGAACTCTGCGGGCGTATCAAGCTGCGCCCCAGTGGAGCATTTTATTCTCTTAATAAAATTGAGAATGGAAATGGGGAATGTGTCAAAGAGACAACAACCCGACCATAGAGCAGACAACAGCCAAATGCTTAATGCATCATCATTTTTGAATTGGTTCTTTACAACATTTAAATTAAGGAATTATGCTCCAGTCAGAGTTGAAAGCAACAGGGTTTGAAAAGTTTTGCTAAATATTTCATTTTTAATTTAGATCTTGATATAAAGCCAAAAAAAATTATATAACTGATTGTTTTGTCAAATCAGGAAAATTGTAGTGTGTAGACCATACTATGCCTTGTTACAAAATCATTTAAATAATTCAATGTATTTTCTTAATATAAGTTTATACTACCGATAAAAGATTTAATTTGAATTTATATAGTTTTAACATTTATTTCTGTTTTTCAGAACATTGATGCAGCAGTTAAAGAAATTACAAACATTTTTAGTTTCAAAGACATCCAAACCACAGACATCAACATGTGTTATGGTATGTACCCGTATTTATTTTTTTACAGACAGAATTTCATTACATAATCATATTCAGTCTAAAAGAACCATGTCAATCATTCAACACTGATGTTAATTTCACACTTTAAAAAAAGAAAATAACTTGTGATTCAAATTCTAAAGAAGCATGGCAATCAATCATCTAAAGCAGTCAGATGTGTTAATATACATGTAGAACAGTGCAGTATATATATATATATATACGCCATATACGTATTCAACTTAAAAAATGAAGACAACTTTGTAATAACTTGGTTTAAATCAAATGAAATTTTGTTTTATGTTAGCAAATACATGTATCAATGAAAGATTCATAGATAATTATAAAAGCATTTAATCTATTTTTAGGTACTACTGTTATCATTTGCTTTCATTATTGTTCCAACCTTCAATCCGTTCAAAAGTTTTGATTCCTTGACAGGAGTAAGGAATGTTCCAATTCCAGGTAAGCATTATGT
This sequence comes from Mytilus californianus, assembly GCF_021869535.1. Taxonomy (NCBI): domain Eukaryota; kingdom Metazoa; phylum Mollusca; class Bivalvia; order Mytilida; family Mytilidae; genus Mytilus; species Mytilus californianus. The sequence goes on along the minus strand of NW_026262679.1, from coordinate 49,803,231 downwards.
TAAACTGTTTTGAAATTGTTGTCTCAGTGATTAAAATTTTTCGTTTAACTAATAGTATTCTTAAGTACCAGGGCTCAGAAAAAACTCTTAGTCGCTTGCTTTTTCTGCCAAATAGTACAAGTAAAAGAAAAATGGAAATGTTTACTAGACATCAAACAAATAATAAAAAGGACATCTACAAATTAATGTATTAATTCAATAGACTATATTACTTCTTTTTTTCAAGATAATTGACAAAATTTACATTTATTAAAGCAAATTGTTCTGTTGCTATGAATAAATGATTTCAGGTCAATTTTTAACTTTTCATAAGAAAACGGGAATGGACAAAGTCAATAATGCTATAAATTGTTTGCAGGAAAATCCAGAAGTTTGCTTCACAATGGAGACAATGGTTTCGATACAGACAATGATGACAATCCTTATGGTCTGACAGTTAAACCTGGTCCACCGTTTGAAATACCGCCAAAAACACCAGCAATTCCAGTTCCACCTAATACACACATTGATACTATCGTGGATGAAGACATTTTATATCATTCTAAATCAGCTGATGACAATGAAACCGATATCAATCATGTTAATGTGAAATTAAGCAACAATATCAATCAGGAACAAATTCAGGTTGACTTTAATAACGAGAAAACAGCAGATCAATTGGACAGTGCTGACAGTGAAAAAAAAAGTCACAGCATAAATGGAGATTTATGACATAATTATTGTTTTCTCAGGGATGAATGGTAAATGATATTTTTGTTACTAACATGTAGTACAGCATTATGAAATAGCTACATGTATAATGGGCTTGTCCATCCCAAACTTTTTATAGTCTTAGAGGTTACTGATTGATTTAGTTGCAAAAGTATTTCTACTCAAAATTTTAAGCTAAGCACTTGAAGGATCAATCTGCATGCCTGAGTATCCCAGAAACACAAATAAAAATACTGATGGCTGAACATTTTTGCAAGCTCCTTATTTTAACAATTTTTCAAAGTCCAACCAGATGATAAGTTTGTAATATTGTGATTATTTTAATTTATGAAGGGGGGTCATGATCAGTGGATTTAGAGTTTTGGAATAAGCCAAAATACACTTATATGATTTAGCATTCTCATCATCTAACATAGCTTTATTTTCTTTGTTAAACATGCATGTCTTAATTACACTTATGTATGATTTTGATTAGTTTTGTTATCAGCAATTCAGCTACTACTGTATAATACACACATATTTAATGGAACATTTGTCTAAAGAAAACTATCAGAAAAATATGTCAGGAATCTTGTGCAAAATTGGTAATACTTTTCTCCTAAGAAAAAAGACTAACCATCTTCTTGATGGAATTTTTAAAATTTAACAAAAGGACATCTTAGAAATTCACAGCATAATAACCAAAGATAGTAATTAATTTGCAAATTTAGAGAAAAGAAAAAAACACAACTAATTTTCTATGTTGATGAATATAAATATAAAACAAATGTACAATAAGCATGAGTTTACACAATTTTAATTCATAATGGCTTCATTACAATTCAGTCATGATATAGTTTTGTTGACAAGGATACTGGAGAATTTCTCATATTTTTCCGTAAATGATTTGTTGCAAAATATGTTTCAATACCATAAACATATGTTTCTTTTAATTGACTGTGTCATATATCTATGTTTGTTAAATTGTTCTGTTTATTATTCTCTATGGGTCATCTTGACCATTTGTTTTGTAAAATCTTGAAGTATTATGCTTGAAACTGTACAAATAACATATTATATATAAGCTTTAATGTATAGTTTGAAACTTTGCACAAATTTTAGTGAGTAATTTCTAGATGAAATTTTAAAGACACTTTATGAAACGATTTTTACTTTCCAAATGTAAATAAAGTTGATTTTTCATACATTTTATTGGCTGGGAATGTATTTAAATGCTTGAAAACATTGCAGAGTAAGATTTTTAGTATTTCAAGAAGAAGTTTATAATGAGATTTTTGGAACTTAACATAAATGGCAATCAGTTTGACATTTGATTGATTGTTGACAGGATCATATATTTTTATCATCTTTTCATCTTACAAATGAAACCATTTTATAATAATCCTTTCTTGTGAGGGTTATATTTTGTTTTTCTACTTGTTGTTTTATACTATGTTGTTGTAAATAAAGAATATTTTTGAATTTTGAGTTTTATCCGTCATTAATTGTTGAGAATAATTGTGCACCATTTCTAAATGGAAAAGAGAGGCAAATCGAGACACCAAAGGGACATTGAAACTCATAAGTCGAAAATAAACTGACAACGCCATGGCAAATAAAAAAAGAAAAAAAAAAGACAAACGCACAACATAGAAAACTAAAGACTGAGCAACACGAAACCCACCACTGAAATAGCTGTACCAGTGAAGAAATCTGTTAACAGCATTTGCAATATGTTGTTGAAAAAAAAAGAAAAATACCCACCAAAAAACGGGGGAAACCATTTTCGATGGCAAATCCCCAGCTGGTCTCTCTGTCAAAAAGTGTCGTTTAAAACTGAAGAAAAATATAGTGGTATTTTACCTAAAACTGAACAGTTAAATATTTGACATCCTGTACCTTTTTAAAATGAAATACATTTTTACAAATACACAACCTATAACTTAGTAAACACATTTAATGCTGTCCTTGGGTCACTTGTATATGTATATAATTATATACCTTGGGTATTGCATTTATTCAGGTAAAGTATCCTGCATATGACTTTTTACTTGAGTAAAAAGAAATAACAAAAATCCAACAACACAAGTAATCTTTAGACCTCTAATGGTCACAGTAACTTGACCAGTGATGGAAAGGTGTGTGGTTAATCAGCCACTATCTAGATAAATATCTTTAAATTTTGATATAAAAAAAAAAAATTAAAAACGGACAATTACAGGTACTGACAAGAATGTTGACTTAACCAACAACAAGATCCAGAGAAACTTGATTTTTATACAACAGCCAAAAAAATTTTGTGGTCGTATATTGGTATGACGTTGGCGTCGTCGTCCGAAGACGCATTGGTTTTCGCACTCTAACTTTAGTTTAAGTAAATGGATCTCTATGAAATTTTACCAGAAGGTTCAATAACACAAAAGGAAGGTGGGATTGATTTTGGGGGTTATGGTACCAACAGTTAAAGAATTGGGGGCCAAAAATAAGCATTTTTGTAACTTCCAGACATAACTTGTGTGTTTGTGTATGGATCTCTCTGACATTGTATCACAAGGTTCGATATCACAAAGGGAATGCTGGGATTGATTTTGGGGGTAATTCCCTCCAAATTTTAGGAATTAGGGGCCAAAAAAGGGGCAAAAAAACAATCATTTTTCTAGTTTCATGACAATAACTTGTGTGTAAGTGTATGGATCTTTATGAAATTGTACTACAAGGTTCCATATCACAAAGGGAAAGCTGGAATTTAGTTTGGGTGTAAATGCCCAAAACGTTTAGGAATAAGGAGCCAAAAAGGGGCCAAAAATAAGCATTTTTCTAGTTTCCAGACAATAATTTTTGTTCAAGTGTATGGATCTCTCTGAAATTGTACTGCAAGGTACCATACCACAAAGGGAAGGCTGGGATTGATTTTGGGGGTCATTGCCTTAAAATTTTAGGAATTAGGGGCCAAAAAGGGGCAAAAAAACAAGCATTTTTCTAGTTTCAGGACAATAACTTGTGTGTAAGTGTATGGATCTTTATGAAATTGTACTACAAGGTTCCATATCCCAAAGGGAAAGCTGGGTTTGAGTTTGGGGGTAATTGCCCTAAATGTTTAGGAATTTGGGGCCAAAAAACAAGCATTTTTCTAGTTTCCAGACAATAACTTGTGTTCAAGTGTATGGATCTCTCTGAAATTGTACTGCAAGGTACCATACCACAAAGGGAAGGCTGGGATTGAGTTTGGGGGTGATGAATCATAAGGGGGTTCAAAAAATTGGGTGGGGAGGGATTTTTTTTTCCTTTTTTTTCCTTTTTTTTCTTTCAAATTTTCCATTTTAAATTGGTTATTTCTGATTTATATATAAAAGCAAATAATAATGATATGGTTTGAATAGATAAATTAAAAATTCTTAAGTTCTTAGACCACATTCATTCTGTGTCAGAAACCTATGCTGTGTCAAATATTTAATCACAATCCAAATTCAGTGCTGTATCAAGCTTGAATGGTTGTGTCTATACTTGTCCCAACTATTCAGGGTTTGACCTCTGCGGTCGTATCAAGCTGCACCCAGCGGAGCATTTTATTAGCTATAGTGATATTTCTCTCCCTTTGCTATCTTGACTATGTATTTGCAGAGATTGCATCAGATGGCCTAGCAGGCCTACCAAAAGTAGTTAACTTAGTTGGTACCTATATGTTTTATAAAGTTTTCAATAGATTTAATAAAAAAAATATAAGTAGTTTCACAGGAAAATGGAATTCACAGTGCAGGCAGATATATTCTCTACACCTGAGCACTAAGGTAAAGGGTCAATGTATCATACATTTGTATTTTCAACTTTGATCAAAGTCATGGTTAAAGTAGATTTGTTGTGTTACTTTTAAATCTGCTTTGCATGGAGATTACTCGTTTATGTTGTGTTACATTTAAATCTGCTTTGCATGGAGATTACTCTTTATGTTGTGTTACATTTAAATCTGCTTTGCATGGAGATTACTCGTTTATGTTGTGTTACATTTAAATCTGCTTTGCATGGAGATTACTCGTTTATGTTGTGTTACTTTAAAATCTGCTTTGCATGGAGATTACTTGTTTATGTTGTGTTACTTTTAAATCTGCTTTACATGGAGATTACTCGTTTATGTTGTGTTACATTTAAATCTGCTTTACATGGAGATTACTCGTTTATGTTGTGTTACATTTAAATCTGCTTTGCATGGAGTTTACTCGTTTATGTTGTGTTACATTTAAATCTGCTTTGCATGGAGATTACTCGTTTATGTTGTGTTACTATTAAATCAGCTTTGCATGGAGATTACTCGTTTATGTTGTGTTACTATTAAATCAGCCTTGCATGGAGATTCCTCGTATATGTTGTGTTACTTTTAAATCTGCTTTGCATGGAGATTATTCGTTTATGTTGTGTGCATGGAGATTACTCGTTTATGTTGTGTTACTTTTAAATCTGCTTTGCATGGAGATTACTCGTTTATGTTGTGTTACTTTTAAATCTGCTTTGCATGGAGATTACTCGTTTATGTTGTGTTACATTTAAATCTGCTTTGCATGGAGATTACTCGTTTATGTTGCGTTACATTTAAATCTGCTTTGCATGAATCAGTATAATCTTTTATAGAATAAAAAAAAAAGAAGACAAGAATCTAATATCATCATCTCACTGTTGTAGCATTGATATACATTTTACTGTATGGTATTGATGTATTGGATAGAATTTAATCTAGTATAGTTTACCCTTTTTACTAAATCATGACCTAAAAGAAGTAAATTAGGAGACTAATTCTTGAACTTCATATGCTAAAATGAAAGATACAATATTTTTCTTGTTTTATTGTGCTAAATGTTTGCCAATGAACATTTGCCCAATCTCATGATTCATAAATATTTGTTGCTGAACAATTGAGACATGACACATGCACTGGTCTGTGTTTCAGTTAATGTTAGATTGTAACAGTAAAATATGGCAAACTTGTACCTTATTTTGTCTTATTTACTTGAGGTATGAAATTCAAGATTACTGCCTTTATTAGTCCCCTACTGACGAAGTCGAAGGGGACTTTAGGAGTCGCACTCCGTCCGTCTGTCTGTCTGTCTGTCTGTCTGTCTCTCTGTCTGTCCATCCGTCAGTCCGGCAAATCAGTTTTCCACTTTTTGTCTTCATGCTTGAAGATATTGATTGATATTTGTTGTATTGTTTTATCATGACAAGTTACAGATCAAGTTCGAATTTGTTCCGGTCTGATGACTCAAATAATCAGTTTTCCAGTTTTTCTCGTCATGCTTGAAGATATTGATTTGATAATTGGTATATAGTTTTATCTTGACAAGTTACAGATCAAGTTTGAATTTTGTTCCGGTCTGATGATTTTGTGCAGAGTTATGGTCCTTGGACTTAGAAAATTCACACAAATAATCAGTTTCCAGTTTTTTTCGTCATGCTTGAAGATATTGATTTGATAATTGGTATATAGTTTTATCTTGACAAGTTACAGTTCAAGTTTGAATTTTGTTCCGGTCTGATTATTTTGTGCAGAGTTATGGTCCTTGGACTTAGAAAATTCACTTAAATGATCAGTTTTCCACACTTTTTTTCGTCATGCTTGAAGATATTGACTTGATATTTGTTATATACTGTGGATTCATTTATTTTCGTGGATACCAATTTTCGTGGATGAAGGAAAACTTGCATGTTCGTGGATATTTCATTTCGTGGTTTTGCCAAAGTCTGCATACAAGCCTTAAGAAAATTTGTCATTCGTTGAATATTTAATTTCGTGGCTCAACTGTACCCACGAAATCCATGAAAATTGGTATCCAACGAATAATAATGAATCCACAGTAGTTTACACCATGACAAGTTATAGATCAAGTTAGCATTTTGTTCCTGTACAATGAATTTTTAACCGGTTGGGAACTATGTATTGCCATGCAATACTCTCAGAATGCTTGTTTTACGTATATTTGTAATGGTCATTAGTTTAGAGTTATGATGATTGATTTTGATTGAATTTTTGGGTTTCACGCCACTTTCAGCACTATTTTCTATTTTGTGTCGGCCAGTTTTTACTGTTGGACAAAGTCGGAGTGCCTGGAGAGAACCACTGTCCTTCTACAGGAAAACTGGCAATCCTAGTCAATTAAGATTGGACCCACCTGCTATGAACTCACAAACTCAGTGTTGACAGACTAGTGATACAGTTGTTGAACTACTTAAACCGATTGGTAGCAAGGCCTCTTCAGAGTTACGACATTTTGGAACAATTGAAATGTGGTTTGTTTTGTCCACTGTAATTGTGTCAGCACCCAACTCTTGAGTGAAATCCTGTCATTGATGATCATTTTTTGACCTAGTAGCATCAAGTCCAAATAAGTTGATAATAATCATGATAATGTCAGATGAGAACCATCAAGTTTATTAGAATGTTTGTATTTACACTGTAGATATGCACCTGATTTGTGTACACATTAGGAAATCTGTTGATTACATTCCCTTACTAGCATGCTCCCTAAATTATACCTGTATCAAATATTTGTGTCATAAGTATTGCAAACTGGTCATTTGCCCAATTTCTCCTGAATTTTTCAAGATATATGTATATTGATTTTTGAGTACTGTTACTTTAAATTATTTTTTGGTAAATTTGAGTTGTTAGTTTGCTGTTTCATTAACTATTACTTGAATAATACATAAAAGGGATAAAGGATAACTTGTACTTTTAACTTCCATTTGACAATGATCTTATTAAAAAGAATACTATTACCGATGAATTATAATGAATTTGTCTACTGACCAAGTTTTTGTAAGAATTGGTATTTTCCTAGATCTCCATCACCAGGACCTAAGACTTGAGCCCATCTATGTTAAACATGTTAAAGGTAGATCAAGGTGATCCAAGTTTCACATATAGTTATTCAGTTGCTCTAAAGAAACACAGGTTTGTTCAACATAATTCTTATTAAGAGATATAGTCAAACCTGCCTTACAAATAGTTACTGTTTCAAATTGCTGTATTTAAAGGTCAAAAGGTCCTTTCATGAATAACGCTTGTGAAATGTACCCTTAAAGTTGACACAGTAATGCAACCAGAATGAATGATGTTGCTATTAGATGTGAATTCTTCAGGTCAGCATCGAAGATTCTCCAGCATATTTCTTGACTCAGTCAATGGCCAAAAAAAACCCCACTGTTTTCTTAAGCTTTGGTAATTTACCAGTATTGAATAATTTTATTTTCTCATAATCCTCCAACCATTATCCTTTCCTTTCCAAACTAGTATACTGAGAATTAGCTCATAGAGGGCACATATTGTCATTCCACTTGGGTACCCTTTACTTACAATTTCTTTGTACAAAAGTAGTAAGCTCAAACTTTACAATAGAAAAACACAAAAAACAAAAAGAGTCATAACTGCATATATCAGGGAAAATTCAATCTTTAAATAGACACCCATTTGTTTGCAAAATGTAACCATTGACAAAATATCATTCCTCTTTGATCTACTTTTTATAGAAGTGTAGATGTGAAACCGAAAACAAAACTTAACCAGTCTCTTATGCTTTTTATGTTGGTCAAGATAAACTCATTTTGGGTCTATTAATTTTTATCAATAAGAAAAACATCCACTGTTCTAAGACCACTAACTGCTTAAACAGGAATTTTTATGCAAAACTTACCAAAGTCATTCATATTTTAAGTGACCTAATTTTTGTATGGACCCTCCTTACTACTGAAGATACCTTCAAAGACAAACTATTATTCCTATTTACTTGTATTGGGTAAGATCTTGAAAGGAATATTCAATTTTTACCATAGTTACTCATATGAATTTTCCCAAGGACTAAGGACTACCTAAGGAAGAAAAGTCACTGATCTCTTAGAAATATCTAAACCCAATGATAAACAAGGACAAAAAGACAGTAACCAAACACTATAGCCCTCAAAAGATCAAGGATGGATATACAAAAAATAATTTTTTTCTGAAATATCTACAACTTTTTTATTTTTTGAGGTATTTCATAATTGTCATCCTCAATATCTGTATTGCTGTCTGGTGACTTCGGTATCTCTGATGAATTAACAATGTACATGTGTAAACTTGCTGAACTGTCAGCTATACAGATATCATTGTGAGCATTCAGCTGATGTCCGTCACCCTTAGCTGGTACTATACCCTGATCACTCTCTTCTTTTAATGAGAGTATTGTCTCTTTATCAGATCTGCCTTGCCCTTGTGAAGACCTGTCTAGTTTTGACATTTCATTAATGGTATCTATGTCACTATTAACAACTGCTGCCTGATTGAGATCATTTTTGTTACATTTAACTTCTTTGCGACTATTGTCTGATATTCTTTCACACATAGTGTTTTGTTCTTTTTTAATTTCACGTCCTTCAATTCTATTTAAGTTTTGAGACTGATTGCTTTGAATGAACTCTTCCTTAAGTTCATTTTCATCTTTATCCTCCTTTTTAATATCCTCTTTTTTCACGGGATCTTTATTTTCCACCATTAACAATTCCTCTCGGACAACAACATTTAACTTTTCTTCCGATTTTTCTGTATGCATCGACTCCAAACAAATTACCGGATTATAGTACTCTGGAATCTCAATCTCTAGCCGTCTACAAACCTCAGTCATAACTTTATCCACAGGTTCATGAATTTTCATGTCAGCTTTCTTTTCGTGTTTTGTTGCTTGTAAATTGACAGTTACAAATTTTCCTCCATTACGCTTCGCTTGAAGTGGTAAATTGGCACATGGTAAGATTTGTAAAGATGTCCCTAAACACAAACACAGATCGGCTTTCCTGTAAAAAAATAATACTTCTAAAATAAATTGAAAACTATTGTATTCATGGTTGAAGAATTATCTATATCTTCATTCGAATGAACTTTTAGTCCTTAGTTTTCTCCTTTGAATTGCTCGTCATTTGTCATTCCAAGGCATTTATACAGCTTACTTTGCTGAATGGGATATACATTTTTTTTTATAATTGTGAACCTCTCTTACATTTGGTCTTATGAAGAAAGTTCTCTCATTGGCAGCCATACCACATCCTCTTATTTTTGTAATAGAAGCAACTGTTATAAGTTACTAGTTATATATTTTTGAAACACTAAATGCACAAACATTATTTATGAAATAATGATTATTTATTACATATTAAAAAAAAATTATCAGAAGATACCTAATGGAGTAAAAGCAAAAATATTCAAGCAATCAAGAACCTGTCTAGTTATATATGCGTCAAGAATAATCTAACAAATTTTGATTAATAAATCATAAGCCAGAAATGGTGGAAATACAAAACATGCATTTAATAATTCTAAAACTACACTTTCTTGCTAAACGACAAAATTCATTCACTAAAATACAAGACTAAAATGTCATTACTTAGCATTTGCAAAAGCTCTATCCAAATCTTCATCAGGCAAAGCATCTTCCCAGTCCAGTATTGTATCCCTCAATTTTCCTCTGTAAGTAAATGAAGAATGTTCATATGTTTTCTATCAACAGAAGAAGACCTTCCAGCAAGATTAACAACTACCAATCTATATAAAATCCCATTTTGTGATAAGCTACACTCCCTCCAGGGGGAGATTATTGTAGGGAAAACTAACAACTGATTTTAATGAAATTGAACAACTAGGTCAACCCTTTCAATTAAATAGCTCAAATTGAACTTTTTAGTCTTAGGCTTTTGACTTTTTTTTTCAATTTTATTGCAAAGGTCAAGCTTAATTTTTCTTCAAATCAAGCAAATGCAAGTTGAGTAAATTTCTTTTTGACTTAAATGCATAATGTTAAAAGCCTACTAAATTCTTATATTTTTTAATATTCATTATGGTCAGGCATAATTTCAATAATTAAATAAAATTGTCTAACAATACTACACCAATGAAGCAAAATTCATGTAGAAAATATAATTTTTAATATTTAGTTTTTTTCATGTACATGAACTGGTATTCTCAACAAAAACAATAGTTGGACAGCAGTTATATGTCTTTGACACCATTCAACTGGTTACCTGCACAATCCTCTAGACTTTCTCTGTGTACAAGGATTTCCTGTGGGCCTAAATGCCATGGTTGGTACAACTGTAGCATTTATATACTGTAAAACAAAACATCTATAGATTATTTTAATTGAAATAAATGTCAATGTATTACTTTCAAAGGGCCTAGTACATGGCAGATGCGCTCAACTCCAATCTTAATTGACATGGTTTGCAAGTTTTTCTACTGGAAGTTGTGGTTCTCACAAGCTTCCTCCACAAAACAAAATTGGCCACTACAACATTCCAATAGTGTTAAAAGTGGCATTAAAACACACCAAAAACAATCAATTAATATTTAATATACATGATATAATCAAAATCATTACTTTCTTATAATCTAGTTACAGCCTTTGTTTACAATTTTAGAATTTTTTGCCAACAGAAACAAAACCAAGGACAAAACTATATCCCTGCCTAAACAAACTTTTTGGGAAAGACAATGTTTTGAAAGTTTTGATATCTATGTAAGCTTTAATGTATTCACATAATTATAAATACTGTAAACCATCTTATTTTCGTGGATACTTTATTTCTCGTTTAGCCCATTCTAGTCCACTACGTGACGATTTAATTTCGCGATTTTTAAACTATTTGATGTATTTCAATAAGGATAGATAATATTTTTACATATTCACGGCGATTAATTTTCGCGTTATTTTTTTACTCGCGAAAGTCACAAAAATCATAAATCGGTTGCGAAAAATAGTTGGTTTACAGTAAATCTTTTATTTTAATACCATAAAAGTGTAAAGTACTGTGGATTCATTATTATTGGTTGGATCCAAATTTTGTGAATTTTGTAGGTCTAGATAAACCACCAATTCAAAAATTCAACTAAGTATACATTTCTCACAGGATTGTATGTAAAACCATATGATCAAGTATCAATGAACATATTTTTTTCTTTGACCAATGAAAATTGATACTCAAGAAAATAAATAAATCCCCAGTACTTGGCTATATAGGAAGTCAAAATTATAGACCTATTAGCACATGTATGCCAAGTTAGCAGCCATTACTTAAAATCCCACAAGCACTGAAAATTTCAAATCACAATTTGACGTCGTAATTTAAAAGTACAATCAATAGGGGAGATGGATCTTTGGGAGACTAAGTTTAGCTGAATACTAAAAGTGTAAATATACAACCTGCAAAGTTAAAAAAAACAACATGCTATCTCCTACATCTTGCAATATGTCTAGATCTTAAACTTCCTAAGTCTGGTATAATTGTAGATTAGGTTATTAGATATCAATATAAAAGAATGTTTAAACACTTACTTGTGTGTTACATTTGTCACACTGTTCTACAAACATGTCACCATGGAGCTCAGATAATCTGTTTCTAGGGAAACCAGATCTCAGATGTAATCCATCAACATTCTGAGATACGACACATTGCAGCACACCTGAAAATTAGGAAATTACCTTAAGTATAAAACACATTAATTTTACCAAAAAAATTGAATGTATTGTCTTTTTAAGCATATCCCTACAAAGAATTGGAAAACAGGAAGTTGGTGTCTGACAGTTCCAATAAAGTACTAACACATTACAACACATCACCGTCAAGCTGCTGACCAAATATGTAGTCATTCTTCTCAGCAATGCCTCTGACCAAAATAGTCACAAAAAAATGTATTGAACAAAGGAGAGAATGGACAGACAAGTTGAAATCAATACAAGACTGAATGATCATTCAAAAGCTGATTAAAAAAAAAGAAAAATCTGTTAAATTCTATTCAAAGTATTCTATTTTTATTTCTTTACACCACAAAGTCATTGGAAAACAGTTATTTTTTCCTGAAAAGAGCCCTGATTGTAAGCTTGAGTTTACTACTTTGAGTTGCTTTTACTTGGCTAATTACTAGAATTTCCTTCAACAGAGAAGTTAATCTGTCAAAAAGTCATATACTCTCAGATTCTCTGTAGTTGGTATTATGAAAATAGTCTATTCTGTATTCTAAATCTAAAAATAGTCTATTCTGTATTCTAAATCTAAAAGGTTTCTTTAGAAGTATATCAGAGGGAGGAATGTGTGCTATTCTTTACAGTCACAAACACCATTAGTCATATAGATCAGGCATTCAAGGCATAGAAACATTAACCAGCAAAATCATGAATTTTTATTTAGCAATGCACATTTTGCCAAAATATTGTGCAATTATCTCCCTTGTCAGTTACTTAGTAGGAGATGGTTTAACTAATTCATTACCTATCCATTTTTTCTAGTGCTACAAGTGCCAAGTGTGTAGGAGATGGTTTAACTTATTCATTACCTACCCATTTTTTCTAGTGCTACCAGTGCCATGTGTGTAGGAGATGGTTTTGCACCTTCAAATGTTACACTAAATTCAGGTTTGATGCCTTTCTTTTCTAAAGTCCAAACTCCTGTTTTCAATAATATACAAAAAAAAACACAAATATTAGCATAAATTCCACTTGTGCAAACTGCAAAGCCAGATTACCAAAAACATAACAGATCATACACAAGGACCAGATAAAAACTGTAAATGAGTTTCAATTTCAGTTCATCTAAAGACTTTTTCTTGTTTAACTGGAAATTTTCTTCAATATAAAAAATTGATTGCTTCAGTTTTTATACTTCTAAATCTGTATGAATTAGACACAGTGTTCAGAAAGAATACCAACAACATGTACTGCTATCTTATATTGTACTACATATATCGATTTTTGTGTTTGGTAATAAATCAGGATAGTGCCATAATTGCAATACATATATATAATGAATACAAGAGTATGGATTTTTTTAGTTGACGGTTATAGAATATGTCTGTTGTTTGACAAATGATGAATTTAATGTTCTAATTGTCCTATATATCAAAATCCTGTTCTCTTTTCCTTCATGTAATCTGCTGCAATTTACTTTGTATTTACATGAGCAACATAGAGGGTGCTAAATATGGAGCAGAATCTGCTTACCCATCCGAGTACACAAGATCACTCTAGGTTTTCAATGGAGTTTATGTTGGTCAGTCTTTAGTTTCATATGTTGTGTTTTGTGTACTGTTGTTTTATCTTTTCATTCAATGACATTGTTTTTTTTGTTTTTTTGCCATGGCATTGTTTGCTTGCTTTTGACTTGAGAGTTTGAATGTCCCTTTGGTATCTTTTTCCTCTTTCATATATATAAAGAGTAATCCATCTCTTTATTATGTTAAACATATGTATAAACATACTCTCCTGCTCCCTGTCATTTACACTTACCTTTTGGCCCCCTGAAGTCAGGTATCCCAGCTGAGGTACTGATCCCTGCACCTGTGATGACAATCATATGTTTACTATATTTGATCAACTCTACCAATTCTGCTATCTTTCTTTCTCCTTCTTCAGGAGTATCTTGTAGTTCTGGTTGGCCACAAGGTCCTTTATGCTCATATGGTGATAAACCATCTGCGTAATTCACCGACATCCCAAACTGTAAAAGAAATAATTAAATACTGTAATCAGTGGATTGGGTTGTTGAAAAAAGGAATAAGGTGTAGAACATGTATAAGTTACGGACTCAAAATCATACATGATCATGATGAGGGTCTGTATAAAGGTCCCTTATTTCTGTATTCTTTACTTTTAAGGTCATTTTTCTCTATCCCATACTTCATATTTTTGGCTCATTTCCTCTACTCTTCACATTTTTTGCCTATTATTGTATTTTCTTTATATTTTAGCATCATTTAGGCCTATTCTAATAAATACACCATCACATGCAGTTTTGTGAGTCGGTACATGTATTTTCATCCACTAGACCATAAACTAGCAGACAGCACCTTGAAATGGTCAATAGACTGTGTTGTAAAAACAGTAATGTAACTTTATAGAAAATATCTTTGTCGATTGTAAGTAGTTCCTATCAAACAAACTTAAGTAGAAAACTTAACATTGAAAATTGCTTATAAAATCAAAGTCACTGGACCATGGCCTAGGGGGCAGGGCCTAAAAATAGTCATCAAACTGATATGTACAGACTGAGTTGTACAAACAGTAATGCAACTTTATACAAAATATTATTGATCTATCACAAGTAGTTCTTATCACACTAACTAAAGCAGAAAACTTAACATTGGAAATTGCTAATGAATTCAAAGTCATTGAAGCATGACCTAGTAACAATGGTAAGTGCAATGAAGCAAAACAAATCCTGTATATGTAAAGGGACTCAAAGCAACATTTGTACTTTTGAATTTCATAAAAGTATAAAAGCAGTGCCAATCTATCCCAACCGTTTAAAATATTTTTGATTCAATATACAATGAAAATGATGAGGCCAAAATTTTTTAATTTAACTTGGCTGTGAAGATTGGGGAATGTAATCTGACCCCATAAAGGAAAGATACATTATATGTCCTTATATGAAGATTATAATTAGGAGCAATCTAAATATTAAATTTGATAAATACATTCTTGGTTTTACAATAAAATTACAATACAATACAATACAGTACAAGAATACAATGTATTTAAACAATGTACTGTAAATTCAAAAATAATGGTGAGGTTTTAATTAATGTGAAAAATGCAACTGGGTGGGTAACGCAATAATAAGAACTTGCGTTCTCATAACTTAAACATAGATCTGTATGCAGTGATTTTTGGAAATCGCAATAATTTAACTCGCATTTTTGTCCATTCTTGAAAAATTGCAATGATAAATTAATGCACGCAATAACTTCTGATTTAACAGTATATCATTACCGTTGTGGTCATTGCATAAGATTTCTGTTCACAAGAGAGACAGGCAATTGAATAGTTATGGTCTTCATGGTAATTAGTGGCTGTGCTGTCAGAATCTTGATGATCTCTCGTTATTGATGGAGTTGGATCTATATTTGATTGGTAGATTGGTGGTAGTATAACAAAAGTTACTGTAGGAGCCAACTCGTGACCAAGACCCAATGTTGAATATGGGTTATTGTCACTGGGAGAATCTTGATGTTTTCTCTTTTTAGATGGAGACAAATCTATAATTGATCGGTCAATTGGAGGTGGTCTAGCAAAAGTAACTGTAGAAGCCGATTCGTGACCAAGACACAATGTTGGATACGGGTTATTGTCATTAGGAAATCCATCTACAAAGTGTTTGGAGCAAATACGAGACTCTTCAGTAGGGGTCCAGATTTTATTTCCAATACTTCTGTTTACATTTTTTGTCCAGATTCTCCTGTTGTACGAGTTTTTTAGTACAGTTGGAAATGGGAAAAGTGTAAAAGGAGGTTCACATATACATCTTGATGTTCCAAAATTACAATTATGAAAGTCACAGAATTGTTCTTTCCATTTAATCAATTTTCTTCCATTATTTCGACAATCTTTAACACAACAAGCACGTGTAGACATTTTGAAATTCTGACATAAACATCACCAAATTTGCTGAAATATATATATGCTAAAACTGAATACTGTAAATTCAGAAATTATTGCGTGCATTTATTGTTGCGATTTTGTCATTTTAGACTAAAATGAGATTTTAATTTTTGCGATATTGAGAAAAATCATGTTTAATTCATATAAAAAATTTCAAAATGCGAGTTTAAATTATTGCGATTATAACCCTGTTGCATTTTTCACAATAATAAAAACATCGCAATAATTTCTGAATTTACAGTACATATAATCATGATAATATATGATATAACATTTGTACATGTGTATTGTGAACTACAAATGTATGCTTATTAATCTGTTAATGGAGATATTGTTATGGACAAATGAAGGGACAAAATATTAGGATTTAAGTTTTATATGTTTGTATTTACAAAATAAGTAAGTGTAACATAAAACATATAACTGTATAAACTGTAATTATAAACTTATTTTTTTTCAAATCGACTTTAAAAACCAGTTGTTGGCATGACACGGGTTATGTTCTTCTCATATATTTTATGATGGTATGATACTAAACCCCTAACGGGAAGGATTGTGCCTGATATTCATATGATGAAGACATAATCTTTCAATCAGTTTAATTGAAGTCTGGAGCTGGCATGTCAGTTAACTGCTAGTAGTCTGTTGTTATTTATGTATTATTGTCATTTTGTTTATTTTCTTTGGTTACATCTTCTGACATCAGACTCGGACTTCTCTTGAACTGAATTTTAATGTGCGTATTGTTATGCGTTTACTTTTCTACATTGGCTAGAGGTATAGGGGGAGGGTTGAGATCTCATAAACATGTTTAACCCCGCCACATTTTTGCGCCTGTCCCAAGTCAGGAGCATCTAGCCTTTGTTAGTCTTGTATTATTTTTAATTTTAGTTTCTTGTGTACAATTTGGAGTTTAGTATGGCGTTCATTATCACTGAACTAGTATATATATTTGTTTAGGGGCCAGCTGAAGGACGCCTCCGGGTGCGGGAATTTTTCGCTGCATTGAAGACCTGTTGGTGACCTTCTGCTGTTGTCTGTTCTATGGTCGGGTTGTTGTCTCTTTGACACATTCCCCATTTCCATTCTCAATTTTATTTAACACCTTGAATGTCACAGTAAATGTAGTTATGGTGTCGGCATTTATATAAGTGAAATATCAAATGTTTAAATGGAAATACATCTGAATTTTGTTTTCAATTTTTACAATGTTTTACTGGTTTTCAATACATTATCATACTTCCATGTTCATGTTGTATATCATGTATATGCAGGTGAGCATGTCATTGGTAATGATTTTGGAACATCTTTACTTTGCAATAGTAAATGAGTCATAAAACATGTAAAAGAATAAGAATTTTATAAGTCTAAAATCCAAACAATAGGATTGTTACTAAACAAACAAACAAACAAACAAACAAACAAACACATAATATAATTAAAAACCAATTGTTCAGAGAACAATTGAAGGTCTTTCCACATCAATTTTAAGTTATTGAAAAGAAGCTAGTTCCTGTTTACTCAAAGTTGGAATTGGCATCAAATCATAAGTTTCTTCATACTGATGCGATAAATAAATGATTTCTATATACTTTTGAGTGAAATAAGGGAGATAATTAGCTACTTCCAGTGAAGTAAATGTCACTTCCGGTCTCATATGATAGCTTCTTTCACACTGATTCCAAAAATATATAATTTCTATATACTTTTGCATGTAAAACAGGAGATAATTGACCACTTCCGGTTTATCGAAAGTCACTTCTGGTCTTTAGTGATAAGTTTATGTATTTATATTACAAAATATATGGATTCCGAGTACTTTTCCATGAAAAAAGTGCAAAAATGGATACGTCTGGTTTTCTCAAGGTCACTTCCGGTTGACATTTTTCAAGGTCATATGTCACCCAACCTTTTGTTAAAGGTCATATGGCTTTATAATAAACCAAGTTGAAGTAATAATCAATTAACCTTAAATTAAGACATTTCAGGGGCACTAACTACTATAAGATTTCATTAGATTGTTTTAGACCAAATGTAACATATCTTCATTACAACAAAGCAAACATTTTGCACTTGTTCTCTTATATATATCTTTAAAAGTGTCGGAGAAAATGCAAAAACAAGGAAAAGTCAAAATAGAGAACTTGACCTTGACCTTTGACCTTGACCTCATTTTCTAAGTTAGGACCTAGGGGACACAAATAAGAAGTTTCCATGGTTATACGGTTAACGGTTTATGAGTTAAAAAAACATACCGACAAATTTATTTGGTAAAGGTAGATAACTCCTTTAAAATTTCATTGAATCGCTTCAATCCAAATTAGCCAAAAATTCCTGAGGATGTAAGGAACAATTTAGAAAAAGAATTTTGTTGATATCTTTTTTTGTTACAAAGGAGATGCACACACTTGATAAACAGTGAATAGGGAGATAACTCTTACAAAAAAATTGTTCGGCTTAGAATGGGTGAAAATAAAAAGCGCATAACTAGTATGATACTATATAAGAAATATCTTAGCGACATATTGCGAAACAAAAATTTTACGCGATAACAAAATTTGGCGGAAGAAAAAAATAATAATCATGATAATCAGATCAAATACAATAGGTCTTTCCACAGAAAAGTGGAAAGACATAAATAACAAAACGATAGACAGAAAACAATACAAACACGCAGCATTGAAAAAAATAAAGATAAAATGTGTGGTTCATTTTTAGGTGACAGTTTAGCTAAAATATAGCAATTTTTATATACAATATACATGTATATTATAATAGATAATGATATGACGGACATGTATGTATGATTTGACATACAAAGAAACATCTACAGTAATGGAGTCAAAAATAAAAGTAGAATTTTTCAATGTCGCTGCCTACCTGCCCCCCTATAAAGCAGTCTATAACCCAAAAAAATTTATGACACAAATCGTTTCAAATTTAAAAAAAAATAAAACGCTCTTATATGTCTTACATCGTTTTCTATTCAAAACATGTTATGATGTAACTTATGTTGTTGGCCACGCCAAAAAAAATTCTACAAGCTAGGCATTAGTCAACATGTTAGTAAGCAACATCAAGAAAATAATTTGTTGATGGTGACCTTGTAGTTTGAATTGGTTTTTCAACATTGACTTCATTACTTGACTTGAACTAAAATTTAGAATATTTTTTTATATTTCACACATTTACTATAGTTTTTGTTTACTATCTGACAGCAGTAACTGTCAGTACATGTCAGTTGTGTGACTATTTTAAGGTCGTTAACCCTGGGGTTTTGGTCATGGTCCAGGGGATTTCAATTAATGTGCAATGTTCAATGTTAAGTTTTCTTCTTCAGTTAGTTTGAAAGGAACTTCTTGTGATACAGGTAGATCAATGATATTTTATATAAAGTTGCATTTGTATCAGTACATGACAGTTTGACAATTTTTTTGGAGACCCTGCCCCCTAGGTCATGCCTCATGGTCCAGTGATTTTGAATTAAATAGCAATTCTTAATTTCAAGTTTTTCTGCTGAAGTCAGTTTGATAGGAACTACTTGTGATAGTAATGTTAATTTCCATCAGATTGTCTTTTTTTTTTAAATTTTCTGCAGACAGGCAAGACATATCCATGATATATATATATCTGTGTCAATAGTTTTTTTTTAGATTAATTTACCTTAACATGTTAAATCTCTTCTTAAGATTGTTAAAAGATAGCTCCCTTTCGAATTCATTTTTTTTTATTTGCAGTTCCAGTTACAGGACTTTAAGTTTAACTACCAGATTTTAGGCAATTTTTCTCATATTGCAAACTGACTTACATTAGCAATGATTAGCAAAGATCAATTTACTTAATACTTTACACTGTTGCTTGGATTGATAAATAAAAGCTCGCATTTAATTTTGTATATATTTTTCGTCTTTCTATATTCAGTCAGGGGTACTAGTTACTTGTACAAGTGATCTTTATTTACTTGAAGAAGTAAATAATAATATACTTTATATATAAGTAAATTATAATGTTTGAATAATCTCCCCTTAATTTTCTATAAAATTTACTTGTATAAATAATTTTTTTTACAATCCCACAAAAATTCTCAAGTTTTCAGATATCAAAACATGCCTTTAAGAATTTTTCTCAGGTTAGCTCATAATTTTTTATTAGAGTTCAATGTTTCATCTCATTAATTCAACAAAGAAACTTATTGTGCAAAGATCTTCAGTATTTGGGCAAGGCCTTCAAAATTTGCCCCTTGGGGCTTGTAAATGAGCAGTGTTTTGAAGATAACAGACAATGGAGATTTTCATTGGCCATGAAATTACACTTAAATGATTAGTGAGGACATCTACAAAGGACAAACATAAAAATTCTATTAGAGCAAAGAAGTCCTAAGAAATCAAGAAAAGAAGATAGGATGACTTTTTTACTTATATAAGTAAAAAAAATCTGAATGTTTAAGGGACATACAACATGTAACTAACTAAAGCCTAAAAATTATTTACCAATACAAGTAAACAAAAAAAACACTTGTATAAGTATCCTACAAATTTACTTATATAAGTATATTAATATTAAATTCTTCAAGTAAAAATTACTTGTACAAGTAGTACCCCTGACTGATAGTTTATATTGAACTTAACCGGTACCACGATTTCCCGAGGATTACAAGAACTATTTGATATCCCA
The DNA here is from genome assembly GCF_021869535.1 of Mytilus californianus. Classification (NCBI taxonomy): domain Eukaryota; kingdom Metazoa; phylum Mollusca; class Bivalvia; order Mytilida; family Mytilidae; genus Mytilus; species Mytilus californianus. The sequence goes on along the minus strand of NW_026262679.1, from coordinate 49,782,421 downwards.
AGTACAAATTGATTTGTCCCGAAAACATGGTTTTTACTACTTCAAATAATATTAAAAGTATGCAATTTAAAGATATTAGTCGTGTTTACTCAATAAAAGTGCAATATAATTCAGGAAATCGATAAGCATGTCTTGTAAGTTGTATGCAAATTCCTTGTTGAAAACAAAATGGCGGACGTAATTATTCAAAAGGTTACGACAACTTTAAAAATTAAAAGAATTTAAAGTACTGCAAGAAGAAATTCTTTAAAACACCTTAAACATGTTAAATGAAGAAAAATTAATACATTATTGGAAATCATAAACATACAGTTATCATAACTTTAAAGTCGAATATGAATAATTATACAAGTTTAAGCAGTACATGTATATACCAAAAAAAATATATATCTTCCTGAATAAAAATTATTTTGTTTATTTTTCATCAATTTATACTGCTTAAACTTGTATAATTATAAGGATTAAGACGTTTTAATCGTAAATACTCAAAAACTACTCTCAGTACAGACTTTAACCTGTCCAGTTGGAAAAGTTTTAATGCCTGGCATCCACTAGATATATAAAAGTTAAATGCATTTTGTGTTTCAGAAAAATAAAATCTTTTTTTGGATTTTGATGGCCATTGTTTTCCTTTCTGCAGAAGGTGCAAAAATAAACTAAGTTGGAATAAAACTTTAAGATGCTCCCGCTCAGGCAGTCAAGGATATAACTCTTTAGGGTTACTAGAGAAAAATAACATACGCTTGTTATTGTGGACGAAAAAATCAAAGAACTGTGATAACATATGTATGTTACATGTTTCAAAGGGACAATATACATCATTAGTTTTGTTAAAATGTATACATACAAGTTCTATTGATATTGCTACTGTCTTTATGTATACCGGTACTTAACTATAGAAAGATATAACAGTTCATAGTTTGCCAATCATGCATATCACACCTATGATATTACAGAACAAATATGCCTGTAATAACTAAAGGGTGTTATTATAGCTTCTCTACATCACTTCAAAGCATTTGCTCAGACATAGATCATGCTCAATTACAATGTATTTTAATTTATTGTAAGAAGTAATGATCAGAGCATGTAATAAGGTTCTGCGCAAGCTTCCCAGTAATTTCCAAGTGTCTCATTTAATAAGTTACATGCCATAACTAAGCCTTGTTATTACAGCTAAGTCAATCACTTAAAAGCCTTGTCTCATTGATTTACCATGGTTAATGAAAAATGTATTAATCTAAATTAATAGTTAGTCATCAATGCTATGCATTTAGTTTCTGCGCAAAGTTTCAAGAGTTCCCTAGAGCCCACTAAAAATAAAAATATTTATGATTTATTTTACAAATAACAAACATATGTTATTACAGGTTTAGTAAATTTAAGGATTAAAGAGTAGACAACTCATAAAAGTATCTGTAATAACACATGCAAGTTATTTTCTGTAATAACCCTATAGAGTTATATCCCTGACTGTCAGGTAAAAACTGTATTGTATTGATTGTTCTTGATTGACACAGACAAAAGACAGACAATAGGTATCTACATAACTATAGGTGAGTTAAAGGGTTTAACAGAGTGTACAGTATCAAAGCAATTCAGGTGTTTGTTTATTTTTACACCTTCTGCAGAAAGGAAAAAAAATGCCCATCAAAATCCAAAAGTGATATATATTATATCTTTCTGAAACAAATAAATGCATTTTAGCCATTTAACAGTCTAGTGGATGCCAAGCCTTAAAACTTTCCAAACTGGACAGGTAAGTCTGTACACAGAGTAGTTTTTGGGGTGTAAATACAGCCATTTTTGTTCATTTGTTATGATGAACCTTAAGATTCAGCGACTCTTTTCACAAAAAATCTTAAGAGTGAAAATATTCGGAAGTCATACACGTACACATTTCAGTATAACTTACGACCAATTTTAATCGTAAGATTTTTTTGTGAAAAGAGTCGCTGACTCGATTATTAGATCTAAAAACCCATAAAATTATACTGTTGTCTGTACTGCAAAAAAGTTTCCTAAACCGCTTTTGTTTCAGGTTTTACCTTCTTTGTTTTGGGAGGTCTCGGAACTTTTCCATACTTCTCTGTTTAATTGGAAACTCTTTTGACTTTACCAACCATTTTCATGACGAAACAGCATGTCACATAATAAAAGTAATCTATGCAAAAGCATATTAAAAGATAATTTTGGAGAAGTTGCTGAAGCAGTTGGATGCCATCTATTGAAGGATAATATCTGTGCACTTAGATACCTTGCATTAAAGAGCAAATTCTCCTTAGAACAGGTGCATCACTGATCTAAATAATGAAACTATATAAAATTAAACATGATAATTATGAAATCAAACAATGAAACATGATTATAAAAAAGATGTGGTAAAACAAAATTATTTTATGCTATACAGCAACAAACAACAACCACTGAATAATATATAGGCTCCTAACTTGGGTAAGGTACGTACTGATGTGGCAGGTTAAGGTTCATCTATACACTTTAACAAAAATGGCTGTGTTTACAACATGAAATTTTCTCTGAGTACAGACAAAACTCTGTAATTTTAAAAGTTTTAATGCCTGGCAGCACCTAGATAAATTAATGGTTCATCCAATTTATGTTCTAAAAAGTTAAAACACTTTAGGGATTTTGATGAACATTTTCTTTCCTTGCCACAGAAGATGGAGAAATAAACAAACACCTGAGTTTTCTTTGATACAGTTCACTCATTTACACTATTTAAATCACCTTTGTTGTGAGTAGATTTCTATTGTCCCTCTATTGTCCATATCAATCAATATGATACAATACAATATGCTGAGGGGGACCATCTCAAAGATTTCACATGACTTTGTTTATTTTACACCACCTGTGGCAAGGAAAGAAAATGTTTAGCAAAATCCACAAAAGGTTTTTTCTTTTTAAAACACAAAATGAATACAACTTGTATATATCTAGGTGCTGCCAGGAATTAAAACTATTAGAATTACACAGTTTTGTCTGCATTCAGAGAAAATTTCATGGTGTAAACACAGCCATTTTTGTGGAAGTGTATAGATGAACCTTAATATGTTAGCTCAATAGCTGGCACCAAACCCTCCCCATAACCTGGGACGGAAGCAAGTTAACTCGTACCACGTCAACTCGTACCACTAAAAGTCAATTCGTACGACTGAGAAGTCCTACCATTCATAACCCGTAACCACTGCAAACTCATACCATTAAAAATATATACAATATACAAATGTTTTATCAAATTTTTTTAAATCTTTATAAAAAAAGTTGAATTTAGACAATATGCGATTGTTTTATCATTTTTTTTCCTTAATCTTTTTCTAAAAAAATGAATTTCTTGAATTTTGTACCAGATTTTAATGAAAACTTTGACATAAATACGACTGTTTTATGAATTGTTTTTGCAAATCTTTATTAAAAAAATGAATTTCTTAATTACTCAATGGTACAAGTTTACAGTGGTACGAGTTAGCAGTGGTACTAGTTTGCATTGGTATGAGTTTGTTTTTAGTGGTACAAGTTGACATTGGTACGAGTTTGCAATGGTACGAGATAACTATAATAGACAACTTTCGAGTTTGATGCATTTCCGTCAAAAACTTTGGTTTTAGTGAACATCATTCGTGCATTTAGGGGCATCATCACTTCCGTTCCCATGTTGAGCAAGTGGTTGGAAAACTATGATGCTATATTGCACAAATTATTCGGCAAATTGAATTCTCATAATTGACAATCAGCACTGCTGTCATTAGGGAATTGTGATTAAGTACCTACAGAACAAACATTATTTCTAATTTATCCTGCACAATGACAATCACTAAGACGCTTGATGAAAGTTAATAGTGTAGGGATACAGGCCATCCCCTCTATCTGGTAAATAACGTCATAAACAGTCAGGGGACTTACTTAAATGAGTGATTTTCTAAATCACTGATTCAAGTAACATTATGTCCATAAAGGTTGGAAGTAAGAATTGTCTTTCTTTAATAATCATCTATTTAAGTAGTACAAATTAATCACTAGACTAAGTGATTTAATTTTAATGTAGCTTTAAATATAGAATACTAATGATCCAGGGACTAATTATGTTGCTAAAATTATCAGAACAAACATCTGTGTTGATAGGATGACCGGGTCATGTAAGGTGATGACCTTGTACTAAATCTAGAATAATGACATAAAAATCACTTGTTTAAGTATCATACCTCAATATCCTTCCAAAAAATCACTTCTTTAAGTATCATTATTCTAATAAGCCCTACTAATTTCAACACCCCCAAACAGTGAAATTTTGATCGCGAACAGTAGAATTTTGTTACATAATCTATAAGATGAAACCTTGAATTTTACAGGAAAAATACTCCCACTGCTGGGAAAAATCTGTTAAGAAAGTATCAGTTCATAATTATGTAAAGCCATTTTTATAGCATTTTTATACGACCGCAAAAAAATTTTTGTGGTCGTATATTGGTATGACGTTGGCGTCGGCGTCGTCGTCGTCGTCGTCCGGCGTCGTCGTCCGAAGACACATTAGTTTTCGCACTCTAACTTTAGTTTAAGTGAATGGATCTCAATGAAATTTTACTATAAGGTTCAATACCACAAAAGGAAGGTGGGGATTGATTTTGGGGGTTATGGTACTAACAGTTAAGGAATTAGGGGCCAAAAGGGGCCAAAAATAAGCATTTTTATACGACCGCAAAAAAATTTTGAGGTCGTATATTGGTATGACGTTGGCGTTGGCGTCGTCGTCGTCGTCGTCGTCCGGCGTCGTCGTCCGAATACACAATGGTTTTCGCACTCTAACTTTAGTTTAAGTGAATGGATCTCTATGAAATTTTACCATAAGGTTCAATACCACAATAGGAAGGTGGGGATTGATTTTGGGGGTTATGGTACCAACAGTTAAGGAATTAGGGGCCAAAAAGGGGCCGAAAATAAGCATTTTTGTAACTTCCAGACATAACTTGTGTGTTAGCATATGGATCTCTTTGACATTGTACCACAAGATTCCATATCACAAAGGGTCAATGCTGGGATTGAATTTGGGGTTAATTGCCTCAAAATTTTAGGAATAAGGGGCCAAAAAGGGGCAAAAAACAAGCATTTTTCTAGTTTCATGACAATAACTTGTTTGTAAGTGTATGGATCTTTATGAAATTGTACTACAAGGTTCCATATCACAAAGGGAAAGCTGGAATTGATTTTTGGGGTAATTTCCTCCAAATTTTAGGAATTAGGGGCCAAAAAGGGGCAAAAAACAAGCATTTTTCTAGTTTCATGACAATAACTTGTTTGTAAGTGTATGGATCTTTATGAAATTGTACTACAAGGTTCCATATCACAAAGGGAAGGCTGGGATTGATTTTGGGGGTTTTCCCTCAAAATTTTAGTAAGTAGGGGCTTTAAAGGGCAAAAAAACATGCATTTTTCTAGTTTCATGACAATAACTTGTGTGTAAGTGTATGGATCTTTATGAAATTGTACTGCAAGGTTCCATATCACAAAGGGAAAGCTGGAATTGAGTTTGGGGGTAATTGCCCTAAATGTTTAGGAATTTGGGGCCAAAAAGGGGCCAAAAAACAAGCATTTTTCTAGTTTCCAGACAATAACTTGTGTTCAAGTGTATGAATCTCTCTGAAATTGTACTGCAAGGTACCATACCATAAAGGGAAAGCTGGGATTGAGTTTGGGGGTGATGAATCATAAGGGGGTCCAAAAAATTGGGGGGGGGGGGATTTTTTTTTTCCTTTTTTTTCTTTAACATTTTCCATTTTAAATTGGTTATTTCTGATTTATATATAAAAGCAAATAATAATGATATGGTTTGAATAGGCATACATGTGAACCTCCCGATGGGAGTACAATAATCCCGTTTTCAGGGGTCTCCTCCCGACCTCCCGTTGAAGAGGAAAAAATCCCGTGTATGAAATTTTTCATGAATGAAAAATTTCTGCCCAACATATCATCTCAGGCATCTGGTGTAACTGACATTACCTGAAGTTATATTTTACCTGTAAATCAATTAACATGCATAATTATATGGCTTCACTTGTCAGCTTGGGTGTCAAACATACTGGTAATCAACGATTTTTCCTCAGGCTAACTGCCGTTGTGTAACAAAAACTGTGTATTTATTGGGTTACTTCCCTTGATTTATCCTGTTTTAAGTTACTTTCCTTTTAATAATGAAAATTTTTAAAAGAATATAAATAAAATATAAATTGAACAAATAATCATAAAAGGATGGTTATTAAATGATTTTAAATGTCTTAGGACAAATAAAAAAATAATAATTTGAAAATTATTTGAGGATTCTATACTTCCTTTTAAGGCTTAAATTGAAATTTATATAATAACAATGACCCTAATTTTACAGATAGATTGATTTTCTGAGTTTGCAAATAAAAACTATTTGCAAGAGAAAAAAAAAATAAATAAAAAGTATTTGCAGATAGCTAAACAAATGTTCTGGTTGCAATGATTGTTTTATAGAATATGAAGTAAAAAATTTAAAGAACATACTGGAAAAAAACAATGTTAGATTGAACATGTAGAATATAAAGATGGAGAAACTTTATAAGTACAAGGGTACTATAAACATAATAAATTGGATGGAAAGTTGAAGAAAACACACTTTAAAAGACCATTTTTACAGCACACGGTTACATTTACAACAAAATTAATGTCGATTAAAAACCTCCTGATCTGAGTCCTAATCTCCTGACCAAAATTTCCCAATCTCCTGATCTGAGTTTCACAGTCCATCACATGTATGAATACTGTAAATTCAGAAATTATTGCGATGTTTTTATTATTGCGAAAAATGCGACAGGGTTATAATCGCAATAATTTAAACTCGCATTTTGAAATTTTTTATATGAATTAAACAGGATTTTTCTCAATATCGCAAAAATTAAAATCGCATTTTAGTCCAAAATGACAAAATCGCAATAATAAATGCACGCAATAATTTCTGAATTTACAGTATGTAAATTGAAAATTTTTCAGTTCTTAGACCACTTTCATTCTGTGTCAGAAACCTATGCTGTGTCAAATATTTAATTACAATCCAAATTCAGTGCTGTATCAAGCTTGAATGTTGTGTCCATACTTGCCCCAACTGTTCAGGGTTTGACCTCTGCGGTCGTATCAAGCTGCGCCCCAGCGGAGCATTTTATTTCAACTAAAATAGAATTTGCAGCTAAATGATTGCATCAAAGGCATAAACCTTGCTGCTTAAAAGAAGCAAAAAGTTCATTTTTTTCAATTTTACTAATGAAAAGATATTATCTAAACCTATGTGTTTAAAATTTTGGTAAAACTACAAAATCACAATTTGTGACAAAACTTCAAATTTGCTACTTAAATAAGTGATTTAAAAATCACTCATTTCAATAAGTCCCCTGACTGATAAAGGCACGCATAATTGACGATTTTTTTCCGATGAAGGACAAACTCAAAAGTGGTATATTCACCTGGGACAACATAAGAACAAAATACACTTATAAAAATCAGTGATAAAGGGCTTAAGATACATTTACTGTATACTACCATCTTAGATTGTAAAAGTATGCAATCAGTCTAGTTATTTGCATTAGCTTACAAAATTTGCAACAGATTGGCAATGTATGTATAAGACTGATTATTTGATTAAAGAAAAAATAAGGTGATTTCAAACCTGCCAGCTTTTGAAAATCTCCATGGGGGATTTAGTGTGTGACCAGATTTTTTGCCGTGTTTCTGTGTGCACTGTTTTTTACTCTTGAAAAAGTCTCATACATGTATCTCTTTTTTCTTTTGGTATACTGATGATGAGATAAGAAGCTTAAGCCTTGATTTCTTTTATTTGCATGATTCTTGTACTTATTAATTGGCAAAATAACTTATGAAAAGAGAAAAATGGCATTATAAAATATGACAAAGTGAAGACCCCTCCCCCCTTTTTTTCCCCTCTAAAGACCTTGTCTTTGCACCAGGAATCAAACGAAACCTAAATGTTCTTAAGTTAGAAGGATGAAGACAGATTTTGAATTAGTCTATGTGAGTATTAAAGAGAAAATGGATAAAATTTGAGTTATCTTTCTTTATGTTCAGAGGTGCTATTACTGGCGGAGGCTTATACACAGTAGAAGTGAATACAAAATGGCGTCAATTTTAAATCCGAACTTGACAGAAACACGTCCGATTTCAGAAATTTTAACGGATTTCAAGATAATCACAGTTTTTTCATGAGTTCATTACTGTGAGTTTTTGTCTTCAGTTAATTACGATTTTGTCATGAAACTACGTTTAACGTTCAGATTGTGATCGTATGATAAATAATAAAAATGTGAAATGCCGACTGACCAATTCTGTTTACAAATTAATTAATTTTGAGGATTGTTATGACCAATCAGAAAAGCCAAATACATGTAACAACAAATTACGACACCTGTTGTGACCGTTGATTAGCGTAGGGTCGTAAACTTGTCATAAATATGTCGCCAGGTAAAATTATAGATTTGAAGAAAAACCTCAAAATCGATACCCAATAATTTTTTCGGGTATATTTGTGAAAATCAGGATTTTGACTTGCTTTACGATCCCGATATCAGGATTCGGGTTGAGGCATGAAAATCGAGATGATACCGCCAAAATTGGGATAGTTGGCAGGTCTGTGATTTATTGCATTATTTAGACTGTTTTAACCAACATCAATTATTTGGGTTTGTTGGAATCAATTTTCCCATGGACATTTAAGACATCTGCCTCATATCTTGATTTACATCTAGAAATTGACAATGAGGGTCGGTTGAAAACAAAACTTTACGACAAAAGAGATGATTTCAGCTTCCCAATTGTGAACTTTCCATTTCTATGTAGCAACATTCCAGCAGCGCCTGCATACGGAGTATATATCTCCCAATTGATACAATATTCCCGGGCTTGTGTTTCCTATCATGATTTCCTTGATAGAGGATTGCTGCTCACAAGGAAGCTATTAAACCAAGAGTTCCAAATGGTGAAGTTGAAGTCATCCCTTCGTAAATTTTACGGACGCCATCACCAGTTGGTTGACCGTTATGGAATAACCGTTTCACAGATGATATCGGATATGTTCCTTATGTCGTAACTACAATACCCTTCCCTTTTTCACGAATGTGACTTACCGAATTAGACTATTTACCGGATTTGTAATAACATAAGCAACTCGACTGGTGCCACATGTGGAGCAGGATCTGCTTACCCTTCCGGAGCACCTGAGATCACCCCCAGTTTTTGGTGGGGTTCGTGTTGCTTAGTCTTTAGTTTTCTATGTTGTGTCATCTGTACTATTATTTGTCTGTTTGTCTTTTTATTTTTGGCCATGACGTTGTCAGTTTGTTTTCGATCTATGAGTTTGACTGTCCCTCTGGTATCTTTCGTCCCTCTTTTAAGGGGGATAATTCAAATAGCCAAATTTGATAAAGGAATTTAAAGAAATTCAGATTTTTTTACTTGTAGCAAGAAAATAAGTTCTGTGACACCATCTTTTCTTTTTATTTTCTTAAGCATATTTTAAAACTTATCTTCTCATATTTATTTTAAAATTCTATCTCCTAGATTTCTTTGTATACACAAAAAAGGTGTTTTTGGTTGTCCTTACTTATTATTATATTTTAGAAAAAATCATGGTAATATCTATATTTTGGCAAAGTAATTTCTACCTGAGGAAATATATACCAATGATTCACTTTAACTCATCAGATCGATACAAAGCACATAAAAACTATAACAAAAGCACAGGAGACACAAAGTACAGATCTGAGAGTACAATGGAGTACCCACAGTTTCTGTTAGCTAGTTCGAAGCAAATAACAATATAAAAAATCATGTGTTTCAGTCTTAAAAATCAATTAGTACATACACATCTAACATCCAATCCATGGATTAAGTGTTTTCAAAACATTAACAGTCGAAGGAGAACATGACCTTGTGCAGTTCCACAATATAGTTATCGACCTATTGTAGAAAGGATGTTCACAGTACAGCATGAACAGCCCTTCACCATGTTTACTCTGTTCTGACAGTATCTCATTCATGTGACCTTGTTTAAAAGTGTCCCATTAATAATGTATAGTTTAGGTTTATCTTTTAATACAGTCAACAAAATATGAATGAAAGATTTAGAGTGATTGAACAAACATGTAGGTTACAAGAGTGCAATTATTAGTAATGCATTTTCCATAGGGTACCAGTGGTGTTCCATTTTTTTTTGTCCATAGACTACACAAACTAGGGGAAAACGGCTAGCAGTTCCTGTTACTAGAAATGCCAGTGTTGCATTACAACCCAAAAAATATATGTGGTCATGCGGCAAAAATTGACTTAAAATGCAGTTGAAAAAGATCTTCTATTTTTTTTGCTTTTAACGAAAAAGGCATATTTTTTATGGCTCCATAGTGCAGAAATGGAAGATATTTTCTATACTTTGTAAAATGTGAATATGATTTTCTGCATTTTTTAAACCTGATTGGATAAGCTTTCGATTAAAAGTAATTCCAATCCTGTATCATCCAATCAAAAGCCGTAAAATGTAAACAAATAATTGCGCTCTTGTAGCCTGTAATTTTAAGGAAATAAAGCTGGGTAGACATAAGTTGTCTACCCACCTAAGACAGGTACAAAAAGCAAACTCCACATGATCTTTGGTGCCTATCTTGTGTACTAATTGGTAAAGTTGAAGTCATCCCCTTGAAAAGATTTCTGCCTCCATCACCAGTTAGAATATTGGTTTTACAGATGATGACTTAAATGTTGCAGTTGTTGTATAAACCACAATTCCATTTTCTTTTCTTCAAATACAGCATCACAATTAAAATCAGACTTATAACCAAATTGGTAAATCCAATGTGTACATGAACAACATGATGGGTGCCACATGTGAGGCAGGATCTGCTTACGCTTCAGAACACCTGAGATCACCCCTGATTGTTTTGGGAATCATGTTGCTCAGTCTTATTATATAATATAGTATAATTCTGATATTTAAAATATACATGTAAAAAAAATTACTTGAATATGTTTCTGTAATGGAAACATCACTATAAATTAGTCAGAATTTCCTCTTGCATGTACTTTTAATGAGATATCTGACAACCAATTAGAAAATCGTCCATAGACATTGGACATTTAAAAATATACCCTATGACCATAATCATGATAATGACACTGCCAAACATTTATAACAGTTGAGATTAAGGTCTTAATCAGTCAGTTTAACATGTTTAAATGGAGTCTGTTGATCACCGTGTATCATCGGTACAGCGGATTTTAGTACTAACCAAGTGGGTGTGATCGATTTTGACCTGACACGGTAAGAAAATCTGTTTTGCTTACATAATATCAATGTGTACTTTAATCTAAACATAATTGTTGTTTTAAGAAATGATTTGGTCGTAGGTTGATGATTAGAGAAGTCTCATTATTTTCCCAAAACAAGAACGCTTACTAAAAACATGTGCAAATTCTTGTCACAGAAGTTGGCACTCGTCTCATCCGATATGATTCTATATTCATTGCAACTCTTTTTCTGATAGAAGGCCACTGTGTGTGCGTAATAAGTATAGCTGTTTCAATAATTGGCATTGAAATCTTTCATACATATGATATTTTTCGATATTTTATTCCGAAAAGAAGCATTTTGTACGGTGTATAACTAACCACATAAATCCTTCTGTATGGTGCATAGTTAAGTGAATGTACGGTATATAGCTTTTCACACTTGTTTATTACCCAAAATGTTTCATGGAATGAGTTATCACAGGTAGGTTTATGATTGGTTACTATAATTACTTTTGCCCTGTATTAGCTTTCATTCAGATAAAACACGTAAATGGCTCGACAACTGTATCGAAATTAAAAGTTGGTGTTGACATTCACAACTATTTGCGCATGCAAAAGTTTATTAATCTTATTAGAATATAAAAGTTGTCTTATAAATAGGAAAAAATCGATGGGAAAATTATTTGGGAGCAGGAATTTCAGATGTTGAGAAATGTACACTGAATGTAGATAAAACAAAACAAAGATTTTCTTACCCATGTCAGGTAAAAATCTATCACGCCCTGCTTGGTTAGTACCTATATCCGCTGTACCGATCATACATGGTGTTGATATTGAGAAACACTGGGCTATTTAGTTCAAGCATACCTATTAAATTTAACATTTGTGAACAATGGCATTGGTAGAATTTTAGATTGTAAGCAAGAATTATCTTAAAAAGTTATTAATTAATTAATTCAAGGCGATTAAAAATTAAATGTTGGTTTCCCCTAACATGCCTAACACGAGAAAATATTAAATAGATGGCAGGCAGATTTTTTTTTAATTCTTTTTATATGCCCGTTTATGGGACGTATTATGGTATACCGTTGTCCGTCCGTCTGTCTGTAGTCAACATGTAGGACATTAACTCAAAAATGCTGTAACCAATTTGCATAAAACTTTGGAGAATTGTTTATATCTATTATGTGAGCTCTCTTTCGCTTTTTATAAAATTTAGATTTTACGCTTCCGAGTTATGGGGTTTTATTCATTAAAAAAAGGGGGATTTTCCAGTTTTCGGACAATAAGTCAAGAATGCTTTCACCAACTTGCAAGAAATTGTGGTGAATTGTTTATATCTATTGACATGAGCTCCCTTTCGATTTTTATAAATTTTAGATTTTACGTTTCCGAGTTACAGGGTTTTGTTCATAAAAAAAGAGGGGATTTTCCAGTTTTCGGACAAAAACTCAAAAATTCTTTCAGCAATTCTTATGAAACTTTGGTGAATTGTTTGTATGTATTGATGTAAGCTCCCTTTAGAATTTTATAAATTTTACAATTTACATTTCTGAGTTATGGGGTTTTATTCATTAAAAAAAGGGGTGATTTTCCAGTTTTCCGACAATAACTCAAAAATGCTGTCACCAATTCTCATGAAACTTTGGTGAATTGTTTATATCTATTGATGTAAGCTCTCTTTTTTATTTTCATAAATTTCTAATATGAAATTGGGAATTAATTGAACTTTATTTGTTTATAGTCTGACAACAGATTTACTAAGTATTGTACAACAGCAAGAAATCTTTAATTGAATATAAATTCAATTCATATAATCAATTTCAAGTTCTTTGACTACATTTATTCAGAAACTTATAATATGTCAAATATTTAATTACAATCCAAAGTCAGACCTGAATTATTTTTTATATTTTGGAAGAAATCAAACATGGTACATGCACAAATGATGCAGTTTCACTCTACCGAGATTTTTTTTGAGACTGACAGGAAATTAATGAAAATATATAAGTATTAACCCTGACCAACAATATACATGTAGTGCAATATACTTAGTATATGAATAGCCTCTTTAAGCATGTTAAGTTTTTCACTATTTATCAGGTAATTGAATATTTATATTATTTATATTGTAGACAAAGAAAGTTTTGTGTGTCCTTCTGCAACATAACATTTGTGATTACACAACAGATAGTAAAGGAACTCTAGAATATTTGATAGATTCTGAAATTGTATTAAGGAGAATTAGATTTCCTAATTATATATACTGTGCAAAGACATTATACGGGGATGCTGCTGAACTTGTGGCGGAGGAGATTTTACAGAATGGACAGATGTTAATGACACAAGTTGTAAAAAATGTTACTAATAAATTAAATGAAGCCCTAACTAATGCTGGTAGGTACTCTGTGGATAATGGTTTTCTAAACATTATAAAATAATTCATTTTCATGATAATGGTTTATTAAAGAAAAAACTCATTTTTAATCGAAGTAGAGCAGTTTATTCAAAAGTTATAAGTGTATAACCTGCTACCTGTTAATTGGAATGATTATGATGATTGATTGGTTTTTAAGTCCAGTGGAAAATATTTCATTCATATCAGGTTGATAACATAATGGGATATGAATACGAAAATTGTTCAATTCTTCAAACAATTCACAATTTTCTTTTGTTTTTAGTCCCCTACAGACGAAGTCAAAGGGGACTTTAGGTTTGCACTCTGTCTGCCTGTCCATCCGTCAGTCCCGCAAATCAGTTTTCCACACTTTTGATATTTGGTATATTGTTTTATCATGACAAGTTACAGATCAAGTTCGAATTTTGTTCCGGTCTAATGATTTTGTGCAGAGTTATGGTCCTTTGACTTAGAAAATTCACTAAAATAATCAGTTTTCCACACTTTTTTTCTTCATTCTAGAAGATATTGATTTGATAATTGGTATATAGTTTTATCATGACAAGTTACAGCTCAAGATGGAATTTTGTTCTGGTCTGATGATTTTGTGCAGAGTTTTTGTCCTTGGACTTAGAAAATTCACTTTAAATAATCGTTTTCAACATCTTTTTCGTCATGCTTGAAGATATTGACTTGATATTTGTTACATGTATATAGTTTACACCATGATAAGTTATAGATCAAGTTAGAATTTTGTTCCAATACAATGAATTTTTAACCCGTAGGGGACTATGTATTGCCATGCAATACTCATGGAATGCTTGTTTTTTGTGGAAATTTTAACTTAAATCTTTTCATGTATTTGTTGAAAATAATCCTTTTCATGCTTTTCATGTTCATGACGAGAGATGAACCTATCAAGCAAAAATAGAAGGATGATAAAAGATTTGTTTAAGCTGACTATGCGGTATGGGCTTTGCTTCTTGTTGAAGGCTGTACAGTGACCTATAGTTATTAATTTCTGTGTCATTTGGTGTCTTGTGGAGAGTTGTCTCATTGGCAATTATACCACATTTTCTTTTTTATATTGATGCATTTAACTAAAATACATTGTTCATTGTATACATTATAGGTCATCCAGAAATAGCCAGCTCATTTGTACAGGAAAAGTTTAACTGTCTGGTCAATACACATTTCTTGCAGCGATGTAAAAATAGAACAAATACTAGCAATGGTGAAGATACTGCTGACGATTTATACAAAATACCTATCACAGGTTTGTGTAGACATTACTCTCCAGTAATATCTGTCACGTTTCCGAAGGCTTTTTTAAATAATTGTTTCCTGAAACTTTTCCTATGATAAATCCTTCTGTAAGTGATAAGCCTGATAACTTACTCATGAAATTCCTAAAAAACTTGATTTTTGTCCTTTTTGGAAGTCTGATAACTTAGAGAGGGTCTATTCCATGAAAGAAAAATTAAGATGAAAAAGCATGTAATAAGAGATAAGCCATATATTCATTGATTTTGATTCAAAAAGGCTGGTTTTTTTTAAGGTTCTTTTGATATTTAAACTGTTTTAAGAGACAAACAAGTAGAATAAGTTCAACTTACTCTGTCTTTTGAAACCTTTTCTGTTTACAATATAGTTAAAGGTTATCAAATTTAAAATGGTACGAATGTATGTCTTATAAAAAATCCAGTTTGCAATACTTTAAAATTTATGTGTATTTGCTGTAATAATGTAATTGTTGTGTATTTGCTGTAATAATGTAATTGTTGTGTATTTGCTGTAATAATGTAATTGTTGTGTATTTGCTGTAATAATTTAATTGTTGTGTAATTGCTGTAATAATGTAATTGTTGTGTATTTGCTGTAATAATGTAATTGTTTCATTGATGTATTTTGTGTAGGTAGTAGAAAAAGAAAACACTCTACAGACAATAATCCAGTATCAATGAAAAAAAGAAGAATTCTCGATTCACCAGAAAAAGAGGTAATTTTATTGTCTGAATGATAAGTTGTATAGAGTGCAGTTATGTCCAGTTTTTTTGTTCATACAATTAGTCCAAGCATTTAATTAGCTAATCATCAAACGAACAGACTTATATAATGCCCACATTTACTGGTAAGTGGTAAAAGTCATATGAGTATTTGAAAGGAAAAGGCATTTTTTTTTAAATTTATAAAATGAGATACACAAAATGGCAATTATGACTCTAGAGAAGTTATTCAACTACATGTATGTAAAAAAAACTATGAAGTCTGAAAAATGTAAAGGAAAATGTAAACCTTATGTGTTTCTTAACAAGAAACAGGTTGTTGATATATGTCATGTATGTATTGTGCTTCGAAAAGAGTCACAGACACACAGTTTAAGGTGGTACATAACACTACAGGGAGATAACTCTGTAAAAATCAGCTCAACGTTTTAATCACATTCTATTGTTAAGAAATATTAAGCTTCTCAATGATCAAAATTAGTGTTTGTCAAATTGCTATATATCCAACCAATTTTTTCCTATAATGTGTCTGGTTCAAGTTTTTTGAAATTTTTATATTTTTGTCAATAGGTCAAAGTAAATATTTTGTCAAAATTTTATGAAAATTAAACGAGTCGAATTAATTTTAGTCAAGGTGTTTGGTACCACATTAATGATCAAGATAAAAATGATAATGAAATACACAAAACGATGAATACAAATATCTTAATCAATTAACATGTGAATTTATAAATAAAAGTAGAAATAAGGTATTTATCATTGAAACAGAAACGGTCAAACCCAACAAATAGATTTTAGTCAAGAGTCAATGTCCAGTGTGCTTAATTCTTGAGAAAAAAACCATTCTTCAATATGTTATTCAAACTGTAATTTTACTTGTATTTGAGAAAAATTGTAAATAGTAGGTACATTACTCCAATCACAAAAATTCTTAGGGTTTTTATGGTATGGTATTTTGTTTTAGGGGGAAGGGGGTCTTAGTTGGGTTTTTTTCCAAATTAATATTTAAAATCAAAATCTTTTGTAGTATAATCTTAAAAGTGAACCTTCTTTTTTTAGTGAAATTGAATAAAATTTAAAAAAATAGATAAAGTAATGATTGTCCTGTGGTCATAAGTTGGTTTGCCTTGAAAAGTTCTATCTGCGAAGAAAATTGTACATTTATTTGTACAGAAAATATGATATGTATTCTCAGTTTTCATATTTCTGCAATCAAGGAACCTGATGATGCTGGAATCTACTGGAAAGTTAACTTTGATAGGTTCCATCAATACATGAGAGATCAACTAATGATTACCGCTATAGCCAGTAAGATAGATAAGGTAAGTAACAGTCATGCTTTTGAAGTTACATTTCATCGCTCTAGTAATACACACATTATCAGTTCTTGATGGTTGCTCTATATATTTTTTTATATATAGCAGGAAACTCTCTAAGGATATATATCCATTAGATAAACAAGTCTAAATTGAAAACAACATTCAAACCTATGATTGCGTTGGATAAAAACTGCATTTTTTTTACATGTGAATGCAAAACAAATTTCTTGGTAGAGGGGTCTAAATACAGCACAAAAAACATTTTCCCAAAAAACAAAAAAAAGTGAAAAAGTATATTTTAACAAAACCCATTTGATGAGCAGATCGAACAATGGATGTTCTTAAACCCTGTTGACTGCCATTGGCAATTGCCAAATAAACGGATCACCGGATGTAACAAAATGGATCTTAATTATCAATTTAATACCAAACAGAAAACAAGAAACTTGTGGAAAAGATGGTATATCACAAAAAACTAAAGGTGCAAAAATTAGTACATCATATCTGGATATCGACAATTAATGTCTTTTCAGTGATGTTAGGAATCAAAAAGGTATTTGGAAGGCCATATAATTTACCTCAATTTAGGATAGACTCTTGAATTTTGAAGAGTCTAATATTAAGGATGAACGGATCATATAAACCCGAATGCAAATATAATACAAACCCAAACGAAAAAATATAAACAAGTCTAAATTGAAAACAATGTTCAAACCTATGATTGCGTTGGATAAAAACTGCATTTTTTATATGAATATTTATTTAGTGTCTTTTTTTTTTCCACAGAAAGCTGGAGAAGTATTAAGAACTTTGCTACGTGTCTGTGAATTAATTTAGTGTCTGTATTTTTTTCCACAGAAGGCTGGAGAAGTATTAAGAACTTTGCTACGAGTCTGTGAATTAAAGTCTGACCCTTACAGTACCGTTACTAATGCTGTCACATTAACTGAGGTAAGATAACTTTACTACATGTCTGTGAATTAAAGTCTGACCCTTACAGTACCATTACTAATGCTGTCACATTAACTGAGGTAAGATAACTTTACTACGTGTCTGTGAATTAAAGACTGACCCTTACAGTACCGTTACTAATGCTGTTATATTAACTGAGGTAAGATAACTTTGCTATGTGTCTGTGAATTAAAGTCATGCCCCATACAGTACTGTTACTAATGCTGTTACATTAACTGAGGTAAGATAACTTTGCTACGTGTCTGTGAATAAAAGTTTTGACCCATACAGTACTGTTACAAATGCTGTCACATTAACTGAGGTAAGATAACTTTGCTACGTGTCTGTGAATTATAGTCTGACCCTTACAGTACCGTTACTAATGCTGTCACATTAACTGAGGTAAGAAAATTCAAGGTCAATGATGTTCAAAAATAGGATACTGTGGATTCATTTATTTTTGTGGGTACCAATTTTTAGACGACCGCAAATTTTGCGGTCGTATTTTGGGATCACGTCGGCGGCATTGTCGTTGTCAGCTTCATCTGAAGAAATTTGGTTTTCGGACAATAACTTTAGTATAAGTAAATAGAAATCTATGAAATTTAAACACAAGGTTTATAACCACAAAAGGAAGGTTGGGATTGATTTTGGGGGACATGGTCCTAACAGTTTAGGAATTAGGGGCCAAAAGGGGGCCAAAATAAGCATTTTTCTAGTTTTCAGACAATAATTTGTGGAAAGGTGTATGGATCTCTCTGAAATTAGACTACAAGTTTCCATACCACAAAGGGATGGTTAGGATTGACTTTGGGGGGTTATGGCTCAAACCGTTTAGGAATAAAGGGCAAACAAGGGTTTCCTGGTTAATGGACAATTACTTAAAATTACAATGTTATGTTTGGAATACCTCCCTTACACTGCTTTTAAATTATGTTTAAAGAAATGTTGTATTGTCTTGAGGTAATTAGCTGTCAATTTATTTTTAGAAGTTACTATTAAATGCTGATTAAGGAATATTAATTAAAGCAAAAAATTGAATTTAAATTCAAAACATTTAACCAATTCTAAGTTCTTTGACTACAGTTATTCTGTGTCAGAAACCTATTATGTGTCAAATATTTAATTACAATCCAAATTCAGACCTGTATCAAGGGCAAATATTGTGTCCATTTTTGCCCCAACTGTTCAGGGTTGGACCTCTGCGGTCGTATCCAGCTGCGCTTGGCGATTCAATTTATTGTGGATTGCAGAAACCTTGCATTTTCGTGAATATGTGATATTGGGGTTCTGCCAAAGTCTGGATACAACTTTATAGAAATTTGTATTTTGTTGAACAATTAAATTTGTGGTTCAACTGTATCAATGAAACCGACGGAAATTGGTATCCAATGAATAATAGTGAATCAACAGTATCCATTCTTTATTTGTTTATGCTTTGCATTCAATAGCAGGGACCGTTATGTTTTCTGCTCTGTCTCTCCTTTTTGTCTGCATCTGTCATTTTCCTAAGTCACATCAAATGAAACTTCGCAAACATGTTCATTACAATGTGGATGTGGAAATTTATGTCATATAAACTTTTTGATGCAGATTCAGTGGTTCGGCTTAATATCAGGTTAATGTTTTGGTTAAATGTACTCTACCATGATGTTGTGGTTACATCATCTTTAATCTTAGTACACACATAAAAAAAAAGAAGATTTGGTATGATTGCCAATGAGACAACTCTCCACCAGAGACCAAATGACATAGAAGTTAACAGTTATAGGTCACCTAAGGCCTTCAACAATGAGCAAGACTCATACCTACCTTAGAAATATTTTAACAAAATCATAAGTCATGCACATGGAAAGTGGTATCAAACATTGTTTTATACTAGACAACAGTAACACAGAAAATAAAAGAAATAAAAACCAGTTACTGACAATAAACTCAAAGTACTTAACCTGCTCCTCTAGTTAAATTTTGTACACCTATGTATAGCTACACAATTAAAAATCAAACAGGAATGTTTTTTTTTAGTTGATGCTTCATATTAAATGACAAAGATTTGTATCTCTGTTTGGGAGCACATTTTATTTGTCTGCCATTTCTGGACATCTCATGCATTCCTGAAAAATGTTCATATCACAAGAGAAATTGCCTAATGCCACAATGGAAAAGTGATTGTTGTATGACATCAATATATCAAGTATTGCAAAATCTTGAGTCAAGGTGCCCCTAAAATGAAGGTCTATAATAAAATGAAATTAGAAATGAACAAGGAGATTTGCAGTCTTTGGCAACAGTTTCATTTTCTTATTACATTTCGTCATATACTAATTATATTTATGAACCTATTTATGAACCATACACTTATATTTATGAACCTATTTATGAACCATACACTTATATTTTTCACCTATGTATTTAGATATTTAATGCATTACCAAAGGACTTTGGACTGACCAGGAAGTTACTACAGATTTATTTGTCTATGATTAGTGAAGATTCTGTAAGTAGGCATAATATACTGTCATTGTGCATTCATTGATTTTGTGAGTACCAATTTTTGAGGATTTAGGAAAAATTGTTTGTTCTGAACATTTGATTTCATTATTTTGCCAAAGTCTACACAAGCTTATATAAAATTTGATTTATTGGGTACACCCAGGAATCCTCAAAAATAATATCCCTTGAATAACCATGAATCCACGGTAAATGATCTTGATAGATCATTGAAATGCATTTGATGTATGTAATAAGCTAAATAAAGTATCCTTTGAAAAGATATATGTGGGATATAAGTCAATGAGAGAATAACCCAATACATTGTACAACACAATAAAAAGGGACCTTTGAAACAGTAAATTGATTTTATTATAGCATATATATAAGATGTTTGATTTGAGGAAAATGGACAAACTTTTTTTACAAAAGTATTTTAAAGTAACTAAGCACTAAAGATTATTATATTAGTGGATTATGATGCATTCAAACAGAGTAGAATTTTCTTCTTGTTTGGAAGTGATATATTTTCTCAAGATTCATGTTAACAAGAAAACATGTGATTTCAAGTTTTCCTAAAGGCTTAATATTAGAGAAGTTTAAATGTTATATTTTATTAATTTTTGCTTGATCACACACACAGTTTTTCATTATTAATTATTCTTGATGTATTTTTATATTCTAGACATGTTTTATAAGTAAAGTCGATGAAAGTGGCGGAGGAATGTATGTTGTCAGTATCCTTTATACTTCTTCTTCATATAACGATCGTGACAATGGCGACTTTTAAGATAAGGAAATAAAGTGGTTTTTTTTGTGATTTTAAATTTTCATTAGTAACAAATGCTGGGGGATTTTTTTTCAAAATTTTATGACATTCATGTATTCAGTCAGGAACCTGATGTTCAGTGGTTGTCGTTTGTTGATGTGGTTCATAAGTGTTTCTGGTTTCTTGTTTTTTATATAGATTAGACCGTTGGTTTTCCTGTTTGAATGGTTTTACCCTAGTCATTTTTGGGTTCTTTTACAGCTTGCTGTTCCGTTTGAGACAATGCTCCATGTTGAAGGCCGTACTTTGACCTATAATGGTTTACTTTTACAAATTTTGACTTGGATGGAGAGTTGTCTCATTGGCACTCATACCACATCTTCTTATATCTATATATCAATTTGACAAAATGTTTGTGTTTTGATTATTGAAAAGTAGAAAAATAAAATTGTTTAGGAAGAGGGCACTGTTGATTGGTTATTGGTTAGTGATGAAAAGGTAAAAGGTTTGATATCTCCAGGAAACAGATTGTGATTTTTTTGTGAAGATTTCTGGCAGAATCCCATCTGATTTTATCATACATGTATATACATATAAACTGCAATTAGACAGAGCTATGTCTTGATTGTAATAATAAGCAAACTCATTAAAATTTGTCTCTGAATTCCAAATGGCTTTAAACTGTAGTCATTCTGGCTCAAAAGACAAGACAAGTAAAAATCAGAGATCTTTATGGAAATTCTATAATTTGTTTGGAGATGATTGATCTCAAATCTACATCTGAAACCATTGTACATGTATTTAAAAATCTATTTAAAACATTACTTGATTTATTTTGGTGCACATATAGGAAATTGAAGAGTTAAAAGATTATTGCTTCAATATTAATGAATTGCTGATCTAAGCATAGACATAGAATCAATATGATACGAAAAGGACATATTTACATTGGTTCAACATTGACTGGATGAACTTGTTATTAGCTAATAGTTATACAGACTGGACCTATTAAAGTTGATGCCACTTACAAAGACAGAATCTAGGATCACTGTGTCTAGCTTTGGTGACATAAATGACGTAGGTTCAACGAAAATACATCAATGATTGAAATACATAGCCAATATGATACAGAGTTCAGACATAAAAGGCCTTACATTAAAGTAGATACGTTTTTTATGACATTTAAGTAGAAACTTTTTTTATGTATAATCCATAACTTTTTTTATGAAAAGTTGTAACAGCTTAAATTTATTTTGATCCTGAATGAATTTATTAAACCAGCATTTATTTTTTAACATATAAGCTGCATCTGATAGAAGTCGACCTTATGCAAATT
Source organism: Mytilus californianus (assembly GCF_021869535.1). Classification (NCBI taxonomy): domain Eukaryota; kingdom Metazoa; phylum Mollusca; class Bivalvia; order Mytilida; family Mytilidae; genus Mytilus; species Mytilus californianus. Next base: position 49,759,830 of record NW_026262679.1, on the reverse strand, counting down.
AATATCAATACATATGTTAACCTATTTTGAGTTGAAAAAATTTCCAAGTAACTGTTTCAAAATTGAGCTGCTATAAGAAAATCTACTTAACAGACCAAAATTCATCTTTTATTACACATTTAAATGTTCCAAAATCAATCGAATTCATGTACATGTATACATGAACTTACATAAGGTTGATTTATATCCAACGCAATGCATATAATGATAGATAGGTTAGATGAAACAAGCATTTTATCCCTTAACAGAACTAGATATATATAAAGCATTAACTCAAATAGCTACCTCTCATTTGGAATCTGTTGTATTAGAAAGGTAAGTTAAAATAGACATTAGACAGAGAAGATACCAAGGGGCATTTGAAAATCACATGTCCCGTAAAAACTGACATAGCAGACCAAAAATATTAAAGAACGAAAAGACAAACAAAAATAACACACATCATATAGAAAACTAAAGACTGTGTTAAATTGTTAACATATACTTTTTGAATAAAAAGAAATATAAAGTGAGTGCTTAAAAATGATATTAGACACTATATCTAATGTATGCCAATAGATACTGCATTTGTTGCATATGCTAACATTTAAATTTTTTTTCCACAAATAGAAGTCTCAAGCATAAAAATATGAAGAAAAAAATGACATAAAAATATGTGTACAAGAATTTCAAATGGAAAAATTGCTGAATTTTTTGTTTCCATTCTCTAACATAAGTTTGCCTCAACCAATGCAAATGTCATGAATCTTATATACAATGCTCATTACCACAAACATCTGATCCAGTTTGAATTTTGGTGGAGTCACTTTTACTGTTCTGGAGTTATGCCTCTTTACAAATGAAAAAAATGCTGAATTTTTTTGTTTCCATTCTCTAACTTAAGTTTGCATCAACCAAATGTTATGAATCTTGTACTCAAAACAATGCTTATTACCACAAAACTCAGATCAAGTACAAATTTGGGTAGCGTCACTTTTACTATTCTAGAGTTATTTCCCTTTAAAACATTATATGCAGAAGAGGGCATTATGTGTGTCCCATGGACACATTCCCTATTTATTTTTTATAAATCATTGTTCAAAAGCTTCAGTTAGTTTAAAATGCATTTATCACTTCTTTTGCAGGTTTGGATCAAAATGTCTGCGAATATTTAGAGTACTATTGTTGAAAAAGCATGTAGAGCAAAAGCAGGTTAATGTACTTTAAAGTAGTGAAATATAAAATTTTTAGAATTTGAAGGAGAAAACCTAGTTGGAACTTGTAATTTACACATTTTTCTTGTACCTGATTCTGATTTTCCTTAAAGATGAAATTTAGGCAAAGGTCAAATTTATGAAAAGAATGCCCTTGTAAAAATCAAATATTGTTGTTACATGTATGTAGTTTCACACATCTTTGCTAGCCCATGGTTCATACCTGCTCATCTTCACCCTTAGCTGATTAAGTTAGACATGTGATCCATGTAATGAAGAGTAGCAGGTCGGAGCATAACCCTTGGCTAGCGAAGATGAGTTTTACAAGAAGGGCATGATTTATTTTAATCAAGTTCTGTGTAAAAAAATCATTATTTATGGGTCATTTATTTTAAGGACCAATAGCAAAAAAGAATTTTCGATTAGTATATAACATTTTATCTGGTCTAGAGTTGCTTTAACTTAGATTTAGATATTAATGTACATTTTTTTTAAATTTTAGATTGAAGATTTTGCAATGATCTCAGCAAAAGAAGCTAAGGAACTATTGTATAATATGTTTTCCCAGAAATTTATAACCACATCAGTAAGTTTGAAATATAGGAAGCTATTAGAAACATAGAAAACTGTCTATAAACTAAACCCTGCATAAAGAAGAAAATTCTGAAGTTGAACTCTTTTATTGCGACATTAGACATAAAATGAGGAGCTTTTTGTCAACTGATCATGGGTCAATCACAAAATAATGAGCTTCAAAAGTGAGGAAAACAATTTTTATACAACCACAAAAATAATACCGCAATTTTTGCGGTCGTATATTGTTATCAAGTTGTCGTCGTTGTCCTTAGACACTTGGTTTCCGGACAATTACTTTAGTGTAAGTAAATGGAAATCTATGAAATTTAAACACAAGGTTTATGACCACAAAAGGAAGGTTGGGACCGATTTTGGGGGTTATGGTCCTAACAGTTAAGGAATAAGGGGCCAAAAAGAGGCCCAAATAAGCATTTATTTAGTTTCCAGACAATAACTTGTGTTTAAGTGTATTGATCTCTCTGAAATTATACACAAGTTTCTATACCACAAAGGGATGGTTAGGATTGGCTTTGGGGGATATGGCTCAAACCGTTTAGGAATTAGGGGCAAAAAAGGGGGTAAAACAAGGGTTTCCTGGTTACTGTACAATTAAGACAATTTAAAAGCAGTGTAAGGGAGGTAATCCAAAACACATATTGGGCATGCTGCTATCTGAAAAAATTGACTGAGCTGAACTTTTAGTGCTGTTTTAAAATGCAAATGACCATAAAGTAAAGAACTTTTCAACTTTTTTCAAAGAGCTGAATTTACGCAGAATTTAATTGGGCATATAATTTACGCAGAATTTAATTGGGCATATATTGGAATTATTCACCATGCCAATCCATATCATGAATTTTGCAATGATGAACTACAAAGCTAATATAGGCTTTGATTCAGGTGAATTAAGTTTGACTTAAAATATGGTCATTGAGCTTATAAAATGCATGCAAATATTAGGCTAGCTTTAAAATACATACAAACGATTGCCTGGAAGAATTATACATGAAACTGCAAAAAAGAAGGAAATGTTTACTTTAAGTTACATGTTTTTTCTTCATATGGAGTAGAAAATGTTTGATAAAGAGAATACCTGTGATGACCATACCTTGTCAAGGATGTCATGTGAGCAATTGAAGCTCTTTGAAGTCGCTATTAAAAAGAAATGCAACAATATTTGAGATTTCTGAAAATTCTGATAATTTAAATAATACCTACATTGATATTTTATATAAAAAAATATCTGGTTGCAATTAATGTTACGCTTACCTATAGGAGATAGCCAAAACCCCAGATCATGCTCCATCTAGAACATTCTATCTGTTTAAAGTAGATATACATAAACTGGCTCAGCATGTACTAGAAAGATCTTATAAGGTAAGTAAATAAGATATAAGTTAAATATTCAAACCTATTACTTAAGTTTTAGCTCATCTGGCCCACAGGGTTGAGTGAGCTTTTCTCATCACTTGGCATCGGTTGTACATCGTCCGTTATATTACCAAAATCTTCTCTGAAACTACTTGGCCAAATTTAACCAATCTTGGCCACAATCATCATTATGGTATCTTGTTTTTAAAATGTGTCCAATGACCCTGCCTGCAGATCAGCATGGCTAAAAATAAATCATAAGGGGTAAAATACAAATTTGTCTAAAAAAACACTATAAATAGAGAAATCTGACTAGGGTGCAGAAATGTATAGAATGTTGAGATCTACCCAATGTTCATTTACCACAATTGGCCTTGTAAAGTCAAAACTGGTAAATTTTCCGCACCTGGGGAATTTAGGAAAAAAACTTTTTGTCACTTGTTGAATATGTATTGTGGAACTCCAGTAATTTCAAAGGGTGTGTGATCGTTTACGGTATGGGTTTTCCATCATCAAGTAGAAGTTGAAAATGCTTGTAAATGATTCTTGAATGCTTTAAAAGTGTTGAAATAAGACAAAATCACAGGAAAAACAATTGTAAAAATTATGGGGTTGATATTATCTAGAAACAATCTAGAACGTGTAAATCTCAAACATACAATGTATACAGTAAGAGTGTGCAGAAAATCTGTACTTATAGATATCACTTAAGAATACAACTTTGAAATTAAAACAGTCGCTTCCTTTAGTGAAATACTGTCATATATATTCATTACATTAATGTTTGAAGGACCATTGCTAAAACAAAACACATGCAGCAGTATGAAACACCAAAACAGAACAAATAACTGATCACGTTTTGTAGTTTTTTACATTGTTATGCATAAGCTGGTGTCCAGGTGACTTCTTCATTTTTTTTCGTAGCCTTGTGAACTTGTATTTCAAGTGATGCAATGCTAGCGAAAGAAATTAGAAATTTGTAACAAAGTATTTGATTTTGATATGTATCTGTTAATATTGGATTTTGAAATAAAAATTGCATATTAATATGGTTTAGGTAAATTATTATTTTGAAAAATAATATGGGCGCCCTCTACAATTTCAATAACAAACATGGTTGAATGTAAACGGCTTTGGAAATTTGTTTCTGTATCTGTATCTGTATTGATACGTGTAGAATACTATTTTAGCTTTTATTACCTATCAATCTGTATTTTTTGCAAATACCCTTTGTAAGCATGATATATTTGTACAAAAATACAGAAGGTACTGCATATATAAGGTTATTCAAATGTTTAGCCATTCAAAATTAAACAAGGTTTTCAGACAGATTTAAATTTGTGACCTATGACAACCACCAATACTATCTTCCAGGATAACTAAAGATATGTACCACTTTAGGTTGTTATATAATTCAGAAAAAGTGGGAAATTTTAAACTATTAGCTTTTATAGAAACTTTGGGTTCAAGGTCAATTGAATATGATTTAGAAGGGTATGCTTTATTGATCAGTGATTAGAATTATGTAACTAAGACAGGCACTTAATTCTGGGATAGTGGTGTAACAACACAACATAAGAACACACTGTAAATATCTGTCTTCTTTGATTCATGGTCTTTTTAACTTCAAAAGTTTTAAAACAAAAAGAATATCGACGTTAAAGGTTTTTTGTATAGGGGTACTTTCTCTTTGACATATACTGTGGATTTATTTATTTTCGTGGGTACCAAATTTCGTGGATTGAGGAAAATGCGCATTTTGGTGGGTTTTTGATTTCGTGGTTTAGCCAAAGTCTGCATATAACCTGATAGAAAATTTGTAATTTGTTGAACATTTAATTTTGTGGTTCACCTGTACCCACGAAATCCACAGAAATTGGAGTCCAACAAAAAATAATGAATCCACAGTACCCCACATCTCCTTATATACTTTATATTTTACAAGGTAATTTTTTATCTTTCAGAAATTACATAAATTACTACCAAGAGTATTATGCTTTCTACACATTTGTATTTCAATAATTCGTAAGCCAGTGAGAAAATGTGTCAGAAATGGTAAAATGTGTTCACTACAAGAAATAAAAAGATTTTAAATAACATATATACAACCAAGTTTTTGATACTTACCTTTAAACTATCAAAGGTATAAGTATTGCAGTTATCATTTTAAATTTAGTGTTTTATTTGAAGTAAATGTTTTAATTTTTTTGCAGGCAATGTATAATGCAATGTTAAGAAAAGACAGTGAATTGACAGAACATAGGTTAGTTTATATATAGATCTAAGTAAAGACCTGGCATATATTTCCATTATTGAATATAAATTATTTTCATCAGGGGCGGATACAGGATTTTAGGTTAGGGGGGGGGGGGCGCAAACTTAAATTTTCTTGAGGTAAAATTATCGAAATATTATCGAAATATTCTTTATTAAGCTGAGGACAACCCATGCTTTACAAATTTTAGGGGGAGTGCACGCCCGCCATGCCCCCGCCTGAATCCGCCCCTGTTCATGTCATCATTATACATGTTACTCTAATATAAACCACTAGTCAAAGTAAAAAGTAGTGACCATGTGAGATTGGTTGTACATGGAATGGTCAAAGATAAATCAGGATCAATTTTTTTGGATGAAGTGTAATAAGAATGAAAAGGAACAAAGTTAATCAAATTATTTCTTACCTCTTTTTCAGATTTTTATATAAAAGAAATGAGTAGGTTGTGTGAAAACCTTGAAAAAATATTTTTTGTAAATCCATGATTTTAACATATTTGTATGAGTTATATATTCTTTGAGAAAACATTTGCCACAATATCTGATTAAAATGTGATTTAAAGATAAATGCAGATAAGATAAAGATGCTTGCACTCAGAAAAAATTCTTTTAGCTATAGAATGTGTCCAATGTTTCCACAATACAAAAAAATTATTTAGAAATAACTCTGTATGGGTGACAAATATGTTAAATTAGATTCTATTTTCATAGTTCATTATAAGTGAGATAATACTGTGGATGTACCAATTATCAGATATTGTAAAATATCAGCTGCGAGTCACAATATGAAGCTTTTTGTAGAGTGAGCGCAGCGAATGAGTTTAAAAAGGCTTCAAATTGTGTCGAGCAGCTGATTTTTATTATCATACTTTTCTGTGCCTATATCACCCTGTTCAGTTGCTCCCTAAGTCTGTCATAGATTTGTGTTGTTAGAAGAGCATTTAAAAGCGATGTCACAATATGAAAGGAGAAGTTATCAGTGACATCACAATATCAGAGCAGAAAATTTCATGCTTACTTCCTGTAGGACAACCAAAAGTATAAATTTCTAAGCTAGCTATAAAAAAGCTTCTGGGCACATTGTGAGTCCCAGCTGATATTTTTTATATCAGTGTGCAGAAAATATGATGATCTATAGTTTTTCATGTGGTGTTTTATTTTTCCTGGTTTAAGGTGGACCACTAGTTTAAATGTTAACAAAACACATATTTCCTTAAAACATGTATGCAGAATATTTGTTTTAACCTAAAAACTTCAAGTGTCCACTATTTTTTCTACATTCACATGAATTGGTAGCAATGAAAATAAATGAATCCAAAGTATATATTTATATATATCAGTACACATATTTTCTGCAAATATGATACCAAAGCACATTTTCAAAGATATACCCTTAAACTACATTTAAGATACAAATATATTTACAGGAGGTTACTCGATAAGCAAGAGAGGGTAGATGCAATAATTGCCTCCATTGAGCAGGCAGGAGGAGATGATGCACAGAAAGATGAAATAGAACAGACCATTACACCCACAGAGAGGGATCAGATAAACACAGTTAAAAGGACTGTTCAAATGTAGGCATATATTTTTACCTTATACAATGTATTTCAGTCTATATTATCAGACATTTAAAACTAGGAAAAAAGAAGCACATATATTTTTTTTTGTTTTCAAATCTATATTACATCTATGTGTAGATAGGTAGCCAAATCATTGAAGTATTCCAAATATCACTTTTTAGCTCACCATACTCATAGGAAGTATATGTAATATCACTTTTTAGCTCACCTTGATCATAGGAAGTATATGTTATATCACTTTTTAGCTCACCTGGCTCATTGATAATTTCTACAGGAAAAAAAAAATCAATAAATTGTATGATTGTTAGTACAAAGTGAGTTTCCTACTGTGTATATAAAAAATGATTCCTATGATAATGCAGTTCAATATTTTATTTATTTCAATATTTTATTTACATTTTACCTTATGCTTACAATTTATACACAATACAATTTAAAAATATACATTATTTTTCTATACATAAGCCAAGCTGTACAGATTTATGTGAGATGTTAACAACTAAAACAACATGTATTTACATTAAGAATAAAACTTCAATGATAAAAATATACAGCATAATTGTGATATTATTTACAATGATATTTGCAAGTAATGTCTGAAAAAAAAATTTATACATAGGGATCCAATACTTTTAACTGTCAAATATATATTAAATTAAACTCCATATTTTGATAGACCATAAAATTGAGAATGGAAATGGGGAATATGTCAAAGAGACAACAACCCGGCCAAAGAGCAGATAACAGCCGAAGGCCACTAATAGGTCTTCAACGCAGAGAGAAAATCCCGCATAATACTTAGATATTATTGATCAAAACATTTAGTCTTGTATTTTAAACATTACATAGAAATATGTCATGTTTGTGTTTATAATTTAAATTTAAAAAAACTCCATTCCCAGCTATATTGCATTCACCTTGTTTGTCCTTTTGCTCGTCAGTTTGTCAATTTATCGAGCAATATGAAATAGAACAGACAATAATAACCACCGAGATAGATAACAAACTAAGAAGGTTTGAGATAAAAGTGATGATTCAAGTATTAGCTGTCTTTTTTATTTAGATAAGTATTTTTAAAAACCATGTACATGTTTTCTTTTTTTTATTACAGGTTGGAAACCAGTGAGATTCAGATTGATGACACTATGTTTGTATTAGAAATGTACCTATTTTATGCAAATCAAGACAGACTATTAAAATGTACACATAAGAAAAAATAAATTTAGTATCTGATTTGTATTTGCTTTTAAAGAAAGAACACATGGCAACGAAGAAACATAATAAATTTTACCATAATTTTGAAAAACTGTTTAGGGATTTTCCATTAAAACATCTATAATATCAAAGGAAGGCACTTTGAAAATGGGGTAACAATTTATACAGGCAATTTTACAATTCTCCAAATAGTCTTTAACACCCACCCATAGTTGCGATTTTCAAGTTCCCATCATGAGATCCATGTTTAATTTTATGTAATAATTCTTACCATGGAAGAAAAAGAACAGGTCACAGAATTGAATTGAAATTAGCAATGATTTTTAGCTCTCATATCCTGAAGGCCATGTGAGCTTTAAAATGTCATCACTTTGCATCTGTGGTCCTTTCGTCTGTTGTGTGAAAACTTTTCTTTAAAAATCTTTTCCTCTGAAACTACTTCATGGATTGAAACATGGCTACAATTTCTAAAAATATTAAACCGGGGTCAAACTACAGTTTGGCTAATATCTCTAAAGCAATTAAAGAAAAACTGATAGGGTAAAAATGGTCAGCATAATAAGTCCTATCCTATTCAGAAAACTTTGGAAAAATCTGTCCACATGTTTTGGAGTTTATCGCCACTGAAATATTAATTTTTTAACCTTTTGGGGCATTTCCTTACCTTTGTTTCAAAAACTTTAGGAGCTAGGTTAAAAGTATAAATTGCATGAATTATAAATGCTCAGCATGACAAGATGAATCAACTTTATAAATTGAAAAAAAATTGTGTCAATCTGTTTTAAAGTTATTGTCCATGAAATGTTGATTTTTACTAGTTTTTTTTGCAATTTGGCTGTTATATAAACAACTATAGGCATTATGTTTACATGTAAATTACAAAAATTATCAGCAACTCGAAGAGTAACAATGAAACATGCATATGAAAGTCGTTATTAGAGCTGTTGATTGTTTTCACCAGGCGAGATATACAGGCACACATGTGTGCCTCTTTGTACCACGTGAAAATAAACAAAAAAGTTAAGAAGTCATTTCCCCAGAATCTTGCATTGGTCATTTATACAGAAATGCAGACTAAGCTATAATAAAGTTATCACAAAATGGGATGCTAATCTGTCAGCAGCTATGACAATATAAACTATCTGTATCAAGCTTTAAATATTAGAAGGAAAATTAGTTTGATAATCCATTTCTTGTATACACACTCTCTCATAATACAGATGCTGTATGGTCTTTTCCATTTGGCATGCCTGGCTCAGCTGTCTTTAACCTTATATTCATGATTTTTATGACTGCATAATAAAACTATATACTTGATTGTGTGATCCTGTTGGACAATCATGTTTATTATAATAGATTGTAAAAATAGTTATTGCAATCCAATTAGTTATAGAAACTGACTTCAATGGGGAATGATTTTATATTTTGTCTCCAGTTTCATATGTTGAGTTGTTGCAGGTAAGCAATTTTTACATTTGCCATGCAGCCACTTCCCGTTTGTTGATAGTTTTAAATTTGCACTCATTGTACAATGAAAATTTGTCATCAAAGTTTTCTTGGCTTTAATGAAAGGGAATGATCAGTTATGTTTCAGTATAATGCCTTGGTGAAGCCTCAGGGTTGACTGATGTATAGAAATGTGATCATCCATTGACAGCTGTTTGGCAGTAAAATCTATGTTAAAAGGGAACATCTGGTTGTGCAAGATGTATAAATACACAGACACATCCAGTCTGAAATTGGGACCTTTAATTGGATGTGTCATGTAGGGAAAGTGCTACCCTCTCTGCACATTTAAATATACTTGAACAACTCTTTAAGGTTGCATAGTGTGAGTCATTATTTCCGCCCTTATCAAACATTAATTTTTTATAGTACCAGTCAAGATTCCTACCTTTCATCTCGGTCTACCCACTTAGCAGAATCTGCATTAACTGTTAATTTGTTCTCATCCTGAATATACATGAAATATTTGCCAAAGTATCACTGGCATCTTTGCCTCCGCATGTGTTCCCAAACCTGTTTTCAGAAAAAATCTGCCATTTATTTTAGTGGACAGATGCATGTTTAATTTTATGCAGTTACTGTCTTTAGGTGAGGTTAATGTGTGGATTTATTGACTTGACTAAAGTCAATTACACCACATATTAACCGAAAAAAATGACAGTAATTGTTTTATTCCATATTTTGAGAGCGAAAAAATGTATTCAATGACAATTATTTCTGTATCAAAACGAATTGTATATCAAACATTTTACCATAGTTATACATGTAAAAGCATGTGACACTAAGCACTTTTCTTCGGGTGAATATATAGATATATATATAGATTCTACAACTGTCTCGAGTGTGATACGACATTTGTCCACTCGAGACAGTTAAAATTTTAATTTCAGACTCGCCGAGCGTTGTTTTATATATAGAAAGTCCCTGTCTTAGAGTGGGAAAATATCGTATTGAACGATATTTAGTGTTATAATCTGTTTCATGAACTCATGTATTCCGCTTTAAATTGATGTGATCACTACATCGTGTCTTATTACCTTTAATCAAAATTTTAGCCTGAAGTCTGTTGAACTGTCCAGTATTTTTAGTGTTATTCTTTTAATGTAATGTAAGGTAAGTTAACCATAGACAATTTTGCTTGTATGATGCAAACATTTTAGCTCAACTGGCCCAAAAGATCAAGTGAACTATTCTTGTCACTTGGCGTCCGCAGTCGTCGTTCGTCATTAGATAACTTTTACTGAAATCTTTTCTGAAACTACTAGGCCAATTTGAACCAAACTGCTATAGATGATATGGGCATAAATGTTCAGAATGTTTGTCATATGACATCTTACAGGAGGTTTTGCCCTTTAATGACAAATTTTACCAATGTTTGGAAAGATTGAAACTTGTTCCAATTCTTTCCTGAGGCACCGGCCTCCTAAACAGAAAGTAGCAAGAATATTATATAGTAAATCTATCCACACTGAAAAATAGTTCCCAATAATTCCCATGTCTGTGTACATATGAACTGTGAAAGTTTTAGGTAATATCTTTATAGCAGTTCATTCAAGTATGTATTTTTAAGTTTTGTCAATCTGCTGGCTAGTTTGGTCATTTTTAGTAGATAAGAGTACTGATACAATACCAGTTTAATTGACATCTGTCATTATCAACAAACAATCATGAAACAAGGTGGGTCCTTTATTGGAATGTTCAACCCTCCTATATGCCAATGATATTGATCAAATGACTTATTTACTTCATTCTTACATAATTCAGCAGATACATAGCTCAATACACAATTGTATGATGTTTGATTTATAGAAATGATATATTTAATTATTTACTTATATCTTTTGATCTACACTACATAAAATGATTGTTTAAATAAAATTATCATATATACAAGGATTAAAGTTTTGTAAGCCAGGTGCGTGTTTCGTCTACAGATGACTCATCAATGATGCTCGAATCAAAAAAGTTAAAAAGTCCAAATTAAGTACAAGTTGAAAATCATTGAGGACCCAAAATTCCGGAAAGTTTTGCCAAATAAAGCTAAGGTTATCTATTCCTGGGGTAGAAAATCCTTAGTATTTCGAAAAAATTAAAAGCATTATGTAAACAGTTAACTTATAATTATGGCCCATATACAGTAATTCATGTCAACACTGAAGTGCTGACTACTGGGCTGGTAAATTATGTCTGAAAGATTAAAAGTTGAGGATTATCAATATCTGTTTTTTTTCAAATAAAAATATCTGGTTTTTTTTTCAAATAAAAAGTCAATATGTTTAATCTGTATATATAAAGATATTCAAGTGGGGTATATAAATACCAGCTAAATCAGTCCAATAACCATCTATTATCAATCAATAATTTAAGTTACAATCATCAGTGAATGTTCTGAAGCAATATGTAAAATTTGGAAACTCTAAACTTGAGCAAACCAATCTTTTTGTGTGTTTTCTCTCCATCAAATATCTGTTATCAATATAAGATTTCATATTTGAATACAGAAAGCAGTGAATGTTTTGCAATGAAGAATGAATTAGTTTCTTAATTTCTTCATGACAAAGAAGTACATTTTCAATGGCTTTATCTGGAAAATATGAAATTACAATAAATTAAAAGTGCACTCCACCATCATTTGAAAATCATCTTTCCATCCAAATTGGATATTAATGACATATTAAGAGAATCTGCACCTAATACATGTTCTAAATTTGCAATGTTAAAAGAATATACCTCAAAAATGAAAAATTCTCCATCTTTTGGCAATAGAAAAAAAAACAACTTTATGCATACATGATGCAAGTTTCTGAAATGAAAATTCCTGTATACCTCCCTTCAACTGTACATCTTCAGTGGCATTTAATTGTTTGCAAAACCAACAAGCAACAACTACAGGTGAAAAAAAGGTATACCTATGTTTCAACTTACAAAATTCCCCAAAACAACCTTTTCATGTAAATTTTGGGAGACAAATTTCTTAGTTTCAAGTCAATCTATTGGTTCCCTGTACATGTCCTACAATGATAATTGATAAATTTTATTAGACAATCTTTATAATAATGGTACTTTCTGCTGTTTCTAAAGATGAAAACACAAAACATGCAACGGGTAACATTTTTATATTAACATATATATATATATATATATCATGTAATTTTAGTTCTCAGGAACTTTTATAATATACTATTTTGTTCCATGCGGAACAAATATACAGTCACAGGATGTAACCTTCTAACTTCACTAATGAGTGTGCCACAATGCATACATTTTCCTTTGAAAGTATTTCCATTTTGAAAATCATCTGGAACAGTAAAATGTTCCAGTACACTCTTGGAGTTCATTTTGACATCTGATAAAAAGTTTTCATTCACCATTCATATATAGTGAACAATTTTTGAAAGTTAGATTTTGTCATATGTATATTTCCTTCAGGAGTTACATGTACCCAGAGGTATATTTATCTCTCTATAATTGGCTTAACACCTGTTTAACATGCAAACATGACTGTTGTTAAAACAGTCATTATATAGTTTATAATAAAACAAATAGCCAGAGGTTATATTTATTGATTGACTATGTCCTTTAAAGATGATAATTTTAAATCAATGTGCAGCAATATCTATCTGAATATACATGTAGGTAACACGCTAATTAAGGTATAAGACAGTGACTTACTAACCCAAATTATGACATATTCTACAATCTTTATTTTTCTTCTTTTTTATTTTTTGTTCATTCAAAACAAAAACAAAAAGAAACTCCCGTGGTATTACAGAAAGTGTACTGTGTAGGCTAACTACATTATCTAAGGTCATGGCTTTTCGTCATTTTTTTGAGAAAACACAAGATTCAATCTTTCTGATCCCATACTTCAAATTTAATTGAGTTGTATTTGAAAAGTAATTGTCAATTACAGTAAATTTTGGCCATACAATTCATTACTTTCAATTACTTGTAATTGGAAAAATACACATTACATTCAATTACTTGAGAAATTGTAATTAATTATGGTCAATTACAATTACATATTTCGATTACCCCATGTCTGATATACATTTATAAAATTGCCATTTAAAGAATTTTCAAATGCAAATTAAGGTACAACTGCTACTGACATTTATCTCATTAAATATTCTCTGAAAAAATGCTTATCTTTTTAAAAAGGACTGCAATAAAAATGCAATTGTCTGCAATAGCACTATATCAAGGGATTTTTACACATCATATCTAAATATGGTTTAAAACTATTCAAACTACTCTTCCAATCTTCATCAGTGATTTCGATCATTTTGATTTTCCTTTTGCCTATTATTTTGAAAACTATAATAGAGAAAAACTTTAACAAGCCAAAATGACCAGCAAGACAAGATCTACAGATAAGTCATATGGCCATATTCGTTAGACGACTCCTTATTTGAGTTGTTGCCCTTTAATGGCGATTTTTCCATTTTTTTTTGCGTTTTTGTCTGTTATCTTGAACATAATAATAGAAAAATACACATAAGACACATTAAATAGCAAAAATGATCAGCAAGACAAGATCTACAAAGTTAGTGAGTATAAAGGCCAAAATCGTCAGTCAACTCTTTAATAGAGTTCTTGATCTTTCATTAAGATTTTTACCATTTTTTAAGATTTTGCCTAATATCTTGAAAAATATACAAGGTCTACAAATAAGTAAAATTTTGCTGAAATCGTTAGAAGACTCTCTATAGCAGTGATTGCTCTTAAATGTCGATCTGTTTTACCTTTTTTTTTGTGTTTTGGGCAAAAACTAAAGAAGATGGGGAGAAACTGTTAACCAAAAAAAAAAAAATATCAGCAATGCCAGATCAACAAAAAAGACATTTTTGTCTTGAACTCTATTCTAATAGAAAAGAAAGGATATGGGGTATCCATCCATGACACAAAATCAGTACATGCTCAACAAAAACACAAAAAAACAAAAGGGAGGGGGTTAAATATCAATGTTAACAACACGAAATATGTTCTATTTGAAAACTACTAAAACATTGTAACACCTGAGTACTTGTTTTTAAATTCATCTACCTTTGGGCCAGATTTTAAGACGCGTATCCAATTCCACTATCTTTTGAAAATTGTATTATTTTACTGGCAGTATTTCATTTTGTAAACAGAATCAAAACCCTCAAACCAAAATGAAAGATTAGCTTGTGTTCTGAATTTTGCGTCTGTCCTTTGTACGTTTTTCTTGACTTCATTTTCATGGTTCAGTGCCTGCGTAAAAAACTGCCTCTTATCACATGAGTTTATCACTTATTATGAAAGAGAGGTGGAAGTTACCAAAGGGATACGGACAATGCCATGGTAGAAATTAAATAACTATGCAGAAACAAACAACAGTCTACAAAACACAACAGAGAAAACTAAAACATGAGCAACAGGCACCACACCAAACATTGGGTGATTTCAGGTGCAATAGATGGGTAAACAGGTCCTGTTCCACATGTGGCACCCCCTTTGATGCTCATGTAAGTAAAAAATTCTGTGATAAGTTTCATTCGAGGAAAAGATGACCATGACCTCACTTCATAATCTGTGATGAACGTTAAGTTTTCATGGTCAAATCCAATTCTGAATTATTATACTTTAAGCAACGGTTATTTTGTCTATATAATGACTAAGATGTGCATGTAAATTTTGACAGAAATAATTTTTAATTTCAATTCTAACTATTAGTCCAATGTACATATCTATAATGATAATTGATAAACTTAATTAGGCAATATTCAATTTGGTAATATCTGCTGTTTCTTAACATATCATTATTTTTATAACATAACGTTTTTTATTAAGATATATATACATATATAAAATTGCTATTTAAATGAATTTTCAAATGCAATACTTCGGTTCTGACATGATTTATAACAAACCTTTCTAAATTTATCAGTTTATAAATTTTTAAATTATAAAGAAACTAAGGTGTCAACTCCCTCAGGCAAAATTGATCTTAGATGGATTTGGCTATTTTTTTAGGTTCTTTTTGGTAATATAGCTCCAACTGTTTTGGTTCTTATACATCATTGGCTTTCAAATATTCGGCTTTGAGCGTAGATAGATAGATACTTTTATTCGCAAAAATGATCAGCAAGACACGATTTTCAAAATAATTGAGTATAATGGCCAAAATCGCCAGTCACTCCATGATGGATTTCTTGCTCTTTATTGACAATTTTTACCATTTTTTTAGGTTTTGTCTTTTATCTTGAAAACTATAAAAGAAAGACAAAAAATATCAGCAAGACAAGGTCTACAAATAAGTCAAATTTTGCTGAAATTGTCCTAAAAGGAGTAATTACACTCGAATGTCGATTTGTCTTACCTTTTTTTTTGTGTTTTTGGCAAAAACTAAAGAAGAAAGAGAAAGACTGTAAACATGGTAAACAGAAAAAAATTGATCAGTAATGACCAGATAAAAAAAAGAGATTTTTGTCTTGAATTCTATTCAAATAGAAAAGAAAGGATATAACCCAAACAGAAAAATAAATGAACAAATTGCATTCAAATCGTATTCAAATCTCTTTCAAATCGTAATTCTGCAATTTGTTAGTACCATTTGCTTGCGATTCTTTAAATAAATCATAAACAAATCAGAATTCGCCAAATTCCCAAAACTGATTTCTTTGTGATTTCTTTCAAATGTATGATTTGTTAGCAATTTGTTTCTGTTTTTGTGTGATTTCTTTATGATTTGTTTACTTAGAATATCGTATGAAATGATTTCAAAAAGATTTGTTAACTTTATTCGCTAAAATTGTGTGATTTCGTTATGATTTGTTTACTTGGAATATCATAGGAAATGATATGAAAATGATTTGTTAACTTTATTAGCTATCATGGTGTGATTCATTGATGATTTGCTACAATGAAAACAATGTTATTGCATTCAAATTTTCTGGGTTTGTCTTTATCTCTGACTTCCGGTTGAGGTCAAATTCAAATTTCAAATACTGTTCTACATTAACTGAACAAAGAAGGTTGCAAGATGAAGAGTAAGATATACTATCAATGATGACAGTGGTAAGTATATTAGTCATTAACTTATTGTTTCGGGAATTCAATTGTAAGTCAACTATTCAAACATGTCAAAGGTGTTAAACTTTTATATTCGGAAACTGTGCATTTCAATATCTCGTTATGTGTACTGTCTGGATAAATTTTCAAAAAAAAAATGTGTAAAAGACATGTAAACAGAACGAGACGAGCAATTAAAGAGTAGCTTCCCGAGTCAGCAGACAATATGCACTTGCAAGTTTTATGTTTAAATTTTTCATGATGTTGACTGGTCAGGTATAGAGCTGTAGCAGATTTGGACCCAGACTAAGACCCATCGCCTACTAGTATTCGACATCCTTCTAGTAAACGTGGTTGCCCATGTTGTCAAATCTCGATAGATTAAAATTCTGGAGAAGTGAGAGAAACTTTTCACAGAGGGAACAATTTCTCCCTCATGACAACCCGAAATAATAATCCCTTAACAATCAGAGGAGTAGCTAAGGTAAAATAAAGACAAGTGCACTTCAAAGTTTGGGGGTCTCAGGGGCAGAACAGATTTTTGATCCAGATGTAAATGATTTAATCTGTGAATCGATGATGATGTCAATTAATTGACGATTTGCTTGTGATTTGCTTAATGTAGGAATATGATTTACTTCTGATTTGTTAAAGATTTGATAACGATTTGTTTATAATTTCTTCATAATTTGAAAACAATTTGTTTGCGATTTGCTTGAGGTAGGAATATGATTTACCTCTGATTTGTTAAAGATTTGTTAACAATTTCTTTATAATTTCTTTACAATTTGAAACAAATTTGTTTGTGATTTGCTTAAAGTAGGAAAGCAATATCCTCTGATTTGTTAATGATTTCAATACAATTTCTTGACAATTTGTTTATGATTTGCTTATGAATTGGAAGCAATTTGTTTGTGATTTGTTGTTGTGATTTGTTAGCTCATTTGCATGTGAAATTTTATCACTTTCAAATCATAAAGAAATCATATGATTTGGTTATCATTTGTTACCATGATTTGTTCCTCACTTTTTTGTTTGTTTGGGAAGGTATCCATCCATAACACAAAATTAGTACATGCACACAAAAAACACAAAAAGCAAACGGACCAGAATTTTGTCTAAAACATGTTTTCTGTTACTTGATTTTATTTTATGTAATCTCGAATAATTGATGATTTTATTGTCATGTCAAATGTCAAATGTATGTAAAATTTGTAAACCATATAAAATGTATGAGGTGGATGCGTTATAAAAGGGCTGATTATCAAAATTGGAAAAAGGAACGGAGGCCAGTTTACCACTGGGGACTTAAACTTTAGGCATGAATGTCACGGTTTAATCTAGGACTAATATTAGTATAATAGCCCAAGGTTTAAATTGTATGTGCAGAGACATACAAAACATGTCTATATATCTCTGCTTTGTGCTAGTTCATATCATAGGCGGCCCTAGTGGCATATAAGCCTCCATTTAAATAGATGGCTTCGCATGAAAGATTTAAATACCTGACGGAAATTCAAACTATCCTCCTTTCACTTTCAGATATTTAAATATTGAAACAATATGCCTGGTAATAAATGAAAATATTTAATTAGACTAACAAAATAATAAGATAAATAAGACAAAGAGGTGTCGTTTAAAGCAATAGCTGATTGATCTTTAACGTTTTGACAAAATGAATATAAAAACAAAACCAGTATCATATTATTTATATAATTCTTTACATCAACGGGAAGTAACCATAGCTCTTATTTTAAATACCTCTTATTTTTGAATACCGTCATGACAATATATGTAACACACTATGTAAACGGTGTCTATGATTTTCGGTGAAGTGTTACTTCCATTATGCAACACCAAATGAAAACAGTACATTCAGTTTGGTATGTTTTTGGTTTTTTTTATATATAGATTCTTCACTTTTTAATAACATGATAAATTACAGAATGAATTTTGCATACATCAATTGCATATTTACAAAAAATAAAAATACAATTTAAAAGAATTTGAGTTTATTGTCTGAACATTCGGTGGCGTTCCCAGATTTTTGAAAATTTAGTTAGGAATATTGTTACAATTGACACAGTTTGGATCAAAACCCTCTTCAAACTCACACACATTTGATAGAAAACAAGCACGATCCTTGATATTGTTGTAATGATAATATATAGCCAGTTTAGATTGCAAGTGTAGCTGTGACGTCGTGTTGCAGTTGCATATTACAACATCAACTATCAGTTTCCATATCCTAGGGTGATCATATTGGTCTTATATTTCAACTTTACCATATCCTCACCCGCAAACTTTGTTTGAAACTATTAGTCGATGTATACATTTTGTCTGTCCTTTGACGAAAAACAGTAGATAATTCTTGTAAATTGTCATTCTCAGACAAAATATCCTCAATTCTGGATAAGCACACATGGTTGTATTGTGTTTGCATGAGAAAAATATTTCCTCTTGCAAACAACTTAGCGGAATTGTGTACCAGACTGCAGGTAAATCCAATGTCATCAATAGCTTTCATACAGGCATCCAAAGTCTCATCCATTTGATGCAAACTATTATGGACAACACTTATCGCTAAGGTTGAAATCGCTTATCTTATGCCTTACATTATCTGAACTTTGTAGTCTTACTACATCTAAAAACAGAAGATACAAATATTGGTTTGGGGGATAAATTTTGTCTTGGATAATTTTGAAAAAAAACTTTTATAGTTTCAAGCTGCTCGTTTTCCTTCAATAAATTATGACCTCTTGTAAGAGTTCGATAATAATTTGCAAATCATCATCAAAAGTCATATCATCCTCGTTATCAACATCTTCATTATTAGATGTATAGACATCAAGCTTATCAATATATTTTAGATTATTGTCAGAATCTGGAAAACTTTTAAAGAGTTTCTGTTTAGATAGTGGTGATGATATGTTATTTTGTTAAATTTGTTTTATGAGCTTGACTATCTGTTGACTGATGCATTTGTAATTACTTTTCCATTGATATCAATGAATATCTGTTTCCCATATATTTCAACTTCACATTATTTCAAGTTCGATTGCCATAATGACCGGTGGTTGGCGATAATTCAACTTTTTTGCATATCAACTCTTTATTTCCATGATGGGCTATGGTATACCCCCAGCATGTCTAAACGTGTCAATGACCACTCATCGCAGCAATAGCAACTGATCAGAATAGGTTCATCGCACAGCGGATGACAACACATACATTTGAAAAGCATGAAGAAAATAAAAAGGTACAATGAATGCCAACAGTCACAAAAATGAGATTCTTCGTAAAACTAATAAAGGTCAAATCAGACCATCCTCATATACTGTCTCAATTTAAAGGCCTAAAATAACATTGCATTTTTTTAGCATGAAGTCACAGCTTAATCGCTTTGTACAAGAAGTCACAGTACACTGGACTGAAATGAACGCGATAAAACAGCACATTTGCAGACTTACCAGACTATGTACATTGTATATTCATTACATGTAAACGTCAGTGGCGTAGCTGCAGCGTGGCATTGTTAGCAAGAGCTAACAAATAATTTTAGCAATTTTGTTTTTTATTCAATAAGAATTTTACAATAATCGTTGAGACCTCAAGCTTAAATGTGGCAAAATGGAAGTCACAGTACACCGAGAACGCGAAGGCACATTTCATAGAGGACACTGTTTGCATAGTGTGCTTAACCTGTCAATATTGTCCCTATGTAGAACAACTAAAGTTCTGTACGCAGGGAAAGAGGGATTACAGAAATACTGTGACACTGTTTACTCGCGTAGTAGCATTAACCATATGTGGATTCTTAAGAACTCAAAAGGACTTTTGGAACATTAAGAATCTATGTCATTTTCTGAAATAATTCTATCAAAACCTCCGATTTTTTTCACCATTTAAACCTGCATACCACATGAAAAATTAAAAAAACTCGTCCAAAAGAAATAATCCACTATGATTTCTTCTATGAAAATGGTACCATACGCTACCAATGTATTGTTTTGGAATATAGTTCTATATATTTTGTTAAAATTGAGCCAGAAAATAAAACATGCTACACCGAAGAACAAGTGATTAGTATGCCTGAGTTTCTCATTGACAACATAACTGTTGAATTTAGAGGTAGAATTATCCAGCAGATGTCAGCATTCCTATGGGAATCAACTGTTCACCTCTCCTGACCGACCTTTTCTTATTTTGATATTAGTCGGAGTTCCTTCAGACACTTTTCAAAACAAGAAGAACAAAGAAGCTTTATTATTTAATTTCACATGTAAGTATAATGATGATGTTCTTTCCATTAACAATCCAAACTTTTCTGATTGGGTCCCTTTATAATATATCCTCCAGGACTAGAGATTAAAGAAACCACAGGTACAGCTTCCTCCCGCGGCATCATTTCTAGGCATTTATCTCGAATTTGGCAACAGCGGTCATCTCAGTCCCTGAAATCTATGAAAAACGAGACGATTTCAATTTTGAAATTATAAATTTTCCTAACCTTAGCAGCAATATACCAACTTCACCCGCGTATTGAGTATCCATTTCTCAACTCATACGATATTCATGAGCTTGCAGCTTCTCAGACTTTGTAAAACGTCATCGGAGTCTGAATGAAAAAAATAATGACCCAGGGTTGTGTCAAACAATGTCGTCCTTTTTCTCAAAAAGTTAATCGGAAAGTACCAAGACCTTTAGATAAATATTCAGTGTCTTCTATAAAAATAATACAAGATGGACTTGAGTTATAGATTCTAGGTGCTGAAGTTGCGTATCTTCGTGCTGTTATGTTTCTCTTGGTCGTATTATTTTTGACGTGACTCAGTATTTATACATTCCGCCATTGGATTTTAGACTCATTCCTGGTGCAGGTGGGTCCTGGGTGCGATTCGGACACAAAGGGTTTTTACAGTGTTTTTTCTATTTTGTTTACCCTTGTATTTATATTTACTTGATTTTCACTTCATCGAGAAAGTGTATATACTATATACAATATGTACTGTAAACGACAAAAACTTTTTTGTTGACGTCATTGTCAAATTTAAAATTTACCATCTACCACACCTTTTTTGTAGGCGGCTTTGTTAGATTAATTTGTATGGTTGTTTGAATTTTTTTGTCAGTTGTGTCGTATGCCTGTGATGTATGTTTACACAGTTTAGGCTGCTGGATCCCAATTATTGTCACATTAACCTAGTTTTATGTCTGTTTAAGTTGATCACCCAATTTTGTCAATAAACAACGGTCATACAAGTGGGAGGTTTATTTAGCTATAAACTCAGCTTTAACCTGGGACATAATATATTGACATAATAGTTTAACCAACCATTTTCTTCGGGAAATGTATGTACCAAATCAGGAATATGGCAGTTGTTTTTGTCTTGTTCCGTTGATTGATAGCGTTTGATTTTGTAAGTTTTTATGGGTTTCCTTTTTTTAATTTGTCTTGGAGTTCGGTATTTTGTTCTACTTTTTTTTGCTTCCCTTTGTACATTAACCGATTTTAGATTGAAAATAAATGTCATGTTTGCCTTATTCATTAAATTAAGATAAATAAAGCTAGAAACTACAAGATTGATTATTCAAGATCACAGGAAGTTGAAAGTATAATTTAAATGCTTGATAAAATTTTGCATACACTGTTTAAAGTTTTGTCTTTTATTGTAGTTCGCAATAAGAATACTTAAATTAATTGGGAAAACAATGATGGATCATGCAAAGTAAAATGGAATAATTTGAACTTAGAGCAAGAAGTTTGCTTATATTTCGTTTTAAAATTAAGACTGTAAGATTTGTTGTTGAATTCAAATATTATTGTTTGATAACCACCATGCATCTAATATAACTTACACAATTATTTTATGATCGATGTAAAACGATAGATTTCAGTAATTTACGAAAGGCATATACAGAATGTGGCGGGGTTAAACATTGTAGCCATACAATTCTTGAGGGGGTGTTCATTAAATTTTTCATTACTCGTATTAAAGTTTATATTAGAATACCACCTTACATTTTACCTGACACACAATTTACGAGCCAAATATCTTGTAAACTATCTAATCTAAGACACAAACTCGTCAGAGTTTGTTTGTTTTGTTATTTTAGGCAAGGACATATTTGACTTATAATCCTTGGTTTAGGTTAATGTCAATAAAACCACTCCAAATTTGTCTTAAGAAGAGGAATGTGACGTATGCCTTCGTTGGGTTTACTATATATGAGTGGGAAAATATTACGTCAGAAGAAATTGCTCAACTAGAAGAGAACAGTTAAATCCAATATATTTATAAAGGCTGTGAAAAACTCAGAAATAATCATAAAAATCTAAGTCAGAAATCTTATACTCAGGCAAACTCCGAAACAGCGGTGACGTTGCTTCGCTAATTATTTCCTATCGATAAAGTCAACGTAGCGTAGCAAAGAGAACGTTACCACAGTTTCGGAGTTTGATAATCAGGAACTAGCTACTAGTTTAAACTCTGAAATCAATGATGGTGCAAGTTGTTGTTAGAAGAATACAAACCCGACATAATGGTATCATTACTACTGGTGGTAATTCACTACTGGTATTACAGACAAGATTGATAATTGTATGCTATCTCCAACTGCATAAGTAACAAAAAGTATCCCTCTGCCTGTGGATATATATCATTCTCAGTCAAAGATAGAAGTCATGTGAGGGTGCAGCCACAAAATCAGACAAGATCGTTTCTGATTAATATACTGAAATTGCCTAATTTTAAGCTTTATTTTGACCATGATAAATGGCTATATATATAAATGGCACTCCATAAGGAGATACCATTATTTTTTGGTCAATATTTTTCACAGAGAGTAGTTGTTATGAAGGTAGCATGTATGCAAAATTTCAGGTCAATATCACTGCATTGCAATTGGCGCATATTGCATGGTTTTCTGGCAGATTGGCTCTTAATAATATTAAAGCTCAAGCTTAAAAACTGTAACAAACAATAAACTGTTAATAATATTAAAGCTCAAGCTTAAAAACTGTTACAAACAATAAATTCTGCAAGAATAATTCCAGCGTAAAAATCTTAAGTACAACATCCTGTCATTTGTCCAGATAATCAACAAATGTAGCTTTTGAACCAGTTCATAAATACAGCTTTGTTAAATTCAATGCCATATTTCGAAAATTTGCATTGAAAAAAGACCATTGATGTCCCATCCAAACAATAAAATTACATATTTGTATAATAATTCTGAGCATTCAAAAATTATTTCATCAAAGTGGCAGAGAAGAAGGTTTTAATGATCTTTTGTCTTATTTCTATCTTTACAAATGGCGACCATCTTGGATCTCCAATCGGCACCAAAATTATGAAGGAACATTTCTTCAAAGTAGAAGTTCATTTGGTAAAGCTATTCCAACAAAAAGTGTTGTGCGAGTGTAGATTATCCTTTGCCATTTGTTCAAAATGTAAGATTGCACTAGTTGATTACATTGCTATTATTGTCTAATATTTTCTTTCCTACAGTGTATGATTAAAGTTTAGTATATTGTACCAAGGATGTTGACACAGTAAAACATCTCCCATCTTTGCAGATATGATCCTTATGACTTCAGAATTGCCGATTAATTGATTGTTGGTGTTTAACACCACTTTAAACTCTCTAGGCTATACAATGGCGGCAAGTTTTATTGGTGAAGGAAGCTGAGTACCATGAGATAACAGTGTTGACAGACTTGTTAGTGATCACTGTAAATGAACTGCTCAGACCACTCAGCCCCTAGGGTTGTGGGTTTGCTGTGAAAAATATCTCCTCTTGCAAACAATTTATCGGAATTGTGTACCAAGCTTGCAGGCTTATCCAATGTAATAAATAGATTCCATACAGTCATCCAAAATCTCATTGATACAATTTGGTATTGACAACACTTATCGCTGAGGCATATAAAGAATATCTCCTGTTGAAATCGCTTATCTCTTTTAGCTCCCTTAAAGCTAAGGATGTTTTTACTTTTATTTGTCGTGAATACAAATTCACTTGTCTTCAAAACCAAAGAGATCTACACCGTCACAAATTGATGTAGAGGATATGTTCAGTTTTTGTCGTCTACACAAATCTTGTAACTTTTCAGCCTATCATTCATAGAAAATATTTCAAGCAGATGTAAATATACTGCTCAGACCACTCAGTCCCTAGAGTTACCGACATTCATGGATACTAGTAAACGACTTTCATTTTTTTTTAACGTTCATACTAAAAACCACACAATAAAAAATGATTTCATGAACAAATGACCAAATGAAGGATTTTTCTTATAAAATCCTTGGCCCAATTGAAATCTCAGACAGACTGCTATTCACAGATCACTGTAGTCTATCTCAGAGCACAGAACCCCCACGAGTGACGGGAGAAAACAAAATATGGTCACTTGGTCGTCTTCTGACCGTCAGTAAAGCTCTTACCTAAAATGGGTCGTCCGTTTGGCTGTACGGGATGTACAAGTACACAGCCAGAATGGGGACGTTAAATCTGCTGTCTCGTGTTAATAGAGTACCACTCTCCCTGCATGTTAAGAACCCTTGCAGCAACTCTTTGAGGGGTCCGTAGGTGGCTTGTTTCAAATTTCTCTCCCTATCCAATATATCTTCTATTTACAGTGGCAGTCCTAATTTCCCCGACCTTTATAGCGGATGGCCTCTATAACAGGATCTACCTATTGTATTTATTGTTAATTTGTTCTAGTCCTGAACATACATGAAATATATCAATCAGACCACAGAACACCCTTAAACAAAACAGGTTGTCTGTTACGTCTACCCTACCTTCAAAATACATAACTTAACCCCAGTGACAAACTATAGTGGAGTGACATTAACCATAACATTTCATTTTAATGCACGTACC
This sequence comes from Mytilus californianus, assembly GCF_021869535.1. Taxonomy (NCBI): domain Eukaryota; kingdom Metazoa; phylum Mollusca; class Bivalvia; order Mytilida; family Mytilidae; genus Mytilus; species Mytilus californianus. Next base: position 49,734,188 of record NW_026262679.1, on the reverse strand, counting down.
TAACACACGCCTATATTATGTATCATTCGAGAGCTTATTATCTGTACTTGTTTTGCCCGGTCGTAAAACAATCGACGTACGGTGCAATTTCCTTCAATTCAGGTCAAAGGTCAAGGACAGTTTTCAAGATGTCAGCATTATTGCATTTTATGTCATCTGATTAATAAAATAATGTAAAAAAATAACAACGTTTAGAAGAGAGATTAACAGTCATGTATAAAAAGCACTTTAATAATATTATTAGCTTTTTTTTTATAAACAGCACCTTTTTCCAGAAATTTCAATTATAATGATTAAAATGAGTGAAAACTTAAATATATTTGTTGTAACTATTTAGTGCTAAGGAAGTCATCAATTTACTACAATAATGGTTAATGGTAGTTAAACTGCCAATCAAAACAACTCACGGCCGAGATGACAAATGTAAAACAATTCAAACGAGAAAATAAAAACTTTGTTTTAATTTTTTGTTTTTTGAAATGTTGATGAGAAATCTGCTTTTTGATATTTTGAAAAAACGGTGAACTTTTAGGATGTTATTTTCCTTAGAAACTGACCAAAATGTTAAACTATTTTGAAGGACAAGTTTCTTTTTTTCTGATTTTGGCGGCTTTCGATAGGTACTGGAGTTGAATTGCATTCACGATCCGATACCAGATCCTTCAAAAGGTACCAAAGCCATCACACAGTACACCAGCAGCAATACACGATCCAATCGCAATACTTGACAATTACTACTTATTCTTTAACGATCCGGTATTTTTCTCGATATACCGAATCACAACTGTGACACTCTCCTAAAAATAAAATTGTTGCTCCATAACCAGTCAGATTAAGAGTTATCTTAAAATCAATACATATGTATTTATTTTAAAAGTATTACTCTTTCTAAATATTTGCCACTGGATACAAGCAAACAAACAATTAATCAATCATCAAGAAAACTGTACCAGAAGCTTGTTATACATTTATGCTTGCATTTTGGAGACATTGTTAATCTTTATGTTGCATATTAATAACCCCCAAAAAGAATGAAAAACTGTATGCAGACTGATCTATAAAATCGCTTTTACTGTTTTGTTTAAATTATGTCATGTATAAAATCTGTCAAATAATAATAAATAATAATAATAAAAATTTATAAAGCGCCCTATATAAAAAAAAATTACTCTAAGGCGCTGTACATTGAACATGGTAATGAAAACAAATCAATGACAAAAACATAAAACATACATTGTGTCAGATTCAAATACTGAAAAATAAACAAAATACAACAAAAATGCCTACCATAAAATAAAAAGTCAATACGCAAATACATGTTACAACAAAAAATTTAAAAATTAGCAATATAGGCTAAAAGCATGCAAAACAAGCATAAAATCTAAAAAGAAATACAAAAAACTTGCATTAAAAGTTGATACAAAACAAGTAAAACCCGTTACAATATGTATAAGGACGATATAGAAGTTTTTCCTTATTTATACTGTAAAAAGGAACGAAGGCCACTTTACCACTGGGGACTTAGACTTTTGGCATGGATTTCGCGAGTTTTGTTATGTTTGTAATTGCTAGTTCATGTCAAGAGCGGCCCCAGTGGCATAGGAGCCTCCAATAGAATGTGTGTATGAACGGTTTAAATACGTGACGGAAATTCCAGGTATCATACTTTCACTTTGATATATTTAAATACCAAAATATAATCCCTGGTAATAAACGAAAATAAACACAAAAGACTAATAGAAAATAAGCTTGGTAAGATAGATACTTGCTATTTTAAAGAAACAGTTGATTAGAATTTATACTGTTTGGACAACATAAAATGTAATAAGACAACTGAGAGATTACTTAAATGCATGGGAAGCAACCTACTCATTTATACCTAGCAAAGCATGCAAAGTAAAATGTTTGTAATCTATTTTAATGTACGTGCCCATTAACTTCTGTTATACGAGCAATTATGTTATTAAAATCTCCGAAAAAAAAATTTCGAGAGTATATAGTTGTCGGCTTTGTACGTTCGTCTGTTTGTCCGAAACCACAGGCGCTTTGGGAATGGACCTCCTTTTTCTATACATTTTTGTTTTGTATTTTATCTTATTTTTTAGTAAATATTATTTTCGCCTATTAATTGTGTTCTTGCTCTTATCCATACGATATTACAAAAAAACCAAACGTTTTTTTTTTATATATGATGCAAGTAGTATACAGCAGGACGTTTTAACCCCGAGATAAAATACCGTTACTATGGTTACGCAACCAGATGTAATCGGATGCTGTGTTACATAACGAAAATAAACATTCTTACTATTATGCCAAGAGGGATAATTCATAAATATGAAATTATCCAATGATGTATAATACACCCATGACTACATGAAAAAAAGAGTACTTAAATAAATAAGATAACATCTCTCATGCAACTAAGTGATAAAAAATAAAACAAATAATGACTACTTAAATAACGATGAACAAATGGTATTAATTAGGTACCTGGTGACAACTTCATGATCCTTTGTGATATGTTTTATATTGGACTATATATGTCCAAACGTTATTCATTGCAACAGGTTAATGATGACAATTTTATGACCCTTTCCGTGTAATACCTACCTTTCGACCCAGTTATTAAAGATAATGATTTAATAAAGTAAATAAAAAAATAAAGAATGTTTTTTTCAGTCTATCTGTTATGACATTCATTGTGTCAATATCGATTCGGGAATTTAATAGAGTATGCTAATGCCCTTAAGCAACTGTGTTACAGGATGTAACTTAAACCAAAAAAATAGAAATACATAAAATGTAAGAGGACACTGAATAACTTCTAGAATATTAGACTATAGAAAAGATTCCCTTAGAATTTCTTTTTATTATTTAATCATTTCCAAATATTCCGGAAATTGTACCCGTTGTTAATTTTCATTTGTTGTGGCCTAATTATATATAAACAACATATCCAACTAAGTCAGACATCACGTGACTTTTGTGACGTATACTAGCCGCCATTTTGTATTATATTGCCCCATATAAAATGCATAGGTGCTTCAATAAAGTTGAGTTTTCTCATGAACCTGACCCGTTTTCTAACTTTTGCAAATCAATCCTTGATGTTCAAACATATTTCTATCAAACAATGTTGGTCCTAACAGTTTAATTTTTGATTAAATTCTGTCACTGGAGAATCGTAAAAACATGTACTTTTTCTCGTTATTTCTCCGTTGACTCAATGCTAAATTACCGATACCCATGTCTACTTGTATAACAAATAAAGAAATTCCGTTAATAAAAATAAAACTTTGCAACTCGATTAAGTATATTCAAACATATATCTGGCGAAAAATACTATTTAAAACAGTTTAATTTCTGGGCAATTTCGGTCAAAAATCGATTTAAAAAAGTGAATATTTCGGGATTTTTCAAAATGGCGGATGATGTATATGGAAATGTTGCATCAAATCGAGGATTTGTATAGTAAGACTTTCCTTGATTTAATTTAATTTTCATGTAGAATCTCTGATGTTTCTGTTATTTTCTTTGGTGATATTTCGATATGATTGATTTCAAAATTTATTGATTAAAAAAATATTATTTTAAGTGTGACACGGGAAAATTTTATTTTGACAGATATCCAGGATATACTGTTACCAGAAAATAGTTAACAATAAAATTTATAATAAAATTTTTTCTCTTCTTTTTTTAAAAGGTTTTTTTCCTGTTTTCTGTATAATTTATCTTTCTTTAGAAATATATTTATACATTCCTTTTAGAACAAAAAAATATTTACGTCCCAAGAGAGAAAAAAATCCCAACAATTATTATAGATAAATATTCCATACCTTCAAAATCCCATCACTTGACGAACAGGTGAACTCTGACTTTGGATGTAATGTTACATAACAATATATTGTCAGGTAGACGTGCAAACCAAAAGCAACCAGGTGACATTAAACATCCTGTGTATACATGTATTACCAGAGTTTAAATTTTGTGATATACAAAAGTTTTCATAACTGTACAAATAAATATCTTCTCTTCCCCGTGTCAAACCAGAAGAAGTATGTATCATAATAAACTTAAAGAAAATATGAATATTTTAAAAAAAATCTTTAAAAAAATAATTTTTGCTTTAAAAGATAATCAAACTAATATTTATGTTTCTATAATTATTTTAAAGAAATATTTTGATTCAAATTTTAATTTAAATGGATTTTGTATTATTTCGTAAAAAATTAAACGAGATTTCATTGAATATGATTTTATTATTTATTTTTTTAATTCAATATTTTAAGCAAAATCCAGGCATTCAATAAATCGATATAAAGTTAAACTTGTGTAAAAAAATTTGTTATTGTATACATTTCAACAGAGACATATAATACAATTGCTCTGATTTCAACAACATTGTATACCCGACAATATTTATCGATAGAGTTATCGGTCCTGAATAGGACTGATATAGTTGGGTATGAAGTGAAAGTAAATATTTACCTTAGGGATTTATGGAAATACCACAAAGAAATGGAGAGATCACTAAGTGATTTACGCGAAAGAATCAAATTGCTGCTGCCAGAGTTTCTAAAATTTCTAAAGCCAACTGTTGTACTTTTTGAAATACAGGGCTTGTCAGGTACCATTAACCACCATCCTTATATGAGCGTAGGAATGCCCTTTATCGTCAAGCGTCAAACGTCCTTTTTTCGCTAACGTTAACGTAAAATGAGCCTTAATTTTTTTATCGTCATTCGTCAAATCTTAATCTGTAGCTACCGTTAGCGTCAAATGGGGTAAAATGTTTATCGTTAACGTTATTTTAACAACTATTTTACCGTCATTCGTCATGTGGGGTATCCCATTCCCACCCTCTTATGTGTCATGTATGTAAACCAAATATCATTTATTATTAGGACTAGTACCATACAAATCAAAGTTACTTTTCAGATAGAAAGAAGTAAAATCACAAAAAAACTGAACTCCGAGGAAAATTCAATCGGAAAGTCCCTAATCACATGCAAAATCAAATGACAAAACACATCAAACGAATGGACAACAACTGTCATATTCCTGACTTGGTACAGGCATTTTCAAATGTAGAAAATGGTGGATTGAACCTGGTTTTATAGCGCTAAACCTCTCACTTGTACGACAGTCTTATCAAATTCCGTTATATTTACAACGATGCGTGAACAAAACAGACATTATAAATAAAATAGTCAAAATATGGGTACAGCAGTCATCACTGTGTTACAATATCAAAACAAACAATTATTTACAAAAAAGCACAAAAGCATCTATCAAATTAAAAACCACATTCATTGCTTCGCGTGTCTGACGTCAGAAAATGTAAACGTCACATAAGAAAAAAGTTTGTCATTCAATGTTTATTCAAAACAATTTTATAATTTCACATGGGGAATGTTGGTATACAGGGTTAAAAAATCAAAAGTTATGTTAGAATTAATTTCAGAAATAGACCGAGATTTAAAATTGTCCAGAAGTTCTTTAGAATTTTAAAGAACCCACATATGGTAAAGATAGACCCATTCCAGGGTCGTCAAGTTTATCGGGCATAAACCATTTCATAGCATGATTTTTTCAATATTTTTTTATTTTGATGTTGGTGTTGGGGAGGGGGGTTGATTTGTATTAAGGTGAACATTTTTTTGCTTCTCGCTCACATTAGGAAAATAGCATTATTTTGAAGTGCGATTTTTCAGGTTACCAAATCGAACATCTTAATTTACCATCATGACCTCAATTTTAGGCTCGCTTTTCATCAATATAAACCCTTTGAGGCATTGGTATGAAGAAAAGAAAATATCATATTCAATTGAGACTACTATTTTAAAAAAAATCCCAAAGGAAATGGATGGAGAAAAATACAGGTCAACATAGATTATACTTTTAGTATTTTTCTCCATTCATTTCCATTTGGTATTTTTTAAGAGAGTTGTCTCATTCGAATTATCCCACATCTCCCGATCTTTATACCAATGGCTATACCTTAATCCATATTAATGAGTTCACAAGAGGCAACATGAAATTATAACAATAAACAAACAATAAAAAAAATGCAAAAGAACTATTGAACAATTATACCGAGGGAAAGAATTACTTGATTGATAGAATATAAATGACAGTTAAAAAAATTTTTTTTAAGAAAAACTTCATACACGTATATTAAGTTTTACAGCTAACTGTGTAACCTTCTTTATGAAATTTTTATTTTTATTCCTATATAAACTACACAAAATTTGTATTACATATTTACATTTGTAAATAACTAAATATTCACATTTATGAATATGAATAAGTGTTATGTATTTACTATTCATTCATTCATACAGCAATTACCACATTTTATCAAGAAAACAAAACATGTAGTATTCATCAACTTTTCAATCCACCATCATTTTGATGCGATTTCTTGGGGATAAGTTTAGTACTGCATTAATGGGGAATGATATATTGGAAATTTTTTTGTAAATTTTTTTGAAGAACTTCGTGGTAGGTTTGTTTGTTATTCTATCTCAATTAATTTTCAGAATGCTATATATATATTGTTGTAGCGAACCCCTTAAAAAAATTGAATACATGGGGCTCTTTGATATGCTGAATCTAACCTTGTATTAAGTTTTTGGATTTATGGCTCTGTTATCAGATTGGTCCACATTGAGGTCCAAAGGGTCCCACATTAAACTTGGTTTGATTTCATTAAAAATTTAATTCTTGGGGTTTTATGATATGCTGAATTTAATCGGGTATTTAGATTTTGGATATTGGACCATAATAAGTAAAAGTCCAATTTCATTTTTTTTCAGTTCTTTGACCACATTTATTCTGTGTCAGAAACCTATGATGTGTCAAATATTTAATCACAATCTAAATTAAGAGCTGTATCAAGCTTGAATGTAGTGTGCATACTTGCCCCAACTGTTCATGGTTCGACCTCTGTGGTCATATCAAGCTGCGCCACAGCATATTTATGCATTCTACATGTGTCATAACACCAATTAACCCACTAACAATTAGAACATGTCAAAGTAGCCCTACTCTGACAAAATTAGTCCTTTTGATGTTATTGTTTACTTAAAATAGCAAATGAATTTACAAAGAAACTTTTCTGAATGTGAAATATATTTTATAATATATAATTAAGAATTTCAGAAAACAAGGGTGATGTTTTAAGTTGTTGGGGACTTTCGGAACATAATTTAGGATATACATGGTTTTCATAAATTTGAACATAGAGAGCTCTAAAAATTGAAAAAAATAGATGAATATATAAGGATTTTGAATGTAGTGTGACACCGAAATCGGAGAAGAATTCCAGTTAAGGACTTTATATTTGGTGAAAGATCCATCGAAAAATCATTTAAACTCTGACGAACAGGTTTAAGCTTCCAGCTGCAGTCAAATACAATCCTGATTGACTTATTTGACGTCTCACCACACATGATTGTAAGGTATGTAGTGAACCTTTGTGTTAAGTGATATTTCAACCCTCTCAATAAATCAATGTTTTTCTTCTTTTTTATTTTATAATTTGTCCGTATTTCTGCAAAAGTGTAGCTTCACAATTATTATTCTAAGAATCTTAATGAGATTTTCCTTTGTCTGTTGTGCAATACTTTTATTGTCTATTTAAGTAGGGTGTTCCTCCTTCCAATGTAGCTTAGCAACAGATCTGTTTCCATGGTAACTAACATAATTCTTTCCGTATACGTCTTGCATTTTTCGTTTTGTTGACAGTGTTCTCCTTACCAGAAGCTTCAACTTCCCAAAATTTCTCCAAATTATTCTTTTCGTCTTTGTAACTAAATAATACTTTCATCTATACTCAAAATATACAGTGCATCCTTTATAGAGGTCTGATTGAAGATATCCTATTTTATTTTATTGTTATTCTGTGGTTTACATGTTGTAATGTACTATTATATTATTTATTTATGTATTTCTCTGTCCTGAGTGATCTTGTGTTTATTTGTACTGTTCCTTTCACGTAATGTTGTCATTTTAGCGGTATTTTTAACATTGCCATATAAGCGGGAGGTTTGGCTAGCCATAAAACCAGGTTCAACCCACCATTTATTTCTTTAAATGTCCTGTACCAAGTCAGGATTATGGCAGTTGTTATCAAAAAGTCCGTTTCTATGTATGTTGGCGTTTGTTTTTGTTGCAGTTCAGTGTTTCTGTTGTTCCGTTGTTTCCCTCTTATAGTTGATGTGTTTCCCTTGGTTTAGGTTTGTGACCCGGATTCGTTTTCGCTTAATCGATTTATGACAATTGAACAGCGGTATATTACTGTTGCCTTTATTAGATTTGACTCCAGTTCTCTCCACATACTAATAAATCATCGACTATCCACCAGTAATAATCAACTCCAAAACTTGAAACATAGGGTCATGCAAGATTTGGTGGGCTAACTTCAAGCCATACATAACTTGCGTACACACAGCTATTTATGATACAATCAAAACGTTAATTGGTAATTTTCCAGAATCTTTAAGTAAGTAAATGGTACTAATCATGCTAGAGTTGAGATGTCAGACTTTTCTACTGTTTTTCTGTATTCCCAAACTCGACAATCTCACTGTCTTCTTTCCATTAATGACAAAATTCAGTCCTGTAGCTAGTTTTTTTTCTGGGATGAAGGTGATGCCCGAGTCAGTTAAAACCTAAACAATCTGTTTAACAATTGCATCCTTACTTTGTGTTCAATAATTTTGCTACAGTTAACGGCAGTGCGGCTTCGTGACAAAATACGACTTAACGTTCATTTGTCTGCTAGTTGACTTGTTTTGTGCGTACATTGGCATTTGTATGAAATGCTGCAGTAGCAGTAGGATTTTCCGTGATATCAGCAGGATTACCTTCCACAATAATGTTAATTTCATAAAATTTTACTTGGCGTAGTTCAGTTTATTGCCAACTGGTTGAACCTTGTTATCTTGTCAGCTTTATGCGGACCTCTCTTGGTAACCTTTTCAGTATGGTAGGGACTAGTAATGAGCCATAAGTATCCTCTGTCTTACCAATGTATTAAAATCCATTTACACAGGTTTCAATATAGTCATGACAATTCTGTAAGCTCTGTAAGATGTATTCTGGTGACAGTATAACTATTATAGCATTCATGTTCTTGTGTATGATTTTGTGAACTTGTCCATACCTTTGTTGTAGCAACAAAACTGTTCTTTCGTAATTTAAGTTTGTCAGTGTAACAATGACTTCAAATAATTCAGTATTGGGTTTGTATGAACGGCTGTTTCATACGAGTCTCCGAAGGACTGCCATTGTAGAATGTCAATATCGAAAGTTGGTAGATTAAGATTATGCAGCTTGTTTAACCCGCTGGCAACTGAAGAATATGAGCTAAATCTGAACGAAAATTTGTGTAGTGCTGATTTTCTGCGCTTCAATGATAACTAGGATCCGGATAAGGCGGAACGTCACAAATATAATTTGTAAAACTTGTGTCGTTTGTATTCAGCGTTGAGTTTTCTACTGTGATAAATTTGGCTATTTGACATACTTTGTCTCTTAATTAAATGAAAACTCGCCTGAGCCAACAACATCTGTCTCAATATCCTGTTGGTCCAAATGCTGAATAATCTCTTCATCTAATTTCCGCAGCAACTCTTGATACCTCTCAATAATAATGATGACTTTATTCGTAAGCAATACAGCTCATAGAATTTATATTACTAAAATATTCACAGCACAATACCATCAGTGTCCAGCCAATAATTAATGAACAAACAATTTGAAATCACAATGGCAGATAATATATACAATACAGTCAACAATTACGGATCTTTTCAGCAAGATATAAATGTTTTCCTTAATTATTCAATTCTTTTAAGTTTGAAACTGGATGATAAAAGTGTCTAAAATGTTTTTCGAAAGTTAATCAGAGTTGACAAGTTTTATTCTGCTTTCCCGAATTTCGTCAAATTTCTGGAAGATTCTTGATACTGTGCTTCCATGTCCTGCTCGCATGGATTTCAGCTTCGAATGTATTCTGGTCAAGGCATCAATATCGTAACGTTGGTAAATTTGGAAACTATTGGCTAACAAAAACAAAGGCATTTGTTTTTGTTAGCCTCTATTGCAACTCTATTATCAATATGTCACACTTATGTGACGTTATAAAGAATAGCAGCGACGGGATTGTTGGTTGTGTCCGTTAAGGCACATATAGAATGTGGTAGTGTTAAACATGTTTATGATTGCTCAACCCTCTCCTGTCTAGCTGCTATGTCATGCAGAAGTAGAATCAATTAGATTCAAATTGTAAGATATATGCGAAAGCAGCATCATATGAATGGTCAATTATAAGTGTCCAAATTTTTAAAATGTTTAAAAAAGATCTCTAATGAATTTTGCAAGGATTTTTGTAAAGCTTACGGTTATAAACCTTATAGATTGTTGACTGAATCCCTCCGTATGATGATCATTTGACCATACATGCAATTTGATTGTTGTAAATTGAATGTTGGTGAATAAAGATTGCAAAATTATTGAAAAAGAATAAAAAATTGTACAAACATAACAAATTAATGATAACAAAATTACTCTAATTAGCTGTCAAAACTGTAAAGACTTAATTATTTTAGGGTGTATCACATGCTTGGCAAAAAATGATTATTGTGATATTGGGAAGTTTTTGATTTTCAGTTGATTTCTATTGCCAAAAATGATTTAATGTCTTCTTGCTATCATTTGATACAGAATGCAAATTTTCTAATTTCAGGTGAGCTCCAAGAAGAAATTTATGAAAAAGAAAAAATCAGTCGAAAAGAAGCTGTTGCAAAACTAATAGATGTAGTAACTGACAATGAAGATTTGACTGGAAAATTTGCAACTGCCTTGACTAAAATAGGTAACACTGAAGGTGTGATCCCTACTTAAAAATCTTTAACCTCTGTCACATGTAGATATTCAAGTCAATACCATTTCAAAACTGAATCGTAACTTTTTGTCCATGACTTTTTGTGTGTGACTTTTTGTCCTGTGTTTTTAGTTTTTTTTTTATGCGAAATGTTGAAAATTTTTATACATGTATATCCAAATTTAGAGCAAATAAGGAATAATTTGAGAAATACAAAATGTGTGCGTATATTTCATCATACAGAACGTTTATTTTTTAATATTTTGTTGTCATTGTTTATTTTTCACCATGAAAGTACTAGAGAGAGACAAATATACAATCATATTTAAAATACTTTTTTTTTATTTATTTTGAGAAATCATCGAATTTAACTCTTTTGTGCATATGCACACTTTGTGTATATGTCAACAATATGGTTTTAGTCAATTGTTCATTAAAAAGTTTCAATTTAAGTTAAAATGTAAAATCTTTGACAAACTGAATTAAACTTTGCTAACTTTATATTTTTGCTAATGACTTTAGTTTGGATAAAAATTGAACAAAATATTAATCAATTACAAAAATCTCAGTTGTTTGTCAACACTCTCTGCAGAATATGTTTTTGGGACTCGTTATTCTCGTATTTACAGTTATTATAGCTCATTCTACTTTTATGACAGTAATGTTTGCCTTGAAAATAATAATCTAGCCAGAAAGACCTTTTAAATTTAAAATTTTTCAAACCCATATTTAAGTATAATTTCTAGGTGGATATTTAAAGAATAATCGTTTCAATTCTTCAAAGTATACCAGTTTTGGAAACAACGCATTAATGAACAGATTTTATATGAACACAATTAGGTTGAAGAAATTAAATTTGATTATCCCCCCTTTGTTCATGGTAGACCTCCTATCCTCAGGTAATGTTCTACAACTGTGTTAAGTTTTATTAATAATTATCCAACCAGGCAGGCATATGTTCAGATGGACATAAGTTCCTTTTATAAGTTCACTATTTATAGTCTCAAATGTGTTCAGCTATTAAAAGACTATTTTCATATTACCGACTTTTTACCCCGGAGTTTATATTTTTCGACAGGTTACTTACTCTTTGGTAGGAAATCTAGGTACTCGGTCAAGTAAGAGCAACTTAAAGAAGTAAGATCAAGTTTACAATTTAGAGGGGAAATTAACTGTTTTCTATACACGACAAAATCATCGGAAAACAGTAAACAGTAAACTTTCCCCCTAAATTGCACAAATTAAACGTTTGATTTTAATTCATTTGGTTGCTTTTACCTGACCGAGTCCCGGGATGTCTAACTTGTCAAAATTGTTTTAATCAGGAGTCAAAAGTCGGTAATATGAAAATAGTCTAATGGTTTTAATAATATTTTTGTGTTAATTTCCTTTTATAATTTTATTAATGTAGTATGTGGTTGAAAAGTTTTAGTACAATTTCATAATTTGTAAACCGAAAATTTACAAATCAAATGCACCATTTAAATCTTAACCTACAGATGGTATAATATAATCATTTTATGCAGAAATCACAATGTTCAAATAGATAGAGCACGAGCAATATATACTGCAAATATATTTCAAAATTGTTATGTTACCTTTTTTCTAATTTTTCATCTTTATTTAAAAAAAAAGAATCTTTATAATTATATGTTATTATAAACTATACTACTAAAAATTATATAAGTGTTGCAGGTGTTTTAAACTACATTGAACAGAAGTTTACAAAAAGTAAAATAACAAAAAATATCGAACTCCAAGGAAAATTCAAAACGGAAAGTCCTTTAGCAAATGTCAAAATCAAAAGCTCAAACAAATCAAATCTCAAACAAATCAAAAGCTCAAACAAATCAAACGAATGAAAAACAACGGTCATATTCCTGACTTGGTACAGGCATTTCCTGATGTAGAAAATGGTGGATTAAACCTGGTTTTATAGCTAGCTAAACCTCTCACTTGTATGACAGTCGCAATAGAATTCCATTATGTTGAAAACAATGTGTGAGCAAAGCAAACAGGCATAATAGGCAAAAATGTCAATAATTGGGGTACAGCAGTCAACATTGTTTTATAATCTGAATCACTATAAAACAAATAACTATTTCAACAAAGAAAAACTAAATGGCACATAGACAATCTATAGACAAATTACATGAGCAAAAATAAGACAAGAATACAAAAATGACTAATAACACAATAGCGGGATGTATAAATACCGAGCCACGCCAAAAGTATATTACCAAAAATGGACTATACAGTAAAGGTTGAAAATATACAAAGACAAATAAAACATTATAACACTTAATTAAGATGATAAACAACGTCAGTACCGACAATCCATAATGTGCAAGTAGCAAATCATGTGATCTCTTTTATATGTAATCATCTGATTGTTTTATTTTTTTTTCAATTAAAAACTTCATTATTTATACCTATTTCAAACAATTGAGGTGTTATAGTTTTGCCATATCAATAAAAGTTTTAATTTTAAAATCACCAACGAAAGTGGCCAATTGAATAAAAACACAAAATGAATTACAAATTATAGAGTACATGATTGTATTAATTAATGCAAACTATACAGAAAAACAAAACAAACACGTTTAAGTATTGCTTCAATCGAAACTGTTTGCTGCTTTCGTATCAAAACAGATTAATACAAATTAAAAGGAATCAAAGCCCTGAAATCAAAGTTGGAGTAATATGACAAACCTGTTTTTAATTGCATAGTTTATGTCTATTATTTCGGATCCTTTCCAAAAGATGAAAACCTTAAAGCTTTTTGTTCAGATGGCATGCGTTATTCTATGAATCAATTAAACCCCTTTAACAAAAAAATGAAACAGGATATATAACCAGAATCAATGACAACAGTTCCTGAACTTTCTTTCCAAACCAGTTGGTTATTTTCACTATATATTCATGCACATCTGTACATTAGGGAGTGTTTTGAAAAAGATCATGCTGATACATGTATGTGGTGTTAAATCAATGAGACAGAAATAAAACAATATAAATTAATTGAAACAGTACTGTTAGGGGAGTAATTAAGATGATACCTTTGAAATCCAACTTCTTGTGAAAATATAGAATAGATGCATTGATACCTCGATCATCCCTCAGAATTCTTAGAACTGCCACTACCAAATTGACTATTTTTTTCTGTTTGTTACTGTCTTTTTCCAGTATGTCTTTTATAAATACATTTTGCTCACCTTTCCAAAAGAAATTATTTCATGATCTGACACCAGTTTGTGTTGTTTGTTTGCTTATCTATTTTTTTTCAAATTTAAAAATCATGTTTGTGTTCATTTATTATTGCGATTGTTGAACAATAGACAAAAACATTTCGGAAGTAGTTATTGCGATTTCAGAAAATACTGTACAAATAATGCAATATAAATTTGAAATGAAAGATTTATTTTTGAAAAACCTTGTTGCAATTTTTACAATATTAAAAATATTGCAAACATCACTAATTTACAGGTATGACTACCAAAGCAGTAAGTTGGTTAAGGGCACTATTTCAAGCCCCAAATATTAAGTCCTCTGTTTCAAGTTAAAAAGGGACATGTAAGAAAGTGAAAAAGAACAATTTTTGTCATACTTTTCTTATAAAGCATTGGCATGTACACCCCAAATAGGCCAACTAGAGATGTCGGTGAGAGTTGACAAAAAGGTCTTGATTTCAACCACATTTAGGGAATGACCATTTAACTAAAAGAGGGGGGGGGGGGGGGATAAATGATTTTGGTCTAAAAATATTCTGATTCCCAACTTTGAAAAAATCAATATTTTGATCGAGCAGAACGTAAAAAGATTTCTGAATCAGAGTTTTAGCCATGACATTTGAAGTTAAATAACAAATGGGTGTATCACAACACCGACCATGGCTTGATCAATGAAGAATATCCAGATAGGGGAGATGAATTCTGTCAGGAATATTTTGCTTTTATAATACGTTATATGAATGAAGACATTATTGAGAATTTGGAACCAATGAACATATGTGGGTTTTTATACCAGAATGAATGCCTTGAAGATACCGATTTGACGGCAGTTAAATCAGTAGATTGTAGTGAAGGAAAGTATAAGGCATCTCAAGAACTGTTTTTCAGAATGCAAAGAAGAAGGAAGAATAACTGGCCAGTTTTGTTTATGGAAGCTTTAAAACATTCAGGAGAAGAAGCTGTTAAAGCTAAGATGGACCCTGCAGCGACAGAAGGTATAATTTGTAAAACTGTATAGTCAAACATATAAAGATATAAATCTGATTGATTGAATTCTGTGTTTTTCTTAAAAATGCCTTTGTAGATTTTTGCATATTTTTAATCATGTGAGGTTAAATATGTTTTGATAAACATGATAAAGGTTTGAATGTAATGTTAGAAAATAAAAAAATTCCTAATTAGGCGGGCTAATTAGCTAGCAATTTTGTATAATGGTTTTTATCTTAAAAAGTTAATATGGAAGGTCCACTTAACAGGGTTTTGAAAACAATCTTTAGCTGTTGTGTCGTAGTTCCATACATATGGAAGATACATATTGTTCTTTTGTACTTCTTGATATTAACTTTAACCTTGAGAAATTAATTTAATGACGAAATAAGTATTTCTCATCATCATCATGATTATAACTCTCTGGGCAATGTGTACAACATTATCCTGATTATTGCTTTCTTGTCTGTGAAAATATTTCAAATTATAGGAAATATTTCATTTTAGAGGATATAGTTCCAACTGAAATTAATTATCTGGCTGACAAAAATTCTGTTCCTTTGTACCTCAAGTTATTGGAGTCAGGATCTGAGAAAAAAAGGGACATTCGTTTAGTTACTGTTGGAATGAAAGAAGCTGGAAAAACTTCGCTACTAAAGAGACTATTTGGAGAAGAAATAAGTATGATAAGAGAGGTGGCCAGTACTAATGGGATCGAGATTCATAAAATAACATGTAAAGCAAACTTGGATGATGGCATATGGATTAAGTTAGATGGTTAGGCATTAAAACTTTAACACAATTGTTTCATTATTCTATAGACCAGAATGTCGTGAATATATATATATATATATATATACATATATATATAAAACGTCTGAATAATAGTCAACGATTTTTCCCACGAGGGCGCTGGATCGTTACGAGTAACGATACATGTACACAATAAATAAATTATATAAACGCCTAAAAAGTGTACACAACAACACCAATAACAAAAAAAAAAAACTATAAATGTAATTATTTATAAATATTTCGGATAACAGATATCCTTCATCAGTAAATATGATTGTGATGTTGAATGAATCATATATCAGTCTACTTAAATTAAACTATAACAATCTTGAAACTTATACAATAAAAAAGTCAAACCGAACATCAGGTAAGACGCTTTCACAATTCTAAATATGTGTTAAACACGACATAGGTTATATGACTAATTACAGCAGAGAGTTCAAATATAAGCTTTAAATAAAAATAATAATGTGCGATATGAACTAGCACAATTCTAAAGCTTTAACGGTGACGACAGTTATGATGTTACAAGAACGATTGCGTCAATAAGAATTCCAAATAAACAGCACTGAACGATCTAAATTTGTAAATATTTCAAATTTGACAACGGTAGAGTAGTTACAACAGAGTCTGCGTATTTAAACATCGCAAACAAACGGCCGTTAAAATATGATAATAAATTTTGACTAAGGTTAACTAGTTGAACGTGGCTTGGCACTTTTACATCCCTCAAAAAATTAAGAAATTTAAATTGGTATATTCAACAGATTTTAGAGATGAGTAAAGTAAAGAAATAGAAACAGAGACTGTAATAATAAGTAATATAATCCAAATGTGAAGCACTGCATGGAGTCGAACTACATCTTTTTATTTATTCCATTTGGTGCCAAAGTTGTTAATTTTCTTATCCAAAATCTTTCCCGAGTGAGTCTATCCTCCCTAGACCAAGCAGAGTTGTGGTCAATGATTGTAATGGTCAGTCGATTGAGATCTGCCTTAGTGTGGCCAGGGGATCTCAAATGTCGACTGAGAGGGAGGTCTGGCTTGCATTGGTAGTCGCTACGATGACCGTTCATTCGTTTGTGAAACGGCTGTTCTGACTCGCCAACATACTGTTTACCACATTTACACTGTAGGAGATACACAACATTTGTAGTCTTGCAATTAACATTGCAAAATATGGTGTATTCTGTACCAGTGGAGTGACTGTTAAAAGTCTGGGTAACCAGTATTTGTTTGCAAGTCAGACATCGTTTGTTCCCGCAACCCTTGCAAGAGCCCACAGACGAAGAGCCTGCTTGAGAGGATAAATCAGCTCTCACCAGCAAGTCTTTTAGGCTTTTGGGCCTACGGAAAGCCAGTACAGGTGGCTCGGTTAAGATCTTGGATAGTTTAGGATGTTTTTCGATTTCTTTCCAATTTTCGCGGATTAGGTGAGATAAGTTGTCAAATTTTGGATGGTAAGTCAACACAAAAGGCACCCTCCTGTTGACCTTTTTGACTTTATATTGTAAAAGTTCTTCTCGGCTGATGTTGTTAGCACGAGAAAACCTTTATCAATGTCTTTTCTTTTGTAGCCCCGATGTTTTAGGTGACCGCGAAGTTCTTGTAGTCGTTTTTTTGCAATATCGTTGGTGGAGCAAATCCTTTTTATTCGTATTGCCTGGCTGTAGGGAATGCTCTTGGTGCAATGTTTAGGGTGACAACTCAAAGGAGATAGATATTGATGTTTGTCTGTGGGCTTGCAATACAGATCTGTAAATATGTTTCCATCCCTCACTTGCGTTGTAGTGTCAAGAAATGTGATCTTAGAGTCAGAGATTTCATATGTGAATTTTATTGAGGGATGGGCATCGTTGGCATGTTGAATGAACAAATTTAGTTCTTGTTCAGTATTATCCCACTTCATGTCAATATCATCGATAAATCGGAACCAAGAGAGGGGTTGATAAAGAGAAGAATTGAGAATTCTCTGTTCTAATTTCCCCATAAAAATATTTGCATAAGACGGGGCCATCTTTGTTCCCATTGCTGTTCCATTAACTTGGAGAAAGTGTTCACCATTGAATGTGAAGTTATTGCATGTAATACCAAAGTTAGAAGCTGGATGAGACATTCAGTCGGTGGATGTAAGGTGTTACGAGAGTTTCAGACTTCCCTACAGGCTTCAATACCATCATCATGGGGGATGTTAGTATAGAGGGAGGTAACATCAAGCGAGACAAGGATCGTTTCAGGTGGGAGAGGGTTCAAAGATTCCATTTTCTTAAGATAATGTGTTGTGTCTTGTATATAGGATGGTAAATTTTCCACATGTGGTCTCAGATGAAAGTCAATAAATTCTGGTATTTTCTCTGTAGGGTGGTCATTGGCGAAAACAATTGGTCTACCTGGATAATTGACTTTATGTATTTTGGGCAGAATTATTTATAAATAATTACATTTATAGTTCCTTTTTTTGTTATTGGTGTTGTTGTGTACACTTTTTAGGCGTTAATATATATATATATATATATAGAAGTCTATAAAAAGGACCAACCAGCAAATTTACTATGTACCGGATCGTCTAGAATAGACGATACTGTGCAGATAAGGAAAAAAATTATATAAGTCTAGAGATTTGCACAACGATACTAATATAAGATGGTATTATACGAAGATGTTGTTAATAAATCGTGTTGACAAATATTTCGGCTTAACAAATAGCCTTCTTCGGTATATATATATATATATGAAGGAACAACATTCCATCTTAGTTCATGTTAAACTCATAGTTGGGGAATGTAAAATTTTTAAACTATAAATCGAAAAACATTCGTTCAAATTTCATGTTAGGCCCATTATTGACTCATATTATGAACCGGCACTTGTTCATGAAGTGTTTAAACCTGAATCAAAATGAACCAATTCTCATATTCAGCTTACACTCCTATGTAACTCGAGAAAATCTCTGGAAAAGCCAGTGAATAGAATACATTTTGATAACAACAAGATGAAGGTATGCAGTAAACATAACTGATGTACTAATAAGATTTCAGTATATCCTGTAGGCTATTAGATTTTTACCATTGAATTTATCCAAAGAACCTGTTTTACCATGATCCTATATCGTTATAGTTTTGGTTTTTTTTAATTTGAAAATTTGATTGATGTGAAACTGAGCTTATCATAAGATGAATAAAGTCCAGGATATTACTTTTGTTTTCATTGCAGTTTCTTTTTAATCTAAAACATTATCTTTATTATAAAGATCCCTATTGATTTTGAGTTAACTGGGTCAACAGCAAATAATAGTCGAAACATAGGGCAAGATTTTTGGTTTCAAGAGGTTTTTTAATGATTTTTCTTCCCTCCCCACCCTTAGGTTGAAATAATCCTTTGAAAAAAAAAATCATGACACCGATTGATTTCTGGGTTAAGTTAAAGTAACAGTGCCTTAAATAATCTGAAATTTTCATAATGTTATTTTGCAAGACAATGTCTTAAAATCCATATGTCGGATATTTACCAAACTTTGTTTAATCAATTCATTAAGAGAAGGAATACTTCTATTGATTGTAAGGTCACTATTTCAAGGGTACACCAGTTATTGATATTCTGAAATTAGGACTTAATTTAGGTTTCTGAATGATATCTTTTGAACCAAATGTCCAACATTTTAATACCCTTGGAAATACTACCAACATTACCTATGGAAAGAACAAGATCCCTCTAGTGTCAGTAGTAGAACAGACAAGTTCAGTCACAGGCACTTGTCTCTGAAAAAAATCAACTATATACTTTAACTTTAATATAACCGAACTATTTTTGAGAAATGACATTCGTTCGCCAACATCCGTTATATTCGATTCCGCGGTTATCTATCCCACTGAAACATGTTATGTCGTAAATTTACATTACATTGTCTACAAAATGGTGTATAACACTCCTATTTATGTTGTCGCAATCATTCGTAGCAGTCCTTCCAAGTAGGTGAACCGTAAATTATTTCGTCTTCTCACAGCCAAATGGCAATGTTAATCTCGCAGTGAATGATTAATTATATATATCTCGGTTTCCGATTGGTCAATCTTATTACTAGAAATAAATGTTTTTTGGAGTTAATTTTTGGGAAATTGAGATTAAATTAGAACCTAGTTTATCATTAGACATATCTCAAAATACACTTTTTTATCACGGTATCTTTTACACATTTACTGTCTAGATAATGAGTTGTATTCAGATAAAAAATTAACAGGTTTTTGTTAAATACTTTTTATAATTAATCATTCACTGTGTTGCCATTTGGGTGTGAGAAGACAAAATAAATTTACAAAAATTTTTCTGGTTAGTCATTCCAAAGTTATGGGACTTTTAACAGTCATTTTTGACACAATGATACCTTTGAAATCCAACTTCTTGAAAATATAGAGCAGATGTATTGATACCTTATCACTTAAAATTCTTAGAACATCCACAAACAAAATCTCAGTTGAATACCATTTGTCAGATGACTCATTCTGGAAGCTATTGCTTTTAAATGACGATTTTTTACCAATTTTAATTTTTTTTTAGAATATAATAAAAAAAGCTGTCATAGATAGAGAGAAACTTTAAAGGAGAAAAAAAATAGAAGGACAAATGTTTCATCCTGAAATCCACAAAAATTATTTCAACAGGAATAATAATAAACCAACAATATTCCTTATTTGGTATCATTTATCTCTTTTAATCACATTAATATATAAAGAAAATAACTATTAATTGAGTACGAGTACTTTTATTATCTTATCACAGGTAGCAATGAAGAAGCTGACCTTCATGCAAGACTGTTAAAACCATATCAGGAAAAAGTTAAGAGCTTGAGCGAAAAAAACATTGAATCCTCAGTAGAAGTAGCACCCCATGAAGCCGCTCATAACACATCAATAAAAAACGTTTATGAATCAAAAGAATCCGAAGTACCAATTTTGCAGCCAATTCCTAATTTTACACTTCCTGTAGCCACGGAATCTCAGGTTACACCTATTGCCACCACATCTCATGAACTACATCCAAATCTATTATTGGAACAAGCATATAGAGATATTGAACCCATGTTAAAATCAGAAGTTGATCTACATGACAAAGAGAATTATGCCACCTTATTGTTGTGGGATTCTGCAGGAGATGAAGAATTTTACCACACACATCAAACTTTTTTGTCTCCAGATGCAATTTATCTAGTTGTTACAAAACTCAATGAGGCTGATGAAAAAGAGGCACAAGGTAATGAAAGGACCAAACCTGTGATAAGATCTTCTAAATGCTTTGCAAAGAGTGCAGTAATAAGATAGTTCACAGTACCACGTATGAAAAAGATATAAAAACAATAAGGGTAAAAATAGAGTAAAAAAAACACACTAAAGATCAAATAGTATCAATCACATCCATAATACAGGTGAGCCCATGTGCTCCAGCTGGACATATCATGTTTATTGGGACAAAGAAAAATACATTGACAATGAAGAAACCAGTATTTATTCATAAAATAACTTCTAATTGTTTTACTCCATTTTCTTGCTTTTTACAAGTTTGTAATAGAAATTGGTATGCAGTCAACCTGAAATATTTTTCTTTATTGAAATTTAATTTCCTGCTAAGTTATCTAACATAGATTTTGTTTCGTGTTGTTTCATGACATAAGATTGTAAGGCAGTTATTGACAGTATTTTGTTTATTTCTATGGCAGATATGACATATAATTTGCATACATTATCCCGCAGCGTTGCTCTTCATTGCACAGGTGTAGCCTTTTCGGAATCTACGAAACAATTTATTACTGGTGCTATTTGAAGGTATAATGAAAATCATGTTTAGCTACATGTTGTATGCATCATTGTAACTTAGAGATGAAAATAAACACTGAATGTCATCGACCATAAAATACAGATCTGCTGTGAATGGTTACAACATTTACCAGTTTCTGGATGATAAGGATGATACAGCTTGACCAAAGCAACCATAAGAGACAGATGATGATGGTTTTCACATTTACCTGTCAAGTGTTATGACCCTTAAATACATTGAAGTTTGGTTTTCTTCCATAGCTGTTGGGTAATAATAATATCGCATGAAGTATTTATTATGAAGTGAACTGTTAAAATTAAATGCATAAAAGGCTTTTTAACCCAAATTTTGCGGTTCACTGAACATGGAAATATGATAGTGCTAGTAGAGCATGATGTCCTTAGGACACATATATTGTAAATAATGCGTTAATAATGAAACATTCTATTTCCTTCCCTGATATTATTGACTGCTATGAAAGGGTAACTATTTTATCTTCTTGTCTAATACAAAGAACATAAAAAACTTCATTGCATTTAGATAAATGCTGATGTAAAATCATTGTTCTATTACTTTATTTGTACTTTGTAGATTTTTTCCGGTTATGGATAGACTCAATACATTGCTACAGCAGACTTGAAGAGGGCAAACAAAAATGTGGTGAAAACATGAGTGCGTCTGATGGTCTTGACCCACCAGTAGTTATTGTTGGTACTTGGAAAGATGCTGTGACTTCAGAGCCAGAAGAGGTAAAGATAGAATTTTTGAAAGCCAATCACAATGTTCGTCCTCAATATTGATGATCATTTTGTTCTGTTATTTTAGTAAAATTCAAACCTTCATTTTACCTATGCCTATTACATTATCAAATAAAAAAAGTCATCTGATTAAAAACAAATGTTTCCAGGTGACAGAGGTTTTACCCTTAAACATTTTGTTATGAGAATCTCAACCCTGAAAATGAGCTCTGTCAACAAATAAAATAACAATATGATAGTTTTAATAAATTTCAATGTTTTGAAGGCATTTTACCTGTAAACTTCCTTGTTGAAAAGACTAAGCAAAAACAAATATTTCATTTCTTTTTTTAAGACTGAAGACGCATGCAGAGAGAACATTTTGATGTATACTGAAAATATTGCTGAAGATGAACGCGGACATATAAGGAATGAAGTGTTCATTTCCAATACAGAAGATGATAACTGTGTATTCCAGAAAATACGACAAGACATCTTGAAGTTAGCCAGAACGATGAGAACATGGAATATAGACTATCCTTTGAAATTTATGCAACTGGAAAAAAGTCTTCAAGAGAAGAAGAAGGAGATACCAATTATTGCCTTTCAGGAACTTAAGCACATCTCTACAGAAACATCAATGCCATTGAATGATGAGGAACTAATTTTGTTTTTGAAATTTCAGCACGAAATCAGAGCTTTGGTTTATTTTCAAGATCTTCCAGATTATATTATTTTAGATACGCAATGGTTGTCTAATGCTTTTAAATGCATAGTGACTGCAAAGAAATTTCGAGCTGTAAGCATCAAGAATAAAAAAAGATGGAAAGAATTTCATTCTAAAGGAAAATTACATAGTATGGTTTGGGAAGATATATTAAGAAAAGAAGAAAACATTTTGTACAAACACAAGGACCATATCTTGAATGGAATGGAGAAATTTGATATAATTATACGTCCAATCAAATCAGATAGATATCCTGCCGATGAAAGAATGTGTTATTATGTACCTTGCATGATAAAAGCAAAACCAGGTTGTGACATTTATGAAATGTTTAATGTGGCAGAAGATACCTGTAAAAAGTCCACTTGGATATGTTTTAAATTTAGGTTTTTGCCACCACATCTAATGAATCATTTGATTGCTTCACTGTGTCGGGAGTATGAAGTTTCAGAAGTGGGTGTCACCGAACAGGGTAAAACACAAGCAGAAAGGGTAATTGCTCTTTTCAAAGGGACTGCTGTCTTCGAGTTAGAGAAGATAACAAAACTAAGTAAATTACTTATAACAGCATGTCCAAATTTTATTCAGATGCAGATCTTAGAATTTGGTAGGAGAGCTATTATAAAGAGAGGTATGTACAAACACATTGCCGACTTTGTGACAGAGGAAATAAACAAAATTATAAGTACAAGATTTAGGATGACCAATATGAATTGCAGAATCCAGAATATTACTGTGAGACATGTACAAGAACGCACATGCTCATTGGTGAATGGTCAGATGTACAAAGTAATACACAATGCGTAAGTGAATTGTTCAAATATATGAGACATTAATGTAATTGCCTCTTCTAGAAATTTAAAATGAACACAATGCATGTAAACTCAGAGGCAAAGGGGTTTTAAGATAAGGAATTAAAAAAATATATACCAAAGAAATTAAGTAGAAATATATTTCAATGATTGGCAAACAACATCACAGCATGCAACACACAAAAGACTGAGAAACACAAAATTCTTAGTGAACTGTGTGCTACAGAAGGAAAAGCAGAAAATCACCAACACATTTCATTTGTTGACAAAGCATGTTAAATGTATGGCTACTTACTTGAAATGATACGCATAAAACATAAGAGATGATTTCATAGAAACTTTTCTCATAGGGGATAACAATATACCACCTTTTAAAATAAGGGAGTCTAACATGTGTACAATTCCCCGGTTACAAATCACACAGATGTGAACATGATGGGAGAAAGACAAATTACAGCGGGTTTACCGATTTTCAAATCTCAAAAGTAAGTTAGGCATATACAAATCTAAGTAAAAAAACTTGACAGAGGAAATCGTATGAAATAAAATAAGAGAGAAACAGGTTGCGTTGACAGGGTAAGCATTACTATCATATGCATACAAAACACGCCACGAGCGTAGACACTCAGTTAAAATGTCACAATGGTGTAAGGACACAATAAAAAAAATGACCGATCAGACGACCATGCTTGATTCTGATAATTGAAAATAAAAAATGAATTACGACACAGACATATCCTATGAGTCAACTAATTTTTGATGGGCCCCGTAACATAATGTATAGTCAGTTTCAGTCATTGTCCCACAAAGCTCTATTTGAGCATTTTTTGTGTCTGGAGCACACCCCAGTTAATGATGCACGTATATTGTGAACATGCACTATCATAGTATATTAATTGAGATATGCAAACGCCAAGCAATGGGACAGTGGGTATGCTACTGCTGAAAAATGGGAAATTGATGATGGAAAGCTGAAATCATCAAGTTTGTAATAGATTCGAGTTTAAAGTGGTCCATCTGTGTCAATGTCTAATAATAGATCAAGATATGAAGCAGACCTTTTACTTTATGAAGTATCCTTAATATCAAGTTTATGTGCATCTATAAGGTGCAAGCACTCACTGAAATGTTTGTTATTGAGTGACTGGAAATTACAAATGGCATTGAAACCTTAAACATCCTCATAGGTGGTGCCAAAATCTAAATTACGGTAGTCAATGCCTGGAGTTGATAAACCTTGGTATTTCAAATACTTCATATTTATAAACAGTAAATTCAAAGACTTTAAACGTATCAATATTCGTGTCAACAAATATATAGGAGTAATGATTACAGTTTTAAAGGGTTATTAAGAAATATTGTTATGATTTGTCTTTACGGGATAATTTTCATTCTATTTATGCAAATATTGAAATTTTATAATTTGTTTTTAGACGTAAAATGATTGCCAATGAAACAGCTATCCACCAGAGACCAATTAACGTTGATTTTAGCATCTATAGCCACATATTTTTATTCCTATTTTAGAGAAGAAATATCTAAAGAAGATTTGTTAAGGAATGAATGTGGTTTAATATGAAATAGATAGCCTAATTTTCAGGCGACGAAACATTTAAGCACATGCACATGACTTCACATTTAAAATTTTGAATAATAAAGAGGATTTTGACGTTACATCTGGTATTATCTGTAACTATTTTGTATATCATTTTCAGTTGACTCGGAGTTCTGACGATTTTCAAGAATCAAATCCCCAAGCAGAAACCAGTAGTAAAAACCAAGTATTTTCAACAAAGGTACCAGGCTTTTACAGACTATTTAGTGCATAAAATAATTGTTTTAATATTTCAATACAAAATATTCTGATCCCCAATTTGAAGAAAAAAAATATTGGGGTCAAGCAGATGACAAAAAAAAATATTTTGAATCCAGATTTACCCATACCTTATAGCGTTAAATTTTGAAAAAATAATTTGATTGATAGTGTCGAAAAACTAAAAAAAATGTTCGCGCTTTGCGCAAAAAACCGTAAATATGGTTCAAATCCTTGGTCAACCCATTATAAAAGTCATTATCCATTAAAGACGATTTTTTTTCCAATTTTGTACATTTTCTTATTATCTTGAAAACCATAATAGGTGAAGAGAAACGTTTTAAGGAAAAATTATCAGCAGAACATGATCACATTTATCAATATAGCCGAAATCGTCCGTCAACTCTTTTACATTAGTTATTGACCTTAAATGACGAACTTTACATTTTGTTCATATATGCCTATTATCGTGAAAACCATTTTCGACACAGAAAAACTTTAAGCAAAAACTTCAAGTACTACAAGATCTACAACTAAGTTAATATTGGCTAAAGTTGCTCTCCGTCATTTGTTGGGTGGTCTCTGGTGGGTAGCTGACACGTTAGCATTCCTATTGCATATAAAATGGCAAAATATAACAAGTTTACCAGTTTTTTGCACAGGAATATTACCCATATGTTGAAGTTGTGCACCTGCTATCATGGAATTGTTTAAAAAAAATTTCCCCATTTTTCTAGACTTGGGAACTAAGTAAATTTTTAGCAAAATTTATGAAAGAGGGCACAAGTTTTGTGTAATCAACTCCTCCTACAGTTTTCAACCCAGATCCCTGACACTTTTCAGGAAGATTGTACATTCGTTAAAGTTGTGCATCTGCTTTGTGGAATTGTTAAAGGATTTTTTAACGTTTTTCCAGACAATAGAACTTAGTCATTTTCAGCTAAATTTATTCACAAATATTGCAACCCAGCCATTTTAGTCTTTGACCTATTGTTGCCTTTTATCTTAGAAACTATAATAGATAGATAGAAATTAATGAAGGTAAAAATAATAAGAGAGACAATATTTACGAATAGGTCAATCATAGTCAAAATTCTATGTAGATTATTTATAGGAGCTATTGCCCGTAAGGATGACGATTTTTACCCTTCTTTCCCATATTGGCCACATATTTTTTGTCAACAATAGTATGATCAGCAAACCAAGATCTACAAATAGGTCAACAAAGCTGAAATTGTCAGTCCAACTCTTGTAGGAGTCTAGCTCTTGATGATGATTTTTACCATCATTCAAGTTAAAATTATAGCCTGGTATCCTTGATGAGTTTTTACCAATTTTTGTCTTTACGCAAACACTAAAGTAGATTGAGAGAAACGGTAAACAGAAAAATTATCAACATTACAAGATCAACAAAAAATGAATCCAGTCAATGTTGCAAATGAAGATTAATATAAATCCGGGTGAGCAACACAGGCTCTATAGAAACTAAAGTTTCAAGACTGACAACCATGTCTGAAAGTACAATGCAAAAAGTCCAATACCTCTTATTCAGTTATCAAGTTATTGTTTCATTTACGAGAGGAACATATTTTGTAGGTGTGTTGCAATGTCCAAAGTTGTATGGAAACATCAAATGTATCTGAAGAGTTAACCACAACAGGCAGTTCGACAAGGGTATGTTATGCCGCAATTTGGTCATGAGTTAAGGTTATTATGGGTTGTCAATTAACTGATCATGCTTAATTTCGTAGTGTGCATCTTAAGGATTAAGCAACATAAAAAAAACCTCACACACATAAACTTTGGTAGTGACATTTTTTTATGTTTGAGAATAGCATGAAAAACATTTAAAACCTCACACATAGCAAACATAGAAACTTGGCTTGTGACATGTTTTTATGTTTTAAAAAAGCGGAAAATATAGTGGAAAATGAATTAAGAGCTAAGTTTTAAAATTTAATTCATATTTTTTTTTCGTTTGTTTCATGTACCCATTGTCTCTATGAGTTATCAAATCCAAAAAATATTGTTTTAAAATTCCTTCTTTCCCGGGAAGAAAAATAAGTTAAATCTAACTATTAAAATTTAACATTATTTTATTTTATGTGTTTAAATGTGAAAAAGTATAATCAATGACTTTTAAATTTTTCATTTTTCAAATATTAAGCTTTCTAACTATGTGTGTTGATGAAAAATTATTTATGATATGCAACTTTAGTATGGTATGTTATTGCATCAACATTTATGCATTTTGTTGCAAATAGTTTACTCCAGTAAGTTTCAAATTTTTCAAATCTTTGATTTTCTGATAATTATAAAGATGTGGCATGATTGCCACTTAGACAACTATCCCTTAATACCAAAGTACAAATAGTAGATCAGTTACAGGTAATTAAGCTCATTAAATAAAAAAGATACAGGTAATTTAAATGGTTGTATTGGTTTATTATTGCATTAATTGATATGCTTTATCTCGATCAAACATGATTAAAGGGCAGATAATCAAATTGTCAGGGCGGGGGTGTCCTGTTGCGAGCTAACTTATAATTCTTGTTTGGTATGATAACATCTTCGTTACAAGTCCTATATACGACAATGCTACTTTTTCTGATATTTCTGATATAAAAGTTGAATTGTTGAAGGATATTTTGTGTATTATATAACCATTCAGGAACGTAAAAATGATGAGCTAGAGTTTCAATAATGAGGATAAGTGTGCTGTATATTTGCCAGCTGGTTTGAAGAAGACCAAGTTTAAAAAAATCAGTTACTAAATACTCAAACTTTATCTAGTATTTTTTGTTCTGTACATATTTTACATCACTTTATGTTATGCATTTGATTTAATTTTCAGTTTTCTAAGGAGGAGATCAATTTTGCAAAGATGGGAATGATTGTCATGGGGTTGTCAGTGGCAAAGAATTAAAAAAACAGACATAACCATTGGAGATGATGTTGAACGTATACGTCTTACAAGAAATGAACTACAACACTCAAGGAACTTTACACTCGATGATACACGTTTTAATGAGTTAAACAATATAATACTTGATCTTGTTAACAGATTTAATCACCAAAAAAAACCAGCAAGGCTGTATACAGATCACCTTAACGAAATTTTATCCAAAACAGTATCTGCAAATGAAGTGAAAATTCTTCAGTATCAGATTAAAAATGAAATGAAATCAGGTAATCTTACTTTAATTTGATAAACTTTTATAATATTGAAAGATTATCCAGTGTTTGTGAATAATAATTTTAAACTTTGAACTGTCTTTTCACCTGTTTGAGTATGTTTGTGCTTCTCTGACTATTGACTTTTACACTATTTTCCATTTAAAGAAATAAGCTATTATTAAAAAAATCTTTCATTGCGAAGAATTTTGCAAGATAAGACCTCTTTTTACCTGCTTCACAGAAGGCGGAAGCAGGTCTAGTAACCGCTCGACTCCGTCTGTTTGTAAGTCTATGAAAAGGAAGGAGTTAATTTGTGATGTGCAGCTTGGGAATGTTGAGTTGTAGCGAGTTCGCAATTTTTACATATGCCGTACAGCCATTTCCTGTTTGCCGATAGTTTGAAATTTTACAACACTCATTGTACAAGGGAATTTTTCGTCAAGGTTTTCTTGACTTCTATGAAAGGGATTGATTTAATATTTGGTCTGCAGCTTGATAATGTTGAGTTGTAGCGAGTAAGCAATTGTAATATCTGCAATGTATTCAATTTCTGTTTGCCAGTACTGAAGTAGACGGCGTAGAGATTTTCTGCTTTGTTTTTTAATTTTTATAAGACGGTTTGTGAGTTTGAAACCTGCTTATGGCAGTTGGGTTCTTTTCCAATCTTAAATTGACTAGGATTGTTGGTTATTTGCGTGAACTCTGGTTTCCTCTCTCAAATCAAAACTGGATGCCGCCATAAAGCCAATAGTACTAGATGTGGTGTTAAGGAGTTCGCTTTTCTTGTTTTTGAGATTTTGTCAGATATTCAGAATCCTCTGGCTTTTATCCATGTGGTGCAGTTTAAGCATTTTGTCTGCTAACTCCTACTTTTTCTTTTCATAATTTTAGCCCATATCGTTTAATAACCCATTTTTTTAAAATCTTATAAAGTCCTTGTTATTTTTTCATAGTTTGTAAAAGAAAAAAGGTACCAAAGTTAAATGTATGAAAAATCTAGAGAGGATCATTTCCCTTCAAAGGCTTATATCTCAACCACAAGGACATTGACCCTGCATACTTTTCTTCTTTTCGAGTTCCTTTATCTGTATACTATTAATTGATAACAATATTTATTATTTTGAAATAATGTAGCGAACATCAATTGTTATTAGTTGTTTGATAGTCATGCTGGTGTTTATGAGATATATCAATCGTTTAAATGGTTCACATGCAGTGATATTTTTTATTTTATTTTTAGAAATGGCTGTTGAAGTTGAAATTGAACAACAAATAAATGTTTCACCACAATAGAACAGATTTGTAGAGGATTGATCCAATCTCAATAGATGAAAATCAACTTGTAAACAGCATTGACCAATTTTTTAAATTGTGCTCCGAAATGTGAATATTAAGCCCAAATTTAATAAACTGACATATTTTCAAATGTGGTATTATAGTTCAGGTAGTCATCCTATTGATAGTGTAATCCAAGTAGAATTATTGGAACGAAATTAAATGTTTTGATCTGAAAAGGAAATTGAAATATCAGGCCAAAACTGAAAATTTTAAATGAAGGTCAGACATTTGAACAATTATTGAAATATTGGACACCTTCAGCTTTTTTTATAACACAAAAAACATGTATTATAAACTATAATGCAAATATTGCCATAACTGTAATTTTAATAATTAATGTGTACATGAAAAGAATATGTTTAACTAAATTTGATAATGTGCTGTAATCTGCAATTTACGAAAAATGTGTACATGAAAAGAATATGTTTAACTAAATTTGATAATGTGCTATAATCTGCAATTTACGAAATTGTAAAAGGCAATTAGAGTGAAACAAAAGACCTAACTGAAAAGAACTAGTAGAGCAAAAATTTCAGTATGTCTTTGATTAAAAGACAAACTTGAAAGTAACAATCATTGTATAGAATTAAATACTCTGCAAAAGAGAGGCGAACGATACCAAAGGGATAATCGAACTCATAAGTCGAAAAGAAACTGACAATGCTATGCCAAAATACGAAAAACGACCAAAAGACAAACTACAGTATACAAATCACAACATAGAAATCTAAAGACTGAGCAAAATGAACCACACCAAAAACCGGGGGTGATCTCAGGAGCACTGGAAGGGTAAACATATCACATGTGGCACCTGTCGTGTTGATCATGTACGTACAAACCCATTGATAAGTCAGATTCAGTATGTCACATTCGAGGAAAAGAGGACGGATTGAGGTTACGACATTTGGGACATCTCTGTCGTCATTTGTGAAACAGACTTGTGATGACGTAGTTAGATTAGATCAATTAAAACATAACTAAATATGTATTGCAATGTAGTAATGAGCAGTTACAGTCCTACATCTTGTTGATGCATATATTTTGGCACAAGGTCATGTTTTTTTCTCAGGCAGCATATGACGACTGGTCTGTAATTTTACCAATTTTGTCCTATTCTAGATTATGACATAGCAGGAGATTCTCACCCTTTCGACGCAGTCGTTTTTCGCTCCTTCTGGAGATCATGTACAAAAAATGTAATTCCCACAGTTTTTTCCCTAGATTTGTCGATTTACGATATTTGAACATCGGTAAACTACTGTCATCTTATATTCACACTTCATTTTTTAAATCTATTGGCTATGTACTGACTATACATGTACTGATTTAAGGAAAACAACAATTTGTGGCATTTGTTTTTTTTTTTTATCCCAGTTTAAATAACGTTGTATTAAAAGAGAGGTCTGAAGAAGCATCATAACCAATTATTTACTTACAAACATTCGTACGTAAAATATTATTATGGTGGGGGATTGAACGTATGTTTGACTTCTTTTGAACTGAACTTAACTGTGCGTATTGCTGTGTGTTTGTTTATTCCTCATTGGCTAGAGGTATAGGGGAGGGTTGAGATCTCACAAAACATGTTTAACCTGCCGCATTTTTGCGCCTGTCACAAGTCAGGAACCTCTGGCCTTTGATAGCCTTATATCTTTTTTAAGTTTTGGTTCATTTACATGTTTCGGAGTTTAGTGTGACGTCCATTTTCGCTGAACTAGTATACATTATTGTTTAGGGGGCAGCTGAAGCCCGCCTCCGGGTGCGGAATTTCCTCGCTGTGTTGAAGACCCATTGATGGCCTTGGGTCGTTTTCTTCTCTTTGGTCGGGTTGTTGTCTCTTTTACGCATTCCCCGATTCCGTTTCCAATCTTATTATTATTAGTTAAGGTTGAGGTTTTTTGTCTTGTAAATGGGAGATAACCGAATTAAAAACACGTTCCACAGTCATTCCGACTGTATGGTTGCATACATTTTTGGGGCCCTTTATAGCTTACTGTTCGGTGTGAGCCAAAGCTCCGTGTTGAAGACCGTACTTTGACCTATAATGGTTTACTTTTTTAAATTTTTACTTGGATGGAGAGTTGTCTCATTGGCACTCATACCACATCTTCGTAGATCTATTTACATACGTATGCATGGAACGGTTAGATAAGATTTTTCGGGTCAAAAGGAAATAACTCTTGCCAATGTGTAACAAGACTGATACTTCTGCCAGATACAACCTTTATGTCGCTTCTGTGGACGTCTTTGATACATGTAAGACTAAGCATGAATAATTTATAATCGTCACTGTCCCTTTTTAAATCAAGCAACCATTTTTTTCTAAACAAAATTGGAGACTAATTATAAATAAAGGCAACAGTAGTATACCGCTGTTCAAAAGTCATCAATCGATTAAGAGAAAACAAATCCGGGTTACAAACTAAAACCGAGGGAAACACATTAACTATAGGAGGATAACAACGGAACAACAGAAACACTGAACTGCAACAAAAACAAACGTCAACATACATAGAAACGGACTATTTGATAACAACGGCCATACTCCTGACTTGGTACAGGACATTTTAAGAAAAAAGGGTGGGTTGAACCTGGTTTTATGGCTAGCCAAACCTCCCGCTTATATGGCAATGTTATAAAATATCGCTAAAATGACAACACTACGTGTCAGGAATACAGTACAAATAAACGCAAGAACAATCAGCACAGAGAAATGCATAAATAAATAATATAATAGTACATTACAACATGTAAACCGCAGAACAACAACCGAAATCTCCCATTAACGACAGCACAGGACACCACAAGCTGCTCGTCACATGAATGGATCAACGCCACAAAAAGTGACGTATTTTTGTGACGTATATATAATCTTGAAATTCATACAATTATATGGAACAAGATCCAAAAATTCACAATTATTTCCACAATACTAGTTGAAAAAATTATCATGATTATGACGGTCTTGAAAGGCTATTTTAAATTAATGCTGTGACGACGTCATAATAATTTGGACTAAAACAATACTTTATCCATGGAAAATGGAAATTAACTCAACTATTATTGACAAATAAGACATATGTGAAATGTACCGAAAATACAGAATTCAAACCACAAACGATAAGACATAACACATTATCGAACCGTACTTACAAAAGAAACATCATAACTAAATACATGAATGTCGGATGTATAAATACCGAGACACGTCGTATAGCAATGCGAATTCACACTCGGCAAAACAGTCATATTCGGGAATAGGTCACGTTCGGTACTTAGCAGACAGACGACGTAGATGGTAAACTACAATCTAATAAAGGCAACAGTAGTATGCCGCTGATCAAAAGTCATAAATCGATTAAGAGAAAACAAATCCGGGTTGCAAACTAAAACCGAGGGAAGACTTGGTAAAAATGTCGTTAGTTAGTTTAGACACAGACACATCGTCAAACAATTCGTGATGGTGTCCATAAAATTTACGGAGTGTCATTTTTAATCTTTCCTCATAACTCTGTTGGAGCAGTTTCTGCGTAAGGAGCACAATCCTGTATATGAAGTCCGTATAGTGTGAACATGCACGAGCATAACGTATAATTGATATATGTTAACACCATACGACGGAGCAGAGGGTATGTTACTGCTGAGAATTGGGAAATTGATAATTGGGAAGTTGAAATCATCCCGTTTGTCATAGATTTTAGTGTGAAGTCGTCCATCTGTGTCAATATTGAGGAAAAGATCAAGGTATGAAACAGTCCTTCTTGTATCAGTAGTATCCTTAATTTCAAGTTTACTGGGATATATGAGATGCAATTGCTGACTGAAATATGGGTTATTCAGTGATAGGACATCATCAATATATCTGAAAGCAAAATTAAAGAATTTCGCAAGGTGCTTTTTCTTTTTGTCTTTTAGAAGGTTCTGAATGAATTCTGCTTCATTCGAGTACAAAAACAAATCGGCCAGAAGGGGTGCACAATTAGTACTCATTGGAATACCGACTGTTGAAATATCAATCCTCAAAACTCAAAAAATATATTGTCGATTAAAAAGTCCAGCATTTTGATAATATCATCTTTAGTGTATTTTCTGATAGAATCAGTGTGGTTCTTCACAAAATAAGAATTATTATAACCCAAAACAAGAAATGTATATCTACGATTCCCATTTTTATAGAAAAAAGCTCTGTTTAATGAGATGGTGAAGTCGATCCTTCAATTAAGCATGGGGAGTAGAAGTGTAAATCGTAGAAAATTCAAAGGTCTTAATGTTGTTGCAAAATTGCAGAGATTGCGATCTAAGATTTAGCAGTAGATCTTTAGAATTTTTGAGGATCCACATCTGATTGACACAACTGGTTGAATATATCTCATCACAATATTTTTGAAGGTCCATCTTTTACTGTAGAAAGAATAGTAGTCAGCACTTTAGAAAGATGTTCAGTCGAACATCTTGATGATCCAGCTATGTATCGTTCTTTATAAGGAGTTAAATTTTGTGAAGTTTTGGTATCCAGTATAATGACGGTAGATTTTCGTCGTTTTCTTTAATGCTAATCCCAATAAAAGACAGATTTGTGATTTTGTAAAATGTCATCCTTTGTAAATGATGTTAAAGAATATGTAAGATTGCCAGTTGTGCTGTTTATTCGACTATCTTTTGTGAGACATTCCAAGTAATGGTTTTTACATACGAAGACAATATTATTGCAGGCTTTATCTGCTGGAACAACGACATATTTGTCATGCAAAGAGGATAAGGCATCCACAACCTCCGGGTTCTTGAATGGGTTAGAAACCCTTGTGCTCGTAGTACATCGTATTTTCTGAATGCGCTTCTGAATGCATGATCAAATAGCTTTAATCCATTCAGACAAAGTGTCCAGTCCGGTTCGTCTGGTTCGCGCTTTATCCATTTTCTAGCATACTCCTCAACTGCATCCATAAGTAACCTGAAGTTCTTTTTCCAATTGATGAGCTGGGGACGTCTATATTTTGGTCCCTTGGCTAACAACTCTCCAAGTTGTTCATTGGCTACGATGCCAAGGTCGCCAGTAATAACATGACCAGCTAGACCATAATTGTATTTTGTCGATGCACATGACCAATCCGGAGGTTTGGATTTCATCTTCGCTAGCCACGGATTACGATCCAGTCAGAGGTGGGGACTGGATCGTAACCCTTGGCTAGCGAAGATGAAAAAAGACACGCTAGAATATATTTTATTTTATTTTTTTAAAGTAGTATCATACGGGGAGATTTTTATGGGACATTTGCAAAATAAAGAAGAAAAATATAAAAGGAGAATGCAAACTCGTAATTCGAATAGACCAATAAAATCATGACAAAAAGCAATAAAGCGACGATAAGACAAACAACAGTCCACAAAACACTTCACAAAAGACCGGCAAGGACTGAGCAACACGAACTCAACCAAAAACCGGTATGTACAATATAAAAATACGTAATAATTATTAAACAGTAAATAATTTTTAGTCAAACCAATTATAAAATATACATGACCCTGTATCAAAAATTAAAAAAAATAAACTGTCTCCTTAACCAATATATTCTATTATCATGATTATGCACTTTAAAATCCAATAACATAAAAAAAATACATATGAATCAAAGGAGATGTTCATAAATGAGACACCATTGGTACAGCCAACATAAATTTTATTATATTTATTGAAAATAATACACTGTTATACCACAATGGGGTTGATGGCATACATGAAAACAAAATAACACATTACATTATACATCACAAAAATAATAAAAAAAGATATGAATTTGTATATTAACAATGGATTTGTACTCTTAAGTCAGACTTATATATTTGCTACTTTATGCTTGATAAAAAGATATTTGACATTTGAATAACAAAGAGAAAAAACAATTTATTACAATACTTTCAAGTTACAATAAAAATATAATCAATCTTAAAATACGTTTACCCTCAATGAAAACTCGCATACACACAATCAAACTAATGCATATTGTTTGGAAAAAGGGTCAGATAGAGGTGTAAACAATATTAAAAGAGACAAATAGGTTTTTGTTCAGGGTATGACTGTTTTTATTTCATGATTCGTCGAACTGAAATGTGTTTATTTTCTGCATTGCTTGCAATAATGCTGCTTTAACCCACAGAAATAGTTTCATGTTTATTGTAAAATAACCTTCATTTTCACGTTCATTTGTATACATATTTACTCATCTATGGCTCTATATCGCAACTAGAAAAGGCAATTTGTTAAATAAACAAAACTTGTATTGGTATTTTGATACATTATTTTAAACAATTTGATAGCTATGGTTGTCTATATGTTACTCTAACTAAACATTATTTTATGTTCTGGGGTTTTCTGTTATTCACCAACAGTATACCTGTGTTTACAAGTCTAGATACGATTTGATCTAAGATCTCGGCATAATAAATACACCCCTGTCTATTGCGGAAAACTGTTGGTTGCCTTTTCTGTGTATTTTGATAATTTTTGTCGTTGGTGTTGCTTTTTGATTAACGTACACATATATTTTCTTTGATACAAAATTATATTGTACTTTTAACTACGGTTGTCTTATTTTTATATATAAAAGTGTCTTGATTTTTTGTTCTTCAACACGAAAATTAAAAAAAAACACCAGTTGCTTTCCGACAAAATTACATTGAAGTTTTTTGCTCATCCATGACAGTTTCAGTGTCATTACAGTTTACTGATTCTGTAGTTTCAGAGTTACATACCGATTCTTGTGTTTTTGCCAAAGAAACAATCGATATGATCGTGTTGTGGACAGTTTCCGGTTTAATGAAGAGATTCCGGATTCCACATCTGAACTCACGACTTAAGCAACACGTAATTAGAAAGTTAGAAGGAATACACATCCAATACAACACATTCAACACTACAATAGCAGTTCTGAGATTATTATAGTCTCCTATATCCACATCAAACATCAACACTAATACATCAATCACTTGTATTATGACTACTGGGACCATATAAAAAAGGGTAACTGCAGTTATAAATATCGTCGCCATAGTCAATCTCCTTTCATTTTTGTCGTTTTGGGACTGACCCTTTGCTTTGGATGTCATCGCTTCACGTTTTGCTGATCGGACGTTTATTGCCTTTATCATCAACAGTTCGCTAACAACTAACACCGTACATGGAATTACCCCGACTATGATTGTTTGTGCTGTCATCAAAAATCCCAAGTATTTGTAAAATGATATTGGCATCCAGTCCGGACGACTATACGTACATGCTTGCATGGTTGTATTTGCGTTGTCTATTGCAGGCACTGTTGTTTCGCCGTATTTGTAATGGAATACATGTACAAGACGTATTGATACTGATGTGAGAAAACATAAGACAATCATAATAAAGACAACTGTCTTTGAACAAAGTTTGTCGGCACTAAATGGATGAGCAACCATGATATATCTCTGCACAGTCATCATAATTGTTATGAAATATGACGTGTACGTGAAGAATTGTGGTATAACTTCCGTTGTGTAGTGGTATATTTTACACCATTCAAATGGCAAGTAATAAAAATATTTCTTGATAGCGAAGAAGTAGACCCAGATGGATGTCGGAGCAATTGGTGATACACTGTCACATACTGCTATAGCGATCAAACATATGTGGGTCTTGGAGGTCATTCCATATCGTATGAAAACGGTTATCATGAGAGCATACATTATAATACTCATCGAAGCCCAAACTGGCATGAAATAGCCGTACAGTATAAACTCAAATCCGTATTTGTAAAATTGGCGAAAATCCACTACAATTGCCTCCGAATCAATAGAGTTGGTTATATTATTACCAGCAGTAAGATTCAATGTTGTTTCTAGGTTAACGGAATTTAAAACTGGATCATCAAATGTTCTATTAAACCCTGTTGCGTTTTCCATATTGGATACATTTTTCAATTTATATTATTGTTATAATAATGT
This sequence comes from Mytilus californianus, assembly GCF_021869535.1. Taxonomy (NCBI): domain Eukaryota; kingdom Metazoa; phylum Mollusca; class Bivalvia; order Mytilida; family Mytilidae; genus Mytilus; species Mytilus californianus. Next base: position 49,695,905 of record NW_026262679.1, on the reverse strand, counting down.
ATTTGTATTCCTCAAACTTTGAATGAATAATGTTTAACTCCTGGTATGTATAATGCGCGTTCAATTAATGTACGTTTTTGCTTAAATTTGAACAAAAATTAATTTGATAACCGCATCACATGAGGATGTTATGATTTTGAATGATGAGTCCAGTTACTCTATAATAAAACAAACATTTTTTTTCATTAATAATGCATAAATAAAAAAATTATAAATCACATTTGATATCATTAATAACGTAGATTCTGTTTTAAAATATCGTGATAAATCAAATAAATGCCTATAAGGTATTCTCAGTTTTAATATTTTCCCTTTGAGATCTGTTAATTTTCCTATTTATTTTTTACTATAGAGAAATAATTTTATTGTTTTAATCAGTGTCAGACAATATGATTGAAAGATCTGACAAGAGAAGAACAGAGTGTTTAATATAACATGATGTCAACGTTAATACTATGCAAAATTAAAGAGGTGTGGTATGATTACCAATGAGACAACTGCCCACCAGAGATTAAAAGATGGGCATGTTATAAACAGCTATAGGTCACTGTACGACCGTTAACAAAGCAAAACCAATACCATATATAGTAAACAATAAAAGTCCAGGTATGACAAAATGTGCTGCAATTTATACATGTGTGCTAGATAGAAATACTAGTCTGCACAAGCGCAGGAATAAATGACAATTAGCATATATATAAATTTATATTGAAACTACATATATATTTAATCTATATACTATTTGTTCGTTAAAAACTTTGAAACCGTATTATTTATAGAGCGATATCTAAATTACTTTCAAAAATGCATCATTTTAATTTCACACAATCAATTTTCGTAACCTTACTGAATAATCATATTTTAAAATATTAATAATAATCGGGTCATGTTGCCTTTTTCACCATATAAGTTTTTTTTTATATGTTCTAAAAATAATGATACTCTAGTGAAAGGAGTGATTGTATCAACAATTCATATCTTTGGCTTAAATACATTTTACACAATCTTATTAAAATATAGACCTCTGATTTCGTTATCTTCGTATGTTATCACATAAATATATTATTTAGTTTTTACAAGTAAATAGAAATCGGCACATGAATTGGAAGGCAGGGTAAAATTGGACTCAGTACTATAGATAGCTAGCTAAGGAAGCTACAGTTGTTGTTTGGATACTGCGGCTCAAGTATTAAATATCGATCAGAAACAACAATCCTTATGGGTTTCGTTAATTTAAAAAAAAACAACAGTTCTAAGAGTGTTTATAACATTGAACTGTTAATTAACCATTACCATAATTTTTGATAAAGTAAGTGCTCACAAAAATGTTTAAACATGCAATATTACACTACATATATATATATGTAACTATATTTTCTTTTAATAATGAAGGGGATATACAAATTTATATATACAATGTTTATAAATGTGGACAGATATATTTTTGTATGTCGATGTTTAGCCAATGTTTATTGTCTTTGGTAACTGTAATTTTGGATTTTAAAACAATAAAATATCTTATCTTATCTTATCTTATCTAATCTTATAGTTAAATAAAATAACATTATCAATATTTGAGATACATAAAATCTTTAAAAATCATTTATAAGTCAAAGTGAGAATAAGAATTTGTAAAAAGAAATAAAAAATAGAAATACTAAGCATCCATTTGTAGCAATGAAATCGTATTAAAATAGTAAATGAAATTACTTCTAAAGCCAGTCACAATCTTATGCTACATGAATGTGTAACGGGAGTGTGATTTCCTACAGACTTCGTTGTCTTCCCGTTGCCTACCCTAGTTCTGGGATATTGGACAAAACGTAACTACGTTAGTACACATGAACAAGTTGTTTATTTTAAAGACATATATGGTTGAACACAAGTTTACATACAATAAATATTATATAAGTGGCGGATAGTCTACTTGTATTTATTGACAACATATTTGTAACATATGATGTACATGTTATTCGAAAGAAAGCTAACATTCTTATTCAGTGGAACAACTTTGCTAATTTTCTTGTCGAATTATTTCTTTTATTCGTATGATGCAGACTACATACAGAGGTTTCTTGAAGAATGGTAAAGATGCTAGCATTAACCTTTATGTTCCCCTAACATGCACATGCTGTTATCTTACTGAATTACTGAAGTTTGGTGACAATGTTGAACATATCATTTCCCGTTTGAATTTGAAATAAAGGATACCAAATATACAGATATGTCTACATAATATCTTTATTTGCATTTAGAAATTGACAGACCGGTTGAGAACTAAACTTTACGACAAAAGAGAAGATTTAAATTTTCCGTCCTTATATTGAAACATTCTTTAACGCATGAATATAGAGTATGCCTCCTAGTTGAAACGATATTTCATATTTTTCTTTATAACCTATAATGATAATCCTGATAAAGAATTAATCTTTCCAATGAAGCTGCTGATCCAAAGGTTCTTAATGATGAAATAGTATAGTTATCACTTTAGGTACTAGGGGACATGACAATTTTTCCCTGCCCCTTTTTTATTTTTAAATCTGTTTATATATTTATATCAGTGAACGATGCGGATAGTACACTAACAATTGATAATAAATAGTAAACAAATGTTATTTCTATCATATTTATGTAATTTTAACACACAAAAAAACACGAAAATAATTGAAAACAAGAAAATATTGGTTTTGGAAAAGGGGGAGGGCAAAACAAATGTTTCCGTCCCCAAATACCTGTGATATTGACTGATTCCAATCATGAACATGGAGGTTGCAACATTACTCTTAATTTTACATTATACACTTTCAGAATGTGTAAATTGATTATAAACACATAGACTTTTTTAAAACACCTTTGATTAGTGTTTAGTATGACGATAAATTTTCACTTTTGTTCTCGTACTAGGAACAACAAAATTAATTATTTTGTAAAAATTATTTCCGTACTCCATGTATGCCTTACAAAAAAAATATTTTTATTTACCTGTGTACGTTATTTTATTTGGCGGCATTTTGTCCAAAGTTATGGTTGTCTTTCTGATATTGTTAATCATCTAACCCCCTTGTTTTATTAATTTTGTATTGACATTGTGTCATAGATCAAATTTATTCGTTCAGTGTATGTTCACTTGTTTTTGTTAATATGTCTTTTGATTGAGTTAAGCCATTTCAATTGATATTTTATAGTGTGTCATTCTATGTTGTGATGTTACACTATTGTTTCAGGTAGGGTGAAGGTTGGCGCCTATTAAAACGTTTAAAACCGCTGCATTTGTTTGCACCTGTCCTAAGTCAGGAACCTGATGATCAGTGGTTGTCGTTTGTTGATGTGGTTCATAAGTGTTTCTCGTTTTTTATATAGATTAGACCAATGGTTTTCCTGTTTGAATGGTTTTACACTAGTCATTTTTGGGGCCCTTTATAGCTTGCTGTTCCGTGTGAGCCAGTGCTCCGTATTGAAGGCCGTACTTTGACCTATAATGGTTTACTTTTACAAATTGTGACTTGGATGGAGAGTTGTCTCATTGGCACTCATACCACATCTTCTTATATCTATTAACGAATTAAACTTGGTGTTCCCTATTGAAAGGAGTGAAACACAACCAGAAAAGGAACAGAAGTGTAAATTATTATTAATAAAATAATATACAATATTAGGTCAATGACAACATTTTCGTATGCAGCTTAGCTAGAAGTTAGAAACTGTGGAAGGGCGAGGTTGTACTTAAATTTTAGAATGGTCAAACATAAATCAGGATTTATTTTTTTTTGCATGAAGTAAAAATGAAAACTAAAGTTAATCAAACCATTATAATTATATTTTTATTTCCGATTCTGATGTACGTGCAAAAACTACAAAAATTAGTTTTCAGGACATGTATAGACCCAAGTTGGATTTTAACACATTTGTTCGAGATTTATTCTTTTGGTAAAAATTTTAAACATTGTCTAATAAAACATGAAATTGAAAGATAAACGCAGATAATATAAAGATTCTTACTTAGAAATAATCTTTTTAGTAATAGAATGTGTCCAATGTTTCCACAATACAAACAAAAATATTCAGAAATAACTGAGTGGTTGACAAATATGTTTAGTTAGATTCAAATGTCATGATTCACTATTAAGTAATACTACTCTGGATTCATTATTATCGTACTTGCCTTAGCCTATATTACCCTGTTCAGGTGTTCCCTAAATCTATCATAGATTTGTGTCATTTAAGCAGAACTTAAAAGCGACGTCACAATACCATTGACATTATCATATCAGAGCAGAACTTATCAAGCTAACTTCCAGTAGGACAACCAATAATATATATTTCTAAGGCAGACAATAAAAAAATTGACACATTGTGACTCCCGGCTGATATTATTTATATCAGTGTGCATGATAATCTATACTTTTTCGTGGGATGTTTTATTTTTCGTGGTTTAAGATAGACCATTAGTTTACATGTTTAACACATCAGATATTTTCTTAAAACTGGTAGGCATAATTTTTGTTTAATCCTAAAATCTTAAAGTGCCCACTGTTTTTTCCACATTCAAATGAATCGGTGGAAATGAAAATAAGTGAATCCCCTGTAAATAATTTATTTAAATATTCAGGTAAACATATAGCCCATTTTCAAAGATATACCCTTTACATGGAAATGGTACACAGAATGTATCAACGCCACAAAAAGTGACGTTTTTTTTGTGACGTTTATATTATCACAGGTAAATTTCTGATAGATCTGTTTTATTGTAGACACGTACAAGAATATAAGATTGAGTTTGTAATGGTGTTATTTTATGCATTTTCTAACCATGACAAGAATATTAAAATGGAATTGTGTTTGTAATGGTGTTATTATTTGTTATTATTTAAAAAACGAAAATGATCAAAAGACAAACAACAATATACTTTAACACGACATAGCAAACTGAAGACTGAGCAATACAAACCCCACCAAAAACTAGGGGTGATCTCAGGTACTCTTGGAGGGTAAGCAGATCCTGCTCCACATGTGACCTAGCTCCTTCTTGTTTTTCGGAAAATTCAGTGACGTCACCTTCGAGGAAAAGAGGACGGGATTAAAGTTGTAACAATTGGCACATATATGTCGTCATCTGTGAAACAGATATTCCATAACAGTCAACCAAGCTGTAAAATTTTCCTAGCCCTTGTTTAATAAGCTACATTTCTAGTACAAACATAGTATGCAACCCTGTATAAAGGAAATCATTATTAGAAACCCAAGGTCTGGAATACTGTATCAGCTGGGAAATATATAACAATCATCTTTCTTTGTTGTGAAGTTTTGATCTCAACCGATCCTCAATTCTTAGATTTAAGTCATGATATGAAGCAGACTATTATAAGTAAAAGGAAAATTATATTTGGTAAATCGGATCCTTGAAGGGTCTTCGTGCCCTTGAGAAAAGTTCACCTGACCATGACCTCATTTCAATGATCAAGGTTTTGTTTTGTGGTCATATACTATAAACAACAGATCAACCGTATTTAGTCATGTTAGTGTATTGAATGATTGTTAGTCGTACATGTCCATATGGCAGTGTTCATTTAACCTTGACTATGAAGCAATAAGTCAAGTTTATTTGGTGTATGCAATTAATTGATTGATGTGTAGGTGTTAATGCCACTTTCAGCACTATTGGTTATTTCGTGGCGGCCAATTTTTATTGGTGAAGGAAGTTCGGGAGAGCCGACCTTCGACAGGGAAACTGGCAAGCCTCGTCAATCAAGATAGGAATCGCACGCACCTGCCACGTGAGGGTTCGAACTCACACCTTACTGTTGACAGGCTAGTGATACAGTAGTTGAACTAATAAGACCACTCGACCACCGAGGCCACCGGCTTGGTGTATAAAATGTAAGTGGGTTGTACATGTTCGTCTGGCAGTGGTCATCTGACTTTGACCTTATTTTCATGATTCATGCATTAAAATGTTACGTTGTCGTGGTTTAGTCGGTTTATTGGACACTATAAGCAGCAAGTCAACAATATTTTTTGTATGAAAATATGATTCAATGTCTGAAATGAACACCCATTCATGGTTTAATAGGCCAACAATATTTGTTGAATGAATAAAATTGAGAATGGAAATGGGGAATGTGTCAAAGAGACAACAACCCGACCATAGAACAGACAACAGCAGAAGGTCACCAACAGGTCTTCAATGCAGCGAGAAATTCCCGCACCCGGAGGCGTCCTTCAGCTGGCCACTAAACAAATATATATACTAGTTCAGTGATAATGAACGCCATACTAAACTCCAAAATGTACACAAGAAACTAAAATTAAATATAATACAAGACTAACAAAGGCTAGAGGATCCTGACTTGGGACAGACGCAAAAATGCGGCAGGGTTAAACATGTTTATGAGATCTCAACCCTCCCCCTATACCTCTAGCCAATGTAGAAAAGTAAACGCATAAAAATACGCACATTAAAATTCAGTTCAAGAGAAGTCCGAGTCTGATGTCAGAAGATGTAACCAAAGAAAATTAACAAAATGACAAAAATACATAAATAACAACAGACTACTAGCAGTTAACTGACATGCCAGCTCCAGACTTCAATTAAACTGATTGAAAGATTATGTCTTCATCATATGAATATCAGGCACAATCCTTCCCGTTAGGGGTTTAGTATCATACCATCATAACATATATGAGAAGAACATAACCCGTGTCATGCCAACAACTGGTTTTTAAATAAATGTGTTTAGTGCCGATGCAAAGACCCTATAAGTGAATCAATATTAACGCCAAAATATGCAATCTTTAATGACCTGACAACAGTATCGTAACTATATCCCTTCTTAATAAGTCTATTTAAAGGTTTTGTAAGCTTCAGAGGTGAATACTGACATTTTTGTGCTTTATAAAGAATATTTCCATAAAAAATTGGATGTGAAATACCTGAACGTATAAGAAGTCTGCATGTTGAGCTATATTTACGAATGATGTCCTTATACCGATGATAAAATTTAGTAAATGTTTTGACTAGTTTGTGATATCGAAAACCCTGGTGTAATCATTTTTCAGTAATACATAAATTTCTCTCGTTAAAATCTAAAACATTGTTACATACACGAGCGAATCGTACAAGTTGATATATAAACACCGTAAGATGGTGACAAGGGAACGTCACCATCTAAAAATGGATAATTAACGATAGGAAATGAAAAATCATCTCTTTTATCATATATTTTAGTATTAAGCTTTCCATTAATGATATAGATATCAAGATCGAGGAAAGGGCAGTGGTCATTGTTAGTATTAGCTTTATTTAAAGTAAGTTCAACAGGATAAATTTCTTTAGTATACATACTGAAGTCGTCATTATTGAGAGCAAAAATATCATCCAAATATCTAAAAGTATTATTAAATTTGTGTATCAGATGTTGTTTCGATGGGTCTTTGCTGATTTTTGTCATAAATTGTAACTCATAGCAATACAAAAAAAGGTCCGCAATAAGTGGTGCACAGTTAGTCCCCATTGGAATTCCGATAACCTGACGATATACGGAATCTCCAAAGCGAACAAAAATGTTATCTAGTAAAAATTCAAGGGCATATATAGTATCAAAGCATGTCCAATTGACATAGTTTTTTTGTTTATTGCTACTAAAAAATGACCTAAAAGAGTTTGAACATATATATTCACATTCTGACTTTTTAAATGCCCATTTAATTAGTGTGTGAATTTTTTCTTAATGAGAATGTGAGGCAATGTGGTATATAGGGTAGAAAAATCAAAACTTTGAACAGATTCAAAATCACCAATATATGCATGTAATTTATCAAGTACTTCCAACGAGTTCTTGACACTCCAAAAGTAATTAATTCCACTATTTTCGAAGGCCTTATTTGAACAATTTATTATCAGGTTTTTGATTGTACCAAGTGTACTGGTAAGAAGAATAGACAATTTAGTAGTGGAACAATGGCTTGAAGACGAAATAAATCTATATTAATGACTGCAAGGTGTACTTGTCAGGCTCACAGGGTTAATCAGACCTTGACCTCATTTTCATGGTTCATTGGTTAATCTTTAGTTTTCATGATTTGAGTATTTAGGTCCGTTCCTCAGACGCTATGCAATAAGTCAACTATATTTGGCTTCTGGAAATATCAACGATTATAAGGCGTACATGTCCGTCTGACATGGTTCATCTGACCTATACCTCATCTTCATACATAGTTCATAAAGTTTTAGTTTTAGATCCGTTTCTCAGATAGTATACAGCTATACGATCGTTCTGAACATGCTTGAAATACTTGCAACTGGACGCAAAGTAGCCAACAATGAAACAATATAGCTATAAATATTTACATGGATCATTGTTAATTTTGATAGTATGTGACACATTGTTGTAGTAAAACCCTTATTTTAAGAATTTTCAACATTAATTCAGTCAAGCATGATCAATAAAGCAGGCAAGTTATTTCAGCATGTGCACTCTTGTCTTTATATTTTCAAGGAATCTGACGGCAATGTCTCTGTTGCATCCATTTAAAACTTGTCTAGTCTAAAAAGTTATTTAAAACCACATATATACATTTCTTTTAGCATATATACCAGTCAGTCCTTAAGGGGCATCATCCCAAGATGTCAACCACATTTTAGATACCATACTGCTGCTATCTTACTCGCTGTTAATTGACAGGGGAAGGAATGTAGACATACTGAAATTCCTGTGTTAGACAATTCTATAATTCTTTATTCAATTATATATATATACAAGAGGCTCTCGAGAGCCTGAATCGCTCACCTGTATTTCAGAGGAGAAGATTTTTAAATGTTAGCAAACTTGATGAACAAATTGTGTAAAATTGTCTTTAAAGGGCAATAACTCCTTAAGGGGTCAATTGACAATTTTGGTCAGATTAACTTTTTTGTAGATCTTACTTTGCTGAACATTATTGCAGCTTACAGTTTATATCTATCTATAATAATATTCAAGATAATAACAAAAAACTGCAAAATTTTGTTAAAACTTCCAATTTGGTGGCAGAAACCCAACAATGGGTTGTTCGATTCGTCTGATAATTTCAGGGCCGATAGATCTTGACCAATTGAACAATTTTACCCCTATCAGATTTGCTCTTAAAGCTTTAGTTTTTGAGATATAAGCCAAAAACTGCATTTGACCCTTATGTTCTATTTTTAGCCATGGCGGCCATGTTTGTCGATGGATCAAAACTTCGGATACATATTATAAACAAGATACCCTAAGGAACATTTACTTAAAGTTTGAAGGTAATTGGCTCAGTAGTTTCAGAGGAGAAGATTTTTAAATGTTAGCAAACTTGCTGAACAAATTGTGTAAAATTGTCTTTAAAGGGCAATAACTCCTTAAGGGGTCAATATACAATTATGGTCTTATTAACTATTTTGTAGATCTTACTTTGCTGAACATTATTGCTGTTTACAGTTTATATCTATCTATAATAATATTCAAGATAACAAAAAACTGCCAAATTTCCTTAAAACTACCAATTTAGTGGCAGAAACCCAACAATGGGTTGTTCGATTCGTCTGAAAATTTCAGGGCTGATAGATCTTGACCAATTGAACAATTTTACCCCATGTCAAATTTGCTCTAAAAGCTTTAGTTTTTAAGATATAAGCCAAAAACTGCATTTGACCCCTATGTTCTATTTTTAGCCATGGTGGCCATGTTTGTCGATGGATCAAAACTTCGGATACAGTTTATAAACTAGATACCCTAAGGAACATTTAGTTAAAGTTTGAAGGTATTTGGCCCAGTAGTTTCAGAGGAGAAGATTTTTGAAATAGTTTACGACGACAGACGACGACGACAGACGACGGACGACGAAGGACGCCAAGTGATGGCATAAGCTCACATTGGGCCCGAAGGGCCCCGGTGAGCTAATAATATAACACTGATATCAGCCACGCTTGCATTGTGTTGTAGTATCTTAGGGTATGAAAACTGAAAAAAAGGAACGGAGGCCAGTTTACCACTGGGGACTTAAACGTTTGGCATGAGTTTTGCGAGTTGAGTTAAATTTTTGTTTTGCTAGTTCATGTTAATAGGCGGCCCCAGTGGCATAGAAGCCTCCACAAATGATCATGTACGAACGCCTTAAATACCTAACGGGAAATTCTAATATCCTACTTTCGCTTTCAGATATTTAAATATTAAAATAATATACATGGTAATAAATGAAAATAATTGATTAAACAAATGAAAAATAGTGTAAATAAGATAAAGAAGTGTCGTTCAAAGCAATAGCTGATTAGATTTAAAACGTATTGACCAAATAAATGTAAAAACGTAAAACATATTATATTCTTTACATGAACGGGAAGTAATCATAACATTACTCTGTTTTAAATACCGGCATGCAAAGTCAATTGTAATATATCATCATGTTCAGTTGCATCAAGCCAAATTTTTTAGTTTCATGTTAAGCATGATACAATAACAAGCTTAAAACTGTAAAAAATTTTTTACTTTGCCCCTGGTTACCATGGTTACATCTTACAAGTCGTAATACAGATTTTTTGCATAGTTACATATATGGCAGTGCCGCACACATTTTATAAATACACAAATTTTAACCATTTATGTATATCTTTTAAAGTCTTTACACAATTTATTTCCGTGAAATTAAAATGTATTCTAGATAATTGTCACGTGTACGATGTGGGAGTCCCAGGTACGATATACTATCCACATCAATACACATGACAGGGGCGGATCCAGCCATTTTTTAAAAGGGGGGGGGGGGGGGGTTCCAACTATATGTTCCCATTCAAATGCATTGATCGTCCAAAAAAAAGGGGGGTTCCAACAACCCCCGGAATAGATGTGCAGTATACTGACATGGATTTTTCTTTTTCAGTGTGGTCACTGGATATAACTTTTATGATTTATACTTTATATGATGACTTTTATGTATGTTCTAATATTACTGTATATTCTAATTAACATAACCAGAGCGAGCAAAGTGAGAAAGATTTGTATGAAAGTGTGAATGATCGTGTTAAATTTTGAAATGGGCGAAATTAAGGGCCCTGTGATTAGGATATAAAGAATTTGAATTTGAATTTGAATTTGAATTTGAATTTGAATTATAACTAGGATTTCCCGTAACAGTGGCGGATCCAGGGTCATCTGGAATAACGCACCCCCCCCCCCCTTTCCCCCCTAATTCAAAAATCCTTGATCCGCCCCTGCATACAATTCTCACTGTAATAGACTATTATTATGGATTATTCGCAAAAAAAGTAAATAAGTAAGAAATATTGATTTGGTTTTTATTTCATCAAAAGCTTTTAATCGGCAATCATCGGATGAATCCACTATTCTATTTATCTCCTTTACAGGCACTTGTCTTTGAAAATTTGTTTACCTATAAACCTTACTAGTATAACACTGTAAGTTGATTTTTTGAAATAAACATGAAAAGATTTAGACAGTCTTGAATTTCAATTTTTGAAGTATTCTAGTATGCTAACATGTATGATCATATATTTTGTTATTGAATTATAACTTATCCATCTTTAATCGTAAAATGTTAAAAGTTTTTTTTTTATTTGTAGATACTAGTACCAGGCTGAGACGGTACGTTTCGTCTTAATGAGATTCAGGAGTCCGGCATGGCGCTCGAAAAAATAGCTGGTAGGACAAATTAAATATACGACAGTGGTGTAGCTTCCATTGAGGCAATGATGCAACCCTCACTAAATTTTTACCTAGAAGAAAGACAAAAGAATGTGCAATTAGTATTTTGAAGTATAGGATGGTTCTACCATTTACACAAGTATGTCTCCCTTTAAGCTTCAGACGGATTGAAATAATTAAGTAGATACATATATCTTGTTTTAGCAAAGAACAAATACTTTATAAAAACAAATAAAACAAGAATATTTGTAAAACTAGCATAATTAGATGCTAAAATTTATTGACAACATACTTGTTACTTTGAAGGACGTGTTATTCTATAGAAAGTTAACTTGACATTCTTTTTAGAACAACCATATTGAACAACTGTGCTCCTAGTCTTGCCGACTTATTTCTTTTATTCGTATGATGCAGACTTCATACAGAGGAAGAATGGAAAAGAAGCTAGCATTAACCTTAACGTTCCCCTATGTACATGCTGTTATCTCACTGAATAACTGAAGTTTGGTAACAATGTTAAGCTTATCTCAAGTTTCCTTTGAACTTGAAATAAAGGATACCATATATACAGTTAGGTCGGCATAATATCTTTATTTGCATCTAGAAATTGGCCGACCGGGTGAGAACTAAACTTTACGACAAAAGAGAAGATTTCAATTTTCCCATTGTAAATCTTCCGATTTTATATTGAAACATTCGTTGACGCCTGAATATAGAGTATGCCTCCTGGTTGAAACGATGTTCCACATTTTTATGCCCCGCCTACGATAATAGTAGGGGCATTATGTTTTCTGGTCTGTTCGTCCGTCCATTCGTCCGTCTGTCCCGTGTCAGGTTAAAGTTTTTGGTGAAGTTGAAGTCCAATCAACTTGAAACTTAGTACACATGTTCCCTAAGATATGATCTTTCTAATTTTAAGTTTTGACCCCAATTTCACGGTCCACTGAACATAGAAAATGATAGTGCGAGTAGGGCATCCGTGTACTATGGACACACTCTTGATTGATACCTATAATGATAACCATGATAGAGTATTACTGGTTTCCAATGAAACTGCTGATTCAAGGGTTCTTAATGATCCTTAATGATGAATTAGTATAGTTATCACTTGATGTACTTAGGGACAGGACAATTTTTCCCTCCCCCTTTTCCACAAAAATCTATAGACTATATATCTATTATCAGTGACGGATGTGGATAGTACACTAGCAATTGATAGTAAATAGTAAAAAAATGTTATTTCTATCATATTTATGTAAGTATACCACAGAAAAACACGAAAATAATTGAAAACAAGAAAATATTGGTTTTTGAAAAGGGGGAGGACAAAATAATTTTTTCTGTCCCCAAATACCTGTGATATAAACTGATTCCAATCATGGACATGGAGGTTGGAACGTCACTCTTAATTTGACATTATACATTTTCAGAGTGTGTAAATTGATTATAATCATATAGACTTAATAAGTTAAACTTGATGTTGGTGTTCCCTATTGAAAGGAGTTAAACACAACAACAACAAGAACTAAAGTGAAAGTAGATGGGGATTTCTGGAAAATCACATTCCACCACAACATCATGGAAAACGATTTACGAGAAAGAATCAAATTCTTGTTGCCAGAGTTTCAAAAATTTCTAAAGCCAACAGATGTGCTTTTCCATATACAGGGCTTGTCAGGTGCAACTATGCTATATTATGACAATCCATACTAAAAAAAATAACATTTACACACTCATTTAATTTGTTTACATTGACATTGTACCTCATTGTATGCGTTTTAGTTTTACCAGAATATATATTTAGTTTTATTTTATAAAGATATAAAACAGTTATTTGCATTAGGCATGTATTGGCCATGACGTTATAATAATTTTGTCAATATTTATGTTAAGTTTAACTTTGTCCAAAGTTCACATTTCTAAAGGAAGCTCACTCTGTATTGGGACAATATCAAGTTGTTTTTTTATTTGTTTTTCAAAAATACATTACATTGACTTTATATTAGGGAAGTGATCTGGACTTGAATAGCTACTGCTCAATCAGAAATGATATTTAAATATTTTAGGGTAGGCATGAAAATTTAAGGTTGGTTAAGGGTCGGGCAGGAAACACACTAATTATATTTTTGTTTTGGCCTCATTTGCATCAATACTATAATATGTTCAAAGTAAAAATAACAAAACAAGAGATAAACTTCTTGTATTAATGGGGGGCCTCGGTGGCTGAGTGGTCTAAGTAGTTACTTAGCTGTAATCACTAGCCAGTCAGCACTGAGGTTGTGAGGTCGAACCCCGCTCGTGCGGGTGCACTCTACTCCAATCTTAATTGACTAGGATTGTCAGTTTTCCTATCGAAGGTCGGTGGTTTTCTGCGGGCACTCTGTCTTCCTCCACCACTAGAAACTGGCCGCCATGAAATTAAGCCCAAAAGCTGTGCTTAAAAGTGGCGTTAAAACACCAAAAATCAATCAATCAATCTTGTATTAATGTTAAAATGTATAAAAAACATAATCACTGGAAATGCAATAATCAGCACCTGGGTTATAGTAGTTTAATCTTTTATTTTAATTTTCAGTGGAGCTCCAAGAAAAAATTTGTGAAAATGAAAAAAGAAGTCGAACAGAAGCTGTTGCATTACTGATAAATGCAGTCTCTGTAAATGAAAACTTGACAGAGAAATTTGTAGTGGCTTTATCTGATGGAGGTAAGGTTGAAGATCTGACTACATCTTGCTCTCGAAAAAATACTCATTCTCAAATTATGTTTAAAAAATGATATCCATGTATAAGTATAATATGCATTCCAAATTGTTACCTTAGATTTTATAATTATGATAAAAGCATAGTTTTTGTAAAAAAATGGTAAATTTATATAGGTAAACATCTGTTTTTGCTATGATTTCAATGCATATTGATATGAGGATATAATTTGTTAATTCCAATAAGATTCCCTGTGTAAAAAATTATTGGTCACCCACCATAATACATAGGGTTAATAGATTTTAACAAAACTTATGGTTATTAAGAACACATCCTGAATTAATTGCTGGCAATTATAGGCAGCCGTTTGACCTTCAACAATGAGAAAAACCAATATCGTATAGTCAGATATAAAACGCACCGACATGAAGAATGTGAAGCAATTCAATTGAGAAACTAATGGCCTAATTTATAACTAAACAGTTTACAAAAAAAAACATATGACACATCAACCATGATGACAACCACTGGCACTGAACTACAGGTTCATGACTTGGTGCCAGACTCTCACCCTAACCTGGGACAGTACAACATTAGAACAAACTATAAAAATCAGTTGAAAAGGGCTTAACTCATCGCATCGAATCAAGCAGTAAGAAGTTTTATGGTACTTCCATTTAAGCTGGTATGTTGTTAGATCCTAAAACACATATGTTTATGTGAGTAAGATTTTCTTTTTATAAAAAATCATAGAATATGAGTAGAGCCAGTAACCCCAAAAAACGGTCCTGTAGAGGTGCATTTTTAGCTCACCTTTCCAAAGGAAATGTGAGCTTTTGCCATCACTTGGCATCCGTCGTCATCGTCCGTCCGTTGTAAACTATTTCGAACATCTTCTCCTCTGAAACTACAGAACCAATTCCAACCAAACTTAAGCTGAATAAAGTTTGTGTTTTATTTTCTGTTTTGTCAAAAAACATGGCCACCATGGCTAAAAATAGAACATAGGGGTAAAATGCAGTTTTTGGCTTATATCTCAAAAACTAAAGCATTTAGAGCAAATCTGACAAGGGTAAAAATGTTCTTTAGGTGAAGTTCTATCAGCCCTGAAATTTTCAGATGAATCTAACAACCCATTTTTGGGTTGCTGCCACTAAATTGGTAATTTTAAGGAAATTTTGCAGTTTTCGGTTATTATCTTGAATATTATTATAGATAAAGATAAACTGTAAACAGCAAAAATGTTCAGCAAAGTAAGATCTACAAATAACTTTTATTATTAACAAAATTGTCAATTGACCCCTTCAGGAGTTATTGCCCTTTAAGGAAAATTTTACACAATTTGTTTACCATGTTTTCTAACTTTAAAAAATCTTCTCCTCTGAAACTAATGAACCAAATTAAACCAAAATGAGTTTCAGAGTATCTAGTATAAATTTTGTATTTTATTTCTTTGTACGTCAAGAAACATAGCCACTATGGCTAAAATGGAACATAGGGGTAAAATGCATTTTTTTGCTTTTGAAGAAAATATGACAGATACAAAGGACATTTAAATGGCATTTTTAAGCCACTCCTTAATATATATCGAAAAGCAAAAATAATCATTGATGAAAGATTAAGCAAAAAATTACAGGTGAGCAATTCAGGCTCTTGAGAGCCTCTTGTTAAAACTTCAATTGTTCGAGTAAATTTTCTGTGTATGTATTGCTTAATGTATTATTTTTGAAAGTATGGTAAGAGAAAATGTATGTCTGCTTCATATATTATAAATATATGAGCCTAATAGGAATAGATTTCATTTCAGTTCATTTTTCTAGAAATTCATTATCTTTTTTTTTACCTTATTTCATGATTTCATATGTGGCGACACCCCTCGCCCATTGAAATTTTGGTTGAAAAGTAAAGACTATAGTTTATTTGAAATATTTCAGCGAAAATATTTGTGGGCGAGGGGTGGCGCGCGGGGGCGCCACTTAATTTTTCAGAAAACTGACAAAAATTTCATCAATTTATTCCAAAAATCAGGTGTTCACAAATTCACCTACATTTATGACGTCAGAAATACATCACTAATGACATAATAGGTCAAAAATCTTTTATAACTGAAACAATTGAACATTTTAACATAATATATATGTCTTCATATAATTTTCACAACATCGTCGCAGTTAAAATTAACATCAGTTTTTTAGGGCCAAAATTATGAGTTAGTGAACCAACTCCTTCGTATCTCATGAATGATAATAAAGTAACAGTATCTCTTTTTGTTATTATTTTGTTTCAGGTTATCAAAGATTCATCGATCTTATAAATAAAGAATATCCAGACAGGGGAGACAAGTTTTGCCAGGACTACTATGAATTTTTGATTTGTTATATGAAGGGAGACCTCCTTGAAAGGATAGAACCATTAGATATCTGTGGGTTTTTATACCAGAATAAATGCCTTGAACTGAGTGATATGGAGGCAATAAGATCAGAATGCAATTCTAATGGAAAATTTCAAGCATTTCAAGAACTATTTTTCATGATGCAAAGAAGAAGGGATAATTGGCCAGGTCTGTTTATGGAAGCTTTAAAAGAATCAGGAAGAGAAGATTTAAAAGCTAAGATGGATCCAGGAGCAACACCAGGTATTGTAAAGAAAATTTATGCATATTTAACTTCAATGGATTAAATCTTTTTTTTTAGCCTACCTGACCATGATGGCTAGGTGAGCTAATGCCATCACTTGGTTCCCATCCTATTTTTGTTGGCCTGTTGTTAATATTTCAAAAATGTTCTCCTCTGTGAAACCACAAAGCTAAATGTTTTGAAATTTGGCAGTACTGATGAAGAAAAATCAAACAACCCATTTTAGAGTTTTTACCCCTGAAATGTCAATTTCTACCAAATTTCCCAGTATTTGGCTATTATCTTGAAAACTATTATAGATACAGAGAATCTTAAAACGGAAAAAATTTCCAGCTTGATAATCTACAAAATTTCCTAGTTTATTAGAGTTAGTACCATTCCATATAAAAATAAGGAGATATGATATGATTAACAATGATTTATACCCAGGAGAGTTGAATAGACATGGATGTAAGCAAGTATAGGTCAGTGTTTGCCTTTCAACAAAGACCCATACCCTATAGTCAGCTTTAAAAAGGTCCAACATGACAAAATGTGAAACAATTTAAACAGGAAAACCAAAGACATGATTTATGACAAAACAATTAATGGAAAACAAATATGGCAGACAGAAAACAATAACAGTCAATGAATAATAGACTCATGACTTGGGACAGGCAATTATTTAACCATCATTCGTCATTTTCACCGTTTACGAAACTAGTTTCAAAATGACAACTGTATTTCTGATCAATTTCGTCACTTAAATTTGTAAAAGCAGAGAAAATAAATTTGAACAAATATCTACAAAATAAATAGTCTGAGAAAAGCATGAAATAGCTTGCAATGCCAAAAAATTAAGTAAATAGTTAAACAGGATGTAGGACCATAAGTTATATGGTTTGCTTCTGACCCCCTACAGATCCATAGAGGGTTAGTAAAATCCATAGGGGTCAGTAGTGAACCGTATAACGAATTTATGGCACAAGGGACTTTTCCTGCTAAGTTAAGTATAAAAATAAACAATGAAATACAAAAACTTTTATCGATGACGTCACCATTAATAGTATATGTGACGCCATGAAACCCATATGAAATCTATTGACCCCATACGGATACATAGGGGTCACCACGTGACAGCGTTAAACCAATCATAACGTCACAATTTATCCGGGGTGCGATAGATATTCATAACTTTTTAGCAATACATATTTCATGTATTTAGTTATGTTAAATTTATCAAAAACAAAATCAATGTTAGTACCGATAAAAACAATATCCAGAGATCTTACTAGGGTGTTAAATTTTTATAACCATTAGGAATAAGTTTATTCATAGGATCAATCGATCTCAATTCATCACATTGCATTCGAAAACAGTCACGTCTCAGTCCTTACAGCTGAAAGGACATGCTGGATCAGCTCCTAATTATCCGTTAACTACGACATGTTACGCTGCTCAGATGGTTCAACGACAAACTAGTTTATGAGGCTCCCGTACAGTAAACCCGCGTCAGCAACAGTCTGAAACCCATTGTGGATGGGTGAGTGTCATATGCTGCCCAGACGTCTGAGGGCTATGTGTATAGTAGTCATCTACTACTGAGTCAATGATTCATCTACCAGCAACACATCTCAAGGTTTGCAGGCTGCCCAGCTGATCAACCTGGCCCTGAAAGCAGCCGTTGTGGAGTCCATTCTACAAAGAAACATCAAAATAGTAAAAAACCAAACCAAAACAACTCAGGTAAACCAAGATGGCCGCCTACCAAAATGGCGCCTTCCACCTGTTCCTGACCACCTGCAACAGAAAATATTTAATGCTCAACAATCGCCTCCTGGCATGAGCCGACCGTGTGAGGGCTGTATAGCCAGTCAAGGTCATTAAAAACTCCCATCATCATCATATTCATAGGAACAATGAGTTTATATGGACTGTTACAAATTACTTGCTCTATAAACAACATCACAGTAAAAATTAGGATTTTGATGTGAGGTACAGCTAAACTTCCATTTACCAAATCTTTGTATATATGAATGAATTTAGTAAAAGTTTTAGGTAATTTGTGGTAACAAAATCCCTGACAGTCATACATACTCAGACTACATTCCTTGAATAGTCACTACAGAAATTGACATAATAAACCAGTTAAGAAATATATTACACATCTGAAGAGGAGGCTAAAAGTTTGCTGTATAAAACTGAAATATCTATGAAAGTCACAAAATTATTGATATTAATATTCTTGGTTTTCAGAAGAACTTGAGAGGACTGGTGTTACAGTTGGTCTACAGCAAAATCAAGATGTACCTATCACAGAAAGTAAAAAGTCTATTAAACATGATATATGATATACAACTTCCATTGACTACTACAGAAGCACGTGTACATTTGAAAGTCTCATGACACATAGTTCATTTTTCATTGCATAGTTTGTAACATTTATTTCTTGAATTGTTCTGTATTTTATGTTTACCTGAATGTAATCATAAATGCTTCATCTCTTCTAGCATGTCTCTTTTATACTCTAAAGTAATTTTGTTATTTAACTGGATGTTTAAAAGTTTTGTCTCGCCTATGACGAAAGTCGTGGAAAGTGAGACATAGGTATTGTAATTCCGGTGACTGTAGCAGCAATGGTGGCGGAGGATGCGTCAACAATTGTTAAGTTTTCTGCTTAAGTCAGTTTGATAGGAGCTACTTGTGTTAGATCAATGATATTTTGTATAAAGTGTCATTACTATCAGTACATATCAGTTTGATGGCTATTTCCAAGCCCTGCCACCCAGGTCACGGTCCAGAGACTTTCAGTTAATAAGCAATTTTCAATGTTAAGTTTTCTTCTTAAGTTTATAGTTTGATAGAAACTACTTGTGATAGATTAATGATGTTTTCTATAAAGTTGCATTACTATCAGTGCATATCAGTTTGACAACTATTTTGAGGCCCTGCCCCCTAGGTTATGGTCCAGGGACTTCGAATTGTTGCAATGTTGCTGTCCATCAGATTGGGTTTTTTTTATATTTTCTACAGATAGGCAAGACATATCTCTGTGTCAACAGTTTATTTTTTTTATGCACCATTTAAAATCAGAATCTTGATGACTAGTGAAGCCAGCATATATAAGTATTTATAAAGCCATGCCTAACCATGATAACATGCCTGTGGAAAGGATTTTGACTTGTTCAGTTTTTACAAAATTACTCGTTATTGAACTAATAGTCTATCTGGTTTGAAATTTTCTGTGTAGTGTGTAGGATTTGTCTGTTGAACTCCTCTTACAATTTACACGACAGTAACTTTATATTTTTAAAGTTATTTTACATACATGTACAGGTAAATGCAGGTTGAAAGAATTTTAGATTTTCTTTAATTTTTTCACAAAATTATCATGCAGTTGCTGAACTTCTTCAAATTTTCCATATAGGCTACAGGGTGTATCAGTCAAAAGGTCCTAAAGTTTACAAGCACGTACCTTTTTAACTTTGCTAAACATTTGTAAATACAGTATATGAAGATGTCTATAATGTCTATGATGGAAAACATTTATATTTTCATTAATTTTTCATAAAATTTGTAAAGGCAGACCTGCTAACATCATTGTGTTTATTGTAGGGTCGTTTTGAAGTTTAGGTGTAAATTACAATTACTATTAGGAAAGATTTTAACAAATCTCCAATAAGAAGGACAGTCAAGTTTACATCCGTCTACCAATCATAAAGAATTTTTTTGTCCCCCGCGAACACGTTGCAGGGGACATAGAAATACCGGGCGTCCGTCCGGTCTTATTAGCGCTCTCACGTGTACAGTTCTTGCCAGATTTTTATGAAAATTATATCATAGGTTTATATCAGCAATGTCTTGGACAAGTTCGAAAATCAGTGCCGATCAATTTTTTTTATGGAAAATTGCATTGTTAGTGCTCTCATGTGTACAATTCTTGCCAGAATTTTATATCATAGGTTTATATCAGCAATATCTTTGACACTTTCGAAAGTAAGTGCTGATCAAATATTTTTTAACTAGTTATGCCCTTGGAAAAATTAATTATAACGGAAATCGCATTGAATTTGCTCTGAAGCCTTCATTTCTCTAAGATATTTATAAAAAAAATTTAAGAACAAAAAAAAAAGGTTTTTTTTTAGTTATTGCCCTTGGATAGATAAAATCTGTGCAACACTAGGGACATTGGAACTCTGTTCTTTTATTTTCTCAAAAATTACGTTTTTTTTTAAAGGGGCATTAGCTACGAGATATAAAAAAAAATAAAATATGATTTATTTTTGTTCAATCAATAATGAAAGTGAAAAAGTGAAATAAGAGTTCGCTTTTAGCAGCCCGTTTAGTTCAATTTTGTCAAAATAAGCTAAGCAACATCGCTGAAGAATTATTCACTTCCAAGTGAATATTATTCGAACTCATTGAATCCATATTCATGTGACCTTCAATATAACCCATTAGCTAGAGATTGGTTACGCTTGTATTAGTCGTGTTCAGCCATTAAAAGGAAAAGAATGTCAACATTGAAAGTGAAACAAGACTGAACCATTCCTTGACTGATTCGATCCACAAAAAATCATTCTTATACAGGTAAAAAACGATGATTAACTTATTTTTTTAACCTTTAACATGAAATCAAACAGACCTAGAAAAGTCCAATGCAAGAGGTCGTTATCTATTTATACTTATGTTTATGTTTATATCGGCAGTCTTCGGAGGTCATCTCAATGGTTAATTAGATGGAGTCTTGACTAAAATACATACGAAATGCTGATATATATTATTGAGTCCGTGCATTATTAATTGTTTATTTCAGACTTATTGTAATTTGGATATACGTTTTAGTATGTTATAAATCAAATATGAGAATTTGAGTCAAATCGGTGAACATGAATTTGACAGCTTATGCCCCTTTAATACATTGTATATTATTAATTTATTTTTCAGTTTATACTAGAGTCTCTGATGACCAAACAGCTGTAAAAAGGGTATGTGTTTATCTTAGACAAATTTTTATAGTGTAAGAGTATACAAAAGAGAGGGGAAAGATACCAAAGTATATGTCCATTGTCCTTGACCTCATTTTCATGGTTCAGGGACTGCTTGAAAAGTGTTTTTTTTGTTTGTTTGTAATATGAATTTCTCACTTATTATGATTAATAGAATAACTATATTCGGTACCATATATGGGTTCCTTAAAAGTTCTACATGTCCTTCAGACAGGATTCACCTGACCTCGACCTCATTTCATGGATCAGTGATCAAGGTTAAGTTTATGTGGTCAAGTCCATATCTCAGATACTATAAGTAACAGGTCAACTATATTTGGTGTATGGAATGATTATAACATGAACATGTCTGACTGGCAGGTTTCGTCTGACTTTGACCTCATTTTCATGGTTCATTGGTCAATGTTAATTTTTTTCTGATTTGGTCCTTTTATTAGATACTATAAGCAATAGGTCAACTATATTTGATGTATAGAATGACTCCAATGTGTTAATGTCCTTCTGGCAAGATTCATCATTTTCATGGTTCATTAGTCTATGTAAAGTTTTCATGGTTATTTTTCGTTTTTGAGATACTGCAGACCTGCCAACTTTTGAAAATCTCCGTGGGATTTAGTGCGTGACCAGATTTTTAAGGGTTAACATTTTTGCGGCGTTTCTGTGTGCACTGTTTTATACTCTTGAAATAGTCTCATGTCTCTTCTTTTTTTCCTTTTGGTATACTGATGATGAGCTAACAAGCCTTGATTTCTTTTATTTGCATGATTCTTGTACTTATTAATTGGCAAAATAACTACAGAATAGAGAAAAATGGCCTAATAAAATAAAGGATCCAAAATGAAGACCCCCCTTTTCCCCCTCCAAAGACCTTTTTATCTTTCCACCATGCCTCAAAAGACCTTAACATCAATATCCTAAAGTTAGAAGGATGGAGACAGATCTTGAGTTAGTTATCAGTATTGAGAAAATGGATAAAATTTGAGTTATCTTTCTTGGTATTCAAAGGTGCTCCTACCAGCAGAGGCTTATACACAGTAGAAGTGAATACAATATGGCGTTGAATTTAAATCGGAACTGATCAGAACTGGACAGAAACACATCTGATTACAAAAATTTTTCAAGGACTTCAAGATAAACGATGTTTCATAATGAGTTCATTACAGTTTTCGTCTTTCAGTTGATTATGTTTTTGTCATGATACTACGGTAAACTTTGCAAATTGTGATCGTATGATAAATTGATTAAAATTGAAATGCCAACTGACCGATTCTATTTACAAACTAATTAATTTTGAGGATCATTATGACCCATCGGAAAAGCAGATTACCTGTAACAACAGATTATGACACCTGTTGTGACTGTTGATTAACTTGCGGTCGTAAACTTGTCATAAATATGTCGCCAGGTAAAATTATAGATTTATAGAAATTGATCAGAAAAACTTCAAAATCGGTAATCAACAATTATTGCGGGTAGATTTTGTGAAAATCGGGATTTTGACTTGTTTTCAATCCCGATATCAGGATTCGGGTTGAGGCATGAAAATCGGGATGATATCCCTATAATCGGGATAGTTGGCAGGTCTGATACTGTAAGCAATAGGTCAACTAAATTTAGTGTATGAAATGATTGCATGGCCGTGCACATGTTGTCTGTCATGGTTCATCTGACCTTGATCTCATTTCCCTGGGCCATTGGTCAATTTTCAATTTTCTAAACTAGGTCTGTTTCTGGTATACCATAATCAATAGGTTAACTATATTTGGTGTTTGGTATGATTTTAAGGTGTACATGTCTATCTGGCAGAATTCATCTGACCTTATTTACAAAGATCATTGGTAATGTTAATATTTTATTTGAAAATTATATTAAAACTTTTATATTACACACTTTCAACATAAACTCAATCTTGATAAGTAATTAAGCAGGCAAGACATTTCAGCATATGCACTCTTGTCTATCATTAGATGTAAATAATACATGTAGAAAATCTAATATTACATAAAAATAACCACTTCAATATTCACACAGCCCACCAGCCAATCAGGATACACAACTAATTAATGAAGTATGAATCAAAGGAGATGTTTGGTATACATATCTGAGACAGCAACCAACTGACACAAAAAAACAAAAGGAATTGATTATTCTAGAGTGGAATGATTTTCACCCAATTCTTTCTACGAAAGATTTGTAAAACGGATGTTGATTTAATTAAAAAAGAATTTGTTAAATACTACATTGCTATAAGTTCCTTGATACAATAGAAAATTTTACTTAGATGATTTCTGAACTCAGTGATTTGAATCAAGGCTAATGACTAAAAATATATATAAAAAGAAAAAAGCCATGCTTATGTTATTATCGTTACTTATAGGTTGTTACACCAGTACATGACAATGATGATGAAGAGGAGCTATCAGAACAACTAAGTGCTGTAGGTCTGGCTGAAGATGGAGATAAAGCTGGACTGGATTCTGATTATGAAGATGAAAAATATACGAAAGAAGGTAACAGTCCATCATTTGAATCCGGTATTAAAACTTTGACTTTTTCTACGGTGGAAATTCATTTTATGTAATGACTTTTTGATATCTGAAAATTTTGTTTTTAACTGTTTTGTTTTGTTAATTTAACTCTTGAACATTATATTGGATTAGCTACAGGATACTAAAATTAAGTGGAATAATTTGAATTTCATTATTCCAATTATAGTGTGTATTTTATTGAGAATAATCATGTAATGTTCGATATTTCATCTAGAATTTAACTGTATGATGTGTTTAGTTATTTTTTTTGTAATCTGTCCCTTATCATTTTTCCTTGGTCAGTGGTTGGTTAACTTAACAATTGAATGCATCACAAAAAATAAATATAGGAAAATACTATCAAGTTTAAATTGATCTAAACTAAATGTACTGTCAGACTTTATATGTAATTTAAAAATTTATTTTCATGACCACAGTATTACTTTGTATAGACAATTGAAATAAGTGGATTAATTAAGAGGTAACTGCATTGTACAATGTATTTGAATCAGTAGTTTTACTGTTGCAAATTGAGTAACAGATATTTGCAACAGTAAAACTACCGATGGACATCCGCAAAGCTTTAAATGCAAACAGTTATCTCTACTCTAATGCAAAATAAACAAATCATTCAATTTTAGTCATTATTTCGTTGTAAAATTTTAATTAAACGAAAATTCCGCGAAATCATGTTATCTTCTTTGGCACCTAAACTAGGTGATGTCATAGGTATGCTTTCAGTGTCAGAAGTAAACAACGGGCATTTTCTGGTTTCTTGTCCACCTCAGAATGTAATAAAATTTGAAAAAAAGATTTCTTGGTGAAAATTTGAGTTTTTTTGCTTATTATTTGAAAAATCACAGGTTGCACTCTGTAAATTCAGCTATTTCACAAACCACACCTCTTTTGGGGAGATATATAATATTCATAGATATTTTGTTTTGTTTACGTACTGGTTCCCAGATATGATCTCAATGTTTAATCTCATAGATACATAACTTTGGAATGTTACCAGTATAAGTACACATGGATAGTGGCGAAATTGAATTCTGAGGAAGACCCAAAGTGAAGGGAAGGGTATTACAGAATTCTAGTATAAGTTTAAACTCTTAGAAATTCGGGGCATATAAATGTTGAAAATATGCCACACAGCCCTATGTTTTGACCTTTGAATAAAAAAGTAGTGCATATAAACTTTCCATTCTAGGATATATTTTTTTACGATATTTCATAGTAAAAGTGGCACGGTTTTAGCCATAAAGGGAGTTCCTATGGGAAATTGCATTGTCTATATTTACAGAAGTGCAACCTACATGTCAATACATTCTGACATGCAAATATTGCCTTCCCTTAGTTACAGACAGGGAGATAGAGAATTTTACGCTGATTGTCATCCAATCAGAACCATTGATACAAAATAATTGCATTAGAATTATATTTTTTCAGGTACTGAAAAAGAGTTTTCTAAGCCAAAGAAGATCATGTTACGTGATTATCAACTTGAATTGGCAGAAAAAGCTTTGACTGGTAAAAACACTGTGATATGTGCTGATACTGGTTCTGGTAAAACCTGGGTGGCTCTACATATAGTGCAGGAGCATATTGACAAACTTAAGCTTAAAAAAGGTAGCGTAAAATTGTCAGTAAGATGAAATATTAAGTTTTATGAAGCTTGCCACAAGAAATTCAATAGGCAAGGTAGGATCTGTTTGCCAATGAGAATTAAAGTTCAATCAACAATATTTTGAATTGGTAATTAGTTAACTTTAATTCGAATAAGTCAATGAAATTTGAAGCATAAACTTAAGTACATCTAGTTTCCAATGAGTATGATTAATTGGTGTCTTCATTCATGGTTAATTGTAATACACAGAGTGGATGGCATATACTGAAAAGCCCTTGTCCATCTGTCCTTTTGTTCATATTTTTCATTACACATTTCTCAGTTTCTGTATTAATTAAGAAATAATATGATATGTCAAATTGGTCTTGAACTTTAAAAGGTAAGCTTTTACCTTGGAAGTGATTTTTAGAACTGCAGGGCAGTCACTTCCTGTTTGACAATACTTTGCATTTTTATTATAACCACAAGACATAGATTGTTTTTCCCTACATATTGCTCAGCTTCTGTAATATGGAAAATTTGATATTTTGTCTGATTTAATGTACCATGTAAGCCATTTTAAGATGGAAATCAACGGCTGTTGACAATACTTTGAATATTTGTTGTAAAAAGAGTGCAATGAGGCAATTTTCCACTAAAGACCAAATGACATAAAAGATAGCAACTATAGGTCACCGTTCCACCTTCAACATGTTAAGTTGTTCTGTGTAAGACATTTTCAGATCTGCAGGGAACTAACTTCCTGTTTGACAATATTTTGAATTTAACTATGCACACCGAGCATGCATTTTTTTGTAAATATCTTAAAACAAGTGGTGGTATATTTATCATGATTTTCTGACTATAAGAAGATATTTTTTTTCCATAATTTTGCAGCCTCATCTTATACTCTAGATTGACCTATATAAGACTGTTCCTGAAGTCCAGTTTTAAGATAAAAAGACTTTTCACAGTATTTTTTAAATGATAAAAGCAGAAAGCATTTTATTTTTTCATAACTTTTTTTTGTTTCAATGTCAAAATTGAAATCACCATCCGTTAGTCCTTTTCTTCTTTGGTAGACTGTTCACAGCTTGACTGGACATATGGTATGTGACCATTTATCAAATATAAAATATTGAAACATCTTATCGGTAGATGAATTAGATGAATTATGTATTCCTCTATTATTTTACACATACACCTGAAAAACTGTCCAATGCTTACACTTTGGGATCAAGCAAACATTTGTTATCCCTCACAGCTTTTTGTGAAAAAAGTTATGAAGTTATACTTTTCTTGTAAGATTGATTTTTGTGCAAAGTCCTACGTATACTGATGTATGATTTTTTGTTTATATAAACTTTAAACACATAACACTAATTTGAATCATGTCTATTACAGAATCACCAAAAGTTGCATTTATGGCAAGAACCAACCCATTAGTACAACAGCAGTACACATTATTTAAATATTTCCTTGGAGAGAAAATGGTAAGTTACTAGTACTTTGTCTGAAATTCTCAAAAACTTATATTGATTAAAGAGATACATGGAATCAATAAATTTCATCATAATTGCAGTTTTGAAGGGCTGGTGTAGCTATGGAAAGAATGCATTTTGTGGACACTTTGTTCAGCCATTCCTAAATGCATGGAGTTAAAAACTTGAAATTAACCGGAGATAAGATATTTTCGCAAAAATAATCATTTCAAAATGATAATGATCAAAGTCAGTCATGTCATTTTAACCAATTGTACTGGTTGAAAAACAATGTCTTATTACACAGCATTATTGAGTATCTTAAAACAGACAAAAAGCTAGAATGAATTGTACATTAAATTTGATTCTTAAAAATGTTATGCTGGTTTGAACCTGCTTCAGGTGCTTGAATCAATCACTTTGTTTCTTTAACTTTACAGGTATATATTATCAACAAAGATGAGAAGACAACAGTTCCTCTGAAGAAACTAATGGAAATTTATGATGTATTTTTCTTCACCCCACAAATTCTTATTAACAACATAGAAAAAGGAGACACAAGAATACCACAATTCACACTTTTGATCTTAGATGAGTGCCATCATACAGCTAAAGGGGAACCCTACAACAACCTAATGAGAAAATATATAAAAACTAAGCATAGGAATGAAAATATTCCTTTACCACAGGTAAATATTTGCAGTCATACCATGTATGATAAATTTGATGTTCAATTTAATTCATACAACCAGTGTTCGCAGTTAATTCATATGTAGCCACTTTTCAAAGATTAAATACCATTATTTGGTATAGAAGGGAAAATCATTCAGAAGACAAGATTAGTAATAGACAATAACAAGAACTGGTATTAAGTAAATTTCATGTCAAAATTGGCACATTAGTGAACCTTTTGTATTTGATAAATAAGAGGAGTTAGAGACCCAGTTTTTCATGCTGAAACTCTCTTTTTGAAACCTTTCTATGTAAGAAGAGTATTTCCAATCAGACTTTCTGTTAAAGAATACTGAAGAAAACTTTGTCAGTAACTGGCACTCTATGAGTAGGAGTTGTTACCAGTAATGATAAACCTCAGGTTGCTTTATTATTTGCAAAATAAAGTAAATTTTAATTCATTTATACCAGTATTGGATAACTTACAAAAATTGAATCTCATCAGATTTGAAACTTTAAAGAACTACTTCTGAAGTCTTACCATTGTGTCTTGTTTAGATTGTTGGATTAACTGCTTCAATAGGAGTTGGGGCAGCTACCACAGAAGATGGTGCCATAACTCACATGATCAAGATCTTCAGTAACTTAGATGTGCATGAAATCTCCACTGTGGAGAGAAATAAAGAAGAGATGAAGAAATTTGTGGCTATTCCAACAGAAGGTATACATTTGAAAAAAAAATAATAAGGTATTTGATTTGATTGTCTGGTTGAAGGAGTTTTTTCATATTTCTAATATTTTCCCTGAAAAAATTAAAGAAGCATATTGTAATCACTTTGTTTGTCAGTGTGTCAGAAACAAATTGAGTTTCCCTTGCTTAGTTTAAATGACACTTAAATAAATGGAAGGTAAAGGGAAGGGGAAGAAGGGGTTCAAAAGATGAAAGGTCAAGGTCACTACTAAAAATAGATTTAGAAAAAAGAATGGTTTCCTGATGGAAAAGTGAGTTTCCCTTGCTTTATTGGAGCAAAAAAAAACTTTTACAAATGAAGATATAGGAAGGGGAAGAAGCCATAGATTTTGGGGTCAAGAGGTCAAAGACTAAGGTCACTGTTACTAAAAATAGTTTTTTTTGGAAAAAGGATTTGAGATAGTAACTTCAGTTTCTCTTGCTTGAAAGGTTAACAGATTGAAGATAAAGGGAAGGGAAAGTAGCCTATTGATCTTAGGTTCAAAAGATCTTAGGTCAAGTTAACTGTTACATAAATAGAAAGATGTAAAATAGTTTCCTATTATGAGTTTGAGTTTCCCTTGCTTGATTGGAATTAAACTGATACTGATTAAAGACGTAGTGTAGGGGAAGAACCTATTGATTTTGGAGTCAACAGGTCAAAGGTCAAGGTCAAGTTGGTTCCGGATGGTATCCAACTATGAATTTTAACACATTTATACAGGTGAAACTTGACAATGATCGCACATGTTTATTTGTCCATCCAAGCATACCATACCTGCCAACTTTTCAAAATCTCCATGGGGGATTTTAAATCAGAGGACCTTGTGATCCTTTTATATTGTCATAAGTGTTTTTGATCTACTACTGCATTGTTTGAATGAGTATGTATGTGATTAAATATCCTTTTAACCCATTTGAATGCCTGTTTTGAGGTTGTTCAGTTTATATAATAAGGAATTTCAAAATTCAGGCAAACATCTCTCATGGGGGAACCCCCATAAATCAGGATAGTTGGCAGGTCTGGCATACTAATATTTTGAATCCTTGAAATAAGAATGTCTTCTCTCAATAAATGTACAGTTTAGGAGCATGGTTTGGTAGTAGCAACTTTTCACTGGTTTAACCCTTTTCTTATGATACGTTTTGATTTAATCTTACTCCAACTGTATACAAAACTGCAAAGACAAACATATTTACACCAATTGTTATCATTAAAACTTGACTGCTTACTGTTACCTCCTTACATATAATTTATTAAAAATAAGGAGATGTGGTATGATTGTCAATGAACCAAGTATTGAAAAAAGAATGAATTTATCCATACAAACATGAAAGAAGAATCCAATACTAACCATTGATTTATATTTAAATATTTTTCATTGTATTTTTATCACTTGTATTAACATTTGATAAATCAATAGTTAGCTCTATATATAGATTTTTATTCAAAAGATATTATATTTATAAACAAAAACATAAAAAAAATGATATCATATATAGGTATATTTATTTTTGACAACAATCATTCTGCCTGCCATTCTCCAGCTAAAATTTGAGAAAATAAAATAAAAAAGGTCAAAGCTAAGACATGTAGCAAAGTTCACAATATTTGGTAAAATAAATAAAATGATACTTAATGACCTGTAGCAGATAAATAATACAAACGAAAAAGACAAAAATGACAAAAATGACAAAAAGATCAGTTAGTTCAGGGAATTAAACAATGAAATATACATAAAACAGAAAAGACGGGTTCCAAGAAAGACTAAGAATACTTTAATTTAATAGATACAAGGGTTATGAATTTAGGAAATTATAACATTATTCTAGTCATCCTATGGTTTTAGTTTATATATACTAATTGGTTTATATACTATTACTGGTAATCTTTTCATTGAAATACAAATGTGTAACTTTTTTCAGAGCATGTGAAAATGGAAGTTAGCTATGAGGACCCTTGTAAAAGTATCATTGAAGAAGAAATGAAACAAGTAGAGAATATATATGAGAATCTAATGAAAAGTAATATATTACATTTTTAATTGATTGCCATCTTTTGATTGACAGATAAATTGAAATAGATACGGTCAGATGTTTTGTCTGAAATCACAAAATATTACATCAGTTAGACACAAGTCCTCATTGTATATGAAGATTATTGACAGACACAATAACAATATCAATATCTCACATATTTCCAGGTTAGGGGACGACCATTTGAAATTTTGAGGGGGGGGGGGGAGTGGGTTCTGGAGGAGGATTTTTTTAATGAATATTTTGGCCTGGTAATAACTGAAAGAAAAAACATTGCCCAAGACAAGATAAAAATAAATATTCTGACCAACTAATGGAGAACTCTATCATGCAGTCGTTGATCTTGCATTTGATTAGGAAATAAAAAATGATTTTGGAATTACACTTGATTGATTTAGTTACAGCCAAACTTCCAAACCAAATCTTTGTATCTTTTGGTTATTGTTTTTGGTAATTGTAAAATATTCATGACATCATAATTTTACATTAATGTTTTCCTTTAATATGAAATATACTGGTACACTCAATGAATGTTTGAATCTTACAAGTAAATGGAAGAAGGGATCTACTCAAAATAAAATCTTTGATTGGTTTCATTTATCATAGGAAAAGGAGTTTTGAACACCCGTCAAAACTTACCAGGGGGAGATTACTTATCCAAGACATATCTGGGATCAATCATTAAACTGAAGAATCAGATTATGTGTGATACTACACTGCCAGAGAACACTGGACGAGAAATGATATGTTGTCTAACCCACCTTGGCGTAAGTGAATTATTTTGTTTAATTTTTAAATTCTTAACCAATTTATAGTTTTTATACGACCGCAAAAGTATATTGGTATGACGTCTAACTTTAGTTAAAGCGAATGGATCTCTATGAAATTTTACCATAAGGTTCAATACCACAAAAGAGAGGTTGGGATTGATTTTGGGGGTTATGGTACCAACAGTTAAGGAATTAGGGGCCAAAAAGGGGCCAAAAATAAGCATTTTTGTAACTTCCATACATAACTTGTGTGTTAGTGTATGGATCTCTCTGACATTGTACCACAAGGTTCCATATCACAAAGGGAATGCTGGGATTGATTTTGGGGGTAATTGCCTCAAAATTTTAGGAATTAGGGGCAAAAAAAGGGGCAAAAAACAAGCATTTTTCTAGTTTCATGACAATAACTTGTGTGTAAGTGTATGGATCTTTCTGAAATTGTACTACAAGGTTCCATATCACAAAGGGAAAGCTGGAATTGAGTTTGGGGGTAATTGCCCAAAACGTTTAGGAAGAAGGGGCCAAAAAGGAGCCAAAAATAAGCATTTTTCTAATTTCCAGACAATTACTTGTGTTCAAGTGTATGGATCTCTCTGAAATTGTACTGCAAGGTACCATACCACAAAGGGAAGGCTGGGATTGATTTTGGGGGTAAATGCCTCAAAATTTTAGGAATTAGGGGCCAAAAAGGGGCAAAAAACAAGCATTTTTCTAGTTTCCAGACAATAACTTGTGTTCAAGTGTATGGATCTCTCTGAAATTGTACTGCAAGGTATCATACCACAAAGGGAAGGCTGGGATTGAGTTTGGGGGTGATGAATCATAAGGGGGTTCAAAAAATTGGGGGGGGGGATTTTTTTTTCCTTTTTTTCCTTTTTTTTTCTTTCAAATTTTCCATTTTAAATTGGTTATTTCTGATTTGTATATGAAAGAAAATAATAATGATATGGTTTGAATAGGTAAATTAAAAATTCTTAAGTTCTTAGACCACATTCATTCTGTGTCAGAAACCTATGCTGTGTCAAATATTTAATCACAATCCAAATTCAGTGCTGTATCAAGCTTGAATGTTGTGTCCATACTTGCCCCAACTGTTCATGGTTCTACCTCTGTGGTCATATCAAGCTGCGCCCAGCGGAGCATTTTATTCTAACTTTTACTTGTGATAATTTATTATTATGCCCCTTTTACTAAGTGGGTACCCAGTTTCCTACTGACATCCTTCTTTCTGCCATTTTTTCTATTCTTTCAGATATTAATCTTAGTTTTGGTACAGATAAGATAATTTATACATTAGTATATAATGATGTCTTACAGAATGAGTTTTGGTTAAGGTTTACAAGACTTTTGCAATAAGGAAGCATGGGGGCAGTTTTTCACTAGTTTTGCTTTGTATTGTATTTGTATATTAATATATTTATCAAGTCTTTACACTTCAATTGATTGGGTAAGGCCAAAAATAAAATTAAAATTGTTTGATGTTGCCTACCCACTCACTTAAAAAGCAGCCTCCCAGAAAAATTTTATGACACAAATCGTATCAATTTTTTTAAAAAGTTTTTTTCTTGCTCTAACGTTGCTTTCTTGTCTAAAACATGTAATTTTTGTTGTTGGCCAAAAAAAATGAAATCCCTACCTACCTACCCAACCCTTCAAGGCATGGGTAGACAAGTTCAAACAAAGAATTTGTTAAGGTGGCCTAATAAAAGATCAGTTTAGTTGTGACCTGTCGAAAAAATGTTTTGATCAATAAACAATTCTTGATTTTTATAGGTCAGCACTCTGCTGTAATAAAATTATATTATTGTTTTATTGAGTTGTGAACTGCTAACTACACTTTAGGTTTTCTAGCTCTTGTGTCCTGTTGTTTATTTTCAATATACTTGTGATATGTGTAAATAGTAAATCATTATAAACTGCAGGGATGATTCCACTATATAGTTTAGGACCGCTTAGCGGTCCTTAAATCGGCCGGCGGCCCCAAAAAAAATTAATGTGAATATAAATTCCCAATTCAGGAAAAATAAAATAAAAAAAGATATTTCCAGAAATGTTTCCGTCATCGATTTAGGCAACTATAATTTTTCATAGTTTGTCGTCAAAACGTTTTAAAATCCTGGCAAGAAGCTGTCAACGATTTCACTTTATTAACAACGATTAAATTATGTCAACATGTGGCCTAAATGATTTGATGTTATTAAAGTGTTTGATCTCGTAAAAGCAGATCGCCAAGCAGGTTGATAAAAAGATGCTTTTTGTCAAAATGGGTGTCATCAAAGCAGACATCGACAGAGAGCAAAATTCAAATTTTGATAAACATTGATGAATAAATGTTAATGGGCGCCGATCTCGTAAAAGGAAATCCCCCAGCAGAGCCGGTTATATAATATGATGAAAACTTTGTAAAAGAAATTATTTTATATTTTGTCAGGCTCTTTTTCCGAAAAAGTCATAAGTTTGAGCGTTTTTGAAAATACATGTGGATGATAGATCATTCATGAAATTATTAATACGATATTGACATTATGGAACGGTTTCAAAAGTTGAGAGGATGATCAAAATAAAATTAAAATACAATGGTTCAATGCTTTGATTTCCTGTTTCTTTGAGTGACACCAAAAGTTAAACTATGGCAACCTTCTACATATTAAACAGCAAGCAAAAATCACAAAATATCTTATCAATTATAAAGTATATAACCTTTCGTAATTGCTTTTCTGAATTCGACAATTGGCCAGTTCAATTTGAAATCACTTTGAATCAAGGTAAATTTATAAAGATGATCTGTTGTTGAAAAAAATACCCAAATGGATGATTTTTTTCAGTGGTTTGTGTTAGCTGATATATATATATTATTGTAAAAGGTCTAGGTTACCATAGCTTCATTGTAAGATGCAAGCCTACAAAAGATGGTGCATCATGTGCAATAATCTTTTAATGTAACAACTTCCCTGGTCTCAATCAAATAACTGTCAAGCGATCTGGTTATCACATATGATATATACATCATATTCAGTAGCCCATCCAAAATTATTCAAAATGTTACAACTTCTTACATTAGTGTACAGATGAAACTTAATATACATTTTCCGTTTTTACAGGAAAATAATGTTATTTCATCTAAGATTTTATGCATAAAAAATTCCCAATTTGGTGGTCAAGGGACCCATTTGAAAACAGCTGGAATCATCCCTGAACTGATTTTAATCAGTTGTATTTATGTTAATGACTTATCAGTAATGCCAATGTGTACCGTCATCTAAACTGGCAATCAATCTTAAAAGGGCTTCAGCTATTTCAGCTGTTTGGTTGTCCTAAGGTGTGCCATGTGATGTTGTTTATATGTATGATGTACCACAGGAACTGGGGTAGTGGTAGATGTTTATGCTAGGCACCTTTTATACCTATGCTTTAGGATAGGTACTTATATTTGATACAAATCTACAATAAAACATATACAAAAGCGAAACAGTACATAAAAACATAAGTGAAATAATAACAAGACTTTTTTACAGATACTCCATGAAGCCCTAGATATAAATTATCTGATGAATGTTGAACATGTTGTCCAGTTTCTGAATAAAAAATATGTTGAGGAGAATCAGCAGCCAGATAGATTGATAGCTATAGAGAGGAGGCTTCTTAATTTTGGGAAAGGTACTAAATTTTACTTGTCTATAACCAGAAAAAGATAGTGATACAATAGGTTTGTCAATATTTTCTTTATTTTTGGAGAGGGGGGTTCATGCTTAAAATCTAAATAAATTTGACATTTTTGATGTATTATGGTATACCAATGTCCATCAGTCTGTCTGTCAATTTGTCCATCTCTTTCTGTCGATCTGTCTGTCTATCCTTCCCTCCGTCAGTCTGTCAACACTTGTACGATAACTCAAATTTGCTTAAACCAATTTTGTAATTTAAACTCAACATTACTTTTGATGGAAGAAAGCTCCCTTTCGATTTCAAAATTTTTTGCTGTGTCGTTTCAGTGATACAGAACTTTAACTATTTGAATAAAAGAAATCTATAACATGTTGCACACTAACTCCTGTATGCCTGGATTGATTTACTCAGAAATTTACATTATTGCTGGGATTGATAAAAAGATTTTACAAATTTTCTGATTTTCTGTTACAGAGTTTATAATAATTGGGACTTTAATTGTCAGATTTAAGTAAATTTTTCACATGTTTTACCATAACTTGAGTTTGCTTAGTTTGATTATAATAACCTGGTTTTTGGTGTAATGTAATTATTTAATTAATTTATAATTTTCAGAAAATACTAGCTTTTGCATCTGTACATCTGTCTGTCGTCATTTTAAGTTTTTAACTGAAACTACTTCCTCAAATGTTAGCAAAAGTTGAGTGGGTTACAATGATCAGCAGGTCAAGATTTATCTTCTATAGATATTTAAAAAAAAATGACAGTTCAGGGATAATTATACTCCAAAGTGGGTAGTCAACCCAGTTTTTGTCCCTGAACTGATAGTATTTAGCAAATTTCACAGTTTTTTGGCTAAAAAAAAAATGGATAAAGAACAAAGAATAAAACTGACACAGGGTAACTTTTATCAGCAGAGAAGGGTCTATCTCCTGTAGAATTTTCAAAAGTTGATTGTCCCTCAAATATCCATTTCATCAAATTTATCAGCTTTGCGTTATTATCTTGAAAACTAAAAAAGGAAGAGAGAAACTTGAAATAGTAAATGACCCCTTATATGAGTTATTGCCCTTGAATGATGACTTTTTTTTGCACTCTTTGTAGAAATCATAGCAGATAGAGACGATCTTTATGTGGTAAAATTGATAAAAAAATAAAAGCTAAAAATAAGTCACCATGGCTTAATTATCAATTGGCCCCTTATCATGCATATAGGAGCTATTGCCCATTTGAAAACAATTTTACCCATTTTCTTTTTCAGAAACTTTACTAGATAGAGATAAATTGTAAATGGCAAAATATTTCAGCAAGATAAGATCAACAGATTGGTCAACATGGATGAGATTTTCAATTGACCTGGTAAAGAAGTAATAACCTTGAATGACAATTTTTTACCCATTTTTGTGCTTTTTGCAGAAACTATAACAGATAGAGATAAATTGCAAAAATGTTCAGCAAAATATTAAATATCTTCAAATAAATCAATATGGCCAAAATTGTTAATTGACCCCTAAGAGGAGTTTAATGCCTTTGTCTATTCAACTATATACGATAGAAACTCTAAACAGCAAAATGATCAGTAATACAAGATCTATAAAAAAGGCAAAAATGTTGGTTTAAATGACAATTATTTACTTCTTATTTCCTGTTTTTGCCTATTATCTGTAAAACTATGTTATATAGGTTGAACCTCTTTTGTTATTTCA
Source organism: Mytilus californianus (assembly GCF_021869535.1). Taxonomy (NCBI): domain Eukaryota; kingdom Metazoa; phylum Mollusca; class Bivalvia; order Mytilida; family Mytilidae; genus Mytilus; species Mytilus californianus. The sequence continues at coordinate 49,658,720 of NW_026262679.1, read as the reverse complement.
CAACTGCTGACAGATGTCAATTTATAGTCTGGTGACGGTTTACATAAGTATAGATTTTGTTATTTGATCTGAATGCTGGGAAATTGAATCATACAGGGCTGTGAGTGTTAAGTTGTTTTTGGTCCAGAACCATTTTTCTTCCTGATCTAATTTAAATGGAGTCTTTGAATTTCCAAATGAAATTACCAATATGGAATGTGTTAATCCAAAATCTGATGAAAGTTCATCTTTATTTTCAGACCTCATCAGAACATTTAAAAAACAGACAAATATCAGACCAAATCCAAACCTTCGTCTGATTGAGGAGAAACTTCAAGAACTCTATAGTGAATCAGGCAAAGAATCGCTTGGTATGATATTTGTACAGACCAGGGCAACTGCAAAGTCCCTAGCAGAATACCTTAATGAAAAACTAGAGGGATTAGAAATACCTGTCAAACCATTCATTGGCTCCAAATCTTCTGAAACAAGTGATGGTAAGCTGAGAAACAATCATAAATTAGTACTGTAAATTCAGAAATTATTGCGAGGTTTTTTATTAATGCGAAGAATGCGATTGCATGAGGATCGCAATAATAAGACCTCAAATTATGATATCTAAACATATATTTCTATTCACGTTTTCCTGAAATCGCAATAATTAATCTCGCATTTTTTCCAATTTTTCAAAAATCACAATAATAAACACATGCAATAATTTCTGAATTTACAGTTATCCATAAGAAATCCATAAGATATTTGTTGCAATACTACAGAAGTAAAAAAAACTTATAACTCATATTCCTAGTTTAATCCAAGGAAATTGCTTATTATTGCATCTATTGATATGCACTTTATTAGTGCATGAATAGCTCATTGCAGCTATCTGACTGCATACAATGTTAGTTTCATTTCAATATTGATATTCACCAATGAAATCTGCCTATTACAAACATTTTCACTTTGTCCAAATTTTAAAGTTACATTTTGCAATTTTGTAGCAAAGTAGTATCTCTGAATCTTTTCAGACGAACATGAATACATCATCACTCTGTCCAAAAATTCAAAAGTTCACCCATCCTTCTCAAAAACTAAACTTAGCAAGAATTTATGCGACTTTATATCTAAGAAATCTTGGATATTGCTTTGACTGAAAATGCAAGTTTTTCTAAAACCAAGAATGTTGATAGTGTTTATGTCATGTCCCACACAGGCAAACTATCAATATATTGGTTAAAAAAAACAGAAAACTTGTCATTTACTTGCCTACATTGAATCAAACAATGTAGATTTTTACAAATAAACATATTATTTGTTTGAAGTTTACAGCAGTATGATGTAGTAAAGCAGCACATCTATTATTGAAAAATATTCCAGGGATGGTGTATTAAATTATGATATGTCATAACTAAAAATATTGGAGCATGTGTTTTTACATATTGTGATTGACAACATCAAATTAATTTTAGGGCTGTCTGAAACTGAAAAGAAGGAGTTATTGGAAGACTTTAGAAGCCACAAGATAAAGCTATTGGTTGCTACTTCAGTTGGAAGTGAGGGCATTGATGTTCCAGAGTGTAATATTGTAATGAAGTATAATTACTCAGGAAATGAAATCAACATTATTCAAATGAGAGGTCAGTCAATGCATAGTTTTAAGTACAATTTTATTATTTAACATTAAAGGTAGCTGGAATGAAATGGAGGACATCTGGGAATTTTATTAATACTACATACATGTATATAAAAAAAATTACAAAATAGTTTGACATTGTTATACATTTTTTGCCATAACTTTGTCAGTTTTTCTTTGACTTATGAGTTTTAAATGTCCCCTAGGTATCTTCCACCTCTATTTTTATGCCCCATTTATGGGCATTATGTTTTTTGGTCTGTTCATCCGTTCGTTCATCTGTCCGTCCGTTCGTTCGTCTGTCTGTCCCGTGTCAGGTTAAAGTTTTTGGTCAAGGTAGTTTTTGATGATGTTCAAGTCCAATCAACTTGAAACTTAGTACACATGTTCCCTATGATATGATCTTTCTAATTTTAATGCCAAATTAGAGTTTTGATCCAATTTCACGGGCCACTGAACATAGAAAATGATAGTGCGAGTGGGGCATCCGTGTACTATGGACACATTCTTGTTTCTTATGGCTTTTGGAAGCTTAGTTTTTGTTAACAAAATGCAAGTATTTATTAATTATCTCCCTTGCAAATATCACTTGTACTACAATGAAAGATAAAAAAAGTTATATTATTGTCTGTTTTGCTGAATATTCATAGCAATATAACTTGGACTATCATTATTTTCTTGAATTGCTGTTAATTCTAGTATACAATTTCTTATAGAAATATGGAAATTTAATATTGCTGTCAAAAAGAATCTTAAAATTTCATATGTTCAAGGACATTCAATTGTATACTTTAATGTAAGTAAACACTACAGACATAAACACATAAGATGAATTTGATTGTTAAAACAAGCTCCATTTAAATTGGTATAAACTGTTTGAAATGTTAATTGCAATAAATAGGATGAATGATTAAGTGTCGGTATTATTTTTTTATAGGTCGTACGAGGAAAGCAGGAGGTCAGGCTATCTACATAAGCGATCAATCTGTTCTAAGACGGGACCTTGTCAGTATGGAAAAAGCTGCTGTAATGCATAGAGCACTTGACGAATTGAAACAGAAAGGAAAAGATGAAATAAGGGCAATGATATTAACAGAGCAAAAAAATGACTTAAAACACCAGGAAGATCAAGAAAAAAAACTGAGAGATTTACAGAATCAGAAAAAGAGAGGCTTGTTCAAACTTGTGTGTGCAACATGTAAAGAGACTGAAATAAATGGAGATAACATAAAACTTTATAAGCAAAATCATCATGTGGCTGCAGAGAGGGAATTTTTGGATAGGGTCAAAAAGGAGGATATTAAAGAACAAAAAATAAATCAGATGATTAGAAAGTCAATAATTTATTGTAAAAAATGCCCACAAAAGTTGGGGAAGATATTTTTAATACATGATTTAGAAGTGCCTCTTTTAAAAATTGATGCATTTTTATGTAAAGAAGGTGATAAATTGAGAAAGTACAAAAACTGGAAATTTGTTCCATATATTATTGATGAGATCAGTCACAAAGATTTGGAAATTATATTCCCAAAGTTGACAACACCAGAAGTGTCATAGCTTTACACCATACAATATGTGCATGTTTCTACATTTTTATGATGCTCCAAGCAAAAATGTATCTTTATATAGCTATCAGTTCTCATGGTCTTGGTGGAAGCCACCCAGTAAAGTTTTCCGCTCACCTGCGATGAAAGTCGCGGAAAGCGAGACATATGGATTGCTATTCCGGTAATGGCTGTGGCGGTGGCATCAACAATTGTTAAGTTTTCTGCTTAAGTTAGTTTGATCTGAATTACTTGAGATAGATCATTGATATTAATATAAAGTTGCATTACTATCAGTACATATCAGTTTGATTACTATTTCGATGCCCTGCCCCCAAGGTCATGGTCCAGCAACTTACTGAATTACTGAACTAGCAATTTTCAATATAAGGTTTTCTGCTTAAGTTAGTTTGATAGGAACTACTTGTGATAGATCATTGATATTTAATATGAAGTTGCATTACTATCAGTACATATCAGTTTGATGACTATTTTGAGGCCCTGCCCCTAGGTCATGGTCCAGCAAATTTGAATTAATAAACAATGTTGCTGTCCATCAGATTGTCTTTTTCTTAATTTTATGTGGACAGGCAAGACATATCTCTGTGTCAACAGTTTATTGAAGAAATTGCTGGAATGTCCCACCCTGTTATTGTGTGCTTTGAATGAAAGACATGATTTGAAGGAAATAACAAATAATGATGGAAGTACAAATAAGATTTCTAATAACATTATTTTTGTAAAAAAAAATCATTCCAACAGATTTTATTGATGCATGTTCACTAGCATTATTTGATAAAAAGTAATTTTCATATTTGGCAGCAATTTAAAATAATTATATCATATCATGAATCATTAAATTAATAGGATTGATGTAGTTTTGTAGTACAATTTCTTAAATATGTTATGTCACAAAGTGATTTGTTTAAAAAAAAAATTATTTATGTAATAGAAGAACTTTTTTTACATTTTATCTTGCCACAATATAGCTTTTTGCCATTCTGCCTATAAGGCAAACTTCAATTGATCAACTTTAAATGATCATTCACTGTTATATGTCCTAATAACAAACATTAAAAAAAAATATATCTGATTTGATATTCTCACATGATTCTTATGCTGACATTTCTACAGCACTTGATTTCATCCATGATTTTTCATGGGGTTTATGTTAATTTTTTTTTTTGTATATCTAGTTTTTCAGACTGTTTTTTTTTCTATTTTTGCCTCCCCTCAATGAAGTCTCAAAGGTGAGACCTAGGCATGCTGTTTTGAGAATTTGCAAGATCAACAATGTACTGGTCTGTGATTAGGTTTATACATAAAAAAATAAGAAAATGTGGTATGATTGCCAATGAGACAACTCTCCATAAGAGACCATATGACATATAGATTAACAATTAAAGGTCACAGTATGGCCTTCAACAATTAGCAAAACCCATACCTCATAGTCAGCTATAAAAGGCCCTGAATGACAAATGTATGTTGTCCTTTGAATAAAAGACCTGATTTGAAGGAAATAACAGATAATGATAAAGTTCAAATAGGATTTGTTTTTTAGCATCCCTAAATCTTGACATGAATTTATAATTTTTTCTAATAACATCATTTTTGTAAAAATTCATTCAAAAAGATTTCATTGATGCATGTTTACTAGCATTATTAAAAAAAAAGTAATTTTCATCTTTGGCAGCAACTTAAAAGAATTATATCATATAATGAATCATTAAATGTATAGGATTGATGTAGTATTGTAGTACAATTTCGTAAATATGTTATGTCACAAAGTGATTTGTTTAAAAAAAATAATTTATATAATAGAATTGTTTTTTAATTTTATCTTGCCACAATATAGCTTTATGCCATTCTGCCTATAAGGCAAACTTCAATTGATCAACTTTAAATGATCATTCACTGTTATATGCCCTAATAACAAACATTAAAAAAATATATATCTGATTTAGTATTCTTATGCTGACAGTTCTACAGCACTTGATTTCATCCATGATTTTTTATGGGGTTTATGTTGATCAATTTTTTGTTATATCTAGTTTTTCAGACTGTTTTGTTTTTTTTCAGTTTTTGTCTTCCCTCAATGAAGTCTCAAAGGTGAGACCTAGTCATGCTGTTTTGGGTATTGGCAAGATCAACAATGTACTTGTCTGTGATTAGGTTTATACATATAAAAATAAGAAAATGTGGTATGATTGCCAATGAGGCAGCTCTCCAAGAGACCAAATGACATTTAAATTAACAGCTATAGGTCACAGTACGGCCTTCAACAATGAGCAAAACCCATACCTCATAGTCAGCCATAAAAGGCCATGAAATGACAAATGTAAAAAAATTCAATAGAGGAGACTAACAGCCTGATTTATGTACAAAAAAAATGAACAAAACACAAATCTGATATACAGCAACAAACAACAACCACTGAATTACAGGCTCCTGACATGTGACAGTGATTAATAATACAACATAAGAACAAACTATAAAAATTAGTTGAAAAGGGCTTAACTCATCAGATCGATACAAAGCAGAAATACATCTAACAAAAACACAGACCGGACATGGCAGGGTACTTATACATACACACAACAAAAATGACACCTAGTACAGATCTGAGAGTTCCCACAGTTACTGACAGCTATTTCAAAGCCAATAACAACTAATAAAAAAATCCTGCATCTTAGACTAAAGTATCAATCAATACACATCCAACATCCTATGGATTTAGTGTAAAGACGTCATAAACAGTCAGAGAAAAACATTACCTAATGCAATACCAAGATACAGGTATCTACAGATTGTAGAGCCATGAATGTGCATATGTTTATAAAAATAATATTTACTTTGATTTTAGTTTACTGATAACAAACTCAATATTAATACCAATAAAAAACAATATCTTAAAGATCTAATTACAGTGTTGAATTGGTAACCTTTCAGAATAAGTTTATTTAAAGGATCGATAAGTTTACCCGGATCTTCAATTAAATTTCGGGGCTCGGTAACAACATCTCCGTAAACATTGGAATGTGCATTCCCGTTTGAAATAAGTTTTCTACAGGAACAACCAAACTTCCAAACCAAATCTTTGTACCTATGGAAGAATTTAGTAAAGGTTTTGAGTAATTTGTGGTAATGAAATCCCTGAGTTAATAATTTACCAGTAACATAAATTACGTTCATTGAAATCCAAAACGTCACAACAGTCATAGGCATAGCGATCGAGTTGTGATATATAAACACCGTAAGATGGTGTCAAAGGAACATCACTGTCCAAAAAAGGAAAATTAACAATAGGGAACGAAAAATCATCCCTTATATCATAAATTTTGGTGTAGAGCTTCTCGTGTAAAACTGAAATATCTAAATCTAGGAAAGGACATTTATTACCGTTTATATTTGATTTATTTAAAGTAAGTTCCTTTAGGTAAATTTCGGCAGTATATTAAGAAAATTCTTAATTATTTAATGGAAAAAATATCATGAAGATAACGGTAAGTGTTGTTGAAATTATCAATTAAATGCAATTTAGACGGTTCTATACTGAATTTGGTCACAAACTGTGATTCTTAACAGTACAAGAACAAGCCTGCTATTAAGGGGGCACAATTGTTGCCCATAGTAATACCTACAACCTGTCAATAATTTTTATTGCCGAAACGTACATACATATCAAGGAGAAAATTAACAGCTTCAATCATCTCATCACACCTCCAGTAAGTATATCTAGCATATCTACTTTTTCCATTAGAGAAGAAGGCTCTAAATGAGTTGCAGCAAATATACTTGAATTCAGATTTACCAAACGACCATTTAATAAAATAGGAAAACTTTTGTCTTGATAAGAAGATTGTGTGGAAGTGTAGTGTAAAGAGTTGAAAAGTCAAAACTGTCAACAATATCAAAAGGACCATCAAAAGCAAGTAATTTATCTAAAACATCCAAAGAATTCTTACCACTTCAAAAATAGTTATTTCGACCATTTTCATGTTTTATTACAAAAGTTAATGATAAGTTCTTTGATTGTAGTTAAGGACCTAGTCTAAAGCACTGAAAGATTAGTTGTAGAACACTTACAAGAGCCCATACGAAATTATAAGGCGTATTACGCCTGGAAATCTGGCGTAAACCAGGCGTAAGTGGTAGTTACGTGTCCAGATCCAGGCGTAATGGAGCAGGAAACGTAAATTTGTAGCACTAACAGGCGTAGGAAAAAAGTGAAAAAACTGATTTAAATTAAGTTTAGTATATGTAAGGATATTACGCCTGGTTTATTTATTGACCAGGCGTACTCATTTGCATATTACGCCTGGTTTTCAGTCTAACAGGCGTACTCATTTAAATATTACGCCTAATTTTACGCTTGGTTTCCGCCTCAGTTACGCTTGGTTTCCGCCTGGTTTACGCCTGGTTGACGCATAGACATGCATTCCTTAAACACTGCAATGACGCCAGGATAAAGTATGATTTCTACGCCTGGTTTCCGTGTCATTTACAGGCGTCACATTTCGTACAGGTGGCCGAGATGAAACGATATTTTACTGTTTTTTTGGCAGTTAAGCTGCCATATGCTAGCACCCTAGATTTGCTTTTTTCTCAAAGAATACTGAAATAGGTGCCATTGTTGTTATCTAGCAGGCTAATAGGTTATTTATAACTAATTGGACACTTTTTTCATACTTTTAATTCTGGAATACAAAAAATATGACCAGAATAACCTTAATTAATCGTCGAACAACGTAAAATAATTGACGTTACACATAGGAAATAGTGCTCTATAGAAATTCGCACATTGTTTATTATCCCGTGTGCTTTTGGTTAAGATGTCAAAGAACAATTGTATGAAATATTTAATCGCCGAAAATCTCTAAATACAAGTCGTTTACATTTCCCAAATGGCAAAAGGCGTAGGAACATTGTTTGGCGGCAACACGGAATTACAGTAGTCTAAGTTGGCGGTAATTTTAACTTAGAAGACGAAACGTATCTTTTAAATTTGGAGGATTCTGATGATAGAAAGGTAATTATTGTTTATTATGATATTCTTTTTGTTTGAGATGATTGTGATTTTTTAATTGATTTCAATTAAATGTATATGCACATTTTAATTCCTTTTATATTATTCCGTTTATCACATAACTGACCTTGTTAAATTATACTGTTGTTGTTATTTATGAATGAAATAAACCGGAAATCGACGTTGATTAGTCGATATTTTTCAAGACGGTCTCACTAATTAGAGACAAGAAGAATTGTAGAAACAACCGAAGCGACAAGAAGAAAAATGTTAGCGACAAGAAGACACATTTAGCGACAAGAAAGTTTATATACTATTAAAACAATACATTTAGAGAAAAGTCAATTAATTACAGTTGATCATTTTCTGTTTTATAAGGTTTAAAATAATGTTATATTTGGTAGCACTACGTACTTCTTGATGCTTCTTGTCGCTTCTTGACGCGTCTTGTCTCTAATTAGTGAGACCCTTTCAACAAATTTGCCGAGAATGAAAGTAGAATGTGATATGGATTTTAGACTCAGAAAGATCGTTGATCATAGTAAGGCACACGGAAATGTAGAAAAACTGTTTATATATTACTGTATATAGGTACGGATGTCTGAAAATGTATAAAATCAGCGAAAATCAATAAAAAGCAAATGTGAATTGGGAAATATATGCGGACAGAAGAATTCGGTCCACATCATCATGATCATGACATGAAGCCAGTGTCCGACTCTCATTCACTTGTTTCTATCCATGGGAAGATCCAGTATCAATGTATATTTAGGAGCTCAACATATAAGATGATAGTGGATCTTCCCATGCATAGAAACAAGTGCCTGTGGTCAGACTTTGACATTTCAATGTTTATGATATTTTTTTTAAACCAGAACTTTTTTATTTCTGAGCCTTTACATTTACTAAAGAAAGGTCAATCAGACCTCACCTTTGATCCCTGTAATAGTAACCCTTTGTCTGATTTGTGTCTCATAACTTTTGTACTGTAGAATTTAAATTGACCAGGAAAGCAAGTCATTTCATACTAATGCAAACTCCGGTACCATTTCAATTCGTACCACTAAAAGTCAACTCATACCAACATTAACTACTAAATTTTGGAATTCACAATGTTTTTATCTGATTGACCTAATAGAGACCATGTGTCAACTTACAACAGAGGCAAACAAGAACATAATATATTAAATGACATGCATGTTTTAAATTTAACATAATTTTATCTCTAATCTGCACATCTTTTTGTCAAAAATCAAACTTTGATCTGACACTTATATCCCATGACGATTTCTTTTCAATTTCATGGACAAAACTTATGTAAATATATTTTATCATGATTGTATGTCTTAACAAGGAATTGTATATTTAAAAGGAATGGAAACGCGGCTCGAGATCAATCGGGATACCCGCAGAGCACCCGCAAAGCTATAATCCATGTCTGTCTCAGTCGGAAGTATGATGAATAATATAAAGAATCATAAAGAATCATGACGGAGGTCCATTTCCTGTCATATAGATCGGTCTTTTAATTCACGGGGTCATCTTGCTTCAGAAGATATAAAGGAGAGAGAAACACAAAATCAAGAATAAACTTTTAATCCATGAAAAAGGCAAGGCCTTAGGTATCATTTTAATGCCTCATAAAACATACGTTTGTAATATTGTATTATGTAAATTCTCATTAAAATAGACCTTGGTCTTGAAACTTGAGCGAGTTTCATCCGGATTACAAAACAAAAAATACTGTGTTTTGATTTTTTTCTAAAAGCTCGACAACTACGAAGTGCAAAACAAAACAGTTGATATCATTATGAAGCTGAAACCTTATTCTATCATTTAGCCCATTTTTTAAGTTTCTAGTAAAATTTCTGAATTTTCTACGATTTTTCGAAATTTCAGTTTTGAATTTCATTATTCTGTCAAAATATGTCTATCAATTTGGGAGTGTACTACGATTTCTTTTAAATATTGGAAAGTAGAAAGAACAAAGTGAGAAAATGAGAGATCATTTTAAAGAAGGAATATTTTCCTACAGATTGGTCTAAATTACGAACGCTAAATGTAATTGGTACAATGTAAATGATTTTATTTCGAAACATGTTGAAAATTTGAAGTAGTGCGTCAATAAATACATCGACACTTCGTATTTTGGTAAGGGTTAAATAACTACTTGAAATAGATGTGACATTGACATACAACTTAAAAGCTTAATCTTTTTTCTATCACATAGTGTTGGTTTTATGAAAATGGTGATAAAAACGAATTTGCTATGATTTTTCAAAATCCCATGTTTATAGTTCACATTGACGCCATTTTGTTCAGTCAAGTTCCACACCGACGAAGTCGGAAATTACAGGCAAGAAATGTATATAAGACTTCCGATTGAGATTGATTGTGCCGTTTTATACACGATTTTAATAAATTTATCTTTTGTCAAATACTATTTTTATACTTAATCGTTGTTTGGTATTGTAGTTTGCCATTATTAAGCTTTGCAGCAAATTACCACAAGCTTAAAAGCAAAACAGTTCCTTCCTTTTTTTGCTAGAAGAGCAGTAGTCTAGAGGTCGCAAAATATTCCTTCGGTGTTAAAATAAATAATATGCGAATGTCGGAAAGTTTTAACTGTTTCTAATTAAAAAAATTATTGCACCACGGCATAATTTAGCATTTATTAACAGGTGAGCTCGGCGTGATTTCTTTTTGACACCTTAAATCAGGGACAGCCTATAGTTAGTACAAAAATGTATACACTGTTCCTGCTTAAATATATATACGACAAAAGTTAGCTGTTCAATGATACATGCTAGATTATACCTGCAAATTTGATATCCCATACCGGTGTTTATTATAACACCTATTATCTAAGTTCTTTTATCTAGACAAAATACTACATCTGTTCACGTACTTCTTCCTTTATACTTTTCTATACCAGTCATATTCCAAAATTGAAAAGTTATTTTTTAACTTTTTGCATTACCTTAAATCTTTTTAAAAACTCGTATAATGTCAGATTTCAACTATTAATTGATCTTAATTGTTGCATACCATCGTGAAATATCAAGAGGAGGTACAAGAAAAAAATGTTTTTCAGAAGTAACTTTGTTTAAGGTTGTATTTTTTGTTTATTTCATTTAAGGAATTGTATATCTAAATAGACAATTTCTTGTTTCATTTCATGATTAAATGACCAAGTTCGATAACTACTGCCAGATAAGTAATGAGCCAGTTAGAGCGACGGGATGTAATTAACACACCACCCAAGTCAGAGATGCATCATACAATTTTCTTTGAAGTCGGCCGCGTTTCCATTCCTTTTAAACATATAATTCCTTGGTCTTAATAAACAATATAAATATTTGTATTTGTTTTTATTTCAGCTAGATTCAAATTCTTGGCTTTAATATCCTAGAAGTGACAAGACATACATGTACAATACATGATTCTATCTAGTAGCTGCATTGACTAGTCATAAAAAAAATTCCATGACAGCTATGAAACTCGAGACCATTATGATGTTTTGGATATATTTATACATGTATATCTACAGAAATGATCAAAGTACATGTACTATGAAGATTTTTACCAGGTCTTATCATATGACGACTAGTCAGACAAATGTAACAGTCCAGCTATTTTTAGAGGCTGTCTAATGACAGATACTTTCAGAACTATGATATGACTGTGTAACTGTTACTACAAAGAGGGAGATACATTGTATTATTGCACACTATTAATATATATATAAGAAGTACACCCAGTTATCAGTTATAGAAAGGTAGTTTGAATTCATTATGATGATACATTGTGCAGATACATGAAATATGTTTTATGTATGTAAGAAATGAAGACTATAGAAAAATTAAAAAAAAACAGACAAAATATTTGTAAATAATTTGATGTAAATTTAATAGATTGGACACTTGGAAGTACAATAATGTAAAAGAAAATTAAAAGATAAATATGTTGCATCATTGCTAGGCCAACAACATCAGCATTTTGTGTAATATGATCCATGCATGATAAACAATTAAATTACACCACATCAGATTGTTCCTAGTATTATTAAATCAGTTTGTGTACTGAGTGGAACCTGCTGATCTAACTAAAAATGCTAATGTGGCATATGAAAACTCTTAGTACATAGCGGAATTAAACTATACACCACTGTGGAACACCGTAATTCTGATGACATTGTTCCTGCATAAGTTAAATTCATTCATCAGTGTATTGAGAAGTTGATAGAATTTAGCGTCTGTATGTCACTGTACGGCTTGCAACAATGAGCAAAACCCATACCGCATAGTAAGCTATAAAAGGCCTTGAAATGACAATTGTAAAACAATTCCAACAAGAAAACCAGCGGCCTGATTTATGTACAAATCAATAATGAAAAACAAATATGATATACAGCAACATATGACAACCACTGAATGACTTGAGACAGGCACACACATAATCTGGCAGGGTTAAACATGTTTAATGGCGCCAAACCTTCCCCTAACCTTGGACAGTGTACATACTTCTTTTCACACACTCAATCATCGAAAGGATACATATTTTAAAGTAATTCAAAAATGAATGATAAACGTTTGAAAACAAATGGTATATTGTTAGAGAAAAGTGTGTAGGATATTGGAAATCAGTGCATGTACAAAAAAAAATCTGATACATGAGATTTAACAAGCTGTGATAAACAATTAAAGCAACACTGCCACTGTTTTCATCATTACTTTTGCCTTGGTTTTTGATTAACTGCCTATAGCGCTTACAGTGCTTTGATTTGTGTAGTTAAGGTAACCATTACATAGTAGGGACCTTCAAATGTTCAGAAGAGGCCTTTAGCTGTGGTTATGATATGATTGTTTACTAAATGACTCTGTGGAGCGCACTGACTTGAATGTACCGTGTAGTATTTACGGCATACCACCACCACATTGTTGGCTGCTCTGTCGGCCGATACAAACACAAACCGCTTTGCGAATACTTGAAGTTTGTTTCTTATTCTAGAAATAGGCGTATTATGTACTCTTTTGTTTATTTCTAAATTATTTTCAAAATGTGATATTCGAATATCCACAACATTCATACATTTATTTAAATAAGAATCAAGAGATTTTTTTATCAGATTTTTCACACTAACTTTTATAATACGATGAAAGAGCTTCTTTTATGACGTGACGACCCAGTTTACATAATAATTGATGCCTACCATTGATTTTGAATATAGATAGATCATCAAGTGTATAATTTATACGATGTTTAATTCGTTGATATCGATTGATACGTTTGCCATGAGACCTATTATTACGTTGTTCTTTATCAACAATATTCATGATATCAATAGAAGAAGTTTAAGATATTTTCCCTTGCCCCATTATATTGTCATTTAGACCCAGGGGATATGCTGTCTGCAGTCGTTTAATCCAAGACAGTTCGATAATTTTACGGGAATCTTCAAATTGTTTTTTCGATTGCCCTTGTTGTTTTTGGACGTTTCGAGTGGTTGGAATCTTATAGATGTTCCTGTGTTCGTCTGAAAAATTTCCGTCCAGTTTGTCCTATATATTGTATACCACACTTTGGCTTTGTTCAAAGTCTGTTTTATATTCATACTTGTCTACTTCATATCTTGACAATAAGGGTCGTTTTGGAAAAAAACTTTTCAACAAAATAGATGATTTTAGTTTCCCCACTTTTCATTTCTATGTAGTGCATTCCAACAGCACCTGCATATGGAGTATACATACGTCCACTGGATACGATATTCAAAAGCTTGCCTTTTCTATCATGAATTCTTTGCTGTTTATGTTATATCAAAAGTTCCAAGTGGTAAAGTTGAAGTCATCCCTTTGACAATTTTACGGAAACCATCACAAGTTGGATGACCATAATGGTATATGTGTTTCACAGATGACAATGGATATAATCCAATTGTTCTAACCACATTTTGTCTTTTTTTTCTCGAGTGTGACATCACCGAATGAGACTTGCGTGTATCACCAAATTTTTACTTACATGAGCAACATGACAGGTGCCACATGAGGAGCAGGATCTGCTTAACCTCCTTGGGCTCCTATTATTATAATATCACCACCTTTTTGTGATAGGGTTCGTGTTGCTCAGTCTTTAGTTCTCTATGTTGTGTTTTGTTGACTGTTGTTTGTCTTTTTGTCATGTCGTTTTTTGCCATGGTTTTGTCAGTTTGTCTTATGGAACCGCTAGTGGTAGATCAATGATATTTGGTATGCAGTGTTATTAGCATTGGTACATATCATTTCAATGGAAACCATTTGTCCTGACTCCCTCAGTCACATTATATTGACTTTGAAACTTTTGCTTATAGTTAGTTAACATGTTATAGAGGTTTAGGTCAGTTCATGACAAGATGAACCTTCAATGGTAAGTCAATGATGTGTGGCATGCAGTTGTGAAAGCATTTGCGTTTAGGTAAGTTTAATAAGAACCTCATTAAGTTATATAGATACAATGAATCAACGCCTATTCATTGTATCTCTAACTTAAACTATTGTGCTGATGTCTTTTTCAAAATTAAAGCCTTTTCTTAATTTGAAGTTTTGTTTTTCTACAGAGATTGTCAGCGATTCAATAGTGCAGAGTTGTGCATATATTTACAATATTCTGTGCGTGTTTGTCTAACTGACAATATCCTCTAGTACAAATTTTAGTGACACCGTCATAGAAAAGAATTTAGCACATGCTTCTATTCTGAAATATATGAACTTAATGTGGTTTTTTTTGTGTTTATTAATTTCTAATAATATGAACGTAATTGTCGCTTTATGAGACTCTGACAGTGATATTGTATTTTCATTTATTCTTACTTTTTCTTTTGTTTTTAACATATACTGTTAAATTATTAAGACAAATTTTAGTGACACCGTCGTAGAAAAGGCTGTAGCAAATGCTTTTATTTTATAATATATGAGCTTCATGTGTTGTTGTTTTTTGCGGGTTTATTTTTCTTAATTTATAATATGACCGTAACTGTCGGTTTGTGAAACTCTTTTAAAAGTTATATTGTATTTTTTTTAACATATACTGTTAAATTATTTAAAAGTTTCGGACTTTACTACCAATCTTCAATAGACCAGAGTGTTTAGCATGATTTTTTTAGGCTTGTTAAAATTAATTGCGTGCATTGCGTGGTCAGTTACGTACAGGTGTTTTGATTGATTTACTGATGTACAACTCAGGTAGAAAAGTCTATTTGATTAAGTTCCATGGACTAACACAAAGGTGAAGTGTGCAATGCTTGCTTATCATAATTCTATGGATATTAAAAAGAAGCTTAGAATCGGGTGAGTTTTTTTTTCTTTAATTGTGCATGTTTTGTAATGGAGAAATAATTGAACTTGAGAGACTACCTTAGAAATACATCATGTAAACATGGGTTACAAATACATAAATAATTTATCTAAAGGATATATTCATATAAATATATTGATGATACTTATTATCCTAGGTATATTAGTTTCCTGTAAATAGTAATGCACAGGACTAAAAGTATGTGAGTATCCGGGAAAAAGGTGTTTCAATGAAAGATCTATGACTCCTTGCTTTCCTGTTTTCTTTGCGCATCATATTTTGAGTAGACCAAAAGAAAGTGTTTAACACGTCTGTGACTTTACAATTTTCACAATGTTCACAAAGGAGTAGGCCCGTAAGGCCCTTTTTTGGCCCCGAAATATAGCATTTCAAAAATTTGTGAAAAATGTAAACTTTTAGCTATTTTTTTGGAAAGAAGAATAATTCTGTTTAACAAATATGGGCTGTTTTTAACAGTACAATGCACATGCATCAGGTATACTAGCATCATTAATTCGTGCAAAATTACTGAAATCTTCACAATTTCTGCTTATTTTTACACGGTTTTTGTCTAAAATGGAAGTGGCAGCACTTGTGTTCAGTCTTAATTTTTAAATATATGTTGAATTTGATAATGATGATACATAACATATATATAAAGGCTGAGACTGAACACAAATGCGGCCACTTCCATTTTAGACAAAAACTATCTGAAAAGTGACGTTTTGTGCAAATGATAGATTTTTCATATTTAAGCTTGAATTCAGGCGTCTTTAATGACCAGATCAGTTCAAATCTTTTACATAAACTAATTGAAACAATTGAAGAAGACACTTAAGTGTTAAAAAAATGTCAAAAATCTTTCAACAGATGTGCTTCAATCTTTAGGCCAAAATAAGACCTTACCGAACCTTCTCCTTTCACTGGGGCTTTTCCCTATTTTGAAAAGATATTTATTAACATTAATAGAACCAGATCTTAATCTGAGTATGATTCGTTCATTTTCTCTTTTCATTTGCGGAATATAAATCGTAAAAGATACATTATTTAGGATTGAGTGTAGTAACATTCCCTTTGAGTTGTCTGACCACTGACTGTATTTGCCATATTCGTTTTAAGATATTTTTTCAGCATTTGATGTCTTCCTTAGACAGAGGAACTTGACAATATATTGTATATTTATTAAGAGCCACTTTGGCCGTCTGATCTGCAATTTCATTTCCTTAAATTCCGACGTGGCTTTGGATCCACTCAAATGTTATGTTACTACCTAGTTTGACTAACTGGTTGTATAAAAATATGATGTTATACAATAAATATTCGTTTACGTTAAATAGATTGCTCTTTAAGGCATGGAGAGCTGATGTCGACAAATATAATCACATTATTTGGTTTAAATTCTTCTATCCATTTAACACGGGTGTCATTCGGTATATCGAGAAAAATGATCGTGAATGAATAACTAACGGTGGTCAAGCATTGTGATTGGATCGTGAAAGATCTGGTATCGGATCGTGAATGCAATTAAATGTTATTCTACTTCAAAATCTGTGAAAAATCTGCTGTATTTTCAAAAGGTGGGACAAATCAGAAAAAAAAATTATGTTTGCAAAATAATGCAAATAACTTAATAATAATATACTGTGCACTACTTTAAAAAAAAATGCAGTACTTTTTAAGAAAACACAAAAGGCGACACACGATCCACGAGAATCGTTAAGAAAATCACGTTTTGTATCTATAATGGTCACATTCCAATATATTTTGATATATTTGAAACTTAATCTTTAGTGTGTCAGATGGTCCAGTAAATAAAAGTATGTTATTACTTGAAAAAAATCATATTATTTTTGTTGATTTTTAATCAAAATTGATCGTGAAAGATCTGGCAATCCATTATTTTGATCGTGAAAGACAAGGCGTGACCAGGCTTAATGATCAGAAAACAACATTTCTTTTACAAATTGAAGTACTTGTAATTGGTTGAAGCGTGTAATCACTTACTAAAAACGTAAATTAATGCTTTTTGGGATGAAATATATATACATGTATACATATAGACCAATATTTAGACCTGTATTTATTTAAGAGGCAGTGCTAACTAGGATTCCAAGATAATAAAACCTCCAAGAGCGCAAATTGTCGAAAAGTAAATTAATTTGTATTTATATAGCTAAATGCATCCACGAATGTGTGAAGACAGAGGGGGGTCTGGTGGTCTTCCCCTGGAAATATCTTAATGTGTACGTTTTTGTTTTGGTAAGGGTTAGATCGAAGAAGCTATATCATTTAATTTTACATACAGGTATATCGAAGATGTTCTTTCCATTAACAATACAAGCTTTTCTGATTGGGTCCAAGTAATGGTCCTGAAGTAGAGATGACAGACACCACATGTACAGCTATATAAGCCTCATATTTAGACATATATAGCCCAAATTTGACTAAAGCGGTCACCTGAGTCTATGACAAACTAGATGATTTCAAATTTAAAATTATTTTCCCTCACCTTGGCAGCAATTTACCAACTTCATCCGCGTATGGATTATACATTTCTCAATTTATGCGATATTCAGGAGCTTGCATCTGCTTCTCAGAATTTGTAAAACATCATCAGTGTCTGAGCAAAAAATTAATGAGCCCGGGTTTTGTGAAAGAATGCCTCTTCCTTTTTCTCAAAAAGTTTATTGGAAAGTACCAAGACCTAATAGATAAATATTCAGTGTCCACTTCACAAGTAATACAGGATGGTCTTGAGTTATAGATTCTATCTGCTGCTGACTCTGTCTAGAATTTTATCAACTTTACTACAGTTTTAACTTTATTTTTCTTTGTACTAGTATGTTCCATTTGGACTCTTGACGTGGTTCGGTATATGTGAATAGTCACGAGATTTCCAGGCTTATGGGGGTAGTTAGTCTAAAATGGGCTTATATCATATTTATTTAGTACATACTGAAAGAAAACATCCTATCAGGTTTTCATGACAAATTTGTTGAAATAACAGTGAAATGGGCCTTTTTTCATATCGACACTGGACGGATATATGGATATAAATAAGAACATGTGGTATGAGTACCAATGAGACAACTCTCCATCCAAGACACAATGTATTAAAAGTTAACAATTATAGGTCAAAGTACGGCCTTCAACACAGAGCATTGGCTCACACCGAACAGCAAGCTATAAAGGGCCCCAAAATGACTAGTGTAAAACCATTCAAACAGGAAAACCAACGGTCTAATCTTTATAAAAAACGAGAAACGAGAAACACATATGAATCACACCAACAAACGACAACCACTGGACAACAGGCTTCTGACTTAGGACATTGATTCAACTTTTGATTAACAAACGCATTAATTTAAAAAGTACACACATATTTCATTGTCGCTGAGTGATTTCTGACAGCCTATTTGAAAATAAATTGCAAATGTAATAATGTACTCATTGGCAGTCATACCACATCTTTTTATTTTTATATAAACACAGATATTTGCTTTAAAAAATATGAAATTTAAAAATTTGCAATGAAATTAATGTAAAATTTGCAATGAAATTGATTTAAAATTATTAACTCTTTTGATTCGAGCGTCACTGATGAGTTTTTTGTAGACGAAACGTGCGTCTTTTGTACACAATTTTAATCCTGGTATCTATGATGAGTTTATTTAGTCTCAATGACAGCTTGTGGTAGGTTGCATTTTTTTAATTTTCTTTTAAGCAGTTGATGCATGTTTCGACCATACATAGCATGCGAAGCGTTACAGTTTGTGACGTATTCTCATATAGGCATTAGATACGATGCATTTATCATAATGATGCAAATTTAATTCTTTTAACTATGAAAACTATATAGAGCAGATAATATTGAATTTCAAACACATTGAAAACTTGTGTACTTGCTAGCATAACAAGTAACCTAAATAATGCGGTATGCCTTTTTCACAAATGCTTCGAAACGACAACTACACACCATTCAATTAAATCTAGAGGGAATTGAAGGAACTGTCTGAAAACAGGCTTGAATTTGAAAATGTTTGACTTATTTTCAATTTAAATATTATTTATGAAGTAAATTGTATTTTAAATTTATGAAGTAAATTGTATTCTAAATTTATGAAGTGAATTGTATTTTAAATTTATGAAGTAAATTATATTTCAAATTTTGCTAACATATCTTACGAATTCTTTGGACTTCTATGATAAATGTCTAATAATGTTTCTTATCTTTCTGTTTACTTTTATATGAATATTTTGAGGATTTGGGCTTTTTATGACTCATAATTATAAAGATACCGCATATCTTCACGTCTATCGACTTACAATAACTGACTGGGCATAATATAGACAAATTGTCGTGCGAGTCTAATGATTTTCTATGTCAACTTTTCATAAAAATGGAGATAGGTATATATTTGAAATCATTATGCAATTGTCTATCTCCCATAACAACTATAAAATGAGATTTCTAAGTTCTACGAGTTTGTGTCAGAACTATACTAGTTCAAGATCGGAAGTTCAGAGAAAAATATTTCAATAGTTTTGCTCTAGAATAATTGTTATCAAAATCATTTAGTTAGTAATACTATGCTCAATTTTGAAATCAACTCAATCTATGAGAAATACCGGAAGTCCATTACAAGGGGTTCCCCTAGTAAGTGACTTCCGGTAATACTGATCGAATAAAGCATAACAGAATTCAAATATTCAAAGTCTATCTCCAATAAAAATATAAGAAATGATTTCTAAAAGAACATATTTTGGTATTGTAGTGAAATCTCTCCACAAAAAGGGATACTTTATTTATTTAAGGGGCTTGGTTTTTTTTCAAAACCAATTGAACAAAGAGTTGCTCTTCAACATCATAAATTCGATTGCTACATAACTTTCTCTAAGACTATATCAGGCGAATGTCTACAGTACTGCGGTTTTAAACTTCATATTCAATTTCCTTACAATTAACCAATAGACTTTACACCATTATAACACTTACACGACGAAATACATATTTCTCTTTAAATAAACTTCCTAATCTTCTTAAAGATACTTGCATTCGTATGGAAACTAAAATACTTTACACGTTTTAACTTAGAAGGCAATAGCGTTCAAAAGTATATATAATGGGAGACAGTCTTAAGTTGAGCTGTTAGAATTTAGCAAAAGTACGTTAAATTTACAATAAATAGTATAGTTGTCACTGAATGCGGTTTCATTTTACAACAGAATATTGTGGTATTCTTCATCTCTGTAATTCTGTAATTCTGTGGTTGTCGTTTGTTGCTGTATATCACATTTGTTTTTTGTTTATTGTTTGTACATAAATCAGGCCGTTAGGTTTTTCGTTTGAATTGTTTTGCACTTGTCGTTTTTTTGGCCTTTTATTATAAATTGATATGCGGTATGGTGCTCATTGTTGAAGGCCGTACGGTGACCTTTTGTTGCTAACTTCTACGTCACTATAGAACACACCCGCGAAATCGCGGGCATTTAGAGCGTTGTTGAAGTTATGTAAACTGTTGTAGGGTGAATTTTGTAAATGATTTTATGACTGGAGTATTTCAGGAAAGGCATCAAAAGTCACAGGTACTTCGGGACAGGACAATTTTTTTAGCCCTCCCCCTTTCTTCCAACGTCCGTTATTTTTTATTTTCTGTTAATTTCAATTATTTTTGCGTTTTTTTTTGTATACTATGATCATACACATACTATGAATAAAGTGTATTTGCTATTTACTATCAATTCAAAGTTTACCATCCACGGCGGTCACTGATATATTATTATACAGAGAGTCTCTTAATATATCAGTGACCGCCGTGGATAGTAAACTTGGAATTGATAGTAAATAGCAAATACACTTTATTTATAGTATATGTATGTGCATAGTATACAGAAAAACGCAAAAATAATTGTCCTGTCCCCAAGAACTTATGAAAATTATGTGTAATTTTAAAACAGTCCTAAACGGAAGTCTTGTCTATGACTTAAAAGTCTGTCCGATGACGGAAACAATATCCGGACGCCTTTATTTTCGTTTTCCTCCCAAAATAATCCAAACTAAATAATCATAAGCGAGGATGACAAATGCGACTATGCATGGTACATAAAGGACACAGAGGCATGATGATTAATTTGTTGTGGAAGGAAGAGAAGCGACACACAAAATGAGGTCTTCTCATTTAATAGTATAGATTTGGATTCTGGTGGATAGTTGTCTAATTAGCAATCATACTATATCTCCTTAGTTTCACATATATATATATATATATAATACACCAATCAAAAGAATACGAAAAAAGGGTGCATTGCCAAACTTTTCGTGTTTAGTAAAATATACAGAATGTTTCAACTTTGATTAGTTCTTTTCTTTTAGCTTAAAACTTTAAATTATATTTTATATTTAATGGTAAAAAGCATTCAGACTTTACATTCAGAATAGAAATAAACTTGTATGTTTACAAAATTTTACGTTACGTTTATGGTATTTGCCCTTTCCCAGCATTTTAGCTCCATAGGTTCCTTTCAAGATGAGAATGGTGAACTTGAAAAAGAAGATAAAAACCTCATTACAAATATTGCCGAAAATTTATTAATATCAGATTCTACCTTATCGGTTACTTTCGAAGAAAATAAAATTTCACAGACTTTGAAAAATCTCAAATCTGGTACTGATGGCATTCCTAACGAATTCCTTAAATATGTTGGGGACATTCTGTTAAACTCCCTGGTTCATATTTTTACAAAAATTACAGATTTAGAAACAATTCCAGATGAATGGCATAAAGGAATCATTATACCCATACACAAAGGTGGGTCTACACACTCTCTGAGTAACTATAGAGGTATAACTCTCACATCAAATGTAAATAAGGTGTACTGCAAGCTAATTGAATGTAATCTTATGAGTTATATTGAAGATAAAGGGATACTTGGTGAAACTCAAGGTGCATTCCAAAAAAACAGGGGGTTGGAGGATCACATTTTTACACTAAACGGAATTTGTTCGATGAAAAAGTCCAGGAAGGAAAAGACTTTTCTTGCCCTCCTTGATTTTTCATCGGCTTTCGATAAAGTTTGGCGAGATGGACTGTTCTATCTCCTATGGAAAAAGGGTGCTGAAAGATTCTACGGGCACTATATAAGAATGTTAGCAATATAGTCCTTTTTGGTAATTACGAGTCTGATTGGTTCGATCAAGAATTCGGTCTTAAACAAGGATGCATTTTATCCCTTACACTTTTTTCCGTTTTAATGACAGACCTATGCGATATGCTGAAGGAGGCAAATTTGGGTATTAACATCGCTTCTGAATTAATTAACTGTCTTCTTTTCGCTGATGATATTGTTCTGTTATGAAACACGGAAGATGAGCTACAAACTCTTTCAAACATAGCTCATAAATTTGTCTCAAAATGGAGCTTAAAGTTTAATTCATCAAAGTCGAAGGTTCTGGTTACAGGTAAAAAGAAAAACTCAATAAAAAATGATATTTAGGGAATTATCTTATTGAAGAAGTTAATGAAAATAATTATTTAGGCGTATATTTTTCAAGATCCCTTAAATCTACATACCATATAGAGCAGTACTTGAAAGAAAATTTTCAACGGAAAATAAATCATGCAATTCGTATTTTAGGTGAACATGGGGATTTTAATCGTATAAATTTTGGACATTCTCGGTGGATGTCGGCTATTCGACCATCACTGACATACGGGTGTTCGGTATGGTTTCCGTCATCCCAGAGATGTACCGAATTACTAGAAAGTTTTCAATATAAAGTGGGAAAAATGATCCTAAACACAAAAATGAATATCCCTATATACTAGCTGAATTTGGCTGGGAATCAATAAATAGATTTATGGATAGACAAAGAATTGCATACTACGCTAGATTAAAAAAACCTGCCCGATAATCGACAGTCTGAAATTATCCTAAATGAAATTATACCTGTAAAATGTAATGAATGGAAATATATAGAAAATATCGAAACTATTCTACAGACTGCGGGCCTTGACCATTATGCAAAGGGAAACATAAACATTAATATCTTTAATAAACTTTATGGTAACGAAACGACCAATACTCAGCTATCCAATATTTTAGAAAAGAGTAGTTTAAACTTGTGCCAATAATTTGTGGTTGTTAAACGTAAGCAGTTGTATTTATCAAACGTTGACTATTTCCGCCCAACAAGGCTAAAATTTTTGGCAAGAACGAATTGTCTGCCTATAAATGCCACACTCCAACGAATGGATCTTATAACAAACAATGAGTGTCAGTTATGTTCCTCAAATGCGACTGAGAATATTTTTCACGTTATGTTAGATTGTCCTTCTTTCTCGTCTATCAGAAAAAGAACAAGTACTGAGATACAAGCATGTTTCGATAGTTTAAAAATGGATATCTGCTTTTCAGAGTTGCCGCCCTTAGCACAAATACAGTTCAGGATAGGTGATCTGGGTTACTTGTATTCTCCAGACTTAGGTAATCGTTTAGATAAGATCGGGGGAAAATATCGTACAGACGTTATGACTGAACGTTCCTTTTTACTTGATAAAATTTCAAATGTTTAATATCATGAACTGTGTGCGAACGTTTTTAGTTTCAAGGTTGAAATTTTTCATCTTTTATGGTCGACAGAAAGATTTCAAATAATCGATGAATATGAGCTTGTTACTGTAATGTACGTTTAGGAAATAACCAATGTATTATGTTATTTTAGCGTAAATGTAATTATTAGACTTTTAAATATTTGCAAGTATCTTGTACCATGTTTTACTAGAATCATATAATGTTGTGTGTAAATACTATGTTTTGATGACGCAGGTGTCAGTACCCCGCTGGCGCTTGCCCCGTTGTAAAGGGTTAGTTTCACATATATATATATATATATATATATATATATATAAGTACGTCTGAACCAGTGACAACTCTACGACAGATTTTATCCGTCGTATCACCAGTGATGGTGATACAAGGCTGAAAACACATTCTGTATACATAATTCGATTAAATAACAGCCCAACAAAGTTAGATCTGTAAATATCGAAAAATGCGGAAGCAAATTTTTTTGTTCTTCCCTGGCCAGGATTCGAACTCGTGCTACTGATATATCGTGGCACCAAATCGCCTTGCACTATGCCCGACGCGCTAGACCACTCGACCACCTAGGCTCGACAAAAATCAAGCTTTCGGTGGCCGGGTGTTACCTTTCCTCGTCAGTTTTTATCTAGCGTCGTAACACAGTACATGATATATAAGGCATGAAGATGGAATATTACAGATCAGCTGAATAATCTATCGTAGAGGATCTTACAAATTAATGTAGGATGCAGTCACAGAAATAATTATATTATAAGTACGTCTGAACCAGTGACAACTCTACGACAGATTTTATCCATCGGATCACCGGTGATGGTGATACAAGGCTGAAAAGACGGTTAACGGCGTATTCCTCACAATGACGTTTTACCTCCATAAGCCTGGAAATGTCATGGCGGGTCACATATGTGCATCCAGCTTTCAGGTTTTTTGATTTTGGCGTTCCTTATGCGTGTGACTCCACAGTGTATATAATGTGCGAATCCTGAAATACCATTATCACTGTATCCGCTATGAATTTCTAATGTAGAATGATAAATAAACAGACGACAAATTCATGATTTTTGAATAAAATAAGAAAAAGAATATAATATGTACTGTTTTTATAAATTCATGATATAGGTAAGGGATGCGAACGGGTTTTCATCGCGCCTACAGCCATCCTGGTGTAAAATTGATACACAAATAGCTAAATATTAAGAATAGTTCACGAACAGAGTGTGCAAGAGATTTAAAAGTAACAATTAAGTTTCTTTGCAGAAAAATGTACCTTTTAACATAATTATTGATATTGTATACTTAAAACAGGTTTTGTCGTTCAGCTTGTTCAAATTGAAATAAATTCCGCTATGCTGTTTTCGTTATGCGATTCATGTTTACTGTCGAATAATGATACTTGACTTTCATTTTCACTGTAGGGCGGTTCATTTCTATTGTATATGCGATGCATTTTCACAGAAGGAAATTAATTTATTTTCATCATATAAAGTCTTAATTCAGCCGACTCTCTAACAAAATGTATGAAGTCAGAAGGACTGATTATATATGCATACTTTGTGGGTGAAAGTCTGAGGTAATATATCAATAAATTCCATAAAAATAGCATTTATTGCTAATATAGTCAATTCTATTTTCTCTAATAATTTGCCCAGATCTATATGTAGGATAAATGTTATCCTTTCCTATGACACACCAATATTAAATACATATATCTTGGACACTTAGGCCAATCCCCGTCACCGAAAAAGCAAAGTTTTTGGTTTCGGTCTCAATCTACATCACAAACTAATAAAACGTCATTAGAGCTATTTTTAAATATTGAAATTAAGTTTGAGCAAACATTTATACAAACAAAGCAAGCAAGCCAACCAAACCTTTAAACTACAAGCATTATGAAATAGTTCTAATGCATGCATCTTAGATAACAAAGAGCATTCAAAATACGATCTTCATTTCACAATTGAGTGGGTGGTAACGTTTTCATCTCGCCCTAATAATTTCCTTGTACATTTGTTTTTTTCTACATTGGCTAGAGGTATAGGGGGAGGGTTGAGATCTCAAAAAACATGTTTAACATGTCCCAAGTCAGGAGCCTCTGGCCTTTGTTAATCTTGTATCATTTTTAATTTTAGTTTCTTGTGTATAATTTGGAGTTTAGTATGACGTCCATTATCACTGAACTAGTATACATATTTGTTTAGGGGCCAGCTGAAGGACGCCTCCGGGTGCGGGAGTTTCTCGCTGCATTGAAGACCCATTGGTGGCCTTCGGCTGTTGTCTGCTCTATGGTCGGGTTGTTGTCTCTTTGACACATTCCCTATTTCCATTCTCAATTTTATTACATTTGACGCTTGGATGACTGGATATTTGTTCTCATGCCATTGTGTATACATCTTATACAGTAAAGAAAGTTCGAGCAACAATCGAGTCACATTAATTTATGTTTGAATTTCTTACAAATTGTTGTTACAAATAAGCAAATACGTAATTGTAAGAATACAAGGCCATATAAAATACATTTTATGGTTACAGGTTTACATAGATTTATATGCCACGGGGTATAACCGCCGTACAGTTAATTCCGGACGTTAATTGCTGCATCGCGAAGCGAGGTTGGTAGATAGCGGACCGTCCTACACTGTATTAGGCTGACATTTTCATTAAAGACTAATTGACATACTGTTCAGTTAAGTATTCAATGTTTATGAAAACAAAGTTTTCGCTCCTGGCAGCATTGTTTATTATTTATATTACATGAACACCCTGTGACTATTTTAATTCAGGTCTGTGAATTACTTGTAAACATCGCGAAACAAACATTCTGTGTAACTTGTTTAAACTACAAATAAAGCATAATTGGTTAGCTCTTACACTAAATGCGACCGTGTATTTTGTGATTTGTTGTTGTTTAAAATACATAGTGCGAATGAGAAACCCATTGTCTTATTTTATTTGCAGACATTTAATTGAAAAACTGAACTCAAAATTTCGGCACTGTACGATACATTCTCTTTGGAGTTTGTTTGCTTTCTTTGGTACCGTTCGTTGTAAATTCTTGTACTGTTCGTTTTGTGAAAGCCTATTAATATGGTAGAAATGTCATAGGCGGATCCAAGGGGTGGCCCTTGGGGGCCCGGGCCCCCTTTCGTGGGAAAAATTTGATTGAGTATATAGGGAATCACTGAAGCATGACTGGAGCGCCCCCCCCCCCCCCTTTAGGTCAGTCAGACTTCAAGATCAAAATACTGGATTTCTTAGAAACTTGATTGCAATCAGGCGCGATGAGTGGGCTTCTCTTGCTCTAGTAAGTTCTGTTTCACGTCAAACACATACAAAATGCATGTTGTTTTAATCTTTAATAGGAAATGTTAGAAATGTCAAATAGTTATAGTAGTTGCAAATGCTTGCTAACAAAAAATAAAAGATATGTTTTTAAATAGAAACAGCATGTTCTCAATGTTTTACTAACGAACGGTACAGAACTATACAGAAAACACGCAACGAACATACAGAAAAAAATCCACGTACGGTACACGACGCACAACGTTCTGAATCAACCATAAGTTGGTTATACCCGTGTATATTCAAGTAAGCATCTACGACTAGCTTTTCAAATTGTAAATATCATTAATATTAAAGTCATTTAAAGACTATTTTCAGTTGTCGCATGTCGAATTATCATATAAAACAACAATGAAAATTCATCGCACCTCCAAAAATTCCGCATCAGAAATGATCGCACTTACAGTGATAATGCATCGCATTTATAGTTAAAATGAATCGCATTCAATAATCAATATTATGGATTCAGCTGCTTTAATTACACTTTTTGGGACTTTAATCCTGTTATTATACATTAAAAAGTTATATTCTAATGAAATTGTGTTAAAACATATTTAAGAATCAATTATTTTATATTTTCAAAATGTAAACAAACGTCATTCTTTATTCTACAATAGACATACTTGCATACGACAGTGAAAATGAACTAATTGGATTCGCACTTTATATACACTGCTCCAGAGATGCAACTGCATTATCAACTACACAAACTTGTTTTGTTGGCGTCTTTGTTTGATTTAAAGGGAAATCACACTATTTATACTACTGATAATAATTCATTGAAATTTTGCATGTAGACAGATCATACTTATTGCGAAATTTTAAGCGAAAAAAAAAATGTCACCAATGTTGTTTTCGAGATATGACGTCATCAATATTTAAAAAATCACGTTATACCGAAATATAGAAATAGTGCTCTAAGTTGGTAAAAAATGCAAAATTATAAAAAAAAAATGTTTAACTGTGATAACAAAAACAGTTAAATGTAACTTATACCTTATAAACATTTATTTGTCTCAGTTTCTTTATTTTTCAAGGCATTTGTATATTTCCCGCCAATTTTAATTGCTATTTATTATAGATTTTTTTCGAAATAAAAAAAATCTACTTGTTTTTTTCCTTCAAACTTCTGCATAAGTTGCAGCTTCAGGGAAGATTTTAAAAGCATAAATAAAAAAGGGGGGTCACCGATGTTTTAACACCGCTAAAACGGAAATAATCTTATTATCGAATTTTGGCAGGAATAACTTTTCTTTATGTAACGTTATAGAACGACGTTGCTCGCATAGCAGCATTTCGTGCAACGCTTGCATTGGGTTGAATTAAACTCTTTTATTACATTGGTAGCAATGAATTACATTGATTTCCCAGTCAAATAAAAACCGATAATTTCACATGTGAAATAAACGTGGTTATTTCACTCTCTGACGTCATACAACAATAGGCGTTGTCAAGACGTCGATAACGTCGGATCAAAACAAATTGTGAATGCGTAGAAAAAAGATATAGTTCCTTACATTTTCTTCATTAATTTCATTAAAAAAAACATTTGCCAATGTAATAAAAAGGATCAAAAAGGGGGTTAATTACTTTAAAATGGAGATATCGTATGGAATTGTGAAAATCAACACTTTTTAATCACAATTTCATTCATATCTATAATAAAATCAGTATTTTAGAGTACTTTGGAAACAGGAACAATGAAAAGAAGTTGAACTTTACTGTTTTGAAGTAGAAACGCAGCCAAAACCAGGTACAAATTGACATGACTGGTGGTCACCAAAATTGATGTATAATAGTAAAAAATGATGGCTTCATAATTGTGTAGAAATTTGAAATAGGTTACCCGGTTCCATTTAAGATTTTTAAAGTTCTATTCCGTATTTGGATACGCAAACGTCAAGTTATATAAATTCGATGTTTTTGGCGAACAAAAAAGATGGCTGATCATTTTTAGAACGGACAGGATAAAGTAATAGCAAATAAAAGTTATTTTCGACAATGTTTTAATGTCGTATTGAAACTATATTGTTCACAAAATCTACAAACTTTAAAAATCAATTATAATAAAAGCATGACAAGTTGAAAAAAATAGTTTAAACGTCTATTTTTTAGCCGATTTATTTCGCGAACTTTTTGACGTCACCGACGACTGTAGCGCCACCTAATTAATTCCCCCTGCTATTGTTGCTGATAGAGCTTGACGACAACGGACGTTTCCAAGGACTTGCTTTCCAACTGTGTATAGGTTTCATAATGTTTGGTTGGAGCAAACTTAAGGGAATACGATACAGTAGCAGGGGCAGATAATAACGTTTTCAAAACTGTTCGTGTTGTTTTCGCGACGTTGTCAATCAGAACGTTGTAATTTCGCGAAGTTTCTAATAAGAACGATTACATTTCGCGACGTCGTTTTAAATGTAGTCACGTTTGCGGAAAATCCAGTGACGTCACAAATCCGGTTGCGCGAATTTGAAAAAAAGTACCTGCCAAGAAAATCGGCCATATCACGAAAATTGTTATATTCATTCATTAATATTGAGGTCAACAGTATTAACTTGAAATGTGAAAAAAAATTAAATCCACATTCATACTCTTGTATGTGTTTTATTTCATATAGGAAATGAATAACAGATATGCAAATAATAATACGTCGATGAGACAGAAACCCAACTAAACAAAAAGACCAATAAGTAATTAAATGTAATTTAGATATTAACGTACTGTCTTGATCTATATATAATATCTACACCATTTGGAAAACTGTATGGAGAATTGTGCAAATAAATTTAACAGAGACTATCAACAAAATGACAAAATAACATGATTAATAAAGACAACGCCTCATACTGCACCTGACTTTGAATAAGTACATTAAAAAGTTTAACGGCATTTTTAGAATTTAACCCAGTGGAATACATATGTATATGAAAAAGAACTGTCAGTTTAAAAGACACAGTTATAAGCCCCGTATTATAGACGGAATAACGGACGGACAGACGGACAGGTGTAAAACAATACGCCACCCAACTTTCAGTTGCGGGGGTATAAAAATACCCTGAAGACAAATAAACTTAGGCAACTTATCTATTGATACAAAATCATGCAATTACATGATCTAATACCGACTGCTGTACTTCCTATGAAATGTCAAACTACACCGTAATGGACTTTATTGAGACAATTACGACATGAATTTGCTCGAAACAGCTCTAAATATACACCTTTTTGAACATGTTCAGAGTAGTTCTAAGCTGACCCGAGTTAATGTGGGTATGGTTTTGTGTTCATATAATGCCTATATAGTAGGCCGATAGTTTTCTTGATTGAATTGTTCACATTTTCATGTCGGGGCTTTTTAAAGCTGACTAAACAGTGAGGCTTTTTTTTTTTTTTTGGTGAAGGCCGTGCGGTGACCCTTAATTGCGTTTATCTTCGTAATTTGAAATATGGTTGATAGTTGTCTCATTGGCAATCATACCAACTGTCCTTACTTTTATATTATCCCACTTACTTGATAATTGTTTCATATTTTGTCATGTTGGGACCTTTTGAATAATTAAAAATATGCCCAAGCTGTGTTGTCTGCATGAGTTGAAGGACTAATGTCGGACTGAGATGCAAATTATTTTTTATGCCAACGCCGTAGCGGAGGGGGCATTAAGTTTTACCCTTGTCCGTCTGTACGTACGTCCCAAAATTAGTTTTAGTTCTCTAACTTTAGTTTGCCTCAACTAAATGTTATGAAACTTATACACAACGCTTATTACCACAAAACACAGATCAAGTTTGAATTTTGGTGACGTCACTTTTACCATTCAAGAGTGATGCCCCTTTACAAATGGAAAAATTGCTGAATTTTTCGTTTCCGTTCTCTAACTTTAGTTTGCCTCAACCAAATGTTATGAAACTTATACACAATGCTTATTACCACAAAACACAGATCAATAGATATAAGAAGATGTGGTATGAGTTCCACTGAGACAACTCTCCATCCAAGTCAAAATTTATAAAAGTAAACCATTATAGGTCACAGTACGGTCTTCAACACGGAGCCTTGGCTCACACCGAACAGTAAGCTATAAAGAGCCCCAAAAATTACTAGTGTAAAACCATTTAAACGGGAAAACCAACGGTCTAATCTATATAAAAAACGAGAAACGAGAAAAACTTATGAACCACATCAACAAACGACAACTACTGAACATCAGATTCCTGACTTAGGACAGGTGCAAACAAATGCAGCGGGTTTAAACGTTTTAATGGTACCAAACCTTCACCCTTTTTCCGAAACAAAAGTGTTACATCACAACATAGAAAGACACACTATAAAATATCAACTGAAATAGCTTAACTCAATCAAAGGACATATTAACACCATTGGACATACACTGAACAAATAAATTTGACCTATGACACAATGTAAATACAAAATAAATGTTTATCGCCTGGGTATTAAACCTTTACCTATTACTTATGTGTTAATACCGTTCGATTAATCGACCAACTTTTGGTATGTTATGAGAAATACAATGCATCTGATAAATGTGTATACAGACTGACAATAAAACACACATCGCCATATTCAAATATCTTTTAATTTGTAATAAACGAATCTGCTTTTTTTCTTGTTCAGCTACATGTATACCGTTTTTTGTGGACATGTTGATATATTTTATATAACTCTAATCTAGTTTTTTATCAGCTGACAAATGAGAGTGTGGCTTACCTTTGAGGTAGATTAAGAGATTAAGTTCGAGTTACAGTTAAAATTTGAGTTAAAGTTCGAGTTTTACTTTGAGTTCGAATATAATTGTGAGTAAGAGTTCTAGTTAAAGTTCGAGTTGCACTGTGAAAATTCAGAGTTATACTTTGGGTTCGAGTAAAAATTCGGGTAAGAGTTAAAATTTCGAGATCAGATAAAATTAAGAGTAAGATTGCAGTTTCTATTTCTGTTGGTGCACCTCTTTTTCTTTGAATGTATATTCTTTCATCACATGTATGTTTCAGTATGGTATATATATTTTTTGCCAATAATGATCAATGATAGGTAAACGTCTAGAAATAATTTGAAAAGATTGATTGATTGTGTGTGCCACTTTCGGCACTCTCTGCTATATCATGTTGGCCTTTTTTTGTTTATGAAAAGGAACCGCGGTATCCACAGAAAATCAGCTACCTTTGTATTTGAAAACTAGTTCTCCTTGTCAGTTATGATCGGAATCCGACGATCTCCCTATATCACTGTTGACAGACAAGTGATCACATTGGGTGATCTGAACATGTACCTACATCTGAACTATTCATTTTGTTTTTTTTCGTTGTTTTCTTGGTTTTTGCTAAACTTTCAGTGGCAAATATTACATGAATATCAGGACTAAAATATTTTTCTATGATTTGAATACTCTTTCACAAGACGGACCTTTAATGTAATGGTTACAGTTTAGCAGTACTCTGTAAGGCATGTAACTCTACATAAATATATGTGTGTGTGTGTGTGTTAAATATTCGTCTTGTTGGAGACTTATAAAGCCAAATATACAGTGTGGGATTTTTTTGTTGTTGAAAGCCGTCCAGTCTCCTGTAGTAGCTTAGATCCACGATATTTGGTCTCTGGTGGATAGTTGTAAATTATGCCATTTCTTCTAATATCTACAAAGTTATGTACCATGTTTATTGAGGTTCAGGTAAATTTTCATCCGTAAGACCAAAAGAACTAGGCATAGTATGTGATATTCCCAAATTGTACTGACGTCTGACGGCCTTTTTTAGAACTTGCTGGTCCCACAGTTCGCTAATTGACAGTTTGAAGGAATACTACAAAATATGAATACAAATGTGTTTTTTTGTTTGTGTCGAAATAATGACAGCCTGCAACCGATGTAAAAGTTCAGATTCTTCTCCTACAGTGATTTTTAACTGGCGTTATTTTTAAATACCGTTTGGTATTCCATTTACAGGTATGAAGGGTTCAACAAAAATGATTACTCTACGAATCAGTCGTGTTCATATGTTTATGCTCCCCCCCCCCCCCAAAAAAAAGAGAGAGAGAGAGGCGGAAGATACCAAAGGGACATTTGGGAAAGGTGGACGACACTTGAATCATTTCCGTCGTCACATGTGAAATAAATAACATTCCAAATAGCACTTCACATATAAACGCAAGTGGCAAGTTAAATGCATATTCAGGACGAGAACATGATAATGAAATATGAATGTTGACCCTGCTTTGTACTAAACCGGCATGCTGAGCCGGATAAATAATAATATGAAATTAAATTTTTGATCAATTATTTATACATGCAGTATAGAAGACTATAGTTATGACGTGTGATATGAGAAAACTGACAGTCGAAACTCATTGTTCTTATCTATATCTCTTCGTTGGACAGAAAACTACAGATTCCGGAAGCTATACGCTTGCATGATGTTATTCTTGGTCTACTGTCACTTTTTGTCAGAAAATATACGCTGAATCCCACATATCGCATTGCGACGATAGTTACGCTGCCAACAGTTGCACCATATCAAGACCACTTTCGGCAATTTTTTTCGTGTTTGAACGTTTAATTCAGTTGTGTTGTATGTCTTTGATGTATGTTTTCACAGTTTTGGCTGCTGGATCCCCGTAATGGCAACATTAACCAATTGCGTCTGTTTGGGTTACTCACCCAATTTGGCAATATTACGGAACATAAAACTGTCATACAAGTGGGCGTTTTAGCTAGCTAGAAAACCTGGTCTAACCCACCATTTTCTTAGGAAAAAGACTTTTCCAAGTCAGGATCATGACCGTTGTTTTCCTGCGTTTTTTTTCTAATTTTTACAAACTGAATCAACAAAGATCTTCGTTTTATACCCCCCAAATGTGACTGGGGAATAGAAGTATGGTCACCATTGGTCTTCCTCCGACCGGCAGTAAAACCCGTGCTAAAGTGGGGCGTCCGTTTGGCTGTGCGGGATGTACAAATTTGCAGCCACGTCCGGTCAGAATGGGGACGTTAAATCCGATGCCTCGTGTAAAGAAAGTGCCACGTTCTTTGCACGTTAAGAACCCTTGCAACAACTCTTTGAGGGTCCGTAGGTGACCTGTTGCAAGGCTAAATTTCTGTCCCTATCCAATATACCCTCATTTCCCGTGGCAGTCTAAATTTCTCCGACCTTAATCCCTTAATCTATTACAGAACCTACCTATTGTATTTATTGTGAACTTGTTCTCGTCCTGAATATGCATGAAATATTTGCCACTGGACGTTAAGCAACCAACAATCAATCAATCAATCAATCTTCGTTTTATAGATATGACTGTGCACAAAAATTAATGGAAATCAGAAAAGACAATCTGAACTTTTCATACGACATAAAACTTATGCAGGACGGATAGACATAATTATATTATTATAAGGCAACTAGTCGGTGTGGTATTGTCAAATAATCAGATCCAATGGCATTGAACCATCAAAGCCCTATTCACAAACGTGAAGCGGAATAAGTCATGCAAATCCAATCTTTTGCTTAACCAATTACAAATATAAATTATCAAGTCACCCCTTTAAAGAATGATTTGATCGTTATCGTGGAATTTTGCAATAACGAATGAGCGGCAACAGATCTTTCCCGATCCTTTTCGCGATCATCAAAAAGCGGTACCCGATCTTTCACGATCCGAAATATCAAATTTTTACAAATATTCACATTTTTCAAAGTTTCTCATTAAACTAAAACAAAAGAACTTCAAGAACCATTTAAAAAAGTAATATGGAACGATAATTTTAAGAAAAGAGTTGTTTATGCATTCAAAATATGAAAAAGTCATGTTTGTTTACCTTTTTTTGTCAATAATGTCGATGAGCAATTTGCCTTTTGTAGTTTGGTAAAAACGGTGTACTTTTGAAACTTGACTTTTCTCAGATTCTGATCATAATGTTGAACCATTTTGACAGACAGTTTTATTTTTTCCGAAATTTGTCATTATAACTCCTCAAATTTACATTTTTTATTGACCTTGCATGTGTCCTCTCGATAAGATTTTAAAAATTCACGATCCTATAACAGGTCTTTCACGATCCAATTTCAATACGTGACCACCGTTACTTATTCTTTCACGATCATTTTTCTCGATATACCGAATGACAGCCGTGTTTAAGAGCCAGAAATATTGCCATACAGGCTCACTAGTAAAAATCGACTTATTCTTAGGCAGTTTGAAACCTTTTTTATTTCCATTTCAGGAATAGCAAATGCACATGACGTTTATTAGAATTTGGATCTTTAGATTCGTCCGTATATATTTTTAGAAACTGGCGATATTGAGTATCAATTATGAAGTTACTTTCACTTCGAATTAAGTGTGGATTGTCAACCATTACTACTTGCAGTCCACTAGTTTTGATATTAATATGAATAACCAAATGATTGAAAGTCCTCCAAAGTTTGAAGTTGTCTCCTGTACTGGTATGGTGTACTGACTTAGGGCAATACCATGTAGCTTACAATGGAGAGGGAGTGTCATGTGGTATGCCCCGCTATAGTCAAAAAGTCCTCTCCAACCCAAGCCTTTGCAGCCTCGAAACCGAGGACAGATCCGCTTTGTAGTGATATAGAGCGTCGATGGTGGTGACTTCTTTGGCGAAAGCCTTCATCAAACATTCTTGAACATCAATTATTTGGTTATTCATATTTCATGATTTTTTGGGAATAAAATGTGATGACAAAATTTTGGGGTCCATGATAGATGCAAACAAACAAGGAGTTTCTAAAAGTGTTCCTTTCTCATTTAAATAGCAAAAATGGAATTATTATCAGAAGTCCATTTCTTTAATTGGTAAAATATCGGAACAAGCTTTCCTTTATCGTTATCAAAATACAAATTAAATTAAATAGAAAATAGATTAAAGAAAAACAAACTGAACTTAGAATCGTTGAGATGTGTAAAATGCAGATATTAGATGCTACAACGAAACTTTTCAAGTTATAACAATATTTTTAGCGGTATGATGGCGATTCTGAAAGATTAAATTACAAGATTTAGAACTAGCTGTCATGACCTTGAAATTGAAAGGGTATAAAAACTGAAGACAGAAAGTGTAAGCTATGTAAGAACGCACTTGAAGATGAACTACATTTTCTTTTAAAATGTCCTGTTCTAAAAGATACAAGATCTCAACATCTGTCTAATTTAAATTCTAAATTCAAAAAATTTTCAACGTTATCTGATGAAATGAAATTTGTTTGGATTCTTTCATCTGAAGATTTGTTTGTTACATCAAACTTAAGAACGAAAGAAACATCTAGAAAATATCAATGTAGTCTGAAAAAAAACGAAAAATAAAAAGTCGATTAGGAGTTGTCTCCCATAGGCCTGGTCTATAAATTGATTAACGTTATTTCTCCAAGCCACTGGTGGCTTCCAAAATGACTTAATGTTTTGTCAATGACATTGTTAATAATTATGTTACTTTGTTTAAATGTGTATACATGTTTTTTGTTTAATCACTCTAATCATTTATTGTGCTTTATTTTGTAATTCATTCGATTGTATAGCTCAAATTTTGGGCACCATGATTGGTTAATAAAATATCTTGTATCTTGTATTTTGGGTCAGAGATTAAAAAAACAAACCAAATGTATTTTATAGAGACTGAGTGATGACAGATACAGTCAGAAATACTATAATGAACTTATATTTATAGTAATTTTAAAATCAAAATATAAATAAGGAAACAAAAGCAATTACAAACGACAACTCGATGACATCAGGCAGTTAGTTTTCTCGTATGAATTGTTTTCCATTGTCATTTGGCGGCCTTATATAGCTTACTATAGAGTATGGGTTTTTCTCATTTATGAAGGCCGTACTGTGACATATAACTTCAGTTCTACGTCATTTGGTCTCTGGTGGAGAGTTGTCTCATTGGCAATCATAACACGTCTTTCTCTTTTTATATATAAAATAAACATACTTAATCTTATAAAAAAATGCAAATTAATCCTGGAAATTGCAACCAAATTTTCAAGACACCTTTGAGATGTGTTAAATGCAGAAATTATCGAAACAGTCCATTAATGACTATTCGTTTGAGTCTTTATAATAATTATATTAATATGAACGATTTTCAGACACACTGAGTGATATTCTTTGTGGTATTTGACTCCCCCACCCAACACATACACAAAATATAAGACTAAAAGTAAAAGTAGCAGATGTACAACTTCATATCCAACCTGAAGAAGTATCAGTGCAGTTTCTGGGAATTCCGTCAATTTGTTTTCAAGGAGTTGAGGCAATCTGTATTTATAAGCGAATTTAGAGGATCTATATGTCTATATGACAATAAAAGTATTATTATATAAAAATAAGGAGATGTGGTATGATTGTAAAGGCCACAACTATCCACAAAAGAAGTGTATGTAAGCAATTATAGGCAACCGTACGGCCTTCAACAATGATAAAAACCCATACCGTATAGTAGGCTATAAAAGGACCCGATGTGAAAAATATGAAACAATGCAATTGAAAAAACTAACGGCCTAATTCATAACAAAACAATTTATCAAAAAAAAAAACAAATATGACAGACATGAACCAACGACAACTGAACTACAGGCTCCTGACTTGGGACAGGCACATAAAGAATGTGGCAGGGTTAAACATGTTTGTGAGCGCTCAACCCTCCCCTAACCTGGGACAGTGGTGTAACAGCACAACATAAGAACAATCTGTAAAAATCAGTTGGAAAAGGCTTAACTCATCAGATCGATACAAAGCAGAAAAACATCAAACAAAATCACAGGACGTGGCAGGGTATTTATCGATCCTCATTACCAACAACTGAGAGGCCTAGAGCGTTTCTGGCAAAACAATATGACGATATCTTTACAAATTAGGCGTTCAAAAATGTTTGTATTCATTAACAATTAAGAAAATAGCTCATCTTAGTAACACATTATTTTTCTTAAAATCAATATCCGTATTCAACGGACATGCGATTGCAAAAACAGGATTTTTAAATTGCGTACTGGACATGAGCTATACTGAATTGGCACTGTTATTCCTTCTTTTCCCTATCTGTCACATAATCGTATAAAAACAACAAATTAACTACTTCATTTCATTTTAGCTAATTTACAAAAAAACAAGTTATGAAATGAAAAAGTGAGATTTGTTTGAACGAACTAATTTAAGTATAAAGTTGAGGTTTCAAATTGTTTCTACTCTAAAAGTCTGATTGGAGTTTGTTGCCTTGGGTATAAATACATTGA
This sequence comes from Mytilus californianus, assembly GCF_021869535.1. Taxonomy (NCBI): domain Eukaryota; kingdom Metazoa; phylum Mollusca; class Bivalvia; order Mytilida; family Mytilidae; genus Mytilus; species Mytilus californianus. The sequence goes on along the minus strand of NW_026262679.1, from coordinate 49,620,004 downwards.
GATCAAGCATATCTTGAATTTGATAGTCAATGACCACACCATACAAATCAGTGTAATTGGTTTTTCAGAACGGTTTTAGTACGAGATTAACAAATAAGAATAAAGCTTAGGGTTTTGAACTATTTTCAAACTTGCTACAAAAACAAATAATTATGATTAATTTCGTAAACTTCTTCAAAACAAAGACTGTTTTGTGATTTACATGTCAAGTTTAGCCAGGAAGCTATCTTTAATTTTCAAAACAGCATCTCAGAATGGAACATACAGTGGTTGTCTCCTACTTAGCATGTTGTAATGTTATAATCTATCGGAAGAGAGTGGGATGGGAGAGAGAAATGATTTCTTTAACAAAAATTATGCCCAATATTGAACAGCATTTTCATTAAGAATCCATTTCACTTTTTCTACATCTTGTTTAAAAAATGAGGTAAAACCATGCATCTGATATAACAATTTATCATATATACCAAACAGGAGTTTAGGTTCACGATTGCATTTCTTTTTTTAAAGAAAGCAACTTCTCTTTATATTCGAGACACCCAAGGGTGAACCTGTAACACTGAACACTTTAAATTTGCAAAACACTCATTTGCAAATCCGGTGCCGCACTTTCTTGGACCTACAGTGTCATGTAAAAAACCAAAATGTGCGGAACGACATGGGATTTACTAAATACCAATTTTTAAAGCTCTAGAATATAAAGTTCTTTTGCAAAATGAATTTAAACAAACCTGGGAATTTATAATCCCATGGGTTTTAACATAATCCCATAGGAATCTGCATTATCCGATGGGATTTTGAGAAAATCCCATGTGATATTTTTCAGTCCCATGGGATTTATTTTATCCCATGGGACCAAAGAAATTCATGTTGGACAAATAAAATCCCATGGGACAAATAAAATCCATGGGATAAATGAAATCCATGGGACAAAATAAAATCCCATGGGACAAATAAAATCCATGGGACAAATGAAATCCATGGGACAAAATAAAATCCCATGGGATTCAAATTATAAATATACAGATACAGTAACATGTTTGTTAAAAATTAATTATGTTCGGTAGTAAACTGTAATATAAAATAGTTGATGAAGTATCAGAAATGCAAGTCACTAAACTTCAGTATATAGGGTTGAAGGAGTCTATTAGAAGTCAATTTACTATAAACTTAACTAAACTTAACTATTACTGATTTCTCTTCTGATTTTTAAAACATTGCATATTTATGTCTCATTTCAAAATATTTCTGTCAATAACTACATTTTATCTTTCTTCAATTTACCAACATGGCAAAATTATATGCTAAAACTTTAGAGTCAAATTCATGTATTAAAAAATGAGTTTTTAAAGGATTATTGATAGTTTTTGATTAACAAGAAAGCAAAATGACTTTTTGACAGTTGCAATTTATTTTCAAAATTAAATGTTAAGTGTCAACAGATTTGTGAAAAGTCCGTTTAAAAATCCGTTAAATTTAAATAGATTTTCAAACTAACAAGGTTGTAACTTTCTAAAATTTAGGTGTTAGGGCTATTTCATATGCCATAGAGGATTCCACCCTTAACAAGAATATATATCTTGCACCTATACTACTTATCATATTATTAAAGACTTCATACTTGAAGTTTTGTACTGTTATAATAACATACTGTTATTAATCTTGATTTCATTATTAGAAATTGCATAAAAATATGTAAAGATTGTTTTTTCATGAGTTAATAAATGCTTCTGTTTATTTAATAAATTTATGTTGTCTTTCCTGTGATGCATCATTGTTTGTTGGTAATATGTTGTCTTTCCTGTGATGCAGCATTGTTTAGTGGAAATCTGTTGTCTTTCTGTGATGCAGCATTGTTTGTTGGTAATATGTTGTCTTTCCTGTGATGCAGCATTGTTTGTTGGTAATATGTTGTCTTTCCTGTGATGCAGCATTGTTTGTTGGTAATATGTTGTCTTTTCTGTGATGCAGCATTGTTTGTTGGTAATATGTTGTCTTTCCTGTGATGCAGCATTGTTTGTTGGTAATATGTTGTCTTTCCTGTGATGCAGCATTGTTTGTTGGTAATATGTTGTCTTTCCTGTGATGCAGCATTGTTTGTTGGTAATATGTTGTCTTTTCTGTGATGCAGCATTGTTTGTTGGTAATATGTTGTCTTTTCTGTGATGCAGCATTGTTTGTTGGTAATATGTTGTCTTTCATGTGATGCAGCATTGTTTGTTGGTAATATGTTGTCTTCCCTGTGATGCAGCATTGTTTGTTGGTAATATGTTGTCTTTTCCGTGATGCAGCATTGTTTGTTGGTAATATGTTGTCTTTCCTGTGATGCAGCATTGTTTGTTGGTAATATGTTGTCTTTTCTGTGATGCAGCATTGTTTGTTGGTAATATGTTGTCTTTTCTGTGATGCAGCATTGTTTGTTGGTAATATGTTGTCTTTTCTGTGATGCAGCATTGTTTGTTGGTAATATGTAGTCCTTTTTTTTTATTCTTCTCTTTGGGCTATTCAGCAAAGAACATTATCATATTGTCGTTTTCATTATTTTTCGTGTCTTTTTGGTATTTACAACGTCAATTCAAAACAAGAACTGATCTGACTTTTGTCTTTGAATTCATTCATGTCTTGTTTCTGTGTTTTCTTGCTTTCTTCTAAGTGATTCATTTCAAACTTGCTGAAAAAGAACCAAAAAATTTTTAATTTTGGATAATAAAAACAATTTTGTAGGTTGCAACGACATATCATTTTCAGTAAGATACCATGCTAACCTACTAGTTATAATATATCAATGCTTGTACTTTTTATTCCAAATGGAAGCAACACATTCAACATAATGATTTTTTCACTTGAAAACGAGAATTTGTTTTGATGGTATAATGGATAAGAAAGATCCTTACATTATTCTCACAACTATATTAGCGGGTGAAAACTTGACACATTTTTATCACTTTATAGAAACCATTCACGGAGCCTGTAATTCAATGGTTGTCTTTTGTTGCTGTTCATCATGTTCCCCCCCCCCCCCCCCCCTATTATTGTTTTTACATAAATCGGGCCATTACTCTTGTTTGAATTGTTTTACAATTGTCATTTCTGAACCTTTTATAGCTTACTGTGCAGTTTCACTGTTTGAGTTTTGCTCATTGTTCAAGGGCGTACGATGACCTATAATTGCTAACCTTCTATGTCATTTGGTCTATGGTGGGGAGTTGTCTCACTGGCAATAATCATACCACATCTTCTTATTTCTATATTATATAACAATCAATTTACGCATTCTTCTTCATAACATTGGACATTTTTCCCAGTTAAACGCATACATCACATTTCATTTGTCACAAAAATATATGCAAAATGCAAACAACAGAAGTGGCAAAACTTCAAGCTTCTGTGAAAGTTTTTTTTTTACTTCAATGAGAACGTTAACATTTAAAAATGTTTCTTTTTTTTTGTGTTGTTTGGTTGATGTCTCGTTTGTGCATGTATATACATGTACCCGAAATCTTTGTTTGATTGATTTAGAAAATCTCAAAACATGATTACTCTATAAAACAACTTACTTAAATTCAGAGTTCACAAGACACATATATGTCAGACATAAATTATAATACATGTCTTAACAATCAGTTACTAGGATGTCATGCAAAGAATATACATCTATTATTAAACATTGACAACAAATTCTGTTCTCAGCGGGTATTATTAAATTTTCAAGTACAGGACACTATGCTGGCTCGCACTAGCATGGTCGATGTTCAGTGAATCATGAAATCAGGGTCAAGATCTTAGTTTGACATTAAATCTTAAAGTTCGCCACATAATGAACATATGTTCTTAGTTCATCTTCATGGTAAACTATGTACCTTAACCAAAAACTTAAACCAGAGAATGTACTATAATTTCACACAATGATTGATTGATTGTTGGTTGCTTAACGTCTAGTGGCACATATTTCATGCATGTTCAGGACGAGAACAAAAGAGAGGTGAAGGATACCAAAGTGACATTCAAACTCATAAGTAGAAAATAAACGGACAACGCCATGGTCGAAAAAGACAAACAGACAAACAACAGTACACAAAACACAACATAGAAAATCAAAGACTGAGCAACACGAACCCAACCAAAAACTGGGGGTGCAAATAAACAATAGATACAATAGGAAGGTCCTGAAATAGAGACCATCCGGGATGAAGGTCGGGGAAATTTAGACTGCACCTGGAAAATGAAGGTGAATTAAATAGGGACAGAAATTTTGCCTTGCAATAGGTCAGCTACAGACCCTTCAAAGAGTTGTTTTTGTCATGCAGAGAGCGTGGCATTCTCTCTTCATGGATTTAACGTTCCCCATTCTGACTTGTACATCAAGCACAGCCAAAGGGACACCCCACTCTGGCAAGGGTTTTACAGGTTCAAAACATTACAGTGGTAAATAATGTATAAAAACACATCAAATGAAATATATACTTTTCAGTTTTATAAAAACCACAAGTTAATGGTAATCTACTAATCTGTAATCATAAACATTAACATGATGCAATTCAGGCTAAGGACAGGATGTCCAGATTGATACACACAAACTAATGTAACAGGACAAGAAAATCACCACACAAGATGAGTTTGACGCTGGAAAATTGATGTGCTTCTTTTCTTTCACTGTCCTTTATAATATATACTTCAAATGCTACATTGTTCTTTTCATCTGGCTGGCAACCTAAACATAAAATAAATGATAAATACATTGGAGTTTAGTGTTTAGGCCAGCTGAAGCCCGCCTCCGGGTGCGGGATTTTCTCGTTGTGTTGAAGACCCATTGTTGGCCTTGGGCCGTTTTCTGCTCTTTGGTCGGGTTGTTGTTTCTTTGACACATTCCCCATTTCCATTCTCCATTTCATAGTTCTACATTAAGCCTATTTCTTTCTTAAGGCAAGCAGCCTTCATCTTTTATTGGGGGCATGTTTTTTTTTTCTTGGTACAAACAATTTTTTAATTCTTTAATCAGAGTAATGATGTACTGTTCACTCGGATGAAAGCTAGATCTGATGGCTAGCGAACAAATCATACAGAGACTGGAGAAGTTTAAATAATATACTCATGTGACCCTTTCTTGTGTCAACAGTATGTCAGATATGTGTAGGTTATCCCTTTCCTGAAAAATTCACAGCATAGACCTTTCTTATTTTCATCATTGTCTTTTTTGTTCTTTGATAAGTTATGAATAGTTCTTATTTTTAAAGCAAGACCTCGTCTTTTTTATGGTGACTTTTGGAAGCTTCTATGAGCCATTCAGATACCCTCGGAAACAAGATTCTCGGAAAGTCTCGATAATTTTCAACCATTTACACATGCAGTTATCTGTGTCTTTGATACGGTCCCTCTATGGAAAGGCTACCACATGGAATTTTATACTTCAACAATCAAAGTTCATTTGTAAATCGGAAATTTAAAAAGTAAAGACTAGACTGCAGTAAAAACATTACTTATATATTCCAACCTATTTGCCTTTTGACAATACATATTTGTTTTTATGTGAACGTTTATTTAACATCAAGTATTACTTTGTGTGAAGCATTTAATACTATACAATTACTGTCTTTTTATGAGGTAAATATGCGGTTTTATTGACTTTTGAAAAAAACTGATATTCATTGAGGCCGACGGCCGAAGTAAATATCAGTTTTTCAAAAGTAAATTAAACCGCATATTTACCGAAACAAAGACAGTTATTGGTTTGTTCCATTTTCCGAGAGAAAACAATGCTTTTGATGTTAATTATTTACTAAAACCAATTGTATATCAAACATTTTACCATAAGCGCGTGACGTTCAGCGCGGTGAATATCACTTTTCTCCAGGTGAATATGCTTTTTTATTCAAAATCCAATTCATAAAGAGAAAACGTACTGAAATAATACCTATATGGTTAAAGCGTGCTATTGTGCATTGGGACAATAAATCTGGGAATAATATACTGACAATATGTTATGTCCAAGAATTAATGATTATTTCTAAACGTTAATCACGTGATATTTTGTATTTCAATCATAGCCTCAGCAAATATCGGAAAGCAAGAAGAAACGGTGTTACTGTTAAAAATATTTATCTAAGGTCGGAAACACAGTGGTCAGAAAGCAGAAAGATAATTAAGTAAAACGATATCTGTCAAAAATATTTTATTTCATTACTAGGTAATAACAGACCAAGGGAATATTCATTAAAACTGTGAAATGTTTATTGATAGTATATTTAAAATTTTCGGGAAAGATTCATTTACAGAATGTATGTTAATTAAATTTCATTTTTTGGGGGGTTTTGTTTTGTTTTTTAACATTTCAACCTTATGTGCGAAATGTACAAGTACGTAGCCGTCAGGTTAGAATGGGGACGTTAAATCCGATGCCTAGTGTAAAGAGATTGCCACGCTCTTTGCACATTAAAAACCATTGCAACAACTCTTTGGAGGGTCCGAATGTGGACTGTTGATATTGCCATTTTAAAAAGGACGTTCTGTTTTGAATTTCCCTTGGAGTTTGTTACTATTGTTATTTTACTTTTTTCTTTCCCTATCCAATATGCCTTCATTTTTTCTGTGGTAGTTCGAATTTCCCCGACCTCCATCCCGGACGGCCTCTTATTACAGGACCTACCTGTTGTATTTATTGTTAATTTCTTCTCGTCCTAAACATGCATGAAATATTTGTCACTGCACGTTAATCAAAAACCCTTCTGAAAACAAGATATTTTTCAAAACTAAGTTTTTCCTTTAGAATATTTGGATTGATTTAAGTAACTTCAGAAAATCCTTAAAATTTTAGATGTTTACTGTGACCAAAATAATTGTCAGTATATAAGAGGTCCTAAGCTGGTGTGTTACTCTCAAGAAAAAAAAAAAGGAAACCTTACACTTCAAATTGAAATTGGACTTTCAATTCCTCTATACCACCTTTAAAAGAGGGGCGAAAGATATCAAAGAGACATTCAAACATAAACTGAAAACGCCATGGCTAAAAAAGAAAAAGACAAACAGACAAACTGACAAACAATAGTACACAAAACACAACATAGAAAACTAAAGACTGAGCAACACGAACCCCACTAAAAACTGGGGGTGATCTCAGGTGCTCCGAAATGGTAAGCAGATCCTGCTCCACATGTGGCACCCGTCGTGTTGCTTATGTTAGTACAAACCCGGTAATAAGTCTAATTCGGTAGGTCACATTCAGAAAAAGGGGACGGAATTGTAGTTACGACATTAGGAACATATCCACTTTCATCTGTGAAACGGATATTCCGTAACGGTCAACCAACTCGTGATGGCGTCCGTAAAATTTACGAAGGGATGATTTCAACTTTACCACTTGGAACTTTTGGTTTAACAGCTTCCTTGTGAGCAACAACCCTCTATCAAGGAAATCATGATAGGAAATAAAAGCCCTGGAGTATCGTATTAACTGGGAGATATATACTCCGTATGCAGGCGCTGCTGGAATGTTGCTACATAAAAATGGAAAGTTCACAATTGGGAAGCTGAAATCATCTCTTTTTAACATGAGTACAGAGTAAAATATGAAAGATAAAACAAATGCATTCAGATTATAAAGCAAACTGAGTGCTGAAATTTATATTGCGATTGTTCTGTGCAATTTGCGTAAGACATCCGATTGCCAGAAACTGGGACTTGCAATAGGATTAGGACTTCCTATACTAAACACAAAGAAAATATGATGTAATCTCCCAAGTAAAGAACAAAATAGTCAAGCCTTTAAAGATAAATTCAAATGTTAGCTGTATATACTTTTCTATTTACAACTAAAGTCCAGCAGTTCATTTAATTGACTTTAGCAAGAATCTACGCACAATTACATATTTTCAATAAAGGTGTTTTAACATCATCATTACCTTATTATAGAAAATTATTTAAAATTAAAAGTTAAAAAAAAATCAGCAATAATTTTGGTGACCAATCAGCGGTCTCGGGTTCACGTGTTGCTTTTCTTTTTTTTAAAGAAAGCAACTTAGTTTCATAATCATGCCCATATGCCATGATCCCATCAATGCATAACCTAATAAATTATTGTATTTTATAGAATGTTTATGATAGCAATTGTTTTAATTGTTGAATGAATTGTTCAAACTGAAGAAGTAAATAACAGAAGCTTATTTTGGTGTGTTTGAAGTGGATCCAGGAACTATTAAAAAGGGGGAGTGGTTACATGTAAATAAAGTGAGGAGGAAAGAGCCAAATCTTTTAGTATACTAATTTTTAAGATATGAATAAGGAGCTAGTCAGCAACCTAACACAAAAGATTAACATACACGAACGAGCTGTCAGTAACTGCGGGTACTCTTAGATCTGTACTTCGTGTCTTTTCGTTGTGGGGATGTATAAGTACCGTCCACGCCCACTCTGTGTTTTTGTTAGATGTATTTCTATGTGTATCCATCTGATGTGTTAATCCTTTTTCAACTGATTTTTATAGTTTGTTCTTATGTTGTACTGTCACACCACTGTCCCAGGTTAGAAATTGAACACTACAGCTATTTTAGTTGATAAAAATGTTATGCATGTCATTATGAAAGTGTTTAATCAGGTCGTAAAAGGTACCACAAACGCAACCCTGTACACGATTGAACACAAGATTGCATTTCTTTTGTATGTAGCTGTTTAAAACATTTAAATTAAGCCAGTTTCCAAACTTTTATATGCCTTCCTTTCATTATTACTGTTTCCATATCTTAAAATTCATTTAATCTAGTCATACATACCTGTTGAAAAAAATTCACAGGAAACGATGCCTTTCAGATTATTTATTTCTAGCGTCGTTCTGGGAAACGATTGCTTTGCGATTTTCAGGAAACGACTTCTTTCTTTCAGATAGAACGATTTGCCGAACATCGAATCACATGCAGATTGTAAAATGTCTTTTTGTTTTGTTTTCTTTTATGTATATATGAAGTAACAACCTACTAGAGGGTCTGGATGGTGCGGCTTACAAAATAGAGAATAAATGGTAAAAATAAAGACTAGTATAGACAAAAAAGGGTTCTAAATGTAAAGAATAGACAATAGTGAGCAAAATAAATAAAGAATTGAGAAAAGTGGTATAAAATTTAATAATACAGAAATAAAGGACCCCCATCCTGACTCTCCTACGACACAGCGGAGGTAACAAGTCGCACCTTAATTTTTTTCGGCAACTGGTCAAATTGTTCTTTAATTCGTCGATAAGAATGTATTTTTCGTGTCTTTATTTTTAATTATTTGGTTAATTTATGAAAAGAGATTTTTGCATGCTTAAAAAACTTTTGTTTTTAAGAAACACGATTCTAGACTGGTGATCCAGCTCATCGAAATCAATCAATCATAAAAAAAAAACCTGATACAGTTATTTCAAATGTAAATTCAAGATATGCCAATGTTACTAAATGGAAAGGTGTCTGGTTATAGACGTTTTAGCTATTGCCGCTAAATGACTCTATATACATGTATATGACTGAAGGCGATTTTAGGAGATGCGGAAATGACTACAGAATATATTAGATTCAAGATTTCAAGATTTTATTGTACACTCTGACAGTTTACACTGTTACAAGAGGCAGATATACATAATATACAGCTTGACAGAAGTGGTATAATAACAGAACAAAATTGAAATAAACATATATACAGGTCAATTTAATATAAGCCATCAAACACACCGTCACATACGGTTGTTTGACACGTGGTTTAAACGATCCAAACAAATACACATATCGTGACATATATATATATATATATCATATGATTAATTGGATTATAACACACAACTTAAATTAGGTAAGTACTAAACAGTTTCTTTTATCAAAAATACTTCATGATTTTTTGCAAAAACAATGCGACATTATTGAGCACTTTTATATTACAATAGTATAGCAAACCAAATAGCTTGTCCTCTGTTGGGTTCAAAAAATAATATCGTGGTATATGTATTTTTCTAATTCTTTCAATATTAGGGTTACAACATACTAGCAGATAATGAAATTCATTTCCAATCACCCCCATGTCACATAATGTGCATAGTCTGTCCTCACGAGGAATATTTAACCATCTACCGGCTTCTATAGAGAATTTCAAATATGAACATCGCAGTTTACTCAAGTGTACTCTGCGTTGTTTATTTAGTTTCGTCAAGTAGCCTTCAAGACAGAAATCCCTTTTAAATGATAAATAAAGTTCCCCTCTCGGGGCACTTTCAGCCATACTGTGCGGCTTTTTTGTACAAATTGGTCTTGTAAGATTTGTTTAACATCATAATATTTTATATTATTTTTACTAACAATTTCTTGGCTATCCCATACAAACGATAAGCCAACATCATTCAGTATAGATTTCACATGTAATAACCATTTTGATTGCATATTTCCTGAACAATTCATTTCATACAGTAACTTATACATAATACTAGACAGTTTAGAATCATTCGAAAGTAATTTTATACAAACATTAAGTATACGTAGTTTTACATGCAGTGTATGTCTAGTGGATATCTACCTGTTTCGCCGTACACCATGAAGTTTGGCGTTGATCTTCGGACAAAGAGCACCTTCTTTAAAAATTGCAAGTGCACCGTTTCCAATATGTCTAATTTTTCATATCCTCAATTACATAATTACACTATGTACGTAAGCAGTTCTCATTTTTTTGTAATTTCCCGTGTCCCGCTAGACTTCATTTCCCGTTTTCACGGCACAATAATTTGACTTTCACGTGTCACGCTTACAAAAAATCGGCAATCCCGGGTCACGCTTATACCCCAATGAGACCCACAATGAACAACCCTATTAAGTTATTCCCCGGTGAAAAAACCTTTTCAGCCCCTTGGTTTTTGCACTAGTTATCTCCCATAAAAAATGACGTCATTTACGCCTGTAAACAAAATGGCAACTGCCAGCAGGTAAGAAGCCCATCAAGGACATCAAGTGACAAGGTAAACGAGATTAAACAAGGCTTGAGAAACCATATGGTTCTAACGGTCCTTTTCAGGGCCATCATCTATTTACATAGTTTTAATTGTATGTATATAGAGAACGTTTTAATTTGATACATTAGTCGGTGAATATAAAAAATTGTCAACCCTAGTAAGCGTTTCCTGAATCTGAAAGTAAGCGTTACACGTTGATTTTCAGAAAAAAAGGTGAATAGATCTAATACAATATTCGTGGTTTTTATATTTTTTATAAAAAGGAAACTTTTGTTGATAATTGTGGATAAGATTGTTTACCCTCTTGCTGCCGGTAGTTTTGCGGTCGTATATTGGTATGACGTTGGCGTCGTCATCGTCGTCGTCCGCCGTCGTCGTCCGTCTTCGTCGTCGTCGTCATCCGAAGATACATTGGTTTTCGCACAATAACTTTTGTTTTAGTGAATGGATCTCTATGAAATTTTACCATAAGGTTCAATACACAATACCACAAAAGGAAGGTTGGAATTGATTTTGGGGGTTATGGTACCAACAGTTAAGGACTTAGGGGCCAACAGGAACATATATATAGATATACTGTTCCCAGGGGCCAATAAGGGGCCAAAAATAAGCATTTTTGTAACTTCCAGACAATAACTTGTATGTTAGTGCATGGATCTCTCTGACATTGTACCACAAGGTTCCATATCACAAAGGGAATGCTGGGATTGATTTTGGGGGTAATTGCCTCAAAATTTTAGGAATTAGGGGCCAAAAAAGGGGCAAAAAACAAGCATATTTCTAGTTTCATGACAATAACTTGTGTGGAAGTGTATGGATCTTTCTAAAATTGTACTACAATGTTCCATATCACAAAGAGAAAGCTGGAATTGAGTTTGGGGGTAATTGCCCAAAACGTTTAGGAATTAAAGGCCAAAAAGGGGCCAAAAATAAGCATTTTTCTAGTTTCCAAGTGTTCAAGTGTATGGATCTCTCTGAAATTGTACTGCAAGGTACCATACCACAAAGGGAAGGCTGGGTTGGATTTTGGGGGTAATTGCATCAAAATTTTAGGAATTAGGGGCCAAAAAACAAGCATTTTTTAGTTTCAGGACAATATTAAACTTGTGTGTAAGTGTATGGATCTTTCTGAAATTGTACTGCAAGGTTCCATATCACAAAGGGAAAGCTGGGTTTGAGTTTGGGGGCAATTGCCCTAAATGTTTAGGAATTTGGGACCAAAAAGGTGCCAAAAAACAAGCATTTTTCTAGTTTCCAGACAATAACTTGTTTTCAAAAAATAACTTGTGTTCAAGAATAACTTGTGTTCAAGTGTATGGATCTCTCTGAAATTGTACTGCAAGGTACCATACCACAAAGGGAAGGCTGGGATTGAGTTTGGGGGTGATGAATCATAAGGGGGTTCAAACATTTGGGGGGGGGGGGGGGGTTCTATTTTAAGACTTTTATGATGTATTTAAATTGGTAATTATGGTTGCAAACTCCATTGGAAATTTGAATTGAGATTATGACCATATCTAGAGGGAAAGAATATGTGTCCCTCCGGCAGCAAGAGGGTAAAAGAAGACTTAAAGAGGGGCGAAAGATTCCAGAGGGACATTCGAAAATAAACTGACAGCGCCATGGCTAAAAAAGAAAAAGACAAACAGACAAACAATAGTACACAAAACACAACATAAAAAACTAAAGACTGAGCAACACGAACCCCACCAAAAACTGGGGGTGATCTCAGGTGCTTCAGAAGGGTAAGCAGATCCTGCTCCACATGTGGCACCCGTTGTGTTGCTCATGTTAGTACAATTTGGATATGTTTGGCTGCAGAGTTTTTTCTACAAGACAATACAGTTTTGGTGTAAACGAAATAATTTTCATTATCATTCAAAGAAACAATATATTATGAAACTGCATACCTGGTTATTTGTTTTGTTCCGTCAACTTCAATTTTATTCAAGAAAATTGGTAATTCATCAGGTTTTTAAGATTGTATCAACCTACCTTTCAACCCTCTATGTAATTTTCATTTGCAATATCGGAAAGTACTCGTTTCCGGAATTGGAAAGCAAGTGTTACCGCCGATTGATTCAGGAAGCAAGCCTTCTGAATATACACTGACCGTGACTATACGGTAGTTTTATTAATTTTGATAATATTTTTGGACATAACATAAAGACGTTGCGCTCAATACTGGTGTCTCTTTGGAAAATGTGATAACATTGCCAATAGGACTGAATGTGGCATTAAACACCAAAAAATCAATCAACAAATCTTCTGTGTGTAAATGTTCAATTTTTTTGTGTATTAGATCTATTTTAAAATCTTATTCTCTAAAACTACTGAACCAATTCCAACCAAACTTAAGCTGAATGATTCTAAGGGTATCTAGAATAAAGTTTGTGTTTTATTTTCTTGTTTCGTAAAAAAACATGGCCGCCATGGCTAAAAATAGAACGTATGGGTTAAATGCAATTTTGGCTTTTATCTCAAAAACCAAAGCATTTAGAGCTAATCTGACATGGGGTTAAAGTGTTCATTAGGTGAAGTTTTATCAGCCCTGAAATTTTCAGATGAATCTTAACAACCCATTGTTGGATTGCTGCCACTTAATTGGTAATTTTAAGGAAATTTTGCAGATTTTGGTTATTATCTTGAATATTATTAATGATAAAGATAAAGTGTAAACAGCAAAAATGTTCAGCAAAGTAAGATCTATAAATAAGTTCGATGACCAAAATTGTCAATTGTCCCCTTAAGGAGTTATTACCCTTTAAAATCAATTTTACACAATTTGTTCATTTAGTTTGCTTACTTTAAAAAATCTTCTCCTTTGAAACTGCTGAATCAAGTTCAGCCAAACTTGGGCTGAATGAGATTCAGAGTATCTAGTATAAATATTGTATTTTATTTTCTTGTACGTCAAGAAACATAGCCACCATGGCCACTATGGCTAAAATGAAACATAGGGGTAAAATACATTTCTTTGATTTTGAAGAAATTATGACAGATACAAAGAACATTTCAATGGAAGTTTTAAGCCATTCATTAATATATATTGAAAAGCAAAAAGAATCATTGATGAAAGATTTAAGCAAAAAATTACAGGTGAGCGATTCAGGCTCTTGAGAGCCTCTTGTTTTTTTTTTATCTTCGCAGGACGTAAAAAAAAAAAAAATGGCTGGAATATTGCTTTTTGTACTTGTTATTTAAAACAAAATTAAAAACACTAAAACTGAAAACCCGAAAATGACCCGTTTGAAATGGACGGCCTTAAAATGTCAAAGAAAATTTAGTGTCATTTATTAACCCTTACTATGCTGTGACTGTCATATGACGGGCTTACCCAAACTACTGTTATTTGGCTCCAATGGCTCTCCATGCTTTTTTGGTCTGATTTTTTCTCTATTTACTTTCAATGGATAAAACAAATAAAAATGGTGCCCAACTTCGCTTTCCTCACAAGACATATTATAAGTTTTGTTTTAATCCATTCAGTACTTAAAGAAGAGTTGTAAATTGTATATATATTACTAACAAACAGATGGCATACATCATGAAAATTATATATTAAAAAATGACTGGAATATTGCTTTTTGTACATGTTATTTAAAACAAAATTAAAAACACTAAAACCGAAAACCGAAAACCCGAAATTAACCCTTTTGAAATGGACGGCCTTAAAATGTCAAAGAAAATTTAGGGTCATTTATTAATCCTTACCATGCGGTGACCTTCATATGACGGGCTTACCCAAAATACTGTTATTTGGCTCCAATGGCTCTCCATGCTGTTCTGGTCTGAAATATTTTCTATTTACGTTCAACGGATAAAACAAATAAAAATGGTGCCCAACTTCACTATCCTCACAAGACCTATTATAAGTTTTGTTTTAATCCATTCAGTACTTAAAGAAGAGTTGTAAATTGTAGATATATTACTAACAAACGGATGGCATATATCATGAATATTATATATATAAGTTTTGTTTTAATCCATTCAGTACTTAATAGTACTGCAACTGACCTCGAAAAAGACACTTAGTTAACGAGTTTAATGTTCCGGAATAACACACGGCCGCAAATTGTTTGAATGATAGAATAATATCTATATTTTATTTTCCGTCTGGTCGTAAAAAGTTTCTATGGTCACATATTTTGTATTTTAACCCTTTAATGGGGGTACCCCTCAATTTACGGTTTTGGGTAGTCACTTTAAAATCCCAAAACTAAATGTTTTTGTTAAATTTCCCGCTACTTTCGTAAAATTTTTCGATGCACATATCATCTAGGATCATTTGAATGATGAAGCCATAAATATAATACCATCCCCGAGTAAAACTTTCAAACTTAAAGTTGACTGTTTTTCAGATGGAAATTTAACGCGTTTTTTTTTGAAAACGAGAAAACATATGATTCAAAAACAGTATTTGACATTTGAGAGGACAAAATGTATTATTGCAATACTGCATGCAAATTTTGTTGGGCAAATTCCAAACAATTTTGTAAAAAACTCAAAAATAAAAACATCATTTGTACCTTTTTTAATTACGGAAATTTCCTATCCGTCATTCAGCTCCACCATTTATTTTTTCCTTAACAATGAATTTGATAGTTTCGATGAAATTATGTACATTTTCTAGGATAAGTTGATTTATTTTTGAGAGATTTGAATATATATAGTAGTTCTTTCGTGTATTTTCTGTTAATAAGTTATATTTTAGTTAATTTAATAAAATTTTGACTTTTTATAAAAGTTAACCAAATCCTTCGGATAAGTTGTTTTTCCGGATAATGACTAGTTGATATTGTGTGGGAAAAATATATTGTACGTCAATGTTCAACCTCAAAGCAATTAATATGCATGCAAGCGGTTCGGGGGAAAGTACTATTGAAGTTTTGCAGAGATTTGGTGTGTAACAAGGTAATGATACAACCAACTTCTCTTGATATTCTGCTTTTCTTGGGCGAAAGAGTTGTGAATCATCAGTGATGTTATAAGACTTACACCAGAAGGCAAAGTTGTTGCTTCTTTTAATTAGAAACAACAGAAAGCCATATATGTGATAAAACTGATGCACATGTATCCTCACATTGAACCTGACACTTTTATTCGATCTCGCGCTCAGTTTCCTCCTTGTAGTTTGGCTTTAAAAATGACAGAAAACTACACAAAACTGAGTCGTCTGAACGTGTTGATGGTCATTTGAGGTGTGCTTGTGTGAGTAATCATTTATCCATGCATGGCATGGTAAAGATAATCGCGAGTACAGATTTATTTTCAAATTCAGTCTACCTTTCAGCATGCATCACCAAGTACTTATTGAAGTCAACACCTGTGTAATCAGGTAAAACAGTTACTAAACATTAGAATTTGAAATTGGTTGTAAATAATGGTCTGTTCTTTCATAAAAAGGCCTTTCTCATGTAGCACATCCTCGACATATACCAATCACTTTCACCCAAGATTGTCTCTGATGCTTACCAAACTGCAAAACTCCAGAACTAACTAACTAGATATAATGACACCTTACAATTCAGACACAGCAGGGCCAATGGATATCAAATATAGAGTTTAGCTCTGAATTTAATGTAGGGGATGCCATATCTGCTGCAGGAAAATTGAAGTCTATGTTAAGACTTTCAGAATTACACCAAGGTCTGTCTGAAGATATCAAGGATACATAAAAAGAAGAACAATTACTTCACTGTGCCGCCAGCGCTCTTGTGAGTTCGTTGGATGTTTCTATGGAAAAGATGCCTGTATCGCTTTTGAAGTTCATTTGTTAGTTAATTGATAAAAAATCACACAAAGGTGCTTCTGAACCGTATATTGTCCCTAAAGATAACAAAAATTCGTAAATGTATGGCTATTAGAAAATAAATCGTTTCTGTATCAACATTCGCCCCATTACATTTGAGATTGGCCGTGCAGTTATATCATGAATATGGGAATATGGGTCACGAATATTGATAGAAACTTTGTACTCACATGTATTTTGTGTTTCCTATGCAGAGGTAAGACTATACCTGACAAGCATTGCCATGCACGAGTTTGGCCGAATCAAGACGGTATTTTCGCTCCAGATAGCATTGTTGCAAAACACCAAGGGGGATGTTTGATACAAAAAGGTGCTGACAATATAGTCACCAACACGGAGACAATTGATAGTAAGGAACGTTTCATTCCATGGCACGAGCAGACTTTCAGGTTTCTCGCTGCATTGAGGACTCACTGGTAGCCTTCGGCTGTTGTCTGCTCTATGGTCGGGTTGTTGTCTCTTTCGGACACATTCCCCATTTCCATTCTCAATTTTATTATCAATCCGCAATTAATTCCAGAATGCGTCAGATGAAAGTGAAGAGAGGTCAAGATAACACTTTTCAATTGACTGACAGTGCATCATCGTTGGCGGCTGTTTCATTATACCAAAGGTAATAGAGGTCCTGTTCGTGTTCCGAATTCTTTCAAAAATTCGACCGGGAAGACAAAAATGGATAAACCCCATCATTTGTCATGTGACAAATGTCATCAGATTACTTACAGGATTAACTTTGTACCTGCTAAGGCAAATCTTTGTGCTCAAAAGCTGTGTTTGCTTTCAGCAAACTCTGTTGTAAATATAATACGCGTGCTGAATCCGCATATGATGACAAAGAGATTGATTCACATCTCTATTTAATAGGGACGTCAACGAGTACTCGAGTACTCGAGTATCGCTTGGTAGTACCGAGTATCGAATACCAAAATGATACTCGACTAATCGGTTTTTGTTAGAATGGTGCACATTGCCATCTATTATGAAAAAAAAAATTATTAAGAGAAATTAATTAAAATCAAAATACGTTTAAAATGTTTGTTCTTAATTGTCAATTAGAGTTCCTCCTGGGAAAGGTAGGCTATAAACAAGAGAACATTGCCATGGCTTACGCTGATGACCAATCGTGTTGAAGTTATTCCATTACCTCAAATATTTTCAGCAGGACTGTTAGTTACGTTACAAAGTTGAGAAACGATTCGTCCAAGAAAAAGTTGATAAGATAATATTTCTAAAGAAATTATAAAATCTTTGCACCCTCTGTCGACCCTCCGAAAAGCGAAATAGTATTTAATGAAACTAAGGCTATTGTTTTCGCTTTTAGAAGACAAGTTATATAAGGGTCATGACTGATTTTAAATTACAACATTAGCAAATTGACATTACATTGTATTATTTTCCATCACTTCTCTAAAAAATTGATGAGTCTACACTTTTTTGCACAGATAATTCCACTAAGACAATATTCATGCACCAAACTGACTTTGTTTTACACTCAAACAAACGCTTACTCAATGCAAGTCACACATATGATTTTTTTTAAACCTCGCATTCGCCTCGGTTGACTATGGTATTTTTTTGTGTTATAACTGATCTGTCCAGGCTTTGCAAATACACAGTATGTACTTATCTATAACTAGATACTAATTTTCACAAAATACACAACCTTTTAGATACAAAATTAAAAACATTGTTTCAGTGCTTGAATTTTGTTTTTTTCAAAGATAGAAAAAAATATTGAATTAGTTTGATAAACTGGTGTTTTATAGTTTAGAAAATAATGTTGTAATATACTGAAGTGAAAAAGTATAAACAATATGAAAGTTTATGGATGTGAAAAGGTCAAGGCCACCTCTTCTTTTGCTATGTCATAAATGGCAAAAAATCAGAAGGTTCCAAATCAACGCCATTTTGTAATGGCAGCTAGCTCTTCATATAAGTAGTCAAATTTGTCGTTTTATCATCGTTTGTAGCTATAGTATATGCTTATGATTGAACCGTTTTTGTAGCATTCCATTTACTATATATCAGAAAATTTCTCCTTTTTGTCCTTGTAGTTGAAATATTGATATTTTTAGGTCTGACCTTTGACCTCAATTTTACAAAAATGTGACCACTCTGGATTTTTACGACCACACTTTTCTTATTGTACACGTTTTCTTCTTTCCATCAATATATAATTTAGGTGAGTGTTCTTCCGGAACATTAAAGTTTAAAAAAATGAACTCTGGTTGCAGTACTATAAAGAAGAGTTATAAATTGTAGATATATTACCAACAAACAGATGGTGTACATCATGAATATTATATATTAAAAAATGGCTGGAATATTGCTTTTTGTACTTGTTATTTAAAACAAAATTAAAAACACTGAAATCGAAAACTGAAAACCCGAAAATAACCTGTTTGAAATGGACGTCCTTAAAATGTCAAAGAAAATTTAGTGTCATTTATTAATTTATTAACCCTTACCATGCGGTGACCGTCATATGACGGGCTTACCCAAACTACTGTTATTTGGTTCCAATGGCTCTCCATGCCTTTTTTGGTCTGACTTTTTCTCTATTTACGTTCAATGGATAAAACAAATAAAAATGATGCCCAACTTCGCTATCCTCAAAAGACATATTATAAGTTTTGTTTTAATCCATTCAGTACTTAAAGAAGAGTTGTAAATTGTAGATATATTACTAACATTTCATTTATAATAATTCAAAATGTCAAATCATAATACTGCAAAGTAAAACATTAATACAATGATAGTTTAATTTTTTGATACAAGTTTCCACACAGATTTATATGGCAGGGATCTCAAAATGGGATTTTGGATATATTTATGACGTGCAGCTAGGATTTCAAAATCACACCCCCATTTATATATTGGAGTCTTGTGAAAATCAGGACCCATAAATATATTTCATGGCAAAATCATAACCCATTCAAATGTTTCTCAGTTAGCACATCTACAATTTTGACATGTTAAGTTGATTTAAAAGGGTAAAACAGCATATATACAGCTATCTAATCAATAGATGAAATTTACTGACCCATTGACAATCTAATACCTGGGTAAAAATGCAACCCATTGATATATTTGACTAATCAAACATAAGGCACACCTGTGTCTGTATTGCTCATTGAGTTAAAAATTTGCCAGTTTGCTGTTTTTCATATGCATTTACTATAGTTACTCTTTGTGTTGCAAATAGTTTTTGTAATTTACATGTTTACCCTAATTTTTGTTTTTAGATAATGTCAACCAAAACTAAATAAAACAGTAAACATCATTTCAGGAGCAATATGACTTTGAAATGGATTGTTGAGTTTTCAGAGTAGATTGATCTTGTCATGCTGATCTTTTTTTTTTTTTTATATCAAACACTTTAAGCCTACCTCCTATAGTTTTCAAAATAACAGGTTGGATTAGTTTCTTGCATTTTCAGGGTAGATACATCTTGCCATGCTGATCCTTCTTGCAATTAAAAATTTAGCCTACCACCTACAATTTTACAATATAAACAGCCAACAACTGCTAAAATTTTGAAGAAAAAAAAAATCAATATTACAGGGGCAATAACTCCCCAAAAGTAGTCATATTTTTCTAAAATTTACTTGTTGGATATATACATCTTTCTGTACTAATCATTTTTTTCAAATTACACTTATACCCTTGCTCCTAATGCATGTATAGTTTTCGTAACAATTGCAAGGAAATGCTAAAAAAGTTAAACATGATTACATCAACATTTCAGGTGCAATAACTCCAAAGCAGGTGGACAATTTTTTCCAAAATTTTCAGGATAGAGATTGTAGGGCTAACTGTTTCAACCCTGTCAATTTCTATCTAATTGCTATATAGTTTTTGAAATATGAGCCAAAACTGTAGTTTGACCTCTATGTTCTATTTTCAAACTAGTTGGTTTATCATTATCAACTTAGACAAAAATCACCAACTTTATAGTTGACGTCCTATAGACAGAATAGATGTAGACAAACTTTGGTTTTAATCCATTGAGTTTCAGAGAAGATGTTTACCGGTAAAGATAAATTTACAATGACAGACATATTGCTGAATGGATGATGGACGCAAAGTGATGTAAAAAAAAAGGGAACCTTTTGTGAATAGAGTCATATAGGAATGGACCCCAGTGGCAAAGGGCCCTTACAATTGCTAGTTACCCTGTACTGTTTCTGCAATAAGAATGAATGTCAATTTGAAATGTCTATCAAAATATCTGTTGCCAAGTATTCAGAAATATCATGAATATCAGCACTTTCTATATCTGCCAAGGTGTTTTGCAAATCTTCATCATTAAGTTCATTTAAATTTTCAATTTTTACTAACATGACTTTCCAGGCTCTTTAGATTCAAGTTTTACAAAGTTGCAAATAAACTTCTCACTTGAGATGTGGATAACCATTCGTCAGTTTTAGATTTCTTTGTTCCATCATCATGATTTAGTAGCTTTAAATTGCCAGAGATTTGTTCAAAGTTTGGTCTTTTTCCTGAATCACTGCATTCCATATATATATATTGTGTAAAAATTCCTTAACCTGACTGCTAAAGCTTTTCACTGGCTTAGAAATTTTAAGAACCCAGCCTTCTGCAATATTTAAATTTGTTGTTAAAACCGATTGTAGCAAAACCTTATGTTCATGATCAACAGCTACACATGTCTCGGCCCAAAGAAGCTTAACTTTATCATAATTATTTTCTTTGTTAACATACACATGCCTGCCAATGCATATGTGTTGTTCTAAAAAGTGAGGTTTTGTGTAAATCTTTAAACAGTTTTCCTCAGGAATGCAAATAAAGGTTCATCCTCTGAATTATCTTCAGTTTCTGTTATAACAGTTGTTCTCGGAAAATCTTCAGTTTCTGTTGTTACATCTGAGTTTTCTTTTTTATATTTGTTATGAACCGAGCCTGGTATGAAAGATTTCTTTCTCATAAATGGTATTTGTACCTACAAAAAAACATAATCATATTATCATAATTTACACTGCAACTATGTAATCTGCACAGATAAATGATTAAAATCTCATTTACCATATATTCAACAGTGATTTATTCAGTCACTTACCATATATTGACTTTTTTATGATGTAGACTGTATTTTGTAGAGTTTTTATTTATGATGTCAGTAAAGAATACAGGTTAACAGGATTTTTTTACATTGTCCACTTCAAGCGCAACAACCTTACCCTTCTTGAGTATCCCCTGTAATTTGCTTGTTTGTTTTATGGAGTTTGTATCATTTTTTAAGTGTTGCATATTTTTCTTTTGACATTCAATGTTTGCACATACAGATCTCTTTTTTCAAGCAATCATACGATGAGAGCTGAATATATTTAAATGAAAATTTATGCTGTGACATCTAATGGCAAACAGTGATGTAGACAACATAAATTTGGAGAATACTGTTGCATTTCTTTTGACTACTTGGGCATGTTGGGTTGGTAGGTCTGCAATTTTATTTTACTATAAAGCTAAAAAACATCATTTAATCTTGTTCTAGAATCAGACTGAAGTATTTAATTTTTGAATTGATTTTAAGTTATCAACCTTTTTTTTTACAGTAGATTAACTGTATACCGCCATTTTGTATTGCAAGATAGCAGTACACAATCAGTCTAGTTCTTTGCTTAAATCTGCAAATATTTAGACAGAATGGCAATTAAAGGCTAAGATTTTTTGTTTATGATTAATTGCATTATAGACTGTTTTAAGGATGTATTCTTCTGACGTTACAGTCTCGCTGAAATCACGTTCTGGAATTATTTCCAAAACGTGATACAAGTGGAAAATATCAATGAATTTAAAAATTGTTATAATCAAACTTAACTGTGTGAAAAAATTGCGTATTTACAATGAGTAGTTTAGAGTAATCAATTTTTCAAATTTTATTACCAATCAGGTCAGTCTTTTTAGCCAACATTTTGAGAAAATGGGTGAGGGGTACAAGAAATGATTTTACGAGAAACATGTACATCTCATATCACTTTTTTCTTTTCAAATTTCTTAGATATGTATTTTTTCAATCATTTATAACAAAGAAGTTGTTCTTAAAACAGAGAAAAATCACAAATTTACAAAAACGACAACATGGTTAATTTGACACAAAAAAGCATCAAAATATGATAAAACTTTCTTATATTAACACCTACCTATAGTTTTTTATACGACCGCAAAAACATTTTGTGGTCGTATATTGGTATGACGTTGGCGTCGTCGTCGTCCGGTGTTGTCGTCGTCCGGTGTCGTCGTCGTCCAAAGACACATTGGTTTTCGCACTCTAACTTTAGTTTAAGTGAATGGATCTCTATGAAATTTTACCATAAGGTTCAATACCACAAAAGGAAGGTTGGGATTGATTTTGGGGGTTATGGTACCAACAGTTAAGGAATTAGGGGCCAAAAAGGGGCCAAAAATAAGCATTTTTGTAACTTCCAGACATAACTTGTGTGTTAGTGTATGGATCTCTCTGACATTGTACCACAAGGTTCCATATCACAAAGGGAATGCTGGGATTGATTTTGGGGGTAATTGCCTCCAAATTTTGGGAATTAGGGGACAAAAAAGGGGCAACAAACAAGCATTTTTCTAGTTTCATGACAATAACTTGTGTGTAAGTGTATGGATCTTTCTGAAATTGTACTACAAGGTTCCATATCACAAAGGGAAAGCTGGAATTGAGTTTGGGGGTAATTGCCCAAAACGTTGAGGAATAAGGGGCCAAAAATAAGCATTTTTCTAGTTTCCAGACAATAACTTGTGTTCAAGTGTATGGATCTCTCTGAAATTGTACTGCAAGGTACCATACCACAAAGGGAAGACTGGGATTGATTTTGGGGGTAATTGCCTCAAAATTTTAGGAATAAGGGGCTAAAAAGGGGCAAAAAATCAAGCATTTTTCTAGTTTCAGGACAATAACTTGTGTGTAAGTGTATGGATCTATATGAAATTGTACTACAAGGTTCCATATCACAAAGGGAAAGCTGGGTTTGAGTTTGGGGTAACTACCCTAAACGTTTAGGAATTTGGGGCCAAAAAGGGGCCAAAAAACAAGCATTTTTCTAGATTCCAGACAATAACTTGTGCTCAAGTGTACAGATTTCTCTGAAATTGTACTGCAAGGTACCATAAAACAAAGGGAAGGCTTGGATTGATTTTGGGGGTAATTGCCTCAAAATTTTAGGGATTAGGGGCCAAAAAGGGGCAAAAAAACAAGCATTTTTCTAGTTTCAGGACAATAACTTGTGTGTAAGTGTACAGATCTCTTTGAAATTGTACTGCAAGGTACCATACCACAAAGGGAAGGCTTTTTTTTTTCCTTTTTATTTCTTTAAAATTTTCCATTTTAAATTGGTTATTTCTGATTTATATATAAAAGCAAATAATAATGATATGGTTTGAATAGGTAAATTAAAATTTTTAAGTTCTTAGACCACATTCATTCTGTGTCAGAAACCTATGCTGTGTCAAATATTTAATCACAATCCAAATTCAGTGCTGTATCAAGCTTGAATGTTGTGTCCATACTTGCCCCAACTGTTCAGGGTTTGACCTCTGCGGTCGTATCAAGCTGTGCCCGGCGGAGCATTTTATTTTAAGTTAAATTTATTCAGATTGGTCCACTTCATCTTTATTGAAAGTATGAAAAAAAGTTTAATTGTGGAACTGTGATTTTTTTCACAATAATAGCCCAAAAATAGGTAAAAATTGATGAAAAATGGGGAAATCATCAAAATTGGGTACTTTCAAAGGGCTGTAGTAACCCGAATAATTCAGTCGTTATATTTCACTGCTCTACGATGGCTACATTAACGCCTGAAAGCCTGGTCAATAAAAAATCGTCAAATAATCATTCGGAATTAGCTCGGGATTTACCTATCTCGATAACATTGAGCTATTTGCTGATTGGCTCTCTTTCACAGAGAGCACCAATCAAAATCCTGGATTCGTGACGCGTTTTTATTGTATAAAGAATTCAGGCCCTCGCGAGTGGGAGAGTTGATCACATTGAGGGACTGAATTATTCTGTAGCAAAAAAAGAAGTGCACGGTGCACCACCATATAATTTTTTTCTTCACCAATTATTTTTTTACAGTCATATAAACCCAAAAATCAGGTTAAGAAAAAAAGTTTAATTCTAGAAATTTTTGGTTCCTCAGAGGTGTACATTCTTAACAAATATTAAATACATTTTTTGTTCCATTCAATTTTTCAATTTATGCATGTGATATAAGGGGAGATAACTCATATAGTAAAATTTGTATGCTAGAATGATAGTGAAATATGAAAAAACTAGTGCAAAATGTTTGCTTTATTGACATGAAGATATGACACAATAGGTCTGAAACAATCCATTGACATCTTATAGGAGTTATTGACCCTGAAATGTTTTATTTTAGGGTAAATTGATTATAATTACTTCAAATTGGTACATGATAAAGCCATAAGATCTTTTGCAAAATGTTGGGCGACATATGACCTTGAAAAATGTCAACCTGGAGTGACAGTGAATGAACCAGAAGTAGTCATTTTTGCTCTTTTTTTCATGGAAAAGTACCTAGAAACCATATATTTTTTGAATGGGCTTACATTAACCTATCATTTAAGACGGGAAGTGACATTTTATTATCAAGAAGTAGCATATTATCTCCCTAATTACAGGCATAAGTATATGCGAACTATATATTTTTGGAATCAGTGTGAATAAAGCTATCATGAGACCGGAAGTAACATTTTCTAATCAAAAGTAGCCAATTATCTCCCTTTTTAAAGACAAAAGTATATATAAACCATATATTTTGGAATCAGTGTAAAGAAAGCTATTGTATGAGACCAGAAGTGA
Source organism: Mytilus californianus (assembly GCF_021869535.1). Lineage (NCBI taxonomy): Eukaryota > Metazoa > Mollusca > Bivalvia > Mytilida > Mytilidae > Mytilus > Mytilus californianus. Next base: position 49,594,381 of record NW_026262679.1, on the reverse strand, counting down.
CATTTTGACAAGTTGGCAATTATCTCACTTATTTCAGGCAAAAGTATATAGAAACCATATATTTATTAAATCAATAAGAAGAAACCTATGATTGGACGTCAATAGAAACTTTCAGTGAACCAGAAGTAGCTTCTTATCAATTATTTAGAAAATTGATGTGGAAAGACCTTCAATTGTTATTTGAACAATTGGTTTTTGTCGAGCCTGTGACTTTTGTCACAGAAAGCTCGACTTAAGGATAGTGATGCGGCGGCGGCGTTAACTAACTCCTTAAAAGCTTAATATTTCAGAAGGTAGAAGACCTGGTCAAACAAGGAATTATTTGAATCTGGAATAATTTTGAATTCTGGAAAATTGATTAGAAATGTATGATGAAAACTAACCCAACTAAATAGGGTTAGCCATGCATGCATGGCTAAGGTTAATTTTACTTTCACTATCATTTCAGTATGAACTAACTAACCCCCCTTAGCCATGCGCGCATGGCTAACCCTATTTAGTTGGGTTGGTTTTCATCATGAATTTCTCATCAATTTTCCAGAATTAAAAATTATTCCAGATTCAAATAATTCCTTGTTTGGATGCTTCATACTTTGTATATATATATAGATGCCTTATGATATGAAGTTTCCGTCTCTCATATGTCCATTGTCCTTGACCTCATTTTCATGGTTCAGTGACTACCTGAAAAAAAAAGTTAAGATTTTTTGTAATATTAATTTCTCTCTTATTATGAGTAATAGGATAACTATATTTGGTATGTGTGTACCTTGCAAGGTCCTCATGCCTGTCAGACAGTTTTCACTTGACATTGACCTCATTTCATGGATCAGTGAACAAGGTTAAGTTTTCATGGTCAAGTCCATAACTCAGATACTATAAGCAAAAGGCCTGTTATATTTGGTGTATGTAATAATTGTAAGGTGTACATGTCCAACTGGCAGGTGTCATCTGACCTTGACTTCATTTTCATGGTTCAGTGGTAATAGTTTAGTTTTGTGTTTTGGTCTGCTTTTCTAATACTGTAAGCAATAGGTCAACTATATTTGGTGTATGGAAATATTTTACAATGTACATGTCAGTCTGACAGGTTTTAATTGACCTTGATCTCATTTTCACGGTTCATTGCTCAATGTTAAGTTTTTGTGTTTTGGTCTGTTTTTCTTAAACTATAAGCAATAGGTTAACTATCTTTGGTGTATGGAATGATTGTAAGGTGTATATGTCTGTCTGGCAGGTATCATCTGACCTTCACCTCATTTTCATGGTTCATTGGTTAATGTTTAGTTTTCCTGGTTAACTTTGTTTCTTAGATATTATAAGAAATAGGTCAACTATATTTGATGCATGGAATGATTTTAAGGTGTACATGTCTGTCTGGCAGGGTTCAAATGACCTTGACTTCATTTTCATGGTTCATTGGTCAATATAGAATTTCCATGGTTTGTTGTGTTTTATTTTAATTCTATAAGCAATAGATCATCTATATTCTGTGTATGGAATGATTGTATTAAAGGTGTACATGTATTTCCGGCTTGGTTTATCTGACCTTCACCTCATTTTCTTGGATCATAAATGTTAATGTGATACTTGTAGTAAAACTTTAAATTATCAGCATAAAATCACTGGTCAATATAGTAGGCGAGACATTTCAGCGTGTGCACTCTTGTTAATTCTTAGAATGATTGTTCAGAAACTAAAGAATGAGCTTTTAAAAACCCATCATAAAGACCTGAATAATGCATAGCTATATCGGGAAATTCATTTTTAAATATCATTGATATCATGATATAACTAGTAAGTTTTGTATGAAAATTAAATGTATGAAAGCAGCAGGGTGACCTGTAGCTGCTTACCTTCTACGTCATTTGGTCTCTGGTTGATAGTTGTCTCACTGGCAATCATACCACATCTTCTTGTTTTTTTTTTAAACGTTACAACACACTTTCTAGCATACTGTAAATTCAGAAATAATGTGTGCATTTAAATCCCTTAAAACTTTGTACAATAAGAAAAAATTCTAGATTTATTAAAAGCAATTGCAAAAAATCTTGTAAAGGAAAATAAGCATTACAATTAAAGAACGTTCATGGCCAAAATTATATTTTCAAAAAGGCATAACGCCTTGAAAAAAATTTGAATCATAATTTCTTGTTGATATGCAATTATGTGATAGATTTATTAAACGCAATTGTGAAAAAATCTTGTAAAGGAAAATAAGTGTTAAAATTAAATAACTTTTATGGCCAAAATTCTAATTTCAGAGGGGCATAACTCCTAGAAAAATATTTGAATCATAATTTCCAGTCGATACGCAAATCAACATACTCATCGTATGTCCTTATTACTTACAAAGTTTCATGAAATTCTGTTATGTGGTTTCAGAGGAGTTGCAATGACAAGAACAGGACTGATGGACAGATGGATGGGTCAAAAACATTAAACACCATGCAACTGTTGCATGGGATTAATTAAACTACAAGTTTGTATTACTAATAATGCGATTCAGTTCCAGTTGCATTTTTTGCAATAATAAAAACATCACAATAATTTCTGAATTTAAAGTAATATGTAGGTCAAAGTTACAGAAACTACACATTGCATACCTCAAATCCTTTCAATAATTCATGATCTTTAAACTGGTCACTGGACATTAAATAACATTTATAAGCCTTTCTAAAGGTGACTCCATTTGGTTCAAAGGTTATGTTGTTCATTTGGCTAACATTTGGAATTTTTGTCTTCATCTTAACCTCTTCCTTCATGCCCACTGAAACAACTGACGCTATTACTCCTTTTATTCCTCCATTTGAATAAATGGCAGTCAACATATCACCTGGTATAACAACATTATGCCCTTCATATTAAAACCTACAAGATAAAAACATAATGTCCTAAAGAAGTGAGCATTTCCACTATGTATTGCTATAAGTTCTCAGTGTTAAAACTGCTCAGCAATTATTAAAAGGAAAAATAAACCTTAATGCACAGTTATACATGTAGATGTTATACTATCCAGGTTTTATATGATTTTATTTGAATATTCAACATGTTCAATAACCCATTTACCTGACAGATTGATGTTAATTTTTTTCATCTTGTTTTTTATCCTTAGGTGAATAGACATTGACAAATTTTCCATAAATAGTTTTTCCATTTTCGTCTTGTCTGCGGAATTGCTTTTCTGGCATTGTCTGCAACAGTGTCAACAATTGTTAAGTTTTCTGCATAAGTTATTTGGATAGGAACTTCTTTTGATAAATCAATGATATTTTCTATAAAGTTGCATTACTATCAGTACAAATCAGTTTGATGACTATTTCTAGGCCTAGACCCTAGGTCATGGTCCAGTGAATGAATTAATTATCAATTTTCAATGTTCAGTTTTCTGCTCAAGTCAGTTTGATAGGAACTGCTTGTGATAGATCAATGATATTTTCTAAAAAAAAGTTGCATTACTATTAGTGTATATCAGTTTGACAACTATTGTGAAGCCCTGCCCCTAGTTCATAGTCAGCAACTTTTGATTAATCAGCAAAGTTGCTGTCCATCAGATTGTATTTTTGTGAATTTTCTGCTGTTTAAAATTCAGTAAATAAATGTTGACACTGCAAAAATCATTCTTAATTTTATGGACAATAGAATTTGTTAACATTTCATTTATGATTTGATTACAAGTTTAATAGCATTTTGGCAACCAAATGAATAACTGATGAATGGACAAACGAACAAACAGAAAATATGTTTCTGGCCCGTAGTTCAGTGGTTGTCGTTGATTCATGTCTTGCTTACTTGTTTTATCATAAATTGTTTTGTTATAAATTAGGCAGTTTGTTTTCTCAATTGAATTGTTTCATATTTTTCATGGCGGGGCCTTTTATAGCTGACAGTATGGGTTTTTCTCATTGTTGAAGTCTGTACCGTACGGTTGCTAAAAATAGCTAGCTTACATCTACTTCATTTGAACTTGGGCGGATAGTTGTCAGTCATACCACATTTCCTTATTTTTATGTTCTGTTTAAAGGGGTACTTAAAAAACTCAAAGAAAAATCAGAATTAGCAAAATTTCATGTGTATTCAGAACCCTGATTTGTCTTTAGATTCTAAATTTGCTCATAATGTATTGCACCTTAATTAGTATGTGCATCTTGCAGTGAGCTGTTTTGGCATCACAAATATCCTTCCCAGCCTGAGGTTCACTGAATTTGTACTCCGTGACTTTAATTGGTGACAAGGTGTTCAAATGGCTAAAATATGCAATAAGGCATTTAAAGTGGTAGCCCCAGCATTATCACTTTTCATGAAAACCTTGCTGAGACCAACATCAATACTAGACAATTGTTTTAATAAATCTGTAATAATATGGGCACCTGAAAACCATCCCTGTGTACCATGTTCCATGATGTGAATATATTTATTTGTGTCATATTTGTTCTCAATATTTTCAGTATATATCTTACTGAAGTGATGACAGTTGATACATGCCAACTGATTCCTTTTTTCCCAAAGAAATCACTTTGAACTTCATGATATTTCAAAGGTATAAATTTCATGGCCCAGCCCATGACGACTAATGCTTGAAATGGCTTCAGTTGATCAAGAGTATCATGATTGGCTTGATCCTGGTGTAAAGTTCTTACGCAATGGGCCTTCCATGCAAGAATACTGATCCTTGATCTATCAATTTCATGTAGAACTTCTTCAGATACATCCTGTGGAATAGTGGCAAATGATTGCAAGTTCTCATAGGATTCACTCACTACATTAAGTGCTTTTTCCACTACTTCACATTCTTCACAACCTGTACTATGCTCACATTTCTTTTGGAAGACATCATATTTAGGGTCACTCAAACTGTTTACTGTGCAATGATCTATGCATGGTGATTTCATTTTTAAGTGTCCTTTAATTTCAAACTTTAAGTGTTGATTTAAGGATGCCATTAGATTGTTTAACTGATCTACATTTTCCCCAGATAATCCAAACATCTGTAGCTTTGAAATAATACCTGTTAAAACACCCACTGCTTTAAAGCCATCTGCAGTAATGTTATCCAGACTGTAAATTTTTCTTTTGTGAGGAAATACAAACATTCAAAATGTTGAACAAAGTTGATCTGCTGAATGTCTCAAAGTGTTGATCCTCACAATATGCAAGATATCATATGTATTGATTAATCTGGCAGAAATTATATTTCTGACCACCTTTGGAATCACTATTTCCACACCTATAGATAGGGAAATTTCCTTTGAGCCATAACCTACAGCTTGGTGATAATGCAGAACTTTCAGCCTACTGAGACGTGTTCTAGATATTGTTTTATTACAAATCATTTGCCCTGGTGATTCATAAGAAGCATGACTCTGTGCTGCATCAATTTTGGATATTGTTACTCCTAGTATTAGTTTTATAGGATTTTCTCTGGAGAATTTATGTGCAAATAGTGATAGTATTTGTGTTTGGGTTAGTCTATTGTCCTGATCTAAGTAAGCCTTCACTAGTGCTCTTGTAATAAGATGTCATGCTTGTCTAATGTAGGATTTCACAGGAATCAAGTTTTTTCCCAATTTCAGAGAAAACAGTATTAACCTGTCCTGGAACAATATGACTTAGAACCAAACTTACAGCTTCTGAGGCAACTTTTAGGTACAAAGACTTGGTACTTTTAGATGTATCTGTCCATTGTAAAGTCAGCTGACATTTGAGTAGGTTTTCAAATTTCCCTTTCCCTAGGATCATCATTGCACAATTAAACATATCTTTATCAGTTTCATTTTCTTTTTCTCAATCAGATGAAGACTGTTGTCACCAACAAACATTTTTTTCATTTATTGTTTTATATATAAATCAAGCTATTACTTTTCCAGTTTTAATTGTTTTACATTTGTCATTTTGGGACCTTTTATAGCTCACCATGAAGTTTGGGTTTTGCTCATTGTTGAAGGCCATACAATGACCTACTATATCTGTAAACTTCTACATCATTTGGTCTCTGGTGGAGAGTTGTCTCCTTGTCAATCATGCACATCATCTTATTTTTATATTGTAGTAAAATTAATTATTACTATGGCCAAAACAATGAGTTAGTGAACCAACCCCTTTATAAGGATTGGTAAAGTAATACTTGTGACTATGAATCTACTTACAATTTCTATTAATTGTGCAATACTTCTCTCAATTTGGATTGTGATTAAATATTTGACATAGCATAGGTTTCTGACAAAGAATGAATGTGGTCTAAGAACTTAAAAATTTGAAATTGGTCATTTTCCTATTCTTGTCCAAAATATCCAAAATCTAAATACATGGTTAGATTCAGCATATAAAAAAAAAACCACAAGAATTCAATTTTTGATGAAATCAAACAAAGTTTATTTTGGACCATTTGGACCTCAATGTGGACCAATTTGATAACAGGTCCAAAAATCCCAAAACACAGTTAGATTCAGCACATCAAAGAACCCCATATATATTCAATTTTTGTTGAAATCAAACAAAGTTTAAATTTGGACCCCGATTTGAACCAACTTTTAAACTGGGCCAAAAATCCAAAATCTGAAAACATGTTTTGATTCAGCAAGTCAAAGAACCCCATGAATTGGACCTTAATGTGGACCAATTTGACAACAGGTCCAAACTTAAAAATATAATTACACAGATAGATTCGGCATATCAAAGAACCCATAATTAAATTTTGGATGAAATCAAACAAAGTAAAATTTTGGACCCTTTGGACCTCAATGTGGACAAATTTAGAAATTGGGCCTAAAATCCAAAATCTGAATACACGGTTAGATTCAGATTATTATAATGAACCCCAATAATTAAAGACTTTGAATTTAACCCCATTGAAATTGGTCAAGAAATGAGCAATTTATATAAAGTATTAGAAAAGTATGGTTTTTGGACCCTTTTCCATAAACGGTTAGGGCCATAACTCGAAAAATCAATCCCAACCTTCCTTTTTTGATATGAAAACTTGTGGTACAATTTCATAGATATCCATAGACTTATACTCAAGTTATCGTTGGGAAACCAGAAAATCCTATTTCTATAGCCTAACCCTTAATTCCTGAATGGTTTGGGCAATAACCCCAAAAATCAATCCCAACCTTTCTTTAGAGGTATGGAATCTTGTTACAATTTCATAGAGATCCATACACTTATACACATGCAAGTAAAATTTTTGTGGTTGAATAAAAAATATTTACTCTGATCTTGATAAGCCTTTTAAAAGCCACATGCAACTTTAATATGAAATATGACTTGGATCTAGACAGGCATTACAAAGTATAGACAGGAAACAAAACAGGGGACAAACATATGGACATGACTATTCCTATATACCTCTGTAAACAATGTATGCAAAAGGTATAAAAATACGTAAAAATTTATATACTATGGCAATAATGTGTAATATTGAATATTGATATTTACCCATATGATTATCCTCTACAATAAGGCTAATATGTTCATCAGTAATATTGAAGTTAAGGATTCTTTCAAATAATTCTGGAAAACAAGAATGTGTCCATAGTACACAGATGCCCCACTCGCACTATCATTTTCTATGTTCAGTGGACTGTGAAATTGGGGTCAAAACTCTAATTTGGCATTAAAATTAGAAAGATCATATCATCATGATCATAGGGAACATATGTACTAAGTTTCAAGTTGATTGTACTTCAACTTCATCAAAAACTACCTTGACCAAAAACTTTAACCTGAACTATCGTAGGTGGGGCATAAAAAAAAACCATATGATATATTTCTTGATTAAAGCTGTGTTAAGCAAGAATTTACAGAATACAGATGAAAAATTAGTTTCATTGATGTTAGCTTTGTTATTATATAAAGTCTAATTTTTTTTTTAACATGTATGCAATTATTGATGTTGGTGACTGAACTTACATTGTAGGCCACACAAAATAGGATGCATTCTTTTGGTAATTAGTTGTATCCAAAACCAAAAAATTAAAGATAAATAACAGATGATTCTAAATTTTACAATATTTCTGATATGGACTTAAAATTTATCTGGTCTAATTATTTATGTTAGCATATAGGGCTCAAAGGTTGTAAAAAAATAATGGTAAATCATACCTGCCAGCTGACCCCATTGGTCCCCCCCCCCCCCTGAATCCTACTTGTTGGTTCATGACCCATAAAGCACATCTGCAGGTAGCATTAGTTTCAAAAGTAGTACAAAGATGATAAAAAAATTCTTACCAATATCTGCTTCAGGAATAACTTTAAGAGGGCTTGATATGAAATACTCTCTGTGCCTGGTTGAACACTGTTTGCATATATATTCCTAAAATAATAAATATACATGTCATTTTATAAAATAAAGTTTGTATAAATAGTCATACACACGTATATGGGTATTACTAAATAATACTTGTATTTATGAAGTTATGCAGGAAAGAAAATGATAAAGCTTGTATATTTTTTATAATTCTATATATACAACACAGGGGCGTGATATTTAATCTTGTTATTCAATCAATTACTTATATATATATTTTTTTATTTGCATCATGTATATATGTATCATGTATACTCTTTATAAAACTAAAATAAAAGAAAAAGTTCTATTCTTATATCAATTACATTTTTTTTTTTTGTAACTTGTTACCTTTTTTTGAAATGATGCCTTACTGAGGGTAGGAATGCCCTTTACCGTCAGGCTTCAAACGGTCATTTTCAGCTACCGTTAGAGTCAAATTGGTTAAAATTTTATCATGATTCGTCAAAATATCTTTATCTGCAATTGGTTGCACCTGTCCTAAGTCGGGAATCTGATGTTCAGTAGTTGTCGTTTATTGATGTGGTTCATAAGTGTTTCTCGTTTCTCATTTTTTTTTTTAAATATATTTGACCGTTGGTTTTCCAGTTTGAATGGTTTTACACTAGTAATTTTTGGGGCCCTTTATAGCTTGCTGTTCGGTGTGAGCCAAGGCTGTGTGTTGAAACCGTACTTTGACCTATAATGGTTTACTTTTTATAAATTTTGACTTGGATGGAGAGTTGTCTCATTGGCACTCATACCACATCTTCTTATATCTATTATCATGATACATCAGACATTTCAAATAATTAACCGTTACTGTTATTTTTGGAAAGAATTTAACATGATTCGTCAAAATCAGTCGATTATTTTATCGTCATAAAGAAAGTGCACATTTTATCGTCATGCACCCAATATTACCGTTAACATCATTTGGCAAGATTTTTTACCGTTATTCGTCATGAAGGTACCCCCATTACAACCCTCTTTTCTGTACCACTGTCATAAATGTGTGCACATGCCCTATGCTGATTTTTCATTTGTTTACTTTTGAAAAAGTGTATTATAAATTGCCTTCATTCATTTAATGTATTGGAAAAACTTGCAATAATTCCAAAGGAAGGGGAGGGGGAATATGAGACATCTCTGCTAAGAGACAACTCTGACCAACTAATAAGTCAACTTGGACCAACTATTAAGTCAACTTGGACCGTCTGTAATATCAAACCAGACAAAGTTTTAAAAGAAAATAAAGTTTGACATGTAACTGCTATTGAGAAGGTAATTTCCATGCTGCAATGTCCATTTGTTACAATCTTATGTGATTATTCATAAAAATATGTACCAATATTTGATAACTCATATGATATTCATGAATGTGTGGCTGTTGTGAATCTTATTTACCATGGTACTGACCCATCATGAAAATAACCAAAAATAAAAACTTTCAAGAATTTGATCCACCAAAACAAAGTGTATTTTTACTGACAGTGTACTTCTATGTATGCAGATAATATCATTTTTTTTCCGTTGGTCAGTTGATGTTTCTAAATATGGCACAAAGTAGGAGAAATGGGTTGGAAAAATTCTTAAGCTCATTTTCTGTTAGAAATGGAATCAAAATCATTATTCCTCTTGATAACAGATACTTAAAATATCATACAAAAAATACACTGTACCAGTGGCAAACCCTTTTTTTTAAATGTGTGATGAGAGGCTGGTCCTGAATACTTCATACACATGATTTATGTGGTATAAAACTTCAAAAAGTAACAATGAGGGGAGGAAAAAAATTATAAATTAAAAAATTGACAAAAAAAATTAAAAAGGTATATAAGAAGTACCGGTATTACATATATATATATGGATTATATTAGTAAAAACGTGACACACATGAGCAATGCAATTTGTGATATAATAATTATTGTATTAGTAAAACTTTTTGAAAAATTGTTAAATCAAGACCTTTGGCCTGGGAGATGTTTGGTTCACTTTGGCTTTTCGCCAGACACTGTAGTCCACTTAAATGCAAATGCGTGTTCTTATTAAAATTTGAAATAGGTTTTATGATTGTGCAATCGTCATAATTTGCAGATTTCCCACAAGAAATATCAGTTAAATGTTAGAAGTCGCATTTCACAGTCTCATTCTCCATTACAGACAACTTCTGATAACTTTCTGTTTTCAATGAGGAGAGTGTAAATAAGGGGATTTAACTCATAGATCTCCTTGGACTGGGTTTTTTTTTACCTATTTAAGGAAGTTTTTGACAATTAGACATAAAATAAATGACAAAATATGTATAAAATGTATCATATCAAAATTTTATGTGATTCAGGTATTGAGTTAAGTAATTTTTTAGGGTTAACAGGTTTTAATTAGAATTAGAATATTTCAGAAATTTATCAAAATCTAGCAAAGTGAGATGTAAAATTCAATATCTTGCAATTATTTGCCAAAATTGGATTTTTGATATTTTTGACAATATCCATTGGTCTATTCATTGATGCTTATTTCATGAAAAAATAAGTGCCACTTTAGGAGATTGATGGGCTCAAACTTCTTTCAAATTTCAATGTGGCAAACACAGCCTTCTTTAATACCCCCAATGAATACCCGGTAATCATTTGGGACAAATCATTCCGGGGGCCTCGGTGGCCGAGTGGTCTAAGTAGTTACTACTGTAATCACTAGCCAGTCAACACTGAGGTTGTGAGTTCGATCCCCGCTCGTGCGGGTGCACTCGACTCCAATCTTAATTGACTAGGATTGTCAGTTTTCCTATCGAAGGTCGATGGTTTTCTCCGGGCACTCCTGCTTCCTCCACCAATAAAAACTGGCCGCCACGAAATAGCCCAAAAGCGGTGCTTAAAAGTGGCGTTAAAACACCAAAAATCAAAAATCAAAAATCAAATCATTCCTGGCATGGTTTATTTTTGTCTATCTATAAAAAAGAAGATGTGGTATGATTGCCAATGAGACAACTCTCCACAACAGATAAATGACACAGAGTTTAACAACTATAGGTCACCGTACGGCCTTCAACAATGAGCAAAGCACATACCGCACAGTCAGCTATAAAGGTCAATCTAGGTTATTTTTAGCAAATATATGTTTAAATTGCCAGTAAAAATGTTAAAAATTGGAATTTTTGGAGTTGCAACTTACAAATTTTTTCACTAGCATTTTAGTGATTTTCAGGCATTTATGCAAATGAATCTGTTTCTAAGAATAGAAATGATGGAACAAAGTCTTAGATATATAAGTTCCAACATGCCATTTGGACAAAATTTTGGATTTTGCATGGTTTTCTGGCAGACTAGCTCTTAGCATTAGCACCTTTTTTCTTTTATAAAATGCGTGACATTTTTTCAATGCACCCCTCTAGTTTATTATATACAGGCGTATGACGGAAATGTAGTCCTGCAGAGTTCTCGAAAACTGATGGTCCGAAGGTTTTACCCACCACCATATTCAAAGGACTGACTCTATTTTATTGTTTTGCAATAGAACATACATGTACATGTAATATATAGTGAGGATCAGCAAATTTTCATCAAGGACTCTATAATGAAAACCAAACGTAATATGTTGATATTTATATTTTCATGCAGGCAACATTGATTTATTCAAACATTTCTTAGATTTCTAACGTTATTCCGATGACCTTTGTATGTGATCATGTATGTTGAACAAAAAATATTGGACACTGTGACTCTGAAAAGAAACTATCTCTGAACTAAAGATATTTGTAAACAATTTTTATTGTAATGAGCATGGTCTTGACTAGAATAAAAACTAAATATAAATTATGAGTTATGCAGAACCAAATTGGTTTCATTTGGTGGGTCAGCTTTTCCGCCGAAGGAATGGACAATTTTCCCACTTGCAGCATGTTATCCCCATAATATATATATATAATATACAATTATAGCCTTTGTATGAGGTCGATGCAAGGATATATCGACCTGAAAGAAGTATATCGACAGAGGACGAAGTCCGAAGTCGATATACTTCTTTAGGTCGATATATCCTGTATCGACCTCATACAAAGGCTACAATTGTTATATTATTAATTCACAAATATTGTCAGTGCATAAGAATCTGTATTTTTTATGATTTTATCTTGACGGTAGTATATTAATTGTTTCTTTGACTTGTTCACCAAATCTGTTCTTTTCTAAATATTTAAAGATTCTTATAAGATGTAATAATTGATTTGGCCATGTTGAACGAAATATATGATGATTATTTATTCCAACATTAACAATATCATGAAATTTAAAAGGTATTTCATGAATAATATGCCAACAATTCAAAAACAATTGAAACATTTAACTAATGTTTTTGGTAGACTAAACAATTTAACAATTAAACATTGAATAAATTTCTAAAACACTTTGTTTTTCATTAATTCTTCTGAAAAAAGTTGTAATTGACAGTAATATTTGAACAGTTATTGAATACTGGAACTGGCATAGCTTTCTGGTTAATACTAGCAGTATCAACTGAGTTTGACTGTTTTGGTATACATCTTGGAACTTCAAGGGATTTCAATAAATCATCCATACCATCATCATGATGATCAGCTGCCAATTCAGGAATGATATCATTAATGAGGTTTTGAGTTTGGGAGTCGGACAATGGCTGTAAATTGAAAGAGCCAAATGAGGCAGTTGATATTGCTTCAGTTTCAACGGTCACACTTGTTTGTGAAAGACACAAATAATCAATATTTGACGACAAAGTGGCCGGTTTTGTAACTTTAGATGTTTTGCATAGTGTTTTTTCACTTAATGTCTCTGACATCACTTTTTTTGTTTTTTCACACGTTTTACCGCTATATGTCTTTAAGGATGCCTCTGATTTATGACCAGTGACACTCATAATGTGTCTACTGGGAATTTGTGCTTCATCCAAAATGTGGACAGTTGTAGCCCTACAAGAATGGTTGGTATACTCTCTTGAAAGATTAGCTGCCTTGCTTATCTCATTCATGTAGTTGCCGAGCTTGTTATGTCCGAGGGGAATGTTGTCATAATATATCCCCTCTTTAGCTGCTGATTTTGGCTGCTGAAAAAGTTTATTACACTTTGGATTGAGACGGCGGATATATTTTACAAACGACCGTACTGGACATCGGTCACTACCGGTACCTGAAAAGACAAATAAATTAAAATAAAAAAATATTGTCTATATTGAGAAACAAAAATGAGATATGCAAATAATATATTGATATTGATATACCAATGAAACAGAAAACTAAGTAAAAAATGATATAGGATTTGAGAGTAAAGACATGGTTTTTTTTTATCATAAGTTGCTATTGGTTTTTTTTTTATCTTTTATTTTGGCTGTTTTTAGTTTTCGTCGAATAACGAGATTGAATGTGCCTTTGGTATCTTCAGCTTCTCGTTTGCAATATCATTATAAATGTCTTTTTTTAGGTATTTTAATATAGTTTCTTCATAATTTTATAAATATTGGAGAAATGGCGAGTTGTGTACCTGCACTTGCAATATTTTTTTTTATTCAATTGGAAGTAGAAACCAAGCTTCCCACCTTGCGCTAAGACAAGAAGGTAGGTAAGTTCGCCCGAAGATATTGTTTTCCCCCTGGATCCATTGACAGCCTTTATCTTGAATAATTTCCTGATATACAAATCTTAAAAAACTTTTGGAGCTCATCAGGTAATGCCTGCCTCATATTAATTTAGACATAAAAATTTAATTACCTTTGATTTCATACATCCTACCATCAGAAGACTTTTCACTATCTGTCTGATGATTTTTTGTTAGTTCATCATGGGTTTTATAAACATAAAGTGTACCCTCTGGATCTGGTTGAACTGCAAAGTCCTGTCTTGTCAAGGTAGCCAGGTTCTCCCTGCCTCTACGACCGAAATGAATCATTATGTCCACAAATACCTGAAATTAAAGGATATTGTATGTATATCAATATCAATAAAATACATGTGATATAATATTAAATTGTAATTTTCAAATTGTTATATAAAACATGTCGCAAGAAAATTACTGGTTACTGGTCCATTTGATCAATTTTAAGTTTAACCGGTCCATTTGATTAATTTTAAGTTTAATAAAATTCACCTGTTCATACTTTTCTAGCACATATTTTACAAATTTTGAATGAAAATGTAAGATATCTTCATTTCATTTTTTGTTATATATACCTTGTACTGGAGCATTTTTGGACTTTCCAAATCTGTACAGAAAAACATGTACATCTTTTCCATATCAACATCAGCAATTGCTGGATAGTGCTCCACAGCTGCCAGACCAAGTCTTTTTAGCTCCTTTGTCATACCGGTACATTGATATGCTTTTTTTGACTTCTTGAAATTGTCACCTTTGAGTATGTCAATATCCCTTGTTTTGGACAAGTGACGTTGCAAACCTTGACGGTACGACTGCATGGTTGACTTTTTGTACATATCACCATTTTTGTTGCGCATTTCCATATAAAATTTAGCCAAAACGTCGTCCAATTGTTCATCTTCATAAGATTCAAAGTCGAGTGGTAGGCTCTTCTCCGTAAAATATTCACGAAAACTATTAAGAGCTGTGTTGGTTTGCCTCTTAGTATTTTTTGCATCCACATTTTCTAATAGATTTTCCCTATCTTCGTCCTCGAGGGATGCAAATCTTCGTTTTGTGGCCATTTAGCTAACGTCTGCTTGTTGTGATTGTACCGGAAGTAATGCAGAAAAGCATTTGATTGGTTGTTGAGAATGCGTCATTAAGTATATTGATTTTTAGATTTCTATTTTTAGATTTTTTAAAAATAACCGTGCAATATGCTTTTTGCTGTGCAATATGCTTTTTGCTATCCGCCGTTTTCTATCTACCTTCGAAAATATAGTTTAACATGTGACTATCCCTAAACGAATCAAATTAGTTAAAATATACGAATTAATAATAATATATAATATATCCCCATCGTTCATCAACAACATCAAACTGGAAGTACATTCTTTCATGGATATCGCTGTGTAGAACCAACTTAGTATTGTATCCCTAGTACAATACATAATTTTAAGTATGTTTTACCATTGTAACACTGAATTTTAAAAGTTGGTTCTATAATATCATTAAAACTATCTGATGGTTCACTTGGCATTCAAAAGCCACAATAAATCTAAAATTAAAACTATATGGTGGTTCACTCTGCATTAAAAGCCACAATAAATCCATGGTTTAAATATATGTTAAAAGTTTAAAATTTGTATCCCCCTTATTTTACTGGTATGACACATATGTACAACTAGAATGTACAATTTGTTTCAGAATTTTTTGTTTACCTGGAGTACATATGTATATGGGAAAATGATGTGAAGGCAATTAATTAATGATTTGTATAATGAGACTTTGAAAAAGGGTAGGTACATGTAACTAAACATGCTATAGAAAAACCATAAGCACACGTTTTCTATATTGACCTATTGAAAGAAAAGGAAAAAATATGGCAAAAAAGTTGTAAACAGTCCTGTTTAAACTAACTTAATTCTTGATATTTTAATGTGGCTCTTTATTCCAGGCTTGTGACTGGCAAGTTGTACTGTATTCATAATAATAAGCACCTTGGTTTTATTTAGAAATTAAAAATGGGGTATCTTATATCAATGAAAATGATAAAAGACGTAAATATTGGTCTGCTCTAGATGATTGTAAAGATTATTTTTAAAATAGATTTGCTGCATAATGAGGTTATATTATTTAATCACAAAATTTGTAGGCAAATCTAAGAGTTCTATCATGATTGTGGGTGTTATGGTGCATGAAAATTGGTGAATACAGTATTACTTGGCTGCATTACCCACCTCCCTCCTCAATTTTTTTTCTTTTCTTTTTCTTTCATTTTTTTTTTAATTTTCTTTTCTTTTTTCTCTCTTTTCTTTTCTTTAATTTTCTTTCTCTCTTCTTTTCTTTTTTTTTAATTTTCTTTCTTTTTTTTTTTCTTTTTTTTTTTTCTTTTCATTTTGTTTTCCTTTTTTTGTTCTTTCCTTTTTTCTATTCATTACATTTATGTACACAAAATAATGCATGTGCTTGAAACTTTTTTCTTTCTTATATAAATATATATATATATATACATGTATGTACAGTCTTCTTAAACTTGTAGAAGATTTTGAACAATTGTTTTTAGAATCCCAATCTTTCAGTAGTTGTTTTGTTTGTTGATGCAGTGCATTTTTCGTCTTCATTTGGTTATATTTTCCAAGCAGTTTAAATCCAATAATCATCATTGCTCTCTCATACTGTTCAGTAAAAGACATGTTTCCCGGATTTTCCGTTGCAAGTCAAACTTTTAACTTCTTCCGGTTCCTAGAATTGTATCAACCAGTGTTGTTATTTTTCTGGAAAAAATGATTTATTGATTTATAACAATAAAGAAGACTAATGATTTGTATATCAAACATAAGCTTTTATTTTATATATTGTATTGTTCAATGTTGATCATCTGCATATGGAATCATTTATATTGGGATATTACGACCAAAAGGCTAGTTTAGCCAGTGCATTCTCAGATAGTAGCCTGGAAACTGACCAGACCAATTTAACAAAAAAAATGTTTTGGAGCAATACTTCATTCCAAACCCAATTCACATGCAGCTGTGCTTTTGTGTACATGTACTTTTATATAAGAGCACACATGGGCACTCAACTAGGATGTAATGGGGCATGCAGGTATTTTCTTGCAATCTCTTGAATAAACTGTTATCACAGAGATATGTCTCGCCTTTTTGTAATTTTGATAATGCAAATGTTGAAATTAAAATAGCAATACTTTAACATGTAAGTTGTGCAAATATTCAAAGTCATTAAACCATGACTGAAGGTACATGGCTAAAAAATCTCCATGGAAATGAGATGTGCCAATGCTAATAGTAATACAACTGCATACCAAATACCATTGACTTATTATAAGTCGTTCCCTTTAAACAAACCTAAACAAACATTAACTTGTAAACTATGTAAAAGTTTCAAAGTCAATGAACCATGATCAGGGGTGGGGCTATATAATCTCCATGGAAACGATACTTGCAAATGCCAATAAATTTGCATACCAAATATCATTGACTTAACATTAGCAGTTCATCTTAAACTGATCTAATCACAAACTAATACATGTAAACTAAGCAAAAGTTTCAAAGTAAATAGACCATGACTGAGGGGGCGGTGCCAAATATTCTCCATGGAAATGAGATGTGCTAATGCTTATACAACTGAACACCAACTAACATTGGCCTACCACTAATGGTTCCCCTTGAACTAACCTAATCACAAACTAATACATGTTAACTTAGCAAAATTTTCAAAGTCTATAGACCATGACAAAGGGGGCGGAGCCAAATAATCTCCATGGAAATGAGATATGCCAATGCTTATACAACTGCATACCAAATATCATTGACCTACCACTAGTGGTTCCCCATAAATTGACCTAATCACCTAATCACAAACTAATACATGTAAACTATGAAAAGTTTCAAAGTCATTAGACCTTGACTGAGGGGGCGAGGCCAAATAATCTCCATGGTAATGAGATGTGCCAATGCTAATACAACTGCATACCAAATATCATTGACCTACCACTAGTGGTTCACCATGAACTAGACCTTATCACAAACTAATACATTGTTGACGCCACAGCCACCGCCGACGCCGGAAACAGCATACCTATGTTTCGCTTTTTTACTCCGTCAAGGCGAGACAAAAATACATAAACATTTAGAATTAGTAAAAATTGGGGGTACTTTTGTTGTGGTTAAAAGTATCCCCATCTTTCCTTAAAATACATTAAGGGAAAAACCATTTAACTTCAAAGGGGGGGTTATGGTTTTTGCCTAAAAACATATTCTGATCCTCAATTTGATGAAAAAAAATATTGTGGTCAAGCAGATGACAAAAAAAAATATTCTGAATCCAAATTTCCCCCATACCTTAACGTGTTAAATTTTGAAAAAAATTATTTGATTGATCAGATAGCGTCAAAATACTAAAAAAACAAGAAGACAGCAATATTCAAACAGGAAACCAATAAGTCGAGTAATGTTTTGGTATTTAATACTGGGTACTACAGAGCGATACTTGAATACTCGATGACATCCCTACTATGTACAGATATATATTTACCTGTTTTTGTACATATGTTTAATGTGGATTCAGTTTCTTCAGGTTCCTGACAATCTTTCCAGCCAAAAGGATCCAAATTTTCATCTACATAATAAAAAAAAAAACTTAGGCCTAATAAAAATATATTCATAGTTCCAGTTACATCCTCCAAAAAAATTGGGTCTGTAGGTCAACTTTGTTTTTTTTTTTTTTTGAATGTCAAAATCTGGCAAAAAATCTTGTGTTCACTGAGTCTGATTCTGGTAATGTACACGCCCCTCCTGGAAGTTTGCCATTTTCGATGTGTTTGGTTGTAAAATAAAAAGACATGTTACAATTTTGTTGCATTCTGTTAAGAAATTGTTGCATTTTTAGCCGTAGTGGATACTTTTATTGGAAATTCATATGACAGAAGTCTGTGAATTTAATTTTAGAAATTCACATTCCATAAAATGGGATCGTTCAAAATTTATTTAACAGAATTAAAAAAAAAAGTACTAGGGTCGGTCTGGTAACCAGAACCACATATATATTTTTATTTTGCCTTAATTCTAACGGCAATCATGGCAATTGATCATATCTTAATTCAGGTAGGTTTTGAAAATTAGTATCAAAATGAAGGCAATAGTATGTGATTTAAAAAGAATTTTTGTTTCTGTTTGTTGTTAACATATAGTTTAATTTTTATGCCAGCACCAAAGTGGAGGGGGCATTAAGTGTTACCCTTGTACGTCTGTATGTACGTCCCAAAAGTGGGTATCGTTCTTAACTTTAGTTTGCCTCAACCAACTGTTTTGAAACTTATACACAATTACCACAAAACTCTGATCAGCTTTGAATTTAAGTGGCATCACTTTTACTGTTCAAAAGTTATGCCCCTTTACAAATGGAAAAATTGCTGAATTTTTCATTTCTGTCTTTGAACTTAAGTGTGCCTCAACCAAATGTTAGTAGACTTATCCCAATGCTTATTACCGCAAAACTCAGATCAATTTCTAATTTGGGTGACATCACTTTTACTGTTTGTCCCTTTATAATGTTTTATGCAACCAGGGGCATCATCTTCTCCATTTATTTATTTTATTGCAAATTAGAACTATGAAAAAATAACAAGGATTTTAAGATTTTCAAACAATATGTAATAAAATTATGAAAAGATAAGTAGGGGTGAAAGCAGGCAAAATTGTAACGGCACTTCATGGATAAAACGAGAGGATTCCGATTATCTGACAAAAAGTTAAAAAAAAAAAAAAAAAAGAGCGAACATACTTTATTGATGTGTTTACGACACTTGGACAAAGACCATAACCATATATCCCCTGTGGTGCACGGTAGACAAAAAGAACTTCTGACTAAACTCTTTAAAACTTTCAAGCCTTATGCACATTACATTCCTATCAATTTTTATTTTAAGATGAAAATAAATTTGTTTTTAAGAGAGGAATTATATACTTACTAATATATAGCCGTATCAGACCACCAAGTTTTACTCTCCATCCTTGAAAACAGTCACTGCAATAACCTAAAAAAGGAATTAAAATTAACAAATTATATATTTTACAAAAGTGTTAAATTGTTAGCCAAAAAATTAGTTTTCCAACTTAAGATTAAGCATAGCATTAAAACCAGTTTAATATCTATTAAAGCCGGAAATACAAAACATGTTTTGATTTTGTTTCAACATTTTTTTTTTTCAATAATCTATGAGTTATCTCCCATTGAATGACACATTCTTGCTGTTTGTTGTACTAGTCTCCCCCCTGAAGATGAAATCTATCTCAGAATTTACTTTTCAAATGTTATAACATTTTATTCATGTTACTAGAAACCATATACATGTATCAAACTAATGAAATAACTCTTTCTTGGTAGTTTGAATGTGGAAAATAAAAAATAAATGTTTGATCTGTAAAACTTTAACCTTAAAATTATCTTAGTGAAAACTGTGAAAAAAAGTTTATTTATTACATCTGTTGCAATGAAGTACTGTGATTTCCAAGTTAAATAAAAATTGATGAAAATTTCACTTCTCTGATTTTATATGCAACAATGAGTGTTGTCAAAAGATAACAAAACTAATCAAAGAATTAAAATATAGAAAAATATTCAACTTATGACCAAACAACAATAATAATTTACTCATACCTACATACATTTGTGAATTAGTGTATTGTTCCTTCAATTGATGAATATTTTTTTTTATATTTGAATTTCAAAATTTTGCTGTTGATTCTTCGTATGTACAATTACTTCAAAGTTTGACAAAGTTATTGATGTTTGAAAACTTTTTAACCTGATAATACTGAACCCTAAATTTTGAAGCCTATAGCAAAGTAATGTGAACTGCTATGCCTGGCTTCTGCAACAAAATGTCACATGTAAAATAACAAAATTCAAAGGCGTTTACATAATCTTTAATCAACAAGTTTATAAATCTATGCAATGGTTCTTACCTTAAAAGTCGGATTCAATGATCATTCTAAACTTCAATCCATAATGACAAGCAGTAATTAATGCTAACCTGAAAGTAAAATGCTTAGGTCAATCAAAATAGTTCAAACAGAGGCTCTTTAGAGCCTGTGTTGCTCAACATCATCTTCAACAATAACCACTTCTTGATTAAAATCATCACGAAAGGGCAATAACTCTATAAAGTGTTACTTGACACATTCAGTCACGTTGACATATTTTAGATCTTGTCCTGGTGGTAATTTTTTCTAGATAATAGGCAAAAACTAAAAAAACATGGTAAAAATCATCTTTAAACATCAATAACTCCATGAACAGGTCGACTAAAGATTTAATCTTGAAATTTTATTGTCTGGATTTATAAATTAAATTATTTTTATTCCCCCAAGTATTATGTTGCCTGGTCACTACTGTCAGTTCCAACTTGTTTTGCTGCCATGCTGCCCTATCTGAAGTTATAGGGAGTCATGCTGTGTTCCTTTGAATTGACAGGTGTGTCACTGCCTTTGAAGTTTGCTTCTCATGAATAGCTAATAAACTTTTTAGGCAACAAACAGGTAAATTTTAAACAGATGAGATGACTCTCAAAAAAAACCAATAAAACAATTAATCTACAAATTGCACCGATTGTAAGCTTACATAATTTTACTTCTTTCAGTTTTTCTTTCATCACAGAGTACTAGAATGTCCTACCACAGAGTAGGTAACCTATCAAAAAGTTCTATACTCTGGTAGCCATCATCATTGGTCAATTGCTCTTTTTGACTATATATCATTAACTTATTTTCATTTTATTCCTGTATTTCAATCAGTAATGAAGACGTTTTTTTTATATAATCATTATTTCCAAATGTTAAGAGACTATTTGCTGTTATAATTAATTCAGAAATTAATGTGATGTTTTATATTTCTCTCTGGGCTCCTGTCTATCTGTTATACATATTCAAATTATTTTAATATCTATCAGACAACTATTAATAAATAAAAAAAAAAAATACTTTAACTTTCCGATGCATATGGTCCGAGTACACAGTTATTTCGTAGTGCATTTCTTTTAGACAATAAATGGAAATAAAAAAAATCCCACCTGCGCTTTCTCAATAATATTTTTACAGTGTGTTGTACTACTTTTGGGACAAATCATATCAAAATTATAGAAAACTTCATCAGCTCCAACTCAAAATATGGATAATTTTATGTTAAGGGGGTCTTGAAATCTTTTGACAGCTTCCGAAATGCTAATTTTTAACCTTTTCCAGCTGGACCAAATCACTACTTTATTTTAAAATTCATGAATCGAATTTTTTTACAGTGTAATTTTATCCCCCTACTTGCTATTTGAGGCATAAAACATGAAGAAATAAATTTGGAAGGGGTATAAAAAAAAATTGGCAAGTAACACACTGTCCAGACTAGGGACTATATTCGTGGACAACGAAAATCAAAGAACGATAACTGTGTACTCGGACCTAATAGGATAGAAAAAATTGACCAATCTTAATAAAACTTGGTATGACCTATGCTTAATAAATTATGAGACTGCTTACAAAGTTTCATGGCAATAGGATTCATATTATAGACAGTATGATAAATTCTATATTCAACATTGCTTGTTAAAATTTGACATTAAAATTGAAAAATTTCAACTATCAACATTTGGGGCTTTAAAAATCAAAATATTGCAAAAAAATACTTTTTAAATGCCTTTATATATAATATATCATGTATTGAAAGCAATAAAAAACTCATTTGATTTATCAAACTTAGCATAATTATTCCAAAGTCAAATTTATATGAGCCTGTGCCTAAAAATGGAGGTTTTCCAATGAAGGGGGTGCTTACATGAAGATGTAATATTTTCCAGCAATTTTAAATTTGTGAAGTTTTTTGGTTATAAAGAATCCTTATGTATGTATTTAATGTACTTTAAATGGAAAGAAAAATTACAAATAGCTTATCATATTAGTTTAAAAGGGTCTTAGGCCAAGTAACACTGAAAATAATTAAGGGTCAATTTAGGCCGTAGTACATGTTTACATTAAAAAATGCATACTGAAGCTATAGAAAATAAACATTTGTGTCTTTTTCATCATTTCTATACTCAGGTGACATGATACAATAATTCTGAGCACAAAAAGACTCTTGCATTCAACTTTTTTTGCAGACAGTATGGTCTGATACAAAGATTTTTCACTTTTTAGTGAAAAACTTGCATGCAATTTTAGTCTCAACAGGCTTATATTTGAATCACTTTCTATCCTACAGAAGAAAAGAAAGATATTATGTGAAATGAAACAGGTACAAAAGACATTGTAAAGTGTTTTTTATACAAATTTAGTGAGGTCTTTATTATGGACTTCAACTTTTATGTACCAAGCTCCTCACATTTAACTTGATCCAAACAGGGCGTTAGACGAGGGTCATTTATACAACACATTTTGCACATATTGTCTGAGATAATCTTCTTTTCTGTAGATTCAGAGTCCACAAATGAGTAAAACAACTGGATTAAAGCATAGCAACACAAATATTGACAAATGAAAACCTGTCAGACAGAAAGTCAGAATGCCACTTTAGCATCAAAATTGAAAAAGCTATGAAATGCTTATTTTGACCATATAATGCCAAAATTGGTCATTTTTGCAGAATTTCTATCAAATAAAAGTTTAAATCCTTTAGTTTCATGCTATTTGACAAATTGACACCATTAAATCATTCAGGGAAGTTGCCAAAGTACAAATTCTATATTTACTGATTTCACCTCTTAGGTCCGAGTACACAGTTATTTCGTAGTGCATTTCTTTTAGACAATAAATGGAAATAAAAAAAATCCCACCTGCGCTTTCTCAATAATATTTTTACAGTGTGTTGTACTACTTTTGGGACAAATTATATCAAAATTATAGAAAACTTCATCAGCTCTAACTCAAAATATGGATAATTTTATGTTAAGGGGGTCTTGAAATCTTTTGACAGCTTCCGAAATGCTAATTTTTAACCTTTTCCAGCTGGACCAAATCACTACTTTATTTTAAAATTCATGAATCGAATTTTTTTACAGTGTAATTTTATCCCCCTACTTGCTATTTGAGGCATAAAACATGAAGAAATAAATTTGGAAGGGGTATAAAAAAAATTGGCAAGTAACACACTGTCCACACTAGGGACTATATTCGTGGACAACGAAAATCAAAGGACGATAACTGTGTACTCGGACCATATGTTACCTGTCCTGACGTAAATATCCTGGGGCTGGTATCTGAAACAAAAACAAAATAAGTTCAAAAATATTGAACCAAATATAAAACTTAAAAAATTTGCTACTTTAATTTTTCTTTTCTTTCAAAATATCTATAAAGAAAAACTGGCATTAATGGCAGCCATCATCATTGCTCAATTGCTCTTTTTTACTATATATCATTAACTTATTTTCATTTTAAATCTATATTTCAATCAGTAATGAAGACGGTTTAATGATATAATCATTATTTCCGAAATTAATGTGTGTGTCAAATTATCAGAAGTTGGTGGCTAACCAAAACAATCTGATGTATACATTTTGAACAGAAATGATTAAAATTCAACTGAATTTCAAACAATCTAAATCAGGTCATATTTTCCCCAATTACTTATAGAAAAATGCAGATGAATATGTAAATTTCCAGGGAAAAACGGATTTTAATGACCTCACAAATATGAACATAGTTTTAAGTACAATTATATTGCTTGCATATTATTGTGGATTTCTTTATTTTCTTGGGCACCAATTTATTTTATATTAAGGAACAATTGTATTTTTGTGGGTACTTCATTTCATGGTTTTGCCAAAGTCTGCATACAAAAATTAAGACTTTACAATGACATCCATGTAACCAATTCAAATCTTTAGAACATTTAGTCAAGAAAAAAAACAACATATTTACCTCTTACAACTTTAAGCCTTGAGCACATTTTATTTCCTTTAAACTTATTTTATAAAAATAAAAGGAGTAGGCCTGGTAAGACCCCTTTTTGGCCCCAAAATATAGCATTTTTACAAATTTGTTTAAATGTAAACTTTTAGCTATTTATTGCAAAGAAGAATACTTCTGTTCCATTAATATGGGCTGATTTTGACAATACAATGCACATGCATGAAGTAATAACATCAGAAATTCATGCAATATTACTGAAATCTTCACAATTTTAGCATTTGTGCTAATTTTACGGTGGTTTTGTCTAAAATTGAAGTGGCCGCATTTGTGTTCTGTCTTAATATTTAAATATATGTTGTATTTGATGATAATACATTACATATATAAAGGTTGAGACTGAACACGAATGCGGCCACTTTCATTTTAGACAAAAACCATCTGAAAAGTGACATTTTATGGATTATTTGATAGATTTTTCGTATTTAAGCCTCTATTTGAGCGTCTTTTATGACCAAATCAGTCCAAATCTTTTACATACACTAATTGAATCGACTGAAGTAGACACTTGCGTGTTTAAAAAATGTCAAAAATCTTTCATTAGATGTACTTCATTATTAGGCCAAAACGAACCCTTACCAGACCTTCTCCTTTGTTTAAATAGAGGAATTATATACCTACTTGTATATTAGAAATATTATACCACCAAGTCTTACTCCCCATTCATGAAAACATTGGCACTAATATAACCTAAAAAGGAATTAGAATTGACACAAATTATATATTTTACAAATCTGTTAAATTGCCAACCTAAATTTTTTTTTAAATTCTGTATTCTAATTGCATAATAGTGAGTTATCTCCCACTGAAAGAAACATTCTTGCTTTTTATTGTACTAGTCTCCCCTTGAAGGATAAAATTCTATCTCAGGATTTACTTTTCACGTTATAAAATTTTATTTGTGTACCTGGAAAACATTTGTTAACCTGATAAATTATCTATTTCTGTGTTGTAAATGTGCAAAATAAGAAAAATGTGTGTTGCCTTATGTACTTTATCACATTTTTCTAGATAATGTACAGAAATTGGTTGGCTTAAATATACTTGCGTTATTTCTTTCATGTCATGGCCTCAGACTTGGGTGAAGATTAATGTAATAATTAATCTTCCTTGGAGCTTCAATATAGAAAGAAAAAACTGGCATTAATGGCAGCGAACATCATTGGTCAATTGCCCTTTTAGACTATATATCATTCATTATTTTCATTTTAAATAGTAATGAAGACAGTTAAATGATATAATAATTATTTCCAAAATAAATGTGTGCTTCGAATTATCAGAAAATGGTGGCTAAGTTAACCAAAACAATCTGATGTGTACATTTTGAACAGAAAACAATCTAAATCAAGCCATATTTTCCCAATTACATTTTTTACTTAAAAAAAAAAATGCAGATAAATATGTATATATCCAAATTGTCAATGTTAAGCAACTATTTGTTGTAATAATTATTTCAGAAATTAATGTGATGCATGTTTTATGTCAAATCCTAAATTGGGGTATAAGTATATTTAATATTATAATACATTCTTATTAAAATATATTTCATAAGAGTATAAATTTGGCAAAGAAATTTTGGACCATTTTGTTATGAAATTTCAAGCAGTTTTTCCAGGAGAAAACTGATTTTAAATACCTAACAAATATTATCATAGTTTAAAGTACAATTGTAATAACCAAATACTTACATGTTATTTATCTCCAATTTTCAATGAAATAATCTTCATCTTCTGCGACTGAAACTTGGTAAGGCCTGCTACTTTAAGCATCTTGTCCTGGTCTTCGCCAATGGCTCCATTTTCGGGGTCTTTGCTGTAAACATCTTCTTCATAGTATCTGAAACAAAGACAAAATTATTTATAGACAGATGCTGATAAACTCAAATAAAATTTACATATATTCAACAGTGAGCAAAAAAAAAAAGACAGTTCAAAATTATCAAACCAAATATAAAACTTTTAATAAAGTTTGCTTATTTAAAAAATTTAACTTTTTTCAAAATATTTAGAAAGAAAAAACTGGCATTAATGGCAGCCATCATCATTGGTCAATTGCTCTTTTTGACTTTATATCATTAACTATTTTCATTTTAAATCTTTATTTTAATCAGTAATAAAACGGTTTAATGATATAATCATTATTTTTCGAAATTAATGTGTGCGTCAAATGATCACAAGTTGGTGGCTATTCAAAACAATCTGATGTATACACTTGAACAGAAATGATTAAAATTCAACTGAATTTCAAACAATATAAATCAGGTCATATTTTCCCAATTACTTGTAAAAAAATGCAGATAAATATGTAAATTTCCAGGAAAAAACTGATTTTAATGACCTAACAAATATGAACATAGTCTTAAGTACAATTGTATAACCAAATACTTACATACTACTCATTTCCAATCTTCAATGAAACAATCTTCATGTTCTGTGACTGACTGGAACTTGGTAAGGCCTGCTACTGTAATAGAACTAAAATTATAATTAGACTAAAATTAAATATACTTTCCTTTAATTTTCTTGTCCTGGTCTTCGTCAATGGCTCCATTTTCGGGGTCTTTGCTGTAAACATCTTCTTCATAGTATCTGAAACAAAGACAAAATTATTTATAGACAGATGCTGATAAACTCAAATAAAATTTACATATAATATTCAACAGTGAGCAAAAAAAAAAAGACAGTTCAAAAATATCAAACCAAATATAAAACTTTTAATAAAGTTTGCTTATTTAAAAAATAAAACTTGTTTCAAAATATTTAGAAAGAAAAAACTGGCATTAATGGCAGCCAACATCATTGGTCAATTGCTCTTTTTGACTATATATCATTAACTATTTTCATTTTAAATCTTTATTTAAATCAGTAATGAAGACGGTTTAATGATATAATCATTATTTTCGAAATTAATGTGTGCGTCAAATTATCACAAATTGGTGGCTATTCAAAACAATCTGATGTAGACACTTGAACAGAAATGATTAAAATTTAACTGAATTTCAAACAATCTAAATCAGGTCATATTTTCCCAATTATTTATAGAAAAATGCAGATGAATATGTAAATTTCCAGGGAAAAACTGATTTTAATGACCTAACAAATATGAACATAGTTTTAAGTACAATTGTATAACCAAATACTTACATGCTACTCATTTCCAATCTCCAATGAAACAATCTTCATGTTCTGTGACTGACTGGAACTTGGTAAGGCCTGCTACTGTAATAGAACTAAAATTATAATTAGACTGAAATTAAATATACTTTCCTTTAATTTTCTTGTCCTGATCCTCGTCAATGGCTCCATTTTCGGAGTCTTTGCTGTAAACATCTTCTTCATAGAACTGAAACAAAAACAAAATTATTTATAGACAGATGCTGATAAACTCAAATAAAATTTACATATATTCAACAGTGAGCAAAAAAAAAAAGACAGTTCAAAAATATCAAACCAAATATAAAACTTTTAATAAAGTTTGCTTATTTAAAAAATAAAACTTGTTTCAAAATATTTAGAAAGAAAAAACTGGCATTAATGGCAGCCAACATCATTGGTCAATTGCTCTTTTTGACTATATATCATTAACTATTTTCATTTTAAATCTTTATTTAAATCAGTAATGAAGACGGTTTAATGATATAATCATTATTTTCGAAATTAATGTGTGCGTCAAATTATCACAAATTGGTGGCTATTCAAAACAATCTGATGTAGACACTTGAACAGAAATGATTAAAATTTAACTGAATTTCAAACAATCTAAATCAGGTCATATTTTCCCAATTATTTATAGAAAAATGCAGATGAATATGTAAATTTCCAGGGAAAAACTGATTTTAATGACCTAACAAATATGAACATAGTTTTAAGTACAATTGTATAACCAAATACTTACATACTACTCGTTTCCAATCTCCAATGAAACAATCTTCATGTTCTGTGACTGACTGGAACTTGGTAAGGCCTGCTACTGTAATAGAACTAAAATTATAATTAGACTAAAATTAAATATACTTTCCTTTAATTTTCTTGTCCTGATCCTCGTCAATGGCTCCATTTTCGGGGTCTCTGCTGTAAACATCTTCTTCATAGAACTGAAACAAAAACAAAATTATTTATAGACAGATGCTGATAAACTCAAATAAAATTTACATATATTCAACAGTGAGCAAAAAAAAAAAGACAGTTCAAAAATATCAAACCAAATATAAAACTTTTAATAAAGTTTGCTTATTTAAAAAATAAAACTTGTTTCAAAATATTTAGAAAGAAAAAACTGGCATTAATGGCAGCCAACATCATTGGTCAATTGCTCTTTTTGACTATATATCATTAACTATTTTCATTTTAAATCTTTATTTAAATCAGTAATGAAGACGGTTTAATGATATAATCATTATTTTCGAAATTAATGTGTGCGTCAAATTATCACAAATTGGTGGCTATTCAAAACAATCTGATGTAGACACTTGAACAGAAATGATTAAAATTTAACTGAATTTCAAACAATCTAAATCAGGTCATATTTTCCCAATTATTTATAGAAAAATGCAGATGAATATGTAAATTTCCAGGGAAAAACTGATTTTAATGACCTAACAAATATGAACATAGTTTTAAGTACAATTGTATAACCAAATACTTACATGCTACTCATTTCCAATCTCCAATGAAACAATCTTCATGTTCTGTGACTGACTGGAACTTGGTAAGGCCTGCTACTGTAATAGAACTAAAATTATAATTAGACTGAAATTAAATATACTTTCCTTTAATTTTCTTGTCCTGATCCTCGTCAATGGCTCCATTTTCGGAGTCTTTGCTGTAAACATCTTCTTCATAGAACTGAAACAAAAACAAAATTATTTATAGACAGATGCTGATAAACTCAAATAAAATTTACATATATTCAACAGTGAGCAAAAAAAAAAAGACAGTTCAAAAATATCAAACCAAATATAAAACTTTTAATAAAGTTTGCTTATTTAAAAAATAAAACTTGTTTCAAAATATTTAGAAAGAAAAAACTGGCATTAATGGCAGCCAACATCATTGGTCAATTGCTCTTTTTGACTATATATCATTAACTATTTTCATTTTAAATCTTTATTTAAATCAGTAATGAAGACGGTTTAATGATATAATCATTATTTTCGAAATTAATGTGTGCGTCAAATTATCACAAATTGGTGGCTATTCAAAACAATCTGATGTAGACACTTGAACAGAAATGATTAAAATTTAACTGAATTTCAAACAATCTAAATCAGGTCATATTTTCCCAATTATTTATAGAAAAATGCAGATGAATATGTAAATTTCCAGGGAAAAACTGATTTTAATGACCTAACAAATATGAACATAGTTTTAAGTACAATTGTATAACCAAATACTTACATACTACTCGTTTCCAATCTCCAATGAAACAATCTTCATGTTCTGTGACTGACTGGAACTTGGTAAGGCCTGCTACTGTAATAGAACTAAAATTATAATTAGACTAAAATTAAATATACTTTCCTTTAATTTTCTTGTCCTGGTCTTCGTCAATGGCTCCATTTTCGGGGTCTTTGCTGTAAACATCTTCTTCATAGTATCTGAAACAAAGACAAAATTATTTATAGACAGATGCTGATAAACTCAAATAAAATTTACATATAATATTCAACAGTGAGCAAAAAAAAAAAGACAGTTCAAAAATATCAAACCAAATATAAAACTTTTAATAAAGTTTGCTTATTTAAAAAATAAAACTTGTTTCAAAATATTTAGAAAGAAAAAACTGGCATTAATGGCAGCCAACATCATTGGTCAATTGCTCTTTTTGACTATATATCATTAACTATTTTCATTTTAAATCTTTATTTAAATCAGTAATGAAGACGGTTTAATGATATAATCATTATTTTCGAAATTAATGTGTGCGTCAAATTATCACAAATTGGTGGCTATTCAAAACAATCTGATGTAGACACTTGAACAGAAATGATTAAAATTTAACTGAATTTCAAACAATCTAAATCAGGTCATATTTTCCCAATTATTTATAGAAAAATGCAGATGAATATGTAAATTTCCAGGGAAAAACTGATTTTAATGACCTAACAAATATGAACATAGTTTTAAGTACAATTGTATAACCAAATACTTACATGCTACTCATTTCCAATCTCCAATGAAACAATCTTCATGTTCTGTGACTGACTGGAACTTGGTAAGGCCTGCTACTGTAATAGAACTAAAATTATAATTAGACTAAAATTAAATATACTTTCCTTTAATTTTCTTGTCCTGATCCTCGTCAATGGCTCCATTTTCGGGGTCTCTGCTGTAAACATCTTCTTCATAGAACTGAAACAAAAACAAAATTATTTATAGACAGATGCTGATAAACTCAAATAAAATTTACATATATTCAACAGTGAGCAAAAAAAAAAAGACAGTTCAAAAATATCAAACCAAATATAAAACTTTTAATAAAGTTTGCTTATTTAAAAAATAAAACTTGTTTCAAAATATTTAGAAAGAAAAAACTGGCATTAATGGCAGCCAACATCATTGGTCAATTGCTCTTTTTGACTATATATCATTAACTATTTTCATTTTAAATCTTTATTTAAATCAGTAATGAAGACGGTTTAATGATATAATCATTATTTTCGAAATTAATGTGTGCGTCAAATTATCACAAATTGGTGGCTATTCAAAACAATCTGATGTAGACACTTGAACAGAAATGATTAAAATTTAACTGAATTTCAAACAATCTAAATCAGGTCATATTTTCTCAATTATTTATAGAAAAATGCAGATGAATATGTAAATTTCCAGGGAAAAACTGATTTTAATGACCTAACAAATATGAACATAGTTTTAAGTACAATTGTATAACCAAATACTTACATGCTACTCGTTTCCAATCTCCAATGAAACAATCTTCATGTTCTGTGACTGACTGGAACTTGGTAAGGCCTGCTACTGTAATAGAACTAAAATTATAATTAGACTAAAATTAAATATACTTTCCTTTAATTTTCTTGTCCTGATCCTCGTCAATGGCTCCATTTTGGGGTCTTTGCTGTAAACATCTTCTTCATAGAACTGAAACAAAAACAAAATTATTTATAGACAGATGCTGATAAACTCAAATAAAATTTACATATATTCAACAGTGAGCAAAAAAAAAAAGACAGTTCAAAAATATCAAACCAAATATAAAACTTTTAATAAAGTTTGCTTATTTAAAAAATAAAACTTGTTTCAAAATATTTAGAAAGAAAAAACTGGCATTAATGGCAGCCAACATCATTGGTCAATTGCTCTTTTTGACTATATATCATTAACTATTTTCATTTTAAATCTTTATTTAAATCAGTAATGAAGACGGTTTAATGATATAATCATTATTTTCGAAATTAATGTGTGCGTCAAATTATCACAAATTGGTGGCTATTCAAAACAATCTGATGTAGACACTTGAACAGAAATGATTAAAATTTAACTGAATTTCAAACAATCTAAATCAGGTCATATTTTCCCAATTATTTATAGAAAAATGCAGATGAATATGTAAATTTCCAGGGAAAAACTGATTTTAATGACCTAACAAATATGAACATAGTTTTAAGTACAATTGTATAACCAAATACTTACATGCTACTCATTTCCAATCTCCAATGAAACAATCTTCATGTTCTGTGACTGACTGGAACTTGGTAAGGCCTGCTACTGTAATAGAACTAAAATTATAATTAGACTAAAATTAAATATACTTTCCTTTAATTTTCTTGTCCTGATCCTCGTCAATGGCTCCATTTTCGGGGTCTCTGCTGTAAACATCTTCTTCATAGAACTGAAACAAAAACAAAATTATTTATAGACAGATGCTGATAAACTCAAATAAAATTTACATATATTCAACAGTGAGCAAAAAAAAAAAGACAGTTCAAAAATATCAAACCAAATATAAAACTTTTAATAAAGTTTGCTTATTTAAAAAATAAAACTTGTTTCAAAATATTTAGAAAGAAAAAACTGGCATTAATGGCAGCCAACATCATTGGTCAATTGCTCTTTTTGACTATATATCATTAACTATTTTCATTTTAAATCTTTATTTAAATCAGTAATGAAGACGGTTTAATGATATAATCATTATTTTCGAAATTAATGTGTGCGTCAAATTATCACAAATTGGTGGCTATTCAAAACAATCTGATGTAGACACTTGAACAGAAATGATTAAAATTTAACTGAATTTCAAACAATCTAAATCAGGTCATATTTTCTCAATTATTTATAGAAAAATGCAGATGAATATGTAAATTTCCAGGGAAAAACTGATTTTAATGACCTAACAAATATGAACATAGTTTTAAGTACAATTGTATAACCAAATACTTACATGCTACTCGTTTCCAATCTCCAATGAAACAATCTTCATGTTCTGTGACTGACTGGAACTTGGTAAGGCCTGCTACTGTAATAGAACTAAAATTATAATTAGACTAAAATTAAATATACTTTCCTTTAATTTTCTTGTCCTGATCCTCGTCAATGGCTCCATTTTCGGGGTCTTTGCTGTAAACATCTTCTTCATAGAACTGAAACAAAAACAAAATTATTTATAGACAGATGCTGATAAACTCAAATAAAATTTACATATATTCAACAGTGAGCAAAAAAAAAAAGACAGTTCAAAAATATCAAACCAAATATAAACTTTTAATAAAGTTTGCTTATTTAAAAAATAAAACTTGTTTCAAAATATTTAGAAAGAAAAAACTGGCATAAATGGCAGCCAACATCATTGGTCAATTGCTCTTTTTGACTATATATCATTAACTATTTTCATTTTAAATCTTTATTTAAATCAGTAATGAAGACGGTTTAATGATATAATCATTATTTTCGAAATTAATGTGTGCGTCAAATTATCACAAATTGGTGGCTATTCAAAACAATCTGATGTAGACACTTGAACAGAAATGATTAAAATTTAACTGAATTTCAAACAATCTAAATCAGGTCATATTTTCCCAATTATTTATAGAAAAATGCAGATGAATATGTAAATTTCCAGGGAAAAACTGATTTTAATGACCTAACAAATATGAACATAGTTTTAAGTACAATTGTATAACCAAATACTTACATACTACTCATTTCCAATCTCCAATGAAACAATCTTCATGTTCTGTGACTGACTGGAACTTGGTAAGGCCTGCTACTGTAATAGAACTAAAATTATAATTAGACTAAAATTAAATATACTTTCCTTTAATTTTCTTGTCCTGATCCTCGTCAATGGCTCCATTTTCGGGGTCTTTGCTGTAAACATCTTCTTCATAGAACTGAAACAAAAACAAAATTATTTATAGACAGATGCTGATAAACTCAAATAAAATTTACATATATTCAACAGTGAGCAAAAAAAAAAAAGACAGTTCAAAAATATCAAACCAAATATAAAACTTTTAATAAAGTTTGCTTATTTAAAAAATAAAACTTGTTTCAAAATATTTAGAAAGAAAAAACTGGCATTAATGGCAGCCAACATCATTGGTCAATTGCTCTTTTTGACTATATATCATTAACTATTTTCATTTTAAATCTTTATTTAAATCAGTAATGAAGACGGTTTAATGATATAATCATTATTTTCGAAATTAATGTGTGCGTCAAATTATCACAAATTGGTGGCTATTCAAAACAATCTGATGTAGACACTTGAACAGAAATGATTAAAATTTAACTGAATTTCAAACAATCTAAATCAGGTCATATTTTCCCAATTATTTATAGAAAAATGCAGATGAATATGTAAATTTCCAGGGAAAAACTGATTTTAATGACCTAACAAATATGAACATAGTTTTAAGTACAATTGTATAACCAAATACTTACATGCTACTCATTTCCAATCTCCAATGAAACAATCTTCATGTTCTGTGACTGACTGGAACTTGGTAAGGCCTGCTACTGTAATAGAACTAAAATTATAATTAGACTAAAATTAAATATACTTTCCTTTAATTTTCTTGTCCTGATCCTCGTCAATGGCTCCATTTTCGGGGTCTCTGCTGTAAACATCTTCTTCATAGAACTGAAACAAAAACAAAATTATTTATAGACAGATGCTGATAAACTCAAATAAAATTTACATATATTCAACAGTGAGCAAAAAAAAAAAGACAGTTCAAAAATATCAAACCAAATATAAAACTTTTAATAAAGTTTGCTTATTTAAAAAATAAAACTTGTTTCAAAATATTTAGAAAGAAAAAACTGGCATTAATGGCAGCCAACATCATTGGTCAATTGCTCTTTTTGACTATATATCATTAACTATTTTCATTTTAAATCTTTATTTAAATCAGTAATGAAGACGGTTTAATGATATAATCATTATTTTCGAAATTAATGTGTGCGTCAAATTATCACAAATTGGTGGCTATTCAAAACAATCTGATGTAGACACTTGAACAGAAATGATTAAAATTTAACTGAATTTCAAACAATCTAAATCAGGTCATATTTTCTCAATTATTTATAGAAAAATGCAGATGAATATGTAAATTTCCAGGGAAAAACTGATTTTAATGACCTAACAAATATGAACATAGTTTTAAGTACAATTGTATAACCAAATACTTACATGCTACTCGTTTCCAATCTCCAATGAAACAATCTTCATGTTCTGTGACTGACTGGAACTTGGTAAGGCCTGCTACTGTAATAGAACTAAAATTATAATGAGACTAAAATTAAATATACTTTCCTTTAATTTTCTTGTCCTGATCCTCGTCAATGGCTCCATTTTCGGGGTCTTTGCTGTAAACATCTTCTTCATAGAACTGAAACAAAAACAAAATTATTTATAGACAGATGCTGATAAACTCAAATAAAATTTACATATATTCAACAGTGAGCAAAAAAAAAAAGACAGTTCAAAAATATCAAACCAAATATAAACTTTTAATAAAGTTTGCTTATTTAAAAAATAAAACTTGTTTCAAAATATTTAGAAAGAAAAAACTGGCATAAATGGCAGCCAACATCATTGGTCAATTGCTCTTTTTGACTATATATCATTAACTATTTTCATTTTAAATCTTTATTTAAATCAGTAATGAAGACGGTTTAATGATATAATCATTATTTTCGAAATTAATGTGTGCGTCAAATTATCACAAATTGGTGGCTATTCAAAACAATCTGATGTAGACACTTGAACAGAAATGATTAAAATTTAACTGAATTTCAAACAATCTAAATCAGGTCATATTTTCCCAATTATTTATAGAAAAATGCAGATGAATATGTAAATTTCCAGGGAAAAACTGATTTTAATGACCTAACAAATATGAACATAGTTTTAAGTACAATTGTATAACCAAATACTTACATACTACTCATTTCCAATCTCCAATGAAACAATCTTCATGTTCTGTGACTGACTGGAACTTGGTAAGGCCTGCTACTGTAATAGAACTAAAATTATAATTAGACTAAAATTAAATATACTTTCCTTTAATTTTCTTGTCCTGATCCTCGTCAATGGCTCCATTTTCGGGGTCTTTGCTGTAAACATCTTCTTCATAGAACTGAAACAAAAACAAAATTATTTATAGACAGATGCTGATAAACTCAAATAAAATTTACATATATTCAACAGTGAGCAAAAAAAAAAAAGACAGTTCAAAAATATCAAACCAAATATAAAACTTTTAATAAAGTTTGCTTATTTAAAAAATAAAACTTGTTTCAAAATATTTAGAAAGAAAAAACTGGCATTAATGGCAGCCAACATCATTGGTCAATTGCTCTTTTTGACTATATATCATTAACTATTTTCATTTTAAATCTTTATTTAAATCAGTAATGAAGACGGTTTAATGATATAATCATTATTTTCGAAATTCATGTGTGCGTCAAATTATCACAAATTGGTGGCTATTCAAAACAATCTGATGTAGACACTTGAACAGAAATGATTAAAATTTAACTGAATTTCAAACAATCTAAATCAGGTCATATTTTCCCAATTATTTATAGAAAAATGCAGATGAATATGTAAATTTCCAGGGAAAAACTGATTTTAATGACCTAACAAATATGAACATAGTTTTAAGTACAATTGTATAACCAAATACTTACATACTACTCATTTCCAATCTCCAATGAAACAATCTTCATGTTCTGTGACTGACTGGAACTTGGTAAGGCCTGCTACTGTAATAGAACTAAAATTATAATTAGACTAAAATTAAATATACTTTCCTTTAATTTTCTTGTCCTGATCCTCGTCAATGGCTCCATTTTCGGGGTCTTTGCTGTAAACATCTTCTTCATAGAACTGAAACAAAAACAAAATTATTTATAGACAGATGCTGATAAACTCAAATAAAATTTACATATATTCAACAGTGAGCAAAAAAAAAAAGACAGTTCAAAAATATCAAACCAAATATAAAACTTTTAATAAAGTTTGCTTATTTAAAAAATAAAACTTGTTTCAAAATATTTAGAAAGAAAAAACTGGCATTAATGGCAGCCAACATCATTGGTCAATTGCTCTTTTTGACTATATATCATTAACTATTTTCATTTTAAATCTTTATTTAAATCAGTAATGAAGACGGTTTAATGATATAATCATTATTTTCGAAATTAATGTGTGTGTCAAATTATCACAAATTGGTGGCTATTCAAAACAATCTGATGTAGACACTTGAACAGAATTGATTAAAATTTAACTGAATTTCAAACAATCTAAATCAGGTCATATTTTCCCAATTATTTATAGAAAAATGCAGATGAATATGTAAATTTCCAGGGAAAAACTTATTTTAATGACCTAACAAATATGAACATAGTTTTATGTACAATTGTATAACCAAATACTTACATGCTACTCATTTCCAATCTCCAATGAAACAATCTTCATGTTCTGTGACTGACTGGAACTTGGTAAGGCCTGCTACTGTAATAGAACTAAAATTATAATTAGACTAAAATTAAATATATTTTCCTTTAATTTTCTTGTCCTGATCCTCGTCAATGGCTCCATTTTCGGGGTCTTTGCTGTAAACATCTTCTTCATAGAACTGAAACAAAAACAAAATTATTTATAGACAGATGCTGATAAACTCAAATAAAATTTACATATATTCAACAGTGAGCAAAAAAAAAAAGACAGTTCAAAAATATCAAACCAAATA
Source organism: Mytilus californianus (assembly GCF_021869535.1). NCBI lineage: Eukaryota > Metazoa > Mollusca > Bivalvia > Mytilida > Mytilidae > Mytilus > Mytilus californianus. The sequence continues at coordinate 49,556,293 of NW_026262679.1, read as the reverse complement.
TAAAACTTTTAATAAAGTTTGCTTATTTAAAAAATAAAACGTGTTTCAAAATATTTAGAAAGAAAAAACTGGCATTAATGGCAGCCAACATCATTGGTCAATTGCTCTTTTTGACTATATATCATTAACTATTTTCATTTTAAATCTTTATTTAAATCAGTAATGAAGACGGTTTAATGATATAATCATTATTTTCGAAATTAATGTGTGCGTCAAATTATCACAAATTGGTGGCTATTCAAAACAATCTGATGTAGCCACTTGAACAGAAATGATTAAAATTTAACTGAATTTCAAACAATCTAAATCAGGTCATATTTTCCCAATTATTTATAGAAAAATGCAGATGAATATGTAAATTTCCAGGGAAAAACTGATTTTAATGACCTAACAAATATGAACATAGTTTTAAGTACAATTGTATAACCAAATACTTACATGCTACTCATTTCCAATCTCCAATGAAACAATCTTCATGTTCTGTGACTGACTGGAACTTGGTAAGGCCTGCTACTGTAATAGAACTAAAATTATAATTAGACTGAAATTAAATATACTTTCCTTTAATTTTCTTGTCCTGATCCTCGTCAATGGCTCCATTTTCGGGGTCTTTGCTGTAAACATCTTCTTCATAGAACTGAAACAAAAACAAAATTATTTATAGACAGATGCTGATAAACTCAAATAAAATTTACATATATTCAACAGTGAGCAAAAAAAAAAGACAGTTCAAAAATATCAAACCAAATATAAAACTTTTAATAAAGTTTGCTTATTTAAAAAATAAAACTTGTTTCAAAATATTTAGAAAGAAAAAACTGGCATTAATGGCAGCCAACATCATTGGTCAATTGCTCTTTTTGACTATATATCATTAACTATTTTCATTTTAAATCTTTATTTAAATCAGTAATGAAGACGGTTTAATGATATAATCATTATTTTCGAAATTAATGTGTGCGTCAAATTATCACAAATTGGTGGCTATTCAAAACAATCTGATGTAGACACTTGAACAGAAATGATTAAAATTTAACTGAATTTCAAACAATCTAAATCAGGTCATATTTTCCCAATTATTTATAGAAAAATGCAGATGAATATGTAAATTTCCAGGGAAAAACTGATTTTAATGACCTAACAAATATGAACATAGTTTTAAGTACAATTGTATAACCAAATACTTACATGCTACTCATTTCCAATCTCCAATGAAACAATCTTCATGTTCTGTGACTGACTGGAACTTGGTAAGGCCTGCTACTGTAATAGAACTAAAATTATAATTAGACTAAAATTAAATATACTTTCCTTTAATTTTCTTGTCCTGATCCTCGTCAATGGCTCCATTTTCGGGGTCTTTGCTGTAAACATCTTCTTCATAGAACTGAAACAAAAACAAAATTATTTATAGACAGATGCTGATAAACTCAAATAAAATTTACATATATTCAACAGTGAGCAAAAAAAAAAAGACAGTTCAAAAATATCAAACCAAATATAAAACTTTTAATAAAGTTTGCTTATTTAAAAAATAAAACTTGTTTCAAAATATTTAGAAAGAAAAAACTGGCATTAATGGCAGCCAACATCATTGGTCAATTGCTCTTTTTGACTATATATCATTAACTATTTTCATTTTAAATCTTTATTTAAATCAGTAATGAAGACGGTTTAATGATATAATCATTATTTTCGAAATTAATGTGTGCGTCAAATTATCACAAATTGGTGGCTATTCAAAACAATCTGATGTAGACACTTGAACAGAAATGATTAAAATTTAACTGAATTTCAAACAATCTAAATCAGGTCATATTTTCCCAATTATTTATAGAAAAATGCAGATGAATATGTAAATTTCCAGGGAAAAACTGATTTTAATGACCTAACAAATATGAACATAGTTTTAAGTACAATTGTATAACCAAATACTTACATACTACTCATTTCCAATCTCCAATGAAACAATCTTCATGTTCTGTGACTGACTGGAACTTGGTAAGGCCTGCTACTGTAATAGAACTAAAATTATAATTAGACTAAAATTAAATATACTTTCCTTTAATTTTCTTGTCCTGATCCTCGTCAATGGCTCCATTTTCGGGGTCTTTGCTGTAAACATCTTCTTCATAGAACTGAAACAAAAACAAAATTATTTATAGACAGATGCTGATAAACTCAAATAAAATTTACATATATTCAACAGTGAGCAAAAAAAAAAAAGACAGTTCAAAAATATCAAACCAAATATAAAACTTTTAATAAAGTTTGCTTATTTAAAAAATAAAACTTGTTTCAAAATATTTAGAAAGAAAAAACTGGCATTAATGGCAGCCAACATCATTGGTCAATTGCTCTTTTTGACTATATATCATTAACTATTTTCATTTTAAATCTTTATTTAAATCAGTAATGAAGACGGTTTAATGATATAATCATTATTTTCGAAATTAATGTGTGCGTCAAATTATCACAAATTGGTGGCTATTCAAAACAATCTGATGTAGACACTTGAACAGAAATGATTAAAATTTAACTGAATTTCAAACAATCTAAATCAGGTCATATTTTCCCAATTATTTATAGAAAAATGCAGATGAATATGTAAATTTCCAGGGAAAAACTGATTTTAATGACCTAACAAATATGAACATAGTTTTAAGTACAATTGTATAACCAAATACTTACATGCTACTCATTTCCAATCTCCAATGAAACCATCTTCATGTTCTGTGACTGACTGGAACTTGGTAAGGCCTGCTACTGTAATAGAACTAAAATTATAATTAGACTAAAATTAAATATACTTTCCTTTAATTTTCTTGTCCTGATCCTCGTCAATGGCTCCATTTTCGGGGTCTTTGCTGTAAACATCTTCTTCATAGAACTGAAACAAAAACAAAATTATTTATAGACAGATGCTGATAAACTCAAATAAAATTTACATATATTCAACAGTGAGCAAAAAAAAAAAAGACAGTTCAAAAATATCAAACCAAATATAAAACTTTTAATAAAGTTTGCTTATTTAAAAAATAAAACTTGTTTCAAAATATTTAGAAAGAAAAAACTGGCATTAATGGCAGCCAACATCATTGGTCAATTGCTCTTTTTGACTATATATCATTAACTATTTTCATTTTAAATCTTTATTTAAATCAGTAATGAAGACGGTTTAATGATATAATCATTATTTTCGAAATTAATGTGTGCGTCAAATTATCACAAATTGGTGGCTATTCAAAACAATCTGATGTAGACACTTGAACAGAAATGATTAAAATTTAACTGAATTTCAAACAATCTAAATCAGGTCATATTTTCCCAATTATTTATAGAAAAATGCAGATGAATATGTAAATTTCCAGGGAAAAACTGATTTTAATGACCTAACAAATATGAACATAGTTTTAAGTACAATTGTATAACCAAATACTTACATACTACTCATTTCCAATCTCCAATGAAACAATCTTCATGTTCTGTGACTGACTGGAACTTGGTAAGGCCTGCTACTGTAATAGAACTAAAATTATAATTAGACTAAAATTAAATATACTTTCCTTTAATTTTCTTGTCCTGATCCTCGTCAATGGCTCCATTTTCGGGGTCTCTGCTGTAAACATCTTCTTCATAGAACTGAAACAAAAACAAAATTATTTATAGACAGATGCTGATAAACTCAAATAAAATTTACATATATTCAACAGTGAGCCAAAAAAAAAAGACAGTTCAAAAATATCAAACCAAATATAAAACTTTTAATAAAGTTTGCTTATTTAAAAAATAAAACTTGTTTCAAAATATTTAGAAAGAAAAAACTGGCATTAATGGCAGCCAACATCATTGGTCAATTGCTATTTTTGACTATATATCATTAACTATTTTCATTTTAAATCTTTATTTAAATCAGTAATGAAGACGGTTTAATGATATAATCATTATTTTCGAAATTAATGTGTGCGTCAAATTATCACAAATTGGTGGCTATTCAAAACAATCTGATGTAGACACTTGAACAGAAATGATTAAAATTTAACTGAATTTCAAACAATCTAAATCAGGTCATATTTTCCCAATTATTTATAGAAAAATGCAGATGAATATGTAAATTTCCAGGGAAAAACTGATTTTAATGACCTAACAAATATGAACATAGTTTTAAGTACAATTGTATAACCAAATACTTACATACTACTCATTTCCAATCTCCAATGAAACAATCTTCATGTTCTGTGACTGACTGGAACTTGGTAAGGCCTGCTACTGTAATAGAACTAAAATTATAATTAGACTAAAATTAAATATACTTTCCTTTAATTTTCTTGTCCTGATCCTCGTCAATGGCTCCATTTTCGGGGTCTCTGCTGTAAACATCTTCTTCATAGAACTGAAACAAAAACAAAATTATTTATAGACAGATGCTGATAAACTCAAATAAAATTTACATATATTCAACAGTGAGCAAAAAAAAAAGACAGTTCAAAAATATCAAACCAAATATAAAACTTTTAATAAAGTTTGCTTATTTAAAAAATAAAACTTGTTTCAAAATATTTAGAAAGAAAAAACTGGCATTAATGGCAGCCAACATCATTGGTCAATTGCTCTTTTTGACTATATATCATTAACTATTTTCATTTTAAATCTTTATTTAAATCAGTAATGAAGACGGTTTAATGATATAATCATTATTTTCGAAATTAATGTGTGCGTCAAATTATCACAAATTGGTGGCTATTCAAAACAATCTGATGTAGACACTTGAACAGAAATGATTAAAATTTAACTGAATTTCAAACAATCTAAATCAGGTCATATTTTCCCAATTATTTATAGAAAAATGCAGATGAATATGTAAATTTCCAGGGAAAAACTGATTTTAATGACCTAACAAATATGAACATAGTTTTAAGTACAATTGTATAACCAAATACTTACATGCTACTCATTTCCAATCTCCAATGAAACAATCTTCATGTTCTGTGACTGACTGGAACTTGGTAAGGCCTGCTACTGTAATAGAACTAAAATTATAATTAGACTAAAATTAAATATACTTTCCTTTAATTTTCTTGTCCTGATCCTCGTCAATGGCTCCATTTTCGGGGTCTTTGCTGTAAACATCTTCTTCATAGAACTGAAACAAAAACAAAATTATTTATAGACAGATGCTGATAAACTCAAATAAAATTTACATATATTCAACAGTGAGCAAAAAAAAAAAGACAGTTCAAAAATATCAAACCAAATATAAAACTTTTAATAAAGTTTGCTTATTTAAAAAATAAAACTTGTTTCAAAATATTTAGAAAGAAAAAACTGGCATTAATGGCAGCCAACATCATTGGTCAATTGCTCTTTTTGACTATATATCATTAACTATTTTCATTTTAAATCTTTATTTAAATCAGTAATGAAGACGGTTTAATGATATAATCATTATTTTCGAAATTAATGTGTGCGTCAAATTATCACAAATTGGTGGCTATTCAAAACAATCTGATGTAGACACTTGAACAGAAATGATTAAAATTTAACTGAATTTCAAACAATCTAAATCAGGTCATATTTTCCCAATTATTTATAGAAAAATGCAGATGAATATGTAAATTTCCAGGGAAAAACTGATTTTAATGACCTAACAAATATGAACATAGTTTTAAGTACAATTGTATAACCAAATACTTACATGCTACTCATTTCCAATCTCCAATGAAACCATCTTCATGTTCTGTGACTGACTGGAACTTGGTAAGGCCTGCTACTGTAATAGAACTAAGATTATAATTAGACTAAAATTAAATATACTTTCCTTTAATTTTCTTGTCCTGATCCTCGTCAATGGCTCCATTTTCGGGGTCTTTGCTGTAAACATCTTCTTCATAGAACTGAAACAAAAACAAAATTATTTATAGACAGATGCTGATAAACTCAAATAAAATTTACATATATTCAACAGTGAGCAAAAAAAAAAAGACAGTTCAAAAATATCAAACCAAATATAAAACTTTTAATAAAGTTTGCTTATTTAAAAAATAAAACTTGTTTCAAAATATTTAGAAAGAAAAAACTGGCATTAATGGCAGCCAACATCATTGGTCAATTGCTCTTTTTGACTATATATCATTAACTATTTTCATTTTAAATCTTTATTTAAATCAGTAATGAAGACGGTTTAATGATATAATCATTATTTTCGAAATTAATGTGTGCGTCAAATTATCACAAATTGGTGGCTATTCAAAACAATCTGATGTAGACACTTGAACAGAAATGATTAAAATTTAACTGAATTTCAAACAATCTAAATCAGGTCATATTTTCCCAATTATTTATAGAAAAATGCAGATGAATATGTAAATTTCCAGGGAAAAACTGATTTTAATGACCTAACAAATATGAACATAGTTTTAAGTACAATTGTATAACCAAATACTTACATGCTACTCATTTCCAATCTCCAATGAAACAATCTTCATGTTCTGTGACTGACTGGAACTTGGTAAGGCCTGCTACTGTAATAGAACTAAAATTATAATTAGACTAAAATTAAATATACTTTCCTTTAATTTTCTTGTCCTGAACCTCGTCAATGGCTCCATTTTCGGGGTCTTTGCTGTAAACATCTTCTTCATAGAACTGAAACAAAAACAAAATTATTTATAGACAGATGCTGATAAACTCAAATAAAATTTACATATATTCAACAGTGAGCAAAAAAAAAAAGACAGTTCAAAAATATCAAACCAAATATAAAACTTTTAATAAAGTTTGCTTATTTAAAAAATAAAACTTGTTTCAAAATATTTAGAAAGAAAAAACTGGCATTAATGGCAGCCAACATCATTGGTCAATTGCTCTTTTTGACTATATATCATTAACTATTTTCATTTTAAATCTTTATTTAAATCAGTAATGAAGACGGTTTAATGATATAATCATTATTTTCGAAATTAATGTGTGCGTCAAATTATCACAAATTGGTGGCTATTCAAAACAATCTGATGTAGACACTTGAACAGAAATGATTAAAATTTAACTGAATTTCAAACAATCTAAATCAGGTCATATTTTCCCAATTATTTATAGAAAAATGCAGATGAATATGTAAATTTCCAGGGAAAAACTGATTTTAATGACCTAACAAATATGAACATAGTTTTAAGTACAATTGTATAACCAAATACTTACATACTACTCATTTCCAATCTCCAATGAAACAATCTTCATGTTCTGTGACTGACTGGAACTTGGTAAGGCCTGCTACTGTAATAGAACTAAAATTATAATTAGACTGAAATTAAATATACTTTCCTTTAATTTTCTTGTCCTGATCCTCGTCAATGGCTCCATTTTCGGGGTCTATGCTGTAAACATCTTCTTCATAGAACTGAAACAAAAACAAAATTATTTATAGACAGATGCTGATAAACTCAAATAAAATTTACATATATTCAACAGTGAGCAAAAAAAAAAAGACAGTTCAAAAATATCAAACCAAATATAAAACTTTTAATAAAGTTTGCTTATTTAAAAAATAAAACTTGTTTCAAAATATTTAGAAAGAAAAAACTGGCATTAATGGCAGCCAACATCATTGGTCAATTGCTCTTTTTGACTATATATCATTAACTATTTTCATTTTAAATCTTTATTTAAATCAGTAATGAAGACGGTTTAATGATATAATCATTATTTTCGAAATTAATGTGTGCGTCAAATTATCACAAATTGGTGGCTATTCAAAACAATCTGATGTAGACACTTGAACAGAAATGATTAAAATTTAACTGAATTTCAAACAATCTAAATCATGTCATATTTTCCCAATTATTTATAGAAAAATGCAGATGAATATGTAAATTTCCAGGAAAAAACTGATTTTAATGACCTAACAAATATGAACATAGTTTTAAGTACAATTGTATAACCAAATACTTACATGCTACTCATTTCCAATCTCCAATGAAACAATCTTCATGTTCTGTGACTGACTGGAACTTGGTAAGGCCTGCTACTGTAATAGAACTAAAATTATAATTAGACTAAAATTAAATATACTTTCCTTTAATTTTCTTGTCCTGATCCTCGTCAATGGCTCCATTTTCGGGGTCTTTGCGGTAAACATCTTCTTCATAGAACTGAAACAAAAACAAAATTATTTATAGACAGATGCTGATAAACTCAAATAAAATTTACATATATTCAACAGTGAGCAAAAAAAAAAAGACAGTTCAAAAATATCAAACCAAATATAAAACTTTTAATAAAGTTTGCTTATTTAAAAAATAAAACTTGTTTCAAAATATTTAGAAAGAAAAAACTGGCATTAATGGCAGCCAACATCATTGGTCAATTGCTCTTTTTGACTATATATCATTAACTATTTTCATTTTAAATCTTTATTTAAATCAGTAATGAAGACGGTTTAATGATATAATCATTATTTTCGAAATTAATGTGTGCGTCAAATTATCACAAATTGGTGGCTATTCAAAACAATCTGATGTAGACACTTGAACAGAAATGATTAAAATTTAACTGAATTTCAAACAATCTAAATCAGGTCATATTTTCCCAATTATTTATAGAAAAATGCAGATGAATATGTAAATTTCCAGGGAAAAACTGATTTTAATGACCTAACAAATATGAACATAGTTTTAAGTACAATTGTATAACCAAATACTTACATGCTACTCATTTCCAATCTCCAATGAAACAATCTTCATGTTCTGTGACTGACTGGAACTTGGTAAGGCCTGCTACTGTAATAGAACTAAAATTATAATTAGACTAAAATTAAATATACTTTCCTTTAATTTTCTTGTCCTGATCCTCGTCAATGGCTCCATTTTCGGGGTCTTTGCTGTAAACATCTTCTTCATAGAACTGAAACAAAAACAAAATTATTTATAGACAGATGCTGATAAACTCAAATAAAATTTACATATATATTCAACAGTGAGCAAAAAAAAAAAAGACAGTTCAAAAATATCAAACCAAATATAAAACTTTTAATAAAGTTTGCTTATTTAAAAAATAAAACTTGTTTCAAAATATTTAGAAAGAAAAAACTGGCATTAATGGCAGCCAACATCATTGGTCAATTGCTCTTTTTGACTATATATCATTAACTATTTTCATTTTAAATCTTTATTTAAATCAGTAATGAAGACGGTTTAATGATATAATCATTATTTTCGAAATTAATGTGTGCGTCAAATTATCACAAATTGGTGGCTATTCAAAACAATCTGATGTAGACACTTGAACAGAAATGATTAAAATTTAACTGAATTTCAAACAATCTAAATCAGGTCATATTTTCCCAATTATTTATAGAAAAATGCAGATGAATATGTAAATTTCCAGGGAAAAACTGATTTTAATGACCTAACAAATATGAACATAGTTTTAAGTACAATTGTATAACCAAATACTTACATGCTACTCATTTCCAATCTCCAATGAAACAATCTTCATGTTCTGTGACTGACTGGAACTTGGTAAGGCCTGCTACTGTAATAGAACTAAAATTATAATTAGACTAAAATTAAATATACTTTCCTTTAATTTTCTTGTCCTGATCCTCGTCAATGGCTCCATTTTCGGGGTCTTTGCTGTAAACATCTTCTTCATAGAACTGAAACAAAAACAAAATTATTTATAGACAGATGCTGATAAACTCAAATAAAATTTACATATATTCAACAGTGAGCAAAAAAAAAAAGACAGTTCAAAAATATCAAACCAAATATAAAACTTTTAATAAAGTTTGCTTATTTAAAAAATAAAACTTGTTTCAAAATATTTAGAAAGAAAAAACTGGCATTAATGGCAGCCAACATCATTGGTCAATTGCTCTTTTTGACTATATATCATTAACTATTTTCATTTTAAATCTTTATTTAAATCAGTAATGAAGACGGTTTAATGATATAATCATTATTTTCGAAATTAATGTGTGCGTCAAATTATCACAAATTGGTGGCTATTCAAAACAATCTGATGTAGACACTTGAACAGAAATGATTAAAATTTAACTGAATTTCAAACAATCTAAATCAGGTCATATTTTCCCAATTATTTATAGAAAAATGCAGATGAATATGTAAATTTCCAGGGAAAAACTGATTTTAATGACCTAACAAATATGAACATAGTTTTAAGTACAATTGTATAACCAAATACTTACATGCTACTCATTTCCAATCTCCAATGAAACAATCTTCATGTTCTGTGACTGACTGGAACTTGGTAAGGCCTGCTACTGTAATAGAACTAAAATTATAATTAGACTAAAATTAAATATACTTTCCTTTAATTTTCTTGTCCTGATCCTCGTCAATGGCTCCATTTTTGGGGTCTTTGCTGTAAACATCTTCTTCATAGAACTGAAACAAAAACAAAATTATTTATAGACAGATGCTGATAAACTCAAATAAAATTTACATATATTCAACAGTGAGCAAAAAAAAAAAGACAGTTCAAAAATATCAAACCAAATATAAAACTTTTAATAAAGTTTGCTTATTTAAAAAATAAAACGTGTTTCAAAATATTTAGAAAGAAAAAACTGGCATTAATGGCAGCCAACATCATTGGTCAATTGCTCTTTTTGACTATATATCATTAACTATTTTCATTTTAAATCTTTATTTAAATCAGTAATGAAGACGGTTTAATGATATAATCATTATTTTCGAAATTAATGTGTGCGTCAAATTATCACAAATTGGTGGCTATTCAAAACAATCTGATGTAGACACTTGAACAGAAATGATTAAAATTTAACTGAATTTCAAACAATCTAAATCAGGTCATATTTTCCCAATTATTTATAGAAAAATGCAGATGAATATGTAAATTTCCAGGGAAAAACTGATTTTAATGACCTAACAAATATGAACATAGTTTTAAGTACAATTGTATAACCAAATACTTACATGCTACTCATTTCCAATCTCCAATGAAACAATCTTCATGTTCTGTGACTGACTGGAACTTGGTAAGGCCTGCTACTGTAATAGAACTAAAATTATAATTAGACTAAAATTAAATATACTTTCCTTTAATTTTCTTGTCCTGATCCTCGTCAATGGCTCCATTTTCGGGGTCTTTGCTGTAAACATCTTCTTCATAGAACTGAAACAAAAACAAAATTATTTATAGACAGATGCTGATAAACTCAAATAAAATTTACATTTATTCAACAGTGAGCAAAAAAAAAAAGACAGTTCAAAAATATCAAACCAAATATAAAACTTTTAATAAAGTTTGCTTATTTAAAAAATAAAACTTGTTTCAAAATATTTAGAAAGAAAAAACTGGCATTAATGGCAGCCAACATCATTGGTCAATTGCTCTTTTTGACTATATATCATTAACTATTTTCATTTTAAATCTTTATTTAAATCAGTAATGAAGACGGTTTAATGATATAATCATTATTTTCGAAATTAATGTGTGCGTCAAATTATCACAAATTGGTGGCTATTCAAAACAATCTGATGTAGACACTTGAACAGAAATGATTAAAATTTAACTGAATTTCAAACAATCTAAATCAGGTCATATTTTCCCAATTATTTATAGAAAAATGCAGATGAATATGTAAATTTCCAGGGAAAAACTGATTTTAATGACCTAACAAATATGAACATAGTTTTAAGTACAATTGTATAACCAAATACTTACATGCTACTCATTTCCAATCTCCAATGAAACAATCTTCATGTTCTGTGACTGACTGGAACTTGGTAAGGCCTGCTACTGTAATAGAACTAAAATTATAATTAGACTAAAATTAAATATACTTTCCTTTAATTTTCTTGTCCTGATCCTCGTCAATGGCTCCATTTTCGGGGTCTTTGCTGTAAACATCTTCTTCATAGAACTGAAACAAAAACAAAATTATTTATAGACAGATGCTGATAAACTCAAATAAAATTTACATATATTCAACAGTGAGCAAAAAAAAAAAAGACAGTTCAAAAATATCAAACCAAATATAAAACTTTTAATAAAGTTTGCTTATTTAAAAAATAAAACTTGTTTCAAAATATTTAGAAAGAAGAAACTGGCATTAATGGCAGCCAACATCATTGGTCAATTGCTCTTTTTGACTATATATCATTAACTATTTTCATTTTAAATCTTTATTTAAATCAGTAATGAAGACGGTTTAATGATATAATCATTATTTTCGAAATTAATGTGTGCGTCAAATTATCACAAATTGGTGGCTATTCAAAACAATCTGATGTAGACACTTGAACAGAAATGATTAAAATTTAACTGAATTTCAAACAATCTAAATCAGGTCATATTTTCCCAATTATTTATAGAAAAATGCAGATGAATATGTAAATTTCCAGGGAAAAACTGATTTTAATGACCTAACAAATATGAACATAGTTTTAAGTACAATTGTATAACCAAATACTTACATGCTACTCATTTCCAATCTCCAATGAAACAATCTTCATGTTCTGTGACTGACTGGAACTTGGTAAGGCCTGCTACTGTAATAGAACTAAAATTATAATTAGACTAAAATTAAATATACTTTCCTTTAATTTTCTTGTCCTGATCCTCGTCAATGGCTCCATTTTCGGGGTCTTTGCTGTAAACATCTTCTTCATAGAACTGAAACAAAAACAAAATTATTTATAGACAGATGCTGATAAACTCAAATAAAATTTACATATATTCAACAGTGAGCAAAAAAAAAAAAAGACAGTTCAAAAATATCAAACCAAATATAAAACTTTTAATAAAGTTTGCTTATTTAAAAAATAAAACTTGTTTCAAAATATTTAGAAAGAAAAAACTGGCATTAATGGCAGCCAACATCATTGGTCAATTGCTCTTTTTGACTATATATCATTAACTATTTTCATTTTAAATCTTTATTTAAATCAGTAATGAAGACGGTTTAATGATATAATCATTATTTTCGAAATTAATGTGTGCGTCAAATTATCACAAATTGGTGGCTATTCAAAACAATCTGATGTAGACACTTGAACAGAAATGATTAAAATTTAACTGAATTTCAAACAATCTAAATCAGGTCATATTTTCCCAATTATTTATAGAAAAATGCAGATGAATATGTAAATTTCCAGGGAAAACTGATTTTAATGACCTAACAAATATGAACATAGTTTTAAGTACAATTGTATAACCAAATACTTACATACTACTCATTTCCAATCTCCAATGAAACAATCTTCATGTTCTGTGACTGACTGGAACTTGGTAAGGCCTGCTACTGTAATAGAACTAAAATTATAATTAGACTAAAATTAAATATACTTTCCTTTAATTTTCTTGTCCTGATCCTCGTCAATGGCTCCATTTTCGGGGTCTTTGCTGTAAACATCTTCTTCATAGAACTGAAACAAAAACAAAATTATTTATAGACAGATGCTGATAAACTCAAATAAAATTTACATATATTCAACAGTGAGCAAAAAAAAAAAGACAGTTCAAAAATATCAAACCAAATATAAAACTTTTAATAAAGTTTGCTTATTTAAAAAATAAAACTTGTTTCAAAATATTTAGAAAGAAAAAACTGGCATTAATGGCAGCCAACATCATTGGTCAATTGCTCTTTTTGACTATATATCATTAACTATTTTCATTTTAAATCTTTATTTAAATCAGTAATGAAGACGGTTTAATGATATAATCATTATTTTCGAAATTAATGTGTGCGTCAAATTATCACAAATTGGTGGCTATTCAAAACAATCTGATGTAGACACTTGAACAGAAATGATTAAAATTTAACTGAATTTCAAACAATCTAAATCAGGTCATATTTTCCCAATTATTTATAGAAAAATGCAGATGAATATGTAAATTTCCAGGGAAAAACTGATTTTAATGACCTAACAAATATGAACATAGTTTTAAGTACAATTGTATAACCAAATACTTACATGCTACTCATTTCCAATCTCCAATGAAACAATCTTCATGTTCTGTGACTGACTGGAACTTGGTAAGGCCTGCTACTGTAATAGAACTAAAATTATAATTAGACTAAAATTAAATATACTTTCCTTTAATTTTCTTGTCCTGATCCTCGTCAATGGCTCCATTTTCGGGGTCTTTGCTGTAAACATCTTCTTCATAGAACTGAAACAAAAACAAAATTATTTATAGACAGATGCTGATAAACTCAAATAAAATTTACATATATTCAACAGTGAGCAAAAAAAAAAAGACAGTTCAAAAATATCAAACCAAATATAAAACTTTTAATAAAGTTTGCTTATTTAAAAAATAAAACTTGTTTCAAAATATTTAGAAAGAAAAAACTGGCATTAATGGCAGCCAACATCATTGGTCAATTGCTCTTTTTGACTATATATCATTAACTATTTTCATTTTAAATCTTTATTTAAATCAGTAATGAAGACGGTTTAATGATATAATCATTATTTTCGAAATTAATGTGTGCGTCAAATTATCACAAATTGGTGGCTATTCAAAACAATCTGATGTAGACACTTGAACAGAAATGATTAAAATTTAACTGAATTTCAAACAATCTAAATCAGGTCATATTTTCCCAATTATTTATAGAAAAATGCAGATGAATATGTAAATTTCCAGGGAAAAACTGATTTTAATGACCTAACAAATATGAACATAGTTTTAAGTACAATTGTATAACCAAATACTTACATACTACTCATTTCCAATCTCCAATGAAACAATCTTCATGTTCTGTGACTGACTGGAACTTGGTAAGGCCTGCTACTGTAATAGAACTAAAATTATAATTAGACTAAAATTAAATATACTTTCCTTTAATTTTCTTGTCCTGATCCTCGTCAATGGCTCCATTTTCGGGGTCTTTGCTGTAAACATCTTCTTCATAGAACTGAAACAAAAACAAAATTATTTATAGACAGATGCTGATAAACTCAAATAAAATTTACATATATTCAACAGTGAGCAAAAAAAAAAAGACAGTTCAAAAATATCAAACCAAATATAAAACTTTTAATAAAGTTTGCTTATTTAAAAAATAAAACTTGTTTCAAAATATTTAGAAAGAAAAAACTGGCATTAATGGCAGCCAACATCATTGGTCAATTGCTCTTTTTGACTATATATCATTAACTATTTTCATTTTAAATCTTTATTTAAATCAGTAATGAAGACGGTTTAATGATATAATCATTATTTTCGAAATTAATGTGTGCGTCAAATTATCACAAATTGGTGGCTATTCAAAACAATCTGATGTAGACACTTGAACAGAAATGATTAAAATTTAACTGAATTTCAAACAATCTAAATCAGGTCATATTTTCCCAATTATTTATAGAAAAATGCAGATGAATATGTAAATTTCCAGGGAAAAACTGATTTTAATGACCTAACAAATATGAACATAGTTTTAAGTACAATTGTATAACCAAATACTTACATGCTACTCATTTCCTATCTCCAATGAAACAATCTTCATGTTCTGTGACTGACTGGAACTTGGTAAGGCCTGCTACTGTAATAGAACTAAAATTATAATTAGACTAAAATTAAATATACTTTCCTTTAATTTTCTTGTCCTGATCCTCGTCAATGGCTCCATTTTCGGGGTCTTTGCTGTAAACATCTTCTTCATAGAACTGAAACAAAAACAAAATTATTTATAGACAGATGCTGATAAACTCAAATAAAATTTACATATATTCAACAGTGAGCAAAAAAAAAAAGACAGTTCAAAAATATCAAACCAAATATAAAACTTTTAATAAAGTTTGCTTATTTAAAAAATAAAACTTGTTTCAAAATATTTAGAAAGAAAAAACTGGCATTAATGGCAGCCAACATCATTGGTCAATTGCTCTTTTTGACTATATATCATTAACTATTTTCATTTTAAATCTTTATTTAAATCAGTAATGAAGACGGTTTAATGATATAATCATTATTTTCGAAATTAATGTGTGCGTCAAATTATCACAAATTGGTGGCTATTCAAAACAATCTGATGTAGACACTTGAACAGAAATGATTAAAATTTAACTGAATTTCAAACAATCTAAATCAGGTCATATTTTCCCAATTATTTATAGAAAAATGCAGATGAATATGTAAATTTCCAGGGAAAAACTGATTTTAATGACCTAACAAATATGAACATAGTTTTAAGTACAATTGTATAACCAAATACTTACATACTACTCATTTCCAATCTCCAATGAAACAATCTTCATGTTCTGTGACTGACTGGAACTTGGTAAGGCCTGCTACTGTAATAGAACTAAAATTATAATTAGACTAAAATTAAATATACTTTCCTTTAATTTTCTTGTCCTGATCCTCGTCAATGGCTCCATTTTCGGGGTCTTTGCTGTAAACATCTTCTTCATAGAACTGAAACAAAAACAAAATTATTTATAGACAGATGCTGATAAACTCAAATAAAATTTACATATATTCAACAGTGAGCAAAAAAAAAAAGACAGTTCAAAAATATCAAACCAAATATAAAACTTTTAATAAAGTTTGCTTATTTAAAAAATAAAACTTGTTTCAAAATATTTAGAAAGAAAAAACTGGCATTAATGGCAGCCAACATCATTGGTCAATTGCTCTTTTTGACTATATATCATTAACTATTTTCATTTTAAATCTTTATTTAAATCAGTAATGAAGACGGTTTAATGATATAATCATTATTTTCGAAATTAATGTGTGCGTCAAATTATCACAAATTGGTGGCTATTCAAAACAATCTGATGTAGACACTTGAACAGAAATGATTAAAATTTAACTGAATTTCAAACAATCTAAATCAGGTCATATTTTCCCAATTATTTATAGAAAAATGCAGATGAATATGTAAATTTCCAGGGAAAAACTGATTTTAATGACCTAACAAATATGAACATAGTTTTAAGTACAATTGTATAACCAAATACTTACATGCTACTCATTTCCTATCTCCAATGAAACAATCTTCATGTTCTGTGACTGACTGGAACTTGGTAAGGCCTGCTACTGTAATAGAACTAAAATTATAATTAGACTAAAATTAAATATACTTTCCTTTAATTTTCTTGTCCTGATCCTCGTCAATGGCTCCATTTTCGGGGTCTTTGCTGTAAACATCTTCTTCATAGAACTGAAACAAAAACAAAATTATTTATAGACAGATGCTGATAAACTCAAATAAAATTTACATATATTCAACAGTGAGCAAAAAAAAAAAGACAGTTCAAAAATATCAAACCAAATATAAAACTTTTAATAAAGTTTGCTTATTTAAAAAATAAAACTTGTTTCAAAATATTTAGAAAGAAAAAACTGGCATTAATGGCAGCCAACATCATTGGTCAATTGCTCTTTTTGACTATATATCATTAACTATTTTCATTTTAAATCTTTATTTAAATCAGTAATGAAGACGGTTTAATGATATAATCATTATTTTCGAAATTAATGTGTGCGTCAAATTATCATAAATTGGTGGCTATTCAAAACAATCTGATGTAGACACTTGAACAGAAATGATTAAAATTTAACTGAATTTCAAACAATCTAAATCAGGTCATATTTTCCCAATTATTTATAGAAAAATGCAGATGAATATGTAAATTTCCAGGGAAAAACTGATTTTAATGACCTAACAAATATGAACATAGTTTTAAGTACAATTGTATAACCAAATACTTACATACTACTCATTTCCAATCTCCAATGAAACAATCTTCATGTTCTGTGACTGACTGGAACTTGGTAAGGCCTGCTACTGTAATAGAACTAAAATTATAATTAGACTAAAATTAAATATACTTTCCTTTAATTTTCTTGTCCTGATCCTCGTCAATGGCTCCATTTTCGGGGTCTTTGCTGTAAACATCTTCTTCATAGAACTGAAACAAAAACAAAATTATTTATAGACAGATGCTGATAAACTCAAATAAAATTTACATATATTCAACAGTGAGCAAAAAAAAAAAGACAGTTCAAAAATATCAAACCAAATATAAAACTTTTAATAAAGTTTGCTTATTTAAAAAATAAAACTTGTTTCAAAATATTTAGAAAGAAAAAACTGGCATTAATGGCAGCCAACATCATTGGTCAATTGCTCTTTTTGACTATATATCATTAACTATTTTCATTTTAAATCTTTATTTAAATCAGTAATGAAGACGGTTTAATGATATAATCATTATTTTCGAAATTAATGTGTGCGTCAAATTATCACAAATTGGTGGCTATTCAAAACAATCTGATGTAGACACTTGAACAGAAATGATTAAAATTTAACTGAATTTCAAACAATCTAAATCAGGTCATATTTTCCCAATTATTTATAGAAAAATGCAGATGAATATGTAAATTTCCAGGGAAAAACTGATTTTAATGACCTAACAAATATGAACATAGTTTTAAGTACAATTGTATAACCAAATACTTACATGCTACTCATTTCCAATCTCCAATGAAACAGTCTTTATGTTCTGTGACTGACTGGAACTTGGTAAGGCCTGCTACTGTAATAGAACTAAAATTATAATTAGACTAAAATTAAATATACTTTCCTTTAATTTTCTTGTCCTGGTCTTCGTCAATGGCTCCATTTTCGGGGTCTTTGCTGTAAACATCTTCTTCATAGTATCTGAAACAAAAACAAAATTATTTATAGACAGATGCTGATAAACTCAAATGAAATTTACATATATTCAACAGTGAGCAAAAAAAAAAAGACAGTTCAAAAATATCAAACCAAAAATAAAACTTTTAATAAAGTTTGCTTATTTAAAAAATAAAACTTTTCTCAAAATATTTAGAAAGAAAAAACTGGCATAAATGGCAGCCAACATCATTGGTCAATTGCTCTTTTTGACTATATATCATTTACTATTTTCATTTTAAATCTTTATTTTAATCAGTAATGAAGACAGTTTAATGATACAATCATTATTTTCCAAATTAATGTCTGCGTCAAATTATCACAAGTTGTTGGCTATTCAAAACAATCTGATGTAGACACTTGAACAGAAATGATTAAAATTCAACTGAATTTCAAACAATCTAAATCAGGTCATATTTTCCCAATTACTTGTAGAAAAATGCAGATGAATATGTAAATTTCCAGGGAAAAACTGATTTTAATGACCTAACAAATATGAACATAGTTTTAAGTACAATTGTATAACCAAATACTTACATGCTACTCATTTCCAATCTTCAATGAAACAGTCTTCATGTTCTGTGACTGACTGGAACTTGGTAAGGCCTGCTACTGTAATAGAACTAAAATTATAATTAGACTAAAATTAAATATACTTTCCTTTAATTTTCTTGTCCTGGTCTTCGTCAATGGCTCCATTTTCGGGGTCTTTGCTGTAAACATCTTCTTCATAGTATCTGAAACAAAAACAAAATTATTTATAGACAGATGCTGATAAACTCAAATAAAATTTACATGTATTCAACAGTGAGGCAAAAAAAAAAGACAGTTCAAAAATATCAAACCAAATATAAAACTTTTAATAAAGTTTGCTTATTTAAAAAATAAAACTTTTTCAAAATATTTAGAAAGAAAAAACTGGCATTAATGACAGCCAACATCATTGGTCAATTACTCTTTTGGACTATATATCATTTACTATTTTCATTTTAAATCTTTATTTTAATCAGTAATGAAGACGGTTTAATGATATAATCATTATTTTCGAAATTAATGTGTGCGTCAAATTATCACAAGTTGGTGGCTATTCAAAACCAACGGTCTAATCTATATAAAAAAGGAGAAACGAGAAACACTTATGAACCACATCAACAAACGACAACTACTGAACGTCAGATGTATGCATTGGTTCAATAATATCTATAACATGAAAATTTCAAGGAACTCATATCATAGGACTTTAACATTATCAATGTTCTATGATGAGGTCATTGTCAGATGAACAATGCCAGAAAAACATGTACACCTTACAATCATTCCATACACCAAATATAGTTGACCTGTTGCTCATAGTATCTCATAAACTGACAAAATTACAAAAACTTATCATTGACCAATGAACCATGAAAATGAGGTCAGGGTCAGATAATACATGTCAGACAGAAATGTGCATCTAACAATTGTCTCATACACCAATAGCCGACATATTGCTATAGTATTTGGAAAACCAACCAAAACACAAAAATCTAGCATTCACCAATAAACCATGAAAATGAAGTCAAGGTCAGATGATACCAGCTAGACCGACATGTACACCTTACATACATTCCATTCACCAAATATAGTTGACCTATTACTCATAGTATCTCATAAACTGACAAAATTACAAAAAAAACTTATCACTGACCAATGAACCATGAAAATGAGGTCAAGGTCAGATAATACATGTCTGACAGAAATGTGCACCTAACAATTGTCCCATACACCAAACATAGCTGACATATTGCTATAGTATTTGGAAAACCAAACAAAAACACAAAAATCTAACATTGACCAATAAACCATGAAAATGAAGTCAAGGTCAGATGATACCTGTCTGAGCTAGACTGACATGTACACCTTACATACATTCCATACACCAAATATAGTTGACCTATTGTTTTTGTATTTGAAAAACAGACCGAAATACAAAAACTTAACATTGACCAATGAACCATGAAAATGAGGTCAAGGTCAAATAATACCTGCCAGACTGACATGTACCCGTTTTTAGTTGACCTACTGCTTATAGTATCTGAGAAACTGACCTAATCACGTAACTTTAACCTTGATCACTGATCCATGAAATGAGGTCTAGGTCAGGTGGCCAGGTGAACCCTGTCTGATAGACATGTAGGCATTGCAAGACACCCATATACCAAGTATAGTTATCCTACTTCATGTACTCATAATAAGTGAGAAATTCACATGACAAAAAAACTTTTTTTTTCAAGCAGTCGCTGAACCCTGAAAATGAGGTCAAGGACAATGGACATTTGACAGACCGAAGCGTTGTAACATAAGGTATCTACATACAAGGTATGAAGCATCCAGGTTTTCTACCTTCTGAAATATATAAAGCTTTACACAAATGGTTTACGCTGTTGGATAGTTATACCTATGTCTTGCATACTGTGACGAAATATTGACTTTTTTCGCAGGTGAGACAAAAAGCACAAATTTACCAAACAATGCTACTCGTGCTACTAGCAATATGATGCTAGGTGGTTTTTTAAAAAAAAAATTTATACATCTGTACTATCTACTGACGACGCACGAGTGTAAATGTTTGTTCACTTATACATTGTTTATTTATGAATGTAAAAGAAAGGACAAAATTCATAATGTCTATCTGGCTTAATCAATTTCTAAAATTATCTTTCATTCTTCAACATTTATTATTTTTTCTTTAATTTCTTAATTTGTGTAAATGTTAATTACAGCACTGTTCACTTTTATACCACAACAAATCTGCATCTTACTGTACTGGAATCACTTATATTTTTTTCTGTATAACAAAAATCTTGATACAAGAATAATTTTGCAATACCTTTTTCATTTCAAATATTAAAAAATCATAGTTCGTATTTCTTCAAGTCTACACTATTTGTCGTAATTTATTTCTAAAAATTTAGAATCATAAACAAATTCATTGGATTTACCAAGTTATTATACCCCACACAACAAAGTAAACAAGTATAATGTTTTTGACCCGTCAGTTTTTTTGTCCATCAGTCCTGTTCTTTTCATCGCAACTCCTCTGAAACCATACAACAAAATTTCAGGAAACTTTGTACATGTAGATAATTAGAACATAATATGTAGATGTTCATATCCACAAGAATGTTAACTTAGTGATTCAACCCCAAGCAGAGAGTGCATATATATACCAAATAGTTAATAATCGAGTTGTTCAATGTATGTATATCTGAATACTACAACGCAAAAATAAGCATGCTATAGATGTCTTTCTATGGCATTATGATACCTTCCTGGCATAGATCATAATATGGATTTCTTTTTAATTTGGAAAGACGTTATTACAATAAGCTATAGCGCTGTTACAAAAAATATGAACAGTTTTAAGGAATGTTATGGCGTGTGTTTTACGGTATGATCACGGAAGCCTTGTCGGTCACAAGTTTACTTTTTTACCTGCATGCAGCCTTGATACAAATATTGTAGTTTCAGATATCACTGGGTATTGTACATTTTTGCATGATTAAACCATTTTTTAAAAAGAAAGTTACCAAACAATGCTACTCGTGCTACTAGCAATATGATGCTAGGTGGTTTTCTTACACTTTTTTTTTAGCATGCACTAGATAAATAAAATTCAAATGCATTGTATGTTTAAGAAAATTTAAAACTTAACTGGATTTTGCAGTGCACTTTTTTTCGTCCCTGCAGAAGAGGACAAAATTAACAAACATTTGAGTTTCACTTGATATGGTCCACTCAGGTACACAGTTTAAATCACAAATTATTGTCAGGTAGCTATTGTCCATCTATTGTCCATGTCAATCAATACAGTTCACTTCATTTATTATCTGTGCAGAAGTTCTCAAACAGTTTATTTTGCCACCTTCTGGAGGAATGAAAAAAGTGCACTGCAAAATCTATTAAGTTTTTAATTTTCAAAAACATAAAATATATTTGATTTTATTTATCTAAGGCATGCTATGCCTTAAAACTTTTCCAGATACACAGGTTTGTCTGTACTCGAGTAAATTTTGAGGTGAAAATGCAGCCATTTTAGTCAAAGGGTCCACATGAACCTTAAGTGGTTTTTTTAATACTTTTGTTGCATCTTTCATGTCTTTGGTAAGAATTCTTCTATATACCTATGCAACAAAAACGATTGACTACATCTATAAATTTCTGTAAAGCATAGTTTATGATTTATACTATGAAATACTCTAATGAACTTTATTTTTTATTTCTCTTTATTTCTATGACATTTTATTTCAAATCGATTTACACAAAGTAGCATTCATGCCGGTCTACTCGATTGGTTATATATAAAACAGAGGCTAAATATAGAAGTATAAAAAATTCAAATAGATTACTGAATTATGAAATTTGATGTAAAATCTTCTTTCCTGATTGTCTTTTTATAAGCTCGTTTTCGACAGTCACCAAAATAAACTTGACATCCATTTTATGTGACACAACTATTACTAGACCATTAATTTGTTATCAATAAAGAAAGAATAAAACCTACCTTATGTAAGAGACTTTCCAACCAAAGTGATCTTTAACCTTTGTGGACAGCCAGTTCAGTGTAACGAGTAATTCAAAATGAACTCCCTCGTGATAAGTGTTGAAAAATTAGAACAAAAGAAATATCCCGCCAAAACATGCTAATAAAAAAATAGCCGTGAGGTATTGTAATCTAATGGACCGTGAAATCTACTACAGTAAAATCAAATCTATTCAAAACACACGTTTAACTTTTCTAAAGCCATATCAAAAATTAACATCAACCTTTGTTTTTGTGTGTTTTTTTTTAGTGCAAACCCATTAGAAAATAATGATTTTTTTTATTTCGTCAATATTAATTAGTTTTTGGGCGGGTTTTAGTTACCGATGTAATCATGACCGTGATTACTCAGAGGCATAGGGGGTCATGCCGTTACCCCCTCCTGTGAATATTCAGCTAAAATACTTTGTCCCAGCCTACTCCAACTTCTTCCACAAACAATTTTTTTTTTAGGCCAGAAGAAATAATATATATGCGTTTGACTGAACTTTACATATTTCATAATAGGGCTGTCAAATGAAAGAAACAAAACTTATTGATCAGGTAGCCGATATAATGCTTAACTTAAAGTCTTTGGACAATAATATTCACACGGGTATCTTGAACCGTCTATTATTATAACTGCACAACCCAGAGTTGAGACGAAGTATAAAAGAGGATGGGAACTATTCAATTGCCGGTAATGAATTGATATCGGCAACTCTTCGAAAACGTCATTTCTAATAGCTGTCTTCGAAATTAAAAAAAACAACGAAAAATACGTTTTACGACATCATAGCATTATTAATTCGACGCTTTGAGTATATTTTTTTTAGGCTAAAGAACTTCCGAATTTGAGGGAATTTATACGTATACAGTGGCGGATCAAGAGGAGGGGTTCAGGGGTTGGAACCCCCCTTTTTTTGACGATCAATGCATTTGAATGGGGACATAATATAGTTGGACCCCCCCCCCCCCCCTTTTTATCCTGGATTGGTAACCCCCCTTTTTAAAATGGCTGGATCCGTCCCTGGTATATATAAACACACACACACAAACAACAAAGTCGGTAATTATACTTTTTGTTTGTAAATTGATAATTTGGCACTAACTGTCTAATTTTGTTAACAAAATGTGTAGACTCAGGACTTAAGCGTTTGTCATTTTCTGCGGGCTATATTTCATACGACCACAAAAGTCTACTTATGTTTCAGTAAGCTATATGATGTCTCAGTTGGTCCAACCGCTGATTAGTTTAACTTTACACTGCGTATAGCCATCCAAGCCATTTGAATTATCTACATCTTATAGTCAGCAGTTGTCCAGCAGAGCAGTTCACGTCAATGATAACACTACCAAGAATTAAGTCGCACAATGAGTGTCGGTTGGGAACTTAACTTTACGAAAAAGATATGATTTTAATTTTGCAATTGTAAACTTTCCGTTTCTGTGTATCAAACATTTTAGCAGCAACGGCATATATAGTATAAATCTCATAGAGGGTCAATGCTTACAATGTTTGATGTGGGCGTAGCTCAATCTTTATTCTCCTTGTAACAGTGTTTTGTCATTATTGTTTGTCATTTCGTTGTTTTTCTCTAGTTTGGCCATGGTGTAGCCTGTTTTTATATAAGACTTATGATTTTTTATATCTTCTTTTGTATCTTCTCTCTTTCTCTACATATTTTTAAGATTTCCACCAGCATCCGCATATTTTGATTATCTGATATACCATGCGATGAAATATTTTAGGATTAAACGCCTTTTTAAACTGAGGAATTTATCAAAAGTATCTCAAAGAAGGACAAAGGAAAAAATACAAAAAATAGCGATAACTATATGTAACATATTAAAGGTTTTTATGTTATGTCTTAAAATATGGATGGAAAATTCTATTCAAAATTTTGAAAATTAGTTATTTACTTTTATCTTTTTTAGAGACATGTGTACATTTAAAGAAAAAAAAAGAATCACACACAGAATTATTACAATTTGATATCAATGTTTGCATTTATAGTTGCCAACCCCGGTTTGGAAAAATGAAAATATATAATGAAATAACTTCGAAAATTTCTGCAAAATGAATACTTATTTGAAGAATGTAAATTCTACTGTGAAATTTGTCCTTACCCTACGTGCCATCAGGCATAGCGAGGACTAGGTAAGCAAGTAAATTCAACAGTCACTTTAAGCGATATTTTCAAGTAAAAAGCTTGTACGCTTGAAACGTTCTTTGGAACAACGTCAAAATCCTCGTTTTATTGGGAACGTCGTGTAACACTCAGTGGTACCAATACCGTGCGCATACTTTTTATTATGTTTGTGAAATTATAGTATTTTGGCAAAGTATGGAAAACAAACTACCCCTTTTTATATAGACCCAAATCTACCTTAACCACTATTTGATCAATAGCAGACCAAAATCCGATTTTAAAAATATTTTCATTTTGTTTTGACAAGCTATATATTTTTTAAGTAACTGCTCTCGTCAATATAAAAATAAGAAGATGTGGTATGATTGCAAATAAGACAACTCTCCACAAGAGACCAAATGACACAGAAATTAACAACAATAGGTCACCGTACGGCCTTCAACAATGAGCAAGGCCCACACCGCATAGTCTGCCATAAAAGGTCCCGAAATGACAAATGTAAAACAATTCAACCGAGAAAACTAACGGCTAATTTATGTACAAAATAATGAACAAAAAACGAAGGTGTGACCCATCAACATACGACAACCACTGTATTACAGGCTCCTGACTTGGGACAGGCACATGCAGAATGTGGCTGGGTTCAACTTGTTAGATGGCGCTAAATGTACATATATATAATAGAGAATGGAAACGGGGAATGTGTCAAAGAGACAACAACCCTGCCAAAGAGCAGAAAAAAAAACCAAAATCAATGTTTTCTGAAAGGAAGTACTATTGACCAGGAATGCATTTAATGTACTTTTTATACAATGAATTGTTTATTTTCAAGCGCTTGCAATTTCAACATATTACTGGGTATCGGTTTACACTAAAGTTTCTCTTGACATTTTTAAACCATTTTCAAACGGGTTATTTTCGGATTATCAATTTCAGTGTTTTTGATTTTGTTTTAACAAGTATAAAAAAAAATATTCCAGCCATCTTTTGTGACGTTCTGCGAAGATAAACATAATAGATCTGAAATACAAAAGAAAATGTATATTTCCCCACATCAGATTGGCTATTTCGTGGTAATCCGTTTTTATTGGTGGAGGAAGACGGGATACTTAGAGAAAACAACCGATTCACACAGCAGACATTTTGTGGTTGATTTAGTGGTAAAAAAAGAGGAAAATATGATGTCAATGTATTATACATATATACAGTGTGTTCAATGTAGTATATTTATCAGTATTTGATATTATTCCTAACTTTTTCTATAAATTGGCCATACATGCAAAGAATTTTGAACTTCTCGCAAAATATAAGCTTTAAAAAAAATATGAAAAGAAAGAAATTTTGGTATGTGGGATAGAGAGCATGGTTACTTTTTTCGATAGGCATCTGGCGACAGTTATACATGATTGTGTGCAATCCATCATATTTGTCGGACAACTGTTACCCTAACACTGAACGCATATTTTATTTTCTCTCTCTCTCTCAAATGAATGTATATAAAAGACAAGTTTGAATTAAAATATTAATACTCGTCGCATCGCATGCCTATGAAGCAGGCAATTCTATTGAAGATTCGAGACAACAAACTCTTTGCTGCTACACATTAATTCTAGATTCAATTACCTTATTTTTCATACACATGATGCTAGTTAGATGCATGACTATGGAGATTGTTCTACTCACAGTAAACATCAGCGACTGATTTTACAAAAAGCCTTACGATAAAAAAATATTCGTTAGTCATTAGCATTTCGGTATAAATTACGATTGATTTTTGTCGTATTTTTGTGGAAAGAGCCCAGGCATTTATATATATTTGTACTATTACATTGAGCTTAGAATACAAGTATGGAAACAACATGCCGACTCTGTAAATTGGCTGAATAAATTTGATTCGTTTATAGTTTCGATTCTGTTCATAGCAATGCTAGGAATTAAGGCCAGGGTGTATAGCTTGATTTTGAACCGTTTATAATCTGGCTAAGGGGGAGGGATAGATAAGATGAGCCCACTTTAATTTGATCGCATTTACAATTTCACTGTATGTTCCTTTTTCTAAATTATTTATACAATGCAGATTTCTTAGATGCATATTAAACAAGAATTTTAATTTATATAGGTCAGATTATTTCATGAAATCAATTTTATGTGAAATATATGCAAGAAAAGTCGTATACAGTTTAGCGTTATCATGACGCGAACGTCAAATTACAGTTATGGGGACATGTCATTGGACATCTTAGATCGTTTCTTTTTTTCTACCTGCAGCTCAAACAAAAATATATATCATATCATTTCAGAGGAAATTAAATGTATTTTCCATTCATATCAGTTAAAAGGTGTTAAAAATTAGCGATCAAGTACAATTTCGTTTAATAAACAGCCTCCGAATTATTTTATGTGTCATTTTGTCCATCGGGATATTTTATTGGACACGGGAAAACTTATGTTTTGAAAGCAAGACCGCAGTTATATAGTTTTGACTTCAGATAGCTTCTTAAGGACATGTATAAATTTTCTGATACTATTAAAAGTCACTAACATTTGTTATATCTTATGATATTGAAGACAGAAAGTTTTTATATGAGCTGAGCAGTAAAATGGGACATTTTTTCTCTTCCTTATCTCAACGCTTCTGGCAATCTTCTTTCACTCACAGTTAAAAAACATTGATGACGCTATTTTTCGTCAATGGTATACAATACTTTTGTAATATTTTATCACATTTAACCCACTAACTAATCTGCACTGTGATTTCAAAACAAAAATGTAACAGCGGGACAACCTTAAAATAACGTTTCAGGCATCGAAATGAGCAAAGTTTACCTTTACATAATATAAAAAACACAAAATCATCTATTGTAATGATTTCTTTAGTTTATTCCTTTCGGATGATATGCAGAACATTGATATTTATTGGATAGGAAAAAGCTTGAAATGGAATAACCTGCTATCTACCGCATTATTTAAACGTATCAAGTACATTTATAAGAAATTAGTTTTCCCCTATATATAAGGGAAGAGGAAAGTAAATCACATAACTTACTTTCCTACTATTAATCTCATAAGCTCATATGAAAATGAATACAAGTTACACGTACGTGTGAAAATAATAGTCTGTAAGTATGCGAGAAACACTTATGAACCACATCAACAAACGACAACCACTGAACATCGGGTTCCTGACTTACAGTGTAGGACAGGTGCAAACAAATGCAGCGGGTTTAAACGTTTTAATAGGCGCCAACCTTCACCCTAACCTGAAACAATAGTGTAACATCACAACATAGAAAGACACTGTATGTTATAAAGAAATAAAAGCTGAAAATCTCATGGCATTATAAATTTGATAAAACATTATACAATCTAACAAAATCAATCACATAGCTTCAAAAATCAAAAATGTTTAGATTAAATTGAAAAAAATTTTTGGACCTTTTTTTGGCTAAAAAACATAAAATAAGTGTAAAATGCATGTTATAGTTAAAGTGTAGGGGTTGGACATTTTTGGTGCCGTATTCTCTCCATCAATTGTCTATTATGAAATGATTGGATGGATCCAAAGCTATGTACTAATTAATATATTTGATGTGGGATTTGTTAGTTACTGTATAAAATGGACATGGAAAATTCTCGTTTGTTGTATGGTTAGTTAGCATAACCAGATATACGGCATTTCAATGAAATTTACAATACGACCGACACGAAGAAAGACAAACAAGCAATTTCCATCCAAATGTTTGGTTGAAATGTTTTACCCAACAAGGGAAGTGAGGGGTTCCAAATCAACCAAAGGCTACGAATTAGTCGAAAATGACAATGAAGTTGTGAATGACGGTCGACACATAGAGACATATAGGCCACACCCAGCAGGCAGGTTGCAGTCGGGCCTTGAAAAAAGTATTCAGTATATCAGTTCGGCGAAACAGACATTCCGGTCAGATATGGGATTCACATGCAACCCCCCAAAAAAATTACGCCCGTTTTTTATTCATCATGTTCATTTAATGCTAAATAATTCTGTTGAAAACATTTTTTTCTAATAGCAAAAAAGTGGACAAGATTATTGTTTTCAATCCAGATACGGCCAGAATTTTTATTTAAGGCAAAAATCAGGGTCCGAATTTTTTCTCTAAAATATCTCAGACTGCCCCCTCAGATCAAATGGTCCGTACCTTAGACTTTAAATCTATATCTAGAGCTTACTGACTGGGGAATCACTATTCAGCAATGTTATTAATGGGCTGGGGCGTTTGGGGTTAAACATGTTTTCGTAGGTAAATAATATTGCTGTGGAACTTTTTTTTCATGAGAGTGTAATAGAGTATTACTTTCTATTAGGTGGAATTTTGAAGTAGAAGTCAATACGTTCTTGCTCAATACTTTGTCGCTTTGAAGGCGTCATGCTTGTCATCCTCAGCCTAAGCAATGTGTTACTGTAATTTGACTTTCAAAATGACTGAGTGACGTTTTTTTCGACGAACTGGTCAACTCCACCGTAGAGAATCACATGACTTTGACATAATCAATAATATCATGATTACAGTAAATACGAGCGAAACATATCTTTATAAGTAAAGAATTGTCGCATAAAAATTAAATACACGGGAAATGGCAAAGTTCACGAAGTCTAGTCTGATTAATCATTTTACAAGAAAAAAAAAAGTGCAAGCAAAGGGGGGGGGGGGGGGGGCGTACACCCTCTACGCCCCCTCTGGATCCGCCACTGTTTATCGTATACTGATCGTAATGTTTAACCGTTTTGACAGACAGTTTTATTTTTCCAATATATGTCATTATAATTAATTAAATTAGATTAATTACTGACGTTGTATGTGTCGTCTCGATATGATTTCCTTCACGATCCAATCGCAATACTTGGCCACCGTTATTTATTTTTTCAAGATCATTTTTCTCGATATACCGAATGACAGCCGTGATTGTTATTCTTCCGATTATTTTTAAGCATAAACCATAGATTTGGATTGTGCCGGTGACTAATTGGCTGTGAGAATATCAGCGTTCCCTCTGACAACAGGCTATGTTTCCTTTTCTTGTATTTATAAGGTCAAGCTGTTAATGTTTTGGTCAGTATCCAATAATTTGTCTCCAATAATACACTACTTGCTGATGGTTGGGTTAATGGTTGGACACTGTGTGCCAACATAATCTTATATCAAAACAGGGAGATGTGTTGCCAATGCGACAACTATCCCCCCCCCCCGGAATGTTTACAACTATAGGTCAAGTACGGCATATGTATAGTACCAAGACATACTGATAATGATGATGGATGGCTGCTTAACTTCCAGTGGCAAATTAAATGCATATTCATGACGAGAACATGTTAATGTGATATCAATATTTACCCTGGTTTGTACTAGACTGACATGTTGAGCCGGATTTTTAACGTTCTAGTTCACAAGGTATAACAGCCCGCAGGAAGACATGTCACCCTACCTTCAAGACATTCTGAGAGTGGCAACATATAATATCACTCTACAATCGGGTAGTCAGTCAATCAATGAACGAAAACTACATCTGATTTATTGGAATGAACATATCAAAGCATCTATTAACCATTTTCTAAACACTGAAAATAATAACGATATATATAGAATAATATATGGCAAAATATGTATCGCATGAGGAACCAATATCAGTCCCGATGGCCGAAGTTTAATAGATTAATAGAATCAGATTCATGAGTAACCTGTTTTAAATCATCCGAAAATATAAGAAAGACTAGATAATTATGATTTTCCTGAAGTTTTCCAGCTGACTTGGATTTTTTTTTACAGACTTTTATTTGCTTGATATCTCGTTTCATGATAGTTATAACAAAATTTCTTGATCGATCATACTGGACGAGACATCCACATCGTAATGTCTATAATAACCTTATTACATGCTCAATATAGAGCTATGAAACTGGCAAATAATACATTTTAAGACCATGTATTTAAATGCATTCACTAACGATGATGCCAGCTGTTCCATCCTGTAGAATACAACCCACCTTCCCAATATAAGTTGTCAAGTTTAACCAAGTTTCACGATGACCTTTGTTTTCATATCATACTTCAATCTGATCTCATTTGCATACATAAATGTGGACAACAATGTTACCAAGTATCATCTATTCAAAGATTATGGACAGACAAACAGAGGGATTCCTATATATAGTATATAAACTCCACATATTCGACAGGGTTGCAATTTTGGTGTAACAAATATGTGCATACTTTGAAAACTAAAATTTCTTCAGTACTTTGAAAACTAAAATTTCTTCAGTACTTTGAAAACTAAAATTTCTTCAGTAGTGCTTGATGTTAAAACTTTACTAACATGTGTTTTTCCAAGGGAAATAAATAAATATATATATATACTGAATACCATGACTATTTCTGAAACTTGTGCGACCCCATCATTTATTAGAACTAAAAACATTGGACTTGGAATTTCCACAAATGAAACTCTAATACTAATGAATAAATATTAATGTAACACCATTTTATTTTTAATCTGACAAACAAAACAATAATATCACATGGATCATATGACAGCAAAAACAAAATAACAACTACATTAGGTTTAATACTTGTATCAAAAGAGAAATCTGGTTATTTGTTAAAATAATCCGTCATAAGAATTTCTAGTCCTAATCTGGCATAAATGACTAATTTTGTTTTTCAAGTATTTGTTGTCAAAATTTCTTTCCTACCTCTTTTGGAAGCGTGTAATAATTAATACAAATGGTTTAGAATAGTAATCTATAGATTCCTTACTTATATTATTACCTCAGTTCCATTGCACCAAAGGTAACACACATACATGTACATATACTTTTAAACTAAAAAAAAACTAGTGAAGAGAGGATGGGTCTTTTGATCATTTTCCAAAATGAAAATTTCTAGTCTGAATCAGTGTCATAATTGACCCATTTTCTCTTGCAAGTATTTTTCTGCAATTTTAACTAAATGTGATTACATTTCGTATCATGCCAGGAAATACAGTAACTGTACGTCATATGTCCAACTTTGGTGTCATTCGATCTATGACGTTCACGGTATGTGATACGGATTTAGCTATGCGATACGGGTTTAGCTATGCGATACGGGGTATGCGATACAGGGTAAATGATACATGCAGATTAGACAAAAGAACCTTTATTAAATATACAAAATTGCTGTATTTAGTACTATATATGATAAAATATTCTATTTGACATGTCAGTCTTTTCCTCGATTGTGACATCAGCGAATGAGACTCATCACTGAATGTGTATTTACCAATTTACCATTAGCAACACGACAAGAACGATTGACGCTTCCTCTACTCTTTTCTCGTCCTGAATATCTATGAAATATTTGATACTTGGCATTAAGCAAACCTCAATCAATCAGTCAATCAACCAACCAATCTATCTTTCTCAGTGCACAGTTAAAAGTTAATGAGTGAAAACCATAGATATGTATTTATGCATTCTATGCATGGTTGTACCTTAAAGGACGTCGTGTTGAATTTTGCTGTTACCCAGCAATCACATTCTCAGTTTCTGGATATATTACAATTTTGTATATGGGTATTTAAATTCGCCTTTTTTTCTCTCTTATTCTCTTTGAAAAACAAAATTTAAATGTATTTTTCTTAGATTATATAAAATAACATTTTACAAAACCAAAATTGATTGACGAAATTACTTTAAAAAATGGTTTTCAACAAATTCCCATTCACTGTTCAAGCGAAAACATCTTAAATCTTGAATTTGAATTTTTGACATTATCTGGACTGGTGACTTTATAAAGCAATCTTTAGAGTTGCAAAAATGGGGTCCATGTCAATCAAAAGTTACATTAATCGTACAGTACTTTTTTTGTTTGTTTTATGTTTAGTTAAACCAGAGACATATAATCAGTGCATATAATACAGTGTATATGTCTCTGGTTAAACTGACAAGTAATTCTTGACTGTTGTACTGATATATTGTGTCATAGGTTGTTTTAGCATTGTGTTATATTTTATGTGTTCTTTTTTCGCTTGACCCATATGGGTGCAATTTGCAAATAAAATTATGATTATTAAATTTCGCGCTCATGATAATATAAACTTGAGTTTGAATGGTTTCCCTTTACAGACTAAAGAGTGATGTCATTATTCAGGTAGCTAGCGCATATTTCCGGTGGATTTCCTCCCTCTTTCTTATGTCTGTTGTTGTGTATAACCTTAATTTTGTAACTAATAACATTTGTTTACATTTCAAAATATTTATTGCAATTAATATCAGTATCCCGTGCAGTGTATTATTTACATTTCTTGACCGCTTTTATCAAAGCAATCAGTACATGCACTGGTGATTACAAAAGGCGTATTCAATAGATGAAATAGCCAGTGGAACTAATTTTAGAACCAACTCATTTGCATATCGGGGAAAGCCTTGTCTGCGTTCAAAGGGGCCAATGTAAATTTGGCGGGAATTGTAGTCTTTCATACGAACGATCAAATAATTTTCGTGGCAGATACAAAGGTAAGTGATTGAACGTCAATAACCACTAACGAAAGCACACCCCTATTCGACTCATCAGAGGATAATTTGTAATGTCCGACCGGCTTCTGCTGCCGGTGAAGACCGTAACAGTGCTTACTTTTAAACTTGTCCGTCTACTGTCAACTTATGTGCAATACAATTGTATACTAACAGAATTGTTTTGATGCGAAAATATGTTCGGTAACATTTTCGTGGAAGTTTATATCTTGTAATATTCAGAAGCAACGGAAAAAATCAAATTATTGTTTTCTGTCGCCATATTTTGCAACTGTCAAGGTCGGATGTTATCAAAAGCATCTTCAAAACATCAGAAAGTTCTGATAAAGTATTGCCTTTTACTCACTAACCAACACTCAAATTGACAAGACTCTTGTAACACTTGAGATGAAACAATTTTGATCTTGCATATACATGTAAGTGCAATTTTCATTTTTAGCGTACATACATTTTAATTCTATAAAAAAAACATGAACAAAATGTGATTGTAACTATATACTTGACAAAATAATAAACAGTAAAACAATAGAAGAAATAAAAGAGACTGTCCTACATTTTTTCCAACTTAACACCACATTCTGCACCCACCCCGTCCTAGATAACTCACAAAATTATAGATTTGTGTAGCATATATATAGTCCTTAAAGACAAATATTTCACAAGACAAGTTTCTGCCTCAAAGTATATATGTAATATATTTTTGTACATGTAACACTACTAACAAATAAACTATAATTTTATATACATCATTTGAATCATTCCTTATTCATTTTTCTCCACAAATATTTTACCTTTTAAAGACCGTTTCGACTTGTGAGTTAACTTTACACACAATGTGACATCTGGAATGTATGAGGAAATGGATGAATGTGAAAGTCATGAGCTCCGCAGCAAAAAAAGTTTGTTAAATTTCTTGGGTTATCAAAATTGATAACAAAGAGATTTTGTGTTTACAAGTTTTTCTACCAATATAAATGCACTGAATTAAGATTGTGAGAGTAAATTTTTTCATCACCTGACATAAAGGAACATTGCAGCATTTTTGGTGTCAAAACCTGATCTCTGTATTGAGTTATGTGAAGGTTACCAGGGATGTGTGCAGTTGAGTTGTTTTGGTGTAGGATATGGTACCCAAAACCATGACATGCTGAACCAGACTCGTCTTAAGTTTTGCAGTTCCCAGCCCCTTGTTCTGTTGCACCATCAGCCCTTGCAAGTTGATTCTGGGATCTCAGTACTGTGACAAAGAAGGATGTCTGGCACATAAGTTGTTTCACAGAGACAGTTTCTGACTTTTTGCTGATATTTGTAGACCTCGGACATTTGATGCTATTGCTGTCATGGTTCAATGTTCTGGGTACCTGTGACCAGTCTTGGCATATCGTATAAACAGAAGAGAGGAACAATTTGACCACTAAATTCAATTAAACGGTTTGGTGTCTTTATACCAATTAAACCTGCTTAAAAATGAAACATGATTCGCACTTGCAACTTCCCAAATTATTCCTGTACTGCTTCCTCGTGCAGCTTTACACATGCTCACCTGAAAAAGAGATTAATTCATTTATTGGACATTTAAATTGTAACATTGTTTTCATGTCTCAATCACCCAAATTTTTAAAGTCATATTTAAAAAAAGAATGGTAAAATTTTTGTTGTTGTTGAGAGTGTATGTGATAAGGTCAGTTTAACCACTAATGGTAAATCAATGATATTTTGTATGGTACATTGCAAGTCAATGATATTTTGTATGGAACATTGTAAGTCAATGATATTTTACCACAAAACCAGGCCTCTACATTATCATTTTTTTTAACTTGTCCCTTTGGACAAGTTGCAAGAAAATCAACTTGTCCGAACTCTTAACTCACTTGTCCGAATTCATTATTGAAAATCTTACATATTGATGATATGCCCTTATAACACTTGAGCTTTGATTGTACCTAATGAAGGGAGCATTTTGTTATATGTTATATGAATTTGTTTGTTACTCAGTAATTAACAATGATTAAAGAATACCACATCAAAATTCATTTTTGTTGAGCCTTCGACTTTTGTCGAAAATGCGAGACATAGCGATCCTACATTCCGTCGGCGGCGGCGTCCACAAATATTCACTCTGTGGTTAAAGTTTTTGAAATTTTAATAACTTTCTTAAACTATCCTGGATTTCTACCAAAGTTGGACAGAAGCTTGTTTATGATCATAAGATAATATTCAAAAGTAAATTTTGTAAAAAAAATTCCATTTTTCTGCCAGTTAACATTACATTCACTCTGTGGTTAAAGTTTTTAAAATTTTAACAACTTTCTTAAACTATCCTGGATTTGTACCAAACTTGGACAGAAGCTTGTTTATGATTAAAAGCTAGTATCTAGAAGGAAATTTTGTTAAAATTTTTTCCCATTTTTTCCGTATTTTACTTATATGGACTTAGTTTTTCTTCCAGTTAACATTACATACAGTCTGCAGTTTAAGTTTTTAAAACATTTATTAGATTCATAAACTATCCTGGATTTTTACCAAACTTGGACGGAAGCTACTTACAATCAAAAGATTGTATAGAGAGGAATATTTTTATTAATTTTTTTCCTCATTTTTGTTGAGCCTGCGATTAACAGCAAAAGAAGGCGAGACACTGGGTTCCGCGGAACCCTTACGAATTTTATTATTTAAGACTGAAAGATTTTTTGCAAGACTGAGTTCTCTGACTGAATGTCACTATCATGTGTCTATAATTAAATCATCATCACTTTCCAAATCACTAGGTTCTCCTATGGACCTATTCATTCTTCTAGTAGTGGTAAGGTTAAACCAAGGATGTAAATATACCTGGCCACTTTGTATATAATTAAACCTTTTTAATTTATTGATGGCGGCAAAACAAGCTTTTATAAATTTTATTTTGATCTTTATATACATTGATACTTGATCATGAAGTACATACAAAATTTCAGTGAGAAAATCTGCCTTTTTAGATTTTATTTAATTTTTACATCTTAACCTATTATTTTGATAATATATAGATCTTATTGAATAAAACCTCTTTTAATGTAATGTCATGCATAAAAGCAAAATCAAATGAAACATACTTTAATTCAAGCTTTTAAATTTAAGGTAAAACTCCATATGGAGGTGCTCCTAATTCAAGGAGGCTTATACTAAGAAGAAGCATTAACATTGGTTTCCTTCCCCCTTACTTATATTCCCCTGGTCAATGGCTGCCAGCATGTTCAGATTGAAATAAACAATTAATTTCCCCATAGGCGACAATGATAGCCTTTTTCGAGATACAGACTTTAGAAAGTTGATTTTTTAAACGAAACCTTGCTAGAATTAAAGAAAAGTTATTAGGACAGTATTTTTTGGTCCAAAAAATATAGGTTCGCGTTGCTTTTCTTAGCGTAATTTGTAATTATCTCCCATGCCTATCAATTTTGCACTTAAAAATACGTGTCTCATCCTAGCGTTTAAAAGACATCTCAGTTCCGTTAGGGCTAAGGAAAATAATTTATTTGGCCTTTGGTATAATGCAGAATGCACGAAGTCTCTAATAACAAAAAATAACGGGCGCACATATCAACCAATCAGGATTAGCTATACTCTTAATTCTGAATACCATGTTATGCTCATAAAATGGCTGCGCCCATAAAATCTAATGGTGTATTGTAACCTATACGGTATTTAATACTTTCTAGAATCATGCAATTCATAGTTCGTTAGATGCACAAATATATATGCCACACAAAAATCATCTTCAAAACGTTCTGGCATTACTCTCTGAATTTTCACAATTTTTTATCAGAGGTGACCCCAGTCAAAAAATGTGAAAAAAAAATTTCTGATTTTTTGAGTAAATGCGGTACTGCTAAAAAGGGCCTGAAGATAATGTCCACTTCCTCCAATGATTCTTTATATGTCATCAAGTACTGATTATATTGATACCAAAACCGATCCAATATGTAACTACTACGGTGAATTTTGAACAACAGTTTTAAATGAAACCATTTTCGTATAAAAGTACATTTTTGAAACGGACTATAACATTTCAAAATATGAAAAATGTGTAAATATTTGTGTTTATACATCGAAAACTATTCGTTAACTACAAAATGTCATGCCTATTCTAATTTTTATTGTCTGCCATTCGAGTGAACATTTCAATGTTCAATGGGGGTCATTTCTGTACATATTCACTGAATTTGGTAATTTCGATAACAGCACTTGGATCGAGATTGTCATGTTTAAAAGTCGATTTGTATATCCAAACTCTAGACGTGTACGTGCTTTTTTCAAAAAAATCAGCAGAAGTTCAGAAAATGACATATTCTCTCCACAGTAAGTCAAAAGTCGAACCCACCCTTGTTTCTAAGGTAAAACGCAATACAAATATGAAACAGACTATAGCTTAAAAACTAGTTAATCAATAATTCATTTGTCACCAAAAAATACGGTTTCACATCAAATATCAAGTAAAATTACTGTTTTTGACACTTTTTATACGACCGCAAAAAAATTTTTGTGGTCGTATATTGGTATGACGTTGGCGTCGTCCGAAGACACATTGGTTTTCGCACTCTAACTTTAGTTTAAGTGAATGGATCTTTATGAAATTTTACCACAAGGTTCAATACCACAAAAGGAAGGTTGGGATTGATTTTGGGGGTTATGGTAATAACAGTAAAGGAATTAGGGGCCAAAAAGGGGCCAAAAATAAGCATTTTTGTAACTTCCAGACATAACTTGTGTGTTAGTGTATGGATCTCTCTGACATTGTACCACAAGGTTCCATATCACTAAAGGAATGCTGGGATTGATTTTGGGGGTAATTGCCTCCAAATTTTAGGAATTAGGGGCCAAAAAAGGGGCAAAAAACAAGCATTTTTCTAGTTTCATGACAATAACTTGTGTGTAAGTGTATGGATCTTTCTGAAATTGTACTACAAGGTTCCATATCGCAAAGGGAAAGCTGGGTTTGAGTTTGGGGGTAATTGCCCTAAACGTTTAGGAATTTGGGGCCAAAAAGGGGCCAAAAAACACATTTTTTTCTAGTTTCCAGACAATAACTTGTGTTCAAGTGTATGGATCTCTCTGAAATTGTACTACAAGGTACCATACCACAAAGGGAAGGCTGGGATTGAGTTTGGGGGTGATGAATCATAATGGGGGTTCAAAAAATTTTGGGGGGGGGATTTATTTTT
This sequence comes from Mytilus californianus, assembly GCF_021869535.1. Classification (NCBI taxonomy): domain Eukaryota; kingdom Metazoa; phylum Mollusca; class Bivalvia; order Mytilida; family Mytilidae; genus Mytilus; species Mytilus californianus. The sequence goes on along the minus strand of NW_026262679.1, from coordinate 49,517,151 downwards.
TTTTCCTTTTTTTTCTTTTTTTCCTTTTTTGTTTCTTTTAAAATTTTCCATTTTAAGTTGGTTATTTCTGATTTATATTTAAAATCAAATAATAATGATATGGTAGGAGATACACACCAAACAGGATGTGTAAATTATTATATAATAAGTATTGTGCAATAGCAAGAAATTTTCAATTGCACAGTATTGCACAATAGCAAGAAATCTTCAATTGCACAGTATTGCGCAATAGCAAGAAATCTTCAATTGCACAGTATTGCGCAATAGCAAGAAATATCCAATAGCACAATATTGCGCAATAGCAAGAAATTGTCAATTGTACAGTATTGCGCAATAGCAAGAAATATTTAATAGCACAGGATTGTGCAAAAGAAGATACTTCCTATAAATTGCTTATTTCTTGACCAATTTCAATGGGGTTTTATTCTTGATTTCATGGGGTTCTTTAATATGCTGAATCTAACCGTGTATTTAGTTTTTGGATTTTGGGCCCCGTTTTTAAATTGGTCCACATTGAGGTCCAAAGGGTCCAAAATTAAACTTTGTTTGATTTCATCAAAAATTGAATTATTGGGGTTCTTTGATATGCCGAATCTAACTGTGTATTTAGATTCTTAAATTTTGGTTCCGTTTTCAAATTGGTCTACATTAAGGTCCAAAGGGTCCAAAATTAAACTTAGTTTGATTTTAACAAAAATTGAATTCTTAGGGTTCTTTGATATGCTGAATCTAAACATGTGTTTAGATTTTTTATTATGGGCCCAGTTTTCAAGTTGGTCCAAATCAGGGTCCAAAATTAAACTTTGTTTGATTTCAACAAAAATTGAATATATGGGGTTCTTTGATATGCTGAATCTAACCATGTATTTAGATTTTTGATTTTTGGGCCCCGTTATCAACTTTTTCTACATTGAGGTCAAAAGGGTCCAAAATTAAACTTTGTTTGATTTCATCAAGAATTGAATTATTGGGGTTCTTTGATATGCCGAATCTAACCGTGTATTTAGATTCTTAATTTTTGGTTCCCTTTTCAAATTGGTCTACATTAAGGTCCAAAGGGTCCAAAATTAAACTTAGTTTGATTTTAACAAAAATTGAATTCTTAGGGTTCTTTGATATGCTGAATCTAAACATGTATTTAGATTTTTGATTATGGGCCCAGTTTTCAAGTTGGTCCAAATCGGGGTCCAAAATTAAACTTTGTTTGATTTCAACAAAAATTGAATATATGAGGTTCTTTGATATGCTGAATCTAACCATGTATTTAGATTTTTGATTTTTGGTCCCCGTTATCAACTTTGTCCACATTGAGGTCAAAAGGGTCCAAAATTAAACTTTGTTTGATTTCATCAAAAATTGAATTCTTTGGGTTTTTTGATATGCTGAATCTAACCATGTATTTAGATTTTGGATATTGGACCATAATAGGTGAATGTCCAATTTAAAATTTTTAAGTTCTTAGACCACATTCATTCTGTGTCAGAAACCTATGCTGTGTCAAATATTTAATCACAATCCAAATGCAAAGCTGTATCAAGCTTGAATGTTGTGTCCATACTTGCCCCAACTGTTCAGGGTTCGACCTCTGCGGTCGTATCAAGCTGCGCCCTGCGGAGCATTTTATTGAGCACTATGATAAAGAAATGTCGACGCTGTATAGATTGAAATAAACAATTAATTTCCCCATAGGCGACAATGATAGCCTTTTTCGAGATACAGACTTTAGAAAGTTGATTTTTTAAACGAAACCTTGCTAGAATTAAAGAAAAGTTATTAGGACAGTATTTTTTGGTCCAAAAAATATAGGTTCGCGTTGCTTTTCTTAGCGTAATTTGTAATTATCTCCCATGCCTATCAATTTTGCACTTAAAAATACGTGTCTCATCCTAGCGTTTAAAAGACATCTCAGTTCCGTTAGGGCTAAGGAAAATAATTTATTTGGCCTTTGGTATAATGCAGAATGCACGAAGTCTCTAATAACAAAAAATAACGGGCGCACATATCAACCAATCAGGATTAGCTATACTCTTAATTCTGAATACCATGTTATGCTCATAAAATGGCTGCGCCCATAAAATCTAATGGTGTATTGTAACCTATACGGTATTTAATACTTTCTAGAATCATGCAATTCATAGTTCGTTAGATGCACAAATATATATGCCACACAAAAATCATCTTCAAAACGTTCTGGCATTACTCTCTGAATTTTCACAATTTTTTATCAGAGGTGACCCCAGTCAAAAAATGTGAAAAAAAAATTTCTGATTTTTTGAGTAAATGCGGTACTGCTAAAAAGGGCCTGAAGATAATGTCCACTTCCTCCAATGATTCTTTATATGTCATCAAGTACTGATTATATTGATACCAAAACCGATCCAATATGTAACTACTACGGTGAATTTTGAACAACAGTTTTAAATGAAACCATTTTCGTATAAAAGTACATTTTTGAAACGGACTATAACATTTCAAAATATGAAAAATGTGTAAATATTTGTGTTTATACATCGAAAACTATTCGTTAACTACAAAATGTCATGCCTATTCTAATTTTTATTGTCTGCCATTCGAGTGAACATTTCAATGTTCAATGGGGGTCATTTCTGTACATATTCACTGAATTTGGTAATTTCGATAACAGCACTTGGATCGAGATTGTCATGTTTAAAAGTCGATTTGTATATCCAAACTCTAGACGTGTACGTGCTTTTTTCAAAAAAATCAGCAGAAGTTCAGAAAATGACATATTCTCTCCACAGTAAGTCAAAAGTCGAACCCACCCTTGTTTCTAAGGTAAAACGCAATACAAATATGAAACAGACTATAGCTTAAAAACTAGTTAATCAATAATTCATTTGTCACCAAAAAATACGGTTTCACATCAAATATCAAGTAAAATTACTGTTTTTGACACTTTTTGAGCACTATGATAAAGAAATGTCGACGCTGTATAGATTGAAATAAACAATTAATTTCCCCATAGGCGACAATGATAGCCTTTTTCGAGATACAGACTTTAGAAAGTTGATTTTTTAAACGAAACCTTGCTAGAATTAAAGAAAAGTTATTAGGACAGTATTTTTTGGTCCAAAAAATATAGGTTCGCGTTGCTTTTCTTAGCGTAATTTGTAATTATCTCCCATGCCTATCAATTTTGCACTTAAAAATACGTGTCTCATCCTAGCGTTTAAAAGACATCTCAGTTCCGTTAGGGCTAAGGAAAATAATTTATTTGGCCTTTGGTATAATGCAGAATGCACGAAGTCTCTAATAACAAAAAATAACGGGCGCACATATCAACCAATCAGGATTAGCTATACTCTTAATTCTGAATACCATGTTATGCTCATAAAATGGCTGCGCCCATAAAATCTAATGATGTATTGTAACCTATACGGTATTTAATACTTTCTAGAATCATGCAATTCATAGTTCGTTAGATGCACAAATATATATGCCACACAAAAATCATCTTCAAAACGTTCTGGCATTACTCTCTGAATTTTCACAATTTTTTATCAGAGGTGACCCCAGTCAAAAAATGTGAAAAAAAAATTTCTGATTTTTTGAGTAAATGCGGTACTGCTAAAAAGGGCCTGAAGATAATGTCCACTTCCTCCAATGATTCTTTATATGTCATCAAGTACTGATTATATTGATACCAAAACCGATCCAATATGTAACTACTACGGTGAATTTTGAACAACAGTTTTAAATGAAACCATTTTCGTATAAAAGTACATTTTTGAAACGGACTATAACATTTCAAAATATGAAAAATGTGTAAATATTTGTGTTTATACATCGAAAACTATTCGTTAACTACAAAATGTCATGCCTATTCTAATTTTTATTGTCTGCCATTCGAGTGAACATTTCAATGTTCAATGGGGGTCATTTCTGTACATATTCACTGAATTTGGTAATTTCGATAACAGCACTTGGATCGAGATTGTCATGTTTAAAAGTCGATTTGTATATCCAAACTCTAGACGTGTACGTGCTTTTTTCAAAAAAATCAGCAGAAGTTCAGAAAATGACATATTCTCTCCACAGTAAGTCAAAAGTCGAACCCACCCTTGTTTCTAAGGTAAAACGCAATACAAATATGAAACAGACTATAGCTTAAAAACTAGTTAATCAATAATTCATTTGTCACCAAAAAATACGGTTTCACATCAAATATCAAGTAAAATTACTGTTTTTGACACTTTTTGAGCACTATGATAAAGAAATGTCGACGCTGTATAGATTGAAATAAACAATTAATTTCCCCATAGGCGACAATGATAGCCTTTTTCGAGATACAGACTTTAGAAAGTTGATTTTTTAAACGAAACCTTGCTAGAATTAAAGAAAAGTTATTAGGACAGTATTTTTTGGTCCAAAAAATATAGGTTCGCGTTGCTTTTCTTAGCATAATTTGTAATTATCTCCCATGCCTATCAATTTTGCACTTAAAAATACGTGTCTCATCCTAGCGTTTAAAAGACATCTCAGTTCCGTTAGGGCTAAGGAAAATAATTGATTTGGCCTTTGGTATAATGCAGAATGCACGAAGTCTCTAATAACAAAAAATAACGGGCGCACATATCAACCAATCAGGATTAGCTATACTCTTAATTCTGAATACCATGTTATGCTCATAAAATGGCTGCGCCCATAAAATCTAATGGTGTATTGTAACCTATACGGTATTTAATACTTTCTAGAATCATGCAATTCATAGTTCGTTAGATGCACAAATATATATGCCACACAAAAATCATCTTCAAAACGTTCTGGCATTACTCTCTGAATTTTCACAATTTTTTATCAGAGGTGACCCCAGTCAAAAAATGTGAAAAAAAAATTTCTGATTTTTTGAGTAAATGCGGTACTGCTAAAAAGGGCCTGAAGATAATGTCCACTTCCTCCAATGATTCTTTATATGTCATCAAGTACTGATTATATTGATACCAAAACCGATCCAATATGTAACTACTACGGTGAATTTTGAACAACAGTTTTAAATGAAACCATTTTCGTATAAAAGTACATTTTTGAAACGGACTATAACATTTCAAAATATGAAAAATGTGTAAATATTTGTGTTTATACATCGAAAACTATTCGTTAACTACAAAATGTCATGCCTATTCTAATTTTTATTGTCTGCCATTCGAGTGAACATTTCAATGTTCAGTGGGGGTCATTTCTGTACATATTCACTGAATTTGGTAATTTCGATAACAGCACTTGGATCGAGATTGTCATGTTTAAAAGTCGATTTGTATATCCAAACTCTAGACGTGTACGTGCTTTTTTCAAAAAAATCAGCAGAAGTTCAGAAAATGACATATTCTCTCCACAGTAAGTCAAAAGTCGAACCCACCCTTGTTTCTAAGGTAAAACGCAATACAAATATGAAACAGACTATAGCTTAAAAACTAGTTAATCAATAATTCATTTGTCACCAAAAAATACGGTTTCACATCAAATATCAAGTAAAATTACTGTTTTTGACACTTTTTGAGCACTATGATAAAGAAATGTCGACGCTGTATAGATTGAAATAAACAATTAATTTCCCCATAGGCGACAATGATAGCCTTTTTCGAGATACAGACTTTAGAAAGTTGATTTTTTAAACGAAACCTTGCTAGAATTAAAGAAAAGTTATTAGGACAGTATTTTTTGGTCCAAAAAATATAGGTTCGCGTTGCTTTTCTTAGCGTAATTTGTAATTATCTCCCATGCCTATCAATTTTGCACTTAAAAATACGTGTCTCATCCTAGCGTTTAAAAGACATCTCAGTTCCGTTAGGGCTAAGGAAAATAATTGATTTGGCCTTTGGTATAATGCAGAATGCACGAAGTCTCTAATAACAAAAAATAACGGGCGCACATATCAACCAATCAGGATTAGCTATACTCTTAATTCTGAATACCATGTTATGCTCATAAAATGGCTGCGCCCATAAAATCTAATGGTGTATTGTAACCTTCAAATACGTTCAATCAATGGATATTTAATTCATTTTGTATGATCAATAAAACAATCATTCAATTATTTGGGAATTAATAAGTCTTAAATTTGATATGTTTTACATCTGACATCGATTTTTCACTTGTCCAATCGGACAAGTAGTATGGTGAATCCACTTGCCCGACGCCTGTGTCCACTTGTCCCGGACAATCGGACAAACGGTAATGTCGAGCCCTGAAAACACAGATCAAGTTTGAAAATGGGTGGCATCACTTTTACTGTTCTTGAGTTATGTCCCTTTATAAACATAAAAATTGCTAAATTTTTTCGTTTCCATTCTCTAATTTTAGTTTGCCTCAACCAAATGTTATGAAACTTATACACAATGCTTATTACCACATAATACAGATCAAGGTTGAAATTAATTAATTTTTAATATAAGCGTCATTAAGCGATATACACTTTAAGGAGGTTGGAAATCAGCAGAAAAGCTTTCATAGGTTATCCTTGGAAGGATATTAACTTGAAAGTGCATTTTAGTACATGTAATTCCTTATTATTTTCATTTCATTTTTTAATTACACATACAAAATCTATATTGTTAAACTGTATATAGACAATATATAGTGAATATTGATTCCTATGCATTGGCATTTCTCATTTCCAGAGAGATTATTTGGTTCTGCACCTTCAGTCATACATGTAATTCATCGACATTGAATGTACTGCATAATTTACCAGTATTGCCATTTTCAACATCTGTATATATACTATCAAAATTACCTTCAGTGTATTTATTATTGACAATTTTGCCAATTTGAAATTGAAGATAAGAATAAAGGCCAAGATATTGCTTAAAAAATGCAATAATTGGTTCATCACAAATTTGCATCCCAAGAAAAATAAAAAAGCGAAGCAATTTTTAGCAGGGAATTGAAACAAATGTATATATATATATTCTTTCTGGTCAGACTGATTCAGCATAAACACTGTACTACAGTTATATCTTTCATCATGGAGATATTTTTCTTTTGAGATGGGATTGATTGAAGGCAGCATTTTCTATTAAATCAACATGTTAAAATCCTTTTTGTTCTCATTCTACTGACCAGTAAATAAATATGTTGTGATCTCTATGGGGGGTTAGTAAGAAGCTAGGTTCTCTTATCACACTTATAGTGTTTAGTCTATGAATTATACATGTAACTACATCTATCATGTTATTACTAATTTCATATTGATTTAATTAGTTATCAATTTGATTACTTGAACTGTTGATGACACATGTATTATTTCAAAACATGCCACTAGTCTTATCTGTTCAAAATCTGTAAGATCTATATGTCAGATTATATGCTGTTTATACTTGACTACTGTACTAGTATATAAATTAGAGGCATCATATTTAGACCCCTCAACCAAGAAATTTGTTTTGCATGCACACTTATAAAAATTGCGGATTTTATCCAACGCAATCATAGGTTTGAACGTAGTTTTCAATTTAGACTTGTATATATATATATATATATAAAAAAATCCAGACTGGCTGTTGAAACATTTTGATATAAGCTTGAATGGGTATACATTTATTTTTCTAGGATTCCTCAAGGTCTCAGGTTTTTGTCTTTTGATGGAAGTAATAGAAGATAAAAATAATCTCATGAGATAAAATTTAACCTAGCGGACAAAACTCAAATATTCATGTTTTTTTATAAGCCCGTTTATGGGACGTATTATGGTATACCGTTGACCGTTTGTCTGTCCGTCTGTCCGTCTGTCCATCATCAACATGTCGGACATTCACTCAAAAAAGCTTTAACCAATATGCATGAAACTTTGGTGAATTGTTTTATATATCTATTGACGTGAGCTCCCTTTCGTTTTTTATAAATTTCAGATTTACCGTTTCCGAGTTTTGAGTCATTAAAAAAGGGGGGATTTTCCAGTTTTCCGACAATAACTCAAGAATGCTTTCACCAACTTGCAAGGAATTTTGGTGAATTGTTTATATCTACTGACATGAGCTCCCTTTCAATTTTTATAAGTTTTAGATTTTACGTTTCCGAGTTACAGGGTTTTATTCATAAAAAAGGGGGGATTTTCCATTTTTTTTAAATTTTAGTTCATTTATATGTTTTGGAGTTTAGTGTGATGTCCATTTTCATTGAACTAGTACACATTATTGTTTAGGGGCCAGCTAAAGCCCGCCTCAGAGTGCGGGATTTTCTCGCTGTGTTGAAGACCCATTGGTGGCCTTAGGCTGTTTTCTGCTCTTTGGTTGGGTTGTTGTCTCTTTGGCACATTCCCCATTTCCATTCTCAATTTTATATTGCTGTATTTACAATGTACATGTAGCACTTCTGATCAGAATTCAAAAAATGTTTTACCTTTATTAATTAAAAGCTGACTTAAGCACATACCAATATTGTACTCAAAGAACAGTGTTAATGTACTTTTTAAAAAAAATGTTAGCCTAATAAATTCATACTTTTGTAAGGAATATGAATTACTAAGCCATTTTTAGTGCATCTCCATAGGCTTCAACAGTTTATCTTGAACTGTCTTTTTGATAAGATCAACTCATTTAGATTTCTGACATCCGATAACCTTTTAATGCTGCAAGCTCAGAAAGAAATGGTACCAAGCTGATTCTGGAATCTTAGTCTTGGGTAGTCTTCTTTTGTATGTTTATATTAAGCATCTTTCTGTGATGACACTCGTCTATATTTTCTGTACATTGTACCTGAAATATAATTTATACAGTTTTGCACTTGCAATAAAAGGTTCCCCTGATGAAACCTTTTGATGTTATAATTAGTTATGCAAGTTTTTGTCTTTTATTTAACCTTATATTTTTATGTTGGCCTCACTGACATCACATCAGAATAACCAAGGATTATTTCCCCTTGCTTTGCCTCTAACATTTTCGACATGCTGTTAAAGCTGATTTGATAATACACATTCCCCTGACTATGGATAACAACCTACTTTTGTAAAATTATTTTTGAAGAAAAATGGAATAATTTACCATCTGTTGACCTAGCATGTCAGATCATAAGTAATCACAGAAAATCGAGGAAAATTTTATATTATTGATCTGGTAAGGAAACTATGTGATTCATGGAATGTAATTTGTGAGCAATCTGTGTTCAGATTTGATAGAATTGGTGATATTATAATTATATGTCCGGTTTCGTCTGTCTGTATTTTTTTTCGGATTACAATAGTGAATGGTAATTTACATGTGTACCTTTACAAGGCAAACTACAAACCAGACACAGGCCTAGTCCAATTTCACAGGTAATGGTGAGGGTTCGGAATTTTGTTTTGCATGGTCCAGTGTGCATTTGTTTTCTCTTTTTAAATACATACATGTAGGCATGATACAGTTTTGTACAAAGTAAACTTACATGTATACATGTATCACTTTGTTTTCAATTTGCAATTTTTCAGCAAAATTTATGGAATACATGTACATGATCAGGGTTCTCACTTGGGATTTTTCAAGGCGAGTCCAGCTGGGACTCGTCCTTTTTGGCCATTGTTAGTCCATCAGTGAGAAGATGAAATATTACATAATTTATGATACATTGTATCTGTCTCCATGACAAAAAAGAGCGAGGAAATGTCATTATGACTTCAAATTTAAATTTTTAAACTCTTGATATTAAATGATGATACATGTGCTACAATTATAATTTGATACAGCATTTTACAATCTTGATGCTTCTTTGAACTCACCATTTTAGAGAGTAATGAGTCCAGACAGATTTTCATGAGTTCAGGACTGTCATGGACTCGCCTTAGTGAGAACCCTGACGATAACATTACTGCTAAATGAACAAATAGTGAACGCATTTTTATCTTTTATTTGAAAAGAAATATGCAGTTGCACTCTTTACACTTGTATTTGAAATCAAGATAATTTTATTTCAAAAAGTGCATTTATGCACACCGCCCATCTGTGTTCGAGTGTTTGTTCTTAAAATTTCATGGAAAATTGAATTGCAATGCATTGTTTGTGAAAGCATGTAGTATTTTCAAGTGCTTTGCTATTTGATCTTTCATTTGTGTAATCACATTATCAATCAGATTTGAACCAGTAAAACAAACAGAAGGCTGTCTGTTATCATTCAAGTGCAATAGACATTTTGTTTTGTTAAGCAACATTTTATTCAGTGTCAATTTCAGACAGCTGACAGTTTATACATTTCATTGTAAATTAGCAAAATCAAAATGGTTAAATTTGAAAGTACTTCATTAACTGCAGTGCTTTTTGTCATTTCGGGGCCTTTTATAGCTGACTGTGCGGTTTGGGCTTTGCTCATTGTTGAAGGCCGTACAGTGACCTATAGTTGTTAATTTCTGTGTCTCTTGTGGAGAGTTGTCTCATTGGCAATCATACCACATCTTCTTTTTTATATGCCTTGTATTTACTACAATGGGAAAAGAAACAAAAGGATAATTTCTGTGTGTCACTTAATTAAAAATTACCCATCGTATTTGATTGTAATATATAAAGCACTAATTCAGTAATTGCAAATTTAAATGTATGAACAAGCATGATTGATCAAACTTTTTCAGTTAAAGAAATTACAATCAAATTTGAAATAAGCAATATTTTTTATAGCTGTAGTTTATGAAAAAAGATGTTATATTGATAATACATCCTATTTGTAAAGTATGTTTAATTACCAACAGAGGAAGAAATGACTGGTTACACCCTATGGATTGACTTGAATCATGCTGACATTACTGTTTATTTATACAGAGGGTAAAATGGGGAAAGACTGACAGATGTTATTTAATATGTACATGTATGTATATGCATGCATGGCCTTTCTATGAAAAACTGGAAATGATATATTATACATGATGTACACTTCAGAGACGTGATTTATCGCAGACATGTAGTTAGTTACAGTTACAGAAGCCTATGCTGTAAGCATATATAAAGGCCCTTAAAAATGGCTAAGCGAGTCTGTTGGATTCCACTAACATACATCAATTCTCTTTCCCATTAAAATGTAAATATGGATTGTATAATTTGTATCATATTAGCTGCCCTACTTTCATTAGACAATGGACATTTGTACTGACATATATATATAACATAGAGGGGATTTAGGGCTTTTTGTAGTGAAGCATTAACATGTGGGAGCCCATTGGTAGGCAGGCCTAGGGGTCCCTATTTTCTACTTGTACTGGCTGCAATGTCCATTTTTGAGCCTGGCCAAAAATATGTCTGTTCAGGGTTTCCTTTAAAATCATAGGATCTATACAATCCAGGTAGTTGTGAGTTTTTGGGTTTTTTTTTTGTCACTGATTTTTTTTTATTATGGTATTAAATTTAAACTGCTTATCAAAACCTCTACCATTTTTTTGCAATTTGTCAAAGACAAATTTGGCAATGTTTTAAAGTTTGTGTGATCAATTTTAACCACATATTTTGATTAAAAAAAGTTAGTTATTTCCAAAATTAGTAAGTTTGGGAAGAAATCCTAGAATTTGAGGTTGGTTCTGAATCTCTATACACACAGAATAGAGAATAGAAATGGGGAATTATTCAAAGAGAGAATAACCCAACCAAAGAGCAAAATACTGCCCAAGGCCACCAATGGGTCTTGAACACGGTGAGAAAATCCCACACCTTCAGCTAAACAATAATGTATACTAGTTCAGCAAAATTGATGCCACACTTAACTCCAAAATAAATATATAAATGAACCAAAATTAAAAAAACTCATAAGACTAGAGGTTCCTGACTTGGGACAGACGCAAAAATTTGGCAGTGGTTAAACATGTTCTGTGAGATTTCAACCCTCCCCCTATACATGTACATTGTACCTCTAGCCAATGTGGAATAAACAAACACACATCAATATGCACAGAAAAACTCAGTTTACCTTTGTTTTTTTGTCTTTAGGGAAACTGGTCATTAACAGCTAAGTGCAGCAAACACACATTTTAGTTTTAAGGTGAAAGAATTGCAAATGTAAGTTGATTGTCCCTAATTGAAATATATCATTTCTTTTTCATTTGATCTATATGAGAATAAACAATGGAAAAAGATGATTCATAAGTTCTGTGTGAACAGATAAGAGTTATCTGAGTATATATACACGTATGCCTTGTTACTTTTTATTTTAACTTTACACTTTACAAATTTTCTATTTTATCAATGAAACATTGTCTCCTGAAGATAAACATTTAGTTTACAGAGGTTCAAACTATACATGTATAGTCATATCCTTATTATAATAGACGCCACCATCTTTGTACTACATTTTTCATATTCCACCCATTCATTGTTATGTTTATCACATTTACAGATTAATGAACTCCCACTCTTGTTAACCTGGCATGTTTCAATATTATTTTATCAGACAGTGGCTATTGATTTGTCCCCCATTGTCTGTTTAATTGATTGATATGGTTTATTTTAATGGGTCAGAGTAATAAGCTTTAATTAGATCTTCAAAAAATCAATGAAATGAATCAGCCAATGACTAAAAAAATTGGTAGGAATCAGTGATAGTGACAAGCTCTATTTGTCACTTGAAACATTCTGTTACATCATCATGACAACCAAGAAATTGGATATAATCTGTTGTTGAAGACATTGCATTGATTATAGACACACAATGTACATACTAATTAACAGCCATTTTGTGTTGACTTTAGGCTAATCTTAGAAGTTTTTATACGACCGCAAAAATTTTTGCGGTCGTATATTGGTATGTCGTCGTCCGAAGACACATTGGTTTTCGCACTCTAACTTAAATTTAAGTAAATGGATCTCTATGAAATTTTACCATAAGGTTCAATACCACAAAAGGAAGGTTGGGATTGATTTTGGGGGTTATGGTACCAACGGTTAAGGAATTAGGGGCCAAAAATAAGCATTTTTGTAACTTCCAGACATAACTTGTGTGTTAGTGTATGGGTCTCTCTGACATTGTACCACAAGGTTCCATATCACACAGGGAATGCTTGGATTGATTTTGGGGGTAATTGCCTCAAAATATTAGGAATTAGGGGCCAAAAAAGGGGCCAAAAACAAGCATTTTTCTAGTTTCATGGCAATAACTTGTGTGTAAGTGTATGGATCTTTCTGAAATTGTACTACAAGGTTCCATATCACAAAGGGAAAGCTGGAATTGAGTTTGGGGGTAATTGCCCAAAACGTTTAGGAATAAGGGGCCAAAAAGGGACCAAAAATAAGCATTTTTCTAGTTTCCAGACAATAACTTGTGTGTTAGTGTATGGATCTCTCTGACATTGTACTACAAGGTTCCATATCACACAGGGAATGCTGGGATTGTTTTTGGGGGTAATTGCCTCAAAATATTAGGAATTAGGGGCCAAAAAAGGGGCAAAAAACAAGCATTTTTCTAGTTTCATGACAATAACTTGTGTGTAAGTGTATGGATCTTTCTGAAATTGTACTACAAGGTTCCATATCACAAAGGGAAAGCTGGAATTGAGTTTGGGGGTAATTGCCCAAAACGTTTAGGAATAAGGGGCCAAAAAGGGACCAAAAATAAGCATTTTTCTAGTTTCCAGACAATAACTTGTGTGTTAGTGTATGGATCTCTCTGACATTGTACTACAAGGTTCCATATCACACAGGGAATGCTGGGATTGTTTTTGGGGGTAATTGCCTCAAAATATTAGGAATTAGGGGCCAAAAAAGGGGCAAAAAACAAGCATTTTTCTAGTTTCATGACAATAACTTGTGTGTAAGTGTATGGATCTTTCTAAAATTGTACTACAAGGTTCCATATCACAAAGGGAAAGCTGGGTTTGAGTTTGGGGGTAATTGCCCTAAAAGTGTAGGTATTTGGGGCCAAAAGGTGCCAAAAAACACATTTTTCTAGTTTCCAGACAATAACTTGTGTTCAAGTGTATGGATCTCTCTGAAATTGTACTGCAAGGTACCATACCACAAAGGGAAGGCTGGGATTGAGTTAGGGGGTGATGAATCATAAGGGGGTTCAAAAAATTTGGGGGGGGGATTTTTTTTTTTTCCTTTTTTTTTCTTTTAAAATTTTCCATTTTAAGTTGGTTATTTCTGATTTATATTTAAAAGCAAATAATAATGATATGGTAGGAGATACACACCAAACAGGATGTGTAAATTATTATATAATAAGTATTGTGCAATAGCAAGAAATTTTCAACTGCACAGTATTGCACAATAGCAAGAAATCTTCAATTGCACAGTATTGCACAATAGCAAGAAATCTTCAATTGCACAGTATTGCGCAATAGCAAGAAATATCCAATAGCACAATATTGCACAATAGCAAGAAATTGTCAATTGTACAGTATTGCGCAATAGCAAGAAATATTCAATTGCACAGTATTGTGCAAAAAAAGATACTTCGTATAAATTGCTTATTTCTTGACCAATTTCAATGGGGTTTTTGGGCCCCGTTTTTAAATTGGTCCACATTGAGGTCCAAAGGGTCCAAAATTAAACTTTGTTTGATTTCATCAAAAATTGAATTATTGGGGTTCTTTGATATGCTGAATCTAACCGTGTATTTAGATTCTTAATTTTGGTTCCGTTTTCAAATTGGTCTACATTAAGGTCCAAAGGGTCCAAAATTAAACTTAGTTTGATTTTAACAAAAATTGAATATATGGGGTTCTTTGATATGCTGAATCTAAACATGTATTTAGATTTTTGATTATGGGCCCAGTTTTCAAGTTGGTCCAAATCGGGGTCCAAAATTAAACTTTGTTTGATGTCAACGAAAATTGAATATATGGGGTTCTTTGATATGCTGAATCTAACCATGTATTTAGATTTTTGATTTTTGGGCCCCGTTATCAACTTTGTTCACATTGAGGTCAAAAGGGTCCAAAATTAAACTTTGTTTGATTTCATCAAAAATTGAATTCTTGGGGTTCCTTGATATGCTGAATCTAACCATGTATTTAGATTTTGGATATTGGACCATAATAGGTGAATGTCCAATTTAAAATTTTTAAGTTCTTAGACCACATTCATTCTGTGTCAGAAACCTATGCTGTGTCAAATATTTAATCATAATCCAAATTCAGAGCTGTATCAAGCTTGAATGTTGTGTCCATACTTGCCCCAACTGTTCAGGGTTCGACCTCTGCGGTCGTATCAAGCTGCGCCCTGCGGAGCATTTTATTGTGACTTGTATTTGTAATAAAGGAGTAAATGTACAGGTACTATGCACATTTTGTGTCACTGATTTAGACTAAGGGTCCGATTGGTTTTGACCAATTCAGAGTAAAATGTATGACAACTAAAAAGTTGGTTACTCATTTCCACATTTCTGTATACAAATAATTGTATTCTGATCCTAAAATAGTCAATGGTATGTTACATACCATTGACTATTTTAGGATCAGAATACAATTACCTTCAGACTGCATATTTTATTTTGTATGTACATGGAACCGACACCTGTCTTTTGTTGAAGGCTGTATGTTGCCCTCTGGTTGTTGTCTGGTGTTTTCTGTCTTTGGGTTCACTGAGTGCCTGTCTTGTAAATGTTCACCATAGATCTTTTTTTATTCAACCTGTATTTAAAAATCGTCAACTGCATATATTGCAATCAGTGGTCAAATTTTCCCTTGTATAACTAGCAGCAGGGCTCTTCATTGGAAGTTGGCTTTCTTTGTACTGTCAAAAATGTATCTATAATACAATGTATGCAACCGAAAAATGAGCTTAGAAAGCCAACAATTGTCAGCATTTAAACCCTTAATTGTTGGTAGTGTTGGACTTCTCTCCATTAAAATAGCACTTCAATGATGACACACAGCTTGATCAAATAATTAAGAGTAGGCAAGTTAGTACTTCAGAGAAACACACCTGAATATTTAACCCAATTATTGTAGGAAAAATGTACTCCTGTTTGATAAAATACAGCCAAGTGTTATCAATTTATAGTTTTGACCTTTAGAGAGATAGTTAAGGGGGTTCTGCCATACTGAATGATAGTAAATTATTGACTAATTGTATGCATGTTCCCATGGAATGAAAGTGTTAATCACAAACTGATTACTTCAGTATACATGTATTTCTGCACCAATTTACAAGTACATAAAAATGTAACCCTATTGTTATACAACTTTATGGAGATACATGTACATTTTGTATATCAACAAGTGTAGTTCATGTTTATGCATATGGTAATGTTTTAAAGTATTTATTTGCATCTTCAATGTGGGTCTAAAGTAATAATGCAAGGTATTGATGTTTTTATAGCAGATTTATACATAATATACGATTTAACTTATCAAATTTCTAGATTTTGGGAGCTACTCAAATCCAATATTCATACATGTCTATTACAGATTAGACTACAGTTATGCAAATGCTAAATTCTGTAAATGTTAAAGGCCATTGGTAATGTATATTGCATAAGCATATAATGAAAACGATTTCTTTTAGACATGCAATACTTTTATCCACTAGACCAAGAGTTCTAGTTGGACGCAATTGTGTGTTGATATTGATATTCATTGAAAATTGTAACAGTTCATTCAATAAACCCAGCTCAAGAGTTCTTTTGGTGATTTCTTCAAATGTACATAAATTAATCTTATACATATACATGTTTGTACAGATTTTTCCATTTACACAAAATGAAGTCCTGGAAGTAAGGCATCCATTTAGTGCTCAATGTAGTGCTGGCTGTTTGAAAGAATTGTTAAAAGAACTCCTGAGGATTCAAATACCAATAAAAAAATGCATTCTAAAGATCAAAAGCAAAACTTATTTCAGAAGATGAAAAACATGGTAACTCAATTTCTTTTAAGCCTGTTGAACAGTGTGATTTTTCTATAGATTAGTATCTGAAATCCAGAAAATCTTATCTAGTCAATAGAACTTATTTATAGAAATGTAGGTCTATTATTATATTATCCCCCTCTCCTGACACACAAACACATTACATTGCACATGCACATCAGTGGGTTGTATACTTGTAAAAGCGATGGGCTACATTGTATGTCATGTTATGTCTGTCGGTCATATTTTGCATGCTTGATAAATTAATTCAAAATTTACAGATTCCATGAGTTTTTATTATCGATTGAGCAGGTCCTTTTTGTCAAAATGCCAGATTCAGGCCCGTGTCCAGACTTTTGAGTTTTAATCACTGCAAAAAAAATTTAGGGTGAAAATAAGCATTAGTAGTGCACCATTTATCAACTCTCTACAAGGTTGGATTGCTCGTTGAAGATTTACATACATGTTTTCATTTTTGTACAGGTATGATTTACTTGATGTATATTTTACCTTGTAACTGTACCGTGGGTGTAAAGAAAAACATTTGAATATCACACTTGACTAAAATCTCTTTCTGACAGCTTTTACCTAATAAATGGAGTGTAAAATGTTTTTACAAGGGACTGATTTTATTATACATACAAGCAATATGATGTATTTTATTTTCAATTTACAGGTCATGTGCGTCCAAGTGTAGCTAAATATAAAAAATAGTGAGGATATATAAACAAACAGCTTTATTGAGGGTCAGAAGAAGCTATAATATCTTGGTAAGTACCAGCAAGGATTTTATGACTCGTTTCTTGTTACCATAATTTGTCAAAAGAACATTTTATATAGGTTGATAGCCCTTAGATGATTAGAGTTACTTGTACAGATCTGATAGTCTAAGAACATTCTCTCTAGAGCCTGCTGATTTATTTGTAATCTGGCAGAGAACTTGTCATCTCAACATGAAATAAACATTTGAAACCAACATCTTTTTTTTATGTTTTTCAACTTGATAATCTCCCTACAGCTACATGTAGTTTTCTTTCAGCATTGCATTAAAAACTTGTTTTCTAAATATATGATATATCAAACTAATCTCAAAAAGGACCCTTACATACATGTATCTCTTGAATGAAATATGCTGATTAGTGTTAAAAATTACATAGACTTGTTCTCTGGGATTTTAAACCTGAGAATTTTCACACACTGCCTACTTGAATGTTTATTCCAATCTACAAATGCAGGCCCTTTCATTAGGAGGTGGTACCTGGTACCCTTGTTCTCTACAGAATTTAGGGATTTTTATGTAAGGTACATTTATTCATGGAATATATTGAAAAGTACCACCTACAAATGGGAAAAGTACCAGTCAACATGAAAAATAATGAAATCCCTGCAAATGTAAAAAAATATTTCCCTATACAAATTGAAATTCAAATTTTACTGTAGGTAATCCAGCCTTATTACAATTTACAACTACATGTATATGCACAATGAGAGACCACTAATGTCACCATGTACATGTATATAATGATGTGCTTTATTCTGGTTTGATAGATTTAACATCTGTATTGGCTTAAATATTTACTAGGATGTCATTGGAAGTTACCACTTGAAATCACTGCTGTTGTCTAGTTTCATTTTGCTTTACTTCACACAATTCAAGCTGCACTATTATCTTATGTTTACTTTTACATGAGGTGTCAGTAAAAGTAAAATTAATTATCTGCACATCTGTCAAATACCTTTTTGGACCTCCATTGCTTAAGGGGTATGCAATTGAATACCAAGGTATTAGGTGCAAAGAATATTCTTATGTTAATTGATTTTTGCGTGGATACAAATGAAAATGTTATGTTTATCTGTTTATTTTTTGTATATTGGTGTCTGAATGAATTGTCAAGTACTGGTTTGCTATATATTACAAAGTTGAACATTGAAGAACTTGCATTTGACCTTAAAATTTGTGAATGTGAAAAGGAACAGCTCGTTCTCTATCAGTCTATGATAATTTATTCATAAATTTTATAAGACATGCATGTCTATTTGAAGCTCTGATCTTTGTCCCATTCATACATGATGCTCACTTTTATATTTGATAGATTTTGATATTACATCATTACCTGTATGAGGTACATTTGTACATGTTATAAATTGTATTTTAACTGCATGCTCAGCAATTCTGACACTTGATACATGTATACATAGAAATTACAGATGAATGGAGAAAGTAGCTATTTTTTGGTAATCATGGTTGCATAATACTAGAATAAGACCGTTTCATATCATGCTAAGTTGAGAATATTTTATTGCTTATAATTACAGAAGTGATATCTATGAATTATTGATCCCTGGTGTTGAGCTATAATAGCATATCATATTCATCTAGTAACCTTAAGGATCAACCTCGGTAGGTCTCGTTTAAATGAAACCACGCGAGATGTGCGGGAGCATTTATTTAATATTATCATATTCTTTTAGACGCTTAAGCACTACATTTTAACCTCAACACGAAAGAGTAACATAAAGCAGCACATGGTGATAGAATTGTAAACAAAGGTAAATGAAGTTCACGATACTTGACTTGATATATACATATGAAGCTAAACAATAAGCAAAGAAATTGACATTTTGGGCAGAAAATTCTTGAAAAGACTATCTATTTTAATGAGCCCAATAAAGTAAAATGAACAATTTACAAAATAAGTTTTAGTCTCTGACAGGAGATTTTGGTATCAGTGCCTCAATTTTGTATGTTTTGTTCTATATTAAGATAAATTAGTCGATCCCTGTCAGTATTTACAGAGGGAAAAAATTGCAACATATAGCCTGATAATAAATTTATTATACAGGCACTTGTTTCTGTCAATGATGAATGTGGGGTTTACTATCGAATCCATGATATCTCGGCCTAAAACAAACTCGGCCTATAACACAATCTGCCTTACAAAATCGGACTATTACAAACTCGGAACTATACCAAATTCGGACTACTAGAAGTATGGTGTAAAAATATAGTATATATGCCAATACACATAATTAACAGCGCCTGGTGATGTTTCATAGCCTGACCGGTTTCGGTCCAAATAGGACCTTAATCAGAGGCAGAATGGTTGATTAATGATTGCACCCTATTTATATATATATATGGTAACCGGCGGTTCAGTGAACTGGCGGTCCAGAAATCACTATCTTTATATCAAACTGACCAGACTACATATTTATTTATATGCTAATCTATTGCAAAAAAGAATCGGTACCAACATCGTGCACAACCTCAATACGAACATGCATTAAAAAACATCTTTTGTCAATAAACATAATAAACGAGAAAATCACAATAATATAGAAGTTAATTATCCTCATTTAAAAATATCAAATTCAACTCATATATCACATTAATAGTATGATGGATTTAAGTTTATCTCATTACATTTCTGTATAATTTTTTTTTCAAAAATGTTTATCACATTTTCATAAATTTGTTTATATGTTTTATTTATATATCGTTTTCTTTTTAAAGTAAGAAAAATTCCATTAACATCCTAATTTACTAATCGTAGTCTTAAGTTTGTTAAATATATTTCTGCATACAAATGAGTAGGCTGAGTCTGTGATAATCCGAGTTTGTTATATTCTGAATTTGTTATATTTAGATTTTGTGATAGGCCAATTTTGTTTTAGTCAGAGTTATCCTGAACTTATCCAGCAGCGTTGTAATCCACACTTGTACGAAAAATCACAAGGTAGCTAACAGAAATTTTCAATGTGTTCGCTTCAACCAATATTTAATTACTTTCCCTTGCCTTTCTCGCAATTAAAGATACACCAGTATGTAGGTAATTGATTTATCTTTACTCTAAAACAACTTTCATGTACCTTGAGAATAACCCTTGAACAGAATAACACACTTGAGATGAGAATTATTGACCTTTTTCTAGACCATTGAATTTGTAATTTTTCGTACGGGTGTGGTTAGTAAACCCCATATTGACAGAAACAAATGCCTGTGGATTGTAGAGTAAATGGGGGAGGGGGTAAATCCCTCCAATATCTTGAGCACCACAGGTAATCTGTGTGATCAGAGCAACAGGCTTTAAAATATGACATTAAACTACTTCTGCATGTGGGATTGCAGGTCTATGTTTATGTCTGCGCACTACACGGTGGAATTAGTCTGTACAGCATCATATAAGCAGAATATATACATGAATTCGTCTAAATACATCCATTTGTCTCTCCCTCCTAAACTTGACCCCTGTTTGTGTTCATTTATAACTACAATGACTACTGGTATGGTCTAGAAACTGTGGTCAGCTTTCTGCCTATGTCATTTACGAATTTAGACAAGACTTGTGCATCATGACATGTGTATTTTAAGTGTTATATTGATATGAAATAAAATGAGAAATAAGTACATTTATATCCCTACCGAGGTCTAAAAGAAAAGATAGCAGCTTCTGTCTGTCTGTCTGTCTGTGTCTGTCTGTCTGTCTGTCTGTCTGTCTGTCTTTCTTTCTTTCTTTCTTTCTTTCTTTCTTTCGGGGGTCTAGTGGCAAAGTAGCTTATAAGTTTTAGTACTGTAATCACTAGCCAAACAAGACTGAGGTTGTGAATTTGAACCCTGTCCATGTAGTGGCACTCGACTTAAAAGTGGCATTTAATCACCAAAAATTAATCAATCCTGAAAATCTAATTAAATAGTGAGGTCTGCAGATATATACCATGTCAAAGCATTATGTTCATGCATCTTATTGTTTTATAGATTAACTCTTTGGATCAAATTATGTTTTTATTTTCAGGAAATAATGGAAGAAACTAGTGAAAAGGTTCCAGAAAAACAGAGTATGTTGTTATATGTACCTCATACATGTACATGTACAAAAATGTATTTGAATTAATTTGCAAATGTTTGGGTTAAATAAAAATGAATTGAATGAATTGATTTGTCACTTGGCACAGTCAAACATAATTAACTGATGGTCTGAGACCACAGTTATTTCATAGTGCATTTCTTGTAGTCAATTAATGAAAAATTTAAACCATCTGCGCTTTCTCAATAATATTTTTATACGACTAAAATCCAATTGTGTGCTCCCAGATGTTATAATATAAAGTTGAGATCTAAGACTATATTTTTTCAAAAGTGAGGAAACAACTACATAGACAATGAAAGAAGCAGAATAAATAATATTTGATTTTTAAAGGTACAAATGTAAAACTGAAGTACAGTTTTTATACGACCGCAAAAAAATTTTGTGGTCGTATATTGGTATGACGTTGGCGTCGTCGTCGTCGTCCGAAGACACATTGGTTTTCGCACTCTAACTTTAGTTTAAGTGAATGGATCTCTATGAAATTTTACCATAAGGTTCAATACCACAAAAGAAAGGTGGGGATTGATTTTGGGGGTTATGGGACCAACAGTTAAGGAATTAGGGGCCAAAAATAAGCATTTTTATACGACCGCAAAAAAATTTTGTGGTCGTATATTGGTATGACGTTGGCGTCGTCGTCGTCCGGCGTCGTCGTCCGAATACATATTGGTTTTCGCACTCTAACTTTAGTTTAAGTGAATAGATCTTTTTGAAATTTGACCATAAGGTTAAATACCACAAAAGGAAGGTTGGGATTGATTTTGGGGGTTATGGTACCAACAGTTAAGGAATTAGGGGCCAAAAATGAGCATTTTCTAGTTTCCAGACAATAACTGTGGAACGGTGTATGGATCTCTGAAATTATACTACAAGTTTCCATACCACAAAGGGATGGTTAGGATTTGCTTTGGGGGGTTATGGCTCAAACCGTTTAGGAATTAGGGGCAAAAAAGGGGGAAAAACAAGGTTGTCCTGGTTAATGGACAAATACTTTAGTACAAAACATAATTTAAAGCAGTGTAAGGGAGATAAATCAAATACATCATTGAAATTATCTCCCTTACACTGCTTTTAAATTATGTATAAAGTAATGGTTAATGAACAATAAAGATAATCTAAAACAGTGTAAGGGAGGTAATCCAAATACAACGTTTTGGTTACTTCCCTTACACTGCTTTTAAATTATGTTTAAAGAAATGCATATTTTTAAAGAAATGCATATTTATAAAGGAAGACCAGTAAAAATATCTGCAAATGTTTTCATCTTTTTTTTTTACAAAAAAATCCATATAAAAGATTTGACACTATATTTTTATTAATTCTATTATAAAATAGATTAACATGATTAAGTTAGCACTATGGTAAATTTAAATGGGTAATTATGGTTGCCATCTCCATTGGAAATTTGAATTGAGATTATGACCATATCTTGAGGGAAAGAATTTGTTTGGGGGAAAAAGGGGGGGGGATAAAAAGAAATTGTGGGGGGCCAATTTTTTCTCATTTCAGATTTCAGAAATTAAAAAGAATTATTCTTCAAATATTATTTTTTTTTCAAATTTCAAATATTAAAAAATTTCAAGAAGTAATCTTTAATTGCACAGTATGGCGCATTAGATTTGTAAAATCTTTGATCACATTTATTTATTTGTTATGCCAAATCTAACAGTGTATTTAGATTTTTAATTATGGGTCCAGTTTTCAAATTGGTCTACATTAATGTCCAAAGGGTCCAAAATTAAACTTTGTTTGATTTTAGCAAAAATTGAATATATGAGGTTCTTTGATATGCTGAATCTAAACATGTATTTAGATTTTTGATTTTTGGCCCAGTTTTCAAGTTGGTCCAAATTGGGGTCCAAAATTAAACTTTGTTTGATTTCAACAAAAATTGAATATATGGGGTTCTTTGATATGCTGAATCTAACCATGTATTTAGATTTTTTATTTGTGGACCCCGTTATCTAATTGGTTCATATTGAGGTCAAAAGGGTCCAAAATTAAACTTTGTTTGATTTCATCTAAAATTGAATTATTGGGGTTCTTTGATATTCCAAATCTAACCGTGTATTTAGGTTTTTAATTTTGGGTCCTGTTCTTTAAATTGGTCTACATTGAGGTCCAAAGGGTCCAAAATTAAACTTAGTTTGATTTTAACAAAAATTGAATTCTTGGGGTTCTTTGATTTGCTGAATCTAAACATGTGTTTAGATTTTTGATTATGGGCCCAGTTTTCAAGTTGGTCCAAGATAGGGTCCAGTATTTAAACTTTGTTTGATTTCAACAAAAATTGAATATATGGGGTTCTTTGATATGCTGAATCTAAACATGTGTTTAGATTTTTGATTATGGGCCCAGTTTTCAAGTTTGTCCAAGTTGGGGTCCAAAATTAAACTTTGTTTGATTTTAACAAAAATTGAATATATGGGGTTCTTTGATATGCTGAATCTAACCATGTATTTTGATTTTGGACATTGGACCATAATAGGTAAATTAAAAAAATTCAAGTTCTTAGACCACATTCTTTCTGTGTCAGAAACCTATGCTGTGTCAAATATTTAATAACAATCCAAATTCAGAGCTGTATCAAGCTTGAATGTTGTGTCCATACTTGCCCCAACTGTTCAGGGTTCGACCTCTGCGGTCGTATCAAGCTGCGCCCCAGCGAAGCATTTTATTGTAACTTCCAGACATAACTTGTGTGTTAGTGTATGGATCTCTCCGACATTGTACCACAAGGTTCCATATCACAAAGGGAATGCTGGGATTGATTTTGGGGGTAATTGCCTCCAAATTTTAGGAATTAGGGGCCAAAAAGGGGCAAAAAACAAGCATTTTTCTAGTTTCATGACAATAACTTGTGTGTAAGTGTATGGATCTTTATGAAATTGTACTACAAGGTTCCATATCACAAAGGGAAAGCTGGAATTTATTTTGGGGGTAATTGCCCACAACGTTTAGGAATAAGGGACCAAAAAGTGTATGGATCTCTCTGAAATTGTACTGCAAGGTACCATACCACAAAGGGAAGGCTGGGATTGATTTTTGGGGTATTTCCCTAGAAATTTGAGGAATTAGGGGCCATAAAGGGGCAAAAAAACAAGCATTTTTCTAGTTTCAGGACAATAACTTGTGTGTAAGTGTATGGATCTTTATGAAAGTGTACTACAAGGTTCCATATCACAATGGCTGGGTTTGAGTTTGGGGTAATTGCCCTAAATGTTTAGGAATTTGGGGCCAACAAGGGACCAAAAAACAAGCATTTTTCTAGTTTCCAGACAATAACTTGTGTTCAAGTGTTTTGATCTCTCTGAAATTGTACATGTGAACCTCCCGACGGGAATACAATAATCCTGTTTTCAGGGGTCTCCTCATGACCTCCCGTTGAAGACAAAAAATTCCCGTGTATGAAATATTTCATGAATGAAAAATTTCAGCCCAACATATCTGGTGTAACTGACATTATCTGAAGTTATATTTTACCTGTAAATCAATTAACATGCATAATTATATGGCTTCACTTGTCACCTTGGGTGTCAAACATACTGGTAATCAACGATTTTTACCTCAGGCTAACTGCCGTTGTGTAATAAAACTTTGTTTAGTTAAAATGAATGTTGGGTTACTTCCCTTGATTTATCCTGTTTTAAGTTACTTTCCTTTAGATAATGTTAATTTTTAAAAGAATATAAATAAAATATAAATTGAACAAATAATCATAAAAGGATGGTAATCAAATGATTTTAAATGTCTTAGGACAAATAAAAAAATAATAATTTGAAAATTATTTGAGGGTTCTATACTTCCTTTCAAGGCTTAAATTGAAATTTATATAATAAATATGACCCATGAATACAGCTTGAATGTATTACTTATCAAGCATTATAAATCTATTTGCATAAAGATAAAACAAAAGATCTACTTGCAGATAGATAAGCAATTGTTTTGATTGCAATGAATAATGGTAAAACAGATATGACCTAAAAAATTTAAAGAACAATCAAAAAAAGAAGAATGTTAGATTGAACAAGTTGAAAGTTTAAAAAGATAGAGAAAATTAATTAATAAGTACAAGGGTACTATAAACATAATACATTCGGATGGAAAGTTGAAGAAAACACACTTTAACAGACAATTTCTACAGCACACGGTTACATTTATGACAGAATTTATGTCGATTAAAAACCTCCTGATCTGAGTCCTAATCTCCTGACCAAAATTTCCCAAACTCCTGATCTTAGTTTCACAGTCCATCACATGTATGCAAGTTGAAGGTACCATACCACAAAGGGAAGGCTGAGATTGAGTTTGGGGGTGATGAATCATGAGGGGGTTCAAAAAATTGGGGGGGGGGGATTTTTTTTTTTGATTTTTTTTCTTTAAAATTTTCCATTTTAAATTGGTTATTTCTGATTAATATATAAAAGCAAATAATAATGATATGGTTTGAATAGATAAATTAAAAAATTTTAAGTTCTTAGACCACATTCATTCTGTGTCAGAAACCTATGCTGTGTCAAATATTTAATTACAATCCAAATTCAGTGCTGTATCAAGCTTGAATGTTGTGTCCATACTTGCCCCAACTGTTCAGGGTTCGACCTCTGCAGTCGTATCAAGCTGCGCCCCAGCGGAGCATTTTATTAGTTTAATAGTGAGATGAATGTAGGATAAATGTACTTATATTATACATTTGTTTCAGAACAAAAGAAAAAATTGAGAAATGTTATTGATGGCAAAACCAGGGTAATTATGAAATTATTTTATTCTATTCTTGTATATAATGTATTTTTTTTTAACAAAAATATAAATACAACAACATTATTTTGTGTTAACATCAGTACATAAGTTAAAAACAGAACAAAATTGTTTTAAACTGTAAGTCAAATTTTAATATCACAATAGAAAACATCTGTATGATAACATTAAATAATTCCATTCCTTATTTTTAAAATGCATTTACTAGAGAAAAAAAAATACATATTATCCACCACTGAGTTTTTTTCCCAATTACCATTTGGTCCAAATATGCTATTTTAGATTTGATACTTGCTTAATACATGATATCTCTTTAAATCCCTTCTTTTGTTGTTAAAAGCTTTAATTTCACAAATATGAAACTTGTAGTTAAATCTTGACAGTTATCTTGCAGTAATAAATAGATTATTTTCATTGAAAGTTTTCACTTTAATACAGACATGAGCATATTATTAATAAATCTATTTGTAAATAAGATAGTTTTAAATGGCATTCAACATTTCTGTCTTAGAAAGGAAATTAAACATAAGGGAACAAAAAAAGGTTGCTTTTGTTATTATTTTTTTTTAATTTTGTTTTCCTTGCCGTTGTCAGTTATGGATAAAAAGAGACATTTCTTTCAGTTTTGTTTTTTTTTTGGAAAAATCCTTTTACAATAAATCTATGCAGAATTTAATTTGAATCAAATGATATATCAAATTTCAATTGCTTCAATATTTAAACAATTCCATTGATTTATTTGTTATAAAAATGTAACCTAATCAATAAAGATTTTCTCTGTAGGTATTGCCAGTACCAGAGTGGAAAGCTCAAGAGCAAAATGCTCTGAAAAGAGTGAAGCGTTTGGCCAATAAGGTTTGAATAAGTGTTAGCCAAACTATATTAAATAAGTATAAAAAGCAACAAAAAAAGTCATGATTATGATTTTAATTACATTCAATTATCATAAAGTATTATGTACCAATTCAAAATCGAAATTATTGCTCAATAGATTTAGTACATGTCAAGTAGTTTTAACTTCTTTTTGTAATTTTAGCTGAACAGCAGGTTTTTCAAGAAAAAAAACTCTTTGAGAAAAACACAACATTACAACCTTTTTCATCAGGCTCAAACAAATATTTTAAGAAAGAGAAAAACATTTTATTATAAATCATGAGAACAGATATATAATAAGTTGTGGTATGAGTGCCAATGATGGCAATGAGACAACTCTCCTTCCAAGACACAATTTGTAAAAGTTGACCATTATAGGTCACAGTAGGGCCTTCAACACCGAGCCTTGGCTCACATGGAACAGAAGCTAAAGGGCCCCAAGAATGACTAGTTTAAAACCATTCACACAGGAAAATGGTATTAAAGCATGAACTGAACTGTTCTATTATTTTAAAGTTCCCACCATTTCTGAGGGGACATTAAGTTTTAGCCTTGTCTGTATGTCTATACATCCCTAAATTGGTTTGTGTTCTCTAATTTCAGTTTGCCGAAACAAAATGTTATAAAACTAATACCTTATGCTTATTACAACAAACACAAATCCAGTTGAAATTTTGATGGTATCACTGTTACCATTCTAGAGTTATGCCCCTTTACAAATGGATAAAATTCTGATTTTTTCGTTTCTTGTCTCTAACTCCAGTTTGCATCAACCAAATGTTATGACACTCATACACAGTCATGACAGTGAATCTTTCCACAAAACTCAGATGAAGTTTTATTTCAGTTGCCTCACTTTTATTGTTCTTAATTTATTCTTATTGTCATTTAGATTTGAAATAATTCTTAAAGTTCTTAGAATGAGTTACCTTTGTATTAGGGTTATGCTGTCTTCTACAAGATAAGCATTTTCTATTAAATTTATTATCTCTTATTTAATGGATTATTTGTTATAAAAATAAAAAATAAATATTTTTTAGGTGAAAAGATTTTCAGCAGAAACAGCATTTCCACCTATGGGTTTTTTTTTTATATTCATGCTGGTGCTGTACATGCATTTGGTAAGTAGTATGACTTGTCTTTGCATTAATTTTTCAATTCAATGTTCAGTCAGTGGCTTTACTTAAACATGTACTTTTAGCTCAACCTAGCCAAAGAATTGGTTAAAAGGATGCATTTACCATTGTGTATACAATTCGGGAAAAAAGTATATTTCTTGTCATTACAATTTATGTGTTTTTTTTGGGTTTTTTTTTAAGTTCATGAACAAAGTTGCAGCATATTTTTTTCAAATGAAAATGTACAAAAATTGGATGTAACAGTGATGGATACAGAAGTAACAAAAAAAGGTAAAATTAATTCATTGATAAATCTGTCATGTTCCTCAAATTCCCAGCATTTTATGAACAGAAGTTCAACTGGCCTAGATAGATCTGTCATCTTCATCAAATTAAATTTCATCTGTTCTCTGCAAAATTTGCCAAATTTCAGTATTAATAGGGAATCTCATTAAAAGAAGTCCTTTCCTTAAGTTGTTACCTTTTTGTTATATTCTTACTACCTAAGGGACAACATCAAAAGTTCAATGTAGGATAAAGAACTTAATTCATATAGTTTTTTCACTGACCCCCTACCCTCCTCTTAACTTAATTTGGGAAAAATCGATTGACCAATAAGGATATGGGTAAAGCCATAAAGGTGGTCTGGAAAGTGTGACATTAGGATATAAAATTGAAGTTTTTGATATCTCTATCAATTCACATTATTTTGTTAGCAACCATCTGTATCTTACTACCTCTTTTTATTTGAAATCCATGGTCTTGCTATGTTTTTGTAAAATTGACCTTCCTTGTATATTTTGTGTAAGTTATATTGACAATAGTGCAATCTTTTGTTTTAAATAGTTTCTTATGGGATTAATGAAATGTATCAATACTTAGCTGCACATAATATCTTTCAACATCATTATATCATAGACCAATTCACAGAGATATCCCTGATGTTCTGAAATGTCAGTGCTCTGAGCAAGATCAGTATGTTATAGATGTCCAAAATAAAGTTTTCTTCTAGTAACTTGTGTAAAACGTTTTTTGAACAGCAATTATATTTGTAAACATAATTATTATATTTCAAATGAAATATTTTATGTAGTTGTTGTAAACCCAGATCTTTGTTGACATAATTAAATCCAAATTCAATGTATGTTATTTTGACAATAACCCTTTTTGATAGTTTTTCTGCCTTAATTTTAAAACAGGCCACTCAAAAAACAGGGGGGCAACACTAGCTGATTTTTTAAGTAGGGGAAAACTTATCCAATACAGCTTAATCTTCTAAATGAAGAAGAGGACTATAAATCTTGTATACCATATCTTACATGTAGGTTATATTGACGAATAGTGTTTAAATTTAACCTTTTTCAAAATCATTTTTATTAAAGATTTTTTTTCTACTATTGTCTAGGTAA
Source organism: Mytilus californianus (assembly GCF_021869535.1). NCBI lineage: Eukaryota > Metazoa > Mollusca > Bivalvia > Mytilida > Mytilidae > Mytilus > Mytilus californianus. Next base: position 49,487,374 of record NW_026262679.1, on the reverse strand, counting down.
CTGATGGTTATTTTTCATTTTACCAAATTATGATTGAATGCTTATATTGCTCACAACACTACCGTCTTTTGGTTGTTATATTGACACAATGTCAAGTAACTTACTGAAATAAAACAGGAAATCTGGTGTAACATCCGAACACAAAGAGTTTGATCCATTATGTTTATTTTGATATAAACTTAATTTTTGAATGCATGCAGGGGTTCATGTTCATTATTGTTCAGCTAATAATGAAGTCACAAGCTCATAACCAAAACTATCTGAGATCTATCAGATCAAATTGACAACTATAGAATGCAAGAAAAATAAAGGTGCACTAATTCACAAATCCAAAAGGGAGAGGAGAAATCAAGATAAATAACAAGAAAAGAACAAACCTTAAATAACAACTCAAACCCAATAAATAAGCTTTATTTTAGAGTCGGCAAGGTATACAAACAGAGACAACATAAGCTCTAATGAGCTTTTAACCGACATACTTTTAACCCAATAAAACTATCCGGTGCACTGCAAGAGTTAGCTTAGCCTGATGGTAAACAGACACTTAATGAGTTACTCACAGTATTTAGGGGAACATATTGTTTACTGTTGGTATTTAGGAGTATTGTTAATTAGGCTCACTTGAACTGACTTTGTACTTTGGTCAAAGGTTGCTCATTTAATATGTACAGTTATGATACTCTTGGCTATGTCAGATGGTGACTTTATTGATCAACTGTTTTCAACAGTTTTTTTTCAAGAGCTTATTAAATCAACACTTTTGAAAGTAAAGTATAAAACACATTAACATGATTAATGTATGACAATACTAATAATTAAACCACTATTCAAGAATCAAACCATAAATCATTTATTTAAACAAATTAAAAACATTTTAAAGTTCATTCTGCTGTCTATTCCACTGTTCATACTCAGTTGATTTATCTCAAAGATCTGAAAAGCAAATAAATAAAGTTACAATAGTTTTATACATGATTTTAAATTGAAATGAATGAAAATGTGAGTCAAGGCTCCATGTTGAAGGCCATAACGTGACCTTATAGGCTATTGTTTTTTTTTTACTTCTTTAGGTCTTAGGTGGAGAGTTGTTTCTTTGGCAATAATACCACATCTTCTTATGTTTATGTTGTTGTATGTTATCCATGTTGAAAACAGCATTGGAAATAAGTACCACTTCACATTGATTTGCATTGTGTCTACATTCATGTTTTTATTGTCAAATTCAAGGGTATGGGGAGGTTGAGTGCTTAAAAACAAACTTGTTGCACCGTCTCAAGACAGAAACTTGCATGTTATAGTCTTGTGACAATTTTCTGTTTTCTTGTTTATTGTTGATGTTCTTTTGATAAAAGGCTGTATCTATAAAATTAATGTGTCAACTAACTCTCTTTTGGACCATGGTTATATTGACTTGAATCCTTTAGTTGACAACTTATGCTCATTTTCAAAGAAGCAGGAAATATGCTTACAATTTCATTAAAAGGCTTAATTTTTTTATTGTACAAGAGATTTGTAGGCTAAAAGCCAAAGTCAACATATTTCAGTAGTAATAGTAGCTTTAGGACTACTGAGGGAGTAGGAGTTATATTGACCCTTACATTAAGGTGTCAACTAACTCTCTTAATGACCCTGGTTATATTGACTATGCATATAATTGTCAACTAACACCCTGTGAAAAAGCACTGAAAATTACTTCACCCTTTTTAAATGTATATTAACTTTCCCCCTTTATTATCTGTAAGTTGAAATAGAAGTTAAATGAAAAGAATGGTGCAGTATATCTCTACAAAGATCATCTACATCCTAGGTGTTATATTGACTGGGTTGACAAAATTGGTCAAGTAACGGTCATATCGATGTTACCGTAAAAAGTGAACGAATGGTTTGACTTGGGTGCTTGAATGCGTTATATTCGTTAGTTCTTATCATTCTAAGCATATTATTTTGGCAAAAATTATATAAAACAGTGTCAATTTGACAGAATGGTTTGGTCGTTATACTTTGTTTGACGCCCTGGTCGTTATTAGTTTGACATTTTGCTAAAAACTTACCATCGAGTTCTTCTTCCATTTTCATCCATGAATGATAGTGATGCTTACATTTAGTTTCGTATATATAGCAATTTTGAAATGAAACAAAGTATTTTTTTCTCCCTGGATAAACTCTTTCCGTTAATAATAAGGAATAAACATTTACGTACATTATACGTTATTTTGACATTACAAACTTGCCATTCTATGCTTCTCATAAAACGGAATACGAAACCAAAATTAGAACTATTTGAAACAGCCGAGATACGACGGCGCATGAATATGACAGGAACCAATCAAATGTTCCGCAGATGACGATATCGCGGAAAACCCCGTGCGTTATTTTTACCATAGTAGTCTATTGTCAATATAACATTACTAACCCTGTCGAAATTATCGTTTCTTTGATTAATTTTACTGCATTTCACGCAAAACTTTGACGTATTTATAGTGCAACAACACTTTTCTGACGATTTAACTTTCTTTCCGTTTTTCTTTTGCCCATAAAAGCAACCAGGTATATTTTTTGTTAGAAGGGGGTTTCCATGTCACGCTTGGGACACAGGAACGTACAGATCTACGTTTGACAAACTTCAATAACAAGACACATTGAATTAGCGGATATTTGATATTTATCAAATCTTCTACTTCATCATGTCACTGATGCTCAATAACAAGTTGTAATCAAATAACATATATTAAATATTTTAAAATTGGGATTTAAGCTTCAGATGGTTATTTGACCAATTTGGAGCACCTTTTTGGCTTTACCCATATACATAAAATCGATGTCAATTAAACAAAACTTGCAGCAATTTTGACCCCCATTCCCCAACTATTTGAATTAATTTTTTTATCCTTCATTGATTTTTTGATGTCGTCCCTAATATATTATCAGTATGCATCTGATGTTTTTATCTAATGGTTTAATTCTCATGAGAAACAAATCGTTTACTAATTCCTTATTAACATTTTCCTGTTGTAATTTATTCCCTGATTATTGATTGAATTTTTTTTTTTACTTACATGTAGATAAAAATTAGTAGTTTGGTTCAATTCAAATAGGAGACAACTCATGTACAATTTTTCTAATAAACATTTTCCTGCTGTTAACTAATCCTATGGTGATGGAAATATTATTTTTACTAACAGGTACATAAAAAGTCTTCATCTGAAGGAGAATACATTTATTGTAGGTTGGTTCAATTCCAATTGGAGACAACTCTTGTACTATTTTACTTATTAACATTTTCCTTTATGTTATTTAATCCTCTGGTGATGGAAAGATGACTTTAAACTAACCACTAACAGGTACATAAAAAGTCTTCATCTGAAGGAGAATACATTTATTGTAGGTTGGTTCAATTCCAATTGGAGACAACTCTTGTACTATTTTACTTATTAACATTTTCCTTTATGTTATTTAATCCTCTGGTGATGGAAAGATGACTTTAAACTAACCACTAACAGGTACATAAAAAGTCTTCATCTGAAGGAGAATACATTTATTGTAGGTTGGTTCAATTCTAGTGGGACACAACTATTCTAACGTTTTACAGTCTCATATTTACTGCTTTTGTGTAATAAATATTTTAATTGCTAAGAAATTAATTACTTCTCTAGTCTAGTAGCAGTTTACATTAGTCATTTCTTGATGAATAAAGAAAATTTTATATGAAGCATAATTTTAATTTATTTGTTTATTTGCTATTATTCAGATGACAAGCCCACAATAGACATGAGAAATATTGATCTTGATATTGATTTTAATAATGTCAATATCAACACTCTTAGACAGAGCTACTCTCAACTAAGTTTTAATAAAGGTAATATTTCTAGTTTTTACTTTGCATGCTTTTACCATAGTTAGAATTCATAATGATCAAATTAAACCTTATACTCAATGGGTATTAAAAATCCTGAAATATATGTTTAAACATTTACAAATAAATTAGTTCAAAAGATAAGTATTTACATTTATACTGCACTCGTTCTATTTGAGCAGTCAATGTTGTGTTGACTGTATATTTCTTTGTCATATACAGTCACTGACCCAATATCACTTTTCCTCATGAATATTTAAATAGTATAGCCAGAAATATATTTAATATTCATGACAACCCCCTTCAGACTGTGGCGTGGAACGACTCAAACTTATTTATTTTACAATTGTTGAATAAAACATATTTCACTTGTAAATATTTTTGTTTAAAACCTAAAATTCGTTAAGTTTTATGCTTATTGTCGATATCTTTAGTCCATACTAAAGCGAATTCACCTACGATTGTTTTCAACAGATAATGTTGTTCATTTCTCCACCCAATGGGAGGCCTTTTTAAAGACAGATTTTCCCAAAATTTAAATTTATTAACAATAACTCAATAAACAACAATTGGTAGATTGTAGTATAAAAACATTAAAAGTGTATTAACTTGACACATCAGTGATATAAGGAGTTAGCATGAATCAAAGAAAAAGCTTGACAGTGCCTCGTATTTCCTCATTTCTAAGCCTCATCCTTATATTTGTTGATATATCAAGTCAGTACACTATTATTGTCTATGTCTAATAATTTTCAGAAAATAATTATCACATAACATCTGTAAATACTGAAATATTATTTAAAAGCATCTTTGATTTTTATAAGCCTGTTTCCAGGACGTATTATGTTATACTGTTGTCTGTCTGTCTGTCGTTCCGTCTGTCCTTCTGTTGTCAACATGTGGGACAATAACTAAAAAATGCATTAACCAATTTGCATAAAAATTTGGTGAATTATTTGTATATATTGACGTGGGCTCCCTTTCGTTTTTTTATAAATTTAAGATTATAGTTTCAGAGCTATGGGGTTTTATACATTAATAAAAAATTGGCGATTTATCCAGATTTTGGACAACAACTCAAGAATGCTTTTACAAACTTGCAAGAAATTTTGGATAATTGTTTATATCTATTGACATCAGCTCCCTTTTGATTTTTATAAATTTTATTTTGATATATTTTCTACACAAATTTTACAATTCTAAATTTCAATAGTTTAGTCTATCTTTTAATGCTTCATTTTGTTATGTTATGGGTGTGCTAAAATATTGAGCAAGACACATTTTGTATAAAGCATGGAATGTCTTCTTCTAAAAATATACACATGGTTTAATGCTTTCAATACCATTTAACATAACTAAAAGCTTAATTGAATTAGTATAATTCTTTTCATGAATTTCAATAAAATACAATTGGAGTACTCTTGTAAATTGTACGTGAGGAGGAAGTTAATAATACTTTATGATCCATTTCTACATATTATTTGTATTAAGCCTTCCCTACAATATGGCTCATATATTATAGTAATAGCTTTTGTATTTGAAATGAAAAACCTGATTCCATTTTATTGAGCTTTCATTTTGCTAGATATGAAAAGATGTGGTATGAGTGCCAATGAGACACCTCTCCATCCAAGTCACAATTAGTCACAATTTGTAAAAGTGAATTTACATTTAGCATTTTTATTAAGAAAAAAAATATTTAATTTGATAGGAGCAGGTGAGAGATCAACTTACAAGGTTGAAAACAGACCACCATACTGGCCAGAGGGTATACCTTTTGTGTCCCACTCTAAGAGAAAAGGTTTGAAAATGTGATATTACTATAAACCATATTTCTTAAATTAACATTATATAAGGTGTATGAGTTTGTAAGAATCATTACAACAGTTTTGCTATTACATGTATTATAAATTTGTGCCATCTCATTGTTTTTGACACATAGTTAAGTTACTTTTCTCATGACTTGACGTCAGTCATCATTGTGGTTTGTTGTGATTAACTTTTACAAAAATCTTATCTTCTGAAACCACACTTAGCCACAATCATCATTGAAGTATCTACTTTAAAAAATGTGTCTGATGATCCCCTGGTGGACATGGCTAAAAATATAACATAGAGTTAAATGCAGTTTTCAGCTTATATCTCCGAAACTGTAGTATTTAGAGCGATCGGACATTTGTTGCATAAGTTCATCAGGTTTTAGATTTATCTGCCCTGAAATTTCCGGACAACTTCTGCTGATTTCGGTAATTATCTTGAATATTATTATAGTATCTAATAATATCTAATAATCTATAGTATTTTAAACTGTTAATTATGATTTTAACCTTATTTCACATGAAATAAAAAAAAACAGCAGTACATAAAGGTGAGCAACATAGGCTCTTGAGAGCCTCAAGTTGAAAATAAAGTACTAATTTGTTCCAATTTGCAAATTTGTAATTTCTACAATTTTCCTCTGTGGAAAATTTTTATTATAGTTTATGAAATAATGTTGAATGAGGGAATGAATAACAATACCAATATTAACTTTTGTTACTGATTGAATAAAGGTGATGGATCTGGAAGAATCATAACATGTGACATGATGGTGAAGTGCCTGGATTCCTTCAAAGAATACTGTATTGAGGTAAATATGTGAATTACATTCATGTTGCATAATAAATAAAGGTAAAGGGTGTTTTTGGTGCAACATGTTTTGCCATTTCTATATCACGTACATCTGTAAAAGTTCCTTATTCACAGTGCTTTGTGAAATTGTTAAAACAGCAATGTGTAGGCAAATTTTTTTCACTCATTGTGAAATGGCAATTCAATTTAGGGTTCATCCCTGCACATTTAACAAATAAACAACCGTCATGATTATATTGCAAATGTTAAATTGAAGTTTAAAAATTAACCATAGAAATTGTGTGCAAGAAGCTAATACATAGACTAGAGAATGTAAATGTGGAATTTGTCACAAAAATTTGACTAAAGACAAAACAAGTTCTATATTCAGAACTGAACATTAGCTGGTTGTCTGTTCATATCATTTACTCTCAAATTTTAAAAACTGTATCTTATCTTACATATACAAAACTTAATGTCACGTAGCAAAATTATAATATTTTGAAGTATTTTAAGATGGCAACGAGTACGGGAGTACTCAAGTGCTTGCGCGGAAGGTAGAGTACGCGAGTACAATTTTAGTATTTGGATACTCATTTGCCTTTAATAAATCTTGAAATATTTCCCCGGACTTTAGTTCCCTTTGAAATATCCTTTGTAATACTGATAAAAATAGTATATATTCACAATGTGAATTCGTTTATCCCTACTGCTGTGTGTTATACTAGTAACTAAGACTCAGCTAGGTTTATTCATAACTACAAAACATGTTTTAGAAATACCAGCATAACCAGTAGCTTCCAATAGCATTTTTTCATGTGCAGGACTTTTAACAAAATTTAGAAACATCTTTCATCCAAAGTTGTGGTTAATATCATATTTCTGGACAAAACTAAAATCAAAATGCCCTGTCATAAAACCTACTGCAACTGATAAGAGACATTTATAACAGTGTTTGTACACAGATTAACACTTTCGTGAATAATTAACTAAGAAGTTGTAAACTTAGTATTTTTTTTTTATATAATTACTACTTGTCTTTGTTCGTTAATCAAGACTTCTTTGTAAACATTTCATGTCATAAATGTTTATATAAAACTTTATTGCTGTTTAGTTTATATAATTAGATGTCGTTTCAAATAAGAAATTTGAAGTCAAATATTTTGGTGACAAATGATGTTACAAGTCCTAATATAAAATGGATATTTTTGAATATCAAGAAGAGATGAAATGCTTAATTCTATAGAAACAGCTAATATGAATTGTCTATGAAGTCAGACTTTATGATCATATGGCATGTTTCTGATTTAGTTCAAGAACACACAAACAATTACTGCTATCATTATGTTACTTTTTAGAGACAGTGGTGCGTTATTCATTGTTCTTTTGACATTAAAAAAAGGGCTAGCTATACATATAACCAATGATCACATTATATTTTTGTAGTCATTTAGTTGGAGTTCTGCAACAATACATATGTCTTTCATCATATCAATATTAAGTTTCTGAAATGGAAAATTCCAACGAAATTCGAAACTTTTCACTGGACGTTAAAGATTTATCTGAGTACTTGAGTACTTGAAAGTATCATGACAGAGTACCTGAGTATTAAATTTCATATATTTTAACATCCCTAATTTTAAGATATTTAAAAAGTAAGCTTCTTGTTTAAAAAAATAAACATTTATAAAGCATCTGGAAAAAACAAATTAATCTATAATTACCATTGCCAGCAATAAATGATATCAACCTGTTTCCACATTGCCAGAAAACCTGGTTGCCAAGAAATCACAGCCTTTTGAAAATTAAAATCTGAACAACAAATCTCCAGATGTGTTGTTAATGTTGTGTAAAGTTTCTTTCATTTTGAATATTTTGATATTTTATATATTTGTCTTGTTTACATGTTAAGGACAATAAAGTCTGCCATTCTAAAAATTTCAAACCCTAACTGTGTAAAGCAAAATAATATCTGGGTGAAATTTGATCCAGTGGAAAAAATGTCAAAGTAGTTGTTGTTACCTTTTTATTCTGGAGGAAAATATTTTGCTATGAGTTGTATAGAATCATTGGTTTCAGACATATTAAAATCTACGAGATCAAGAATTTTTTTTTATTTTTCAATCTGAAGTTAGTACAAACGCCGTAGTTGATACAGTGTATTTGATTATAAAAGTCAAACCTCGCCAGGAATCTTCACAGACAAGCCTTATAAAACCAACTGACAAACTTCAATTCATTGTATTATCAAAATGAAATGTATTATAACTTGTATGGAAGGTTGTCACATTGACAGTCATACCACATCTTCTTATATCCATGTGTAGGATACTATAGATAAGGCCTTCAACCATCAACAAACACTACCGGTTAACCGGTTAATCGGTCGAACGATAAGCCGAGTAACCGGTTAGGCAAAATTGTACGATCAGGTAAGTCAATGTAAGTGAAAAACAGGTACAAGTGAGTTGTTTTCAAATCTCAATTCAAATATAAAAAGTAAAGGTAGAAAGTCTGCATTGAGAAAAAACTGTTATCTCAATATCATTTAGGTAAATTATAAAAAGCAAGGGTCTGGGGACAGAGATGTAGTTAATGATTATGTGGAAATCAGATGAATCATAGCATAACAATATATAGGAACAAACACAATTAAAACAGCTGGATAGCATTTAACTGTGAAATATTTTCTGTCTTATTACTAAATCATGATTAAAGTCATCTTTTTATATGCATTAATATAAAAAATAAGATTCAAGAAAAAATCTTTGTCAAATAGATTCACGAATATAATATTAATATCTTTAAAATATAAATTGCTCATAATTACCTCCCTTTGATTGATAAATTGTGCAAATTTGTTCTACCTATGGAAAAATGGACCTGTGAAATACCATGTCTTGAAAAAAATTACTGTGACAAATTATCCCCAGGATAATATATCACAAGAAAGAAATCACCCGTTACAACTGCACATCTACACATGGTGGTTCCAATTCTGCTGAACTAGCATGAAGATAAATCCAAGAAAAAAAGTGTTGTTAAACCTTAATATTTAGTTTTTATAAATAACTGTCTAAAATGGTTATTTTTAAAATCTCAAGAGGAGATTTTATATGAATTTATATGGTTAGATATACTTATCGTGAAATTACATTTAGATTATATTATCATGACTTCAGTGAGTACATCTTATGGATGTAATTTTTATTCACCTATTAAAGTTAATTGCGATGAGAACATGTTGTGAAAGCAACCATATTCCATATAATAAATGTAATTTCATGGTAAGTATATTTAATCAAATTCATATAAAATTGCTCAATTATAACAAAACACCATTACACCTTTTATCCTATTTCTTCCAGGGAGTACAAGCAGGATTCACCCCAATAAATGTACCAGAGACATATGACATTTTAAAGGTATTTGACATTTAGATAGTGTAAGGTAAATAGCAAAAATAATTGGTTTATAATAGTCTAAATTTCAGATGCACCAACAGACACCATGACATAATCTTCATAGCTGTGACAGAGTAAAGGTTGATGAATAGTTTTAGGATACATTACCATTTGTCATATGACACTGTATAATTGTATATCTAAAACTTCTTCCCTCTAGAATGTAAAAACAAATCAGCAAGATAGCATCAACAAACCAGTGTAAAGTGTCTAAATCGCTCTATGATACTTTTAACAGTCTTTTTGAGTTTTTCTTATTGTTATTTACAGAAATGAATAGGTAAGAAGATATTCGTAGTATATGCTTTCCTCTCTGCTTGCATGACAAAATATAAACATCTGCACAACACTGTTAGAACTTTAAATTGATATTTTCTCTTTGTATATTGGACATGCGTACATAATTGTAGAATAGTTTTAATCTCTCATCACTCCTTGTCTAGGCTATGATTCCAGTACCTCAGTCACTACATTATTTTTTATGACCATTTTACATGAGGACATTCAAGGGTATTTTTATTCTTTATATTGAAATTGCATACATTATTACTTAATTAACTTCATGAAAATTTAAAACCTAATATTAACATTGGACATTTATGACACAAGATAATTGAGAAACTATAATAAAATATGATTTAGACAAAAAAAATAAAAACAGTTCTTTTGCTTTAAGTAATAATGAAATTATTTGTGATTAATTTTTAATTAATGATTCGTTATAAGCAGTTTGTGTGATCAAAATTGGTCAAAATAAAATCAAATACATTGTACATCACTGATGAATTATTGACTTGCAAGTCAATAATTTAACCTCATTGAATCCATATTCATGTCGACTTTAAATTAACCTCCTAATTACCATGTGAGGTTATCCTAGGTAATTGGTGGTTTCCTTTTCACCTCTATATTTTTTAATCTGTATTTTGTGTACTGCTGTCTGATTTTCACTTTTGTTAATGGCTTTGTCAATTTCTCTGCTAATTTTGAATGTAACTGTGATCTGCCACCATTCTATCTGTCTAATCACATTTTTTTCTTTCACTTAGCTTTATTTTCACTTTGCTTTGCTACAACACAAATGTCAAACGCATAATGTATTGTCCAAATATTTTATGGTATGTGTCTTCAATTGTCTGTATTATTCTAAAATTTCTTCATTTTTTATTATATGTTTTCCAAAAAAACATTATTAATATCAGATTGAAAAGAAGAAGCATATAAGTATATTAAACAAAACCAAACAGAAAAAGGATCACTTACAGTCAGAAAAAACATTACAGATACATCTATTTAAAAAAAAATGAAAATTAATTTTACACAAAATGATCAATATGACCAAGAATATGGAGTACCATAACATCAGAGATATATTAAATAGAAGAGAATATATCTCAATTAAGATGTATAATGAATCTAAAAAGTTTCTGCAGATTGAGAATCACTCCAATTTTATTTTATCAATGCCAATATGATTAGATTAAAACAGGAGTTGAAGAAGAAAAAGATAATAAAAAAGAGCAGTTCCTAGCGAAGGATGAAGAAAATGCCCAAGATAAAGTAAGAAATTATTTTTGAAATTCATAGCTTTCAATTAAAAATTGAGATTAATAATAATTATTTACCCCAGGCAGAAGGTACAATGTTTTAGACCCGTCTGTCTATCTGTCTCTCCATCTGACAGTCTGTCAGTGCTGTTCTTGTCATCGAAACTCCTCTGAAACCACACAACAGAATTCCATGACACTTGGTAGTTAATGAGGACATACTATGTAAATGTGCATATCCACAAGATGATTTTTATCAGTTCACTTTTGTAGAGTTGTTAGTCATTGAACTTAGGAATCTGGTGAGATTTGGTTAGTCTAGTTACACTGCGTTGGCGTGGTGTACACATCTACTTTTTTATGTGTATTTCATTGTACTATAATTATACAGTACTGAAAATAAACTGTTTAAATTTATAGTACTTAAAATGTACAAATGATTATTTGTTCCTTCAAGCAAACAACCTGTAGATTTCTTTTGGGGAAAAAAAGCAGTTCATTTCAGGTATCATCAGTCGACAGTTCCAGCTTTCAAATATTTTATACTATTTATTCTGTATATATTCTTTTTCAAAGAAATCTAAAGGATACTATTTTTATGAAATCTGTAGGTTGAAAATGAAGAAATAGAGGCAGAAACTGTAGAGGCAGAAACTGTAGAGGCAGAGACTGTAGAGGCAGAAACTGTAGAGGCAGAAACTGTAGAGGCAGAAACTCTAGAGGCAGAAACTGTAGAGGCAGAGACTGTAGAGGCAGAAACTGTAGAGGCAGAGAGTGCATCAAAAGTACAGCGTAATGTAAGAATCTGTTCAGGAAAAAAATAATAAGTTTGATTATATATCAATAACAGATTCAACTATCTATTTGCATTAATTTTAGGTATAGAAGGTTAGTTTTGAAACATTACACAACCGTAAGAATTGAACATCAGACTTAGTTTCAAATTCCTTGATAATACAGTTGGTGATGAAAAAAAAACTGACTTAAGCACATTCTAATTGATTTCATTACTGACTTTGGATATGGACAATCAGCCATGATTATTCAATACAAATATACAGAAATAAAACTGCAGATGAAAATGATATTTGTCATTGGAAAAATTGAAAAAAGATAATATGAAAAAAAAACTAGCTTAAATAATTGTTTTTATTTACATTATAAACCATTATTATTGAGACATATCTTTTTTATGTTTTGTAGACAGCAGAAAAACAGATCTCTCCATTGGCTAAAGCAATTGACAAGGTTAAATATATTAAAGCACTGTGGCCAGCATGTAGACAAATATGTCCGACAAACATAACAACTTGTATGTGCGGTCTTTAAAACATAAAGCATGTTTATGATGTCTGTTTCAGTCCTTGTCCTAATAAGAGTGCATTTTTTTTTACTTATTATGGTATAATTCATTCCTATTGATTTTTTTAAAAAGGGCACCAGCAGTTATCTAATAAAGGAATTATTTGAAAAGGTTTAAGGAGTATATAAAGTTTTTTGTTATCTTAAAATAAAACATCTCAGGAGTATGATTTTTTTTTCAAAATTAAACCCTTTCTCCTCTAGAAGAAAAATGATATGACATAAAATATATTTGTAAAATGTGTTAAGCAGTTGTTTATATGATGAATGCATTGTCATACAAACAACTGCTTAATACATTTTATGAATATATTTTGTGTCATATCATTTTTCTTCTAGTGGGGAAAGGTTGTTTGTATGACACTGCATTCATCATATAACATCAACATTATAATATCTTAATGAAATATTAAAATAAACTTTAAATTTGTTTCTATAGAGAAATGCTACAGATATCATTGGACACATCATTTCCCAAAACTTCAACACAGATTTGAGCTATTTGGAAAGCTGCAGCCTGTTGAGCGGTGAAATACAGTTCAAGCCTAGAAAAAGACCATTGAGGTATTGCCCTTTTTATATTTTACCTCAATATTTACCTCAATTTCTGAACCAGAATAATTTAAAAGGTTCATGATGACCAAAAAAAAGCATATATTTTTCCTGTTTTTTTTTTTTAACAAAGCCTGTTACGAAGTTTACACCATAATATTATATTATCATTTTTTTGGTTATACTTAGCACATCCATATTGATGCATTTCATAAAATATGCTTGTGTCATAAAAACAATTGACGGCAAATACCCTTTAAAGAGAAAACCAACATCTGATTTGATAAATAGATGACAAACATCATGTTTTATATTTTTCCAAAAGAATTGCAACAATACATTTTTAAAATCATATGAAACCTCAAATTAAAAAAAAATTATGCATATGTTTTTTTATAACAAAATGGATAGTTTTCATTATTAAACTTATGTACATATACTTTTTTCTGAAGAAAATTATTTAATTTGTACACACAACAGGCATGGGTCTGTCACTGAAATAAACTATTATCTGATTGTACATGTTAAACACGTGCTCAATATCCATGCCTTTTTGGTTGATTGTTTACTATAAGGTGACAATCAGTAAACTTTGGAATCAAAACACGGCATTTAATGAGCTGCCATATTTGTTAAATCATAACAGACAGAGAGAAAAAAAATGACGATTATACGATATAGTTGTGAAAAAAATGATAAAATCTTCCACAGAAGACTAAGTTTATGATATATACATTCATTGGTTCAAGAATTGGATAAACATTATTTTTCACCAATCACTTGTTTCATAGGACTTTAATTTGATAAAGTACACACTTCTATATCTGAATGTGTTCAAATATGCAACAGTTAGGTTAGCAAATTTTATCTGTCTGTAAAAAATACTTGTTATTTCTGAAATATATTTTCAAAGGAGAATTTGCATTTTATATACCTGTTTCATGCACTTGTCTTACTACTGCTAATATTTTCTTATCTTCTAAAATGCAAGGACATATAATGGACCGGATATTTTGGTGCCAGGAGAAGGCGGAATGAGTGTTTTCTACCTCCTAAATATATTTCCGGATTTTGCTAAAATTGCTGTTTACATTTTTGCAAAATCCCACTTGGACCATTATGTACAGCAGGTTTGTCTTAATTTTAGAGTTCTTTATTTTTGTGAGATAAATTCCTCATCATTTCAGTTGAAGTAATCAGTAAGGATTTTAAAACTAAATAACATTGGTATTAACCTGTAAAGTTGGGCTCTTTTTTTAAGTTTATCATCATTTGCATATGAACAATTGGGGGAAAATCAATGGCAACTTATTGAAAATGCTCAAAGAACTTTTTAACTCCATGAAAGTAATTGTGAATTGTGGCTTGTTGTAGTATCATAAAGTTGACATGGATAACATCAAAAAGGCCCTAAACAACAGAAGCCAAAGCAGGACGGTCAGAGACCTGTTAATTGAGGAGGCCAAAAACCTATTAACAGATGAAAAAATGGGTATCTTACTTTACAAAAATATGATTTGGTTTTTTTCTTCAAAAATATTAATGTCAAAGGAAAAGTATAGTATGTATCTGATCCACAACATAGCACATTTGTATTTTTTAAAAATAAAGTGAGACTATTTATGATTTCTACATTTTTATATGTTCTGCATACAAATGTTGAGCGGTTAACACAAATTTTGCAAAGATGGAGTTGAAGTCTCTGGGGTCATAGAATAAAGTACTGACATATATTTATTATAAGGGTTAGGGGAAAGGACAACAAAAGGCTGCAGTCTATATATGTAATAAAATGTTTGTCAGTTAGACAATTGATTGTCATTACTAAATAGGAATTATTTGTGCTCCTTGCAGTTGTCTCTAACATTTACATAAGTCATAAATATAAGAAATTATTGTTTCCTTATAGGTCCTGCAGCATTAATGTTTACTGCAGGATACTTAATGAAAGAGCTGGTGATATACCATGAAGAGGGGGTCAATGACTACTTGTGTGCCTGTCCTTGTGCTCAAGGGGTAGAAGTGCAGCACATCTACCATGATAAAGGGGACAACTTCTACCCCTTATCCCATAAGGATCTATGGAGAGGTATGTAATTTCTGTCTTTTTCCGATATTATTAAACAGGTATAGACAAAATGCATTTTTTTAATAAACCTTACATTCTTCATTCTGTGTTTTTGCCATTTTCATCTTTTCATCAATTGCAGGAGAATTAAACAAAATTGAACATGAAGAGATCAGTTATAAATGCTGTATATATATTTTGGCTGTTGTTTAATCCTGATAATGGAAGTATTATTTTTACTAACTGGAGTGGTACCTGAAAGTCTTCATCTGAAGGAGAATACATTTATTGTAGGTTTGTTCAATTCCAATGGGAGACAACTCTTGTACTATTTTACTTATTAACATTTTCCTTACGTTAATTAATATTATGGTGATGGAAATATGACTTTTAACTAACCACTAACAGGTACATAAAAAGTCTTCATCTGAAAGAGAATACATTTATTGTAGGTTGGTTCAATTCCAATGGGAGACAACTCTTGTATTATTTTACTTATTAACATTTTCCTTTATCTTATTTAATCCTATGGTGATGGAAATATAACTTTTAACTAACCACTAACAGGTACATAAAAGTCTTCATCTGAAGGAGAATACATTTATTGTAGGTTGGTTCAATTCCAATGGGAGACAACTCGTACTATTTTACTTATTAACATTAATGGCATTTCTTTTAATCTTTATTTATTAGAGTTTAAATTGTTCTTGTAGAAGGTTGATTCCTATGCTTTCATTAGAAGACAAGTATTCCTCCATATTAACATTGCTGTACACTTTTCTTTTTATTTGTCTACATAATACACGAAATGATTATCTGTCAGATTGATAAACAACCTGTTTATGTATATTCTACAGCTGATGGCCCAAGTACCCGTTCCAAAATCAGAGACAATTACCAGACATTGGAAGAGGATAATAAAGGGTACTACTATGCATTTTTTTTATTTATTGAATATGTATAAAGCTGTAAATCACTTACTTCAAATAAAATATAACCAACCATCCTGTCAGTTGAAATCAATCAATCATGTTTAAAAGACTATGAATGGCTCCCATGGTAAATTTATTGCATCTTTAGGAAGGTAAATATATATATATGCCCATCTGATGCCAGGAGCCTGGAATTAATTCAGTGATTGCCTTTTGTACTGTTTATTATATTTGTTCATCATTTTTAGATGTCTCTTCTTATATGCCTAATTAAGGTCATTTGTTTTATTGTTTGTATTTGGGGTCTGTTATAGCGGACTTCAATTTTTGCATACTAGAATACTTCATTTAATATCATCCAATCAAAAATGCAAATTTAAAACTGTTACACTCATTTTCTATATGTCAGATGCTTACCAGGAATGGAATCAGATTCAGTGTGAGAATTCAAAAAATATATATATGATGTGTACCATGTATACCACGAAAATCCATTGGTGTATCAATAAAATACCTGCATTTCATAATATATCAAGTAGTTTAATTGCTATTGAATGTATTTTCCATCACCTATTAATATATGGATAAATACCGATGAGCAGGTTGTCTGCATATTGATATTGTAAAATATTAGCTGACAGTCACAATAAGAAGCTTTTTTGTTGAGTGAGCTTAGTGAACGAGATCAGAAAGCCTTCATTTTGTGACTAGAAGCTGATATTTTACAATCTCAATATACAGATAACCTGATAATTGATTTATCAGGCTATATTTGCGTCTTTTTGAAGTGTTTTTTTTTTTTTTTTTTTTTTTTTTGACTTGATAAGTTAGGGTCAAACTAATAAACGTCAGTTCAAAAATTGTAACGTCACTGATATGTCATGGTCAAAGTAATTAAGGCTGGGTGTTTGACGTCACAAAGCTGTGATATGCAATTTCATTATAAGCTGAGCTAAAAGTGAATACAAATGTATAAGATATTGTAATATTACCTAATTCTCAAATGAAAGAAAATTTTCAATCTTGTGCATATAGAAGTCATAAACACTTAATCCATATAGTTATTATAACAACAATGTCATTATTATATTTTATTGGAACAGAGTTTTTCAGCGATATGGCCATGAAATCTGGCAGGGAGACATAAATAGACTGTCAAAAGGTCATTGGTTGGATGACAGCATTGTTTATGTTGCAATAAGGTGATTACTATACAAGACTTATACTGCTTATATGCAGCATTCATCATTAGGAAAGGATTTTGTTATCAGCATTATTCAATAGTATATGTTACTTGAATAAATAAAAAAAAAAAGGAATATAGCGATAAATTGTTTGTTAGAAAAATTTTGACAAGGAAGATTACTTTAACACTTAAAGTTGTTTTTGATAATTAAATATTATATACCCTTGTAAAAATAAAAATACAGCCTTTTTTCAAAATATACAATTGATATGATTTAACATATATTGATTATGTATTCTAAAGACATCATCAAGAGACATATGCAACAGAAGATAGTATTCACACATTTGATCCAGTCTTCAGCAGGAAGCTCTTGGCAAAAGAAAATTGTCCTGATGATGGGTAATACTTAAATTTATCACAAGCAATGCAATTAAATTTATTAAACTTCACGTTAAAATGCCATATCATGATTGGCTAATAACAGGGTAATTATTTACTCTATCATATGGCTGAAAGGGTGACAATTTTTTTTAATGTCATCCTCTCGTCCAGATCAATTAAACTGAATCAAAAATTCAAGGACAATGAATTGAATACTCAAGTAACTGAAGACAATTCTTGAGTTCTACATTGATGCTCAGATTTTATCATTTGACTGTCAAAATAAAATAATAAGACATTTTGCTTCATTTAGAACTGTTGATTTTTGCTAATACCAATGACATTGTTATGTACATGTTACCTTGTCTTCAAACCATTATAAAAATCAGGAGATTGCCTCTTAAAGTATACTATTTCACTGAAACAAAAGTGATCTTACGGCATGGCGCTATGTAATCTGTAAAAGTTTTATAAAAAAATAAAAAATCTTAAATTTTCTTAGAAGTAAAATTTTCCCCATGTAAATAGAAAAATTTCTGAATTTGTGGTATAATTACAAGCTGGGGCATCTAGTTGTATCCCATGGACACATTCTTCTTTTATTTCTAAATATTGTTGTCATGTGGATAATTAAATAAATCTATTTCAGTTCTAGGTTGATCCTCCACTCATGCAATATAGATCTTGTGAATGCCTATAGCCGGAGAATTGCATTTGAAGAGAAACGGTTGATATTGGTCCCAATATGTGACAAGTTAGTTTAGTGATGTATCATCTTGATATCATAACTCAATATTCAAAAGTATTATCTTATTTAATTTATTATTCATTTAAATTTTTGAATGGATTTTGTAAAAGAAAATATCACTGAATAGACCAGGTTTATCATTTTGAATGACAAGTGCACATTTCTTAATAACAAGACTCCTCCATTGATGCTTGAATAAAAATAGTAAAAAGGTCAAAGGAAAATTTTTAGCATTTGATTAATTCAAATTTAGGCAAACAGATAATTTTAAAGTATTCATCTAGTTAAGTTAGATATACCTAAAGTTAATATTATATGATTGATGTTTTAGTACACACTGGATTCTGGCTTCCTTTTGCCCCAAGACTTTCACTGTAACCATGATGTGCTCAATGGGAGGTTGCTATCGGAAGACAGCACAATCACTTGGAAGGTAAAAATAAATGAACAAATTTCATTAAGGAAATAGTTTTATACCGATTTTTGAATCTCATAAATCAATTTGAATAGAAACAAATCAGTCATTCATCTTAGGAATTTGAAACACAGAGAGATAGAATAAACATCTTGTCATAAATGTACCTGCCGCTATACATAAACAACACAATCATAACTATTGCACATTTGATAATTTTACGTATCAATCTAAAATATTTATTTACAAATGCAATAAAAAAGCATTTTAAATATCAATCTTCAAAGTATTATTTGGTTTGCTTATGATTAGATAATAGAATGATAACCTGGCAAGAGTAAATCCTTTCACAAAAATTCATCTTGAAAAGAGATGAATTTTCAAATAATAAATTTTGAGTTAAATGAAAAATTACGGAGAAGAACTTTTTAAAATCAAACAGTTGGAATACATATTAGTTTAAGCATGAGTTCATCAAAATCAGAGCCAAATTATTAAGTTATAATTTGCCAGAGTTATGATTTGTACCAGTCTGTGATTCTGTTCAAATTCTTTATAAACAATGATCAACAATTAACAATATCCAAATCTATGTTAATCAAGATCAAGTTTTTATTATACTTTTCTGTTTTGCAGATACTTTGCTGCAATGTATGCAAAATCATTTGAGGAAGTTAAAATCAGTCATGCAAAGGTAAAGTGTTTTGTTTGGTCTATTTTATATGTATTTACTGCAATTAACTAATTAACTAGTAGTATATATAAAGCAAAATTCTTGTGACAAATTATACCCAGGATAAAACATCACAGAGGAAGAAATAAATAGTTACATATACGCTTATTGGCTAACTTGTTATAAGGGTAATAGCAAATTTGTTGTCCTGAGTTATCCACTTTTGATTGAAGCAAAACATGAGAGCAATAGTAGGTGTTTAAGGATGTACTTAGGTGAGTTTAGGTGAAAATTAATAAATCAAGAAATTAAAATTGATACTATAAACTGGGAGAGCATCCGTTAAGGACAAAAATAAGCTAAAAATATTGATAGGTCATGGACCTCCTTTTCGAGATATTTGAGATTTAAAATAAATTGGCTTTAAAAGGCTGACTCAGACTTTTACCTTATATTTGCATTGGTATGATTTGGGTCTCAAAACAAAACAAAGAAATCAAGAATCTTCTAAAATTTTGGTAAATCACCTTTCATGAGCTATTAAGTCTTATATGAAAAAATAAATGGGTGTTATGGGGCAAAATATTTTACATTGTATTGTATGGAAAAACACCAAGGAGTCCGAACATTTGTCACGAATTCCAAAACCTCACCTAAGTACATCCTTAAGGGACAACAACTTGCTATTATCTAAATGAATAGTCATTTACTCTAACTTTTCTTAAACAAACGATATAAAAATAAAGAGTTGTGGAATGATTGCCAATGAGACAACTATCTACCAAAAATCAAACAAAGTGGATGTAAGAGCTTTCAAAGATACACAACTATAAAATCTGAAACAAATATTCACACTCTTGTACATGCAAGCAGAGACCTGTAAACCATAAACATTCTGTACAATTCTAGAGCTATTTCATTGTATTACATTAATAACTGAAAAAGTTAAAAGGAAGTGTTGCTTTAAGCAGAATTTCAATTATGGTTATTGATTTCTGTTTAGATATTCTGAAACAATTTGAATGTCATTTTTTTTCAGATCATGTTACACTAACATGGGTTTAAATTTTGCTAATCACAAAATTTGAATTTCCTTGGCAAAATGGCCATTTCTGTTCATAATTCTTTACATAATAGAGGTTTGTTTTTATAGGTTCAAAAGCAGCAAAATGGTAATGATTGTGGCGTATTTGTAGTTGGATATGCTGAATGTTTACTCAAGGTACTGTTTTTCATATATATATATATAACATTATCCATACTGCTCACATACCTTAGTTTTCAAGTGCATCATGAAAGCACTAGTTATAATTACTACAATTTTTACTTTTCAACAAATAAAAATGCAAGTAGCATATGGCTTGGCCATTTACACCAAGACGTCAATAAATTTTATTGAATATCCCGCATTTATCATGCAGTACACACACCAAACACATGCAATATAAATGAAATGAAATGAAATAATACTACACATGCTCACACTGACAACTTGATAGGATCACTTTACAAAGTAAAAAGGTCAAATGAAATAAATACTCATTAAGTAAAACAGTAGAAAATAGATGTCTTTCAGGAAAAGATAGACACATAAATAATTGTATAATGTTTCTTAATTTCTATTTGATAGCATATATTATTTTCAGAATGGGAATCTTGAAGATTGGAAGGTCAAAGGCAGATCACAACTTCTGAAAATAATTAAAAAAATGTATTAAACTTTTGTGAACTATCAATGTAAAGATAAAAGTTGATGTCGTGATGTACAGTTTTAGTAAGTTTGGTATAATATCTAGATCGTTATTATCTATGTGGTACATTTTGGTTTGCTATTTATTGCGAACCCAATGATACTTTTCCACAGATTCACCTGCAAGTTACCTGTCGATTTAAACTTTTGTAAGTTCTATTGTCCCATCTAACAAATACAATAGCTATTGTTCTCTGTTTAGTTTATTCAATTGAACCTTTAAATTTCTTCCAAGAGAAATCTATCACTCACTGATTAATTTACCGGAACAAAAATTGAACTGTCAATGATGAAAATACATGTACAAATAAGGAACCACAAAACTGCATATGATGTTGTATTTATTCAATATCAATTACTCATTTTCAATTTGTTTAATTTAAACACTGATTTAAAAATTAAAAGTTGATTTCTGATCAAATTTCAATATTTTACCTATCAAAATTTGCTTTTTTAGTGTGTTCACAAATATAAACTTGAAAATGATAATGTTTAAATGAAGGTCTTCGTAAATATATTATTTATAACTGAACAACAAAAATAAAACATGCATGCCAATTCTTTGAAACTGTAGTAAAAAAGAATTCAGAAATAAACTTTTTATAACTGAATCAGTTTTTATATTGAACTGATTGAAAATATATTATTGATATTGAATAAATACTGTATCACATGCAGTTTATATGAGTTTATTCATGTATTTCAATATACAAAGAAGATATTTTTTGGTCAGGCAAATGATTCAATGAGTGATAGATTTCTCTTGGAAGAAATTTAAATGTCCCAAGTGAATAAACTACACAGAGAACAATAGCTATTGAATTGATTCATTGGGACAGGTAAACTTGCAAAAGTTTAAATACCTTGGTCAAGAGCAGACGACTCTGTGGTAAACTTTAATTTGGTTCACAATAAAACTTGGAATTCTAGGATATTGTGAGCTTAGTTAAAATATGTACAAGAACTTTGTCCCATATAAGTACAGTATATTATTTATTATACCTAAAATATATAAAAAATATTTCATATGTGTAGTTTTTCAATGGATTTTTGCAATATACTGAACACTTTTGTCATGTATTATGCTTATTTAAATTTCCTTCCTGTTTGCTTAAAAGTTCAATTCACTTGGTTTCAGTCTGGTTACATGTAAAAAAAAAACTGACATTATTTTCATGGTAGTCTTTAAACTAGCTTATTCAGTTAACTGATGAAACAAAAGTACATTTATTTTACTAGGATACTCTATATTCTTATCAGAATATTATCATATCTAAACATACATCAATTAAGATATATAATTATTCTTTTCCTCAAAGATTTTTATTTCTTAATATATAAAATTGGTACTATGTGCACTACTGATAGTATAAATGAAAAGATTGTATGAGTGATCAATTTTGTCAACTATTTAGGTTAGCATAGCATTGGTAATGGGTAATCAGAAAGGTATGACTAATGGATGTGTATTTTTAAAATCCTTAATTATCATTATCTTAATGGATCATCATTAAGTGCCAATTTTACAGTACTTATTACATATGTTATATATGAAGTATGCAATTTTCAATTGTAGCATAAAATGGTATTTTTAGTCTTTTCATGGACTTTAATTTTTACATTTACTGTAACATATTTTAGGTATTCACTTATGTTCTTCAATATTTTAGACAGCATCATAATTCCTTTTTTTTAAGTCTTGCTTCTATGGCATGCTGGTTTTTTTTTAGGCATGCTGGTTGTTTAGTGAAAAAACGTTTATTTGATTTGTATAATTTGTGTGTTCATTTGATAAATGTTTATTTGTATTTTGTAATTGTCATAAATTAGTTACTGCTGCCTATACACACTATCAGATTTTTTTTACTGCCATTCCATAATTTGTATAATTTGGTTTCAGTCTAATAAGTTTAGTAAAGGAAATTTAACGTTACTACATATTCCGCATTCATTATATTTTACCTTCAGATTAGAGTATTGCCATCAGTATTCACTACTTTGTGCCTTCCTTTCACCAGATAAACATTATTTAACTTGTTTATATAAGAACTTTCCTGTCATTCAAATTTACTTTAGGAGACATAGCTGTCTACTTTCACAATCTATATGTTTATAGCTTTGAAGTGTATAAGCTATACAGCTTAAACTATTAAATATATATGTATCATTTGTATCTTATTTGATGTATTTGTATACTTATATATATGTTTTGTAATTGTCATATTTTTTCTATTAAAAATTTAATGCTTTTTTGTCTGCTTCACACCATTTAACAATTAAGATTTACTCATTTTGACGGTTGAACAAATGTTGATCCGGTATAAAATGGTGGTTTATCAGCCTTACCTATGTTGATAGTTTTATTTAGATTGATCCAAAACAAATTGGGTACCTATCAGCCTGTACTTGTTAATGGTTATTATGAAGGCTGATCCTATATAAAATGGGATTTATCAGCCTGTGCTTTGTTAATGGTTGTTATGAAGGCTGATCTTGTATAAAATAGGATTTATCAGCATGTGCTTGTTAATGGTTATTATGAAGGCTGATCCTGTATAAAATTGGATTTATCAGCCTGTGCTTGTTAATGGTTGTATGGAGGCTGATCTTGTATAAAATGGGATTTATCAGCCTGTGATTGTTAATGGTTATTATGAAGGCTGATCTTGTATAAAATGGGATTTATCAGCCTGTGCTTTGTTAATGGTTGTTATGAAGGCTGATCCTGTATAAAATTGGATTTATCAGCCTGTGCTTTGTTAATGGTTGTTATGAAGGCTGATCTTGTATAAAATGGGATTTATCAGCCTGTACTTGTTAATGGTTATTATGAAGGCTGATCTTGTATAAAATGGGATTTATCAGCCTGTGCTTTGTTAATGGGTGTTATGAAGGCTGATCTTGTATAAAATGGGATTTATCAGCCTGTACTTGTTAATGGTTATTATGAAGGCTGATCTTGTATAAAATGGGATTTATCAGCCTGTGCTTTGTTAATGGGTGTTATGAAGGCTGATCTTGTATAAAATGGGATTTATCAGCCTGTACTTGTTAATGGTTATTATGAAGGCTGATCTTGTAGAAAATGGGATTTATCAGCCTGTGCTTTGTTAATGGTTATCATGAAGGCTGATCTTGTATAAAATGGGATTTATCAGCCTGTGCTTGTTCATGGTTATTATGAAGGCTGATCTTGTATAAAATTGGATTTATCAGCCTGTGCTTTGTTAACGGTTTTTGTATGGAGGCTGATCCTGTATAAAATGGGTTTTATCAGCCTTTCATATATTGATTGTTGTATGAAAGCTGATCCTGTGTAAAATGGGAATAAAAAGAAATGCATGCAGAATGTTTTACAACCACGAATTCAAATACCCACGAAAATGGATATTTTGGAATATCAGGAAGATATTTTTGTAAATATTTTAGTTCAATATACTTGCCTTTACTTGTATCAGGCAAGTATATTTAACTTATTCACATAGAAAGCTAGTTTTCTGCAATCCACGAAAATTGGTACCCAATTAATGAATCCACAGTACCACAAGTTAGTCTTGTATTATTTTTAATTTTAGTTTCTTGTGTACACTTTGGAGTTTATTATGGCGTTCATTATCACGGAACTAGTATATATATTTGTGTATGGGCAAGCTGAAAGACGCCTCCGGTTGCGGGAATTTCTCGCTGCATTGAAGACCTGTTGGTGACCTTCTGCTGTTGTCTGTTCTTCTATGGTCGGGTTGTTGTCTCTTTGACACATTCCCCATTTCCATTCTCAATTTTATCTCGGAAACAATCAGTAAATACATGTAATTACTGAATTGATTAGTAATTATAGGTATTTACTGAATTGTTTAGCAATTACGTGTAATTCCTAATTTCACCTATTTACTGTATCATATATAAATTTACTAAATTTTATCATCGGTACAAGGACATCATTCGTAAATAAAAATCAGCATGCACACATCTTATACGTTCAGGTATTTCACATTAAATATTTTATGGTAATATTCTTAATTCCTCTTTTCAAAGTTAAAATTCATATGTCTCTTCCAAGTACCAGACAGTTAATTTAGAAAAACATAAATTTTGAAATTGTTCTAATCATTTTCATTTACCTTACTTGTAAACCTCTAAAAGCCAGAATAGGTAAAAGGCGAAACCATTTTGAATGTAGTATTCGATAGTTGCCACCTATTCTGGGTATAATAAATGTTAACAGTTTAATCCTTCAATTGCAACAGTCATTGCACGTGTACTGCCTTGAGTATAAGTCTGGATTCAAATTCAGACCGGAAATATTCTAGAAAGGACAATTCATGAAAATGGTATTTTTTGGTGCTCTCTCAGAACCAGTTCATATTCATACAATCTATAGCCTTTGGATAGGTACTACAAAAAAAATATCAACTTTTATTTGTTCACGTTACTCGATGGTTGCATAGCAACCTATTCATAAATTCAAACTTGCTGTGTCTGCTTTCTGTCAAAGAAACTTTTCTCTGTTTTTTTTATGGTGTATTATGTTAAATAACATTACATCTTTAATCTGTATAAGGTTTTCTCTTTCCTTTAACATCGTAAATTATTGTATTGTGCTTAGCAACCATACTTTTGCAGGCGTTTCATGCATGTTTTTTGCACAAATAACCGTTACATTTAGTGTTTGACAACACCATAGCATTGATACATACCAGCTAGTTTGTTATATGCATCATTTTCAGACTGGTACTTTGCTTAGAAACTACCTAACAACATGGATTTTGCATAGCAACCAAACTATTTTATGTATTTAAAGTATGCATTTGCACATACATTGTGTACAACCTAAATTGCATGACACAAATGAATAATCCGAACATACTAAATAGATTTTCCGATGCATCATTTATACATTGATATTTTACATAAAAACTTATAAGCAGCATATATTTTCCATAGCAACCATGCTATTGCAGGCATTTAACACATGTTTTTGCACAAGTAACTGTAACATTTAGTGTCTGACAACAACATTTTATTAATACATACCAGCTATTTTGGTCCATGCATCATTTTCAGACTGGTACTTTGCTTAGAAACTACCTAGCAACATTGATTTGGCATAGCAACCATACTATTTATATGTATTTGCACATACAAAATAAATTACATGACGTAAAAAAACCTATTTATATGTACATGCTAGTTTTTGAGATGCATCAGTTTTATTTCGTAAGTTTCCATGAAATTTAGTAAGCAACATATATTTCGGTCCTACTAAAAAGCGCCCGGAAAAAGAAAAAGCGCCCTGGGAAAATAAAAAGCGCCCGGGGAAGAAAAAAAAGCTCCGGGAGAATAAAATAATAATATTATATAACAATAAATGTTTTCCTGAATAAAAAAAAAAATCATTGCTTGTTTTGTCCTTAAAATTATATAAATGGGGATATGTACGATGCTACATCTAAAGTGTGTAGATAGTGTTGTTGCACTTTTACATTTTAGATTTCAAAATTGTATATAGGTAAGTAAGTAAGTGCTACTGGCATTTGCCGTCCAGATTCAAACTAGATTTAAGTGATAAGATCTAATAATTGAGCAGATACACCTGCTTGCAGAAAAAAAACAGTAAATGAAATACCGAAATTAACTAAAGGCTCTAAAGAGCCTGTGTCGTTCACCTTGGTCTATGTGCATATTAAACAAAGGACACAGATGGATTCATGACAAAATTGTGTTTTGGTGATGGTGATGTGTTTGTAGATCTTACTTTACTGAACATTCTTTCTCCTTACTATTATCTCTATCTATAATAAACTTGGCCCAGTAGTTACAGTGGAAAATATTTTGTAAAAATTTACAAAAATTTACAAAATTTATGAAAATTGTAAAAAATTGACTATAAAGGGCAATAACTCCTTAAGGGGTCAACTGACCATTTTGGTCAAGCTGACTTATTTGTAGAATGTACTTTGCTGAACATTATTGCTGTTTACAGTTTATCTCTATCTATAATAACATTCAAGATAATAACCAAAAACGGCAAAATTTCCTTAAAATTACCAATTCAGGGGAAGCAACCCAACAACGGGTTGTCCGATTCATCTGAAAATTTCAGGGCAGATAGATCTTGACCTGATAAACAATTATGCTCCATGTCAGATTTGCTCTAAATGCTTTGGTTTCAGAGATATAAGCCAAAATCTAAATTTTACCCCTATGTTCTATTTTTAGCCATGGCGGCCATCTTGGTTGGTTGGCTGGGTCACCGGACACATTTTTTAAACTAGATACTCCAATGATGATTGTGGCCAAGTTTGGTTAAATTTGGCCAAGTAGTTTCAGAGGAGAAGATTTTTGTAAAAGTTAACAGACGATGGACGGAGGACGCCAAGTGATGAGAAAAGCTCACTTGGCCCTTTGGGCCAGGTGAGCTAAAAAAGAATGTGACCAGTATTTTGTGTTTCATAAATTAAGTGTTAAAATCAAAAAAGCTTTTGTCAAACATTACTTCATTATCATCTGGAAATAAGAAAGTTAAATGTTTAAGGTAACTAAGGGGCATAACTCTTGAACGGTTATTCTCAAAACCATCAAAATGGACCTTGAACAGTTTTTCGATGATCAATGATATTATGTACAATTTCAAAGGATTGGGTCAAGTGGTACTATAATTATCATCCAGAAATCAAAAGAACTAACATTTTCAAAGGCAAGCTGCAAATCTTGAACAGTAATTGTGAAAAAAATCAAAATCTAACTTGACCTGTACTTTTATGGTCCATGACATTCTCAAATTAAAGAACCTTAGTGAGCATGCTCACATACCCTACGTCCCCACATTGTCATTGGAGAAATAAAATAAGTGTAAGAAAAAAAATTGAATCATGATTTCCTGTCGATATGCACATCTACATAGAATGTCCTTATTATCTACAAAGTTTCATGAAATTCTGTGGTGTGGTTTCAGAGGAGTTGCGATGACAAACTGTTGCAGTAGTACATTGAAGCAAATAAGTTCAAAGGGGCGTAACTCCTAGAAAAAATATTGAATCGTAATTTCCTGTCGATATGCACATCTACATAGTATGTCCTTATTATCTACAAAGTTTCATGAAATTCTGTTGTGTGGTTTCAGAGGAGTTGCGATGACAAAGGTTGCAGTAGTATATTGGGCAAATAAGTTCAAAGGGGCGTAACTCCTGGGAAAAAAATTGATTCGTAAATTCCTGTCGATATGCACATCTACATAGTATGTCCTTATTATCTGAAAAGGTTTCATGAAATTCTGTTGTGAGGTTTGAGAGGAGTTGCCATGACAAGAAACAGGACTGACGGACAGATGGACGCACAGACGGACGGACGAAGGGTCAAAACATTATACCCTTCACAAAAAATTTGCGTGGGGTATAATGAATTTCATTAACGAGACTTATAATTCATATAATATTACTATAACTTCTATAATCCCTTAAATATTTAGGCTTAAACAAAACTAACAATATATTCATGTTGCTGATAACCCAGACAGCTCGTCTGGACACCAGATTTTAATGATTTTTAAAACAATATCCATGTATACAAATTGTAAGCATATATACATAAAAGATAATCATAAAAATCATAATTGATGAAATGCTTCTATGCTGTATTTTAAGTTAATTACCAAATAATGACAAAATCTCTATCATCAACAATCTTCCTGCCAGGAACAACCATGACAACCGACTAAAACGAGTGAACTTGGTCAAACTTCTTTAAAAACTGAATTTGTAGTGGGAAAATGTTGGAAACCTGAGTCCAAAACCTAATGCTCTGAAGACTGTCTCAGGAAGTATACTTTAGACAGTATAAAAAAATGTATAATTATTCCGAACAAAACAATTGATAAAAATATAATAAATTATATCAAACTCAGCTAAAAAATAAAAGAAGAATGTGTCTGAGGACACAATGCCCTTGCTCAAGCTTTGCAATTTTAAAAATTTTAAAAAGGAGCATAACTCTAGAAAAGTAAGTGACTCACTGCACAAATTTGCAACTTTCCAGCTGATAAAGGGGCATTACTCTTAAAAGTTAGTGCGGAAACAAAAATGGGACAAAAGGAACAACAAAAGGACAGAAGGACGTCAAGAGTAACACTTAATGCCTCCTTTCCCTATGGCAGGGGCATAAAAAAAATGAAAACATTCGGAAAAGATATATATTTAACAATGTTGAAAGCCAAAATATACATTTCATTTTTTCTTTTATTTTAAGATTCTCCATTCTTAACTTCTGGAAGTGACTAGACATGGACCATTATTAATAAATCTAAAAGAGTAGGTCTTCAAATAAAAGTGGTCAATTTCAATTAATTTTCAAAGTACCAATTAAATCTAGCCACAGGGGAAAAAAATAATGAATACAATCTGAACTATGAACTCAAAACAAAACTATACATACCAATAAACTGTTAACACAGAGATATGTCTCGCCTATTTGTTATTTTGATAATGCAAATGTTGAAATTGAAATAACAATACTTTTAAATGTAAGTTATGCAAATATTCAAAGTCAATGAACCATGACTAAAGGTACAGGGCTAAACAATCTCCATGGAAATGAGATAAGCCAATGCTAATACAACTGCATACCAAATACCATTGACTTTTCATGTCATTCCCTTTAAAGAAACCTAAACATAAACACCAGCTTGTGAACTAAGCAAAAGTTTCAAAGTCAATAGACCATGACTAAAGGGGCAGGGCCAAATAATCTTCATGGAAATGAGATATGCCAATGCTTATACAACTGCATACTAAATATCATTGACCTACCACTAGTGTTTCCCCATGAACTGACCTTATCACAAACTAATGCATGAAAACTAAGCAAAGTTTCAAAGTCAATAAACCATGACTGAGGGGGCAGGGCCAAATAATCTCCATGGTAATGAGATGTGCCAATGCTAATTCAACTGCATACCAAATATCATTGACCTACCACTAGTGGTTCACCATAAACTAGACCTAATCACAAACTAATACATTGTTGACGCCGCAGCTGACGCCAGAAACAGCATACCTATGTCTCACTTTTCGAATCTGTCAAGGTGATACAAAAACCAGTTCAGTATCAATATGCATGACAAAAAAATTGTCAAGAATGGACATGAGTAGAGCTACCTGAATATATCCTTTGGTTTTAATGGTAAAAAGAGAAATTTTAAAATTCAAAATAAGTTATCTATAACTTACAATCTTGTTGAAAATGAAGAATCTTTACACTATTTTTATTTTTGGTAAAAAATTATAAACATTTTCTCAAACATACACAAAAATTGTCTGAATTACATTCTTTACTGGTACAGTCACCCAATCATTTTCATGCAGCCACAGTTAAAGTTACCTGAAAAAGAAATATTCATTCTTAAACATATCTGTCAAAACTATGTGAAAAATAATTGAAACAATATTTAATGCAAAAGAATAATTAACTGGACATTACAATTATGATGCATATAACATTTCTTTACCTAGCTTTAAATTGACTAGTGGACATAACTTTTAGACTACCAGTCTTTGTTGGCAAAAAAAGATGAAAAACAAGTCGTTGTTTGTTGTCTATCATATTTTTGTTTTGTTTATTGTTTTATCCTATATCAAGTCATTGGTTTTCTCATATGAATTATTTCACATTTTGCCATGTTGGAGCCTTATGTAGCTTACAATACAGAATAGGTTTTTCTCATTGTTGAAGACCATAGAATGGCAATCTATAGTTGCTAACATCCTTGTCATGTGGTTTCTGGTTAATTAATGTCTCAATGGCAATCATACTACATTTCTTAATTTCTATATAGTGGGATTAATTTAGATAAAAAAAACAGAAGATATCCAAAATTCAAAACTTTGACTTCCCTTATTTGTATCTTGATACCCC
This sequence comes from Mytilus californianus, assembly GCF_021869535.1. NCBI lineage: Eukaryota > Metazoa > Mollusca > Bivalvia > Mytilida > Mytilidae > Mytilus > Mytilus californianus. Next base: position 49,455,921 of record NW_026262679.1, on the reverse strand, counting down.
CTTCAAAATTATACATACACTTATAACATGAAAAATTCTAGTGACATGCTCTAAGTTGAATAGTTCATAAATCTATGTACTGATTCTTACCATAAAAGTCAGCTCCAATTGCCATTCCCAACCTCAATCCTTACGGACAAACTGTGATGTTAACCTGAAATATAAAATGCCTCATCATCAAAAATTGTTTAAACTGATCATTGTTGGTATACTTATATATATTTAATATAAATACTGGTAGTCTATAAATGTGTAATAGATGTTGAGAACATGTGGATTAGACAGCTATCCAGCAACCCAGCAAACTTTTATGTAATTGCATCAGATCCTAAAATTAACTTATATACTGGTACTGATAAATGAGAGAGTATACCTGACCAACTAAAAGCCTAGAGAGAATTTTCCAAAGAAATTTTATAATGCATGTTTTTTTTTCTCTTCAAAACTGGAATAACATTCTGGTACTTACCTTCCTTTTAGAAGTATTAGACCCCAAAGTCTTATTCCCAACACCATGAAAAACATGTCACAGAAAGAACCTAAAAAGGAATTAAAATGGATACATTATTATATATTTTATAAATCCATTTCTGTCAACATAAACCTTTACTAAATATTGTTTTGATTTCTTACTACATGTTCACAATAGTATAACATCAACACCTAAGTTTGTAAAATTAATATAAAGATGGAAAAAAAAAGGAAGTCAAAGAATAATGATTTGAATTTCAACTGCATTAAAATTTGCATATTTTACAGAGTTATCTCCCATTGAATTAACAAATCTTGTTGTTTATTGAATTTGTCTCCCCTTGGAAGTTCTATTCCAACCTCAGGATTTACTATTGCTATTTTAATAGAAAATCTTGTTAATATACTTAGTACATGTATCTTTAAATATTAAACTGGTAAAATAATTCTCAGTCGGGTAGCTAGATGTTTTCACAACTTTTAGTTTTCAGTTTTCTGACTTGGAAAATATGTTCTCACCCTTCACATGGCTACTGTGAGAAAAACATTTATAATATGTCTAATACAGTTATTTTTACAGCGGATGATCTTGAGGTCATTCCGGTGTATTGCTATTGCCTAAATTTCCATTATGTAAATTAGTTTTGGGTTTTTAACCGATCTATAAACATGATAAATACGCAGACATCATCGAGTGCAAAATAACATTCCTTATCGCTTGCTATATATTCATTTCTTCAATGAATACTCATCAAATATTTTTTTTAGAACATAATTTACTAATTTTAAAATGTTTTATATGTATGTAAGTAAAAATTATTAATATCTATGCAGACTACAGAAAAATTGTATTAACGCATGCGGAAGAATATCTCAAGAACGATTGCAATCTCCTATAAAGGAGGTGAAGATTATATACAGATACATGCAGAGTTATTGGTCCTTGCTCTCTTGTTTTGCGGGAAAATATGAATGCCTACTCAAATCCAATCTATAAGAAATATCGAATTATTATAGAAGAGTGTCCACCATGCACTTGCACTGCACTATTAATAATTAGAATAGAATGATATACAAATGGATGAAAATTATATATACATGTAACTGTAATATACAAATATTAATATTAATATAAACCAGAGTATATTAATTTGTATCACTACAATACATATATATATATAAACAAGGCTAAATTGAAAACAACGTTCAAACCTATGATTGCGTTGGATAAAAACCGCAATTTTTATAAGTGTGCATGTAAAACAATTTCGTGGTAGAGGGGTCTAAATACAGCACAAACAACAATTTCCAAAAGACCAAAAAGAGTGAAAAAGTATATTTTAACAAAACGCATTTGACTAACAGGTCGAACAACTGATGTTCTTAAACCCTGATGACTGCCATTGACGATTGCCAAATAAATTGATCACAAGATTTAACAAAATAAAATATATATTATTACGGTGATGTTGAATTCCCTTTCATTTATTTATCTTCCACACAAAAACTTGTCTCAGAAAAAAAATACATCTGTACATTAACCTCACTTTCAGGTATAAAGATGTGATTTTTTTTCTGAGACAAGTGCTTGTGACATCCACAATAACTTGCGGTCATCCGATGTTCAGTACTTCAGTACTTTGATTTAATTATTTTTGTTTTAATTATCCTGATAAGAATTCAACTGGCCAATGTACATGTAATGGTGTATAATATCATACCATTAGTATTTGCAGAATTTTCTTAGAATGGTGTTGATACTTTATAAAGGTATTTATGTTGATTTCTTCTGTGTGTTTTAACCCATTGAAATCAATAGTCAATACCATATTTTATTTCTTAAAGACAAACAATTACACACATAGGACAAATAAAGACAGTCAGAAATAATAAATACAGTATTGTAACCTATATATCTCTGTAAGAACTCTGTAATGGAAACAAATAATAAAGATTAGTGATGTTTGAAAAATTGTTGTCACTTCTATCAAAGCAGGCTCTCTTAAAAGCTTACAGTAGATTTAGCTTCATCTGTGATAAAAATAAAATATATAGAGTATAGAGTATAGAGTTACAGAAATCTATATGACACTCTTCCTGGTCTGTTAGCCATATTCAAGGTCGACGACTGAAACATCCTCTCTAAGCTGAATCTGCAAAATTCCAAAATTACAAATTAAACATCTGTGAGTGAACTCTGAAATGAAATATAAATATACTAGTCAACAAAAGTAACAATACACAAGTTTGAACTCCAATTTATCATAAAATATAATAAAATAGGAAAAACTGTTAAATTATCCAAAGCAAATGCATATGATTAAAAGAATCTGACCAAATTGGAAAGTGAGAAACTACCGTGTTATATAACACAGGGGTCAAATTTATTTTGCAGAAAATGATGACAGTCAGCACTTAATTTCGAAGATGAGAATTAAGTATTCAGATATCTGCAAAGGCATTCAAAATTTTAAGCAGACCATGCATAAGTTTTAAGTTCTAACATCGATTTTTGAATTTTTGGTTGAAAATACTATTTTTGAAATAACAAAAATTGCAACAACAAAAAATTCACGTATTTCCCTTAAATCAATGATTTTGGTAAGAATATAACACTTTGTAAATACTAGACCAATTGGGCAATTATTTACCTTGGTGCAGTGTATCCAATTTCATTATATATGGAAAATACGTTGCCTTGTATCATTTCTTTTGTTGACTAGTATATATATACAACCATACACATGAAAATATATAAAATGAAATAGATCTACTAACCTAACTTTGAGCTGCTGAACCGTAGCTCTTACATCCTTATGATATTGATTGAACATAGATGGTCCTCAAATAGTCAAAAAATATCACAAGGACCTAAGAGCTACAGTTCCACAGCTACCTTACCATCAATTCTATGAAGTAACCTGTATAAAAAATAAATATATATACAACAATATACATGAAAATATATGAGATGCAATAAATCAACCAACCATACTATTAGCTGCGGAACCGTAGCTCTTAGGTCCTTATGATATTTATTGAACATAGATGGTCCTCAAATAGGTAAAAAATATCATAAAGACCTAAGAGCTATGGTTTCACAGCTACCTTACCATCAATTCTTTGAAGTTACCTATATAAAATATAAATATATATACAACAATATACTTGAAAATATATAAAATGAAATAAATCAACCAATCTTACTATTAGGTGTGGAACCGTAGCTCTTAATTAGGTCCGAATGATATATTATAAAGACCTAAGAGCTATGGTTCCGCAGCTACCTTACCATCAATTCTTTGAAGAAACCAATATAAAAAATAAATATATATACAACCATATAGTTTTACATGAAAATATATAAAATGAAATAAATCAACCGATCTTACTATTAGGTGCGGAACCGTAGCTCTTAATTAAGTCCTTATGATATATTATAAAGACCTAAGAGCAACGGTTACACAGCTTCCTTACCATCAATTCTTTCAAGAAATCTATATAAAAAATAAATATATACATACAACAATACACATGAAAATATATAAAATGAAATAGATCAACCAACCATACTATTTATAGCTGCGGAACCATAGCTCTTAGGTCCTTATGATATTTATTGAACATAGATTGTCCTCAAATAGTAAAAAAATATCATAAAGACCTAAGAGCTATGGTTTCACAGCTACTTTACCATCAATTCTTTGAAGTTACCTATATAGAAAATAAATATATATACAACAATACACATGAAAATATATATAATGAAATAGATCAACCAACCATATTATTTAAAGCTGCGAAACCATAGCCCTTTGGTCCTTATGATATTTATTGAACATAGATAGTCCTCATATAGTCAAAAAATATCATAAAGACCCAAGAGCTATGGTTCCGCAGCTACCTTACCATCAATTCTTTGAAGAAACCTAGCTAAAAAATAAATATATATACAACCATATACATGAAAATATATAAAATGAAATAAATCAACCAATCTTACTATTAGGTGCGGAACCATTGCTCTAAATTTAAGGTCCTTATGATATATTAAAAAGACGAAAGAGCTACGGTTACGCAGCTACCTTACCTTCAATTCTTTGAAGAAACCTATATAAAAAATAAATATATATACAACCATATACATGAAAATATATAAAATGATATAAATCAATAGATCTTACTATTAAGTGCGGAACAGTAGCTCTTAATTAGGTCCTTATGATATAATATAAAGACCAGCTAAGAGCTATGGTTCCACAGCTACCTTATAATCAATTCTTTGAAGAAATCTATATAAAAAATAAATATATATACAACAATATACATGACAATATATAAAATCAATAAATCAAACAATCTTACTATAAGGTGTCGAACCATAGCTCTTAATTAGGTCATTATGATATATTATATAGACATAAGAGCTACGGTTCTGCAGCTACCTTACCATCAATTCTTTGAAGAAACCTATATAAAAAATAAATATATATACAACCATAAACATGTAAATATATAAAATGAAATAAATCAACCGATCTTACTATTAGGTGCAGAATCGTAGCTCTTAATTAGGTCCTTATGATATATTATAAAGACCTAAGAGCTATGGTTCCGCAGCTACCTTACCATCAATTCTTTGAAGAACCCTATATAAAAAATAAATATATATACAATAATATACATGAAAATATATAAAATGAAATAAATCAACCAATCTTACTATTAGGTGATGAAAGATAGCTCTTAATTAGGTCATTATGATACATTATAATGACCTAAGAGCTATGGTTCCGCTGCTACCTTACTGTCAATTCTTTGAAGAAACCTATATAAAAAATAAATATATATACAACCATATACATGAAAATATATAATATGAAATAAATCAATCAATCTTACTATTAGGTGCGGAACCATAGCTCTTATTTAGGTCCTTATGATATAAAATAAAGACCAAGAGCTATGGTTCCGCAGCTACCTTACCATCAGTTCTTTGAAGAAACCTATATAAAAAAAAAAAAAATATACAACCATATACATAAAAATATATAAAATGAAATAAATCAACCGATCTTACTATTAGGTGCGGAACCGTAGCTCTTAATTAGGTCCTTATGATATATTATAAAGACCTAAGAGCTATCGTTCAGCAGCTACCTTACCATCAATTTTTTGAAGAAACCTATATAAAAAATAAATATATATACAACAATATACATGAAAATATATATAATGCAATAAATCAATCAATCTTACTATTAGGTGCGGAACCGTAGCTCTTAAAAAGGTCCTTATGATATATCATAAAGACCTAAGAGCTACGTTTCCGCAGCTATCTTACCATCAATTCTTTGAAGAAACCTATATAAAAAATAAATTTATATACAACAATATACAGGAAAATATATTAAATGAAATAAATCAACCAATCTTACTATTAGGTGCGGAACCATAGCTCTAAATTAGGTTCTTATGATATATCATAAAGACCTTAGAGCTATGGTTCCACAGCTACCTTACCATCAATTCTTTGAAGAAACCTATATAAAAAATAAATATATATACAACAATATGCATGAAAATATATAAAATGAAATAAATCAACCAATCTAACTATTAGGTGCCGAACCATAGCTCTTAATTAGGTCCTTATGATATATTATAAGGACCTAAGAGGTACGGTTCCGCAGCTATCTTACCATTGATTCTTTGAAGAAACCTATATAGAAAATAAATATATATACAACAATATACATGAAAATATATCAAATTAAATATATCAACCAATCTTACTATAAGGTGCCGAACTGTAGCTCTTCATTAGGTCCTTATGATATATTATAAAAGACCTAAGAGCTACGGTTCAGCAGCTACCTTACCATCAATTCTTTGAAGAAACCTATATAAAAAATAAATATATATACAACAATATACATGAAAATATATCAAATTAAATATATCAACCAATCTTACTATTAGGTGCAGAGCTATGATATATCATAAAGACCTAAGAGCTAAGGTTCTGCAGCTACCTTACCAATAATTCTTTGAAGAAACCTATATAAAAAATAAATATATATACAAGCATATACATGAAAATATATAAAATGAAATAAATAAATCAATCTTACTATTAGGTGCGGAACTGTAGCTCTTAATTAGGTTCTTATGATATATTATAAAGACCAAGAGCTATGGTTCCGCAGCTACCTTACCATCAATTCTTTAGAAAAACCTATATAAAAAATAAATATATATACAACAATATACATGAAAATATATAAAATGAAATTAATCAACCAATCTTACTATTAGGCGCGGACCTGTAGCTCTTAATTAGGTCCTTATGATATATCATAAAGACCTAAGAGCTATGGTTCCGCAGCTATCTTACCATCAATTTTTTGAAGAAACCTATATAAAAAATAAATATATATACAACAATATACATGAAAATATATCAAATTAAATATATCAACCAATCTTACTATTAGGTGCCGAACTGTAGCTCTTAATTAGGTCCTTATGATATATTATAAAGACCTAAGAGCTAAGATTCTGCAGCTACCTTACCATCAATTCTTTGAAGAAACCTATGTAAAAAATAAATATATATACAAGCATATACATGAAAATATATAAAATGAAATATATCAATCAATCTTACTATTAGGTGCGGAACCGTAGCTCTTATTTAGGTCCTTATGATATATTATAAAGACCAAGAGCTAGGGTTCCGCAGCTACCTTACCATCAATTCTTTGAAGAAACATATATAAAAATGAAATATATATACAACAATATACATGAAAATATACAAAATGAAATAAATCAACCAATCTTACTATTAGGGGCGGAACCGTAGCTCTTAATTAGGTCCTTATGATATATCATAAAGACCTAAGAGCTACGTTTCCGCAGCTATCTTACCATCAATTCTTTGAAGAAACCTATATAAAAAATAAATAATATACAACAATATACATGAAAATATATCAAATTAAATATATATACCAATCTTACTATTAGGTGCCGAACCATAGCTCTTAATTAGGTCCTTATGATTTATTATAAAGACCTAAGAACAACGGTTCCGCAGCTATCTTACCATCAATTCTTTGAAGAAACCTATATAGAAAATAAATATATATACGACAATAGACATGAAAATATATCAAATTTAATAAATCAACCAATCTTACTATAAGGTGCCAAACTGTAGATCTTCATTAGATCCTTATGATATATTATAAAGACCTAAGAGCTACGGTTCGGCAGCTACCTTACCATCAATTGTTTGAAAAAACCTATTAAAAAATAAATATATATACAACAATATACATGAAAATATACAAAATGAAATAAATCAACCAAACTTACTATTAGGTGCCGAACCATAGCTCTAAATTAGGTCCTAATGATATATCATAAAGACCTAAGAGCTATGGTTCCACAGCTACCTTACCATCAATTCTTTGAAAAAACCTATATAAAAAATAAATATATATACAACATTATACATGAAAATATATCAAATTAAATATATCAACCAATCTTACTATTAGGTGCCGAACCATAGCTCTAAATTAGGTCCTTATGATATATTAAAAAGACCTAAGAGCAACGGTTCTGCAGCTATCTTACCATCAATTCTTTGAAGAAACCTATATAAAAAATAAATATATATACAAGCATATACATGAAAATATATAGAATGAAATATATCAATCAATCTTACTATAAGGTGCGGAACAGTAGCTCTTAATTAGGTCCTTATGATATATTATAAAAACCAAGAGCTATGGTTCCGCAGCTACCTTACCATCAATTCTTTGAAGAAACCTATATAAAAAATAAATATATATACAACAATATATATGAAAATATATAAAATGAAATTAATCAACCAATCTTACTATTAGGTGCGGACCTGTAGCTCTTAATTAGGTCCTTATGATATATCATAAAGACCTAAGAGCTATGGTTCCGCAGCTATCTTACCATCAATTCTTTGAAGAAACCTATATAAAAAATAAATAGCATACAACATTATACATGAAAATATATCAAATTAAATATATCAACCAATCTTACTATTAGGTGCCGAACCATAGCTCTTAATTAGGTCCTTATGATATATTATAAAGACCTAAGAGCAACGGTTCCGCAGCTGTCTTACCATCAATTCTTTGAAGAAACCTATATAGAAAATAAATATATATATAACAATATACATGAAAATGTATCAAATTAAATATATCAACCAATCTTACTATAAGGTGCCGAACTGTAGCTCTTCATTAGGTCCTTATGATATATTATAAAGACCTAAGACCTACGGTTCGGCAGCTACCTTACCATCAATTCTTTGAAGAAACCTATATAAAAAATAAATATATATACAACAATATACATGAAAACATATCAAATTAAATATATCAACCAATCCCTCTATTAGGTGCCGAACTGTAGCTCTTAATTAGGTCCTTATGATATATCATAACGACCTAAGAGCTAAGGTTCCGCAGCTACCTTATCAATAATTCTTTGAAGAAACCTATATAAAAAATAAATATTTATACAACAATATACATGAAAATATATAAAATGAAATTAATCAAGCAATCTTACTATTAGTCGCGGACCTGTAGCTCTTAATTAGGTCCTTATGATATATTATAAAGACCTAAGAGCTATGGTTCCGCCGCTACCGTACCATCAATTCTTTGAAGAAACCTATATAAAAAATAAATATATATACAACAATATACATGAAAATATATCAAATTAAATATATGAACCAATCTTACTATTGGCCACAGACCACAATTAAATTCCCCTATTAGTTCTTTATAACGTTTTGTTTCATTAAAAAAATTGCACCTTGCATTTTTGTCAAATCTTTTGTGTGTATAATGTATAGTACTAGTCCAAAAATATATCCAAAATTCAGAAAGATTGAACCAATGACTCTTACAAATTTAGCCAATACACATCCATACCCCTATGGACAAGTCAAGAGATGTTCCGAAAACTGTAAATATCACCTTTTTGCACCTGGCCTAATCACTCTTTCCATATCAAAATCAGTTAAAATACAACATCCAAAAGATTATTTCACCTCTCTTCTTTCATTTCCACCCAAAAAAAACTAAGAAATGAGTGAGGAAGGGAAAGAAAAAAAATTAAGAAAAAATACACTCTAATTAAAAGGAACTATATTCGTGGACAACGAAAAGCGGGATCATTAATTGTGGTCTTGGGCCTATTAGGGGTCTAAAACTTGACCAATTCTAATAAAACTTGGCATGATTTAAGCTTAGTGTATTATAAAACAGTTTACAAAGTTTCAAAGCCATATGATACCAATTATAAAAAATGTGGCATTTTTTATATCTGAACTTTGGGTGCTGAATTGTGGCGTTGAATTAGAACAATTTCAACTATCAAATTTGGGCTTCTAAAAACCAAAATATACCAAAACTTACATTTTTTAATGTTTCTATGTATAAGTTATCACCTATTAAAAGCAACAGATAGCATACTTCATGTTTCAGACTTATAAAAAATGGCCAGAAGTAAATTTTATATGAGCCTGTGCCAAAAAATAGAGGTTTTCAAATGAATCGAGGCCTTATATGAAATGTAATATTTTTCACTTACCACAATTTTCTGAAGTTGTTAAGTTATAAAAACACCTTTTACATGTTATAAATGTACTTTTAATGGAAATATAAGTTTCAAATAGCATAACACATGTGAATAAAATGGTCTTCAGCAATGTCAAGCTTAAAAAAACAGGTTGTCAATTTAGGTCGTTCCCCACATTTGCATATTAAAAAGCATATAAATGATATGGTAGATAGAGATATGCTTCTTTTTGCTCAAATCTTTGTTTAGATATGATAAAACATGGAGCCTGGATGTAACATGACTGTCACTTTCAACTATATATGTAGACAGTATGATTTGATGCAAAGTTATTTACTTTACTTTTTAAAACCGGCATAAAATTTCAGCCTCAAAAGGCCAATATTTTAACCACTAGCTATCAAACAAAAGAAAATAAAGGTAGTCTGTGAAACAGACAAGGTCAAACAACCAGTAATAAGTGCTTTTGATACAGATTCAGTGAAATCTGCTAAAAGGAATTCAACTTGTACTTGAACCTCATTTTTCACTTGCTTCATACTGACCGTTAGACTAAGACCATTAAAGCAGCACATTTTGCACTCTTATTCTGATTTTATCTACTTTTTTTTGTGTTCAGTGTTCAAAAATGAGTTAAACATCTACATTAGATACCACAAACACAAATAGAAAACCAGAAAAATCTTTCAGAGAGAAAGTAAGCATGCTACTTTTGTAAAAATATTGAAACAACTGAAAAAGTTCAATTTTGGGCATGTAGGCTGAAATGTCACTTTTTTACAAAATTTCTATCAAATAAAAGTGGAAATCATTTATTCTCATGTAGTTTGACAAATTAATACCAATAGATCATTCAGGGAAGTTGTCAAAGTACAAATTCAATATTTCCTGAATTCACCTCTTAGGCCACAGACCACAATTAAATTCCCCTATTAGTTCTTTATAACGTTTTGTTTCATTAAAAAAATTGCACCTTGCATTTTTGTCAAATCTTTTGTGTGTATAATGTATAGTACTAGTCCAAAAATATATCCAAAATTCAGAAAGATTGAACCAATGACTCTTACAAATTTAGCCAATACACATCCATACCCCTATGAACAAGTCAAGAGATGTTCCGAAAACTGTAAATATCACCTTTTTGCACCTGGCCTAATCACTCTTTCCATATCAAAATTAGTTAAAATACAACATCCAAAAGATTATTTCACCTCTCTTCTTTCATTTCCACCCAAAAAAAACTAAGAAATGAGTGAGGAAGGGAAAGAAAAAAAATTAAGAAAAAATACACTCTAATTAAAAGGAACTATATTCGTGGACAACGAAAAGCGGGATCATTAATTGTGGTCTTGGGCCTATTAGGTGCCGAACTGTAGCTCTTAATTAGGTCCTTATGACATTTCATAAAGACCTAAGAGCTATGGTTCCGCAGCTACCTTACCATCAATTCTTTGAAGAAACCTATATAAAAAATAAATATATATACAAGCATATACATGAAAATCTACAAAATGATATAAATCAACCAATCTTACTATTAGGTGCGGACCCATAGCTCTTAATTAGGTCCTTATGATATATCATAAAGACCTAAGAGCTAATGTACCATCAATTCTTTGAAGAAACCTATATAAAAAATAAATAATATACAACATTATACATGAAAATATATCAAATTAAATATATCAACCAATCTTACTATTAGGTGCGGACCCGTAGCTCTTAATTAGGTCCTGATGATATATCATAAAGACCAAAGAGCAACGGTTCCGCAGCTGTCTTACCATCAATTCTTTGAAGAAACCTATATAGAAAATAAATATATATATAACAATATACATGAAAATGTATCAAATTAAATATATCAACCAACCTTACTATAAGGTGCGGAACTGTAGCTCTTCATTAGGTCCTTATGATATATTATAAAGACCTAAGACCTACGGTTCGGCAGCTACCTTACCATCAATTCTTTGAAGAAACCTATATAAAAAATAAATATATATACAACAATATACATGAAAACATATCAAATTAAATATATCAACCAATCCCTCTATTAGGTGCGGACCCGTAGCTCTTAATTAGGTCCTGATGATATATCATAAAGACCAAAGAGCTACGTTTCCGCAGCTATCTTACCACCAATTCTTTGAATAAACCTATATAAAAAATAAATAATATACAACATTATACATGAAAATATATCAAATTAAATATATCAACCAATCTTACTATTAGGTGCCGAACCATAGCTCTTAATTAGGTCCTTATGATATATTATAAAGACCAAGAGCTATGGTTCTGCAGCTACCTTACCATCAATTCTTTGAAGAAACCTATATAAAAAATAAATATATATACAACATTATACATGAAAATATATCAAATTAAATATATCAACCAATCTTACTATTAGGTGCCCAAATGTAGCTCTTAATTAGGTCCTTATGATATATCATAAAGACCTAAGAGCTAAGGTACCATCAATTCTTTGAAGAAACCTATATAAAAAATAAATAATATACATTATACATGAAAATATATCAAATTAAATATATCAACCAATCTTACTATTAGGTGCCGAACCATAGCTCTTAATTAGGTCCTTATGATATATTATAAAGACCTAAGAGCTACGGTTCGGCAGCTACCTTACCATCAATTCTTTGAAGAAACCTATATAAAAAATAAATATATATACAACCATAAACATGAAAATATATAAAATGAAATAAATCTACCAACCTTACTGTTAGCTCAGAACTGTAGCTCTTAGGTCTTTATGATAGTTATTGGACATAGATGGTCCTCAAGAAGTCAAAAAATATCATAAAGACCTAAGAGCTACGGTTCTGCAGCTACCTTACCATCAATTCTTTGAAGCAACCTATTTAAAAAATAAATACGTATACAACATTATACATAAAAATATATAAAATGAAATAGATCAACCAACCATATTATTTATAGCTGCGGAACCATAGCTCTTAGGTCCTTATGATATTTATTGAACACAGATGGTCCTCAAATAGTCAAAAAATATCATAAGGACCTATTATACCATACTCTTTGGTAACTACAAAGATAGCTGTTTTACTGTACACATTGCTAAATGCTCTTCAAGGTCATTGAATACTGTTCTGCTCTGTTCAGTTGTTGGGTTCCTCTAAAATATCAGATAAGTATAAAATATCTAAGGATGGAAACTTAAAACTTTATTTTATTTATAGTTCTTTATAAAATTAATGTTTATTCAATCTAACACATTCATATAAAAATAAGGAGATGTGGTATGATGAGACAACTATCCACAAAAGTTCAAATGAAGTAGATGTAAGTCATTATAGGCAACTGTACAGCCTTCTATAATGAGATAACCCTAAATCATATGGTCGGGTTTAAAAGGCCCTAAGACACTAAAAATATGAAATAATTCAATTGAGAAAACTAACAGTCTAATTTATAACAAAACAGTTTACATAAAAACAAATATGACAAAAATGAACCAAGGACAACCACTGAACTTTCAGGCTCCTGACTTGTGACATGCACATAAAGAATGAAATGTGTCGGGGTTAAACATGTTTGTAAGTGTTCAACACTCCCCCTAACCTGGGACAGAGGTGTAACAGTACAACATAAGAACAATCTATAAAAATCAGTTGAAAAGGGCTTTAACCATCAGATGGATAAAAATAGAAATACATCTAACAATACAATGCTCCACTAGGCGCAGCTTGATACGACCGCAGAGGTCGAACCCTGAACAGTTGGGGCAAGTATGGACACAACTATCAAACTTGATAGAGCACTGAATTTGGATTGTGATTAAATATTTGACACAGCACAGGTTTCTGACACAGAATGAATGTGGTCTAAGAACTTACAAATTTTTAATTTACCTATTCAAACCATATCATTATTATTTGCTTTCATATATAAATCAGATATAACCAATTTAAAATGGAAAATTTTAAAGAAAAAAAAATCCCCCCCCCCCAAAAAAATTTTTTGAACCCCCTTATTATTCATCACCCCCAAACTCAATCCCAGCCTTCCCTTTGTGGTATGGTACCTTGCAGTACAATTTCAGAGAGATCCATACACTTGAACACAAGTTATTGTCTGGAAACTAAAAAAAATGCTTATTTTTGGCCCCCTTTTGGCCCCTTATTCCTAAACGTTTTGGGCAATTACCCCCAAACTCAATTCCAGCTTTGCCTTTGTGATATGGAACCTTGTAGTACAATTTCAGAAAAATCCATACACTTACACACAAGTTATTGTCTTGAAACTAGAAAAATGCTTGTTTTTTGCCCCTTTTTTGGCCCCTAATTCCTAATATTTTCAGGCAATTACCCCCAAAATCAATCCCAGCATTTCCTGTGTGATATGGAACCTTGTGGTACAATGTCAGAGAGATCCATACACTAACACACAAGTTATGTCTGGAAGTTACAAAAAAATTCCTTAACTGTTGGTACCATAACCCCCAAAATCAATCCCAACCTTCCTTTTGTGGTATTGAACCTTATGGTAAAATTTCATAGAGATCCATTCACTTAAACTAAAGTTAGAGTGCGAAAACCAATGTGTCTTCAGACGACGAAGACGACAACGTAATACATGTACAAATATACTACCGCAAAAAATTTTTGCAGTCGTATAAAAACACAAAGTAGACGTAAACGGGTACTTATACATCCCAAAAACAAAAAGACACAAAGTACAGATCTGAGAGTACTCGCAGTTACTGACAGCTAGTTCAAAGCCAATAACAACTAATAAAAAACATATCATAGGGAACATGTGTACTAAGCTTCAACTTGATTGGACTTCAATTTCATCAAAAACTACCTTGACCAAAAACTGTAACCTAAAAACTTTAACCTGAAGTGGACAGACGGACGAAAGAACAGACAGACGAACGAACAGACAGACTAAAGAACGGACGCACAGACCGAAAAACATAATGCCCATAAATGGGGCATAAAAATCATGTATCTAAGGCTTAATTATCAATCAGTACACATCCAACATCCATGGATTAAGGGTAAATACGTCATTACCAGTCAAGAGAAAAACATGACCTTGTGCAATGCCAAACTATAGGTATTGACAGATTGTAGAACTGTGAAAGTACATATATATGTGTAATATTTGGTATGGTTTTAATTCATTGATGACAAGATCAATATTTACACCAATAAAAACAATATTCAAAGATTAATTTACAGTGTTGAATAGGTAACCTTTTAGAATAAGTTTTTTTTAAGGATTGATAAGTGTAACCCGGATTGTTTATGTTTTCTTTAGTACAAAAAATTCTCCTTTAATCAATGTCATATTTCAATCAATTTCTAATATATTTATCTCAACAAGAATAAAAACATATCCAACCAAATATTAATATTATCCTGTAAAACTTAAACCATAAAACATTTCTTTGCATGTAAATATCATTAAGTAAGATTAAGGTTATTGTTCCATGACCTATTGCGGTTCATATGGATGCATATGTAGATGACTATAAATTATATAATACATGGCAAATATTTGTAAATACTGAATATCAGCTCATAACTAAAGCAAAGAAACAGACAGATATTATTATGTTGAAAAGATATGTTATAATCTATATCTGATTAATCTTTTTAGCTACAAGTATCCAAAAGGTAATTTAAAACAAGAGTGCACACACTGAAATGTCTCGCCTACTAGCAGCTAGCTATACTGACCATTGATTTTATGTTGATAGTCCTACATATAAAGTTTTACTACAAGTATCACATTAACATTTATGATCCAAGAAAATGAGGTCAAGGTCAGATAAACCAAGCCGGAAATACATGTACACCTTTAATACAATCCCTCCATACACAGAATATAGATAACCTATTGCTTATTGTATAAAAGAAACAGACCAAACCATGGAAATTCTATACTGACCGGTGAACCATGAAAATGAAGTCAAGGTCATTTGAACCCTGCCAGACAGACATGTACACCTTAAAATCATTCCATGCATCAAATATAGTTGACCTATTGCTTAAGGTATCTAAGAAAAAAAGTTAACCAGGAAAACTGAACATTGACCAATCAACCATGAAAATGAGGTGAAGGTCAAATGATACCTGCCAGACAGACATATACACCTTATAATCATTCAATACACCAAATATAGTTGACCTATAGCTTAAAGTTTAATAAAAACAGACCAAAACACAAAAACTTAACATAAGCAATGAACCACGAAAATAAGGTCAAGGTCAAATAAAACCTGCCAGACTCACATGTACATCATTAAATATTTCCCTACACCAAATATGGTTGACCTACTGCATACAGTATTAGAAAAACAAACCAAAACACAAAAACTTAACATTGAGTAATGAACCGTGTAAATGAGGTCAAGGTCAAATAAAACCTGCCAGACTGACATGTACATCGTGAAATATTTCCATTCACAAAATATAGTTGACCTACTGCATACAGTATTAGAAAAACAGACCAAAACACAAAACTTAACATTGAGCAATGAACCGTGAAAATGAGGTCAAGGTCAAATAAAACATGCCAGACTGACATGTACATCGTAAAATATTTCAATACACCAAATATAGTTGACCTACTGCATACAGTATTAGAAAAACAAACCAAAACACAAAAACTTAACATTGAGTAATGAACCGTGTAAATGAGGTCAAGGTCAAATAAAACCTGCCAGACTGACATGTACATCGTGAAATATTTCCATTCACAAAATATAGTTGACCTACTGCATACAGTATTAGAAAAACAGACCAAAACACAAAACTTAACATTGAGCAATGAACCGTGAAAATGAGGTCAAGGTCAAATAAAACCTGCCAGACTGACATGAACATCGTAAAATATTTCCATACACCAAATACAGTTGACCTATTGCATACAGTATTAGAAAAACAGACCAAAACACAAAAACTAAACTATGACCACTGAACCATGAAAATGAGGTCAAGGTCAGATGACACCTGCCAGTTGGACATGTACACCTTACAATCATAACATACACCAAATATAGTAGACCTATTGCTTATAGTATCTCAGATATGGACTTGACCACGAAAACTTAACCTTGTTTACTGATCCATGAAATGAGGTCGAGGTCAAGGTCAAGTGTAAACTGTCTGACAGGTATGAGGACCTTGCACGGTTCGCACATACTAAATATAGTTATCCTATTACTCATAATAAGAGAGAAATTAACATTACAAAAAATCAACTTTTTTTTCAAGTAGTCACTGAACCATGAAAATGAGGTCAAGGACAATGGACATATGACAGACGGAAACTTCATATCATAAGGCATCTATATACAAAGTATGAAGCATCCAGGTCTTCTACCTTCTGAAATATTAAGCTTTTAAGAAGTTAGATAACGCCACCGCCACCAGATCACTATCCCTATGTCGAGCTTTCTGCAACAAAAGTCGCAGGCTCGACAAAAACCAGGGTTTGTAAAAGTTTTTTTTTTATTTACTATTAACTATTATACCTGTATACACTGGGTCTACCATTGTTGAAAGTCTATATAATAGAGTTGTAATATAATGTCTGGCTATCCTAAATGCATCTGAATACAAAGTTAGACGACTGTAAGTTCATAGTACTCCAAGAACTGAAAAGAAACATTTAATATTAAAACAGGTCATGAAAATTTTTACATACCGGTATAGACTAGAACAATCTACTTGCTGATGAGAGAAGTCAAACTTGCCTCAATACATTCCGATTTTAATTAAGTCAAATGACCCTAGAAATATTAATAAATATAAGGTTTTCAGATCCAGGATTTTGAAAAGGGGGACCCATAAATGTAGCTCCATAAGGGGAAAGGCACCCCCTTAAATCAGCCTCTGCTTTTGCAAAACTTGTAAACTTGAAGACATGTACAGACATTTGGAAGAGTGTTTTACAAAATTCTCCAATATATAAACAAATGTGAAGAAACTGTAATAGTCATCATTTTGTTTCACATCCAACCTTATTCTGCATGAAAATTTTGTGAAATCTTTTTGATTCTACAAAAGTAATTTTCTAGAACTAAATGCTTTCAAATCCCAAAGTGATCGCATTGAAGCAAATAATTATAACTAAATAATACCTTAAACTCCTCATAAACCTCTGAACATATTTGGTGTACAAACAAAGTTCTAAGGAAATAATCCATGTCTTTATTCAAGGAAAGATCAAACTAATTTGGAGTCAAATGCTAACCTTTTGATCACATGATCATACAGGTAATAAATCTGTTCACTCACATTTACTCACTTCACACTTGAGTAACTAGCTGTGTACAAAAATAATTTAACCTGACAAAGGTATTTCACCAAATTATGTAACAGAATTTTGGTCAGATAATAAAACATTCCCCTTAAGGGAAAAGTTTTAATATAAGTTGTACGACTTTGCCCCCAGCATAGCTATAGAAAAACAGTACAATAAGGGGTGTGTTACAGGACTCTTTTTATGAAGATACAGGACTCCTTTTATGAATAAGTCACTGGTGCATTCATTGAGTTCATTTTTATCTTTTATCACTTTATCCTTAAGGTACACATTGTGACCAAATTACCTTGATTTATAAAAATATTATCAGGTTGGGAACAACCCTCCAAATGAGGGATATCCCTTAAATGAGGGACTGTCCCCAAGACAAGGTGTCATTTTGCTGTTGTAGAAATGAAAAAAGAAAATCTTAGCTTTTTTAACTTAAAAGTGGAAAAATTCATTATTTTTGAAACAACTTTTCTAAGTAAAATGCTCCGCTGGGCGCAGCTTGATACGACAGCAGAGGTCGAACCCTGAACAGTTGGGGCAAGTATGGACACAACATTCAAGCTTGATACAGCTCTGAATTTGGATTGTAATTAAATATTTGACACAGCATAGGTTTCTGACACAGAATGAATGTGGTCTAAGAACTTCAAAATTTTTAATTTACCTATTATGGTCCAATATCCAAAATCTAAATACATGGTTAGATTCAGCATATCAAAGAATCCAAAGAATTCCATTTTTGATGAAATCAAACAAAGTTTAATTTTGGACCCTTTTGACCTCAATGTGGACCAATTTGATAACCGGGCCCAAAAATCAAAATACATGGTTAGATTCAGCATATCAAAGAACCCCATATATTCAATTTTTGTTGAAATCAAACAAAGTTAAATTTTGGACCCTAACTTGGACCAACTTGAAAACTGGGCCCAAAATCAAAAATCTAAACACATGTTTAGATTCAGCATATCAAAGAACCCCAAGAATTCAATTTTTGTTAAAATCAAACTAAGTTTAATTTTGGACCCTTTGGACCTTAATGTAGACCAATTTAAAAAATGGGACCCAAATTTAAAAATCTAAATACAGTTAGATTTGGCATATCAAAGAACCCCAATAATTCAATTTTTGATGAAATCAAACAAAAGTTTAATTTTGGACCCTTTTGACCTCAATATGAACCAATTTGATAGCGGGGCCTACAAATAAAAAATCTAAATACATGGTAAGATTCAGCATATCAATGAACCCCATATATTCAATTTTTGTTGAAATCAAACAAAGTTTAATTTTGGACCGAAATTTGGACCAACTTGAAAACTGGGCCCAAAATTAAAAATCTAAATACATGTTTAGATTCAGCATATCAAAGAACCCCATATATTTAATTTTTGTTAAAATCAAACTAAGTTTAATTTTGGACACTTTGGACCTTAATGTAGACCAATTTGAAAACTGGACCCAAAATTAAAAATCTAAATACACAGTTAGATTTGGCATAACAAATAAATAAATGTAGTCAAAGATTTAACAAATCTAATGTGCCATACTGTGCACTTAAAGATTACTTCTTGAAATTTTTCAATATTTGAAATTTGAAAAAAAAATTATACTTGAAGAATAATTCTTTTTAATTTCTGAAATCTGAAATGAGAAAAAATTGACCCCCACAATTTCTTTTTATCCCCCCCCCCCTTTTTCCCCAAAAAAATTCTTTCCCTCAAGATATGGTCATAATCTCAATTCAAATTTCCAATGGAGTTTGCAACCATAATTACCCATTTAAATTTACCATAGTGCTAACTTAATCTATTTTATATTAGAATTTAAAATATGGTGTCAAATCTTTCATATGGATTTTTTTGTAAAAAAAAAGATGCAACATTTGCAGATATTTTTACTGGTCTTCCTTTATAAATATGCATTTCTTTAAACATAATTTAAAAGCAGTGTAAGGGAAGTAATCAAAACGTTGTATTTGGATTACCTCCCTTACACTGTTTTAAATTGTCTTAATTGTTCATTGACCATTACTTTTTACATAATTTAAAAGCAGTGTAAGGGAGGTAATTCAAATGATGTATTTGATTTATCTCCCTTACACTGCTTTAAATTATGTTTTGTACTATAGTATTTGTCCATTAACCAGGACAACCTTGTTTTCCCCCCTTTTTTGCCCCTAATTCATAAACGGTTTGAGCCATAACCCCCCAAAGCAAATCCTAACCATCCCTTTGTGGTATGGAAACTTGTGGTATAATTTCAGAGAGATCCATACACCGTTCCACAAGTTATTGTCTGGAAACTAGAAAATGCTTATTTTTGGCCCCTTATTCCTTAACTGTTGGTACCATAACCCCAAAAATCAATCCCAACCTTCCTTTTGTGGTATTTAACCTTATGGTAAAATTTCATAGAGATCCATTCACTTAAACTAAAGTTATAGTGCGAAAACCAATGTGTCTTCGGACGACAACGACGACGACGCCAACGTCATACCAATATACGACCGCAAAAATTTTTAGTGGTCGTATAAAAAGGGGTCCACTTATTTTTAATAATAAAGAAGATATATAAGTCCATCAATATTACTTCCGGTTCTGGTTGAGGAACATGTGCATTTTAATAATAGACAAACTATGATAAACAATTCCTAAATATGGAAGGACAAAGGTTCAGGGAATGGTTCCAAGTAATATATAAAGACTCCTTATATTGTTAACATCCACCACAACAGTCAATTATCGCCATTGTGCCCATTATCTACATTCTTTAACCCAAAACTTGTCACGTCATTGTAAAAACTAACAATAATATGGCGTCTATTTTTGACGATCTACCTTAAATTGCCTTTGAGAGTGTTACTCAATCCAATCTTTGGATGCCCGACACTGAATTTATTAAGTATGAGTTGCCTGATCAACAAAACCACCAACAGGCATTGCAATCAAGGCACCTTTTGAAAAACTTGATCACGACTTGTACAGGCCAGCTGCGTGTATGGTAGCATTCCGAGTTGAAACAAAAGATCGATTTCTGCTTTGGATAAAAACTTTTGCTTTTCGCTTGCTACCATTCCCAATTTGGGGCTCTTGACAACTATACTTGCAAGTGGACAGACAAAGAAAATACTAAATAGGGCAATAATAGGTGAAATATTTATACAATTTTCAAGGGCACTGAAGATGAAATAAATACTGACTCAAACAAACTACTTACATTTCATTTATATCCAACAACTTTTTCATAACAGTTCAAGGAACACATTATTTATCATGGACAAAAACAGAGTTCCAATATCTTTAATCAATACTAGACAATCATTTTAATCAAGACAATACAGTCACAAATCGTGAACACAATAGTCTTCTTGATTCATCCAACACAGAATACACTCAACTTCATAACACAATTAGACCAAAGTGAGACAAAACCTATGAAAATGCCAACCCCTACAATTGTAACGCCAAGAACACATGATACTGTGATAAATAACCTACTGAAAATATTCTTGCATCATTGCAACTATTAGAGAGTAAACTATGTGAAGTGTCAAACACCTGTGCAGGCTTAAAAGATGACAACCCTACAGATAACAGTAACTATGATAGCAAAATGTCAGAACTAAATCAAAATCTTGATGACCTGAAAGGAAATCAACAAAAATTAGAAAAAGAGCTTCATAGTCTTGTGCTATCATCTAATCAGATGAAGAAACAATTTGTAAGTTCAGTAGTCCTTGACAAGAAACTTGTAGACTTTGAAAAATCAATTTTGACAAAAATAAATTTACAAAGAAACGAAGTTACTTACACTGTCACATTAAAGGAAAATTCTGACTTAAAGAAAGCATTGACAAATTTGGAGTCGTCAAACTCAAAACTTAGAACACAAAATGAGGCTTTTGAGGAGCAAAATCAGTTTTTAAACAAGAAACTATCTGATCTTGAAAAGCAACTTCATGAGATACATGTACCTGAAATTGAATACGAGGCAACCATAAGCACACACAACCGATTTACAGGGCTTACAACACAAAATGATGACATGACAGATATAAGTGAAAAAATCAGATATGAACAAAAAATAAAGAAATATGATGATAACAGTATTCATGAAAAAATCAGAGATGAACAAAAAGTAAAGAAAGATGATAACAGTATTTCGAAAGAAAAACCATACAGGTATGCTCAAGATCTAGAAATAATTATTGACTCTCATGGAAATGGTCTATTATTTTTGGCATCAAAACTGTACAGAAACATACAATCCAAAATCAAGGTTCTTGGACCAGGAAAGAAGAATAAAATAAAGGTGCAGGGGAGACTATTCTTGAAACAACCAACAAAGACACCAGACATATTGTCTTAGGTGTAGGAAGCAATGACTTGAGTATCAAAACAACTACTGCATGTCTAAATGAAATGAAAAACCTTATAGAAAACACAAAAAACAGTCACACTCGTTCCGACATACATGTTTTACCAACATTTGATCATGTGAAACAGCCCTGTTTCAACAAATAAAAATTCGTAAGGGTTCCACGGAACCCAGTGTCTCGCCTACTTTTGCTGTTGTCTATGTTTCAGTGTGATAGGGGAATGCACATAATAGATTTACAGTTAATGAAATAAAACGTTTGAAATGTATGAAAAAAGTTATGCTTGTAAAAAATGAATACAGTATGCAATCAAATCTATAGATTTATAAAAGAGTTGAAACATAAATTTATTGAATGAACAAATGATAAAGAAGATAATTTTTACATTTTCTCTAGATACTATCTTTTGATTGTAAGAAGCTTCTGTCCAAGTTTGGTAAAAGTCCAGGATGGTTTATGAATCTAATAAATGTTTTAAAAACTTTAACTGCAGACTTATTATGTAATGTTAACTGGAAGAAAAACTAAGTCCATTTATAAGTAATATACGGGAAAACAGGAAATAAATTTTTACAAAATTTCCTTCTAGATACTAGCTTTTGATCATAAACAAGCTTCTGTCCAAGTTTGGTAGAAATCCAGGATATTTTAAGAAAGTAATTAAAATTTTAAAAACTTTAACCACAGAGTGAATGTAATGTTAACTGGCAGAAAAACTAAGCCCATTTATAAGTAAAATAAAGATAAACCTGATTTTTTTTTTTACGAAATTTACTTCTGGATACTATTATATGATCAAAACAAGCTTCTGTTCTGTATAGTTTAAGAAAGTTATTAAAATTTCAAAAACTTTAACCACAGAGTGAATATTTGTGGACGCCGCAGACAACGGAATGTAGGATTGCTATGTCTCACTTTTGCGACAAAAGTCGCAGGCTCGACAAAAAGCAAAAGAATTCAATAAAGAAATAAAGAAATATTGCGAAAATCAATCAGATGTGAAATTCATTTTGAACAATGACATAAGTGGTATTAACACGTCCATTTTTCAAGAGGATGGCATTCATTTTAATCAATCAGGCAAAAAATGCCTCGTCAGAATCTTGATAAAATGCTTCGCTGAGCGCAACCTGATACGACCGCAGTGGTCGAACCCTGAACAGTTAGGGCAAATTTGGACACAATATTCAAGCTTGATACTATCTGACTTTGGATTGTGATCAAATTTCTGACATAATATAGGTTTCTGACACAAAATAAATGTGGTCAAAGATCTTACAAATCTAATGCGCAATACTGTGCAATTGAAGATTTCTTCTTGAAACTTTTCAAAAATTTGAAATTTTTGAAAAAAAAATATGAACCCTTTTAAAAAAAATTGGAAACTCCCCCTTCCCCCTAAACTTTTTGAATCCCCCTTTTAGCATTAACCATCAAACTCAATTGCAGTCTTTCCTTTGTAGTATGGAACCTTATAGTATAATTTTAGAGAGATCCATACACTTAATCACAAGTTACTGTCTGGAAACTAGAAAAATGTTTTTTTTAACCATAAAAGCCCATTTAAATACATCATAAAAGTATTAAAATAGAAAATGACATCATAGTCATGGCTAAAATTAAAAAAACCTTCATCAGCAACTTTTAATAGTAATATCTAAAAATAAAATTCCTTCATCAGCATTTAAAAGTAACTTCTAAAAATAAATTGACAACTAGGACTTTGCAACCATAAAAACCCATTTAAATAAATCATAAAAGTATTAAAATAGAAAATGACATCATAATCATGCCTAAAATTAAAACACTTTCATCAGCAACATTAAATAGTAATATCTAAAAATAAAATTCCTTCACATACATAATCATGGCTAAAATTAAATAATTTTTAAAATAGAAAATGACATCATAATCATGCTTAAAATTAAAAAGCCTCCATCAGCAACATTAAATAGTAATATCTAAAAATAAAATTCCTTCACATACATAATCATGGCTATAATTAAATTACCTTTATTAAACATTTTTAAAATAGTAACTTCTAAAAATAAATTGACAGCTAATCACCTAAAGACAATACGTTTCTTTATAAATAATTTACAAGCAGTGTAAGGGAGGTAATTTGACAATATGTGTTTGAATTACCTCCCTTACACTGCTTTAAAATTATGTTTTGTACTTAAGTAATTGTCCATTAACCTGGAAACCCTTGTTTTCCCCCTTTTTTGCCCCTAATTCCTAAACAGTTTGAGCCATAACCCCCAAAGCAAATTCTCACCATCCCTTTGTGATATGGTAACTTGTGGTATAATTTCAGAGAGATCCATACACCATTTCATAAGTTATTGTCTGGAAACTAGAAAAATGCTTATTTGGGCCCCATTTTGGCCCCTAATTCCTGAACTGTTAGGACCATAACCCCCAAAATCAATCTCAACTTCCTTTTGTGGTCATAAACCTTATGGTAAAATTTCATAGAAATCCATACACTTAAACAACAGTTATTGTCCGGAAACCAAAGTGTCTTCGGATGACTACGACGTGATACCAATATACGACCGTGGTCGTATAAAAACACATTTGAACCCAGTATTTGGACTTAAACCTTAAAATGAGTACAAAACTTCTATTTCTACAAGTAAAACACAAAACGGAAACTTTAGACATAACCGCTCCTATGGTCGACAAAACAATGACAATCAGTCTTACAGGCAAAACTACATGTACAATGAAAACCAAAACCCCTATAACTATTATACCGGTAGTCAACAATATCACAACGCTAACAATGGGAGATCCAACAAAAGTGAGATGAACCTACTTCTCAGTAGACTTATTGAACTTGCAAGATAATTCAGCTATAGATTTAACTGAAAAGCTATATAGTACAGTAAATTTAGCCATATACTTTAATTATAAGGCCAATTAGAATAATAAGCATTGATTATAGTTGTTATTCTTATTTTTGTACAAAAATCACAATAGCATGTTTTCATTTTTTATTTACGTTGCTTGCAAATGTCATTAATTACATGTATATTGTAATATACACTCTTTAAAAGTATACTGTAGTCTAGGCACTATTACATACATATTGCTATCAATGTTTTATGATACATAAAATTAGAACACATCTCATGAAACAGAAAAATTTAGATTTACTTCCCTTGTTTCATGTTTGAAACTTATTATTGATTGATTGATTGTTGGTTGCTTAACGTCCAGGGGCAAATATTTCATGCATATTCAGGACGAGAACAAGTTCACAATACAATAGGTAGGTTCTGTAATAGACTAAGGGATTAAGGTCAGAGAAATTTAGACTGCCACGGGAAATGAGGGTATATTGGATAGGGACAGAAATTTAGCCTTGCAACAGGTCACCTACGGACCCCTCAAAGAGTTGTTGCAAGGGTTCTTAACGTGCAAAGAGCGTGGCACTCTCTTTACACGAGGCATCGGATTTAATGTCCCCATTCTGACCGGACGTGGCTGCAAATTTGTACATCCCGCACAGCCAAACGGACGCCCCACTTATACGAGGGTTTTACCGCCGGTCGGAGGAAGACCAATGGTGACCATACTTCTATTCCCCAGTCACCCTTGGGGATGAAACTTATTATTGTGTTTTAAGATAAAGTAAAAGAAACTTATATATTTATATATTATTTTGATAACTAAATGAAATAGAAAATATACACATTACACATATATAATAATCAATGACTTATATGTCCCTGCATATATTAACAAAAAAGATCTGTAAAGTAATAATAATGGAGTTATTTCCCTTTCCCCATGTCCTTTGTAAATAGATATTTTGACTTACTGGCCCGAGAACACATTTATTTCGTAGTGCATTTCTTTTAGACAATATAGTCAAAAAAAAAAAAAAAAATCCCACCTGCTCTATCTCAAAAAGATTTTCACAGTGTAGTGTACTTCTATTGGGACAAATAATATCAAAATTATAGAAAAGTCTACCAGCTCTAACTCAAAATATTGACAATTCTATGTTAAGGGGGTCTAAAATTCAGTTAGACAACTTCAGACATACTAGTTTTTGACCTTTTTTAACTGGACCAAATCACTACTTAACATAAAGATTCAGCAACCAAATTTTTTTAACATGTAACTTCATCCCCTTACTTAATATTTCATGCATAAAATATAAAGAAATAAATTTTGAAAGTGTATGAAAAAAATTTGCAAGTTATACACTGTCCACACTAGGGACTATATTTGTAGACAACGAAAATCTAAGGACGATAACTGTGTCCTTGGACCTAATAGTATAGAAAGACTTGACAAATTCTAATAAAACTTTGCATGACCTAAGCTTAGGGAATTATAAGATAGTTGGCCAAGTTTCATGGCCATAGAATATACATTATAGAAACTATGGCCATTTTAATATTGAAATTTGAATGTTTAATTTTGACGTTTAATCAAATAATTTCAACTATCAAGATTGGGGCTTAAAAAATTTAAATATTGCAAAAATTTGCTGTTTAAATGCTCTTAAATATAATATTTTAAGTATTAAAAGCAATTGAACACTCATTTGATTTATCAGATTTATTACAATTATTCAAAAGTCAAATTTATATGAGCCAGTGCCTGAAAAAAAAGAGATTTTTGAATTAAGGGGAGCCTTACATAAACATGCATTTTTTTC
The DNA here is from genome assembly GCF_021869535.1 of Mytilus californianus. Classification (NCBI taxonomy): domain Eukaryota; kingdom Metazoa; phylum Mollusca; class Bivalvia; order Mytilida; family Mytilidae; genus Mytilus; species Mytilus californianus. Next base: position 49,428,412 of record NW_026262679.1, on the reverse strand, counting down.
AACCAATTTGAAGTTTTTGAAGTTTTTTTTACCTTAAATTATTCTTCCATATATATTAAATGTACTTTAAATGGAAAGAAAAATTACAAAAAGCATATCAAATGAGTATAAAATGGTCTTAGGCTATGTAAGACTGAACATTACTTAGAGTCAATTTAGGCTGTAGCACATATTTACATATAAAAATGCATACAGAAGCTATAAGAAATGGAAATTTGTTACTTTTTGCTCATTTCTATGCTAAGATTTCATGATACAAGAAGTCTAATTGCAAAAGGACTCTTGCATTCAACTTTTTTTGCAGACAGTATGGTCTGATGCACAGTTTTTTCACTTTTCAATGGAAAACTTGCATGTAGTTTTAGTCTCAACCGGCATATATTTGAACCACATACTATCCTACAGAAGAAAATAAAAGTAGTATATGAAATGGATAAGGTGCACAGATCATTGTCAAGTGCCTTTTTTTTACATATTTAGTGAAATATTTATGATGGACTTCGCATTTTATGTACAAAGCTCTTCACATTTCACATACATTAAACAGGCCGTTCGACCAGGGCCTAAATACAACACATTTTGCACATTTTTTCTGTGATAATCTACTTTTCTCTATATTCAGAGTTCACAAATGGTTAATAGAATTTGAATTTATCATAGAAACACAAATATCAAAGCATAAATAGCTGTCAGATAGAAAGCCAGCATGCCTCTTAGGCTTAAAAATGGAAACTGCTTTAAAATGCTTATTTTAGCCGTATAATGTCAAAATGGGACATTTTAACAGAATTTCTTTCAAACAAAGATGTAAATCCTTTACTTTTATTGAGTTTGACAAATTGAAACCAGCAAACCATTCAGGGACATTGCCAAAGTACAGAATCTACATTTCCTGAATTCATCTCTTAGGCCCGAGAACACAGTTATTTCGTAGTGCATTTCTTTTAGACAATAAAGTCAAATTTAAAAAAACGCACCTGCTCTTAGTATCTCAAAAAGATTTTTACAGTGTAGTGTACTACTATTGGGACAAATAATATCAAAATTATAGAAAAGTCTACTAGCTCTAACTCAAAATATTGACAATTCTATGTTAAGGGGGTCTAAAATTCAGTTAGACAGCTTCAGACATACTAGTTTGACCTGTTTTAACTGGACCAAATCACTAATTAACATAAAGATTCAGCAACCAAATTTTTTAAACATGTAATTTTATCCCCTTACTTAATATTTCATGATAAAATATAAAGAAATAAATTTGGAAAGTGTATGAAAAGATTTGCAAGTTATACACTGTCCACACTAGGGACTATATTTGTAGACAACGAAAATCTAAGGACGATAACTGTGTCCTCGGACCTACTATATGAATATTGCCTATTGGAATATCCATGGTTTAAATGAAGATACATTTCAGGATGATTTGTTTATTGAAAATGTTTGTAAATATATAGTTTGTTTTGCTGAAACTATGTTGAGAGAGTCTCCGGGAAATCTTCCAGGTTTTACATCTCCCTATTTAGTTAAGCCTACTGAGGCCAAAAAAAAGGGGGAGACCATTTGGTGGCAAGCTTGTATTTATAAAAGCCAAATTTAAAAATGTAATTTCTGAAATAAAACAGAACAACTTCTCAATATATGGTTAAAAATAGATGGAACTTTCCTCAATTTGGAGAGACATTTTTTTTATGTTTTACTTACAATGTAAATCAAACCAAATATTAATAAGATTATGTTTCTGAATTGACATTCACAAAAATGGAAAATGATATTTCTTTTTTTCTATCCAAAGGTGAGGTGATTTAAAGCGGTGGTTTTAATGCACGGCACAGGAGTGTTAAATGACTTTATTCAAAATGATGGTGTTAATGACAATTTTACAGACTGTCCAGTACCTGCAGATTATTACACCTGATTTACCCTTAATAGACAGAAATCAATTAGATCAAAAAAACAATTTACATGGGAATCTACTAGTTGATATCTGTAAGTCCTCTCAAGTAAGAATTGTGAACAGAAGATTTCTTGGTGACTCACTTGGCTACTTTACATTTTGTAATAGTAATGGTAAGAGCACAGTAGATTATTAATATGCTGACATCACAGAATTTATTTTATACCATCAATAACTTTATGGTAAAACCACCTACTGATCTATCAGATCATCGTTTAATAGCATTGAATATTTTTAATTTTAAACACCCTAAAGAAATAAAGAAGGAAGAACTATGGTCCCTTCCTGGTACTTTTAAATGGACCAATCAGAGCAAGGACATTTATATTGACGCTTTTTTAGAAGAAAACAGTGTAGAAGACATTCTATCTTTAAACAAACTAATTGACGATAATAGTTTAAATGATATTGATTTCTTAGCTACCAAAACTAATGAAATCTATTTAGAAGCTGTAAAAAAATCAGTTTCTTTCAAAGCAAATTTCAAAAAATCCATCATATATAGATATAAGAAGATGTGGTATGAGTGCCAATGAGACAACTCTCCATCCAAGTCAAAATTTATAAAAGTAAACCATTATAGGTCACAGTATGCAAAGACAAACAAAAAAGGTAAAACCTAAAAAAGTATGGATGTCAAATGATTGCTTACTCCTTAGAAAAGGAGTTCGCTCCCTAGGAAATAAATTAGCTAAAGCACCCAATAATAATGCATTAAGATTGACTTATTGCAACTGTAAAAGTGATTACAATAAACTTAAAAATAAACTATTAAAGGTTTGTTTTCAATCCTTGATAAAACAAATAAATGATATAAATCCAAAGAACACCATAGCATTAATAATTACAAAAATAAATGTGGATAGTGTCCACATGTGGACACAGATGATGCCCCCGCTTGCATATCATATAGTTATAAAGGGACATAACTGAAGAATGATAAAAGTGACACTACCCAAATTTGAACTTGATCTGAGTTTTGTGGTAATAAGCATTGTGTGTAAGTTTCATAACATTTGGTTGAGGCTAACTTAAGTAGAGAACAGAAACTAAAAATTCAGCAATTTTTCTATTTGTAAACACGCATAACTCTAGAACGGTTGTGTATAAGTTTTATAACATTTGGTTGAGACAAACTAAAGTTAGAGAACGGAAACGAAAAATTCAGCAATTTTTATGTTTATAGAGGGACATAACTCAAGAATGGTAAAAGTGTTGCCACCAAATTTCGTACTTAATCTGTATTATGTAGTAATAAGCATTGTGTATAAGTTTCATAACATTTGGTTGAGGCAAACTAAAGTTAGAAAACGGAAACAACAAATTTGTACTTGATCTTAGTTTTGTGGTAATGAATATTGTGTATAGGTTTCATAATGTTTGCTTGGGGCAAGCTTAAGTTACAGAATGGAAACTAAAAATTTTGCAATCTTTCGATTTATAAAGGGGCATAACTCAATAATGGTTAAAGTGACACTTCCCAAATTCAACTTGATCTGTCTTATCAGTGGAAGTCAAAATTAAACATTGCATTGGATAAAGCATTGATTGCAGTTGATTCAACTATAATCATGGAAAAAGGAAGATACTCCAATTTTAAAAATTACTTGATATTTAGAAGAAAATAAAGATTTTGCAATTTTTCCATTTATAAAGGGGCATAACTCTAGAACGGTTAAAGTGACGCCACCAAAATTGAAACTTCATCTGTGTTTTGTGGTAATAAGCATTGTGTATAAGTTTCATTACATTTAGTTGAGGCAAACTTAAGTTAGAGAACTGAAACTAAAACTTTTGCAATTTTTCCATTTATAAAGGGGCATTACTCTAGAACGGTTAAAGTGACGCCACCAAAATTCAAACTTGATCTGTGTTTTGTGGTAATAAGCATTATGTATAAGTTTCATAACATTTGGTAGAGGCAAACTCAAGTTGGAGAACGGAAACCAATTTTGGGACATACATATGTACGGACGGACGGACAAGGGTAAAACTTAATGCCCCCACCTCTATGGCGGGGCTTAAAAAAGAACAATAACTGTGAGCCTGCTATTTCTGCCAAAGAATGGGAGATTGACATTATAAAAATTTACTTGCTACAAGTGAAAACGATAAAACTGATACTAATCAAAATATAGAGAACAAAGACCATAAATGTACTAATACATCCCTTAATGTCTCTATTACATGTAAAGAAATCAAAAACAGTGCATTAAAAAGTTAAAAAAGGGAAAATCTGGAGTTCGTGATCTGATAATTAATGAGTTTCTAAAGGTAGGGTCAAACACTTTAGTTTTACTTCTGATAAAACTTTTTAATAAGATACTTAATTCAGAAAAATTTCCCAAAATTTGGAACATTTCTCTATTGACATCAATTTATAAATCTGGTGACCCATCTGATTGTGGGAATTATAGAGGTATAAGCATAACAAGCTGTCTTGATAAAGTATTTACCTCCATATTACAAAAAAGACTTAGTGATTTTCTTGGAACAAATAATTTATTATGTTAAAATCAAGTAGGTTTTAGAAAAAATTAAGGAACAGTAGATCATGTCTTTATTTTAAAAACAATAATAAACAAATATTTGTTTAAATGCAAAAAAACTATACGCGTGTTTTGTAGATTTTAAAAAGGCTGTTGTCTGCTCTATGGTTGGGTTGTTGTCTCTTTGACACATTCCCCATTTCCATTCTCATTTTTATTTTGACAGTGTCTGGAGATCAGCTCTATTCTTAAAATTACAAGATAAAGGAATCCAAGGCAAATTTTATAACATACTGCATGACATGTACTCTAATATGTTATATTCATGTAAATATCAGAATATGTTTACTAAGCCTTTTCTTGCTAATCAAGGAGTCAAACAAGGAGCCAGTTTAAGTCCTACTTTATTTAATTTATTTGTCGATGACATAGGAAAATACTTTGATACCAAATCAACTAGTGCAGTTAATTTACATGATCAAAATTTGAACCATTTATTGTATGCTGATGATTTATTATTGATATCTGAATCTGCAACTGGTCTCCAGAACTGTCTTGATTCTTTGCAAAAATAAAGTGCTGAATGGAAACTGTATGTGAACTTCAAAAAAACAAAAATTATAATTTTCTCTAAAAATAAGTAAATAAAGAAAATTTCTACTTTTATTACAGTTCTAATGCAATCGAAATCGTTGATTATTATAAATACTTAGCAGTTGATTTTCATAGCTTTGTAAAATTTATACAGGCAGTGTCAAGCCTCTCAGATAAAGCTAAAAAAGCATATTTTGCATTGGTATAAACTCCCATACAGTGAAAACTTGTCTGTTAAAACTTGTCTCAAGCTTTTTAACTCAATGATAGTTCCTATTCTAACTTATGGATCAGAAGTATGGATATCAGAATTCAAACCAAATTTTGAAGCATTAGACAAAAGTAAATTTGAAAAAACACAAAACTCCATATTTAAAAACATACTTGAGGTTCATGGAAAGTCTTCCGATCTAGCAGTGCGGTGCGAATTGGGTGCATTACCTATTAGAATTAAATGTTATCAACTTATGTATAAATACTATGTGCGTCTCAGTGATATTGGTGAACAGTCTGGTGGTCCACATGAAATTCTCAAGGCTGCTTTTGAAGTGGACAAAACTCTAACAAGTAGAGAAAATTCATGGTCTAATAAATTAACTGAATTATCAAAATATATTGGAATATCCTTAAACTAGCATTGTAATATTAATTTCAAACAGAAACTAGAAGATTTCTACAAAAACAAAATTATATTTGAACTTAATCTAAAATAAAAGATGAAAACTTTTATTTTTTAGTAAAATTTATACTAAATTTAAACAAGAAGAATATTTATAATTTAATGTTCCTAAATATCTCAGAAAAAAACTCACCAAATTAAGAATAAGTGCACACTCATTAGCAATGGAAACTGGTAGGTATGCAAGACCAATAATACCCTCTAATGAGAGATTTTGTAAATTTTGCACAGGACAAATTGAAAATGATATACATTTCTTGATTGAATGTTCTCATGATCAATATAACAAAATTAGATCTAAATATAAAATCAATGAAATAAATTCAAATAATTCGAATGAAAATTTTATCAAAATTTTAAATCCCAATTCTGAAAAAGAACTAATATCAATTTGTATGTATATTGAAGAAGCTCTTGATTTGAGAGACCACAATACTGTTTCATCGGATAATAATCCTTTATAGCTGCTTGTGCATATACACATATATCTTATATATAGGTGACTGTGTTTTTAAGTAAAATTATGAAAACTTATGTATATGTGTATGGTATCATGAAGAATTCTGAATGTTATGGTATCCATAGACCATATCTAGAATTGACTTATGACTTGTGGTTACATTGATCTTTATTTCATTTATAGTAGATGTTATTGTATATTATTGTCTGTACTTGGATCACGCCTCTATTGTGCTTTTTCCAATAAAATATTGAATTGAATTGAATATAACAAAATTCTTGGACATGTTTTAACCATATAATACCAGATAGATGTTTAGTTCATCTTCTTCAGTTTCAGAAAACCATCAACATACTGATGTTTACTTTCCGGCGCATACCTGGTAAAATTTTTTCAAATTTATGTATTTATAAATGCAGTTAAACATAGATTGTCAAATTTTTTGTATATTTGTTATATTATTATTCATTTTTACAATTTTTCTTTGTTTTTAGATTTTTCGTTTTTATGTAGTTTTTCTAATATTTCATTTTTTATTTTTATTTTTAATTTAAGATAAAAACATGATTGCCTGATTACTTCAGGTGTGGATAGGTATCAAGGAGCACATCGTGAGTGAGTGCATCCTTGAAAGTTTCTGTGGTGGTGTTTTTTGTTATGACTGAGGATAATTTGTTCCAGTCTTTAATGGTTTGACATAAGAAAGAAAATTTGTAGCTGTCTTTGTTACATTGGATTTGTCGGTAAGCATCTTTATTGGTGGATCTTGTGGTGGACTGACTCTTTAGTAATAAATTTTGCGATGGAATGGCAATATTTTCGTTTATAATTTTGTGGAACATTATTAGCCTTGTTCTTAGTGGGCGTTCTTGTAATGTTTGCCATTTCATGGTGTCTAGCATCTCAGACACACTGCTGGTATTGTGATGTCTGTTACATGCATAACTTGCCGCTCGTCTCTGTACTTTTTCTAATGATCTAATGTTTTCGCTTGTATAGGGGTCCCATACAGTACAGCAGTATTCTAATTTGGGTCTTATGATGGTTTGGTATGCTCTTTCTTTTATTTTTTGTGACTGGACTTCGAGATTTCTTCTGATAAAACATAAAGATTTATTTGCTTTAGCGGCTTTTTGTTGGATGTGGGTGTTCCTTTTTAGATCTGAAGAGATTGTGATACCTAAATATTTAGCATGTTTTACTGATTCTAAGATGTGCCCATACATGTTGTAGTAGAAGTGGATGGGAGTTCTTTTGGTTGTTATGTTCATGATGTTGCATTTGTCTGGGTGGAAAGACATGAGCCAAAAAATAAAAAAAATATATATACATTGAGGGGTTATACCTCATTTGAGGGGTTGTTCCCAACCTGTTTAAAAGAAAAGTGTTCATAAGAATTATATTTATAAAAAAGGTAACTATGTACCAAAATGCTGAAATTAAATAATGTGTCAACACGAAGTTACTGACTGCAAGAGAAAACTGCAACGATAAAATATTTCCATGTACAAACCTCTGCCAGGGAAGAAAAATGAAAAAAAAATAGTGTGTCACGTGACCAGTACGTGGGTCTACTCGAAAAGAATAGTAATTAAACTGGGGCGTGTTTTCAAGTTTTGTTCTTCGGTAGTGAGCCAGAAGAAGTCCATTTCTGTTTTTTGCATTGGGAAGATCTTCTGGCTCTCTTCTACCTCTTCCTTTTAAATAGGTAGTTTAGACGACAGAGGCACATAACAAACATGGCGTCGCTTAGTCTAAATGATATTAATAAATTTATGAATGCAGATATAATATTGAATCAGCCGTGTGAGCTGTGTGATAAACGTTTTTATGGTATGGCAGCCTTAGTAGGACATCCCTGTAGAGACGATAAGCTGTATAAATATAAGAACTACACGGACAATATATCAGTAAGGGGACGAATATTTGATATTGTGGGGAGGGGAGGGGGCAGGATGATTTTTTGCGGATTTTTTATTCATTTTAATCTGTCGCTATATAAGCATGCCTATCTTTTTCAGCTCTTACCAGGCAACCGTATTCATATTCAAAATACTCCTGTCACCCCCCACTCCCACTAAAAATATAAATCAAATGGTTTTCCCCTTATTTAACACTGTGACGAGTTTAAATTGATCGATTGTTGGTTGCTTTTTTTTAACGTCCAGTGACTAATATTTCATGCATGTCACAAAGTTTAGGAAAACACGAGTTTAAAAGTCAGGCATATATTATCAAAAGAAGGAGATGTTGTATGATTTCCAATTAGACAACTATCAACCGGAGTTCAAATGAAGTGGGTGTCAGCAATTATAGGCAACCGTACGGCCTTCAACAGTGACAAAAACCAATACAGTATAGTCGGCTATAAAAGGCGCCGACATGAAAAATGTGAAACAATTCAAACGAAAAAACTAAGTCCTAATTATATATAACAAAAATTTTTACAAAAAATCAAATATGAGTCGACAGACGTGAACCAACAACAACCACTGAATTACAGGCTCCTGGCTTGGGACAGGCTGTCGCACATAAAGAATGTGGCAGGGTTAAATATGTTTGGGAACGCGAATTGGAACAGTGATGTAACAGTACAACATAAGAACAAACTGTAAAAATCAGTTGCAATTGGATTAACTCAAAAGATCGGTACGAGAAAAAAAAAACTAACATTAAGACAATAAACACAAAGTACCGAAATACAAGCGTATTTGCAGTAACTGAAAGCTTGTTCAAAGCCAATTACAACTAACAAATACATCATATAAAAAAGAAGATTTGGTGTGATTGCCAATGAGACAACTCTCCACAAGAGACTAAATGACACAGAAATTAACAACTATAGGTCACCGTACGGCCTTCAACAATGAGCAAAGCCCATACCGCACAGTCTGACAGCTATAAAAGGCCCCGAAATGACAATGTAAAACAATTCAAACGAGAAAACTAACGGCCTAATTTATGTACAAAAAATGAACGAAAAACAAATATGTAACACATAAACAAACGACAACCACTGAATAACAGGCTCCTGACTTGGGACAGTCACATACATACAGAATGTGGCGGGGTTAAAAATGTTAGCGGGATCCCAACCCTTCCCCTAACCTGGGACAGTGGTGTAACAGTACAACATAAGAACGAACTATAAAAATCAGTTGAAAGAGGCTTAACTCATCAGATGGATAAAAATACAAATACTACAAATACAAGTGGACGTGGCCGGGTACTTGTACATCCAAACAACAAAAAGACACTAAGTACAGATCTGAGAGTACTCGCAATTACTGACAGCTAGTTCAAAGCCACTAACAACTAATAAAAAAAAATCATGCATCTATTATAAGACTTAATTATCAATCCGTACACATCCAACATCCAATGGATTTATTGTAAAGACGTCATAAACAGTCAGAGAAAAACATGACCTTGTGCAATGCCAAGATACAGGTATCGACAGATTGTAGATCCATGAATGTGTATATGTATTATATAACAATAATATTTAGTTTGCTTTTAATTTACTGATAAGAAAATCAATACTAGTACCAATAAAAAACAATATTTAATGATCTAATTACAGTGTTGAATTGGTAACCTTTCAGAATAAGTTTATTTAAAGGATCGATAAGTTTACCAGGATCGTTTCTAAATTTCCGGACACGGTAAACAATATTGCCGTAAAAATGAGGATGTGCAGTCCCGTTTGAAATAAGTTTTCTACAGGTACAACCAAACTTCAAAACCAAATCTTTATATCTGTGGAAGAATTTAGTAAAGGTTTTAAGTAATTTGTGGTAACGAAATCCCTGGCTTAATAATTTACCAGTAATACATAGATTACGTTCGTTAAAATCAAAAACGTCACATCAGACTAGGGCATAGCGAACGAGTTGTGAAATATAAACACCGTAAGATGGCGCCAAAGGAACATCACCATCCAAAAAGGGAAAATTAACAATAGGGAACGAAAAAGGGGTCCCGGTAAAGTGAGAAACGGAACAGAAACGAAACAGAGCGAAACGAAACGAAACAGAGCGAAACGAAACGAAACATGGCGAAACGAAACGAAACGAAACACAGCGAAACGAAACGAAACGAAACGAAACATGTAAATTGAGAAACGAAACACTACGAAACGAAACAAAATCTGTATTTTGAGGAACGACATATAGAAAATCTTCCTGACGAGATATGTGCATAGCCGAAGACACCGAATATTCCATTCAACTCTAAAAAAATTACTCGTCATTTACATTGGTATCTTCGTGCATTAGTTGCAATTAGTCAACTTGTTTTGTTAAATGTGAGGCTTAGGTGCGCCAGCTATGCTACAGAGCCTGTTCTAATATCAAGGCTTCTTGTCACGTGCAACAATGAGGGAACATTGAAATTAGAATAGCTGTTACTGGGGATCGTCTGAATATCAGCCTCAAACAAAATTGGCCATTCTTACCTTTGTGACTAGGATTTTTATGTACCGCCTACGGTAGTGGGGCATAATCTTTTCTGGTCTGTGCTGCCGTCCGTCAGTCCGTCCGTCCAATACTAGGTTTATTCTGTCTGTTAAGATAGATTAAATTACAATAGAGTTGTGTTCATGTCAACTTAAAACACATGTTCATTATGACATGTTCTTTTTGAAATGTATGCCAAATTAGAAATTTGAACCATAATTTGCGATTCAATGAACATGCAAATTTGATATTTTAAGCGAGTCATACTGTCCTATGGATACTTAACACATGACATGAGTAAAATCTCTTTGTTCTTACTGTGCTGTAATCTGGATAATGCACAGCAAAGGTGTGCATTTACTACCTCAGATATACTGCACAGTTCAAAAGTACTCTTACCTTTAGGGGCGGACCCTCGATTTTGAAAGGAGTGTAATTCCATATAAAATTTAAAAAATATCACCGAGTGTACATGTAGCGAATATAAAAAAGAAGATGTGATATGATTGCCAATGAGGCAACTCTCCACAAGTGACCAAATGACATAGTAATTAACAACTATAGGTCACCGTACGGCCTTCAACAATAAGCAAAGCCCATATTGCATAGTCAGCTATAAAAGGCCCCGAAATGACGTACAAATGTAAAACAATTCAAACGAGAAAACTAACGGCCTAATTTATATACAAAAAATGAACGAAAAACAAATATGTAACACTTCAACAATTGACAACCACTGAATTACAGGCTCCTGACTGTGGTAACGAAATCCCTGGCTGAATAATTTACAAGTAATACATAGATTACGTTCGTTAAAATCCAAAAACGTCACAACAGACACGGGCATAGCGAACGAGTTGTGAAATTCAAACACCATAAGATGGTGCCAATGGAACATCACCATCCAAAAAGGGAAAAATAACAATCGGGAACGAAAAATCGTCCCTTTTGTCGTAAATTTCGGCAGTATATTTAGAAAATTCTTGATTTTTTAACGAAAAAATATCATCAAGATAAAGGTAAGTGTTGTTGAATTTATCAGTTAAATGCAATTTTGACGGGTCTTTACTTAGTGTGGTCATAAACTATGATTCATAACAGTACAAAAACAAGTCTGTTATTAAAGGGGCGCAATTAGTGCCCATTGAAATACCTACAACCTGTCGATAAACTTTGTTGCCAAAACGTACATAAATATTATCAAGGGGAAATGAACAGCGTTAAATCATCTCATCCCACCTCCAGTAAGTATATCTAGCATATTTACCTTTCACATTAAAGAAGAAGGTTTTAAATGAATTGCAGCAAATATATTTGCATTCGGATTTACCAAACGACCATTTAATTAAATAAGAAAACTTTTGTTTGATAAGATTGTGTGGAGGTGTAGTGTAAAGAGTAGAAAAGTCAAAACTGTCAACAGAATTCAAAAGACCATCAAAAACATCTAATTTATTAAAATCATCCATTTTTTTTCACTCCAAAATAGATGATTTTATGCTAAAACATGATATGTTTTCCACTCAAAGGGTGGGACATAAAATATTTTATAATATTTTGTGTACAATGTACATCTGAAATCAGTGTTTCCCAGTCAAACCAGATAATAATATTTTTTTTGTAATATCTGCCGAAAAAGAAATGTATTTTAGAATATCCAAATAAATAAAATCTGATTTGGATTATAGTTTCGTGCTCAATGGAATTAATTACGACTATTTAGATATGTATGCCTTTTGAGTTTTGGGATCGAATTTAATGAGGAACATATTCAAGTTTGTATCAAAGCAGGTTTGGGGGATAAGCTACAGATCAATCAGATTTTGTTTAGAAGCGACATGTCTTTAAAATTGATACAGTAAAAAAAATGGAGGGAGGGTAAGTTAAAGATTGAAAAATGTAACATTATTTTCTGTTTGCATATTAATATTTTTAATTTAGGTACATCTCCACATGGGAAGGTCGACTATTCATATGTATTATATATTGATAGAAACAAGTGTCTGTGTACATCTCTCTTTGGTTCATCTTCCTAGAATTATTGAGGGAAAGAAAGACAATAAATCTATACACAATAACCAGTTTAGTTATGATTTTTCATGCACCGATTCAAAAGTACACTCAACGGAACTAAAACTGTATGAAATGTAGGTTACACGTCAATAAGACAGCAACCAAACGACAAGAACAAACTAAGGACATCTAGAAGGCAACTTATAGTATAATTTAAACAATAGATAGGTGTCTACACAATATGTCCATTTCTAATTCGTCACTATAACATATTCTAGTTTGTATTCGTTTCTTCTTTGTTTTTAAGTTTCAAAGATTTTTTATTATGGCAGTCCATGACCATGATAACATTCTTCTTCTTTCATTTTGTTGCAAATCAGGCAAGACATAATCTCGTTTAATACAAGTTCAATTCATATAAACCTTTTAAACTAATTACAACAGGTACCATCGACTTCAACTGTATGGAGATGCCGTATGTACTTCGTAACTTATCTTTTGAAAATGTGGTTGATACTATTCCTAGTAACACGCGTCTGTCAAGATAAATGGCGAATAACAAAACACAATATTCGGTACCGTAAGTTTAAAAAAGAAAGTAGAACATGACGAGTTGAACATACAATATTGTATGAATAAAAGGAGAAAAGTGACTGTGCTCCAGTACCACTTTAGATCACAAAGTCACGATTAAAAATTGCCTCGGGTCACCAGGTCACTTTTAAGCAAACTATTCAGTTCTAAACTGATTTGATTCTCGGTTTAAACATTTTAAAGGTCACATGTACTTTCAAAAGAGACGTCAGGTCGCAACGTGGTCAATCCCCCCTTTGACGTCCCAGGTCGGACTTGACAATGTTGTAGCCACATATAGGGTGAATGCATCCAACTTAAACATTTGGATCCTACTACCTAAAGTTATGTATGGCAAAGTGTCCATACCATTTACATATTTTGGCTATGGTTATTTCACTTGGGATATGTACATGTAAGTGTTTCATTCATGAATCAAATACCTTTCTTGGTACAAACTCATAAACAATAAATTATAAAAACCTATTGCAGATTATTGCATATACAATGATATTAACAGACGTGATCGAATGAAAAGTTATACATACTAATATATCATAATATTATTAATGATAACAATGTGTGGGACTATAAAGCACAGAAAAATACAAAGCACAATAAAACTGGTATGTAATGCGTTCTTTCTAGTGCGGCAATCAGTGGAGTTAATCCCAGTGTGTAATGTGTGTTCGAATAAACCGTTAATCACACGTTCTCTTTGGATTAAACGAGATCTTTTGTATACATATATGAAAAAAAAGCAGAGACAGATCCAGAGTTTAAGGAAAGGGGGAGGCATAATTGTCCAAAAAGATAATCAATCCACCAATGTTGTTTTTTTGACGATTTTTAAGCAAACGATTAGATGATATCAATCAAAAGGGCCCTCTAAACCCACATTGATCTTCGGCTATATCAGGAAGATTTTCTATAGGTCGTTCCTCAAAATACAGATTTTGTTTCGTTTCGTTGTGTTTCGTTTCTCAATTTACATGTTTCGTTTCGTTTCGTCGTGTTTCGTTTCGTTTCGCTGTGTTTCGTTTCGCAATGTTTCGTTTCGTTTCGCTCTGTTTCGTTTCTGTTCCGTTTCTCACTTTACCGGGACCCACGAAAAATCGCCCCTTTTGTCGTAAATTTTAGTGTGGAATTTCCCGTGTAAAACCGAAATATCTAAATCTAGGAAAGGACAGTTGTTACCGTTTAAATTTGATTTATTTAAAGTAAGTTCCTTTGGGTAAATTTCGGCAGTATATTGAGAAAATTCTTGATTATTTAACGAAAAAATATCATCAAGATAACGGTAAGTGTTGTTGAATTTATCAATTAAATGCAATTTAGACGGGTCTTTACTGAGTTTGGTCATAAACTGTGATTCATAACAGTGCAAAAATAAGTCTGCTATTAAAGGGGCGCAATTAGTGCCCATAGGAATACCTACAACCTGTCGATAAACTTTGCTGCCGAAACGTACATAAATATTATCAAGGAGAAAATTAACAGCTTCAATCATCTCATCACACCTCCAGTAAGTATATCTGGCATATTTACCTTTCTCATTAGAGAAGAAGGCTTTAAATGAGCTATAAATGTTCTCCCAGACGAGAGAGGACAATCATTACACAACCAACGGATTTAGTCATAAGCAGTATGAGAAACGCCATAACCTTATATAGATATAGGAAGATGTGGTATGAGTGCCAATGAGACAACTCTCCATCCAAGTAACAATTTATAAAAGTAAACCATTATAGGTCAAGGTACGGCCTTCAACACGGAGCATTGGCTCACCCCGAACAGCAAGCTATAAAGGGCCCCAAAAAATTACTAGTGTAAAACCATTCAAACGGGAAAACCAACGGTCTAATCTATATAAAAACGAGAAACGAGAAACACGTATGAACTACATAAACAGACGACAACTACTGTACATCAGATTCCTGACTTAGGACAGGTGCAAACATTTGTATACCTTGTATACATATACAATTAAGGTTCTCGATAAGTGGTGGTCCGAAGGTTTCGATCATCGAAATTTTGCAAGGAACGGCACAATTTTCGCATTTTGCAATAGAAATAATAGTTAGGACCAGCAGATTTTCTTCAAGGACCACCAGGGAATAAAGATTTTGAGAACTCTGCGATATCTGTCATATACAACAATAATCCAGCTTTGTTACTTGATAGGCAAGATATCCTTTTAGATCATATATTATATACCAGACAAACATTGACAAATTCTTGTACACTGGTTTAAGATTATTCCTGAAAATTAAATGGTCGGAGCTTTAAGCCGGATTTGTTTAGCTAAATCAAGTTAGAAAAGCATAAAGAAAAAATGTCACGAACGCATGCAGCGATTTCTTCCAACCAATTTTCTTTGTTCTTTACATTGATAATACAATTACACCAATGCCAAAACAGAGAACACTATTATTGTCATGTCTACCGAATGAACTGACGTAACTAAATTTTCTAATAAATCATCGTAAACTTCGTTTATGTCATAAAAAAAGTCTGCTATATTCGACGGTAAATTGAATTTTTGTTTTATTGCTTCTTCTATAGAATATCTCCAGAAGAGGTCCAGATTCATTTTTTTGAACTATTCATCAGAAGACATTCTAGAGATGTACAGAAGAGACCAATAAAACACGCCCTTGTACTTAATCGTGTGTCACGTGCCGGTTGACACGCGCTAATTAACAAGTCTTTAACTTCAAAATCAAAATATCTATTGATACTAAATTTCATATTTATTGTTTATATGCTTATATCTTAATTTATTCATGTTATTTGTGCTCCTAAAACATCGTTCAAGTGTCCTTAGTGCAAAAACGTTGTTCTTAATGCACTATGAAGACTTAGTCCTTTGCGGTATTTCTTTCTACACACCGCTATGCGGAGTTGTTATTTTTTTATAAAGATATTTAGTAAAACAAAATAATTTTTGGTAAAGATAATTTCCTGTAAAAAATGACGGTCTTGTAATCGGCGAGGGACGTTTGCGCTTTTTCATAGGACATTCGCGCTTTTTTAATGGACTTTTGCGCTTCAATTCATAGGACATTTGCGCTTTTTAAATATGGACATTTGCGATTTTTGTATAGGACATTTGCGCTTTTACAATATTTTCTGTATGGATAAAAGTTAAACAGTAATTCCATTGCAAATTCGTGTTTAAAAGTCATGTCATAGCACATTGATATATAGAGATTAATACATGGCCTTTTCCATATCGGCCCGGGTATCATCCCGAGACCCCCATATCAGCCAGAGACGTAGTCGAGGTGCTGATATTGGTCGAGGGATGATACCAGGGCCGATACGGAAAAGGCCATGTATTAATCTCTGTATCATATACTTCCGAAAATAAAAGAAGATTAACACAGGAAGCTGATATGGATTTTCTGCCCGGGCCGATACGGCCATATCAGCCCGGATAGTGACGTCATTGTACTGATACGGGGTTATCAGACCGGGTGTGCAAATACGACTTGTTTTCTTCCGGTCGTTACACATATGCAAAAAGCACTGTATTAGGCATGAAGTATATGATAAAGTTATATATACCTAAAAGTAATTATTATAAAGTTTAGTTATCACAGGTCAGTTTTTGCTTGATATCTGAAGCCCATATTTAAGTCTCTATATCTTATAATTCTTGACTGAGATGCCTGTTCATCAATACATGGAAGTAATATTTAAATATTACTTCCATGATCAATATAACGAATTTTAATGTAAATATAAATCAATTGCTTTAAAAAAGCAATTGTAAACGGTCTTTCCCCTCTGAAAACATGATTGGTTGGTTTGATTTGTTTGTTTGTTTGTTTGTTCAATGCATGTTTTAACGTCTACCAGTCAATTGTTCACATTACAAGGAGAGAGAAAGAAAAAAAAACCACAAGTAATAGAAAGAAACAGGTTTAATAGCCCCCCCCCCCCTAAATAAAAAGAGGGGAGGGACCCCAAGTCCTCATTTTCAGACAAGAGTCCATATTATTGTGTTGGTTAAGTTTCTATATTTAGTTTGGAAAGTTTTTATTCTATTTTAGGTCCCGCGCGCGTCTTTGTCTCGCGCCAGATTGTGGCGTCACGTGACGACGCTTTATAATAGCGAAAACTTAGCATTTTTATTTC
The DNA here is from genome assembly GCF_021869535.1 of Mytilus californianus. Taxonomy (NCBI): domain Eukaryota; kingdom Metazoa; phylum Mollusca; class Bivalvia; order Mytilida; family Mytilidae; genus Mytilus; species Mytilus californianus. Next base: position 49,411,050 of record NW_026262679.1, on the reverse strand, counting down.
TTTTTAGGTGGAGACGTTGGACAGACAACATGTATAGCGACGGAATGCACACAATGTATTTCTTTTGTCATTGTAGGTAATTGACGTTTCGATCACAGTTCACGAGCAGTGCATGCTTTGGATTTAATTGATCCTGTGTAACTTTAAAACACGTTTATCGATTATTTTCATACAATGTACATTTTTCAGCAGCAGTTTGTAACACAGATTTGTATTTCAATCTAGGAGCGGACATTTTATTGTAGGATTTCACTGAGATTTACGGAACTAGCAAGCGATTTTTACGGCATTGCAATTTCTTTTCTCTAGGAAAATTCTTGAGAGATATCTGCACCACGTTGTTTTATGAAGATTCAATACATGTATACCCTGCTGACTGCAAAATTTGGGGTCAATTGGACATGTAGTTTCTGAGAACATCTGATAACAAGCATGTGGATTTTTTTTTTTCAGAAGAGATGTAAATACAATATTAAACACATGAGACGGAAACATGCATACAATGAACGATTGATTGGTTGGTTGGTTGGTTTATTGATTGATTGATTGATTAATTGATTTATTGAATTGGTTGGTTGATTGATTTGTTGATTGGTTGGTTGGTTGGTTGATTAAACACATGGGGTAGGGTCTCTTGAAACAAGCGAAAAAAAGAAACAAAGGAAATCTTGGACCCCGTATTAAACACATGAGACGGAAACATGCATACAATGAATGATTGGTTGGTTGGTTGGTTGGTTGGTTGGTTGGTTGGTTGATTGATTGATTGATTGATTTATTTAACATGTGGGATATGGTCTCTTGAAACAAGCGAAAAGATCTTGGACCCCATATTAAACACATGAGACGGAAACATGCAGGCATGCAATGATTGATTGGTTGGTTGGTTGGTTGGTTGGTTGGTTGGTTGGTTGGTTGGTTGGTTGGTTAGTTGATTAACACAGAGAACGGATCCACTTGGATCCTGCAAAAACGGAATTGAAAGCCTAGATACTATATATCTAAACACATGGGATTTATCTTTTGAGAGACCACTTAACAAGTAGTAAGGTTAAAGGTCAATGTCAACCTACAAAAGCATTAAAACACAATCAAACTCTTTGAATAGTGCCAAAAACACATAATTTGCCTCTTTGTACATGACCTTGACCCCAATTTCAAGGTCATGAAACAAGGACCTTAAATCAAAACACTCTAGGTCTCTACTATATATTGTTAATGAGTTATATTACCATACAGTTAATATTAGATATAAAAGGGGCGAAAACTCCCATTAAATGTCTATGTACCCTTTCAACTAAAATTTACGTGTTACGACATGTCGCAACTAACAATTCTGTAAAAATATGTTGTCGATAACATATCTTGTTTGAAAAGTGGTGAAAAAAGCCAAAATCCTAATTCAGAAATGACCTTGACCTTTGACCTTGACCCTATTTTCTATTTTTTTGGACCAAGGACCTCAAATCAAATGACCCTAGGTCCCTATCACTTATGGTTTACCAATTACAATTACATTTTACTTATTTTAAATACAGAAGGGGAAATAACTCTCATATGGAGTCTCCGGACCGCTTCGGTCAAAATTATTCTTAAGATCCTGAGGATATAAGGAGCAAATTGGTGAAATAATTTTGTCATAATCTTTTAAGGTTGCGAAGGAGATTTGTACACAAGAAAAACCGTGTTTGGGGAGATAACTCTTACAATAAAAAGTGTTCGGCTTGACAGGGTCAGTTTCAAAATCGTAATAACTGTTCGATATCATATGCAAAAAATCTAAGCGACATCTTGCGAAACAAAAAAGCACCGTCAGAAAAAAGTGGCGGAAGAAGAAAAAAAAAATAATAATTAAAAACCAATTGTTCAAAGAACAATTGAAGGTCTTTCCACATCAATTTTCTAAATAATTTATGAGAAGCTAATTCTGGTTTACTCAAAGCTACTATTGGCGTCCAATCATAGGTTTCTTTATACTGAATCAATAAACATATGGTTTCTATAGACTTTTGTCTGAAATAAGGGAGATAATTGTCAACATCCGGTTTAGAAAATGTCACTTCCGGTCTCATATGATAGCTTTATTTACGCTGATTCCAAAAATATGTGGTTTATATATACTTTTGCTTGTAAAAAGGGAGATAATTGGCTACTTCCGGTTTAGAAAATGTCACTTTCGGTCTCATATGATAGCTTCATTTACACTGATTCCAAAAATATATGGTTTATATATACTTATGTCTGTAATAAGGGAGATAATATGCTACTTCCGGTCTCAAATGATAGATTAATGTATGACCATTCAAAAAATATATGGTTTCTATGTACTTCTACATGATTTAAGTGCAAAAATGATTACTTCCGGTTCACTCAAGGTCACTTCCGGTTGACCTTTTTACAAGGTCATATGTCACCCAACATTTTGCAAAAGATCTTATGGCTTTATCATGTACCAAGTTGGAGTAATAATCAATTAACCTTAAATTGAATCATTTCAGGGACAATAACTCATATAAGATATCATTGGATTATTTCAGACCAAATGTATCATATTTTAATCACAATTAAGCAAACATTTTGCACTAGTTCTTTAATTTGTAATTTTAAAAGTGACAGATAGATCAAATAACAAGGAAAAGTCAAAATTTAGAATATGACCTTGACCTTTGACCTTGGCCTCAATTTCATTTAAATGAACCAAGGAACTCAAATCAATATACCTTAGGTCTCTATCACTTACCATTCATGCTATACATTTATATATCCCTTATGTCAAATACAGAAGGGGAAATAACTCTCATATGGAGTTTACGTATCGCTTCGGTCAAAATTGGACAAAACATCCTGAGGATATAACGAGCAATTTGGTAAAATAAATTTGTCGCTTTCTTTTACGGTTACGGAGGAGATGCGTGCACAAGGAAAACAGTGTTCGGGGAGATAACTCCTACAAAGAAAATTATTTGGTTTCGCAGGGTCAATTTCAAAGGCGCATAAACTTTTCGATATCATATACCAAATATCTAAGCAACATATTGCGAAACAAATATTTATCGCAAGAACAAAATTAGGCGGAAGAAAAAAAAAAAAAAAATAATCAGAAGAAAACCAATAGGTCTTTCCACAGAAAAGTGGAAAGACCTAATAATAATCAGAACAAATACAATAGGTCTTTCCACAGAAAAGTGGAAAGACCTAATAATAATAATAATAATAATCAGAACAAATACAATAGGTCTTTCCACCAAAAAGTGGAAAGACCTAATAATCAGAAGAAAACCAATAGGTCTTTCCACAGAAAAGTGGAAAGACCTAATAATAATAATCAGAAGAAAACCAATAGGTCTTTCCACAGAAAAGTGGAAAGACCTAATTAAGCGACTGTTGTTCCATCGTGGCATATGCATTTTGTCCTCTTTACTTTCTCTTTAACTTTAAACTCTTATTTAAGACTGTGTCAATGTGAACTAAGACCCCGTTCACATTAGGACATTTTTATCGGTTTAAATTAGTAGATCGGTTCACATTAGATCGGTTTAAGGGCTAATATGAACGCTTTCAATCGATCTTCAATCGGTCTAAACTAAAACACCAAAAGAGGTAGTGTAGTTTGAATAAATCTAAATAGAACCGATCTAACTTTAAATGTGAACGCATATATCGATCTACATTAGTACGATTGAATCGAAAATATTGTATACGCATGTATAGCGGCAAAACTACATGTGTTTTTTCAAAATGGAGGATCAGAATAAAAGGGCTGAAGCTTGGACCCATGAAGAAACGGTCCTATTAATTGAACTCTGGGGAGATAAAAGAATCCAAAATGAATTAGAAAATACCCCAAGACGTAATTTGGAAGTTTTTCGGAGAATTTGTACGGATATGAAGGGTCGAATTTTAGACTTCAGTCGATCACCCCAGGACTGTAGAGGGAGGATTAATAGATTAAAAACAAAGTATTTCCAAGTAAAAAGACAGAATAAAAAGTCTGGAGGAAAAAGAACATCGTTCCCGTACCACGAGAGGATGGACACCATACTAGGGACACGACCTTCTGTGACTCCTGTCGCACTATCAGACTCATTAAATTCCCTGGATGACGAGAGTGATACTGACGGGGGAAATGATCCCTAATAAACAATTGCAGGTTTGTGTATTTATTTTGCCTTTTTTTTGCATTTTTAAAAACGCGTATTCGAAATATCAATACATTTTTTCACTTATCCTCGGTGATAATATTATTACATTGTAATTCATAAAAAACAATTTTTCTGTGTATCCCGTTAATAATTTCATAAACATATGTTATGGAATTTATGTGTATGTAGATCACATTAAACAACAGAAGCGGATTGAAAGGGGGTACCCGGACCCGGACCCCATTAAAGAACTACATATATACTAGATACGCATCTGAACATATAAATAAAATAAATATTAAACAACTTCAAAAGGGCTAACAGTGGTAATCGTTTGTTGATGTGTTTCATATTTGTTTTTCGTTCATTTTTTTGTTCTTAAATTAGACCGTTAGTTTTCTCGTTTGAATTGTTTTATATTTGTCATTTGGGGGCCTTTTATAGCTGACAATGCGGTATGTGCTTTGCTCATTGTTGAATGCCGTACGGTGACCTATAGTTGTTAATTTCTGTGTCATTTGGTCTCTTGTGGAGAATTGTCTCATTGGGAATCATACCACATCTTATTTATGTATAGAAGGCATCACATAACTTTTTTTTAACTAGCCTTTCAAGATGTCATAATCATTTTGGCTAGGGGCTTACAGTTACTTCTAATGAATGAACACACTTCGTATTCCATATAAAATGAATTGAAACTTTATATATTTAGACACAGAACTTGTAGACGAAGATGACACAAGTGACATGCCCAGGCAACCTGAGAGTCAACCAAGATCAGAAACCCCTTAACCATCAAGACCTGGAACTCCAGCACCATTCAGACCAGGGTCTTCAGGAATGCAAACAAGCAGAGGTGAAATATATTACTATAATTATAAAGAAAAGATATGGTCTATTCGTCCTTGAGACAAAAAAAATTACAGGGAAAATCGCAAAAAGCAAAGAAACAGCGCTTTAATTGTTGTTCTTCATTTAACTGACTAACACGCGGAGCAAAAACTCTCACTTCACTCTAAATATAATGCCAATATATTAAAAAAGAGATCTGACATAATAATTATATGCTGTGATAATATAGCCCGACAAACATTCTTGCGCATATTTTGTTTTGAACCTTTTTATATTCATTTTTTTAAAAAGTTAAAAATTCATTCTTGAGATAATGTAATCTAAACTACGTTTGCATACTAGCACATTTTATATGATTTCACTCTATTGTAATTTCTAGGAACAAGAATGAAAACAACAAAACGAAAAAAAAACAAGACCCAGCTGAAACTATGCAGCAATTTTTGGAAATGGAGAAAACATCAGAAAAACAATTTTGGGAGTTTGAGGAAAAACGTTTAAAATTAGACACAGAGCAGGAAGAAAAAAGAAGAAGGGAAGAGGCAAATAGAGAAGATAGACAAAGGAATGCTCACAGACAATTCATGGCAAATCTTATGCAAATGCAGATGAATATAATGAGAATGCAACAAGCTCCACCTCCGCCTATTAATTTAAGTCACCAGTATCAACCACACTACACTGAAAAGGAACAAGCTCCACCACCGCCTCCGCAGATCAATACAAGTCCTCCGAATCAACAACATTTTACTGAAATGCAGCCAATGCAAGCGTCAAATATGGGCAATTATCAGACATCTGATGTTTTAAAGAATGTGAGAACTCAAATGGAATTCTGATGTTCATAGGAAGGCAATTATTAAACTTATTTAAAAAGAACAACTAATACTGATGTTTTCCTAAGATTATTGTTAATAACGAAATTCTTGTGCATTTCACTTTCTGGAAAAAATATGATTAAAAATAATTGATTAATGTTTGATCGAGTTCATTATAGATCAGTGACAAATATTTGACGTTAAGTTTATTGATAGCTAGAACTAATAGATGACATAGGAGCTTTGAATACAACTACTTTCAATAATTGTTTGTTTTAATTGTCCTTGAGCCAGTTGGTTATGGCTTTTCGTATTTGTTTAGCATCAGTATTTGCATTGTCGTCATTTCGATTTGCTGGCACATTAACATTGTTGTAGATATCTTCAAGCCAATTTTCATTAAAAAAGTCTCCGTGCACTTCACAAATGTTATGTCAAGTGCAACAGGCTTTAGCAATCCCCGACACACTGTACAGTTCATTGTCCAATCTTTTTATGAGACAACGCCATCTACCTTTAAGTCTACCAAAAGCACATTCGACGGTCATTCTAGCTCTACTTTTAAAAACGATAGTTGAAAACCTTTTGTTCCTGGGATAAATTGCTTCCAGGATATGCTTTCATCAGCCATGTTAGTAACGGATAGACAGGATCACCAATTATAAAAGGTGGTACTTCAACATTGTCTAAATTTTCAGTCCAATTGGGTAATAGCTCACCAGCACTTGCTTTTAGAAACACCGATGATTCACGAAGAACATGCGCATCATGATGCTTCCCTGCATGTCCACGTGACATTTATGTTAGTAAATCTATAGTTATAATCTACAACAGCTTGTAAAAGTACAGAGTGATGGCACTTCCTATTGTAATAGTCCGCATGATGTTCTTTTGGTGCGATGATTGGTATATGGGTCCCATCGATTGCCCCACAACATTGTGGAAGTCCCCATCTCGTGCGGAATCACGGTCGATAGTATTTCGCAAGGCTTGTCCTGTTGGAAACTTTAAATACTTGGGAAGAAGAATAGAGTTAATTGCTTCAACCACATCATGAAATATCATGCAGGCTGTACTACGTCCCATCCCAAATAAATGACCCAATGTTCTGAATTCAATATTCGTTGCTAGACGCCAAAGTGTCACCATAACACGTTTTCTATGGCAAGCCAAAGTGGACAAAAAGAGCTATTTTTTTATATTAAAAAATCATTTTCTAATATTAAAAAATCATTTTCTAATATTAGAAAATCAATTTCTAATATTAGAAAATGGTTTTTTGATATTAGAAAATCATTTTCTAATATAAGAAAATGATTTTTTAATATTAAAAAAGAAAAACACTATTTCTTAATATTAGAAAATGAATTTCTAATATTAGAAAATGAATTTCCAATATTTCTAATATTAGAAAATGGTTTTTTAATATTTGAAAAATCAATTTCTAATATTAAAAAATGATTTTCTAATATTAAAAAATCATTTTCTTATATTAGAAAAATGAATTTCAAATATAAAGAAATGCGACTCTTTTTAATATTAAAAAGTGATTTCTTAATATTAGAAAATGATTTCTTAATATTAGAAAATCATTTTTTAATATTAGAAAATTATTTTTTAATATTAGAAAATCATTTTCTAATATAAGAAATTGATTTTCTAATATGAGAAATTTATTTTCTCATATTAGAAATTGATTTTCTAATATTAGAAATTCATTTTCTAATGTAAGAAATTCATTTTCTAATATTAAGAAATAGTATTTTTCTTTTTTAATATTAAAAAAACATTTTCTTATATTAGAAAATGATTTTTTAAGATTAAAAAATTATTTTCTAATATACGAAAATGATTTTCTAATATAAAAAAAATGATTTTCTTATATAAGAAAATGATTTTCTAATATAAGAAAATGATTTTCTAATATTAGAAAATAGCTCTTTTTGTCCACTTTGGCTTGCCATAGTTTTCCAACTGGATGAGGAGATCGAAATTTCGTAGTCCTTCTTTCAATAAACACAGAGAGCTGATCACAAATATGATTGAACGATTGTTGAGACATACGTATATTTTCATACCAGTCATTTGGTGTCCAATTCATAACATCCCTGTATATATCAGTAGTTCTTTGTTTTACCCATATTCCTCTGTGGACAGACCTTTGGGTACAGGCAAGTGCAAACAAACGGAAAAGAAGTTTTCTTCGCCGAAGCATATATTGACGAAATCTTTGTCTTCTTTTATTTTGCTGTTTTTTTTCTTTTTATGAACCGCAGCATTTCTTCATTTTGCAACTTCCTTGCTACACTTGTTTGCTTTAAAATGAATAAAAACTGGAAGAACACAAGTATCGAAATTTGAACTTGGCATTCAACAGAAACAATAACTTCGTCCATTTTTTTTTCAAGTATGTGTATCAGTGTATTAACACATAAATTTTATTAATTATTTTCTATTTATACACAATGTTTACAGTTTTACGGGTAATTAGGTCAGATCGATTGCGTTTTTAATTGTAGTGTGAACGCAGTGGTTCAGATTAGACCGATAGAGATCGTTAGGAGTAAAGATAATGTGAACGCTAACTGGTTCTATTTAGATCGATTCAAATTAGAACGATAAAAAAAATTGCTAGTGTGAACGGGGTCTTACTTGTTTGGGTAAGGTGGACGATATTTTAATTTTTGCAGAGGGCGAGGTTGCTTGTACTTATGCCCTCTGTGTATTGTTTTTGCAGAGGTCTAGTAGCTTGGTCTATGACCTCTGTGTATTTACTTTTGCAAATATGTTATTATGTAGTAGGTATTGTTTTATGCTTCGTCATGAAACTCATGCTACTTTTGCAGAGGTCGTATTAGCTTGGTCTATGACCTCTGTGTATTTGCTTTTGTAAATATGTTAGTATGTTGTGGGTATTCTTTTATGCTTCGTCATGAAACTCATGCTACTTTTTTTGCAGAGGTCGTAGTAGCTTGGTCTATGATCTCTGTATTGTTTTATGCTTCGTCATGAAACTCATGCTACTTTTGATTATTATTTCGTCATGGTGATTGGTTTGGAATAATTTTTTTTTGTAATCAATCCTTTTGCTACATACAAAATTGCCAGTATTTTGAAACACGTCACAGTAGCTAGATTCACATGTTTGTCAGTTTATAATACATGTTTTTAATGTATTATTTTATTATAATTATGTTTACTAGTATAATTCATGTAGGGGAAATTCGCCCGATTACGGACAGCGCCGATATGCGGACGAAAAACGAATATCTCACTTTTAAATTATGAAAAATTTAAATAAAATAGATATAAGAAATAAGGTGTTTTGTTTTCGATTGACACTCTATTTTGTTCCAATAAGGATATCATGTGTATTACTTTCGATTTACTTTTATGTCATGTGATTGAAAGTGCATGCTATTTAAATAGCTTATGTCAACAAGTTTGAAACCCGGGAAATTTTGAAAAAGATCCAAAGTCATCGTGTCACAGTCTATACACAGTTATTCATGTAAGTATGGTAATTTATGTGTTGAAAAGCAATAGGCATTGTGTATTATATGCAAGGAAACATTTCTTTTAATTATTTTTACTTATTTGTCTAAATTTTGATTACAAAATAGGAAAAAGCAAGTGTCCGCATTTACACTACCGAAAATAATATAATAGCCGAAATGCGGACACAAGATATTTTGAACACGTGTAGTGGTGCAATGTCAATACCGGTGCATTTCAACGTGCCTAAGTCAACCGTTGGGGATAGAGTTACCGGAAAAAGAAATATAGAAGTTGGCAGGGGCCGCAAACCAGCCCTGCCCCTAGAATTGGAAAATTCAATAGTTAAATCTGTAAAACGGGCGTCACAGTTAGGAGTTGGCATATCACGCAGGCTACTTCTTGTGAGAACTGGGACATTAGTTAAAAGGCTAAAGATCAAAACGCCTTTCAAAAACTCTATACCAGGAAAAGATTGGTGGCAGAATTTGAAAGAAAGCCACAATGACCTAGTTATTAGACAGCCTGCAAAAACAGGCTCCCTTAGATGCAGGATGATGAACAGACAGAAAGTAGAAGAGTATTTTCAGGAATTGGAGAAAATTCTGATTGAAATGGATATTACAAATAAACCTAAAGTTATTTGGAACATAGACGAGAGCATGATCCAGTTAAAGTATTGGCAGAGAAGGTTGCTAGAAATGTCCCAGGTCGCACTAGTGCTATGAACACGCACGTAACAATCGTAGCTTGTGTGAACGCGGAGGGGCAGAAAATGAGTCCACTGTTAATTGTACAGGGCAAAACAGAGAGGTCTGTATTTGGATTTAATACCACAGAGGCCCCGAGTGGCACTATGTGGGATTATCAAGACAGTGGTTGGATGAACGACAGAATCGGTGAGAAATGGTTTAAGGGCATTTTCCTGAAACAATGTGGAGGGGATCGACCCCAGCTGTTGATCCTCGACGGACACTCGTCACATGAATTACTGGCTTTGACCCAAGAGGGAATCAAGGAAGACATAGTAATTCTGTCTTTGCCACCACATACCACTCATTATTTAAAACCACTGGATCGATCAGTATTTTGGCCCATTCAATAAACAATATGATAGAGCCTGCTCGGAGTTCTTGCAGGAGAATATGCTCCACAAAATTGACAAATGGACATTCCCAAGTTTGTTTAAAACTGCATGGAATGAGTCTCTAAGCAAAGAAAACATCAAAAGTGGATTCAAAGCATGTGGTATATATCCCTTTAACACTCATCCCATACCGTCGGAGGCCTATCTCCCTAGTGAAGCATCGGAAAACAAAGATAAAACCCCTACATCTCACCAATCATCTGACAAATCCAACGCCCACTGTAGTACCACAGCACAAGTGTATAGCGCAACAGTAATTCCAACGGCATCTGGCGATGAAATGGTATCAACTGAAAATGAAGGGCAAGCGTCAACCATGTCAGAAGCGGGTGATTTCGTACAACCAGAAATTGATGACCCCGAAGCTTTACTTCAATTAATCTTGGATAACAAGATACATTTAGTCAGTACCGCGGATGATGATGGTACGATGGAATTGTCTTAGAGTTGGAACACCGAAGTACATTCATTGTTTCTCCCATTTGTATCAAATGCCCAAGTAAATAACAAAGTCGCCCCAGAGACTTAAACAAAAAAGTCTAACAACGTTTCAAAACAATCACACCATCTTCTAACAAGTGAAGAAGTAGTAAGGGAAAAACTCTTAATGCAGCAAAAGAAAGAGGAAAGAGAAAAGAAGAAGGCAGAAAATAAACTTAAAAAAGTTGAGAGAGAAATGAAGAAAGCTGAAGTGGAGTCAAAAAAGGCTGCTAAATGTAAAAGTAGAAAGGACAAAAAAGTGAAAACAGAAAATTTAGTGAGGTCTATTAATACAATATTAAATTATTTTTGTGGACATAAAAGCGAAATCAATCAGATTATCGTTGTATGGACAAAATAAATTATCCCTGTGTTGACTGTTTGATACTTTTTTTGTCATATCAATTTTGGGTTTCTCTATGGACAATAAAAGACAGCACTGCATAATATATCATTGTCTCTGACTTGGTACAGACATTTTCAAAGACAAATAATGCATCTATCTTTATATATATATAAAAGTACGTCTGAACCAGTGACAACTCTTCGACGAATTATATACATATATTGGCAAGCCATTGCACACTAATCTTAAAGTCATCGTCCCACAATTTATCCGAAGTCCGCGTCTAATTCCACGTAAAACATGAAAGAGAAAAGACATCATAGTATGAGAAACAGCCTGAGGTACGACATATGTTCTTAATACACCATTTGAATATTTTTGATCTAAAAACGGCAAGTGAAAAAAATCAAAGACACTGAAAATAAAAAACAAAAACCAAAAAAATTAGAAATAAAGATACAACAATCACAGTAATCTGAAAAAAAAAAACATATTTGAAATAATGAGCAATGAGGAATAGCTCTACAACTTTCAATCCACAATCCATTGTACTCGCAGTACATGTCTTTATGAACGATATGTCTCTCCCTTCTGCAGCACTTGAATACATTCTTCCATATTTGGTTCTGTAATTTTCTCATGTGAACGACATATACCTCACGTTTTCTTCCCTGCTTGGACAGATGAATATTGGTAATTAGGGCCCCGCCGAATAGCGGGTCGCCCTATATAGTGATCAGCCTGTCCGTCCGTAACAAATTGTGTCCGCTCTATATCTGGAGAACCGCTATGATTTCATCCTCTGGTGTTGGTTAATATACATGTCAAGTGTAAAGTATTTTACACTTGACATGTATATTAACCAACACCAGAGGGTGTGTCATAATGTTTGTACAACTTCCTAGGTCAAAGGTCAAGGTTAAAAACTTTGGTGTCAGTTGACAACCCCATGTCCTATGGTAAAGATCGTGTCCGCTCTATATCTTGAGAACCTTTATGATTTCAAAGTTTATACTTGACATGTATTTTAACCAATACCAGAGGGTGTGTCATAATGTATGTACAAATTCCTAGGTCAAAGGTCAAGGTAAAAAACATGTCCGCTCTATATCTAGAGAACCGTTATGATTTCAAACTTTATACTTGACATGTATATTAACCAACATCAGATGGTGTGTGATAATGTATGTACAACTTCCTAGGTCAAAGGTCAAGGTCAAAAACTTTGGTTTCAGATGACAACCCTATGTCCTTTGGTAAAGATACATTTTTTTTACCACACGTTATTCACAGCGGGGCCCACAGAGATGGCTCCCATCTCAATGATGTCTAGTTAATCATACGATGCACCTATCGTTAACCTGTTGTGTTTTAGACATTTTATTTAAGGCACCGAACTTGGTATGCATGTTCTGCATACGTTGGTATCTTGTCGCCAGCCGGTTAAAATCCGATGCCATTTTTGGTCAGAGAACGGGTATTATGTAGGAAAGTACCGGTATATATATGTGTGACGAAATGCAACGAACACCAATAACGTATCATCATAAGTGACCATAATTTCCAGCACTACGTTTTTATTATGACCCGCCGTCTTTAGGCGGGTGCCCTATAGTTATCACTCTGTCTGTCTTTCAATCCGTCCGTCTATACTTTCTATGCCGTAGGACTAAACTCAAGTTTGCTTTGATAAATTGTAAAAGAATTTTAACAACATTTAGTACCATAAGGAGATGCTCCCTTTCATTGTATTTTAATTTTCATTTTGAATATATTGGACTTAGGCCAGCCGGGCCCTTCATTGAGGAGTGACACGGGTCAGTGTTCATAATACTGTCTTTTTTTCATAATTCCCTGAAATTTCAAATATAAAAATCTAACACAAAGGCGTTTTATGCTATAGGACTACCTGATTTTTAAGTGATTGGGAATTGCAACGAATGCCAAGCGATTTGAAATTGACAATTATCACAAATATATCACGTATATATTTGCGTGCATGCATCGTGAAAAACAATATCACAATGGAATTTGCCAGTACAAAAAAGTTTCTGCTTCTGATATCATTTAATAATTGGCGTGATATGAGATATTTAATGAACTTTTTTAATCTCATTTTTCTCACCTTTCCACGTGTATTACCGGTTCATGTGCGAAAACCATTCCCAGACATGCTCTAAGATGCACTGAAATGGTATTAATGAAAGGTAATACTATATATATATACATAGTAGGCCCTAACTACGTTTTGAATAGCAAGAACAGATTGAAAATAAGTGTCCGCAATTTGACGGTAAAGTGTCCGTATTTTAACTCCCTCTGTCCGCATTTACACGACTGGACATTTCCGCGGGTTTTAAGTGTTTCCAATCTTCCAATCAAGAGAGGAGACCTGAAAACGCTGGAAATAGTTCATTTGATACCCCCTCTATCTTCTCCTGTCAAGTGCAACCACCAGTAGGTCCGCAATTGGCCTCTACGGTATTCAAACTTCCGGATTTGAAAAAGTGTCCGCAATTAGGCGAATGATGTAGTTTTGGTTGCGATGAACGTAATTGATAATTTTTATGCCAATACTTATGCATTGTAGGGTCCGTTTGCTTTTACTTTATACTAGATTTATTATTAAAAATAACAATGGACAATACATACTGATAATATTTTAAAGTTCATACTCTTCATTTAATACATAATATATAAAAATCATGTCTGTTTAATGGTTGATTATTGAAGAAGAAGAAACTATGATAATTAAATCATCGCATACTATTCCTTAACATGCGTTATGGTCGTGGTCCTAGAGTAAGATCAAGTTTGTTTTTTTATGAGAATTTAAGTTTTTCCATTCTTTTACATTCTAATTTTGTTTATTTCATGCTTTAACTATGGACAAAGAGCACTGAGTCTGGCATTGATCTACGAAAGAACTTTTCCCATTGAAGGAAATGTGCAATAAAGCGTAATATCAACAACTTACACATACTTTCATATATCAGCGGTATGCCATAGTTCCGATAATACAAACATACGAATGTTGATGGGTTGCTGTTTTACTGACATTACTTAATGACACATACCTAATTTCGAGATTAGAATTTTGATCCAGACGTGCGAGTCATATCAACAAGAATCATTGACTTACCAAAGCCTACTTTGACTGTTTTATAAATACAAATTTACAAAATACGACTTCGATCAGCATTTGGATACACAATTGGACCCTAGTTCCAATGAAAGTCCAAAGCACCAATTGCTATCATTCTACCATCTCTTTAAAGTTTGCTATGTCGTTAATTGTCTTGGACTCTCGTAACAATACAGCACTTAGTTTTAGAAGAAGGAAAAAACAAAGACTTCTGCTGCAGTTCATGTATGGAATTGTCCTATCCGTGATTCAAGGATTGAAGTCAAATGCGTTTATGGAATTTTACAGCATAAAAAGAATTAAGTTAGTAACAGAACTTTATGCTTCAGCTGTTTCGGGTCAGTATTGCCTGACAAAACGTTTATGATCTTTATTTCATACATTTACAACTATCTTGTTTTGGGTCAGCATTGCCTGCCAAAACGTTTTATGATCTTTATTTCATATATATATATATATATACAATTACAACTGTCTTGTTTTGGGTCAGCATTGCCTGCCAAAACGTTTTATGATCTTTATTTCATATAATTACAACTGTCTTGTTTTGGGTCAGCATTGCCTGACAAAACGTTTACTAGTATATGATCTTTAGTAAAAAAAAGCTATGCTTCTGTTTTGGGTCAGTATTGCCTGCCAAAACGTTTATGCTCTTTATTTCATACAACTACAACTATTTTGTTTTGGGTCAGCATTGCCTGCCACCACGGTTTATATGATTTTTAGTAATAAAATGCTATGCTTCTGTTTTGGGTCAGCATTGCCTGCCAAAACGTTTTATGATCTTTATTTCATATAATTACAAATGTCTTGTTTTGGGTCAGCATTGCCTGCCAAAACGTTTACTAGTATATGATCTTAAGTAATAAAATGCTATGCTTGTTTTGGGTCAGTATTGCCAGCCAAAACGTTTATGATCTTTATTTCATACGATTGGGGTCTATATTGCCTGCCAGTGGCGGATCCAGAGGGGGGCGTAGAGGGCGTACCCCCCCCCCCCCCCCCTTTTGCTTGGACTTTTTTTTTAATTTTTTTATTGTAAAATGATTAATCAGACTAGACTTCGTGAACTTTGCCATTTCCCGTGTATTTAATTTTTATGCGACAATTCTTTACTTATAAAGATATTTTTCGCTGGTATTTACTGATTATGTCAAAGTCATGTGATTCGCTATGGTGGAGTTGACCATTGCGTAAAAAAAAACGTCACTCAGTCATTTTGAAATTCAAATTACAGTAACACATTGCTTAGGCTGAGGATGACAACCATGATACTTTCAAAGCGACACAGGATTGAGCAAGAACGTAGTGACTTCTATTTCACAATTCAACCAAACAGAAAGTAATACTCTATTACACTCTCATGAAAAAAAAATCCACAGCAATATTATTTACCTACGAAAACATGTTTAACCCCAAACGCCCCAGCCTATTTAAAAATAACATGATAGCTGAATAATGATCCCCAGTCAGTATATAAGCTCTAGATAGATTTAAAGACTAAGGTACGAACCATTTGATTTGAGGAAGCAGTCTCAGGTATTTGAGAGAAAAAAATCTGACTTTGATTTTTGCATTAAATAAAAATTCTGGCCGTATCTGGATTGAAAACAATAATCTTGTCCACTTTTTTGCTATTAGAAACGAAAATTTCCAACAGACTTATTTAGCATTAAATGAACATGATGAATAAAAAACGGGCGTATTTTTTTGAGGCCGGGGTTTGCATGTCTGACCGGAATGTCTGTTTCGCCGAACTGATATATTGAATACTTTTTTCAAGACCAGACTGCAACCTGACTACTGAGTGTGGCCTTTATGTCTCCATTTGTCGACCGTCATTCATAAATTCGTTGTCATTTCAGACTCATTCGTAGCCTTTGGTTGATTTGGAACCCCCACCTCCCTTAATTTTGTTGGGTGAAACATATCAACCAAACATTTGGATAAAAATTGCTTGTTTGACTTTTTAACTCGTGTCGGTCGTATTGTAAATTTCATCGAATAGCCCGGCGTATTTCTTGTTTATAACAAGAAATCTGTGATGTTATGCTAACTTAACATACAGCAAACGAGAATTTTCCATGTCTATTTTTTACTGACAAGTCCCACAGCAAATATATCAGTACATAGCTTTGGCTCCATACTATCATTTTATGATAGACAATCAATAGGGAGAATACAGCATAAAAAATGTCCAACCCTTACACTTTACAGCAACTATAGAATATACATGCCCCACGCCAGGAACCGTTTAAAAAGTGCATTTTACACTTATTTTATGTTTTTTAGCCCAAAAAAGGGTGTACATGTATGTGAATGTCATGCTCGTAAATTTTTCAAGTTATATATAAATTATATTCACGTCGCCAGAGTCCTCGGGTGGGGGATCCACTCTTTCAGCCTTAGAGTGGCTATGGGATCCACTCTTTCAGCTTAAGATCGGATTTGTGGCAGATTTTTCTCCCCACCTTTGCTATTCTTTGTCATTTATTCAATTGATATGATATTAGTTGATGTAATTTCGTATTAATTATGTATTATTATTTCATATTAAATATGAACTTTTATGTCAAATATTTTATTTGCAAAATGTATTTTTTGCATTTTATGATTTTGAATAAATGACCTTTTTTCGTCAGTTTAGTTTTTATATCATATAGCAAATCAAGCTCCGACTCTGGCCTGTGTATACATTGTATGTTTATGCAGAGACATATATACACATATATCTAGCTGTCTGTCTTAAAACCAATTTTATTTGTTAATTGAAAATTAAGCTGAATAAAATAATTTAAGGCAGCAGAGAAGATAATTCTGTTTTAATTGTTTATTACTAAAAATTAAGACTTAAATAAAGAGTGAGCTATTTATACTGTAAATTTATGATGTCTCTAGTCTGGTCAAAGGGTCAGAGTGTCCTACTTAATCAAACGATAAATTGTTGAAATTAGATAACATGTTTTCACGTGCAGAGAAATTTCACTTATGACCAGTGCATGATTGGATTACATCTTTCTTATTGGTCAATGATCTTGCGGGGTCAGCACGAGTTCACGTGTAAGTGCGTTGTGGTCACTTCCTTTTTGCGTAAACCCCTGTGACCTTTAAACAAACTCATATTTAGGTGATGGGTATACTGATCAGTGGTAATTTCAGGTTAATTTGACCATGTTAGTTTTTTTGTTGTTTTCAATTTTGTTTGTTTGTTTATAAGTACAAGGTGTAAGCTGTTTTGTCTAGGCTATAAATATCTTTTTTAATGAATTGATTTCGGTCATCAAGGTGAAGAGGATACAGTGCGATTCAAATTGTATATATTTACAATTAAACTTGCAGGCCTTTTTTCATGACCCACAATTTAAAATATAAGAAAACATCAAAATAAAAAGGGACATCCGGAAAATATCTTCAAAGCGAGTTAAAGGTTTTAAAAGTGTTTGTTTTTAACAAAAGAGGTTTGTCATCTAAAACTTTTAAGGGCATACACAAAGCACAGAACTTAAAATTGCCAATGCTTGCCACCCTAAGCATAAAAAAAACCTTGCAGAGCAGGTGTAAGGATCTTAATAATGATCAATATCAAGCCATTGTTCAAATAACCATGAACACATCTCAAATTCCAATAAAAACGGCTATTTTACAGGTTCACGTATTGCATTTCTTAAACCCATATAATCATTAATTGATTAAATTTCTTCACATTTGCATTTGAACTTTAGCCTAAAAACTAACTCTAATTTAAAAACAAAAACCAGCATCTTAGAATGGAACATCAAGTGGGTGACTTAACATGATGTCTTTTGGGAGAGAGGAGAGAAAACAATATTCCTTTAACAAGAATATTTCACCCCACATTGAACAGTATTTACTTTAAGTAAACAGTCACTGTCAGTTTCTAATTCTTATATAACAAAAATGATATAAAACAATAAATCTTTTTTTTTAAACAATTATCTTATATATAATGCCAAACAAGCATTTTGGTTAACGATTGCATTTCTTTTTTTAAAAGTAAGCAACTTGTATCATCGGCATTTGATGTGTTAACTTGTGATTCTTATCAAACAATTTGTTAAAAATTCCCACCCACATACCTCCCTTAGTGTTATCTTTTGAAGTAGATATGTATATATGTTTATTTGTGGGGCAGATTTTTCTCCCCACCTTTGCTATTCTTTGTCATTAATTCAATTGATATGATATTAGTTGATGCAATTTCGTATTAATTATGTATTATTATTTCATATTAAATATTGTTCGGCGCGAGACGTTTGCGCTTTTTGAATTGGTAGGACATTTGCGCTTTTTAAAAAAGGACATCTGCGCGTTTTCAATAGGCCATTTGGGCTTCATCAACATAACATTAAACAAGTACTATCTTTAAAATAGATATCTGACGCATTCAGATGTGAGCATACAGTTTAAAACAAACCATGAATCTTTATCAGGTTTTTTTAAATCATAGTTAAAAAAATTGCACACAATTTGACGGCAAAAGGCTGACGATTGTTAAAGTTGAGTATATGCGCTTTTCTCTAAAGAATTCAAATTATACCAGTATCACTATTTTGCGGGCTGCAGGTTGCGGGTTGCGGGCTGCAGGCTGCTGGTTGCTCTATTTCATTAAATTACAAAGTTACATAAAAATCTTAATACTAATTTTCCTTTACAGGTTAAAAGTTAATGAAGAGCTGTGCCATGAGCGCATGATAGGCCCGTCGCTTTTTCAATGAATAAAGTTCCATAACTTCTCAATGTCATATCTGAAATTTGTAGAAACTTAATGGAGGTTATTTCAATAGATTAAAACCAGTCACCAAAATTATGAAAACTGATCAAAGCATTCTTGTGTAATTGTCTGAAAACTGGACCCCCCTTTTAATGAATACATCCACATCACTCGGAAATGTAAAATCTAAAATTTATATAAATCATAAGGGAACTTACGTCAATAGATATAAACAATTCGCCAAACTTTCATGCAAATTGTTTAAAGAAAAAGGGAAAGAAATTTAAAAAACTATCAAATTTTGTTAAAAATGATTGAAAGAATATTAAAAGAAGATGACTTTTGTCCAGATGATGAAAATAAAAAAATAAAATATTTCTGTTTTTTGTTAAATTATCACAAACTTGAATAAAAATATACATTATTTTATTTGGTTTTAAACCTTTATTTGTTTCTCCAGTTTATTAAGACATATTGGCTGACCATAAAAATGAAACATCAGAATAGTGAATTTTGAGCTTAAACAAATTGTATCTGACAATATATATATATATATATATAAAATTGTAAACACTTTTTTGGTCTTTTGGAAAATGTTGTTTGTGCTGTATTTAGACCCCTCTAACAATAAATTTGTTTTGCATGCACACGTATAAAAATTGCGGTTTTTATCCAACGCAATTATAGATTTGAACGTTGTTTTCAATTTAGACTTGTTTATATTTTATCGTTTGGGCTTGTTTATATGATTCGTTCATCCTATTTTGACTCCTCTAAATTGAGGTTCATTGTATGGCTTTCCAAATACCGTTTCGATTCCTAACATCACTGAAGAGACATTAACTGTCGAAATCCGGATATAGTGTACAAAAAACTTTGCACCTTTTGTTTGCGGTATACCATCTTTTCCGCTAGTTTTTTGTTTTCTGTTTAGTATTAAATTTTTAATTAAGATCCATTTATTACATCGGTGATCCGTTTATTTGGCAATCGCCAATGGCAGTCAGCAGGGTTTAAGAACATTTGTTGTTCGACCTGTTAGTCAAATACGTTTTGTTAAAATATACTTTTTTTTCACTTTTTTGGTCTTTTGGAAAATGTTGTTTGTGCTGTATTTAGACCCCTCTAACAAGAAATTTGTTTTGCATGCACACGTATAAAAATTGCGGTTTTTGTCCAACGCAATCATAGGTTTGAACGTTTTTTTCAATTTAGACTTGTTTATAATTGTAAACATATATAACTATTGACTTATGCGATAATTTTTCTTTTCTTTCTTGTAAAGACACTTTGTATTCACTTGCTGTATGTTCTATGGATTCTCTTTCATTAAGTTTTGGTACTTTATAAAATTATTTCATTTTTATTTTAAGGATGATAGGTATTTTTTATATATATGCAAAGGGATGCTGAATTGCACATAACTATTACATCTCCTTTACTTTTATTTAATGAGTTTGGACAGAAGGACATAAATCCTTCATTTTAAACAATCAAACTTGTTATATAAAATTGTGTCTGAAGAATCTGTCACTAAAACCAATAAATCCATACTAAAATTAGATGGTTCACACAATAAATTTCTTACCTTAAAAATTTGGTAAATCTGGCTAATTATCTATAGGTTTCAATTAAAATCATGTTTTATCTAAAGAAAAGGAGAAAAAGAAGAAACACAAACAAATAGGAAGAAAAGTGATAATATATCTTTAATATAACAATATATAACAACACAAAGCAATGTGTTATTGCACATAAATAGTTTAAGGTCTGTATGCCAAATGTATGACAAATATGAGATGATCTAGAATCATAATAAGATAAAATCTTAGCAATCTTTGGACACTTTTAAATTAATTAATTATTAGAAAAATTCTGTTCAAGTATGATCATTTTTTTTATTATCACACTTAATTCAGGGAAATTTTAAGAAAATTATGTAATTTTTTCCTGAAAAGTTACTTTTCGTACACTTTAAATAGTGTCACTGCTTTGTGTGATTTTTCTAGAACACTGGCCTAGCTGGTTAACAATTTTTACTTTTTATCAATTCTATAATAAGTGATATTTTTGGTTTTGATATTTTGTATTTATTTTCTGATATATTGGTATAATGAATGACCAGCAATAAATCACTAAAAGTTTGTCAATAATAATACACATTCATACACAATTTTTCGAAGTTTCACAAATAGAACCTTTTACAAGTATATACAGTGTTTTGGTGATTTTTTTCTTCCCTCTTTATTGTTCAACTGACTTATTAGATTGCAACCCGCAACCCACAGCCCGCAACCAGCAACCCGCAACCAGCAAAATATACACACTCAAATTATACTGCATGGTACTTAACTAAATGTATATATATAGGTATTTTCAGGGATAAAGAAGTATATACCTATAGCTGTGAAATAGACGTACACATTAAGATATTAGTAGGTTACAATCTGTAATGAATAACAAACTTGAAACAGTTTAGATCCGTGAAGACATATCAATTATAACTATACGTCAAGAACAACTTTAACAATTAGAGATACAACCTATGTCGGTGTGTATATCGGGGACGGACGGACGCCAAAGAGAGATGATCTAATACAGCTTTTGACAAGTAATTGGATTTGCGATATATGTATTTTGACATTCTTTATTTCAAGTATAATATGTTGTACTCTTTGAGATTATTATTACGCCTTGGAAGTTTTAGTCGATAAGATATAATTTATAGCACTGAGCTATCAATAGCTTAATTGACCTGAATCTAATGAACCTTCTTAAGCCTACAAAATCCAAACAATTTGACAGAGGTGATAATGACACCTTCTTCACCTGCCGAATTTATTTTTATTTATCTGGATAATATTTTTAAGTTTGATTTTATGTCCGTAATGTTTTCTTTTTATTGTAGCATAAGGCCTCAGACCACAATTAATTTGCCTATACATTCTTTGTAAAAATAATGACATATAAAAAAGATTACACCGCTTCAAACAAAATGACATTTGCTCCACATGAAGATCATCCTTTTCTCAGGAAAATATTACAATGCCAGAAAAATCCATCAGTGCTTTCGTCCGTAACACCTCAATACACATCCATGGGGTTCACCTAACCAACGAAAAGAAAGTAAACACCAAAAATTTGACCTTTGAACTGAAGACAATTTACAACTTTCAATTTCAAATATTCAAGTTTTGGGTATCATAGCAATTCATTCAAACACTATTCTACCAAAATTAACCAAGAAACACTCACTTTTGCAAATAAAAAGCACAGAAAAAAATTATGGAAGAAATTACCTATTTTTACTATAGGAACTACATTCCTAGACCACGAGCAAAGGGAATTAATTGTGGTCTGAAGCCTATTAGACCAACTTTTTTTCATCTAGTCCTACAAAAATTCATACGAACAATGGAAAATGTATATCGAAGAACTTTACCAACTTATTTGCCATTTAAAGACGTATTAAAAAAGTTACACCATATTTTATGACACAACCCATGTTCACAAATATCTTATCAGTAGAAAGCAATAAAGACGAGTTAGCCCAGCAATGTTAATTTTGAAAAGTTGAATAACTTTCCCATTTGTTGGAATATCTTTATGAAATAAAATTTAGCATGCTGAAATAGGTTTCTAGATTTAGACATAATGTTCATTTTATGGTTTTAAAACAATTTTAAAGAGAAATAAATTATAAGAGAAATACCATAAGAAAACAATGTTTTTAATTTTAAAAATTTAATAAAAAATAGAAATCAATCTTTTTTCTCCATAATTCTTTCATAAAAAATTCAACAAACATATAACGAAGAAAAACATCTTTCAAAAAATTCTAAATTTATTTCAACTTTAGCAAAAATTATGGTTTTAGGAAAGCACCATTTTAAAGTAGTTTC
This sequence comes from Mytilus californianus, assembly GCF_021869535.1. Classification (NCBI taxonomy): domain Eukaryota; kingdom Metazoa; phylum Mollusca; class Bivalvia; order Mytilida; family Mytilidae; genus Mytilus; species Mytilus californianus. Next base: position 49,387,991 of record NW_026262679.1, on the reverse strand, counting down.
TTTCTTTTCGCATGTATTATAACAACCACTAGATGAGATTTTTTTTTCTGTAAAACATAAAAATTATACATTTTAAGTTGTATAGGAACATTTTCTAAGTAATATTCTAATTTTTAATTTAAAAAAGAAGAATTCTAGTCATGCAGGTCTATGATTTTTTTTCAATTAAAGTTAAAAATGTCCTTTTCAAATTTTGTTCTGAAAATAAAATTCAAAATTAAATTCCATTTCATTTACATTTAAGTAAATATATGTTTTGATAGACTGACTAATCCTAAATAAAACATATGTTATCAACCAATATGGAAATAATGTTTGTTTAATATGAAAAAAATGATTCTTAAAGGATGCCCCCTGCTCAGACTACAATAAGTGTACATACAACTGCGGTCACTTAATTCTTAATTAATCTAGATAAATGTATCAAACATCACTTGAAGGCATTTACATAATAGGAACAATAAATAGTTTGTAACTAACATTCAGCATCAAACTTCTTTAAGTGATTTTTAACTGCTGACTTAAAAAAATTTAATCGTCATCATGTTCAAAAATGGTAATTCTCCATGGAATAAAAAGAAATCTGGTTTATCGAATCACAAACAACCTAAAAAAATCAGCTTTCACAAAAGGTCACACTCCATGGAATAAAGGTACTGAAGTTTCCTGGAACACTGCTAAAACTAACACTACCTATGAGCGCATGGAATCCAATGAGTATGATCTTGTCGTCAAACCAAGAATGGATGGGATGCTATTAACAACTCCAGACTGCGAAGGAAATTCTGGTCCGATGTGTATCTTGCGACCAAAGAAGACTCCAACTGTTGATCTGAAAACAGAAATAAAGAACAATTTATTTGACGGAATGAGTATTATTGACAATGAGAAACTAATGACAATGATTAACAATGCAGTACATCTACATTCAATAAAATCTGAACCTTGTGGTCCGCCGTCATTTGCATACTATAACATTCAGAAGTGGGGAGTATGTTGGAAGTTTCAAGTTTACTGTGTCCGTTGCCAATTTATTACACCAATGTACAAACTGTACAAAACTATACCATCTCAGAAGCCAGGTCCAGATCCAGCAGCTGCAAATGTTGGTTTTGCTCTAGGCATCCAAGAGACAGCAATTGGAAATACTAGAGCACAACAACTACTTTCAAATATGAATTGTTCACCACCATCAAAAAGTAGTATGCAAAGAACATCAAACAAAGTGTCTGATACATTAGTTGAACTTAACCAAGATGACATGGCTGAGAAGTTGGAGATAGTTAAAGCTGTCAATAGAAAGAGAGGAGCCCCTGAAAATGAAATAAACCTAACTGTCGATGTGCGTTACTCAAGTAATACTATAACAAGCAAAAAGAAACCTGGTCAGAATGCAAATCAAGCATGTGCAGTCGGCATTGAGACAGTGACAGATAGAAAGTACATTGTTGCAACCGCATCATTAAATCAGATGTGTTGGACCGGAGCATGGTTACGCGGCAAGGGATTTACAATTGAATGTCCAAATGGACATCAAGAGTGCACGGCTGATCTACATCGTGCAGCTCCATTGTCAGAGTATGAACTTGGGAAAAAGATTGGTAACCAGCTAGCTGTACAAGGAATTCTTGTAAAGTATGCAACAACAGATGGTGATGGTAGATCTGCAAATGGAATAAATGATGCCATTCAAGCTCTGCATCCAATGTGGAAGGTAGAGCGGCTAGCAGATCCTATCCATCTGGGAAACGGGCAATTTCGTGCAGCTATGCGTGCTAATTTCAGTGACAATATGTTCGGTTGCAGGACAAAAGAGCAAAAGAAAATAATTCAAAAGCTTTTCAGCCAGGACATAAAAGCTAGGTCTTCATTGATTACCAGTCATCTCATGGAAGTGTATGGCCGTGACATTCAGAAGATATCAGAAGACTTACCAAAAGCTTTCGAAGCTACCATGAGGTGTTATGATGGCGACTGTTCTATGTGCAGTACCAATTCCATAGTCTGTGCTGGTGCCGAGACCAAAAACTGGTGGAATCGTTCAATATTTCTGTCCTCATATCAGATCACACGCCTGCAAATGAATGAACATGATAAACATTTGTTATTTGAAATTTTAAAAATGAAACTAAGTATCAACGCTCTAGACAGTATGAAGCTGTATGACAATACGAACAAAAATGAAGCTACGCATAGGGCCATAAGTGCAAATTTGCCTAAAAATGTGTACTTTAGCAGAAACATGAAAGGTCGACTTGCGGCTACTGTCCACCGTAGTAACAATTCCCCTGGCACATCAACAAAAATGAAGTGTGTCAGACTGGGTATTGAACTTAGTAACCGGACAAATGCCTTCCTGGACAGTACCGATCGAGAATGTGCATACCAGAAAGAATATCAAAAAAGAGAAGAGGTACAGCACCGTAAACTTTCACAAAAGGCAGAAAACTTAGTTGTGCATAAAACATTCAAGGACTTAAATAAAGCAAACATTTGTGATGTATATAAAAAAGGTCAACTTGATCCTGTGCTGGATGACCATGCCAGTTGTGTAAAGATAAGACTTTAATGATGTAAAGTCACATATGATTTTCAATTTCACTTAACTGAATATGACTGTGATTATAATTTGGTTTTAAACATGTCAGTGAACTATTAAAAAGACTGATATTATTTCACAATTATTCTAAATTCATTGAATGATAAAATGTGTCAGCAAAGTCATGTATACTTATCATGTTTAATTATCAAATAAGTAAAAATTAAATTATTTATTTACTCAAATTATTATTTGCCATCTTCAGTTCAATTTTACAAGGATGAAGAGGAAATGGGTGTCCTAAACATTTCCCAACAGACACACAAGTCATTCTGCTATTGTTGAATCCATGTGGTTCAAGTGATAAATGGTCAGTATTTATGCACTTTGAATTATGACACAGATGTGACACATCTAGCCCTTGGAAGTTAAATTTTTTGTGCTTTATCATGTAGGCAAGTCTGTGAACATGAATTTTTGTCCATCCAATGGCATTTGGGAATTTGCAATTTAAAACTCCATATTTGCCATTGGATGTACAAGCCCCAGTCCAAATATTACATTCTCCATTTTGGCCAAGCATGGCATTTTCATACAATTTAGTCAGATATTTTTCAAAAAATGCCTCCATTTTAACTTTGTAAAGTTTAAGGGTCATGTCAGTGCACATAAGAGTATGAATTTGCACACTAAAAATAATTTTGTGACCTTATTTTTTACAAATTAATCCTACAATTAAAATTTCTTGTTTTTAAAATCATATTTTTGAAATAAATTAAATTTCAAATTTAAATTTCTCCTTCAAACTTATATCAAAGGAAAGCCCTTTTCATTACGATTCTAAAACAGTGATTGTTATTCAAATACTGTAAAAAATAAGGTCAGAAAGTCATTTTTTGTGTGCAATCAACACCCGTCTCCTAGGCCTCAGACCACAATTAATTTGCCTATACATTCTTTGTAAAAATAATGACATATAAAAAAAATTACACCGCTTCAAACAAAATGACATTTGCTCCACATGAAGATCATCCTTTTCTCAGGAAAATATTACAATGCCAGAAAAATCCATCAGTGCTTTCGTCCGTAACACCTCAATACACATCCATGGGGTTCACCTAACCAACGAAAAGAAAGTAAACACCAAAAATTTGACCTTTGAACTGAAGACAATTTACAACTTTCAATTTCAAATATTCAAGTTTTGGGTATCATAGCAATTCATTCAAACACTATTCTACCAAAATTAACCAAGAAACACTCACTTTTGCAAATAAAAAGCACAGAAAAAAATTATGGAAGAAATTACCTATTTTTACTATAGGAACTACATTCCTAGACCACGAGCAAAGGGAATTAATTGTGGTCTGAAGCCTATTAGACCAACTTTTTTTCATCTAGTCCTACAAAAATTCATACGAACAATGGAAAATGTATATCGAAGAACTTTACCAACTTATTTGCCATTTAAAGACGTATTAAAAAAGTTACACCATATTTTATGACACAACCCATGTTCACAAATATCTTATCAGGAGAAAGCAATAAAGACGAGTTAGCCCAGCAATGTTAATTTTGAAAAGTTGAATAACTTTCCCATTTGTTGGAATATCTTTATGAAATAAAATTTAGCATGCTGAAATAGGTTTCTAGATTTAGACATAATGTTCATTTTATGGTTTTAAAACAATTTTAAAGAGAAATAAATTATAAGAGAAATACCATAAGAAAACAATGTTTTTAATTTTAAAAATTTAATAAAAAATAGAAATCAATCTTTTTTCTCCATAATTCTTTCATAAAAAATTCAACAAACATATAACGAAGAAAAACATCTTTCAAAAAATTCTAAATTTATTTCAACTTTAGCAAAAATTATGGTTTTAGGAAAGCACCATTTTAAAGTAGTTTCTTTCTTTTCGCATGTATTATAACAACCACTAGATGAGATTTTTTTTTCTGTAAAACATAAAAATTATACATTTTAAGTTGTATAGGAACATTTTCTAAGTAATATTCTAATTTTTAATTTAAAAAAGAAGAATTCTAGTCATGCAGGTCTATGATTTTTTTTCAATTAAAGTTAAAAATGTCCTTTTCAAATTTTGTTCTGAAAATAAAATTCAAAATAAAATTCAATTTCATTTACATTTAAGTAAATATATGTTTTGATAGACTGACTAATCCTAAATAAAACATATGTTATCAACCAATATGGAAATAATGTTTGTTTAATATGAAAAAAATGATTCTTAAAGGATGCCCCCTGCTCAGACTACAATAAGTGTACATACAACTGCGGTCACTTAATTCTTAATTAATCTAGATAAATGTATCAAACATCACTTGAAGGCATTTACATAATAGGAACAATAAATAGTTTGTAACTAACATTCAGCATCAAACTTCTTTAAGTGATTTTTAACTGCTGACTTAAAAAAATTTAATCGTCATCATGTTCAAAAATGGTAATTCTCCATGGAATAAAAAGAAATCTGGTTTATCGAATCACAAACAACCTAAAAAATCAGCTTTCACAAAAGGTCACACTCCATGGAATAAAGGTACTGAAGTTTCCTGGAACACTGCTAAAACTAACACTACCTATGAGCGCATGGAATCCAATGAGTATGATCTTGTCGTCAAACCAAGAATGGATGGGATGCTATTAACAACTCCAGACTGCGAAGGAAATTCTGGTCCGATGTGTATCTTGCGACCAAAGAAGACTCCAACTGTTGATCTGAAAACAGAAATAAAGAACAATTTATTTGACGGAATGAGTATTATTGACAATGAGAAACTAATGACAATGATTAACAATGCAGTACATCTACATTCAATAAAATCTGAACCTTGTGGTCCGCCGTCATTTGCATACTATAACATTCAGAAGTGGGGAGTATGTTGGAAGTTTCAAGTTTACTGTGTCCGTTGCCAATTTATTACACCAATGTACAAACTGTACAAAACTATACCATCTCAGAAGCCAGGTCCAGATCCAGCAGCTGCAAATGTTGGTTTTGCTCTAGGCATCCAAGAGACAGCAATTGGAAATACTAGAGCACAACAACTACTTTCAAATATGAATTGTTCACCACCATCAAAAAGTAGTATGCAAAGAACATCAAACAAAGTGTCTGATACATTAGTTGAACTTAACCAAGATGACATGGCTGAGAAGTTGGAGATAGTTAAAGCTGTCAATAGAAAGAGAGGAGCCCCTGAAAATGAAATAAACCTAACTGTCGATGTGCGTTACTCAAGTAATACTATAACAAGCAAAAAGAAACCTGGTCAGAATGCAAATCAAGCATGTGCAGTCGGCATTGAGACAGTGACAGATAGAAAGTACATTGTTGCAACCGCATCATTAAATCAGATGTGTTGGACCGGAGCATGGTTACGCGGCAAGGGATTTACAATTGAATGTCCAAATGGACATCAAGAGTGCACGGCTGATCTACATCGTGCAGCTCCATTGTCAGAGTATGAACTTGGGAAAAAGATTGGTAACCAGCTAGCTGTACAAGGAATTCTTGTAAAGTATGCAACAACAGATGGTGATGGTAGATCTGCAAATGGAATAAATGATGCCATTCAAGCTCTGCATCCAATGTGGAAGGTAGAGCGGCTAGCAGATCCTATCCATCTGGGAAACGGGCAATTTCGTGCAGCTATGCGTGCTAATTTCAGTGACAATATGTTCGGTTGCAGGACAAAAGAGCAAAAGAAAATAATTCAAAAGCTTTTCAGCCAGGACATAAAAGCTAGGTCTTCATTGATTACCAGTCATCTCATGGAAGTGTATGGCCGTGACATTCAGAAGATATCAGAAGACTTACCAAAAGCTTTCGAAGCTACCATGAGGTGTTATGATGGCGACTGTTCTATGTGCAGTACCAATTCCATAGTCTGTGCTGGTGCCGAGACCAAAAACTGGTGGAATCGTTCAATATTTCTGTCCTCATATCAGATTACACGCCTGCAAATGAATGAAAATGATAAACATTTGTTATTTGAAATTTTAAAAATGAAACTAAGTATCAACGCTCTAGACAGTATGAAGCTGTATGACAATACGAACAAAAATGAAGCTACGCATAGGGCCATAAGTGCAAATTTGCCTAAAAATGTGTACTTTAGCAGAAACATGAAAGGTCGACTTGCGGCTACTGTCCACCGTAGTAACAATTCCCCTGGCACATCAACAAAAATGAAGTGTGTCAGACTGGGTATTGAACTTAGTAACCGGACAAATGCCTTCCTGGACAGTACCGATCGAGAATGTGCATACCAGAAAGAATATCAAAAAAGAGAAGAGGTACAGCACCGTAAACTTTCACAAAAGGCAGAAAACTTAGTTGTGCATAAAACATTCAAGGACTTAAATAAAGCAAACATTTGTGATGTATATAAAAAAGGTCAACTTGATCCTGTGCTGGATGACCATGCCAGTTGTGTAAAGAAAAGACTTTAATGATGTAAAGTCACATATGATTTTCAATTTCACTTAACTGAATATGACTGTGATTATAATTTGGTTTTAAACATGTCAGTGAACTATTAAAAAGACTGATATTATTTCACAATTATTCTAAATTCATTGAATGATAAAATGTGTCAGCAAAGTCATGTATACTTATCATGTTTAATTATCAAATAAGTAAAAATTAAATTATTTATTTACTCAAATTATTATTTGCCATCTTCAGTTCAATTTTACAAGGATGAAGAGGAAATGGGTGTCCTAAACATTTCCCAACAGACACACAAGTCATTCTGCTATTGTTGAATCTATGTGGTTCAAGTGATAAATGGTCAGTATTTATGCACTTTGAATTATGACACAGATGTGACACATCTAGCCCTTGGAAGTTAAATTTTTTGTGCTTTATCATGTAGGCAAGTCTGTGAACATGAATTTTTGTCCATCCAATGGCATTTGGGAATTTGCAATTTAAAACTCCATATTTGCCATTGGATGTACAAGCCCCAGTCCAAATATTACATTCTCCATTTTGGCCAAGCATGGCATTTTCATACAATTTAGTCAGATATTTTTCAAAAAATGCCTCCATTTTAACTTTGTAAAGTTTAAGGGTCATGTCAGTGCACATAAGAGTATGAATTTGCACACTAAAAATAATTTTGTGACCTTATTTTTTACAAATTAATCCTACAATTAAAATTTCTTGTTTTTAAAATCATATTTTTGAAATAAATTAAATTTCAAATTTAAATTTCTCCTTCAAACTTATATCAAAGGAAAGCCCTTTTCATTACAATTCTAAAACAGTGATTGTTATTCAAATACTGTAAAAAATAAGGTCAGAAAGTCATTTTTTGTGTGCAATCAACACCCGTCTCCTAGGCCTCAGACCACAATTAATTTGCCTATACATTCTTTGTAAAAATAATGACATATAAAAAAAATTACACCGCTTCAAACAAAATGACATTTGCTCCACATGAAGATCATCCTTTTATCAGGAAAATATTACAATGCCAGAAAAATCCATCAGTGCTTTCGTCCGTAACACCTCAATACACATCCATGGGGTTCACCTAACCAACGAAAAGAAAGTAAACACCAAAAATTTGACCTTTGAACTGAAGACAATTTACAACTTTCAATTTCAAATATTCAAGTTTTGGGTATCATAGCAATTCATTCAAACACTATTCTACCAAAATTAACCAAGAAACACTCACTTTTGCAAATAAAAAGCACAGAAAAAAATTATGGAAGAAATTACCTATTTTTACTATAGGAACTACATTCCTAGACCACGAGCAAAGGGAATTAATTGTGGTCTGAAGCCTATTAGACCAACTTTTTTTCATCTAGTCCTACAAAAATTCATACGAACAATGGAAAATGTATATCGAAGAACTTTACCAACTTATTTGCCATTTAAAGACGTATTAAAAAAGTTACACCATATTTTATGACACAACCCATGTTCACAAATATCTTATCAGTAGAAAGCAATAAAGACGAGTTAGCCCAGCAATGTTAATTTTGAAAAGTTGAATAACTTTCCCATTTGTTGGAATATCTTTATGAAATAAAATTTAGCATGCTGAAATAGGTTTCTAGATTTAGACATAATGTTCATTTTATGGTTTTAAAACAATTTTAAAGAGAAATAAATTATAAGAGAAATACCATAAGAAAACAATGTTTTTAATTTTAAAAATTTAATAAAAAATAGAAATCAATCTTTTTTCTCCATAATTCTTTCATAAAAAATTCAACAAACATATAACGAAGAAAAACATCTTTCAAAAAATTCTAAATTTATTTCAACTTTAGCAAAAATTATGGTTTTAGGAAAGCACCATTTTAAAGTAGTTTCTTTCTTTTCGCATGTATTATAACAACCACTAGATGAGATTTTTTTTTCTGTAAAACATAAAAATTATACATTTTAAGTTGTATAGGAACATTTTCTAAGTAATATTCTAATTTTTAATTTAAAAAAGAAGAATTCTAGTCATGCAGGTCTATGATTTTTTTTCAATTAAAGTTAAAAATGTCCTTTTCAAATTTTGTTCTGAAAATAAAATTCAAAATAAAATTCAATTTCATTTACATTTAAGTAAATATATGTTTTGATAGACTGACTAATCCTAAATAAAACATATGTTATCAACCAATATGGAAATAATGTTTGTTTAATATGAAAAAAATGATTCTTAAAGGATGCCCCCTGCTCAGACTACAATAAGTGTACATACAACTGCGGTCACTTAATTCTTAATTAATCTAGATAAATGTATCAAACATCACTTGAAGGCATTTACATAATAGGAACAATAAATAGTTTGTAACTAACATTCAGCATCAAACTTCTTTAAGTGATTTTTAACTGCTGACTTAAAAAAATTTAATCGTCATCATGTTCAAAAATGGTAATTCTCCATGGAATAAAAAGAAATCTGGTTTATCGAATCACAAACAACCTAAAAAATCAGCTTTCACAAAAGGTCACACTCCATGGAATAAAGGTACTGAAGTTTCCTGGAACACTGCTAAAACTAACACTACCTATGAGCGCATGGAATCCAATGAGTATGATCTTGTCGTCAAACCAAGAATGGATGGGATGCTATTAACAACTCCAGACTGCGAAGGAAATTCTGGTCCGATGTGTATCTTGCGACCAAAGAAGACTCCAACTGTTGATCTGAAAACAGAAATAAAGAACAATTTATTTGACGGAATGAGTATTATTGACAATGAGAAACTAATGACAATGATTAACAATGCAGTACATCTACATTCAATAAAATCTGAACCTTGTGGTCCGCCGTCATTTGCATACTATAACATTCAGAAGTGGGGAGTATGTTGGAAGTTTCAAGTTTACTGTGTCCGTTGCCAATTTATTACACCAATGTACAAACTGTACAAAACTATACCATCTCAGAAGCCAGGTCCAGATCCAGCAGCTGCAAATGTTGGTTTTGCTCTAGGCATCCAAGAGACAGCAATTGGAAATACTAGAGCACAACAACTACTTTCAAATATGAATTGTTCACCACCATCAAAAAGTAGTATGCAAAGAACATCAAACAAAGTGTCTGATACATTAGTTGAACTTAACCAAGATGACATGGCTGAGAAGTTGGAGATAGTTAAAGCTGTCAATAGAAAGAGAGGAGCCCCTGAAAATGAAATAAACCTAACTGTCGATGTGCGTTACTCAAGTAATACTATAACAAGCAAAAAGAAACCTGGTCAGAATGCAAATCAAGCATGTGCAGTCGGCATTGAGACAGTGACAGATAGAAAGTACATTGTTGCAACCGCATCATTAAATCAGATGTGTTGCACCGGAGCATGGTTACGCGGCAAGGGATTTACAATTGAATGTCCAAATGGACATCAAGAGTGCACGGCTGATCTACATCGTGCAGCTCCATTGTCAGAGTATGAACTTGGGAAAAAGATTGGTAACCAGCTAGTTGTACAAGGAATTCTTGTAAAGTATGCAACAACAGATGGTGATGGTAGATCTGCAAATGGAATAAATGATGCCATTCAAGCTCTGCATCCAATGTGGAAGGTAGAGCGGCTAGCAGATCCTATCCATCTGGGAAACGGGCAATTTCGTGCAGCTATGCGTGCTAATTTCAGTGACAATATGTTCGGTTGCAGGACAAAAGAGCAAAAGAAAATAATTCAAAAGCTTTTCAGCCAGGACATAAAAGCTAGGTCTTCATTGATTACCAGTCATCTCATGGAAGTGTATGGCCGTGACATTCAGAAGATATCAGAAGACTTACCAAAAGCTTTCGAAGCTACCATGAGGTGTTATGATGGCGACTGTTCTATGTGCAGTACCAATTCCATAGTCTGTGCTGGTGCCGAGACCAAAAACTGGTGGAATCGTTCAATATTTCTGTCCTCATATCAGATCACACGCCTGCAAATGAATGAAAATGATAAACATTTGTTATTTGAAATTTTAAAAATGAAACTAAGTATCAACGCTCTAGACAGTATGAAGCTGTATGACAATACGAACAAAAATGAAGCTACGCATAGGGCCATAAGTGCAAATTTGCCTAAAAATGTGTACTTTAGCAGAAACATGAAAGGTCGACTCGCGGCTACTGTCCACCGTAGTAACAATTCCCCTGGCACATCAACAAAAATGAAGTGTGTCAGACTGGGTGTTGAACTTAGTAACCGGACAAATGCCTTCCTGGACAGTACCGATCGAGAATGTGCATACCAGAAAGAATATCAAAAAAGAGAAGAGGTACAGCACCGTAAACTTTCACAAAAGGCAGAAAACTTAGTTGTGCATAAAACATTCAAGGACTTAAATAAAGCAAACATTTGTGATGTATATAAAAAAGGTCAACTTGATCCTGTGCTGGATGACCATGCCAGTTGTGTAAAGAAAAGACTTTAATGATGTAAAGTCACATATGATTTTCAATTTCACTTAACTGAATATGACTGTGATTATAATTTGGTTTTAAACATGTCAGTGAACTATTAAAAAGACTGATATTATTTCACAATTATTCTAAATTCATTGAATGATAAAATGTGTCAGCAAAGTCATGTATACTTATCATGTTTAATTATCAAATAAGTAAAAATTAAATTATTTATTTACTCAAATTATTATTTGCCATCTTCAGTTCAATTTTACAAGGATGAAGAGGAAATGGGTGTCCTAAACATTTCCCAACAGACACACAAGTCATTCTGCTATTGTTGAATCCATGTGGTTCAAGTGATAAATGGTCAGTATTTATGCACTTTGAATTATGACACAGATGTGACACATCTAGCCCTTGGAAGTTAAATTTTTTGTGCTTTATCATGTAGGCAAGTCTGTGAACATGAATTTTTGTCCATCCAATGGCATTTGGGAATTTGCAATTTAAAACTCCATATTTGCCATTGGATGTACAAGCCCCAGTCCAAATATTACATTCTCCATTTTGGCCAAGCATGGCATTTTCATACAATTTAGTCAGATATTTTTCAAAAAATGCCTCCATTTTAACTTTGTAAAGTTTAAGGGTCATGTCAGTGCACATAAGAGTATGAATTTGCACACTAAAAATAATTTTGTGACCTTATTTTTTACAAATTAATCCTACAATTAAAATTTCTTGTTTTTAAAATCATATTTTTGAAATAAATTAAATTTCAAATTTAAATTTCTCCTTCAAACTTATATCAAAGGAAAGCCCTTTTCATTACGATTCTAAAACAGTGATTGTTATTCAAATACTGTAAAAAATAAGGTCAGAAAGTCATTTTTTGTGTGCAATCAACACCCGTCTCCTAGGCCTCAGACCACAATTAATTTGCCTATACATTCTTTGTAAAAATAATGACATATAAAAAAAATTACACCGCTTCAAACAAAATGACATTTGCTCCACATGAAGATCATCCTTTTCTCAGGAAAATATTACAATGCCAGAAAAATCCATCAGTGCTTTCGTCCGTAACACCTCAATACACATCCATGGGGTTCACCTAACCAACGAAAAGAAAGTAAACACCAAAAATTTGACCTTTGAACTGAAGACAATTTACAACTTTCAATTTCAAATATTCAAGTTTTGGGTATCATAGCAATTCATTCAAACACTATTCTACCAAAATTAACCAAGAAACACTCACTTTTGCAAATAAAAAGCACAGAAAAAAATTATGGAAGAAATTACCTATTTTTACTATAGGAACTACATTCCTAGACCACGAGCAAAGGGAATTAATTGTGGTCTGAAGCCTATTAGACCAACTTTTTTTCATCTAGTCCTACAAAAATTCATACGAACAATGGAAAATGTATATCGAAGAACTTTACCAACTTATTTGCCATTTAAAGACGTATTAAAAAAGTTACACCATATTTTATGACACAACCCATGTTCACAAATATCTTATCAGTAGAAAGCAATAAAGACGAGTTAGCCCAGGAATGTTAATTTTGAAAAGTTGAATAACTTTCCCATTTGTTGGAATATCTTTATGAAATAAAATTTAGCATGCTGAAATAGGTTTCTAGATTTAGACATAATGTTCATTTTATGGTTTTAAAACAATTTTAAAGAGAAATAAATTATAAGAGAAATACCATAAGAAAACAATGTTTTTAATTTTAAAAATTTAATAAAAAATAGAAATCAATCTTTTTTCTCCATAATTCTTTCATAAAAAATTCAACAAACATATAACGAAGAAAAACATCTTTCAAAAAATTCTAAATTTATTTCAACTTTAGCAAAAATTATGGTTTTAGGAAAGCACCATTTTAAAGTAGTTTCTTTCTTTTCGCATGTATTATAACAACCACTAGATGAGATTTTTTTTTCTGTAAAACATAAAAATTATACATTTTAAGTTGTATAGGAACATTTTCTAAGTAATATTCTAATTTCTAATTTAAAAAAGAAGAATTCTAGTCATGCAGGTCTATGATTTTTTTTCAATTAAAGTTAAAAATGTCCTTTTCAAATTTTGTTCTGAAAATAAAATTCAAAATTAAATTCCATTTCATTTACATTTAAGTAAATATATGTTTTGATAGACTGACTAATCCTAAATAAAACATATGTTATCAACCAATATGGAAATAATGTTTGTTTAATATGAAAAAAATGATTCTTAAAGGATGCCCCCTGCTCAGACTACAATAAGTGTACATACAACTGCGGTCACTTAATTCTTAATTAATCTAGATAAATGTATCAAACATCACTTGAAGGCATTTACATAATAGGAACAATAAATAGTTTGTAACTAACATTCAGCATCAAACTTCTTTAAGTGATTTTTAACTGCTGACTTAAAAAAATTTAATCGTCATCATGTTCAAAAATGGTAATTCTCCATGGAATAAAAAGAAATCTGGTTTATCGAATCACAAACAACCTAAAAAATCAGCTTTCACAAAAGGTCACACTCCATGGAATAAAGGTACTGAAGTTTCCTGGAACACTGCTAAAACTAACACTACCTATGAGCGCATGGAATCCAATGAGTATGATCTTGTCGTCAAACCAAGAATGGATGGGATGCTATTAACAACTCCAGACTGCGAAGGAAATTCTGGTCCGATGTGTATCTTGCGACCAAAGAAGACTCCAACTGTTGATCTGAAAACAGAAATAAAGAACAATTTATTTGACGGAATGAGTATTATTGACAATGAGAAACTAATGACAATGATTAACAATGCAGTACATCTACATTCAATAAAATCTGAACCTTGTGGTCCGCCGTCATTTGCATACTATAACATTCAGAAGTGGGGAGTATTTTGGAAGTTTCAAGTTTACTGTGTCCGTTGCCAATTTATTACACCAATGTACAAACTGTACAAAACTATACCATCTCAGAAGCCAGGTCCAGATCCAGCAGCTGCAAATGTTGGTTTTGCTCTAGGCATCCAAGAGACAGCAATTGGAAATACTAGAGCACAACAACTACTTTCAAATATGAATTGTTCACCACCATCAAAAAGTAGTATGCAAAGAACATCAAACAAAGTGTCTGATACATTAGTTGAACTTAACCAAGATGACATGGCTGAGAAGTTGGAGATAGTTAAAGCTGTCAATAGAAAGAGAGGAGCCCCTGAAAATGAAATAAACCTAACTGTCGATGTGCGTTACTCAAGTAATACTATAACAAGCAAAAAGAAACCTGGTCAGAATGCAAATCAAGCATGTGCAGTCGGCATTGAGACAGTGACAGATAGAAAGTACATTGTTGCAACCGCATCATTAAATCAGATGTGTTGCACCGGAGCATGGTTACGCGGCAAGGGATTTACAATTGAATGTCCAAATGGACATCAAGAGTGCACGGCTGATCTACATCGTGCAGCTCCATTGTCAGAGTATGAACTTGGGAAAAAGATTGGTAACCAGCTAGCTGTACAAGGAATTCTTGTAAAGTATGCAACAACAGATGGTGATGGTAGATCTGCAAATGGAATAAATGATGCCATTCAAGCTCTGCATCCAATGTGGAAGGTAGAGCGGCTAGCAGATCCTATCCATCTGGGAAACGGGCAATTTCGTGCAGCTATGCGTGCTAATTTCAGTGACAATATGTTCGGTTGCAGGACAAAAGAGCAAAAGAAAATAATTCAAAAGCTTTTCAGCCAGGACATAAAAGCTAGGTCTTCATTGATTACCAGTCATCTCATGGAAGTGTATGGCCGTGACATTCAGAAGATATCAGAAGACTTACCAAAAGCTTTCGAAGCTACCATGAGGTGTTATGATGGCGACTGTTCTATGTGCAGTACCAATTCCATAGTCTGTGCTGGTGCCGAGACCAAAAACTGGTGGAATCGTTCAATATTTCTGTCCTCATATCAGATCACACGCCTGCAAATGAATGAAAATGATAAACATTTGTTATTTGAAATTTTAAAAATGAAACTAAGTATCAACGCTCTAGACAGTATGAAGCTGTATGACAATACGAACAAAAATGAAGCTACGCATAGGGCCATAAGTGCAAATTTGCCTAAAAATGTGTACTTTAGCAGAAACATGAAAGGTCGACTCGCGGCTACTGTCCACCGTAGTAACAATTCCCCTGGCACATCAACAAAAATGAAGTGTGTCAGACTGGGTGTTGAACTTAGTAACCGGACAAATGCCTTCCTGGACAGTACCGATCGAGAATGTGCATACCAGAAAGAATATCAAAAAAGAGAAGAGGTACAGCACCGTAAACTTTCACAAAAGGCAGAAAACTTAGTTGTGCATAAAACATTCAAGGACTTAAATAAAGCAAACATTTGTGATGTATATAAAAAAGGTCAACTTGATCCTGTGCTGGATGACCATGCCAGTTGTGTAAAGAAAAGACTTTAATGATGTAAAGTCACATATGATTTTCAATTTCACTTAACTGAATATGACTGTGATTATAATTTGGTTTTAAACATGTCAGTGAACTATTAAAAAGACTGATATTATTTCACAATTATTCTAAATTCATTGAATGATAAAATGTGTCAGCAAAGTCATGTATACTTATCATGTTTAATTATCAAATAAGTAAAAATTAAATTATTTATTTACTCAAATTATTATTTGCCATCTTCAGTTCAATTTTACAAGGATGAAGAGGAAATGGGTGTCCTAAACATTTCCCAACAGACACACAAGTCATTCTGCTATTGTTGAATCCATGTGGTTCAAGTGATAAATGGTCAGTATTTATGCACTTTGAATTATGACACAGATGTGACACATCTAGCCCTTGGAAGTTAAATTTTTTGTGCTTTATCATGTAGGCAAGTCTGTGAACATGAATTTTTGTCCATCCAATGGCATTTGGGAATTTGCAATTTAAAACTCCATATTTGCCATTGGATGTACAAGCCCCAGTCCAAATATTACATTCTCCATTTTGGCCAAGCATGGCATTTTCATACAATTTAGTCAGATATTTTTCAAAAAATGCCTCCATTTTAACTTTGTAAAGTTTAAGGGTCATGTCAGTGCACATAAGAGTATGAATTTGCACACTAAAAATAATTTTGTGACCTTATTTTTTACAAATTAATCCTACAATTAAAATTTCTTGTTTTTAAAATCATATTTTTGAAATAAATTAAATTTCAAATTTAAATTTCTCCTTCAAACTTATATCAAAGGAAAGCCCTTTTCATTACGATTCTAAAACAGTGATTGTTATTCAAATACTGTAAAAAATAAGGTCAGAAAGTCATTTTTTGTGTGCAATCAACACCCGTCTCCTAGGCCTCAGACCACAATTAATTTGCCTATACATTCTTTGTAAAAATAATGACATATAAAAAAAATTACACCGCTTCAAACAAAATGACATTTGCTCCACATGAAGATCATCCTTTTCTCAGGAAAATATTACAATGCCAGAAAAATCCATCAGTGCTTTCGTCCGTAACACCTCAATACACATCCATGGGGTTCACCTAACCAACGAAAAGAAAGTAAACACCAAAAATTTGACCTTTGAACTGAAGACAATTTACAACTTTCAATTTCAAATATTCAAGTTTTGGGTATCATAGCAATTCATTCAAACACTATTCTACCAAAATTAACCAAGAAACACTCACTTTTGCAAATAAAAAGCACAGAAAAAAATTATGGAAGAAATTACCTATTTTTACTATAGGAACTACATTCCTAGACCACGAGCAAAGGGAATTAATTGTGGTCTGAAGCCTATTAGACCAACTTTTTTTCATCTAGTCCTACAAAAATTCATACGAACAATGGAAAATGTATATCGAAGAACTTTACCAACTTATTTGCCATTTAAAGACGTATTAAAAAAGTTACACCATATTTTATGACACAACCCATGTTCACAAATATCTTATCAGTAGAAAGCAATAAAGACGAGTTAGCCCAGCAATGTTAATTTTGAAAAGTTGAATAACTTTCCCATTTGTTGGAATATCTTTATGAAATAAAATTTAGCATGCTGAAATAGGTTTCTAGATTTAGACATAATGTTCATTTTATGGTTTTAAAACAATTTTAAAGAGAAATAAATTATAAGAGAAATACCATAAGAAAACAATGTTTTTAATTTTAAAAATTTAATAAAAAATAGAAATCAATCTTTTTTCTCCATAATTCTTTCATAAAAAATTCAACAAACATATAACGAAGAAAAACATCTTTCAAAAAATTCTAAATTTATTTCAACTTTAGCAAAAATTATGGTTTTAGGAAAGCACCATTTTAAAGTAGTTTCTTTCTTTTCGCATGTATTATAACAACCACTAGATGAGATTTTTTTTTCTGTAAAACATAAAAATTATACATTTTAAGTTGTATAGGAACATTTTCTAAGTAATATTCTAATTTTTAATTTAAAAAAGAAGAATTCTAGTCATGCAGGTCTATGATTTTTTTTCAATTAAAGTTAAAAATGTCCTTTTCAAATTTTGTTCTGAAAATAAAATTCAAAATTAAATTCCATTTCATTTACATTTAAGTAAATATATGTTTTGATAGACTGACTAATCCTAAATAAAACATATGTTATCAACCAATATGGAAATAATGTTTGTTTAATATGAAAAAAATGATTCTTAAAGGATGCCCCCTGCTCAGACTACAATAAGTGTACATACAACTGCGGTCACTTAATTCTTAATTAATCTAGATAAATGTATCAAACATCACTTGAAGGCATTTACATAATAGGAACAATAAATAGTTTGTAACTAACATTCAGCATCAAACTTCTTTAAGTGATTTTTAACTGCTGACTTAAAAAAATTTAATCGTCATCATGTTCAAAAATGGTAATTCTCCATGGAATAAAAAGAAATCTGGTTTATCGAATCACAAACAACCTAAAAAATCAGCTTTCACAAAAGGTCACACTCCATGGAATAAAGGTACTGAAGTTTCCTGGAACACTGCTAAAACTAACACTACCTATGAGCGCATGGAATCCAATGAGTATGATCTTGTCGTCAAACCAAGAATGGATGGGATGCTATTAACAACTCCAGACTGCGAAGGAAATTCTGGTCCGATGTGTATCTTGCGACCAAAGAAGACTCCAACTGTTGATCTGAAAACAGAAATAAAGAACAATTTATTTGACGGAATGAGTATTATTGACAATGAGAAACTAATGACAATGATTAACAATGCAGTACATCTACATTCAATAAAATCTGAACCTTGTGGTCCGCCGTCATTTGCATACTATAACATTCAGAAGTGGGGAGTATGTTGGAAGTTTCAAGTTTACTGTGTCCGTTGCCAATTTATTACACCAATGTACAAACTGTACAAAACTATACCATCTCAGAAGCCAGGTCCAGATCCAGCAGCTGCAAATGTTGGTTTTGCTCTAGGCATCCAAGAGACAGCAATTGGAAATACTAGAGCACAACAACTACTTTCAAATATGAATTGTTCACCACCATCAAAAAGTAGTATGCAAAGAACATCAAACAAAGTGTCTGATACATTAGTTGAACTTAACCAAGATGACATGGCTGAGAAGTTGGAGATAGTTAAAGCTGTCAATAGAAAGAGAGGAGCCCCTGAAAATGAAATAAACCTAACTGTCGATGTGCGTTACTCAAGTAATACTATAACAAGCAAAAAGAAACCTGGTCAGAATGCAAATCAAGCATGTGCAGTCGGCATTGAGACAGTGACAGATAGAAAGTACATTGTTGCAACCGCATCATTAAATCAGATGTGTTGCACCGGAGCATGGTTACGCGGCAAGGGATTTACAATTGAATGTCCAAATGGACATCAAGAGTGCACGGCTGATCTACATCGTGCAGCTCCATTGTCAGAGTATGAACTTGGGAAAAAGATTGGTAACCAGCTAGCTGTACAAGGAATTCTTGTAAAGTATGCAACAACAGATGGTGATGGTAGATCTGCAAATGGAATAAATGATGCCATTCAAGCTCTGCATCCAATGTGGAAGGTAGAGCGGCTAGCAGATCCTATCCATCTGGGAAACGGGCAATTTCGTGCAGCTATGCGTGCTAATTTCAGTGACAATATGTTCGGTTGCAGGACAAAAGAGCAAAAGAAAATAATTCAAAAGCTTTTCAGCCAGGACATAAAAGCTAGGTCTTCATTGATTACCAGTCATCTCATGGAAGTGTATGGCCGTGACATTCAGAAGATATCAGAAGACTTACCAAAAGCTTTCGAAGCTACCATGAGGTGTTATGATGGCGACTGTTCTATGTGCAGTACCAATTCCATAGTCTGTGCTGGTGCCGAGACCAAAAACTGGTGGAATCGTTCAATATTTCTGTCCTCATATCAGATCACACGCCTGCAAATGAATGAAAATGATAAACATTTGTTATTTGAAATTTTAAAAATGAAACTAAGTATCAACGCTCTAGACAGTATGAAGCTGTATGACAATACGAACAAAAATGAAGCTACGCATAGGGCCATAAGTGCAAATTTGCCTAAAAATGTGTACTTTAGCAGAAACATGAAAGGTCGACTTGCGGCTACTGTCCACCGTAGTAACAATTCCCCTGGCACATCAACAAAAATGAAGTGTGTCAGACTGGGTATTGAACTTAGTAACCGGACAAATGCCTTCCTGGACAGTACCGATCGAGAATGTGCATACCAGAAAGAATATCAAAAAAGAGAAGAGGTACAGCACCGTAAACTTTCACAAAAGGCAGAAAACTTAGTTGTGCATAAAACATTCAAGGACTTAAATAAAGCAAACATTTGTGATGTATATAAAAAAGGTCAACTTGATCCTGTGCTGGATGACCATGCCAGTTGTGTAAAGAAAAGACTTTAATGATGTAAAGTCACATATGATTTTCAATTTCACTTAACTGAATATGACTGTGATTATAATTTGGTTTTAAACATGTCAGTGAACTATTAAAAAGACTGATATTATTTCACAATTATTCTAAATTCATTGAATGATAAAATGTGTCAGCAAAGTCATGTATACTTATCATGTTTAATTATCAAATAAGTAAAAATTAAATTATTTATTTACTCAAATTATTATTTGCCATCTTCAGTTCAATTTTACAAGGATGAAGAGGAAATGGGTGTCCTAAACATTTCCCAACAGACACACAAGTCATTCTGCTATTGTTGAATCCATGTGGTTCAAGTGATAAATGGTCAGTATTTATGCACTTTGAATTATGACACAGATGTGACACATCTAGCCCTTGGAAGTTAAATTTTTTGTGCTTTATCATGTAGGCAAGTCTGTGAACATGAATTTTTGTCCATCCAATGGCATTTGGGAATTTGCAATTTAAAACTCCATATTTGCCATTGGATGTACAAGCCCCAGTCCAAATATTACATTCTCCATTTTGGCCAAGCATGGCATTTTCATACAATTTAGTCAGATATTTTTCAAAAAATGCCTCCATTTTAACTTTGTAAAGTTTAAGGGTCATGTCAGTGCACATAAGAATATGAATTTGCACACTAAAAATAATTTTGTGACCTTATTTTTTACAAATTAATCCTACAATTAAAATTTCTTGTTTTTAAAATCATATTTTTGAAATAAATTAAATTTCAAATTTAAATTTCTCCTTCAAACTTATATCAAAGGAAAGCCCTTTTCATTACGATTCTAAAACAGTGATTGTTATTCAAATACTGTAAAAAATAAGGTCAGAAAGTCATTTTTTGTGTGCAATCAACACCCGTCTCCTAGGCCTCAGACCACAATTAATTTGCCTATACATTCTTTGTAAAAATAATGACATATAAAAAAAATTACACCGCTTCAAACAAAATGACATTTGCTCCACATGAAGATCATCCTTTTCTCAGGAAAATATTACAATGCCAGAAAAATCCATCAGTGCTTTCGTCCGTAACACCTCAATACACATCCATGGGGTTCACCTAACCAACGAAAAGAAAGTAAACACCAAAAATTTGACCTTTGAACTGAAGACAATTTACAACTTTCAATTTCAAATATTCAAGTTTTGGGTATCATAGCAATTCATTCAAACACTATTCTACCAAAATTAACCAAGAAACACTCACTTTTGCAAATAAAAAGCACAGAAAAAAATTATGGAAGAAATTACCTATTTTTACTATAGGAACTACATTCCTAGACCACGAGCAAAGGGAATTAATTGTGGTCTGAAGCCTATTAGACCAACTTTTTTTCATCTAGTCCTACAAAAATTCATACGAACAATGGAAAATGTATATCGAAGAACTTTACCAACTTATTTGCCATTTAAAGACGTATTAAAAAAGTTACACCATATTTTATGACACAACCCATGTTCACAAATATCTTATCAGTAGAAAGCAATAAAGACGAGTTAGCCCAGCAATGTTAATTTTGAAAAGTTGAATAACTTTCCCATTTGTTGGAATATCTTTATGAAATAAAATTTAGCATGCTGAAATAGGTTTCTAGATTTAGACATAATGTTCATTTTATGGTTTTAAAACAATTTTAAAGAGAAATAAATTATAAGAGAAATACCATAAGAAAACAATGTTTTTAATTTTAAAAATTTAATAAAAAATAGAAATCAATCTTTTTTCTCCATAATTCTTTCATAAAAAATTCAACAAACATATAACGAAGAAAAACATCTTTCAAAAATTTCTAAATTTATTTCAACTTTAGCAAAAATTATGGTTTTAGGAAAGCACCATTTTAAAGTAGTTTCTTTCTTTTCGCATGTATTATAACAACCACTAGATGAGATTTTTTTTTCTGTAAAACATAAAAATTATACATTTTAAGTTGTATAGGAACATTTTCTAAGTAATATTCTAATTTTTAATTTAAAAAAGAAGAATTCTAGTCATGCAGGTCTATGATTTTTTTTCAATTAAAGTTAAAAATGTCCTTTTCAAATTTTGTTCTGAAAATAAAATTCAAAATTAAATTCCATTTCATTTACATTTAAGTAAATATATGTTTTGATAGACTGACTAATCCTAAATAAAACATATGTTATCAACCAATATGGAAATAATGTTTGTTTAATATGAAAAAAAATGATTCTTAAAGGATGCCCCCTGCTCAGACTACAATAAGTGTACATACAACTGCGGTCACTTAATTCTTAATTAATCTAGATAAATGTATCAAACATCACTTGAAGGCATTTACATAATAGGAACAATAAATAGTTTGTAACTAACATTCAGCATCAAACTTCTTTAAGTGATTTTTAACTGCTGACTTAAAAAAATTTAATCGTCATCATGTTCAAAAATGGTAATTCTCCATGGAATAAAAAGAAATCTGGTTTATCGAATCACAAACAACCTAAAAAATCAGCTTTCACAAAAGGTCACACTCCATGGAATAAAGGTACTGAAGTTTCCTGGAACACTGCTAAAACTAACACTACCTATGAGCGCATGGAATCCAATGAGTATGATCTTGTCGTCAAACCAAGAATGGATGGGATGCTATTAACAACTCCAGACTGCGAAGGAAATTCTGGTCCGATGTGTATCTTGCGACCAAAGAAGACTCCAACTGTTGATCTGAAAACAGAAATAAAGAACAATTTATTTGACGGAATGAGTATTATTGACAATGAGAAACTAATGACAATGATTAACAATGCAGTACATCTACATTCAATAAAATCTGAACCTTGTGGTCCGCCGTCATTTGCATACTATAACATTCAGAAGTGGGGAGTATGTTGGAAGTTTCAAGTTTACTGTGTCCGTTGCCAATTTATTACACCAATGTACAAACTGTACAAAACTATACCATCTCAGAAGCCAGGTCCAGATCCAGCAGCTGCAAATGTTGGTTTTGCTCTAGGCATCCAAGAGACAGCAATTGGAAATACTAGAGCACAACAACTACTTTCAAATATGAATTGTTCACCACCATCAAAAAGTAGTATGCAAAGAACATCAAACAAAGTGTCTGATACATTAGTTGAACTTAACCAAGATGACATGGCTGAGAAGTTGGAGATAGTTAAAGCTGTCAATAGAAAGAGAGGAGCCCCTGAAAATGAAATAAACCTAACTGTCGATGTGCGTTACTCAAGTAATACTATAACAAGCAAAAAGAAACCTGGTCAGAATGCAAATCAAGCATGTACTGTCGGCATTGAGACAGTGACAGATAGAAAGTACATTGTTGCAACCGCATCATTAAATCAGATGTGTTGGACCGGAGCATGGTTACGCGGCAAGGGATTTACAATTGAATGTCCAAATGGACATCAAGAGTGCACGGCTGATCTACATCGTGCAGCTCCATTGTCAGAGTATGAACTTGGGAAAAAGATTGGTAACCAGCTAGCTGTACAAGGAATTCTTGTAAAGTATGCAACAACAGATGGTGATGGTAGATCTGCAAATGGAATAAATGATGCCATTCAAGCTCTGCATCCAATGTGGAAGGTAGAGCGGCTAGCAGATCCTATCCATCTGGGAAACGGGCAATTTCGTGCAGCTATGCGTGCTAATTTCAGTGACAATATGTTCGGTTGCAGGACAAAAGAGCAAAAGAAAATAATTCAAAAGCTTTTCAGCCAGGACATAAAAGCTAGGTCTTCATTGATTACCAGTCATCTCATGGAAGTGTATGGCCGTGACATTCAGAAGATATCAGAAGACTTATCAAAAGCTTTCGAAGCTACCATGAGGTGTTATGATGGCGACTGTTCTATGTGCAGTACCAATTCCATAGTCTGTGCTGGTGCCGAGACCAAAAACTGGTGGAATCGTTCAATATTTCTGTCCTCATATCAGATCACACGCCTGCAAATGAATGAAAATGATAAACATTTGTTATTTGAAATTTTAAAAATGAAACTAAGTATCAACGCTCTAGACAGTATGAAGCTGTATGACAATACGAACAAAAATGAAGCTACGCATAGGGCCATAAGTGCAAATTTGCCTAAAAATGTGTACTTTAGCAGAAACATGAAAGGTCGACTTGCGGCTACTGTCCACCGTAGTAACAATTCCCCTGGCACATCAACAAAAATGAAGTGTGTCAGACTGGGTATTGAACTTAGTAACCGGACAAATGCCTTCCTGGACAGTACCGATCGAGAATGTGCATACCAGAAAGAATATCAAAAAAGAGAAGAGGTACAGCACCGTAAACTTTCACAAAAGGCAGAAAACTTAGTTGTGCATAAAACATTCAAGGACTTAAATAAAGCAAACATTTGTGATGTATATAAAAAAGGTCAACTTGATCCTGTGCTGGATGACCATGCCAGTTGTGTAAAGAAAAGACTTTAATGATGTAAAGTCACATATGATTTTCAATTTCACTTAACTGAATATGACTGTGATTATAATTTGGTTTTAAACATGTCAGTGAACTATTAAAAAGACTGATATTATTTCACAATTATTCTAAATTCATTGAATGATAAAATGTGTCAGCAAAGTCATGTATACTTATCATGTTTAATTATCAAATAAGTAAAAATTAAATTATTTATTTACTCAAATTATTATTTGCCATCTTCAGTTCAATTTTACAAGGATGAAGAGGAAATGGGTGTCCTAAACATTTCCCAACAGACACACAAGTCATTCTGCTATTGTTGAAAACATGTGGTTCAAGTGATAAATGGTCAGTATTTATGCACTTTGAATTATGACACAGATGTGACACATCTAGCCCTTGGAAGTTAAATTTTTTGTGCTTTATCATGTAGGCAAGTCTGTGAACATGAATTTTTGTCCATCCAATGGCATTTGGGAATTTGCAATTTAAAACTCCATATTTGCCATTGGATGTACAAGCCCCAGTCCAAATATTACATTCTCCATTTTGGCCAAGCATGGCATTTTCATACAATTTAGTCAGATATTTTTCAAAAAATGCCTCCATTTTAACTTTGTAAAGTTTAAGGGTCATGTCAGTGCACATAAGAGTATGAATTTGCACACTAAAATAATTTTGTGACCTTATTTTTTACAAATTAATCCTACAATTAAAATTTCTTGTTTTTAAAATCATATTTTTGAAATAAATTAAATTTCAAATTTAAATTTCTCCTTCAAACTTATATCAAAGGAAAGCCCTTTTCATTACGATTCTAAAACAGTGATTGTTATTCAAATACTGTAAAAAATAAGGTCAGAAAGTCATTTTTTGTGTGCAATCAACACCCGTCTCCTAGGCCTCAGACCACAATTAATTTGCCTATACATTCTTTGTAAAAATAATGACATATAAAAAAAATTACACCGCTTCAAACAAAATGACATTTGCTCCACATGAAGATCATCCTTTTCTCAGGAAAATATTACAATGCCAGAAAAATCCATCAGTGCTTTCGTCCGTAACACCTCAATACACATCCATGGGGTTCACCTAACCAACGAAAAGAAAGTAAACACCAAAAATTTGACCTTTGAACTGAAGACAATTTACAACTTTCAATTTCAAATATTCAAGTTTTGGGTATCATAGCAATTCATTCAAACACTATTCTACCAAAATTAACCAAGAAACACTCACTTTTGCAAATAAAAAGCACAGAAAAAAATTATGGAAGAAATTACCTATTTTTACTATAGGAACTACATTCCTAGACCACGAGCAAAGGGAATTAATTGTGGTCTGAAGCCTATTAGACCAACTTTTTTTCATCTAGTCCTACAAAAATTCATACGAACAATGGAAAATGTATATCGAAGAACTTTACCAACTTATTTGCCATTTAAAGACGTATTAAAAAAGTTACACCATATTTTATGACACAACCCATGTTCACAAATATCTTATCAGTAGAAAGCAATAAAGACGAGTTAGCCCAGCAATGTTAATTTTGAAAAGTTGAATAACTTTCCCATTTGTTGGAATATCTTTATGAAATAAAATTTAGCATGCTGAAATAGGTTTCTAGATTTAGACATAATGTTCATTTTATGGTTTTAAAACAATTTTAAAGAGAAATAAATTATAAGAGAAATACCATAAGAAAACAATGTTTTTAATTTTAAAAATTTAATAAAAAATAGAAATCAATCTTTTTTCTCCATAATTCTTTCATAAAAAATTCAACAAACATATAACGAAGAAAAACATCTTTCAAAAAATTCTAAATTTATTTCAACTTTAGCAAAAATTATGGTTTTAGGAAAGCACCATTTTAAAGTAGTTTCTTTCTTTTCGCATGTATTATAACAACCACTAGATGAGATTTTTTTTTCTGTAAAACATAAAAATTATACATTTTAAGTTGTATAGGAACATTTTCTAAGTAATATTCTAATTTTTAATTTAAAAAAGAAGAATTCTAGTCATGCAGGTCTATGATTTTTTTTCAATTAAAGTTAAAAATGTCCTTTTCAAATTTTGTTCTGAAAATAAAATTCAAAATTAAATTCCATTTCATTTACATTTAAGTAAATATATGTTTTGATAGACTGACTAATCCTAAATAAAACATATGTTATCAACCAATATGGAAATAATGTTTGTTTAATATGAAAAAAATGATTCTTAAAGGATGCCCCCTGCTCAGACTACAATAAGTGTACATACAACTGCGGTCACTTAATTCTTAATTAATCTAGATAAATGTATCAAACATCACTTGAAGGCATTTACATAATAGGAACAATAAATAGTTTGTAACTAACATTCAGCATCAAACTTCTTTAAGTGATTTTTAACTGCTGACTTAAAAAAATTTAATCGTCATCATGTTCAAAAATGGTAATTCTCCATGGAATAAAAAGAAATCTGGTTTATCGAATCACAAACAACCTAAAAAATCAGCTTTCACAAAAGGTCACACTCCATGGAATAAAGGTACTGAAGTTTCCTGGAACACTGCTAAAACTAACACTACCTATGAGCGCATGGAATCCAATGAGTATGATCTTGTCGTCAAACCAAGAATGGATGGGATGCTATTAACAACTCCAGACTGCGAAGGAAATTCTGGTCCGATGTGTATCTTGCGACCAAAGAAGACTCCAACTGTTGATCTGAAAACAGAAATAAAGAACAATTTATTTGACGGAATGAGTATTATTGACAATGAGAAACTAATGACAATGATTAACAATGCAGTACATCTACATTCAATAAAATCTGAACCTTGTGGTCCGCCGTCATTTGCATACTATAACATTCAGAAGTGGGGAGTATGTTGGAAGTTTCAAGTTTACTGTGTCCGTTGCCAATTTATTACACCAATGTACAAACTGTACAAAACTATACCATCTCAGAAGCCAGGTCCAGATCCAGCAGCTGCAAATGTTGGTTTTGCTCTAGGCATCCAAGAGACAGCAATTGGAAATACTAGAGCACAACAACTACTTTCAAATATGAATTGTTCACCACCATCAAAAAGTAGTATGCAAAGAACATCAAACAAAGTGTCTGATACATTAGTTGAACTTAACCAAGATGACATGGCTGAGAAGTTGGAGATAGTTAAAGCTGTCAATAGAAAGAGAGGAGCCCCTGAAAATGAAATAAACCTAACTGTCGATGTGCGTTACTCAAGTAATACTATAACAAGCAAAAAGAAACCTGGTCAGAATGCAAATCAAGCATGTACTGTCGGCATTGAGACAGTGACAGATAGAAAGTACATTGTTGCAACCGCATCATTAAATCAGATGTGTTGGACCGGAGCATGGTTACGCGGCAAGGGATTTACAATTGAATGTCCAAATGGACATCAAGAGTGCACGGCTGATCTACATCGTGCAGCTCCATTGTCAGAGTATGAACTTGGGAAAAAGATTGGTAACCAGCTAGCTGTACAAGGAATTCTTGTAAAGTATGCAACAACAGATGGTGATGGTAGATCTGCAAATGGAATAAATGATGCCATTCAAGCTCTGCATCCAATGTGGAAGGTAGAGCGGCTAGCAGATCCTATCCATCTGGGAAACGGGCAATTTCGTGCAGCTATGCGTGCTAATTTCAGTGACAATATGTTCGGTTGCAGGACAAAAGAGCAAAAGAAAATAATTCAAAAGCTTTTCAGCCAGGACATAAAAGCTAGGTCTTCATTGATTACCAGTCATCTCATGGAAGTGTATGGCCGTGACATTCAGAAGATATCAGAAGACTTATCAAAAGCTTTCGAAGCTACCATGAGGTGTTATGATGGCGACTGTTCTATGTGCAGTACCAATTCCATAGTCTGTGCTGGTGCCGAGACCAAAAACTGGTGGAATCGTTCAATATTTCTGTCCTCATATCAGATCACACGCCTGCAAATGAATGAAAATGATAAACATTTGTTATTTGAAATTTTAAAAATGAAACTAAGTATCAACGCTCTAGACAGTATGAAGCTGTATGACAATACGAACAAAAATGAAGCTACGCATAGGGCCATAAGTGCAAATTTGCCTAAAAATGTGTACTTTAGCAGAAACATGAAAGGTCGACTTGCGGCTACTGTCCACCGTAGTAACAATTCCCCTGGCACATCAACAAAAATGAAGTGTGTCAGACTGGGTATTGAACTTAGTAACCGGACAAATGCCTTCCTGGACAGTACCGATCGAGAATGTGCATACCAGAAAGAATATCAAAAAAGAGAAGAGGTACAGCACCGTAAACTTTCACAAAAGGCAGAAAACTTAGTTGTGCATAAAACATTCAAGGACTTAAATAAAGCAAACATTTGTGATGTATATAAAAAAGGTCAACTTGATCCTGTGCTGGATGACCATGCCAGTTGTGTAAAGAAAAGACTTTAATGATGTAAAGTCACATATGATTTTCAATTTCACTTAACTGAATATGACTGTGATTATAATTTGGTTTTAAACATGTCAGTGAACTATTAAAAAGACTGATATTATTTCACAATTATTCTAAATTCATTGAATGATAAAATGTGTCAGCAAAGTCATGTATACTTATCATGTTTAATTATCAAATAAGTAAAAATTAAATTATTTATTTACTCAAATTATTATTTGCCATCTTCAGTTCAATTTTACAAGGATGAAGAGGAAATGGGTGTCCTAAACATTTCCCAACAGACACACAAGTCATTCTGCTATTGTTGAAAACATGTGGTTCAAGTGATAAATGGTCAGTATTTATGCACTTTGAATTATGACACAGATGTGACACATCTAGCCCTTGGAAGTTAAATTTTTTGTGCTTTATCATGTAGGCAAGTCTGTGAACATGAATTTTTGTCCATCCAATGGCATTTGGGAATTTGCAATTTAAAACTCCATATTTGCCATTGGATGTACAAGCCCCAGTCCAAATATTACATTCTCCATTTTGGCCAAGCATGGCATTTTCATACAATTTAGTCAGATATTTTTCAAAAAATGCCTCCATTTTAACTTTGTAAAGTTTAAGGGTCATGTCAGTGCACATAAGAGTATGAATTTGCACACTAAAATAATTTTGTGACCTTATTTTTTACAAATTAATCCTACAATTAAAATTTCTTGTTTTTAAAATCATATTTTTGAAATAAATTAAATTTCAAATTTAAATTTCTCCTTCAAACTTATATCAAAGGAAAGCCCTTTTCATTACGATTCTAAAACAGTGATTGTTATTCAAATACTGTAAAAAATAAGGTCAGAAAGTCATTTTTTGTGTGCAATCAACACCCGTCTCCTAGGCCTCAGACCACAATTAATTTGCCTATACATTCTTTGTAAAAATAATGACATATAAAAAAAATTACACCGCTTCAAACAAAATGACATTTGCTCCACATGAAGATCATCCTTTTCTCAGGAAAATATTACAATGCCAGAAAAATCCATCAGTGCTTTCGTCCGTAACACCTCAATACACATCCATGGGGTTCACCTAACCAACGAAAAGAAAGTAAACACCAAAAATTTGACCTTTGAACTGAAGACAATTTACAACTTTCAATTTCAAATATTCAAGTTTTGGGTATCATAGCAATTCATTCAAACACTATTCTACCAAAATTAACCAAGAAACACTCACTTTTGCAAATAAAAAGCACAGAAAAAAATTATGGAAGAAATTACCTATTTTTACTATAGGAACTACATTCCTAGACCACGAGCAAAGGGAATTAATTGTGGTCTGAAGCCTATTAGACCAACTTTTTTTCATCTAGTCCTACAAAAATTCATACGAACAATGGAAAATGTATATCGAAGAACTTTACCAACTTATTTGCCATTTAAAGACGTATTAAAAAAGTTACACCATATTTTATGACACAACCCATGTTCACAAATATCTTATCAGTAGAAAGCAATAAAGACGAGTTAGCCCAGCAATGTTAATTTTGAAAAGTTGAATAACTTTCCCATTTGTTGGAATATCTTTATGAAATAAAATTTAGCATGCTGAAATAGGTTTCTAGATTTAGACATAATGTTCATTTTATGGTTTTAAAACAATTTTAAAGAGAAATAAATTATAAGAGAAATACCATAAGAAAACAATGTTTTTAATTTTAAAAATTTAATAAAAAATAGAAATCAATCTTTTTTCTCCATAATTCTTTCATAAAAAATTCAACAAACATATAACGAAGAAAAACATCTTTCAAAAAATTCTAAATTTATTTCAACTTTAGCAAAAATTATGGTTTTAGGAAAGCACCATTTTAAAGTAGTTTCTTTCTTTTCGCATGTATTATAACAACCACTAGATGAGATTTTTTTTTCTGTAAAACATAAAAATTATACATTTTAAGTTGTATAGGAACATTTTCTAAGTAATATTCTAATTTTTAATTTAAAAAAGAAGAATTCTAGTCATGCAGGTCTATGATTTTTTTTCAATTAAAGTTAAAAATGTCCTTTTCAAATTTTGTTCTGAAAATAAAATTCAAAATTAAATTCCATTTCATTTACATTTAAGTAAATATATGTTTTGATAGACTGACTAATCCTAAATAAAACATATGTTATCAACCAATATGGAAATAATGTTTGTTTAATATGAAAAAAATGATTCTTAAAGGATGCCCCCTGCTCAGACTACAATAAGTGTACATACAACTGCGGTCACTTAATTCTTAATTAATCTAGATAAATGTATCAAACATCACTTGAAGGCATTTACATAATAGGAACAATAAATAGTTTGTAACTAACATTCAGCATCAAACTTCTTTAAGTGATTTTTAACTGCTGACTTAAAAAAATTTAATCGTCATCATGTTCAAAAATGGTAATTCTCCATGGAATAAAAAGAAATCTGGTTTATCGAATCACAAACAACCTAAAAAATCAGCTTTCACAAAAGGTCACACTCCATGGAATAAAGGTACTGAAGTTTCCTGGAACACTGCTAAAACTAACACTACCTATGAGCGCATGGAATCCAATGAGTATGATCTTGTCGTCAAACCAAGAATGGATGGGATGCTATTAACAACTCCAGACTGCGAAGGAAATTCTGGTCCGATGTGTATCTTGCGACCAAAGAAGACTCCAACTGTTGATCTGAAAACAGAAATAAAGAACAATTTATTTGACGGAATGAGTATTATTGACAATGAGAAACTAATGACAATGATTAACAATGCAGTACATCTACATTCAATAAAATCTGAACCTTGTGGTCCGCCGTCATTTGCATACTATAACATTCAGAAGTGGGGAGTATGTTGGAAGTTTCAAGTTTACTGTGTCCGTTGCCAATTTATTACACCAATGTACAAACTGTACAAAACTATACCATCTCAGAAGCCAGGTCCAGATCCAGCAGCTGCAAATGTTGGTTTTGCTCTAGGCATCCAAGAGACAGCAATTGGAAATACTAGAGCACAACAACTACTTTCAAATATGAATTGTTCACCACCATCAAAAAGTAGTATGCAAAGAACATCAAACAAAGTGTCTGATACATTAGTTGAACTTAACCAAGATGACATGGCTGAGAAGTTGGAGATAGTTAAAGCTGTCAATAGAAAGAGAGGAGCCCCTGAAAATGAAATAAACCTAACTGTCGATGTGCGTTACTCAAGTAATACTATAACAAGCAAAAAGAAACCTGGTCAGAATGCAAATCAAGCATGTGCAGTCGGCATTGAGACAGTGACAGATAGAAAGTACATTGTTGCAACCGCATCATTAAATCAGATGTGTTGGACCGGAGCATGGTTACGCGGCAAGGTATTTACAATTGAATGTCCAAATGGACATCAAGAGTGCACGGCTGATCTACATCGTGCAGCTCCATTGTCAGAGTATGAACTTGGGAAAAAGATTGGTAACCAGCTAGCTGTACAAGGAATTCTTGTAAAGTATGCAACAACAGATGGTGATGGTAGATCTGCAAATGGAATAAATGATGCCATTCAAGCTCTGCATCCAATGTGGAAGGTAGAGCGGCTAGCAGATCCTATCCATCTGGGAAACGGGCAATTTCGTGCAGCTATGCGTGCTAATTTCAGTGACAATATGTTCGGTTGCAGGACAAAAGAGCAAAAGAAAATAATTCAAAAGCTTTTCAGCCAGGACATAAAAGCTAGGTCTTCATTGATTACCAGTCATCTCATGGAAGTGTATGGCCGTGACATTCAGAAGATATCAGAAGACTTACCAAAAGCTTTCGAAGCTACCATGAGGTGTTATGATGGCGACTGTTCTATGTGCAGTACCAATTCCATAGTCTGTGCTGGTGCCGAGACCAAAAACTGGTGGAATCGTTCAATATTTCTGTCCTCATATCAGATCACACGCCTGCAAATGAATGAAAATGATAAACATTTGTTATTTGAAATTTTAAAAATGAAACTAAGTATCAACGCTCTAGACAGTATGAAGCTGTATGACAATACGAACAAAAATGAAGCTACGCATAGGGCCATAAGTGCAAATTTGCCTAAAAATGTGTACTTTAGCAGAAACATGAAAGGTCGACTTGCGGCTACTGTCCACCGTAGTAACAATTCCCCTGGCACATCAACAAAAATGAAGTGTGTCAGACTGGGTATTGAACTTAGTAACCGGACAAATGCCTTCCTGGACAGTACCGATCGAGAATGTGCATACCAGAAAGAATATCAAAAAAGAGAAGAGGTACAGCACCGTAAACTTTCACAAAAGGCAGAAAACTTAGTTGTGCATAAAACATTCAAGGACTTAAATAAAGCAAACATTTGTGATGTATATAAAAAAGGTCAACTTGATCCTGTGCTGGATGACCATGCCAGTTGTGTAAAGAAAAGACTTTAATGATGTAAAGTCACATATGATTTTCAATTTCACTTAACTGAATATGACTGTGATTATAATTTGGTTTTAAACATGTCAGTGAACTATTAAAAAGACTGATATTATTTCACAATTATTCTAAATTCATTGAATGATAAAATGTGTCAGCAAAGTCATGTATACTTATCATGTTTAATTATCAAATAAGTAAAAATTAAATTATTTATTTACTCAAATTATTATTTGCCATCTTCAGTTCAATTTTACAAGGATGAAGAGGAAATGGGTGTCCTAAACATTTCCCAACAGACACACAAGTCATTCTGCTATTGTTGAATCCATGTGGTTCAAGTGATAAATGGTCAGTATTTATGCACTTTGAATTATGACACAGATGTGACACATCTAGCCCTTGGAAGTTAAATTTTTTGTGCTTTATCATGTAGGCAAGTCTGTGAACATGAATTTTTGTCCATCCAATGGCATTTGGGAATTTGCAATTTAAAACTCCATATTTGCCATTGGATGTACAAGCCCCAGTCCAAATATTACATTCTCCATTTTGGCCAAGCATGGCATTTTCATACAATTTAGTCAGATATTTTTCAAAAAATGCCTCCATTTTAACTTTGTAAAGTTTAAGGGTCATGTCAGTGCACATAAGAGTATGAATTTGCACACTAAAAATAATTTTGTGACCTTATTTTTTACAAATTAATCCTACAATTAAAATTTCTTGTTTTTAAAATCATATTTTTGAAATAAATTAAATTTCAAATTTAAATTTCTCCTTCAAACTTATATCAAAGGAAAGCCCTTTTCATTACGATTCTAAAACAGTGATTGTTATTCAAATACTGTAAAAAATAAGGTCAGAAAGTCATTTTTTGTGTGCAATCAACACCCGTCTCCTAGGCCTCAGACCACAATTAATTTGCCTATACATTCTTTGTAAAAATAATGACATATAAAAAAAATTACACCGCTTCAAACAAAATGACATTTGCTCCACATGAAGATCATCCTTTTCTCAGGAAAATATTACAATGCCAGAAAAATCCATCAGTGCTTTCGTCCGTAACACCTCAATACACATCCATGGGGTTCACCTAACCAACGAAAAGAAAGTAAACACCAAAAATTTGACCTTTGAACTGAAGACAATTTACAACTTTCAATTTCAAATATTCAAGTTTTGGGTATCATAGCAATTCATTCAAACACTATTCTACCAAAATTAACCAAGAAACACTCACTTTTGCAAATAAAAAGCACAGAAAAAAATTATGGAAGAAATTACCTATTTTTACTATAGGAACTACATTCCTAGACCACGAGCAAAGGGGAATTAATTGTGGCCTGAAGCCTATTAGACCAACTTTTTTTCATCTAGTCCTACAAAAATTCATACGAACAATGGAAAATGTATATCGAAGAACTTTACCAACTTATTTGCCATTTAAAGACGTATTAAAAAAGTTACACCATATTTTATGACACAACCCATGTTCACAAATATCTTATCAGTAGAAAGCAATAAAGACGAGTTAGCCCAGCAATGTTAATTTTGAAAAGTTGAATAACTTTCCCATTTGTTGGAATATCTTTATGAAATAAAATTTAGCATGCTGAAATAGGTTTCTAGATTTAGACATAATGTTCATTTTATGGTTTTAAAACAATTTTAAAGAGAAATAAATTATAAGAGAAATACCATAAGAAAACAATGTTTTTAATTTTAAAAATTTAATAAAAAATAGAAATCAATCTTTTTTCTCCATAATTCTTTCATAAAAAATTCAACAAACATATAACGAAGAAAAACATCTTTCAAAAAATTCTAAATTTATTTCAACTTTAGCAAAAATTATGGTTTTAGGAAAGCACCATTTTAAAGTAGTTTCTTTCTTTTCGCATGTATTATAACAACCACTAGATGAGATTTTTTTTTCTGTAAAACATAAAAATTATACATTTTAAGTTGTATAGGAACATTTTCTAAGTAATATTCTAATTTTTAATTTAAAAAAGAAGAATTCTAGTCATGCAGGTCTATGATTTTTTTTCAATTAAAGTTAAAAATGTCCTTTTCAAATTTTGTTCTGAAAATAAAATTCAAAATTAAATTCCATTTCATTTACATTTAAGTAAATATATGTTTTGATAGACTGACTAATCCTAAATAAAACATATGTTATCAACCAATATGGAAATAATGTTTGTTTAATATGAAAAAAATGATTCTTAAAGGATGCCCCCTGCTCAGACTACAATAAGTGTACATACAACTGCGGTCACTTAATTCTTAATTAATCTAGATAAATGTATCAAACATCACTTGAAGGCATTTACATAATAGGAACAATAAATAGTTTGTAACTAACATTCAGCATCAAACTTCTTTAAGTGATTTTTAACTGCTGACTTAAAAAAATTTAATCGTCATCATGTTCAAAAATGGTAATTCTCCATGGAATAAAAAGAAATCTGGTTTATCGAATCACAAACAACCTAAAAAATCAGCTTTCACAAAAGGTCACACTCCATGGAATAAAGGTACTGAAGTTTCCTGGAACACTGCTAAAACTAACACTACCTATGAGCGCATGGAATCCAATGAGTATGATCTTGTCGTCAAACCAAGAATGGATGGGATGCTATTAACAACTCCAGACTGCGAAGGAAATTCTGGTCCGATGTGTATCTTGCGACCAAAGAAGACTCCAACTGTTGATCTGAAAACAGAAATAAAGAACAATTTATTTGACGGAATGAGTATTATTGACAATGAGAAACTAATGACAATGATTAACAATGCAGTACATCTACATTCAATAAAATCTGAACCTTGTGGTCCGCCGTCATTTGCATACTATAACATTCAGAAGTGGGGAGTATGTTGGAAGTTTCAAGTTTACTGTGTCCGTTGCCAATTTATTACACCAATGTACAAACTGTACAAAACTATACCATCTCAGAAGCCAGGTCCAGATCCAGCAGCTGCAAATGTTGGTTTTGCTCTAGGCATCCAAGAGACAGCAATTGGAAATACTAGAGCACAACAACTACTTTCAAATATGAATTGTTCACCACCATCAAAAAGTAGTATGCAAAGAACATCAAACAAAGTGTCTGATACATTAGTTGAACTTAACCAAGATGACATGGCTGAGAAGTTGGAGATAGTTAAAGCTGTCAATAGAAAGAGAGGAGCCCCTGAAAATGAAATAAACCTAACTGTCGATGTGCGTTACTCAAGTAATACTATAACAAGCAAAAAGAAACCTGGTCAGAATGCAAATCAAGCATGTGCAGTCGGCATTGAGACAGTGACAGATAGAAAGTACATTGTTGCAACCGCATCATTAAATCAGATGTGTTGGACCGGAGCATGGTTACGCGGCAAGGGATTTACAATTGAATGTCCAAATGGACATCAAGAGTGCACGGCTGATCTACATCGTGCAGCTCCATTGTCAGAGTATGAACTTGGGAAAAAGATTGGTAACCAGCTAGCTGTACAAGGAATTCTTGTAAAGTATGCAACAACAGATGGTGATGGTAGATCTGCAAATGGAATAAATGATGCCATTCAAGCTCTGCATCCAATGTGGAAGGTAGAGCGGCTAGCAGATCCTATCCATCTGGGAAACGGGCAATTTCGTGCAGCTATGCGTGCTAATTTCAGTGACAATATGTTCGGTTGCAGGACAAAAGAGCAAAAGAAAATAATTCAAAAGCTTTTCAGCCAGGACATAAAAGCTAGGTCTTCATTGATTACCAGTCATCTCATGGAAGTGTATGGCCGTGACATTCAGAAGATATCAGAAGACTTACCAAAAGCTTTCGAAGCTACCATGAGGTGTTATGATGGCGACTGTTCTATGTGCAGTACCAATTCCATAGTCTGTGCTGGTGCCGAGACCAAAAACTGGTGGAATCGTTCAATATTTCTGTCCTCATATCAGATCACACGCCTGCAAATGAATGAAAATGATAAACATTTGTTATTTGAAATTTTAAAAATGAAACTAAGTATCAACGCTCTAGACAGTATGAAGCTGTATGACAATACGAACAAAAATGAAGCTACGCATAGGGCCATAAGTGCAAATTTGCCTAAAAATGTGTACTTTAGCAGAAACATGAAAGGTCGACTTGCGGCTACTGTCCACCGTAGTAACAATTCCCCTGGCACATCAACAAAAATGAAGTGTGTCAGACTGGGTATTGAACTTAGTAACCGGACAAATGCCTTCCTGGACAGTACCGATCGAGAATGTGCATACCAGAAAGAATATCAAAAAAGAGAAGAGGTACAGCACCGTAAACTTTCACAAAAGGCAGAAAACTTAGTTGTGCATAAAACATTCAAGGACTTAAATAAAGCAAACATTTGTGATGTATATAAAAAAGGTCAACTTGATCCTGTGCTGGATGACCATGCCAGTTGTGTAAAGAAAAGACTTTAATGATGTAAAGTCACATATGATTTTCAATTTCACTTAACTGAATATGACTGTGATTATAATTTGGTTTTAAACATGTCAGTGAACTATTAAAAAGACTGATATTATTTCACAATTATTCTAAATTCATTGAATGATAAAATGTGTCAGCAAAGTCATGTATACTTATCATGTTTAATTATCAAATAAGTAAAAATTAAATTATTTATTTACTCAAATTATTATTTGCCATCTTCAGTTCAATTTTACAAGGATGAAGAGGAAATGGGTGTCCTAAACATTTCCCAACAGACACACAAGTCATTCTGCTATTGTTGAATCCATGTGGTTCAAGTGATAAATGGTCAGTATTTATGCACTTTGAATTATGACACAGATGTGACACATCTAGCCCTTGGAAGTTAAATTTTTTGTGCTTTATCATGTAGGCAAGTCTGTGAACATGAATTTTTGTCCATCCAATGGCATTTGGGAATTTGCAATTTAAAACTCCATATTTGCCATTGGATGTACAAGCCCCAGTCCAAATATTACATTCTCCATTTTGGCCAAGCATGGCATTTTCATACAATTTAGTCAGATATTTTTCAAAAAATGCCTCCATTTTAACTTTGTAAAGTTTAAGGGTCATGTCAGTGCACATAAGAGTATGAATTTGCACACTAAAAATAATTTTGTGACCTTATGTTTTACAAATTAATCCTACAATTAAAATTTCTTGTTTTTAAAATCATATTTTTGAAATAAATTAAATTTCAAATTTAAATTTCTCCTTCAAACTTATATCAAAGGAAAGCCCTTTTCATTACGATTCTAAAACAGTGATTGTTATTCAAATACTGTAAAAAATAAGGTCAGAAAGTCATTTTTTGTGTGCAATCAACACCCGTCTCCTAGGCCTCAGACCACAATTAATTTGCCTATACATTCTTTGTAAAAATAATGACATATAAAAAAAATTACACCGCTTCAAACAAAATGACATTTGCTCCACATGAAGATCATCCTTTTCTCAGGAAAATATTACAATGCCAGAAAAATCCATCAGTGCTTTCGTCCGTAACACCTCAATACACATCCATGGGGTTCACCTAACCAACGAAAAGAAAGTAAACACCAAAAATTTGACCTTTGAACTGAAGACAATTTACAACTTTCAATTTCAAATATTCAAGTTTTGGGTATCATAGCAATTCATTCAAACACTATTCTACCAAAATTAACCAAGAAACACTCACTTTTGCAAATAAAAAGCACAGAAAAAAATTATGGAAGAAATTACCTATTTTTACTATAGGAACTACATTCCTAGACCACGAGCAAAGGGAATTAATTGTGGTCTGAAGCCTATTAGACCAACTTTTTTTCATCTAGTCCTACAAAAATTCATACGAACAATGGAAAATGTATATCGAAGAACTTTACCAACTTATTTGCCATTTAAAGACGTATTAAAAAAGTTACACCATATTTTATGACACAACTTATGTTCACAAATATCTTATCAGTAGAAAGCAATAAAGACGAGTTAGCCCAGCAATGTTAATTTTGAAAAGTTGAATAACTTTCCCATTTGTTGGAATATCTTTATGAAATAAAATTTAGCATGCTGAAATAGGTTTCTAGATTTAGACATAATGTTCATTTTATGGTTTTAGAACAATTTTAAAGAGAAATAAATTATAAGAGAAATACCATAAGAAAACAATGTTTTTAATTTTAAAAATTTAATAAAAAATAGAAATCAATCTTTTTTCTCCATAATTCTTTCATAAAAAATTCAACAAACATATAACGAAGAAAAACATCTTTCAAAAAATTCTAAATTTATTTCAACTTTAGCAAAAATTATGGTTTTAGGAAAGCACCATTTTAAAGTAGTTTCTTTCTTTTCGCATGTATTATAACAACCACTAGATGAGATTTTTTTTTCTGTAAAACATAAAAATTATACATTTTAAGTTGTATAGGAACATTTTCTAAGTAATATTCTAATTTTTAATTTAAAAAAGAAGAATTCTAGTCATGCAGGTCTATGATTTTTTTTCAATTAAAGTTAAAAATGTCCTTTTCAAATTTTGTTCTGAAAATAAAATTCAAAATTAAATTCCATTTCATTTACATTTAAGTAAATATATGTTTTGATAGACTGACTAATCCTAAATAAAACATATGTTATCAACCAATATGGAAATAATGTTTGTTTAATATGAAAAAAATGATTCTTAAAGGATGCCCCCTGCTCAGACTACAATAAGTGTACATACAACTGCGGTCACTTAATTCTTAATTAATCTAGATAAATGTATCAATCATCACTTGAAGGCATTTACATAATAGGAACAATAAATAGTTTGTAACTAACATTCAGCATCAAACTTCTTTAAGTGATTTTTAACTGCTGACTTAAAAAAATTTAATCGTCATCATGTTCAAAAATGGTAATTCTCCATGGAATAAAAAGAAATCTGGTTTATCGAATCACAAACAACCTAAAAAATCAGCTTTCACAAAAGGTCACACTCCATGGAATAAAGGTACTGAAGTTTCCTGGAACACTGCTAAAACTAACACTACCTATGAGCGCATGGAATCCAATGAGTATGATCTTGTCGTCAAACCAAGAATGGATGGGATGCTATTAACAACTCCAGACTGCGAAGGAAATTCTGGTCCGATGTGTATCTTGCGACCAAAGAAGACTCCAACTGTTGATCTGAAAACAGAAATAAAGAACAATTTATTTGACGGAATGAGTATTATTGACAATGAGAAACTAATGACAATGATTAACAATGCAGTACATCTACATTCAATAAAATCTGAACCTTGTGGTCCGCCGTCATTTGCATACTATAACATTCAGAAGTGGGGAGTATGTTGGAAGTTTCAAGTTTACTGTGTCCGTTGCCAATTTATTACACCAATGTACAAACTGTACAAAACTATACCATCTCAGAAGCCAGGTCCAGATCCAGCAGCTGCAAATGTTGGTTTTGCTCTAGGCATCCAAGAGACAGCAATTGGAAATACTAGAGCACAACAACTACTTTCAAATATGAATTGTTCACCACCATCAAAAAGTAGTATGCAAAGAACATCAAACAAAGTGTCTGATACATTAGTTGAACTTAACCAAGATGACATGGCTGAGAAGTTGGAGATAGTTAAAGCTGTCAATAGAAAGAGAGGAGCCCCTGAAAATGAAATAAACCTAACTGTCGATGTGCGTTACTCAAGTAATACTATAACAAGCAAAAAGAAACCTGGTCAGAATGCAAATCAAGCATGTGCAGTCGGCATTGAGACAGTGACAGATAGAAAGTACATTGTTGCAACCGCATCATTAAATCAGATGTGTTGGACCGGAGCATGGTTACGCGGCAAGGGATTTACAATTGAATGTCCAAATGGACATCAAGAGTGCACGGCTGATCTACATCGTGCAGCTCCATTGTCAGAGTATGAACTTGGGAAAAAGATTGGTAACCAGCTAGCTGTACAAGGAATTCTTGTAAAGTATGCAACAACAGATGGTGATGGTAGATCTGCAAATGGAATAAATGATGCCATTCAAGCTCTGCATCCAATGTGGAAGGTAGAGCGGCTAGCAGATCCTATCCATCTGGGAAACGGGCAATTTCGTGCAGCTATGCGTGCTAATTTCAGTGACAATATGTTCGGTTGCAGGACAAAAGAGCAAAAGAAAATAATTCAAAAGCTTTTCAGCCAGGACATAAAAGCTAGGTCTTCATTGATTACCAGTCATCTCATGGAAGTGTATGGCCGTGACATTCAGAAGATATCAGAAGACTTACCAAAAGCTTTCGAAGCTACCATGAGGTGTTATGATGGCGACTGTTCTATGTGCAGTACCAATTCCATAGTCTGTACTGGTGCCGAGACCAAAAACTGGTGGAATCGTTCAATATTTCTGTCCTCATATCAGATCACACGCCTGCAAATGAATGAAAATGATAAACATTTGTTATTTGAAATTTTAAAAATGAAACTAAGTATCAACGCTCTAGACAGTATGAAGCTGTATGACAATACGAACAAAAATGAAGCTACGCATAGGGCCATAAGTGCAAATTTGCCTAAAAATGTGTACTTTAGCAGAAACATGAAAGGTCGACTTGCGGCTACTGTCCACCGTAGTAACAATTCCCCTGGCACATCAACAAAAATGAAGTGTGTCAGACTGGGTATTGAACTTAGTAACCGGACAAATGCCTTCCTGGACAGTACCGATCGAGAATGTGCATACCAGAAAGAATATCAAAAAAGAGAAGAGGTACAGCACCGTAAACTTTCACAAAAGGCAGAAAACTTAGTTGTGCATAAAACATTCAAGGACTTAAATAAAGCAAACATTTGTGATGTATATAAAAAAGGTCAACTTGATCCTGTGCTGGATGACCATGCCGGTTGTGTAAAGAAAAGACTTTAATGATGTAAAGTCACATATGATTTTCAATTTCACTTAACTGAATATGACTGTGATTATAATTTGGTTTTAAACATGTCAGTGAACTATTAAAAAGACTGATATTATTTCACAATTATTCTAAATTCATTGAATGATAAAATGTGTCAGCAAAGTCATGTATACTTATCATGTTTAATTATCAAATAAGTAAAAATTAAATTATTTATTTACTCAAATTATTATTTGCCATCTTCAGTTCAATTTTACAAGGATGAAGAGGAAATGGGTGTCCTAAACATTTCCCAACAGACACACAAGTCATTCTGCTATTGTTGAATCCATGTGGTTCAAGTGATAAATGGTCAGTATTTATGCACTTTGAATTATGACACAGATGTGACACATCTAGCCCTTGGAAGTTAAATTTTTTGTGCTTTATCATGTAGGCAAGTCTGTGAACATGAATTTTTGTCCATCCAATGGATTTGGGAATTTGCAATTTAAAACTCCATATTTGCCATTGGATGTACAAGCCCCAGTCCAAATATTACATTCTCCATTTTGGCCAAGCATGGCATTTTCATACAATTTAGTCAGATATTTTTCAAAAAATGCCTCCATTTTAACTTTGTAAAGTTTAAGGGTCATGTCAGTGCACATAAGAGTATGAATTTGCACACTAAAAATAATTTTGTGACCTTATGTTTTACAAATTAATCCTACAATTAAAATTTCTTGTTTTTAAAATCATATTTTTGAAATAAATTAAATTTCAAATTTAAATTTCTCCTTCAAACTTATATCAAAGGAAAGCCCTTTTCATTACGATTCTAAAACAGTGATTGTTATTCAAATACTGTAAAAAATAAGGTCAGAAAGTCATTTTTTGTGTGCAATCAACACCCGTCTCCTAGGCCTCAGACCACAATTAATTTGCCTATACATTCTTTGTAAAAATAATGACATATAAAAAAAATTACACCGCTTCAAACAAAATGACATTTGCTCCACATGAAGATCATCCTTTTCTCAGGAAAATATTACAATGCCAGAAAAATCCATCAGTGCTTTCGTCCGTAACACCTCAATACACATCCATGGGGTTCACCTAACCAACGAAAAGAAAGTAAACACCAAAAATTTGACCTTTGAACTGAAGACAATTTACAACTTTCAATTTCAAATATTCAAGTTTTGGGTATCATAGCAATTCATTCAAACACTATTCTACCAAAATTAACCAAGAAACACTCACTTTTGCAAATAAAAAGCACAGAAAAAAATTATGGAAGAAATTACCTATTTTTACTATAGGAACTACATTCCTAGACCACGAGCAAAGGGAATTAATTGTGGTCTGAAGCCTATTAGACCAACTTTTTTTCATCTAGTCCTACAAAAATTCATACGAACAATGGAAAATGTATATCGAAGAACTTTACCAACTTATTTGCCAT
The DNA here is from genome assembly GCF_021869535.1 of Mytilus californianus. NCBI lineage: Eukaryota > Metazoa > Mollusca > Bivalvia > Mytilida > Mytilidae > Mytilus > Mytilus californianus. The sequence goes on along the minus strand of NW_026262679.1, from coordinate 49,343,936 downwards.
TTAAAGACGTATTAAAAAAGTTACACCATATTTTATGACACAACTTATGTTCACAAATATCTTATCAGTAGAAAGCAATAAAGACGAGTTAGCCCAGCAATGTTAATTTTGAAAAGTTGAATAACTTTCCCATTTGTTGGAATATCTTTATGAAATAAAATTTAGCATGCTGAAATAGGTTTCTAGATTTAGACATAATGTTCATTTTATGGTTTTAAAACAATTTTAAAGAGAAATAAATTATAAGAGAAATACCATAAGAAAACAATGTTTTTAATTTTAAAAATTTAATAAAAAATAGAAATCAATCTTTTTTCTCCATAATTCTTTCATAAAAAATTCAACAAACATATAACGAAGAAAAACATCTTTCAAAAAATTCTAAATTTATTTCAACTTTAGCAAAAATTATGGTTTTAGGAAAGCACCATTTTAAAGTAGTTTCTTTCTTTTCGCATGTATTATAACAACCACTAGATGAGATTTTTTTTTCTGTAAAACATAAAAATTATACATTTTAAGTTGTATAGGAACATTTTCTAAGTAATATTCTAATTTTTAATTTAAAAAAGAAGAATTCTAGTCATGCAGGTCTATGATTTTTTTTCAATTAAAGTTAAAAATGTCCTTTTCAAATTTTGTTCTGAAAATAAAATTCAAAATTAAATTCCATTTCATTTACATTTAAGTAAATATATGTTTTGATAGACTGACTAATCCTAAATAAAACATATGTTATCAACCAATATGGAAATAATGTTTGTTTAATATGAAAAAAATGATTCTTAAAGGATGCCCCCTGCTCAGACTACAATAAGTGTACATACAACTGCGGTCACTTAATTCTTAATTAATCTAGATAAATGTATCAAACATCACTTGAAGGCATTTACATAATAGGAACAATAAATAGTTTGTAACTAACATTCAGCATCAAACTTCTTTAAGTGATTTTTAACTGCTGACTTAAAAAAATTTAATCGTCATCATGTTCAAAAATGGTAATTCTCCATGGAATAAAAAGAAATCTGGTTTATCGAATCACAAACAACCTAAAAAATCAGCTTTCACAAAAGGTCACACTCCATGAAATAAAGGTACTGAAGTTTCCTGGAACACTGCTAAAACTAACACTACCTATGAGCGCATGGAATCCAATGAGTATGATCTTGTCGTCAAACCAAGAATGGATGGGATGCTATTAACAACTCCAGACTGCGAAGGAAATTCTGGTCCGATGTGTATCTTGCGACCAAAGAAGACTCCAACTGTTGATCTGAAAACAGAAATAAAGAACAATTTATTTGACGGAATGAGTATTATTGACAATGAGAAACTAATGACAATGATTAACAATGCAGTACATCTACAATCAATAAAATCTGAACCTTGTGGTCCGCCGTCATTTGCATACTATAACATTCAGAAGTGGGGAGTATGTTGGAAGTTTCAAGTTTACTGTGTCCGTTGCCAATTTATTACACCAATGTACAAACTGTACAAAACTATACCATCTCAGAAGCCAGGTCCAGATCCAGCAGCTGCAAATGTTGGTTTTGCTCTAGGCATCCAAGAGACAGCAATTGGAAATACTAGAGCACAACAACTACTTTCAAATATGAATTGTTCACCACCATCAAAAAGTAGTATGCAAAGAACATCAAACAAAGTGTCTGATACATTAGTTGAACTTAACCAAGATGACATGGCTGAGAAGTTGGAGATAGTTAAAGCTGTCAATAGAAAGAGAGGAGCCCCTGAAAATGAAATAAACCTAACTGTCGATGTGCGTTACTCAAGTAATACTATAACAAGCAAAAAGAAACCTGGTCAGAATGCAAATCAAGCATGTGCAGTCGGCATTGAGACAGTGACAGATAGAAAGTACATTGTTGCAACCGCATCATTAAATCAGATGTGTTGGACCGGAGCATGGTTACGCGGCAAGGGATTTACAATTGAATGTCCAAATGGACATCAAGAGTGCACGGCTGATCTACATCGTGCAGCTCCATTGTCAGAGTATGAACTTGGGAAAAAGATTGGTAACCAGCTAGCTGTACAAGGAATTCTTGTAAAGTATGCAACAACAGATGGTGATGGTAGATCTGCAAATGGAATAAATGATGCCATTCAAGCTCTGCATCCAATGTGGAAGGTAGAGCGGCTAGCAGATCCTATCCATCTGGGAAACGGGCAATTTCGTGCAGCTATGCGTGCTAATTTCAGTGACAATATGTTCGGTTGCAGGACAAAAGAGCAAAAGAAAATAATTCAAAAGCTTTTCAGCCAGGACATAAAAGCTAGGTCTTCATTGATTACCAGTCATCTCATGGAAGTGTATGGCCGTGACATTCAGAAGATATCAGAAGACTTACCAAAAGCTTTCGAAGCTACCATGAGGTGTTATGATGGCGACTGTTCTATGTGCAGTACCAATTCCATAGTCTGTACTGGTGCCGAGACCAAAAACTGGTGGAATCGTTCAATATTTCTGTCCTCATATCAGATCACACGCCTGCAAATGAATGAAAATGATAAACATTTGTTATTTGAAATTTTAAAAATGAAACTAAGTATCAACGCTCTAGACAGTATGAAGCTGTATGACAATACGAACAAAAATGAAGCTACGCATAGGGCCATAAGTGCAAATTTGCCTAAAAATGTGTACTTTAGCAGAAACATAAAAGGTTGACTTGCGGCTACTGTCCACCGTAGTAACAATTCCCCTGGCACATCAACAAAAATGAAGTGTGTCAGACTGGGTATTGAACTTAGTAACCGGACAAATGCCTTCCTGGACAGTACCGATCGAGAATGTGCATACCAGAAAGAATATCAAAAAAGAGAAGAGGTACAGCACCGTAAACTTTCACAAAAGGCAGAAAACTTAGTTGTGCATAAAACATTCAAGGACTTAAATAAAGCAAACATTTGTGATGTATATAAAAAAGGTCAACTTGATCCTGTGCTGGATGACCATGCCGGTTGTGTAAAGAAAAGACTTTAATGATGTAAAGTCACATATGATTTTCAATTTCACTTAACTGAATATGACTGTGATTATAATTTGGTTTTAAACATGTCAGTGAACTATTAAAAAGACTGATATTATTTCACAATTATTCTAAATTCATTGAATGATAAAATGTGTCAGCAAAGTCATGTATACTTATCATGTTTAATTATCAAATAAGTAAAAATTAAATTATTTATTTACTCAAATTATTATTTGCCATCTTCAGTTCAATTTTACAAGGATGAAGAGGAAATGGGTGTCCTAAACATTTCCCAACAGACACACAAGTCATTCTGCTATTGTTGAATCCATGTGGTTCAAGTGATAAATGGTCAGTATTTATGCACTTTGAATTATGACACAGATGTGACACATCTAGCCCTTGGAAGTTAAATTTTTTGTGCTTTATCATGTAGGCAAGTCTGTGAACATGAATTTTTGTCCATCCAATGGCATTTGGGAATTTGCAATTTAAAACTCCATATTTGCCATTGGATGTACAAGCCCCAGTCCAAATATTACATTCTCCATTTTGGCCAAGCATGGCATTTTCATACAATTTAGTCAGATATTTTTCAAAAAATGCCTCCATTTTAACTTTGTAAAGTTTAAGGGTCATGTCAGTGCACATAAGAGTATGAATTTGCACACTAAAAATAATTTTGTGACCTTATTTTTTACAAATTAATCCTACAATTAAAATTTCTTGTTTTTAAAATCATATTTTTGAAATAAATTAAATTTCAAATTTAAATTACTCCTTCAAACTTATATCAAAGGAAAGCCCTTTTCATTACGATTCTAAAACAGTGATTGTTATTCAAATACTGTAAAAAATAAGGTCAGAAAGTCATTTTTTGTGTGCAATCAACACCCGTCTCCTAGGCCTCAGACCACAATTAATTTGCCTATACATTCTTTGTAAAAATAATGACATATAAAAAAAATTACACCGCTTCAAACAAAATGACATTTGCTCCACATGAAGATCATCCTTTTCTCAGGAAAATATTACAATGCCAGAAAAATCCATCAGTGCTTTCGTCCGTAACACCTCAATACACATCCATGGGGTTCACCTAACCAACGAAAAGAAAGTAAACACCAAAAATTTGACCTTTGAACTGAAGACAATTTACAACTTTCAATTTCAAATATTCAAGTTTTGGGTATCATAGCAATTCATTCAAACACTATTCTACCAAAATTAACCAAGAAACACTCACTTTTGCAAATAAAAAGCACAGAAAAAAATTATGGAAGAAATTACCTATTTTTACTATAGGAACTACATTCCTAGACCACGAGCAAAGGGAATTAATTGTGGTCTGAAGCCTATTAGACCAACTTTTTTTCATCTAGTCCTACAAAAATTCATACGAACAATGGAAAATGTATATCGAAGAACTTTACCAACTTATTTGCCATTTAAAGACGTATTAAAAAAGTTACACCATATTTTATGACACAACTTATGTTCACAAATATCTTATCAGTAGAAAGCAATAAAGACGAGTTAGCCCAGCAATGTTAATTTTGAAAAGTTGAATAACTTTCCCATTTGTTGGAATATCTTTATGAAATAAAATTTAGCATGCTGAAATAGGTTTCTAGATTTAGACATAATGTTCATTTTATGGTTTTAAAACAATTTTAAAGAGAAATAAATTATAAGAGAAATACCATAAGAAAACAATGTTTTTAATTTTAAAAATTTAATAAAAAATAGAAATCAATCTTTTTTCTCCATAATTCTTTCATAAAAAATTCAACAAACATATAACGAAGAAAAACATCTTTCAAAAAATTCTAAATTTATTTCAACTTTAGCAAAAATTATGGTTTTAGGAAAGCACCATTTTAAAGTAGTTTCTTTCTTTTCGCATGTATTATAACAACCACTAGATGAGATTTTTTTTTCTGTAAAACATAAAAATTATACATTTTAAGTTGTATAGGAACATTTTCTAAGTAATATTCTAATTTTTAATTTAAAAAAGAAGAATTCTAGTCATGCAGGTCTATGATTTTTTTTCAATTAAAGTTAAAAATGTCCTTTTCAAATTTTGTTCTGAAAATAAAATTCAAAATTAAATTCCATTTCATTTACATTTAAGTAAATATATGTTTTGATAGACTGACTAATCCTAAATAAAACATATGTTATCAACCAATATGGAAATAATGTTTGTTTAATATGAAAAAAATGATTCTTAAAGGATGCCCCCTGCTCAGACTACAATAAGTGTACATACAACTGCGGTCACTTAATTCTTAATTAATCTAGATAAATGTATCAAACATCACTTGAAGGCATTTACATAATAGGAACAATAAATAGTTTGTAACTAACATTCAGCATCAAACTTCTTTAAGTGATTTTTAACTGCTGACTTAAAAAAATTTAATCGTCATCATGTTCAAAAATGGTAATTCTCCATGGAATAAAAAGAAATCTGGTTTATCGAATCACAAACAACCTAAAAAATCAGCTTTCACAAAAGGTCACACTCCATGAAATAAAGGTACTGAAGTTTCCTGGAACACTGCTAAAACTAACACTACCTATGAGCGCATGGAATCCAATGAGTATGATCTTGTCGTCAAACCAAGAATGGATGGGATGCTATTAACAACTCCAGACTGCGAAGGAAATTCTGGTCCGATGTGTATCTTGCGACCAAAGAAGACTCCAACTGTTGATCTGAAAACAGAAATAAAGAACAATTTATTTGACGGAATGAGTATTATTGACAATGAGAAACTAATGACAATGATTAACAATGCAGTACATCTACAATCAATAAAATCTGAACCTTGTGGTCCGCCGTCATTTGCATACTATAACATTCAGAAGTGGGGAGTATGTTGGAAGTTTCAAGTTTACTGTGTCCGTTGCCAATTTATTACACCAATGTACAAACTGTACAAAACTATACCATCTCAGAAGCCAGGTCCAGATCCAGCAGCTGCAAATGTTGGTTTTGCTCTAGGCATCCAAGAGACAGCAATTGGAAATACTAGAGCACAACAACTACTTTCAAATATGAATTGTTCACCACCATCAAAAAGTAGTATGCAAAGAACATCAAACAAAGTGTCTGATACATTAGTTGAACTTAACCAAGATGACATGGCTGAGAAGTTGGAGATAGTTAAAGCTGTCAATAGAAAGAGAGGAGCCCCTGAAAATGAAATAAACCTATCTGTCGATGTGCGTTACTCAAGTAATACTATAACAAGCAAAAAGAAACCTGGTCAGAATGCAAATCAAGCATGTGCAGTCGGCATTGAGACAGTGACAGATAGAAAGTACATTGTTGCAACCGCATCATTAAATCAGATGTGTTGGACCGGAGCATGGTTACGCGGCAAGGGATTTACAATTGAATGTCCAAATGGACATCAAGAGTGCACGGCTGATCTACATCGTGCAGCTCCATTGTCAGAGTATGAACTTGGGAAAAAGATTGGTAACCAGCTAGCTGTACAAGGAATTCTTGTAAAGTATGCAACAACAGATGGTGATGGTAGATCTGCAAATGGAATAAATGATGCCATTCAAGCTCTGCATCCAATGTGGAAGGTAGAGCGGCTAGCAGATCCTATCCATCTGGGAAACGGGCAATTTCGTGCAGCTATGCGTGCTAATTTCAGTGACAATATGTTCGGTTGCAGGACAAAAGAGCAAAAGAAAATAATTCAAAAGCTTTTCAGCCAGGACATAAAAGCTAGGTCTTCATTGATTACCAGTCATCTCATGGAAGTGTATGGCCGTGACATTCAGAAGATATCAGAAGACTTACCAAAAGCTTTCGAAGCTACCATGAGGTGTTATGATGGCGACTGTTCTATGTGCAGTACCAATTCCATAGTCTGTACTGGTGCCGAGACCAAAAACTGGTGGAATCGTTCAATATTTCTGTCCTCATATCAGATCACACGCCTGCAAATGAATGAAAATGATAAACATTTGTTATTTGAAATTTTAAAAATGAAACTAAGTATCAACGCTCTAGACAGTATGAAGCTGTATGACAATACGAACAAAAATGAAGCTACGCATAGGGCCATAAGTGCAAATTTGCCTAAAAATGTGTACTTTAGCAGAAACATAAAAGGTTGACTTGCGGCTACTGTCCACCGTAGTAACAATTCCCCTGGCACATCAACAAAAATGAAGTGTGTCAGACTGGGTATTGAACTTAGTAACCGGACAAATGCCTTCCTGGACAGTACCGATCGAGAATGTGCATACCAGAAAGAATATCAAAAAAGAGAAGAGGTACAGCACCGTAAACTTTCACAAAAGGCAGAAAACTTAGTTGTGCATAAAACATTCAAGGACTTAAATAAAGCAAACATTTGTGATGTATATAAAAAAGGTCAACTTGATCCTGTGCTGGATGACCATGCCGGTTGTGTAAAGAAAAGACTTTAATGATGTAAAGTCACATATGATTTTCAATTTCACTTAACTGAATATGACTGTGATTATAATTTGGTTTTAAACATGTCAGTGAACTATTAAAAAGACTGATATTATTTCACAATTATTCTAAATTCATTGAATGATAAAATGTGTCAGCAAAGTCATGTATACTTATCATGTTTAATTATCAAATAAGTAAAAATTAAATTATTTATTTACTCAAATTATTATTTGCCATCTTCAGTTCAATTTTACAAGGATGAAGAGGAAATGGGTGTCCTAAACATTTCCCAACAGACACACAAGTCATTCTGCTATTGTTGAATCCATGTGGTTCAAGTGATAAATGGTCAGTATTTATGCACTTTGAATTATGACACAGATGTGACACATCTAGCCCTTGGAAGTTAAATTTTTTGTGCTTTATCATGTAGGCAAGTCTGTGAACATGAATTTTTGTCCATCCAATGGCATTTGGGAATTTGCAATTTAAAACTCCATATTTGCCATTGGATGTACAAGCCCCAGTCCAAATATTACATTCTCCATTTTGGCCAAGCATGGCATTTTCATACAATTTAGTCAGATATTTTTCAAAAAATGCCTCCATTTTAACTTTGTAAAGTTTAAGGGTCATGTCAGTGCACATAAGAGTATGAATTTGCACACTAAAAATAATTTTGTGACCTTATTTTTTACAAATTAATCCTACAATTAAAATTTCTTGTTTTTAAAATCATATTTTTGAAATAAATTAAATTTCAAATTTAAATTTCTCCTTCAAACTTATATCAAAGGAAAGCCCTTTTCATTACGATTCTAAAACAGTGATTGTTATTCAAATACTGTAAAAAATAAGGTCAGAAAGTCATTTTTTGTGTGCAATCAACACCCGTCTCCTAGGCCTCAGACCACAATTAATTTGCCTATACATTCTTTGTAAAAATAATGACATATAAAAAAAATTACACCGCTTCAAACAAAATGACATTTGCTCCACATGAAGATCATCCTTTTCTCAGGAAAATATTACAATGCCAGAAAAATCCATCAGTGCTTTCGTCCGTAACACCTCAATACACATCCATGGGGTTCACCTAACCAACGAAAAGAAAGTAAACACCAAAAATTTGACCTTTGAACTGAAGACAATTTACAACTTTCAATTTCAAATATTCAAGTTTTGGGTATCATAGCAATTCATTCAAACACTATTCTACCAAAATTAACCAAGAAACACTCACTTTTGCAAATAAAAAGCACAGAAAAAAATTATGGAAGAAATTACCTATTTTTACTATAGGAACTACATTCCTAGACCACGAGCAAAGGGAATTAATTGTGGTCTGAAGCCTATTAGACCAACTTTTTTTCATCTAGTCCTACAAAAATTCATACGAACAATGGAAAATGTATATCGAAGAACTTTACCAACTTATTTGCCATTTAAAGACGTATTAAAAAAGTTACACCATATTTTATGACACAACTTATGTTCACAAATATCTTATCAGTAGAAAGCAATAAAGACGAGTTAGCCCAGCAATGTTAATTTTGAAAAGTTGAATAACTTTCCCATTTGTTGGAATATCTTTATGAAATAAAATTTAGCATGCTGAAATAGGTTTCTAGATTTAGACATAATGTTCATTTTATGGTTTTAAAACAATTTTAAAGAGAAATAAATTATAAGAGAAATACCATAAGAAAACAATGTTTTTAATTTTAAAAATTTAATAAAAAATAGAAATCAATCTTTTTTCTCCATAATTCTTTCATAAAAAATTCAACAAACATATAACGAAGAAAAACATCTTTCAAAAAATTCTAAATTTATTTCAACTTTAGCAAAAATTATGGTTTTAGGAAAGCACCATTTTAAAGTAGTTTCTTTCTTTTCGCATGTATTATAACAACCACTAGATGAGATTTTTTTTTCTGTAAAACATAAAAATTATACATTTTAAGTTGTATAGGAACATTTTCTAAGTAATATTCTAATTTTTAATTTAAAAAAGAAGAATTCTAGTCATGCAGGTCTATGATTTTTTTTCAATTAAAGTTAAAAATGTCCTTTTCAAATTTTGTTCTGAAAATAAAATTCAAAATTAAATTCCATTTCATTTACATTTAAGTAAATATATGTTTTGATAGACTGACTAATCCTAAATAAAACATATGTTATCAACCAATATGGAAATAATGTTTGTTTAATATGAAAAAAATGATTCTTAAAGGATGCCCCCTGCTCAGACTACAATAAGTGTACATACAACTGCGGTCACTTAATTCTTAATTAATCTAGATAAATGTATCAAACATCACTTGAAGGCATTTACATAATAGGAACAATAAATAGTTTGTAACTAACATTCAGCATCAAACTTCTTTAAGTGATTTTTAACTGCTGACTTAAAAAAATTTAATCGTCATCATGTTCAAAAATGGTAATTCTCCATGGAATAAAAAGAAATCTGGTTTATCGAATCACAAACAACCTAAAAAATCAGCTTTCACAAAAGGTCACACTCCATGAAATAAAGGTACTGAAGTTTCCTGGAACACTGCTAAAACTAACACTACCTATGAGCGCATGGAATCCAATGAGTATGATCTTGTCGTCAAACCAAGAATGGATGGGATGCTATTAACAACTCCAGACTGCGAAGGAAATTCTGGTCCGATGTGTATCTTGCGACCAAAGAAGACTCCAACTGTTGATCTGAAAACAGAAATAAAGAACAATTTATTTGACGGAATGAGTATTATTGACAATGAGAAACTAATGACAATGATTAACAATGCAGTACATCTACAATCAATAAAATCTGAACCTTGTGGTCCGCCGTCATTTGCATACTATAACATTCAGAAGTGGGGAGTATGTTGGAAGTTTCAAGTTTACTGTGTCCGTTGCCAATTTATTACACCAATGTACAAACTGTACAAAACTATACCATCTCAGAAGCCAGGTCCAGATCCAGCAGCTGCAAATGTTGGTTTTGCTCTAGGCATCCAAGAGACAGCAATTGGAAATACTAGAGCACAACAACTACTTTCAAATATGAATTGTTCACCACCATCAAAAAGTAGTATGCAAAGAACATCAAACAAAGTGTCTGATACATTAGTTGAACTTAACCAAGATGACATGGCTGAGAAGTTGGAGATAGTTAAAGCTGTCAATAGAAAGAGAGGAGCCCCTGAAAATGAAATAAACCTATCTGTCGATGTGCGTTACTCAAGTAATACTATAACAAGCAAAAAGAAACCTGGTCAGAATGCAAATCAAGCATGTGCAGTCGGCATTGAGACAGTGACAGATAGAAAGTACATTGTTGCAACCGCATCATTAAATCAGATGTGTTGGACCGGAGCATGGTTACGCGGCAAGGGATTTACAATTGAATGTCCAAATGGACATCAAGAGTGCACGGCTGATCTACATCGTGCAGCTCCATTGTCAGAGTATGAACTTGGGAAAAAGATTGGTAACCAGCTAGCTGTACAAGGAATTCTTGTAAAGTATGCAACAACAGATGGTGATGGTAGATCTGCAAATGGAATAAATGATGCCATTCAAGCTCTGCATCCAATGTGGAAGGTAGAGCGGCTAGCAGATCCTATCCATCTGGGAAACGGGCAATTTCGTGCAGCTATGCGTGCTAATTTCAGTGACAATATGTTCGGTTGCAGGACAAAAGAGCAAAAGAAAATAATTCAAAAGCTTTTCAGCCAGGACATAAAAGCTAGGTCTTCATTGATTACCAGTCATCTCATGGAAGTGTATGGCCGTGACATTCAGAAGATATCAGAAGACTTACCAAAAGCTTTCGAAGCTACCATGAGGTGTTATGATGGCGACTGTTCTATGTGCAGTACCAATTCCATAGTCTGTACTGGTGCCGAGACCAAAAACTGGTGGAATCGTTCAATATTTCTGTCCTCATATCAGATCACACGCCTGCAAATGAATGAAAATGATAAACATTTGTTATTTGAAATTTTAAAAATGAAACTAAGTATCAACGCTCTAGACAGTATGAAGCTGTATGACAATACGAACAAAAATGAAGCTACGCATAGGGCCATAAGTGCAAATTTGCCTAAAAATGTGTACTTTAGCAGAAACATAAAAGGTTGACTTGCGGCTACTGTCCACCGTAGTAACAATTCCCCTGGCACATCAACAAAAATGAAGTGTGTCAGACTGGGTATTGAACTTAGTAACCGGACAAATGCCTTCCTGGACAGTACCGATCGAGAATGTGCATACCAGAAAGAATATCAAAAAAGAGAAGAGGTACAGCACCGTAAACTTTCACAAAAGGCAGAAAACTTAGTTGTGCATAAAACATTCAAGGACTTAAATAAAGCAAACATTTGTGATGTATATAAAAAAGGTCAACTTGATCCTGTGCTGGATGACCATGCCGGTTGTGTAAAGAAAAGACTTTAATGATGTAAAGTCACATATGATTTTCAATTTCACTTAACTGAATATGACTGTGATTATAATTTGGTTTTAAACATGTCAGTGAACTATTAAAAAGACTGATATTATTTCACAATTATTCTAAATTCATTGAATGATAAAATGTGTCAGCAAAGTCATGTATACTTATCATGTTTAATTATCAAATAAGTAAAAATTAAATTATTTATTTACTCAAATTATTATTTGCCATCTTCAGTTCAATTTTACAAGGATGAAGAGGAAATGGGTGTCCTAAACATTTCCCAACAGACACACAAGTCATTCTGCTATTGTTGAATCCATGTGGTTCAAGTGATAAATGGTCAGTATTTATGCACTTTGAATTATGACACAGATGTGACACATCTAGCCCTTGGAAGTTAAATTTTTTGTGCTTTATCATGTAGGCAAGTCTGTGAACATGAATTTTTGTCCATCCAATGGCATTTGGGAATTTGCAATTTAAAACTCCATATTTGCCATTGGATGTACAAGCCCCAGTCCAAATATTACATTCTCCATTTTGGCCAAGCATGGCATTTTCATACAATTTAGTCAGATATTTTTCAAAAAATGCCTCCATTTTAACTTTGTAAAGTTTAAGGGTCATGTCAGTGCACATAAGAGTATGAATTTGCACACTAAAAATAATTTTGTGACCTTATTTTTTACAAATTAATCCTACAATTAAAATTTCTTGTTTTTAAAATCATATTTTTGAAATAAATTAAATTTCAAATTTAAATTTCTCCTTCAAACTTATATCAAAGGAAAGCCCTTTTCATTACGATTCTAAAACAGTGATTGTTATTCAAATACTGTAAAAAATAAGGTCAGAAAGTCATTTTTTGTGTGCAATCAACACCCGTCTCCTAGGCCTCAGACCACAATTAATTTGCCTATACATTCTTTGTAAAAATAATGACATATAAAAAAAATTACACCGCTTCAAACAAAATGACATTTGCTCCACATGAAGATCATCCTTTTCTCAGGAAAATATTACAATGCCAGAAAAATCCATCAGTGCTTTCGTCCGTAACACCTCAATACACATCCATGGGGTTCACCTAACCAACGAAAAGAAAGTAAACACCAAAAATTTGACCTTTGAACTGAAGACAATTTACAACTTTCAATTTCAAATATTCAAGTTTTGGGTATCATAGCAATTCATTCAAACACTATTCTACCAAAATTAACCAAGAAACACTCACTTTTGCAAATAAAAAGCACAGAAAAAAATTATGGAAGAAATTACCTATTTTTACTATAGGAACTACATTCCTAGACCACGAGCAAAGGGAATTAATTGTGGTCTGAAGCCTATTAATCTTTTTTTGTTGGTTTTTGTTCAATTCCGTTATTTCGTCCAATCAGAGTAAAGATTTGTGACATCATGCATGTCGTTACCATAGTGAAGCGTCCTTTATAAATGGGTCACAAACCGAAATTATACTGACTGCGTCAGAATAACACAAAATATTCATATATTTATATACAGCTAAAAGCATCAACCTTTCGCCATCATGCTTGTGTCAGTTGAAAATGACAACACCTCAAAAGGGTGGAAGGGAGTAAATTCCTTATAACAACCATGACTCTTTTTAAAAGTCAACAGATGCATCGATCAGGTGGTTTGAAAATAAAATTATGGTCTTCACAAATTGAAATAAGCTTAGATAAACTATGATGGTATATTTCCTCGGACTATTCATGCAACAGAACGGACACAAGAGGAATATAGTTTCAAATTTTAAATCAACAAAATAAAATAAGAAAGCTAATTGAAGAATTTCAGTCAAAATCTAAATGTTCCGCCCATAAAAGTTTTGTTTTCTTTATCGTTTACCCGGAAACGTATACTATATTTCTTATTATATGTCTGGTTTACCCGAATATTATTTTTTCTTATTTTGACGTTTGTTCGGAAGAACTTTCAAAGAATATGTGAACATCTTTCCATTACTTTAGTAAGTTTTCTAAAGATTACAGGTAAACTATTATAGGTAAAAAGCGCAAATGTCTTGTCAATTTTGTACAGTTGTATTAAAGTACATATGTCCATGGTGTTTGAAGCGCAAATGTCCTTTAGTGTTACAGGTAAAAAAGCGCAAACGTCCTGCATCCGTCTGGTCACGCCTTGTCTTTCACGATCAAGATAATGCGTTGCCCGGTCTATCACGACCAATTTTGAGGAAAAATTAGCTTATTTTCAATGTTTTCAAAAACAAAATGAGCGGTTTCAAAGAAAAAAACCTTTTATTTTACTGTACCATCTGACACACCAAATGTTCAGTTTCAAATATATCATTATACATTGGAATGTGACCATTATAGGTACAAAACGTGTTTCTTTTTAATAAATCCCATAGACTTGTGTAGCGCTTTTTTGTGTTTTCTCATAAAGTACTGCATATTTTCTTTATCCTATTGCACAGTATTATAGAGCAAGTTAAATCATTTTGACAGGCATAATTTTTTTTTCGGATTTGTTCCGCGTTTTGAAAATACAGCAGATTTTTCATAGATTTTGAAGTAGTCTAAGAATTACAATTAATTTCATTCACGATCCGATCGCAATGCTTGACCACCGTTAGGTATTCTTTCACGATCTTTTCTCTCGATATACCGAATGACAGCCGTGTGGACCGTTAGATGAATTCAGCTTTACATGAACACATGTATACGCATTTACCGATAATTTCATGGTTATTCATTTAACCGACAATGTATGTTGACATCAACGTTCTTAATTTCAATACAATATATTAGTTTATAATAAAAAAATATATAACATATAGTCAAATAACACTCCCAAAACATGAAAAGGTTGAGTGTAGAAAAAAATGTTTTAGATACCGTGAATTTAAAAGTAAAACATTTCTGTTTTTGATGTCCCTACTTTACGATTAATTGTAAGATTTAAATTAACTTGAGACACTTTCAAACTTATCACTTAGTCCTAAGATATATCCTAAGACCATAAGACCATCTTAAGACATGTCATAGTTCTAAGATATTAAATTTGGTTCATTTTTTTTTTTTGGGGCGGGGGATTAACATTTTTTAATATTATCTTGACCTCAATAAATGAGATGATTGTGCAAACTCTAAATTCTGGTCTAAAAATGAATAATTTGTCAAAAAAAAAAAAAAGAAAAAAAACCTGTATTTAAAACAAAATCGCGAGAATATAATTATAATTACATAGATGGCATATTGTTGCCAGAAAACGATCCAGACTGTTAACAAACTTTTGTATTTGTTCAAGCTTTTTAAAATATTTTTTAGAGAGATTTGATTTGTGTAGGTCAAAACCTTGAATTATGATTAAGATAACCACTGGTGATGTTTTTTACTCGAGAAAGCTGCCTAAACAAGAAGGAGAAATCAATGCACCTTAATGTCAGCACTTTAACCTCTTCCGTTTACACTTGATCATAGGAAAGCTAACGGTACATAGTAAAAAAATGCCCAACAGAAATCTGTCCATACGAACCATTTAAATCTATGAAACAGATATAAAGGCATCAGAGGTATAAGTAACCAATATTGCTTGCACGTACATTGCTTACCATCTGACCTTTCATTATGCATATTTGAACATATAGTCCGGCAGATTGGCGAAAAAATTGTGGGTTTGATGATAAAAACACCAAATTTGGCATGAAAGTAGTTCTGGGTGTTTCAAAAAAACTATTAGCTTTGGACCCACCTTGCAATTTTAATATGGCGGCTTTTTCCAAGATGGCCGCCATAAAATATCAAAATCAGAATATATCACTTATATAAGGTCAGCTTCAAGGCCAAATTTGGCATGACAGTAGTGCGGGTGTTTCAAAATATATAAGCTATGGACCCACCTTGCAATTTCAATATGGCGGTTTTTTCCAAGATGGCCGCCATAAGATATCAAAATCAACACATATACCTTATATAAGGTTACAAAGTGTTATGTTTTGACGTACCATCAGTAACACTAAGTGTCTTATGATACCAAGTGTATGCCACATTTTTATACTTAAGCCAAACAACATCAAAAGATTTCTGAAGAAAGTATAGAAAATCGTAACTACGGGACATAGTAATAATCTGAACAAAATTGCAGTAATCTGAGGCTTGGCATGCCATTAGCAAGGCAGTTGCTTACTTCTTCTGTTAAATGAATATTATGGTGATGCAGTTAAACAGGCAACCGCAACAATCTGCTTGTATGACAACGATACGTGAATAAACTGCGCATACAGATAGTTCAAAAAGACATGATGTACGCAAAAGTCTTTCCCACAGTCATCAAAAACATTACTTGATTATCATTAGGGCAAATATTCAGATGCACTCGAATGATTCCATTGAGACAAATCCGACGCTATCCATTTCGAAGTTACTTCTGTTTTATTCTTCTATAATACAACATTCAACTCAACTGGAACCATCTCTTAATGTAAATGACCCTTCTACTGGATGCCAGGACCAGTAAAGGAGGTACTAAATGACAAAATGTACAGTTTACATTGGTCGTTTATGCATGATCCAATTATCCATTTATCTACAGTGACTGTACTAGAAGATTCAATCTATGAAACACACTACACGAAATCCCGGATTTGAAGAGGTATGCAAATGTTATGTAAATGTATTCAAAGACCGACATGCATTTACATATATTTACAAACCGCTGCATTTAGTTTATCTTGTCTTTACATGTAGTAAATATCAATATTTCTTGTGCTATACCCTCCTATGGGCGGTTATGAGAGACCGCGGTTTATAAAATATATTAACACCTAATCAAACCATTTTAAAGTTAAGAATTTGCATATATTTATGACAATCTCAAAACTTTTGCAAACTTATGTATTTGTATACCTCTGCAAATGGAAATCTTTGTCATGTATTTTTCTATGATGTAAATTTATCCGCAAATGTGTTTCTTTGTCTAGGTAGCAAGACATCATCATTCAAATAATTTTATAGGGGTTATAAAGTGTAAGGTGCATCTACATTTGCCTGGTATGTAAACCAATTCAAAACGAGAACTTTATAGAGGGGTGTATAGCATCATTTCCTTTAATCTGCAGAGACCTGTCAAATGTATTGTAAAGGAATATTTTTGTTAGTCTCTATAGTCGGCTGAAATGTATGTCAAATCAGAACATATCAAAAGCCTTTGAACATACTCCTACATGTATGGTTAATACATAGATTTGCAGACAATTTGTTTAATTAAGAAATGTGGTCAAATGATAATATCAATGACATGTGTAAATATATTGGGCATATGTAACTTTGAATACATATGTAAAGAAATGATAAAGAAAGATATTTCAGTCAGCTAGAAATGTATGTGTAAATATATTGGGCATATGTAAATTTGAATATGTATGCAAAGATCTTATAAAGAAAGATATTCAAGACAGCTAGAAATGTATGGTAAATAGTTATATTTGCTTTTATTTTGCTGATATATTTGAAAGGTGCAGATTATATGGACAAATATTGCCATAGCTTTACTGGTCAAGCTATGATATGACAAATATAGCTGCTTTGGGATTGGTTTTGGCATATTGGTAATATCATTTATTATACATGTATTTTAATAATTTCGTTTTAATAAAAAAAAATCGGGTCTACAAAATCGGTTCTTGATCTGTTTCTCTGTTTGATGTACTGCGTGAATTTCTTTATCCATAAAATCTTCTATTCTCGGGAAGTTATGATGGTTCATCCGCATAGCATTAAACGATCGTTTCCTTTGAGTATCTCTTTGAAACTTCTGGAATTGCACGAGTCATAATTCACTCTGTTTATAAAACATAGAATTTATTTTTTTAAAAAGAGAAATATATTACAATATGTACAAGTGTGGACACAGATCAGTGTGGATAATATGTTTGGATGTTTGACAGTGTTTTCTGACAAAAATAGTTCTCTGGTTTTCCCCATAGGGTTCTAAGTTGAACTGTTGTGCCCAGTGACAGCCAACCTGTACCAAACACTGAAAATAGCAGTCTTATATTCAATATTGCGTTTTACTGTTCAATATATATAAGAAGATATGTTACGAGTGCCAATGAGACAACTCTCCATCCAAGTCACACTTTGTAAAAGTAAACCATTATCATGTCAATCAAGACTGTCATGTAGGAGACACTACATTAAATCAGTGCTGACCGATCATAGATTTTATTTAGCTAGACATTGCTTTTAATATCAAATCTACATATTGGCCAACGTGCTATGATTGCTTCCTGTATATAATATGTACATTCCTGTATATAAATTTTGTTTCATATGCAAAGTTACATTGGAGGATTTCCTTTCAATATTTTAACTTTGAAATAACTTCTACGTGAATACATTAACATTTTTATAAATGATCCGTTAAGGGAACACAGCTAGCTGAGAACTCCGACGCTGGAGAGAATTACGTAAAGAAGCAAAATATTTGGAAGGATTGCCAAATTATTCCAATAAAATAAGTTTAAAAATTTGATTTGGGATAGCAGCAAAAACTTAAAAATAGAGGAGGACCAAAGTAGGTGCATTTCAGCATGATGTGATTGTAGTATGCATGTAATATTTGTATGGTTCTATTAATGTTCCTTTGAGGTGGTCATTTCTTACTTGGGTTTCTCCACAAAAAAAAACTAAACATTTGTTCAGGATCTTCCCAGTATCATTAGTAAAAGTTTTTGTTCAAATATGGAAATTAAAGATATTATTATGGTTTGATAGTAACGATAATATACCAGATATGGCAGATTCCAATACAGATGCTCATAACTCATACAAACTGATTAAAATTCTTTTAGATACATGTATAAACGGGATTGAAGGACAAAAGGATAAAAAATATAATTTATACTTGGGAACATTACCGGTATGTATAAGTGAAAGATCTTTTACACTCAGGACTCATCAGCAGGCAGTACAGATGTTAAAAAAAGTGTTACAAAACCACCTACATGTAGCATCATACTTTTATTAGCAGGACTATCATTGTTTGGTAAAATTATGCTTTTTTTTATTTGGCTTATGGACAAAAAAATGTTTGGCTCAAGTGCAAATGAAATGATTTAATCTCCCGATAAATGGGAACATTGAATGGATGGTACAACTCCTTTTGCTGACAGTTTTAATCATATTACCTTGCAGCAGATCATGTGCAGATGTGAGTTGTCTGTCAAATCTTCATTTCACAAAGAATGCATTTGCATAACAATGAACTGAGCTCAAAGCAAAGCACTTTAATAATACACTTGGACAAAAAGCTCAATCCAGTGATATACTTTGTAACAGAGGACTGTCATGAACATTCACCCTTCCAATAACCACCAACATGCCAAACATGGATCAGAAGTCCTGGAAAAGACATGTTTTTTTATTTATATTATATGTACATATACATATTCCAGTTGAAACATACAAAGTTGTGGTAAAAACATTCAGTTTCTAGCAAGTAGTTAATGCACTAATATAATAATATTTGCCGAGTTGCCCTCTTTTTGAAATAAGATCATATTTCCACATAATCATTGTAAATAGGTGACCAAACATTAAAACTATAAAAAGTTATCAGTCTAATCTATCAATGTCTATTTACCATCACAACTGAATCAATATATACATGTATAAGACTCTGATTGACATCCAGTCTTTAACCAACCCAATCCTGAAGTCGACATTCAAATTTGACATCACAATAAAAATAAAATTTCAAATCTACATGTTATTGTATGACCAATTATATATCCCTAAAATATACATCTTTTTTGTTGTTCTCAAATTAATGTCACAATAGTATTGGCTTTTGTAATTGATGTTTTTTAGACTATATATATATAGCTAGCCACAATGAAATCCAAGTTTTATCAAATGTTAGGTTGAACCCAATGCTAAAAAAAGTTGTGAAAAATATAATATTTTAAGTCTTGCAAATACATGTAATAATACATTTCAGCAATCGGCTGTTCTTTTAGTTTTGTATTTTGTCTATTGCTTGAGATTGTGTATTAACCTATAGAATTGTTTCACATGTAAATTAATAATAATCCTCGTGGCATTTATTTAAATGAAGGATGAACTTGTTACACCAGAATATTAATAGGTCTTATTGTTATTTTCTGATGTTTGGCCTTTTGATTTTAAGCTGTAACATGCCAATAGACCATGAAAACCATGACTAAGGTGGTTGACCAACTAATCCCCCTTGACCAGATGTTGTTATTCTGATACATGTACAACACACCACATATTATTGATTTACCAGTACTGGTTCACCACAAACTGAACTAATCAGATTTAGCATTTATAATATAACAGAGCTCCACACAAGAATTCACAAATTGGGGTTTTTACCAATTAATGTAATGAGTGAAAGTTTTTTTTCAATTGCATTATTAACTCCAATTCACCCTTCAAGCAAATATCAAATTGGGTTTTTCACCACCAAACTCTTTAATGTATTGGGTTTTTCCATCATCACTATATTGAATTTAGGCATGTTACAAAAAAATGTATAATGAAGTTATATCAAACCAAGATGTCAATCCTTGATTCAAATATGTTTCTTCCTATATATATATATATGTATATGTGATGGCTGTTTTATTTGATTGTCCTTGATGGGCAACTGTTCTTTAATTTGAGTCTCGTTTGTTTTAACTGTTCAGCCAGTTTTGTATTTTCTCTCAAAAGGTTTTAGATTTTTAAGTAGTACTTGTGAACATTGGATCCTGTTAGACAGTCTTGCCAGTCCTTTCAATTTTTTGCCAGACCTACTTTAAAAATAACAAATGGAGAATGTGTCCCCATGGACACAGATGATGCCCCCGCTGCATACAACATTATAAAGGAATATAACTCCAGAACGATAAAAGTGACGCTACCCAGCATAGGGGCATAACTCAATAATGGTTACAGTGACCCCACCAAAATTACAACATGATCTGTATTTTGTAGAAATAAGCATTATGTATAAGTTTGATAACATTTGGTTGAGGCTAACTTAGGTTAGAGAACAGAAACTAAATATTTTGCAATTTTTCCATTTATAAAGGGGAAGAACTCTAGATCAGTTAAAGTGACGACATCAAAATTAAAACTTGATCTGTGTTTTGTGGTAATAAGCATTGTGTATAAGTTTGATAACATTTGGTTTAGAATAATTTAAGTTAGAGAACGGAAACAAAAATTTTTGTAATTTTTCCATTTATAAAGGGGCATAACTCTAGAACGGATAGAGTGACGCTACCAAAATTCTAAATTGATCTGTATTTTGTGGTAATAAGCATTGTGTAAAGTTTGATAACATTTGTATGAGGCAAGCTCAAGTTAGAGAATGGAACCTAAAAATTTTGCAATTTTCCCATTTATAAAGGGGCAGAACTCTTGATCAGTTAAAGTGACGCCATCAAAGTTAAAACTTGATCTGTGCTTTGTGGTAATAAGCATTGTGCATAAGTTTGATAACATTAGGTTGAGGCAAACTAATGTTAGAGAACGGAAACAAAAACATTAGCAATTTTTCAATTTGTAAAGGGGCATAAGTCTAGAACGGTAAAAGTGACGCCACCAAAATTCAAACTTGATCTGTGTTTTGTGGTAATAAGCATTGTGTATAAGTTTGATAACATTTGGTTGAGGCAAACTTAAGTTAAGTTAGAGAACAGAAACTAATTTTTGGGACGTACGTACGTACAGACAGACAAGGGTAAAACTTAATGCCCCCTCTTCTATGGCAGGGGCATAAAAAAAGCTTTATTACACGAATCATTTTGGTGAATTAAATTCTTATAATTGATAATCAGCACTTCTGTCATTAGAGAAATGTTATTAAGGACCTTTTAGAACAAACATTATTTCTAGTTTATCTTGAAGATCACAAAGACACTTCATGATCAGATCTTTAACAGTGCAGTGATACAGGCGGTCCCCTCTATCCAGTAAATGACGTCATAAAGGCATGTAAATTTTTCAGCATACATAACGTTAAATCTAAAGAGGTCTATCTATATATAAGAAAGAGTTCCTCACCTACAATTGCAGCTGTCAGTGTTAATGTGTAATGATGACTGCCAACAAATTTATAAGTCAATTCGTTAGTGAATTTACAAATCACGATTTAAAACAGTGGACATGACTAAGCATTCATAAAACTAAAAAGCAAGACATTTTGGCTTCATATGGAGTATTTTAGTATTCATAATTATAAAAAGGACAGGTTTTGGGATCAACATCTCGTTTCTGAGTGTTACAAACATAATACTCCTTACTTTGGACCACACCATGTGCATTTTAAAAATACATGTAGTTTATAGTATACATACTGTCACAGCTGAGGACCACCTCCGGGTGCGGGATTTTCTCGCTGCATTGAAGACCCATTGGTAGCCTTCGGCTGTTGTCTGCTATTTGGTCGGGTTGTTGTCTCTTTGACATATTCCCCATTTCCATTCTCAATTTTATGTACATGTTCATTCGCTGTTTTGCCAGACAAGCTGGGGCCGTGGCCTGGGAAGTAAGAGTAATCTCGGACTAGTACATTTTGTTATACTAATACGAAGGGAAAAAGCATTACAGAAATTACATGCAACCATATATATGTATTTTAACCAAAAAATTTCACTGCATGTATTTTTTTTTCAAGTATTGAACATGTTTATTGAAATCATATTTTGAATGTGTTGCTTCGTGCAGACTATAGTACAGCTATTTTACATACATGTATATATATGGATGATGATTATGTATAGTCTGTTGAATAAGTTTCATGGGCATTTTAGTTCAAGGCAAAAATTTGGTTAGACAAATAGGTGGAATCCAGTATATTTTGCAAAATCTGTAAAAATACTCCAAAATTTAGAATGATAACGAAATTTTCGAGACGTGTTTGTTTCGACATTTGTTTACAAATAATAATGTCTCGTGTTAGATTATACAATGATGTCAAGATTCATTCCGCCATCCGAGTTTAAGTGAGCATACAAATTCTTAAGGATGAAATTTGAAAAAAAGGCAGGACAGGAGTTTTGATTAAAACAAAAGGCAGGATGAGTAACTTGGCAAAAAAAAAAAAGGAAGGATGACAATTTATGTAAAAAGAGTCAGGATAAACTAACGAAAAAAAAAAGGCAGGACCGAAAAGAGTGAAAAATAAAAAGGCAGGACAGAGATTACAACTAAAATAAAATATCACAAAAAAAATCACAACTACGTGTACATGTATTTAACTACTGAACAGGGTTGCATTCAATTTAGTAGCAGCTGCTACAAAGATTTTTTTTTACTACTAAACATGTAGCTAGCAGGGTTCTCACTAAGGCGTCCACGAGTCCTGGACTCAGGAAAATCTGTCTGGACTCACCAATTTCAAAACTGGCGAGTCCAAAGATTCATCAAAAATCCTTAGTGAGAACCCTGGCTAGCCTAGCTGCTATCATGACTTTATCTATTTAGCAGCTAGGCTAGCTACACGTTCAGTAGTCAAAAATCTACGTAGCCCTATAAAGCTGCTACGATATCAGTGGTGGATCCAGAAATTTTCATAAGTGGGGGCCCGCTCCGGTCATGCTTCAGTGATTCCCTATATAATCAACCCCCTGCCCCACCCCCCACCCCCTAAATCCGCCTCTGGATATAGCGGAATGCAACCCTGGAACACTAACACTAGTATGGTACTATGAATCTATGACTTCTGTTCTTAAACACCTACTAACACACACAGAAATATCATCAAATAGTGTAATGTAAGATTGATTGCACTTTGTATGAGGGGGTCGGACCTTTATCGGGACTCCGGGATCGGGTGTTTTTAATTTCGGGATTGATCCTTTCGGGATCTGGGAATTCTTTTTTCGAATTTCGGAATGTCGGGATTTAAATTTCTTTAAATTCGGGATCAAGACCCCTCCATACTATCACGTGATCACGCACTGCACTGACGACACAAACTACACAATTACTGAAATTACACAATTAACACATACATAACCCATTTACCTTGCAGACATGCAAAGGGTTTGTTAACAAAAATATTGCATGTACAGTTAATGAAGAAATTTTTTCATCAAATAGATCAGATTTTCACCCATGACACAAATAGACTGGGTTGACATTTCTGTCAAAAAAAGTGTCATCGGGAATAATTGATAAATGGGATTAAATTGACAGTCAAGAAGATCAAGAGAACCATATCTGGAGAACCTTAACAATAATAAGTAATACTTACCACAATTGCTGATACCAAAGGCTTTTTTCTATTGGAAATATCAAAAACATGATAAAATAGTTTTAATTTTGCAGGTTATTTTCTTGTTTTGGCGCGAAATATTCTTACTCCTATTGCTAGACGTAACAAAATTTGTAAAGCATTAAATTTAACTATAGCTCAGCGGAAATAAAAGTTAATATACAGAAGCATGAAAAAATATTAATGATAAAATGTGTATATATTTTTGTAAAAGATTAGAATTTTACTTTACCAATATACTTCACTTAGAATTACATTTGAGCGCAAGAACATCTCTGTTTGTGGATCGGTTGAATCCAGGGGTCGAAGTTCAACATATTAACGGAAATTTTTGTGTATTTACGGAAAATTTTGTGTGTGCTTTGCATCGAGGCTTGCGTTGCTTTACATCGAGGCCACAGCAGTTCAACCAATCGAGGAATATTAAGTTGGGACATACCTCTATTTTTACTGCAGGTTTTGGCATATTTAAAACGGAATTATAGCAATATGAAATGCTGTTAGTAGATACAAAACAGAAAATGATAAACACTTTTAGCAAAAGATGAATTGGATCGGGGTTCTGTGTATTCATATTATTTGTACAACTCTCCTTACTCTTGGGAAGCGTGTTCTTTGCAGATTCTTTGCATCGAGGCTTGCGTTGCTTTACATCGAGGCCACAGTAGTTCAACCAATCGGGGAATGTTTATTTGGGGTATGTGACCTATTTTAACGGCAGATTTTAGAATATTTTAATCGAAATTATAGAAAAAAAGAATGTTGTTAGTACATACAAAACAGAAAATGATGAATAAGTTTAGCAAAAGATAAATTGGATCGGGGTTCTGTGTATTCACATTATTTGTACAACTCTCCTTACTGATGCCATATTTTGGAATTTCTGTGACCTAAATGGTTCGCGAAAATTAATATTTTTATATATAGTATATAGCAATTATATGTTACTGCAGAGACATATATACTACATATATATATGTCTCTGGTTACTGGTAGAAATAATACACATATACAAATTAAGCATAAACAATACTAGATATGCGGCCTCAGTATCAAAATTTAAAATCGGTAGCATTCGGAAGGTTATCGAGCGATTTATCAAGTTTTTATAAAAAGCCCAAGTTTCTGAAATAGTCTAGAAATATTTCTTCATCGGTAGATTAGTTGCCACATAATATTTGACACAAAACACATCTTGAGAGAATGTTTTTTTTTAAAGAATCGGCTAGTTTGCACACATATATAAACGTTAAATCTATTGACGAATATTTGTAATATTTGTTTTCCTTATCCGTTAAGTCCAGTCACGAGATGTTGAACTCCATGTGCTTCATGAAGCGTCCTCTGCAAAAACTTTCTTGCGTGTGAGCATGGAAGTATTATATTGATATATAATACTTCCATGGTGTGAGAAAGAAAGTTGAAAATTACAAACAAAGAACCAGTGAGTCACGTGTCATAATTGACACACAATTTACCAATGAAATCAAACAAAATCGATAGATAATATCATTCCATCGACGAGATGTCGCCCTTCCTCCGATCAACGGGGTTTATTAGCAGTTAAGTGTGACAATTATCACCTTTTACAGAAAGATCTGGTCCGAAAAGATCAATAGAAGACAACCGCTAGTATCAATATCCATCAATATAATAAGGCACAAATAGTTATCATTTCTTTATGATTTATAAATTGTCTTAAAACAATGCTACCGTTGTCATTTGATTGTGTTGTTTTTAAATACTTAATACTAAAATAAGTTATCGAACTATCAGTCATTCGATATCTCATTTACCGCCTATTTTATCATAAAAATGTACAGCTTTCATATGTACTTTGACAGGAATGGTTTGTTTTTTTTCTATCATGATCAGTTTAATTATTTGTTTTTGTTTTTTTTTTTGCAATAATTGCATTTAACATATACTTTGCACACATTTCAATTGAAATAACATTGAAACAAGATTGAAGGTTATATAAGTCACAAAATTGATGTGACGAAGTAAGTTTGATTTAACATAATTCAAGAAGATTTGTAAACGACAAATACATATTACACTAATGTTGATAGGGGCTCGTATCATGGAAAAACTATCTTTAAAAAATATATTAAGGCAATTGTACCCTGTACAACAAGACGAAGTCTAAACTTATAGTTTTAGCGGAAATGTATATGATTCGTGTTTGAATAATGGAATATCTTACACTTCTTTCTTATACATATTTTACGCAAAGTCTTAAAATAACTACATGTATCATTTGTCCTTTAACAGCCGAGTCTAAAACATGTATCATTGTACTTGCTTTCCACACAGGCGGAAAATAAGGAAAGAGGGGCAACATACATAAACTACCGTTATTGTTAAATCGCATTGATAAGTGTTTAAAACTCTAAATATGTTGAAATATTAAAGAATATTTTCCAATAAAAAAAAAAGATAAAACAAAAAAGGTGACAAGCCCCTGTGTCTATTTATATATCTAGGCACATTTCTGATTTTACAATCTTTAACTCGCATCATGCTTATCGTTGAAGCTGTTAATATCAATTCCTTTGGTCCCTGGCGGATTAAAGTATTCGTCCCATTGGCTACCATACGACATCTTTTATTTTACATACAACTCCTCCGTTCACGATGTTGTAATACCTATGCAGGTTGAACTTCAATGTAAAGGTTTATCTATTGAAGTTTTAGGTCTTTTGGTACCAAACTTGACCTTAAAAATTTAATTAATTTGTAATTAGTTAATTATGCAAGTTGCAAATCTGCAAGAATCTATCAATGCAAATGCCTATATATTCAAATGACTATTCAAATTGTGAGGTTAGTTCATAAATTCATAGTCATTGTAAAAAATGCTTCAAAAATAAAAAAATCACAGGTGGCTCAAATGTAAAAAGAACTGTTAAAGTGAATTGCTTTTGGCAAGAGACGCACACTCATTTCATGATTGTATCTACTATATATATATATATAATCAATGCACATAAGTTATGGACTAGTACTGTACCCGTATTAACTAGCATTTGGGGTCGCAGGTCATAGTCCAGGTACTAGCAACAGTGATTTTTTTTTATTGTATTTTTTTGTGTTTTTTTTTGGGGGGGGGGGGGGGGGGGGAGGGGAGGGGTATGTGAAATACTGCCGCTTTTTCCTGTGATGCATTTACTTGTTAAGTTTGGTGAACTTAGGTTCTAGTTTGTTAGGAAAACAGTTATGCGCTGGAAAAAACTGCAGTTGCTATTTTCATTAACTAAGATAAAGATTGGGGTGCCCCTGACCACTCTTACAATTTTCTGTAAAGTTTTCAGTAAAAAAAAGAATGTTGACACATATCATATGCTATAAGAATTCAAAGACGATTCAAGTAGATTAAATAAAAATTAACCGAGCGTTCCGAGAAGGGTAAAGAGTACTCTAAGGATTGCAAGCGCAACATAAGTTTAAAGGCTGTCAATCCATCTAAATTTGCTACTAGATACACTCTTAGCAGATGAGATTAATCTTTAGCACTAAGATTGCGCCAAAACTAATTTATGACAGACTAAGTGCTTCGTTTTTATCAAGCAAGTTTCATTAACCATTTACACAAAAAAATAAGTGTGAACGTTTACAACACAAAGACACAAGTACAGAAATGAAAAATGCTACCCAAGACGTCAGAGTAGAGAGGAGACATGCAACAACGCCGGCGGATGAATACCATGAACGAAATGGTCCACAAAATCAAAATATAACCGAAGTACGTAACTTTTAGGCAGTGGCTATTCGTCCGGATAGCGGACAAATACGCAAAATGTCTATTCGTCCGGCTTGCCGGACGAATAGCATGTTTACGATATTTTGCTATCTGTCCGGCCAAAAAATATAATGATGAAGATATAACATCGTGTGTTGAAGAAGATAAGTAAAGGCTGAATAGTTCTGAAAGATATTGTCTAACATCGTTTTATGAAAAAGAACTAATTGAAAAACCTAGGTGATTGATTTGATCACCGATCGGACTTTTATATTGATATTTATACACTCAGCTCGAAGTTTTAGTTAATGCTCATGCTAATTTTCTGAATATGCATGTAAAAGTTACCAATGGAATTAAACATGACATACTCTATCGAAATTAAACGGCGTTATTGTCAAAAATTGGTCTTTGCAATAGCGGTAGCTTAGTGTCAAAATAAAATTACACAGATCAACGGAATCTAAAAATGTGTCAGTATGGCAGGAAAAGAGAATTACGTTTTGTATATATCTAAATCTCGGTTGCTCGTTTATTCGTTTATCTCACAAAATATGGCTTGTGCATGCATATGCGTTATTGTCGCAATTGCAAGATACAAACCAGAGTGTAAATGCATTATCTTCAAAATATACAGCTTAATTGTTATAAAATCTTTGTCTTTTATGGGAATGGTTACCTCAAATACCTCTCCCATTATATCCGCTTGTGTAATTTATGCAAATGAAGATATGGATAAACATTGAGCGCTCACAAACATGTTTAACTTCGCCACATTCTTCATGTGCCTGTCCTAAGTCAGGAGTCTGTTGTTCAGTGGTTGTCGTTAGTTCAGGTCTGCTTCATATTTTTTCAGTCGATGTCTCATATAGCCAACCATAATGTCTGGGTTGTTCTCTTTGTTGAAGGCTGAACGGTTGCCAATAATTGCTGACATTTACTTCAGAACTTTGGTGGATAGTTGTCCCATTGGCAATCATACCACATCTCCTTATTTTTCTATAGAGCTTGAAAAGAATTGAAAGCAAGTTGAGCATGACAACATGGGACACTGTCTGACTATAGACTATAGAGAATATAAACACGTCATGAGATTTTTTGGCAGTTTAACCCCTTCCTGTTCATAACCATTTACTGCTTTATATTCGAAACTTTTCCTCATAAACAGAGATTTCTGGTTGGTGCTTTTTTAGCAATGCCATCTTTTTACTTTTGTATGTTTACGTTTCTAGACGTTTTTAATCAATTTTTCTCATAGTTGTTCTCATGAAACGTTCAGTGCTTGGGCCAAATTTGTTTTTATCTTTAGACAGACTTATTATATTTGACAAGATGATGTATACCAGTAACCATGTATGACATATCATAATTATCTTGACCAAAGACCGCAAGATCAAAATATTTGATTTGTGTAGGTAAGGATTTTTATATTGAGACGTTACAAATTCTAGGTGTAGGCTTTTGATATTTGTCACATGGATGCTACAACTCAACACGATGTAATAACATATTTTCAGCATATTATATAAAACATACATGTATATATGAAAATCTATTAAATGGCCAACAGGAGGTGGGTGTCTGAAAATTTTAAAATGAGGTCAAGGACAATGGACAGAAATTTACCAACATAAGGCATCTGTATGCAGGATATGAAATGAGGTATTAAAGTCTTATACCTTCTGAAATATACAGCTTAAAACAAACAGTTTAAGCTGTTGCCATTAGATGAGCATCATTTTGTCTCACATTATGTGACTCTACACATGCAAGGCAATACAAACATCCAAAAGAAGGATTTTGACAGTTTGGTCCAGATTGGCTCAGTGTACATTCACAATGCACAGGACCTATTAATTATGCTTTATACAGTCACTGACCATATAAAGCTTTGTTTTTGGTGTTGATAATGTGCAAACTAGGAAAAAATGAGGATCATGGACAGACAGATGGATGTTGTCTCATTTACAATTATACCACATCTCCTTATTTTTATGGTCCATTCCTCCTATTCCCACTTTTTATAAATCTGGTAAGAAAAGTTAAAGTTTCATGTGGGAATAGGGGGAAAACTTGTGCAAACAAAGGATTATACTGTTAAAACATGGTTTAATCAACTTTTAATTGACAACTGTTTTTAGGACAGGTAATATGTTATTTTTGTATGTGTATGAATTCTGTGTTTTTAATTAAGATAAATATCGGAAAGAAATGGAAACAGATATAAGTAAATTATTTTATTTCTTTTATAACACAAATTCAAGCAAGCATTATAATATGAAGCAAACAATACAACAACATTAAAACAAATCACACATTGTAGCACACACATTAGAAATTCACTGTATATAAGTCTATTAAAGTTTATTAATTTATTCAACGTGAAGAAGGTGGGAGACTGCATCACAAAACTGTACTGTTGTGACTTCCTGGTTGCGGTGTCTAACCTTAAGCTCTTTTAATCTGTTGTTGATTTCGACATACTTTCGATTTTGGGCCACTCTCTTCCCACCGGCTGCATACTGGATCATGGACAGGGCGTTGAAAGCTTCCTCATGTTTCAGTAATTCTATGAGTTTAAAGATGTTTGGATGTGGGTGCTGGACATGGTTCTTCAGCTTGCTGTGCCATCCCTCCAGATGATTTGTAGTCCTCGGTCCCTGTGTTGTGTAATGGTTCCAAAGGTGACTGTTCTGTTCGACCCAGTATGTTGTTACATAGTCTGTAAAGGGCGTGTAGTTGATGTTAGTATCAATCTGATCTATGTCTGTTAGGGCATTAAACCACACGTCTTCGCCCTCAGCAGTGATACAAGTGGAAGGACAGCGGCATGGCGTACTTGTTGATGAATGTTGTTGTCTTCCTTGTATGGATCATGAAGACCTTTTTCTTGTGCTATTCTCCAGATGCATTGTGTGTAGGGGAAAAACAGCCTTTTGCGTTGATGCCGGGAAATACAGAATAATTCAGGGGCGGAACCAGCCATTTTTAAAAGGGGGGTTCCAACCATATGTCCCCATTCAAAAGCATTGATCGTCAAACAAAAGAGGGGTTCCAACTCCCGGACCCCCCTTTTGGATCCTCCACTGAATATGCTGCATTTTGATGGCGACTTCATAGTAGTTGGTGTTGGTGGCATACATCTTTGAGTAAAGTCAGGAACCTTGTGTATACTAGTTAGCTCTTGGCTGGAAGTAAACTGTGTACCAGTGGATACATTGCGCCGTCAACCATTGCGTGAAATGTGTAAAGTTGGAAGAATAGGTTCGAACAGGAGTAAAATGTACCATCACCATATATGATATCTGGAGCTGCTAAGTGTGTTAGATTCTTTTGAGTACTGAAGATTAACATATGTTCTTTACAAGTTCTTGTGTGTCGTCGTTCCAGTCGTCGTTTCTGAGTTTTATTAATTCTTCTTCGTAAATGGTTGGAATTGGTGTCAGCTCATCTGTGCAGCGAACTTTCATTCCCTGGATGACATCGTCTACCTTCAGCTGCATGTGGTCAGACCCATAGTTGTGGTTTGCTGAGACTTTGTTCGATATGTTGTTCAGAGTATTGATGGTGACAGGACAGTTTGCAGTGGAACACGTCTAGTAAGTTCTTTGGCCCTTTTTGTTCTTAGCCCGGAACTTAAACCCACTGTGTACAAGTTTTCGTTCCCAAGTCTGTTTGTAACGGTCTTTACTTGTAGTTGTGCATTAGCCATTGTAACAGATTAATGACATGACTGGAGAAGGACCACAATTTATATCAAAGTTTTAGCTTGGAGCTCATAAAGATTGGTGTTCTCAGCTGAGTTAGTATTTGTCAGCTAAGTTCTTAGGTTGCAAAAATTGTTCTGATTGCTGTCCGTTTATTATTCATGCTTAAAAGTAAAGTGAAGTTTTCATCCATTATTTCGTAATATTATTGTTAGAGTATACTTTAATTTCACATCTTAAGATTATATTTTGTTATAATATTATTTATCATCAATTCATTTGTTCGGATGACAATTTTTTAAGTTTACAAATTCAATGATTTTTTAATCATACTTCTATTTATCTGACTTATTCTTTATTGTTAAGTATTTCTTTGAAAGCATATTACAAATAAACAGTGTATTAAATCATTTTTTTTTAGAATAATATTATACGGGTAAATCTAAGGTGAATTTTTAATTAACCTTGATTGTTATAAAAACAAATTATTTATCAAAACATCTATTGTTATTTGCATGTGGGAATAGAAGGAATAGTGATTTTTAAAAAGTGGGAATAGGAGGAAGACACCATTTTTATATAGATGGACAGAGTGATTCCTATAATACGATCCAAAAGCTTTACTTGAAGAGGGCAATCATAACAATTTATTTCAAGACATGTAAATGTATTTTATATATAGTAGTTAAATTC
This sequence comes from Mytilus californianus, assembly GCF_021869535.1. Taxonomy (NCBI): domain Eukaryota; kingdom Metazoa; phylum Mollusca; class Bivalvia; order Mytilida; family Mytilidae; genus Mytilus; species Mytilus californianus. The sequence continues at coordinate 49,311,607 of NW_026262679.1, read as the reverse complement.
AAAGAAAATCAAAATACTATCAACACAATTAACATCAAATATCATATTAAACAATCATATTTTATAAATAGCAATATTATATATAGTACATACATGTATATAAGAACAAATAATGATAAGAAGTGATCTAAATACAAATACATAAAAAACTGGAAAGCTCTAAGGGGCCACAATGTTTTAAATCATTGAGAAAAAACTTGTCAATTTTATTGAAAAAGAAGCTATACAATTATGGCGATACATACTTAATTGGGAAAAAATACAAAGATCCATTGTCATGACAAGCGTCTGCACAAATATTTGTTTTTAAAAAGACAAAATATGTATCATAATATATAAGACAGGCTTTACTAACTCTGAATTACAAATGACATTTTCAAGTAGTATTCCTTGTTCTTTGCTTTATCAAATACACATACAATTGTCTTAACTGAATTGATAACCTTTAAGCAAAAAATGGCAAAAATAATGAGGAACAATATGATAAATACTATTGGACATAATGTTGGAAGGGAAAGTTGTAGCAGGTATCATCTTTCAAACTTTGATGACAAACTCTTTACTTATTGATTTGCTTACATCTTTTACAATACCAATGTTTAGCTTTTGGAACAGTTTTCAAAAATACACATGGCAAGTGGTTCCATCCTAGACAGGACGAGCACTTAACAACATTAGTTTTCAAATTCAAATCTATAGTGCATGAACTACATTTGTGAAATGAGTTTTCTTTATTTCTCATAACTACCCTCATCACATCAATCATTGCTTCTTTTGTAAAAAGCTTTTCAACAATTAAAAGGTCTACACTGTCATCAATAAGAGCACTTGAAAAAGCAAGTTCCTGGACTTCATTTTGAAATACTTTTTCTTTATCATCAAAAAATGTTCTTCCTTTTTCATCTCCAAGAATCCACTGTAATATTGCTGTAAGAGGAAAAAAAAACCATGTAACATTTTTGTTTTTAAATGTCATATTAAATACTTGCATATAACATTAGAATAAAACTGATACAGGAGCAGGAAATACAGAGATTATACCTGATTCAAAAATTAAATTACTGGCTTTGCATCGAATCTATTATATCTGCTATGAGAAGCGGGGAAACGAGAATGTTTTTATATACAAAAGATAATTGTTTAAAAACAGTTTCACTGTATATAATTTCAACATATTTTTAGATACACTGTAACAGTAACTGTTCTTATTTCTTCTTTAATATTTTCTAGCATGTAAACTTTTAAATTATTTGCGTTTTTCAAAGTATTAACACGTTTTCACGAATATAAACTGCATGTCTAATTACAGAATGATACTGATGTCTTTATCTGGCATATTCTTGGCTTGCGTAATTGGTATATTTGTATATTATCAATCTCTTTACAACGTCTGGATATTATAATACACAATTAGCGTTATCAGATCAATTTTGGTAATTAACACATACGGTTTTCCTTTTAAGGTACCCTGTAGTGCTAAAAGATGAACCATTTCACAGTCAGGAAAATCCCTTCATTTACATACAAGTGACACATTTACCACCTATTAAGGGATAGTTGATTCATGCTCTTTCTTTATTGTATTATTAGACATTTTCAATTGTAAACATAAACATTCTGATAAAATACATGTATGTGCATACTTGTGTATTTTCAAATTATAGGATCATGGAAAACACACGCCTTGGCTCAAGTTATATTGAAATAATTAATTTGTATTCTCTTGTTTAAAATGAAAAAAGATCACAAATAAGCAGAAGCTAAACTAACTTTTTTCTAAGTCCACACCAAGATTGGTAGACTTAAGACGTACCGTGTTTATCGATTTGATCTGATTTATTCTAGTTTAGAGTTCATTCCTTAATGACATCGTTGTTTTCATATTTTGAAGTACAAAAGGTAAATTAAGCTGCTTACAATTTAGTACAGTGTTATTATAATAGTGAATTTCTTCCTACACCTGAGATTCATGTAGTATTTGCAACTGGACGTTTACACAAATCAATCCATCAACCCATTTATTATGTGTCTATAAGATGTAAAAAAAATATTAGTTTACTGTTACAATTCAATGTCTTAGTTAAAGTTTCCGTTCTGATACAAGCATATCGAATTGTAAACTCTGCTGTAAGGAAAGTTATGAACATTTTAAAGCATTTGTGTTTTGTTATGCAAGCAAGATCTTAAAAAAAAATCCCCATTACTGTTTTAAATATTTTCCATGGTTCTGGAGTAAAGCTTTGGAGATTTTTTTACGTGAACTTTGCTGCAAAAATTACTATAAAATATAGATTTATTTTTTCCGTAAATGCTAAATAATCGACACATCTTACAGCATTTACTATGGTCTGGATGGGGTCTTTCATATCTGTATTCTATGATAATTTAGGTCATATTTCTCTATTTTTTTTATATTTTATGTCCATTGTCATGATTATTTTCTATTCTGTATATATCCGACCCTTTTTATCTAATTTTTTGGGAGTAAATTTTTTTCTTTTTTTCTTCTTTTAGCTCTAATCACGACCCTCATTTACGTTTGTTGTGCATGCGAGATATAAACTGCAGTCTCGCAAAGCTATACCTGTGTAAATACAACTTAACAGTATAAATGTTTCATATAATAACTATGAAGTAAATAAAATGCATTTCTTTACGTACATGAAAACATCCAACAAATGTTTGCTAAAATAAGCAAATATTTGTCAGCATCTACTTTGGTTGTAAATGTTTTATAAACCGCGGTCTCTCAAAACTTTGCATATCTGTGTAAAGATATGTTGCAAATATATTTAGCAAAATAACTATAATACTTGAAAGTATTAGTAAAAAAATACATTTCTTTACAAACATGAACGATATCGACAAACGTAACTTTTGCAAATGTAACACAAACATTTGACAGCATTTACATTGGTTGTAAATGTTTTATAAACCGCGGTCTCTCAAAACTTTGCATACGTCTGTAAAGATATGTTGCAAATATCGATATTTATCAAAATATTTATGATAATGGAAAGTCAGTGATTAGTAAATAACATACACTTTTTTACATACATAAACTATATCGACAAACGTTTGCAAATATAACACAAACATTTGACAGCATTTATATTGGTTGTAAATGTTTTATAAACCGCGGTCTCTCAAAACTTTGCATACGTCTGTAAAGATATGTTGCAAATATCAATATTTATCAAAATAACTATGATAATGGAAAGTATTAGTAAATAAAAAACATGTCTATACATAAATAAACTATATCGACAAACGTTTGCAAATATAACACAAACATTTGACAGCATTTACATTGGTTGTAAATGTTTTCTAAACCGCGATCTCTCAAAACTTTGCATACGTCTATAAAGATATTTTGCAAATATCAATATTTATCAAAATAACTATGATAATGGAAAGTATTAGTAAATAAAATACATGTCTATACATAAATAAACTATATCGACAAACGTTTGCAAATATAACACAAACATTTGACAGCATTTACATTGGTTGTAAATGTTTTCTAAACCGCGGTCTCTCAAAACTTTGCATACGTCTGTAAAGATATGTTGCAAATATCGATATTTATCAAAATATTTATGATAATGGAAAGTCAGTGATAAGTAAATAAAATACACTTTTTTAAATACATAAACGATATCGACAAACGTTTGCAAATATAACACAAACATTTGACAGCATTTACATTGGTTGTAAATGTTTTCTAAACCGCGGTCTCTCAAAACTTTGCATACGTCTGTAAAGATATGTTGCAAATATCAATATTAATCAAAAATAACTATGATAATGGTAAGTATTAGTAAATAAAATACATGTCTATACATAAATAAACTATATCGACAAACGTTTGCAAATATAACACAAACATTTGACAGCATTTACTTTGGCTGTAAATGTTTTATAAACCGCGGTCTCTCAAAACTTTGCATACGTCTGTAAAGATATTTTGCAAATATCAATATTTATCAAAATAACTATGATAATGGAAAGTATTAGTAAATAAAATACATGTCTATACATAAATAAACTATATCGACAAACGTTTGCAAATATAACACAAACATTTGACAGCATTTACATTGGTTGTAAATGTTTTATAAACCGCGGTCTCTCAAAACTGTGCATACGTCTGTAGAGATATGTTGCAAATATCAATATTTATCAAAATAACTATAATATCAGAAAGTAGAAGTAAATAAAATGCATTTCTTTACATGCATGAACGATAACGAGAAACGTTTGCAAATATAACAGAAACATTTTACAGCATTTACATTGGTTGTAAATGTTTTAAAAACCGCGGTCTCTCAAAACTGCCCACACCTCTGTAAAACAGTTATGCAAATTTTTAACTTTGCATACATCTCCTAACCTGGAAAGTGCGTGCAAATCTAAGGTCTATCTTTACATATCTTTGGAATATGAATAAAGCTAGGGAAATAAAATAATTATCCTAAGCAAATCTTTGAGGACGTCCTAAATAATGCCAAAGGAATAATACATTTACATATACATTAGTAGGTCCGCAAATATATCTGGCAGAAAAGTAGTTACATTTGTCAAACATTTACATGATTGCCCAAATTGTTGTAAATCTGCCTTTTCGTGTAGTGTTCCTGATGTGCGATTCGAACGCAAATTAATGCTTTTAACAGTGTTACCATTTTGTTTACCCTTGTATTTATATTATATACTTTTTAATTCGTAGTTTATCGAGAAAATGTATACTATATATGGTATGTACTATCAACTACAAAACTTTTTTATTAGCCTTTTTGTTAATTTACTATCAAATAAAACACTTTTTTGTTGGCGTCTTTGTCAGATTTATTTGTATGTTTGTTTGAATTTTTTGGTCAGTTGTCATGTATGTTTACACACTGAGTTTTGGCTGGTGGATCCCAATTATCGTCACATTAACCTTACATGTGGGTTGCTCACTCAATTTTGTCAATATAATGGAACTGTAAAAACTGTCACACAAGTGGGAGGGTTAACTAGCTATAAAACCAGGTTTAACCCACCATTTTCTTCGGATAATGCCTGTATATATCAAGTCAGCAATATGACAGTTGTTTTTCACTTGTTCTGTTGATTGATAACGTTTGATTTTGTCAGTTTTTATGGACTTCCCCTTTTTGAATTTACTTTGGAGTTCGGTACTTTTATTATACCTTTTTCACATGCACTGCTATTATTGATGACCTATCGTGAATGCCTTCCTCGTATAACAAGTCAAACTGAATGTATGCAAATGGAACAGTTTTTTTTTTCGATGCAGAAATGTGCTATAAAGCAAGGATTTTAAGAGGAATTGCTATAGAAAGAGTTAAATTAAATTATTAAAAAAGAAGCTTATTTATCAATGTTTATATGGCTAACAAAAAACTGGTACTAAAAAGTTTGGTGTTTTCTTCTCATCCATTTCCAAAAGTGTATCTACGCAAGTGTTGATGTTCTTAATAGAAGCAATGAATGGCACAATGAAAACACTTCCTTTGATATTTTACATGCAATTTTGACATTTCTTAGCTGAACTTAGCAAGACCTGTTATTGATCAGAACAATATTTCATATTGAGGTATAAATGACTAATTATGAATTATGAAGATGTTGGTTTGATCGGCTAATTGTTCATGTCCATATCAGGCCAAGAACAAAAGACTCGTCAGTGACGCTCGAAATAAAAAAAGTCAAAAGGCCAAATAAAGTACGAAATAGAAAAGCATTGAGGACGAAAAATTCCGAAAGGTTTTAACAAATACAGCTAACTTGAGGTAATATATTCCTGGGGTAAAAGTCAACAGGAAGACACGTTAACCTACCCAGACACATTATTCTTACTCCGAGCCAACAACTCTTTGCTTTTACTGAATGACGCGTGCTTCAAGGTAAACTTTCTATGCCGTTGCTTATTTCTTATTTTATATGTCTGATCTATTACTCATGTATTATCTATATTGTAAATGTTTAATTAGCCTGGGGTCCTAGGGGGCGCAGCTAGATCGGGCCGGGATGCCAGGCTAATGTTTAATGTGCTCAGTGAGATCATCGTACCGATTTTGCCCATTATTGGTTCTCTATGGGAAATGTAACTTGTTTATCTGTCTATATAGCTATCTATAGATTAAACAATTAAATTATATATATGTAGGACTCAAATCTATGGTGGGTTCCAAATCTATGGCAGATTCCTAATCTATGGTAAATGTGACGTCATGCCATCCTAAATCTATGGCAGATTGTTTTACAATCCTAATCTATGGCAAGTTTTGAAATTTCCTAATCTATGGCGGGGTTTTGGTTGTTTTCAATCTATGGCAAATTTTGTGCAAATGGAAAACAATGCAGTACATATACGACCAATGACTTGTCTTAAACAAGTGGACATGTACGACGAGAGCATGTATATAAATATTTGTAAAATAAACATTTCATATTGGTCAACCAAATCGTGTTGGCAACCAATCAAATTCGTCTGTCCTACTAAAAAGCGCCCGGGAGCGCCCGGGAAAAGAAAAAGCGCCCGGGGAAAAGAAAAAGCGCCCGGGAAGAAAAAAAAAAAAGCGCCCGGGGAAAAGAAAAAGCGCCTGGGTAGAAAAAAAAAAGCGCCCGGGTGAATAAAATAATAATATTTTATAACAATAAATGTTTTCCTGAATAAAAAAAAAAGATCATTGCTTGTTTTGTCCTTTATATAAAGGGGGATATGTACGATGCTACATCTAAAGTGTGTAGATAGTGTTGTTGCATTTTTACATTTTAGATTTCAAAATTGTATATAAGTAAGTAAGTAAGTAAATATAAACCTAAAGGTAATGGAGTTGGAAGCGAAGTATGAGCACAGTGTTCCCGCGTTTCAACGTTATTTTAGAAGTAATACATCATCTCTGAAGAGCTATGTCTGGGAACCGACACAAAAAGACATTGTCCTAATTAACTGGAAGAACAATTCATGCAAATCCATGAATAATATTTTAAAACTATCGACAAATTGGAAAGCCGTTAAGCTCCCGGACCTTATAGACAAACTACACAAAATTGTTCAATTACAATATCGAGATATACGCCGAGCATTACATGATCAGGGGAACTATGCGTTTGCTCCTTGGGCTAAAAAACTATATTATATATTTTGGTTAGCAACCATACTATTTCAGCACTTACTATTTTTATTTGCCCCTTTTAATTACATTTAGTTCTTGAGAACAGGTTATTAATATGAACAAGCTGGTTTCTTCCATGCAGCAGTTTCAGACTGGCATTTTCCGTAGAAACTACTTAACAACGAGTGTTTTACATAGCAACCATACTATTTCAGGGAAATGAAGTATGCATTTGCATATACCACTTTCATAGTATATCAACAACAAATTATACCTACAAACAAGTTACATTTGCCTCTTGATAAGTTTTGATAGGAACTTTCATCTTAAGCTTCCTAGCAAAGTTGATTTTTGATAGCAATTTATTTTTGTTATCTCTTTATGTGTGTAGAAATCATGATTTATTTCAACATATCCAAGGTATTATTCCTTTATATAAGCTGCAGTAATTTTCCTAATGAACCAGCATACCAATGTGTGTATCTCAGGATTTTGACAGCATAATAGTATAGTAAGTGCATGTTTGCGAAAGAAGATAGGTTGTATGCATGGTTTCAGCATTGCCTTTCTTTGTATGTCTTGTATTTTTACAGATGGGTAGAGTAATTGTGGTTGTTTTTTGTACATTATTTACTGCAGTATTTTTGGAAAATTCTGTGTATTGTTTCTAAAGTAAACTCACAAAAAGGATAAGTAATTGCAAACATTCAACTTTTTCAGGTAAATAGTTTTTCCTGTTAATTCTTCAAATAATCATTATATTTTACACAAATTCTTTATAATAAATAAAGTGTCACATTTTTTTATGTTTTCAGCTGACAGCACTCTGTTGATTTTAAAAAGGAAATATTTTATCTCTGTTTCATTACATTATTTTTAAAGAAGATGTTAAAGTGTCATCCTATTCTAACCAGATTTCATTTGGTACTAAAGAAGAAAATAACAAAACCTAGAGAAAAAATATCACTTTTATTTCCAATACTTTCATTGCATCCGCCATCATATTTAATAAAATTATTATTATAATATGAATACATTGTAAGTAATGGGATATGAACTTACACAGACCCACCTTGCTTGCATATCTCTTTCTTTCTCTCACACTCTCACTTGTTCTAATTACTGAAGAAATATAGGCAAACCTTTTAAAAAAATATCATTTTAATTTCCAGTTCTCCCATTGAAATACACCGTATTTAATAAACGGAGACAACTCTCAATCAAAGACCAAACGATAATCCCTATCCAAACGATAAAAATCAATCGATAAAGGGATCCACTCTGACATCAGATTTATGCAAAATAAACAATTCACAAATATCATTTAACAAATAGACATCTATGTTAACACAATCAACACCCTTAAATGATGTACATGTAGTCTACCAAAAAATGTTCTTGTCATTTCTAGTGTAATATCTCTTTATAAAACTTGCAAAAAACATTCTTTATTTAATTCTTATGTTTCATGCATCAGAAGAGAGAGAGTTGACAAAACCACATGGATGCCATGCACCGAGGGCAAATAATGGTTTAAGATTTATTGTCATAGAATCTACCTAGTATACATATAGATATAAATGTGTCATAGTATATTTAAAAGAAAGCATAAATGTTTCAATCAATAAAAAATATAATGGGAAATATCATATGTTAAAATTTCAAGCTAATGATTAAATACAAGTTTTGTTATAAAATATAATGTTATGCAATATTATACCTGACTTAACAATGTTATGTAAAGAATAACTTTGATACAATTTCGAAACCTAGAAAGTGTTTAACATCAATGTTTTTTGTTTATGCTGGCCAATGTAGAAAAAAATATCAAACAGAAGTTCTGAAAAAGTTTACCATGAATAAAGTCATATATAGATTATAGACTGCGAAGTCTAATCTGGTATCAAGATGTAAATTAGATAAGTTATTTTGACAAAAGATGACTTTAAAATTATGTGTTATTCTTTAAATAAAACATAGAATGTTTATAACTAACTTCATATTGTATATTTCCTTACTTTTATAACATCATGAATGGATACTGTGACTAGTGCACAATTATAATAGTACCAGACAGCTAAAACAATGAAGAGTAAGGCTTATCTAAGCCTACTAAGGCAAACCTTTTTAGAATTTTAGGTTCACAATGCTTTTCAACTTTGTACTTGAGTTTAACAGAGACAGACATGTGAATTATGAATAATTTCTCTCTACCTGACACTTCCATTCTTACAATATTGAATTTTCACTTCATGGATCTATTCAAAAAATAATTATACATTTATTTTAAGTAACAGTCTTTGTAAGAATCAGGAAATTTAGAAGAATTTCCAAACATGGTTGAAAAAACCCATCGGCCTAACCCACCTTTTTTGAAGTTGTCCTCATCCTGAACTAATAAGTCTCACGTTTTTCTTCATGCCTGGTAAGTTGGGAAATATCTACAGTAATTTTTAGTTAGCTAATTTCTAGTGCATTTCAACAAAATTATATCTTGAAATAACAGAAGATGAATAGGAAACAAATTGTATATATTATACCTTCTGAAATTAAATTCATGTAACTTGAGTGTGTAATTAAAAACCATATGTTGATAGCAGCCATATTAATTTATCTTTTTTAAGACAAACAAATATCTGATGTAAAAAACCATTAGCCTAGTTACTTTGATGAATTTGATAATATAATTTTATCTTAAAAAAAAACAGAATGAGAATTCTGTTTTCATAAATTTAATTGAACTGATTCATTTACATGTGGTGAATACTTTACTCAGATGGCAAAAAAGCTTGAAATCAGTGTTTACAAATAGATCATTGTCCATACGAGCTAGGGTTAACATGTTACGAAACCATAAAAAAAAATTACAATGAGTTGAAATTTTTTTTTAAATTCATATAAGAGAGCATACTCTTCAGTTTTTTTAATGTGCTATTTCTTTGTTCTGCAACCTGTGAGTTGATCCATTTATATTGTAGGTAGTTATCTAGATTATATCCTACATGACAACCTGAAAAAAAGATGGCATTATATGTTATTTGCATGAGCATTTAATTCATTTTAAATGTAAATAAGACAAAAAAATGAATGGGTTCCATTTGAAATATATGTGCTTAGAATTATATTATACTATATCAACTTATTACCTTCCGGTCAAAGGCTTTTGAATGTATAGTCCATTCTGTTTTAATTTTGTAGATTGGTTTCGCTCTGTTTATTGTTATACTTTTTCTGAAGAACCTGGTTCTTGCATGTTCCACCCCTTTTGCATAATGTGTAATATCTAATAATATAAAGTAAAATTTTCCACTTGTTGAAATGGAGACAATATTTTATATCTGTATGTCTTTTATTTTGTTTAAATATTTCTTCTTTCCAAAACAATATTTTGCAGTAAACTATTTCATTTTTTCAGACTATGACTAATATCTCGTATGAAGGTATATCAACATACTATAATGTATTGTATAAAAAAGTGATGATAGATACATTTGACCAAATATTACAGCTCTTTTATAAAAGCATGCAAAGCAACCCTTTCATCAAATTACTTGCCAGCTTTTTTTGTTTGGATGTTTAAAGAAAAGTTGTAAAGCATTAACTTATTTCCTACAAAAATATATTATTAAGTCTTTCTATCTTCCATTTACAAGACTGATTGCTGAATTTCTGATAAACACATTTAGTGTTGAACATTTAATTTACATTCCCCCTTATTGCTTTTATGAATGACAACTTTTACAGTATTCAAATTTATTGAAACATACTTACCAACATGATTGCACCAATGAAAACGGTCAACCAAAAACCAAGAATCTTGGAAAAAAACAGGGTCTCTGTTCAGACAGTACTGATGCAGGTTGCATGCATTATCATAGATAATAAGCTTAGGAGCTGCAAATTAACCAAATAATGAAATCAGCACCCACATTATTGATATTATGTCCAGTTAATCCTTTATATAAAATTAAGTATTTTCAAAAATGACATGTCAATCTCTACTAATCAAATTCAAATGAAGTTAAATGAACCTTTTGTATATATAACGATAGTCATATTACAAATTGAACACTTTGAGGTGGCTCAATATTGATAGATCTCACCCTTCTTGTTTTTGATTACTGTGAATTGTGTTTCTTGTATTTAAGTTTTACTTTGGTACATAATTTGGAGATTGAGTGTGCATATGTCATTATATGTTATATGGTTAGTAAGTAATGCTTTTAAAGGAAGGTTTTCATATATACCTTTAAACAAAGCTCTTAATTATAGCTCTTAAACAGACTTATATATGATAACACAAAACGATCAATCTTTAGATAGCAACATATTCATATATAGCACAATCTATAACAGTACATGTAGCACATATGAATAAAGACAGAGCAACATATAAACTTAAACAAAATAAATATATAAATCACACACAGACAAAGCACATGCAATGTAAAGAGCATATGCACATGCAATAAAAATAATAATAATTAGTTATAGCTAAAGACAGCAAACTATTAAAGGTAAATCAAGTTTAAAAATAAAGAATAGTTGAATAAAGTTTAAGTAGGCTTGAATGATTAGTTCTTGATGTTAGGATTATTTATTCAATAATTCATGACAGAAGCTGAAGCAAATTATAAGTTGTCTATTGTGTTTATATCTTGCATGTACAGTATGACATTGCATTGCAATTGGAAAGATATTTTTTCTATAATATTTGAATTTGCCTCAGATTAAAAAAATTCTATTAAATATCATTAAACATATGAAGAAAATAATTACCAGTATGAAATCTAGTACGGAGAACAGTAAAAGGAATGTTGGGACTCTCTGCATCTTCCATAATCTTATAGCCATAGCAAATGCCTATATAATGAAAATGTGTAAAACTGGTATATGATAATGTAATCAAAGTATAAAAATTACCAGGTGATTAAATATCGGCAAGTAAATGTTAATGAGTTGTCTCCCATGAACCTGTTAGTAAAAATAATAATTCCATCACCATAGGATTAATGAACATAAAGGAAAATGTTAATAAGTAAAATAGTACAAGAGTTGTCTTCCATTGGAATTGAACCAACCTACAATAAATGTATTCTCCTTCAGATGAATACATTTATGTACCTGTTAGTAGTTAGTTGAAAGTCATATTTCCATCACCAGAGGATTAAATAACATAAAGGAAAATGATAATAAGTAAAATAGTACAAGAGTTGTCTCCCATTGGAATTGAACCAACCTACAGTAAATGTATTCTCCTTCAGATAAAGATTTTTTATGTACCTATTAGTAAAAATAATATGCCCATCACCAGAGGATTACATATGAAAATGTTTATCAATAAAATAGTTTAAGAGTTGTCTCCCATGTACCTGTTTAGTAAAATAATGTTCCAATCACCCATGGATTAAATAACAACAGATGAATGTTAAAGAAGAAAATAGTTGATGAGTTGTCATTCATGAACCTGTTAATAACAAATATAATTCCATCACTAGTGCATTAATTAACGACAGGTAAATGTTAATATGGTTAATAGTGCATGAATTATCTCCCATTGGAATTGAACAAACATACAATTATGATTTTTTCTGAAAACAACTTGATTAATGATATCACCATGCTATTAAAAATCATTATTTTTTCAGACACAGTTAACTTTATCTTATGATGTATAATAACCTTTAACTAGAGGCTCTCAAGAGCCTGTGTCGCTCACCTGATTCTACTTTGGTTTTGGAAATCATGTAAAAATAGATTAAAATCATAACAGATATCCTAATAATGAGTGAGGCCAAATTTGGTTTAATATTGGTCCTGTAATTTAATAAAAAATCCTGGTGGCCATCTTGAACAGTAAATCGGCAACAAAGAAACAACACTTAATCAGCACCTCATGAGAAACATTTATGCCATGTTTTGGTTTCATTCCATTCAGTGCACCTCTAGAAGAAGCATTTGTATGTATTTCCCATAGGGTCTTATGTTAAAGGAAGTCCCCCCATTGGCTGCCATCATGGATAAGTATCAGCTTCAAAGTAACAAAACTTAGTCAGCACCTCATAAGGAACATTCATGCCATGTTTGGTTTCAATCCATTCAGTATGTGGTTCTCTAAAAGAAGACATTTGTATGTATTGTCCATAGGGTCCTTTGTTTAACATTGTCCCCATCTGGCAGCCATCATGGATGAAGGATCAGCTTCAAAGTAACAACACTTGGTCAGCACCTCAAAAGGAACATGCATGCCATGCTTGGTTTCATTCCATTCAATGGCTCTCTAAAAGAAAACATTTGTACGTATTTCCCATAGGGTCCTATGTTAAACTAAGTCCTCCGCTGGCGGTCATCTTAGATTATGGATCGGCTTCATAGTAACAACACTTGGTCAGCACCTCATCAGGAACATTTATGCTATGTTTGGTTTCATTGCATTCATTGGTTCTCTAAAAGAAGACATTTGTATGTATTTCCCATAGGGTCCTATGTTAAACTAAGTCCCCCACTGGCTGCCATCTTGGATGATGGATCAGCTTCATAGTAACAACACTTGGTCAGCACCTCATAAGGAACATTCATGCTATGTTTGGTTTCATTGCATTCAGTGGTTCTCTAAAAGAAGACATTTGTATGTATTTCCCATAGGGTCCTATGCTAAACTAAGTCCCCCACTGGCTGCCATCTTGGATAATGGATCAGCTTCATAGTAACAACACTTGGTCAGCACCTCATAAGGAACATTCATGCTATGTTTGGTTTCATTGCATTTAGTGGTTCTCTAAAAGAAGACATTTGTATGTATTTCCCATAGGGTCCTATGCTAAACTAAGTCCCCCACTGGCTGCCATCTTGGATAATGGATCAGCTTCAAAGTAACAACACTTGGTCAGCACCTCATAAGGAACATTCTTGCCATGTTTGGTTTCATTGCATTCAGTGGTTCTCTAAAAGAAGACGTTTGTATGTATTTCTCATAGGGTCCCATGATAAACTAAGTCCCCTGCAGGCGGCCATCTTGGATTATGGATTGGCTTCAAAGTAACAACACTCTGTCAGCACCTCATAAGAAACATTCATGCCATGTTTGGTTTCATTCACTTCAGTGGTTCTCTAAAAGAAGACATTTGTATGTATTTCCCATAGGGTCCTATGTTAAACTAAGCCCCCTGCTGGCGGCCATCTTGGATTATGGATCAGCTTCATATTAACAACACTTGGTCAGCACCTCATAAGGAACATTCATGCCATGTTTGGTTTTATTCCATTCAGTGGTTCTCTAAAAGAAGACATTTGTATGTATTTCCCATAGGGTCCCATGTTAAACTAAGTCCCCCGCTGGCGGCCATCTTGGATTATGGATCGGCTTTAAAGTAACAACCCTCGGTCAGCACCTCATAAGGAACATTCATACCATGTTTGGTTTCATTCCATTCAGTGGTTCTCTAAAAGAAGACATTTGTATGTATTTCCCATAGGGTCCTATGTTAAACTAAGTCCCCCGCTGGCGGCCATCTTGGATTATGGATCGGCTTTAAAGTAACAACACTCGGTCAGCACCTCATAAGAAACATTCATGCCATGTTTGGTTTCATTCCATTCAGTGGTTCTCTAAAAGAAGACATTTGTATGTATTTCCCATAGGGTCCTATGTTAAACTAAGTCCCCCGCTGGCGGCCATCTTGGATGATGGATCCGCTACAAAGCAACAACACTTGGTCAGCACCTCAAAAGGAACATTCATGCCATGTTTGGTTTCATTCCATTCAGTGGTTCTCTAGAAGAAGTTCAAAATGTAAAAAGTTAACGCCGACGACGGACGACGGGCCAGGTGAGCTAAAAATGTATGCAAAATATATTTACCATGGATACACGAGACTGTAAATAATCCAGGTGTTAATGTGGGATGTGTTGACCTTTTCTTTGTGCATTTTGTTTCCATCCTGGATTTTTTGTTATCAATGGTATAGTTTCCTCTGTGGCAAATAGTTGGCATTGTCGGAAAAAAACCAATCCCTCCACAGGCACAGCCTGATTCACAATCTGAGGTGTTGTGTATTTTGCCACTAACAAATGGTGATTGTGCCCTTACAACTAACTCCTTCATGATGGGATACATAAATTCAGGAATTTTCCATTCCAGGTTTTTCAAAAGTTTAGAAAATAAAGGGACTTGTTGCTCCAAAAGCACACTGTCATCATTTTGAAAAAAAAATCTCCAATCGGAAAAGATTTCAAAGATTCTGTTGTTATTATGCAAAAAACCACAAACTGGGTAGTTGCTTGATAATACCGATAAAAAATCAGAATAAATCCCAGGACATTTGGCAAAACCAGATTCCCAAAAGTCATTCAATATATCCGTCATGGCAGGTTGATAAGTGGAAATTTGGTTTTTTAATTGGCAGTATTCTTTTTCATTCAAGCCCTCCTTAACATACTTCAATAACAGCTTCCTTGTTTCAGAATTGTTGATGAATACTCTTGTATTGTGAGAACTGAAATAATACAATATATGTGTAACAGAAAAACCCTGGTCAGTTATAACTTTAAAATCTTTCTTCCAATACACTTTACAGCAAAACGCCTTGAGTGTGTCATAAAGGAAATATATTTGTTAGCTTGCTTATCTGGCCAATCTGCAAAGGAGGGTAGTATACCTAACATAATTACTAAGTATAGCTTTCTTTTAGAATATGAACACTTATCTGAAAAATATCAAAAAATTATTAACTCTCAATATAAACATAACCATGATGACTGCCATTTAAGAAAGAGCTCTTCTAGACTTGAAGAAAATTTCAATACTGATAATTCAAGTTCTTTTCATGATGATTGTTCTTTTGATGTGCACACAATTTGGTTTAAAACCTGACTTTATTCTTTACATATTGATTTTTGTTTGACTGCTATCTGCCTCATTCATTTTAATTTCATTTGAGCTCTGTCAGATAGAAATTGCCTTATGAAAATTAATATCAATGCATCTGTTAACCTATTTTTCTATCTGAAATCAAGATACTTGACTTATTTTTTTAATTTTTCATATACTAAGGCAGATACGTTTGAAGACTTTCTTATGGTATTTTTTTTATATTGTTGAAAGTATGTTGAACAACAATTTTTGACATATTTGCTATTTGACCTTTTTGTATATTTGTACATCTCATTGTCATTCGAAAAAACACATGTATTTATTGAGTATCAAGTAAAACTAATTCTCTAAAAGAGAAAACTAATATACCTTCCATCAAATGTAACATTATCTGTTGTTCCTTTAAATATTGTTTCCAAGGCATGAAGGTCTTTCTAAGTCCCAAAGAAACTCCATCCATTACAACAGTTTCTGGACAGTCTCCACATTCAGGACATGAAAACCCATTGTTATAGTTCAGATCCAATAACTCCAGGAAACTGTACCATGAATATCTTAACCTATTTACAAATTGTTTTTTTTAGCATAATTATATATGTTAAACCAAGAGGTATCCATGAAAGAGTGCAACAAGAATGCTCATGCTGAAATGTCTCCATATGAAAACGAAACTTTATTAAATCCAATTAAAGAGCCTGTTTCCTAGCATATACTCGCACACATATATATCTATAAAACGTTGCGGAAACAAACGATGTCTGACTTGCAAACAAATACTGGATACCCAGACTTTTAACAGTCAATCCACTGGTACAGAATACACCATATTTTGCAATGTTAATTGCAAGACTTCAAATGTTGTGTATCTCTTACAGTGTAAATGTGGTAAACAGTATGTTGGCGAGTCAGAACAACCGTTTCACAAATGAATGAACGGTCATCGTACCGACTATCAATGCAAGCCAGACCTCTCTCTCAGTTGACATTTGAGATCCGCGGTCCACACTAAGGCAGATCACATTCGACTGACCATTACAATCATTGACCACAACTCTGCTTGGTCTAAGGAGGATAGACTCGCTCTGGAAAGATTTTGGATAAGAAAATTAACAACTTTGAAACCAAATGGGATAAACGAAAAGATGTAGTTCCATTCTGTGTAGTGCTTCACATTTAGGTTATATTACTTATTATTACAGTCGCTGTTTCTATTTCTTAACCTAGCTCATCTACTAAATAAATTTGTTGAAGATACCAATTTAAATTGCTTAATTTTTTGAGGGATGTAAAAGTGCCAAGCTACATTCAACTAGTTAAACTTAGTCAAAACTTATTGCGATGTTTAAATACTCAGACTCTGTTGTAGCTTCTCTACTCTGTCAATTTGAAATATTTATAAATTCAGATCGTTCAGTGCTGTCTATTTGGTATTTTTATTGATTTTATCGTTCTTGTATCATCATAATTGTCGTTACCGTTAAAGTTTTAGAATTGTGCTAGTTCATATCGCACATTATTATTTGTATTTAAAGCAGATATTTGAACTCTCTGTTGTAATTAGCCATATAACCTATGTCATGTTAAACAAATTTTTAGAATGGTGCAAGCGTCTTAACTGATGTTCGGTTTGACTTTTTATTGTATAAATTTCAAGATTGTTATAGTTTAATCTAAGAAAACTTAAAACGGATTCATTTAACATCAGAATTAGTGTGTCCTAAAATATATATGGTTAGTAACCATATAGGGTAAGCAACCATATGGGGTTAGTAAGGAGTTACTTCCCTTTAAAAACAGAAAAAGAAATCTGAAAGGTTTAAACAGAGGAAGAAACTGATAATGAACGATCGGAATACATTCATAAAACAAATTTAAAGCTAATACGTTGTTATTGTTGGCATGTTTTTTTTATAGACAAATGGAAGTAGGTTCTTAAACAGGTTAAAACTAAGTTTTGAATACATGATCACTTTGATAGGACACTACTTTAAATACCACATGTGAAGTTAGTTTAGAAGATTAATTCCTTACACAGTGTGCTATTGACCTAATACGATATATATGGGATCTACATCACTACTACGTGTATATTTAGAATGCATTTTTTTTTCTTATTTCAAAACAAAAACTTATATATATATATATATATATATATATATCTTGACACCCATATATCAACATTTTCAGACTCACTGGACATCAACCAAATAAACTGTTCAATATTTGAAATATAATGGAAGCTGATACATTGGATGAATTATAAAAAATCCTTTTCTTTTAATATGCATAATGCAGTGCATTGCATTAAAAATGAAACACATATTCATTCTGCTTACAAAATTTTTTATCTTTATCAATCCCATTATATTGACCTTTCTCAAGCATAAATTTTGAATTGAGTTATGCTTTATCATCTGTAGTATTTTTATAGTAAATTTGTTACTAATTAAAATATTCTTAACCTCTTCAACCTGAAAACTGTTTGTATCATTTGTAGAATGATAATAGTGGATCATAAAAGTAAAGTGCTAAAAAGATATTCAAATGATCCAATCATATGGGAACATTTCATGAATTATGTAGTAAAATTGTCATTAATATGGTGTGTAAAATGATTGCATAATAATCAACATTAGGATCGTCAACAGTACTTATACATTCCAAATATGCTGATATTTTGTATTTGAATGTGAATATTCCTTTGAACCAAAATATATTTTTTAATATGACAAAGCATCAAAAACGTTGCATATACGGATGATAAAAAAAATTCCAGAAACAGTGTTTACTTATTGTAATTTACCTGTTATACTGGAACTCCTCTGAAAAGTTCAAATTCCCACTTTCAAGTTGCTCCCAAGCCCACTGTTTGTAGAATGATGATAGTGTACACCTTTGTAGAAATTTAATACACAATATAAGGTCAATGTCAGAAAAATATCAACTTTTTTGTATGAGACATAGAAACTGAGAAAGGGCAAGGTTTAATGAGCTCTTCAACAGTTTTGTGCCAAATACAAAAAACTTGATGTTTTTCAGACAATTACCTAATATTGATTTTAAATGCAGCTAAAAATAATGGCAATTATGTTTCTGAAAATTATAACACCAAAAACAAATTATTTTCCATCCCTACAGCAACATGATATGAAGTCCGCATGGCATGAAATGTCCCATTGTTACTATATTTGGTAGATGAAGACATAAGCAATTGTCCTTAGTCAGGAGTCTGATGTTCAATGGTTGTCTTCTGTTTAAGTGGTACATTAGTGTTTCTCGTTTCTCGTTTTTTATATAGATTAGACTGTTTGTTTTCCTGTTTAAATGGTTTTACACTAGTATTTTTGGGGCTCTCTATAGCTTGCTGTTGGTTGTGAGCCAATGCTCCGTGTTGAAGGCCATACCTTGACCTATAATGGTTTACTTTTATAAATTGTTACTTGGATGGAGAGATGTCTCATTGCCACTCATACCACATCTTCATTTATCTATAAGAAAGTGTTACAGCTGCTGTATAAAACCAATTTTTGAGAAGTTGTACAAACATAACAGCAAAACCAAAAAAAAGGTGTTCAACACTTCAATACAAATGTTAATATTGTCACTAGAATTGAGAAGTTTTTGCATAACATTAATTGAATATACATGTAGATAAAATTGGCAATAAGTATGTGCCTTTCAAATATCAGTAATCTGCAATTAAATGGTTGTCATTTGGTGATGTTCTTCATACTAAAATATGATGACATTGAGGTTTCCCTTATGAAATATTTTATATGTTTGGGTCTTTCGTAGTGGACTATACTGTATCAATGTTTGCTTATGTTGTTACAATATGTATGCTAACCTATAGCTGCATACATCCATACCATTTCATCTCATTGCATTTGACAACTATACTAACTATCATGTATTCATAATGAATAACTATTTGTATAAATTATATGATTTTTTTTTATAAACTATTAAAAATTTAATGATCTTGGTTTCACCTATTGAATATTAAAAAAAATGTGTTGACAATATATCCACTTCTTCTATGTTTTTTATCTAATTTATACACCATCCATTTGTGTGCATTATAAGCACTCATGGTTGAAATTTCTTACCCTTGAGTTACATACTGTTTAAGATAATTTCTTAAAACCTTATGTGACACTAAATATGTGCCCATATTTAGAAGCTGGTCTTCACAGCCATCGTATTCCTTAACATTTTGGCATTCTGCAGTATTCAGGCATTGTCTGTAAAAAGCTGTTGAAAACGGTATCAAATTATATTGATGAAATTGATGGCCTGTCATGTACAAAAAATTTACTTTGCAGTTCAGCAAAATTTAAAAGGGCACTAGCTGTCAAAATCATGTTCACCGAATTAATTCAAAATCTCATATTTTATTTATAACAATGTAAAACATTTATCCAAACTATTAAAAGTCTAAAATAAATAATAAACAGAGCACGAGCATGAAAAAACGTAGGTTTGTTTCGAGTGTATTTTAGTCCAGATGCCATCTAATTAATTATCGAGTTGACCTCTAAAGTCATGCATTTACCATATAAGTGATGTAAACATAAATATAGATATAAATAGATTAAGCAAACTCAAGCTGTTGGATTATTCTAGGTCTATATAATTTCATTTTAGAGATGAAATATAAATGTTTATCAACGTTTTTACCTGTATAAGAATAAATTTTTGTGGATCAAATCAGTCGATCAAATGATTACCTTTGTTTCACTTTCAATGTTGACATTCTTTTCCTTTAAATAACTTGACACATACAATTCATGTGTTATTCATCACAAGCTAAGGGGTTAAATTGAAGTTCACATGAATATGGATTCAATGAGGTCGAATTATTCACTTGCAAGTGAGTAATTCAAAATCAATGTTTTTAAGCTTATTTTGACAAAATTGAACCATACTGGCTGCTAAAAGCTAATGATTATTTCATTATTTGCAATTCATTATTGATTGAGCAAATAAAAAAAGATATTATATTTTTTAAACATCTCGTAGCTAGTGCCCCTTTAAGAACCTTCATAATTTGAAAGCTGGAATTATTACTAGACCCCCTTTCCATACACATACATATATGATAATAATGACCAATAATGCAATTGAAAAAAAATTGATAAGAAAACCCATTATTTAACTTGTATCATTAAGAAGTCTATATCGTAAGTAGTTCTTAATTTTCTTTCTAATAGAACAACATGAACAATTTAACAACGTTTGAGATACTTTTTTAAAATTTTAGACTCATTTCTAATAAAATGCTTTACTGAGCGAAGCTTGATACAAGCGCAGTGGTAGAACCCTGAACAGTTGGGGCAAATATGGACAATATATTCAAGCTTGATATTGTGTGAATTTGGATTGTGATCATATTTTTGACATGATATAAGTTTCTGACACAAAATAAATATGATCAAAGATCTTACAAATCTATTACCCAATACTGTGCAATTTAAAATTTCTTCTTGAATTCGAAATATGGAAAAAATTGGAAAAAAATCCCCCCTCCAACTTGTTGAAACACCCCCTTGAAGCAATAACCCTAAAAACTCAATCCCAGTCTTTCCTTATAATATGGAATCTTGTAGGACAATTTCAGAGAGATCCATACACAAGAAACTAGAAAAATGTGTGTTTTTGACCTTTTTTTGGCCCTTAATCCCTAAACTGTTGGCCCCATAACACCTTAAATGAAAAACGACCTTCTACTTGTGGTATAAATCATTGTGGTACAATTTCAGAGCAATTAAAATACTTATACACAAGTTATTATCATGAACCTAGAAAAATGCTGGTTTTGGGCCCCTTTTTGGTCCCTTATTCCTAAACGATTGGGACAATCATCCAATAATCAATCCCAACCTTCCTTTTGTGGTTTGAACCTTCTTCGAAAATTTCATAGAGATCCATTCACTTAAACTAAATTATTGTCTAGAAACCAATGTGTCTTCTGACGACGACGCAGACAACAACACCATAACATTATACAATCTCAAAATTTTTTTTAGCCGTCTTATAAAAATGACCAACAATCAAATAAAAATCATACTTATCTTTCCAGCTTGAAGAATAATGTTCAAGACATGCATACAGGAACAATTAAATAGATGAACTCAACTTAATTAAATGATGGATTATAAATGTATCTAAGAATATAAATCAGTGGGACTAACAGAATCATTAAAATTTAAGGTCAATCTATCTATATTTCTATATCTCAAATCTACACTTTTTCTTAGTATTGAAATGTCTAATTTCGTCAACAAGAAACCCTTTTTATCTGTAATATTTTCAGAAACCAGGGTTCCTGTGAAAAATGCCACAAAAGTTCCTGCATTGATAATATGTGTAAGAATAAACATGATAGTTAAGAATATGGGTAAAGAGGAAGCATGAAGTTATCGAATCTGAAAACATAGTTCGTGAGAAAATTATTACAAATATTTCCTAAATAGCCATTTTGTGTAAAAAAAATCTAAATATCCAGTAAACCATGAGCTTAAAACATTGCATTTTTGCAAATACAGAAAATATCTTAGAAAAATAACTTGTGAATGAAATTGAAATAAATTTTGATGTCAGCTGTTATTGGTTTTTCATTTTATGCAGAAGGATGATATGTATGAAGATCACAAAGAGATATACGGTAAATAAGGCAAAATATCCCATTTGAAACATAATCCGTATAAGTTTTTTTTAAAACACTTATAGACTCTGCAACTGGAATGAGCAAACTGGATTCCTTTTTATGAGATTTTAGTTAAACAGAACTTTTTATTGAATTTTTGTATTATTACTGTGACTTTATGGTTGACATTGTGAGAAATATTATTACGTGTATAGTAATTCTTTTCAAATGGTCATATTATTCAAACTGTATCAAACACAATAATTTTTTTGTATACTAGTTCCTGTGTGATGAATTAAAGTAAACTTCTTTAACTTATTCATCAGATAAATAAGATTTTTTTTAACAACTCACTCTTTTCTTGTATGACATTTGTTGTGTAAAGTTTCATGTCTGCTTCTTCAGAGGCAATACCCCAACCTGATCCACAGTCACATGAGCCGTCAATTGGTGGAACCAGTTTAACTATGCAATATTCAACCGGATTAGGCACCTGTGTGTGGCGATTCCTTTTCTGCTCTTCAGGTGGACAATCAAATGGAATTTTAACTTTGGAGATGCTTTGTGGCACATATCTTGATCTCCATTTCATTTCATGGTTCAATGCCTCTTTAACATTGACTGGAATGTCAGAGGATTCTTCTTTATTTAATATTCCTTTTATGTGTTTACAGTTTGCAGATGAATGCGGGCAGGATTGACATGCCAATTGTGGTGTCAGACCACTGTATTCTACTCTGACAATGTTGTACGTTGTATCATTTACATCCTGCCATCTTACACATAGGATACTGGAGTTATTTTCCAGACCAAAGACCTCAATCTTAATAAATAAATAAATGAATATATTTATAATTATGTTTACAAAACAAATTTAATATATACAGAAACAAACCGTTACATTTTGAAAGGCTGGACCAAAATGAATAAATATCTGTGAAAAAAAAGGAACGTACAGAAATAAATTAATTCACAGTATTCTCTGTCAAATAAAGACTTCATATCTATCTATAAGGAAAAGATGATACTCCCATCACCAGGTGATTAAATAACAACAGGTCAATGGGTCCGAGTACACAGTTATTTCGTAGTGCATTTCTTTTAGGCAATAAATGAAAATTAAAAAAATCCCACCTGCGCTTTCTCAATAATATTTTTACAGTGTGTTGTACTACTTTTGGGACAAATTATATTAAAATTATAGAAAACTTCATCAAATCTAACTCAAAATATGGACAATTTTATGTTAAGGGGGTCTTGAAATCTTTTGACAGCTTCCGAAGTGCTAATTTTTAACCTTTTTCAGCTGGACCAAATCACTACTTTACCTTAAAATTCATGACCCAAATTTTTTTAAAGTGTAATTTCATCCCCCTACTTGCTATTTAAGGCATAAAACATGGAGAAATAAATTTGAAAGGGGTATTAAAAAAACTGGCAAGTAACACACTGTCCACACTAGGGACTATATTTGTGGACAACGAAAATCAAAGGACGATAACTGTGTACTCGGACCAATGTAATAAGAAAAATTGTACAAGAGTTGTCTCCCATGTACCTATTAGTAGAGGTAATATTTCCATCACCGTAGCATTAAATAAGATAAAGGAAAATGTTAATAAGTGAAATAGTACAAGAGTTGTCTCCCATTGGAATTGAACCAACCTACAATAAATGTATTCTCCTTCAGATGAAGACTTTTTTTGTACCTGTTAGTGGTTAGTTTAAAGTCATATTTCCATCACCATAGCATTAAATAACATAAAGGAAAATGTTAATAAGTAAAATAGTACAAGAGTTGTCTCCCATTGGAATTGAACCAACCTACAATAAATGTATTCTCCTTCAGATGAAGACTTTTTATGTACCTGTTAGTGGTTAGTTAAAGGTCCTATTTCCATCACCAGAGGATTAAATAATGTAAAATAGTACAATAGTTGTCTCCCATGTACTTGTTAGTAAAAAATAATAGTTCCATCTGACACCTAAAATGAATTCAACAAAACACTAGTAATTGTGATGCAGAATTAAAATCTAGTTACTCTATTTGCTGATCATTAGATGCTAACACTTACCTGAATTTTAAATTGTGAACACTGCACTTTTTAAAGTAAATTTTTTTTTCGTTATTAGGTTATTGTAACCAGACTTATTTTTTTAAGTAAAAACAAAGTTTTAAAATAATTGTCCCTGATTCGTCTGTCTACTGTTGAAAGGGACATACAATATCTTTTTCTTCCAATTTCAAAATCAGTTAAAAAAACAACATTCATATGAGAACAGATGGAGCATTTTGTTACACGGATATACTTATGAATCTGGTTCACATTTACTGAAATGACATAGAAATCATATATTCTTGAAATCAGTCATAACTAAGTTATCCTTTTTATCTTTATAAACAACTAACTGTACTGTAATAAAGACTGAATTTCATAATCATATTTTTTTCTTAAATGATACAATTTCTTATGAACTGAATCTTCAAAACACCTATTGTTTAACAAAAAAATTACTTACATTTGTCCTTTGCTTGTCATATGTGTGATCTGTTTCATTTACAATTTGCTTGCCTACAAAAAAAATATCACGTTACTTACTAGGTACTTACTCACTGTGTCTTACACACATGGAAGATATTAACGTTAATAATTCTGAGAACCAATAGTTTTTACACTAATTGATTTTAAAATATCTAGAGTATGAGTATCTACAGAGACAGTTTAGTTCTGTAAAGCCTGTTACACACACTAATTTTTTTTAATAAATAATTGTTAAACATGTATATGATTAATAAGTTTTAATCAGTCATATAAGAAAATATAAAGTTTATGAGATTGAAAGCAAAAGTGCATAATTTTTAACTCATAATTTAATATATGTGAAGTTCAAACTTTTTGGTAAGAACATCATATAAGTAATATTCTAGCAGTGCATACAAATTTATTCAAAAATGGAAACATCTAAAAAAAATGGATATAAAAGGTAGCATGTTACATCATTAATCCAATCATATAAGTTATTTAGTGTCTTTAACTGCACACATGGTAATTTTTCAGTAAAAATATGTAAATTGGTGGGAAAATGATCAATTCTTTAAATGTAACACTTCTAATGTAAGTTGGTAAAAACAAAGTTAAGCAATCACAAAATCTTATCAGCATAAAATATCATGAATTCTTTGGTGTTTCTTGTTCGTGTAACACAGCCAAATGTTGCTCGCATTAATTTCATGTGCATCTGACCTGAACTTCTGTTCAACTGAAATCAACTGTCACCTTAAACCATGTGAAAAATTGACATTAAAAAATTGACATGAATCAAAGATCATTTGAAAAATTTATGTATAATTTCATCTTAATCAAACATTTATAAGATGAATTTCACATTGTTGAGTTTAATTATTGTACCATATAATACAAATTCAATACAATTTTCACATACATTTTCACATACATTTTGTATCATTTCAAAAATGTCATGGGACAGATTATAATATAATTATTTAAGTTAATCTTTTTGTTATAATATGAATTACCTCCCTTCAAGGTTGAATAAATGCAACTACACAAAATTGTTGTTTTTTTAATTATAATTCTATAGTATATTCATCTCTAGTAGAGTTTAGGGAGGATTTGTATATATTATTTCAAGTACTATACCTAGTGTGTTTGATTTTTCAATTAGTGCTAATTGATTAATTAATAACATTTCTGAAGAAAATAAGAACTATTACTGTAATAAATCCTTTACTATGCATAACTGAAAGGAAAAATGTATACTCGATATCTTTAAATTCTGAGTTATCTCCCTTCATTGCTGTGCATAACACTTTTTCTTTAAGTAAAAATTTGGAGCTTTGAATCAAAAATATGTTTAACAGTAGGACATATGAATAACAATAATTGAGCATACAATTTTTTTTACTGCACCAAATTTTGTCAGAAATTGTAAATATGAATGTTTTTCAAATTATAATGATCAAATAATATAATATACAACTATAATGAACAAAACTTGCTAGTGTTATTTTCCTAAAAGGATTACTGCCGAATTAGATAGAACTTTGCAAATGCTTAAAATAGTACAACAAAAAAAAAAGAATTATTAGAAAACTTATACAAAAATGTCCTTATGATGAAATACCATGTTTTGTATCAACTATCACATCAGTATCACATTCATATTCTCTTTTTTAAGTAAGCATTTTTCTATATTTTAGTTTAACCTTTAACATAGGCTGCCTCTGGAGAAATTTCCATTTGAAAACCCTCTATTATTCTTTTTGCAGGTGCAACATGTATGCATTTTTCTTCCAAATCTGAAATAAAAGTATTATTTGATATTTCGCATTGACAGTTATAAATGGTTTCAAAATTGAAATTAACCTTGAAAATATTCAGAACAAGAACATCACATGAATTTTTGTTACAGATTAGGATACCAAGTATGCCAAAAAGAAAACAGCAATCACCTGCCAATGTTGATAAAAAGTTAGCCACAGAGAGTATCAACAACTGAGTAGGCATTGTCTTACATGATTTATCACACACTTCTGAAATTTTCATTGTTAATAAATTTAGAGCTTATTTAAAGATGTTCATCTTGAAAAGCCCTTCCAATGGAAAAAATGTATCAGACATCAATTTTATTTTACAGCAGAAATAAAGCTGACATAATTTTGATACAGAATGCAAATTTATATTGAAGAGACTGCATGATCTTTTTAACAAAGTATTTTGTTTTGATATGTGTTTACATTACCTTATGTTCATGTTTATTTATTAGAAAATCATAAAATTCCTCATTTTTTGTAATATCTGCAAACTATAAATATAACTTTGCGTAAAGTATATAAACTGTTGACACAAAGATATGTCTCACCTGTAGGCATAAAATTTAGAAATAGACAATCTAATGAACAGCAACATTGCTGGACCATGAACTAGTGAGCCGGTCCTCAAAATAGTTGTCAACTGATAAATACTGATAGTAATACAACTTTATAGTATATATCACAAGTACTTCCTACTAAACTAACTTTAACACAAACTTAGCATTCTAAATTGCTAATAAATTTAAAGGCATTGGACCATGATCTAGGGACAGAGCCTTAAAATAGTTGTCAAAATAATATGTACTGATAGTAATACATCTTCATACAAAATATATTTGAGGTATCACAAGTAGTTATTATCAAACTTACTTAAGCAGAAAAGTTAACAATTGCAAAGACACTGCCGCCAAAAAGCAATAACTATGTCTCACTTTCTGTGACAGAGGAGACAAAAAAAAATTAACAATAGTAAAATCTGAAAAATGTTATACTATGATTATTTGGAAGCAGGGAATGCCATTTAACTTATTGTCAACCAGGAATTTGACAATAGACGTTATCCAAAAAAATACATGTCGGTTTGACTTTCATACTATAATCTTAATTGTCTGTGCACTGCATAATGTTGAATAAACTGAAGAAATGAGAGGTTCGTGTAGAGTTTATGTGAAACATTTAATGTATATTTTTTTCAATTCTATAATTGTACCCTTTTCAATGTTTCCTGTAAGATTGTCAGGTATGCTTAGCAGGAGGCTTTCTTGTGCAACATTACAGGAACAACAATACATCCATCTGTATATTCCTTCAATAATAAGAACTCTCCTCTGTATAACAACATACTGATCCTGAAATATAGACGATAAAAATTTAATAGCAAATGTGCTTTTTTGGGGGGGGAGGGGGGAGATTATCATTATACAGTAGGTTACAAAAAAAAAAGTTAAAAAACAAATTTCCAATTGCTGATAAATGTTGCTTTTTGAATTGCAATTAATCTTTAAAATTTTCAGGAAAATAGACCAAAACAACAAAATTTGTATACAATTGTACTAAAAAGTAATACTGTGGATTCATTATTATTCATAGGATTCCAATTTTCGTTGTTTTCACGTGAACAGGTGAACCACGAATTTAAATGTTCAATGAAGTACAAATTTCCTACCAGGTTGTATGCAGACTTAGTCAATACCATAAATTTACATATCCACAAAGAGGCAAGTTTTCTGTAAACCACGAACATAAATGAATCCACAGTAACCCCTATAAAAAATGGACTCCAGCTGAAGGCAAATTGTACTTAATGTTTATGTCCTTCAACTCAACAAAAAATTTCAATCAAAACAATATTTTATTTAAATGTAGGAAAATTGTACACTAGTTTACTCCCAGTAGAATTGAACCAACCCACAATAAATGTATTCTCCTTCAGATAAAGACTTTTTATGTACTGGTTAGTGGTTAGTAAAAGTAATATTCCCATCACCAGAGGATTTATTAACAGCAGGTAAATGTTAATAAAGAAAATAGTTAATGAGTTGTCTCTACATTAATTCTAAAACTGAAAACAAAACCGGTAATGTTAGTAATATTTATGATAAGCTACAATTTTCTTTACCTTTAACATCTTCTTACACATGTTGTAGTCTTGCATTAAAAATGCTTTGTACTGGTTGTCAACAGGAACAATAGCATGCATTGACTTTAACAGACTGGTATAAATTTCTTGACCATCAAAGGGTAGTTTTTCCTGAAAAAATAAAGGAATATAAATACTATTCTTTCAATGCTATTATTCATTTTACAATGATATTTTAAAAAATTTTAAATGCAGCTTGAAATTAAAATTTATTCAATTGTGTTGTATATTTGGGATGTAGGTTATCACAGTTTTGAGTATAAACTATAAATAAGTATCATATAAGTGGGAGGTTGAGTTAGCATAAAAACCATTTACTAAGTAAGAAATATGATATATTGTTTGTTGTATATATGGTGTAACATTTAATTTGGCATATTTTAAAGGACTTTCCCCTTCATAGAATTAACATGGGAATTTGGAGTTTTTAATAATCACTTTTTTATAAATGAAGTTACATTGTTATTTTCAGTCAAGTAAGATTATTTGAAAATCTGACTTTGACAAACATTTTTACTACTTTAATTGTCTCTGTATCTATATTCTGCCACTGAAACCCGATTTAAATTCAGCAAAATTGAAAATCACTGTAGTAATGCAGATTGTAATAAGACATCTTAGGATTCTATGACAGCAATTTAACTGCTCGATTTAGAACCAATTTGTCTGTTGCACTACATTGTCTTAAAATTTGACTATCATCTTTGTTGTAGTTAATCCTTTAAAGGTGCAGATCCAGTAAAGGTCTATTTTAGCCTACAAAATTCAGGTTCATCTGATAAAAATTTTGGACACTTAAGTGTCTACATCAGTAGATGCAATTAGTTTACTGTGGATTCATTAATTTTTTTGTGGGCACCAATTTTATTGTTGCATGTTCGTGGACATTTGATTTCCTGGTTTTGCTTAAATCTTAATACAAGCCTTAGAAAATTTGTCATTCGTTGAACATTTAATTTCATGGTTTAACTATACTCACGAAATCCACGAAAATTGGTGTCCAACAAATAAAAATGAATCCACAGTATGTGAAAAATTTGAAATGATTTATTCATTTAAAGGTGCCCAATTTCAAGCTTATAGATGAAAGATCTATCAAATATGCCATTATATGTCACTTTTATGTTTTTGACAAAAATGAAAGTGGACGCATTCGTGTTCATTCTCAACCTTTTATACATTATGTGTCATCATCAATTACAATTACAACTTTCATTTAAATATTATGAACACAAATGCAGCCACTTCCATTTCAGATGGAAACCGTCAAAAAATTAACCAAAATGCAAACATTTCGAAGATTTCAGTAATTTAGCATGACTTAAAAGTTTACATTTGAACAATTTTGAAAAACTGCTATATTTTGGGGCCAAAATAGGGTCTTACTGCGCCTATTCCTTAAAAAATATAATTCTGGTCATATTTTGGCCTTTCTCTTCAAGGATTTCAATGCTGACATATAATTTTAATTAGTGAATTTAGCAACCAACATTTTTTATCATAACAATATTTATGTGTTATTAACAAATAATAAACATACAGTTTTCTCATAAACTTCCTGAGTACATTCTTCAGGAATAACATGCTGCGAGTCTTTTGGCTGTTTATAACTACACGAACTTGCTTGCTCTGATTTTCTGGATGAAATTGAAAGGAAAACATGGATTTAAAGGAATGATAAAGTCAGACTTCTGTTGTGTAAAATGCCAACTGAAAATAAATATTAATAAGACAAAAGTTCTTATATTCTCTAAAGGGAAACAACCCCAAAAATATAACATTTTTTATACAGAATAGAGAATTAGAACTTGTAACCGAGTATAAATACCTTGGTATATTTTTTGCCTGAAGTGGTTTATTTCTTAAGACCTAAAAATACATCTGTGAACAAGATACAAAGCAATATATGGTATATTTAAAAAGTGTTAACAAAACAGTTTGACTATAGAATGTCAGTTAGACATGTTTGATAAGATAGTTTTGCATTTTCTTCTTTATGGTTCGGAAATTTGGGGATTTGAACATTTTAATTTAATAGAACATGTACATTTAAACTTTTGTAAGCATGTTCTACATTAAAAAACAGAGTTCACATAGCTATATTGTTTATGCACAATTGGGTAGATATCCTGTGAATGTCAATGCCAAGGTTTGTATGTAGAATACTGTGTGGTAAAGACAGTAAAATTTTGCTTTTTTTTATAATAAATATTGTACATTGATTTTCACAACTCTTGTCTTAACTGTAAAAGAATGTTATTTGTAAAAATTGTTTTTGATACCCGTGGAATGTCAAATATCTGGTTAAATGGGTAATTTTAAGTATTGTGTTGAAACTGAGGGACCAGTTTTTGCAGAGTTGCCTAAATGAAATTAATACTACTCCATAGTGCTTATGTTTAAAACCACCAATATTAAATTGGAAAGCTATTTTTCCAAATTGTCATTATATACCGGTAATCAATTTTATTATGTAAATTTAAATGTGGAAGTTACCGATTGCCTATCCAAACAGGAAGATGGAATAAACTATAGATAAAATGCTTCGCTGAGTGCAGCCTGATACGACCACACAGGTTAGACCCTGAACAGTTGGGACAAATTTGGACACAATATTAAAGCTTGATACTGTCTGAATTTGGATTGTTATCAAATTTTTGACAAAATATAGGTTTCTGACACAAAATAAAAAAATGTCAAGATCTTACAAATTTATTGCGCAATACCGTGCAATAAAAGATTTCTTCTTGAAACTTTATAAAAATTTGAAATTTAAAAAATTTTGAATAAAAAAATTGAACTCCTTAAAAAAATTAGAATCCCCCAACACTTTTTGAATCCACCTTAGGAGCAATAACCCCCACACTCGATCCCTGCCTTTCCTTTGTAGTATAGAACCTTGTAGTACAATTTCAGAGAGATCCATACACTTAAACACAAGTTATTATCTGGAAACTAGATATATGCTTGTTTTTGGCCCTTAATTGGCCCCTAATTCCTGCATGAATGGGACAATAACCCCCAAACTCAATCCCAGCTTTCCTTTTGTGAAATGGAACCTTGTGGTACAATGTCAGATAGATCCATACTCTTGCAAACAAGCGATTGTCCAGAATCTACAAACAACAATAGTGAGGCTGATAATGGATCATTTCAAACCATAACAGCCTTGATAGAACAAACAACAATAGTGAGGCTGATAATGGACCATTTCAAACCATAACAGCCTTGATAGAAAAAACAACAATAGTGAGGCTGATAATGGACCATTTCAAACCATAACAGCCTTGATAGAACAAACAGCAATAGTGAGGCTGATAATGGACCATTTCAAACCATAACAGCCTTGATAGAACAAACAGCAATAGTGAGGCTGATAATGATTCATTTCAAACCATAACAGCCTTGATAGAACAAACAACAATAGTGAGGCTGATAATGGATCATTTCAAACCATAATAGCCTTGATAGAACAAACCACAATAGTGAGGTTGATAATGGATCATTTCAAACCATAACAGCCTTGATAGAACAAACAACAATAGTGAGGCTGATAATGGACCATTTCAAACCATAACAGCCTTGATAGAACAAACAACAATAGTGAGGCTGATAATGGACCATTTCAAACAATAACAGCCTTGATAGAACAAACAACAATAGTGAGGCTGATAATGGACCATTTCAAACCATAACAGCCTTGATAGAACAAACAACAATAGTGAGACTGATAACCAACCATTTCAAACCATAACAGCCTTGATAGAACAAACAACAATAGTGAGGCTGATAATAGACCATTTCAAACCATAACAGCCTTGATAGAACAAACAACAATAGTGAGGCTGATAATGGACCATTTCAAACCATAACAGCCTTGATAGAACAAACAACAATAGTGAGGCTGATAATGGACCATTTCAAACCATAACAGCCTTGATAGGACAAACAACAAAAGTGAGACTGATAATGGATCATTTCAAACCATAACAGCCTTGATAGAACAAACAGCAATAGTGAGGCTGATAATGGATCATTTCAAACCATAGCAGCCTTGATAGAGCAAACAACAATAGTGAGGTTGATAATGGATCATTTCAAACCATAACAGCCTTGATAGAAGAAACAACAAAAGTGAGGCTGATAATAGACCATTTCAAACCATAACAGCTTTGATAGAACAAACAACAAAAGTGAGGCTGATAATAGACCATTTCAAACCATAACAGCCTTGAAAGAACAAACAACAATAGTGAGGCTGAAAACAGACCGTTTAAAACCATAACAGCCTTGATAGAACAAACAACAAAAATGAGGCTGATAATGGACCATTTCAAACCATAACAGCCTTGATAGAACAAACAACAATAGTGAGTGTGATAATGGACCATTTCAAACCATAACAGCCTTGATAGAACAAACAATATAGTGAGGCTGATAATGGACCATTTCAAACCATAACAGTCTTGAAAGAACAAACAACAATAGTGAGGCTGATAACCAACCATTTCAAACCACAACAGCCTTGATAAAACAAACAACAATAGTGAGGCTGATAATGTACCATTTCAAATCATAACAGTCTTGAAAGAACAAACAACAATAGTGAGACTGATAACCAACCATTTCAAACCATAACAGCCTTGATAGAACAAACAACAAAAGTGAGGCTGATAATAGACCATTTCAAACCATAACAGCCTTGATAGAACAAACAACAATAGTGAGGCTGATAATGGACCATTTCAAACCATAACAGCCTTGATAGAACAAACAACAATAGTGAGGCTGATAATGGACCATTTCAAACCATAACAGCCTTGATAGAACAAACAACAATAGTGAGACTGATAATGGACCATTTCAAACCATAACAGCCTTGATAGAACAAACAACAATAGTGAGGCTGATAATGGATCATTTCAAACCATAATAGCCTTGATAGAACAAACCACAATAGTGAGGTTGATAATGGATCATTTCAAACCATAACAGCCTTGATAGAACAAACAACAATAGTGAGGCTGATAATGGACCATTTCAAACCATAACAGCCTTGATAGAACAAACAACAATAGTGAAGCTGTTAATGGACCATTTCAAACCATAACAGCCTTGATAGAACAAACAGCAATAGTGAGGCTGATAATGAACCATTTCAAACCATAACAGCCTTGATAGAACAAACAACAATAGTGAGGCTGATAATGGATCATTTCAAACCATAACAGCCTTGATAGAACAAACAACAATAGTGAGGCTGATAATGGATCATTTCAAACCATAACAGCCTTGATAGAACAAACAACAAAAGTGAGGCTGATAATGGATCATTTCAAACCATAACAGCCTTGATAGAACAAACAACAATAGTGAGGCTGTTAATGGATCATTTCAAACCATAACAGCCTTGATAGAGCAAACAACAATAGTGAGGTTGATAATGGATCATTTCAAACCATAACAGCCTTGATAGAACAAACAACAATAGTGAGGTTGATAATGGATCATTTCAAACCATAACAGCCTTGAAAGAACAAACAACAATAGTGGGGCTGATAATGGACCATTTCAAAACATAACAGCCTTGAAAGAACAAACAACAATAGTGAGGCTGATAATGGACCATTTCAAACAATAACAGCCTTGATAGAACAAACAACAATAGTGAGGCTGATAATGGACCATTTCAAACCATAACAGCCTTGATAGAACAAACAACAATAGTGAGACTGATAACCAACCATTTCAAACCATAACAGCCTTGATAGAACAAACAACAATAGTGAGGCTGATAATAGACCATTTCAAACCATAACAGCCTTGATAGAACAAACAACAATAGTGAGGCTGATAATGGACCATTTCAAACCATAACAGCCTTGATAGAACAAACAACAATAGTGAGGCTGATAATGGACCATTTCAAACCATAACAGCCTTGATAGGACAAACAACAAAAGTGAGACTGATAATGGATCATTTCAAACCATAACAGCCTTGATAGAACAAACAGCAATAGTGAGGCTGATAATGGATCATTTCAAACCATAGCAGCCTTGATAGAGCAAACAACAATAGTGAGGTTGATAATGGATCATTTCAAACCATAACAGCCTTGATAGAAGAAACAACAAAAGTGAGGCTGATAATAGACCATTTCAAACCATAACAGCTTTGATAGAACAAACAACAAAAGTGAGGCTGATAATAGACCATTTCAAACCATAACAGCCTTGAAAGAACAAACAACAATAGTGAGGCTGAAAACAGACCGTTTAAAACCATAACAGCCTTGATAGAACAAACAACAAAAATGAGGCTGATAATGGACCATTTCAAACCATAACAGCCTTGATAGAACAAACAACAATAGTGAGTGTGATAATGGACCATTTCAAACCATAACAGCCTTGATAGAACAAACAATATAGTGAGGCTGATAATGGACCATTTCAAACCATAACAGTCTTGAAAGAACAAACAACAATAGTGAGGCTGATAACCAACCATTTCAAACCACAACAGCCTTGATAAAACAAACAACAATAGTGAGGCTGATAATGTACCATTTCAAATCATAACAGTCTTGAAAGAACAAACAACAATAGTGAGACTGATAACCAACCATTTCAAACCATAACAGCCTTGATAGAACAAACAACAAAAGTGAGGCTGATAATAGACCATTTCAAACCATAACAGCCTTGATAGAACAAACAACAATAGTGAGGCTGATAATGGACCATTTCAAACCATAACAGCCTTGATAGAACAAACAACAATAGTGAGGCTGATAATGGACCATTTCAAACCATAACAGCCTTGATAGAACAAACAACAATAGTGAGACTGATAATGGACCATTTCAAACCATAACAGCCTTGATAGAACAAACAACAATAGTGAGGCTGATAATGGACCATTTCAAACCATAACAGCCTTGATAGAACAAACAACAATAGTGAGACTGATAACCAACCATTTCAAACCATAACAGCCTTGATAGAACAAACAACAATAGTGAGGCTGATAATGGACCATTTCAAACCATAACAGCCTTGATAGAACAAACAACAAAAGTGAGGCTGATAATGGACCATTTCAAACCATAACAGCCTTGAAAGAACAAACAACAATAGTGAGGCTGATAACAGACCATTTCAAACCATAACAGCCTTGATAGAACAAACAACAATAGTGAGGCTGATAATGGATCATTTCAAACCATAACAGCCTTGATAGAACAAAAACAAAAGTGAGGCTGATAATGGACCATTTCAAACCATAACAGCCTTGATAGAACAAACAACAATAGTGAGTGTGATAATGGACCATTTCAAACCATAACAGCCTTGATAGAACAAACAACAAAAGTGAGTGTGATAATGGACCATTTCAAACCATAACAGCCTTGATAGAACAAACAATATAGTGAGACTGATAATGGACCATCTCAAACCATAACAGTCTTGAAAGAACAAACAACAATAGTGAGGCTGATAACCAACCATTTCAAACCATAACAGCCTTGATAAAACAAACAACAATAGTGAGGCTGATAATGTACCATTTCAAATCATAACAGTCTTGAAAGAACAAACAACAATAGTGAGACTGATAACCAACCATTTCAAACCATATCAGCTTTGATAGAACAAACAACAATAGTGAGATTGATAAAGAACTGTCCAAGCCATAACAGCCTAGATAGAACAAACTTAAATAGTGAGGATGATACAAAATTATTCTAAATTTTACTGTGTGTATTACTGTATGTTTCTTAATTCTATATTGGCTAGAGGTATAGGGGGAGGGTTGATATACTTTCAAATTATATATAAAAATTGAGGGTCACTGGTTGTGTTTTTCCTTTATTAATCATTGAAATTAACAAAGTTCAAGTTATTTTATATGGGTTATATAGGGGAAATTTCATTTTTCCTTATTGAGGAAACATTAAATCATAGAATTGGTTAAAATTTGATGAGAGAATTGCTTTTCAAAAATACTTTAGACTTATTAAATAAATATAGCCACCCACTTTATGTTCTTGAAATAAAAAAAATATAAATTGTCCTATCAAATTCAGTTCAATTACCTGCCCTTGATTCTAATAAATAAATTTCAAATACACTTATATATAATTAATGGCACCTGATTTTTTTAATACTTTGATCTCTAAAATTTTAGTTTTATATGTTTTTGTTGTATATTGAATAATATCTGATAAAAACCAATAAAATAAGAACATTTGCAATATGCCCAACTGGGATGCTGAGAAAAAGACACCTAATCTACCTTAAATCATTTTTTGGCAATTTTATATAAATAATTTACAAAAACCTTTTCACGTTTAAATCTTCTTTTTCTTTTTGATTGGTCAGCTACAACCTCTTTTTCCAATCCACCATTGAGCACACATTTGACCTTTCGAATATCTGTACAAAAGTAAAAACCTTCAATTCAGTTTGTGTCCAAATACTGCTTTTAAAATTTAAATGGGCTAAAAAGTTGCCAACTCTACACTTGACGACCTAATGTTGTTAGTTTAAGCAAATGCATATTTGTCATAGATTACCAAAATTAGTTCTTGGTGGTTCTGTGCTACAAAGAAGTAAAGAGATAAATAGCAAAGATTGGTATTTAGCTCGGATAATGTTAGTGTACATTTGTATTTCAGCAAACTTAAATATTGAACTAGATAAATCTTTTTAAATTACAACTTTTAAAGTGTTGATTTCATATTTGTATCATATTTTATATTGCAGCTAGAAAACTTCATGTTGTCTTTAACTAGCTACCAAATATAGTTTCATAAAGATATTTCATGCAATGCTGATTTCATGTCACAATGTCATGTTACTTTAATCACAATTTAGGGTTTGTTAAGGCATCAAACTACGTTATATTTTTGTGATTACATATTCAGAACTATAATTGTAGCCATTTTCAGCTGCAGTATAAAAACAGTGTCAAAGAAACTTCCTACTGTTTTGTACAGGCTCTTTTACATAGTTCTATCACCCTTATCAATAACCTAATTTAATTTAAAACTCACCTGCCATTTTATTGCATAAAGTGCAGAGAGACGTCAATCATGTCAATGTTTCATCTGAAATGGAAAGTACAGATTATGTAATTTATAAACTGTTGCAAAAATATCACAAAGTCTCTAGTCATAATCATATGAGAAATA
The DNA here is from genome assembly GCF_021869535.1 of Mytilus californianus. Lineage (NCBI taxonomy): Eukaryota > Metazoa > Mollusca > Bivalvia > Mytilida > Mytilidae > Mytilus > Mytilus californianus. Next base: position 49,273,284 of record NW_026262679.1, on the reverse strand, counting down.
AAATTGTGTGTACCAGAACATAGATTACATTATAGTAGGATAATTATAAAACTGCATCTGCCACAAAGGCCACTTTTTGGTAAAAAAAAATAAAATAAAAATTTAAGGACAATAACTCTATAATCAATTAACTGACAATTAAAGTTTGAACCATGTATCTGATGATCTTGTCCTGCTGATAATTATGACTTGTAAAAGCTTCTAACTACCTTTTTTATTTTTCAAGATAAGTTCATAACATGTAAAAATGAAAAAATAAAAAGACTACTTTTTTGCAATAAAGAAAAAACATGAAAATATCACTTTGTGTAAATTTGATTTTTCAGGAAGTGTATACTTAAAGAAAAGAAGAACAAACATTTAGCCTCACGTCCATTGTTTGGTAACTTTGTCAAAATAAAACACTTTATAAAGTATTTGATTTCATTCTCAAAAACTTGTTTAGTTTGATTTGTTCAGAGACATATATACATCCTCGTGTGATGTGTTTTCACACTAATAACAATTTTCACTGCTTACAGTTTTCACTGTTGAGTTTTTATTCACGTGTGTACACAAATTTTAAAAGCATGTTCTGTCAATTGATTTTAGGTATCTAGATTTTTTTGTAAAGGCTAACTACGATGTTTTTACTGTTTCTGATTACTTTGAGATTTTTTTTTATGTCAAAAAACGGTCATATGTTTTCGTATGAAGTAAAAATTGGATCAGCACATGGACAGGAAATGAATATAAAATCTAGAACTGAGTATTTTTTAAAGTTGTGGTTCCGGTAATTGCTTGAATCATAAAAAAAAGTATATTGAATACTTTTCAGTACTAAAACTAACCAGTAGATAACTTTTGGTTGGTGTTTCATGTGCTGAAATTGTAACATTGTGATTTTTTTTTTCAGATTGGTACTGGGTTTCTAAATTTTTTATCAAATGTAAAAAGTTAAGACTGTTTTCAGCTTTATGTTTCAAGGATGTATAAAAATAATTGTCAATAGAATATTGAATGAATGGATTTTGAACAACCATTTTATATAAGAACCCTGTTAATTTAACCTCCCTGGTTTGAAAGAAAAATTACCAAAAAAACACATAACAGTCACATGTCTTGAAGATCTGGTGTCTGACAGGCAAACGACATAGCTGTACTCCATGCAACCCTTCAGAATTTTTCTCAACAAGTATTCTAGTGATGCATATTTTTGGCATTAAATGGCTTAACAGATAAGTTTGATTAAATTTGTTCTTACGTCTTTAAAAGAGACTTTGAATATGTTTTAATGTCACATTGTACATGTAGTGTTGTTGTTGTTGTTCCAAATATAGAAACCGAAAAACACATCAGCATGTATGTGTGTGCAATTGAAACCGATGAAATATGGATGATACGAAAACATATGACACAAGGACACATGTATATATGTGTCTGTTTTGTTTTAGTAATGATATGCCCTTTCAAATTTGTATATGGTATGTACTATGCATGCTTTTTCAATGGAAATTGTGCCGTCACAATGTATTCTCAATACAACAAAAACCCATGAGACAAGGATAAGTTAATTAAGAAATAATTCATGGAAGCCATAGATTTGTTGTAAATTTACACATGGCCTGGGCCATGATATTCTAATTTTATCCTGAGCATTAGCGAGGGATAAAATAAATGAATATCACAGCCCAGGCCATGTGTAAATTTACAACAAATCTATGGCTTCCATGAATTATTTCAATTCTAATAGGACAAATACGTTCATTTAAATACTAAAGAGAGTGTGTGGATGTTCTTTTTTACTCACTGTGAGATGAAGCTAAATAATTCTAATAAATCTGTAGTTTGCATGGATAATTTCATAAATAACTGCTAGAAAAAATGTGCTTAATTCTTTTAATTCTCAAATCCAACATTTCCCATTTCTAATTTACATGTTTTTCTCGTAAGCTACTGTCAAATCCAAAGTTGACATTTCGTAACTAAGGAGCCACCATGTTTACTTGCTGAAATCAGTAAATATGCGAATAATGCAATAGAATAAAAAATAAAACAACATCTAACTCAAAAATACATTTTAAAGGTAACATTTTACGAATTTCAATGCTTCGCGTAACGGAAAAACATTCAGCTTTAATTTAGTGTTTTCATTTGTATGACGTCATGTTTTGAAATGAACTAAATGTCATGAATGTGCAAAGAGCATTGATCAACTTTCGCGGAATTTAATTTAATTTTTATTTTGTAGATTTCTCCGAGCTCTGGTGCATTAATTCTTTTTGATATGCATTCAAATAAGGAAAAAAGTTCTGTATTTTTTTCAATTGCAATTTTTAAAACAATAAAATCAGCATAGTGTTTGCAAATAGGTTTCTGATTCATGTGGATGACGTAGGAGGTATATTGTAACATCCATTATTATGTATATCTCTGAGTCTGCGCCAAGTATAGATATATATAGAATTTTATCACAGTGTTGTTTAGATAGTGAAAGAAGCACGTCATAATAGAATAATATTTAATTTACTTTTGAATATTCATAATTGGGCTGTCAAGTCATTTTAATTCTTTTCCTTCACCCACTAGCACAACCATTTCCTGCATAATATAGTCCTGCAAATTAGGGGACAAAACTTTTATTTTCAACCTGTCTTGTCTCAATTTGATTATATATAGTGGTCAGTTTATTCATTTGCAGTATTGCAAAAATAACACAAGAATATATTACTCAATCTAAGTACTCAATGACTACAAATTTAAGTAAACCGTATGGGCTTTGTCTCATCCTATAAAGTGTTCTTTAAGTGTCAGTGTGTGAAGGAAGTCGTACTTTCAGTTTCAATTCCCTAAAATATCTAATTGTCCTGATCACACACGCGTTTAACTGAAAAGTTTTTCAAAATAACTTCTCCCTCATCTTTTTTTCCAGATTTACAGATTAAAGAATTTTTTTTATTTAAAAGTAAAAGAAATAACGCTAAATGAATTAAAAATATTATTTCAGTTTAATTAATATAAAAATAAAATATTTTCCCAACCATTCTGAATGTTTTGTAATGGAAACAAACGAAGGCTGATCGCTAAGGTTGATCGCCATATATCTATGCTATAACATTGCCCAAGACAAGATAAAAATAGATATTCTGCCCAACTAATGGAGAATTTTATCATGCAGTTGTTGATCTTGCATTTGATTAGGAAATAAAAAATGATTTTGGAATTACACTTGATTGATTTATAGCCAAACTTCCAAACCAAATCTTTGTATCTTTTGGTTATTGTTTTTGGTAATTGTAAAATATTCATGACATCATAATTTGCATTAATTTTTTCCTTTAATATGAAATACTGGTACACTCAAATTATGAAGGTTTGAATCTTACAAGTAAATGGAAGAAGGGATCGAAGACTACTTAAAATAAAATCTTTGATTGGTTTTATTTATCATAGAAAAAGGAGTTTTGAACACCCGTCAAAACTTACCAGGAGGAGATTACTTATCCAAGACATATCTGGGATCAATCATTAAACTGAAGAATCAGATTATGTGTGATACTACACTGCCAGAGAACACTGGACGAGAAATGATATGTTGTCTAACCCACCTTGGCGTAAGTGAATTATTTTGTTTTATTTCTTTAAATTCTTAACAAATTTATAGTTTTTCTAACTTTTACTTGTGGTAATTTATTATTATGCCCCTTTACTAAGTGGGTTCCCAGTTTCCTACTGACATCCTTCTTTCTGCCATTTTTTCTATGCTTGCAGATATTAATCTTAGTTTTGTTGCAGATAAGATAATTTATACATTTGTGCATACTTGCCAACCTCTGACAATGAGAAATCATGTCATGACATGACATGACATGTTAAAAAGCGTGTGAAAACGCGTGACGTAGATGCGGACTTTTTCATATGAACAATGTTCATAATTTCACAGTAATCATTATACAAATTTGTTAATATAATAAACAAGAGTCTACTGTAAACTTTTATTGAATTCAACTGTTGCTTTTGAAGCAACATCACTTAAGGCACATATATATTCAAAACAACTGCCAGTTTGGTTACATTTACTTGATAACAAGGCACAATTGTCAAGTTCTGATCAGAATTCAGTGTAAATTTATTTATAATTGAAAATGCTCTCTTACAGTCAGAATTGGTATTTGGCTGAACTAAAATAGCTTTATCCAGCTTTGAACAAGTGTCATAACAATTGTTTTTGCCATCTAAAATGTCATCTTTAATCACTGTCTTTGCTTCCAACAAACTATACATGTTGCTATTGCCTGGTCAAGACTGGGTAGTTCATCAGGAGACAGCTGGTACTATGAGAACTGATCCAACAGTTCAGTGATATTTCCATCTCCTATGACCTGTTGAAATCTGTTAGCCAGATTTGAAACTGAAAAAGAAAAATATTTTATAATTTGATTACCAAAATGAGTCCATTATTGATTAAACATGTTACATGAAACTTATACACAATGCTTATTACTACATAATACAGATTAAGTACAAAATTTGGTGGCTACACTTTTACCATTCTTGAGTTATGTCCCTTTATAAACATAAAAATTGCTGAATTTTTCGTTTCCGTTCTCTAACTTAAGTTTGTCTCAACCAAATGTTATAAAACTTATACACAACCGTTCTAGAGTTATGCGTGTTTACAAATAGAAAAATTGCTGAATTTTTAGTTTCTGTTCTCTACTTAAGTTAACCTCAACCAAATGTTATGAGACTTACACAAAATGCTTATTACCACAAAACTCAGATCAAGTTCAAATTTGGGTAGCGTCACTTTTACCGTTCTTCAGTTATGTCCCTTTATGACTATATGATATGCAAGCGGGGGCATCATCTGTGTCCACATGTGGACACTATCCACATTTATTTTAAAAAGTTTTTTTCTTGCTCTAACGTTGTTTTCTTGTCTAAAACATGTAATTTATGTTGTTAGCAAAAAAAAATAAAATCCCTACCTACCTACCCAACCCTTCAAGGCATGGGTAGACAAGTTCAAACAAAGATTTTGTTAAGGTGGCCTAATAAAAGATCAGTTTAGTTGTGACCTGTCGAAAAAATGTTTTGATCAATAAACAGTTCTTGATTTTTAAGTCAGCACTCTGCCATAATAAAATTATATTATCCTGCAATCAACTAACTATATTGTACAAATAACAGGTACACACATAAATTTTTGCTTTATTTGTACTTATACAAATAAAGTCTCCTGTTACCCGGCTTCCATGTTGAGCAAGCGGTAATGTGGATATTTCTTTTTGCGTACCAGTTCATTTTGGGGTCCTCTTCGCGGTCAGCGTTTAAACTATGTCGATTTCTTTGAAAAATTAAAGACAATGATTTAGATTTTAACAACTAAAGTTTCAAGTGTTGGGTGTAAATTTCAGGATAAAAACAATATATGTACATTGTCGGAAAATATAAAATTTATTTGTACTCGCTACGAAACAGGAGAAAAGCTCGGCCAGCCTCGCTTTTCGTCCTGTTTCTAAAGCTCATACAAATAAATTTTATATTTTCCGACAATGTACATATATTGTATATTTATTGTTTTATTGAGTTGTGAACTGCTAACTATACTTTAGGTTTTCTAGGTCTTGTGTCCTGTTGTTTATTTTCAATATACTTGTGATATGTGTAAATAGTAAATCATTATAAACTGATTTTAATCAGTTGTATTTATGTTAATGACTTATCAGTAATGCCAATGTGTACCGTCATCTAAACTGGCAATCAATCTTAAAAGGTCTTCAGCTATTTCAGCTGTTTGGTTGTCCTAAGGCATGCCATGTGATGTAATGTTCATATATATGATGTATTACAGGAACTGGGGTAGTGGTAGATGTTTATGCTAGGCACCTTTTATTCCTATGCTTCAGGATAGGTACTTATATTTGATACAAATCTACAATAACACATATACAAAAGCGAAACAGTACAAAAAAAACATAAGTGAAATAATAACAAGACTTTTATTCAGATACTCCATGAAGCCCTAGATATAAATTATCTGATGAATGTTGAACATGTTGTCCAGTTTCTGAATAAAAAATATGTTGAGGAGAATCAACAGCCAGATAGATTGATAGCTATATATAGAGAGGAGGATTCTTAATTTTGGAAAAGGTTCTAAATTTTACTTGTCTATAACCAGAAAAAGATAATGATACAATAGGTTTGTCAATATTTTCTTTATTTTGGGAGAGGGGGGTTCATGCTTAAAATCTAAATAAATTTGACATTTTTGATGTATTATGGTATACCAATGTCCATCCATCTGTCTGTCAATTCGTAAATATCTTTCTGTCTGTCTGTCTATTCTTCCCTCCGTCAGTCTGTCAACACTTGTACGATAACTCAAACCAATTTTGTAATTTAAACTCAACATTACTTTTGATGGAAGAAAGCTCCCTTTCGATTTCAAATTTTTTTGCTGTGTCGTTTCAGTGTTACAGAACTTTAATTATTTGAATAAAAGAAATATATAACATGTTGCACACTAACTCCTGTTTGTCTGGGTTGATTTACTCAAAAATTTACATTATTGCTGGGATTGATAAAAAGAGTTTAATAATTGGGACTTTAAATGTCAGATTTACGTAAATTTTTCACATGTTTTACCATAACTTGAGTTTGCTTGGTTTGATTATAATAACCTGGTTTTTGGTGTAATGTAATTATTTATTTAATTTATAATTTTCAGAAAATATCAGCCTTTGCATCTGTACTGTCGTCATTTTAAGTTACTACTTCCTCAAATGTTAGAAAAAGTGGAGTGGGTTACATTGATCAGCAGGTCAAGATTTATCTTCAGATCTATAGATATTTAAAAAAAAATTGACAGTTCAGGGACAATAACTCCAAAGTGGGTAGTCAACCCAGTTTTTGCCCCTGAACTAATAATTTTTTGCAAATTTCACAGTTTCTGGCTAATAAAAAAAATGAATAAAGAACAAAGAATAAAACTGACACAGGGTAATTTTTATCAGCAGAGAAGGGTATATCTCCTGTAGAATTCAAAAGTTAATTGTCCCTAAAATGTCCATTTCATCAAATTTATCAGCTTTGTGTTAATACCTTGAAATCATAAGAAAGGAAGAGAGAAACATGAAATAGTAAATGACCCCTTATATGAGTTATTGCCCTTGAATGATGATTTTTTTTGCATTCCTTGCAGATAGAGACAATCTTTATGTGGTAAAAATGATAATAAAATGAAAGCTACAAATAAGTCACCATGGCTTAATTTGTCAATTGGCCCCTTATCATGCTTATAGGAGCTATTGCCCTTTGAAAACAATTTTACCCATTTTCTTTTTCAGAAATTTTACTAGATAGAGATAAACTGTAAATGGCAAAATATTTCAGTAAGATAAGATCAACAGATTGGTCAACATGGATGAGATTTTCAATTGACCTGGTAAAGAAGTAATAACCTTGAATGACAATTTTTTACCCATTTTTGTGTTTTTTGAAGAAACTATAACAGATAGAGATAAGATGAATTGCAAAAATGTTCAGCAAAATATTAAAGATCTACAAATAAATCAATATAGCCAAAATTGTTAATTGATCCCTTAGAGGAGTTTAATGCCTTTGTCTATTCAACTATATACGATAGAAACTCTAAACAGCGAAATGATCAGTTATACAAGATCTATAAAAAAGGCAAAAATGTTGAAAATCATTGCATGACAAAAGTTTTGGTTTAAATTACAATTTTTTCCTTCTTATTTCCTGTTTTGCCTATTATCTCTAAAACTATGTTATATAGAAAAAAGTAAAATCACAAAAATACTGAACTCCAAGGAAAATTCAAAAAAGAAAGTCCCCATTAAATGGCAAAATCAAAAGTTCAAACACATCAAACGAATGGATAACAACTGTCATATTCCTGACTTGGTACAGGCATTTTCTTGAGTAGAAAATGGTGGATTGAACCTGGTTTTATAGCTAGCTAAACCTCTCACTTGTATGACAGTCACATCAAACTCCATTATATTGACAACAATGCGTGAACAAAACAAACAGACACAATAGGTAAAAATGTCAAAAATAGGGGCACAGCAGTATAGGTTGAATATATATAGGTTGAACCTCTTGTTTTATTTCACAACTGCTGACAAATGTCAATTTATAGTCTGGTGCGGTTTACATAAGTATAGATTTTGTTATTTGATCTGAATGCTGGGAAATTGAATCATACAGGGCTGTGAGTGTTAAGTTGTTTTTGGTCCAGAACCATTTTTCTTTCTAATCTAATTTAACTGGAGTCATTGAATTTCCAAATGAAATTACCAATATGGAATGTGTTAATCCAAAATCTGATGAAAGTTCATCTTTATTTTCAGACCTCATCAGAACATTTAAGAAACAGACAAATATCAGACCAAATCCAAACCTTCGTCTGATTGAGGAGAAACTTCAAGAACTCTATAGTGAATCTGGCAAAGAATCGCTGGGTATGATATTTGTACAGACGAGGGCAACTGCAAAGTCCCTAGCAGAATACCTTAATGAAAAACTAGAGGGAATAGAAATACCTGTCAAACCGTTCATTGGCTCCAAATCAAGTGAAACAAGTGATGGTAAGCTGAGAAACAATCATAAATTAGTACTGTAAATTCAGAAATTATTGCGAGGTTTTTATTAATGTGAATAATGCGATTGCATGAGGATCGCAATAATAAGACCTTGCATTATGATATCTAATACATATATTTCTATTCACTTTTTCCTGAAATCGCAATAATTAATCTCGCATTTTTTCCAATTTTTCAAAAATCACAATAATAAATGCACGCAATAATTTCTGAATTTACAGTTATCCATAAGAAATCCATAAGATATTTGCTGCAATACTACAGAAGTAAAAAAAACTTATAACTCATATTCCTAGTTTAATCTAAGGAAATTGCTTATTATTGCATCTATTGATATGCACTTTATTAGTGCATGAATAGCTCATTGCAGTTATCTGACTGCATACAATGTTAGTTTCATTTCAATATTGATATTCACCAATGAAATCTGCCTATTACAAACATTTTCACTTTGTCCAAATTTTAAAGTTACATTTTGCAATTTTGTAGCTAATTAATATCTCTGAATCTTGTCAGACGAACATGAATACATCATCACTCTGTCCAAAAATTCAAAAGTTCAACCATCCTTCTCTAAAACTAAACTTAGCAAGAATTTATGCGACTTTATATCTAAGAAATCTTGGATATTGCTTTGACTGAAAATGCAAGTTTTTCTAAAACCAAGAATGTTCTAGAGTGTTTATGTCATGTCTTACACAGGCAACCTATCAAAACATTGGTTCAAACAGAAAACTTGTCATTTACTTGCCTACATTGAATCAAACAATTTAGATTTTTACAAATAAACATATATTTGTTTGAAGTTTACAGCAGTATGATGTAGTAAAGCAGCACATCTATTATTGAAAAAGATTCCAGGGATGGTGATGGTTATGATATGTCATAACTGTAAAAATATTAGAGCATGTGTTTTTAGATATTGTGATTGATGACAACAAATTAATTTTAGGCCTGTCTGAAAATGAAAAGAAGGAGTTATTGGCAGACTTTAGAAGCCACAAGATAAAGCTATTGGTTGCTACTTCAGTTGGAAGTGAGGGCATTGATGTTCCAGAGTGTAATATTGTTATGAAGTATAATTACTCTGGAAATGAAATCAACATTATTCAAATGAGAGGTCAGTCAATGCATATTTTTAAGTACAATTTTATTATTTAACATTAAAGGTAGCTGACATGAAATGGAAGACATCTGGGAATGTATATAAAAAAAATTACAAAATAGTTTGACATTGTTATACATTTTTTTGCCATAACTTTGTCAGTTTTTCTTTGACTTATGAGTTTTAAATGTCCCCTTGATATCTTCCACCTCTATTTTTATGCCCCATTTATGGGCATTATGTTTTTCTTCTGTTAGTCCGTCCACCGTTTCTGTCCGTCTGTCCCGCTTCAGGTTAAAGTTTTTGGTCAAGGTAGTTTTTGATGAAGTTGAAGTCCAATCAACTTGACACTTTATACACATGTTCCCTTTGATATGATCTTTCTAATTTCAATGCCAAATTAGAGGTTTGATCCCAATTTCACGGTCCATTGAACATAGAAAATGATAGTGCAAATGGGGCATCTGTGTACTATTGACACATTCTTGTTTCTTATGGCTTTTGGAGGCTTAGTTTTTGTTAACAAAATGCAAGTATTAATTAATTATCTCCCTTGCAAATATCACTTGTACTACATTCTACATAAAAAAATGAAAGATAAAAGAAGTTATATTATTGTCTGTTTTGCTGAATATTCAGAGCAATATAACTTGGACTATCATTATTTTCTTGAATTGCTGTTAATTCTAGTATACAATTTCATATAGAAATATGGAAATTTAATATTGCTGTCAAAAAGAATCTTAAAATTTCATATGTTCAAGGACATGCAATTGTATACTTTAATGTAAGTAAACACTACAGACATAAACACAGAAGATGAATTTGATTGTTAAAACAAGCTCCATTTAAATTGGTATAAACTGTTTGAAATGTTAATTGCAATAAATAGGATGAATGATTAAGTGTCGATATTATTTTTTTATAGGTCGTACGAGGAAAGCAGGAGGTCAGGCTATCTACATAAGCGATCAATCTGTTCTAAGACGGGATCTTGTCAGTATGGAAAAAGCTACTGTAATGCATAGAGCACTTGATGAATTGAAACAGAAAGGAAAAGATGAAATAAGGGCAATGATATTAAAAGAGCAAAAAAATGACTTAAAACACCAGGAAGATCAAGAAAAAAGACTGAGAGATTTACAGGATCAGAAAAAGAGAGGCTTCTTCAAACTTGTGTGTGCAACATGTAAAGAGACTGAAATAAATGGAGATAACATAAAACTTTATAAGCAAAATCATCATGTGGCTGCAGAGAGGGCATTTTTGGATAGGGTCAAAAAGGAGGATATTGAAGAACAAAAAATAAATCAGATGATTAGAAAGTCCATAATTTATTGTAAAAAATGCCCACAAAAGTTGGGGAAGATATTTTTAATACATGATTTAGAAGTGCCTCTTTTAAAAATTGATGCATGTTTATGTAAAGAAGGTGATAAATTGAGAAAGTACAAAAACTGGAAATTTGTTCCATATATTATTGATGAGATCAGTCACAAAGATTTGGAAATTATATTCCCCAAGTTGACAACACCAGAAGTGTCATAGCTTTACATCATACAATTTGTGCATGTTTCTACATTTTTATGATGCTCCAAGCAAAAATGTATCTTTATATAGCTATCAGTTCTCATGGTCTTGGTGAAAGCCACCCAGTATAGTTTTCCGCTCGCCTGCGATGAAAGTAACGGAAAGCGAGACATATGGATTGATTTTACGGCAATGGCTGTGGCGGTGGCGTCAACAATTGTTAAGTTTTCTGCTTGATTTAGTTTGATAGGAATTACTTGTGATAGATCATTGATATTAATATAAAGTTGCATTACTATCAGTACATATCAGTTTGACGACTATTTCGATGCCCTGCCCCCTAGGTCATGGTCCAGCAACTTTGAATTACTGAACTAGCAATTTTCAATATTAGGTTTTCTGCTTAAGTTAGTTTGATAGGAACTACTTGTGATAGATCATTGATATTTAATATGAAGTTGCATTACTATCAGTACATATCAGTTTGATGACTATTTTGAGGCCTTGCCCCCTAGATCATGGTCCAGCAAATTTGAATTAATAAACAATGTTGCTGTCCATCAGATTGTCTTTTTCTTAATTTTATGTGAACAGGCAAGACATATCTCTGTGTCAACAGTTTATTGAAGAAATTGCTGGAATGTCCCACCCTGTTATTGTGTGCTTTGAATGAAAGACATGATTTAAAGGAAATAACAAATAATGATGGAAGTACAAATAAGATTTCTAATAACATAATTTTTGTAAAAAAAAAATCATTCCAACAGATTTTATTGATGCATGTTCACTAGCATTATTTAATAAAAAGTAATTTTCATATTTGGCAGCAATTTAAAATAATTATATCATATCATGAATCATTAAATTTATAGGATTGATGTAGTATTGTAGTACAATTTCTTAAATATGTTATGTCACAAAGTGATTTGTTTAAAAAAAAATATTTATGTAATAGTAGAACTGTTTTTACATTTTTATCTTGCCACAATATAGCTTTTTGCCATTCTGCCTATAAGGCAAACTTCAATTGATCAACTTTAAATGATCATTCACTGTTATATGTCCTAATAACAAACATTAGAAAAAAATATATCTGATTTGATATTCTCACATGATTCTTATGCTGACAGTTCTACAGCACTTGATTTCATCCATGATTTTTTATGGGGTTTATGTTAATTATTTTTTTTGTATATCTAGTTTTTCAGACTGTTTTGTTTTTTTCTATTTTTGTCTCCCCTCAATGAAGTCTCAAAGGTGAGACCTAGGCATGCTGTTTTGAGAATTTGCAAGATCAACAATGTACTGGTCTGTGATAGGTTTATACATAAAAAAATAAGAAAATGTGGTATGATTGCCAATGCGACAACTCTCCATAAGAGACCAAATAATATATAGATTAACAATTAAAGGTCACAGTACGCCCTTCAACAATGAGCAAAACCCATACCACATAGTCAGCTATAAAAGGCCCTGAATGACAAATGTATGTTGTCCTTTGAATAAAAGACATGATTTAAAGGAAATAACAAATAATGATGAAGTACAAATAAGATTTATTTTTTAGCATCCCTAAATCTTGACATGAATTTATAATTTTTTCTAATAACATCATGTTTGTGAAAAAAAAATCATTCCAACAGATTTCATTGATGCATGTTCACTAGCATTATTCAATAAAAAGTAATTTTCATCTTTGGCAGCAATTTAAAAGAATTATATCATATCATGAATCATTAAATGTATAGGATTGATGTAGTATTGTAGTACAATTTTGTAAATATGTTATGTCACAAAGTGATTTGTTTAAAAAAAAATTATTTATATAATAGTAGAATTGTTTTTACATTTTTATCTTGCCACAATATAGCTTTTTGCCATTCTGCCTATAAGGCAAACTTCAAATGATCAACTTTAAATGATCATTCACTGTTATATACCCTAATAACAAACATTAAAAAAATATTATATCTGATTTGGTATTCTTATGCTGACGGTTCTAGAGCACTTGATTTCATACATGATTTTTTATTGGGTTTATGTTGATCATTTTTTTGTTATATCTAGTTTTTCAGACTGTTTTGGTTTTTTTCTATTTTTGTCTTCCCTCAATGAAGTCTCAAAGGTGAGACCTAGGCATGCTGTTTTGAGTATTGGCAAGATCAAAATAAGAAAATATGGTATGATTGCCAATGAGACAACTCTCCACAAGAGATCAAATGACATATAAATTAACACCTATAGGTCACAGTACCGCCTTCAACGATGAGCAAAACCCATACCTCATAGTCAGCCATAAAAGGCCATGAAATGACAAATGTAAAACAATTCAAACGAGGAGACTAACAGCCTGATTTATGTACAAAATAATGAACAAAAAACAAAAAAATATGATATACAGCAACAAACGAAAACCACTGAATAATAGGCTCCTGACATGTGACAGTGATGTAACAATACAACATAAGAACAAACTATAAAAATCAGTTGAAAAGGGCTTAACTTATCAGATTGATGCAAAGCAGAAAAACATCTAAAAAAAATACAGACCAGACGTGGCAGGGTACTATACATCCACACAACAAAAATGACACTAAGTACTAAGATCTGAGAGTTCCCACAGTTACTGACAGCTATTTCAAAGACAATAACAACTAATAAAAAAATCATGCATCTTTGACTAAAGTATCAATCAGTACACATCAAACATCCTATGGATTTAGTGTAAAGACGTCAAAAACAGTCAGAGAAAAACATTACCTAATGCAATACCAAGATACAGGTATCGACAGATTGTAGAGCCATGAATGTCATATGTTTATAAAAATAATATTTACTTTGATTTTAATTTACTGATAATAAACTCAATATTAATACCAATAAAAACAATATCTTAAAGATCTAATTACAGTGTTGAATTGGTAACCTTTAAGAATAAGTTTATTTAAAGGATCGATAAATCTCCCCGGATCTTAATTAAATTTCCGGAAACACTGGGATGTGCATTCCCTTTTGAAATAAGTTTTCTACAGGAACTACCAAACTTCCAAACCAAATCTTTGTACCTATGGAAGAATTTAGTAAAGGTTTTAAGTACTTTGTGGTAATGAAATCCCTGACTTAATAATTTACCCAGTAATACATAGGTTACGTTCATTGAAATCCAAAACGTCATAACAGTCACAGGCATAGCGAACGAGTTGTGATATATAAACACCGTAAGATGGTGCCAAAGGAACATCACTGTCCAAAAAAGGAAAATTAACAATAGGGAACGAAAAATCATCCCTTGTGTCATAAATTTTAGTGTAGAGTTTCTCTTGTAAAACTGAAATATCTAAGTCTAAGAAAGGTCAGTTATTACCGTTTATATTTGATTTATTTAAAGTAAGTTCCTTTGGGTAAATTTCGGCAGTATTTTAAGAAAATTCTTAATTTAACGAAAAAATATCATCAAGATAACGGCAACAGTTGTTGAATTTATCAATTAAATGCAATTTAGACGGTTTTATACTGAGTTTGGTCATAAACTGTGATTCATAACAGTACAAGAACAAGTCTGCTATTAAAGGGCTTAATTGGTGCCCATAGGAATACCTTCAACCTGTCAATAAACTTTATTGCCGAAACGTTCATAAATAATCTCAAGGAGAAAATTCATAGATTCAATCATCTCAGCATACCTCCAGTAAGTATATCTAGCATATCTACTTTTCTCATTAGAGAAGAAGGCTTTAAATAAGTTGCAGCAAATATATTTGCATTCAGATTTACCAAAGGACTATTTGATAAAAAAGGAAAACTTTTGTCTTGATACTGTGACTTGACTGTTAGTGTTGCTCTCCACCTATTGCAACTTATTCAAAATTCTGGCCAAATTGCAATTTGTTTTATAAAACCAAACTGTTCAACCGGTCAGAAATTTGAACAAACTGCTGTAGAAAACCAGTCAAGTCGTGAAAGTGCAAGGTGATAAAATAAAGCATACTTACAATCCTACAAGACTTTAATTCCACTTCAATGTTATTATGAAAAATCAGTCTAACAGTTTGTATAGACATTTTATTGTTATTGTCATGCTAAAGGTGATGGATAGAAATTTTGAATTGCTATAAAAATGTCCAGACTAAGGTTTCATACAATTTTTCTTTCGAAAAGTCTTCTATATTCAAAAGAATAATGTTTTGGTTATCTCCCATGGAAACTTACTAACAACGTTTTGTAATTTCACACATATTTTACTGAATATAAAATGTTTTAATTCAAATGATGTCTGATTCTTATGAATATAGAAGACTTTTCGAAAGAAAAATTGTATAAAAGCTTAGTTTGGACATTTTTATAGCAATTCAAAGTTTCTATCCATCACCTTCAGAATGACAATAACAATAAAATTTCTATACAAACTGTTAGACTGATTTTCCATAATAACATTGAAGTGGAATTAAAGTCTTATAGGATTGTAAGTATGCTTTATTTTATCACCTTGCACTTTCACGACTTGACTGTGGTTTTCTACAGCAGTTTGGTCAAATTTCTGACCAGTTGAACAGTTTGGTTTTACAAAACAAATTGCAATTTGGTCAGAATTTTGAATAAGTTGCAATAAATGGAGAGCAACATTAACAGTCAAGTCACAGTAAGATTGTGTGGAATGGTAGTGTAAAGAGTTGAAAAGTCAAAACTGTCAATAGAATCAAAAGGACCATCAAAAGCACGTAATTTATCTAAAACATCCAAAGAATTCTTAAACACTCCAAAAATAGTTAATTCCACTTTATTTTCAAGTTTTATTACAAAAGTTAATGATAAGTTCTTTGATAGTAGTTTAGGAACTAGTCTAAAGCACTGAAAGATTAGTTGTAGAACACTTACTAGAGGCCGAGATGAACCGAACGATATTATACTGGTTGTTTGTGTAGTTAAGGTAACCAATACATAGTAGGGACCTTCAATTTTCCTATTAAAATTACATACAGAAACATCTCGGTGTCAACAGTTTATTTAAGACTGTGATGATCACTTTTGTCAAACTTTAATAAAAATACCAAACTTGGTTAGAAGCTTCTGTATGATCAAAAGGCAGTATCCAGAGCATTTTAAATTATTTTTCAAAAAGGAAGGTTTTAAACCAAGAGTTCCAAGTGGTGAAGTTGAAATCATCCCTCAGTCGTAAATTTATGGACGCCATCACGAGTTGATTGACCGTTATGAAATATCTGTTTCACAGATGATGACGGATATGTTCCAATCGTCGTAACCACAATCCCGTCCTCTTTTCCCCGAATGTGATCTACCGAATTAGACTTATCACCGGGTTTGTATTTACATGAGCAACACGACGGACTTTTCTTTAGAGGCTATTTCTTGATCAAGGAGAAACTAATTTCCAAGTATAATTATATAAATTATACGTTTTTACGTCATGCCGGCCAACACATTGGACCTCGTTATTTTAGTAGTATAGATACAGAAAAAATGAAAAAAAATATTTTCAAAGTTTTGCTCTGTATACTCTCTTTTGGTCATAAGAAAAGTCTAGTTTTAAAGAATTTTCTAAACACAAATAACCTAACTGAAACTATCTTTGAAGTTTAGGAAACTAACTTAGTTAGAAACTTCTTAATAACTGAGACTACTATAACACTGTGTTATAGTAGTCTCAGTTAATAACCACTTCTCATCTAGAGTTTAAAAAAGTATTATTTTTTTTTATTTTTTCAGTATTTTACTAATGAAAGGACTTGGTTCTTTCATTCTTTTTTTTTTTTTTCTTTTGCAGTCAACATTCAGGTACAGCCTGCGGTTAAAGATTTTAAAATCTGTAATTCACTTGTCAAACTTAAATGAAATTTTTCAAAACTTTGACATAAGCTTCTTCGTCATCAAAATATAGCACTCTAAAGAAAAAAAAGATTTTTTCTGTATTTTTTGCTGGGTTGTTCAAAATTGGCTTATAGTATGGTAATGCGGGATGTATAAACTGAAAACAGAATACCTAATTTATGTAATTCTTCCTCCTGTAGTTTAAAACCCAAAATCCCTGAAAGTATCAGGAACGATTGCACACATGTTGAAGTTGTGCATTTGCTATTATGGAACTGTTTCCGGATATTTTCTCCATTTTTTTTGGACTTTGTCATTTCTGCAATAAAATTTTCAAAAGATAGTAACATTTTTTGTTTTTAACCCAGATGTTTGGAACTTTACAGAAAGTTTGCAAACCTATTGAGGTTGTGCAACTTCCATTATGTAAGTTTTTTTTAATTCACATTTTTCTATTTCATATTTCCATATATTTAATTGTCAGTAAAGACTATTTCCCATTATTTAAGAAACATTCTGCACAACCTGTCCAATCAAGTCTTTGATCCATTTTACCAATAAATAAACTTAAGGGGTTTTTTTTGCAGTCACCCAAACTTTTACCTGTACAGCAGCAATTGCAGATGTGACACATTGTTTCGAGTAACCCTTTACAAATTTTATATAACTTCAAATGAAATGGCAAAATTGTTTGATGATCTCGCACTTGTGTTTCTCCAGTATATCATTTACATGTACGTGAATGCAAAGGTACTTGGGGACAGGATAAATTTTTTATTATCTCTCCCCCTTTTTTTCCAAAATCTGTTCTTTTGTTTGTTTTCTATTAATTTCAATTATTTTCGAGTTTTTCTATATTATATGAAAATAAATACACTAGAAATAACTTGTAATTGCTATTTTCTATCA
Source organism: Mytilus californianus (assembly GCF_021869535.1). Taxonomy (NCBI): domain Eukaryota; kingdom Metazoa; phylum Mollusca; class Bivalvia; order Mytilida; family Mytilidae; genus Mytilus; species Mytilus californianus. Next base: position 49,255,299 of record NW_026262679.1, on the reverse strand, counting down.
ATTCCAAGTTTTACTAGATTCAGATTCAGATTCAATATTTTATTATAGTCTCACCACATACAATTACATATATTTACACAATTAAATATTCATACAGGTACATAAAACATACACGTATAACAAGAAACTTTACATTAATATTGTATGTGCCAATCTTAAAAGATTTATGAGAAACTGTACAAGCAATATTAAAAAAACAATTCGATAATGTACATATTATATATAATATATATATTTGCTTAAGAATATCATTAGAATACAGCATAATCAGTTAAATAAAACAATTTCTTCTGATTAAAATGTTATAGCAGGTCTGGCAACACTTTCAAAAACTTTATCGTCATTGAATAAAAAAAATTGATTTACTATCCACAGCGGTCACTGATATAATTAAGGAGTGGATTTCCAATTAAGTTTTTTTTTTACTTATCTGTTGATCGTATACACAGGCACTTGTCTCTAAAAGAAATTACCTATATACTTTAATAATAAAGAATATAGGTTTTTTTTGTCATAGACAAGTGCCTGTGATCGTATATGGCTGATTTCTTTTGGCTAACAGTTTCTTTATATCTATACTTTTTAAGAAAATAGCCAAAACTAATGGTTAAACATTTATTTTCTAAATGAGGACTAAAACCTCCATATTGAGGAAATTCTGATTAATATGAGGATTAATTTGAAGGCTTTAAATCAATTCAGCTTATACTTACTTGTTACTGCTTCTCTTTCAAGTATAATTAACAGCTTTCAAAAGTTATTGCCAAAGAGACAAAAGTAAGAAAAACGCACATTACTTTGAATGTCCATACGAGCAGATTGTCAATTGGCTTATGTGTTGAGTATTGTTGCTGATTACAGTTTGCTTAAACAAATCATAAAATATTTTGTCACTGAAGGGCAATAACTCCTTTCAGGAATTGACATGTTTGATGATCTTGTATAGCTGATTAGCTCTGATGTTTTAAGTTTCTCTTTGTCATTTACAGTTTTTAAGATTATTTTTGACGCCGGTGATTGTTTTAGATTCCAACTAAAATGGACGAAAATAGCCATTTCAGGGCAATACATCCTATTAGGAGTCTGACGAATTTTGCCATATTAACCATTTTGCCATTCATGTTCAGTTGATCATTTTTGCAATTTCATTTGATATCTATCTGCTATAGTTTTCAAGATAAAAGCAAACATTTGCTAAAAAAACCCAGGAAAAGTGAACCAGGTGAGCTAAATAGAGGTAAAAATTCTTTAACCCGCAATAAGGTGTCAATTGACAATTTCAAAAATTTAACAGTTGATTAATTTGTCTGTTTGGTCATATTATATATATTTTAGTGACTGTCTATCTAAAATAGTTTTCAAGAAAAAATACTTTTATTCACTTGTTTTGAAAATCTTAAGATAAATCATGACCTACTGACCATTTTGCCGGTTTTGCTCTAACTCTAGTTTTTGTAAATCAAGCCAATAACTATTAATTCAATTCCAGTGTTCTTGTTTTACCAGTTTCAGTCAGAATTTCCATCGGGTAGCAACACAATGAAGACCGTTTGAAGAAGATATGCTATGCATTATTACTGCAAAATGTAATAATATTTGATTTTGTGGTTTCAACGGGAAACATTTTGGAGAGACAAAGTGCAAAATGATGACAATGACGAATGCCCAGTGATCATGATCATGGTAGCTCACATAGCTCATAAAGCTCACAAAACGCTCAAGAGCCAGGTGCATTAAAAGAAAAAAAAAACCATGACCAGAAATATTTGTGGTAGATTTTGTCATCCTCAACAATTGATGGTTGCTATTCATTTTTCACAACATGAGAATGGCTACTAAAGAATTGTGTGACGAAAATGACCCCTTATCAACTTAATGTATACAAATATGTGCACAGCCTTAGTATTTCGGATGATTTAAAAGATTTATGAACACAACAGCAAAAAAAAAATATCTTTGAATTACACATGAGTAAAATCGTGTCAGTGAATTATTTCCAACAAGAAACACAAATTGTGATCTTAAAGGAATTCGAAATTCTAGTTGAAAGAAAGAATTACATGTTAAATATGAAAATTCCGGAATTTTGCTCCAGGAACCAAAAGATTGATGGTTGCTAGGCATTTTGGAATTATATGAGAATGGCTACTAAAGTTCTTGGTGATGATATTGAACCCTTTACCTTTCAATAAAGATATATACATAATAGTTAATATCGTTCTGAACCTTAATATGTATGGTTGCTATGCACATTTAGTAATTAAGGATCGTTGCTAAGATTTTTTTCATGACCTTGACCTCTTACATTTTACCTTGTTACAAACAAAAACAATAATCATTCTGAACAGTTTTCCTTTTTAATGTATGCGTCAATTTGTTACCATTTCTGGCAAAATCTAAAAAAGAAACTCAAGGTCAAAGGTCAAGGTCATCAATAACATTTGACCTTTTGGTCAAACTAAAGGTCATTAAATGCGCAACATCTTTCATTTTCTGTTCATCCTCTATATGACACAGTTTATGGGATATCTAAATAACAAAGTCAGAATTCTTTTACAAAATAACAAAAAGACACTTCCAGGTTCCCAGAGCAACAACCCTAGTAACCTAAATCCCAAACATTTTGTTATAAATTATTACCAGGCAACAGTGATAGTTTTCATTCATAGCCTCAATATAAATGGGTGTGGATGCAAATTGGTAATTAGTTTATGCAAAACGCTTATCATGTATCTTCTTGACTACAATGAAAACCGAGTCTCCCTTATGTTAATCAGTGCTGCCTCCTTCTCCCCTTTTTATCTGAAATCATTTTTATCTTTCATCTTATTAGTCAAATGTTATATTTTAACGAACGTTATAATATTCATCAAAATTAAAATATGTGCACGATAATTACTTGAATTTTTCTACGTCAAAAATATAAGGGGACCCGTTACCATGGCAACGGGGATATAAACAACTTTTTTGTCACTATAATTCTGATATGTTTATCGAAAGCTATCAGCAAACGAAACTTCAAGAAAATCTGAGACTATGCGTGGTTGGTGGTTACAGAGAATTGTTATTTAACATTTTCTCTGCCATACGGCCTATCCGGCCTATTCAAAAACACTACCGTTGAGTGCCACGGTGAAGCCCAAAGGCCAACGGAATTTTTACGTTATGTAATAATAAGCATAACGTCATAATGCCAAAGTGCTTGATTTGGAAGATGGCCGGCGTCAACCCAATTCCAACTCCGTGGTTTCGGGTTTTGCCGCTAGAAGGAGAAGTTGAAGAACCAGAGTTTAACATTAACCAGCGGGGACCAATTAGAATGCCGGATAACAACTCGTCGCCAAAAGCATATTTTTATTTATTATTTTCTGGAGAGTTAATGCAAGAATATGTGAGACAAACGAAGAGGTTAGTTTTCAGGAAAAAGATGTATTTTTACAAAGATTAATTATGTTCATCATCAAAACCGCTTTATCTGTATTAAAAAAAACAATCTTACGAAAACGAAAACGGAAAAATAAGACTATCTTTCTTTTAAGTCCTAAAAATATATTCTCAGAAGAATTTCTCAGTTTAATCAACGTACGCTTTTAGCAATTGAGAGCACCTGATAGCTTGGTACATGTTTGAAACTCTTTATTTTCGGATAATAATAGAAAAAATGATGTCGCATTGTTGTTTGGTTAAGGAAAGTTTTTTTTAATTTTACTAAAATAAATCACCAGAAACTTTAAATTTCCCCGTATCAACTTTTAAAATTGTATGTCCAATGTCTTCTCTTGATATTTGTCGATAAATTTCTGTGATGTTTCTGCTTCCATGCACCTTAATTTTACTGAATGAATATGAATTTATATAAAAAGCTGAATAAAACAAACGTACTAACAGACAAACTAGCACACAAACATTCGAAGCACAATCATGTTCCGATAACATTTACATGGTATCAGGAAAAAATAATAGATGAAGTAATTATGAACCAATAAACAAATATTCTTCAAACAATTCTTTTTCTTTCAAATCATAAATGTTAAAATCCAATTAAAAATGCCTTCATTCTTTTTTTTAAATGTGTTAACATTTGAAAGCGATAGCAAAGGATTGACGATGACGTATATCTATTGCAAAACACTGTACCTATAACGAAAAAACCCAACATTGTGACAACCATGAGTGCTTATTAAAAAATTATTACGACTACGACTGGAACAGCAAATACCGTAGAAACAAATTAATCTCTAAATCAGTCAATAAACTTAATAAATAAAATTTCAAACACGATACATATATTTAGATGCAAAATACGAAAAAAGACGACAATAATCTTAAAAACACAACATAGAAAACTAAAGACCCAGCAACATGAACCTAACAATAACCTGTGTGATCTCAGGGGATCCGGCAGTATAAGTACTTCCGTCTCCACTTGTGGCACCCGTCAGCATGTTGTTCATGTTGGTAAACATTTGGTTAAAGGTATCATTCTGTGATGTCACATTCGAGGAAAAAGAGGACGATATTGTTGTTACAACAATTGGAACATATATACCGTCAACTGTGAAACTGATATGCAATAACAATCGTCAGACTCGTGATAGCGTCCGTTAAAAGGTAGAAGAAAGGAGTTCAATTTTACCAGTTGAAACCCTTAGTTTAATACCTTAATTGTAGGCAAGAACCCTCTAGCAAAGAAATCGTGATAGGAAATGCAAGATCTGGAATATCGTATAAACCTGGAGGTATATACTCCATATGCAGGACTGCTGAATGTTTCTACATAAAAGTGAAAGGTTCATAATTAGGAAGCTACAATCATCTCTTTTGTCGTAAATTGCTGTTCTCAACTGACCCTCATTGTCAATTATTAGATGTTAGTCAAGTTATGAGGCATATTTAATTGTATCTGTGGTATTTTTTTTTCATGTTCGATTGGAAAGATGCATTTAATATTGTCATTAAACTTTGAATTATTTAGTAAGAGGACATCATCAATATAGCTGAACGTGAAGTTTAAGGATTATGCTAGTTTCTTTTCATTCTTCTTACTGTGACTTTACTGTAGGTGTTGCTGTTTACCTTTACCTAATGTTCAACCAGATTGTAAAATTGACAATACAATTGGGACATTCAAATTGACCAGTTGGTATTGTTAACAGTTGACAATAGGTAATCACTCATGCATTTAGAATCTACCTTGGTGCTGTCCCATCACTTTACCTGTTCAATAGTCAGTGTTTTTCAAAACTTATCCTTGTGGCATTTAAGTTTCAAGTTTTATCTTTGTGAAATAACATAACATGCCTACAGATTAAATAAGTATAAATGGTATGAAAAAAGCTAGAATATGGCCACAATATGAAATGGTCTTTTGGAAAACCACATGGTAAGATAAATGATAAAGGAATTAATGATAATATACATCTAACCCATTTTAACCAATAAGTCTATGAAGCATATCTGATCATATTTGTTTCATATATATAATGACAATATTATTAATTATCCCCCTTTTCCAATAAAATGATGTAGATTAAGGAATTATATATACCCAGTTTAACTCTTTTCCTTGAGCTCAGCTCAGCTGTTTATTAAAATCTCCCGTATTTTCCCACCAAAAGTGCACATGTGACATAGTTGTCAACAAAAGAAAGCATGTGGTCAGGGAATTCATTTGATTTCTGGATTATACTGCTTTTATTAATTTAATTTTGGATATATATGCATTCCATTTAGGCATTTAAGGTACAGTCAAGCATTTGTATTTAAAGAATAGTTTGCAAACAATTTTTAATTTTCAATTTGACGAAACTGGGTCATAATCGTTCATTGTATGTTACCTTGTTCAACCACGCGAGACAATGTAAATTATGCAATCAGCTGTCAATGTACATCCCCTGAGGCAGTGTTCACACCATTAAACACTAATTAGATTTCCTAATTGCCACTGACATAATGATTAGATTAGGGATATCCGGAATTGATCTTCAATATATTGTATTTGCAGGTGTGGCGGACTATAAAAGGAGCGTGGCGCTGGGAATTTTAGCGTGGCGCTAGGAATTAAAGCGTAGAGCACCGCCACGCCTAAATAGGTCATGGTGATCCATGTTTACCTTTATTACCTATGCACTTTTTTGTAGAAGCACGTTTCATCACGAATGTAACATTTCATTTTGATATGAAGGTTAATTTTTGAATGACGCGCGTTTGGTGTTAGCCAATCAAACTAACGAATTCTCGTGAAACATGCATGTAATGTAATTATAAAGATATAAATAGTTATCAATGGTACCAGGATTATAATTTAATACGCCAGACGCGCGTTTCGTCTACATAAGACTCATCAGTGACGCTCAGATCAAAATAGTTATAAAGCCAAACAAGAACAAAGTTGAAGAGCATTGAGGACCCAAAATTCCAAAAAGTTGTGCCAAATAAGGCTAAGGTAATCTATTCCTGGGATAAGAAAATCCTTAGTTTTTCGAAAAATTCAAAGTTTTGTAACAGGAAATTTATAAAAATGACCATATAATTGATATTCATGTCAACACCGAAGTGATGACTGCTGGGCTGGTGATACCCTCGGGAACGAAACGTCCACCAGCTGTGGCATCGACCCAGTGGTGTAAATAGTTATCAAAGGTACCAGGATTATAATTTAATACGCCAGACGCACGTTTCGTCTACATAAGACTCATTAGTGACGCTCAGATCAAAATAGTTATAAAGCCAAACAAGTACAAAGTTGAAGAGCATTGAGGACCCAAAATGTCAAAAAGTTGTGAAAATAAGGCTAAGATAATCTATTCCTGGGATAAGAAAATCCTTAGTTTTTCGAAAAATTCTGTTTTGTCACAGGAAATTTATAAAAATTTCCATATAATTGATATTCATGTTGAAAGTATCTCCTCAAATTGCAATTATTGCACTTTCATTTATTGCATACCCTAAGTAAACATAATCAAGAAATGTCGTACCTTAAATCGTAAATGACCTATAGGTGGAGATGCATATGGAATACCAAGATATTCCTCAACTTGTCTATCTGGAACACGTGTAAATATTTTTCCACGGACTTTCCCGAATACCGTCTCCCTAACTGGTAAACATTGACCTGTACAGAAAGCAACAGTCAAAAGAATAAGTATTGAAGACATTTGTTTTCGGTGTGCATTGATTCTGGTCATTATATACTATATACTAGTAGTTAATTGAGTAGGTTTTCATTGCAATTTTATATAATACCAAAGGATTCTAAATTTGAATATTGATATTAAAATAGGGATGTAATAGTTAGATTAAACAATACATAATATGTTTTGTTATTATTTTAAACGTTTTAAAATCTACTATAATATTACATGACATTTTGCAACAGGCACATTAGCGTTGAAAAACTTGTTAGATAACACTTGATATGTGAATATTTTAAGTTCATAGCTATTGTGTATACAATTAAAGAATCACTGCGATTTTTTGCAAAGACAATTCAATGTATATAGTGTTCAAAAATTGTAATATGGTTATCATAATGGTTTGTTAAATAGGGTAATGTGTAAAAACATTCTCAACTGGTTCATTTTGTAAATTCTACCACTTCGTCTTTGCTTACTAAATAATTTTGTATCGAATGTTCCTCCTGAAGATTACTCAAGAAATGAATATACAACACACAAAACAAAGTTTCTTACTCTAATTTACTCTTCCGAGTTATCACCGATTTTGATATTGTTTACATTGCTCAATCTTGATTTTTCTTTAATGTGTCCTTCTGCGAATTGTCTTCGTTTTGTTTTTTTGAAATTTGTATCATGGTATTTTCTGTCTTTCCTCGACGAATAATTTTGATTGCGCCTTTGGTATCTTTAAACTTAAAAAAATAAGTAAAAAGTATATTTTAAACAACATGGTCTTGGGGGGGGGGGGAGGGGGGGTGTGTGTTATCAAATCACGAAATAATCTCTGTAACGAAGGGGAGGGGGACGGGGTTTTGTTATATTTATTCACTGCGTATAAATATTCATGATGAAGATATGGTTTAGCTATAGGTAAATAGATATAGATATATCTGTGTTATTAATTAATGTTGTTTGTCTGTTTGTCTGTTGGTCTTTTTCTTTTTTTGCCATGGCGTTGTCAGATTGTTTTCGACTTATGAGTTTGAAAACTTTTGTTTCTCTCTAATTAAAAGTCAGGAGCTTATAATTCAGTGGTTGTCGTTTGTTGCTGCATATCATATTTGTTTTTCGTTCATTGTTTTGTGCATAAATCAGGCCGTTAGTTTTTTTCGTTTTAATTGTTTTATATTTGTTATTTCAGGGCCATTTAAAGCTGACTATGCGGTATGGGTTTGGCTCATTGTTGAAAGCCGTACAGTGACCTTTAGTTATAAACTTCTATGTCATTTGGTCTCTGTTGGACAGCTGTCTTATTGGCAATCATACCACATCTTCTATTTTCTATTAGTTAAAATCAACTAAAATAGCTAACGTTGTATGTAAGGACACTAATGTAACTTAGGTATCCAATATATTGATAGAAGGTCCAGTTGGTTGAAATTCCAAATGAATATAGAACAGACCTATAATTATTCTAGATTTCCTCCTTGGTAAGTGTAGTGGGGGTATATGTTCAGTTTCCAAGTGATCTGTCAATATCTAATTCCATTATCAAGCATATTATTCAATTAACACACAAAAAACGATGTTGATTGGGGCTTTATCTGCAGGGACACCACCATAATTGTCATGGTGCACGTGGTAGGACAGGTGGATAACAACATTTAAGTCATTAAAAATTGATGTATCATGTGTATTCATAGACCCATTAATTTTTTTAATTCTAATTTGAATTAGTCATCACAACCTTAACTTAAATAGTATATACGTCTCTTTTTCGCGTTAAGGTGGTATGGCAGTATGTAAAAAATGATAGAAATTGTATATACTTTGACAAAATTTAGTATATCTTGTGATATGTTCAAAAATATAGTAAAAAGGATAGGTTACCGAGGTTTTTCTAAAGCTATAGGTTGTGAAAAAATTACACATTTTGTATGGAAAAAACATCATTATGTGAATAGAAGCTCAACTAAATAAAAGAATTGTAAAATAAAATAGCTTTTATAAAATGCTTTCAGAATATCAAAAGAAAAGATAGGGTCACCGTAAGTGTTTTCCTGCTAAAACATAAAAAATCTTTTAGAAAATGTACTATTTCACAGTTACCTCCCCTTAATACAGCAATTTTAAAAAACATTGAAAATCAAGCAAAAATAATCTACATTTGTAAAATTTATTTATTATAAGTTAAAATCTTATAATTTTGTACTATTTCAGCGTTACATCCCCTTAATACAGCAATTTAAAAACATGGAAAATCAAGCAAAAATAATCTACGTTTGTACAAATATTATTTGTTATTAGTTAAAATCTTATACATCAAAATCATGAAAATCTGGACCTATTGTGCTCTGCTATTTTACAATCGAATATGGCGCGAAAGACAACCATACTACCTAAAGCAACTGTAAAGATGACGCGCTGTTACAATAGCTTTATTAAAACCTTTAATTTGTAATCACGTTGCATCAATACTACCGATTCGTGAAACTATTTACGACTGCATTCCTTATGATAAAAGTTTTTTCTATTAGAACTGGGAAGACCCTTCTCAATTCTAATGACTAGGGTCTCCCCCAGTACAAACGGATTTGTTTTTTCCTTAAATTTAATGATCATTTTTATGTGACTGTTTGAATCTATAAGATATGCAAAAATAAATGTGTAACAGATTAATGATAAATGCCTAAAGACGTCTCAAAACGTAATGACAATAATTCATAGTGAAAAATTTTACCTTTAAAGGTTTTCATCAAAAAATGAAATCAACAATTTATAAAATCATGCGTTCGAAGAGTTTTTCCAGATTTTCCTTTATCAGCAACGCCTTAAGCAAAATACTTGAAAGCTAAGGATGTAAAGAATCGAAACAGTCGTAGAACAATGTATGTAAAGCAAACAGCAATCAATTCATCAATATATGGACTTTAAATTGCATTTTCCAAGATTGATAATAGGCTCGAGTCTATCACCAAAACATTAACATTCAATTTGAATTAGTTCATATTTTTTTTTTGTATTTTTGGAACAAATTTAACGTAACCTTTTTCGGCCACCAAAATGTAAAGGGTTAGAATTGGGGTTAGACCCCGGAATATCAAATTAATAAATGTTCATCTAATTTTGAACTGTGTATTGATTGATTCACATGATTGCTTACAGGACAACATCAAAAGATCGATGTAGGATCAACAAAAGTTAATTTCACAAAGTAAGCAGGTGGTGTTTATGTGGGGGATGCGTTTGCGGGGGAGGGGAGGGGGGGGGGGGGGTGTCAAACTGGCTGGAAGTTTTGTTATCCTACATTGTTTTTTCAGGTTAAGGAAATACGTATGAAAACTCGGTCCGAATTGTGTTTGAACCTGTCCTGCAAATAAAACACAAAAGTCGTACAGGATAGCCTAGCTTTTTTGGGGCCGAAAATTCATAAAAGATACCAGGCTTATTATTAGTTGTGAGCGTTTTGTCTCCTCAAGACTCATCAGTGGCGATCTAACAATGGACAGAACAAGTCGAATAAAACGTTGTAGAACATAAATCGCAAATTTTAAAAGGTGAGGGTATCATAGTATATATGTCATTGGAACCATAATTAAATGGTATTTTCAAATCTCAGTGAAATATGAAATAGATTTGTCTAAACTAATGAAAAAAATGCTATGTTAAATAAAAAATTTAAAAGTCATACAGATTTAGTGGGACGGATGAAAAATGTAATATAGGATATAGATTTAGAATTACAGAAAGCATTTCATATACATTAGTTATTATGGATTTTGACATGACCACTCTCCATATTGGACACAATTACACAGCCCACTCTTTTTCAATAAAAAATGGGCCACTACTTGAGTTTTACATATTTATTTAACACTGAATTTATTCAAGTAAACGTTTAGTGTATAGGTCTGATTCCTTGTCCAGGTTCGGCATTACTTGTGGTCCTTTTTGGTTTTTATCAGCTCTTCAGTATTAGTATTAGACTTTGGACTTTCAAATATTTTGGCATCGGGCATCACTGAAGAGACATTATTTGTCAAAATATGCATCTCGTGCAGTAAACTGTTACCGTTAATGTTATTAAAAAAAATGTGTATGCAAAAAATAATTCACGGTACTAGTATTAAGTTTGATTCATAAGCATATGCACATCAGCATTTACAGTCAGATAGACCCAAAGTCAATACGTCATTCCTTGTTCAGGAATACAGCACTCACCGTGAATACTGCATACAAATAAACTCATCATAGATACAAGGATTGAAATTTTGTATTTGCGACAGACGCACGTTTTGTCTACAAAAGACTCATCAGTGACGCTCGAATCAAAACTACACTACAGACTTACAATGATTTTTTAGTGAAATTTTTTTTATCACATTATTTCAAAGTAATTATCCATTTGAACATTTTGTAAAAATCCCAGATTCATTATCATGTCCCAACAGGGAGTAAATTACTGATTAAATTATGTAAACAAAAGCACATGGTAAATACTTTATACATAAGAGCATATGGGAGGAGCTTATCTTTCAATCATCTTTTGATACCAAGTGTCAGCTGCTAATCTCTGACTACAAGATGAATAATGTGGTCTTATCTTATTATGTTTCAATCAAAATTAATTTATATAACTATATAGAGGTAAACAATGAAAATATGAAAGAGAAAAAGGGAATGGGGGAAAATCTAATGTAAAGACATATAAAGATAAATATAAATGTATAAGAGTAGCTTTGAAAGCCTCTGACTAATGTTTTTACTAAGGCAAGAAGAATGTGTATATGAATCTTGAAACCAGCAACAGTGACATTCACAACAATCCTTATTCTAGACAAATCACCTAGATAATAGTTTTTTTTAAATATCTTTTATTGTACATTTTTAAGTTTCTGGGTCCTAGTTAATTTCACAGGTACCATATATTTCTGTTTAAATATGAATGATAATTCTATAGTGAAAATGCTGTTAAATGTTGATTATATGCAGCTGGTCATTCTTGGTATTCTCTTATTTTAGACTGTCTGGACAGGGGAGGAGCTTTGACCATATATAATTACTATATTACAGATGTTGGTCAAATCTGTGACGTCAAACTCCTGCCAAATGCAAAATAAGTGTTGTTAAGGGATGGACAGTGCACAAATAATGCAAAATTTACAGTTTAAGTGTATAAAAGACACAAACTGTGTGGTTCTATTGATTAAATAATGGTGTTAGAACACTCTTGGTGTGTTCCCAGAGGAATGTGTATATTTATGTTGCATTTTTAGAGGTTCAAAGGGGATACTCAGTATTTAGGTGATTTTTCAAAATAATTTTTCATGGGAATTGTTATAAAAAAAATAAAAATAGAATGGGTACCACAATAGGTTTGGCTTTGATATATGTAATGAAAGGGAGTATTTTCTACAAAACCGTGTCCTAGGTTTTTTGATAATTTTTTTCTGATGAATTTATAGCTCTCCAAAGATGAAAGGTGAAATAAGGTTTGGCAACCACCAGTTAAATCAATATATTTTCTAATTGGAGGCACATATCAAAAATCTGAAACATCTTTTTGTAGCTTGAGTATCGTCAATTAAAGGGATGAAAACAAATGTTTCAACTGAATGTGTTATTTTCATTCAAGTTGGGAAAGCGATTTTTTACAGTTATATATTTTCAATTGATCAAACCAACAAAAATTTATCTATAATTAAGAAAGAGTAATATTTCAGCTTTTAAATGAGTTAAAGATTTTAAAAATCCATTGAGTAGTTTTGGAGAAATAATATCTAAAGGCTGTTGGTTGGAGACAAAACATCTGACTGTAGTGCTACCTTAAAACATTCTCAATCATTCGTTTGATAAGTTTGAGCTTTTGATTTTGCCATTTGATAAGGTACTTTCCGTTTTGAATATTTTGGAGTTGTTTTTACTTTTTGCAGATCAATCCAAAATTTCCAAATTAAGTTACAAGGCGTTGGGGGAGGAGGCAGGAAAAACTATGTTAATTGAATTTTTGTATTTTTGATTCAGCCATGCTGGTTCTATGTGATCACTCCGAATTTGGAGATGGTGCAGAATTCTAAGTTGAAGACATATTAAGAAATTAATTATGACTTTTAATATGTTATTTGTCCTTTAATTAAGAAAAGGTTGAGCGAACATTTTAGATATACACTTGCATATAGTTCCTTTGTAAGTCATGATTTATATTAAATTGCCATTTATTAACTAATGTGAAAAAGTGACAATTCAGTAACTTATGTTCGTGTAAGCCATTGAATAAAATTTGGTTTAACATGTGTATTGATATCAGAGTTGATTCCCACACTTTTTTAAATGCTATTATTCCCATTCTTTCATTAGGAAATAAGAGTATTGATACAATACCAGTATAATTATCAACTGTCATGATTTTCAAACAATTACACTCAAAGGTATAAGTATTAATTGGAATCCACTCCATTCTTATACAGTCTTAATTGACCACAGTTAGTATATCATAACAGTTGATAATTATAATGGTATTGAGGTCAAGAATTGGTGTACTCAATTTATTACACATCTAACTAAAAACACAAAATTTTGACTTGAATAGTGTACCTATCTTTTATTTTGATCAACACTACATAAAATTATTCTGTTAATTTTGTGTGAAAGCTGACTGATTGATGAGATGTGTTATTTTTCAAAGAAAAGACTAAAAATAAAATATGTATAAAAAAATGCAACCAGATTTTATTTCACTTGTAAAATCAGTGTCATAATCATCTGACATAAGGTAATAATTAAGGTCTTTTTAAGTAACAATCATCACTAATTTGGTTGAAACAATACACACAATTGAATAACTCTAACCTGAGCATTTTCTGCAACATAATCTATTTGTATTTTCCCCCTTATATTGCCATTTAACAGTAATTAGAATTATCTCAGCATTAGGTATTTACACATGTATATTTGAAATGTATTTTTTTCTTAATGAAGAATGAACATCAATTTAGACAAAAATAATTTATTTGTTGTTGTTGAGAAAGGGCATTTTCAATGTCTCTTTCTGGAAATTATTAAACCAATCATTATTTAAATGGCATATAAAAATATGATACACGTTTGAAGATTTCCCTTAACATTCTTGTCAAAATCATTGTATTGCAAATGTTTCCAAAAAAGAAGATGTTAAAAAAATCTGACAGTGTCTTCAAATGAAATACCAAAAGAATCTGCATCAACATTACAAAATTCTCCATGTTCGGGCAAAAGAATAGATATTTTACAGTGAGATTATGGAAATGAAAATAAGAAAAGAAATATTGAAAGTATGGTTAGAAAAAATGTCAGACTAGCTACAAAATGTATGATAGGAGTTTGGGGAGCAAAATCACTAAAATCAATTTTGATTTCAATGGGATTGTCGTTATAAAATGCTTTTTTTAGAATCATATAAAACATAAAACAGATTCCATTTAAAGGATCACTATTAATTCCTCATCAAATCGTTTTTGCTTTGATAAACATGGACACATTACATATAATCTTTATATGTTCTATAGCTATAGGTACATATGAAATTAAACGGAAACAAATATTTGTACCAAAAGTCAAGCCTTGGTTGTTTGAAGTTGATTTCGTTTTTAACAACTGTTTTGCCATTGACATAATCCAGTTTGTTGATAGACTTGTTCCCCGGTTTGTACTTCCTCAATTTCAAATCACAGGATCGCCTGTTCCTAGAATTAATAAGAATTGAAGGTTAAAGGGATATTTGAAATTAATATTTATTTATTTTTATTTTCTAGTATTTGGGGGTGTTTTGCTAGTAATATTTTCATGTCTTTTTTGTAGAAATAATATTTACAGCCCTTTTTAACCTATTTCAGCATCTAGTTATTCTTTAAACGTATAAGACATATCACAAATACATATGATGCATTTGTGGTAAGGGCAATGGAACATGATTCAAGTTTGATTATCTCCAAACTAAAACATAATATGTTTCAACGCTCATTACAAAAACATTATATGTTTTTCTGATACGTGGTATGTCCAATACGTAATTACAGTAAAAACAGAATAACTCAAGTCCGATTATATATAACATAAGAATTGAACAAAAACAGTCTATTGTGTGCCAATTATGTCTAACGAACGGTTTGCCATTCTTAAGCTTTTGAAGCCATTGCATATACCACGCGGGCATCGGATGCTCAATCTTTATTTCTTTTTATAATGTGAGTAGTTGTATGTTTATCAGTTTTTGAACTTACTGGTATGACATTTTCTATTGTGATTTTCCTTTATGTTCCATAACTATAGCGCATATTTACATTTGTGCAGTCAGCATTTGATTTTTTGTTTTGTTTCTTGTTTTTTTTCGTTGGCTGCTTTTATTTGTGTTAGTTTGCTGAATTTTGTCATGTTCATTTTATAATGTTCCATCTTATATTGGCCTGTATTCGTCGTTGCAGAACAAGTGGTTACCCTCATATATATATATATAATGAAGAGTCTACAGTGGGTTACGATCCAATAGAGGCCATAACTATAGCATATATCATTGTTTGTTGATTGCACTTGGAAATAAGCCTTTTGCTTTATATATATATTCAGGTAAAATAATATGTATAAATGCTACCCCAATGTATATCACACCCTTTTTTGACTTTAGAAACCTCTGCATCACGTGCTGTGTATATGAGAACTTTGGGTGTCCTACTGTCGGTACACCAAATACATAAAATATATCCCACCCATGCTGAACTCCTAATAACAGAATTAAAATTTATACTCGATCTTACTAAATTTGAATGATACTTTGCTTTCCAAGTATCAATTAGAGGTTATATGTGCATTACTTATCATTCAGAATTTTAAATAATACTCATCTTTCGAGTTTATATGATCTTTATTGGTCTTTCACATCAACTGAACTTTGTTTTAATTCTAAAGAAAGGGAACATCATTTATTTCCTGCAACGCAAGACCAACTTGTAAAAGGGGTACGGAATAATACTGAAAGTCAACTAATTTACATTTTTCCTCGCTTTTTACCAGTAAAAAGATTGTATTACCTATTCATTCAGGTACGGGTACGTTTTGAGAAACATAATCAAAACTGAGCGTATAAACGTTATTTTGCCATTTAGAAATCATGTCTGCAAGCTTCATCATTGGCGCGAAGACTCCTAAATCTGCCCTGACTTGCAAGGCCTAAAATTATAATATAGTATATTGAATGTTTCTTCTATCTTTGGGTATTTCTGGAGAGAGTAAAATCAATTCCATATCAAATTTTAATATCAAAATAAATTATTTCTAATTGCATAATTGCTTTAAAGAAACTATTCATCCTATAACTATATTTTATCATGGAAATATTAATTGACAAGAACTACAACGACTTATTAGCCCGGAGAGCGCTGTAGAAAAGATATGGAAACTGTCTAATTAGTACGCTATCGTTAATTTACAACTGTGAATATCTGCTTTCCAGCTGTCATAAATTGACCAGATATACTTCTTATCAATCAGGTGGTGTTTATCGAAACAGTTTAACACTATTACCTGTCGGTAATTACATTTGCCTATTTCACTCGTTTCGGTTGACCTTTAGCCGTAAACAACTCATTAAAAGAAATTGACTGAAAAATGAAAATCGGTTCAGAATTATTTCTACTACAACGTTTTAAAATAATCAGTAGCAATATTTAATTGTTTTAGGGATTACGTTAAAACCGTCAATATAATATTTTCATGATATTATTTAAAAAAAAAGAACGTTTGCTTCATATCAGGAGCTTGATCCATAATATTGACACAGATGGTCGACTTCAAACCAGTACCTTTTCTAAACATGTTGATTTCAAATTTCCAATTATCAACTTGCCATTTCTCAGCAGTAACATACTATCTGACCCATCGCATGGTTTCTATATCTAAAATATTGCACAAGGCTTATGCGTGATCACACTATACGGTTATATGAATTTCACGGTCACCATCATGAATTGGTGGACCGATACGATATGTCTGGACTGAACTCACGAGCGACATGTGTTGCACCGTCTTAGATCTTTAAATGCCAGAATAGTAGTTTGATCTGTAAATTTACAGATAATGTCCTATCCCTGATTGTGATATTCTAATTGGGAGTGGATTCAAGTGTCGGGTGATGAATGCAAAGCAGTAGAGAAACACTTACCCTGTAAACGCATCTAGACTCGCTTCTTATGGAGTTCATGTGTTTCTCACAGCTTTTGTTCTTAATATGATGTTTTTCTTCTTTTCTATTCATGTGAACATCGGTATACTACTGTTGCCCCTAATTTATTTATGAAACTAAATACATTATTTTTCAATTATATCTATCTGTATTGCAGTTTTCTCGTTTGCAAACGTCAACAACACCATGCATTTGTATGAATCGTTTAATCCGTGCTTTATAAGGCTTGAATTTGGTTATCGTTGAAGACCTTCCAGTAACTACCAAAATAAAGAACACAAAAAGTCATATTTGTCATTTTTTTCATTTTGTGCAATGGTTACTTCTCTCGTAGAATAGAACTGAGAAGCATATTGTACTTATAGTTTAGGTTAAGTCGACTATAAAAATCTTTCGTTAAAACAGTATCATAACTTTAATGACACTAGAAAAAAAAAGAGCAGCGCCATGTGCGCATGATACGCCCGTCGCTTTAACAAGAATAAAGTTCCATAACTCCTAAATGTCATATCAGAAATTTATAAACAACTAAAGGGAGGTTATCTCAATAGATATAAACAAGTCACTAAAGTTTCATGAAAACTGCTCAAAGAACTTTTTGAGTTGTCCAAAAACTGGAAAACCTCCTATAAATAAAACCCAATAACCCGGAAACGTAAAATCTGAAATTTATAAAAATCGAAAGGGAGCTCACATCACTAGATATAAACAATTCACCAAAGTTTCATGAAAACTACTCATTTTTGAGTTATTGTCTGAAAACTGGAAAATCCCCCTTATTTAATGAATAAAAACCCATTACTCGGAAGCGTAAAATCCAAAATTTATAAAAATCGAAAAGGAGTTCACGTCAATAGATATAAACAATTCACCAAAGTTTCATGCAAATTGGTTAAAGTGTTTTTCAGTTATTGTCCGACATGTTGACGACGGACGGACGGACAACGGTATACCATATAATGTCCCGTAAACGGGCGTATAATGACAGAGGTTAAGCAATATATCATCTCCTCGGATGCGGGGGATACACACATAGACACACAGTTCTCATTAAAAGGGCAAACTAGGTAAAATTATATAATCTTTGTAATACTTTTGCGTTTGTAATTGTAAGCTTTTAGTAACCAAGAGTTGCAAATCCTTTAACTTAGTGGTTGTCGTTGCTTGCTGTCTATAATATTTGTTTTTCGTTTATTGTTTTGTTTTAAATCAGGCCTTTGTTTACCAATCACCAATTACCAATCCACTATTGCGTAATGATTTATCACTTGATATAAATTATCAACGTAATACAAGAGTAACACGACGAATGTCACATTAGAGACAGGATCTGCTCACCATTCCGGAGATCCTTAGATCACCCTTGTTTTTTTGTTTTTTTTGTTTTTTGGTTTGATTTATTTTGATCAAACTTAATTTTCGTGTTTTGTAGACTTGTCATTTTGTAGTTTTTCGTATTTTGGCCTGGCCAGTTTCTTCGACTTGTGAGTTTTGAATGTCCCCTTGGCATTTTATGCCTCTTTGAAAATCGATATGTGCTCGTTGTTACTAAAACAAAAAGTTCCTACAATTTTTATTGAGACAAGGACGTTGCTTCTTCACTTTGTTCTTCCAACGTGTAAAGTCTGCCCATTTTTATTTTCTCAAATTACTTGAGGATAACTTGATAGATTCATTGTCTTCCAGATCTTTATTTCTTTTTTTCACCGTATCTAAAAATAAATAATGTTTCATCAAAAAAATAATCAACATAGAATTTGTTTAAATTCATATAGAAATTAAATTGTTGCTGATTTAAACAGTTTTGGCTATTCTTTTATGGTCGTGTTTATCTCAGTATAAATTGATAGAAATGAAAACGATTGGATGTACAAAAGTATATCAAAGGACGATCTTTCACGAGTGTATGTTCCATATCCACTCCTGTTGAATAACACAAAACCTCCTTAGCAGTGTCTTCCGTAGTATATATGTCTGTATCAAGTCAGGAATATGACATTCGTTTTCCAGTCGTTATGTTGGTTGATATAGTCGAGCGTTTGGTTTTGTCGGATTTTATGGACCTTCCCCTTTTTGAATTTTCCTTGGATTTCGATATTTATGTTAATACATTTTGTTTCCTATATCTTATTGGATTTTTTACTTTCAGAATTTGATCTGATGACAGTTTTGGAACCGAAAAATCCAAGGTATTTTGGGAACACTGTAGCAAGTAGAATATAACATATGCTCTATGAGACTTATGTATATTATCTCAAAATCTCTCTTTTATAACAGTTGATGCATGGAAAAAGCTGAGTACATTCAGCAATAAAACCTTAATTAAAGCAGTGATGTAGAAGAATTTCAGATAGTACCAGTCCTTTTATCAAACACAGGACCGACTCCTTTTCTTTTTGGGTTTTAAAATACAACAAAAATATAACAATACTACGATCTATTGGTCAGAAAAGGAGTCGGTCCTTTGTTTGATAAAAGGACTAGTACCCATACAGTTTATATTGACTAAAAAGTAGTAAAGAGACAAATACCAATGTGTTGTTTGATGCTTTATCACTGATTATTTCAATCAAAGATGTTTAACACAAAGAAAACTATTACTGGAACATTTACTGTATATCCTTCAAAATAAGATGAGTTCACCGTGTGGTTTTAGATTTTAGTTTTCTGTATATCATTTGTGGGCTATTGTGTTTCTTTGATTTATTTTCGATTTGTCATGAATTTGTATGCTTTACATAACATTATTTTCTATAAAAACGAATTAATCCGCATATATTTGTTATGTGGTTATATATGTAGGTATGTTTATAAGTATGTAGAATCACCGGCAACTGGGTGGTTGATACCTTTGAGAACAGTCTATTAGTTAGAATAATCGGTAGAAAGGGGAGGATATTTAATTGTTGGCGGGTCTTTATGCTTAACTTTCTATTAACACAGAAAACTTCTATTGAAAATATACATTTAGTCATTTCAGTGGTTTTTTTAATACATACTTGATATATCTATTGGGTGCCCTTCATCCCGTGACATCATTAATAATACTGAACCAGAGTGGAATTCTCCGCAGGTAAAATGTTTTTCTGGACTGCCTTTTAGAAATTCCCCATTAACTACAATCCAATCCTCCTATTGAATTACAAGTAATTATGATATTCAAATGATACACTTCGTAGTTTATTTATGTAAGTCTAAGCTTTATCGTCGTCTCGACGTACTTTTCTCAAATATAGTTCTTATTTGACGTCAGAATAAGGCCGTGTACATGTCCAAATATTGCATTTTCAAATGAATACACCTTTCTTTTATTCGTTATTATTTAATCTTTGAAAAACGAGTACGGTCTTGAAAATCAAGCTTTTAAGGACACATAAGAAATGTTTTTAGAAGTGCGCTTATTTTGGCTTCTCAGAATGATTGAGTGTACTTTTACTTATGTTTGTTTTTGTTAAATCATCGTACCTGGTTATTTACTGCTGATGAAATTGTTAGTCCCCGAGGGTTCATAAAGGTGGTGTCTATATTTAAGAATACAGCTGTCAATATAAGATTGTTACAAGACAACGTTTTTATGCCAGTGAACTAAATACTCAGAGCTGTCCTTCAGAAAATGTGGACAAAGTGATTGAAACGGTATAGTGTTTCATGTATTTCATGTATATGTGTTTTGTATTGAAGTCGAAGTGGCCCTCACGCCCCCGATAATTTTTCTATTTTTGTTTGTTAGTAGTTAAAAGATAAACTTCCATTTCAATCATAAAATGCCATTTATTAAAAAATAGTAATTTTACTTTAAAATACATGTATACAATTAAATGCTCCAAAACGAAAAAATATTGACGAGTCTTTTTCCTGCTCGAACAATTAATTTTCCGACAATGTATTTTTATCGATGTCTATTTCATCCCATCCTTCATTACTTGTAAAGTTTACTATTGGCTGTACTTTCTGTTTCTAATGCTCGTACAATAAAATTCCGACAATGCACGTATATTTTTGGTTTATGTCATACTATCCTTCAGTACTTTTAAAGATTACTTTCGTATTTTTTTCAAATGTTATATTATTATAGAAGCCATTTTATGTCATCATTTTAATGAGGTTAAAATAAGATAATTGAGACTTAGGCGTATAATATCAATATTTAAGGCAGAGTGGAATTAAATATGTTAGCCATTGTAGTGTTAACAAAGAGTCTGGAGGTTAATTTTGAGAATTATTTCTTCTATCAATCCATAATTTAAAAAAATCGATATTACCTCATAGATGACGTTAGATTAAAAAAGAACAATGATGTGAGTCGATGACTGAAAATGACGATGTCCAATTTAAAAGGGATAAATAAACATTTTTAAGTATACAATCAAAAATGGCTTTCAATTGAGACCTGGCAGATATTTTAGTATCACATATCCCTAGAAACACTTGTCAAAACACAAAGATAAAAGAAGCCATATCATTTAATTTCACATTCAGATATATTGATGATGTTCTTTCCATCAACAATCCAAATGTTTTGATTGGGTTATATTAATATATCCTCCTGAACTAGAAATTAAAAACACAACAGACACGGCTTCCTCCGACTCATGTTTAGACGAATACCTCTTATTTGAAATAAGCGGTCATCTCAGTACCATAATCTATGGAGAACGAGTCAATTATAATTTTGAAATTATCAATTTCCCCCACTTTAAAAGCAATATAACAACTCACCTGCATATGGGATATACATTTACCAGCTAATTCGGTATTCAAGAGTTTGCAACTGCTAACCAGACTTTATAAAACGTCACCAGTGTCTGAGCAGAAAGTTGATGAGCAAGGGTTATGTCAAAGAACGTCTCGTCCTTTTTCTAAAAAAAAAGTTCATCGGATGATACCAAGACCTTGTTGATATATATTCCGTATCAACTTCACAAATAATACATGATGGTCTTGAAGTCTAGATTCTTAAGGTACTGACGTTGTTTATGATCTTAATTACGTTTTATAGTGTTCTTTCCTTTACTGTTTAGTCCATTTTTGGTAATATCCATATATTGCTATGTCATTTTTTGTATTCTTGTCTTTCATTTTTGCTTATGTGTTTTGTCTATACGCCGTTTTGTTTTCCTTTGTTGATCTATTTGTTTGTTTTATAGTGATAAAGATTATAACACAATGTTGACTGCTGTACCCCTATTTTTGACATTTTTACCTATTATGTCTGTTTGTTTTGTTCACACATCGTTTTCAATATAATGGAATTTTATACGACTGTCATACAAGTGAGAGGTTTAGGTAGCTATCAAACCAGGTTTAATCCACCATTTTCTACATAAGGAAATGTCTGTACCAAGTCAGGAATATGACAGTTGTTTTCCATTCGTTTGATGTGTTTGAGCTTTTGATTTTGCCATTTGAAAAGGGACTTTCCGTTTTGAATTTTCCTTGGAGTTCGGGTTTTTTATTATGTTACTTTTTGTTTAACAAATTGAACCATCTGGATTGTCACAATGTGTGCTGAGTAGCAAACCTCTCCCCTGTCCAAATAACTTGGTTTGGACATGTTGACCTGCTAACAGGAGACAGGAGCTAAAGCGCTAAAATACCTAAACAAAACTGACCTGGATCCGTTACGTCACTTATAGAATATATTTCGTTGGCTGCTAAGATGTATCAAGTAAACTTGAAATTAGTCAAAAATGTATTTAACAAAATATATTTATTTGTTTTGTAAAGGTTAGGACAGTCACTGCACCCATATAAAGATATTAAATTTTAATTTGGAAAGTTTCACAAGAAAGATAAATACATTTATAATGTGTAAATATACATCTACAGTGAGATAAACAATAGAAGGTAACATTTTTGTATTGTTTAGGAATTTGCTGACCAGTTCATCACTAACCTTTTGTTGCTCTGTTGTGATTAGACTGGTACCCGGTTGACACTTTTCTGGAATTTTTGATACTCTACTTGTTCGTATACACGTTAATAAAAACCAGTGCGAAGTTGGTGCGCCACTTTGTATTATTGCATTTCTGAATAACCTGTTAAAGTGGAAAAAAGCACATCTGAATAAACACTTATTAATGGCAATACAATGTTTTATCACTTTGTGTAATTCAATATTAGACTCCGTGTGGAAACATGGGAATTGATATTATCTTGTTGTTTAAAAAGTCACTATAAAGGACTAAACAGAGGCATATGATATATTCAAATAAAAGCGCTATTCAAACAAAACCAGCATGTTTTCCCTGGGTTATTTATCACGATCGCTGGAATAATAAAATGTAACATAATTTATTTAATGTTTAGATCTAATAATATAGTTTGATACATGTATATACAAATCAAGTAAAACACTGATGGAATCTCTTGAACTCCGAAAAGAGGGAGATAGGTTGGGCGTCTCCTGCTATGCCTGCGTCGTTCACCACGCGAATCCAGACTCAGTCAAAAAGCACTATTGGAAATACGAAGCAATCTTTTATTTACAGATCAGACGAATTTTCTGGTATATTAATATTTAAGACCGTAAAACATTAATAGTTTAAACATAGACATACACATCCTATTGGTGACCCTATTAATGTGGGAGACCGTAAATCGTTTGCAGTGTGGATATTATTCATTCTTATTAATAATCATGCTGCAGCAGATTTGTGTTATGAGCACATCTCTGTTACAGTAGTTCGTATAATGTTTGCATGCACACACCTAACATATCAAATGCAATACATAGGTAAACTGAGTTGCACAGTTTTACTCATTTGAATATTGACTCCGTGTTGGAATATAAATACACTAAATTCAACAAGTAGAATTATGTGCAAAACAGTGTAGCCGAGACCATTGATTGGCGCGCTAAAATATCCCATTGACTGGGTCAGATTAGGTGAACGTTCGTCTGTAACGCCCACAACTTACGACGTATTTATTATAGACATTTAAATTGTGGGGTCACCAAAGGGTCTCAACGCCTAAATAAAATAATTCGAAAAACTAATCAGGAATAACCTTTGTGTTTTGATTTATATTGAATACTTAAACGTTCTTTATTTGTGTTTTCGTTATGTTTTGATAATCAATTTTTATGATATCGCACGTTCTTTCAGCAAAAAAAAAAGGATTTTACTGGCTTTAAAAGTTACAATGCATGTGTTGATTATTATCTTTTTTTTTCGGACTTCAAAGCGATTTAACAATTGCGGTTGTCCAATTATGTCATCTTTTAACTTTTATCTGGTCAAAATTTTATTTTAGAACGAATGCATGATCAACTTTAAAAAGTGTGCGTACACAAAACATATAGACAAAATATATTTCTGTCCTGTCTTTTTCGTATTTGCAATTTATTAGACAATAAAAAGGCTATTTGGATCAAGCCTTGTGGAATTTGCGTTTACGTTTTTGAATAGGTAAAATGTATAGTTTGGTGAACTTTTCTGCTAACTACTATACTTGTGAAAAACCCTTGGCAACAGAAATATATTCAGCTTTTTTTTTAATCGACCCAATTTACATAGTAATGAACGAATTCGTACTTTTATGATCGCAAATAAAATATGTATATAATATACTGTGCACTGTAGTTCGTATATATACTGAGACCCATTGGCAACCCCACAGTTTAAATGTTTATAATAAATACGTCGTGAGTTGTGGGCGTTACAGACGAACGTTCACCTAATCTGACCCAGTCAATGGGATATTTTAGCGCGCCAATCAATGGTTTCGTCTACACTGTTTTGCACATGATTCTATGTTGTATATAAAAAAAAATCGAGCATTTTGATGTTATTGTCTTCTGCCTATTTTTGATGAAACCAGCGTGTTTCGTTACAACGTAATATTTTACTGACATAAAGGAAGAAATTTGTACCTATGACTCATAGTAGAAATTGCTCTGTTTAATGAGATTCAGTCGATCCTTCAATTAGGCATTCGGCAAAGTAGTGTAGAGTGTAAAACATCTAAAGTGTTGACTACTATTATTTCTAAATTGTAATGATTATGTTGAACATATTGAAGTAGATCTTTAGAATTTTTTAGAATCCAAATCTGATTGATACCACACATTGAGTATACCTCATCACAATATGTTTTAATGTCATTTCTTAAGGTAAACGGATTGGCAGTATGAATTTTAGAATGATGTTTAGTTGAAAATCAGTAGCAGCCTGCTTTATTCTGTTAACCTTTATAAAGATTTTGGTGAAGTTTTGTAAAATTGTGTTATCAAATTGAAAGATTGAGAATTCAGTGTCCTATTATTGTTAATACCAAATAATAAAAAGACGGATTTGTGATTTTCCTCCCTTCTTGAATGATGTAGAAGAGAGGCGAAAAATACAAAAAGGACATCAAACTCATGTAGAGTCGAAAACAAACTGACAAAGACATGGTAAAAAACTAAAAACGACCGAAAGATAAACAACGGTATACACAACACAACATAGAAACCTAAAACCTGAGCGACACAAACCCCACAAAAAACCAGGAGTGACCTCAGGTGCTCTGGAAAGGTAAACAGTTCTCCAAATATTGCACCCGTCGTGTTCTCCAGGTACATGATGTAAGTACAAACCCGGTGATAATGTGTATAAATGGATTTCTAGATTTCTTGTGAATCCCAACTTCTCTTCTCATATAATGATTTTTGCATATAAAACAATTTTTTAACAACCGTATATTTGACTTAAAGAGAATATTAATGCATCCATAACATCAGGCTCATTCAAATTGTAAGAAAAACGTGTGCTGAAGGTACATCGTATTTCTTGAAGAACGTCTGAATGCATGACAGAACCGTTTTGACCCTTCAGATAGAGGGTCCACTTTAAGTTCGTATGATTCGTGCTGAACTCATTTTCTGTTAGAGTCCTAGACTGCATCTATGTGTATCATTTAGTTCTTTTTCGTATGGAAGGCTTGGAAAATTGATAAATGTGCAAAACGTATGAATTAATAAACGGTACTCATCTCTATAATAGAATATATTAAAGACACCAAAAACACAGACAATTAGAAGTAAAACTGTACAGCTGATATCGCATAAAAAATGCTTTCATTTACCGCCCAAGGGCTGTAGATTCCTGGATTATTGTAAACTGTCGTATAAGTGGACGATTTTCTTAAAATCGGTTGATAGTTCTCTTGTTTCTTGACCTTTGCTAATTAAGATCATTGTGTTAGCACTTTTGATTATGATCTTTGCTTTCAATACACGATTACATATACGCCTTAATGAATTTTGAATTTGTCTATACATAAACAGATTATTTATCGATGTAAGACGAATATCTCAAAGTCGTGGTATAAAACAGAAAAATTAAAGTGAAAGTAATCGGAATGTACTCCAATTGGAGTGACGCCTAGTCTGTCGATTTTGTAAGCACCTAAAACACAAATAGTAGTGAAAACAATCAGAATGTTCTCCAAATGGAATGACGCCTACTCTGTCGACAATGTAGGCATCTAAAACACGAATAGAAGTAAAAACATTCAGAATGTACTGCATTTAGAATGACGCCTAGTGTATCGACAGGATAGGCATCTCCTACTATGCATACATCTGAAAGTGAGTGTTTCTTTCTCAGTTTCATTTTGCCCAGGGAATTAAAATAGGTTGATTGACTTCAAACTTTTTACAGACTGTATGTCTAATTCTAATAGTATATTTTTCTCATTATTTTCCTACCTTTGGTCAAACTTGATAGCAAGTGAACACCAGCATCCCCAGCTCCAGCACTATGTCCGTATATTGTAAATTTAGACGGGTCAACATTGAAATACTTGATATTTCTCTGTACCCATTTCATAGCCAATACTTGATCCATTAGACCATTGTTGCCCTTTACACCTTTACTTGGATCCGCATAAAACCCGGTAATAATTGAAGAAGTATAAACATCTACATATAGTTGATAACCATATTCTGTATTTATTGAAATTATTCTCTGTATTTTTCATATAAAAGGTATTTATTGAAATTATTCTCTGTATTTTCATATAAAAGGTTTTACGTCTCTATGCTTTTTGTTTGTCATCCAATATAAAGTTGCATTGACCATTGTAAACAAAACAAAAATGAAAAATACTAAAGCGAAAGAAACAATACAAAATACAAATGCTAATTTGATGAGCAATACTTATGTTCATTTCGAAAATAACCTGGAATTTAAATGTAGAATAACGGAGGCAGTTCCATCAAAACGGAGATTTTCAAAAGAAACATATATATCCTATCTGGATGTGACATGCCTTGCTTGCGAAAATAAGCCGCCGATTAGTTTTAAAATAACACCTGTGATGGACAACAAACGCACTGATGACGACTATATTTTCTATTGTAATGTACTGATTTAGAAGGAATATGACTTTACTAAGTAAAATCTATGAATAAGTTGTCAAATATTGAAAAACATGTTCGACTTAATGTTTTCGTAATATAAATCGAATTTTAAAATGATGCAAACAATATCGAGAAGAGTTTAGGACATTTTTGCATTGATATGTTAAATTAAGTATTTTAAAGAGAGGAGAAAGATACCAAAGGGACATTCAAACTCATCAGTCGAAATAAACTGACAACGCCATGGCAACAAAAAAAAAAGACAAAATACAAACAACATTATACAAAACACAAAATAGAAAACTGAAGACTAAGCAACATGAACCTCACCTGGATAAAGGGATTGGATATACATTATTTGGCATTTCTTGGTTTTTAATTATTTATCATCTCAAGCTATTGTGCTCAATCGTTCCTGATGGATTTGAATAAAATAGGATTTAGATATTAGAAACCCTTTTCTTGAGCACTGACAGCAATTTTACCCCTAAATGATGTGGTTTGGGATGGAAAATTTTGTATTGATCTATTTATGCTATAATCTTACCTAGATTGTCGAGTCTAAAATTGAATGTGATGACAATTATTTCTCCAGCTAAGATGTCACCATCAAACACAGCTCCCATTCCTTTTCTATTGGAACCTCCATGTATTAATAACAGAATCGGCAATGCACTTTTATTGACCTTTGATTAAGAAAGAAATGATAACTTGTTTGAAAATAATCTTTCCTTTCCGTAATGAGTTGGTCGAAATTTAGATACATCAGTAACTAAAACTTTTAATTATATTTATCTTTATACAAATATATAACATTCGTTTGTGTATGAAACTTAGATATAAAAAATATGATATATATATGTTGTGTACAAGTTATCATTTTGTACAAATTATAATTTGTACAAAAGAATTGTACAAATTATAATTTGTATTTTGACTTTGTACAAATTGTAATTTGTACAAAAGTGCTTGTACAAGTTACAATTTGTACAAAATTTGACTAAAATTCACTTATAACTTGTACAATAATTTATCGTATGGATTTTGTGATAAAAAAGCATAGATACACACTATAAAAAATTTTCAATCCAATTTTTAAAGTCATATTGATTCATTTATATTGCCTTGAGGTTATAAATTGAACTCCTGTTCACTGGTATGTTCAAATAAAAATCGATCATATCACAGAATAATTGATCAATTGCCTTATCATGCTCTGTTTGGTTCTGACCTAAAGATAGGTTTGTCTTCATCTTCTTTGCCCAAGGAACTTTTGCCAAATCTTGAAATTGAGGAAGATTTGGAGAAAGTGTTCAAAGAGATTATAGAGGAGAACAGTGACATTGAAATTGATGGCACGGATGAAAACACAGATGCTGAATCGGTAGAATGAGAAAGAGAACCTAACGATTCTGTGACTGATAGTTAAACTGGATCAACTAGTACAACTATTGAAGTTGTATCAGAGGAAGTCGAAACCCCAATCATTCGTGCAAGAAAACGCGCATTGTCTGGCCAACAAATCCAAGCGGATGTCCTAACAAGAAATTCAAAACAGAAACTGAGCCAGTCATCTGTTGAAGACAATGTTATCATCCCAATTCCACAGTATGACGGAGCACCGACCGATCCAAGGAATAAACAAGGTGTTTTTGTGGAAATAGGAAATTTTAGCTATCGTGAAGGGACAATAATTGGTAATTTATCAGGAGTCTTAAGCAGAAACCAACTAGAATCTATTAATGACTCTTCTTTGTCCGTTACACAAATTCCTGATTTACAACATTCCCTGAGGGAAGCTGTGGAAAAAACTTCAAAAACTGTTTGACAGGGTTATCTCTCTTGCAAATGTAAAGGCGGTTGTAACAATTCGAAGTGTAAATGCAAAAAGCAGAATGTATTGTGTAATTCGAGGTGTCATGGTTCGCTCACCTGCTTCAACAAATAAGAGCATTGTATATTATTGTATAGTATTGTAAATAGAGTTATCAGTGTGTTTCATATTAATTCGTAATTAAAATTAAAATTATTTTTTATCATTTGATTTGAAAACTTATTCTATGTAAAATATTGTACAAGTTATAAGTGGAATTAAGCCTTATTTTGTACAAATCATAATGTGTACATGCACATTTTGTACAAATTACAATTTGTACAAAGTCAAAATACGAATTATAATTTGTACAATTTTTTTGTACACATTATAATTTGTACAAAATGATAACTTGTACACAACATATATATATATAAAGAATTAAAACCGAGTGTTTTTGCAACCGTATTTTTTATGCCCCATTTATGGGCATTATGTTTTTCGGTCTGTGCGTCCGCTCGTTCGTTCGTCCGTCCGTCCGTTCGTTCGTTCGTTCGTTCGTTCGTCCGTCTGTCCTGCTTCAGGTTAAAGTTTTTGGTTGAAGTTTTTGGTCAAGGTAGTTTTTGATGAAGTTGAAGTCCAATCAACTTGAAACTTAGTACACATGTTCCCTATGATATGATCTTTCTAATTTAACAGTCTACTGAACATAGAAAATGATAGTGCGAGTGGGGCATCCGTGTACTAATGACACATTCTTGTTTAAATTGATATATTAATTTCATACTCACCTGTTCATTCTGAAAATAAAATATCAAGTCATAAATCTATTTCGCAATATAATCTTAACACTGTTAATTTGTAGCATTTTCTTTTTACAAAAGACTAAATCATAACATACTCTTGGTACATAGATATTCATATATAGACAGTCTTCGTTAAAGTTGTTAAACCCTGGTTTATGAAAATGTACTGAGTCCAGTTCAAACTGAGGACATGCTGGTGGAAGATTAGTTGTGTCTAAAATGCAAGGATTCCATTTCATAGGCTTCTGTGGTCTCTACGAATAAATTAAAATAATAATAAAATATTGGTTTACTCTATTTATGACATGGGAAATTATCTTAGAAAAGTGTTTTCTTATCAGTCAAAAGTAGTACTCTTTTAACGAATGAAAAAAGCGTCGAATATTTGCAATTTCGTAACTAATAATTTGTTTGGGGAAAACTATTCATTTGACGTAATATTGACTAGTCGATTTACTGCATAAAATTATTATAGCAAAAGTTTATTTTAATGTTATGTTTTTCTTTCACTTATGGTGAAACGTATACAACTCGTATATTTATTGAGTTATGGTCAGAATACTATTGGTTGCCATAAGAGGTTTATGCAAATATAAAAACAAAAAAAAGATTGAATCAGATTGGTATGTTTATTTCAAGCACACTTTTTTTTAGAATACCACTGTACCCCTTACGGTATATTCCTGCACTACTTGTATGTCATGACGGTCCGACCAGCAGTATGATAAAACTAGACATATCTAATGCGAAGAGCATATTTTGTCGCTGATTTTTTTTTTTCAATTTTTTATTCCAATCCTTAATTGCTGAACTCCTCACGTTGGTTGGTTCGATATTTAATTGTTTTGATTGAATTCTCAGATTGCAATGAAATTAATATTTGATACTACTAAAAGCAACTTTATGAGGACGGCATATTTCTTTTTAACAAGTTCTTTTTGGGTATTCTACAGTTCCTGTGATCATTTTTTGATACAATATAGTTTTATTGGACTTTTTGTGTCTGGTATCTGTTTATCCGTTATTGAAGAGTTATTGTAAGTACTTTTCCTGTACTGATTTTTATTGGCTCCTTTTTTTCACGCAACATCTGTGCACTAAAGACAAATCCGTGGAGTGTCAACAAATCATGTATATTATTTTGCCAAGAAACCTTCCATATAATGTCATAAAATGTCCGACAAACGCACTGTGAAAAACTGAAACAATAATACCTACATTTTTACAAAACTGCCAGGCCCCCTTTTTCTCCTTTGTTGCACTCACTGATTGAACCGCTTGGTATTGTTACTCGCTATACCAGCCCATTACAAGGAATTTCCAATGGGGATGCGTTACAGCGAATCTTTGATAGTCTCAATTAAAACAGAACGTTGACTTTAATAGAGGTTATTATTTTTCAAAAAAGGGGGGGGTGTACGAACCCATAGAACCCCCTGGCTACGGGCCTGTTATATTATCATTTAACGATCACAATGTGCATAAACCCTGCGGATTGATTACATATTTATCGCAATACAAGTTATACATATTATGTCTTGCACTTTTATTATTCTTGTGATGTATTATGAACAATATCATTTTGTTAATTTCATGTATGCCATCAACGTCAATGGGATGTATATCTGTACATTTAATTTGAATAAAGATATAAACCTTTTAGACATGTTACATTAATTTGACAGGAATGCAAACGCATTAACAGGAAATAATAATGACACTTGATTGAATATCAATCTGTTTTATTTATTAATGCATATATGATAGAATACATTCGACTAACTTTTATTTACTTATTGGTAATGCATTAAAAGAAATCAAAATCTCATGTGGATTTCTTAATAAAACTGTTTAGGTAGATTATCAGACTGGGGTTACTTTTATAAACATCCGATTACTTAAAAAACAATTTAAGCGCGCTTTAACATTCTACTTAATTGAGAATAAAGGGAACTGCGTTTTTTTCATTGGCATTATGTATATAGCTATATATTTTTCAGTACTTCTCTGAGTTGATTTATTTATCGATGACTTTTCAATAGTTCGCTGCATTCTCTTCAACTATTTGTAAGAATAATTTGATTTCATTTGTAAATAATTTGATTTCATTTGAAAATATAATTCTATTTCATTTGTAATTAATTTGATTCCATTTGTAAAAATAATTTGATTTCATTTTTAAAAGTAATTTGATTTCATTTGTAAAAATAATTTGATTTCATTTGTAAAAATAAATTGATTTCATTTGTAAAAATAATTTGAATTCATTAAAAAAAATATTCAATACAAAACCCCGCCACTTTAGCGACTCAATACTAATTTGCGGATTATTGGTGGTACGGATATTTCAATAATTAAAAACTTCCCTACCTTGTAACGTAAATAACCCGTCGATGGAGATGCATATGGAATACCAAGATATTCCTCGACTTCTACTTGCGGGACCCTGATAGTTATTTTCCGCGGACTTTTCCATAAAGTTTTTTTTCTAATACATGTAGGAAAACACTGGGATGTACTGAAAACAAAAGTCAACATGATTAAAAGTTTAGGCATTTTGTTCTCTAGTGATTTGTCCTTGTTACTTCCTGATACATGACTAATAAAAATAACATTTATTTTCAGTACATATGCAGTTTTGAAATCCTAAAATAGCGCAATGTTTGATGTAATTGTAACATGTGTAAATTTACAAGGGATATTTTTTGCGACAGGTTTTGTTCATTGACTTGTAGAATTAGAAAATATTTTGCAGTTATATCAATACGTAAATTAAAATGATGTATTTTTTCTTAAATCTTAAATCTAAAACAAACATCAGGAAGCTAAAATACCCAAAAGATCAGTGAAGAATCAATTCTAATGCATGACTAGCACCCTTGATTTCCCCGTCAATTTTAGAATGTTGTTACTATAATTGATTATACAAGATGGAAGAGTGCATTATAAGATGTAGCAAGCACTTTAGCGTAAAGCGTTGTACGAGAATATGACTGAGAACAAATTGAACGGGTTCTATTCCGTAAACTTTCGAAGATGTCGAAACAACAGGCAGTGACCGATGACTAGTCAAAGGCCAACAGATCTCAAATCCGCTAGAAGAACTAAATTATAGACTGAAGTCAATAACACACCGACTTTCAGTAGTAGCTATGTAGGCTGTTGTCAAGTTAAAAGGCTAACTCGGCCTGAAGTTAAAACCTCAGACGGCAAATTAAAAAGGAAGATAATGTCTACAGATTGGCAAAGAATTACGATTATGCATGTATTATAAAAAAGAACAGCACGACGAGTGCCACGTGTGGAGCAAGATTTCCTTATCCTTTCGGAGCACCTGAGATCATTCTCTGTTTTGATGGTGTTAGTGTTGATCAGTTCAGCTGATGAGTTTTGATTCTCATTTTTTGTATTTTACCTGTTTTTAAAAAAACGCCAACATATGACAACTCAAGCAATGTTGATTTAAGATGATTTTAATCATTTTCAGATCCTTTATCCCTTTTGATTTTATAAATCAATTTTTTTGCCATGGCGTTGTGAGTTTGTCTTCGACTTTTGAGTTTGAATATTCCTTTGGTATTTTCCGCTTCACTTTTGAAAAAAAACCTGAGGTTACGCGATTTATTCTCTCTTCACGACAAAAATATTGTTGTTGTTCAAGTAAACATGCCATAAACTGTATTTTTCTGTATGCAAAAATCATTACTGGATTGACTAACAAAACATCTTTGAATCACATAATATATGTGACCCCTATTTTGGATTTACCTATTGACAAAAAGAGATTTTAGTAAATCTGAAATGTGTCTTTCTCTCCGTAGGTATTTACATAAAAAGACGACAAAAAATCTCTTTTCTTTAGAATAGAGAACCAAAACTTCACTACGATCTTTATAAAACCTATATATAGCAGGCAGGCTCGTCAATATGTTCAAATTAATATATTTAAAAAAAATTATTACTACCATCCTTTCTACAGTAAAAATGACTTTCAAATATATTGTGATGAGGTATACTCAACCAGCGGTGTCAATAAGATGTGGATTCTTAAAAAACCTAACATCTTTAATTACTCACTTCAATTTTGAAATAACATAAATACTTTGATCTGTATACACTCTATACTTCTGTTCCTTGCGCCCAATTAAAAGATCAGCTTCATCTCATAAAAAAATCATTTTTACAAAAAATCGTCGGTGCAAATTTCTACCTTTAAATCATGAGAATTCTTGTTTTGTGAAGAACCTCATTGATTCCACAACAAATACACCGACCACGACATCAAAATGCTTAACCTTTTAAGCAATCCGTATTCTAAAGCACACCAACTGACCGATTTGTTATTTTATCTTTGTGAAGAAGAATTAATACAACACCTTCTCAAAGACAGAAAGAAAAAGCATCCTGCCAAAATTTTTAATTTCGCGTTCAGATATATTGAAGATGTCATGTTAAGTTACTCAATAACCCGCATTTCAGTGAGTGCTTGCATCTCATATATCTTGACATTATGATAACAAACGACAGTAGGCGTTCTACACTTAATATGTGAATCTTTTTCTAGCTATTGACACAGATAGACGACTACAAACTGGGATCGACGACAAATGCGAAGAATTACATTTCCCAATGTCAATTTCGGGTGCTACAAGTGGAGTAGAAACTGCCTACCCTTCCGGAGCACATGAGATCACACCCGGTTTTTGTTTAGGTTCGTGTTGCTAATTCTTTAATTTGCATGTATGTTTTGTAGACTGTTGTGTATTTTTTTGTCGTTTTCGTTTTTGCCATGACGTTGTCAGTTTGTGTTCGACTTATGAGTTTTAATATCGCTTTGGTATCTTCCTTATCTGTCTTCTCTGTAGTAAAAACTCACCAAAGATACCCGGCTTATAATTTGGTACGTCAGGAGCGCGTATTGGCTATTCACCAGTGGCGTTCGAATCAAAACAGTTCGAATGCCAAGTCAAATACGAAAATGAAGAGTATCAAAAACAAAAATTCCGAAAAAATGTGCAAAATGCGGCTTAGGCAATATATGCCTTGGAATAGAAAAACCGTTATGCTTTGAAACTTTGTAAATATTTTTTAGGCATCGTGTGGCGTTTATATATATATCAGTTGATATGTTACACGTAAATGTTTATATAATACCGACGTCATTGGTACGGTTGTTGTCCTAACGCAAAACTGCTACTCAGAGTTATGAGGAAAATTACTAAATAGAAACCGCAAAAGTTGTATGGTCATGATCACGAATTGGTTGACCGGCGCGATACAATGGGTCTGTGTTTTAACTGATGAGAGGTACGTTTCGCCGTCTTAGTAATAGATCTAAAGGTATCAGAATAATCGATTGATGTTTAAATTTATTGATTGTGCCAAGCTCCCTATAGTGAAATGTTGACTCCGTCTGGATTTGAATGACGTTGACAAATGCAAATAAACTCATCATAGATACCAGGGTTGAAATTTTGTATTTGCGCCAGACGCGCGTTTCGTCTACAAAAGACTCATCAGTAACGCTCGAATCAAAAAAAGTTAAAAAGGCAAAATAAAGTCGCTTAGCATATCTACGCATACGGTTTCACTGCTTTTTGTAATAAAAGGTCTAAGCGATTCCCTCCCATGTTGTTAACATTGATTGAATTGAACTTGGGAAAATTACTTTCATTCAATGTGACTGTAAACTTGTCTTCAACAACAACAAACTATTTGATATTTTATTATTGCAATGTTCCTTAAACTTTCTATTAGATACTTATTAATCGTGATAAAACATATAAACGTGTTGAGACATGGTGCATTTAATTATGTAGAAATGCATGTTAAACATGGAAATTTAACTTTGATGTTTTTTCCGAAAATAAATCTTCTTCATTTACTCTTGTAAACATGATTTTTATTGAAGTAACATACCAAAAATCTTTAACTCATAAGTAATATCAACTAGGTGTTGTCTCAAAGCTAGTTCAGTCATTAATGTGATTTTTCTAGATCATACTCGCCTATGTAGGCAGAAATTTAGGATTGAGATCGATGATTTTACAAACATCCAATAACTATTGAAAAATTACTAAATATAAATCGCAAACGTTTTAAAGTCATGATCACGAATTGGTTGACCGGCGCAAGACAATGGGTCTGTGTTTCAACTGATGAGATGTACGTTTCGCCGTCTTAGTAACAGACCTAAATGTATCAGAATAATCGATTGGTGTGTACATTCACTGATTGTGCCCAGTTCCCTATCGTGAAATGTTGACTCCGTCTCGACTCGAATGGCATTGATAAATACAAAGCATGAGCCGCTTAGCATATCTACGCATACTGTTTCGCTCCTTTTTTTAAGCGATTCCCTCCAATTTTGTTAACATTGATTGAATTGAACTTACTCTTATTTAATGTGACTGTAAACTTGTCCTCAACAACAACAAACTATTTGATATTCTATTATTGCAATGTTCTTTAAACCTTATATTAGATACTTATATCAGATACTTATTAACCGTGATAAAACATATAACCGTTTTTAGACATGGTGCATTTAATTATGTAGAAATGCATGTTAAACATGAAAATTTAACTTTTGATTCTTTATCCGAAAATAAATCTTCTTTATTTATTCTTGTATACATGATATTTTTATGAAAGTAACATACCAAAAATCTTTAACTCATAAGTAATATCAAAAAGTGTTGTCTTTAAGCTAGTTCAGTCATTAATGTGCTTTTTTAGATCATACTCGCCTATGCAGGCAGAATATTCGGATTGAGATCGATTTTACAAACATCCAATAACTATTGAAAACATTTTGAATCATGGATTGTTGTATTTAAAAGCATGATTGGCTGTATTTAACATCCTACATAGGAACTTCAGAAGCACCAAGTTTATGGAGTCTTATTTTATATTAAAAAATATGTATCACAAAGTAAAATCACAAAAATACTGAACTCCGAGAAAAATTCAAAAAGAAAAGCCCCTAATCAAATGGCAAAATCAAAAGTTCAAACACATCAAACGAATGGATAACAATTGTCATATTCCTGACTTGGTACAGGCATTGTCTTATGTAGAAAATGGTGGATTTAACCTGGTTTTATAGATAGCTTAACCTCTCACTTGTATGACAGTCGCATCGAATTCCATTATATTGACAACGATGAGTGAACAAAACAAACAGTCACAATAGGTAAAAATGTCAAAAATAGGGGTACAACATTGTGTCATAATCCTTATCACTTTAAAAACAAACAAATGTAACAAAGAAGCACAAAAAAGCATACATCAAATTTAACATCCTCATTTTGCTTTTTTAGAAACCACAGCAGCAGTTAACTGTGCAATTTTATATATGGTGAAGTCAAACATTTTGAATGTATAATAAACATTATGACTTTTGTTAATTTTATGTCAATTGTACACATCTTGCACACCAACAAGGTTGCAAGGGGGAAAAGTTACAGTTTTGCTTCGGTCATCTTAAAATAAAATATATTAGACCAAATTAGGTAATTGCCTAGCACAACCAAATAAATCTCTAAACACCAACTTTTGTTTTGTGAAAGGATTAGATAAAAACTGATGGATATACACGTATACTAGTATTCAACAGTTTGAACATATTTTTCATGTTTTTGCCAGATTCTTACATTGACTTTAACAAAGAATAAAATAGTAAAATAGGGAAAACTATTAAGTATTTATCTTGACATTCATATACATGCTTATTAGGGCATTTCAATTTTCGTTATATTTTTGAACGTTGTGAATTCTTGTTTACCCGTTTAGTAAATACGCAGAAGCTATAGCTGCTAGACAACAGTTGTCATAAAACGTTTCATTATCATCCGGCAAACAGAAACAGATAAAATGGACTACATTTTTAAGATAATAATATGGGAGGGGAAAGCCATGAGATATAGTATTTTGAAGAAAAAAATATAATTTCATTATAACACATTCACACTGTTTTAAACCTTTTTTTACTGATAAGTTTAAAACGAAATTCAATTAACATCTATTAAGAATATTTGACATTTTGATACGGCCCCTCTATTTTTTGTCAGCGTAGGGTATGAGTGTCGGTGAGGTTTTTTATTTTACCTTTATTTGCACATTGATTGATTTTTAGAATAACGCCAACTTAAAAAGAATGAAACGAAAAACTTATGTAGGCGATTAGTCAACATTTGATTACGCAACTTACCTACTCCTGTGTTTGATAGTTTATGTTTGGGTGTGCTACGATGGAATTATAAGATGTTTAGCTATGTTTGCGAAACTTTGTCACTTAAACAGAGGATATTCTTAATCTAACGACCAGTAATTTGGTATGAATACACAGTGATGTTTACTGAATTTAAAGTTGAGACAGTTAATGATAGTCTTTGTTTATTCTTATATAAAAACATAGGAATAAACAAGATATTTAGCGTGTTAATCTTTTGTCATATCAATGGTAAGCGGTGTTCTGAAATTCTAATTCGAATTATGAAGGACGTTCAGGGTAACACCCTTCCTTCAAAAATGGTACTGCTATCATAGTCTACATTATTTTATAAACAGGTGTGATTTCTAGCTTTTTGTCGTTTGTCATAAGTCTACGAAGACGATGGCCAGGTGACGGTACGTGATTATCAGATCACAGTATATGGGAAACATACGGACTTCACATTCAGACAAGTGCCTATGTATTGTTTTTTAAGTTTTATATACCTACATGGAGTTATTTCCTTTCAGAACGACAGGTCATTCTTTTGAAGAAACAACCTGGACGATACCAAGTATCAATGAAATGTGCTTTAAGGCATAAAATAAGGACCTTCATCAGTTCATTATTTTCCCTGATTAAAATGCAAACTACAGATTACTAAAACATTTAATCCGTGTGTTGTTGCCAATTGGGTTTTATTTTACAGTTTTATATCTTTTAACACTTTTAAAAACCTTTGGGCAAAAAAATTCTTTAACCCGTGTTTTAGGCTGAAACAAATACCCTTTACTCTATTAAATGACAAATAATCATATTTTCTACAGGGGAACAGCCACGTTCTTTAAAGGGGGAGGGGCTATAATACTTCATCCTGATTCTCAATTCATGAAGAAAAAAATGTATTGCCAAACAAAAGGAGAGAAAACAATTATTCTGAAAAGTTCGTTAAAAATTTGAAAAAAATAATCTGCTTTTCCGCGATAAAAATTTCATGAAACAAGAGAAAAAACACAGCACCCGTTTTTATATAGATTATATGATAAATTACTTACAACGTGACTTACATTTTCGTACATTTTAACGATTCAGTTGCTTCTTGCTTCATGCAATTACTATACCATTTAAATTGTAACTGGACAGTGATTTCTAACGTTTATATATGTATC
Source organism: Mytilus californianus (assembly GCF_021869535.1). NCBI lineage: Eukaryota > Metazoa > Mollusca > Bivalvia > Mytilida > Mytilidae > Mytilus > Mytilus californianus. Next base: position 49,215,617 of record NW_026262679.1, on the reverse strand, counting down.
TAGATTAATTAGTGAGTTTAAATTACATTGAAAATGAGCCGTAGGGCGTTGTTTTACCTTAAAGTTTAAGAAAAGAATATCCCACTTCAATGTAATCGGTAAAATAAGGTACAACTCATGGAAATCTTTGCCAAACATAATATTTTTTGACGGTATATAAGTCAGATAATGCATAGTTTAAGGTGTTTCTTGTTGTATAACAAAACATACATCACAGAAAAAAATCAAACAAAAATACAAATAAATGAAAAACAGACGCCAACAAAACTTTTATGGTAATAAATAGTAAATTTGACAAAGACGCCAACAAAAAAGTTACTGTAGTTGATAGTGCATTCAATATTAAAACATAATGCCGTAATAGTATTCACTTTCCCGATAAAGTACAAATTAAGCAAAATACAAATGTATTCAAACACGGGTAGACAAAATGAAAATAACACTGTAAAAACCTATTGTGTCCAAATCGTACCTCCGGACCAACCTACACCAGGAACGCCCAAAGCCAAAAACATGATAGCTTGATGCACAAATACCGAGTCACGTCAATAGTCATACGACCAAAAAGAGACATAACAGCACATAGCTAAATAAAGGGAAAACTGTGAATTAGTTAAAAAGATACACAACTTCAGTACTAGCCTAGAATCTATAACTCAAGACCATCTTGTATTATTTTATGTAGTAGACACTGAATATTTATCTATTTGGTGTTGGTGCTTTCCGATGAACTTTTTTTAGAAAATGGATAAGACGTTCTTTGAACAAAACCCTCATTCTGTGTTTAGATACCAGTTACGTTTTACAAAGTCTAAGAAGAAGTTACAACCTCTGTAATATCGTATGAGTTGGAAAAATATATATTCCATACGCGGGTGAAGTTTGTACCGATATAGGCTGCTAAGGTGAGGAAAAATAATTTAAAAAATGAAATTATCTCGTTTGTTATAGATTATGGTACTGAGACAACCACTGTCGTCCATTTCGAGGTATATCTCTAGAAATGAGGCGGAGGAAGCTCTATATGTGGTTTCTTTTATTTCTAGTTCAGGGGGATATATTAGTGGGACCCAATGAAGTTTTATCTTATCAAAACCCTTTTTTTTCTTGAACAGTGAAATAACAAAACTAAACAGATAAAAATTACCATGAAAAAAAATACAACAATAATCATTATTCGTGACATTACAGACGACAAAAACGCCAATAAAAGATAAAACCGTATAAGAGATTGCCCGTAGTAATTGAAACCATGCTAAGAGTTCTTCGTCTAATAATAAAGAAGTCACTGTCTAATTACATTTTAATATTGGTCAAATCACTTCTAAATAGATTTCAGATTTCATACAGCAGCATTATGAACAATGTGCATTTATCCCATATCTCTAGTAAATCTAAGAATTGAACACTAATACTTTGCATGAATTAACAGAAACATATTTTTCTTTTTCCCCTCTGCTTAATGTTGTATTGTATTGTTTTGTTCAGTTTTTATTTTCTTCACAGTATTATTTCATCATTATCATTTGTGTTATTGTGATAGCTTAAAATTATTTAATAATTCAGATCTATATATACTATATTTGCAGCTCAAAGTGTCGCTTTAAATAGTTTCTTCCCATACCTAAAAGCAACAATGAAGCTGGTTACATATACTTTCCCGCGGAAAGCACTGTGGTGTACTAAAAGGATAATCATTTTGTTCTGAAGTGATAATTCCTAGTTGGTTTCTGATATATAATAAGAAATAATAGTTAATACCTGTAAATATTTAGTTCTGGTCTCGCCTTCAACAATGTATTAGTTTGTGATTATTAGGTTAGTTTATGGAGAACCACTAGTAGTAGGTCAATGATATTTGGTATGTAGCTGTATTAGCACTGGCACATCTCATTTCCATTAAGATTATTTTGCCCCGCTCCCTCAGTCATGATTTATTGACTTTCAAACTTTTGCTTGGTTTTCATGTATTAGTTTGTGAATAGGTCAGTTTAAGGGGACCATGAGAGGTAGGTCAATGAAGCTTAGAATGTCGATGCATTAGCATTGATACATCTCATTTCCGTGGAGATTATTTTATACCGCCCCATCAGCCATGATATATTGACTTTGAATGTTTTGCATAGTTTCATGTTAAATTTTGTGATTAGATCATTTTCAGAGGAACTCATTGATTTTCGGTATGCAGTTGTATTAATTTGCAAGTCTCTTTTCCATAGAGATTATATAGCCCCATCCCCTCATCATGGTTCATTGACTTTGAAACTTTTACAGTGTTTACAAGTTCAAGTTTGTGTTTGGTTAGTGTAAAGGGTGCAACTTATGATAAGTTAATGGTATTTAGTATGCAGTGTTATAAGCATTGGCATTTCTCATTTCCATGGAGGTTATTTGGTCCTGCACATTAAGTCACGGTTCATTGAATTTGATTTTTTTGCAACGATTATATGTTTTAGTATTGCCATTTGGTTTCAATATTTTTATTATACTACAAAAATTACAAAACAGCGAGGCACATATCTTTGTCAACAGTTTATTGTTCATAAAATGCGTGATTGCTAAAATTACTGTAATGTTTCAATTTTTTTGTATTTTGTAACCACAGGTATTTTTGTGAAGACTAATAAATAAGTAGGATATATATATACTTTGAAATGTAAATGAACATTTTTTCTTACAGAAAATACTTAATGAAAGAAGCTTTATTTAATCAACAATTAAAATAGTTGACAATAATTCTGAATTCTATTTTATAGGTATCACGGCAGACGACAAGGTCAACTTTGTGGGATTTTGAATTAGATAACAGACTTGTTGATAGCAAAAACAAATAAATATGAAGTAATTATGGAGTATTATTCTTTTGAAAATCTTTCATTGAAGCTAAAAGATTACCCCACCTCCTCCCCCAAAAAAAATCATAGAATAACAAAAATATAGCTTTCAGTTTCTAAAATAATTCGAACGAGTTTGATATGCAAGATTAACCTAAGAGCTTTATATGCTGGTAGTCGACCCGGGGAACAATCTGTATTTTGTTTCAGATGTAATTTCTTCGTATCATCGTTCTAGACATGTTTATTACAGATCTTTGATTTTTTTTCGTTGACTAGGGACGATTCGGAACTAGACGTATTGTTATAACACTTCTATATTGTTGAAGACTTCATGTTGCCCTCTATATGTCTTTTAATTACTTTTTGTCGTTGAGTTGCTGTCTCAATCTCCTTTTATTCATGTACCTAAAAATTTCAAAATGAAGAACATCCATAGAAGCAATATTCCTTTGATTTACGGATTTACGGATTCTCGTGTGCATCCGCTTTATGTCTTGTCTGTTCATTCTACTTACGAGCTGTTTGTCTTGTAAGTACTTGATATCTTCTCAATATAGAGTATCAAGTTACTTGATGACAATGGATATGTACCAATTGCCATAACTACAATCCCGTCCCCTTTTCCTCAAATGTGACCTACCGAATTGGACTTATCACCGAGTTTCTACTAACATGAGCAGCACGACGGGTGCCACGTGTGGACCAGGGTCTGCTTACTTTTTAGGAGCACCTGAGATCACCCCCATATTTTGGGTGGGGTTCATGTTGATCAGTCTTTGGTTTTCTGTGTTGTGATTTGTATTCTATTGTTTGTCTGTTTCTTTTTTTTTTAGCCAACACGTTGTAGGTTTGTTTTCGACTTGTGAGTTTGAATGTCCCTTTGGTATCTCACGCCTCTTTTTTGTACATGTTACATACCCAACATCATACGGAAGGCTTACTCAATTTCGATTATATGTAGCTTGAAATTATGAGGTCCTAACAGCCTTTTGCGACATAGAACAAACAGTTTTAAAAACCTTTTTTGTACGGCATCCACAAACATGTGGCTTAAGAGCCAGTACCACTAACCTGCAATAATTAAATACTATAGTCCAGTCTTTTATCTTGATTTCAAACAGAGTATTGTGGACTAGTAGATAAAACGAACTTCAAGTATTTCAACGCCAAAATAGCCAGACCTCATAAAAAATCAGGTGTGACTACTCCTACCAAGCTGGTCATTGGTGTACATGTTTGTGTGTAAAATTGGAAAGTGTGCTTACTCACTAAAACTGCGGAAATCATGCATGTAAAAAGAATTTTATGCGTTTTGTATGCAGTTTGTAACCATTCCAGCTTTTTAATAAAGAATTGGCCAGGGGAAGCACTAGTTGAAACTCATTCAGACGTATTTAGTTGTAAGACCATGTTTCTGTACATGTATCTAAACATTTAAGTTTTGAAGACAGTTTTTATATTTCCTCAAAGTTTCAGTTTACATTATAGCTGCCAGTATATCATTTCATCTAGTGAATTAAAAAAGATGGTATACATTTACCTAAGGTAAAGTGTCGATGGTTGTTGCACCAAAAAACCATTAGAAGTTCCAATGTAAAACACATTCCTCTACCGTTGAGGAATTAACTGACAATTTCAGCTATGTTGACTATTTTTGCTGTTTACAGTTTCTCTTTATCCATCAATGAAAAAAAAAATGGTAAAATTCATCATTAAAGGTCAAAAACATCTTATAAAGAGTTGACAGATTTGAGAGCTTGTCCTGTTGATCATTTTTGCTATTTAAATTTCTATGTATAAATACAAGTGAGAGGATTAGCTAGCTATAAAACCAGGTTTAATCCACCATTGTTTACATACAAAAATGCCTGTACCAGGGTCAGGACAGTTGTTTTCTATTCGTTTGGTATGTTTTAGCTTTTGATTTCACCATTTGATAAAGGACTTTCCGTTTTGAATTTTCCTTGGAGTATTTTTGATATTTTACTCTTTTTTTTATATAGTTTTTAAGATAATAGGCAAAAACGCAATATTGTAAAATGTGTCATTTCAGGGGAATAACTCACATAAATAGTCGAAAAGTTATTTTAGCGGTATCAAATTTTTTTGTAGATCTAGTATTTTGAATCATAATCCTAAGTCAGGAGCCTGTTGTTCAGTCGTTGTCGTTTGTTGGTGTGGTTCATAAGTGTTCCTTGTTTCTATTGTTTTACGCTAGTCATTTTGGGGCCCTTTATAGTTTGCTGTTCGGTGTGAGCCAAGTCTCCGTGTTGAAGGCCGTACTTTGACCTATAATTGTTTACTTTTTATACATTATGACTTGGATGGAGAGTTGTCTCATTGGCACTCATACCACATCTTCTTATTTATATTTGCTATATAAAATTTCTCTCTATATATTGCAGTTTTAAAATTATACGCAATAACACAAAAAAAAATGGTAAAAATCGTCATTTAAGGGCAATAACTCCCATAAGGAGTCAACTGACAATTTGGCAATGCTGACTAATTTTAAGATCTTGTCTTGCTGATCATCTTTGCTTACTTAAGATTCTATATATCTATTATAGTTTCAAGATTATATGCAAAAAAAAACTAAAAATAGTCATAAATCGGCATTAACTCCAAAATGCTGTTGACTAACGATTGTGGTCATGCTGATTTATTTGTAGATCTTGTCTTTCTCATCATTGTTGCTTTCTGAAGTTTCTCTCTATCTATTATGATTTTCAAGATAAATCAAAAATGAAAAAAAAAATTGGTAATAGTCGTCATTTAAGGGCAATAGCTCCTATAAGAAGTCGTCTGACATTTTAGATGTTAGTGGACAAAAGGTAGTTCTTAATATTCTAAACATGTCTGCCCCTGTCAGATTTTTTCTATCTATTGCATTTTTCAAGATAATGAAGAAAACTTGCAATTATCCCTATATTCTATTTTCAGTCAGGTCTGCCTTGCTGGTTAGTAGGCCCGGTAAGCAGACATAATTTTTAGACTATTTACAAAAAATATGATTGTGGCCAAGTTTGGTTCCAATTGGCCAAGTAGTTTCAGAAAAGATTTATGTAAAAGTTCACGAACAATGGAGGCCAAGTGATGAGAATAGCTAACTTGACCCTTTGGTCCAAGTGAGCTAAAAATTTAATTCATTTGATTAAAAGAAAATGTATAGTAAATGTTAATATAACAGTACCAAATTAATTAAAATCTACTAAATAGAGGCCCTTGACGTCTGTATCACTTACTAGAAAACAAGTATTCTTAGTGCCAGTAATAAATCTGAAACTAAACTTTATACATGTAGCATGTAGCATGTCAGTGTTCAGCTATTTTCTTACAAGTCTAAGATAAAACAAGTGATCACCTACATAGACAGAGCAAGCATTTGCTATGAATGCTTCAAATGTCACATAAGTATCAAATTCGGCCTTTTATGTCAATGCCAGGAAAATAACAATGACACCTGGAACCTGACATATGTTAAACTGTCACTAATACACAGTAGCAACCAACCAATTCATGAATCAGACTGATTTCAAAAAATAATGTCAGTAGTTCTTCCGTATAACTGAACTCAATTAGTTTTTGAGTAAAGAGTGTATCACTTTTAGTGAAATCTTCAAACTGATAATAACCTCAAGACATAAGCTTGGTCACAGAGGATATGATACGTTACAAGATTGAAAAGAAAGTTGACAATGGGAAAACTGAAGTCCTCACATTTGTGATCCATAGTTCTAGGTGTCTGTCAACATCAATCTTATCTAAATACTTAGCAGACAAGTCTGCCTGTGCAGTATCCCAAACATAAAGAAGAAACAGAAAAAAAGGACCAAAGAACCAAAGAACCAAAGAACATCATCAACATTTTCGAAAGTAAAGGCAAAGAAGTTTGCAAGATACCAAATAAGTTTAAACAGGTTTATTTGTATCAGAAAAAAATACAAATGTTTGGATGCAGCATGGTGCTATCACAGGTATGAGACGAGATTTTTTAAATAGATGTATATACATGTATACTAAATAGATAGTGTATTCAGTTTATATACATATATTTGAAAATATCTTGTCTTGAACCTATGGGTTTTATATAAGGTTTGCAGGGATCACCATAGGAAAATTCTCATTGGTGGAGCTTATCAATTGTTATTACAACCATTGAAAGATTATATTTTATTTTTTTCCAATACTCTTAGATATACACCTGGTATATACATATACCAGCTTATATATCGATCAGTGCTGGGTTTTTTTTGGGGGGGGAATGTATTTACACGCAGTTGTTGTAACATATTAACTGACGTCATTTTGGAATTTTAGAGTTGTGCCAGTTCATATCTCTAATTACTATTTTCATTTTAGGCATGTCTTTGAGTCGTTTTTTGGAAATTTTAAAAGTTTATTAGCGTCTCTACATATATGATGTTCGGGTGAAACTGTTTCACTTTTTTTATTGTATAGAATTCAAGATTGCTATAGTTTAATAATCAGAATAGATTGATCTGATTCATTTTACATCGTGCTCATACTGATGAAGGATATCTGTTATCCGAAATATTTAACGTTACATTTGTTCGTTTACTGTCATTTTTTTGGTGATGTTGTACCCTTTTAGACTGGTTATATATTATATTTTGTAGTGTACTGTATCATATTTATATGATCCATCGCCCCGTAAGATTTATCGTTGGCTATTATTCAGTCATTATATATAAATATATAGATGGATTAAGAATTATTTTTCAATCTTATCTCATATAATCTCAAAATTTGAGGTTTATGCTGAAAATATCAGGAAAGGTGCTGAAAATTCAGGCCAATGATGAGTGCTAAAAATTTAAGGTGGAGAGTACAACCCTTAAATAGCCTGAGTTTTACATGTTTTATTAACAATGGGCTATAATTGACACTTTTTATGGACACACCTGACCATGGAACAGTATCAGCTAAAATTCGGACTTTTATTCAGTTTATGAGTTAATCTTCCCAGTTTACACATCAATAACCTCTAGAAAAAATGTGTTTAATCCTTAAGCAAACTAACTCCTTAAAATGTATATGTACATGCATATTCCTAACGATTAAATGTCAATTCAATAGAAAGATATTCTGCTTTCGTTTGTACTAAAACTACAACGTTATTTTTCGTAATGGCAGATGAATACCATAGCTACAGTTGTCAAGTAAGTGGCAATAGCATCTATCACCATTTTGTTAAAACCTTGAGATCACCCAAAGTTTTTGGTGGGGTTCGTGTTGCTCAATCTTTAGTTTTCTATGTTTTGTTTTGTGTACTGTTGTTTGTCTATTGGTCTTTTTCTTTTTTAGCTATGGCGTTGTCAGTTTATTTTCGACTTATGAGTTTGAAAGTCCAATTGGTATCTTTCGCCTCTTTTTTGGGGAATCTCATACACACCAAAACGGAGCGAAACAAGGAATACTTAGACCAAAAGGTAATCTGTATTATGTATTAGCATTGTTTGAAATGGTGTAAAATGAAGATTCTTTTATTCGTTCCAAAAGACACTGCTTTCAGTAAATCTCAGAAGTTTAGTGGATTTAATTTGATTGTACGGTTCCTAGAGGACAACCATATCCCGAGGCTAGTACTGTATTTAGGTATTTGTAAAAGAGGGGCGAAAGACATCAAAGACACATTTCTGTAAACAGATTACTAAAATTTCCTTCCTTACTTAACTCCTCTATTGTTGAGAACGTATACCCATTTATATAATTTAGCCTTTTGCAAAGGTAAATATATGCTAAAAAGATGATTTGAATAAACAAATAGGGTAATTGTTAACTTGGTTTTAGTCAGAAAAATCTACCAAAACCGATGTGAATCCAAATCATGAATGAGATAATTCAAAGTTTCAAATTTTTAGTTGAAATGAATTATTTAGTCTTAATATTGTTACACTGGTCTAGCTTGCTTTTATAACCAGGTTTAAATTTATCAAATATGTGCTAAAGACATCAAAATAAAATTGAAGTTGCAAGTCCCCAATGAGCCATAACATGGTATCAAATGATTGAATGGATTGGGATTATCTGATAAATGGTTTGATATTATTAAATTAACTCTGGCACATCAGATGTACAAAAAGGGGGAATACAATAAATAAGACCTGCTAAAAAATGAAAATGTGTGTTGCATATCATAGAAGACAAAGGACGAGGATTGAGACTTAAAACACATTTGCGCATGAGACTGGTTTTTATGCATTGGGTTAAAATCAATAGCAATCGTTGACAGATTTTGACAGGGTTTTGGACAATTTTTCTGTTTCAAAACATCGTCGTTTCAAGTTTCACCCCTTTTCAATCCTATCAATTCTTTAACAACAAGTAACTATCATGAAGTGGTCAGCGAGCTCATATTTTAGACACACAAAATAATACACTTTTGCCTCTGAAAATGTATAAAATCTTTTATGATAGGAGTTATGGAAGCAAAATCACGAATCTCAAATTTGTGTCGAATGGGATTATCGTTATAGGATGCTTTTTAGATAATCATAGAAAATATAAAACAAATGTCATTTGATGGATTACTTTTAATTCTTCATCATATCGTTATTTCTTAGATATACATGAATGGATTACATGTAACCTTTATATGGTTTATGTCTATGGGGACATTTGAAATTAAAAGGATACAAATATTTGTACCAAAAGTCAAGTCTTGGTTGTTTAAAATTGATTTCATTAGTAACAACTGTTTTACCGTTGACATAATTCAGTTTGTTGATAGATTTTTTCTCCGAATTGTACTTCTTCAATCTCAAATCACAGGATTGCCAATTTCTAGAATTAATCAAAATTGAAGGATTATTATATATTTGCTATCAATATTTATTCATTTATTTGGAAGTATTTTGTCAGTAATATTTTTATGTCTTTTTCGTCAAAGTAAATTCATACATTGTTAAAATTTATTAAAGACGTCGGAACTTACAACATTTAGTAGTAAATTATTCGTGTATCAGACCTTTAACACATATATATACATAAAATGCATGTGTTAAGGGCAATGGAACATGAATAAAATTTTATAAGCTCCCGTTTACCAGAAAATATCAACTTTTACATTATGTTTCATCACTCATTCAAAGTGCATTGTATGTTTGTTTGATACGTGGTATGTCCGATACGTCAGTAAAATAAAACTGATGACAACAGTCCTGACCATCTCTAATGTAAGAATGGAACATTAACAGTCTAATGTGGGTCAATTACGCAGAACAACCTATTCGCTATTCTAAGGCTCCCGAAGTCATTACAGAAGCCAAATGGGGCTCGGATAGCTCAATTTAAATTTTTGTTATATAATGTGGATAGTTATCTGTGTTACTTAGTTTTTCATCTTACTGATATGACATTTTTCTATTGTGATGTTCCTGAATTAGCTAAAACTATAGCACAGATATACATTTGTACAAACATCATTTGCTATTTGTTTTGTTTCTTCTTTTTTTTTTCGTTGGCATCTTTTATTTGTTTTAGTTTGTTAATTATTTTATGTTCATTTACAATTTTTCCATCCAATGTTGGCCTGTATTTGTCGTTGTAGCAAATATGGTTACCCTCATAGTTACATATTATACAGTCTATAGTGGATTGCGGTCCATTGGATGCCATACAAATAGCTTATATCGATGTTTTCTAATTGCACTTGGAAATATGCCGAAAACATCCTTAATATTTTAAATGCTAGACCATTGTCTATCATACCCTTTTTTGACAAAATAGCTGATTAGTTGCATCGTTACTTTAGAAACCTCTGCATCACGTGCTGTATATGAGAACTTTGGGTGTCCTACTGTCGGTACACCGAATACATAAAATGTATCCCATCCATGTTGTACTCCTAATAACAAAATGATCAGAATTAAAATTTACACTCGATCTCACCAATTTTGCATGAGTTTTTTCCAAGTATCAATTAGAGCTAATATATGCATTACATATAATACAAAATTCAACAGTACTCATCATTTGATTTTATATGATCTTTATTGGTCAACTGAACTTTTTTTCAATTCTAAAAAAGAAAGGAACATCATTTTATTTAAGGTAACGCGGGACAACTTGTAAAAGGGGTATTTAATAATACTGACAGTTAACTTATTTATACTTATGCTAACTTTTAACCAGTAAGAAATACTATTACCTATCCAATCTGGTCCGGTAGCGTTTTGAGAAACATAATCAAAACTGAGTGTATACACGTTCTTTTGCCATGCAGATATCATGTCTGCGAGTTTCATCATTGGCGCGAAGATTCCTAAATCTGCCCTGACTTGTGAGGCCTGAAATAATAATGTGGTTACGGGTATTCTGTGTCTTGACTCACTAGCAACATGTTTGATTGTGATTTTTTTTGCTGGGTGTGGATTTTATAGGGGGTGATACATCCTGTCAATATATCCGGTCCTTTTGAAGTTCATGCCGGTTTTTTGTTTTTTACATTGCTTTACATCGTGTTAATGGACTCATGAGATTTGAACATCGGTATACTACTGTTGCCTTCTAATTTATTAACGAAACCAAATACATCAGTATTTATTATATCTCTTTATGTCGGTTCTTCGGGTTTCTCGTGTGCAAATGCGTAACACGCACTATTCATTTTTTTCCTGAATTGTTTTGACCCTGCTATATAAGGCTTGACTTTAGTCCTCGTTGAAGACCTTCCAGTAACAACTGACAAAATGAAAAACATCAAAAAAAATCCAGCTTTTCATTACACTTTTTTTCCCTGTTTTTGGCAATGGAAACTTCTCTCGTAATATAGAAATAAGAATCAAATTAGATTTATAGATTAGGTTTTGTGTAAATATACAAAAAAATGTCGTTATATTAGTAGTACGATTTTAATAACACCAGAAAAAGGACAGTTGTCAAGCAGTATAACTCCTACGCCGGTGGAGGGGGGGGGGGGGGGGGGGGAGGGAAGATGAAAACTATTCACATTAAGCGGTGAACCAGGTAAGGGATATTACTCTTTATAATCGCATGCGTTTGTTACAGTTAGAATAATCACTGGCTTTAATTCAGTTGTCTTTGTTTACTCTCTGTAATATTGCTTCTTTTTTTTTGTCTTAAATCAGGCGTTTGAATTGTTTTATATTTTGTAATGTCTGTGCGTTTTATAGCTGGCTTAACAGTATGGATTTTGCTAATTGTTGAGGTCCCTACGGGGACCCAAAGTTTTATACATCCACGTCATCTGGACTCTGGTGTATAGTTGTCTCAATGCAGAGTAAATAAATATGTGTTACTCAGAAGAGAGACGGAAGATACCAAAGTGATATTCAAATTCATAAATCGAAAACAAACTGACAATGCCATGGCAAAAAACGAATAAAACAAAAAGACAAACAACAATTTACACAACACAGCATAGAAAACTAAAGACTGAGCAACACGAACCCACCAAAAACTGGGGATGATCTTATGTAATCCGGAAGGGTAAGCAGAGCTTGCTCCACATATGGCACCTGTCGTGTTGCTCTTGTAGACTTATAAAATGGTTGGACCCAAACGTACCACTAAATTGTTAAGACTTTTGTCCCTTACTATAGACCTAACACCTTTAATATGGCAACGTCATTTTATCAGTCTTTACTTTTTCTATCTAGTGTTTTGTGAACTTGTTTGTTTTTCGTCGATTTTTTTTTTATTGCCATTGTTAGTTTTTTTCGATTTATGATATTTGAATGTTCCCTTCACATCTTCCGCCTCTTTTTGTTTGACTCATTTCATTACAGTGCTAAATTTTATTTATTAATCTTCATCAGGAACTATCATTTTAAAATATGTTCTATATGAATATATTTAAAAAATGATATGTGCGTGTTGTTATCAAAACAAACAAATCCTTCAACTTTTGTTGTCGTTACAATTTCCTTTCCCAGTGAAAGCAAGGACATTGCTTTGTTCTTCCAAGAAGTAAAATCTGCCTATTTCTATTTTGTCAACTTACTTGAGGATAATTTGATAGATTCAGTGTCTCCCAGATCTTTATTTCTTTTTTCAGGATATCTACAAAATAGATTTGATCCCAAATAGAATGTATCAAATAAAGCAGAAATTGTTTAAATTCATATATAAGTCGAATAAATTTAAACGGTTTTCGCTAGTCTTTTTATTGTGTTTATTCATTTATTCCCTTTATGTAATCATACATCATTTGTACATCTGTAGTTATCATGTTTTGCATTCCTTTGATTGGCCCCGAACATCACTGATGAGACATTAGTTGGTACCGATAATGTTATTCTATCGAATTCGACTTATAACCGGATTTCCATGTCATGAACAAGGCGATGGGTGTCACTAATGCAGTATGAAATGGTTTTAAAATTATCGTGTATCCTAAATGTGATTCAATTAATTTTCAATTACAAATTGTTTAATTGAATGTTGAAACCCGTATTTAATTTATTCTATTACATATTGCTCGGTTAAATTAGAAACGTATAGAATTGGTACACATTTATATGAAAAGTATCATGGTTGATGAACCTACACTACTCAACTTGACGTACAACTTATGTCATATCTATTTTCAATTAACCTACTTAATTATTCTTAAGTACCTGCAAAATCGGGTCTTTCTGCAAACAGATTAGTCGCATAATATTGGATTACTTGGTCTAAATCTCGTTCTCTGTATGCTAAAATATTTGGGAAAAATAATTCAAAGTTTGAATTCATTGATTTTTACAGTTTTCTTCAGATCTTGATTTATGCGAACAACTGTGTAACGCGCGTCTGGCGCAAATACAAAATTTCAATCCTGGTATCTATGATGAGTTTAGTAAAATATTTACAACCACTGGGTCGATGCCACTGCTGGTGGAGTTTTTATTCCCCGAGGGTATCACCATCCCAATAGTCAGCACTTCAGTGTTGACATGAATTATCATTGATATGATCATAATTATAAATTAGCTGTTTACAAAATTTTACATTTTTGGAATACTAAGGCTTTTCTACCTCAGGAATAGATTACCTTAGCTGTATTTGGCAAAACTTTTAGGAATTTTTGGTCCTCAATGCTCTTCAACTTCGTACTTAATTTGGCCTTTTAACTTTTTTTGATTCGAGCGTCACTGATGAGTCTTTTGTAGACGAAACGCGCGTCTTGCGCAAATACAAAATTTCAATCTTGGTATCTATGATGAGTTTATTTACATGGTTTTCTAAGCTGCTACTATGAATTGAAAGGCCGGAAAAACTGTTAGATGTATATTAAAAAAATATATACCAAAGGACAACCTTTGTCGGTTGTATGTTCAATGTTTGTATTACATATCATCTTTATATTTTAAAACCAATGACTCATACATTTGATATTGACCTACAACTGGAACATTAGCTGATTTCCCATCAAGAGAAAATGAATTCACCGGGCAGTTTTATTTTTTAGTTTTTCGTATATTGTTTGTGTTTCTTTTCATTTCTTTTCAATCTGTCATGAATTGGTATGCTTTATTTTGAGGCGAGAGAAGAGAGAAAATATAATTTTCTTTTTTCATCAGGCTATATCTGTTTCTTTATTATAAATATACAGTAAAACCTGTTTTAAGAGACCAATTAAGGAAGAGTAAAAAAGTGATCTACAAAGACATGTGGTCTTGGAATATAGGTTCAAAAAACATGTTTAACCCCGCCGCATTTTTGCGCCTGTCTCAAGTCAGGAGCCTCTGACCTTTGTTAGTCTTGTATGATTTTTAATTTTAGTTTCTTTTATATATTTCGGAGTATAGTGTGACGTCCATTATTACTGAACTAGTACATATTTTTGTTTAAGGGCCAGCTGAAGCACGCCTCCGGGTTCGGGATTTTCTCGCTGTATTGAAGACCCTTTGGTGGCCTTCGGCTGTTTTCTGCTCTTTGGCCGGGGTGTTGTCTCTTTGACACATTCCCCATTTCCATTCTCAATTTTATCAATCTATATAAAAAGCACCACAGAGGGACCGTATGTATGTATGGATGGATGGATGGATGTCGGTTTACTTGGTTCACTTGGTGGTTGATACCCTTGAGGACTGACAAACCAACTGTAAGATAATCAATAGAAAAGGGAAGATATCCATTTTGTTTTAAATTTTAGCATGTTTAACTTCTTTTGACACACTTTGCAATGGAACGTATATTGAAAAATTATATGTAGGCATTAAAGTGGGTTTTCTTTTAAATACATACTTGATATATCTAATGGGAATCCTTCATCCCGTGCCATCATTAATAGTACTGAACCAGCGTGGAATTTTCCACAAGTAAACAGTTTTTCTGGACTGCCTCTTAGAAATTCCCCATCAATTACAACCAAATTATTCTATTAAATTATAAAAAGTAAAAAAATAAACTTCGTAGTTTATTGATCTTAGACTAGGATTGTCTCCTCGTCATACCTTTTAAGGTCAAAAACGTCAAATACAGTTCTTGTATGATGTCAAAATAATATTATATATATGCCCAAATATTCCATTTTTAAATGAATATACTTTGTATTTCTTTACTGTAATTTAATATTTGATAAGTGAGTCCGTCTGGAAAATATTGTTTCTGACACTCAAGTATTGCGCTTCTCTATTTCTGCTTCACAGACTTATTGAAATAACTTTTAATTATCCCTTTGTCGTTAAAAGATCATTGCATCTGGTCTAGTAATATCTTTCACTGCTAATGGAATTGTTGGTCCCCGAGGACAATACTATCATCAGCTCACTAGTCAGTGCTTCTGTACTGACGTGTATTAAAACCTTCTTTTTCTTTAAAATTCTCCGATGATTAATGAAAAATTACTCCCTCGGACAAAGTTGAAAGATGAATTTGGCTGTTCTTTTTAGTTTCCTATTTGGTCATATATTCATCAAGTTTCTACGTGTTTATACATCCCTGGCTTTCAAATGTTTGGATTGAAGTGTTTCTAATGAAGGTTAATCCAGTAAATTAAAACAGATCAGTAATTTGACTTTAAATACAAGTACATGTATACAATTAATTGCTTCGATACAAAAAAAAGGATTAAAAGAGATGTGATTCTTGTGTATAATATCAATATTTTAGGCATATTTCAATTCAATTACGTTAGTCATTACAGTCATGAAGAGTGGTGGTATCTCACATAATTATGTATAGACGGGTATCTTTTAAGTTGCACAGTTTTAGATTTTTTTTCTTCTATCCATCCATAATTCAAAATAACAATATGAAGCGATAGATGACGTTAGATCTAAAAAAAATAATAATTTGAGCCTGAAAAATTATTCCTCGAATCGTTGACAGAAAATGACTAAGGTACAGATATACACTTCAAAATATGAAATCAATTCAAAACTAAAAGTAAGCCCTGACAGATATTTGGGTAGCACAAATGTCTAAAAGTGTGCAATGTCATTTGTTTAGTTTATTGATCGATCTAGATTGTTACAATGGTGCATCAGTAGGAAAGGTCTCCCTATCCAAAGAACTTGGTTTGGCATGATGACCTGCCAACAGGTTAGAAGCTGACCCAACTAAAAGACAGAAACTGTCCCCTCCCACCCTTTTCCAAAAAAAAATCCAGACCTGAATCTAATCGATACTTGTATAATAACTTTCTTTAACTGCTTCATGGTATCAAATTATCCCAAAATTAGTAAAAAAAATATACTAGTATGTACTGAACAATGGTTATTTATTGGTTTTGTAAATATCGAAATTCAAAATTCCTCGAAAGTTTACTAGAAAGATATATACATCTATAATGTGTTAATGTACATGCAACTAAATTGAAAATGAACAATATCTTTGTACTTTTAAAATAATTCAAAAGATAGTTTAGAAATATATGTTGTTAGTACTTTACAACGAACTTCAAAAGAGTATAATGACAAAGAAGTTAACAGAATCCTAACGCTTCATGTTGTCTCCTTTCTAAAATTATATTTAGATACCTTTAAATAGGAACTTCCTGACTAGTTCATAACTAACCTCTTGTCCCTCAGTGGTGATAAGACTGGTACCCGGTCTACAATTTGGAGGAATATTTGAAACTCTACTGGTTTGTATACATCTTGATAGAAAAAAGTGCGAAATTGGTGCGCCACTGTGGATTATTGCATTTCTAAATAACCCTGTTAGAGTGAATAGAAGCATATAGGAATAAACACTTATTAATGACAACATAAATTATCATAATTTTATATATTTCAATATCAGACTTCGTGTGGAAACATGGATATTGAGATAATTATGTTGTTTAAAAACGTCACAATGAAGGAATAAACTTAATTTCTGTGTCGTTTGGTCTCATTTGCAATCATACCACATCTTCTTATTTTTATATAGATGCATATACGTTATACCTAGTCTGTCGACAATGTAGGCACCAATTACATAAATAGGAGTGAAAATAATCAGAATGTTCTCAAATTAGAATGACGCCAAGTCTGTCGACAATTAGGACACCTTTAACACCAATAGGAGTCAACACAATCAGAAAGTACTCAAATTGGAATGGCGCCTAGTCTGTCGACAATTAGGACACCTTTTACACCAATAGGAGTAAATACAATCAGAATGTACTCAAATTGATACCACGCCTATTGTGTCGACAATGCAGGCACCGCCTACACTAATAGAAGTGAAATCATTTATAATGTTTTGCATTTAGAATTACGCTTAGTGTATCGAAATAGCATGCACCTCTTACTATGCACGCATTGGATAGTGATTGGTTTTTTTTCTCAGTTTCATTGTGCCCAGGGAATGAAACAGATTGATTGACTAAAGAATTTTCACAGATTGTATGTTAAATTATTTACCTTTTATGGTATATTGTTCTCATTATTTTCATACCTTTGCTCAAACCTGATAGTAAGTGAACACCAGCGTTCCCAGCTCCAGCACTATGTCCGTATATTGTAACTTTAGACGGGTCACCATTAAAATACTTGATATTTCTCTTTATCCATTTCATAGCCAATACTTGATCCATAAGACCATTGTTGCCCTTTATACCTTTACGTGGATCTGCATAAAACCCTGTTAATATTGTAAAAGTATGAACGTTATATATATCGATATACGACTCTGACTTTTTTAAACTGAGTTTTACTGTGCGTATTGCTGTGTGTGTTTTTTTTTTCTACTTTGGCTAGAGGTATAGGGGAGGGGGCGGGGGTTAGAGATCTCACAAAACATGTTTAACCCCGCCGCATTTTTGCGACCGTCCCAAGTCAGGAGCCTCTTGCCTTTGTTAGTCTTGTATGATTTTTAATTTTAGTTCATTTATAGGTTTTAGAGTTTAGTATGACGTCCATTATCACTGAGCTAGTACACATTTTTGTTTAGGGGCCAGCTGAAGCACGGCTCCGGATGCGGGATTTTCTCGCTGTGTTGAAGACCCATTGGTGGCCTTGGGCAGTTTTCTGCTCTTTAGTCGGGTTGTTGTCTCTTTGACACATTCCCATTTTCATTCTTAATTTTATTTTATACATCTACATATAATTTATAAGCATGTTTTGTATTAATTCAAATTGTTCTTTGTATTGTGATATAAAAGTTAAAAATTGAAATAAACACTTAAAACATTGCAAAGTCTTTCAGCCGAAAACCAGATTTTTTAAATAGATGTAGAGTGGGTGGCGCATATTCGCCTTGGACACATTTTCGCCGTTTTGCTATTTTTTCTGTAAAATTTGTGTGCCTTTACTCAATACTTGCCTAAATAGATGGTAAAGGCTGTTTGTAATGTTACAACTGTTGATATTCCTATTTACCCCATTTCCAAGGTTATTCGCACATATTGAGAAAACGCAGGTGTTTTTAAATGATTTTGGCAATTATGTAAGATTTATATGGCAATCATGCGCAGCCTTAAAGTAAATATTTGTGAGAAAAATCGTAAAGGATTGATCTCTCAAGCTAATTCATGTAATTACAAACATTTGTTTTTATAATATACCAGGATAATGAGGATGGTCATATCATACATTGCGGCGAAAATGTGCCCCCCATGGTACACGAACAACTTGATTTCCTCTTGAGTTTGCGTTCGTTTTTAGAACAATTAACCAATGTTTTGAAGATAATTTCTTTATCAAACATTTTTTTCATTTAGTTAAATTTCTGAAACCTTCATAAAAAGTTCCAAATATTCAAATGTAGGTCGGATGTAAGTGGAAATGAACGAATTATGCGACGAATATGGGTCTCTCACTCTATCTGAAAAGTTATGCTTTTTGTTTGCCATCGAAAAAAAATAGTTGTAACCAGCAAAAGAAGTATGAAATATACTAAAGAGAAATATTTTGATGATCAATACTTATATACATTTCGAAAATAAACTGGAATTTATATCGACGATAAAACCAAAGACACTCAGTAAAAAATAATGAAGAATGAGCAACCTAGGTTTAAATACGTAAATGATTTTCAACGGAGACGATAAGCAATATTGGGAAGGCAGGGATTGAAACTATGAACAATTAAAGTTGAAATTTCGAAGATTTTCCAGGAGATGAATATATCTTATCTGAAAGTGGCATGCCTTGCTGGCGAAAAGAAGCCGCCGATTAGTTTAAAGAGAACACTTGTGATGGTCAACAAACGCATGATGACGACTACATGTATATTACCTATTGTGATTTAGAAGAAGTATGACTTATAACATATGACAAGTAAAATCTATGAATCAGTTGTCGGATATTTTCGACTTAATGTTCTAAAGCAAATCGAATTTAAAAATGATGCAAACATTATCTAGAAGAGTTTGGGAAAGTTTTTTTTTGACAGTTAAATTTAGTATAGAACCCAATGGATTCCAGGGATCGAATACATGTATTAAATATAAATTTTGGCATTTCGGTTAAAACCATTTTTTTGGTTTTTAAATATTTTGTTCTCAAGCTCTTGTGCTCAATCTTACCTGATGGATTTGAATAATATAACATTTGATATCATAAATACTAGTCTTGAGCGCTAAAAAGGCTATTAAATCGTTTAAACCCGCTGCATTTGTTTGCACCTGTCCTAAGTCAGGAACCTGATGTTCAGTGGTTGTCGTTTGTTGATAAGTGTTTCTCGTTTCTCGTTTTTTATATAGATTAGACCGTTGGTTTTCTCGTTTGAATGGTTTTACACTAGTCATTTTTGGGCCCTATATAGCTTGCTGTTCGGTGTGAGCCAAGGCTCCGTGTTGAAGACCGTACTTTGACCTATAATGGTTTACTTTTACAAATTGTGACTTGGATGGAGAGTTGTCTCATTGGCACTCATACCACATCTTCTTATATCCATGTTTTAGATTGAAACATTTGTGCTGATCTATATATACATTATACCTAGATTGTCGATTCTAAAATTGAATGTGATGACAATTATTTCTCCATGTGCAGCTAAGATGTCACCATCAAACACAGCTCCCATTCCCACACTATTGGAACCTCCATGGATGAATAATAGAATCGGTAGTGTCCTTTTATTGACCTGTGATTACGCAAGAAATGATAAATTTTTTGAAAATACTCTTTACTTTCCAAAATGAATTGGTCGAAATTTAAATACGTCAGTAACTACAACTTAAATTGTATTTGTCTTTACATAAATATATAACATCCATTTGTGTTTGAATTCTATTTTTAAATAACATTATAATCGAGTGTTTTATCAGCCGTATTTTTTAAATTGTTATATTATTTAAGACTTAACTGTCAATTCCGAAAATAAAATATCAAGTCATAAATCTGCTTTACTTCATAAGATTAACTATTTAAGTTAAGAGATTCTGAAGCGCTTTTTGTTTTACAAAAGACCAAATTATAACATACTCTTGGTACATAGATGTTCATATATAGACAGTCCTCGTTAAAGTTGTCAAACCCTGGTCTATGAAATTGAACAAAGTTCTTTCTCTCCTGTGGACATGCTGGTGGAAGATTGGTTGTATCTAAAATGCGAGGATTCCATTTCATAGGCTTCTGTGGTCTCTACAAATAATGTAAGAATAATAATAACATATTTGTTTACTCTGATAACGACATGGGAAATTATCTAATCAAATGGTTATCTCAAAAAATCTTGCCAGACATAGTACTCTTTTCGAAAATAAAAAGTCGAATATTAGAATTATCGTAACTAATAATATTATATGGGAAAATAATTAATTTGACGTAATATTGTCTTTTCGATTTACCGCAATAAGTTATTATGGCAAAAGTTAATATTAATGCTACGGTTTTCTCTATTTCACAAGTGAAACATATACAACTCGTATATTTATTGTATTATGTTCAGATTTACACATTGGTCTTATTCAAATATAAAAACAGAATGATTCAGATTGATATGCTCATTTCAAGCACCATGTTTTATATGCCCCTATATCCTATACGATATTAACTACCATACCAGTATGTCATGCTGGTCCTATCGGCATTACGTAAAACTAATATAACATATTTGTTTATTGTTTATTGTTTTGCAGAGTGTGTTCTTGTTTAGTGCTGTTATACCACTGTCCCAGGTTAGGGGGAGGGTTAAACACCATCTGACTAGTTCAACCCAGCCACATTCTGTATGTGCCTGTCCCAAGTCAGGAGCCTGTAATTCAGTGGTTGTCGTTTGTTGCTGTGTAACATATTTGTTTTTCGTTAATTATTTTGTATATAAATTAGGCCGTTAGTTTTCTCGTTTGAATTGTTTTACATTATTCATTCCGGGGCCTTTTGCAGCTGACTATGCGGTACGGGCTTTGCTCATTGTTGAAGGCCGTACGGTGACCTATAGTTATTAATTTCTGTGTCATTTGGTCTCTTGTGGAGAGTTGTCTCACTGGCAATCATACCTTGTCTTCTTATTTCTATATGTGATGCAAAAGGCATATTTGAATTTTTCACTGATATTTTTGGAAATATTCCCAATTTGTTATGCCAAAACTAAAGTGCTGAACTCCTCATGTGATGATAACCGGTATAGAGGACTAACAGAACGTGACCAAAAAGGATAAAGACCAAGTGGTTAAATTTAAACATATCTTATACCAATTATCATGCCTGGGACTATCTGTTATAGTCGTTAGAAATGGTTTTTAGTAATAAAACTTGGTTCTTTTTAATGAGTGTTCATTTCTCAATTGGTTCGATATTTGTTGTTTTGATTGAATTCTCAGATTGCAATGAAATTAATATGTATCACTGCTAAAGGCAACCTTAGGAGGACGACTTATTTCATTTAAGTAGGTTTTAAGACCTTTGGGTTTTCTAGTGATCATTCTTTGAAACGGTATATTTTTTATATTTTTTTGTTTTTGATATCTGTTTTACCATTATTTTAAAAGAGTTATTAAACGTACTTTTAGCGAGTCGCAAATTTCATGTGACAGAAAGCCAAATCAAAGGAACGGGAATTTAAAGTTTAAAACGTATAGTGGAGTGACAAATCAAGAACAAGGTGCTTATTTTACGACTTTAATGGACCGGCATAACTGCAGGCTAAACATTATTTTTTTGCAAGGCCAATACCTTAATCTTATTTTTTGCCCGGTCGTAGCCATTTCCTACGGTGCAGTTTTTATAAAATGGAAAGAAAACGACATGTTGAAATTTTCATTCATGCGCAACTTGACAAGATATTTACTTTTCTTTCTTTTTTATAGTCCTCAAACTCTTGATTTGGCATTTTATGAAAGTTTAAGTGCTAATTCATATGATAAAACTATAATTCCTTCTATTTAGCCTTATTTTTTCGTTTTCACCCAGTTATAAAGATATGCACACTAACTTATTTCCCTGAGTGGTCACAACATTTGTAAATTTACAGTACATCGATATCTTCCAAATTTGTTGAGTGAAAAAGTAATAAAACTTCATTACGTAAAGTTATGAGACCACTCCGGCTCAGTTTTTCTAATAAATTCACGTTTTTCTACATAATTTTTATCGACATTATAAGTCAGTGAATTTCCGGATTTATTTCTTTTACCGATACGAAGAATATTTACTTTTTATTGACAAATCGCTTCAGCACTGCATCATTCTGTTGTTCGAGTTTGGGCCAATTAAATATGTAAATAGTTATCAAAGGTACCCGGATTATAGTTTAACACGCCAGACGCGCGTTTCGTCTACATAGACTCATCAGTGACGCTCAGATCAAAACATTTATAAAGCCAAACAAGTACAAAGTTGAAGAGCATTGACTATGTAAATATTGATATTGTTGTATCATAGGTTTATTGAACAAAGTTTTAAACAGTTTTTGACTGATTAATTCTTGTCAAAAAGATATTTTTTTCGTGTTTTTTTCCAAAGTTAAAAATAGATTTTTTCGAAGAGTAAAGTCAAATTGGAGCACATAAGAAGATGTCTACTTTTAGTAGTCTACTAATGCTGACATCTTTGCATGCTAAAAGAAGTCGTGCTTCAAAGAACTGGGAATTTTCAAATACATATCAGTTTAAAACAAGTAAAAAACTTTCCTGTCTAATTGCAAAAGGTACCCTTTATAATGCTGTGAATACAAGAAAAGAGGATGTGCTTCACCGGCTCAGGCCATGAAGTTAGTATAGTTCGACTGATGATGTTCATATATATAGGTATCATTATCACAAATATTGTAACAAATCATACACTAGTATGGTAAAAGTTTACACAGCCTGACATTTTAGATGATCATACAGATACTTTCCGTTCTGATGATCAACCATGTTGTTCATAGTCTGTAAAGACCAGATCAATGTCCACGCCTTTTGACTGGACTGCTAGTATTTTTTGCAAGCACAGATCGTAGAAACGCGACAAATTTCTACGATATGCTGAAATAGTCGAAGGACTCCAAAACATAATAGTAATATCGGATAAAAAATGACATTTAGAAATAAATTCACTCGTTTTTCACAAGAATTTAAAACAAAGGTCCTTTACTACAAGACTTGCATGGTTAATTTTTTCTTAGCATTCCAGTAAAAAAAAAGTTAAACGACGAGTTGAATGTTTAGCTAGAATGATTCTCATAGACTAATTGGTAACATGCATGAAGACTTGCTTGTTCACAAAAAGCCTATGTCATGTCTTTTCTTTTGGGAAAATACTGTTGCTTCTTAATACTTCACGAATTGAAAATAACGTTCGCTTCAGCCTAACTACAGTTTAGGTTAGAAAAACATTATGAAAAATTAATAATTGTACGAAAAAATAAACGACAGGAAGAATCAAATGTAAGGCTCAGTAGTTCAATCTTAAATTATGAAGCCATTCAAGCCATTAACCATTTAAAATCTGGATAAATACTGTCAGAAATTGAAACTGATATTGAGACAATAACTTTGAATGGAGACCAAATGTTACATGAAGCCACTTCAACATTTCCTAGTTAAATGCAGTTCTTACATATATCAAATGGGACTTACCCAACACCATCTGAAATATCTATTTCATATTCCCTACAACACTCTCCTTGCTTACTTACAACATTTTTGTTGTGGATAATTGATTTTTAAGCTTATAATGGTGATGGTAATGCTTCTGACCTTCTGACGACAAGATGTGAAAAATCTTGTGAATAGGAGATGTATAGTTACATTAAGCAACTAACTTTTTTACCCCATTTCATCCTGAATTGGAATTACAACTACACCATGAGTTTGGATAAAAAAAATATGATTGACAATCAAAATTTCCATGGCTTTTGAGAATCATACTTGGAAGTATGAAGATATAACACTAGCTTAGAATATTTGGATATAGGCATAATCCAAAGATACGAAGAAACAAGGTATGTGCAGCAAAATACAGAGCAAACATTTAATCAGCAATTGTATGATGTTGCCCAACAACAAAAGTGGTCTATGACAGACGTTTTATGCTCCCACATGAATAGAATATGCGGATTACATGGGCTTTCATCTTTTATATAGCAACATTTGGTAAGTTATAAACTTCCGCATGGCTATATGACTCATATTTTGACTCTGCAATTTATACTCGAAATACAGTAAACAGATTCATATTTGTGAATAGTTTGATCGTGGTATTCCCGAATTAACACTGTTCTATGAGGTCCAAATGGTTACTTTATATGAAGCATATTTCAATTGATTCAGAGATATAAACTGTATAAAAAAAGTATTGCACCAAACATATGGAAGGCGTTCAGTGACTGTCATGGCTCATTTTTTTTTATCTCATCCAAAAGCACTGAAAGCATTGAAGATCTCTTTACTGTTTTTAAAGACAACATATTTGTTTGAAGAATTGAGAACACAAACCAGTTTTGTGTGAAGGGCCTTTGTCATCAGATATCCTTCAACAAATTATTTTAACATGCAAAGGTAAAGAGCTTGAAATAACAGTTGAGTATGCTACACACAGAATTTAGCTTGTACAAGTATTTCATTGTGTGGAGGGTCTGTGGGATGTAGGAATCATCTGACTCAACAAGCAATTTCTGAAGAAAAAGACAATGAAAACGATGTCTGATGAAAATATGTAAAGCCAGAAATATTGGGAAAATCATTTCTTATAAATACATTACAGTAAAACTCATGGACGGTGGATACAGCTTTGACTATGCGGAATGTTTAAACCCACTGATAAACAATGAGAAGCCCAGAGTTCTGAAAATGTTGTGCAAATTGCATGTTAACGGACCCTTACAGCAACTCTTTCTGGGGGGTCCATAATAGGCTGCTGATGTCATAATTCCTGCCCATACAATCGAATTAGTCATAACAAAAATATACGCTAACCTAGCAGTACTTCAGTTAAACAATTTTAACCAGTTACCTAGTGAAATATTATATATATATCTTCAAATTAAAAAAAAAATGCACCATTTTTCGATTCTACGACCAGGCAAAACTTAAAGTTTAAACATTTCTCTACACGAAAAATCATAATTTAGCCTGCAGGTAGGGTGGTCCATTAAAGTTAAAAATTTGTTGGCTTGGTCACTCCACTATTACCTGTAAAAGTTCGAAGATGCAACTGACCGTTTCATTTTACCTTGTAAAATATATATTTTGCATTTTGAAAAATTGTGCCGATCTATGCGATTCTTTTTTTGAACAGTATATATAATTTTCAGTACTAAATGTTCAAATTTTCTTCCATAGCCATCTGCTCAATTAGCTTTATTTCTTATTAGATGAGTTTTCAATTCTTCGCGGCGCTCGATTCAATTATCTGTAAGAGTAATTTAATTTCATTATAAAAAATGTTCGATAACAAAATTCCGCAATTGTAGCGATTCAATCTGAAAGTGAATAAAATAATTGTTTGCTCTTTTGTAGTTTTTGTGTGTCAAACGACTTAATTGCACAACGTTGTGTGATTTATATTCCATT
The DNA here is from genome assembly GCF_021869535.1 of Mytilus californianus. Lineage (NCBI taxonomy): Eukaryota > Metazoa > Mollusca > Bivalvia > Mytilida > Mytilidae > Mytilus > Mytilus californianus. The sequence goes on along the minus strand of NW_026262679.1, from coordinate 49,189,439 downwards.
CCCTACTTATGTTGTTTTGCGAACGGAACCCATATATTAAAAGATGTGTCATCGTAAAGTTATTTCTTTAATTCTTAAAAACAAAAAGGAGATTTGGTATTATTGCAAATGAGACAACAATACAACAGAGTCCAAATGACGTGAATTAAACTTTTTATATTTTCTCCTGGCTATTTATTCTTGTTAGAAAATCAGGTTATATTTATTTTGTGCTCAGATCGCCACTGGTCAGGATTACTGGTGATACTGACATTTTAATAATTAAATATTCTCCTACCTTGTAGCGTAGATTACCCGTCGGTGAAGATGCATATGGAACACCAAGATATTCCTCCACTTCTACTTGCGGGACGCGAAAAGTAACTTTTCCGCGGACTTTTCCATAAAGTGTTTTTCTGATAGGAAAACACTTGAACGTACTCAAAACAAAAGTCAACACGATTAAAATCTTAGACATTTTGTTCATTAGTGATTTGTCTTTGTTACTTCCTGATAAATGACTAATAAAAGTAACAGTTATTTTCAGTACATATGCAGTTTTTAAATCTCAATATAACGTAATGTTTGATGTTATTGTAACACGTGTAAAATTACAAGGGATTTTTTTTTTGCAACAGGTTTTGACAATGACGAGTAGAATAAGAAAATATTTTGAAGAAGTTATATCCTTACGTAGATTAAAATGGTGTATTCTTTTCTTGGATCTTAAAGCTAAAACTAATATCAGGAAGCTAAAAACCCAAACTGGAAAAGATGAGTGAAGAATCAATGCTATACATGACGAGCACCCTTGATTTCCCCATTAATTTAAAGATGATGTTATTATAATTGATTATACAAGATGGAAGAGTGCATCATAAGATGTAGAAAGCACTTTAGCGTAAAGTGTTATACGAGAATATGACTGAGAACAAATTGAATGGGTTCTATTCCGTAAACTCTCGAAGATGTCGAAACAACAGGCAGTGGCCTATAACTAGTCAAAGACCTACAGATCTCAAACTCGCTGGTAGAACTAAATTAAAGACTGGTAAAGCAATCACAACATCGACTTTCAGTATGAAAGTTATCAAATTTTAGCTAATACAGGGTGTTGTCGAGTTGAAAGACTAACTCGGACGGAAGTTTAAAATTTTAGACGGCAAATTATAAAGGAAGATAATGTCTACAGATTGGCAAAATTTAAGATTATACATGTAGAAAAGTAAATTGTGAAAAATTTACAAAACACACAACTTGCACTTTAAGAGTAACATTGATGGGTTAAGTTTAGGAAAACAGGTGAGGCGCTATTAAGATACTTTATTTCAATGGATCAAAGCTATTCGGTAATGGAGCGCATTACAAAGTATGATTTTCTGTAAGGACATGAGTTTCTTACCCTTTGAAAATGTTTTACTGCTAAGTCATTCCTTCGAAAATTTTACGAATGACGATGGATATGTTCCAATTGTGATACTAGTAACCACAATCCCGTCCTTTTTTCCTAGAATGTGACATCATCGAATACGATTTATCGCCAACTTTGTACTTAAAAAAAACAGTAAGAAAAGTGTCACATGTGGAGCAGGATCTGATTATCCTTCCGAAGTACCCGAGATTATTCCCTGTTTTTGATGGTGTTCGTGTTAATCAGTTCAGCTGATGAGTTTTGATTCACATTTTTGGTATCTTCCACTTTTTTTTAAATAAACGCCAAAATATACCAACTCAGGCAATGTTGACTTAAGATGATTTTGGCTATTTATAGATCTTTTGTTTTGTTATATAATTCGATTTTTTGCCATGGCGTTGTCAGTTTGTCTTCGACTTATGAGTTTGAATATTCTGTTGGTATCTTCCGCCTTTTGAAAAAAAAACCTGATGTCTTGCGATTTATCCTCTCTTCACGACAAAAATACTGTTGTTGTTCAAGCAAACATGCCTTAAACTGTATTGTTCTGTATGCAAAATTTTTACTTAATTGCCTAACAAAACATCTTTGACCCCTATCTTAGATTTTTACCTTTATCATAAACGAAAAGGGATTTTAGTAAATCCAAAAATCAATTCTTCTCTCCTTAGGTATTAACATAGAAAAAGACGACGCAAGAATTAATCTTCTCCCAGTTGATGCGATATTCCAGAGCTTGTATTTTCTATCATGATTTCCTTAATAGAGGGTTGCTGCTCACAAGAATAAAATTGAGAATGGAAATGGGGAATATGTCAAAGAGACACAACCCGACCAAAGAGCAGACAACAGCCGAAGTCCACCAATGGGTCTTCAATGCAGCCGGAGGCGGTCCTCAGCTGTCCCCTAAATAAAATTGTGTGCTAGAAAGCTATTAAACCAAGAATTCCAAGTGGTGAAATTGAAATCATCCCTTCATAAATTTCACGGACGCCATCACGAGTTGGTTGACGTTACGAAATATCCGTTTCACAGATGACAGCGGATATGTTTCAATTGTCGTAACTACAATTCCGTTCCCTTTTACCCCGAATGTGACGTACTGAATCAGTCTTATTATCGGCTTTAGGCTAACATGAGCAACACGACGGATACCACATGTGGAGCAGGATCTGCTTACCCTTCCGCAGCACCTGTGATCACCCCCAGTTTTTGGTGGGGTTCGTGTTACTCAGTCTTTAGTTTTCTATGTTCTGTTTTGTGTACTGTTGCTTGTCTGTTTGTTTTTCTCTTTTTAGCCATTGTGTTGTCAGTTTATTTTTACTTTAGAATAGGGAATCCAACCTTTCAAAAAGATCTGATGAAAATTATATCTAACAGACAGGCTATATATAATTTCTTTAATTATATATTACGCATATCGTATCACGAGTTGGTTGACCGTTATGGAATAACCGTTTCACAGATGATATCGGATATGTTCCTTATGTCGTAACTACAATACCCTTCCCTTTTTACGAATGTGACCTACCGAATTAGACTATTTACCGGATCTGTAATAACATAAGCAACACGACGGGTGCCACATGTGAAACAGGATCTGCTTACCCTTCCGGAGCACCTGAGATCACCCCCAGTTTTTGGTGGGGTTCCTGTTGCTTAGTCTTTAGTTTTTTATGTTCTGTCATCTGTACTATTAAATTATTTGTCTGTTTGTCTTTTTATATTTGGCCATGGCGTTGTCAGTTTGTTTTCGATCTATGAGTTTGACTGTCCCTCTGGTATCTTTCGTCCCTCTTGTATATTCACCGGTGGCGCTCGAATCAAAAAAGTTTGAATGTTAAGTCAAATAAGAAATTGAAGAGTATTAAAAACAAAAATTCCGAAAAATTGTGCCAATACGGCATAGGCAATCTATGCGTTGTGGTAGAAAAACCTTAATGTTTTGAAAATTTGGCAGCATTTTCTAAGCATGCGTTTATGTATCTCAATTGATATGTTACACACGTAGATGTTCACATTATACGGACTGCATTGATAGGGATGTTGCTCTTGCACAGTAACTGCTTCAGTAGGGTTATGAGGACAAACGACTTAATCGAAACATAAAAAGTCTTATGATCATCATCACTAATTAGAACGATACCATGTGCCTGTGTTTCAGCTTGTGAGAGATGCGTTTCGCGGAGGTATCAGAATAATCGACTTTTCTGTATTTTACTGTTTGTGTCCTGTTCCTTATCGGGAAAGTTTGACTGAGGCTGTATTTGCATGGTGGGGATAAATGCAAAGTATGAGCTGTTTAGCATTTCTACGCCTACAGTCTCGATCATTTTGGAGTTTATGCGACTCTCCGTTTTTGTGAACATTGATTGAATTGAACTTGGGAGAACCTATTTATAATGACTGTAAATATGTACTAACAACAGCATATTTGATATTTTATTATTGCAATAATCGTGAAACCTTATATTGGATTTCTTTAACCGTGATAAAATCTATAAACGTGTTTAGACATGGTGCATTTAACTTAGTAGAAATGCATGTCAAACACGGGAATTTAACTTTGATATGTTATCCGAAAATAAAACTTCTTTGTTTTTTTTCTTGTATACATGATAGTTTTATGCATAGAAACATACAAAAATCAATTAAACTTTTAAGTAATATGAACTTGGTGTTGTCTTTAAGCTAGTTCAGTCATTGATATGCATTTTCTAGATCACTCTCGCCTATGCAGGAAGAATATTTGGATTAAGATCGCTTTTCCAAACATCCAATATCTATATAAAAAAAAAAACAATGAAGCATGGATTGCTGTATTTAACGTCCTACACAGGAACTTAACCCTTTAATCTTCAGACGCAAAAGTGTTGTTTTGCATTAAAAACATATATGCATTACAAAACTACAAAAATTTAGCCTTGCGATTTTATTATGGTGGAGCTAAACAAACAAAAAAGTTTTGTAATATACATTTGGCCTTTTGGTGATTTTATGTCAATTGCACACATCTCGCCTGATCCCTTTATTTAGCAAACCGACAAGGTTGCAAGGGAAAAAATAACGGTTTTGCTGCTGTCAACTTTGAAAAAAATATCAGACACGTCTATAAAATGCAAAACATGTACATATTGCATTAAAAAGCACGTTAATATCTCTATACACCAATTTCAAGGTAAGTATAGTGTACGGTTAGATCGTGTTTTTTTTCGAATGAATCGGTCCACTTTTTTCGAGTGTACACCAGGTTTTTTCGAGTGATATCACATGCCATCAGATCGATTGCGCAAGTATGATAGCTTTTATCATGCCTAATTATCTTATTTTGAATACTATACACGACGCACAATTTTCTTGTATTTCATTTACAATTCGGTGTTTAATTAACATTTTTAGAGCAACACTTTTTATGGGTTTTTTAACAAATGGTCCAGGTATTTTTTTTTCTTCATGAGAATGTGAATAGGAAAGACGCTACGGTATTCATGGCCTTAAAAACGACTTATTCTAGTTTAAAAATGAAATTTTTAAGGACAATATTATATATTCCCAATAAGTTTCAAAACGTTTTGCTTTGTTAATCAAATTTAACCCTTTTTAATTTTAATGCTAATTTTTTGGGAAAGTTATTTACCATAACTTTGCAGTATAAGGATATATCAGAAACCAGTGGATCCTTTATAAAACCGAGAGCAGGAACTCATAATCTTCTCAATTTCATTTTATGATACTGTTTGTTTTAACAGTCAATAATATTTTATGATTGATATATTTTACAGTGGCGAACCACGGAGTTTTAAAAATAGGGGTAAGAAAACTAATGACAGCAGTAAATAATCAGAAAAAATACAAGGTAAACACAAATAATCTACTAAAAGCTAGAGGCTCGTCCATATAAGCTATAAGTCGATGCAAGCTATTTTATGTGGAATATGTTTTTCTTCGTCATTCCTGTGGTATTGTCGTATGGACTCGTGTCCCTTGTGAACCATGATGTTTATTGGAGCGATTTTGCGTTTTCTTGTAGCTTTTACTGTCTTATCGAAACTGAAATGATTGCTGAAATAGAAATTATTTTTTTTAGTTAGTGTGTCATTTTGCCAGATATTTTATCTATTAATATCTCAAAATTTATTACAACAAACCTTTAGTTAGACAAACACAGATACAATGTTTAACAATGTAATGAAATTCCTTTATAGTCAAACAACCGTTAAAATACTGCTATACTCTAAATTGACATCCCTATTATTAAAACGGATTAGATACGACGTATCCTTTTCTGTTGACTGCAATTGATTGAAAGGGTGCACAACGATCTCTGGTTAATTTGTTATCAAATATATTTTTTAATGTAGAGTGATTAGTTGCATGAATCTTTGATTTTTCATTCAGATCCACCTTCTTTAATTCTGTAATACATTAGTCTTAGCATTGGTTCAAACAGTTAAGTTACAGTTCCTTTTAGAAACAAATAATTCATTGATTGATGCTTGCTTAACGCCCAATTGCAAATATTTTATGCTTTTTCAGGACGATAAACATCTAACATTTTAAGCCATAGGAATTTTGTTTATTCACTTGATAAAACTTGGACCGCTCTCGAAAAAAACCGGACTTCTCTCAACCAAAAAAAAAAAAAAACCCCAAAATAAACGATACTTTTCAGATATTAACGAAAGAGGGGATATCGAAGAGATACGTATTTTGAACAATATATATATATATGTTTATATCACATTTGAACTGATTCAAACTTGTTTTTCTTACAATATTAACCTTGGAGGAACACCTTCAAGAATGGTGCGGCTATCATAGTCGTATATAATTAAGCAAGTGCGATTTTTAACTCATTGTCATTCGTCATATGTCTTCGGAGATGATGACGAAGCTACGGTACGTCATTATTATAGTCTTTGTTAAAGTCTTTGTCGGTCTGTACCGATAGACAAATGCCGATGTCTTACAATTAAGCTGTAATGTTACCCTCAAGTCTAAACAAGGTGTGAATTAGTTATATAGATATGAATAAAATGGTTCCCGATTTCACCAGTGAAGGCATAGTTAAGTCAGCAAGAATACTTATTTTATTATTATCCAAGTATTCTCGATCAGTGAAATTACAAAACTAAACAGATGTGATTTACCATGAAAAAATATTACAAGGATACATAGTTAAAATAAACTAATATCGTGATATCATTATTCTTGACATCAAATTTTAACAGGGAAGACAAAAACGGTACAAAATGAAAACGTTGTAGAGATTAATCGCAGTAATTGAAAAAAAGGATAAACTGTTATCACAGAGATAAGTCTCGCCTTTTTGTAATTTTGATAATGCAAATGTTGAAATTAAAATAGCAATACTTTAACATGTAAGTTATGCAAATATTCAAAGTCGATGAACCATGATTGAAGGTACATGGCTAAACAATCTCCATGGAATGAGATGTGCCAATGCTAATACAACTGCATACCAAATACCATTGACTTATTATAAGTCGCTCCCTTTAAACAAACCTAAACACAAACATTAACTTGTAAACTATGTAAAAGTTTCAAAGTCAATGAACCATGATCAAGGGTGGGGGTATATAATCTCCATGGAAACGATTCTTGCAAATGCCAATAAATTTGCATACCAAATATCATTAACTTAACATAAGAAGTTCATCTTAAAATAATCTAATCACAAACAAATACATGTAATCTAATCAAAAGTTTCAAAGTAAATAGACCATGATTGAGGGGGCGGGGCCAAATATTCTCCATGGAAATGAGATGTGCTAATGCTTATACAACTGAACACCAATTAACATTGGCCTACCACTAATGGTTCCCCTTGAACTGACCTAATTACAAACTAATACATGTTAACTTAGCAAAATTTTCAAAGTCAATAGACCATGATTGAGTGTGCGGGGCCAAATATTCTCCATGGAAATGATATGTGCTAATGCTTATACAACTGAACACCAATTAACATTGGCCTACCACTAATGGTTCTCCTTGAACTGAACTAATTACAAACTAATACATGTTAACTTAGCAAAATTTTCAAAGTCTATAGACCTTGACTGAGGGAGCGGAGCCAAATAATCTCCATGGTAATGAGATGTGCCAATGCTAAAACAACTGCATACCAAATATCATTGACCTACCACTAGTGGTTCACCATGAACTAGACCTAATCACAAACTAATACATTGTTGACGCCGCCGCCGCCGACGCCGGAAACAGCATACCTATGTCTCGCTTTTTGACTCCGTCAAGGCGAGACAAAAATAACAAAAATACCTAACTCCAAGAAAAATTCAAAACGGAAAGTCCCTTATCAAATGGCAAAATCAAAAGCTCAAACACATCAAACGAATGGAAAACAATTGTCATATTCCTGACTTGGTAAAGGCATTTCCTTATGTAGAAAATGGTGGATTAAACCTGGTTTCATAGCTAGCTAAACCTCTCTCTTATATGACAGTCATATAGCATTCCAATATAGTGACAACAACGTGTGAGCAAAACAAACTGACATAATAGGTAAAAATGTCAAAAACTAGGGTACAGCAGTCAACATTGTATTTTAATCTTAAGCACTATAAAAACAAATAATTACTTTACATGTATGTTTCACGAGAATCCGTTCTTTTGATTGACTAACAACAGTCGCACGTCATTAAAAATTTAACCTTCATATCAAAATCAAAATGTTTCATTCGTGATGACACTTGCTTCCACAAAAAATGCATAGGTAAATAAAAGGAAGACTTGATAAAACTTTTTTCGTGGTCTTAGCATAAAAATGTAATTATAAGAAATGAATGCTTCTTTTAGTAATTTGATAGGGTTGTAAAAGTGTTGACCGTGCACACATTTTTAGAATGAAGCGCTTCTGCGCTTCATACAAAATTAACTTCGGTCAACACTTTTACACCCCAATAAAATTACAAAAAGACGCATTCATTTCTTAAATTACTATTTAAACAAAGAAAAACAAAACGGCATATAGACACTCTAAAGACAAAATACATAAGCAAAAATGAAAGACAAGAATACAAAATTGACCATAGCACAATAACACAATGGCGGAATGTATAAATATCTAGCCACGCGAAAAGTATATACCAAAAATGGATTAAACTGTAAAGGTTAAAATATACAAAGACTAATAAAAAGAACACTATAACACGTGAATTAGATGATAATCAACGTCAGTACCTATAATCTATAGATACGGAATATTTATCAACAAGGTCTTGGTATCTTCCGATGAACTTTTTTTTTAGAAAAAGGACGAGACGTTCTTTGACATAATTCTTGTTCATCAACTTTCTCGGCTCAGACACTGGTGACGTTTTAAAAAGTCTGAGTAACAGCTGCAAGCTCTTGACTACCGAATGAGTTGGGTAATATATATGCAGGTGAAGTTGGTATATTGCTGCTAAGGTGGGGGAAATTTATAATTTCAAAATTAAAATCGTCTCGTTTGTCATAGATTCTGGTACTTAGATGACCACTGATGTCAAATTAGATGTACAAGTCTAAAAATGAAACTTAGCTCAGAGTTCTTCTTCTGATAATACAGAAGTCACTGTCTGATTAATTTACATTTTAATATTGGTCAAATCACTTCTAAATAGATTTCATACAGCAGCCTTATGAACAATGTGCATTCATCCCATGTCTTTTATCAAAACGTAGTGCCATTATACAGTTATAAAACTGTACTAGTACTTTACAGATACTTTTTTCTTCTTTCCCTGTACTTACTTTTGTTTTGTATTGTTTTGTTCTTTTCTTTACAGAATTGTTTTATCAGTATCATTTGTGTCGTTACAGTTTAAATAAGTTTTATTAATTCAGTCTAGTATATATTATATTTGTCGCTGAAAGTGTAGCTTTACTAGTTTCTTGTCATACCCGAAAGCAATACCGCTGCTTGTTACATATACCTTCCCTGAGGCTTTTTTTTCTAAGCCAAAAGGGTCGTCATTTTGTTCTCAAGTGATATGTCCTAGTTACTTTCTTATATATAAATAACACTTAATAACTGTAAATATTTATTTTTGTGCATTTTATTGCGACTGTTTTTTTTTTTTGTGGACTATAAATAATTAGGATAAGTAAATACTTTGAAATGTAAACCAATATTTTATGTTCTTATGAAAAATTCTTACGAAACTTTGTTTAATCAACCATATAAATAGTTGATATTTATTCTGAATTCGACGCTCTATTTCATTCGTTATTCACTTAACACCAAAAATATCACATCGAGAAGGTCAACTTAGTGGGATTTTGAACTAGATAAAAAAAACATAACAAAAAGAAATATTTATAAAGAAATTTACTAGTATTATTCTTTTGAAAACTTTTCACTGATACTAAAATAGAAAAAAATAACACCCCCCTCCCCAACCCTCCAAGAAAAAAAACCATAGAAAATATACTCCGCTTTCAGTTTCTAATTAAAAGTAATGCGAAAGAGTTTGATATGCAAGATTTACCATTTAGAACTTAACGTATTGTTATGAAACTTCTATGTTGTCGAAGTTTGCATGTTGCCCTCTTAATGTTATTTTAGTTATTTTTGTCGTTGAGTTGCTGTCTCAGTCACAACTAGAATTATTCATGCTCCTAAAACTCTCAAGATGAAGAGCAATGTTCCTTTGATTTTCGGATTCTCGTGTTCATCCCCTTTCTCTCTTGTCTCTGCCAAAACGATGTTCTTTCTACTAACGAGCTGTTTGTCATGCAAGTACTTGATATCTTCTCAAAATAGAGTTTCAGGTTACTTGTACATATTGTATACCCAAATCATACGTACGAAGGGCTTACATAATTTGGATTATATGTAGCTTGACATTATGAAGCATTAATAGCCTTTTGAGACATAGAATAAACAGTCAGTTTAAAACCCTATTTTTCACGGCTTCAGAAACATGGGACTCAAGAGCCAGTACCGCTAACCTGCAATAAATGCATACTATATACTATAGTCCAGACTTTTATCTTGATTTCAAACACAGCATGGTGGACTAGCAGATCATATGCACGTTAAGTATTTCAACGCGAAAACGAGCACAAAAAAGTCATGTTTAACTTTCAAACTTAAAATAGTCAGACCTCATTTGAAGGGAGTTCCATTTATCTCCTCGATTTGACGGGAACTGCATAACTTCAACTTCAACCTAATAAAAACCAAAAACAGAATGTACGGAAAACGATTGTTTTAGTCGGAAAGAATAATATATTGTAGGGTAACCCAGTTGACCGCAGATACTAGTATTCTAAAATTAAAAAATAAACCAAGACAAGAAAAGAAGTTGATAAAGACAAAGCAACAAGCTCCCAAGTCAGGAGCCTGTAATTCAGTGGTTGTTGTTTGTTGCTGGGTAACATATTTGTTTTTGGTTCATTATTTTGTACATAAATTAGGCCGTTAGTTTTCTCGTTTGAATTGTTTTACATTTGTCTTGTTATAGCTGAATATGCGGTATGGGCTTTGCTCATTGTTGAAGGCCGTATGGTGACCTATAATTGTTAATTTCTGTGTCATTTGGTCTCTTATGGACAGTTGTCTCATTGACAATCATATCACATCTTCTTTTTATATAAAGCAGTTAGTTTTTGTTTGAGCTTTATATATATCCTCACCTTGTCGTCACATGAAAGAAAAAAAAATGTTGAGTTAGTTCTTATTTACGCTTTAATAGACAAAAATATATTATAAACAGTTTTAAACTAGAGCATACGTCTTTCATCTAGATCTATGTGCATCTTCAACAATGGGCACTCTTCAACATTGTAGACTTAGAAATAATTCATGACTTAAATCTCTTTTTTTTTTTAAGGTTTTCTGCTGATTATTTTACTATCTACAGTTTGTTTTCTGCTGATTATCTGTCTATTGTCCATATTTTTGCTGAAAGTAAAAAGAGGGTAAAAATTGTCATTTATTGGCAATAACTCCTATTAGAGTTTGGTAACATTTGGCCAAGTAGTGTCAGAGAAGAATTTCTTTTTTTTTTTAAAGTTTATAACAACTGACTGATGGACGGAAAAGGACGCAGAATGAATGTAAAACAAAAATTTCGGTAAATACTTGTTTAAGGGCAATAACTCCTATAAAGAACCAACTGACAATTTTAGCCGTGCTGACTTATTTGAAGCTATTGTCTTGCTATTTTAAGTTTATATCTATCTATCTATTATAGTTTTCAAGATAATAGGCAAAAATGATAAAAAATGGTAAAAGTCGTCATTAAAGGCTAATAAGTCCAAAAAGGATTTGATTGACAAGTTTGACCATGCTGACTGATTTGTAGATCTTGTCTTTCTGATCATTTCTTAAATGAAAATTCTCTCTATCTACATGTTTTACAGTTTTCAAGATAAAAGCTAAATATGAAAAAAAAAAATGCCAAAATTTGTCATTTAAGGACAATAACTCCGTTAAGAAGTCTTCTGACAGTTTTGATGTAAATGGACAGTAGGTAGATTTAAACGTTCTGAACATTTCTGCATCCCCCAAACCAGATTTTCTTAGGGATTTTCATGATAATTAACAAAACATACATTTTTCCATATTTTCTTTTTTTAGTCATGTTGGCCATATTGGTTGGCAGGCAGGGTCAATAGACACACTTTTTAAAACTAGACACCTAAAGCAGTTTCAGAGGAGAAATTTTTATTACTAGTTAATGGGGCAGACTACTACAGACAACTTACCCAAAGTGGTGAGAATAGCGCACTAAGGGAGCTACCATTTGACTTTTATGGGTGGGGGGGGCTAGGATGAAAAATTTTGTCCTGCATTTTTTTAGTTGTAATCTCTGTCCTGCCTTTTTATTTTTCACTTTATTCGGATGTGCTTTTTTTATTAGTTTATCCTGACTTTTTTTACATAAATTGTAATCCTGTCTTTTTTTTTTGCAAAGTTGCTCATCCTGCCTTATTTTTTTTACTCAAAACTGCTGCCTTTTTTTCAAATTTCATCCTAGCTCCCCCATAAAAACCAAATGGTAGCTCCCTAACATGACTAAGCTCTTTGTGCCAGGTGAGCTATAAAGATTTGGATTCATTATATTAAAAGAAAATGAATAGTAAATATTGATTTAATAGTACCCAACCAATCAAAATCTACTAAATAGAGACCCTAGAAGTCTGTATCCCTTATTACTGGCAAATATGTAATCTTGGTGCCAGTAATAAACGTGAAAATGAACTTTCTTAAATAACTCAGAACAAAATACAAGTAGCATACCAGTGTTCAGCTATTATCTTACATGTCTAAGATACATGAGTTTTTTTTATAAGTTGTTATTGGCTTTGAACTAGCTGTCAGTAACTGTGAGTACTCTCAGATCTGCACTTAGTGTCTTTTTGTTGTGGGGATGTGTAAGTACCCGTCCACTCTGTGTTTTTGTTAGATGTATTTATATTTGTATTCATCTGATGAGTTAAGCCTTTTTCAACAGATTTTATAGTTTGTTCTTATGTTGTACTGTTACACCACTGTCCCAGGTTAGGGGGAGGGTTGAACGCTAACAAACATGTTTAACCCCGCCACATTCTTTATGTGCCTGTTCCAAGTCAGGAGCCTGTAGTTCAGTGGTGTCGTTGGTTCATGTCTGTCATATTTGTTTTTCATAAATTGTTTTGTTATAAATTAGGCCGTTAGTTTTCTCCATTGAATCGTTTCATATTTTTCATGTCGGGGCCTTTTATAGCCGACCATACTTAATGGGTTTTTCTCATTGTTGAAGGCCGTACGGTTGCCTAAAATTGCTTACATCCACTTCATTTGAACTTTGGTGGATAGTTGTCTCATTGGCAATCATACCACATCTCCTTATTTTTATAAGTATAAAACTGACAAAATTTGGAATGAAAATTTTCCAAAAAGAGTGGTCACCACCGTCACCTGCATGTACAAAGCAAGCATCTGCCATGGATGCTTCAAATGTCACACAATTCCCAATTCCTGCCTCATATGTCAATATCAGGTATATTGAAATGACATCTGTGGACTTGTTTGATTCATGACAGATTTAAACTATCACTAACACACAATAGCAACTTTAAGCAATTCACGAATCAGACTTAAAAAAGTAATTTCTTCCTAATAACTTATCTGGATTTGTTTTTGAGTAAAGAGTGTATCACTTTTATTGAAATGATCAAACTGATAACAACATCTAACACATTTATCATGACAGATACTTTTCAAGAGTGGGAAGTTGACAATTGGAAACTGAAATCCTCACATTTGTGATCCTACATTCTAGATGTCTGTCAACATTGATCTCAAAAAAATAGATCTAGTCACTTAGCAGACACTGCTCCTGTGCAGTATCCCAAACATAGGGACACATAAGGAAAAAAAAAGGAAAAAAAAAAGATCCATAGAAACAAAGAACATTATCAACATATTTAAAAGTGAAAGTAAAGAATTTTGCAAGATGACAAATAAGTAATATAAAATATCTGTGGTATGATATTGTAAAAGGTTTTATATGCAATATAAAATATTCCATGTTCTAATATTTGCTAAAGACTGCTGATTCTTTTTTAATTTCATTTCCCCATGTTTTTCTTCAGAGAATCCTAAGATAAGTAAACGGAATACACAGTGTAAGTACAGTCTTTTTTATTGAAATGAATGTATTCTTTTAAAAAATTGGCCATACAATTTCCAAAGATACACAACATTTAGAAGAAAATGGAGAGATTTTTATTTTACTGTCATTTCAAATTTCAAGAGTGAGCAATCCAGAACAAGAATATATATGGTTTTTTTCTTGCAGGGTATTAATTTGCATGTCATATAATGCACTACATTTCCTCTTATAATGTTTTCATATTCAAAACTATGAGTGCTTGGATTTCTTTTATATTGTTGTAAAAGACCTCTTTTATCTTATTCTCTCAATCTAATGGGAGATAACTCAAAAAAAATATTTTTTACTCTCGTGGAAATCTTAATTATTTCATAATTTCCATAATTTTCCGAGATTAAAAAACACAAGAACAAATATGTACATTCCTTCGTTTAGACATTTGTTCAATAATTATTGACATGATCCTTGTACAAAGGGTTCATGCATAGTGAAATATCAAAAATGATAGTTATGAATAAACTGGTTTATTCATTTATTTGTTGACACTGATATTTGATATCCCATCCAGAATTCCAGTTTTCACTATTTGAAGTAATACTGTTTGAGAAATTTTAAACTATATTCTCAATTCTATTAACTTTTTGGAATATTTTCTTACATTTTTCACTATATCAATAGATTTTTTATTCTATATCCTAAGTGTTCTCATTAATTTCCCATGATATATATATATCCCAATTAAACAGGCGCTGAGTCTTTATATTAGATCCAGAATTTTGTAATTTTTGATCATTTCCAATATCACATTCAAAATAATTATCCTCACTTTACAATTTTTTTGGAATATTTTATTTATATTTTCACTATATCACTTGATTTTACTATATCCACAGTATTCAGTTTGTATTTCATTCTCCATGATATAATATGTCCTAATTTAACAATATTAGATCCAGAATTTTATAATGATTATTTCCAATATCACATTGCATGAATTATTTCCTCCTTGATACATTCATGACAACCCATTCAAAGTCACATTTTAAGAAGCAAAATTAAATGCCTCTAAGAATTTAATTCAAATAAAATAGATCCCAATATTTTATGCAAATTGATTCCAATAGATTTCAAACACTGCGAATAAAAATCCAAAATGAAAAATTTGAAGGGATATATGAAGAAACACATAACATATCCATCTGAAGACTGAAACTGAAAACACCTGAATAGCTACTTCTTGTTCCACTGACAACTGGACAATACCATGTATAAGGGTTAAAAATTTAAAGATTCATTTATTATGTAAAAACAGTTTTAATTTTCATACACATTAAAATGCAGTTCCGAAAATTTTTGACTGATATAGATTATTGGGTCAAAATAAGTTTAGTCATCTATATTGGGGGCTTAAAACAATGAAAACCAATAATATTTTCTTCCCTATCAATTTTATAATAGAATAACCCTAGGTGAAGAAAAACTCCAGGAAAAAAGCATGTTGTATGGTTGGGTTAGGTGAATGAAAATCAGTACAGGTAGCATCAATGTAGACTCAACTCTAACAATACCAACTGGTCAATTTAAAAGTCCCAATTGTATTGTCTTCTTTTACAATCTGGTTGAACAATAGGTAAAGGTAAACAGCAACACCCATAGTAAAGTCACAGTAAGAAGGTTCTGTATGAAATCTGTCTCCTATAAATAGTTAACAAGGTAAGAAGACGAGCACAGTTGGTTTCCATGGAAATGCCGATTGTTTATTGAAAATCACGTCCTCCAAACGAATATATTGTCAACCAAGAAATCAAGCTCTGGGATATCGTATCAACTGGCAGATATATAATAGTACTCCAAATGCAGGCGCTACTTCTACACGAACTACAACATAGAAATTGAAAGTTTATAATTGGGAAGCTGAACTCATCCCTTTCGTCGTAAACATTTGTACTCAATTCACCCATATTGTCAATTTCTAGATGTAAATCAAAATATGAAACATACTTAACTGTATTTGTGGCAACCTTAATTAGAAGTTTGATTGGATAGATGCGTTCAACATTATCACCGTACTTTAAATTGTTTAGTGAAATAGCATCAGGTATATAACGGAACGTGAATTTCAAGATATTTTTTTCCTAAGAAGCTCCTGTAAGAAGTCTGTCTCATATTAAAGAAAGGCGAAGAGACCAAAGGGATATTCAAACTGATAAGTAGAAAACAAACTGACAATGTCATGGTTAAAAAAAGAAAAAGACCAACAGATAAACAACAGTACACAAACCACAACATAGAAAACTAAAGACTGAGCAACACGAACCCCACCACAAACTGAGGGGTGATCTCAGATGCTCCAGAAGGGAAAGCAGATCCTGCTCCACATGTGGCATCCGTCGTAGTGTTCATGTTAGTACAAACCCAGTAATACTCTAATTCGGTAGGTCACATTCGGGGAAAATGGAACGGGATTGTAATTACGAAAATTGGAACATATCCGCTGTCTTCTGTGAAACGGATATTCCGTAACGGTCAACCAACTCATGATGGCGTCCGTAAAATATTCAGAGACTCAAAAATTTGGTAAGCACATGTCCTTCCTCCATGACAAAAATGTTGTTGCTACCCTGGAGATAAATGCCTAAACAACTTCGTTTTTAGGTGAATAGACTTCACATAAAGTGCTTGATATATTTGATGAGTTTTGATAAAGGAAATAGGTACTTACAATTCACTTGAAACCTCAATGTATATCCACCTTACCAAATAGGAAATCTTGAAAAATCATAGGTCTTTTCTATCTCCCTTTGTAATTTCAACCAAAGATGCCTAACTGGATCCTCCGTCACTGTATTTGGTGAATAAGTAACATAAGTGTCATTACAAGCAATGTTGTATTGTTGGGTCTGCCAATCGTTCCATGAAACCTCTTTTCAATATATTGACATTAATTATAAACGCAATCAAACCTGGACTTCAGAGTTATAGAGAAACTACTTATTACTCCAGTGGCGATGTAATTAGATGTGGATACAAAAGAGTCGTAAGATATGTTGGAGTACATACAATCTAAGACTCTTGCAATAGTATAAACACATTATAATGTTCTTCTTTTACACTACTGTACACCATTCATAATAAGGAATCGCCAACGAAAATACTAATATATAAAATTGAGAATGGAAATGGGGAATGTGTCAAAGAGACAACAAACCGACCACAGAACAGACAACAGCAGAAGGCCACCAACAGGTCTTCAATGCAGCGAGAAATTCCCGCACCCGGAGGCGTCCTTCAGCTGGCCCCTAAACAAATATATATACTAGTTCAGTGATAATGAATGCCATACTAAACTCCAAATTGTACACAAGAAACTAAAATTAAAAATAATACAAGACTAACAAAGGCTAGAGGCTCCTGACTTGGGACAGGCGCAAAAATGCGGCGGGGTTAAACATGTTTATGAGATCTCAACCCTCCCCCTATACCTCTAGCCAATGTAGAAAAGTAAACGCATAACAATACGCACATTAAAATTCAGTTCAAGAGAAGTCCGAGTCTGATGTCAGAAGATGTAACCAAAGAAAATAAACAAAATGACAATAATACATAAATAACAACAGACTACTAGCAGTTAACTGACATGCCAGCTCCAGACTTCAATTAAACTGATTGAAAGATTATGTCTTCATCATATGAATATCAGGCACAATCCTTCCCGTTAGGGCTTTAGTATCATACCATCATAACATATATGAGAAGAACATAACCCGTGTCATGCCAACAACTGGTTTTTAAATAAATGTGTTTAGTGCCGATGCAAAGACCCTATAAGTGAATCAATATTAACGCCAAAATATGCAATCTTTAATGACCTGACAACAGTATCGTAACTATATCCCTTCTTAATAAGTCTATTTAAAGGTTTTGTTAGTTTCAGAGGTGAATACTGACATTTTTGTGCTTTATAAAGAATATTTCCATAAAAAAATGGATGTGAAATACCTGAACGTATAAGAAGTCTGCATGTTGAGCTATATTTACGAATGATGTCCTTATACCGATGATAAAATTTAGTAAATGTTTTGACTAGTTTGTGATATCGAAAACCCTGGTGTAATAATTTTTCAGTAATACATAAATTTCTCTCGTTAAAATCTAAAACATTGTTACATACACGAGCGAATCGTACAAGTTGAGATATATAAACACCGTAAGATGGTGACAAGGGAACGTCACCATCTAAAAATGGATAATTAACGATAGGAAATGAAAAATCATCTCTTTTATCATATATTTTAGTATTAAGCTTTCCGTTAATGATATAGATATCAAGATCGAGGAAAGGGCAGTGGTCATTGTTAGTATTAGCTTTATTTAAAGTAAGTTCAACAGGATAAATTTCTTTAGTATACATACTGAAGTCGTCATTATTGAGAGCCAAAATATCATCCAAATATCTAAAAGTATTATTAAATTTTTGTATCAGATGTTGTTTCGATGGGTCTTTACTGATTTTTGTCATAAATTGTAACTCATAGCAATACAAAAAAAGGTCCGCAATAAGTGGTGCACAGTTAGTCCCCATTGGAATTCCGATAACCTGACGATATACGGAATCTCCAAAGCGAACAAAAATGTTATCTAGTAAAAATTCAAGGGCATATATAGTATCAAAGCATGTCCAATTGACATAGTTTTTTTGTTTATTGCTACTAAAAAATGACCTAAAAGAGTTTGAACATATATATTCACATTCTGACTTTTTAAATGCCCATTTAATTAGGTGTGTGAATTTTTTCTTAATGAGAATGTGAGGCAATGTGGTATATAGGGTAGAAAAATCAAAACTTTGAACAGATTCAAAATCACCAATATATGCATGCAATTTATCAAGTACTTCCAACGAGTTCTTAACACTCCAAAAGTAATTAATTCCACTATTTTCGAAGGCCTTATTTGAACAATTTATTATCAGGTTTTTGATTGTACCAAGTGTACTGGTAAGAAGAATAGACAATTTAGTAGTGGAACAATGGCTTGAAGACGAAATGAATCTATATTTGTAAGGTGTTTTGTGTAGCTTCGGAAGCCAATACATAGTTGGGACTTTCATTGTATTTGGTTCTGCTTGTAAATCGGTAGCTAAAAGTTTATGTTTGTTACAGATGTCGTTTTCTGAAAATGGAGTCAGTTGGAATGTTGGTGAATTGGTGATTTCTTTTTTCAGAACCTCAATGTAAAATTTACGTCAAACAATAATAATATTATTAGCAGCTTTATCGGCCGGGACAAAAACAAATTCCTTGGCTAGTTCTTTTAGTTTATGTTTGATACGAGAAATAGGTTTATTGTGGTTATTGTTAAGAGTAAAATGTTCTTTAAAATGTTGAATACGTATATCAACTATGTTCATTACTGATTTAAAAAAAGAGTCCAAAGATTTTTTGTCAGCTTTTTCCCGTTTTATCCATTTCAGACAGTAAGTATGGAGTGAGTCGTGGATGATATTACGACACTCATTCCAATCAATTATTGACGGGGGACGATATTTAGGTCCTTTACTGAGGAATGATTTTAACTCTCGGTCTTGAACGATGTTAAGATCTCCTGTTATAACATGGGAAATGGGTCCATAAATGTATTCGGAATTACTGCAATTACATGAAGTAGGTGTATTTTCACTGATATTAACATCTTTACACAATTGGCTATAATTAAACAAAAATTTCCGGGTAGATTTCTTGTAAATATAACAAATAAGAGGGAGCTCAGTATTATCAAAATATCCCGGAATTTGTTCTTTAACAGAATGGTCGTTAAAAATACCGGCAATATTTACAAAATCAAAACCTTTATTGACATACTTTATTTTAATAAACTGTTTTTTATGATCTTCAGGGCGATCAATTTTGGGAAACAGTTTAGAATAACAATATGCCATTATAATTTGAACGATTTCATACTTAGGACTGCTATATGAAATTGTGTTGCAATCCTCTAAAATTTTATTTAACTTATTAACCGGTAATGAACAGAGCTTTGTTAACAGATAATGTCTGCCGTTGTTTTTTGAAATAGAAATCAGGTCCGAAATATTGGTATGATTGGTCCGAAATTTTCTTTGATTGCGATTTTTTCTACGACCATGAGAACGGTTTTTACGAACAGTTTTAGAAACTATATCCAAAATGTTAACAGAATCGGTTCTTGATATATTACCAATTCCCATGATATTATCATTAAGACCGAGAGGGTAGACTGTCTGTAATTTTTTAATCCAATTTAATTCAATTATTTTC
Organism: Mytilus californianus; assembly: GCF_021869535.1. Classification (NCBI taxonomy): domain Eukaryota; kingdom Metazoa; phylum Mollusca; class Bivalvia; order Mytilida; family Mytilidae; genus Mytilus; species Mytilus californianus. Next base: position 49,169,121 of record NW_026262679.1, on the reverse strand, counting down.
CGCGATCGTACAAACTTTGAATGAGATTCACCAGGCTGCTTATTTACTACTTCTAAAGGTTGAACTGCTAAATATTTAATAGGATGATTGTGCTTCTTAAGGTGTTGATAAATGATACTTTTGAATTTATTGGGTCTTTTAAAACGATACAGATGTTCTTGAGTGCGTTTAGATAAATATCGTCCAGTTTCACCTACGTACTGAATACCGCATCCCGGTTTGTTTCATGTGAGTAAATAAATTATACTGTTTGTTTTTCAAGTTATATCAGTTTCAAAATTTAAAGAAAATGTGCGACCATTAAACGTGGACCTTACCGTATTGTTGGTGGAAAGACGGGGACATGTAAGTCATTTTTTGGCATGACACTTATCGATAGAAGGGTAACCACGATTTTTATTGTTAAAAATGTTAGCGATGGTAGTATTTTTAGATAAGCGATTTTGAAGATTGAGACGTGTAGATACCCTTTGAACGAGTTTAGTATTTAATATTTTTCCATTTCTAAGCTTCATATTTGTTTTTTGTTTGTGAATTATATTAGAAAGGAGCAAAGACTGGCGTCCAGAATATGAACCAGCATACAATGAATTAAATTATGTAAAAATGATAAATCTGTTCGGCTAAAGATGTCAAACGCTATCCGTATTAATTACCCGAAAAAGAAAGGGTATATTAGGGTAGCGACTGACGTCTGACTAAATAGTAGAATGGGGCTGAATATTGAAATACTACTTTTTTATAAATATTCCTAAAGTAATGAACTAGAGAAGTTCTCGCTCGGACACACACTCCATAATCTAGTATATTATAAGAGCATAAACCTGAAGCACGGGGAGGCAATCTACTGTCTCCACACGGCACTAAAGACAAACTCTGTAAAAAATAAAATTGAGAATGGAAATGGGGAATGTGTCAAAGAGACAACAAACCGACCACAGAACAGACAACAGCAGAAGGCCACCAACAGGTCTTCAATGCAGCGAGAAATTCCCGCACCCGGAGGCGTCCTTCAGCTGGCCCCTAAACAAATATATATACTAGTTCAGTGATAATGAATGCCATACTAAACTCCAAATTGTACACAAGAAACTAAAATTAAAAATAATACAAGACTAACAAAGGCTAGAGGCTCCTGACTTGGGACAGGCGCAAAAATGCGGCGGGGTTAAACATGTTTATGAGATCTCAACCCTCCCCCTATACCTCTAGCCAATGTAGAAAAGTAAACGCATAACAATACGCACATTAAAATTCAGTTCAAGAGAAGTCCGAGTCTGATGTCAGAAGATGTAACCAAAGAAAATAAACAAAATGACAATAATACATAAATAACAACAGACTACTAGCAGTTAACTGACATGCCAGCTCCAGACTTCAATTAAACTGATTGAAAGATTATGTCTTCATCATATGAATATCAGGCACAATCCTTCCCGTTAGGGCTTTAGTATCATACCATCATAACATATATGAGAAGAACATAACCCGTGTCATGCCAACAACTGGTTTTTAAATAAATGTGTTTAGTGCCGATGCAAAGACCCTATAAGTGAATCAATATTAACGCCAAAATATGCAATCTTTAATGACCTGATAATTGTTTTAGGGACGGATAAATCATACTTAAGCAAAAATCAACTATGATTTAAAAACAAAATTCTCTGAAAACGACATAATTTTATTTATAACATATTTGTTACATTTGGAGGACGTGTTTTCAATAAAAAGCGGCATTTCTGGGTACCAACTGTGCTCCTCTTCTTGTCGACTTGTTCCTTTATCTATCCCATCGAACTTGAGATAAAGGACACAACTGATACAGTTAATAGATATAGGAAGATGTGGTATGAGTGCCAATGAGACAACTCACCATCCAAGTAACAATTTATAAAAGTAAACCATTATAGGTCAAGGTACGGCCTTCAACACGGAGCATTGGCTCACACCGAACAGCAAGCTATATAAGCCTGTCTCATATCTTTACTTACATCTAGAAATTGACAATGAGGCTCGTTTGAAAACAAAACTTTACGACAAAAGAGATGATTTCAGCTTCCCATATGTAAACTTTCCCTTTTTAAGTAGCAACATTCCAGCAGTGCCTGCATACATAAGCATTTTATTTCATTTAACAAGACAAGTGAATATGTACACTAATATCATAGAATTCATCTATAAATTTCTAATGTATTTTTGCTGTTCATTTCAATGCACGTATATATCTGTATCATTTGAATAGAAACAAAAACAAAATATAATTCCAAAAAACAAATCCCGCTCTATCAAAAAGTAAAGTTTGGAATTGATTTTTGGTATCAATAAGCGAACTATTACTTTTAAAAACTTGTGGATATTGATATTTATATGACGCATATACAACTTTTATTTATATTCTTCAATACTGCACTTCCGTTTAGAAATCCCGACATCGTTTTCTTTCTTTACTGACTTCACTGACTGTTCTGTAAATAAAGATATATATGAGCATAAAACTTTAAAATTTCGTACGTCAAATGTCCTACTGATTTGTCTATGATCTTATGTTATGAATTTAAGCAACAGTAGTTTACCGTTGTATCGATTGAAAAGACCATTCAAGTTACAAACAAAAACCGAGAGACTCCATAAGGAGAGAGAACGGGTGCGTTGACAAGTTAAGAATCCCCTGATATGCATGGATCACCCGCCCAGCGAATACACACTCAGTCAAAACATCTCAGTCAACAATAGCACACATTACGGATTTGACCACTATCCTGGTATCTAAAGATCTAATACCGACATTTCATTTTAGCGAAAACTTGTCGCTTGTGAGTTGATATTGACCGTGAAACGTATGAATTGTCGATTCCAGTTCTTCCTCGTAACCCTGCTTATGAACAATCTATTTTAATTAGATTGGCTTATGAAGACCGTATAGTGTAAACTTATGAAAACGAATGAGAAAAATATTTAACTGACTATTCGGTATGTGTTTTGCTCATTGTTGACAATCTTTGGTATACAGTTGTCATTGGCAATCACAACACATCGTCTTATTTTTATATATTTTATGTTATTGACTACTATTAAAACAAGAGGCTCTCAAGAGCCTGAATCGCTCACCTGTAATTTATTGCTTAAATCTTTCATCAATGATTATTTTTGCTTTTCAATATATCTTAATGAGTGGCTTAAAAATGCCATTTAAGTGTTCTTTGTATATGTCATATTTTCTCCAATAGCAAAAAATAATGCATTTTACCCCTATGTTCCATTTTTTTTAGCCATAGTGGCTATGTATCTTGACGTACAAGGAAATAAAATACAAAATGTATACTAGATACTCTGAAACTCATTCAGCCCAAGTTTGGCTGAAATTGATTTAGCAGTTTCAAAGGAGAAGATTTTTTTAAAGTAAGCAAACTAGATGAACAAATTGTGAAAACATGTCTTTAAAGGACAATAACTCCTTAAGGGGTCAATTGACAATTTTGGTCAACTTATTTGTAGATCTTACTTTGCTGAACATTTTTGCTGTTATCAGTTTATCTTTATCTATAATAATATTCAAGATAATAACCGAAAACTGCCAAATTTCCTTAAAATCATCAATTCAGGGGCAATAACCTAAAAATCAGATACCCGATTTAGCTGATAATTTCAGGGCAGGTAGACCTTGACCTAATGAATACTTTAACTTCTTGTCTGATATGCTCTAAATGCTTTAGTTTTTGAGATATAAGTCAAAAACTGCATTTTACCCTATGTTCTATTTTTAGCTATGGTGGCCATGTTTTCAGAGGAAACAGAAAATAAAACTCAAACATTATTCTAGATAACCTAAGAATCATTCAGCTTAAGTTTGGTTTAATTTAATTCAGTAGTTTCAGGAGAGAAGATTTTTTAAAGTTAGAAAACATGATAAACAAATTGTGTAAAATTGTCCTTAAAGGGCAATAACTCCTTAAGGGGTTAATTGACAATTTTGGTCATACAAAAACTTATTTGTAGATCTTACTTTGCTGAAATTTTTGCTGTTTACAGTTTATCTTTATCTATAATAATATTCAAGATAATAACCAAAAACTGCAAAATTTCCTTAGAATTACCAATTTAGTGGCAGCAACCCAACAATGGGTTGTTAGATTCATCTGAAAATTTCAGGGCTGATAGAACTTGAACTAATGAACATTGTTACCCATGTCAGATTTGCTCTAAATGCTTTAGTTTTTGAGATGTAAGCCAAAAACTGCATTTTAACCCTATGTTCTATTTTTAGCCATGGCGGCCATGTTTTTTTACGAAACAGAAAAGAAAACTGTAACTTTATTCTAGACACCCTAAGAATCATTCAGCTTAAGTTTGGTTGGAATTGGTTCAGTAGTTTCAGAGGAGAAGATGTTTGAAATAGTTTACACCGGACGGACGACGACGACGGACGCCAAGTGATGGCAAAAGCTCACATTTCCTTTGGAAAGGTAAGCTAAAAATGAACCTAAAGTACGACAAAATATAGATGGAGCAAAAGAAGTATGTAACTAGTAGAAATTGTTTTTCAAAACAGGTAAATTATCAAAAAGTTAAGGGGAATCATGGCGTTTTTCATAGGGATGGATGTACGAGAAGAGCTATTATCTTTCCATGAAATTACAGAAACAGATCATCATTCATGACATTTTAAAGTATGTTAATTGTTTTGCTAAATGAACAATGTGGTTATATTTTGACACTTAAGTGAATATCATGATATATCACAATGTCGTCATTGACATGTTGAAAACAAATTATTATCAAAAGTACCTAACTCAAAAAAATTTTGGATGATGGTCGAGGCCGTAACTGGCTACATACTACAAATGAAAGTTTACGAGGGGAAACATATTATCCTGTTCTTATGGTACGCTTCAATGTACTAATGTCGTAATGAATCTTTTGAGCTCCACTTCTCTATTGGGAAAAAAATTACCACGTATTTGTTGATAGTTTTTGTCGACCATTGGCCTCGGTGAATATCATATCTCTGGGGTTGATAAATCATTGTATCAACCTCATCAAAAGTCAATAATTGTACAATATGCCATCAAAATATCCCCATTGCTTTATTTATTCTTTCAAATCGGATGACTGATAATTTGTTTCCTATTAACCCTCAAATGATAAAATCATAATTCTGCTTTGTAACATACTTTAATCACGATTATGATTCATTATGGTATTTTGACGTGAGTAAGGCACATGTTTCAAGATAGTGGAACAGAAGTTCATTACTCGTCAATAGAATCTATGAAATAGTCACACACACAAAAAAAACGACGTCTAGATGACACTCGTCCACGTGTTAAAGGTTGCCTATTGGACTCACAGCATGTACAGATCTGTCTACATTACATGACAGTACTTTTGTATTTTGTGTGTTTGTTTTAAACACACAAGAACCAGAAAAGTTGTTTAGAGCAGAAAACATGTTGAATGATAGTATATAATGAAACTTACACTCAAGGCGGTTAAAATACATTTCCAATCTGGTATGCAAAACAATATACATTGATATCTTAGGCTTTTCATTCCATGTTGAGTGCCTTTACTGTTTCCTCTAAGGTATTACATGTATTCTGTAACATCCGTGTGTTTCTTGGAGTTGAAATTCTTTTCATATAAACATCTCAATGTCCATATGTCTAAATTTACTGACTGGCCCTGACACAAATTCGAACTTTAATAATGAAAATATCTAGTCTGGTCAAAGTAATGTCCAGGGATTGAATTATATGTTTTCCCCAAGAATGTTACCGTCATGTATTGTTATAATTTCTACATAAAACACAATTGTGGGTAAAAAATCGACATCAAGAGCAAGTACTTTTATAACGAGTTAAAATAAGTTTTCGGACATTATGTCTTATATGTAGGTTGATCCTGGTATTTTAATTGTTTTTGTATTAAATTTTACAGTTTCTCTCTATGTAAAAAGAATCCGGAAAAACTTTAAAATTGGTAAAATCGTAATTCAAGGACTTATAAGGAGTCAATTGAGAAATTCTAGTTTTATGGAGATCGTGTCTCAAAAAGTTTGTGCCAAAAAAAATGTCAAAAGTGTCATTCAAGAGCAATTACTCCGATAACGAGTTGACTGAAGTGCTCAGCCATTATGACTTATTTGTAGATCCTGATCTGCTGTTAATTTATGCTTTTTTCGCAGTTTAAAAAAAATAAGCAAAAAAAAAAAAAACAGCAAAAATTAGTAAAAACTCTTCATTTAAGGACTAAAACTCCTATCAGAAGTCAAATGGCAAAATAAGATATTTAACGTGTCCCGTTCAGTTCATTCAATGTTTTGGTTCCTGTTTGCCGAAAACCTTTATGCACGTTGTGTCACATTTTTCTCAGCAACTACATGTCAGACATTCTTGATATATGGCACAGAGTTTATCCTTATGTTTATACCATACAGTGTGACTTGTGTTTTTTTTTTTTATTATTATTATTATTATTTTCCACTTCCTGTCCGCTACAAACATTTATCTTTAAATGTTATTCGTATCCATCATATTTTTGTCGCATTTAACAAATTGATTATTTTTATGGAAACTTCTTTTGAGGACACCATTATGTATATTTGCCTTGATATCATTGGTATCTCACCAAAGGGGTGAACAAGAGTAGAAAAACAAGATAATAATTGTACTACTCCCATACTTCAGTAAAACCCTTGCTTAAGTGTCTTTACGGGATGTATAAATACGCAGCAACGTCTGGTCGGAATGTAACATAAAATCCGAGCCTGATTGGAGAGAGTGTCATGCTCTCTGAGCGTTCAAGAACTCTTTGAGGGAACAGCAGGTGGTCCTTTGCAAAACAAAAATTCGGCATTATCCAAAACATCCTCCGTCTTTTTCCATTGGAAATCGAATAATTCTCCCTTCAACTCGGTCGACCGACATTGCATAAACTACCTTGTGCATAAATTAAATTCGTCCTGAATAAGCATGCAATATTTGCTACGATATAGAGTCAACAACAGTGACCAGATATATCAGTAGTCACCAAAAGATCACAGTACTTTATACTTCATAAATTATCGTATATATTTTTCAAGATGATACCAGTAAATAGATGTTTCAAGTATTTGGCTAAAATTTAATATTGATTTAACACTTCAAAATTTTACATAATTTGTAAATTTGCGGTACACATGGGTCTTTCAAATTCTCGAAATTTTCAGAACAGAACGCATATGTTTTCATGAAAAAATGCATTATAAATCAAAAGTGAGACATTCATTTTCTCACAAATGTGGCAAAAAACAATATAGAAATGTCCCTATCGTTCATTTTTTGTTAAACAGCGCTTATTTATAATATAAACTATAACTTTTAGCTACCTATTTACAAGCAGAACCGAATAACATGAAAGTTCCAAATATGAACTGGCTTCCGAAGCTGCACAAAACACCTTACAAATAGATTTATTTCGTCTTAGTGCAAATTCTGGTTATGACAAAAGACAAACAAAAAAAATGAATGTCCTATACTGATTTGGGCTGTAAAAACTCAATGTCCTATGACTTGCATGCAGAATAAAAGTATGTGGCCTATTACACTACAAACCACTAAGTCTGAAAAGCCCATATTTTGACTGGTCGACCACAGATTTGACATGATTCGACATAATCTCGATTTTACTCAAATTTAATCTCGACTTTACTTAATAAGTCTGATTGAGTGCTTGATAATCCTGGTATACTCTAAATATGATGTCAACAAATTGCTGACCAGTCTTGACTCAGTCTGGACCAGTCTCGGCCAGAATCAACCTGTCTTGACCTATTAATTGACTGTCTGAATCAGCCCATCTATCTCAGTTTGGTAGTTTGGTTCATTGCTGTCAAATTTTAGGATTTGCTTAATAGGTCAAAAAGGCTAGAAGTTTCAGTTCAGACTAAATTCAGATACTTGTAATCACCTTTAAAAATTTCTATAAATTTTTCAAATCAACTTGGATTTTCATATAACTCTACAGCAATCTCAATTATATATTGATCTTACATAATGCCAGGTTGTTTGGTAGTTTGGTTTATTGCTGTCAAATTTAAGGATTTAATTAATAGGTAAAAAAAGCTTAAATTTTCAGTTTGGACAAAATTCAGATAGTTACTTTTAAAAATGTCTATAACTTTTTCAAATCAACTTGAATTTTTATATAACTCTGCAACTATTTCAACTACATATTGATCTTACAGAATGGCAGGTTGTGTGGTAGTTTGGTTTATTTGTGTCAAGTTAATGGATTTAATTAATAGGTAAACAAAGCTATAATTTTCAGTTAAGGCTAAATTCAGATAGTCACCTTTAAAAATTTGTATAACTTTTCCAAATCAACTTGGATTTTCATAACACTCTACAGCTATCTCAATTGTATATTGATCTTACAAAATGCCAGGTTATTTGGTAGTTTGGTTTATTTCTGACAAATTCTATGATTAAATTAGAAGGTAAAAAAGGCTACAATTTTCAGTTTTGACTCATCATAGTCAAAAACATAATATGTCTGCTTTTTCTTTAAAAAGACCAAAATTGCTTTCTTGAAAACTAGAACAGATAAAGTAACATTGTATATTTAAAATATATACATGCTCTGTTATTAAGACAATAATTGTTAATTCAGCATATGATAATATGCTTACTAGTATATGAGTTATTGTCCCTTAATGTCAAATTTTGCCTTAATTCTAAATCAATAGGGTATTTTGAAAATTGTATACATGTACATGTATATTAAAGGTAGATAACCAATGTAAATTGCAAATATACAGTATTTTTTCAAGTTAAGATCTCTACAATTGTGACAATCATAAAAAATATCAGGGAAATTAGATGACAGGTCAAAAAGTTATTGCCCCTGAATTGTCAAAATCTATAAAGATACTAAGATAATCATGTTTTATATAAAAAAAAAGTTCAAATTCATAGAGAAAAAGTTTTCCTCATTTAATTTGTCCATTTGATGATTATTTCTTGCTTTTATTGTCCATTTTTAATTTGTCTGTAAATTGTTAAAAATGAGTTAATTCATATGAATATGAAAATATCGTGTATGTCCATGATAATATATCAAAGATGATGATTTAAGCCAAAAAATAAAGAGCCAATATGTTATACTTGATCATTAATAAAATTTGACAATCAATCAATTACTACAGTAAATATCATTTAAGTGCGTTACCTATTATAAAACATGTATACTGAGAAAAAAAGTTTAGCAGCATATATTTTTAATTCAATATATTTTAACAAACAAACTTTACTTTTAAATATAACAAATATGTTAGTTTATATTGTGTTTTGTTATAATCTAAACTATTTTATTGATTGCACAAATGTTTTGTTTGGATATTTGGATATTTAGTATTTTTTTTTGTTTTTTTGTTTTTTGTTTGATAGCAATAGTTTGAATAATTAAATCTTCATGTCCTATGGTCACCAAAGGTGAAAAAAATGGAGACGCTATGCCTGAAGTGGATGAAAAATGTGTTTTGTCCTACTATGGTTTGCACCGGTCCCACCTGCCTAATAAATATTGCACGGTCCCTTATTAAATGGTCATTTAAAAGCCTGTTGTTCAGTGGTTGTCGTTTGTTGGTGTGGTTAATATGTGTTTCTCGTTTTCGTTTTTTATATAGATTAAACCGTTAGTTTTCCTGTTTGAATTGTTTTACACAAGCTTTTTGGTGCCCTTTATAGCTTGCTGTTCGGTGTGAGCTAAGGCTCCGTGTTGAAGGCCGTACTTTGACCTATAATTGTTTACTTTTTACACATTGTGACTTGGATGGATAGTTTTCATATATAGGTGCGAGACTGCAATTGGAAGTAGGTAGACTTCAAGTCGAACATTTTATTACAACCCAATCTATTTCATATCTTGCTAGACTAAATACTGATCATTTAAACCCACCATTGAAAGGGTTTTTTGGTAAAAAGGTGTTTCGCTCTGATCTTCTATCAATTCAAAACAGTTGACCTTGAAGTTTCAGAGAAAACTTTTGGAATTCGACCAATTAGAATCAAAGTTTGTCTCTAGTCGCCATGTCTTTTTTTATCCGATTGTCACGAAATGCGTATATTTATATAGAATCTTCAATAAATGATTCCTGTGGAGTTTGTTTTAACTTGACCTGGTATTTTAATACATGTATATACGTTATAAAAATCTTATCTTTCGACGAATGGATGGACGGACGACGGATGTAAAGTGATGACTATTGCTCAGACGGCCTTGTTGTCCATGTAATTATTTTAATAAATAATAATAGTTCATTTTCATCCCAACGTAAGACTAATTAAAACAGTTCTACACATCCAGCATTTCATGGTAACAAATTTTAGAACAAGTTTAGGAATAGTTCTTAATTTTTTAATTTGTAGGAGGGAAGTAAACTAAGGACTTATTAATAAAATGTACTATACTTTAATGTTGATCAATCATTGCGTCTGCATCAAATATTCGATTTCTACATTGAAATTATGACCTGTTTGTTCTAGTCAAAGTCAAAAACATGGTTTATGCTGTTAAAGTTGTCTATGGAGTACAAGGTACAGCCACCGATATTAGAGAATAGGACGATATGACTTTATAGAAACAAGTAATATGTACCGATTATCAGAATTATCGCAGCGAACGAGTTCAAAAAGGCTTCATATTGTGTCGAGCAACTGAAATTAATTCTATTGTTTGTCTTCTCTACGAGTGTAAAAGGGAAGCGACGAGATATAACACAATGATTTAACCTACATGGCCATTTGAAAGTCCAAATAATTAACACCTTTTAAACGAGATTAGTGTTGGTCTCAAAAGATTCTACTGCCACTTAAAACATATATTGCTGTTGACTGATTATATGGCGACCATTGGGTATTCTTCAGATACGGTCCGGGGGGGGGGGGGGGGGGGGGGGGAGGGGGGGGGGGTAGTTGTAGGGTGTTTGTGCACAATCGATTATTTTAAGTCATTGCGATGATTGATCATATTTTTTTAGATTATTTTAGAATTTTAGACAATGCCTCATTTTTCATTCACAACTATTATTGCCAACATTTTTACTAGTTAGCTCATTTATTTTCAAATTGTCTTTAGAAAGACTTTTTTTTTGGTAAGTTTATATGTCAAGTCATTAATTTTCTCTCCCTGGAATATCAAATAGTCGTCCCATAAATTCGGGACCAATTGAAATGAGGACAATATTTTGGGTATATAACTTGGTAGGAAAAATTACGAGAAAACATGTTTTGAAAAATTGGTTGTTTTTAACGATGGAAGATGTCTTGTTTTCTTGTCTCGGGGTTGAAAGAGGAGGGTAACCTTTACCAAACAATCTTTCAACCCATGTCATGTACTAAATTGATGGCATCATGTGTTAAACAGTTATCAACCAACGGTATATGTCAGTAAAACTGCACAGTTTCGGTGACTCTTCTTGGCCGGACGACGTCATTTTATAATTGCCACCGACTGAATTGTTCAACAACTATATTACTTAAAAGTCATGCAATTTTGTATTTTCGTGATCAATAAAAAATAAAATGAGCAAAACAAATCTAATTTTTTTTTTTTTTTTTTTTTTTCAATTTTTTTGAAAAAGGGGGGGGGTCTTCAAACGATCTTCAAGGGAACATTTAGGGATTGCAGTTAGAATAGGACCATTGGTCTGGACAGGGTGGTAATCTTAATTTCTGTAGCCACATTTCTCTATTCTTTCCGTGTTCACCCATTGTTCTTTATTCTTTATATATTAGTACCTCATACATGTCATTATTCTCTATAATTCTTAAAAGTTTCATTTAAAGGCCATTTTAATTGTGCTTCTTTTTCCATCCAATTAATTATGTATCATGGAGTCAATATTCAAAGTGGGACGTTGTTATGAAGTCGCACAGAAAAACGGACATGACTGTGTATTCATACATCCGTACAACTAAACGAACACACATCAGCAAGAATAACTGGAAGGGCATATGCACCCAGTAATCATGGCATACTTCCTCATGTCTTTAATAAAACGCTCCCAAAAAGGTTAAGAGGTAGCTGCAGCTGTTTACTTATACCAAACAATCAGTATAGCCAGAAAGTCTTCACAGAATTTTAAAGGGTGAAAAATAATTTCGTCAAAACTAATCGAGGACGGTCATACATTCGGGAGTTACGCCGGTGTAAGATGTCTCTAGTAAGTTGATGCAGAAAAACAGAATATACGGGTTGTCTCCTTTGAAAGACATATATATCTGGTATCTAAGTCATGTGTTCCTGTTGCAGTCAAACAGACAAAGGACAGGAAACCAGTCTACTATACACTGTAATGATTAAACAATTCGTCATTGTAAACAATCGACCCTTAGTCAGACAACTTTAGTCGCTCTTGCTTTTAACGTTGATTATTATGATTGTGTTGTGTTTTTATTTACTATGGAATTCCTACCCAATCAGGATAAAAGAAATCAGTGAAGTTCTTATTATATTGAGAACCAAGAAATGTATTGGGTCTGGCAGGCCATTTATAATATATAGTCAATCCATTTGCTATCCATCCCATCCACCAACCGAAAGTTCCAACGGATGTTATCACGTGATTACAATTTGAAAGAATCGTGAAATCTACTTCTGGTTTATTATTAGTCAGCAATTCAATCTTGTAATTTTTCAAGTCTTTGTTTGAAATAACATTCTTTGATGTCCATTCTTTATCGTTGGAAGCAATAATAAATAAAATTGTTTTATTAAATTTCGAAGACATATAACGAATAGCGCTGGCAAAATAATTTTTCGTAGGAACATTGTAACCGCGTTGAAACTTTTTAACCATATCGCCGCGACGAACATGTATACCTACAGTTATGGTATCTGATCTTGAATGAAATCCGTGTTTTGATATCAAATTCTTGATTACGTTTTCTGAATAAGTAAGTAGATGACGTTTAAACACCAACACTTTTCTTATCCTGTCTTCGTATCCATGGAAATACTTCCAAGAATGCAAATAATGTCTAAGTCTATAATCACGTGATGAATTAAGTTCCCTGAATTTGCTGTCGTAAGCACAACACCCAAACTTCTCTGTTATAATCGGCATTTTATCACAAATATGTCTGCTGTTATGTTTTTGTATATTCTTGTCCTTGATATCAAATATTGTGTTAAAGAGGTCATTTTCTGTAATAACGAGTGTCATGTTGAGATGGAGGGCTATACCAAAAGCTGAAGCGAACTGAAATATTGCATTGCCAATTCCACATGTTCCGCATTCAAACATTGGACATATTTTATGCTTAACTTTAAATGTCTTCGGTTTCGACATTAACATTTGTATCCGGTTTTCAGATAGAGCATTTTCATCTGTCATATAGAACAACTTATATTCAAAAATTATAAAGAAAACTGCTGTAACTAGGGATATCACAATGCACCTACTACACCAACCATTATCTGAAATATAAAACAAAATGTTCTCAACAGCAACAGACTGTGTACTTACGGGTATAAAGAATAAAAAACCTTCACATTTCATATTTATCTGACTATCTAGTTAATAGGGATTTTGGTATTTAAAATGTTCTATCCAGCTCTGAAAGATTGGATACACTGGTGTAAGTCTGTCTGTCTGTCCTTCCGTCAGTCTATAAGCCACAAGAAATTTTTGGTGTACTTTTCTCAAGAACTATAAATTAAAGATTTCTTAAATTTCGAATCAAGTTTTATGTGAGCTGTGTAATGCATTTTCAAGTTCATCCAACTTTCTATCAAAAGGTTTCTTGTCATCTTACAAATGTAAGAAACTAGCCCTCACTCGACGTAACTCGCCGTAACAAGAAAGGATGGAGCATTCATTTATTAAAACGTTATTCTATCTTTTCACTTCCCTTAGAAATGTTGTTTACATAAAATGTAAAGAGTTTTTTTTAAATCATTTGAGTTGTAGACATAATATATTAACTTGATGGATGATAATTATATGATATATAATTAATGATTCAATCAAAAATAGAAAATCTAATTCTTCCATAATTTTCGACAAAGAAAGAAAATGAAGTATTTAGACAATTCGCATGAATCGTACAAGATATTTTGATAAACATGACAGTACCATGTCGTAACATATGAAATAGAGTAAATGTACAACTTTGGAATGGAGTGGCTAGGAATTTTTGTGTATAAACTTATCTCTCATTGAAGTGGAAAGTCATGCTGTAAAAAAAAACTAGGAACACTGCGAGGAAAAAAGGGGTTTTAATTTTTTAAAAAACACCCTCGGCTCCGATATCACGTCGTTGCCCCCTCCTCTATCCGGCCCCACCTCTACATAATCAAAATGATCTCTAACTCATCTCTCATTCCAGTCGAAATAACATTTGTATTCAACAATGATATGTATCAATTTTCTTTTTACACATTAGTTCTAAATGAATGAACCATTTAACAAAGAAAAAAGAAAAACCATTTAAATTACTCTCACTCGATTCTAAAGTCAACTCGTTAAGGTATATGAAAAAAAAAAAACCTGAAAATTGAACCATGCGTTTAAAGCAGGGGCATTTAGGACGAGATCTTTAAAATTATTAACTCTGGATTAAAAAGGTTTATGTGGACGTTAGGTTCATTATAAAAGCTTTCGTTTTAAAAAGATAAAGAAATTGTTTGAATTTTTAATGCTATTATTGACAACGAAAATAATAATTGTTATATCTATTTATTCCGGTTGTCTCGGAAACGAACACGACGCTCATGCATACAAACAACTTGGACCAATCGGATCCGGAGGTGAAGCACCTTTAGCATGTTTAGACTGACTACTGGGTGCTCTTTTTAGGAGACAGTATTTATTTAAACACCTCTCCTCTAGTTGTTCCATATCACATGCATGTAGGTATAAGGCCGTCGTGATTGTTCGGGCAGATGCCAGAGAAAAAATGCGAATGAGAGAGTTTTAACCGACTGCCGAAAGAGTAGACGGGTGTATTTGAAATAAAATATGTAATTTAATAATTAAAAACATATCGAGTCATTTGTTCGTTGTTCCGTCACCCAAGATCGCAAACTGAATGTTAATCTTTTCCTGAATATGCATGAAATATTTGCCACTGAACGTTAAACATTTCTAAATAGAAAATATTTTCACACAAATACTTACCATGCAATTATCCAAGTAAATGATTTATGGTAAGCAAATACCATGCATACTTGTTGGATTGCTTACATTTGCACATGTTTTACAAAGACAAATCAGTGAAAGCACTTCAAATTAGCTCCTTTTTTATAATATGACATTTATATCCAGAGACTGACTGCATGAACAGAACAAACACGCATGCATACATATACACTTATAATAATTTAAACCATTTGATTTTGATTTTAATGCATATGTGTTTACTCTTAAAGAAGCTCTTTGATGACAATTTCATGTGTGACTTATACTTTCGGTATCAATATAAAAGATGGTATGCCATATCAGTTGATATTTTATAGTGTGTCTTTCTATGTTGTGATGTTACACTTTGTTTCAGAAAAAGGGTGAAAGTTTGGTACCATTAAAACGTTTAAACCCGCTGCAATTGTTTGCACCTGTCCTAAGTCAGAAATCTGATGTTCAGTAGTTGTCGTTTGTTGATGTGGTTCATAAGTGTTTCTCGTTTCTCGTTTTTTATATAGATTAGACCGTTGGTTTTCCCGTTTGAATGGTTTTACACTAGTAATTTTTGGGGCTCTTTATAGCTTGCTGTTCGGTGTGAGCCAAGGCTCCGTGTTGAAGACCGTACTTTGACCTATAATGGTTTACTTTTATAAATTTTGACTTGGATGGAGAGTTGTCTCATTGGCACTCATACCACATCTTCTTATATCTATTGACAATGATACAACTATCCATAGATCAAAGGACAAAGTTCAATATAAGCAACAATGCTATTCGGCATTGACATTCCTGTCGTTGAAAGAACATGATTTTAT
The DNA here is from genome assembly GCF_021869535.1 of Mytilus californianus. Lineage (NCBI taxonomy): Eukaryota > Metazoa > Mollusca > Bivalvia > Mytilida > Mytilidae > Mytilus > Mytilus californianus. The sequence continues at coordinate 49,153,143 of NW_026262679.1, read as the reverse complement.
AAACCAGTATCCATTTTTGTCCAATGACTATTTGCCAAGTTGATGTTCTGTGAAACATTTAAGTTCCATGATAGAAACCGACACCAACATTATACCAAGCATGCTCGGGTTAATATAAATAAAAGTGATGAAATAAAAGTAAAAACCTACCATTTTTGAAGATATTCATTATACCTAGCCTGACTATATAGTTATATTATAGACCTGTTAGTAAAACTTTGTGTATTTTAAAGTGTGTTTATACAAGGAATTTTCGTTTAAATATCTATTGTAAATATATTGTAAACGCCGACTAATTTTCAAATTATTTTTCATTGTAATAGTTTTACTATGACATTAGAAAATATGAATTAAAAAGTATGATTAAAGTCAATACTTTAAATAGTTTTAATACAAACACCTAAAGTAAGGTAATCTCTACGGAGTGTAGGTAAAGTTTAAAAATAGAAGTTTATATATAAGGAATATTGAATGATATTCATATCAAAGGATACTTGTTTTAAATGTAACACATTCCTTTCTAATTCTTCTTTGATAGTAAACTTTTTCAATTATTTTTTTACATGACCTTAGTGTACTCGAACTTGATCAAATCACAATTCAAATCGAACTTTAAGAGTTCAAATTGAACTCGAATAAAATTCAAGTTGATTGGAATAATTCAAAATCAGAGTATGAAAGGTAAGGAACATAATTTATGATCTCCAGGACATAAACATATCGAAGCCTCGTAATTTATGATCTCCGGGACATAAACATATCGAAGCCTTGTAATTTATGATCTCCGGAACATAAACATATAGAAGCCTCGTAATTTTCTATTACACTAACTTAATCGAACAAAGGACAGATGCGGTGAGGAATGTCAATTTTGATACTTACACAAGCAGAAAAAGCAAGGTGTTGATGCTTGGATGACATGGATTACAAAATAACAAAATGTAACATAAACAAACTGACTTTGAATGAGGGTTTTATGGTGGATTACCATTCTATGATAACGAGTTTCCTCCGCATGTAGAACCTCGTATCATTTGTGGAAGATCTGCCTTTGACTAGCGACGTCACTAGCAACGTTGGGTGTTAAATATATATCAATGTTTGTAATCGGCTGATATTAAACAGGCTGTCTTTTTTCAGCTTTTCTGACTTAAAGGGTCAGTGTGAGATTTTGCCATAACTTTGCGTCTGTCGTCGTTAATTATCATTAAAAGACTTCTCCTCTTAAAACTACTGAACCAACTGGAATAATTATCATTGAGGTATCTAGTTGTATATTTTTTAATTAATTACTAGTCTAAGATGTTCGTAAGTGGCCACTAATTAAGATACACATTTATTCGGAAAAACAACACATGCTATCCCGTTCGTTACAAGAGAGACTGTGTATGTTAAATACGACCTGAAATTACTATAGTCAGTATTACTTTTTCCCTATAAACTTTAAGAGACAAATCAAGTTATGGTTATTCTTTTTCAAAGATTTGTTGGCGTTTTCTTTTTTGATTACTAGACTTTTTTATGAGATCTCATAACAAATATATCAATTTGGATTTAAAGAATTGCGTTTAAATCTGACTATTACACATGATTTCGTAGGATAAATGTATGATTGGAACCATATGGCAAAACCAAAAGATATTTTTCATTCATCAAACGCTGCATGTTGCTAACTTGTAAAATTAGTTAAACGTCTTAATGTAATAGAAATATTGAAAAATCTAAATAAGTAAAAAAAACACATATGTAAACATATAAACAAATAAAATTGAAATCTTCAAAATATATTTCTTTGTATAATCTGTTAAATTTATAATCCAGATCATTCAAAAAGTTGTAGTTCTTACAGATAATCTAGTTTCATAAGTAATCATATAATAACAAATAGTTGACAATAGACATAATATTGATAACGGATACGCAATGTAAAATAGTCAACAAAAGAACTCAAATCAGTACTGACAAACATTGACCTGTGAGTAACTGAGCTGAGTAAGCTACAACTTTTGTGATTCTAGAAGCATATATCTAACAATTGACATACTCAGTCGATGTTCCTTTTAAAACAGTCCGTCTTCTATAATCTTACATAGCTTCTTGTAATCTTCCTCAGTGTTGTAAACGTTTGCTGTAATTCGTAAATAGGTTTGTTCGCCAAATACTACAGATAAATGGCAATTTTATTTTTGGTGATGTTATCCACAATCTTGTTTTGTTTGTTTTCCTAAAAAAGATGTTGAGAAGTTTATTTCCGTTCGAGTCAGTCTTTGGTCTCGTGAGAAACTGGAAGCAGTATAATTAATATTTTCGTTGAAAAAAATATTTTCATTAGAGAAAATCTTTGGTCTTTAGGGTAACCGGAAGCAAATTGATCATTATTCAAACAAACTATTAATTAGAATCAAACAGAGGCAATTCCCGAAATCAGCGATGAACTATCATGTATAACAGTAACTGGTACTGTACGAAATGTTTCTAGAAATAACATTACTGTGAGGTGGTTGAAGAAACCGTTAATTACATTTCATCTGCACCTCATATATATTGTAAATACTCTACGATTGATGTCCCACGTACTTAATCTATTTCTTATAACTACATGTAAACGTATTGAATGCCTACTGTAATATTGCGTTTTCATATTAAATTTATACTAGTATTCAAGTTTAAGATTTTCATATCAAATTAGGAAGATTTGCATAGATATTGAAGTCCAGGTGATTAGTTTTGTAATCATGTATTGACCATAAATGATGTATGATAATTCATAAACTGTTTTATTCTGATATCCTGAATAATGTGATATATTTTGACTTCATAGCTTCTTTTCCTTCAGCGTTTCTGTTGATTACAGTTAAAATTAACAGTTTTAACTCGCAGGTTATGTCGAAGTTTAAACGCTCACAAATATGTATCAGTGTTGAAGGCCTCTCAGGTGCTAATTTACCGGCTCCGGCAAACTAGCGATTTATATGCTATTTTGCCGGTCTTATTTCAGATTTTTTTTCAGACTACATTGTATATGAAATTAAATTTTTTATTGAAACTAAAGTCAGCGGTTGATGACGGTCTAGTGATAGAGGTGGAACACGTAGAAACCCGCCCTGAAATGGTTTAAAGTTCATGTCTAGACAAACTAGTGGATAAAATTAATATAGCAATATTGTACAGACGATGCATGGCAATCTATTGACAGCATTTATTCTATGAAAGTTGAATATAATGTATATATCTTCAATTTTTGCAAAAGTGGTGCCGACGCAAAAAAAAACAAGTTTTATGTGCAGTTCATGTCTGCAGTGGCAGCATCTTCCTTGGGCAAGCCTTTAATAATGCACTTAAATCAAGGCACTGCATGGTTTTGTAACAGTTGTAAAGCATTTTGATGTTGTTGAATGTTACTTTTAATTTCCAATCTAATTAAAATATAGATCTCGGATTTCGTTATACTACGTTATACTACATACGAAGATCTAACAACTACCCGTATAAGGTTTCACTTCTGAAGGATTTTGCATGTGACTTTTTCAACCAATCAGAATTCTAGTTAACCAATCTGAACAGCGCACGCGGAACATATTTACTTGAATGAGGTTCATTGAAAGGTCCCGAGGGTATCCAAAAATAAAAGCAATGGGACTTAAAATATATCGCTTCGATTGTTAATCGTTTGGAAATAGTTTTTAAATCTCTTTCGTCGTCATATTGTAACTATAGCCATGAATATTTGAAATATGTGACGTTTGTCAAAGTTTTCAGATGTGCCTCATATGCTTTATGACTTGAGGTCGGATCGTAATCGTGGAAATTAAAGAGTACAGTAAACACTGTTAAACTGTACACTATAGCACTGCCAGTGGCGGATCCAGGGGGGGTGGCTTCCGGGGGTTGGAACCCCCCTTTTTTTGACGATCAATGCATTTGAATGGGGACATATAGTTGGAACCCCCCCTCTTTATCCTGGGTTAGGAACCCCTCCCCCCTTTTATAAATGGCTGGATCCGCCCCTGACTGCTTCCCTCTGCCAGACGTGGATCAAGGATTTTGATAAGGGGGTGCAAACTATGCATAGTTTGAATGGGACATGTAAAAAGTAAGCATTGATAAACCATACATATATATGTTTAGCACCCCCCCTCGGCTTGCATACAAGAAAAAAAAACTGTCCTCTATTAGCTGCTCTGGTGAAGTTTTTTTTAGCTCAGTTGGTCGAGTCTACTAGAGAGGTGCCTTACTGTACGAATTTTTGTGAACTGTCAGGGTGGGGGCTCTTTTATTTTGTATCTAGTAAGAAAAAAATCTTAGGTAGTAGGCTATATATTTAAATACATGTGTATTTCCTATACAATTCCCATGCTGTAGCAGATACATATATACATGTACAAAAAACCAATCCTAGTCTATCATTGACATAATAATTGATAAATAAAATTCGAACTTGATCTGTAACTTGTCATGATAAAACAATATACCAAAAACCAAATCAATATCTTCAAGCACAAAGAAGAAAAGTGTGGAAAACTGATTTGCCAGACTGATGGATGGACAGACAGACAGACGGACGGAGTGCAAACCTAAAGTCCCCTTCGACTTTGACGGTAGGGGACTAATAACCAGGCATTTTGTAATATCAATATATGATTTAGATAGCTGCGAATTTAGCTCGAACTGAAAATTCTTGCTTTTTTACCTTTTAAATAAATCCTTACATTTACAGTTACCAATAAACCTGACTTCCAAATAACCTTGCATTTTGTAAGATCAATATATGATTGAGATAGCTGTAGAGTTTTATTAAAATCCAAGTTAATTTGAAAAAAGTTATATAGGGAGCTACCATTTGACTTTTAGGGGGGGGGCTAGGATGAAATTTGAAAAAAATAGGCAGGACAGGAGTTTTGAGTAAAAAAAAGGCAGGATGAGACACTTGCAAAAAAAAAGTCAAGCCACACCTAAAAATATTTTGGTTTGCCCAAACCCTACCCAAAGGTAGAGACAGTGGGTAGGTAGGTAGGCATTTTCTTTTTTTTTCTCTAAAGAGTAATTGAAGTGTCAGATGATTTTTAGTCTTCATGCCTATCTGATTAAAAAAAAAACTTTTTCACATCAGGACAATAAAAGATTTTGAGTAGGCAGCTATTATATTGGTAGATAGGGTTAGGGCAAACAAACATATTCTTTTTGATGGCCTCAGGATGACAATTTAGGTAAAAAAAAAAATCAGGATAAACTTAAAAAAAAGGCAGGACCGAATAGAGTGAAAAATAAAGAGGCAGGACAGATATTACAACTAAAAAAAATGCAGGACAAAATTTTTCATCCTAGCCCCCACCCCCCCATAAAAATCAAATGGTAGCTCCCTTAGTCCAAAATGAAAATTCTAGCTTTTTTTACCTTTTAATCAAATTTTTAAATTTGAAAGCAATAAACTAAATTATCAATAACCTGTCATTTTTTAAGATCAATATATACTTGACATAGAAGGGCTGCAGAAGTCATATGCAGAATATAGTGGCCCTATTGCTTCAAAGTGTCTGCAAAATAGACCAAAATCACAAATAATAAATCATGAAAAAAGGTCAAGGTCAGAAAAAAATGCCTGTGTTGGACATGTTCACCTTAAAATCATTCCATACACCAAATGTAGAGGCCTTATTGCTAGTTTGAGAAATAGACTTAACCACAACTACTAAAGAATGAACCATGAAAAAGAGGTCAAGGTTCGATAAAAACTGCTAGTCCAAAATGCACATGTACATCTAACAATTATTCTATACACCAAATATAGTTGACCTATTGCTTATAGAATCTGAGATAATACATTTGTAAAGTGAAAATTTCAAATGAGAAAAAAAGCATAATTTTTAATCAAGCAGTCACTGAACCATAAAAATTAGGTCAAGGACAATGGACATTTGTTGGACAGAAACTTAGTGACTACACATATAAGGTACACAAAAATGTATCTGTGTACAAGGTATAAAACATCCAGGTCATCTATCTTCTGAAATATCAAACTTTATTCAAATAGTTTATGCTGCTGCACAATTATGCTGATTGTAATCCCTAAGTGTCACATTTTGCAACAATGGTCTCAGGTGACACAAAAACTATTTCAATAAATTCAATCACATTTCATGTGCCTCTACCAAGTATAAACCCTGTTGTATACTTGTAGTACATGTTGCATGGCCTATAGTTTTTATTTTTTTATTTTCAGAATTGTGTATTTAATGCATATGACAGATCTATATAAAATAGATGTGGTACATTTTTGTACATGCAGTGATGTGATGTACATGTACATGAATGATTATCACAGACACAATGAACAAGATATTTCTGCTTAATTTATTCACTACTTTTATAGACACATTAAAGAGTAGAGCTTGACATATTGCATAGACAATTGCCTTTCCTTCTATTGAAGCCTTATATATACATGTAGGTTTCATTATAGATGTCATTTAGTTATTTTTTGCTATTTTAGTTGCTGTCGGTCTATAACAAAGCAGGGTTATTATTCACATCACATAAACATATTCTTGTCCTGAATATGCATATTAATTTGCCACTGGACTGTAAGCAGCTATCCATCATCATTAACATATATATAAACGTTTCATGTATAGTATCTCTTCTTGTTCATATGTAAACTTTGACCTACTGCTTTATATACATTGTGTAGAATCTGAGAAATGGAATTAACCACAATATATATTAATTTGCATAAAAAAATAACCTTAATCACTGATGGGTAAAATGAGGTTGGGGTCACATGAACACCGTCTTTTGTTTGATTTTATTTTTACCTAATGTATATACCTTAATTTTTTATTTAGATATCTGTAGACTTATAAGTTGAAACAAGAGTGCACACGCTGAAATGTCTCGCCTACTATACTGACCATTGATTTTATGTTGATAGTCCTACTTATAAAGTTTTACTACAAGTATCACATTAACATTTATGATCCAAGAAAACGAGGTCAAGGTCAGATAAACCAAGGCGGAAATACATGTACACCTTTAATACAATCATTCCATACACAGAATATAGATGACCTATTGCTTGTAGTATAAAACAAACAGACCAAACCATGGAAATTCCATATGGACCAATGAACCATGAAAATGAAGTCAAGGTCAGATGATACCTACCAGACATACATACATGCATACACCTTACAATCATTCCTTACACCAAATATAGTTGACATATTGCTTAAAGTTTAAGAGAAAGACCAAAACACAAAAGCTTAACATTGAGCAATGAACCGTGAAAATTAGGTCAAGGTCAAATAATACATGTACCTGCCAGACTGATTGCCAGACTGATATGTACATTGTAAAATATTTCCATACACCAAATATAGTTGACCTACTGCATACAGTATTAGAAAAACAGACCAAAACACAAAAACTAAACTAGTACCACTGAACCATGAAAATGAGGTCAAGGTCAGATGACACCTGCCAGCTGGACATGTACACCTTACAATCATTACATACATGTACGCCAAATATAGTAGACCTATTGCTTATAGTATCTGAGATATGGACTTGACCATGAAAACTTAACCTTATTCACTGATCCATGAAACGAGGTCGAGGTCAAATGAAAACTGTCTGACAGGCATTAGGACCTTGCAAGGTACGCACATACCAAATATAGTTATCCAATTACTCATAAGAGAGAAATTAACATTACAAAAATTCTGAACTTTTTTTTCAAGTAGTCACTGAACCATGAAAATGAGGTCAATGACAATAGACATATGACAGACGGAAACTTCATATCATAAGGCTTCTATATACAAAGTATGAAGCATCCAGATCTTCTACCTTCTGCAATATTAAGCTTTTAAGAAGTGAGTTAACGCCGCCGCACCACTATCCCTAATTACACAAAATTTAGATTATTTTTTAACTTTTGTGATAAAATGGCGATATACATGTATGTGCTCAGTTGATACAACATTTTACAATTTTCATGCATCTTGGGACTCGTAAGTTTTGAAAATGATGAGTCCAGACTGATTATGATGAGTCCAGGACTCGCCTTAATGAGAACCCGGGGCTCGACAAAAAATTGAGAGACAAGTTGAACCCCGTCTGACAACACATGTAAACCTTTGATCCCATACATGTATACCAAATATCGTATTACTTATAATATGCCACAAATTCACTTGATAAAATCACTACACATGTAGTTTTTTAAGGAGCACTGAGCAATGAAAATGGAATAAGGACAATGGACATATGTCTTGACAGAAACTTCTAAACATAAGGATTCCTTATACATTATCATGATTATGATTTTAAGTATGACAAATCCATGATTTCTACCCTCTGAAATATAAAACTTCATATAAATAGTAAATGTTGTTGTCCGATTAGCATTTCATGTCTTGCATGTCTTGTATTCTGAAACTTTTGTCACAGACAGGACATAACTGGAGACCTTGGAGGAATTAAGCCTACTTATACATGTTATAAGCCTCATGGTGATAGTCAGTAATTTATCTGGAGGAAAATGAACAAGGAAGATACAAAAAGTGAAGGTAGTCTTCAGTTCCAGAACAGACATAGTTGTCAGAATTTTTTTTTTTAATTATCTGGTTTATCCGTTCAAATAAAGACAGAAGAAATCTATCTATTACTAAAATATAACTGTTCTGAACTGCATTTTATTTAATAGACGTATAGCACTGTCAACATGTACAATGTACCTGACAACCACCAAGCAACAATCTTTTAGTTCACAAGTACAACAGCTTGATCCATATGTGATCCAAAATGTGCAGAATGCTATTATGGTGGGAGGTTCAAATTCACTTTATACTTTTCTACTTTGAATATTATACCCTATATCACCTTCATTGCTGGTGATCATCATGTCATGTACATGTAGAACTTATTTTTAAACTTCTATAAATGGAAACCAGATTGGTCAAATATGTCTTCATAACGAGTTGAAAATATGGAATGTCTTGGACTAGGTACTGTGGCTTCCAAAGATTTAAAGATTGTCTGATGGTCTTAAATCTGTATTGTATATGACTGTTACATGTATAAATGAAAAAGGCTTTTATATCTTTGCTTTTGTACAGACATCATTGACATTTATATTAGCAAACAATTTGCATTTCCTGGCATATCTATTTGTTTGGCGGCTGAACATTTCCAAATGCATGTTTCATGTTTTTCACATCCTTTTTAGTTTTCTGATGAAAATGCTGTTGCTTCCAGTTGATACAGATTCTATAGCTGAGCCTGTGTCTGGCCATTTCTTTAATGTCTAGCATGTGTGTGAATTATTCACAGTGACTCTCAATTTCATTTCCCCAAACTTTCTGTGTCTGATTCCTTTCAATGAAGCTATATAGACCAGGGAAGAATGTCTGCTCCTGAAACATGTGAAATATCAATTTAAATATATTTATGGAATACTCTGATTTCAAAACAATGCTGACTCCATTATAAAGCTTATTTAAGATTATTTAACATCCGTTTCAGAGGAACTCATTTAATTTTTTTCATTAATAATTATTACTAGCTTTTCCAGACTAAAAGATGAAGAAAAAATGTACATGCATGTTTGTTTAGGTTTTCCCTACCTACATGTACATACCCTGTTACTTATTTAATACTAGTGTTTATTCAAACAAATTTTAATTGATATGTTCCTCTGGTTAATGACAGAATGTTTTATTAAATAAATGTTACTTACAGATATACATGTAGGTTATCTAAAAGTAAATTTATAAATTGACACTGTGAATCCATTTTTAGGATCCACATCTTCTTATCTTTGAACATTTTTTGGGGAAATAAAAACACTGGCCCTTGAGTAATCCTTTTTGGGATTAGTCCTTGAGGTGTGGATTCCCTAATCAAATTTGTATGTACATGTATTTATTATCAGAATCTGTACACAAATCTTTAAACTTGTATTTCATTTCATTTCACATTTTTTACTTTTTGTTTAGCATCATCATTTCCAGACATTAATCTTATAAGATACCTATTGATTTTGTTTGATGGTTGGTTGTTTTCTGAACAATTTAACATACATGTATGTACTATGATAGAGATAGCCTCGTCTGTCTTGTTCTATATATTGATCAAGTATATGTATTAGACATGTTGAATTTAAAGATAGAGTATTCTATCAGTCAAGAGCATAATTACTTAATCAAGTCTTCAAAATTATTTATACTAGTAATGTTACAAATGAAAACAAAGCAGTGGCAGACCCAGAAATTTTCTTCATAATGGGGGCCTGTACAGCCATGCTTCAGTGATTCCCTATATAAACAACCAATTTTTTCCAAAAAAGGGGGCCTGAGCCCCCTGAGCCCCCACTCTAAATCCGCCTCTGCAAAGTTACTCAATCATGTAGTTAAAGCTAAATATTTGAGTATAAAAGACTACAATAAATGGGGAATGTGTCCATAGGACACAGATGATGCCCACTCTTGCAGATCATATAAAGTTATAAAACGACATAACTGAAGAACGGTAAAAGTGATGCTACCCAAATTTGTGCTTGATCTGAGTTTTTTTGGTAATAAGTATTGTGTATAAGTTTCATAACATTTGGTTGAGGCAAACTAAAGTTAGAGAATGGAAACGAAAAATTCAGCAATTATACCATTTGTTCTGGAACGGTTAAAGTAACACTTTTTGCCTCTTTCAACTGATTTTTATAGTTCGTTCTTATATTGTACTGTTACACCACTGTCCCAGGTTAGGGGGAGGGATGGGATCCCGCTAACATGTTTAACCCTGCCACATCGTGTATGTATGTGCCTGTCCCAAGTCAGGTGCCTGTAATTCAGTGGTTGTCGTTTGTTTATGTGTTACATACTTGTTATTCGTTCGTTTTTTTTGTACATAAATTAGGCCGTTAGTTTTTCTCGTTTGATTGTTTTACATTGTCATTTCGGGGCCTTTTATAGCTGACTGTGCGATATGGGCTTTGCTCATTGTTGAAGGCTGTACGGTGACCTATAGTTGTTAATTTCTGTGTCATTTGGTCTCTTGTGGAGAGTTGTCTCATTGGCAATAATACCACATCTTCTTTTTTATATGTACATAAACAGGATGAAGTTATTTTTCTCACAAAGCATTAAACTAATATTTAATGAACACTGAAACACTAATTGCCATTCTGACCCACTGTAGCCAAGTCCAAGAATAGTGAACAATTAATTTCTTTCTTGGCAGAAAATTTCCCCTAACAATTATCTGGAGCACCTCATGATATCAACATGTATCAGTGTGTGACAGAAGTAAAAAAAGTATGCTGATATTAAAACTTCTTCTGCATGTGCTGGCATAAGTATACATGTATATCTTTGCAAGTACACAGTAGAATATCATTAATAAGATGACATTATGATTTATATACTATTACCAATGAATTTAGATTTATCTGATCCCATATCTTCATTGACTTTGTAAATTAATAATTATAATTTTTTGGTAGGAGAATTAGGAGAATGAAGACTTGCAATGTGTTTTCTGGGATATTGTCATGTTTTTTTAAAGTACACTGTGAATCCTCCACAAAGATTTTTTTTAATAAACACTCTAGAAGTTGCCCAATGATAGAAAAATGTCAACCTTTAATACTCTATTTTCGAGAATTTACCTTTGAATGCAGACTTGATAATTATCGGGTAGCAGATATCTGGTATGTAAACTCTTTCCATAGCCCGTTTGAAGCATGTTGGAAGCCTGACCATGCAATCTTTGATTTCCAAAATTTGTCTCTTCTCAAATTTCAATTCTTTCACTTTGTACTAAGGCAAAATTTCAGTTAATGCATTTTCTAGGTTGTTTTTCCATTTCTACGTCGCCATCTTCAACATGTTCCTAGGTCGCGTTTATAAAGAGCATTCTGATTGGTCGATATAAATACTTTCTGGGGTCAAATATTACGTTATATAAGGTCACAAAAGTGAAACCTTGTAGGGTACTTGTTAGATCTTCGTATGTAGTATAACGTAGTATAACGAAATCCGAGATCTATATTTTAATTAGATTGTTTTAATTTCAAAACTTATAGGCTATTTATATAGTAACGGTTATAGTGTCAATTTTATTATGCATGCTTTGCTCAATGTGTATTATATCTTTTAAAAAGATATATTTTTTTAAGAGACTTCTTTTAAAAGTAAAGAGTATCAATTTTAATATGCATGCTTTGCTTGTATGTATAAAACGTTTTAAAGAAGACACATTTTTTTAGAGATTGTTTTATTAAACTGTATGTTTCTATACTTTTTCTATTTGTAATTAATATACTGAAAATCTGAATTAAGATCGGCAAAATTGCAAAACTCTATATAAATCGCTATTTTGCTGGAACTGGTATAATAGCACCTAAGAGGCTATTTTGCCGGAGCCGGCAAAATAGCCTCTGCCTATATGTTGATATCCTGGTCCTTTGATCACTAGTGAAAAGCTATCTCTTTGGTAATCATACCACATCAGGGCCCCCTCCCCTGGATCCGCCTATGGCTGCCTTTTATCGTAAATGGAACAGCATCCCCAAAACAGAGAAAAAAATCTAAAACTTTCAATCTATTTTTGTTTACCTGCTACGAACTTGACCGTTTAATAGCAATGTGAGTTTTTTATTTAGGGCTATACGTTATATCCGGAAACCGAAAAGTTGACGATCTGTCGATTACATCACAACAGTGCCATTCATATCTGATAAAGTCACTTTACATTCTTCATTCATTATCACGGATGACTAAATCGAAATAATATTTAATATATAACAAAAGTAATACAACATCCATTTAGATGTCGGCTGTGTCATCTTTTTAAATCCATGATAACAAAAATCATATTAAGATGTACATACGTCTGTCAGTTGTTTTTGTTGTTGTGGTAATTGAACAAGTCGCATAAATGGGGGTTCCATCGATTTCGGGATGGGTAAGGTGTTTGTTTTCCATGCATCGGTTAACATACCAATCTAATTAAAATATAGATCTCGGATTTCGTTATACTACGTTATACTACATACGAAGATCTAACAAGTACCCTACAAGGTTTCACTTTTGTGACCTTATATAACGTAATATTTGACCCCAGAAAGTATTTATATCGACCAATCAGAATGCTCTTTATAAACGCGACCTAGGAACATGTTGAAGATGGCGACGTAGAAATGGAAAAACAACCTAGAAAATGCATTAACTGAAATTTTGCCTTAGTACAAAGTGAAAGAATTGAAATTTGAGAAGAGACAAATTTTGGAAATCAAAGATTGCATGGTCAGGCTTCCAACATGCTTCAAACGGGCTATGGAAAGAGTTTACATACCAGATATCTGCTACCCGATAATTATCAAGTCTGCATTCAAAGGTAAATTCTCGAAAATAGAGTATTAAAGGTTGACATTTTTCTATCATTGGGCAACTTCTAGAGTGTTTATTAAAAAAAATCTTTGTGGAGGATTCACAGTGTACTTTAAAAAAAACATGACAATATCCCAGAAAACACATTGCAAGTCTTCATTCTCCTAATTCTCCTACCAAAAAATTATAATTATTAATTTACAAAGTCAATGAAGATATGGGATCAGATAAATCTAAATTCATTGGTAATAGTATATAAATCATAATGTCATCTTATTAATGATATTCTACTGTGTACTTGCAAAGATATACATGTATACTTATGCCAGCACATGCAGAAGAAGTTTTAATATCAGCATACTTTTTTTACTTCTGTCACACACTGATACATGTTGATATCATGAGGTGCTCCAGATAATTGTTAGGGGAAATTTTCTGCCAAGAAAGAAATTAATTGTTCACTATTCTTGGACTTGGCTACAGTGGGTCAGAATGGCAATTAGTGTTTCAGTGTTCATTAAATATTAGTTTAATGCTTTGTGAGAAAAATAACTTCATCCTGTTTATGTACATATAAAAAAGAAGATGTGGTATTATTGCCAATGAGACAACTCTCCACAAGAGACCAAATGACACAGAAATTAACAACTATAGGTCACCGTACAGCCTTCAACAATGAGCAAAGCCCATATCGCACAGTCAGCTATAAAAGGCCCCGAAATGACAATGTAAAACAATCAAACGAGAAAAACTAACGGCCTAATTTATGTACAAAAAAAACGAACGAATAACAAGTATGTAACACATAAACAAACGACAACCACTGAATTACAGGCACCTGACTTGGGACAGGCACATACATACACGATGTGGCAGGGTTAAACATGTTAGCGGGATCCCATCCCTCCCCCTAACCTGGGACAGTGGTGTAACAGTACAATATAAGAACGAACTATAAAAATCAGTTGAAAGAGGCAAAAAGTGTTACTTTAACCGTTCCAGAACAAATGGTATAATTGCTGAATTTTTCGTTTCCATTCTCTAACTTTAGTTTGCCTCAACCAAATGTTATGAAACTTATACACAATACTTATTACCAAAAAAACTCAGATCAAGCACAAATTTGGGTAGCATCACTTTTACCGTTCTTCAGTTATGTCGTTTTATAACTTTATATGATCTGCAAGAGTGGGCATCATCTGTGTCCTATGGACACATTCCCCATTTATTGTAGTCTTTTATACTCAAATATTTAGCTTTAACTACATGATTGAGTAACTTTGCAGAGGCGGATTTAGAGTGGGGGCTCAGGGGGCTCAGGCCCCCTTTTTTGGAAAAAATTGGTTGTTTATATAGGGAATCACTGAAGCATGGCTGTACAGGCCCCCATTATGAAGAAAATTTCTGGGTCTGCCACTGCTTTGTTTTCATTTGTAACATTACTAGTATAAATAATTTTGAAGACTTGATTAAGTAATTATGCTCTTGACTGATAGAATACTCTATCTTTAAATTCAACATGTCTAATACATATACTTGATCAATATATAGAACAAGACAGACGAGGCTATCTCTATCATAGTACATACATGTATGTTAAATTGTTCAGAAAACAACCAACCATCAAACAAAATCAATAGGTATCTTATAAGATTAATGTCTGGAAATGATGATGCTAAACAAAAAGTAAAAAATGTGAAATGAAATGAAATACAAGTTTAAAGATTTGTGTACAGATTCTGATAATAAATACATGTACATACAAATTTGATTAGGGAATCCACACCTCAAGGACTAATCCCAAAAAGGATTACTCAAGGGCCAGTGTTTTTATTTCCCCAAAATATGTTCAAAGATAAGAAGATGTGGATCCTAGAAATGGATTCACAGTGTCAATTTATAAATTTACTTTTAGATAACCTACATTTGTTGTACATGTATATCTGTAAGTAACATTTATTTAATAAAACATTCTGTCATTAACCAGAGGAACATATCAATTAAAATTTGTTTGAATAAACACTAGTATTAAATAAGTAACAGGGTATGTACATGTAGGTAGGGAAAACCTAAACAAACATGCATGTACATTTTTTCTTCATCTTTTAGTCTGGAAAAGCTAGTAATAATTATTAATGAAAAAAATTAAATGAGTTCCTCTGAAACGGATGTTAAATAATCTTAAATAAGCTTTATAATGGAGTCAGCATTGTTTTTGAAATCAGAGTATTCCATAAATATATTTAAATTGATATTTCACATGTTTCAGGAGCAGACATTCTTCCCTGGTCTATATAGCTTCATTGAAAGGAATCAGACACAGAAAGTTTGGGGAAATGAAATTGAGAGTCACTGTGAATAATTCACACACATGCTAGACATTAAAGAAATGGCCAGACACAGGCTCAGCTATAGAATCTGTATCAACTGGAAGCAACAGCATTTTCATCAGAAAACTAAAAAGGATGTGAAAAACATGAAACATGCATTTGGAAATGTTCAGCCGCCAAACAAATAGATATGCCAGGAAATGCAAATTGTTTGCTAATATAAATGTCAATGATGTCTGTACAAAAGCAAAGATATAAAAGCCTTTTTCATTTATACATGTAACAGTCATATACAATACAGATTTAAGACCATCAGACAATCTTTAAATCTTTGGAAGCCACAGCACCTAGTCCAAGACATTCCATATTTTCAACTCGTTATGAAGTCATATTTGACCAATCTGGTTTCCATTTATAGAAGTTTAAAAATAAGTTCTACATGTACATGACATGATGATCACCAGCAATGAAGGTGATATAGGATATAATATTCAAAGTAGAGAAGTATAAAGTGAATTTGAACCTCCCACCATAATAGCATTCTGCACATTTTGGATCACATATGGATCAAGCTGTTGTACTTGTGAACTAAAAGATTGTTGCTTGGTGGTTGTCAGGTACATTGTACATGTTGACAGTGCTATACGTCTATTAAATAAAATGCAGTTCAGAACAGTTATATTTTAGTAATAGATAGATTTCTTCTGTCTTTATTTGAACGGATAAACCAGATAATTAAAAAAAAAAATTCTGACAACTATGTCTGTTCTGGAACTGAAGACTACCTTCACTTTTTGTATCTTCCTTGTTCATTTTCCTCCAGATAAATTACTGACTATCACCATGAGGCTTATAACATGTATAAGTAGGCTTAATTCCTCCAAGGTCTCCAGTTATGTCCTGTCTGTGACAAAAGTTTCAGAATACAAGACATGCAAGACATGAAATGCTAATCGGACAACAACATTTACTATTTATATGAAGTTTTATATTTCAGAGGGTAGAAATCATGGATTTGTCATACTTAAAATCATAATCATGATAATGTATAAGGAATCCTTATGTTTAGAAGTTTCTGTCAAGACATATGTCCATTGTCCTTATTCCATTTTCATTGCTCAGTGCTCCTTAAAAAACTACATGTGTAGTGATTTTATCAAGTGAATTTGTGGCATATTATAAGTAATACGATATTTGGTATACATGTATGGGATCAAAGGTTTACATGTGTTGTCAGACGGGGTTCAACTTGTCTCTCAATTTTTTGTCGAGCCCCGGGTTCTCATTAAGGCGAGTCCTGGACTCATCATAATCAGTCTGGACTCATCATTTTCAAAACTTGCGAGTCCCAAGATGCATGAAAATTGTAAAATGTTGTATCAACTGAGCACATACATGTATATCGCCATTTTATCACAAAAGTTAAAAAATAATCTAAATTTTGTGTAATTAGGGATAGTGGTGCGGCGGCGTTAACTCACTTCTTAAAAGCTTAATATTGCAGAAGGTAGAAGATCTCGATGCTTCATACTTTGTATATAGATGCCTTATGATATGAAGTTTCCGTCTGTCATATGTCTATTGTCATTGACCTCATTTTCATGGTTCAGTGACTACTTGAAAAAAAAGTTCAGAATTTTTGTAATGTTAATTTCTCTCTTATGAGTAATTTGATAACTATATTTGGTATGTGCGTACCTTGCAAGGTCCTAATGCCTGTCAGACAGTTTTCATTTGACCTCGACCTCGTTTCATGGATCAGTGAATAAGGTTAAGTTTTCATGGTCAAGTCCATATCTCAGATACTATAAGCAATAGGTCTACTATATTTGGCGTACATGTATGTAATGATTGTAAGGTGTACATGTCCAGCTGTCAGGTGTCATCTGACCTTGACCTCATTTTCATGGTTCAGTGGTACTAGTTTAGTTTTTGTGTTTTGGTCTGTTTTTCTAATACTGTATGCAGTAGGTCAACTATATTTGGTGTATGGAAATATTTTACAATGTACATATCAGTCTGGCAATCAGTCTGGCAGGTACATGTATTATTTGACCTTGACCTAATTTTCACGGTTCATTGCTCAATGTTAAGCTTTTGTGTTTTGGTCTGTTTCTCTTAAACTTTAAGCAATATGTCAACTATATTTGGTGTAAGGAATGATTGTAAGGTGTATGCATGTATGTATGTCTGGTAGGTATCATCTGACCTTGACTTCATTTTCATGGTTCATTGGTCCATATGGAATTTCCATGGTTTGGTCTGTTTGTTTTATACTACAAGCAATAGGTCATCTATATTCTGTGTATGGAATGATTGTATTAAAGGTGTACATGTATTTCCGCCTTGGTTTATCTGACCTTGACCTCGTTTTCTTGGATCATAAATGTTAATGTGATACTTGTAGTAAAACTTTATAAGTAGGACTATCAACATAAAATCAATGGTCAGTATAGTAGGCGAGACATTTCAGCGTGTGCACTCTTTTTTCAACTTATAAGTCTACAGATATCTAAATAAAAAATTATGGTATATACATTAGGTAAAAATAAAATCAAACAAAAGACGGTGTTCATGTGACCCCAACCTCATTTTACCCATCAGTGATTAAGGTTATTTTTTTGTGCAAATTAATATATATTGTGGTTAATTCCATTTCTCAGATTCTACACAATGTATATAAAGCAGTAGGTCAAAGTTTACATATGAACAAGAAGAGATACTATACATGAAACGTTTATATATATGTTAATGATGATGGATAGCTGCTTACAGTCCAGTGGCAAATTAATATGCATATTCAGGACAAGAATATGTTTATGTGATGTGAATAATAACCCTGCTTTGTTATAGACCGACAGCAATTAAAATAGCAAAAAATAACTAAATGACATCTATAATGAAACCTACATGTATATATAAGGCTTCAATAGAAGGAAAGGCAATTGTCTATGCAATATGTCAAGCTCTACTCTTTAATGTGTCTATAAAAGTAGTGAATAAATTAAGCAGAAATATCTTGTTCATTGTGTCTGTGATAATCATTCATGTACATGTACATCACATCACTGCATGTACAAAAATGTACCACATCTATTTTATATAGATCTGTCATATGCATTTAATACACAATTCTGAAAATAAAAAAATAAAAACTATAGGCCATGCAACATGTACTACAAGTATACAACAGGGTTTATGCTTGGTAGAGGCACATGAAATGTGATTGAATTTAATGAAATAGTTTTTGTGTCACCTGAGACCATTGTTGCAAAATGTGACACTTAGGGATTACAATCAGCATAATTGTGCAGCAGCATAAACTATTTGAATAAAGTTTGATATTTCAGAAGATAGATGACCTGGATGTTTTATACCTTGTACACAGATACATTTTTGTGTACCTTATATGTGTAGTCACTAAGTTTCTGTCCAACAAATGTCCATTGTCCTTGACCTAATTTTTATGGTTCAGTGACTGCTTGATTAAAAATTATGCTTTTTTTCTCATTTGAAATTTTCACTTTACAAATGTATTATCTCAGATTCTATAAGCAATAGGTCAACTATATTTGGTGTATAGAATAATTGTTAGATGTACATGTGCATTTTGGACCAATCTAATTAAAATATAGATCTCGGATTTCGTTATACTACGTTATACTACATACGAAGATCTAACAAGTACCCTACAAGGTTTCACTTTTGTGACCTTATATAACGTAATATTTGACCCCAGAAAGTATTTATATCGACCAATCAGAATGCTCTTTATAAACGCGACCTAGGAACATGTTGAAGATGGCGACGTAGAAATGGAAAAACAACCTAGAAAATGCATTAACTGAAATTTTGCCTTAGTACAAAGTGAAAGAATTGAAATTTGAGAAGAGACAAATTTTGGAAATCAAAGATTGCATGGTCAGGCTTCCAACATGCTTCAAACGGGCTATGGAAAGAGTTTACATACCAGATATCTGCTACCCGATAATTATCAAGTCTGCATTCAAAGGTAAATTCTCGAAAATAGAGTATTAAAGGTTGACATTTTTCTATCATTGGGCAACTTCTAGAGTGTTTATTAAAAAAAATCTTTGTGGAGGATTCACAGTGTACTTTAAAAAAAACATGACAATATCCCAGAAAACACATTGCAAGTCTTCATTCTCCTAATTCTCCTACCAAAAAATTATAATTATTAATTTACAAAGTCAATGAAGATATGGGATCAGATAAATCTAAATTCATTGGTAATAGTATATAAATCATAATGTCATCTTATTAATGATATTCTACTGTGTACTTGCAAAGATATACATGTATACTTATGCCAGCACATGCAGAAGAAGTTTTAATATCAGCATACTTTTTTTACTTCTGTCACACACTGATACATGTTGATATCATGAGGTGCTCCAGATAATTGTTAGGGGAAATTTTCTGCCAAGAAAGACATTAATTGTTCACTATTCTTGGACTTGGCTACAGTGGGTCAGAATGGCAATTAGTGTTTCAGTGTTCATTAAATATTAGTTTAATGCTTTGTGAGAAAAATAACTTCATCCTGTTTATGTACATATAAAAAAGAAGATGTGGTATTATTGCCAATGAGACAACTCTCCACAAGAGACCAAATGACACAGAAATTAACAACTATAGGTCACCGTACAGCCTTCAACAATGAGCAAAGCCCATATCGCACAGTCAGCTATAAAAGGCCCCGAAATGACAATGTAAAACAATCAAACGAGAAAAACTAACGGCCTAATTTATGTACAAAAAAAACGAACGAATAACAAGTATGTAACACATAAACAAACGACAACCACTGAATTACAGGCACCTGACTTGGGACAGGCACATACATACACGATGTGGCAGGGTTAAACATGTTAGCGGGATCCCATCCCTCCCCCTAACCTGGGACAGTGGTGTAACAGTACAATATAAGAACGAACTATAAAAATCAGTTGAAAGAGGCAAAAAGTGTTACTTTAACCGTTCCAGAACAAATGGTATAATTGCTGAATTTTTCGTTTCCATTCTCTAACTTTAGTTTGCCTCAACCAAATGTTATGAAACTTATACACAATACTTATTACCAAAAAAACTCAGATCAAGCACAAATTTGGGTAGCATCACTTTTACCGTTCTTCAGTTATGTCGTTTTATAACTTTATATGATCTGCAAGAGTGGGCATCATCTGTGTCCTATGGACACATTCCCCATTTATTGTAGTCTTTTATACTCAAATATTTAGCTTTAACTACATGATTGAGTAACTTTGCAGAGGCGGATTTAGAGTGGGGGCTCAGGGGGCTCAGGCCCCCTTTTTTGGAAAAAATTGGTTGTTTATATAGGGAATCACTGAAGCATGGCTGTACAGGCCCCCATTATGAAGAAAATTTCTGGGTCTGCCACTGCTTTGTTTTCATTTGTAACATTACTAGTATAAATAATTTTGAAGACTTGATTAAGTAATTATGCTCTTGACTGATAGAATACTCTATCTTTAAATTCAACATGTCTAATACATATACTTGATCAATATATAGAACAAGACAGACGAGGCTATCTCTATCATAGTACATACATGTATGTTAAATTGTTCAGAAAACAACCAACCATCAAACAAAATCAATAGGTATCTTATAAGATTAATGTCTGGAAATGATGATGCTAAACAAAAAGTAAAAAATGTGAAATGAAATGAAATACAAGTTTAAAGATTTGTGTACAGATTCTGATAATAAATACATGTACATACAAATTTGATTAGGGAATCCACACCTCAAGGACTAATCCCAAAAAGGATTACTCAAGGGCCAGTGTTTTTATTTCCCCAAAATATGTTCAAAGATAAGAAGATGTGGATCCTAGAAATGGATTCACAGTGTCAATTTATAAATTTACTTTTAGATAACCTACATGTACATGTATATCTGTAAGTAACATTTATTTAATAAAACATTCTGTCATTAACCAGAGGAACATATCAATTAAAATTTGTTTGAATAAACACTAGTATTAAATAAGTAACAGGGTATGTACATGTAGGTAGGGAAAACCTAAACAAACATGCATGTACATTTTTTCTTCATCTTTTAGTCTGGAAAAGCTAGTAATAATTATTAATGAAAAAAATTAAATGAGTTCCTCTGAAACGGATGTTAAATAATCTTAAATAAGCTTTATAATGGAGTCAGCATTGTTTTGAAATCAGAGTATTCCATAAATATATTTAAATTGATATTTCACATGTTTCAGGAGCAGACATTCTTCCCTGGTCTATATAGCTTCATTGAAAGGAATCAGACACAGAAAGTTTGGGGAAATGAAATTGAGAGTCACTGTGAATAATTCACACACATGCTAGACATTAAAGAAATGGCCAGACACAGGCTCAGCTATAGAATCTGTATCAACTGGAAGCAACAGCATTTTCATCAGAAAACTAAAAAGGATGTGAAAAACATGAAACATGCATTTGGAAATGTTCAGCCGCCAAACAAATAGATATGCCAGGAAATGCAAATTGTTTGCTAATATAAATGTCAATGATGTCTGTACAAAAGCAAAGATATAAAAGCCTTTTTCATTTATACATGTAACAGTCATATACAATACAGATTTAAGACCATCAGACAATCTTTAAATCTTTGGAAGCCACAGCACCTAGTCCAAGACATTCCATATTTTCAACTCGTTATGAAGTCATATTTGACCAATCTGGTTTCCATTTATAGAAGTTTAAAAATAAGTTCTACATGTACATGACATGATGATCACCAGCAATGAAGGTGATATAGGATATAATATTCAAAGTAGAGAAGTATAAAGTGAATTTGAACCTCCCACCATAATAGCATTCTGCACATTTTGGATCACATATGGATCAAGCTGTTGTACTTGTGAACTAAAAGATTGTTGCTTGGTGGTTGTCAGGTACATTGTACATGTTGACAGTGCTATACGTCTATTAAATAAAATGCAGTTCAGAACAGTTATATTTTAGTAATAGATAGATTTCTTCTGTCTTTATTTGAACGGATAAACCAGATAATTAAAAAAAAAAATTCTGACAACTATGTCTGTTCTGGAACTGAAGACTACCTTCACTTTTTGTATCTTCCTTGTTCATTTTCCTCCAGATAAATTACTGACTATCACCATGAGGCTTATAACATGTATAAGTAGGCTTAATTCCTCCAAGGTCTCCAGTTATGTCCTGTCTGTGACAAAAGTTTCAGAATACAAGACATGCAAGACATGAAATGCTAATCGGACAACAACATTTACTATTTATATGAAGTTTTATATTTCAGAGGGTAGAAATCATGGATTTGTCATACTTAAAATCATAATCATGATAATGTATAAGGAATCCTTATGTTTAGAAGTTTCTGTCAAGACATATGTCCATTGTCCTTATTCCATTTTCATTGCTCAGTGCTCCTTAAAAAACTACATGTGTAGTGATTTTATCAAGTGAATTTGTGGCATATTATAAGTAATACGATATTTGGTATACATGTATGGGATCAAAGGTTTACATGTGTTGTCAGACGGGGTTCAACTTGTCTCTCAATTTTTTGTCGAGCCCCGGGTTCTCATTAAGGCGAGTCCTGGACTCATCATAATCAGTCTGGACTCATCATTTTCAAAACTTGCGAGTCCCAAGATGCATGAAAATTGTAAAATGTTGTATCAACTGAGCACATACATGTATATCGCCATTTTATCACAAAAGTTAAAAAATAATCTAAATTTTGTGTAATTAGGGATAGTGGTGCGGCGGCGTTAACTCACTTCTTAAAAGCTTAATATTGCAGAAGGTAGAAGATCTCGATGCTTCATACTTTGTATATAGATGCCTTATGATATGAAGTTTCCGTCTGTCATATGTCTATTGTCATTGACCTCATTTTCATGGTTCAGTGACTACTTGAAAAAAAAGTTCAGAATTTTTGTAATGTTAATTTCTCTCTTATGAGTAATTGGATAACTATATTTGGTATGTGCGTACCTTGCAAGGTCCTAATGCCTGTCAGACAGTTTTCATTTGACCTCGACCTCGTTTCATGGATCAGTGAATAAGGTTAAGTTTTCATGGTCAAGTCCATATCTCAGATACTATAAGCAATAGGTCTACTATATTTGGCGTACGTGTATGTAATGATTGTAAGGTGTACATGTCCAGCTGGCAGGTGTCATCTGACCTTGACCTCATTTTCATGGTTCAGTGGTACTAGTTTAGTTTTTGTGTTTTGGTCTGTTTTTCTAATACTGTATGCAGTAGGTCAACTATATTTGGTGTATGGAAATATTTTACAATGTACATATCAGTCTGGCAATCAGTCTGGCAGGTACATGTATTATTTGACCTTGACCTAATTTTCACGGTTCATTGCTCAATGTTAAGCTTTTGTGTTTTGGTCTGTTTCTCTTAAACTTTAAGCAATATGTCAACTATATTTGGTGTAAGGAATGATTGTAAGGTGTATGCATGTATGTATGTCTGGTAGGTATCATCTGACCTTGACTTCATTTTCATGGTTCATTGGTCCATATGGAATTTCCATGGTTTGGTCTGTTTGTTTTATACTACAAGCAATAGGTCATCTATATTCTGTGTATGGAATGATTGTATTAAAGGTGTACATGTATTTCCGCCTTGGTTTATCTGACCTTGACCTCGTTTTCTTGGATCATAAATGTTAATGTGATACTTGTAGTAAAACTTTATAAGTAGGACTATCAACATAAAATCAATGGTCAGTATAGTAGGCGAGACATTTCAGCGTGTGCACTCTTGTTTCAACTTATAAGTCTACAGATATCTAAATAAAAAATTATGGTATATACATTAGGTAAAAATAAAATCAAACAAAAGACGGTGTTCATGTGACCCCAACCTCATTTTACCCATCAGTGATTAAGGTTATTTTTTTGTGCAAATTAATATATATTGTGGTTAATTCCATTTCTCAGATTCTAACCAATGTATATAAAGCAGTAGGTCAAAGTTTACATATGAACAAGAAGAGATACTATACATGAAACGTTTATATATATGTTAATGATGATGGATAGCTGCTTACAGTCCAGTGGCAAATTAATATGCATATTCAGGACAAGAATATGTTTATGTGATGTGAATAATAACCCTGCTTTGTTATAGACCGACAGCAACTAAAATAGCAAAAAATAACTAAATGACATCTATAATGAAACCTACATGTATATATAAGGCTTCAATAGAAGGAAAGGCAATTGTCTATGCAATATGTCAAGCTCTACTCTTTAATGTGTCTATAAAAGTAGTGAATAAATTAAGCAGAAATATCTTGTTCATTGTGTCTGTGATAATCATTCATGTACATGTACATCACATCACTGCATGTACAAAAATGTACCACATCTATTTTATATAGATCTGTCATATGCATTTAATACACAATTCTGAAAATAAAAAAATAAAAACTATAGGCCATGCAACATGTACTACAAGTATACAACAGGGTTTATACTTGGTAGAGGCACATGAAATGTGATTGAATTTAATGAAATAGTTTTTGTGTCACCTGAGACCATTGTTGCAAAATGTGACACTTAGGGATTACAATCAGCATAATTGTGCAGCAGCATAAACTATTTGAATAAAGTTTGATATTTCAGAAGATAGATGACCTGGATGTTTTATACCTTGTACACAGATACATTTTTGTGTACCTTATATGTGTAGTCACTAAGTTTCTGTCCAACAAATGTCCATTGTCCTTGACCTAATTTTTATGGTTCAGTGACTGCTTGATTAAAAATTATGCTTTTTTTCTCATTTGAAATTTTCACTTTACAAATGTATTATCTCAGATTCTATAAGCAATATTTGGTGTATAGAATAATTGTTAGATGTACATGTGCATTTTGGACTAGCAGTTTTTATCGAACCTTGACCTCTTTTTCATGGTTCATTCTTTAGTAGTTGTGGTTAAGTCTATTTCTCAAACTAGCAATAAGGCCTCTACATTTGGTGTATGGAATGATTTTAAGGTGAACATGTCCAACACAGGCATTTTTTTCTGACCTTGACCTTTTTCATGATTTATTATTTGTGATTTTGGTCTATTTTGCAGACACTTTGAAGCAATAGGGCCACTATATTCTGCATATGACTTCTGCAGCCCTTCTATGTCAAGTATATATTGATCTTAAAAAATGACAGGTTATTGATAATTTAGTTTATTGCTTTCAAATTTAAAAATTTGATTAAAAGGTAAAAAAAGCTAGAATTTTCATTTTGGACTAAGGGAGCTACCATTTGATTTTTATGGGGGGGTGGGGGCTAGGATGAAAAATTTTGTCCTGCATTTTTTTTAGTTGTAATATCTGTCCTGCCTCTTTATTTTTCACTCTATTCGGTCCTGCCTTTTTTTTAAGTTTATCCTGATTTTTTTTTTTTACCTAAATTGTCATCCTGAGGCCATCAAAAAGAATATGTTTGTTTGCCCTAACCCTATCTACCAATATAATAGCTGCCTACTCAAAATCTTTTATTGTCCTGATGTGAAAAAGTTTTTTTTTTAATCAGATAGGCATGAAGACTAAAAATCATCTGACACTTCAATTACTCTTTAGAGAAAAAAAAGAAAATGCCTACCTACCTACCCACTGTCTCTACCTTTGGGTAGGGTTTGGGCAAACCAAAATATTTTTAAGTGTGGCTTGACTTTTTTTTTGCAAGTGTCTCATCCTGCCTTTTTTTTACTCAAAACTCCTGTCCTGCCTATTTTTTTCAAATTTCATCCTAGCCCCCCCCTAAAAGTCAAATGGAAGCTCCCTATATAACTTTTTTCAAATTAACTTGGATTTTAATAAAACTCTACAGCTATCTCAATCATATATTGATCTTACAAAATGCAAGGTTATTTGGAAGTCAGGTTTATTGGTAACTGTAAATGTAAGAAATTATTTAAAAGGTAAAAAAGCAAGAATTTTCAGTTCGAGCTAAATTCGCAGCTATCTAAATCATATATTGATATTACAAAATGCCTGGTTATTAGTCCCCTACCGTCAAAGTCGAAGGGGACTTTAGGTTTGCACTCCGTCCGTCTGTCTGTCTGTCCATCCATCAGTCTGGCAAATCAGTTTTCCACACTTTTCTTCTTTGTGCTTGAAGATATTGATTTGGTTTTTGGTGTATTGTTTTATCATGACAAGTTACAGATCAAGTTCGAATTTTATTTATCAATTATTATGTCAATGATAGACTAGGATTGGTTTTTTGTACATGTATATATGTATCTGCTACAGCATGGGAATTGTATAGGAAATACACATGTATTTAAATATATAGCCTACTACCTAAGATTTTTTTTCTTACTAGATACAAAATAAAAGAGCCCCCACCCTGACAGTTCACAAAAATTCGTACAGTAAGGCACCTCTCTAGTAGACTCGACCAACTGAGCTAAAAAAAACTTCACCAGAGCAGCTAATAGAGGACAGTTTTTTTTTTCTTGTATGCAAGCCGAGGGGGGTGCTTGTGGCGCTAAACATATATATGTATGGTTTATCAATGCTTACTTTTTACATGTCCCATTCAAACTATGCATAGTTTGCACCCCCTTATCAAAATCCTTGATCCACGTCTGGCAGAGGGAAGCAGTCAGGGGCGGATCCAGCCATTTATAAAAGGGGGGAGGGGTTCCTAACCCAGGATAAAGAGGGGGGGTTCCAACTATATGTCCCCATTCAAATGCATTGATCGTCAAAAAAAAGGGAGGTTCCAACCCCCGGAAGCCACCCCCCCCTGGATCCGCCACTGGCAGTGCTATAGTGTACAGTTTAACAGTGTTTACTGTACTCTTTAATTTCCACGATTACGATCCGACCTCAAGTCATAAAGCATATGAGGCACATCTGAAAACTTTGACAAACGTCACATATTTCAAATATTCATGGCTATAGTTACAATATGACGACGAAAGAGATTTAAAAACTATTTCCAAACGATTAACAATCGAAGCGATAAATTTTAAGTCCCATTGCTTTTATTTTTGGATACCCTCGGGACCTTTCAATGAACCTCATTCAAGTAAATATGTTCCGCGTGCGCTGTTCAGATTGGTTAACTAGAATTCTGATTGGTTGAAAAAGTCACATGCAAAATCCTTCAGAAGTGAAACCTTATACGGGTAGTTGTTAGATCTTCGTATGTAGTATAACGTAGTATAACGAAATCCGAGATCTATATTTTAATTAGATTGTTAACATACATGCTGCTTGCTCTATTAATGGGGCTACATAGTTGTGTATCTTCTCCTTTAAAATAGGCAATAACATCAAGATAAATACTTATAAACTCAATAGAACAAGAAAGGTACTGTTGAACACCTCTCTTTGCAATAAGTTACTTCATTTTCAAAATGACACAAAATAACTATTGACGAGACGATGTAAGTCCCCGACTTGGGGTATATTTAAGAAATGACTGTAATATTTTTTTCTGTCTATGAAAAAATAACATCAAAAATGACCTGCAGACTGAATAATCCGCGTAGTGGGTTATTTAAAATTTCAATTTATTCACAACTTGTATAGTCAATGGAAAATCTAGAGCTTGATATATTGCTAAGACACATGTTTATTGGTGAAGACTGTATGTTGATCTCTGGATTGCTTTGACTACTTTTGTCTTTGGGTTGCTGTCAAATTATTGTCCATCCTCATCTACTTATATTCAAATGCATTATACCCTTTGAAAATAAACACGAGCATGGTATGACAGTAATAATCCAATAAAGTAATTCTTCATTACTGTGTAAAAACGATTTCGAGACATTAACCTTTCCTAGTTTAATACGGTAACAATCTAATTAATAAAAAAAGCAAACTGAAGGGAAAACTTTGCATCAAAATGTTAAGCAATCCATACTTACATAGCCACCAATATCGGAATAGAATTTAATAGCTTCCGGTACAACGCAGAAGACACTTGTATCACGTGTGCCCTGTGTATGGAACATATTGTGAAACCCCTCATAATGACGAAATGATGTTACGAGCGGTTTAACCCAATCCTTGTGAATTTTCTTCATATTGAGGAATGCACATCCTCGTGGGCAATAAAACCATTTATGGAGATTTCCTATAAAAAAAAAGATGAAGAGCTCATTTTAATTAGTCTTTTTTATCATTTTTTTTTTTACTTTAACCTTCAATTTCGTACTTCTGTCTTTGTTGTTACATTTTGTAGTATATGATCGTTCTTTGTGTGATAAGTTTGCCCTATAAGGTTTTGCATTCTATGTTAGGACAATCTATTTTTTACAATTTTCAATATTATTTCAAATTTAAAAATTATAGTTTTTACACCCTCCTTTTTGAAAACTGATGTCTGATGGATATTATAACTTTCATCATTCTTATTCAACTAACATTTATTGTACCAAATTAAATATCACTTAAAATTCTTGATCATGTGAACAAATAGGGTGCTGGGATTTTTTTTAATAATTCGATTTTTTAAGTTCAATAATGCACATGTTCTTAATAAAAAAACAAGTATCAGTAAAACAATGTTAATGTTATTTTACACAAGACAGTTGTGATTTGGTTTCGCCAACTTCCCTATTGTGTAAATCAAAATTCCTGGTTTTTTTTGTGTTTTTTTTTTTTTAATTCAACCATTCAGGAAATTAAAGAAAACATCATTGGATTTTTCGTATCTACTTCTAAATAAAACTTTATTATTTACCTGTATAAAAGTCAGCGTTAAGCTCTCGAAGATTCAGTGGAATTTGCCCTAGTGCATGAGCACCGTCTATCAGACTGAGAACTCCATATTCCTTGCAAAGTGGAATCAATTTCTCTATTGGCATTCTTACAGAAAGAGGACTTGAAATATGTTCTATCTCAGTATGAAACAAATAGAAAAATGTCAAATATTGTAATCACCAAGGTAATTTAAAATACTTGAACTAAAAATTCATTCAATACATTAGATAGATGGATGACTGGATCGGTGTTTAACGTCCAGTGGCAAATATCAAATGCATATTAGAAACATAATAATGTCATATGACGACATGTGTCTATATTGTTGAAGAATGTGAGATAAGTTGATCACTTCAGGATTAATTAATTGTTATTTGCTTCTTTGGGTTGATGTCTCATTGACTAAACTATACTCAACATCTCTGTTCATTCATAATTATCCGTTTTCTTATTTATATACATATATCGTTTTTAACCATGTGAAATATTTATGAGAAGACATCTTTTGTATCTTCTCTTCGTCTTAAACTAAATTGTATTTGTTGAAGCAATACAGAAATTATCCTATGATGTTCTTACCTATTATAGCAATTCTTACATTTTTGTTCTTGCTGAAATAACTTCTAAAAGCTTCAATAACGTCGTCCTCGCTTTTAATAGGGAACTCAAATGAAAGAGCATATGTTTTGACACCTGCAAATGAAATTATTTACTATGTATTTAATTACAATTGGATAATACTAAGAGTATTCAAATAACACAGAGCTGAGAAGGTGATAGAGCAGATTATTACCCCGAGAAAAAATTGTCAACCGAGGTGAAGCTAAGTTTCACAATGTTTTTTCGAAGGGTAACAATCTGCTCTATCATCCTCTAAGCCTCTTCTTCTTAAAGTTTCTAGCGATCCTTCATTTATTGAAGATTATTCGTAGGGCGTCGACTATAAAATTTGATTTATAATTAACAAGATAACCAGAAAAAAGAAACAAAATCAAAAATCAAAATAATATATGTACATTTGAAAAATAACATTTAGATAAAACTATATACATTTGATAACAATAATAGTTAAGGGTTGAACATAGGGATTAGAGCAGATTATGAGATCATATTCTTGAATCCCTGTACTGTACTGCATGAAACTATGTGTTGTGGCAACTGATTCTAATCTATAACTGTACGCGGATAAAATGAATATTTATAACTGTCTTTAGATAGAAATAAGAAGATGTGGTATGAGTGCCAATGAGACAACTCTCCATTCAAGTCACAATGTGTAAAAAGTAAACAATTTTAGGTCAAAGTACGGCCTTCAACACGGAGCCTTGGCTCACACCGAACAGCAAGCTATAAAGGGCCCCAAAATGACTAGTGTAAAACAATTCAAATAGGAAAACCAACTGTCTAATCTATATAAATAACGAGAAACGAGAAACACTTATGAACCACATCAACAAACGACAATCACTGAACAACAAGCTCCTGACTTAGGACAGGTGTAAACAAATGCAGCGGGTTTAAACGTTTTAACAGGCGCCAACCTTCACCCTAAACTGAAACAGTAGTGTAATATTACAACATAGAAAGACACACTATAAAATATCAATTGAAATGGCTTAGACATATTAACAAAAACAAGTAAACATACACTGAACGAATAAATTTGATCTATGACACAATATATAAATACAATATTAATAACAAAACGGGACGTAAAACAATGTCAAAAAGACAACTCTAATCAGGGACAAAATGGCGTTAAATAAAATAACGTACACAAATTACTATAAAAAACGAGAAACCAGAAACGCTTTTTTTAATAGTTTTGTTACACCAGTAAGAAAGCCAATGTTACTCACGGAGCCGCGATTAAAGAACGATTCAAATTATGTCGATCGACTGACGTGTGCATCATCTCACCAAAATTAAGCTTGTTCTAGGGTCTTTTGTTTTGATTTGTTATTCTAATTAATAAAATACTTTCGTTTTGACCCTATCGGCAGCAATAAATTTAAACACTAAAGTCTTGCAATTTTGTTTAGTAAGAGTAGTAACGACTATAAAACGTTTCGTAGTTTTTTAATAAGATAAATAAATAAATATGTGAAAGAACACTAAAAAAATGCGAAAACCATGACACTCAACGGAGACAACCTAATCTACGAAAAACAGCAGCTTAGCAAATATTTACGAATTTTACGTAATGTTTCTTTAAGCGAAAGATTGAAGTTAGCTTTCTTTTATTTTTGTTCTATCTTATCTCAATGTGTATGTTCTTAGACCGTGCAACAAATACTTTACCTTTACATTCTGAATGTTAAACAAGCTCTTCACGCGTGTATTGTATTGCACATGTGTATGATGTTTGATCGTGTAACGAATACTTTACCTTTACATTCTGAATGTTTAACAAGCTCTTCACACGTGTATTGTATTGCACATGTGTATGATCTTTGATCGTGTAACGAATACTATACCTTTACATTCTGAATGTTTAACAAGCTCTTCACGCGTGTATTGTATTGCGCATGTGTATGATGTTTGATCGTGTAACGAGTACTATACCTTTACATTCTGAATGTTTAACAAGCTCTTCACACGTGTATTGTATTGCACATGTGTATAATGTTTGATCGTGTAACGAATACTATACCTTTACATTCTGAATGTTTAACAAGCTCTTCACACGTGTATTGTATTGCACATGTGTATGATGTTTGATCGTGTAACAAATACTTTAGCTTTACATTCTGAATGTTTAACAAGCTCTTCACACGTGTATTGTATTGCACATGTGTATGCTCTTTGATCGTGTAACGAATACTATACCTTTACATTCTGAATGTTTAACAAGCTCTTCACACGTGTATTGTATTGCACTTGTGTATGATCTTTGATCGTGTAACAAATACTTTAGCTTTACATTCTGAATGTTTAACAAGCTCTTCTCACGTGTATTGTATTGCACGGTACGCCATATCAGTTTACACAATAATGTCATCTGGTTTCAGTCTTAACGACTTCAGAACAGTGTTGACACCTAATTAAAAAAAATATGCTGTCCTTAAAATGATCAATGCTTTCATTCCTTATGTGTAATCTTGTATATATTAAAACACGTGTAAAAGAGCATTGCATAAGATAATGTATTCCTCTACTATTTCTAAAGTTGTTGTGAATTGAGATGATCGTTTTTTTTTTTACATAATGAAATCTTAAAATATCAGCTGCAAGTCACGAAAGCTTCAAATTGTGTGTAACGACTGTTATTTAACGATATCTATATGGATATATAAATTCCGATGATATGTGTCCGACATCAGGAACCTCATCAGTGATTGCCTTTTGTCCTTTTTTTATTTTGAAACATTTGGTGTTGAAGGCAGTTTTGTTTATACCCTTACCGTTGAATTTATTCTCGACTCTTATTTTTGACTCTGCCCTTAAATAAATTGTATTGACACACGTTAATTTAAAACTACTGTTTGTAAAACCTCTAGAAGTCTGATGGATTTAATGTTGTGTCGTTGGCTAGCTGTCTCTTCTTTAGTGCTTTTTCATTGAAGTCCTCATGCATCAATTCACTTTCTAATCATAGAATACATTTTGTTATTTAATCAGTGTCTTTGTGCTACCTTTGATATATATATGTTATCGGATTTTCTACATCTTGATATCGTAAAATATCATCATCGAACGACAATGTGAACCTTTATTTTTTGTAAAGTGAAAAACAGAAAACATTGAAATCTTTCACAGGAATTCAAATGAAGTCAAACAAATAATGGAGGGATAAAATAAAGAGAAAAACGAGTCTTTCCTATAGAATAAGAACTTGTTCAAAAGGATATACATGTATGTGCATATGTACCTGTAGTTGTGTTCTGTACAAAAACAAAATCTTCTGCATCTGCTTTGACGAATCCAGCTAATGCCGTTGTCGCCTCTCTAAGTTTCATGAACTCTGTTTTATTACCCCACAAATCAGGTAAATCATACATTTCATCCATAAGCCTGAAACTCGATAAAAACGTATGGTCATGTGTACCCTTAAAGTGATTCAAACTAAACTAGAGATTCCAAGAACCCGATAAAAGTTACTCATGGATGTGTTATTTACGGAAGCCATAAAGACACACTTAAAAAATGAAATTTATCCCAGATCTCTGATTTCCAAATCCGGGATCTTGGTTTCCCAATTCGTGGTCTCTGATTATCAATTCATGATCTCGGTTTCCCAATCTGTGGTCTCGGTTTCTGGGTTTTCCAATCTGTGGTCTCGGATTATCAATCCGTGATCTCGGTTTCCCAATCTGTGGTCCCGATTTTCCAATATGTGGTCTCGGATGATCAATCCGTGATCTCAATTTCCCACTCCGTGATTTTGGGTTCTCAATCCTTAATCTCGGATATCCAATTCGTGATTTCGGATCAATAATATATAGTCTCAGATTTGGAAACTGTGATCTCGGATTAATAATCCTTGATCTCGGTTTCCAATCCGTGATCTCAAGATCTGGCTTGTTAATCTGAGATCACGGATAGGAAACCAAGTTCACGGATTATTAACGTTTTTTTTTTCTTTCAATTTCATCTTTCATGAAAACCCAGGATTCCATTCATGTACATCATAGTGAAATCAACTTAGTAATTTTGACAACATGGTCTATGGAAGTGTACACCAAGGAAAAAAAATTATAATGGATCAATCACATTCAGATATTTGTAGATGTGCAAATTATTATGATAATGAAGTATTCCATATTTTGTAATTCGTGGACAGAAAGTATTTAACAAGCTTAAATTTTTGCTAATTTCAGGCCAAAGAAACTCTGTAAAAAGTCACCTCCTTTGAGCATCCTGAACTTGTTTCGGCACAGCACCAAATGCTCCATGGTTCACAAATGTTATACCTTCTTTTAAAGTAAAGGCTTTTTCACGCATTTCCTTCCCAAATGAAAGATTCATTTTCCTGTAAAGAGGAAATGTTTATGTTTTACAATCGATCCAGTAGATAATAATTCAATTGTA
The DNA here is from genome assembly GCF_021869535.1 of Mytilus californianus. Taxonomy (NCBI): domain Eukaryota; kingdom Metazoa; phylum Mollusca; class Bivalvia; order Mytilida; family Mytilidae; genus Mytilus; species Mytilus californianus. The sequence continues at coordinate 49,118,617 of NW_026262679.1, read as the reverse complement.
CTTTATATGTTAACAAACGAAAGGAACTGAATAGACCAGATACAAGTTAAATTAATATCAGATAATTATAAGTTTATTTGTTTGTGTATTGCAAATATTCAAGGTTACTTTAGTGTATTGCGCATTGTGTAAGAACGTTACAAATATGGGCAAACACCATTTCCCAAAAAATAGTTTACCCACATTAATATCTTCACAGTAGGTATAGTGTCCGGCTGGGATAGTGTTTTTCGAGTGATTTGTGCGGGTTTTATCGAGTGTATTCACTTTTTTTCTAGTGAATATGATCAAAAATGTAAACAAACAGACTTGCTTTCTGGTAAGACGTAAAAAAAAAAGATGCTAGAACCTTATATACAAGATCAAAGAAGGTAAATAAGTATTTGTGATAAAAAGATGTTATCAACCCTTGCTACATTATTTTGTTTTAGAAACGTTTAATTTAGCCTTACTATGCTTAATTCCAAAATATAGATTAAAGCCATTTTTATGCACATACCAATGCAAATGTCAACGGAAATGCATACATGGAATCTATATATACTTAGACATACAGACACATTACAAACATTCTTGTGTTTGCATTGAAAAGACATTTTGGAGAGTAAATTCATTTTTATATGTCCGTTTTTTTTAGAGCAGTCCATGTTTTTTCGAGTGCGTCCTTGTTTTACCGAGTGAAAAAAAAATCCTATGGCTTAAAATGCAATATGTCAGTGCATTTACATTTAATATCAATCGAAAGGTTCAAATAATAAAGTACTGTTTAAGGCACGAAACAATGCATTAAACCAGTTTGATAATGTTGTGACGATGCGCACGATGTTGGTACGAATTCCAGTTGGCTATAGACTATCATAAAGATAAATGCGTAGACTGGTTAGCTCGATAAAAATTTAGTGATTTTTGGTTGATATGAGTTAAATAGGCTTAAAAATAAAGTAAAATAGGAACCGAAATTTAAAAGACCAAAAAAAAACAAAACTTAATTATCTCATGTTTACCCAAAAACGTAAGGTGCAACGTTACATTTTGTGTAAAAAAAATCAAGGTTCCGTGTCTTTCATTTCGTATTTTTTCTCCGATCATCGTAAAACTTGACAAAAATATTGCTTTTGTTATAGTTATTTGCATGTTAAAGCAAAATCAATATCACTGAAACCGTCAACCGGAAAATTTCATGTTTGAAAACGGTCTGAAAAATGTCCAAGTATATTCAAGGTAAGCATATATCGGGTTTGTGTATTTATATCGTGACATTGAACTAGCTGAGAGGGAAAATATTTATACTTTAAAAAGTTTATTTACTTTATTCCTAGTTCATTATATTTTCTTGCCGGAAACATGAAAAATGTCCAAGCATATTTTATTATTTCAAAAGGATCGTATTAAAGCTTACTTATTTTTTATTTCGTTGTTTATTAAATACATTGGACAAGACCCCGAGTTTATCATCAGCACAATAGTCAGTACTTCGGTACTGACATGATTTATAACAAACCTTTCCAAAATAGGTTCTCTTCCGACCGACAGTAAAACCCTTGCCAAAGTGGGGCGTCCGTTTGGCTGTGCGGGATGTTCAAGTACGTAGCCACGTCCAGTCAGTATGGGGTGTGTAGAAAGAGTGCCACGCTAACTGCACTTTAAGGACCCTTACAAGAGCTCTTTGAGGGATCCGTAGGTGGTCGGTTGCAAGGCAAAATTTCTGTTCGTATCCAATATACCCTCATTTTCAGTGACAGTCAATTTCCCGATCTTCATTCCGAAAGTCTTCTGTTATAGGACCTACCTATTGGTTTGATTATTTTAAATTTGTTCTCGTTCTGAACATGCAATATTTGCCACTGGACGTTAAGCTACCAACAGTCAATTATATAAAATCATCCGTTTATCAATTTAAAAATTATAAAGAAACCAAGGTTTTAACTACTACAGGAAAAGTTCACCTAAGATTGTTTTGGCTATTTTTTTAGATTCTTTTGGTCATATAGCTCTTCAAATGTTTCGGTTCTTATACATCATTGGGGGGGGGGGGGGGGGCTCTTTTAGTAGAATATTTGGGTTTATATCGAATTTTTCTGATTTTTTAACTTCTTTTCCTTTGTTTTCTTGCTCCTATGTTTTTTCGTCATTATAATATATGGATCCTTTAAAAAAAAATGTCGAATTTTCAGTTCACAAAGGAAAATACAGTTGTAAGTGTTTAAATGAATTCAAAGTTTGTAGGATTATGAGTCAGAACATCAATAATAAACACGATTAAGATCTATTTTGATAAGATTAAAACATATTTAAGTCAGATTTTTGCGTACTTTTGAAGTACTGAACATCGGATGACTGCAAGTTCTTGTGGATGGTCACAAAGCACCGTTGTCTCAGAAAAACAAATCACATCTCTATTCCTGAAAGTGAGGTTAATGTACAGATATATTTTTTTTCTGAGACAAGTTCGTGCGTGGATGACAAATAAATGTCAGGGAGTTCAACCTCATCGTAATAACTATTATATTGTAGTGATACAAATCAGTATACTCTGGTTTGTTGTTATATATTATATTCATATTTGTATATTACAGTTACATGTATATATAATTTTCATCCATTTGTCTATCATTCTATGTATTCTACTATAAGTAATAGTGCAGTGCAAGTGCATGGTGGGCACTCTTCTGTATTAATTCAATTTTTCTAATAGATTGGATTTGAGTAGGCATTCATATTTTCCCGCCAAACGTTCAATCTCCCATGCAGAGTTATCGGTCCTTGAGAGAGAGCAAAGACCGATAACTCTGCATGGGAGATTGCAAACATTCTTGAGATATTCTTCCGCATGCGTTAACACACTTTTTCTGTACGTGTGCATAGATATTATAGATTTTTTACTTAAATATATATTTTCTAATGATAAAACCTTTTCATATTATTAATTTATGTTCTTAAAAAAATATTTTTAGGAGTATCCATTGAAAAAATGAATTTATAACAAGCGATATGAATGTTATTTTGCACTCGATAATGTCCGCGTAGTTATCATGTTTATAGATCGGTTACAATCCCAACACGAAAGTTACGTAATGGAAATCTAGGCGACAGCAATACACCGGAATGCCCTCACGGTCATCCGATGTAAGGACTACCATTGAAAAAATGAATTTATAACAAGCGATATGAATGTTATTTTGCACTCGATAATGTCCGCGTAGTTATCATGTTCATAGATCGGTTACAATCCCAACACGAAAGTTACGTAATGGAAATCTAGGCGACAGCAATACACCGGAATGCCCTCACGGTCATCCGATGTAAAAATCACAGCTTCTTTATTATTCTATGTAACTTTTTTTCTACAAACTAAATTCAATCGGCGTACATGAAATGCATGTCTATCCTGTTACCGCTACTAAATCAACCGTTAAATTGTTTCTCCTTATGAATATGGAACTATTCAGTGATGATTTCAAAAGCACAAAACATACTAAAAATTTAACACAGCATGATTCTTGCATAACAGTGTAGAGAAAAGTAAATTCAAGACATTTAGTGAAAAAAAATTAGTGGGTACCCTTTTGTCATGTCTATGCTGTTACCAACTTATTTATTAATTACTAGTACACCAGTATTATACTTGTAAAAAGTGCAATTACGTGTTGGAAACCAAACTCACAGCAGAAAAACAGTATCACTTCATCAAAGAGAGTAGTTATTTCACAACTGCATTCATAAATGAAGAAATATGTCTATCCTGTTATGTCTATCCTGTTACTATGGTTACTGTGGTTACAGTAACAGGACAGACAATATTTGCCAGAAACGTCTTTAAAAAGTTTATACTGAATTACATATAGTTTTACACATAATGAAATGTTTGGTTGTTTGAACTCATTTAAAGGTTACAACGTCTTAATCTTCGTAATTTAGCATATACAGATGCAATACTGCTATCGATAACAGGATAGACAACAAGGATAACAGGATAGAACTTAATATGATGATATATAGTTAACGTACGTTCCTGTTCACAAAAAAAAAGACAAAAGTAAACCAGCATGCGAGGGAATTACTTGATGTTGGGTTTAATAGAAAGAGAAAAAACATGCTGAACATTATGAATTGCCATCTTAGACTTGCATTGCTGGTGGTTATTTTTATAACCTTTGAAAATCAATTTTTACAGGTATTTTTCCGTACAAAATAGAAGATTGACAAATAATCTGTCATTACACAGAATGAAAATATATAGAGGTTTTTACTACCTATCAAAAATGTTTCAATATATTATTAAATGACATTATCAAGATTGAATTTTTTTATATGTTGTTCCATAAGTACTGTTTGTTTTGATTTGCTTATGAAGAGGGTTGTTTGAATGAGTAACTTTATTTCAATTTTGCAATTTCAAAATTCGACATTTTTTGAAAATGACCCATATATAAATTGATATTAATCATAAAATATTATTGGCTGTAAAAACAAAGGTAGCATGAAATGAAATTGAAAAGATTATGAGTCCCTGTACTCGGTTCTAAAGACCGTTTTAAAAAGGACCCAGTGATTTCTTATATACCGTAATACTGCTTGGTTATGATCAATGTTTTCAGAAAAGAAATTAAGCATTAAATTGAAAAGGGATAAATCTGATCAACATAGTAATTTGGTCTTTGTGACTTATTAAGAATATATAATATTGTCATTCGCTAAATTACAGTCACAAACTACAAAAAGTCAGTTTTTAAGACCAAGAAAGTTTTCATTCTTATTCACATTTTCTTCAAAAAACCACCCGGACCGTTTGTTGAATAACCCGGACGTTTTAAATGTTGCTCTTGAAAAAACACGGACAATAAAAAACATTGAATTGTAAGTGAACTACAAAGAAATTGTGCGTCGTTTGTGCTCAAAACATGTATGGCATTCAGAATAAGATGAACTGTCACGAATAAAACTATTATACTCGCGAAATAGCACTGAATCGATCTGATCGCATGATATATCTCTCGAAAAAACCTGATGTACACTCGAAAAAATTGGACCGATTCACTCGAAAAAACACGATATCAACCGGACAATATACCTACCGTGATCTTTGTATTAGATATCTTCTGTCAAAATATCATTTTTGGCAAGACCTTGGTTCATTTCTAATTTCAACCACATATTTTCAAAATGAGGCTTTTTTGGCAGTTATGGCAATTTTGCATTTGCAACAAGAAGTCATTAAGCATAAATGCAAGGCACAATTTAAAAATATGAATATTGATATCGGACAGACTAAAGTTTTGTGCACATCTGAAGGATGCTATTCGGTAGATATATTATAGCTGAAGAATTTCCAATTCAAGGGGCCAATAAGTGGCCTTATCATACGTTATTTTGATACTGAAATATCAACACAATATCATAGCAAGATATGTTGAAAGGTCTGAATAAAAGATATGTACAATGTCACCCTACTGGACAGCTATCGATTGATGGTTATTTGCTAAACGTCCAGTGACAAATTATAACAGAATGCCATACAGAATATGTACATGCTTCTATATAATCTAGGTTTTTTTTTCAGAAATAAATGTGTAAATTATTAACAAAAATAGAATAGAGAAAGGAAACGGGGAATGTGTCAAAGAGACAAAACAGGACTATAGAAAGTCCTTATATTTGACCATTTAGTGTGTCTATATAAAATACAATATATGAAGTTATAAATAAAATATTCACCCGTGTTGTCAGTTGTGATAAGTTAATTCAAATTTTCAAATCACAAATCATTTTTTAAAGCAAAAAAAAAAAATAACAAAAAGAGATAATGATAGAATTCAAATACAATGGAGCTCACACTCATTTTGCTGAAGGCCGTACATTGTCATATAGTTGTTTATATCCACGTCAATTTCGTGTCAGGTGGATAGTTGTGTCAATTGCAATCATACCATTCATACCACATCTCTTTATTTTGATACTGAAATATCAACACAATATCATAGCAAGATATGTTGAAAGGTCTGAATAAAAGATATGTACAATGTCACCCTACTGGACAGCTATCGATTGATGGTTATTTGCTAAACGTCCAGTGACAAATTATAACAGAATGCCATACAGAATATGTACATGCTTCTATATAATCTAGGTTTTTTTTTCAGAAATAAATGTGTAAATTATTAACAAAAATAGAATAGAGAAAGGAAACGGGGAATGTGTCAAAGAGACAAAACAGGACCAAAGAGCAAAAAACAGCCCAAGGCCACCAATGGGTTTCAAGAGGGTGTGGATGGGGGTTTATAGAAAAGAGAATAATGGGCAAAAAATATAAAGAATAGAGATAAATGGACCAAAAAATAAATAATAGAGAATAATGGGGTGCTAAAATATAAAGAATAGAGAATAATGGACAAAAAGTATAAAGAATAGAGAAAAATGGCCTAAAAAATTAAAGAATATAGAAATGAAGGACCCCATCTAGACCCTCTTTCAAGTATCGTTTGAAACGAATAGAAAGTCCTTATATTTGACCATTTAGTGTGTCTATATAAAATACAATATATGAAGTTATAAATAAAATATTCACCCGTGTTGTCAGTTGTGATAAGTTGCCATGCATTTATTTAGTTTTTGTCAAACACATTTTAAAGTAACAAAATCATATACTTAATTTTCAGTCTGTTTTTAACCAACATGTCGAAAAAGGTTACCTTCCAGTTGATATATAGAGCAAACTGTGTAGAATTGCCTTGAACTTTTAAACTACCTTGAGTTTACTATGGCTAACTTTATTATCTAGAACAAATCTTTATCACATATATGCAAAAAAAGTCATTTCGTCCCATACCCATTTCGTACCATCTATTTCTAACACAAATACATTTCGTACCATAACCATTTCATATTATGATCATTTGTTTGGTACTATATTACAGACTTAGATGTATGCATGTCATTACATATCATACGGAAGACTTAAATGTGCATGTATACCCATTTATACCATATAAACGATTTTATATGTACATGTAAATGTATGCTTTTGTACCATTTGACCGCCTCATTGTATGCAATTTCGTATCAACCGATGTTTTACGCATTTCTTACGTTATATTTGTAAAAAAAAAGGGAACCCGCATGCTTTTTCGTGACACATCACAAACTACAGTTATGACATTTGGAGAATCATCTGAACCCCAAGGGTTGCTGTCAACTTGACTAGGCAAAATAAATATGGTCATCCTTGGACTTCCCCAGTTCCGACAGTAAAACCCTTGCAAGTGGGGCGTCTTGTTGGTTGTATTGGATGTAAAATACGCATGCACGTCCAGTAAGAATTGTGACGTTAAATCTGTTGTCTCGTGTAGAGAGAATGTCACGCTCTCTCCACGTACAAGAATATTCAGGGGTTCAAATTTACTTTAGGCAATGGAAGGTCCAGGACCTTTGACCAAAAAGACAGAAAGGTCCTCCTTTATTCTTAGAAGGTCCAATTTAAATTGAACTTGAATTTTCAAATTTAATTTATAAAAACAGATAATGCTTACCCTTCGAAAGCACTCATCAGGTCTTACTGTTTATGAGTATAGTATTTAAAAACCCAAAAGGAACCATGCATGCAAAGTTTTAGCAAAGTAGGCAACTAATCTAGGTATGATCTTTGTTTAATTAAATGACTTTGTGTTGTTTGTGAACATGTGAGTCTACTGTTTTTCATATTATATGTTAAATCTTTACATTAATTAATAATGCATTTCACTCAGTAAAATATAATTTTGTAACATAAACAACAAGTAAATAAAGTTTATAAACTGATTTTCTTTAATTCATTCTCAAATAAATCAAAGCATCTAGTATTGTAACTATGAAGATAGATAAATGATAATAACATTGATCCATTGTCATTATATGGCCATTTGAAGTTCTTATATATGATTATTTAAAACTGAATTAGTTATTTTAATTTATTTTCCAGACACGGACAGTTCAAATCCTTCCTCTGTTTCAATTTTATTCTCTTTAATTTGTGCCCACTGCACTGAGGGGTTCTTGTGCTATTTTCAAACCAATATATTATACTGGGTAAAGGTTCAAATTCTTGAATAGAAGGGTCTTCATTCATGATATACAGCTGATTTTGCAGAGATTCATGTGTTAATCTAGTTCTAAGTTTACTTTTCAATGTATCCTTTAAGGAGAAACCCCTCTCACAGCCGCTAGTAGATGGTGAAATAGTAAATAACCAATAATTTACCTTCTCAATAGCTGAAAGTGTTTCACTTTCAACTAAAGTAGGACAAGCACCATGCAAGTACTGCACCCTCATTTTTCCTTGTGGCAGCTTTGTTTTGTAATAGAATACTGTACATATTTAACAATGGATTTGCCCTTAATCTGCTTAAATAAAGTTTCAGTTCTGTCCATTCAGATTTAATTTGCTCCTTTTCATTATCAGAAAATATTTCACTAAACTCAGGTTGATTTACCAATTCTTCTAACTGGTCATTACCAAATTCAGCAAGTTCAAATCCCCCAGCCAAGAGGCCACGGATGAAAATTAAATATCTACATTAGTGAGAGGGGTTTTTCATTCAAAGACTAGAATCTTGATTCAATATATTTGATGGTACCATCAATTAATGCATGGAGATCTTTATCAGATTTCATGTCAACAGAATGGACATTTCTTGTACTTATTTTTATTTCCCCAAATGTTTTGTTTGTAACATAAAATTTTTCTTCAAATTGTTTACAATATTTACCAATTCGATGTTTTAATTGAATAAGATGGATGACTGCTGCTTCAATGTGATCATTAAGTTCAATAATTAAATAATCATCAAGCTGAAATGTACGAGATAGCTTGGCCACAATGGGTAAGTAGTCCATCAGGAAATGGAGAAACTTAAGAAATTTGACAGATGTAATTACAGTGTGGTACCCTTTTGCTCTATTTGCATCATCAGCACGGGATCCAGCAACAAAATCATGCTGTAGATGACTTACAACAACCTCATAATTTGAAAGTATTGCTTTTACTGTCCTTTACTTGCTTGATAACCAGCGTACTTGTTTTATATCACCAAAGTGCAAAAGAATTTGATCAAGAATCTCACTTATACCTGTAAGTTCACGTCTGCGCTTAGGAGAATAATAGTAGAACTTGAAAACTCCTTTCAATGTGGTTTCAAATGTTGACATGTGTATATATGGAATATATATAGTTTTATTCGCATCAAGTATTGCATGTTCAAGTTTGTGAGCAATACAGTGAATACCTATTGCTTGAGGTACCTCAACTTTCTTTCTTTTGAAGACACCAGATTTGTTACCACAATTTACAGAAGCTCCGTCAAAATTACCACAAATAAGTTTAGGACCTGGGGTATTATGGCGGATCTTTTCCTCATTTAGGCCCACAATTTAAAGAGCATTAAAAATTGCCTTGAAAATCCCCTCTGCTGTAGCTGATTCTTAGGATATAAGATTTATCATTTTAGTGGTAGTCATATATTGGTCAACATACCGGAGATAAGCTATTTCATGTTCAATAACAGACCTGTCAGTACTACCATCTGACAAAATAATAACAAATGGTGCTGCAAGTAAACTTGAGACAATTTGTGATCTTAATTGCTGGGATATCCATTAAGGAACTTACAATTTACTTACATCCATCAATGTTGAAATACTGTTCTCCTACATCAACCTCATTTTTATCTGAACTTCTAAAATAAATTCATAGTCAGAAAAAGGCTTCCCCTTTTTCCCAACACTATACGCTGTGTTAAATAACACCTTATACCGTTTTAATTGTTCTGGTTTTAATTGCTGCTTCAGAACACACTGATCTAACTTTGTGTCAGATAAAAACTCGACTTTGTTGTCAAACTTTGGATCCGTTTCTTTAAGCCACTGTTTTTGGCAAGATAGATGGTGAGGGGTTGTTTCAGGATTTTTTATGGGGTCAAGTTTTAAGTTTTTTGTCCCTCGAACCAGGGCACTTTCCCTTTCACTGTGTGTGGGATATTTGACACAATACATGCACGACATTAAACCAGTTGCCTCATCGAAATAAAGCCCAAGGACGATTAACCTTCCATTGGGGGCAAAAATTGCGTTCTTAAATTCTCCCTCGCCTGCTCGTCCGAATTTAAAGCATTTCTTTACTAAATTCCTTCGTATAAACAAGACAAAACTCTAATATAGGTTTGGTTGCTCACAGTAACTTGTTCTTTTCTCTTGCAAACAATGTTTAATAACATAATAATCTGATATAAATTAATAACCATCTTCAAATTGACATTTGCATACAACAAATTTATCCAACACATCATTATATTTAAATGAACTTAAACTCTAAATGATCCATATTCATAAATGTGACAATAAACAGTAAACTGTACGTTGTAGTTACTGTGAGCACAGGGGTTTGTTACTATTTGCCGTGTTTACTATCCATGGGAACCCCGAAAAAAATCATGATTTTTCGGGGTTCCCATGGATTGTAAACCCGGCAAATAGTAACAAACCCCTGTGCTGTGAGCACCTTCAATGAACTGACAGTTCAACAATTTCTTTATATAATATAACGGAACCCCACCCTTTAAACCGCCAAAGGATTTCACGTGCCTATATAACCAATATATCTAAATCCAAAATAACAATAACCCTTTTTACAACTTCTCTAATCAGTTTGAATATATACAACTATACTTAACGCAGGGAAATCCCTATAGTCAAACGAAAAGAAAAATATTCTCTTTTCCCTGTTATATTTCTGGTCTTTGGTAAGATCCTGTTTTTTTGGCCGAGTTTCATCATTCACCCCGCCCCCGATGTATCACCCGTTTCATTTGGTTTTCTGTTAGAAGAGGTCATCCTAAAATGAAAAAGACTCATACCATGCATACCGTTTACTAGTTCTGTTTGAATAATATATTCTCGAGATTCGCGGTATCTCGTACGACGACCGGTTACGTGACTACACACCAAATTATATTGTGAAGAATGTAAGCAAACTCATAAGTTTCCTTTCAGTAAAGTTAAGTATTTGAAGATTATTTTTATACTAGATTTATTTATATTATTCAAAATGCTTTTGAAATTTTTTTAACCTGCAAAATACGAAAGTCCGTCGGGTCTAGCTAACTAGCGGTGGGAAGGTCCGAATCCGAAAATGGAGGTCACGGACCTCGTACCACCGCTAATTATTTGTAACATCTCTCTGAGGTGCCAAAATTACTGCTCATATCCAATAGACAAATTTCGAGGTTTTTTTTTTATGAATGATATATTCCGGTTGACCCGAGGTCAATCGGCGTAAAAGACGACATTGGACAATAGGTTCTTACTGCGACGTAATAACAGCATTGTGACATAGGAAAATTTGATGCATGGAAAATGCACTAAGTTGAAAGTCGTTTATATATCTCCATTTTACAGTGGCAGTCTAAATTCCCTCTCTTTATCCTGGTCGGCCCACTTTGCAGAACCAATCTTAGACTATTGTATTAATTGCTAATGTTTTCTCGTTCAGAATATGTATGTAATAATTGCCACTGGACATTAAGCAAGCAACAATCAATTAACCGAATCAACTGTATATGTATTATGAGTTATTGTTAATTATCATGAAAAACTAGGGGGTTGTAATTTATATATTACTCAGTATAAAGTGTGTTGATGTGTTGTACCTGTGCGTTTAAAGAAATTTCAATAGCTTGTTTTCGCTATATTTAGGTGTATATCATATATGTAGTTCAAATTATTGGGATGAAGAACATATTACAAACTCGTAAAGTTTTTTAAACAAATGATATACTGTAAAATCAAAACTGCGATGTTTTTATTAATGCAAAAAATGCGACAATATCAGGTTCGCAATAATAAAAACTCGCTTTCATAACTTCACTCGTGCTTTTCATTCACAAAATTTTAGCAATCGCATTAATTAGATCACGCATTTTTACCAGTAGTCAGTGATTCACAATAATAAATGCACTCATTAATTTACAGTACATAGTAACAACTATGCTTGCATGGAGACTAGCATATAAGCTTACCAATATAACGTGAGGGTACCCAAACTGCATCTATTTTGACAGTTTTTTCACCTACATTTATTTATGATAAAGACGAAAGTTTCCATTCTGTGTTTATTTTGTAGATGTTTCCTTATTTACTATATAGTTCCACCAATTTAATGTTGAATCCATATTTAATCATAGAAAAATGGGTTTGAACCGACCTGCAAACGATCCATGAGTCTGTAATGAGGAGTACCCAAATTGCTTCCATGCTTAAATTCACATCCGTAAAAATCGAACAACGGATGTTTTGTTTTATTTCTCCAAATATTTAGAACAATTTGACAATAGTGACGTCAATAGTCCATGCTTACTATTCATTTTTAAGAAATTAATGCCTGTAGCATATTTTAATTGATCATTTTAAAAGTTAAATGAACTGGCAATATGGGTACTCGATGCAATTTGGGTACTGTGACGTTACGTTCTTAGACTAGACAGTTAAATGACAGTTCTCCGATTTTTTTTTGATTCATTGACAATTCATTCACAATTTTTATAGACTCGAGACGATTTAAGAAATATAAATCCTTTTGCACTAATCTTTGTGTAGGTATTTTTCTTAAATTACGTATAATTGTTTAAAGTGACATTTTTTTGTTTGTAGAGATACATAAGTGACATTTGGAGCCCAATCTTTTTTGTTCCTGAAATATTGGCGATGAAAATTTGAAAACAGTGATAATACAACATAATTGCTGTATAATATATATGCAAATAATGTTTTTTTTAAGAAAGTGATTCTTTACCATATTCTCATTGCCTAAGTTATCAATTATACGTGTTGTGAATTATTAATTGATGTTTACGTAATGTCTAGACGAAAATATTTCAGGTATTTCAGTACGAACAAGTTATGATGTAAAGTCGTCAATGTTATTGAATTATACTCAGTTCTTTTTAAACAATTAAGTTGTTTTGTTAACCTGCTGAAATTTTCCGTGCACCTTGAATGACCAAGTATCGGTTAGTCTACGAAAAGGTATAAACTATGAAATTTAGAGCGAGGGGCTTGCCCCGAGCTCTTAATTTCATAGTATATACCTTTTCATAGACTATCCAATTGAACACATATTTACAACTCAAGTAATCTTTTAATTGGTCTATTCATAGTTTATTTTGGCTGACTACTTGTATCACAGGTGTTTGTAAAACGGAGTTCATTAACGAAGTTTTATGTTTTGTAAATCTATTCACTAGTATCATAGTAAAATATGTGATTTCAAAAGGCCCTTGACTCCAGAATGAAAAGATGGTAGCTGCTGGTGTAAGTATGTATATTGATATAAAGTTGTGTTTTACTACATGTTTAAAAATAAGAAGATGTGGTATGATTGCCAATGAGACAACTCTCCACAAGAGACCACATGACATAGAAAGTAACAACTATAGGTCACCTTAAACTTCTTTACGTGTTAAGATGACAAAATAAATTGCCCAAAATCAGGCAATAATTAAATTGCAGTGGAGCTTTACATGTTTTGAAAACATTTTTTTTTTTTCAATTTCACAGTAAAACTATCTACCTTTAATAAATTTGAAACATATAGATAGTATGTCCCCATAGATAGTCTAGCGGATATGCATTAAAAAGCAACTACCAATAGATCAAAGAGTATAGGTTTTGTGTGTGTGGTTTTTTTTTATTTCAAAGTAAAAACTAAAAGATTTATCAGAATATGTATATATATATATATAGGTGGTACATTCCCTTCAGACATATCATGGTTTTTCAATTCAAAATATTTGCCACTGGACATTAAGCAACCAACAATCAATCAATCAATCAATCAATCAATTCATGACGAAATAGAGCAACTTCCTTAAGAAAGGTAAAAAAAAAATCATCAAGTTGCCTTAATTTCCCTTCACAAGGTTTCATGGTACACACGTTTTTGTGTACAAAGTAATTGCATGGATGATAAATTACCACAATTTTAAGATAGCGTTGTACTCTAATCAAGGTATTAATAAGGACCATATTTGTTACTCTTTATTTAAATGAAAGAAACTTGCAATTGTCAAAAACATTTTTTAGATCCAAAGATTTTAATAGCAGGATATTTAAAAATCTATGTGAACACTAATTACAAACTATTTAATTTAATTTGGGACACAGCATTTTATTTCAAAATAGCTAGTGGCAATTTTTGTTTTAAAATCTTGATTACGGTACAATGAAATCTTACCCTTGTGGTCATTCATGCGTAGTTACTTAGTAAACGGAAAAAGTATGTACTATGAAAATTAGAAGGCAAATTCAAGCAATTTAATTGGACGAGAAGTTGTAAATATGTGCTAAATGTAGAGCTTAGAACATACTCACCCCTTCTAGTCCAATGGAGAATCAGTTTTTTCCCTTCTAATTTTTATAGTACATGGCTTTCCATGCACTTTAAAATACTATACATGAATGACTTTTCATTGTAGATTAATTATGAAAGTGAACACTAATGAAATGTACAATCCCCTGAGGCAATTTCCATAGAAAAAGAGCTTAATGATTAAAGATGAAAGAGGATAGAATTATAAAAAACATTTTCAAACGTTTATAATGGTACTTATATGATCAAAACAAAATATATGAAAAGGGAGCAAAGGTGTAGGTAAACCAATATTCAATCTAATTTTTATACCAGATCTTAGACTCAATACTGTTTCAAAGAAAACAATGAATGTTGATGTATAAAGAATAGGAAATTTTTCGAAAAAAAAACAATACATGTACACTCATCAAAAAAAAAGTCAGCATCTGATGTTGAATGATCGTAATTTTAATATTTATTGAGTGAGTTTTATAATTATCAAAAAATAAACAAATTTCAACAAGCTGATTTAAATAACATTTTGTGGTATTTAAAAGGAAGAAATTTAAGATATATATGTATTAAATTTTACCTGAAGCAGAAAAATCTCAATTTTAGTAAAATTGAAAATAAAAAGAAAAGGAAATATAGCCAGAAGATTTTGTGGCCATTGTGTTAACCTCACTTTACATTGTCTTAATCTTCTTTTGCACCAATATTCTCTGAGTATGGAGTCCATAGCAGAGATCTATTCTGAGGCTTTCGATTTGAATTACTGTCTAAGGACTGAAGTTAATTTCTTGAGCCGGTGTTGTGCAGTCTATATTTAATTACTGCCTGGTTCTCTTTGAATATGTCGTTCCATTTGTTGTATCCTACAGAGTGTATGATGAGTTTTTTTCAGTTCAGGAATAATTTCTTGCTTTTTTTCTTTTAGAGCTAGGCACCTGAGTAAAAAGTTTTCTAAAATTTCTATATCCAGATGACACAGATTACAGTTTGTTCTTTCTTGTTCCCTTTTGAATTTCTGTTTATCACATTCTAAAAGGTGTGTACCGGTGAGTAACTAGGCTTTGTGCCTTTTTTACCTCGTATGTAACTGATGGTAAGGAGTTCCATACCGGGTGAGTCTGAAGTATTTTGAGCTCTGTTTTATTGCAGAGTTTAATAGTGGTTTTTTCTTTCATTTCGGCTTTTAGCTAACTTGTCCATTTATCGGCTATGGCTGTGTTGATTTGTTTCTTTCATTGAAAATTTGTTGGAAGGCTTTTTATCAGCTTGTGAATCGGCATTAGAGTATAACATTGTAGGATTTCTTGAACTCTTGGGAAGAAGCTTTCTTGATTTTCTGAGTTGACAATCAGCTGTCTCTCCATTAAAGTTTTTAGTTTAGTATTTTCACTTACTAGGATGGAATATAGCAAACTAAGTTGTCTCTTATGAAGTTCTGCTGCAATTGGTATGGCGCCAATAAGTATATATACAGCAGCTGTTGAAGTTCTTACTGCTATGGATTAAAAGAATCTAATAGTTTTGATGTGGAATTGTCTTAATTCTCCCATTTGATAAATCTTGTATGCCGTTTTTGGGTTAAGACCTCCTTTTCCATTTAGTCATACTGGAATAAAAGAATACAAAGTCTTTATACAATACTTATATGTTCTTGTATATTTATTCTTGATTCGTTTTTGGATGATCGTATGATTCCTAAATGTGTCGTTTGGTTGTCAGTTTGTATTGTTTCATTTCCTAGTCTGATATTTTCCGATTGACCTTTTGACTTGATCCTTTCAGTCTTTATAAGAGTGTTTTTTTTGCGGATAGATATCACACCTGTGTTCACAAGAATATTTATATGCAATATCAAGCATTGCTTGAATCTCTGTTTCGTCTGTTGACATCAGTACAATATCATCTGCACATAATGGACTGCCACAGTATTCTAGTCCTATTGTTAGTCATAGGGCTCTTTTTTCTTGTTTCATTGGCAAGTCATTATTATATGACTTGTAGAAATGAGTAGATAGGACACTTGACTTTTTTTCTTATCGGATGCTATTGATAAATTAGTTTTCGCTCTTTACCATTATAGTGGTAAAAGGTAGAGCCTTGACTGTTCTCTAATGTATGGGTCAGACGATGTTTTTTACAGAACTCTTTCAAAAGTTTATCGTGGTTGTTATTTCTGATTGATATTAATGAACCATTTAGGTCGCCAGTTATAATAAAGCTATGCGAGTCATCATATTTATCTATTATTGATGAGATTTTGTCCAGATGTTCTCTATATTGTGGTTCAGATCCTGTCACCATCCTTGGCAAATAATTGTTGATTAAGATTACTTGATGAAGCTCTGTACATATTTCAATTAACACTATCCTTTCCTCTTTTTCAAGTTTTTTTTATTTTGTGCGAAAAAGTTTTGGGCCACAGAGTTGTAACACCGCTTTTCCCTCTTCTATTGCATGCATTGTGATTTTCTATATCAATGTTATTATCATCAAAACATGAGATATGGTAGTCATAATCGGGGACAATTTTCTGTAATATATTAGTCTAATATCCATGTAAGCAATGTTCTTGTAGACACAGAATATTTGAGTCGGACTGTAGTTCTTTGAGATAAGGAATGTTATCTTTGATCTCTTCAATCTTAAAGGAGACAATCTCTAGCACTGTCTGTTGGTTCTTTCTATTTCGATTTCTTCTTGATTTATATCTGGATGTATTAGGAGTCCGTCTCATGTCTAAAAAAATACATGATAGATGTGTACTGTTTTTCACATTGCTTCCTATAGAAGTCTTCTGTTCTGGTGGATTTTCTTTCCGTTGTTGTGGTATGACTTGCTATCTTTCTGAAGCTGAAGTTATATTGGAGAGGGTTGGTTTGGGATTGCTCTGACTGTATGGTGGTGGTAGTAGAAATTGTCTGTTTGGTTGTTTCTGATGTCGCATGTAGCTTCAGCTCTGTGTATATTTTGATGTTCCATACTTTGTGTTGGCAATTGATTAGCTGATTTTACTACAAATTTTTGATAATTTGCTGGTATACATGTATCTGTTTGGTAATTTTCCATTTGATGGAGGTAGTTTGGTGGTTGTCTGTCTTGTTTTAGTTGATGTTGGTTTTGAACCTGATGGACTGGTACATTCTGTTTTAAGGACTCTTGGCTTGAATTTTGCATCTGATAGTCTAGCATGTGTTGTATTTGTTCATCTTGATTCTGTTTCTGGTTGGTATGTCTTTGAGGCTGGTAATAATTTTGTTGGTAGCATTGTTATGTGTTAAAGCCCTTCCAATCTTATGATACTGGATCGTATTTACTTGGTTCATATGTTTTTTACTTTTCATATGATTGAATTAATCAATATTTCTGGCTTGGTGACTTTCATTGTGATCTTGGTGGTAAAAAGTTTATATACTGCAGAGCTGAAGGCTATCACAACGTTATTTCCTGGTTTAATGTTAATATCTATATGTTGGGAGTTACAGTTGTCAATCTTTTTCTGTAGAGCGTCCCATCTATTAAGACTGTATTCTCTTGTGTCATTTTCCCTGCAGAATTCTGATCTTCTTGTAATGAGGTAATTTGTGTTTTAAACCGGTTACTTCTTCTTAGCTTGGCCACTGCCATTTCTTGATTTTGGTTCGACAAGGCCATATTTTGTTGTTTGGAACAAGCTTATACCTTGCTTTGTTTAGTAAGCTTAGGAAGTAAAATTTTACCATGTTTTGCAGATGATTTTGGTTATGGAAAACATGTCGTTATTGTATGAACATGCACGAGCGTGACGTATTAATATGAGACATGTAAACATTTTGTGGCAGAGGGTATGCTACTGCTGAAAAATTGGAAGTTGTATTTATGTCAAAGATTCGTCATCTGTGTCAAAATCGAGGAAAATTATGAATCAGACCTTGTTCGGTAGTTTCTTTAATCCCACGTTCACTTTGCTATATGAGATGTAAGTACGCATTGAAATGCGGTTTGTTGAATGACAGGACCTCATCAATATATATGAAAATGAAATTAAAGAATTTTGTAAGATGCCTTTATTTTGTATTTGAGAAGGTTCTGTATAATTACATATATAAGATTACAAACACTAGTCGGCCGGTAAGAGTGCACAATAAGTACCCCTTGGAATACCGACTGTCTATTGAAATATCAATCCACCAACAGCAACAAATATGTTCACCAAAACCGAAAGAGTGAGATTTATGACAGAATCAATATGTTACTATTTAGACACTTACGATCACCTATTCGTGATATTAATTGTAAAACTTTCATGCAACACCTGTAAAGAAAGTGCATATCCCCATATATAAACGATTTTCTTTCCTTGTTTTTGCTATCACGTTCTGTCGTATATATAGTAACAATCGCGTCCTCTTTGTCTAGTTTATGGCATCACAACATGCGACTTATTACCACAACCTTTATTTGAAAGAGCACGACTGATGCCAATTTGTTTGCATGACCCATTCACAGGAGTTCACATCTTTATAAACTTATATCTTCGGACATGTTTCGGAATTTACATACATTTATAAAAAAAATGGCAATGTCTTACACTTATAAAGGAGTCATTAATTAAGGTGCATATAGTGCCGCCATATCTACCGAAGGGTTTACGTTGCTCAATTATTTTCTTTTTCAGGCAACACCTACTTCCATTGACCATGCAAACTGCCACACCATTTGCATTTTATGCTAAATATCAATACAATTAACATTTGATTCCTAATAATAATAATTGTACTGACATGATTTATAACTTTAAGGAAGATATTAAAACAAGAGGTTTAGATACAATCATCCCTTCGAAAATTTTACGGACGCCATCACGAGTGTTACCTACCGATTAGCCTTATCGTCGTGTTTGGGCGTACACGAGAAACACGACGGCTGCCTTCGGGATCCTGAGCACGTACGATCACCCCCGGTTTTTGATGTTGCTCAATCTTTTTTTTTCTATGTGTTGTTTTCTATATTATTGTCCTTTTGGTCTTTTTTCAGTTTTTTTTCGCCATGGCGTTGTCAGTTTATTTCGACATGAGTTTGAATGTCTCTTAGTATCTTTTGCCTCTCTTTTACACGACTGTGTCTTTTTTTTTTAGGATAGGCAACATCCAAAAACGGCATTCATATTATACAAAGTTAGATAATTAGTAATAAGGAAAGTTTTGTATAAGGTTGACATTTGTCAACTCATTTTATATGAATTGAAAGCATTGTATATATTTTCATCATATTAAATGTATGTGCTATTTTCTTACACTCATGACATTTGATATCTGTTTCAAATAATAAATTATCACACATCGTACAACATTGTAATTTATTTATAAAATATATATAGTCAATTGACAAGAAAGACATTGTGGTCAGGATCAGAAACGACATTAGACCCATTTTTTCTCTCCATTAAAGTACAGCTTTTGTTCTTTCTCACGAAGTCTGCAGCATGACATCCGTTCATATAAGCACAAATGTATGCACAGTGAATATCGCTATTGACGTGTGCTGTTTCAATGGTTCCGTCTAGTCCATCATAACTGTGACCTTCAAATCCACATGTATAAGGCAATGTCACTAAAAATATATTAAAGAAATAAAAAAAAATATTCAAGTTTCCTCCTAATTATTATTAATACCCTGGATAAATCAAATCAACGATCACTATGAAACCATTAAATATGCAGATAAACGCACCTAACAGGAGAAAACATTGATCAAGTGCAGACGATTAACTGCATTATTTAATATAAACCTTTCAGCAAATGCTAATAACAGTTTAGATTACTGCATAATATATAAATTCAATATATATCGAAAAAGACAACTCAAAAACAATAATCGTTTTTCCATCGTTTTTTGCCAACATATAAAATGATATAGATAATATAACAATGAAAAATGTTGATGTGGATCCGTGAGAAGTTTAAACAACTCGAAAACCAGAAGTGGTTAAATTTTACAATTTTAAAGAAATAATTGCCGGCAATGAAAAACACAGTGCAAGTAGAAAAGGTGCATAAACTGAAATCCTATTGATACTGTTCACGCATATTTTGGCATTGCACAAGGTCGTGTGTATCTCATATTGTTAATGACTCTTTTTGTACTTAATCCGTTGGATGTGTACTGATTGATACTTTGGTCTGTGAGAACATGATTTATTTATTAGTTGTTTTTTACTTTGAACTAGCTTTCAATAACTGCGATTACTCTTATATCGGTGCTTTGTGTTATTGATTTTTTATTTATTTTTATTTCCTTCTCCAGCTTTTTTTGCACAAAAGCAGTAGGATCTTATATAACACAGCCAAAATTACATAATGTCTTCCATCATAAAAAAATCTATTTGTAAATCATTACATTAAATAGTATTTCAGTTTTTTAAATATCAGAACATTGTTTTATGTTATTTGTTTTTGTGCTTTGTACCAATCTAGTGAGCTTAGTCTTTTGTTATTGATTTTTACAGTTTATTCTTATGCTATGCTACAACACCACTGTTTAAGGTTATGGGATTGCTGAGCGCTCACAAATATGTTTAACCCCGCAACATTCTTTATGTGCCTGTTCAAAGTTTTCCCATTTGAATTGTTTCACATTTTTCCTGATGCGGCCTTTTATAACTGACTACACGGTATGGGGTTTTTCATTGTTGAATGCCGTAATGTGACTTATAATTGCTTTTATCTTCTTCATTGGAACTCTGGAAGATAATTGTCTTATTGGTAATCATACCACAATTCCATATTTTCAGTTAATATAACCAATGATTAGATTGAATGAGAATCTGATCTGCTGGGGTTTTTTTTACCACCCACGTAATATATATTGTCAATTTTGTGAAGCGTTTTTTGAAACATAAAAACAAATAAACTAACCTGAATTTAAATCCTGCATAAATAGTCCATGTACCTCAACTTCACATAAAGCTAAAGGATTCGGATCTTTCAGCTGTATGCGAACATACCTTCCGATGGTCCCGTGAGAACAGGTAGCATTTAGATAGGTAGTTGCCTCCTGTCTGTGATGGCACAGTGAAGTAACTCCTTCAAACCAATGGGTTGAATTTTTGCATGGCTTAATGACGTCAATGTTGAAATTTGAGAGTCTATCAGCTTAAATACATAACAAAGACTACTACAATAATATACAACTTGTCGTAGTCACAATATCGTCCACGAAACATCTGTACTCATCTGTTATACAAATATCGGACTCACAAAATTGATTTAAAGTTATTTTCAAATTTAAAATCATGATAGCGGTTGCAGAGATCATTCACCGCAATTTAACCACAAAAAACTCTCTTTATGCAGTAATCCTCGATCAAGGAATTTTGACACAAAATTAAGACTTAAACCTTCGTATGAATAAACTCATCATCATAGATACCAGATTTAAATTTTGTAAGTCAAACGCGCCTTTCGTCTACAAAAGACTCGTCAGTGTCGATCGAACGTTAAAAAGGCCAAATAAAGTACGCAGTTGAAGAGCAATGAGGACCACATATTCTGAAAGATGCAGCTAAGGTAATCCACTGGGAATTACATACACTAAAAGTAGGCGATGGTGGAATATTATTATAAGCCCCTTCTGAGAAACCATTTAAAGTTTGATTCTAACCATGAGTACATAAGTCTTACAAATTTGTATTTTTGTTTTTGTTCTCATATAAACCGAGATTCAAATTATATGAATTCAAATATTAAGTTTTATTCATAAAAAACGTTGCAATATACATTCTTACTAATATCTATAGAAATACAAAAAATAATGTTGTCAACAATCATGTAAACATCTGTGCTGTGAACATTTTGCCTCATGTACTTATGATTAATGAAATTGACATGTTAATCCTCATGGCATATGACATGTATCACAGTTGTTTTCGATTCGTTATGTTCCGTTCGTTGATAAAGTCTAACGTTTGATTTTGTCAGTCTTCATGGACTTCCCATTTTGAAATTTACCTTGGAGTTCGGTATTTTTGTTGATGATTTGTTTTCTTAACACGACTGTCAATCGATAAATCCAGACAAATGATAGTAAAAGATTAACAGTAACGATGATAAAGTATTGCGATCGGATCGTGAAAGTTCTAATAATGGATCCTGAAGGAATTTGTATAAAAATGTCTGTAAACATTCATGAAAGACACCATACATACAGTTTGTTTTGCCAGCGGTGACCGCAATCTCCATAAGACTTATCAAAAGCAATCGAAAATCAAAACAGTTTGAAGGCCAAATCAAATATAAGAAGTTGACGAGCATTAAAACTGAAAATTCTGATAACATTAGTATTTCGAATAATTCAAAATTTATAAACAGTACAGTTACAGAAAATTAACCTATAAATGATATTTCATTTCAAAATTGTTCAGCAGTTTACCTACCGTTTCACACAACCACAAAAAGCAAATCGTTCATCAGCATTTAAATATCATACAAAATAATGACCAAATTACTTTTCACTGAATAATGTCGTTCTACACTACTACGAAATACGCGAGATCTAATGTTTTACAGCGATTTATGCAAAATATAAAAAAAAAAATCAGAACATTTATATAGATTTGATGCTTCTAATCCTGAATGAAAAAAATAGCTATATGACCATCTTTAAGAAGATCATAAAATATTAAATCTCGCATATTTCGTTTTGCAGCGTTCGTATCATTCTGTAATCATATAAAAAAAAATATCATTTTGATTTATTTAATTGAAGATTAGACTAACACGACTTATTGCTTTTCATTATTGTGCTGGGTTCATTCACGTTTTAATCTACTAATCACACGTGTAAACAAAACAAAAAGTATAATAAATGGTAATTAAAATCTTTATTCTGGTCATGTTTTGACTATACCAATCCAAATAATTCCTCGCTTAATTACAGATAAACATTGACAAGGGGGCATTAAGTGTTATTCTTGTCCGTCCGGCCGTCCTTACGTACGTCCCAAAATTGGTTTCCGTTCTCTAACTTTACTTTGCCTCAACCAAATGTTATGAAACTTATACACAATATAAAAATAAGAAGATGTGGTATGGTTGCCAATGAAACAACTCTCCGTTCTCGAGTTATGCCCCTTTATAACGTTATATGCAAGTGGAGGTATCATCTGTGTCCCAGGGACACATTCTCCATCATTTATTTTTAATAACCTGAACTAAAAAAAAAGCAATGACACTTTAATGTACTTTCAGACACACTTACGATTTAGTTTCAAATATAGCATAATATATTGAAATGTGACCCTACTCTATTCTATACGTTTTTTCGTTTTGTTAACTAAATGCACAGTTTCACTAAATATATAATGATTTTCATTTTGACAGACACTTTTTAAACGTATTTAACAAAAAAAGAACAACAAAAAAAAAAGAACCGCATTTTCGTTTTGTTAACTAAATGCACAGTTTCACTGAATAATGTTCATTTCGACAGACACTTTTTCAACGTATTGAACCTTTAATAATACTAAGAATTTTTTCCACATAATTTGATGTTGAATTGTATTTGATTTCATTCATTATCTGATCGGTAACTTTGACGACCTTATACCCCCATCACACTAGGACCACGATCCCACTACGACCTCAGAAATTATGAAAAATTTTGGAAGTCGTAGTGAGATCGTGGTAGTCGTGGTAAGGACGTGTAAAAGTCCACGTCCACGTCCACTTTTGAACATGCTCAAAACATTCGTAGTGCAGTCGTGGCCAAAACTAGTCGTAGTTGAAGCGTAGGAAGGTCGTAGTAAGGACGTAGTAAGATCGAGATGGGCGTAGAAGCATCGTATTGGAAATCGTGGTGCTATCGGGTAGCCAATTGAAAAGAATTCGCTGTGACCTTACTACGATTTCACTGTAACTATCCCTATTTTACTACGTCTTTATTACGCTTTTAATACGATATTAATACGATTATACTACGATGAGGAAGACAATAGTACGCTGCTACTACGCGCTTGCCGTCCTTAGTACGACCTAACTACGATACTACTATGTCCTAGACACGATAATTGCACGACCTCATTCTGTTGATATAAAATACGGATGCAATAACTTCTACCTGTAGTTCAACCATGGTCACACATGAGCAAAACCTACTTTTGCAATCTTTAATTCAGCTGCACTATATATATTTGGCTGATCAGGCTACACTTTAAGTTATAAGAGTTATAAGAAGTAGGAGAAGACATACTAGACAGCATAGGTTCTGTTGGGTGCGCCCTTGGCTTTATGTTGAAAAACCACTCCAGTTTGGGCATTACGACCGACTTATGAAAGGATTAAGGAAGGAGGATCAACAGTCGTTCTTTAATTTTTTAATGATGCCTACAGAAATGTTTGATGAACTTTTGAACAGAGTGAGTCCTCGAATTCAGACGATAGACACCCGATTCAGAAAGACATTAGATCCCGGTCTGAAAGTTGCTATTACCTTAAGGCACTTAGCTTCTGGCGATAGGTATACGATTTCAGAGTCTCGCGCAATACTATAAGTACTTTTATTCCTTAGGTTTTCTAGGCAATTATACAGGAATATAAAGACGAAGTCACATCCTGTCCAACAGAATCAAATGAATGGCGAGCTATTGCCGAAGAATTTCAGAGAAGATTGGTGTGGCGCACACGATGGAAAATATGTTGCTATTAGAAGTCCGCCTAAAAGCGGATCCTTGTTTCATAACTATAAAGGTTGTTTTCATTAGTCTCCTTGCCTTGGTGGATGCAGACTACACATGTTTATGGATAGATGCAGGAGGATATGGTTCCATGTCGGACGCCAAGATTTACATCGAGTCAGAATTAAAGGAGTGTTTGGAAGATAACACTATATGATTTCCAGAGTCAGATCCCTTACCTAATGACGACCTGAATATGCCTTACTTCATCTTGGGTGACGACGCATTTGGGTTGAGAACTTACCCCGGTATTTGATGAAGCCATATTCTAGAGCGCAGTGACAACGTAGTGGAGTCGTGGTTCGATCGTAGTAGACTCGTATTGAGATCGTAGGCGTACATTTAAATTAATTTAAAGTAATTTACTGATGTTCACATCTCGTAACTCGATTAGGAAGAGGCAAATTAAGGTCACAAACGAAAACTGAGAGAATCGTAAAAGGAACAGGGCAGGATAAGCATCTCCTGCTATATATGAATAAGAAGATGTGGTATGAGTGCCAATGAGACAACTTTACATCCAAGTCGCAATGTGTAAAAAGTAAACAATTATAGATCAAAGTACGGCCTTCAACACGGAGCCGTGGCTCACACCGAACAGCAAGCTGTAAAGGGCCCCAAAATGACTAGTGTAACACAATTCAAACAGGAAAACCAACGGTCTAATCTATATAAAAAAACGAGAAACGAGAAACACTTATGAACCACACCAACAAACGACAACCACTGAACAACAGGCTCCTGACTTAGGACAATTGCATAAAAATGCAGCGGGATTAAACGTTTTAACAGGCGCCAACCTTCACCCTAACCTGAAATACTGGCACACAATAAAATATCAATTGAAATGGCTTAACTCGAGCAAAAAGACATATTCACAAACAAGTAAATATACACTGAACGAAGAAGTTTGATCTATGACACAATATAAATAAAAAAGGTGTATCAATGTCACAAAGACAACTTCAACCTAGGACAAAATGGCGTTAAATAAAGTAACGTACACAGGTAAATTTAAATATAATAATTTTTTTGTTAGGAGTACCGAAACATTTTTAACAAAATAAATTTGTTGTTCATAGTACGAGTACAGAAGTGAAAATTTATCGTCATACTAAAGGCGGTACATATTCAAAATTGTAAGACAAGATTTAACACATAATAAGTAAACATTGAATAACAGAAATGCATTACAAATTGTGTCAACAGGTCAAATTAACACTAAAGTACTCCTAGTTACTGAAAGCTACTTAAAAGCCAAAAACAATTAATAATTAAAAACCAATTGTTCAAAGAACAATTGAAGGTCTTTCCACCCTTATTGCACATGTTTTGATAGGAAAATATTCACTTCCTATTTAAAATGTCAATTCATGTGACATAAATTGCTTGATTAACGTTGATTCTAAAAATATATGGTTTCTCAAAACTTTTGATTCAAATAAGGGAGAAAAGAAGTACTTCCGGTTTACAAAATTTCACTTCCGGTTTCATTTAATTGAACCTTACTTCACACTGATTCCAAAAATGTAAAGTTCTTGTAATTTTCACATGAGAATAATGCAAAAACGGCTACTTCCGGATTACAAAAGGTCACTTCCGATTGACCTTCTTCAAGGTCATATGTGAAAGACCTCATGAATTTATCATGTACCAATAAGAAGTTACACAAAAGGTCAGAATCTAGAATGTCAAATTCACATTTTTTGACCTTGACATCAATTTCAAGGTCATAAAGCAAAGGACCTCAAATCAAAAGAGCCTAGGTCTCTTCTAAATATGGTTTATGAGTTATATAACCAAACAGCTTATTTGAAATATAAGAGGGGAGAAAACTCTCGTTAAATGTCAACGTACATTTCAACCAAAATTTTGGTGTACCGGCATGTCTCAACTAACAAAATAGTAAAAATATTTTGTCGTTATCTGTGCAAATAAGCCAAAATCAAAATTTAAAATATGACCTTGACCTTTGACCTTGACCTCATTTTCATTTTGGTGGATCAAGAACCTCAAATCAAAAGAACCTAGATTTCTATAACTTATGTTTTATGAGTTACTATAACATTTCACTTATGTTAGATATAAAAGGGGAAATAACTCTCATATGGAGTCTCCGGAACGCTTCAGTCAAAATAGAAACGTAACATTCTGAGGATATAACGAGCAATTTGGAAACATAAATTTGTCGCCTTCTTTTACGGTTGCGAAGGAGATGTCATAACAAGAAAAACAGTGTTCGGGGAGATAACTCTCACAAAGTAAAGTGTTCGGTTACACAGGGTCAGTTTCAAAAGCGTATAAACTGTTCGATATCACATACCAAAAATGTAAGCGACATCTTTTGAAATAACAATACCGCGAAAGAAAAAAATTAGGCGGAAGAAAAAAAATAAAATAATCAGAACAAAAGCAATAGGTCTTTCCACGGACAGTCAAAGAAGACATGACTTGTGCAATGCCAAAATGCATCACCCGCCATTCTAACAATAATCCGCCAAAATTCACATATTTTACATATGCAACACCTCGTCTTGAAACATTGTCTCTTTCGCATGAAATTTATAGTGTTGTTCTCATTTTTTTTAAAACTTGCCATTTAACCTTTTAAAAATAATAAAAAATAATGTTTCAAACCAAGCTGGGGTTGTTAGTTTAAAGCGATTCTGCATACAGATTTAGCTATCGTTTTGTTTTGTTTTTGGGGGGAGGGGTAGCATTTACATTTTTTCAAACAAACGCACTTCAAAATAACTGAAATACTTATTTGATAGAATTGTTAAAACTGTCTATATTTCTGATTTGCTTCTTTTCGAAGTACATGGTAAGTTATACCTGGTTTTACAGCTAGCTAAACCTCCCACTTGTAGGACAATTGACTATAGATTGCATGCTATTTATCGCAGAAGTATAACAATAACACCGAAATCCAGGTTAAATTCAAAAAGGGGAAAGACCATAAAATCTGGCAAAAGCATACCTAAGACTTTAATTATCAACCAACGGAACGAATTGAAATCAACTATTCCTGACCGACGAAAATGGTAGGTTAAACTTGATGATTTAAATGGTTAAGGTAGCAACAGTCTAATGATGATTTGTTAGTGAATTTTTTTTTATCACATTATTTTAAAGTATTTATCCATCTGAACATTTTGTAAAAATTCCAGAGTCATTATGATGTCACAACACCATGAACAGGGAGTAAATTAATAATTAACGTATGTAAATAAAAGCACATGGTAAATACTTTATATATAAGAGCATAAAGGAGAAGCTAATCATTCAATCATCTGTTGATACCAAGTGTCCAGCTGTTAATCTCTGACCACAAAAAAAATAATGTGGTCTTATCTTATTATTTTGAAATCAAACTTAATTTATATAATGATGGAGGTAAATAAAGAAAAATTTAAAAGAAAAAAATGTAGAGGGAATAAAATCTAAAGTAAGACATATATAGAAAGACATAAATGTGTAAGAGTAGCTTAAAAAAAATTTTGAAAGCCTCTGACAAATGTTCTTACTAAACCAAAAGAATGTGAATTGAATATGACACCAGCAACAACCCTTATTCTAGACAAATCACCTTGATATAACAGTATTTTTTTTTTAATTTGTGCTGTAAGAAGTAGCTATTTTGTAGAGCACAGTAGGTTGTATGAAAATATCTTTCATTGCATAGTTTTAAGTTTCTAGTAAATTTCACAGTACTATATATTTCTTTTTAAATATGAATAA
Organism: Mytilus californianus; assembly: GCF_021869535.1. Classification (NCBI taxonomy): domain Eukaryota; kingdom Metazoa; phylum Mollusca; class Bivalvia; order Mytilida; family Mytilidae; genus Mytilus; species Mytilus californianus. The sequence continues at coordinate 49,089,782 of NW_026262679.1, read as the reverse complement.
TAACTATAATTTTATAGTGAGAACTATGTTAAATATTGATTATATGCAACTGATCACTCTTAATATTCTCTTATCTTATACTGTCTGGACAGGTGAGGAGCTCTGACCATATTTAATTACTACGTTAAGGAATGGACAGTGCACAAATCATTCAAAATTTACAGTTTAAGAGTACAAAAGACACAAATTGTGTGGTTCTATTGATAAAGTAATGGTGTCAGAACACTCCTGGGGTGTTCCCAGAGGAATGTTTATATTTATGTTGCATTTATATGGGTTCAAAGAAGGATATTCAGTTTTTAGATGATTTTTTAAAACAATTTTTCATGGGAATTGTCATAAAAAAATAAAATAGAATCTTTATTGGTGCCCGCTTTGGTTTGGCTTTGATATATGTGATTAAAGGGAGTATTTTCTACAAAACTGTGTCCCAGTTTTTGGATAATTTGTTTCTGAATGAATTTGTAGGTCTTCAAAGATGAAAGGTGAAATGAGGTTTTGCACCCAGCAGTTAAATCAATATATCTTCTAATTGGAGGCAAAAATCAAAAATCTGAGACATGGTTTTGTGGCCAATGGTCAATTAAAGGGATGAAAACAGATTTTTACTACCATTTGACCTGAATGTGCTATTTTCATCCAAGTTGGGAGAACACGTTTTTGGCAGTTAATGAGATATATTTTTTAATTGATTAAACCAAAAATAATTTTATCTATAAATTCAGAAAGTGTAATATTTCAGCTTAAAAATGAGTTAATGATTTTAAAAATCCATTGAGTAGTTTTGGAGAAATTAATCTTTAAAGACTGTTGGTTGGAATCAGAAAAGTCAGACTGTAGTGCTACCTTAATTGTGCATTTAAGAAAAATGAATGTTCAAACATATAGATAAAAATCCAATTTGCTGACTTTTTTATTCGTCTTTAATCAAGAACGAAATATGAATAATATTACAGGGATAATAAAAAAAAATCTTAATTATTCGTAAATGATAGCGGAGTGAAGAACGAATGTTGTGAAATATTTTATAGTTTTTTAAACACTCCCTTAAATTAAGTGTTCACATTATTTTTTCGCAATTTTCTCTGTTTATATTCATGACATAGCAAAACAGTATAACTGTCGACCTGCCCTCAAGATTAAATACTAAATATTCTTTTAATTTCATTGTTTTTGTGGATTGAGGAACAAGTGGATTTTTGTAGATATTTATCGCTGTTTTCTAAAATTTAACATGCAAGTCTACATGAAATTGGTATTCCCTTTAACATTTAAATTCTGAGTTCACCTATACCAATAACAGCAATGGATTGAGGATTAACTGCGTTTTCGTGGATCTTATCGAAGTGATATTGATATATTTTTCAAGCAACCCTAAAAGAAGTTGATATTTTGATGAAAACTCATATAATTGGTTCAACATGTTCAACTGTTCCAATGAAATCATGAATTACATGTTCAGATGTGTATGGCCACAAGTTCAAAAAATAGATTATCGGTGGTTGTCGTGTGCTGCTGTATAGAATATTAGTTTTTCGTTCATTATTTTGAACATTAATATTATCAGGTAGTTAGTTTTCTCGTTTGAATGGCTTTACATTTGTCATTTCGTGGCCTTTTATAGCGGACTGTAAGGTATGGGTTTTGCTCATTGTTGAAGGCCGTACGGTGACCTATAATTGATAATTGCTATGTCATTTGGTCTCTGGTGGAGAGTTGTCTCATTGACAATCATACCACATCTTCTTATTCTTATATCATGTTAGTTCAACAACAAAAAGGTTGTGATGTCACTTAATCAAAAATGTTTAAAACCCTCGTAAAAATACAAATGCTTGTATAAGGGACAAAAAGTGCCGATATCATACCTTCTCCTTTAAAATAAAATTGAGAATGGAAACGGGGAATGTGTCAAAGAGACAATAATCCGACCATAGAACAGAACACAGCGAGAAAATCCCGCACCCGGAGACGGGCTTAAGCTGGCTCCTAAACAATAATATTTACTAGTTTAGCGAAAATGGACGCCACACTAAACTCCGAAACGTATAAATGAACCAAAATTAAACAACAGACAAGTCTTAGTATTCATTAGAATTTACCACGAAAGTATATCTTATAAAAAAAAATAAGAAATATATTATTGATAACTTACAACAACAGTCTGTTCTACCAAAAATAACAACATTACTGATAGCATAAATTGCTCCAAGATCTACTGCCCACCAATGACGTTGATCGTCATGTGGATCAGTGTGTGAACACCCAGTGCTCGGCACAAGATTTTGTTCGTAATCTCCATCTACTGCTTTTGCAGACTTTCTAATGCTATCAGCATTGAATGTTGACTGGGTGGTTTGTTTGTGCTTTGCAACGTTCATTGCAACTGTAATATAAAATGGCATAAATAAATAAAAAAAAATTTCTTGTTTAAAATAAATTGTTATGCGTGTAGGACTGAATGATTCTTTCATGAGTGGGTGTGTAAATACAAAAGTTGGCAAGTAATGTCATGTAAAAATATAGTCTATATACATTTATAGAAACTTGTACTCGACGACAGTATGTCACGTAGAGATTGAGGCAATGAATTGCTTCTACAGTCCTCCGCTTAAGTTGTCGACACCCATTCTAATTAACCATCCAAACATCGTTTCGCAATGGTGCCGATTAGAATATTAAAAAATATGGAACAGTAGTTTACCAATATTCAATGTTGTATCATCAATTTTGTATATATAAATGAAGAGGCAGTAAAACTAGTAGTATTGACAAACAGTCAGTGAACAAGTTGTACAAAAAGATTTGGAAACAAGAGGCTCCTCAGAGCCTTTATATGTCACTGGACAAAAAAACATGTCATTTTTAACTTTACTCTCGCCATATTGCAACATTGCAATAGAATATACAACTCGAAATTTACTTAATATACCTAAACGTTTACTTAGTCTTTGGTCGCTATTGAAAAAGGAGAGTATTTGACTTTCAAAATAAATATCAAACAGTTGTCGATGCACTCGAAATCTATGGACAATAATTCAAAGGGACTATGTATGAAAAGTGTTTTATGGAACATGATCTTCTATAGGTTTTGGCTGTGAAATATATGGCAAAAAAGATAGGCGCAATATACCAAAGGGACATTCAAACTCATAAGTCGAAAATAAACTGACAACGCATTGAAAATAAAGAAAAAAAGGAGGGAATCTCAAAGAAAAACAACAGTACACAAAATACAACATAGACTGAGCAACAAAAACCCCATCAAAAACTGGGGATGATTCCAGATGCTACGGAAGGGTAAGCACATCCTGCTTCACATGTGGCATCCGTTAGAAAGTAAGAAAAATAAAAATAGACGAAATTTAAATCGAAATAAAAAAAAACTTTTTATAGGTCAATATTACCAATTCATTTAAGGTAGTCGGAGTAGTGACAATTTGAGACATGTGATTAAATTAAAGAACTGAGATGAATTTTTTCTGCACTTTTGGAAACCACTAAAAGTCCTTTCCTTAAAGTTAATTAAGGGTTACATAGCCTTTTGTTGTTTCAATGCTGAACATACGGACCTTTTAAAGAAAATCGATAGTCTTTCTCCTTGTACTCTAATATTTGACTTAATCGATAAAAGATAATAGCATGTAATGCTACAAATGATTTTCCTAAAAAAAAATTATGAAATATTTAAAGTACACCTTCTAAGAAGCGCTTGACTTAAGTGACTCACCACGAAGTTCAGGACTTTTTGTAAACAAGAAACGGTAGCATTAGATAGAGAAACAAATGAATTAATCTATGAAAACTCTGTATAGTAAAGTCTGTGTTGTATATGTAAAAATCTTCACTTGATTTGCCATGAAATCCTCATTTTCCATTGTAACAATAAACATAATTCATTTAAACGACGTTTCTTCTTGGTAAACATGTATGTTAAAAATGGTATATCTCTTATGTTAAGTTTCTTCTACACAATACAAACTTTGATATTCAAATGAGATAAATATTTGTATATTCAACAAGACCGAGTCAGGTACTTAAAAACAACAATAAAATGTTTAAACTTAATAGAATATTAATAGGAAGTAATTAACAACCAAAAGTCGATATTTAATTTTCTGCACTGGTAAAGTTGTGTTGCAATTTTTTTTTCATTATACATGACTATTCATTACATTCTCTCACACACTTATCAGATGCAAATTTGCTAGTTGCTATGTCTTTTAATAATATCTATAAATGAAACACAGAATTTAAAAATATTTTTTATTAAATTTAAATAAAACAATGTTTTCTACAGGAAATTAAATTCGTCTTCAATTATTTACAATTCGCCTTGATTTGAAATTACGTCGTCAACTGTTTTAAATTGGATGGAATTCATTTCTTTAAAATCTTTTTTTTTAATTTGATACAGAATGAAATAGTCTTGCATAGTCATGAAGACATAACGGAGATAATTTTATCTCCATACCGCATTATAATAACATAAACGGAACTAATATGAAGATCTATAAACAAAAAAGGACCAAAAAGTATAGCCAAAGCTGGACAAGGAATTAGAGCTTTGCATGAGGGAGATACATTCCTTAATTTTAAATAATTTCCAAAATTTGTAACAGCAAATTTTAATAACATAAAATCCATATTTTCATGCCAGTACTTTGTACTGGGCTGGTGATACCCTCGGGGACTATCAGTTCACCAGCAGAGGCATCGACCCAGTGGTAGTAATAACATAAACGGTACCAATTGTTTTGCACCAGATGCGCATTTCGACAATCAATGTCTCTTCAGTGATGCTCGAGGCCAAAATATTTGAAAGTCCAAAGCTTATTAAAAATATGAAGACCTATAAACAAAAAAGGACCAAAAAGTGTAGCCAAAGCTGGGCAAGGAATCAGAGCTTTACATGAGGGAGATACATTCCTTAATTTTAAATAATTTCCAAAATTTTGTAACAGCAAATTTTAATAACATAAAATCCGTATTTTCATGCCAGTACCAAAGTACTGGCTACTGGGCTGGTGATATAAAACTCACATCATTTTACTTAATAGAAATATAAAAGTTAAGAATGAAGTAATATTAAGTTAGAGGCAACAGCAGTTTACACTGTTGAAATCTCAGAAATTCCTTCAGAAGGTTAAAATCAAGATACAACGGAACCTTAGGGTATGGTATGAGCTCCAAGTATAAGGAGACCGGTATGTCGGCAGGGTTTGTTAGACGTCCTAGGAAATGCAAAAAACAAATATGTTGAGTAACCTGCATATTCTCTTTTAGCTACAAAAGTAAAATTAAATTTTTGATATTATTAATGATCACTAGTGAGAATTACAAAACAAAATTTAAGATTAAGATTTGGTGATGTATACAAAGATTATGAACATGGAAATAATGATATTTGAAGATGATTATGAAACGAGAGAAACTATTTTCAGATTGAACTGAGCGTTTCGATTACCCTGGTTTGAACTATTTAACGGCAATTATAGTACAGAAAGGCATTAAGGGCTTACTAAAGTCAAAGTGTAACACATTGCATAACTTTTTGGAAAAACACAGCTTATCACTTTATTACGTAATTATTTTTATTTGAAGTCTTATTCATGACATTTATGATTTTGGCACAGTGCGAAGAAAACTGAAATGGAGATGTTCAACCTTTCTATCCTTTGTTCCATAGTTTGTAATTTCAAGAGAGGATTCATTTTCTGAACTTATATTGATGGATTGTTTTTTGCTTGCTTACCAGTGTATTAATTTATGTTTATTCATGACGATTATAGGGTATGAAAAGACAAAGACATCTACCACTCTACTTTTGTCAGAAGCTTAATCACCGACTACCTATTTAAAAATATATGTTTGTGGTCAACGAAATGAGGATTAGGTTGGCATTTTAAAACTAAATGTCTCTTCAGTGATGCTCGAGGCCAAACTATTTGAAACAAAACGATTTTTTATCAATCGTTGAATAGCTGATCCAACCCTAATAGAGCAGTAACTGATATGACTGTGATAGCTGACATTTAGTTTTTTTTTTTGTTGAAATTTTGTAACTTAAAGTGTGATTTTCTTTTTTACAATGTTTTGTGAATATATTCTTCTGTTTCTGTTATTTTTTGTTATATTGGTTTCGATAGCCGCTTTATCTTTGTACATTTTATCTCAATTTAGTCAATCGGAAAAATATCAATTTTAAACATTTTCAGAGAGCAAACTTCAAAAACTCTTTGAGAAAATTCTGGTCAATTATACATGTATAGGTGAGCACTTTTTTTTAACGATTTGAACCTTACCTGCAAATATATTGTGACGTATGTATTTACAATCTATTGAAATATCTGTAAATTTAAGAATAATGTAAATGGTTGTCGAACCTTTTTAAATGAAAAAAGAGTGGCTGATGGCAGACCCTTGATAGCTTCTGTTTCATTCGTAATTCACAACTTTAAAGACGATTCAGACCTTAAAGATTTGTAAAGACCACTTGCATATTTGTTAAGATCTCTACGAATATTTAGTTAGTTATTTCGTTTTGATGTCTCTACCATATAAACCATCATCTCTTCTATTAAAACATAGTTAAAGTGTTTTCTGAGTAAAGCAAGAAATAGTTATAATCTGATCCAAAATCATTTAGTAGATATAGACAATGCAATTTCCCATTGGAACTCCTTTTATGCTTAAAAACTCATCAGAGATACCAGGCTTATAATTTAGTACGACAGACAAGCGTTTTGTCTGAATAAGACTCCTAAATGGTGCTTGCATCAAAACAGTTGGAAAGTCAAATTAAACACGAAGTTGAAGATCATTAAGGTGGTACCAAACACCTTGACTAAAATTAATTTGGCTCGTTTAATTTTCAAAAATTTTGACAAAATATTTACTTTGACCCTTTGAAAAAAATATTAAAATTCCAAAAAACTTGGAAAAAATTCATTGGATATATAGCAGTTTGATAATCACTAATTTTGATCATTGAGAAGCTTAATATTTCCTTAACAATAAAACGTGATTAAAACGTTCAGCTGATTTTTACAGTGTTACCTCCCTGTAGTGTTATGTACCACCTTAAAAATTGTAAATTCCAAAGTTCTGACAAATACGACAGAGAAAAAAATCCTATCCTGTGATGGAAAGTCCATATGCACCCCTTATGTTTGGCTAATTTGAAAACAAAGGGTTGTGTGTTATTTTGTCTACATTCATATGCCTCGGGCTTCTCAGAGTTTAAGCTTATACTTAAATTATGTACTACCCCTCCATTTAATTGAAGTCTTCATGAGAACTCAATTTGATAGCTTTCCAACTCTATTTATACTGGTAAAGTCCATATGTTGTGTCTTTATGAGATTAAACAGGGATATCATACCTGGGAACCAGTAGCTAAACAAAGGAAAATATCTAAGAATATTGAGTATCTCCCCGAAAGAGGCGTGGTAAGTGAATCCGAAGTATTTACAAAGTACAACCTTTATTTACATTAATTCATTAAGAAATACAATTTGAATCACAATAAAACGTATTTCTTTGAATCATAGCTTAAAATAAATCACTACATACAACTCTTAACTTTGCTTTTACAGTATACTAGAAGATGCCCGCGAAATCGCGGTACAATTGGGCAAGTGTTGAAACAAAGAGTGTCAACATAAAAAGGGGGAGGGGTCCGGACGTCGGGTGCCTGTTTTTACACATAAAAAGGGGGAGGATCACTTCGACACGTTCAACGCCCATTTCATTTTTGGACAGTTCTGCACCTGAGTTAAAAGGGTGGATGTCGTTTAATTTAACAAAATGATGCACTTACAATACAATACAGGATCTTTATAGGCCTAACGTTCTGTCCTATTTTCTATCCTTTTTTCTTACTTTTACTTGGATTTCGCGGGCAGTACGTCGACTGAGCATGCGCGAAAGCGTATAAGACATCGATCGATAACGGTCTCCGAATTTGGATATTTTCTCAAAAATTGGCGTTTTCTGTGGAAAAAAAGTTTGTTTCAAAGACAAATTTAGGAAGTACAAAACACTACATTTATACGTCATATCACAAATATTTCCGACTTTATATGGTTTCAGAGGAGTTGCGGCTCAATGAAATCGGTCTCTTCCTTAAGAAGTATAAATGTAAGATGTTTAATACTCCCTCCTCTGTTACAATTTTTGAAGAATTTAAAAACATGACATAAATTACTGTTAGCCTGAATTATGTGCATTTTTCCTGACATGAAATTCCTAAAACCTGTATGAAACTACTTTGAAAATATTTCAAAATACTATAAAGATATACTTTAATTGTAATTCATTCCAAAATTCTTCAAGATTATATTAAGTATCAAATTCTGCCACTTTCAATGTCTACAGCTTACGTTTTACTAATTGCCAATTATCTTTCAAAGTTTTCAATTTCTTCCTAAATTGGCCATTTGAAAATTCGCATCACAATGTTTTCAAATCTAACCATATATCTAACATAATTGGCCTAATATATTAGCTATTAGTGTTAAAACAAAGCCATGTTTGCAATAGTTGTATTTATGAAGTTACTATTTTGATACACAAATTCTGTTTTCATAGCTGTAAAGGCCGATTTTTTGTCTATACAAATGACCTTTATAAATATAAAATCACTGCCTGTACATGTTAGGTTATCTGTTTTTCTGAACCAGGAGTAAGTGATTTTTCCCTAGTTTCCCCTGTGGTCTTAAATTTGCTAAATCATTCTGCTATTTAAGTGAAAATGGAATACTAACTTTATTTTTAGACGAGAACACACTATTGTGAGAAACACCCTAACAAAAATGTTTATCACATATCAATGATTTCCATAGACTGCAAAAGTAAATAAGCATTTCCTAACAGTTCAAACTACATATGCATATTTTATGAAATTAATATACATAACGGGCTTAGGGTAAACTATGGAAACTGTAAACAGAATCTACGCTGAGACATCATATTTTAGACGAAGGATTCCTCTATCTTAATGAAAGATTTAAAATGTAATTAATGCTTTAAAATTGAATTAAACACTTCATAAATTTTGTGGGACCAAAGCACTTAAAACTTTTGGATTTATGTTCATTATAAAACTTTATAGATTGGTTAATTTCATTGAAATCTCTCATGATAAACGAGATTTGGCGAAAATCAGATTTTTCACTTTTTTCAACTTATTTACCAATTTTTTGGTCATTTGAATTTATTTTACCTTTTAATATCTGCTTACAAATATGTGAATTGAGAAGATGCCGATCAACATTTTTAACACAATTAATGAACAAAAGAGAGGCGAAAGTTACCAAAGGGACATTTAAACTTATAAGTTGAAAATAAACTGACAACGCCATGGCTAAAAAATAAAAAGACAAACAGACAACCAACAGTACACAAATCACAACATAGAGAACTGAAGACTGAGCAACACGAACCCCACAAAAAATGGGGGGGGGGGGGGGGGGTGATCTCAGGTGCTTTGGAAGAGTAGACAGATCCTGCTCCACATTTGGCACCCGTCGTGTTGCTCATGTTAGTACAAACCCGGTAATAAGTCTATAAAGTACGTCTTTCAACGGAATGCATGTTTGTATTTATTGAAAGTTCAAGATATGTCATATACTTAAAGAGATATCTTCTATTTTTATCCCATATCGTATAAAATGTACTATCTTATGAATTTTATAATATTGTATTATATTAAAAAAGATATCGTATGAAAACTATAAGCTATCTTATATATTTTTCTTAATGCGATATCATTAAATATTAGAAATGCTTCAATATATAATATACATGTGTTGTGTTTAAGTCACTTTGTAAATTAAACATATTAAGTGTACAGTCTTAAATAAATGTAAAGATGTCGTATGGCAGCACTTATGTGTATGAAATAAATTATCATTGGAATGTTCATATTTTACCAAACTTTGAATTGTTTTTAATACTAAGGATTTTCTGTCACAGGAATAGATAACCTTTGCTGTATTTGACATAAAGTTTCGGACTTTTGGTCCTCAATGCTCTTTAACTTCGTATTTTGTTTGACCTTTTAACTTATATGATTCGAGTGTCACTGAAGAGACATTTATTGACGAAATGCGCATCTGGTGCAGAAAAAATTGGTAACGTTAATGTTATTACTACCACGGGGTCGATACCTTTGCTGGTGGACTTTTAGTCTCCGATGTTATCACCAGCCCAGTATGACAGTAGCCAGTACTTCGGTATTGGCATGGAAATATGGATATTGTGTTAATAACATTTTCTGTTACAAAATTTTGGAAATTATTCAAATTATAATCTCCCCCTTCCAAAGCTCTGATTTCTTGTTTGGCTTTTGCTATACTATTTTGTTCATTTTGATTTATGAGCTCTCCGTATTTTAAGTTTTTCATTTATAAATAATTTTGGCCTCGCACGTCTCTGGAGAGACATTTATTGTCGAAATGTGCATTTGGTGCAAAATAATGATACTGTAAATGTTAGCACTTGTGAGTCTTTTATTTTACGAAACGCCCGTATGGTGTACATAATTAGAAGACTATCATCTTTGATGATTTTTTATAGCTATTTGAGTCTTTGCTTTTCTATCTCATTGACGTTCTCTAACCAAATTATTTTTGTAGAGTACTTTTTTTCACTATCATCCCGTTCTTACATTCTAAGTTTCACATAATCGCTTCTATTTATATGCCAGACACGCCTTCCATCTACAAAAGACTCATCAGTGACGCTCGAATCAAAACAATAAAAAAACTAAATAAAGTACAAAGTTGAAGAGCATTGAGGACCCAAAATTCCGAAGGTTTTGCCAAAAACAGCTAAGGTTATCTATTACAAACTCACAATTCCATGTAAAAAAAAAACAACGAAAGACGACGAAATCACAAACAATTTCACAAAACATTACATAGAAAACTAAAGACTCATGAGCAACACGAACCGCAACAAAAACTTGGGGTGATATCATTCAATATGTTAAAGGAAATTTTTCATTTCAAATTAGAATACATAGGTGAGGTGATATAAATATTGCAGTCTAGTTATAGTTACTGATCCGCTTTGTAGTTATAGTTTGACAAGAAAGCATATCTTTTATCATAACTTGGTTTTACATTTAGAGCAAATCTAAAACAATTGTTTGTTATTTTTCTATAACATTTGCGAACGTCTAGAAATGACAGTGTCTCATTTTTTTTCTAAAGCAAAAGTTATACTCGATGGCGTATTAAATGGCTGCAAGTAAACTTACCACAATAATTTGCGAAAAAAATAAAAGTTGTCCACAAGATCAAAACTGATTTCATAACGGGTTTTCAATTGCACGTTTTCATCTACGGCGGTTTGACGGTAAAGAGATAAACCAGTCAATAACCATTAAGCTGGGGAAAACCAGCTTCAAAATTATCGAATTAAAATCTTGTATCGATTAACCTGCGATATGCATGTTTAAATGTACATATAGACATGAGGAAATGTGGAATGATTTCCAATAAGACAAGTGATATTTCAATTCGAGGCAACGGTAGTTTAGCGATGCTCAAATATCGTAAATCCATTTCGAATATACAGAACAAAAAATAAATACTAATTATGAGGGAAACGTGAAAACTCCAAATGCACTCGCGTGTCGCATCTATTGAGATTTGTAAACGTTATACGACGGGGTAGAAAATATGAAGTTAAAATGTGAAAGCTATGTATTCGTCACATTTGTCATAGATCATAGTTTGAGATCGTCCATGAACGCCATTACAAATTTATAAGCTGGTAATTATTAAAATATATGTTCCTTTGGACAAATCTAAACGTCAAACACCCCCCAGCTAACATCTGAGAAAAGACAAAAGACATCTGTACACTGTATTCGAGCTCATTTTATTTTAAAAGACAAAAATGGCATTACAGATTATTATCTTTTCAAATTCTAGTTCTAGAAAAGAAAAATTTACACCTCTAGCAGAAAAAACTACATTATTAGATTCCATATTAAGAATTTTCCACCAATGACAAATCATTAAAGATATCACAGTTGACATTTAAAACAACTTATGAACATACTAATTATCTGTGATAGTAAACATACAAATACAAGTAAACCAAATAATATGGCGCCTGTTAAAACGTTTAAACCCGCTGCATTTTTATGCACCTGTCCTAAGTCAACAGCCTGTTGTTCAATGGTTGTCGTTTGTTGGTGTGGTTCATAAGTGTTTCTCGTTTCTCGTTTTTTATATAGATTAGACCGTTGGTTTTCCTGTTTGAATTGTTTTACACTAGTCTTTTTGGGGCCCTTTATAGCTTGCTGTTCGGTGTGAGCCAAGACTCCGTGTTGAAGGCCGTACTTTGAACTATAATTGTTTACTTTTTACACATTTTGACTTGGATGGATAGTTGTCTCATTGGCACTCATACCACATCTTCTTATTTACAAATAATATGAAGTAACATTGTGCTATGTGTTTGTCCTTCTCGTAGTTTTTTATGATGATTAGTTTTTATTCTAGCAACAAATCAAAGAATAAGTACGAGTATCGTACTTGTTTTAAATGATAAAAAATACATACACACGTTCTTTCATACCTACGTTTTCGAAGAACTTAATATATTTTTTTTTTCAATAATTTATTTTAAGATATCCATATTGCAGCTATTCATGAATAAATAGAAAAAAATATACCATCCTCATACATCTAATTGGAGCGCATCCAGGTTGACTTCCTTCGCCTCAGTAAGGGACATAGAAGGGCAGTCACAACTTGGGAAATGAAATATATGAAATACTATTTTACCCTAACTCAGTTTGAACAGTTGTTTTGTCATTCTTGAAATCCCGCCATTGTGTTATTGTGCTTTGGTTATTTTTGTATTCTTGTCTTTCATTTTTGCTTATGTACTTTGTCTTTAGAGTGTCTAAATGCCATTTTGTTTTTCTTTGTTGAAATAGTTATTTGTTTTTATAGTGATTAAGATTATAGCACAATGTTGACTGCTTTTTTCCAATTTTTGACATTTTTACCTATTATGTCTGTATGTTTTGCTCACACATTGTTGTCAATATAATCGAATTCTATATGACTGTCATACAAGTCAGAGATTTAGCCAGCTATAAAACCAGGTTTAATTGTCTACATGAGGAAATTCCTGTACCAAGTCAGGAATATGGCAGTTGTTTTCTGTTCGTTTGATGAGTTTGAGCTTTTGATTTTGCCATTTCATTAGGGACTTTCCGTTTTGAATTTTCCTTGGGGTTTGGTATTTTTGTTATTTTACTTTTTAAACACTTTCGTACAAATGTACTTTTTCTCAAAAAGTTCATCAGAAAGTAAGAATACCTAATTGGTGAATATTAAGTGTATACTTAACAAATAATACAGGATGGTTGAGTTATGGATTTAAGATGCTGACGCTGGGTATCATTTTATTTACTATATACAGTTTTTCCTTTATTTGTCTTTGTCCTATTATGTTCCTTTTGGTCGCATCAAAGAAATGAAATGTATGAACTACTATTTTACCCAAATTTAGTTTAAACAGCTGTTTTGTCATTCTTGAAATGGTTTTAACACTCTCATCATTTTTTCTCAAAACTTTCATCGGAAAGTGAAAATACCTAGTAGATAAATATTAAGGATGTATTCTTCTGATATTTCAGTCTCGTTGAAATCTCGTTCGGGAATTATTTCCAAAATATGTGATACTAGTGGAAAATATTAATGAATATAAAAAAATATTATAATCAAACTAAACTCTGTGAAAAAATTGTGTACAATAAGTTGTTTTTGAGTAATAAAATTTTCAAATTTTATAACCAACCCGGTCGGTGTCATCAGCAAAAATGTTGAGAAAATGGGTGAGGGGTACAAAGAAATGATTTTACCAAAAATATGTACATCCCATATATTTTTTTTCTTTTCAAAATTCTTAGATATGTATTTTTTCAATCATTTATTACAAAGAATTTGAAAATCAGGTTAAGAAAAAAAGTTTAATTCTAGAAATTTCTGGCTCCTCAGAGGTGTATATCCTTAAGTGTATAACTTCAAAATTATACAGGATGGTCTTGAGTTAAGAATTGTATGTGCTCACGTTGTGTATCATTTTATTCACTAAATACAGTTTTCCCTTTATTTGTCTTTGTCCTATTATAAGTCCACATGATTTTACAATTATCATATATACAAATATTTATTCAAATAGAAAACTCTTGAAAAACACTTTTTCTCACAACAATACTTATTTATCAGAATTATAGCCTTAAAGAAATCACTGCATATACTCTAACTTTTCTTTTAAAACACATTTCATACCCTTACCCCTGTTTCAATTTTTTTAAGAATTTGAAAACAAGACTTTAATTATTGTCAGCCTACCCTATGTGCATGTTTTCTGACATGAAATGTCTAGAACGTGTTTGAAACTATTCTTATAACAATTTAAAAGCATTTCAGAATACTATAAATGTAAAGATTAGTAGTTAATCATTTCAACATTCAAGATTATATAAAGTATCCAATCCTGCCTTAGTCTCAAGTCCACATCTTACCTTATGCCTATTTGTCAATTAAAGTTAACAATTTCTATCTCAAATGGTCAGTGTAAAAATGTTGTCACAACAATATCATCTCTTACCATATATCTAACATAATTAAGCTATGATCTAGAAGTGTTTAAACAAAGCCATATTTTCTAAAGTTGTATGTATGAAGTTACCAGTCTAATGTATGACTTCACTAAAAGTTTTATAGAACTGACTGCTAACATCTGTTTTTTGCATAATTTTAAAGCACAGTTATTGATTTCTATACAAAAGACTTTAAAATGATAAAATCATAGCATTTACAGGTTAAATTATCTGTTTTGTGACCCAGGGGGTAGGCATTTTTCTGTTTATTTTGCCACTGGGGCCTCACATTTGCTAAATTATTCTGCCTTTTCTGTCAATATGAAATATGAAGTACATTTTTAGGAAAGAACACACTATTGTTAGTTTTATTGAGGTATTTTTGTATTTCTAGCTTGTATTTTTTTATGCCGCGGTCACAAAAAAGCACATTCAGGTGTTACGGCTTACTTTTGGGTTATCGACAGAACAAAAACACCCAAAAAGCAATATTCAGGAAGGATCTATGAATTTCAATGACTGCGAAGAGTAAATATAAGCACTTCTAAAAAATTCAAATTACAAATATGCATACATTAAGAATTTATTTTGAATTCAGGCCTTCAAGTAAACTATGCATACTGTAAACTGTGAATTTATGCTGAGTCATCATAGTTAAGGCCCAGGATTTTCTCCATCTTCATGAAATATTCATAAAACTTTGTATTTGAGTTAATTTTATTTAAATCTCTGAGATAAACCAGATTTGGTGAAATTCTATATGTTCTCTTTTCTTACCCTATTAATGTATATTTAGTTGTTATTATACTATTTCTCATGTTCTTACGTGATTTGTTTTAATCGAGTTAGACAGTTAAGCAATGAAACAACAGTCCCCCTGTTAATACTTCACAGATAGAAACAAAATATTTACAAATTGTTGGTTGTATTAACATCCTAAATATAATAAATCCTATGTAATAAAACTTTATTTACAAAATTAATCTAGAAATGTCCAAAAATCAATACAATGCATTAAACAAGTACAAATCGTTTATCATCATTGAATCTGAAGGATGTTTTTCAAATACGTTTTACCTATTTCCGAGACTTGAACTATTGTCTCACCTCCACGATACTTATCATTCACCATAAAATAAATAACTAATACCGGTGTGCTTTCTCAACTCAGACAAGAATAAACTTTCGAAAAAGATGACGCTAGACCACACACAAACGCGATATTGATAGTTTGACCAATTAGGATATTTTTTAATCTATCAATATACAGTTCTTTGCTAGGTAAATTTCAGTTGGGGCCAAACAGTCATAAAATCACAGTAATAATCATAAGTCAGGTATATAAACACAAAGGAACATGAACGGCAATAATGTTAGATAGACAATTGTGGACTTGAGGATCAATGACAATGTTTACATGTCTAAAGTAAGATGATATACTATGAAACTGTTATTATAGATTTCATGCGTCCGATGCGCTTTTTCTGGATTTATCATCATCGGAAACGCTCAATGCCGATATTTGAAAGCTAATGATGTAGAAGAACCGAAACAGTTGAAAACATCTATGACCCAAAAAAAAATCTAAAATAATAGCCAAATCATCTAAGATCAACTGTGCCTGATGGAGTTTAAACCTTAGTTTCTTAATAATTTATAAATGTATAAACGGACAATGTAAGGAAGGTTTGTGTAAATCATGTCAGTACCGAAGTACTGACTACTGAGCTGAAGATAACGTAGGGTACGGATAGTGCATCAGCAGCGGTATCGACCCAGTATTTATTCTTTATACTTATTATATTGTCAAGTAATTAACTGATAAACACAAAACCAATACAAACTAGGCTCACGTCTCAATTATCTAAAATAGAATTAATCTATAATTCAATTACTAAAGTCATATTCAGAAGTTGAACTAACGAATAAAAATGTGTGATTCCTATATCCATTTGTATACACCTTATCGCTATTTATTCCATTCCGGGTAAGTTCTGAAATTACACAACTTTTTCATCCAGTTGAAGCTATCTGGGGCCCTGTTTAAACAATGTATCATGCACAATACTTTTAAAGAGACCTGTTTAAACTATCGTACACTTCAAACAAAATATCTTTTTTACTTTAATTTGAGTTTCGAAAAAGTGGATCATAATCTATCAAAGTTTCAAAGTGTACGCTTTCTAAATTTTTTCCTCCCTCAGCTCGCTATTGATGGCCTTTGTTTTGGCGCCGGATGACCCAAACAGGAAGTTGTCTTAGTGACTGTTTTTTTCCGGATTTGACTAAATAACGATAAGGTGTATTAGAATACCTCTATCAGGTTTTCGAAAAAAATCGGAAATTTATTAATTTTCAAATATGTTCTAAGCATCAATTGTCAACGATACTGTTGGATTTGTTGTTACGATCTTTTTGTAGTAATTTTCAGTTGAGAGGCGATAGAGATGAAGAGACAGCGAATGTATAACATGTTATACCAATCTTCCACGAGCGTCAGGAAATTAATACCAGAGGCAAAAAGATCGCACACAATGTTTTTTTTTAAATTTGCAAACTGTCTTAGACAATTTTGAACAAACGCATCGATATATGTTACGTGTTTTTAAATATTATTTTGCTTTAGAGGAATAATATATGATAAACAAAATATTCTGTTTGTTTTATTTCTGACATTCAATTGAATTGTTTTCCCATTATCATGATTATAGTACTATGTCAGGATATATTTTAAAATTTCTACCGATGATTTCTACCACGACGTCCCGATTAGCTTTGCCTGTTCGGCGCTGTTTCCACGCTGTAAAGAAGATTCAACTATTCATACTCAGAAACGAATTTTAGTAGCAATAACATATCATTTGTAAAGAAAATTCGAAGGACAGGATTTCGAAAAATGTTTATTTTAAGTCAAAATTGCTGAACCTTTTTTACGATTTTTACGTGTATTCTATACATTTGTTCTACTATTTTCCGGATATTTGATTTGTTATATCTCAGAAAGTATAAAAGTTATATATATGTAATTTTTTCGATGTTCATATGCAGTTCCTCATGCTCTAGTTGTATGCAAAATGTGATGAAAATCTGTGAGATTGCCCATTTACGTACCTGTAACCTTGATATATTGAGTTATGTCAGTGTTTGCGCTGCCGAATATTCTTAAGCAGTTTAAATAAGAACAGCATTTTAATTTCAATTTACTATACATTGTATCAATATCTACTTAATGCTGTTTTCCGGTTCAGGATTCTTACGGTTCCTCTTCGTCAGTCGCATTTAGTGTGAATTGTTTTGTTTTATATATGTTACTGCTTCCGGCTTTTTTTTCAATAATCAGATTAATCAATTTCTTCATTTTCCGAATGTTTGTTAAAAAAAAAGACGCGGAAGATACCAAGGGAACATTCAAAACTCATCAGTCGAAGACAAACTGCTAACGCCAAGGCAAAAAAGCCGAAAACAGCAAATCCACAACACACTACATAGAAAACTAAACATTGAGCAACACGAATCGCACCATTAACCGAGGGCTGAACTCAGATGCTCCGGAAGGGTAAGCAGTTCCAGCTCCACATAAGACACCCGTTGTGTTGCTCATTCAACAATCTGCAAAAATCCAGCGATCGGTCTCATTCGGTAATGTCACAATCAAGGAAAAGAGGAAGGGATTGTTGTTAAGACAATTGGGACAGATCCGTGGTCATCTGTGCAACAGATGTTTCATAGTGGTCAACTTACACGTGTTGGCATCAGAACATTTTTTCGAAGGGAAGTTTGTATGTTAATTTTATTCAAAGCGTTTATTGACGGGGCTTTTATCATATAATCTGGTACTTTTTCCATATTTTTGCAATTCTAACAGCGCAGCTATTTTTTGGCAGACTTGTATTAAGTCTTTGGTGAATGTTTTATTACTATTCATTCTTAAGCTATGTCATTTTTCTGTATTTGCCACTAATTTGAGAAGGGCACTATTTTCTGGATCACATTCTTTCCATTTAATATTAAAAGTCTCTATCATGTCCCCTCTAATTATTCTATATAGCAATGTTGGTAACCTTAGTTAGTTTGGTCTTTCAGAGTAACTTTGGTTATTGAAACCTGGTATTTTTCCTTATTTCTATTTTCTGTACATTGTCAATTTTATCTATATACTTTTTTGTAAAGGTGTCTATACTGAACTAGCATAGTTGTGTTTTCACTAATATTTAGTATAGGGAATGGACGATTTTCAGCATTTCGATTTGTTAATAATCTTCTTTGCGCAGCAAAATTTTAGTTAGCTTTATTTACTTTTTCGCATATATGTTTTGCAAATGTTAGATCGTCATCTATGACCACACTTTTGTCCTTCTCATCTTTGCATTTGCTTATGTTTTTGGCCTAGTACATTCGTCTCTGGAATTTTTGCTTATATTTATGTGTTGACATTTTCCTGGATAAAATTTTGGAGGCGATGTATCAACAATCAATCTTATTTCTAGCTGTTTCAGGTAATTTTGCAAAACATCATGGTCGTTCTTGTCTCCCATGATCCTGATAATTTTAGTATTATCAGTAAATAAGTAAGGATCTAATTATAATGGACCTAATATTGAACCTTGATGTATTCCTGAAGTAACCTCCTTCTAGTCTGATGCTGCACCATGTATACTGATACTATCTGTTGTCTTTATTTTAAAACATTTCTTATTAAATCAAGTATTGTATAAACTTTGGGGCTCGGACTTTAAATTCGATGATTTAACTATCTCGATTGGATAAATCCGATAATCCATGAGTAACTATGTGAGAATATGTTTCTCTAATGATTATAAAATACATTTTCATTTTTGATAAACGAAAATCCCCTTCGATTGCCTTACATATTCCACAAAGTTGTCAATTTCATTAACACCTGTCGATAAAAACTGATAAATATTAACACTTTTTTTCAATGCTACATGTTTGTATTGTTTTCTGTCTATCGTTTTGTTATTTATATGTTTTTCTTTATTAGCAATCCTATGGTTTGGATTTTAAACTAATACAATTCTTACTCTTATTCCTGTCAGCATATTTTGATCCATCCAGTGAGCTGATAAAGGTTATGACCCTTAAACTCATTCAATCATCTTCTAAGATCATCGGCAACCAAACGTTGATTAATATTTTTAAAACAATGGATTCGGAAAGGCTTATATTGCCAAAGAATGAGAGAAAGGGTACTTCATCAATGACTTTAATGAAGTCTGTATATATGCAGCCAGTTTTTATTCCATCTCTGCAATATTCTAGTCAATAATTACTCCATATTGAACTTTTAGGAACATTATAGTTGATGCAAGAAGTTTTACATTGAAAGTGGTGTTTTGTATATTGATTTGAAAATAAATTAGTTTGTCTCTGTTTTAAGTTTTCGTCCTGTTATCTGCTAGGTTTTCTATTACAAATTGTATTATAGAGCATACCACCCACAATGTTTATTTAAAATGATTTCAAATTCTTTTAATAACTTTATAACTTATATGAAATGGCCTCATCACTTAACTCTATTCACTAGTTGTGAAAATAAACGTTTTGTGTGAGGTGTTACTTGTCACACATATATGTACTCCCGTATCAAATACTGCTGTCATTACTACTCATAAAGTACCGGATGACATGTCAAAATTACTAAACTTAAATTTGCTTACAGCTTAAGGATGTACTTAGGTGAATTTAAAAAAAATCTAGAATTCAAAACTGATACTATAAGTCAGAAGAGCATTAGTGAAGGAACAAAATAAGCTAAAAATATTGATAGGTTATGGAGCTCCATTTCGAGATATTTAAGTTTTTAAAAATGGCGAGAAAAGGCTGACTCTGACTTTTACTTATATTTGCATTGGTATTATTTGGGTCTCAAATCGAAGGAAAAGAAATCTAGAATCTGCTTAAATTTTGGTAAATGACCTTTTATGATCTATTGAAGTCTTATATGAAAAGAGAAATGGGTGTTATGGGGCAAAGTATTTTACCCTGTATCGTAGGAAAAAAACCAATGAGTCTGAACATCTAACAAAAATTCCTAAACCTGACCTAAGTACATCCTTAAAAGCAACTTTTTTTAAGGCCAAGGCTAGGTGACATGTGACTGGCAAACATAGGTACCTATTGTAATCGCTAAAATTAAAAACTGCTCTGGTATAGATTGAAATAAGTGGTCAACATATTACAAAGTTCTTTAATTTCACTTTCCGATATATTCATATATCTTACCTCCTATATATTTCTAGGAATATCATTGGTTAAAAGCGACCGCGTGGAGACCCTGGTGTTGCGTTACTTTATAAAACATTATACAACATGGCGTCGAGGAAAAATCTGAAACGTTTCACCCGGTCAACAGATCAAGAAATTGATGATGAACGATTGAAATAAATGCAGAAAACACATTAAAAGATAACAAGTTGACAAACGTAATGATCCAAATTTGCAATCATCAACATCCAATATCTGAGCAGTAACATACCTTCCGCTCCATCGTATGGCATTTACATATTTCAACGTGCATCACGGTTTTCACAATGAGGACTTCATTAGCATAGGTGTGCTCCTTATACAAATACTGCTCCAACAGAGTAACGAGGAAGAATGACTGCAATCGACAATTCACATGTTTTACGGTTACCATCGCAAATTGGTTGACAGATACGAAATGTCTAAATCGCATGAACTCGAAGCGAAGCGAAACCTTCTGCGTTGACGGGGTAAGCGTCTCCATTCTATGCATGCATCACCTGCTATGCTATTCTGCACCGATTCAAAATGTCACAAACAGGCAAAGGACACAATCGGTAAAATTAAAGAGAAGACAACTGTTCAGCTATCTAAGGCTGGAATACATGTCGCTAGTTGGTTGATATATATACACAGTTTTTATTTCTTACCTTGATTTGCCATTTTAATCGATTTAAGAGAATTGAACAATTGGAAACTACAGTTGCTTTAATTTCACACCACCTTTATTTATACATTTGTATAACACTAGATCGGTACTACTGCTAGGGGTCCACGTAGGACTATACAATCAGAAACTAGTATTTTGATATTTGCATGAATAGCATTCAGTATTAGTATAGACAGTTATAGAACTATTTTACTGTAATGAAACTAAGGTTTAAAGACCTCGCGCTATGTTGCCTTTAAACAATTTTGGATGTACTGTACAAGGCAATTTAGGTTTGACACAATGTACAAACATTTGTTTATTGCAAAAGAATCTATGCTGTCCTCTATATATCTTTGATTGTAGTGACGTACCTTTGCTGTTTTGATGACGTGTATTCGATCTCTTTTTTTATCTTGCCTCTGACGAAAGTCGCAACGACGAGACATAGCGATCCTAAATGCAGTCGTCATTGTCGTCGTGTTTTCCACATGTCCTATTAGCCCATGGTTTAAGTTTTTTTTTACAGAAATAACTCTGTCCAAAAATCCCGGAATATTACGTAACTTGGTCAGGAGCATCTGAGATCACCTTCGGTATTTGATGGGGCCGTGTTGCTCAGTCTTTGGCTTTATGTTTCTGTTGCGTTCTGTAAACTGTTGTTTGTCTTTTGTTCGGGTTTTTTTTCTTCGCCTCTCTTTTGAATGTTCACAAGTTAGCATCTAGAGCATAATTAAGATTTCATTTTTTTTTTAGTGTTTTACTAAGGAAATGACTTACTTTTTTTTTCTTTGAAGTTAACATTTAGGTACAGTGTGAGATAAATAGTTAACGAAGCATCAATAATTTTGTCAAACCTGTATAGAATGCTATGCCACTTTGACAACGGCTTGTTCATGATTTAGAGATAGCATCTAAATCAAACTTTGAGCATGTTTTTCTTTATCGTTTTCCTGTATTTTGATTACGGAGTAATAGCTTAAGTGTTTTGCTGTTATCATTAAGATATTGCTTAAGGTTTAATTTTTTTATACATCAATAAATTTGTCAAACCTTCATGGAATTTTACGAAACTTGGACAGGAGCTTCATCATAGCATCTGAATAACAAATGTATTTATTTCACTTTTTCATATTTAGTGATAATGTACATTTTCTAGATAACATTTAGATATATACTAGACTGAGTTTAATTTATCTAAACATCAAAAATCTTTTGTTAAAATCTCCTGGCATTTTAAAAAACTTTTACAGAATGTTCTTCATAATCAAGAGACTTTATTATTTTTTTTTTATTTTTTCTATATTTTAGTGAGACTCTGGACTCTGACAGTCAATATTACACTTTTTCATTAACGACAGCAGTCTCAGGCGAGGCAACCTTTATGATATAAAAATAAGAAGATGTGGTATGATTGCCATTGAGACAACTTTCCACCAGAGACCAAATGACGTAGAAGTTAACAACTATAGGTCACAGTACAAAAAACAGTGTCTGTAATCTGTTATTTCATTAAGGCCCGACTGTAAAAGTAAATTAAGGGGTAGAAGATACAGCTTGGTAAAACCATACGTCGAAGTAAAACACATACAACCATGGCAAAAACACGACGTAAATAAGACTAATGGGCCACAAAACATTAAATAGAAAATAGAGGATCGAGTAAAAAGAGGTCATCAAAAACAGGGGATGAACTCGGGTGTTCTGGAAGTGTAAGTAGTTCCTGTTAAACATGTTGTTTATGCCAAGCAAAAATTCAAATTTGGATATATAACAAGAAAATAGAATGGTGCTTACATGATTGTGCATATTCTTTGTCATCCTGTTATCAACAGCCAGTTGAACGTAATCTTTAACCCGCCATTCTTTTTGTGTCTGTCAGACGACAGGAGTCCGTAGTTGCTTTTGGTTGTGGTTTGTTATGATTTTTGCTTCATTATTTAAGCTTTAATCAGTCCGTTAGATTTCTATGATATGAATGTTGCCAATTTCTAAAGGTGATGCGGTGAAATATAGGTGTATACCGAATGCGAAGTTTAAGAATGATACTAGCTACTTTTTACTTTTTATTTTATGTGTTTTGGGCAGCTTCTGTATGAAGTTTGTCTCATATAAATAAAGAAACAAATCGGCAAAAAAATGACAAGTCTGTTGACAAAAATGTTTCATATCCATTTAAACGTAAAACTCACTGCATTCACGGACATACCAAAAACAAATCATTCGTTTCATCTTTTCTTTGATGCAGTTCATCAGAACGAAATAATACAGAATGTTTGGGGCCTTATAGACATCTCAGTGCCCTTCGTATTAACCAAATCTTTTCATTGAGTAGGCATACTAAACGGCAATAAAAAGGGTCTTGTCTATCCTATGCCCGCAGAAACATGTTCGTAATTTTTATTCAAAACTTTCATATTCTGTCGTGTTTAAGGGCGAGAACTTCTTGGTAAGACAAGAGAGGTTCGGAATGCCCATTCTTGGTTTCTCAGTAGAGGTTTGTTTTAATGTTGAAATTTTTTTGAAAGATCTTTTTTGTTTTCCTTTTGGCCGTGGTGTTAAGGGGAGAACCATACATCTTTCAATGTGGACCTAGTTGAGACAAATATAAGTGGATTTACACAGATTAATTGACTCATTTATGATATCGTGTGATTACTATATTCTGGTGCTCAAATTTTATTATCTCCTTTTTTTACTGTTTAGGGTACAAACCAGTATACAGATATATATTTATATGAAGAAAAAGATAGATGTGTTTGCTATATGTTTTTATTATAAAAAGGATGCATGACACAAACAAAAATTAATGAGCAACGCGAAAAAAAAAATCTGTTTGAAATGCTTAGAATATCTAAGCTTTCACATAAGATTATGAACCAACAATATCATTTCCATCAAGCGACATGTACACAGTGGATAACATTGCAAATAAAGAGTAATGAGATTAATGAAATTGTAACATAGAATTTATATTAAATAGCAGACATAAAAGATCGTGACAGAAAGAAAAAAAAATATAAATCAAACATAGTATCATTGATCGAACGTTTTGAAAACATATGAAAAAAAATTATGAATCTAACTTTTCGTAAATATTTAAAAAAGATGAAATTTCAAAGTATGTGAAAATGTATTTTATGTATAACGTATTAGTGTCCAGATTGATTCTTATCGTCTCCAGTTGCTATTATTTCTTTTATTACCAAATGTCCATCATTGTTCTTAAAACATTTCAGATTCTTCTGGTCTACCGACTTCGGCAGTGTTATCTTACGATAAAATGATTCTCGTATTTCATGTCCATTTTCAGATCTCTGTCGCTTTCCTTGTGTTATTATAACACCGTCCGTACATGTTACACTGACTTCCTCTGGATTGTAATTCTGAATATCGATGTTCATCAAATCATTTTTACTTTCAGATGAAATAACTTCTTTCTCGTCTTCGTTTTGTTTCTCAATAGGCAGTATTTTGGTTTTAGATTCGTCGCTTTCGATGAACGGAGCTTCTAGCACTAGTGATCCATCTGATTTCATGAAGCTGGTTATTTTCTCCTTGTCAACATCCTTGGGAATTTTTACAGTTCTATTTCTTTCGACGATGTCGCCCCATTCTTCATTTCCTTCAGTAGATTTTGCATTAATGAATACGTTGTCGTTCTCTACTTTCACTTTGATTTCCTCTGCGTTAAAATCGCCAATAGGTACACTGTATGTCCACTTTTTGACAGTTGGTCTCTTTGTAATGTAACGCTGACATCCTGTTGAACAAGGTTTATAATATGGCTTACCGTATAGTGACATGCAATTGGTCCACGGCTTCGTACTTATTAAATCATCACAGACTTCTTGTAAGAGTTGGTTCAACACAATCGGAATTATAGCCATGGTTTTACAACTGTATATTGCTTACTGCTTTACCTTATAAATCTTTAGTAGATTAATCAGTCTCTCACACAATCGGGTTTTTATACTGTAAGACAAAATTTCTAGAACGTACTCGATAATGAACTGTCTTTCTTACCTGTCAATTTGCTAAATATAGACATAAATTAATACGAAATCGAAAATTCGGGAATACCCTTTGGTGATGTAAACAAAGCAGGTTGTTCTAGTACAAACTAGAAACGAAAGAAAATCATGTTTATATATACATTATTAATTCAATTTCAAATCAAAATTGTATTGTCATGTCTTATATCTATATGTATGATCTGTGAAAAATAGATAAAATCATAGTATATCAAGTAGAAGAAAGCATGACTTGTGAAATTTAAAAAAAAGAGCTGATACAATGTGTATTTTATCGCGATAACTCTATCTTCAGATTTCAATCTGGTTTTTATACGACCGCAAAAAAATTTTAAGGTCGTATATTGGTATGACGTTGGCGTCGTCGTCGTCGTCGTCGTCGTCCGGCGTCGTCGTCCGAATACACAATGGTTTTCGCACTCTAACTTTAGTTTAAGTGAATGGATCTCTATGAAATTTTACCATAAGGTTCAATACCACAATAGGAAGGTGGGGATTGATTTTGGGGGTTATGGTACCAACAGTTAAGGAATAAGGGGCCAAAAAGGGGCCGAAAATAAGCATTTTTGTAACTTCCAGACATAACTTGTGTGTTAGCATATGGATCTCTTTGACATTGTACCACAAGATTCCATATCACAAAGGGTCAATGCTGGGATTGATTTTGGGGTTAATTGCCTCAAAATTTTAGGAATAAGGGGCCAAAAGGGGGCAAAAAACAAGCATTTTTCTAGTTTCATGACAATAACTTGTGTGTAAGTGTATGGATCTTTCTGAAATTTTACTACAAGGTTCCATTTCACAAAGGGAAAGCTGGAATTGAGTGTTGTGGTAATTGCCCAAAACGTTTAGTAATAAGGGGCCTAAAAAGGGGTTTAAAATAAGCATTTTTTAGTTTCTAGACAATAACTTGTGTTCAAGTGTATGGATCTCTCTAAAATTGTATTACAAGGTACCATACCACAAAGGCAAGGCTGTTATTGAGCTTGGTTTGGGGGGAAAGGGGGGTGGGGGTGATGAATCATAAGGGGGCGGGGGTCAAAAAAGGGGTATTTTTTTTTTTTCCTTTTTTTGTTGTTTAAAATTTACATTTTAAGTTAGTTATTTTTTATCACGAAGAGAAAGTAGGAATTGAGTTTTGGGGTTAATTGCTCAAACATTTATGAATAAGGGGCCAAATATTGGTCGAAAATAAGGATTTTTTTAGTTTGCAACAAAAACTTGTGTTCAAGTGTATGGATCTCTGTGAAATTGTATTGCAATGTACCATACCACAAATTGAAGGTTGTGATTGAGGTGGGGGATGATGAATCAAAAGGGGGTTGAAAAAATGTGTGGGGGGTAGGATGTTTTTTTTTCCTTTTTTTTTTCTTTAAAATTTTCCATTTAAAGATGGTTGTTTCAGATTTATATATGAAAGAAAATAATAATGATACGGTTATATATCATAAGGAATTGAAATTTAAAATTATGTATATTGGAAATTTAGGTTACATTGGAAAGTAATAATTGGCTTTGGGGGGGGTGGGGGGGGGGGGGGTGGTTATTGCTCTAATGTTTAAGGAATAAGGGGAAAAAAGGTTAAAAAACAAGGGTTTCCATTTTAATAGACAAATAATTGAGTAAAGAACATTATTTAAAAGCAGTGTAAGGTTGGTAATTCAAACTCATTTAAATATCTCATCTACACTGCTTTTAAATTATGTAAATTGGAAATTTGCCAATAACTTTATTGTTAATAAATGCATTGGAAATTTGCCAACAATTTTAGTGTAATAAACTTCATTGGAAATTTGCCGATATAAAATTTTGCTGATGAAGGTTTTTTGTTTACCTTTAGCCTTGACTATGAAGTCATTTTCTATTTTTATAGCCTTATGATGTAGTTGAATTATTTAATACTTTTATGATGTGTTTAAATGGGGTTTTATCATGTTTATGGTTGCAAATTTATTGTTTTAGTATAATAAACTCCATTTAAAATTTGCCAATAAAAAAAATTTTTGTTTATTTTTAGCTATGATTATGATGTCATTTTCTATTTTACTTTTATGGTTGCAAAGAAATTTTTATTTTTAGATATTACTGTTAAATGATGCTGATTAAGGTTTTTGCTATGTTTAGCCATGACTATGATGTCATTTTCTATTTTAATATCTGTTATGATGTATTTAAATGGGCTTTTATGGTTACAAAGGAATTTTATTTTTAGATATTACTATAAAATGTTGCTGATGCTGATTAAGGATTTTGTTTATTTTTAGCCATGACTATGATGTCATTTTCTATTTTAATACCTTTATGATGTAATTTCCATTTTTAGATATTACTGTTAAATGATGCTGATTAAGGGTTTTTTGCTATGTTTAGCCATGACTATGATGTCATTTTCTATTTTAATATCTTTATGATGTATTTAAATGGGCTTTTATGGTTACAAAGGCATTTTATTTTTAGATATTACTTTAAATGTTGCTGATTAAGGATTTTTGTTTATTTTTAGCCATGACTATGATGTCACTTCTATTTTAATACCTTTATGATGTATTTAAATGGGCTCCCATGAATTTAGATTTTTGATTATTTATACATGTTACCAAATTGGTCCACATTGAACAAAAACGGTCCAAATTTCAACTTTATTACATTACATCAAACATTGAATTCTACATATTCTTTGATATATTGAAATTAACAAACAATTTAGTTTATGGAGATTCCACCATAATAGGTAAATTAAATTTTTTCAAGTTCTTACACCACATTCATCCTGTGTCAGAAACCTATGCTGTGTCAAATATTTAATGACAATCCAAAGTCATAGCTGTATCAAGCTTGAATTTTGTGTCCATACTTGCCCCAACTGTTCAGGGTTCGACCTCTGCGGTCGTATCAAGCTGCGCCCCAGCGAAGCATTTTATTTTTTCTTATACTTGATTTACATTTTATTTATTTGTGTTATAGTTATTCTGCAAATTATAACGGTCTACTTTTAGTATTGTCCATCATGATTAGTGGCAGATTCCCTTTGATCGCCCCCAAAAACGAAAAATCTCAGGTTTTTCACGATATGTATATTAACACTGGACACTTTTAATTTGCAAAACACTCATTTGCAAATCCGCCGCCGCCTCTCCTTACAGCTACAGTGTCGTGTATATAACCAAAATGTGCGGAATTACATGGGATTCAATAATTTCATTGCTTTTCTGCTGTTATTATTATATATATTTTGTAATTTGATTTAGAAAAACATGGGATTTTCAATATCCCATGGGATAAGGCAAATCCCATGGGATTGACCATTATCCCATGGGATTTTGGTTAAATCCCATAGGATTTTTTTGGGTCCCATGGGATTATTGTAGTCCCATGGGATATTTGTTGTCCCATGGGACCAAAAAATTCCCATGGGACTATAATTATCCCATGGGATTTTTAATATCCCATGGGACAAAATAAAATCCTATGGAATTCAAATTATAAATATACAGTAATGTGTATGTTACAATAAATGCTGTTTGGTAGTAAAAAGTTTATAATATAAATATGAGTGTATTTTGGGTTTTTTCATTTTGTCACAAACATGTTTTTAATTTGTTTATATGACAATAAAGATTATTATTATTTTGGAAAGTATAATAATATTTAAAGTCAAAAAATAAAATCCTTTATCTGAAATAAAATGATGACATGTCTTAATAAAAGAAAAAATATTGATTTGAAATCTTTGTCTTGTTTGTTTTATTATGAAAAATAGAACTGAAAAAAATATTTCATATTCTGACTGAATAAATTGACAAAGCACAGTTAATAGTTTACTCTTTTAATGAGGTAAAGTTTTCTTTGTTATAGTTCCATTGCAATACATGAATATGCAAACGATTTGAATCTTATACCTTTGTGGTGTTCATAATATTACGTTTATATTTGCAAATTTATAAAATAAACACTTTTCCTGTTAAGTTTTAGTTTTCTTGTTTCAGCTTGCTATGTACAATTATTCAGTCCACTATATAAGAGTCAAGTAAATAAATTATTTCATCCACTAGAATATTCCTACAATTCTTAGACAAAACATTTTTGCAATCTGTTCTTCAAAAATCTTCCTCCGTACATCTTTATTGGATGGAGCGATTTAAATGAGTGGACAAAGCAAGTTCATTTGGACAACAAAATACTAATATATTTTTTCATTCCTCCCTTCTTTCAATTGATATTACGTTGTTGCATTTACATGATTTAGTTCTTGTGCATCTGTGATCATGATAATATGACTCCTTTTTGTTTATAGTCATTATGTTGAAATTTCCTCTTTCTTATGTAGGAAAAAAACACATTCCATTTCAAATTAATAAAAAAGTCACACTATGTAGAAAAATATCAACTTTAAGTTTTCTGTTCAGTATTGACCTGTTGAATGATGATCATGAAAACCAAGATGTCTGACCTACAAATACACAAAACTCAAAAATAATAAATGAAGAGAAATACAGCAATAAAATGGCTACTTTATCATGTTTATGTACATTTTGATAAAACTTTCATTTGAATATTTAAAATTGTAAGAACTCTTATTTCAGTGCTTTGTGTCTATGGTTTTCATATTAGTTGTTTTTGTGCCTTGTTGCAGTCTTTTGAGTTAAACCAATTGCAACAAATGTTTACAGTTTGTTCAAAGGTTGTGCTGTTATTAAAACCACTGTCCTAGGTTAGGGGTGGGATGGGTGCTCACAAAACGTTTATTTTATTAGTTGATATTCGCTATGAATTAGCTGTCAGTAACTGTAAGTACTAATAGATCTGTATGTTGAGTCTTTTTTGTTATAGGGAAAGAATAAATTTCCAGCCACATACGGTTTGTGTTTTTGGTAGCTGCTTTGTTGCATTCTAATGAGTTAATAAAATTGAGAATGAAAACGGGAATGTATAAAAATAACCTGACCCAAGAGCAGAAAAAAGCCCTTTTCAACTGATTTTATAGTTTTTATATTGAACTGACACTTACACCACTGTCCTTAATTAGAGGTGGATTTGGCGCCAGCAAACATGTTAAACCATGCCACATTTTGTAAGTGTCTGTCCCAAGTCAGGGGCCTGTTATTCAGTGGTTGTCAATTGTTGCTATATATCATATTTGTTTTTTGTTTATTGTTTTGTGCAAAAATCAGGCACTTAGCTTTCGCCTTTGTGGTGTTTCCCCCAAGCATGTTTAGCATGGATAGACATTATGCCCTTTTTAAATGACACATGCCCTTTTTGAATTGTTTTACATTTGTTTTTTGAATTTCATGGCCATTATCGAAGGCTGTACAATGAACTAATTTTGTTAAATTTCATGTCATTTGATCCTTATTGGAGAAATCATACCGCTTCTTATTTTTATATCAACCCTGCCGTATTTTGCCTGTCCAAAATCAGGAGCCTGTACATAGTTCAGTGGTTGATGTTGGTTCACGTCCGTCATATTTGTTTTTTCATAACTTGTTCTTTTCTATGAATTAGTCTGGTATATTTGAAGTTTGAATTGATGTTTTGTTCCAAATTTTGTTTGTGGTGTCTTTTATAGATGACTATATTATGTGGGTTTTCTCATTATTTACAGGTCATCATTGGCCTCTAATAAGTAATTGCATTGCTTTCATCCACTTAATTGAACTCTGGTGGATAGTTTTCTCATTTATCATACCACATCTTATTTTCATAATAATCATTATTCAAGGGCAATAACTTTTATAAAAGTGGACTTACCATTTAGGCTTTGTTGACGTCTGTAAATCTATTTTTGTTGATTATCTCTTTTGTTTATAGTTTCCCTTTATCTTTAATGTTCTTGCCCTACACATAAAAGGGTAAACATTATCATTTAATGACAATAACTACTATTACATAATTAGTAGGCAACTGACAATTTTGGATCATTTGTATATCTTGTCATGGTCATCATTTTTTTTTTTTAATATTATCAATATTCTATGAAAATGAGGTCACAGTAATATTAACCTTGGCAGACAGACAACTTCTTATTTTTATATGACACCTTGCAGTCATTCCATACACTTACAAGTAGACATATGCTTATAATATCTGATAAAAAGAAAAAACCAAGAAAACTTAGCATTGACCAAAGAACCATAAAATATGGTCATGGTTATATGAATCTGCCAGACAAACATGCACACCTTACAATCGTTACATCCGCCAAATATAATTTACCTGTTGCTTAAAGCATATGATAAACTGACAAAACAATGCAAACTTTTCATTGACCAATGAACCATGAAAATGAGGTCAAGGTCATATAAAACATGCCAGACAGACATGTGCATCTTACAATCATTCCATTCACCAAATATAGGGGCCTTATTGCTTACAGTATCCGAAAAATAGACCAAACCACAAAAACTAAACATTGTCCAATGTACTATGAAAATAAAGTCAAGGTAAGACGAAACTTCTCAGTCAAACATATCATGATATGCACCTTACTATCATTCCATACACCAAATATAGTTGACCTATTGCTAATTTGAAAATAAGAAAATAGAAAAACTGACCAAAAAACAAAAAAATAACATTGAGCAATGAACCATAAAAATGAGGTCAAGGTCGAATAAAACATGCCAGACTAACATGTACATCCTTAAAAATTTTCATACACCAAATATACTTGACATGTTGCATACAGTATTAGAATAAAATGCTCCGCTGGGTGCAGCTTGATACGACCGCAGAGTTAGAACCCTGAACAGTTGGGGCAAGTATGGACACAACATTCAAGCTTGATACAGCTCTGAATTTGGATTGCGATTAAATATTTGACACAGCATAGGTTTCTGACACAGAATGAATGTGGTCTAAAAACTTAAAAATTTTTAATTTACCTATTATGGTCCAATATCCAAAATCTAAATACATACACGGTTAGATTCAGCATATCAAAGAACCCCAAGAATTCAATTTTTGTTAAAATCAAACTAAGTTTAATTTTGGACCCTTTGGACCTTAATGTAGACCAATATGAAAACGGGACCAAAAATTAAGAATCTAAATACACGGTTAAATTCAGCATATCAACATGATCAAAGAACCCCAATATTTCAATTTTTGATGAAATCAAACCATATCATAATTATTTGCTTTTATACATAAATAAAAAATAACCAACTTAAAATGGAAAATTTTAAAGAAAAAAAAAAAAGGAAAAAAAAATCCCCCCCCCCCCCCAATTTTTTTAACCCCCTTATGATTCATCACTCCCAAACTCAATCCCTTTGTAGTATGGTACCTTGCAGTACAATATTTCAGGGAGATCCATACACTTGAACACAAGTTATTGTCTGGAAACTAGAAAAATGCTTGTTTTTTTTGCCCCTTTTTGGCCCCAAATTCCTAAACGTTTAGGGCAATTACCCCCAAACTCAAACCCAGCTTTCCCTTTGTGATATGGAACCTTGTAGTACAATTTCATAAAGATTCATACACTTACACACAAGTTATTGTCCTGAAACTAGAAAAAGGCTTGTTTTTTGCCCCTTTTTGACCCCTAATTCCTAATATTTTAAGGCAATTACCCCCAAAATCAATCCCAGCCTTCCCTTTGTGGTATGGTACCTTGCACTACAATTTCAGAGAGATCCATACACTTGAACACAAGTTATTGTCTGGAAACTAGAAAAATGCTTATTTTTAGCCCCTTTTTGGCCCCTTAAGTTATTCCTATACGTTTTGGGCAATTACCCCCAAACTCAATTCCAGCTTTCCCTTTGTGATATGGAACCTTGTAGTACAATTTCGGAAAGATCCATACACTTACACACAAGTTATTGTCATGAAACTAGAAAAATGCTTGTTTTTTGCCCCTTTTTTGGCCCCTAATTCCTAAACTTTTGAGGCAATTACCCCCAAAATCAATCCCAGCATTCCCTTTGTGATATGGAACCTTGTGGTACAATGTCAGAGAGATCCATACACTAACACACAAGTTATTGTCTGGAAGTTACAAAAATGCTTATTTTTGGCCCCTTTTTGGCCCCTAATTCCTTAACTGTTCGTACCATAATCCCAAAAAACCATTCCCAACCTTCCTTTTGTGGTATTGAACCTGATGGTAAAATTTCATAGAGATCCATTCACTTAAGGTGGTACCCAACACCTTGACTAATATTAATTTGGCTCGTTTAATTTTCATAAAATTTTGACAAAATGTTTACTTTGACCCTTTGACAAAAATATGAAAATTTCAAAAAATTTGAACCAACCACTTTATCAGAAAAATTTCATTGGTTATATAGCAGTTTGACAAACACTAATTTTGATCATTGAAAAGCTTAATATTTCCTTAACAATACATCGTAATTAAAACGTTTAGCTGATTTTTACAGAGTTATCTCCCTGTAGTGTTAGGTACCACCTTAAACTAAAGTTATTGTGCGAAAACCAATGTGTCTTCGGACGAAGACGCCAATGTCATACCAATATACGACCGCAAAATTTTTTTGCGGCCGTATAAAAACTGGACATTTTTACCTAGGAATAGTGATGTCTTGGACTAGGAAAATTAGTCTGGGGACATAAATTACTGACATCGGACTAAATATACTAGTAAATTCTGTATCCATGGACTTTTTATACTAGTTATATTTGTCTGACCAGACAATTTTTACAAGGACTAATTTATCTCTTACACTAGTTCTCAGAGAGACATGTCACCTTACCTTGACACATAATTCTGACTCTGAACAAACCAGTATTTGCTCTTACTCCTTAATAATACTGCGTGCTTAGGGGAGAAGCAGCAAATACCAACTTTAAAGTCTTATGTTTTACCCCATTGGTTTCAAAATAAACAACCTTCTGCACTTGAGGTGAACACGCTACCACGAGACCAGGCAGTATAATATAAGGAGTTTACCCAAGATTTAAAGTTTCCAAGTTTTTGCAAAAACTGGATCAAAATCATCATTGAAAAGCAATAACTTTTTAATAAGATTTAAGTTTCTGTTTAAATATTACAGTTTTAGAGATAAAAAGGCAAATTCAAGAAATATGAAGAAAAAAAAAAGGTAAAAATCTGTATTTAAGGCAACAACTCCTATGAGTCAGCTGCCAGTTTTGATGCCATTTAAATGGACAGTAGATTTTTTTTTCAACATTCTGAACATTTCTACCCTTGTCAGATATTGTCTATCTATTTTGGCCTTTTGTAGCTTATTACGCAGTATGGCTTTTTAGCCCATTGTTGAAATCTGTACGGTGACCTATATAGTTGTTAACTTCTACGTCTTTAGTTTCTGTTGAAGAGCCGTCACATTGGCAATGTCCAATGATACCATATTTGTATATGTTTTTGTCATGTAGGTGTAAGGGAGTTACCATTTGATTTTTAGGTGTGTGTGGGGGGGGGGGGGGGGGGCTAGGGTGAAAAAAGTTGTCCTGCATATTTTTTTAAGTTGTGATCTCTGTCCTGCCTTTATATTTTTCACTCTATTCGGTCCTGCCTTTTTCTTTATTAGTTTATCCTGACTTTTTTTACATAAATTGTCATCCTGCCTTTTTTTTTTGCCATGTTGCCCATCCTGCCTTTTTTTTTTACTCAAAACTCCTGTCCTGCCTTTTTTCAAATTTCATCCTAGCCCCCCCCCCCCCCCCCCCCCTAATAAAATTCAAATGGAGACAACCTTTTGATTTTCTGGTGGGATAAAAAGTGAAGACAGATTTTTTATCACCTGGCCTGGTTAGTTTTTCAGGGTTCGTAAGGATAGAAAATCCGGCAAATTGTAGAAAACCCCTGTTGTACAACCATATTTGCCAAAAGATTAGTCCAAATAATTATGACGTCTTGCAAGGCTATTTTAACTTTTTTCTGGGCACGTAATAGTCAAAGTTGTGACTGAGTGCGGAAAAATGAAGATAGATAGATAGAAAAAAAATTAAAATAGTCTTGCAAGACGTCATAATTATTTTGACTACCCAGAGACATATATACACATCTGTATATATGTCTCTGGACTACCTAAAGATGTAACCTAATTCTTACTTGTTTGGGGAAAAGGAGAATTAACCGAACCACTATTCAATCTAAATCAGTGAACTGAATTATTGTCTTTTGCAGTAGTCCGATTCGACATCTGTAGCTAATCATGCAAATTGATAGTAAACAGTATACCTTTTTCAGAATGTCAGCTTACAACAAAGAATCACTGGTGATAGGGGAGTGTAACCAATAAATTGATCCTAAATCAGATAAGATTTTCCCAGTAACGGAGAACCCCTTTCTTTGAGTGACTCTTGAGTGAATATAAAAAGTGACGGGGGTCTCACAAATAAATATAAATCTGAATTACAGGAACATCGATAAGCAAAGTAAACTTACATATTAATCTCGAAGTTATTTACGGTAAAGACAGACTGTGCTCCTGAATTAAGGTATTAACTTATACATTTGCGTATATTACTCGGGGGGGGGGGGGGTCCTACATACAAGGTGATAGGACGTGCCGCTGGAATAGGTCACTTTTTCCAGCTTGAAAATATGGGAATAGGTGGGGAAAACTATCAGAAATATATGATAAGGTCGATAAAGTTCCAATTACTTGTATATGCAAAGCCCTGTCATTTTTTCACAGCCGAAAGTCTCGCCGTAAGTAAACATTACACACAGAATCTTAGCCTTAAATATTCCACTTTTCCAACACACCCCACGAAACCCAACCAATATGGGAAAAGGTTACAATTTTACCCACGCAATATATGAAAAGGTATACATTTTTAAGATCTAAATTATATGAAAAGGGTGGGGTAACAGAACCCCAGCGACACCCCCTATCAATTAAGTATTGAAGTGCCCCCTCCCCCTCCCCCACCCCGATGTATTTTACTGCTACAATCACGCACCCGTTGCTGAGCAGAGAACCATACTTTCAAGCCAGGGACGGTCTATACTAGCAGTTAGTATAGAAAGTCCCTGTAAAAAGGCAGGCAAATCCTAACAGTACTGTCACTTAATGATACATGTATATCAAGTTACAGCACCTCGCCCAGCACAGTTAGCACACTGGTGTGTGTCAGTCTTATAATATAAAACTGTGTAGGTTCATATCGTTTGATTCAACGTTTTTTCGGATATTTTTAGGACCGTTGTCAACATGGTCAAATCCCACCTGCCACTTTGCAACCTGACCTGCAAAAATATAATTCGACTAAAAACAATGCCAGTCAAAATTGCTTTTTGAGACTGGGCGACTGAAAAAGTGACCTTGTGACCCTACTTGGAATTCTCCATTCATCGGCGTGTGTCGGTGTGGCATTATAATAAGGGGGCATTGTTTTTTTTTTCTTGGGACAAAAAATTGTTTCTATCTTTATTAAAAAAAAAAATCAAGACCAATCATAAACTTTTTTTTCAAAACTCAGTGTCGTATTTTATTGTTTTCCCAACAATGTTTAATAAAAGCTTAAAATGTTTGTTTCACTTCCCTCTGACTTCCCTCCTGATTTTTTTTCTCAAGAAATTATAGAATCAGTAAATGGATATATATATATGTCTGTGGTCACCGTCATGCATTTAGATAAGAAATTCCAGCATGCATCATCAAATAATTCATGTGTATTTGTGACGTCAACATAACTGAAACATTATATTATTTCCCAGTAATTTTTAAATCATTTTGATTTACAAGTATATATGTCTGGGACTTATGCATGTATATACCTCACAGGCACTTGTCTCAGAAAAAAAAATTCTATATACTTTAATTAAGGTAGGTATATAGGGGGGGGGGGGGGGGGGGGGTCTGAGACAAGTGCCTGTGATATATCTGTCAGTCCCAGAATAATAAATATAATTGTATCTTAATCTTTGGAAAAATCCAATTATTAAATTGTTAAATTCTTTTACTTCATAATTATGGCAAAGTATACTTTTTAAAGTTTTAAATTTTAAAGTTAAAATAAATATTCCGTTTTGATCTAAGGAAAAACTTTTAAAACTGTAATGACATGGTCAGTCAACTGATTTGTTGCATGGCTGATTACAGGTAATTAAAGCATGCAGTAATTTTCCATTACGACAGTGCGTGTACCCTGGGGTGTGTATAACGTTTTAGAAATACGGTAACCATAGTTTTCTAGAGAACATCCTGTCGATGTGTAATACAGATTGATGACATTACACAAAATTTCTTTCGTTAAATGTAGTTAAGTATCTGTGTCCATTCCCTGTTGCAACACTACACATTTTTCGAAGAAAAAAATGTTAAAATTTGAAGAAAAAAAATCATTTATATAAAATAAAGAAGAAGAAAAGTAGCAAATAAACTTATGTTATTTGTTATTTGCCTATCCTGCAGTAGACAAGAAATTGAGGATGAATACCATTTCTTCTCAGTCAGTCCATGCTATACATCATTGAGGGATACCTATATACAAAATATTAATAAAAATCTTAATTTCAATTTTATTAAATTGCAGTCACCTATAACACTGAGGCATATGACCGCACTTTTAAATAGCAGTCTGCCAGTCATTATAAAAATCACCATAAAGTATATTAATGCTTGTTTTTTTATTGAGAACATCTGTATAACTTATGTTTCTTTTAATATGTATCCTAATTTTTTTTTTTTTTTTTGTTTTTGTTCATGAACACTAATAATGTGTTAATTGTCGATACACACATATTTATTTTTTTTTTTTCCCCTGTGAATACCACTGCCACTCTAATATAATTATAGTCAATTTAACTATTGTCAGTTTCTTGTCTCAATACTGTATGCCATAACCATTTAATGTAAATGTGTTTGAGCTTATAAATATTGTCTATTGTCTATTGTAACTACGCATTGAGTAAACATAATTTCACTTTACATGTACAAACCCTTGAGAAAACGTATATATAGATGTGTTTAAAAAGGCCAATTCTCAGTGGATTTATTTCACACAAGGACCACTGGCACTTTTCTCAGAATTTTGATTCCTATATACCTTAATATAACATTAAAAGTATATAGGACATTTTTTTTCTGAGACTATAAGTGCCTGTGACTAGGACATAAGATAACTAGAACTAAGTTCATTGGAAAGTCTTTTTGTCTGATACATGTATACCTATAGATAATGTTCAAAATTAAGAACAGCTAACGGTACGTCTAAAAATCGCTCAGGACCTCCTGAGTGCAGACAGGACATAAAAAGTCACTCAGGACATGCATATATGTTTTAGTGAGCGTTGAGGGTATACATTCGATAGATAATTTAATTTTTGATCTTATTATTTTGGTTTTGATAAAATCAACCCAACATTAAAGAAGTTATTTGGGAAACGTCATGCATGACCGATGATCATATTCAATACCAATCATCATTTTGATTAGGTCGTTTGATCTTTAATAATTAGGACTGATTGTTGACGGTTATAAACACATGAATATTGTTTTTACAAAAAGAAGTTTAATACATTTTTCGTTTTGTATGTAATAATTGAAGCCATTTAGAAATATAAGAAATCTTCACATAGTCGGGAAATTTTCAATTCAAGTTATTTCATTTGAAAACGTTAAAAAATATAGATCTTATTCGATGTTAAATGTGGCGTCCTTGGAGATCAAAACCCCGTTTAAATAGGGTGTGTCTACTTTCGTCTATTGCCGAACATTCTATAATCAAGGATTTGTACAAATCCTTGCTATAATATAATGAATCGCGTCGCCAATATCACCACAATTACATAAATTACAAATACAATATTCTTCTAAATATTTGGCATCTAACAATTTCAATAGGAAATTTTGAGTCGAAACTGAAGTACCAAATCTACAAAAAGAATCACTATTTTTTTGTAGTAGTAGGCGTCGAAAACTAAACTGTTTATAATCTTTTTTTTCTCCTAAATTAATTGAAACTCTTGAAATAATTTAACATTATCTATAGACAGCTTACAAATTCAAATCTTTTTAGAAGTATATGAGTGTATAGTAATAATTTGTTCATTAACCCCCCTTTTTTATTCTATAAAATTACATTGTAATCGATTTTATTTCCAAATTTGTGTTTGCTAGGATTGACACTTAGAACGTACAACATAAAGTAACAAGTAAAAAGTCACGATTCAGTTTTGGGATATTTTTTTCTTTGAATAAACTTAATTTTAAAAACGTTTCAGCATTTTTATGAAATATTTTTAAAAGGAAACGGACTTGTTAACAAAATTTATTTTTGAATATTAATATTGAACAATGATTGTTAAGAAAACAATCTGCCAAAGTGGTTTGGTAATTAACTGGCTTCATGCTGTCAAAAATGTCTCCTTTATATAAGTTTTTGATAAAAAAAAAAAACTATTTGAAGGCGAATTAATCATTTCCTCAGCTAAATACATTTATCTATAAATAAAGTCAATTCGTCAAGAACTTTCTCTCATATATTTAAACAATTGTAAAATAATTAATTTAAACTTTTGTACTGCGACTTTCTGTCCGTTTACCAATACTTATTCCTTGTTAGGTTTTTTCATATCCATTTACGAATACTTATAATGTGATAATTTTCGGAAGCTTTTATCCTATTTTCATATCAAACAACCATGTTACCCGTAGAACGGAGTTAAGTACAAATTTAGGAATTTAGTACTTAAAATTTTCAACAACATAATTTTATACTTTCATTTACCTGGATTTTGTTCTACGCTTCGAAACCGCCACCCTGTATCAAACATAGCCAACACCTCGCATGGCGTATTCACGATGTTGAGGGATTGACAATATACAATCAAAGTTAGCAATATACAGCAAGTAAGTAATTGGGTGTTGAATGCCAGTAGATATGAATTTGTAAATTGAATTTAACCTGTTTAGAATGTGTATTGTTGAATTGTTTAATAAAATTACACACATATGATAATCTGGGCTGATATGCATAAAACCACTTTAAGTTCAAAGTATCAATGAAACTGGGTCTGCATGAAAAAATGACTTATCACATAATACCAGAACCTATGTTTACTGTTAGATGATAAGAAAATATAGCTGTAGGCGGCTTAGTTTACAAATTATTTATTCTTTTAATTTCTATTTGACTGTCTGGGTGCTTCTTATGTGAAATGTTTGCGTTTTGTATGCTATAGTTAAGTTTTATAGACTGTTGTACGTCATTTGGTCGTTTTTAAGTTTTTGCCATGGCGTTGTCAGTATGTCTTCGACTTATAAGTTTTATATAATCTGCATCTCTTGTGCTGTATTTTAAAATGTATCTTTACACATTCATCAATACACCAAAGAATATGAATAAAGCTTTCGTATATATAAAAATAAGGAGATGTGGTATGATTGGTAATGAAACAACTATCCGGGATATTTTGAGACAAAGTGCACGTATTAGTAGTCAGCCGAAACCACTAAGCGTTTTGCATCCATACGTTGTTTTTTTTTTTCTCGGGATACTGACTGCATAGTAAATTATCAATGTACTAGTTAATGTTCTCGAGGGATGACCCTATTACAGAGACATATATACACATATGTGTATATATGTCTCTGCCCTATTACGTGTCAGTAACCTCCTCTACTCGGTTCATTTTACGGCGGCTAATTTTTGTCTTAAGAATAAACATAATTGATAAGTTTCTTTCCCCAGCATTCCTCGATCGCACTTGTAAATAGCACATTGGCCTCAAGACATTGGTACACTATACGTTACAACTCTTGCCGTCAGTACTTAAAATTGGAAAAAATATTAAATAAGAAGGTATAGAAAATTAATGCACATACACTATTATCAACCAAAGACATGATGTTTTTCTCAATTGG
Source organism: Mytilus californianus (assembly GCF_021869535.1). Taxonomy (NCBI): domain Eukaryota; kingdom Metazoa; phylum Mollusca; class Bivalvia; order Mytilida; family Mytilidae; genus Mytilus; species Mytilus californianus. The sequence goes on along the minus strand of NW_026262679.1, from coordinate 49,048,394 downwards.
CCTAAATCGTTATTCCGCAATACAACGAGGGTGATGAAAAGAATCTGAAAACCCACCACTTTGAACATAGGCACCGGCATGCTGTGAATTTGAAAAATTCCCAAATGAATAACTATCCATTACTTTTCTACTGTAAAGTTTTATTGAATACACATTTGATTTGAAATGGCATATCAGAGAGATATATAAACATATATCATAGGCTGATCCAGGGGAGGGGAGGCTTGATTATATAGGGAATCACTGAAGCATGACTGGAGCTGGCCCTCCCTTATGAAAAGTTCTGGATCTGCCACTTTATATTCATAAAAAAACCTAACAAATTATCCAAAAGATGAATAAATAGTCTTTAAGGACTCCAGGAGTCAATTTCACAAAAATACTTACAACTAAGATTGATTATAAGTATACTTGAGTCGGGGCCTCCTTTTCTTGAAAAAAAATGGTTGATTATATAGGGAATCACTGAAGCATGACAGGAGCAGGCCCCCTCTTAGCTATAGGCAGTCACTTATGAAAATTTCTGGATCTGCCACTGTAAAATCTTCTTCAGTTGTATTATATTAAAAACTGTATACCTGTATTCTATAGTGCAAATCAAAGGAAAATAATGTAAATTATCTGGTAGTAGCAATACAATATAAATATTATTAAAAAATAAACATTATACATCAAGATAACAAAATAAAATTTAAAATCAGGGCGAATGGACCCAGGGCAAACAGATATTAACTTATTCAGTCTAACAAGTAATTAACGTTGAATGTGAATCAGGGCTAACGGACCTGGATCCAAACTCCAGTAGGGTAACTCCTATAGGTCAAAAGTTCATGTTTATAAATTTCGTCAGGTCACCAGTACCTCACTAATCAAAATGAAACAACATGTTACAGACAATTTACATCTTTAATTTCAACATAATTTAGGTTATAAATATCTTTCTTCTACATTTTTGGATAAATACTCAATTATCTGGCAAATTCCAAGTTGAAACTTCTTCAGCAGGCCTATCCCCACCAGAGACCAAACGATGCACAAGTTAGGTATAGGTAACGATATGAATGCAACAATGAGCAAAAGCCATACCATCTAGCTAGCTATAAAAGGCTTTGAATAATAATAATAAATATAAAATAAATCAAACAAGGAATTTAATGGTTTTGGGCAACTGTTTTGAATTTAAAAAAAAGCTTTAACAATGTTAATTTTTGTGTGCATTTATTGTTGCTAATTTTGAATAATGGACAAACATGTGAGATTGATTATTGTGATTTAAGAAAAACCTGCATACATAAAATTGAAAATGGAAATGGGGAATATGGCAAAGAGAGAACAACCCAACCAAAGAGAAGACAACAGCCGAAAGCCACCAATGGGTCTTCAACACGGCAAGAAAATCCTGCACCCGGTGGTGGTCTTCAGCTCATAAATATGTATCAGATATAAGAATTCCAAACAGCTCTCAGTCGCATTAAATAATAAAAACCTCACAATAAGTTCTGAAAATCAGAATGAACAGTATTGTAAGATTCTCAAAGTGTACACATGGAGTTAGGAAACTTAAATTAATCATGCTGATTTAACATGTTAAAGATTGGCATACAACTTGGAGTAGCCTTATGGCATTGTATAGTGTAATGAATTCAGGGGATAATGGCACTACCTCTTTGATTTTAAAGTCCTCAGAATCAATCTTTAATATTAATATGCATACACTTGTACAAAGGAATATAAGTATGCAATAAACATATGGTTTCAAAAATAAGAGGTATCTATGCTATACATTTATGACAAGATCTTAATCAAGTATTAATTTTGGTTTGTTTAAATATTTCGGAGGTTAGTATGACTATGACGTCCTTTTTTGTGATGATGTTTTCGTTTAAATTTGGAAAAATTGTTTGTACCAACAAAAATAAATACACGAAGTTATTTCAGAATTATGTGTTTATCATTTTTTTTATGTTTAGGTTGCCAGCAAGATGAAAAGAACAATGCAGTTCAAAAGTTAAAATGTGGATTAGCTGATGTACAAGGTCCTACTTTTGCAGATTTTCATATTTTGCATGAATGAATTTGAAGTTTATATCATGGAGGGCAGAGAAAGAAAAGAAACACTTCAATTTTCCTGCTTCTGAAGGATAAATGTAAAACATCTTGTTCGGTAAGTTTTATGCTCTGTTTTGATACTGTTTGTGCATCCATCTATCTTTCTCTAAATTATATTCACTTAAAGTTTTTGGTTACAGTTCACCATGAACTTCAGTTAGTAACTTGTGGTTTTACATGTATTTACTCAAAATTTAGTACTTTAAAATGTTCATGTTTTTTTGTCGAGCATGCGACTTTTGTCGCAGAAAGCTCGACATAGGGATAGTGATCCGGCAGCGGCTACGGTGGTGGCATTAGCTAGCTTCCTAAAAGCTTTATATTTTAGGTGGAAGACCTGGATGCTTCATACTTTGTATATAGATGCCTCATGATACCAATTCTGTCTGTCACATGTCCATTATCCTTGACCTCATTTTCATGGTTCAGTGATTACTTGAAAAAAAAAGTTCAGATTTTTTGTAATGTTAATTTCTCTCTTATTATGAGTAGTAGGATAACTATATTTGGTGTGTGCTTACCTTGCAAGGTCCTCATGCTTGTCAGAGAGTTTTCACTTGACCTAGACCTCATTTCATGGATCAGTGAACAAGAACTTAGTCTTAGATGCATGATTTTTTTTATTAGTTGTTAGTGGCTTTGAACTAGCTGTCAGTAACTGCGAGTTCTCTCAGATTCTGTACTTAGTGTCTTTTTGTTGTTTGGATGTACAAGTACCACGTCCACTTGTATTTGTAATATTTGTATTTTTATCCATCTGATGAGGTAAGCCTCTTTCAACTGATTTTTATAGTTCGTTCTTATGTTGTACTGTTACACCACTGTCCCAGGTTAGGGGGAGGGTTGGGATCCCGCTAACATGTTTAACCCCGCCACATTCTGTATGTATGTGCCTGTCCCAAGTCAGGAGCCTGTAATTCAGTGGTTGTCGTTTGTTTATGTGTTACATGTTTGTTTTTCGTTCATTTTTATACACCTGTTTACGGGACGTATTATGGTATACCGTTGTCCGTCCGTCTGTCCGTCTGTCCGTCGTCAAAATGTCAGACATTCATTCAAAAACGCTTTAACCAATATGCATGAAACTTTGGTGAATTGTTTATATATGACGTGAGCTCCCTTTCGTTTTTTTTATGAATTTCGGATTTACCATTTCCGAGTTTTGAGGTTTTATTCATTAAAAAAGGGGGGATTTTCCAGTTTTCGGACAATAACTCAAAAACAATTTCACCAATTTGCAAGAAACTTTGGTGAATTGTTTTTTTCTATTGACATGAGCTATCTTTTGATTTTTATAAATTTTAGACTATACATTCCCGATTTATGGGGTTTTATTCATTACAAAAAGGGGGATTTTCCAGTTTTCAGACAATAACTCAAAAATGCTTTCAGCTTTTTTTATGAAACTTTGGTAAATTGTTTATATCTATTTTTGTAAGCTCCCTTTTGATTTTTATAAATTTTCGATTTTACGTTTCCAAGTTATAAGATTTTATTTGTTTATAGTCTGACAACAGATTTACTAAGTATTGCGCAACAGCACAGTGTATTGCACAACAGCAAGAAATCTTTAATTGAATATAAATTCAATTCATATAACCAATTTCAAGTTCTTTGACTACATTTATTCAGAAACCTATAATATGTCAAATATTTAATTACATTCCAAATTCAGACCTGTATCAAGCTTGAATATTGTGTCCATTTTTGCCCCAACTGTTCAGGGTTGGACCTCTGCGGGCGTATCCAGCTGCGCTCAGCGAAGCAGTTTATTTGTACATAAATTAGGCCGTTAGTTTTCTCGTTTGAATTGTTTTACATTGTCATTTCGGGGCCATTTATAGCTGACTGTGCGGTATGGGCTTTGCTCATTATTGAAGGCCTTACGGTGACCTATAGTTGTTAATTTCTGTGTCATTTGGTCTCTTGTGGAGAGTTGTCTCATTGGCAATCATACCACATCTTTTTTATATTTAAGGTTAAGTTTTGGTGGTCAAGTCCATATCTCAGATACTATAAGCAATAGGTCTATTATATTCGGTGTATGAAAGGACTGTAAGGTGTACATGACCAACTGGCAGGTGTCATCTGACCTTGACCTCATTTTCATGGTTCAGTGGTTATAGTAAAGTTTTTGTGGTTTGGTCTGTTTTTCTTATACTGTATGCAAAAGGTCTACTATATTTGGTGTATGGAATGATTGTAAGGTGTACATGTCTAGCTGGCAGGTGTCATCTGACCTTCACCTCATTTCCATGGTTCATTGGTCAATGTTTAGTTTTTTTGGTTAAGTCTGCTTCTTAGAAACTATAAGCAATAGGTCAACTGTATTTAGTATATTGAATGGTTGTGAGGTGTACATGTATTTCTTGTCGGGTTTATATGACCTTGAATTCATTTTCTTGGATCATGTTGAGTTTATGTGATAGTTGTAGTAAAGCTTTATATTTAGGACTATCAACATGATATCAATGATTAGTAAAGAAGGCGCAACATTTCAGCGTGTGCACTCTTGTTTATATATTATACACCACATTTACTGTTTTTACCCTGATTTTATGGATCACTGAACATAGAAATGTCATAATGTGAAATTATAGTACATTCTTAGGTTAAAGTTTTAGGTTAAGGTACATAGCTTACCATGAAGTTGAATTTCATACACATGTTCATTATGTGGTGAACTTTTAAATTCAGTGCCAAACTAAGATTTTGAGCCTGATTACATGATTGACTAGACATTGAGACATGCTAGTGTTTGCCAGGCATGGTGTCCTGTACTAGGAATTTGTCCTGTACTAAGAACTTTAATAGTACTCGCTGAGTATGGAGTTTTTGTGAAAGTTTAATATTAGTGAGATTTTTGCATGACATCCTGTCAACTGCTTGTTGATCATGTTTATACATGTCTTAAAATTAATATCTGACACATTGGTGTTTTGTGAACTTGAAAATAAGTTATTTGATAGAATAATAATGTTTTGAGATTATCAAAATAAAAAATATCCCATTTTTAGCTCACTTCGGGCCCCATGTGAGCTTATGCCATCACTTGGCGTCCGTCGTCTGTCGTCGTTGTCGTCTGTCGTCGTAAACTATTTCAAAAATCTTCTCCTCTGAAACTACTGGGCCAAATACCTTCAAACTTTAACTAAATGTTCCTTAGGGTATCTAGTTTATAAATTGTATCCGAAGTTTTGATCCATCGACAAACATGGCTGCCATGGCTAAAAATAGAACATAGGGGTCAAATGCAGTTTTTGGCTTATATCTCAAAAACTAAAGCTTTTAGAGCAAATATGACATTTGGGTAAAATTGTTCAATTGGTCTAGATCTATTGGCCCTGAAATTTTCAGACGAATTGAACAACCCATTGTTGGGTTGCTGCCACTGAATTGGTAGTTTTAAAAAAATTTTGCAGTTTTTTGTTATTATTTTGAATATTATTATAGATATATATAAACTGTAAGCAGCAATAATGTTCAGCAAAGTAAGATCTACAAAAAAATTAATATGACCATAATTGTCAATTGACCCCTTAAGGAGTTATTGCCCTTTAAAGACAATTTTACACAATGTGTTCATCAAGTTTGCTAACATTTAAAAATCTTCTCCTTTGAAACTACTGGGCCAATTACCTAGAAACTTTAACTAAATGTTCCTTAGTGTATCTTGTTTATAAATTGTATCGGAAGTTTGTATCCATCGACAAACTTGGCCACAATGGCTAAAAATAGAACATAAGGGTCAAATGCGGTTTTTGGCTTATATCTCAAAAACTAAATCTTTTAAAGCAAATGTGACAGGGGTAAAATTGTTTAATTGGTCAAGATTTATCGGCCCTGAAATTTTCAGACGAATCGAACAACCCATTGTTGGGTTGCTGCCACCAAATTGGTAGTTTTAACAAAATTTTGCAGTTTTTTGTTATTATTTTGAATATTACTATAGATATATGTAAACTGTAAGCAGCAATAATGTTCAGCAAAGTAAGATCTACAAAAAAGTTAATATGAACAAAATTGTCCATTGACCCCTTAAGGAGTTATTGCCCTTTAAAGACAATTTTACACAATTTGTTCATCAAGTTTGCTAACATTTAAAAATCTTCTCCTCTGAAATACAGGTGAGCGATTCAGGCTCTTGAGAGCCTCTTGTTACTATTAATAATTAAGTATTAAAAAAAGAAGATTTAGGATATATGTATAACCATATATAAAAATGAGAAAGCAACCGAACAACACAAAAATAAGAAAAAAAAACAATATAATTTTTTGTATCAATGTTATAATTTCCAACATGTCCAAAGAATTCAAGGTATTTTCTCATTGAAATAAAACACAAGTGGAACTCTTTCAGAACTTCAGAAGCTTAAATATGTTTCGTTTGTTGGCGTTTTGTATAATATATTGCAAATTCTTGTGAAAAATGGAATGTTATTGTAATTGCCTAAAGTTTTAACATTGATCTATATATATATATATATATATATATATATATAACTGGGGAAAATACTCAAATGTTATAAAGAAGAATACATAAATTGATTGTTATATAATATTAAAATAGGAAGATGTGGTATATTTCTAATTTGACAACTCTCCATCAGAGACCAAAGGATGTAGGAGGTTAGCAACTGTTGACACTGGACAACAATCAGTAGCATAGCTATTTTTATTGAAAATCATATGTTATTGCTACATGTATGCAAACAATTTTTTATTATCCATAACTTCGGATTTTATTGGTTCTTTTTCAGAAGGATTGAAATTCATCAATTAGAATAAAAGGAGAAAACACAGAAACAAGACCAGAATAAATTCAAAGACAAAAGTCAGATCAGTTATTATTTTCATCACTCAGTCAATGAATTGAAGTTCTATTAAATATCTAAAGTCAAAAGATATTAAAACCACAATAATGACAATGTTCTGTGCTGAATGGCCAAAAAGTGGACTATACATTACGATCACACAATGCTGGATGATAAGAAACTATTAATTTTTTGGGTGGAGGGATATAAAGAAAAAAAATAGATTTATGTAAAAAGCTACTAGTATGTTAAGCCTAATAAAAGAGTTTTCATTGATTTCAAATGGGAAAAAATTGTTTTTCAAAAAAGTATTCTAGAATTCATAAATAAACATATATTGATACTTACATTATCTGCTTTGTTGTTTAAAAGTTTAGTTTGGAACAGTTATAGAACAATATAATTGCATTAACATTTCCAAAGAAAAAAAAGATGTACAACTAAAAAGATTCATCTTAAAACAATTTACTACCAAACAGAATTCATTGTTACATACACATTACTGTATATTTATAATTTGAATCTCATAGGATTTTATTTTGTCCCATGGGATATTAAAAATCCCATGGGATAATTATAGTCCCATGGGATTTTTTTGGTCCCATGGGACAACAAATATCCCATGGGACTACAATTATCCCATGGGACCCAAAAAAATCCTATGGGATTTAACCAAAATCCCATGGGATAATGGTCAATCCCATGGGATTTGCCTTATCCCATGGGATATTGAAAATCCCATGTTTTTCTAAATCAAATTACAAAATATATATAATAATAACAGCAGAAAAGCAATGAATTTATTGAATCCCATGTGATTCCGCACATTTTGGTTATATACACGACACTGTAGCTGTAAGGAGAGGCGGCGGCGGATTTGCAAATGAGTGTTTTGCAAATTAAAAGTGTCCAGTGTTTATAATTGTAGTATAAAATCGACCATTGTTTCTTGTCTCGCTCGGCTGTATAATTTCATTTATAGAAAGTTACCCCTATTAATTTTATGCTTGTACTAATGAAAAAAAATATGTTCAATTTAAATAAGTTTTAAGTAAAATTCAAGATGGGTGTGTGTTTAATGGGATAGGAAGGATTTGATTTTTGATTTTTTGTGTTTTAACGCCACTTTTAATCACCGCTTTTTGGCTATTTCGTGGCGGCCAGTTTTTATTGGTGGAGGAAGCCGGGGTGCCCGGAGAAAACCACCGACCTTCGATAGGAAGGGAGAGGAAGGAGGTCATATATATATATATATATATACAACCACCTGAAATAGTATAGGGTAAACTCCGATTTTTTTGGTACTTAATTTCGCCTTATTCATTGATTATAAAATTAACAAAAAAATTCCAAAACCTCGAAATTACACCCAAAAGACGATTTTATGTTTTGAGATTTTTATAAATGCATGAAAACCGCGTTCTCGGGTTCTAAGCGAAAAAAAAGCAACCAAGTTAAATTTATTAAAATAACCAAGGATTTTTGTAATATATATTCACGTATATTTACTATCTGGTGAATATCTTTCAAATTCAAGATTATAAAGATATAATTATGCTTCTACACCTATCAAGACTTTAATAATTAAATTATGTCCTTATTAATCAAATCGTGTGGCTTTTTACTTTTGAAATACATTCATGTATTATACCTAGCTTTTAGTTCTGTGATTGTTTTTGTATTGAACACGATAATGTTCTTGGGACAGGCACATACAGAATGTGGCGGGGTTAAACTAGTTCGAAGGCGCACCAACCATCCCCCTAACCTGGGACAGTGGTGTAACAGTACAACACACGAACAAACTATAAAAATCAGTTGAAAAAGGGCTTAACTCATCACATCGATACAAAGCACAAATACATCTAACAAAAACATAGAATGGACGTGGTAAGGTACTTATACATCCCCACAACAAAACGACACGAATTCATGTATCTAAGACTAAAATATCAATCAGAACACATCCAACATCCAATGGATCTAGTGTAAAGACGTCATTAACAGTCAGAGAAAAACATGACCTTGTAGAATGCCAAGATACAGGTAGCGACATATTGTAGAGCCATGAATGTGCATATGTATATAAAAATAATATTTAGTTTGATTTTAATTTACTGATAACAAAATCAATATTAAAGTTACAGTGTGATATACAACCGTTCTGGTTATAACCATGATAGCTTGAACATAAACATGATAACGATAATCATTTACTTCAAGTATTTACAAAGACGTTAGTTAATTATAGTTAAAACTAGCTGTCCTAGCTATGACGGAATTCTAGAATAACCAGCCAACAAATTGGGTATATTATTTTAGTTTTAGACAAATTCAATCTGATTAAAATTTAGATCTATCACTAGCGTGCTCGTATTATAAGAGGATAAAGAAATCAGAGATATATAAATGAGATTGTGAATAATTCACACACAAAGTATGTAGCAGGGACACCATTGCGTTAAGAATAAAAGAGAAAAGATTTGTCCCAAGACAGACGAACTTCTACAATTATATTAGTTAATGTCACATAACTAAACTTGGCTGAAGGGACCAACGATACCAACATCAATCTGCCTTGTATCATAATGACTACAGATATATTGTATAGGGCTCTAGGAAAATTATCCAACGTGGTGTGTTGATTGACGAATGTGTACACATGGGTTAAACCTGTCATGTAAATTGTACAACCAGCACTTTCAAACAAGTTTAAAAATAAGGCATTGGTAGCCCGCGGTTAGGGAAATTATGCTATGATTAAATCTATGCCTGGTTTGACCAAGAAAAATAGTAATTTGATAGTAGGATTTAAACTGTCACTGCTTGTAGATGCCTTTTTTACTTTAAGTGACATACAATATTTCAAGGTTTTGGGAAGTATGACTCGTATTAAGTAGCCATAAGTCGAACTTATTATAATATTATTGAGTCCTTGTCTACTTTAACACACGCACTTGGGGAATGGACAATTTTGTTTTCCTCCTCTTTTTTTCCAAAATCCGTTATTTTTTTTGTTTTCTTATAATTTCAATTAATTTCGTGTACTTCTGTGTTATATTTACATACATATACTAGAAATAACATCTGTTTACTATTTGCTATCAATTGCTAGTTTGCTATCGACAGCGATCACTAGTTGATAATATACCGTAATTTTTAAAGAGTATAAATACTGTAACAATTGTTTTTTACAGTTGATAATATAAAAATAAGAAGATGTGGTATATTGCCAATGAGACAACTCTCCAACAGAGACAAAATGATGTAGAAATTAACAATAGTAGGTCACCGTACGGTCTTCAACGATGATTGATTGATTAATTGGTATTCAATATAAAAAAAGATGTGGTATGATTGCCAATGAGACAACTCTTCACAAGAGACCAAATGACACAGAAATTAACAACTATAGGTCACCGTACGGCCTTCAACAGTGAGCAAAGCCCATACCGCATAGTCAGCTATAAAAAGCCCCGAAATGACAAAGGTAAAAAAATCTTAAATCAAAAAGTGTGAAAACATCAAACCAATATCTATTTCTTATGATATTAGCCCTTTCAGGCGACACAGAGCTAAACCCAGGTCCTAGAACACCTAAATGGCCTTGTGGTACATGTGAAAATGCAGTTACCTGGAGCCAAAAAGCTATCTGTTGTGATAGGTGTAACATCTGGTACCATGCAAACTGCCAAGGCATGCCATCCCTAAACTACAAATGCTTGGACTGATCAAATTTATCCTGGCATTGCATACAATGCGGAATGCCAAACTTTTCATCATCAATATTCGACTTATCATCACTTGAAACATCTAATTCATTTGATCCCCTAGAAGACCAATCAGCGGGAAATTTAAACTTACAACCTGCAGCATCTTCAACACCTAAAAGACAGGTATTCAAGAGAACTTGCTGTAAAAAAGAAACACCTCTAAAAATATTGAACATCAATTTTCAATCTATTAAAAATAAACAACAAGAATTACAAGAAATCTTGATATCAACTAAACCTGACATCATTATAGGTACTGAAACCTGGCTCAATAAAGACATATTATCATCTGAATTCTCCCCAATGATAGACTATACTGTATATATTAAAGACCGACCTCCAAGTACTAACAATCTTAGCTATGGGAGTGTACGTGTTGCAATAACAACAAACCTACTATCCGAAGAAATCAGAGATCTACAAACAGACTCTGAATCCATATGGGTACAAATAAACATGACAAATGCCAAAAAGTTAATTGTTGGAAGTTACTATCGACTTCCATCTGATAATGGCACATCCATAGAACAACTGAAAACCTCACTAGATCGTATCAACCAAAATGCAAAATCAACAATCATTCTTAGTGGCGACTTTAACCTTGGTCATATAAACTGGGATATCCCATGCACCATTCCCAGCAAACCAGATATCAAACTTCATGAACAACTTCTAAACATCATTAACGAACATTCACTTGAGCAGATTGTAAAAAACCCACAAGGGGAGACAGAACACTTGATCTTATATTAACAAACATACCAAGCATAGTAAACAAAGTGGAAACTATGCCCCCTATCGGAAATGCAGACCACGATATCGTCTATGCAGAATGTGCACTATCTTTGAAACGAAATAAGAAAATAACCCGAAAACAAACCAGTACAAAAAAGCTAACTCGGAAAACATCAAGGAAGACGTGAATAAACTAACACAAGATATTAAAGTTCATTACCATAGTTCGTCCACTAATGACCTCTGGAAAACATTCACTGATAGACTACTTAAATCAGTCAAGAAAAACATTCCCCAGAAGACAACCACAAACAAGAAAAAACTACCCTGGGTTGATAACAAATTAAAAATTATGATAAATAAAGTTAAAAGACTACATAAAAAGAGCAAAAATAGTCCTGGACCAGAACAAATGAAAAAATACAAAAACCTGAAAAGAACATTACAACGAGAAATGCGTAATGCCTACTGGAACTACATTGAAAAAATGATATTTGACCTACCAGATAACAACATCAGACAAAAACAACCAAAGAACTTGTATATATACATTAAAAGCATGAAAAATGACAACACAGGTATCTATTATGCACTAAGAAAAGATGGCAAACTAACAGACATCACATCAGAAAAAGCTAACATCTTAAACAGTCAGTTTCAAAAGGCATTCTCCGAAGAAACATCAAGTGAGTCCATACCGGATAAGGGGGAATCGTCATATCCAAATATGAAAAACATCACTATTTCAAAAAACGGTGTCATAAAATTATTGAACAAGATTAACCCAAATAAAGCAACTGGCCCAGACCAAACCTGCGGAAAAGTACTAAAAGAGCTAAGTAATGACATCTCAACCGCAATAACATACATATTTCAGAAATCACTAGACACAGGAAAAATCCCAGACGATTGGAAACACGCAAATGTTTGTCCTATATTCAAAAAAGGCGATAAACACAACGCAATAAATTACAGACCTATCTCACTCACCTGCATACTCTGTAAAATCATGGAACATATTATAGCCAGTAGTATGATGGATCATCTAGAAAATAATAACATCTTATACGACCTTCAACATGGATTTCGAGCATCAAGATCATGTGAAACTCAGTTGGTATTATTCATACAAGAACTTGCAAAAAAACAACGACAATAACATCCAAACTGGCAAAATTCACAGTGATGGACTTTGCCAAAGCATTTGACAAAGTTCCTCACAAAAGACTTCTCTCCAAACTTAAATATTATGGCATTGAATACAACACCTTAAAATGAATAGAAGATTTCCTTACATCCCGCACACAAACAGTCATTATTGATGGTGTACAATCGGACAAAATAAATGTAACATCTGGCGTTCCCCAAGGCACAGTTTTGGGTCCTATCCTGTTCCTTGTGTACACAAATGACTTCCATGAATATATGAAACACAGCACCTTACGATTATTTGCAGATGACAGCATAATTTATAAAACAATAAGAAACAAAGAAGACACTCAAAAACTGCAAGAAGATCTAACATCAGCAGCAAAATGGGAGAAGGACTGGCTCATGTCATTCCATCCTGACAAGTGCTCAATCCTTCAGATAACAACAAAGAAAAACCCAATAAATTTTGATTACACTCTCCACCAACATATACTGCAAAAAGAAAAATCCACAAAATATCTTGGCGTAGCAATACAAACAGACGTAAAATGGAACATACATATTAATAATATCACAGCCTCAGCCACACAAAAGCTAAACTTTATCAAGAGAAATCTAAAGGTCAATTCCAAAACAGTAAAAGAAAGAGCATATACATCACTGGTCAGACCTAAGCTTGAATACAGTAGCTGCGTCTGGGACCCTCGTACCAAATCTCAAACACACCAACTTGAAATGGTCCAGCGTAGGGCAGCTAGGTACACTTGCAATAGATATCATGACACCAGCTCCGTCAATGAAATACTACAAACTCTAAACTGGACAACCCTAGAAAAAAGGCGAATAAGAACACGCATAATCTTTTTCTATAAAATAATACACCATCTTGTAGCTATTTATCCATCAGACTTGCTCATCCAATCTGACACAAGAACAAGACAAAATCCAAACAATCATTCCTACAGACCAATACAAACATCTAAAGACTCATACAAGTACTCATTTTATCCTAGAACAATATTGCAATGGAACCTTCTACCTGTAGCTGCAGTAAAATGTACTACACTAGTCTAGACTGTTTCCGAGAACAGATCCCAATATATGTTCTCAACAAACACCTACACATTTAAATTAATATTACGATGTATATAGTTTTAACCAAAATGTAAAGTACAAAACAGAAGAAAAAGAAAATTACTTTGAACTTTTATATGTATAAATTTAACTGTATAAAACTAAAAACAATACCCGATAACCGTATTTGCTGTGAAATAAAAATGACCGAAGACTTAGACAAAATTCTTATTTTCTATGTAAACAGGTGTGAGTTTTATAGCGAGAAGACACCAAAAGCATAGGCGGATCCAAGGGGGGGGGGGGGGGGGGGGGGCCTGGGGGGCCCGGGCCCCTCTTTTTATGGGAAAAATTGGTTGATTATATAGGGAATCACTGAAGCATGACTGGAGCGCCCCCTTCCCCCCTTAGGTCAGTCAGCGGGCCGCCCTTATAAAAAGTTCTGGATCCGCCACTGAAAAGGGGCAATCAAGACCCATTAGTCAACGTGAAAAGTTTGAAAAAGCAAACACCAATCCACAAAAAAATACATAGCGACCAAACGAATTGTTAAAAAACGGGGCTGAACACAAGGAACCCCAAAAAATAACCAGTTTCGTAGTATATTTCTATCAAAGAAGACGGCGGATAAATTCTACACTACTATTTGATTAGCTAATGATTCAAGGGCTGTTTTCTGCTCTTTGGTCGGGTTGTTGTCTCTTTGACGCATTCCCCGTTTCCATTCTCAATTTTATCTATTTTACATTTAAAAATGATCCAGATGGAAATTCTATAATTGAACAAGTTATGACATAAAATATTGTTAACTTATTTGAAACTTAAGTAAGCCTAATTCGAGATAGCACACACATTTATGGTATTTATTTTACATTTCAGGTACCTATCAAACCCTCTTGCGAGGTGTTTATCTGAAAGAAATGTCAATTTTTGATTGAGATCTCAATCATGTTTGTGTCCATTTACTTCAATAGTAGTCAATTTAGTCAATAAAAAGCTTTATATTTAATAACTGATTGTTTATACATTTTTGCATTTTTTTAATGGGCTCTAATGTAATTATTTGCCACAGTAAACAATGGTAAACTAGCGTCTTTTTCATGAATAATACGTAATACAATACTGTTTAGATTTCAATCAGATAAATTGCACGTTACTGGTTGTCAGTTTGTCAGTGAATTATAAGTTTGAATATCCATCATGTATATTTCTCCTCTCTTTTGCTGGTAAAGCTTGTAGTATTATGAATGGTTTATTTCTGCTTTATTATCTGTCAATGAATATATATTCAGTGATAATACATTATGTACTATCAATTATAATGAAAGTTATATATTTATTTTCAAACAATTCAATGATGCTATTCTTTATTAAGCTGAGGACAACCCATGCTTTGCAAATTTTAGGGGGGGGGGTGCGCACGCCCGCCACGCCCCCGCCTGAATCCGCCCCTGGCTAAAATGAAATTCATATATTAACTTTGTGTTGACTTTACAGACTTTATACCAATGCTATATAACTGCATACGATATACCAAAGACTTACCATAAGTGGTTCCCCTAAAACTGACTTATAGACAAACTTTAATATGAGAACTATGCAAAAATTTGAAAATCAATACTAGTAGAACATGACTGAGGGGACATGGCCAACTTCATGGGAATGAGATATGCCAATGCTTATATATAACTGCATTCGAAATATCAAAGACTTAACATAAGTGGTTCCCCTAAAACTGACTTAATCACAAACTTTATCATGTAAAATATGCAAAAGTTTCAAAGTCAATGAACCATGACTGGGGGGATGGGGCTAAATAATCTCTATGGAAATGAGATGTGCCAATACGTATACAACTTCTGCATAACAAATATCATTGATTTACATTTGGTGGTTCCCCATAAACGGACCTAATCAAAATCTTAACAAGGTGTTGACGGCGCCGACGCCCCCGCCGCCGTCGATAACAGCACACCTAAGCCTAGCTTTTTGACTCACTCTGACTAGGCGAGACAAAAATTGTGAACTTATGTATGT
The DNA here is from genome assembly GCF_021869535.1 of Mytilus californianus. Lineage (NCBI taxonomy): Eukaryota > Metazoa > Mollusca > Bivalvia > Mytilida > Mytilidae > Mytilus > Mytilus californianus. The sequence goes on along the minus strand of NW_026262679.1, from coordinate 49,032,700 downwards.
GATATTCGTGACCGTGTACCATTTATGAATTGACAACTACTTTCACTGAACTGAGTTTTGATACACATATTTAATAGTACGATCTACGTCGTTTGGCCCTTATCTAAATAGACTCGCTATAAAGTTAAATATTTTTATACGTTTAATTGAATAATTTTGATTCTTGTTGTTTGGCTTGGCATTTCTTGGATTAAAAAAAATAGCAAGTTGCGTTTTGTCTACGATGACTACCATTTTATATGAGGGTCTTCCGGATCGTGACCCCCAACCGTTTCTCAAGTTTATCCAGAAAAATAACAAGGTGTGCCGCGTTTTTGTTAAAATTGTAAAACTTCCAAAAAACGTTTCTCATAACGATTCATCGATTGTTGATTCTTTTATCCCCGTGGCAAATATTTCATGCATATTTAGGACTAGTTAACCATATTAAAACAATTAAAGAACCAATAATAGAAAAATCAAAGGATATGGGGTATTCATCCACGACACAAAATAAGTATATGCACAGCAACATATACACACAAAAAGCAAAGGAACAGCGCTTTAATTGCTGTTCTTAATCTCAGTGAGGCCTTCAAAACGGAGCAAAAAAAAGAAAAATTCACCTCACTGCAAGTTTAAGACGACCTCTAGCACCGGTTTGGGGGGAGTTCATTGCAAACTGAAATAAAGTTTAGTACATTTGTAAGTAAGCTTAGGTTAGTAGCTTATTATGATGACCTTAGGTAAAGTGGTTGCAGAATAAATAGAGATCTTCCTCCCATTATATGTGACCGCTGTAATATTTAATTTTTATGACTATTTTTTATGTAGCATCTGGAAACCACTCTTTGTTTAGTAACTAGGATATTATCCTTTGACATGGTGACCTCAAAATCAATAGGGATCTTCCTCTCGTTATATTTGGCATAAAAATTTGAATGTATATAAGCATCTGGAAAAGAAAATAACTGACAGACGGACGGACGGACAAACGGAATTACAGACAGGAAAAAAAATCTTCATAGCACGCGGTATAACTCATACAAGAGGTAGGTAAAAGTATACATAATAGGTAGGCTAGGATGAACTGCATTAATTGGACTGCCACTGGAAAATGATGGATACTGAGGATGGATACTGCATAGAGACAGAAAAATTCCCACCTAATACTTCAATATTCATATTTTTTTTTTTGCACAATAATTTTTTCATAAAGAAAAATATTCTATTCTCCACTGAATTCAAAATCACATACTTATTGTTTCCTAGAAAATAGTTTACTTCTACATATCTTTTGTATGGTGTCTGGTCTAAAAATTCATAATTATGGAAAAATATCAGTTTAACGGGTGGGACCAGAATGTTCTAAAACATTTTTTTTTCGGTCATTCTGTTCCAATGAACATACTGCAGAAACTTTCCTATCCAATTTCCCCAAATTGTTTTCCCCATTCAGATTCAATTCACCATTCGTCCTGAACATGCATGAAATATTTTTTTCAGAATAACGATTCTTTCTATCTATTATAGTTTTCAAAATAAAGAGGTAAAATTTTACAATAACTCATATAAGAAGTCGTCTGACAGTTTTGACATAAATGGACAGCAGATAGATCTGAAAATTTTTGCCCCAGTCAGAATTTCTCTGAGTAATAGCAGTTTTTCAAGATAATAAATAGACAAAACTTGCATTTTACCTGAATGTTCAATTTTTAGCCTTCTCGGCCATCTTAGTTGGAAGACGGGGTCATCGGACACTTTTTTTAGACACCATAATGATGATTGTATCTGAGTTTGGTTGAATTTGGTCCAGTTGTTTCAGGAAAAGATTTTTGTAAAAGTAATTTAACGACAACAACGGACGACAAACACCACATGATGAGAAAAGCTCACTTAGCATATCGGCCAGGTGAGCTAAAAAGAGGATGGGGGATGAGTGGTTGAAAACTAAATAATTTTCAATCAAATAGATATAACTTGTATTATGATACAAATGTGTATCAAATATCATTGACAATGTCCTGTTAAAATGATCTTATCACCATTTTTTTTTAATTCAAAGTCTCAGCAAACATAAAGTAGTTGTCTGACAGATCTGAAAAGTGCTCACAATGATATCACACATCCCTGTTGAGCTGCTGATAAAAATGTTACACAAAATTGTGTTAAGCAAACTGGTAGACAGAGGGACAGACAAGGTAAATGCAACAAAGCCCCAATTCTTAGAGTAGGGATATAATAGGACAACAAGCCATCATTGCTAATTTTCAATATAATTTTTATTAATGAATATTATTATTTCAAAAACCTTGCACAAAAAGCCTTCATTTATTCCATACATCAACAACATAGCAGCTAGAATACATTTTTCTTAAGTAAATTTTATTACAAGCAATTATATATAAAAACCGGTCTCTAGCTTGTGATCAGTGAACAGTCTGATTACAAATTTGTAATACTTTCAATTAAATCAAAAATACTTTACCCTCTTTCTAGATTTATTCAATCTTAATCTACTGGTAGGTTTAAGTAATTTTATTGAAAAGAGCTTATAAATAAGAGATGGACTGAAATAAGATTAAAGAAGCACCTGCTGTTAGATTGAAACAGAATAAACCTTCACAAAGTCTTGTTCTCCCTCTCTATCACATATGCAAATCAGATGAATTTAAAGTGTAAAAAGAATTTAATATCCAAAAGAAATCACTAAATTTCAAACCAACCCATACTGCTATTTCCTAGAACTTAGTTTACAGCTTTTTCATTTTTTTTCATTTTTAAATTTTTTTAAAAACTTTTTTTTACATTTTTTTTTTTTTTTTACTAAGCTCTACAAAATGGCAAATTTTGATTACATCTGATGTGCTCCTATATATTAATGTCTAATCAATTACCTTTCACCAAAGGAAGTGACCAGAATAAGGAGGTAAATAGGGGTATTCCCACCCTTAGTTACCATGAACTCCACCCTATTAGCTCCTCATTCATCACACCTGGATTTTGCTTTCCGTGTTGAAAGGTTTAAAAAATGACATAATACACATAGAATAGAACATGACTGTGATGTTTAAAAAATTGAGAGCTTGTCAATTAAATTTTGATCCATGTCCTATTCAAGTGTATATTCTTTGTTCAATTAAGATATCATAGATTCAAGAAGAAAGAAATTATCAAAGAAAAAGTAATGCTTCAAAATACTATCTTCCACTTATAGATTTATCTTATCTAAACCAACTGGCAGGTTTTGGAAACTTTTTCTATACAAGTCTACTAAAAGTTGTAAGAAGCAGTACATGCTGTTTGGTTTAAAGAGAATAAACCTTCACAAAACCTCTCTCTCTTTCCCTCACACACTCATCAGATGTATTAAAGTTGTAAGAATTCTTTTGAATCTAATACAACTTATAAATTTCAGAACAACCCATACTGCCATTTCCTAGAACTTAGTTTACAGTTTTTTCTTTTCTAATGTTTTTCTCTTTTTTTCTCTTTTTTTTTTTTACATTATTTCATTACTAAGCTCTACAAAATAGCAAATTTTGATAACATCTGATTAAAACCCTTAAGTAAATCACATGTAATTAGTATAATCAATTAACTTTCTTCAAAGGAAGCATGCAACCAGTAATAGGAAGTAAATAGGTGTATATATATATTCCTTCCCCTTGCCATAACTTCAACCTATTAGCTCCTCATTCATCATACTTAGATTACACTTCCCGTGTTGAAAACATAAAAAAAAAAAAGTACATGTACATGATACACTTAATATATAGCATGATTGTGATAATTTAATTTAGAAATAAAAATATTTATTATCTAAATTTTTAAATATGTTATATTGTAAGTGTGTCTGAAATGCATTTTAAAAAGTACAGTTTTCAAATTTACTCATCCAAGATTTATCCAATTTAAACAAATTCTCAGGTGCTTGATTATTTCATTACAAAAAGTCTTAAAAAAAACACCTGATGGTTTGCTGAAAAAAAATAGACCTTTACAAATCCCTCTTTCTCTCATTCATACACTGCATTTTTCCTTCCTCCTAGATTTATCTTGTTTAAACCATAAATGCCAAAAAAACAGTAGCAGTGACAGTCTAGTCAAACCGCTCTTTAAAAAAATGGTAATAACATTATGAGCTTTATGGTTGAAACAGGATAAATCTTTACAAATGATCATACTCTCTTACATTTTATCATGATGACTTTCAAAATCTGAATTTAGAAGAAAAAATACATTTTTAATCAACCATAAAAAATGAACAAATATTCATGAAACCTAGCTCTCTCTCTTCCTTACACTCATTTCATTTTCAAAAATTACATTCGACTTTCTCTCCTTAATTTCATTACTATAACTAATGATTGAAAAAGTACATGCTAAACAAAGTTTTATTTCATTAGTGTAATTTAACACTATTTTATACTTATTGACTGAGTATGAGTGGAATAGCAAGTTATTGTCCCCCGAGGTGCAACTTTTGCCCTGAGGCATAGCCAAGGACAATAGTTGTATGCGAGGGGATAATGAACTTACTATTCCACAAATATCCAGTCAGTAATTAAGTGCTTTATTATACCGAAAGAGACAACGCGCAGACACAAAGTTATGCCAAGGAATGAACGACACGTGTACAGCTGACTAAAATTCATTTCTACATTTGTAAGAGACAACAGACACAAAGTGATGACAACTATCTGATTGTAAATGTGCTTAATATGCCTTTATTAATCCTTCCAGATCTCCATTGGAAAGCAACACAAATCGCCCTTACTGAACCATGATCCTGTCGCCTGATGCGTCTTGGTGTGCGTTCGAATGACTCGGGAATCTACATTAATAATTGAGATGAATTTAGATAGTCCCGAATGAATGTTAAAAACCCAATAGACAATCCCATAGCTGCAGTTGAAATTTGGAGAAATATTATGACGCTTGCGGTCAAATAGTTTTATCAAGGGCAAGATGAAACTATTTGACCGCAAGCGTCATTATATTTCGCCAAATTTCAACTACAGCTACGGGATTGGCTGACAGGTTTTTAACAATTCATTCGGGACTATCTAAATTCATCTCAATCATTAACGTAGATTCCTGACTCGTTCAAACACACACCAAGTTGCATCAGACGACAGGATCATGGCTCAGTCAGGCAATTTGCGTTGCTTTCCCATGGAGATCTGGAAGAATTAATTAAGGCATATTAAGCATATTTACAATCAGATAATTGTCATCACTTTGTGTCCGTTGTCTCTTACAAATGTAAAAATGAATTTTGGTCAGCTGTGTCTTTCAGTCCTTGGCATAACTTTGTGTCTGCGCGTTGTCTCTTTCAGTATAATAAAACACTGACTGACTGGATATTCATTGAATAGTAAGTTCATTGTCCCCTCAGATACAACCATTGCCCTAGGCTATGCCTCAGGGCAATTGTTGCATCTCGGGGACATAACTTTCTATTCCAATCATACCCAGTCAATAAGTATAAAATATTCCTTTGTTTTGTTGTTTAATAAATTTTTTTTTTATTGTGCACATCATATTCCTGAGTCTTTTTTTTTGTTTTTTAAGTCTCTTGTTTTGCACAACATATTCCTGAGTCAATTTGTTTTGAGTCTTTTTCCTTGCACAGCATTTTCCAGAGTCCATTAGTGGTTTGTAGTCCATATTCTATTACAGCAAATTAATTCCCGGGTTATATTTTGTAACTGTGTCTCTCTCTTTTAAAAACTAAGTTCTGTTTGTTAATGTCCATCCTTCTGTTTCACCGTTTTCCCAATATGTCCAGGATTGGAAACATCAAACATTACCTACAAATGGAATGACAAATTTTATCACAAAATTCTTCACTATAAAAAGGAGAAATAAAATAAAAACACTGTTCCTGCACATCCAGTATTTCCTCTTGGATCATCATTGACAGTTTGGATGATGTTTTCCTGCTAAGTACAGAGAGGTTCTAATGATTTTTACATCATTTAGTGTCTATTACATTGACTTTCAGTTTACAATGCATTGGCCAGGTCACTGGCAATTTAATGTTTGTTTTTTTTTTAGATTCCAAAAATATTTCAAATGGTAAAAGCATTCTGTGGTTCTTGCATAAAAACTGAAACATACAGTGTCAGGTCAGGATGTTATTTCAGCCCTATGAGCAAATCAGATGATTGTAAGAAAAAAATTTACTAAAATTGTCTCCCTTGAAATAATTATTTTCTGAGCATTGCATTGTTACTACTTTATCAATAGGGTTGTATGATGCACACATTTTTTGGTAATAAAAATGTCTTCAAAATGATTAGTTATTAATGAAAAAAAAATTTCCCTTAGCAATGAGTCATATTTCAGAGTACTAATGAACTTTTGTTGTCACCCATATGTTCTATTTGCAATAGTTGTTCCCCTTCTAGGAATGGATTGTAATACACAAAGTAGAAAAATCCGAGTGGTAATTTTATGTTAGAAATAATTACAGTTTAAAAATATAGCTACAGTAGGTTATACAAAATAATTGAATACTGTCATGTGTCAACTAGTTTTGAGAGTATAAAATATATAGTAATATATAGTGTTAGAAAAAAGGGAAATAACTGTCACCAAGAATTCTTTAACAAGGGAATTTTATATAAGGATACAACTAATCTCTTTTCAATGCATTTGTGTAGTGTTTTTAATAGTAATTAATGCTGTCTTACCTAAACATCAGATAATGTCTTTCCATTAAATCTTCATCTAATCATGGCACTTTATGAATACCAGCATTGAATGAAGCTGAAAAATAAATTTAATTATCATCTTGTTTTGTATCATGAGATATTCATTCTTCAACTTCTATGTGAAAGAATATTTAAAAGCAATATAAAATATTGGATCATTTCTATTTTGGATTTTGTGTCTTTAGATATTCCGTAAAAGTAATCCACCTGAGCAGCCATTCTAAAAAATCAGCCTTCGTTGCTGATACCAGTGTTCTGAAGATAAAATTTTGAACAAGAACAATTTCCCCAGAATAATCACATCCATCATTCTGATTGGATTTTTTTCTTGTGTATTTTCCCAAATGGTCACAAGTTGAGAGTTCTAAAGTCACGGCCAGATAGCTGACTGGGTCTTTTTGATATATTATGACCATTAAAAATCGACATTCTAAATATAAAAAATAAATTAAGAAGAATTACCTCGTGATTTGCATTGAACCACTTCAGACGAGGTAAAAATCTCTTTACAACTTCCTGTTTGCGTATTTTCATCCTGAAAAAACAAAAATTCCTTGTTTAATTTTGTTTTAAATGGAAAAATAGAAAACAAGAATGTGTCCATAGTACACTGATGCCCCACTGGCACTATCATTTTCTATGTTCAGTGGACCGTGAAATGGGGTCAAAACTCTTAATTTGGCATTAAAATTAGAAAGATCATATCATAGGGAACAAGTGTACTAAGTTTCAAGTTGATTGGACTTCAACTTCATTAAAAACTACCTTGACCAAAAACTTTAACCAAAACTTTAACCTGAAGCGGGACATATGGATGAACAAACGAACAGACGGATGGACAGACGAATGAACGGACGCACAGACCGAAAAACATAATGCCCCTAGGTGGGGCATAAAAATGTCTAAAGTGACAATCTATATTATAATTGGAAATGCATATGATCTGATTTTAAAGATATCTAAAATCTAATTCCCATAACTAAACTGAAATATTTGACTCAATTGACTTTCTTCTAATTATAATCATTGTACTGGCACCTGACTTTTCTTTGTGCCTTTCTTTAATACAAAGATTGAATGGATGCATCAAAGGTGAAAATTATATCCTGAATAATATTAAAATATGCTACTAACAGTTCTGTTGATGAAATGTTGTTTCTCATTCTCAAGTCTACAGAATTTTTGACAGCAATTTATCTCAATTTCTGTTCCACACTGAAAATAAAAAGTTCATATATATGTAAATGATCTTGGGTCCTGAATTCAACATCAAAATTATTTTTCTGCAAAAGATGATTTTATTTACCCTGAATGGTGAATTACAAATTAAACATAATTTCAATTTCTTGACATAGATTTAAATTTGAAAGTGTTCCAGTTTAAAAGATTATCAACATCGTTAATTGTAATGTAATCATTTATTTTGTGTTACATAATTTGGATTAAAAATCATGGTTGATTTTTACCAAATTTTATGTTCACTAGTTACCTTCCCTTCAGGATGTTTGCTCCTCATTTTTGACAGATATTCAGAATCCTCTGGTTTTATCCATGTAGTGCCATTAAAAAAAAAAATTCCCCGTTAAGTCCTACTTTTCTTTTCATAATTTTATCATATATAGTTAAAAAAGCCATATTTGAAATTCTTATAAAATCCTTTTATTTTTTCATATTATTTGAAAGAAAAAAGGTGCCAATCTTAAATACAGTATATGAAAAATCTAGAGAGAATCATTTCCCGCCAAATTTTCAATGGTTTATATTTTGACAAGGACGACCGACCCTTAATTTTTTTTCTGCTTTTTTGTTTCCATTATTTATATACTATCAATTTATAAGAGTCTTTTAAAAACCTTGTTATTTTGAAACAGCGTGGTGAACATCCTTAAAGGGACGGAGCAACAAAACAAAGCCATTGCTCTCTTTACATTAAATATTTTTTAACAAACCTGAGATAAAACAGGATATAATTTCCAAGTCCTGCAGCAACATTGAATAGAACCTTTTTTTGTGTGATGTCAGTAACTGAAAAAGGATGTAAATGCTAGCTATAAATTATGAAATTATTGTGTGCAATTATTATTGTAAATTTTGAAGAATGGCTGGAAAAACGACTTATTATTACGATTTTAGAAAAACATGCATACATATATTCTATATTCATATTAGATATCAGAATGTGAGTTCTTCATATAGTGATACTCGCTCAGTTGCATTATTCACATAAAAAAAAAAAAAAACCATAATAATTTCAGAATTTACAGTAATCTAAAATCCATATCGACATCAAAATAATTTTACTGCAAAAGACGATAAATCCACCCGGAATTCCCAATTACAAGTTTAACTTATTCCTTAAAATTTGAATTTATGTATTAAAAAAATATTTTTTTCAGCTCATTAACTTATCCATATAGCAATGCATTACTATGAACAATCAATATTTTTACCTTTTTCAAATTTAAATGTGTTCTAGTTTAAAAGAAACAACAACCTTGTTATGTTACAGAATTTTGAAGGAAAATAATTATAGTTTTTACAAAATTTTATGTTTATACCCCTTAAAGATATGTCAACCTGACAGAGCAAGAAAAAAAAACCATTGCTCTCTTTACAATCAAATATTTTTAACAAACCCGAGATAAAACCGTATCAAATTTCCATGTCCTGCAGCAACATTGAGTTAACCTTTTCTTGGTATCTGAAAAGAGATGAATTAACTTTGGTAAATGAAATATACTTCACCACTGGCACTTTATTTTTCATGGTCCATTAATGGCAAATCTATATAAAAAAAGTTTAATATGAGCTGTACAGATTTGAGTTTTAAAGCGTTTAAAAAAACTTTACTTCGTTTTTTCTGCTCATTAACTTATCAATACAGAATGCATTACTCTGAATAATCAAAAATATATTTATTTAATATTAAATAATATTAACAAAATGAAATACCTATAAACATGGAAGTGCCTTGATTTCTTGATACATCTGAAATGACCATCTTTCTGGTTGAAATTAGTCTGTTGTCACCAATGGAAAGCTTATCATCTGGCATCAGTGCTTTGCTATGGTCATGGAGATCTTAAGCTAGGATAACCATCTTCCATAATGTTCCATCTCATTGCAGCCAGTTAATGTCTAGTTGCAAATGTTTCATGCATATTCAGGACAATAATTCCTGTAGGTAGGTTTTGCAAAGTGGGTAAACAGGGTTGAAGGGTATAACGAAAATTTAAACTACCATAGAAAAAAAGGGGAAACTTGAAGGGAGAGAAATTTTGCCTTGCAACAGGCAACCTACAGACCCCTCAGAGTTGTTGCAAGGGTTCTTTAACGTGCAGAGATTACTCTCCCTACACAAGGTATCTACTTCAATGTTCAAATTCAGAAAAAATTCATTGAAGCTTCACCTCCACCTCCAAAATTAGACATTAAAATGGCTCTCATGATCAATACCCTTTCTTTATACAAAGTAAGATAGAACGCAACCATCAGTTCCAAAAATAATACTAAAAAATTGATAGTAAATGTAATGTCTATGTAAGAAAAATCTACCACTTGCATATAATTGCAATTTTCATGATGGTATTAAAGCATAAAATGGACAAGATATTAAAATGTTCAAGAATTGTTGCATTTTAAAAGTATTTTTTAAAATAGCAGAGTGCATTTGATCTATACATTTGAGAGGGTTTTTAGTAACACACAGAGGGTTAAAGGTATATGATACAGGGAATTTTCCACCAATTATACTGAGCCATGAAGTTGTTCATAATCAATATATAGAAAGTAGCATTATTTATACCTCAAAAGAGACAAAATAAAGGTATCATTGAATGAAAGTGTCCTTCAATATCAGAAATCAAATGACCTCTGTTAGCCACAGATTGATCGAATAAGCAAGCTCAACATTTGTCAATATTTGTAAGATGTATATAAAAGCTTTATATCTTATCATAACCCATGAATTTTGCCATGCATCTATAAAGAGAATTATTTATAGTACATGGTGACACAATCTAAAAAATATATATATAAACATCATCTGGTTGTGTGTTTTTAGATGTCAACTAATTCTGCTTTCATCTATGCAATTTAAACCTTGAATTTAAACAAAAAGGGGTTTAAAATCAACAGTGCAGTTCCAAACCAGAAACAATACAAATTTAAATAAATTTACTGTCTGCTCAATCTCATAAAAAACATTGTTTTCTTTAGTCTTTTTCATGTTTTTCTATAATTTTAAGTATTTTAAATGAAAATGAGACACCAAGAATATCTTCTAAAATATGTAAAAAAAATGCTTCAAGCAATTCCTTTATGAGGGTGTGGATGGGGTTTACAGAATAGAGAATAATGGGCAAAATATATAAAGAATAGAGAAAAATTGACTAAAAAAATAAAGAATACAGAATAATGAGGTGCAAACATATATATAATAGAGAAAAATGGCCTAAAAAATTAAAGAATATAGAAATGAAGGACCCCATCCAGACCCTTCTGACCATGACAATAATGAAAACTTTCACTTTAATTAATATTTTCTTTTACAAAAATATCTAACAATATTTTATTCTAAATCTGCTTTTAAGCATTGAGTATTAAAAATTTGTGAATACATTTAAAACAGAAACCATTAAAAAGCTGCTATCCACACCAAATTCTTTAAATAACATAAATGATGTAAGACAACTATACGGACAAGGATCTGGACAACTTTAGTACCGGGTAAATGAACAATATGCACCAGCAAAAAAGCAAGAAATCAAGAAATCACCATTCAGAAATGACCACTACAATGAAGTTTAGACATACCAATGATAAAGAAAAAACGGTTAGGTCTGTTAGATTGATTGTTAAATGTTAGTACAGAAATGGGTAGTAAGCAAGATGTATTTCTGAATTCATTATTTGATAATTAATTGCATTAGCATAATTATGGTACTTGTGAATAAAAATATTTTTTCTGTCAATTTATAATGTAGTGCATATATTCCCCTTTACCTAAAAGAATTCATTAAGACTATTTACACCTAATAAATTCTCGAATTTATTGAATTGCTTATTATTCACAATTAGCAATAAAATATTACCCAACATCCAAACTGAGTATTCCATGAACCTGAAAAATGTTTTTTTGAAAATTTGTTGATAATGGCAGTCCTTTGATAGTCTCAGCTGAATTAACTTACTTTTTCTAGATTAAGTGTTTTAAAGCTTGACATAAAAATAAGTCACTTAATTTTCAGGGGCAGATCCAGCATTTTTTCAAAGTGGGGAGGCTTAATTTAATAAAGCAGATTATAAAGTTTTTGGACATTTTGTTTAAGATCTCCTTGAATGAAAAAAAAACATATAAAGATGTAATACCAACAATTTGATATATGTGCTTCTATATATAGATGCAAGCTAGCATGCATCTGATACATTCAGGAGTTAAGCTGAAATAAACCTGATATGTTAAGGATATAGGCTGACATACATCTGATACATTAAGGATATAAGCTGAAACAAATCTGATGTGTTAAGGATATAGGCTGACATACATCTGATACATTAAGGATATAAGCTGAAATAAATCTGATATGTTAAGGTTACAGGATATGACATACATTTGATACATTAAGGATATAAGCTGAAAAACGTCTGATATGTTAAGGATACAGATTGACATACATCTGATACATTAAGGATATAAGCTGAAATACATCTGATATGTTAAGGATATAGGCTGACATACATCTGATACATTAAGGATATCAGCTGAAAAACGTCTTATATATTGACATACATCTGATACATAAAGGATAGAAGCTGAAATAAATCTGATATGTTAAGGGTATAGGCTGACATACATCTGATATATTAAGGATATAAGCCGAAATAAATCTCATATGTTAAGGATATTGGCTGACATACGTCTGATACATTAAGGATATGAGATAGAATAAATCTGATATGTTAAGGATCTATGCTGACATACATCTGATACATTAAGGATATCAGCTGAAATAAATCTGATATGTTAAGGTTATAGGCTGACATAATCTGATACATTAAGGAGTTAAGATAGAATAAATCTGATATGTTAAGGATACAGATTGACATACATCTGATACATTAAGGATATAAGCTGAAATACATCTGATATGTTAAGGATATAGGCTGACATACATCTGATACATTAAGGATATCAGCTGAAAAAACGTCTTATATATTGACATACATCTGATACATAAAGGATAGAAGCTGAAATAAATCTGATATGTTAAGGATACAGATTGACATACATCTGATACAATGAGGATATATCTGAAATAAATCTGATATGTTAAGGATATAGGCTGACATACATCTGATACATTAAGGATATGAGATAGAATAAATCTGATATGTTAAAGATCTAGGCTGACATACATCAGATACATTAAGGATATAAGCTGAAATACATCTGATATGTTAAGTATATAGGCTGACATACATCTGATACATTAAGGATATAATCTGAAATAAATCTGATATGTTAAGGATATAGGCTGACATACATCTGATACATTAAGGATATAAGCTCAAAAACATATGAAATGTTAAGGATATAGGCTGACATACATCTGATACATTAAGGATATAAGCTAAAATAAATATGATATGGTAAGGTTACAAGATATGACATACATTTGATACATTAAGGATATAAGCTGAAAAACGTCTGATATGTTAAGGATACAGATTGACATACATCTGATACTTTAAGGATATAAGCTGAAATACATCTGATATGTTAAGGATATAGGCTGACATACATCCGATACATGAAGGATATAAGCTGAAAAACGTCTTACATATTGACATACATCTGATACATAAAGGATAGAAGCTGAAATAAATCTGATATGTTAAGGGTATAGGCTGACATACATCTGATATATTAAAGATATAAGCTGAAATAAGTCTAATATGTTAAGGATATTGGCTGACATACGTCTGTTACATTAAGGATATGAGATAGAATAAATCTGATATGTTAAGGATCTAGGCTGACATACATCTGATACATTAAGGATAAGAGATAGAATAAATCTGATATGGTAAGGATATAGGCTGACATACATCTGATACATTAAGGATTTAAGATAGAATAAATCTGATATGTTAAGGATACAGAATGACATACATCTGATACATTAAGGATATAAGCTGAAATAAATCTGATATGTTAAGGTTACAGGATATGACATACATTTGATACATTAAGGATATAAGCTGAAAAACGTCTGATATGTTAAGGATACAGATTGACAAACATCTGATACATTAAGGATATCAGCTGAAATACATCTGATATGATAAGGATATAGGCTGACATACTTCTGATACATTAAGGATATCAGCTGAAAAACGTCTTATATATTGACATACATCTGATACATAAAGGATAGAAGCTGAAATAAATCTGATATGTTAAGGGTATAGGCTGACATACATCTGATATATTAAGGATATAAGCCGAAATAAATCTAATATGTTAAGGATACAGGATATGACATACATCTGATACATTAAGGATATAAGCTCAAAAACGTCTGATATGTTAAGGATACAGATTGACATACATCTGATACAATAAGGATATAAGCTGAAATAAATCTGATATGTTAAGGATACAGATTGACATACATCTGATACAATAAGGATATAAGCTGAAATAAATCTGATATGTTAAGGATATAGGCTGACATACATCTGATACATTAAGGATATGAGATAGAACAAATCTGATATGTTAAGGATACAGATTGACATACATCTGATACATTAAGGATATAAGCTGAAATACATCTGATATGTTAAGGATATAGGCTGACATACATCCGATACATGAAGGATATAAGCTGAAAAATGTCTTACATATTGACATACATCTGATACATAAAGGATAGAAGCTGAAATAAATCTGATATGTTAAGGGTATAGGCTGACATACATCTGATATATTGAGGATATAAGCCCAAATAAATCTAATATGTTAAGGATATTGGCTAACATACGTCTGATACATTAAGGATATGAGATAGAATAAATCTGATATGTTAAGGATCTAGGCTGACATACATTTGATACATTAAGGATATAAGCTGAAATAAATCTGATATGTTAAGGATATAGGCTGACATACATCTGATACATTAAGGATATAAGCTAAAAAACATATGAAAAGTTAAGGATATAGGCTGACATACATCTGATTCATTAAGGATATAAGCTGAAACAAATCTGATATGTTAAGGATCTAGGTTGACACACATCTGATACATTAAGGATATAAGCTGAAATACATCTGATATGTTAAGGATATAGGCTGACATACATCTGATACATTAAGGATATAATCTGAAATAAATCTGATATGTTAAGGACATAGGCTGACATACATCTGATACATTAAGGATATAAGCTAAAAAACATATGAAAAGTTAAGGATATAGGCTGACATACATCTGATTCATTAAGGATATAAGCTGGAATAAATCTGATATGTTAAGGTTACAGGATATGACATACATTTGATACATTAAGGATATAAGCTGAAAAACATCTGAAATGTTAAGGATACAGATTGACATACATCTGATACATTAAGGATATAAGCTGAAATACATCTGATGTGTTAAGGATATAGGCTGACATACATCTGATACATTAAGGATATCAGCTGAAAAACGTCTTATATATAGACATACATCTGATACAGAAGGGATAGAAGCTAAAACAAATCTGATATGTTAAGGGTATAGGCTGACTTACATCTGATATATTAAGGATATAAGCCGAAATAAATCTAATATGTTAAGGATACAGGATATGACATACATCTGATACATTAAGGATATAAGCTCAAAAACATCTGATATGTTAAGGATACAGATTGACATACATCTGATACAATGAGGATATAAGCTGAAATAAATCTGATATGTTAAGGATATAGGCTGACATACATCTGATACATTAAGGATATGAGATAAAATAAATCCGATATGTTAAAGATCTAGGCTGACATACATCTGATACATTAAGGATATAAGCTGAAATACATCTGATATGTTAAGGATATAGGCTGACATACATCTGATACATTAAGGATATAATCTGCAATAAATCTGATATGTTAAGGATATAGGCTGACATACATCTGATACATTAAGGATATAAGCTGAAAAACATATGAAATGTTAAGGATATTGGCTGACATACATCTGATACATTAAGGATATAAGCTGAAATAAATCTGATATGTTAAGGTTACAAGTTATGACATACATTTGATACATTAAGGATATAAGCTGAAAAACGTCTGATATGTTAAGGATACAGATTGACACACATCTGATACAATGAGGATATAAGCTGAAATAAATCTGATATGTTACGGATATAGGCTGACATACATCTGATACATTAAGGATATGAGAATAGAATAAATCTGATATGTTCAGGATCTAGGCTGACATACATCTGATACATTAAGGATATAAGCTAAAATACATCTGATATGTTAAGGATATAGGCTGACATACATCTGATACATTAAGGATATAATATGAAATAAATCTGATATGTTAAGGTTACAGGATATGACATACATTTGATACATTAAGGATATAAGCTGAAAAACGTCTGATATATTAAGGATACAGATTGACATACATCTGATACATTAAGGATATAAGCTGAAATACATCTGATATGTTAAGGATATAGGCTGACATACATCAGATACATTAAGGATATAAGCTGAAAAACATCTTATATATTGACATACATCTGATACATAAAGGATAGAAGCTGAAATAAATCTGATATGTTAAGGGTATAGGCTGACATACATCTGATATATTGAGGATATAAGCCCAAATAAATCTAATATGTTAAGGATATTGGCTAACATACGTCTGATACATTAAGGATATGAGATAGAATAAATCTGATATGTTAAGGATCTAGGCTGACATACATTTGATACATTAAGGATATAAGATGAAATAAATCTGATATGTTAAGGATATAGGCTGACATACATCTGATACATTAAGGATTTAAGATAGAATAAATCTGATATGTTAAGGATACAGAATGACAAACATCTGATACATTAAGGATATAAGCTGAAAGAAACCTGAAATGTTAAGGTTACAGGATATGACATACATTTGATACATTAAGGATATAAGCTGAAAAACGTCTGATATGTTAAGGATACAGATTGACATACATCTGATACATTAGGGATATAAGCTGAAATACATCTGATATGTTAAGGATATAGGCTGACATACATCTGATACATTAAGGATATCAGCTGAAAAACGTCTTATATATTGACATACATCTGATACATAAAGGATAGAAGCTGAAATAAATCTGATATGTTAAGGGTATAGGCTGACATACATCTGATATATTAAGGATATAAGCCGAAATAAATCTATTATGTTAAGGATTCAGGATATGACAAACATCTGATACATTAAGGTTATAAGCTCAAAAACGACTGATATGTTCAGGATACAGATTGACATACATCTGATACAATAAGGATATAAGCTGAAATAAATCTGATATGTTAAGGATACAGATTGACATACATCTGATACAATAAGGATATAAGCTGAAATAAATCTGATATGTTAAGGATACAGATTGACATACATCTGATACAATAAGGATATAAGCTGAAATAAATCTGATATGTTAAGGATAAAGGCTGACATTCATCTGATACATTAAGGATATGAGATAGAACAAATCTGATATGTTAAGGATCTAGGCTGACATACATCTGATACATTAAGGATATAAGCTGAAATACATCTGATATGTTAAGGATATAGGCTGACATACATCTGATACATTAAGGATATAATCTGAAATAAATCTGATATGTTAAGGATACAGAATGACATACATCTGATACATAAAGGATATAAGCTGAAATAAATCTGATATGTTAAGGTTACAGGATATGACATACATTTGATACATTAAGGATATAAGCTGAAAAACACCTGATATGTTAAGGATACAGATTGACATACATCTGATACATTAAGAATATAAGCTGAAATACATCTGATATGTTAAAGATATAGGCTGACATACATCTGATACATTAAGGATATCAGCTGAAAAACGTCTTATATATTGACATATATCTGATACATAAAGGATAGAAGCTGAAATAAATCTGATATGTTAAGGGTATAGGCTGACATACATCTGATATATTAAGGATATAAACCGAAATAAAGCTAACATGTTAAGGATACAGAATATGACATACATCTGATACATTAAGGATATAAGCTCAAAAACGTCTGATATGTTAAGGGTACAGATTGACATACATCTGATACAATGATGATATAAGCTGAAATAAATCTGATATGTTAAGGATATAGGCTGACATACATCTGATACATTAAGGATATGAGATAGAACAAATCTGATATGTTAAGGATCTAGGCTGACATACATCTGATACATTAAGGATATAAGCTGAAATACATCTGATATGTTAAAGATATAGGCTGACATACATCTGATACATTAAGGATATAATCTGAAATAAATCTGATATGTTAAGGACATAGGCTGACATACATCTGATACATTAAGGATATAAGCTGAAATAAATCTGATATGTTAAGGTTACAGGATATGACATACATTTGATACATTAAGGATATAAACTGAAAAACGTCTGATATGTTAAGGATACAGATTGACATACATCTGATACATTAAGGATATAAAGTGAAATACATCTGATATGTTAAGGATATATATGCTGACATACATCCGATACATTAAGGATACAAGCTGAAAAACGTCTTATATATTGACATACATCTGATACATAAAGGATAGAAGCTGAAATAAATCTGATATGTTAAGGGTATAGGCTGACATACATCTGATATATTAAGGATATAAGCCGAAATAAATCTAATATGTTAAGGATATTGGCTGACATACGTCTGATACATTAAGACTTTAAGATAGAATAAATCTGATATGTTAAGGATACAGAATGACATACATCTGATACATTAAGGATATAAGCTGAGATAAATCTGATATCTTAAGGTTACAGGATATGACATACATTTGATACATTAAGGATATAAGCTGAAAAACACCTGATATGTTAAGGATACAGATTGACATACATCTGATACATTAAGGATATAAGCTGAAATACATCTGATATGATAAGGATATAGGCTGACATACATCTGATACATTAATGATATCAGCTGAAAAACGTCTTATATATTGAAATACATCTGATACAGAAAGGATAGAAGCTGAAATAAATCTGATATGTCAAGTGTATAGGCTGACATACATCTAATATATTAAGGATATAAGCCGAAATAAATCTGATATGTTAAGGATACAGGATATGACATACATCTGATACATTAAGGATATAAGCTCAAAAACGTCTGATATGTTAAGGATACAGATTGACATACATCTGATACAATGATGATATAAGCTGAAATAAATCTGATATGTTAACGATATTGGCTGACATACATCTGATACATTAAGGATATGAAATAGAATAAATCTGATATGTTAAGGATCTAGGCTGACATACATCTGATACATTAAGGATATAAGCTGAAATACATCTGATATGTTAAGGATATAGGCTGACATACATCTGATACATTAAGGATATAATCTGAAATAATTCTGATATGTTAAGGTTACAGGATATGACATACATTTGATACATTAAGGATATAAGCTGAAAAACGTCTGATATGTTAAGGATACAGATTGACATACATCTGATACATTAAGGATATAAGCTGAAATACATCTGATATGTTAAGGATATAGGCTGACATACATCTGATACATTAAGGATATAAGCTGAAAAACGTCTTATATATTGACATACATCTGATACCTAAAGGATAGAAGCTGAAATAAATCTGATATATTAAGGGTATAGGCTGACATACATATGATATATAAAGGATAGAAGCCGAAATAAATCTAATATGTTAAGGATAATGGCTGACATACGTCTGATACATTAAGGATATGAGATAGAATAAATCTGATATGTTAAGGATCTAGGCTGACATACATCTGATACATTAAGGATATAAGCTGAAATAAATCTGATATGTTAAGGATATAGGCTGACATACATCTGATACATTAAGGATTTAAGATAGAATAAATCTGATATGTTAAGGATACAGAATGACATACATCTGATACATTAAGGATATAAGCTGAAATAAATCTGATATCTTAAGGTTACAGGATACGACATACATTTGATACATTAAGGATATAAGCTGAAAAACGTCTGATATGTTAAGGATACAGATTGACATACATCTGATACATTAAGGATATAAAGTGAAATACATCTGATATGTTAAGGATATATATGCTGACATACATCCGATACATTAAGGATATAAGCTGAAAAACAACTTATATATTGACATACATCTGATACATAAAGGATAGAAGCTGAAATAAATCTGATATGTTAAGGGTATAGGCTGACATACATCTGATATATTAAGGATATAAGCCGAAATAAATCTAATATGTTAAGGATATTGGCTGACATACGTCTGATACATTAAGGATATGAGGAAGAATAAATCTGATATGTTAAGGATCTAGGCTGACAAACATCTGATACATTAAGGATATAAGCTGAAATAAATGTAATATGTTAAGGATATAGGCTGACATACATCTGATACATTAAGGATTTAAGATAGAATAAATCTGATATGTTAAGGATACAGAATGACATACATCTGATACATTAAGGATATAAGCTGAAATAAATCTGATATGTTAAGGTTACAGGATATGACATACATTTGATACATTAAGGATATAAGCTGAAAAACACCTGATATGTTAAGGACACAGATTGACATACATCTGATACATTAAGGATATAAGCTGAAATACATCTGATATGTTAAGAATATAGGCTGACATACATCTGATACATTAATGATATCAGCTGAAAAACGTCTTATATATTGAAATACATCTGATACAGAAAGGATAGAAGCTGAAATAATTCTGATATGTCAAGGGTATAGGCTAACATACATCTGATATATTAAGGATATAAGCCGAAATAAATCTAATATGTTAAGGATACAGGATCTGACATTCATCTGTTACATTAAGGATCTAAGCTCAAAAACGTCTGATATGTTAAGGATACAGATTGACATACATCTGATACAATGATGATATAAGCTGAAATAAATCTGATATGTTAAGGATATAGGCTGACATACATCTGATACATTAAGGATATGAGATAGAATAAATCTGATATGTTAAGGATCTAGGCTGACATACATCTGATACATTAAGGATATAAGCTGATTTACATCTGATATGTTAAGGATATAGGCTGACATACATCTGATACATTAAGGATATAAGCTGAAAAACATATGAAAAGTTAAGGATATAGGCTGACATACATCTGATACATTAAGGATATAAGCTGAAATAAATCTGATATGTTAAGGTTACAGGATATGACATACATTTGATACATTAAGGATATAAGCTTAAAAAGTCTGATATGTTAAGGATACAGATTGACATACATCTGATACATTAAGGATATAAACTGAAATACATCTGATATGTTAAGGATGTAGGCTGACATAAATCTGATACATTAAGGATATAAGCTGAAAAACGTCTTATATATTGACATACATTTGATACATAAAGGATAGAAGCTGAAATAAATCTGATATGTTAACGGTATAGGCTGACATACATCTGATACATTAAGGATATAAGCTGAAATAAATCTGATATGTTAAGGATATAGGCTGACATACATCTGATATATTAGGGATATCAGCTGAAATAAATCTGATATGTTAAGGATATAGACTGATATACATCTGATACATTAAGGATATAAGCTGAAATAAATCTGATTTGTTAAGGATACAGGATATGACATACATCTGATACATAAAGGATAGAAGCTGAAATAAATCTGATATGTTAAGGATACAGATTGACATACATCTGATACATTAAGGATATAAGCTGAAATAAATCTGATATGTTAAGGATACAGATTAACATACATCTGATACATTAAGGATATAAGCTGAAATAAATCTGATATGTTAAGGATACAGATTGACATACATCTGATACATTAAGGATATAAGCTGAAATAATCTGATATGTTAAGGATATAGGCTGACAAACATCTGATACATTAAGGATATTAGCTGAAATAAATCTGATATCTTTAGGATATAGGCTGACATACATCTGATACATAAAGGATATAAGCTGAAAAACGTCATATATTGACATTCATCTGATACATAAAGGATAGAAGCTGAAATAAATCTGATATGTTAAGGGTATAGGCTGACATACATGTGATACATAAGGATATAAGCCGAAATAAATCTAATATGTTAAGGATATAGGATATGACATACATCTGATACATTAAGGATATAAGCTCAAAAACGTCTGATATGTTAAGGATACCGATTGACATAAATCTGATACAATAAGGATATAAGCTGAAATAAATCTGATATGTTAAGGATATAGGCTGACATACATCTGATACATTAAGGATATGAGATAAAATAAATCTGATATGTTAAGGATCTAGGCTGACATACATCTGATACATTAAGGATATAAGCTGAAATAAATCTGATATGTTAAGGTTACAGGATATGACATACATTTGATACATTAAGGATATAAGCTGAAATACATCTGATATGTTAAGGATATAGGCTGACATACATCCGATACATTAAGGATATAAGCTGAAAAATGCTTATATATTGACATACATCTGATACATAAAGGATAGAAGCTGAAATAATTCTGATATGTTACGGGTATAGGCTGACATACATCTGATATATTAAGGATATAAGCCGAAATAAATCTAATATGTTAAGGATATTGGCTGACATACGTCTGATACATTAGGGATATGAGATAGAATAAATCTGATATGTTAAGGATCTAGGCTGACATATATCTGATACATTAAGGATATAAGCTGAAATAAATCTGATATGTTAAGGATATAGGCTGACATACATCTGATACATTAAGGATTATAGCTGAAATAAATCTGATATGTTTAGGATATAGGCTGACATACATCTGATACATTAAGGATTTAAGATAGAATAAATCTGATATGTTAAGGATACAGAATGACATACATCTGATACATTAAGGATATAAGCTGAAATAAATCTGATATGTTAAGGATACAGATTGACATACATTTGATACATTAAGGATATAAGCTGAAATAAATCTGATATGTTAAGGATACAGATTGACATACATCTGTTACATTAAGGATATAAGCTGAAATAATCTGATATGTTAAGGATATAGGCTGACAAACATCTGATACATTAAGGATATAAGCTGAAATAAATCTGATATGTTTAGGATATAGGCTGACATACATCTGATACATTAAGGATATAAGCTGAAAAACATCATATATTGAAATACATCTGATACAAAAAGGATAGAAGCTGAAATAATCTGATATGTTAAAGGTATAGGCTGACATACATCTGATATATTAAGGATATAAGCCGAAATAAATCTAATATGTTAAGGATATAGGCTGACATTCATCTGATACATTAAGGATATGAGATAGTATAAATATGATATGTTAAGGATCTAGGCTGACATACATCTGTTAAGAATCTAGGCTGACATACATCTGTTAAGAATCTAGGCTGAGATACATCTGATACATTAAGGATATAAGCTGAAATAAATCTGATATGTTAAGGATATAGCCTGACATACATCTGATACATTAAGGATTTAAGATAGAATAAATCTAATATGTTAAGGATACAGAATGACATACATCTGATACATTAAAGATATAAGCTGAAATAAATCTGATATGTTAAGGATACAGAATGACATACATCTGATACATTAAAGGTATAAGCTGAAACAAATCTGATATGTTAAGGATCTAGGTTGACACACATCTGATACATTAAGGATATAAGCTGAAATACATCTGATATGTTAAGGATATAGGCTGACATACATCTGATACATTAAGGATATAATCTGAAATAAATCTGATATGTTAAGGACATAGGCTGACATACATCTGATACATTAAGGATATAAGCTAAAAAACATATGAAAAGTTAAGGATATAGGCTGACATACATCTGATTCATTAAGGATATAAGCTGGAATAAATCTGATATGTTAAGGTTACAGGATATGACATACATTTGATACATTAAGGATATAAGCTGAAAAACATCTGAAATGTTAAGGATACAGATTGACATACATCTGATACATTAAGGATATAAGCTGAAATACATCTGATGTGTTAAGGATATAGGCTGACATACATCTGATACATTAAGGATATCAGCTGAAAAACGTCTTATATATAGACATACATCTGATACAGAAGGGATAGAAGCTAAAACAAATCTGATATGTTAAGGGTATAGGCTGACTTACATCTGATATATTAAGGATATAAGCCGAAATAAATCTAATATGTTAAGGATACAGGATATGACATACATCTGATACATTAAGGATATAAGCTCAAAAACGTCTGATATGTTAAGGATACAGATTGACATACATCTGATACAATGAGGATATAAGCTGAAATAAATCTGATATGTTAAGGATATAGGCTGACATACATCTGATACATTAAGGATATGAGATAGAATAAATCCGATATGTTAAAGATCTAGGCTGACATACATCTGATACATTAAGGATATAAGCTGAAATACATCTGATATGTTAAGGATATAGGCTGACATACATCTGATACATTAAGGATATAATCTGCAATAAATCTGATATGTTAAGGATATAGGCTGACATACATCTGATACATTAAGGATATCAACTGAAAAACATATGAAATGTTAAGGATGTTGGCTGACATACATCTGATACATTAAGGATATAAGCTGAAATAAATCTGATATGTTAAGGTTACAAGTTATGACATACATTTGATACATTAAGGATATAAGCTGAAAAATGTCTGATATGTTAAGGATACAGATTGACACACATCTGATACAATGAGGATATAAGCTGAAATAAATCTGATATGTTAAGGATATAGGCTGACATACATCTGATACATTAAGGATATGAGATAGAATAAATCTGATATGTTCAGGATCTAGGCTGACATACATCTGATACATTAAGGATATAAGCTAAAATACATCTGATATGTTAAGGATATAGGCTGACATACATCTGATACATTAAGGATATAATCTGAAATAAATCTGATATGTTAAGGTTACAGGATATGACATACATTTGATACATTAAGGATATAAGCTGAAAAACGTCTGATATATTAAGGATACAGATTGACATACATCTGATACATTAAGGATATAAGCTGAAATACATCTGATATGTTAAGGATATAGGCTGACATACATCCGATACATTAAGGATATAAGCTGAAAAACATCTTATATATTGACATACATCTGATACATAAAGGATAGAAGCTGAAATTAATCTGATATGTTAAGGGTATAGGCTGACATACATCTGATATATTGAGGATATAAGCCCAAATAAATCTAATATGTTAAGGATATTGGCTAACATACGTCTGATACATTAAGGATATGAGATAGAATAAATCTGATATGTTAAGGATCTAGGCTGACATACATTTGATACATTAAGGATATAAGATGAAATAAATCTGATATGTTAAGGATATAGGCTGACATACATCTGATACATTAAGGATTTAAGATAGAATAAATCTGATATGTTAAGGATACAGAATGACAAACATCTGATACATTAAGGATATAAGCTGAAAGAAACCTGAAATGTTAAGGTTACAGGATATGACATACATTTGATACATTAAGGATATAAGCTGAAAAACGTCTGATATGTTAAGGATACAGATTGACATACATCTGATACATTAGGGATATAAGCTGAAATACATCTGATATGTTAAGGATATAGGCTGACATACATCTGATACATTAAGGATATCAGCTGAAAAACGTCTTATATATTGACATACATCTGATACATAAAGGATAGAAGCTGAAATAAATATGATATGTTAAGGGTATAGGCTGACATACATCTGATATATTAAGGATATAAGCCGAAATAAATCTAATATGTTAAGGATTCAGGATATGACAAACATCTGATACATTAAGGTTATAAGCTCAAAAACGACTGATATGTTAAGGATACAGATTGACATACATCTGATACAATAAGGATATAAGCTGAAATAAATCTGATATGTTAAGGATACAGATTGACATACATCTGATACAATAAGGATATCAGCTGAAATAAATCTGATATGTTAAGGATACAGATTGACATACATCTGATACAATAAGGATATAAGCTGAAATAAATCTGATATGTTAAGGATAAAGGCTGACATACATCTGATACATTAAGGATATGAGATAGAACAAATCTGATATGTTAAGGATCTAGGCTGACATACATCTGATACATTAAGGATATAAGCTGAAATACATCTGATATGTTAAGGATATAGGCTGACATACATCTGATACATTAAGGATATAATCTGAAATAAATCTGATATGTTAAGGATACAGAATGACATACATCTGATACATTAAGGATATAAGCTGAAATAAATCTGATATGTTAAGGTTACAGGATATGACATACATTTGATACATTAAGGATATAAGCTGAAAAACACCTGATATGTTAAGGATACAGATTGACATACATCTGATACATTAAGAATATAAGCTGAAATACATCTGATATGTTAAAGATATAGGCTGACATACATCTGATACATTAAGGATATCAGCTGAAAAACGTCTTATATATTGACATATATCTGATACATAAAGGATAGAAGCTGAAATAAATCTGATATGTTAAGGGTATAGGCTGACATACATCTGATATATTAAGGATATAAACCGAAATAAAGCTAATATGTTAAGGATACAGAATATGACATACATCTGATACATTAAGGATATAAGCTCAAAAACGTCTGATATGTTAAGGGTACAGATTGACATACATCTGATACAATGATGATATAAGCTGAAATAAATCTGATATGTTAAGGATATAGGCTGACATACATCTGATACATTAAGGATATGAGATAGAACAAATCTGATATGTTAAGGATCTAGGCTGACATACATCTGATACATTAAGGATATAAGCTGAAATACATCTGATATGTTAAAGATATAGGCTGACATACATCTGATACATTAAGGATATAATCTGAAATAAATCTGATATGTTAAGGACATAGGCTGACATACATCTGATACATTAAGGATATAAGCTGAAATAAATCTGATATGTTAAGGTTACAGGATATGACATACATTTGATACATTAAGGATATAAACTGAAAAACGTCTGATATGTTAAGGATACAGATTGACATACATCTGATACATTAAGGATATAAAGTGAAATACATCTGATATGTTAAGGATATATATGCTGACATACATCCGATACATTAAGGATACAAGCTGAAAAACGTCTTATATATTGACATACATCTGATACATAAAGGATAGAAGCTGAAATAAATCTGATATGTTAAGGGTATAGGCTGACATACATCTGATATATAAAGGATATAAGCCGAAATAAATCTAATATGTTAAGGATATTGGCTGACATACGTCTGATACATTAAGACTTTAAGATAGAATAAATCTGATATGTTAAGGATACAGAATGACATACATCTGATACATTAAGGATATAAGCTGAGATAAATCTGATATCTTAAGGTTACAGGATATGACATACATTTGATACATTAAGGATATAAGCTGAAAAACACCTGATATGTTAAGGATACAGATTGACATACATCTGATACATTAAGGATATAAGCTGAAATACATCTGATATGTTAAGGATATAGGCTGACATACATCTGATACATTAATGATATCAGCTGAAAAACGTCTTATATATTGAAATACATCTGATACAGAAAGGATAGAAGCTGAAATAAATCTGATATGTCAAGTGTATAGGCTGACATACATCTGATATATTAAGGATATAAGCCGAAATAAATCTAATATGTTAAGGATACAGGATATGACATACATCTGATACATTAAGGATATAAGCTCAAAAACGTCTGATATGTTAAGGATACAGATTGACATACATCTGATACAATGATGATATAAGCTGAAATAAATCTGATATGTTAACGATATTGGCTGACATACATCTGATACATTAAGGATATGAAATAGAATAAATCTGATATGTTAAGGATCTAGGCTGACATACATCTGATACATTAAAGATATAAGCTGAAATACATCTGATATGTTAAGGATATAGGCTGACATACATCTGATACATTAAGGATATAATCTGAAATAATTCTGATATGTTAAGGTTACAGGATATGACATACATTTGATACATTAAGGATATAATCTGAAAAACGTCTGATATGTTAAGGATACAGATTGACATACATCTGATACATTAAGGATATAAGCTGAAATACATCTGATATGTTAAGGATATAGGCTGACATACATCTGATACATTAAGGATATAAGCTGAAAAACGTCTTATATATTGACATACATCTGATACCTAAAGGATAGAAGCTGAAATAAATCTGATATATTAAGGGTATAGGCTGACATACATATGATATATAAAGGATAGAAGCCGAAATAAATCTAATATGTTAAGGATAATGGCTGACATACGTCTGATACATTAAGGATATGAGATAGAATAAATCTGATATGTTAAGGATCTAGGCTGACATACATCTGATACATTAAGGATATAAGCTGAAATAAATCTGATATGTTAAGGATATAGGCTGACATACATCTGATACATTAAGGATTTAAGATAGAATAAATCTGATATGTTAAGGATACAGAATGACATACATCTGATACATTAAGGATATAAGCTGAAATAAATCTGATATCTTAAGGTTACAGGATACGACATACATTTGATACATTAAGGATATAAGCTGAAAAACGTCTGATATGTTAAGGATACAGATTGACATACATCTGATACATTAAGGATATAAAGTGAAATACATCTGATATGTTAAGGATATATATACTGACATACATCCAATACATTAAGGATATAAGCTGAAAAACAACTTATATATTGACATACATCTGATACATAAAGGATAGAAGCTGAAATAAATCTGATATGTTAAGGGTATAGGCTGACATACATCTGATATATTAAGGATATAAGCCGAAATAAATCTAATATGTTAAGGATATTGGCTGACATACGTCTGATACATTAAGGATATGAGGAAGAATAAATCTGATATGTTAAGGATCTAGGCTGACAAACATCTGATACATTAAGGATATAAGCTGAAATAAATCTAATATGTTAAGGATATAGGCTGACATACATCTGATACATTAAGGATTTAAGATAGAATAAATCTGATATGTTAAGGATACAGAATGACATACATCTGATACATTAAGGATATAAGCTGAAATAAATCTGATATGTTAAGGTTACAGGATATGACATACATTTGATACATTAAGGATATAAGCTGAAAAACACCTGATATGTTAAGGACACAGATTGACATACATCTGATACATTAAGGATATAAGCTGAAATACATCTGATATGTTAAGAATATAGGCTGACATACATCTGATACATTAATGATATCAGCTGAAAAACGTCTTATATATTGAAATACATCTGATACAGAAAGGATAGAAGCTGAAATAATTCTGATATGTCAAGGGTATAGGCTAACATACATCTGATATATTAAGGATATAAGCCGAAATAAATCTAATATGTTATGGATACAGGATCTGACATTCATCTGTTACATTAAGGATCTAAGCTCAAAAACGTCTGATATGTTAAGGATACAGATTGACATACATCTGATACAATGATGATATAAGCTGAAATAAATCTGATATGTTAAGGATATAGGCTGACATACATCTGATACATTAAGGATATGAGATAGAATAAATCTGATATGTTAAGGATCTAGGCTGACATACATCTGATACATTAAGGATATAAGCTGATTTACATCTGATATGTTAAGGATATAGGCTGACATACATCTGATACATTAAGGATATAAGCTGAAAAACATATGAAAAGTTAAGGATATAGGCTGACATACATCTGATACATTAAGGATATAAGCTGAAATAAATCTGATATGTTAAGGTTACAGGATATGACATACATTTGATACATTAAGGATATAAGCTTAAAAAGTCTGATATGTTAAGGATACAGATTGACATACATCTGATACATTAAGGATATAAACTGAAATACATCTGATATGTTAAGGATGTAGGCTGACATAAATCTGATACATTAAGGATATAAGCTGAAAAACGTCTTATATATTGACATACATTTGATACATAAAGGATAGAAGCTGAAATAAATCTGATATGTTAACGGTATAGGCTGACATACATCTGATACATTAAGGATATAAGCTGAAATAAATCTGATATGTTAAGGATATAGGCTGACATACATCTGATATATTAGGGATATCAGCTGAAATAAATCTGATATGTTAAGGATATAGACTGATATACATCTGATACATTAAGGATATAAGCTGAAATAAATCTGATTTGTTAAGGATACAGGATATGACATACATCTGATACATAAAGGATAGAAGCTGAAATAAATCTGATATGTTAAGGATACAGATTGACATACATCTGATACATTAAGGATATAAGCTGAAATAAATCTGATATGTTAAGGATACAGATTAACATACATCTGATACATTAAGGATATAAGCTGAAATAAATCTGATATGTTAAGGATACAGATTGACATACATCTGATACATTAAGGATATAAGCTGAAATAATCTGATATGTTAAGGATATAGGCTGACAAACATCTGATACATTAAGGATATTAGCTGAAATAAATCTGATATCTTTAGGATATAGGCTGACATACATCTGATACATAAAGGATATAAGCTGAAAAACGTCATATATTGACATTCATCTGATACATAAAGGATAGAAGCTGAAATAAATCTGATATGTTAAGGGTATAGGCTGACATACATGTGATACATAAGGATATAAGCCGAAATAAATCTAATATGTTAAGGATACAGGATATGACATACATCTGATACATTAAGGATATAAGCTCAAAAACATCTGATATGTTAAGGATACAGATTGACATAAATCTGATACAATAAGGATATAAGCTGAAATAAATCTGATATGTTAAGGATATAGGCTGACATACATCTGATACATTAAGGATATGAGATAGAATAAATCTGATATGTTAAGGATCTAGGCTGACATACATCTGATACATTAAGGATATAAGCTGAAATAAATCTGATATGTTAAGGTTACAGGATATGACATACATTTGATACATTAAGGATATAAGCTGAAATACATCTGATATGTTAAGGATATAGGCTGACATACATCCGATACATTAAGGATATAAGCTGAAAAATGCTTATATATTGACATACATCTGATACATAAAGGATAGAAGCTGAAATAATTCTGATATGTTACGGGTATAGGCTGACATACATCTGATATATTAAGGATATAAGCCGAAATAAATCTAATATGTTAAGGATATTGGCTGACATACGTCTGATACATTAGGGATATGAGATAGAATAAATCTGATATGTTAAGGATCTAGGCTGACATATATCTGATACATTAAGGATATAAGCTGAAATAAATCTGATATGTTAAGGATATAGGCTGACATACATCTGATACATTAAGGATTATAGCTGAAATAAATCTGATATGTTTAGGATATAGGCGGACATACATCTGATACATTAAGGATTTAAGATAGAATAAATCTGATATGTTAAGGATACAGAATGACATACATCTGATACATTAAGGATATAAGCTGAAATAAATCTGATATGTTAAGGATACAGATTGACATACATTTGATACATTAAGGATATAAGCTGAAATAAATCTGATATGTTAAGGATACAGATTGACATACATCTGTTACATTAAGGATATAAGCTGAAATAATCTGATATGTTAAGGATATAGGCTGACAAACATCTGATACATTAAGGATATAAGCTGAAATAAATCTGATATGTTTAGGATATAGGCTGACATACATCTGATACATTAAGGATATAAGCTGAAAAACATCATATATTGAAATACATCTGATACAAAAAGGATAGAAGCTGAAATAATCTGATATGTTAAAGGTATAGGCTGACATACATCTGATATATTAAGGATATAAGCCGAAATAAATCTAATATGTTAAGGATATAGGCTGACATACATCTGATACATTAAGGATATGAGATAGTATAAATATGATATGTTAAGGATCTAGGCTGACATACATCTGTTAAGAATCTAGGCTGACATACATCTGTTAAGAATCTAGGCTGAGATACATCTGATACATTAAGGATATAAGCTGAAATAAATCTGAAATGTTAAGGATATAGCCTGACATACATCTGATACATTAAGGATTTAAGATAGAATAAATCTGATATGTTAAGGATACAGAATGACATACATCTGATACATTAAAGATATAAGCTGAAATAAATCTGATATGTTAAGGTTACAGGATATGACATACATTTGATACATTAAGGATATAAGCTGAAAAACGTCTGATATGTTAATGATACAGATTGACATACATCTGATACATTAAGGATATAAGCTGAAATACATCTGATATGTTAAGGATATAGGCTGACATACATCTGATACATTAAGGATATCAGCTGAAAAACGTCTTATATATTGACATACATCTGATACATAAAGGATAGAAGATGAAATAAATCTGATATGTTAACGATATTGGCTGACATACATCTGATACATTAAGGATATGAAATAGAATAAATCTGATATGTTAAGGATCTAGGCTGACATACATCTGATACATTAAGGATATAAGCTGAAATACATCTGATATGTTAAGGATATAGGCTGACATACATCTGATACATTAAGGATATAATCTGAAATAATTCTGATATGTTAAGGTTACAGGATATGACATACATTTGATACATTAAGGATATAAGCTGAAAAACGTCTGATATGTTAAGGATACAGATTGACATACATCTGATACATTAAGGATATAAGCTGAAATACATCTGATATGTTAAGGATATAGGCTGACATACATCTGATACATTAAGGATATAAGCTGAAAAACGTCTTATATATTGACATACATCTGATACCTAAAGGATAGAAGCTGAAATAAATCTGATATATTAAGGGTATAGGCTGACATACATATGATATATAAAGGATAGAAGCCGAAATAAATCTAATATGTTAAGGATAATGGCTGACATACGTCTGATACATTAAGGATATGAGATAGAATAAATCTGATATGTTAAGGATCTAGGCTGACATACATCTGATACATTAAGGATATAAGCTGAAATAAATCTGATATGTTAAGGATATAGGCTGACATACATCTGATACATTAAGGATTTAAGATAGAATAAATCTGATATGTTAAGGATACAGAATGACATACATCTGATACATTAAGGATATAAGCTGAAATAAATCTGATATCTTAAGGTTACAGGATACGACATACATTTGATACATTAAGGATATAAGCTGAAAAACGTCTGATATGTTAAGGATACAGATTGACATACATCTGATACATTAAGGATATAAAGTGAAATACATCTGATATGTTAAGGATATATATGCTGACATACATCCAATACATTAAGGATATAAGCTGAAAAACAACTTATATATTGACATACATCTGATACATAAAGGATAGAAGCTGAAATAAATCTGATATGTTAAGGGTATAGGCTGACATACATCTGATATATTAAGGATATAAGCCGAAATAAATCTAATATGTTAAGGATATTGGCTGACATACGTCTGATACATTAAGGATATGAGGAAGAATAAATCTGATATGTTAAGGATCTAGGCTGACAAACATCTGATACATTAAGGATATAAGCTGAAATAAATCTAATATGTTAAGGATATAGGCTGACATACATCTGATACATTAAGGATTTAAGATAGAATAAATCTGATATGTTAAGGATACAGAATGACATACATCTGATACATTAAGGATATAAGCTGAAATAAATCTGATATGTTAAGGTTACAGGATATGACATACATTTGATACATTAAGGATATAAGCTGAAAAACACCTGATATGTTAAGGACACAGATTGACATACATCTGATCCATTAAGGATATAAGCTGAAATACATCTGATATGTTAAGAATATAGGCTGACATACATCTGATACATTAATGATATCAGCTGAAAAACGTCTTATATATTGAAATACATCTGATACAGAAAGGATAGAAGCTGAAATAATTCTGATATGTCAAGGGTATAGGCTAACATACATCTGATATATTAAGGATATAAGCCGAAATAAATCTAATATGTTATGGATACAGGATCTGACATTCATCTGTTACATTAAGGATCTAAGCTCAAAAACGTCTGATATGTTAAGGATACAGATTGACATACATCTGATACAATGATGATATAAGCTGAAATAAATCTGATATGTTAAGGATATAGGCTGACATACATCTGATACATTAAGGATATGAGATAGAATAAATCTGATATGTTAAGGATCTAGGCTGACATACATCTGATACATTAAGGATATAAGCTGATTTACATCTGATATGTTAAGGATATAGGCTGACATACATCTGATACATTAAGGATATAAGCTGAAAAACATATGAAAAGTTAAGGATATAGGCTGACATACATCTGATACATTAAGGATATAAGCTGAAATAAATCTGATATGTTAAGGTTACAGGATATGACATACATTTGATACATTAAGGATATAAGCTTAAAAAGTCTGATATGTTAAGGATACAGATTGACATACATCTGATACATTAAGGATATAAACTGAAATACATCTGATATGTTAAGGATGTAGGCTGACATAAATCTGATACATTAAGGATATAAGCTGAAAAACGTCTTATATATTGACATACATTTGATACATAAAGGATAGAAGCTGAAATAAATCTGATATGTTAACGGTATAGGCTGACATACATCTGATACATTAAGGATATAAGCTGAAATAAATCTGATATGTTAAGGATATAGGCTGACATACATCTGATATATTAGGGATATCAGCTGAAATAAATCTGATATGTTAAGGATATAGACTGATATACATCTGATACATTAAGGATATAAGCTGAAATAAATCTGATTTGTTAAGGATACAGGATATGACATACATCTGATACATAAAGGATAGAAGCTGAAATAAATCTGATATGTTAAGGATACAGATTGACATACATCTGATACATTAAGGATATAAGCTGAAATAAATCTGATATGTTAAGGATACAGATTAACATACATCTGATACATTAAGGATATAAGCTGAAATAAATCTGATATGTTAAGGATACAGATTGACATACATCTGATACATTAAGGATATAAGCTGAAATAATCTGATATGTTAAGGATATAGGCTGACAAACATCTGATACATTAAGGATATGAGATAGAATAAATCTGATATGTTAAGGATCTAGGCTGACATACATCTGATACATTAAGGATATAAGCTGAAAAACGTCATATATTGACATTCATCTGATACATAAAGGATAGAAGCTGAAATAAATCTGATATGTTAAGGGTATAGGCTGACATACATGTGATACATAAGGATATAAGCCGAAATAAATCTAATATGTTAAGGATACAGGATATGACATACATCTGATACATTAAGGATATAAGCTCAAAAACGTCTGATATGTTAAGGATACAGTTTGACATAAATCTGATACAATAAGGATATAAGCTGAAATAAATCTGATATGTTAAGGATATAGGCTGACATACATCTGATACATTAAGGATATGAGATAGAATAAATCTGATATGTTAAGGATCTAGGCTGACATACATCTGATACATTAAGGATATAAGCTGAAATAAATCTGATATGTTAAGGTTACAGGATATGACATACATTTGATACATTAAGGATATAAGCTGAAATACATCTGATATGTTAAGGATATAGGCTGACATACATCCGATACATTAAGGATATAAGCTGAAAAATGCTTATATATTGACATACATCTGATACATAAAGGATAGAAGCTGAAATAATTCTGATATGTTACGGGTATAGGCTGACATACATCTGATATATTAAGGATATAAGCCGAAATAAATCTAATATGTTAAGGATATTGGCTGACATACGTCTGATACATTAGGGATATGAGATAGAATAAATCTGATATGTTAAGGATCTAGGCTGACATATATCTGATACATTAAGGATATAAGCTGAAATAAATCTGATATGTTAAGGATATAGGCTGACATACATCTGATACATTAAGGATTATAGCTGAAATAAATCTGATATGTTTAGGATATAGGCTGACATACATCTGATACATTAAGGATTTAAGATAGAATAAATCTGATATGTTAAGGATACAGAATGACATACATCTGATACATTAAGGATATAAGCTGAAATAAATCTGATATGTTAAGGATACAGATTGACATACATTTGATACATTAAGGATATAAGCTGAAATAAATCTGATATGT
This sequence comes from Mytilus californianus, assembly GCF_021869535.1. NCBI lineage: Eukaryota > Metazoa > Mollusca > Bivalvia > Mytilida > Mytilidae > Mytilus > Mytilus californianus. The sequence goes on along the minus strand of NW_026262679.1, from coordinate 48,996,070 downwards.
TAAGGATACAGATTGACATACATCTGTTACATTAAGGATATAAGCTGAAATAATCTGATATGTTAAGGATATAGGCTGACAAACATCTGATACATTAAGGATATAAGCTGAAATAAATCTGATATGTTTAGGATATAGGCTGACATACATCTGATACATTAAGGATATAAGCTGAAAAACATCATATATTGAAATACATCTGATACAAAAAGGATAGAAGCTGAAATAATCTGATATGTTAAAGGTATAGGCTGACATACATCTGATATATTAAGGATATAAGCCGAAATAAATCTAATATGTTAAGGATATAGGCTGACATACATCTGATACATTAAGGATATGAGATAGTATAAATATGATATGTTAAGGATCTAGGCTGACATACATCTGTTAAGAATCTAGGCTGACATACATCTGTTAAGAATCTAGGCTGAGATACATCTGATACATTAAGGATATAAGCTGAAATAAATCTGAAATGTTAAGGATATAGCCTGACATACATCTGATACATTAAGGATTTAAGATAGAATAAATCTGATATGTTAAGGATACAGAATGACATACATCTGATACATTAAAGATATAAGCTGAAATAAATCTGATATGTTAAGGTTACAGGATATGACATACATTTGATACATTAAGGATATAAGCTGAAAAACGTCTGATATGTTAATGATACAGATTGACATACATCTGATACATTAAGGATATAAGCTGAAATACATCTGATATGTTAAGGATATAGGCTGACATACATCTGATACATTAAGGATATCAGCTGAAAAACGTCTTATATATTGACATACATCTGATACATAAAGGATAGAAGCTGAAATAAATCTGATATGTTAAGGGTATAGGCTGACATACATCTGATACATTAAGGTTATAAGCCAAAATAAATCTAATATGTTAAGGATACAGGATATGACATACATCTGATACATTAAGGATATAAGCTCAAAAACGTCTGATATGTTAAGGATACAGATTGACATACATCTAATACATCTGATACGTTAAGGATATAGGCTGACATACAATAAGGATATAAGCTGAAATAAATCTGATATGTTAAGGATATAGGCTGACATACATATGATACATTAAGGATATGAGATAGAATAAATCTGATATGTTAAGGATCTAGGCTGACATACATTTGATACATTAAGGATATAAGCTGAAAAACATCTGATATGTTAAGGATACAGATTGACATACATCTGATACATTAAGGATATAAGCTGAAATACATCTGATATGTTAAGGATATAGGCTGACATACATCCGATACATTAAGGATATATGCTGAAAAACGTCTTATATATTGACATACATCTGATACATAAAGGATAGAAGCTGAAATAATTCTGATATGTTAAGGGTATAGGCTGACATACATCTGATATATTAAGGATATAAGCCGAAATAAATCTAATATGTTAAGGATATTGGCTGACATACGTCTGATACATTAGGGATATGAGATAGAATAAATCTGATATGTTAAGGATCTAGGCTGACATATATCTGATACATTAAGGATATAAGCTGAAATAAATCTGATATGTTAAGGATATAGGCTGACATACATCTGATACATTAAGGATTTAAGATAGAATAAATCTGATATGTTAAGGATACAGAATGACATACATCTGATACATTAAGGATATAAGCTGAAATAAATCTGATATGTTAATTAAGGTTACAGGATATGACATACATCTGATACATTAAGGATATATAAGCTGAAAAACGTCTGATATGTTAAGGATACAGATTGAAATACATCTGATACATTAAGGATATATAAGCTGAAAAACGTCTGATATGTTAAGGATACAGATTGAAATACATCTGATACATTAAGGATATAAGCTGAAATAAATCTGATATGTTAAGATATAGGCTGACATACATCTGATACATTAAGGATTTAAGATAGAATAAATCTGATATGTTAAGGATACAGAATGACATACATCTGATACATTAAGGATATAAGCTGAAATAAATCTGATATGTTAAGGATACAGATTGACATACATCTGATACATTAAGGATATAAGTTGAAATAAATCTGATATGTTAAGGTTATAGGCTGACATACATCTGATACATTAAGGATATCAGCTGAAAAACTTCTTATATATTGACATACATCTGATACATAAAGGATAGAAGCTGAAATAAATCTGATATGTTAAGGGTATAGGCTGACATACATCTGATATATTAAGGATATAAGCCGAAATAAATCTAATATGTTAAGGATACAGGATATGACATACATCTGATACATTTTCCCGACTAAACATATTCCTTACAGTGTTTCTACAGAATAATGTTGAAAAGTTAAAAAAAAGAAATCCTATAGTACCAACTTCAAACTCAGAAAAGGAATTAGAATTCATGCAGGTATTTAAAAGATTTTTCAATGACCCACAATATATTATTATAATTTGAAATTACAAGTAGCAGTGTCATCAGGCTCAAACTAAACCATATGTAAAATTAATATGGCTTTAAGTTACTTACAGGCGCACATTTTAAGACCCCCCTTTTTCTAAATATGTTTTATGTTAAAAAAAATTTCGTAAAATTTTGACTTACATGTATTTTCACCTATTCTAATGTGTTTTTGCTCTTATATCCATAGGATATTACAATAACAATAGTTTATATATTATGCCCCTCTATTTTATTTTCCTGGAATATGGATGGATAGAAACTATTGTCATTGTCTGTATAATCATTTATTGTATTTAGATGGTTATGAAATCCTTTCAATTGATTGAAGGATGTTTTTAATCAAGCTGCAGTTTTGGAGGGGGTGAGGGGGTTATATATATTTTTTTGTAAAAAATGTATTCCAAATCAAAAGAACTATTTTGAAGGAAAGAAAAATTCTGATTGAGTGTTTTCGCCAATAAATTTAGTGGTACCGGTAAGTTCCTGAAAAATATTGTGCTCTACACGACCTTTTGAACTAAGTGTTCCCCTTTTCAATCTTATAGTGTGTTTAGTAAAGAAACCAAAACCGATTGGAAACATTACTATGATCTGACCACTTTATACATGTAAATTTCAATAAATTTATACTTTTAAAACATGATTTGATACAATCTTTCAACATAAATAATAAAAAATATGCAATGTAAAAAAAAAATGAAAAATTTACAAATATGTCATATTCAACCATACACAGAATGCATATACAAATAAAAAAAGAAAAAAACAAATACAAACAGTGATGTTGTGTTTTTATGATTAAGTGATCTCCCTTAGTGTGAAACTGACCTATAAGTTCCCTCTCTCTCTTGCTCTACAGCTATAATTTGGTGTTGCATTTTCCAAAGGTACTTGGGGAACAGGACATAATTTTTTTTTGCCCTCCACCTTTTTTCCACAATCGGTTATTTTTTTGTTTTCTATTAGTAATTTAATAACTATTGCGTTTTTCTGAATTGCATGAACATAAATATAATAGAAATAAGTTGTTTTTGCTATTTACCATAAATTCCAAGTTTAATATCCACGGCGGTCACTGATGTATTATATTGATATAGCTCTCTATATATAATACAGCAATATAGTGCTAGCAATGATTTCCTTAAAAAGTTATATAAATAAAGATATTGATTAAAACAAATATGGAAATGGACTTATTCAAGTACACCTTCTTGGGTGCGCTCGACTTTAGTGACTCAGCACGTGGTTTTTTGGGGTTGTTTAGGACTTTTTGTAGACAATAAACGCTAGCACATTACGGACAAACATGTCAGTAATCTATGTTTACAATTTTATACGTAAATCTCTGTAATGATTTAAAGTCTGTGGGTTTTTTGCAAAAAATCTTGGCTTTATTTCCCACCACATCCCCATTTTCTATTAAATGCAATGAAATACTTGAACAACGTTTCCCTTTGTTATATGTACAAAATGGCAGGTCACTTTTAGTCTGTATTTTTACTGTTTTGATATTGTAGCACTTTGAACATTTCGTAATACACAGGTATACAGAAGGGGGGTTGTTAACATTAAGAGTAAGTATGAAATTCCAAACATTTACTGAATACCTTTCGTTATAATATTTTTCTTCTGTTTCAGTTTATAAAATGCTGTTTCTCTTGTAAAGACAAATAGCTGAAAAATTATTGAAACATGACATTATAGCTTACTGGCATTTTCAAATAAATGCAAACTTTATATTCAAACCCTTAATTCCGTTCAAAAGATGATGTAAAAAATGCATGCGCAGAGAGATTTAATCCTCGGAATACCATTTTCCGCTTAATTTGACCTTGACCCCTGACAAGTTCATTCGATTTGAAATTTAAAAAATAGTGTTCATTAATAGATTGATTGTTCCTTGCTTGACTTTCGGTGGCAAATATTTCATGCATATTCAAGACGATCAAGTTAATAAAAACGACTGTCATAAAAAGTAGAAACTTGACAAAGAATAGACAAAATAGGGGTTTTGGGCAGGGACATCTAGTATATATATAAAACCACCGTTGGGCAATCTTGTCAAATCGGCACATATTTAAAATCAATTCGGCACCTAATATTACATTTACCCTTTTTTTTCCTTTTTATTTGAAGTATGAGGAGAGTAATTTTTCGTCTTATTTTTTTTTTTGCCGAAGTGACTAGAATTCACTTGTGTTAGACAATGGAAAAAATAAAAAATAAACGGAAGAGCTTGCAAAAGTTAATATAAAGACCATGAGCACCCTTAAAAAATTTCATCAGTCGCTACTTTTGAAATAATGAGTACAAATAAATAAGTAAATCCAGTATTAAAGATTAACATGCCGCTCATCTGACCTTTAAAATGAAAATAATATGAGATACTTTTGATTTAGTATATAAAACAAAAATGTCCGCAAAATATTGGAATGGAAGTTTTATGTCTTTAAATATAACATTCGAAACCATATACCGAAATATCTCGAGCGATGAAAGCATATTTTTTTCTTTCCATATTGAAAGAGTGCATATCATATATATTTAAGTCATAACTTCATCGAAAATTCAACGTCAGATAGTATTCTGTATCATATCCGAAATTTATGAGAAAATGAAAAAATATTGAAAAAGTCGACTCGTGTTTTGATCCATCATTCACTAACATAAAACGAAAATAATTTGGGAAAGTATGAAGAATTAATTATCTACCTTGCATGTGTGGTGTTACGAACAGCTTTAAATTTAACATCAAATCTTTTGCTTCTTTGAATTATTTCTGACGTTTTCGTCTGACGACAAAGGTCTATTTTAAGCAATTCGGTGGGAAGTTTTCCACTGGCCAAAAATTGGGGGTCACAAAACTTCAAACCAATGAAAACCCACAAAACAAGACACACCCTCGGCACTAAAACTACTTACAAAGTTCATTTGACCACAGCCTTGTTGAACAATTAACTTTTGATCTCAACTCAAGCACACAGCTATAGCCTACGGACAAATTATAATAAAGAACGAACATTAATTTTAATTCTAAATAAGTACGCGAAATGTTTTTTTTTTATATGTATTTTTTTAACAACATATATATACCAATTGAAGTTTTAATTAAATACGAACTAACCGGCGAAATTGCCATAAACGGACGTATGTACCCGATATCTATATTTCATTACAGCAAACTGATTTTAATCTATAATGAACTGATCATATATTTTTCTCCTGACACAAACAACTTGAGGAGTGTCTAGCTGACAAGTAAAATAGAAATTATGTATCCCACGCACGCGCGGCATAGTGGCTTCAGTGCCCGCGGCACGTTATCATCAGTATGTTGATGGAGTGCTGAACTATAAAGAAGAAAAAGAATTCAAACGAGAAATTTAACACCACTTTCAGCACTATTGTGCTGTTTCGTGGCGGACAGTTTTTATTAGTGGAGGAAGCCGGAGTGCGTTTATTTAAGAATTAATTGCTTCTTTTTATAATTTTATTATGGTGTAAAGGTTTACATTACATATAAGTTTCATAAGAACCCCCACTCAGTTTGATTGACTGACAACATTCGCACGAGGCATTCTAAATCATATTTTATTTTTCAATAAAATTCAACATTCATGACCGTGACAACGTCGCCACAATATATACTTTTGAAAATTTTATTCTCCCAACCTTAAAAAAAAATATAGACTATTGACGTCAAATGTTCATACTTCAACTTAAAGACACATAAATTGTTAAATTTTCATACTGTTCATTTTAACCAAAATAGATATATGCCGCACAGCTTTCTTTTCATATCATATTTATAAATGTTACACACAATTTATTTGTTTTGGCCTAAAATTCACCCGGAAGTGACGTGTGTCACGTGATCGTTAAATAGAAAAAGAAAAATGGCACTGCATCACAGACGAGGCGGCCGTGGTCACAACACTGGTCACCGTGGAGGAGGCTTTCATGGCCATCAACAGTAATTTTAATCATAAATTTCCACCTTTCTTCCAACATTGCTTTCAGTAGAGTACTGAAAAAACAACATTTTCTGTCACGAGATGAGTGCACATTATGAAAAATTAGATCAAAACACAGGAGTTTGAAATCTTAGCAATAACGCGTTATTGCTAAGATTTCAAACTCCTGTGGCTCTAGTCTACTGATAGTCGAGTTTGACATATTTGTACACCGTTATTGCTAAGATTTCAAACTCCTGTGGACCGTCCCAGAAAAATAATAAAATAGCCTATCAAGATCAGTGGTCTAGGATTTTTATACATAAAAAAATCACTTTCCCACAAGTTTAATGAACTTTCCCTGAATTTTATACTATTTATAAAAATGTTTTCCTAATTTTGTTATTCCTTTCCTCGCATGTCATGTTTATACATGTAGTTTAATTTGAAATTATGAACTGTTATTTCTTTTGAAATTAATTAGGCCTAGTTTGTCTAACTAGCTTGTGATTTGTTGATAATTCAATGTTCATCTAGATATGCAAAACATTTGACGGAATATACAATGTATTAATTTTATTTTGAAATATATTAATTTTAGTTTGACACAAGTCTATTTGTCCTCTTTTTGGCTCTAGTGCAACTGTCTTCTTTGAAAGTGACAAGGAAGGATTGAAGCTTTGACCCTTTACATGTCTGGTCCGGATATTAAATGTTTTACCGTTTGCGTTCCGGTTATTATGTTTTTGCATCTAGATCGGATGGATACTTGAACCTCAATCCTCATGAATTGTACTGCCTTGGCACCCATACGCATGTCCTACCTGCTTGAGTTTCAAAGCCTTATTAATCATGTTAATAGGTCAGTGTGTGCAAAATGTACTAAGGAAAATGTTAGAATAGATCTGCACTAGTACTGTGTATCAATTATTGAACCCAAATGCGATATAAATTTTCAGAATTCAAGATGTCACCATGGTTTAGTGAAAAATAATAAGGTTACCATGAAAAAAGATTATAGGGAACAATAGTATTACACAATAAAACAACAAAATTTAATTTAATAATTGGAAATAAATTGTTCAAGTTAAAACATTTTAATTATCAAAATAATTTTATGTAAAAAAAAATGTTGTTAGTCCGAGAGTGAACTGTTCTGACAACAGCAATTTTTTAACGACTGTACTTTTAGTTCCTGGTTGTCATTTCTTATTAATTTGCATATATATGTATGTTTAAACATATCATCCTCATTCAGAATGTATGTCATATACATGTATATAAATAAAGATGAAAACAATATATTTAGATGTTTTATATGGTATTTTAATGTGTTCTGTACATGGTGAAAAGACCTACAGTTACAAATGTATATGATTTCAGTGGTGGTAGATCGACACGATGGAGTGATAAAGAAGATAAGATCAGTAGATGGGGTGATAAAGATGACAGGAGTAGTCTGGAGGCAGCCACTGAAGCAGCTGCTAAAGTTAATGCTATGTTGATAGCTAAAGGTGCTCTCAAGCCTTCACAGTTGTCTCAGCAACAACCAAACAAGCAAAAGGTAAGCATTGTTTCTTTTAAGCTCTTATGGGATTCTGAGTTCATAGCAATTTTCTGATTTGGCCGCCTCAAATTCCCTTATCAATTCCTATTTAGTCTAACTCTATTCAGAAAATATTTTTTGCCTTCTATCTCACCTCAAACTGGCTCCTTTTACCCCTACAGCACCATTCCGTACACCCGAAGCAGGTAAGAATTGATTAAAGGACACATTAGCCTTTCAGAATCCGTTAAAATTTTGAAAAACCTTACCTTAATAGGATTATGTTTCTGTGGCAGAGCAAAACTGTAGTCAAATGAAAGTGTTCTTGTTAATGCTTGTGTCCTTTGGAGAATACTTAAATATTGAAACTCAAAAATAGAAGGATTATGCAAACAAAACTTTGTATTCAAATGCTTGAATTTAATTTTGGAAATTTAAAAAAAAGCAAGTCATTGAGGGTTTGTACATGTATATATATCTGTACACCATGAAATATAGAAACTTTTTTTCCAAATCCAAGAAAACATAGAAATGTTAATGGGTTGCTGTATATTATCATGTGTTATTTTAGGCAACTAGTACTACAACAGGCAACATGGCAGTAGCAGAGGTAGAAATAAATGATGTACCTATTGGCTGTAGAAACATGTTGACAAGAGGATCAACACAAGAAGAGGTATTAGATTTGAAAGGTTGAAACAAATTCTGCATTCAGGCTTATACAAATGTAGAATGAATGTTGACTTGAAAATCAATGTACATTTGTGTATTCACTGCAGAAAATTTTATTAAACTTTTAACTACATTTAAGTTCCACACTTTTAAGGATGTGGTTTCAGAAAACAACTATTATATTCAAGCATGACCTATGCATTATGTGGCAAAATTCCCTTCCTTGGATTTTCAGTAGTTGCTCTGAAAGGCTTCAGTGGCAGCATATTGAAAAAAGAAAAGACCATCTTCCTCAAACTTTTAGATTAAATGCTGTCTAAGCCATGTTAGGTTGTCAATTTTAACATCTTTTCAAGTATCTTATATCTAAAGTTAAGCATGTCCAAGAAATATATCAGTTAAAGATGTATGTGTGGTTCTAGTAACCTGACTGACCCTAGTTTAAACCCCTGACCCAAGAACTTTTTTTTTGCATTTCTGAAGAATTAATTTTGACCGGTCCCATTTTGTGTAATGTGAACTTCAATAATTACATTTTTTTATTAAATTGAATTTCCATTCAATAGAAGTACCCACTAAAGCTAAAAATGTAACATGTCTGTTTATTTTACAACCACACATATAGAAAATTGTGAACTTCCGGTAGGAGCCTGTATAATACCTAAATGGGACTCCTTGAAAACACGATTACAAAAAAAAAACTGTCCTACCCACCCTATTTTTTTTTAGGACATAACTGGAACCACACATATATTTTTATTTGGCCTTATGCAAGCAACAATCAAGAAATGTATAAAAATTAAATAAATTAATAAGATACCATTTTACCTTAGTTTAAAAGGTACATGTAGGCATATTGTTTTATCTGTATGCTGATTAAGTGGTTTTTTATTGTAGATATCTAAAGTCAGTGGCGCAGGAGTTTCCACAAGAGGTAGATATCTTAGTCCACAGGAGAGAGGAGCTGGGTAAGTCCGACTTGTAATTTTCACCAAAATAAGTAAGAGTCTATATTTACACCAGACACCCTGAAGGTACAATGTGCGTTAGGAATGCACAAAAAACAATTCCATCTTTAGGCTTCCTATGATATTTCTAGAAGAATGAATCAGCTACCAAGCACAAAATCTGTAACAGCCTGGTTAAGAAAATCATGTTCAAATTGAAATTCAGAATTACTTGATTATAAACTAATCCTGTTGCACATAAAAATGACAAAATAATTTTGTCTTATTGTTAACTTGACGTGATATTGTGTCATCATGGCTAGAATAAATGCCTCTTTGTTGAAAGTCAGAGAAGACCATAGTTGAGAGATTCATTGAAATGTTAAACAATGCACAAAAAAAAACAATCAACAAAACATACAAACAAAAATATGTGTCAATAAGAATGGTGAAATATGGGTCAAAACCCTTATTTGGTATAAATATTCCTAATTAAGGCCAAGTAAATTTAATTAGTAGATTTTCATCCAAATTTTTGAAAAAAATGGGGTGGGTGGGAGGATTTTATTTTTTATTTTTTATTAGATATGAAACGCTCTTGTGACGTGTTCTTCATATATGCAAGTGTAATAATAAGGTTCTATCATGTATATACATGTATAACGAATCAAACATACAAAGAAATGCAAAAACCAAAATTTGAAACAGGATGTTATTAATGAAAAGAAATTATCGACAGTTACCGGTAACGAAAATGAACAAAATCCGGAAATCGTAAATTTTTCAAAATAAAAAAAATTGGGGCGGAATGATTTCAGAGGGGCGGGCGGGGATGAAAATCTATCAATTAATTTTAATTGGCCTAATATGTGTACTAATTTTTTTTGTCTAGATTTCCACTTATCCAAAACTCTGATGGGTTTGGTAATCAGAAAAATCTAAATAACAGACCATTTTTTTTTGGGAGGTAGTGGGTCTTGAAACATATTCCATATTATTTGTTTTTGCTGAGATAGCCCCTTTATTTTTATTGAATCATATTCAAATGTATAAAGGGTGCATTGATAAGAAAAAAATTTGGGTGCAACTTTATTTTGGGGGAGGGGACACAAATATCACATTTTGAGTATGTGGAATGTATGGTATCTGAGCATTCTCAGTTAAGATTCTTTTATTTGTATACTACCACCATATTATGTTGCAAACCCCAAAACAGGTTTAGTTTGTCTGCATGTAAAATAAAGGTTGGAAGAATTTTAATAGGCAAAAAAGATAATGAAGATCATTTTTGTCAGTAAACATACATGTATATGATATAGCAATGCATTTGATGTATTTCCAGAGACAGACCCCTGTATTTGTGTGTACAAGGTCCAACAAAAGAATCTGTAGACAGTAAGTGTTATTGTGTTACAATTTGGATGTACTAGTAATTTTTTTCCTAAGCAAAATTATTTGTGTGAAATTCAACCACAGATGATGCTTTAAGAACTACGAGCCAGTTTCATTTACCTTGATCTAGACCCAAGTGAGCACAGCCAATTATTGACACTTAGCCTTCTACAATTCTTATGATTTCATTGGAGCCATTTGAACTCAAATTCACCCTTTATAAATTCATAGTTACATGTACTATAGCTACTAAGATACAAAAGGAAAAGAGATAATGTTAAAATCAAGACCACTTTTTCTCAAACACAAAATATAGCCATTCATTAATACCTGCAGGGCTTTTCATGCCTTGATGTAGGATAAATATCATTTAACAGCAATGAAAACAAAAATACAGACAAGTCAACATAATTGTGAAAGGAAAAGTACATGAAAACTAAGCATCATTGTTTTATTCTTGCAGTTGCTGTAAACAGAATTAATGAAATAATCACAAACTATAAGAACAAAGGGACAAGATTTTCTCCTGCTAATCCTCCTCAGCAGCGACCCCAGATATTAGGACCTAATCCAGTAGAACTTATGCCAAGACTTGGTCCACCTCCAGGGTTTATTACACAGCCTCCAGTTTTACCTCAACAACAGACTGTAAGTTACTGTCAAGGCATGGTTATTAAAGCTTCATTTAAGAATTGAATGCTTTTTTTTATGTCCCACCTACGATAGTAGTGGGGCATTATGTTTTTCTATCTGTACGTCCATTCATTCATTCATTAGTCCGTCCGTCCGTCCCGCTTCAGGTTAAAGTTTGGTCAAGGTAGTTTTTGCTGAAGTTGAAGTCCAATCATCTTGAAAGTTAGTACACATGTTCCCTATGATATGATCTTTCTAATTTTAATGCCAAATTAGAGTTTTTACCCCAATTTCACGGTCCACTGAACATAGACAATGATAGTGCGAGTGGGGCATCCGTGTACTATGGACAAATTCTTGTTATAATTTTATTTGGGTGAAAAACACATTTTATATGAAGCGTGGGAAAATGTGTGCATGATCGTTGCTTTAACAACCCTATAAAATTACAAAAAGAAGCATTCAATTCTAAAAATTACAGTTTTAAGCTACAACCATGAAATTAAGAGTTACATCAAATTTTGTTTGTTTTTCAATGGATTATTTTAACATTGTCAAACATGGCATATGCTGTCATAGCTGTTGTTTTTTTATACGGAAATAAAATATGACATTGGATTACTTATCTTTACAGAGCACAAAAACATAGTGTTATGAGGTGAACATTCTTTACATCATATACTAGTATATTTAAAGTAATTTATCAATGAAATATATACTCAGATATTCAAGTATCAAGTGCCAATCTGCCTAAGAATCAGGCTGTGGTGAAAACAATACAAAAAAGCAACCCACTCAGCTTTACATTAATTTAGGTTCAGAATGTATAATGGTGCATGAATATAACATTCGTTTCCTTTCCCAGTTCTGGTAATTCAAGATATAATTTTGTTGAAATGCACTAGAAATTAACAATTATGGGGAGATAACTCTGTAATTTGCTATCATTCTCACCAAAATTTGTCTAGATATTTCTCGAATTTCCAGACACACAGAAACAAAAGACCTACCATTTCTAACTCAGGATAAGGGTACATTCTAAATAGGGTGGTTAGGTCAATGGTTTTTTTTTCGGCCATGTTTTAAATTTTTTCTAAATTGTCTGATTCTTACAAAGACTGGCACTTAGGGCTATTCCATTAAAATGTATGTGGGAGGGTAGGAAGGGATTTTCAAAATATCCATACAACCAAGAACCATTTTTTAGATAATTTTGCATAATGGTAATAGACGCATACTGAAAAACAACCCATGACCCACATTCAATAATCCCTTCCTACCCTCCCACATACATTTTAATGGAATAGCCCTTAAACAAAATTTTGTATGTGTATAACCATACTTGTTAAGAAAAATTAGTTTATTGAAAAGAATATAAATGAATATATCTGTTCTAAGAAAGCCATTAATGGTAATATTTAAATTGAAGCTAAACAATGCTTCCATTTGACAATTATTGTTGTTAAAACAACTACAATTATAGACAATGGAAGATATCTCCAATTCGAAATATTGCTTGCCATCGCTTAAACAATGCCATGTTAAATTTTTAATTCCAACAGAAAAAAAGAATGCAATCGTGTTCCTCCGATGCTCACAAACACTTTGATTTATATCAGCTGTAGGATAGACAAGATAGAAATGTTCTAGGGGCAAATGTTGGACTATATTGATGCTTTATAGAGCAGTAGAGACAAATCATGATCTGCTGTTTCTATTTAACAAGGCCTTGCTTTATTAAAAGTATTTTTTTCAATTTACCATTTATAGATAACAATACTTCAAGAAAAACTCTTCATTGGTTTGGAACATGCTCCACCTCATTTTGGAGTGAAAGAAAAGATACATGGACCTGAGGTGAGATATTGAATAATATACCAGTATTACCTATACTCCATGACTAAATATAACTAAAACACAAATGTAAATTTGCCGACAGCCCGTCGAACGTGATAGACGCTGTATTTAATTTGTATCTCAAATAATTTTCAGCAGTACACATTTTACAAATATTAAACATATACAATGTATTAAATATCAATGTATCAATAGTGTATTCGCTTATATTTCTGAATGTTTACCCTTCATAGATAGTCGAGGCCGTCCAGGAAAAACCAACAATCATTATGTATATATGAATATGAATGGAAACCTGTATCCGATGCCAATGCTCGAGCCTATCTCAGGATAAAAGTGTCGGACCACACCTTTAATTAGCAAATACGTATATAAATTAAAAAAAAAAAAAAAAAAAAAAAAAATCAGAAATCAGAAAAACACTTTAATTGCAATCAGCAATTAAAAAAAGGAGCTTACATGTCGAACGACGGCTAGAAAGTGAAGCGTTTGAAAAAACACCAATATATCGTAACACAAAATTCAACTTCCTGATTGGTCAATTTTGTCATGCCTTATGAATATTTATGAAAATGTAACGACAATACAATATTTTCCCGCTTTACTATACGAACCGCGGGAAAATACGACTATATTGATTTATACTGAAATTCACCTACATGACCTAATGTGCATTTAAATGTAACTTAGTAATATTGCATCATCAATTAATATGTTAAATTCAATTTGATTAAAATACAGTTCCTGTGTTCAAGCTTTACTTTATACGTTTTACTTTCTGTTCTGGTAATTATAACATCAGCCAATAGAGTTTCAGCCTTCAAATTTTTGAAGGTGTGCATTTATCCGACAAAATCGGAGGATCCCGAAAGTAACTAATCATTTACTAATATGCTGTGTATATATACATTTCAGGTATCAGTCATCCTTATAATTAAAGATATAAACCTAGGAAGATGTTGACTCATTTAGAAAGGTCTTTAAACAGAAAATAGAATAGAGGGTTTGCATATCCTTGTAACTAAGCTTGGACACAGGATTTGTATTTTAATCAGATTGTGTTAAACATCTCCATTGAACTAATATTAAACTTTCAATTTTAGGGATCATATCTACAGCATGTAGAAGTTGAGACTGGTGCAAAAGTAACATTAAGAGGAAAGGGATCAGGATTTCTGGATATGAACTCTCCTGGCAGAGATTCCATTGAACCCATGCATGTTTTCTTGGAGTAAGTTAATTTGCACTGACACATATTAATGATATTATGAAGACAGAAATGAATATAGTTGTATTTGTGTTTAATTTGATCTGATTAAATTTTTTCTAAGATAGTAAGTGACTGAGTTAGTGATACAGATCCCATGGAAAATTTTTGTATTTTGTTACTTATTTGCATGTTACATTTTTTACAGAGAAAAAAAAATAGAAATTAGGATGGCAGACTACAGATGAATAATTTACTTTTATTTTAGGCATCCTAGCCCCATTGGACTTGGACAAGCCAAACAACTTGCTGAAAACCTTATTCAAACAGTAAGTAACTCACTAAATTTTTTGATGTCTCAGAACTAATCAGTGTAATTTCATTTTTTGCCCACTTTCAGTTTTTCATTTCTTAGTCCAAGGTATATTTTCTATAGTATAGTGCCACTACAGATCAAGCTTTGTTAGTTTTTTTGGTATTTACAGGAAGCCCAGGGTATTGAATGCTATGGTAGTTGTACTTCCTTGCCTTATCAGTTGATGAAATTATATTCTTTACTGACGATTTAACTCATTGTTCGTGACAGGAATAGTTTCTACTATTAGAGAATTCTGAAGCAGGGTTCTAGATGACTGATGTTTTAGAATATTTTCCTTCCAAGAAAGCTGCAGATATTATGAGAAGATTAGTTTTCAGGATGCTGAGTAGAAGACTGAAGAGAGTTAACAGCATACAGCATTGTAAAGCGCTCCATTATAATTAAAAAGTGCAAACCTGTAGTTCTATTTCTATTGTTGTGTAATGACAGAGTAGAACATACACATGCCAGTGAAGTAGGAGTAAATTGAAAAGTGGGAGGGGGCAAACTTCTGAAAGTAATAAGATAAAAAAGCCCAATAAACATAATAAACTAGTAGTTAATCAGTGTCCTCCATCATATCATTTTTTCATTTTCAATAATAAATACAAAATTTTGACATGAACTGGTGTGGCAATTACCCCCCGACTCCTATGCCAGTGAAAGCACGCTTTAATAATACCCTATTAAACAAACGAGTCTGAATATTTGATGGTTTAGATACGAAAGATAAAAGGGATAATGTTCTATAAAAGGCATTTTGGTTAAATAATTTCATATGCAATAGGTAAAAAAACTGCAAAATATGAAATTAGTGGCTTGACTTTAAGTGTTGCCATCCTGCTTGTGCAGCACTTAAAGTCAAGTCAGAGTAAAAGCTATGAAATTAGGAAAGTAACATACTGTTGTCTTAAGATAAATCAATAAAAGTATAAGAAACAAGACTGTCACCAGGGCAGATATTATATCTATATAGAGTCGGACTATGCAACTTTTATAACCTGCTTACAAAATTTGGATGATAAAGGAATGAGGATATATAATTTTGCTGAAACTATGTGTTGTTTACACAACTGGTAGCCAAATGGAGCATCAAAAGTAAAAATAAACATTATCCAGGACACATCTAGATTCTTTGTGAGGATCGGTGTATATATTTGAGGAAGTGGAATGGATGAACTAAATCTTCAGTTTTTGTTTGTGTCCAACTTTACCCATCAACTTACCGGAACACACTGATTGGTAAAATTATTTAACATCTGATATTGAGATTGCAGTGCCAAATTATCAAAGTGTTCTGTGGAAAAATATTTTTAATTGATATGTTTTCCTTTGTCACTATAAAGAAGAGTTGATGCTGGAGATTAAGAGTTTACATATTAAAACACATAGCCAATGTTGATAAAATCTTCTGCATGAAGTTGCTATGAATATCAATTACAGTGATATATCATTTAGTAGATTATTTCAGGATTGTTTCTTCTAGATCATATTAGCCTAGTTTTGGACGATCTTTTGCTTTTAAATACAGTTTCCTTGTGCTTAAGACTACTATTATACAACAAGTTTTTATCTGAATTAAGAACAAGAAAGTTCAATTATTATAGTATGGATATACAGTTGTGGTTATAGTCCCATGTTAATACAGTTATTTGGAGTTCACCGAGTTAGCTGACAGCTGGTGTTGTAATGATGCTTTAACTGTGATACATGTACATCTTCAACTAGGATACAGTTCAGGATAAGTTTTTTTTAAAGTTGACCCGGACCTTACAGAAGTATTTTCTGGAGATGCAGGAAAAAAGAGCATAATAAATCCTATGCAGTACCTGGAAGCTTAAAATGGAAAAATTGTGTTCTAAGAGACTAAGACCAGAAAAGCTTTCAGTTTATCTGTTATAACATATTTATTTATTGTTTGGAGCTAATTAATGTTGATTTGATGAACTTTGAACAGAATATAAAATAGAGCAGAATGATAACACACATGTTTATAATACTGTACATGTTCACATGAAAAGGTCAGCATTTAATTATACAACTACCTTCGTATGACAGCTAATATTCTAAATACAGATGAGATATACACGAGTTCTGTGGCAACTGATTCAGCAATTTAGAGTTATTTTCTTTGATTCAAGACAAAAAAGAACACCCGATCTGTAATTTTGGACAGAATTCTAAGTGTGCATATTTTTTCTTCATGAGCAATACCGGAACTGCTTGGAACTAAATATATATGTTTTATAACATTGTACATTGAAGTCACTATGTACAACCAGTATTCAGAATCTTTCAGTGTTTTGGTGGATGTGTTTTTTATTGAAATTTATACAGGGATGATGGTTTGAAAGACTGATCTCAACTATTGATTTTTGGATTGTAATTCAGGTTTCAGCAAATGTTTGGTCGTATTACAAACCTGTTTCAAATTGGTATAACAACAAATGTTTTATTAATCACAACAGTTTATTTATATACATGTATACAAAGGTATCAATTGAAATGCAAAGAAATATATACAAGAGAAAAGAATCCTTTACTTAAATATTTTCTTTTTCTGTCCTATTTATATTAATATTTGAACTTATTTTCTGTCCAATTTAATATTAGGGTGACTTTCTGGTGTTTGTTTAATGTTGCTGCAAGGAGCCCTGAAAATACACTGTACAATTGTCTTAAATGTAAACAATGTATAACCATGATAAAATTTGCTCTGATTGTAGGTTCAGCAAGATTATGCCCAATTTCAGCAAGCATTGGCAGCTATACCAGCTGGACACACAACAATTATAACTGGTCTGTCACAGCAGAGTAAGTCCTAATGTAAAACAGAGGCGTTCCAAAGGGTTAAAAATCATTTCTTTTGGTTTTCTTTTTAAAATATTTTATTTCAGGAAATGGTTTAGAAAGTAGACATTTAAATTACTGATTCAGTACCATTGTTGTTTGGGGAAAAGTTTGAACTTTAAACCTCCTTGTTACATATTCCTTGAATAGCCTTAACTAATGTTTCGAAATGAAAGTTTCTATAATTTAAGATTTTTAGGACTGCCAATAGACAGAAGAGGTTGATAAACTGGTTATTAATGATTGTGAAAAGTTTCAGATAAACTGACTAATCAGAGTTATGAAAGGGTACATACAGTCTGATAAATAACGGCAAGCCTTTCATTTCAGATGTGTGTTCATTGAAAAATAATACCTATGAACTTATAAGACCTACATGTATCATTTACAGGGGTTTTAGCAGGAATTTTCAGTCTCACATTTTGTAAACAAAACTTTCAGATGGAGAAGTTTCTAATGTCAAGTCAAATTTTGATGGTATAGCAGTCATGTTCGGTAACCTGCATCAAACACTCACAAAATAAAGGACACAAAAGATCATTATATTGATATCTCATTTTCTTAACTTTATTTCAATTGCAGATAGAAAATAATGACTAGATGAGCTGGAAATTTACTAGTATACATCTTACACCAATACAGTTTTTTTAATGCCTACATTATTTTATTCATATAACATTCCAAGTTAATAGTTGACAGCTAATTTGATGTTGTTCAGCAGTAATTTCTAGGTTTACATTTTATGCCTTTTAAGATTTTTTCATGCTAGGTAACCTATTTTTGAAGTAGGCAATACAAAGAAAAGAGTGACTGCTTCCAAAATCTTGCGATGAATTGCAGAATGAACAGAACACTTTTTCTAATTTTTTTTTCAAGGTTTTTTTACAGGTTATTTTACGGAGAGGAAGAAAGTAATTTTACTTAAGACTGTAGAATTACTGATACAACTCTCCAATAGTAAAACAGTTGTTAGAACAGTTTCTGTGGTTTTCAAGTTCACCAACGAAGCTACATAACTACTGACAGAAACACTGTTATGTGCTCAGCATTTATTTAGTATAATTAACATGTGTTTTAAACTTAAAAGAATTGTATGCAAGAAGCAAGCTTTGGTTTATGCAATCTTACACACAAAAGTGCATTTATTGGTGACTTAATACTGTGGAATCATTTATTTTCATGGATACCAATTTTTGTGGATTGAGGAAAAAAAACTTTCAAGGATTTCTAATTCGTGGTTTGCCAAATTCTTAATACAAGCTTATAGGAGATTTGTTTTTTTGTTTAACATTAAACTTTGTTAATCTGTACCCATGGAAACCAAGAAAATTTGTTTCCCACGAATGATAAAAAATCCACAGTATGCAATAGTGTTTAAGCTAGCTCTAATTTGTATTATATTATCATACATAGATATATTTACCACTTGTCCAGTTCAAACAATCTGATAAATAACTGCAAGCTTTGCATTTCAGCTGTGTGCTCAATGGAAAATAATGACTGAATTTATTAGATTAATCTTTTACAGAGGTTTTAGCAGGAATTTTCAGTCTCATATTTTACAAATAAAACTTTCAGATGAAGACGTTTCTGCAGTCAAGTCAGACTCATCTAATGCTTTAATACGATATTTCTTTTATTTTACAGGAAAACCAAGTCATTAATATATATTTTTACTTTTGTAACCTATTTTTTTTTACAGGATATTTTTTAGAGTAATATAGTATAGAAGTTTATAAATACATCTGTCAAAAAAGACTTTCTATTGATTTTTAAATTTATCATGATATGCCGAAAAAAATAATTTATTTTCATTTAACTTGTTAGTCTTAGATTGAATGTCACATGTGATTAAATACAAGGTTTAGCTGTGGTAATTAAACTTGATTGTATGGCTATTAGAACAGATTAAGTTATTATCTACAAGAGGTCAGAACAAATGTGGTTCCATAGCTGTTAGTTTTCTAAAACAAATTTTGACACAAATTTACTAAGGTTTCCATATGTTCCAGTTGCAAGAAAATATTTATTTTGGCATTTTATGGTAAAAAGTTTGTCAGTGTACACAAAACTAGATAATTTTGAAGATAAGTATTATTCAAAAACATCAAAAACTGCAATTAATTAATAATTAAGCCCCCCAAATTTTTTTGACAGATGAATGAGACTGAAGCATTTTTGTTTTTTTTCATAAATTTAAAAACTGTTCTTTTTTATTTTCCTTCAGCAGCAAGCATACCTGGTACATTGATCAACACAATACCAACTATGGCTCCTCCACCAATCCCACAGCAGTTACCTAGTCCAGGTGTGTTTATGGGTGAAAGAAGATGTGGTAAGAAGGATAAAAGATCAACCCCTTAACCCCCCCCCCCCCCCCCCCCAAAAAAAAAAAAGATCTAATGTTATAATCATCAAGCAAAAAATTAGTTATCATTGATAAACATGTTTTTCGAAACCCTAGCAGAATACATTTATCCCAGTACAAGAAGATGCGGGTATACATCAATGAGACCACAATTCAATTACATGAACAACCAAAAGACATTTAGAGGTAAATATACAGTCTCCAACAATAAACAGATCTTGATGCAACTTGTCAAGCTCCGAATTGTCCCTAGTCTAAAAATAGTTTAACATATATCAGTTAAATTCCACCAGACGTTTCCTTTTTATACGCCCGTTTACGGGACGTATTATGGTATACCGTTGTCTGTCCGTCGTCAACGTGTCAGACATTAACTCAAAAACGCTTCAACCAATTTGCATAAAACTTTGGTGAATTGTTCATATCTATTGATGTGAGCTCCCTTTTGTTTTTTATAAAATTTAGATTTTACGTTTCTGAGTTGTTGGGTTTTATTCATTAAAAAAGGGGGGATTTTCCAGTTTTCAGACAACAACTCAAAAATGCTTTCACCAATTTGCAAGAAACTTTGGTCAATTGTTTATATCTATTGACATGAGCTCCCTTTTGATTTTTATAAATTTTAGATTTTATGTTTCCGAGTTGTGGAGTTTTATTCATTAAAAAAAAAGGGGGATTTTCAAAAATGCTTTCAGCAGTTCTCATGAAACTTTGGAGAATTGTTTATATCTATTGATGTAAGCTCCATTTCAATTTTTATAAATTTTAGATTTTACACTTCCGAGTTCTTGGATTTTATTCATAAAAAAGGGGTGATTTTCTAGTTTTCGGACAATACCTTTAAAGTGCTATGAGCAGTTTTTATTGTCGAGCCTGCGACTTTTGTCGCAGAAAGCTCGACATAGGGATAGTGATCCGGCTACGGCAGCGGCTATGGCAGCTGCTACGGCGGCGGCGGCGTTAGCTAACTTCTTAAAAGCTTTATATTTTAGAAGGTGGAAGACCTGGATGCTTCATACTTTGTATATGGATGCCTCATGTTACGAACTTTCCGTCAGTCACATGTCCAATGTCCTTGACCTCATTTTCATGGTTCAGTGACTACTTGAAAAAAAAGTTCAGATTTTTTGTAATGTTAAATTCTCTCTTATTATAAGTAATAGGATAACTATATTTAGTATGTGCGTACCTTGCAAGGTCCTCATGCCTGTCAGACAGTTTTCACTTGACCTCGACCTCATTTCATGGATCAGTGAACAAGGTTAAGTTTTGGTGGTCAAGTCCATATCTCAGATACTATAAGCAATAGGTCTAGTATATTCGGTGTATGGAAGGACTGTAAGGTGTACATGTCCAACTGGCAGGTGTCATCTGACCTTGACCTCATTTTCATGGTTCAGTGGTTATAGTTAAGTTTTTGTGTTTTGGTCTGTTTTTCTTATACTGTATGCAATAGGTCTACTATATTTGGTGTATGGAATGATTGTAAGGTGAACATGTCTAGCTGGCAGGTGTCATCTGACCTTGACCTCATTTTCATGGTTCAGTGGTTATAGTTAAGTTTTTGTGTTTTGGTCCGTTTTTCTTATACTTTATGCTATAGGTCTACTATATTTGGTGTATGGAATGATTGTAAGGTGTACATGTCCAACTGGCAGGTGTCATCTGACTTTGACCTCATTTTCATGGTTCAGTGGTCAAAGTTAAGTTTTTGAGTTTTGGTCTTTTTTCTTATACTATATATATGCAATAAGTCAACTATATTTGGTGTATGGAAATATTCTATGATGTACATGTCAGTCTCGTAGGTTTTCTTTGACCTTGACCTCATTTTCACGGTTCATTGCTCAGTGTTAAGTTTATGTGTTTCAGTCTGTTTTTCTTAAACTATAAGCAATAGGTCAGCTATATTTGTTGTATGGAAGGATTGTAAGCTGTTCATGTTTGCCTGGCATGGTTCATCTGACTTTGACCTCATTTTCACGATTCATTGGTCAATGTTTAGTTTTCTTGGTTAAGTCTGTTTCTTAGAAACTATAAGCAAAAGGTCAACTAAATTTAGTGAATTGAATGATTGTAAGGTATACATGTATTTCTCGTTTGGTTTATATGACCTTGACTTCATTTTCTTGGATCATGTTAAGTTTATGTAAAAGTTGTAGTAAAGCTTTCATTTAGGACTATCAACATAATATCAATGGTTAGTAAAGAAGGCGAGACATTTCAGCGTGTCCACTCTTGTTAAACATTGGTGACTGGTTTATATCAATTAAGATAACCTCCCTTTAGTTTTTCACAAATTTCTGATATGACATTGAGAAGTTATTGAACTTTATTCCTAAAAAAAATGCGACAGGCGTATCATGCGCCCCTGGCGCAGTTGTTTATTTAAATTTGTATCAATAGTTATTGTAAAAAGTGAATTTGAATTTATGGCATTGATATAATTTATTTCTGATTTTAGTGTTTTGTGTAACAATTTAACAGATATCATTTAGATAATTTTAATAAAATCCACATACCTAATTGTGAAATGTTCCTCGCATTACAGGAACAACCAGATTTATGATACCAACTTCAATTTCTTCAGCTGTTTACTCTCTACCAACATCAATGGGTATGACCCTTCCTTCAGGTAAGAGGATGTGACAGATATAGATTGGATTATTATTCATGAACAAACAAATATATCAAAGTTGTTTTCATTTGGAATTCTATGAGAAAATATGGGTATAAAAAAAAATCAAATTTGCCTCTTTAAATGGTTAAATTATTACTTAATAATTTTGATACATCAGTGGCATTTATCATTACCAATATCTCATGGTTTAGTACTTTCTGGCATAGTAGAAAGCAATCAGTCATTGAAAGACAGGTTAATTAAGAGAAAGATGGGATATGTTTCATTATGAAAGCTTTCCTCTGTGTGTATAGTACATCGCAAAATGAAAATAGAAAAAATATTTGACAAAAACTATAAAAAAAAACAATTTTCAGTCCTAACAGCTCAGCCTCCTCCTCTACTGGTACAGACACAAAATGGTCCGCCACCACAGATGCTGGGCCCTCCACATATGGCACCAGATGTCACCCAGCTGGTTACTACCATGCCACCTGAAGTACAAGTTGTAACCCAGTCTACACTAATACCTACTGGCTCACCTTGGAATACTTCACCAAGTAGTTTATCAGGACAGGTATGGAACAATTCTCTATTTCTGTAATTTGACACTGTATTCCACAATACAATTGCCTTCATTCTACATGTTTCTAAGCCTTTTACAAATACATTTTATGTTTAAAGATAATGTATAATTATTCCATATGTATAATTGCTTTCAACAGAGCTGTATTCTGATTTTTAGTATGTAGAAGTAAAATGATAAAGAATCAGTAAGAGTTGTTTTCTGCTTGATCTATATAAAGAGAATTATGTCTCTTCTTTACATCTTTTTTTGATATTGACCTGAACATTGGTGGAAAATGAAAGGATATGGAGTAAATGTACATGGGACAAAATCGCACACAATACATAGAAAACATAGAAAATTATCAATGAACAGGATTTTTATTCCTGTTCTTCATCTTGACAGTTGATGACATATCAGCATGTTTAAGTTTCAACATGATGTTAACATGTTTTAAATTTGACACTGATTCTGTTTCTTTATAATATTAAAATTACATGTCATTTTCATTCCCTTGTCAGATTCTAGGCAGTGGTGGACCTCCGCCAATATCAACACACACACCATTGTCTTCTTCACCAGTTGTTACAACTACATACACTTATCACACATCATCCAGGGAGGAACCAAAACGTAGGTTCACTGAGGAAAAGTTAGAGGAAAAAGTTCCAGAAAATCTCTTAGGTTATGAGGTAGGAATACTAGTAGAATATCATTGCAGTAATTCATACTTTGAATAAAAAGGTTTTGAGTTGTATTAAGCTTTTTTGGGTTGTCCCATTTTATTTTGGATATAATAAAAATTAGTCAAGATGTTAAATCAATCAATTTATGTAGACAATAATGTTTCAATGAACAATATTTGTAGTAAGTTTTATCCAAAGAGACAAATGTTCATTTTATTTTTTTTAAATATTTATATTCAGCAAACTTAACATTAGTTTTGAGCTGGGAAGCTGCAAAATTGGTTTGAATAAGAATTTATTATTGCCAATGACCATTTTCAGATAATTTTTAGTTTTATGAAAAAATGTATATTACTTAAAATCAAATCATTTTATCATTCATGATAAAAATTTCAGCATGGTCCCCCACATTTAGCCAACCTAGTTGTACAGGGTCCACCTCAGGAGGCACAATCTCAGGTTTCTCAACATATGCCATACCAACCACAAGTTTCAGAGATGTACAGTGTGGCACAATCTACACCACAGCTAGTGTATACAACATCAGCACCACTATCTTCGCCTGATGACAGGTAACTGCTATTTTTTAATGTTTGCCTGTTGTGGATAAATTTATATGCTTATATAATGATAGAGTTAAATTTTTGACAGGTTTTTAATTGTTTATACATTTGAATCTTTAAATCCAATCAGACATGCATTCATTGCAGTCATTTCTGAGCATTAAAAGGAGTAGAGCCAGGAACTCCCAATTTAGGCCCTGTAAAGGTGTTTATTTTTTTTAAACTTAAATTATTAAAGTAAATCTGATGTGTATATATTGCTAAATGTATGATATTGAAAGTATAATAAGAAAAAAATGTATATCTGCTTCATATTTCTAATTAATTTAGTTAGAAATAGGAATAGATTTCATTTTCATCCATTTTCTAGAAATTTGTCAAGTTTTTCAACCTTTTTTCATGATTTTATATGTGCCCCCCCCCCCCCTTTTGCCCATTGAAATGATTGTTGAAAAGTAAAGAATATTGTATGTTAAGAATAATGCAGCAAAAATATTTGTAGGCGAAGGGTGACGCCACTATTAATTTTTCAAAAAACGGTCATGAATTTTGCAATATTCTACAAAAAATCAGGTTTTTACGAAATTCACATACATTATGACGTGACGAATACATCACTAATGACGCCATTGGTAAAAATATGTGTTAACCAAAACAATTGGACATTTTAACATATCTTTTCATCAAATTTTCACCACATTTGCAGTGAAACAAATTTTTTAGGGCCAAAATTATGAGTTAGTGAACCAACTCCTTTACATTCAGACTATACAAAGACCACATAAATTAAATCCCTACTATAGAAGTTGACAGGGCCCTTATTAAAATATTACTGTAATCTGAATGACAAGATTTGAAATAAATATGAAAAAAGATTAAAAAGAGTGCTGATTTAAATGATTTTATTATTAATCAATTAATGTTCTAAGTATGAGTTTAAAATTATATTTTAGAAGTTCACAGTTCACTAACTTTACAATGACACAGCCAGGAGGGTATCCTGGTGATAGTTCTGATAAACAGCTGATGCCGCCACCACCCATACCAGGTATATATATATATTTGTCCTATATAGATTTTAACACAAATGCTATCTCTATTTATCAGTTAAATAACAGATAGAGATAGATTGGCCAATATTTAAGTCTGAATTTTGCTTGAAAATTATCTTTTTGATAAGATAATAATGATAACAACAAAAAGAGTATTATAAGTGACAGATGTCTTTTGTGATGATTTTAATAATGCTAAAATTGGAATAGGTTTCTTAAAAAGAAAATATTTATTTAAAATTTTGAAAAGCCTGAAATCAAAATAATAATCTTGAATCTTTGTCCATTGATCAACAATCGCAATTAGGGCTATTCCATTAAAATGTATGTGGGAGGGTAGGAAGGGACTTTCAAAATATCCCTACAACCAAGAACCATTTTTTAGATAATTTTGCATAATGGTAATAGACGCATACTGAAAAAAGACCCATGACCCACATTCAATAATGAAACTTCCCTCCCTACCCTCCCACATACATTTTAATGGAATAGCCCTTATAGATTCACCCCAAATTTTCTGTATTTACAGTAAATCATATTCTTAGTTTAACCTATGGGAACTTGTTTGCATTCAAACCTATATTTTGTTGGTTTACATTTCCTTCGTTAACAATATATAAAACTTGCTTTATCATTCTTTTAGCATCATTGAAAAGATCCTCTCTTGAAAGACAAGGGGGAAGTGAAAGAAAGAAGGACAGAATGTCTCCAATTGGTAGGTTCGCCATAGGTAAATTTACCAAAACAAGAACAAATGAACAAGATTTATTAAATAGGAATACACATTGATAGATTAAACATCAGTTTGTAATCACTGAAACAGCATTCAGTAGTAAAGTACTATTATAGTATACGTATTCAAGGTTAGTGTTGTGAAAATATAGATCATGGGCAAATCAAATTATCTTTATACCCAATTTTAAAATATATATATTTTTTTCACAGTGTGAAAAAAACAGTTTTTTATAAATAAAAAAGGGAGTTATGATATGATTGCCAATGAGATAACAATCCAACAAAGTAAACAAAGTTCATTAAGGCATTCTAAAGTAAGCAAATCCCATCCTGATCTAAAAGTACTCAGAGGTACTTAAAGCTTGTTTAAAGTTCAATTTGAACTAATAATTATACCTTGTTTGACCAGACTGAAATATCAATTATTACACCTCCCATGGGTTAAGTGAAAAAGCGTATCAAGCAGTCTTAAAAAAAGTATGTCCTTGTGTAATGCTAATATATTAGTATTGACAGGGTACATAACCGTAAGAGTTATCTGGATAACAATGTTAAGTTGTGTATTAAAATTTTGAAAGTAAAATCAATGTTAGTACCAAAAAAGACAATATTCAAATATCTTACTCAATTTTTAATTGATACCCTTTAAGAATAAGTTAAATTTGAATTGCAATAATAATTTGTTGAACATATTTAAATTTATGAGCTCTATAAACAATATCATGGTAAAACATAGGATGGTAAGACATCAGGTAGGTTATCTCTTTAACAAGTTTATATTTGAATAAGAACTACCATTAATAATCTCTATCCATTTCTAAAGCAATTGTTGTTTTGAAGTTATGACATACCTTTTAAAAGTATGATTTTCTACAGGATTTAGAGAGGAAGAAGATAAACAAGCATCAAGAGGGAAGTACCAGTACAACCAGTATTCTAATGCACCACAGCTATATACACAAGGAGAATCTGACGGTTTTACAGACCAGAGACCAGACAATGACCCAGGCTACCAGTTTCAACCCCCACAGCAAATCACAGAACAGTTCCAATATCAACCAAGCCAACCACCAGGATCTGTCATGTTGCAACCACCTCCCTCTCCAGGACCTCCATTAGTCCACATATCTTCTCTCCCATCACATTATTACCAACAACAGCCGATGTACTCTGTATCCCCTTCACAGAGTCCACCACACACATACACTCAGCATGATGTCTTAACCTCAACTGGACAGCCATTTGCTGTACCACACACAATCACAATTGCAGGTCCATTGCCTCCACAAGCCCAAGAACAAATGTTACAGCCACCCCCTGAAACACGACTACAACCAGAAGAAATACCACCACAGATGGAACAGTTACAACAGCCACCACCAAGTTACACAAACATGCCTCCACCAATATCAAGTGGTCAGTACATGACTACACAATCTATGCCACTTATGGCACCACCAACACAGCCATCAGTGTCATATGCTCCACAGCAGGTGCAGCCACCCATGTCTGCACCACAGCAACACAGCTATCCTCCTCCTGGTATGCCTTATTATATTACCAGCTGAATAATTAGACCCAATGCTATTTTAAAGAATAATTTAGCCATAATATCTGAGTGAGAAACTATGATTTCTAAAGGATTCAGCCAAGGCACTAACTAAATGTGCACACATAATATGTCAGCTTCATCATGAAGTATTATGGGATAGTATATGCACTTCTTATGTGTGAAAAAAATCACCGAAACAGTTGTGTTAATAAGTTGAGGCCGACTTTGAAATTATGTAAAAAAAAAAGTGATGAATGATATGAAGACTGCTATGTGAATGTTTGATGCGGTATTAAGTGCTTTGTGGGTTAATATTTTGAATGAGTATGAATATGATAATACATGACGTTGATATTTGTTTGTTAATTATAAATGTTTGTGTGCTTACAGAATAGGACAATGGTTATAAATGGCAGTAAATACATGTCTGCTTACAGAATAAGATGTATTTGAATTGTTAAGTTCTAAATGAAGTAGAATGATTGTATTTGTGAACATTTGCTGTTAGATTTTAGTTTTTATGAATTGTGCTTTGAATGTTATGAAAGAAAAATAAAATATTAACAGTTCATGATTTTTTTAATGTTTTTTGTTTCATGTCTGGTGAATTTCATGTTTGTAGTTTTGTTTTCATTAGGTAAAAAAATAAGGAGATGATGTATGATTGCCAATGAGACAACTATCCACCCAAGTTCAAATGAAGTGGATGTAAGCAATTATAGTCAACCGTACGTCCTTCAACAATGAGAAAAACCCATATCATATAGTCGACTATAAAAAATACCCAACATGAAAAATATGAAACAATTCAATTGAGAAAACTAACGGCCTAATTTATAACAAAACAATTTACGAAGAACAAATATGACAGACAAGAACCAACAACACCACTGAACTACAGGCTCCTGACTTGGGACAGGCACATAAAGAAAGCAGCATTTGTAGTGTTTCATTTAGGACATTATTTCTTATCTAGATAAGAATAAGGTAACACTTATCACTTGCTTAAATTGATGATGAATTGGAAAAGAAAAGATACTGTGTGAATGTACATGAGAGAAAATGTCCTGGACTATTTGGTAGAATAGAAAATATATCAAAGTAACAGTACTTCTATTGTTGTACTTCATCTTGATTGAATTGTGTAATGTCTTTAACCATGAGTATAGGACCTCAAACTTTTCTGGAAGATTATTCTGCAAGATCAGACAGGTCCTTCTGAAATAGAACAAACATACAGAAATAAATAACCTTAATATAGGCAACAGTAGTATACCACTGTTCAAAAGTCATAAATCGATTAGGAGAAACCAAATCTGGGTTACAAACCAAAACCGAGGGAACCACATTAACTATAAGAGGGAAACACTGAACTGCAACAAAAACAAACGCCAACATACATAGAAACGAACTTTTTGATAACAACTGCCATATTCCTGACTTGGTACAGGACATTTTAAGAAAAAATGGTGGGTTGAACCTGGTTAAATGTTAAAAAATATCACTAAAAGTCGTATTGTGTCTAGTATTTCAGGGATGAACATGGATTCCTAAGTTTATAGTTAGAAGCCAGACTTTAAAACGCATTAGCTACTAATTAGACAAAAAATTAAAATAAGATTTTTTTTTCAATTAAAGCGGAACAAAGAGACAATAAATCGCTTTTAGCAGTCAATTTTGTCCAATTTAAGCTAAAAATATAGTATTATTGGCTTGCATAGCAATAATTCAACTCATTTCAATCTGTATTCATGCAACCTTTTATTTAAATGTTAGGGGAAATAGGTTGCACTTGTGTTAAGCATATGGTAAGCATGTTTATTAATAAAAAAGAAAATAAAGACAATATTTAAAAGTGAACAAGGGAGACACTAGGAATAACCATTTCATTGACTAATCTGGTCCTCAAAGAAACATTCTTATACAGGTTAAACAATGATTTACATATATTTTTAGCCTATGACATGAAATCAAACCGTTCCTTGACAAATCATCATTATACGATTGCACATGCTCATATTTATGTTAATATTGGGTTAAACCGTCGGCAGTGTTGGAAGGTAATCTTGATGGATAATTAAATGGTGTCTACCTAGTCTAAAATAGTCATAAAATGCTGATACATCATAGTGAGTCCATGCATTGTCAATTGTTTCTTTTGAACTTTTTGTAATTTGGATTGTTTTAGTATGTTATAAATCAAATGTAAGAATTTAGGTCAAATCAGTGAACAAGAATTTGACAGCTAACACCCTTATAATAATCCCTATGTTTTTAGCTCACCCGGCCCAAAGGGCCAAGTGAGCTTTTCTCATCACTTGGCATCTGTCGTTGTCTGTTAACTTTTAAAAAAATCTTCTCCTCTGAAACTACTGGGCCAAATTTACCCAAACTTAGCCACAATCATCATTGGGGTATATAATTTAAAAAATGTGTCCGATGACCCTGCCTGCCGACCAAGACGGCAGACATGGCTAAAAATAGAACATGGGGGTAATATGCACGTTTTGTCTATTATTTTGAAAACCATTATAAATAGAGAAAATCTGACAGGGCAAACATGTTCAGAATGTTGTTCTACCAATTTTCCATTGAAGTCAAAACTGACAGACGATTTTTTATAGGAGTTATTGCCCTTAAATGACATAGGAGTAGGGGCATTAAGGCCCGGTTTTGGCCCAAGAAAATAAAATGTTTGACACTTATTTCAAAATA
Organism: Mytilus californianus; assembly: GCF_021869535.1. Lineage (NCBI taxonomy): Eukaryota > Metazoa > Mollusca > Bivalvia > Mytilida > Mytilidae > Mytilus > Mytilus californianus. The sequence goes on along the minus strand of NW_026262679.1, from coordinate 48,965,309 downwards.
GCACATAATGTTTGGAAATGCAAGAATGAAGAAAAATAAATTAAAAACCTAAGATTTGTTATCTGATGACGTTACAATTACGTCATAATGTATACCAAAAATGATGAAAAATACAGAATTTATGGAGTTTTCAATCGTTATTTTCATTGTGGAAACATTGTGCGCAGCCAAGAAACAACAACATAATTTAAGAGAAGTTTTACTTTAAATATTGGCATAATCTCACCAATTATAAAGTTGTTTCTTGGGTGCGCACATACTTTGCCAATCTAAAATATACTTAAAATTAGATGGAAAATAAGGAAAATCAAGAATTTTTACAAAATTTACAAGTTTGGTCATGATTTGTTGCCATGGTAAATCGTTTAATGTGAAATTTGTTTTTATTTTCTGAATACCTTGCACTTTAGTCTAGTTATGGCAAATTTTAAAATAGGAATTATAACATTTAAATTTGCAGTAATATTTGGGCCAAATAAGGGCCTTAATGCCCCTATTCCTTTTTCTCTTTTTTTCAACAACGGCCGCAAAAAAAATTTTGTGGTCGTAGATTGGTATGACGTTGGCGTCGACGTCCCAAGACACATTATTTTTCGCACTCTAACTTTAGTTTAAGTGAATGGATCTCAATGAAATTTTACCATAAGGTTCAATACCACAAAAGGAAGGTGGGGATTGATTTTGGAGGTTATGGTACCCACAGTTAAGGAATTAGGGGCCAAAAATAAGCATTTTTGTAACTTCCAGACATAACTTGTGTGTAAGTGTATGGATCTCTCTGACATTGTACCACAAGGTTCCATATCACAAAGGGAATGCTGGGATTGATTTTGGGGGTAATTGCCTCCAAATTTTAGGAATTAGGGGCCAAAAAGGGGCAAAAAACAAGCATTTTTCTAGTTTCATGACAATAACTTGTGTGTAAGTGTATGGATCTCTCTGACATTGTATCACAAGGTTCCATATCACAAAGGGAATGCTGGGATTGATTTTGGGGGTAATTGCCGCCAAATTTTAGGAATTAGGGGCCAAAAAGGGGCAAAAAACGCATTTTTATACGTTTCATGACAATAACTTGTGTGTAAGTGTATGGATCTTTATGAAATTGTACTACAAGGTTCCATATCACAAAGGGAAAGCTGGAATTGAGTTTGGGGGTAATTGCCCAGAAAAGTTTAGGAATAAGGGGCCAAAAATAAGCATTTTTCTAGTTTCCAGACAATAACTTGTGTTCAAATGTTTGGATCTCTCTGAAATTGTACTGCAAGGTACCATACCACAAAGGGAAGGCTGGGATTGATTTTAGGGGTGATTCCCTCAAAATTTTAGTAACTAGGGGACATAAAAGGGCAAAAAACAAGCATTTTTATACGTTTCATGACAATAACTTGTGTGTAAGTGTATGGATCTTTATGAAATTGTACTATAAGGTTCCATATCACAAAGGGAAAGCTGGAATTGAGTTTGGGGGTAATTGCCTAGAAAAGTTTAGGAATAAGGGGCCAAAAATAAGCATTTTTCTAGTTTCCAGACAATAACTTGTGTTCAAATGTATGGATCTCTCTGAAATTGTACTGCAAGGTACCATACCACAAAGGGAAAGCTGGGATTGAGTTTGGGGGTGATGAATCATAAGGGGGTTCAAAAAATTGGGGGGGGGGGATTTTTTTTCCTTTTTTTTCTTTAAAATTTTCCATTTTAAATTGGTTATTTCTGATTTATATATAAAAGCAAATAATAATGATATGGTTTGAATAGGTAAATTAAAAAAATTTAAGTTCTTAGACCACTTTCATTCTGTGTGAGAAACCTATGCTGTGTCAAATATTTAATTACAATCCAAATTCAGTGCTGTATCAAGCTTGAATGTTGTGTCCATACTTGCCCCAACTGTTCAGGGTTCGACCTCTGCGGTCGTATCAAGCTGCGCCCCAGCGGAGCATTTTATTGCCTATTATCTTGAAAATTATAATAGATAGAGAGAAACTTTAAATTGCAAAAATGATCAGATAGACAAGATCTGCAAATAAGTCCATATATGGTCAAAATCGTCAGTAGACTTCTTATTAAGAGTTTTTGCCCTTTTTTACCATTTTTTTTGCGTTTTTGTCTTAAAAAATACAATAGATAGATAGAAACGTAGATAAGCAAGACAAGATCTACTAATAAGCAAAAACTAAAGAAGATAAAGAGAAACTGAACAAAATAAATTATCAGCAATACAAGATCAACAAAACAGAATTTTGTCATGAATTCTATTCTCGTCTACAATGTTGGAGATTTCCTTTGTTGAATATGCATATAGACCAAGGTGAATGACACAGGCTTTTCAGAACCTCTAGTTATGCATTGGTATTATGCACATATATTTATATATAAAATATACTTTTTCACTTTTTTGGTCTTTTGGAAAATGTTGTTTGTGCTGTATTTAGACCCCTCTATCAAGAAATTTGTTTTGCATGCACACGTATAAAAATTGCTGTTTTTATCCAACGCAATCATAGGTTTGAACGTTGTTTTCAATTTAGACTTGTTTATACTTTTTCGTTTGGGCTTGAATTATATTTGCGTTTGGGTTTATATGATCCGTTCATCCTATTTGGACTCTTCAAAATTTAAGGGTCTATCCTAAATTGAGGTAAATTATATGGCCTTCCAAATACCGTTTCGATTCCTAACATCACTGAAGAGACATCAATTGTCGAAATCCGGATATGGTGTACTAATTCTTACACCTTTTGTTTGCGGAGACCATTTTTTCCGCAAGTTTATTGTTTTCTGTTTGGTATCAAATTAATAATTAAGGTCCATTTTGTTACATCTGGTGATCCGTTTATTTGGCAATCGCCAATGGCAGCCAGCAGGGATTAAGAACATCAGTTGTTCGACCTGCTAGTCAAATGTGTTTTTTTAAATATACTTTTTCACTTTTTTGGTCTTTTGGAAAATGTTGTTTGTGCTGTATTAAGACCCCTGTAGCAAGATATTGCATGCACACGTATAAAAATTGCTGTTTTTATCCAACGCAATCATAGGTTTGAACGTTGTTTTCAATTTAGACTTGTGTATATATATATATATATATATACATATGAATATTGGCCTAGGCACTTCTCAAAACCATGTCTTCAAGTAATTGGTATAAAACTGCATGAAGTACAACCACTGATGTAAGAGTCTGAGTGGAAGATGAACTTTGAGCTTGTTTCCAGTAATTGTGAACATTCTTTGACACAGTATAGTTAATTATGTTTTTTTTTGTACCTTTTGTTATTCCACTGATCGAGATAATACAGGGGGAGTTCAGATTTAAAACAATATAAGTTAAATCACTCACTTGTCCATGTTGTTAGGATCCTGGTCAAATAATAATGTATTTGTCAAGCCTGCGACAAAGGTCACAGAATGTGAGACAATAGGATTACAATATAACAGCGGCAACGGCATAAACTATTTGAATAAAGCTTTATATTTCAGACGGTAGTAGACCTTGTATACATTTGCCTTATGTTACGAAGTTTTCTTCTGTCATATGTCCATTGTCATTGACCTAATTTTCATAGTTCTGCGACTGCTTGAAAAAAAATAGTTTGTTTTGTCATGTTGAATACTCACTTGTTATGAGTAATAGGATAACTATCTTTGGTATATTGGATCCTTGCAAGGTCCCCATTTTTTATCAGGCAGAGTTCACATAACCTCGACTCTATTTTATGGAACCGTGATCAAAGTTGAGTTTTCATTGTGAAGTTTGTATCTCAGATACAAAAAAAGTACTATAAGCACTAGGACAACTATATTTTGGTGTATGGAATGATTGTAAGGTGTACAGCAGGTTTCATCTGACCTTGGCCTCATTTTCACGGTTCATTGGTGAATGTCAAGTTTTTGTGGTTTTGTTAGTTTATCAGATACTATAAGTAATAGGTCAACTAAATTTGGTATATGGAGTAATTGTAAGGTGAACATGTGTGTCTGTAAGGGTTTATCTGACATTGATCCCATTTAATGGTTCAATGGTTATGTCCCTTTCTTAGATACTATGGGCAATAGGGCAATTATATTTGATGTAAGGAATGATAGCATGGTGTACATATCTGGCAGGGTTCATTTGACATTGACCTGACTTTTATGCATGCAATGTTCAGTTTTCGTAGTTAGATCTGTTTCTCGGATGCTGTAAGCAATTGGCTAACTTTATCTGGTGTAAGGTGTGCATGTTTGTCTTCTGACCTGACCTGACCTGACCTGACCTTGACCTCATATAAATGGATCATTTAATATTGTTAAATCGATGTGATATTTGTAATAAAACCTTCATGTTACAGGCTTTCAACATAAGTTCAATGACGATAAGTTAAGCAGGCGAGACTTCTTATTGCTAAAGACTATATGGTGAGCTCATGTTCTAATAGATATACTGATTAATGCTTAGAAAGGGTTAACAGGTATTAAACAATACACCAGTTCAACATGCCACATGAACAACCAACACCCTACTCCTCCGATAAAATAGACATACGAACAGAAAACAACATATGGTCCAGATAACCCGACTTGATGATAAAGATTGTTATTATACTGTTGTTCTTCAATCACTGCGGCTTGGTTTGTTTGGGTATATTCCTCAATTCCCTATACATGCTATACTTTGAAAAATCTAAAAGTTTCCTTTGTTTTTATGGATTGAAATTCTATAGCGTTTGTTCTGTGCATTCTACAAGTTCGTGTCTTCCTCTATTGTCCATTACATTGCTGTATGAACTCTTCTTTGCCACCGATAGTAGATTGTAGGACGGTATGATTTTATATCAGCGGGGGATATACTTTTAGTTTGCTTTCATTAACTTCATTTTCTTTGATATGGTATGATATTGTTAATTGTACTATTTGTACTTTTTCTCATCCATTGTATCGTTATCCTTTTTTACAGGTTTAATACTTTTTTTTATTTTTTTTAATTCACTGTTCGAGATAATAAAAAAAAGGGGGTCTTTTGATAATTTCTGATGAATTCATTCACGTTTTTTTTTTAAATCTTGACGGCCTAGAGCTTGACTTATTTTATCGACACCTGTTTATTGCTGAAAACAAAATGTTTTTCGGTTATATGTATCAATGGGTTGCTTTCTCATTGACGCATAACCTACATCTTGTTTATCTATATTAGTGAATACAATTTTGTTTGAAAAAATTTTCTAAATGAAATGGACTTGAGAAACCTTGTTTTTAAAGAAGATGACTTTAACTCTAAGTATTATTCTAGTAGAATTTTGAAATTGTAGTGCAGCTTTTGAGAAGCTTCTTGTTAAAAAGAAGTGTAAAACACATGTTCAAATGTTTAGGTTTGAACGCGGTGAAGGTAAAAGAGAAGCGAAGGATACCAAAGGGACATTCAAACACATAAGTCGAAAATAAACTGACAACATCATGGCTAAAAAAAAAAGACAAACAGCCAAAAACAGTACACAAAACACAACAAAGAAAACCAAAGACTGAGCAACACGAACCCCGCCAGAAAATGGGGGTGATCTCTGGTTCTCCGGAAGGGTAAGCAAATCCTGCTCCACATGTGGTTCCCGTCGTGTTGCTCATGTAAGTACAAACCCGGTGATATGTCTAGTTCGGTAGGTCACATTTGGGGGAAAAGGGGACGGGATTGTAGTTACGACAATGGGAACATATCCGTCGTCATCTGTGAAACAGATATTCCATAACGGTAAACCAACTCGTGGTGTCGTCTGTAAAATATACGAAGGGATGATTTCAACTTCACCACTTGGAACTCTTGGTTAGATAGCTTCCTTGTGAGCAGAAATCCTCTATCCAGGAAATCATGAAAGAAAATAAAAACCCTGTAATATCGTATCAACTTGGAGATACATACTCCGGATGCAGGCGTTGCTGGAATGTTGCTACATAGAAATGAAAAGTTCAAAATTGGGAAGCTGAAATCATCTCTTTTGTCGTAAAGTTTTGTTCTCAACCGACCCTCATTGTCAATTTTTAGATGTAAGTTGGGATAGATGCGTTCAACATTGTCACCAAATTTTTAATTACTTAGTGAGAGAACATCATCAATATAGTAGGGTGTCCAGTCAACAAATTTGATCGATTTGGGTTAACGGAATAACACACGGCTATATTTTATATCATTGGAAAGAGGAGAACAAGCCTCGTCGAAATATTGATGTCGTCGTTGTTTTCAGTGGTCACGATTTTCTTAAATTTGGGTCAAAGGTCAAATCTAAAATTTCAAGGAAAACGTAGAGTCACGTTTAGACAGCTGGCCACCCCTACATATTTGCGTTTATAGCAAAATAAATTCGAATAATTCAAAGGATTATAACTAAAGTTTCTATATTTAGGACTAATTTGATAATTTTATTGCCAAAAATGGTTCGAGATTGACATTTGTACTTATAGGGTGCACATTTACAATTTTCATTCAGCTGTTAAATAACAGTAACCTTGACCTTTTAAAAGTTCCAAATCGGAATTTTTACACAAGATTCAATACAAGTGATCTTTAGAGATGTTTTTTAGATATTAACATTTATAAGTTGCCCTCCCAAAATATTATTTTTTCCTTCTTTTGATAGAAGGTGCTTGTCATGATTTTCTGGGTAAATATCCAATTTTCTTTTGGTGAACGTGGAAGCACATCAAAAAGTACTTAGTTCCAAAACTGATGAATATTAACGCAGAATTGATTGAAATACCAGGTCTGAGTATATATTTGCTTTACAGAAATAAAAAAACAAACTGCAAACGGTGAAAAAGGGAGAGGGTTTATGTTACAAGTTATGAAAACAAAATGACAATTAGAAACAGCAGGCTAATCGCTCCATCTTACACACTTATATCAAGTGTAATGTACCCAACTTATCGAACATAAATTGGCCTACAATTGACATGAAGTTAAAGATTATCTACAAAAAGAAAGTTTTGTACAGCATCTTTTACATCTCTTTACACAAACACTTGTAAACAACATCAATCTAATTAAAATATAGATCTCTGATTTCGTTATCCTCGTTTGAGCTTATATATAAGAGCACGCGAGTTAATAAAGATCAGAATTTTAATAAGAGCGAAACAACATAGAAAAATTACCGAAGCTAGTAGTAGCTATGACGTTTCATTGTCTACTGTTAACTTGAAAGCCCGTCGACTAGGTTTAGGTAAGAGAGCTTATTTCAGTTGTTCTTTTTTAAATCGCATTCGACGCAAGTAGCAGCATGCGAGGCATACAGAATACAATCTGATGGTGGTGGCGGCAACACCGTAAACTATTTGTATAGCTTTATATTTCAGAGGGCAGAGGAACTGGATGATTCATACTTTGTATATAGATCCATTGTGTTACGAAGTTTCCGTCATATAATCATTATCCTTGACCTCATATTCATGGTTAAGTGACTGCTAAAAAACTGTATAGCTTTTTTCGTCATGTGAATATCTCAATTATCACGAGTTCTAGGATAACTATATTTGGTTACTAATATATGGTATCCTTGCAAGGTCTACATGACCGTCAGACATGATTCACCTAACCTCGACCTAATTTCACGGATCAGTGAATAAAGTTAAGTTTCAATGGTCAAGTCCGTACAGTCTCGGATAGTAGTGGGTTAAATATATTTGGTGTATGGAATGGTAACAAGGTGTACGTGATTTTGTGGTAGAGTTCATTTGACCTTACCTCATTTACATGGAACATTGATAGTGTTAATTTTATGTAATACTTGTTGTATAATATAAAAATTAGGAGATGTGGAAGCAAGCAATTATAGGCAACCGTACAGCCTTCAACAATGTGAAAAACTCATACCGTATGGTCGGCTATAAAAAGGCCAGCTATGAAAAAAATTAAAGAATTCATTTGAACAAAAACTAACGGCCTGATTTATAACAAAAGCTAGTTTTTACGGTAATGATGTTTATGATCATACTTTTCTCAGACTATTAATGACGTCCTTTCATTAGTTTTCAGTAAGGGAACACCCATTTGATTTCGAAAACAGGGAGGGAATGAGGATTTTGAAAATGAATTACTTGGCCTGGTATGAACTGAAATAATTGACTTTGCACAAGACAGGATGAGAATGAACACTCTTCAACATGAAATGCAGGATAGTTGAGGATATGACTGTGTACAAAAGTGAAAATAAATTTTCGCGCCACCATGCAGCCCCATCCCTTTCTTCAGAATATAAAATGTTCTACCCTAACGGCGAGTACTATTATATCGGTACTTTGTGTTTTTTGTCTTCATGTTAGTTGTTTTTGTGCTTCATGTCGATTTGATAAGTCAAGCCATTTCAAACTGTTTTTCAGCAGATTTTTCTTATGCTGTGTTGTTATACCATTGTCCAGGTCAGGGAAGGGTTAAAGGATCACAAACATGTTTAACCCCTCTAAATTCTGTATATGTCTGTCCAAAATCAGGAGCCTGCAATTAAGTAGTTGTCGTTGGTTACTGTCTGTTGTATACGTTTTTTTTTGTTGCACGATCGGTGGTATATTTTTGTTGTCGTTCCCACCGAGAGGTATTTAGGTCGAAAACATCATACATGTCATAGAGGACTTTTGATGTGCTATATTCCGGGTGTGAAACAAAACCGACCGATTTGATTCTTATACTACAATTATAACAAAATATTTATTCAATAAAAGTTTAAAGTTTTGAAAAACAGCCACAAAACAGATTTCTCCGAACAAAGTGATAATCTATAAAGTTAGCTGGTTCTCACAACAAATAAATCAACCACACAACAAGCAAAAAAGACAAATGTTTTGAGTGACCTCTGTCCTTGTTAATGACCTAATAGTGTAAGCAATAAAATGATTAATGGCACGAGATAATCCGTGTTTAATCAATACCAAAATGTTGACTTGATTTGTGTTTTTAATTGCTAATTTCTTCATAACGATTTTTATTTCACGCATGCAATTTGGCACACACATGCACTGTGTCTTATTGCTTAAATCAGAGTAAAAAATATTGTGATAATACACGTAATAATTTTGCTTTCGATGAAAATAGGATAAATTTCGGGTAAAATTTTACTCTTACTAAAATGCTGAAATACTTATATCAAAATCACTTAAATACTTTCCGATTTCGTTATATGATATATTTAATATATAAACTATATTATAGGTACTGTTTTAACTACCAACAAAGAATGCAATAAATTTATTTTTCATGTTAAAGATTCCCCGTACAATACGGTATCTGGTGGTACCCTGAAAAAAACACGAAATTTAGAAAATTGTGACCACGAGAACTTACGACGACAATCATGATTGTAAAATATAATGATTTTCCTATAATGTGCAAAAAAATCAGCCGTGTGTTACCCGTTAACTTAAACTCGTTAACTAGAGGACTTTTTGGACATTGGGCACCCTACTAATATAGCGGAAAGGGAAATTAAAGGATACTGCTAATTTCTTTTCGTTCTTCCTACGAAGTTCCTGTATGAGCCAGCCTCATATGAATAAAAGAATAAGTCCGCAGTTGGTTCCCATGGGAATGCCGATTGGTTGTTGAAAAACACGTCCTCAAAACGTAACAAAAATGTTGTCAATCAAGAAATCAAGCATCTTGATAATGTCAGTTTATGAGAATTTTTTGTTTGAATCAGAGTGATTTTTTACAAAGTACGATTTATCCCTTCCCAATTTAAGACAAGAAACTTGTCTCTACGTAGGCCATTTTTTTTTATAAAAAAAAGCGTGACCAACTCTTTCACTTTGTCTTTTAGTTTGGAATGGGGAATACTTGTGTAAAGTGTAGAAGTGTTAGTATTATTGCAAGATGAAAGAATCTTAGATTGTGTGTACTCTAAAAGATCTTTGGAAGTTTTTAGTATCCACATCTGATTCACGCCACCTCTAGAATAGGTAGTTCCACAATAAATTTGAAACCCGGCTTTGCTTGCTGATGAAATTGATGTTTATAATTTAGAAAGAGGTTTCGCGGAGCACTTGGAAGACCCAGCAATATAACGTTGTTTGTAAGGACACTTATGTACTTTAGGTACTCAATACAGCGAATGAAGATTCAGTTCTTCATCTTTGGTTGAAATTCCAAAGGAAGAACAAAGAACAGACCTATGATAATCCAGGATTTTCTCCTTGGTAAGTGTCGTGGGGGTATATGTTGAGTTTCCAAGTGAATTGTCAATATCTAATTCATTTATCAAGCAGTTTATTTAATGTGATTTACACACAAAACCGATGTTGTTTGGGGCTTTATCTGCGGGGACAACAACATATTTGTCAAGGAGGCAGGACAGGTGTTTTGCAATAACATAAACGGTACCAATTTGTCTGCACCAGATGTGCATATCGATAATCAATATCTCTTCAGTGATACTCGAAGCCAAAATATTTGCAACATTTGGGTCTTTAAAGATTGATATAGCATAGGTATTCATAGACCCATTCATTTATTAAATTCTGATTTGTATCAACGACCTCACAGCCTTAATCCATTCCGAAAGAGTATCTACGTCTTCTTTCTCGCGTTTAACCTATTGCCTGGCAAAATCCTTGACTGAATTCATCAGTATTTTTAAGTTGTGTTTCTAATTGATAGATTTAGACTCACGATATTTCGGGCCTTTGGATAACATATTTCGCAGAGAAGTGTTATAGACAATGTTTAGGTCACCAGTAATAACGTGGCCAGCCGGATTATATATGAATGGGGAACTACCACAGGTGAAATCAGGAGGTTTAGACTTGAAGACGTCAATATTAAGATCCTGCAACATGTGTTTGTAATTGAAAATTTTAGTTGGAATTGGTTTGGTATAGGTATAAGAAATGATAGGTACCGACTGATCTTTAAAATAGGGAGGTATTTTCGATAAGAGCTTTGGACGCATGAAGTTGTGGGTATTTAATTTACTATTACTGGATCGACCGTTAGTACCCGAGGGTATCATCAGTTCAAAAGTCAGTGCCTCGGTACAGATATGGATTATTACATATTACTTGATTAAAATTTGTCGTTCATAAATTCCGGCATTATTCTAAAAAAAAATATGATTTTAACTCCCTAAGGCAAAGTTGACCGTTGATGAATTTTGGCCGTTCTGTTTCGGTTCATTTTGTTCGTGTAGCTCCTAACTTTTTCATCGTATTTACGCACCGTTCGATTTAAAATGTTTAGGTTAGAGCGTTACTGATGAAATTTAACAATAACTATTAACAACATGCACTTGTTTCTATTCATGGGAAGGTCGACTCTCCATATTGTCCTTCTTCCCATGGATAGAAACAAGTGACTTTTTGAAATACCATCCTCAGATGTTCATAAGATATAAGTCTGTCGAACATTAGTATTTTATATATTTTTTTTAATTTTGTCTTTCATAATGGCAGTAGACTTCAAACTTCTTACATTAAGTGAAACATAGCGCAAACTGCCAAATTAGCCTCATTTTGAGATTTTCGGAATTTTTCTTTATATTAGTGCTCTTCAACTTCGTATTTGCTTTATCCTTCCAACTGTTTAGATCCGAACGCCACTGATGAATCTCGTGTCGATGAAACGAACGTCTGGTGGACTAAATTATAAGCTGGTTCTTTGATGAGTTATTTTCGCTTTCAGAATGTAATAGATGACTATGATAGTCATCAAATCGCAATTGAAATAAAAAAAATGTGTAAATAATATATGATGTCCTCAGATAGCTTTAAAACCTTGACAAAATAGTACATTTATGATGTACTGGCAGAATCAAGGTTGATAACTCGGACAATGTTACTAAAAGGAGGAAAATAAGAAACACAATTTTAATAGCAATATGGAAACAAAACCTGTTAATAGTCGATCACTTCCAAACTTCTGATTAATTGTACATTGGTGATTGCCTTTCATAATTATTGTTGAATTTTGGGTCCTCAATGCTCTTACCTTTCGTTCTTTATTTGACCTTTTTTAAGTTTTTGATTCGAGCGTCACTGATGAGTCATTTGTAGACGAAACCCGCGTCTGGCATACACAATTTTAATCCTGGTATCAATGAAGATTTATTACACTTTGCTTGAATGCAGGGTTTATCCTTAATTAATTGTTCAGCTATAGAAATATGAGATTAATTAAGAAATAAATATCTGCAACTGTTTTTCTAGTTATTAACGGTTGTTTCTGCCAGGACATGCAGTGGAAAGGGACACCAGCTGATATTCACTCAAGATGAGTCTCGTGTCGACGAAACGAGTGTCTGGTGTACTAACGTATAAGCTGGTTCTTTGGTGAGTTATTTTCGCTTTCAGAATGTAATTGATGACTATGATAGTCATTAAACCGAAATAAAAAATGTGTAAATAATATATGATAGCTTTAAAACTTGCCCAAATAGCACATTTATGATTTACTGACAGAATCAAGGTTGATGACTCAGACAATGCTACTTAAAGGAGGAAAATTAGAAACACGAATTCAATAGCAATATGAAAAAAAAACCTTTTAATGGTCGATCACTTCCAAACTTCGAATTAATTATGCATTTGTGATTGCCTTTTATACTCATTGTTGATGACGACCAACGCCATTTAACATACACGTAGTACTGTTCAATGTAAAAAAGGAAATTAAGACTATTGATTAGAAAATGAAAATCCTGTTATGGTCAGTTGTAACCAAATGTTGGCTTCATTTATCATTCATGATTGTATATTAGATTTATGGTTGATAATCCTAAACAATAAAAATGCCTGACCCTATAAATAGATATATATATATATATAACTGTATCTTTTACGATAGATATTTAGCTAATCTGCAACTAATAATTCAGCTTTCGGTGGCCTAGTGTTAACTCTCCTCGTCAGTAGAATCTAGAGTTGTAACACAGTACATGATATATTAGGCATGAAGATCGAATTGATTGGAGATTAGCTAAATATCTATCGTAAAGGATCGTATGATACAGTCACAGAAATAATTAAGTCTAAGTACGTCTAAACAAGTGACAACTCTACGACAGATCCATCCATTGCATCACCAGTGAAGATACATGTATATATATTGGCCATGGTAGCAAGTCATTTTGTACCTCTGCCATTTCCATTTCCATTACCCTATGGACCAAATGCACATACCATTAAGTACCTCATAGACTAAATACATATTTACTATTTCGTATCATATATTTGTAAATCTTTTAAATTTTGTACCAAAATCGGTATTTGAGATTTTGTTCAACACAAATTTATAGTTCAAAATAGGAAAGATCTTTCAAACTGCATCATTATAAGTTTTTAATGTTTTATCTTTAATTCATGAAGTTTTACTGGTCCATTCAACAAGATATATAAAAATTGGTAAATATGTTGTAAACATTTTGAGATGATTTTATTGTCTAAAGACCTATGATTGGTTTGATTAAGCAGTACAGGGAAACATTAATCTACTTAGTAAAAATCTTTCGGAATTTTTGGTCCTCAATGCTCTTCAATTTCGTTCTTTATTTGACCTTTTTGACGTTTTTGATTCGAGCGTCACTGATGAGTCTTTTTTAGACGAAACCTGCATCTGGCATACACAATTTAAATCCTGGTATCTATGGCGAGTTTATTGATTTATTTGTTTGTTCATGAATAATAATTCAATCTATATCTGTCAAATCCTCTTTTGTAGACGAAACCCGCGTCTGGCGTACACAATTTTAATCCTGGTATCTAAGATGAGTTTATTAATAGTTTTAATTACACTTTGCTTGTTTGCAGGGTTTATCCTTAATTCATTTTTCAGCTATATAAATGTGAGGTTAATTAAGATATATGCAACTACAATAATTTATCAATAAGGGACACCAGCTGATATTCACTCAAGAAGGAAGCCCTGAATAAAAATGTTTGCATAATAATTGGCACTTTATGTGACTAAGCAAGAACTTGCTACGGCTTTTTACCAGTAAAATGACACACGTATAATTTTTTCATATGGTTTGAAAACGCATACATATTAATCTTCCATAAGGTTCGAAATGGCAAACATATAAATTTTCTGTAAGGTACGAAATGGCATATATATAAATATTCCATGAGGTATGAAATGTAACATATACAAATATTCCATGAGGTTTTTGCCAAGGTGCAAAATGGTTAGAGTACCTAATGACTATAATTCTATATTTCAACAACTGTTCCAAACACAGAAACAAAACAAAATCCTACATTACTTGGGTGCCCAATTCTCGACCAATGGTTATAGTTTATCCCCTTGGTATCTCATGAAGGGAGTGTATAACTGACTTCAATATAATTACTCGTAGTTTGCTCAACGTCTTTGAGGTGATTTTATGCATCATTAGTGAAACATTTACATTAGAAAACATTAGTTTTCTTAAATAACTTTATATAATTAACTGTACAGAGATGCATCTTTTTTATTTTTTTCATATTTGATTGAATTAAACAATAGTATCTACCTGGCTAAAAATTTGGTACATAAGACTAACCATCTATGGCGCTCAAAACCAAAACAGTTAGAAGGCCAAATAAAAAGCGATGTCGAAGAGCATAAAATCTTGCCAAATACGGCTAACGCAATCTATGTCTGGGGTTAGAAATACCGTACTGTTTTGAATAATTCAATCTTTTATGTACAGTAAATGTACAGAAAATGAACATATCAATGATATTTCATGTCCAAACAAAGAGCTCACGACTTGGGTGGTGAAACACTTGGGGACAAAACGTTCACCACCCAGGGAATCCACCCAGTGCTTGTAAGTTTCAAAGATACGAAAACTTATAATTTGGTTCGCCAGACGCCCGTTTCATCTGCGTAAGACTCATCAGTGGTGCTCGAATTAAAACCGTTCGAATGCCAAATCAAATACTTAGTTGAAGAGCATTTGAAAAACCGAAAATTCCGAACGTTGTGTCAAATACGGCTAAGGCAATATAAGCCTTCGTGTAGAAAAACCTTAGTGTTTTGAGCACTGCGATATATTATAAAGAAGAAATGTACAGAAAACGAACATATAACTGACATTTCATGTCAACAAAAAAGTTGTAACTACTGGGCTGGTGATACCCTCGGGACAAAAAGTACAGCAGCAAGGGCATCGACCCAGTTGTTAATGCTCTATAAAGATACCAGATTTATAATTTGGTACGCCAGAAGCGCGTTTCTTCTACAGAGAACACATAAGTGTCTCTCAAATAAAAAAAAATGACAAGAAAAAAAAAGTTTTAAAAATTCCGATCGGCGGGCTATCTTAATGAAATGTAAAAAAGTGAATGACAATTATTAAATAAAAGCAGACGCCATGCACTGGGAGTATCCTATATTTTAGATCTAAACTTCAATACGATGAAAAAAGTCAAACAGTTATAGAATAATGCGTACCTACATTGTATTTGTCAAGGATGAGTGTACTTCTTTCCGAATGAAGTCAGGTATTTGTGTAAGTAGACACAGAGAGAAGCAACAAAATGAAAACATTGGCAAATATTCATGCTGACTATTAGTTATTCGAAATTTCATATTACGCTGCTAAACTGGATTTTTTAAAAATTCAAATTTTGTGCATGTCCGGCGTAACAAATTCTTATCCTGGAATCCTTGGATCCTATTTTGGAACAAAAAAGAACGATAGCTGCATACTACATATATATTGGAATGAGTTTCCGTTTAAAAACTATAAACTGTATATAAACAGTCTAAAACACTTGAACATAGGAAATTAATTATTTTTAATGAAAACTTCAATTGGAACCAAAATATAATGTCCTGGTTGAAAAACAATGCTACAAGTTATCAACGGGGCACGGTGATGTAGATTGGCCCGGACTCTATTGTGCCTAAATGTGTTTCAACTTGTATATAAACAATGCTATTTACCCTAGATCATGCACATACATAAATGAAACAAAATTATGCAAAAAGCTCTACAATATTACAAACAGTTTCAAGTTTCAAATTCATTCGCCCGTTGTTACTTGTATTTCTAACGATGGCAGCGTAATAACGGAATCTAATCACACAGCTTAATACCAGAAAAATTATTCATATTGCAAATTCTCAACTAAATTATTCACATTCAAAAGAAATGTTTTATTCCTTTTTTTTAGAGAGAGAAATAGAATACAGGAGACGTCAGTAAATATTTCTGAGAAGGTTTGAACTCGATTTTCTCACAAAATATGAAGCAACAATAAGGAAAACAATTTTAAAATACAATTTTTAAAGTTTTCTCATCAACATGATCAAGGTAACATGAGTTTTATTATATATTTAGTTAGTACAAGACAATGAAAGTCGACTCAGAAAAATGGCAATACCTTATTATAATAAGAAAAATGGCAATACCTTGTTATAATAAAAAAAATGGCAATCCCTTGTTATAATACTAAATAAAGGTTAGCGAATTTAATTTATTTTGACATGTAATATGAAAAATCTTAAAGTCGTCCAAAAATGTAATGACAAAAAAACTAATCTTCAAAATATATTCAAAAAGAGAAAGTCCGTCAAAACTGGCAAACAAGACAAACAAAATGCTCAACTAAATCAACCAACAGAACGACTGTAAATAAACCGTCAATCATCACGGAAAACAAAGGTCAAATTCCTTACTTGGTTAAAGCAAATTCCAAAGAAATAACATATATTTCCAATTATGTGTCTCATTTTTCTCGATATCAAGTAAAAAATCATATCTTTGTTTTAATGATTTTTTGGCAATCTACAACTGATTTTATATGTTTCGTGTTCGTATAATTAAAAAAAATACTCGCTCAAACGTTCCACTCAAACCCCACTTGAGAAGGGGAACACATACTTACTTTTTTCAAGCTGAATATTCAAGCTATGTATTGCCCAGTGAATTCATTTATAACCATTAATTAGCATAATTGAAAACTTACAACCTCTTTTTTTTTTGCTTTACGAAACATCTCGGTTTTACACCAGTACAAAACTAACTAGCTTAACACCTTCACATGTTAAAGTGCCTTAACTTAAGTCAGAAACCTTGTCACTGGTAGATTCGTTGTCATTTCAAATATTTGGTGTTGATAGCAGATTTTTGAAAGTCCTTCAGATTTACTTATATCTTTTAGACTTTGGACTATTTATAGCTTAACATAATGTGTTGCCACCTGTGTATTGTCAAAAACTGGGAGGGAGGGGGGGGGGGGGGTCGTGTAGTTGTGTTACTGTCTTATTGACGTACCTTGTTTTATTCATATACTAAAACATCTTGTCATTTTATTTCTGCAAATAAATACTTTAAATAAGGGCTTTACCTAAAATGCACCCATCTATCAGCCAGAAATCACAGTTGTCATTTGAAGTATATATTCTTGAAAAAGTAGTATGCATTCCATATTCCTCTCACATAAAATGTGGTATGATTGCCAATGAGACAACTATCCACAAGAGTTCAAATGAAGTGGATAAACGCAATCGTACGGCCTTCAACAATGAGAAAAAACTCTTACCGTATAGTCTTTAAAAGGCCCCGACATGAAAAAGGTGAAACAATTCAAACGAGAAAATTAACGGACTAAATTAAAACAAAAAGGAACCAACGACTACCAATTAAGTACAGGCTCCTGAATTTGGAAAGACGCATAAATAATGTGGCGTGGTTCAACATGTTTGTGAGCGCGCAATCCTACCCCTTAATTAGGGAAGAGGAGTAACAGCACAACAAAAGAATAGAACAAACTGTAAAAATCAGTTGCAATTAGCTCAACTCAAAGGATTGGTAAGAGGCACAAAAACTACTAACATAAAAACAGATTGTCCGTTTAGAAATTATATTATATATACTATAGTATCCTTTTCAGATCTTTTTTGGTCATATGTATACATGTAGCTCTTCACATGTTTCGTTATTTATACATCCTTGGTTTTCAAATATTTTGCTCTGTATATTCCTGAAAAACGTTAATCTAGAAAAGCGTGTTGGACGCATCAAATTATAAAGTGTTATTTTTATCTTTGATAGCACTAGGTCGATGCCACTGCTGGAGGACTATTACTTCCCGAGAATATCATTATCTCACTAGTCAGTGCGTCAGTACTGACATGATATATAACATACCTTTCTTAAATTGTCCGTTTATAAATATATAGATTATTTAAAAGAAACCAAGGTTCAAGCTCTCAGGCAAAGTTAATCTTATTTGGATTTGGCTATGATTTTTGGTCCCTTTTGGTCATATATATAGCTCGTCATGTGTTTCGGTATTTATACATCCTTGGCTTTCATTTTTTTTTTTTATTTGAGCGGTCCTGATGGTGTTAAATCCAGAAAAGTGCTTCATATAACGATCCACTAGCAGCGGTATTGACCCAGTGGTATCAAAAATGAAAATAACACTTTATAAATGTGTATTCATAAATGTGTATTTATAAAGTGTATTTCATTTTTGATAGCACAAGGTCTATAATGCTGCTGGTGGAATAATTGTCCCCGACGGTATCATTCACATTTTAATAAAGTGTTGTTTTAACTTTTGTCCCGTCATGCTTCAGAATTTCCAGAGCATAGTACTCAAGTCATTGACCTACAGACTGAACATAGTAACGCATCCATTTTTAAATTCCTTATGAACAAAGCAAACGTGCTTTGAACAAACCATTAAGCTATCATATAAAAAATCAGCGAATCGTCCCCCAAGGGCAGTCATATTGAATATCTTGAGATCATTAACGATAACTTTCTGTGGATTAGCCTTTCTGACAACAAATTACGCCACAATAAAATTGATTACAGGTTTGCATGCAATTCTCTTTTTATTTCCCGTTAAAATTTCTCTTTATTGTGACATGGAAAGATATAATTTTGTGAGAAAAAAAATTGTATTCAAATCTAAAATTTATTCGTGAAAAATGCAATGTCTCAAAAATGTAAGATTTGAGTGTATCTTTTAAGTGAGAAGCACTTTAATTTAATTATTGCATGATGATCTACTATGTCGAAATACTTTACCTTTCTGAAGTTGAAAATATCTGTTTCAACATACAATCAAGCCGTTTCTTTACGTAATTTGCGACACGAAGAGATGCAATTATAATCTTGAGAAACGTATATTTAACAGGAGAAACCGGATCTAACTAGATTTAAACTTGTACTTCAATATATTTTTTGGATTGGTAGATTTGTTGATGAAGATTTTAGTTACAGTTCATTCACTGCGTCTGGTATTTTTGGTTATTAGATTATAGAAAAAAAAACATTTCCGTATTCCTACAAAATGAACAAAAAATATAAGAAAGTAAATTGCTTGAATATCATGATTTATTTCGGTCAGTTCTCATTGCATTTCCAGAATAATTTAAGTCGGTCATCTTGATTCTAGAGTTTGTGTACGTGCTATCATCAATTAATCATTTAACTGATTATATAAATTTTCCATAAATTCATTTAAGATTTATCTTTCATCGATGAAATAAAACAGTGTAATTTGTTAATGCTTCATTATGAAACTAACTGGTAATGATTTCGACGTTTAAAAAAGATGTTTCCGAGGGTGTCTAAGGATGTTTAATATTATTTTTGACATATTGAATGTCGAAATGCGCATCCGGTGCAGTTGAATTGGTACCGTTGATGTTATTACTACCACTGGGTAGATACATACGCTGGAGGACTGTTTGTCCACGAGTGTACTACCAACCCAGTTGCCAGTACTTCGGTCACTGGCATGAAAATACATATATTGTTTTATTCAACTTTCCTGTTGTGAAATTTCGAAATAAGGAATATATCTCTCTCTTTCATAGCTCTGATGCTTTTTTTCCAGGATTGCTTTACTTTTGGTTGAAATATTCATTTTGGTCTTATAAGCTCCTCAACGTTTGTATAAATTTGATTTGTCAAATATTTTGGCCTCAACTATCACTGAAAAAATACTATTTGTCGAAATGCGCATCTGGTGCAGTAAAATTTGTACAGTTTATGTTGTTATAGCAGATAAAAAAATGTATTGGACGAATCTAGATAATTTCTGTGCTTACATAAGCAAGACGACAACAAACAAATGTTTAATAATATATGATATAACAAATCAAATTTAGTAATAACAATAATGTACATAAACGTAATTGAAATATATAAAATGAAGAAAAATAAAGTTGAGAACCGCGGTCTGTAATTACTACCAAAAGAAAAAAAAACTTGAAGGGGAAGAAACATCATTTGTGTCAATATCTGAAAATAAAGTAGGCACTTGGTTTTTGAACAAGGGACTCCTGATAAAAGTGGAAGGCGTCTTTGTTAATTGATCAACATCTTCAGTTTGGGTCGTTTTTAACATTTTTTCTTATTAGATCTGCGTTTAATAAACTGCAGTAGAAACTAATACGTGCAGTTCATTAAACGAAATATGTAGAGAATGTGACATTCTATCAGTACTATATTACTGTTAAACATAGTACATTTGTTATTTGATACAGTTAGATATGATAAATTAATGATTTCATTTCTAATATCTAATTAAAAGATTGAATTTATATTATAAAAGGTACCATTATATTTGTCAAAAGATGACTGTCAAATTATCTACAACATACTCACCATCCAATCCACACATGAATAAGTATTCAAGTTCAGGGCTTCATTTATATAAAATTGAGAATGGAAACGGGGAATGTGTCAAGAGACAACAACCCGACCAAAGAGCAGAAAGCAGCCCAAGGCCACCAATGGACATTCAACACAGCGAGAAAAACTCTTCAGCTAGCCCTAAACAATAATGTATACTAGTTCAGTGAAAATGGACGTCACACCAAAACTCCGAAACATAAATGAGCCAAAATTAAAAAAAGAACATACAAGACTAACAAAGGCCAGAGGCTCCTGACTTGGGACAGGAGCAAAAATGCAGCGGGGTTAAACATGTTTTGTGAGATCTCAACCCTCCTCTATACCTCTACCCAATGTGGAATAAACAAACACATAGCAATACGCACAGTAAAACTCAGTTGAAAAGAAGTCCGAGTCCGATGTTAGAATAGGTAACAGAAGAAATTGAGCAAAATGACAATGATCAACATAAATAAACAAGGGACTACTAGCAGTTACTGACATGCCAGCTCCAGACCTCAAACAAACATATCTTCATCATATGAAAATCAAGTACAATCCATCCCGTTAAGGGTTTAGTATCATACCATAATAAAATGTATGAGAAGAACATTACCCGTATATCATGCCAACAACTGGATTTAGAATTTCCGATGCAAAGACCCTATGAGTGAATCAATATTAATTCCAAAAATGCCATCTTTAATGACATGACAACAGTATCGCAACTATATCCCTTCTTAATAAGTCTGTTTAAAAGTTTGGTTAGCTTTTAATGTGAATGACGACTTTTTTGTGATTTGTAAAGAATATTACCATAAAAGATGGGATTGAAATACCTGAACATATAAGATGTCTGCACGTTGATTTTTAGTCACGAAATAAAGTAAATGTTTTGACAAGTTTGTGATATCGAAAACCCTGGTGTAATAATTTTTCAGTAATACAGAGATTTCGTTCGTTAAAATCAAATACGTTGTTACATGCACGAGCGAATCGAACAAGTTGGGATATATAAACACCATATGATGGTGCCAAGGGAACGTCACCATCAATAAAATGGATAATTAACAATAGGAAATGAAAAATCATCTCTTTTATCGTAAATTTTAGTATTCAGCTTCCCGTTAAAGATATAGATATCAAGATCCAGGAAAGGACCGTACTCATTGTTAGTATTAGCTTTATTTAAAGTCAGTTCAGCAGGATAAATCTCTTTAGTGTACATACTGAAGTATATATTCGTAGCGGGATTCCCTTTGGTGCCCTTCGGCTGTTTTCTGCTGATTGATCGGGTTGTTGTCTCTTTGACACATTCCCCGTTTCCATTCTCAGTTTTATAGAACATACGAAAGAAACAGAAACACTCATAAAATATACCAGGCTTATAATTTTGGTTTAAAAACACCAGGCGCGCGTTTCGTCTACATAAGACTTATCAATGACGCTGGACACAAAACTGCTGGAAGTTCATATCAATTACGAAATAAGAGCATTGAAAACTAAAAAATAATCAAAAAGTTCCAGACTTGAGTGCAGTTTATCTAAAATATGATTATTAGATTTCCAAAATGACGTTGTATTTGAATTTATTTTTATTTTTTTTTATTTTGGCTCTACAATGTAAATAAAGATTCTTTCTCCAATGTTTTAACATACCCTTAGATAATCATTTAGTTATTATAAATGTAAATCTCCTTTCAGTTATAAAACATTAATCTATGCTATATCATTCATTTAAAAAAAAATCAATTAGCTAAATCTCGACTTAACCTTTGATTTAGTGACCGTATTTTTGATTTCTGTTTCTTGACGTGGTTACTGTTATGAATATATAATTTTATAATATCAATATACAATTAAATCTATCTTTTATTACGGAAGTCACGTTTGTTCACAATCTACAAGTCTGATAGCTGTTAGAAATTAACGCTGTCTCAACCGATTTCATTATATGAAATTAAGCACAACAGTTATATGTCATGAAATGTTATTCAGTTCGAACAGTGAATTATAAAAATCCCAAGTGTTGACCAGGGTAAAGAAATAAAGTCATCTGGATTTCTCTCCGGTAAAATATCCATGCTGAGAGGGCGTATTTTGGACGATGAAGGATATATAAATGCGAAGCCACGTCCAGTCGCAATCAGGACGTTAAATCAAAATCCTCCTGTGAGTGCTATGCCCTCTGCACGGCCAGCGGAGTTCAAATATACAGATCTAGACATTCATCCTTTCTATCCATTTTATCCATTTTATAGAATTGACCTATTGGATTTATTGTTTAGTTCTCAAAGTTTTAATTTTCTAATTGTAATTTTGGACGTTCAAATATGTGGACCTTGAGCATCACTGAAGTGACATTAATTGTCGAAATGAATACCTGGCACAGGAAAATTGGTACATTTAATGTTATTTAGGCAAAAAACAACCAATATGTCATAGAAGGCTATTGACTTTTTCATAAGAAATCTTAAAATTTCCATTACCCACCCACCTAACTCCCCAAAAAATCTTTTTCTGGAAATGTTTTATGGCTTTAAAAAGAAAATTTAACGAAAAGATTGATAGGAAAAAAGTATAACAAAATTACCGAACTCCAAGGCAAATTCAAAAGGGGGAAGTCCATAAAAATTGACAAATTCAAACGCTATCAATCAACGGAACAAGTGAAAAACAATTTCCATATTCCTGATTTGGTACTTCGGAAAATGCGTGGTTAAACCTCGTTTTATAGAAAGCTAAACCTCCTACTTGATTATGGTTCTTTTATATTGACATAATTGGGTGAGCAACCCAAACAGACATAATAGGTTAATAAAATAGCCAAAACTGTGTAAACATACAACACAACTGAAATTAAGAGTACGGACTAAATCCTTTCAATGCGAGTATGACAAGTCTATTAACACGAGTAATGAATAAATCCCTTTAAGAAAGAAATATGAAATAAGCCATATGAACGAGAATTTGGAATAAATCATACCAGTAACAGTACGGAGCCAACCCTATAAGTAAGAGAATGATTAATTATATTGCTAAGCGTATGAAATAAATCCTGTAATGAAAGTATGGGGGAATAATATATACCGTATTTAAATACAGATATGGAGTTCACACACTGTAAACGAGTGTGCATTCAACAATATCAATACGAGTATAAAAAAAACATATATAAGAGTTCTTGTTTCAAATACATGTACACCCTACCATTAGACCTTTTCAACAATTGTCTACACCCACAGTCGAGAACGACTACGACAGGTTAGATATGAGGGGTCGTCTCAAAAATAAAATTTTAAAAAATATTATTGATCGCATATGATTATTTTGATAGTCAATGAGACAACTATCCAACTTGACATCTATAAAAGCAATTGTTGTGTACCGTACCTTATTTTGTTTATTAAGTATCTGCTTATCAAAATCAAACTTATTTGGGAATTGACTATGAAGAAAAGGAAGGACTTCAATGTTTCATTTCTTTAGACGTCGAGTTGGAAAATGAAAAATAAAAAACAAACAAAAAAACAAACCTGTATTTTTGTAGTAGATGTTTAATCAATCAATGTTTTATGTCTGTTGACAAGGGCGGTACATGTTTCTACAATGTCTGTTAATTTTGGCTTCGGATGCCTCAATGGTACTCATTACTTTATTTCTTTTTAATTCACCAATTTGATGTTCAACTTGAAATCGATATTTAGCGACAATGCAATTTAAATTTCGACTATTTCTCTTGAAATTATCCGGTTTACTGTGACCTGCTACCCGACAACCAGATGCCGTAGCTGACCAGAGAGAGGAGGAAGCTGATGAATTGCCTCGCCCTAATGTTGTACGACCAAAACAAACTTGAAGCAAAATACGCCCGCAAATGAACCTCATTCGCGAGAATCAGCTGGAGTACAATAAATTCATAACAAAATAGAAACCAAGAATTTTAAAGGCCCTTGGTGTCTCTTCAGATTCAGGTTTAAATGCAAGGTTTTTTTTTTAGTTCTCTTGCTATTTTTATGACTTCCGCAGTAGGAAAAAAAATCACACAATGCAACATATAAAACAGACATCCAGAGAAACCGCATGGTCTGCATTTTGGTAAAAAGACCCCCATCCGAAACCCCAAAAAAGGGGAAAAAAAAACAAAGTTACTATCTTTGATCGAATAAAAAGGAAATAAATATGAGAATGAAGCATAATGTCAAAATATCAAATTGTAAACTTAAAATTCTATTGTGACAAAAACTTTCCAATTGCAATGACCAACTTGTTCAGGAATTGTTTCAGGCGCATAAAACATGCGGCGGGGTTTTACTAGTATAATTGGATCCAAAACCTCCCCTATGTATGATCAGAGATGAAATTTAAAAACCATTATGCATGGAAAAAAGTGTAAAGAGTAGAAAACCAAAGCTATGTCCTGAAAGGAGGAAGGGTAAGCAGTTCTCGCTTCTTGCAAGACACACGAAGGTCATTTTTCGGGAACAGGGAAAGGAATCTACAACAAAGAGACAAGGTATATTGACAATCTATAACGGTCAATCAGTTCGGCACTGTCCAAAAGACACTGCAATGACAACAAGCTCTGTTGAGATATAAATACCACACGCATCACTGACGAGACATTAATTGTCAAAATGCGC
Source organism: Mytilus californianus (assembly GCF_021869535.1). NCBI lineage: Eukaryota > Metazoa > Mollusca > Bivalvia > Mytilida > Mytilidae > Mytilus > Mytilus californianus. Next base: position 48,940,090 of record NW_026262679.1, on the reverse strand, counting down.
ATGTGGCGCAGAAAAAAAAGTAGTGCCTTTAATGTTTCCAGTTCATTAAGGAAACATGTCAACTTTAACATGGTATCTTAAAGCGGAGTAGTCCCTCGTAACTAAATTATCGATGCGGCCTTTTCCTTTAAACCAATAGGCTTTTACCCCTCCCAAAATTGAATGTGTACAACAAGTGACGTGAAGATCGGTTGAGAAACACAAACTCTAGCAGACGGACGGCAGTCCTGTTACAATGTTCCTTCCGCAAATTTCATAAATAGGATTACAAAAACAAATTAATCGCTATTGGCATGTGGAACAATCTGCATTGACAGACTCGCTTATCTAAATACTCACATAATCATAAAATTTAAGAAAAAAAAGGCAGATTACGATGTGAAATGGTTGCAGTAATTATTTACTTGAAGGTTTAATAAATTCGACGTAAAATGTCGTATAAATACATGTAATTATAATGTTATACAAAAGAGAGAGATATAATTCATATTTGTTTGAAATATGTTCTTTCGTCAAAATAGTGTAAAACGATAAATCGACGGTGTAAACATAATACTATTCATGAATGATTTTTAATTTTGAGACGACCAATTCATTTTACCTGTAACTGTAGGTGTCATTAGTCGGTGTCGAGAGTTGTTGAAAAGGTCTAATAGGAATATGTTCATTTTCCCAGAAAATATTGAAATTGAAAAAACGAAACACTTGGACATATAATTTTAGGATTACATATAAAAATGTGATTTCATGAATTCTGTAAATTTGGTTTCATAATTACTTTTATTTTTGTATGGCTCTCTAAATTAACTGAAGATTAACTTTTAAAACTATAATACATAAAGAAGTTAGTTTTTCTATTGTTTCCGAATCACTAATTATCTCCCTGCTACTCGAAAGAGAAACATATTAAGCAAAACATCAGTTAGGTAGACTATGAACAGTTAGTCGCCTGGATTGAAAGGCGGGAAGTTGGACTGCCATTTGGATTCACATGGACGGCAACTTAAAATCAAAGAAAGCCAATGTTGTGTTTTTGTGTACTGTTGTTTGTCTGTTTGTCTGTTTCTTTTTTAGCCATGGAGTTGTCAGTTTATTTTCAACTTATGAGGTTTAATGTCCCTTTGGTATCTTTCGCCTCTCTTTCGTAAACATTAATTTTATTTGTGAACTGTAATCAATAAATTTGCAAATTTAAACTCAATTATATTAAGTGGTCAAGGAAAAAACTTGTTTATTCCTATAACTCAAACTCAATAAAAATTAACAATCCTACCATCTACTCTGAAAGATGTCGTAAGAATGACAATAATTAAACAAACATGAAATTGTTTTAAACCATAATTGTCATGAAGGCAGACTAGAAAACTGGTCATTAAATGAACACTTGTTTCTTTAAGATCTTGTTAAAGGCTCTTCATGGCGATTACTTAGTTTGGATGAGGCGTTGCTATGGACAACTTAAAGCTGCTGAGGATTACGTTCTTCCTCCAGTAACCATAATCATCCAGACGATATTCGTAGTGGCAGATGTCTTGTGAAGCTACCACGACTGAATGTCAGCCTGGCTTGTTGTTACAGCTAGACATAAAGTAGGTTTGTTTCTACAGAGACGAGTTGTTGACGAATTCTAATTAAAAACGAAATTGAAGAGATTTGAAAACAAAAAGTTGCTCCAACTCTGGACAAAAGACTTATATGCCTAGGGTTAGAAAACCTTTAGTGCTTTAAATAAATCAAGAATTTTAATCATTAAGTTTACACAACAGTGACCGTATCAATGACATTTTTGTGTCAACGCACGACTGATGACTACTGGGATTTGGAATGTTTTGCAAATACGACGTTGAAAAGGTTTTAAAACCAAAAATTCCAAAACAATATGTCAAAACTGGTTAAGCTACCTATGTCTGTTGGTAAAACATACAAATATTTCAAATAATTCAATATTTGTTAAAAAGTTAATTTACAAAATAACGACCGTATCAATGACATTTCATGTCTATACAAGAGTGGTGACTACCAGGAATTGGAAGGTATTAAAGAGCTTTAAAAAACTAAAATTTCAAAAGGTTAATTAAAATCTGGTTTATGCAACATGCGGTTGGGGTAGAAAAAGCTTAAAGGTTCGAATGATTTAAAATTTGCTAACAAAAATTTACCGAAAATAAAAGTATCATTGCATACGATACTTCATGTGAACACAAGAGTGCTCTATAACGAATAATATGGTTCAAATTAAGGGTATTAAAAGTGACATCATTAGAAATTAAATAGATCAAATGGAAAATTGTGAGTATATTTACGGGTTTGTACTTACATGAGCAACAAGACGGGTGCCACAGGTGGAGTAGGATCTGCTTACCCTTCCGAAGCACCTAACATCATCCCCGGTTTATGGTGGGTTTCGTGTTGCTCAGTCTTTGGTTTTCTTTCTTGTGTTTTTTGTACTGTTTGTCTTTTCGTCGTTTTTCGTTTTTTGTCATGGCTGTTTTTTTTTACATACGTTCTAAATTGGAGTGGGTTAAATGGTGGTCTGACACTTATTAACAAAAGAAAACCACAGACAAGGTTCTCGACTTTGATTGATTGATTGATTGATTGTTGGTTGCTGAACGTCCAGTGGCAAATATTTCATGCATATTCAGGACGACTTCTCGACTTTGAAAAGAAGTGTTTAAACTTTTTTTATATCATAGAACACCCCCTTTAGTCTCGATTAGTTGAATAAAAAATTCGTTTGTGGAATACGCTTAGTTACCTCTATGATAACTAATTTTAAGAAGCTGGTCAAGTTTATAAGATACAAATGTATATTACAGATCAACATAACTGAAATCTCGAATTAATATAAAAAGTTCAATTGTAATTGAAATAAAAACTTAATATTTCAACTGTCATTAATCTTGTTCAAATAAAACCATTCGGATTTGTTAAACTTTTTCCGTCAAAGTTTTTCAATGGTGTCTTCTTAGACTGCCTATTCTTATAATTAAATGTAGAAGAATAAGTAAGTGAGGTTTTTTTACAACATATAATTAACGGATTTAAAAGTCTTGCTGCGGTAGCAGCTCACTTCATAAACACAAAAGTTAACACCCTTTATTTTTAGTTTTGAAATATAGCTATAATTTATTTCCTGTAAAAAAATAAATGTTAACTTATTCAGCTTGAATAAATCCTTTCATACAGTAGTCAACATTTTGCTAAGTAGGGATTTGTCATTTCGTTTTATTTGAAGAAATCTTAAAGATCATAGTTTACACAATAAAGGCAACAACACTCTTTACTGTTCATCCATCATAATTTTTCAGTCAACAAACAAACTTCTGAAAAACAGATAAACACTTACATTCTCCATCACATTTATAAGTAAGGCGCTTTGTATTAAATCAATAAATAAAAAGAGCTTAAAGCTTTCTTATTCACTTTTACTACTGAAAATAATATCAAGACATTAAACGTTAATACATATTGATTGTCGATATCACCATTATCCAAAATACATAATAAAAATATTATAAACATGATATAAAAAAATAAGGATTTAATGTGGAATTATTGACAATCAAAACAACTGTCAAACAAATGTCGGTTAAAATCATGGAAAAATATTATTCCTGAGAAATATATGAAATCTTTCCTCTTTAATGCCCTAATGCACATTGTATGATATGCATCTTTTATCTCTTAGGTCTATGTAATGTTATATATTTATCTAGATTGATCTTATTTTCTATACCAAAACGTAATTCATTTTGTTTAAATTATTTTGATAACCAAAACAAATTAAGATATCAGGCTTATGATTTTGTATGCCAAATGCGCGATTTGTCTACAAAAAACTCATCAGTGACGCTCAAATCAAAACAGTTAAAAGGCCAAACAAAGTATGAAGTTAAAGATCATCCAGGAACAGTTAAGGTTATTTATTATTGAGGTAGAAAATCCTTAGTATCCTTAGTATCATCTGTAGTGCCCTAATGCACATTGTATATAATGCATCTTTTATCCCAATTAGGTCTATGTCATGTTTTTTATATTTAGTTTTTATCTTATTTTCTATACCAAAACGTAATTCATTTTATGTTAATTATTCATATACAAAAAAACATTTAAAATCTTTATTCGACCTGTGTGAAATCGAAGAAACATGTAAGCTTCAACGTCATCAATAGTTCGATTACATTTGTTATCTACAGAAAAAGTAAAAATATCTGAAATACAATCACAACGATTGAAGAAGGAACTGATGCAAGTATTTTCACCTAAAACATGATATTAATTTTTTGTTACATATTACTAGTTTGAAATAAGAAATACAGAGTTTGGGTTTTTAGTTTAAACATATTTTATTTGCAAAAGTAGCAAAAGGGATTGGACACAAGTTATAACAACATTATTGAAGTCCTCTTCCTAGAGCTTAGGTAAAACAATACATAGTCAATTACCGATATTTTGAAGAAATTATTTATGTCAAAAGGCCACAACTTCCGCAAAAATCGTCAACCGAAAAGAACTGTTACTTCAATGTTATGACTTAATACCAAATATATAATCAAAAGAATTAAACATAACGGATACTTTTCAAAACAGACTGACGGACGGATAGACGGAGTGCAAACCTATAGGCCCCTTCGACTTCCCAGGTAAGGGACTAATAAACATTTATGTAAATATAAGTGTCATGACATAAAATTATAATAAGTGGAAAGTTAACTGATTGTGTTGTACGGTTGAATACAACTATAACGAAATAAGCATCATATAAGCATGTGGTAGTTTCTCAATAAAGATTTTTTTACATTTAAAACGATTAACAAAATGATTAAGAGGTTAAACAATACTTACAAAAAAATACTATACATACAAATATTACTTCTCAAAATAAAATTACTTAAACATGATTTTTAAAAGACTGCTTCATGGGGATTAATGCCACTGTTCGTAAAGATTCATTATGAATCAGATTTAAATCAAAAACCCATGATACAAAATAAAAAACGGTATTTCTTTCATAATAGTTTAAGTTATAATTACTAATGCCCTGTATTGTATAAAAACAAAAGGTGAAGCACTGTTAATAACAAAAGATAAAACAGTTGGATTTCATGTTTCTGACTGATGAATTATATCAAAGTATACTGATGTCTTGATCGTAATGTATATACATCTAAAGGATTTAAAGAACTAGCATACACATGACGATTGGCAATACTCGTAACAGAAAAAAAAGGGGATAAGTAATCTGAAGAAAAACTTTAAAATAATAACCTATATAATGAAGGAAAGGTGCTTTTGTTGCTGTTCCTTGCCTTTAAATTTTTTTTTATTATCAAACTTAACATTTTCGAAACTTCAACTATTATCAATTTGTTTTGTATTCCCTGGTTTGCCATTGGGTAGCTTTAATAAGTTCTCGTTCAGAAAAAAGTCTTTATAAAAATATATTTTCAACATTTTCCACATGATATACATTCACAAATTTTGTACAATGTTGTTGGCATGTTTAACTTGGATACAGTTCAATCTGTCATTGAATACACTGATTATGATTTCTAAGAATACCAAAATGAAAATAGAAATTAACAATACAGTAACATCGCAAATCATGTTACTCATATAATCAGCAACCTTAGAAAACTAATTAAATATAATTGTGCTACAGTAAACAAATATCGTTGATGCATATATACAGCTGCCAGTGTATAAAACAATAATCATGTAAAACATTGATGTAATAATATACCACCATCCTCATCAAAGTCTGTTATTTGTATAACGTGACAGTAATACAGATGTCAAATAAGATTTTATATAATTAAACGTTGGCAAGAGAAAGTTACATCAAGTATCATTCAAACGATTTTGTTTGATAAGTAATTTCCAATTTTAAGCTGTTTAGGTCATAGCTCTGAAATGAAGCATATGTAAGATGGATATTGTATACACTATGAACCGCCGCGCAGGATTAACTTGCCCCATTCTTAAGTCTTTTCTGTTTTAATATAAATTACAAATATAGAAGCTTAAGCGATCGCATCTTTACAAAAGACACACTAAACTTCATAAATCAATAAATCCTATATCTTATGCAATTGGTCCAAAGTCTCGTATTTCACAAGGAGAACAAGGAATTGAAAACGATCATTACTCGACAATAAGCTGTAAAGACTATTAGCATGGCTGTATTTTAGGTCATCAAAATGAAATAAGGTATAATTGCCCGTACGGGTGTTGTTGCTTTAAAGAAGATTTTTAAAACATCACAGTAATGCATGGTTTCGAATAAAAGATGATACGTCAGTTACACATAAATACCATACAGCATGATTAATATTCATAAATCAAATCAAATCCAATCGTATAAAACAGACTTCTTTTTATCTTATATTTAAGGGACCACATTCTAGATTTAAAGGGATAGTTTATTATTTATGAGCTTAACTATACACACTTTTGTTTAGGAGGAAACTCAATGTAGTAATTAAGACACGCTTAGTAGACAAATGTTGGAATTGGTCCCCTTCCCCACAATTGTTTCGCAAGTAAATAACTGAATGTTTCTAGATCCACTTCTGTCTATTCAGTAAGATAAATACAAACTTATATCTTGTGTTAAATATCGTTACTTTTGTGTTTCAATTTTATAGTCTATATGTATTTATTTCCTTTAGAAAATTAGTTCAGTTTAGCTCCATGGCTTCATTGATTTGCCACAACAAGTTCGAAGTATGAGGTTTTAAATGCAGAAATTTACAGAAAACGCTTCGTCAAACCTTATAATATTAAGCTTGCTCCTTAAATATATAAGTAATTAAGTTTGAGAGATAGGAATGCTTCTTTTCGTGGAGTAAATACTAATTGAAATATGTTAAATAACAACTTTTTTTTCATCTGTGACTACTGCATTCAAATCAAAACAGTGCGGATTTAGTGTGATTTAAATGCTCTCATCGCTAAGACTTTTCGCTTCATGAGTGAAATCCGGATCTTCGTTATTTTCATTTGACTCGCAAGTATTCTCTGGAAGAAATTCACGATTAATATCGACCATTTGTTCACTAATTGCCTTTGACATCTCCGAGCTAGTTTCCGGTGGAATAAAACTAAAGTAAGTTTCCATCATTTCTTTCATGTCCGAATGACTTCGTGGTAGACTATATGAGTCAACTAAAGGAAAAGCCTCTTCATTACTCTCTCTGCTGGTTCCATTATTGTCAGTCTCATTTGGTATAACATGATCAGATTCAGATACTTCAGCAATACTAACATGTTCATTGTTTAAATTTGTCTGAGGATGACTTGTTTCCGAAGATATACATTTTGATACATCTGAAATATAATAATTGCATCATTGAAAACGTATGACACATTTGTTCTTTTAACAGATCATTATTTAGAAACAGTGCATTAACGATCTCTAACAATGTTTCCATAGGGAATAGGTTTTGTTCTATTTTTGGAATGTCAACTTCCATCCATTATGTATGAATATGTCATTTTCCAATTTGTAAATATCTGAATTTCAATCCTTGTATTAATGAATGAAACTTAAATGATTGAATATCCAAAATTGGATGAACATTGAAATAAGAAAAAAATGTCACATATAGAAAAACGTGAATTCAACTTGTTGAAATTTTGAGTGGTTTTTAATAAACCCTTGAGTAGTTCCTAGTTAAATATATTGTCAAAATTAAATTAAAAATTATTTTCTTATTTTGCAGTAAAACAATAACATGGCAATTATTTAATGTAGTTTACCTGAACATGAGCCATATTGCTTTCTGAATACTACGAAGGCACAAATAGATGCAAGCGTTAATAAACCCCCAACACATAACCATGCGATTAGATCTGTCTTTCCATTTTTCAATGAATTCCAATCTTTTGTCGAATCATTGTGATGTAAAGCTTCAATGATCTCTGTAAAAAGATGAAAGAATCCACTAACAAGAAATCATACAAGTTAAGAAAACTACATATCTAAATATAATAGTAACTGTGGTCCCATTCGAAATCATGACATTGATGTCTAATCTATAATCTGAACAAATCATATTCACATACTAGTAAACGTGTATGCAGTATCTCCTTATCGTGAACATTTCAGTTTTATGTTGCACCATTCCGGTAGTATCTGTATATGAAGTCTCACCGCATCCGTGTAAATTAGTGACGATGTGATTGGTATAATACTGTCACGTGGAAACCCCCTATAGATTCGTAAGCATTAAATTTCTTAATTTTATTTCAGACTTTTTTAAACAAGCATGACAGATGTCCATTTTGAAGGAGGAACATCTTAACCCTGAGCACACAACATCACCTTTAGTTTTTCGTAAACCGTTTCGTGTTGCTTTTGCTATCAGTTAAGGTTTTGGCACTTATTGATCTTGAAAAACCATGTTTTCATGTCAAGCATATATTAGGTCAGGCATTTATGGTTGGAGAATTTACATGTACCTATGGTTTATAAATTTGGTAATGTCTTAGGGCAGAACTTTGGAATTGTATGATGCCATATCAGCCATTATGACTTATCAACGGATTTTAACGGGAGCCTATCGATGGGTGTCATCAGTAAGGACAGGAACTTCTCAATCCTTTCGAGCACTTTTGTAAACCCCCAATTTTAAAGGCGGTTGATTTCTTTTATCTTTATTTAAAAGACAGAATATTTCGATAGGATGTGTTTATAGGACCGTTCTGTGTTTTCCTCTATGTTCTATTGGCCATGATGTTAACTGTCTTTTGATTTATTGTTTTAATGCCCTCTTTTGTATCAATAATCTTTTCAGTAATTTTTTATTACAAAAAAAGAAGTCTATTGACACATCCATCATTGTCCTTCAATTTTTGTTATTAACGAATGTATTTCATTTGATGTGTTTTTCTTCATGATTATTCCCTTCACCTACTGATGATAAGTCACATTCGTTGATGGCACACTCGAGGAAGAAAGGATAGGATGTGGCTACGACATGAAGAATATATCCCTTCCGGAAAACTTGAAATCACCCCCGGTTTTTGGAGGGGTTCGTGTTGCTCAGTCTCTAGTTTCTATGTTGTGGTTTGTGTAACGTTGTTTGACTTTTCGTCGTTTTTCGTTTTTTGCTATGGCGTTGTCAGTTTGTTTTCGACTTATGTGTTTGAATGTCCCTTTGGTATCTTTCATCTTTCTTTTGTCATATGTGACACAAATATTACATAACGGTAAACCCATTGATGATGGCGTCCGGGAAACTTTCGAAAGTATGACTTCAACTTTACAATTAAAATTGTTGGTCTAATAACTTCACTGAAAGCAGCAACCCTCTAACAAGAAAATCATGATAGAAAACACAAACCTTGAAATATTGTACCAATGATGATGCTCTAAGATAATACATAGTCATTTTTAATTCGGGCCAAATACTAAAATTATCATTAATTACCTTTACCGACAGAGCATTTCGTCGTTGCTGTTCTACACGGCACACAATGTCGGTCTCTCAGATGACATAAACATTTGGACGGAGAATAACCATAAATGTCTACTGGCGTTACCTGGAATGAAAAAAAAAGAGCAGTAAAAACTTCTAAATGATATTGTATTAATTCGCACTAAGAAGTATAATTGAATGTATTCCTACAATTTAGTGACTTTATGTGTTTAATTGTTAGTTCGGATTTTTACCATTTAAGTAATTGTGACTATTAATAAAATTTCCATGATTTATATTGCATCTATCTTATAATGTATTACAAAAAAATCTCATATAAGTAATAACAATCTTTAAATGTACTGTAAAAGCAAAGAGTTGAACATGTATAAATTAATTTCAGCTGATATGAATTTTAGTTGAAAGGGTAAAAATCGTAGACTGCTGATTGTGCTTTTGGAATACAGTTCAAATGATTGAAAAACCACAATATCAAATACGTGCCACACATGTAATTTCTGACAGAAAGGTTTAATTCATAATAAGACAAGCATTATAAAAAATATTAAAAATGCATTATGGCATTATGATAGCATATCAATAATGACATCAATTTATCTAGATTGGTGAATGAAACTATAGCTTTGCTTACTGACTTTATGTCAAAGAGGAAAGCATTTTTGAAATCTTACTCACTAACACAAACCTATTCATTCTAGTACACAATTACACCGAAACATAGGCAGAAAATTTCAAACTTATTGTCTTAAAGGAAATCAGATGGTATATTTATGGTATATGGGTAGTCTTTCACCAAATTGGATTGTTAAATAGCAGAAAAAAAGTCGGTCTAGATCTTTGATTAAATGTGCACATTTTGAGAGAGGAATGAAATTCATTAGTATAACTTTTCATCTAAATGAAGCAAAATTATGTTTTTCATCTTATTTTTACAAAAACATAATATTTTTTCAACTTCGTCATATAAGGGGAGATAACTCAGATAATGTAACGTTTATTAGGAATGTGTAGTGAATTTACTTATTTTGATTTGAAGCAAGAAAACGAGCCCCGTGACCCTAATTTTTCTTTTTATTTCTTCAGATTACAAGAGCTATCTTATAGAATCTGATCTTAAAATTGTATTGTTTAGTTTTCTTTCTTTCACACAAAATTGGATTATCCATGTAAATCTGACAATTTTGCACAACCTATAGCTTGAAAAAAGCCCCATGACCCAGTCGTTTGATCAAATATGATATAAACTACATTTTGGCAAAATACCAAAAAATTCTATCGATTTTAATTTAGACTTCCATCTACAATAATACTAAAGATTAAATTTTTGAAAACTATCATTCTGCATTGAAAATAATATCTTGGTGTAAATTAGATACATCTATGTGGACTAACGCCCGCAAGGAGTATCTAATATATGAATCGTCGTCCTATCTTGTCTTTTTAACCGGATTTCCAAAGGAAAAATCGGTTATTGATTTGGGGATGTACGGCGGGCGGTCGGGCGGGCGGCTGCCAAACAGTGTCCGTGCATTTACTCATGAACCGTTCAACCAAAGCTTGTTGTTACTGATGACAAAATGGAGGTCAATTTTGATATTTACGATTTTCAATTTCACCGTTCAGGAGTTATGGTTCTTGAAAGATTGAAAAATGGTGGTTCCAGTCGTGTCCGTGCTTTAACTCATGAATCGTTCAACCAAAGCTTTTCAAATTTTAATATGTTGTTACTGATGACAAAATGGAGGTCAAGTTTGATATTGACGATTTTCACTTTCACCGTTCAGGAGTTGTGGTTCTTAAAAGATTGAAAAATGGTGTTTCCAGTCGTGTCCGTGCTTTAACTCATGAACCGTTCAACCAAAGCTTTTCAAATTTTAATATGTTGTTACTGATGACAAAATGGAGGTCAAGTTTGATATTGACGATTTTCACTTTCACCGTTCAGGAGTTGTGTTTCTTGAAAGATTGAAAATTGGTGTTTCCGGTCGTGTCCGTGCTTTAACTCATGGACCGTTCAACCAAAGCTTTTCAAATTTCAATATGTTGTTACGTTACTGATGACAAAATGGAGGTCAAGTTCAATATTGGTGATTGTCACTTTTACCGTTCAGGAGTTATGTTCCTTGTGATATTGAAAAATGCCAGGATACAAATTAATGTTAAAAAATCCGGTTAACTGTCAGCTTTACCGGATTTCCGAAGGAAAACATTGGTTATTGATTTGGGGATGTACGGCCGGCGGGCGGGCAGCTGCAAAACATTGTCCGTTCATTAAAAACGCTTTGACGAAATCTTTTCAAATTAAGATATGTTGTTTCCTGTGACTAAATGAAGGTCAAGTTCGATTTTCACGATTTTAGCTTTTATCGTTGTTGAGTTGTAGACCTTTAAGTAGCGAAAAGTGATACTTAGACCGTTGTCTATGCAATCACTTGAAAACTCTTTGACGAAATCTTATCAAATTTAGATATGTTGTTTCCTGTGACTAAATGAAGGTCAAGTTCGATTTTCACGATTTTAGCTTTTATCGTTGTTGAGTTGTGGACCTTTAAGTAGCGAAAAGTGATACTAAGACCGTTGTCTGTGCAATAACTTGAAAACTCTTTGACGAAAACTTTTCAAATTTAGATATGTTGTTTTCTGTTACTAAATGAAGGTCTAAATCGATTTTCACGATTTTAGCTTTTATCGTTGTTGAGTTGTACACCTTTATGTAGGGAAAAGCGATACTTAGATTGATTTTGGCCTTTCCATTTCTGAACCCTACAAAAATTCAATTATTTGTTTTTATCCTGTTTTGGGGTCCAGATTTGCAAATACTAGTATCATTTTCATGCAGAAAAATTCGGTTTGCTGTCACTTTGACAGCCTCTTGTTCTAGTTTAATTGCCAAAACCTGAACTTTTTGCTGATAAATGATACTTCTATGTAAATAAGGAAGTAGTGTATTAATATTGCTACTGCAGGCAACGTTGTTGGAGACAAGCAATATATTTCTGTACCTGACCTCTACCTGACTTATGGAAGATGTTATACGAGCATCCAGACTTAGATCTGTATATCCGACTTCACTACTAACATTATTTGAAATGTAATTTGACACAATCATTTAACACTTTTTGAATCATTCAGGCTACTTTATTACAATATAAATATATACTTAGATTATCTTAATATATTCATCAACCTATAAACGACATGGGTGTTATTGATTGAATGATTGTTGGTTGCTTAACGTCCAGGCAAATATTACATGCATGTTCAGGGCGATGGGTGTTATTAAAAACAAGTCCGAGATATAAAATACCGTATAAATTAAATCTTTAATACGGCTTGTTTCTACCACGGAAGACATAGATCAATAGACGACAGTAAAGCGTATTGCCTGGGCTCAGGGCTATCAGGATTTTACCCGGTAATTGAACCAGCTTCTCATGTATATACAAAAACTAAAGAAAACAAGATAGGTTGAGATAATTCCATTCCTTCGTTTAAATAACAGTAGATTAAACAATTAAACTGCCACTGGAATTGTTGTAAAATTTCATTCCATTATTTCTATATACTGTCAACCAACTTATTTTCGCGCATATTTTATTTCGCGTTAAGATATTTCCAGCGAACTTCGCGATCTTCTTATTTTCGTGATATATTTTTTATAAAAGGGTTGATCCAAGTTTCACATATTCGCGACGATTTAAATTTGCGTTATTTTTATTCTCGCGAAAGTGGCGGAAATAAATCGCTCGCGAAAATTAGTTGGTTTACAGTATAATGTAATAACTTACCCATACTTCAATAAATTCTACTGATTTCGTAATACTGTAATTCTGTAACAAAAATAGCGATTCAGATAGGTTAAATTCAAGGTGTACGAGTAGAAATTGATGTAGCTCTATTGTTTTGTTGAAAATATGATACCGAAAGATATATACATTGTACTGGTATATATATGTACATATGTGGTATCAAAATCTTTGTTTGCTCACATTTTGATAACTTTTCAGCTGATAAATTTTGTAAAGTTTGATAAAAACTAAACTTCAGGCAAAATCGACCCAACTTTGGTTTTGGTAATTCCTAGATTTATTTTGGTTATAAAGGTCTTCATGTTTTTACATTTTATAAGCTGGACTATCTTTAAGCTCTGGACGTTCCTGGTGAAATATATCCGTACTTAAACAGCAATTGTTGCAATCGTAAACAATTCATCGCTATACAGATGTGACAAGGATTGATTGGGGGCTAGCAATATGACATTGTTGCTTGTACATTGTTGTCTTTGTCTTTTGTTTTTTTTATTATTCCATATCCTCCGTTTGTATATCTCTTACCTAAAGATGAACTCTCAATATGACAAGAGTGCTCGTTTGCGGGTGGTAAAATATTAATATTTTTTTACTCGAACTGACTTTTATCTATAACATCACCTTATGAACTTACCGTAGAAATGTAACCATTGGTGAAAAGATGAAGTTGATCACGATGAATACTGTACATGCTTGAATTAATGTTAATGTTGGCTATATCTAATTGAAAATCATCAAATATGCTTATATCGAATAATGTCATTTTAAAATCATTAGGAGGTATTTCAATGAAAATCTGTATTGAATTTGTCTCTTTTATAAATAAACATTCAATGTACTGGTCCCAGTTTCCAGAAAACAGCCGAAAATGATCTAAAATAAAAATAATCACATAATAATAACAATAATGACTATAATAGATAGAAGACAAAAAAAAGGTATTGTAATCAATCTCTGTGCAAATATCATTCAAATAAAAAATGAAGCATTTTGTTCTAAATCATAAGGCGAACTATGAAAACATTTTAGATTTTGGTGACCCTAAAATGGTTCTGCTTTGGAAGCGTTCTTTTCCACTTAAATCACCTTGCGATGAACTCTAAAATCTCACCCTTTAAAAAAATCAATCAAAATTAAAACACAAAATGGCATAAGCCACAATTATGAGATCGACTGCTGAAACTACACCTTGCGATGAACTCTAAAATCTCACCCTTTGAAAAAAATCAATCAAGATTAAAACACAGAATGGCATAAGCCACAATTATGAGATCGACTGCTGAAACTACACCTTGCGATGAACTCTAAAATCTCACCCTTTAAAAAAATCAATCAAAATTAAAACACAAAATGGCATAAGCCACAATTATGAGAACGACTGCTGAAACTATTTGATTTGCTGTAAAAAGGCTGCTGTAAGCCATATAAAAGATCGATCAACTCGAAACAAATATTTGTATCTATAAAAAAAATTTGCTAAAGGTTTCCAATATTTAATGTTAAGAAAGGAACGATTTGCAGCATAAAACAACCTATCACAATTGAAGTATTATATCTAGAATATTTCTCCTTTTCATTAAAGAAAGTTTCATATGAGTTGCAGAAAATGATTTTTACTTCTTTAATCAGATTTTTCGAAGGACCATTCGATTAAATATGAAAACTTCCGTTTTATTAGATTGTGTGGAAATGTAGTACAGACAGTCGAATATACAAAACTGCCAACCGAATTAAAAGCTCTAAATTTATCTAAAACATCCATAAAGTTTTTTAAACTTCACAAAATAATTAATCCCACTATTTTTACTTATTGAAAAGTCTAATAATATGTTTTATAATAGTAGTCAAGGAACTGGTTGAAAGGACAGAAAGAAACACTTGTGGAACACTTACTAGAAGCCAATATAAACCGATATTTGACGGGGCTTGTTCTTGCTTTTATATATATTCATTTGATAATGAACTGGAAGGTTTATGAACAACACTTAAAAAACAAGAGTGCACACGCTGAAATGTCTCGCCTGCTTTACTGACCATTTATTTCATGTTGAAAGTCTTAAAGATAAAGGTTTTACTTAAAGTTTCACATAAAAATAACATATTTAAAGGTCAATGACAATGAGGTCAAGGTCAGATGTATCCTGTCAGACAGACATATACACCTTACAATTGTTTTTATTTACCAAATATAGTTAATCTTTTGCGTATGGTAATTGAAAAACAGACCAAAACACAAAAACTTAACATTGACCAATGAACCATGAAAATGAGGTCAAGGTCATATAATACCCGCAAGACAGACATGTACACCTTACAATTGTTCCAGACACCAAATATAGCTGAACTATTCCTATAAGTATTTGAAAACCCCCCAAATCACAAAAACTTAACATTGACCAATGAACCATAAAAATGAGGTCAAGGTCAGATGATACCTGCAATACATCTTTTTTTTCACATTTTTAGCTATTATGTCTGTTTGTTTTGTTCACATATTATTGTCAATATAATGGAATTTTATGCGACTGTCATACAAGTGAGAGGTCTAGCTAGCTATTAAACCAGGTTTAATCCACCATTTTCTACACAAGGAAATGCCTGTACCAAGTCAGAAATATGGCAGTTGTTTTCCATTCGTTTAATGTGTTTGAGCTTTTGATTTTGCCATTTGATAAGGGACTTTCCGTTTTGAATTTTCCTTGGAGTTCGGTATTTTTGTTATTTTACTTTTTACAATTATTCCATTCGCCAAATATAGTTGACCTATTGCTTATAGTACTTGAAAAACAGACCAAAACACAAAAACTTAACATTGACCAATGAACTATGAAAATGAGGTCAAGGTCAGATGAAACCTGCCAGACTGACATGTACCCATAACAATCATTCCATACAACACATATAGTTGACCTACTCATTATAGTATTTGAGAAACGGACCTACTCACGTAACTTTAACCTTAATCACTGATCCATGATATGAGGTTGAGGTCAAGTAAACTCTCTCTGGCGGACATGTAGACGTTGCAAGCAACCCATATACCAAATATAGTTATCTTTTTACTCATATTAAGTGAGAAATTCACATGACAAAAAAAATACAATTTTTTTTCAAGCAGTCGCTGAACAATGAAAATGAGGTCAAGGGCAATGGACATATGACAGATGGAAACTTCGTAACATAAGGTATCTGCATAAAAGATATGAAACATCCAGGACTTCTACCCTCTGAAATATAAAGCTTTATACAAATAGTTTGCGCCGCCACCGCCGCCGCCGCCGGATAGTAATACCTATGTCTCCCATACTGAGACGAAACAAAAATACATCTTTCGTGTAAATGTGTATTAGGTAAATTAATTCCTTGAGAAAAACAAGTTCTGGAATGTGCCTCTTTGTTTAAATCCTAACTAGAGCACTAATGACGACTTTACGCTGCCGCACAAACCTTATTGAACCCCGAGGATTTTTTATTTGTCCTGATATTACATGAATAATGCTTTCATCCATGAATATCATTTGAATGGAATGCCTAAATATGAGAGTGATTTTTGGGAAAAACGTAGTGTAAATATCATATGTTCGATCATAATACACAGGCCACCTGGTTGCCAAAACAGTCGCCCTGACATTTGTTTTTAATCTTTGTTCGAAAAAGAGGCCAAAGTTTAAGTTAAACATCTTTTCAAATTTTAATATCAAAACCACCGAAATAAATAAAATCAATGAAGATTACAGATTTTATATGTATATGACTTTTTTGTGACTTTTTCAATGTTTCTGTCGGAGTCCTGAATGGGGCCTGATACCAGAAATGATTTTTTTTGTTTACATATAAACGGCATTAAGACTCATATAAAAGGCGTACCAATTCTCATTAAGAACATGCAAACCAAATATGTTGGTAGACGATTGTTCATGAAATTATATGGTATCTTCTTGAGTTTCACGATTGAAAATAATATTATAAATTCAAACGTCTCCCATACTATGACTTAATACTGCTTTCACGATATCAATACATTTTATTGTCCGCCAATTAATAAGAAATCAATGCACAAGGAGACTGTTTCCTATGGTGTGTAGTTACATAGCTAAGTGAATATGCAAACGAAAATTAATATGACTGAAAGACAATGTCAATTTATTTAAAATTCAGAACTAATATCAAGAAATCATAAATGATGCGATCAATAATCGTCATTGCCAGTTCAACATGAGAATAAGCCAATGTGATTTGCTGTTGTTTTTTATGGCTGTATGAATGATAGAACGACGAAAAGGAAATATTTCAATAAAAACAACGTTTTATTTAAAGTACATACATTCGGTATTAGTTTCTTTATATTAAGGACAGTTTGGAGTATCTTTTTCCTGAATGCAAAATCGTGAAGAATTTAAACAAATAACTAAGAAAAATTCTTCTATATCATTACGGATCTCTTCCAGGGTAATTTCTTATAAAGGCTTGATGTTCTTGTTTGAACGATTATAATACTTTATGATTTTATTATTTAAGGGTTAAAATCTTCTCCTTTTACGATCAATACGAGGTTGAACATAGGTATTTACCATAGTATATTGTGGAGGCATCAATGCCTTGAAAAAAGATTATTTATGAATACCTTGCTCATCTGCTTTTTCAAAGATCTTCCAATCTTTAATAAAATTCACGGTATAACAACTTAATGTTCGTACTTTGAGGTTCTAACAATATTGTGGCTTATTTGTGAATATGTAACCAAATTGTAAATGCCTTAAATTTGCTCTAAACTGCAATTCTACATGTTCTATGATAAAATAAAGTTAGATTGGGTTCTCCTCTTTAAGTAATGAAAAATGAAAACAACGGTTTATAAATTACATGTGTCCGATGCACTTTTCTGTATTTACTTTCACATCTACCCTCACCTTGTGACATAAATATGTTTCCCTTAAATTTTGTTTCATCATGTCTAGATTCGTCAAAACAGATAGAAAATATATTCAAAGGAGTAAGCAATCGACAAACAATTATATTTGTATATAAAAGCTTAAAAATTACAATCAATTTGTTTATAATCTTTCGAATAATGTTCAGTTTAAACAGCATTTATAGAAGTTTTACTAGTAATTTTTTAGTTAAATTATTGTTGATTTCTGAGCTAACGAACACATGTACAATACTTCGGTTTAGGTGTCATATCACCAATTTAAAAACCCCTATATATTCAACCTTTTTTTCAAATTTCACAGCCCTCTAAATATTTTACCTCAAGCTTAAATACAGGTTATATCATAAACTGTACAGGTATCATCTTTCTATATGCCTTTTTTCAACCAATGTTTAAAACTTGTAGTGGTACATGACGTTCCAGAAGTCACAAGTAAATTTTGACTCAAAATGGTCTATATGTATTTCTCATTCAGCAAAGGTTCATCTATGCAAATTTAGTTGCTAGTTAAAATAAACAGCAGCAACACAATGTTTTGTCAGAACAGGGCTATCCTTTCAATGTACTAAAGAGTAAAATAACAAAATACCGAAACTCCAAGGAAAATTCAAAACGGAAAGTCCTTTATCAAAAGGCAAAATCAAAAGCTTCAAATGGAAAACAACTGTCATATTCCTGACTTGGTACAGGCATTTCCTTGTGTAGAAAATGGTGGTTTAAACCTGGTTTTATAGCTAGCTAAACCTCTCACTTATATGACAGTCGCATAGAATTCCACTATATTGACAACAATGTGTGAGCAAAACAAACAGACATAATAGGTAAAAATGTCAAAATTGGTACTGCAGTCAACATTGTGTTATAATCTTAATCCTTATAAAAACAAATAACTATTTAAACAAAGAAAAACAAAATGACATAAAGACAATCTATAGAAGAAGTACAAAAGCAAAAATGAAAGAAAAGAATTTAAAAATATCCATAGAACAATAACACAATGACGGGATGTATAAATACCGAGCCACGCTTAAAGTATATTACCAAAAATGGACTAAACATTAAAGTTTAAAAATATACAAAGACAAAAAAGAGAACATTATAACACGTAATTAAGATGATAAACAACGTCAGTACCTAGAATCTATACTTTAAGACCATCATGTATTATTTGTGAAGTTGATACGGAATATTTATCAACAAGGTCTTGGTATCTTCCGATAAAAAAAAGGACGAGATGTTCTTTAACATAACCCTGGTTCATCAACTTTTTGCTCGGACACTGATGACGTTTTATAAAGTCTGAGTAGCAGCTGTAAGCTCTTGAATACCGAATAAGTTGGGAAATGTATATCCCATATGCAGGAGATGTTGGTATATTGCTGCTAAACGCTTATTGGTCGTACGTACTGGTTGTGTGACAATTTTATGGTTTCAAATAATGATACTGTTTGGTACGTGGCTGTGCGGGGACATTTGTCTAATCATCATGTTCATTTTATGAACGGGAAAAATGTATTGATTTTTCTTGCAATCAAGCCAATTGACTTCTTTTAAGCAAAAAAGAAAAATTTAATACTGATTTGTATCTTTGATGAGTTTTTTTAAAAACATTCGAACAAGTTAACGAGGGATGAATGACATTTTGTCCTTTAGGTATTTAACAGTGATTATTTCCTGTGACTGAATCATTTTTGATGAATCCTAAGAAATTCTTTCCTTGTAATTTACTTTATGTGAAAAGCAACTTTTCAGTTTTAATGTCTTGTGTATGTAAATTAAAAGATGAATAAAACCTGCCGAAAAATGTTCAGCTTTCCTCCTAAGAAAGTCGTTACATTAGAAATAACCGTAATTGTCACCTCTTTTTAGGTCTAATTTAGATTGAATAACTACAATTAAAACGTAGATAAAAGAGGCAAAGATACCAAAGGGACACTCAAAAATCATAAGTCGATGAAAAACCGACCATACCATGGCAAAAAAACCCAACTAAAAACCTTTGATTATTTTAGTGACAGGACATCATCTATATAACGGAAAGTGATGTTATGGGATAGTGCAATCATTTTTTATCCTTCTAGAGAAGCTCATGTATACAAATAAAGGAACAGATCGACATGGTAAGAAATGCCGATTGTCTGTTGAAAAACACGTCCTCCAAACTTTATAGATATGTCGTCGATTAAAAAAATCAAACAGCTTGATGATATCAGTGTTGCTTGAATAAAAATGTTTTGTTTTAAGAATGAGTTATCACTTCCTCAAACAAGATATTTGTATCTACGTTGATCATTCTTTTTTAATTTCTGTAATTTGTTTTTAAGAATGAGAAAAGAGACTAAGACTGTATGTACTCTCACAGATGTCTGAATTATTTTTATGTAAACATCCGATTCACACCCATAGAAGGTAGTTTCACAATAACTCTGAAGCCCGGTTTTGATTGCTTATAAAATATACATCAATAAGTTAGAAAGGGGGTTTGTATGGAGTATTTGGCAGAGCCAGCAATATAACGTTGTTTGTAAGGACACTTATGTAACTTTGGTATCCAGTACAGGGAATGAAGATCAAATTGTTCATCTTAGATTGAAATTCCAACGGAACATAGACCAGACCTAGTATTGTTCAGGATTTCCTCTATGGTAAGTGTCGATGGAGTATATATTGGGTTTCCAAATGAATATTCAATACCTAATTCCTTTATCAAGCAGTTTATGTAATGTAACTTACAAACAAAAATGATGTGGTTGTTTGCCAGATTGGACGTCATATTTGTCATGGAGGTACATATGCAACATCCAAGTCTATGAAAATAGATAAAGCACGAGTTTCTTACATTCTGATTTGTATCAACGACCTCAAAGCCATAAACGGACAGACGTCTTCTCTTTCGCGTTTACTCCCTCAGGCAAAGTTGACCTTAGCTCGATTCGGCTATTATATTAGTTACTTTTAGGTCATACAGCTCTTCAACTAACTCTGTTCTTATGAATTCGTGCCTTTCAAATATTCGGAAACACGCATCGGACACATGAGAATTATAAAGTGTCGTTTTCATTTTTTTAGCCACGAATAAAGAAAAATTGGAGGAGTCGTCACCAAAGGTAGGATTCTGAAGAGCAGTATGCAACCAACATAGATAAAGATACGATAATATAACCTTGAGACCACTACTATCCGAACCTAATGACACCTGGTTACGTTATCGTATATTTACTGAAGCTACTGAGAGCAAACAAAGCTTTATTTGTGATATATATGTTAAACCGTGTTTACTAAACACTGGACGGGGTGTCGAGAATATTGAAAAGTTATTTTATGTTGAATTACATTGTAACAATGTTTGACTCCTTAATCAAATTACATCTTGGTAAAAATGTGCAAATTGAAGATGTATGTATTTCACCATATTTTAATTAATAATCTTACACCATACATTTGACTCTGTAAATATACTAGTCAACAAAATGAACGATACAAGGCAATACACTTTCCTTATATAATGACATTGAACAATGATGCAAGCGTTGTGGTGCTAAGCATACCCCACTCGTAATTCAAAGCATCCGAAAACAGGAAGTATGTGTCTATCAGCTCTTTTAAACACACACATGTTACAGTTTATCACTATTGAGCTGCTGACAAGATATGAATGCAATTTGTTGAATTGTTTCTGCGAAAATGTGACAAATGTTTTAAGTTCATTAAACATATTGAAAATATTGAAAATTAAAAAATCTGAAAACAGCAAGTAGTTATCTGACATTTCCTAAAAATGTTTTCAAGCTATAACTCATCACTGCTGAGCTAGCTACTGACCAAATGTGAACAGAAGATTCGGAGAAAAATATTCGACGAAAAAATTTAAGTTCATTCAACCTATTGGAAAATTAAAAGTTTCGGAAACAGGAAGATCCGAAAAGTGCTTCCAAATTACGACTCATCAATATTGAGCTGATGACAAATTATAAAGTCATTCTGTTCAGTAGTTTCTGGGAAAAGTGGGATGAAAATATTTGTTGAACGACGGGACGGACGAACGGACGGACGAAAGAACGAACGAACGACCGGAAGAACAAGGAAACTGCAATATAGCCCCAATTTAAGAGTGTGGGTTTGATAATATAAAATGAAAGAGATCAATATTTACACAGCATTATAATGCATAAATATTGAAGTATTAATTTTTTCTTATTGATAGTTGATCATCTTTATAAACGAAAAGATAATAAATCATAACATGGTAATAAATGCTTTGTGCTTGATGCTGAAGCAGGTGGTTTAGATATTACACAGTAATTTCTTCTTCTTTTTTATCAATAGAATGGTGCTTTTATGTTGTTATTCGTCAGTTCATTGTAAATTAGAGGCAACAGAAGTTTACCATTGTTCAAATCTTATTAATCAATTTAAAAAATAAAAATCAAGGTAAGAAACAAACGCTGAAGGGATCTAATAAACTCAAAAAGAAACGAGACCGGGGGCGTCGACAGGGGGAGAGTCTCCTGCAATGCATGTATCACCCGCAATGTAAATCAACACTCAGTCAAATTGTAACTATCGGAAATAGGACACAATCCGTTTTACAGATCAGACGACTATTTTTGTATCTTAATAACTATAAAATGTGAATTGAGTCACCGACTTATCGTAGCCAATTCAACCAATTCGTGATAGTGACCGTAAAACTTTATCTGTTGAGTCGATGTCAGATGTTCTTCCATATAGATCAAATCTGCTTGTGCAGTTTTTTGTGGCAAATAAGTTTAAAATTAAATTGTATTTATATCTAAGCATCAATTTCATATGAATTTAGATTAAGCTTATTTTTTTCAAATAAAAGCAGATCTTTAATAAGAAACCAATACACGCAACTAAAACAACTAATAACCGTAATAACAACATCTATTGTTCTTTACATGTTAGATATAATATGCAAATTAAATGTTTTTTTCATAGCAAATGAAACATACCTTATAAGGTACTTTTATTCTTATGTACTGTTTTATATAATAACCTTATTACATACTGATAACCTACAGTCAAAACAAGAGGCGGAAGATACCAAGGGGATATTCAAAACTCATAAATTGGACAGAATCTTACAACGCCTTGGCAAAAAAGACGATGAAAAGACAAACAAATCGAAATAACACTTCATAGAGAACCAATGACTGAGCAACAAAAATCCCACCAAAAACTCTGGGTAATCGCATGTGCTCCGGAAGGGTAGACAGACCCTGCTTCACTTGTGGCATCCATCATTTCGCGTGGAGAAGAGTGAGAAGCGTAAATCCGTTAATTCGTGTTATATATCCGAATGTTTAGTTTTGCTAAAAAATTGTAAAAGTGATATTTTTATACAAATATATCATAAGCGACTTATACTAGACGATGGTGTCTACAGTAATTTTGCACCATTTGGTATTTTTGGATATTTATCATTTGTGCCAAATTTTATTTCAAAGGTATCAATTGCATCATCTTTGATGAGTTTTGTGCCAAAATTCGGAATTCGCCAAGTGGATCCACCACTGGTAATTTCAGCTCTTTACACGGTACAATCAACGATTGAATCCATTTGTAATTCAAAAAATTATTTTCAAGTTATAAATTAAGGTTCGCTTGTTATTCAGCAGGCTAAATAGTTACCATCATGGTTGAAAGCGATGAATTCATAATAGGCTTATCTGAAGGCAATATCATTAAAACATTTTAGGACAATTTATGTTTCAATAAGATATTATTACAACAACCAAAATTTGTACATCTTTTTAAAAAAAATCTTCAATATCTATGTTTAAATTATCATCCACAGCTTTGAGTTTGGATCAGTAGGCGACTTACTTTATAAAATAATACTCAAAGAAATCTTAGTATCTGTAACTCGAACCTGTGGTCTGCCATATTTGTAGAATTAAAATGCTGATTTAGTCGTAACACAAAGGCTTTTATACCCCCGGCATAGATTGCATAACCGTATTTGACACAACTTTTCCAGAATTTTCGGCCAATAATACTCTTCACCTCCGTATATGATTTTGGCTTCCAACTGTTTTTAATCGAGCCCCAATGATGAATCTTACGTAGATGAAACGCGCGTCTGGCGAACCAGATTTTTTTTTATTATATGTTTGTATAAAAATAAGAAGATATGATATGATTGCCAATGAGATTAAAACAGGTATAGGTTATGCGGTAAAACGTTTAGGTTTCATATTCATGTGGCGGTCCCAAGTAAAAGACTTCATCAGTGGTTTTCTTTAGTTACATCTCAATGTGTTTGTCCTTTAACTAGATTATTTGTGTTTGTGGCAACTGTTTGCTTTTTGGTATCAATCTTATCCCTTTTTCTAGGCAGTGGCGATTTAGATCTTGTCATATTGTAAAGAAAATTACATTGTCTGCTGTTAGAGACATAAAGTTTAACGGTAGATATCTTTTCTGTTAAGAAATCATATTGTTTCATAAATAATGACGATACCAAAGCACTACCTATTTGAAAAAAGATGCCTACGGTGATTTTACATTTCAAATATAGCTTTCCGACCTAATGGTAGTAATATAAAACGTATGACATTAAATTCATGTGAGCAATTATCATGCAACTCGTTAGAAGCAACGATTTGATCTAACGATTGAATATATTTTGAGAGGGTAAAAATCCGCGCTTTCTCGTTCTGTAACTAAGGTACGCGTCATTTAGAATTCCTGAACTTAGGCGAGTGAATAATTATGAAAATCTTCTTTTGTCAATTATATTTCCTTCTGCAGCCTTCACAAAGCCGCAAAAAACTGAAAATGTATTGTCTTAAGGCTTAATGCCGGAAGTGTACCTATGACTTTAAACTGTTTTGTGACAAAAGACGATAAGAGATCGTTTTATTTGTCAGATTTTTACGCGGAAGTGAAGACTAAAATGGACTATTTTACGCGGAAGTGAAGACTAAAATGGATTATTTTAAATATTTTCCATTTGAATGCAGGTAATGCACGCAAATGCTTCAGTGGCAGCATGATTTAATTGTTACGTTTTGCTTCAGTTACTATCCTGTTCATTAATTAGGTCATTTACCAACACCAAGGTAAGTTGGTCTAGAGCATACTTGATACTCCATATATGTTTAAAAATCTAACTTCGGAAATCTAGAGTGCACGGTGCCAGATCTGATATAATATTGTAATTAGATATACTTTCGATGACTAAATTTCGATAATTGCTTCCGACGATAACTAGAGGCTCTAAAGAGCCTGTGTCGCTCCCTTGGTCTATGTGCATATTAAACAAAGGACACAGATGGATTCATGACAAAATTGTGTTTTGGTGATGGTGATGTGTTTGTAGATCTTACTTTACTGAACATTCTTGCTGCTTACAATTATCTCTATCTATAATGAACTTGGGCCAGTAGTTACAGTGGAAAATATTTTGTAAAAATTTACAAAAATTTACAAAATTTATAAAAATTGTAAAAAATTGACTATAAAGGGCAATAACTCCTTAAGGGGTCAATTGATAATTTGGTCATGTTGACGAATTTGTAGATCTTACTTTGCTGTACATTATTGCTGTTTACAGTTTATCTCTATCTATAATAATATTCAAGATAATAACCAAAAGCTGCAAAATTTTCTTAAAATTACCAATTCAGGGGCAGCAACCCAACAACGTGTTGCCTGATTGGTCTGAAAATTTCAGGGCAGATAGATCTTGACCTAATGAACAATTTTATCCTTTGTCAGATTTGCTCTAAAGGCTTTGGTTTCAGAGATATGAGCCAAAAACTGCCTTTTTCCCTATGTACTATTTTTTAGCCATGTCGGCCCTCTGGTTTCGTGGGCGGGGTCATCGGACACATTTTTTAAACTAGATACCCTAATTATGATTGTGGACAAGTTTGGTTACATTTGTCTTAGTAGTTTCAGAGGAGAAGATTTTTGTAAAAGATTACAAAAATTTACGAAAAATGGTTAAAAATTTACTATAAAGGGCAATAACTCCTTAAGGGGTCAACTGACCATTTTGGTCAAGTTAACTTATTTGTAGATCTTACTTTGTTGAACATTATTGCTGTTTACAGTTTATCTCTATCTATAATAATATTCAAGATAATAACCAAAAACGGCAAAATTTCCTTAAAATTACCAATTCAGGGGCAGCAACCCAACAACGGGTTGTCAGATTCATCTGAAATATCCGGGGAGTTAGATCTTGACCTGATAAACAATTTACCCCATGTCAGATTTGCTCTAAATGCTTTGGTTTCAGAGATATAAGCCAAAATCTACATTTTACCCCTATGTTCTATTTTTAGCCATGGTGGCCATCTTGGTTGGTTGGCCAAGTAGTTTCAGAGGAGAAGATTTTTGTAAAAGTTAACGACGACGGACGACGACGGACGACGACGACGGACGACGACGGACGACGACGACGGACGACGGACGCCAAGTGATGAGAAAAGCTCACTTGGCCCTTTGGGCCAGGTGAGCTAAAAAGTATCATGTAAAAGCTTGTGGAAGATTGTTATATTAGCTCAATCCTGTTGAGCTGGAAAGTTCAGACAATCATGATGTTTATATCATATCACCAGTCATGAACAACTGAAAAACTGAAACCAAACTAAAGGTACCCGAAAAGAAAAAAAACCTTAAAAATTCTTCTGCATCAAAATGTCTAACTCTCAAAAAAATCACAAAACAAAACCTGACGTAAATTAATCTTACAGCGAAACACTCTACTTACTGTACTATACTACTATACTTTTGTGGAAAAGTTAAACTTATCATTTAGTGTTTTTGTAAATGTTTTGATGTTCAGTGGAACTGGTTGATGAAGTTATCAACAATATTTCTTCAAGCCGATCATAAATGTATCAAGATATTATAGCAATTAGCTGTTTCTAGGGTTTCTAGACCTTCTTCGTCATGTTGTGTCTGGCGGAGAGTCGTCTTAAGGGCATTTTTGTATTTATCAAGAACTTTCAGAGAGGAAGATTTTTAAGTTGACGGATGCGTGGAGACAGACGACGAATGGTGCACATCAAGTGATAAGAAAAAATCAAACATGCCCTTTTGGCCAAGTGAGATAAAAAGCGATTGGTTTTAGTTTTGTTATTTTTGTTATATTTTTCGAGTTTTTCATTTGAAAATGTACAATATTTTTCAAACATTGTTCTTAAATGCCCAGTTTAAACTTTCTTAAATCGAATTTCTACAAACCAGTAAATTTAGTCGTGTCCACATCTGTTTCCAATCTGTGTGTCTGTTGTTGAAACGGATTGTAGCGAGGTAAGTTGTATAGAAGGAAGCCATAAGTAGACATCGGCTGAACACCATCTATCATGAGGTAAAATGTTTCCTACAAGAACAAAAGTTGATATGGAAAATCATGATACAATGTTGTGTTGTTATAAATGAAGAATTACAATGTTTTTGTTGTTATAAATGAAAAATATTTAAGTACTATTTAGCAGTTGACACGGTCTAAAAAAAATTAAAACCAAGAGATCTTTATTTCTTTTTTAATGTACAACACAAAGGTATAACTTTTTCAATAAAGCTGGGATGAAATTCTAGTTAATTACATATAATAAGAAAATGAATTCTATATTAAAAAAAGACAGACAGAAGAAAACCCGACGAAACATTGCAAAAGACGAAAAAAGACAAAAAAGACGAAAAACACTATACTTAAAAAATAATAGACTGACCAATCAAATCATCAATAATTTAATTGAATTAATTTACAGGTTTAAAAAAAGTTCAATAATTTAAAAATTGTAGGGGCCAAAAAAAATAAGATGATTGCTAATGACAAACAAAATCCACAATAGACCAGATGACGCGAATTTAAACAACTATAGGTCAACGTACGGCCTTAAACAATGAGCAAAACCCATGCCGTATAGTAACATATAAAAGGTCCCGACATGACAAAATGTAAAACAATTCAAACTAGAAAACTGATTTATGGTGAAACAGCAACGAAAAATAATATGACTGACAGCAACCAAGGACGACCACTAATTTACAGGATCCTGACTCGGGACCGGCATATACAGAATAAGACAGAACTGAACATGTTTACACGTCGCTCAACACTCTCCCTGATCTGGGAAAGTTGTGTAACAGTATATTATATGCACAATTATTTAAAATTCAGTTTGAAAGGGCTTACACTGCTTAGACCGGTACGAGGCACAAAAACCAACTAACAAAAAGACAAAAAGATAAAAAGACACAAAGTACCGATATAGAGTGATGTCACTATGATGTCAAATCCATGTAGAAATTGACTTATTTGTGTTAAATTTACTATTTTATACATAGTTTTTGACAAAATAGATATGAACAACAGTTACCCAAAAATATAGTTTACACTCGTTAATATCGGTGTAAAATACATCTTGTAGCAAAATGTCTTTTTGGGTAAAGATGTTGCTCATACCTAAATATAAGTGACAAAATCTCAAAAGGGTTCTTTTCTTTTTTTACAATTTATGCAGTTTTGAATTCAAGAATTTAACAACCCTAATGCAAAAATAGTATACAAAATATAAATACTGACACATCTGAAGGAAGTTATTTGGTAAATTAAAAATACTTTTTTTATTTTTGCATTCATGGGGCCAAAAAGGATGGCATTATTATACCTTCACCTTTATTTTGATTCAAGTTGATCAGAGACTTACGAAAATATCAGAGTTGCACAATATGTTGCTCGCTATAATGAGGATATATAATATAATATATTGACATTTTCCACAAATGTGCAATCACAATAATTAAAGACTTAATATATTAAAAGGTACATTTTTCCAAAAAAAGTACTCTCAGATCTGTACTTTGTGTCTTATTTGTTGTGGAGGATGAAAGAATACCCTGCAACATTCGGTCAGTGTTTTTGTAAGTTGTTTTTCTGCTTTGCATAGATCTGATCAGTTGTGTCCTTTAATAGCTTTCTATGCTGAATGGGTTTTGCTCATTGTTGAAGGCCGTGCTGTGACCTATAGTTGTTAACTTCTGTGTGATTTAGTCTCTGGTGGAGAGTTGTCTAAAGAACACAGAGGTGCCTAATTAAATTTCTCCTTTAAACAAAATGAATAAAATCAATGTTTATGAACACATTCTGTGGAACTGCAAATCTCTTGGTCACTAAAGCTAAGAGATTTTGAATATATAAATAAATGGAGAATGTTTCCATGAGACACAGATGATGCCCTGCTTGCATATAACGCTATAAAGGGCCATAACTAAAGAACTGTAAAAGTGAAGCCACCTAAATTCGAACTTGATCTGAGTTTTGTGGTAATCAGCATTGTATTTAAGTTTCATAGCATTTGGTTGAAGCAAACTGAAGTTACAGAATGGCAACGAAAAATCAGCAATTTTTCAATATATAAAGGGGCATAACTCTAGAACGGTATAATTGACGCCACCCAAATTCAATCTCGATTTGTGTTTTGTGGTAATAAGCATTGTATATAAGTTTCATAACATTTGGTTGAGGCAAACTAAAGTTAAAGAACGAAAATCAATTTTGGGACGTACGTACGTAAAGACGGACAAGGGTAACACTTAATGCCCCATCCGCTGCAGCAGGGTCATAAAAATGTCATGTGTTCACAAAATAATTGATTAAGAATTAATCAACAATTTCGACGAACAACAAAACTTCCTCATTTTCGACGAAGATATTAGCAAAAATCCTTTGCATATGTAAATTTCAATGGTCAGAGATAATAACTGAAGAAGGGGGTAACAATTACTGTACAATCTGTTGAAAAGTGAAAAAGATATCTATTGTTAGGTATATTATCCCCAACCACCATACCAAAAGCCGATATTCGACTCTGTACAACCCGATAAAAAACTATTATGAAAGTAGTACACATATAAATTATATCTTCCAATTAAACTTCATGATGCTTCAATGTTCAGTTGCCCAAAAATTTCGAAATATGAAAATCAGAAGAATTGATGATGCATTAAAAGGGACAATAAGTGATTAATCGTCCACGATATCAGGATTCTTTAAAAATTGTACAAGTTTGAATATACTGAAACTTTGTAATCACGAAACGAAAGCGTTGTTTTATATATTTATGATACCTTCAAGTTAATAATAATAAGGTATCGTACTTTAATATTTTTTTACGATAGTGCTGATGCCGATGTAGCAAAATGTGTCCTAGAATACAAGATGATCAATATGAATTTCCTATGATCTTACACTTTCGGCATATCCATTCTATCCTGATAACCAGTTCTTACACACATTACAAGGTTTAATTATCTCTTTCCAGTCGTTGTAATATATTTTAAGTTGAATTATAATTTTTATTCACCTTTATTAGAAAATACTATGCCAAAGACTTAAATATTCTAGACCATGTCAGAACTTTTAGGAAACTATTCCTTTATTTGGCCTTTTTAACTTATTTTATTCGACCGTCACTGATGAGTTTTTTTGTAGACGAAACACGCGTCTGGCGTACAAAATCTTAAGGATGGTATTTATGATGAGTTTATTAGTTACGAATCATATAATGTTCATAAAAATCCACTTCTATGTCTTCAACTTTATTTAGGTGTAATATCTATCCTTTCTTTTATTGCTTTATATACGTATTAGTCATATTTTTATAGATAAAAAAAATCACACAGTTTAAATGTTAATGAGGGTTTTACTGCGTAGGATGCTAAAATCCAAAGTAAGAATCCAAAGAGGGAGAAATAGAGGTAATAAAACACACATGAATGAGCCAGGAAAAGCGTGATATAACAGTATGATTTTGCAATAAAAAAATGTGTTGAACTGAACAAAGAATTCTCAATCTTCTCCAACAAAATACGATTGAATAAAGTCCAGTCAGAACGAAAACACATGAAAACAACCCTTTCGCATACTCAATACTAATTTCGAAGTTATTAGACTTACAAATGAATCCAGAACTATATTTGTTTTGTTTTGAAGCTGTAATATCAAGCATCTACCACTTCCAAAATCGACACCATCTTTTCCTTCCATGACAATTTGAAATCCCTGAATTACTGGGTTATAACCTGTAACGAAAGTATATTGGTAAGTGACAAACATTCAAATATTCATAGTACATACATCTTTGAACAATCTGTTTTAGATATTTTTTTATAACCAGATAAGTGTAACACTATAAATCTTAAACATATCAGTCAAAAATATCGAAACTCTCTTTACGAATGCATGAATAAATGAACGTGGTAACGTGTTAAGAAACACAGGGCATAGGGAAACCATTTGAAAGAAAATGGTAAAAAATGAAAAGCCTCAAACCAGGATGTCACAAAGCAAAGAAGCCGATCCTTAAAATAGGGAAGAGCATTATCTACATATCATTTGATTAAAAAGATGTGCTGGGTATTATATAACTACAACAGTTTGCTAAAACAAATAAAACGCAGCATTTGCTATTTTCTCAATGGAGTTTTTCATAATTTTAATTCTATCAATTTATTTATGTATCTATTATTCATTTATTGGTCTTAATTTGCACAATGTTACTATCTTAATATATCTTTTTAAAATACAAATTCAATGACACAATTCCATCTTTTACACACATAAACTGCAGTGCGATAGAAGAATAAATCAAAGTGTTCAACAGTAGATCCCATAAACTAAACGTGAATCAGTATCCGATGACACCTCTACTATTTAAATTTAGCATTTGCAGAACTCGAGGATATAACTTCACCACCCTTTAAATCAAGATACAATCCTATGAATAGAAGGTAAAGATTATATGGATTATTTCAGACCGGAAAGTGTCCAAGTTAAAAAAAAAAGGAGATGCACCATGCCTGACAAGTTAATTTTAATCCTAATAAAAAGAAGCAACAATTTTGTAGTTTTTTTTGTAAACCTAGTTTTTGAGGGCAGTGGACAAAATGTGAACAAGAATCAACGACAAACAAGACGATTATATTAATATATGAAAAGAAAAAAATTATAATCCAAAGGAAAATAATAATTCGAACACCAGTCTGCTTATCCGACTGATACGATATGTCATGACAAAGAGTCGACACAGGCTTTAAAAATGCAATTCATATCTGAGCTTTTTTTTTAGTATTAATCAATGCTTCGTTAAGGAATGCCTTGTTTTGTTAACATAATTCAAAACACTAAGGTTTTATCTACTCCCCATGCATAGATTTGGCAAAAAATATTTTGATTTTGTTTTTTTTTTTGTTTCAAATGCTTTCCTATAATTATCTTGTACTTCTTAATTTTATTTTTAGAATTTGGATTTCTAACTTTTCTGCTTGGATTTTTATTATGTAAAATTTTGACAATCTTCTGCTAACCGTGTTTGGTCGTTGTTGTTGTTGTTATTTATTAATTCTTAAATTAAACATAAATATATCATAACTGACCCAGTAAGTTACAGCTTATTCCCATTAGGAGTCGTGTGCGCACATTTGAATCGTACTGTTTTCAATCTGTTGTTCGGAACCGCTGGTGAACTAACAGAGCCCGAGCATTTCATCCGGTATTGACATAGTTTAAATGATGCATTTTTACTGTGAGGGAAACGGTATGATAAGACCACTATGTTGGCCCCTTGAATTCGAAAATCAAAAAAGTATTATAAAGCTACCAAATAACAAACACATTACTCTGTAGGACATCATTATTCATATTTCTTTTTTTAACTTTGTCTTACATACTAAAATTAGGGATTTTAAACTTTTAAATACATTTAGTACAATAAGCAAAAACTGCAAAAATAGCCATTTCAAGATCTTGTCATTAGTATTTATATTAGAGCAACAGCGTTACTCAATAAGATATTTTGCTACCAAATTTATTTTTTTCAAAGACGTAAATGTGTGTAAAATATCTCTTTGAGTGAATGTATTGCTCATAAAATTTGGAACAAAATAGTGGCTTGGAATGGCCAATATAATAACAGTTCTAATTATATCACTTCTATTCCCGTTCATAGATTATATGTATGCACTAAAGAAACCAAGTTCGCAAATTCATTAGGCAAAGTTGCATCGATACTTTGATATGTATTCTTAATCGAGTAATCAGATTAAAACATCGATAATCTACTGTTGCCTAAATAGACCTTTTGGGGTTTATATCAGTAAGCGTTTTATATGTTTGGTTTTCCCACCTCTAGATGTCAAAGACACCTGATGATTGCTAATCAGAAACAATAAATGACGTACGCACAGAAATTGTTATCTTTTAATCAACCGATTAATACGGATTTTATATTTATTTTTTACATGTTTTTTTGTTTGTTAATTCATTCTAAGCTAAGTTTTGAAAATACCAGACAGTTTTGAAATAGTCGAGTCTGGCTGCGCTATATGCTCCTTAAATGCGTGTCCTTGTTTTATACAGTCGATGAAAATATGTGAAAACACTTTAGTTAAAACAAAACATCTTAAAAGCTGCATTGTTCAAGGAAAGTACTCCCTATTTAAAATTTTCAAAAAGGCATAAATAACACAAAATTGCTAAACAAATGTATTAATCATGCAAGGTGAATGTCATAAGTGTTTATGAACAAATTCTTCGATAAACTTAATGTCCTTTGTCGGACAATCCCTGTGGGATTGTTTACATAAATGCATGCACTCTGTATAAACATGCAATTTGGAAAATAGTTTCACAATTCTAAATTGTACCCTTGATGAAAATAGAAAACCTTCGAGTGTATTATTATTAAAGATCAGATAAGAGGGCAACCAATGTTTACTTTACAGTCTGCTAAATGTAAAAAGATTTCGATAGGAACTGTGAGAGAATACGAAAAATCGAATATTTCACTCGGCAAATAAGCAATTTTATTTTTACGCAGTTCATATAACTATATTTGAGTAAATAAAATTAGATAAAAAAAGACCATATCAGTTAAATATCTCTACTAATACCAAGTATATATAAAGAAAAATACAAATATCTGAGTTGACAGGATGAGGATGTTCATAAATATTCTGATGACTGTTTTTAATCAAAATGTTTTTGGCTTAGGCTTCGTGGCAATATCCGTATAGTTAAATCGAGTTTTAATTGCAATTTCATTCTGGTTGACATATGTATTACACTATAAATATGAAAGTGGATAAAGTAAATGAATATAGGCTTAAAACAATCAATAAACAAACACTTGTTACACGATTCTATGTGTCAACGTGTCGCATTTAATCACGCAGGTTTTCATAGATTCATCAGGTCACGTTTGTGTGACATTTTTAAGCACTTTAAGAAAGTATGGTCAATGCTCAAACCCAAAATGATAAAAATCATGTTTAAAACATAAACTCATGGGTTTGAGAATAGACGTTTAATATCGCTATTTGGGTACCTACGACACTTCACCTAAGAATTTGCAACACTTGAACTATTGTCGTCATACAACAACCACTCGTCCTTTGTGGTGTGCAAACATTTTCTCATGTGACGTCTGTGATGTCCAGCAATTGCGAACACATGCCGATAAGGTGAATTCCTGACGAAAGCGCTTTTGACTTTGGACGCACCAAATGTATAAAGTGCTTCCGTCTCATCTCTAAATAATATACAGTACACAATTACATAAAGATATAAAATAGAGAGCCACTAAATAGTATATGGCATGCGTCAGAAGCGCAATTCTGGATTTGCCTTCATCAGGAACGCTCAATGCCGAATATCTGAAAGCCAAGTTTATATAAGAACCGAAACAGTTAAAAAGCTATATGCAAAAACAATGACCTAACAATAATAGCCAAATCCATCTAAGGTCACTTTGCCTGAGGGAGTTGAAACCTTAGTTTGTTAATAATTCATAAATGTACAAAATGAACTGCGCAGTGCATGACGTCCTATTACACACTGACTGGGCTTTGTGTGGTATATTCCTAAACATTGAACTATGCTGCGTCCTATGAACCGCTGTATATTACTTTTTGAATGGCAGTTGATTTGTTTCTTTGAAATCGCAATCACTGTTATTTAGATACATTTTCTTACAACGCAAGGGGGGTGGAGCTTAGTCGTTGGCATTACTGTATAATAACTGACTGTATCTTCAGTAATTGTACAGAACACACTTATTTTGTAAAATGTGACATAGTCATCTGTTCTGTGTGTGATGTGTCAACTGTACTATACATGATATTCTATTGTTTAGAAATGTATTTTTTATGTAATAAATTGTTCTTGCATGATGTTGTGATGACGTTTTCATTGAGCTGCATGTGGTTTTTAATGAATGTCTTTTGTAGATAAAACGCGCGTCTGGGGTACAAACTTTAAAGCCTGGTATCTATGGTGAGTTTATTTATTGTACTAGTATGATTTAGTGTTGCTTTTCCATTTGTACTGTTATTTGTGTGTCTTGATAATAAAATTGGGAAGTCTATGATACATCTCTTCCTATTGAAATAAACTTGATAGTCATATTTCATCAAGAAAGCTTTTATCTTTTCTATTCAAACAATCAAGACACTCCTAATTGACCAATATTTAAGATTCCGGATTCTCAAGGAAATTGCTTTCGTAGTTTTCTATAATAAAAAAGTCGCCCAATCAAATGACGCACAATACATTAGGGATAGTAACTTATTTACATTCAATATTTCAGAAAAAAAATCGAATGTATTCGATATAAAAATAAGGAGGAGATGTGGTATGATTGCCAATGAAACAAATATCCACCAAAGTTAAAATGAAGTGGATGTAAGCAATTATAGGGAACCGTACGGCTTTTCGACAATGAGAAAAGCCCATACCGTATAGTCGGCTATAAAAGGTTCCGATATGAAAAATATGAAACCATTCACCTGAGAAAACTAACGGCCTAATTTATAACAAAACAATTTACGAAAAAAGACACGAACCAACGACAACCACTGAATTACAGGCTCCTGACATGGGACAGGCTCATAAAAAATGTGGCGGGTTAAACATGTTTGAGAGCGCTCAACCCTCCCCCTAACCTGGGACAGTGGTGTAACAGCACAACATAAGAACAAACTATAAAAATCAGTTGAAAAAGGCTTAACTTATCAGATCGATACAAAGAAAACCAATCAAACAAATATGTTAAATATATAAAAAAAAATAAAGACTTTAGTTAACTTAAATTCCAAATATAATGCATTTTATTTTCAATATTGAAAATATCAAAATTTTCAATTTTGAATCATATTATCATTTTTTGAAATATATATTTAATCTGTTTCTGTTGAGATAAACTTGAAATTTACATTTCACAAAGGTAACCAAGCTTTATTTATATATATTCCCTATTGACCAATATAAAAAAAATCCACATTCTTAAGGAAATTGCTTACTTATTTTCCTGTAATTATCAAGGCGGTCAATCAAATGACACACAAAACATTAGAGATCAATCTTATCTGCATTCAATGATTCAGAAAAAAAGATTAAATTCTAATACATTAAAAAAAGTAAAATAACAAAAAAACCGAACTCCTAGGAAAATTCAAAGCGGAAAGTCCATTATCAAAAGCAAAATCAAAAGCTCAAACACATCAAACGAATGAAAAACAACTGTCATATTCCTGACTTGATACAGGCATTTCATTATGTAGAAAATAGTGGATTAAAACTGTTTTTATAGCTAGTTAAACCTCTCACTTGTAAGAGAATCGGTTTCTTCCCTCTTGGAGAAGAGTCTATCCTGAAGGGTCGATCATTTAACTATTCTGATTGTTTTACACTCATTTTTGACAATTTATTCAAAAGGTTGACACTATCGTAAGGGTGCAGTAAATTGTCATAATTTATAGAAAAAACTGGACGAATTATTTTTCTATTCGGGTAATCAACAGGAATTATTTTATGGACAATTTACAATCCCCTCCTCAGACATCTCTTCATTGAAACAGTTTGTTAACCAAATTTCAAAGTACAAATTATGCATGCTTATACAAGACCATAAAAGTTAAATAAAATCAATAGGTAAATTATTAAAAGATACCAAGGGAAAAAATTAAATTGCAATCATTAGTCAAAGTTGGACAGACAATACAACAAGAACGACATAGGATATCCACTAATCGTTAATCGTTATCAGTTTGGATAAAATAGAAAAAAAATACTAGTAACCAGAATTAAAATATTCCCCTGGTAGTCATGTTTTCGTTAAAGTGAAACGAAACACGTATTGATACTAGTTCTTAAATCGGATTTGCAAAACAGAATACTTCCGTGAAATGTATCTATTTTCCCGACTTTGATTGCACAATATATAGAACAATTTTTAGGATTTATTTATGCAATTGTAAAGGAGAAAGTATAAATGATATGGTCACGTGTTTAATACAATAAAACATACGTCCAGATGTTCATAAGACATAAATCTGCCAGTTATCACTATCCATATTGTTTACTGTTGTTTTACTTATTATCATTAGGGCTTCAAGCTTCTTGCATTAAATGATAAATCTACCAATCTGTAGACATAGTCCTACTTTGAAATCTTGTAATCAAATATTTTATTATGAGTCGTAACCCTTCACACAAATATATTTGATCAAAGATCTTATCTATAAAGTGGGTACAATATAGCTTTCGGTGAGAACTTTTAAAATGTTACCCATAAGCTATGATTAGATCAAATTCATAAATTTCGACAAGTTTCTTAAAATTTTCATATTGACAATACAAGTGCCATTTCCGCAGTGAATTACCTAAATCATAAATCCTATTCAAACAAACATAACTTGAAAGGGCTCGTAGAATTTTATTATTTTTTCAATATTTTGTTTGTTCTTTTTCAGCGATATTCGAACTCCGGTTATAGAAACGTCACCGGCAGCAACATTGTGTTCAGCGTCCTAAACCCATTTGAGAACCGCGTGAAATATAAAATAAAGCTTTCGTTTGTCTGTTGTGCCTTTACTCGTCGGCATAATCTAGGGTTGTAACACTATGAATGGTATATAAGGGCTTGTAGATGGTATGTTTAATCAGTTCACCTTTTAATATTTCAGTATATCCTAAAGCAAGATCTTGCAAAGTTTGGTTCATTTTGTTGGCATTGTACGTTCATACAGGACGAATAAATTTATACAGGCCGATTTTGCTAATTTACATTCATTATGAATGGTAAGAGCAAAGGAATGGTAAATGCAACGATTTATAAGCTTTGGGAGCTACATAACGAAATGGGAAATTAAACAAAGCGAAAACCACCTGGTTAAGTTCACTCGAGGTTGCAAACTTATTTCGTGCAAAGGTTACATGTTTTAACTTTCTATTATTATATTTTCTTTAATGAATCATGGCCATGACAAAAAATAATTACGGATTAAATTAAAAACGGATTAACAATCTGATCCTGCTGTAACGACTGATAGTAGTACCTCAGAGTTAACGCACTAAATTAGCTGTTTAGACATGGGAATATCCAGGTTAAAAGGTTATGAAGGAACACGGATTTATTAACACATCGGTTGCTTTGTGATTATAATAAAAAGATACATAAACGACCATCAAAAAAACAACAATGAGCAAACAAAAAACGTTCAAAATGTAAGAGTGGTAAAAGTCTGAATATCATTTCTATTTCAAAACTTGTATATTTTCAAAACACCTAAATTGTTTATCTTGTATTGCTAATCTCAAATTAATTTTGTGGTCTTATTACTTTCCTCAAGTATTCTATACGGTTGCATAAATGTCCGCATACTATTCAAACTAGCGTATGAATTTCAGGTATGTAGTATACGTCAAATTGAATTAGAAAGCAACCAAACTACACTCAAAACTCAAAAAGCACACATAACCTCTAAATCGCTCAGATCCTAGAATTGTTGTGAATAGAATTAAAGGGGCACTAGCTACGAGATATATAAAAAATATAAAATACGATTTTTTTTGTTCAATCATTAACGAAAGTGAAATAATATATCACTTTTAGCAGCCAGTATGGTTCAATTTTGTCAAAATAAGCTAAGAAACATTGAGGATGCATTATTCACTTGCAAGTGAATAATTCGACCTCATTGAATCCGTATTCATGTGAACATCAATTTAACCCCTTGGCTAGAGATGGATACCGCATGCATTGTGCGTGTTCAGTTATTTAAAGGAAAAGAATGTCAACATTGAAAATGAAACAAAGGTAAATCACTTGATTGATTGATTCGATCTACAAAAAAATCATTCTTATACAGTAAAAAACGATGATTAACATATATTTTTAATCTATAATATGAAATTGAACAGACCTAGAAAAATCCAAATGCACGATTCTGCTATCTATTTATATCTTTATTTATGTTTTAATTATATCGCTTATATGGCAATCGGAAGTCTTCGGTTTCAACTCGACAGTTAATTAGATGGCGTCTAGACTAAAATACACACGAAACGAAGCTACATATTATCGAGCCCATGCCCGGAATATTGTTTATTTTAGACTTTTTATAATTTGGATAAATGTTTTACATTGTTATAAATCAAATATGATAACTTGAGTCAAATCGGTGAACATGAATTTGACAGCTAGTGCCCCTTTAAATATAGACAACCAAAGATCAGTCATAATTTATACATACTACAACCAATATTACAAAAATAAGTTTCCTGTCAGGCACAATGAAATGTGGCTGAGTAAAACTTTATCTTTTTTTCTTTCAAATCTTGACCCTCCCTTTAATCGGGGTTTAGTGAAATAACAAAATGCAAACAAGAGAACATGCTGTTATATTCGTCTTGTCCCTACTGCCTAAAGAACAAGTTGTTTCAATTCCTTTTCAAGGAGTACCATGAATAATTGCGCGAGACAGCAATCAAAGCAAACACTAAAATACAATAATGAAGTAACAAAAATCGCAGTCTGACAGTACTCATTTATTTGTACTTGAGAAAGTCATTAAAATTGTGGTGAAGTTCGTTTTGCTAAAGGCGTTGTCTTGTTAGTCAATAAACAGTTTCCACTAATGATGCACTGCTGTTTATGTTGTTAAGTTTATTGATCAGCATTTAGTTCTAATACGTCTTTATGGCAAGATACGCGATGAGATTTGAAGAGACAACTAGTTATAACGACACATTTTAATATGTATGAAACTACATCGACAGTCAATGGAACATTATTTCCCGCTGGGAATACTTTGCCCTTGATCTTCACAAGCATTGATTCTTAGTGTTTTCCGCTCGAATAGCAAAAAAAGGCTGTATCGAGGTGATGAAAATGAATAAGAAAAGAGGATAACTTTGAAGTGACACAAAACAGGGACCGGTTTTAAATGCCATGAGAAAATGTACTGAGAGCTTGGAAGGGCCGGATAAGCAACGGTCCTAAATCAGCTTACTCGCGAGAAATGTTTTTGGAGGTGTCTTTTTTCCAGTTAGGCGGTGTGGAACTCTCCTTCCACCTGTCAATCACTTTCCTTATCAAAGGACAAGTGACACACAATCCCAGACGGACATTGCGTAGATACTTTAAGCATTCCTGTATCTAAGTAAAAGACAAAATTTAACATATGCAAATCAGCTTTGTCACCAATATAATAGTAAGGATTTTATCATTGGCTGTTGTTTTTCTTTGCTTTTGGATTAGACAAGACTTATAACATAGCAGAACATAAAAGACGCACTGACCAATAAACAAATTAGAGAAGTCTTGGGTGTATGTACAATGTACAATTTGTAATGATACTGGTTTAAAGTGCAAAAAAGAATAACCCATTAGTTAATCTATAGATAGTTTTGAGATAGATGTGTTTGAGCTTTTGATTTTGCCATTTGATTAGGGACTTTCTGTTTTGAATTTTCCTCGGAGTTCGGTATTTTTGTTATTTTACTTTTAAGGTACATTGAAAAAAAAATGAAAAGTATCAATCTCGAAAATTGACCCTAACAGAATAAGTTTAAGATCAACTTTGCCTAAAGCTGGTCTATTATTAGAGTTTAGTTTTACTAACAATTTACAATTGGTATGTCTCATTCAAAACACACTGTCTGTCATGTTTGCTGTTTTGTCGTGGCTCAGGCCGTTGGTATTCTCGTTTAGGATCTCGTTTAACGAATGTGTTTTGCTCACTGTGGGGACCGTGCGTTGACCTGTGGTCGCTTGCATCCACGTCTCTTGGACTCCGGTGGATAATTGTCTCATTGCCATTATACCACATCTCCTTATTTTTATATTGTACAGAAGCACTGGCTGCACGGAATATTTTCCGGAACCATGCAAAATCAAAACGCGTAAGCGTATAGCTGAACAACGGATATTTGCGTCTGTGAAATATAAGATTTACATCGGCAAGTATCTTAATTTATTGCAGTTATTCATAATCTTTCGCAATGCTTAAATCGATATTAAATAAGAAGATTTGGTATGATTGCCAATGTCAGGCCAAAAAAAAAAATAATACATGTATTTCCGCTAACGTGCTGAAAAAAAAGGTAGGTAGGTAGGAATATCAATTTATTTTACAAACATTTTTCAGCTGGTTACTTCTAGGAAATCATTCTGACTTTAACAGTGATTGTTCCAAAATGGCATAAAAAGTGTCAGGGTAGGCACTAAAAATTAGGATAGGTAGGGTTAGCGGAAACACATGTATTATTTTTTTTTGGCCTGAGAAAACTATCCAAAAGAGTCCAAATGAAGTGAATTTAAGCAACTATAGGTCACAGGCATTTCAAAAGAATATTTCGATAAACGAAAACTTCCTCTGCAATTGCGCAGACCATTTCAGCTATTCCCAATCAGATTACAAGTACTTAATCGTATATATACTTTATCTCCAAAACGACATAAAATATCACCATTAAAATAAACAAAAAAGAGCGGTTTGCATCATTTTTTTGTATATACAATTATTGTATATCTAAATATTTACGACTAAAATCAAAGTTGTAATAGCTGATAAAGTTAAACGCACTTTTATCAAAAGTTTATTTCGTTTAAGAATTGCGAAGAACAAATAAAAACAATTAAGCAACTCACAATAAATATACCCACTATCATTTTTCTTTAAATAACACTTTATATAAACGATATTATTTGGATTTATCTTCATCAGGAACGCTCAAAATCAAGAATTTCAAACCCAAGGATGTTTAAATACCTGAATATCAGCAAAGGCGACCTGAAAAGAATAGCCAAAATCGTCTTCAGAGAGTTGGAACCTTAGTTTCTTATATTAACTAAATTTTAGATACCAACAGAATCAAAGGGCGAGAGATGCCACGAAGTTAAATACAAAGAGAATCAAGGGACGAGAGATGCCACGAAGTTAAATACAAAGAGAATCAAGGGGCGAGAGAAAAAAGTCAATACATCAACAGTGTTCACTTTTTAGACAAAATAAAACATTGAATAATTGAAAATACTTCTTTTTTAAATAGATATTACTATGTCCTCTAAAATGATGCAGTGATACCTACTTCTAAAATACTGCTGCCAAATGAGCATGATACCGACTGTCCCATCTTTGGAAATAACCTTTGACCTAAAGTTCAAAGGAAAATCAGCTGGTGCTTCTGAATTTGCACCTCCAAATAATAATGGATATTCTGCAGACATGTACTGTGGATCACACTCTACAAAATATGAATAATTCATAACCAAGTATATAAAATATGAATAATTCATAACCAAGTATATAAAATATGAATAATTCATAACCAAGTATATAAAATATGAATAATTCATAACCAAAAAAACATAATTCATAACCAAGTATATATAAATAAATGTGGAATGTGTCCAGGGGACACAGATGATGCCCCCGCTTGCATATAACATTATATAGGGACATTACTCAAGAACTGTAAAAGTGACAATAACCAAATTTGTACTTGATCTGAGTTTTGTGGTATTAAGCATTGTTTATAAGTTTCATAACATTTAGTTGAGGCAAATAAAAGTAAGAGAACGGAAACGAAAAATTCAGCAATTTGTCCAATTGTAAAGGGGCATAACTCTAGAACGGTAAAAGTGACGC
Organism: Mytilus californianus; assembly: GCF_021869535.1. Classification (NCBI taxonomy): domain Eukaryota; kingdom Metazoa; phylum Mollusca; class Bivalvia; order Mytilida; family Mytilidae; genus Mytilus; species Mytilus californianus. The sequence goes on along the minus strand of NW_026262679.1, from coordinate 48,896,927 downwards.
CACCAAAATTCAAACTTGATCTGTGTTTTGTGGTAATAAGCATTGTGTATAAGTTTCAGAATATTTGGTTGAGGCAAACTAAAGTAAGAGAACGGAAACGAAAAATTCAGCAATTTTTCCATTTGTAAAGGGGCATAACTCTAAAACGGTAAATATGACGCCACCAAAATTCAAATTTGATCTGTGTTTTGTGGTAATAAGCATTGGGTATAAGTTTTCATAACATTTGGTTGAGGAAAACTTAAGTTAGAGAACGAAAACCAATTTTGGGACGTACGGACGGACGTGCGTACAGACGGACAAGGGTAAAACTTAATGCCCCCTCCGCTACGGCTGGTGCATGAAAATAGATACGTGTTTAAACCGTAAATTGTCAAAAAACACAAACAAGAAACAACATTTCACATGAACCAATACTATGCGTATTGTATTTTTGGATGTCATTATAAACATAGCTTCAAACTACGTCATCATTTTGAACCTTTCTTTATAATTTTTAATTTAAAAGTTGTACAAGGTTCATTAATCCAAAACTATTTTCGAATCAGCGCCTATCTATAAAATATGAAACTTGGGCTTATATCATTTAAAGCTCTTCAATTAAGCCTTTGAATAATCATATCATTTTCTTTCAAATATAGCAATACAGAATAAATCTTATAAATATTATTTTAATGATTTGATGTCTGGTTCGGTGACTTTTGGCATCACCATTTCTTTGTAGACCATGCGTATCTTTATAAAGGTGTGAATGGGGGTTTACAGAATAGAGAATAATTGACAAAAATATAAAGAATAGAGAAAAATGGACCAAAAAATCACTAATAGAGAATAATGATGTGCTAAAATATAAAGAATAGAGAATAATGGGCAAAATCCATAAAGAATAGAGAAAAATGGCCTAAAAATTAAAGAATACAGAAATGAAAGCCTTCAACAATGAGCAACACGAAATAAGACTTTTTGTATAGATGTAAATCTACTTATAGGGAAATATGGGGGAGATGAAGGATTTTAAAATAATGCAAGCGGGGTGCGTGAATCACTCTACACTCCTACGTCCACAGAAAACAGCACTTCACAACTGCACGGACGCCATCATGATTTAGTTGACCGTTATGGAATAAATGTGTCACAGATCATCACGGATAAACTGCAATTGTCGGAGTCATGGTCTCGTCCTCTCAAGTTTTACTAGATTGTGACATCACCGAAGGCGACTTATGGTGTACATATACATTATATGTACATTGTCGGACAAAAAAATTCATTTGTACGAGCTTTAGAAACAGGAATAGCGAAAACAAATACATAGCGAGTACAAATACATTTTATATTTTCGACATTGTACTTATATTGTTTTTTTCCTGCAATTTACACCCAACACTTGAAGCTTTAGTTGTTTAAGTTGTTTAAGTCCAAAAAGTTCTCTTATTTTTCATAGAAATCGACACCTTTAAACGCGGACCGCGATGAGGACCCCAAAATGAACAGTTACGCAAAAAGAAATATTCATATTACCGCTTGCTCAACATGGAACGGGGTGACAGCAGACTCAGTAAATATAAAGCAAAAAACTATTTGTGTAACTGTTATTTGTACAATTATTATAATTGGCTGATTGTAGGATAAAAATGTATACTACACGACGTGTGAAACTAGTGGAGCAGAACCTGCTTATCATTCAAGAGCACCTGGAATCATTTTTTTTTTTGGTTGGGTTGGTCTTCGTGTCTCTACTTTCCTGAGTAGTGTTTTGAAGCCTTGTTGTCTGTTCGCCGTTTTTTCTTTTTGGCTATGGTATTGTCTTGTTTTCTGTGACATATATGTCTTTTTAAATCCCATTGGTATATTCTCTCTTTATCGCAGTAAATTTAAATAATTTGTGATTTATGACGGTGGCATATCCATTAACAGGGAAATAATACGAAACGAACCACTAGAATGTATTCATTATGTGTGAAAATATCTGACTACTAATCTTACCTGGTTCATACGTATGTAATGAGCACGATAGTCGATTCTGAAAGTTAAAAAAAAAACATTACTTTGATAAATTTGTTCTGCTGAGAGAAAAAAATAGAATTAGTAAAGAACGTGATCTTAATTTTGAAAATTACAATTTCATAAGATCTGTGAAAATGTAACAGACTTTTTTTCTGATTTTGCAGTGAAAATCTTTTGGTCCACTTTCTTGAGTTTCAATTATTCTTTGTTTATTCAAAACTATATAATCAATTATCAAATCAATATCTTCAAGCATGACGAAAAAAGTGCGGAAAACTGATTATTTGAGTGAATTTTCTAAGTCCAAGGACCATAACTCACACAAAATCATCAGACCGGAACAAAATTCGAACTTGATCTGTAACTTGTCATGATAAAACGATATACCAAATATCAAATCAATATCTTAAAGCACGAAGAAAAAAAGTGTGGAAAACTGATTTGCCGAACTGACGGATGGACAGACAAACAGACACACAGACAGACGAACGGAGTGCAAACCTAAAGTCCCCTCGACTTCGTCGGTAGGGGACTAATAAGATACAGACACTGACTCACTTTATATTTCTTTGATTGAACTGAGTATGATCTGCTATCTATATTCAAAACAAACCGATTCATATTTCATCAGGAAATATACCCAGTAATGTCGTCTCTTATTCCGACAAAAATATTCTAAATCAATCATTCGGAAAACTACTCGTTTTTTGGGCTAGAACAAGGACTTAATTATTCAAAATTTATCTGATAGGGTTTACATAATGTAAAGTTGTAATGTTGTTAAACGAATGAACCGCAAATTATCAGAGCTTCATACCTATTGAACTATGTCAATCATGATAAAGTAATAGTATAAATATAAGCATAAAATAAGGGTTGGGCACCTGGTATTATAACTACTAATCCCTACCATTAATAGATATAAGTACGGTACCCCCTCCCCCAGTCATTTTAGAATCCTTTAGACTTACTTTGGGGGATCACGTGGTTCGCAGCAATATATGCATATGAAGGCCTTTCTATTCAATAGAGTAACCTAGTACTCATTTGGGTGTAGACGACACCTGGTCTTTCAGTGCACTCGAGGCGATATTTTCTCATGTACAAACAGAAATTGACACAATTGAATGGTGTCGGGATTTTAGTTTAAAATCAACAATTCTAGAGGAAACAGTATAGATAAAGAAAATCTTGAAAGAAAACAATGAACAATATTTGTAAACTTAAGGAAACACGTGTTGTTTGAACGGAAATCATATGATATGTTTTTAAACGTAATCAGTTTTTTTTTTAAATCATACAAACTTTAAAAATACCAACACTTAAAATATGCAAGTATAAAAACCAGTTTTGTAAAATTTGTTTTTTTGTTTCATCAAGATAACGAATCCACAATAAACGTTAAATATCTGTTCAATTTGGTATGTTTTTTACCATTCAAATTAAAATCTAAAAGTGCATTTTAAATGGTTCATCAATTCATGACCAAAAATACATGTGCTTGGATAATTTCAAGACACGCCCGTATGATTTGAGCAAAAAGCTTTGCCTTGTGTCGATCATGTTACATGTTTGCATTGATTGAAGAACACAATTGCGAGGTTATATTAACAAACTGCAGACTATAAAGATTTATATGTCGATAGTGAATGTAAAACTTGTGGAACATTAAAATGTTATTCTGGTCCATATTCATAATTAGTTTGTCCAAGAATACAAATAAAAATCAAATCGAAACTACATGGGCAATTGAATAAATGTGGGGTCATTCAATTAATTCAATTATGTGATAGAACCAATTTCCACTTAAATCACTTCATAAGAGGATTATTTTCTTAAAATGTTTGTATCATTCATTAACTAACTTTCACAATAACAACTTCATGTATATAAAGATAAGAAGATGTGGTATGATTGAAAATGAGACAACTCTCCACCACAGACAAACTGACATAGAAGTTAACAACTATACGCCACCGTACGTCGTGTTTACTTTGATTAATTTTAGAATGTTTATTTCTAAAAATTTGTTCTAATGCTGGAAGGGTACACCACATGTCACAAGTGAGGGGAGGGTTGATCGCCTTCAAACATGTTTAACCCTGCCACGTACATTTTTGTTTGTATTTACATGTATGTGTCTGTCCCTAGCCAGGTGTCTGTTGTCAAGTGGTTGGCCATGTCATTGGTTGTCGTCTGTCATAATTGATTTGCATTTAATTTTGCCAGCTTAAATCGGGACGTAAATTTTCTCTTTAAATTGTTTCACAATTTTTTTAAGGTGATTTGAATTTCTTACATCCTTGTCCTTTGGTCCATTTTGGATAGTTGTCTCATTGGCAATGAAACAATCTGCTTATTTTCATATTCTAATAAATAGCATCCTTGCCGAGAAAATGACAAAAATTGTATTATTTCACTATACATAGATTACATTACTGTGCTCTTTTATTGCTTATGCTTTCATGTATAACTTGCTTTGTACTGTTTGTGTTGTGCGTACTTTTATGTATGCTTTCTCTAATTTAAGTTTGTTTGAATGATTGTGTTTTTATTTTTTTGAATATTTTTGTATGTATTCGGTCAAAAGCTCTCTAGAGCTGTGTTTTTATGTTTTTGAATATTTTTGTATGTATTCGGTCAAAAGCTCTCTAGATCTGTGTTTTGTAGTTTATAACTATACCGAATCTAAATAAAGTTTTCGTATTCGTATTGAAGAGTTCCATTTGCAAGGGTGATAACATGTTGTCACCACTTTTCTCACTGTAAGCTTTAAAATGTCAGTCGGGTCAGTAAGGAACAAATGAATAGGCGGTTAGTTATTCGACATTGGATAAAAATATTGGGTTTCATACAAGAGCATATTGATTATTAGAAATTCATTACTTTTCAACATAACACACCAAAAAGTAATAAACGACATGATGCGGTTTAATTTGTAGAAGTAATAAACATCTATTCTTCTCAGTGAATGACTTGGGGGAACTTTTTGTGTAAAAACACAAATACTTTCAACCACCAAGCATTATTGAGTTTTTAGATATACGATATTAAAGTTTGTTATATCAAAATTAAAAAAATATATATCATCATTTCAGTAATAATGTTTAAAAATAAAATTTAATTTCGAAAATTACAATTTTATAAGATCTATGAAAATGTAACTGACTTTTTTTTTCTAATTTTGCAGTGAAAATATTTTAGTCCACTTTCTTAAGTTCAAATCATTCTTTGTTTTTTTTTTCTATTTTTTGTATATAATAGACATACTATCGGTTCCCGAAATGTCTGTGACAAGTTCCCATTAAGGAAAATAGCGCGGTTTATATATGGTCCGCTCCAACCTTAAAGATTGATTGATTGATTGATTGATTGTGTTTAACGTCACTTTCAGCACTATAGGCTATAATGTGGTGGCCAGTTTTTTTTTATGTTAGAAAGTGGAAAGAAGCCGGTCCCAGCTTAAAAATATGTACAACTAAGTTAATACACAAGATATAGACACTGACTCACTTTATATTTCTTTGATTGAACTGAGTATGATCTGCTTTCTATATTCAAAACAAACCAATTCATATTTCATTAGGAAATATACCCAGTGGTTTACGGTCTCTTATTCCGACATTTTTTTCTAAAGCAATCACTCGGAAAACTACAACTTTCTGGATCGAACAAGGACTAATTATTCAAAATATATCTGATAAGTATTAAAAAGAAGATGTGGTATGATTGCCAATGAGACAACTCTCCACAAGAGACTGATAAGGTTTACATTATGTTAATTTTTAATGTTGTTAAACGAATCAATCGCAGCTTATCACCAAGATAAAGTAATATGATAAATACTCAGCTCCAATATTTTCTAATCGTGGCAAAAACATTTAGATTTAAAATACTGGTAAATGATAAGGATTGGGCCCCTGGTATAGGAACTACTCTCCCTTACTATTAATAGATCCGAGTAAACCCACCCCCTCCCTTTTTCCCCAGTCCTCCCGGAATCCTTTTGAGTTACTTTAGGGTAATCACGTGGTTCGTAGCAATGGCACAAGAAGGCGAAGAAAATTAGGTCTTTCTTAGTAACCTACTACTCATTTGGGTGTAGACGACACATGTTCTTTCAGTACACTCGAGGCGATATTTATCAAGTACAGAAAATGACACAATTGAATGGAGTCGGGATTTTAGTTTAAAATCAACAATTCTAGAGGAAACAGTATAAATAAAGAAAACCTTGAACATGTTGAAAGGAATACAATGAAAAATATTTGTACACTTAAGGAAAACATAAGTTGTTTGTACGGAAATCATATGATATGTTTTTAAACGTAATCAGTTATGAGGAACACAATTATGAGATAATATCAACAAGCTACAGGTGAAAAACACAATTGTGAGGTAATGTCAACAAGCTACAGATTGACACTAGGCTCTACTTTTTGGTTATGACGACCACAACATTTTTCCTACAAAAATTGCTCTCTTTGAAGAGGTACACACCAAACTCGATGTAAGCACGCGTTTTCAGATTTGGCTAGTAGGCTATGTTAAGATGTATATTTGTCGTAAAGATATCAATTCTTCTTAATATTTTTTGCTGAATTAATCCATCACACATTTTTGCGCTTATAGTGGATCATAGTGGTGTGGTAAATATTAATGAGCCATACAGCTTGCATTTTGTAAAGGAATTGTGTGAGATGTATGTATATCATTATATCAAAAAATAAGTTTATAATAATTAATGATGATGAACGGAATCAAAAGATACAATATACTAAATCAGCAGTTATGCTGAACAGACCAAGTTGTAGAGAAAACCTTCTTGATCAATTTATCAAGAAAAGGTTGTTCATAAAAAAAAATAGAAATTGTTTTCGGTTTCATGGGAATTATCTCCACTTTACAGGAATTTTATTTGAACTAACACATTTAAAACAAGGATTGAGTGGCACGTGATGCTATTACAAAGAATCCCAAACAAAATTTACATCATTTGAAATCAAATTGATTTAAATAAAAGTGTGGGTCATAATGTTTCCAAAATAAATGGTTACTATGTTCCTTTCTTAAAAGAATTATGTCTGAGAGTCTTTTTAAGAGGAAATTTAATAAAAATCAGTATCACATCATTTTAAGATTGACTAGACGCTTGCAGCAGATAAAAGACTGATTTGTGATGATAATGGATTTGTCCAAGAACAGTATATAATTTCGGTATTGTGTCTAATAAGATAAAATATTTGAAAATATCTGTGTGCTAGACAAACAAAATCATATTCATTTTCAATAACATTCATTTTAAAACAAAAACAAAAATCAATACAAAATGTTTTCATTCTACTATAAACAAAAAGTTTAATATTGTATTCTTCAACACTTATTGGCCAATTTTTAATATATTGATTTTAAATACGAGTTTGTTTTAGATTAGTTGTAATATTTCAATATTTTATGTTTCCCTTTTCATGCAACATAATACGACCATAATTACCATAAAAAGACAATAATTATTCTGGAGGACTGTTTAAGAGAATTGAACACAAAGATAATATGGCTCGATATCCTTGCTGAGCTAATTAGGTTTTTCATTTTTGGATAAACTGGTGCAATTAAAGTGAAACTAATTCTTTTTCCGGAATTAGCCCTAATCGTTTCAACTGTTTCCATTCGTAATTTGTGGCGGCATTCAATCTGCTGTGTTTTTCAATATTTTTTTTCCAGGTCAGCAGATTTGATGCTACAGAGTCATATAAATGCTTATATATAAGTTAAGTGTGATATAGATGTAGAGCCATTGACATTTAATATAGAAGAATTAATATTGTGTTTCAGTGACCTATAATAATTTATACTGTAGATTTAAAAAGATATCCTTACATTCGTAAATTTAATCGACATTTTAACGGCAATAATCTTTTGCTATTTAACTTTAATAGTTGTCTCATCTCGCTAGAGACTTTGTCTTTAAAAACTAGAATTAGTTCTGCCAATGCCAGAATTGCAGGATACGATTATTCCATCGCACCGGTGGCGCTAGATTTAGAGTACAACGATGCGTCTTCTCAGAAATCTTTTGTCCTGTTTATGCTTGACAAGATGACCTAGTAACGGTTGTTACCAATGCATTGAACATTTCAAATTAAACAAATCCATTATAACATATTCATTTCTTTGTGCCAATTTCTTTGGACAAAAACAAAACTGCGAAAACTTTGAATACAAGAAAAGTAATGTCAGCATGATGTTGCTTTGGTAAAACGCTAAAATTAGAAAAATAATTTATTTAAGGACAATGACGTCTATAATGAGTCGACGGGCGATTGCGGTCACTTTCACTAATTTTAAGATCTAACTTTCTTTACTGTTTACAACTCTTCTCTTACTATCTGCTATGGTTTATGTAAAATTATAAATTGTAGCTCTTTACAATTTCTCTCTTTCTGCTATTATAGTTTCAGAAGAAATCATATAAAAAAGGTAAAACTCGTCATTCAAGAAGAACTATAACAGCAAAAGTCTATTTCCGATGATGATATATTTTTAGAATTTTATTTACTGGTCAGTTTTACTTTTAAAAGTTTCCAAATAATAATAATAAAATGCTTCGCTGGGGCGCAGCTTGATACGACCGCAGAGGTCGAACCCTGAACAGTTGGGGCAAGTATGGACACAACATTCAAGCTTGATACAGCTCTGAATTTGGATTGTTATTAAATATTTGACTAAGCATAGGTTTCTGACACAGAAAGAATGTGGTCTAAGAACTTGAATTTTTTTAATTTACCTATTATGGTCCAATGTCCAAAATCAAAATACATGGTTAGATTCAGCATATCAAAGAACCCCATATTTTCAATTTTTGTTGAAATCAAACAAAGTTTAATTTTGGACCCCAACTTGGACAAACTTGAAAACTGGGCCCATAATCAAAAATCTAAACACATGTTTAGATTCAGCATATCAAAGAACCCCAATAATTCAATTTTTGCTAAAATCAAACTAAGTTTAATTTTGGACCCTTTGGACCTCAATGAAGACCAATTTTAAAAAATGGGACCCAAATTAAAAATCTAAAAACACGGTTAGATTTGGCATATCAAAGAACCCCAATAATTCAATTTTTGATGAAATCAAACAAAGTTTAATTTTAGACCCTTTTGACCTCAATATGAACCAATTTGATAGCGGGGCCCACAAATAAAAAATCTAAATACATGGTTAGATTCAGCATATCAAAGAACCTCATATATTCAATTTTTGTTGAAATCAAACAAAGTTTAATTTTGGACCCCAATTTGGACCAACTTGAAAACTGGGCCCATAATCAAAAATCTAAAAACATGTTTAGATTCAGCATATCAAAGAACCCCATATATTCAATTTTTGTTGAAATCAAACAAAGTTTAAATACTGGACCCTATCTTGGACCAACTTGAAAACTGGGCCCATAATCAAAAATCTAAACACATGTTTAGATTTAGCATATCAAAGAACCCCAAGAATTCAATTTTTGTTAAAATCAAACTAAGTTTAATTTTGGACCCTTTGGACCTCAATGAAGACCAATTTTAAAAAATGGGACCCAAATTAAAAATCTAAAAACACGGTTAGATTTGGCATATCAAAGAACCCCAATAATTCAATTTTTGATGAAATCAAACAAAGTTTAATTTTAGACCCTTTTGACCTCAATATGAACCAATTTGAAAGCAGGGCCCACAAAGACTATGTTTAGATTTAGCATATCAAAGAACCCCAATAATTCAATTTTTGCTAAAATCAAACTAAGTTTAATTTTGAACCCTTTGGACCTTAATGTAGACCAATTTAAAAAACGGGACTTAAAATTAAAAATCTAAATACACAGTTAGATTTGGAATATCAAAGAACCCCAATAATTCAATTTTTGATGAAATCAAACAAAGTTTAATTTTGGACCCTTTTGACCTCAATATGAACCAATTTGATAGCGGGAAACACAAATAAAAAATCTAAATTCATGGTTAGATTCAGCATATCAAAGAACCCCATATATTCAATTTTTGTTGAAATCAAAAAAAGTTTAATTTTGGACCCCAACTTGGACCAACTTGAAAACTGGGCCCATAATCAAAAATCTAAACACATGTTTAGATTTAGCATATCAAAGAACCTTAAGAATTCAATTTTTGTTAAAATCAAACTAAGTTTAATTTTGGACCCTTTGGACCTCAATGAAGACCAATTTTAAAAAATGGGACCCAAATTAAAAATCTAAAAACACGGTTAGATTTGGCATATCAAAGAACCCCAATAATTCAATTTTTGATGAAATCAAACAAAGTTTAATTTTAGACCCTTTTGACCTCAATATGAACCAATTTGATAGCGGGGCCCACAAATAAAAAATCTAAATACATGGTTAGATTCAGCATATCAAAGAACCTCATATATTCAATTTTTGTTGAAATCAAACAAAGTTTAATTTTGGACCCCAATTTGGACCAACTTGAAAACTGGGCCCATAATCAAAAATCTAAAAACATGTTTAGATTCAGCATATCAAAGAACCCCATATATTCAATTTTTGTTGAAATCAAACAAAGTTTAAATACTGGACCCTATCTTGGACCAACTTGAAAACTGGGCCCATAATCAAAAATCTAAACACATGTTTAGATTTAGCATATCAAAGAACCCCAAGAATTCAATTTTTGTTAAAATCAAACTAAGTTTAATTTTGGACCCTTTGGACCTCAATGAAGACCAATTTTAAAAAATGGGACCCAAATTAAAAATCTAAAAACACGGTTAGATTTGGCATATCAAAGAACCCCAATAATTCAATTTTTGATGAAATCAAACAAAGTTTAATTTTAGACCCTTTTGACCTCAATATGAACCAATTTGAAAGCAGGGCCCACAAAGACTATGTTTAGATTCAGCATATCAAAGAACCCCAATAATTCAATTTTTGCTAAAATCAAACTAAGTTTAATTTTGGACCCTTTGGACCTTAATGTAGACCAATTTAAAAAACGGGACTTAAAATTAAAAATCTAAATACACAGTTAGATTTGGAATATCAAAGAACCCCAATAATTCAATTTTTGATGAAATCAAACAAAGTTTAATTTTGGACCCTTTTGACCTCAATATGAACCAATTTGATAGCGGGAAACACAAATAAAAAATCTAAATTCATGGTTAGATTCAGCATATCAAAGAACCCCATATATTCAATTTTTGTTGAAATCAAAAAAAGTTTAATTTTGGACCCCAACTTGGACCAACTTGAAAACTGGGCCCATAATCAAAAATCTAAACACATGTTTAGATTTAGCATATCAAAGAACCTTAAGAATTCAATTTTTGTTAAAATCAAACTAAGTTTAATTTTGGACCCTTTGGACCTCAATGAAGACCAATTTTAAAAAATGGGACCCAAATTAAAAATCTAAAAACACGGTTAGATTTGGCATATCAAAGAACCCCAATAATTCAATTTTTGATGAAATCAAACAAAGTTTAATTTTAGACCCTTTTGACCTCAATATGAACCAATTTGATAGCGGGGCCCACAAATAAAAAATCTAAATACATGGTTAGATTCAGCATATCAAAGAACCTCATATATTCAATTTTTGTTGAAATCAAACAAAGTTTAATTTTGGACCCCAATTTGGACCAACTTGAAAACTGGGCCCATAATCAAAAATCTAAAAACATGTTTAGATTCAGCATATCAAAGAACCCCATATATTCAATTTTTGTTGAAATCAAACAAAGTTTAAATACTGGACCCTATCTTGGACCAACTTGAAAACTGGGCCCATAATCAAAAATCTAAACACATATTTAGATTCAGCATATCAAAGAACCCCAAGAATTCAATTTTTGTTAAAATCAAACTAAGTTTAATTTTGGACCCTTTGGACCTTAATGTAGACCAATTTAAAAAACAGGACCCAAAATTAAAAATCTAAATAAACGGTTAGATTTGGAATATCAAAGAACCCCAATAATTCAATTTTAGATGAAATCAAACAAAGTTTAATTTTGGACCCTTTTGACCTCAATATGAACCAATTTGATAACGGGGTCCACAAATAAAAAATCTAAATACATGGTTAGATTCAGCATATCAAAGAACCCCATATATTCAATTTTTGTTGAAATCAAACAAAGTTTAATTTTGAACCCCAATTTGGACCAACTTGAAAACTGGGCCAAAAATCAAAAATCTAAATACATGTTTAGATTCAGCATATCAAAGAACCTCATGTATTCAATTTTTGCTAAAATCAAACAAAGTTTAATTTTGGACCCTTTGGACCTTAATGTAGACCAATTTGAAAACTGGACCCAAAATTAAAAATCTAAATACACTGTTAGATTCGGCATAACAAATAAATAAATGTGATCAAAGATTTTACAAATCTAATGCGCCATACTGTGCAATTAAAGATTACTTCTTGAAATTTTTCAATATTTGAAATTTGAAAAAAAAAAATATTTGAAGAATAATTCTTTTTAATTTCTGAAATCTGAAATGAGAAAAAATTGAACCCCCACAATTTCTTTTTATCCCCCCCCCCTTTTTTCCCCAAAAAAATTCTTTCCCTCAAGATATGGTCATAATCTCAATTCAAATTTCCAATGGAGTTGGCAACCATAATTACCCATTTAAATTTACCATAGTGCTAACTTAATCTATTTTATAATAGAATTAAAAATATAGTGTCAAATCTTTCATATGGATTTTTTTGTAAAAAAAAAAGATGCAACATTTGCAGATATTTTTACTGGTCTTCCTTTATAAATATGTATTTCTTTAAACATAATTTAAAAGCAGTGTAAGGGAAGTAACCAAAACGTTGTATTTGGATTACCTCCCTTACACTGTTTTAAATTATCTTTATTGTTCATTAACCATTACTTTATACATAATTTAAAAGCAGTGTAAGGGAGATAATTTCAATGATGTATTTGATTTATCTCCCTTACACTGCTTTAAATTATGTTTTGTACTAAAGTATTTGTCCATTAACCAGGACAACCTTGTTTTTCCCCCTTTTTTGCCCCTAATTCCTAAACGGTTTGAGCCATAACCCCCCAAAGCAAATCCTAACCATCCCTTTGTGGTATGGAAACTTGTAGTATAATTTCAGAGAGATCCATACACCGTTCCACAGTTATTGTCTGGAAACTAGAAAATGCTTATTTTTGGCCCCTTTTTGGCCCCTAATTCCTTAACTGTTGGTACCATAACCCCCAAAATCAATCCCAACCTTCCTTTTGTGGTATTTAACCTTATGGTCAAATTTCAAAAAAATCCATTCACTTAAACTAAAGTTAGAGTGCGAAAACCAATGTGTCTTCGGACGACGACGCCGGACGACGACGACGACGACGACGACGACGACGTCGCCAACGTCATACCAATATACGACCACAAAATTTTTTTGCGGTCGTATAAAAACTGCGAAATTTATTAAAAATGGACATCTAAGTGGTAAAAAGGTCCAAAATGGGTGATCTGAATATTTTGAAAAAATGCAAGGTAGGAAGACCTGTTGATTATTTTTAACTAGTAAGTTTTGCTCTAACTGCATACACTTTGGCGATTAAAACAAATAAGAACTGGGTTTTTTACACCTAGATTCACCAATATTAATTCATTTGGTAACATTTGGCCCAGTAGTTTCCAACATAATTTGTTTTTGACGTTACGGATGCTAAGTGATATAACTCACGCGATCCATCGTTCCAGGTGAGCTGAGAATGATACCTGTTCATATATATTTTGCTGCGTCAAATAAAGCAGAAGCTGATGCTGTATGAATATATTTTTGAAATCCCCCAAAATAGCCACCTCATCCCCCTTTTCGCTAAAACAATATCATGGTTGTGCATTTTTTTATCAAAGCATTGCTACAAAGAAATCCGATGTCAGCTACGGATGACATGTTTACCTACGCATAATCAAGAAGTGACTGAAAAGAAATAAAATATCTAGAGTTCACCACGAATTAGCTTTGTTGTCAAAGCAACGAGACCCAGGATATTAAAGCCACATCTAATTTTTTGCCAACTTTATTTGCGCAAAACATTTTTTTTTGTAATTTGTGTATCAGAAAATGTTTTATTACCTGCATAGGGTTAGACTTTTTTCATAGTAAAAAAAAATTATCTGACGTAACTAATTTTTCTTTTAATTATCATCTGTATGAAATTATTTACTATCAACAAATTCAGTATAAAAAAAAACTTGTCCAAACTTGGCAACTTTCACCGCAACCCCTCCTCCCCCCCCCCCCCCCCCCCCCCCAAACAATATTGTTGTCATTCTTTTCTAAAGAACTACAATGCTACAAACGATTCCGATTTCAGCTGCAGAGGACACATATTTCTTACGAGCAGAAACGAGATTGAAATTTATTTGGTTCAAGTAAAAGTACAGAGAGTACCGATCAAAATTATCAGAAAAACAATATCCACGATAAGTCAGCATCTGATTTATTACTTAAAACTTTATACATAAACTTTGCTTGTAGTTTGTGTTTCTGAAAAGAATTTTTTGAATAGGGCGAGATTTATTTTTGAATATGTATTGTACCTCCTACCCCTACAGATAACTTTTATTTGTAAGCTCACCATTTTTTATGCAAAACATTGCATATTTTGAAGTTCCGAGTCACATATACGATCAAATACCCTGGTATGTATGATGAGTTTATTCAGACAAACAGATTTGAAGGATAAATATTAAAAAAAGAAGTATAAGTTTACTGGCCAATTAAAGTACTACCCGTCACAGACTAAAAGACGTGGATGTCAGTTCTACTTTTAATAATCAGAAGCTTAGGGTGCTTTTGTATAATGAGTGATAACATGGCATATCCCTTTTCAACTGATGTTTTCAGTTTTTTTATGTTGTACTATTACACTATTGTCCCAGGTTAGTGTTGGGATTATGCCCTAACAAACATATTTAACCGCGCAACATTCTGTATGTGCCTTTTCCAATTCAGAGCTTGTAATTCAGTGGTTGTCATTGGTTGTTGTCTATTATCATAAATGTTGGTTTTCTCGTTTGAATTTTGTTACATTTCGTCATATCGGGGCATAAATTTGACTATACGGTATGGGTTTTTGCTCTTTGTTGAAGGCTGTATGGAGACATATAGTTGTTTACAACTAGGTCATTTGGTTTCTTGTAGATAGTTGTCTCATTGCAGTTATGCCACATCTTCTTTTATATAGGTCTCGGATATAGGTGCACAGAACCAGGACATGTTTTCTCATCACCAGGACATCATCAGGACCATTTCTTTCTACGAATTTGCACGACTTTTGCAATCAAAAATCGTTTTAATATACCACGCGAGGTATAAGTGAAAAATTTCGCAACAGGATGGTCGTTTTATTGACGCTTTGATACAATGTAAACAAACCCACCAGCACAGAATCAGGACCCACCAAAAACCGGTCAGTAACATATCGCCAACACAGAACATTCTCTCCCATCGTGAGTTTATATGTTCGATGTTCCAGACATCTGTTCAAAGTTTTAATATCGATTTGTGAATAGTTTAACTGGTAGACTACATAACATTGATTTGTGTTTTACAGTTAAAATGATTGTCGATCGTTTATATGAAATATTAATTCAATGTTTATGATAAATTAGTCGTCACACATTCAACTAAGTTCTCTAAATTAAATAATTATTATACTGAAAGCTAAAATTAGGTCGTTAGTTTTATCTTTTGAATTGTTTTACATTTTATTATCCCGGTGCCTTGTATAGACTACTATAAGGTCTGGATTTTGCAAAAAAAAAATAAACAAGAAATGATTGTAACAGGATGCTGTTACGAAGTCTCCCAAACGAAGCTCCCATAATTCGTAATTCCCAGGGTCGCCTGACATTGGGCAACGTCCAGTGAAAATTGGTTTGGTCCAGTAAAGTTATATGCATTAGTGATGCCTGGGGACTAACCTTGTATATCATTCAAATCATCTTGGCATGACAAACTAGAATATATATGGTTTAGGGGTGGGGATCTCAACCATTTACAAGATACTAGAATATTGGGGGTGGGGAGGAACCCCTGGGGACTGGCCCTATACGTCATTCAAATGTTCATTACATGACGAACAGGAATATATATGGTTTAGGGGTGGCGATCTCAACCATTTACAAGATATTAGAACATTGGGGGTGGGGGGAACCCCTGGGGACTGACCGTATATGTCATTCAAATGTTCGAGACATGACAAATAGGAATATATATGGTTTAGGGGTGGGGATCTCAACCATTTACAAGATATTAGAACTTTCTCAAATGGCAGGGGGTCAGGATGACCCCTGGGGACTAACCCTGTCTATCATTCAAACCATCTTTGCATGACAAACCAGAATATATATGGTTTAGGGGTGGGGATCTTGACCACTTAGAAGATATTAGAACTTTCTTAAATGGCAGGGGGTGGGGGTGACCCCTGGAGTCTAACCCTTATTTCATTTGATGTGCTTTATCATGACAAACCAGAATATATATGGTTTAGGGGTGGGGATCTCGACCATTTACAAGATATTAGAACTTTCTCAAATGGCAAGGGGTTGGGGTGACCGTTTGGGACTAACCCTGTATAACATTTGATGTGCTTTATCATGACAAACCAGAATATATATGGTTTAGGGGTGGGGATCTCGACCATTTACAAGATATTAGAACTTTCTCAAATGGCAGGGGGTCGGGATGACCCCTGGGGACTTAACCTGTATATCATTCAAACCATCTCAGCATGACAAACCAGAATATATATGGTTTAGGGGTGGGGATCTTGACCACTTAGAAGATATTAGAACTTTCTTAAATGGCAGGGGGTGGGGGTGACCCCTGGAGACTAACCCTGTATTTCATTTGATGTGCTTTATCATGACAAACAAGAATATATATGGTTTAGGGGTGGGGATCTCGACCATTTACAAGATATTAGAACTTTCTCAAATGGCAAGGAGTGGGGGTGACTGCTGGAGACTAACCCTGTATAACATTTGATGTGCTTTATCATGACAAACCAGAATATATATGGTTTAGGGGTGGGGATCTCAACCATTTACAAGATATTAGAACTTTCTTAAATGGCAGGGGGTGGGGGTGACCCCTGGAGACTAACCCTGTATTTCATTTGATGTGCTTTATCATGACAAACCAGAATATATATGGTTTAGGGGTGGGGATCTTGACCACTTAGAAGATATTAGAACTTTCTTAAATGGCAGGGGGTGGGGGTGACCCCTGGAGACTAACCCTGTATTTCATTTGATGTGCTTTATCATGACAAACCAGAATATATATGGTTTAGGGGTGGGGATCTCGACCATTTACAAGATATTAGAACTTTCTCAAATGGCAAGGGGTGGGGGTGACCGCTGGGGACTAACCCTGTATAACATTTGATGTGCTTTATCATGACAAACCAGAATATATATGGTTTAGGGGTGGGGATCTCAACCATTTACAAGATATTAGAACTTTCTTAAATGGCAGGGGGTGGGGTGACCCCTGGAGACTAACCCTGTATTTCATTTGATGTGCTTTATCATGACAAACCAGAATATATATGGTTTAGGGGTGGGGATCTCGACCATTTACAAGATATTAGAACTTTCTAAAATGGCAGGGGGTCAGGATGACCCCTGGGGACTTACCCTGTATATCATTCAAACCATCTTAGCATGACAAACCAGAATATATATGGTTTAGGGGTGGGGATCTTGACAACTTAGAAGATATTAGAACTTTCTTAAATGGCAGGGGGTGGGGGTGACCCCTGGGGACTAACCCTGTATTACATTTGATGTGCTTTATCATGACAAACCAGAATATATATGGTTTAGGGGTGGGGATCTCGACCATTTACAAGATATTAGAACTTTCTCAAATGACAGGGGGTGGGGATGACCCCTGGGGACTAACCCTGTATATCATTCAAACCATCTTAGCATGACAAACCAGAATATATATGGTTTAGGGGTGGGGATCTTGACCACTTACAAGGTATTAGAACTTTCTTAAATGGCAGGGGGTGGGGGTGACCCCTGGGGACTAACCCTGTATTTCATTTAATGGGCTTTATCATTTAGAACATTTTCAATTAAAAAGTTTGTGTCTATCACGAACGGTTTTCAATTTATAATCATTTGAAAATTTTAAAAAATAAAATCCCATAGGGTTCTATAGTAAAACCCTCTTTTCTTTTTGCCCCTCAAAGTACCCCTTTATAAACCCCATTGCAAAAACAAAACCCTGATTGCACCACTAGACATGTTAGTCTAACATATTGTGAAACCCTAAGTTAATCCGACAAGCGGTTTTGGAGAACAGGTGCGGACAAGTTCAAATTTAAAAGCGGCGGAAGAAGAAGAAGAAGAAGAAGAAGAAGAAGAAGAAGAATAATAATAAGAACTGAGCAAAAACAATAAGTCTTCCCAAACTTCGTTTGGGAGACTTAATAAAATAAGGCCGCATGGTGACTTGTATTTATTACATCCTTGTCCTTTGGTTTTTAGTTGATAGTTGTCTCATTGGCAACGATACCACAACGATCCTTATTTTAAAATCATAATGAATAGCGTAGTTGCAGGAAATGCCAAGCACTGAAGAGTTCCAATTGCCGCGCGAAGGGCGATAAGATATTATCAACAGTTTTCTCACTATAAGCTTTGAAAAAGTCAGTCAGATCAATAACTAACGAGTGCGTAGAAGGAAGGAATCAGAGATTGAATAGCAATTGTGGTTTATCTAGTTTCGTCAAATTTCTTCAATATATAAGTCAGAGCATACTAATATTAAAAGAAATTCATAACTTTTCAACATTTCACAACAACAAATAATATAGCTCAAAGCGGTTTCAGAAATAATTAAAATCTATCCTTCTGAACGTATCTTGTAGGAGTTTTAAGTATAAAAAAGCAAAGATACTTTCAACCATTAACTTTTATTGAGTTTTTAGACATTAAAGTAATATGAAACGAGTTTCTTGTAATTATAATGTTATCGAAATTATTGAACCAATGCATCCATATACATGTATACCAAACTAAGTCCTGTATGCACGTTTTTTACATTTATTACGAATCTATAATGTATTATTGACAAATAACATTTCGTTCAAGATCTGTTGATCGCAAGCTAAATTAATTAACTTTCGAGTTTGTTGCCGAAGTTTACCTGATCGTAACATTGATAAACAATCAATACAGAGCATGTGGAGCACGTGAAAAATAAGTGAATTATTAGAGCCATGATATTATTTTTTTTATATTTTCGATGCGTTCCCATTTGTTTATTAAATTAGGAACCAGTTATTACGTTTTACCTTCAAGTCCACGTTTGTTTACATTCTTTCAGTTCTAACGAGAGGTCTCGTAATTAATGTCACTGCATACGGAAAAATATCGGCGAATTAGTGTACGGGAAGACAAATATTCAATAGTAGTACATTTATGAAGATTTTGATAAGACAAAGGTTTTTCTTTTACAAGAAAGTTCACATACACTTATTTTTATTTTATAGTACGTTGTACTGGAACTTAGCCATTCAAGTTTATAAACATATTTAACTTTATTTTTAATTTGAAGTTTCATAAGACTTTAAATATATTAGTTTGTGATATTAAAATGGAAAAAAAATCATTTCAGTAATGTCGTTTGTTGTATTTTGTTTGTAGACTTCCGTCAATGTAATAGATAACAATGGAAGTCCATTAATATTCTACAAAAAAATTAGGTGATTGCAGATTAAAGATATGTGGTAAAATCGGCTCTACCTGGTTTGGATTACTGCAACATTTTTCCTACAAAAATTGCTCTCTTAAATGGGTAGACATCAAACTCGATGATTTCACACGTTTTCAGAATTGGCAAATGCACTATCTCATATATACATGTTACGATGTTTATTTGTCGATGCACACATCGTTTCTTTTGAAATTTTTTTTTAGTTCAATAAATGCGTCTCACATTTTTGCGTTAGTTGCTTATCAAATATTACACCGACCAGGATAATTGAGCTTGGATTTCCTTTTCTCATTTTATCACGGAATTGTTAGAGCTATCTATATATATCATATTCATATATCATTTTGAAAAGCTAAGTGTACTAATATAGAGTAGGTTCACTAATGCTGCCATAAATTAAAGAAAGATACCATGCATAAAATAAGCAGCAAATTCAAATTATTGGATTCAAATTATACAAGAAGTTAAGTATGTTTTATATATTTGAATGGCTATGTTTTAGTCTTAGATGCATGATTTTTTTTATTAGTTGTTAGTGGCTTTGAACTAGCTGTCAGTAACTGCGAGTACTCTCAAATCTGTACTTAGTGTCTTTTTGTTGTTTGGATGTACAAGTACCCGGCCACGTCCACTTGTGTTTGTAGTATTTGTATTTTTATCCTCTTTCAACTGATTTTTATAGTTCGTTCTTATGTTGTACTGTTACACCACTGTCCCAGGTTAGGGGGAGGGTTGGGATCCCGCTAGCATGTTTAACCCCGCCACATTCTGTATGTATGTGCCTGTCCCAAGTCAGGAGCCTGCAATTTAGTGGTTGTCGTTTGTTTATGTGTTACATATTTGTTTTTCGATAATTTTTTGTACATAAATTAGGCCGTTAGTTTTCTCGTTTGAATTGTTTTACATTGTCATTTCGGGGCCTTTTATAGCTGACTGTGCGGTATGGGCTTTGCTCATTGTTGAAGGCCGTACGGTGACCTATAGTTGTTAATTTCTGTGTCATTTGGTCTCTTGTGGAGAGTTGTCGCATTGGCATTCATACCACATCTTCTTTTTTTATAGCAATGCTTTTTCGTTACGTACAAACCTAGAAATATAAAAGCAAACCTTTTTTTCCCCCAAGATCAATTTATTCATAAAAAGTTGTATCTAATAGTATTTTTTATCTGTTTGTTATATAATCATACAAATACAAATTACAAACTTTATTTGAGCTAATTTATTTTTAACAAGTAATAACTGAAACAGGGTATTGTCTGAAGTCTCCCAAACAAAGATTTGTTACAACTCGGTAATCAAATTATTTGAAATCACATTGTTTCACAAAAAAGCTTGGGTCAAAATGTTACCTAAATTTATGTTTGATATAAAACCTTTCTTCAAAATTTGTAGGTCTTAGAGTCTTTCGGGCTAACAAAATCGGAATCCCATCCTATTGACATTCAAATGTTCCACGTTAAAGTTTAGGTCAAAGCAGTTTCCAAAATATATGATTGATATGAGCTACATAATGTATTTTAAAAGACTTTCAGGAAATTTACAAAATTTGGAATCCCAGCCTTTTTCAATTGTTCCATCTCAACGTTAAGGTTATTACAACCGAATCTAAGTAAAATATCGATCTATAGTAACTGGCGTCATATGAATATAACGAAATCAGAGATATATATTTCGTAACAACCACTTGCTAAATGCTTTTCTGAATTATAATCGTTCTGAGAGATTTTCAGGACACTTACTAAATTGAGAATTACATCCTTTGAATACTTATTATACATAAATGAATGGATGAATGCAATGTTATGCAAAAGCATAAACATGCTATATAGCAAAATGAACAGAAATACTATGACAATAGGAATATACAACAGAGAAAGTTCAATTGTATAATGCAATAGCAAATGTAAAGTTATGAAATTAGATGAAATCTAATATTCCATGCAGGTTTTGTATAATTTCATACTTTCATAGTGTAGTAAAAGATCTACAAGTTCATGGTAATAATTCGGATTAGTCCAGGAACAGTATTTAACTTCGGAAATGATAAACGATTTTTCCTTTTAATTTCACAGAAACGATAATATTCAACACTGGTACAGTAGCGTTACTGATTATAATATCAACGATCAATACAAAATGTTTTAATTCTACTACAAACACAAAGTTTGATATTAAATTATTCAGTTGTTGAACAATTCTTAAAGTACTGATGTCCTATATATATATATATTGAATTTTTAAAGTATCCAATGTTTGGGTTATTTGTAACGTTTCAATATTTTATGTTTTCTTGAGATGTACAAAGTTAGATGACCATCTATGAACAAGTTTTCCTTATATAAACCCGAGGGCACATTCATTTCGTATAACTGGAACTGAATCTGAAAAAAACCGGTCATGGTCTAAAACATACCCGACCATCATTAAAAGACAATTGTTCTTCTGGAATCACATAAAACTATTTAAGAAAGTTCATAAGAGACGATATGGATCGTGATCGTTGCTGAACTAAACGGCTAACGTTTTATTTAATTTTTTTTTTTTGGGGGGGGGGGGGGGGGAACGGGGGTATGCATAAACATGCCATTGTTGTGTTAAAATGTAACAAGATATATAAAAAAAAAATTATATGCAAAGAGATGTTCTATAATATGAATTCAACTTATTTTTTTTTGGTCATATACCTGTATTTTCTACGGGTCTAAAACCATTTGAAAATATTTACTTTGGGTTCATATCATTATTAATTTTACTTATATAATGATCAACTAACCAAATAATTTAATAATAGACGGTAGCATTAAATCTAACAGTATATTGCACAACACATCGACGAGGTGGACTTAATACTTTAAAGTCGGCATATATATGGTAGGAATTATGAAAACTAAGCAAGTGTCTCTTGTTTAAAGATTGAACGCAATTAAAGATAACCAAGTTGTCGAAATAAATAATAAGTATACTGAATATCGCGTATAGACCTAACTTCTGTCTAAATAAATAATTACATGTAGCATACTAAAAGTTTAGTTGAAAGCTTTACAAAATGTATGCAAGATACCCAAGATAATTTGATCATTGCACGTCAAGTGTATTTTGCAAATTTATGAGTTGATAATTATTTACGCAAACGTGACAATCTAAATCGGTCAAAAAGGAATGCTATTTCCTCCACCTTGACTTATTTAAAGTTTTAAAATTTAAAACTTCAATGTCACGGATATCGGTTATTTACAATAGAAGATAAAATAAGGTTATGTAGTTATCTAGGGTAGTCTATACTATTATGAGGAACGCCGTTCTTTACCATACCCCTCCCCTCCCCACCGCCGAAAAAAGTTAATAAAAAGTAAGATAACAAAAATACCGAACTCCAAGGAAAATTAAAATTGGAAGTCCCTTATATAATAATATATACCCTTACCAAAATTTGCTCAAATTATTCTAAAAGCGTACAAGACAAAAAGAAAATAAACAAGATATAAAAAATAGCCAAAAATTCATGAAGTCGATTAAAAAAACACACAAAAACCTACCTTAGAACTGCATGTTACCATGTTGTTTTTTTCTCCTGCGAGGCTTGAGAAAAAAATAATCCAAAGAAAATATCTCGGAAAGCACATATTTCATATTGTCTTCTTTTTGTGACTTCCAGAAAGAATAAAACTAAAGCACTATAATCAGAAAGTCTTCCCATAAATTGATTTTAAGATAATTTGCAAATCATTATCAACAGCGACATCACAGCAATAACTGTGTATTGATGTGACAAATGTCTAGGCGTTTATCTAAACAAGGTCATAATCCAGTACGCAACAGAAATCAAGTCACAGGTGTTTCGATAGTTGTTACAGAAAGGTATAAGACGATATCGTCGTATCTGATCAAATCAATATTTTCACATGGTTGACATGTTTCCTGTACAACAAAATTACAAGTGTTTGATAAGCCTACATTATTGAGACAAATATATATAATATCCTTTATATTTTAAATTTAGATGGAGACGAATGTGTTCATTTCATTTGGTGGAAGCACTATACATGTAATAAATACAGGAGGAAAATTGACCTAGGTGGAGCACAGGCACTTGACGTTCTATCGATAATAATAAAATATGGGCAATGGGAAGAAACTATTGTCAATGTATATAAATAAAATTAGTAAAGTGTTCCACGGAACCTTGTGTCTCGCCTGCGATTGCTGCTGTCAGTGTAAAAGTGTATAAGATAAGATATTTTTATTTCCAATTATGGGCCCCAAAGGGCATAAACATTACAACATCAATAATTTTTCATAATACAATACAAACAATGAGATAAAAAAAAAAAAAAAGTTAAACCAGAACTATTTAAGTTCTTAAAGAATACGTAGATAAAGAATCTATAGTATGTTGTTTTTTTTAATACTAATGCATTTTATTGCAAGTGTGGTTGATATAGATAACAAACAAGCAGCCCAAAAAGAAAAAAAGAAAAATAGATATCCACATATGTATAGTACACAAAAAGTTGGATCAATTAAATATATAATAATTAGCCAAAAAGAAAGTAGAAATTAAACATGTCCATGACTCATCCTGTGTCAGCAGCAAATAGGAAAGCATTATGGTTTCCTAAAGGCAGCTGACACCAGGGGGCGATACCTTATGGGCCATAGGCATGTAAAATGTGTGTAAATGTCTCTTTCCTACCTGTATCAAAAGCAAACAAGGAAGCATCATAGGTAACTTGAATGCAGTTGATACCAGGGGACGATGCCTCAAGGATATAAGAGAACATTTGAATAAATAATATATCTTAACAATTATTTTTTTTTTTAATCGGCTAGTATGTTTGTGATATTCAGATGAATATAATTTTCTATGTCCAATCAAATGTATATACACACATAGATTTCCTTTAACTAATCTTCACTAAGGAAGATGTTTGTATATAAAATTACATATTATTTTAAGTAACTCAACATTTTCTACACTAAATAACCAGATAATTTTGCTTTGACTGCTCATATGATTAAAATAAGAATTATATTGTGCAATACTAGCTAACATACAATTTCTATCATCCTCAAATTTGTTACAATCAAATAGAAAATGAGCCTCATCTTCGACAGTATTGGAAGAACATTTATTACATATTCTGTTAATTCGGGGAATACCCTGATATCTACCTAATTCTATTTGTAATCTATGAGAAGATACACGTAATTTAGTAAAACTTCTTCTAAGTTCAAAATTCTTGATCAATGTTAGATATTTTTCATAACCAAAATTTGTTTTATATAAAAGGTAGGTTTTCAGTTTACTGTCTGAAAATTTATCTATTTGTTTTTTCCAACAGCTAATAAACAATATTGATAGCTTGGTTTGTATATATTTCTTAAATTTGTTTAAGGATTCACAAAATGGAGCATTTATGGCATTTGTATAGTCAATACCAAGTATTTTAAAAACAACATTTATTGAACCATACCATGATGTTATATTCATGTGATGTAGTGTCTTTGATTGTGTATATGCCTCTTTTAATAGAGGAAAATTATTACCTAAATTCTCTAATCTATACCAGTACAATAACATTCCTTTTATAATATTAAAATATATTGGAAATCTTCCAAGTTCAGATAACACTGCAGCATTTGTTGTTTTCTTGTGTACCCCAAGTATAAATTTACAAAATTTTATATGAAGTTTCTCACAGGGTAAACCTGAATATAATTTTTCAAAAGATATATCTTCCTTCTTACATTTAGAGGAAAGAGAATTAAACATCCCCCATATTTCGCTACCATATAATAAAATAGGTTTTACAGTGTGGTCAAAAACATGAATACTTGTTTTTACATCAGGATTAAGTGATAAAAGATCTTTCCTTAATTTGAAATGTGCTTTCAGGGATTTTTCGTATAGTTCATTTTGAGCATAACTGAATGAACCAGATGAGCTTAAATATAAACCTAGGTATGTGTATTTTGAAACACATTCCAGATTTATATTCTGAAATGTGAATATCTGTTTTACATGTTTGCCTTGTTGAAAATCAGCACCTTTGTCTTATTAGTATTCACATTGAGACACCAATCTTTGCAAAATTTATCAAGCATTCCCAGCTTTTCTCATAGTCCTTCAGCTGATGTAGATAATAAAACAATATCATCAGCATACATTTAACAATGTAGATCTTTGTCATTGACATTAACTGGGTCTCTAGTATCTGACAAATATCTGGGCAAATCATTTATGAATATCTTGAATAAATTCGGACTGAGGTTGTCACCTTGTTTGACTCCAATATCTAATGGGAAAAAATCACTTACTTGATTTTGAATTTTGACACATGATTTGCTAATTATATAATGTTGTCATGAAAAGTGGGTCCATTTATCAGTAAAATACAGAAATTAAATAAAATCATTAGATGCTATTTCTTGGTCTTGAAGATTAGCGTCTGTCCCAGTTTCATAACAATACATGTAGGTTTACAAATTTATCAAGTAAAAAAATTGAATCCCAGACTGTCTGTAAATGTTAAAATACTGAAAATGAAAAACATATATTTTCAAAAGTTTGCTTCAGCCATTATCTCTTAATCATAAAAAAAGCTTCTACCAAAGTTTCATGAATTCTATGGAGGTTTGACAAAGTAATTGATGTGTAAAAAACTTTAACCTCAGACTGAATGTGAATGTTAACTGTTAAAAAACTAAGCACATTACAGAAAAATGAAAATAAATATTTTCAAAATTTTGCTCTGGATACTGTCTTTTGGTCATAAACAAGCTTCTATCCAAATTAAATAAATTTACATGAAGGTTTGACAAAGTTAATGATGTCTAATAACAACTTTAACCACAGACTAAACCTTCAAGTTAATGTTGACGCCCCCGACGCCGACGACGACGGAATCTAGGATCAATATATCTCGCTTTCGCGACATATTAAAATGTCGCATGCTCGACAAAAGAAGGTTTGACAAAGGTATTGATGACTGAAAAACCTTAACCTTAGACTGAATTTGAATGTTAACTGTAAAGAAAACTATGTCCATTTATCAGCAAAATTAGAAAAATGAAAATACATATATTCAAATTTTTGCTGTGGATACTGTCTTTTGGTCATAAACAACCTCTGTTCAAATTTCCTAAAATTCAATGAAGGTCTGACAAAGCTATTGATGTCTAAAATAAACTTTCACCCGTACAGACTTAACCTAAATGATGACGACGCCGATGCCGGAATCTAGGATCGCTATGTCTCGATTTCGCGACATAGACGTCACTGGCTCAACTAAAATGAAATCTATTCCAATTTCAGGCTAATATATTTATCAATATGAAGCAGATACACAATATTTCTTGTTTTTTTTTCTCCTACAAAAAATGAATAAAGCAATGTAGTCACATGAAATTTACTCAAACAATTGAAGTTAAAAAAAATACACCTTTACATAGCCGTGTGTTGGGGTTACTGACCCTATTCCTTTGCAATAAAAGGACATTTCAGGAGCAATTACTCTTAATTGGGTTGTCCAATTTCATAAAAAAATCATGGAAGGTAGAACTTGACCCGTTGATCCATTTTACCCAGTCAGTTTTGCTCTAACTGCATTTATATTGAAAAATAAACCAAAAAATGTCAATTTACACCTATGTTTACTTTTTTGCAACAGCGCCCCTTTATTTATGGATTACAGCCAAGGATACAATACAATTTTTAAACTAAATTCCCAAAGGAACATTCATATAGAGTTAGTGTCCCTCTTTGTCGTCTGTAATTGTTGTCCGCTGTCGTAAACTTGAAAAAAAAACTGTTATTAGCTACATCTTCCACCAAAACATAAAACTTTGAAAAACTCATTAACACCAATGTCATACCAGAGGTAACAGCAAGCAAAGCTCACAAAATGATACCCCAGCCCATGGTATTCATCTTAACATACAAAGTATTGGCTTGATTTTGCAAACTGCAAACATTCTAACCTAATGCATATACCTTCAGAAAAAAAAACCCTCCTTAATAACGGAGCGGTGACTAACATTCTCCAAGAAGGTAATGACTCGCGGAAAATTGTATATAAGTCACTCATATTCAATTAGTCTGAACATGAAAACAAATTGAGATCATGTATAAATATTTCCAGGACAGACAAATGAAACAAAATTCTTCTTTACCTAAATCGCAGATAAAAGATTCTGGTAAAAATCAATATTGAAAACAAGTAACGATGAAATTGGCAATCAAATTGATAATTTCAGTGTTTTCTCTACATCTAACAAACAGGCATATCAGAAGGTTATTATTTTGTATGAAATCAGTATTCTATTCTCATGAAAAACTTCCGATCCTAACGGACCAACCTCTGTTTATTTTTCTAAAGGGAAGTTTTGCTGTACATGTAGAGTTCTTATCACAAACGAGATATCACATCCTAATTGTTACGGTGATATTGTAAAGCCCGTCGTGAATTTAGATACGATCCATATAAACTAATTAATCCTTTGAATAAACTTAATATTATTAAGGGTAACTAATTCAACAAAGTATTTAAATCTTTAAATATTGTTTTATCGGCATAACTTTGATTTTGTTTTTGAGAAAATCAATTATAACTTTATATGTACAGTTATGAAAACTCCTGATCCTACATACTGTCGATACTGTTTACACTTATATTGTGGCATTGTACAAAGTTATGCGTTTCTTAGACTGTTTATGCCGTCTTTACACTAAATCTGTTCGATATGTACTGATTGATACTTCAGTCGGTAGCGTTCAGTAACTGCGAGTACTCTTATTTCGATGATTTGTATAAAGTTTTTATGTTAATTGATTTTATTTCTCGTGCCGATCTTTTGAGTTAAGTCAATTGCAACTGGTATTTACAGTCTGTTCTTATGTTGTGCTGTAACACTGGGAAGGGGAGGGTTGAGCGCTCACAAACATGTGTGCCTCTCCCAAGTCCAGAGCCTGTATTTTAGTGGTTGTCGTTGGTTCGTGTCTGTCATATTTGTTTTTCGTACATTTTGTTATAAATTAGGCCATTAGATTTCTTGTTCGAATTGTTTCACGTGTATCATGTCTGGGCCTTTTATGGACGACTATACGGTATGGGTTTTTCTCATTGTTGAAGGCCGTACGTTGGCCTTTAATTGCTTACATACACTTCATTTGAACTCTGGTGGATAGCTGTCTCATTTGCAATCATACCATATCTCCTTATTTTTATATTGTTTGTGTCATAGGAACATGCCATATAAATGAAGCTTAAGCAGAGACGTTCAAGAAAAAAAACTAATAGGAATATCCGACATTTTTGCAGTTAAGACACTATGGTAAATTTAAAGAATGTTATCTGGATATGAACAATGACAAAATATCAAGAAATTTCAGGCCGGACAATCTTCTCATAATATGTTTCAATGATTTGGCATTAGCTTTTCATTAAATACTAGTATTGTGGCATGCAATACATTGTCTCGTTTGGATGATAATACTAATTCTACGTCAAAAGATAACTGCATAAAAAGAAAAGACGAAATGCAACGAAAAAGAATAACAAAATGCTTAAAAATTGATAGTTGGTGGTTATTTGCCAACAACGCGACATTTATGAATAGAGCAAACTGAAGATTGGTCACCATATAAGCTGCAAGTGTAAGGGAGCTACCATTTGATTTTTAGGGGGGGGGGGGGGGGGGGGGGGGGGCTAGGATGAAATTTGAAAAAAAGGCAGGACAGGAATTTTGAGTAAAAAAAAAAGGCTGGATGAGCAACTTGGCAACAAAAAAAGGCAGGATGACAATTTATGTTAATAAAGTCAGGATAAACTAATAAAAAAATGCAGGACCGAATAGAGTGAAAAATAAGGCAGGACAGAGATTACAACTAAAAAAAAATGCAGGACAAAATTTTTCATCCTAGCCCCTCTCCCTCCCCCACCCCCCCTCCCCCCCATACAAATCAAATGGTAGCTCCCTAAGTGCCCCACCCAGCATTTCAGTCCATATAAAGCAGGCCCGAAGGTATCTTCGTATCATATTAATGTGTTATTGTTCTGAGTATACTAAAGTAAGTCTCTTATACAAAGTCTTATTTTTTTTAAAAGATTGGTTCTCCTGAACCGATCCCGCGTCTTAACTTTTATTTTATTCCTGTGTCAATAACAGAGAAGTGGTGTAATTCTCTAGGGTTATTTTCAAATAGCATGTCTGCTTATGTTGCTGAATCCATCAATATTTCGACCGATAATCTATACTCAAAGTAATTTATAAAGTGGATAGAAAAGACCACAGATTAGTTGTGTTTTTCAAAAGGCAACAAAGAACGCGGAAGACAATTGCGTGTTGACGTTTTATTAATATGCAATCACAAATCTAATCGCTGATGTAGACACTTTTTTTATGACAATTCTTACGTGAATGATATACCAGTGCTAGTATTTGTGTTTGCTTATGAATATTAAGTGCAAATATATTCTGACAGCGAATGTCTTCGGAGCTTCAACCATGATAAATTCTTCATGTATAGAAATAATTTTCATCGATTGTACAATTTTTTTTAATACACTTATTTTCTATTATATTAAATGTAAATAAGAAGATATGGTATGAGTGCCAATGAGACAACTCTCCATCCAAGTCACAATGTATAAAAAGTTAACAATTATAGGTCAAAGTACGGCCTTCAACACGGAGCCTTGGCTCACACAGAACAGCAAGCTATTAAAGATCCCCAATATGACTAGTGTAAACAATTCAAACAGGAAAACCAACGGTCTAATCTATATAAAAAACGAGAAACGAGAAACACCTATAAACCACACCAACAAACGACAACCACTGAACAACCAGCTGACAACAGGCTCCATAATGGTAATATCTGTTTCTTTAATGTACTCATAAAAAGGAGCAGTTTTATTGCCGCGTTAACATCGACATCGAATCAAAGAAGTAGATTTTCTATTTCAACAGTGATTAACCTTTGTCGGACTATAATGGTGTCGAACTAATGGGACGGTTGACAAATTATCGGGATGTCGGATTAATTGGGTGTCGGACCAATCTGGGTGTCGGACTATCGGGGCTGAACACCACCAGTTAGGTTTGTGTAGATTTAATTTAGGGATTATTATTTCAACTGACACTGGAAAAAAAAAGGGGGGGGGGGGGGGGGGTTGTAGCGTTTAAATAACTGAAAGTTGTAAAAAGGATTAAAAAAAACCTATAACCTATAGCAAATTCCGGAGCAATAAAATAGATAAATAACAGTCAACAACAGAAAAGTAATGATTAAGCAGCACAAACCCTAAAAAAAACTGGAATTATATTTTCCTGAGGGATCAGAAGTTCTTATCACTAGTAGAATAGAATAGAAAAGAATAGAATAGAATAGAATATTTTTATTTCCCTAATCATAGGGCTCATTACAAGCATACCAATCAAGTTACAAATACAGACAATACAATATGATTATGATTATTATATACATATCAGACAATAATTGTTCAATAATAAAAGGGGGAGAGTCAGTGACACCCCGGGCATCGTGCAACTCTTGCAGATAACTAACCAGTGTCAGTCAAAATCCTGTATAATTAGGCATCATAAAATATAAGATTGGTATTGTTTCTTGTCTAGCTTTAGATAAGGCACAACCAAATGCATTAATTGTCGATACAACAAAAATTCTATATATCGAAACTTGACCGAGCACAAAATATTAGATATGCAAAATATTGATATTCAATTAGTACCATTACATGATAGAACAGGGTCATAAAACTACATTGATATGCACACACAAAAATAGAGCAAAAGTGATAGGAACCCCCTATAAAAAAAATATACTCAGGTGTTAAGGTAGATGTCTTCGGTCAACTTGGAAAGAAAAAGAAAGGAGAACTGAATCATCATTCCAGATCCTTAATAAAATATACACATTTTGAGAGAGGAATGAAATAGATTTGTAAGATTATTCAATTGAAAAAATAAAATATGCGCTTTATCTTATTTTAACGACTGATAAAAAAATACAGAAAATCTTTTGAATGGTAAAATTCTTTTCAACTTTCACAAATAAGGGGAGATAACTCAAATAACTTAACATTTATACAGGTATGTTTAGGAATTTACCAGTTTAGTTTTATAACAAGAAAACGAGTCCCATGGCGGCATGGCCCCATGTCTTTTTTTTTTTCTGATAGCACACTATAAGAATTATCAAATTGGTTTTTTTATTTATAATCTTTACAAAATTTGACAATTTTACATAAGCTGTAGCTTGAGAAAAGGCTCTGTTACCCATAATTTTTATTATATATTAGAAAAAAGCAACACATGAACCACATTTTGGCAAATTCTTAAAAAAATTTTATTGCTTTTAATGTAGACCCCTTACCTACCCTTACCATAAAAAAGCTTCTGCCAAAGTTTCATACAATTTGAGAAGGTTTGGCAAAGTTATTCTTGTAGAAACAAATTTAACCTCAGCCAATATTTGTTCCTGTTTAGACTGAACCTAACTGTTGATGATATTTCAGCTTCAACTACAAAATGTTGCAGATCGACAAAAATATCTGAGGATCCTTTAAGAATAATACAATTTGAATTGCAAGGGAGACAAACTGGTACATTTTTTGGTTTTACAGCCACGCATAGATCATATTCCAGCCGTCATTTGCCGAAAGTTTAATATGTGTTCAATGAAGATTTCTATGTGATCAAAAATTTGTCCCAATTTCCTTTATGAAATGCACCGTCGGGACATTGAATTATCCTGCCTGTATAACCAATGATAATTGAATTCTATGTCGAAAGTCTTTAAGACCAATAATATAACAGAAAATTTTCATTATCAATGATCCATTAAAATAAGGTCAATTTCAGATTTTCCCTGTCAGATGGAAACATACATCTTACAATCATGCCATACACTCACTATAGCTTAGACCAAATCATGAAATCTTAATGTTGACCAAACCAAATAAGGTCAAGGTCAGACACCTCACCAGACAATCATGTTCACCTTTTATTTATTCTGTACTCCAAACATAGTTGACCTACGTGTGTATTGACTTATAATACCTGAGAAAGAGACTGAGGACAGACCGAATTCTGAAAACTAAATGTTGACAAAAAAACATGAAAATTAGGTCAAGGTCAGATGAACCCTTTTAGAGAGACATGTACACCTTACAATCATTCTATTATTGAATATATTGATGATTAATTAAAGTGTTGGAAAAAATTACTAATACCGAATCCATGTAAACTGTTAAGACAGTAATATGTCTCGCCGTTTTGTTTTTTTGATAATGCAAATGTAGAAATTAAAATAGCAATACTCTAACATGCAAGCAAGTTATGCAAATATTCAAAGTCAATGAACCATTACTGAAAGGACAGAGCTAAGCAATCTTCACAGAAATGAGCTAATGCTAATAAAAACTGCAATTAACCAAATACCATTGACTTATCATAAGTCGTTCACTTTAAACAAACCTTTACACAAACATTAACTTGTAAACTATGTTAAAATGTTTCAAAGCCAATGAACCTCGATAAGGGGGTTGGGCTATATCATCTCCATGGAAATGAGACTTGCAAATGCCAATACATTTGCATACCAACTATCAACGACCTAACATTAGTGGTTCATCTTAAAATGATCTAATTACATGTAAACTAAGCAAAAGTTTCAAAGAAAATAAATCATGACTGAGGGGAAACGACCAACTTATATTCTCCATGGAAATGAGATGTGCTAATGCTTATATAACTGCATACCAATTATCATTGACCTTCCACTAATGCCATTTTGGTTCCCCTTAAAGGGACCTAATCACATACTAATACATGTAAACTAAGGAAAAGTTTCAAAGTCGATAGACCATGACTGAGGGGGCGGGGCCAAATAATCTATGGAAATGAAATATGCCAATGCTTATACAACTGTACACCAAATATCATTGATCAATAACTAGTGGTTCCCATAAACTGACCTAATCACAAACTAATACATGTAAACTAAGCAAAAGTTTCAAAGTCAATAGACCATTACTGAGGGGGCGGGGCCAAATAATCTTCATTAAAATGAGATGTGTCAATGCCAATACAATTGCATACCAAATATCATTGACCAACCATTAGTGGTTCACCATAAACTAGACCTAATCACAAACTAATACATTGTTGACGCTGTCGCAAACAGCATACCTATGTCTCGCTTTTTGACTCCGTCAAGGCTAGACAAAAACTGAACCATGACATGGGGCCACTGTCAGGTGATCCTTTTCCGAAGGACATACATGCCTTGCCATTATTTATATACCAAATATATTGTCCTTATTACACATAAAAGCAGTCAAATTCATGTTATAAAGAAACTATACATTTTTTTAAGTGGTCATTGAATCTCAAAAATGGGATCAAGACAGATGAAAACCTCAGACCATATGGTATGTCTGCATGCAAGATTGTATTAGGTATTCAGCTCTTCTAGCGTCTGTCTGGATAATGAAGTTTTATACAGACTACTTCAACACCAGATAAGTATCCCTATGTTTTGTATGTGATAATTGGCAAGACAATAAGTTAGATCATTAAAGCATTGGCAGCTAATCAGGTTGTCATCAAATTCAATGAACAATTCTGACAAAGTCTTATTCAAACCAGCAAAGAAGTTTCATGAATATTTCTATAAATTTAAAGATCGATATGATGGATACCAAGTAATGGAAATATAAATCATCTGCCTCATATGCTAGATCACAGAAACCTCTTCGCCCTTCATTTGTAATTCAGACTCGCATAAAATATGTAACATGGGTTTTCTTCAATAAATTTTATTTATCAATTAATTATATTATTGTCATGCATCATGATACACAATACCCAAAAATACACATTCCACTTCATCAGGTGTGTTTAAACATCAAAGAAACAGATATAATAAATAGTAATAAGATTTTGGTCACGGTTGAATATCGACTTTACAATTAAAAGTAGGAAAATGATCTGCATTATTAGTTAGGTATCATTAGGAAGACATTACAATTATACAAAATATCTGACATTACTGAGGATTCTTTCTTATTTCATGGATACCAGTTCTCAGACTGGAAAAGGACTGGTTTTGAGATATATACATTTACCAAATTTCGTTATCATTAGTTCCTATCAAAGTAAGAATCATCAGTTTGTCTCAACTTTTAAAAAAGGCATTCAAAAACATTATAACTCTTATACATAAGGAAAACTATGGTAAAAACTACAATAAAAAAAGTTGAAAAATACATGAATCAAATTCATTTTTGAGGTGTACTCAACTTATTTACTGGGTAATTAAAATAAACTAAATATCTTGACGTGCAAGAATTATTAGATCACCAAGGACATAGTAAACTGCATTTAACTCCTCATTTTTAACCCCAAGCTGTTTTATAATATAAGGTTTCTTTTCTATGCAAAGTTTTTTTTTTCAAGGACCAGTACTATTTTCTTAGGAAGGGAGATAACTAGTATACAGTTATTATTTTATTATTTATCCGTTAGGAAAACTGCTGTGGTGAGAAAGTGTATCATCTGTTTGCTTATCCATCTGCAAATCTAACCCACAATTAAAAGATTAAATGGACTTTTCCTAAACTTTCAAATAATCTTCAGTATCTGTTGACATTGTGTACTATTTTTTAAATTTCTTAAGGTTCTCCAACTGAAGAATGGATTTTAACATTTCTTACATTTTATTACTCACATCGAAGGATAGGATGGTTCAGCTGATATGAACATAGATTAAGTTAGAACAGATTTTGAACTTGCATCCATAAATCTTGCAATTTTGTCAATCAAGGAAAACATCAAGATTTTAATTCATTCATGTTCTATTGTATTTCTTAAGAGTTAAAAGCATAAAAATGTCAGATCTCATAATGTAAATAAATATTTTGTATTGCATGTATAAGCGAAATCTAACAATTACCCCCACAAACTCAATCATATTAAGGTTTGATATAACAAGATTTGAAAATAAAAACAAATAAAATCACATAAAACCACTAAAATAATATAAAACCAGATAAAAACACAAATCTTGTTACAACAAAGCCTGATAAAGTTTAATTAAAAGCTACAGTGGTAATATACTAGTTTCTTAAAGTAGAATTTACTCTGAATTCTTATTAATGTAATGAAAATTTTGTCATTATGAGATCCAACTATTTAAAACAAGATTACAAAAAGATAAAAAACACAATAAAAAATATTCAAACTGACCTATTCTTCACATGTTAAAATTGTCTTTTTAGAAGCTTCCTTCCCAAGTTAATCAAAATATTAAGAAGGTCCATTCATTTCAATTAGAACTCCAAAATTTCATTTTAATAAAATAAAATAGAAACTGCCATCAGTTACAGAAGATAATCTGAAAGTTTTAATGAAAACCTTCCAACAGTATATAAGCTGTGGACGAGAGATGACGATGGACAACAGACAGACAAATCTTCTTTAACAGCCCATTTCATGCTCGCCTTGAGTGCAGAAGGTCATGGGACTTGATCCACGGCTGGGTCAAAACAAAGAATTGAAAATCAGTACTAGTATTTGATGCTTGGTAGGATGACATGCTATCCAGTGGACAGTTACACTGAACTAGCATATTAAAAATCCAGCTCATCATGCTGGTCTTGTACTAAGCAAGGTCTATATCCATATCACATTATCATGTTTTAATCCTGAACATGCATTTAATTTGCAACTGGACATTAAACAGCCAGCTATCCATCCATCCATCAAAAACTTATTTTACAGTTTCCCGATTAATCTTGGGTGGGGTTAATAATTCTTATGAAATTGAGTACAATCCTCAAAAAACAAACCTTAGAATATGTCCTGAAAAAATATAAATAATGATGGATGAGAAAAAACATAAAAATCAATCACATTAAAATAAAAAAATAAAACAAAACTGCAAAAACTGTGTAATTATTTTCACTTGAGTGACCTCAGATGCTGAATAATGCATTTATAATAAACAATCAAAACCAATAAATAAAACTGACGGCCATTAATTTGTATAAATGTAAAGAAAGTGGAGTCAAACACAACCAACCAACCAAACATTTGTATTTGCAGTAACAAAGTTCATGTTGCAAAAGCTCAGTACTTAAATTGTTAAACAGGATTTTTTTTATATTCCCTGTAGTGTTTGGCCATCAAAGTCCTACTTTATTGGTTTCTAACTTCACAAAGCACTTGTAAGACTTACATGTACATAACTTAAAAAAAATGTAAACTAATGAGTCTTATAGGTATTTTGTGAAACCATGCATATGGCCTACGTTTGAGACCCCTCAAATAACAATAATTTCACAGCTTTTTTTTTTCATCAATCACAATACAATAATTGAATGCAAGTAAAAACAATGAAAAAAATATTTACAATTTAGATAACTCAATACAACAAAAAAAAACAAAATTTGTTAACAATTCATTTTTCTGCTTCCAAGACTGCGGTCTATGGATTCTACTAAAACGGTAGCAACAGTTCATCTGAAGGTTTGCAGGATTATTGTCTGAGGATTTGACCATACAAGGCAACAACAGTAACACGTTCATCTGTGAAAGAAATAAAGTTAAATTTTAAATATTAATTCTTCATATTAATATAATTTTTGAGTGTATAATCAAATTTGAGTGGCATTTTTTCAATTAAATAAACAGATATTAGTGCAAGTAAATTTATTGATTACTCCAAAATATATCAAGCAGACCTAGCTGGCAACCTTCAGGATTTATGGAGGATTTTCCACATGAGAGGTGTTAACCTGAATTTTGAAAAACTGAACACCTCATTAAACAGCTAGCATTAGAATAAGTAAACTGGGTATTTAAGCATATAAATACTCTTTCAAACAAACAGTAGTAGATTAAAAACATGTATAACAATATAAGAAGAGCATTAGTTCATCTTGCATTGTGCTTAAAATCCCCCCTGCAGATTTTGAAAAGTTGGCAGGTATGTATATGATACTGTGGATTCATAAATCTTTGTGGGTTCCAATATTCATTGATAAAAGGAACAGTGTTTTGTTATAAATTAGGCCGTTAGTTTTCTCAATTGATTTGTTTCATATTTTTCATGTAGGGGGCTTTTTATTTTATAGCCGACTATACGGTATGGATTTTTCTCATTGTTGAAGACCATACGGTTGCCTATAATTGCTTACATCCACTTTATTTGAACTTTGGTGTATAGTTGTCTCATTAGCTATCATACCACATCTCCTTATTTTTATATTGTATTATAATTTGATTTCATGGTTTTGTATAAGTCTGCATACCAGCTTATATAAAATTTGTATTTCGTTGAACATTTAAATTCATGGTTAACCTTTAAACAAATCCACAAAATTGGTATCCAATGAATAATAATGAATCCACAGTATTAAAAATGGTCAGCTATTGTAAATATAAAAAACCTCATTACACCAAGTTAAATTTTCTGGACTCTAATATGACCAATGCCAAATACATAACAATCATTTGAAATATCAAACAAATTTGAAGCTGCATCTGAAATACTGATTAATTTCTATTTTGTTGTTTGGTTGTTGTTGTATTGACTCTTGCTCCAATATTTTTTGTCGTTGATAAAATGAAGGAATACATTCTTTTAAAATTTGTAATGCAAAAAAAATTCAATGAATGAATGAAAGGAAGTTATCATACATCTATTTTATGACAGCACTGGTTTTATCTGAATAAAAAACTGTAAGATTATCTCCCTTCATATCTCTTATTCAGGACCTGCTAAAAGGGTACGTGTTATCAAATGACAAATGAGACAATAAATATTATTGAATACTGATTCACTTCTAAAAGGCATATTTTATATTGAAATCTATTTATAGGATTGATATATAAATATTTAGGGGTATTCACCGTCACATAACATAAATAAATTTAAGTTGTAAGTTTATGATAAATTCTCACCTTAAAACAGCTCTAATTACTAATCCCAGCAAATAACCCTATGGAAACGCTGTGATGCTAACCTGGAAAACAAAGTTGGTCAATTATTCTAAATCTTTCCCAAAAAAATCTCTATATCATCGTAATAAATTTAAAATAGAACTTGGAAAACAAAAAAATGTCATGAAAAAAATATTTGGTATTCTGAATCATAAGCTCTGATTTAAAATTTGCAATAAAAAAATCAACATGTATTTCATCAGCTTGTATAATTAATTTTTTGATACTTTAAACTTTTATAAAATTGATGTCAAATACTATAAAATTATTCCAAAAAAAAAAGCTTGAATACATACCAACATGTTAACAGTGTCAGATATCCAAGTCTTACTCCCAACACCATGAAAACCTTGTAATTACAACAACCTTAAATAAAAATGAAAAAATAAAATAAAGTTGTTTTACCGATCAACTATGGCTAAAAAGACTAACGAAATCATGCTATTTTTTTTCATTTCTTAAAACTGCTGTATATTATCATCTTTAATACGGACATGTCTCATTGGCACTCATACCACATCTTCCTATATCTATGTGATACCAAATGTAGAAACCAAATAAATGCATGTAATACAAATGATTATAGTTATGATAAAAAAAAAATGTAACATGATGTAGATATCCACATAATCACACTGATAAAAAAGAACCCTTAAGAAAATAAATATTTTAAATGCCTTAACTATAAATATATTCAAGATATTATTTCTATACATTTTGTGGAATATTTAAACTTACTACATAATTTTCAGGTTAAAGCCTCAGAATTGGTTGAAGA
This sequence comes from Mytilus californianus, assembly GCF_021869535.1. Classification (NCBI taxonomy): domain Eukaryota; kingdom Metazoa; phylum Mollusca; class Bivalvia; order Mytilida; family Mytilidae; genus Mytilus; species Mytilus californianus. The sequence continues at coordinate 48,857,315 of NW_026262679.1, read as the reverse complement.
TTTAATTGACCATCTTCCATGGAGCTGCTCTCCTGGGTGCCAAGATGGCTGTCCTCATTATCTTACTGTCAATCTATATTTTTGTCCATTTGTTTTTAGAAAATATAGTTATACATATAAAAAATATCAGATGCACTTTCAAATAATCACTTTTTTTGAAAATTTTACCAAATCATTTGTAGTGACCCATGAATTTTCCCACCCTACAAATCTATTATCTAGACCTCTGCTTACATTTTTTTTATTTACAGAGCTCTAAATAATAGTCAATTTTAGCTAGTAAACATCTGATATTTAACAAAAACAAACTTTTAAAAATATGAATATTTAAGTAAATAAAAATGTATGTTCCCTACAAGTATGAAGAGTTAAACAGGGGTATTACCTCCCTTTACCCTAAATTTCACCCTGTTGGGACTCCGCATCCTTCTTGATATTTAACAAAAATACAAAATATAGTATCATTAAAATTTTTTAAAAATTCAATAACAAAAAATCCAAACATATTTCAATAACATATTAAAAGTACTTTAATTTTCACCATGTGTTCAACTCCAATCTTAATTGATTAAGGTTGCAAGTTTTTTGTCAGGATTTCTTCATGCACTCTGATTTTCTCCACCAATAAAAACTGGCAGCCAAGATTTACCCAATCGTGCTGAAAGTGGTGTTAAACACCAAAAATCAATCTATTTTCATCAAGATGTTCATCAACTTTGCTACTTGAAAAAAGTAAAATAACAAAAATACCGAACTCAAAGGGAAATTCAAAACGGAAAGTCCTTTATAAAATGGCAAAATCAAAAGCTCAAACACATCAAACAAATAGAAAACAACTGTCATGAAAGATATTCTTAAAAGTTGTTACAAACTCAAGCTAAAAATAACAAAAAGTTGGAAAAGATATTATATCTAACAATTATGGAAACCCAAAACATACATTTCAGTAAAATGACATTTGTTTCTTTTTCTTTTCTTTTCTTTTTTTTTTTTTTTAGATTCTCCATTCTTAACCTACTGGATGTGTTTTTGACTAGACATAGACCAATATTTATATTTCCAAATAAGGTCTTACCGTTAAATTGGTCTATTTCACTTCATTTTCAAATAAGAATGACAAAAAATATGTCAAGGCAATAATGGACACGAGTAGAGCTACCACAATATGGCCATGAGGCTTTAATGGAAAACAGAAAATGAAATTTTGAATTTCAAATACAATTTAACCTATAACTTCCAATCCTGTTGAAAATGGAGAATCTTTACACTTTTTTTTTTTTTTGTAAAAAATCATAAACATTTCCTTAAACATACACAAAAATTGTCTGAATTACATTTCGTTACTGTTGTTGACAATAACATCACACACAATCATTTTATGCAGCCACAGTAATAGTTACCTGAAAAAGAAATACACATTCTTGAACATATTTATCAAAACTATATGAAAATTTTAAAATTGAAACAATATTCAAGGCAAAAGAATTATTAACTGGGCATTACAATAATGATGCATTCATTTCTTTTGTTTTGAAGTGATTTGTTGCCAAAAATTTTAAACTACCAGTATGCATTAGCAAAAAAAGATCTGTTTGTTAATGTCCAACATATTTGTTTTTTGTTTTTTGTTTATTGTTTTATCATATATCTGTTGGTTTTCTCGTTTGAATTGTTTCACATTTTGTCATGTTGGGGCCTTTTATAGCTTACTATACAGTATAGTTTTTGCTCATTGTTGAAAGCTGTAAGGTGACCTTTGGTGCTTACAGCCACATCATTTGGTCTCTGGTTGGTAGTCGTCTCATTTACAATCATACCACATCTCTTAATTTTTATATATGGGGACTTTTCAAGATTGTTTACTTCTTTATTTACCTCCTTCTAGATCATATATACAATTATAACTTAAGAAAACATCAAAATGTAAGATTAACATCTGTGTATAATAAAAATCTAGGGCATTAACATGCTCTTGGATGAATAGTTCATAAATACATATATATGTATTGATTCTTACCATAAAAGTCAGCTCCAATGGCCATTCCCAGCTTCAATCCTTACAGACAAGCTGTGATGCCAACCTGAAACATAAAATGCTTAAGTTATTCAAAATTGTTTAAAAGGATCACTGTCGGTACACTGTATCTATATTGTATAGAAATGGGTTATATATGTTAGTGAATTTGTAAAATCACCGAACTGCATCATTAGTGATTCCATAAAATCCCTGATTTTGACTAGGGATATAAACAGATCCATGAAATAATTAAGATTTTTTTTTTTACAGATTCACTGACAGCAATCCAACAACCCAACAAACTTTTACATAATCAATTTAGATCCTTAAATCTAACTCATATAATAATACTGATTAACGAAAAGAGTAGATTTCTGACCAAACCTTCAAGCCTAGAGCACATAATATTTTTTATAATACATTTGTGATTTTTTAACATGGAATAACATACTGGTACCTACCTACATATTAGCTGTATTAGACCACAAAGTCTTATTCCCACACCATGAAAACATGTCACGGAAAGAACCTAAATAGAAATAAAAATTGACACATCACATAAATAAAAAAAAATCCATTTCTCTGTCAACCTAAAATTTACTTTGTATTGTTCTGATTTCTTACTACATCTACACAACAGTATAACATCAACACCAGTTTTCAAATTTAATATAAAAGACGGAAAAATATAGTCAAAGTTTTACGATTTGAATTTCAACTGCACAAAAATCATTTGCATGTTTAACAAAAAGTTATCTCCCATTGAATAAGAAAATCTTGCTGTTAATTGTACTAGTCTCCCCTTGCAGTTAAATTTACTATTGCTATTTTAATAGAAAATTGTTTTCATGTTCATGGTATCTTAAAATAAACTGGTAAATTAATTCATCAATGGTGTATTGCATGCAGAAAATAAGGATGCTGTTCATCTTAATATGCTTTTTTCATAAAATATTTCTAATTAATTGATTGTTTACCGCCACTTTCAACACCATTGTGCAATTTCGTGGCGGTCAGTTTTTATTGGTGGAGGAAGCCAGAGTCCCCGAAAAAAACTCAAATATTTCTAAAGAATGTATAGAAATTGTTTGGTTTAAATAAACTTGCCTGCTTATTTTCTTGGTAAAGCCTCAGACTTCGTTGAAGATTCATTTAACCATCTTCCATGGAGCTGCTCTTCTGGCTGTCCTCATCTTATTGTCAATTTATTTTTTGTCCATTTGGTTTTAGAAATAAAGTTATATACACATATATAAAAAATATCAGATGCACTTTTAAACTAATCACTTTTTTTGAAAATTTTACCAAATCATTTCTAGTGACCCATGAATTTTCCCACCCTACAAATCTATTATCTAGACCTCTGCTTACCTTTTTGAAAATTTTCGCCAAATCATTTTAGTGACCCATTATTCTCCCACCCTACATATCTATTATCCAAAGCTCTGCTTACATTTTTTTTTTAATTACAGAGCTCTAAATAATAGTCAATATTAACTAGTATACATCTGATATTAAAAAAAAGTTATACAAATGTGAATACCCAAGAAAATAAAAAGCTAACACTAAGGGAATTTCAAGTATGTGGAGTTTAACAGGGGTTATAATAAATTACCTCCCTTTTCCCTAAATTTCACCCTGCTAGGACTGCAGATCCTTGCAAAATTTACCAAAAATACAAAAAAATAATATATACAAAATTAGAAAATAATTTAATAACAAAAATCCAACACATTTCAATAACATATTAATATAAAAAAAGAAGATGTGGTATGATTGCCAATGAGACAACTCTCCACAAGAGACCAAATGACACAGAAATTAACAAACTATAGGTCACCATACGGCCTTCAACAATGAGCAAAGCCCCTACCGCACAGTCAGCTATAAAGTACATTTTGTACTAAAATTTCACCTAGGGGCTTTGTGACAGAGTGGTCCAAGTAGTTCAACTACTGTATCACTTGCCTGTCAACATTTAGGTTGTGAATTCAAACCATACACATAGTATGGGCATTTGATCAATCTTAATTGACCAAGATTGCCAGTTTTTTTGCCAAAGGTCTGTGGCTTTCTCAAAACACACCCATATCCACCATCAATAACAACTGGCTGCAAAAATATATATAGCCAATCATGCTGACAGTGGTGTTAAACACCAAAAACCAATCAATCGATCTATTTTCACCAAGGTGTTCTTCAACTATGCTTCTTGTAAAATATTCTTTAAAATTGTTTATGCTTAGTTACAAACTCAGCTAAAAATAACAAAAAATTGGAAAAAATATATATCTAACAATACATTCAATAAAATAACATTGTTTTTTTTTTCTTTTTTTTTTTTTGTAGATTCTCCATACTTAACCTACTGGAAATGTTTTGACTAGACATGGACCATTATTAATATATCTAAAGTAGTTCTCTATGAAAAATTGTAAAAAAATTAGTCCATTTCACTTCATTTTCAAAGTAAAATTAATTCTTGTCACAGTGAAACAAAAATAATTAATAAGATCTGAACTATAAACTCATCATTGCAAAACTACATACCAAAAACCAGTTCAGTATCCATAAGCATGACAAAAAGTGTCAAGACAATAATAGACAGGAGCAGAGATAACAGAATATAGCCATTGGTTTTAATGGAAAAAAGAAAATGAATTTTGAATTTCAAATACAAGTTAACCTTTAACTTCCAATCTTGTTGAAAATGGAGAATCTTTACACTATTTTTTTTTTTTTTTTTTTTTTTTTTTTTTTGTAAAAAAATATAAACATTTTCTCAAAAATACACAAAAATTGTCTGAATTACATTCTTCACCATTACAATTATATCAACTAATCATTTTATGCAGCCACAATAAATGTTACCTGAAATGAAATAGACATTCTTAAATGAAAATTGAAATAATATTTAATGCAAAAGAATAATTAACTGTGCATTACATTATGATGCATATAACATTTCTTTTCATTGTTTTGAAATGATTCATTAACATAAATTTTAAGCTACCAGTCTTTATAAGCAAAAAAAGGATAAAAATCAAGTTGTTTGTTGATGTCTGACATATTTGTCCTTCGTTTATTCTTTTTTATCAGGTCGTTGATTTTTTTGTTTAAATTGTTTCATACTTTGTAATGTTGGGGACTTTTATAGCTCACTATACAGTTGGATTGATGGATTGCTGTCAATGGCAAATTAAATGCAGAACATGATAATGTGATATATGAATGAGGGGCCTGATGGGTTATTTTTGTTCTTTGTGATCGGCGCATTTCCGCTATCGTGATCCGTTTTTCTAGATTTTTTTTTTTTTATATTTTCCTGATCCGTGATCATGGAAATTTATTTTCTGTGAATCGTGATTAGACCCCCCCCCCCCCCATCAGGCCCCTCATGAATATAAACACTGATTTGTTGCAGACCTACATGCTGAGCTGGATTTTTAACATGCTAGTTCACAAGGAAACAGTGCGGAGGAACATGTCATCCTCCCCGTACCCATTATTCTGACTCCGAGCCTATTCGTCTTTGCTCTTACTCCTAAATGCAGCATGCTTAGCTAAGAAGCAGTAAATACCAATTTTCAAGTCCTTGATTTGATCCGGCCAAGGTTCTAACCCACTACTGCCTGCACTCGAGGCAAGCATGCTACGACAAGACCAAAGAGGAGGTTCTGACTTAACAATTTTGGTTTGCTCATTGTTAAAGGCAGTACAGTGACCTCTAGTTGCTTACATTCATGTCATCTGGTCTCTTGTTGATAGAATTCTCATTGGAAATCATACCACATCTCCTTATTTTTATATATGAAAATTATTTAGATAATGAAACACAGATCTAGAGATAATAAGATGTTCTAATTATAATTTTTAACTTCACTTATTTATCTTGATACCTCTTTCCAGATTAGGCATACAATTATAACTTAAGAGCACATTAAAATGCAATTAAAATTAGCTCAAAATAGAAATCTAGGGCATTTACATGCTCTTGGATAAAATAGTTCTTAAATCTATGTATTGGTTCTTACCATAAAAGTCAGCTCCAATGGCCATTCCCAGCCTCAATCCTTACAGACAAGCTGTGACGCTAACTTGAAATATAAAATATTAAGTCATCAATATTGTTTAAAAGGATCACTGATGGTATACTGTATATATATTATAAAAAAAGTGCACACACTGAAATGTTTCTCTTGCTTTACAATTCATAATTTATTTTATGTTGACAGTCCTTAAGATAAAGTTTTACTACAAGTATAACATAAACTTAACATTATCAATGATCCATGAAAATGAGGTCAAGGTCAGATAAACCAAGCCAGACAGACATGTACACCTAACAATCATTACATATACAAAATATAGTTGATCTATTGCTTTTAGTATATAAGAAACAGACAGAACCATGCAAATTTAATATTGACCAATGAACCATGAAAATGAAGTAAAGGTCAGATGAACCCTGCCAGATAGACATGTACACCTTACAATCATTCCAAGCATCAATTATAGTTGACCTTGTTGCTGATAGTATCTGAAAACAAACAACCAGGAAAACTTAACATTGACAAATGAACCATGAAAATGATTTCAAGGTCAGTTGAACCCTGCCAGACAGACATTTACACCTAACAATATTCCATACACAAAATATAGTTGATCTATTGCTTATAGTATCTCAGAAAAGGACCTTACTACTGAAACTTAACATTGACCAATGAATCTCTGAAATAGAAATCTTAATAAAAATAGTTTACTCCACCGCCATGGGATTGTAATCATTATGTCTCGCATTCTGAGACTTTCAACGCAGGCAAGACAATAAAATGGAAGATATAAATAATAAATTTTTAGAACATATGGATAAGGCAGCAATCAAACAACCCACCAAATCTTTGGTTATAAATTCAGATCCTTATACTTATATAATGGTGCATATAAAAGAAAGAGTAGACTTCTGACCAAACTCTTATAAACCTTTAAGCCTAGAGCAGAAATTTTTTGAATACATTTTTTTTTTTGGAAACAGGAATAACATACTGGTACCTACCTACATATTAGCTGTATAAGACAACCAAGTCTTATTCCCACACCATAAAAACATCTCATGAAAAAAACCTAAAATGGAATTAAAATTGACACATTATATATTTTAACAAGAATGTGTCCATAGTACACGGATGCCCCACTTGCACTATCATTTTCTATGTTCAGTGGACCGTGAAATTGGGGTCAAAACTCTTATTTGGCATTAAAATTAGAAAGATCATATCATAGGGAACATGTGTAATAAGTTTCAGGTTGATTGGACTTCAACTTCATCAAAAACTACTTTGACCAAAAACTTTAACCAGAAGCGGGACAGACTGACGGACGAACAGACTGATGGACGAACGAACGAACGCAGAGACCCAAAATATAATGCCCCTAGGTGGGGCATAAAAATCCATTAAACTGTCAACCTTAAATTTACTAAACATTGTTCTAATATCTAACTTCATGTACAAAATAGTTTATTAACACCAGTTTGTAAAATTAATATAAACAAGACAAATACAGAGTCTTGACCTGTGTTGCTGCATGCAATTGATTGAGATTATATGTTTACTGAAGCATAATTGATCCGTCCCTTTCATTGATGCCAAAAAGCACTGAAGAAAATTTTCCTTGTAAAATATCAAACTATCGGCAAATAGGAAGTGGCTACACAGCAGATGTATAAACTGCTTACTCAATACAACTCAGCATTATCAAGCTGCAGACCAAATATCAAATCATTGCGTTTCAACTTCGAGAAAAAGACGGATGGATGGAAACCAGCATTTACTAGACCTGCTTCCATCTTTAGGGACGCAGGTAAAAATGAAAAAAAAAAAGTCAAAAGTTTATGATTTGAATTTCAACTGGACAAAAATCATCTACATATTTTACAATGAGTTATTTCCCTTTGAATGAACAAATCTTGCTGTTAATTGTAGTAGTCTCCCCTTGGTTTAATTCCCATCTCAGAATTTAAGATTGATATTTTAATAGATATCTTGTTCAGGTACCTGGTATCTTGATATATCAAACTGGTAAATTAATTCATCAATGGCCTTTTGTATTCAGAAGATAAGAAGAGTCTGTTGTCTTAATATGCACTTTTTATCAAATATTTCTAGAGAATGGATATAAATAGTTTGACTTAAAGAAACTTGCCTTCTTATTTTCTTGGTAAAGCCTCAGACTTGTTGAAGATTTATTTAACCATCTTCCTTGGAGCTTCTATCCTGGCTGCTTTTTTTATGCTTTTAATCAAAGGTTTTTATGCTGATCAATTCACTGAATCCATTTTATCCAATTAATGAAATGTCCTTTGAATCAAAACATACAATTGTCACCAGAATGTTCCAAAGCATCTCACAACATGGCAACTGGAGTAATTCTGTAATTCTTGATGTAAAATACAAATAATCTATTTAATTCATAAAATTACTGTAAACTACCAGATGTGCTTTTAAATAGGTAACTTGTACTATAAAAAATTACCAAATGATTTCAGTACCCCACAATTTCTTCCACCCATTAAAAGTATTATTTAGAACTATGTTTACATTTTTTTTTTATTTACAGAGCTCTGAATAATAGCTTATATATCAGTTAGTAGACATCTGATATGTAAATACGTATACAAATGTAATAAAAAAGACAGTATAGTATAGCAAATGGCTAACTTCTATAAATCACCAACATTTTTTAATATTTTGAAGCATAGTTTAAAAGAATACCTTTTCTTTTATGGTTTACTACTCTTGCACATAGGTGAAAATGTGTGCTCTATTCTCATGGTATAGCAGTCATGTAAATTCCAAAAATTAATCAATCAAAGCCTCAAATAGCTGAGTTGTGCAGATTTTCCTTATACAATGTTCTCTACTGAAATTTAAATATATGGAAATAAAAAATGTAAAAATAGGGGGTGATGCTCAACCTCAATAGATTTGCAAACTCTCTAAATATCCAAAGAAATGGTTAAAAAACAAAAATTGTTACCGTCTTTTGAAATTTTTAGGTGAAAAATGACTATTAGTTACAAAGTTGGGAAAAATGGGGAAAAAAATATCAAAATCATTGTGTGAAGTTCTAAAGATCTAGATTAAAAATGCAGGAGTTGATTACACAACTTTGGTATCATCTTAGTAAATTTTGATAAAAAATTATTAATTTCACAAATTTTATAAAATGGGAAAAATTCCTCAAGCAGTTCCATATTAAATAGCAGGTACACAACTTCAATATGTGTGCAATCTTTCTGTGAAGTTTCGATGGTACAAGAAACACTGAAATAAAAAAAGTACAAATATGATGCAAAATGGTACTTATAAATATATATATAAATATATATATATAAATTGCCTAATACATGTAATGTAATTTTAACACACTATTTAGTATGTAAAAATAAAATGTTAAAAATATTTACAATGCAATAAAAAATAAACGCGATATTTCACCAGACAAACTGAGCTTCATAGCATGCATTTATCCAGGTGAAATCTGATGCAGATAAGAAACTTTTGCAGCTCATTGTAAAGTGAATTTTTGTTGCTTAAGAAATAAATTCTCAAAATTAAAATGATGTTCAAGATGATTTATTGTTGAAGTAAGTTTGCAACATCCATTGGCCAATATTACAGAGATGTTAAGGATGATGCTACATAATAAATTATTCTTTATCTTTCCTGTATCTTTTCTCGTCTTTTTCATCTAGACCATCAGGTTCTAAAGTATGGAGCTGGTGAATCCAAAAGTTTTCTCTTCTCCTACTTGCGTTAGTGTCCCACTCAAAGTTCACTTCTATGAATTGAAAAGTAACATTGTCAAAAGGATGTTTCTTTGAGCGAAGATGTCTGGTGAGGGGACAGTTTTTTTTTGGTTTTGTACCATGATTGATGGTTATTTAGCCAAATATTAAATTTGTCCATTGGTTCTCCCATGTACTGAATGCCACAGGTGTTACATGTCAATCTACTATAACATGTAACACCTGTGGCATTCAGTACATGGGAGAACCAATGGACAAATTTAACATTTGGCTAAATAACCATCAATCATGGTACAAAACCAAAAAAAAACTGTCCCCTCACCAGACATCTTCGTTCAAAGAAACATCCTTTTGACAATGGTACTTTTCAATTCATAGAAGTGATCATTGAGTGGGACACTACAGCAAGAAGGAGAAGAGAAAACTTTTGGATTCACCAGCTCCATACTTTAGAACCTCATGGTCTAAATGGAAAAGACAAGAAAAGATACAGGAAAGATAGAGAATCATTTATTATGTTTCATCGTCCTTAACATCTCTGTAATATTGACCAATGAACGTTGCAAACATACCTTTACTTCAACAATAAATAATCTTCAATATATGCTGCAAAAGTTTCTTATCTGCATAGTAGAAATGATAACAAGAATGTGTCCATAGTACACGGATGCCCCACTCCCACTCGCACTATCATTATCTATGTTCAGTGGACCGTGAAATGGGATCAAAACTCTAATTTGGCATTAAAATTAGAAAGATCATATCATTGGGAACATGTGTACTAAGTTTCAGGTTGATTGGACTTCAACTTCATCAAAAACTACTTTGACCAAAAACTTTAACCTGAAGTGGGCACTATCATTTTCTATGTTCAGTGGACCGTCAAATTGGGGTCAAAACTCTAATTTGGCATTAAAATTAGAAAGATCATATCATAGGAAACATGTGAACAGGTTGATTGGACTTCAACTTCATCAAAAACTACCTTGACCAAAAACTTTAACCTTAAGCGGAACAGACAGACAAACAAACAGAGGGACAACGAACCAACGAACGGACGAACAGACAGACCCACAGACCGAAAAACATAATGCCCCTAGGTGGTGCATAAAAATACTGATTCTGTATAATAAAAATAATTTTCAAAATTCAAATTGCACGTGATACTTCAATAAATATTTCTTTTTTTTTTAACTATTATAAGAAAATAGTTCCAAAATTTACAATTCATAAAGTCCAAAATAAGTTTGATAGCATATTGATTGGTCATATCAAAATTTGTTTTTAATATGACTGCTTCAAATGACTTCTGTTGGAAAAGAAGCCGGAAAGTCACTGATATTCTTGCTTGACATAAATAGAGATGGACTGACACGAGGTAAGTCTTGGGAACCACTGGTTCCTTAAATGGATAGGTCAAACCAAAACCAGATGCAGTCAATATACATACTTACAAGAAACATCTCTTTTTTTGGTAACAGATTCCAAGTTAAATCTAAAATAGTCTTGTTTCCCTTAACAGAATATTCATCATGTTGAATGTGGGCAGTACTTGGAAGAAAATTCCCAAAGTCTGCAACAGGGTTCAATTTAAATCTAAAACTGCTTAGTCATTATAGAACTGATTGTATGCAATTCCTGAAAATTGTTGGGAGTCTTGAATAGGATCCCAGTTATATTGGAAGCAGTTCGATAAATATGCATAACTATGGACTAAGGGAAACTTCTTTGAACTAATGAGGCAAATGTGGGATCCCTGTTAAAAGTAAAGCTTGCAGATTCCTCTTGGACTGGCCATGAGTTTCAAAAAGGATAAAACTAAAAATAGCTGCAGTTAAGTATCAATAAATAGGTTTTACTCATTTAAAAAAAAATGTTATGATAGCAAGTGTTTTACATATATCATTATTACCAAATACCCATCATTGCAAAATATTTTGCAATGTAATTTGAAAAAGATAAAATGGTTTCATTCCAAGGAGCAAATTAATCTATGTTGCAATTAAAAAAAATATGATACGGTTAAGATCAATCTATAACTATTTCAATAAAAGATCTGAATTGTATAAAATAACTTTTATATTTCAACAAACTTATGACAATTCAAATAGTAAATACACATTCATTTGAAAAATTTTGTGTGGTACAATCTACTTCTTTTCATGTAAACAAGATGAAAAGAAATAAACGGACCAGAATTCAGCTTCTTTTTTTGTGATCTTGAAAATAATCCTACTCACTGTCATTATTTTTTAAAATTACAAAAATTCTGTAAGATAGAAAAAAAGGTTTGATATCATTTAATTCATTGATCACAGAATGGCTTGAAGAGAAATATTCTATTAAGGTAGTACATAACACTACAGGGAGATAACTCTTTAAAAATCAGCTGAACGTTTTAATCACGTTCTATTGTTAAGGAAATATTAAGCTTCTCAATGATCGAAATTGGTGTTTGTCAAACTGCTATATATCCAATGAAATTTTTCCGATAAACTGTGTGGTTCAAGTTTTTTTTAACTTTTTATATTTTTGTCAAAGGGTCAAAGTAAATATTTTGTCAAAATTTTATGAAAATTAAACGAGCCAAATTAATTTTAGTCAAGGTGTTTGGTACCACCTTAAACAGGAAAATTTTAAAAAGATTAGCTTGAACTTTACAAACCTGTTCTACAAATCATGATGAGCAATTGTTAAATGGAAACAACCAGTAAAATTAAAACATTATTACCAGCTGTCAGTTATTCTTTGTCATAAAAATAAACAAAATAGTTACTTTGTATTTATTAAAATAGAATTAAACACAATTATTTTAGTTAAATAGGACGCCAAACAGATATTAAAAACATAAAAAACAGCCTGTTCCCAAAAATATTTGAAATCAAATATTTCCAAAAATATTTGAAATCAAATATTTTGTCAAAATTTGAAGCAAGTTGTCTATCTCCCTAGAACATTTCTAGCTAAATGATGGAGCTTGATGAGTCTGTTGTAAGCAAATCTAGAATACAGTGGATTCATTATTTCATGTTTACTAATTTTTTAATGGATTCAGTCAGGTGAACCATAAATTTAAGTCTTTGAAAAAAAAAAAATCTTCAGGCTTGTATGGAGAATTTGTCAAAATGACAAGTATTTAAAGTAATTATTCAATGTCTGAATGAATTAGCCTAATGTTGGAGGTGACAGTTGAAAATTAACCCAAGGTTGAGATGTTTGAAATATAGAGAGATAACTACTGTACAATCTCAGGATTGATAACTTGAAATAACTCTTGGAGATGATGATATTTTCAGATAACTCAGAATGAAGTTTGTTTGGGTTTTAGAAATTATTATTTTCAATTGTTTTCTTTTTTTTTAATTCAAAACATTAAGTTATTATAATATATATATTATAGATATTTATTATTGATCACAAAAAAATTAAATACTTTTACAAACTTTCAGTCATGTAAGAATTAATAACCATTGTGCTTATGTTGATTCCTCTTCAAAAATTGTTGATAAATACTTTTTGAACAACAGAAGTTTAGTCATGGCTTGACTGTAGTAAAAATGTATTTTTACTTCATGATTACCTTGATATCAATCAGTGCTTTAAAGAAGTAGATACCCAGAAACAATTTTAAAGAAGCTGAAGTAAATTTAACTTTTTGGATTATTTTTGCCTACACCTGAATTCAACTTAATGTACAAAAATATGTTTTCTAATTTTTACATTTCCAATCCATTATAATATGTCAAATACAATTTAGATTTTGATTTTTAATATTCACATATTTGCTTTTAAAAATTTTGATAAGATATAAAAAAAGTTAAGTATGACTTTTGTAAAGATTCAGAGTTCAAAGCAGCTTTATGCACTAACATTGGATTTTTTTTTTATCGAAACGACTGGAAAAATATCAAATATTTTTCATTTCAGAATTACATATATAGATTCCTTCGAATGATAAACACTATACCCTAAATATCTAAAAACCAAAGAACAATTGAAACAAACAGAAGAAATAACAAACCCTGCAGCAAGCTTATACACCAATAAGTAACTGTGTTATATGTTAGTAAAGACGCAGCGCTTCAAGAATAATGTATTTCTGAAATGATAATTTGATATTTGCTTAGTCTACACCAAAACACTGAAGATGAAGAATGTTTTGCGACAAAACTTTGAATGTACTTGACCACGAGTTTAAATGAATTTCAAGTACTATGTTATTCTACAATCTGACAACCACAATGTATTGAAAATAAAAAATAATTAGGAAAACGGCATTTTCATACTTTTATGAAAACCCATTTTAACCACCAAAAAAGCACTGATAGACATAAAAGACAATGTGCAAAAAAAATCTGTCCAGAGTTGGATCAAATAACAGTCTGTAGTGGAGTAAATACAGAGAAATGTATTACAACCTATAAGAAACTTCATCTGAAGTCATTGCAACTATCACAATCTCTGCATTTATCACTTATGATAAAAATTTAACACCTTTAATATAAAGTAGGCATTACCAGTATACCCTGGGTTAATCTCCAACCTCTATTTTTGCTTTCCACGTTGTTGCACATTAATAGATGCATAATTTAACTATTGAAAATTATGGAAAAATCTTTTTACTGTATTTCAGAAGAAAATTTAGTCCTAGAGTAAATTAATGGGGAATACTTTATGTGTTTTGTAATCAAATTAAATTAATCTTCTTCTTGATCTTTAATTTATTAAATTTCCAGTTTAAAAACAAAATAATTTTAATCTATATATCACTATTTAATGCATGATTTATTTCTATTGTTCAAATACTACCAACCTTATACTCATGAACTGAACACAAAAAAATCACTGCAACCAAAAGAAATTGTAATTTCATAGCTATATTCAATCTGAACAGTATTAAAAGGAAATACATTTTGGTATGTTTTAAAATAAAATGAAACTTATTTCAGAACTCTTTGACAAAGAATTTAATATGTAGGAACTACTACTTATATAAATATATTCAGAATAATGGTCAAAAATATTTTAGAAGAGTATTCTTAATTTATATTTCATAATAACATGTAATAGAGTATTTTAAAAAGAACTCCGTTGAGTAGGCATTATTATAATAAATAAAATGAAAACTTTTACAATAAAAAATTAATCTTCCAGTAATATCATTTAAAGTTTTGATTGTGAATATTAATTATAATCATAAATGAAGACTTTTTCATATATTAATAACTATTTCAGAATTTAATATGTGCATTTTTGAATCATCAAAAGTTGAAAGACATTAAAATTACTGGATTGAAATTTTGATTTAAATACTGTACATATTTAGAATACAAATATAATATTTAAATAATCTGAACCCAGTCATATTTTTTTTTCAATTTCTAAATACTTCACATAAATATCTAAATTTCTAAATTTACAAGCAGAAACTTGAATTCCCTTTACCATAAAATATTGACAAAATACTTTGAGAATTTTTGCATTGGATCATTTTAAAGCTTTCAATGGAGTCTACTTGATGTAATTGAGAAATAATCGTGTGAAAGTTATCAAATTACAAAAAAAAATTGTTAACATGCAAAAATTATTAAAATATGTTTCAGAAAAATATAAATTAGAAAATGATACTAAATTTATTTTTCATAGAGTTAAGTTATTTCACCTAGGCAACTGATTTTATTTCAGATAGCAAGCAAGCACCATAGCATCACATTACCATGATACTAAAAGACCCATGTGGAAGAATACTGTACTGCCTCAACTTTCATAAGGTAAAGTATATATGAATGACTTGTTTTAGCATGGTCCCAGGCAGTGGGTCTTACTTTACAAACGTATAGCTCAATTGGATCTATTATAATTGAACATCTATCAAATTGGTATCATCATTTCATATGAATTACCTCCCCTTCATTCAGTGATTTTTTTTTTCTCTAATCATGCAAGATATCAGTGTTTTCATGCAGTTTTGATGACTAAGTCACCATAAGCCATTGCGTCCCCAACCTGACTCAAATGACTATTTAAATAAATAACCAATATTTTCTGTGAAAAAAGGTGTATCAATTAATTTTTTTATTAACAGTTTAAATGTAAAAACTTGCAGAAGTATACCCTATAATACTTTTAAAAAATCTTGTGATTTACAGTTTAACACATTCGATAATTCAAATATTTAATGTATGAAAAAAGTTTACAAATTTCTTTTGGATTTTATCATCTTCATATCATTGCAATACAGTAAATTCAAGAGAAATAACATTTCCAAATTTTGATTTTATTCAAGAAAATACCAGTATGTACTTATTTATTTTATTTTAATGGAAGTTAAAATTTTGTTATACATGACAATACAAATTAACAAAGAATAACCTTTTAAGTTGAAAAATATATTTGAATATTATGTGCCATTTTTATTTTGTCACAAAGGTATAAACAATTAGAATTGAAGAAAGTGCAAATGAATGAAAAAAAAAGCATTAAACTTTGTCAATTTGTAAATAAAATATCAAATGCTTACCCTTCTGTCCTGGGTCACCTGAGTTCATCCCTGGTCTTTGGTTGAGTTGGTGTTGTACACTTTTTAGTATTCAGTATAGTGTTTTGTAGACTTTTGTACTCCATTTCTTTTGGTTATGAGGTTGTCAGTCTTTCTTCACCCCACGCAGTGGCGTAGCACCAGTATAGCATTGTAAGAACATGCTTACAAATAATTTTATAAAACATCTTTTTTTCAATAAGAATTTTACTATAATCGTTCTGCTTCTAAGGGGTTGGGGCCGCCTGGCACCCCCAGCTTACAATTTAATTAAAATGGCTTTGATTTCCCCCCTTTGTATCTTTCTTTTTACATCGCAATGACCGTGAGGGCATTCCGATGTATTGTTGCCAACGAGATTTCTACTTACGTAACTTTTGTGTTTGACTGGTAACCGATCTATAAATACGCAGACATTATCAAGTGCAAAATAACATTCCTTATCTCTTGTTATAAATTCATTTCTTAAATGAATACTCATAAAATATTTTTGTTTAGAACATAAATTAATAATATGAAAATGTTTTGTCATTAGAAATATATATATAAGTAAAAAATCATTGATAATGTCTATGCACACGTACAGAAAAATTGTGTTAACGTATGCAGAAGAATATATCAAGAATGTTTTGCGGGAAAATATGAATGCCTGCTCAAATCCAATCTATTAGAAAAATCATATTATTACAGGAGAGTGTCCACCATGCACTTACACTACACTATTATTAGAATAGTAAAATAGAATGATATACAAATGGATGAAAATTATATTTTATACATGTAACTGTTATATACAAACATTAATATAATATATAACAACAAACCAGAGTATACTGATTTGTATCACTACAATATAATAGTTATTACCGTGACATTGAATTCCCTGTCATTTATTCATTATCCAGGCTTGAATTTGTCACAGAAAAAAATATATCTCTGTACATTAACCTCACTTTCAGGTATACAGATGTGATTTTTTTTTTTCTGAGACAAGTGCTTCTGACCATCCACAAGAACTTGCGGTCATCCGATGTTCAGTACTTCAGTTGTTTATCACTGATGATCATTATGCTGTTGACTGTTTGAAACTTAAGAATGATTGTTGAAATTCTAGTACATGTATATATAAGCCAATTCCAGATATATGATGAAATGTCTCTGTATCAGATTTTCTAGGTCATTGATACCTTCTACTTGAAATTTTGTGTGATGCTTCATGAAAAAAAGGGGGGAAATTCAGATGGTTCATGAATTAAATTTTGTGAGGTGGGATATATTTTTGAGTTCCAGGGAGTTTAAAGTCTCAAGTTACACCATTTAATTCAGAAATCAATGATTTCTCACTAAGCAAGTATGTTTCCACCCTGCATATGGCTACTGAACATGATTGTTTATAATGTCTATGGTTATTTTTGAATTATCCTGATAAGAATTCAATTGGCATTAGAACTTATAATGATTTAAATAGAATGGATACTTAGAAACGTATTTACGTTGATTTCTTCTGTGTGTTTTATCCCATTGACATTAACACCACATGCTAAGACAAAAACAATAACACAAACAGGACACATAAAGACAGTCAGAAATAATAAATACAGTACCAGTATACCTATACATCTCTGTAAGAACTCTGTAATGGAAACAAATAATAAAGATAAGTGATATGTTGGAGAGAGTTGTTGTCACTTCAATCAAACAGGCCCTTTGACAAGCTTAGAGTAGATTGTTCTATGACTGAAATATCCTCTAGGTTGCATTGGACTGTAACAAAAATAAAATTTATAAATTAGTAGTGTGTTTGAGAACGTTCAGGTGTCACTTCCATCAAACAGACCCTTTAACAAGCTCAGAGTAGATTGATCTTGATACCATTGTATAGAGTTACGGAAATCTATATGCCACTCTTCCTGGTCTGCTACAACGGAGCCATATTTAAGGTCTATGACTGCTACAATTTCTGGGTTGCAAAAAACATTAAACATCTGTGGGTGAACTCTAAAATGAAATATAAATATATATACAACATTACACATAAACAATTATAAAATAAAATGGATCAACATTACAACCTTATTTAAAATTCTTTAAATTAACTTTTAAACCTTTATAAAATCTAAATATAGTTATTTTTTTAAATGATTACAGTTTTTTATTTCTCTTTTCCATAAAATTTTCAGGTGATATATGACTGCTATCAAAATACAATATAAAATTTATACTTTTCAAAGAAAATTCTCTCAAGCTAGTCAGTAGTGGAAGCATAAAAATTTGAGCTTTACTTGTGAAAGAATAATTTTTGTGGACCAAATCAGTCAGTAAAACCGTTCTTCGTGGTGGCTCCCTTTTTACATTCCTTTCTTTTTAGAGCTATTTTCCTAATGCTTGTAGTTTAAAGGTTTGGTTGGCTTGCTTGCTTTGTTTGCATAAATGTTTGCTCAAGCATTGTAATTAAGATTGACATCTGCAATCAATAGATAGGTGGGGCTTGAGCTTGTATACCTATTACTCTGCATTATACTTAACATCCAATACATTTAAGTACAATGTATACAAGCTAAAGCCCCGCCTATCTATTGACTGCAAATGTCAATCTTAATTACAATGTTTGAGCAAACATTTATACAAAGCAAGCAAGCCAACCAAACCTTTATACTACATGCATTAGGAAAATAGCTCTAATATCTGAACAGACTGAGCATATAAGCAACCATTTACTACTATGGGCCAAATTAAATGTGTGCATGCATACAGACCAAAATGAGGTTGAATTGTTGTCTTGGAAAACAATAATATATCAGCAATGTTTTTGAGCTCATTTTTACAAAATTTAACCAAATTGGCTGCTAATAGCAAATTATAACTTCATTATTCAATTTAAATTAATGTTTAGACAAAATAAAATGCTATCATATTTTGTTTAAATCATAGTGTTATGCCCCTTTCAGTGATAAATATTCTAAATGTATTTTTCAAACTTTTCTACTTTTTTTTAGCTACTCACGTGAAAGCTGGCTAAAATACACAATATAATTAAGTAATTTTTGTAACAATTTCAACCTCAAAGAAAAAAGGTATCTTTATCTCCTAAGTGTGACTAACATATCAACCTCAAGCTTAGCTTTACAAATTTGTTGTACCCGTCAGTTCTTCAATGTATGTTGAGGAATAGTGACAATCTCCTTGTGGAAGAAAAAGTATAGTTTAATGCATAAACCCTAAGCCTTTCTATCAATAGTAAAAAATGGTGAAAACTGTATTAAATATTGAAATCAAATCTTCATAACACAAGTAGAATAGGTTAAGCTGTGTTTTGATCAAACTCATTTATACTCTGCAGAAACTAAAAATAAGTCTACAATCAAAGTCAATCAGATGTTTAGCAGTTATAATGCACTGAATATTTCAATGCAACTTACAAACATATGTTGGGTTTTTTTTGAGAGAGAGACCTCACTCAAGAAGTCAAAGCCCATAAAACAACCAACAATGACAAAGGCTTTCCATGTCCTCAACCCAGTCATCACTAGTGCCATTCAACTTCAATAAATATTTTGTTTGTCAGAAGTCTTTGGGTATCAGTGCACAGTGTTAGTGAAATAGTCACGACAGAGTAGGAATGAGTAAATCTTTTAATGAAAAGTTATTTGAACATTTATATAATAGTATTTGTTTTTTGATGTGGGATACACATTTGACATGTTAGTGTGCTGATGTGGGTCTCCATGCTGTTACTTGTTTTGTTAGAAGAATGGCATCCTACATCATTGCCTTATTTTTGTGGAAAATGAAAAAAAAATCTTTTGTTGATGTAAGCATGGCAAAGGGTTATGTTATATAACCAATTTCTGTATTTCTTTTATCTTAATTATCGATTATGAATATCAAAGACAGTAACAAAAGGAACAGTTGAGAAAAGAAATATATTTTCTTGAGAAAATAAAATTATGTTTCAATCAAAAACCCATGGGAATTGAAAAAATCATACTTGTGAAATAACTCACTGGAATAAATTTATCAAGTATTGAAATACAATTAATAAAATAAGTATAAATTAAAATAAAAGTCCTTTTTGCTGAGATATGTTAAAGTGGTGGAGAATATTTTATATTTGACATTATTTGACAAAACTTAGTATAAAAAATTGGAAGATTAAACATTTATAAAGAAGGCAATTATTGCTTTACTGTAAGAAAAGTACTATTTGCTATGCCAAAAAAAATGGAAAGAAAAGTTTACTAGTCAGAATGAAATGATAATCATAATGCCACAGATATATCCAACCACTGAATTTTAAAATTTCAATACATGTGGTCAAAGTTATCTCCCTTATATTTAAAAAAACAACTTCCATTCACTTGTAAAAACTTGAAAAAGTACCAGAGCAACAGAAAAATAAATAATCTTATGAACCAAATGAAAATTTCCACAGAGTCATCTCCTATTGGTCAATTTATTTAAACTTTTGTCAGTTCTATTGTCCCATTGATTAAATACAGTAGCTATTGTTCTCTGTGTAGTTAATTCACTGGGACCTTTAAATTTCTTCTAAGAGAAATCCATCACTCATTGATTAATTTACCTGAGTAAAAAAATTATCTTCCAACAGTTGAAAATACATATTTTAACTCACAAAACTGCTTGTGATGTTGTATTTATCCAATATCAAATATATATTTTCAATCTGTTCAATGTAAACAGTCATTCAATTTTGTGACATTAAAAGTTGATTTCTGACATAATTTTCAACATTATTCCTATTGAAATTTGTTTTTTTTTGTATGTTTTTGTTTTGATTTGTATGTCTCAAAACAAGGACTAATGGGACTAATATAATGAATATACTGGTCAATGTTCCTGTCCTTATAGTTTGCTTGTGGTCTGCATATGCTACAGAATAGAGAAAATGTATTAGAGCAATTTTCCTAATGCTTGTAGTTTAAAGGTTTGGTTGGTATGCTTGCTTTGTTTGTATAAATGTTTGCTCAAGCATTGTAATTAAGATTGACATCTACAATCAATAGATGGGGAGGGCTTCAGCTTGTATACATTATATTTAACATCCAATAACATTTAAGTATAATGTATACAAGCTGAAGCCCCGCCTATCTATTGATTGCAGATGTCAATCTTAATTACAATGCTTGAACAAACACTTATACAAACAAACAAAGCAAGCAAGCCAACCAATTGGATGTTCAATAATTTCATCTGTTTTTTTTTTTAAAGAACATAAATTAACTAATTTAAAGTTCGAAGCCATTAAAAAAAAATTCTGCATTTTCTTAGTTTGGTTTAGGCATTGCACGAGATTTCATATCAACAGGTCTAGAACTTTAAACATGCTTTCAATAAATTCAAGATTTATTACTAAGGGTGAGCTTTGAGATATAAATAAAAACTTATCTAACCCTGCTACATGCTCATGTGCCTATCAGAATTTGGTTTCACAAAAGTTCTCTATTAGTCTCTGTTCATTTTATTCGGAACTCTTTTAGACTTGAAACAATTTACAACTTCGCTTTATTGTATAAACATCTGTCTATAGTTGTAGACCTCTAGATGTCTTTTGTTATCTATTTTTATTGGGTTGCTGCCTGCATCCCTTTTTCATAATGAGGATCTCAGATAAAATTATTGTATCCTGAAGCACATTTTTTAACCAACAAAAAAATACTCACCATGTATAATTATAGATGAGGTTCTTACCATACGTTTTGGTAACTAGAGATAGCTGACTTACAGTACACATTGCTTACTCTTCATGTAAGCACAGATACAGGAATGTTACCTCCTTTCATCACTATGTTGTAGAGAGTACTTAGATGTGATTCCATATCATGTTACATGTACATGGTTACAGGTTAATTGCTGTTACTTTTGTAAAACTTGTAGACATGCAGACATTTGAAAGATCAACTGAAAAAAAAACAGTAATAAAAGTCATTATTTTGTTTCACATCCAACCTTATTATGTATGAAAAATTTGTGAAATCGTTTGATTCTTCAAAAGTATATAGAATTTCAGAATTAAAAGTTTAAAATCCAAAACAGATCACATTCAAGTAAATAATTATAACTAAATTTATAATACCTTAAACTCCTCATAAACCTTTAAACATCCATTCCATGTCCCCAAAAAATTCTAAGAAAATTTTTTCAAGTCTTTGTCCAAGTAAAGATCAAACTAATTTGGAGCCAAATTCTAACCTTTTAATCACATGATCATACAGGTAATAAAAACTTTTCACTCACATCTACTCACTTCACACTTGAGTAACTGGCTGTGTACAAATATATATTTTAACCTGAGAAAGGTATTTCACCAAATTATGTAAGTGAATTTTGTTCAGATAATAAAGCATTCCCCTAAAGGGAAAAGTTTGAATCTAAGAACAATAAAGCAATAAAACATGAGGCTCCAAGAACCTGTATTACTCTTGAAAAATAATGTATGATATTTGACAAAACAGTTAAATAGTAATATAACCACTGGTTAGCTTAGTTAAAACATAAAACACATGCAATGTGAAATTTCAATATACCTAGATATGATTTTGATGTCCTGATGAAGACCCCATAAATTGATCTTTGAGAAGTTTGGATGGGTTTTTTTTATTGACCATATACATTACTCTGTCAAAATTATGTCTATTGCACCTCTTTAACCACAAAATGTCATTTTGACTTCTAGGAATGATATTTGGAGATTTGAAACATATTGGATAAACAGTACTAGTTATACAAAAAAGATAACTTTCGTAAAATCATGTTTACTGACATCCTAAACTGTGGACTTACTGGTAATAAAAATGATCAAATAGAGTTAATCAAATGTAAACCAAGTTCTCCGCAAAGAGGCTATTGATTATAACGTCACCAGAAAACTTATAGTAATGATTAACACAAATATAAAAAAAATAAGAGTTATTTTCCTTCAAATAGAAAAAAAGTATCCAAAACACTTTGACAATACGCCCGTCGCTTTTTCAAATAATAAAGTTCAATTACTCCTCAATGTCACATCAGAAATTTATAAAAAACTAAAAGGAGGTTGTTTAAATAGATATAAACCAGTCACCAAAGTTTCATGAAAACTGCTCAAAGCACTTTTGAGTTATTGTCCGAAAACTGGTAAATTAGGCCTTTTTTTATGAATAAAATCCCATAACTCCGAAGCCTAAAATCTAAAATTTATAAAAAAACAAAAATGAGATTATGTCCATAGATATAAACAATTCACCAAAGTTTCATGAAAACTGCTGAAAGCATTCTTGAGTTATTGTCTAAAAACTGCAAAATCCTCCTTTTTAATGAAAAAAACTCATAACTCGGAAACGTAATATCTAAAATTCATAAAAACTGAAAGGGAGCTCACGTCAATAGATATAAACAATTCACCAACGTTTCTTGCAAATTGGTAAAAGAGTTTTTGAGTTATTGTCCAAAAACGGAAAAATCCCCCCTTTTTCAATGAATAAAACCCCATAACTTGGAAACGCAAAATCTAAAATTTATAAAAATTGAAAGGGAGCTCACATCAATAGAAATATAAACAATTCACTAAAGTTTCATGCAAATTGGATTAAGCATTTTTGAGTTATTGTCTGACATTTTGACGAAGGACGGACGGATGGAGGGACAACGGTATACCATAATACGTCCCGTAAACGGGCTTATAAAAATCTAACAAGTTTCAATGAAAAAATAATGACAGACAATTTGTATTTGCACTTTTAGATAACAGTTCAACAGATTATTATTAAATGGAAAAAAAAGTTTAAAAATTACTTCAGTATAGTAACTTAACAAAAAAACTGACTTTATTACTTTAACCACAAGAAGAGTTACTTTTCTTTTGTTCTAGACTTTCAGTTATCCTGTATACAAAAATAATTACAAAAAAATGGGGGATCAAACACTAGTCTTTAGTGCAGTTGAAAATTCTAAATTTCAATTTCACTCCTTGCATAAAAGAGGGCCTGGATAGGGTTAGCAGCTGAATAGAGAATTTAATGGTCAAAAGGTTAATGAATAGAGAAAAATGGGGTGCAAAAGTATAAAGATAACTTTGAAAAATAAAATAATAAGGTAATAAAATACTGATTACAAAAATGAACTAATGAACTATGTACAGAATAAAGAAATCTTTTGATTACAGAAAAATTTAATAGTAAAATCATTTTCATGAGAATTTTACAGAATAAGCGTTATTTCTAAAGATAAAGAAATTTCATTAAAAATTAAAAGAATATAGAAATTAAGGACCCCATCCATACCCTCATAAAAGACATTTTCTTACGGGATATTGCTGCTTAAATATACAGTGACAGGGTTAAAATATTACATTGTAGTAAAATTTGTTTTGATAGGAATATCACAATTTAAAAATAATAACAGCAATTATAGAATCTTAGAAGTGTGACCTCAATCCCTTTGAGTCTGAAAACATTGAATTGAGCTCCTTTGGAAATGAAGAAGGCTTATAAACAAAACCATGACAGAGACCATGATCTCTTAAAATGCCCATCATCAACATAAGAAGCAAGTTGGTAAAATATTTTACCCTGTATCGTAGGAAAAAAACCAAGGAGTCCAAACATCTGACACAAATTCCCAAACCTGACCCAAGTAAATCCTTAAAGAAACAAAATAAATAACACTAAACAAGTCAAAAACATTTAGAGATTGCAGTAGAAACAATAATAGTTCAAATTGACTTGACATAACAACAATATAAGAATTCATCACAAAAAGGTGAAAAATACTCAGCAGAGCCTCGCATTTTCCCCGTTTTAAGCCTCATTCTTTTATGTTGTTATGTCAAGTCAATGCTCTATTATCAGATTATTGTCTATATGTTAATTTACATCTTCTAAAAATACATACAGGAACATTCATCTTCTAAGACAAGGCTGAAAATAATTTGGATTCAAAAACTAAACCAGTGAATCACATGATGACATGAAAAGATAATTAAAATTTTGCAGTAAAAACTATTCTCACTGCAGACCCCAACTTATTCAATGTAAAAGTTCTATTGTTCCAATTCAACAGGTACATGGATCTATTAAACTAACTAATAGATGACAGATAATTTGTTAACTTGCAATACTAGGGGCTTCGGTGGCTGAGTGGTCTAGTCAAGAGAAAAAGTAGTCGAACTACTGTATCATTAGTCAGGTTTTGAGCTGTTGAGTTCGAATCCCGTACGTGGCAGGTGCGCTCGACTCCAAATTGACTAGAGGAATGTTAGTTTTCCTACCAAAGATCGGTGGTTCTCTCCGGACACTGTGGATTCTTCAACCCAATAGTGCGGAAAGTGGCGTTAAACACTAATTAATCAATCAATCAATTAATCAGAGATACAAGCTTTAAGCCAGCAAGGACGTATAATTAATAACATATTATATACGTCCTTGATGCCAGTATTAACAACAACGACAATTAAACAGGCCTTGAATTTGTTCAAAATAAGGCCTATGTCAAGATCTTCTAGATATACAACGTTTGTAAATATGAATTAAGCCAGATGAACCACGCGTGATATAAAGTTTGCTTTATGAACGATGTGATAGTATTGAGTATCGGGACCGTACAGACATAATTTATCAACATCCATAACGTTATTATTCTGACTGGTTTTCTGTTACCGGGTGTAATTCCTCCCGTTCCAAGCCAAGTCGTAGCACCAGATTACCAAAGCGGGATTTGTAAACTTAATAATTATGTCAAATGAGTCTGGATTGCCAGATTCTGTTACTTTACCAGAGGAATCTGATGGAAAACATTTGGAAATTTTACGATATGCACTATCAGTTGCAGTCAAGAAGATAGGAATCGGGTCTGATTCAATGTAATTAAGCATTTCTGATTTCAGCTGTTCGATTTTTGGGGAAAGAGTTCTTCCTTCTTATCATTCTTTTTAGTCCAAATAATTATGACGTCCTGGAAGGCTTTTTAATTTTTTTGCTTTGACCAAGGATTTGTATAGTGAGACTAAATTTTGCTTTGATGTCATCAATGTCAGAGGGATACAAAAAAAAAATTAGAAAAATACCCTCACGGCCTCAGCAGACTGCATGATAATTTTAATTATCTGGACTACCTTCTTTTACTTTACGGCGCGGGTCCTTGTAATGAAGAGTTTGGGTTTGCTCTAGGTACAGAGAATCCCCATGTCCGTGCGGCCAGTGATATCACGCATTACCTGATTTCGTCATATCCGCAATTGATGTAACATAAATGAAATTGTTTTTTGTAATTGTTTTACTCTTCCGAAAGGGACAGGAAAGATTAAAATTGATATGTTTAAGCATAAAATGTTCATCAGGTCAAGATCTATCTGCCGTTTTTGGGTTGCTGCCCCTGAATTGGTAATTTTAAGGAAATTTTGCAGTTTTTGGTTATTATCTTGAATATTATTATAGATAGAGATAAACTGTAAACAGCAATAATGTTCAGCAAAATAAGATCTACAAATAAGTCAACACGACCAAAATTGTCAATTGACCCCTTAAGGAGTTACTGCTCTTTAAAGTCTATTTTTCGTAAATTTTTGTTTTTGTAATCTTTTACAAAAATCTTCTCATCTGAAACTACATAGACAAATTCAACCAAACTTGGCCACAATCATCATAAGGATATATACATGTATTTTAAAAAATGTGTCCAATGACCCATTAAGGAGTTATTGCCCTTTATAGTCAATTTTTCGTAAATTTTTGTAATCTTGTACAAAAATCTTCTCCTCTGAAACTACATAGACAAATTCAACCAAACTTGGCCACAATCATCATTAGGGTATCTATTTTAAAAAATGTGTCTGATGACCCCGCCTGCCAACCAACATTGCCGCCATGGCTAAAAATAGAACATAGGGGTAAAATGCAGTTTTTGGCTTACATCTCTGAAACTAAAGCATTTAGAGCAAATCTGATAATGAGTAAAAATGTTCAGCAGGTTAACATGGTTAAGATCTGTCCTGAAATTTATAGAAATATATTCGTCACACCAATGGACATATGAAGAACTGTCAGGACAGGGATTTCTCTAATTTTGGACAAGCACATGTACAACTCAAAATCTTGAGATTGAAATCATACATTAAAAAGATTTCATGAAATTAATGTATGTCATGAATTTGTTCTCACAATATTATCAGATTATTGGTTTTATGAATTTACCATAGTGAAGCCAAAAGTCTTAGGTTTGCAGATACAATGTACACTGGACTGCACCGTAATGGTTGGGTTTAAATGATAGGGCTAGAGTTAGGGTAATGTTCACCTTTTGCTATTTATGGGATAAAACGAGTTTCACAAGTGAAGAAGGCCTTGATGTGCAGATATTTGCTTTGTGACTAAATTTTTTCATGCACCAATTGAAAGATCCTGTATTAGATCTGCAGTGTTCTCCCCAGGCCGATATGACGTTGCGGTCCCGCAGCGCCTTCAAAATATTTTCGTTGATCCCGCAGCGCCTTAATTGGCCGCTGTCCCTTAATACTTGATCCTGCAGCATGTTAATTTTCACATTTTAATTATAAATGTTGGTTAAAATTGTCAAGTTGCTGATTACCGCTGAGAGGTCGGTCGATGTTGCGCAATAACTGATAACTAGCAAAAGTCTCTGATTTACCTGTTCCAGCCTTATCAGACAATGTAATCATGTTATAGCGTAAATGATCATCAAGAAGATAGATATTTTTAGTAGAAAATAAAACTTTTTAAAAACTTCAGTGGAAAAATTGAAGAAATAGATTGCAAATACATTGTATTTACGCATCGTCTGTGTGCGATACTTGGCCATTTAAGTAACAAATTTTTCATTAGTCGAGAAGAAGAATCTATTTAAACACGACCAATGAACATGATGAATACAAGTGATAAATTTGAATACACATTACTAAAGAAAATTACGATGAAATTTATGAATGAGAGTATTTGTAAGTCAAAAAAGTAAAATAAACTTTTATTAAAGATAATGAGGAGTGATTTATTCTATTAGAAGGTGAAAAATTGTTGCTTGCAAGTAAAATTCGCCTGTCAACTGTCACGTTTTAGAAATAAAATAATTTTTTAACATCGATCATTAATTCGTCCATCAGGAAATATATGTACGGAATCGCTGCAGCATTTGTATAATGTCACTAGTAAAGAATTTAACTGGTTTTAACTTTGACGAATTTGTCATGTTTTAGTTATATCTACCTGCCAAAGAAACGTTTTGACAATTATACACACAGAAGCGTAATGTCAAACTACGGACACTAGTCAGCTGGTTCATTACAATTTTTTTGTTTTAAAAAGTTGTATTCCAAACATCTTAAACATAATCAATTTTATTGCTGAATCAACATGTTCTTTGCAAAGAAAAAATGGGTTAAGCGAAAGACAGATGATGTTTTTAAACCTAAAGAGGATAAAAACTGAGGAATAGGCTGCCCAACAAAATTACAAACTGTCTTCTTACTATATCTCTATAGAAGGAACAGAGAGTAAAGAAATAAATATTTCTGAAGCTGTTCAGAAATGGAAGGCCCAGAAGAACATGAGGATTTTTCTTGAACTATATATACATTTTGACTTATTTAATTGACTGTGATATAAATGCTTTTTGTGTTTAAAATGAATTTATTTCATATATATATATTCTTATTCTTTATCCTGTATATTAATACTGTGCATTATTGCTTATAATGATTTATGACCGATTGCTTCAGGTCACAATAGTTCACTCTGAAATAGAGTTACACATCCTTGAAATTTTGCGCCTTAAAAAATTTCTGGGGAGAACACTGATCTGGTCAGTCTGTAGAAGTCTGGTGGCCTAAAAATTGGTTTATCTCTGTTAATGATAATAAAAATATTGTTTATTATATGTTATTTTATTATAAGTGATTAAAGTGAATCTTTATCATGTTTGTAAGTCAATTATTAACTGTAAAAGTGGTTTTATAATGCATAAAACCACAGAACATTTCACCCAGGACTTTCCAATCTCTAGTCATGGCGGCTTCAGAGTCTGGTACTGTCTTGGTGCTTAAAACACATTTTTGGAGTATAAATATATGTTTAACTATATTGGTTTTATGTTTCATCTTTTTCTAGCTAGGTTCAGTAAGTTGTGAAGAAGACACTTTCGAGTTTGTGCACTTTCCTGTAAATTTCCTATATATATATATATGTCACAATGCTTATGTTGTTATGTCACAGAAAGAACTGTTTTTTCCGATGATGTCGTTTACGCTGATTGACCTCAGATTAACTGGTGTAACTCATTCATAAAAAAAACAACTCAAGATAGGTGTATGACCGATTTTTGACAATATGGTTGACATTATGTCTGACAGCATCTTGTAACTGTATATTTGTTCCGCATAATATATGTTCCAGATGGAACACAATGGTATAAATATCAAAAGTTCTTGAGAACTAAAATGATATAATATTTATTCCTTCTTCATAAAACAATTTCCTGGAACATAAAGCCCCATAAAATCTGTTCCTAGGATGACTGGAAATTATACAATAGACTAATTTTTAATGATCATATTAAAAGATACATGGATTTCATGTGATTTTCTACACCCGCGTGTATTTTAAATAGTAAATACCTGTCCATGAAGGTTTATTTATTAATAATTGGCCAGGAATTATTTACATTAAATAATGATTATTCAAGAAATTCTCTTACATAATCATTGATAATTATTATTCTTGGAAATTCTGTTACATCAATGTACATGTATAATTAATATTCCCTATTTTAAAAAAAAGGGATACCTAAATATTTTGTAAATTTTGAAATCTTGTTTGAATAGTTGCAATTCAGCCCTCAAACTGTTTGAAATTTTGATATTCCTATGTATTGTATCTCTAAAGTTTCAACATAATAGTTTATCCAATTGTTATTCTATAACAAAAGTTCAGACTGGAACTTTTATTGTATAATATTTTATCCAGTGTGCAGGAAATTTAAAACAGATTACATTCTTAAGAACAGTTTTTAATGAAAGTTATAAATAAATTTTACATGTTTATATATATATATATATTTCATGTATTTATTTTAAATCATGTTTATGTATGGAAGAACAATCGATTGAGTCCATTGATACATTTGTACCTGTTCAGATATTAAATGAATAATGTTGATACAGACTAAAATAAATTCTTTATGACTTATGCATACTAAATCGGAGTAAATCCCCTCTTTGTCTGGATGCCTAATTATAAGTAATAAATTGGTGTCTATTCATGTTAGACTACCCCTTGTTTGCAGATAAATAGCAAATAACTGGAGAGCACAATGCCACTCAAAGGCAATGAATTATGTTGAGGTCCTTTGGAAAAGAAATAATTTCATAGTTTATCATAATTTTTTTCTATAATTTCACTATCAAAGTTTATTGTGTCAGGATTCTATTTTATTTTCAAAAGAATTTAGCATGTATATAATATCCAAGGAAATACATTAAAAAGTCTTTCTTACTAAATACTATACAAACCTTGGTACATCTAGATCTGATGTTTACCAGAGAAAATCAAGTCTATTATCTTATTTTAAGAATTTTGTATTCTTTAATTTCATCAATATTGTTTTAATTGCATTTTTTTTTAAGTACATGTAGTACTTATAAAATTTTATTCTTAAAATTGACAACTGTCTGTTTGGTCAATAATTGACACTTTTGTTGCTTAAAAATGAAGACTGATGTCAATATACATGTATACTGATTTATTTACACATACATGTATGTTTAGAGTTCAAAATCCAGGGGAAGACTGCCTATACATGTTTTATTGTACTTTTTAGGTATGCTAGATTTCAACACCATTTCCATCCAATTTATAAGAAGAATCCCGATGCATTCAGAACTATGTACTTAGAGTTAACACGACAAGTTGAATCAAATTTTAATGTGAGTTGATAATTAATGTTAGATAATGACTTGAATAAGTTTTTTTTTTTTTTATGATATACATGTACATGTGTAGCCCCACTCTAGGATTGGGGCTATATTACAATCTTCCAACTTCCAAGAAATATATTCGTCATATCTTTCTCGGGAACTGCAAAGCAGAATGACTTTATATTTGGTCAGCTACTTGACAATGATAAGTTGTAACATGTGAGCACTTTTTGTATCTGTCAGAGAACTAATATTTGATTTTGTATACTTTGAAAGTTTATTGAGGATCTGCTTAGCACAAAAATGCATGAACATTTTAGATATATTGAGTCAAATCTCTTGACTGGAGATGTCCAACTGAAAAGATCCTGTAACAGTGAAAGTTTTTTTTTTATGTTGATGGCACATGCCATACTTTTTTGTACTTGAAATGAATCAAACTTGAGTTAGTTCCTGTCTCAATTTTTAAGGTCTTCTAGCAATAGTGCCACAAAAACATTTCTGCATTGTTTTGCCGGGACCAAAAATTTTGGACTCTCATAACATTAACAGAAACTTGAGCCCAACCTTAACAAATTCCTTGTTAGATGTTGCCTACCCATGCCTTGTAGGGTTGGGTAGGTAGATAGGGGTTTTATTTTTTCTTAGCCAACAACATAAGTTACATGTTTTCAACAAGAAAACAAGGTTAGAGCACAAAAAAAAAATTTAAATAAAAAAATTGAAATTATTTGTGACATAAAAGTTTTTGGGTAGGCAGGCAAAATCAAGCAATTTTAATTATTTTTTTGGCCTAAGTATACATTTATAAGATAAGTATGTAACTCATTGGAGAACAAAGTGCATTTCAGTGAAACTGAAACACAGTTCTACATTCACTTTTGGGGTCCCACTTTTATAAGAAGATTATTTTTACTTAATTGAGTAAATTGCAAGTTTTAATATTTATTTACAATGTACTTCTACTTTGAAAGTAAATATAGAACTTCCTGTTTAAGCAAACTTTTTATTAAAATACTTATCATGCTTCATAGAAGCTATAAAAAAATTGAAAGCAATGCTTTGTTACATTCACAATCTAAACAAACTCTTTATCAACCAATTAAAAACATTGAAGTACAATGAATTTATATTTTATAACTTACTAACCTAAATGGTTTTTTATTATTTATAGTTAGAAATTTACAAACAAAGCAGACAACCTAATTTGTAGTTTTTGGTTTGTTATCTTGAAAAATAGTATAGATAAAGAGAAATTTTAAACGGCAAAAAAAGAGAAATGTTAAACAGCAAAAATGTTAACCAGAGTGAGATCTACCAATTAGTATAAGAACTGAATTCTTCAATTGATCCCTTATAGGAGTTATTGCCCTTTAAAGACTTTCTATTGAATTTTAAAGTTTTTAGCAGAAACAATGATAGATAAAGAGAATATTTTAAGGGCATGTTAAAACATGCATTAATATACATTAAACAGCAAAATAATCTTGATGCAAGATTTACACATTTAAATCCAGATGAGCGAATCAGGCTCTTAGGAGTCTCTTGTTCATTTTACTACAGGAATCTGTAACTTCTATTCACAAACAACCCATGTAGACCCCTTTTTTGCCTCATCCTTTCACTTTTGGCTGGCATTCAATTAGACAGATTAGGAGACATTGCTGGAAATAAAAGTGCCAGCCATATTCATTTCAGCATGTTAAAATACAAGTACATGTGCACTAAAGTATGAGCAATTGAAAACATGAAAGATTCAGTATTAAAAACCTTGGGTAATATTATGCAATATAAACGAAGAACACCTTAGAACTTCAGCTTTATTGAGCAGTATATACAGTGTATAATCATGCTAATTAGAAGAAATGAACTATTCTTACAAAATTTATACAAACCATAGTAACAATTTACTTTGTTTTGCCAGTGGCTGCACTATGTGCACTGATATAATAAATGTAATTTTATATAGTTGGTACAATAAGTTTATTAGCCTCAGCAGCTATGAGGTTGTTTATTCATTTTGAAAAGTAAATATTTATCAGAACATTTTGAAAATGGCCCAAAGCAGCTATGATTTTGATACTTCTATGTTAAAAGTATTAAAGGACATATATATATATGATTAAAAAAAAATGTTTTCAAAAAATGGTACATTCATCATGACCTTAGAATGTTTACCAAATATCATAGTGTGTCATGTGCTATTTTATTGGGGGGATTACATGTATAAACATGTATGTGGTCACATATGATGAAGACCCTATCAATTTTGAGGTCACTATGTATAAGATCAAGGTCAAAGTTACTAAAAATAGACTGCAAGTTGTGCAGAAAATCGGTTTCAGTATACTAAATCAAATGTATTTACGTACTACCCGGTACATACATGGCATATGGGACAGCAACCTTACTGGGATATGTTGTCAAATATAAAGAGAGGAAGAAAATTCTTATTGATTTTGAGGTCACCGACCATGATTAAGGTCAAGGTCATTGTTACCAATAAAAAGATTTTTGTCACTATAAGCTTTTCCCATTCATGTGTGTGTGTGTGAATAGCAAATAAGCAATGTTTTGAAACAATGCGAAAATATTGCTAAATTGTTTTCCACCTTACAACATAACTGGTAATGATTTTTTAGCAAATCATAGGTGTTGGCACTTACTATAAATACATGTAGCCCCACAAAAATAAAGAAATAAAATTGAATCGAAATGCAAATGTATATATATCTATAAGTAAAATATAGTTATTTCTTTCACTCCTTCTGTATGAGTACTTTGATAATAAATAAATAGCTTATAAACATCATTGAGGGAGCAATAAAACCAAGAACAAATTTGAGGGTCACCATAAGGCTTTTATAGCAATGAGTGGGTAACAACACAGTATACAGCAAGTAAATATTAATCAAAACATATGAATGGTATCCAGGTTCTACTGTAACACTCACAGTAACAGTTCTAAAGCTCTATTATATAGCTTTAAATTTACACATCTGTTGTTTTTCCGGAGGCTTTGTATGCTTTTCCATGTTTGTAATTTTTTTTAGGGCCCGGCATAAAGGTTGCTGGAGCACTATAGTTTTCACTGTGTATGTCTGTCTGTCTCCGTCTAAAATGTTGGTTAATTGCAAAAACTCCAAAAGTATAGGAAGGAGGCCAATGAAGTTTTGCACAGTTGTTGTGCATATTATATTTTGATGAAATTCGGCTCATTAATTTTTTGTTATAAAAAAAAAACCGCACAAATTTTGAGAAATGTCTTCTTATAGTAGGGTTTAAACAAAAACTGATATATAGGTGTATTTAGTTATTTCAACAAATGTTCAAAGTAATTGACAAATCAAAAAAAGGGTAGAAACTTACTTTTTTGTTAAAATATCACAAATTTTGAGAAGCATCTTCTTGTGGTAGGATGTCATCAAAAATTGATATATATAATACTGGCACAATATGCATTCCAAATTGTTTCATGTCAAAACTGTGTTAAAAGCTTACTTTCTGTTAAAAAATGATTAATTCTGAGAATCATGTTTTTTGCTAGGATTTACGTAAATGAAAAAAGTGTTTTTTGTTTTTTTTTAAATTATGAAATGATTCTCTGTTTCAAAATTATTGCCCACCAAAAAATATATTGCTTGGATTTAAAAAAATATATACATGTATACACATATTAATCAAGAACACACCCTGAATTAATTGCTGGTGTAAAAATTTATGAAAATTGACAATACATGTATATGAACATTTGCTGTGTGTTTGTTTATTCTACATTGGCTAGAAGTATAGGGGGAGGGTTGAGATATCACAAAACATGTTTAACCCTGCCGCATTTTTGCGCCTGTCCCAAGTCAGGAGCCTCTGGCCTTTGTTAGTCTTGTATGTTTTTTAATTTTAGTTCATTTATATGTTTTGGAGTTTAGTGTGACGTCCATTTTCACTGAACTAGTACACATTTTTGTTTAGGGCCAGCTGATGTCCGCCTCCTGGTGCGGGATTTTATCGCTGTGTTGAAGACCCATTGGTGGCCTTGAGCTGTTTTCTGCTCTTTGGTCTGGTTGTCTCTTTGACACATTCCCCATTTCCATTCTCAATTTTATTTGCTATGTATGCATCAGTCTCTTTGCATCACATACAAATGTGGAAGCAGGGTCCTTGCTGACATGTCTGTTTTCTAGTTATGTGAAAATGTAATCATTAACTTGCATATGTTATATTTATAGGAGAAAGATAATTGTATGGTAAACAGACAAATTCAGTAAAATAGGATTTAATATGAATTTATTCTATTGTCACAGGAGGAGGTCAAGCAGATTTTTGATGAAGAAAAGATCCCAATATTAATGAATGAGTTAGATAAATTGATTGATAAAGCTTATGGAGACATCAATTCTTCAGCATGGTAAGATACTACAAAAGAACTTTTTGATGTAACAAGTGCTCAAGATTTGTGTTCTTATGCACATATTGCTTTGGTCATGTAAAGTTTGTACATTGGTAATATGATATAGGTAAACAATATTAGGCTTGTGTATTTATTTGTTAATGTCCATCTGATACTGTCATTATTTTAGGCCTTTACCTCATTTTTGTGTTGTAGTTGTGAGGTTAAGCTTTCATGAAAAAGGTTGCCTATCGTAACAGTAGAAGTTGGAGTAGACCATACCATGCTTACTACCACAAGTTGTTTAACTTTTGTCTGATTTATATTTTTGAAAATAATATAGAATGTTCAAATTAATGCAACTCCACAGCTAGTTACCAACATTTGATATGTGCATTCTTTGAAAGCTGTATATGTCCATCAGACATGTCATATGGACTAGACCTTATTCTCTGTGATCAGATTATCCGGTTAATAATTTTTTGATGCAATTTGGTCTGAATTATAGGAATGATATCATTATATATATGATATATATATGTATAATGAACATGATGAATTCCTTATAAAGGAATAAAATTTTGTTTGGAAAAAAATTGGTGTCAATTATATTACATAATTATGCAGCACCATAAAATGTGCTGTTGCACACAACTTATTAAATCTCCCAGGTCCCAGTGACGTTTTGGAGACTTAGTGTTTCTTCTATTTTTCCTCTTCATCTTATTTCTCCTTCCTTCTTCTTTTTCTTTTTCTTCTTCTTATTTTTATCTTGCAATGTCAGGTTGTTGGAAATTTTTTATATAAAGATGATTATAAATTCATTTTTGTTCTTAACATCTGTGGCAGAACCATTGGTTATTTTGTAAAATATCAGAAATAATTCTGTAAGACTGTAACAAGAAAAAGTACATCTAAGATGAGCTTACTTTTTAAGGATAGCTTTGAAATATAAAACTATAATTGATTATGATATGGTAATTGTTTTACTGGTTATTTATCTTTGTTAAAGTAACGAAAATTGTAATGCACAATTTAAACATAAGGAATTGTATTTCAATTTATTTTTACATATCATTTTTCAATTTGATTTGTTAATGATTTCCTTTCTTTAATAGTTGAACTAGATATTTACAGCACTGTTTAATAGAATATGAGAAGGCTTACTATTTAAATATCTGCATCAGTACTATTTACCTATATTTAAAAACGGGTTATGAGTATGAATTTGTTTTTGAATGAAAAAGAGATTATTTCAAGGATACTGAACTCTTATGTCTTACCAATTATATTTACTTTATGGCACAATAAATGCAATTTCAGTGAAAGAAGTTTTGTACAGGTGAATCCAAAGTCTCTCTCAGTTTTTTTTCTATAAATTTTCGATACAATCAGTAATCTTAATCTTACTAGTTTAAATTTTCTATCAGGTTATTTTCCCGCACATGACACGTTGCTGGGGACTTTGAAATACCAGGCATCCGTCTGTCCAGTCTTGTTAGAGCTCCAACATGTATAATTCTTGCCAGATTTTCATAAAACTTATATCATAGGTTTATAAATCAGTGTCAATCGATTATTTTTAAAAGAGTTATGCCCCTTAGAAATAAATATATGTAAATTGCTTTGTTAGTGTTCCCTTGAGTACTATTCTTGTCAGATTTATATGAAACTTATATCATAGGTTTATATCAGCAATGTCTCAGACAAGTTTGAAATTCAATGGCGATCAATTATTTTTAAAAGAGTTATGCCCTTGGAAACATTAATTATATGGAAAATTACATTGTTAGCGCTCTCATGTGTACAATTCTTGCCAGATTTTTATAAAACTTATTCTATAGGTTTATAACAGCAATGTCTCAGACAGGTTTAAAAATCAAGTGCTGATCAACTAGTTTTAAAAGAGTTATGCCCCTTGGAAAAATTAATTATATGGAATATTCTTTATTAGCGCTGCCTTGAGTACAGTTCTTGCCAGATTTTGATGAAACTTATATCATAGGTTTATATAAGCAATGTCTCGGACAAGTTTGAAATTCATTGCCGATCAATTATTTTTAAAAGAGTTATGCCGCTTGGAAAAATTAATTATATGGAAAATTGCTTTGTAAAAGCTCTCACATGTACAATTTTTGCTAGAATTTATGAAATTTATATCAAAGGTTTATATCAGCACTGTCTGGGAAAATTTCGAAAATTAGAGCCAATTAATGATTTTTATACGACTGCAAAAAATTTTGGGGTCATATATTGCTATCATGTTGTCGTCGTCATCATCGGCGTCCTAAGACATTTGGTTTTCAGACAATAACTTAAGTTTAAGTGTATGGATCTCTATGAAATTTTACCAAAAGGTTCAGTACCACTAAAGAATGGTTGGGATTGTTTTTGGGGTGATGGTCCCAACCGTTTAGGAATTAGGGGCAAAAAGAGGCCCAAAACAAGCATTTTTCTAGTTTCAGGACAATAACTTGTGTATTAGAAAATTAATTGCTCTGAAATTGTACCACAAGGTTCAATACCACAAGTCGAAGGTTAGCATTCATTTTGGGGGTAATTGTCCAAACCGTTCAGGAATTAGGGGCCAAAAAGGGTCTAAAACAAGCATTTTTCTAGTTTTCAGACAATAACTTGTGTTTAGGTGTATTGATGTCTCTTAAAATGTACCACATTTTACAAAAAGAAAAATTTTCTTCAAATGTTTTTTTTTTTTGGGGGGGGGGGGGGGGGGGGGGGGTAAAAAAAAATTATTGGGGGGGTGTCAATATTTTTCTTCAAGATTTAAGAAATTGTCAATTTTCCAAAGAAAAATTGGGGGTCACAATTGCTAATTCTTTGTATATAGTCTGAAAACAGATTTACTAAGTATAGCGCAACAGCACAGTGTTGCACAAAAGCAAGAAATCTTCAATTGAATATAAATTCAAATCATATAACCAATTTTAAGTTCTTTGACTACATTTATTCTGTGTCAGAAACCTATAATGTGTCAAATATTTAATTACAATCCAAATTAAGACCTGTATCAAGCTTGAATATTGTGTCCATTTTTGCCCCAACTGTTCAGGGTTGGACCTCTGCGGTCGTATCCAGCTGCACTTGGCGAAGCAGTTTATTTAAAGAGTTATGCCCTTGGAAATATTAATTGTATCAGAAATTGCATTGCATTTGCTCTCAAGCCTTCATTTCTCTAAGATGTTTATAAAAAGTTTTAAAAGAACAAACAAAAAAGGTTTTTTTAGTTATTGCCCTTGGACAGATAAAATGTACGCAACACGTGGAACATTGGAACTCTGTTTCATTTAATGAAAGTGTGTAGCCCAGCAGGTTGGTGGGTGCCAACAGTTTCCTTGCAATTGCTTAGGAACCGTTCAACCAATGCTTTTCAAATTTAATTACCAGTATGTTGTTACAGATGACAAAATGGAGGTCAAGTTTAATACCAACTATTTTCACTTTTACCATTCAGGAGTTATGGTCCTTGATAGATTTGAAAATGGCACTTTGTGTTATTTGGGAATATTTCCGTGCAACAACTTATGAACTGTTCAGCTAATGCTTTTCAAATTTTACTATGTTGTTACTGAAAACAAAATGGAAGTCAAGGTTGATATTGACTATTTTCACTTTTTCGGTTTAGGAAATATGATCCTTGATAGATTGGAAAATAGGCACAGAATGTGGCAGGTCAAGCAAGCCTGAAAGCACCATACATTATAATACATCAATTTCATTAGTTCTAGCTATAGCTGCCCTCTTAAGTTTAACAATGATTACATATACATGTAACCAAAATACAGGAAACCTGGTTTGCTGTCAAATTCTCCTTAATTTGTACATGTGATTTCCAAAAAATGTTAGAAATAAACAATGAATAAAAATAAAGTTTTGTTCCTTTTCCTTGTCACATTTAATTTGTCAATATAAAAATAAAGAGATGTGGTATGATTGCCAAAGAGACCAAACTAACTGTCAGTTTTCAATATAGTAGAGTAATATGATGACAAATGTTAGATTGGTACTATGTAATACTAAATCATTTAAGCTTTTTTCTGAGATATATATGCATGCATTTTGGTTGGTGCAGATTTCATAACATGATTGCTTTATGCTTCAGTATAAAGATTTCATTTGCAATGTAATACATGTATCAGCATCCTAAATGTCTTACATAATTGAAAAATGGTAATTTTGCACAGTTTTGTTACATACAATCCCAAAATGTTTGTGATGTTTAATATTGTTGTAGTGTTGTAATTTATAATGTCTTAAGGACAATGGTTTCCATCTGATGCCCTTTGTTCTTATCAACCAGTTGTAATGGAATTTTAGGACCATATCCTTTCAACTGGAGTTTAGTAGGGATTACAGATGGAGATTGTTTCAAGTCCAAGAGGGGCCAACATAATTGTTTTCACTTATTTCAATAAACAACACATATTTTTCCTTATTTAATTTTCTTATTATGTACCATTTACAAATAAATTTCTCTTTTTGATTACCTGTACCCATTCTGAGGTAAAGGAAAGTCAAAAGAAGCATCAACCAAAAGCAATCAATTTTTATTTGAAGTTTGAGATGGCTGTGAAGTTTTCTTTAGATTCCTTATGAAAATTCCTAACCTGAACTTGTAAATGGAATTTTAGATCCTATGCTTTATGAAATAAAAGGGGTTGCTTACAAAGGGTGTTGAGGATTTAAAAATGGTGTTACCTAGCTGTCAGATATATATGTTTGGTTGTCTCAAAGAGATGTATGTTTTTTAATTTTAGTTCATTTATATGTTTTGGAGTTTAGTGTGACGTCCATTTTCACTGAACTAGCACACAATTTTAGTTAGGGGCCAGCTGATGTCCACCTCCGGGTGCCGGATTTTCTCGCTGCATTGAAGACCCATTGGTGGCATTCGGCTGTTGTCTGCTCTTTGGTCGGGTTGTTGTCTCTTTGACATTTTCCCCATTTCCATTCTTAATTTTAAAAGATGTATGTAACTTATTTTGCAAAAAACACCTCATTAATACATGTACAATGTATATATTAATCAGGACATATGTAGTTATATTTGGCTTCAGTGCTATATAGCAAATAATCATTCTTCGGTCTTAGAATTTTGTTTACTACCATTTTAACGCATTTTGATTCTCCAATCTCTATGGCATTGAAGGCTGTTCTTCAAACAGAACCCTGCAACGAGCGTCCAGACATAGTGTTGGTCTTGTTTAATCAGTTATCACTATATATGTTTTGTAGGAGACCTACAGGTGATCCAGTTAAGGATAGTGTTGCCCATACTATGCCTGTTAAACTTAAACATAAAATGAAACTGGAGAAGATGGTCACAGAACTGGAATCGGTGAACAAAATGTTAAAAGATGCACATGAGAAGAAACAGAAAAAGTTGATAAAAACAAAACAGAAAATAGATAAAATATCAGATAAATGGTCAAAGGTTAGAATAAAGCACAGTATAAGACATGTGAGACAACACAAAATAAAATATTTAGAAAAAGGGGGGTCGTGCC
The DNA here is from genome assembly GCF_021869535.1 of Mytilus californianus. Lineage (NCBI taxonomy): Eukaryota > Metazoa > Mollusca > Bivalvia > Mytilida > Mytilidae > Mytilus > Mytilus californianus. The sequence continues at coordinate 48,816,121 of NW_026262679.1, read as the reverse complement.
TGTTGAATGAATAGAAAGAGTTTGAAATTCACAATTTCAGGGTTATGTGAAGGTCATGCAGTAAAATGATGTTTTTATTTTATTGGATATCTTATTGTCTTCTAGCATGTCTACACTGTCTGTAAAGTTTAATCTCATGTGTGTTCCCCACAATTTTTATTTACAGTTTGTTCAGTAGAGTGTTCATGACTAGTCTTTTTAAAATTGTATAAACACTAAAACAACCATATAGGCTAAGGTTAAGGAAGATCCCAAAACTCAAAGATACATGTTTACAATTATATATTGTTCATTGTGCCATGCAAATAGGGATAACAATAGAACTGTAAACAGTTGTTTTATTTATACAAATATATATTGTATATTGTGCCATTATTACATGGAAATAAATTGACAGTAAACAATTCTATGATTTATACAAATATACTATGTTCATAGTCTCATAGTTCTCCCTTGAAGTTGAGTTTTAGAATCTTTCAAAAACATTATTCTACATGTTTATTTATGGTGTTAATGTAAATTTTCTTTTCATCTTGTCTTTTAGCCATTTCTATATGTGATTCTGGTCTGTTTTATAATTTGTTACTTTTACAATTGAAATACAATTAGTAAACCGACATCTCCTTTTATTTATAATGATTATTGTCTGACAAGTACAGTCAGTAATTGTAAACGTCATTAGAACAAATTATTTGTTTATGCTTTTATTGTTTGAAAATCGCTATAAAGAACTTCACAATTGTCAGCACTAATGGAAAGATAAAATTACATAGTACAGAACATCATGATCATGGTGATACTGGAGGGAATAAAACCCACACACAAGTTTTATGTTTAAAAGTCTTTTTAAGACTGTGACTCTTTTCACAAAAAGTCGTTTCGAGAAAAAATACTCATAAATCATTGAACAATTTAGTATTTTCATAAAGATTTCTTGTGTTCAATTTCTTCAGCTAGAATGATTTTCAATGACTGACCGTAAAATTTTATCCTTTATCTCTTTAACGTAGGAATACTTTATTGACATTGGTTTCTGCAGTCGTAAGATCAATTTTTGAACCAACCAAAACCATACTGTTATAAAAATCGTTCCTATTAGACAACATTTACCAGCTAGTCTCTTAAATGATAATATACCAACATGTATACATGGACAAATATGAACAGTTCTCTCATAATTCTTTTAGAATTTATTAGATTGCCATTCTGTCTGAATTGGTCATATTGTCATATCTTTTATTGAAATGTCTTGTCTGTTTATATTTTAAACCACTACAAACAACTTGTTTGTGTTATATAAAAATAAGGAGATGTGGTATGATTGCCGATGAGACAACTATCCACCAAAGATCAAATGGAGTGGATGTAAGCAGTTATAAGCAACCGTACGGCCTTCAACAATGAGAAAAACCCATACCGTGTGGTCAGCTATAAAAGGCCCTGACATGAAAAATATAAAACAATTCAATTGAGAAAACTAACGGCCTAATTTATAACAAAACAATTTACGAAAAACAAATGTGACAGACATGAACCACTGACAACCACTGAACTACAGGCTCCTGACTTGGGACAGGCATATAAAGAATGTGGCGGGGTTAAACATGTTTGTGAGCGCTCAACCCTCCCCTAACCTGGGAAAGTGGTGTAACAGTACAACATTAGAACAAAATATAAAAATCAGCTGAAAAAGGCTTAACTCATCAGATGGATACAAATAGAAATACATCTAACAAAAACACAAAGTGGACGTGGATGGGTACTTATACATCCCCACAACAAAAAGACACTAAGTACAAATCTGAGAGTACTCGCAGTTACTGACAGCTAGTTCAAAGCCAATAACAACTAATAAAAAAAATCATATATCTAAGACTAAAATTATGTATATGTTTAGAAATAAAAATATAAACTACAGTATATGTTTTTATGCAAATCCTGTATAAAAATAAGTTTTAAAAATAAAATTGCCCTGTATTACCCAACACAGTAAGAGCTGGGTTTTCAAACTTTTTACACCCAAGTAATACTTTGCCAACTGAGGTCTTCCATGTTTATACATATAGGTATCAGTCCCTTAAAGTTCAGTCAGTTTAAACTCAAAATTTCAAATCACAACAGACTAATATCTTGCTAAAGCAGCGGTATATAGTGATAGGGGAGTCGGTCTGTCTGTCCCACTTTTGAATCACAACTGCTTCTGAACTGCTTTATGTGAAACTTACACTATATTTTAATCACATAATGTACTTTTGCACCAATTTCATTTTTTAAATTTTTAAATAATTTTGGGATTTATCATTGAGATGACAATGACATTAGACCTATCTACACTATAGTACATCTTTGCAATTGGGGGTTATACCTGCAACTCCTCCTTAACCCCTAATTACAATTTTATTCAAAATTTCCTTAAAATACTTTTTGTCAATCTCCTCCAAAACGCCTAGTCAGAATTTTAGTAAAATTCCTCAGAATCTTCACCAAAACATGCCAAAATTCATTTTGTTTCCCTTATCAAAGAATGGAATTTGCAACGGGCAGGGGTCTCATTATGTGATCTTTGGTCACAAGTACCTCTAGTTTATCTTTGTTGCTGGTGTATTTTTTGCCCTGATTATAATGTTATGCTCTCCTATATGTATTGATACATGATGTTTTAGATTTATCCAGGCAGACAAAACTCTTTATATTTCTGTTTACAGGCTGTTCAAGATATTCAGAATGCAGACATGAAAGACATTGATTTGTATCTAGATAAACACAATGAAGATTTATGAATTTTTACCAGTGATTAGTAACCATTTAAATGATGTAAGCTTGTGCTATCCATGGTTTTGTGTAGCTTTAAAAAACAAAACATTGTGTTTGACATTTAATATGAAAGGAAGAGTGTTTTAATTGAACTTGATGACACGATAACCATGATAACAGTAACATTAGATTGTCATGAAACAATATTGGCAAAACCTTGATGAAGAATATGCTTTTGATATTCTAGTGTTTATTGTATGTATTGAAAATAGAAAATTAGAATTATGGAAACATAATACAATAAATGTATATATTACAACTTCAATGGTTATTTTTAAATAATCGTAAACAATAATGGCCCTAATTATCTTCATAGAAATGAGATGAGAAAAATCTAATAACTGTAAACCAAATATATTTGACTTATCAAAAGTGACAACTCAGAAAGTTCAAACTGGCATTGCACAAATATCATGTCTTCCTGTACTGTTTATGAGGCTGCAGTATGAAATCTTCTATGCAGTACATCAATCCATGTTGCATGTAGGACAACATGATTTCTTAGCTGGTTAAGTAGTTCAATCTTGCAAGCATTCTAACATACGGATAAATCAGGCAATTTGTAATTAGGTCAGTTAATAGGGAACCACTAGTGGAAGGTCAATGATATTTAGTATGCAGTTGAATTAGAATTGGCACATATCATTTCCATGGAGATTATTTGGCCCTGCCCCTCAGTCATGGTCTATTGACTTTGAAACTTTTGCTTAGTTTACATGTATTAGTTTGTGATTAGGTCAGTTTATGGGTAACCACTAGCCGTAGGTCAATGATATTTGGTATGCAGTTGTATTAGCATTGGCACATTTCATTTCCATGGAGATTATTTGGCCCTGCCCCCTCAATCATGGTCTATTGACTTTGAAACTTTTGCTTTGTTTACATGTATTATTTTTGTGATTAGGTCAGTTTATGGGGAACTGCTAGTGGTAGGTCAATGATATTTGGTATGCAGTTGCATTAGCATTGGCACATCTTATTTCCATGAAGATTGTTTGGCTCTGTATCTTCAGTCATGGTTCATTGAATTTAAGTCTTTGAATATTTTGCATAACTTACATGTTAAAGTAATTCTATTTGAATTTCAACATTTGCATTTTACAATCAAAATAACAAAAAGGTGAGACATATCTCTGTGTTTATTTTATTTTCATTTTTGCCTAGTATCTGAAAAGCTTTAATAGATAGAGGGAAACTTTTTATACTAAAAATGATCAGCAAGACAAATCTACAAATAAGTCCCATGGTCAAAATCACCTGACGACTTCTTATTGGAGTTATTGCCCTTTAATGACAATTTTAGCAATTTTAGCATTTTCGCTTATATCTGTAAAACTGTATTAGTTGGATAGACTTAAACAAGTAATCAAAGAGCTGAAAGCTTTGAGGAAAAATGACGCCACTGTCTCTAATATTGTGATATTTTTTATGCAAGTCTTGATTTTCACATATATACCGTAATTAGTTTAACATTCCAACATGTCTCATAAGCATATAATTGATATTCGTATATATATGTGTGTGTTATGTGAGGATGACAACTGGCTGTTTTTTTAGTACAAATGTATAGGTCAAGACTACCTGAATGATCTACAGTATCCAATGACTACTGGCTGTTTTTTTCTATAAATAAATAGGTCAAGACTACCACAATGATCTACAATATCCAATGACTACTGGCTGTTCTTTTGTACTAATAAATAGGTCAAGATTATTTGAATGATCTACAATATCCAATGACTACTGGCTGTTCTTTTGTACATATAAATAAAGACTACCTGAATGATCTAAAGTATTCTAAGTAATGTGATTTTTGTCTTGCAATTACATTTTTCTAAATCAAGAATATAGACTACTAGTATCCTTTTCAAACCAAATGATTATGAAGAGCCTGTTGTTATCAAGCTCTTATACCCCACATACTCATTAAATAAGTTACTAGTGACCTAGTTATTTCTGTTACTTGAAGCAAATTATATTTCTGTAGATTTAGACAATAGTATAATATCGTTTTACTAGTTTTATTTCACCTTGAAGATTAGACAAATAGGGATACTCCTTTGATTTTTTATTTCATGTCAGTCAGGTCGCTTTATATGAAACTTGAAACCACTTCTCTGCCATATTATTATTTCATAACAACTCTGCCCTTGACCATGTTGACCCATGTAATTGATATTCATTCTTTAACCATATATCATAGTCAGTTAGTTTTTGATTTTGCACTCCCACACCACCTTTCAGGTCAAATGTCTGTCTCCATTTAAGTTAATGACATTGAACAATCATGGTATTAAACACAATTCCAATAGTGATAATGCTGTTCTAGTAGGTCACCATATATTCAACTCGGGTAGCATTCCAGTTATTGAAATTTGTGTCAGATTAGAACAATGATCTAGACCTTTAGGAATGGATCTTACAATTTAATATGGAGCCATAGTATGGGACCCCTACACGGTAACAAAAAAAAAAACAAGCTTGAAAAGATACAACGTCAAGCGGCAAAATCTATCACCAGAAATTACAAGTCAAGAGAGGATGGACGGGATACGTCTCTAAAATGCTTGCCTAACTGGAACTACAACAAGATCTCCAGACAAGACGAACAAGGAGTTGAAGCCAGAAGTTAATATTTATGTAAAAAGTAGTTGAGGGGCTGATTCCCGCTATTGAACCATACTGTCATTCTATAATATTATTGCGTAAGTATTTCTGTATTGTCCTTGTTATTGGTCCATGTCTTGGTGTATTGGTCTGAGGCGAAGCCGAAGGCCAATACTGCTGGCCGAGGACCAACAATAAGGCCAATACAGAAATACATGTAATAGTATCTTTATTAATTAACTACAGTGTTACAATATTTTTTTATTTCATTTCACAAGAGATAAACATTTTTACCTTGAAGTGGAACTATCCAAATCTCAGTTTCTTTTCATAAGATGCAATATCTAATGATTTGGTGCCGTTTCCATGCATCTTCAGCCTTTTCTCATCTGATGAATTTTTCTACCCTTTCCAGTCACTATAAAGTGTTACAACTTTAATCTAGACACAACACATAAATAGTAATTGGAAAGGTACTGCCATTGCATGTGTAATGCAAATATATTTAAAAAAAAAAATAATGTAAGAGTTGAAATTGATACAACTATCCATAAGCCAATTGACCAAAGAACGAAGATTTGCGCAATTACAGTATGCATATTCCTGGTTCGGGTTTAAAAATAAAAGACCGTTTACAAAACATGAGAAGCGAAAGTGAACAGTAAAAATCGACATGATGAAATTATGAGGTCGTCAAGAAATGAACTTTGTGATAATTTACTCGTTCCCTAAACCTGAAATAATTCCATCGTCTACTTTCAAAATGCTTTTCAAATGAATGGGACCGTCTTTAACCTAAAATATATGCCATACTGAACGTTTCAGCTTGTTTATGGTGAGTAAATAAAAACTGCGTCGTACAAACAACTGTTTACTTTCAGTTTGAGTTTATCGTGACTTACGATCTAAAAACTAGAGACGTTCCGAAATCCTGTTTTGGCCGGATCAGAACTCGGCCAATACGGAAAAAAAATCTGTATTGGCCGAGTTGACATCTTATATTGCATATGCAGTTTTCATCATTTTAAGTACAATAACAGTGGAGTTAATTAATAATGATACAGTTACAGACTCTGCTGCTATAACTTTGTGAACAAAGATTCATACGCACCGCGTGGGTATAACCGTATTACTAATTTCCGATTATTAAAATCTTCGTAAATCTCGATAAAGACCAGTTTCTATCCAATGGATATCAAAATGATTCCGATTATTACTTTTTTAATGATTGTAAAGTTGAAATGGCATGAAAGGCTGACATTATTTAGGAGAACTATTTTGTCTAGCGATTGCTGATCATTGGAGGGTAAAAAGTCCAACACCATAACAAAACGGATCTATTTATCATGTATACATACCGATTGTTTACGATTGTAAGACATGTGCATAAAAGTGAAAGCTCGAATAAATATGAAAAATATAACAAAGGGATGGCTCCAAATACCATTTAATAACAAAAAACATATGGACAGGTCAAGATATCTTTTTGGTAAATAAAATAACGTATGTAAACTGGTTCCCGTCCGACTACAACACTTTAACAAATAGCCTGGGGTCCTGGCTAATCTTGTCAGTATAGCCAGGCGTGTATCAATGTCCTGCCTGTCAATGATAGGTTAATACTAATTTTGTCGCGCAATGTTTGTTTTACATCTGTATCCAATCAATTTTTGTTTAACATCAATTAGTAAAAATTAGACTGTATTTATTTTTCTTTATGAATTGATGTACAGTGTTATCATATCTAATTATTAGTATGATGATAATTAGTAAGCAGAAAAGGGTTAATTCTTATCAGTAATCAACTGGTGAGAAAGTTAAAAGTTTAAGATTTCACATGACCAAGGTGTGAATTGGATTTCACTTTTACGACCTAATTAAGTAATTTGTTTTAAATTGTTTTATAAAAAGACCATTACAATATTTATTAAGTTTGATTTTTTTTATTATAAAGAGTTGTTTCGTTGACTCTTACCCCATATATAATCCTTCCTGATAAAATATATATTAAATATGCAACATTTTTCAAAGTTTCTTTTGATTACGCATACTAGTGTTTATTTATACTGTTTAATCAGTATATATTTATTTTATTATATTACTGACAATGGGGACTCGTCAATCTGAGAGCAAAATTTATTGAATCAGAAGCAATGTTTCTTAATCATTGATTTGAAATCGCTGGTTTACATCAAACATCAAAATTTATGCAAATATTTATTCAGCCTCACTTTAGATTCAGAGTCAACTGGCACTGAATCGATCACGTGGTATTTGTTCCCCACCTGGCCCTTGCGACGCACAGCTAGATTGGGCCGGGATGCCAGGCTATTTAACAAAGACTTTGTTCGAGTGTAGCGTAATACAAGCAGATTCCAGTTAGTATGTAAAATAGTAAATATGAAACCGAGTGCGGTAGGCGGAGGCATAATCAACTTCCGTTAGTTCTGGTCAATGGTATCGGAAACATGCCGCTGATAGCGTCATTTTCCAAAAATTATCAGCAAGACAAAATCTACAAATAAGTAAATACTCCTGACATTGTCTGATGATCCCTTATTGGAGCATCTTTGCTAGCCAAGGGTTACGATCCACTTCCCTCCTCTCCACCCTTGGCAGATTAAGCCAACATTTATGATACCAATGTTGCGCCATCTATCGGTAGATTAAAGTCACGTCCATTCCTAATACATTATTCTTGACCAATGGTAGCACTTGAACTCTTCAATTTGGAGGTAAAAACACGGTAGTGTCTAGATTCTACACACTTGGTAAAGCAGGAAACGGAAATATACTTTGACATTAATGCATTTGTGCAAGAAACATACACAGAAACTTCTATTAGTTGATTAAAAACATTCAAATTGTCACTAAATATAGTCGTATGTTTAGGGATGTAAAGACTTAATGCACAATAAGCACGTGGCAATTGTTTACATACACTTTTTACATTTACACGTGATCATGTTATAGGCGCTTTTTGATTGGATGCAGTGAGTTTCGACTGCAACCAATGAAAATCATTACCTTGTGTCTCCGAAATTCTATCTCAATCCGCCAAGGGAAGTGGATCGTAACCCTTGGCTAGCGAAGATGTTATTGGAGTTATTCCCTTTGATAATGATTTTTACCATTTTTTGCTTAATATCTGAAAAACTATAATAGATAGATAGAAACTTAAATAAACAAAAATGTTCAGCACGACTTCACACTACAATTAAGTCACATAGCTGAAATCATCAGTCAACTCATTGTAGGAGTTCTGTGTAATGACGATTTTTATCAATATTTTACGTTTCTGCCTACTATCTAGAAAACTATAAAAGATAGATAGGCACTTTAAATAGCAAAAATGATCAGCAAAAAAAATAGACAAGGTCTACAAATAAGTCAAATTTGCCAAAAGCATTGGTTTACTCTTTACAGGAGTGATTGCCTTAAACGATATTTTTTTACCGTTTTTTGTGTTACAGGCTAAAACTAAAGAAAATAGAGAGAAACTGTTAACTCAAATATTAGTCAGCAATACAAGATGAATAAAAAACTAGATGTGTTGGAATGACATGATAGGAAGCCATTTTTAGGAGTGTAAATTTGAGAATGAAAGTTGGTATACCTGTTATTTTCACAAAATTTTCAAAGTCCAAAGCCCTTAATTTTGGCACAAATCAGTGGAACAGAACCAGATGTAAACTCAATCTATAACTCATCATAGTAGACTAACATACTAAACATCAGCTCAATATGTGAAGGCAATAAAAGTCGGTATAACTTATTTTCACAAAATTTTCAAAGTCAAAAGCCCGTAATTTGACAAAAATCAGCAGAGCAGAACCAAACTTAAACTCGATCTGTAACTCATCATAGTAGACTCACATACTAAAAATCATCTCAATATGTGAAGGCATTTAGAAATGAAATGCTCTGCAGGGCGTAGCTTGATACGACCGCAGATAACAAACCCTGAACAGTTGGGGCAAGTATGGACACTACATTCAAGCTTGATACAGCTCTGAATTTGGATTGTGATTAAATATTTGACACAACATAGGTTTTTTACACAGAATAAATGATATAAAAGAACTGAAAAATTTAAAATTGGACTTTTACCTTTTATGGTCCAATATCTAAAATCTGAATACAAGGTTATATTCAGCATATCATAGAACCCCAAGAATTTAATTTTGGACCCTTTGGACCTCAATGTGGACTTATTTGATAACAGGGCCCTGAAAATCCAAAATCTAAATACAGGGTTTTCAATATCATAAACTAGTCAAAACATTTACTAAATTTTATCATCGGTATAAGGACATCATTCGTAAATATAGCTCAACATGCAGACTTCTTATACGTTCAGGTATTTCACATCCAATTTTTTATGGAAATATTCTTTATAAAGCACAAAAATGTCAGTATTCACCTCTGAAGCTAACAAAACCTTTAAATAGACTTATTAAGAAGGGATATAGTTACGATACTGTTGTCAGGTCATTAAAGATTGCATATTTTGGCGTTAATATTGATTCACTTATAGGGTCTTTGCATCGGCACTAAACACATTTATTTAAAAACCAGTTGTTGGCATGACACGGGTTATGTTATGATGGTATGATACTAAACCCCTAACGGGAAGGATTGTGCCTGATATTCATATGATGAAGACATAATCTTTCAATCAGTTTAATTGAAGTCTGAGCTGGCATGTCAGTTAACTGCTAGTAGTCTGTTGTTATTTATGTATTATTGTCATTTTGTTTATTTTCTTTGGTTACATCTTCTGACATCAGACTCGGACTTCTCTTGAACTGAATTCTAATGTGCGTATTGTTATGCGTTTACTTTTCTACATTGGCTAGAGGTATAGGGGGAGGGTTGAGATCTCATAAACATGTTTAACCCCGCCGCATTTTTGCGCCTGTCCCAAGTCAGGAGCCTCTAGCCTTTGTTAGTCTTGTTTTATTTTTAATTTTAGTTTCTTGTGTACAATTTGGAGTTTAGTATGGTGTTCATTATCACTGAACTAGTATATATATTTGTTTAGGGGCCAGCTGAAGGACGCCCCAGGGTGCGGGAATTTCTCGCTGCATTGAAGACCTGTTGGTGACCTTCTGCTGTTGTCTGTTCTATGGTCGGGTTGTTGTCTCTTTGACACATTCCCCATTTCCATTCTCAATTTTATTAGATTCATAAAATTGATAATGGAAATGGGCATATCAAAGAACCCAATATATTCAATTTTTGAACCTCGATTTGGACAGATTCAACATATCCAAGTACACCAAGAATTTAACTAACTTATTTATTAATGGACAATATGAGCTAAGGTTTTAAGGGGGTTTGCTTCATAAAAAAGCATTCCGAAAAGTAATTTATTCAGAATAACAAACAAACCTATCATGAACTTCTTCAAAAAATTTACAAAAAAAATGAAAAAAAACAATTTACAAAATATTCCTAATTAATACAGTCCTACAGTTATCCACAAGAAATCACATCAAAATAATGATGGATTTAAAATCAGCTTATTAGCCACACCACTTAGGAAACACAAAATTTTCAAATAAAATTGTCACTCAAATTATAAGTGTTTTAGTTGATGAATACCACATGTTTTGTTTTCTTGATAATAGGTGGTAATTGCTGCATGAATGAATTAATAGTAAATACACTACACTTATCCATATTCATAAATGAGAGTATTTAGTTAAAACAAGGAATTATTTGAATCTGGAATAGTTTTGAATTCTGCAAAATTAATAAGAAATGTATGATGAAAACTAACCTTACTAAAGAGGGTTAGTCATGCGTGCATGGCTAAGGTTAATTTTACTTTCACTGATATTTCAGTATGAACTAACTTACCCCCCTAGCCATGCATGCATGGCTAACCCTCCTAGATTGGGTTAATCTTCATCAAATATTTCTTATCAATTTTCAAGAATTCAAGATTATTCTAGATTTAATTAATTCCTTGTTATAATTACAAATGTAAATATGTAATACAAATTGTGTGTAGTTTTCATAGGAAGAAAAATAAAATTTTTCAATTTTTTTAATATAATAATACTAATACATGTAAAAATAATTCTTTATTTAAAGAGGGTTACACAGTTAGCTGTAAAACTAATCTTTCCTGAGGCCCTAATGAAATACATTGAAATATAACAAACAAAGAATTACAAAACATTCAAATAAATACACACATTAGCTAATGTGTAGGGAATTAATACATCACAAACTTTCCTTTATTCATTTTAATATTCAACATCCATGATTTATATAGTTATTAAAATGTTGAAATAAACAAAATTTTAATTAACTTCATTGTTCCTGTCCTGGAGTGGTAATATCAGAAACTGGACAAAATCATCTCTCCATATTAACAAACTCAGGTTTTTGTTTTAAACATTTGTTTATTACCGGTAAGTTAATTTATCTGTCCTTGTATCAGCATGGGATGACAGATTTATAGCTCTATTTAACCATTTTATAATCTAATAATGAACAGTAAATTTCAAACCATACTTCTTCTCTTAAATTAAATAATCATATGATGTTATATTTATTTTTAATGGACAATATGAGCTAAGGTTTTCAAGATTGACAACATATTTGTGTTTTTCAACAAACAATCGGCATTTCCATGGGAACCAACTGTGTTCCTCTTCTTGTCGACTTGTTCCTTTATTCATATCACTTCATACAGGAACTTCTTAGTAAGAAAGAAAAGAAGTAAGCAGTATCCTTTAATTTCACTTTCCGCTATATAGATAATGTTCTCTCAATAACTAATTCGAAATTTGGTGACCTATGTTGAACGCATCTATCCTATCGAACTTGAAATAAAAGATACAACAGATACAGTTAAGTCTGTGTCATATCTTGACTTACATCTAGAAATTGACAATGAGAGTCAGTTGAAAACAAAACTTCACGACAAAAGAGATGATTTCAGCTTCCCAATTGTGAACTTTCCATTTCTATGTAGCAACATTCTAGCAGCAAGTGCATTTGGAGTATATATCTCCCAGTTGGATACAATATTCCAGAGCTTGTGTTTCCTATCATGATTTCCTTGATAGAGGGTTTCTGCTCACAAGGAAGCTATTAAACCAATAGTTCAAAGTGGTGAAGTTGAAATCATCCCTTCGTAAATTTTACGGATGACACCACAAGTCGTAACTACAATCTTGTCCCCTCCCCCCGAATGTGACCTACAAAATTAGACATATCACCGGATTTGTACTTACATGAGCAACACAACGGGTGCCACATGTGGAGCAGGATCTGCATACCCTTCCAAAGCACCTGAGATTACCCCCAGTTTTTGGTGGGGTTCGTGTTGCTCAGTCTTTGGTTTTCTATGTTGTTTTGTGTACTGTTGTTTGTCTTTTTCTTTCTTTTGGCCATGGTGGTGTATGTGGTCTAAGTACTTAAATAATTTTAAAATTGGACATTTACCAATTATGGTCCAATATCCAAATCTAAATACATGGTTGGAATCAGCATATCAAAGAACCCCAAGAATTCAATTTTTTTATGAACAAAGTTTAATTTTGGACCCTGTGGACCAATTTGATAATGGGACCCTTTTAGACCTTAATATGGACCAATTCACAAACGGCCCAAAATCCAATTTCTAAATACAGGGTTAGATTCAGCATATTAAAGAACCCCACCAATTCAAGACTTTGAATTAAACCCCATTAAAATTGTCAAGAAATAAGCAATTAATACAAAGTATTACAAAAGTCTTGTTTTTGGGCCCTTTTTTCTAAACTGTTTAGGGTCATAACCCCCAAAATCAATCCCAACCTTCCTTTTATGGCATAAAACCTTGTGGCACAATTAAATAAATGGGAAATGTGTCCATGGGACACGAAGATGCCCCCGCTTGCATATAATGTTATAAAGGGACATAACTCAAAATCTGTAAAAGTGATGTTACCCAAATTTGTACTTGATCTGAGTTTTGTGGTAATAAGCATTGTGTATACGTTTCATAACACTTAGTTGAGTTGAGTTATAGAACGGAAATGAAAAATTTAGCAATTTTTCCATTTGCAAAAGGGCATAACTCTACGGTGAATGCGACGCCACCAAAATTGGAACTTGATCTGTGTTTTGTGGTAATTAGCATTGTGCAGAGGTTTCATAACATTTGGTTGAGGCAAACTAAAGTTAGAGAACGGAAATGAAAAATTCAGCAATATTTCCATTTGTAGAGGGGCATAACTCTAGAACGGTAAAAGTGACACCACCAAATTTCAAACTTGATCTGTGTTTTGTGGTAATAAGCATTGTGTATAAGTTTCATAACATTTGGTTGAGGCAAACTAGAGTTAGAGAATGGAAACCAATTTTGGGACGTACGGACAGACTGACGTATGTACAGAAGGACAAGGGTAAAACTTAATGCCCCCTCCGCTACGGTGGGGGCATAAAAATCAATTACATTTGCTAATTTGAGTTTATGAATGAAATTGGAATGTTTATCAGATTTCAATGAGGAAAATATTTCCAGGGCAAGAGATTCATTCTATGCTTACTTCAAATTTATTTACCAATTTATTGATACCAGTACCATTATCAATATAAGGAGAGGTGGTATTGTACATTTTGTATTTCAAAGCAGTCAATAAATATCATACAGGGATATTCATTCTCAGCCAACTGTTTTTTTTTTTAAATTGGAATGAGCTTACAATTTTTTTCCAAATGCATATTATTGATTTTGGTACTGAAAATCTTCCTCTTATAAATTGAAAAAAAAAGTATCAGTTTTACATATATATAAATATTATGCAATTTGTTTACTGTTTTTTTTTTACAATATGAATGTTGCTATAATCTTGTTTTAACAAATCAATGAAATATTAGTAGATTAAAGTGAGGCTACCAAAATTCAACTTGATCTGTGTTTTGTGGTTAAAAGCATTGTGTATAAGTTTCATAACATTTGGTTGAGGCAACTTAAGTTAGTGAACGGAAACTAAAAATTTTGCAATTTTTCCATTTATGAAGGTGCATAACTCTAGAACGGTTAGAGTGACCCCACCAAAATTCAATCTTGATCTGTATTTTGTGGTAATTAGCATTGCGTATAAGTTTCATAACATTTGATTAAGGCAAACTAAAGTTAGAGAACAGAAACGAAAAATTTTGCAATTTTTCCATTTGGAAAGGGGCAGAACTCTAGAATGGTAAAAGTGACACCACCAAAATTCAAACTTGATCTGTGTTTTGTGTATAAGTTTCATATTATTTGGTTGAGGCAAACTAAAGTTAGAGAATGGAAACCAATTATGGGACGTACAGACAGACAAGGGTAAAACTTAATGCCCCCTCCGCTACGACAGGAGCATTAAAAAAAATCCATACACTTATACTCAACTTATTGTCTAGAAACCAGAAAATCCTAGTTTTTTTTTGGCCCATTTTCATATGGAACCTTGTGGCAAAATTTCATAGAGATCCATACTTATACACATGTTAATGTCCTGAAACAAGAAAAATGCTTGTTTTTGGCCCCTAATTACTAAACAGCTTCGAAAATAACTACCAAAATCAATCCCAACCTTCCTATTGTGGTATGGAAACTTGTGCTAAAATTTCATAGCGATCCATACACTTAAACTCAAGTTATTGTCTGCAAACCAGAAAAATGCATGTTTTTGGCACTTAATTACTTAGCAGCTACAACAATAACCCCCAAAATCAATCCTAACCTTCCTATTGTGGTATGGAACCTTGTGCATAAATTTCATACAGATCCACACTCTTATACTCAAGTTATTGTCTACGAACTAAAATGTCTTCGGACTACAATAAAAAATATTGTTTTTTGCCCCTTTTTGGCCCTTAATTACTTAACAGCTATGACAATAACCTCCAAAATCAATCCCAACCTTCCTATTGAGGTATGGAACCTTGTGCTACAATTTCACAAAGATCCATACACTTATACTCAAGTTATTGTCTGTGAACCAAAATGTCTTCGGACGACAAGAAAATGCTTGTTTTTGGTCCCTTATTACTAAACAGCTATGACAATAATCCCCCAAAGGAACCCCAACCTTCCTATTGTGGTATGGAACCTTTTGCTAAAATTTCATAGAGATCCAAATACTTATACTCAAGTTATTGTCTGCGAAACAAAATATTTTCGGACGACGACGCAGACATCGCCATACCATAATACGAACGCAAAATTTTTTGCGGCGGTATAAGAAAGTCCCTATAACTGCTTTTTTTATGAAATTTTCAAAGTCCAAAGCCTGTAATTTTGGCAAAAATCAGCAGAGCGGAACCAAATGTAAATTCAATCTGTTACTCATCATAGTAGACTCATATACTAAAATTCAGCTCAATATGTGAAGGTGTTTAGAAAAAAGTTTGTATACCTGTTTGTTACGGAATGACAGAATGACGGAACAGATAAAAGTAAAACTATATAGCCTGACAAGTTTATTGCGGGGCCATAACAAGATTTTTGTCATGATTTCTTTTCTAGTCTACAATTTTGGAGAGACTCCATTGTTTTAGATGCTTGTAGACCTAGGTAAGCAACACAGTCTTTAGAGCCTCTAGTTAAAGTTTTGTCCTACCACCTTTCATGTGCCTGTCCCAAGTCAGGAACCTCGTCAGCAATTGTTTTTATGTCATATCTCAATGTTTACTGTAATTATTAAAGACCATGTTGCCCTCTTGATGTCTTTTGGTTATTTTTGTCATTGGGTTGCTATCTCAATAATCTATACCCCACATCTTCTTTTATTAATATTCAAAAGAAAAAACAAACAATCACAAAATATCTCATTTTAATTGATTCCTAAATATCACATTTTTATAATGGCCATCACAAATGAAATTTTGTTCATTATGCAAAATGATTTTATATTTATTTAGAAATATGGAAGCATGAATGATCTGTGTAAAGTTTAATTTATAAAACTGCAAAAATACAGGAATGTACTCTTACTACTAACTACAAATGCTTTATAATAAAGAAAAACAGTTTTGCAACTTGTACAATACTTATAAGTTTTCATTGCTTGTTAATGATTTTGAATTTATAAAATTACAAGTAACTTCATCCCATTGTAAAAAAAACACCTTCAAGATCTATGACAAACTTTTGTTGTATTAAGCAAAAAGGGTTAAAAAATAACATGTATATCATATTTCCTTTAAATCAGTGCATTAATAGTAGGAAATGTACAAAAACTTGCGTGTTATAAATCAGCAATACACGAAAGATGAAAAATCTTGAATGAAATCTAATGAGTCAAAACAATGCATGCCAAATATGATGAACAGGGAAATAAAAATGATTCAACATGAGAAGTTTAGTTCTTTTAAAAAACACAGCACCATGATTAATTTGAAAAAAATTCAATAACATTTGATTTTGGCAAAACATTTCTATAATGAGCTCTATATATATATTAAACAGCCATCCCAAATATGAATATCTTGGTCAAACCATAAATAAACAATACTTATATATAAAAATAACCAGGAATGAAAAAACAGTATCATCTGACTATGTCAACTAAAAGGTCATTCATTCTGTTCAGCTTGCTTCAGAAATCAATAAATAAACCAGATCACTAGTTTTGTTCAATCTTCAAATTTAAGTCTAATCTTTGTAGACCTGTTAATCAAATATATAAACCTTATATATATAAATATCGTATCTCTGCCCATAGCCTCAATATTGAGATAGGCAAATATTACAATGTAGATAGAGAAAATAGACTATGTGCAATAGCAATATTGTTGAAGACGAATACCATTTTATTTTAGAATGTAATAGATATAGTGATATAAGAAAACAATATATTAAAGAAATATTATTGGCAAAAACCATCAACTTTTAAACTTATACAGTTGTTATCAGTTCACAATGTGAAAGAACTTAATAATTTATGTAAATTTTTGTTCAACATCGAAAAAATCTGTAATACATACATTTTGTAGTTTTATTCCTTATTTATCATATGAATTTATTGTCATTCTCCGCCATATGTGTATTTTGTATAATTATTGTTATTAATATTACACTGATGCATTTAAAATTTGATGTAAAAATGTATGTTCGATAAGCTGTATTGCTTCTGAATAAAGTATTATTATTATTATTGTAGGAGCAGTTTGATAAAGATTTACATAAGTTTTAATTTAATCAAATTTATTTCTTGCACAAACATGAAGCTATTGTTCAGAAACAAATATTTGATTGAAAAAATATTATGCACAGAAAGTTTGTTGCAGTGCCAAACTATATTTCCATTGGCCAATTGCACTTGGGGATCATGGTTCCCTCACAGATGACCATTATTTTTAATTCAAAATTAGCAATTCATGGATTTTTAAGCATCCATTTCAATAAAGTTCAGAAAAGAGTTATCTCCCTTCTTGCATTTGATGAAAGCTGTTTTATCGAATTCCTTCAACAGTAATTATCACTTATTTCTTGTCAAAATGAATATTGTTAAAAAAAAACATCATTCAAATCACTCTTGTATCCTCAATTTCATGGATGTCTATTCAATAATAATTTTTTATTATGTCCAGGAACTCTAGTTTCAAACTTATTTTAGACTTTAGCATATTTCCTTTCTAAATATAAAATTTATTAATCTTTTCATAAAAAAATATATAAGCCAGGGAATAATTGCTGTAAATTCTTGACAAAAGAGTATATAACCTGTGATCATTATTGTCATGAGTTTTTTTGCGAGAAGACCTTCTAGTATAAGCAAAATAAGATTATCATTTTTACACATCATACTACATACCTATGTATAAAAAAAATAATGGTAAAATATAACAGACAATACTATAATATAAAAATTTCATACACAGGAATGACAACTACATAAATTGCATTGAATTGTATATAAAAAAAAGACCAGCTTAGTTATTGCAAAACATATAGTTTAAACAGTCTAACTTTATAAGGCCATTGGTTAAGTGCAAAATTAATATGTGCTGTTTTTTCAGAAATAGACATTGAAGAGGTACTTATTTTTGTTTTTATTTAATTACCTGTAGTAGACAGAAGTTATTTTTTGAAGTTTAGAAAAACAAAAATAATTCAACAGAATTCTGGTATATTGGTAGAAATTGGCACAATACATAACACAAAATTATACTGAGCATACATATTTTGGAATTTCAATAAAAACAATGGCATACTTATTACAATAGTTCATGCATGACAAAATGATAAACTTCTTATGAAAAACACTCTTGGTCTTATGAAAAAAAAATCTCTTGTTCTTAATATGAAAAAAATAAATAAATAACGAGATTCAACTGAGAAACCAAGAGATAGAAAAATATCTGTGATGTATGTACCAAGGAAAAACAAAGGGACTGACGGATGAATTACTATGTAATGCAACCTTAGCATGAAGTGAAAAATAAATATAAAATTTAGGTCAATGTTAAAAATATATAAAAATTTTTGTATGAGACTCAGAATCTTGGGAAGGTTTACTGAGCCCCTAACTGTTTTGTGACAAATACAAAAAAGTTGATATTTTTTCTGACATTGACCTAATATAGTGTTTTTATACTGCAGCTGAAAATGGCTACAATTATTGTAATGAAAATGTTAACACAAAAATGAATTGGATTTTCCATCCCTAAACGAACCAAAAATTACTCCTTACTCACAGCAAACCACTATATTAAACAGATCTTCTAATTCTACAATGATTCAATTCATTTGATTTTTAAACATGTCTTTAGATGAACATGAACAATAACATTTATATTGACTAAACAAAAACAAATAAAATAATAGCTAAGGCAAGTATGTAGCTTCAATATGAGCAATTGCATAGCTCCAATTTGAGCATTATAGAAATATACGTGTGAAAGACAAACTAGAAAAAAATATAATATATAATACTGAAGTCTATTTTTCCCTGTTATGAACGAGTGCTTCTCTTTTATCCATAGTGGTCAAATATCTATGAATAAACACCCTGAATCTGTACAGAAAAAATACAAAGCTGTGTATTAATGGACAAACTATAAAACCTATAGCCATTATATATATTAATGCTGTTTTCGGTGACCGCCCATAATTTAGAACAGAGTAAATAAATGGTTGACCAAACTGGTTTAATCCTCCGAAGAACCAGTAAATTATGGTAAATATTATGTAAGTAAACCCAAACAACCAACTCTGGTAAACATGGAGTAGTCTGACAGGCATTCTGGTTATGAATGTATCTAACAGGATAAATGCAGCATTGACTCCATGTGTGTTTACATTGATGAAATTATATCCAGATCCTGAAAGAACAGAAAATTATACATGAATGTTTAACTCGTTATATCATGAAAATGGTTACTGCTTTTTTTTTTTAAAGTAAATTTGTTCGTTTTTTGGAGGGTATTTTTAGGGGATGTGCATGTACTTCCTGTTATAATCTGTTGACACAGATATATGTCCCGCTTGTCGGCAAAAATTCAGAAAAAAACTAGGGGGCAGAGCAAATAGTCGTCATACTGATATGTAAAAAATATCACAAGTAGTTCCTATCAAACTGACTTAAGGAGAAAACTTAACAATTGTTGACACTGCAGACAACAGTGTCGCTGACTTTCGTCACAGGGGAGACAAAAACTACATTTTGACCAAGTTTTTATGTTTTTATATTTGATTTCATTTTAGAACCTCCAGCTGCCTTTAAATGTTTTGTCATAATTTCCTTGTCTTGCGCATGGATTAGCAAAGACATTTTTTTTCTGAGCAAACTGACACTGCAGATGTATATCTATGTTAAATTGAATTTTAACAAAAAAACTTTTGCCAATAACCATTAGTTCTGAAATCACATTTAATTTTTTATATCATATTTTATGAAAAGACTTGATGAATCCAACTCACCATCATAAGCTATACCCCAATATAATGTAGCTACTATTGGTGCTGTACCTACTGAGATGTTATACAAAGTCCACTGCCACTTCAATCTTTTTATCATCTGCAATTCTGGAAAATAAACATGAAAGTATCTATTAATTCTGGTTATATATCCATGAGACAACAATCTAGCAAGATGAGGGTCATCTTTTTTTTTTGCTTATTATGTAATGTATGGCTTCATATTTTTGAGTTTATTTTAGTAATTATGACCTTGACCTAAGAGGTAATGACCTCAACATCAATAGGGATCTTCCTCTCATTTTATGTGACCATATTCCATGGTAAGGTTGAAATCCAATATATAGCATTTGATTAAGCATCCAGAAACAACTTTCCTGCACAAAATCACTGTCTATTTTATTAGCAACTATGACCTTGACCCCTGACCCTTGTGACCTCAACACCAATAAAGATCTTCCTTTCATTATTTTTAACCATATATCAATGTAAAGTTGGAATCTGATATAAAGTATTTGATACCATCCAGACACCAAGATGACAGTTGGATAGGTCAAAAACTATATACCCCAGCTAGTGTGCGGTTTAAATATATAAAAAATACAGTGTTACTGTATAAATAAGAAAAAGAATTGAACAATGATGAAATATATTGAGCGTAATGGAAAGATTTAAAATTTAACTCATATCAGAATAGGATTAATGTACTGAATCTACACTTTATCACAATAAACAATGATACTGGAATTCATTAGAGCTAATAAATTTGCACATAAATTTTAGCATTAAATTATTTATTAAAACAGTTCACATGTTATCAATTACAAAATCACACTGAGACTTTATCTCCCTGAAGACCATAGAGTGTGATGATGAATTAACTATGTAACATCATGGGTCCTTCATTTCTGTATTCTTTAATTTTTTAGGCCATTTTTCTCTATTCTTAATACTTTTTGCCCAGTTTTCTCTGTTCTTTATATTTAAGCACCTCATTATTCTCTATTCTTTCTTTTTTGGTTCATTTTTCTCTATTCTTTATATTTTTTCCCCATTATTCTCTATTCTGCAAACCCCCATCCACACCCTCATATAAATCACAAAAATTGGTATATATCACAAATCATATTGAATTCATTATTTTGTTACCTATGACAATAACTGGCATAAAACATACTAAGATTTTTAAAAACTTTGTAGTAACTTTGATCATGTTGATAAAGATAAATTTCAAAGCTCTTTTTACCTCAGACATGTTAAGTTCTTTTCAAGTTTGTGTCTGCAGTGGATTTGTTCCGGACCATATGAGTATTTGGACCATATGTGTATGGTCATGACCATATGGGTATATACTCATATGGTCCGACCATACGCGTATGGTCCGTTTAATGAACACGATAAACAATGAAAAGGTGTCCCATAAATTAAGAGTGTCTAAATATGAAATTTTTACTTATTCAATCATATTTTAATCATTATTACATGATAAATGAAATAAAGTGAATTTTACTTTCAAGTTAGAATTATAGTAAAATAATTTTTACAAGGTCATTAATGATTTGTCCATAAATTTGTACGAAACGCAATATGTCGACTTATGAAAATAACTTCAAGAAATATCTAAATTAACTGTTAAACAAGAGGTCAATTGCTTAACTCACAGAAACTTTGGACATTGGACACTGATTTCTTTTTTTTTTTTTTTTTATTTTCTTTTGGTGTTTTTATTAAATCAAAATTTCTTTGATATTTCAAATTGTTTTATCTGTTTAATGCATTCTTGTTTCTTTTTATACAATCTTAAAAGAAAAGAAAAACCGTATGAATATGAGAAAGAACACAATAATTGAAGAAAATAAGTTGAGAATAGAAGAAATTTTGTTTCTGAAATAATAATTTTAACACTAAAAAATATTTTTTTAAAAATGTCCCTGCCCAAAACGTCTGTGGTTTCACTTAGGAACAAAAATGTTGACAAGATAAAACACTCTAGATTCATTCTAGCGAAGGCAAGATACATGTAACAGATACACCAAGATTCAAACAATATGAAAAGATAAAGGAATTCAGTTAGTAACTTGTGCCGTTTTTGGTTCGTAGAATAAGCTATGTGCTCCTGCGAAGGAAGTAGGAATTTATTTGAAGAATACTTATATGGTCTAAATACTTGTATGGTCCGGCCCATTAATAACCAAACGAGTATAATACTCATATGGTCCAAATACTCATATGGTCCGGAACAGATTCATTATTGTAAATTCAGAAATTATTGCAAGGTTTTTATTAATGCGACTGAGTAAGCATCGCAATAATAAAAACTCGCATTTTAATATCTGATAGAATATATCTGTTTGCAATGTTTCCTGAAATCGCAATAATGAATCTCAACTTTTTTATCCATTCTAAAAAAAATCGCGATAATAAATGCACACAATAATTTCTGAACTTACAGTATTATTTGTGAGATACCAATTTCATGGATTTCGTGGATAAAGGTGAATCAAAGTACAACGTGTAAAAATTTCCTAAAGGCTTGTGTGCATGCAGACTTTGGCAAAACCATGAAATCAAATATTCACTAAAAATAAAATACACAATTTTTCCACAATCCATCAAAATTGGTACCCATGAAAATAAATGAATCGACAGTATTATTATTGGTATTATTCCACTGTTTAAACATATTGGTAGTTTAATCAATATTTGATTGGTTGAGACTATCCCACGTGTCATTGAACAAATCTTCATATTCCATTCTGAGGATCATATTCCCCTCTGAAATGTCGGGATTACTTCGTGCGACGTTACGCACGGTTAATGTACATAACGTTTTGAACTTCTTATTGTTCTTAAAATAGCGATAGCAAAAATCATTATCATTTTCAAATTTGTTTCAGACGATAAAACAAAAAGACTTATAATTAAATTTTGATCCTTACTGTTTATCAATGGGTATGTCGTGTTTAGTTTGACTTACAAAACTGACAAGCGGATAAGAAAAAAATGTATGCAAAATAATATTTAATGTATTGATAGTAAACAAAGCATAGTCAGTGGAATAAAACATTCATTTCCCTTTGCCTCGGGAGATATGAAGATTTGCTCACCCTCGAAAAATCATATTTCCCTCGGGCAGAGCCCTTGTGAAATATGAACATTCTTGGGTGAACAAATCTTCAAATCTCCCTCTGGCACGGGAAATAAATGTATAATATTACCTTTCTTCTGCTTTTTCAGAGAGATGTAATGCCACACATTTACTGCCCTAAGGACTTGGCATGCTGTTAGGGTATATAGAGACCAGTAAGTTAACATTATAAACATCTTCATCTTGAGAGTTCCAACTATTGCCGAGTACATCACCACAAACAGGAAGTACAAGGCCACTAACGTTCTGTAGATTGCATAGTTGACAGAGTCATTTTGATTTTTGCACCACTGTAAAGAAAACAAAAAACTTCAAAAATAATCCTCATTATATTTTTTGGTCAGGCTCATGCTCAATTTATATCCATGATTATTCCATTTTCATCTCATTTTTCTTTTTTTTCAAGTTGGAAAAGTACATGCAGTATTTTCTAGGATTTTTTTTATTTTATTGAAATAAGTGTGCATGAATTAAGGCTTTTAAAAGCTTCGTAGGACATTTCACACAGTACTTGAGATGAAGAAGAAAAATTCATATTATTTAGATGAAAAAGAAAGAATATCTTTTTTTTGTATAAAAAATAAGGCAGGCATAGTGTGAAGTATTTTACTTTTCCAACAATAAAGACATCTTGATACAATACACATGATAAATGGCTAATTGTTTTTTATTTGTTTTCAAAATATACTGGTTTTCATCAAATTAGGCGTGACAAAGAAGCTCAAACTTTCATTTAGTCTATAATAAGAAAATAAGGATAAATGAGGAATACAAATGTAATCAGTGGCACTTGGCCCTCTATACATATTTTTTTGTTTTTTGGGTCACTGTCTCATTAATGTATGTACCCTAAATCACCTTTTATTCATACTTGTTCAAATCAAATACAGTCCTCCTCATAAGATTTTTTATGTAAACTGATTTGGAAGCTTCAAATCATTTATTTGTCTACTTGAAAATATTCCAATTTTGACCGGACTGGACAGACTTTTGCCGGCCAAATGCCTGAAGAACACAGCTAAATTTGATGACTGTTAAGTATTACATTGATAAATACAGCAACCTGTCTGTTTTACCTGAGATTTAACAAAATCTTCTGGTCTGTCGTAATCCAAACTGTACCGTGGCTGGTATGGTTTCTGAGACATGGACCCATCTTGTGTTCCTTTACGATCATTCAATGAATAGTAAGCATATCTTGTGTAGGTCTGCATTCCTCTCTGTAGGGTCCGTACACCCCCATGGGTTGCCTGAACAAACTTGGCTGTTATCTTGAACATACTGTTATTTCAACTAAAATGAAGGAATAAGAAATCGTAACAATATGTATGTACTACTGAACTTCCTTCTTTCTGAAAAAAATAGCTTGTCCTTGGCCAAAGTTTAAACTCAAAGACACCCTGCGCTAACACAGAAAACTTAGCTGTCCGAAAATATTTGATAATAATTACAAAATATAGGTCATTGTATATATATATCATGTTTATAAACATATATGTCTTCAAGCCACAGGCATTAGTGCAAACATATTTATATTTCTATTTTTTTTCACCATTTTAGTGTGTTAAAACAAGAAAATTACTCATTGTTGGTTGAAATTCCATTGTTTAAGACAATGTCAGCCAATCACAACGTTTTGGTGTAAGTTATTGAAAGTATTACCCAGAATGCATCAGATTCTGAAACAAGGAACTATCAATAAGTTCCTTATTTGCTAACTTCAAACTAAAATCTTCCTTGTTGTATAAGCAAACTTTCAAATTAATAAAAACTGCACAATTTCAGTGTAAAAATCTAAGATCTTAATTACGATTATTTCCTACAAACTTCCTTTTCATGTTTGTGTAATGTGTATGGAATATTCAATGCAATAACAGACTTCACCATGTGTTAAAGTACTTGTATCTATCAACATGATGGATAAAATGAATATCAAAGGTTAAGAAAATTATTACTTAACATAAAGTAAACTTCGGACATCTGAACTTTTCATGCAACTGACAAAATTCATAATGGCTAAACATGAGTCTATTGTGTGTTTCAAAAATACTTAACTTTAATATACCATATACATGTACATGTATATATTTAGATATACACAGATGTATGTAGTAATTTATAAAACAAGTTTCAAAAGGTTAAATGTGTAATAAAGTATGATCGCTAAATATTTCAAGTATTAGGCTGAAATGTACACATCAAAACTGATGTTTTATTGATAACTTTCATAACCATGATATATAAGTTATAACTGACAGGAAGGATGATGGCTAAAAACATGCAGTAGAAGACTGTTAATCAGGCTACCATAGCTACTAGCTTTTTACTAAAACAAAAGTTAAGATTGACTGATGGTTGTTAAATTTCCCTTGGCAATATATATTCCAAGACAAGACCAAGATAAATTTATTAAATGTCTCTAGCTAGCTTTAAAACCAGGTTTAATCCACCATTTTCTACATAAGAAAATGCCTGTACCAAGTCAGGAATATGACAGTTGTTATCCATTCGTTTGATGTGTTTGAGCTTTTGATTTTGCCATTTGATTAGGGACTATCCTTTTTAAATTTCCTTGGGAGTTCAGTATTTTTGTGATTTTACATTTTTCTCTATGGCAAAACTTTATACCATGTTATAATTCTTACAAAAATATGTCCAAAATTAATAATTTCTTTTATCTGGAATACCTAAATTTTATGTCTCTAAAAGCACAACTTTAAAAATGCAAATATTTATACTGCATATAAAAATTCAATTATATTTTAGTACACAAATTTTCACCTACCTTTATATTTACAAATCTTTCTTAAAATATTATATGTATGGTATCTATGTAGTATTGTACCAATATATTGCAGCAAAAATTCTGGTTCCTCTTTAATTCATTTAGTCAGACAAGCATGTGTATTTTTCACATTACGGTAATTCCAGATCTGTTACATTAATGTGGTAATGCCATCACTGAATAACTTTTAAATAACCTTTTTACTTAAATAGTTAACAATGACAAGATCAGGTAAATATTTTGAAGTTAATGTACTGAAGCATATAGCCTAATTTTAAATAACAGTCTAGGTAATTACTATTTCATATGATATGAAATGCTAGCAGTTTATTGAAAGATCAATAAATATTGATACAATTTCACAGGGAATTAAATACAAATGTAAACTTATATTATTGCATACTTAAATTTAACATATAAGTATTGTTTTATTTAATATATATTAGAGAAATATCATACTTTAGACTGTTTATTAAAGACTATATATACAGTTTAATCATGTTTCTGGAATCTAGGAAGTAACTAAAGTTAAAGTTTATTATAAGTAATACTTGTTATAATAGACGATCAAAGTTCATATTTAAACAAATCACAAGTTTACATCATTCTATACATCATGTACATTAAACCTAATTCCAATTTATTACATTTTTTTAAAAATTTTGTTAACACAACAAATGAGTGCTCAACATAACAGAGGATTTATCTTTTCGTCTAGTGTTTCTCAACATTCTTTATGGTCATCGAAAATTATAGATGTTTAGATTTTAATGTTAAGTTAAAATAATATATGTACATTTAGTTAAATTTAATTCAAAGGGTAGTAATTTAAAAGGATAAATCATCTATAGATAACACATTTGTCTTTTATGCTGGAAGTCACCATATTATAAATTCAATCTGGACAGATGATATCAGTATGACCATGGAAGTATGATATTGACAATATGATACTTCCATGGTATGACACATCATATTTTTTCCATAGGTACTTGGGGACAGGACAAATTCTTTTAGCTTCCCCCTTTTTCCAAAATCTGTTATTTTATTTTTTTTTCTATTAATTTCAATTATTTTTTGTGTTTTTCTGTATCAAATGAACATAAATATACTAGAAATAACTTGTATTTGCAATTTTCTATCAATTCCAAATTTACTATCCACAGCAGTCACTGATATATAAGATTTTGGGAAAAAGGGTGAAGCTAAAAAAAAATTGTCCTGTCCCCAAGTACCTATGTTTTTTTTTCAACATTCAAGGTGTCTTAAACTGTGGATTCATTATTATTCCTTGAATACCATTTTCATGGGTAATAGTGAGCCACCATTTCAAATGTAAATCAAAGTACAATTTTTCTAAAGGTTTGTTTGCAGACTTTGACAAATCAGCAAATTTCATTCAAATATCCATGAACATACATTTTTTTCTCATTCAACGAAAATTGATACCCATAAAATAAATGAATCCGCATTATACCTTTAAGACATATTTTTGACTTCATAATTAGTTAGATAGAGGGAAAAAATGTATTCTATAAAATCATTTTGGGACTTAATGATAATATTAAGTCCAGGAACCATTTAAATTAGACAAAGATACAGAGAAGGAAACAATATACATTTACCATGCAATGCTTAAAGGTGATACATTCAAGGAGGAAATTTAAAGAACAGGGGTTCATAATTGCTTCAAATGGAAGAATTAGTGTCAGTGAAGTGAGTGAAATTTTTTTGGACAATTCTATACCAAAAAAATGTGCACCCCGCCTGGAGTAGCTTGATACGACCGCAGTGGTCGAACCCTGAACAGTTGGTGCAAGTATGGACACAACATTCAAGCTTGATACAGTTTTGAATTTGAATTGTGATTAAATATTTGACACAGCATAGGTTTTTGATACAGAATGAATGTGGTCTGAGAATTTAAAAATTTGAAAATGGACATTAACCTTTTATGGTTTAATATCCAAAATCTAAATACATGTTTAGATTCAGCAATCAAAAATCTAATGACATATATATATATAGTTTAATAAGTAGAAGTGAACTGAAAATGAATGAAGAGAGGAAATAAGATAGAAATATTTTATCTGTATTTTTCTTAGCATGTATCAACCTGTTAAAAAGAGGGGGTGGTGGGGTAACTGCTATCTGTAATGCACTATATTTTGAATTATGGGAACTGTGGTTTATTAGATTTTAATTCTTATTTAATAGTTGGCATTTAAAAATGTTTAATAATAATTACAATATGTTTTTTTGTTTGTAGAATTATTTTAAAAAGTGGTATCATAGGATGACATAATTGCAGTGAATTTTTTAAAGTCGATTAGCTTTAAACAATCAAAACTACTTTAGGGAGAAACATATTTATTTTTTGTGTAGTTGGCGAGGTCTGCTTTGTATTATTAAATTTGTGTTATTTCCCTTTGAACATGTAATGATGAATATGCTATGGAGGCGTAGCTTAATTAAGTGTGTATTGACATATTGTACGTTTGCTACTGCCACAGGCGTTTGAATATATAATGAGGTTTTAGGGAGTATATATTTTTGTTGATTAAAATATTCATTTTTCTAAATTTATTCTACATATTTATTATTAGTGCACGTTTCACCTGGATATAAAGCCTTCGCAATGTCGGCTAGTTTGTATATTATTTTACGTATTTATCAGTACTGCACATGTCTTACCTAGTCTTACCTAGTTATTACATACTACTGTGCACACTTAGTTCAGAATGATTTAACTAGGTGAGACAAAGTTTAATTTTTGGACCCTTTGGACCTTAATATGGACTAATTTAAAACAGGGCCCAAAATTAAAAATCTGAATGCACAGTTAGATTCAGCATATCATAGAACCAAAAGAATTTCTGATGAAATCAAACAAAGTCTAATTTTGGACCCTTTGGACCTCAATGTAGACCTATTTAAAAACGGGGCCCCAATATCCAAATAGTAATACATGGTAAGAACCCTCAACAATTCAAGACTTTAAATTAGTCCTCATTGAAAATGGTTAAACGATTTGTATTTATTTTCAATTGAAGATTTCTTGCTGTTGCGCAATACTTGGTAAATCAGTTTACAGACTATATATATAAAAATTTACCCTGTTTGGTGTGTATCTCCTGCCACATAAGTATTTGTTGTTTCTTTATATAGATCAAAAATAATTTATGTTAGAACCAGCTTAGACAGTATTAGAAAAGTCTTGTTTTTTGGCCCCTATTTGGCATCTAGTTTCTTAACAATTATAGCCATGACCCCCAATATTGACCCCAACCTTCCATGTGTGGTAATGAACCTCCTGGTATAATTTCATAGAGATACAGTGACTAATACTTAAGTATTTGTTCAAAAACCAGAAAAACCTCCCCCCCCCCCCTTTTTGCCCCTTATTCCTAAAGGGTTTGAGCCATAACCCCCAAAGTCAAACCCAACCTTCCCTTTGTGGTAAGGAACCTTGTGGTTCAATTTCATAGAGATCCATAGACCAGTACTTAAGTAATTGTCCATTAACCAAGAAAACCTTGTTTCCCCCCCTTTTTAGCCCCTAATTCCTGAACGGTTTGGGCCATAACCCTCAAAATCAATCCTAACCTTCCCTTTGTGGTATGGAAACTTGTGGTACAATTTCAGAGAAATCCATTCACTGTTACACAAGTTATTGTCCAGAAACTAGTAAAATGTTTTTTTTTGCCCCTTTTTGGCCCCCAATTCCTAAACAGTTGGGACCATGGGCGCATTACGTTTGTGTGCATTTGGGGATTAATATTTTTTACGTTTGCACACAGCTTTTGATTACATTTGCTCTGCATTTATTTTACAGGTAAACTCGGGTAAAAATAAAGGTAATATACATATGAATAATATAAAAATATAAATATTACTATAATTTGTTAATTTTCATAATAAATATGACTACCGGGTATGTAGGTTATTAATTTTAAAAATATTTGTTAATTCAAGTTATAT
Source organism: Mytilus californianus (assembly GCF_021869535.1). Lineage (NCBI taxonomy): Eukaryota > Metazoa > Mollusca > Bivalvia > Mytilida > Mytilidae > Mytilus > Mytilus californianus. Next base: position 48,785,875 of record NW_026262679.1, on the reverse strand, counting down.
ATTTTTCATATTGAATTCTAAGTGTTTAATATAAGAACAAAGAATGTGAAATTGGATTGTGTTTGAAGAAATTCTTTAGTTTGGCATTTCTTAAAAAAGGAAATGTTTGAAGATGTTCCAAATGATCAGCGTTGTGTGAAGTTTGCAGATTATCTAGTAGAAATTTACATTCCCCAAGTCTTTGGGCATCACTACCATCAGCAGAATCCAGGCGTACTACAAATGGCCCATAATCATTTCATGCTCACTACAATGAGCCATTTTATTCTGCACATCCATGTATTTTTGTGTTTCTTGACACTATTCTAAAATTCCAGACCACCACATACATCAAACTAAGAGGGCTTGATACACCAGCAGTAGTGCGTAGAAGTGAAAAAGAGAAAACAGATTATTTGATGGAGCAATTCAGAAAATACCAGGATGTAGAAGTTAACAGACTTTCATTTCTCAAAGCAATTGGCTTCAAATTTTCGGCATGTAACAACATGTAAAGTCATGTACTATCAGTACTTTTACTGTTTAGATTAGCTATGTTTTAACATTTTTATCTGTACTTACAGAAGGGGTACTTGTACTTGTAAATAATTGAATAAATTAATAAATAAATATCATTACCTGTATTTACCAGTATTTACCTGAGTTTACCTAAGTTTACCTGTCAAATAAATGCGCGCAAATGTAATCAAAAGCTGCGCACAAACGCAATGGTAATGCGCGCAAATGTAATGCACCGGGGACCATAACCCCCAAAATCAATCCCAACCTTCCTTTTGTGGTATTAAACCTTGTGTTTAAATTTCATAGAATTCCATTCACTTATACTTAAGTTATTGTCCAGAAACCAAATGTCTTCGGACGACGACGACGATGAGATAGCAATAAACGAACGAAAATTTTATGCTATCATATAAAAATGCTATTTATTTTTTTATCTCCACTGATTTAAATAAAACAGACAATACAATAAATATCTAATCTAATATAATTCACATTTATAAATATATCTAATAAACATATACCGGTAAGATATCTTAAAGACTAGAAAACTGACATTTCATCAGGGGCCCCGCTACAACACATGTACATCCTACATTGTAAGCAACTATCATGTTCATGGGTAATTGTTTTACACCAGGAATTAATTCATGATCTGTTCTTTATAAATTATAAAGTTTTGGTAAAATCCATCCACAAAATATTTTTGACGTTTTGTAAATGGTGGGCAACCATTAGTTTTTGACACAGGATGAAGTTAACCGTTTAGAATAGCAAATTATACCTACATACTGGGAGTAATATCTATTGATACCAACTAATTAGAAATCCTAGTAAAAAAAAACAGTGGTTTCTCATTTTTAAAAATAAAATGTTTTAACCACAATTTTGAAATTTTACACTGGTGTTTTTTTTCCTTAAGAACTACTTGCTGAACACATTACTGCCTGACAGTCACAGGCACTTGTCTTTGAAAAAAAATACCTATATACTTTAATATAACATGTTATATTAAGGTATATAGGAAAGAAAAATTTCAGAGACAAGTGCCTGTGCTGACAGTTAAGATTCTTTAGATCTGTTGATATCGACTGGGATGCAAATGTCATGGAATACAAGTTCAAAATGCCAGGAAGAAACATTCTGGCATATGATTTTTGCTGGGAAAAATATTACATATTATATGTAATATTTTTCCCAGCAAAAATAATATGCCCAGAATGCTATTATTTGTTACCGACAAAATAAATGACATAGAATTTTAATTTAAACAGAAACAGGTGGTTCAATTTAATAAAGAAAAATTTCAGAAACCTATCGTAACATTTTAATTTTAATGAAACTAGAGGCTCTAAAGAACCTGTGTCGCTCACCTTGGTCTATGTGCATATTAAACAAAGGACACAGATGGATTCATGACAAAATTGTGTTTGTAGATCTTACTTTACTGAACATTCTTGCTCCTTACTATTATCTCTATCTATAATGAACTTGGCCCAGTAGTTACAGTGGAAAATATTTTGTAAAAATTTACAAAAATTTATGAAAATTGTAAAAAATTGACTATAAAGGGCAATTACTCCTTAAGGGGTCAATTGACAATTTTGGTCATGTTGACTTATTTGTAGATCTTACTTTGCTGTACATTATTGCTGTTTACAGTTTACCTCTATCTATAATAATATTCAAGATAATAACCAAAAGCTGCAAAATTTTCTTAAAATTACCAATTCAAGGGCAGCAACCCAACAACGTGTTGCCTGATTGGTCTGAAAATTTCAGGGCAGATAGATCTTGACCTAATGACCAATTTTATCTAGTCAGATTTGCTATCAATGCTTTGGTTTCAGAGATATTAGCCAAAAACTGCATTTTACCCTATGTACTGTATTTAGCCATGTCGGCCATCTTGGTTCGCGGGCGGGGTCAGCGGACACATTTTTTAAACTAGATACCCTAATGATGATTGTGGACAAGTTTGGTTAAATTTGTCTTAGTAGTTTCAGAGGAGAAGATTTTTGTAAAAGATTACAAAAATTTACGAAAAATGGTTAAAAATTGACTATAAAGGGCAATAACTCCTTAAGGGGTCAACTGACCATTTTGGTCAAGTTGACTTATTTGTAGATCTTACTTTGCTGAACATTATTGCTGTTTACAGTTTATCTCTATCTATAATAATATTCAAGATAATAACCAAAAACGGCAAAATTTCCTTAAAATTACCAATTCAAGGGCAGCAACCCAACAACGGGTTATCCGATTCATCTGAAAATTTCAGGGCAGATAGATCTTGACCTGATAAACAATTTTACCCATGTCAGATTTGCTCTAAATGCTTTGGTATCAGAGATATAAGCCAAAATCTACATTTTACCCCTATGTTCTATTTTTAGCCATGGCGGCCATCTTGGTTGGTTGGCCAGGTCACCGGACAAATTTTTTTAACTAGATACCCCAATGATGATTGTGGCCAAGTTTGGTCAAATTTGGCCCAGTAGTTTCAGAGGAGAAGATTTTTGTAAAAGTTTACGGACGACGGACGCAAAGTGATGAGAAAAGCTCACTTGACCTTTCAGGTCAGGTGAGCTAAAAAGGTGTTTTAAGTGTTATAATAAAGTTTTTTTTATTTACGAGTTTGTAGATCAGTATAAATTAATAAATGGTCACTATTGGTACATCTATTTCATGAAAGTCTAATCAATCCAATTTCTTTTTTTTAGCAAAATATATGTGTGTACAGTATCAGGTTACTACATATTTCAAATTATATTTTTTAATTTTTGGGATTGCCTTGGAATCTGCAAAATGGTTAAAAATATAGAGATGTGTCTTTTTTGTTAAGTACTTATAATCTATCCTCTTACCATGGTTACTATGATTAAGGTTACTGTCTTGGGAAAGACTATATTTTTTTGAAACTTCTTCAAATGGTGTATAAAAATATATTTTATTTAGGAAGATCTTTGAAAATGTTTGACTATTTGAACTAATTTAATGGCTACCAATACAACATCTTTATCCCTGCAATTTGGCACACACAATACAAAATACTGCTTTAATATTGGTAACAGGACAGAAAATACAAGTTACAGGATAGAACTTCATTAAGTGATATAGTGTACATGTATATCATGTATACATTTGTATATACATGTATATATCCTAAAGGTACTTTCCTGTTACCAACAACATAATGACAACAGTAAATCAATATGTGAGGGAAGTGTACGATGTATTTGATGTTGGGTTTATTAGAAAGAGTTAAAAAATACTGAATATTATGATTCGGTATCTTAGACCATAGATATAATAGCAATAGATAAAGTACTCAGAATATATCACACTGAGCCCCATGTAGTTTCCTTTGAAATATCAAACGCACGGCACGGCGTGAAGTGGTGTAGATGATATCTGCCGACATCCTCCCAATAGACTAATTTCTTATCATAATTATATTTAAATTATCGGGCACGCGTCTTATCAGCTGATAATTAATATGCGTTACCTGTCTCAAGTAAAAATATGCTGTGAGGCGGTAGCAATGAAAAGCGTCTGGTTGTAAAAACTGTTCGGATTGTAATTTATTTGGAGAAATCGGTCAACAAATAAAAAGGTTATGCTGTTGTTGAAATAATAGAATAGAGAAATTATGGAAAATGGACTTAACAGGCACGTAAAATTAAATTGCCATAGCACTTGCATCGGTTGCACTCGGGAAATAAGACCTGTATGATTGACAAGAGGAGACATATCAACTACTGATGGTATACGTGGTTAAGAGGTTGAACCTGGTCGAATTTTTCTATGGCGAGTTAAAGACAATTCTTTTTTATCGAGATTCAAAACAGTATAATCACATTTTAGACCAGAAAAAAGAAATTATTATATTTTAGAACACAAAAAAAGTGTTGAAACTTTCTGTCGTAACGGTAACACGAAGTTTTTGAAAAATAAAGAGAAAAAAATGAATACATTATAAATTTTAAAACGCCGTTTGGTGAAGAAAACGTAAGTGGTGGACATACTGAATACATTAAATAATTGGGAAATAGCACAATTATTATGTCTCTGATTTTTTTTCTTTTATATATATAATACTTTTCCGCTTACATTTTTGTTGTTGCTTGTTTTGCAATTAAATAGCGGATGGTTTAATCTGATTGTCGATTTCATTTTTGAAGTAAACAATATATATCCTTCTTAGAATTGTGTTAGGGGTGTTATTCGTACTATAAATACGGCTATATAACCCTCCGTAAGTCTGCCCGTTTAGTTGTCAACGTACTTTTTGTGTACTTTATTTTTATAACTTCTTTGGTTTGGTATGAAACTAGTTGTGTATTTTCTATTACTGTGATTTATTATATGATCGTTGATTTCACAACGTTCGGTGGAAAATATTTGATGAATATTCAGGACTTATAAGAACAATGTAATTATACATCGATCACCTTGACTTGTATTTTAAGCACGTATATAAACATTCAAAAAAAAAAATGATGTACCGGAAGATAACGATAACTACCGAACTTGTCCGAAGAATGACATATTACTCTCCCAATTCACAATTTATTAGATATCGATAGACGGCAATTGCCAATGAAGGCTAATTAACACCAAGCGTGACATGTATATAATAAGAGGGTGAAAAAATTTCGGCAAATATCATCTGCTTTTGATGTGGGTTCAGTACTTTATCTATGGCTATTATATCTATGCTTAGACTCACCTGGCTGGTAGTTATTTTTACAACATTTTCACGCTAAGTTTAAGAGGCTTTTTTCGGTACAACATGAACATGGAAAAATTAACTGACAATCTACATTTGTATCAATACACAGAAAGAAAATATATAGAAGTTATTTTTTCTTGAAAACCACTTCATTGTTCATGAAAAACAATCTTGCTGCTTAAAATTTTGTCCATACCTTATACTATAGTAAAAGAATTCTTATGTAAATCATGTAAATGGTAACAGGATAGGCAAAATAATGCACAACCTAGGATCAAATAATATTTGAAAATATTTTTGTTTGACATCGATCATTAAAATTGCATTTTTTATATGTTGTTCAGAAGTATTGTGTTTTTTGATGTTTTTATAAATAATTATAGTTTTATTAAATTTGACTTTTTCAAAATACACTTTTTTTTCAAATTTTAGAGGAACTTCTGGTAGTATTTTCAGGAGGAACAATTATATCCCAGTGGCGGATCCAGAAATTTTCATAAGGGGGGGGCACTGACTGCCTAAGAGGGGGCCCACTTCATTCATGCTTCAGTGATTCCTTAAATAATCAACAAAATTTTTCCCTCAAAAGGGCCCCCCCCCCTTAAATCCGCCTCTGGCTCTGTATCCTTCCATCCCCTAATTTTGTCATTAACCAAAATCAGTGAAAGTCTCCTTTCAGAATAAGGCTTTTATTTGTTGTTATTGTGGTCATTTCTATTTTTTTTAGTCCCACCCCGAATACCAACAGAAATAGCAACAGAAATCTTAGTTCATCAAATGGCCATCACCTTTAATGGCTTTATAAAGTGGAGATGTTGACAACAGAAGGTAAAATAGTTGTATTATTGCATCAAAAACAATGAATGTTTAAATGGACATTATGATTTATTAGATCTTTTTACAAAGTTCAAATAGCTTCAAAATTAAAACACAATTTTTCTTTTTATTCCTTTTTAAATTTCCCGCTATATAAAACTACCACGAGACGTCACATGATAAAAAATGGTGGCGACAATGAAAATGTTTTCCAAGTGTTTTATGAATCTTTTAGGAGCAATGCTGCTTATTTCTTTTGTGACAAAACCTTCAAACTGTGACAATTGTCCAAATGATACGTTTTCCAATTTTAAAGTTGGGAATCTATCACAATGGTAGGCGAACAATCACAGCAATCTTAAATATTTTCATATGGTTTCAGTTTCCTTGTTTTCTATTTTTAAAAACGTACTTGAATATGAGGCATTACCTTTATCTTGAGCAAAATATACGACTTCAGGTTTCTACACTACTTTTTTCCTCTGTTTACAATTTCGCTGACTCCATTATGACCTCATTTAGAAATCACATGACTACACATTGATGAAAACGTTATCTCCCTTTAATATTGCAGTTGAAAAGGGGGAGGGAGTTTTTTTTCTGATTTAAGCATTGTTCTCCTACATACACTTAATCTTCCTCCCTTGAACATTCCTGTGTTATTTTTAACAATAAATTTGCAAGAAAATTTCAAGGAAAATTACCATAACAAAACATGAACTGAAAAATTACATTTTAAAGCAGGTTATAAATTCATTTCATGTTTTGCAAAGGTATTAAAATGAAAGATAGTATTAGTCCAAAAAGTTATCACGTCGTGTGCGGTTTTTTAATATTTTATTGCTGGACGCCTCGGAAGTATCTAAAGCGAAAAAAAAGGTATAACATGATCACTGTGTAGTATTCTCTCAGTACCCAATTTGCACCAAAACAAATATCCAATTTGCACCCATTTTGCGAAAAAGCAACAGAAATCTTAGTCCAAAAAAGTATGATGTCTTAAAAGGCTATTTTAATATTTTTGCTGTAAGGCGTTTTTAGGAAGGCCTTCCGTAGAAAAGTAAAATACTTAAATAGCCTTCAAAGAGTTAAATATTAAAGAGTTATAATGGTGACCTATAGTTGTAAACTTTTAAGTTTGATGTCATTTGGTCTCTGATGGAGTCTCAGTTGTCTCATTGGAATTCATACCAGTGTTCAGTGCACATCTTATTTTTATATTTCAAAAGTTCGTAATTATTTCCGGACTTCAGAAATCTAGCTTACACGCTTTCTAAGAGACAAAACAATTTGTAATTTTAAATTTTGCCATAATGTGCATCTCTCAACATAACTAAATTTATTAAATTTTTATAAAACAATCACATTATATATGTCAACAGATAAAGTTTCCAGTGAAAAAAGTAAAATCTCATGAAGTACTTAGCATGCAATGTCCCAAAAAAGTCAAATTTTAAAGATGAGCTATTAAAATATATCACAGACATCCATTTCTACAATACATGGACTTTAATATAACAAAATATTCTACAATTGTTAAGAAATAAAACAAAGCATCAGTTATTTGACGTTATTTTATAATAGAAGTAATTTATTTATTATGAGAATAGATCCTTGTATTAAGATATTAAACAAAACTTTTGTATGTTTTGTGCCAAAGCAGCTCTATAATCAAATATACTTGCCAAAGCCAACATTTTTTGAATAGATATATATTAAAATTTTAGCTAAAGTCTTGCACTCGATTCAGGTATTTGTAGCCAACTAGTCAAAAATAATTTTAAGCAATTTAAAATGGCATTTAAGGGAATGACCATTTCATTTTCTGGGGGGCGGGCACAAAATGCAGGATATAATTTTGTATGATAGTGAAAATAAATTATGGCTCAGTAAAGCTGCAGAAAAAATAAGCATGCTTAGCTGCTGATCTACATGAAAATGAATAGTCGATCCGTATAAAATCCTCCTCCCCAGGAATAGCAAATGGTCATCCCCCAAAGACTTAATTGTTTATGGAGTTTAAAAATTATTTTTATCATTATTCTATTCAAAGCCGAATTAAACAAATCATAATTCTTTTCTATCAAATCATTTTGTAAAAGTATACAGAAAAAATATATTTTCCTGAAAATTTTTTGTGATGCAGAATTTAATAGCCAATACAGCTAGCTAGGAATCCTTATAAGAGATTCAAATTCTGGTGATGTGGGTGAAATCCAGAGTACATAATTTATTATGAAAAAATCTAAAATTGTTATTTGTAAAGTTATGTAATTAAGTCTTCCAATCAAAGTTCTTCTTCTTATTCTTCTTTATAACCTGAGAACAGTTAGTGATAGACACATGGGGTTCTTCATTAATGACCATTGAAACATATGGCCTACTGAAAGGTCAAAAGGTCAATGGTCAATTATGACCTTGAACTTTTTTTTCAATTTATTCAATAGGGAGAGTCTAAGAGGTTTATACTTATGGGGATATGTTTGGGAGACTTTGTAACAGCATCCTGTTACAATTATTTCTTGTTGGAAATGCAACAACTTGCTTTTCTTCTTATGTTTTTTTCATGAAAACTTAAAGATGTGTATGGCATTGATAACATGATTGATGAAGACTTCATTGGTGTTTCTGAAGGTCAAGCTGTGGATTTTTCAAAACATATACTAAAGTCATTTAAAAAAATATTGTATACTATCCCAAAAACATAAACCACCACAATTAGCTCTCAAAAGGAAAAGAATATGAAAAGATTTGAACCAAATAATACCCACTGCAATGCATGAGAAATTGGTTTAAAAGGCATTTTTGATAACATCATAACTGACTATATTTTTTTTTATAAAAATGGTACATATCTGAATGTACTTTTCATTATAAATTTTACAGTACATGTACATTTTATGCTATACGCCAGTTCTTTTATTGGACAATTCTTTGGTAGGCTTAATTCAAACTTGGTAGGTTCAGTTATCACTTATCATTATATCTAAAATTCTCTGTGCCAAAGTTTTAAAATTTTAATATGTTTTAGTTACTGGTCCTTTACATCACAGAAAGAAGGCATTGGTTGGAATCCATATAGAAACTGTACTGTATTCATGGGATTCTGTCATGGACTACAAACTAGTATGGAATGTGGAAATAGTTCTAGTATATGTGTGCAGACTTACAATGGAACTGGAGCAAAAATAACGAAAAATTACAGTGTAGGGAAAATACCTAACAAAAACCCCTATTCAACAATAAAAGGAAAGACAGGTAAATTACTGTATTTGATTTATACAAATCTTTTTTATTTATTGATAAAAATCATAAAGAAGTAAATTCGTTGCACTCTTTCAAAATTACAGTAGAAAAAAAGATCCATAGATGGCCTATTCCAAGAAAATATCTCGGCTTATCTATTACCGTTGGTTTTCCAGTGACAATCCAAAATATTATACATGTATATCTATTTGTAGTCAAATCTTGTCAGAAAACAGATGTGGAATCATTAGTTGGTAACATAAAAATGGAACCTTAACATACTTAAATCTTTTTAAATTTGTTGGCAAAACTAACATGTGATACCAATAATTTGGTAATAAATTTTACATTAATCTTAGTCAAATCTGTTTCATAAGGGTTTGTACAGTTGAATTTTTGTTATTTTTTTTGGTAGCCCTGAGTCTAATCATCTGTAAAGATTCAGTTTTCTGCAAGGGATATGTTCACTACTTTATCTTAATCATGAAATTATGGACACATTTTCAATTTAAATGTCAATGTAATATGTTATGAATTTGATTGATTTTTAGGTACTGACTTTAAAGCAAATTTTGACAGTGGGGCAAACTACACCATGAAAGATAACAAGACTATATGTGTGCTACAGTCAGAGGTGTATTTCCAATGCAATAGAAATATGAAATGGAAAACAGTAGATCCCGGTAAAACAGCATCACTGCCTTCTAACTATATAACTAATGTTACTTTTGATGAAAGTAAATGCAAGGTATTGTATAAATTTTATTTCTGATATAACACAAACACATTCAAACATATACATATAAATTTGTTTACCTTTTACTGTATGATATTTTCAATCTTGTATTCAAGAACCAAGTAGAGCAATTAATTTCCATTCAAAAAATCTTTACATCTGGAATTGAACAGACTATTTAAAATGTCTATCAAAACTGTATTGGTTCATGGATAGAGTTTCCATTTCATGTCAGAGATCTGTTTAATTTGAATGTAGATTTATACTCATACATGCCTTCAATGATTTTTTTCATTGGAAACTAAGAAAAGTTGTCAGAACTATTTTATTTTGGAATGAGACATTTTCAAATATTGTATAATTTTGTGATTTCTGTATAGCACCTTTATTTCTTTATTGGAAACCTTTAAGTGAAGGTTTTTCTTATTAAAGCATAGTATTTCAATCACACTAATATTAGACAAAATTGGAATCAAAAGTTAAAAATTTCATTTAAATAGTAGATTTTATCTTGTGAAATGAACAACCATTGAAATAAAAAAAGCATTTCCAATACACTTCTTTTTCAGTTTACTGTACATGTTCAGTATGAAGGAGCCTGTACAGCCATAGCGCCACCACAACCAGTACCAGAAGATAACAGTCTAAGTCTAGGGTCTATCTTAATTATTATGTAAGTCTAAGATCCCTGTAATGTTTATGGTTTGCCTGCCATAGAAGATGTAGAAACACATAGGGATGACATCTGATATCATAGCTGTTATATTTATTGTGTCTCCTCCCACCAAAGCTGTAATGTTGCATTTGGATAACTTCTGTCATCATCCATGTCACACTTTGATAATTTGCTTAATATGCAAAAAATATTTTTTCAGCATTCATCGAAAATTGAAGATTCTTCTACAGGAGTTGTGAACCTGATATTAAATTTTGATCAAAGTGGCTTTCTGGGTTTCACTTTCAAAAACATAAACTAAGCAGGGTTCGACTTTAACTTTTTTAACAATTTGCCACTTTCAAAAATTTGGTCAATAGACCATGATATTTATTTGTCCGAAAGAGAAAACCACTTGTCAATTTTGTACTTGCTAACGAAATTTCTGTCATGATGGATGCAAATTAATTTTGTAGAGTTCAGGTTTTCATTTCTGAATACAGTCAAACCTATATTTAGCAGTCACTCATGGGAAGTATCAAAAGTGACCGCTCAATTTAGAGAGGTGACCTTTTGAATGAGGTTCCAAAAAAAAATCTGATTCTGGCATCGCACATGGCCGGGATCGGGGCAAATTGTTTTGTATCGTTAGTGTAAGAAGACAAATAAAAAATGGCGGATTCCAGCGCTCTAAATTTTAAGAAAACATTTGAAATAGTTATATTCGAGGATCAATAAGTCGATGATGCAGTTTTCAGTGGAACTTGAACAGAGTGGAACACCAGAATTTCACTAATTCACCTCCTAATGTGCGATATCAGTTGCAAACGGGTTCTAATTCTCATTTTGACCTCGATACTGAACACACATATTTTCGTCATGATTATATTTTTGTTGTTTAAAACCAGAAAGTGACCATTGTTAAAAGTTGATTTGACGATTTCGGGTGAAAATTAGGTGACTGCTGACTGCCTTAGACAGGTGACGGCTGAAACGAGTTAAATTATATAGAGAAAACGTTTGGGAGGGTTTGAAAGTGACTGTTAGAGGCAGGTGACCGCTGAAACGAAGTGACCATTAAGGCAGATTTGACTGTACCACTGAAAAATTCCCCCAGTGTAAGCTGTCAAGTCCGTCTTGAGTTTGGGATCTATACTGATTTGGTTTTGATATGCATAATACTGCATAAGAAAACAGAATGTGGACACGTTTTTATCCACAAATAACTATAGAAATAAATTAGTGACTGAGCAGGAGAAGGCCTTATTAAACTTTTTTTATATATTTTTTTAATTTCCTGAATTTTGTATTTGTTTGAGATTTCAACATCGATGATATTATGATGATCTCAGTTTTATATTATTGTGTTGTGCATTCTTTAATAGATCCTTAAATAGCTAGGTCTCATATGAATGGTCGATAAAAAAATGTGCATCAAGAACTGAATCATACTCTTATTAGCCAACAGTATTGAATTGGCTTTGGTTAGACAGGAAAAATACTGAGTATACAAAAATTCAGTGAAATAGACGATATTGTCAAGGCTGATTGAGATGAACGATGATTTTTTGATAAAAAGAGAATTACTTGAGGCTAGATTCGGTATTTTTCCATGTTTTCAACTTATATTTTTTACATTTACTTTCACTTGTCATGGGCAATCAGACAATCATTAATGTTTGTTTCTTTTTCAGATTTGTAGTTGTTGTGTCAACATACTTTTTATTTGGCTGTACATTTAAATTTTGTTACGGATTCAGAGGCCCAGAAGTACTGCCACATTCCGAATTTTGGATAGATTTACCTGTTCTGATAACAGTTAGTATTTTATATTTCTTTTCATCTTGTCTGCAAAGAAAAATTCTTCATTCTTTCTATGTTGTCAACATTTAGGTTCAGTCATTGGTTTTTGGCCAGTTTGCAACGGAAATTGCTGAAGCAAGACATCCTACTTTCTGTCGTCTTTAACGGCGTCAACATTTAGATTCAGTCTGTGGTTAAAGATTTTAAGACATCAATAACTTTATCAAGCCTTCATTGAATTATTTGAAAAACTTGGACAGATGCTACTTTATAATCAAAAGACAGTATCCAGAGCAAAATTTGTTTATGCCCCACCTACGATAGTAGTAGGGGCATTATGTTTTCTGGTCTGTGCGTCCGTTCGTTTGTCCGTCTGTCTGTCCTGCTTCAGGTTAAAGTTTTTAGTCAAGGAAGTTTTTGATGAAGTTGAAGTCCAATCAACTTGAAACTTAGTACACATGTTCCCTATGATATGATCTTTCTAATTTTAATGCAAAATTAGAGTTTTGACCCCAATTTCACGGTCCACTGAACATTGAAAATGATAGTGCGAGTGGTGCATCTGTGTACTATGGACACATTCTTGTTTCTCCATATTTTACTAATAAAAGAGTTGTATTCACTATAGGTGTGGAAAATATCAGTGACATGTAAATAGGCGATACTAAAGAGTTGGAATTCTTTTAATTAGTTAATTAGCTTCGCTTGATTTTTTTAATCATTTAATCATAACAATTTAAAAAGAATTATGAAGTGTGCTCATTACTGAACTATGCATTAATTCTGTGAAAAACATTTTCATCAAGTGTTGTTTGACTTTTAATTTATTCAGGTTTTCTCTAACAATAGGTGGTTAGTCACATTCTACAAAATCATTGATGCATTACGTAAACAACACATGGCTAAATCAAACAGTGAACAAAACAAGAAATGAATACATCTTTATTATTAACAACAATATTAATTGTCATGATGAACATCTTTTAAATTTAAACAAACAAACATTCTTTCATGAATGGATCACAAAATGAATATAATTCCTGGATTTTGCATTGATATTACCGATGGTCAGTAACAGTCTGCTGCTGGTAAAAAGAAAAAAAACATGATCGACTTATATGAGGGTCAAGACTAAATCCTTAGATTTTTAAGCTAAAAAGGGCATCCGACTTGTAGTCGGATCGACTTTTACTCGAGTACCAACGGTAATGTTTTTGACAAAATTTCAAGTAAAAACAAGTGAAGTCACCATATGTGAAGGACAAAATTCACTTAGATAGAAATAAAGACAACCACTGACATTATTCCTAACATAGAGCAGACATATTTTCAATATTAAAATAAGGAGATGTTGTATGATTGCCAATGAGACAACTATCCACTAAAGTTCAAATGAAGTGGATGTAAGCAATTTCTGATCAAGCCTTTTATATTTCTAGAGTCGTCTTTAAATAACTTAACAAGGTATTCTGATGTTCATTTGTTTGCATGTCCTAACATTACAGAAATAATTAAAACATCTTTTGATGAAATTTTTATGGAATCAAAGGGCTATAAGGTCGTTTTTTATTCAGTTGAATATTATGTGATTTCAGACAAGACAAATGAAATTTTTTACATGAAAAAAGGGACATTTTCCCTTTGTCATACTGCTATTGGTCGGCTTGGACAAATTTCAATGAATCGTTTATATTGATGTTGAAAGAGAGTTTCATATTGTCAAAATCAAATGTTCAACTGTATTGCCTTTATTAATCTTCCAATACCACTGCATTTTTTAATGCATAATATTTTTCTAGATGTGTGTAACATAGTTTTTGTTGTGAATTTCTGAGAAAATAAATGCAAGTATTGGAAAAATGTATAGATTGCTTAGGGATGGGGATACTGTTCCTTGATTTTAAAAAGTCAATTATGAAATACAAAAAATGTGATCATATCTGAGTAAGATTTCATATGTTCTTTTATAGGATGGTATTGCCTTTACCCTAAAATGTGGCAAGACTGATATGACCAGGACTTACGATGGTATATGAAAAAATGACAGAACACAGGATCTAGAAATTAAATGGTTAACTAGATGTACAGATAACACGTCATTTGATTTGAAAGAATAGAAAAAACTACCATCAACAAAACATCTTTTGTTTAAAACTATTACTAGAGGATGATTTAGTGAGGCTATCCCTCTTAAAGTTTATGGCGTATTTTATGATGCATTTTTAAATTCAATTCAAATAATCCTATATTTAACATTATTTGGAAGTGCATCTGTTAACCAAAGGAATAGAATTATGAAAAAATGTTAAAAAAATTTATTTGCTTACACTTAACATACTTAAAATTATTTCTTTGAGAACATTTGAATACATGTTGTATTTAATTCTGTTCAACTTAAACAAGTGATTAGAAACTATTTAACTTGTATGTACTGATCATGAGGGCCAACAAAAATGCAATACATAAATGTATTTTATTTTCAGCTTAATTCAACCACCAGATCTACTTTGACAGTTGAACAACTGTTGTAAGATTGTCAGACTGTTTATAAAAAGCACAGAGAATATTTCTGATAGTTTTCAGAGCATTCTTATGTCATAAATTCCTCGTTTTTCACTAAAAAAAGTAGAATTTTGTACTTTCGAAGGCAAATTTCTACCAAACTGAACCCTTCAATCTATGATTTTTATAAATTGATGCAATTTAACAATTGTCCTTTGCATTTGGTCATGTGTGATCACATTAGAATGGGGGGAAATTGTTTTGATTCTGATCCCTTTAATACTTATTGCAAGTTTTTGAACTAAAGAAAAAAGTTGATGCATGACCATACTGTTCAACAATGGTTAAGCCAAATGTTCCAAGATGTGTAAATGAAACTATTTGGTATTTTAATTCTAAAAGGGACCATAGGAGACTTTGCATATTTATTGGCTAACCAATAAGATTATTTCTTATTTGGGTTGGATTTTTTTTGTGCATTAATTAAAGACTTATTATTTTCCTAAACCAAGTTACAAAGGGGAGGTAATATTGTGGACATCTGAAAGAAAATTTTATCCAATCTTGACCAGTTACTTGAGAGGGGATACTGACTTCAGGGAACATGTTAAAAGTTTTGAATTAGATAAAAACCCCATCATCTAAAGACAAAAGTACATGAAACCTGAGCTATATGATTTATTCTGGGGAATATGTGCTAATCTCCTTGATAATTCAGAATGTGTTTTAGAAAAGAGGATATGTATCTGCTCTATTTGTTATTGCTGCGAGAAGTTAGAATATAATCTAATAATTTTTTCTATTGTTGATAACCTTATGTTTACTTCTAGAGGTCATTTGGTTACCATTTTATTTATGTATTATTTATGAATTTGTTTTATTCTTATCATTAAAGGTCTTACTCCAAATTGAAGTATCCCCATTATTTGTAAATTATTTTATTTTAAAACAAAAAAGACAAAAGTAAAAGTTTGTATAACATGGAATTTCAAGATGTATTTAAATTACTTTTCTCTGAAATATCCAAAATACTGCAGCAAATAAAGAAGATACATAAAAAAATCAATGGTAGAATATTGGTATTCCCAAGTTTTATTTCTTTAACTTTTATTTGAAGTTTTCATGTGTTTTCATAGAAATAATGAGTACTTTATCAGATTGAATCTAAGATCTACTAATATTTCATTGATTTGTTAAAAGAAGATTATAGCAACGATCATATTATAACAAAAAACAGTAAACCAATTGCATAATATTTATATATATGTAAAACTGATACTTTTTTTTTTCAATTTATAAAAGAAAGAATTTCAGTACCAAAATCAATAATATGCATTTGGAAAAAATTGTAAGCTCATTCCAATTTAAAAAAAAAACACAAAAAAAAAAACGGTTGGCTGCTGAGAATGAATATCCCTTTATGATATTTATTGACTGCTTTGAAATACAAAATGTACAAAACCACCTCTCCTTATTTTGATAATGGTACTGGTATCAATAAATTGGTAAATAAATTTGAATTAAGCATAAAATGAATCTCTTGCCTTGGAAATATTTTCCTCATTCGAATCTGATAAACATTCCAATTTCATTCATAAACTCAAATTAGCAAATGTAATTGATTTTTTTTAATTTGCTAATATCTCATTTCTAAATGTTTTGTATAATGTTTATTTTAATAACATATTTATATATATGTTACTATTAGTGTTTGATAGTAAAAAATAAAAATTATTCTAAACTGTTTTGTATGGGTGATGCATTTGCAAGAATACCAAAAAACCAACTCCTCACACTATTACCATTATTGGTTTAATTTCTCTGCATGTAAGAAAACACGGTACTTTAAGAGTATCTTTTCTATAAATTTCACATATGACGTCATGCAGAGTACCGGTAGTGATTTCAAAGAACAGAAAAAAAAATTTTTTCTATGATATATTTTCTTTATAGTTTGGCTAATTTTATCAAGAAATAAAAAAAACGATTTGTTGAAGAACCTATCTGATTAAACTACTGTATAGAGTGGTCTCGGGAAATAAGATTAGATATACTTGTTGAAAAAAAAGTGTTTCATAAATAAAAATTTAACAAAAAAAACTATATGAAAGGAAAGTGCAGAGCCTTGCAAAAATCTTGAAGAAGTAGGTTATACAACAGTTGTTACTGTTCTGCAATATATTTTAAGTAGTTGCAAGGCATTACTGCATAGAACATTTTTTTTTATATGCCTTTAAAAGTTCTAAAATTCACCATTTCAGAATCATTGTTTCGTACCCCAAAATGAAAACAACAATGGTTTGGGATGTTGTAAGCCAATCACAGCCTTTTTGTACAGTTTTGAAAATATTACCCAGAATTCAATAAGATTCTGAAACGGCGAATTACAAATGTCTGCTTATGTAACTTCACTGGTTTCTTATTGTTTTCTACTATACTGATAATATATTTTTATTTGATATGAAAGTGCTGTTATAGACCTTGAAATATGCAAGGAGAGTTGAGACAGTTTTACATTGTTTTGTTATTATTATCTTTTTTTTTATAAATATGTTGTATTTTGAGTCATATATATGAAGCAAATAAATAAAAAAGTGACCTTAATATTTTTGTTTACAAATTTGAGGCTATGGATTGAGATTTCTGGCAATTAATTTTGAAATTTTCTAAAACTGTTATTCTAATCTAATTATATTTGGGTTCATATTTGAAGTCCCTATGTAAAGGTACTTATTAAACGAAATAACATGTGAGATATAAGATGCATCAAGTCAATACTAATCGGCATTTTATTTTATTGTATATGTCTATCTGAAAGCAACATTATAAGCTTAGAATCACACAACAGTAAACTCACCAGAAACAGTTTCAGCTCTCCTGGAGTACAATGTAATGTCTATAGATATATATGTTTTTTTGTTTTTATTTATACACTACATACAAAAGTTTATTTTAAATAAATAAATAAATGCTGATAGTTGTTTACTTTAGTTTCAATTATATTTCTTTTTCCAGGTTCATAAGTATAAAAAGTACATATTTATGCAAAATTCATGGAACAAACATAAATAACAGTAAAAAGATGAAGCATCTGTTGAAAGTTTGAGTGACTTACCAAAAACCAAAAAATAAAGTGTTAACTTTGTGTTAATTATTTACGACGGGATAGCTATCAATAGTGTTCTTCTGAAATTCATGTAAAGTCTTAAAAATTGTCTAGAATTTTTGCTATTTGGCTAAAAAAGAATAATGTACATGGCAAAATATTTGGTTTTTTTTTTCATTAAAAAAAATCTGTTTATTTTTCTATATTTTAACTTCTGTCCATCTTTGAAAAATGCATACAGTTACAAAGTAACACACTTTTGAATCATCATCTTGAACTTGATACACTTTGTATTGTTTGATAAGCTTCTTGGCTTTGTATTTGAAGAATTTTCTGATATGTAAAAGTGTCATTTTCATTAAAGAGGTGGGATATATGTCAATGGGACATCAACCAACCAATACAATATAACCAGATAAGAAATCTGAAGTTCAACATGTGTCAACATACTATTTGAATAAATTTAACGGGGACTACCAAACTTGCAAGAGCTGGCATCAACACCCAACAGTGGCGTGGGAGTAGAGAAGAAAAACTAGAGGCTCTAAAGAACCTGTGTCGTTCACCTAGGTCTATGTGCATTATCAACAATGGACTCTTCAACATTGTAGACAAGAATAGAATTCATGACAAAAATTTTTTTTTTGTTGATCTTGTATTGCTTATCATTTTGTCTGTTTATATTCTCTCTAGCATCTTCTTTAGTTTTTGCTCAAAACAGAAAAGAGGGTTAAAAATCCTCATTTAAGGACAATCACTCCTATGAAGAGTGACAGTCTACTAACTATATCAGCAAAATTTCACTTGTTTGTGAATCTTGCCTTGCTGATCATTTTTGTTATTTAAAGTTTCTATTTATCTATTATAATTTTCATCCTTTAAGGCAAAACGCAAAAAAAATGGTAAAAATTGTCATTAAAGGGCAATTACTCCAATAAGAAGTTGTCGGAAAATTTCCTCCATTTGTCTGAAATGTAGGTCTTCGTTGTCGGCTGTCTTGTCTTGCTGATCATTGTTTATTTAAAGTTTCTATCTATCTGTTATAATTTTTAAGATATAAGGCAAAACCGCAAAAAAATTGGTAAAAATCGTCATCAAAGGGCAATAACTCTAATTAGAAGTCGAATGACGATTTCGATCATGCATACTTATTTGTAGATCTTGTCATGCTGATCACTTTTGCAACTTAAAGTTTCTCTCTATCTATAATAGTTTTCAACATAAAAGGCAAAAATGATAAAAATTGGTAAAATTTGTCATTTAAGGATATTTGCTCCTCTTGTTTTTGAATTTTTGCCAGATATTCGGAATCCTCTAGTTTTATCCATGTAGTGCCATTAAAATTTTTTGCCCACTAAACCCTACTTTTTTTCCCATAATTTGATTACATATAGTTTAAAATGCCATCTTTGAAAATCTTATAAAATCCTTGTTATTTTTTCATAGTTTTTGATTGAAAAAAGGTACCAATGTTGAATGTATGAAAAATCTAGAGAGAATCATTTCCCGCCAAATTTTCAATGGCTTATATCTCGAAAACAAGCACATGGACCCTTCATTTTTTTCTGCTTTTTTAGTTCCTTTATTTATATACTATCATTTTATAACAGTCTTTTAAAAAGCTTGATATTTTGAAACAGAGTAGGGAACATCCTTAAGGGCAATAACTCCTATAAGAAGTCACCTGACAGTTTTGAGATCCATGAACAATTGGTAAAGCTCAACAATCTGAACATTTTTGCCCAGTCAGATTTTCTCTATTCATAATGATTTTCAAAATAATAGACAAAACTTGCATTTTACCCCTATGCTCTATTTTTAGCCATCCTTGGTTGGCGACAGGGTCATCAAACACATTTTTTTAACTAGATACCCCAATGATGATTGTGGCCAAGTTTGGTTAAATTTGGTCCAGTAGTTTCAGAGAGATTTTTGTAAAAGTTCACAGACGACGACGTTTGGGCCAGGTGAGCTAAAAATAAAGGACCTTCTATGTTCTTGTTGTCTAGAAGTAAGTCAGTATCTTCTTCCATTTTTCCATCAAAATTAGATTAAAGCCATAGCCTTACCCAAAATATTTATTTAGCCACATTAAATAAAAAATCTTTTGTTCATATCTGAATTTGAATGATAAAATCAAACCATCGGCTCCAATGCGCCTGTATTGCTCACCGTTGTGTTGAATGGAAATTTGGCCAAAATATTCTTATTTTTGCTGGTCCAAGTTTCCGTATCAATTATTTTTTTTTTTTTAATAATAAGCAATACCTGTGAGTATAATAGTCCCAGGCAATACTGACAAAAAATGGGTTAAAAGTATGGTTTTAGGGGCGGATCCAGTCATTTTTAAAAGGGGGTTCCAACCATATGTCCCCATCCAAAAGCATTGATCGTCAAAAAAAAGGGGGGGTTCCAACAAATTGATTTTGTATTGCTGATCTTTTTTTCTAATTACAGTTTCTATTTAGTATAGTTTTCAGAAAAAAATTCAGAAGTGGGTAAGAATCATCTTTCAAGGGAAATAACTCCTATAAGGAGTGGACTTGATGCTTTCCGACTTTTGCATATCTGACACATTTTGCAAATCATATTTGGCTATTTTCAGTTTATATCAGTGACCGCTGTGTATAGTAAACCTGGAATTAATAGTAAATAGCAAATACAAGTTATTTCTAGTATATTTATTTTCATATAATACAGAAGAAGGCGAAAATAATTGAAATCAATAGAAAACAACAAAATGACGGATTTTGGAAAAAAGGGGGAGGTCTAAAAAAATGTCCTGTCTCCAAGTACCTATGTAAATTACGTGTATCCTTTAATTGACATTGCAAACAAAATATGCTTGATTTAATTTAATATCATTGTCTCCTGGCTTAACATCTACAATAGTCCAC
The DNA here is from genome assembly GCF_021869535.1 of Mytilus californianus. Classification (NCBI taxonomy): domain Eukaryota; kingdom Metazoa; phylum Mollusca; class Bivalvia; order Mytilida; family Mytilidae; genus Mytilus; species Mytilus californianus. The sequence continues at coordinate 48,764,881 of NW_026262679.1, read as the reverse complement.
CGGTAGCAATTGATTTGGCAACTTCTATGCATCTGCGTATTCAGTCTTTTCCTAGCAACAACCCTGCACAGAAGTAACGAACACACACGTGCATTGCTAATGATCAAGAAATCACTATTTACTTCAAAACATTACTCCATGTGCACACTGCAACAAAACTGAAGCCTCTTCGGATAAACGGCAATACACATTTTAAAAACTTTTATGGAGCCATCCCGTGTCCTGTTAAGTTTTTCAGACAGACAAAGATTTACAGAGTTTCATGTTATCCTGCACAAAATAACTTCAAATCCTTGCTTTCAGAACATTGCAATCTCGACTAGAAGTCTCCCTCTCTTGGTCTTAATTATCTGAAGTTTAAACAAGTTGCTTTTTAAAAAAAAAAAGACAATACGTGAACCATAGAACTTTTTTATGCTATTTATTAATTCAACTAAATTAAAAATTATATCTCAGTGCTTTCATGGCCATGTGTGTGGAAGATGATATTTTCTTTTTAAATTATTGTAAATCACGACAATATGAGAGTGGTGTTAATTATAAAGTAAGATGAAAATATAAAGGGAATGTGTCCATGGGACACACATGATGCCCCTGCATGCATATCATATAAATTTTTAAAGGGACATAACTGAAGAACGGTAAAAATGTCACTACCCAAATTTGTAGTTGAACTGACTTTTGTGGTAATAGGTATTGTATATAAGTTTCATAATATATGGTTGAGGCAAACTTAAGTAAGAGAATGGAAACTTTTATGTTTGTAAAGGGGCATAACTCTAGAACAGTAAACGTTACACAACCAAAATTCGAACTTGATCTGTGTTTTGTGGTAATAAGCATTGTGTTTTAGTCTCATACCATTTGGTTGAGGAAAACTAAAGTTAGAGAACGGAAATGAAAAAATCAGCAATTTTCATTTGAAAAGGGGCATAACTCTAGAACGGTTAAAGTGACGCCACCAATTTCAAACTTGATCTGTATTTTGTGGTAATAAGCATTGTGTATAACTTTCATAACATTTGTTTGAGGCAAACTTAAGTTAGAGAACGGAAACCAACTCAGTTAAGGGTAAAACGTAATGCCCCCCACCGCTACGTAGGGGGCATAAAAAGAAATGGATTCTCAGACGTATTTTTAAAGAATGACAATGATTCAAAACATGGACACATGTACCTTCTTTCAAAAATTCATTAAATAAATCTAGACATAATTAATGAGGCATTGCGAACTGGTCAGATAGTAGGAGACATTAAATGTGCCTTACCGACCAATTATCAATAAGTGTAACTCTCCCACGAGACGCATTGAGAGATTTCTTGATCGAATTATAAAACCATTATTGAAGAGGCTTAACTTTTACATTCGAGATACAAAAGATTTCATTAATAAAATTGAGTCACACGAGGTCAAAAAAGCATATAAACGCATGCCAACAAGAATACCTTGCGAGGTAGTAGTTGGGAGACTTTTGAAAAGGGACCCATGCTTAAACAATTTTAAGCAAAAAATCCCGAAACACTGATAAAATTCTGAATTATAGGCAACAAAAATTTATTTAGTAGCAAAAACGGTTTAAAGTCTTGAGATTTATTACGTATGTTGGTTGAAGGAACCGCATTTCATAATAATTTTTAATTTTAAAACACAATTTCATAAATTCAGATATATTTATTAAAAAAATGTTGGTCTCAGTATATTATGTATTTTCAATCTTAATTCTTATATTGATAAATAATTGCTTAAACAAATACCCGAACGTAAGATCAAATACACTCTTTCTAACTTTCCAATGTTTACAGAATCCATTGTATGCTTATTCAGTGTAAAAATCTAGAGTTATAAATTGTTTTGTGTATTTGTATTTTTTTTCTTTTGCCTAACATATTTTTTGAAGACTCATGAAAGATTAACGTCATGCAATTGTTAAATCTTTTTCCTTATTTAAAAAAGTATATAATATATTTTTTATTATTAAGAATATGATTATTTCCTTGGAATATTAACAAACTACGAAAGCCTATTAGGGTCACAAAAAAAAAATATATTTATCTCGTAATTACGAGATAAATATCTCGTAATTACGAGAAAACTATCGCGTAATTACGAGATAATTATCGCGTAATTACGAGATAACTATCGCGTAATTACGAGAAAATTATCTCGTAATTACGAGAAAACTAAAATGTAGTTTATGGTTTATATCTCTGAAACTAAAGCATTTAGAGCAAATATGACAGGGTAAAAATTTTCAGACGAATCACACTTCCCGTTGTTGGGATGCTGCCCCTGAATTGGTAATGATTATTTTTCAGTTTTTGGTTATTATCTTGAATATTATAATAGAAAGATATAAACTGAAGGAACAAAAATGTTTAGCCAAGTAAGATCTACAAATAAGTCAAATGACCAAATTGTCAATTGACCCCTTAAGGAGTTATTGCCCTTTAAAGTCATTTCTGCAATTAAGTAAATTTTTTTAATCTTTTACAAAAATCTTTCTCCTCTTAATCTACTTGGCCAAATGAATTTTTATCTCGTAATTACGAGATAGTTGTCTCGTAATTACGCGATAGTTATCTCGTAATTACGCGATAGTTATCTCGTAATTACGCGATAGTTATCTCGTAATTACGCGATAATTATCTCGTAATTACGAGATAATAATCTCGTAATTACGAGATAAAAAACTTCTTATCTCGTAATTACGCGATAGTTTACTCGTAATTACGCGATAAAACTATGATTATCTCGTAATTATGAGATAAAAATCTTATCTCGTAATTACGCGATAATTATCTCGTAATTACGAGATAAAACAATGATTATCTCGTAATTACGCGATAGTTTTCTCGTAATTACGAGATAAAAATATTTTTTTTGTGACCCTAATAGGCTTTCGTAACAAACAGTCTTTATTTTATTTGTTTTATTTTCAGTTTTTTAAACGGACATTTTTGTTTATCTGATTTGTCAAAATGACATGTGCATAAAATTTATTGTTACAAATCAACAAATCCCAAAGCCTACTAGAACTCATTATGTAGAAACCACAACACCATTTATATCTGGCACTGATGTTCGATACCATAGGTCGTTAAATCTTGACCATTTAACTTTCACTTGTTTATCAAACGTTGCAACTGTCAACTTTGCTCAAGTAAACACTTATGATGCATAAATATAGCTTTAACATACATGTTTGAAAGTGATCTATAGATACATTTAGTTTATTATCATATATCAGATAAGAGAATAAGCGATTTGTGACAATTTCTTTATTGCGACGTTTTTTAAAATATCGCAGATACACCCGTATGGAGGTGCTCTTAATTGCAGGAGGCTAATACAGATAAGATGAATAAGTGTTCCGAATGAAGAATAATTTAGCTTCCGAATATTCCTCCATAGACTATATTTCTAACTAATAAATATGCGTGAACCCTCAGGGGTTCACGCAACCAACCATTCATCATGTGACCTTTCCTTTACATTATACACGGACCATTTATCTCTTCAAATTGATCGGCTTTTGATAATAGGGACTGTTTTATGCATGCTTATTGTTTGCAATATGGTTCTCAACGTAACTTGATGCATGTACATATATTTATGATGGTCTGGATGTGGGGTTCTTCATTTCTGCATTCTTTTAATTTTTAGACTATTTTTCTCTATTCTTGATATTTTTTTTGCCCATTATTCTCTATTCTTTATATTTTAGCACCCCATTATTCTCTATTCTTTATTTTTTGAGTCCATTTTTCTCGATTCTTTATTTTTTCGCCCATTATTCCCTTTTTTGTAAACAACCACCCAGACCCTCATATATTTATTTGTTTTACTTTATGATATATCAGTATTGATATCTGTGACAAAAAACTCTCTGTCTTAAATTGTTCTCCTCTTCAGGCAACCTGATTACGAAGTGCTTCTGTGACTGAAAATATTTATGGACTAAGATTAATTCCGCAATGAATTTAATTCACACTAATAAGGCGAATTTCAAAAAGTTCTAAAATCTTAATAAAGTTCTTTCTTATCTTTTTACTTGTACGTTGCATTATATAGTACTCATAAATGCCCAATTGTTCTCACACATTATATGGCCAATTGAAGATTATTTTAAAAAGGAATAGGACGATTATTATTTTAAACCAAAACCATTTGAATGATTTTTTTTGTATTGGCCAATGATGTCATTGAATGCAAAATTTGACAAAAATAGGAAATTTGTAATATTCCATCAAAATTGCATCATCAACAACAATGCATTGTACGGAACTCGGACATTTTAGCTCACCTGGCCTTTTCGGCTTTTGCCATCACTTGGCGTCCGTCATCGTCGTACGTCGTCTGTAGCTCCGGACTGAGTTGCTCAAAACGTTGGATAAAGTTATCTACTGGATAGCCTATCCAATGGATAAACAGCCAGTAACTGCGAGTACTCTCAGCTCTGTACTTAAGTGTCCTTTTTGTTGTTAGGGATGAGGGATGGATAAATACCCTGCCACGTCGTGTCTGTGTTTCTGTTTGATTGTTCTGCTTTGTATCGGTCTGATGAGTTTAGCCTTTTTCAACTGATTTTTATAGTTTGTTTTTAAGTTGTGCTGTTTTACCACTGTCCCAGGTTAGAGGAGGGTTGAGCGCTCACAAACATGTTTAGCCCCGCCACATCCTTTATGTGCCTGTCCCAAGCCAGGAGCCTGTAGTTCAGTGGTTGTCGTTGGTTCATGTCGGTCATATTTGTTCGTAAATTGTTTTGTTATAAATTTGGCCGTTAGTTTTCTCAATTGAATTGTTTCATATTTTTCATGTTGGAGCCTTTCAGTATAGCTGACTATACGATATGGTGTTTTCTCATTGTTGAAGGTCGTACGGTTGCCTATATATATATAATTGCTTACATCCACTTCATTTTGGTGGATAGTTGTCTCATTGGCAATCATACGTCATCTACTTATTTTTATATCCATCGGAAAGCTACCCAGCGGTTATTTTTTTGTTGCTCAGCCACTGGATATCTTATTAAATATCTCATTCATTTAGAAGAGGAAGTTCACAAGACAAAACTATCATCAAATACTAGAGAATTACCAATATATTAAAGAGACAGCGCTTTTATTGCAGTTATTCAAAAGCTGCTAAGTTCGGACACAGGCACTTGTCTCAGATTTTTTTCCCTATATACCTTAATATTATATTAAGGTATATAGGGAAAAAAAAATCTGAGACAAGTGCCTGTGAGTTCGGACTATCGAACTATGATTTGAAAAATTAACAATTTACAGCATGTGTCTTCTTATCTTTTTGTAATTGACAAGGATTTAATTTGTACCATATTAGTACTATTTTCGTTATTTTCAAATGAAAGAGAAGACAATTATGCGTAGTTAATGTTTAAAACTTGAATATTATTGAAAATAAGTTGGGGAGTATTGAATAAAAGTGATATACTTGCGGAATAAAAGTAAATTGATTTTATCATATGTAATTTCTCTCGAAAACAAGGTCTGCTTTCGAAAAGTGGAACGATTCAATCAAAAAAACACAATCTCAACCGGACACCATACCTACTGTGAAGCTAGTTAGCGTTTACTACTTGTGTAAACATCTTTATGGAGCAATCTACCAACCAAATTTTATTCAATTTTAACAAACGAAGAATTTTTTCTTAATTAAGGTTTTGTAAACGCAGGATAATACTGGGAGACAAAAACGCAACTTAAATAGTGTCTCGGGAAAACCCTCCTTTTTTGACGATCAATGCTTTTGAATGGGGACATATGATTGGAAACACCCCACCCCCCACCCCTGAGTGGCACGTCATGTTGCTCATGGTAAGCAGAAATTCGGTGATAGAATGACTTTGAAAGATTAGCTTCAAGCAGAAAAACAGATAACTGGGATACCCTGTTATCAGATGTCACTTAATTACCTACTTTCTTAATAACGACTAATCCGGTAAAAACAAAAAAAGATAAACAGCAAACAGCAACACATGGACTAATAGGTAGGCGTATTTAATATAATTTAGGATCTGCTTACCCTTCCGGAGCACCTGAGATTACCCCAAAATTTTGGTGGGGTTCGTTTTGCTCAGTCTTTAGACGTTACGCACGTTATTGCGTCAATACCGTGTAATCAACCAGTCCACACTAATAAACAGCTTTTCTATAAAATCATAACAGTGAAGTTATATAAATTTTTATCCATAGACTAGACTAGTAAAAACTATTCCAAAAAAAACTACAAACTGTTTTATCATATTTTACAATAGTCTAAAATAAGGACAACATATTGACAAAACGTCCAAAATATGCGTGTCAGACGTAACAGACTATACGCATAATAACTTTTAAATTAGCAGGGGTGTTTGTGTTCTTCAAAACAGTGTTATATCCGCGAAAATTCGAATGAATGATATGCTTTATATATAAAGTATTACAATATTACTGAATATGCGTTCCTGTAACAACCAACGTTTACTTATTCTTTGGCAAAAACAAATAGTGTTCATTATGGTCAGATTTAGGAAAATCTTAAGTTATCAAAATTTATAGGTTTCAAAATGTAAGATTATATGAAATTTCGTTTGTGTAAATTATGCTCACATAAATACATGTATAGACCATATCAAAATCGAATTTTTGCAGCACTTCCACCACATATAAAAAGGCAACGGCTTCTGGCAAATGTCTTGAAAGATGTCCAATGTCGGATTTCGCCGCTTTTTACAAATAAACTGTCATTGGCGACGTTATTTATTGAAAATTTAGATTTGTTGTATGCTAAATAGTGCTTTTCCGTGATTGTACTTTAACTCTACAACACAGCTACATACTTTTTGATAATTTGCGTAGTCAAAACAACTTCGTTTTCAAAGAAATGAAATGTCTTGCAAGTTTGTCCACTGGACGATTTTCATACGTTTTGAACGTTGTAAATTCGGGACGCTATTTATGGTGGATCATCTGTATATATTTCCTCAGATAGAATTTTCTTGATAGTCAGATACTATTAAAAAGACCACAAAGTATAAAAAAAAATCCGATGGCTGGGGTTGTTCGTTTAGATGAGGTTCTTTAGTTATGAAAAATTTGTGTATTACGAGAGGATAAAAAATAATCTTTTTCAAATTTTCAAATTTGGGGAGCGTAAAACTGCGATTTTTTTTATTTCTTTGCAATAAGATTCATATGTAGAGAACTTGAAAGTAAAAATAAAATTGGACCTGAAGCGTGGCTATATATACCTCTCCATATCATACAAGGCTTGTAAACATATGAGATGAATAGAATTAACCTTTTTTCTGACAATCGTTTCATCTCTTAATCTAATTGTTCCGTTATTAAAGAAAGTACAGTGAATTTTATAAGCAAGACCCGTTTAACTTGTTATTCCCGACAAACATTTTTTAATTAAATCAAAATATATATCTTCTTCCTTTTCGGATCAAAATGGGGAAACATTGCATTTTAATACGTTTTATGTCAATTGGTCTCTGGTAGAGAGTTGTCTCATTGACACTCATCATACCGTATATATCTTCTTTTTCATATAGACTTATGCATTACCCAAATACGATATATTTTGTTGTTTGTTGCTTACGTTACTTTCAGTGGGAAATATTTCATGCATATTCAGTACAACCAAACATTAAGAAGTATCAATATTGATGTGCAAAACAGAAATTGCAAGCGAAATAAAAAAAATATTCCCAATATAATCATGATAATCATTAATCGCCGTAAAACGTTAAAAAAATGACGTTACCATTTGAGACGCAATATCGTGCGTAACGTCTTTAGTCTTCTATGTTGTGTGTTTTTTGTATTGTTGTTTATCTGTTTGTCTTTTTCTTTTTTATCCATGACGTTATCAGTTTATTTTCCACTTATGAGTCTGAATGTCCCTTCGGTACCCGTTTCGCCTCTCTTTAAATACAGATGCATACAAACAGGGGACTGGGGATTTCAAGCTTGGAGTACCACCAGGATGACCCCTAATTTGAACACAGATATAAAAGACAGCTAATAATTTAGAGAGGAGAGTCAAAATATCGGTATGGTATTCTCTACTACTGACCTTGGACTATTTGTTTTGTACTGCTCCGACATTGAGGCTTAGTTATTTGTTAGTATGCCTCAAATGTACATTGACTGATGATAACCTTACAATTATTTATCCCTAAAAAGTATGAGCGGAAAATATTTCAGGATTATTACAATGACATACTTTTAAATATTTTAATGAGTGTAAACTTCATTTGCACTACTAACAATATAACAATGTAGGTACATTGACCTTATATTTGAATAACATAGAGAACATATTTGAATGCACCGACCATTCATTTATTCGTCTTTTTTAGTGATGGGGAGACTTAGGACAACATTTGTTCTCGACTCTAATATAAAACGATCTTACTTCCCGTCTAAAACAAAAGTAACAATCAACCCCAAAAAATAATGAATGGTTGGTTCTTTTAACTCGGACTAATGTTTCACAATGTTTGTATACTTTTTTTATTGGCGCACTGGTGAATATACCATTTTCCAAGTTAGAGAGAGGTTGAGCGCTCACATGCCAAATCTTCATGTGCTTGTCGCAAGTCTGGATGGTTGTCGTTATTTGCTGTTTAATTGTTACATCTGTTTTCCGTTTTGTCATTAATTAACTCTTTTTTTCCTTGATATGTTTCACATTTTTTCACATAAATGCATATATACTCTTTCTACATGTAAATGTATCACTCCCAACATTGGATTGCCAGGGGTCCCATTTTCCAAATCCTGGAACCGCACCTGTCTACGCGGCAGCTGAATACCCCCCCCCCCCCCGCCCCCTTTTTTTAACAAATTGACATGGACCTAGACTATTGACGGACTGATTTTGTCTTTTGTTTTAGTCTAGGGATCAATATTAAGTCCCAGTTTAACAGGTCGGGAACACTACCTTATATGGATATGCATAAATTATCATACTTATGTACTCGCACATGTAATTGTTGTTTATTTACGTATGACGCAATTTTTTTTACATGGGTTTTTGACCAATCCACTTAATGAGTAACAATGCATGATGGACTATACTACGTGTTTACGATCAACCGAGAACACGTGTTATTTACTGAAATACAATACATTTTTTCATGCATTGCGGGATAAACAATTTCGCTTAGTTTTTCCTTTTTTTGTATCCACATTTATAGTCCGTGATATAAAGTATTCGTTCCATGCTCAGATTAACGAAGGTATGTTTCTATTCGAAGAAAAGAGTGTTTGAATTACCCAAAATATAGCCATTAATATGATTGATGATTACACGAAGATTTCAGACATTCGTCCACGAGACAGCAACGTAACAACAGTGAAAAAAGCAATAACCCACAAGATAAACTTTCATTCAGATAGTTAAAAAAATAAAGGATCTTTGAATTTTGGGTTCGTAAAAAAGGGGAAGACTTAGAGTGTGTCAAATATCTGTTGGGGTCACTAAAATTTCCCAGCTTTTCACAAAATTGATGTTATGATATTGTACCTTCTTTTTTTTTTTTATTAAAAAGTCATTTAAATCGAGGACGGGTAAGTGTTTATTAATTTGTCTTTAAGAAACAAACACGTGTAATCATCATTCGGGGCCATTTATACCCGACTATACGGTATGGTTTTTCTCATTATTGACGGCCTTACAGTTGCCTATAATTGCTTACATCCACTTCATTTGAACTTTGGTAGATAGTACCACATCTCCTTATTTTTATATACAAACAACTTTCAGAAAGATTGGTTTTCCATTATCTTGAAAAGAGATATTCACTATAGAATACTGTGTAATATTTTTATATTTAGAATTTGACAGGTACAGAACATGTATCAAACCTATATCATCTAACATATTTCATCAAAACTGCTCAAGACATTTCTTTATTCTTGTCTGACAATGTTAACAAAATCTATAAGTATTTTTTGGCATATTTCAGTTTTTTGGACTTTTTTTCTGTTTCAAACTGTTCCCTGTGTTCTGAAGGCAATGAAGCAATATTTTCCTCAATCATTGCTTAGTCTCAGATCATTGCAAGCAGCTCAGTGTAGTTTCGTTTTGTTTTCGTCTTTGCAAAGTTCGTTTTCTTCTAATGTAGTCCCAGTGTAGATAATGGAATTTTTGATATTTTTAACGAACTCGGATATTTGCCAATCTTAATAAAATCATTTATGATGCTATCCATGGTTATGTGCGACAAGGACGTGAACTTTGATATGTTTTGTGAAAATTGCAGCGTTGGATCTAAACCTATTATATTTGTCTCATTTATTGGATACATAATATGTATTTAAATGGATAACAACTGAAAATCCATAATGGCCCTGTTCGATCAGAAGTTATACCGGCTCATTCATAATGGCCAGGTGTAAGTCTGTAATGGACTGGTTTGGCTTTTACTGAAAAAGGTGCAGTTTTATTTATAAATAATACAATTATATATTGGTTAATAATGCTAAACAATATAAGTCAAACCATGGAAGTATTATATTGACATATATACTTCCATGGTCAAACCATCATTTACTATAAAGACTATAAAAACGACCAATAAACTTTTTCTTCTCGTTATGTATATAAATTAGGTAGTTGTTTTTTTTCTTTTGAATTGTTTTACACTAGTCATTTTTGGTCCCTTTATAGCTTACTTTTTCAGCGTTGAAGGTCGTACTGTAACCTATGATAGCTTACTTTTCTAGATTGTGTCTTGGATGGAGAGATGTCTCATTTGGCACTCATACCTCATCTTCTAATTTCTATATACAAAGCACGTTTTAGAAAACCTAAATGGGCAACATGGCACCAAGTATGATCCTTAAATGATTGAAGATATTGCACGAAAGTCAATAGGACAGCAGCCAAAATAAAAATACCTATTATATATGTTGGGATAAAATTAGCAACAGACGCGCTAGACGGACTTCACCGATGGACAAAGTATACAAAATATGTTAAGCTATTTACCGTTCCCGCTTTTTACAACACAATTTTTTGAGAAACTGAATATGATGTACTTATTTTTAGATCAGGTCCTGAAAAAAAGTTTACACATCCAGTGCAGATATAAGTCTGCGTCTATCGTTACATCCATATTGCCGGGGCAATAATGCCACAACGGGAACATGCTTGAAATTAAGCAGTGTTTCAATGCCATGTTCTTTGTGCATTTCGAAGCAGCAATGTTTTTGAAATGGCATTATATAGGATACGAAAAATCCAATATTATAGCATATATATATAGATAGACGTGTAACCCATTCCTTCAACCCGTTTTGAGCTCAAATGATTGTTATACTGGATAGTGGACCGGTCACTTCATTTGAATTTCACTGTTTCAATTGAAATTAATGCACAGGTACAATCATGCATAACAATAGACAAAACCTGTTCAACTACTTTTACAAGGCGAAAAAGAAAGTCGAATCGTGAAGCCAGTAAACAATATTTTTTTTAATCTTAGCATGCAAATTGAAGATTATGTTATATATTTTAAATTAAACACATTTACATTCGCAGAACAAAAACATTTATTATGAGAATCCCAGACACTATATTAGTTGACAGTTTTCCCACTAATTCCACGTGTTTTTAAGTGGTAGTAAACTCGTAGTAGCCCACAATGCATTGTAGTTCATTGAGTCGATTGGTCAGTTTTTCAAGGCCATGTTTACCTTCTATTTGGGAAATTACAATGCAAATATATTCTGACGTCAGGAAATCTAGAAGTTTTGATTTCACCGTACGTCTTTATTTTCCGATTCACGGTTCATTAAGCCGCTATCAATTTATTGGTTAATTTTTTGGCGGGTAAATTCTATTGTTCGAATTTTTCATACGAGGGAAGTCATGATTTTGACTTTAACACCTAACACTGAACTGGTTTTTAAAAATTAACACCTATTTAATATTTTGACTTTATGGTTGGAAATTCCATATATTATCAGTCAGGCAAGGACGTATAACTTGAGTCAGGTCAGTCTTTATAGTTATTCTTTCTTTATTGACACCACAACCATGGCCATGTAACTGTAATTTAATTTTTATTAATAAATTACACATCATGAATGTTCAGCTTGAATGTCGAGAACGAGTTAAAAACGCATGAAGACTATATATGTAAAGAACACTTTTAAATATATTTTTTGGGGAGACCATTTGGTTTTCTGGCGAGGGAATTTTTTCTCGGACGGAATCTTCATTTTCCCCTGTTGCTGGGCTTTTTGTTCAAAAGTGTTTTCTTGTTTGTATTTTGTTCGGCAAAATATTCATATGCCTCCTGTTTATGTCTAGATTATGTATTTTTTGTTACCAGTCCAGGCAGGATATTCATTTTAAGTCCAAAATCCTCCTGGCCAATAAAAGTTGACATATTTAAATGAGCGAATATGCGAATCGAGTAGACCGGTATGAATACTGTAATTTTAAAGTGTAAATTGATTAGTGTAAAAAATTAAAAGAACACAGAAATGACCCTACTCCACTCTACTGTTGAATAATTTTTTTTTATAATCAACTGATCAATACAAATGGTAATTACTAGATCCTAAAGACTGCTGCAAATTTTTATATAAAAATAAATGAAAAGATATGAGACATGAATGTATACCTTTTGAAATAAGAAAGTAGGTTGATACTTTCAAAGTATCTTCCATTTGAGGAAATTATTTACTATTTGGGGATTTTTTTCCCATTTGTTGTTTTTGCCCAATTTAAACCAATTGAAAACCTTTTAACATAGGTTCATGTAGCTTCACCCCAAAATGTAATGTATTGAAATGCAGTGAGGTGAGTAAAATATTTCCTCCTCAAACAGATCATTCTAACTTAATTTTCAACTTCACTGACTTTTATGATTTACATCTCATTTCAATTTTTGGATTCTAAGTTTATGAGACTTGCGGTCATCTTACATAAATGTGTTTTGATGTATCTAGGAAGTATGGAGTAATGGTATTTCCCCCAGTGAAAGCCTGGCAAATAGGATAGCTGAGTGACAATATAACAACTTCCCCCATAGTAGCCTTAGTGAAAAGGATAGCTGAGAAACAGCAAAGAAACTTGCCCAATTGTAGCTCCAGTTAATACAGGTATAGTCAGCAATTTTGTTTTCATGAGATATAAAAATATCAGAAAGTAGGGGCAGCGGAACTTTGGATTTCTCTACCATTAAAAACAGGCCAGAGATGTAGCCAAGCGTGCTGAAAGTGGCTTTAAATATAAGTGTTTAATCAATCATTAGAAATTAGGTGAAACATATAGGGATTGGTGTTTGTATCCAGTGGCAAATATTACAAACATATTCAGGACAAGAACATGTTAAGTAAACCTGCATGTACTAGACTCACAATTGACCTTTGGCATGCTAAGTTCACAAGTCAAAAGTCTGAAGGAAGATCTCGGACACCATAACCAGAAACATTCTGACTCCAAACAACTATTTTTTTATCACTGAAATTGTCATTTGACCTTGTTGGGAATTGAACCTACAACCTCTTGCACACTGTCAGGTGATGTTTACTGATCAATGAAGATGTGGTGATGATGACTCATCAGTGTCTTTGTTAAACTGGATAATATTCTTAAAAAAAAAGTTGAATAAAACATATAAACTTGTCATTTTTGTCAAGCCTGCGACATAGGGATAGTGATCCGGCGGCGGCGGCCTTAGCTAACTTCTTAAAAGCTTTATATTTTAGAAGGTGGAAGGTCTGGATGCTTCATACTTTGTATATGGATGCCTCATGTTACGAAGTTTCCGTCAGTCACATGTCCAATGTCATTGACCTCATTTTCATGGTTCAGTGACTACTTGAAAAAAAAGTTAAGATTTTTTGTAATGTTAAATTCTCTCTTATTATAAGAAATAGGATAACTATATTTGGTATGTGCGTACCTTGCAAGGTCCTCATGCCCGTCAAACAGTTATCACTTGACCTCGACCTCATTTCATGGATCAGTGAACAAGGTTAAGTTTTGGTGGTCAAGTCCATATCTCAGATACTATAGGCAATAGGTCTAGTATATTCGGTGTATGGAAGGACTGTAAGGTGTACATGTCCAACTGGCAGGTGTCATCTGACCTTGACCTCATTTTCATGGTTCAGTGGTTATAGTTAAGTTTTTGTGTTTTGGTCTGTTTTTCTTATACTGTATGCAATAGGTCTACTTTATTTGGTGTATGGAATGATTGTAAGGTGTACATGTCTAGCTGGCAGGTGTCATCTGACCTTGACCTCATTTTCATGGTTCAGTGGTCAAAGTTAAGTTTTTGAGTTTTGGTCTTTTTTTCTAATACTATATGCAATAGTTCAACTATATTTGGTGTATGGAAATATTTTATGATCTATTTGTCAGTCACACAGGTTTTGTTTTACCTTGACCTCATTTTCAAGGTTCATTGCTCAGTGTTAAGTTTTTGTGTTTTGGTCTGTTTTTCTTAAACTATAAGCAATAGGTCAACTATATTTGTTGTATGGAAGAATTGTTAGCTGTACATGCCTGCCTAGCATGGTTCATCTGACCTTGACCTCATTTTCATGGTTCATTGGTCAATGTTTAGTTTACTTGGTTAATGTTAAGTTTATGTGACAGTTGTAATAAAGCTTTATATTTAGGACTATCAACATAATATCAATGATTAGTAAAGAAGGCGAGACATTTCAGCGTGTGCACTCTTGTTGTAGAAAAAAATAATTTAGTTGAAAAATAATATAAAATTGTCACAGTTTTAAACATTAACTGTAAAACCAATATTTTTATTCAGAGAAACCCAAAATTGTGGGAAAACAGACATAAAGAGTAAGCAATGTTTGTACATGAGTTACACTGCTCTTGCAGTTTCTGAGAGGTATGGTAAGAATACGGTTATAATTGAACTTGGTAAGTAATTTTTTGTGGCGATACTTCAAGTAAATACAAAAATGGCAAATATTTATCAAGAAATAAAATTATCTTGTACAAAAATTAAAAAAAATTATCACATGATTTTTATATGCCCGTTTAAGGGACATATTATGGTAAACTGTTGTCTGTCCATCCGTCACCAACATGTCGACAATAACTCAAAATCACTTAAACCAATTCTCATGAAACTTTTGTGAATTGTTTATAACTATTGACATAAGCTCCCTTTCGATTTTTATAAATTTTAGATTTTACATGAGATATGAGATTTTATTCATAGAAAAGGGGGATTTTCCAATTTTCGGACAATAACTCAAAATGCTTTGAGCAGATATCATGAAACTTTGGTGACTGGTTTATATCTATTAGAATAAGCTCCCTTTAGTTTTTTATAAATTTCTGATATGACATTGAGGAGTAATGGAATTTTATTCCTTGAAAAACCAACGGGCGTATCAATGCGCTCATGGCACAGCTCTTTATTTTAATATCATCTAATAAGAAACCTTCTCATTGGCCTATGATATTTCAGATTGTTTCTTTTCCAGTTTCTAAGGTACTTTAAATTTTTTACAAATTGACATTTAATGAATGGGAGATAACTCTGACCACATGATGTTTATTTTTATTTATGTGTGATAAACAGATTGATTCTTCCAGATTAATTAGTAAACTTGTATTTCAATTGAAATTTTTGGTACTGTAAATTCAGAAATTATTGCGTGTAATTATTATTGTGATTTTTGAAGAATGGACAAAAATGCAAGATTAATTATTGCGATTCCATGAAAAACAGCATACAGATTTATGTATCAGATATCAGAATGTGAGTTCTTATTATTGTGATACTCACCCAGTCGCATTGTTCACATTAATAAAAGCCTTGCAATAATTTCTGAATTTCCAGTAATACTTATCTTACATGTCTTACAGTGAAGCAAATTATTGCTGCCTGTCTCCCAATCTTATTTCTAAGTTGTGTCAATTTTCTAACCCCTATTTAAAGTTTTTAGATATAAGGAGATGTGGTATGAGTGCCAAAGAGACAACTCTCCATCCAAGTCAAAATTTATAAAAGTAAACCATTATAGGTCACAGTACGGTCTTCAACACGGAGCCTTGGCTCACACCGAACAGTAAGCTATAAAGGGTCCCAAAAAATTACTAGTGTAAAACCATTCAAACGGGAAAACCAATTTGTTCGTTTTCATTTGAATTTTATTTTTCATTTTTTCATTTATATTTTTATTAAAATGAATTATAAAACATGAACTGCGTTGGATAGAAAACAACCTTATGCAAATGAATATATCAATACATCTGTTAACTTATTTTGGGTTAAAAAAATCTCTACTAAAGTCTGTAACTGTTTAAAAATTTAGTTGGTGTAAGAACTCTACAAAACAAACCAAAAGTCATCTTTTATTTCGTATTTGAATGTTCCAAAATCCATCAGTCTTACACATGTACATGTATATGTATACAGTCATGCACTTGCATGAGGTAGATTTCTATCTGATTGCACTGCTCACATATCATGTGAATACCTTTTTTAATTCTTCATTTTTTAAACAAAAATCTATATGACATTATTATTCGCTTTCTCAAATTGTTTCTTTTATGCGAGTCCTTGGCATTAATTTCCTTATCAATAGCATAACTAAAGAAAAAACAGAAATTGAAATGATTGCATTATCCTTAGCCATATGCTTACATCAATGAAAGATTTTGTTTGCATTTTTCCAAAACACGAAGTATATGATGTAGGATGTCATTGTTAAACACAAATCATTATGAGTAACAGCATGGAGACCCCCTATTACAGCAATAACATGTCCAAATGTATCCTACATCATATAACATCTTGCTTATAATATAATGTCCTTATATTCATACTTTCAAAGAAGGACTTTTATTTTAAAAGATTTGTATACTACTCATTTCTTCTCAAGACGACCACACAAAACACTGCACCTTTACTGAAACACGAAGACTTTTGACAACATATATAAATGATGTGTCACTAATGACCACAGTAAGAAGGTCCATCAGTGGTAGCACCTTTTGAGTGAGGTTGCAGACTGAAATCACATGATGTTTGTTAGTTGCATTGAACTATTCGGTTCATTAAAAAATCTGACTCAGACTTTGACTGTAGACATCTTGAGTATAAATGAGTTTGTTTCAAACATATTTTATGTGTTAACAACATTTAAGTTCAATATCAAAGGTTTCGATCATTAAATTTTTTAATATTGATAGCAAAGCTTAAAGGGTTTGTGCAACTATAAACATATTTTTTTTCAAAGATTTTCATTGTTTTGCATAAATTAAGGAACCAAACAATTTTTGTAGCCAAACTTGAGGATGATATGTTAGACTTACTTAGGAGAGATAATTATTTTTCAATTCAGATATTTGGAATGTTACTAAAAGTACTGGTTTATTTTTATCAATAGTACCGCTTAAGTCGACGCTAGGGGCCGTCTTGACCTTGTTGTAGGGTATGAATGATTTGTTCATTGTTGAAGACCCTACATCAACTGTCAAGATGAAGAACAGGAATAAAAGCCGTGTTCATTGATAATTTTCTATGTTTCCTATGTATTGTGTGCGATTTTGTCCCATGTACATTTACTCAATCCTTTCATTTTCTATTATCATATACTGAGTACATTATAGTCTTGCTTTAAAGAACTTTCACGTTTAACAGTTGGAGTACTTTTTTTTTCAGTATAACTTTTTATTGAATCAGTAATCTGTTTGTTCACTGGTTAACATTTGAAAAGTACCAGAGCAACTGAAAAAGAACCAATCATTGTCAAAATGTTGTAAAATATTATTAAAAAATGTTCAACTTGAAAGTATAAAATATTTAAGAAATGTCAATTCAATAATTTTACTTGTTTTGTAAAATCAGTCTCAAAAGATACTGAACAGAATGAATTCATATTTGGTCTGCAGTTCAACAGTGACTAGTATTACCTGTGAGCATGTTATAGATCTCTCATTCGCCAACTTCCTGTTTTTCTATATATTGTTTTTCAATATGTTGAATGAAGTAAATAAAATGTTTCATCCTCAATCTTTTCTCAAATACTACTCAACTAAAGTGTGTATATCTAACTAGAACTTTAACTCTAATCTATATGGTGGATTTTAAAAAAAAAATAACAAAAAATTTGTGATTTGTGTAGATTCTGAATAATAATGACTTTCTTTTATTTCCAATTATACCAAGGATGGCGAGAAGAACCAACAGAAATTGAAGGACTGGAAGAAATGTAGGCAATGTAAGTAATATTAAGTAATTTTGCTGTTTGTGGTGTTTCCTTTAATTAGCTGGTTACCTCCAAACGGGACACAGTCATCGATGTCGAGATGGCCTCCGTCGCTAACTCGCGAGGACGGGCGGCAAAAAAGTGTTCGCAAGCGACCTACGACTGCTACAGGCTTCCTGCCTATGCCTGTAGAAGGGGACTTTGAGATATCATGCTGAAGTTTTCTGGAGATTATCTGGTTTTATTATTTGGAAGCAGTCTACATGGAAAAATGATGCAGCCAAACTAAAGATACGCTCACTGGTAGAAGTGTGAGGATGGATATTACCCATTAAATTAGATTGTTTAATTGATTGTTTCTTTCTGAAGTCCCCGTTGAAGAAGCAGAAAAACAGAAAAAAGAAAAAAGAGATCGAAAATGTCAAATATACTTGGTACACAACAAAGAAACCCTTTTATTTGATTGCTGTTTTGCATGATCAAGTTCACAGACAAGTTCTTCACCAATTTTAAAATGTTTAAAAAAATTGTATATAAAAAGTTTGTGATTTGTGTAGATTCTGAATAATAATGACTTTCTTTTATTTCCAATTATACCAAGGATGGCGAGAAGAACCAACAGAAATTGAAGGACTGGAAGAAATGTAGGCAATGTAAGTAATATTAAGTAATTTTGCTGTTTGTGGTGTTTCCTTTAATTAGCTGGTTACCTCCAAACAGGACGACAGTCATCGATGTCGAGATGGCCTCCGTCGCTGACTCGCAAGGACGGGCGGCAAAAAGATGTTCGCAAGCGACCTACGACTGCTACAGGCTTCCTGCCTATGCCTGTAGAAGGGGACTTTGAGATATCATGCTGAAGTTTTCTGGAGATTATCTGGTTTTATTATTTGGAAGCAGTCTACATGGAAAAATGATGCAGCCAAACTAAAGATACGCTCACTGGTAGAAGTGTGAGGATGGATATTACCCATTAAATTAGATTGTTTAATTGATTGTTTCTTTCTGACGTCCCTGTTGAAGAAGCAGAAAAACAGAAAAAAGAAAAAAGAGAGGGAAGATGTCAAATATACTTGGTATACAACAAAGAAACCCTTTTATTTGATTGCTGTTTTGCATGATCAAGTTCACAGACAAGTTCTTCACCAATTTTAAAATGTTTAAAAAAATTGTATATAAAAAGTTTGTGATTTGTGTAGATTCTGAATAATAATGACTTTCTTTTATTTCCAATTATACCAAGGATGGCGAGAAGAACCAACAGAAATTGAAGGACTGGAAGAAATGTAGGCAATGTAAGTAATATTAAGTAATTTTGCTGTTTGTGGTGTTTCCTTTAAATAGCTGGTTACCTCCAAACGGGACGACAGTCATCGATGTCGAGATGGCCTCCGTCGCTGACTCGCGAGGACGGGCGGCAAAAAGATGTTCGCAAGCGACCTACGACTGCTACAGGCTTCCTGCCTATGCCTGTAGAAGGGGACTTTGAGATATCATGCTGAAGTTTTCTGGAGATTATCTGGTTTTATTATTTGGAAGCAGTCTACATGGAAAAATGATGCAGCCAAACTAAAGATACGCTCACTGGTAGAAGTGTGAGGATGGATATTACCCATTAAATTAGATTGTTTAATTGATTGTTTCTTTCTGACGTCCCTTTTGAAGAAGCAGAAAAACAGAAAAAAGAAAAAAGAGAGCGAAAATGTCAAATATACTTGGTACACAACAAAGAAACCCTTTTATTTGATTGCTGTTTTGCATGATCAAGTTCACAGACAAGTTCTTCACCAATTTTAAAATGTTTAAAAAAATTGTATATAAAAAGTTTGTGATTTGTGTAGATTCTGAATAATAATGACTTTCTTTTATTTCCAATTATACCAAGGATGGCGAGAAGAACCAACAGAAATTGAAGGACTGGAAGAAATGTAGGCAATGTAAGTAATATTAAGTAATTTTGCTGTTTGTGGTGTTTCCTTTAATTAGCAGGTTACCTCCAAACGGGACGACAGTCATCGATGTCGAGATGGCCTCCGTCGCTGACTCGCGAGGACGGGCGGCAAAAAGATGTTCGCAAGCGACCTACGACTGCTACAGGCTTCCTGCCTATGCCTGTAGAAGGGGACTTTGAGATATCATGCTGAAGTTTTCTGGAGATTATCTGGTTTTATTATTTGGAAGCAGTCTACATGGAAAAATGATGCAGCCAAACTAAAGATACGCTCACTGGTAGAAGTGTGAGGATGGATATTACCCATTAAATTAGATTGTTTAATTGATTGTTTCTTTCTGACGTCCCTGTTGAAGAAGCAGAAAAACAGAAAAAAGAAAAAAGAGAGCGAAAATGTCAAATATACTTGGTACACAACAAAGAAACCCTTTTATTTGATTGCTGTTTTGCATGATCAAGTTCACAGACAAGTTCTTCACCAATTTTAAAATGTTTAAAAAAATTGTATATAAAAAGTTTGTGATTTGTGTAGATTCTGAATAATAATGACTTTCTTTTATTTCCAATTATACCAAGGATGGCGAGAAGAACCAACAGAAATTGAAGGACTGGAAGAAATGTAGGCAATGTAAGTAATATTAAGTAATTTTGCTGTTTGTGGTGTTTCCTTTAATTAGCAGGTTACCTCCAAACGGGACGACAGTCATCGATGTCGAGATGGCCTCCGTCGCTGACTCGCGAGGACGGGCGGCAAAAAGATGTTCGCAAGCGACCTACGACTGCTACAGGCTTCCTGCCTATGCCTGTAGAAGGGGACTTTGAGATATCATGCTGAAGTTTTCTGGAGATTATCTGGTTTTATTATTTGGAAGCAGTCTACATGGAAAAATGATGCAGCCAAACTAAAGATACGCTCACTGGTAGAAGTGTGAGGATGGATATTACCCATTAAATTAGATTGTTTAATTGATTGTTTCTTTCTGACGTCCCTGTTGAAGAAGCAGAAAAACAGAAAAAAGAAAAAAGAGAGCGAAAATGTCAAATATACTTGGTACACAACAAAGAAACCCTTTTATTTGATTGCTGTTTTGCATGATCAAGTTCACAGACAAGTTCTTCACCAATTTTAAAATGTTTAAAAAAATTGTATATAAAAAGTTTGTGATTTGTGTAGATTCTGAATAATAATGACTTTCTTTTATTTCCAATTATACCAAGGATGGCGAGAAGAACCAACAGAAATTGAAGGAC
This sequence comes from Mytilus californianus, assembly GCF_021869535.1. Classification (NCBI taxonomy): domain Eukaryota; kingdom Metazoa; phylum Mollusca; class Bivalvia; order Mytilida; family Mytilidae; genus Mytilus; species Mytilus californianus. The sequence goes on along the minus strand of NW_026262679.1, from coordinate 48,743,449 downwards.
TGGAAGAAATGTAGGCAATGTAAGTAATATTAAGTAATTTTGCTGTTTGTGGTGTTTCCTTTAATTAGCTGGTTACCTCCAAACGGGACGACAGTCATCGATGTCGAGATGGCCTCCGTCGCTGACTCGCGAGGACGGGCGGCAAAAAGATGTTCGCAAGCGACCTACGACTGCTACAGGCTTCCTGCCTATGCCTGTAGAAGGGGACTTTGAGATATCATGCTGAAGTTTTCTGGAGATTATCTGGTTTTATTATTTGGAAGCAGTCTACATGGAAAAATGATGCAGCCAAACTAAAGATACGCTCACTGGTAGAAGTGTGAGGATGGATATTACCCATTAAATTAGATTGTTTAATTGATTGTTTCTTTCTGACGTCCCTGTTGAAGAAGCAGAAAAACAGAAAAAAGAAAAAAGAGAGCGAAAATGTCAAATATACTAATGGTACACAACAAAGAAACCCTTTTATTTGATTGCTGTTTTGCATGATCAAGTTCACAGACAAGTTCTTCACCAATTTTAAAATGTTTAAAAAAATTGTATATAAAAAGTTTGTGATTTGTGTAGCTTCTGAATAATAATGACTTTCTTTTATTGCCAATTATACCAAGGATGGCGAGAAGAACCAACAGAAATTGAAGGACTGGAAGAAATGTAGGCAATGTAAGTAATATTAAGTAATTTTGCTGTTTGTGGTGTTTCCTTTAATTAGCTGGTTACCTCCAAACGGGACGACAGTCATCGATGTCGAGATGGCCTCCGTCGCTGACTCGCGAGGACGGGCGGCAAAAAGATGTTCGCAAGCGACCTACGACTGCTACAGGCTTCCTGCCTATGCCTGTAGAAGGGGACTTTGAGATATCATGCTGAAGTTTTCTGGAGATTATCTGGTTTTATTATTTGGAAGCAGTCTACATGGAAAAATGATGCAGCCAAACTAAAGATACGCTCACTGGTAGAAGTGTGAGGATGGATATTACCCATTAAATTAGATTGTTTAATTGATTGTTTCTTTCTGACGTCCCTGTTGAAGAAGCAGAAAAACAGAAAAAAGAAAAAAGAGAGCGAAAATGTCAAATATACTAATGGTACACAACAAAGAAACCCTTTTATTTGATTGCTGTTTTGCATGATCAAGTTCACAGACAAGTTCTTCACCAATTTTAAAATGTTTAAAAAAATTGTATATAAAAAGTTTGTGATTTGTGTAGCTTCTGAATAATAATGACTTTCTTTTATTGCCAATTATACCAAGGATGGCGAGAAGAACCAACAGAAATTGAAGGACTGGAAGAAATGTAGGCAATGTAAGTAATATTAAGTAATTTTGCTGTTTGTGGTGTTTCCTTTAATTAGCTGGTTACCTCCAAACGGGACGACAGTCATCGATGTCGAGATGGCCTCCGTCGCTGACTCGCGAGGACGGGCGGCAAAAAGATGTTCGCAAGCGACCTACGACTGCTACAGGCTTCCTGCCTATGCCTGTAGAAGGGGACTTTGAGATATCATGCTGAAGTTTTCTGGAGATTATCTGGTTTTATTATTTGGAAGCAGTCTACATGGAAAAATGATGCAGCCAAACTAAAGATACGCTCACTGGTAGAAGTGTGAGGATGGATATTACCCATTAAATTAGATTGTTTAATTGATTGTTTCTTTCTGACGTCCCTGTTGAAGAAGCAGAAAAACAGAAAAAAGAAAAAAGAGAGCGAAAATGTCAAATATACTTGGTACACAACAAAGAAACCCTTTTATTTGATTGCTGTTTTGCATGATCAAGTTCACAGACAAGTTCTTCACCAATTTTAAAATGTTTAAAAAAATTGTATATAAAAAGTTTGTGATTTGTGTAGATTCTGAATAATAATGACTTTCTTTTATTTCCAATTATACCAAGGATGGCGAGAAGAACCAACAGAAATTGAAGGACTGGAAGAAATGTAGGCAATGTAAGTAATATTAAGTAATTTTGCTGTTTGTGGTGTTTCCTTTAATTAGCTGGTTACCTCCAAACGGGACGACAGTCATCGATGTCGAGATGGCCTCCGTCGCTGACTCGCGAGGACGGGCGGCAAAAAGATGTTCGCAAGCGACCTACGACTGCTACAGGCTTCCTGCCTATGCCTGTAGAAGGGGACTTTGAGATATCATGCTGAAGTTTTCTGGAGATTATCTGGTTTTATTATTTGGAAGCAGTCTACATGGAAAAATGATGCAGCCAAACTAAAGATACGCTCACTGGTAGAAGTGTGAGGATGGATATTACCCATTAAATTAGATTGTTTAATTGATTGTTTCTTTCTGACGTCCCTGTTGAAGAAGCAGAAAAACAGAAAAAAGAAAAAAGAGAGCGAAAATGTCAAATATACTTGGTACACAACAAAGAAACCCTTTTATTTGATTGCTGTTTTGCATGATCAAGTTCACAGACAAGTTCTTCACCAATTTTAAAATGTTTAAAAAAATTGTATATAAAAAGTTTGTGATTTGTGTAGCTTCTGAATAATAATGACTTTCTTTTATTGCCAATTATACCAAGGATGGCGAGAAGAACCAACAGAAATTGAAGGACTGGAAGAAATGTAGGCAATGTAAGTAATATTAAGTAATTTTGCTGTTTGTGGTGTTTCCTTTAATTAGCTGGTTACCTCCAAACGGGACGACAGTCATCGATGTCGAGATGGCCTCCGTCGCTGACTCGCGAGGACGGGCGGCAAAAAGATGTTCGCAAGCGACCTACGACTGCTACAGGCTTCCTGCCTATGCCTGTAGAAGGGGACTTTGAGATATCATGCTGAAGTTTTCTGGAGATTATCTGGTTTTATTATTTGGAAGCAGTCTACATGGAAAAATGATGCAGCCAAACTAAAGATACGCTCACTGGTAGAAGTGTGAGGATGGATATTACCCATTAAATTAGATTGTTTAATTGATTGTTTCTTTCTGACGTCCCTGTTGAAGAAGCAGAAAAACAGAAAAAAGAAAAAAGAGAGCGAAAATGTCAAATATACTTGGTACACAACAAAGAAACCCTTTTATTTGATTGCTGTTTTGCATGATCAAGTTCACAGACAAGTTCTTCACCAATTTTAAAATGTTTAAAAAAATTGTATATAAAAAGTTTGTGATTTGTGTAGCTTCTGAATAATAATGACTTTCTTTTATTGCCAATTATACCAAGGATGGCGAGAAGAACCAACAGAAATTGAAGGACTGGAAGAAATGTAGGCAATGTAAGTAATATTAAGTAATTTTGCTGTTTGTGGTGTTTCCTTTAATTAGCTGGTTACCTCCAAACGGGACGACAGTCATCGATGTCGAGATGGCCTCCGTCGCTGACTCGCGAGGACGGGCGGCAAAAAGATGTTCGCAAGCGACCTACGACTGCTACAGGCTTCCTGCCTATGCCTGTAGAAGGGGACTTTGAGATATCATGCTGAAGTTTTCTGGAGATTATCTGGTTTTATTATTTGGAAGCAGTCTACATGGAAAAATGATGCAGCCAAACTAAAGATACGCTCACTGGTAGAAGTGTGAGGATGGATATTACCCATTAAATTAGATTGTTTAATTGATTGTTTCTTTCTGACGTCCCTGTTGAAGAAGCAGAAAAACAGAAAAAAGAAAAAAGAGAGCGAAAATGTCAAATATACTTGGTACACAACAAAGAAACCCTTTTATTTGATTGCTGTTTTGCATGATCAAGTTCACAGACAAGTTCTTCACCAATTTTAAAATGTTTAAAAAAATTGTATATAAAAAGTTTGTGATTTGTGTAGATTCTGAATAATAATGACTTTCTTTTATTTCCAATTATACCAAGGATGGCGAGAAGAACCAACAGAAATTGAAGGACTGGAAGAAATGTAGGCAATGTAAGTAATATTAAGTAATTTTGCTGTTTGTGGTGTTTCCTTTAATTAGCTGGTTACCTCCAAACGGGACAACAGTCATCGATGTCGAGATGGCCTCCGTCGCTGACTCGCGAGGACGGGCGGCAAAAAGATGTTCGCAAGCGACCTACGACTGCTACAGGCTTCCTGCCTATGCCTGTAGAAGGGGACTTTGAGATATCATGCTGAAGTTTTCTGGAGATTATCTGGTTTTATTATTTGGAAGCAGTCTACATGGAAAAATGATGCAGCCAAACTAAAGATACGCTCACTGGTAGAAGTGTGAGGATGGATATTACCCATTAAATTAGATTGTTTAATTGATTGTTTCTTTCTGACGTCCCTGTTGAAGAAGCAGAAAAACAGAAAAAAGAAAAAAGAGAGCGAAAATGTCAAATATACTTGGTACACAACAAAGAAACCCTTTTATTTGATTGCTGTTTTGCATGATCAAGTTCACAGACAAGTTCTTCACCAATTTTAAAATGTTTAAAAAAATTGTATATAAAAAGTTTGTGATTTGTGTAGATTCTGAATAATAATGACTTTCTTTTATTTCCAATTATACCAAGGATGGCGAGAAGAACCAACAGAAATTGAAGGACTGGAAGAAATGTAGGCAATGTAAGTAATATTAAGTAATTTTGCTGTTTGTGGTGTTTCCTTTAATTAGCTGGTTACCTCCAAACGGGACGACAGTCATCGATGTCCAGATGGCCTCCGTCGCTGACTCGCGAGGACGGGCGGCAAAAAGATGTTCGCAAGCGACCTACGACTGCTACAGGCTTCCTGCCTATGCCTGTAGAAGGGGACTTTGAGATATCATGCTGAAGTTTTCTGGAGATTATCTGGTTTTATTATTTGGAAGCAGTCTACATGGAAAAATGATGCAGCCAAACTAAAGATACGCTCACTGGTAGAAGTGTGAGGATGGATATTACCCATTAAATTAGATTGTTTAATTGATTGTTTCTTTCTGACGTCCCTGTTGAAGAAGCAGAAAAACAGAAAAAAGAAAAAAGAGAGCGAAAATGTCAAATATACTAATGGTACACAACAAAGAAACCCTTTTATTTGATTGCTGTTTTGCATGATCAAGTTCACAGACAAGTTCTTCACCAATTTTAAAATGTTTAAAAAAATTGTATATAAAAAGTTTGTGATTTGTGTAGCTTCTGAATAATAATGACTTTCTTTTATTGCCAATTATACCAAGGATGGCGAGAAGAACCAACAGAAATTGAAGGACTGGAAGAAATGTAGGCAATGTAAGTAATATTAAGTAATTTTGCTGTTTGTGGTGTTTCCTTTAATTAGCTGGTTACCTCCAAACGGGACGACAGTCATCGATGTCGAGATGGCCTCCGTCGCTGACTCGCGAGGACGGGCGGCAAAAAGATGTTCGCAAGCGACCTACGACTGCTACAGGCTTCCTGCCTATGCCTGTAGAAGGGGACTTTGAGATATCATGCTGAAGTTTTCTGGAGATTATCTGGTTTTATTATTTGGAAGCAGTCTACATGGAAAAATGATGCAGCCAAACTAAAGATACGCTCACTGGTAGAAGTGTGAGGATGGATATTACCCATTAAATTAGATTGTTTAATTGATTGTTTCTTTCTGACGTCCCTGTTGAAGAAGCAGAAAAACAGAAAAAAGAAAAAAGAGAGCGAAAATGTCAAATATACTAATGGTACACAACAAAGAAACCCTTTTATTTGATTGCTGTTTTGCATGATCAAGTTCACAGACAAGTTCTTCACCAATTTTAAAATGTTTAAAAAAATTGTATATAAAAAGTTTGTGATTTGTGTAGCTTCTGAATAATAATGACTTTCTTTTATTGCCAATTATACCAAGGATGGCGAGAAGAACCAACAGAAATTGAAGGACTGGAAGAAATGTAGGCAATGTAAGTAATATTAAGTAATTTTGCTGTTTGTGGTGTTTCCTTTAATTAGCTGGTTACCTCCAAACGGGACGACAGTCATCGATGTCGAGATGGCCTCCGTCGCTGACTCGCGAGGACGGGCGGCAAAAAGATGTTCGCAAGCGACCTACGACTGCTACAGGCTTCCTGCCTATGCCTGTAGAAGGGGACTTTGAGATATCATGCTGAAGTTTTCTGGAGATTATCTGGTTTTATTATTTGGAAGCAGTCTACATGGAAAAATGATGCAGCCAAACTAAAGATACGCTCACTGGTAGAAGTGTGAGGATGGATATTACCCATTAAATTAGATTGTTTAATTGATTGTTTCTTTCTGACGTCCCTGTTGAAGAAGCAGAAAAACAGAAAAAAGAAAAAAGAGAGCGAAAATGTCAAATATACTTGGTACACAACAAAGAAACCCTTTTATTTGATTGCTGTTTTGCATGATCAAGTTCACAGACAAGTTCTTCACCAATTTTAAAATGTTTAAAAAAATTGTATATAAAAAGTTTGTGATTTGTGTAGATTCTGAATAATAATGACTTTCTTTTATTTCCAATTATACCAAGGATGGCGAGAAGAACCAACAGAAATTGAAGGACTGGAAGAAATGTAGGCAATGTAAGTAATATTAAGTAATTTTGCTGTTTGTGGTGTTTCCTTTAATTAGCTGGTTACCTCCAAACGGGACGACAGTCATCGATGTCGAGATGGCCTCCGTCGCTGACTCGCGAGGACGGGCGGCAAAAAGATGTTCGCAAGCGACCTACGACTGCTACAGGCTTCCTGCCTATGCCTGTAGAAGGGGACTTTGAGATATCATGCTGAAGTTTTCTGGAGATTATCTGGTTTTATTATTTGGAAGCAGTCTACATGGAAAAATGATGCAGCCAAACTAAAGATACGCTCACTGGTAGAAGTGTGAGGATGGATATTACCCATTAAATTAGATTGTTTAATTGATTGTTTCTTTCTGACGTCCCTGTTGAAGAAGCAGAAAAACAGAAAAAAGAAAAAAGAGAGCGAAAATGTCAAATATACTTGGTACACAACAAAGAAACCCTTTTATTTGATTGCTGTTTTGCATGATCAAGTTCACAGACAAGTTCTTCACCAATTTTAAAATGTTTAAAAAAATTGTATATAAAAAGTTTGTGATTTGTGTAGCTTCTGAATAATAATGACTTTCTTTTATTGCCAATTATACCAAGGATGGCGAGAAGAACCAACAGAAATTGAAGGACTGGAAGAAATGTAGGCAATGTAAGTAATATTAAGTAATTTTGCTGTTTGTGGTGTTTCCTTTAATTAGCTGGTTACCTCCAAACGGGACGACAGTCATCGATGTCGAGATGGCCTCCGTCGCTGACTCGCGAGGACGGGCGGCAAAAAGATGTTCGCAAGCGACCTACGACTGCTACAGGCTTCCTGCCTATGCCTGTAGAAGGGGACTTTGAGATATCATGCTGAAGTTTTCTGGAGATTATCTGGTTTTATTATTTGGAAGCAGTCTACATGGAAAAATGATGCAGCCAAACTAAAGATACGCTCACTGGTAGAAGTGTGAGGATGGATATTACCCATTAAATTAGATTGTTTAATTGATTGTTTCTTTCTGACGTCCCTGTTGAAGAAGCAGAAAAACAGAAAAAAGAAAAAAGAGAGCGAAAATGTCAAATATACTTGGTACACAACAAAGAAACCCTTTTATTTGATTGCTGTTTTGCATGATCAAGTTCACAGACAAGTTCTTCACCAATTTTAAAATGTTTAAAAAAATTGTATATAAAAAGTTTGTGATTTGTGTAGCTTCTGAATAATAATGACTTTCTTTTATTGCCAATTATACCAAGGATGGCGAGAAGAACCAACAGAAATTGAAGGACTGGAAGAAATGTAGGCAATGTAAGTAATATTAAGTAATTTTGCTGTTTGTGGTGTTTCCTTTAATTAGCTGGTTACCTCCAAACGGGACGACAGTCATCGATGTCGAGATGGCCTCCGTCGCTGACTCGCGAGGACGGGCGGCAAAAAGATGTTCGCAAGCGACCTACGACTGCTACAGGCTTCCTGCCTATGCCTGTAGAAGGGGACTTTGAGATATCATGCTGAAGTTTTCTGGAGATTATCTGGTTTTATTATTTGGAAGCAGTCTACATGGAAAAATGATGCAGCCAAACTAAAGATACGCTCACTGGTAGAAGTGTGAGGATGGATATTACCCATTAAATTAGATTGTTTAATTGATTGTTTCTTTCTGACGTCCCTGTTGAAGAAGCAGAAAAACAGAAAAAAGAAAAAAGAGAGCGAAAATGTCAAATATACTTGGTACACAACAAAGAAACCCTTTTATTTGATTGCTGTTTTGCATGATCAAGTTCACAGACAAGTTCTTCACCAATTTTAAAATGTTTAAAAAAATTGTATATAAAAAGTTTGTGATTTGTGTAGATTCTGAATAATAATGACTTTCTTTTATTTCCAATTATACCAAGGATGGCGAGAAGAACCAACAGAAATTGAAGGACTGGAAGAAATGTAGGCAATGTAAGTAATATTAAGTAATTTTGCTGTTTGTGGTGTTTCCTTTAATTAGCTGGTTACCTCCAAACGGGACAACAGTCATCGATGTCGAGATGGCCTCCGTCGCTGACTCGCGAGGACGGGCGGCAAAAAGATGTTCGCAAGCGACCTACGACTGCTACAGGCTTCCTGCCTATGCCTGTAGAAGGGGACTTTGAGATATCATGCTGAAGTTTTCTGGAGATTATCTGGTTTTATTATTTGGAAGCAGTCTACATGGAAAAATGATGCAGCCAAACTAAAGATACGCTCACTGGTAGAAGTGTGAGGATGGATATTACCCATTAAATTAGATTGTTTAATTGATTGTTTCTTTCTGACGTCCCTGTTGAAGAAGCAGAAAAACAGAAAAAAGAAAAAAGAGAGCGAAAATGTCAAATATACTTGGTACACAACAAAGAAACCCTTTTATTTGATTGCTGTTTTGCATGATCAAGTTCACAGACAAGTTCTTCACCAATTTTAAAATGTTTAAAAAAATTGTATATAAAAAGTTTGTGATTTGTGTAGATTCTGAATAATAATGACTTTCTTTTATTTCCAATTATACCAAGGATGGCGAGAAGAACCAACAGAAATTGAAGGACTGGAAGAAATGTAGGCAATGTAAGTAATATTAAGTAATTTTGCTGTTTGTGGTGTTTCCTTTAATTAGCTGGTTACCTCCAAACGGGACGACAGTCATCGATGTCCAGATGGCCTCCGTCGCTGACTCGCGAGGACGGGCGGCAAAAAGATGTTCGCAAGCGACCTACGACTGCTACAGGCTTCCTGCCTATGCCTGTAGAAGGGGACTTTGAGATATCATGCTGAAGTTTTCTGGAGATTATCTGGTTTTATTATTTGGAAGCAGTCTACATGGAAAAATGATGCAGCCAAACTAAAGATACGCTCACTGGTAGAAGTGTGAGGATGGATATTACCCATTAAATTAGATTGTTTAATTGATTGTTTCTTTCTGACGTCCCTGTTGAAGAAGCAGAAAAACAGAAAAAAGAAAAAAGAGAGCGAAAATGTCAAATATACTTGGTACACAACAAAGAAACCCTTTTATTTGATTGCTGTTTTGCATGATCAAGTTCACAGACAAGTTCTTCACCAATTTTAAAATGTTTAAAAAAATTGTATATAAAAAGTTTGTGATTTGTGTAGATTCTGAATAATAATGACTTTCTTTTATTTCCAATTATACCAAGGATGGCGAGAAGAACCAACAGAAATTGAAGGACTGGAAGAAATGTAGGCAATGTAAGTAATATTAAGTAATTTTGCTGTTTGTGGTGTTTCCTTTAATTAGCTGGTTACCTCCAAACGGGACGACAGTCATCGATGTCGAGATGGCCTCCGTCGCTGACTCGCGAGGACGGGCGGCAAAAAGATGTTCGCAAGCGACCTACAACTGCTACAGGCTTCCTGCCTATGCCTGTAGAAGGGGACTTTGAGATATCATGCTGAAGTTTTCTGGAGATTATCTGGTTTTATTATTTGGAAGCAGTCTACATGGAAAAATGATGCAGCCAAACTAAAGATACGCTCACTGGTAGAAGTGTGAGGATGGATATTACCCATTAAATTAGATTGTTTAATTGATTGTTTCTTTCTGACGTCCCTGTTGAAGAAGCAGAAAAACAGAAAAAAGAAAAAAGAGAGCGAAAATGTCAAATATACTTGGTACACAACAAAGAAACCCTTTTATTTGATTGCTGTTTTGCATGATCAAGTTCACAGACAAGTTCTTCACCAATTTTAAAATGTTTAAAAAAATTGTATATAAAAAGTTTGTGATTTGTGTAGATTCTGAATAATAATGACTTTCTTTTATTTCCAATTATACCAAGGATGGCGAGAAGAACCAACAGAAATTGAAGGACTGGAAGAAATGTAGGCAATGTAAGTAATATTAAGTAATTTTGCTGTTTGTGGTGTTTCCTTTAATTAGCTGGTTACCTCCAAACGGGACGACAGTCATCGATGTCGAGATGGCCTCCGTCGCTGACTCGCGAGGACGGGCGGCAAAAAGATGTTCGCAAGCGACCTACGACTGCTACAGGCTTCCTGCCTATGCCTGTAGAAGGGGACTTTGAGATATCATGCTGAAGTTTTCTGGAGATTATCTGGTTTTATTATTTGGAAGCAGTCTACATGGAAAAATGATGCAGCCAAACTAAAGATACGCTCACTGGTAGAAGTGTGAGGATGGATATTACCCATTAAATTAGATTGTTTAATTGATTGTTTCTTTCTGACGTCCCTGTTGAAGAAGCAGAAAAACAGAAAAAAGAAAAAAGAGAGCGAAAATGTCAAATATACTTGGTACACAACAAAGAAACCCTTTTATTTGATTGCTGTTTTGCATGATCAAGTTCACAGACAAGTTCTTCACCAATTTTAAAATGTTTAAAAAAATTGTATATAAAAAGTTTGTGATTTGTGTAGATTCTGAATAATAATGACTTTCTTTTATTTCCAATTATACCAAGGATGGCGAGAAGAACCAACAGAAATTGAAGGACTGGAAGAAATGTAGGCAATGTAAGTAATATTAAGTAATTTTGCTGTTTGTGGTGTTTCCTTTAATTAGCTGGTTACCTCCAAACGGGACGACAGTCATCGATGTCGAGATGGCCTCCGTCGCTGACTCGCGAGGACGGGCGGCAAAAAGATGTTCGCAAGCGACCTACGACTGCTACAGGCTTCCTGCCTATGCCTGTAGAAGGGGACTTTGAGATATCATGCTGAAGTTTTCTGGAGATTATCTGGTTTTATTATTTGGAAGCAGTCTACATGGAAAAATGATGCAGCCAAACTAAAGATACGCTCACTGGTAGAAGTGTGAGGATGGATATTATCCATTAAATTAGATTGTTTAATTGATTGTTTCTTTCTGACGTCCCTGTTGAAGAAGCAGAAAAACAGAAAAAAGAAAAAAGAGAGCGAAAATGTCAAATATACTTGGTACACAACAAAGAAACCCTTTTATTTGATTGCTGTTTTGCATGATCAAGTTCACAGACAAGTTCTTCACCAATTTTAAAATGTTTAAAAAAATTGTATATAAAAAGTTTGTGATTTGTGTAGATTCTGAATAATAATGACTTTCTTTTATTTCCAATTATACCAAGGATGGCGAGAAGAACCAACAGAAATTGAAGGACTGGAAGAAATGTAGGCAATGTAAGTAATATTAAGTAATTTTGCTGTTTGTGGTGTTTCCTTTAATTAGCTGGTTACCTCCAAACGGGACGACAGTCATCGATGTCGAGATGGCCTCCGTCGCTGACTCGCGAGGACGGGCGGCAAAAAGATGTTCGCAAGCGACCTACGACTGCTACAGGCTTCCTGCCTATGCCTGTAGAAGGGGACTTTGAGATATCATGCTGAAGTTTTCTGGAGATTATCTGGTTTTATTATTTGGAAGCAGTCTACATGGAAAAAAGATGCAGCCAAACTAAAGATACGCTCACTGGTAGAAGTGTGAGGATGGATATTATCCATTAAATTAGATTGTTTAATTGATTGTTTCTTTCTGACGTCCCTGTTGATGAAGCAGAAAAACAGAAAAAAGAAAAAAGAGAGCGAAAATGTCAAATATACTTGGTACACAACAAAGAAACCCTTTTATTTGATTGCTGTTTTGCATGATCAAGTTCACAGACAAGTTCTTCACCAATTTTAAAATGTTTAAAAAAATTGTATATAAAAAGTTTGTGATTTGTGTAGATTCTGAATAATAATGACTTTCTTTTATTTCCAATTATACCAAGGATGGCGAGAAGAACCAACAGAAATTGAAGGACTGGAAGAAATGTAGGCAATGTAAGTAATATTAAGTAATTTTGCTGTTTGTGGTGTTTCCTTTAATTAGCTGGTTACCTCCAAACGGGACGACAGTCATCGATGTCGAGATGGCCTCCGTCGCTGACTCGCGAGGACGGGCGGCAAAAAGATGTTCGCAAGCGACCTACGACTGCTACAGGCTTCCTGCTTATGCCTGTAGAAGGGGACTTTGAGATATCATGCTGAAGTTTTCTGGAGATTATCTGGTTTTATTATTTGGAAGCAGTCTACATGGAAAAAAGATGCAGCCAAACTAAAGATACGCTCACTGGTAGAAGTGTGAGGATGGATATTACCCATTAAATTAGATTGTTTAATTGATTCTTTCTGACGTCCCTGTTGAAGAAGCAGAAAAACAGAAAAAAGAAAAAAGAGAGCGAAAATGTCAAATATACTTGGTACACAACAAAGAAACCCTTTTATTTGATTGCTGTTTTGCATGATCAAGTTCACAGACAAGTTCTTCACCAATTTTAAAATGTTTAAAAAAATTGTATATAAAAAGTTTGTGATTTGTGTAGATTCTGAATAATAATGACTTTCTTTTATTTCCAATTATACCAAGGATGGCGAGAAGAACCAACAGAAATTGAAGGACTGGAAGAAATGTAGGCAATGTAAGTAATATTAAGTAATTTTGCTGTTTGTGGTGTTTCCTTTAATTAGCTGGTGTAACCTCCAAACGGGACGACAGTCATCGATGTCGAGATGGCCTCCGTCGCTGACTCGCGAGGACGGGCGGCAAAAAGATGTTCGCAAGCGACCTACAACTGCTACAGGCTTCCTGCCTATGCCTGTAGAAGGGGACTTTGAGATATCATGCTGAAGTTTTCTGGAGATTATCTGGTTTTATTATTTGGAAGCAGTCTACATGGAAAAATGATGCAGCCAAACTAAAGATACGCTCACTGGTAGAAGTGTGAGGATGGATATTACCCATTAAATTAGATTGTTTAATTGATTCTTTCTGACGTCCCTGTTGAAGAAGCAGAAAAACAGAAAAAAGAAAAAAGAGAGCGAAAATGTCAAATATACTTGGTACACAACAAAGAAACCCTTTTATTTGATTGCTGTTTTGCATGATCAAGTTCACAGACAAGTTCTTCACCAATTTTAAAATGTTTAAAAAAATTGTATATAAAAAGTTTGTGATTTGTGTAGATTCTGAATAATAATGACTTTCTTTTATTTCCAATTATACCAAGGATGGCGAGAAGAACCAACAGAAATTGAAGGACTGGAAGAAATGTAGGCAATGTAAGTAATATTAAGTAATTTTGCTGTTTGTGGTGTTTCCTTTAATTAGCTGGTGTAACCTCCAAACGGGACGACAGTCATCGATGTCGAGATGGCCTCCGTCGCTGACTCGCGAGGACGGGCGGCAAAAAGATGTTCGCAAGCGACCTACGACTGCTACAGGCTTCCTGCCTATGCCTGTAGAAGGGGACTTTGAGATATCATGCTGAAGTTTTCTGGAGATTATCTGGTTTTATTATTTGGAAGCAGTCTACATGGAAAAATGATGCAGCCAAACTAAAGATACGCTCACTGGTAGAAGTGTGAGGATGGATATTACCCATTAAATTAGATTGTTTAATTGATTGTTTCTTTCTGACGTCCCTGTTGAAGAAGCAGAAAAACAGAAAAAAGAAAAAAGAGAGCGAAAATGTCAAATATACTTGGTACACAACAAAGAAACCCTTTTATTTGATTGCTGTTTTGCATGATCAAGTTCACAGACAAGTTCTTCACCAATTTTAAAATGTTTAAAAAAATTGTATATAAAAAGTTTGTGATTTGTGTAGATTCTGAATAATAATGACTTTCTTTTATTTCCAATTATACCAAGGATGGCGAGAAGAACCAACAGAAATTGAAGGACTGGAAGAAATGTAGGCAATGTAAGTAATATTAAGTAATTTTGCTGTTTGTGGTGTTTCCTTTAATTAGCTGGTTACCTCCAAACGGGACGACAGTCATCGATGTCGAGATGGCCTCCGTCGCTGACTCGCGAGGACGGGCGGCAAAAAGATGTTCGCAAGCGACCTACGACTGCTACAGGCTTCCTGCCTATGCCTGTAGAAGGGGACTTTGAGATATCATGCTGAAGTTTTCTGGAGATTATCTGGTTTTATTATTTGGAAGCAGTCTACATGGAAAAATGATGCAGCCAAACTAAAGATACGCTCACTGGTAGAAGTGTGAGGATGGATATTATCCATTAAATTAGATTGTTTAATTGATTGTTTCTTTCTGACGTCCCTGTTGATGAAGCAGAAAAACAGAAAAAAGAAAAAAGAGAGCGAAAATGTCAAATATACTTGGTACACAACAAAGAAACCCTTTTATTTGATTGCTGTTTTGCATGATCAAGTTCACAGACAAGTTCTTCACCAATTTTAAAATGTTTAAAAAAATTGTATATAAAAAGTTTGTGATTTGTGTAGATTCTGAATAATAATGACTTTCTTTTATTTCCAATTATACCAAGGATGGCGAGAAGAACCAACAGAAATTGAAGGACTGGAAGAAATGTAGGCAATGTAAGTAATATTAAGTAATTTTGCTGTTTGTGGTGTTTCCTTTAATTAGCTGGTTACCTCCAAACGGGACGACAGTCATCGATGTCGAGATGGCCTCCGTCGCTGACTCGCGAGGACGGGCGGCAAAAAGATGTTCGCAAGCGACCTACGACTGCTACAGGCTTCCTGCCTATGCCTGTAGAAGGGGACTTTGAGATATCATGCTGAAGTTTTCTGGAGATTATCTGGTTTTATTATTTGGAAGCAGTCTACATGGAAAAATGATGCAGCCAAACTAAAGATACGCTCACTGGTAGAAGTGTGAGGATGGATATTACCCATTAAATTAGATTGTTTAATTGATTGTTTCTTTCTGACGTCCCTGTTGAAGAAGCAGAAAAACAGAAAAAAGAAAAAAGAGAGCGAAAATGTCAAATATACTTGGTACACAACAAAGAAACCCTTTTATTTGATTGCTGTTTTGCATGATCAAGTTCACAGACAAGTTCTTCACCAATTTTAAAATGTTTAAAAAAATTGTATATAAAAAGTTTGTGATTTGTGTAGATTCTGAATAATAATGACTTTCTTTTATTTCCAATTATACCAAGGATGGCGAGAAGAACCAACAGAAATTGAAGGACTGGAAGAAATGTAGGCAATGTAAGTAATATTAAGTAATTTTGCTGTTTGTGGTGTTTCCTTTAATTAGCTGGTTACCTCCAAACGGGACGACAGTCATCGATGTCCAGATGGCCTCCGTCGCTGACTCGCGAGGACGGGCGGCAAAAAGATGTTCGCAAGCGACCTACGACTGCTACAGGCTTCCTGCCTATGCCTGTAGAAGGGGACTTTGAGATATCATGCTGAAGTTTTCTGGAGATTATCTGGTTTTATTATTTGGAAGCAGTCTACATGGAAAAATGATGCAGCCAAACTAAAGATACGCTCACTGGTAGAAGTGTGAGGATGGATATTACCCATTAAATTAGATTGTTTAATTGATTGTTTCTTTCTGACGTCCCTGTTGAAGAAGCAGAAAAACAGAAAAAAGAAAAAAGAGAGCGAAAATGTCAAATATACTTGGTACACAACAAAGAAACCCTTTTATTTGATTGCTGTTTTGCATGATCAAGTTCACAGACAAGTTCTTCACCAATTTTAAAATGTTTAAAAAAATTGTATATAAAAAGTTTGTGATTTGTGTAGATTCTGAATAATAATGACTTTCTTTTATTTCCAATTATACCAAGGATGGCGAGAAGAACCAACAGAAATTGAAGGACTGGAAGAAATGTAGGCAATGTAAGTAATATTAAGTAATTTTGCTGTTTGTGGTGTTTCCTTTAATTAGCTGGTTACCTCCAAACGGGACGACAGTCATCGATGTCCAGATGGCCTCCGTCGCTGACTCGCGAGGACGGGCGGCAAAAAGATGTTCGCAAGCGACCTACGACTGCTACAGGCTTCCTGCCTATGCCTGTAGAAGGGGACTTTGAGATATCATGCTGAAGTTTTCTGGAGATTATCTGGTTTTATTATTTGGAAGCAGTCTACATGGAAAAATGATGCAGCCAAACTAAAGATACGCTCACTGGTAGAAGTGTGAGGATGGATATTATCCATTAAATTAGATTGTTTAATTGATTGTTTCTTTCTGACGTCCCTGTTGATGAAGCAGAAAAACAGAAAAAAGAAAAAAGAGAGCGAAAATGTCAAATATACTTGGTACACAACAAAGAAACCCTTTTATTTGATTGCTGTTTTGCATGATCAAGTTCACAGACAAGTTCTTCACCAATTTTAAAATGTTTAAAAAAATTGTATATAAAAAGTTTGTGATTTGTGTAGATTCTGAATAATAATGACTTTCTTTTATTTCCAATTATACCAAGGATGGCGAGAAGAACCAACAGAAATTGAAGGACTGGAAGAAATGTAGGCAATGTAAGTAATATTAAGTAATTTTGCTGTTTGTGGTGTTTCCTTTAATTAGCTGGTTACCTCCAAACGGGACGACAGTCATCGATGTCGAGATGGCCTCCGTCGCTGACTCGCGAGGACGGGCGGCAAAAAGATGTTCGCAAGCGACCTACGACTGCTACAGGCTTCCTGCCTATGCCTGTAGAAGGGGACTTTGAGATATCATGCTGAAGTTTTCTGGAGATTATCTGGTTTTATTATTTGGAAGCAGTCTACATGGAAAAATGATGCAGCCAAACTAAAGATACGCTCACTGGTAGAAGTGTGAGGATGGATATTACCCATTAAATTAGATTGTTTAATTGATTGTTTCTTTCTGACGTCCCTGTTGAAGAAGCAGAAAAACAGAAAAAAGAAAAAAGAGAGCGAAAATGTCAAATATACTTGGTACACAACAAAGAAACCCTTTTATTTGATTGCTGTTTTGCATGATCAAGTTCACAGACAAGTTCTTCACCAATTTTAAAATGTTTAAAAAAATTGTATATAAAAAGTTTGTGATTTGTGTAGATTCTGAATAATAATGACTTTCTTTTATTTCCAATTATACCAAGGATGGCGAGAAGAACCAACAGAAATTGAAGGACTGGAAGAAATGTAGGCAATGTAAGTAATATTAAGTAATTTTGCTGTTTGTGGTGTTTCCTTTAATTAGCTGGTTACCTCCAAACGGGACGACAGTCATCGATGTCGAGATGGCCTCCGTCGCTGACTCGCGAGGACGGGCGGCAAAAAGATGTTCGCAAGCGACCTACGACTGCTACAGGCTTCCTGCCTATGCCTGTAGAAGGGGACTTTGAGATATCATGCTGAAGTTTTCTGGAGATTATCTGGTTTTATTATTTGGAAGCAGTCTACATGGAAAAATGATGCAGCCAAACTAAAGATACGCTCACTGGTAGAAGTGTGAGGATGGATATTACCCATTAAATTAGATTGTTTAATTGATTGTTTCTTTCTGACGTCCCTGTTGAAGAAGCAGAAAAACAGAAAAAAGAAAAAAGAGAGCGAAAATGTCAAATATACTTGGTACACAACAAAGAAACCCTTTTATTTGATTGCTGTTTTGCATGATCAAGTTCACAGACAAGTTCTTCACCAATTTTAAAATGTTTAAAAAAATTGTATATAAAAAGTTTGTGATTTGTGTAGATTCTGAATAATAATGACTTTCTTTTATTTCCAATTATACCAAGGATGGCGAGAAGAACCAACAGAAATTGAAGGACTGGAAGAAATGTAGGCAATGTAAGTAATATTAAGTAATTTTGCTGTTTGTGGTGTTTCCTTTAATTAGCTGGTTACCTCCAAACGGGACGACAGTCATCGATGTCGAGATGGCCTCCGTCGCTGACTCGCGAGGACGGGCGGCAAAAAGATGTTCGCAAGCGACCTACCACTGCTACAGGCTTCCTGCCTATGCCTGTAGAAGGGGACTTTGAGATATCATGCTGAAGTTTTCTGGAGATTATCTGGTTTTATTATTTGGAAGCAGTCTACATGGAAAAATGATGCAGCCAAACTAAAGATACGCTCACTGGTAGAAGTGTGAGGATGGATATTACCCATTAAATTAGATTGTTTAATTGATTGTTTCTTTCTGACGTCCCTGTTGAAGAAGCAGAAAAACAGAAAAAAGAAAAAAGAGAGCGAAAATGTCAAATATACTTGGTACACAACAAAGAAACCCTTTTATTTGATTGCTGTTTTGCATGATCAAGTTCACAGACAAGTTCTTCACCAATTTAAAAATGTTTAAAAAAATTGTATATAAAAAGTTTGTGATTTATGTAGATTCTGAATAATAATGACTTTCTTTTATTTCCAATTATACCAAGGATGGCGAGAAGAACCAACAGAAATTGAAGGACTGGAAGAAATGTAGGCAATGTAAGTAATATTAAGTAATTTTGCTGTTTGTGGTGTTTCCTTTAATTAGCTGGTTACCTCCAAACGGGACGACAGTCATCGATGTCGAGATGGCCTCCGTCGCTGACTCGCGAGGACGGGCGGCAAAAAGATGTTCGCAAGCGACCTACGACTGCTACAGGCTTCCTGCCTATGCCTGTAGAAGGGGACTTTGAGATATCATGCTGAAGTTTTCTGGAGATTATCTGGTTTTATTATTTGGAAGCAGTCTACATGGAAAAATGATGCAGCCAAACTAAAGATACGCTCACTGGTAGAAGTGTGAGGATGGATATTACCCATTAAATTAGATTGTTTAATTGATTGTTTCTTTCTGACGTCCCTGTTGAAGAAGCAGAAAAACAGAAAAAAGAAAAAAGAGAGCGAAAATGTCAAATATACTTGGTACACAACAAAGAAACCCTTTTATTTGATTGCTGTTTTGCATGATCAAGTTCACAGACAAGTTCTTCACCAATTTTAAAATGTTTAAAAAAATTGTATATAAAAAGTTTGTGATTTGTGTAGATTCTGAATAATAATGACTTTCTTTTATTTCCAATTATACCAAGGATGGCGAGAAGAACCAACAGAAATTGAAGGACTGGAAGAAATGTAGGCAATGTAAGTAATATTAAGTAATTTTGCTGTTTGTGGTGTTTCCTTTAATTAGCTGGTTACCTCCAAACGGGACGACAGTCATCGATGTCGAGATGGCCTCCGTCGCTGACTCGCGAGGACGGGCGGCAAAAAGATGTTCGCAAGCGACCTACGACTGCTACAGGCTTCCTGCCTATGCCTGTAGAAGGGGACTTTGAGATATCATGCTGAAGTTTTCTGGAGATTATCTGGTTTTATTATTTGGAAGCAGTCTACATGGAAAAATGATGCAGCCAAACTAAAGATACGCTCACTGGTAGAAGTGTGAGGATGGATATTACCCATTAAATTAGATTGTTTAATTGATTGTTTCTTTCTGACGTCCCTGTTGAAGAAGCAGAAAAACAGAAAAAAGAAAAAAGAGAGCGAAAATGTCAAATATACTTGGTACACAACAAAGAAACCCTTTTATTTGATTGCTGTTTTGCATGATCAAGTTCACAGACAAGTTCTTCACCAATTTTAAAATGTTTAAAAAAATTGTATATAAAAAGTTTGTGATTTGTGTAGATTCTGAATAATAATGACTTTCTTTTATTTCCAATTATACCAAGGATGGCGAGAAGAACCAACAGAAATTGAAGGACTGGAAGAAATGTAGGCAATGTAAGTAATATTAAGTAATTTTGCTGTTTGTGGTGTTTCCTTTAATTAGCTGGTTACCTCCAAACGGGACGACAGTCATCGATGTCGAGATGGCCTCCGTCGCTGACTCGCGAGGACGGGCGGCAAAAAGATGTTCGCAAGCGACCTATGACTGCTACAGGCTTCCTGCCTATGCCTGTAGAAGGGGACTTTGAGATATCATGCTGAAGTTTTCTGGAGATTATCTGGTTTTATTATTTGGAAGCAGTCTACATGGAAAAATGATGCAGCCAAACTAAAGATACGCTCACTGGTAGAAGTGTGAGGATGGATATTACCCATTAAATTAGATTGTTTAATTGATTGTTTCTTTCTGACGTCCCTGTTGAAGAAGCAGAAAAACAGAAAAAAGAAAAAAGAGAGCGAAAATGTCAAATATACTTGGTACACAACAAAGAAACCCTTTTATTTGATTGCTGTTTTGCATGATCAAGTTCACAGACAAGTTCTTCACCAATTTTAAAATGTTTAAAAAAATTGTATATAAAAAGTTTGTGATTTGTGTAGATTCTGAATAATAATGACTTTCTTTTATTTCCAATTATACCAAGGATGGCGAGAAGAACCAACAGAAATTGAAGGACTGGAAGAAATGTAGGCAATGTAAGTAATATTAAGTAATTTTGCTGTTTGTGGTGTTTCCTTTAATTAGCTGGTTACCTCCAAACGGGACGACAGTCATCGATGTCGAGATGGCCTCCGTCGCTGACTCGCGAGGACGGGCGGCAAAAAGATGTTCGCAAGCGACCTACGACTGCTACAGGCTTCCTGCCTATGCCTGTAGAAGGGGACTTTGAGATATCATGCTGAAGTTTTCTGGAGATTATCTGGTTTTATTATTTGGAAGCAGTCTACATGATAAAAATGATGCAGCCAAACTAAAGATACGCTCACTGGTAGAAGTGTGAGGATGGATATTATCCATTAAATTAGATTGTTTAATTGATTGTTTCTTTCTGACGTCCCTGTTGATGAAGCAGAAAAACAGAAAAAAGAAAAAAGAGAGCGAAAATGTCAAATATACTTGGTACACAACAAAGAAACCCTTTTATTTGATTGCTGTTTTGCATGATCAAGTTCACAGACAAGTTCTTCACCAATTTTAAAATGTTTAAAAAAATTGTATATAAAAAGTTTGTGATTTGTGTAGATTCTGAATAATAATGACTTTCTTTTATTTCCAATTATACCAAGGATGGCGAGAAGAACCAACAGAAATTGAAGGACTGGAAGAAATGTAGGCAATGTAAGTAATATTAAGTAATTTTGCTGTTTGTGGTGTTTCCTTTAATTAGCTGGTTACCTCCAAACGGGACGACAGTCATCGATGTCGAGATGGCCTCCGTCGCTGACTCGCGAGGACGGGCGGCAAAAAGATGTTCGCAAGCGACCTACGACTGCTACAGGCTTCCTGCCTATGCCTGTAGAAGGGGACTTTGAGATATCATGCTGAAGTTTTCTGGAGATTATCTGGTTTTATTATTTGGAAGCAGTCTACATGGAAAAATGATGCAGCCAAACTAAAGATACGCTCACTGGTAGAAGTGTGAGGATGGATATTACCCATTAAATTAGATTGTTTAATTGATTGTTTCTTTCTGACGTCCCTGTTGAAGAAGCAGAAAAACAGAAAAAAGAAAAAAGAGAGCGAAAATGTCAAATATACTTGGTACACAACAAAGAAACCCTTTTATTTGATTGCTGTTTTGCATGATCAAGTTCACAGACAAGTTCTTCACCAATTTTAAAATGTTTAAAAAAATTGTATATAAAAAGTTTGTGATTTGTGTAGATTCTGAATAATAATGACTTTCTTTTATTTCCAATTATACCAAGGATGGCGAGAAGAACCAACAGAAATTGAAGGACTGGAAGAAATGTAGGCAATGTAAGTAATATTAAGTAATTTTGCTGTTTGTGGTGTTTCCTTTAATTAGCTGGTTACCTCCAAACGGGACGACAGTCATCGATGTCGAGATGGCCTCCGTCGCTGACTCGCGAGGACGGGCGGCAAAAAGATGTTCGCAAGCGACCTACGACTGCTACAGGCTTCCTGCCTATGCCTGTAGAAGGGGACTTTGAGATATCATGCTGAAGTTTTCTGGAGATTATCTGGTTTTATTATTTGGAAGCAGTCTACATGGAAAAATGATGCAGCCAAACTAAAGATACGCTCACTGGTAGAAGTGTGAGGATGGATATTACCCATTAAATTAGATTGTTTAATTGATTGTTTCTTTCTGACGTCCCTGTTGAAGAAGCAGAAAAACAGAAAAAAGAAAAAAGAGAGCGAAAATGTCAAATATACTTGGTACACAACAAAGAAACCCTTTTATTTGATTGCTGTTTTGCATGATCAAGTTCACAGACAAGTTCTTCACCAATTTTAAAATGTTTAAAAAAATTGTATATAAAAAGTTTGTGATTTGTGTAGATTCTGAATAATAATGACTTTCTTTTATTTCCAATTATACCAAGGATGGCGAGAAGAACCAACAGAAATTGAAGGACTGGAAGAAATGTAGGCAATGTAAGTAATATTAAGTAATTTTGCTGTTTGTGGTGTTTCCTTTAATTAGCTGGTTACCTCCAAACGGGACGACAGTCATCGATGTCGAGATGGCCTCCGTCGCTGACTCGCGAGGACGGGCGGCAAAAAGATGTTCGCAAGCGACCTACGACTGCTACAGGCTTCCTGCCTATGCCTGTAGAAGGGGACTTTGAGATATCATGCTGAAGTTTTCTGGAGATTATCTGGTTTTATTATTTGGAAGCAGTCTACATGGAAAAAAGATGCAGCCAAACTAAAGATACGCTCACTGGTAGAAGTGTGAGGATGGATATTACCCATTAAATTAGATTGTTTAATTGATTCTTTCTGACGTCCCTGTTGAAGAAGCAGAAAAACAGAAAAAAGAAAAAAGAGAGCGAAAATGTCAAATATACTTGGTACACAACAAAGAAACCCTTTTATTTGATTGCTGTTTTGCATGATCAAGTTCACAGACAAGTTCTTCACCAATTTTAAAATGTTTAAAAAAATTGTATATAAAAAGTTTGTGATTTGTGTAGATTCTGAATAATAATGACTTTCTTTTATTTCCAATTATACCAAGGATGGCGAGAAGAACCAACAGAAATTGAAGGACTGGAAGAAATGTAGGCAATGTAAGTAATATTAAGTAATTTTGCTGTTTGTGGTGTTTCCTTTAATTAGCTGGTTACCTCCAAACGGGACGACAGTCATCGATGTCGAGATGGCCTCCGTCGCTGACTCGCGAGGACGGGCGGCAAAAAGATGTTCGCAAGCGACCTACGACTGCTACAGGCTTCCTGCCTATGCCTGTAGAAGGGGACTTTGAGATATCATGCTGAAGTTTTCTGGAGATTATCTGGTTTTATTATTTGGAAGCAGTCTACATGGAAAAAAGATGCAGCCAAACTAAAGATACGCTCACTGGTAGAAGTGTGAGGATGGATATTACCCATTAAATTAGATTGTTTAATTGATTCTTTCTGACGTCCCTGTTGAAGAAGCAGAAAAACAGAAAAAAGAAAAAAGAGAGCGAAAATGTCAAATATACTTGGTACACAACAAAGAAACCCTTTTATTTGATTGCTGTTTTGCATGATCAAGTTCACAGACAAGTTCTTCACCAATTTTAAAATGTTTAAAAAAATTGTATATAAAAAGTTTGTGATTTGTGTAGATTCTGAATAATAATGACTTTCTTTTATTTCCAATTATACCAAGGATGGCGAGAAGAACCAACAGAAATTGAAGGACTGGAAGAAATGTAGGCAATGTAAGTAATATTAAGTAATTTTGCTGTTTGTGGTGTTTCCTTTAATTAGCTGGTTACCTCCAAACGGGACGACAGTCATCGATGTCGAGATGGCCTCCGTCGCTGACTCGCGAGGACGGGCGGCAAAAAGATGTTCGCAAGCGACCTACGACTGCTACAGGTTTCCTGCCTATGCCTGTAGAAGGGGACTTTGAGATATCATGCTGAAGTTTTCTGGAGATTATCTGGTTTTATTATTTGGAAGCAGTCTACATGGAAAAATGATGCAGCCAAACTAAAGATACGCTCACTGGTAGAAGTGTGAGGATGGATATTACCCATTAAATTAGATTGTTTAATTGATTGTTTCTTTCTGACGTCCCTGTTGAAGAAGCAGAAAAACAGAAAAAAGAAAAAAGAGAGCGAAAATGTCAAATATACTTGGTACACAACAAAGAAACCCTTTTATTTGATTGCTGTTTTGCATGATCAAGTTCACAGACAAGTTCTTCACCAATTTTAAAATGTTTAAAAAAATTGTATATAAAAAGTTTGTGATTTGTGTAGATTCTGAATAATAATGACTTTCTTTTATTTCCAATTATACCAAGGATGGCGAGAAGAACCAACAGAAATTGAAGGACTGGAAGAAATGTAGGCAATGTAAGTAATATTAAGTAATTTTGCTGTTTGTGGTGTTTCCTTTAATTAGCTGGTTACCTCCAAACGGGACGACAGTCATCGATGTCGAGATGGCCTCCGTCGCTGACTCGCGAGGACGGGCGGCAAAAAGATGTTCGCAAGCCACCTACGACTGCTACAGGCTTCCTGCCTATGCCTGTAGAAGGGGACTTTGAGATATCATACTGAAGTTTTCTGGAGATTATCTGGTTTTATTATTTGGAAGCAGTCTACATGGAAAAATGATGCAGCCAAACTAAAGATACGCTCACTGGTAGAAGTGTGAGGATGGATATTACCCATTAAATTAGATTGTTTAATTGATTGTTTCTTTCTGACGTCCCTGTTGAAGAAGCAGAAAAACAGAAAAAAGAAAAAAGAGAGCGAAAATGTCAAATATACTTGGTACACAACAAAGAAACCCTTTTATTTGATTGCTGTTTTGCATGATCAAGTTCACAGACAAGTTCTTCACCAATTTTAAAATGTTTAAAAAAATTGTATATAAAAAGTTTGTGATTTGTGTAGATTCTGAATAATAATGACTTTCTTTTATTTCCAATTATACCAAGGATGGCGAGAAGAACCAACAGAAATTGAAGGACTGGAAGAAATGTAGGCAATGTAAGTAATATTAAGTAATTTTGCTGTTTGTGGTGTTTCCTTTAATTAGCTGGTTACCTCCAAACGGGACGACAGTCATCGATGTCGAGATGGCCTCCGTCGCTGACTCGCGAGGACGGGCGGCAAAAAGATGTTCGCAAGCGACCTACGACTGCTACAGGCTTCCTGCCTATGCCTGTAGAAGGGGACTTTGAGGTATCATGCTGAAGTTTTCTGGAGATTATCTGGTTTTATTATTTGGAAGCAGTCTACATGGAAAAATGATGCAGCCGAACTAAAGATACGCTCACTGGTAGAAGTGTGAGGATGGATATTATCCATTAAATTAGATTGTTTAATTGATTGTTTCTTTCTGACGTCCCTGTTGAAGAAGCAGAAAAACAGAAAAAAGAAAAAAGAGAGCGAAAATGTCAAATATACTTGGTACACAACAAAGAAACCCTTTTATTTGATTGCTGTTTTGCATGATCAAGTTCACAGACAAGTTCTTCACCAATTTTAAAATGTTTAAAAAAATTGTATATAAAAAGTTTGTGATTTGTGTAGATTCTGAATAATAATGACTTTCTTTTATTTCCAATTATACCAAGGATGGCGAGAAGAACCAACAGAAATTGAAGGACTGGAAGAAATGTAGGCAATGTAAGTAATATTAAGTAATTTTGCTGTTTGTGGTGTTTCCTTTAATTAGCTGGTTACCTCCAAACGGGACGACAGTCATCGATGTCGAGATGGCCTCCGTCGCTGACTCGCGAGGACGGGCGGCAAAAAGATGTTCGCAAGCGACCTACGACTGCTACAGGCTTCCTGCCTATGCCTGTAGAAGGGGACTTTGAGATATCATGCTGAAGTTTTCTGGAGATTATCTGGTTTTATTATTTGGAAGCAGTCTACATGGAAAAAAGATGCAGCCAAACTAAAGATACGCTCACTGGTAGAAGTGTGAGGATGGATATTACCCATTAAATTAGATTGTTTAATTAATTGTTTCTTTCTGACGTCCCTGTTGAAGAAGCAGAAAAACAGAAAAAAGAAAAAAGAGAGCGAAAATGTCAAATATACTTGGTACACAACAAAGAAACCCTTTTATTTGATTGCTGTTTTGCATGATCAAGTTCACAGACAAGTTCTTCACCAATTTTAAAATGTTTAAAAAAATTGTATATAAAAAGTTTGTGATTTGTGTAGATTCTGAATAATAATGACTTTCTTTTATTTCCAATTATACCAAGGATGGCGAGAAGAACCAACAGAAATTGAAGGACTGGAAGAAATGTAGGCAATGTAAGTAATATTAAGTAATTTTGCTGTTTGTGGTGTTTCCTTTAATTAGCTGGTTACCTCCAAACGGGACGACAGTCATCGATGTCGAGATGGCCTCCGTCGCTGACTCGCGAGGACGGGCGGCAAAAAGATGTTCGCAAGCGACCTACGACTGCTACAGGCTTCCTGCCTATGCCTGTAGAAGGGGACTTTGAGATATCATGCTGAAGTTTTCTGGAGATTATCTGGTTTTATTATTTGGAAGCAGTCTACATGGAAAAATGATGCAGCCAAACTAAAGATACGCTCACTGGTAGAAGTGTGAGGATGGATATTACCCATTAAATTAGATTGTTTAATTGATTGTTTCTTTCTGAGGTCCCTGTTGAAGAAGCTGAAAAACAGAAAAAAGAAAAAAGAGAGCGAAAATGTCAAATATACTTGGTACACAACAAAGAAACCCTTTTATTTGATTGCTGTTTTGCATGATCAAGTTCACAGACAAGTTCTTCATCAATTTTAAAATGTTTAAAAAAATTGTATATAAAAAGTTTGTGATTTGTGTAGATTCTGAATAATAATGACTTTCTTTTATTTCCAATTATACCAAGGATGGCAGAAGAACCATGAGCAGAAAGTGAAAGACTGGAAGAAATATAGGCAATGTATGTGAACTGTTTATAGAGATATGTTTGGTTAGCTCTATCAGTTCTTATGTAAGTGATAAAGGGTTTGTAAAAAGGGCCTTCCAATATTTTTATTTCAAATTTCAAATTTACATAAGGAAAATATTTTCCTTTTCTTTTTCTTTTTTTGTATATTCAATGCATCATGATTGTCAGATTGTAGAACAACATAAATCTTGAATTGAAATTGATTTAAACTAATGGTTAAAAGTAAGATTTTGTAACAGAATATTAATCTTGATCTGAAAAAAGTTTGCTATAGACTGAAAAAATATCAAATGATCATTTCAGAAATACATTGCGCTTCAAGTGCTGCGTCTTTACTAACATTTAACATAGTTGTTTTTTAGCTAGTTCTGATTGGTCAGGTTTTATTGTCCGTTTCTTGCTTTTGTTCCATGGATGGTTCAGTGGTTTCTATGTATTCAGGATATGGTGTGTGTTATTCAAAGGGATCTTTTAATGTAATTCTGAAATGATATACATTTGATATTTGATCGTTATTGAGATCAAAAAGACCAATCTTAGCACATTAAGCTTTTAATTTCGTTTAAAATTTTTTAAAAGGAAGTTAAAATACATTTTAAATCAAAATCTAATTGTATTTGACACATTATGATGCATCGGAAATAAAAAAAAACTCAATCTGAATATTTAATAAAATTTAAGCAGTTTTAAATAAAATTTAATTTTGTACGGTCTATATCAAATTGAATTTAAGCGCAAGTTGAAAAAATCCATAAAGTACATGTTTATTTGGTTCTGAAAAGCCAAGATGGCTACGAAGGAAGACCTGCAGTAAAAATAATATTTCATAATTCTAATCTGAATGATCTTGGTACTTCACATGTTTTATATTGTTTGGACCGAAAAGAAAAGAAGTAATGATTATATCTATTATTTCCAATACTTTCAATCAGTCATCTGAAACTATCATCTGCCAGTAATCTTTATAATTCACACATAAATTATCTCAAACCTTCGGTTAATTTTCAACCTTGACGTTTGCTAGCTTGTCATATATATTTTCTCTATACATCAGATGAAACATTTATTTGGGTATTATTTTAAAATTAAACTTGTGTATGATTCTCATTGTGAATAGTTCCTTAAACCATTTAACATTGTGAATGTTGAAAATGTAACATAACCATTCTTAAAAAATCCCCCGGGTTATACTAAATACTAGTTCACAGGAAATAAGTCATCTAGGTTTCAGTTTTTTTCCCTGTGTTGATTTTCACATTATATTTTGCTGTAATATATGAAGTTTAAAACCACTTACGTTAGATATTTCCATTCTCATTGGTACCAACTTGCATGATTTAGGCGAGCATTACACAATTTTGACCACTTGTCCCAATTGCACTATCTTGATCATAACGAGCACTGAAACATAATTTTGTAAGATCTACGTAAAGATGTTGATTTCCGATTTTATATAGTTTGCAAGGGAGACAATCGTGATCAGAGATAATAAGTCAATCAAAGGCAGTTAGAATTTTCCTAGATACTTGATTTCATATTTCATAATTTTGACAAATTCTGCATACAAAAAAAAACAAAACAAAAAGGCAATTTTTATTTTGTTTCATATATATAGTTCATCTAAGTTTGTTGAATTTTAGAATAAGAAATTCATTAGTTTTGAATACATTTTGTACTTTGATCTTTTAAAGACAGCATATTTTTCTCAGAGGATAAAAAATTTACTACTTGGAATCCAAACCATAAGTCTTTTTAATATTATTGCCAACTATTTTGTAATGTTGATTTTTGATATGACTTTAATTTCAATTTTATTGACACATTATCTCTATATTTGTAGAAGACACACTTTATTCATGACTATACCATGAGTACTCTGCACAAATTCAGAAAAAAAAAGAGACAGTCAACAAAATTAATTGATTTTTAATTTTTAATTTCATACCATTACCGACATGTTACTGACTAAATGTATCATTCAAATGCCTATCACTACAGGTACTGTGTTTCAGTTGTGATGGATTGGGAGTCTTAACAGGCTGAATTTAAGGGCAAGGGGAGGTAATACCCCTGTTTAACTCCTCATACTGTAAGTTCCTTCAGTGTAGGCAGTAAGAAGACGTTTTTTAATTATGTATATTAAATGTGTATAAGTATTTACATATATCAGATGTCTGTTAGCTAGTCTATTGCTATTATATAGAGCTTTGTAAATAAAAATCTCTGTAAGCAGAGTTCTTGATAATAGTTTTAAAGGGTGGAAGAAATTGTGGGTTACAACCAACTTTTCTGAAATTTTCAAAATATTTTATATGTTTTAACGCACATCTGGTACTTAATACATTGCAATAATCCAGTAAATCATCTTTATCGGAAAAAAAGAAATTATTGTGAGAAAAGAAATAAACATTTTTGTGACAAACTGTATATTATAAGTTATTGTGAATGAAGCAGACATTTCAGTTATTCAAATGGACAGTGGATTTTGATAGCATAAAAACCTATGTCGAAAAACAATTAAAAGCTGTAAGGAATCAATAGCAGCTCCAAGAAAGATAGTTAACTAGATCTTCAACAAGTCGGAGGCTTTACCATGAACGAAATCAGGCAAGTTTATTTAAGCCATACAATTTTTATAGATTCTATAGAAATGAAATTCTCATTCATAACACCAATAATGAGTTCATTTATCATTTTCATATATGTTATAATAAGTTACAAGGTATGTGAAAACAATTATGATATCAAATTTAATTATCTTTAAGGGGAGACAAGTACAAACAAACAATAATGTTTCATTCAATGGGAGATTACTCTGATAATTTTTGTGCAGTTGGAATTAAAATCAAACCTTTTTCCAGCTCTAAAATTTTTTACACAGACAGGACTGATGCTATATCATTGGGTAGTAAGAAACGGAATTTTTTTTATAAAGTTTAAGGATGATAGTTTAGTTAAATTGGAAAAATATATAATTTGTGTCAATTTTCATTCCTTTTAGGTTATTTCTGGGACATGTTTCATGGTATTGGGAGAACAGCTTGGTGGCCTACTACAGCTAAGATATAAGTAGGTTTATAATACCTTTTTTGAAACAAATGATATGTTCATTTATATACTATAAAAAAAATATAGGAAAAATTATGTGACCTGAGGATTGAAAAAATATGTAATCAATATCGTTATAGGTTACAATAAACCTTTGTAAATATAAGGAGATGTGGCATGATTGCCAATGAGATGACTATCCACCAAAGTTTAAATGAAGTGGATGTAATAAATTATAGGCAACCAAACAGCTTCAAAATTGAGAAAAACCCATACAGTATAGTCTGCTGTAAAAGGCCTGACATGAAAAAAATAATTCAATAGAAAACAAATATGACAGACATGAAGCAAATACAACCACTGAACTACAGGCTCTTGACCTGGGACAGGTGCATAAAGAATGTGGCGATGTTAAACATGTTTGTGAGCGCTCAACCCTCCCCTAACCTGGGACAGTGGTGTTACAGCACAACATAACAACAAACTGTAAGAATAAGTTGCAATTGGCTTAACTCAATAGATCGGTATGAGGCACAAAAACAAATAACATAGAAACTAGAGAGACAAAGAAATAAATCATGTTTTCTTAAACTGAAGTATCATTATTGTGCATGGACCATTTGATTTTCTTGGGGTGGGGCCTGGGATTTTAAATGAAGCCAGAATATTAAGCAAGACAATTTTTGTATACATCATTCATATCATCCTTCCTAAAATTGAGGCCAAAATATTTTTTTTTTTGCAACTGAATAGGTCAGATTATTTTTTTTATCAAAATGGAGGATTATTTTTTAAACTCCAGCCCTTTAATTCTGAGCAAGGTTTCGATCTAAAAAGTCTATCTCAGAGGGATACTATTGTCGCTTATTGGGAAATTATTTGTATTTCGAATCTATATGACTAAATGTGAAGAACCCAATTGATTACATTGAAGTCTTAAACTTGTGTGTTCTTGGGTTGCTGTAAAATTGATATTTCCCTCGCATCTGCTTTTACTTAAGTCATATATAGTCTATTTCTATATATACATACAATATACCAATGGAAGTTCTTAACAATTTTGAATGTTTAAACATTACATTTTTCAGGTTAGCTTCCAGTTTGACCACAAGGATTGGGACTGGAAATGGCAATTGGAGCAGACTTTTATGGTAAGATTTAAACACTATATAGATTTATGAATTTCTTATCTCAGATCATGTAAATGTTCTATATTATTGTATCATATTCAGATGATCTTATTGTACCTCACGTAGGTAGGGTGTAATGTTTTTGACCTGTCCGTCCATCTGTCAGTCATGTTCTTGTCATTGCAACTACTCTGGAAACACACATCAGAATTTCATGAAACTTTGTAGCTAGTAAGAACATACTATGTAGATGTGCATATTGACAGGAAATTGAATCAATTTTTTTTTTAGGAGTTATGTCCTTTTGAACATAGAATTTTGTCCTATACTGCTGTAACAGTTTGTCATCGCAACTCCTCTGAAACAGCACAACTGAATTTCATGAAACTTTGTAGTTAATGAGGACATAATATGTAGATGTGCATATCCACAAGAAATTTTTATCAGTTTTTTAGGAGTTATGAGTCTTTGAACTTAGGAATCTGGTGAGATTTTGTTTGCCCAGTGACAATGAGGGGCATGGGGTATGTGAGCATGTTCACAAAAAATCTTTAATTGTATTTATAACTGCCTTGGTGGTCTCATGATAATGTCTTTGTCTTGAATGCAGGAGGTCGTGATTTCAATCCCCATCTGTGTCAAACCAAAGACTTGAAAATTGGTATTTTCCCCAAATCACGCCTCATTTAGGAGTGAGAGCAAAGACTGGTCAGAATAAAGTGTACAGGTAGGGCAACATGTCTTCTTATGGACTGTTACCTTGTGAACTAGCACGTTAAAAGTGTAGCTCAGTATGTCTAGTAAAGGCAGTTTTCATATTAACATTGCCCTTGCATGTTCTTGTCCTGAATATGCATATAATTTGCCACTGGACGTTTAACAGCCATCCATCCATCCTGTATTTAAATGTTAACAATAATAATTCTGTATAAAAAAATCTGAAAAGAGGTGTCAAGATACATAAATACTGAAAAACAATTTTTTTCTAAAGTTTGTTATTACATTATTTATTTTGTTATCAAACTGTTTTCCCATTTACTTATAAATCTCTTTAATTAAAAAATGAAGTTTTGCACATAATCGCTATGAAACACTATTATTGTAATTCCCACTTTACTATTATTTTGCTGTAAATATTTTTAACAGTTTATGACAAATGAATTAAAAAGAATCTCATTTCTTTTTCAGGATGGTATTTACTGTGACTGCATAAAATATCTGTGTAATCAATTCTGTAAATAAGTAAAAGAATGTAATTGAAGCAATAATTTTTTTTAGTGTTTTGAGAAAAAGAAATTGTAATGATTCTCCATTTTGAATCGATCAGAAGTTTGAATTACTGGGTAACTTAAATTTATAATTTAGAAAAATTTCTTATTGTCCCTGGTATAAAATGGCTAATCTTTTATAACTTGTGTTGAACAGATGGTCCTTGTCTAGTTAACACTTCCAGTCGTTCAGAATGGAGAATCTAACAGAAGAGAGAAAAAGAGAAAATAAAACCAATGTTAATTTTTTTTTAGTATATTTTGCAAACAGCATAGTTTAAAAAGAACATCTAGGGTGAAAATTGATAGTACTAAATTTCATATTGAAATTTATTCGATTTTTTTTTTTTTTTATAAAATTCTTATTATTCAATTGAATTTTTTATTTTGTTAAAAGAGAGCAAGGTGAAAAATTGTGTTTAATCCTTCAAAAAATGTTTATTTATATTTTTTAAATGGAAATTAAAATTCCTTTTGATTTATTTTGAAATATTGATGATATATTTAAGATTTTACATGTAGCAAATTTATTTATAGTCATTTACTTACCATCACAAACATATTACTGACTAAATGTATCAAACTAAAGCCAATCACTTAAGATGTTCTGCGATTGATGAAGTCCAAAGAGGGTGAAATTGGGGCAAGGGGAGGTAATAGTAATGTTTAACTAATCCTTCAGTGTAGGCAATAACCAGACATTTTGTTAATCAACATAATTAATGATATTTGTATATTTTTTTTACATATCAGATGTTTGCTAAGCTATTATTTAGAGCTCTGTAAATAAAAAAAAGTGTAAACAAAGTTCTAAATAATAGATTTTTACCAGTGGTGGAACCTGGATTTCTGAAAAGAGGGTTGTTGGGGGAGTAATTCCATAGAAGAGAAGAATATTTTTTTTGATGATTTTTTACTAAAAATTGATGTTTATTCCAATCAAAAGAGAGACATACACCCTATAAGCCACCCCCTGAATCCACCACTGTTTGCTGTGGGAGAAATTATTTGGTCTCTACTATTATTGGGTAAATTTTCAAAAAATGTGATCAGTTGAAAGTGCATACATCTGATATTTTTGAAGAACTGTATTTCTAGAAATAAATGGAAAACAAATACATTGACAAGTGATAAAATGAACTGTTTTGAACAAAAATAACCTGGGAGACTTTTATGAACTAGTGTCTTAAAGTTTTGACAAAACTCATAGAAGAGGAGGACATTCATTCACTGACATTGATACGGGGAAAGCCATCTTGGCAGCCAGGATAGCAGCTCTTTGGAAATGGTCAATAAAATCAACCAAGTCTAAGGCTTTACCAGGAAATGTTTGTGGTAAGTTTAGATACTCCACAAACTGTATAAAGTAAAGGCATTAAAACAATTATTTTCTTGATGATGCTTTTCTATTATTGACATTGATTTTAGGATATCAATATTTATACATAACATAATTTTGTTTCATCTTTGCAACCATAGTCATTTGTATATAATTACATTACATGTATGTTTCATTATAATACGTTATTTTGATTGGCTAGTATACAGCAATCTTGCGTCATTCTGAAATTAACCTTCATTTCACACGAGCTTTCACAATAAAGTGCACAGGTAAATAAAAGAAAAACTTGATAGAAATCGTGTTATGATCCTAGCAAAAAATTTAATTATAAGTATTGAATGCTTCTTTTAGTAATTGTGTAGGGTTGTTAAAGCATTGACAGTGTGCACATTTTTTTTTAGAATGAAGCCCTTCTGTGCTTCATACAAAATGAACCGGTCAACGCTTTTACACCCCAATAAATTGACAAAAAGAAGCATTCAATTCTTAATCAGTTTACAAATTGAAAGTTGATAATACAAAACTTATAGCAAATAAAACATAATAATTGGTCAGTTTTTCATTGGTTATTGTAAGGCTTTCATTCTACTACAGCACATGAATCAGCAGGGTAACAATTATTTTTTATTAAGTGTATATCGCCATCTTGGATTGTAAAATAGCAGTTCACAATAGGTCTAGTTCTTTGCTTAAATCTTCAAATTTTGAGACAGATTGGAAATTAAAGGGTTAGACTGTTTTTTGGAATAAAGTAAAATAAGTAATTTATTGCATTATTGAAACTGATTTATCACATACCAAATATTTGTGTTTGTTCGAATCAAATTGTCAACTTAGCCATTTAAGGGGAGATGACTCAAATAGTAAGATTTTTATGAGGATTGATAGAGAAATTTTCAATTTATTATTGTAGCAAGAAAACAACGTGGGTGACACCACTTTTTCTATTTATTTTCTTAAAGCATATTTTAAAACCTATCTTCTCATATTTTATTTCAAAATTCTATCTCGTAGATTTCTTTTTATTCACAAAAAAAGTTTTTCATGAACAATCTATGCAAATTTTGGAAATTTTGCACGACTTGTAGCTTGAAAAATAGCACAGTGACCCATACTTTTTATTATATTTTTGATAAAAGCATGGAAAAATCGACATTCTGGCAAAGTATAAGAAAATTCGATCTGAGGAAATATATACCAATTATCCACCTTAATAATGGTTCAGGTATTAGAAAAGATTGAATTACATGAAGATATTCAGCTCCAGAGGAATGGGGGAACATAATTGTCCAAAATGGTAAAAATACTGCCAAGCTTAGAAAGAGATTGTTTTTGATGTTTTTTCTTTTTGTCAAGTTTTAAACTGAATACCCACTGGATTTTGTGAGTAATGGTGAAGCAATTTTGAATCGAAGTACCAATTTTCTATCAATCAACTTTCAATCAAATATCCACAGAAATCCATTTTCTCCTCAATCCCCGTTAAATTTAATGAATCCACAGAAATCTGATTTTTTTCTCAATCCCCATGAAAATCAATGAATCCTCAGTAGATTATTTGGAAGAGTTTAAATAACTGATTCAACTTTGTATTACAGGTTAGCATCACAGCTTGTCCTTAGGGGTACTGGCTGGGGTAGCAATTGGATATGCTTCGAGGTGAGACTATATTTATTTGCCACACACAAATTTAATTAATTGATGTAATCCTTATAATGGACAGTTTAAATTTCTATAAATCTTTATTGTTTGCAATTATATTTCATCTTTATATTTTCTACTGTAACCTTAATAGATGTAAATCAGATGTTTTTATAGTTCAGAAGGTTTATAGTCCTTTTTAACTACTTTCTCTTATTCCATCTTTAAACTTTTACCTAATGACCATGTACTGAATCATAAAGAGAATCACTGTTTTTATGATAATAAAGAATTGTGTTTACTTGAAAAGGGGAGATAATCCTCAAATTCATTTGAAATGAAATGGCAAGTGCTGTCACAAAGATCAGATGTCTTTATTATAATAAACTTGGCTTCTTATTTATTTTGTATTTCAATACAAATTTACAAAGAAATCATTACTTCAGTCAATATATGGAGAAAAAGTAAATGTCATAAAACTTGAACCAAACAATGAAAGTTTATCAAAATAGCCTGAATAATTTTATCATGTATGCAAATTTTAAAAATTTTCAGCTTAATAGCTTCTGCGCTTGTCTTACACTCAATCAATGATTAATGCAATATCGGTAATAGTGATTTAACACCTTGAAAATCAAAATTGGTGTAGTAAGATGGCTTTCCATTTTATAACTATTTTAGCTGCACAATTTCTATTGCAATAGCAATACTATTTGGTAAATCAATAGATTTGAATAGAAAACAAATATTTTACATACAACAATATCTGTCTATTTAAAAGAAAAATTGCCACTCAAATATTTAAACATTACCTAATTCATATATTTTAATGTTATTTATAATTAATTACTATGAATTGTCAACAAATGAAATATTATGTTATTTCTTTTACAGGTGTGTTCCTGCTGCTGCCTTGTGTGGTCAATCCTGTGGACAATAATAATCATATATTGCTTTTTTGTTTAATAAGATTAATGATAATTCTGAAAGCCAAATGATTCTTTTTTTAATGCTGTAATTTTTTTCCAATTCTGTAAAATTCACAATTTTTTTTAATGCAGTTATTTATTTTCCATTTACTGTAAATTCACAAATTTTTGTTTTTAAATGCTGTTATTTATTTTCATATTACTGAAAATTCACAGATTTTTTATACATTTTTTTACTGAAAATTGCTACACTGGGATAGATTTAGCAAAAATAAAATTATATTTTAAAATTGTGATAGCATTATCTATTTGCAACATGTCCTTAAATGACAATAATTAATTTAACTTTTTTTGTCGAATGTTTAACAATCCCAAGCAATAAATGTTTGCAAATTATTTTGAATTTACAGTATAAATATGTTTTCATTATTTTTATATGCATGATATTATTGTACATTGTATTTTGCTTAATAATAAACAAAATTGTATAATAATTGTTATTTGAGAAGTACTAGTGTACTGG
Organism: Mytilus californianus; assembly: GCF_021869535.1. Lineage (NCBI taxonomy): Eukaryota > Metazoa > Mollusca > Bivalvia > Mytilida > Mytilidae > Mytilus > Mytilus californianus. Next base: position 48,706,577 of record NW_026262679.1, on the reverse strand, counting down.
TTTACAAAGCATCCATTAGACTTTCATCAGTTTACAGACGTCATTAAAAGTTTTGCATGTTGGCACAATGGAACAAGGTGTGTCCAGAGGCGGATTTAGAGGGTTTTTCAGGGGGCCCGGGCCCGCCCTTTTGTGGAAAAAATTTGGTTGATTATATTGGGAATCACTGAAGCATGACTGGAGCGGGCCCCCTCTTAAGCAGTCAGTGGGCCCCCTCTTATGAAAATTTCTGGATCCGCCACTGGTGTCCGTTGAAGGTGAAGCCTTTTGATATAGATAGGCTTTATATAGGCTTTATTTTAAAATGAAATGTTCCACAGGGGGCAGCTTGATACGACCTGAACAGTTGGACAAGTATGGACACACTTAAGTTTGATACAGCTCTGAATATGGATAGTGATTAAATAATTGGCACAACATAGGTTTCTGACACAGAATGAAAGTGGTCTTAAGAACTTGAAAATTTTGAATTCGACATTTACTTATTATGGTCCAATATCCAAAATCTAAATGCATGGTTAGATTCAGCATATCAAAGAACCCAAAGAATTCAATTTGTGATGAAATCAAACAAATTTTAATTTTGGACCCCTTGGACCTCAATGTGAATGAATTTGATAGCGGGCCGAAAGTCTAAATACATGGTTAGATACAGCATATCAAAGAACCCCACATATTCAATTTTTGTCTCGCCTTGACGAAGTCAAAAAGTGAGAGACAGGTATGCTGTTTCCGGCGTCGGCGGCGGTGTCAACAATGTATTAGTTTGTGATTAAGTCTAGTTCATGGTGAACCACTAGTGGTAGGTCAATGATATTTGGTATGCAGTTGTATTAGCATTGGCACATCTCATTACCATGGACATAATTTTGGCCCCGCCCCCTCAGTCATGGTCTATTGACTTTGAAACTTTTCATAGTTAACATGTATTAGTTTGTGATTAGATCAATTTATGGGGAACCACTAGTGGTAGGTCAATGATATTTGATATGCAGTTGTATAAGCATGGATATATCTCATTTCCATGGAGAATATTTGGCCCCGCCCCCTCGTTCATGGTCTATTTACTTTGAAACTTTTGCTTAGTTTACATGTATTAGTTTGTCACAGATTAGATCAGTTTAATATGAACTGCTCATGTTTAGTCATTGATATTTGGTATGCAAATTTATTGGCATTTGCAAGTATCGTCGTCATGGAGATTATATAGCCCCACCACTGATCATGGTTTATTGACTTTGAAACTTTTACATAGTTTACAAGTTAATGTTTGTGTTTAGGTTTGATTAAAGGGAATGACTTATAATAAGTCGATGGTATTTGGTATGTAGTTGTATGAGCATTGGCACATCTCATTCCATGGAGATTGTTTAGCCATGTACCTTCAGTCATGGTTCATCGACTTTGAATATTTGCATTACTTACATGTTAAAGTATTGCAATTTTAATTTCAACATTTGTATTATCAAAATTACAAAATGGCGAGATATATCTCTGTGATAACAGTTTATTGTTGAAATCGAACAAGGTTTAATTTTGGCCCCTTTGGACTTTAATGTGGACCAATTTGAAAACGGGGCCCAAAATAAAAAAATCTAAATACACTGTTAGATTCAGCTTATAATACAACCCCAGTTATTCAGGTTTTTTTTCACATCTGTACTTGGTGTCTGTCTGATGCGGGGATGTATAAGTACCATGCCAGTCGTCCACTCTGTTTTTGTTAGATGTATTTCTGCTTTGTATCTATCTGATGAGTTAAATCCTTTTCAACTGATTTTTGTCTCGCTTGACGGAGTCTAAAAGCGAGACATAGGTATGCTGTTTAGGGCGTCAACAATGTATTAGTTTGTGATTAGGTCTAGTTTGTGGTGAACCACAAGTTTTAGGTCAATCATATTTGGTATACATTTGTATTAGTATTAACACATCTCATCTCCATGGAGATTATTGTGCCCTGCCCCCTCAGTCATGGTCTATTGACTTTGAAACTTTTGCTTATTTTACATGTATTAGGTCAGTTTATGGGGAACCATTAGTGATAGGTCAATGATATTTGGTATACAGTTGTATTAGAATTGGCACATCTCATTTCCATTGAGATTATTAGGCCCTGCCCCATAGTCATGGTCTATTGACTTTGAAACTTTTGCTTATTTTACATGTATTAGTTTGTGGTTAGGTCGGTTTATAAAGAACCATTAGTGGTAGGTCAATGATATTTGGTATGCAGTTGTATAAGCATTGGCATATCTCATTTCCATGGAGATTATTTGGCTCAGCCCCCTTCGTCATGGTCTATTGACTTTGAAAATTTTGCTTAGTTAACAATTGGTCAGTTCAAGGGGAACCATTAGTGGTAGGCCGATGTTAATTGGTATTCAGTTGTATAAGCATTAGCACATCTCATTTCAATGGAGAATATTTGGCCCCATCCCCTCAGTCATGGCCTATTGATTTTGAAACTTTTGCTTAGTTTACATGTATTAGTTTGTGATAAGATCAGTTTAAGATGAACTGCTAATGTTAAGTCAATGATATTTGGTATGCAAATTTATTGGCATTTGTAAGTATCGTTTCCATGGAGATTATATAGCACCACCCCCTCTTCATGGTTCATTGACTTTGAAACTTTTACATAGTTTACAAGTTAATGTTTGTGTTTAGGTTTGTTTAAAGGGAACAACTTATATTAAGTCAATGATATTTGGTATGCAGTTGTATTTGCATTGGCGCATCTCATTTACATGGAGATGGTTTAGCCATGTACCTGAGTCATGGTTCATTGACTTTGAATATTAGCCTAACTTGTTAAGTATTGCCATTTTAATTTCAACATTTGCATAATCAAAATTACAAAAAAGCGAGACATATCTCTGTGATAACAGTTAATTATAATTTACTCTTATGTTGTACTGTTACACCACTGTCCCATGTAAGGGGGGAGGGTTGGCGCCTTCAAACTAGTTTAACCCCGCCACATTCTGTATGTGCCTTTCCAAAGACAGGAGCCTGTTATTCAGTTCTTGTCGTTTGTTGCTGTATATCATAATTGTTTATGGTTCATTATTTTGTACATAAATCAGGCCGTTAGTTTTCTCGTTTGAATTGTTTTCCATTTGTCATTTTGGGGCCTTTTATAGCTGACTATGCTGTATGGGTTTTAATCAGTGTTGAAGGCCGTACGATGACCTGTAGTTGTTAATTTCTGTGTCATTTGGTCTCTTGTGGAGATTTGTCTCATTGGCAATCATACCACATCTTCTTATTTTTAAAGTTTAATTTTGGACCCTTTGGATCTCAATGTGGACCTATTTAAAAACGGTACTCAAAAATTCAAAATCTAAATACAGGATGAAAAATTTTGTCCTGCATTTTTATTTTTCACTCTATTAGTTTATCCTGTCTTTTTTTTACATAAATTGTCATCCTGCCCTTTTTTTTTTTTGCCAAGTTGCTCATCCTGCCTTTTTTCTTTATAACTTAAAACTCCTGTCCTGCCTTTTTTTCAAATTTCATTCTAGCCACCCCCCCCCCCCCCCCCCATAAAAATCAAATGGTATCTCCCTTATTTTGTTTAAAAAAATAATTAATGATTATGTGATTATATTGGCAAAAGATTTGTGATTATGTAATTACTTGGACACGCCCATGAGGGGCCACCTTAATTCCTAAACGGTTTGGGCCATGACCCTCATAATCCATCCCAACCACCATTTTGAGGCATAGAACCGTGTTGTACAATTTCATAGAGATCCATTCACTTATACTCCAGTTATTATGAGGGGGTGGACAGGGGGTATTAATTCCCACTTCCCTTCCCCTTACTCCCACTTCCCTCCCCTCTTACGTCCACTTTCCTCCCCCTATACTCCCACTTCCCTCCCCTATATTCCAACTTCCTAATTTGGTAAAAATGTAGTCAATGTCAGAAAAAGGGAAATAACGTGTAAAACCAATTAAAATGAAGACCAACAAATACAAATACCACAAACAACACAAAATAACCAAAAGAGAACATGCACAGAAAGCCAAGAATAAGCGAGCAAATGCAGAGGAATCTACAGGGAGCAGGGACAGTCTATATACTAGTATAGAAAGTCCCTGAGGGAGCACAGACCAAAAGTACCTTTAGATGGGTTGGGAATGATCAAACCGACCAGGATTAACCTACCAGTCCACCTCCAATTGCTTGTACCCATTCCGCAATATGTCAGTTGTGATCACTTACTAGTACTTATTTGTTTCTTAGGGCCAAATGTTTTTTGTGCACCTGTCCAAAGTCGAGAACCGTTGTTCATTTATCATGTGTCGTTAAAAGTTTTAGTTCACTTTATGACGAATTGCCATCGTTCTGTAACCATGGATTGATTACCCTTCTTTTTGTCGAGCCTGCGAAATTTATTTCGCGAAAGCGAGATCGACTTAGCGATTCCGTCGTCTGCGTGCACGTGGGCGGCGTCACTATTTAGGTTAAGTCTGTCAGTGGTTAAAGTTTATTTAGAAATCCATAACTTTGTCAAACCTACATGGAATTTAATGAAATTTGGACAGAAGCTTGTTTAAGACCAAAATACAGTATCCAGAGCAAAAATTTGAAAATATTTATTCCGTTTTTTGCAAAAAAATGGATTTATATAGCCGACTTTACAGTATGGGTTTCTCTCATTGTTGAAGGCCGTACGGTTGCTTACATCCACTTCGTTTGAACTTGCAAGTTGGGTGGATAGTTGTCTCATTGGCAATCATACCACATCTCCATATTTTTATATTAGTTTTTTTTACAGTTAACATTCAGATAAATAGTCAGGTTAAAGTTTTTCAGACATCAATAACTTTGTTAAACCTTTATGGAATTTTATGAAATTTGGACAGAAGCTTGTTTAAGACCAAAAGACAGTATCCAGTTCAAAATTTTGAAAACATTTATTTTCATTTCCCCGTATTTTACTAATAAATGAACTTATTTGTTTTACAGTTAACAAGTAGATACAGTCTGGGGGTTAAAGTTTGTTACACATCAATTTCTTCGTCAAACCTGGCTTCATAGAGTTTTATGAAACTTTGGCAGAAGCTTTTTAATGATTAAGAGATAATGTCTCAAGCAAACCTTTGAAAATATTTTTTTTTTCATTTTAAGTATTTTTCTGAAAGATAAACTTCGTTTTTTACAGTTAACATTTACAGACGGTCTGGGATTAAATTTTTTTGACATGATAAATTTGTAAACCTTCATGGATTGTTATGAAAAATGGACAGAAGCTAATCTTCAAGACCAAGAAATAGCATCTAAAGAAAAAGTTTTTTTTTAATTCTGTATTTTATTGATAAATGGACTCATTTTTTAAGCCAACATTACACTTTTACACTGACAGCAGCAATCGCAGGCGACTGACACACGGTTCCGTGGAACCCCTTACGATGTTTTTTGAATTTTACCCCTTTGATCTTGGAAAATCATCTTGATCTTTACTCCCGGTTCCCTCACCCCTAACTCCCGCTTCTTGACCCCCCCCCCCCTTTTACTCCCACTCCCCTCTTACTCCCGGGTTCCCGCCCTCCTGTCCACCGCCTCTATTATCTGGAAACCTAATGTCTTTTGACGGGTGCGGGACAAGTCAGCCTGGTCTACAAAAAAAACAATTAACTCTATGAAGACAACTCGGACCACCAATGAATCAACTCGGACCGTATATAAAGTCAACTTGGATCGTCTAAAAGTCTACTCGGACCCATCTTCGCTAGCCAAGGGTTACGATCCACTTTCCTCCTCTCCAGGAGGGAAGTGGATCGTAACCCTTGGCTAGCGAAGATAGAGGAGGAAAGTGGATCGTAACCCTTGGCTAGCGAAGATGACTCGAACCATCTATAACGCCAACTAAGACTAAGTATAGAATAAGAGTTTTGACGAAATAAATGATTTAATGTGACTGAAGAGAAGTAGTCTCTAATAAAATTTTGACGTCGATTTTGAGTATATATAAATGACGAAAACGACAACTGGGGCGTTTACAATTAAATGACGCTCCTTAGATTTTTTTTATAAATTTCTGTTGTTTGAAAGCTGTATGAGTAAATAACGTTTGAAATATTTTGGTAGATTCTTTTTAGAATAATTTACATTTTATTGCTTATTGATTTAATTTAATTACCATTACTCATAAGTTTATTCAATGAATTAATGAAGATTTTATTCAATATATACAATCACCGTGATGAAGTAGAAATAAGAATCTACATTAAACGATACTTTTATGTAAAATATAACATGTTATCATATAAAAGCACAAACTCTATGTTTATACTTTGTTGGAGTTCATTTGGCATTATAGACGGTTCGAGTTGACTTTAAGAAAATAAATAAAGAATTCAACAAATAAGTAAACAAATTCAACCTAGGCTTCTTTTTTTTGTTGTTGCTTCACGGCTTGTATTTCCTATCATGATTTCCTTCATAGAGGATTGCTGCTCACAAGGAAGCTATTAAACCAAGAGTTCCAAATGGTGAAGTTGAAATCATCCCTTCGTAAATATTACGGACGCCATCACGAGTTGGCCAGTTGACCGTTATGGAATAACCGTTTCACAGATGATATCGGATATGTTCCTTATGTCGTAACTACAATATCCTTCCCTTTCACGAATGTGACCTACCGAATTAGACTATTTACCGGATTTGTAATCACATAAGCAACACGACGGGTGCCACATGTGGAGCAGGATCAGCTTACCCTTCCGGAGCACCTGAGATCACCCCCAGTTTTTGGTGGGGTTCGTATTGCTTAGTCTTTAGTTTTCTATGTTGTGTCATCTGTACTATTATTTTTCTGTTTGTCTTTTTATTTTTGGCCATGGCGTTGTCAGTTTGTTTTCGATCTATGAGTTTGACTGTCCCCCTGGTATCTTTCGTCCCTCTTCAAACATGCAAAAGTAGAGAGCTTTTTTTCCAAAAACTAAACTAAATGCAGAAACATTACTTCAAGATTGTTTTTTTGCTAAAGTTGAACTATGATCAATATAGAATGTAGAAGTTGCAATGCCAGAACCATTTTGTCACATAATGTCCTAACTATGAAAAATATTTTGCCAATAAATTAGTATCGTGATATGATCTTATATTACTTGGATACCTAGCTCGTAGCGAACTGATATTTTTTTTCTTCGAGTAATGTAATTGTTCATATCTTAATATAAATTGTAAAATCTGAAATGGGACAACAATTTGGCAGTTTTCTCAAAATTTCATTAATAGAAAGAGGCGTTAAAGCCGAAATCAAAATTCGGTTCGTATCCAACCCGTTACCCTGACTAATATCTGTCGAGTCAACGGTTATCTGACTTTATTTATAAATTATTTAGCCTGGCATCCTGAATCTAATACTTCGTCGGTCTACTGTCGAGCAGTGAGCCAGGATCCCAGGCTATAAATTATTATCTTTCGGAATCAATAGGCAATGAAAGTGACATAAATATAACTTGAAAAAAGGGAAGACATTCTAATATTCCTAGAGAGCAGAGATTATGTCTTAAATCATGATAACATATTAAAGGACGAAACACATTTTGTTATTAATTTGTGAACAAAATAGGGAAGTGAGAAAACTTGTTAAGTAATCTTTGGAAAGAAACATTTCTGTTCAAGATTTATCTGCTGAAGAAAGTGTGATTTTTATGCACAATCCATCAACTCTATACACATAAATAAAAAAAAAACCTCATAAGAACTGAAGACAGGGGACTCTGGACTATTTACTGTAATCAAACTGTTACATGATAGTGCACTATATATATTGAATATTTTCAGTTATATTATATACTAAGTCTCAGTTATGTCTTACTTGTCATAAACTTAAAATGTTTAAAGTTTATATGGGAATAAACATCTGAATTTAAATTTAAATAAATTATTTGCCTGATTATTTTCTTCCGTCCGTTATGGTGAATAAAATGATATCAGAGCTATCTTACTGATGATATGCTTAAAACTTTTCATTTTTTAAAAATAGAAATTAGTACTATGAAAATTACAAGTTGTATGAGTAAACTACAATGGTTTGTCAAACAAATATGGGCATGATTGTTGTTTTTGTTTTTTGTTTTGTTTTTGTTTTTTTGTGTATGTGTTTGTTTTGATGTTGATTTTGATTTCGTATTTGATTTTGTTTTTGATTTTGTTTTTGTTTTGTTTTTGTTTTTGTTTTTGTTTTTGTTTTTGTTTTTGTTTTTGTTCTGTTTTTGTTTTGTTTTTTCTATGTTTTGATTGTGTTATGTTGCTGTTGTGTGATTTTGTTTTGTTTTCCGCAAATCTGACAAAAATGAACTCCGTCACAAGTTCAAAATTTAGAACCGCCTTACCGGAAGTTTACTTTCAACATGGCGACTTTTGGTCGAATTTCCAGCACGTGTGTTACGAAACAGGCAAAATTGCGTATTTGTATGACAATATCTAGACATTTGAGTGCTGGAGTTCATAGAACAGTTACTCTTCAACCTGTAGCAACGACATGTATATGTAAAAACTCAATTCATACAAATACTGATTACAGAAACGAGGTCAAAGGACAGTTGCATCATACTTGTCTGCCTTTGCAAAAATCCCAAGTTGCAATTAGTAGAAACTTCTCTTCTCTTTATTCTCTTGGCAATAGATTTAACAGTAGTGCCTTTACTGGAAATGATCCTTTCTCAACATTTAATATTTCAAAAAGATTTTGTAGCAGTAACAGTAGCAGTAGTGATGGTGAAGATGGAGCCAGTAGCAGTGGAGGAGAGCAAGAGGATGGATCAGCTGATACTGCACCGGAAGAAAAAACAACATCTGCAACTAATACATTATTAGCTCCTATTACAGTCCCAGATTATTTTCCAAACCTACCTGTCTTGACGATTAACCGTAACATTGTTTTCCCAGGATTTAGAAAATTAATAACTGTTAGTACACATGCATTTGATATTTTCATGCAATTCATATACTTTAATTTTTTTCTTCTCCATCTACCATGTTTAATTTGTCCTTGACAGAAGGATTATTTTGCTGTACATCGTACTTAATGAAATATGCATCTCAAGATTGTGTTTCCTGTAGGATGTTTTGGCGTGGTATCAAGGTTGGGCGGTAAATACCACCCCCGGTATTTACCAGTGGTATTTACCGGTATTTACCGCCCCGGTCAATACTCCTCAAGTGGTCAATACTGGCAAATACTGGACAATTGAAATTTTCATGGTTCTTTTGACAGATTTTACTATCAATAGTAGTTAAATCTTAGTTGATAGGGGAAATTATTTTAACTTTTTATAAAAAGGATTGATATTGGTATGTTTTATCAACTATTAGAATGAATGATGACTTATTCAGTTCTTATGGGTAATGATATAACATAGTTTAGGTATGGATATAAAATTGCTATATCAGTTATTTCAACAGGTATAAAATATGGTAAAAGGACAGAAAGTAACAGGACAAAAAGTCACAGGACATAAAGTCACAAATTGGATAGGACAAAAAGTCACAGGACAAAAAGTCACAAATAATTTGTAGACAATTCTTTGAATATATAAGAGAAAGATCTTCAAATAATTTCTTTTTTTACATTTATTCATTTTTAAGTTTAGGAAATTGTTCATAAGCCTTGATAAATGAAAAATTATTAAATTTCAATCATGCAAATGATATATTTCTTAGCACCATGAAGCCATTTAAGTGCCAAACCACTTTGACATTTTGTTATCATAACAATTATTTGATCATCATTGATATTTATTGAATAAATTTTAATTACAAAGTTGCTTCATATATTATAGTTCAAGAAAAAATCAAAAATTTATTTTTTAAATTAGTGTTTTCTTGTTAAGAGAAAAATAATCTCAAAACTGAATTGTGACTTTTTGTCCTGTGACTTTTCGTCCGTGACTTTTTGTCTGTGACTTTTTGTCCTGTGACTTTCTGTCCTACATTCTAAAATATATATTTTTTTTTCTTGAAAAGGTTTGATTTTAACAGGTAAATAGAATAACAGGTGACTAGATTATCAGGGCATTACCTATTATATGGCAAGCAGGTGTCAAAAGTTTATTCAATATTACAACTGTCCCCTAATAAATGTTGACATAACAGGAAAAAAGTCATAAAAGTTATTTTTGAAGACTGTTTAAAACAATTATTTTATTCCTGACTATTCAACTGCATGATAAATATCTTCTAAAACTAAATACAGAAAATGGAAGGATCTATACTTTGGCTGGTGCTTTTTCTTTTTCTTTAATTTTATTCTAAAAATCACTGTCCACGATGTGTTCATGTAAAATTTCAATTTATATAAGAAAAGATAACATTAAAAAAGTCTAATTTTGACTTGAAAACTTTCATATTTTCACGACTAAGAGTTATTGAATGTAGGGCTAAATATCACAGGACAGAAAGTCACAATGCAATTTTGAAAGAACTGTTTCTTTGATTAAGAAAAGACTAATTTTCAAGACATTGTTTTATTACATTTGATGAAATTACTGTTAAGAAAACAAGCTGCCATAGTCTTTTTCTTGACTGGCTTCATGGTACCAAGAAATATCCTTTGTAGGATTAATATTTAATAAATCTTCATTTAACCATGTTCATTATCAATCTCATAAACATTACAATGAATTCATTTCAAGGATTTTCCCTTACATATTCAAAAACTTGTTAACTAATTAATTGTGAGTTTTTGTCCTTTACAATGTAGTAAATAAATGACTTTCTGTCCTTTACAATGTAGTAAATAAGTGACTTTCTGTCCTTTACAATGTAGTAAATAAGTGACTTTCTGTCCTGTGAATATATTTGTCCATTTACCCTGTAGTTGACCAGGTAGGGACTGTATTTAATAGTAATATCTTATCAAAATTTCAATTGACCAGTATTTGCCAGTATTGACCAGTATTTGCCAGTATTTCCTGGTATTTACCGGTATTTACCGCCAGCCTGGTCAATACTAGTATTGACCGCTTTTTTGCCAACCTTGCGTGGTATGGCGCCCGTCATGCTTTCCTGACGCCCTGCCCTTTTTAGGAAAAACATTTGGCGCATGCCCCTTTTCCGTTGTATTTTAGATCGCCCCACCGTAATTTAATATCGATTCTGCAATTCATCTTTTAGCAAGACCATTTCGAGTTATTTCCCTTGGAACAAAAATCAATATTTTAATCATTTAATCGCTGACATTTTATTGAATTTCGAAATTCGTAATGTTTGAACAGTTTTGAAGCGACAGAGTACAAATACAATTAATGATTGAATCTTATAGGGACAACATCGATTTGTACCTCTACGAATTTAAAATGTAGACAATTTAAAAGGGAACCAGGTGATCGTTTGAGATATAATTTTATGATATTTTTTCAATTGCACAGTATTGCACAATAGCAAGAAATCTTCAATTGCACAGTATTGCGCAATAGCAAGAAATATCCAATAGCACAATATTGCGCAATAGCAAGAAATTGTCAATTGTACAGTATTGCGCAATAGCAAGAAATATTTAATTGCACAGTATTGTGCAAAAGAAGATACTTCGTATAAATTGCTTATTTCTTGACCAATTTCAATGGGGTTTTATTCTTGAATTCTTGGGTTTCTTTAATATGCTGAATCTAACCGTGTATTTAGTTTTTGGATTTTGGGCCCCGTTTTTAAATTGGTCCACATTGAGGTCCAAAGGGTCCAAAATTAAACTTTGTTTGATTTCATCAAAAATTGAATTATTGGGGTTCTTTGATATGCCGAATCTAACCGTGTATTTAGATTCTTAATTTTGGGTTCCGTTTTCAAATTGGTCTACATTAAGGTCCAAAGGGTCCAAAATTAAACTGAGTTTGATTTTAACAAAAATTGAATTCTTAGGGTTCTTTGATATGCTGAATCTAAACATGTATTTAGATTTTTGATTATGGGCCCAGTTTTCAAGTTGGTCCAAATCGGGGTCCAAAATTAAACTTTGTTTGATTTCAACAAAAATTGAATATATGGGGTTCTTTGATATGCTGAATCTAACCATGTATTTAGATTTTTGATTTTTTGGCCCCATTATCAACTTTGTCCACATTGAGGTCAAAAGGGTCCAAAATTAAACTTTGTTTGATTTCATCAAAAATTGAATTCTTGGGGTTCTTTGATATGCTGAATCTAACCATGTATTTAGATTTGGATTTTGGACCATAATAGGTGAATGTCCAATTTAAAATTTTTAAGTTCTTAGACCACATTCATTCTGTGTCAGAAACCTATGCTGTGTCAAATATTTAATCACAATCCAAATGCAAAGCTGTATCAAGCTTGAATGTTGTGTCCATACTTGCCCCAACTGTTCAGGGTTCGACCTCTGCGGTCGTATCAAGCTGCGCCCTGCGGAGCATTTTATTTAGTTTAAAGTTAAAAATTTTGATTGACTGGTCATACACATTTTCCAGTTTGGAAAAGTAAACACAACTGCAATAAAATCCATTATATGACCTTAGATCTGATATTGCTTTTATCTATACCTCCAGTTAGCCAATTTTCGAAATTGTTTGTGTCGGTAATGTAGTATTTTCTTGGTTTTACACATTACTAGTTGACAATATTCAGTATTAAGCTAGCGGTTAAAAAAAAAACATCCTGTCTAGAACAATAGTCGAGAAAATGTAATTTGCCCTATTTTCAGTGAAGCTACAACCAAAATTGAAATACCCCGGCGGGTAAACATGGTAGACATGGTAGATGTCCATAAAAGTCTACTGGCCCGATGTAAAATTAAGAGCAACCGCTTATTTAGAATCCTGTCTCAGGCGACCAGTCTTTGCCCATACTCCTCGTGTTTAGGGTAGAAACTGCAATTAAATTAACAGGTCTCTAGTTTCACCAGGATCCAAACCCATAACTCCCAGCATTTGATTTGAGCATGATGTAGCGAGACCAAGGAGTCTATATATGAAAGTAAGACAATGACTAGAAAACTGAAAAAAGTTTCTCAGCAGTAACTGATCACATACCAATGATTGAAAGTCAGATAACTAATATAAAAAAAGAAGAGTGGTATGTTTGCCAATGAGACAACTTTCCACCAGAGACCAAATTACATAGAAGAAAGAAACTACATTGGAGCCTCTTATGGTTACAATAAAATTTAAGGAACAGGTAAGAAAACTTATATAAAAAGTGCAGGCCAAGACATTATTTGTGTTAAAAATATTTAGCTTCTACATTATTTGTGTTTTAGGTGACAGATAAAGATTTGATAAGTCTTTTAGTACGGAAGATGGAGTTGCGACAGCCATATGCCGGTGTGTTTTTGAAAAAAGATGAAAGGTATAACGAAGAAATATTCACCTTACATTTCAGGAAGTCTTTTATCAAAATCTTAATAAGATCGTTCATTTCATTTTGGCCAATAAAAGCAATACATTTGTATTTGCTATTGCCATCACATGTCATCTATTGTCAATCAGTAGATAAAAATTTGTTTTATTGTGAACCATTCAACAAATATTCAAATTCTGATGTAAAGGCCCTTTTTCGGAATTATGTTCTGTGGCTTGCATAATATACAACAAGGACATTGGAGCCTCTTATTTTTTTTATTACTCTAGTCCTTATATTTACCAACTGTCATTTTAGATGACTTCAATCAAAAATAAATAAAGCAGATCAAGCCAAATATGGAAGAAATACAATGTACTCTTAATCATGCTAATGGATTATCTTTTGATAAACAGATTTGTTTTCTGCTCTTTGGTCGGGTTGTTGTATCTTAGACACATTCCCCATTTCCATTCGCAATTTTATGTTGACTTTGTAGTTATTTAATATCCTTGCTCTGTCTCATAATTGAATATGCTTTAGAAGGCGAAAACAAATGTGTCAGAAATGATGAATAGGAAGTTTCCTATCAGAAATATAATTGTGATCATGTCTGAAATTGAATATAGCTGCCACGACTCCAGACTGGTTGAAAAATATCAGTCATAAACAAAGTTTTATGAAGTGAGAAACAGAATTAGTGAAGTTAACAACTTTCATTGAAGACTATTTTGACTATATTAAGTATATAAACCTCTTGCTCAATTTCTTCTAAATGGAGTTCCAAAAAGGAGGTTTACTGTATATAAGCACCTCATAAGAGAGCAAATACCATTTATACATGTTTGTTTCACTTGCATTATTTGGTTAAAGGTACAGACCATATAGAGAATTAACAGTAAAACCTTCTTTTTGAAATCTAGTAACTGGTCAAAGCCAAACTTGCCTGATTGATCTCTGTGTCTTTCATGAGATAAATTTTGATAAATGATCAACATACTTTTGCATCAGACTTTTTGGAGCCTCTAGTTTATTTTGGTATAGCATTCCAACAATATTTTAATGGTCATGTGTAGGAGAGTCATTTTTTATGATTTTATTGTTTTTATGCCCCCGCCGAAGCGGAGGGGGCATTAAGTTTTACCCTTGTCCGTCCGTACGTATGTACGTTCTTAAGTTTGCCTCAACCAAATGTTATCAAATTTATACACAATGTTTAATACCAAAAAACAAAGATCAAGTTTGAATTTTGGGGGCATCACTTTAACCGTTCTAGTGTTATGCCCCTTTATAAATGGAAAAATTGCAAAATTTTTCATTTCCGTTTTCTTACTTAAGTTTGCCTCATCCAAATGTTATGAAACTTATACACAATGCTTATTACCACAATACACAGATCAAGTTTTAATTTTTGGGGCGTCACTTTTACTGTTCTAGAGTTATGCCCCTTTACAAATGGAAAAATTGCTAATTTTTTCAATTTTTTCCAAAAATATCAATGTCATTATTCAAGTAATTTTTAAAATTGGAGTTATCTTCCTTTGTTCATGATTATAGTTAAATCAACTACAATCAATGCTTTATACAATGCAATGTTTAATTTTGCCTTCCACTAATAAAACACAGATCAAGTTTAATTTGGGTAGTGTCAGTTTAACCATTATTGATTTATGCCCCTTTATAAATCGAAAAATTGCAAAATTTTTAGTTTCCATTCAGTAACTTAAGTTTGCCCTAACCAAACATTATGAAACCTATACACAATACTCATTACCACAAAACTAAGATCAAGTACAAATATTGTTTCCGTTCTCTAACTTTAGTTTGCCTCAACCAAATGTTATGAAACTTATACACAATGCTTATTACTACATAATACAGTTTAAGTACGAAATTCGGTGGCGTCACTTTTACCGTTCTTCAGTTATGTCCCTTTATAACTATATGATAAGCAAGCGGAGGCATCATCTGTGTCCACATGTGGACACTATCCACATTTTTTTTTTTTATTTTACAGTAATAATGCAGAGGTTGTGGAAAGTTTAAGTGATGTTTATAATGTTGGGGTATTTGTGAAGATTCTTTCCATGCAAGTACTGGAAGCTGCAGATAAAAAAATGATAATGGAAGTACAGGCTTACAGGAGGTAAGATCGAATTAGAATGTAAGTTAGTTTAAAAAGTTACTGAAAATACTGTATACATGTATCATGTTTTATGGTGTCACTGTGTGCTCTAATTTCATTTGGTGGCAGCAGTTAAAAAAAAGTGAAATGTTAACCCTGTGTTATTTCTTTGCATATTCCAGATTTATTGCTATTTAAGAGTTTCAAATATTATACTGTTTATTATTTCACCCTAAAAGATAAATAAAAAAAGATATAATCAATCTGCCGTGTTGATGGACCAAATCTGCGTACTTTAATCAACATTAAGCATGTTTAGCATTAATTTCTGAATTTTAACAGTATATGAATAATCATATTCCTAAGCAAATTAACAGTTAATTGTTTGATCAAGGGTAGGTTTGATTCATGATTGATTATTTTATGCACAGGTTTTTGCATTACAAACTATGTCATGTACATGTATGTATGATTTACAAATTTAAGATTTAATTTCACACAATTGATACTATTTCCTTGTTTTACAGAATTATGATTAAGTCTGTGTTAACTGAAGATCAGAAATCAGGTAATTATGACAATATTCTTTAAGGTACAAAGAAGAAAAAAAGAAAAGCTAGTTCTTGAGCAGTGTCAGTTTCAAGATGCAAAAAGCATACCATATTGAATAATGGGAATTGAGTACATATTGAACATCACATTTCAGTTATCTCCTTTGTACAGTCCCAATTTTTGTCTGAAGCTTTATATGGTAAAGTAGAACTTTTTGGAAAAGTATAATACATGTACATCATAATTTAGTTTTAAACTACATGTATTATGAAATATTTTAATTTAACTAAGTTCATAAACTTTTGAAGATGATGAAGCAAAAAAGAAAGGTAAAAGAAAAAATCGAAGGAGAAACAATGTCCTTGATGCATTGCTTGATAATCCCAAGGATGATACAGCTCCAATACTGCCAATTGAAGCATCTGATTTAGATGAGAATGGTAATCCTGAACTGATCACACCCACTCCCCCTCCATTGTCTAATGATTTACTGGAAGGTATAGTGGTAACACCTCCACAGATGCCAAAAGTTTTGATGGTGGAAACAGAAAATATAAAAGATTTACCTTTAACTAGCGATACAAAAATAAAGGTTTGTGCTTATTTCTGTTAAAGAATGTATTTTGTTGGAATTTCTTCTAACTTTTGAAGAATTCATTTTTTTGTGTTGCTGAATACTTTTTAGATGAGTTTTACATATAGCAGGTAAGCTATTTTGAGTGACATGCTTCACAGTCTACTTTTCAATATAGAGTGCATATAATTCCCCATCCCATGAAACATTTCCATAGTGCAAGTTTAGAATTTAAAAAGTTTTGTCACTGTATTAAATGATATGACTTGTCTCCACATTATTTTAAGATCTTTTACTGACACATTTATAAAGATATCAGGGATTCAATATCCATCATTTTTTTTCCTGCATTGTGACTTTCAAGATAGATCTTTTTTTAAAAGCATTTGAAATATTGTAGATGCAATGGATTGATTTTAGATTGTGTGAATTCAAGTTAGTCATACATGTATATATATTATTTCTCATTATTTCAGGCCCTTACTGCAGAAATTGTTAAAACTATTCAAGAAATACTTATGATGAATCATTTATATAGGTATGTGTTATTACTATTTTACTTTGTTTTTTTATATATTATAATGTGGAAAACATCTGTGAGATAGCTTGCAATATGAGTAACTATCTGTGTCTAAATTTGATGGCATTAGAATATTGAGGTAGTATAGGAAAAGAAAAGTTATGGTGACAATCTTTAATCTCTGATGAACCGTATCGATTTTTACTGAAATAAAAGAACACTTTTGAAGAATTAAGTTTTTGATGAGAGGTTATCTTGACTTAGTTTTCTTTTAGGTTGAACTGTATATGTAACTGTTTTATTATGCAACAAGGAAACGAAAATGGTGACTCCATTTTTTTCCCTCTGAAAGTTATCTTTTCCTGTTGTATTTAAAAATTCTATTTTATGTTTTTTTTCTAAGGTAATCATTGCCAAATATTGAATTTTTAGATCCAATGATTTGAAAACAAGTCCTGAAATATTTACGTACTTCATTATTATGATTTGGACATACAACAAAAAATGGCATGATATGAAATATATTCTGGCAAAGTCTAAAAAATTCTATCATTGTTGATAGTCTCGTGCTACCTTGATGAAAATTCAAAGGGAAAAATTTGAAGAATGACATGGTGTCAAAATGAGAATGAATAGGCTGTGTAATGAATTGTGTGTGATTTTCCTGGATTTAATCATACATAAAATTGAAACCACTGTCAGTTTTTGAAAATATGAGTATAAAACTTTTCACTGTTTGATGATAAAGGAAGAAAGTCACAGGGTTTAAACAGCTGTATATTTTTCTTTTTCAGAGATCAGTTACTATCAATTTTAGATAAAGGTTCAGTTGCAGGTGATCCTGTGTTTATGTGTGATCTAGGTAAGATACCAAGTAACTATCTGTATTAGATAAAGACTTTTTTGTTGGTCATCTGTTTTTTCATGTGATCTATGTACAGGACTGAATAAACTCTGTGGTTTTCAATTTTAAAATGAATAAGTTATCTGGTTTTCTGCACATTTTAGCTTGTTTGCTGCACTCACATGCCAAAAGCTTCACATCCTGGCTTGTGACTAATATTTTACAATGTCTATACACCGAAAATCTGATAATCAGTTTATCATGCTTGGTCTGGTTTTTATATCCTCCATTAGACAGTATTAGGCTTGATAACTTTTCATCTTGAGTTGTAATATCAATGATAACATCTCCTGAAACATTATGATGTCACCGTCATTGATTAGTTCTGCTCATGTCTCAAAGCTGTGATGAGAGAATTAAGAAGCAACTGACCAGGTGGATAATAGGGCATGGAGGTAGGATAAGAACAGGTTGATATTTGCGAAGGGAGGTAGGATAAGAACAAGTAAACAGATGTATCCTACGGTGTATTTCTGTAGTCCAATGTTTAGGAAGTCAGAGAAAACAAAAACATTTTCACGCTGCTAATTTATTTAAAAATATCTTTTTGAAAAAATCTACAAATACAATTGTGTTTTTTTTTATATTTAGTTAACAATTGTTCTTTTAAGACTTTATTATTGTGCCTTTTAATCTGTGTAATTTTAATTTTAGCTGCTCAGCTACTTAATTCAGTTGAAGCAAAAGATCAACAGAAAGTTCTTGAGGAAACAGATGTAAGTCGATTTATATTTTTCACATTTTTATACGACCGCAAAAAAATTTTGCGGTCGTATATTGGTATGAAGTTGGCGTCGTTGTTGTCGTCGTCGTCATTGTCATCGTCATCCGAAGACACATTGGTTTTCGCACTCTAACTTTAGTTTTAGTGAATGGATCTCTATGAAATTTTACCATAAGGTTCAATACCACAAAAGGAAGGTTGGGATTGATTTTGGGGGGTTATGGTACCAACAGTTAAGGAATTAGGGGCCTAAAAGGGGCCAAAAATAAGCATTTTTGTAACTTCCAGACATAATTTGTGTGTAAGTGTATGGATTTCTCTGACATTGTACCACAAGGTTCCATATCATAAAGGGAAGGCTGGGATTGATTTTGGAGGTAATTGCCTCAAAATTTTAGGAATTAGGGGGCAAAAAACAAGCATTTTTCTAGTTTCAGGACAATAACTTGTGTGTAAGTGTATGGATCTTTATGAAATTGTACTAACAGGTTCCATATCACAAAGGGAAAGCTGGGTTTGAGTTTGGGGGTAATTGCCCTAAATGTTTAGGAATTTGGGGCCAAAAAAACAAGCATTTTTCTAGTTTCCAGACAATAACTTGTGTTCAAGTGTATGGATCTCTCTGAAATTGTACTGCAAGGTACCATACCACAAAGGGAAGGCTGGGATTGAGTTTGGGGGTGATGAATCATAAGGGGTTCAAAAAATTGGGGCGGGGGAGGATTTTTTTTCCCTTTTTTTCCTTTTTTTTTCTTTAAAATTTTCCATTTTAAATTGGTTATTTCTGATTTATATATAAAAGCAAATAATAATGATATGGTTTGAATAGGTAAATTAAAATTTTTTAAGTTCTTAGACCACATTCATTCTGTGTCAGAAACCTATGCTGTGTCAAATATTTAATCACAATCCAAATTCAGAGCTGTATCAAGCTTGAATGTTGTGTCCATACTTGCCCCAACTGTTCAGGTTCGACCTCTGCGGTCGTATCAAGCTGCGCCCAGCGGAGCATTTTATTGTTTTTTAGTTTCATATGTATGAAAATGAATTTTAAGCAGATATGAATATAAGAAGATGTTTGGCACATATCTTAATGAGACAGCAATACAAATATCTATAGGTTAATTAGACATTTATTAAAAATAATTAAGGATTTCAGATTTTTTTTAACAATATTCTACATCATATAATCCAGTAGATTAATATTGTGCCTTGATCAAGTAATTTTCATCATTTCAGATCTGAAAGAAAATGTAATGTTCTTAATTTTTATAAGATAGTAAGAGTAAACACCTCTAATATTGATGATGTGTTATTTTTTTTAGATATCAAAAAGATTATATCTTACATATGAACTACTTAAAATAGAATATGATGTTTGTAAACTACAGAGAAAAATAGTTAAAGAGGTAAGATGATTGAAAGAAGTGTATAAACTCAGAACTTTAAATAACTGAAATGAAACATGAGTCTTTAAACAGAAATGTTGAGTTTTACAACAACACTTTATTACCTAATATGTGGGTCCTAGTAGGCATTATTTAAGTGTCTTTTAATAACAAGAAAGTACCATTTGATATATAAATACAATTGGTTAATTTGATTATTGCTAAAATTTACCAGTAACAGTGAATTAACTATAACATGATTTTTCTTAAAGATTTCATGGGAAACATATCTGAAATTTTAAAGCATCTGTTTTTTCTTGTTCATAATAATTATATAACCTTTCATGTATGGTAATCTAAAGAAAAAAAGGTGCAACTGTAAAATTCTGAAATTCTGGCAAAATTTGTGACTGGAAAAGTTTTGAAAAAAATAACAAAAATATAATTTAAATTTTGATAACATTATTTATATGCATTATTTTCTAAAATTGCAAAAATTGATATCACTTTTTTGTCCATTTCTACCTAAAACTTGTACTGGAAGAATGATTCTTACTTTGGACCATTTTTAAATCAAATGTTGATAGTTATTGTTTGATTGATGTATTTCAAGATAAAAAATTAAACCTTTTATAAATCATGCTAAAATGAACTTACATTTTCCTCATTTTATAATGTAGGTTGAAGAGAAAGTCCAGAAACAACACAGAGAATATATTTTAAGAGAACAATTAAAGGTTATAAAAAGAGACTTAGGTATTGAGAAAGAAGATAAAGATGCTCTGGAAGAAAAGTTTAAAGAAAGAATAAAGGTATGCAACTAACACTGCAATAAATAAATATTGACACTTTTGTAACAGTACCTAAGTATAGAACATAATTGAAACTTTCTACTATATGTCACATGACCCATTGAAAGATTTTTTTCCTGAAATTTCTGTTCCAACAAGAAATTGGGCCAAATAAATACTGTGCCATCAATTTTCGTTTAACCTGTTTATAAACATAAGAAGATGTGGTATGATTGCCAATGAGACAACTCTTCACAAGAGACCAAATGACACAGAAATTAACAACTATAGGTCAGGGCTTCCAAAATTATTTTTAGCCAGCCGGACATTTTATATATTATCACGATTTTAATCCCTTAAGACTAAATAAACAAAAGGCAATTATGGTAATCAGTTGCCGAGTTGGCCATCCCAATGATTGACATTAAAAAAAACGATATTAAACTTTCTTTGATTCAAATTCAAAGTTCTGACGTAAACTGTTAAATTGGCAGTGCATCATTCGAAGTGTGCAACATCAGTGTACTTATATCTGCCTTAGACTCTTTATTTGTGCAAAATAACGTTGTCAAAAACTTTACTTTCGTTTTTATACCGGATGTTATTTTAACAATGGTAAAACATGGACCAGAGACGGATACGTTAATTCCGTGTACGTTTGCAAAACGTGAATGAGTTGAAGTAGCTCTTTCTACGTTATTTCTTCAAGAAAATATTCGAAATTAACGTGAGATAAAGGTATCAATGACAATTTAAGCATTTTTGAAGAAATTAGGATGCATAATTAAATTTCACACCTGCGCACATGCGCACACATGTACTAGTTCAAACAGAGACATGTCTCTAGGTTCAAACAACGTGGTTGTGACGATTTTTCATTTTCAATTTTTTAATATTTTCATCAAATCATATTTGTAAACGTATTTCTGATAATTTAAATCTTTTTGACTAAATTAATTAGATGGAAACCGCTGAAATGTAAGAAAATAACTTAGAATAGACCGATCAATGTCTGGTTCAAAATAGTTTACCTGTCACCTGAACAGGTAAATTTCAGCTGTTTGACAACTAATTAGCCTTGATTAAAATGAGAAGGTATTAAAGTAGGGGTTGTTTTGATAGTACTTAATGATCATGTCACTTTTATGACCGGAAATGTTTGGCTGTTATTGAAACTTAAAGGCAAAACGTTGGGTCAAAAAGATCGCGAATTATGTTAAAATGACCGTCTCTTAAAGCCTTGAAAACTAAAAAGTAGATGACCGTTTCATGCTTTGCCCAGCCGGACGTTTACTGGACATTATACAAATGTCCGGCATATATGACCGTTTTGGAAGCCTTGCTATAGGTCACCTTAAGGCTTTCAACAATGAGTAAAACCCATACCGCATAGTCAGCTATAAAAGGCCCTGAAATGACATGTGTAAGACATTTCAAACGAGAAAACTAATGGCCTTATTTATGTACAAAATAACGAACAGAAAACAAATATGATATACAGTAGTGTTTCCCCCAAGCATGTTTAGCATGGATAGACACCATGCCCTATATAAATAACGCCATGCCCTTTTTTTGTCTTAATAAATGACGCCAATCCATTTTTTCACTTCTTTGGGTGACGCCATTGTCTCAAAAAATGCCCTTTCTTCCTGTCTTCATGTTTCTGGCAAGTTTATGACACTCAGCTAATTAACATTTACAACAGGTGTTATAAGTTGTGATTACAGTTAATCCGCTTATCGCCATCGGATGGATCACTAATCAGTTAATTATTAATAAACCTCATAATTGACCACCATAATAATTTTCCTCAGTAAAATCAGTCAGTTGGCATTTTAATTTCAATATTTCTCAAGGCCAATGACCACAATTGAAGTTCGTTTGTCGTAGTTTCGTCATTTGAACAAAATTGTTTTCCCCCAGACAGTTCGCTACTTAATTTCAATATTTCTAAAACGTTCACAATTTGCAGTTCTTTTGTCATAGTTTCGTCACGAGTCAAACAAGTGCTTCTTTTACTGTTTACGATATACTGCGCATACGTGAAAGTATTCCTATGAATTTATAGACTCTAAAACGTAAAATACGAAACAAATTTAGTTTAAAATAAATTGGAGAGACAAATATAGTTCTTACTAAGCAAATCATATTAAAAAAAATTATAATTTACTGCCTTTTTTAAAAACAAACCAATCCGTAGATGAATCCGGATTCATTTTGAATTTATTATCTACTTGTCACTTCCCGTTTACATTTCATTTGTAAATCAAAGTAAACGTGATCAATTCTCGATTAATTTACAATTTACAGTTATTAGAATCGTTCCAATAAGAATTTGTACAAATCCTTGGTTCCAACTTTATAGAAATGAATTCTAAATATCGATCTAAACGTTTTATAAGGATAATGATTATGCAGTGTGATAGTCTTACAAATATCTACAAGTTCATTTATACTGTGAATCCTGGTTTAAAAAAAGAGGCCCAACTTTTGTTGATCAGAACTGTCCCCTGAAACTGATTGAAGTGACATTTTGAACTAGATTTTCAGATCTTATATCCTAATCTTCATATTTAAGTGCCACATCAGTCAAATCATGTTATTACTGCCTAGTAAATTTATGCATTAGTCCTTCAAAGTCTGACAAAGATGTATAGCTAGTAATATACATACATCTTTGGTCCCTTGCTGTTATCCGGAATAATGTTGATTTTCATCTTTATTTAAAGATGCATATACAATATTATTTTGAAACAATACACTTGCTATCTTGAGTTCTAATTCCATCAACAACTGCCAGTCCATACTTTACCAATGCAATATGACAATTTATTGCCTTTCATGTTTTCAGTATACTGTAGGTGCCCTTTTGTTAATTTTCAATACACTGTAGGTGCCCTTTTTATAAATTTTTGCACACTCTAGATGCCCTTTTTCTGTGATAGGGGAAACACTATACAGCAACAAACGACAAACACTGAATTACAGGCTCCTGACTTGGGACAGACACATACAGCATGTGGCGGGGTTAAACTAGTTTGCTGGCGCCAAACCCTCCCCCTAACCTGGATCTGTGGTGCAACGTCATAATACAAGAACAAACTATACAAAACGTTAAACGAAAAACAAATATAAGAAACAGCAATAAACGACAACCACTCAATTACAGGCTCCTGACTTGGGACAGGCACATATAGAATGTGGTGGGGTTAAACTAGTTTGAAGGCACCAACCCTCCCCCTAACCTGGGACAGTGGTGAAACAATACAACATAAATACAAACTATAAATATCAGTTGAAAAGAGCTTACCTCATCAGATGGATACAAAGCAGAAATGAATCTTAACAAAAACACAGAGTGAACGTGGCACGGTACTTATACATCCCCACAACAAAAAGACACTAAGTACAGATCTGAGAGTACTTGCAGTTACAAAGCCAATAACAATTAATAAAAAAAATCATGCATCTAAGACTCAAATATCAATCAGTGTGTGTCCACTTCAATGGCATTAAACCATCTCCTTTCATTTCAAGCATCACTTTTTATTTTCAACACATCAAATTGTTTTATTTTGATTGGAAAAAATGATACCAGCACAAACATACATGTACTTGTCTTAAAAACACAAGAGGAAGTAATTGATTTAAAATTTCGACAGTTTTTGCATCTTTAGAATTATGTACTCAATTTCTGAACTTGAAGATAATTCATTTGCTGTAAATTATTATCTTTTCAAAAATCACTATTAGATGTAAGTTGGACCTAAAAGATTATGACACTTGATAAACTATTTACTTTAAGTAATTTTTACTGAACTATAAGGATAATACAAATTCTGTATTTTCTTAGTGGAGGAGCATAATTATGTTATTATATATTGTAGGATTTAGTAGTTCCCAAACATGTGATGGAAGTCATTGATGAAGAAACTAATAAACTTAGTTTCCTGGATCAACATTCATCAGAATTCAAGTAAGATGTTCATAAGACATTAGTCTTGACAGATTTATAGTTTTGAATTTATCTTTTTTTTTTTGCTTTCAGCCTTCAAACTCTTAAATTTTAGAATCCACAAAAAACTGCCAGAAAAGTCTCATTTTGAGATCTTGGTATTTATATTTAGATATGAGCAACATCCTAACCAAAAAAGATATGTTGCTACTAGTCAAAATATGCTTTTTGTCGAGCCTTCAACTTTAGTCGAAAAAGCGAGACATAGCGATCCTACATTCCGTCGTCGTCGTCGGCAGCGTCCACAAATATTCACTCTGTGGTTAAAGTTTTTGAAATTTTAATAACTTTCTTAAACTATCCTGGATTTCTACCAAACTTGGACAGAAGCTTGTTTATGATCATAAGATAGTATCCAGAAGTAAATTTTGTAAAAATAAAATTCCATTTTTTCTGTATTTTACTTATAAATGGACTTAGTTTTTCTGCCGGGAAATATTACATTCACTCTGTGGTTAAAGTTTTTAAAATTTTAATAACTTTCTTAAACTGTCCTGGGTTTGTACCAAACTTGGACAGAAGCTTGTTTATGATCATAAGATAGTATCTAGAAGTAAATTTTGTAAAAAAATAAATACATTTTTTCTTATTTTACTTTTAAATGGACTTAGATTTTCTGCCAGGAAACAACACATTCACTCTGTGGTTAAAGTTTTTAAAATTTTAATAACTTTCTTATACTATTTTGGATTTGTACCAAACTTGGACAGAAGCTTGTTTATGATCAAAAGCTAGTATCTAGAAGGAAATTTTGTAAAAAAATAAATCCATTTTTTCCGTATTTTACTTTTAAATGGACTTAGATTTTCTGCCAGGAAACAACATATTCACTCTGTGGTTAAAGTTTTTAAAATTTTAATAACTTTCTTATACTATTTTGGATTTGTACCAAATATTGGACAGAAGCTTGTTTATGATCAAATGCTAGTATCTAGAAGGAAATTTTGTTTTCTTCCAGTTAACATTACATTCAGTCTGCAGTTAAAGTTTTTAAACATTTATTAGATTCATAAACTATCCTGGATTTTTACCAAACTTGGACAGAAGCTTCTTACAATCAAAAGATAGTATCAAGAGGAATATTTTTATTGATTTACTTCCTCATTTTTGTTGAGCCTGCGATTAACAGTAAAAGTAGGCGAGACACTGGGTTCCGTGAAACCTTTACGAATTTTTTTAATTCCCTTCGCCTTGATTACACCTATTTTTCTTTTTTTATCCGATATATTTAAAATTTGTATAAAGGTTTCCAATCATCAAAACTCATATGAGTTTATAAATAGAAAAATTTTAAATCTCGGACCATTTTGGGGAGGGAGGTTGTCTCACTACCCCATATTAGTTCTTGTCGTAGGGAAAGCCCCTTAATTTTTATCAGATCTGCATGAAATTTGTATTAAGGTTTCTACTCATCCAAACCTTGGAGATCAATAATCAGAAAAATCTGAAATAGGGGGACCATTTCTTTTGGAGGGGGTTGGGGGGGGAGGGGAGGGGGGTGCTTGTAAAAATATCACACATTAATTACTGTTACCAGGATAGTGACCTCATTTTTAGCTTGCCTGGTTGTATTGGCCATTCAAGCTTTTGCCATAACTTTGTGCCCATCATTGTAGTCTTATCCTTTGATACAACTGGACCAATTTCAGCCTGTAAATATATTATATTTTTGACAGATGAATGATTCAGTCTTATAGGAGCCTCTTGTTTATCAGATCCTCTTGAAATTTGTTATTTTAAATACACTTTTGTCCTTATTAATTGTAGATGAAAATAAGATGTTAAAAACTTGCATTTTTATTTCAGTGTAACAAGAAATTATCTTGATTGGTTAACCAATTTACCCTGGGGTAAATATAGTGAAGAAAATTTGGAAATAGAACAAGCCAAAGAAGTGTTGGAGGAAGATCATTATGGAATGGAAGATGTTAAAAATAGAATTCTTGTGAGTAGGAAAAACAATGGATTTTGTTTGGTTAAAAGTATAAAAAGCAAGGTATATTTATTAAAAAGCTGACTATTTTCGTAAGAACCTTGTTTTGGGTTGTTGATACATGTTCTTTGTTTGAAAAAAATAACTGGATAAGTACTGTAAAATATCTATTTGATAATAGTGTGATATCATGAAAAGTTTCAAATTCTATTTTCAAAGTTGAAAAAACTATCATTGGTAGGTTATGTTTTTTCAATAATCTTAAGACAGTTTGTTAACATACTTTGATTTTTTTTCATGTGGGGGGTATGAAGTGATGCAGATGTTCATATGTCCAGTAGTCTGCACATCTGTCTGTTCTTTCTTCTGTCCCACTTTTGTAACTGCTACTGCTTCTGTATCACTTGACAGAATTTTGTGAAATATTCTCAGAATCTTAATTATAGAAGTACTTCAACTGTACTCAGTTATTGTGATTTTTGAAGAAAGGACAAAAATGATAGATTAATCTCATACTGCATATAACTTACTGCATACAGTTATATGTAACCCATATCAGAATGTGAGTTTTTATTATTGCCATACTCATCCAGTCACATTATTCGCATTAATAAAAACCTCTTAATAATGTCTGAATTAACAGTATTCAATTTTTCATATTGCTTGCAAGTATATGTCATTACTCTATATTTTTCTATTTTAAAGGAATTTATAGCAGTTAGCCAGTTAAAAAAATCAACACAAGGAAAAATATTATGTTTTTATGGTCCACCAGGTGTTGGTAAAACAAGTATAGCCAGATCTATTGCTAAAGCCTTAAATAGAGAGGTGAGTATTCTGGTTCTCCAACTATATATAAAACAAGTATAGCCAGATCTATTGCTAAAGCCTTAAATAGAGAGGTGAGTATTCTGGTTCTCCAACTATATATAAAACAAGTATAGCCAGATCTATTGCTAAAGCCTTAAATAGAGAGGTGAGTATTCTGGTTCTCCAACTATATATAAAACAAGTATAGCCAGATCTATTGCTAAAGGTGTAATACCACCATTGATTTTCCCCTATTAGTCTTTGTTAAATTTGCACTTTTCAAAAAATTGTGCAGAATTTATCTTTGTTTCAAATAAAGAAATACTTGGCATGAGTAAAGTTTTATCCTGTCCAGTACTATAGAAAAAATTTCACATAACATTTCATTGCATATAAGAAAATAACCATCACTGGAAGTTAACCAATCAAATTTTCCCCCTTTTTTAACCTGTGTACAAGCTTTAGTAACCATGTAACCTCAAGTTTCCAAAATATTCTATTGAAACCCCAAATAAAGAAATAATGGTGCTTTGAAATACCCAAGATATATGTTTATGACTCAGAAATGTTTTACTGCAATGAAATGTAGGATCAATTACCTACAACTGTCAAATTCAAGGGAATATTTTTTTTCGACCTATTTTCGTATGCAACCGGATGTGACGTACTATGATTTGATGGTATTACACCTAAAGAAGACTTTTTTGTTGAATAAACTGAATGTGACTTTTTTCCTTTGTAATACTGGTTATTTCAAGCATTCCTGTCAAGTTTTGTCATAATCAGTTCAATAGTTTGAGAAAAATCTAGTATAATGTAAGACGACATCTACAGCGATTCGAGCAAAATTTCTTCGAAAAATTCAAACCAAGCCGCATCATGATAGAATATAGTGTGGACCAATAAATGATCAAATATTTATCTCATCTGCCTACAAACAGTTGAATATGATACAAAAGATGACTTTAGGATGATAAATACTACTAATGGACCTCTTATTCTTCCTTATAAAGTCTCTTTTGGTCCATTTATACCTCTCATTTCCTCAAAATTTCTACTTTTTAAGCCAATAAATAAAAATTTTGGGGTAACTTTCACTCATTTATGATAGGAATGTTATTATAAATGATTAATTGAAGTATTCAAGTTGCTTGAACTATCCGTATAAAAGTTTACTGTCTCCAAGGAGGTTTCAATAAGTCCTTGCGTAAAACTTAAATTTACGCCGCGTTCCAGAGAGGGACATAAAAAACTTCTCTTTTGGTGAATAATTTGTTGTTACTGCTTTAAAAATAATTTCATTTACTTAAAACTATATATTTATTAAAGTATTTCTTAGGAAAAATTTTCTAGTATAGCAGAATATAAGAAATAAGGAGAAAAAGCTCCCCAAGACTCTTAAGTATGGCTTGTTCTGTCAACTAATATTCATGGTAAAGTCCTATTTCAAGGAAATTTTCTCATAAAATGTATTTTGGAGACTCAATCCACTCAGAATATTTCATTATTTGTAATATTTCACTTAAATAGCAAGAAATTTTAACACATGAGAGTACTCACAAGGTCAAAGGTGCATGTACAGCTTCCCATATTAGGTGTAATACCACCATTGATTTTCCCCTATTAGTCTTTGTTAAATTTGCACTTTTCAAAAAATTGTGCAGAATTTATCTTTGTTTCAAATAAAGAAATACTTGGCATGAGTAAAGTTTTATCCTGTCCAGTACTATAGAAAAAATTTCACATAACATTTCATTGCATATAAGAAAATAACCATCACTGGAAGTTAACCAATCAAATTTTCCCCCTTTTTTAACCTGTGTACAAGCTTTAGTAACCATGTAACCTCAAGTTTCCAAAATATTCTATTGAAACCCCAAATAAAGAAATAATGGTGCTTTGAAATACCCAAGATATATGTTTATGACTCAGAAATGTTTTACTGCAATGAAATGTAGGATCAATTACCTACAACTGTCAAATTCAAGGGAATATTTTTTTTCGACCTATTTTCGTATGCAACCGGATGTGACGTACTATGATTTGGTGGTATTACACCTAAAGCCTTAAATAGAGAGGTGAGTATTCTGGTTCTCCAACTATATAGAAAACAAGTATAGCCAGATCTATTGCTAAAGCCTTAAATAGAGAGGTGAGTATTCTGGTTCTCCAACTATATGGAAAACAAGTATAGCCAGATCTATTGCTAAAGCCTTAAATAGAGAGGTGAGTATTCTGGTTCTCCAACTATATGGAAAACAAGTATAGCCAGATCTATTGCTAAAGCCTTAAATAGAGAGGTGAGTATTCTGGTTCTCCAACTATATAGAAAACAAGTATAGCCAGATCTATTGCTAAAGCCTTAAATAGAGAGGTGAGTATTCTGGTTCTCCAACTTTATATAAAACAAGTATAGCCAATTCTATTGGTTAAGCCTTATATAGAGTGTAGAGCATTCTGGTCCTCCAATAATATATAAATTCATATACAAATAAGGAGATGTGATATAATTACCAATGAGACATCTATCCACCAAAGTCCAAATGACATGGATGTAAACAACTATAGGTCACAATACAGCCTTCAACAGTGAGCAAAACCCATAAACTATAGTCAGCTATAAAAGGCATCGACATTACAAACTGTGAAATATTTCAAAAGAGAAAACAAGAAGAAGTATATCCTTATCTATTGCTTTACCTTTAAACAGACAGAGGGGCCTTGGAGGCCGAGTGGTCTAAGTATTCAAACTACTGTATCACTAGCCAGTCAACACTGAGGTTGTGAGTTCGAATCCCGCACAGGGCAGGTGCACTCGACTCCAATCTTAATTGAATAGGATTGTCAGTTTTCCTACCGAAGGTTGTGGTTCTCTCGGGGCACTCTGGCTTCCTCCACTAATAAAAACCGACCGCCACGAAATAGCACAATAGTGTTGAAATTGGCGTTAAATACCAATCAATCAATTAATTAAACAGACAGGTACATAGTCTGGTTATCCAAGTTGAAAACATTTATAGCCATTTCAATTGCTAAAGGACTATATAATGAGACAAAAAATGTTGTTGTTAATTCATCAGATTACAAGAACATATCATATATTAAATAAACTGTTCTGTTCTGGGATAATGAATGATAACCATGAATGTGCTACATGTATGAATTTTGTTCAGTCTGAAAAGAAATGAAAGATTCATGTCAAGAAAGTTTAAGCAATATTTTGTAAAATAATTGGAGAGTCGATGTATATAAAAATGTATTAACAAAGTATTAGATAAATTTATACTCTTAAGTTTCTGTAAAACTTAGTCATTTTTATATCCTGCAGCATACTAATAATATAAATTTAGAATTGTAAACCAATAGCTTACTCATGGATAGAAAGTCATAAATGTTAAATGATTTTTTTTCAGTATTACAGATTTAGTGTTGGAGGTATGACTGATGTTGCTGAAATCAAAGGACATAGGTAATTTTCATGGTACAATGATAAAGAATTTCTAGTAGGGTCTTAAATTTGGAAAAGGCAATAGTATTAAACCTACAAGCATTTAAAAGTGATTTGTGACAAACAATTTTTTTGTGTGCATATATCAGGTATGCTGAAACTGAAATCCTTGTTGACAAGTTGGTAGATAAGTTTTAGTGGGACTATCATGCAAATAAAAAAGAAGCATAAAAGTGATTTGAATCTTTTTATCTTTCATTCATTTATCTATGTAAACTGATGTGTTACAAATGGGTAGAAATACTTATTAATAGACAAGAATGACCATTATTTTAAAATTTCTTTTGAAAATAAACAGATAGTCTGTTTTTAGACAAGAATGACTATTATTTTTAAAATTTCTGTTGAAAATAAACAGATAATCTGTTGTTTTTTTTTACGCCCGTTTACGGGACGTATTATGGTATACCTCTGTCCGTCCGTCCGTCTGTCCGTCGTCAACATGTCGGACATAAACTCAAAAATGCTTTAACCAATTTGCATAAAACTTTAGTGAATTGTTTATATCTATTGACGAGAGCTCCCTTTCGTTTTAATAAATTTTAGATTTTGCATTTCCGAGTTATGGGGTTTTATTCATTAAAAAAAGGGGGATTTTCCTGTTTTCTGACAATAACTCAAGAATGCTTTCACCAACTGGCAAGAAATTGAGGTAAATTGTTTATATCTATTGACATGAGCTCCCTTTCGATTTTTATAAATTTTAGATTTAACGTTTCCGAGTTGCAGGGTTTTATTCATAAAAAAAGGGGGATTTTCCAGTTTTCGGACAAAAACTCAAAAATGCTCAGCAGTTCTTATGAAACTTTGGTGAATTGTTTATATCTATTGATGTATTAAGCTCCCTCTGGAATTTTATAAATTTTACATTTTTAAAGATTGAGAGCATTCACCCAAAAAAAATGTGTATTTTGTAGCTAAATGTAAAATTTTCAAATATTGATTTAATTCTATTGTCGCAATACTTTATAATTTATACACAAATGAAGGAGTTAATATTTTGACCCTGTTTACAGGAGGACCTATGTTGGAGCGATGCCAGGTAAAATGATACAGTGTTTAAAGAAAACAAAGACTGAAAATCCACTTGTACTTATTGATGAGGTAAGTACTATTATGAGATGTATGTCTACTTGAAAGATCTACACAGTACCTTTTTATCAGTCAGGATTCTACTTCGTCAAAGTTATCTCCCCATTACGCCACCTAACTTTTTCTATCGTAAAAATAGAAGCCTTGTAGAGATGACACGCTGTCAATTTAGCTCTCGAAAACCGATAAATTTATCCACATAGCATCATTACGATCCTCATATGACAATAGTATTTTAAAAGACAAATGCATCTTCTAGCTATTAAGCATCATTTAATGTTCTTTTAGGCCTTTATTCATCTTTAAACTATTGTCTGATCGGTATTTTCGAAAATTCAAAAACACTAAAAAAAGTTCTAATTGAATATTTCATGGAAGGGCAGACTAAAAATTTTCAGAGGTTGAAGATTAATTACCCTAGATCATACACACAAAAAATGAAATTCATTTTTTTTGAAGTTATACGTTGTTAAGATCCTCTTTTAAAGTCTGTCGTCAAGTACTTTTAGTTAAAATTTGTTATTCAAACACACCCACTCTGTGTTTATGACTCATTAGAAAGGTATTTCACTTGACCCATATATTTCATTTTTCAGTACTGTGAGTTTTTAATGTTATTTTATCAACCTGTAGCCTAAATATTTAAAAATAAAAGAATCTGAATCGAGAAGATATATCAAATATTTTTGCTTGATACGTTTTCAATACAAAATAGTCGACTCAAACACACCTGAACATAAAAAAGTGTACTCGACTTTCTCTTTTTGATGAAATTATTGCCCATTTTTAGGATTTTTTTCCCAAAAACTGTCGCCTCGGGCAGAGATGCTAATTAATGCTTTAAAAAGATCAATCTTTTATCTTTCTGTGGAATTTTTTTCGGCCCAATTTCTGTGCTTATGCACAGAAAAGATCCACATGTATTTGCACCTACCTCAATCTACTGTTTTATGGAAATTTGTCTTTAATTTAAAAGTGTACAAATATCTGGAAGCTCCATACTATAATTTAAGTAAAAACACGTATATAAGATGCATTAAATCCTAAATTATGCACCTACATTAACTTTTAAAGCCCATATAAACAGATGTAAACAGTTCAAATATACCAACTTGGCCTTTTTAGCTCACCGGGGCCTGAAAACCATTTGAGCTTATGCCATCACTTGGCGTCCGTCGTCGTCTGTCGTAAACTATTTCAAAAATCTTCTCCTCTGAAACTACTGGGCCAAATACCTTCAAACTTTAACTAAATGTTCCTTAGGGTATCTAGTTTATAAGTTGTATCCGAAGTTTTGATCCATCGACAAACATGGCCACCATGGCTAAAAATAGAACATAGGGGTCAAATGCAGTTTTTGGCTTATATCTCAAAAACTAAAGCTTTTAGAGCAAATGCGACAAACATGCCACCATGGCTAAAAATAGAACATAGGGGGCAAATGCAGTTTTTGGCTTATATCTCAAAAACTAAAGCTTTTAGAGCAAATGTGACATGGGGGTAAAATTGTTCAATTGGTCAAGATCTATCAGCTCTGAAATTTTCAGACGAATCAAACAAACCATTGTTGGGTTGCTGCCACCGAATTGGTAGTTTTAACAAAATTTTGCAGTTTTTTGTTTTTATTTTGAATATTATTATAGATATATATAAACTGTAAGCAGCAATAATGTTCAGCAAAGTAAGATCTACAAAAAAGTTAATATGACCATAATTGTCAATTGACCCCTTAAGGAGTTATTGCCCTTTAAAGACAATTTTACACAATTAGTTCATCAAGTTTGATAACATTTAAAAATCTTCTCCTCTGAAACTATTGGGCCAATTACCTTCAAACTTTAACTAAATGTTCCTTAGGGTATCTTGTTTATAAATTTTATCCGAAGTTTGTATCCATCGACAAACATGGCCGCCATGGCTAAAAAAGAACATAAGGGTCAAATGCAGTTTTTGGCTTATATCTCAAAAACTAAATCTTTTAGAGCAAATGTGACATGGGGTAAAATTGTTTAATTGGTCAAGATCTATCGGCCCTGAAATTATCAGACGAATTGAACAACCCATTGTTGGGTTGCTGCCACAATATGTTCAGCAAAGTAAGATCTACAAAAAAGTTAATATGACCAAAATTGTCAATTGACCACTTAAGGAGTTATTGCCCTTTAAAGTCAATTTTACACAATTTGTTCATCAAGTTTGCTCACATTTAAAAATCTTCTCTGAAATACAGGTGAGCGATTCAGGCTCTTGAGAGCCTCTTGTTTACCTTCTCTAATAAAGAGTTTTGTTTCTTTTGTTTAATTTCAACTGGATATCAACCTGTTATCTGATGATTGCACCAAGGATGGATACATACATTTTCCTATCTATTGCGAGTAATTTGTGATATTTTTCCACGCGAAAACTGAAATTTTAATTTTCTGTATATGAGTTCAAGCAGGCCCATATGTCTTTTTCAGTTTTATTTGGGTAAAACCCAGTGATTAGAAACGTGTTGCTGTAGAGAACAAAGCTACCAATAACTTGACATTATAATGAATAAGCTATAGAGGCCAGCACCTGAAACTACTGGTTTATTGTTGACAGTTTAACTCGCGTGTAGTCTTTTTAACAACTGGCTGTCTAACAGAACTGTAACTTCTCGTGTAAACTGTTTTTTAATTTTTTTTTTTTTGCCCCCGCCGTAACTGAGGGGGCATTAAGTGTTACCCATGTCCGTCCTCTAACTTTAGTTCACCTCAACCAAATGTTATAAAACTTAAACACCATGCTTATTACCACAAAACACAGATCAAATTCGAAATTGGTGGCGTCACTTTTACCGTTCATGAGTTATGCTCCTTTATATACATGAAAAATGCTGAAATTTTCGTTTCCTTTCTCTAACTTTAGTTGGCCTCAACCAAATGTTATAAAACTTATACACAATACTTATTACCACAAAACACAGATCAAGATTGAAATTGGATGGCGTCACTTTTACCGTTCTTGAATTATGCCCCTTTATAAATGGAAAAATTGCTTTAGTTTGCCTAAACCAAATGTTATGAAACTTATACACAATGCTTATAATAAAAAAATGGTCTTAACTACGTGAGTCCTGCATCTGTATGTGGAAGTTGACTTATGCATATTTACAAGCGGGGGCATCTGTGGCCCATAGACACATTCTCCATTTATTTTTAAATCAAATAATGATAACAAATTATTTGTGTAATATTAATGAAAACAGAAATTTGGTTATGTTTGGTTTCAACTTTTACATGCTGATGTCGTGGAAGCATAGGATTAAAATTCATACTTGGAACCATCATGACTTGAATAGTTCCATTTACAAACGTTTGACATGTGAAAAATAAATGAAACCATCCCAATAATTGATTGGTTTTGATAATAGAAGAGATTTACATAAATATAAGTTAGTTGTTAATTTTTAAAGTTTTCTGTATATTTACAGGTAGATAAGATAGGTAAAGGTTACCAAGGTGATCCCGCTTCAGCTTTACTTGAGTTACTAGATCCTGAACAAAATGCTAACTTCCTTGACCATTATCTTGACGTAACAGTTGATTGTTCTAAAGTAAGTTACCATTTTTACATTTTAACTAGTAATATGAAAATAAGAAGATGTGGTATGATTGCCAATGAGATAATATCCACCAAAGTACAAATTTAAATGAAGTGGATGTAAGCAATTATAGGCAACCGTACAGCCGACAACAATGAGAAAAACCCATACCGTATAGTCGGCTATAAAAGGCCTCGACATGAAAAATATGAAACAATTCAATTGAAACTAACTGCCTAATTTATAACTCATCAGATCCATACAAAGCAGAAAACATCTAATGAAAACACAGACCGGACGTGGCAGCTAATCTATACATCCCACATCAAAAAAAGACACTAAGTGAAGTTCTGAGAGTATGTACACACCGTTACTGCATCTAGTTCAAAGCCAATAACAACTAATAAAAAAATCAGGTATCTAAGACTAAAATATCAATCAGTACTCATCCAACATCCAATGGATTTAGTGTAAAGATGTCATTAACAGTCAGAGAAAAACATGACCTTGTGCAATGCCAAAATATAGGTATCGACAGATTGTAGTACCGTGAATGTGCATGTGTGTATAACAATAATAATTAGTATGGTTTTAATTTACTGATAACATAATCAATATTTATACCAATAAAAACAATTTTCAAATATCTAATTAAAGTGTTGAATTGGTAACCTTTTAGAATAAGTTTATATATATGATTGATAAGTTTACCTGGATTGTACCGAAATTTCCAGTCCCAGTAAACAACATTCCTGTAAAAAATTAGGATGTGCTATTCTGTTTGGAATAAGTTTTCTACAGGTACAGTGAAGACTGTTTTGTGATGACATTTTTCCTCACCTCCACCGTCTATGCAAATGTTTACTAAATGGTCCACCACCCATGCATTGCTAAAATTGATTGCATTTGATTATCCTTGCAACTTTTTCTGAAATATACTTAAAATAAATGATCCAAATTTGATTGAAAAGCTTGCATTTTATTTCTTATGCAGTCTCGATTTACTGTGTATTACTGATACATACAAAGACCTTTTGATATTTACTTTTTAAGAGGATTTAAAATTAAAAAAATATTGAAAATCAACTGTTTCCGTGTCATACTTTATGACCAATGAAATATTTACCCTATTTATACAACAGCATGACTTAAAAAAACAAAACAAACACAGTTGTCTATTTTACAACCCAATTAACTATAACAGATGTTATTGTTTAATTTTTTAGTCAGCAGTTAAACAGTATTAACTGAGACTTATATTTATAATTTCATTATGATATTAATTTCATCATTGTCTGATTAGGTTGCACTATTTGCTTTAATAAACATTCATTTAGATTTAAAACTAGTTTTATTGTTTTAAAACAATTTGAAAATAATTTATAATTTAAGGTATTATTTATTTGCACTGCCAATGTGACAGATACAATCCCAGAACCACTTAAAGACAGAATGGAAATGATAGATGTTTCTGGTTATGTAGCAGAAGAAAAATTAGCTATAGCTCAGGTAGGTAGTGTTTAGTATGATAAAGGTAGGTAGTGTTAAGTATGATAAAGGTAGGTAGTGTTAAGTATGATAAAGGTAGGTAGTGTTTAGTATGATAAAGGTAGGTAGTGTTAAGTATGATAAAGGTAGGTAGTGTTAAGTATGATAAAGGTAGGTAGTGTTAAGTATGATAAAGGTAGGTAGTGTTTAGTATGATAAAGGTAGGTAGTGTTTAGTATGATAAAGGTAGGTAGTGTTAAGTATGATAAAGGTAGGTAGTGTTAAGTATGATAAAGGTAGGTAGTGTTTAGTATGATAAAGGTAGGTAGTGTTAAGTATGATAAAGGTAGGTAGTGTTTAGTATGATAAACTTAGTGAAGTACATTTAGCAAAAAAAAATCAAATTATTTTGCGCTGGCAGGTGCTTTTGACTCCAATCTTAATTGACTACGATTGTCAGTTTTCCTACCAATGGCTGTGGTTCTCTCTGGGCACTCGGGCTTTCTTCCACCAATAAAAGCTGGTCGCCACTATATAGCCAACAGTGCCGAAAGCGATGTTAAACACCAATCAATCAATCAATCAAAGCTCACTGGTGCATCATATTCCCAAGATTTTTATTTTTTTATTAATAAATATAATACCAAGTATTTATCTGACAAATACTGAGAATTCCATCATTTCCACCAATGAAATGAAAGTATATATTTAAATGTTATCATTTACAGCCAAATTGAACTGTTAAGTTGATGGAATGTATAACGTATGTACATTTATATTTCAGAAATATTTAGTGCCGCAAGCCCAGGAACATACTGGAATTAGTAAAGAGGGTGTTTCTATATCAGATGATGCCATGAATACTTTAATAAAACAATACTGTAGGGAGAGTGGTGTTAGAAATCTACAAAAGCAGGTTGAAAAGGTATTATTTAGTTTTTTGGACATAGTAATTTTTGCTCTTCATCTGCAACAGTATGCAGGCAAAATACATTGATAAGCCCATTATAAGATACCTGTTTTCTGCAAATGGATTAAGTCAAGCATGTGACATTTTATAATATCCTTTTAACAAAACTAAAGATTTTTGCGTAAAAATATCGTGTGATATAAGCTCAAGTATTTCTGCTGTCAAAAATGTAGAATCTTGTCATTTCTAGGGTGTAAACAAGGTGAAACGGGAAAACTGATATCTGATAATTAGTTATATTGTGGTTTTCATTCTTCAGTCCATCTGTAAATGTGGTGTTCTATTTATCTGTAATTTGTGATTTTCATTCTTCTGCCTATCTGTAAAGTCACTAGCATGTTTAATATTAATAATAGGATATATGAGGTATTCATCAATGAGACAGTAACCCAAGAACACAAATAACCAAAAGTCATTTAGAGGTCAACATACAGTTCTTATCAAAAGACAAACATTTGTTCATTTAAAATTGAAATTGATGTACAGCAAGTTCTCTCTCTATTGCTGATCATGGATGTTATGTGTTCGATTTGTGACAGTTGACAGCAGTTTATTATATATAACTGAGAAAAAAAATTATGCCTAGTTTATGAAATGATATGTATTGTTTACAGATATTTAGGAAAGCAGCACTAAAAATGGTTAAGGAAAACACAGAAAATATAGAGATATCTACAGATAATTTATCAGACTATGTAGGGAAGCCATTATTTACTTCAGACAGGATGTATAATACAACTCCACCAGGGGTTGTCACAGGATTAGCATGGACTGCTATGGGTAGGTCTAATGAGATGGAAAGAGCACTGATATCAATGACCATCTTTGTCCCTAAAGCTATCAGGCTTTTTATGCCCCACCTAGGGGCATTATGTTTTTAGTCCCCTACCGACGAAGTCAAAGGGGACTTTAGGTTTGCACTCCGTCTGTCTGTCTGTGTGTCTGTCTGTCAGTCCGGCAAATCAGTTTTCCAGACTTTTTTTCTTAGTGCTTGAAGGTATTGATTTGATATTTGGTTTATTGATTTATCATGACAAGTTACAGGTCAAGTTCAATTTTCACGATTTTAGCTTTTCTCTTTGTTCAGTTAAAGCCCTTTCCCTAGAATTAAATTTTTGATGAAATACTTATTAATTAACAGATTTCTGTTCAAAGGGAAATACTAGTAACTCATTTTTTAAAAGACAAAATGACATTTTGGATTTTTTTCCTTTTCTTTGGTAAATTGTTTGAAGAATTTAGTGGTAGGTTTGTTTGTCATTCTTGGAGATATTGATTTGACAATTAGTATATCATGACAAGTTACAGATCAAGTTGGAATTTTGTTCCAGTCTGATAATTTTGTGCAGAGTTATGGTCTTTGGACATAGAAAATTCACTTAAATAATCAGTTTTCAACAGTTTTTTTCGTCATGCTTGAAGATTTTGACTTGATATTTTTATGTAGTTTACACCATGAAAAGTTATAGATCAAGTTAGAATTTCGTTCCATTACA
Organism: Mytilus californianus; assembly: GCF_021869535.1. Taxonomy (NCBI): domain Eukaryota; kingdom Metazoa; phylum Mollusca; class Bivalvia; order Mytilida; family Mytilidae; genus Mytilus; species Mytilus californianus. The sequence goes on along the minus strand of NW_026262679.1, from coordinate 48,666,804 downwards.
ATAAATTTGTAACCGGTAGGGGACTATGTATTGCCATGCAATACTCACAGAATGCTTGTTTGTTCTGTGCGTCCGTTCGTTCATCCGTCCATTAGTCCTTCTGTCTGTCCTGCTTCAGGTTGAAGTTTTTGGTCAAGGTAGTTTTGATGAAGTTGAAGTCCAATCAACTTGAAACATAGTACACATGTTCCCTATGATATGATCTTTCTAATTAGAGTTTTGACCCCAATTTTACGGTCCACTGAACATAGAAAATGATAGTGCAAGTGAGGCATCCATGAATTATGGACACATTCTTGTTCAGAATATTTTAGATGCTGTTTTGCTTCATGTAGTAACATGCACATGTTTTTTTAAATTCTAGCAATTATGCATAACAAACATCGTTTTTTAAACTGATTTTATAACACTCAATTATATTTTTCCAAAAAATAGTTGATCAAGACAATGTACACTAGTTTTGGTATCCAGTTTTTTTAGAATAACTTTAATAACAAATAAGTTGGAAAAGAAAAGAAAACATATCATGAGTTCTGTACAATAGATTGAGACAAGACATTTAAAATCATATTGGACATTTCATTTTCTTCATGGGCATGGAAGATCTTTAAGTTTGATTGTGTTGAACACCATGATATGTTTGTTGAAGTTGCATATTATATTTTAAACATGTTCATGTTCTGAATGTATTCTATATTGTTTTAGGTGGTGCTACGTTATATATAGAAACAGTCTTGAAAAGAGCTTTAGAAGCAGGTGCTGACAAAGATGGCGCTATGGAAGTAACTGGCAATCTTGGCAAAGTAATGCAAGAAAGTATACAGCTAGCTTATACATATGCTAAATCATACATGGCACAGACAGAACCTGATAATAACTTCCTACAGAAGGCACAGCTTCATTTACATGTCCCTGAGGTAAGACATCCAGGCTTTCATTTCTGTAAGTCAGCTTCATTTTGCCATCACTTTGAAGATACATATCTTGGTCTTGTCTATCTTTTTAACAAGTAGAGATTATTTTACCATTGGATAAGATCTTGTAAGAGGTGTACTTTCCACTCACCTTTAACAAAGTGATTACATCTTTTGCATAAGCTGGTTAAAGTAAGCATTAATTTCTTTTACTGATTTGCTTACATGCCTTTAAATTCTGATAAAAAATGGATCACATAAAGTTTTATGCATCATATGAGAAGGTTTTTACTTGTTTAATTTGACTACAGTTGAAATTCAAAATTAATATAATGCTGCAATTTCCAGACAAGAAAAGTACACAGCCTTAATCACTTTTACAATACTTACTATAAAATGTTTTATTGTAGGGAGCTACACCAAAAGATGGACCTAGTGCTGGATGTACCATAGTAACAGCTTTATTGTCCCTGACATTAGGGAGACCATGTAGACAGAACCTAGCAATGACTGGAGAGGTGTCATTAACAGGAAAGGTGCTCCCAGTGGGAGGTATTAAGGAGAAAACTATTGCTGTAAGTGAAAAGTCTCAGATACAGTGCTTACACAGCTAATCTAAACTTGTTTCATACCTCAAATTGAAAACAACTTCACGTCATTGGTTGAATTTCAATTGTTTTGGACCTTATTAGCCAATCGCGACGTTTTGGTGTACTATTTTAAAAATATTAGCCAGAATGCATAAGGTTCTTGAAACAGCTTACTCAAGCTTATTGAAATATTTGTTTCTCATGATAAATGAGAACATTGAATATATCAGATCATAAAACAAGTAATGGTTCAACCATGTTACTTTAATTAACTTACTATTAAGCTTTCTTAAACTTTAGAGTGTACTTTATAATTTAAATTTATCATAATTTCATGCAAGCCATAGTTTGTTAAATTGAACTTAACTTCTGGAAAAAAACAGCTTTATATCATATTTTGCCCATTATAATTAGTTGATTTATTTATTAATATTGTTAAAATCAATTTTCTTGGATTAAGAAAAAAGATATTGTCATGAAGATACTTGATTTTGTGGCTAGATCATTGTCCTCAGGACCAGAATATACTGAGAGACTTTGTGCAAGGATCAATTGATTGTTTACATGAACACTTAAAAGCCGTAGAAATTGTATTGTTTGCTTATTAAAGCTTATTAAATGTCAGTAAATCAGTTAGGCTATGATATATGATTATTTTTACAGGCAAAGCGATCAGGAATTACATGCATTATCTTGCCTGAAGAGAACAGAAAAGATTATTCTGATTTACCAGACTTTATCAAAGATGGAGTTGAAATACATTTTGTAGAGAATTATCAACAAGTATATGACATTGCATTTCCTGTAGATTCATGACAGGAAGTCACTGTAAAATAGACGATTCTATCATAGGTTAATGCAAAGTCAATTAGATATTTTTGTATTATATCTCAGTGTTACATAAAAAGTCGCAGGCAAATTTATTAATGATGATAAAATGTTTAACTGTGATTTCACCAAATCAACCACCAAGTTAGATTTTTTTAAGGCATATATCCCATATTTATGACAATTCCTTCATGTAAAATGAAATATTCAACAAAAAAATATAACATAAAAATATGTTGGACTGATTAAACAATACTCACCTTAAAATGTTAATCTAACATAAGAATTTGATTTTTTTTTAATGCCAAATTTTACTGATTCTTTTCTATAAATTGTTGATAAGACTGCAAAAATGATTTATTGATACAAACAAGTTATTTCTATGAGTAGGCATATTTGTGACTGGAGTTATATGTTTTGTAATTATTAATCAGGTATATGTTTATTTAGAAATACAGTGCAACTAATCATACTAGATTAATGTGCCCTTTTTACGTGAAGTCAGGCCTCAAAGGAAGAAGTGTTTTTCTCTTAATTTATTCATTATAACCTTGTTGTGATTAATATGATATTTTTTGTTTTTGTATTATGTATATAATTTATATTTGTATCAAATAATGATATTTATTACACAACAATATTTAATGTCAGTATATGAATACATAATTGTTGCACGCATCTTACATTACTATGATAAACTTACTGCCATGGTTTACTGCTAATTAGGTATTCTACTTTTAGTTCAATTTTGCCAATAAATCTGTAGGACTAGTTTCCACTGAATATATTTCTCACCAGGGCCTTTCCCTCAATGTCATAGCTTCATGGGTATTTTGAGGTTCTAATTTAATATTTTTTTTTTCATAATAAAACAATCTATGAATTTGGGATAGCTATAAATGTATTAAAAAGGAAATTCTGCTGAAAAAAATCACCCCTCCCCACCCCACCAAAATTAAAAAAAAACAAAAAAAATTCTCCTATTTAAGACCAAATTGTCTTGTTATTTTGGAGAATCTACAAAAAAAAGATTGCATTGTCCTTTCATCCATATATCATTGTTGAAACAGGCTATTATTTGAAGTGATCTGTTATAGTTGTAGATAGCACTGGATACATACATACTAATTCTTAGTATATTATTCAAGCAGATTGATATATATGTACTATATTTTACCACTGGTTAGAGTTAAATATCTATCAAAGTTTCATGCAAGTGTTAATTTTTTATTTTCAATATGTAAAAGATCAAATTAATACTATCATTCATAGAAATACACTTTTTGCTCAATATTTGAACAAATTGTAGATTGTTGTAGTTACCCTTGCATTTTGTGATATGTAAAAAAAAGTATACTAAAAAAAATAATGTAAATAGAATAAATGTTAAAATACAACACCTGTTGCCAATTTCTCTTTTCTTGACAGGCCATTGAAAAGTCAGAAATCTTGTTAGATATAAACAAGAGAAGAATCTAATATACATGATTAGTCCAAAACAAGAAGAATATTCTAACACACATCCAAAATGATTGCATTAAAAGAACATTACATTTGCAAATGTCTTTTTGGCATCATTTGTATTTTTGATAGAATTTAATTTAAAAACCAAAACATGATTCCTTAAAAAAAACTATGATTCTTGGGAGAAAACAGTTGCTCATGGATTTTAAAGTCACTGCCTAGCAATTTATACCAGTGAAGGAAACCATATTACATCTTGAATGATAAAGAATTGAACACATCAATACCACAAGTAGAAGGTTGGGATTCATTTTGGGGGTAATTGCCCAAACTGTTCAGGAATAGGGGCCAAAAAGGGTCTAAAACAAGCATTTTTCTAGTTTTCAGACAATAACTTTTGTTTAAGTGTATGAATGTCTCTTAATTTGTACCACATTTTACAAAAAGAAAATTTCTTCAAAATTAATTTTTTTGGAAGGGGGGAGGGGGGGGGTTAAAAAAATTATTTTTTTTTGGGAGGGCAATTTTTTTTCCTCAAGAAAATTCTCTTCAAATATTATTTTTTTTGGAGGGGGGGGGGGGGGGGGGGGGGGGGTCAATTTTTTTTCCATGAAGAATTAAAAAATTGTCAATTTTTCAAAGAAAAAATTAGGGGTCACAATTTATTTTGCTAATTCTTTGTATATAGTCTGAAAACAGATTTACTAAGTATTGCGCAACAACACAGTGTATTGCACAACAGCAAGAAATCTTCAATTGAATATAAATTCAAATCATACAACCAATTTCAAGTTCTTTGACTACATTTATTCTGTGTCAGAAACCTATAATGTGTCAAATATTTAATTACAATCCAAATTCAGACCTGTATCGAGCTTGAATTTTGTGTCCATTTTTGCCCCAACTGTTCAGGGTTGGACCTCTGCGGTCGTATCCAGCTGCGCTCGGCAAAGCAGTTTATTGTAAAATGTTTGTGTGTAAATTTATAGTAATTACCTAAATTAGCTGATCAGTTTGAATCGTTTTTTTGACAGTTGGAAATCCCTTTATAACATTCAAAGCACACAATAACATTGCGTGTAAAAAATATTTTGCTAACATTCAATAACTTTTCACGGTCAACAAGTACCTAAATACGGCAGATTTAAGATGTAAGCACAATTTCATTTGTCTTGACACCTATTAAGGAATATAAAGCAGGCAAATAGCAGGTACTACATTAAAATGTAGGATTATCAACAAGTGTAAAAAAAAAGATGTCATTTGTATGCCATAAGTTGGCAGAATTTTGTAATGCAAAATCGTCAAATTTGCCAGAAATAATATTTTCGAACAATCGTATCAAAGCATAATTAAACATCATTACAATTAGCAATAGGACAACTATATTTGGTATATGGGATAATTGCAAGTTCTACATGTTTGTCAGACAGGGTTCATCTGACCTTGACCTCATTTCATGGATCAGTGATGAATGTTAAGTTTTAGTAGTCCAGTCTTTGTCTCAGATTCTATAAGCAATTGGACATCTGTGATTGGTGTGAGGAATGATTTTTAGTCGTACATGTCTGACTGGCAGGTTTCATCTAACCTTGACCTCATTTTCAAGGTTCTTTTGTCAATGTGGAGTTTTTGTGAATTTGTCTATTTCTCAGATACTATCAGCAATAGGGCCACTATATTTGGTGTATTGAATGATTGTACGATGTACATGTCCGACTGGCAGGTTTCATCTGACTTTGACCTCATTTTCATGGTTCATTGGTCAATGATCATTTTTCGGAATTAGGTCTGATTCTCAGATGTCATAAGCAGGCTAATTTAATTTCATATATGGTGTGATTGTATATTGTACATGTCTGTCTGTCCTCTGACCTGACCTGACCTGACCTTGTACTCATTTCAATTGATAATATTTAGTTAATGTAATACTGTAAAACCTTCATATTGCAGACATTTATCATAAGTTTAGTCACTGTAAGTAAAGCAGGCGAGACATTTCAGCGTGTACACTCTTCTTTTACTTGTATGAGTAAATTTTATGAAAAAGTTGGAAAGGGTACATGTAGCTACACTTAGACAATCCAAGTTAACTTCAGGGAGTAAATTGTGGATACTTCAATAAGTTGGACCCGTGACAGACTAGTCAACATTTATATCACCAAAAGCAGAAGTTATGAATAAACATTACAGAGACTCAGATTGGTTATCAACAACAAATTCTCTACAGGAGAATAAAAACATAAATAAAAGACGTCACTGCAAACCCATGTTGAATCAACCGAGAACAAAACCCTCAATAAGAAGGAACCAATGGAACATCCATATTTAGAAAACTTAAAACAGGAAAGAAAAAATGTGCTGTTTGACGCAAGTTTCAGTATGAAGAATACCACTAGAAATTCAAATATCAATCTCTAAAATACAGACATCGTGTAGTGAATTAATCGATGTCAAGGAGAAGTCTGCAAAAATGAATTGATGCGAATTACAATCTCTACAACAAAACTGTCAAATTACCAATAAAATATTTTTGTAAAACATCACGCCCAAACACTTCATGAATTAATAACCCAAAAAAGAAAGAAGCAAAATGTTAAATAATTGAAGAAACTCCTTGTTTAGAAAGCAAGAATTGCTACTTAAAGTTTATAAATGATCTCTTGTTTACACGAAAATTATTGGCTAGATTCTGAATTATCCATTAATTTGATGAAAAAATATACAGCATACACCGCCAATTTTATTGGTTTGCCGGGATCGAATTAATTATCCTTACCATCAGAAAAAAAATATCAGATGGGTTATTGAAACAATTGTTGTCAATGCTAAAAAGACAACATCAGAAAATCCAGTATCCAAAGGGAGCTGAAAGAAAGATCTTTGTTGATAGAGAAATACATGTTTAGCATTACTTTTGCTTATATATTCATTTTTGTGTTTGTCAAATTTTAAGAATTCATGCAAATACTTGTTAGCTCAAATTAGCCCATAGCGTCATGTAAACTTTTGCGTTTGTCTTCCGCTCGTCTCTATAACAATATCAAGTTCTTTGTGATGAAAAAAAATGGCAGCCATTAAGGAGATAAATGGTAAGAAGACACTTTGTCTACAAACGATCACCATTTAATGTTGATCGCTAGAAAACATTGCGGCATTTGTGGCAGATAGTAAATATTGAAAGCATATGACAATAATCTTTTTCACCTTCAGTTATTGTTCGAAACTACTCGCGAACTTAATAAGAGGGTTCCAGGGAAAATCCTCTACGGGTTATTCTTATTTAGTTCCAATTGAATGAAAAAACATGGCTGTAAGAGCCAATCGTAGTTTCTGATTACAACATTTAAAAACAAATCTCTATAACAAATGTTTTGAAAAGATTACATGCGATCCTCATTTAATGGTGATCGGTTGGCAAACAAGGCGGCATTAATGGTAATTATACTTCTCTCTGAAACCGTATGGACAATTACATTGTTAACTCTTGTCTAAAACTTATAAGCAAATTTTGATCAAACTTTGCGCGCATGTTGTACGAAAGGTCTTCTACAAAATGATCCTTAATCGGTTTTGATCGGATAACAGACAGGGCTGCAATACAATTTTTGATTTGGATTTACCATTAAAATATTTAAATTAAAAGTTGAAATGTTTTGAAACATATTGGGATTGATGTAAACAAAGCACAGCAGCTAATTTGTCATCTTTTATCTTCTCTTTGTGAATTACGGTGTACAAATGTATTTTGTCAAGATGCAGGAGTCTATGAGGACTTCTATTAGCCTTTAGTTTTATTCATTAGCTGTTAACAAGGATAGAAGAGGTACACGTCGTCTTACAATGGATATGTATTATTATCAGAAGATAAAAAATACGTCATCAGATGTTATTTACCCTTTTTTTATAAAGGGTTTCTACCTCGGGAATAGATTACCTTAACTGTTTTTGGCAAAACCTTTCGGAATTTTGGGTCCTCACTACTCTTTAACTTCGTACTATATTTGGTCTTTTTAAAATGTTTTTGATTCGAGCGTCACTGATGAGTCTTTTGTAAACCGGAAACGAGCGTCTGGTGTACAAGATTTTATAAGCCTGGTATCTATGATGAGTTTACTTTTTGGGTATAATTTTGATTATTTTATCCTTTAACTAGCACAGTACCAAATCTCATAAGAAACTATGTCATAAAAAGGATTCATTGATTCCAGTAGGAGAAGAAAAATCACTATAATCGTACTGATATTGCAGGGTGTGGATGGGGGTTTACAAAATAGAGAATAATGGGCAAAAAGTATAAAGAATAGAGAAAAATGACCTAAAAAATTAAAGAATACAGAAATGAAGGACCCCATACAGACCCTCATACTGTGGCACCACTACATCACGTAACAAAAATTACGTAATATCTGTTAAATCAAATATTACTTCATTTGTATTTGAATTTAATGTCTAAATGAAACATAACACACCAGTCTTGCATCAATTTTTCGTATTTCGTGACTGTTTTTCTTCCCTTTTCTTGCAATTAAATTCTCTGTACATTATTGCTTTGTGCAACGCTACATGAAAATGCCATTATAACAAAGAAATACACGCTGATGCACAAATAATTTGATTTATGTTGAATTTTTCATGTCATGATTATGACATTATCTCGCACAGTTTTAAATCAAATGGACATTTTGTGTTAGAACAAGCACCAGTTTTGATCGCAGATATCTAATCAAAACCTGAATTTACGTCTTACTCTACACGATGTATAATTCACAAATTCAGTACTTATTTACTGAACAAACCCTCAAAATTAGATATTAATCGCAATTTCATATGTGTCCCCTCAAATTGGTACACATTTTGATATCAAATCTCAGTACAAATGAACATACTACAACCTGTTTGTCTGTGAAAACCAGCACAAAATTTCATTCCATGGTTGGCACATTGTTGAACAGAGGACAGGATAGAGGCTATTTTCCTGCCATGAGAGCACTACTTCCCGGCAGTGAACAGGACAGTAATTTCTTTTTCATTCGTTTGTTAACAAAACAACAAAATCCAGGCAAGTCTTGTACTTAAATAAGGTAAAGTTATGCCACATGCTGGAAACCTCACACAAAACAAATGGTATAAAAACTAGAGGCTCTAAAGAGCCTGTGTTGCTCACCTTGGTCTATGTGCATATTAAGCAAAGGACACAGATGGATTCATGACAAAATTGTGTTTTGGTGATGGTGATGTGTTTGTAGATCTTACTTTACTGAACATTCTTGCTGCTTACAATTATCTCTATCTATAATGAACGTGGCCCAGTAGTTACAGTGGAAAATATTTTGAAAAAATTTTACAAAAATTTACAAAATTTATGAAAATTGTAAAAAATTGGCTATAAAGGGCAATAACTCCTTAAGGGGTCAATTGACAGTTTTGGTCATGTTGACTTATTTGTAGATCTTACTTTGCTGTACATTATTGCTGTTTACAGTTTATCTCTATCTATAATAATATTCAAGATAATAACCAAAAGCTGCAAAATTTTCTTAAAATTACCAATTCAGGGGCAGCAACCCAACAACGTGTTGCCTGATTGGTCTGAAAATTTGAGGGCAGATAGATCTTGAACTAATGAACAATTTTATCCCCTTCAGATTTGCTCAAAATGCTTTGGTTTAAGAGATATGAGCCAAAAACTGCATTTTACCCTATGTACTATTTTTTAGCCATGTCGGCCATCTTGGTTCGCGGGCGGGGTCATCGGACACATTTTTTAAACTAGATACCCTAATGATGATTGTGGACAAGTTTGGTTAAATTTGTCTTAGTAGTTTCAGAGGAGAAGATTTTTGTAAAAGATTACAAAAATTTACGAAAAATGGTTAAACATTGACTATAAAGGGCAATAACTCCTTAAGGGGTCAACTGACCATTTTGGTCATCTTGACTTATTTGTAGATCTTACTTTGCTGAACATTATTGTTGTTAACAGTTTATCTCTATCTATAATAATATTCAAGATAATAACCAAAAACGGCAAAATTTCCTTAAAATAACCAATTCAGGGGCAGCAACCCAACAACGGGTTGTCCGATTAATCTGAAAATTCCAGGGCAGATAGATCTTGACCTGATTAACAATTTCACCTCGTCAGAATTGCTCTAAATGCTTTGGTTTCAGAGATATAAGCCAAAATCTACATTTTACCCCTATGTTCTATTTTTAGCCATGGCGGCCATCTTGGTTGGTTGGCCGGGTCACCGGACACATTTTTTAAACTAGATACCCCAATGATGATTGTGGCCAAGTTTGGTTTAATTTGGCCAAGTAGTTTCAGAGGAGAAGATTTTTGTAAAAGTTAACGACGACGGACGACGACGACGGACGACGACGACGACGAACGACGACGACGAACGACGGACGCCAAGTGATGAGAAAAGCTCACTTGGCCCTTTGGGCCAGGTGAGCTAATCATGTTACCTAACAAGAATGCCAATAAGAAAACTACTCACAAAAGACCTAATAGACTAGAATTTCTACACCTTTTCAGTTCGCTATATACACTGTATCTAAACTACCCCGGCGAAAAATGTTTGGACTCAATAGTATCTAATGTCCGGTACGGTGACGGACAATAAACAGACAGAGAAATGTAGAAATTCTGTTTATTTATTTGTTGTTTTAATAATATTGAAGAATATACATACACATATAACTATTTTCGATAGTGTGATGTAATATTTTCTACCACCGTTCTAGATTTATGGAGAAATAAGTAAAAATGCACATCAAAATGGTGAATTGAGTGAACCCTGCCTCGAATTTGTTTAATTTCTCTTTAAATTGAGCACATTGTACGGAAAGAAAGGTACGGAAAGAAAGATATTAACACGGAGATTTCAAGACTTTTCACTATGATCGCCTCAATATTTGCATGTCTGTGCATGGAATGAAAGAAGTGGGTCATGTCAAAATTGAAGCACCCGGTTTTGTCAATGTGTACGACCCGGTTTTGTCCTTATATTTCACAAAGCAGACCCGGTTTTGTCATAGAAAATAATGCATAATCGCATGACGAAAATTAAAATATGGCGTTCAACAGCAGTTTGAGGGATCGTTGAAAAACATTTTCTTTCAGAGGATAACTTATAACCTTTTTGAATCCGTAAACACTAGAACTCCTGCTATATTAGAACAAAGCAAATTTCAATTTTGTTTTGTATAAAAAAAAAAGGAAAAATTCAAAAGAAATGAAGGTTTTGAAACGGAATTAGATTTTTTTTATATCATCTATGTAAATTTAAGTGTTCAAACTTAATTAGGGTACGGCCTTGAAAATTTAAGGACACATTTGATATGTGATTTTTTGGGACAACAAGATGGTTATCTTAGTGTTCCGCTCTACTTAAAGGGAAGACAGTATAATCGTTTGAAAATAAATATTCTGAAACTAAACGTTCATTATAATGCAAGAGAATAAGACAAATGTATGTGCATGCAGAATCGCCCAAGATAAGGAATTTCCATGCGGCGCAAAGGATCACAATAATAGTGCGTTAAAAATCTGTTTACCCCTCCTTGTTATAATAATACTAAGTATAAATTAGTATAAAAGTCTTTGGCCATCCGGAAATTGCAATAATGATTATTTGATTAGTAATTTATATAAATAAACGATGTTTCATCTCTCTTTTTTTTTTTCTTTTTTTTTTTTTTTAGCATTAACAAATTCTTTAATGCACTAGTATCAAGTTGTTAACAACTGCCCTATATAGTACAACTATTATATATAGGTTTATCTCTTCATTGTATAATGATTATCGTACATTGACAAATGTTCTACAATTTAAGCAATTTGGTCAAGTTTAAAATTGTCAATATGCAAGGGCGGACCGAGGCCATGATGTTTGAAAGGGACGTATTCATAAACGGATTTTATACCGCCGAGCGTAGCAAGGGGAACTTTTTTTAACGATTTAATGCTAAATAAAAAATCATATATAAATCCTAAAAAACATGATAAAATAATTATTTCTAGCCACCAAAAAGGGGGGGGGGTCGGCGTACTCCATCTACTCCCCTGGATCCGCCACTGATATAATGTAACTATATCGTATACCATCATAAAATTTAAAAAAAGACGAAAAAACAGAGACAGCCGCCAATCCCATATTTACTATAGGGGCTCTGTAATCAAATGAGTTAAGCCTTTTTCAACTCACTGAATTTTATAGTTTGTTCATATGTTGTGCTGTTATACCACTTTTTTTTTTTTTTTTGGAGGGGGAGCGTGGGGGCGGGGGGGGGGGGGGTTACACGTTCAACCTCGCCATTCTGTATGTACCAGTACCGAAGGAGCCTGTAAATCGGTTGTTGTCTTTTGTTGCTATATATCATACATGTATTTGTTTTTCGTTTTTTATTTTGTACATAAATCTAGGTCGTTAGTTTCCACATTAGTTTTTTTTTACAGTTTTCATTTCGGGGCCTTTTTTAGCTTGCTATGCCGTATGGACGTTTCTCATTGTTGGATGCCATACGGTGTTCTATATTTGTTAACTTATACGTCATTTGGTTGTTGTCTCATTGTCATTTTTCACGGACTAAATTGCCTATTAGGTTGTTCTACTAAGACGAAGACGAAGATATTGGACGTTATAATGTTGTAAACCAACTTTTATTTATAAAAAGTATTAATTCTTTCATGCCATGCTCAATGCTCATTTTAACATAGGCAGGCATTATATTTGTTAAAGTTTTTAAACCAAGCGTTAGCCAGGTATAAAATATTGACAAATATAATGTCTACCTATGTTAAAATGAGCGTAGAGCATGGCATGATAGAATTATTTTGTTTCTAATGGGGAAGTTTAGAACTTGTGTATTTCGAAGCGGACATAAAATACACGTTCGAAAGGCAACCATTTTGATTGAGATATCCAAAACGTTCTAATAGATGTAAGAAGATGTGGTATGAGTGCCAATGAGACAACTCTCCATCCAAGTCACAATTTGTAAAAGTAAACCATTATAGGTCAAAGTACGGCCTTCAAAACGGAGCTTTTTCTCTCACTGTCCGTCAATGGATGAACGAATGAGTAAATATTTTGTAAACATAGCGTATAGTGTAGTAAAGCATACTATCCTTACTCTTTTGATAAATTGATATGGTAACACAATCATTCCACATCTTCTTATTTTTACATCATTACAGTAGTATAGAAAACAAACAAACATTTTTGAGATGTATTTCTATTTGTATCCATCTGATGACTTAAGCCTTTTTCAACTGATTTTATTAGTTCGTTCTTATGTTGTACTGTTACACCAATTTCCTAGGTTAGGGGGAGGGTTGGGATCCCGCTAAGATGTTTAACCCCGCCCCATTCTGTATATATTTACCTGTCCCAAGTCAGGAGCCTGTATTTCAGTGGTTGTCGTTTGTTGCTGTGTTACATATTTGTTTTTCGTTCATTTTTTTGTACATAAATTAGGCCGTTAGTTTCCTCGTTTGAATTGTTTTACACTTGTCATTTGGGGGCCTTTATTGATGACTATGTTGTATGAGCTTTGTTCATTGTTGAAGGCCGTACGGCGACCTATAGTTGTTAATTTCTGTGTCATTTGATCTCTTGTGACGAGCTGTCTCATTGGCAATCACACCACATCTTCTTTTTTCTATCATAAGGAATTGATGTAAGTACATGATATAAAGTATTTATTTCCATTTAAACTTAGTTCGAAGATAAGATCAATAAGGTATACGTATAGCATTCAAAAATGTCTACTGCCTATTTCGAAAAGTTCCCGTTTGAAATATATTTTAACACATGTTTGTATTGCAATAACATCTTTATAACATCTTTTTGACTCAAATATTTAATTTCTTCCGATGGGCAATGTCCAGATCCGTGCTAACGTAGCTTTTCATAAATTTGTGGTTTCAAAACAAAACAAAACCGGGTCCTATACTGAGACAAAACAGGGTCCTTGTGTAATAAACAACATTGACGAAACAGGGTCCTTCCATTTTGACATGACCCATTTATTTCGTTCCATGCATAGAAATGCAAATATTGAGGTGCTCATAGTGACTAGCCATGCAATCTCTGTGTTAATATCTTTCTTTCCGTACTTTTCTTTCCGTACAATGTGCACAATTTAAAGAGAAATTAAACAAATTCGTAGCAATGTTCACTCAATTCACCATTTTCGTGTGCCTTTTTACTTATTTCTCCATTAATCTAGAACGGTTGTAGAAAATATTACATCACACAATCGAAAATAGTTATATGTGTATGTTTATTCTTCAATGTCATTAAATAACAAATAAATAAACAGAAATTCTACCTTTTCTCTGTCTGTTGATTGTCCGTCACCGTACCGGACATTAGATACTATCGAGTCCAAACATTTTTTGCCGGGGTGGTTTAGACACAGTGATATATCCATCTATAATAACAAAACACCCATCACGTGAACATTTGTAAAGGAGATAATCACTTTAACTAAAATAAGTAACATCCGAAAATATTAATGTTTTACATTCTAACTTTTATCTCATCAGTCCAATTAGCTTCCACTGATCAAAAGATATTTCAACATATTAAGATATTGGAATCAATATTGATATGGTGAAACAGTTTGTGATTCTACACGAAATGTCACTGTGCACAACACGTGTTTCGTAACCTTCAGCAAGTACGCAAGCCATATTCATAAAATGTCTGGAAATTAGCGAACCAAAGAGTTTGTGAAGAGAAACGTCCATGATACTGATTTAGTGTTATTATATATCATACTGATATTTAACACTTTTTAAATATAAAATTATATAGTTTGTACAATTCAATTCGCTAATATACAGCTACTTAAAGAGTTTGATACGAACAAAGATAGAAACATGAGAAAGTATACATTTATTTTCAGAAAATCTCAAGGCTAGGATCTAAAGTTGTTTCGATAAAGGAAAGACAGCAACTGATCTTTAGCGAGAAGCATTTTACTATTAAATCCATAACTTATATCTTATAGAAATATCAAAACACTTCCTTGTAGATCCGCGTCCTTCTCTCCGATTGGATCAACTGTCATTAGAGATTATTCAGAAATTATTGCAGGAAACAGGATCTGTAACAAATATACAATTCGTCCAATTCTAGTGGGTATTAACATTATGGGTAGCAAGCGAGCCAATGTCGTACATGATTTGTATAATTTGCAATAATGGACTATGTTGCTGCGAGATCATAATTTTACTAAGAGCAAACACCTGAATTAAAAAAAAAGCTAGACAAAAGACCCATCACATTGATTGAATCGTTGTTCAAAACAATATTCATATTTAAGTATAAATGAAAACATGCTGTAAACAAATATATTTCAAAAGCGAGAAATTATAATTTTAAAAAATGACGAAGAAAAAAATCTTACATTCACAACAAAGATAAATAACATAAATTCTTACAGCAACATATCTGTTTGAGAAAGGTCATAAGCAGATATTAATGACAATATCTCAAAATGAGATAGTATTTTGCCAATTCTTGCAGTTTCGTATTTTATTCAAGTAGTTTGAAGTCCTCACGAAAGTATACAAGACAAAATTTAAAGAGAACATAAATACTGATAACTGACAAACTGATGTCTTTTGAATATTTTATAGATTTGTAATACTGTTTGTTTTCGAATTCAATCATACCCTCCTCATTAATGTTCTGTGGAAATGTTTGCTGTGAAAACGCACAGTATATTACGATTTCATAAACATTAAAATAAACAACATATACCTTTTATTTTAAATGCTTTATCACGAAGACGATTTTTAATTGGTTTAGCTTGAAGAACACTTATTGCAATAATGGAATCAGATAATTGTAAAAACAAATACTGAGAGTAAACCAAAACACAGTAATGCTGTTTTTGAATTCCCGTTTAAGTTGGAAAGAAAGCAAAGAAAAGTAGAGTAAAAAAAAATGAAAACAACACTTTATAAATTTCATGCGTCCTAAGCGATTCAACTTCATCAGGAACGCTCAAAACCGAATATTTGAAAGCCAATGATGAATAGAACCGAAACAGTTGAATAGCTGTATGACCAAAAAGAACATGAAACATAGCCAAATCCATTTCAGGTCAACTTTGCCTGAGGGAATTGAAATTTTATTTAGTTTTAAATTCTACATTTATAAACGAAATTTTTGAGAAAGATTTGTTAAATCATATCAGTACCGAAGTTCATTGTACTGACTATTGAGCTGATGTCGATACCGCTGCTGTTGGACTATCCGTCCCCGAGGGCATCAACAGCAGATATGATGAAGGATACTTCCTAAAATAATGACATACAGACATTTTCAGAAATAGAAAGGTTTAGAAAAGATAGTTTACATGTTTTATCTTTTCCGTTGTCTAAACGGCATGATAAGTATGTAATGGACAATTTTCGAGATGATAGCTGTAAGTTTGTCTTCATTAGAAAAGGTATTTGCAACGGTGTTTTTTAAACATAATGTGTACAAAAAAGTTTTGAAAGGGGTAGTTATGTATATCCAACGTCTTTCGTATCAATAAAACGTCATTTATAGAAACATAATGATAGGGATTTGATGTATAAATACGACGACCATGGCTGCGTTTACGCTAAGGAGCAGAGTTGCAAGAGTGATCTGACATTGGAACTAATTTAATTTCGATGCCATTTTGTATGGATTTAAGCGTTCCTGATTCAGGTAAATCCAGGAAAGCGCATAGGACGCAGGAAATTTATAAAGCGTTATTTTCATCTATGTAAATGCATTGGTTCAGAACAAATCATACATACAAAGTCCATCGTAGCACAATGTTATAATGCACGAACATATCTCTTTAGTATCATTGATCAAATATCTAAATCTCGTAGATATTCATTTGTATATGTAATATGTCGGTCATTCACTGCAAACGAAAAACAATTGAATTATATAAGGCTTGGTTGTTTCATTAAATACAATATTGGTTAGTATAATTTATTGCAACAACACATGCACAATATATAAAACTATGCAATTTTGTGCAAAAGCTATCATAAATATTTATATTCAAGCCTACAATAGCTCTCTTTATGAGGTGAAATAATTAGAGTTTGAATAAGTATCTTTAATTCATTTCACCTCTGACAACAGACGAAAGAACAATGTGTTTGATTTTCAGTTAAGATAGAACATCAACATAATCAAACACGATATACAGTTATTATCCCATGGATACGTAACATTTAAAGCTATTGTGATGATAATTTTTGAACCAAGACTTATCGCTGATAATGCTGCTAGGAGCTATTAATGTATAAAAAATGATTGAAAAATTATAATAAAAAGATGATTTGGAGAGGGACAATCGATGCAACAGCATTAATAATTGTTTTGCAAGGATTTATCAAGAATCGTTATACTATATTTAGTCAGGGCAAAGAAACCAGCAATGGCTAATTAAGGAAGTGCACATGCTGTATATCTAGTTAGTTTAATCATAGTCTAGTTTTCCCACGCATTTTACTCATTCAACGAAGGATTTATATAGTTAGTTCGATAAGCTTTTATGATACAACATAATGACATACATGAACATTTGAAGGACGAACGTTGGAATGGTGCTGTTCATAGTTTAAGAATAGACCTTTATCCGGATCAGAACTGATATACCTTTAATATTGCATAGGATAGTTGAAATATGAAGAGCAGAGTAGGCTTTAAGAAACAGATTTAATATCTTTTTAATTTTATGGTTTAGGTGCATTTTTCATCATCTTGTAATTTTGTTTTACCATCATTGTACTGATGCTACTGCTCGGTGATTGTAAGGCCCGAGGGTATCACCAGCAGTGTAGTCAGTGCTTCTGCGCGGGCATGATATAATTCAATTTTGAGAATAACAGTTTTCAAAAAGATGTAAATTGGATAATTTCTAAGTTATTTGATCAAATAACCAATTATGTTTTAGAATCGTTTTGCATTTATGCATAGAGTTGTTGCAGAACTGAAGTATTTAGATACGTATACGTATCGGAGTAGCCATATACGTACGATAAAGTTGAAATGACTATCTATTTGTCTGAGTCCGATTACTCAATTAATGTATTGATTAAATACGAAAAGTGGTATTTCAAATGTATACGAGGTTTCTACTGTATGCTTAATTTACATACAAATGAGTGTTCCTTACTGCTTTCGAGTGCATGTTAACTTCTAAAGAATAACCATGAACTTAAGTATTTAAGATATCTGCAGTTTTACTTATTTACTAATGCATTAAGTTAAATTGTGGAGAACAAGGTCATTTAGACATTTGCACGAGAAAAGTCTTATTCTATTTGGTTATTTATAATTTTCGCAGGCATGCAAGCTTGGAGCATTCCATATCATGCGCTACGGTATGTGTTCCTTAAAAATGTGTTTTATGCTGAATTGCTTACGTATTGTACTCTAAAAAATCGTTATTACCAAAGACAAATAGACACAAAACAACTGGTTTTGGTGTGTTTGAATCATTTTGAAACTTGAAGATGCGTAAATAAAATTACATTTTAATAAATTTCTACATGAAGGTAAGATAGTGTTCTGTTGAAGCATTTACTTGCATCTATGCCCCTGGCAACAGTATTTTGAAAAATTGGTAATAATCTTATCATGAATAGAAAGTCAGGTACACTTTATATATGAGCCTTTGTTGTTTTATCATAATAGACAATATTGGTAGGTATAATTATATTGCAATAACACATGCACAATGCACATAACTATGCAAATTTGTTTATAAAATTATGATAAATATTTATATCCAAAGACCACAATAGCACTCCTTATCAGGTGAACTATTTAGAGTTCAAATTAAAGTATCTTAAAACCCTTTCACCTCTGACAACATATAATAGAATAATGTATTTCGATGTAGATAGAAAATCAACATATTAAGTAAACACGATATGCAGTTGTTTTCCTATGAATACGTGATATCTAAAGCTATTGATATAATAATGTTTGAACTAAGACATATCACGGATAATACGGACAACAATCGTTATACTATATTTAGTCAGGAAAAAACAGCAATGGCAAATTAGGTAAGTGCACAGACTGTATATCTAGCTAGTTTAACCATAGACTAGCTCTCCCACGCATTGTGCTATTTAACAAATGATTTATACAATTAGGTCGATAAGCTTTTATGATACAACATAATGACATACATGAACATTTGAAGGAGGAACATTGGAATGGCAGTGTAAATAGTTTAAGAATAGCCCGTTATCCGCTACTGGACTCATTTACCTTTGATATTGATTATGCTAGTTGTAAAATATCAGAAGCAGAAAAAGCCTTTAGAAACAAATTTGATATCTTTTTTAATCATATGGTTTCGGTGCATCTAAGTATTTCCGGAATCTTGTTTTACCATCATTGTTCTGATGTCACTGCTCTGTTAATATAAGTCCCGATGGTATCACTAGCAGCGCAGTCGGTCCTTTTGCGCAGGCATGCTATTATTCCTTAATGAGACACACAGTTTTCAAAAGGATGCACATTTGATAATTTCTGAGTTATTTGATCAAATAACCAATTATGTTTTAGAATCTTTTTTAACTTATGAATAAATGTAAATAATGTTGTTTTTCTATCCAATATATAATGTTATAATTGATACTACTGGAGATTATGAGGATGCTTAAATACGACGACTTTCTTTGAATTCACACTGTCTTCCTTAAGTATCAAATGTATAGTTTCGCAAATGTTTAATTTTCGTAGGATACAATGAATTGTCTACTTGTATCAGTTTTAATAACCCAAGATTTATTTGCCATCATTGGTCAATACCTGTGTAAACGTATTATATATGATCCTAAGGCAAACTTAAACACTTTTCGTACGTAAAAATTGGTTTTGTACCAAATTTTACACTTTGGTAACGATTAATGATTTAGTTGGTTTAAAATATGATGTTGCAATGAAGTACTCTTATTTTACCTTTAAGAAAAGTTTGTTTCATTATAAGAGGGTGGTAAAGAGTTATTTTCGTGCAACGTGTTTTGTCATTTTTATTTCACGTGCAGCCGTGAAAAAGGTTCGTTATTCACCGTGTTTCGTGAAATCGGCAAAAAGATCAACGTGCAAGAAATTTTTAATTGTTCGTTCATCGTGAAATGGCAATTTTATTTCGCGTTCTTCCGTGCAGATACCCCCCTTTACGTCCCTCTTATAACTGTACTCTTATCACTAAAGAAACCAGTTTACTGTATACAGTTCAATACTGTTACCTTTATCACAGGACTATTTGTTCAAATGCCCTTTCGACAATAATAAATCCCATTTGTTAATTTTCACAACACACGCTAAAAACTCATTTGTATCAATAATTAAATGTTTACTGGTGGATGAGTATCAGATCGGTAATTATACTTCTTCAGGCCTGCATCGAATAATTCTTAATCGGACTTTGCTTTTCTGCTACAATCTAGGAATGATTGAAGGAATGAGGCTACTTATTGTGTATTCTCCACTATAGTTACATTAAAGAATGATTACTATAGTACCCTTTAAGCAAAGTGTATGAGTAAAATGTTATCCTCGTATTAACCAATAGAATTTCATTTCAACATGTTCCATCACGCAATACAGGTATTAAACAGTAATGTACAGGCTTTCGAGGAAGTCAAAATACTGAACCACACTTTAAAATAAAAAAAAAAAAAACAATTAAATTCTGCTCACATTATTTGCTTTGAAGAATGGTTCTAAGTATACATTCATCTGAGAATATAAAAGTTGGAATTGTCACTTTCATCTAGTTTTAACATTCATCAATTTATTTACATACATAAATGTTTGATATAAAATTTAATGATTTAATGAAAAAAAACAAGTTTATCAGTACTTATTATTGACACTATTTTGTCTTTCGGGAGGGAGATTGGTCGATTTGTCCAACCCCAATGAAAAAAGAAGATAATTATTGCTTAACATAAACTTCAGCTTATTCTTTGACGTTTGCATATTGCAGCCGTTGTATCAGTGGGAAATGTAGGCGCAAATTACGCAAATATGCCCACTGCTTTCTTTTGAAAATATCTGTATTTTATATAAAATGTGTACTAAATTATTCTCACTGTAGCCTCGTTACTCGACAAATCACGTTTCTACAACGACATTGCATTGTAACTAATGTTCTGGATTCATGGTACCCACGCATTTAATAAGACTATTAAACGCCAACAGAATGTTCTTAGACACCTCAAATGGGAAAAATCAAAACTTAATCTGAAGTATATAGTTCAGTTAAACGAGAAGATCACTAGCTTAACATATTGTTTGGGGACGGTTCATGGTTACTTTCCTTGAATATTTCGAATCAAATGATAATCATAAAAACTCCAGATTGCCAGATACTATCGGTAACTCCCAACACATGTATCTTAATTGGCACCTCGACCAGGTGTTACTGCGTATTTTTATACCCCCTGAGTAGCTGTAAGGGGCGTTGTACATACAAGAGCCCTGTGTACTCAACATATGTATTTGATTTATCTTTTTGAATCATGTCCGACGTGACAGTTTTTTTAATTTATACATCACACTCTGGCAAGTGGACTCTCTTAGCAAAGGTAAATTGGATCATATAGACTACTGTTTTACGTTATCTAACACCACTCATAGATTTATTATGCTGGTTTGCACAATAAACAGATATATACGAACACAAAATCAAAACGAATGAAAATAGAAATAATATATACCAAAATATACACCCGAAAACATAACAAAACAAAAATGCACCCTTCCCCCCAAAAAAGCAAAGCAGAGCAAAACAAAACAAATCAATTCTTAGCTGCCAACTAACCATACAATACTATTTTTTTAACATTGAAAGTCAAGTAATTGTAATGATTCAGAAACTACAAACACACACAATTTAGCTATTGATAAAAATTGGAACTGAACAGAAGTGAAGACTTCATACAAAATACAAACAACTCAAGTTACTTAGCATGACCACAAGCATAGTCCATCCCTTAATTAGAAAAAAACTGACATGCATGAACGATATATATACACATGTACAAACCATTGAATAAAAGTTATTTATGTCAGTTATGGTTTATATGAACTATCTGAAAAACTCTGAAACTAAAGGAGATACTAAGATATCAGTATTTATAATTCACCAAAGAGAGGGGAAATATATCAAAAGGGAAATTCAAACTTATAAGTTGAAAATAAACTGACAACGCCATGGTAAAAATAAAGAAAAAGACCACAAGACATACAACAGTATACAAAACACAACAGAGTAAAGTAAAGACTGAGCAATAGTGCTTTTGTTAGGAAAAGATTTATGAATTTGCAAATTTCAATGGAAAGCCATGTCAGAGTTCCACTATATTTGGTATTTAGGAATTCGAATATTTTTGTAAAAAATTGGGCTTTTAAAATTACACCTCACCAAAATGTAGTTAAGATTGCTCCATTACCTTTATAAAGAATTTGATATATATCAAATTGTTTATATTAAAGTTGCAGTGCCAAAAAAAATCTGAATTTTGGTAGAATGATACAGTGCATAAAATACTCATAAAATATTCCAGGCTTATAATTTTGTACTCCATATTCGTGTTTCTTCTACAAAAGACTTATCAGTGACGCTCGAATAAAAAAAGTTAAAAGGCATAACAAGTGCAGATTACTGTCCTGGTGAAAACATCGGGAAGGAAACCTCCACCAGCAGTGACATCAACCCAGTGGTTGTAAAAAAATCATCAAAGATACCAGGCGTATAATTTTGTACGCCAGACGCGCGTTTTGTCTACAAAAGGCTCGTCATTCGTAATCCTTATTTTTACTAACAATTCAAAGTTTTGTAAACAGTTAATCTATAAATATGACAATTTCAATGATAATTCATGTCTGACTTCTGGGCTGGTGATCACAATTATGTAACTTCAGAGGAAAAATATTTTAGATAAAAGAAAATAAGAGAGCAAAGAAGAGAAGTAGTTGTCATTAGAAAATGAAAACAACACGTTATTAATTTCAAGCGTCCGAACCGCTTTTCTTGATTTACTTTCATCAGAAACGCTCACAGCCGAATATCTGAAAGCCAAGGATGTACAAGAACCGAAACAGTTTAAGAGCTATTTAACCAAAAAGGACCTAAAATAGACAAATCCGTCATAGGTCAACTTTGCCTGAGGGTGTTAAAACCTTTGTTTCTGTATGATTTCAATTTTATAAACGGAAAATTTTAGAAAGGTTTGTTATAAATCATGTCAGTACTAAAGTACTAAAGTACTGACTAGATATCTTAATTTAAAAAATGTAAAAAGGTATTACCAAAACATAAATGATATAAAATTTATATTTCAGTCCCAAAATATATATTGTAAAAGTGTTATATATAAGGCTATTCCATGCAGTCATGCAAATAAGACAGTGACTACAGTGTACTAGTTATATACAATGATGTTTTTCGAGTTTCTTAAAAAACGATAACTTGTACATCAATAAATAAATATTTTTATTATAAGGCTAATTTGTATGTTATATATATTTTGACGAAAATCATAAAACGTTTTTAATTGGAAGTTTAAAATGGAACTATTTTTGATTCTAAATAGTTATCGGGAAAACAAGTTCTTATCAATTTCAATTACAACCATTTCCTTCCATTGAATGTTGACAAAGAAAAGACTGTCGTTAGAGAAAATGCGTTGGCCAAGCCATTTATTGTCAAACAGTTTATCACAAACATAATGTTTTGCTTATAATTAACATATGTTAAATATTTTACTGTATACCGTTAATAACCGGGTTGTAGCAAGATAAAAAAAAAATTGAAAAAAAAATATAATGTTCAAATTGATAACTTAAGATCAAATTGTGTAAATGGTGCATCACAATATGTGAATTCGAATAAAGCATTAAAGAAGTAAAGCTTTAAAGCATTAAAAATAAACTACACGAATGGATGATATGTTAACTTTGATACACTTATGTTTTAAAGTTTTTGCGTTGTTAGTAAAAATTGAAGATGGAAGAAATACTGAAAAATCATAAACCATGATATATAAATATGGAGATGAGGTATGATTGCCAATGAGACAACTATCCCCCAAAGTTCAAATAAAGTGGATGTAAGCAATTATAGGTACACGTACGGCCTTCAACAATGGGAAAAACCAATACCGTATAGTCGGCTATAAAAGGTCCCGACATGAAAAATATGAAACAATTCAATTGAGAAAACTAACGGCCTTATTTATAACAAAACCATTAACGAAAAACAAATATGACAGACATGACTCAACGACAACCATTGAACTACAGGCTCCTGACTTGGGATATGCACATACAGAATGTGCCAGGGTTAAACATGTTTGTAAGAGCTCAACCCTCCCCTAACCTGGAACAGTGGTGTAACAGCTCAACAAAAGAACAAACTACAAAAATGTAGTGATTTTCATACCCTTTATTCATGAAACTCAATATATGGTCCATTTATTTATTTGAACAGACCCGACATTCACTTGGCTATAGATCATAATCTGAAGGTTTGTGTCAGTTGATATTTTACTACAATAAAAAAGGCAAACTCAATTCCTATTACAATATACATTTTACCATCTTCAACATATAAGAATTTTGCAGCTCGAAAAACAGTTTTAGGACTAGAATATACGCTAATTATTTTTTTCTTAAGCCTTTCAACACGACCGATATCGGATAGATGTTTTTGACTTCAATGAAACCCACGCAGTCAATTACCTTATTAAACGCCAACAAAAAGATCTCAGACTTCCTAAACAGAAGCAGTCAAATCTTAATCTGGATTTAATGATTTTCTCTTACCCTTTGCGAGAAAAATATTGAGCTTGATACGTAAATATTTATCTCTCTGTGACAATTGTATTGTAATGATTTGTGAATATTTTAAATATAATATTGATTGTAAAAACTGCAAACTGCATTTGCAATTTAATATAAATTTCTTAAAAAAAACATCAGTGCGATTAAAACTACCTTTAATACAAAATTCAACTATCATTATAATACAAAATAAAATGTTCATCCTTAATATGGTGTCCAAATCTGTAAATTTGTTTATGCAATTGAATCCAGTTTGAAAACCAAATTATAAAAGTGCAAAACTTTCTTGATTTTATTCTTCATGATGGACATTCCAGGTGTTTGTTGACATCTTGAGTTTTTTTTTTTAGTTTTTTTTTTTTTTTTTTGAACATGACCTGACTACTCAAAATAAATCCTCATTTGCTTTATTGTAAACAAATTCTGATATTCAGATCAAGGAAATTTTGAACCGTAGAAATTGATTCAGAACCCCCTTTTTAACAAGACTGAAAACTTTAAGACATATAAACTCCCTTTGGTTTACATTGTCTTTAAAGATAAAACCTCCTAACTAATTTAATGTTTTTTGTTAGGTGACATTTCTGATAACATTGAAAAATATATAATGCGCAATATTTGCCACCAGACGAAGCAAATACGTTTTTTTCTTGAATGAAAAATTAATAGGACGTTTTGAGATGCAATTCTATTTGAGGACAATGATAAAACTTGTAACTGTAAATTATATTTTAATAGACCAGAAGAAAGTGTTTGTTTCAGCTCAGCTTTCTTTATTAACCTTTGTACATCTATAAATACTATCTTTTATATGCCACATTTCGTGTTAATAGCTCAACTCAAAACAACATATATTGTCTGATACAACATAGCTATCATGTATACTATATAAAACCTGTTTGTTGCACTAAAGTAGTAATTTGAAAGCATTATATCTATTATCTGTGAACATTATTTCTCTAATTCTTCGTTAATTTATCCCTTTCTGCACCCATTGTATAAAAAAGTTTAATCAACGTGTGGTTCGTTTGATCTCAGTTCTTCATTGGTTAAAATCCGATTATGACGTCGAATTTTCTTGCTTTCCTCTGAATTTCCTATTGTGACGGCATGAAAAAAGGCGACCATGCCTGATGACGTCACATAGAAAGAACACATCTTTTTGCAGATCATTCAAAAATAAGGAATAAGTTTGCCTGCATATTGTTTGAAAATCATTAGAGAAACAGATTCCACCACCAAATCGAGTGTATTACGATATTTATCCACTCTCGACAGTTAAATTTTAAATATTTAAAACGCTCGGCGAGCCTCGCGTTTTAAATTTGAAAATTTAACTGTCTCGAGTGGATAAATATCGTATCACACTGTCGTACAAGTGAGAGGTTTAGCGCTATAAAACCAGGTTCAATCCACCATTTTCTACATTTGAAAATGCCTGTACCAAGTCAGGAATATGACAGTTGTTGTCCATTCGTTTGATGTGTTTTGTCATTTGATTTTGCCATGTGATTAGGGACTTTCCGATTGAATTTTCCTCGGAGTTCAGTATTTTTGTGATTTTACTCGATGCAGTGGTAGAATCTATATATAACACCTATGAAAATGAAAAAAACACTTATTAAATTTATCCGTCTAAAGCGCATTTCGGGCTTGGGACAAAAAATTGTAACATAATAGTATTTAGAATGGAAACGGTGATTGTATCAAAGAGACAACAACCCGACCAAAAAGCAGAAAACATCCCAAGGCCATCCATGGGTCTTCAATGCAACGAGAATTCCGCAACCGGAGGCTGGCTTCAGCTTGCCCGTGTACAATAATGTATACTAGTTCAGCGAAATGGACGCCTCACTAAACTCTAAAGCATATAAATGAACAAAAATAATAATAAAAAAAACCACACACAAGACTAACAAAGGCTAGTATGGAACAGTACCGGAACCCGTGAAGGGCTATATGACCAAAAGGTCATTAAAATGATCCCATCTAAGGTCAGTTTTACTTGAGTGAGTTGGAACTTAAGTTTCTTGGTAGTTTTTAAATTTATCGACTGCAAATTTATGAAAAGTATGTTATTAATCATGTCAGTAACGAATCACTGACTACTGAACTGAATCCAGTTCTAGAAAATGGAAATAACGCATTGTAAATGCGTCTGAAAAAAAGATTTGTATATTGTACATTTTTGTACTTAATACTGCATATTGTAGCTATAGTTTCAACGTATTTTTACCTTGGGTTAATTGATTTTGTAGAATAAAAATGTAAAGCGACGAACGCGAATTCACTTCAGACCAATGGAATAGTAAGCCCAAAAGCCTAAAAAGTTAGTTTTAACTAGATACATCTTGTTCGGAGTCACGGGGTGGTCTCAACATGGGATTTTGGGTACAGTTGTGCAGCTGGGATTTAAAAAACACCCCTCATTCATATATTGAATAATTGTGAAATCCCTACCTATACAAATATTTCACAGCGAAATCATAACCCATTGAATTTCATATATTTGTCAAAATTAAGCAAGACACACAATGAGAATAAACTCAACAAAATTAGTGCAAATAGATCGATGTGTAATAAAATTTGATCAATAAAAAAACTTGTGTCAATAAGTTTCAGCAGATGTGGAAATTTTAATGACAAAGAGTTTGGGAAATTCAGTGAAGATCGTTGCACAACAAACTGAAAAATTATGACCCATTGTTCGGAGTGACATTTGAAATTAAAAAAGAAAATACAGATCGAGAGAAGGTAAATTGTCTGAGCTGCTAGGCGAAGGAAATTGCTTTCTCAGACTGGTATTTTTCACACAAAAAGCTCTCTCGAACATGATATATCAGTTTTAACTACGACGAAAAAAGATGGATAGGTTAAACAGCCAACATTTCATTATATAAACTTGTTATCAAAACGTTAAAAATACAACCCTATACATGACTAATAAAGAAAGGCAAAATAAACCAAAGGGATATTAAAACTCATAAGTCGTTGACAAATTGACAACGCCAAGGTAATACATGAAAAACGACATAGAAAACTAAAGATTCAGCAACACGAACCTTGCCAAAACCGGTGGTGATATCAGGTACTTCGGAAGGGTAATCAGATCCTGCTCCACATATGGCCACCATCTTGTTCCTTATGTAAGTACAAACTTGGTGACATGTATAGTTTGGTGATGTCACATTCGATGAAAAAAGGAAGGGATAGTGGTAAAGACAATTGGATCATATCCGTCGTCATCTGTGAAACAGATATTCCATAACTGTCAACCAACCCGTGATTGCGTCCGTAAAATTTTTCCAAGGGATGACTTCAACTCCACCACTTGGAACCCATGGTTTCATAGCTACCTGGTTAGCAGTAGTCTTCTATCAAGGAAATCATGATAGGAAATGCAAGCTTTGTAATATCGTATCAAATGGCAGATATATATTCCATATGCAGGTGCTAATGGAATTTTGCTATATAGAAATGGAAAGTTCACAATTAGGAAGCTGAAATCATCTCTTGTGTCGTCAAATTTTGTTCAAAATCGACCCTCACTGTCAATTTCTACATGTTAGTAAAGATTTGAGGCAGACTTAAATGTATCTTAATGAATTGATAAACATCGGTAAACTGCTGTAAAACTCTAAACTATAACCTGGTCGATACCGCTTATGTCCCGGACAGAACCATTCACTCAGTGAGTGTGCTATGTACCTAACTTCCTAATCATTTGGTCTTACCGTTCAGGGGCTGATCAAGGACTTTTTAAAAAGGGAGGGGCGTAATTCCAGAAAATGTAATAGATACTCCCGAGCGGCTAGATTCGAAAATTATTTTGGACGATTTTATGCTACAAATATTGTTTTCCTTTTTTTCGCGATCAAAGGAGGAACAGTTCATGCATTTGGCTTCGTAAACTTGTGGAGCGTTCCTTGAGAAATATATTCCAGTAACACGTTACAAGGTCGTCTGCGCGGGGAAGAGTTTAATATTTGTATGACAGAGTGTATTTTAGATGTAACATAATTTCTATTTTGATGTCTAACAGTTCAATGACAACTGTGCATAAACTATATGTAATTTGTTTGCCGAGGATATTGCTTATAATTTTGTTTGATTTTCTGTCTTATATATAGAGCTCTAATTACAAACACATTCTTTACGAGTCCATCCCCAATCTGGAACCATAACTTAATGTTTGATTTGTGTAACCATTTTATAACTAGCTCTACTGGGTTATTGCAGTTTCCAAAAATAATTGTATTGGTGTTTGCTTTTAAAATCTTATTATAAGGGGTGTATTTGAAAGGCCGTTTCAGTTGTGTAAGGTGCATTGAGAATTTATCATTTTCCCCAGTCGTCTAAGTTCGGAGATGATTAGCAAACATAATTCACTTTCCTGTTTTATATTTACTGAACGCGTGATGTGGTTCTGTTTTGTGTAATGAAATTCATCCATAATGGATTTTCTACATAATCTAAAATTACTGTATCATTAAAAGCTATTTTTACTTCCAGATTTTCACCAAACTGAATTTATTTCCCCTTTCATTGGAACTAACGGCACATCATTTGTTACAAGATTATCTATCTAATTGATGCCTTCGACCTCAATCTGAAGGAAGCCCACGCATTTATGAAAGCATCAACAAGTACGTGATGTCCCTAGACACACCATATCGGGTTCAATTTAAATTAAGTCTACATTTAAGGTAGTTGCATAATAAACGGATATCATAGTGCCTATCAAAGTTAAGGCTCACGGTTATGGTTGTAACATTATCACGAAGAACTATAAGCTGATGTTGTTAAATGTGCACCTTGAAATTATCATATTGTTGCTTGTTCTCTTTTCAAAAGAACAAAACTGAAGATAACAGAAAATGTTACACAGACTAATACAATATTGTTATAATTTTAGTCACCATTAATAGTTTAATGAGGTCCTTTTACAAATAATTATTGATCAGTGTTCGTGTAGTTATTCATTTCCCATCATCAAAATTCATTTTAGCTTAATTTCATCTATGATCTTTTATATCTAGCTATAAAACCAGGTTTAATCCACCATTTTCTACACAAGGAAATGCCTGTACGAAGTCAGGAATATTACAGTTGTTTTCCATTCGTTTGATGTGTTTGAGCTTTGGGTTTTGCAATTTTTTGAAAGAACTTTCCGTTATGAATTTTCCGTGGAGTTCTGTATTTTTGTTTAATATCTTACGTTTTAGTCCTATTGAAAGGCATTGTGCATAGCTAAACATGGTTTTAAACCCGTCTAACTAATTTCAGGTGATGGTTAATCAACCTTTACAGAACTGCATATACAAGTTCTGTATAATGAAATCTTCATTTTAATTTTCGGATATTTTGGCGTCGAGACTCACTGGGAAACATTTCGCGCATCTGGTGCAGAAAAAAAATGGTACCGTTAATGTTATTACTGGATGTGAACCGAGAAATTTTGAAATTTCGGTTTTTGGTAACATCCTTCTTTCTTTCTTAATATTCTCTGAATCCAATGTCTGGAGTACCACTGCGTTAGTATTGTTTCACTGATCAGCAATTGTCTGTAAGCAACTCGTGTACATGTGCGGGATACAACTTTTTGTAAAATATAGGTGCACGGACCAGTATAATGATACATTTGATTCCTTTGGTCCAGATATTGGAATTATAGTCCTTACCACGGCTAACACTGTCTGGAGAACCTTCCACCAATGTTTTCAAATCGCAATTGCAGAATGTCACATCCATATTCTAGTACAAGAGAAAGATTTAAATCCATCCAAAAGTGCGTACTACCCCGTACTAGAGATAAATCAGTCTCCTGCAAATGTTTTTTTTTTATATTTTCTATGGCATGACAAAACAAATGTTTATTTTTTTCTATGGTTGTTAACAATAGTTTTTTTTTATCCCTTTTAAGTATGAGTTCCGACTGGGATGTCATATATGAACACACCTGACCTTTTTTATCGTCATTATTTTTGTCTTTTGTAGAGAATTATGAACACAATAAAAAAAAAAATCATACAATGTATGTCATGACATTTTTTTGCTATTTTCGCGTTAGGTATTACGCGAAATTTACCCTAGGCTAAGATAACACTATTCATTTGAATGCATTGTATAAAGCTATTAAACATGAATACTAAATACAGCGAAGATTTAATAGCCTCATCTAAGGCTCAAACTGCAAACAAAACCAAACGCGAAAATAACCTGACATATGTTTATCATTTATCAAACGGAATTTGTGGTTTCCAAAACTCGTCAACGTCGTATCCAATTGTTTTAATTAGTCTTATCAATCGGAAACGCACGAATGGCGTATCAAAAGTTTAGTCTGGTATCTTTGATGAATTTAAACTACGTTTGATTTTTAATAATTTATCGTTTAATATTCATTTTTTGAATAGTTATTTTGTTTTGTTGTACACTTTTGAGACGGATATATGTAAGACTTACATTTTTTTTGTGTGACAAAAATAGTCAGACGTTTATTATTGGAAATAGTTTATAATAGAACTAATTTTAGTGTTTTATAGTAATTGAATAAAACACTAAATGTGTTATCAATTAGAATTACAAACAATTTCCTTCAATTAAATGACGACTAAGAAATGCCATATGTCGATGGAAATAACATGTTGGCCTATTGCCTTCAATCTTCAGTATAGTTTATCACACACCTTTTTCTTCTCTTTAAGAAATGAACTATAGCAATTAAAAAAAATGCAACTCTAACACATGTTTACGTATTTCATTTCCAGTGTTTATTAAGTAGATAAGGACATCATAAGAATTAAACAGTAGAACTGGTTTTTTTTATATATTATTTCATAAAATTCTAACACATGTCAGTGATGGACAACGTCTTAGTCTCAGACTTCAAAGAACGTAAATATTGCATATCTGTAAAACTTTACAATATGGACACACGATGTGTACAACTAGTTAAGCAAGCACTATTTAGTTCAGCCATGGTTTGTGTTGCTCAATCTTTAGTTTTTGTAGTGTTTTCATATGATGTGTATGTCTTTTTTAATCGTTCGGCCTGTGTACTAGCAAACGTTTACCCAATGACATTGTGCATCTCATATTTGATGGTTTGTTCCAAATAATGTTGGAGGTTACTATTCAAAACATGGATTTTTCTATAACTACATCTTGTTTCTGAATCACTTATCATAACACTAAACTTATTTCAATGACATTTTCATATAACAAAGCTTTGCCTCACCTCACCAATTTATTTTCGATTCGACAATTTTAGTAGGCAAAATATAAACTTTGCCGTATCTATAAAAATGCAAGAGATTAAGTTTGGATATATGAGCCGTTCAATGTTTTTCTAATTTTCGATTGTTCGTTTTTTTCTTTTGACCATGTTGTCTGAATTCTGACTTTTATTGCCATCTTGATATATTCTTACTTAACGTCTGATTCCTTTTTTCAGCGACCCTGGTATCATTAACTTATAATTACTATTAAAATGAGAATTAATTCGGCAATACCTGGTTCAGATAACAAATAAAACAGAAAAATAAACTTGACTTTACTTTACAAACAGAAGGTATGCGTCAGTCGATATTATTTAAAATAAACAAGGCAAAACCAGTCAATTTCATTTCTATATTTCTATAGAAATAAAAAAGAAAACAGTACCTATTACTTTTTACCAAAAACAATATAAAAAAAATGTTTCCACCTGAGAAACAATTTAAGCATCAGCATAAACGCTTATTATTTTGCTTACTCCATTCGACACAACCGATCATGTGTAAATGATATTGCATAGATGGTTTTGATTTCAATGAAGCCCACACAGTCAATGACACGATGACAACAGGAAGATATCAGACTTCCTAAATAAAGTAAACAAATCATATTTAAATGGTTTACTCATACGAGAAAATAATATTGAGCTTTACATACATATATATTGCTTGGTTACAGTTTTTTGAAAAATTTCATGAACATTTTAAATCAAACAACAATTGTAAAGACTGCCAACCACTTTTGCAATTTTATATAAATCTATTAAACACTACCTGTTACTGTGGATTAATTTATTTTCGTGGGTATCCATTTTCATGGATTGAGGAAAACTTGCATTTTCGTGGATATTTGATTTCGTGATTTTGCTAAAGTCTGCATACATTTCTATAGAAAATTTGAAGTTCGTTGAGCATTTAAATCCGTGGTTCCTCTGTACCAACGAAATCAACGAAAGTTGGTATCCAACGAATAATAATGAATTCACAGTAGTACAAAATCCCATGATTATTATTATAAATATACTTAGATGGATATTTCTATCCTAAATAAGGTTAGCATAAATGCAAATGTTTTTTTTACACTTGATGTCCAGTTAGAAAAATTCAATCATAAGCGTGTAACACTGTTCTTGTTTTTTTTTATATCTAACATTTTAAGTTTTTGCTGACATCTGAAAAGATTTTTTTTAATACTCAAGAAAAAAATAAAAAGAGGCATATCACGCTTTTAACTGCCGTAAAATACTAAAATTTTCGTCTGCATATATCTGTATTGTTTTGATCATGTTCTGTCTATTCAAACTAAATAGTTTTATTTAACAATTTTCTATAAATTACTAGGTAACTTTTAAACCAAAGATTCCAAAGTTTAACGGACACAATCCTGATTGTGTTGACCGTTATAAAATACCAAAATATCTGTTGACCACGAATATGTATCACTAGTCGTACCTATAATACTACCCTCTATTCATCGATTTTGACATCATAGAATTGGAATGATAAACAAATTGATACCTTGCCAAACGCAACAGTGTGAGTTCCACAATTTGAGCAGGAAATTCTTATCCTCTACATCCGGTCTTTTTATAGAGCTCGTGTTTTTCAATCTTTTGTTTTCTGTGTAGTTTTTTTTAATTTTTGTCTTTTTATTTCCTGTTTTTTTGCCATGGTATTGTCTTTTTTCAACTCATGGTTGTGATTTTTTAAATATCATAGCAGCAGGTATGCGTTAATTCTCGGCATTCTTAGAAAACTGTTGGGCATCTTTACATATACATAGGTCATTGTCTTATAATTTGAGAGATCCGAAGGTAATTAATTATAACATTGAATCGCAATAAACCCATATCATCTGATATAAAATGGCTATCAATATAAGAATTATCTAAATGTATGGTGTTTATAACCGGTTTGTTGCACTTACGTATTACTTTGAGACTTATATATTTATTAGCTGTGAATATTATATCTATAAGTATATTTAGCAGCTTCTTTGTGGCAAAATTATGAAACTCCACAGAGATTTGTATATGGTACTTACTGAATTGCGTAACTATGGCGCCTGCATTTTTTAACATGAGCTAATTGATTTTGTAGAATGAAGTTGTAAAGCGATGGAAGTAATTTCACTTCAGACAAATGTAATATAAGTTCTGAAGCAGTTTGAAGAGTGCTTATAAGCTGCTGTAAACATATCTTGCAACAAGTATTTGTCTAATATAGTTGTTGAGGGAGTTCATCTAATGACAAGCAAAACGGTATGCTCATTATACATGAACATTGATATAGAATATATATTTACTAATGCCAACGGTTGGTTCAGGCCTTGCATACGAGTAAATAGGTCTGAGACGCATTGATTGCATCATATTATTCAATAAATGTTTTCGTATTGGAATTATTATTGTGGCTTGACTGTAAGTGTTGTTCTCCACCTTTTGCAGTTTATTCAAAATTCTGACCAAATTGCAATTTGTTTTATCAAACGAAACTGTTCAACTTGTCAGAAATTTTAACAAACTGCTGTAGAAAACCATAGTCAAGTCGTGGAAGTGCAAGGTGATAAAATAAAGCATACTTACAATCCTGATAGACTTTAACTCCACTTTATTGTTTATATGAATTTTTATACATTCTTTTATTGTAATTGTCATTAAAAAGGTGAAAGGTAGTAATTTTTGAACTGCTAAAAGAAATGTCCAAATTTAAGTTTTTGAATTATTTCTCCTAAAATGGTGTTTTTATATGCATGCTAGAAAGCTTTCTTTAGATTAATCTCTAAAGTACGTCGTGAAATGTACTTCAAGCTTAAATATGTTCTCTTGAAGTTTTAAAGGGAGATAAGATCAATATTTCAAATGATCAATAATTTTAGATTGTCTCCCATGGAAACTGACTAACAATGTATTGTAATTTCACATATATTCTACTGAAAATAGCATGGTTTCATTCAAACTGAAGTCTTATTCTTATGAATTAAGAATATTTTTTTAAAGAAAAATTGTATGAAAGCTTATTTTGGACATTTTTACAGCAATTTAAAAATTTCTACCTACCACCTTTCGAATGACAATTACAATAAAGGAATGTATAGAAATTCATATAAACAATTTCTTAATATCAATGAAGTGGAAATAAAGTCTAATAGGATTGTAAGTATGCTTTTTTTTTATCCCCTTGCACTCTCACCATTTTACTGTGGTTTTCTACAGCAGTTTGTTAAAATTTCTGAAACCAGTTAAACAGATTGGTTTGATAAAACAAATTGCAATTTGGTCAGAATTTTGAATAAACTTCAATGAGGGGAGAGCAACACTTACAGTCAAGTCGCAGTAGTAGTCCTATGCTATGATTAGTTACAACCGGTTTTGGTAAAGTGTTTTTTTTCGATAAATTATAGTCGTCGGACATTAACAATATTGTGGCTCGAATTCATTTGACATTTGTTTCCGTTATATAGTCATGCTCGATATACAAATGGAATATACACACACTTTGTGCATGCTAGGGATCCGCACAGGAATAAACCCAGAGGCAAAACATGAAATATTTCAAACTGAAAATGTAGAATTACAATGACTTATCATTTGTATAACTTTATTGATGTGTAAATTGGACAATTCACTCACAACCTTTGCAGAAAAGACATTTAGACTATTATTTGTTAAACTTGATGTTTAACTCAAACCAAAACAAATAAAGAAGAAAATTCATGTAAAATTTGTGAGTGAAAACTTCAAGCCGTGGATGCATCAATAAACTTCAGAACATGTCTTTAACCCTATAATACCACTCTATGTGATAAGTCTTTGCATCTCATATTCTGATGAACTTTTTCCTTAGTCAAGATGACGTCCGTTTTACAGGACACCGTTTTACTAGTCTGTACTGCTTATGGGTGACAGACAGTACCGTGTGTTATCATACGTTTAGATGCCAGCGTTTTGCTACAGGTATGACTTAAATTGTATTAATTGTGTAGTAACGAGGTAATAAATTATGCCAACAAACCAAAACTTAGAATGATAGTCACTCAGACAAAATTGTCCAAATAAGAGTTGTGTATGTCATTTGGTTCTGTTTTGGTTTTAATGCTCCGTAAGGTTTCACGTGTCTTTCTTTTCAATCAATTTATCATAACCAAAGCCGTTGAAATTTCTGTAAAAGCGTGTGGTGTGCACTAGAATCAGTTTCATACATTTATTTTACCACGAATCTGTTATGCCGGTTGTTTCCTGATCCTCCGCTTATTGTTCGGTGACAATTGTGAATAAAATATATGTCCTTTGGTAGCAATATACAGTTAGGAGTTTGGTTTCGCATTTTGTGCCCAGTGAGTTTTTCAAATATGTAAGTTATTGTACAATATAATAAGTTTTTAGATAGCTGAAGATAAATATAGCCTTCAGCGTGTGTTAATATGAACATCAAGATTGTTTTTTTACATGTCATAGGTCCAGAAATTATTGCAATATTTTCCTACAAATATTTTACGCTCGAACTTTTCAATTCAATTTTATGGAAAAATGAGGTGAAATACATATACTTTTTATTTGATTTCTTGATAGATAAATGTCAATGGTTTCAGAATAAGGTATCACTCGAATGGATTGAAATTCTACTTTTGACCTCATTTTGTGGAATTTGTGACATTTTTCTCCCCCGTTTTGCATTATTTTGTATCAATTAAATGCAGATTGTTGTCGTAGATCACAAGAAGGAGATTATATTTCACCATTCTAACTTCATGAACTATTGGAAATCAAATATATGGAGGATGCTGTTTCCATACATATGAACATACATGACACAAACAGTAAGTCTAACTTGTTAGAAAGCTAAGGAAAGATGGTTAAAAAATATGAGTGTCAATATGAAATTTATGTGTTGTTTTAATTTTTTACAGCACTAGGTCGTTTCTTCTGTTGGTGGACTATCAGTCCCCGAGGATATCATCAGCCCAGTAGTCAGTACTTCGGTGCTGACATGATTTACAACAAACCTTTCTAAAATTGTCCGTTAATAAATTTTGAAATTGTAGGAAACTAAGGTCTCAACTCCATCAGGCAAAGTTGACCTTATATGGATGTGGCTATCCTTTTTGGTTATATAGCTCTTCAACTGTTTCAGTTCTTATACATCCTTGGCTTTCAAATATTCGGCTTTGAGCGTTGCTGATGAAGGTAAATCCAGAAAAGCGCTTCGGACACATGAAATTTATAAAGTGTTGTTTTCATTTTTTAAGTTTTTTCCCTACCTGTGTATTGCTACCTTTATTTGCGGAGTATATGGTGTGTCATTTTGTAATTGTCATTGCATTGTCGTCTTAGCTTAACAGATCAGGGTTGCTGCTTACAAGGAAGCTATTAAACCAAAACTTTTGACTGTTGTTTGTCTTTTGGTCACCTTTCGGTTGTATTTGCCATGGTATCAGTTTGTCTTCGATTTTTGAGTTTGAATTTTGAATATCCCTTCGATATCTGTCGTCTTTAACAGCATTATTGCAGAGTACTAGAATAGTTATAATGTTCTGTCCTTAAAAAATATTAACTAATGGATTTATGGTTTTTTATAAAGTTTTTATTTTTAGGGGTGCATTTAAGGAAGCAGTTATATTTGTGAAAGCTACAGTAATGATTTGTAATAACGTATTCCCAAGTCATCTTTAGTGGACAGCAGTCTTATAAGAAAATATACTTCGTCTTCCTGCGTTTTATTTTACAGAATGGCTTCGTGTATTCATCAATAATAGATTTTATTCAAAATATTAAAGTTAGCTATTTTTACCCTCAGATTTTCGGCAAGCTGATACTAAAAAATATTGGAATTTATTTTTCCTTTCATGTAGACATAAGGCACATCATTTGCTGTCAGATTACATTTATAGTTGATGACTTCGTCCTCAAAATTCGAAGGAAGCCCATGCATCAATTAATACATCAACAGCAACGTTATGTTTCTAGACACATCATACTGGCTTCAATTTATATTAAGTCGACATTTTAGATTGTTGCATAAAGATACAAGGTTGTCCTGATGCCTGTCAAGAGAAATATATATTTAAACACCCGTAATTGTAACGTGAAAAAATTGTATCCTGCTATTTTTAAATTCAAAATGTTATTCTTATATCGGGATTTATTCTACGTTGTAATAGGTAAAATTAAGAACGATATAGTAAAATCCATAACGTAATTTTAATAACATTGTCAAATAAAAAAGGTACAAAATAAACGAGCAAGGTTTTTACTTATCCGAATTTAAAAAAAAGGCAAACGTAAAATAATTTGAATTTAAAGATCTAATGAAAATTATAAATATTTATGTGACTTAGAGCAAAGATGATGTTTTCTGATTCAATCGGAATTAAGACTCGAAGCTAACCATATGGAAAGCATCATCATTTTTGATGAATCCATAAAATCATGCTTGCATAAAACGATACAGTTGTAAACCACTCAATGAACTTGTTTAGTTTATTTTGTGAACAATTTACCATGACATTTCACACTTCCACTCAATCTCTGTGCTGAATCCGATTAACTTGCTTAAAAACGAAAAAAATATCAATAATGGTAAGAAGCTTAATTCCTCTCTTACAGGGATATTTAGGTATTTAACATTAAATGTTACGAGACAAACTTGGAAGACAAAGCAACACTTCAAAACTAATTATGATTGTAGGTGGAATTATTAAAATCAAGAAAGGCCTAACACTGAATTTAAAAACTGAACGGAACAGTATTATTGAATGGTACGATGACCATTTACTGTTTTAAATGTTAACATTATTAAGACTTTCGATACCATTCATTGTTCACTTTTGTTTCTGCAATTAAAATCTAATCTCCAACCAATTTCTCTGTATTTGTCCTGTGTTTTTAACCAAAGCATAATTATATTTATGTGCGTATTTCTTTGGCCATCAGATCATCGGACATTTTAATGCACTTCCTATACGAAATGTTCTTCCCAATTCACCCCCTAACAATAACAACTGTACGTTTTAATGTTTGATTGTTGAGGATATTTTTTAACTTGTTTAAAAGTCAATGAACACTGTAAGCGTTGTCCTTGCTCGTGAAAATGCATATGCTTAAAACCAAATTTTGGCCACCTAAATTTGACCTGTCATAAAAAATGCTCTGATTCAAGGCTGATTTTGATTTAACGACAGAAGAGGTTATATCGGCTTATCATTTGTGAACTTTTCATTTCTATGTGGCAATATTCAAGCACAGCCTGCTTATGGAATTCATATCACCCAGTTAATACGATATTCCAGCTAATGCATTTCATATCATGATTTCCCTGATAGAGGTTTGCTGCTTACAAAGAAGCTATTAAACCAAGGCTCCCATGCGATGAAATTGAAGTCATCCCTTCGAAAATTTTACTGATGCCTTCAAGTCAGGAATATGTCAGTTGTTTTCCATTCGTTTGAGCTTTTGATTTTGCCATTTGATAAGGGACTTCCCGATTTGAATTTTCCTTTGAGTTGGTTATTTTTGTTATTTTACTTTTCACAAATTGGTTGACCGCTATTGAATATTTGTTTAAAAGATGAGGATGGATACGTCCTAATTGTGGTAACCACATTCCAACCCTATTTTCCTCGAATGTGACATCACCGATGTGGACTAATCACCAAATTTGTACCTACATGAGCAACACGACGGATGCACATATTGAGCAGGATCTGCTCACTCTTCCGAAGAACTTAAGATAACATCCGGTTCTTGTAGCTCAGTATTTATTTTTCTATTCTGTATTTTGAAGACTATTGTTTGTCTTTTGATCGTTTATCACTTTTTCCGTTGCATTTTCTGTTTGTCTTCAACTTATGAGTTCGAATATCCTTGTGGTTTCTCTCTTTAGATAAAAACGTCGCTTCAATCGAATTGTCAGAGATTGAAGTTAAATTCATTATGTTAAATGAACATTGACAGAATTTCTCGAATGTTTCACCTTATTGTCTCGGTTTATGGATTGGAAAAAGGCAGAAGAGTCTCTGAAGTTTTGTAATCCTTTTTTTGAATCTCTCAATTGAAAACTCTGAATAAAAAACACCAGAAAAAAATTTGGTCTATATGTGATCAAGAGAATACGCTGCAAGGTTTTGAATCGATACGAATGGCATTTTTATATAACAATATTATGTGAAATTAATTTGCTCAGTATATTAACATATTTTTAGCACCGTATACACAGTGGAAAAAATAGGGAGCATTATGACATTTTTCAGTTAATTTGTCATTTGCTGCTACATGTAATAGAAACCGCTGGTCGTTTTAATTCAAATATCATCGTGCTCGTTTAGATAAGAATTCATTCATGTTTTCTTAGGGTAAACAAAATACACATATATTCCATCTGACTTTAATTTGTAAATAAAATAATTATCAGTATATTACTGTGATGTTACAAAGTATGAAAAAATACATACTCGTAATAAAATAACGGAAGTGAAGAATATATTTTGAAACTTTATACAAGCATGGAACAATACACATTACAAATTCACCAGAATGTTTTCACACTGCATTTCTATACAAAACATCAATTTTATTTTAACATTCATTCTGATTATTCCCATTCTTCTCAGATAATGACGTATCATTTATATATTGTTTTCATTGATTATGTAATTAAAATGAACCACTTAAAGAAAAATCTACGACTTTGGAATTTAGAAGTTTAAAGTTCAATGAAAACTTATGACTCAGCATCCTCGTCTGATTGATCAAAACTATAACAGGCTTATTTTGTTATTGCAATTTTAAATTCTTTCTTCTGCATCACATTTTTAACGAGTGTAAAAGTAATTAAACAGATTATAGAGAAAAGAGAAAACAATATTCATACTTGTCAAATAGAATTAACCATGACTTTATATGTCCATAATAATACAATTATTAATAGCCGTTTCAAGCAAGGCAATATATAGCAATTTCCTATTCAGCTGTGATCAATTATTTGTTTCCTACCGATGACTGCTATTTATTTATTTTATTTTTAATATTTGTTATCACCTTGAACTTTTTTACATAAACTAATCGGGGCAGATAAATTTCTAAATATATATAACTGAGATAATTTGTCCCTAGAGTAAATGAAAGTAAATTATTCAAGGAAAAGCTTCGAATAGTTTTATCAAGAATAAGTTCGCGTAACGGTGAATAACATTTCACCTTTTTGTAAATACTAGTAAATCAAACAGAAAACCTTTTGAATTACAGCTTTACAGGAGTAAATGATGTTTTTCCTTGAACAAAAAAGCAACCAACACTTAGAAAAATTTAATCAAATTAATTCTTGGACTAAGAGTCAGCAGCTGGACGATATCACTCCTTATCTTTATTAAAGCAAAAATGATCAGTATGTGAGCGTGATTAAAACTGTGAACGTGCTCTTTTCTAATTTATATAACTTTGTTCTAAATGAAATTAATATTGTATAAACTGAATCTAATTAACATCATTGAAACTGATTCCCGCGTTTGTTGTACGACAATGTTATTGTATTTTGTATTCAGCACATAATTACTCACCAAAAACAACAGAACATATTTATATCATTATTTCGCATTTCATTCTATGACAGACAAGTGTCTTTAGCATTATTGATAAATCAATGCAATAACCATGTTGTAATATAGTGCTAAATATTTTTGTTCATTTCAAATAAATGACGTTTTCAAATCTGGTTGTCACAATTTCATTCGTTTCATGAAAACCGTGAGGATATTGTGAGCTTTCATTTTAAAACCAAAATTTACTTTTAATTTAATGTATCGTGTGTTATATTCTGAAATGTACATTTTATATTTTGCATTATATTACAAATATAGATTGAACTGTTCCTTTCTTAGTAAAATATATCTTTGTAATTATCATTAACAACATTAATAAACATTTTCCAAACACATTCTGTCAACCAATTACATACAATCATTCCGTTAACTTGTGCCATTCAGCAATCTGTTTTCTTGGACAATTCATTACTTCGTTCCAATGATGGATTTCTTGTGAACTGGCTTTGGACCCTATCTCCAGACGTCCAACGACTTCATTTTTGGTCATCCTATCCCAATCTAAGACAAGGAACTCTAGACTAATATTTGCCAATCCTTCATTGTAAGGGACGTCAAACAAAAACGATTCATTATACACAGGGTTCAGTGTTCTCTTCTTGACATGTGTCTTCTTTTTAGCAATTCTTTGGTTATTGTAAAGTAAGTATACTTTTATATAAGGATCTACAAAAAAGAAGGATAAGAAAATATAAACAACTATAATTGACTGTATTTTGTAAAAATAAAGACTTAATACGAAAAGCCATTTCCGTTGCTTTTGATAAGTACATAAAAAACTAAACTAGGGAACAGAAAAGTGGATCATATTCTCAAATGCATACCTTTGTTGACTGCAAAGAAATGTTTTGATTATATTTACGTACAGCAAGATTGAAAATGCAAAAAAAAAGCTATCGACGCTCTCTCTTATTTTGGCGTTCGGGCGATTTCCTTAGTTTTTGTTTGTTACCTTGAATTGTTTTCTTAATTGATTTATGAGATTTTAACATCGGTTATAAAATCGCTACTGTCGCCTTAATTTGGAAGTTACTGTGTATGCATCCATTAGGAGGTTGCACACTGTCATCATATTAAAACAACAAATAACCATTCGGAATTTGGCATGTTGCAAAGCGTTAGAACTGTAAAATTCACATCTTATTGTTCCATCATAATTCCGTTTTACTTAAGATTTTTTATACTTGTTATAACTTTTGTTGTTAACTAATTCTGCTTCGAGTGCAATGAAGTTTGCCTAACAGTTTAAGATGTTCCGATTTGAACACTTTAACACAATACAGACAAATGACTCGGACACTTGAAATCCGCTTAAACAATGACTTTTAAATCAATCTTCTCTTCTTGAAGAGTATACATGCGTGTAACACGATGATGATACTTAGTCTACAGTGTGTTGAAAAGTTATGATTTGTGGTGGAGTGACGGGTAGACAGATATATATATACACTATGTAAACACAGTGTGGTTACTTAATTCCCCTCCCTGACATTGTTGAAATAATATGTATGTCAATACTCTTCATAAATTACTAGCATTTAACTTTGATACCAAATTGAGAAAACAATTCAATAGTTCACTCGATGGAAAAGTGTTTAATTTCCTGTGTTTCTATTTAGGTACCAGATGGACCATTCTAGCACTGTAATTGACGTGTTTATTACAACCAGATTACGTTTTGATATGATATTTCCCCAGTAAAGGATAAAATTGTCCATATATGGTATCATTTGTCAATTAATGGAATAAATCTGGAGACTGCCTGTAAGAACATTTTCATATAAAATCTAAGCTGTATTGATTTGCCGTTTCACTATGACTTCTAGTCAGTAATTCAGTCTGTATAAATCATTTCATAAAATTCCAAATTGTCCAAGACATTATTGATTGTAGGCACAACTATATTTCAGTTATATGGATACATATGTATTTATTGAATAACAGAAAAAAAAACAAACAACACTAATTTTCCGTCTCAAATATTACAAGATATTTTATAACAATTATACTAAATTCGACGAATGTTTATAACACGACAGTAGGTGCATATCTAAATAAATTCCCTTTGTTATTTTGGTTATATTGATTAGTATCTGCTTAATGTATTTAAAACAAGAATGTGTCCATAGTACACGGATGCCCCACTCGCACTATCATTTTCTATGTTCAGTGGACCGTTAAATTAGAAAGATCATATCATAGGGAACATGTGTACTAAGTTTCAAGTTGATTGGACTTCAACTTCATCAAAAACTACCTTGTGCAAAAACATTAACCAAAAACTTTAACCAAAAAATTTAATCTGAAGCGGGACAGACGGACGAACGAACGGACGGACGAACGAACGGACGCACAGACCGAAATTAAGCTTCGGTAACTACTGTTTTCACATTTAGATAATTATGTAGCGGTAGTTTAAGTGTATTAAAAATAATCTGAAGGACTCTTTAGTTTGTGTATGCCTTACAACTGAATTGTGAGGAGTGAGCTGGTATTTTCATATCTAATTAAATCAGATTTGCTACAATTTGTGGGAAAAGTATTCAGAAATGTTCACATTATACAAGTTGTCTTTCCATTCGAAAACAAAATTCAGATGCCATCAAAATTTGAAAATGCAGATGCGGCTACTTAAATCAACGAAAAACATTTTAATTTCCTATTCTTTTTACCTGACAATCCTGTTATGTCCATTTTTGGTAAATTTCTTGCTTTCAGCACTACTACTGTCAGTCTATTAGCCGCTGGCTGATAACATAACGACACCAGTATTTCTCCTCTCCCCTGAGTTTTCAACTACAAAATAAATAAATATGCAATATCAGTCTATGTCAGTCTATGATACATGATACACGATTCAGCCAGACTGACAGTATAATATCAGCTTTGTCATTAATAATTGAATAAACAACTGTTATACTATACTATATGTATTCCTGTCTTTCAGGTAACATGACATATATGGTCGTTACATAATTGATTTCCATTAATTGATTGGATAGTTTTATCTAACCGTATCCTCGGGTAACAAAATAGCAACTATAACCTTGACCGTTTTTTTTTTAAATTTAGCACTTCAGGAATAAATACCATATATATATATATATATATGTATGTTTTGTATACTTGTGTTTGTCTTTTCAAAATACAAAAGACTTTTGGTAGTTTTTC
Source organism: Mytilus californianus (assembly GCF_021869535.1). Classification (NCBI taxonomy): domain Eukaryota; kingdom Metazoa; phylum Mollusca; class Bivalvia; order Mytilida; family Mytilidae; genus Mytilus; species Mytilus californianus. The sequence goes on along the minus strand of NW_026262679.1, from coordinate 48,622,074 downwards.
GTTTTTTTGCCATGGCATTGTAAGTTTGTTGTTTACTTATGTATGAGTTTAAATATCCCTTTGATATATTTCGCCCTCATGAAGAGGAATTTAACAAATCTATTTTTCAACATGTACATGTTTGCATCGATCTTTTTTGTACGCTGATCACAAGCAATGTTAATAAATCTGCATGATGATAATTCTTATCAGATACAGAAACCCGACAATAAATATGACAATACATGACTTCATCAGAATCTATTAAGATATCATGTTCCTGGATCATTAAAACGAATGGTGTTCAAATATACAATTAATACCAGTATATGAAATTATAAATCGACATGTTCAATCAAGGGTTGAATTGCAGCGTATTATTATCAAGATTTTTATCCATTACAGGATTATGCTTGTTATATAATTCCTGAATATATACTCAAACAAAGTTATATGAATAAGACATCAATTCATATCTTTCAAGGCAATTATAATGGAATGTTATTAACTGAAAAATGAATCTTAAAACGGAAAGGTTAAAGCTATTCATTTAAACAATACAACGTCTCTTTTAGTGACATATTACATGAAATATTGTATTGACTGTTCCGTACACAGCTATTACATCGTAATGTTATTGCTTTTTCTGATGGATGGCTGTGTTTACAGTAATGGGTATTGATGAAGATTCCTACTTTCACAGGAAATAGACTTCCAATATATAATGTAATATTGGTATCCAAATAGACATTTTTACTACAGCTTTTGTTTCGACAAATTGAGAAAAACAAATCAATGCAATAACATTTGTTGAAGGTAAGAAAATAAGTGGAATGTGGGTCAGATCACTTTGTGATAACAATTACGAAGAAATGCAAATTCATTTCGTAGGAAAGTTAGCTTTTATGTACTCTAACAAATGTCTCTTTTACAACTACTACATGATTAGAGGAGGAAACTTGTCTCAATTAATCATACCATTAATGCAAACACCTTACATGTTAAAAACTGACTGACAGAAATATCTTTCAAATGCCACAGGATCGTTTTGAAACCGCATATTGTGTAAATTTTTAAATAGGGAAAACGACCTCTAAATAATGACATGTAAACTTTAAAAGAATATCTGCCTAATTTGTTTTAAGTCTTTGAATTATTATCTATAGGATCCAATGTAATATAAAACCACTATGTAAGCTAAATGCTTGTGGGAATGACTGATTTTTTAGCATACGGTCTTCCTGTCTACGTGTTGCATTGAAAAGCAAGTACGCATTATTTCGAAACTTGCAAGCTGTGACCATGTCAATACTGATAAAAGCACTGCTTGATCAAATGCAGCACTGATAATTGGTTTATCATCGATTTACCCGAAAGAAAACCCCATCTCCATAATGATATTGATTTGATATCATGTAGGATGGAATTATGAAAAAACAAACACTAGCTCTGCGATTCTTTACAATCTATGACAAACCTCAGTAACATCCAGACCAAATCGATTAAACTGTAAATCATTTTTTTTTAATAAAAACAGAAAAGTTGATAATAAAATCCGATAGATTACCGTGGTTATAATCAAAGTCCACTCCTTATGATAACATACAAGGTGAATTTTATAGCAGATTCTTTAATGAAAAAATTTCAGGTATTCTGTCGGATCAATATATTAGAATTTCTGATGATACAGTACCAAGACAGAATGTCTCTGTCTAAGATATTTTTTTCTGTTTTGTATTCTTTCAGTTTCCAACTTCTTAAAGTAAAAGCGTATACTTAATATTTATACTTGTCAACACAACCGTAGTAGATTGCTTATTGTTTCTTTCAAATTGTGTTTTGTAGCTGAATTTTTAGTTCTTTTACTTTTACCAATTTTCAAATAATTTTGCTTTTCTCCGTTTTCACGTTTTCAAAATCGGACAGAAGGTTGGCATGCATTAATTAATGGCACGCATATTTCAATGCACATTGTTCAATGCTTCTCAACAAGATCTCTACATAATTTCCTAAATGCCATTTACCCACGCATAATAAATGTGAAAAATTCAATTTGTTTCTGGAAGCCCCAAATCAGACTGGCAGTCTGTATAATGCTACATCGCTATTAATCATGTCATATACTTAATAGGATTGTTCATATTCGATACCATGTTCACTTTCCTTTCTGTGACGTGATTGCTCAAGACGTACCGTTATGGTATAAATACTATTTTTAGGTGTTAAGGCCTTATTTAACTGCATAAGCCTTCATTTAGTGACATTGCCTTTATTTTACATTCTGAAATATATGTTTGCTCAGGCTATACCATATACCCTAGGATATACAATTTCGTAATGTTTTGCGACGTTGTTACATATAGTTAATGAAAAGAGACATTTATTGTCGAAATATGCATCTGGTGCTATAAACTTGGTAACGCTATTGTTATGATCACAAACTTTTTGACGTCATCCGGAAATATATACTGATTTAAGAAATACGGAGAGAGAATCTTTCAAAAAAGATGCATAACTATTTGCAATAATTCCACTTTCAGTTTTATTTTCTATAATGAACGCAGTTAGATGTATTACTTGTGAGAAAAGATTGTTTATTTATTAACTGAATCAGCGTTGAACTATCTTCAAGTATTAGACCGGTTCTTTGTGATTATTTTTGTGTTGCGTGCCCAAATTAGGATCCTGGAATTAAAACAAAATCGCAAAGTATTAAATATTTCAATGAAGAATTATCAAGATATATAGCTTTACATCTGTCTATCATAAAACACAAAAATGTCAAAAACTATAAAAGTTTTCAAAAAATCGCACTTTGTTGGTCTCAAATGGGGTAAAATCAGTCAATTTATGACAAATTGAAAAATCTTATCCAAGACTAGTAAACATAAAAAATCGTATCTATTTCTTAGATTTTTCAAAATTTCACAGTTTGTAGACAGTGAGCAATATTAATGGTTATAAGAAATTAAATTTTTAGAAGGAATATTGTTATGAAAGGTATGTTATATGAACTTTGCAATTGCCAAAAAATATGGTGATTTTACACAGTGTTTGCTTCAACGTTTGAGAGTTGACGGATCTTTGCAGGATTAATTTATATATAAAGTATAAAAAATATTATACATGAAATACTCTGCAATATTTTTGCAAATACTTACACAATAAGCTTCTCATTGAACTCTGCAAAATAAAAACTCATCAAAGATACCAGGCTTATAATTTTGGACGCCAGACGCGCGTTTCGTCTACAAGTGATTCATCAATGACGCTCGAATAAAAATAGTTAAAATGGCCAAATCAAGTACTAAGACTAGGCATTGAAGACCCGTAATTTCTGAAAGGTTTTGCTAAATACAGCTAAGAATCTCTATTCCTAGGTGTAAAAAATCTCTAGATTTTCGAAACGTTCAAAGTTTTGTAAACTATTAATTAATTAATATGACCATATTAATGATATGTCATGTCAACAGAGAGTTGACGACTACTGGACTGGTGATACTCTCGGAGAGGAAGTGGCATCGACCCAGTGATTGTAAAAAAATCGTCAAAAATACCAGGCTTACAATTGTGTACGCCAGATGCAACTACAAAAGACTCATCCGTTAAGCTCGAATAAAAAAAGTGCAAATTGCTCTGAAAGACAATTTGGAAAGATATTTAAAATTTTACATTTGTTTGTAAATTTTTGCTTTTAAGGACATTCCGAACGAAATGAATTTATTACAATAATAATATGTGAGATTGAAAACATACTTGTATCAAACTTTGCCAAAATCTTTCGAATTGCAGAATCAAGTCACTTTAGGCATTTACAATTAGATTTACAGAAATATCACATGTTTTCAGAACTTATATAACAAACATAAAGCTATGAGAAAAAATTCAATGACTTAATGAAATTTGACGTACATGGTAGCGGAAAGCCGTACGATGACCTTATCTGTTTTCATTTGATAAAATGATTGCAGGGTAGACACGACAGTCTTTTAAAGAATGTGACTTCCACTACAATGGTCTACTTTTAGGTGCAATACTATGCCACTTGGAAAATGTAAAGAATGTAACAAGTTGTCGTCACGTAAAACATATACAAAAATTCACATGCCTCGTACAATGATAAATGATGAATACGTAGGAAATATTTGATATAAATATGCGGATTCGAAAGACTTTGTCCTGTTACAATACCAATTAGCTATTATGTTTGAAGCAAGTGCAGTGTAAAAAAAACATATCCTACCAACAGATTTCAGTGATTGCCTTCTGTTTTGAGAAACATTAACTGATTTTGCTGTAAAATTGTTTACCTTATATATCATTACTTCATTTATTACAATAGAAAATATATTCAAATTATAAGAACACAATAACTTTTTGTCAGATAAAAAAGCAATAATTCATTGTTCAACAAAACAATGTTTAGAACTAGTTACAAATAAAATGTAATTATAACAGACATTTTCATTTCCAATTCAAACTGTTTTTAAACTTGTGTTCCTGAATAGCAGGTGTTAAAAAATGTTCATTTACACAAAACTGACAGTCAATACCTGGAAAAGGATGGTATGTTTATAATTGATCAGTTTGTAGCTGAAAAACTGCAACTTGGTTAAACATTCTCGCCAGTTGACATGCGCTGTAAACATTTACCTCATTCTTTTCACATTTAGCTAAAAAATCGTATTGATCTTTTTAATTGATTCCAATAAAAATGTAAATTAAATATAATCGAAAACAAAATATAGCGTGACCTTTACCCACTTACTCTTGTGAAAGGTCATTCTCTATTTGTTTGCGTGGACTTTTCATTTTCCTATTTTTTTATCACTCATTTCTTATCTTCTTGTAACAACTGAAGAGCCATTTTGGTCAGAAATTAATGATCAGTAACAACCGTCTACAAAAATGTTTCATGATTATCTAGTAAAGAAGATGAATAAAAGTCCCGGAAACGACCAGGAAATGCAATAATAAAAATTCATTATTGTCGTATGTTTTATTTGACGCCTACCACTCGTTTCAAGTCATAAATGTGTCTGACGCATTGCTAATGAATCTAAAAATCAGACTTGGGATATTCTATGAATAAAATGAACTGAACGAATTTTTGTACCAGTAAAGGTATATACAGTTTTTTTTTTAATTTTAAATGAAAAAATAACGGATAGTTATGACAATTATTATTACTGTTCTTATTGGTCAAAAGTCATACAACATATATAACAGTTAGCAAAAGTATAATGTTGCCCTTTTTAAAATTAATATGAGAAAATGGAGTCATTATCGTTATACAAATGAACGTGAATCCCTGAAGGTGCATAACTGAAATCATTTAATATAATATTTTTGTCTGTACACCGAATTATACAATTGATTCCCTGTCTTTATGAGATACACTTGCAAAAACGGTTTGATATTTGTAGGAAATATCAACATTTGGAGCATGGAATGTGAATTTTACATTATTAACGATTGTCACCGTTTGATCTGCTCGAGTACAATTTATAAAGGTATTTCATTTAAAAACTTGGGATAGAATAATAAATAACCAATTATAACAAACAATTAAAGTAAAATCCAGATAACAGATAAAATAGTATTCACTTTCAAGGATTCCGTTACAAATTTAAAACATTTTCACTACTAGAAAAAAATCACTTCTTGCATGCTTGACGAATACCTTAGGGATATTGTCTTCAAAAATAATAAACGACTCTATTAACATCATCAACACCCTTCAGCAAAGCTATCGCTGCTTAGAAATATCCAATAGCTTAAAATGATGTCTTTAAATCTGTGTTTTTGATAACCGTAAAGGGAAGAAACAGAATTGACGGGTGGAAACAAAATAGACAACTAAAATTGCAATCACAAGCTACTTAAATGTGTTTACCATAAGGTTTTATGTAAAACAATTCCTATGTTTTCATAATAACATGGCCATTTTTGGAATTTATAAACTACTGTCTGCAGATCTACACTTGACAGGCAACATTTCTGTAAAGTTTCATATGGTTTGGTGTAATTATACAAAGATATTTTTTTATTCCTCCTTTTGCAGTTCCTGTGTTAACCGTGGTCGTTTGAGACATTTCTATAAAGTTTAATTATACTTGTTTTAGTAATCTTTGAGAAATTGAGCGGTCAAATAATTGGAAGAATAATTATAAATGATAAGAATAATAACAAAGAAACGGAGAAATATCAATATGTTACTTAGAATAAGTAGGATCTAAATTTCAATATTTATGGTCGATGAATCCTTTTTGCAAAACATATTTCTTCTATCTGTGAAAGCAAAAAGGTTCAAGGTTACTCGAGAAACAAAATATTAATCAAACTTACCGTCAAGTGACGTGGACAAATTTCTTTGCAGAGATTCATTTCATTCTTAGAGATATCAAATTCGTTCAATGGATGTATAACTTCACCGATAATATCATCTCGCGAGAATCTGTCAAAACTCAGCACTACAAAGTGAAGGGTGATATCAGCAATCTGATTGGGATTGATTCCGTAAAATGTGAATGTCTCGTCATATTGGGGGTTCAATGTCTTTCTCAAGACTCTTGTTTTACATTTGTGTCGCTTTTCTGGTAGAAGCTGTAGTTTTATGTAAGGGTCACATCCACCTAAACTAGGGTCACGTGTTGGCAGGTCCTTGACGTTGACTACCGTCACCAACAGCGCCATCTTTTGTAAATCATATGCAATGGAAAATGCCATGTTTCCTAAAGATCTCTGTTTTTCGTCTGGCTGCTTTTCACGCATACTCTCTTCTTTTTCGTGGATCATTTCTGGCTTATTATCTTTCTCATTTTCAATATAAGCTTGGTCTGGCGATCTCTGCTTGCTTCCGGGATCTTTTTCAGAATGAGTTGAATAGGTTGGTGATAATTTTCTTTCCCCCGGAGATGTATCCTGTCTAGTATGACCTAATGGACTTGTTGCTTTGTGTTTAATTGGCGTTCCAAGTGGTGGGATGTTCTTTTTAACACCGGAACTCTCTTTAAGACCCTTTTTAATGGCAGTTGAAAGGCGACTTTGTGCTAGACGACTTCGGCGTCTTCGATAACACTTGTAGGTGACCACAGAAAGAAATAAAAGACATCCTATCACTCCAAGGCATATGGCTGTGATTCCGTATGCATTTATAGTGTGTACTGAAAATATAATGAAGCAAAACATTACTGTTTCATCATTATCATTTATTTCATCAGAAAAGAAAGGAAAATTATTTTATGAATAATGGTACAAGTAGAAAACTGTATTGCAAGTGCACTGAAAAAAATTAAACAAGAAAGAAAGCTAAAACGTTGATATTCTCTAATGCTTTTTTGTGATTGACATTTAATGTTATAAAATAAGTTTTCTGTAAATATTTTAACATTTGGATTCTTCGACACTTTATCCTTTAAACAAACGTCCCTCATTTTTAACGTAGATAGATCGTACCATAAAAAAGGACAAGGGTACATGTAAATATCTTGGCTAAGTATGGAAGTTTATACTCGATATAAATATGAAACCCGAATATTTTAAATACATGATTTTTCGATTGGCAATATATTGGTATTCATAGTGGGCGTGTTTTTCAACAGATAGTTAGCATTCATATTGGAACCTACTGTGCTCCTCTTCGTATCGTTTTTTTCATTTATTCATATGAGGTCCACTTCATTCGGGACCTCACAAAATGAATGATGTGAAGCTAGCATGATCTTTTCGGTCAATAATAGCTTATACATTATGTCCTTCTATCTATTTCAAATGTTGACAACCCATACAAATTTTATATCAATAAAAAGGAAATTTCAGTGGCAATACATTTCAATTTAGAATAATAATATTTGACTGGGTTTCAAGAAATAGTATGTTTTAGTCAAATAATTTTACTCTTTTTCGGGGGGAATAGTACACGTATCGTTTACCTTAAATTTTAGCCGTGGACATAAACGTGTTATATGTTTTAGATACATGCATAACTTACAATGTTATATCACTAGTATTAAAGTGAGTTTAAATGTACCGAAAAGTACTGTTCTGGAAAAATTATTATGGCATCGTTTAATATTAATATGTATTACTAATTTGTCAACCGAGTGAAAATCTATAATTCTTCATTTTATCAAATGATATATACATGTACGATGCAATAGTTTATCAAATACCGCAAATATTCTATGATTTAAATTAATCTAAACATTGCATTTATACGATGAAATAATTTTTTCAGGGTACATCATGTTTTGGTACTATTGCGTGAGCATTCATAAATATAAAAAGATGCAATGGAAAGATACCAAGGGGACAACCCAAAGCCATAAGAAGAATAATAACAGACGATGTCATGGCCAAAACGAATAACGACGAAAAGACAAACCGTTGTTTACAAAACACTACACAGAAGGCTAAAAACTGGGCCATTTGACCCTCCCCTCTGAACACCCCCACCCAAAGCGGGTGTGATATCGGTTGATCCGACAAAGAAAGCATATCCTGCTCTACTCTCAACCTAAGGGCAACCTTTGTCTTCTCAATACGAATTTAAAGAAACGACGTGTCAGCCCGAAAACACACGCACTCATAAAGAATACTTGCGGTATTTGATAAAAATTCCACCATATAGTGTTATAATCAAAATGTCCAGTACTAAATCATCATTACCCATAGTTTAAACACACAAATACCATGGGGGAAATGAAAGACAAAAAAGATAGATAGAAGGAAACTACCATCTGAGATACAAATAGTTTACCAATTAGCTGACTTTAACTTTTCAGATCTACTGGTTTCAATCCCAATATACTCAATTGATTAGTGATACTACATGTAAATATATAGAGTTTACACGAAACAAACCTCGAAAGCAATATCAACGTTGAGTTAAAGAAATGTAATTTAACTAAAATACAAGCTTGCTGTTCGGTGTGAGCCAAGGCTCCGTGTTGAAGGCCGCACTTTGACCTATAATGGTTTACTTTTACAAATTGTGACTTAAATGGAGAGTTGTCTCATTGGCACTCATACCACATCTTCTTATATCTATTAAACTTTCCATACCTATAGGGAATTGTTTAAATTTACATAATTAGCTTTTTTCAATTTTATTTTATTGTATTTCATAGACAGGTGGTGTTTATATACATAATTATCATATTTTCTTTATTCTTTGCAGAATTTAAATATATATATCTTAACCCTAGACAAGTCAAACAGTACACAGAGAGAAATCTAACAAGGCAACACCTACTGTAGAGAACTAGCATGGGAAATTTGATCAGTAAGAGAGGGAAATAAAAAGAAGTCAGTGGTATAATCTAGCCAGAAAAAAATGTTCTATTCGAATTCAAATTAATATGATATGACAATTTCTGACAAATATATATGCTTGGCATCGATTCATTTAGAAAAAAATCTTTGGTACGGATAAGAGTGCATTAGGTCTACTTCCGAAATGTTAGGAAATAAAAAAAGATTCAAAAAAACCCAAACGAATGTGTATTTATAAGCAAGAATAGATGTGCGTATTGTAATTCTAAAACTAGAGTTGTTTTGGTTAACCTTTCTTCACTAATGTATGCAGATTTAGATCTTGCATCTACTTCGTTTTTAAAATACCACAGTGCATTTAATGTAGTGTATGTATATTTATCATTTAAACGCTTCATCAATTTCACCCCAAAATGTTATGAAATTGCATTAAAAACGTGGACCAAATGTTTAAAAAGACATTAATACAAAAATCCCGGCGGACATAAAATAAACGTTAAACAGAATACATGTCTAACCTGTATTCAAAGATGGATGTGATTGTTATTTTATTTTATATCATTCTTGATCAAAAAATAAATGGCAACGGCAAGTCATAAAATCTAGTATCAGATCGACAGTCAAAAGCAATTCATAAGCAAATAAAACAAACCGAAATGTACATGTTTAAGCAATTTTGATCTCAGACACGAAGGATTGAACAGTTACTATTCCGTGTCAACAGACATATTTCTAATGACGAAAGCCCGAATAAACACAGAAGTACAGGTTCACGACAACAGTAAGTCGTTTACACATATTACAGACAGTTCCGTTTAGGTCCTGCGACGAACATGTAATTTTACGAGAGAAGAAGCTAATTTGATGTTGCAGTTTTCGGGAGTTGCTTTCTTAAAAGCCAAACACTTTATCCATACAAAAAGGTATGAAACACAAGATCAGTTGTGTTGGATAATAATTTATAGGATAATTCCCTTGTTGGAAATAAAAATTAAAAAAAAAACCTACGTCAAAAAAATAACCGCTAATGTAAATAAACTTGAAGCCGTTTCAAAAGCTGTAATTTGATAAAAGATAACAACCTATATTCGTACTGCCATGTATTTGTTTGTTTGCTTTTCAATTTACATATCTATTTTTTGCTTGTTTAATTCATTTTTTTTTATTTGATGGCGTCAACATTTGAACAAACATCAGTATACTACGTCGGTGTTTACATTTCTACCTTTATTACAATTTGAGTGCTAAACCTGACATTTATTTAAATGCCAGACAAGTCAGAAAGTACAATTTAATCAATAAGACGACCAGAATTCCCTAGATAGCTAAAAGTGGTTACTAATGTTTTCTTGAAAGGCAGACTTAAAACAACATGTTTGCTTCGTGGAAAATGTGCATTGTCGACAAGGAAATATCCAGTTGAAATGTAAGAATATGTTGACGCTGCCATGAACAAAATTTTGGCATTTTGGGTTAAATGGGTTTTTTTTTTTTTTTAAATTTTAAAAGACCAACGGATTTCTTTTTTTATCGGCAGAACAATCATGCATGCACTTTTATATGAAATGTTTCACTTTTAGTTACACGTTTTAAGATGCCAGGATGCTCACCAGGATGTGAATAAAATGAGATAGGTCCAGCAAACCTAGACAGGACAGCAAAGAAACAATACAGAAAATTTGTTTTAGAGAGTTTAATTTTTATTTTTCTAAACAATACACTGCGTTTTTTAAACATACTTTCTCTTTCTTCTGTTATTTAATGTTGTCTTTTGCACGAGTCTTGAAATGAATAAATACATGGTAATATGGTGTAAACATACACCAAGGAGTCAATCCAACTACACAAACATGATCATACAATAACAAAAAAGACGGTATTTGTTGTTTTTACATTAGAACTATTTATGACATCAAATTCGTCCAACACATACATTTTGTGCTTCAAATTGCATGATTTTAAAAACTGATAATGACATTATCCCAAAAAATCAAGGACAAAGATCACGTTAAAATTGTTTTTGGCTTCAATTAACATGTCGTGTTCCAATCGCGACAACAGCAGCACATTAAATACTTGCGCAACGTGTAATTGGAATTATTTCATGATTATTTTTTTTTTAAAGTTAATTGATATGTACTGTAATTTTTCAGCTTAATGCCAGAAAGTACAAAGTTACTATCAAAGTAATGAAGTAATATTGATGCGAAAATCAATCGAAAAATGGAATGTAAATACTATTTAATCAGAAGAAGGCGTCTTTCAAAAGAATATTCTTGTAATTAAAATCAGCCCTACCTACTAAAGATCGACTTGCGTTCATTTCGTCTGACTTGATAGCTCTCCCGGATTTAAAGGCATTTCAATTTCAATCAGCTTTAAAATTCGTACTGCAACAATGTTATAAAGCCAGAGAATTTTTAAATATGACGTGACGGTTTATTTTCATACAATAAGCAAGTATGAAATGGTTTAGAAGATGTAAGCTGCTGAATTTTAAGCTTAATTAGAATAATGTTTTTCTTTTGTGAAAAAATAACTTAATCATAGAACGTCAACCTTATTTTAAAGGATAATTTTAATATTTACGCCATTTGAAATTTCTATCGCCAATGGAATTAAAAGTAAAATTAATAATGTGAAAATTCCATTAAAAATCGAGATTTTCCTGTTCACATTTTTTTGAGAAATATTGCAATACACAAAAAAAAAAAAAGATGTAGCAACACGATGTTCCCAATGATTTGGGGGCGAATTCAGGTACTGTATTTGTAATTAATCTTCACCTCAAATATAGAAGATCGAGGAAATCCTCATTTAAACCATAACCATATAAAATCACACAATACTGTACATGTAACTATAAAACATACTGCTCAGAGGAATAAGCCGCTCCTGCTGAATTGGGTGCATTACATTTGCGCGCATTTGGGGATTAAAGGTTTGTTTACGTTTGCGCGAAGCTTTTTTTTATTACATTTGCGCGCATTCCTTTTTACAGGCAATACAGGTAAATATGAAGATAGTTCATAATAAATTTGTCGACATTTTATTTACGATAGTGTTCAAAATCCATTGTAAATGTTAACTTTTAACATATTTATCGTTTTAAATATTATAAGCGATGGTCTTCAAATATGCAGCACGTACCGACATGTAAAATCGGAATTTTTCCTCTTCAGATTTTTGCATTTTCAACTGTACATGTATATATTTCCAGGACTTACTGCTTGTGCATAATAAAACGGACTTACTCCACTCGAAACCCCACTATCACCTCCTTGTTGGTGAACAGAGGACATAGATTGACGGGTAGTTGCAATATATAATTTGCCTGTGTTTGTCTGTAAAATAAATGCGCGCAAATGTAATCAAAAGCTGCGCGCTAACGTAATGATTTTTTTCGCGCAAATGTACTGGTTATGCGCGCAAATGTAATGCACCGACTGAAATACTGACACCCGTCGCGATACCCCAATTAAGAACAATTGATGAGTCATATCCGGTGATGATATACAACACGATAGTGGATTGGTAGACGTATTTTGTTGAACCTGAGGACATTATCAAATTTGTAAACTATCATTTTGTGTAAACTTTTTAACCATTATTTGTGACAATGTGACAAAAGTTGGAAATGAAATATATGTTTCAAGACAAAGACAGACGAGACCATTATATAAAGAAACAGCAAAGTCATTTGAAAAATAAATTATCACAAAATACAATCAACACAAAAAATGCAAGATAACGCTGACCTCTGAAAAAAATTCTAGGGTAACTCAGGCCCATCTGATAATAATATAGTAACGGAAAAGAGTTTGACCTAATTGGCGCTGAACATTCATACCCTAAACTTTGTTAAAATATTTCCGAACTCGACTACTGGTTAAGGAAGATCAACTTACTTTGTAAAATATTGTTAAGGTGGTAGATAACACTACAGGGAGATAACTCTGTAAAAATCAGCTGAACGTTTCAATCACGTTCTATTGTTAAGGAAATATTAAGCTTCTCAATGATCAAAATTAGTGTTTATCAAACTGCTATATATCCAATGAAATTTTTTCGATAAAGTGTGTGGTTCAAGTTTTTTAAAATTTTTATATTTTTGTCAAATGGTCAAAGTAAATATTTTTGTCAAAATTTTATGAAAATTAAACGAGCCAAATTGAGTTTAGTCAAGGTGTTTGGTAATTTGTCCGCCTATTTTTGTGTTTTACTACACCATTTCATCAGTAAAATTTCTTCTGAAGGATTCTTACAAAGCAATCAACAATGTAAATAATACTTTGATAGCAACAAATTTCTGCTGAATCCGTGCAAGACAGGTCGATCAATAACTATTTCATTTCCATGTTACTTTTAAATCATTGAGTCTATTAACTGCAAACGCTGCTGGTGTATTGCACTCATAATAGGATTAAAGCAACAGTATATCAAATTCTAAACAGGATTGGTTAAATCAATTGATAACTGCAACTCTTCATAAAAGTCTTCGGGATTGTTAATATCGATTTTATACTAGATAATGAAGTTCCAAAACATCAATGCCACAGAATAAGTCCTGGTATGTTTCAAGGGAATGGCCAAGTATGTTTGTTTATTAATTGATTTTGCCACTGGACAACAAAAAATATAAGTTGGCTTAAATTCGATTACCTGTTCAATGACAGGCCAGAATATGATTATAAATACAAGAAGATGTTGGGTAAACGCCAATGAGACAGCAACTGAACGCCACAAATAACCAAAAGATACTACCTGTCAACATAGTCTCATCAATAGACTGTAGTATATACAATATGTTTAACTTCAAATCATAAACACTGATCAACTGTTTTTATACAGAAATGCACTGATGTTCATATAGCAGTTCCAAGAAACATTAATCACTACACAAATAACATCGTATAAATCAGAAATAGACCAAAGCGAACTGTTGATCTGCAATTCAAGTTACCTGGCATTTAATTTAGATATAGGAAGATGTGGTATGAGTGCCAATGAGACAACTCTCCATCCAAGTTACAATTTATAAAAGTAAACCATTATAGATCAAGGTACGGCCTTCAACACGGAGCAATTTAACATTGCATTTATTTGAAATACTGAAACCCTAATAGAAAATAAGTTTTGCTTGACAATAAGGACTTAAAGAAAAAACTGTTTTAAGGAAAGATGGTTTCATGTATAAACCCAAGTAAATTGAGCGTAATAAAATTATTCCATTTTTTTTTGGCATTGAAGACGCAAGTACATGGTAATAATATAGTTTTAAACGGCTTTTCATTGGTGTAAAACAATCTAGTGTCTTAATTTGTATTATCGACCTAGGCTGCTTTTAAAGAAGATAAAGACGATGTATTTTATTAGAACAAGACTTAAACTTCTATATTGAAACAGAGTGAAACAAATGAATATTGAAATGTCAACTCGTCAGAAGATAGATGTACAAAGGCATTGTATGATTGTCACGAAAACTGAGTGAAAGTAATCGTGTTAATTTGGAATCTCAGAGAAATATCTTTTGGTACAGAAAGACACGAAAGACAGATGACAAGAGATTTCTAAATCTGTAACTTTAAACTAATTAACCAATACCAGAACATGTGGGTTTGTTCCTGAATATGGGGGAGATTAGAAACATAATTCATTTGAATTATTTCAAATTAAAGCAAACAGATAGTTATTTGAAGAAACCTCAACAGATTCAAAACAATTTAAGTTTATCAGTTTTAGAAACCTATTTGTGTTAAGGAATCGTTCACTCAAATGAACTACTAGTAAAAGAGTTCGTTTTTAAGAAATAATGTGCCGGACATAAAATATTTCAGTATCAACCTACTTTTATAGACGTGCTAAATATCTATATTTATGTAGCGCATATATATTTCTTTGTTTGAAAACAGCGTTCAGTTGTTGCTTTTAATGTCTGATATAGTGTTTCCCATAGAAAAAAGTTCTATTTGTGCTCCTATAGAAACAGAACATATTCAGTCCAGAAGTATCGACGATTTCTGATCAGACATACAATGTATTAAGAGATTATTTAACATGCGGACAAACAGCTTAGGCATCATACTTCCTTATTACAATAGAAGACAAGTTTTACCATGGATACGCCAAGTAATGCCATCAAACTGTCATGTCGTCATTAACAAGAAATAATCAATACAGACTGTAAAATAATATTATTACAAGAAAATAAAATGGAACCCTAGAGACAGAGATTTATCAATCCAAAAGCATGCCTTTGTGGAAGAGATAAAGGATACCAGTGTCACGTTCAGGATGTTCATAATTATATTTAGATTGTAGAAAAGTTATTTTTAGAAAACTGCCGAACAAAATTGTCGGGTTAACGTCCTAGTTTCGTATAAGCAAAATCTGGGGTTGGTCATATTGTTGGAAAATATAAATGTGTTGGTACAAAAAGGCTAGTTAACTCTTTCATAGCTGGCTGTGCGGTATGGGTTTTGCTCATTGTTGAAGGCCGTACGGTGACCTATAGTCGCTTACTTCTACGTCATTTGGTATCTGGTTGAGAGTTGTCTCATTGGCAATCATACCATATCTTCTCATTTTTATCTTAATAGTAATAAATAATGTTTTTGCCAATTAGAGGACCTCACAATATTTTATATTTTATAATATCGAAACATCGATACTGCTTCCTTTCTCCCATGTCTCTCGTAAAGTGAACTTGCCGATAAGAAAATTGCAACAGAAAAATAAAATGTTTTCAGATACAATTGACAGCTAAGCTTAGTATGAGTTACTTTAAAAACTTTGTATTTAATGCTGTCACGCTATTTTCAATATGGTTGAACTGTTTTCTGTGTTATTTTGGATTTCCCACTCCATGTTTTATTAATGGAAACTTCATTCTCATTCTCCAGACTGCGCCATTGTTTTATATCAGACATTAAAATTGTATACATGTTTTCTATTTTTCAGTTTTCATCATATCTAGATTGGTTTGGAGAATAAATTGTAAGCACCTGATAATTTTGTCAATTCCAAGCCAAATCGTCCGTTTGACTTGTTTCAAAACTTAAGTTTTAATCAATACATGTAGTTTGAATTGGTCGTATGAAACTTCAAACGAATAACAATTTGGTTAAATTCTTTTACATGCCCAAGACATAACAACAGAGCTACACAAACAACAAGGCGTGAACAAGGATTCAATGTTGTCAAATCTGGGAAAGGATTTTTTTGAAAAAAATAAATCGAATAGTCTGTTTTATTTTTTAAAACGAACAAGCATTTTTACTACCTTTCTAACATTCAGGTTTATCCATAAATCTAATATTGTACAGTCGAGTTATTATATGTATTAGCTGATAAAAAATACGAACAACGCGGCTCTCTCTGCTAATTACGTTTTGTCACTGGAACAGGGTTCTGCAGATTCAAATAATTGATTGATTATTGGTTGCTAAACGTCCAGTGGCTTAAGTTTATTGCGTGTACAGGACAAAGAGACACTTCGTGTTTTTAAATTATTATTGCATGAAACAATAACTATTGATTTGTAAAATTAAACCAGGAAAAATGTAAGATTGTAAGTTGTGTGACTTTCAATGACATTTTGGATTCATTGTTAAGAAATGTGACACAAATTCTACTGTTGAATATATTCGGTTCATTCAAAGCAGATCTGTTATTAGCATTCAACATGCAGAGGAATGGCTCCTACGACTGTGAAACAGACAAAGATATCAGACAATCAACGCATCCGCAAAATGATTTACGACATATCTAGTCTCCCAATAAGTGTTGATAATATTATTCGTTTTTATAAGCACTAATATACTCATTCATAGAAAAATTTAATGTCTACACCAATCATAGACAATGGTCTGATATCGCGATTACCGATAAAACTTTCATAAAATTTTCATCTACTTGTGTAATTAATAAAAACCTAAAATTGACTTGACTTGTTTATCAGATACATGGCTTTTGATATCTAAGACCCAGTTGGAATGGAAATGATGCAGTTGGTGTACAAATGTAACAAAAAGAGACTGCAGTATTGATTTTACATTAAAAATTTATTAGAAAACTAAATCGATCATGTCCGTTCTAAAATCCACCTGAGTCTTCCCATGGTTCCGGATCTACGTGGATAGGAACTGACTTTAAAGTTTAAGCCAAAGTAAATTGCAGTTTAAGACCATGTTAATTGTACATTGATTTCTTAACCGCCAGGGATATTGAACTATCATATCGAATAAGATGTCTAAACTTAAACCATAAAACCCGTTTGTGAAATATGAGATACTGATGCGTAGTAGTAGCGTTGAGATATTTGTTTTTAAATCAGAATCGAATAGTCTGTTTTATTTTTCTACACCATTTCTAATACGGTTTATCCATAAATCTAATATTGCGCAGTCGTGTTTTTGAATGTATTAGCTGATAAAAAATACAAAAAACCAGCCCTCTCTGCTAATCCATTTTGTCACTGGAACGATTCTGCAGATTCAAATAATTGATTGATTGTTGGTTGCTTAACATCCAGTGGCAAATATGTCATGCATGTTCAGGACGAAGAGATACTTCGTGTTTTTAAATTATCATTGCATGAAACAATAACTATCGATTTGTAAAATTAAACCAGGAAAAATGTAAGATTGTTAGTTGTTTGACTTTCAATGGCATTTTGGACTCATTGTTAAGAAATGTGACACAAAGTCTACTGTTGAAAATATATTTGGTTCATTCAAAGCAGATCTGTTATTAGCATTCAACATGTAGAGGAATGGCTCATACGACTGTGAAACAGACAAAGATATCAGACAATCAACGCATCCGCAAAATGATTTACGACATATCTAGTCTCCCAATAAGTGTTGATAATATTATTCGTTTTTATTAGCACTAGTGTACTCATTTATAGAAAAATTAAATGTCTACACCAATCATAGACAATGGTCTGATATCGCGATTACCGATAAAACTTTCATAAAATTTTCATCTACTTGTGTAATTAATAAAAACCTAAAATTGACTTGACTTGTTTATCAGATACATGGCTTTTGATATCTTAGGCCCTGTTGGAATAGAGATGATGCAGTTGGTGTACAAATGTAACAAAGAGACTGCAGTATTGATTTTACATTAAAAATTTATTAGAAAACTAAATCGATCATGTCCGTTCTAAAATCCACCTGAGTCTTCCCATGGTTCCGGATCTACGTGGATAGGAACTGATTGTAAAGTTTAAGCCAAAGTTATTTGCAGTTTAAGACCAAGTTAATTGTACATTGATTTCTTAACCGCCAGGGATATTGAACTATTATATCGAATAATATAAGATGTCTAAACTAAAACCATAAAACCCGTAATATGAGATACTGATGCGTAATAGTAGCGTTGAGATATTTTTTTTTTAATCAGCTATGGTCATTATAGTGACCACAGTTATTTTCTTGTCAAGATATAAAACATACGCCGCATTTAACGATGTTTATTTCACCCATTTAGCCTGCGTGCACACTTTGACACTGATGACACGTTGTAAGTATGTAATCTAATTTGAACAGATAAAATGTGTCATTATTACGTTTTCAGTATTTGTTCGGAATTTATGTCTGTATTAATCACATGATTCTGAAACAGGAATAATGAAAAGAAACTGCACTTCTTTTGCAGAAATAAGTCATTCGGTGTAAGTTCGCTCTAGTGACTTCTCCCAATTTTTTATCATAAATGCTAATAAATAGAAACGCAAGATCATTTTCAATTCCCTACTACTCTAAACTGCTTACAGACTTCTTTCCCATACCACACAGCAACTTACAATTTGATATAATTTGATAGGTTAATTACTCGAGATATATAACTGATTTTATTTACATCATTATATGGTAAAAAGAACCGCATTGTAGAACAGAACAAATAATAAGAAGAATAAAACAAACAACCCTTTATCTTCTTTAATGGAACTGTAGCATTTGTATTTTTGTGGCTATTTGTGTACTCTTTTTATTTTTATTTTGTGGCTAAATTTGTCATCCACATTCTTCTCATATCTTTTATACGATACATTTATTTTTTCCAATGTCTGATTTTTGACGAAATCTTTCCCTTTATGTTTACTTATCACGGAATATACAATAACAAAAAACAACGAGATATTGAGTGTAATCATATGCCTAATTGCGGTGTTCTATTAATAAGAGATCTCAGTAGAAATGAAATGTAAATATTTGAGGGTACTTTGATAACAACTGCCATCATTAATATTTAATGTATTTTCAATTTAACGTTCATATTTAATAGCTTCTCATTACTAAGCGCTTATTTTTAAACTTTATAAATTAACTTTCAATAAATTGTCCATGTCAAATTGTCCCTTTGACAGGTTTTAAAACCAAGTTTAATCAATACATGTAGTTTGAATTGCAAATTGTTCAAATCCTTTTACATATCCAAGACAAAATGACAGAGCTACAAAAACAAGACGTAAACAAGGATTCAATGTTGTCATGGTTAGTTGTAAATCTGGAAAAGGACAGATTTTTAAACAAATCGAATAGTCTGTTTTATTTTTTTACACCATTTCTAATACGGTTTATCCATAAATCTAATATTGCGCAGTCGTGTTTTTGTATGTATTAGCTGATAAAAAAATACAAACAACGCGGCCCTCTCTGCTAATCACGTTTTGTCACTGGAAAAGGATTCTGCAGATTCAAATAATTAGTTGGTTGCTTAACATCCATGGCTTATGTTTATTACATGTTCAGGACGAAGAGACACTTCGTGTTTTTAAATTATTATTGCATGAAACAATAACTATTGATTAGTAAAATTAAACCAGGAAAAATGTAAGATTGTAAGTTGTTTGACTTTCAATAGCATTTTGGACTCATTGTTAAGAAATGTGACACAAAGTCTACTGTTGAATATATTTGGTTCATTCAAAGCAGATCTGTTATAAGCATTCAACATGTGTAGGAATGTCATTATGATTACTCCCACGACTGTGAAACAAACGAAAATATCAGACAATCAACGCATCCGCAAAATGATTTACGACATATCTAGTCTCCCAATAAGTGTTGATTATATTATTCGTTTATATGAGCACTAGTATACTCATTTATAGAAAAATTTAATGTCTACACCAATTATGGACAAGGACTTGATATCACGATTACCGGTAAAACTTTCATTCAATTTTCATCTACTTGTGTTATAAAGACGTAAAACTGAAAATTGATTGACTTGACGTTTTTATCAGATAAATGGCTTTTGATTTCTCAACTGGAATAGAGGATATGCATTTGATGTACAAATGTAACGAAGAGACTGCATTATTGATTTTACATTAAAATCAATAAGTTGATATTTCTCAGAAAACGACATCGATCTTTTCCGTTATAAAATCCACCTGAGTCTTCCCATGGTTCCGGATCTACGTGGATAGGAACTGACTGTAAAGTTTAAGGCAAAGTTAATTGCAGTTTAAGACAAAGTTAATTGTACATTGATTTCTTAACCGCCAGGGATATTGGAGTATTATATCGAATAAGATGTCTAAATTAATACCATAAAACCCTTTAGTGAAATATGAGATGCTGGTCGGTAGTGTTGAATTATTTTTTTAATATATCAGCTATGGTCATTAGTGACCAAAAGATATTTTCTTGTCACGATATATAAAACATACGCCGCTTTTAACGATCTTTATTTCACCAATTAAGCCTCCGTGTACGCTTTGATACTGATGACAGGTTGTTAGTATGTCATCTAATTTGTAACAGATAAAACGTGTCATTATAACGTTTTCAGTATTTGTTCCGATACGTCATTCACAGTCGGATCGCTACAGTGACTTTTCTCAATTTTCTTACTGTGACTTGACTGTAAGTGTTACTGTCCACATATTGCAGTTTATTCAAAATTCTGACCAAATTGCAATTTGTTTTATCAAACCAAACCGTTGTTCAACTGGTCAGAAATTGTAACAAACTGCTGTAGAAAACCACAGTCAAGTCGCGAAAGTGCAAGGTGATAAAATAAAGCATACTTACAATCCCAATAGACTTTAATCCACTTCATTGTATTGTATGAAATTGTTTATAAGAATTTCTATACATTCTTTGATTGTTATTGTCATTTATGATAGGTAGTAATTTTTGAACTGCTAAAATAATGTCTAAATTTAAGTTTTTGAATTATTTCTACTAAAATGATGTTTTTCTATGCATGCTACAAAGCATTCTTTCAATTAATCTCTTATATACTTCGTGAAATGTACTTTAAGCTTAAATATGTTTTAAAGGGAGATAAGATCAATATTTAAAATGATCAATGATTTTAGGTTATCTTCCATGCAAACTTATTAACAATGTATTGTAATTTCACATATATTTTACTGAATATAACATGGTTTAATTCAAACTGATGTCTTATTCTTATGAATTTAGAAGATTTTTTAAAAGAAAAATTGTATGAAAGCTGAGTTTAGACACTTTTATAGCATTTTGAAAATTACTACCTATCACCTTTGGTATGACAATAACAATAAAAGAATGTATACAAATTCTTATAAACATTTTCATAATAATATCAATGAAGTGGAAGTGAAGTATTATAGGATTGTAAGTATGCTTTATTTTATCACCTTGCACTTTCACAACTTGACTGTGGTTTTCTACAGTAGTTTGTTAAAATTTCTGACCAGTTGAATAGTTTGGACTGGTTGATAAAACAAATTGCAATTTGGTCAGAATTTTTAATAAACTGCAATAGGTGGAGAGCAACACTTACAGTCAAGTCACTGTGTAATGCAAATAAATTAAAACGCGCAAACTTTTTTTAATATCCTACTACTGTAGAATTCTTACAGACTACTTTTCCCATACTAAACAGCTGTAATTACTGATAATATACAGTCTATTACTGATATAGGTATATATCATTATTATTGTAAAAACGACCATAGACCATAGAACAGAAAATTTGAATAAGAATAAAACAGAAACACCACACAGTCTGAACCGTAATGGAACTGTATCATTTGTATTTTTATTGTTGTTAAATGTGTCATCCACATTCTTCCCATATTCTTTATTTCTATACATTTATTTTTTCTAATATCTGATTTTTGACGTAATACCTATTCCCTTAATGTTTTTAAAACGGAATATATAATAACAAACTACAACGAGATCTTGCGTGTAATCATATGCCTAATGGCGGATTTCTATTAATATGAGATCTCAATAGAAATGAAATGTAAATATTTAAAGGGACGTTGGTAACCTTAGCCTATAACAACTGCAATCATTAATAGTTAATGCATTTTCAATTTAACGTTCATATTTAATAGCTTCTAATTACTAATCTCTCATTCTAAAATATTTAAAAATAAATGTTTCACGTATTTTATCAACTGAAGTAAAAATAGCGTAAAATAAAAATGCATTTTGCTTTGTTAGGCGGGTACCTTGGGGAAACAAAAACAAAATAACTTGACAATCAGCTCGGATCGTGAAAACGGAAAGCACTTCTGCAAAACAGTCAAAATCGATTAAGATTATATATGCCTTACTAGGAAAGAAGATTAGGAAAATGAAAAGTTACCAATAGTTACATGTAAAATCCTCAGAGAATTTAAACTAATATTGCTCTTTTAATCTTATTCAGGGACTTTTGAAAACCAGAGGACTTGTTAGCATGCAAACGGAAAGCACTTTCATTTTGTTAGCAACAGTCAAAAATGATCCTGATTATATTTTTCTAAATAAGAAAGAAGACCCGGAAAATATGAAGTTACTGATTGTAAAAATCTAACAAAATGTACATGCTGAAGTATCTGTTGAGAAAGAAGTGTTATCTCATATTACGTATAATAATAAATAAGTTTTTGTGTATCAACTCAAAGACACAATTTTGTCATGTGACCGTGACGTCATCAACGTTTTTTCATGATTTTCTCCTTAGAAATGGAATTTAAAATTGAATTATAAGGAATGACTGTAATATTTTTTTCTGTCTATTCGAAATAACCTAAAAAATGTGGTGCACAATTTTCGATAACCCACTACGCGGGTTATTCAGTGTGCACAACATTTTTGATGTTATTTCTTCATAGACAGAAAAAATATTACAGTAATTCCTTAAATAAATAAAAAAAATATAATTATCTATAAAACAATGTTTATTTTATGTCAGTATGGTACAAATGTACAAAACCACTCTTATCTAGTTAAAAAGGGTATATCATTTAGTTAATAATCTTACAATGCTCAAAAAGATATTAAATAAAAACGGTGCTTACATGAATTAAAATACTGCAATAACCAAACTATTTTTTTATGTTTATAAAAAGATGAAATAATAATTGATGTATTAATAATACTTACTGTCTTGGTGCTTTTCGTGGATATGATGAGATGTTTTCACCATTTTTACTTTTTAAATTTCCAATTTACAGCTTAATTTCTACATTATTTCTTGTCCATTCTAAACAACAATTTAGGTAGTTTTACAGCATCCGTATGTTTAATAATGGCAATCGATTCTTAGACAAATCTTCGTGCGATAGTCTTTGACGTAAGTCTAGTTATTCTAAGAGGACAGCGGCTCTGCACATGCGTACTTTTGAAAAGAAACTGAACAGCAACAGATAATTATAACTTAAATAATTAATTCAAATTAAGCATAATTAGACATATTTATAGGACACATAAGTTCTAATGGGTAACGATGTTGTTTTTACTTAATTGTTATTTACATAACCAAATATGAAATTATATAAATGAGGTTTAGATTTTTTTCCATTAATATGTTTCGTTGGCAGACGACAAGGAAAACAAATTGTAACATGCAATTTAAACATACATCACTAGATCAATGAACATTTATTGATTATGATGCCTTACACGCTGAAATATTCCATGAAACAAGAAAATCTTAATGTATTGAATCAGTATGTAAACAAATTGAATTGGAACTCAAACTTCCATGACGATAACGGTGTTAGCGTTTAATTAAAAGCAATTTGAAAAATATCAATTGATAACAAGACTTAAAAGAAAAATATAAAAGATAAATTGTAATTCGGCAAAGCAATATTTTTTCTGTTTTTAGACGAATGTATACATGTAGAAAATACTTAGTGTATAAGAGTATGTGTGCATATATAATGTAAGCAGAAATTGGACAACACCAACATGGTGATAAAGTACAATGATGGGAATTAATTGACACAGACCAAGTCATCTCCAGACATAGCGGGAAGAGCAGTGTACACTGGAATGATACTTTATTGTCCATCATAGATAAATCATATGGAAGTCTTGGAATGATGACATGAGCCATTTAATAAAGAAATAGATTTAGTTTTTGACAACATGATAGTCACCGGTAAAGAGTTACTGTGTAGGTAGCACGGTAGTATTTGCATTCCAGTATTTAGGTTGCTCTCTTGTGTACCCTACCTAAGTCAATGTATCTGAACAGTGTGATTGGACAAAAAATACCGCATCAACTGAACATACTTTCCCAAACTGAGGGATGAATCAGGTGTAGAAAAATATGAAATAATTTTACATACAGATGAAAATGAATTTTTGAGATTTTTTTTAAATTTTGTATTCACTGCACGATAAAAGACCTAAAAGCACTAGTGGCCTTAGATTTTTAAAAATAGCAAAAAAAGTAAACGGTCATGATACACATTCAAATTCATTTCTGAATAGTAAAATGAAAGTACTTCAGTTAACTGTGAATGTAGAATTTTTTGCAGTGTTAGAAAGTGGTGAAAATTATAAAAGGCTATCATTCTCCCTTATGGGCAAGGAAATACTACCGTGCCACCTGTACAGCACTTGTTGGTTAAGAGTTACAGCACTTGTTGGTTAAGAGTTACAGCACTTGTTACTCATTATAACAGTTTCCGGCACTTTTCCCCATTACAACAGTTACAGCAGTATTTCTCGAACGAAAGTCAACTAAAAGTTTTTTGGCTGATATGCAATAAGAGTCAAAATCAATTTCCGCTGATTTTATTTTACACTTTGACAATTTTGAAAGATATTTCGTCTCTGTTTAAAATTCACAGTATCACAGTTTCATGTATTTGTTTTCTGATTCTGACAACATTATCATGATGATGACGTTTTTCTGAACGTTTGACCATGTATGAAATGTCTTAACACCTGTCAGAGGTGGCTCAAAACTGCAAATTTGATAAGTTGTGGTAAGCTGAGAATATTTATTAAAATAATGTGTAAGGAAGGACATTCTTAATCAAACCAAAAATCTATTAGAAGTAAATGTTTGTCTGTTGTCTTTCAGATACAAAATAACTCTTTTTTTATAATGTTCTTGGTGAAATATTTTACAAAATTATCTAACATTTTCAAAATGGAGTCAAAATTGTCCTCAACAGCAATGTGTGACACTGAATAACATTTTGATTTTATGGATACAACCTGGGACTATTAATAGTCCCAGATAAAACTAATGTAAATTTATAAAAAAAATAATAAAATGTAAGTAATATTTAAACTCTTTAAATTCAAATTCTACTTTTTAGGTTTCAACAAGTTTCTAGAAAAGACCGACCGGCCGGTCTTGTGTACATTATTCAACTTGAATTTAATTAATAAAATATGTTTACACTAAGACAAGACAATTTATTTTTTCGGTGATGCATTATAATTCCTTTTGAACTTCAGAAACAGCATTACACATTGATAATTAAAAGTTTTTTTTTAATTCAAAGAAAGGGGGTCTACAATGACTATAACCAATAGGGATTATTAAAAAGTAAAATAACAAAAATACCGAACTCCAAGGAAAATTCAAATCGGAAAGTCTCTTATCATATGGCAAAATCAAAAGCTCAAACACATCAAACGAATGAAAAACAACTGTCATATTCATGACAGGCATTTCCTTAGGTAGAAATGGTGGATTACACATGGTTTTAACCTATCTTCTTTCATCACAAGCATTCAGAACAAAAAGTTACACGAATCCCCCCTCTCCCCCCCCCCCCCCCCCCCAAAAAAAAACCGGAAGTGAAAACGGCTGCTCGATCCGAAAAAAAAATCTGAGTAAAGATACTACTACTTATTATGTACGTAGTAAGAAAAATGGTTATAATATTTTCATTTCTTGTGTTGGAAACTGAAAATATATACCGTACAGACAAATAGCCAACAGTCCAACCAATATTTAGCACAAATGACGGCGGCGTTAATAATGCATGTCTTTTTCGACCATGCAACGAAAATTTGTTATATTATACAATTCTTACAACAGCTAGCGCTTAGTCTTTAATATCGTCTGTCTAATACTTAAACATGGGTCATCAAAAATAAAAAGCAACATATTATCACTTCCGTCATACGTATACGTTAACGCATGACGTCAAATGAGTTTTAAAATCTTAGTCTAATATCCACACTATTATCGCCTATTCTGGTGGAAATTTAAGGTTTTTTTTTAAGTTGAATATTCATCTATTTGTAAAATCCAAAAAATACCAAATATACGTAATCAACATAGGCTTGAGGTGATGGTACTTTTCTGCTAAAAGATGGAAAGTTGACAATAGTTAAACTGAACTCATTTCGTAGTTTTCCGTTATAAATTTGCATCAATTTCAAGGGAAAATTTCTACAAATAAAGCAGAACTTTTTGTCGCATTAGTTTTCTTAAATGCACGTTCACAGTGATACTGGGATGAAAGTACTAACCGAAAAAAAGTGGTAAGTATGACATCATCAATATTTATAAAATTGAAATTATAGATCGATAACTATGTTGTCGATAAGTACCAATTATTAGGTTGTCTGTACAGTATATTGATATTGTAAAATATCAGCTGCGAGTCACAATATGAAACCTTTTGTCGAGTGAGCACAGCGAACGAGTTCAAAAGGCTTCATATTGTGTCGAAACAATTAATACATTATCATATCTTAAATATATTATCTATAACTTAAATATATTTTCTATAGAAACAGGTGTTTTCTTTGTTTCACCAGCAAACCGGAAGATGACTTGGTAAGTTCGGGTCAAACTTATTAACGTCGGTTCATTCATTATGACGTCCGTGATATGTCCGGGTCAGAGCTGAGCAAAGTGTTACAGACAGTAGGGCGACCGATAATAAAGTCTAGCATGTTGATAATTCATACGTTTCTTGTTAGCATCACTGTAGTTCATAATACACTCATATTTTCTCGCTTTGAAACAAGAAACTTGTAACATTCATACTCTTGTAGAAGAAACACTGTGTAATCAGACAATGTAAACGATCTTAAATAGTAATGTATATACTGAGAAAAGTGAAATGTCTTGAAATTGTCGCAATTATCAATACCTGTTATTGAATCTTTTTTCAATATTGAAGAATTCATAATTTATGACAAAATATGTTCAACACCGATGGTAGAGTTTCAATATTTTGTATCTACTTGCAATAATATCTGATAACATTACTATAATATAATCTATAAGGATTATTTATTAATGAAACCCTAGAAAGTGATAAATTATAAAGAGTGATGTAAGGGGACGACCATTTGATATTCTGGGGGGGGGGGGGGGGGGGGGCAGGAGGATTTGTTTTTGATCGGTTATTTATTTTTGTAAACTAAGAGGACAGATTATCTATTTTCTGCACTGTTGAAGCAAGATTTTTCATTTTCATTAAAGCAAGGGACTGATTATTTATTTTCACCACTATATTTATAATATTTGAAAACATACAATTTTTAAATTCATTTTTTATTATAAATAATACATGAGTAGTCCAATCATTATGTACCATTTAATCAGAATTAATCATCATCATCTGTAGAAATGAATCTTCTGAATTCCCAACTGCATATACATGTATTGCATACATACAAGATATTAAAGTTTGGCTGTAATAAGTGTCTTTTAAAAGTATTGCAAATCATTTATGCCGAGCGGAGCGAGGCTAAAAAAAATTTGAAGGGTTTTGGAGCCGCTGAAGGCCCCAAGTTGCTATAGAACTAATGATGCAAAATGTGTTTCCCATACCCTTTCTTAATCTGAAAATGAAAGTTCTGTTTTAATCATTTTTTGACAATACTTTGGTCTCAAAGCAACATGTATAGATTCAGTGTAAGACTTTTTTAGGAGTTTTTAGGAACAACATCAAAAGACAAAGATAAAGCAAAAATTTAATTCACATAGTTAAGTATGTGGCTGCTGTTTTTTTTTAAACTCTTGATCAAGTTAATAACAAAATTACTAAATTACAAAAGGAATGCAACACCAACAGAATACAGAAGGGCAATCAATGAACAAAAGACAAATAAATAAGAAACATTGATCCTCAAAAAACAGGAGCTACGTCTGAGGGAGAACAGAACTTGCTTCTTGCAAGACACTTGCCGTGAAAACAATTTGATATGAAGACAAGCTTTTGGTTTTGAAATTTCCTACATGAGGCATTTGCCTGAATGTAGTTACTGCCATATGTAATAAAAGTGAGTTAAGTGTTCCTGAGACAATATACCTCAAGTTAAATGAAACCCATTTTTCAGACATTTCAAGTATTTTAAATAATATTTATACTTTTATTATTCAAAGATTTGGGAAGTGATTCCCGATTTTTTTTGAAAAAAAAGTTGAATTTTATGAAGAATCTGGTGCAATCTCATACTCTCAAATAGACCTGCCAAGTTATTTATTTTTAATACATTGCAAGTCAGGTTATTTATTTTCAACCTACCACAGAACAAACCATTTATTTTTGTGATTATCAAGGCTGAGTTATTTATTTTCAAAATCCTCCTGCCCCCCCCCAGAATATCAAATGGTCGTCCCCTAATCTGTAACAGTTTAAAATCCCACACAATGATTTACAAATCTTGATTTCATTGCAATATTACACCATAGGCTAAATAATAATATTATAATATCAAAAATGTATAAAATGTGTGAACTTCTGTCTACCATACTCGTAAAGACAATCTCTTGTGACGTCAATTACACATGCAAATGGATAGATTGATTTTGCTATTATTTTAGGTCCTGTTTTTGTCATATACATGTAGCTCTTAACGTGTTTCGATACTTATCATCCATGGCTTTCAATTTTTGTACGTTCTTGATTAAGGTAAAGCATTTGGACGCAATCAATTTAGAAAGTGTTATTTTAATTTTCCACCACTTTGTCGATACCGCAGCTAGAGGATACAATCAGCTGACAGTAGTAAATGTTTATATAATACCTTACTTCAAATCTCCGAAGATCAATTTAGAAATTATTAAGTAACTATATAAGGCTCTAAATTCTTCAGGCAAAGTTGAACTTAGATTGATTTGACTATTATTGCAGGTCTCTTAGTTCATATATAGCTCTTAACGTGTTCTGGTACTTTAACATCCTTTACTTTTTCGGATTGCGCGTTCCTGATGAAGGTAAATAAATACAAACGCTTATTAAAACTCATTTATAAAGTATTGTTTTCATTTTCTAGCACTGAGTCGATACCACTGATGATAGACTATCATTTCCCGAGATATCATCAGCTCTGTAGTCCGTGCATTGGTACTACCATGATTTATAACCTACTTTTCCTAAATTTTCCTTTGATAAATTTAGAAATTATTAAGAAAGATAGGTTCCAACTCCATCAGACAAAATTGACCTTAGTTGGATATTATTTTATATCCCTTTTGGTTGTGTAGCTCTTAACGTGTTTCGGTACTTATACATCCTTGGCTTTCATTTTTTGGCTCTGAGCGTTTTGGTGAAGGTAAATTAAGAATAGCTCGTTGGACGCATACAATTTATAAAGTGTTTTTTTTTTTATTTCATTTGACATTTCATAAATTTATATAAAATTGTACAATTTCAACTTTGTGGGCAATGATGACATATTGCAATTTGGTTTTGAAAAAGAAAGCAAAAAACCTTGCAATGAAAACGTGGAGCAGGGTCTGCTTAACCTTCCAGAGCACTTGAGATCACCCTCGTGTTTTAGTTGGGTTCATGTTCCTCAGTCTTTGGTTTCTATTTTAGGTTTTGTATACTTTTTTTTGTTTTTTGATTGTTTTTAGTTTTTTGTCATGGCATTTTCAGTTTGTTTTCTACTGATGAGTTTGAATATCTCTTTGGTATCTTTTGTCTCTCTTTTGCACATTGACAGTATTATCATTTTGATAAATGTCACAAAAACCAATTCTATTAAATCAATTATTGTCTGGAATAATTCCGTTCTCTATAAGGTAAACGCTGTCATAAATCAAAGCGTAGGAGTTCTTCTGGAAATAAAATGTCAGTTGAAAATGGGTTTTTGGTCCCTAAAGAATAATTAATTTGAACTATGTCTATCAATATAGTATATCCTTTTCTCTGTAGAATACCTAAAATCTAACACGTCATCTTTATAATTAATTCTTTCCTCACAAAATACGACAGTCAAGTTTTAAATTTCAATTAGTGAACATGTATAACCTATTTTCTTTATTTTGAATCTCCAAGGGTGGCTGGGGAATAGAAATTATGGTCACTTTTGGTCTTCTTCCGACCGACAGTAAAACCTATTCCGAATTTGGGGCGTTCGTTTAGTTATGCGGGATGTATAAATAAGCAGACACTTCTACTTAAAATGGGGACGTCAAATCCGATGCCTCGTGTAGAGTGTCAAGGTCTCTGTGCGTTAAGAACCCTTACAACAACTCATTTAGGGGTCCGCAAGTGGCCTGTTGCATGCCTAAATTTCTGTACCTGTACAATCTACTACTAGTATAAGTAGTTTTCATTGGCAGTCCAAAATTCCAGTCCTTAATCCAGATCGTCCCCTATTACATGAACAACCTATTGTATTTATTGATAACTTGATCTCGTCCTTAACATGCATGAAATATTTGCAACTGTGGGTAAAGCACTATCTTTATTTTGATTAGAAGTAAAATTCTACTTGCATATGCGGCAATTAAAGAAGGTCTAACAATTCGATCTTATCATCTTCACAAAATACAAATTAAAAGGTAGATAACTGCGGAAAATATCTAAGCCCATGTCTGACATTTCAGTTTCGGGAAAGTCGCTGGAAAATAAAAGAAAACATTATTGTCAAAAACACACTACGAAAAAAATCAGCAGAATATTTCAACCTATAAGACTACAAGGGCAAATTCAATGGAGAATTTAGGAATATCTTTAAATATGTCAATGTAAACACTTGAATAAATTACTTCACGGCTAACACTTTGTTCACAATTTTTTTAGCGTTGAATACAAGCAAAGAACTGTTCAGCGCTTCAAGATAATTCAGTAAAAATTGTGAAAAACCTCAAAACTATGCAGTTTGACAATAATGAAAAGCGGATAATTCTGGAATCTCCCTCACCCTAAGGTCAAAGAAATGAGTGATATGAATGTTGTGTACGCGCGTGTTTATGCTAACACCTGTCGGTTTTTACAAGGATTCTCTAACAGAACGTGACACTTGCATTACACGGGGCATCAGATTTTACGTCTTCTTTTCGCTGACGTGGCTTCGTAAATGATATACCCAGCACAGCCAAACAAACGCCCACTTTGGTAAAGGTTTAACTACTAACTGCCGTGCGGGAGAATTCCATGGAGGACTATATTTTTATACCCCGGTCAATCCTTGAGGTTGATATCATTTGAATCATGAAAATGCCGGACCACTGTCTTCTTAGTGGATGGTGCTCTCGAGGACTGATAATCCATAAGCATCTGTACTGACCCAGTGGTAGTTATAAAACGCATAATATAAGGTACGCTAAAGACCAAAAGTTAACGGCCAATAATATATAAAATATTGTAGATTAATTCCTGAACAGTCTACTAGAACCGTCTAACATAAAAGAAAAAAAAAAGCAGAAGTTACCAAAGTGGACAAGCAAAATCATTAGTCGAAAAAAAACCCCAGACAACACCATGGTCAAATAGAAAATTGATGAAAAGGTTAACAACAGTCTATCAATCGCTTCATAGAAATATGCAGGTCCTGCTGGAATGTTGCATCACAGAAATGGAATGTTCACAATGGGGAAATTGAAATCATCTCTTTTGTCATAAAGTGTAATTGTCAGTCGACCCTCCCGTCAGTTTCTAGATGAGAGTCATGATATGAGGCATGATTAACTGTATCTGGGGTATCCTTTATAGCAAGGTCATTTGGATAGATTGAGAGAACAGGCACCAAACTCTAAATTACTCACTAGAAGATGTCCGATATCTTTGTGGAATGGGAGGTAGGCAAATCTTAACATTTTGAGCACCATTTTTCGACCCATTATGGTTTTGTAAGATACTGTGGTTTAAAAAAATAATGCATTTTACTTTCATGTTCTATTTTAGCTTTACTGGGAGATTACAAGAGCTGGCATAGGTGAGCTAAAAAGTGTATATTTTTTGTATTATATGCTTTTATCTAAGACTTCATTTTATGTCCTCTGACAGTCCCCAAAAAAGGCTGTAAAATTCAAATTTCTTTACCACTGTCCATCAATTTATGCTCTAATTTGTCATCTGTAACCCTTTTTGTTACATTTTCTCTGCAACTACAAATCTTGCTTGAAATAAAATACCGGTATGAAGCTTCATATTGATCGGTACTGATTGGCCTGTTTTGTTTTATTTTTTTCTAAATATATTTCGTGATTCAGATCTGTTCTATGTATACTTCCTGTTAGCTGAATACTTCTATTGCTTCAACAACTGTAGAGTTGGGGTATACATGAATCTAAAACATCTAAAATCTGAACTCATATCACATTTTTTAAAGGTTTAATCATCTATATGCGTTTCAGCTTAACTCCCAATTCAATTGGCACAACATATGATTGAGACAATCAGTGACATTAGGACTAACAAACCCATTACATTCATTTTTACTGTTTTATCTTTCTTGGTAGTATGTTGTAATACTGAAATTCAAGATGTACAAAAATTCTGCCAGATTTGGGGAACTTTATAGCTTGCTGTTCGGTGTGAGCCAAGGCTCCCTGTTGAAGGCCGTACTTTGACTTATAATTGTTTACTTTTTACACATTGTGACTTTGATGGAAGGTTGTCTCATTGGCACTCATACCACATCTTCTTATTTCTATTGACCCATTTCAGTCTTTCTTGTCTAGTGGCAACCATTTGATAGATAATCAGGAAGAGAACCAATAATTCAAAAAATCATTATGTAGGTTCATAAAAATGTATGGACATGGAAATTAGCAAAGAATATTTTACTACTTTGGTTTTTGACAACAATTGTGTAAATGTTTAAATTTGTTTCAAGCATGTATTGCAATGCTGGTGTAGACCCAAATATTACATAATACTGTAATTCAGAAATTATTGCAAGTTTTTTAATAATGTGAATAATGTGACTGGGTGAGTATCACAATAATAAGAACCCACATTCTGATATCAGAAACATATACCTGTATGCAGAATTTCTAGAAATCGCGATAATTAACCTCACATTTTAGTCCTTTCTTCAAAAATCAAAATAATCAATGCACACAATAAATTCTGAATTTACAGTACTCTGAAAATGTCTTTATAACCTCAAAACTTCATTAGCAAAAAAGGGGTGGGGGGAAACAGTAATCCTTTAACAATTACCTTGTAAGAATGGCATGGACATTCATAAATTACCTGTAGACCAAATACAGTATTCAGAAACTGATCTTGTAAAGTTATACTAACTTTCGATAAACTGCAAAACTTTGCCTTGCTTTCAGCAACATTTTTGCTATATATGAAATAACATTTCTTTTTATGGTAGGTTTTCTATTGGTTTGTTCTTGATATTTTAATAATTCCTCGGCATATTTCTTTTTCATTCTACGTGACATCTTTCTTAACTATATACCAGTGTGTTTTCTTTTATCTTTCTTTTTTAATTTCAGAATAAAAAACAATTACATAACATCTTTAATGCATGTATGAAAATACAAAAACAACCTCATAATCGGACTCAAAATACCAATTTTAAAAAAACTATAGAAAGACAAATTAACAAATGAAGAAGATATTTTTTACTTTCTTACAATATTTTCTTATCACTGATCATTATCTTGCTCCATAATTAATGGCATAACGATATTTGAATTAAATAAAGGACATTTCACTATCAGAGACCAAGTTAGCTATGAATGTAACATGGATAGGCCACAATTATTTTTTATTTCAAGTTCTTTGAATTTTCATGAAACAATAATGGGGTAAAAGTGTAAGAAATCAGAATTTCATTTTTTCCCTGAAAACAATTCTAAACAATTTTCTTAAAAGTGGTACAAGGAAATCTAAAAAACTAAAAATCATTTTGGTGCAACATTTGAACAGATGTAAGAATTTATTTGATTATTTCTGTTAAACTGGGCACTTTTCAGCACATTTTAAAAGGCCTCCATCTTAAATACTTGCTGACCACTTAGTTTTAAACTTCTTATCATTATGTTTTTGTTTTAAAAAGATTTTAATACAGGAAATGATTATTTAGCATCATTTCCCTAGTAAGCTTGTTTAATGACATAATTCAAATATACACCACAAATACAGACTTATTTATTTTTTAAATGAATCTATGTTATAAACCAGGGGAGCTAACTATGTTCAATCTAAGGGGAGATAACCGTTATGTATTTTTTATTTATGAAAACAATTTTAACATTATCAGGAAACTAAGAACAAGTACACAATTCTTTCCTTTCATTTCATGAAAACATTAATAAAAACATAAAAAATATTGATCAATTTATAATGATTATTACATGGCTTATTCTCAAAAAAATTATTTCAATATGTATAAAACGTTAATAGAATAACAGAATATTTTCAAACAATTACAGTGTACTTTTGTTTTCTAAATAAAAATTCAAATGTATGAATGGTAGGGGATGTCTGATAAACAGCATTCAGACAGCATCCAAACAACCCAACAAAACACAAAAAGACATCAAGAGGTTAACAAACACCCTTTATTGGTAGACAAGCCATTTATGAATGCTTTAACCACTTTCTCTCGGGAAAACTTAAAAGTAACACATCATTTCCATTTTTCAGTATCTGCCTTAAAAAACTGAACTGAATGTGTATTATATACAGTAACTAAATAGTATTACAGCAAATGTTGATTTCAATGAAGGAGATATCAAACAGTTTATGGGAAGATAACAATTAACTGTCGACTCGAAAATATTTGTGGGAATTATTTTCATGTGATTGTTAAACACTGTACAAACACACAAGGTTAATTAATATGATTTTTTAATACTAATTGTCTTTTTAAAACTAAAAATATGAACTTGAATTAATGTGATACTCTTTTTCTCACATTTTTCTCATTTTGAAATACTTCACAAAAGTTATGAATTAAAGTTCTGAATTAATATTACATGTATATATTTTTTAGTACCATCTCTATTGTTCAAACTGGCCATGTAAAAAATGGAACACCCATAACTGTAAATTACATTTCAAATAAACAAAACAATGGCTTTTTATAAAAACAAAATTATACAAAAAGTACAGTCATGATTAATAAAAACATTGTCCAATAACAAATAACTGGTATTTACACAGCATGTTTACATTCAACTGTAGTGTACACATACAGAATAAAACATTCTTTCATGCTTTTTACATGAAGAAAAAAACACATTCATCACCTTAAGAAAAGGAAAGAAATATTCTACCACTTGCCATTTTTAAAACAAACATGTATTAGATATTGACAAATTTCACATTTCTTTATAATTTCCTTTTCAATGCCGGGAGATTCTTAGTGGTCTAACAAAATCAAGTATAAAATGCACCAATTTAAGTCTCATTCACATCTTAACACTTTTTAACATACAATATCAACACAATTGTCATAATAAGTACATTGACTACCTCCCAATTCTATGTCAGTATGAGGTATAAAGTCATTATCTTTCTTATCAATGCCAATATCACAAGTCTTGTTTTTTTTTTTTACTACTTTCCACTATGTTTGGTTCCCTGCAAATATAAGCAAAGTATTTGTCATTTTAAACTTTACAAGTAGGCTCTAAGCATCATAACTAATTAAATTTAAATTAATAGACTAATTAATTACTTTGATAACTTTTTTGTTAGGTTGTTGTCTCCCTGACATTAATTAACACTTTACTGTAGTATATATTGCAAAAAAAATTCTGAGATTCCATTTGATTGCATTGATTGTTGGTGTTTGACACACTTTCATCACACCTAGTTTTGTAATGGTGGCCAGTTTTTATTGGTGGAGGAAGCTGAGTACCTGGGGAGAACCAATGACCTTCGACTGGAATACTGGCAATCCTAGTCAATAAAGATCAGGCATTCAGCGAATTTATAACCCACAACCTTAGTGCTGACAAGCAAGTGAACACTGAAGATGAACCATTTAGACCTGACAGCTACCAAGGCCAAAATTCCATTGCAAATAACAATAAAAATTTAATCAA
Source organism: Mytilus californianus (assembly GCF_021869535.1). Lineage (NCBI taxonomy): Eukaryota > Metazoa > Mollusca > Bivalvia > Mytilida > Mytilidae > Mytilus > Mytilus californianus. The sequence goes on along the minus strand of NW_026262679.1, from coordinate 48,585,348 downwards.
AATCCTGACTGAAATTAATTTTTGAGATTTTTTTTAAAAGTTATACAATGTCTTTAAACAATACTGAATCTGAGTTTAGTGTGATGTCCATTTTCACTGAAAAAGTACACATTTTTGTTTAATGGCCAACAGGATTTTCCTGCTGTGTTGAAGACCAATTGGTGGCCTGGGGCTGTTTACTGCTCTTTGGTCGGGTTGTTGTCTCTTTGACACATTCCCCATTTCCATTCTCATTTTTAAGTATGATGGCACAATAGCTAATCTCGAATCCATAACATGCTTTAGATATACAATTACAATCAATATAAGTATAAAAATAGTCTAAAACCCCTTTGCATAAATTTAAAGAAACTATCAATGATTGGTCATCATCACAAAGTTTCCTAAGAACATAAACATTAAAATATCAAAAAAGATGACTTTTGATTAGATTCTAACTTGGACAGGCAAATTCATGCAGTTGGATTATAGCAGTTTTAATAGAGCACCATGTTTTTCATGTAGCTCATAATTTCTATTTTATGTTTTGAGTAATAAACAAGACTTACATGTCCTTTTATTTTATCCAATTCTGTCTTCAATGAATGTACTTTTGATCTCTCTTTTTCTAATTCTCCTGTTAATTCTTGGACCTAGGAAATGAAACATATAAAATATGTTAGAACTTAAAAATCATAATCTATAAATAATGATGATATACAAAAATACTTTTCATACTAGTCACATTATAAAGAAGTAAAAATGCGCTTTGCCTAAAAGAAAGGTCCAAATAATTATTTTTTGATGTTTCTATTATTGATAAAAGTGCAATTGTATTTGTACACTGTGAGTTATGTACATATTAAAGCCTACTGTAATGTCCTACCTGTTGTGTGAGCTCATCTTTTACATCTGACAATTGTATTTGTACACTGTGAGTTGTGTACATATTAAAGCCTACTGTAATGTCCTACCTGTTGTGTGAGCTCATCTTTTACATCTGACAATTGTATTTGTACACTGTGAGTTTTGTACATATTAAAGCCTACTGTAATGTCCTACCTGTTGTGTGAGCTCATCTTTTACATCTGACAATTGTATTTGTACACTGTGAGTTGTGTACATATTAAAGCCTACTGTAATGTCCTACCTGTTGTGTGAGCTCATCTTTTACATCTGACAATTGTATTTGTACACTGTGAGTTGTGTACATATTAAAGCCTACTGTAAAAGCCTACTGTAATGTCCTACCTGTTAGTTGTGTACATATTAAAGCCTACTGTAATGTCCTACCTGTTGTGTGAGCTCATCTTTTACATATGACAACAGGATTTGTACACAGTGAGTTGTGTACATATTAGAGCCTACTGTAATGTCCTACCTGTTGTGTGAGCTCATCTTTTACATCTGACAACTGCTGCACCTGCATTAATACTTCTGCCTTTTCTTTCACTGTGTGGAAAAAAAAAAGAAATGGAATATTTTTCTCTATAAAAATAGACAAGGTGTGGTAGGTCTCTGTTTGGGCCAAACATTCAATACTTCTTAAATCAAGCCAATAATTACTGAAATCCTTATGTAATATGTAAGGTTTAAGGGCATACGATGTAGTTACAGGGGAGGTAATGAAGTTGCTAAAGTAAAATGTTATTTTCGAGACGTCAAACTGTGACATATCAGGAAAAGATGCCTTTTCGACTGATTTTTATGATTTAAACTGATTTAACTTGAAAACGAGTACATGGACCCCTGTTTTTTAAAATGGCATAAGGTTTGATTACATATGAAGATTATTTGTACCAATTCTAATGAAAAAGTCAACGATTTTTTTTTAAATTGGAGAAATATACCGCAAAAAATGCTGTTTTCTTCCTAAAATCCTGAAACTTTGTTAAAAATTAATTATTTCCAAAAAATTGTTGTACATATTAAGAGCATATTTATGTAAAGAAGATTTTCATAATGTTTTCACAAAAATCCACTTGTGTTTATCTGTTGAAATAAAAAAGTTAGGTGTGTCTATCCAAATGATAGAAATGTCCAAAAAAACAAAATTTTGAATAAATGTCTAAAATTTGACCCCTTTTATCTCTTAAAGTAGCACATAAAGGAATATTTTTATTACATATTTAAAAAGTGGGAGGTGGGAGATAGGGGCCCGGGAGGTGGGAGAAGGGTACCCCCCTGTCCACCCCCTCAGATATTCTAACAAAATGTTGGTTTGTTTTATGTGTGTGCTCAATACTTTTAAAGAGAAGCAGCTGAGAGACATCCTAAGGCCATCTTTTAAAAATTCCTTGTTTGATGTTGCCTACCCATGCCATGTAGGGTTTGGTAGGTATAGGTAGTGATTTTATTTATTTTTTGGGCCAACAACATAAGTAACATGTTTTAGACAAGTAAACGATGTTCGAACAGGATAAAAATCTTTAAAAAAAATTTGAAACAATTTGTGTCATAAAATTTTCAGATACTGTAAATTCAGAAATTATTGCGTGCATTTATTATTGCGACTTTGTCATTTTAGACTAAAATGCGATTTTAATTTTTGCGATATTGAGAAAAATCCTGTTTAATTCATATAAAAAATTTCAAAATGCGAGTTTAAATTATTGCGATTATAACCCTTTCACATTTTTCGCAATAATTTCTGAATTTACAGTAGACTACTTTTTAGGTGGGTAGGTAGGCAACTTCAAACAATTTGAATTTTAGTTTTGGCCTAAGTCTCTAAAAGCAGACATGCACAGTCTACACAATAAACTTTTTAACCTACAAGCCAGGGGGACTTGTAGTTGATAAGATTTTACAAGTCCCTTGAAAATTCTACAAGTCCCACCAATTTACTATCAGCGGTGAGCGCTGCAACGTGGTGCGAACTAGCTAGGGGGGTTTGAAAAATGAAATGCAAGTTCCTGCATTCTGAGAGCTTTGAGAGTCATGTTTGGAAGATACGAAATATATAAATTCAATAGGATTAGTATTATAGTAATATGTATGTATATACGTAAATTACTCTGATATGCAAAGCACCCCTAGAGAGCTGCAAGGGTACAGTGGAATCCATGTACACTCCCTATCAGGATTAATGGAGATGTGGCACTACCTTATATACAAATACCACCACGGACAATCCCCAACCCAACACCAAGGGAGTGTTAGGACACTGGTAAGTCTGTTATTATGGTGGAGGAAGCCAAAGTACTCTGAGTACATACCAGGCTCCTCGACGGAAACAGAAAAAAAGAAGAGATATCTACAGATTGATCACAGGTCAAAGTCAGGGGCCACTTTGACCTACAAAGGCACCCAAAGTACCCATGCTAGTTTAAACTCCTGTCTAGGTACCAGAGATGTGTGTGGGAGGATAAAAATCACCCTTCTAATGTACTGAAATTTCCAATGCCCAGACTCAGGATTGAACCCAGGACCTTCAGTACTGTAGCCAATGGTCTTAACCACTGAGCCACGCACCCACACATACCCAGTATATCTGAGAACTTTCAGTCTTCGAATTTAGCCACAGGTCCCCAATATTTAACACAATATATGTTTTCTTCATTCATTAAATCAATCTCTTGTAAATACAACCACGGTCTGTCCTTGCTCCAAACATTGAGAAAATTACGTTCTCTAACCCCTCATCGTATTTGTGTTTTGAAATATGTCTGTTTTCAGTTGATGCCGGTCTTTTAATTGGCTTTCCCGGCTGGGCACCTTACACTTCAAAAACAATGCCATAATGCCATGTTTGTCAACATTTAGATATTGACCAATCAAAGAAGCCGATACAAAACGTATTTATCTTCAATACTGTAAGCGATATTTTTAAGCGGCCTCATTATAAAGAGTAAAGGAACAGTTCACTTGGAAACCAGGTTAAGCCCTGTCTGTTAAAAATGACTGGATTTTTAGGTATGCAGACAGTGACAAAATACAAATACACGGCGGACCGGTGATTTCACAATATATACTAGTCCCCCAGGTCGAAATTTTCCACAAGCCAGTCGGATTAGTCACAACAGAATATTTACAAGTCCCCAATCAAATTTACAAGTCATGTTCGTCGGACTTGTGGCTAAATTCGAAGACTGCATGCATCCAAACTAAATGTCAGTACACCAATCAGTTTCTATGAACTGGATGGAGATGAGCACATAGACAGGGACACTAAGGATACTACATCTGTTCTCCACGACTTTAATGAAGCAACAGTCAGCAGATTGATATACATATATATACATCTTATTTTTAGAAGCAAGTCTAAATTGAAAACAAGGTCCAAACCTATGATTGCGTTGGATAAAAACCACAGTTTTTATACGGGTGCATGCAAAACAAATTTCTTGGTAGAGGGGTCTAAATACAGCACAAACAACATTTTCCAAACGACCAAATGAGTGAAAAAGTATATTTTGACAAAACGCATTTGACTAGCATTTATTTTTTAGAAGCATACACTTCTCTATGTTAACCATTTTTACAAGTAATTAAACTTACTTTCACCCTGGGCTAATATAACACACAGTTGTTTATTACGTTTCTTTACTTGTTTAAATTCTTCCTGTAAATGAAAACAAATATTCTGATACATGTGCAATAAAAGCAATTTTTTTAAAGCATATGAAAAGCTTTACTTTTTATGATACAACTTTTTTGTTATCCTTTTGGAAATTGTCATGCAGACCAAACTGAGAATTTCCCTAATATTTTTTATTACCTCTTCTGTATTGTTCTTTAAGAATTTGTTTAACCAAAAAGAAGGCAATAATGTTAAAATTCATCTGAATGGTCATTAATTCTGACAGATTAGAATCATTGGAAATGTACCACAAGTTACAACTCCTTTTAATGGTTCTAACAGGTAAACATGATTTGTGACCTTCTATAGTATACTGTTCCAATTACAATCTCATCATAATACTGTAAAACAACTTATTTTCATGGAAAATTTATTTCCCATTTAGCCTTTTCTAGCACACTTCGCGGCAAATTAAATTCACTATTTACTTAATGAAATTAAATAAGAAAAGATCCAAGTTGTACATATTTGCGACAATTTATATACATGTTATTTTTCTACTCCCAAAAGTTGTGAAAATAAATTGCTTGAAAAAATTAGTTAGTGTTCATTATACAGGAATTTACATATTGAAATATAATTGCTTGTTTAAATATCTATACTGACTGTCTACCAGATGAAGACTTTACAGAAAACACTTTAAACATACTGAAAATCAACTAATTTTTGCAACTGTTGCGAGTTAAACACTAATGAAAACATAAATCGTTGTAAATACATAAAAAAAACTTTGGTCTTCCCTTAAATTATATATCAGGAAACTAGAAAATCCCAAAATTTAATTCTCCACAAAATCGTCTGGAAGGGGCTAAATGAGAAATACAGTATCTGCAAAAATAAGTAGGTTTACAGTAAGTGTAGATGAATACAACTTGGTTGTAATAAAAAAACATTCTAACCTCTAATTTTTTAACTGTTGCTTTTAGAAATTCAATTTCTTTATCTTTTTTGGCTGTTTCTGACTGATGCTTAGCTGTCATTACTTTTTCTGCTGCATATTGCTGTCATCCAAAAAAAAAAAAAAACACAGTAAAATAATTGTACTACACATGATATCAGAGAAAGTTTACATATATTTTATAACAATTATCATATCATAATGAATTACATGTACCATGTATATACTGTTGGTCTTCAATCGTTTACTTTGACAGTGATATGTAAGTGGAGAAAAAGCTGATCCTCCTTTGTCAATCAAGTAAAGTTCAAATTATATTTTAAACTATCTGTTTTTTTTTTAGATAATGTTAAAAGAGAAGAAGGTTTGATAAGGCCGATGCTTACCCCAAACATAGTGGTACAAATCTTTCATATCTCTGACACATTGTAATAAGACATTAGTATAGTAAATATCAAATTTGTGTAAATTTCCTCTGTCAACTTGGTTGGTCCTCAAACGTATTGCATTTACAGCAAGAATTGCAAGAATTTGTCTGATAATGCATGCATTGCAATGATTCTATATACCAAATATAGTTGTCCTTTTACTCATAAAAACTGGAAAAAAATCATGTAATAATAAAATTATAGTCATTTAAGCAGTCACTGAACCATGAAAATGTGCTCAAAGACAATGAACATATGCCAGATTAAAACTTCAGTATTCTACCATATGAAACAAAAAGCATATACAAATAGTTTCATTTTCAGGGCCTAATTACCATCCCCATGTCTCTCATTCCTGACATTCCTTGCAGGTGAGACAATAATGAAATCCATTCGAAACAGCTGTTGGATTTCAAAGTGTCAGACAGGACAGGGGCGGATCCAGCCATTTTTAAAAGGGGGTTCCAACCATATGTCCTCATTCAAAAGCATTGATCGTCAAAAAAAAAAGGGGGGTTCCAACCCCTGGAATCCCCCCTTGATCCACCACTGCAGGACAAAATGAGCCAAGTGTGAATATGGGATTCATTTCTGCCCCAGCCACTGAATTGTGGATGCACAAAAATGAAAGAGAATGAGCCAAGTACATTTTCTTTACTTTTTGATATTCTTCTTGCATTTTTTCTTTTCTAAGAATTCTTTCTACATCTCCCTCCACATGACTGAAGAATTTTGGGTCTGCCTCTGTAACAGGTGTTTCTGGTTTACTGGATGGGTGTACTGATAAATGTTCTAATTCTGTAATGATGAGAAAATATAAAATCAAAATTCAGGAAATCAATAATAATAATTCAAGATGGCAAAAATTGTACCTGGTAATTTTTTTTTACATGATATTTTCACAAGAAGTAATATCAAATATTTCTCCTAATGCTATTCAAGCATATGGTGAAATTTTGAACCCAATAAATTGAAATATCTTTCCATTTTTGTGTTACTGGGTAGGTCTCATGAACATATACCCCATATCTCCTTCTATATATTTATCATAACTTCTGTCAATATACATATATTTTGTCCCTAAAATGTCAGGGTTATTTCACGTTTTGTAAATTTTTCACATATACTGTTCATAATGAAATAATTTGCATGTCATTTTTTCATTTCATTAATTGTATAACATCAAATTTTAGCTTTACCATCTGAATGTGTCATTTTTCCTCCTGCATTGAATTCTTCTAGACTCATTGTCTGTGGTTTGTCCTTCTTTTTCTTCTTCTTTTCCTTTGTGCTTTCTTCATCTATATTTATACCAGCATCTTTAAATGACTTTGTTACCTGAAATAAAATCAAGTTAATTATTCAAAAGAGCAAATGAAGAGGCCATGAAATATGTCCCTAGAGTCTCATTAAAAACAAAAAAGAAGCAAGTAAATTTTGGATTAATTTTTCAGTACATACGAAGTAAGCAAATGTCAAGCAATTTGATTGTCTGCAGGGACAAAATGAAAAGTATCAAATTTAAACTTAAGGATGTACTTGGGTGAGGTTTAGGAATTTTTGTCAAATGTTCGGACTCCTTGGTTTTTTCCTACGATACAGGGTAAAATATTTTGCCCCATAACACCCATTTTTCTTTTCATTAAAGACTTCAGCACCTGTCCTAAGTCAGGAATCTGATGTTCAGTAGTTGTCGTTTGTTGATGTGGTTCATAAGTGTTTCTTGTTTTTCGTTTTTTATATAGATTAGACCGTTGGTTTTCCCATTTGAATGGTTTTACACTAGTAATTTTGGGGGCCCTTTATAGCTTACTGTTTGGTGTGAGCCAAGGCTCCGTGTTGAAGACCGTACTGTGACCTATAATGGTTTACTTTTATAAATTTTGACTTGGATGGAGAGTTGTCTCATTGGCTCTCATACCACATCTTCTTATATCTATTCAATAGCTCATAAAGGTTCTAGATTTCTTTTCTTCCAATTTGAGACCCAAATATTACCAATGCAAATATAAGGTAAAAGTCTGAGTCAGCCTTTTCCCGCTATTTAAAAAAAAAAAAAATATCTGGAAAAGGAGCTTCATAACTTATCAATATTTTTAGCTTATTTTGTTCTTTAACTAATGCTCTTCTGACATATTGTATCAATTCTAAATTCTAGATTTTTTTAATTTCACCTAAGTACATCCTTAACCTGTGTTTTGTTGTTCTTAAATTTCACTGTTTCAGAATCTAAAGGATTGTGGGTAATTTTATTGTTCATACCCCAAAGTGACAATTATGTCACATCATTGGTTGAATTCCCTTTTTTTAGGATGTTGTAAGCCAATCACAACGTTTTGGTGTATGTTTGTGACATTACACAACAAAACTGATTATTTTCTGTATAATTAAGGGACCTTACTCTAGAAAGACAAAGTAAAATAAAAATTACAAAGTATAAAATTGAGAATGGAAATGGGGAATTTGTCAAAGAGACAACAACCCGACCAAAGAGCAGACAACAGCTGAAGGCCACCAATGGGTCTTCAGTGCTGAAAAAAAAATCCGCATCCGGAGGTGGTCCTCAGCTGGCCCCTAAATAAAAGTGTGTACTAGTTCAGTGAAAATGGACGTCACACTAAACTCCAAAACATATAAATGAACTAATATTAAAAATCATACAAGACTAACAAAGGCCAGAGGCTCCTGACTTGGGACAGCCCCACTTGTTTTTAGATATGGAAGCTAAATATCATGCTCATTTATAAACTGATACTTCCTCAACAAGAGTTTTTGTAAGGGATCTAGTGCCTCAAAAAACATTGTATACTCCCACACATGAACTTAAGGGCATATGATACAGTCACAGGGGAGTAAATGACGTTGCTAACGTAAAATGTTATTCTTCACAACATCAAACTGTGATATATCGGGAAAAGATGCATTTTCGACTGATTTTTATCATGGACCCATCTTTTAAAAATGTCATTAGGCTTGATTATGTATGAGGATAATTTGTGTCAATTTTTATGAACTAATCACCGGTGATTTTTAAAAAAAATTTCATTAATATACAGCAAAAAATGCTGTTCTTTGACAAAAATCATGAAAATGTGATAAAAATGAATAATTTCCAAAGAATTGTTTCACGATTCAAAGCACACCTATATAGAGAAGATATTCCAGATGCATTTGCAAAAATCCGCTTGCGTTTACCTTTTAAAACAAAAAAGTTAGGTATGTCTTTCTAAAGGATAGAAATGTCCAAGAAACCGAAATTTCCAGTAAATGTCTAAAATTTCAACCCCATTTATCTCTAAAAGTAGCACATGAAGGTATATTTATTATTACATATCTGAATTGACAAGGTGAAAAATAGCTTGTATGCAAACTTTTGTCAAAAATTCACCGTGTGATCAAAACTGTATTGTATGCCCTTGATTTAATGTTCCCAATCAGAGTGGAACTGACAGCATCCCTTACACACATTACCTCTTTCTTTTGTTCAAACTCCATTTTACTCATAAGTAAAGCCTGTTCCAGATCTTTTTCATACGATTCTGCTGCATACTGAAATATAAATACTTGTTAAAAAACTTAGTCATATGCATTTTATCTTCAGTTCTCTACAATGCAATAACAAAAATTAGCTAAATTAATTAACTAAATATTAAATTAAGTTGAGTTGCAGGAACATTTAAAAAAATTTACTATTTAATAACAGTACCTTTTTGAGAAAAATATTGTATATTGGGGACTGGCTTTAGTCAGACTGATGACGTGTTAACTTTTATATCTTTAATAAAAGCTGTAGGGTTTTATGTCATAAAGAAGACAATTAGACTATCAAATGAACTGAAAACAGTCACACAGTATGGCATAACTAAATAAAGCTTGGTGTCATCTATCAAAAATTTATGATGGACCTTTATAGGTTAATCTGCATACCCCCTCCTTTGTCCTGGGGATTTATTTAATAAAGCATTACAACCTTGAAAACAGCAAATAATGCAAATATGAAGGAAATACAAACAAACAAATTAAATCATTGCTTCATACATGTTTATCATGTTTATTATCCTTCATTATTAAAGTATAACTTTTATATTTCAACTTCGGAATACACAATGTACATGCACATTTAACCATACAAGATAAAAACATAATATGAAAATAAGTTTATAGTTAATTACTTAACTAATAATACTTGAAACAACTTACATTTTGGTCTGCTTTCTTCCAGTCCTTCCACTGGTTATCAGATACTTCAGAGTGACCATTCTGTTTATTTCTTTGCTTATTAGATCCTGGTTTAGCAAAGGCTAAATGTTTGAGCTGTGAGTAAAAAAAAATTGCATTTGCAAACAGCATTTAATCAAAGAACCAGCTAATAAAGGAAAAACAATTCACACTGATTTCAATTATTTGTATGCCTATCACAATATTTTCCTTCATTTCAAATTATTTCAGTATTATATTAATTGTTCTTTATCTACTAAATATTAAACCAGCTCTTCAATGTTTTATATTAGGTTTTGGACTTTCAAATATTTTGGCCTAGCTAGCATCACTGAAGAGATATTAATTGTTGAAATATGCACCTGGTGCAGTAAAATTGGTACCATTAATGTTATTTCAAAATGCAAGTGCATGTGATCAGGGCAGGCAAAGTATAACCCTGATGGGAAACTAAGGTCAAGGTTTTCCCATGCTGGGCAATACTATCAGAAATTGGTTATATGTATACTGGGCAAATGATTTTTTAATAGAAAAATAAAGGATAATGGGTATCCATCTATGACGCAAAATCAGTACATACACAGCATGTTTGCGAAATGAAATCTATATTAAAAGCCCATTACATTAAGTTTGTTTTCCTTTTTTTGTCGTAATTCAATAAGATTTTTCATAAATGAAATTGACACGTCCAAAAGTGAAAGACGTCAAGTTAAAAGAAACAGTTTACCACAAACAATTTGAAATTTTCTTGTTTCATAGATTAAATGTTCATCCATTTTAATTTCAAAATTGTAATTGCCAGCCAAAAAATGAAATTGATATATCCTCGTCTTTCCATTGGACCGGTCTACTTCATTTAAGAACGGATTGTTATCATCATGTGCTATTTTCTACCAAATGTTTGCAATTTTTTATTTCACATGCTTTCCTGCTTGAAGCTCATTATTCACCATGTTTCCTGAAAGTGGATAAAAAGCTACCTGTAACTGTTTTTTCTTTTGTGAAATTACCTTTTATTTCCTGTTTGTCTGTGAACCTCCCCCCCCCCCCCCCCCCCATTTTTCAAACTTATATGACGATGGCATGCATTGTATGTTTAAAATAGCTGAGCAATAATTTGGAAATAAAATCTAGGAAGTTATGACAAATAAGCATACCAAAAAATATTGTTAGTAAAATGAAATATATATTTATTCTATACATATTAATCATTGTTAATGTCTTGTAAGATTTAAAAAAAAAAAAATTTCTGACTGACATGACTGACCTGACTTTTTCACATAAAGAATCTGATAGTGTCTATGCCCCTATTGTCAAAGAATTTGATTGCTTGACTGAAAGTAATCTTGATCACATGCACTTTGAGATTCTGAATCAGGAGTGGTTTTCTAATTGGCACCTTTCTAATTTGGCTGCTTGATTCGAGTGTCAGCCAGTTCAGAACATCGGTATGGTTTCAGAACTCCAAATGGATGGAAAAAGAGTTCTTGGATGCAAAGCTTAAATGAAAATCAGTCAAGATATATTACCGTTTTGGATTCTGAATTGGAGCAATTTTCTGATTTGGAAGCTTGATTTTGACCGCTGCCAAATCAGAAAATTACTCCATAATAGGTCATAAAAAGAAACCCAAATGGATTAGTCTCGATACTGAAATAGTCATGAGGCCTTCTGGGGATATTTCATGATTAACGTACGATTTTGACGATTTTAGTGTAGAGCCGATAAGAAACACAAAACATAGCTTTTCAAGGCGTCTTAACTATCTCGACTATATGAAAATATGGTAAATTTTTTGACCTCGTCATTTTCTTGCTGTTGTTCTGCCTTTTTCTTCTTTTTGTTTTTCTTTTTGTTTGAGCTCTGTTGATTATTTGATTTGTTAGCATTGTCTTTGGGTTTGGCATTATCTTCATCATCATCATCTTCAATTTTTAAGAGAGCAAATCTTGATTGTTCAACTTTTGCCATTTTCACATGTGTAGCTAAATGGGAGATAACCCTGTCAATTCTTTCTAAATTTAAAACTTAATTCGGACTTGCTCCGTAATCACTTCTAAAAATCTGACTTTTCCTGTCCTCATTTACCATTCATATTTTATTGGGTGAGAATAGGGGTCTTTTTTTATATCTCAAAATACAAAAAAAAAAAAAAAAAAAAATCATGCAAATATTTAATTTTTGTTGAACGGAACCAACCTGTTACATTTATTTAAATACACATGTTACCGCATAGACATATAATACCAGAATAATACAAATTGTATTACATGTATATGTCTCTAATTATAGTACAGATAGTTACAAGCATTTGTATAGTTCTAAAATATTATATATATATATAGCATACAAAGTCTTGATAGTTTCACTTCAGATAGAAGAAACCGCCGATTTTAAGCAAGCATTTGTATACGGTAACTTTATTGTAACTAGTATATATATATTCCTTGGTTTAAACTGAGACTACTGTTGTGATAAAGTAGTCTCAGATATAAACAATAAAAATAATTTTCTATCTTTCTTCGCGTTATAAGATTTAACATTGCATTGTGTTGAATTAATATTCATTTTGATCTTATAGACAATCAGAGATATCCTTTGGTAGGCGGTAGCACAGACATATACACACAGAGATTTGCCAGTCTCTGTGTATATATGTCTCTGGCGGAAGCTTGCAAACACCATACAAGACCCGTGACTTAATTTATGTAAAATATAATATTTTATCCTAAAAATAGCCAAAACTCTATGTTTATACTTTGTTAGAATTGGCATTAAAGGCGGTCTGAGTTGACTTTAAAATGATAAACAAAGAATCCAACAAACAAATAAAATTAAGCAAATTCAACTTATTTTTTTTGGATGCATTAAGTTTTATAATAAATTGACAAAGGCAGAGACATATGATACAATCGTAGAATATGTCTCTGATAAAGATAAGTAAACATTTGAATTCATTTTTTAACATTTTTTTTTATTATGTTTTGCAAAATCAGTAAGATGCAAATGATATTGTCATGTAAAATATAACATTTGATAATTCATAATCATTTATATAGTTCAAATCCTTTTTTAATACTTTTTCTGAGTTGTCATTATAATCGATCCGAGTTGACTTTATAGACGGTCCGAGTTAACTTATTAGTCAGTCCGATTTGACTCGGTCCCAGTTATCTCTGCACCGAGTTGTCCCGCATTCATCATTTGTTCGCTATTAACATGATTAATTGCATCTGTTCTCAACAACAAAAAATGTTATCGTTCCACAGAATTATTTTCAAAATTTATGTATTAAGATTAACGGATTTATAAATGTATCTTCTCCAAATGTGCAACATGTTCTCATGTCAAATTATTTCTTTTTGTATTGTAAAACCATAAAAATCATTAGGAATATTGGCATGACATGAACATAAACATCGTTTTACAATTAAATCAGTCATTGACGTTAAACAGTTCACAATCAATCAATCCTTGGCAATTAAATAATTATGCAAAATTTTCTCGTTTCAGTTCATTTGTATAATTAGTTCTTGATTGGTGTGTTGTTTTTAGAATTAATCTTATTGATAAACGATCATCAAAGTTAATGGGGTGTAGTAAATATGCTTTAATTAGATTAAAAGAAACATGACCCACGCTGGGTGCATTAGAAATAGCACTTTGAACACATTTCTTTAAAAAAATGAGAAAAGTTATCATCACAACTCAAATTTCAAACACGACCGACTGACAGGAAATAAAAAACTCGTGTTTTCACATCTGAATTTTCAGTTTTATAAATGGTTCTATCTTCTACACACAATGCCAGCAAAAAGACTTTTCAGTTCGGTATCTGAAGAAGACATCTCAACGATATTGTAAGTTTTTTTCATTTTTCCCTTGTTGTTGTGGTTATTCATTGTATGTATGTTCGATCATCCAAACCGCTATTGCCGGTATAAAGGCAACCACAAACAAATATTTTCTATTCTAAGCATAGAAACGAAGTTACTAACTTATATCATCACCCTTTTCAGTCTTGTCTATTTGAGAGCTCACAATGTACATGTGGCGACTCCAATAACTATTCTAACTTTTTCGCAAGAATTTAAAGCTCATACATCTATTCTATTGAGTATAGAAATATCATGATCCCGTCAGTATTGAGACTAGCTCCTATTTTGCTGTTATGATGTACTTGTATCCATAGGTACTTGGGTACAAGACAATTTTTTTTAACCCTCACCCTTTTTCCAAAATCAGTTTTTTCTTCTTCTATCTATTTCAATTAGTTTCGCGTTTTTCTGTTTTGTATGAACATAAATATACTAGAAATTAATTGTATTTGCTATTTACTATCAATTTCAAGTTTACTATCTACAGCGGTCATATCAGAAAAAACCCGGATTTTGGAAAAAAAAGGGGAGGGCTAAAAAAATTGTCCTGTCCCCAAGTACCTATGCTTGTATCTAGTGGAAAATACAGTAATTATATAACTTAACGTCTTACAACATATCGATAGAATAAGCTAATATTTCTGGAACCAATAAATAAATAAAAGAAAAGATAATAAATGATTTAAGCTTTCATGTATACATAAGTCCCATGTGTTTGTTACCAAATACACTAAATATACAATATATTAGGTACATTGTTGGTAAATATAACATTTATTTGTAAGATTTTTAAAACGAGGTTCCGTAGTGAATCTATATTATCCGACAAGTAAATGTTATATTTTCCCAACAATTTACTTTCTATACTGTACTGAGACTGTAGCTTCTTGATTGGCAATAATATTACTATTATTATTATAAGATCATGCGGGCGCAGGACTTTTGCACCTTTTCACCAATTTTTAAGTTATAACCCGTACCGATCAAACAATCACAAAAAAATGTATATATGTGAAACATAATTAAAACGAATTTTTTATTGATGGAACATTTGAAAATTTGCACTCAAAATTTTAAGCAGCTTTATACCATTAGTGGATTAAAACTGGAATCTATATTCCCTTTATGTTCATTTTATTGTCTGGAAAGTCTGGGGATCTCTTCCATCATTGTCTTTTAACTTACTGAATAACATGAAATTTTCAAAATTCTTATGGACTCGTCAACTAAATGAAGAAAAGGAAAACTTTAAGCTGTAAATAAATGTACTGTGTTTTGGATATAAAATGATTTAAAAATTCTTAACCATGATAACTCAACTGTTAATTGTGTTTATACAGCTCACATGTCCTGTAAAAAAGCGCTAATGTTCTGTAGAAAACGCGCAAATGTACTAAGAAAGCGCAAATGTTCTTTTAAAAAAAAGAGCAAAAGTTCTTTTTAAAAAAGCGCAAATGTCCATTAAAAAAGCGAAAATGTCCACTAAAAAAGTGCAATTGTCCTAACAAAAAGCACAAACGTCCCGCGCCGCATCAGGCAAAGGTAAAGTTATAAAAGAGCCATATAATCTTTGCCCTTAAAATCCGAAACAATATGTTACATCTATTAGAATGATATAATCTGGACAATTCATGTCAGAAATGTCAGTTGGAATGTCAATATGTCGTCGAAACATGCTGAAATTGAAATATCTGAATTTAAATTACAATTTTACACATAGTTGTTTTAGCAAAGTTAGATATGAACCAAGATCTCACCAAAAAGATATCCAACCAACATTAACATCGTCCGTTAACGACAAACTGTACCCAAATGTCTTTTTGGGTAAGTTCTCGACTCACGTGTAGATATTGACGACAATCTTAAAAAGGGACTATTTTTGCAGTTTTGGAGTAAATGCAAAGAAGCTTAAATTCTTGTAAGACACAATTCAAAAAAATGTAAATACATTGTACTTATGACCATCATTCTAATATCTTGTGAAAATTTTAAAGATTTCATTTGATGTAATTATACTTTTTTATATACGAATTCAAGGGAACAAATAAGTGGTCATATTAATCCTTTTCTTTTAACACTGATTTTACCCATTTATTGTACAAGAGATTTATTGATTGATTGTTGGTTGCTTAACGTCCAGTGGCAAATATTTCGTGCATGTTCAGGACGAGAACAAATTAACAATATGTGCAAAGAGCGTGGCACTCTCTTTACGCGAGTCATCGGATTTAACGTCCCCATTCTGACCGTACACGGGTCCGTTGGCCTAAAACCTTTTGCAGAAGAAAATTGTAACGAAAAGCAGAATTTAACAGTAAAATGTCATTTATTCTGCACTATTACTGTAGTATAATTATGTGGTGCATGCAAAATGATTTTCTAGCTACGAGCAAAATGATTTTCTCACTACGAACAAAATGATTTTCTAGCTACGAATCTAAGCAAACAAATACGATTTTGTATTTGGTTAAATCTCAGAACTTTGAACATATCATTTCATAGATATCATTTACAATTTTATGAAACCTAAATACGAAATTTGAATACTAGACTAGTAGAAATCAAATTAATTTTCTATCGGTACTGACTGTATCTTTAGTCTGCTTTCACATTGACACATTTTCAACATCTCCTTTAATGCATATTGCAAACATCAGACATGATTTTTATGGAAATATTTTTTTGCTAACATCATTTGGACAGAAAAAAAGTTTTGGGTACTTTTATCTATTTTTCTTTTCTAGAGGGAGATTATTCTGTGCGTCTACCTTAAGGTTCTTGTTATTTGCGGGAAAATTTTGGATTCCATGAACATGAATAATTCAACAAAAATATTTTGCTATTTTACTTAGAAAAACGAGAATATAGAAATATGTTTAAAATGGTACAACCCTAACTTTCAGTTTGGTTTACAAAATGCCATACCTTTCTTAAATGATAATGTCGTTTAGGTCACTCTAAATTCGTTCGGTGAAATTTTATACTTATCAATAGTTTAACCCCGCCACATTCTGTATGTGCCTGTCCTAAGTCATTTTGTACATGAATCACGCTGTTAGTTTTCTCTTTGAATTATTTTACATTTGTCATTTCGAGGCCTTTTATAGCTGACTATATGCGGAATTGGTTTTGCTCATTGCTGAAGGCCGTACGGTGACCTGTAGATGTTAACTTCTAAGTCATTTGGTCTCTGTTGGAGAGTTGTCTCATTGGCAATCATACCATATCTTCTTATTTCTCTATCTAATCTACGTCCTTTTCTTCTGACCGATGTCCGGTCTGACGTCACATTCTCAAATCAAGGTCTAGAATCTTTATACCGTCTTATCGACGTCCAACACCAAGATCGATGTTTGATAGATCGGATTTGTCCAATGTGGTTTAATCATTTATTTTCAGTTTGATCTTTATTTCCTTTCTCTGTTCTGTTGTGATCGTTTTGTTTTCATATGATGCTGCATTAATAAATTTTTATATATTGTTTATACATTTAAAGTCATAATGACTGAGTTGACTTATGAAAATGAACACTAAAGGTGACAACATCGAAATAAGTAAATCAACATCTAAAAGTAGGCCCGGGCCAATATACCCCGTAATTATTTCATATGAGGAACATTTTAATGTCTTCCGATCTTACTTCAATTTATAGTAGTATAGCTTCGTGTTTATACTCTACTTTATTGTATTTGTAAATGTAGCTTTATTGTCATATATGTATATGCACTTTGCCCCTTGAAGGTACCTTTTATGGAAATAAAAGATATTCTATTCTATTCTATTCTATACTTTTAAAGTTGATTCTTCAAAAAACAAAACAAAATTTAGGCATGACAAACGACAACCACTGACGACGTTCATAACTTGGGACATGGAACAATTTCTGTTAGCAAAACGAGTTAACGTCCTACAAAATATATTATTTTTATTTGAAACATTTGCTCATATTTCATATTGCGGGTGAGGGGAACGTTTAAGTTATTTGTAAGCAATAATGTCATATATGTATGAACAAAAAAGAATTTTGTTAATTAATTCCGCTAATATGCAAACAAATGGTTGGCAATTGCTGTAGGATTTTATGATTTTGTAAGTATATAAACTTTCAGTTGATGAAATGCATGGAGATTCAAAACCACTGAAGGTAGCTAGCCCAAACATAAGTATCCATGCACTGTTCCTTTAAAGGACGAAAAGTTGTCATTTGGCATGGTTTACCGTCGTAACACCATTCTTCAGTGGAAAATGATGTCTTCGTTTTTTTTGGCTGTCAGTTATATTTTCTTCTGCTATGTTCTAGTTCGCCAGGCTTAAACGAACATATGAATTACACAATACAAACCAACACATGTATCAGAAATGAGCTCTCCTTGTGAGAGTAGCATACTTCTATAATAGAATGTATAGATCACCACCAGTTTTTTGTGGGGTTCGTGTTTCTTAGTCTTTAGTCTTGTGGACTTGATTGTTTATTTGTGATCTGTTGTCGTCTTTTCTTTTGTGCCATAGCGTTGTCAGTTTCTCTTCGACTTTTAAATGTTCCTTTCAGTATCTTCTGTCTTTATCTTATCCATATACATATAAAAAAGTATCAATGTTGCCTTATCCTAAATTTCTTTATACTGTTGTTAATTTTCTGTCCT
Organism: Mytilus californianus; assembly: GCF_021869535.1. Classification (NCBI taxonomy): domain Eukaryota; kingdom Metazoa; phylum Mollusca; class Bivalvia; order Mytilida; family Mytilidae; genus Mytilus; species Mytilus californianus. Next base: position 48,566,722 of record NW_026262679.1, on the reverse strand, counting down.
TTAATGAGTTAGGTCGCCAATAACAGTATGCAGGGGTGTCTTTAACTGGATGGACAAATGCCGACAACTTGGAAATAATTACGCAAATGAATAAATATTACTTAACTGAGGGATATTTTCTGAATGGATACCCCATATCCTTTGTTTTTTTTTTTATTAAAATGATAATTGTTAGATCTATGAATAAATCAGGATCATTATTGCGTAAAATAAGTTTAAGCAAACGACTTAATTCAAGATTCAAAGGAGAGTCGAAATACAAGATTACACATCCTAAAATACAAGTCGTAAGTTTAGTTAATTTCATTTACGTTTAAAATCAAAATAATGTTGATTTAATACATTTGTTAACAAACTGTTAATCTGGGTTTTTTCAGACCAACATTTGGTAAACGTGCCTTTTCTGTCTTAGAAGAGAATACAGACACACCTTCCAGTCCAGTATTACAAGACAGCTGGCTATCCATTGACAGCGACGATTCCGGTCTCGGTTTAGATGACGTAAGTTTTCAAATTAAACAAATTTCAGATGAAGCCAAAGTTATTCAATATCTAAAAAAGGATTTTGAGGTTCTACTTTTCAGTTTTTTTTCCTGTTAGTAATGTATTTGATATGTTCCAAACAAGTTAAGTTTTTAATTATCCATTTTTTAGCATATGTTTTTGAACTGACATTTGACACAAAAGTCATAATTGTTCCGCCATATCTGACTTTGAGCCAACAAGTGTTGCTCTTGCTTCTTAAAATGCCAGTGCTTGGTAGTGAAGCAGCAAATACAATGTACACAACATCGACTGTGTGCACTAATTCAAATTTGCATAAATCAAATATCAGCCACACAAACTCGAAACTGCAGAAAAAAGTCAGCAAACATTGTAACGTACATGTAAACTATTACGTCACGAATGATAGATTACGTCACATATTACAAGTCTTTATCTTTTTTCATACATGATAATGTCTTTTTGTCCAAACGAACAGGTTTTCGTCGACGACAACTGTGTAAACATACCCCCAACAAAACGACAAAAGACTATTTGTGAAGTCAACAGTGTTTTAGCCGGTGACACTAATTTGATTGCAGATGGTAGTAGCTGTTATTCTTTGCCAACAGTGCCAGGAAAACATAAAGACCTCAAGAGCATTTCACCAGAAACAGTAAGTACCTCTTTGAACAATAAGTAAGAAGGACGAGGATTTACGAATAAAAACATATTCACATATGAAATCAAACATGTACAATTTAAGCTATAAAAATAGCATATATTAAAGATTTTCTTTATGTTTGACAATGGAACGTATATATTTCCCCCAATCCACAGTCACAGCACGAAAAAAAATACAAGTCTTCATGAAAGCAATTGCAGAGTAGACTAAACTAAATCTTTCAACACCAGTTCTCATGTTCTCATCTTTTCATTTATCGGTCTCTATAACAGGACCTACTTATTGCAGTTATTGTTGTTTATTCTCGTCCTGAAAATGCATGAAATATTTGCCACTGGATGGTCACCGGAGTAATCATGTTGGAAAACTCCAATTTCGTAGATGGTTAAACCTTTGTCTATTAAAAAAACTGCTTATATGTTTAGCAACCAACAATTAATCAATCAATATATCTGAAATAATTAACGAATTAATTTTTTTCAGTTGTCAGACGTCTTATGTGGTCGTTACAGTTATGTCATAAGCAGTTTTCGTGTTATTGACTGCAGATATCCTTATGAGTATGACGGTGGACATATTCAGGTATGAATAAATATAAACGGTAACTAGCTAGAATCAATGGTTTCTTATGAAACAAATGTTTCATACATTGAAGTTCCATAAAAAAGGGAAACATTATTTGGTTATCAGTTTTACATAATCGTATTGTACAGTTAGTATATCGATAGCAGCAACATGTCGTAATAATAGAAGTTAAAACATTGCCTCAAATGGAAGTGAATATAATAAGTAGATATAAGAAGATGTGGTATGAGTGCCAATGAGACAACTCTCCATCCAAGTCACAATTTGTAAAAGTAAACCATTATAGGTCAAAGTACGGCCTTCAACAAGGAGCCTTGGCTCACACCGAACAGCAAGCTATATAAAGGGCCCCAAAAATGACTAGTGTAAAACCATTCAAACAGGAAAACCAACGGTCTAATCTATATAAAAAAACGAGAAACGAGTAACAGACTTGCATAAGAAAACAAAGTCAAAAACAATACAAATGTACGTGAACAGTAAATGTCATCAAATAACACCATAATCATTTACACAATTGTTTGCAACAAATGTTTTTTTTTTTTCAAATCTTTAATAATTATCATTTATAATAGTTATTCATATAATAGTAATTTTATTGCTAATTCAAAGCTAGTTTGAATGATGTTATTTTATAAATGAAATATATGATGCAAATACTCTTGCAATAATTTTTTTACCAATATATATGAATTATTTGTAACATTGAGTTCTTTTCCTTTAGTCAGCAGAAAACAGATACCTCCATGGGATGATAGAAGACCTTCTGCAACAGACATCTGTGCAAGTCCTCATCTTTCACTGTGAATTTTCACAAGAAAGAGGTCCTGCAATGTAAGTTTTAATGTATTGTTTCTTAAAAAAAGGGGGGGGGGGACATTTACCATAAGAACAATCTAAAGCTATAGTTTAGTTTAGTTTAAACATGTTTTATTTGCAAAAGTAAAAAAGGGATAGGACACAAGTTATAACAACATTAGTGACGTCCTCTCCCTTAAAGCTATAAGTCAAGCAAGACCGGCTGCATCATTGTCGAAAGAATAATAATGAGCACACAGACAACAGTCCACAAAACATTACACAAAAACCTTAAGATTGGACAATTATACGAGCCCACAAAACACCACAAATAAAAATTGGGTGTTCCGGAAAGGTCATGAGTTCCTGTTTCATTAGTGACACCCGTCGATATACCCCTGTTAAAATCCCTTGACGAGTCAACTCACCATACAGTAGCGGGGTAGTAAATTTCTCTTTTCTGACCCCCATAGACATTAAGAAATTTATCAACCATTGACACATGTAATTACATTAACGGTACCAATTTGACTGCATCAGATACGCATTTCAACAAATAATGTTTCTTTAGTGATGCACGAGGCTAACATACTTGAAAATGCAAAACTTATTTGAAAACTGAAAAGCTGATCAAAACTAGTGTAGACAAAAAGAATAGCTAAAGCCAGGCAAATCACCCAACACTAATACATGAGTGAATATGAAAGTCTGAAATGACGGACTTTGTTGGACTAAGAATAGACAATACCGTTATCGATAGAAACTAAGATAGAGAGAGTAAAAAGTAAGATGTCACGAAATGCAGCAATAAACTAAAGTAAAGAAAAACACAATGCATTCATTTCATATACCGATCGAGGTCTTTTTGTACTTTATTGTTAAATTATATTTTTGCATTTAATTTTGATGTTTATCTAAAATCTCCTTTATCAGTGTTAGCTATAATGCACATTGGTAAAAGTTAAACAGACTGAACGGCTAATATTTACAATAAACAATTGCAACGAAAAAAATCAACATATTACAATTTTATTTGTCTTATTTATTTTAATTATATGAAATTATATGTTCGGTAATAACACTAATGCCTCATTTTCATTGTTATGCCGATGATCTTTAAGCAAAAAAAAAAATAAAAAAAATAAAAAAATACAACTACTGTTCTTACTGTACATTTATGCCGTTTCTGAAAAAGTAAATATACTTGATTTTCAACTTCAATCAAACAGATGATACACAATAAATAATTTAGCTACCTTTGAACTAGCGATAAAAGTACAGCAAATCGTCAAAATAATGAACGCATTATGTTTTACTGAAGAAGCAGGTAACTTTCTGATACCACAAAAGTTAAAATTATACATTACATATAGAAAGGCCACTATGACACTTGAATCTTGTGAAAATACCAGAAACTACAAGATTCAGCTATTTTACGACAACAATAAAACAATTTATTATGTGATCAGAATGTGTAGTTAATCAGGATTAACATTGACTTCAAATTCCTCATGATTGGATATAATTTTGTTAAAATCTTTGCGTCTTTTCCAGTTTGACCAATTGGATGACCAAATTATCTTCTAAACTGAAGACGAGAGAAATTGGGTTTTTATTATTCAAAAAAATATTATGTGCCCATTTTTTACGTATTCCATTTATTGATTTGATATCATTTTTGTAGGTTACGACATCTTCGCAGTAAAGATCGTCAGATGAACACCGAGAATTACCCAGCATTGAACTATCCAGAAATCTACCTTCTTGACAGTGGCTACAAGTCTTTCTTTGAAACATCATCTGATTTGTGTGACCCTATTGACTACAGACCAATGCTTCATTCTGATTTCTCTGCAGACCTCCATCACTACCGTCGGGTAGCAGATGTACGTCATTTCCGTTCCAAGTCCAAGTCCTGGTCATCAGGTGATAGATCACGCTTATCCAGAAAGGTTATATTCTGACATGTTGTTATGTGACGCTGTTTGTTATGTTACTGACCTTTATCTGTGATATATATTGTTATTGTTGAAAACTCAAAGTGCTTGTAATTGATTAAATGTTATTCATTAATCAATTAAATGTTATACATATGTGACTTTTATTTTTAAAATTGTAGCAAACGAATTATTAATATAGTTTATCGTTTCAAATAAATGCCACCAACAACTTCTCCGTATAGTTATATTGTCTGTTAGTAAGCATCTTATCTAAAATTAAGATGCGGTATGATTGCCAATGAGACAACTATCCACCAAAGTTCAAATAAAGTGGATGTGTTAGTTGTTTTTCGGTGAGTTTGTATTGCTTCAAATATAACATTTATAAATCACTAATATCATTTATCGTAATTAAATTGATTGATTGTTGGTTGCTTAACGTCCAGTGGCAAATATCGCATGCATGTTCAGGACGAAAACAAATTAACAATAAATACAATAGGTTGGTCATGTAATAGAGACCATCTGGGATGGAGGTTATGTAAATTTCGGCTGCCACTAGAAAATGAAGGTATATAGGATAGGGACAGAAATTTTACCTTGCGTTGCAGGGGTTCTTAACGTGCAGAGAGCGTGACACTCGCTCTACACGAGAGATCGAAGTTAACCGTAATTGGCTGCATATTTGTACATCCAGCACAGCCGAACGCACGCCCTTTTTTACTGCCGGTCGGAAGAAGACCTAAGTATCCATATTTCTATTCCCCAGTCACCCTGGGGTGCATCGTAATTCAAGATAAAAAAGAAAAAAAGAAAAGAAAATACGAACAGATTATTTGAACTGTATGATATGAACGGTTACTTCATGAAAACAATATTTACACATTTCATAAATCTGTGAAAGCGGCAGCGGTTTTCGAGACGACCAGCAGATTGTCATCCAATTGAAAGCACACATGCTTTATTGGTGACACTTTTTTATGATTCTACCTTAATGTGTGCTTTTGCATATCGTAACACTTGGAATCTTTGATAAGTTTTTACCATTCGTTTCCTTTTATTCCATTCCTTTAGTTTTCAGTACAAAATGTAGCAGTAACGTAATGTGATAACGTGATTTTAAGTGACAAAGTTTTTGTGAATAGGAATATTTTATTTTTGTAACTCCATTCTATCATGACCTTTTCTAAAAGTCCCATTAACGCAGAATTTCGTTAAAATCCCACTGTATATCATTGACAATAAAAAATAAGGACCCTTTGCAGGAATAAAAAAGAAGAAAATCCGTAGTTAGATATATATAAGCCTCATTGTTTCCGTTTCACTAAAAATTTTGTTATAAGAATAGTAACACATTGGAAATTTACAAGATTGTTGTACTCATTGACAATCATAATCATAATCTATTACAGAGGGGAACATGAATTTTTCGAATGAATTAGTTAAGAGGACCAACTTAACTGTTTTAACATGTTTCATATGGTTACTTGAAATGGACGCTTAACCCCCCCCCCCCCCCCCCGTTTGTTTATAAAACTACATTGCAATTACAAACGAAATTAAATATTAAACCTGAAGCTAATTATAAGCACAATTTCGAGCATAATCTTGATGTAGCTCATTTTAACAGACTTATATGTTACATGTAACGAACTATATTGGAACCTTAAAATGTGAGCTCTTGCAGTTTATGTCACTAGAAAAGAAAGAAGAGTAAAATCAATATGTAAACCAAATAAATAGCTTAGTAACATAGGTTTACAAAAAAGGAAGAAAAGCACCAAGTTCAGGGAAACCATCATTTGAAAAAAAAACTAATATAAGAGTTAAATATAGAAGTTATATAGTACATGTATTTACCAAGACACTTGTGAGTATTATACCGCGTTCCAGATAACACTCAGTCTGGCTTCTATATTTGCCAATACCTTTACTCACAAATGTGTATACCTGATATATAAACTGGTCCAATTATTCCGTTCTAGGCAAAAGACACCCCACAAGGATTGTTCGTTTGACTTTTCGGGATGTATAAATACACAATCTGCCTCTATCTAAAATGACCTCATTTTAATTGGCCATCCATATGTTCTGCCCTTCATCCCGAAAGACAAACTTTACAGAGACTACTTTTAGCATTTATTTGTTATAGTCTTTGATATGCATGAAATATTTGCCACTGAACTTCTGCAAACCACAATCCTTAAACCAACCAATTCCAATGTACGTCTTTTTGACTATTTATACTGTTTAGACCAAGGACACATCGGAATTGAAAGCTTTACATCAATTATAAATGATATATATATATATATATATAAACAAGTCTAAATTGAAAACAACGTTCAAACCTGTGATTGCGTTGGATAAAAACCGCAATTTTTATACGTGTGCATGCAAAACAAATTTCTTGGTAGAGGGGTCTAAATACAGCACAAACAACATTTTCCAAAAGACCAAATGATATATATATATATATATATATATATATATATATATATATATATATATATATATATATATATATATATATATATATATATATATGATAAGCACGTCTGAAAAAGTGACAACTCTACGACAGATCCATCCATTGAAAACACATATTATATTCGTAACTACTCTAAATATCAGCACAACAATGTTAAATTTGCAAATTTGCGGAAGCAAATTTTTGTTCTTCCCTCGCCGGGATTCGAATTCATGCTATTGGGATATCGAGACAACACCGCCTGTCAATCATAGGTTTGAACATTGTTTTCAATTTTGACTTGTGTGTATATATATATATATACAAGTCTAAATTGAAAACAACGTTCAAACCTATGAAATGCGTTGGATAAAAACCGCAATTTTTATACGTGTGCATGTAAAACAAATTTATATATAATATATAGATTATTTGGTCTTTTGGAAATTGTTGTTTGTGCTGTATTTAGCCCCCTCTACCAAGAAATTTGTTTTGCATGCACACGTATAAAAATTGCGGTTTTTATCCAACGCAATCATAGGTTTGAACGTTGTTTTCAATTTAGACTTATATATATATATATATGTATACATATTCTATTAGATTTAAAATAGATATACGCAATATTTCACTAGACAAACTAGCTTCATCAGGCGTGTGAAATTGGATGCACGACAAAAAATATTTTTGTAGCTTAAACTACAAACAGTTGGAATAATAGTTTAACATATTTAATGATATTGTATAAATTGTACGAATTTCAAGATTACTGTTTTTCTTTGTTTTAAAATCTTTTCTCGTCTCTCTCATTGAGTCCATAATTTTCAAGAGTCCGTAACTGGTGCATCCAAAATCTCTCTCTTTTTTGTCTTTCTTGTGTGTCCCAATTTTGGTTTTTCTCAATGATTTGAAATGTGACGTTTTCAAAATCATGCCCTTCTTTTAAAAGATATCTTGTAATTGGACAGTTTCTTTCTTTTGTATAAAATGACCGATTGTTATTCAGTCGGATGTTGAAAGGTGTTTCTGTTTCACCAACATATTGCAACTTGCAAGTTACACACGTTAGAACATAAATACAATTTTGCGTTTTCCAATTGAATGTTATAAATATGTTGTATTTAATTTTTTGTGACTGCTTACGAATTGGGTTTCAATGTTGGCGACTTTGCAGAACTTACAATTGACTCTTCCGCATGGTTTATAACCTCCTATTGTCGATGTCTCTTGTTTAGATACTTTAGATGTTACTAGAATATCTTTGGGGTTTTTGGGTCTACAGTAAGCCATAACGGGAGGTGATGGAAAAATCTCTTTTAAGGAAGGATCATTTTCAATAAGACGCCAGTGTTTGTGGATAATAGATGAAAGATTTGTTAGGTCAGGATGAAAGCTGACAACAAACGGAATTTTATTCGTCTGGGCCGTCTTTTCTTTGTATTCAAGTAGGTTTGTTCGGTCTTTTTCTTTTGCTTTACCAGAAAGCTTCTGAAATGTTTTTGTTCTTATAACCTCTTGATTTAAGGTGCTGTCTGAGTTTTCCCAAACGGGCATCGTGGTTTAATTTTGATTCATTTTAACCCAATAGCTTGGCTGTACGGAATGCTTTGGGAACAGTGTTTTGGGTGACAACTCTTCGGAGAGAGAAATTGGTGTTTGTCATTTTTTTTTGTGTGAAGGTCGGTTGTTATGACTCCGTTTTCTAAAGTTATGGTGGTGTCGAGAAACGCAATTTTCTCATTTGAAACTTCAGATGTGAACTTTATAGATTGATAAAAGTTATCACAAAGATCTAGAAAATCTTGTAGATGTTCTGCAGTTTCGTTCCATTTGATGTCGGATGTTATCAATATAACGGAGCCAAGTCAAGGGTTCGTATGGCACATTCGAAAGGATGCGTTCTTCGAGATTCCCCATGAAAATGTTGGCAAAAGAAGGTGCCATTTTGGTTCCCATACTGGTACCGTCAGTCTGCAAGTAGTGCTGGTTGTTGAATACAAAATTGTTGTTTCTAGTTTCAGCAACTGAACCAGACAGTCGGTTGTGGGATGTTTATCTTTACGATTATTCCATACTTTTTCACAAGCGACTACTCCTTCATTCTTTGGAATATTAGTGTACAGGGAACACACATCCATCGATACCAAAATTGTGTTGTTTGGTAAGGGATTTAATGAATCCATTTTCTTCAAATAATCTGTTGTAGGCTTGAATGTATGATGGCATTGTTCTAACATGTGGTCTAAGATGGTAATCAACGAATTCAGATATTTTTTCGGTTGGGTGGCCATTGGCAGATACTATAGGTCTTCCCGGAATCCTTTCTTTATGAGGTTTTGGGAGCAAGTAAAAACGACCGGCTGTGCAGGTTTCACCAGGGCGTAGATAGTCGTACGTGTCGTCATCTATGTGTTTTTTGCTATTCATATCTGAAAGGACCTCATTAAATTTTTTTGCTAATTTCTTTTGTAGGATCACATTCTAATTGTTTGTAAAAATTTGTGTTTGAGAGCTGACGATTCCCTTCTTCAATGTAGTCGGTTATGGTCATCACAACAACTGCACTTCCTTTGTCTGCTTGTTTAATAACAATATCATCTTGGCTTTCTTGTTCTGAAAACTGAAGTAAAATCATTAGTCAGTGGCAAACGCATACGGAATCTCTCAGAATAAGAAAGCCAAGTCATGAACAACTTAAAAAGCCGAGATGATATTGTTATTAAACAAACAGACAAAGGAAGTGCAGTTGTTGTGATGAACAAAACCGACAGCACAGTAAAAAAAAAAAAATACAACTTATTTATAACATCCAATTGCAAAACGCAAAATTGTATTTATATTCTAAACAGAAACACCTTTCAACATCCGACTAAATAACCATCGGTCATTTTATACAAAAGAGAGAAACTGTTCAATTACATCTTTTAAGAGAAGGGCATGATTTTGAAAACTTCACATTTCAAATCTATGATAAAAATCAAAATTGGGACACGCAAGGAAGACAAAAAAGAGAGAGAGAGATTTTGGATGCACTAGTTACGGACTCTTGAACTTGATGGAGAGAGACGAGAAAAGATTTTAAAACAAATAAAAACAATCCTCTTGAAATTCGTACAATTCATACAACATCATTAAATATGTTTTATTCCAACTGCTGTGTGTATTTTAAGCTACAAACATATTTTTTGTCATGCATCCGATTTCACCTGGATAGATGCACACGCCTGATGAAGCTAGTTTGTCTAGCGAAATATTGTTTATATCTATTTTAAATCTAATAGAACTTTTTTAATGTATCAATTAGCGCGTTTAAGTTATATTTTTAGACATTTATATAATTTTAATTTAGTAACTGTATCAGTTTATTTTCACAAGCTGATCCACGCCTAAATAGATTGGATGTTGATTGTTGCTATTTTTAGACATTATATATATATATTATATTATATATATGACAGGTTCGGGAAAGCTTTTGGATAAAGGAACTAAATGTACATCATCCAAACGGCATCAATAAGAAATACTAGCGGTTTTATTTTTCACTCATTTTGGGATGTATATATACACAGTCACGTCTATTGAGTTTTGAGTTTTGTTTTATTTTATGATGTTCAAGATTTGAGATTAAATCAACAGACCAAAACTTACCTGTATTATTGAGCTATTTTACACAAACAATGAGTATTGTTAAAATTATTGACACTTACGAAGGCTATTTGTTAAGCCGAAATATTTGTCAACACGATTTATAACATCATCTTCGTATGTTACCATCTTGTATTACCGTTGTGCAAATTTTTAGACTTATATATATATATATGTCGTGTACAAGCAATTTTATACATGTTATAACATGTACAGAAATATTGTACATGTAATAAATTGTACAATGCAAAAAAAATAGTTATAACATGTACAAAATATTGCTTAAAACTTGATGGTTTTAACTTGTACAAAATATAAAAATAAAGCAGAATAAAGCAGAATATACATTTGAAATTTAGTGAATAATAAAGAACAACAATCAAAAGCTCAGAAAGTTTTTTTCTTTATAGCACAGTGATCACAAAGTTTCAGAAATGTTTTTATTGCTTCACGGCTTATGTTGGCATAATGCGTTTTCAGGTTATTGTATGTTTTATGCAGTCCACCATGGCCTACAGCAGCAATAATAGCATACATTTCCTCAATGGCAACAAAGTAAATAACTGGTTCATCTGATATTTTAAAGAATAATGCCTTAAAAATTTGAATTATACCCCTCCCCTTCTTTTTTTAACATGCAAAAATTAAAGCAAGATCTCTTATGCACACTCTATAAAAGCCAGAGAGAGAAAATGGTTTTCATTGCACCACGCTTAATTATAAATAACTTTGGAGTTATTGAATCTGCTCTTCAACATTTTAGCCTTGATCATAACTGATGTAAATCTTATGCATCAAATTATTTTTTTTTGATAATCAATAAGATCATTGCATGAGTCGAATGTCATTCTGACGTTATAAATTTCTATCCTCTCCTTTGAAAACAAGGTATTGTTTGCAGAGGAATTTTTCCTCGACATATCAAGGATTTCATTGTAAAATCTATCCTGACTATCCGCTTGCATCGTAAGTCTCAACTAGTATGAAAGTATTTTACTGTTGCCTTCTGAGTGGAAACTTACAATTATAATTCATCAGGTGAGAATACTGAATTATGTTTGTTGACTAAATGTGTGTTTTAAAGTAATTATCAAAACTATTCATCTGGTCATTAACAGTATCAAAAAGGACAAAACACACTAACATGAATGAAAAATTAAAAAAATGATGAAAATAGTATTGAGGTTAATGACATGTGTTGTAATAATAGAAACATATCTTTAATTTCAAATTTTGTACAAGTTAAAACCATTTTTAAGCAATATTTTGTACATGTTATAACATGTACGAGGTACTTTTGTACATGTTATAACTTGTATTTTTGAATTGTACAAGTTATAACATGTAAAAAATCGCAACTTGTACACAACATATTTATATATATATATATGCCACTCGTCTAAACATCAGCCCAACAATGTTAGATCTGTAAATTTGCTTTCGCAAATTTTTAGTTCTTCCCTCGCCGGGATTCGAACTCATGCACTGTATCCGACGCTCTAGACCACACAACCACCTAGGCTTCACATAATAAAGCTTTCGGTGGCCGGGTGTTACCTTTCCTCGTCAGTTTTAATCTAGCGTCGTAATACAGTACATGATATATAAGGCATGAAGATGGAATTGTTACAGATCAGCTGAAATATCTATTGTAAAGGATCCTACAAATTAATGCAAGATACAGTCACAGAAATAATTATATTTATAAGTACGTCTGAACCAGTGACAACTCTACAACAGATTCATCCATCGGATCACCAGCAGTGATGGTGATGCATGAATGTGTACACTCTGTATATACAACTCGTCTAAACATCAGCCTAACAATGTTAGATCTGTAAATTTGCTTTCGCAAATTTTTGGTTCTTCCTTCGCCGGGAATCGAACTCATGCTACTGAGATATCGTGACACCAATTCGCCTACACTGTATCCGACGCTCTAGACCACACGACCACCTAGGCTTCACATAATAAAGCTTTCGGTGGCCGGGTGTTACCTTTCCTCGTCAGTTTTAATCTAGCGTCGTAATACAGTACATGATATAAAAGGCATGAAGATGGAATTGTTACAGATCAGCTGAAATATCTATTGTAAAGGATCCTACAAATTAATGCAAGATACAGTCACAGAAATAATTATATTTATAAGTACGTCTGAACCAGTGACAACTCTTCAACTGATTTATCCATCGGATCACCAGCAGTGATGGTGATACATGGCTGTGTACAATCTGTATATATAATTCGTCTCAAATTTAGCCCAACAATGTTAGATCTTCAAATTTGCGTTAGCAATATTTTGTTCTTCCTTCAGCGGGATTCGAACCCTTGCTTCTGTGACATCGTGGCAACACCGCCTGCACCGTGTCCAGCGCCATAGACCACTCGACCACCTAGGCTACATAAAAATATAGCTTTCGGTGGTCGATGTAATACCTTTCCTCGTCGGCTTTATCTATGGTTGTAACACAGTACATGATGTATAGTGGATGGTGTACTTTTCAGATCAGCTGTTTAGACATGTATATATATATAAACAAGTCTAAATTGAAAACAACGTTCAAACCTATGATTGCGTTGGATAAAAACCGCAATTTTTATACGTGTGCATGCAAAACAAATTTCTTGGTAGAGGGGTCTAAATACAGCACAAACAACATTTTCCAAAAGACCAAATGAGTGAAAAAGTATATTTTAACAAAACGCATTTGACTAGCAGGTCGGACATCTGATGTTCTTAAACCCTGCTGACTGCCATTGGCGATTGCCAAATAAACGGATCACAAGATGTAACAAAATAGATCTTATTATTAATTTATTACCAAACAGAAAACAATAAACTTGCGGAAAAGATGGTATACCGCAAACATGAGGTGCAAAAATTTGTAAACCATATCCGGATTTCGACAATTAATGTCTCTTCAGTGATGTTAGGAATCGAAACGGTATTTGGAAGGCCATATAATTTACATCAATTTAGGATAGACTCTTGAATTTTGAAAGAGTCAAAATAGGATGAACGGATCATATAAACCCGAGGGCATATATAATACAAGCCCAAACGAAAAAATATAAACAAGTCTAAATGTTTATATACGTTTGTATCGTATTACAGAAAGCTATGATACACGAAAAGTTTTGAAATACGGAAAACGGAAAAAAAGGAATACAAGCTAATGCAGTTAATTAACACAAAATAATATTACTATTGATATAGAGATCAAGAACAGAAATTAGATATTGAAAAATTGTAGGAAAACACCAAACAAAAACACATGTATTATGTAACACAATCTGTTTTGAAGCTTTTGAAACTTACACGGTCCAACACTATATCTGAATATCTAAACAAAAGTGCAATGTATTTCTTATATCGTGAAGTGGATTTACAATTTGCGTATGTAACTATTAGATCATATGACAAGTTTTACCTTTAATGATTTACGTTTCAGTCATTATGTTTGTTGGAAATGTTTGAAATACAAAGTTGGGATCTCACCGTTCTGTGTTTTTTGGAACGATGCGAATGTTAAAGATGGTAAGTTCTTACTAATTACCGTATATTAATGCATGCACATCAGATTTTTTTGGGTCATCAAATATTCGTCGTTTTCGCCATTCCTAGCAAACACGAATATAAACGTTGAACGGAAAATAATTTTCATAAATTTAAAATAAGATAGCAATTTTTTGGAGGGGTTCAACAACACTAAAGTTTTGTCTTATTTGTGCGTTGTTTAGCTTCATCTCTGGTTATTGTACTTCAAGAGAAACATAACGGTTTTTGGATATTGAAAATGTTCACATGCAAACAATATGAATATTTTATTTTATGGGCAAGCCATTGCGGTAATGGATTCTGATATTATTTTGCTCTGTAAATGAGTTTCAATGCAATAATCAGACCCAACCTGATAAGAAATTAAAGCGTGCTCAACCTTTATTCCATTTAATATATAAAAAAGTCATGTTGAAATAGCATTTGAATAGATAACCTGTATTACAATTACGACAATCATGTCCTGAAACGACCAAATTACTTATAAGCAGTGGTTCCTGTTTGAAACGCAAAACCTTACTCGACCAAGGTTTATCCTCTACGAAATTGGACATTTAGTTTTTACGAAACCAGGTGTGCTTTTAAATGCCTACACATTCCATTTTTAAATATATAATTTACACGACAGGAATGGAATACGTGTAAGAAATGGGGAGATGATGTCTGTAAACCTCTTTTTACTTTTAAATAATACAGTACATGATATATGCGTGTTGTCTGTATGCAGAATGATAGTCCTTACTCGAAATAATCCATTCATGAATTGAATAGGATAAAGAATGGAAACGGGGAATGTGTCAAAGAGATAACAACCCGACCAAAGAGCAGAAAACAGCCCAAGGCCCCAAATGGGGGTTCAACGCAGCGAGAAAATCCCGCACTCGGAGGTGGGTTTCACCGGGCACATAAACAATAATTTATACTAGTTCAGCGAAATGGGCGCTACACTATATCCGAAACATACAAATGAACCAAGCATAAAAAAAACCACAAAAGACTAACAGAGGATCTTAACTTGGATAAGGCGCAAAAATACGGCGGGGTTAAACATGTTTTGTGAGATCTCCCCTCCCACTATACCTCTGGCCAATGTGGAATAAACAAACACAACAATACACACAATACAAATCAAATCAAAAGAAGTCTAAGTCCAATGTTAGAATAGGTAACATAAGGAACTAAGCAAAATGACTATAATCAACATAAATTAACAAAGGACGACTAGCATTTGAAAGCCATTTGCAGTATAAAGGGAAATGTGAATAGATTTTCGTCGATTTTATCCAACTGTATACAGCTGATACACCTTTATCACAAATCTAACTTTTCAAATTATTTTTAAAAGCCATATCATTTTTAAATAATTGAAAATATTTGTATATGCATAACTGTATTGATGTTTGATTGTTAAAATATGAGGTAGTTCTTTTTATAGATTGATTGTATTGAAAGAATGTCTAGACTTGGGCAAAAACAAATTCGACATGAATCTCAACTTACTATTGTATATTATGCTGTGTAATAATTAATTAGTGGATTTAATGTAACATAGGGATATACTGTGTTGTATAGGGGGCAAGCATGTACTTTAATAATAAAAAGTTAAACGAATTTATACCAGAATGAATGTAGAAAGTGTACAATAATCATCCCCAAAACGAATATAAAAATAAGGAGATGTGGTATTGCCAATGAGACAACTATCCACCAAAGTTCAAATGAAGTGGATGTAATTACGTTGATAAATATTTATATATATCAGAGAATTTATCAACTAAATAACAGTATTTGGTGAAATGTTATGTAGCGGACTTTTACGAAGTGGAATCATTCGCATATTTTCAAGAAATTATCACTTCTAATACTGCTTGGGGTAGTATGTGAGTATTAAATAAATTTCCTGTAATTATCTGTATAAATTATACATTTATGAGCTACCTTCCTTTAATATTCTAGTTTAAAACAATTTGAAATCAAACAAAACAATTCTACCTTTGTAAAAAATATTGGTCATTGTAAACTTAAATCACAAATATTGATTCATCTGAATGAAATTCTTCCTACTAAATTTAATTCCTTCATCGAAATTTGCTGACTTGATTGAAAATATAGACCAATTGTGTTCTGGTATTTTACAATCAAAGATGGTGGATGACTCCCATACTATCTTGAAGCTGGGACTATTATTATACTAACTAAAAATATTATGTCCCAGCTTGAAGGATATAAAAATGTGGGTTTGACAAGTTATAAAGTGTATGTGTTGCAAAAATACGTTGTCATCAAGACTTAAATAGATTTTCCATAGTGTTACCTTTTTTGTGGTGCCTATATCTTAAATAGTTTGTAGTGTTTGTGGTAAGTAACCAAACATACATGTATCTTCTCGGTACATGGGTGATTTTATTTATACAACAACAATGCTACTGTGTTATTCAGTGGACATAATCTCGTGAGACAGTCAATGATTTTAAAAATGATACACATTAATTCTGCAAAACTACATCACGACTAGAAAAAAAATAGAAGAGCAAAGATAACAGATTCTTTAACATAACGGGAAAAATATGAATTTAAATCAGTGATAGTTTACATTGATCAGGAGTTCCAGTGAGTCAATCAGTTCCTTCAGTTACTCCACCAAGAGTGACTGGGGTATAGCAGTATGGTCACTCTCGGTCTTCGTCCGACCGGCAGTACAGCTTTTGTTTGGCTGTGCGGGATGTATGAAATATGCAGCCACATCCGGTCAGAATGGGGAGATTAAATCCGATGCTTCGGGTAGAGATAGTGTCATGCTCTCTGCACGTTAAGCATCTTTGCAACAACATTTGAGGTGATCGTAGGTGTCCTGTTGCAAGACAAAATTACTGTCCCTATCAAATATACCCTCATTTTCCAGTGGCAGTCCTAATTTCCCAACATTCACCCCGGACGACTATTATTACAGGACCATCTTATTGGATTTATTGTTAATTTGTTCTCGTCCTGAACACGAATGAAATATTTGCAACTGGACGTTAAGCTACCAACAATCAATCAATTAATCCTTCAGATAGTGTTTCGAAAACCAAAATCAGCTACTGTACATTCTTTAAAGCAATTGTTAAATATTGGAATATAAAAATTGTTCAAATAAAACACATAAATGTAAGATATTTGGCTGAGACACAGACATGTACAATTAAAAAAAAATGCTCATATATATTGTAGTTCCTTAACAAAATCATAGAAACAGGGGCTTATGGAATTGGCGATAAAAGGGGTCGTATTGCCGACATTTTTACAGCACTTCCTTTCATACAAAACAAAAATTCCGGAAACATCTGATACCTGTTATCCTCTATATTCCAAAATTATTTATTCGAAACTTACAAGTTTCATATACAGTATGACTGTTCGGACGATTGTCATTGGAACAGCTAGTAAGTGAAAACGACATTCCTGATTTGTTTATGTTGACATTTGACTGAGTGTGAATTCGAATGTCGCTTGATGCATGCATATCTGGTGACGCTCACACATTATTGTCAATATAATGGAATTTTATGCGACTGTCATACAAGTGAGAGGATTAGCTAGCTATAAAACCAGGTCTAATCCACCATTTTCTACATAAGGAAATGCCTGTACCATTCGTTTGATGTGTTTGAGGTTTTGATTTTGCCATTTGGTAAGGGACTTTCCGATTTGGATTTTCCTTGGAGTTCGGTATTTTTGTTATTTTACTTTTTACCCGTTCTCGGACCTCGTTTTGAGTTTTTGCGATTGATTACCTCAGTTTATGTTTGTTGCCCTGATTTTTCTCTTTCTGATTGATTTAAAAGATGTAAACACCGGTAAACCACTGTCGCCTTAATTAGTACAGACACTTTGCAATTTGGAGTAACTTGTATATTACGTCTTAAATCTTACGAATCTTTGAAATTATACATTGAGCCAATACATATGGACACCCAGCACCAATAGTTGTTTTAAAGGCGTGTGTATATTAATAGAGCATAGTATCGGGTCATAAGTTTTAGAAAACTAAGTTTCAATAACTGTTAATTTTATTAACACTCAGCATCAAGAGTTGTTTTAAAGGCGTGTGTATATTAATAGAGCATACTAGTATCGGTTTATAATATAGTATTATAAAAATAAGTTTAGATAACTGTTATTTTTATTAATTTCAGACAGGATATAAACAATGTGTGTATTTTGTTATCGGATGTTTAGTCTCAACATCCATAACTGCCACAATTGTAAACGAAAAGGATGTACATATTGAAGGATACTTCAGATGGGAACATCCTTCCATTGCTAGCAAATTTCTATTTTGTATGCAATGCTGCAAAAAGTTACCTTTCGAAAAAGGAAGTTGTTTTCCTGTTATGTATATGAACAATAATAGAGATAGCGCTGCATGTTGTTCCACTATCAAATCAAAACCATTTTGGGAATTTAGAAAATATTCCTACTTAAAGGGGGATTTGTTTATCGAATACAATTCCTTAATTGGATTCGCAAAAATTGTAAGTAAAAACAAATATCAGTTATATGATCTTGAGCATCATCATGGGTTTTTGAAGGAATTTCCTGACAATATCTGCAATTTTCCAACGATAGTTAGAATGGATTTGTCATGGAATAGAATCCAGTTTTTACCAAGCCTTGAATGTCTACAGTCTCTCGATAGTTTGATACTGTCTGATAACAAAATCAAAAGAATCGACGCTTCCTCTCTCGCTAGTCTGTCTAATTTGAGGCAAATTGACTTTTCGTATAACAGAATCGAGTATTTAGAACCCGGATGTTTCTCATACCGACCAGGAAGTCTTCTGAAAATACACTTACAATACAACAACATAAAGAGTATTGATATAAGCGATTTAATTTTGAAACACTACTTCGATTTTATAAAAATATTCAATAACGATTTAAGAACTATTACAAATTTGAAAAATAATACAGGTTTCGTAAATGGTTCAATTGGAGGTGGACTGATTCAGATGATGAATAACTCATTCACTAACCTTCCTATGTATAATACTTTGGGATTTTCTGCTGATGATGCCTTAAAAATTGTGTTTAGATACACAATTGATGTACTCTATAATAAATGGATATGTGATTGTAAAATGTGGGATGGATACTTGGTTATGGCTTCTCAAGCTATGGATCAGTACTATACATTGGGTATGCCCAAATGTGTTTACCCACCTCATTTGAAGGGCTACAGCCTAGGATATTTCAGGATGAAAAATCATACTGCAGACCTATTGATTTGCAACATAACAGAAAAAGAAAAATGTCCTGTAAGATGTAACTGTTTTGATCAACCTTCAAAAAATAGAGTTGTGGTGAATTGCACATCACAACTTTATATTAGCATGCCCCATGTCGTTCCTGACCTATCTGGCCTAGACATTGATCTTAGACACAACAAAATAACATTTTTCCAAAAACACGAATACCTCGAAAGAACAATTAGCATTAATTTATCCTTCAACTTTATTGTAAATGTAGATCCTACAATATACAGAATACAAAATATACTCTTTACTGATCTAAGAAATAATCAAATCCAAACGCTGCACAGAGAACTCCTGTTAAGAGATCCTTGTGCAATAGGATTCGGAAAAATTACTGTAAAATGTACGTGCGACATGATATGGATAAAGCTTTGGTTACATAAACAGCATGCAGTTAACTGTTCATACAACCAAATAACATGTGAAACACACGAAAGCTTCGTTAATGCTGCTCTTGTTTCGAAATCTGATTTATGCGAAGATCAAGACATAGAACGAAGCTTTATGAGTTATGTCTTGCTGGGAGTTACAATCATAAGTGTAGCAATAGGGACATTCCTGTGTTCTCAGTTCAAATATGAAATATTGATATTATTCAGGAAACTAAGATGTAAAAGACAAATTGGCATATCCTTTCACTACAGAAGTGGAAACAATGAACTGGTTCAAATGGACGACAAAACTATATCGTACGATGCATATCTATCCTTTGATGAAAACAATGAAATTATTCGGAAATGGATTGTGGAAGACTTGATAAAACATTTAGAGAGCAAAGGTTATAAACTTTGTTTACCATGTCGCGATTTTGATGCAGGCATGATACGAGAAGAAGAAATTCGAGGAGTAATTTCAAAATGCAAGTCTTTTATTGTTCTATTGTCGGATGAATATTTGGAAGATCATTTTGCGAACCTCGAATGGAAACTAATTTGGAATAATTATAAATATGACAGATCCAAGCGAATCGCCATAATAAACTACGATATCATGGAAAGTGGATATGTTAAGCAAAGAAATATGAAAGCATTTCTTCGATTAGGTTATGCCATGGATTTTTCAAACACGGACCACCAACTTATGCAAGAGATAGTACACAAGTTGGGTCAACCAGTTGATTTACAAAAGTATTGAACACTTATCAAGAATAAATATTGCTTGATAGGTTACATTTTCCATGAAGTCTTCAAATAGCATGAATCATCTATATAGACATATGAAGAGGATACAAAGGGTCAACTTAAAAGAATCAGTCGAAGAAAGAGAAGGAAATACCATGGCCAAAAGAAAAAAATCCCAAAAGACAAAAAAAAGTTCAGAAAACACATAAAAGTAAAAATTAAGCAACCCAACCAAGCACTTGGGTGTTACCGTCGTTATGCCCATGACAAGCACACATCTGATGATAATTTGCACACTGTGGATATATTACATAATAAACTGAACTGGTGTAAATACTCGTTAAAGATAGTTTGGCACGCAAGAGACGCATTTCGTTTTCACTAGAATCATCATTTGCGCTAGAATCAAACCACTGGAAAGCAAACCAAAAGGAAAGTTGATGAATGATAAAAATAAAAATTTCTTTTAGGCAAATCTAACTATGGCGGCCCTAGTCTGGAGAGAACAATGCCTAAGTGTTTCGAACGATTTTATAGTTTTTTTAAAAAACAGTAAATTAACAAAAATGTAAAGTGTTTAAAAGTGTCATTTTCATTTATTAGCACTGGATTGATACATCTGCGGGTGGGTTGGAGGTCTCCGAGGGTATAATCGGAGCAATAGTCAGTGCTTCGGTGCTGACATGATTTATAACATACCCACTTTTCAATTGTCCACTAAAACAAATATGAATTATAAAGATACTAACGTTACAACTCCATCAGACCAAGTAGACCTTAGATGGAAGGCAATTCTCTTGATGTCTTTTTTTGTCATTCGGCTCCTCACGTTTTCAAGGACTTATAAATCCTTAGCATTAAAATTTTTGCTTTTACCGTTCCCGATAAAGGTAAATCCAGAAAAGTGCTTCGGACGCAAGTAATATATAAAATGTTATTTTCATTTACGAAAATGACCGTATCAAGGATACTTCATATCAGCACATGAGTGCTAAGTTCTAGGCTAGTGATTACATCGGGACAAAACGTTCACAAGCAGTGGCATCGAACCATTGGTTGTAATTTGTAAAAAAAACATTTCATAAGTTTGGGGCATTCGAACCGCTTTTCTGGATTTATGTTTTTAGTGAAATACAGAACTGCTCCTAACTTTAGGACAAGCATGTCTCTAAATAGGAAGTGATTCCTTCCAATTCAAGGCTTCCTGTTCTAATGGTCTATGTGTGACGTGTGTTCCACAGCTCCTGCACGAAGTATTTAGTTATTAGAAGCCACGCTAATCTTACAGTGATTGTTGGTAAGTCATTAACACATTCACTTCTCCGTCACCAGGAACGCTCAGGCACAAATGTTGAAAGCCTCGAATTGGAACTCTTTGGATACAAGATGAGCCAATGACCGAAATAGACCTTAAACGAATAGCCAAATTAACCAAAGATGAAATTAGCCTTAGTAAGTTCGAACCTTATTTTTTTTAAAGATAATTTCTAAATTATCATCGGGATATTTTCAAATGTATCTTCAAAATTATGTCAGTCCAAAGCACTGCCATATAGTTTACCAAGTTTATTTTTTTGTTCAGATTATGTGTATTTGTAGCGTATAAGTTTAAACAATCCGTACTGTCCACAGAGTTTACTACAGGATCAATGATGTTGAGTTTTCCTAAGACTTGAATGTTTTATAATCCAAAAATGTGACATTCGAGATTTAATTGATTTAATTGCAATTTGAATAATGCGATTTTCAATGATCCATTTTTCAGTGAGTGCTTGCATCTCATACTAGTATATCCTTTATAACTTGACATTAAGTGTACCACTGGAACTAGGACTGTTTCATATCTGGATTTTTTTTAAAAAAATAGACGTACATGGACAAATCCTCGCTAAACGCTCTCTAGAACTTGTGTTTATATGTATCAATATTCGACTCAAACTAAAACTTTGAACTTTAAAAACGGATCAACGATAAACGTGACGATTTCTTCTTGGCAACTTCTCATTTTTTAGTAGAAAAGTACCCTCTGACGTTAGATGTATCTAAATTGATAACTACGCGCTTCCATATTCACATTGCACGGGATTTATTAATTTGGTTGTGCATTTTCGCAAAGAGTGTTCATTCGGGAAAATGAGGAAAAACGACTAAAATTAACACTACACAAAATTATGGGTACCATCACCATTTGGTTGACTAATACGATGTTTTGGTGTCACAAGTCATAAGAGACACAATTCCGCTGCTTAGATCTAATATACCAGCAAAGTAGTCTGATATGTAAACTTAATGATTGTTTCCTTTTCTCTATTGTGACGTTTTGACTGAGGCTGGGGATACATGCTTAACAAGAAACGCTGATCCTACCGTCGCATCAAGCCTCGCTCTTTGTCAATCCGTCAAATGTTTTCCTTGGTTTGTGTATAGATGAATTAATTGACGAGATTTGAAGACCTGCAAACTACTGTTTCCTCTTATTTAACACAGAATTGACGCAAGCTGTAATTTCCACAATTCTGTAAATACCCATTTAAGGGGGTACCCAAAACTTTGACTAACATAGAAATAATATTCATAAAGTTTTGTGAAAAATTATTTACTTTGTCCTGTTGACAAAAACATAAAAATTTCAAGAAAATGAACCGCACAATTTACAGCTTCATTGGATATATAGCAGTTTGACAAACACTAATTTTGATCATTGAGAGGCATGATTTATTTTTTACAAATAATATGTGATTTAAACATTCAGATGATTTTTAAAGATTTAACTTCCTTAGATGTTCTGTACCCCTAAACTATGAAAAACGTTTTACAATATTAGGCTAAATGTTTTTACATTTTACCGCAAGTCTAAACAAGGTGGACATGAGTTGATCATATACAGGTACTTTCAAAGATCTTTAGGCTTAAAATGTATTTCCATTATAGAGTAGAATAAAGGTATAATATTGTCACAATAATTGCTAATTTTCATAGTTTTCTTTCGAGGCTTTGAACTCTGGAGAAAAGAATGAAAATTATTGATCTAACAATGTCAAAATATATGCAAACTTTTGTATTGGTTAAATTAAAACCATGATAGTTATAACCTTGCTTCAATACTGCAGTTTTGAGGCTAGTTTTGGTACTAAAGAAAATAATCGTATTATTATTATAGTCTTCCAGTATATTCAGTAGAATTTGGCTTTAAGGGCAGATCTTTGATAGTTTCTTTTTAATCAATTCACAACTTTTGTATAGCCCTCTAATCTTTTGTTGAGGAACTCTAGATGCCTTATATTTTTCTTGTCGTTAGATTGCTGTCTCATGGACGTTTACCCAATATTTTCCTTTATTCACATTGTTTTAATGTTCAGTTGTTCACAACAGTACGGAAATGTGGTTACGTCATTTTAAGTGACAAAGTTTGTGTGAATAGAAAATTTTATTTTTTAACGCCATTGTATCACGACCATATTTTAAAAATCCCATAAAAACATATTAAGATTAGAAAATCAAACTTTTGAGACAAGTCTGCAATGAGTTAGCGAAAATATAACTTGGAAAAATAAAGACTCTCTGAAGGAAGAAGAAAGAAGAAACGCCTTAGTTTTATATTTAAGCCTCATTGCGTGTGTTTCAATCAAAATTGTGTTACAAGAAAAGTAACACTTTGACAAAATTATGAGATTGTTGTACTCATTGACAGTCATGTTTCCAATCTATTACAGAGGCTACCTAATTAAAAGGTTTAATGTAGTTCAATCATACCATATCTCCTTATTTTTTTTAATTTATTAAAATGGCCATTACAATTCCCGTTTGTTCATAATTTTATATTGCAATTACAATTGAAATAATAAAATAAAATAAAACTTGAGGCAAATTAAGCATAATATAGCGCATAAACTTGATGTAGCTCATTCTAAAAAAAAAAAAAACTTACATATTACATGAAACTGACTATATTGGTACCTAAATTGTCACGGAACACTTGGCGTTTATGTCACTATAAAAGAGAGAAGAATAAAAACAATATGCAAACCAAATAAATAGCTTACTTACATAGGTTTTTAAAAAAATGAAGAGAAACAAAAACAACCTAGAGAAAATATCATTTGAAAGACAATTCATATATAAGTTAAATATAGACGTCAAATAGTATATGGCTAGCTAGGCAATTGTGAGTATTATACCGTATTCCTGACAACACTCAGTCTGGCTTCTACATTTTTCATTAGCTTTACACACTCGTGTGTATACGAGATATATGAACTGGTCCCAAATTCTCCGTTCTAAGGAAAAGCCACCCACAAGGATTGTTTGTTTGACTGTTTTAGTTTTCTCGTTGGCAATCATGCCACAACTCCTTATTTTCATAAACATTGTTTAAATACACAAACACGTCCTGTTGTTTGAAAACCAAAAATCCAATACCTCGTGTAGATAAATGGCCACGCACGTTAATGAATCCTTGTGACAACTCATTGTGAGTTACGTAGATTGCCTGTTTCAAAGCAAAATGTCTGCTTCTATTTAACATGACCTAATTGTTATTGGCAATCTAGATTTTTCGCCTTTCATCCCGAAAGACCTCCTTTACAGAGACTACTTTTAGCATTTATTTGTTATAGTCTTTGATAGATGTATGCATGAAATATTTGCCACTGACCTTTAACAAGCCACAATCCTTTAACCAACCAACTCTAATATACGTATTTTTGACTCTTTATACTGTCAAGACCAAGGAGATATTTAAATCGAATGCGTTATATTAATTGAAAATAACGCATAATTAAGGCTTCAATATAAAATGAAGCTTTTTTGAGTCATCTTTTCATTTGACCACGTAATGAGTTTTGTTAATTTCCACTTGAACCTTATCGATCATATGAGTTCAAACTTTCAATCATTTTACACAGTTATCGTATCTGTATGAAAAGTCCCACATATCTTAAATTTTAGATTCATGTCTTAATATTCAAATATAAGAAAATACCTTACAATTTATATATCTACATGTAAAAACTAGAAGAAAGGAGTATCCTCTAATGCTAAATTTAGTTTTTTTTTTCGTGTCTTTGGATTGTTGTTTCATTCATCTATATTCCAAATATCTTTTTATTCATATGTAAATCAATATTATTTATCTGTATTTTTTAAGGGCGTGTTATGCGTATATGTAATTACATACTCAAATGAAAACACTGCAATATTGAAGGCTTAAGATGGAGATTAAAAACTAAAAAGAGGTTTAACTTTTGTATAGTATTATAGAAAACTTTAAAAACTGCACGAACAATATTGAATAACGGAAAGTTAGATACAAGCTAATGCATTTGATTAGAAACA
Organism: Mytilus californianus; assembly: GCF_021869535.1. Taxonomy (NCBI): domain Eukaryota; kingdom Metazoa; phylum Mollusca; class Bivalvia; order Mytilida; family Mytilidae; genus Mytilus; species Mytilus californianus. Next base: position 48,540,805 of record NW_026262679.1, on the reverse strand, counting down.
AAAAATTATTACGTTTGATATAAGGTCAACAACAGAAAATCACATATTTCAAAAACAAAACCAAAACAACGTGTATTAAGTATCACAACCTTTTATACAGCTTTTGAAATTTTAAAGGTCCTACACAATAACCAAATATCTGAACAAAAGTGCAGCGTATTTTTTATATCGTGAAGTGGGTTTACAATTTACGTATTTGTTTCAGTTAAATCGAGTTATGACTATTGAACAGCGGTATACTACTATTGTCTTTATTAGATCATACGACAAGTTGTGCTTATTATGATCTACGTTTCACACATTATGTTTGTTGGACATATCTGAAATAAAATATTGAATTTTCGAGAACCTTTTTGGAATGATGCGAATTCTAAGGATGGTAAGTTCTTACTTATAACCCTTTTTTCATTTGTGTCAACAAATATTCGTCGTCTTTGCCGGTCCTAGCAATTAAGAATTTAGATAATTAACGGAAAATAACCATTTGACTTCAAATTCAAATATAACACAGTAGTTTTACGGAGGGTTAAACAGCACGAAAGTTTTGTTGTATTTGTTCGTTGTGTAGCTCCATCTTATGTTTATGATCATTTTTATTGTACTTCAAGAGAAGCATATCAGTTTATGGATATTGGAAACTACATGAATGTTATATTTTATGTGCACGCCTTTACTTTAATGAATTCCCACATTATTTTGCTTTGTAAATGAGTTTCGATACATTACTCAGATCCATCATGATAAGAAATAAAAGCTCACTCAACCTGTATTCAATTTAATATCCTTTATCAGCTTTGGGTATACTTTTTTGTCCTGATTGGGTTATAGCTCTTCATGTTTTAATAAGCTTTGGATTTTCATATATTTTGGACCTGAGCATCACTGAAGAAACATTGATTGTCGAAATGCGAATCTGGTGCAGAAAAATTGGTACCATTTATGTAATTATCATAATTTACATAGCATTGCAATTGACAATGTTTTATTATGACTACGAAAATCACTACACGAAACGACCAAATTACATATAAGCAGTGGTTCCTGTTTGAAACACAATTTTTCTTCTCGACAAACGTTCAGTCCTCTTCGGCTATTCGGAAACCAGGTGCGAATATTCGATTTTTAAATATAAACTTTACACGACAAGAAAGCTGTTTGTAAAAATTAAAGAGAGGATGCCGGTTAACCTTCTTTTTTAAATTTTTGAATAAACCATTTCATAATATTTGAATGCAGAATCCTTACGTAAAATAATTCATTTATGAGTTGAAAGTCATTTGCAGTATATTGGTTATCAAAAAATGCGAATAGTCTTTCAATTTACAAAAAAACAAAACAAAATGACTTAAAATAGATTTTTCAAAACGGTAACCTTGGGACCATAAAGTAAGCGCGAACTAAAAATGCAATTTTTACACTAAACTCCGAGCTCAATGAGGAAGGACCGTTTGAAAACCAAACTAACAAACGCTTGTTTTATTAAGTCCCCTACATAACCATTTAAAATTATTCTTATATAACACATTTAAGTGAAACATTTTTGATTTTTTCATCGATTTCATCCAACTTTACATAGGTGATATACCTTTATTACAAATCCAACTATTTAAATTATTTTAAAAAGCCATATCATTTTTAAATAATTAGAAATATTTGTATTTGTATAACTTGTATTGATGTTTGAATGTTTAAATATGAGGCAATTCTTTTTATAGATTAACTTGTTTTGAAAGAACGTTTAGACTTGTGCAAAAAATGATCGACACGAATCTCAACTTACCATTGTAAAGAATGCTAGTTTACTTAGTGGATTTAATGTTACAGGGGAATAAAGTGTTGTTTAGGGGTCAATCATGTAAATAAATTTAAATAAGTTAAACGAATTTATACTAGTATGTGTGACGAAAGTATACAACAAGTTTTATATCAGAGAATTTCGTCAACTACATAAGGATAATTATTACATCAGCCAATGAAATTTCAGCCTTCCAATTTTTGAAGGTGTGTAATAATCTGACAAAACCAGAGTATTCCGAAAGGTCTTTAAAACAGAAAGTTGAATGGAGCATTTTCAGATCCTTGTAAGCAAAGCTTGGACACATGATATGTATTTTAATCAGACTGAGGAAAATATAAATTAAAATCAACGATATTTTACATTGATCAGGAGTTCCAGTGAATTAATCAGTTCCTTCAGTTACTGATTCATTACATTCGTTCGCCAATGAAATATTTTCATGCGTAAACCAAAATCAGCTTTACGTTCTTTAAAACAATTGTGTAAATGTTAAATGTTGGAGCACAATTAATGGTTCAAATAAAACACATAAATGTAAGATATATGGCTCAGACACAAATTTGTACATTAAAAAAACCCATATATATTGTAGTTCTTTAACATAATCGCAGAAACAGGGGCGGTTATGGAATTGGCAAAAAAAGGGGTCGTATTTCGAACATTTTACAGTACTTCCTTTTATACAAAAAAAAAATTGCAAAAATATCTTATATCTGTTATTCTTATTCCAAAATTTTTTTTCTTCAAAACTTACAGGTTTCATATACAGTCATACACAAATTATGCCATAAATGAATAAGTCGGATCTAAGCTCAATACATGATGACACAATACTCTTCACAATGGAACGGTAGTATTTCCAGGGCCAAAGGGATATTGATAGCCTTTTTAGAATTATCACCACTTTCCAACACTGATCCAGAACCTACGTACAAATTTAACTGAAGTACTTTCATTATAATATTCTGAAATAAATGTGAATATGTATGACGACCGTTTACTTTTTCTGCTATCTTTTTAAACCTACTAGTGCTTTGTGGCCTTTTATCATGCAGTGAATACAATTTGAAAAAAAAAATATTAAAAAATTCATTTCACCAGTTTGTAATATTATTTCATGTTTTTCTACATCTGATCCATCCCTCAGCCTGGGAAAATATGTACAGTAGATACTGTAATACTTGTCCAATCACAGTGTACAGATTCATTGAATTAAGTAGGATACACAAAAGAGCAACCAGTTCCCGGAAATTAAATACTACCGTTTCACCAATAATATCCAATCAAAGTATCTTTCATGATACTTGTCCATTTGTAACCAGCTTTAGCTAGTTTCTCAAAAATTTGAATTTGGAATCACAATATGATCAATACGCGATAGCATTTGCAAATGTTTTACTAGTATTTAAAACATTGTATTAGAGCATTACATCTATATAAGTTTTGACTTTTCTTATTCTAATATTGCTTTAAGATGATTTGTACAATTTGTTGCGACGTCATATGTAAATTATCATGTCTTACATTGAATATACTACCCTAAAACAACAGGTTCTGAACTTTAAAGGTAAATAAAAAAACCACATGTCCATCTAATAAATGGACGATTATCATTGGTACAACCAGTAAGTGAAAACGATATGCCTAATTTTTGACATTTAACTGAGTGTGAATGCAATTGTCGCTTGATGCATGCATAGCAGGAGATGCTTACCCTGTCGACTCATCCGGTCTCGCTCCTCGTTATGAGTTCATGCGATTGATTACCTTAATTTTGGTTTGTTGCCTTGATTTTTCTCTTTCTGGTAGATTTAAAAGATTTGAACATCGATAAACCACTGTCGTCATAATTGGTACAGACACTTTGCAAATTGGTGTTACATGTATACCAAGTCCCCAAATCTCACGAATCTTTGAAATTATACATTCAGCCAATACATATGGAAGTCCAGCATCAATAGTTGGTTTAAAGGCGTGTATAAATCAAAAAGACATAGTATTAATAAGTTTTAGAAAATTAAGTGTTAGGTTTATTATTTCAGACAGGATATAAACAGTGGATGTATTTTGTGATCGGATGTTTAGTCTCAAAAGCCGCAACAACAACAATTGTAAATGAAACGGGTGTACATATTAAAGGATACTTCAGATGGGAACATCCTTCCATTGCTAGCAAATTTCTATTCTGTAAGAACTGCTGCAAAAAGTTACCTTTCGAAAAAGGTAATTGTTTTCCTGTTATGTATATGAACAATAATAGAGATAGGGCTGCATGTTGTTCCACTATCAAGTCAAGACCATTTTGGGAATTTAGTAACTATTCCAACTTAAAGGGGGATTTGTATATCGAATACAAATCCTTAATTGGATTCGCAAAAATTGTAAGTAAAAGCAAATATCAGTTATACGATCTTGAGCATCATCATGGGTTTTTGAAGAAATTTCCTGACAATATCTGCAATTTTCCAACGATAGTTAGAATGGATTTGTCATGGAATAGAATCCAGTTTTTACCAAGCCTTGAATGTCTACAGTCTCTCGATAGTTTGATACTGTCTGATAACAAAATCAAAAGAATCGACGCTTCCTCTCTCGCTAGTCTGTCTAATTTGAGGCAAATTGACCTTTCGTATAACAGAATAGAGTATTTAGAACCCGGATGTTTCTCATACCGACCACAAAGTCTTCTGAAAATACACTTACAATACAACAACATAAAGAGTATTGATATAAGCGATTTAATTTTGAAACACTACTTCGATTTTATAAAAATATTCAATAACGATTTAAGAACTATTACAAATTTGAAGAATAATACAGGTTTCGTAAATAGTTCAATTGGAGGTGGACTAATTCAGATGACGAATAACTCTTTCACAAACCTTCCTATGTATAATACTTTGGGATTTTCTGCTGATGATGCACTAAAAATTGCGTTTAGATACACAATTGATATACGAAACAATAAATGGGTTTGTGATTGTAAAATGTGGGATGGATACTTGGTTATGGCTTCTCAGGCTATGGATCAGTACAACACATTAGGTACGCCCAAATGTGTTTACCCACCACATTTAAAGGGCTACAACATAGGATATTTTAGGATTAAAAATCATACTGCAGACTTATTGATTTGCAACATTACAGTCAAAGAAAAATGTCCTCAAAGATGTTACTGTTTTGATCAACCTTCAAAAAATAGAGTTGTCGTGAATTGCACATCACAACTTTATGTTAGCATGCCCCATGTCGTTCCTGACCTGTCCGGCCTAGACATTGATCTTAGACACAACAAAATAACATTTTTCAAAAAACACGAATACCTCGAAAGAACAATAAGGATTGATTTATCATTCAACGTCATAGTAAATATAGATCCTTCAATATATGGAATACAAAATATACTCTTTATTGATTTAAGAAACAATCGTATCCAAACGCTGCACAGAGAACTCCTGTTAAAAGATTCATGTGCCATAGGATTCGGAAAAATTACTGTAAAATGTACGTGCGACATGATGTGGATAAAGCATTGGTTAGATAGGCAGCATGCAGTTAACTGTTCATACAGCCAAATAACATGTGAAACTCATGAAAGCTTCATTAATGCTGCTCTTATATCAAAATCTGATTTGTGCAAAGATCAAAACATAGAACGAAGCTTTATGAGTTATATCTTACTGGGGGTTACAATCATAAGTGTAGCAACAGGGACATTCCTGTGTTCTCAGTTTAAATATGAAATATTGCTATTATTAAGGAATCTAAGATCTAAAAGACAAATTGACATATCTTTTCACTACAGAAGTTTAAACAATGTACTGGTTGAAACGGACGACGAAACGTACGACGCATATTTATCCTTTGATGAAAATAACGAAATTATTCGGAAATGGGTTGTGGAGGATCTGATAAAATATTTAGAAAGCAAAGGTTATAAACTTTGTTTACCATGTCGCGATTTTGGTGTAGGCATGATACGAGAAGAAGAAATCCGAAGAAAAATTTTGAAATGCAAGTCTTATATTGTTCTACTGTCGGAGGAATATTTGGAAGATCATTTTGCGAACCACGAATGGAAACTTATTTGGAATAATTTTAAACATGACAGATCCAAGCGAATCGCCATAATAAACTACGATATCATGGAAAGTGGATGTGTTAAGCAAAGGAATATGAAAGCATTTCTTCGATTAGGCTTTGCCATAGATTTTTGTAACACGGACCACCAACTTATGCAAGAGATAATACACAAGTTGGGTCAACCAGTTGATTTACAAAAGTATTGAACACTTATCAAGAATAAATATTGCTTGATTGGCTACATTTTCCATGAAGTCTTCAAATAGCATGAATATAGGCATATAAAGAGAATACAATAATATAAACGGTACCATTTTACTGCACCATATGTGCATGTTGACAATTGATGTCTCTTCAGTGATGCTCGAGGCCAAAATATTTGAAAATCCAAAACCTAATACAAACGTTAAAGAACTGAACCTAAATCTAAAAACGGACAAGGAATTAGAGCTTTAATTTGCATGACGGAGATATATTCCTTAATTTAAAATGATTTAATAAATTCTATAACAGTAGGTTTCAATCAAAACAATATCCATATTTTACAGAGGTCAACTTTAAAGAATCAGTCGAAGAAACAGAAGGAAATAAAATGGCCAAAAGAAAAAATACCCAAAAGACAAATAAAAGTTTAGAAAACACATAAAAATAAGAGCTAAGCAACCCAACCAAACACTTGGTGGTGAACCTAGGTTCACTACAACGGTTAGCAGCTTCAGCTTCATTATAGGGGTAACCGTCGTTATGCCCAAGACAAGCACACATCCAATGATAATTTGCATTCTGTGGATATATTACATAATAAACTGAACTGGTGTTAATACTCGTTAAAGATAGTTTGGTACGCAAGCGACGCATTTCGCCTTCATTATACTCATCATTTGCGTTAGAATCAAACCACTGGAAAGCAAAACCTATTTGGAAGTTGATGAATGATGAAAATAAAAATTTCTTTTGGCAATGGCGGTCTTGGTCTGGAGAGAACACTGCTTTAATGTTTCGAACGATTTTACAGTTTTAAAAACAGTTAATTTACAAAAATGTAAATGAGAGGCGAAAGATACCAAAGGAACATTCAAAATCATAAGTCGAAAATAAACTGACAACGCCATGGCTAAAAAAGAAAAAGACCAACAGACAAACAATAGTACACAAAACACAACATAGAAAAATAAAGACTGAACAACACGAATCCAACCAAAACCTGGTGGTGATCTCAGGTGCCCCGGAAGGGTAAGCAGATCCTGCTCCACATGTGGCACCCGTCGTGTTAGTACAAACCCGGTAATAAGTCTAATTCGGTAGGTCACATTCGGGGAAAAGGGGACGGGATTGTAGTTACGACATTTGGAACATATCCGCTATCATCTGTGAAACGGATATTCCATAACGGTCAACCAACTCGTGATGGCGACCGTAAAATTTAAGAAGGGATGATTTCAACTTCACCACTTGGAACTCTTGGTTTAATAGCTTCCTTGTGAGTAGCAACCCTCTATCAAGGAAATCATGATAGGAAATACAAGCCCTGGAATATCGTATCAACTGGGAAATATATACTCCGTATTGTTACGCTCTGGTCACTGGCCTAATGTCATGAACTAAAACTCGTAAAAGCACATTTGTGTGTGTTTTTCTTTTTGTAGCCTCCGTTCCACACATCTCCATGCAAATGTTTTCGGGTACACCTCGTACGGTATTTTTATGAAAGGAGTGGTTTACAAGTGTATTTGTCCAAATTCGTCTCTGTACATCGCTACTTTCATTTTTCGGCGCCATTCTTTATGTTGTGTATTTCTTGTGTATTATGCCATTTGTGGGCGGAGCAAAAAGTATAAATAGCAAGTTTGCATGCACCGAGTAGGCTTTTAATCATCTCAATGCAGAATGTTCGCTGTTTCTAAATATTAGAAAACAAATAATATTGCACCAATCAAAAGATTGTAAACGCTGTATAATGACATAAAAACATATAAGTTTTGGACAGAAATTGGTAAATGTCTATTCCGAGACTTTATAAAAATATTTAAATTATCAATCGGAGGCTACCCTAAAACTCCGTCGTCTGCCGTAACGCACAAAGCTGCGTATTCGGTATTTATTTTGGCTAGTACTTGGTGAAAAAGTATTCAAATTCAAGAGAAAGCTAATAATATTTATTTATTAGTCCTTTTTTTAAACTTATCAAATTATTAAATTATGAGGTCAACTAACTTGCACCAACCAGGATCCCAAATTATTCTCTGTGCACCAACTAGATTTTACTGCACCGAGTGCTAGTATGAACTTCTATTAAGCCTTTCGGGACACATGCACCTATATCTATTATAATATATATCTCTTTGTATGTTTTTATGAACCATTGTATTTGTTGTACATGTATTACCCAAAGCAGGGTCCCAATTTATTCTCTGTGCACCAACTAGATTTTCCTGCACCGAGTGCTAGTAGGAACTTCTATCAAACCTTTAGGGATACATGCACCTATATCTATTATAATATATATCTCTTTGTATGTGTTTTATGAACCATTGTATTTGTTGTACATGTATTACACAAAGCAGGGTCCAAAACTATTCTCTGTGCACCAACTAGATTTTCCTGCACCGAGTGCTAGTGGGAACTTCTATCAAGCCTTTAGGGACACATGCACCTATATCTATTATAATATATATCTCTTTGTATGTGTTTTATGAACCATTGTATTTGTTGTACATGTGTTACACAAAGCAGGGTCCCAAGTTATTCTCTGTGCATCAACTAGATTTTCCTGCACCGAGCGCTAGTAGGAACTTCTATTAAGCCTTTAGGGACAAATGCACCTATATTTGTTATCATGATTATAATATATATCTCTTTGTATGTGTTTTATGAACCATTGTATTTGATGTACATGCATTGCATACTATATAAATACTGACGCAGAAAATTATATAATTTATATAAACCTCCAAAAATGATTTTTATTATTACTTCCTTCACCGGAGGCCCACATAAGTAATGTCGGGTCTCCTGACTCGAAAAACCCCGGAACGTTACAGTATGCAGGCGCTGCTGGAATGTTGCTTCATAGAAATGAAAAGTTTACAATTGGGAAGCTGAAATCAATTTTGAACTATTTAGTGAGAGAACATCATCTATATAGCGGAAAGTAAAGTTAAAGGATACTGCTAACTTCTTTTCTTTCTTTCTAAGAAGTTCCTGTATGAAGTCAGCCTCGTATGAATAAAGGAACAAGTCGGCAAGAAGAGGGACACAGTTGGTTTCCATGGGAATGCCGATTGTTTGTTGAAAAACACGTCTTCCAAACGTAACAAATATGTTGTCAATCAAGAAAACAAGCATCTTCATATTGTCAGTTTCAGAGAATTTTTTGTTTGAATCAGAGTGATTTTTTACAAAGTAGGATTTATCCCTCTCTAAGACAAAATACTTTTATCAACGTTGGTCATTTTTTTTATGAAACAAAGCAGGACCAACTCTTTCCATTTATCTTTTAGTTTAGAATGGGGAATACTTGTGTAAAGTGTAGAAAAGTCAAATATTTTAATACTATTGCAAGATGAAAGAGTCTTAGATTGTATGTTCTCTAAACGATCTTTGGAATTTTTTAGTATCCACATGTGATTCACGCCACCTCTAGAATAGATAGTTTCGCAATAACTTTGAAGCCCGGCTTTGATTGCTGATAAAATTGATGTTAATTATTTAGAAAGAGGTTTCGTGGAGCACTTGGAAGACCCAGCACTATAAAGTTGTTTGTAAGGACACTTATGTAGTTCAGGTATCCAATACAGTGATGGAAGATTCAGTTCGTCATCTTTGGTTGAAATTCAGAAGGAACATAGACCAGACCTATGATTATCCAGGATTTCCTCATTGATAAGTGTCATGGGGTATATGTTGAGTTTCCAAAAGAATTGTCAATACCTAATTCATTTATCAAGCAGTTTATGTAATGTGATTTACACACAAGTTGTTTGGGGCTTAAAGTGTTTAAAAGTGTCATTTTCATTTATTTGGACTGTTTTGATACATCTTCGGGTGGGTTGGAGGTCTCCGAGGGTATCATCGGATCAATAGTCAGTGCTTCGGTGCTGACATGATTTATAACATACCCACTTTTTCAATTGTCCACTAAAAATATATAAATTATAAAGATACTAAGGTTCCCTCGGGCCAAGTAGATCTTAGATGGAAGGAAATTATTTTGTGGTCCTTTTATGTCAATCAGCTCCTCAAGTTTTCAAGGACTTATACATCCTTAGCATTAAAATTTTTGCTTTTACCGTTCCCGATGAAGGTAAATCCAGAAAAGTGCTTCGGACGCAAGTTATATATAAAGTGTTATTTTCATTTACGAAAATGACCGTATCAGGGATACTTCATATCAGCACATGAGTGCTAAGTTCTAGGCTAGTGATTACATCGGGACGAAACGTTTACAAGCAGTGGCATCGAACCATTGGTTGTAATTTGAAACTAATATTTCATATATTTGGGGCATTCGAACAGCTTTTCTGGATTTATCTTTTTAGTGAAATTCAGAGCTGCTCTTAACTTTAGGAGAAGCATGTCTCTAAGCAGGAAGTGATTTCTTCCAATTCGGGACTTCCTATTCTAATGGTCTATATTGGACGTTTGTTCCACAGCTTCTGCACGAAGCATTAAGTTATTTGAAGCCACGCTAATCTGACAGTTATTGTTAGTAAGTCTTTAAGCCATTCACAGCTCTATCACCAGGATCGCTCAGGCACAAATGTTGAAAACCTCAAATGTGAACTCCTTGGATACAACATTAGCCATATGACCGAAATTGGCCTTAAACGAATAGCCAAAGATGAAATAAGCCTAAGTAAGTTGGAATCTAAGTTTTTTAAAAACAATTTCTAAATTTTTCATCGGGATATTTTCAAATGTATCTTCCAAATTATGTCAGTCCGAAGCACTGCCATATAGTTTACCAAGTTTTGTTTTGTTCAGATTATGTCTTTGTTTTGTGTATAAGGTTGAACTATCCGTACTGTCCACTGAGATTACTACAGGATCAATGATGAGTTTTTCTAAGACTTGAATGTTTTATTATCCAAAAATGTGACATTTGAGATTTAATTGATTTCATTGCAATTTGAATAATACGTTTTTCAATGATCCACTTTTCAGCGATTGCTTGCATCTCATATATCCTATATAACTTGACATTTAGAGTACCACTGAAACTAGGCTTATGTATATCTGGATTTTTTTTTTATAAATAGACATGTATGGACACATTCTCTAAACGCTCTCTATTTTTCTATGTTTGTATGTATCAATATTCGACTCAAACTAAAATTTTGAACTTTAAAAATGGATCAACGATAAACGTGACGATTTCTTCATTGGCAACTTCCCATTTTTCAGTAGACAAGTACCCTCTGACGTTAAGTTGAATCTAAATTGATAGCTTCGTGCTTCCTTATTCACATTGCACGGACTTTATAAATATTGTTGTGCTCTTTTACAAAGAGTGTTCATTCGGGAAAATGAGCAAAAACGAGTAAAAATTAACACTACACAAAATTAAGGGTACCATCACTATTTGGTTGACTAATACGATGTTTCGGTGTCACAAGTCATGAAAGACAAAATTCTGCTGCTTAGATCTTTTAGATACTACCATAGTAGTCTGATGTGTAAACTTGATGATTGTGTCTTTTTCTCTATTGTGACGTTTTGACGCTGATCCTATTGACGCACCAAGTCTCGCTCTTTATCAATCCGTCAATTGTTTTTTTTTCTGTTTGTATATTAATGAATTGGTAAACGAGATTTGAACACCCTATGGAAAGAAACATTTTTTATTTTCGTGTGAATTTAGTGGAAATCGTAGCTATTTATCGTGAAAAATTGCATTTTAATAAAAAAAGAAAGGCTTAAGTGTAAGCATGCATTCTTACGTATGTTCAATATTTCAATGATTAAGACTGCAATTTCCAGGTTGCTAACGCTTTTTTTTTTGTGTTTTGGCAAAGAATAGAATATATAGAAAAACTGTAAAGTACAAATGATCAGCAACACACGATAATCAAAAAGTCAACAAAACCAAAATTGTAAGTCCCCTTCTTATAGGAGTATCTGCCTTTGAATGATATTTTTTACCCATTTTTGAGCTTATGAAAAACTAAAGCAGACAAAAAAACTAAACAGAAAATGATCAGCAATACAAGACAATGAGAAAAGACATTCTATTCATGAATTATTTTATAGAAAACAATGATGAATAGTTGCAATTGTTGAAGACGCACTTGGATCCAGGTGAGCCACACATGCTCTTTAGAGCCTCTAGTTTTAGATAGCAAACACACATTTTACCTGTGAAGTAATCACAAAATTGTGATATATTGAATACTCTTAATCATCTTGAACATGAAGCAAATGAGCAAGTTTAAGAATGTAGACGTAAGTAAAATTTTAACTTCGTAAAATAATTCCACCGTATCTATCAATCAGGGTTTTTCTATCTCTAAGGACTATCTGTTCCTCTTTCGTGAGTGTTTGGGGTTGAAGGGGCGTGGGTTTTTTTTCACCTCGGACAGACACAAGTTTTAAAACCCTCAAAAACAAAACATTGTTTCAATAACAATCAGGAAAAAATAACGTTTTTAAATAATTTATTTCAAACATCTTTTTACTTCTCTTAATAAACAAACTGTTTACTTAAATAATAAAAAAAAATAGTAGAAACAATTGTCCATAAATTTAATTCACACTAGGACAATTTTCAAAAAGTACCCCAATCACTGTATACCTTATTGTTTTCACAACATTTCGGCGTAATTCATAAGATTTTACCAAGTTGAAAATACCTACAGATGACTCAAAACTGCAACTAAATACATTTTGACAATTTTTGAGTAATTATCAAATAATTGTCGTGATGGGCAAACACCAAAATTCTATTGCATGTAATGAATTGCATTTCCTTTATAATTTTATAAAGTTTTGACACTGGGTCAAATAGAAGTATATCTTACCAATTATGATAATGCACGGTCCCAGTTAGTTCAACATATTCAGGGGAAATTAGCCTTTCTTCTAAGAACTGAGAAATACTAAGCTTAAGATGTTTAAGGCATATCACTTGTGTATTTCCTTTTCTAAATTTGTAATGACATTTATTGTCGAAATGCGGATCTGGTGCAGCAAGTTTTGTACCGTTAATGTTATTATTTTACTATTAAAAATCGTAACTAATTTAGCTTCATGCATACGGGTCCTGCTTCATATCTGGATCTTTTGTTTGATATTGACACAGATGGACGAATTTAAACTAAGATCAATGACAAACATGGCGATTTTAGCTTTCCCATTGTCAACTTCCCATTTCTCAGCAGTAATATACCCTCTGCCCCATCGTATCACATATCTCAATTGACAATTAGGGGCGTGTATGTTCACATAATAGAGGTTTTTTTTAACATGGGTTTTGTCCTGACAAGAAAACTACTCTAGCTGGTTTATGAGAAAGAACGACTTAAATTGACATACGTATAGCGGTCATTATCACGTATTTATTTACCGATACGATGTGTCTGTGTTTCAACTCACAAGCAACATATTTTCGCGGTCTTAGATCTCAACATACCAGAATAGTCGTCTGATCTGTGAAATTGTCGATTATGTCCTATTCCCTATTATGATATTTCTACTACGTGTATATCTGCATGTAAAGCAGGAGACGTTTATCCTAAAGATGCACTACGTTCCGGTCCGTTAGAAATTAACTTTTGATCTTGATTTGTATATTTCTAGTGGTTTCGCGAGATTTGAACATATGTAAACTACTGTTACCACTAACTTATCAAATTTTATATTACATATCCGATACAAATTGCACAAACAATATTATCATGACAAATGGGAAATAACTCTTGCTGAATACAGAGAATTGTATTTCCCATATGATCAATATATATATATATATATATATATATACAAGTCTAAATTGAAAACAACATTCAAACCTATGATTGCGTTGGATATAATATATATAATTATTGTAATTTAATCTGAACAAAAGAAGATGTCGGGTATATCTGAATGAGACCGTGACCTAAAATGAGTAAAATAACCAAAAAGACATATACACGTTAAGTTTATTGATGACAAAGCAATGTCTTACATTATGTACAATACATTAACGACATTAACATGCAAATAAAACATATACAAATGGCAAAGGATGAGTTTCATAACTAAATGTGGCACCGTTATATTCATATTCAATAGCAACATGTGAAATATATTTACTAACAGACAACATAAAGTCATATAACAGAATCTTTTATCAGCAGATCTTGCATATTTCAATCAGTAGCAAAAAATGAAATATAGTTACTAACAGACAGCATAAAGTCATATTACAGAATATTTTATCTGCAGATCTTGCATATTTAAATCAGTAGCAAAAAGTGAAATATAGTTACTAACAGACATCATAAAGTCATATTACAGAATATTTTATCTGCAGATCTGGCATATTTTAATCGATAGAACAATATATTTTGTCATATCTGATCTACATACACCAAAGATGATGTTCCCTTTTTTAACATAATTTTTTTAATTCGGTGAAGAGACTCATAGGTTGATAATCCCATTTAAAAAAGTAATACCAAAAAGTTAACACACATTACACATACAAAAGCCATCACGAGTTTGAGTACCGTTATGAAATATCGGTGTCACAAATGACCACGGATATGTTCAAATTTTTGTATTCACAATCCCGTTCTTTTTTTTCCTCATCGAAAGAGATTTTTCGCAGAATTTGTACTTACCATGATTGAAACAACGTTCGCCACTAGTGGAGCATGATCTGCTTTCTCTATCTGAGCATCTGCGATCACCCCAATTTTGGTAGGTCGTGTTGCTCACTCTTTAGTTTTTTATGAAGTGTTTTTTTAACATAAAATTGAGAATGGAAACGGGGAATGTGTCAAAGAGACAACAACCCGACAAAAGAGCAGAAAACAGCCCAACGGAATTGTTTGTTTTTGTTTCGTCGTTTTTTGCCATTACGTTGTCCGACTATCTCGACTTCAAAGTTTTGAATGTTCCCTTGGTATCTAACGCCTCTTTTTTAATATTGAACAGTAATTTTAGATTAAAAAAGCCGCACGTTTCAAGTCCTGTAATTTAAATTTTAAAGAAACTCAAATATCAAATGTATGTTTTAAGACTTCGTTGTGAGACATAAATAAAGGTATAAACTTTTACAGCATGAAAATATAACATTAAAATTTATCATTTCATAGATATACATTTCAAATGAATTGTAAAAGAGAAAAAAAGATATATATAATCAATAAAATATGAAATCCCTTAATTTTGTTTGCAAAGAGAGTTGAGCATTGGCAGGTACTTAACTAATTCTTAAGATATTTGAAATAATAGGCGCTTTAGTAAATTTGAATGAAGCATAAATAAGGAATGCTGCTTGCATTTAAATATGATTATGTTTGGGTGTTTGAACGTGTTCGTGTCTTTTTTCTTAATGCAAAGTTTGTCACGTTCACTTCCACTATATAACGTTTCTCTCTTTCTATCATTTAATACTTACATCACATATCATTATTTTATACAACATTTCATCAATGACCAACGGTCAGTTATTTTTGGCAATAATATTAAACATTAAATACATTTAAATAAACAAATATCAAATAAAACTGTTCCATTTCAGCTAATCAATAGATCAACACATGTTGTATCATTATAAATTCCATTTAGTCTTTTACCCGTTTTCATATTTTAAACAATTGTTTATAGATTTCAGGTGACCATATCTAAATCAAGGCAGTATTATGTCTATTCAAGCTTGTGACAGACACGATTGACAGCAGACTGCCCTGTAACCTTTATGCTTACACATTCCTGCTTGAATAACTAATGGGCAGTTTGGATATGTATCTTCACATCTTTCTGTAAAACAAAATACTTTTTTCTAGTATAAAACATGTTTTATCATATATCTGACTGTGACACTTGATACATAGTATAATTATGGAATTACATGACGAATGATGTAATCAAAGCAAGGTATATATACCATTGTCCTGGCAACTCACCTTGTCTCACTTGTTTTAAATGCATGCGATTTTGGCACATTTATTCATGTGTTTGTCTGTTTTATAATTCGGCATATATTTTATATGTATTCACGTTTATGAATGACAACAAAAGATAAAAAAAACCCTGTTGCTTTATTTTCTGGATTTACCTTCACAAGGAATGCTCAAAACCACAAAAAAAATTTAAAAAAATGAAAGCCAATGATTTCATAATACTTCAGGTTTTATATGGCCAAAAGGGGCTGTAAAAGAATCATCAAAGGTAAAATATGCCCGAGGGAATTGACACTTGAAGATGTGAAATTTGTTTAATTACTCTACGGAAAATTTGAGAATGTATGTTATAAAGGTGTCAATGGAGAAACACTGACTGAAATTTCACTTAATCGTCCTTTCTGCAAATAAACTCATCATAGATACCATGATTAAAATTTTGTACGCCAGAGCGCGTTTCGTCTACAAAAGACTCATCAGTGACGCTCGAATCAAAAGAGTTAAAAAGGCCAAATAAAGTACGAAGTTTGAGAGCATTGAGGACCCGATATAAGCCTTCTCTGGCTTGAATAAACACATTGAATCCGGCGATACACTCTCTATACGTTAAAGAACCCATTGCATTCTCTCTTTCAGGGGTGCGTAGGTTGCCTATTACAAATCAAAATATTTTTTCCTATCGACATACCCGTATTTTAAAGTAACAGTAAACAAATCAAACCTTTAACCAAGTCGACCCTCTTTGCAGAATTCACATATTGGATGTATATTCATTGTCCTTAATATGTTAGAAATATATCTATTTGCCACTGATCGTAAAACAAAACAAAAAACAATCTATTAATCAATTGTCTATTTCCAGGGTATCTCGGTTCAAGTGATTTTTTTCTCGTTTCTGAACCTATAGTTTTGTGTTCACTTCCTGTTTTGCCTTAGTTTGTCTTACTTCCATGTTGTGTACTGATTACCATTTAAAATCTTCAATTTTTCAATTCGGTGAAAAAATGGTAAAATCATCTGTTGATTGGTTTTTTACCATTGTTCTTTTGTAATAATGTTTCCTGTCACCGATAACATATAATACAGCCAAAGCCAGTAGTTTCCGCATTAATCTTTATTAGATTCTCAGTTATTTATCTATTATTGTCTTATTAGTTCCCAATAAAGGAAATGCATAGATTTTATACGGTATATACAATGTACTACAAGGATAGTGTCTATGCACCGGATCATGATATATCCTTTTGTAGAGTGTGATATAAGTTTTATTAGGTTTAAATTGTTGCAAAACATTGTCTCTCAATTTTTCTCAGGAAAATACTTTTGTATTTATCTATTTTTTGGTATTAATTCGGGCAACTGAAAATGGATTTATTTAATGTGCATTGACATTCCTACACAATGAAATCGTGCAGTGTAATCATTTAAAATTGAAAATGTCACTAGAAAATTTTTCGTTGAAAAATTTAGAAATTTAGAAAAAAAAAGAAAGAGGCGGAAAATACCAGGGGATATTCAAAAATTATAAATCTAGAGAAAGTAACAACGCAAAAGACCCCCCCCCCCAAAAAAAAAAAACAAAAAAAAAAACGAAAAGACTATGTTCACAAAACACTAATTAGAAAACTAAGACCGATCAACACAAACACCACCAAAACTGCGATGATCTCAAAAAGCCGAGAACGGCAATCAGATGATGCTGCAATATTGACACCCGTCATTTCAAGAAAATCATAATAGGAAATATAAGCTCTTTATTATCGTATCTACTTGGAGATTCATACTCAATTTGCAGGCGCTGCTGGAATGTAGCTACATAGATATGGGAACTTTTCAATTGGAAAGCTGAACTCATCCTTAAAGTTTTGTCGTAAAGTTTTGTTCTCAATCTACCCTCATAGTCAATTTCTAGATGTATCTAACATCGTTGTCAATTTCTAGATGTATCCAACATCGTTGTCAATTTCTAGATGTCTATCAAGATACGAGGCATATTTAACTGTAACTGTGTTATCCTTTTTTCAAGTTCGATGTGATAAATACGATCAACATAGTCGACATGAATCATTTAGGGAGAGTACATCATCTCTATAGCGGGACGGGACATTTCTTTTATTTGGTACTCATTGATGGGATTGGTGTTATTTGTACACCAATTGTATCAGAATTATTAGTCTGTATTGTATGAAAGAGAAGCGAAAGATATCAAAGGGATTTTCAAACTCATAAATCGAAAACAAAATGACAATGCCATGACAAAAAACGAAAATCAATACACAAAACACAACATAGAAAACTAAAGACTAAGCACACGAACCCCACCAAAAACCGGGTGTGATCTCATGTGCCCCGGAAAGGTAAGCAGATCTTCTGCTTCACGTGTGGCATCCGTTCAATTAAATATATGTTACTCACCAGAAGGATCTGTATAACTATTACAAGGATTAGCTCCACATTCCTCTGAGCTTCTTGGTTTGCTGGTAATATCACAGGCATTCACCTCACGGTTATCTGTGTCAATACACAACACGTCACGCGATCTTTCTCCTTTGCCACAGGTTACAGAACACTTCAAAAGAATAATGTCAATTTTAATGTTAATTCTGTAAATTTTCTTTTATCATTACGACGAAATAGTCATACATTTTGTGTGTTAAAACAAATACCTATTTACATAAAAGTCAAAAATGATTTTTTTCCATTTCATTTGTTACTATAAACATGATAAATATAAAAATTATTTTAGCATTTTTTTTATATTAAATCTGATATTTTTCTCTGTAATCATTGCTAAAACTATGAAAAAAAATATGTCCGTAAGTATTAAGTCATGAAAAATCCCTTCATAGGAATGTGTTACCATTAAGTGAAATCAATACAACACATGCATATGCATGCAGGATTTATACTAGAACATTATATACCTGGCTCCATTCAGTCATGAACCACTCTGGCGGACAAGATGAAGATTTGCATAGTTCATGTTCGACAGGTCTCTCTTCCATATCGCAATAATCATTTGGTATAACTTCATAAGCTGTATTTCCATTTTCTCGTAAACATAGTACCTGACGGCTCCTAGTTCCCTCACCACATGTGGAATTACACTAAAATATAAAAAAAAAACAGATGAAGTTTTTTTTTATACCGAAATAAGTCATATACACCATTTTTGATGTTAAACACCAAATATAACTTGACTATGTACGCCAGAACATAAAAAAGATTAAACATGAAATGCGTTTTGGTTGTTACTGAACTAAGGTTGCAACTCCCCAAGACCCAAGGCGAAGTATACCTAGCTATAAAAGTTTTAAGGTGGTGTGGTATGATTGTCAAGAGACAAGTATCCACCAAAGACCAAAGTTTTCAAATGGTCTGCGTTTTCCATTCTGATTATAGTGCTCACAAACATATTATGACTTCCCAAAAGTTTGGTCTTGGAAGTGATGGTAATTCTAGAAATGCTTTATGCATTGAAAATATGCCATATATGTTTATTTGAATATTAAAAGTTCTACTCTAGATAGACTCCATATTACCATAAGTAATAGAAAACCGGAACGGAAGATAATGAAAAATAAATACAAGTACAAAAGAGTATTTGCTAAAGATTCGACCAGAAAGCAGCACATGAACATTTATTCTTGTCATCAAATATAGATGAAAATAACCGAACCTGTAGTTATTGCAATTCTGTAGGAACAAAACAAACCTGTTGCCAAGGACCACTAAACCAATAACCATTACAGTTCTGCCGTGCTCTGCATTCACGTTCACCTTCTGGTTTCCTGTCCTCTTCACAGTCCGGACCGGATGGATTTTCACTGACACATACAACCCTGCGTCTCTGCTTACTTATTCCACATGATACTGGGCACTGAAGGGGTGAAAGTTCAAATAATAATACAGTTCAGATAGTCAACATTAATCAGTCAATTGTCTTTTTAAATAACTAAACATTAGTCATTTAATATATGTTAATATATTTGGTTTAATATGACTATCCATATTATCTAGACAATTCAAAGTTAAAGAAACTAGAGGCTACATAAGCATGAGCCGTTGAATCATACTAATGTTGTCTCTATGCAAAGTAAATTAAAAACAAAATACTTAACTTTGTAATAATTTGAAACATCATATGATGCTTCATGACCTAAATGAGGAATTCACCACAGAACAAGAAGCACACAACAAATTGACCGTAAATGACATACCTGTTCCTGCCAACTCGTGGAATACCAAGCGGCACTGTATCCATATTCGCAGGTTGTAGAATAACACCCTTCCTCTTCCGGTGGCATATCTGTACTGTTACAATATATGTCGTTTACGATATAGCCATCTGCTGAAGTACAATTTACGGTTCGTGTCCTTAAACCCTCACCACAGTTTGTAGAGCACTAGAAAACAAGAACTGAATTTGTTCATGTTTGAAAGTCAAATATATATAACACATTTTGGCTTCAAATAAACAGTTTTTAACATTAAATCGAGGTAATATTCTTACACTATAAAGATGGTCTTGGGGGTAAGGTGAATGTATTAGAATGTAAACGGGATATCTATGTACAAACTACGCTTCATATGTTGATGTCCTCTTTAATCGTCCGCGTCAAAATAAGTCCCATTTCTTTATAGTGCAAAATGGTAGGACGAAAAGAAATGTCATTTAAGAAGATATTCACAAGATATAAAATTACTTATACTCGCTGCCAAAAAGAAAGAAAACATCGCTTCTTACTTTCTAAAATTAAGATTATTACAATTATATATTTTCCTGCAAAAATGTACATCATATATATTTGTAGGACTCGGAGATGCGATGGTCACCACTGTGTCTAAACTACCCCGGCGAAAAATGTTTGGACTCAATAGTATCTAATGTCCGGTACGGTGACGGACAATCAACAGACAGAGAAAGGTAGAAATTGTGTTTATTTATATGATGTTTTAATTATATTGAAGACTATACATACACATATAACTATTTTCGATAGTGTGATGTAATATTTTCTACCACCGTTCTAGATTAATGGAGATATAAGTAAAAAGGCACATCAAAATGGTGAATTGAGTGAACCCTGCCACGAATTTGTTTAATTTCTCTTTAAATTGTGCACACTGTACGGAAAGAAAGGTACGGAAAGAAAGATATTAACACGGAGATTTCAAGACTTGTCACTATGATCACCTGAATATTAGCATGTCTGTGCATGGAATGAAAGAAGTGGGTCATGTCAAAATTGAAGCACCCGGTTTTGTCAATGTGTACGACCCGGTTTTGTCCTTAAATTTAACAAAGCAGACCCGGTTTTGTCATAGAAAATAATGCATAATCGCATGACGAAAATTAAAATATGGCGTTCAACAGCAGTTTGAGTGATCGTTGAAAAACATTTTCTTTCAGAGGATAACTTATAACCTTTTTGAATCCGTAAAGACTTGAATTCCTGCTATTTTAGAAGAAAGCAAATTTCAATAATGTTTTGTATAAAAAAAAAAAGGAAAAGTTGAAAAGAAACGAAGGTTTTGTAACGCGATTGGATTTTTTTATATCAACTATGTAAATTTAAGTGTTCAAACTTAAATAGTGTACGGCCTTGAAAATTTAAGGACGCACATTTGATATGTGATTATCTTAAAGTTCCGCTCTACTTAAAGGGGGAGACAGTATGATCGTTTGAAAATAAATATTTTAAAACTAAACGTTCATTATAAAGCAAGAGAATAAGACAAATGTATATGCATGCAGAATCGCCCAAGAAAGGGAATTTCCATGCGGCGCAAAGGATCACAATAATAGTGCGTGAAAAATCTGTTTACCCCTCCTTATTAAAATAATACTAAGTATAAATTAGTATAATAGTCTTAGGCCATCCGGAAATTGCAATGATGATTATTTGATTAGTAATTTTATAAATAAACGATGTTTTATCTCTTATTTATTTCTTCTCTTTTTTGACATTAACAAATTCATTAATGCACTAGTATCAAGTTAATTGTTAACAAGTACAACTATTATATATAGGTTTATCTCTTCATTGTATAATGATTATCGTACATTGACAAAAGTTCTACAATTTAAGCACGTTGGTCAAGTTTAAAATTGTCAATATGCAAGGGCGGACCGAGGCCATGATTTTTGAAAGGGACGTATTCATAAACGGATTTTATACCGCCAAGCGTAGCAATAGGAACTTATTTTTTACGATTTTTTGTCAAATAAAAAATCATATATAAATCGTAAAAAAACATAATAAAATAATTATTTCTAGCCACCAAAAAGGGGGGAGGGGGTCGGCGTACTCCCTCTACCCCCTGGATCCGCCACTGATATAATGTAACTATATCGTATACCATCATAAAATTTAATAAAAGACGAAAAAACAGAGACAGTCGCCAATCGCATATTTACTATAGGGGCTCTGTAATCAAATGAGTTCAGCCTTTTTCAACTCACTGAATTTTATAGTTTGTTCATATGTTGTGCTGTTATCCCAGTTTTTTCTTGTTTTTTTTTTGTTTTTTTTTGGGGGGGGGGGGGATTGGGAGGGAGCGCTTACACGTTCAACCCCGCCATTCTGTATGTGCCAGTACCGAATCCAGGAGCCTGTAAATCGGTGGTTGTCTTTTGTTGCTGTATATTATACATGTATTTGTTTTTCGTTTTTTATTTTGCACATAAATCAGGTCGTTAGTTTTCACTTTAGTTTTATTTACAGTTTTCATTTCGGGGCCTTTTTTTAGCTTGCTATGCCGTATGGGCGTTTCTCATTGTTGGATACGGTGTTCTATATTTGTTAACTTTTACGTCATTTGTTCTTTGATGGAAAGCTGTCACATTGTCATTTTTCACGGTCTAAACTGCCACTAAGGTTGTTCTACGAAGACGAAGACGAAGATATTGGACGTTGTAATGTTGCAAACCAAATTTTATTTATAAAAAGAAATAATTCTTTCATGCCATGCTCAACGCTCATTTTAACATAGGTAGGCATTATATTTGTTAAAATTTTTAAACCAAGCGTTAGAATTAATGTATCCATCTGATGAATTAAGCCTTTTTCAACTGATTTTTATAGTTCGTTCTTATACTGTACTGTTACACCAATTTCCCAGGGTAGGGGGAGGGTTGGGATCCCGCTAACATGTTTAACCCCGCCACATTCAGTATATATGTACCTGTCCCAAGTCAGGAGCCTGTAATTCAGTGGTTGTCGTTTGTTGCTGTGTTACATATTTGTTTTTCGTTCATTTTTTTCTACATAAATTAGGCCGTTAGTTTCCTCGTTTGAATTGTTTTACATTTGTCATTTCGGGGCCTTTTATAGCTGACTTATGCGGTATGGGCTTTGCTCATTGTTGAAGGCCTTACGGTGACCTATAGTTGTTAATTTCTGTGTCATTTGGTCTCTTGTGAAGAGTTGTCTCATTGGCAACGAATCACACCACATCTTCTTTTTTATATCATAAGGAATTAATGTAAGTACATGCTATAAAGTATTTATTTTCATTTAAACTTAGTTCGAAGATAAGTTCAATAAGGTATACGTATAGCATTCAAAAATGTCTACTCCCTATTTCGAAAAGTTCCCGTTTGAAATATATTTTAACACGACATGTTTGTATTGCAATAACATCTTTATAACATCTTTTTGACTCACATATTTAATTTCTTCCGATGGGCAATGTTCAGATCCGTGTTAACGTAGCTTTTCATAAATATGTGGTTTCAAAACAAAACAAAACTGGGTCCTATACTGAGACAAAACCGGGTCCTTATGTAATAAACAACATTGACGAAACAGGGTCCTTCCATTTTGACATGACCCATTTCTTTCGCTCCATGCACAGAAATGCAAATATTGAGGAGCTCGTAGTGACTAGCCATGCAATATCTGTGTTAATATCTTTCTTTCAGTACTTTTCTTTCCGTACAATGTGCACAATTTAAAAAGAAATTAAACAAATTCGTAGCAAGGTTCACTCAATTCACCATTTTCATGTGCCTTTTTACTTATTTCTCCATTAATCTAGAACAGTTGTAGAAAATATAACATCACACAATCGAAAATAGTTATATGTGTATGTTTATTCTTAAATGTCATTAAAAAAACAAATTAATAAACACAAATTCTACCTTTTCTCTGTCTGTTGATTGTCCGTCACCGTACCGGACATTATATACTATCGAGTCCAAACATTTTTTGCCGGGGTAGTTTAGACACAGTGGTCACGCTGAAGTGAGATGGTCCGTTCGTAACTTTAAATACAACATGAATTCGCAGGCAGGAGGATAAGATTTTGTAGATGAAGGTTTCATGCGAACAAAGGAAAGATCGGATGTTTTTGAGAAAAAGACCACTACAAACTACAGAAAAAGTGCATGCATGAGAACTGTTCTAAATACACAATGTATACTGATATTTGATAAGACAGACCGGTTTAAGGGTATACGATACAGTTTTGATCCCACGGTGATTATTTACGAAAATTTGCAAACAAGCTTTTTTTTACTTAGTCAATTCAAATATGTAATAAAAAATATACCTTCATGTGCTAAATTTAGAGATAAATGGGGTTGAAATTTTAGACATTTACTTAAAATTTCGGTTTCTTGGACATTTCTATCCTTTGGACAGACACACTTTACTTTTTTGTTTCAAATGACAAACACATGAGGATTTTTGTAAAAAGATAAGGAATACCTTCTTTACAAAGTTATGCTCTTATATGTAATTTGTTTAACAATTCTTTGTAAATGATTTATTTTAATTAAATTTCAAGATTGCAGAAAAAACCGGCTGCATATTTACCTAATTAAAAAAAAAATTCATCGGTTATTTTTTCATAAAAATTGGAACAAACAATCTTCATACAGTATCGAGTCAAATGTCATTTAAGAAAAGAGGGGTCCATGTGCTCGTTTTCAAGCTAATTATAAAAAGCACTCGAAAAATGCATCTTTTCTCGATATGGCGCAATTTCGGGGCCTTTTATAGCTGACTTATGCGGTATGGGCTTTGATCATTGTTGAAGGCCTTACGGTGACCTATAGTTGTTAATTTCTGTGTCATTTGGTCTCTTGTGAAGAGTTGTCGCATTGGCAACGAATCACACCACATCTTCTTTTTTATATCATAAGGAATTAATGTAAGTACATGCTATAAAGTATTTATTTTCATTTAAACTTAGTTCGAAGATAAGTTCAATAAGGTATACGTATAGCATTCAAAAATGTCTACTCCCTATTTCGAAAAGTTCCCGTTTGAAATATATTTTAACACGACATGTTTGTATTGCAATAACATCTTTATAACATCTTTTTGACTCACATATTTAATTTCTTCCGATGGGCAATGTTCAGATCCGTGTTAACGTAGCTTTTCATAAATATGTGGTTTCAAAACAAAACAAAACTGGGTCCTATACTGAGACAAAACCGGGTCCTTATGTAATAAACAACATTGACGAAACAGGGTCCTTCCATTTTGACATGACCCATTTCTTTCGTTCCATGCACAGAAATGCAAATATTGAGGAGCTCGTAGTGACTAGCCATGCAATATCTGTGTTAATATCTTTCTTTCAGTACTTTTCTTTCCGTACAATGTGCACAATTTAAAAAGAAATTAAACAAATTCGTAGCAAGGTTCACTCAATTCACCATTTTCATGTGCCTTTTTACTTATTTCTCCATTAATCTAGAACAGTTGTAGAAAATATAACATCACACAATCGAAAATAGTTATATGTGTATGTTTATTCTTAAATGTCATTAAAAAAACAAATTAATAAACACAAATTCTACCTTTTCTCTGTCTGTTGATTGTCCGTCACCGTACCTGACATTAGATACTATCGAGTCCAAACATTTTTTGCCGGGGTAGTTTAGACACAGTGGTCACGCTGAAGTGAGATGGACCGTTCGTAGCTTTAAATACAACATGAATTCGCAGGCAGGAGGATAAGATTTTGTAGATGAAGGTTTCATGCGAACAAAGGAAAGATCGGATGTTTTTGAGAAAAAGACCACTACAAACTACAGAAAAAGTGCATGCATGAGAACTGTTCTAAATACACAATGTATACTGATATTTGATAAGACAGACCGGTTTAAGGGTATACGATACAGTTTTGATCCCACGGTGATTATTTACGAAAATTTGCAAACAAGCTTTTTTTTACTTAGTCAATTCAAATATGTAATAAAAAATATACCTTCATGTGCTAAATTTAGAGATAAATGGGGTTGAAATTTTAGACATTTACTTAAAATTTCGGTTTCTTGGACATTTCTATCCTTTGGACAGACACACTTTACTTTTTTGTTTCAAATGACAAACACATGAGGATTTTTGTAAAAAGATAAGGAATACCTTCTTTACAAAGTTATGCTCTTATATGTAATTTGTTTAACAATTCTTTGTAAATGATTTATTTTAATTAAATTTCAAGATTGCAGAAAAAACCGGCTGCATATTTACCTAATTAAAAAAAAAATTCATCGGTTATTTTTTCATAAAAATTGGAACAAACAATCTTCATACAGTATCGAGTCAAATGTCATTTAAGAAAAGAGGGGTCCATGTGCTCGTTTTCAAGCTAATTATTAAAAGCACTCGAAAAATGCATCTTTTCTCGATATGGCGCAGTTTGACGTCGCGAAAAATAACATTGTACGTTAGCAACGGCATTACCTCCCCTGTAACTGTATCGTATCCCCTTAAAAAAAAATAACTCAAAAAGAAAACATGATTTAAGAGGGCTTCTATACGAATTCCGCATCAAATACAATAGAATTACCTCGCTCCAACGATCTGAGGACCATTTGAAGCAATCTTCTACTTTGCAATGTCTAAATGTTTCAGGTGCATCTAGATGTGAACATTCGTCTAATGTACTTTCAAGGAAAAGAGAATCTGCGACTTCTTTTAAACAGGAAATATTTCTTATTTGCATCCCATCATCACACGTTGTACTACAAGAGGTCCATGGTGATGCCTCCCAGCTAAAATAAACGAACAATTAATTTCTAGTTGCTAAATTTAACCCCCACTCCAATCTAATATCAACGAAAAATTGATTTCTAGTTGCTAAATGTAATATCTCCCCATTCTTTTATCAACGAACAATTGATTTCTAGTTGCCAATGTAAGATCGACACCCCCCTCCAAATCAAATATTAACATTCAATTGATCTCCAGTTGCTAATTTAACACCAGTGTTCCAAGAGAACTGGAATAAGACTTAAAAGGAACACACAAAAATAGCATATTTGATTTGAAAAGAATCCAGTAACAATTAATGCAAATGAAACAATCATTGTATCTAGAAAACCAATACAATGGTGTTTTCTTCTGAAAGTAAGCCATAACAATAAAGAAAAGTTTAAAAAAAATCGAAATTGCGTTACTATGCGCTAAATTGTGTATTATTGTTCAAAATCTTTACCCCTATTATCATTTCATCATCTGGTACATTTGGAACGGTAAAAGTCTTTACATTTAAGATCAGTATACCTGGTACATTTGGAACTTACATTTAAGTTCAGTACATCAAATACACAATCACACCTATTATAATCGTAAAGTAGATTTTCCCGTCATTAACTTTTATGTGGCCATTAAAGTAACTATATATAAATTCTAAATTTAAGATCAAATTTGATTTAACGCATAAAGAAGGCTAAAACGTTCATTAAAAGGATAACATCTTATTCACTTCTAACCTTGCGGGGCAAGCCTGTGTGTTACATTCTCTTGGTGTTTCATCAGGTCTTGGTAATCTCCTACAATGTGTTTCGAGAACTTCTTTTGAAGCACGAACACACTTAACAATAGGATGCTGAATTCCTGTCAAGTATAGTATTTATATATATATAGTATGCTTAGTACTAAGTACGGAAGTACACAGAATGTATAATAAACTTTGTCAGAAATTTCACAAAATGCATGGACATTTTAAAAGTAACATTAAAATAATTATAGCCTTCTTGTTCTATTCATTTCGTTTTTCAATAAATTATTTTCCATTGTGTAAACTTAAAATTGTTGAATGGAAACAAATTCATACATGTTCTAACCCTAAGTAGAAAGTTATGTTACGTTGTAAAAATATAGAGCTTACTGCCAAATTTTTTCCATACTTCTGTTAATATGCATGTATATTTTTTCTTTAAGCTGAAAACTAACACAGTTAATACCGGTTGGACAAATATGTACATTTTTTATAGTATGATTTACAAAGGTCAACTCTTTATGATTGTTTTACAATTGTACTTTATCAGTCATTATGTCACATTTCAACCTAAAATTCAGGTTTTCAAAATATAGCAAATGAACAATTTCTAAACGGTTTAATTTCTTGCTGCTATTGTAAAAGTCCATCCATTTTGTGTGTTTACAGGGAATGATACCTATTGCAGACGCATGACCTGTGTTTAAAGAATAATCTTTGCCAGGTTTGCAGAAAGGCAAAACAAAGAAGAAAATCAAAAGAAAAACAAAGAGGAAGCAAACGATAGAGATTCCTTTTTTTTTTTTTAAACGAACATCAAACAAATTGGACTAATGTAATTTTAGGAGAATGATAAACCCGATTACGATCCGACCATAAATATTTTACGAGTATAAAAAGTACCTGATCCACAAGTCCTATTACAATCTGTGTAACCAATCACTTTCCAGTTATAGATAACTGGAGCTGTTTCTGGATCTAAAGGATCGGAAACGATGATAGGTTTTCTTCCATTATCATTAAGGGCTCCAGTTTTTTGGTACATAGGATCATTTTGACCATTTCCTAAAATTCCATTCTTGTGCATTTTATCCTTCATTTTATCCATAAATGGAAAACTTTGTGTGTAAGCAGGTAACGGCAGATTTTTGCCACCAGATACGGATGAAATATAGTAACTTTTCTCCATTTTGTCTTTAGGTTGATTCCTATCAGGCTTTCTTTGACTTTCCTCTATAACAACTGTTGCATCATATCTTTCTGTCTGTGGAAGATTTCTGTTGTTAGTATATCTATTCCGATTTCCGTCATTTCTGTTCGTATGTCTATCTCGGTTTCTATTCCTATCTGAATTTCTGTTCGAATCAGTATTTCTATTTCTATTTCTATCTTGATTTCTTTTCGAACCAGTATTTCTATTTCTATCTTGATTTCTATTCGAACCTGTATTTCTATTTCTATCTTGATTTCTATTCGAATGAGTATTTCTATTCCTATCTGGATTTCTATTTAAATGAGTATTTCTATTTCCAGAACTGCCTAAGACAGCATTGTAATAATCATTATTTCCGTTGTAATCGTGATTCCTATTATTTCTATCTCTAAACCCGTTATTTAAATAGTTTGTAGTAGAGGCCCGACTTTCTTCTCCACCATCAATGCGAATAGAATTCCCAGATTTTCCATTTTCGAGTGAAAGATCTTGGTATTTTAGCATTCCATTTCGGTCAGTGGGATATCCAAATTTGTACAATACACCAGTATTCCTCCCAAAATATAACAACTAAAATAATATAGTATCATGAATGAGAAGTCTATTCAGATAAATCTTTTTATTTCTCAAGACACATACTTTTGAATATTAAATGTATATCTAATACACAGAAAACTAATAGAAAATAACGATAAATTAATATGAAGGACATGACACATGTGGAGCAGGATCTGCTTACCCTTTCGTATATAGCACCTGAGATCATCCCAGTTTTGGGAGGGGCTTGTGTTTCACAGTCTTTAGTTTTCTATGTTGTGTTTTTTACTGTTTGTTCTTTTGGTCGTTTTTCGTTTTTTGCCATGGCATTGTCAGTTCGTTTTCGACTTTCGCCCCGTATGTATGCTTAGCGGAAAATCATTAAATAACAATTTTAAAGTCTTTATTCGATGTAGATGTTTCAAAACGCTAAAAAAAACACTGCTTTGGTAAAGACAACGTATATTTATACCCGTAAAAATGTCGACTCTGCATGTTAAAACACGCCCAAAAAACACCTAATATATAAAAAACAAGAAGATGTGGTATGATCACCAATGAGACAACTCTCCACCAGAGATACAAACGAGTAAACTAACTGCCTGATTTACGTACAAAACAACAAACAATAAACAAATATGATATACAGCAACAAACGACAACCATTGAATTAAAGGCTCCTGACTTGGGACGGGCACATACAGAATATGGTTGGGTTAAACATGTTTGATGGTATCAAACCCTCACCATAATACGGTGTAACAGTACAACATAAGAACAAACTATAAAAAAAAAACAGTCGAAAAGGGCTTAACTCATCAGATCGATACAAAGTAACAACAAAACAAACAAAAGACACACACAACAGATTCGAGAGTACTCACAGTTACTAAAAGCTAGTTCAAAGCCAATAACAACTAATAAAAAAATCATGTATCTAAGACTTAAATATCAATCAGTTCACACCGAACATCCAATGGATTTAGTGTATAAAGACGTCAGTAACGGTCAGAGACAAAAACTTGACCGTGTGCAATGCCAAAATATGTTCATTTTCAAAATTCCTGCTCAATGTGAAATTTGACTTGTTCCGTCCTCAACCAATGTTTTTTTGTACATACAGTGGTCATTCGTTACTTAAAACAATCGTCACTTCTGATCTTTATCTTTAAAAAAATCCAAAAAAAAAAAACCAAACAAATATGTTATTTCAAATAAGAATTAAATCTTTCGGATGTGAAGAGCATATTTAGAAGTTACTATGTTAACTCATAGATGTATACATCTATGGTTAACTTGAACATTTATATTGGAAGTCAGAAATCATTGCGAAAACTGTAATAATAAATAATGAAAATTATGGATAACGAAATATTAACTTCAGTGACCTTTTCAACTGTCTTTTCTCCCCACAGCTGGACGGTAAATATGTCACTCTTTAAAAGATTATTTACTTTTTAATACATATAAAAAGATATAAAATATGCACTGAAAGTTTCACCTTTCTATTTGAATATGTCAAATATTTTCTCTATATTACAGAGTTCTATGGTTTCAAATATTATCCAAACGAACATTTATTGCTCATATAAAAATTATTATTACTTATTAAGTGGTCAGTAAAATTTGAGAAGACCATAAATTACCATCACTTCTAGGTCTTCATTCGTTGGACCATCTGCAAATAGGCATTCACCAGGACAATGTTTTGAAGCACGGTTTTTATATGTAAATGTGGTTCCCGCGCCTTCGTACTGACCAGGTGCTGATAGTCTACGATGACCATTAATAATGTATTTTCCATTCTTTAATTTCAGGGCTGAAAAAGATTATCCAATGAATTAAAATATCAGCACCTTTAGATACATAAAACATAAAAGAATATTCCAGGATAAACAAATGAAAATAACACTTTATAAATGTCATGCGCATGCGTCCGAAGCGCTTTTTTGGATTTACCTTCCACAGGAACGCTCAAAACTGACCATTAAATATTTACAATACAATGACATGTTTATTATTAAGGTGAAATTAGTTGAGTTAATTTGAAATTAATTTTCAAGAAGATGTCGTCTTTAAATGTTGACCACATCTGATAAAACCTAATTATCTTAAAGAGAATTAAACAATTACATGTATAATAATAAATGTTTGGTTGCATGAAAATAGAGATGCTCCTTTTGATCAAACCTAACTTGAAAAAAAGGATTACATACCTACATATACTATTCTTATAAAAGCAAATAAAAATGTATGACATTGATGAGGGGGTGACACTGGGTACTTATTTCTGAAATCCCATTTTTTTTATAATTTTTCCCCACTTCACGCTTTTTCCCTTTTTTTCCAGATCCCGCAACCCCAATTTTTTTTACCCCCTATATCCCACATCCCCAATTTTTTTAACCCCCTATATCCTACATCCCCACTTTTTGAACCCCCTATATTCCACCTCACAAAAGCGTGTCATTCCCCTCACCGATTTTAGTGCACATGATATGTGTTTCTTAAATCTCATCATCAGGTACGCTTGAACGCCTAACATATAGACACATTAATTCTTATTCAATTACCCAAGTAATTTCTGCCGATTCGCAATTGTGTAACGTTTATTGCTGTTGCCCCAGATGGAATAATGGTTACTAAATTATATCCGTATTTCAATTTATCATCTTCATAAACATCTTGTACCATTTTACACGTAGAGCCATCACCATCACAGACACCACAAATATCCTTGGTGACTTTTGATCCTACTATTCCGTCACATCCAAATTTCTAGAAAGAAAATTACAGTTAGATAGATATAAGAAGATGTGGTATGAGTGCCAATGAGACAACTCTCCATCCAAGTCAAAATTTATAAAAGTAAACCATTATAGGTCAAAGTACGGTCTTCAACACGGAACCTTGGCTCACACCGAACAGTAAGCTATAAAGGGCCCCAAAAATTACTAGTGTAAAACCATTCAAACGGAAAAACCAACGGTCTAATCTAAAGAGATTAGGTCTAAATCTAAACGAGAAACACTTATGAACCACATCAACAAACGACAACTACTGAACATCAGATTCCTGACTTAGGACAGGTGCAAACAAATGCAGCGGGTTTAAACGTTTTAAGAACACGTATTTTTAAAGTAATAATAATATACGACCATAAGATTAATATACGCTGTTGATTAATTGCCAGATAAACGTGAAGTTCAATTCTTTTCATTTGAAGGGGAGGAACTGTGTGACAATGGCACGAGTTAAATCTCGATATAGAAATGCTTGCGTGCATCTATCAATCTATGTTTTATCTGCTTCCCTCGGCTAATAACGAAACAACTTTTAACATTTTCCATATAGTAAAAACTGCGATGTCTTATTTTTTTGCTATGTTTAATGTATATCTTTTAAAAACCTTCATCAGGAATGGAACCAAAGAAATAAATGATGACCAATGCAGAAACATTTTGACAACTTGACGAATACGTTTTATATTTTTATTGGTTTTTTTCTGATTTAGGAGTTTTCTTCCTGTCTTGTGGTTAAATGTCAACTTGTAATACAGTCAATCTGTTTTAAAAAGAATGATAGCCATAATATGATTCTCCCTTCAGTTTTAATAGTAATTTAATTTACTCTCGTGAAGACGTGTATAATGATTAACGCTATTTAGCAAGTCAACTAAACTTATAAACCTGTTGAAAGCCGTACGGTGACCTATAGTTGCTTTCATCCACGTCATTTGGACTATGTTAGATAGTTGTCTCATTGGCAATCGTAACACATCTTCTGATTTTTATAATGTTGTAAGATTGGACGTATAGTTTATCAATTAAGACCAATTCAAGAATCAAAAATTAACAAAGAAAACATGGAATCCGAAAAAATATTTGTGGCGATTGAAAAAGCATTATAAGAACGCCTTTAACAATGTTACGTACATGTCATTCAATAACCAAAATTAATGTTCAGTCAAACCGTGAAAATTGTGACAGAATTTTATTTAATTCCATTGTTTAATTAAATTTGTATTGGTAAATGATACGTCAAAAACAGAAATACATGTAGCAAAGTGATTGATGACGTATGAGACCATTATAATTGTTACCCTATACGTACATGGCAAACTCCCTCCACACAGACTGATGAGCCATCGTTTGAACATGTTGTACCATTAATTATAAGGTCTTTAAAGCTGTTATAGAAACCGTGACCGCCTGCTTTACACGTCAACTCACACCTGGCGGAATCTAATATATTTGATTGTAATTAGAATATATTTGATTGTATTTAGAATATATTTGATTGTAATTAGAATACATTTGATTGTATTTAGAATATATTTGATTGTAATTAGATTTTTGGAATCTTAAGTTTATGGAACAAGTAGTGATTGACGTTTTCTGTTATCAACATAGATGCATTTTGTGGTGTAGAAGATTTTTGAGTTAAGCTAATGTATTTTCGAAAGACGTAGGAAAAATGAAATTTTTGCTGTTTTGCAATGTTCTTTGGTGTGGTCTCAAAAGAAAACCTTACTTTACACCGCTATAATAACAAAATGTAGATGCTGTCAATGATATGAAATTGATTTAAACTTCACGAGAAGTTTGGATGTGAATTTTACGGCGTTTCTATCAGTAATAAAATTTTCAGTTTCAAAAGTTTATTACATAATTGAATGATAATAAGAAAATAAAGCAATTGAAAAGATATTGTTACAATAATTTAGAAATATAATTAAATTACCTACGTAATAGATAAGGAAGCCATCGATATCGTTTGCCGCCTATGACGTCATTATTGTGCTTTGAACATAATTGTTCTCTCAGAGTTTCTTGTCCTTGTGTACAATCCTAAAAGAAAAAGATGAAAGTAAATATTTCCCTAATTTTTGTTTCAGACAAAAACTTTCATCTAAGTTATCTTATATTCGTAGCTGATTTGTTGGTCTACTAAGGCGTAATGGGAATTTGAAATTGGGTCGGACTTAAAAACCAAATATTTGCAACATAAGCTAAAAGAGAGGAGAAATATACCAAAGGGATAATCAACCTCATAAGTCGAAAACGAACTGACAATGCCATGGCAAAAAACAAAAAGAAAAATGATCTAAAGGCAAACAACAGTATACACATCATAGAAAACTAGACACTGAGAAACAGGAACACCACCAAAGACCGGGGTGACCACATGTGCTCCGGAAGGGTAAGCATATTCTGCTCCACACGTGGCATCTGTCTTGTTGCTCATATTGCTCATGTTAGTACAAACTCGGTGATAATTCTAACTTGGATTGTCACATTCGAGGAAAAGAACCTTTATTTAGAAAGTTATTTTTAAAAGATCTAATATTTTGTGGTATGAAGACAGAACGAAATGATTTTCATAATTGTTTTTCTTCTAAAGTTTCATCGGTACTCTACTAGTTAAAATGTCCAAAAGTTCAAAACTGTTGTTTCTCGTGTACCTATAGAAAAGACAAGAAGACATGCAGGACAAATACCTGATCTGGTCTTGTTTCTTGTTTTTTTTTCTCTCCTGTTTTCATACAAATTTTGGCTTTTACCTATTTCTTATTTTAGCCATCTTAAGTCTTAATCATTTTAGCGAAATTTATCTTCTGTTTATAGTATTAGAGACGATTCATTGATAGGTAACTATAGTGTAAGTTTTGTTCGCCTCGTAGACTTCAATGCTATTAATTTCTGATCTTTTCTTAATACCTTGAACATTGATATTGATGGTAATCAGCTGGTTGTCATATTTCAGACTGACTACTACAGACAAGATAGTGCACCTAATGGTGCATCTGCATATTAATCATAATAATTGCCACTAAAATACATAATTTACTATACAAATATACATAGCAGACATTACCTGAGTATTGCATATCTTAAACTGATGTCTCTTTCCGTGGCATTTATTGGAATAGGCCCTAAAATTTAAATTTAAAATTCATATAATTATAATTTATGTCTGATTTTTATAAATCCCTTTCATTTTTCAGATATTTGTGTCCCATTGTAATATTTCTCTTGAAATGATGTGGAAATCGTATTAAACAAGATGAAGTCGGTAGACTTTAACGGTTCCTTCATTGTCTGTCGGATCACTTGAAATCCTACTTAGGCTAAATAATCACAATAAAAGCCTGAGCTCTCTTGCATGATTTTACAAAGTAAACGGTGTCATGACCATCATTGGGTTAAACCATGATTTGTTTAGTCTGTTTATATGATTTTAACATAGTGGTTAAATGGAAAATAAGGTCTGATAATAGGAAAAAAAAAGAAATGTTTATCAATGCAACAAGTTCGTTGACTTGAAAAAAAAACTTTGCTGATAAACTACATCTCTGTGTAGAAATGATCCTTATATTTTAATCACTTCTTTTAACAAAGCCTTTATTAAAAAATGGATAAATAAGAAGTATTTTAAGCCGGACAACAAACATATAAGCCTCTCTCTCTCTCTCTCTCTCTCTCTCTCTCTCTCTCTCTCTCTCCATTATCATATATATAAGCTAAGTCTTCTATGTAGTGTTTTGTGGACCATATCGTTGTCAGCTTCAGTTACACCAAACTAGTTCTCAAAACATCCGAACAAGTCCTTTGAGAAATGTAAAACGAACTGTTATTTGGTAGAACGTATAGCTTTGGCCGAGTGATGTCTATAATATGACCCTAGTTAGTTCTTAAACAGTTCTCAATACGTCTATCTCGTCTTAATTCCGTCTGCAGTCCGTGTATATCCAGTTTAGATCGGGTAAATTGCCTGTTCTTCTTACGGGGCCCCGTTTCCAAGCAGTCCAAGCCCGTCTGCAGTCTATTTAAACCGGTTCGGAACAAGTTCTCCTTCGTTCCTTACGCGTCGAAATCCGTTCTTATTAGTTCTTGATTTGATCACCTCGTTAACAGACAGTTTAACTTGTTTTGACCACGTCCCCATCTCGTTCCTATTGCGTTTTGAACGTAATTGTCATCACATCCTTGCCTGACGGCTATAGAAACCCAGCACGTGTCTGCCAGTCCCCATTCTCGTTCGCCGCTTTTATATATTTTTCATTTGTTTTTGTTTTTATTTCCGAAACGACATTACTGCAAACAGCGACATGCTTTACGATCGTCTGAAATTCCGTTCGATACCTATAATTCTATGTTGATATTCGTCTTCATTGTTATAAGCTGAAGGTCAACATGAAAATAAATATGCTAATATAATATATATTTCATTTCCTCACTATACAAACTAGAACTGTGATCAAGCTCACTGAATATATTCCCATTTGCCAACACCCCTCCTTTTCGAGCTGCAAGGTTAACTATATTTCTGGACATATAACTAACCAAATGATGAACCAGCGAGAAAACGGCCTATTTTTATACCAAACCTTGTCTGATTGTACGGGATAGTGTACGATTTATAAGAACTGTACTAGAACGCAATAAACGTACTCAAAAAGACGTAGAGC
This sequence comes from Mytilus californianus, assembly GCF_021869535.1. Classification (NCBI taxonomy): domain Eukaryota; kingdom Metazoa; phylum Mollusca; class Bivalvia; order Mytilida; family Mytilidae; genus Mytilus; species Mytilus californianus. Next base: position 48,503,849 of record NW_026262679.1, on the reverse strand, counting down.
GTACTAAGAACCTGCTGCGAACGGTTTGGACTAAGCAGAAACGTGTTGCTAGCTTATTCAGAACTAAGTCTTGTTATCGTATTAAAACAGATTAAAGACGCACTAAGGACTTAATGAGGTCGAATTGGGTCTGTGTGTGAACGTGCTACTAACGGACTCGGTCTGTGTGCACACGTACATTCAATTGACGACCGTCCATACCACGTTCCAAGTAAGGCAATTCCGTTCTTCGTACGTCCATCTCATTTTAAGTATGTTGCCACTTCGTCTTATTGCAGAACGGGATGGTCGCCTAGAAATGTTAAGCAGTCTAAAAGTTCTGGAGCACCACTCCCGAACAAACTTGTCCTTGAAGTTCGTAAACTACGCCCACTCCGTTTGCACACAGTTTAAGCTCGTTCGACCACATTTTGCAGAACGTAGTGAGAACGAGTTTGATGTGACAGGGGCATAAGACTTATAAGTTTTGAATGTCTCATTGGTGTCTTCTGCATCAATTTAACAACACGGATTGATCGACTTTGTATTTTTTGTAATTTCCGATAATACATTGTAGCCTTAAATTTCCCCTTTGTATAAATTAAATGACAGAATAGAATTACGCAATCTGCCAAATTATCATACATGTAATTTTAGATGACACTTCGTTTAAAAAATTAGATTATATCTGAAACATAATCGTAAATGACGAAGCTCAATGTGTCATATGTATTTTGACATCTACATGCAGGTGATGTCATCATTACATCTTTTTAAATCCAGTTGCCGTCTTATTGCTCCTCTGTTTTTTAAATAATAAGCTTTTTAAAAGGCTGTTATAAATGGATAGTATATATATATAATTAAACTTAAAAAGCAGAAAAAAATAAAGGTTCGTGTCCTTGTTTTTGAGATATAAAGATCAATTAAAAATTTGGCGGGAAATGATTCTCTCAATTTCATACATTTAACATTGAAACCTTTTTCTTTCAAAAACTTTGAAAAAATAAGGATTTAATAAGATTATTAAAATTTGATATTTAAACTATATGCAATAAAATTATGAAAAGAAATGTAGGGGTTAGCGGGCAAAATGTTTATTAGAATTACATGAATAAAACTAGAGGATTCCGAATATCTGACATAAAGTCAAAAACAAGAGTAGAAAAGATCCTTAAAACCTAATACTAATCCCATATTAAAATAATACATGCATTTTGATGACATCAAGTCGGTAAACAAAATTAATAACTCGAAGATGGACCGACAAAACCATGACCAAAATGAAAAAAAAAACATAAATAAACAAGTACAACAAATATCATACAAGAAAATGAGTGAATTTAGAAAGATCTCGAATGAGTCAGTCTGAAATAATCCATAATCAAGTTAAGAGTTTTTTCGTTGTTAGCTTTTACTGCACTTATATCACTATTGTATTAGCTTCCTCTGATCGAGATAAGAAGGGCGAGTGTAGATCTAACACAACTTTTTCATCTTAATAACGGTTAAATGCATGCATGCTGTCAGTAACATTGACACTTTAGTCTAGTTGATGCTGGCTTTTCGACCATTTGATATGTGGGGGGAGGGGGTGGGGCGGAAAGGGGGGGGGGGTGGGGGTGGCAGGAGGATTTTTTGGGGATTGACTTTTTATTATCATCAGTTGCTTTGCATGTTCATTACTTTCACTTTTGTACACAATTATATCCTGCATTTCTTGTTGCCAGATATTCATTTTCTTACTGTCTTGTGCATAGTTACTTATTTTTAGGTCTTACCAGACCAGAATATTCATTTTCAAAATCCTTCTCCCCCTCAGAAATTCAAATGTTCGTACCCTTACAAGATTTATTTACAACTTTTCTAGATTCGAGGGAGACTAGTGTTCGAGAAACGAGTTTGGCCATCGTTGCATGCATGTATCATGTGGTGTTACTATTATACTACATTTGACCTACTTGTGTTGCATGATTGCAGTATCATTTGCTCCCAATATTTATTTTTATCCAAATGAAATTGTGTCTTCGTAACAAACTGATCAATCACATGCTATGAATTAAGGCATAACAATTTCATACTGTACAAATATACGTTAAACAATAAATCCATTATGAAAACATGTCTTTTGTGATTTAGGTACATTTTTATTTGTATTTATATCTGGTAGTGTTACAGTACAGGTGTAAACACTTAGAGATCAATGATTTTACTTTGAGCTATTCATTCTAGCGATATAACACTTTGCAACAAAGATGCAGTTTATTTCGTTGATTCTATTTAACTTTTATTAATGTCATATCACTTTTTAAGATAAGACGAAAAAATATGCATACTTTTAATAGCTTACATATTTTTTCAATACATTTTTGTTCTGGAATATTTTTCTAACCTATTTTTATCATTTTTCACTTAGGATAATTCTATTTAATGCCAAATATTCCTTTTTATTCACCCTGTAATTCAGTTTGAATGTTTACATAACAACAAATATTCACTTTGACAGAAATTTGTTAGAAATCCGTTTCTTTATAAAAAGGAGATGTGGTATGATTGCCAATGAGACAACTATCCACCAGAGTTCAAATTAGTGGGTTTAAGCAATTGAAGAACACCGATTGCCTTCAGCAATTAGAAAAAAATATACCGTATTGTCAGCTATAAAAGGCCCCAACATGAAAAAAATGTTAAACAATTCAAACGAGAAAACTAACGGCCTAGTTTAACTGACATGAACCAACGACAACCACTGAACTACAGGCTCCTAATTTGGAATAGGTACATAAAGAATGTGGCGGTGCTAAACATATTCGTGACAGTGGTGTAACAGCACACCATAAGAACAAACTGTAAAAATCAGTTGCAATTGGCTTAACTCAATAGATCGGTACAACACAAACACCGATATAAAAGTAGTCGCAGTTACTGAAAGCTAGTTCAAAGCCAATTAAAACTAATAAATGAATTATGTTTTCCCAGACTAAAGTATCAATCAGTACATATCCAACGGATTTAGCGTAAAGACGTCATAAACTGTTCGAGAAACGCATGACAATGTGCAATGTCAAAATATGAGTTAACAGTATCGACAGGATATATATATATACATATGAATATAATTTCTACTTTATTAAATTCATAACCTTTATAAGAATAAGTTTATTCATAGGATAAATGAGTTTACATGAATCGTGTGTAAATTTACGGGCTGTATAAACAACATCATCCTCTTATTATGATATCTTTGTTTTGTTACCATCATAATTTTTTTAATATTACAGATCGAGAATCACTGAGGAGACATTAATTGTAAAAAAAATTAACTCATTATAGATAAAACGCGCATCTGGCGAAGTAAATTTGGTATCGTTTAAGGATATTACTACCACTGGTTCGATACCTTTGCTTGCTTGCTATTAGTCCCCGCGGCTATAATCATGATAAACACTAGCTAATAACTACGGTAATAGCATGAAAATACGTATATAGTTTAAGTAAAATTTGCTGTTACTAAGCTCATGTAATCATTGAAATTAAGGAAAGTATCTCATACATGTACGTACATAGCTTTGATGCCTTGTCCGGTTTCATCTATACTTTTGGTTCTTTTCGGTTATAATAGCTTTTCTATGTTTGACATCAAGCATCACTGAAGACGCAATAATTGTTCTCACTCGATACAGTAAAATCGTAAACTTTAAAATTTATGCAGACTGAAAATTTTCTAACATTGGCAACAAAGCATCATAACCTTCATAGGAACATATAGCTAAAATATAAGTTGCTGAAATGACTGTACAATTTATGACTAAAATCTTTCTTTTTTTAATCATTTTTTGTTGTTTACCGTTTCGACCTATTTAAGTCTCCGCCAACAATGTAAAAATGGGTAATAAAGCATATTGATGTAAGGACAATAACTCCTATAAGGAGTGAATTGACATTTTCAGCTATGTTACTTATCTGTAGGTCATTCTTGCTGTTTAAAGTTTCTCTTTCTTTACTATAGTTTTTGCACAAAACGCCGTGTTGATCTAAAGTGTCTATCTATTTATTATAGTTTCCTACTAGGTAATCGACAAAAATGGTAAAAAATCGTCATTAAAGAGCAATGACTCCTACAAGGATCTTTGATGAGTTCCTATATGGAGTCGACTGACGATTTCTGTAATGTTGTTCTATTTTTAGCCTTGTGGGCCATGATGGGTGGCAGGACGTATCACCGGAAATATTTTTTTATAAGTAAATACCCCAATGGTGATTATGGCCAAGGATGGTTTTATTTGACCCGGTAGTTTCAGAGAAGATTTTTTTTTTGTAAAAGTTAACGAACGATGGACGACGAACGCCAAGTGATCGCAATATCTCACATTTACCCTTTGGGCCAGGTAAGCTAAAAATAAGCCAGTACTTATGTGCAATCGTTTTGTGTCGGTTTATGTAAGAGAAATAATCGTCACTACAATGAAGATTGGTATGCATGTTTAAAGTAATTCGTTATGTGCTTGAAGGATATAAATTCTTTTTGAAGCAATAGTTATGCAACTAAAACATCGCGATATTGACATAATCGGCAACTTATACGCCTGAACAACTACATTACAAACTGTATCTGGCTGGCAAACTAGTTCACTAGACACCAAAAGGAAGATATTATTTTATAACTTGGTATCACAAGAGCACATGCATGCAAATGAGTTTACACTAATGTCCTATTTATTTATAATTAAAGCGGTATTTTTTTTTAATATACAAAACATTAATTTTTAACTTAAAAGAGGTGTAACAAGGGTACATACTTAGTTGAGGATAAGTTACAATTCAATTAAGGCTTCACTGTTACTCTGTAACACTTAATGCATTGTCCTATGGATGTTTAAAAACAAATCCAATTCAAAGATTCGTCTATTAGTAAGAATAAGTACTACATGTAGTTTTTTTTCTGTGCCTGTTATTCTCCTTGGACAACTGACACTTCGTTATTAAAATTTCGAGTTATTTTCTCTTTAATACGCAATAAAACCGGTGAGGCGGATTAAAATTACGAAAACTTCATTTAGTTTGGAATGTATTCATTAAGTGATTAAGACGGAAAAGTTATCAATCCACATCTGTAAAATTCATTGTGATAGTAGAGCGGAAGCTCTGCTCTTTGTCTCTTTTGTTAATTAGAAAACAAAATGCTTGATATATCTATTACGTAACTTATCAGTAATGAGATTGTTCTGTGTATTTTCTAGAGCTTTAAATCATTAATTTTCAATCATTTAATGATTCTAGATGTTTTTATTTGCAGGTGCAAACGTTTTAAAATAATACCGTATGTAAATTATCAACAATTCGTACAATTGGCTTTGTCATATTTCCCCTTCAAACATTATGTAATAAAGCTACTGTTCTATTTTAAAAACAAAAGGCTACAGTTTTCACTTTAGGCGTAGTAGTTCGTGTCCAAGTATTTTTAAACAAATGCTTTATTATTTGGCAACATGAATATAGATTATTATTGAGGTTAGCTCTGTTTGTGGAGGACCTGAATCGATTTTCATTATGAACACAAGTGAAGTATCTTTAAATGTTAATTTTTGTTATACCCGAAGGTTAAACGCATTGTATCAAACTTAGAGATGATTAATGTTGCTTAAGTTTAAGTGGCCAATATTTTATGCACATTAAAGGCGGAGAAAGCTAGACATGCTCGTTATATATTAAGAAGAGGAAAATTTCTCACTTTGATCGACAATCTTTTTAATTAATCTTTTATCGATAAGATCGTGAAAATGCATGAAATATTTGCCAGTTGTGAAAGTTCCAAATTATGTAACACAATGTATGAACATAAACAAAATAAAGTTGATTGAATATAAACAAAACAAAAGGTTCCAAACAATACTGCGTCATAACATAGAAAAAGAGAGATACCAAGAGAGCGATCAATTACCACATGTACCATAAGTCGAAAGATTACTCAGAAAACTAAAGATTGAACAACATAAATCACACACAAAACCTGGGGTTTAGGGTTACCCAAATGCACAAGAATGGTCAACAATTGCTGCACCTATAGTGACACAAGCCGTGTTATTGGAAATACGTTGACAGGTAAAATTAAGTGATAAAGTATCTTACAATAGCGGATTGGCGAATATCTCTTGTCTAATCACAAGGAATCACATGGAATCATCACGCATACAAACCGTCAACATGACCTATTGTAAGAGTTTGAAATATAAACTGGATTTTCAGGAATTCAGGAATTTAGATACGATAATCGTCAGATAAAAATACAGACATTGAAAAATAAAACAGCACGAAAAACAACACTTTAGAATAAAGCAAAATCAACAAGAATCACATGAGAACAAACTCGGTATTCATAAACGCTACTACACCAGATGCGCATTTCGACAATTAATATCAATTCAGAGAAATAGTTCCTGCTCAACTAGCAAAACAAAACCAAGGAAGACACTACAACGAAACTAATCGAAATAAAGCTAGTAAGATTAGACATAACAAACACAATGGAAAGTAAAAAAGCAATAAACCACTATAAACAACCATAAGAATAGTTATCATTATGCACAATACACTGTAATCATATTTGTTATATTTTGCATTTTGTTTGTACAAAGAAATATTGACAGACCAACAGACAAATGAACTAACACGTTACAAAATATGCTCTTTTTTCTGAAAGGTTAATTCAAAACAATCATAAGTGTTAACAAGACACCGTCCATCGCTCAAACTATTACATTTCCAAGTTCAGTAAGACGCGAAATCTGACCCAGAACCCTTATTGGCAGAAACTTTAAGAATTTCACTTCATAACGAAGACGTGTACTAAGTTTCAAGTTAATAGGACCACAACTTCATGGTAAATTACAGTAAACAAAATTTTTAACCTGATATTTGACGGTCGGACAATCGGATGGATGGAGACACAGGCCGGAACATGTTGCCCTTATTCTATCATTTGTTATGTAGGGCATAACAAACGCGACACAAAAAACTGATAATTAATCAAAATCGAACCGGCTAAAACCAGAAATAACAACTTCTTCTACTCAAAGGTCCGTCGGATAACTCGCAATAATAGTCTAAAAGCATGCGGTGGTAATAGAATGACTGATTGAGACTATTTTGAATAGAACCGACTATGATTTGACTAAATGCGTTCATCTAGTCCCTTCATGTTAATAATTATTTTATCTGTTTGAACTATTACATTTTGAAAATAGACCCAATACGTTATTCAATCATGTGCCCATGATTTTTGGTTTTGCAGGCATCTTGCTTTTAGTATTCATGTAGTGAGATTGATCTGTTATCACCTAAAACCCACAGAAGCTACATATAGTTCCACAGTTTATTATTCCTACATAAGGTCACACAGTTGGTTGATCTATCAAATCGAAGGGTTATTGTCACTGCAATATAACTGTCAAATAGTTTAAATATCACTACTTTTAATATCCCTGCTATATCGACTGTCTTTTGTAGTAAATTTAATGATGTCTTAAAATTATAATAATATTGAATGAATTATTCAGATGCACATTTGTACTTTTCAAATTTCCATTTGTGTTTTGCAGATTTAGGTTAAACGCATTGAATTTGAATATTAAGAAAAAATACTGAAATATAACCTACCTCATTCGTCGGTCTATGCAGTGTCTTTCTCTATATGCTGCACCAGTTCCACATTGAGCCGTACAAGACGACCATTCCGTCCACCCACTCCAGTCTAAATGGTTATTATGCCGCCGATGAGCATTTCTCTAAAAAATACACACAAAATACAAACATTTTGTACTAAGAGTTTCTATAGTTTTATTCATTTGGCATCCTACCAATATCTTTGATATGGGCAAATGGATTTTTGTTTGAATTTGTTTATAATCTAAAGAAGAAAAAATCATACTGCAACAGGAAAGGGCACTGACGAAATTTGGCACATTTATTGATTTTGAAATCCTTCAATTTTTGGTTAAATGGTTCCTTTTTAAAATACCTAAGCAAAACATGCAAAATATAATGTTACTACAAATTGAAAAACTAGACACTATTAGACTATCTATTAGAATAGACCTGAAGAAAAATTCATAATAGAATATTATTTACCGATGTCATTTGTAATTTCATACGAGAAGGTACATACATGAAAGTAGAATATATTTGGATGAACTCCACATGCAGTGAGACCGTGTTTGTAAACAGAGTAAGCATATTCATTTATCAGATGCATGACATGCAATATATCACTCGTGTTAAGAAACAAATGTGAAAAGAAAGAACATGTATAAACCCGAAATTACTTTCTCAAAACAGGATGAGCGGTTGATGTACAGAAGACAACAGTCGCAATAATAAGTTGAAAATAAATTAAAAAAAATTTTGGAACACGGGTAAATTGGAACGTTGTTTGAAAGTTGTTCGTGATTGCGCCCGTAGAAATTGGGAATTGTTCATTTCAATAATTCTGTCTTATAACAATGTTGGAATTTTGTTGCGTTAAGAGTACACATGTTTTTAAAATTGACCAAGCCTCCGAAAGAAAACACGCCATAACATATAGTTTTAACCTATGTAAATAAACGCCACACATTCGAATCGAGCTCACTGACCACATTTTATAATTCCAAGACTATCTTCCATGGATATATTTTGTCATGAATATGCAGAAAATGTTTGTCACTGAAGCAAGCAAACAAAAAAGACTATCAATCAACCAATCAATTGACATGACTGACCAGCAGGGTGATCGTATAACATATTGGAGATGTGAAGCATGGACTATTGTCTTTGTTCATGTTAATCTTTACTAAATATTTTGTTTATGATATTGTTAAGTTTATGTCTCAATGACCAGTTGACCTATACCCCTTTTAGAATGAAAAAATGCAAGGACATGTGAATGCCTAAATTTGTATAGACTTGGGAAAATTTAGAGCTTGGAATATTGTATAGTCCGACAAACATAAGAACCAACCAAATATGCTCACTTTTCACATATTTGTATTCATCGCGATATCAGAGTGAAAACCAGAATTTGGCATATATTATAAGAAGTTCACATGTGTAAAAGTCTACTGTTGAAGACTTTATCTTGCCCTCTAAATATCGTTTGATTATTTATTCGTCACATTGACGTACATGCATGTATACCACACAATTTTTACCGTTCATATAAATCAACTGGGTAAAGACGACAAAGATTCTGCATCAGGAATAATTATGTACTTATCACATATAAGAAATCATTGAACATACATTGAGACGAAGAACAGCAATACAAGTGCTGTTCATTTGCTTTTTGTGTGTTTTTGCTGTGCATGTACTGATTTTGTGTCATGGGTGGATACCCCATATCCTTTGTTTTTCTATTATGTTGAATAGAAAGTCGCAAAAAATAAATATCTACCCTTGAATGTCTGGAATTATCTCAAAGGCATTACCTGATGAACACTCATTAGTATTTTATTCATATTACAAAAGCGTGAGAAACATTAGGGTCGTTCATCTTTATGATGGTAAAGTTACGTAATAAAAAAGTGTGAATTTTTATACCAGATGTATTGTACAATTATAGGCATTATGTGATTATGCACTTTGCTCTAATATCATTTATTACGTTGCCTTTCTTCAAAATGTAAGATGCAAATGTACACATTTTCTATTTTATTTTACCTTTTATGACTTTAAATTTAAAACGAATGTTCATTGGACCTTTGTCTTAAAATACATAGTTATAAAGTAGCGAAAAGCTGAACAACAAGTACATAAACTTCACAATACTTTTATATGTGTATTCATTTGTTACAGTGACTTGATTGTAAGTGTTTCTCTCCACCAATTGCAGTTCGTTCAAAATTCTGATTAAATTTCAATTTGTTTCTTTAAATTAAACTGTTCACAAAGTGGAGAGAAACATTCACAATCAAGACACAGTGATATTTAAGAATTTCACTTTCTTTCAAAAATAAGTATAGGAACATATTACACAATTGTTAAACCGAACAAGTACTTTAGTAAGTAAATATATGCAGTAAAGATTTCCATCTATAACAATGTTAGCTTTCAAATATATGTTGTGTTTTATATATCTTATTTGTTTTTGTTTTTTGATTCGTTTTTGCAATGGCATTGTCAGTTTGTTTTCAATTTATGAGTTTGATCTCCCTTTGAAATCTTTCGCCTTTCTTTTACAACTTTCGACAAAATTGGTTGGCCAAAAAGTACTTACTTGCTTCTTTGTTGGCACCTCACGTTTTTATAAAAAAAACCAATGAAGATGATTGAAAAATAGCTAAATATATCGAACAGGTTTATTGTGTCGTTCAAGTGGCATTTCGGATTAAACACTGACCTATGAAAATGCTTGACAACGACAAAATAAGTGCAAACATATTAGGTTTGGAAATATTTTCTTCAAAGGCGTTCTGTTAAAAACACTTAGTCATTTCTATACATTTTCTTTCCCACGACCTATGCTACATGTAACAAAAAATAAAGGGTTGAAAACTAAGTTACATGTAGTCATACGTGGATAACTGAATATGCATTTGACAGTTAATGATGTAGTCTAAATTAAAATTATATGTAAAGACTTGTAGCATATAGACGACGAAAAAAATACAATATCAAAGAAATGACCTTTAAATTGTCAGAATTTACAACTAATCATTTCACCTTCTGTAGCTTACAAGATGTAGTAATATTCACAGGTCATTTGAGAAAGATTGATGAAGGTGTAATTATGTAGTAATTTGTAAACACGTAAAGAGAGAAGTCCCCTGTGGTTAACAATTAAAGGTATACAATACTGACTCACAATCATATCGACATGGGAAAATGTTTAAGTTTCTAGAATTTGTTACAATATATCTAATTATAAGTCTAGATTTCTCTTTATCAGAAAATTAAAATAATACTGTACGATTTGCTTATTAAATATTTTTGTTGTTAAGTATTAATTTTATTCGTTTTTAATTCAATTGTCCATAAAAATAAAGCCTGTATAATTTAGGTTATAGTAGGATATGAGACCTTTATAAAGTAAAACTCTGTATAACATAAAATATCAACAGGTATAAATAATTTAATTGCAATGGTTTATGATAAATAATTGTATACTTTTGTATAATTTAGTATCGAGCTTAACTCAGCATATATTTGTAAGAGCGAATTTATGCTGACAACGTATGATGATTTTGTAGGTCAGAAGCTGACGATTTCTTGTGATTGGTTTTAATCCATGTGCGTCTACTACTGTTTGGCAGCCGCCCGCCGGCCTGCCGTACATCCCCAAATCAATAACCGATTTTTCCTTCGAAAATCCGGTTAAGAATTGAACTGAAAAGTTAACCCTGTACCATTCCTTATCCACGGGAGAAACTGGATCGAGGTATGATGAGCGACTTGTCACATTCAAACGTTATGAAACACTAAATAACATAGAAAACCTGTGAAAACCGAACATCAAAAGACAATAAAAAGTGATAACAATCTACGACGATCACTGATATGAATAAACTCCGAAGACAACCGGCGACGGTGGTGTGTATTCTTAGTTTTACCACTGTTGAATTACTAAAAGTTTTAATCATCAATGAATATTTCAGTTATCGTCAGTTTTAATATCTTAGTCAATGTAGGTGAACCATTACTTCTCAATCAATTGTTAGGCAAACTTGATTGTCAATCTATTTTGAAAGTGCGATAGAGCTCCTTAAAATTTGACGTTGTAAAAAGGGAGAGAAGATACCAAGACGCAATCAAAACCGTCGAGGAAAATCACAATAACATTACGTGAAACAAAAAGACGAACAACAGTTCACAAAACACCAACACATAATACTAATGACCGTGCAACACGATCTCACAACATAGGCGGTGAATTCAGTTTCTCCGGAAGTTTCAACAGTTCTTGCATCACTAGTGACATCAGCCAAGTTACGCCTGTTAAATTACGTTTATGAGTCATAATCCTACAACATTTGATTGGTCAAAGTAGTTTGTCTTATCCTAAGATATCACCTAATTTATAAACGATCGGGCACATAAATTCCCTTATTCTTAAACTTGACCAAATGTGATGGTTAAAAATTAAAATATTGTTTTCCAGGACAAAGGATAGATACCTACTACCGGTAGAAACAAAACAGATTGACAAATAAAATATCACAAAGTCAAGTTCTAAAATCTAAAGCGAAACAATCACAAACCCCTTTAAATCAAAACTAGCGGAAAACTCACGCTTCGGAATTGCTCCCTACAATAACATAGAAAACCTGTGAAAACCGGACATCAAAAGACAATAAAAAGTGATAACAATCTACGACGGGCGGCTGTTAAACAGTATCCGAAGTATCCGCACATGAATTAAAACCAATCACAAGAAATTGTAAGATTCCGATCGATGCCGCCAGTCCTCCATGCTTGCTTATGTGTATGTTTGCATCATGGTCCTTATAGCAAAACTAGACTGTCAAATCTCGTAGATCGATAAGGTAAACTCATCATAGATACCAGGATTAAAATTTTGTAAGCTAGATGCGTGTTTCGTCTACAAAAAACTCATCAGTGGCGCTCTAATAAAAAAAAATTAAATAGACCAAATAAAATAAGAAGTTTAAAAGCACTGACGACCAAACTTTCAGAAAGGTTTTGACAAATACACCTCATGTTATCTATTCCTTGGTTTCACAATCTTTAGTATTTCGAATAATTAAAGTTTTTTAAACAGTTACTTTATAATCATGACCATATCAATGATAATTCATGTCAACTCAGAAGCAGGCGCGTAGCTACGTTTACGTCAAAACGCCCGGGCGTGCACATGAATTTTGGAGGGAAAAATATTTTGATCCAAATAGATTAAAGGAACCGTTTAAAGCACACGAGCAATTGTAATGCTTTCTTCGATGACTTGTAATTGAAGATCAAAGTGACGAAATTTACTTTTTAATCAAATGGTATCATATTATATATTTGTTCATTTTCTGTCAAACTTTGAATCTATTGTGAAAATTCTACTCAGATTACTATTGTTTAAAGCAATTTAGTATCTGCTGGGATACAATATGTATGTCTTGCAATTTTATGTTACACCTGACCATCTATGAAAATTAATTATTTCATGCGTCCATTAACGAAATTTTCCCGTAAAAAGGTGTGAAAATTATATGAAGTTAAAATAATTAATAGAACTTGCTGTTTTTTCTATTTTTATAAAGTTTTGATTGTTTTGTCGATTGATTGGTTAACCCAACATCTCCTTTTAAACATATTCTAAAGTAACTGGTTTGGAGATTTTTCTCTAAAACAAAGGACCATTAAATTCCAAATCAACACAATGAAATCAACATGAAAAAACCCAAATCAAACTTTAAAAGAGAGGCGAAAGATACCAAAGGGATATTCAATCTCAGTTGAAAACAAACCGACAATGCCATTTCAAAAGACGAAAAACGATGAAAAGACAGACAACAGTACATAAAAGACAACATAGAAAACTAAAGACTAGGCAAAACGAACCCCACCTAAAACCGGGGCTGATCTCAGGTGCTCCAGAAGGGTAAGCATATCCTGTTCCACATGTGGCACCCGTCGTGTTGCTCATGTAAGTAAAAACTTGGTGATAAGTCTAATTCGGTAGGTCAAATGCGAGGAAAAGAGGACGAAATTGTGGTGACAACAATGGAACATGTCCGTCGTTATCTGTGAAACAGTCAACCAGCTCGTGATAGCGATCTTAAAATTTTCGAAGGGATGCTTTCAACTTCACCACTTGGAACTCTTGGTTTAATAGCTTCCTTGTTAGTAGGAATCTCATTCAAGGAAATCATGATGGGAAATGCAAGTTCTGAAATATCATATCAACTGGGAGATATATACTCCATATGCAGGTTCTACTGGAATTTTGCTACATAGAAATGGAAAGTTCACAACTGGGAAGCTAAAATCATCTCTTATGTAGTAAAGTATTGTTCTCAACCGACCAAGTATGTTGCTATTGATGAATTTTGAATGACAGAAATGGTATCTTTTTCACGATAACGCGTGAGCTTCCGGGGGTTTCGCCCCCTATCCGGAGGTCTTCTGCCCTGGGGCCGCTATTCAGACCACTAGCCGAGGTTCGTGCGTACACTTGAAAATGGCAATGCTACGCCACTGAGGAGTGCTGACTACTGGGATAGCGATCTACTTGGGGAGAAAAATTCCACCAACAGTTGTATAGACTCAGTCGTTGTAAATAACTCATCATAAATAAACTCATTATAGATACCAGGATTTAAATTTTATACGCCAGACGCGCATTTCGTCTACAAAAGACTCGCCAGTGAAGCTCTAAGGGAGCAACCATTTAACTTAAAAAAGGGGGGGGGGGGGGGGTTATGGTTTTTTTGTCTGATTCAGAAATTGTTTTTTTATTTTTTCGACGCTATTTATCAAATTATATTTTTCAAAAGTTAACACTTCAAGGTATGGGGAAAATCTGGATTCAGAATATTTAGTTTTGTCATCTCATTGATCACAATATTTTTTTTATCAATTGGGGAAAAGAACATTTTATTTTTGGAAAAAGCCATAACCCCCCTTGAAGTTAAATGGTCGTTCCCAAATAAAAAAAAAATAAGTAGACCAAATAAAGTACGAAGTTGAAGAGTACTGAAAATTGTTTTGCCAAATACAGCTGAGGTAAGAAGAGTCAAATCAAAGTTACAAACAAAACTGATGAATTGCATGAACTCCAAAAGGAACAAGACCAGCGTCGACGTGGTAAACGTCTCCTGCTATGCGTGTATCACCCGTCATGCATGTATAAAACCAGACAAAACAAAATGAAATTGTGCTAATATAAAAAAATACGTAGATGTGTATGATTGCCAATAAAACAACTCTCAACCTGAGAAAAATGACGAAGAAGGTCAGCAACTATAGGTCTACTTATATGAATGAGCCAAGTCCCTAAGGTAAATGAGTCTCCAACGGGTTATTTTTTTAAATCTTTGCTTAAAAATAAATTGAAAAAGTGAAAACTGTAACTTTTTGACTGGCCATTTTTTTGGCAGGTGATTTTAAAAGAAGTCTCTGTGTAAAACTCTGCGGTTTACAATGATTGGTAACTCGAAGATGTTCGAGAATAATAAAGATATATTTCCTGTCAGTTTTAATTGAAAGGACAGAATGTAGTACATAATTTTTGAAGGGACAACATACGATCGTCATCGTATGTTAACTGACACCGTATGTAAATTATTCAAATAAGTTCTTTAATACAGTTTTATTTTTTATTTTCCTTTAACCATCTAACAGTAAGGTAATAATTGTCTAATCATGTTCGCATAGAATCTTTTTATTACATAATAAACTAAGATGACAACAATGATGTTTCCTCTGACATGTAATCGTAGTCATCAATCATTTCTTAAATAAAGCTTCTGTAACAAACGATATATATAGGACCACTTTAAAATCAGACTACATGTACATGTACATGTAACAAGTTTTTATTTGAAGGAATGTATGGTCTTCATTCTCATAAATCATACATGTTACAGGTAAGATGATAACAAATATTGAATATAGCATGTGTGAAATACAAATATACAGTACATGTATAAAGTTAAATGTTTGTATGTAATCAATACAATTATCATTCTAATGAATCATTATTGTCTTATTAGTTAGTTGTTTAATTTGTTATAATGTTATGGATAATTGCATGGTAATTTATCTGTCCTTTAATGCGCACCTCGACTGTTAATTAAACATATATGTATCTTTATATGTTTTCTTGTCAAAGGAGCATTTTGTGTTGCAAAATATAAAAAAAAACGTTTTTTTTTTCTTTCAGTTTTCCTCTTTTCTGTTGTCATGACAGTTTTACTTTTAGTCACAGACAGCTGAAAATTAGTCAACGAAGCTGGACTAGGATGATAGTTACTTTGCGTACTGTGGCGTGTAGTAGATATAACGATTTTCTTATTATTGTGTCGTCCATTTTAAGGACACCAAAAGAAAAAAAGAAAAATATTTGAAAATGGAGGGAATGTGAAAATATTCAAGGAATTTTGAATGTCCCTAGATAAAAAGGATTTAACAATTTTCTTGAAAAGGCGACCGCCTTACTGATCGCCGACATGAAAATGAGTCTATGTTTCGTAAGAACATATGTAGCCATACTCCTATGCATAATGCCTTGAAATATTTGGAAAGTCAGATTCAAGAGAGCTTAAAAAACTAGACGATTAGGCAAATAAAATAAAATAGCCAGACAAAATGTGACAAACCTGTTTTGATTTGCGGTCTAGACTTTATAAATGTGCACGATTGAGAAATTTTGATTTACAAGTGTCGTACTACAAGCTCGGATGACTACTACATGTACAATGTAAAGAAAAGTTATGAAAAATAAAAAAATCAATTTATTACGTTAAACATCTTATCCACATGCTAAATGTCACCTTAACCAATGTCTAGAGCTATATATCTTCTTAAAACGAATAGTTTAGACTTTGTACACTTTTATTATCCTCTTAGGATGTTATTAGCAATTATTTGAATATAATAACATAATAATTCCAATTTTTCAGACGCCTAAACCTGCAGGAACTCTAGTGCAGATAGGTTTGAACATTACAACAAATGACTTTGTTTAAAGTACATTTCAGTAGATGGCCACGTTCCAGCAAATTAATTACCAAAATAAACTGTTAAACACATTTGCATATTTTGTCATTATGTCAGCACCGCGATAGACGAAGTTACTTGACAAATAGACAAAGAGCCAAAGAAAAATACCTTTGAACACGCATTGAACGATCTCAAAGTTGTTTTTAATAGAAGTTATGGCAAGAATGCAAGGTAACATGTAAAAAACAATAACAGAAACATAAATATTGACTTTTTCCTAAGCCTTTACGATAATTTAAGGATCGATCGAGGATACTAAAAGCTTTATTGTGATTCGAGATTTTATACATACATACGCTGACGAAATAGAAAAACCAAAAAACCCACACATTAATTGTCTACGGAAAATTAATTATGAAGCTACTTGAAAGAATAACTGATTGTTAGCGTCTATAAAAATGTTAACAATAGAATAGCCTTCTTGCAACTTTCAACATATTCAGTTTATATGATAATGCTTCTGATCTATTCTTTTTTATCACGATCAGACAACGTCGGCTTATTCATATTTATTGTTATAATGTTTCTTGCAATAACAGGACCACAAACAAATGCTTGCTATAGAAACATAAACGTGTGATGTTGTATTGACATATTAACTGTGATACAAGATATGAAAAAAGTTCTCCACTTCTTTGGAATATACATCACAATAATTCAAAGTATTTGAAATAGAACAAAAATATTCAGTTAAGAGAAGTAGCAGACAAATGCAAGAGTAAATGTGGCTCTCAGAAAAAAAGTAGTAACAAAAATACCAAACTCCAAGGTAAATTTAAAAAGGGGGAGTCCATAAAACCTGACAAAATCAATTGTTAGACTATTTCAACCAATGGAACGAATGGAAAACAACTTTCAAATTTGCTGACGTGGTAGATTCATTTTCCGAAGAAACTGGTGGGTCAAACCTGGTTTTATAGCTAGCTAAACCTCTCACTTGTATGACAGTTGATTACATTTACGTTATATTGAAAAAAGATGATATTACGCTTGTGAAAAATTAAGATCTGTCCAGTCTGTTTGCAGTTCGTTTAGTAGATGTCACCAACCAGTGAAAAACATACTAAAATATTAAGGACCATTTTTATTTGAATTATTGCTATTATATACTTGCTGAGATCTACTGTTCATTGGAACACGACACTGATAGGAGTTTTATCAATATGGCTTGAGAATAGCACTGAGAAACAGTTTGTAACTGATTATTGACGACAGATACTAACTCGTAAAACAAGATTGTGAAGTTGGTGATAGAGATATCAAAAGTTATGATTATGCCCCTGAAATGAAACCTTGTATAGAAACGTGCTAAATTTAGACTGATCCAGTCACCAAAGAGTTATTGCATTTGAACTCATTATTTTACTGTCAATGCTTAACGCTATAAAATTGCAATGAAATGTGCAAATTTAAATCATGACCGTGTCATTTACTAAAACCGACTGACAAATCGTGTTGATATTCTACAAAAGAAAATTGCTACTTAAGCGAACCAATCATAATTTCTTTCATTTTTCTAATGAATCTGCATGGGTTATCAAAAGAAGTCAATGTATTTTTGTTATTTAATGTTTACTTATTTAGTGTTATATCTCGTCTCACTATTTTTAATATATACCACCTTTGATAAGTGTTTAGTATGACGATAAATTTTCACTTTTGTTCTCGTACTAGGAACAACAAAATTATTTATTTTGTAAAAATTATTTCCGTACTCCATGTATACCTTACAACAATTTTTTTTTTTTATTTACCAGTGCACGTTATTTTATTTGGCAACATTTTGTCGATGGTTATGGTTGTCTTTCTGATATTGTTTTACATCTAACCCCCTTGTTTTATCAATTTTGTATTTACATTGTGTCATAGATCAAATTTATTCGTTCAGTGTATGTTTACTTGTTTTTGTTAATATGTCTTTTGATTGAGTTAAGCCATTAAAATTGATATTTTATAGTGTGTCTTTCTATGTTGTGATATTACACTATTGTTTCAGGTAGGGTGAAGGTTGGCACCTATTAAAACGTTAAAATCCGTTGCATTTGTTTGCACCTGTCCTAAGTCAGGAACCTGATGTTCAGTGGTTGTCGTTTGTTGATGTGGTTCATAAGTGTTTCTCGTTTTTTTTATATAGATTAGACCGTTGGTTTTCCTGTTTGAATGGTTTTACACTAGTCATTTTTGGGGCCCTTTATAGCTTGCTGTTCGGTGTGAGCCAATCATCCGTGTTGAAGGCCGTACTTTGACCATAACAGTTTACTTTTACAAATTGTGACTTGGATGGAGAGTTGTCTCATTGGCACTCATACCACATCTTCTTATATCTATTGACATTGAAAGAATGGAGACTTTGGGGGAAATTGATTATTTTTGAAATCTTGAAAATTGAAATAAAAAACAAGACAATTTCGTGAAATTGTTGGCATGATACTGATGAAAATTCCTGTCAAACGTCGTTTTTCAAGGCACAATAGCCCATGGAGAAAATATAATACCAAGTGGTCTTTAGTATCACTGAAGAGTATAGTTTGCACAGGTTAATGCCATCTACTGAACGGTCAGCAAATAGACTGGCCATATCTTTATTGCCTGCAAGCGAATTGTCTGAACAGAGCTTGATTTACCCCCGTGAATATATTCAAATAAAAAACGAATGAATGGTTGAACATCCCAATTTATTTTGAAGTCTTTTTAAGATCGGTTCTGATCAAAACGGCCGTTTCAATTCAAAATCGATTTAGTAGTGAGAAGTATGTACATTTTGTAAAGTTTCAAAATTTAGCAAAGCCTGTTGTAACAAGTATTGAAACAGTAAGCCCCTGGTCAACTGAATCAAAGGAGATATAGGATAAAACATCATGACCAACGACTGAAACCAAAAGATATCTTGTTTTGAATAATATAAAACTATGATCATTTCATAGAGGTAGAGAACATGAGGAATTACGGGCGTTAATTTCAAATCCAAATAGTTTACAAATCAACAAGCAAAGACATAAATTTTATAACTTCCAGCTACAATAACATTAAACAAAGTAAATTATCCCGGAAATACGAATCTTATCTGTTCAACAATATGCATTTTATTATTATGTTTAGGATTTTCTAACATGGAATTATGAAGATCAAGAACAGATATATCAACAACTGGCGAGCACATGTAAAGAATAAGAGATAGATTGGCATTGTTATAGCCTTAATTATCAAACATAACGATCTCTCCTGAAGAAACAATTGATGATTATCTCTCTGCAACGTTGAAATAGATAAATTGTTCAATCATTTCTCAATAACTTAAACTTTTGGTCCTTTCTGTTACATGGTTCGATGAAAAGATGCAATCGGCGTATCAGATATTTTACCACCGAAATATGTAACCTCAATGTAGTTCATGATAATCTATTTGAACAGGCGATCGGTAAAAACTTATAAAAATATTAAATTGAAAATGTTTCTAAACAGAAGACTTTATTTACATTTTAAGATAAACTCATCGTCTGAACTATGTATACAAATGGTTTGACGGATTGTTTTATTATTATGTTAATATGTAATATCATGATAGTGTGATGTGTATCTATTGAATATCTTTAAGAAAGGTGCCCATAAATTTGTCACCAACCTCGAACTACAAAACGAAATCTTGAATCCTATCAGATTATCAAAAAATACATATTCAATTACCTTTATAATGGTATAAATAACGATGATATAAGTGAATTCTATATGGTTTGACGACCCTGCTTGTATACATAACGTGAAACTTTACATAACAAAGTGTTCATGAACTTGTCAAATTGAGTGCAAAGCAATACGTGTTAAGCATTTTAACACGTCAGCCAGCCTACATGTATTTGCAATGAAGCGCCTGAATTGTCTTTATAGGAGTTGTATTCGGATTTAAGACTTATATTTAGATTGTTTTACACTTTTAGGAGTCCATATGATAATTGTATGCTAATTTTCCTTTTTTTTTTTTGCATTCATATAAATTTAGAACCAATAAATTTTAAAAGTGTACGAACTCTGCCAAGACGAATTAATGAATAGAATGGAATAACTGGTATGTATCAAATATAATATATGTTTGCTGAACGTCAACCCCTTTAGTAATAGTAATAAGGATGTATATCTTTCAGTCATGTAAAGATTTTTCATAATGTGTTAAAATATATTACATACATGTTATACATTTAGTTCAACGGAAACAAATACATGTAATAAACAGTCACACAAAGTGGGCTATGGGATATGCAATGTCATTCAAGATAGTTTAAATAGTCATTGAAATCCTTGCTATAAAGACGAACAAGCAAATCTAAATACGAATGGATATCACAATTACATACACTTTGATAAGATATGATTAAGAATATAAAAATAAACGATAAAGTTTTAGTCCGTAACTGAAAATCTGCAATTAAATCTTTTTGTTTTTACTATCTTGTTAAACATTAAAATTCAGACCATTTTCGAGTAAAGACTAAAGGAAAAATTAATATGTGTACTTTGATACATGAACACAGAGCCCAAAGAAAATGTAAATGACAAAAAATAAAATCTGTCAGCAAGAATTGGTATAAAAATAAACTCATCAACGATACCAATCAGGCTTATATTATAAAATTATTTTATTACATAATGGATTATAGGAGTCTTACTTTGACCGATATGCAGGAAAAACAACTAGAACACTTTAACCAATTTGTAAGTCCTTAACTTTGTGTTCTGTGTACCAGAAACATTTTTTGGGTTAATCATGGGAGGCATATTAGATAGTAATTGAGACTATATCGTGATATGGGCCACCATCGGACCATTGATAAAAACGTCGTTCAGAAAAAATAGGAACATGTAATGAAACTTAAGATTAAAAAAGTATAACAAATATACCGGACTCAAGATAAGAAAGGGGAAGTCCATAAAAAACTGATTAAATGTTATTAACTATCGGAACGATTGAAAGAAAACTGTTATATTCCTGACTTGGTACAGGTGTTTCCCGAAGAAAATGGTGGAGTGAACATGGTTTTATAGCTAGGCGAAACCTCCCACTTGTATGAAAGTTGTTTATAGTTCCGTTATAATGACAAAATTGAGTGAGCAACAACAAAATAATAACTACATGTAGCATTAATCCACCCAAGTAAAGTTTAAGATATTTATACGTCAGATCCTACCTTTCTCCTTGCTTCTGTATGATCCACATAAAGAAGAGATATGCATCCAATATAAACTAACATAAAACTATACCTGAAAAATATAATAAACGTAAGTTGTGTATTACTAAATGGAACTCAGGAGATTCCCCGTAGAGAGTTTAATATACATAACATAAGAAAATGATATTTAAGAATAAAAAGTAAAAAATCATGACTCGTTATTCAAAAAGCCATGTCGTCAAATATTAAAAATGTAACTCTGACAAATAGAGGTTCCAAATTTACTGAGTATCTTTTTCTATACAAAATAGAAAAAAATACAAGTCTTTATAAAAGTAACAACATTAGCTGAGCAAAGTGACGTATTAACAGTGCAAGATCTGTATGAAAAAATGGTAACATATTAAATGATTTCCCAAACATATTAGAACCCCACTGACTACATCGCACACCAACGCGTCTTGGAAAGAAAGCACGCAGACAACTACAACTGCCAGCTATATAGCCGGCTAGATAGTCTGCTGTGTACAGGCATAAAATGTGATGCGGTTTTATTTAAAATCTTCCCTTTGTAGCACATAAATCAAAGTTTAATATACAAAGGTGCTCTTGCTAACAGATTCTAACAAAAGATTTAAGGCAATACAATTTTTGCAACTAACAATCCGCCTTCCCTGGCACTTTTGTTGGATACCTCCTGAAATATTAAGAGTTGGAGTGGAGTTGAAGTGTAAACGTAACGTAAATATACTTGTTTTCAACCTCTCTCATTAGACACTATATATGTATCAAATCAGAACCATTTAAATTATTTACATTGGACTAATTATTTGGTCATATTTCAATGATAATCATTGTTTCATTTGTTTTACCTCAATCCATTGGCCATGAGTCAGTGATATTCAGTTAACGATATATATGAGAGGCTAAACAAATTAAAACGACCCCAGCTCCCCCAAGTATAATACAGTAAAATTGATTTTGGTAAATAATGTAATAATTATAAGCATGTATTTTACACACCACCCTATACAATTGGTTCTTTTCTTTTCAAAAGAGTCAATCTTGAAACGCTTTTGGTTTGCTGGGTTTAGTGTTAAAAAGAGATTAGAGAACAGACAGCCAAATTGAATTCTATATGCTTTGATAGTTACTGTAGCCGATGCTTCAACAAATAGCATTTCATTCCCCACTAATAGATGTATCCAAGTGACAGTTGAAAATATTTAATTTGGCTTCTGGTTCTATGCATACATGTATACTATTCCTTCAGCATTAAAAATCAATTTCTCTTTACTTAACTACACTGAAATTTTGATCGAATTGCACTGCTTTATCAAAAATCTAAGTGAAAGCATAAAAATCAGGTATTTTTTTCTACCTGATATTACGTAATTTCCAATAATGTCTACCTTTTAGATGAGCCATATCAATTTCTTCTAATTTGAAGATTTGTTTCTCCCTTAAGTACTCGTAGTGCAACAAGTTATATAATGTAGTTGTTTCTGTACATAATGATTCTGGCAGAATTAATTCAGTTGTTCGAAAGAGTAGTAAATGGGAGAATTTGAAGAACACTCAGAGTCAAAATAAATATTTGTACCCTTAATTCACTAATTATAACAGATGACTGCGCTTTAACTGGTACATACTTTCGGCAATTGCCGTTTCATGTACTATTTATAGAAAAATAGTACTTTATAGCGAGACCCGACAATTGTTGGTTTTCAGATGTTTCAATTCAGTTTAGATGCAATGCTAATAATATAATTAAAATGCCCGAATAATTGCTTAGTGAAATCTTAAGTGTATTAGATGCTTCTTTTGAAATACATAGCTTGCCAATTTACTTGTACTTCCATTTCATGTACTATTTATAGAAAAAAATTATTGTAGTACTTTATAACGAGATCCGACAATTGTTGGTTTTCAGATGTTTCAATTCAGTTTAAGTACAATGTTAATAATATAATTAAAATGCCCGAATAATTGCTTAGTGAAATCTTAAGTGTATTATATGCTTCTTTTGAAATACACAGCCTGCCAATTTACTAGTACGTCCATATTAACATTGAATCTAAAATTATTGATGACACAAATTAATGACACCTTGCTGAATTTTAAGAATAACCTGAATGCTCCCTTGTCAGAAAAAGCAATCAAACCGTCAATTAAAATTTTAACTTTGTTCAGTAGTATTGTAGTTTTATGATCACAGAAGTAGAAATGGTATTTACTGTCGTTGGTATGAAGAAGAATGTCAATTCAATGCCACCTTTAAACTACTAAAAATTTACATTAATTTAACATCAAACTGGTCATCCAGTTCTTAACACCATACGATGGTCTACGATCTTCACAAAATGTTGTTAATAATGAACGAATTTGCTTGTAGTTCGAGTAGATCGTGACATATACCCACACTTTGATGTGGTATATTTCTAACATCAAGTTCCCTTAAATCCATGTAGGATAATTTATTTGTTAAATATCGCGATGGTGTACAGTTTTAGAGGCGAAATCGTGTACAAATTTACCCTCAAATCAAAAGCTAAATCACGACTGTCGTAGTATTTATATGCTCTCTATAATAGCAACACAAAAATTACGTTTTTAATATAGGCCTACAACATTACACAGAATTCGGTTCTGATTTCCAGTTATTTAAAGGCAATTAAATACCTTACTGTCATTGTATTGTTGTTTGATATAAGTCTATATATATGTATATATCCATTTCGTATTGCATAATATATCTTATACATGTTAAACGTAATGCAAATGAAAATGTTTGTTAAAAATAACACATACTTGCACCAAATCAACTTGATGTGAGTGTACTTAAGAATGTAGTCAAGTGAAATTAAAAATATCTGGAATTTAAAATTGATACTACATGTATAAATCAAAGCATTAGTTAAGGAACAAAATAAGCTAAAAATATTGATAAGTTATGGAACTCCTTTTCGAGAGATTTGATTTTTTTAAAATGGCGGGAAAAGGCTGACTCGGGCTTTTACCTTATATTAAGCATTGGCATTATTTGGGTCTCAAATCGTAAGAAATAAATCTAGAATCTGCTTTAATTTTGGAAAAGACCTTTTATGAGCTATTGAAGTCCTCTATGAATAGAAAAAATTGTGATATTATGCAAAATATATTACCCTATATCAAAGGAAAAAACCCAAGGAGTCTGACAAAAATCCCTAAACCTGAAATGACTACATCCTTAACAATGAATTGACAGATTGATTGTTGCCTTTTTTTTAACATCCAGCGGCAAATATTTCATGCATATTTAGGACGATTTTTAAAGATCCGTATACAATTGCGAACAGTAATATTTCTAATGGCGATAATTTTAAATGTAAGACATAACTCGTAAGCTAGATGCAATAAAAATATTTCTACCTAAAAATGCACTAAGGCATCAATTTGATTAATAATTCTTCGGACAAAAGCTCCAAAAAATATGGGGCGAGCGAGCGAAATTTTTTTGTTTTTATATATTTCTTGAAAATGAGTTTTTTTTTAGGCGAGTGGTCTACAATTGAAGCGAGCGGAACAATTTTTTTTATAAAATTATGTGATTTAGAAGTTGTACAATTTATGTACATGTTATAACTGGGTTATTTCATAGAAAACCGAGGAGCAACAGATACTCTAATGCATATAAATTGATTTATTGGTGCCTGTACCATATCAGACTTTCTTGTCTCACTGTGGTTTAGTTAATTTTGGTTATTTTCTTCAAGTAAGCTTTGTCTGTGTGAATTTTCATTTAAATCCATATATATATTCAGGAAGCATAGCAGATGCAGTTTTACAAGGGGAAGTATGTTAGTAAGGTAAATGACACATGTTGAATAAAATTAAAATATGTATATGTATCCAAAAAAATGCCCCTGAAAGATATTTGATAGTTGTTTTCATTGTATGGTAAGGATTGTTTATTGTTGTAGTTCAGTGTTTCTGTTTTTCCGTTGTTTTCCTCTTATAGTTGATGTGTTTCCCTCGGTTTTAGTTTGTTACCTGGATTTGTTTTTGCTTAATCGAATTATGACTATTGAACAGCGGTATACTACTGTTGCCTTTATTTATTTGTTGCTTGACATCCAGTTGGAACTATTTATGCATATTTAGGATCAAAATATTGAGTGAGGTGAATATTTCTTGCTTTGTGCTAAAACAACATCCTGAGTAAGATAGTTATATTGCTATACATGTAGATCCAAATGTATTAAAATATTCCCTTAAAATAACTGTCACCCCATTCACATGCAATTTTCTTACTGAGCAACATACTCATTTCTTTTGCTCCTAGAAGCTGTAATGCATTTAAAACTCTTTAGCTTGACTAGAAGTGGTTGAACCAATTATACAACCCTAATTATTATGAGCATGCCAATCACAATACGACATCACCTTAGTCTCGTTGGAACTCTTTAAATTCCCCACAACCGTGAACAGAAGAGTTCTACTTGCATGCCCAAAGACTAACAAGGGGATATGGGGTTTCATCAACTTCAAATACTTCTGTGATTTTATAAAAAGTTCATAGGAATTTACAATTCATTTCTTCCAAAAGATAGATAGGTCTATGTCTGTTGAAACAAGGATCGGGGGTGACGATGGTTCTAAAAAATATTGATGTGTTTGTGGTCATCGAAAGATTTTTATTTTTTGCATCCTAGAACAGATCTTTAAAGGTAAAACGAGAAACATTTCGGATAACTGTGTGTTCAATAACTACTTGTCCACGGCACTGCATGTTGGCATCCCGATTTTTGACCTTTTATTTACAAATCGATTTATCACACGTGCGTTTAAACGATAAGAGCATTATATGCAACAGAAAAGCGTCTATGTGAAAACAAAATTTTGGAGCGACATGCGGACCAAAAATTGGAGGAAGCAGTAATTATCTTTTTTATTGAAAAGTCAATTTCTCCAAAACAGGAGCGGGAAAATCCAAAGAACTATTAATCAAATTGGTATGGCCTAAATATATAATGATTCAGAAGTGTGCGGAGAGACTCTGACGTTAAAAGAAGTCCTATTATTAAGTTTTCAACAGCATCCAAGTAATTCTAGTCATAAATTGGTAAGTTATTGATTACTTATCCGAAAAAAAGACTCGACAGTGATTTAGTGCAATTAATGAATTAAACACTTTATAAATTTCGTGCGTTCAAAGCGCTTTTCTGTATTTACCTTCTTCACGCTCAAACCTAAATATTTAAATATTTTGCAGGTAACCTGCTGGAAGGCTGAAGTTTCAAACCTACTCTACGCTCTCGTTTTTAAGTGAAGGTTCACACTGTAATCATTTATCCAGGTTCATCCATATGACAGCTCTATTAACTGATACATTTCTAACATGTGTGATTTTTGTACTCAAAACTAAACAACCTTCAATTGAATAATGCAGACAAATAGTGACAATACAATGTATCTTAAAGTTTATTATAATCCGTTTGATACACTTATTTTTAAATTCGTTTAAATATGATTATATACTAATTATAAAAATAACTACGCAATTGTATCTGCAATCAAAACATGCCATAGTAATTAGGTTTTATAAAACTTGTATTTTATAGATACTAAGAACTGTGTCTTATCAGTTTGAGAGACTTAATTTTATTGACTCTTTCGATAACCAGCTTCATGCTTTCTTTATGCATATATTCACCTGTTTGAAGAACATTTCTCTTCAAAATAACAAGGCATAACCGATTTAATCTATCACCGTAATGCAATTTTCAATGTATAAGATTACAAAAATACCAGAAATGCAAATTGTAGGCGTAAATATTTTGTTTACTCTACCTATTTTTCCGTCATGTGATTCTAGCTATTGTACTCAAACCAGACTATACTTTGAATTATGCATTTTGCATTAGTAACGTTAGTATTGAAACCGAGGTAATTCGGGGAGATGAATGGAAAACATAGGTACATGTAGCATAAATGATTACCATTCATACACCGTCAACCATGATTATAATTGGTTGTGCTTTTCAGTAGCTGCATGTACATTATTATAATTATAACATAGAATATTTATAATTTTCTTTACAATCCTTGTTGTAGAAAAAAAAGAAGGGAAATACTACGTTGACATTAAAAACTCGTAAGTAAAAGGGAAACTGACAACGACTTTATTAAACAAAAAGATAAGAAATACTCCCGTAAGGAGCGGATGGACCTTTTTCGGAACGTCGGCATTGGGTCTTTATTCGGGAATTCAGAATTTGGCCTTTTTTCGCGGGAATTCGGTATTAACACCTATTGGGACTTGGGAATTAATGATTAATTTTTCGGGATCCGAGAAAAAAAAAAACTTTATTTTTTCGGGAATTCAGGATGATACTCCTCTACCGCCCCTCCCCAGATGTGGTCAAACGGTTTTCACTAATGTATAAGCGACGTCCAGCCGCCGATATTACAAAACCTCAACTAAACAATGAATCACCCATACACTGACCACTGCATATTCATAAATTTTTTAAAGCATTGAATCTAATACATAAATATTGGTATCAAAACAATAAAACCCATGGAACAAGTACAAAGAAAGAAAGAAAAAAGAAAGAAAAAGAGATTGCAGTTGATGACTAAAAACTGATAGAACATAGCTTCTTACACTCAAATATTAGTTGCTGTATTTCTACCTATAGTAACGTTATAGACAGTGTATAAAGAGTAGTTTTTACATAGAAGTTAAACATTCATTTTAAAAGAAAGCAAACACCATTTTATATTAACATTTTAAAATATTAATTGCAATTCCATATTATTAAATACAGATGCAATGCTTTCATTGAAAAAGAGTAGGTGTATATTTATTTATGACAAAAAAGAGAAAACAAAATTAGACTTTTCAATATGGTCCTCCTACGTATCACTGTAAAATATGTTAATTACATCATCTTAATTGCATTCATAACTTTTAATTTCACGTAATAAGTTATTCGTTCTTTGTGTTGTTTTATTTATTGATATAATTCAAACAGTGTGCATAATGTTGGAATGTTTGTTTTGTTGAAACTGACTCTTTCGTTAACAATCGGTTAAGAACTTGCTAATACCTTAAAACAGTTTGCGTTTTGAGTTTTGGAATGATCGTTTTTGACGTACTACTCAAATTTGGATTTGGGGTGTTGTGTATTTTTCATCATTTCTTGTTCTTTCTTTCGGTCATTGTGTTTACTGCACTCTGTGTAGAAATGAAAGACATATGTCATTGAAAACGCCCGAATATCTTCTATACTTTGTGCGCACACGGTCGCATTTTTGCGCCTGTCCCAAGTCAGGAACCTTTATAAGTCTTGTTTGTGTGTTTTTTTTTGGTTGATTTGTATGTTTCGGAGTTAAGTGTGGCGTCCATTTCGCTAGACTAGTATGCGTCTTTGTTTAGTGGCCAGCTGAAGCTAACCTCCGGTTGCGGGATTTCCTCGCTACGTTGAAGACCCGTTGGTGGCCTTGGGCTGTTTTCTGCCTAATTGTCGGGTTGTTGTCTCTTTTACACATTCACCGTTTCCATTTTCTATTTCTTATGAGAAATTGAAAACTTAGTCGTAAAAAGAACATTGAGTTGTCGTATCTCTCTGTCATGGATCGTGTTGATGTCTTTTCGCTTATTCATTACACCCCATATCTCATTTTATTCATATATATATATATGAATCTATAGCTAATCTGCAATCAATTCCATCTTCATGCCTAATATATCATGTACTGTGTCTAGATTCTACTGACGAGGAAAGGTAACACTAGGCCACCGAAAGCTGAATTTTTAGTTCAGTCTAGGTGGACGAGTGGTCTAGAGCGCTGGACACAGTGCAGGCGGTGTTGTCATGATCTCCCAATAGTATGAGTTCGAATCCCGGCGAGAGAAGAACCAAAGTTTGCTTCCGCAAATTTGCAGATTTAACATTGTTGTGCGATATTTAGAGTAATTATGTATATATATATATATATAAATACGTCTAAACAAGTGATAACTCTACGACAGATCCATCCATTATATATATAATCAATATATTTCAAAATATAATTGAATTTTTATCAACCTTAAGGACGATGGTGGGTGTTTTCACAGCACATTTAAGATTTACAAGTTTAATATGTATCTGATGTATTGTGTATTGAAATCAGATTGACATTTGAATTGATTGAAATTTACAGAAACATTGTGTTGTGACACAATAAGAGAACAGAACTAGGCAAAAATCAACGAGTGAAAGGCGGAAGTATAAATTTAGAGAGCCATTATTTGACCCCTAAAATTTCAAAAATAAATTTTTTTAAGCGTTCAAAATTATATTGATTTTATTGATATGTAAATGAGATGATATAATATATACGTTTTGTTTCTTATATCACTGTAATGTGATACACATGTCGAAATTGACATACAATGTATATGATCTAAAATAGCAATTTTCACATATAGTGTTTGGACTAATTAGCTATGATTCAAGACCTCACACAAAAACATATTTTACCCACATAAACATTTCTGAATAAAACATCTAGACAAAGTAGCAAATATCTTTTTTAGGGACAACATCTGAAGATGAGGCTATTTTTTGTGGTTTTTGGAATTTTTTCCATCCAATATAGTAAATTCGAGACACAGATACTAGTCGAAATATGAAATTCAAAATTCAAAATATGAATACGGATTTCTGACAGATTTATATTTTATGAACACATATAAAAGATGTTATTTCATAGAGTTATACAAAAATTTTAATTTTTGAATTCAAGGGGTCTAAAATTTCATTTTTCTTTAATTCGTTAAATTAAGAAATACGGCTCAATACATGCCCGATATATTAATGGATCCATGGCAATTAAAATATATACCACGTTTCAGGTCTTAAAATTTTCAATGTAGGTGCATACAATTTTATTTACTTTTAACTGAAAGTTAACCAATTAATGTCCTTTTGATTTTATGGTAACCCACTTTTACAAGGTTCATTATATATTTCGTTTATAAAATTTAGCAAATGTTTATTGTCAAAGTAAGTGTAATTACGACATTTTATGTATGTACATACGAGCTTAAGTGCATTGAAAACTTAAATGTTTCATTTGGATTCCCTTGACTTAAATTTAAAACTTAACTGTAATTCAATAAAAAAAGTTATATAATAGTCTACATGTTAATTTATAATATGTAAAACATGCAGACACGGTTTTTATCAAAATGGAATTGATTTTTAAAATATTAATTCAGCATACTTCACAGTCCATGACTCGATCTCACAGGTGATAATCTATGATAAATACAGAAAACGTGCCCAGAATATACAAACACATATATGCTATATATTCAATTCGATCCTTTACAAATATCAAATTGTAAATATTGTATTTAAATAAAGCCTTTGACTTTGAATTACATTTTTAGCATAAATGTTTGCAGATTTTTTCATAAACACAAGATTATTGTTTCCATCCATGAAAATATGTGTAAGTCATATTCATACATATTGAAATAGAATAAGTTACACTTTTATCTTTCGTTTACATCTAATGTATCGAAAAGAAGAATATTTAACACAGATTGATATGTACAATGTAAAAAATGAGTACATGTTTATTTAACTAGGATTAAAGGGAGCCTCGAGAGACAACAAAAGATTACAAATAGAACGCACAGATCATAATAGTATAATGATATGGTATACATCGTTATAGTAGATTTCATTGTATTATAAAAACATATCTATTTGTGACATGCTTTAAATTTAATAACGATATATCTACCATCGTACATAGTTATGAACATTTTTTGCTAATGTGACAGTTTAATATCATTCGGATCTCTCGGTGCATTTACACGTTTACGTAGTACATGTAGGGCACAAGACTTTTCGAAAAATCAATCGAAACAGCACATGTAATTAGATGCGGAAGATACCAAGTGTACATCCAAAGCTCATAAGTCGAAGAGAAACTGACAACACCATGACTAGAAAAAAAAAAACCCAAAAGACGACGAAAAAATAGACAGATCCACAAAAACTACATAAAAAACCACCAGATAACAAATATCGTTAGTAACTATAGGTCAGCGTACGACCTTCATCAATACTTTCACGCAAAACGAAACATTCAAATCGTACAGATAATAAAAATCTGAGATTTTATACCCTATTGTTGCTCTTTTAGTATCTTTTAATATATATGGTGATAGTTTCAATTTTAACAGCGCTTATGCTGTAAAGTTTGGTTACGTTCAAATTACATAAGAAGCAACCAACAACAAAAATAAAAGAAGAATCTGCGTATACAAATGTGAAGTTTTAAGGAACAAAAAAGCGACGTATAGCTTTTTTTACCATTTGAGGAATATAAAATATGAAACCATAAATCAAGACATTTTGTAGAATTTAACATCATAAAACGTTAATGTATAGCAAAATCAAACTGGAGTGTCCTTTATGTTTTTTAAAATGTCCCTAGGCTCAATGTTGATGACAAAATTGCCGTTCGGGACAGACAATCACATATGATCTCTGGTACAAATATATTTATAAGTAATTACGTCGTTGAAGTGAGTCCGCTACTAAAGCTAAGCAAGTTTTAAAAAGACATACCGAATCCACAAAAATTCTAAACCAATAAAATTCTTAAAAAATTAATAGCATGAAAAGTAAAATATGAATCTGACATATTAAAGACTTTGATATACTTACACATAATAACTTTCAAACTGCCTAATCATAATTGATTTGAATAAATTTCATTTTTTAATTCTCTACCTGACTTTAAAGTGCTTTCTTTTTACGCAGTTAAATACTTACATTTTGTATTTGAGGCTTTCAACGTCTGTTACAGAAAACGAAGTTTGCCAAAATACATATTGCTTTTGCTATTTGTGTAGAATATATTGAAAGTATTACATAATAAATGACTAGATTCCATGATACATAATTTATTTCATACTGACATGCGAACGTTGACACGACCATGTATACACAACAAGTATATCAAAGTAAAGCGTTTCCTTTTTTGTATTTGATATGAATTTATAGATTGACCTTCATTACGTCAGAATTAAAAGTTGGAAGTAAAGATCGAAAATGATACCGCGTAAGTCAATGCTATGAGCCACCTTGAACATTGTACCATTTTAAAATCATCGCTGAAAACCCTTCGGCAACTATCAAGACGAAGAACATCAATTAAAGAGCCAAGAGATGGGAAATAAATCTAAATAGAGTAAATTATATACAATGTATATATGAAATATACTGTATGTCAATAATATACCCTGGGCCAACTTGAGTTTTATTTCATGTTTCATCGCCGGAGAACCCCCAGCAATAATCTAGACGAAGAACACCAATTAAAGGCCAAAAGTTTGGAAATCAAGCTAAAAATAGGGTTGAGCAAAAGTTGATGCTTTCCCGGAACACACTTGCCCCTTGTCAGCTTTTATGTCTTGATTCATCGTAAAAGAACCCCCAGTAACTTTTTAGCTGAAGAACGTCAATAATGCGCCTTTCTTTTGGTGTTTATTTGTAATTCCTATTAATTCATTTTGTCTCGTGTGTGTCCTTAATTTTCATATCTATTGCGTTTTGTATCTAAAAGGGACCATAACACAAATGCAAAGACAAAATCAAGTTATCTTAACGACATTTAAACATTTTATTTAACAAAAAGGCAAATTTAAGTTATCTTAACGACATTAACTGATTTAAAATCTATTTATCAAAGATCTAGGAGGATGTATGTAGTTTTTCATAGATTTCACTTATTTGTATATTTATAATCGGAACAAAAACACGTTTGAAAATCATTATACAAGAATAATTATAAGTTCAAATTAAGACATGCTAAATTTAAGTAAATAACACATGTCCTGTTAACATAACATGCCTCAATACCTTCTTTCCGAACATGAATTAAAAGTATGATCTGGTAATAAATTAGATAAAATCTAAACAACGTGTTATTTTAAAAGATATGCAGATTACTTACCTAAAATATATCATTTTGTGTCTTTATTGATGTACATCCGAAAATCGAAATTAAAATCACAAAAATAAAATCAAGTTAGTTCTCTATGTAATAAAATTTTTATCTTAGTCATTTCACAAAGTATGAAATATGTTTGTCAAAGTAAATATTATACACACTATTTTGCCTATAATCAACGAATTGTACCACATCAAAGTATGAAATTCGCCCCAATAGTTAGTTACATCGTATTAATCCTGGGAGAAAGTTGAAGAGTCAACACGCCTGTTGCAATACTTAATGTTTAACTAACGCTCCAGCACACACGATGGATGAGAGACTTCCCTTTATAACAACATACTATAACTTTCTCAACAATGTGAAAAAGGTTATGAAGTTATTCTTTGTCAAAAAGGTCATCAAACAAGATTTTTTCTACATCTAAAGGCTGTGCATAACCTTTGCGTATTTGTAAACTTAATGAATGAACAATGTAGTTAAAGAAAAGGTGTGCCCTTTCAAGTCGGCGAATTATACAAATTAATTTGACGGTAGAATGAAGGTTTTCAGTCTACCTATATATATAGTATCAGTAATATATATCATTTATATTGAAAATTGTGTAGGTTTATATAAATAGAGGGTGGTAAAGGGTTTTGCCATTTTTATTTCACGTGCAGCCGTGAAAAAGGTTCGTTATTCACCGTGTTTCGTGAAATCGGTAAAAAGATCAACGTGCAAGATATTTTTTAGTGTTCGTTCATCGTGAAATGGCAATTTTATTTCGCGTTCTTCCGTGCAGATACTCCCCCCTTTACGCCCCTCTAAATAGGGTGTGGAAATAGACCCGGAACGAAAACATTATGAACTTATTGTAGGTGTAGTTATGTTCATTATAATAAACAATAGAAATCAAATCAGTGAAAGCCAAATAAATTCATACCAGTATAGTATAATATTTTTAGTAACTTATTTAAGTCTGTGTTTTTAATAATATTGGGGAAAAAAGACGCAGACGATACAAAGTGAACAATTAAAAATGAGTCGAAGAAAACGACGAAACGCCTATCAACAGACTACAAAACATTACATAGAAAACTATAGACTGCGCAATTCAAACCCTACAAATACAGGATATGATCTCAATTGTTCCGGAAGGGAAAGCATATTCTGATCAACTAGTTACACCCGTCGTATTACCCATGACAAGTCGAAAATCGGTTATTCGGTGACATCACAATAGTGGTAAATAGGACGGATTTTGGCTACGACGATTTGAATTATATTTCAATATTTTGTTTTTCGAAGCCGTCAATTTCTAATAAATGTATTCGCAAAAAATAAAAAAATAAAACAGGCTTGCCTTTCATATTAAGTTTAGTCCGTGCATTATAATTTGACAAACAATTAATCGGGTTAGAGTTGGCAGTGGCAATTGTTTATCTAGGTTCCAGTTGAAGTTTTTGGGCCAGAATACTGAGAATATGGATACACCTTTAGGTTTCAAGATATTAGTATATAGTACCTTTTAACTTCATCAGTTATTGTACGTAATTAAAAAGGGAAAGGAGGTCAAAGGTTTTTTTTCCCGATCAGTGATTTTACAGGTCAACGACACACTTAATAATAAACTGCAATTAAGGTAGATGGGGTGTCTAAATTATAATCCATAGAATTTTTTAATAATTTGCCAAAATGTAGTTTATATCATCCTTTTTTGAAAAAAAAAAAAAAAGAATGGGTCACGGGGCTTATTTTCACGCTACAGGTTGTGCAAAATTGACAGATTTTGTATAGATTATGCATGGAAAACGCAATTTTGTGCCATAAAACGAAAATTACACCATAGAATTTTGAGATAAAATATGAGAAGATAGCTCTAATATCATACTTTCAGATAAGAAAAAGAAAAAATGGGGTCACCGGGCCCGTTTTCTTGCTACATTATAAAATAGATAAATTCCTAACACATTCTATTGTAAAAGTAACTTTTATCTGAATTATCTGCCCTTACATTTGAGTTGCTTCCCCTTATGTGGCAAAATTGGAAAAAATTGAATCAAACAAAAGTATTCTGTTTTTTGTAAAATACAACCATAAATATAATAAAACATGTCATTTTCTATATTAAAATGAAAATTCTTACACATGAATTACCCACTACTCACAAAATTTGCACATTTTATTAAAGGTCTAGACCGAATATTTTCTGGTATTTCAAAATCCAAGATGGAGGAAGACACCCTATCTACCTTAAGTACAGGTTTCTACATATTAATTCTCTCGATCTTAAGAATTTTATAGATAATGCAAATAGACAATCGGAAGCTGGAGGTAGAGCATTAGGAGGGGTCATCTTCAAGATTCACCATTTAAAAGACTTTGGAATAAAAACGTTCGAAAAACTTTTAACTTCATGTGCAATGCCAATTCTAGACTATAACTCTTCGTTCTAGGGATACAAGGACTTTGCTTGCTTGAATCAAATTCAGAAGAAAGCAATTCGTTATTTTCTTGGTGTCGAAAAATTAGCACCGACATTGGCAATAAACGGTGAGGATGGATGGGGCCTACGCAAAGGAGCGACGATGTCGTCATATTTTTAGAGACTGGAACAAGCTTGTATCTATATATGGACGACGCTTGTTTTTTGGAAACGAACAATTGGTCATCTGAGTAAAAAAAAATGGCGTATATTGGATTGGAGAACAACTTTTTTTTTTACTAACGACACGTGTGTTTTACTTGTGTGCAAGACAATATTAAAAGATAAAAGCTCCGCAGATTGGGAGATTGGTTTAGCGACATTTTCAAAACTTCGTACATAGAGACTCACTAAATCAGATTACAGCTGTGAATATTACATCAAACTTAATCTAAACCGTAGCGAAAGATCCATATTAGCTCAGTTAAGGTGTGGCATTCTTCCACTTAGGTTAGACACTTTTTCGTTTTGTAGATAAAGCAGAAGAAGACCGATTTGTAAAATGCGTGATGATAACTGTGTAGAAAACGAATTCCATTTCCTCATAAACTTTAATTATTACAATAATTTACGAGCTCAACATTTCTTAAAAATTGACAATTTATATATTCTATCAAAAGATGAACAGTTTAAATATTTACTATGTCAGCATCCAAGAAAAAAAACTGCTAAATAGCCATTGCAAGATTCTGTACAGGAAAATACTTTTTGTTATCAAATTTTTGAAATTCATTTTGTTCGTCGTACTATAGACTTTAATGTTTAAAGCGACTTATTGTCCCAAAGGGTCGAATGTTCTAATAATTGTTTTTAAATACACTGTATTATACACTTGTCAAAAACAATGCCACTATAACAAACACTTTATACATGTATACAAATAAGAAGACGTCGTATGATTGCCAATGAGACAACTATCCACCAAAGTTCAAATTAAGTGGAGTTAAATTGTAAGTTATTCCATCGCATTGAATCAAAGAGTATACTGAATGTGTACAGTCCAATAAATAATTAGTTTTGTCAATTTTCCCTAATTTATAGCTGACTGATGATGATTTTGTTTGATGAACGTCCAGCGGCAACTATCTTTCACATATTCAGGACTAGACAAAACTAAATAATTATAAATCAGTGACGTAGGTTCTACATAGTTAATCAATTGTGATGAAAAGCGTGAAATTAAGACTGGGAGAAATGTTGGGTAGGGTTGGTTATTTTACCTTGTGAGAGGTTATCTACGAACTCCGGATAGAATTATCACACCAATGTGACTGTATTTTTTATATATACACACTTAGTACGAGGTTTACCGCCGGAATAGAGAGCCTAGTCGACCATATTTTCATACATCCTTCAACTTTTTGGGTCAAATACTAATAATTTGAAACTACAATTATATTCTTAAAATGCGCATGCTTTATATATTCTATATAATATTCTAAAGATAACTTGTATAGAAAAAAAGGTGCGAAGCCTTTGACGTCAGTCAGGTATACGTCCATGAGATAACAACCTTACAACAAAAATAACCAAAAGACATTTAGAGGGAAGCATAAAGTGTGTACTGTATCAACTAGACTAAGTATTCAATTATTTATTTAATAAATTAACAAAGTAATACAAAATCCATTGAAGTGGCTACAAAAAAGCGAAAGGTGTGTACATGTAATCGCCTTAAACTGAATATCAAACATATTAAACATGGATCACATTTTTTATAATAAACCATTTATCAGATACTGTCCGCAATTTATGACACTACCCCTGGCTAAGGCGAACTGATTTTCTGTGATGTCTTCATCGTTGGTCATAAAAATAAGATTAAGTATTAATATACATTTTTTCGTTACATTTGAATAAAACAAACTATAGTTCTTTAGTGACTTAATAAGGTTATAATTGTTATAAAACGATATTTATTTCTAAGCTCATACGAATGAGAGATTCAAAGGAGCTACAGTTATTGCACAAGAAATCAGTGATCAGAAATCGAAAAATTAGAATAGATCGGTAAATCGGTGTTAGTCCGTCAGTTCTTTAATTGGTCTTAAAACTTATCGCATAAAATCTTTACTAAGTCTTTGTCAATTTTTTTTTCAAAATGAATGAAGAAAAACAGACAGTATAATTACTTTTACTACATGTAGGAGCGTTATTAAAAAAAAAAAAAAAAAACCCAAATACGATATTGCTAAATTACGTGAGTTTTTAAGCAGTAAGAATTTCAATGAGTACCAATTGTGCACAGCAACTTACATATTTATTGTTTAACTCATAGGAAACCGAATTTTTACAAGGATTAATAAAAAAAACACACAAGTCCTTTTTTTTAATTTGTTACTCCTGCTTTGAAGTTGATGTAAAACTAATGATAATTTTTAAGAGACTATTCCAAACAGAAATTAACCTCATATCAATAATATCTAGACACCTACAAATGGTCAACTTTATAGTTTGCTATGCGATATTGGTTTTACTCATTGTTAAAGGCCGTACGGTGACCGACCTATGGTTGCTGACTTCTGCGTCAATTGGTTTAATGTGGAGGGTTATCTAAAATGTTTTTTTTCTTTTTCAAACTTATAAATAGTGTAAAGAATTTAGTTCCAAATATATATATAATTCGTCTAAATAACAGCCCAACAATGTTACATCTGTAAATTTGCAGAAGCAAAGTTTTTGTTCTTCCCTGACCGGGATTCGAACTCATGCTACTGAGATATCGTGGCACCAAATCGCCTTGTACTATGACCGACGCGCTAGACCACTCGACCACCTAGGCTCCACAAAAATCAAGCTTCCGGTGGCCGGGTATTACCTTTCCTCGTCAGTTTTTATCTGGCGTCGTAACACAGTACATGATATATATGGCATGAAGATGGAATATTACAGATCAGCTGAATTATCTGTCGTAGAGGAACTTACAAATTAATGTAGGATGAGTCACAGAAATAATTATATTATAAGTACGTCTGAACTAGTGACAACTCTACGACAGATTTGATATATATATATACAACAAGTCTAAATTGAAAACAACGTTTAAACCTATGATTGCGTTGGACAAAAACCGCAATTTTTATACATGTGCATGCAAAACAAATTTCTTGGTAGAGGGGTCTAAATACAGCACAAACAACATTTTTCAAATGACCAAAATGAGTGACAAAGTATATTTTAACAAAACGCATTTGACTGGCAGGTCGAACAACTGATATTCTTAAACCCTGCTGACTGCCATTGGCGATTGCCAAATAAACGGATCACAAGATGTAACAAAATGGATCTTATTATTAATTTATTACCAAACAGAAAACAATAAACTTGCGGAAAAGATGGTATACCGCAAACATGAGGTGCAAAAATGTGTCCACCATATCCGGATTTCGACAATTAATGTCTCTTCAGTGATGTTACGAATCGAAACGGTAATTAGAAGGCCATATAATTAACCTCAATTTAGGATAGACTCTTGAATTTTGAAAGAGTCAAAATAGGATGAACGGATCATATAAACCCGAAGGCAAATATAATACAAGCCCAAACGAAAAAATATTAACAAGTCTAAATTGAAAACAACGTTCAAACCTATGATTGCGTTGGATAAAAACCGCAATTTTTATACGTGTGCATGCAAAACAAATTTCTTGGTAGAGGGGTCTAAATACAGCACAAAAACATTTTCCAAAAGACCAAATGAGTGAAAAAGTATATTTTAACAAAACGCATTTGACTAGCAGGTCGAACAACTGATGTTCTTAAACCCTGCTGACTGTCATTGGCGATTGCCAAATAAACGGATCACAAGATGTAACAAAATGGATCTTATTATTAATTTATTACCAAACAGAAAACAATAAACTTGCGGAAAAGATGGTATACCGCAAACATGAGGTGCAAAAATTTGCACACCATATCCGGATTTCGACAATTAATGTCTCTTCAGTGATGTTAAATATATATATATCTGTGAACCAATATGCCTGCATATAGTATGTTTGATTGTTGTTTAATAAACATACAGTGGCAAATATTTCCTTGATATACAGAAAGAGAACAGATGAAGAATAAACATGTTAGTGTGTCACAATTGATGGAGGTCATACTTCCATAATATAATTTTACTTATATAAATCCTTAGACAACCAAGTTATACAAATATTGAGGTGAGGTAGGATTACCCTTCCGAAATACCTAGAATTTATATCCCTCCCAGCTTTTATTGAGACAAACCAAGATATACTTACGGGGGTAACCCTTCCGAAATACCTAACTTCATATCACTCACAGCTTTTATTTAGGCAAGGCAGGATATACTTACCCTTCCGAAATATCTAGGCATTATATTACTCTCATCTTTTAAGAGGCAAAACAGGATATA
The DNA here is from genome assembly GCF_021869535.1 of Mytilus californianus. Classification (NCBI taxonomy): domain Eukaryota; kingdom Metazoa; phylum Mollusca; class Bivalvia; order Mytilida; family Mytilidae; genus Mytilus; species Mytilus californianus. The sequence continues at coordinate 48,463,150 of NW_026262679.1, read as the reverse complement.
CATACCAATCCGAAATGCCTTACATCACTCTCACCTTTTATTGAACCAAGAAGGGCAGGATGTACTTTCCCTTTCAAAATACCTAGGCCTTATATCACTCCCAGCTTTTATTGAGGCAAGTCAAGATGCACTGACCTTTCCAAAAAAATAGTCATTATATCACCCACAGCTTTTATTAAGGCAAGACAAAAATATTTTAACCTTTATTTAGACAAGGCAGGATATTCTTACCCTTCAAAATACCTAGGCCTTACACAGTGCACAGATTTTAGTGAAACATGGCAGGATATAGTCACTTTCCGAAATATCAAGGCCTTATATCACTTCCAGCTTTTATAGGCCGTATATCAATCTCAGCCTTGCTTGGAGGTTGCATTGTCCATAGCTAGATTTTGTTTGTGTTTTGCGGACGGTAAACCTCTAGTTTTATTGATTTGTCATCCTTTGTCGTTACTTTCATGAATTGTCCTTTATAGATTTGTTTTCCTTCACCCCACCTCTCACAAAAACATGTTCGGTAACTAATACCCGTTAGGTATCCACTAACTCTGATATACCTATTTGATCGATTGCTCACTGTTTTGCACTTTTAAAGGTTTGCCTTGTATTGCTTTCATGGATTTTTTAAAAAAATTTGATTTTTTCTTGTAACAATCGCTAAGCTAATCTTGTAGGTTATGCGCATACCAAGATTAAGATATGTGGTTTAATGGTAGAATACCAGAATATGAAAATATGATAAAAAAAAAACGAGTTAGATTCACACGAGGAAAAAGCGGTTTAGGTCTTATATGAACGATCGTATTAACATGATTGTAAGGCAATTGCGAATTGATGAATAGCTTTAGATCTTGTACTTGTTCACTTTACCTCTGATGTCCATTTTTCCTGTATGATTAAACAAGGTTCAAAGCGTAGAAGACCACATTGAATGCAACAGTAATTATCTTATCCAGTTAATCTTTCTTATCAAACACGTTCTGAAGATCGTAGTAATTCATCTATTCAAATATTTTACTGCATATCATAAAATCTTTCGACTTGAAAATTATTGAGAATAGTAAATTTGTGAATTAATTTCATATTACTTGAACAGTGATGACATTTGATCGACATTTATATAGATTAACTGATTTCGGCGTTAAAAAGATAGACTTATTGTGCGTTTGGTGACGGTTTGATTGATATCACTACCGGTTAAAATACCATTTAAAAATATTTTATTATTTTCAGTTTATTAAATGACGACTTTAGATGATGACTTTTGATTGATTCTATGTTGTATTTACTTTAGTTACTGAAAACGATATTTACCATTGTGCTTCTTGTTTACTTCTTTTCTTTAATTACAAACCTTGCTAACTATATATGACGGATATTGTAAACAAAAATGTATTTGAACTGGAAAATGTATATTAGGTGGTCGCCGATGAGACAAAAATCTCACAGATATTCATTCTTTGCAATTTTGTACATGAACTTGTAATAATAGATGTCTATTTCGGTAATGTGTTTGTTTGGTTGCCTTTTCAATGACGTGTTTCATATCATTACTTTTAATACGATTAGGTCAGTAATATTTGACTTGGCATCAAAAGTTCAAAAGTTGTGTTGAGTGTATTCCTTCTAGACAAAATATATGAAAAGTTAACTGCCTGTACTTAAGTGGTTGACGTTTGTTCGTGTCTGTCATATTTGTTTTTTGTAAATTGTTTTGTTATAAATTAGGCCGCTAGTTTTCTAAATTGAATTGTTTCATATTTTTATGTCGCGGCCTTCTATAGTCGACTATACGGTATGGGCTTTTCTCATTGTTGAAGGCCGTACGGTTGCCTATAATTGCTTACATTCAATTCATATGAACTTTGGTGGATAGTTGTCTCATTGTCAATCATACCATATCTCCTTATTCATATATTACTAAAATTATAGACACAAACAGAAAACAGACAGTAAATCCGTTTTCTTATTTTTTGAAAATGGCACAACTATGAAAACATCTTATGTATTAATTTCATTACTATACCCTAAATGATTAGTCAGTCGACGGATGTTTTGTCTTGGCACTGTTTTGAAAACAATATGGGTAATATGTAATGCAAAGTCTGTTTGATTCATCAGACTTCCAATTACCAACGTAGCATTACTATACACATTACTTTATTTTTAGGACTAACAAGGTCTTCCAGACAGATTTTACTTGTACTCTTGCAAAATATGTTTTATTAAGATAATTATACACAATTGTATAATATATCGATATAAGGTTTATGTAGCGGACAAAATTACATTTTTTCTCTCGAAAATTTCAATTATCAAATGAGTTCTTAAAACGATCAGTGGCAAATATCTTACACAAATTTAAGAAAGAAAAAAAATAAAAGATTATATCATGTGATGGAAGGTGGATCGGAAAAATGAGAGGATAACTTGATGTCAATGTGACATCTATACATTAACAATTACACGTCACCATACGACTTTTAACAATAAATAAATAAATTCTATACCGTATAGTAAGCCTGAAAATACCCCGGCATGACAATGTGACAACGGAAATAATTAAACGGAGAAACTATCACACATTTGACCAAAATTATCATACAACTCCTTACAGCCTCAACAACAAAAATGATCAACAAAAGAGTATTTTAAGATAATTATGATAATAGGATTTTATTTTGTCCCATGGGATATTAAAAATCCCATTGGATAATTATAGTCCCATGGGATTTATTTTGTCCCATGGGACAACAAATATCCCATGGGACTACAATTATCCCATGGGACCCAAAAAAATCCTATGGGATTTAACCAAAATCCCATGGGATAATGGTCAATGCCATGGGATTTGCCATATCCCATGGGATATTGAAAATCCCATGTTTTTCTAAATCAAATTACAAAATATATATAATAATAACAGCAGAAAAGCAACGAAATTATTGAATCCCATGTAATTCCACACATTTTGGTTATATACACGACACTGTAGGTCTAAGGAGAGGCGGCGGCGGATTTGCAAATGAGTGTTTTGCAAATTAAAAGTGTCAAGTGTTATATGATAATTTGATAGAAATTGTTTATCCACTTCTTTTATGAGTTATTGCCCTTAATTGATGATTTTTTTTAGTGTTTCATCTAGTAATAAATATAATAAATAGGATTTTTGCCCTTGAAAGGCGATTTTTGTTACCAATTTAGTTTTGAAGGAACAAGACTGCTATCTATACCGTATGGATTTTCAAATAATGAGTGTTTTACGGAAAGTCAGCAAACTATGATTCAAAGTTTTGGGTTTTAGGCGTACCGGACATGAACACATGACCTCCGAAATAACTTAAGATAATCACACGACAAGGCTGTAAATAAAGTCATCATAGATACCAGGATTAAATTGTGTACGACAGTTGCGCGTTTCGTCTATAAAAGATCTATCAGTGACGCTGGAATAAAAAAAAAGCTATAAAGGCCAAATACAGTACGAAGTTGAAGGGCATTGTAATCCAGGAACAGATAAATCATCACACCACGAAGATCCATTGGATCATATGTTTACGGCATGTAGAAGTAATGAGATACAAATGTAAGAGTATACTAAAATATAAGAGTTTGAACGTACTCATAATTATACAGTTTGCCAACATTTTACAAACACTTACATTTAAAAAAGAGAATTGCTTTATCTAAAATATATTAGGTGTCAATACGTCGTTAGAGAAAAAATCCATATAACAAATGGATAATACATGAATCAAATGCAAATATAAAAACAAGAAGATGTGGTATGATTGGCAATGAGACAACTCTCCACAAGAGACCAAATGACACAGAAATTAACTACTATTGGTCACCGCACGGCCTTCAACAATGAAAAAAGCCCATAACGCATAGTCAGCTATAAAAGGCCCTATCTTGGGATTGGACAGGCACATATAGAATGTGGCGGGGTTAAACTAGTTTGTTGGCGCCAACCCCCCCCTCCCCCTCCCCCTCCATTCCTTTCGAAAACATGGCTTCTTTCTATATGGAATTGTTTTTTTTTTGTCCTTGTTGAAGACCGAACGATGACTTATGGGTGTTTATTCTACGTCATTTAATATCCTGTGGATAGTTATCTCCTTTATATCATATTTACGGTGTTCATACTATAAAAAAAAACCTCTATTGATAAATTGTTAATTACATATTAAGATGACAACAAACACAAGAGCCATAAAAATGCTTATAATCTTCTTATATCTATTATAAAGCACTTTTTTGAAGAAAAAAAAATCTATCATAAATATATGGTAATTGTAATTAAAGGGACATTAGCTGTCAAATTCATGTTCACCGATTTGATCTAAATTCTCATCTTTTATTTATAACTGGTTAAAAAGTTTATCCAAATTACAAAAAATTCTAAAAGAAACAATTAACAATGCATGGGATTGCATAAATATGAATATATTGCGAGCGCGTGCAATCGGATTTTTCCACGTCTGTTTGAATTTATATTTGAAAAATACTGGTATATCGTCGTTTTACCTGCATGTATAAGAATGATCTTTGTAGGCCGGATCATTCAACGAAATGGTTATTCCTAGTGTCTTCCTTGTTTCAGTTTTCAATGTTGATATACCTTTCTTTTTAATGAATTAACAGGCTGACCACCCCAGACAATGTCTTCTTAAGGTCAAATTAAAGGTTACATGAATATGGATTCAAATGAGTTGAGTTATTGACGGTCAATAATACATCAGTGATTTTTTGGCTTATTTTGACAAAATTGAACAAAAACTGACTCCTATTATTTCTTTATTCAGCTTTTATAAATATTTAAAACAAAACAAAACAAAATCAAATTTTATTTTTTCGTCGAATTCGTAGCCTAATGTCCCTTTAAACTTTCACTGTTCAAGATATGACATAAATATTTACCTCCAAGTTCACTTCGTAAGGAGTTGAGATTTTTTTCAAAAGATATATTTTAGACAAATTAAACTTATTTTGAAACAAACTAATCAGCTAAATATCTTTAGTAAGATCCGATGTGAACCTCAACTTATTAAACTTTCATTTGAATGTTCAATAAATCGTATGATTCAGAAAAGGTTAGGGCCAAGATTTTCCATATTTTTCCATATTTTTTCATAACCTCAGACACATAAAGGTGTACATGAGGACAATATCATCATATTCATCAAATAATTACATAACGAGACAGGAAACAAGTACATAGTGTGGTATAAAAGACATTTGGTATTTAGTTGAAGTATTTTATAATGTTTTTTAAGAAAAAAATATAGTTTCTTTGGAATTTGGACGTTACATAAAGAAAGCAGACCAGTAAAATGTCTTCATTCTTAGATTAATTACATAATGATATGGTATAAACTTTGATCAGAATTATCAGTATTTTTACAAGTTAACAATACACGAAACTCATCACCTATTCCCTCATGACATAAAGTACATATTTTTTTCTCTCGCTGAACCACTGCCAATCTCTGTCTTAATAAGAAACTTCAAAATACAATATCTGTCCCTGGGGAAAAATCGTAATAAATATGATTCCAAACAAAACTCTAGTCTGAATAAAACATAATAGCCCCCTCCTTTTGATGAGTAATGTACAATGTATCTGTGAGAAAACATGATAGTACTGATCTGTTTATCGTTGCTTAACTATACTCTTCATATAATCAATATTTACAACTAAATCTTCGTTCCATATAAAACTAAGACAACTATCATCCAAAAATAGACTTTACATATTGAATCCACTTGAATTTGCTAGGTTTGTCTCCATGTAATTTTTATCATAAATATAAGTAGGATATTTGAAAACATACTCTCTGGTTGGTAATGCAATATGATTGATTTGTCTGTAGATAACAAACTGTGCTTTTGTTCTTTGCCAACATTCTTTTTTCTGGTTGCGGTAGGCCTTAATTTGACTCTGGAAGTCGAAGTTTAAAAATACATGAGTAAAAACCCATATTTAGGATCTTAAGTACGCAAATTTATATAAACTAGATCTTTTTTCTGTCTGCTGTTCGTTTATACAATATTGACAGGCTAAAAAATATGATATTTAAAAAGTTTTTAGTCAGATTTCATCTTTGAGAGCAAAACTTTAAGACAAAAGACATGATTTCAGCTTTCCAATTGTGAACTTTCCATTTCTATGTAGCAACATTCTAGCAGCGCCTACATATAGAGTATATATATATATATATATCCAGTTGATACGATATTCCAGAGCTTGCATTTAATATCATGACTTCCTTGATAGAGGGTTGCTGCTTACAAGGAAGCTATTTAACCAAGAGTTCCAAGTCGTGAAGTTGAAATGATCCCTTCGAAAATTTTACGGACCCCATCAAGAGTTGGTTGACTGTTATGGAATATATCTTTCACATATGACGACGGATGTGTCCAAATTGTCGTTACCACAACCCCATCCTCTTTACCTCATATGTAACCTTCTTAATTAGCCTTATTTTGTACTTACACGAGGAACACGACGGGTGCAATATGTTGAGCAGGATCTGCTTACCCTTTCAGAGCATTCGGTGCACCTGAGATCCCTCTCGGATTGTGGTGGGGTTCGTGTTGCTCAGTCTTTAGTTTTCTATGTTGTGTTTTGTGTACTGTTGTTTGTGTTTTGGTCGTTTTTCGTTTTTGGCCATGGCATTGTCAGTTAGTTTTCGACTTCTGAGTTTGAATACCCCTTTGGTATTTTTCGCCTTACTTTTGTAAGGTTTATTTTCTTCTAAAAACGTTGGCCACACCCTTCGACAAAAATAAGATTGTTATAAAAAGAAGCATATATTGAGTAGATATACATCCTCACAAAAGAAATTTGGTCAATGCATGGTCGTTTGAGGCAGAAACTATTAAAACTTGAATAAACAATTAATCAAAATTATGATATTCTTCATATGAGTCCACTATTATGACTCCATAATGATATCACAAGTGTTCCCATGCGTCAGAGCTAATTGATTTTGTATTTGTCAGATATTTTTACATATTTGATTAAATGTTAACTATCATAATTGAAGTTAATTTTCATGGCATTTTAAGGCCAATATTGACCCTTCATTAACCTACTCCTTTAACAACCGTTTTTAAAAAATCAAAACAGAATTCCTCTCATTCTGTCAATAATTCAGAAGTTTTCATAAAATACAGGGGAAGGATACTCAACTTTTGTAGTACTTTTTTTTAAAAGTTTAATAAGTTCGTTTTCTTATTCATACGTATACCAATAGCATGTATGTCTACACTTAATACGTGTTTGCAAACTGAAAATTCTGTAGACGAAAGAAAGAATGGTTGCTGTTCAAAATTTTTATGAATACTAATTTTATCATTTCAAAAAGCAGTTATCTCTCTTTACTTGAAGTTACTTCTTATGTATTACTTCATTAATCATGTTATACTTAGTCGCATAATGAGTGTTGTATATGTACATGTAAGATATCAGAATAACTCTTTATAAATTTTGTGTAACCGAATTTCTTTTCTGAATTTAACTTTACCAGGAATACTCAAACTTAACCATTTGGAAGCCAGGAAGGTAAAGTAACAGATAATTAGAGAGTGTTTAAAGTTATTGTAGTTTCAGTCCATGCCATGTTTCACCCTACTTGTTAAAATATATAAACTTAAACATATTTGACTTTTCAATCATGACACCATACGTAAAATAATTTAATTGTTATATGCCTTATGTATAATTTATTTTTGTCAGAGAAAATTTGTTAAAGATGCTCAATTTCGGTTATTTATTTAATTTAGCATTAAATTTAGTTGTTGTTGGATTTTAAATCTCATTTGGTTTTCTGATCATTTGAATTTTTATTCTAGCATCAGTCTTGACATTAAAATAACGATCTGATCTGTTTGTTTTATTATTTTCTTAATGTCATTAACAGTTTGTGATGTCATAAATGAATCTGAATATTTCGATATCTCTAAGGATCTAATTTGTTTTCCAAATTATTATTGATATACATTACTTCGATGACTATTAAATATCAAATGCATCTAATCTAGTACTAGTATATCATTCTGAAATATAGAGAAACTCATCATAGAATTGCCAAACCAGAAGAGCAAATCATGGTTCGTACAACGAATATCTTACTTTAACGTTTTGTAAAATTCAGTCATTCGTATGCTTGGAGAAAATTGTCAAACTGTACGACCGTTGGGGAATTGGACACATCTAAAGGGGAAAAGGTTACGAATCACGTCTATTGGTGGGCCACTCCCTAGCATGTTTCGAGTAATTGATTATGATAATTATTCTTCTTTCTTTCTTGAATCAATCGAACCGAAGTGTGTAAAATTACTGTGGAATTATGCGGAGACTGGCGAGTGGTTTTATGAAAGAGCAAAACACAAAAATGCTTAGGACACCAACTTGTAAAACCAGTACACGGATGTGTCCCTTAATTCCCCAAAAAATAAGATTTGAAGATAAGCCGATTCATGAATTTAAAATGGAACAATTTAATTATTCAAATATATATTTCATATATTCAAAATGTATGGCGTCGTTTTCAAATCTCTATGACATCGAACCATTGCTGACACAATCTGAGTTGTACGCATTTCTTATAGAGTATACCTTTCAACGATTTTTAAGACTTTCATTTCACATCACATGGTTATGTAAGTGAACATGGAAATGGTAATAACAACCGTTCGTTATACATGGTTCTATGCTTCTGATATGGTTGATACCAAAATCCTGAATGTCAGGTTTGCACAAATGAATTCTTGAGAAAACTAACTAACCATACAATCTTTCTAAGCGTTTCAAAAATCGGTAAAATATTAAATGATATTAACGATACAGCAAGGTTAGATATTTAATGTTATCATGAATGGTCTTATATGCCAAAGGAAGAAATAGTATATTTTGAATCTGCTATAGCTGTGGAAATCTTATGGGTAAACACCATAGTATTTGTCATATTCCTGAAAAAAGAAAATATGTCAACAATTACAGTTTGGTTGTCCGGGTTGGCTTTGTCCGATCTTTTAACTTCAATCTAAACAGTTTCACTGGATGTATTAGAACGTTGCAAGCCCATGCAACATCCTGCTGGAGTGTTAATGTGGTATTAGTGGTATCCGTCATGTGTGACATACACTATTATTATGACAAACTCATTTGCATTTCATTTGATGTCAGTACTTTTCACAACAGTACTTTGCTTGCACAAGTGGGTCTCATTGGGGTATAAGCGTGACCCGGGATTGCCGATTTTTTGTAGCGTGACACGTGAAAGTCAAATTATTGTGCCGTGAAAACGGGAAATGAAGTCTAGCGGGACACGGGAAATTACAAAAAAATGAGAATTGCTGACGTACATAGTGTAAGCGGGATACGGGAATCTGACAAAACAGTAAGCGGGATCCGGGATCAGAACCCCCCAATGAGACCCCCGCACAATGCTGTGGCAATTTTATTTCTATTTTGGACAAAACGTTCTATTATTATAAAGGTTTCTGTTGTATCATCTGCCGTAATAACCGTCTCATCAATTTTCATATTCTGTCCTAGTTTGATGGACAAATGCAGTATCTTGCATGAACTCAATGGTATTTTTTGTTTTGAAGAATTACCACGTGACATCCAACTAGCCACCTCTCAGATTATGTACCTAGTAAACCTTATCTTAATGGCAATAGTGGTTTTCTGTAGAACTTTCATATGCTGCAAACTGACTTGTTTCAAGAAAATTGTTGCTACAACAGAATCATTGGCCATTCGTAAAAAGAATAAGAGATCATTATAGTTGCTACTATGTCAAAATTCATTCAAACGATCTTTTATGTAAAGTTTGCTATGTTTCCAGACTTCGCAAACTCTTACGAATGGTTCAGTATATAAATAAATTTTAAAGACATTAGTTTACTTATAGGATGAACACTACTTTCTTAAGGCTGTTGTAATGTTTGTTATATTTTCAAATAAAACATTTAATATCACCGAAATCACAAAACTCTTGTATTCCTAAATGTAATAACAATTGATTTTTAATTATTTTAATGAGTTAAATGTTCAGATAACAGACATGGCTGGACCGTAAGGTCTGACAAGAGAAAAAAGTTTCGATTTACATTTGTACAAACTTCTCTGATATTGATTTGTATGTTTTTAGTACCTTTTGTAATTCTAAAGACTGAGATGAAAAAAGATTGCGTTAAGGTCTAAGAAAATAAATTTGGACCTTTCACATGCTCTTGTCCCTTTTAAGGAACACCCCAGTGCTTGCCATTTCACATATCTTTCTGTTTTTGTTTTCATTTTTTCATTTTGTGTTTATGGCAGATTTTTAATACTCTGAACGATTAACCTTATTAGAAGCGTCCGGACAATCGACATAGCGTAGACATTAGTTAAATAGATTAAATATCAGAGGGCATGTACATGACGATATTCGAATTATTTATCAATACATGTAATACTTTCCTAATAAACGAGAGATAATCCAATTTTATTCTTGTTTAACCCAAACGTGTTAAGACTTTACTGTTTGGTATCTGCAGCGCTGTCGCAAAATATATGTGTGAGAGCTTTAGATACAGGAAAAAAGACAAAGCTTATAGAACCTTTCTTCTGTTTTGTTTGATCAATGTTTATTTTATCGTTGCTTACTAAATGACCGGGGAAAGGACATTTATTTGCAATCTAATTTTCAATTACCATCTTATTTTAAGAAAACTTCTTCTTTTTGTTTTGTGTAGAGAGTCGAACAGTTATAATTGTCAAACGACTTGAAAGGATCACCAAAAGCATGTAATTTATTTAAAACTTCCAGAGGTTACAGTCGTATATAACGATTTTTCGGTCATTAAAATGTTAAAGAAATTATTGGAACAATGCATGAATATATATATATATATATATATATATAATGTCTGAAAATAGCAACAATCAACATCCAATCTATTTAGGCGTGGATCAGTTTGTGAAAATAAACTGATACAGTTACTGAATTAAAATTATATAAATGTCTAGGAATATAACTTAAACACGCTAATTAATACATTAAAAAGTTCTATTAGATTTTAAATAGAAATACGCAATATTTCGCTAAACAAATTAGCTTCATCAGGCGTGTGCATCTCTCAAGGTAAAATCGGATGCATGACAAAAAAATATTTTTGTAGCTTGAACTACACAAAATTTGAGTAAAAGTTTAACAAAATTTATTGATGTTCTATACAACATATATGTTTGTAGCTTCAACTAAATACAGTTGGAGTAAAAGTTTAACATATTTATTGATGTTCGATAAATTGTATGAATTTCTATAAATTAATTTGTAGGATTTCAAGATCATTGTTTTGATTTGTTTTTAAATTTTTTTTCGTCTCTCTCATTGAGTCCATCAGGTTCAAGAGTTCGTAACTGGTGCATCCAAAATCGCTCTCTCTTTTGTCTTCCTTGTATCCAAATTTTGGTTTTTCTCAATGATTTGAAATGTGACGTTTTCAAAATCATGTCCTGCTCTTAAAAGATGTCTTGTGATTGGGCAGTTTCTTTCTTTTGTATAAAATGACCGATGGTTATTTAGCCGGATGTTAAATGGTGTTTCTGTTTCACCAACATATTGCAACTTGCATGTTCCACACGTTAGAACATAAATACAATTTTGCATTTTGCAATTTGATGTTATGAATATGTTGTATTTTTTCTTTGTGACTGTGCTGACGAATTGGGTTTCGATATTGGCGACTTTGCAGCACTTACAATTGACCCTTCCGCATGGTTTTTAACCTTCTATTGTCGATACCTCCTGTTTAGATACTTAGATGTTACTAGAATATCTTTGAGGTTTTTGGGTCTGCGGTAATCCATGACGGGAGGTGATGGAAAAATCTCTTTTAAGGAAGTATCATTTTCAATAAGACGCCAGTGTTTGTGGACAATAGATGAAAGATTTGTCAGGTCAGGATGGAAGCTAACAACAAACGGGATTTTATTTGTCTGGGCCGTCTTTTCTTTGTATTCAAGTAGGTTTGTTCGGTCTTTTTCTTTTGCTTTACCGAAAGCTTCTGGAATATTTTTGTTCTTATAACCTCTTGATTTAAGTTGCTGTCTGAGTTGTCCCAAACGGTGGTTTAATTTCAATTCCGATGAACAAATCCGTTTTAACCTGATGGCTATATATATATACATATACAAGTCTAAATTGAAAAACAACGTTCAAACCTATGATTGCGTTGGATAAAAACCGCAATTTTTATACGTGTGCATGCAAAACAAATTTCTTGTTAGAGGGGTCTAAATACAGCACAAACAACATTTTCCAAAAGACCAAAAAAGTGAAAAAGTATATTTTAACAAAACGCATTTGACTAACAGGTCCAACAACAAATGTTCTTAAAACCTGCTGACTGCCATTGGCGATTGCCAAATAAACGGATCACCGATGTAATAAATGGGTCTTAATTTTAAATTTAATACTAAACAGAAAACTTGCGAAAAAGATGGATATATATATATATATATATATATATAAGTCTAGAGATTTGCACAACGATACTAATATAAGATGGTATTATACGAAGATGTTGTTAATAAATAATCAACACGATTTATTAACAACATCTTCGTATAATACCATCTTATATTAGTATCGTTGTGCAAATCTCTAGACTTATATAATTTTTTTCCTTATCTGCACAGTATCGTCTATTCTAGACGATCCGGTACATAGTAAATTTGCTGGTTGGTCCTTTTTATAGACTTCTATATATATATATATATATATATATATATACAACAAATCTAAATTGAAAACAACGTTCAAACCTATGATTGCGTTGGATAAAAACCGCAATTTTTATACGTGTGCATGCAAAACAAATGTCTTGTTAGAGGGGTCTAAATACAGCACAAACAACATTTTTCAAAAGACCAAAAAAGTGAAAAAGTATATTTTAACAAAACGCATTTGACTAACAGGTCCAACAACAAATGTTCTTAAAACCTGCTGACTGCCATTGGCGATCTATTTTGGCCATTTAACCTTCATCAGGATTGGACAAGTTGATTATTTGAGAAAAAACTCATCAAAGATACCAGTCTTCGGATTTTGTACGCCAGACGTGTGTTTCGTCAACATAATACTCATCAGTAAATAGTTATCAAAGTTACCAGGATTATAATTTTATACGCCAGACGCGCGTTTCGTCTACATAAGACTTATCAGTGACGCTCAGATCAAGATAGTTATAAAGCCAAACAAGTACAAAGTTGAAGAGCATTGGGGACCCAAATTCCAAAAAGTTGTGCCAAATACGGCTAATGTAATCTATGCCTGGGATAAGAAATTCCTTAGTTTTTCGAAAAATTCATAGTTTTGTAAACAGGAAATTAATAAAAATGACCATATAATTGATATTCATGTCATCACCGAAGTGCTGACTACTGGGCAGTAACATGGAAACAAAACAGTTGGATGGCCAAATCAAACACAAAGTTGAAGAACATTAAAAACCGAAATCCAGGAATATATAAATACATGGAAACGCTAGAAGCTATATTACCGAAGGCACAAAAAAAAAAGAATAGTCAAATCCATCTAAAGGCAATATCAGACAATTGTTGCATTTAACCATTGAGTTCTTTTAATAGCCATGTTGTTTGATTGGCAGAAAAAAATACAAAATTAATACCAGAATCCTTAAGTAATGATTCACATTAAGTTCAGTTAAAATAGCCCGTTGGTTTTCAGAGGAAACTTATAAGAAAAAAGATTACGACATTTTGCGACGACGGACGCCAAGTGTTGATAATTGTTCACATGGCCCATTTGACTGAAGTACGCTTAAAGTTATAAGGAAATCGTCAGGTCCATTTAAACACTTGCTTCTTGTTCTCATATCATTCAATGATAAATAATTTTGTCAATTTTGTTTTTACGGAATGATTTATTGATGAATTGAGAACTTTCATGATTGGACACTGTTATTGAATTATATAGCACTATCATACAGTACCCTATCAATATTTTTAGATTTTGATATTACTAATACATTGGAGAGTATATCAAAAGTGAATTGTATTTATATATAAATCCATTCGAAATGACAATGTTGTCAGAAATATAGTAAATCAAGTTTTCTTTGAGAGGTAAACAAATTAAAAGAACACATTTGTGCACAAATGATTGATTAGCAGCAAAAATATTTTACCAATTTTTAAAACAATTTTATCAATAAGATGTTGGATTTTTGCAAATATAATATGCGCGGTCTTCTAAAATCATTCGATTTTATATTTTCATATCGGAATAGGATCCGTTCAAATTTGAAAAGTGACCTTTTATCAAGAGCGATGATTCTTTTCTGCATATCAATCGATTTTAATGATACTTTATCCCTTTTCATCTCAGGACTACCTGCTTATAAATTCGGAAAATTGGCGAGTCCAATTTAAAAAAAAAAAATTGGCACGTGAAGGAATTTATCCCGTATTATCGAACATTGTTGGGAGAAATTTATCCATGCATAAACTTTAAGCCAGAAATCTTCACGGGATGCGGTCAAAATTATTGCATTGCTCAATGTTGTTGTAGGGAATAGTGAATAGACATATACATTTTGAAACTGTTGTTTAATATACATTTGTCTTTATAAAATAACTTTGTCATCTGTAACAATTCTAATGTCAAGTATAACCACATATCAGGAGTCTTCCTAACTTCAAAATCGTGTTCACAGAGAGTTCCTGGATTTATTACATCAATAGATTGTTCAACGCCAGTGACTATAGGGTTTTTGCCTTGGTTCTTTAAAACTGTTGAGTGCAATGATTCCTATACAACCTTAAATAAGTAGTGAACAAATGACCCAAAGTTTTTGTTCACTATTTCGATAATTTTTGAGGACGTAAAACAATCACGTTAATTTTTTTCAGACTGCCAAAGAGAAATCAGAGGTCATAGCCCACTGAAACGGTTTTGAGCATGGACAGTATGATATTTCGTCCCCTTTTTGTAAAATGTTTATTTAAGAATTGTGGAGGGCAACAGTTTTGACTTGATATGATTTACAAAATAATTTCCCAGGAGTAGACAATGCATCTTCGGTTCTGAAACAATAATAAACCAGATGCCTTTAAATGATTAGAAACTATGAACGATTTGGATTTACTATGCAGATTTTCTTCACATTCTTAAGTGGCAGTAAATATATTATAATTATGATGTATATTAAATTTCATTCTTGTACTAGTGGTTCAAATGTGATTCAATTTGACTGATAATTGCTGTTCTCGCGTAATTTTGGCATGAAATCAATTTGTGTTTTACAATTAAGTGTCTAATTTTGTACTCGTAAACTGGAGATACTTGCTTGCATGTGGATTGCATGGTCGTAAAACAATTGTTCAACATATTGAACTTTTTTAGTTTGAATTTAAAGTTTAATCTTTTTGATAGCTTTGGCTAAAAAGTAAGATAATGAAGTTAATCGTCTAAACATTATCAATGTTTTTCCTGTTATAGTGCGTGATAACATTGTGTGAGGGAATTCGATGTTTGCTATACCACGGTTCACTTCAACGCATTTTATGACAATAACACATTACCAATCAGAAAGAATTTTTTTTGCAGTGTTTTAAGAAATGATTTTACTTGGTATCCATGTACTATTTGTGAAACATTAAATGTTTTATAAGGGCAACTTTCTGTATAAAGTCAATAATTATGTAGACTTTTGACGCTCAAACTTTCTATTTCCTTAAATACGCAAATGAAAGTTCCGGAAGCAATATCAATACAGAACGACATGTTTTTAAAAATATATCAAAACTTTTGGTCGACAAGTTTTTTTTCGTTATTGCAAAAAATTAACTTAATATATCTGTCATTTTCTCCCTACCCAGTTTACCCCTAATACTTATGATATTATTGTTATTGAATCTCACGCAATTTGATTGAATTAGATTTTTATTAGTTTACATTCAAACTGTTAATTTTTTTCTTAAAATATGTTTTGTTCTGTCCTGGATGCAAAATTTACTATGTGACATACTACTTGCGTCTTTGTTGTTGCTGATGCATACAATTCTATTGAACATACAATTTGGCAGCTTTTGTTGTTCAAGCCAAGAAGGTAGCCATTGCAGTTCACAAGTACATCTTATGGTCAAATGGCCGAGTAAAAGTGAGCATGGATATTTTAAGCGAACGTTATTACTGAGTGTATCTAAACTGTTCCCGCGAAAATCGATCAGATTTAGATTCAGTACTTTATAAATAATCGGCAATATCGATGTAATATGGTTATTTGAAACATTCAATTTTGTAACTCGGTATAAATAACCTTTTCCGTCTAACTTAGAAAGATCATTCATACTTAGATCTATTTCTAAATTATTGAAATATGGCTTATTATCTGGCATAGCTTTTAATGCTAGACCCGAACAATCGATGACCGTTCTGTTTTTGAAGTTTGGTGAAAACAGGTGCAATTATGTGCACAAGTAATATTGCATATTAAAAGATGCTAAAGTTCATTTGTTTTATTCGTCTGAAAGTCGATAACTACATATTGGCGTAATTCAGGAGGATTTGAACATGGAATACTGTACAAACTTACTGCAGAAGTTTGATAGTCAAATCCTTTACGCAAATGAGTTAAATACTCGTTCCAAAGATTACAATCACAAGTCCAATTATTGTTTCCTAAACACGCTATATACGAATAAGCAAATCGTTTTACAGTATATTCACCTGAAAATTCAACTTTTGATACATTGAGAAGTGGGTGAATTCGTTATTCGAAAAACCAATGTTACTACCACCAGTACGATTACCGATATTATATCCGTTCCAGCCCTTTATATTTGTAATTTTTGACAGTTTGTTGTTAGATAGATCAATTCTATTATAAAAACCATCTGATACCAAAGGTTGAGACATGTATAACTTTTAAATAGTTAAAACTAAGATTAATATCAAACAGACTGCTATTTGGTGGAAGCCCTAGTGATCCTGCATCGATATGGCTTATTTGATCATTTGGCAAATCAACATGACGCAAAATTGTTAAATTGGTAAAAATATCGTTTGTTATCATTTTCATTGTGTTTCCTTTCAATATTAAATTTCAAGTTTGAATAAACAATGGATACTATTATTGACTCTATATAATTGTAAGAGAAATTAATTTCGACAATATCCGGACAATCACAAATACTGTCAGGGAAAACTGAGAGGTATCCCTCTTGATATCAAACTTTATAAAACATCCCTGTTCTACCATGAAGTACGTCGGACGTTCCAAAACTAGACGTATATTCTATATGTAATTTTACTACCAACTCTGGTTTTAAATCCCATACAGTTTTGATCTTCATAACAGACCATGCGGACAAACCACATCGAATGAGCCCATCTAATTCGTAGTAGAATTTTTTTAAAGAATACTATCCAGATTGGCAACATTGATTTCAAAAAACGAACTTGCTTGGAATTGATTCGCCTGTAAAATTGAACCATCTGGCTCTCTGACTTCCCTTGAAAATAACGAACATATATATATATATATATATATTCAGCTATCATCTTTAAACCTACAAAGGCAAAGAAAACACGGTTAACATAAGAATACAGGTAGTTTTATAAATTTTATAAAATAAAAGTCGATAACTATTTACAATAAGATATCTATTCTAGATTTGTGGCACTGCTATCATTTTTTGTCTTTCACTAGTAGCTAAACCTTATTACAGGTTAAAAGCATACAACGCGAAACTGATGAATCTAGAAAAAGAAAAGTAACCCCTTTTTCGAAATAGCAAGAAAAAGCATTAGTTTGTTTACGTCAATAACCATACCAGGGATGACAAATTATTTTGAAACACCAATATCAAATTTGAAAATAAGCTGTTTAATCACCTCCTCTGTAAATAAACTGAATTTTATTTCAATAAAGCTGGGTAAACTCAGGTCTAATATTTAATTTTTTAATGAAAATAATTAAACAAATATATATTAAAAAGAATCGAAAGCTTGGGTATAATTTTATCGGATAAGAAAATGAAAAGTCTATTTATTTTACAGTGTAATGATTATTTTGTATGCAAGTTCCGGTGTACTTTTAAAAGACTGTATGACAGGATTTTGAACTGAAAATTTTGTCTTTTGCATGCTTTTTCCATCCAATATAGGAAGTTCGAGACACAGATAGTAGTCCAAATATGAAATTCGGATTTCTGACAGATTTATATCTTATGAAGATGTAAAAGTTGTTAGTTCATAAAGTTATACAAAAAAATGCATTTTTCTTTAATTCGTTAATTTATAAAATACGACTCAATACATACTCAATATATTAATGGATACATGACAATTGAAATATTCCACGTTTCATGTATTATCAATGTAGGTGCGTACAATTTTATTTACTTTTAACTGTAAGTTAACCAATTAACGTCCTTTTGATTTCAAGGCAACCCAATTTTACAAGGTTCATAATATATTCCAGTTTATAAATTTAGCAAATGAATATTTTCAAAGTAACTGTAGTTACGGCATTTTATGCATGTACAAACGAGCTATAGTGCATTGAAACCTTAAATGTTTCACTTGGCTCCGCTTGACCTAAATTTTAAACTTAACTGTAATAAAAAAAGTTATATAATAGAGCCGAATTTTAATTTACAATATGTTGAACAGGCAGACACGGTCAAAATGGAATTGATTTTTGAAATATTAATTCAGCATACTTCAAAGTCCACGACTCAATTTTGCAAGTGGTAAACTATCTTTAATACAGAAAACGTGCCCAGAATATACAACACATATTGAAGGCCGTACTGTAACCTATAATTGTTTACTTTTTACGCATTGTGACTTGGATGGAGAGTTGTTTCATTGACACTCATACCACATCTTCTTATTTATTTATATATATATATATTTAATTCGATCTTTTTCAAATATCAAATTGTAAATATTGTATTTAAATAAAGCCTTTGACTTACATTTTTAGCATAAATGTTTGCAGATTTTTTAATATCAGTAGTAAGTAAACACAGGATTATTGTTACCATATCGAAAATATGTGTAAATTATATTCATACAGATTGAAATCGAATATTTGATTAATATCTAATGTATCGAATAGAAGAATATTTAACACAAATTGATATATACAATGTAAGAAATGAGTACATGTTTATTTAGCTAGGATTAGAGAGACCCTCCAGAGGCAACAACAGATTACAAATAGAACGCACAGATTATAATAGTATAATAATATGGTATACATCGTTATAGTAGATTTCATTGTATTAAAAAAAACTTATCTACTGTGACATGCTTTAAATTTTATAGAGATATATATCTATCATCTAATTATGTACAGACATTTTTTTCTATAATGTGACGGCTAATTATCATTGGGATCTCTCCATTGGTTTAGATATTTCTGCACTGACATGTCGGGCACAGGAGTTTTTGAAGAAAAAAAAATCGAAATAATACATGTAAAAGAAGGCGTAGCGAATTACTTACAGTACTTTATAAAACAAATGCGTAATTTTGTAATATAAATTTGGTAGACAGGTTCTGTAACAATTGTCTTTCAATTACTGCATAGTATTTATTGGTAGCCGAAATGCCGTCAATATTAAGTTTTGTATTTGGACACATAACTCAATTAAACCTATTTGCAAATGAATATAATAAGCAGTTATTGATTGATTGATTGTTTGTTGCTTAACGTCGAGTGGCAAATATTTCATACATGTTCAGAACGAGACCAAATTAACAATAAATACATTAGGTAGGTCCTATAATAGAGGCCGTCCGGGCTGAAGGTCGGGAAAATTTTGAATGCCACGGGAAAGTGAGGGTAAATTGGATTGGGACAGAAATTTAGCCTTGCAAAAGGCCACCTACGGACCCCTCAAAGAGTTGTTGCAAGGATTCTTGACGTGCAAAGAGCGTGGCACTCATTTGTCCCATTATTACCGGACATGGCTGCAAACTTTTACGTTCGAATGGAAAAAGTTAAAAAGGCCACATCAATTACAAAGTTGAAGATCATTCAGCACCATGTTCATCAGTTTTTAGATAACAGCAGATCAAACAATTTGTATCTAATTTTGATTTTTTTTTAGTTTCTTTTCATGTTTAAAGTAAGTTTTAAACCCTAAACGAAAGATTACCACCATAATCAATGCATTTTAAGCAGTGTGTCCTCTGAAATAGTTTCCACGACAGCAAACCTTAAATGCATGTCAGGATTTTCTGTGGTTCCTCATTGTCGCTGTATATCATATTTATTTTTATTTATTGTTTTACATAAATCAGGCCGTTGAGTTTTCTCGTTTGATTTGATTTATATTTTATCATGTCTTTTCAATTACAGCTTGCTCTGCGGCATGGGGTTGCTTATTATTGAAAGCCGTACCGTGACCTATAGTTACTTACATAAACGACATTTAGTTTCTGATTGGCAATCATACATGTACCATTATTCTTATCTTTATATAAGGAAGATGTTTGGCTATTTTGTCGGCTGAAAACATGTAAATGTGATATTTCTTATTCTTTCAAACTGTTACAAATATGTTTTGGTCAATATAAATCTTTAAAACATAACTTATTGTCGTGCTTCTACATATAAAAGGTTCATTGGCAATCATAACGTATCTTTTTTTTTATAGATGTATACGATCGTCTTCTTACCTGACAAGTCAAGATGTACTTACTTTTCCTAAAATAAACTAGTCCTTATTTCTCTTCCAGCTTTTATAGAGGCAAGGCAAGATATATTTACCTTCCGAAGTGCCTAAGATTTATATTACTTTAACCATTTATTAAGACAAGGCAGGAGATGCTTACCCTTCCGAAATACCTAGGCCTTATATTCTGCCAAGTTTTACTGAACCAAGGCAGGATATAGTTACTTTCCGAAAACCAAGGCTTATATCACACCTAGCTTTTTGAGAGGCAAAGGCAGAAAATACTTACATTTCAAAAATAGCTTTGCCTTGTATCACCAAATTTTTACTGAGGCAAGGCAGGATATACTTACCTTTCCGAAATACCAAAGTCGTATATCGATCTCAGCCTTGATTGGAGTTTGCATTGTCCTAAGCTTTGTTTGTGTATTGAGACGGTAAATCTCTAGTTTCATTGATTTGTCATCCTTTGTCGTGTCGTTACTTTCATCTATCGTCCTTTAGATTTATTTGCATTCACCCCACCCCACACAAAAACCTATTCGGCATCTATTACTCGTTAGTTATCTACTAACTCTAATATATATATTTGAATAATTGCGCACTGATTAGCATTGTATTAGGTGTGCCTTGTATTGTTTTCATGGATTTTCGACATTTGGTTTTGCCTTGTAACATTCGCTAAGCTAACCTTTTAGGTTATACTTATACTTAAATTAAGAGATGTGTTTTAAAGGCACACTACCAGAATATGAAAATATGACTTAAAACAAGTTGGATTCACACGAAGCAAAAGCAATTGATGCCTTCTATGGAAGACAGTTTTACATAGCTGTAATGCAATTGCGAATTGATGAATAGCTTTAGCTCTTGTACTTGTTCACTTGACTGATGATGTCCATTTGTCTTTTGTGATTAAACAAGATTCAAAACTTCGCAGACCACATTGAATGCAACAGTAATTCGTTTATCTAATTAATCTTTCTTATCAAATACGTTTTGAAGATCGTAGGTCATCGTAGTAATTCATCTTCAGTAATTGTACTGTATATCATAAAATCTGTCGATTATTCAGAATAGTAAATATGTGAATTAATGTCATATTACTTGAGCGACAATTAAATAGATCAAATGATTTCGGCGTTAAAATGATAGACATATTGTGTGTTGGGTGACGGTTTGATTCATATCAGTGCCGATTAAAATGCCGTTTTAAAATATTTCATTATTTTAAGTTTAAACGACTTTTAGAAGATAACTTTTGATTAATTCTATGTTGTATTTACCTTAGTCACTAAACTAATAATCACTATTGCGCTCCTTGCATTCTTTTCCGTAATTAAAAATTTTTCTAACTATATATGACGGATATTGTAAACAAAATTGTATTTGAAGTGGATAATGTATATTTGGTGGTCGCCGAAGAGAAACATAGCGCACAGACATTCATCCTTTGTAATTTTGAATGTTAACTTGTCACAATGATATTATATATGTCTATTTCGGTAATATTGTGTTCGTTTGGTTTCCTTTTTCTAGCCTATTACTTCTAATAAGATTAGGTCAATAATATTTGACTTGGCATCAACAGTTCATTGTTTTCCTTTGATACACCATACATGAAAGGTTAACTTACTAAAATAATAGACACAAATAGAAGACAGGCAGTGAATCCGTTTCCTTACTTCGGGAAGTACATGATATATTAATTTCATTATAGACTGACCTGTCAATCGAAGGACGGTTTGTCTTGGGTTTTTAAAAACAATGTGGATAATATGTTATGGAAAGTCTGTTCGATTCACCAGACTTCCAAAAACCCACGTATCATTACGATACAAGTTTCTTTATTTTTTTTGGACTAGTAACAAGGACTTTCAGACAGATTTTACTTTTACTCTTGCAAAATATTTATAAATTCAGATAACTATACAAAATATTAGATATCAATAGATGAATAATGTAGCAAACATAATGAGATTTTTAAAACATTTACATGAATCAAAATAAGCACTGATTCTTAAGTTTTGAAATTTTTTATGTTGTTACGATTTACATCATTTTTAGATATTTAAAACGCCTTCAAAATGTCAAGTCTATTTGATTTAATTATAACCACTTGACACTTGTATCTTATATAAATGTCTTTTGACATTTTTTAAGGTGAGTTTTACATCATTTTTAGATATTTAAAACGCCTTCATTACTTATTGTACTATTAGAACATTTTATCTGACATTTTGCCCTCATCGGCAACTCCTTGATACTGTAAAAAAGTTATAAGAATTACAATTGAAACATCTCGATCTCCTATATAACAAATAACAAAATATTAGGTTAAATATTTTTTCAGGAAATGTCCGATGTGAACTTATCCCGGTTAATCATAGGCCTGTTCTATGTTCTACCAAAGATGAAAAATTGGGTCTTCCTTCACTGTATATAATACATTAAATACATAAACAACGAGTGTCCTTACAAACAACGTTATATTGCTGGGTATTCCATAGTGCTCTTCGAAAAGTCTTTCTAAAATGTTAACATCAAGTTTATCAGCAATCAAAGCCGGGCTTCAAAGTTATTGTGAAACTACTTATTCTAGAGGCGGCGTGAATCTTTGATATGTGAGTTTGAATGTCCATTTAATAATACTCAAACAAAAAGAATAGTATTTTTGTCCAAATTATAGCTAATACTCCTTTAAATGTTAACTTTTATTATTGAAGATCAATTTCACTGTTTTTCTAGGCCAATATTGACATTTCGTGAACCTACTCCTTTAATTACCGTTAAAAAAAAATCAAAACAGAATTCCACTCATTCTGTCAATCATTTAGAAGTTTTCATAAAATATCATATCCTTTTATTATACTTTAAGCAAATTTCTTATATTATCCCTTCATTTTATTGGACATGCGGCATTTGTTAATTTTCACTTACCTTTCATAAGCCCCGCCCACCCATAGCAACATGTGATAATATTAGAAACGGGTGCTAATGCCTAAAATTAACACCCACTGAGCCCTAAGTTTGCCGATCCGGAACAATTAACACCCGCTCCGGCCGAGGTTTACCGATTCTTATCTGTACATCATTTCCGTCGTTTTGTTGTTGTTATTAGTAAACACTTGAATCATAAGTAATTCAGTATAATAAAAAAAACATACTGCCCTTGGATGAAGGTGCAAGGGTGATTAACACCTCTGTGTATCAATAACACCGGATATAGGTACCCTTGTCCTGGTTCTTTGTTCATTGTATAAGAAAAACAACATAACTGTATAAAATACTAGCGTATAGATACCTGGGTACCTATTTGTTGGTATATGTACAGTAATGTAGTTTTACTTAGACAACGAACAGAGAACCAGGCCAAAGGGACCTATATACGGTGGTGATGATAAACAGTGAACAAATTCGTTGAAAAAATTATCAACTGCGAATTTGTCTTGGATGATAATGTTTTCCCTCGTGTGTTAATCTACCCTAACACCTTCATCCAAGGGCAGTATGTTTCTATTGTTGGACTCTTTTTATTATTATTATTATTATTATCATCATTCATATTATTATTATTATTATTATTATTACAAGGCATTTTTTAAAGCACATTTTACAGAAATACAATTTATGGAACGCCGAAGCTGTCTTATGTGGAACTCTGATATTATTTTATGTTGTTTTATTATTACTTGATGATATTTTGTCTTTACTTAATATGGTTTTAACATTACGTAATGATGTTTTGATATAACTCAATATGGAATAGTCATTAATTAATGATATTTCGATATTACACGATATGGTTTCGTATTGACTTGATATAGTTTTGTCATTACTCAATATGGTTTTGTCATTACTCGATGTGGTTTCACCATTATTTAATGTGGTTGTGTCATTAGTCAATGTGGTTTTAACATTACTTGATGTGAATGTGACTTTACGTTATGTAGTTGTTTCATTACATGATGTGGTTTTGTTATTTCGTAATGATGATTTGCCTATTCTTTATATGGTTTTAACATTACGCAATGATGTTTCAAAATTTGACGATTTTACACTACATGATGTTTTTGTTTCATTATTTGATGTGGTCCTGTCATTCTTTGATGTGGTTATCCCATTACTTGATGAGGTAAAACCACGTGGCCAATTCGGAAAAAAATATGTTCTATTTTTAAACAGATTTCAATATATCGTTTGTTTAATGTGCTTTGGATGGGTATCGCTATCCATTGAGTTAAAGTTCAAATTAAAGTTCGAGTGGTTGTTCAGAGTTATTTGGTATGAAAAAGGGGAACGGCAGACAATAATAAGAAAAAAAGTATTAAAAAGTTTACAGTATTTCGGACATAATTGGGATATCCCCAAACCACTTGGTCCTGTTGTTTTTATCCTAAGTTCTCAAACGGAAGCAGTATTTTTGTAATAAATTTGTAAAATATTCCACGTAAACCTGTGTCTCGCGTGATATTGCTGCTGTAAGTGTAAAAGCGTCATGTTGATCGGCTGTACATTTATCTATACATTTATCGGTAAAAAAAAACTTTAAAAAAATGTTTTTCTGTAGATGCTTTTTCTTGAAATTGAGGAATAACTCCTATACAAGTTTTAAAACACTTCATGGAGGTTTACAAATTTATCATGTCAAAACAGTTTAATTCGGTTTTATTTAACTAAAACAAAACTGTATGGTTTTCAACAATGAGCAAAACCCATACCCTATAGTAAGCTATAAAAGGTCCCGAAATGAAAAATGTAAAAAACTAGAAACCTAACGATCTATAGATAGATAGATAGATAGATACTTTATTCTCTAAAAACTAAATACAAGTTTACAGAGAAACATACAATATAAATACAGATACAATAGTCAAGGTAAACAAATACAGTATGATATTCTAAAAGTACAAAATTATGATGGCATACATGTTTAGTAACATGTATAATGAAAGGTTAAACTCAATAGAAATAAAGAAAATGGAGATGGAGACGCCGACGCCACTATCGACGACGAAATATAGGTTTGTTGTGTCTCACTGCCGCTACATTGATGTCGCAGCCTCGACACAAATCAAAAGACTTGAACTTTATTGTTAACAAATGAACCACTTCAAATGAATTAACACTAAAGTTACAGGAAACGGGGGGAGGGGGGCTCGGACTAAGCGACAAAGCATTAATACTATAAAATATGAATTCTCCGATTTTTTTTTTAGCATAAATGATCATTTGAACTTATACGAATATCAATCTTTTATTTGTAATCAATTGAATTCCCTGATCTACCTCGCACTAATTGAAAAAAAATAAACTTTTGGAATATCTGTTTCACATGTGACGACGGACATGTTCCAGTGGTCGTAACCATAATACCATCATCTTTTCCTTGAATGTAAACAACCAAATAAAACCAAATCACTGGGTTTGTACTTTCTCGAATAACACGACGGGTGCCTTTCTGGAGCATCCGAGATCACCTCGATGGATTTATATTACCCAGTCATACCGATCTATTGAATCAGCCAAATGAAACTGTTTTGTATGTTACCGCAAATGAAAGTTTGGGGCATATTGTTTTACCCCTGTCCGTCCGTCTGTCCGTCCCATTATGGGTATATAGGTATTCCGCATAACTCCTCCTACAGTTTGAATCCTAGGAAGTTTTCTCTTTACTGTCTGTTTGTACATATATTGAAGGTGTGCATGTGGTCAGGGTTTTTATTTTTATTATCTTTTGCTCTTTTGGGAGATAATCGAACTTTTGTTTTGTCAATTTGGGGTATAAGCGGTTAAATGAGTTGAGTCCGATGTAAGGTTAGGATGTAGCGCTCACATACATGTTAAACTCCGCCACGTGCACTTTCTTTATTTACCTGCCCCAAGTCAGGAGCATGAAGTTCAATTGTTGTCGTTGTATAAATGTGTGTTTTATTTTTTTGTAGATTGTTTATTTATAAATAAAACCGTTTGTTTTTTCGTTTGAATTTTTTCACATGGTGCATGATGGCCTTTTGTGGCTGACTATACGGTGTGTTGAAGGCTGTACGGTTGCCTATATATGATTTCTTACATCCACTGCATTTAAACTCTGGTGGACAGTTGTCTCATTGTCAATCACACCACATCTAACTTTATTTCAACTTCTATGTTGCGTTTTGTATTCTGTAACATTGTTTATCTTTTGTACGCATACCCCGGAGCCCTCTTTTCGGAAGCCCGAGCAAAAGTCCTTGTTCCGCGATAGAAAATTTAAATACGAACTCATATAAGATAGCTCGAATTTCAACTCAAAATCTTAATTAATCTAAATAAGACTTAAATTCGAATCATACTCAAACTCTACCTCAAAAGTGACTCAAATTTAATGTAGTAACTAGAACTCTACCTTTAAATGTGACTCAAACTCGAAGTCCAACTCGAAACTCAATGCTAACTAAAACTTTAATTCCAATAATGACTTGAATTCGAAATCGAAGACTAACTCAAAGTTTAACTCAAACAGTAACCCGAACTTTAATTTGAACTCTAATTCGATGGATGGCCACACTCATCCAAGGCACATACAACATGGAAATCTATCTAAAAATAGAACAGGTTTTTCCGAATTGGTCACGTGATTTTACCTCATCAAGTAATGGGATAACCACATCAAAGAATGACAGGACCACATCAAATAATGAAACAAACACATCATGTAGTGTAAAATCGTCAAATTTTGAAACATCATTGCGTAATGTTAAAACCATATAAAGAATAGGCAAATCATCATTACAAAATAACAAAACCACATCATGTAATGAAACAACTACATAACGTTAAGTCACATTCACATCAAGTAATGTTAAAACCACATTGACTAATGACACAACCACATTAAATAATGGCGAAACCACATCGAGTAATGACAAAACCATATTGAGTAATGACAAAACTATATCAAGTCAATACGAAACCATATCGTGTAATCTCGAAATATCATTAAGTAACGATAATTCCATATTGAGTTATATCAAAACATCATAACGTAATGTCAAAACCATATTAAGTAAAGACAAAATATCATCAAGTAATAATAAAACAACATAAAGTAATATCAGAGTTCCACATAAGACAGCTGTGGCGTTCCATATCAGTTACTCTAAGCGCTTTACATGTTACAAAATATACACACATTTGTACATACACGAAACTGCAAAGTAAAAAAATAAATTTATAAGTATACAAAATGAAATCAAATATAAAAATTTAAGACTCTGAAAACTTCACCAAATTTGATAAAAAATGGATTAGAAAAATTATCAATGACTTAGTAAAAATCTAAAAAAATATTATCTAAACTAAATAATATAAATTGAATGCTACTACTTTGTATTCATCTAATATGTTACCAAAAGAAAACGACTCATATTTAAAAGTTATAACCAAATATACAGAAACACAACACATCTATTTATCTATTTCGTTTTCCTTTTCATACGTTTACCAGTAACATGTTTGTCTACACTTATTCTACGGTTGCATGCTGAAAATTATGTAGACGAAAGAAAGAATGGTTGCTGTTCAAAATTTTTACAAACAAAATAGAATTTTTTAACATACGTTTTGTTAGGTAGATTGTTGCATGAAGTTTTATGATTTTAAAAACGGTTATGTCTTTTATTTGAAGTTACTTATTCTGTATTATTTGAAAATAAACTATCATTTTATATTTAGTCGCATGATGAGTGTTTTATATGTACATACACATGTAGGAAATGAAAATAACACTTTATCAATGTCGTTCGTTCCGAAGGGATTTTCTAGATTTTCCTTCACCAGGTAGGCCCAAATCTTGACCATTTGAAAACCACGAATGTAAAGCAAAGGATGATAAGCGAGTGCTTAATGGTATTGTACAGTAGTTTTAGTCCATGCAACTTTTCTTTCTACTTTTTAAAATGTGCAAAGTTTAAAATATTTGACTTCTCAATAAATACGTTACATGAAAAATTATATTATGTTTTATGCGGCATGTATAATTTATTTTGTCAGAAAAAAATTGTCAAAGATATTAGCTTAGTATTATTAAAAAAATTAATTTTTGCTGTTGTTGGATTTTAAATGTTATTACAATTTTCTGATCATTTGATTTCTATCATCAGTTATGGTATTAGAATAACGATACAATCTTTTTTTAATGACATTACCATTTTGTGATGTCATAAATGACATTTGAATTTTTATATGTCTCCAATGATTTATGTTTTAACACAATCAATATTGAAATACAATACTTTGCTGATTATTAATTATCAAATGCATCTAATTCGGTATAAGTGTATTACTTTGAAAAATAGAAAAAATCACCGTAACATTGCCTAAACAGCAGGACAAATCATGGTTCGTATAACGAATATTTTGTTTCTATGTGTTTTGAAATTCACATATTCGTTTGTTTTGAGAGATGAGTCAAACTGTACGACCATTGAAGAACTGGATACATCTGAATGGAAAAGGTTTAGAATCACGTCAATTAGTGGGCCATTTCCTAGCATGTTTCGAGTGATTGATTATGACGATTATTCGTCATTCGTTCTTGAATTAGTACAACCGAAGTGTGTAAAATTACTGTGGAATTATGTGAAGACTGGCAAGCAATTTCACGAAATAACAAAAACAAAAATGGTTAAAATGCTGAAGTCACCAACTTGTGAAAACAGTACACTGATTTGTCCTTTAATTCCAAACAATTTAAGATTTGAAAATAAGGCTATTCATGAATTAAGATTGGAACTACTTAGTTATTCAAATATATATTTCATAGATTCAAAATGTATGGCGTCGTTTTCAAATCTCTATGACATCGAACCATTGTTGACACAATCTCAGTTGAACGCATTTCTTATGGAGTATTCTAACTGTCAACGATTTTTAAGACTCACGAATGAAAACAACTTTCAATTTACATCACATGGTCATGTCAGTGAGTTTGGAAACGGTTCATTGTACATGTTACATGCTTATGATAAAGTCGATGCTAAAATCTTAAATGTCAAGTTCTCTGCCCAGGTTTGCACAAATGAGTTCTTGAGTCACATAGGTAAACTAACTAACCATACAATCTTACTAAGCGTTTCAAAAATAAGCGAACTATTAAAGGTGTAATACCACCAAATCATAGTACGTCACATCCGGTTGCATACGAAAATAGGTCGAAAAAAAATATTCCCTTGAATTTGACAGTTGTAGGTAATTGATCCTACATTTCATTGCAGTAAAACATTTCTGAGTCATAAACATATATCTTGGGTATTTCAAAGCACCATTATTTCTTTATTTGGGGTTTCTATAGAATATTTTGGAAACTTGAGGTTACATGGTTACTAAAGCTTGTACACAGGTTAAAAAAGGGGGAAAATTTGATTGGTTAACTTCCAGTGATGGTTATTTTCTTATATGCAATGAAATGTTATGTGAAATTTTTTCTATAGTACTGGACAGGATAAAACTTTACTCATGCCAAGTATTTCTTTATTTGAAACAAAGATAAATTCTGCACAATTTTTTGAAAAGTGCAAATTTAACAAAGACTAATAGGGGAAAATCAATGGTGGTATTACACCTAATATGGAAAGCTGTAAATGCACCTTTGACCTTGTGAGTACTCTCATGTGTTAAAATTTCTTGCTATTTAAGTGAAATATTACAAATAATGAAATATTCTGAGTGGATTGAGTCTCCAAAATACATTTTATGAGAAAATTTCCTTGAAATAGGACTTAACCATGAATATTAGTTGACAGAACAAGCCATACTTAGAGTCTTGGGGAGCTTTTTCTCCTTATTTCTTATATTCTGCTATACTAGAAATTTTTTCCTAAGAAATACTTTAATAAATATATAGTTTTAAGTAAATGAAATTATTTTTAAAGCAGTAACAACAAATTATTCACCAAAAGAGAAGTTTTTTATGTCCCTCTCTGGAACGCGGCGTAAATTTAAGTTTTAGGCAAGGACTTATTGAAACCTCCTTGGAGACAGTAAACTTTTATACGGATAGTTCAAGCAGCTT
Source organism: Mytilus californianus (assembly GCF_021869535.1). NCBI lineage: Eukaryota > Metazoa > Mollusca > Bivalvia > Mytilida > Mytilidae > Mytilus > Mytilus californianus. Next base: position 48,432,377 of record NW_026262679.1, on the reverse strand, counting down.
GAATACTTCAATTAATCATTTATAATAACATTCCTATCATAAATGAGTGAAAGTTACCCCAAAATTTTTATTTATTGGCCTAAAAAGTAGAAATTTTGAGGAAATGAGAGGTATAAATGGACCAAAAGAGACTTTATAAGGAAGAATAAGAGGTCCATTAGTAGTATTTATCATCCTAAAGTCATCTTTTGTATCATATTCAACTGTTTGTAGGCAGATGAGATAAATATTTGATCATTTATTGGTCCACACTATATTCTATCATGATGCGGCTTGGTTTGAATTTTTCGAAGAAATTTTGCTCGAATCGCTGTAGATGTCGTCTTACATTATACTAGATTTTTCTCCAACTATTGAACTGATTATGACAAAACTTGACAGGAATGCTTGAAATAACCAGTATTACAAAGGAAAAAAGTCACATTCAGTTTATTCAACAAAAAAGTCTTCTTTAGGTGTAATACCACCAAATCATAGTACGTCACATCCGGTTGCATACGAAAATAGGTCGAAAAAAAATATTCCCTTGAATTTGACAGTTGTAGGTAATTGATCCTACATTTCATTGCAGTAAAACATTTCTGAGTCATAAACATATATCTTGGGTATTTCAAAGCACCATTATTTCTTTATTTGGGGTTTCTATAGAATATTTTGGAAACTTGAGGTTACATGGTTACTAAAGCTTGTACACAGGTTAAAAAAGGGGGAAAATTTGATTGGTTAACTTCCAGTGATGGTTATTTTCTTATATGCAATGAAATGTTATGTGAAATTTTTTCTATAGTACTGGACAGGATAAAACTTTACTCATGCCAAGTATTTCTTTATTTGAAACAAAGATAAATTCTGCACAATTTTTTGAAAAGTGCAAATTTAACAAAGACTAATAGGGGAAAATCAATGGTGGTATTACACCTAAATGGTATTAACTGTACAGCAAGGTTAGATTTTGAATGTTATAATGAATGGTCTTATATGCCAAAGAAAGAAATAGTATATGCTGAATGTGCTATAGCTGTGGAAATCTTATTGGTAAACACCTTAGTAGTTGTCATATTCCTGAAAAAAGAAAATATGTCACCAATTACAGTTTGGTTGTCCGGGTTGGCTTTGTCCGATCTTTTAACTTCAATCTCAACAGTTTCACTGCATGTATTAGGACTTTATAAGCCCGTGCAACATCCTGCTGGAGTTTTAATGTGGTATTGGTGGTATCCGTCATGTGTGACATACACTATTATTAGGACAAACTCATTTGCATTTAATTTGATGTCAGTACTTTTCACGACAGTACTTTCCTTGCACAAGGCTGTGTCAATTTCATTTCCATTTTGGACAAAACGTTCTATTAATATAAAGTTTTCTGTTGTATCATCTGCTGTAATAGCCGTCTCATCAATTGTCATATTCTGTCCTACTTTGGTGGACAAATGCAGTATCTTGCATGAACTCAATGGAATGTGTTGTTCTGAAGAATTACCACGTGACATCCAACTAGCCACCTCTCAGTTGATGTACCTAGTAAACCTGACCTTAATGGCATTAGTAGTTTTCTGTACAACTTTCATAAGCTGCAAACTGACTTGTTTCAAGAAAATTGTTGCTACATCAGAATCATTGGCCATTCGTAAAAAGAATAAGAGATCAGCTATAGTTATTTTAATAATCTGTATCGTATTTCTAATTCATTCAAACGATCCTTTATGAACAGTTTGCTATGTTTCCAGACTTTGCAAACTCTAACGAATGGTTCAGTATAATAGTAAATTTCAAAGACATTGGTTTACTAATAGGATATGCTTTGAATTTCATAGTTTACATATTACTAAGTGATAGATTAAGAACAATAATTTCTAAAGGTTGTTTGTAATATTTTCAAATAAAACATATACTCTCATCAAAATCACAAGACTCTTGTATTCCTAAATGTTATAACAATTGATTACGCAACCAGTGTCTGAGCAGGAAGTTGATGAACCAGGGTTGTGTCAAAGAACGTCTTGTACCTTTTCTTAAAAAGTTCATCGGAAGATACCAAGACCTTGTTGTAAAATTATTCCGTATCAACGTCACAAATAATACATGATGGTCTTGAAGTATAGATTCTAGGAATAACATAAACGGTATCAATTTTTCTGAACCACTGACGTTGTTAATCATCTTAATTACGTGTTATAGTATTCTTTTTATTTGTCTTTGTATATTTTTAACCTTAACTGTTTAGTCCATTTTTTGTAATATCCTTTTGGCGTGGCTCGGTATTTATACATCCCACCATTGTGTTATTGTGCTATGATCATTTTTTGTGTTCTTGTCTTTCATTTTTGCTTATGTGCTTTGTCTATAGAGTGTCTAAATGCCATTTTGTTTTATCATTGTTCACATAGTTGTTTGTTTTATAGTGATTAAGATTATAACACAATGTTGACTGCTGTACTCCAATTTTTGACATTTTTATCTTTTATGTCTGTTTGTTTTGCTCACACCTTGTTGTCAATATAATTGACTTTGCCATTTGATAAAGGACTTTCCGCTTTGAATGTCGATTGGAGTTCGGTATTTTTGTTATTTTACTTTTTATAAATTATTTTAATGAGTTAAATGTTCAGATGATTTTAACTAAGGCCAACCATCAACAAAACTCCATGGAAAACAAAAAAGTGTAAAGCTAAAAAAATACAAGCGTATAATTTTCATGGCATGTTCCAATAGGAATAGTCTTGTTTGATTTAACACGACATTGATTGATTGTTGACCATAGTTAGACATATATCTTACACATTAACTCATACAGACATATGCTTTGTACAAAAGCCAGGCCGTTAGTTTTCTAATTTGATTTGATTTACATTTGTCATCTCGAGGCCTTTTAAACTTACTATGCGGTATGAGTTTTGCTCATTGTTGAAGGCTGTACGGTGACATATAGTTGTTAGATATAACGTCATTTGGTCTCTGGCGGAGAGTTGTCTCATTGGCAATCATACCACATTTTCTTATTTTTATATCTAAATGAAAAACTAGTATACTATACCCACTAAGTCCAATGCAAACAGACAAATGAAACCAAAACAGTCACAATCGTAAACAATCCAAATTGATCTGTTAACCATGAAATCTCTATAGAATTGAACATATATTTAGCTAAACTAAATTTTCAATTCTAAAAAATCTGTTTTAACTTGTGTACACACTTCACTAAACTGCATTAACTGTATCAAAAAGTAAAAAAAAAAAAAAAAAAAACGGAACTTCAAGGAAAATTCAAAACAGAAAGTCCTTTATGAAATGGCAAAATTAAAAGCTCAAACACATCAATCGAATGGAAAACAACTGTCATATTCCTGACTTCAAACAGCATTTAACTGTACAAGACACATTGTAAGTGATTTTAACCATACGTTAACACAATTTAATCTGTACTTTACCATCACTAATAAAAGTAACAGTAGTATACCGCTGTTCAAACGACATAAATCGATTAAGAGAAAACAAATCCGGGTTACAAACTAAAACCGAGGGAAACACATAAACTATAAGAGGAAAACAACGGAACAACAGAAATACTGAACTGCAACAAAAACAAACGCCAATATACACAGACACGGACTTTTTGATAACAACTGCCATATTCTTGACTTGTTACAGGACATTTTAAGAAAAAAATGGTGGGTTGATCCTGGTTTTATGCTTGGCCAAACCTCCCGCTTATATGGCAATGTTAAAAAATATCGCTAAAATGGCAACAAATAACGGAGTGTCTTTTTTAATCTTCCCTCCTCATAACTCTGTTGGAGCAGTTTCTGCGTAAGCACCACACTCCTGTATATGATGTCCGTATAGTGTGAACATACACGAGCATAACGTATCAATTGAGATATGTAAAAACCATACGACGGAGCAGAGGGTATGTTACTGCTGAGAAATGGGAAATTAATAATTAGGATGTTGAAATCATCCCGTTAGTCATGGATTTTAGTGTGAAGACGCTCATCTATGTCAATATTGAGGAAAAGATCAAATTTAGAAGCAGTCCTTCTAGTATCAGTAGTATCATTAATTTCAACTTCACTGGGATATATGAGATGCAAGTACTGACTGAAATATTGGTTATTCAGTGATAGGACATCATCAATATATCTGAGAGTAAAATTAAAGAATTTCGCAAGGTACTTTTTCTTTTTGTCTTTTAGAAGGATTCGAATGAATTCTGCTTCATACGAGTACAAAAATAAATCGACCAGAAGGGCTGCACAATTAGTACCTATTGGAATACCGACTGTCTGTTGAAATACCAATCCTCGAAACTCAACAAATATATTGTCGATTAAAAAGTCCATACAGTTTAAACTTCGAGTCTGATCTTAATGTAAAAGTTAAACTTGGTAAAATACAGTTAAAACTGTAAAAAAATAACGTGTTGAATACAAGCCTGGCTGGACCACAAGTTTGGAAGTACATGTGTACAATTTTTTTCTGATATTGATTTTTGTGTTTTTCCTTTTGTAGTTCTAAAGACTGAGATGAAAACGGATCGGGTTCAGGTCTCGGAAAATTAATTTAGGTATTTGTCATGCTCCTGTCCCTTTTAAGAAACATCTCTGTTCTTGCAATTTCACATATCTTTCTGTTTGTATCATTTTTTAATTTTGTGTTGATGGCAGATTTTTGATACTCTGGGCGATTTAGAGCTTCACATGTAAAAAGGTCTGTCTATTTTTGAATATCATAGGTTGCATTTTTGCGTCGTTGGAATGCTGTCTCATTGACTCGTTACCGACGTCTCTTTTTCATTCTTTTCGGTTAAGTTTGAAAAAAATACCTACACGGAATATAAATAAGAAAAGACAATAACTAAGGAAACAAAAAGACAAACTTAAAATATAGTGAAGAATACACAACAAAAAAAAAAATAACATGAACGACAAACAAAATGACACTAAAACCAACCACTTTACAGAATCTTAAGATTTTATATACAAGTAAGAAATCCACCAAAAAACGGGGGTGAGTCTAATGCGTTCAGAATTTTTTTCAGGTTGTTGCACCACTTGTGCTTCGCGAATGAATGGTTGATGATAATTCATAGACGAAGAGAGGTGGAAAGAATTGTTGCTGACATATGGAACATTTATTCTATAAATACAAACCAAGTCATGATGTTGGCAGTAAAATAAAGTTCTTCTTATAACCCTTAAGAGGACGTTCCCAGTCACTGGCATTTGTCTGTAGACAGCAGAATGTCAAATTACTCTTTGCTTTAAACGTTAGATATAAATGTTGAGTTCAAACAATTGAAATACTCAAGTATTTCGTGTTCAAACATAGAGCGACGGACGTTTAGAAAAAGATTGCTGTTATCATGTGCCCTGTGTTAAGAGGTATCCTTTATTTCTCTGGACCCGACAATTTTTTTAAACACACAAAAAAAATAGATTACGTGAACACTATTAATGCGTTGTTTCTACAGGTAAAGTGTTAAATATTTATCGTTTCGTATCATAACTTTAATACCGATGAAATGCATTTGTTGAATAAGAATATAACAAAAGATAGAAGTTTGTTTATCACTCTTTACCTGATTTTGATACTGATAAAATTGAGAATGGAAATCGGGAATGTGTCAAAGAGACAACAACCCGACCAAAGACCAGAAAACAGATGAAGGTCACCAATGTGTCTTCAACACAGCGAGAAAATCCCGCATTCGGAGGCGGGCCTCAGCTGAATATAGAAAAAAACAAACAAACAGCAATACGCACAGTAAAACTCAGTTTAAAAGAAGTCTAAGTCCGAATAGGTAACAAAAGAAACTAAGAAAAATGACAAGGATACCTTAATTAACAAAGGACTACCAGCAGTTACTGACATGCCAGCTCCAGACATAATTTAAACTGATTGAAAAATAATGTCTTCATCATATGAAAATCAAGCACAATCCCTCCCGTTAGGGGTTTAGTATCATACCGTCATAAAACATATGAGAAGAACATAACCCGTATTATGCCAACAACTGGTTTTAGAATAAATGTGTTTATTTCCGATGCAAGGATCCTATGAGGGAATCAATATTAATACCAAAATATGCCATCTTTAATGACCTGACAACAGTATCGTAACTATATACCTTCTGAATAAGTCTGTTTAAATTTTTGTTTAGCTTTTGAGGTGAATGTCGACATTTTTGTGCTTTGCATAGAATATAACCATAAAAGATTGGATGTGAAATACCTGAACGTATAAGATGTTTGCATATTGATTTATATTTACGAATGATGTCCTTGTACCGATGATAAAATTTTGTAAATGTTTTGACTAGTTTGTGATGTCGGAAACCCTGGTGTAATAAATTTTCAGTAATACAGAGGTTTCTTTCGTTTAAATGAAATACGTTGGTACATACACGAGCTTATCGAACAAGTTGCTTCCCGTTAAAGATATAGATATCAAGATCCAGGAAAGGGCAGTGTTCATTGTTAGTATTAGAAGTGGGACATTTAAAGACGTATCGTATCCGTATCTGATACGTTGACGTATCTGAACGTATCTATGGGTTATTGTTTAAATGATCATTTACGTGTTTAAATAGTACATGTATATGTGTTTTTTCTATGTTAGATATCTTTCGGTCATTAATACACTCTTTTTATGACATGATAGTTTTTAATTTATGAATAATCGTATATATCTAAACAAAAGATATTTAAACCGTCATCATTTTCAGGCGTGAATTTTAATAATAATGCAAATGTAGTTAATGATCGAGTCAAAATCGTGGTAGAGATTTCGAGAATAGGGAAAAGCGGGGAAATATAAGGAAAGGGTGATGCAGATTTTTTCGGTCTCTTTCAGTTTAAATATTTGGGAAAAAAAGTATTGCCTGCCAATTTACAAATTTATTATTATTGGTATAAGTAATAAATCCGACACAATCCTCATTTACAAGCAATAAAGTATGTGTATAAATATTGTTCACGTACGGTTTATAACCGCTTCTGTAGTCCTGTGTAGTACGAAATGTATAAGATGAAATAATAGCAAAACAGCGAAGATAACGAATAAAAGAGATCTGTCATTTCGTACATATACCAATAGGAAATTGATTCAAAGAAATATTATCTATGTTTTATTGTATTTTATAGAAAATAGTGATTTTGTAGCAAATAAAGCAAAGATTTTTGCAGAAAACCTACAGACTTCAATACAGAGATTTTCGTTATAAAATTATAAACGTAGATTACTTACTTGTTTGTCCATGATGTGCTAGCGTTTGTTTTTAACAAAAAATCATAAACAACCTTTATATTCCAAAACTCATCGTGCTGAGTCACTAAAGTCGAGCGCACCCTACAGGAGGTGTACTTGAATTGGTCCATACTTTTATTTGTTTTAACCAATATCTTTATTGATAAACTTGTTTAAAGAAAACCATTGCTAGCACGATATGTAATAATCCTCTATATAACACGCACCGAATTGTCAAATATAAGAGCCTGAGGACAAGGTGAAAGGCTGTGGATTTCTATAAAATGTCCATATGTTTAGCATTGAAACAACCAAGGGTACACAATCCTTAACTTTATTTATTTTGTAATTGAACTTCACGCCTGGGTAGTTCTAATGATTCAAATATCGAGTGCTAAAATTTATACAAGTATACAGATTGACACGAAAATCACGTGATTGTTAAATGTGTGTAAATGTTAGCTTCTGGTGTCGTCCATGTAATGTTTTTATAATTGTATTATAGGTACTGTAAATATATATCGTAGATACATCACTTTAAGGGCAATAAATGTGATTAAGACAGAATTTTGACATACAAGAAGCAAGTATGTAAATATAATACATGCAGATACGTCAACGTATCAGATACGGATACGATACGTCTTTAAATGTCCCACTTCTATTAGTTTTATTTAAAGTCGATTCAGAAAGATAAATATTTTTAGTGTACAAACTGAAGTCGTCATTATTGAGAGCCAATATATCATCCAAATATCTAAAAATGTTATTAAATTTTTGTATCAGATGTTGTTTCGATGGGTCTATGCTAATTTTAGTCATCAATTGTTAATTGTAAAATTTTAAGTTTTGTGTCTTATAGTTCACAAAATTTCTCCGCAACATGCCCATATACATAAAAAGGTATTATAAACAATACCGATCTTCAAGGTAAATTTATAAAGGGGGAACAATTACAACCGGACAAAATCAAACGATCGACTATATCAACCAACAGAACGAATGGAAAACCACTGTCGTATTCCTGACTTGGTACAGGAAAATGACTTTTATAGCTAGCTTAAACTCCCACTTGCATAACAGTTATTCATAGTTCCGTTGTATTGACAAAATTGCGTGAGCAACCCAAACAGACATAATTAGTTTACATGACAGTAAATGGGAACCAGCAACCAAAACTGTTTAAACATACATCAAAGACATACAACACAACAGACTTAAAAATTCAATTTAATTCAATATTGCGAAGAGTTACATTATGATACAGCTGCGGTCTTGTTATGTTTTTGTTCGAACACAGCAAAGATTACCAACTTATATTGTTGGGTCTAAAAACCATTATACTTTTAAAAACAAGAAAAAATTATTTTAGTTCCAAAATCAAGCGCTTTGGATAGACTTAATTTATAAAGTATTAATTTTCTATTAATGTAGATAAATCTTACTAAGCGCTTCGAAAATCACAAAAATACTGAACTCCGAGGAAAATTCAAAAAGGAAAGTCCCCAATCAAATGGCAAAATCAAAAGATCAAACACATCAAACGAATGGATAACAACTGTCATATTCTTGACTTGGTACGTATCAAATATATAAAGCATATCTATTACTCTTTGTTTTGTTTATTTTCTATTTTATGAATTACATCAGATATCAGTATTAGTATATAAAAATATTTACAATGAATTGGGGACTTTGAAACATCGAAGTTTGAATAAGAAACTTTATACCCATACTATTAAAAAATACCATATCATCGTTCAAGACCGTGAGCTTATAAACGTTCTTAAAAAACATCAAAATATGGTCCAGCATCGAAAATAAATTGGACCTATTTAAAATACGGTTTGAGCATGAAAAATCAAATAAAAAAGAAATCCTTTTATTCCCATTTCAATAAATGTACGATTATTGTAGATATTTCCCCATCACGTTTAAAAATAATTGACTTATTTCTAAAGGCTTGATAATACTTCCACTCCTTGGATTAGTAATACACTTCATAGGCACTCTAAATGACCAACAAAGCAGCCAACTGTGTTGTAGCGATATGATGAAAATACTACACAAACGTACTGATGAATGGAATAACAATTGTTTTATATTCAAGTCTGTATGTTCTATGAATAGTTAATTAATAAACAATTTTACCGTTACATTAGCTCAAGGACTCCACAGAAATTGTATAGGGCCATACTATGTATTGCCTACTAACGTCTTTCGTTTCATCTCGCCTTCCAGCAAGTGTTACCTTCAGAAAAATCTTTCTATCCCTTCATTTTGTTGATTTCTAACTACATATACGAAAATAACATTTTTTTTTAAAGTTAAAAATCGTTTTGAATATTTTAAATTCATTGCGTGCTATAAACTGAAGTGTACAGATTTGGCTATATTTTAGGTCCTTTTTGATTTGATACGACTTGCGTTAGCATTTATTTTTGGATTTCAAATATGTTGATCTTGAGCATTACTGAAGAAACATTTCCGCATTTTGTGTTATTTTACTTCTTTTAACAGGTATGGATTGACGACTGCACGCTCCACTACCGCACAAACTTATTAAACAGAACATTTCTTATCTGATTAAATGGTTTTTCAAAAATTTGATTGAAATATATCTGCTTTTAGCTCCTTCTGTAATTGAAAAGATGGAAACTCACCGTTTCTGTCACTAAATTGAAATTATAAAATATTCGCTCATTATACAGCAGACAAAAATTTAACGCTGGGGCGATGAAACTGACGGTCCTGTATCTTGACGATACTTTTATACGAGCAGTGGACAATGCCATGTGTTTCTTTTATACAAAAAAATCCGTTGGTATACGGTTAGCTTTTTAAGTTATTGGAGAACAAGGTCTATAAGTTAATGTTATACTTTAGGGCTTTGAACTAGGTATCAGTTAATTAAGTAATCTTTAATACATGTAAGTCCTTTGAATGTTTTGTCGTTAGTTAGTTGTTTTGTGCTTAGAACTGTTTTGATGAGTTAAAATAAAATTAAGAAGATGTGAAATTTTTCCAAATGAGACAACTCTGAACAAAAGACCAAATGACGTAAAAGATAGCTACTATAGGTCACAGTACATTCTCAAACAGTTAGCAAAACTCATATCGCATAATAAGCTATAAAAGGCAGCAAATTGACAAATGTAAAACAATTAAAACGAGAAAACTAACGGTCTGTTTCAACCGGTTTTTACAGTCTGTCGTACAATAAAGCACCTCTGCCCAAAGTTAGGAGGAGGAATGAGTAGTATAATCCCATAATATTTTGTATGTGCCTGTCCCAAGTCAAGAGCCTGTAGTACAATGGTTGTCGTTAGTTGCAGCCTGTCATTTTTGCTTTTCTGTTAATTCTATGAGCCCGAGTTAGGATTTTAGTTTTATATTTTTCTCATTTTGCTGTCCTGGGGTCTTTTAGTTACTAAATGTTATTGTTTTTTCTTAAAAAGACCCTACGGCGACCTTAAGTTGTTGACATTGCTTTATTTTAGTAGTGGATAGTTGTTTGAGGTGTAATACTACCAAATCTTAGTACATCACATCCGGTTTCATTCGAAAAATGGGTCGAACAAAATATTCCCTTGAATTTGACAGTTGTAGGAAATTAACCCTGCATTTCATTGCAGAAAATCATTTCTGAGTCATAAACATATATATTGGGTCTGTCAAAGCACCATCCTTTTATTTGGTGTTCCTATATTGAGATGACATAGTTACTAAAGCTTGTAAACAGGAAAAAAGGAATGAAAATGTTATTGGTTTACTTCCTGTGATGGTTATTATCTTATATGCAATGAAATGCTGTGTGAAATTTTCCCTGCAGTACTAAACAGGATAAAACAGTATTTGATCTTGTATAACAACTTCCTGTTATAATGAAATACTACGTATCAAAAGAAAAAGCCTGAAAGGACATTTCCCTTCCTGGAAGTGTACGGATAATCGACATAACGTATACATTAATGAAGTATCCAACTCATCAGACATGCACGTTATGAGCGATGTTTGAATTATTTTAGATGATATTTTCCTGGTACACGAGGGATAACCAAATTTTAACCATGTTTCATCGCCCCAACGATAATTGTATATAATGTCGATATTCAGGACGTTACTGTTGTGTATCTGCAGCGTTGTCCGCATTCATTAAGTTAGAATTATATGCAACATAGTTCATTGCTTGAAAATGCTAAATATATTTGTGAGAGCTTTAGATACAGTAAAAAAGGCAAAGCTTGTAGAACTTTTCGTAATTTTTGTTCGATCAATTTTATATTGAATTGATAATTGCTTAGTGAAAGACCGGGAAAAGGGTATTATATAAACTGTGATGTAAACCAAGGTAAAAAATGAAATATGACCATTCGCTCATGATGGGAACAGGATACCATGCGATGTTTTTATGCTCTAAGAACATTTTCATAAATTACACATGGACATGTATATGTATATGAAAAGATCGACCGTATGATAATTAAGAGACTCATAGAACCCGATTCGCTCAGTTGTCCAATATGTTGCATTGGATATTTAATTTCACCTTCATTGCAATAGATACTGTTTTATCATACCCAGCTGATTTTTTTGCTGTTTTCTGTCTATCTATTTATGTTGTCAAGAAAATATTCAAAAATATAAAAGAAGAGAGAACATTTCATTTTAGGGTAAATTAGTAAATTGAGGATTTTGGGTGTGTTGTTTTACGTAAATCTAATCCTGCTGCTATTTTGTCTGTTAAGAGTTTCTTTCAATGTATATTAGTTTTCAAGTAAATTGCCAAACACCAATTTAGGTAAAAATCATCATAGAAAGACAACAAGCATCATAAAGGATCTATAAACAATTTTCTTTTATGTTCTTTACTTGTAGATCATATCTTGATGAACATTTCGGTGTCTACATCTTCCCTCCATCTATTCTGATTACTTAGATAAAAGCAAAAACAAGAATAAGAATCTTCATGTTAGGGCAAAAACCCTTATTAAGAATTGATTGAAAATTTTGGTTATATAGACTTTTTTGTAGATTTCATTTGCTGATCATTTTTACAGTGTACACATTTATCTATATATGTGACTTATAGTTTTTAAAATAATAGGCAAACATGCTAAATATAAGAATAGGTTTATTCGAAGGATAAATACATTGGCATAGATTTAAATGAATTCAGACGGATCTTTGAAACGGCGTTTGGTCATATACGACTCATAACAATAAATAACAAGTGAATTTTGTGCCCATAGGAATACCTGCATTTGTCGATATACTTTATTGCCGAAACGCTCATAGATGTTGTACAAGAACTTTATCTATATTACCACAGTTCCAAGTATCTCTGTAATATTTACCTTTTTCATTATGAAAGAAGGCTTTATATAATTTGCTTAATATATTTGCAATCTAATTTTTAAAGCACCACCTTATTTTAAGAAAATTTCTACTCTTTGTTTAGTGTAGAGAGTCGAACAGTTATAATTGTCAAAAGACTTGAAAGAACCACCAAAAGCATGTAATTTATTTAAAACTTCCAGAGGTTCTTTACACTTCAATGATAATTATTTCCATTATTTTCTTATGCTTTATTACAAAGTTAAAGTGATATAAAATGGTCATTATAATGTTAAGGAGAATATTGGAACGATGCATGCACATATAATAACCTTCATATTTTGTGTGCGTATTTACCTTGATAAACAATCAACACAGAAACATGGAGCACATGAACAATAAGTAGTGAGAGGATGTATGCAATGTAAATTTGTTTTCTTATTTTTCATGCGTTCTCATTTGTTGATTACATTTTGTCATAACAGTTGTTAAATGAATTGGTGTTTTCTCAGAATCGGTCAATACTATCTCCTTTCCATGTATGTTTACATTTTATTTCATACGGAAAAAGCTGTCGGCGAATTAGAGATGTGGCACTGATATGTTTGTCTACAATTTGACTATTTGTGGATAGCACGGCTTTGAATGAAGAAGAATTTATAAATTTATTCTTAAAAATAAAAATAGCACATTATAAATTGTGTGCATCAATTAAATAAGGAGATGTGGTATGAGTGCCAATGAGACAACTCTCCATCCAAGTCACAATTTGTAAAAGTAAACCATTATAGGTCAAAGTACGGCCTTCAACACGGAGCCTTGGCTCACAAACCAATTTTCTGGATTAACCTTCATCAGCAATGGTCAAATCAAATATTTAAAAAAACTCATCAGAGATACCAGTCCAGTCTTAAAATTTTGTACACTAGACGTGCATTTTGTCTACATAAGACTCATCAGTGACGCTCGAAACAAAACAGTTGGAAGGCTTATCAAATACGAAGTTGAGGAGCATGAAAACCCGAGATCCGGGGATGTATACATACGTAGAAAAACTACCAAAAGGGACAAAAAAAAGATCAGTTCACCTAATGGCAACTTTGCCTCTATGAGTTTTTACTTTGATTTTTTCATATTTTTCTTTATTTTTTTAAACGGGAAGTTTTAGAATAGCATGCAATAAATCATATTTCAATATCACATGATATTTTCATTTATACCTAGGTGTTATGCTGTCTGTAGTCTTTTTAATGCAAGACAGTTTGCATCGGGATTACTTATTTTGTTTATGCAATTGTCCTGGTTGCTTCTATACCGTTTCGAGGGATCGCAATTGATTAGTCATTTTCTGGACTTGCACAGAAATGTTTGTGGATATCTACGTGCATTTCTGTTGAGGCATTGCAACCTTTCACACAATTGTGAAAACTGCTAAATTTAGAAGGTGGATTTTTCTAGATATTAGACAATTGTTTGCATATAACCCTAATGTTCTATTTATAGCTGCATTGTTTAATTGGCAGAGAAAAAAGCACAAAATTTATACCGGATACTTCCCACATGACCCATAGGGCGGAGGGCGCTAAAAGATATGATGTAGTCATAAGGTTCATTTAACTCTTGCAAACTTAGTTAACATGTCATTGAATAATTGTTCATTTTGTCAATTTGTTTTTACGGAATGATTTACTGATGCTTTGAGAACTTTCATAGTGATTTGACACATTTATTGAGTTATATAGCATTATCACAAAGTACCCATAAATATTTTTAGATTTTAATAATACTAATACATAGGACAGTATATCAATAGTGAAATGCACATACAAATCCACTAGAAATGACAATGTTTTCGGTAAAACTAGTAAATCAAAGCAAATTTATAAGAACATATTTGTGAACAAATGATAAATTATCAGCAAAACGATTTAACAATTTTTTTTAAACAATTTGATGTATAAGATGTTCGATAAGTGACCTTATATCAAAAGCGATGAATCTTTTCTGCATTGTAATTGATTTTATTGATACTTTTCCCCTGGACATCTCAGTACTAGCTCCTTATAAATACGGATAATTGGCGAGTCAAATTGACATATTAAGCAAGTTAAAAAAAATGAGGTCGGTACTTGAAGGAATTTATCTCATACTATCGAATATCGATGGACGAAAATGTATGGAGGATTATTGTATAACATATTTTTCTTAAATTATTTACTACATATTAGTTTGATCATCAAGATTTGATTTGATTTGTAATTACAATTAAGCTGCACATAGATGATATGAATTCGATTACTGCATGATTTTATCTTGGAACAAATATATCAAATTTTGTCATGTGCTTGTATCGAAGTCTCGAATTCATTAATCCTGTAGAGGAACGATTAGCTGGATGGTCTAACTGTTTCCTAACATCATTTAATAAGTTTTTTTTAATGTTGCAAAAATCCAGTGCATATCCAAGTTTGATAAATGCTCTGAAATTTCTTAGACTAATGCAGTCGCTTTCAATTACATCGTAATTAATTATAATGATTTTACTTTCCAAATTCGGTTTGTAAATATTCCATATAATTTTTCATTCGTTTTCACCATAAGTGGAATGAATATAATTCTGACTCTACAAAATTATCCAAGACGAACATTTCCAAATAGAAGATCTCATTTCCTCCTCGCGTATACCACCAAACGAATAATCTCAGGTACAATTATGTGAACAAGTATTATTGCACATCAAAAGATGCAGAAGTTCATTTGTTTCATTCGTCTGAAAGTCGATAACTACATATTGGCGTAATTCAAGAGGATTTGAACATGGAATTCGGTAGAAACCTACTGAAGCAGGATGATAGTCAAATCCTTTCAGCAAATAAGTTAAATACTCGTTCCAAAGATTACAATCACAAGTCCAATTATTGTTTCCTAAAAACGCTATTTACGAATAAGAAAATTGTTTAACAGTATATTCACCTGCAAATCCGACGATTGAAAGATTGGGAAAGTAGATGAATTCGTTATTTGAAAAATCAATGCTACCACCACCAGTACGATCACCGATATTATATCCGTCCCAGCCCTTTTCATTTGTAATTTTTGACAGTTTGTTGTTAGATAGATCAGTTCTATTATAAAAACCATCTGATACAATGTTTGAGACATCTATAACTTTTAAATAGTTGAAACTAAGATTAATATATAACAGACTGATATTTGTTGGATGACCAAGTGATCCTTGATCGAGATGGTTTATTTGGTCAATTGAAAAATCAACATGACGCAAAAATGCTAAATTGGTAAACAAATCGTTTGTTATCGTTTTCATTTTGTTTCCTTTCAATATTAAGGTATCAAGTTTAAATAAACAATGGATACCCATTAGTGAGTCTATATAGTTTTTAGCGAAACCAATCTCGACAATATCCGGAAAATCACAAATATTGTCAGGAGAGGTATCCCCCTTGATGACTAACTTTATAAAACATCCCTTTTCTATCAAGAAGTACGTCGGCTGTTCCAAAACTAGACGTATATTCTATATGTAATTTCACTACCAACTCCGGTTCTAAATCCCATACAGTTTGATCTTCATAACAGACCAGGCGGACACACAACATCGAATGATCTTATCTTTATCGTAGTAGACTGTGTTTATAGAACACTCTCCAGATTGGCAGCATTGATTACAAAAAAAGGATTTTTTTTTAATTGATTCGTCTGTAACCTTGAACCAACCTGCACAGTGAACTCTCTTCAAAATAATGAACAGGTACATGTATTTGGCTATCATCTTTAAACCTACAAAATCAAAAAAAAACACGGTTAACATAAAAATACAGCTAATGTAATAAAATTTATGAAAAAAAACAAATTCGATAATTATTCACAATAAGATATATATTCTAGTTGTTTATGCTATCAATTGTTTTAATTTCACCAAAATAAATCTAAATAAAGGATAATAGCACACTACGGGAAACTGATGAAACTAGAAAAGGAAAAGTAACTCCTTTCCCAAGCAAGAAAAATTATTAGCTTGTTTACATCGTTAACTATACTAGTGATGGCAAATTATTTCGAAACACGAATAACAAATTTGAAAATTATCTGTTTAACCACCTCCTTTGTACATAAAGGGATAATGCACATTTTTTATTGGGTACACTCACATCTAATATCTATTTTTTTAATGAAAATACTTATATAAATATATATTAAGAAGAATCGAACGCTTAGGTATTATTGTACCGGATAAAAAAAAATGAACAGTCTATTTATTCTACGGTGTAATGATTCTTTTGGACGGAAGTGCTTGTGTACTTATAAAAGACTGCTGTTTGACAAGATTTTGAGCTAAAAATATTGTCTTCCGTACGATTAAAAAGATTTAAAAGTTATGTCTCTTCAAGATAAAACAAATAAGAGAAAATATAGAAACAAATATTATTCGCTTACATATTTTATTAGTTTGGAATCATTTTTTTTTTTAAATTGTACCTATTTTCGTACGTTTATTGTGGTCTGCTCAAAGCTTTGGCATTTAAAATAGAGAAAGCGTTTAACTTTCGAGGAATAACATCATATTGATAAATGTCTTTAAGCCATAAGGTACTTAGTAATATCAAAAATGTCATGTGGTATGAATGACATTGATCCAACTATCCACCACTGTCAAAATGATGTGAATTAGTAAGCAATTGTTAGTCACCGTTTGGCTTCAACAATGACCAATATCGATTCCGTTAGGTCCCGACATGACAAAATATGAAACAATTCAAACGAGAAAGCCAAGAATCTGAATAATGACAAAACAATAAACGAACATCAAATATGACAGACAACAACCAACGACAACCACTAAAACACAGGCTTCGGATAGGCACATAAAGAATTTTGCAGGGTCAAACATGTTTGTGAACTGTCAACTTTTCCCTAATCAAGGACAGTGATGTCACAGAATAAGATTAGAAAGAAACTGTAAAAACAGTTGAAATAGGCTTGACTTATCAGATTGTTACCATTTTAGCTATCATTTTTGCAGGCCCTTTTCGTTAAACCTAGTAATTTAAATTTCATTCAGAAGTGTCAATCTCTACTGCAGTCAATCCAGTACTGTTCAGTAGCTTTTAAGACAATTCATGATTCCGATATTTTGTACAGGTAAATAACAACAATTGAACAGGTTAAACATGTACTGAACAGCAAGCGAATTGTCTGAACAGTACAGAATTTACCGCAGTAAAAAAAAAGGAAATTAACTGAAATATTGAACATGACTTAATAACTTACTGTTCAGCTTTTTAAGAGCTGTTCAGATCAAAATGACCGTTTCAGTTCAAAATTGGTTTACTAGTAAATAAAAAGATTACGTTTTATTTTAATCCTGTGCTTTCTATATTCTTTATAACTATCTATCAGATTGATTTCTTATGAAAATATAATATCCGCATTTTTGTGGAGAATGTGGTAAGAGAAAACACGTTAAAATTTAAGCAACGAGTACCGTAACGATTCACATAAGTTCACTTTAGTTTATAAAATGGTGTAATCAGACACTCAAGATTATTTGCAAATTTATTTACTATTAGAATGGGAATAAACTATTTCCTAACACTTGATAATAAACCATAGAACAGGTTGACATAGTTTTTTTCTTTTAGTTTTAAAAAATGAGTTGAATTAAATAAAGCAGTAATGTTCATTACCTTGTCCCGCGTATTTTACTGGACACTGATAACTTCAAACTCTTCAGACTTCATACTGATGATTTCATAAGAAGGCGTTAAGTTAATACGAGCCCAATTCAAGGTTGCATGCGTACAACAATTTGAATTTTCTCACACTATAAAATGTGCATACAGAAGCAATATAATGGAAATTTATATCCATTTTATATAGTATAAGGGGGTATAAAAGTAGTAATTGTTTATATTTGCTTGGTAACGATGACGTTAAAATACATTTTTTCTCTAAACATCATTTATTACATAAAAAAAATATGCAGACTATTACCTTAAAATAACATGCATACAAAACATGTGCAAACTAAAGGTGATGTATAATCATTAAGATCACATTTGTTAATCGAAATACAAATTAAAGAAACGAAATATAACGATTTTGTAACTTTATTATCGAAAGGGACATCTTTTTACAGACAAAGTAAAGTAAGTTTGGGTATAACTCATTGTTGAAGGCCATACGTAACCTATAGAATTGTCCCATTTGCAATCATACCACATCTTCTGATTTTTATATGAAATATATATCTCCAAATCCAAAAAAAAAAATCGATATCGAGAGGTTAAGAGGAAACCTATGTAACCCCATACGTGAAGACAATTCTTCCTTATAAATGCAATTATCACCACAATGTGTGCACCTATCAATAACATATATAAAACTAAAAAATTGAAATGTCTCCCAAAATAGACATTTATATTAGAAAAATGAAATAAGTAGTAAAGTCAATATGGCAGCAATCCAACAAAGCAAACAATCAAAAATTTCTCACATCCACATCCTTTGGTCTTAGGTTAATAATTTATAGTTGACTCATTGGCAGTCATATAACATTTCCATAATTTTACATTAAACAAAACATAAGAATTGTTATTCAAAGCCGTTGTAGGACGTCATAAGATACACAATGATATAATATTTTGGGACTATTACAATTTGCATTAAAATATATTGAATATTACATGGCTATTATAGAGATGAATATTTGAATAAGGAAAATATTTTATTTGTAGTTGAAAAACAACCTGATTCACAGATGAAAACATACTGAGCAAAGTCATATGATATGTGCGATTTATCACACTTTTTTCGATTGTCGAAGCTTATAGTCACGTCACACGATACTAACTTTACTGCATCAGATGTGCATGCCGACAATTAATTTTTCTTCACAACCCTAATAGAAACGTTTAAGAGCTGGTAAAATAGAAAAAGTACTGCCAAGGGTACAGATCAATGCACTAGGAATATACATTACATAAATGAAAACTGTGTGAATAAAATGACATCATTCTTTTTATGATAAGTTTTATTTCTTTTAATACATAAACATTTGTATTATTCATATACAGTATGACACGTTTTTTAAGACATATACCAACAGACATTATTGGAATTCCACTCAAACCGGTGCTCATGACCGTCTTAAACTTGCAGTGAAGTGTGAGTATTTGCTCCGTGTTGAAGGACTCACTATTCCTTTGAGATGAAGATCAGCAATAAAAGCATTGTTCCTTGTTTTTTGTTTTTTGTGCTGTGCATGAAACGATTTTTTTTCTTGAATGATACCTCACCTCTCTATTCTATTTGACAAACTAAACAAGTATACATTTTTGTTTAGGAGCCAGCTGAAGCCCGCCTCCGGGTGCGAGATTTTCTCACCCATTGGTGGTCTTGGGCTGTTTTCTGCTCTTTGGTAGGGTTGTTGTCTCTTTTGCATATTCCCCGTTTCCATTCTGAATTTTAAGTATGGGCTTTTTTCGACCATAAAATTCTAATATTTCATACTCCCGTCATTAGGTGGATCTTCCTTGTCAAATGAAGGAAGTCAAATATCAAGCCATATGTTGTAATATAACAGTTCATTTATGACTGACAATTTATGTGTGAACAGGTGAAGTATGATAACAAATATTATTGGCACGTGAAATTTCAATAACATTTTAGTGTTTCAGTTCCTTCGAAATGACCTCAACTTATTGATAAATTTACAAGTAGAAATGTCACTATACAATGCAATAAACGTGTCTCGAATAACACAATTGTTCTACAATGTCAATTTTTCATATATGATTTGATATAATCATATATCCATATAAATGCTTTTCCTAATACAATTATAAATCGTTGAATAAGACATTTCGTTGCAGAATGTCTTTTGTAGCAAATCTGTATAAGATTCATATCAAGCTTTCAAATGACAAAATTTGAGAATGAGGTTAACTTGAAGTAAAACCAACTTTTCATTTACACAAAGAAATGTTATGCCCTGAAGCAAGTATGGGACTACAAACCTTCTGTATACCTCTCCTGATTGTAAATGGACGAAAACATGGCCTATAATTTCTTCTACTTTAAAAGTGCTATTTTGACAACTTATCATTTGTTTGAAGAAGACATGTTACAGTTTATGACAGTTGTAATGAACACTACAGAAAAAAATCTTTTTTTTTTAAATTAAATTATTATTTCATTAATTTTATAGATACTTTTTTGTGTTTTTTTTTCCCTCTGCGCGACGCTTTGCTAGGGGCATATATATACCTGGCAATCGTCCGTGCAAGTAAGCATTATTGTTAACTTGTATGTAAAATGTGAATTTTGTTACAACGATTTTAACAAATTTCTGACAGCCAAATATTTCACCGTTGAAAAAAATGCAAATTTGAAAGTTTTTCATAGTATTTTTTGTAAACATTCCTTCCTGTGTACGTAATTATGATTTTTTTCTCACAATACGCTAGTCAAAGAAAACATATATTTTACACTTGGAAAGCGTTTCATTCTGTATATATTTTGTTGATTTTTTACATACATGTTGGAATTGAGTAAACTGAAATTAAAAATAAATGAGTCATATAGCATAAACTTAAAACACTTCGTCAAGTTTTGTATATCATTTGTATGTGTTGTATTGGTTTGAAGTATTGTAAGAAATATTTACATAATTTATCTCTTATTTTATTTCCTATAAGAACCAATGTAGACACAATTTCTGACTAAAACGTGATTGTGAAATCATTCTCATGGACTGGCAGTACTTCCCGAGTCATTTTCCCGTTTGACCAATTTTAACTTACGTATATATGGCGCCATTGAAAAAATAAATGAATGAAATAGGACTATGTTTGAACTGGATAAAATCGATTAGCTTTCGTCAGTGTACCGTCTTCCAATTCTATGTATCAGCGTTGACCACAATGTTTACGTACAATTTGGTATACTTTCAATTGAAAATTTCGCAAACTGTCCTTAGATACTTTTAAAAGTTTTTGTTTCAATGATTTGTTTATTTAGCATCCCATCTTGTAGCATCTTCGACTTAAAAAAAACTTTTAGCTACAATCATTGCTGGTGTAAACAAATTCATCAATTCGAATTAAACTCGGCAAATAAGGTATGCTTTACTTTGGTACATTATTGGTTTGATTGTATAGGTGACTTGTATTCCCCCTTTCCTGCTATGCTCGACGTATTTGTTTTTTTTTTCTCTTTTATCGATATTTATATCATCTTTCAATACATTAACTAACATGAATGAAAAAAAAAAGAAGCTTAACAAATTTTATGCTTCAAAAGCGCGTTTGTAGATTAAGATTACTTTTGATCATAGTTTATATTATTGGGATACCAATATCATTTAAAGTTAGAATACACCTTGATTGGGACACTTAAAAAGTCAAAAGTTTAAGAAAGATTGGTACATCATAATCAAAAGTAAAAATATGAAAACCCATACACTAATCAAAACACGACACAGAAAAAAAACCCAATAAAATAATCTCCAGTGAACTCTGGTGCTCTGGATGGGAATGTAACCAGTTCCACTCCACTAGTAACATCCTTCTTGTACTCATGTAAAAGCTAATAAGCGATATTCAATGACCAAACATTATATACATGTACACGCAATTGATTGATAGAGGTCTCTTATTAGTATAAGATAATACTGAAATCATCTGTACATGTAAATTTGCTGAGTTTAATACACGAATTATATGAAATTTTAGAATGAAAATACGAAAATTTTGAAATGCTAGCACACTAGTAGCAAGTCTTGTAATGACAGACATATTATATCCTGTTTTCTTGATACAGTTTAGTTTTTCTATGCATATTTCTAGGTAATGAAATTTGTGTTTTGATACGTTATGACCCCTTGATTTATACGTTTTTGCATAAAATAGTGAGATGAAATGATATAGTTGATCATTAACATCTTCACTTTTAGTACAATACGGCTATTAACATTACACATATTTGCTTAGTTTCCTATTGTTCAAACATCATTTTTCTCTGGAACAAACATATCAAATTTCTCCACATGCTTGTATCGTAGTTTTGAATTTTTTAATCCTGTCGTGTATCGATTAGCTGGCGGGCCTAACCGTTTCCTTACATCGTTTAATAAGTTTTTGTCAATGTTGCAAAAATCCAGTGCATATCCAAGTTTTATAAATGCTCTGAAATTTCTTAGACTAATACAGTCGCTTTCAACAACATCGTAGTTTATGATAATAATTTTTGTTTTCAAATTTGTTTTGTAAATATTCCATATAATTTTCCATTCATTTTCACCATAAGTGGAATTAAGATAATTCTGACTCTGCAAAATTATCCAAGACGAACATTTCCAAATAGACGATCTCATTTCCTCCTCGCGTATACCACCAAACGAAAAATCTCGACAGGGTAAAAATACTTTGTAGCCTTTTCCTTCCAGAAATCGAAGCAAAACCCCAACTATCCATGTTCTCGCCATTTCATTTTCCTCATCGAATGAGATGTAAACGTCATATGTGGGTTGACTGTGTACTCTTCTACTTGATTTTAAAAATTTATTTGACCTCCAAAGCAGATAAATTTCATATTTATAATGATGAAGAATAATTGTTGTTATAATTATTACCAAAAATGATGTAATAACAATGCTTGTAAGAATATGTTTTGTTGGATTGTCCTGGATGCAAAATTCACTTGATAACATACTACTTACATCTTTGTTGTTGCTGATGCATACAATTCTATTGAACATGCAATTAGGCAGTTTTTGCCGTTCAAGCCAAATAGGTAGCCAATTTAGTTCACAACTGCAACTTATTGTCAAATGACCGAATAATAGTGAACATGGAGATTTTAAGCGAACCTCATTACCAAGTGTATTTAAACTGTTCAATCGAAAATCAATCAGATTAAGTGTTTGCACTTCATAAATGATCGGTGATATCGTTGTTATAAAATTGTTAGAAACGTTTAGTTTCGTTGCTCGGAATAAATAGCTTCTTTCTTCTAATTTCGAAATAGCATTTTTACTTAAATCTATTTCTAAATTATCGAAGTATGGCATTATATCTGGCATACCTTTTAATGCCAGACCCGAACAATCGATGACCGTTCTGTTCTTTGACGGTTGGTAAAAACAGTAACATCTATATGGACAGTTGTCTTTAAGGGTTAAATTACATATCAAAAGATGCTGAAGTTTATTTGTTTCATTCTTCTGAAAGTCAGTAACGACATAATTACGTAATTCAGGAGGATTCGAACATGGAATACGGTAAAAATTTACTGAACTGGGATGGTATTGAAATCCTACAAGCATATAATTTAAATACTCGTTCCAAACATAGCAATCGCACGTCCAATTATTGTTCCTCATATTCACTATGTACGTGTACGCAAGTCGTTTTACAGAATATTCACCTGCAAATCCTATTTTGGAAACATTTGGAAAGTGAGTGAATTTGTTATTCAATAACACAACTCTACCACCACCATTACGATCATCGATATTAAATCCATTCCACCCATTTTCATTTGTAAGTTTTGATATTTGGTTGTTAGAAAAATCTAAGCTATAGAAATAGAAATCTAACATAAAATTTGATACATCTAGTTCTTCTAAATTGTTAAAACTAAGATTAATATACAACAAACTCCTTGGTCGATATGATAGTGATCCAGGATCGATGTGGCTTATTTTATTTTTTGATAAATCAACATGTCTCAGAAATGGTAAATTAGAAAACGAAGTATTTGTTATCGTTTCCATATTATTTCCTTTCAATATTAAAGTATCAAGTCTGAATAAACAATGAATATCTATTAGTGAGTCGATTTCATTTTCAGATAAATCAATTTTGACAATGTCTTGAAACTCACAGATATTGTCAGGAAATTTTGTGAGATATCCATTTTTATGGATAACATCATAAAACGTTCCTCTTGTTTCAAGAAGAACATCTGCTGTTCCAAATCCAGACGTGTATTCTATATGCAAGTTTGCTATCAACTCAGGTTTTAAATCCCACACAGTTTTAATTTGAATATCAGAAGAGTAGGTGGCCATACAGCAACGTATTACTTTATCTACTGTAAAGTAGACTGTTGTTATGAAACACTCTCCAGATTTGCAACAGGGATGACAAAAAAGAAAATTGTTTGCAATTGATTTGTCTGTAAAATTGAACCAACTGACACAGTTTCCTCTATTCAAAACTATGAACAGATACATATAGTTAGCAAACATCTCTAAAACACCTACAAAGATAGAAAACATTGCTTAGAATAGTATACAGCTAAAAATACGTGGGATACCCTTTTTTGGGTATAGGAGAACTACGAATTTTAATGTTCAGTGAATAACATATCATCTTTTGGCTTGTACGCAGACTTTTTTTTAAAACCTCTTAATTAAATATCCACGCACATACCATTTTTCCTTAATCGAAAATTAGTACCTACGAAAATAAAAGAATCCATAGTATACGATCTACTGAGTTTGATTAAAGATACTTTCTATTTTTGAATTTCAATTATATACAATCACAATTTTCACCAGTAACTAGAAACAATTGCTTATTACATAATCACATTCGGTATATATAGTTTGATGAATTGGAATCCTTAGGAATATTCGTCTTGACCTCGATAGATATACTATAGAAAAATGAACTTGACGTTTTATCGAACATACGTTCGAGTATGGTGATGACATATGAAATAAAGAAAAATAATGATTGAAGTGGGGGTATGAACTGATTTCAGTTGAAGACACGAGATTCGAAACAAGTGGAAATTAAATGTGCCACGGTTTATTTTAAATCCCAAACCACATAGATTTTAGAATTGTCGGCAAAAGTAAATTATGCAAAAACTATTCTATGTGGTGGAAAATAATTTGAATAAAACTGATTTTTTAACACAGCTAATGAAGTAGTCATTACTTCGGAGTTTTTAATTCGATATACCAAACAGAAGTTATTTTTGATAAAAAGCAATTTCACAATATTTTGTAAGCACACATTTGGTGATAAGTCTAATTTGGTAAGTCACGTTTGAGGAAAGGAGAACGGGATTGTGGTTACGAAAATTGGAACATATCTGTCATCATCTGTTGAACAGATATTCAATAACGGTTAACCAACTCGCAATCACGTCTGTTAAATGTTCGAAGGGATGACTTCAACTTCATCACTAAGAACACTTTAATATCTTTCTTGTAGGAAGCAACCCTCGGTTAAGGAAATCATGATAGGAAATGCAAGTTCTTGAATAACGCAGACTTAACTATATGTATATTTGTGGTATCAATGGGAAAGATGCTATCAATATGGTCATCAAACTTAGCAATATTCAGAGAAAACACACCATTTTTATAGCGGAACGTGTAGTTAAAGGATTATGTCATCTTCTTGTATCCTTCTGTAGAGGTTCATGCATGAAATATGACCCATACGAAAAAAAGAATCTAGTTTGTTTGAAGGGGATCACAGTTGATTCCAATAGTCGGTGGAACAAAGACGTCTTCAAAAAGTAGCACTTTTATGTTGTCAATCAACAAATCTAGCATCTTTATGAAGTCAGTTTCAGATATTGTTTGGTTAGAATCCGATGTTTTTATATAAAAAAGTATGGTTTGTTTCCTTCTGTGTATTTGCGTTGGTCATTACTTTTATGAAACAATTTGGACGAATTCTCTCAATCAGTTTAGGTCAAGAATGAGGAAACAAGAATAAATGGTTGAGAAGTGAAATGTTTATACTATTGCACTAAGATTGTGTTCT
This sequence comes from Mytilus californianus, assembly GCF_021869535.1. Lineage (NCBI taxonomy): Eukaryota > Metazoa > Mollusca > Bivalvia > Mytilida > Mytilidae > Mytilus > Mytilus californianus. The sequence goes on along the minus strand of NW_026262679.1, from coordinate 48,405,984 downwards.
ATAAAATATCTTTTAGTATCCACATACAATATACAAGTAAACACATCAATGGGTAAGGCTAACTAAACCTTGTAACTCTCCGGACTTTAAATTGATGAATTTCAAAAAGACTTGGAAATTATCTCAATTCAATGTTGTTTCTCACACTGTCAATTTTCTATTCAGGAGACAAGAGCAATATATTTGAGATGTATAGTTACTTAACCACTTATTGCATTCACCATAATATATCAGGTGAATAAACGTATCAAGTTTCAATATTTGTTCAGAAGTAACATATTTTAAACACTTATTTCCTGCAAAATGAAGTATTGTCCTAAGAGAATCTTCAAACACAACAAACACCAGCGAACAAACATAATCAGGTATCAACAATGTCTTTTGGGATTATATCTAGTACAAATTGAAGAAGTCAAATAAAAAATCTTGCTTTAATAGGATATCTGTAGGACGTCAAGTTTAGAACAGGATAACTTTATGATGCACTTATAAACTGACCATTATATTTGACCATTTAACGGTATGCGTGTAAATATAATAATTACAGGGATTGATAGACCAGTCATATCTTTCTAGACAAAATACAAACGAAAGACAGTTTATCTTTTTGATAATTCAAAATAAAGGCGATTGTATGCCACATTCAAACGTTTTTTTTTCAAATAAATGAAAGCTCAGTACAGAGTTGAAGAACATGAAAATATCTTACCTTAAAATAAAATCTCCTGCATGCACTTAATGAATAAAATCAATATTCTGAAATCTACTTTTAAATTTAGTATTTAATTCAGGTTATCTTAATAGCTCAGAGTTCAACGCAACTGACTTTACTATTTAAGAGTCTTGTTTACATTTTACAATCTGAAAGTATGTTTCCTTAACACTGAGCTATATTTTGAATTATCGAAAAGATAAACTATCCTAAATCTGTATGTTGTCGACAAAGATATGACGCGTGCATCACGTTTTGTTTCAGAAGTTTTTATATTTTTTTCGGACAATAAGATGAATTGTTGATAGATACTTACATCGTACTTTTTATGTTAGTTATTATGCTAACAACGAGAAGTGGCGGAAATAAATAATATCTGAACATATCGTACGTCAGTCATTTCTCATTCATCTTGTTTCTTGAAGATAAATAGAATACTCTATACTAATCTGACCCTACTTGGATATCATAGGTTAGGGTTTTAAGCGATCACAATTAGGTTAAACAGCACAACTTTTTTATATGTAAAAATCTGTATGAGCAATTCAGTGGTTTTCGGACAATAAGATGAATTGTTGATAGATACTTACATCGTACTTTTTATGTTAGTTATTATGCCAACAATGAGAAGTGGTGGGAATAAATAATATCTGAACATATCGTACGTCAGTCATTTCTCATTCATCTTGTTTCTGGAAGATAAATAGTATACTCTATACTAATCCAACCCTACTTGGATATCATAGATTAGGGGTTGAGCGCTCACAGTTAGGTTTAACAGCACCACTTTTTTATATGTCAAAATCTTTATATTTGTCCTTTGGTAGAATTTATGGATAATTGTCCTATTGGCAAGCATGCCACATTGCCTTATTTATTCTTATATGTACTATATTTTTAAGGTTAAAGAGAGAAAGATCTCTATTATTTCAAGACCAAAGTACTAAAAATAAACCGAAATGAGTACCAGAAAACCATTAAATAGTTCTACCTTTCTTTGTTACATGATCTCCATGCAACATTTTTTTTTTTAATTATGCTCTTTCTAGGAACATGAAAGTATTGAAACACCCTACTCTATAAAAAAAAGTATCCGAGCGTCTTCCTGTATGAGTTTTCCCTTTTTTCTAAGGACCCACAGATTATATGTTTTATTTTTTTATATGTGTATTTTGTTTCATTTACAGGTAAATTGATGTTATATCGCTGACAACGAGTGCTCATTCATTGTATGCCAAAACAGTGATTGTTATATTTTACGCCGTGTTAGTTAACAAAACGTTTATCGTTTTTAAAACTATCAATTTTAATATTTTCTGTATCTATTCATATAATTACTGGTCATTGACAACTGAACGTTTTTTTTTACCTTATGTCTCTACTGATTAATGTTTGTCAACTCTGATTAGAATGAGATGTAGGGTATACGTCCATTATACAGCAATCAAACTGCACCTAAGTGAAAAGACATATTCTTAACATGAACGATTTTTTTATGTGACGTTTAAAAAACATATATCTAAAAATTATATGGGTCTGGTGGAAATAAGACTTTCACGTGTAGTAACTTTTTAACCAAATTGGTTACTGTGAAGTATATTATAATCTTCAGATAAAAGAAATGATATGATTGCCAATGAGACAACTCTCCACTCGAGACTACTCGGCCTAGACTGAACAAAATTCAGCTTCGGTGGCCTAGTGTTACCTTCCCTCGTCAGTAGAATCTGGAGTTGTATATATTTATACATATATATTTTCAGAAAGTTAACCAAAATGTATTTCTATTTCCAATAAACAATGTACGTGCATAAACTTGAAAGCGGTATGGGTTTTGGTCGTTGTTGAAGGTCGTACGGTGACATATAGTTCTTAATTTGTATGTCATTTGGTCTCTTGTGGAGAGTTGTATCATTGGCAATTATACCACATTTTTTTATTTTTATATTAACAGTTACGTTTACGGATCGGAAATTGAGTGGTGTTACCAAGATAATTCTGCGGAGGGGGGATGGGGGGGGGGGGGGGGGGGGTAGTTGGTTGAGATAAAAGAAAAATACACGAACTAATGCTAGCTGTAAAGTTTAAAGTTATAATTATTTAATTTGTTGATTTATACATTCAGGGCATTGACTCCCTATTCAAATTTCACAGTTCTATATGGACCAGATTTTTCCTTCTCTAATATTTGATCTATTTCTTCTGTCTACATCTGTAACTGTCTGAGCAGAAAATGTCAAAATTTAAAACATGACCTTGACTTGTGCCATTTACCTTATTTTCTTTTAAGTGGACCAATGACCTCAAATCAAAATACCCTAGGTCTAGACAACATATTTTAGCGATATCTTTTACAATTTCTGAGGAGTTGCGATAACAGGAAAACCAGTTTACGATAAGATAACTCTCAAGTGTGCTGTTTAAAATTGTGACAAAAACAAAATAACAGTTCGATATCATATACCAAATATCAAATGGACATGTTGCAAACAGTGACATTTCAGAAACAAAAGTGGCGGAAAAAAATATTCAGAACAAAATCAAAAGGTCTTTCCACAGAAAGGATGAAAAGACCTAATAATTCATAAATAATTTTTTTAAATTGAAAAATATATTCATTAAAAATAAATATATGTCCATAGCAAAATAATACATATCAGCGGATAAAACTGTGCATTCGAAAAACTGCTTTGAAATTATAAAATTTAAAGTATTAAGTTACCGTGTTAAAATATTGCTTTTGATGATATTTTGAGACTCAATTCTTTACGCAGGAGTATGCGTGATTCCGGAGCACATGCTCATTTCGAACTTTCGGACGTATCAAATTCTGCGTCAGTATTTTGTTGAATAAGGCGAAAAACATTTCTTCAATACCTTATTAATACCTTATTAATGGTATAACATATTATTTAAATGGGAGACATCTTTTTGCACAGCCACCAAAAGTTAAGAAAGGCTTCTCCATCCACAGATATCTGAGGTCTCCATTGTACATTACTTTGCCAACGGAAAATGCAGACATAACTAATCAGTTTTTTGCGGTGATACGGTCTTTAAATTTTATGTTAATGGTATTCTTTACTGAAATCAAATGAAGCGCCTCCAATTATAATTCTGACCTAACATAATATTGCTTAAATCGATTAAAAAGTAAAATAACAAAAATAGCGAACTCCAAGGAAAATTCAAAACGGAAAGTACCTTATAAAATGGCAAAATCAAAACCTCATACACATCAAACGAATGAAAAACAACTGTCATATTTCTGACTTGGTACAGGCATTTCCTTATGTAGAAAATGGTTGATTAAACCTGGTTGTATAGCTAGCTAAACCTCTCACTTGTATGACAGTCGCATACAATTCCATTATATTGACAACAATGTGTGAACAAAACAAACAGACATAAAAGGTTAAAATAGGGGTACAGTAGTCAACTTTGTGTTATACTCTTAATCCCTATAAAAACAAACAAATTTGTTTCATAAATCAAAACAATTATCCGAAAAATCATAAAATGCTCCTGGACTGTTATTCCAGCTATAATATGGCGTTCCAATATAACGTGTCTACATAGACCATACCAATATTTAAAAAAAAAGGAATTGCATACCTTCCTTTCCTACATTCTGAAAACTTTAACTTTGTTCAAATATCTAAAAAGCAAATTAAAGTTTAAAACATACAATAACATTATTGAAATTAATCTCGCCATAGCGATCTTCAATTCTACAGCCTACCTGATCATCTTTTTCAATCTAAGTTTTGCGTTTTTAGCCACAAATCAAGATAACGAATATATAACATGCAGAAGAATCTGGTTTTGATATGTTCATCCCAAATTGTTTATATTGTTTAGCTTGAATTTAATTAATAAAATTAGTTCATACGATAATGAGCTTACAATTAACCGTGCGTTTCACGCCAATCGTTAACAAGATCATTGCAAGAACCAAATAAGACGAGTACAATTGCAAAAGCTTTCGATGTATCCGACACTGCATTAATTTAACAAATATGGGTTTTTTTGGTACCAACATTTGATTATTTGTGACAATGTTTATTTTTTTAACACATATTTTTTTTTTCATATGCACATATTCATTTATTCATTATTAACATCTATAAATCGCATACATTTTATTTTTTGAATATATACTAATATTTATTTTTATGACAATGCATTTCTTTTTTTATACGCATATATAAAGGCAACAGTAGTATACCCTGTTCAACAGTCATTAATCGATTAAGCGAAAACAAATCCGGATCACGAACCAAAACCAGGAAAACGCATCAACTATAAGAAGAAAACAATGGAACAACAGAAGCACTGAACTGCTACAAAAAACAAACGCCAACATACATAGAAACGGACTATTTGATAACAACTGCCATATTCCTGACTTGGTACAGGACATTTTAAGAAAAAATGGTGGGTTGAACCTGGTTTTATGGCTAGCAAAACCTCCCGCTTATATTGCAATGACAGGAATACAGTAATAATAAACACAAGAACACTCAGGACAGGGAAATACGTAGATAGATAATATATTAGTACATTACAACATGTAAACCACAGAATAACAACAGACACCTCCCATGAATTTACGACAGTACACCAGGACACCATTATAGAATTATAAACTGTGCGTCAAACGAATGTATTACTGTTATGAACATATATTTCATTATACAAAGAAATATTAATTTTCTATGAATAAACATGTATTTTTATGAATACATATACATTTTTTTCGAAAAATATTTTGTTTTAGAATATCGTAAATTAGTACTTTTACGTTAAATGTCACAGGTAATATCTGCTATTTTGGGCTCTATGACGATAAAACCGGAACTAAGATACTAAATAGATAATTTACAAATAATCTTATCGTCTTGGCCTTGTAAAGCTACATGTATTATAACTCTATAAAGACAGTGGTGAAATCTTAATCTAACAAAACAATTTGATAAAAAGGATCTTTATTTCGACATGTCTAACAGCTATCATAAAGTGATAATAAGAAATCTTACGAAAAGTAGTAGTATCAGTGATTCTAACTTAAAGGATTCGATATATGAGTTACTAAACCTGTGCATAAACAGTTCTACTTTGAGAAACTGTATAAAAAAAAGCAGGAAAAGAAATAGAGGTTTGCCGTAATCCGTCTTAGAAATCCGAACGAAGTTTTTGAAGTATTAGACCGCGTAAAGAACCGGCAAAGCAGAAACTCCCTTGGATTCGATTTTCAGAGAATAGCTGATAAAGATGTAGACATTGACGCTGAAATGGAATTGCCTGGAAGATACTATCGAAAGGGACAACACATTATTGGCAAGGAAACTAGACAAACGGAATTCAAATCGGGTGGAGGAGATTATGTCAAAAAACATTTGAGAAGATGTTTCTAAGTATGTATGTGGGTATTTAAACGGAAGAACCAACGGTACTCTGTTCAGTGGTGTCAATGATATGTTTTACACGCGCAGCTTCAAATCATTGATTAATTGAGTAATACGTTTTAAAGACTGCTTAACAAAGATATTCATGACGATATTTGTTTTTTTTTTAAACTGAGCTAACAGTCACCTTTCTGAATTATTGATATGTCTACATAAATGTATTTAAACTTATTCCAATTTAAAGAAATAATACATAAAACGGATAACAGGAAATACCAAGAAAAAATGAAATTTAAATAGTTGAACAAAAACAGTAAAGTGTAAATCATTTTTATGATATTAAACATATCTTAATATAAATCATTTTATACTTTCTTAAAGAGAACAATTGACGTTGATGATAAGCGAAGCTTGGTCAGACTTATCACAGTGCAGATTATTTGGTTAATGAAATATATTCCAAACACGATGTTTTAAAATGAAATCTCCTTAGCATAATTAAAAAAACTATATCTTAATAAATAACCCTGACGTAAAATTATGCTTTTGAACAAATAAATTGCAAATTATCAAGACGAAGAAGATCAAAGAAAGCAGATAATTTTATTTCACATTCAGATACATACATGTTCATTCCTTTAACAATCCAAACTTTTCTCATTGGGTTCCATTAATTTATCCTCCAGAACTAGAAATTAAAGATAAAACAGACACGAATTCTTCAGCCTCATTTTAAGACTTATATCTCGAATTTGACATTAGTGGTCATCTCAGTACCAGAATCTATGACAAACGAGACGATTTTAATTTTGAATTATAAATTTCCCCCACCTTAGCAGCAATATACCAACTTCACCTGCATATGGAATATACATTTCCCAACACATTCGGTAATCAAGAGCATGCAGCTGCTTCTCAGACTTTATAAAACGTCACCAGTGTCTGAGCAGAAAATTGATGAACCAGGGTTATGTCAAAGAACGTCTCGTCCTTTTTCTAAAAAAAGACATCGGAAGATACCAAGAATTTGTTGATAGATATTCCGTATCAAAATCATAAATAATACATGATGGTCTTGAAGTTCCTTACAATGTATTAGTTACCTAAACTACACAAACAAAAAACAGTAAAATATCGTTTCATCTCGGCCTCTAGTAAGTGTTCTACAACTAATATTTCAGTGCTTTTAACTAGTTCCTTAACTACTATCAAAGAACTTATCATTAACTTTTGTAATAAAATATATGAAAATAGTGGAATTAACTATTTTTGGAGTGTAAGAAATTCTTTGGATGTTTTAGATAAATTGCGTGCTTTTTATTCTGTTGACAGGTTTGACTTTTCAACTCTTTACACTACACTTACATAATCTTATCAAACAAAAGTTTTCCTAACTAATTAAATGTTCGTTTGGTGAATCTGACTGCAAATATATTTGCTGCAACTCATTTAAAGCCTTCTTCTCTAATGAGAAAGGTAAATATGATAAATATACTTACTGGAGGTGTGATGAGATGATTAAAGCTGTTAATTTTCTCCTTGATAATATTTATGTACGTTTCGACAGGTTGTAGGTATTCCCATGGGCCCCTTTAATAGCAGACTTGTTCTTGTACATGTACTGTTTGAATCACAGTTTATGACCAAACTCAGTAAATTGCATTTAATTGATAAATTCAACAACACTTACCTACAGGAACTTCTTAGGAAGAAAGAAAACAAGTTTAACTTAGCAGTATCTTTTAACTTTACTTTCCGCTATATAGATTGTGTTCTCTCATTAAATAATTTAAAATTTGGTCACTATGTTGAACGCATCAATCCCATCGAACTTGAGATAAAGGATACACCAGATACAGTTAAGTCTGCCTCATATCTTGACATACATCTAGAAATTGACAATGTGGGTCGGTTGAAAACAAAACTTTACGACAAAAGAGATGATTTCAGCTTCCCAATTGTGAAATTTCCATTTCTATGTAGCAACATTCCAGCAGCGTCTTTATACGGAGTATATATCTCCCAGTTGATACAATATTCCAGGGCCAGTATTTCCTATTATGATTTTCTTGATAGAGGGTTGCTGCTCACAAGGAAGCTATTAATCAAGAGTTCCAAATGATGAAATTGAAATCATCCTTTCGTAAGTTTTACGGACGCCATCACGAGTTGGTTGACCGTTCTGGAATATCCGTTTCACAGATGATAGCGGATATGTTCCTAATTTCGTAACTACAATCCCGCCAATCTTTCCCGAATGTGACCTATGGAATTAGAATTATTACCGGGTTTGTACTAACATGAGCAACACGACGTGTGCCACATATGGAGCAATATTTGATAACCCTTCCGGAGCACCCGAGATCACCCCAGTTTTTGGTGGGGTTCGTGTTGCTCAATCTCTAGTTTTCTATGATGTGTTTTGTATACAATTGTTTGTCTGTTGGTCTTTTTTCTTTTTTAGCCATGGCGTTGTCAGTTTATTTTCGACTTATAAATTTTAATGTCCCTCGGGTATCTTCGCCTCTCTTTAACCGTTATCTTAATGATATTTTTTCGTTAAATAATCAAAATTTATCCAAAGGAACTTACTCTAAATAAATCAAATATAAACGGTAGTAAGTGTACTTTCCTAGATTTAGATATTTCAGTTGTACACGGGAAACTCTACACTAAAATTTACGACAAAAAGGACGATTTTTCATTCCCATTGTTAATTTTCCTTTTTTGAAAGGTGATGTTCCTTTGGTATCATCTTACGGTGTTTATACATCACAACTCATGCGCTATGCCCGTGTCTGTTGTGACGTTTTGGATTTCAATGAAAGTAATCCATGTATTACTGGTAAATTATTAAGTCAGGGATTTCGTTAACACAAATTAATTAAAAACTTTACTAAATTCTTCATTAGATATAAAGATTTTTTTTTATCAGTTTTTATTGGCTTTGAACTAGCTGTAAGTAATTGCGAGTACTCTCATATCTGTACTATCTGTCTTTTTGTTTTGGGGATGTATAAGTACCATGCCACGTCCACTTTGTGTTTTTGTTGATGTATTACTATTTGTATCCATCTGATGAGTTAAGCTTTTTTCAACTGATTTTTATAGTTTGTTCTTATGTTGTACTGTTACACCACTGTCCAAGGTTAGGGGGTGGTTGGCGCCTTCATACTAGTTTAACCCCGCCACATTCTGTATATGACTGTCCCGAGTCAGGAGCCTGCAATTCAGTGGTTTTCGTTTGTTGCTGTGTAACATATTTGTTTTCGTTCATTATTTTGTACATACATTAAGCCGTTAGTTTTCTCATTTGAATTGTTTTACATTTGTCATTTCGGGGCTTTTATAGCTTACTATGCGGTATGGGCTTTGCTCATTGTTGTAGCCGTACGTTGACCTATAGTTGTTAGTTTCTGTGTCCTTTGGAAGCTATTAAGCCAAGAGTTCCAAATGGTGAAGTTGAAATCATCCCTTCGTAAATTTTACGGACGCCATCACGAGTTGGTTGACCGTTATGGAATAACCGTTTCACAGATGATATGGGATATGTTCCTTATGTTGTAACTACAAAACCCTTCCCTTTTCACGAATGTGACTCACCGAATTAGACTATTTACCGGATTTGTAATAACATAAGCAACACGACGGGTGCCACATGTGGAGCAGGATCTGCTTACCCTTCCGGAGCACCTGAGATCACCCCCAGTTTTTGGTGGGGTTCGTGTTGCTTAGTCTTTAGTTTTCTATGTTGTGTCATCTGTACTATTATTTGTCTGTTTGTCTTTTTATTTTTGCCATGGCGTTGTCAGTTTGTTTTCGATCTATGAGTTTGATTGTCCCTCTGGTATCTTTCGTCCCTCTCTTGGTCTCTTGTGGAGAGTTGTCTCATCTTAATCACGTGTTATGGTGTTCTTTTCATTAAAAAAATTTGTCCTTGGTATATTTTAACCTTTACTGTTTAGTCCATTTTTGGTATATGATTTTGGCGTGTCTAGGTATGTATACATCCATCCATTGTGTTATTGTGCTATGGTCATTTTTGTATTCTTGTCTTTCATTTTTGCTTATGTACTTTGTCTATAGAGTGTCTATGTGCCTTTTTGTTTTTCTTTGTTTAAATAGTTATTTGTTTTTATAGTGATTAAGATTATGACAAAATGTTCACTGTTGTACCCCAATTTTTGACATTTTTACCTATTATGTCTGTCTGTTTTGCTCGCACATTGTTGTCAATATAATGGAATGCTATATGACTGTCATACTAGTGAGAGGATTAGCTATTCACTATTTTATACATAAGGAAATGCCTGTACCAAGTCAGGAATATGACAGTTTTTTTCCATTCGTTTGATGTGTTTGAGTGTTCATCTGGCAAAAAAAAAAAAAATGAAAACAGACAATATTTTTCAGCAAATAATAATGGAGGGGAAAACGAAGAAATATTGCATTTCAAAGTATATAATTTGAATTTCATTTACGAAATCAACTATTTCACTATTTCGAAGTCCGCCTTTAACACAATCGAAAAGGTGGAATTTAATACATTTACATGTAAAATGTTTTGGGAATGGTTTTCTTTTGTACTATTGTATGGCCAAAATAAATCAAGTTAATCTTGGATATAATTTTATGGCCAAAATCAATCAAGTTATTCTTGAATATAATTTTAAGGCCAAAATCAATCAAGTTATTCTTGAATATAATTTTAAGGCCAAAACCAAGCAAGTTAATCTTGAATATAAGTTTAAGGTCAAAGTCAATCAAGCTAATCTTAAATATTTCAATATTTTGATACGACCCCTCTATATTTCAATCAGCGTAGAGTGTGTGTGTCATAGTAAGTGTCTGTAAAGAAGATTTCTCGAAAATGTCTAATACGAATATAAATGGTTCAGTGTAAGAATCTGAAATGATGGTGTCTGTTGAGTGTGAAATGTTCCAAGGATCAAAACTTATGCTTACTTGAACGATCATATCTAGGCAATTACGACTTTATATCGTTTAAGTGTGTGGTTTTTAACCATTTTTGAGAACACTTACTTGCATTGAAAAGGCCTTGCAATGACGAACAAGAATATATACTTGGTTTTAATGTGGATGAATATAGATCAATTGTTTGACGAAAGGTCAACGATCAAGGTTATTGGTCATTTACAATAGTACCCGACACATCGTCTTAAGGTGATGCTCCATGGGCTAAATATCAAAAGCATACATCAAGGAATAAAACAAAAAAGTCAAACCTATCAAGTATTTTGACCTTGAGGTCAAAAGTCAAGGTAATACGAAGGTCGTCATAATAGTAGAGACATTGTCATATATTTATACACCTTCACGCCAAATTTCACTAGCAAGAACCAGAAGAAAATGAAAAACTACTTAAGAAACACATCAAAGATACAGGCCTATTATTTAGTACTCAATACGCCTGTTTCGTTTAATTAGGTTGAAGGCGAAATCAAATACCAAGTTGAAGAGCGTTAAAGACCAAACATTCCGAAAAGTAAGGCCTAATACATTTGTACGGCTTAAGCAACGTGTACCTGCGGATAGAACAAAGTTAGTACTCAGTAAATATCAATCCTATTTCATGTCAACACAATAATGCTGATTACTGGGCTGTTGATATCCTCGTGAACGAAACGTTCAACAGTGATAACGACCCTGGCCATAGGTTTTTTAAAGTAAAATAGGTTTTTTTTCAGATGATGGTCATGTTGTTGGTGTCAATTGTGATGAAGAGGATAGAATTTGTCGAAAGTATATCGACCAAAGCATCAGATCCATAAAACTATCTGTTGATAATAAAGATTATAACGTATAGTTTATTCCCGTGGAAGACAATGGAAAACTCAAAGGTCATTTTACAAAAGTTGTTTGTTTGTGTAGTTTATTTTGTTTGCTACATTTTTTCTTTCCAATCCTGATTGGTGTGTCGTATGTTTTCTTTGACAGACATTTGATTCATATTCCTTGCTTTTGCTCGGAGGCAAACATCTTATATGGAAAAGAAGGAGATGTGGTATGAGTCCAAATGATGTTGATTTAAGCAATTATAAGTCACATGCTTCTGACTTGGTACATGCCTGTTCAGATTGTGGTGGGGTTAAACAGGTTTGTGAGCGCTCGAACTCCTTAACCATGGACAATAGTGTAACAGCACAATATTAGAATATAGCAAAGTGCTCTCGACCAATGAAATTGTAGGATTTAATGTCTCTTAAATGTGAAGAATGAATGTAAATCATGTTCTTAGTAAGGGATTATCCTATTATTTGAGTCTATTTACAGTTCAAAACAAACAGTTTTTATAAATGATTTACAACTGCCCCGAAGCACATTTATCAGATTGAAAGGATTTATCACAGTAATTGAAATTAACTAAAAGTTGAATTGTGAAACAAACAAAAAATCAAAATTGTTGAAGTTTACTGGTGCAGAAAAATTTGTACCTTTAATGATATTATGAAAATATTAATAACTTCTAATTACTAGAAAAATTGAACAATATCAAAGCCATGGAAAAAAGACAAAAAAAAGCTTTAAAATAAAAAATAACTAAATCTTTAGCTTTCCAAAACTCTGATTACTGGACCAGCTGTTGGGAAGAATAGTTATTTTCAATATTCCGATTAAAATGAAAAATAAAAAAAAATAAAAAAACAACAGGAGTTTGATTTAAGTTTTGAATATATTTAAAACGTTTGAAGGCATTTTATTAGAACATTTCCCTGACATAATGAAATAGCATTTGATTTAAAAAGCCGGACCAAAATATTGGCTGTGAAATAAAATTAGTTGTAAATCAAATGCATTTATTGATTTAGATTGTAAATAAATAAAAAGGATAATTCCTCACTAAAATATTACATGATTTACATTCAAACTCACAATCAGGAAACATATACAATTCCTACTTTTTTGTACTGTTGTGTCACCTAATGTCTATCACGCATTTTAAAATATTTCCCAAATTATAAGAAAGTCCTTACGTCACTATAACTAACCCAAAAATGAAATGCTGAAAAATGAAGTCATGCATCAATTATAAACTTTACACTGACAATGAAACAAATTCTTGAATACAACAAATCAGGAGATCATTTGTTGAGCACTTTACAATATTCTCAGTTTGTAAGAGAATGATAATCCCTTACTTCATGATAGGTACTCGATAACGCTCGTATTTGATCATGAAGAAAGAGATTATCATTCTCTCACATATACTAAGAAAATTTGTAACAATCAGTTGTAAATAGTTTGGCTCATCAACACGAAGCACTACTATTCAAGCCTAGAGTTGTGACCTTATGCTCAGTGAAGTAGGCCTGTGACTTTAAAATGAAGAACAGCAATGTAATAGAAGGATATTGTCAAGTACATGTACAAATTGTCTTTCGTTAATAAGAATGTACCAAATGTTTTCTTTATCTGTTTAATTGAAAGGAAAAAAAATATTATCTACCTCTTCATAGATACAATGAAAGCTTCTTGCAGTAAAACGTAAAATGCATATTGCATATGACAAAAGAATTAACAGATATTTTGTTCAAATATAGTAGATTTCGAGCCGTCGCACATTTTATATTTTACTTTGCAGTTAATTGTAAAGTGATTGAAATCACTATCTACAAGAAAAAACAACTCAACAGACTTTTTGACAGTAAAGGTCACGTTTATATGAGACGTGAAGGTAGTGTATCGGATTTTACTGCGGTTGAAGCACAGGATTGGATATTTCAGATATGACGAACACTGTAATCATGGAGTAGTTAAATAAAATATAAACATTATCTATTGTAATTACTGAAATATATATCCTGCACTTCTATTAAACTGCAATTTTAGTAGAACTTAAATGACTGTGAGTTGTTCATGATTTCGAAGTCACGCCGTTCTTGTTAAAATTATGTTCTAAGCGCTAAAAACTGACACACCAAGATGGTAGATAATTTTCACCTAGATTAAAAAAACATTCGCTGCTAGATTTTTAAACTATGCAAATAGACTACAAAATTCACAACTACATTGGAATTCCACAACAACTTTATTTCTACAAAACAGGTCATAATGAAAAATACTCATACATTTCGAAATTGCTATCGTTTTTGTTTATTTACAAAGCCGAGTTAAAAATACATATTCTGTGATACAGAAAACCATTGTCGTTTTTTTTCAAATAATGAATTAAAAGCTTTAATGCAACGAAGGTGTCTTTACACTGTATAAAAATTCATGAGATATGTGTAAATATTACTAAAAATTCTTGTAGCTTAATATACATATTCGATTTGCGAATTCTTTGCGTTCTAGTTTCATCTGTTAAATCTAGCTGTCTATTCTTAGATCTTCATGTAGCTATGAAGTTTTCAAATCTAACTTTGTATTTCAAATTTAGCTGTATCTTTGTTTAAATCTAGCAAGGTAGCGCTGTAGATGTGTAGTTTTTGTTGTGTGTTTTGAACATGTATTTTACGAGAACAGCGTGTAATATATATCTGTATACTTTGCACTCTGTATCGACTTAATAATGGTATAGGGTAGATATTTCGGTTTGAGTGTATTGTTTCGGAGATAAGTTTTCTCAGTAATATTGATTTTAGAATCTTTATCACAATTGTTAATTTCGATAATAAAACATTTTCTCGTCCAGTAACCCAGTAACAATGAGTATGTTTTTTACCAATACACAGCACGAATTGTTTTTTATATTACACTTTTATATAATAAAAAAACAGACATTTAAGAATGCTTTAATTCATATTCTTTTTATAGAAACCATATTAACATATAATTCGAAATGTGTTTGCCCCTGTCAATATAATATGGCTTTTGGTGTTGATGCCTTAAATAAGAACTCGTTGCTAATAGTCACTTCTCCACTTATTTTGTATTAATATAAAGTTTGTACAATTTGTCGAAAAATATTAATGGCTGAAAGAAAGAGATAAGAAGAAGAAGAAGAACATGTACAAGTAATGTATATTTTATTTGTTTGAGTTCAACTCTAAAAAAAAGGTCAGGTAAAGATTACTACGAAAGCATTCGAACAGTGCAATACAAAGTAAGTTTGATTATTACAGGTATTAAGTATTTGGTTTATTAAATAGAGACTGCAGATACGTACGAACACACATTATTTCACCCTACCCCTTGAATACAAACTTATATTAAATAATGGCGTGATATAAAGTACATATAAAGTGAAATCCAATGGTGATTTCATGTGACTTTCATCGTAAATGATAGATAAAAGATGAAAAAATTATAAAATCGCATGAAAAAAAATACCCCTTTAAAGGAATGTATCGACGATCAATACAATCGTTGGGACTCATTTCGGTTGTGTTATGAGTATAGTCTCTTATAAAAAAAAGTATGGTTGAATAGACATATGGAAATAATTCTAATTGAGAATTTTTGCTTTGAGTTCATACTTTATAAGTTTTCAAAACCAGTAGTTGATATTGAATAATTGTGTTATATTGTGTCTTTTAACAGAACCATTCTGCAAAAAAGTGCACTTTGCTAGGATATTCGGATATCAAAAGAAGAGAACTTATCCCACTTGTACGTGACTACCAGTAACTGTTTATCCAGTACACATAGGATCTCAATCAGTTGCAAGACACTAGCCGTAACTTTGAAATGATCACATTATTTTAGCATGATAAAACCACCGTCTAAATATATGTGTTCTTTCGTCTGAGTTGTTTAAGGAAAAATCGTGTATGATATTCGACAATTTTATGTATGATACTAGGTGCTATTTTGTTTGAGACCAGACGTCATTTAGTACTTTTGTCCAACCATCCATTTGAAGATTGATAAAAAGGTGACATATCTGAAAATAAAATCGTCAGAATTCCTATCTACATGTATCTTAATTGCTTGGACGAAACGCGCGTCTTAAATTTTAAACCTGGTACCTTTTGTTAGCTATTATTCGTATGTTTCTCTGTCCTATATGTTCTCCCATTTATTTGTATTGTAGTGCTGTCATGTAATGTTGTCATTTTAATGTTATATTTAACATTGCCATAAAAGTGGGAGTTTTGGCTAGCCACAAAACCAGGTTCAACCCACCATTTTTTATTCTTAAAATGTCCTGTACCAAGCCACTGTTACATTATAGTTCGTTTCTGTGTGTGTTACATTTTAATGTTGTGTTTCTGTTGTGTTGTAGTTCTCTTATATTTGATGTGTTTCCCTCAGTTTTAGTTTGTAACCCGGATTTGTTTTTTTCTCAATTGATTTATGAATTTCGAACAGCGGTATACTACTGTTGCCTTTATTTTTAACTATTTTGAAGCATAGCTACTGGCCAAACATCACACATGTTTTATACACCCTTCAAAGACGGGACGTATTATAGTATGAAGTAAAATAATAAAAATACCAAACTCCAAGGAAAATTCAAATCGGAAAATCCCCTATCAAACGAATGGAAAACAACTGTCATATTCCTGACTTGATACAGGCATTTCCTTATGTAGAAAATGGTGAATTAAACCTGGTTTTATAGCTAGCTAAGTCTCTTACTTGTATGACAGTCGCATAAAATTCAATTATATTGACAACAATGTGTGAACAAAACAAACAGACATGATAGGTCAAAATGTCAAAAATAGGGGTACAGCAGTCAACATTGTGTTATAATCTTAATCACTATAAAAACAAACAAATATATCAACAAAGAAAATAAACCAATGTCCGTGCGTCTGTAAAAACTTTGTACGATAACGCAAATGGTTTTACTAATTGTCATGTAATTTAAACATATTGTCAGGATTGACAAAGAAAGCTCCCTGTTGATTTTGAACATTTTTGGTTGTGTCGTTCCAGAGTTTTTTAACCGTTAGATTTAAAACAAATTTTCACACATTGCGCACTTACTTAAGTATGCCAGGATTGATTTCCTTAAAACTGTACATTATTGTTGGGATTGATAAAAGGAAGCTCTATTCCAATGTTTTAAATAATCCGTTCAATGGCTTTAATTGTCAAATCTATTACATTTTCACATTTTGTACCATAACTTAAGTTTGCTTGCATTGATTTGCTTGAAACTAATCAGCTTTGTTGGAATTAATAAACATAACAGACCGTTTGATTCAATAAAATCCGATACGTCATTCAAGTGTTATGGGACTTTGACTATCAGATAAATATAAGGCATGGTTGAATGTTATGCACTAGCTCTAGTATGATGGGACCAAATTACTACAAACTTAACACTGTTGTTGGGATTATTGAATATTTTTTTTTATTTTTTTGTTTTGTTTGCTATTCCAGAGTTATGGGACATTTAACAGTCATATTTGATGCAATATGTATACGCCTAAGGGTATCCTCATGCCTGTTTTTCTACAGAGGCATTTTATTTGTTTCTGATTAAATGCCTCCCCAGGGTGACTAGAGACTAGAAATATGGTCACTCTTGGTCTTCTTCTGACCGGCAGTAAGATCTTTGGCAAAGTGGAGCGTCCGATTGGCTGTGCTGGATGTACAAGTACACAGTCACGTCCGGTCAGAATGGGAACATAAAATCCGATGCCTCGTGAAGAGTGAGTACCACGTTCACGTTAAGAACCTTTGTAATAACTCTAAGGGGTCGGTAGGTGGCCTGTTGCAAGGCAAATTTTCTGTTCCTATCCAATTATACCCTCATTTTCTATGGCAGTCCAAATTTCCTCGACTTTTATTCCGGACGGCCTATTTTACAGGACCTATCTATTGTATTTATTGTTAATTTGTTCTTGTCCTGAACATGCATGAAATATTTACAACTGGACGTTAAGCGACCAACAACCAATCAATCAACCAATCTGATTAAATGCCTTTAAATTTCCCATTTTATTCTAGCAACAATTTCAATACGCACAATAAGGATGTATCGTGCGCTCTTGGTGTAGCTGTTGATTGCAATAAATAGTAAACATGTTTGTCTGTAAACGTCAGTTTTGATTTTTACTATCATGACTTCGTCATGTTTCAAATAAAGAGATACATATTTGTAGTCTTGCTTGTAATAAGTCATCATATCGTAAAAACGTAACTACGTAGTAATTAACATCGAACAACAAGCACAGAGCCACAGAACATCATCGGAATGTCAATATTTCTGAACAGTTTTTGTTAAAGTGAGCATATCCAGAAATCAACGCCTCTTTGCTTATTTGAATATTATACTAAAGAAATCGGATACGGGTCACGGAAATTAAATTGAAATGATAGGGAATTTTGAAAAAAAATGTATGTTTTAACTTTAATTTAAGTGATAGACAGGTTGCGGGGACAGAAAATAAATATACACAACAATATACACCATTTAAACGAAACAAAATGACTGTCGTTGCAAAAATCAAGGTTCCTGAGCTTTTTAAAAATCGAAGTGAGAGGCTTTTAACATTGCAGTATAAAATACAGGCTAAAATGACTGAAACGTCAAATTTGCAAACTTCGTGTTGAAAATTGGCTAACAAGGTCATTAAAAAAACAGGTTGCGGGGATGAAACTGGAAACTTGAATGTCCAAACCTTGTATGTGTAGTCGTTGAACTCTAGGTTCCCACGTAAAGTTAAAATGCCCCTATTTCAAGAAGAATAAACTCACGAAAACACGAAAAATTCACTAAATTCGCGTTCCTTGTTTTGATTTTGACCGCCTGACAACTTTACGGAAATATCAGAGTGATAATAAACAAGCACTCTGTGACGGGCAAATTATAATATCCGTGTTTTAAAGGTTTTAATGATATCAAGCCAGTCCAGTTCAAACTATTATCACGTGGTACAATTCTCATTTACATATTATGAATATTAATTAGCAAAAGTACTACTAATTTCTGGCTATGGGTCATTTTTTGCTGTTTGTTTTTGTTACCTTGTGCCAGACCATAAGCATAAGATCTCTCTGGGCATCAACAGTGACTAAGTAATTCTTTGACGTTAGTATTTTCTGGTTGTTTATTGCATTCTGAACTTACTTTTTAATGTTTTTGCTCAAATTACCGATTTCATCATTTTGATACGTATGTCTGCTTTTTCCCGAGCAACATCGTATACTGTATCATTATTCATATTGTTAATTATGATATTAAGGGGGAAGACTCAATGTGCTGTGTTCTATGAAAAAATGTTAACGTCACATATTTTCCTAAAATGAGCTGTGAAGAATACTAGCTGGAGATGCAGATTACAAAATTTCATATTAATTTTTTTTTTCAGGTAAACGTAGGTTTTATTTAGGGGAATTCCATTTATATTAGGAAAAAGTCACAAGTTTATTTTTGTTCCTTATGTCCCTGTCTGCTAAACATGTATGAATTAAATGGAAAGAAAGGTTCATTTAATTATATATATGATATTATATTAGTTCAAAAAGGAGAGATTTCTTGGGTTTACTGAATATACTGTTTTCAAACGTGATAAGTTAAATCTCAAATGAATTCTTTTCAAATCTTACTCTTCAACGCCGTAATTTATTTGGCCTTTTTAACCTTTTTGATTGGAGCGTCACTGATGAGTCTTTTGTAGACGAATCGCGCGTCTGGCGTAAATTTTTTTAGAATAGTATCTATGATGTGTTTACTCACTATCATTTCTGTGTGGATTAATATAGCATCACCTAATCCTAGACCGTTTTTACATATTAAAGATCTACAAATTTACTTTGATATCGTTTTGAAATTAAATGATTTTTTATGAAATGGCACTTTTGATTCAATGACGAGACTTTCACCTGGTTTGCTTTGCCTAGTATAATGCGCGCCTGTCGATAACCTTTATATGTTCAGTCATTCCTGTACCAAGTCAGGAATATGACAGTTGTTGTCCATTCGTTTGATGTGTTTTGTCATTTGATTTTGCCATGTGATTAGGGACTTTCCGATTGAATTTTCCTCGGAGTTCAGTATTTTTGTGATTTTACTTTTTTTTTTGTGTTGAGACGGTTATTGTCTATAAAAGAGAGGCGAAAGATACCAGAGGAACATTCAAACTCATAAGTCGAAAATAAACTGACAACGATATGGTAAAATAGAAAAAGACCAACAGACAAACAATAGTACACAAAACACAACATAGAAAACTAAAGACTGAGCAACACGATCCCCACCAAAAACTAGGGGGTGATTTCAGGTGCTTTAGAAAATAATTATAATTCGAAACACTAAGGTTTTGTTTTTCCCTGAGCAAACAAGGCTTTATCCAGCTCAGCATAAAACGTTTAAATATTTGGGTTTCAATGGTCTTCAGCTTCGTATTTGATCCGGTGAATTGAGCGTAACTTATGAGTCTTGTATCTTTGATAAGTTTTCATAAATACTGGATCGATGCTTGATACTGCTTGTCGGATGTTTCCCCTATGGTCTCACCAGGACATTATCTAACAATCAAGTGTTGACATGAAATTTTATTTTCTGTTAACTAACTGTTTATAAAATGTAAAATTTAGTGCGCCAGAGTAACTTTTCGTCTACATCAGACTCATCAGTGGCGCTCTACTTAAA
The DNA here is from genome assembly GCF_021869535.1 of Mytilus californianus. Classification (NCBI taxonomy): domain Eukaryota; kingdom Metazoa; phylum Mollusca; class Bivalvia; order Mytilida; family Mytilidae; genus Mytilus; species Mytilus californianus. Next base: position 48,385,349 of record NW_026262679.1, on the reverse strand, counting down.
TTAAAAAAGCTCAAAGGCAAAATCAAATACGAAATTTAAGAGCTTTTGCCAGATTTGACATTTTTTGGGACTTCTACATGATTTTATTCTAGGGATACTGGTGAATTTTATAACGTGCTTGTCGTGCACATGATTATAAACCTTGAATATTTGATGAGTTATCACCTTTGCTTTAAAATATTTTTATCTGAAATATCGAATACCTTAGTCAATCTGCTGGGATCCATCTTCAAATAACTGATGAATGCAGTTGAGAAACTATGCCAGAAGTTGGGTGAACCGCAAACATTACAAAACTAAACTAAATTGTTTTATCTGAATGGATTACATCACTTTGTAAAGTTGTGCAGTCAGAAGCTTTTTCACAAACTATGATATATCAATTTACTTGGGTTTATTACCTCTACCAGAAGCCGGAGAATGTGAATGATTTATCCTACCTACACGACAAATATATACTTGTTTTACTGGAGACAAACCCTTAAACGAGATTGTTTTTATCTGCAAAATGCTTATTTGGATTAACAAAACAACGTGGATTTCACAGCAAATCTGGTACTGCAACTTGTACATCGACAAAACTTACGAAAGATGAGATACTAGAAAAGCATAAATCTGTTCTCCGTTAATTTAATATTAACATAAAAAAGGAAGATGACAAGTCTTCCATCTTTTTACTATATAACTAAACTTAACACAAATCCGTTTATAACGATATAAAGCCAGCTTGTCTAGATGTTCAAAGATACACCTTTTTTTAATTCTTACTTCCATTCCTACCATGGTACAAGATGACATAATACAAATATTGCGATGCGGTAAACTCAACCAGCTTTGTCAATCAAGTGTTTCTATGTTGTGATGTTACACTATTGTTTCAGGTTAGGGTGAAGGTTGTCGCCTATTAAAACGTTTAAACAAGCTGCATTTGTTTGCACCTGTCCTAAGTCAGGAACCTAATGTTCAGTGGTTGTCGTTTGTTGATGTTGTTCATAAGTGTTTCTCGTTTTTTATAAAGATTAGACCGTTGGTTTTCCTGTTTGAATGGTTTTACACTTGTCATTTTTGGGGCCCTTTATAGCTTGCTGTTCGGTGTGAGCTAAGGCTCCGTGTTGAAGGCCGTACTTTGACCTAAATGTATAATGGTTTACTTTTACAAATTGTGACTTGGATGGAGAGTTGTCTCATTGGCATCCATACCACATCTTCTTATATCTATTGATTCTAAAACATTATGAATATCTACACAAAAATCTTCAATAACAATCGATGATATCAAATCCTTAGAATGTTCTGTCATTCGATAAACCTATATGTTGGTGAGTTCTTGCATTTCACATATCCCTTGGTTGGAACTTGAAATTACGGATACCGTATCTATATACCAAAACCACATTTTTGTCTTCTTCATATCTTGGTCATTTCATTGATATTGACACAGATGGACAACTTCAAATTAAAATCGGCGACAAACGTAATGATATCCAAGTAGTTCCAAATAACTTCGTCGTTTTAATCATATATTTTGTTTAATTAAAGGGAAAGTTAAATTATTGCGTTAAGGATAGATATATCATCGGACTATATCTTCCAACATTTAGAAAGAAAATCTAAATATGAAGAGGAACACTTCATTACTTGTCCCTTTTCGAAAAGATTTTTCTGTCATAATTTCAACATAAAAAAGCAAATTCATCAAATAAGAAAGTTCTCAGTAAAGTTTTCGAGACTGGTAGGAACATATTCGGACTCAATATTGCCTGTGTGGCAGTTAGTTTTCAAAAGGAAATTTGTTCTCAGGATATCACTCCAAGAGAAATTGTTTATGTAATTAGTAAATTTTGTATAACATCCAATACTAAACAGCTGTATCGTTTCCTTTTTTGGTTTTCTTTGATTTTTCTAGTTGTATCTTTATCATTTACTCGTTTAAATTCTGTATACTAAGTTATCAAATTTAGTTAAAAAATATAAATATAAACTAATCAAACAATCATAACATACATTATGTAATTTAGATAATTATTTCAAAGTAAAGATATATCCGAGTAATACTTTAAGAATATAATAAGTATAGAGAAAATAAAGAAAAACATATTCGCTTTTTAATTTCAAACATTTAGTCAATTTTACATATGCATGATTGATTGCTTTCGAATACTTTTGAATACATCCATTCTATACAAGTCGGAGCTTAAAATCGATTGTACCGCCATATTTAGATTTTCAAAAAACCAAAAGAGAAAGTAAATATTCTATTTCTTTTTAATTAAAAGTCTAAATTTAGGTTAAACATAATTTTCCGATAGATTTGCCGACGTTGGACTATATCAAGACTCTACAGGCAGTGGTTATATCTTTCTTTATGTTTAACAGAACAATTTTATAATTAGGATGTCTAACAGCAATCATACTGTGATAATAAGAAATCTTACGAAAAGTAGCAATACCAGTGATTCTTACTTGACAGATTCTATATATGATCTACTAAATACATACATGAAAATTTCTACTATTAGAAACTGTATACAAATAAAGACTGAAGACAATCAGAGGTCTGCTTTAATCCGTCTTAAATCTCCTACTGAAGTTTTCGATGCATTAGACAAATTAAAAGACAGACACAGAAGAAATTCGCTTGGCTTTAAGTTTCAGAGAATAGCAGATACAGGTGAGGCCATTGACGTTAAAATGGAGTTACCGGAGAGATACTATCAAAAAGGTCAAAACATAGGGAAGGAAACAAGAAAATATGAATTCAAAGTCGGTGGAGGAGATTATGTAAAACACATTTTGAGAGAAGATGTGTCTAAGTATATATGTGGGTTTTTAAACGGACGAACCAAAGGAACTCTGTTCATTGGTGTGAATGGTAGGTTTGTATAATAATTTTCATACGCGCCGCTTAAAATCATTGGAAATTACATTGATATATTTTATTGATTGAGTTTAGTTATGAAATGTCAAATGTTTTACGTAATTTGTTGTTACGACAACCAAACAAACATAATAAAGTCATTATTCACCAAAGCTTTTGTCCTCCGATCATTATTGTCGATCATTCTACATAAATGGGCTTTAATTTTCAAACTTTTATACTCGTTAAACTTTTAATTAAAAAAAAAGTCTTTATAACCGTGTTTCATATTTACCTCTTTTATTCGGTTCGGTATAATATTCAAAGCAATGAACTTTTTTACATTCAATATATATGAATGCAGAACAATGATTAAAGTATTACTTAAATGCCTGTAGGAAGGAAATATTCGGGAGAAATCGTTTTATGTGAAGATATGTTATTCAAATCTTTTACAAACAAAAATTTCTTGCATTACTATATAGGATGTTAATGAGACACTGATAGCTGCTATAAAATTATAATAACTTTTAATGATATTTATAAAATCTCTTTCGGTTTCAATTAAGCGCAACAGTAGTTAACTTACGATCAACCATCATGTTAAGTTTAAAAGAACAGATCAAAGTAACAAACACACTGAGGGAATTGCATGAACTCTAAAAGGGGGAGAGCGGGTGCGTCGACAGTGTAAGCGTCTCATGCTTTGCATGCATCACCCGTCATGCGAATCCACACTCAGTTAAAATGTCACAACTGTGAAAACATGTCGCTAATGAGTTGAGACACAGACATATCGTATCGGTCAACCGTTAATCTTACGTAATGTCGATTTCAGTAGTTGCTCCTCATAACTCTGTTGGATCCGTTTTTATATAAGGAGCACACCCCTGTGAATGAAGTCCATATAGTGTGAACATGCACGAGCGTGACGTATCTATTTAGATATGTAAACATCATACGATCGGAATGAGAGTTTGTTACTGCTGAAAATTTGAAAGTTGACAATTGGATAGATAAAATTATCACGTTTGATATAGATTCTAGTTTGAATATGTCCATCTGTGTCGATATCAGAGAAAAGATAAAAATATACAGCAGTCCTTCTAGTTTCGGTAGTAAACATAATCTAAATTTCACTGGGATAAATGAGATGAAAATATTCACCGAAGTGAGTGGCATGACAACATCAATATATCTAACAGAAAAAAATTAAGAAATTTTGCAAGTTTTTTTATCTTCTTGTCTTTGGGAAGGCTTTGTATGAATTCTGCTTCATATGAGTACAAAATGAAAACTGTCTAGTAGGGATGCACAATTAGTACCCATTGGAATATCGATTGTTTGTTGACATATCAATCTATCAAACTCAACACATATGTTGTCGATCAGAAAGTCCAACATCTTAATGATGTCGTCCTCGGTTTATTAGTTTTTGGAATCAGTGCGATTCATCACAAAGTAAGATTACTCATCACTTAAAACCAGAAATAGTATTTACTATTCCCATTTTTGTAGAAGAAGCTCTTTTTAATGAGCCGATGTCTTTGATATTCCAATTGAGCATGGTGAAAGTAGTGTGGAGTTATTGTTATAAACCAGCAATTGTCTTTTTTTTTAAAAAGCACTAGAAAGAAATCAGCTATTGCCTTTATTAATAAATATGAGAAAGAAACCAGCAGTTATCTTTTTCAATAAACATTAGGAAACAATTGACGGAATAGTCACATTATATGCAATTCAAATATTTAGTACTTCTTTTAATTTTTAATATTGTAATTTCTGTAGCCCAGAGAAGAACGTTGCTAATTGTAACAAATACTATTGTTTTCAATAGAAATGAATATCCCATTAGAAGGCTCATTGCATAAGGAAACGATGTTGATTAAATGCATTTTTCGTTCAACTAATGTGTGTGCGTGCTTTTACTCAGATGATGGAGATGTTGTTGGTGCTAATTGTGAGGACGAGGATAAAATTCGTTGCCACTATATCGACGAGGGCATTAGAGCAATAAAACCGCCGATAGATAATAAAGATTATCAAGTAGAGTTTATTCCTGTAGTCGAAAATGAAAAAGTAAAAGGTATTTTTTACATAAAAGTTCATTATTTATTTAGATTTTTGACATTACTCATTTATTTCTTTTTACATTTCGCATTGATTGCCTAATTCTAAGGGCCTATTATATTAAGAATATTCAAGGCTGCATCAAACAAGGTAATAGATTAATTAGGTAGTTTCTACAAAGAAGGTCAAGAAAAAAATGTCTTTCAAAATGATGGTGTTGGGCAATACATATACATGCATAAGTTATTCATATTTTCGAAATTTAATTTTGTTAATTATATCATCTACCTCTCTAAAGATACATCACTTTATACAGTAAAATGTTAAAGTCAGAACATTGCACAGAACAAATTAAAATATAACTGAGAGCAGAATAACAAAATGGCAGAAAACCAAATGCCCTTTTTTCCCCTGAAAATCCTGAAAAATGCAATTTTGAACCTTATTTGTAATACTTTTATTCTGTTAAGCGTGTATTTATGGAAATACTAGCATATGTAAATAAATTTATTTTTAGCTATTCATAAAGCTGTCTTTTCAAAGAGATTTGTCTATTTACAATAATGCATAGAACAAATTTAGTCTATACATACACAGAACTTTCTGATCATACGGAGTTATAAAATAAATGTATTCTATACATATACAGAACTTTCAGTTAATAAATACATTTATTTTGAAAGTACACCAAACTGTCTGTTAAGGATAATCCAAAGAGTATACTTTTTACAAACACAGTGCTTTTTTGGTCATAATAACTTTAAAAATATATTTATTTTGAAAGTACATCAAACTGTTTGTTTAGGATGTAACATAGAATAAATTTGTTCTTAAAACACAGTGCTGTTTGAGCATAATAATTTAGAAAACAAATTTATTTTGAAAGTATACTACTCTGTCTGTTAAGAATGGGATATGAAATTGATTTATTCCAAACTCACACTGCTTTCTGTGTCCTTCCATGCATTAACATTTGGTAAGCATCTTCAAGTCCTGAACATGAATGAAATATTTGCAAGTGGACGTAAAGCAACAAACAATCAATCAATCAAATCATCTTTAAATTTATTTGGCATTGAAATTTCCTGAAGATATTCTACTGTAAATAGTCAAATTTCTTTGAAAGGACAGCTCAAAATAAATTGATTTTAAAATGTAACAAATTAATATCAATAAAACAGTCAATTTCAAACAAAAAAAAGAAACACGCTTTACAGAATAAAATTATTACAAATAAGGTCCCAAATTGCATTTTTCATGATTTCCAGGAAAAAAGGAAATTTGTTTTTTTCTTTTTTTATTCCGCTCTAAGATATATGCATTTTTGAGCATTCTCTCCTATAATGTTTTTCTTTACAGCCAATTGTAACGTAATTGAAATCACGGTCAACAAGAAAAAACATCTCAATAGATTGTTTGACAGTAAAGGTCATGTTTATCTACGACGCGAAGGTAGTGTACGGGATTTTAATGCGGCTGAAACACAGGATTGGATATTACAGGTATACTATGATGTAAGCTATTAATAAAAGGCGATAAGAGTATGCGTCAAGGAGGCAGCAACACAAAGACAAAATAATTCACATCAAAACGTCAACATATGGTATTAAACAATACTTAAGACAAGAGTTGGTACAATACGGCTATGAAATCATGCCGTCGTACAATGTCATATTGGAAGAAAACGTGATCATGTGCAATACAAAGAACAAACCTATATAGAATTTCAAAGCAGAAAAATAAATATTTTAACATTGCTTCAAAATAAAAATAGCGCATTTAAACCATGCTCCCAATAAATACCAGACGCAATAATTTGATAAATGTAACAGTGTCCATCTTTGTTTTATATCGATAAGTGTTTTAATCAAAAATGAAAGAGTTAAAGAACAACTCCTTCTTTTGTTAGCGTAATAAATCAAATTACCGTTTAAAGCTGATTGTGAAATGCAACTTTTTATTTCCTACAGGACTGGTGGAGTTAGATTTCCATGCTAATAGTCAATATTTAATTGTGATCATATTTAGTAAATACTGTTTCTTTGTTCTTACTGTAAAAGTTTTAAGTAAAAAAAAAGTATTTCGTCGGTATCTGACACAGACCTGCAAATATATGCATTTCAAATCAAATGAGAGTAAGAGTCTTTTCGTCTGACATTTATCCAACAACGTTTGATCTGCAAATTTGCGGTATCAATTTTCGTCAAGCTGCATGGTAGCATACAGCATGCATACGACAGAGTATGTCTTCCTTGGATTAACAGATATTCAGAAGTATATTTTCATATTTGTGTGTTATATTATTAATTTATCTTATTAATAATATATCTTAAAAAACAATGCGCAATACTAGTATAGTTAAACAGCATGTATACCAATTCAGAACTATAACTAACATTTCATTGGTGCTTCATTCTAAAAGAAGTTATTTTTATTGACTACTATTAAAAATTGGTTTGTCTGTTTCTATTCACAGAACCACCATTCAAGATCTTGCATTTTGCAATAAGATTCGAATATTAGTGGAACCACACATTGATTACTCAAGTGACCAACAGTAAATCTTAATGTTCCCGTCAACATGTTCATCCAGTATCCATATGGATTATTATTATCCGTTTGACCTTAGCCGTTGTACAATGATCACATTTTAGTCTGTTTTTATCATAATCATTGCCTTTATTTATCAATGACTGTTTTGTCACAAATATATATATCTTCTATTTTTGTTATTGTTAAGAAAATCTTGTATGACAATGTTTGTGGTTTTAATATTACTCTTATCCGTCCATTAAATTTAAACATATAACTTGTTTTTCACTTCATTGTCAATTTTAATTTATTATAGCGCGTGTTATAGCAATAAATTGCACGTGTGTCTTGTGAAATTAAACTTTGAAATAAGCTTTACATTTTTACACTGTTGAGAATGTGAATTTTGTGGTTACCATAACTTTTGAATTCGACGATTGTCGTTTATTCGTTTATGTTACGGGTATCATTAATGTTTTTTTGTGTGTATATTTAGAGATTGACCTATTGTATAAACATCTGTCTAATACTAAAGACTGTATAATAACCTATAGATCTCTTTTGATTATTTGTGAAGCTGGGTTTCTGTCCATTTTACATTGAGAACTATGGTTCTAACTGCCTCTTCTTAGTTTAGAGTCAATTGTACAATGAAATTCCTCCGACTTGTCCATAATGTATTCGAGTAATTATTTTGGGTTTTTAAGAATCAATATTGGTTCTCATTGCATGCTATTAGGTTTGATTACAACACTTCCATAGAATTTATACAAAAGCAGCAAGGAAAGAAGTAAGACTCATAAGAAGAGATATTTTTGAACATGACATCTGAAATAATTTGATGAAGAATATAAAAAAGAATATAAAAGTGTATCATAGAATATCATTTGATTCACTATTCTAAAATTGTCAAGTAAAATGAAGTATGTTGCATACTTAATTGTCAAACAAAATTTACACAACTGTTATATTTTGAAGTATTTTAAAATCCTGCAGTACCAATTTTTTTAAGCCTATGATTATAATGATTTAAATATTCTAATTCATGCTTGATTGATAGATGATTGATATATAACGTCCAGTGGCAAATATTTCTTGCATATTCAGGACGACAAATTATCAAAATATTCAATAGGTAGACTAAGGTGAATTGTGTTAAACGACTTCTTCGAATTCGCATAAGAGGAACTGTTCTACCCCTTTGGAAATAATACATTTAAGTAAACATGTTTTGAGTGTACTGTCTTCCAACATAATACAATATTTGACAAAATTCAGTTTAGTACACGTGTTCGAACGTAACTTAAGCTTAAAAAAAGCCTTGTTCGCTTTCCAAATAAATACTGATTTAATTATAACATATCTTTATGAGATTTTTTATTCAATATTCATGTATCATTTGTGACACCCATCGTGTTACTCATGTAAGTACAGATCCGGTAATAAGTCTAATTCGGGACGTCAAAATCGAAGGAAAGGAGGATGGGATTGTGGTGATGACAACTGGAACAAATCCGTCGTCATCTGTGACATAGATATTCCATAACGGTCAACCAACTCATACGGTAAATTTACATACCCGTGCTAGAGTGTGTTTGTGGGATAGCATTTTAATACAAGTTCTATACATCATTTGATTAAGCGCTGTCCATAAGGCCACGTTTAACGTCATCGTTTTCGTCTCGGACGGATTTGGGGTTTTTTAAGGTTTTGGTTTATCATTTCTTATCTTTAAAGTGATACTCGCTCGGTTCTTTTCTGATTGCATCTGGTTTCGTTTTTTTCTACCTTAATAGTTGAAAATTGGATTATGTGTTTTTGTTTTATCAATGTCGAAATAATATGCCATACTATTCAGGAAATAAAATAATCGTAAGCATTGATTACGTACCAATTTCAGTAAAGGATTCCCCTAGTAAAGCAACGGAAAATTGAACTGTTTGAATCTAATATTGCCTACGGCATATTTTTTGAATTAATAGTTCAAATGTCATAATTCACCACATTATCACCTTAATACATATAATAAATACACTTAATGATTTTTTAACATTTTTTTCCCTTTGACTTATCAATTTCGATCTCCCACTCGGAATGTTATCTTTCTATCTATATTTCTTTCTTTTAAGTTCCACTTAAGTCCCATTACAAAGAGTCAATATTAAGTAATTTAAAGACAAGCAACACTTTAATGCTGCTGAAGAATGTTTATTTCCTTTTCTTTTTGTTTATTATTGAAATAAATATTGATCTCCGGACAACGAGTAGCTGGTACCACTAAAAAGCTGTTACTGCTGAATATCAAAATGCAACGTATGTCGACACTAGATTGATTATTGTTTGATTAATATGCAGAGACTTGCACTTTGGGGAATATAAAGAAGATGTGACATGATTGCCAATGTGGAAACTCTCCACTAGAGATACAATGACGTAGTACGTGTATATTTAATGTCTTTCAATAATACCGTTATAAACCAACTCACTAGTACAAAGAGAGATAATAAAAATGTTATAGCTGTTCAATACGGCCCTTTTGCTAGGCTGTTACATTGAATATAATAGCTCATAGTGAAGTAGCACACAGTTTGTTGCTGAGGCAAAAACACGATGTTTCTCACTTTTTAGGGAAAACATTGTTGGAAGCTTGTAAAATACTCGTCTTGTTTCTAATAACTTTGATACATGGGTGGATCGGCCAGAATCGCCTGAAAGGCGCACATCTTTGTGTATAAAGAGAAACAGGATTGTTTAATCACGTAAATAACAGAATGTATACGTGATATACACCACATCTTTCTATTTTTACATTTACAGTTACATTTACGGAGTGCAGTGCATCTATTGAATGGGGTTCCCCAAATAATTCAAGGGAAAAGGGGGGGTGGGGTGGTTGGTTGAGATAAAAGAAAAAAAAACACGAACCCCATGCTAGCTACAAAGTTTAAAGTTGTGATTAGATAATTTGTTGATTTATTCATTCAGGGGTATTGACCCCTTAATAAAATTTCACAGTACTATAAGGACAAGATTTTTCCAGTCGCGACTAATATTTTAACCTATATTTTATTGTCCATATCTATAACTATCTGAGTAGAAAATGTCAAAATCTGGGACATGACCTTGACCTGTGACATTTACCTAATTTACATTTTGTTGGACCAATGACCTCAAAGCAAAAGACCCTAGGTCTCGATAGCTTAGGTTTTATGAATTACATCAACATACCATTTATGTCGAACACAAAACGGGAAATATCGCTTATTGCATGTAACCGAATTGCTTCGTTTCAAACTGAACAGATCATGCTGCAGAAGTAACGAATATTTTTGAAAAAATCTTTTAGCGATATCTTTTATAATTTCCAAGGAATTGCGATAACAGTAAAACCAGTTTACGAGAAGATAACTCTCAAGTGAACGGTTAAAAATAGTGACTTCGAACAACAAAATAACGGTTCGATTCATATACCAAAAATCTAATGGACATGTTGCGAAACAAAAATGGCGGAAAAAATATTCAGAACAAAATCAAAAGATCTTTCCACAGAAAGGTGAAAAGACCTAATAATACATAAAATTGAAAAAATATATTCATTAATATTAAATATGTGTTCTGAATGGGTCTATGAATACCCATGTTTAACTTGAATTAAAATTATTGTGAATCGGCAGCCATGGGAACCAACTGTGTTTATACGATAAAGAGCTAACAATCAAGCGTACATTTCACGCCAATCGTTAACAAGATCATTACAAGAACCAAATAAGGCGTGAACAATTACAAAAGCTTTCGATGTACCCAACACTACATTTATTGAACGTATATGTTTTTGGTACCAAAATTTGATAATTTGTGACAATGTATATTTTCTAACACATATTTTTTTCCATATGCACATATTCATTTATTTATTATTAACATCTATAAATCGTTTTATCGCAAACATTTTGTTTTTTGAATATACATGTTGTATACTTATTTTTATGACAATGCATTTCTTTTTATACAGCTATATCGAGCTATATGATGATAAAACCGTAAATAAAATACTTAATAGATAATTTAGAAATATTCTTATCGTATTTGGCCTTGTAAAGCTACATGTATTATAACTCTATAAAGACAGTGGTGAAATCTTAATCTAACAAAACAATTTGATAAAAAAGTATCTTTATTTCGACATGTCTAACAGCTATCATAAAGTGATAATAAGAAATCTTACGAAAAGTAGTAGTATCAGTGATTCTAACTTAAAGGATTCAATATATGAATTACTAAACATGTGCATAAACATTTCTACTTTGAGAAACTGTATAAAAATAAAACAGGAAAAAAAACAGAGGTATGCCGTAATCCGTCTTAGAAACCCGAACGAAGTTTTTGAAGTATTAGACCGCGTAAAAAACCGGCGAAGCAGAAACTCCCTTGGATTCGATTTTCAGAGAATAGCTGATAAAGATGTAGACATTGACGCTGAAATGGAATTGCCCGGGAGATACTACCGAAAAGGACAACACATTGGCAAGGAAACTAGATAAATGGAATTCAAATCCGGTGGAGGAGATTATGTCAAAAAACATTTGAGAGAAGATGTTTCTAAGTATGTATGTGGGTATTTAAACGGAAGAACCAAAGGAACTCTATTCATTGGTGTGAATGGTAGGTCTTACACGCGCCGCTTCAAATCATTGGAAATTGTGATGATTGAGTTTTGATATTTACCTTCAATCGTGTTAAGAAATACGTTTTTTAAAGATCGCTTAACAAAGATATTCATGTCGACATTTCTTTTTTTAAACTGAGCTAATAGAGCTAATTGTTTCCTTTCTTAATTGTCGATATGTCTACATATTAAATGAATTTAAACTTATCCCAATTTAAAGAAATAATACATTAAACGGATAACAGAAAATACCAGAAAATGCTGATAATGACAAAGGACCATACCAACTGCCAACTCCCAAACACCCCCCCCCCCCCCCACCCCTAATCCCTTAAAAAAAATAGACGTACCGTTAAACAAAGACAATCTTGATATGGAGCAGGATCTTTATACCCTTCTGGATCACCCCAGGTTTTTGATGGGGTAAGTGTTGCGAAATCTTTAGCTATCTATGTTGTGTTTTATGTACTGTTGTTTTTCCTTTGGTCGTTTTTTCGTTTATTGCCCTCGTTCAAATAAACATAAAACAAAAAAAGAAAAAAATCAGAAAAAAATACTTTTCAAAGATCTAAAGTTTTATTATTAAAATGTGATCGTCAGTCAGTGTATGAATTCAGCAGGAAGGAAGAACAACTTTAATTGAACTAATTAGTATATCAAATATGTCAATCTTCTTGGAAGAACATCTAACTTTTACGAGTTTGAATATATCAGAGTTACATTCTTAAGTTCTTTTTACGATATAACAATGGACATTTTCGAAAAGTAATCGATACTGACACTAACACCTTTGCCTAGCACGACAGGTAACCTTTTGATTCGGGTTATCCAAGGTTTACAACGAATGGTGGTTTATCTCATATATTTTTGTACAGTACTATATGACACATTTATTTTTTATTTCAATGATTTATTCCATTACAACTGTCTGTTTGTCAAATGCTTAAAATGTTCTTGGTGAAAAACAAAAGAAAAAGTGAAATTTAAATAATTGAACAAAAACAGGAAAGTGTAAATCATTTTTATGATATTAAACATATCTTAATATAAATCATTTTATAATTTCTTAAAGAGAACAACTGACGTCGATGATAAGCGAAGCTTGGTCAGACTTATCTCAATGCAGATTATTTGGTTGATAAAATATATTCCAAACACGGTTTTTTTAAATGAAATCTCCTTAGCATAATTAAAATAACAATATCTTAATAAATAATCCTGACGTAAAATTATGCTTTTGAAAAAATAAATTACAAAATATTAAAACGAAGAAGGTCAAAGAAACCAGATCATTTAAAATCACATTCAGATATACTGATGGTGTTCTTTTCATTAACAATCCAAACTTATCTGATTGGGTTCCATTACTATATCCTCCAGAACTAGAAATTAAAGAAACAACAGACACGGCTTCTCGCCTCATTTTTAGACTTATACCTCACTTTGACATCAGTCGTCACCTCAATACTAGAATCTATGACAAACAAGACGAATTTAATTTTGAATTATAAATTTCACCCCACCTTAGCAGCAATATACCAACTTCACCTGCATATGGGATATACATTTCCACACTCATTCGGTATTCAAGAGCGTGCAGCTGCTACTCAGACTTTATAAAACGTCACCAGTGTCTGAGCAGAAAGTTGATGAACCAGAATTATGTCAAAGAACGTCTCGTCCTTTTTCTAACAAAAAAAAAGACATCGGAAGATACAAAGACTCCGTATCAACTTCACAAATAATACATGATGGTCTTGAAGGTCCCTACTATGTATAAGTGACCTACACTACACAAAAAAAAACAGTTAAATATCGTTTTATCACGGAATATAGGTGTAATACCATAAAATCATAGTACGTCACATCCGGTTGCATACGAAAATAGGTCGAAAAAAAATATTCCCTTGAATTTGACAGTTGTAGGTAATTGATCCTACATTTCATTGCAGTAAAACATTTCTGGGTCATAAACATATATCTTGGGTATTTCAGAGCACCATTTTAGGGGGTTTCTATAGAATATTTTGGAAACTTGAGATTACATGGTTACTAAAGCTTGTACACAGGTTAAAAAAGGGGGAAAATTTGATTGGTTAACTTCCAGTGATAGTTATTTTCTTATATACAATGAAATGTTATGTGAAATTTTTTCTATAGTACTGGACAGAATAAAACTTTACTCATGCCAAGTATTTCTTTATTTGAAACAAAGGTAAATTCTGCACAATTTAACAAAGACTAATAGGGGAAAATCAATGGTAGTATTACACCTATAGTAAGTGTTCTACAAATAATATTTCAGTGCTTATAACTAGTTCCTTAACTACTATCAACGGTAACAAGTGTGCTTTCCTAGCTTTCGATATTTCAGTTTTACACGGAAAACTCTACACTAAAATTTACAACAAAAGGGACGATTTTTCATTCCCTATTGTTAATTTTCCTTTTTTTGGACGGTGATGTTCCTTTGGCACCATCTTATGCTGTTTATATATCACAACTCGTGCGCTAGACCCGTGTCTGTTGTGGCGTTTTGGATTTCAATGAACGTAATCTATGTATTACTGGTAAATTATTAAGTCAGGGATTTCCTTACCACAAATTACTTAAAAACTTTACTAAATTCTTCCTTTGATATAAAGATTTGGTTTAAGTTTGGTTGTACCTGTAGAAAACGTATTTCAAACGGGATAGCACATCCTATTTTTTACGGAGGTGTTGTTTACAAAACCCGGGAATTTAGAAACGATCCTGGTAAACTTATCGATCATTTAGATAAACTTATTCTAAAAGGTTACCAATTCAACACTGTAATTAGATCTTTGAATGTTGTTTTTATTGGTATTAACATTGATTTTGATAAATTAAAATCAAACTTAATATCATTTTTATATATCTATGCACATTCGTGGCCCTACAATCTGTTAATATTGTATCTTGACATGCACAAGGTCATGTTTTCTCTGACTGTTAATGACGTCTGTAAACTAAATCCATTTGGATGTTGGATGTGTACTGATTGATATTTTAGTCTAAGATGGTTGATTTCTTTTCTTTTTTTTTTTTTTAGTTTTTATTGGCTTTGAACTAGCTGTCAGTAACTGCGAGTACTCTCATATCTGTACTTTTTGTTTTGGGGATGTATAAGTACCCTGCCACGTCCACTTTGTGTTTTTTGATAGATGTATTTCTATTTGTATCCATCTGATGAGTTAAGCCTTTTTCAACTAATTTTTATAGTCTGTTCTTATGTTGTACTGTTACACCACTGTCCAAGGTTATGGGGATGGTTGGTGTCTTCAAACTAGTTTAACCCCGCTACATTCTGTATGTGCCTGTACCAAGTCAGAAGCCTGCAATTCGGTTGTTGTCGTTTGTTTCTGTGTATCATATTTGTTTTTGTTCATTATTTTGTACATAAATTAGGTTGTTAGTTTTCTCATTTGAATTGTTTTACATTTGTGATTTCGGGGCCTTTTATAGCTGACTATGCGGTATGGGCTTTGCTCAATGCTGAATGCCGTACGGTGATTTATAGTTGTTAATTCTGTGTCATTTGGTCTCTTGTGGAAAGTTGTCTCATTGGCAATCACACCACATCTTCTTATTTTTATATTGAAGTATAGATTATAGGTACTGACGTTGTTTATCATCTTAATCACGTGTTATAGTGTTCTTTTTATTTGTCCTTGGTATATTTTTACCTTTACTGTTTATTCCATTTTTGGTATATACTTTTGGCGTGGCTAGGTATGTATACATCCCGCCATTGTGTTATTGTGCTATAGTCATTTTTGTATTCTTGTCTTTCATTTTTGCTTATGTACTTTGTCTATAGAGTGTCTATGCGCCTTTTTGTTTTTCTTTGTTTAAATAGTTATTTGTTTTTATAGTGATTAAGATTATAACACAATGTTGACTGCTGTACCCCAATCTTTGACATTTTTACCTATCATGTCTTTTTGTTTAGCTTTCACATTGTTGTCAATATAATGGAATGCTATATGACTGTCATACAAGTGAGAGGATTAGCTAGCTATAAAACCAGGTTTAATTCACCATTTTCTACATTAGGAAATGTGTGTACCAAGTGAGGAATATGACAGTTTTTTTCCATTCGTTTGATTTGTTTGAGCTTTTGATTTTGCCATTTCATAAGGGACTTTCCGTTTTGAATTTTCCTTGCAGTTCGGAATTTTATTTATTTACTTTTTACATTTACATATTGCCCTGTCAAAGTACTTTAATTTACGGCAATTTACTAATGTTTAAAAAAAATATCATTAACATCAACTTTAATTTGACGAAAGAATTTATTAAATACTTTTTAAATATTAAAAAGTTGGAATATCTTTTTCAACTTACAATTTGTTTTGCGTAGGTCCATACTTTAAAATAATACAGTAATGTTTCGAAAACTGAGCATGTATGATGACAATTATATGCATGCTTATCGTGGAAGTTTAACGCAATCATTTCATTGGTTTTCACACAAAAAATAAGATATCGTTATTCTCTGTCAATTGTTTTTCTATATTTGAACGTTATAAAGCCTTGCTTAAGACATTCCGCCATACAATTATGCATACGCGAGATCTGCTAGTGACTAATTGAAATCAAAACGTTTGAGTGTTCATCCGGCAAAAGAAACAAAAAAAGAAAATGAAAACAGACGATATTTTTTAGCAAATAATAAGGGAGGGGAAAACGAAGAAATATTGTATTTGAAAATATATAATTTGAATTTCATTTACGAAATCAACTATTTTACGATTTCAAAGCCCGCCTTTAACAAAATCGAAAAGGTGGTTTTTACATGTTCAACGTTTTTTGAATGGTTTTTCTTTTGTACAATTTTATGGCCTAAAATCAATCAAGTTAATCTTGAATACAATTTTAAGGGCAAAATCAATCAAGTTATTCTTGGATATAATTTTAAGGCCAAAGTCAATCAAGTTAATCTTGAATATTTCAATGTTTTGATACGACACCTCTATTATTCAATCAACGTAGAGTGTGGGTGTCATAATATGTGTCTGTAAAGAAGAGTTCTCATAAATGTCTAATAAGAATATAAATGGTTCAAAATAAGAATCTGAAATGATGGTGTCTGTTGGGTGTTAAATGTTCAAAGGAATGAAACTTATGGTAACTTGAACGATCTTATCTGGGCAATAACGACTTTATATCGTGTAAGTATGTGGTTTTTAGCCATTTGTGAGAACAGTTATTTGCATTGAAAAAGCCTTGCAATGACAAACAAGAATATATACTTGGTTTTAATGTGGATGAATATAGATCAATTGTTTGACAAAAGGTCAACGATCAAGGTTATGGGTCATTTACAATAGTACCCGACACATCGTCTTGAAGGGATGCTCCATTGGCCAAATATCAAAAGCATATATCAAGGAATAAAACAAAAGAGTCAAACATATCAAGTATTTTGACCATGAGGTCAAAATCAAGGTCATACGAAAGTCGTCATAATATTAGAGACATTGTCATATATTTATACACCTTTATGCCAAATATCATTAGCAAGAACCAGAAGAGAAAAAAATTACTTAAAAAACACATCAAAGATACGGGCCTATTATTTAGTTCTCAAGACGCCTGTGTCGTTTAATTAGGCTGAAGGCGAACTAAATACCAAGTTGAAGAGCGTTAAAGACCAAACATTCCAAAAAGTAAGGCCTAATACATTTGTACGGCTTAAGCAACGTGAACCTGCGGATAGGTTTTTTGAAGTAATGTGGGTTTTTTTTTCAGATGATGGTCATGTTGTTGGTGTCAATTGTGATGAAGAGGATAGAATTCGTCGAGAGTATATCGACCAAGGCATAAGATCCATAAAACCACCTGTTGATAATAAAGATTACAACGTAGAGTTTATTCCCGTGGAAGACAATGGAAAACTAAAAGGTCATTTTACAAAAGTTTTTTGTGTAGTTTATTTTATTTGCTGCATTTTTTCTTTCAAATCCTGATTGGTGTGTCGTATGTTTTCTTTGACAGACATTTGATTGATATTCCTTGCTTTTCCCCGGAGGCAAACATCACTGTGTCTTAACTACCCCGGCAAAAAATGTTTGGACTCGATAGTATCTAATGTCCGGTACGGTGACGGACAATCAACAGACAGAGAAAAGGTAGAATTTGTGTTTATTAATTTGTTTTTTTAATGACATTTAAGAATAAACATACACATATAACTATTTTCGATTGTGTGATGTTATATTTTCTACAACTGTTCTAGATTAATGGAGAAATAAGTAAAAAGGCACATGAAAATGGTGAATTGAGTGAACCTTGCTACGAATTTGTTTAATTTCTTTTTAAATTGTGCACATTGTACGGAAAGAAAAGTACTGAAAGAAAGATATTAACACAGATATTGCATGGCTAGTCACTACGAGCTCCTCAATATTTGCATTTCTGTGCATGGAACGAAAGAAATGGGTCATGTCAAAATGGAAGGACCCTGTTTCGTCAATGTTGTTTATTACATAAGGACCCGGTTTTGTCTCAGTATAGGACCCAGTTTTGTTTTGTTTTGAAACCACATATTTATGAAAAGCTACGTTAACACGGATCTGAACATTGCCCATCGGAAGAAATTAAATATGTGAGTCAAAAAGATGTTATAAAGATGTTATTGCAATACAAACATGTCGTGTTAAAATATATTTCAAACGGGAACTTTTCGAAATAGGGAGTAGACATTTTTGAATGCTTTACGTATACCTTATTGAACTTATCTTCGAACTAAGTTTAAATGAAAATAAATACTTTATAGCATGTACTTACATTAATTCCTTATGATATAAAAAAGAAGATGTGGTGTGATTGCCAATGAGACAACTCTTCACAAGAGACCAAATGACACAGAAATTAACAACTATAGGTCACCGTAAGGCCTTCAACAATGAGCAAAGCCCATACCGCATACGTCAGCTATAAAAGGCCCCGAAATGACAAATGTAAAACAATTCAAACGAGGAAACTAACGGCCTAATTTATGTAGAAAAAAATGAACGAAAAACAAATATGTAACACAGCAACAAACGACAACCACTGAATTACAGGCTCCTGACTTGGGACAGGTACATATATACTGAATGTGGCGGGGTTAAACATGTTAGCGGGATCCCAACCCTCCCCCTACCCTGGGAAATTGGTGTAACAGTACAGTATAAGAACGAACTATAAAAATCAGTTGAAAAAGGCTTAATTCATCAGATGGATACATTAATTCTAACGCTTGGTTTAAAAATTTTAACAAATATAATGCCTACCTATGTTAAAATGAGCGTTGAGCATGGCATGAAAGAATTATTTCTTTTTATAAATAAAATTTGGTTTGCAACATTACAACGTCCAATATCTTCGTCTTCGTCTTCGTAGAACAACCTTAGTGGCAGTTTAGACCGTGAAAAATGACAATGTGACAGCTTTCCATCAAAGAACAAATGACGTAAAAGTTAACAAATATAGAACACCGTATGGCATCCAACAATGAGAAACGCCCATACGGCATAGCAAGCTAAAAAAAAAGGCCCCGAAACGAAAACTGTAAATAAAACTAAAGTGAAAACTAACGACCTGATTTATGTGCAAAATAAAAAACGAAAAACAAATACATGTATAATATACAGCAACAAAAGAGAACCATCGTTTTACAGGCTCCTGGATTCGGTACTGGCACATACAGAATGGCGGGGTTGAACGTGTAAGCGCTCCCTCCCAATCCCCCCCCCCCCCAAAAAAAACAAAAAAAAAAAACAAGAAAAAACTGGGATAACAGCACAACATATGAACAAACTATAAAATTCAGTGAGTTGAAAAAGGCTGAACTCATTTGATTACAGAGCCCCTATAGTAAATATGCGATTGGCGACTGTCTCTGTTTTTTCGTCTTTTATTAAATTTTATGATGGTATACGATATAGTTACATTATATCAGTGGCGGATCCAGGGGGTAGAGGGAGTACGCCGACCCCCTCCCCCCTTTTTGGTGGCTAGAAATAATTATTTTATTATGTTTTTTTACGATTTATATATGATTTTTTATTTAACAAAAAATCGTAAAAAATAAGTTCCTATTGCTACGCTTGGCGGTATAAAATCCGTTTATGAATACGTCCCTTTCAAAAATCATGGCCTCGGTCCGCCCTTGCATATTGACAATTTTAAACTTGACCAACGTGCTTAAATTGTAGAACATTTGTCAATGTACGATAATCATTATACAATGAAGAGATAAACCTATATATAATAGTTGTACTTGTTAACAATTAACTTGATACTAGTGCATTAATGAATTTGTTAATGTTAAAAAAGAGAAGAAATAAATAAGAGATAAAACATCGTTTATTTATAAAGTTACTAATCAAATAATCATCATTGCAATTTCCGGATGGCCTAAGACTATTATACTAATTTATACTTAGTATTATTTTAACAAGGAGGGGTAAACAGATTTTTAACGCACTATTATTGTGATCCTTTGCGCCGCATGGAAATTCCCTTTCTTGGGCGATTCTGCATGCATATACATTTGTCTTATTCTCTTGCTTTATAATGAACGTTTAGTTTTAAAATATTTATTTTCAAACGATCATACTGTCTCCCCCTTTAAGTAGAGCGGAACTTTAAGATAATCACATATCAAATGTGCGTCCTTAAATTTTCAAGGCCGTACACTATTTAAGTTTGAACACTTAAATTTACATAGTTGATATAAAAAAATCCAATCGCGTTACAAAACCTTCGTTTTTTTTCAATTTTTCCTTTTTTTTTTATACAAAACATTATTGAAATTTGCTTTCTTCTAAAATAGCAGGAATTCAAGTCTTTACGGATTCAAAAAGGTTATAAGTTATCCTCTGAAAGAAAATGTTTTTCAACGATCACTCAAACTGCTGTTGAACGCCATATTTTAATTTTCGTCATGCGATTATGCATTATTTTCTATGACAAAACCGGGTCTGCTTTGTTAAATTTAAGGACAAAACCGGGTCGTACACATTGACAAAACCGGGTGCTTCAATTTTGACATGACCCACTTCTTTCATTCCATGCACAGACATGCAAATATTCAGGTGATCATAGTGACAAGTCTTGAAATCTCCGTGTTAATATCTTTCTTTCCGTACCTTTCTTTCCGTACAATGTGCACAATTTAAAGAGAAATTAAACAAATTCGAGGCAGGGTTCACTCAATTCACCATTTTGATGTGCCTTTTTACTTATTTCTCCATTAATCTAGAACGGTGGTAGAAAATATTACATCACACTATCGAAAATAGTTATATGTGTATGTATATTCTTCAATATAATTAAAACATCATATAAATAAACACAATTTCTACCTTTCTCTGTCTGTTGATTGTCCGTCACCGTACCGGACATTAGATACTATTGAGTCCAAACATTTTTCGCCGGGGTAGTTTAGACACAGTGAACATCTTATACAGAAAAAGGAGATGTGGTATGAGTCCAAATGATATTGATTTAAGCAATTAAAAGTCACCGTATGGTCTTTAAAATTTATCAAAACTCAAAGCGTACATTCAGCTACAACATGTGAAACAATTAAACGAAAAACAAAATACCATATTTATTACAAAAACAAAAACGAAAATCAGATGTACAAATGTAACCGACAAAAACTACTGATAAACTCATCATAGATAGCAGAATTAATATTACAGGAATAACATGCTTCTGACTTGGGACATGTCTGTTCAGAATGGCGGGGTTAAACAGGTTTGTGAGCGCTCAAACTCCTTAACCATGGACAATAGTGTAACAGCACAACATAAGAAAATATGTAACAATCATTTGTAAATAGCTTGACTCATCAACACGAAGTATTAATATTGAAGCCTAGAGTTTTGACCTTATGCTCAGTGAAGAAGGCCTGTGACTTTTAAGAACAGCAATGTAAGAGAAGGATATTGTCAAGTACATGTACAAATTGTTTTTCGTTAATAAGAATGTATCAAATGTTTTCTTTATCTGCTCTGTTTAGTTGAAAGGAAAAAATATTATCTACCTCTTCATAGATACAATGATAGCTTTTTGCAGTAAAACGTAAAACGCATATTGCATATGACAAAAAGAATTACAA
Organism: Mytilus californianus; assembly: GCF_021869535.1. Lineage (NCBI taxonomy): Eukaryota > Metazoa > Mollusca > Bivalvia > Mytilida > Mytilidae > Mytilus > Mytilus californianus. The sequence goes on along the minus strand of NW_026262679.1, from coordinate 48,363,086 downwards.
GATAGTATGTTCAAATACAGTAGATTTCGAGCCGTCGCACATTTTTTGTTTTACTTTGCAGTCAATTGTAAAGTGATTGAAATCACAGTCCACAAGAAAAAACAACTCAATAGACTTTTTGACAGTAAAGGTCACGTGTATATGAGACGTGAAGGTAGTGTGTCGGATTTCACTGCGGCTGAAGCACAGGATTGGATATTTCAGGTATGAAAAACACTGGAATTATGGGGTTAAATAAAATACAAATATTATCTATTGTAATTACTGAAATATATATCCTGCACTACTATTAAACTGCAATTTTAATAACATTAAAATAACTGTTGACCAAACTATGAAATTGTAGATTATACCGAAGTGACGCCGTTCTCGTCAAAATTATGTTTAAAGCACTGAACAAATATGACACACCAAGATTTAAGATAACTTTCACATAGATTTAAAAAAAAAAAGAAGCTTGATTTAAAAGAAAGCAGCTAGACTACAAGATTCACAACTACATCCGAATACCACAAGTACGTAACTTCTACAAAACAGGTTATTATGGACAAAATACTGATACATTTCGACATTACTATCGTCTCAGTTTCTTTACAAAGCTGAGAAAAGGGTTAATATTTCTGTCGTTTTCCGAAAAGCTACAAATGAATGAAAAGTTTTATTGCAGCCAAGATGTCGTTACTCTGTTTAAATATTCATGAGATCTATGTAAATGTTACGCAAAAAAATTCTAGTCGCTTTATATTCATCTGTTAAATCTAGCTCTCTATTTTTAATCTAGCTGTGTATTTTATTAAATCTACCAATGTTTTTTTTGCACTGTAAGTGTCAAGTTTTTGTTGAATGTTTTAAACATAAATTTAAAGAGAACGGTGTGTCATAGATTTTTTTTTACATAACTGACTCTGTATCGACTTGTTATAAATATCATAACAGAGATATTTCGATTTCAGTGTATTTTTACGGATTTTTTAAAAGAGTAATATTGGTTTTCACATCTTTTTTACAATTATCAATTTCGGAAGAAAAAAAATTCTCATCTAATCATTATTATTTGTAATACCAGTATACACACTAAATATGTTTACCTTACAGTTTTAGAATATCATGAAGACAAAAAAATGCATTCAAGAATACATTAATTCATATCTTTTTTTTTTATAGAAAAACACACATACACATTCCCCGTTTCCATTCTCAATTTTATACTATTCTACAATTCAAAATTTGTACGACCGTGTGGCGCTTATATATAAAAATAAGAAGATGTGGTATGTATGAATCCCTTTTTATATATTTTGTGTTTTGTTGGTATCCCAAATCCAACTCTAAAAATGATATAGGTAAAGAACACAAACAAAGCTTTCGAACAATGCAATAATCAAAAAGTTTGATTATTCCAGATATGAAGTATTCGATATATCGAAAAGAGGCGGTTCATACATACCAACAAACAATATTACAATCAAAAACACCATTTTTTTATGTATTAAATGTATTAAAAAAAATTGTATGTATTAAATGTATTAAATCGTGACGTGATATAAATAACCACAAATTTTTAAGTAAATGTGTATGATGATTTTCATGTGACTTTCATGATACCTCTGCTGGTGGACTATCAGTCTCCGAGAGTATCATCAGCTCAGTAGTCAGTACTTCGGTCCTGACATCATTTATAACAAACCTTTCTAAAATTGCCCGTTTTATAAATTTTAAATTTTGAAATTATAAAAAACTAAAGTTTCAACTCCCTCAGGCAAATTTGCCCTTAGATGGATTTGGCTATTTTTTTAGGTATTTTTTGTCATAAAACTCTTCAACTGTTTCGGTACTTACACATCCTCGGCTTTCAAATATTCGGCTTAGAGCGTTCCTGATGAAGGTAAATCCAGAAAAGCGCTTCGGACGCATGAATTTTTTTAACGTGTTTTTTTTTTCATTTTTTTTGCATGATCGTACTGACTGAAAAATTATCAAATCCCGTTAAAAGAAATGGCCCTTTAATGAATATATCGACGATTATTATGATCAGTGGAACTCATTTTGGTTGTGTAATGCCTATTGTATTTATTTAAAAAGTATTGTTGAATAGATATATTGCAGTAAATAATACAGAACTTTTGCTTTGATTTCATACTTTTTTATTTCCAGATTAGTCATTGATATCTAATAGTTTGGTTTTTTTGTTTCTTTTAACAGAACCGCTCAGCAAAAAAGTGCACCTTGCAATAATATTCAGATATCAAAAGAACAGTATTTGGTTGGATACTAGTAACTGTTCCTCCAGTACACAACAGAATCTCAATCAGTTGCAAGGCACAATCCGTTATTTGGAAATGATCACATTTTTTTAGAGTAATAAAACCACCGTCTGTATACGTCATAAACGTACACAACAGAATCTCAATCAGTTGCAAGGCACAATCCGTTATTTGGAAATGATCACATTATTTTAGAGTAATAAAACCACCGTCTGTATACGTCACAAACATATATGTATGCTCTTTCGTTCAAGTGAATTAAGGAAACATAAAAAATCTAAGTTTATAACAAAAATACCGAACTCCAAGGTAAATAAAAAAAAAAGGATTAAAATCCATAAATCTGCCAAACCAAACGCTCGACCAAACCAAACAAAGGAACGACAGGAAAACAACTGTCATACTTGGTACAGGCATTTTCCGAAGAAATTACATTGTTTGACACTCGACGTTATTAATTATGCCCAGTAGTCAGTTCCTCAGTGTTGACATGAATTATCATGGACATGGTCTTAATTATAAATTAACTGTTTGCAAAACTATTTTTTTTCTTAATACTAAGGATTTTCTACCTATAACTCTAAGGCAATGGGAACGCTAATGCTTGTCAACAGGAAAACACGTGTGATGCTGTAGATAACACAAGGAAGTGCGGAAAATTTAAAGTATTGGTTGTGTTCTGAAATTTCCACCAAACCCTAAATATGGATGATGATCCTTATTTATGCTTACATGATGATCACCGCTTGTTAAGTAAAGTTTTATTATATATCCATCTTTAATTGTGTATCGTAGAGCCTCCGTCCGATACGCCCTCAAACTTAAATTTTCTTTTTTCTATAAATTGATTGACGTGCCATAAATCTAGTATTAACCTTTCTTTACTTGAGGCGTTAACTGATAGTGTTGATAACAAAAGGAATCTTACATTCAGTAGCCGCCCCTGTTTGTAAAAGCTTATTTATGGCACGCTCCACGAATACTGAATGATTAAAAGCAGAAATATTAGTGTTCAAACTAGCTGATGAAGAAAGTTATTATAAATAACCACTAGAAGTTATGTAGAGAACAAAATCGTTTACTCTTAAAACTTCTTTCCAAAATGAAAATTTCTCGTAAAGGCTACCAACAAAAATGAAGTTATATTATTGTGCGAATTTTCATATTTATAATCTTGCTCATGTAAACTATAAAACTAGTACTTTTAAAACTGCTGCTGCTTCCCTTGGAGAAATCTGCTTTCCTGTGACACTGGTAGGCCTAGTGACCTTCCTCATTACAATTGTAACAGCGGATTGCTATTGTCTTCCCTCCGAAGTACTCGCTTGGAGTGTAAATACTTTTTCAATCTTGTATCTATGATGAGTTTATTTACAACTACTGTGTCGATGTCACTGCTGGTGGAGTTTTTCTCCCCGAGGGCGTCACCAGCCCAGTGGTCAGCATGAATTATAATTGATATGGTCATAATTATAAATCAACTGTTTACAAAACTTTGGATTTCCGAAATACTACGGATTTCTACCGTAGGAATAGATTACCTTGGCTGTATTTGGGAATTTCAATGCTCTTCAACTTCGTACTTCATTTGGCCTTTTTAACTTTTTTTATTCGAGCGTCACTGATGAGTCTTTTTTAGACGAAACGCGCATCTGACGTACAAAATTTCGATCCTTGTATCTATAATGAGTTTATTTCTACCTGTAGCGCTACTAATTGTCATCACAAAAGACATGAAATACCTTGAAATTATGTGTCCATTAAATGCTACATATAAAACGCAGCTTCCAGGTCAGAAGAAGAAATAATCAATTGTATAAAATAAGATAGAAAAATAGCGTTAGTAGTCACATCAGCAGGTGAAATTTCAAAAGTTATTTTTCACGCACCAATTTTTAATTTATAAATTTAAACGTTCAACTGGCACTACTTCATAATATTTATTTTTTCTCTCATTCACTATTGAGGGCAACTTAGAATAACAATAACGGTTCTTTTTCACTACTTTACTACATCATATGCGAATTTCGCCAACCTTACCAATGCCCCATACGTGATTCTCGAGACCAACCAATTTGAAAATCAAAACATAATACAAACATTAAAGAGCTGGTAAAACCAAAAGTATGGTCAAATCCGAAAAATTAGAAGCAGACCCGATTAAATCAGGTATGTGTATACTGATCTGCTGTTTGTTATACAATTCGGATGATTAAACTTTGCTGAAAATAGAGATACATTATCACATGTAATATATGATATGGGAGTGGATTAAGGTCATGTTTTTCTCTGACTGTTAATGAACCCATTGGATGTTGGATGAGTACTCAGTCTGATTGATATTTTAGTCTTAGATACATGATTTTCTTTTATCAGTTGTTATTAGCTTTGAACTAGCTGTCAGTAACTGCGAGTACTCTCAGATCTGTACTTCGTGTCCTTTTTGTTGTTAGGGATGAGGGATGGATAAATACCCTGCCACCCCGGTCCAGTCTGTGTTTATGTTTGCCTTTTTCAACTGATTTTTATAGTTTGTTCTTATGTTGTGCTGTTACACCACTGTCCCAGGTTAGGGGGAGGGTTGAGCGCTCACAAACATGTTTAATCCCGCCACATTCTTTATGTGCCTGTCCGAAGTTAGGAACCTGTAGTTCAGTGGATGTCGTTGGTTCATGTCTGTCATATTTGTTATTCGTAAATTGTTTTGTTATAAATTAGGCAGTTAGTTTTCACAATTGAATTGTTTCACATTTTTCATGTCGGGGCCTTTTATAGCCGACAATACGGTATGGGTTTTCTCATTGTTGAAAGCCGTGTGGTTGCCTATAATTGCTTACATCCACTTAATTTAAACTTTGGTAGATAGTTGTCTCATTGGAAATCATATCGCATCTCCTTATTCTTATAACATAAAAATTTTCTTGACCAATTGTTTTTTAAATGTTACAGTAGTACATGTATGCCCGACCAGGAATTGTATTTTGAAGTTAAGACTTTTATAGTTCAATACAATCGTACACAATGTAAATGCCGATCTATTATTGGAAGTTTTGGGATACACTCCTCAACGAGGTATCCAGTTATGGTAATTGATCCGGTTAAAATATGTAAACAAAATATGTGCATTCGAATAGTAAATAGTATGATACAGTCGTTGATTTTCTTGTAAAACGGGGTTTATAAACGTATCAAAAACATTGTTACATTGTTTTGATAAACGTTTTGTTTTCCTAATTATTCTTGAATGCAATTAAAGGGCATTAGATACGAGATATGAAAAAAAAGGAATATGATTTTTTTTGTTCAATCATTAATAAAAGCGAAATAATGAAATAATAATTCGCTTTTAGCAGCCAATTTGGTTCAGTTTTGTCAAAAAAAGCAAAGAAACATCGCTGATGAATTATTCACTTCCAATTGAATAATTTGACCTCATTGAATCTGTATTCATGTGACCTTTAATTTAACCCGTTAGCTAGAGATTGGTTACGCATGTATTAGTCGTGTTCAGTCATTAAAAGGAAAAGAATGTCATATTGAAAGTGAAACAAAGGTGAACCATTCCGTTGACTGATTTAATCCACAAAAAAATCATTCTTGAACAGGAAAAAACGATGATTAACTTATTTTTTTAACCTACAACACGAAATCAAACAGACCTAAAAAAATCCAATTGCACGAGATCGCTCGATCTATCTATTTATATTTATGTTTATGTTAATATCGTGTTATGTGACCGTCGGCAGTCTTCGGAGGTCATGTCGATGGTTAATTAGATGGCGTCTAAAGTACGCACGAAATGCTGATATATATTATCGAGTACATGCACTGTTAACAGTTTATTTCAGACTTATTGTTATTTGGATATACGTTTAAGTATGTTATAAATTAAATATGAGAATTTGAGTCAAATCGGTGAACATGATTTTGACAGCTAATGCCCCTTTCCGGAGGAGACTTAATATACATTTAAATGATACTTCGACCTTATTTATTTTATTTCTCAAGCAGCATGAAGAATGTTTTTTTTTGAAGATTTTCTTTCAAGATTTTACTAAATGCATAAAAACAAATGTAATAACAAAGATATCAAGCTCTAATGTAAATTTAAAAAAGGAAAGTTCATAAAAACTGGCGAAAAAAACCAAACACTCGACTATATCAATCTGAATGTAAGGAAATATTTAGTATAAATATTTGTTGTAATATATTCCTTTAAAAAAAAATTACGTTAAAATATTCATCAAACAATTGTAGAGGTCTTAAACCGTTGCCAGCATCTTTCTAAATGGCCATATTTGGATGAAATTGAAAAAAAATATACCAATCTTATTCTAAAATTAGCATTGTCCACAAAAGAGATACATGTAACATGGATATGATTATTCTTTTATAAAGATCATTACAAGGCAATAATCGTGTCTCAGATTTTTAATATAATATCAAGTTCAAAGAAAATATCAGTTGTGAAAATTTGGGATTCATTAGGTCATTAAAACAAAAAAACAAATCCTGACATTATTTCGTAAGAGATTGTTTTATTATATATCTGAGACATTTTTGTGCAGCCTGTATCATGTACCTTCGGAATATTAGAATTACATTGTATAACAAATAAAGATTTAAACAAAATGTTCGATTTTTGATTGAAATCAATTACACAGATTTGTATATGCACGATTGGTTGATTTCGAATACTTTCTCCTTCTATAGAATATCAAAGCTTTACATTATGATATAAGTGAACTAAAACCGGAAGTAAAATTTAAAATAAAATTTAAATTTAGGTTGAACATACAATTACAAATAGAGTTTCCAGCGATGGACTTGAACTGCTCCATGTATTTAAACTCTAAAACGGTTGTCATATTTAACAAAGCATTTTGATAAAAAGGAACTTTATCTCGTAATGTCTAACAACAATCATAATGTGATAATAAGAAATCTTACTGAAAGTAGCAGTATCAGTGATTCTAACTTGACAGATGCCATACATGATTTACTAAATAAATGCATGAAAATTTCAACTTCAAGAAACTGTATACAAATAAAGACTAAAGATAAACAGCGGTCGGCTGTAATTCGTCTTAGATCTCCTACCGAGGTTTCCGATGTATTAGACCGCTTAAAGGACAGAAGTAGCAGAAACTCGCTAGGATTCAGCTTTCAGAGAATAGCCAATATGTATGTGGACATTAACGTTGAAATGGAATTACCCGCGAACTACTATCGAAAAGGTCAACACATAGGCAAGGAAACTAGACAAAGGGAATTTAAACTTGGTGGAGGAGATTATGTTAGAAACAATTTGAGGGAAAATGTTTCAAAATATGTATGTGGATATTTAAACGGTCGAACCGAAGGAACTCTGTTCATTTGGTGTGGATGGTAGGTTTGTCAAAAAACATTAACACGCACTGATTCAAATTATTTAAACTTTCATTGTCTTACACTCTTTATTGATTAAGTTTAATATTCACTGTCATTAGAATTAAACAACCTTATTTAATTTACGACTTGTAAACAGACTTGTAAACCATATAGTAAAGAAGGACAAATATTTCCGCACAACAAATTGCCTTCGTCAGTGTCAGCCTTTGATCTATATGTAATAAAATATATCATTTATTGTACTGCTTAGTACAATGTAACATTATATACCTTTATCGATCTTATAAAATATGTATTTGTGTCATTCAGACCAAGGATATCTATTCACGTTTTTAGAATTTTGACATCACAGAACGGGATTTAACACCGCGATTTTACTTTCGGAACACCTAAGCTCCCCACCAGATTTGTAATAGGGTTTGTGTTGCTTAACAGCTTGACTTTTCTGTGAAGTGCTTTGTGATATTTGATTTCTCAACCCTTTAACAAGTATTTCTCAGACTAAACTTTAATAGAGATTGACCAATAAGTCCAATTTTCATTGAAAGAAACGCTCTAACAATCGCCCCTTGGTATCTTCTCCTTATATTTACATTCATTCCACTTCCACGAACATGGTTATGACAGAAATTGATATAAAATGGTCAAGACCAGCAGCTGGAAAATAATTCGAGAAAAACCATGTCAACTCTCAAGGAACATGCCATAGTACTTTGAATATAAATGTTCCAGATATATATCTTAATGCTTTTTATTTTTTCAATGTCTGTATTGTTTATACCGGTAAAGATTTGTCTATCCTTTGTCATAAAAAAGTTGTTTCAATTTCAAAATTTTACATTCGGTCAAGTTTCAGGGTTAGAAACTCTACTTGAACGATGGTAAATGAATATGGCGATGTCATAGGGTTAGATAAGAGTCAATAAGCGATCAGCTACTGTGTGTTGCCTTATCACTTGATATTATTTATAAGTAAATGACAGGTGTCACATGCGGGACAGGATCTGTTTAACATTTTGGACACGCCCGAGTTTTGGTGAGGTTCGTGTTGCTCATTCTTTAGTTTTCTATGTTGTGTTTTGTTTTCTGCTATTTGTTTTTCAGTCGTTTTACTTTTTTGCCATGGCATTGTCAGCTTGTTTTCGACTATCCCGTTGGTATCGTTAACCTTTCTCATTCGAATAAATCGTTTTCTAAATCAAGTACAAATCAATTTCATGTTCGTACTTGAGTTCAACAAGATTTGTCACTACACTAAAATCTCAAGTGATGAACAAGAAATAATTTTGCAGCAGTTTTCTTTCCAAGTGAAAATGAGAATGTCTAAATGAATGATTTAAAATTTCAAATGTTAAATGAAACAGTTATAGCCGATATCAAAATTTTATGTAGACCGATACGATACAGAAAACTAATTTAGCTACATATACTGTTTTTATATATATATATATATATATATATATATATATCTAAGTGAATATCGTGTTTAAGTGTAACAAAAATTATTGTCTTTTGGCAATTTGCAAGGAAAAAATTATTACTGCGCGCAATTTCTTTTTTATTAATTTGTTTGTATGTTCTTGGTTAGATAGAGGACATGTTCTTGGTGTTAATTGCGAAGATGAAGACAAAATTCGTCGAAGTTACATTGACGAAAGCATCAGAGATATAAAACCACCGGTGGATAATAAAGATTATCAAGTAGAGTTTGTTCCAGTGGAAGACAATGGAAAAATTGAAGGTTACTTATAAGTTTACAGTGTTTATTATGACTGTTCATCGCACTAACGTTGAACAGTTACTTTCCAATCTTATTCAGTGTGTTGCGTATTTTTTTAACATACAAAATGATTGGTTCAGTGTGTTGCGTATTTCCTTAACATACAAAATGATTGGTTCAGTGTGTTGCGCATTTCCTTAACATACAAAATGATTGGTTCAGTGTGTTGCATATTTCCTTAACATACAAAATGATTGGTTGGTTGTTGTTCAGTCGAAGTCCAGTGGCAAATATTCTATGCATATTCAAGACTTACACAACTTAAGCAATTAAGTAATTTATACAAAGTAGGTTAAACAGAGGTTTAAAAAGGGAGAGGTTTGTACTGTTACTGGAAAAAGAGAGGTTTTGTATGTTTCAATCATAATGTTGAGCAAGTTATGACAGTATTTATTAGAAATATATTCATGCTATAGTTTATATTTATTGGAATTACCTTGAATTTGTTTATTACTATTCATGGTTGTTGTGTTATCGATATCTAGCAAATAAATCTGCTTAAATTAGGGACACCACCCTGCAGTAAGGTGTTAGGTTTTGTTTCATGTTGATAGCCTAATTTCGACAGAGCGGTGTTCCATATTAATTTCGACACAGCGGTGTTCCATATTTATAAATCCAAACAGTCGTCCAATATGACGGGCGAAAGAAATCCAGGTGACCATATATTTACATTCTTCTACCTGAAATTGCTGAACATTTGTATTACAAATTGTTTGTACTGAAATACAACAAAATTACATGACGAACGTCTAACTTGAACGTAATTTAAAATTTTTTTTATACTTTTTGTTATAATTTCACAAATTTAATCTCGAAAAAAAATATTGCCTACCTCTTCAAAGATGTTACAATGATTGCGGTTAATCGTATAAGTCAGTATATTGCAAACTTACAACAAGATTCCACATCTATATTTTATCTAAATTTCCATGAAGCAGATTTTGAAAATTGCATTTCATCTTTTTTAGCCAATTGTAAAGTTATTAAAATCACAGTGTACAAGAGAAAACAACTCAACAGACTTTTTGACAGTAACGGTCACGTATATATGAGACGTGATGGCTGTGTACGGGATTTTTCTGCAGCTGAAGCACCGGATTGGATATTACAGGTATGTATTGATTGCAGGTAATGTTTAAAAGGCGATGTTTGGTATACGTCATTGACAGCAACCCAAAACACAAAAATACATTCAGCGGTATAACACAAAAGTCAGGGGTCTATATAATATGTCAAGCTTCAAATTGCCTGCATTCGTAATTCAGAAAACATCTATTGTTCAAATATATAAATCTAGTAAGAAAGACAAATATAAAACATATAAAAAAAAATGCGAATAAATTTAAAAGTGACTTTTAATATCTGACATTAACATTTACTTTTCAAAATGGCAAGTATATTTAGGAATGATATTGAAACAATTCCTGACTGGCGATGGGCAGATGCATATTTAGATACCAACCTTCCCCTTATTTACCTCGACCAGTTGACCAACAATATGTAAACAAAAGAACATGTATTTAAAATCAGTACATGAAAACCACACATTCGATTGCCTCTCAATAGCGTTTAGATGACCTTTCTAGAAAATAGAAAACATCAGTATGGAATAGGAGTACGTGTAAGATATACCGAACGGGTAAAAAACAGCCATCATCAATACATGGTATTACCAGAAACAAAGCCGACATACGAACTAGTAATAAAATACCGAAAAGTGGTATACTAGGTGCGCTTTTAGTATAACCATAGTAAGCTTTGCATGCAGTATTCATCTTCATCTTACGTGTATAAGCTTTTAGTGCGAGGGTCCGTCTTAAACTTGCAGTGAGGTGATAGAAGTTTTGCTCCGTGTTGAAGGCCTCACTGTGACTTTGAGATGAAAAACAGCATTAAAAGCGCTGTTCCTTTTATTTTTGTGTGTTTTTGCTGTGCATGTACTGATTTTGTGTCATGGATGGATACCCATATCCTTTGTTTTTCTAATAATGCAATCAGATAAAAGAATAATGATAATAAAAAAGAACGCGTGATATTATGATTGAGAGACAACCCATAATTCTAAAAAAAAACGTTAGCAGGTACGCGCGTGACCGAAAGTACAATTGTAAGCCAAGAATCAAAAACCTTGGTGAGCACACAACCAACAGGGTCTAAATAGAACGCCATAAGTCGTCTAATGTCCACTTTGTGTGGGGCGTTTCCTTCCCCATTGTTTTGAAATAGCCTAATAATGACTGACTGCTATTTTTGGTTATCTTTTTTCTCAGCGATATTTAAACCCATGGTTCTAGACATCCTAGCAACTCTGCCTGCACTGTTCCGTCGCCCCACATACTTGGCCAAATAGTATATATATATAGTTTCGTTAGTAGAGAGATTCCTTTTCTTGTCGACTGTATCTACATTTATATACTAGTATGCTTTATAACAACAACAAAAATGATGTCTGGTGGCATGTAAATATAGTTAGCAGATAAACTGTTTGTCAGTCGTAAACGTTTTTAATATTGACCATGCAGTCATATCAATACATTTATCATCTCAATATGCAAAAACTCTACGAAAGACATTCTCCATAGGATAACCTTACGTTTTACAGGGCTAACACCAAACATGTGTTATACTTCGTCTTTAAAAGAGAAGCGGGAGCTACCAAAGGGATAGTCTAGCCTATAAGTCGAAAATGAACTGACAATGACATGGCAAAAACGAAAAACGACATGACAAAAATTACAGTCTACAAAACACAACATAAAATCGGGTGTGATCTCAGGTGCTCGGGAAAGGTAACCAGATCCTGCTCCACATGTGGTACCAGTCGTGTTGCTCATGTTAGTTCTAACCTGGTGATATGCAAATTCGGGAGGTCACATACGAGAAAAAGAGGAGTTAACTAAGCCCAACAATGTGAGATCTCACATTGTTGGGCTTAATTAACTCCCAAGTTTGCGGTATCAAGTTTTTGTCAATCTACATGGTACCATTCATCATGTATCCGATGTAGAATGTGTTTCGCAAAATTGATAATATTCAGGTATATTTATATATCAATATTCTTTTATTTCGTTTATTTCATTAACATGTCTTACTAATTGCGCATCATTGTTGAATATTAAAGAAGCAAGGATTCCAATACATAACTGCTACTAACAGTTTGTAAGTTCTTCATTAAAAAATGAAGTTATTGTTATTGAATAATTGGGTTGTCTGTTTCTATTAACAGAACCATTCCTCAAGAGTTTGCATTTTGCAATGATATTCGAATATCAGTGGAACTGAACTTAGAGTACTCACGTATTGACCAGTACACGTTCCCGTCATGCACCAATAGGATCTCTTAATCAATCAGCTGTTCGACCTTAGACGTCACATAATTTTAGTCTGTTTATATAATGGCTGTTGTTGTTACAAATATATATGTCTTCTATTTTTGTTATTGTATGGAATATCTTGTATGATATCATTTGTAATTTTGATAATACTCGAATCCATCCATCAAACAAATATAGCGTGTGTGTCTTGTAAAATTAAACTTAGAAATAAGCTTAACATTTTTACACTATTGAGAACATGAATTTTGTGATTACCATTACTTTTGAATTCGACGATCGTCGTGTATGCGTTTAAGTAACGAACCAATATTAATGTTGGTTTTTTTTTAGAATGGGGAGAGTTAGAGATTCACCTATTGTATAAACATCTGTTTAATAATAAAGACTGTATAATAACCTATAAATCTCTTTTGATTATTTGTGTGGCTGGGTTTTTCTGTCCATTTTACATTAAGAACTATGGTTCCAACAGCTTCTTAGTCATGAGTCAATTGTACAATGAAATTCTTCTGGCTTGTCCTGTATTCGAGTAATTATTCGGGGTTTTTACGAATCAATATTGGTTCACATTGTATGATATTAGGTTTGATTAATTTACAACACTTTCATAGAATTTCTACAAAAACAGCAAGAAAAGAAGGAAGACTCATATGAAGCCATGTTTTGAAACAAAAATTTGGAATCCAATGTTGTTTGTATAAAGGACTTTGATGACGAATATAAAAATTATTAAAAAAGTGTAACGTACCATAGAATATTATTGTATTCACTATTCTAAAATTGTCAAGTAAAATGAAGTGTGTTGCTGTCTCAATTGTCAAACAAAATCTACACAAATGCTATATTTCGAAGTAATCTAACATCCTGCACTACCCATTTTTGAAGCATATGATTGTAATGATTAACTATTGTAATTGTGTGCTTGATTAATAGTTGATTGATAGATATTTACTTAAAGTCCAGTGGCAAATATTTCTTGCATATTCAGGACGACAAATTATCAAAATATTCAATAGGTGGACTAAGGTTAATTTTGTTAAACGACTTCTACGAATTCACGTAAGAGGGTAGTGTTCTATCCCTTTTGAAATGATACATTAGATTAAAAATGCTTGAGTATACACTGTCTTTCAACATAATACAATATTTGACAGCATTCATTTTAGTACACGTGTTCGAACGCAACTTAAGTATAAAAAAGCCTTTTTGACTTTCCAAATAAATACAGATTTAAATATCATAACATATCATTATAAGATTTCTTATTCGATATTCATGTATCACTTCTAAAGGAATAAGTTTTGTGAACGCCAAATTGTACAGAGATTACTGTTTGGCCAACAGGTCTCGATTTGGCATACATTAATTTTCACAGCGGTTATCGCTCTTTTAGTGATGATATCTTTGGGAGTATCATTCATAATTACTCAGAGTACCACTACGTGATAGTTAACGAATTGAAAAAGGAAGTACATATATATATATATACATTTGACCTAATATAGAGACTGGCTTTTATGAGTATGGCATAACGTAATTGTGGTATGCAATTCGTTTGGCACATTATGTATTACTCCATTATTTGCATTTAGAAATAGATTCTTTTTTATTTTGTAATATTTTTCATATTTGGCATAAAACGTAGCATCCAGAGCCCGTACTTTACTTTTTTTGTTACAAGAGCGCTATTATTTGTATTGCATTTTTCATAGGGTACATTTGTAACAGTGGTGTTCCATATTTTATTTCTTGAAGAATTAATTCATATTATAAACTAACTAGAAAAAAATTGAGTACAATTTCCTGTTACTAGAAATATCTGCGTTGTATTACAGCCAACACAAGTGTATGGTGATGCAGCAAAAAAATAGACATAGAAAGCTGTCGAAAAAGTGTATAATATCTGCGGCAAATTTGTAATGGCTCCATGGAAAACACATTGCATATTTAAACCTAAATTTGAAAAATACAATAATTTCAAACATGTATAATTAAATTAGAGTCGAACAGCATTTTATACAGAGAATCATCTTTTGGTAAACAGTTACCGCTAAAATGTAAACAGATAATGCGCTATTGTATCATTCAATATTGTATTAGGCATGCACAAGTAACACCCAAAATTAACTAAAATTTCGACCCAATTTGTCTCTAAAGTTGGCACATGAAGCTATTTTTTTTTTACATATTTGAATTGACTAGGTAAAAAATAGCTTGTAATTTTTCGGAAAAAAATCACCGTGGGATCAAAACTGTATCGAATGCCCTTAAAGAGAATGAATACGGTGAAGGTTTTGCTAACTTTTGAAGGCCGTATAGTGAATCATATTTGCTTTATTGCTATTACATTGGCAATCATACCACATCTCCTAATTTTTATATTCTATTTATAATAGATGGATGTCCACATACATCGTATTTACCTGAATGTAGAAAATTTGCTTTCATATGTCTACGTTCCGAAAACTTTAGTTGTGAGGATACATATATACTATCTCATAGACCTTGAACCAAAATCTATGTATATGCATGTATGTACAAATGCACTAGCCTTTAGCATAGGCTAATATTTTCATCATCGTTCTATTGGCTCAAATTACGAATCATGATAGTATCCCAGACTTCATTTGAGTTCATTTCTTCTGTCACTTTATTTCATCTCTTTCGAGTTAGTATACACGTATTAGAGACGAAATATACCAAAGGGATATTCAAACTCATAAGTCGAAAACAAACTGACAATGTCATGGCAGAAAACGAAAAACGACGAAAAGACAAACAACAGTACACAAAACACAATATAGAACACTAAAGACTGAGCAACACGAACCCCTGGGTGATCTTAGGTGCTCCAGAATGGTAAGCAGATTCTGCTACACATGTGGCACCCGTCGTGTTGCTCGTGTAAGTACAGACCCGTTGATAAGTCTAATTTGATAGGTCACATTCGAGGAAAAAGGAGGACGGGATTGTGGTGACGGCAATTAGAACATATCCGTCGTCATCTGTGAAATAGATACTCCATAGCGGTCAACCAACTCATAAGTTAACTTTACATACTCGTGCTGGAGTGTGTTTGTGGGATAGCATTTTGATACACGTTCTATACATCATTTGATAACGCGCTATCCATTAGGCCACGTTTGACGTCATCGTTTTCTTCTCAGACGGATTTTGGGTTTTAAAAGTTTTGGTTTATCATTTCTTTGTCTTAAAAGTGATACTCGTTCGGTTGTTTTCTCCTGATACCATCTGATTCGTTTTTTTTTTCTACCTAAATAGTTGAACATTGGATTATGTGCTTTTGTTTTATCGATGTCGAAATAATATGCAATACTATTCAGGAAATAAACTAACCGTAAAGAATACATAAAATCTTTATTGACCAAGCAATTTCATTTCTCATTTAATCAAAAGAATCGTTTTCTTATGCATCATGACACAACAGACTAATTACTGGTTTGTTTTATTTAAGTGGTATGGCCATTAATTTGATATTTCACGTAAGCATTGATTACGTACCAATTTTAGTTATAGGATTCCTCTAGTAAAGCAATGTAAAAGTGTACTCCTTTGATCAGATATTGCCTACAGTACATTGTTTGAATTTATAATTCAAATACCATAATTCAACACATTATCACCTTAATACATAATATAATAAATACACTTAATGTTGCTTTTTTCCCATTTTTTCTTTGACTTATTGATTTTGATTTCCCCCTTGGTATCGTAGCTCCCTTTTTATATACCTTACCTCCCTTTTTATATCTCTTACTTTTGAAGTTGCACTTTTACATTACAAAGAGTCTGATATATTAAGTGATTTTAAGACAAGCAACACTTAAAAGCTGCTGGAGAATGTCATTTCCTTGTCTTTTTGTTTATTATTGTAATAAATATTGGTCTCCGGACAACGAGTAGCTGGTACCATTAAAAAGCTGTTTCTGCTGAATATCAAAATGCAACGTATGTCGACACTAGATTGATTATTGTTTTCTTAATATGCAGAGACGAATAGTTCTTGCACTTTTGGGAAAGAAAACAAACAATACATCAAAGAAGGACAGACGCATCCTTGCTTAAAAAATGAAAACAACACTTTATGAATTCCGTGCTTCATCAGGAACGCTCAAAGCCGAATATTTGAATATATCTTTGACCGTTTCAGGTCTTTGTTTTCTGTAAAATTGAGAATGGAAATGGGGAATGTGTCAAAGAGACAACAACCCGACCGAAGAGCAGAAAACAGCCGAAGGCCACCAATGGGTCTTCAACACAGTGAGAAAATCCCGCACCCGGAGGCGGGCTTCAGCTGGCTCCTAAACAAAAATGTGTACTAGTTCAGTGAAAATGGACGTCATACTAAACTCCAAAACATATAAATGAACTAAAATTAAAAAACATACAAGACTAACAAAGGCCAGAGACTCCTGACTTGGGACAGGCGCAAAAATTCGGCGGGGTTAAACATGTTTTGTGAGATCTCAACCCTCCCCTATACCTCTAGCCAATATAGAATAAACAAACACACAGCAATACGCACAGTAAAACTCAGTTTAAAAGAAGTCCGAGTCTGATGTCAGAATAGGAAACAAAAGAAAATAAGCAAAATGACAATGACTCATGTGTTTGGCTGTGGTTCTTTTGTTGACTATTTGCTACACGTCTTTGTCAATTTGCAACACTGAAAATATATATTCAAAAGTTTTGTATTTGATAATTATTTCATTCATTGGTGAACATGCAGTTCAAAGTAACAGAAAACACCTGATGTCGGTAATTTTATATTCAGTTTTGTTTATGTTACTTTAGCAATAAATTGAAATTGACTGAAAGAATTTTAAACAATTGCATACATCTAAAGTAAAGAAAACAGTTTGTAACTATCAAAACATTATTTATTTTAAGATTTCTAATCAAGTCAAAGAAGTCTAGACCGTTGTCAGAATTAATTTTACATTAAAAGCGGAAAAAATCCTTAAAATGAGAATTTGACTCTTATATGATTTTTAAAATTGCCACACGCCCATTGCAACAAGATAAAATATACCATTTTAAAGAATAGGATTGTCATCTTATTGAATCATCAATTTTCGATAATGCTAAAATATGGAGTTATGTTTAAAATTAAAAAAAAACACTGCAGTCTGATAGAAAATTAATGCAACATTTATGTAAATTGGGATCATTTTGTTTCAATGCTCTCTCACTCAAATATCATTGTACTCTATATAAATGTAAAAAATCAAGAAAGAAGGTATATGAAAGAAAGTATATGTACTTCTTATTTCATACAAGTAAAGTCTTCAAATTGGTATTACGCAGACAACACAGATAAAATAAATATATTGTGTAACTGTTACTTAATGGATATAGCGCCTGTAAATATTATTGTCCTCTGCAGGCAATAAAACAGCCTTTTGAAGAATAATTAAGTTAAATTGTCATTTAATTGAAACGCTGTTGGCTTTTATTGTTACAGGATATACATTGTACATATATTTATCTGACACGACATGGAAGAGTACAAAGTATTAACGAAAGCCCTATGCTAATATGTTTCATAATGCGTTAGAATTTCACTTTATATAAAGTTGAATTATTTAGTTTTACAATACTAATAAAAGGAGCGTTTGACAAGTTTATTAAAGTTTGAATTACATAACGAGAGTTTACATCAATCGACATCCAATTCTCGCGAGTGGCTGAACCTATTTTTTTTCGCTAAAAGTTTTCTTTGCATAGCCTATTTTGTTATAAATCCTCGTCAGATGAGACGGACGGGGACAAATACGAGACATAAGTTGGGAGTGTACGAAAAACTACGCAATCAAAAGCAAATATTCTTTATTCTGACGTGACTTCGAGTGTCAAAATTTACTGCGAGTTGACAATAATTGAGGTGGATGTACTTTGTACAGCCTGGTGGTAAACACTTGTGGAGCATGCACTGCTCACCTCTATCGAGGCACCTGCGTTCATCGCCGTGTTTGATGCACAATCTTTAGTTTACTGTATCGTGTTTTGTTGATGGTTGATTGTCTTTGTGTTGTTTTACTTTTTGACTTTGTTGTTATAAGTTTTTCTTCGACCGATATTTTGTTATTACTCTTTGACATCTTCTTTTTTTTTTTGTATTTACAGTATACCTTTTACTATTGTTGAACAAGGTAGTAAGAGTTGATTTGAGCTCCATTCTGTCATTTCCTAGTTAGTCAAATACATATTTAACATCAGAAAGCCCGATATAAAAAATATTAAAAGTTCAACATTGATAAAATGTGTCTGGCTACATTGTTAGTTACAATAGACTTATTGATAAAGGTTATATTTATAGTGTTGTTGCTGAACCGCTCTGGTTGTTCAATCACTGTGCCAATTTTTTTTGGATGAACATCAACTCACAAATTTATATTTTGAAGCATGGCATAATATTTTTTTCGTTTTTCTTCATTATATTTCTGTACTGTTTGTTATGAGTATTGCGCACGGTCGTGTACTGTTTATAAAGTTGGCGTATGAAATCTTTCATAACAACCGATGAGAGTGCGTATTGGTTCATATCAGCATATTAAGAGGGAGGGTCTTTGAACTTTCCTTTAGAAACTGCGAGCATTCTTTGATACTGGAAAAAAATTTATCATTTTTTGTTTGTTATTGTGTTTTGCTATGTATTGTGGCGTTTTTTTGTTTTTTTGTTTTTTTTTTATTAGAGTTCAGTGATTTTCCTGTATTGAGTATGCTTATTATTGATACTGATATGGTCATAATCATAAATAAACTGTTTATTAAACTTTTTTCGAAATACTAATGATTTTCGACCCCAGGGTTAGATTACCTTATCTGTTTTTGGCAAAACCTTTCGGCATTTTGGGTACTCAATGCTCTTTAACTTCGGACTTTATTTGGCCTTTTTAACTTTTTTATTCGAGCGTCACTGAAGAAGCTTGAAGAAGAAACGCGCGTCTGGTAAACAAAATGTATTAGCCTGGTATCTCTTCCTTTTTCTAAAAATGATCATCGGAAGATACCAAGACCTTGTTGATAAATATTCCGTATCAACTTCAAGAATAATACATGATGGTCTTGAAATATAGATTCTAGGTACTGACGTTATTTATAATGTTAATTCCGTATTATATAGTGTTCTTTTTATTTGTCTGTGTGTTCATTTTATCTTTAATTAAGTCCATTTTTGGTAATATTCTTTTGGCGTGGCTTGGTATTTATACATCCCGCCATTGTGTTATTGTGCTATGGTCATTTTTTGATATTCTTGTCTTTCATTTTTGCTTATGTGCTTTGTCGATAGAGCGTCTATATGCTATTTTGTTTTTCTTTCTTGACATAGTTGTTTGTTTTTATAGTGATTAAGATAATAACACAATGTTGACTGCTGTACCCCATTTTTTTACATTTTTACCTATTATGTCCATTTTGTTGCTCACACATTGTTGTCATCATAAAGGAATTTTATGCGACTGTCATACAAGTGAGAGGTTTAGCTAGCTATAAAACCAGGTTTAATCCACCATTTCCACATATGAGGAAATACCTGTACCAAGCCAGGAATGTGACAATTGTTTATCATTCGTTAAATGTGCATGAGCTTTTGATTTTGCCATTTGATAAGGAACTTTCCGTTTTGAAATTTCCTTGAATTTCGATATTTTTGTTATATTACTTTCTTTGGTGAGTTTATTGTATGTCCCTTTATGTACAATTATACTCCAGTGATCGAGATTAAAAGTGGGAGGATAAATATCTGAAAAAAACTAGTTTATCCAGTGCGCTTTTTTTGCGTGTTCAATAAAGGGACATATTATATGGACACCTGTAAATTTTTTTGCAGAATGTAATTGACATCTACATGGCTTTTTCTTTCTTGTTGGGTTGCTGAATCATTGATGTATACCACAAATGTCTTCAAAAATTCATATTACAGATTCATATAAGTTAAAACTTCAAGTAAAACTTCCGACTACGATTTTTTTTCTAAAATGAAATAGTTATATATTGCCGATGAAAGAACATGTTAGAAATGAGATCAATTCATTAAAAGTATGACGAATGTACGGAATAGAAAATAAAGGACTGTTATTAAAAAAAAAAAGAAATCTGCATTTGGTTTTAATAACGGAATTTTTTTCAAACTTAGCAGATGAATATTTGAAATATTAATTATAGTAGTTGGTGATCCAAGCAATTGCGTTCCGTAATAGCACTTTCGGTATTTAGTTGTAAACAGTTCTTACAAAAGGAATTATTGTTCTTTCGTGATTGTTTGTCATGTATATTATTCCATTATCAATCCTTTCATTATGCCATTATAATTAACCCGTTAAATTAAGCATTCAGTGTAGAACGTTGGCCTACACAATAATCATAAACATAATAGGAAAGCCATTAACAGAAAGAATGCTCAGAATAAACGATAGTACAGGAAAGGTTGACATAATACCGAGTAGTTTGACAAAACAATAGGATTTATTTAATGTTTCGTTATCGCCTTGTATCATTTTTCTGACAAGAACATTTTAAGGTTTTCTATATAATACATTTAGGTCCATTTGTATAATTGTGTTTGTGGATTGTAGCGTTGTTTCATTTATGAAAAAATTAGACATATGACAACAAAACTATCTGGTCAATTTTTTCAAGAGTACGAAACATTATTTACACGATTCGTCAACATAATTTACGATGGTACTTTTAAATTTGTTGATATTGTCAGTTTTATCCATGTTTAAAAATTTAGTTAAAGTACTTCCATCACGTGAAATCCTTCCTTACATGAAAAAGATGTTACAGTATCAATATATCTTCTTTCTAGCTTCTGCACAAGGGTCGTCAAACTTAGTTTAAACAGTATTTATTATTGAAAATTATAACAATAAAATAATACAATTTTACATGGCAGTCGAATATGGCATTCGTAATCAAGTTTGGAAGGACTTTGATAAATCTGTCTCCCGTTTGTTTATATCTGTAAATGTTTTTTTCTTTAATAAATCAAGACAAAATACAATTTTCGCTGTTTTCAACGCGTTCTTCTGTATTAACAATCATTAATGAGATTTATAAGTTTACTATAACAGTTTACTATAACAGTAATCATCATGTAAATTCCATTCAAGAACGCTGGAAGAAAAATAGGACAGTTATCAAACACAATGCTTTGTCGGGTTAATTATATCTAATCGTAATTGTACAATATACATATACCTGTCAATATATGCAACAAACCGAAATCCCTTTCAAACTGCTATTAGGTTTTGAAAAAGTTTATTTCTGTATTAGAAAGTACGAGTAATATTGCAAAAACGGTTCAATAATAAAGTGTCTTATTTCACATTCGCATAGTTCATGGCATAGCGATCTTTGAACGGTAAAGTGAACAATATGTATCATTTAAAGTGAAAATTTCAACTCTTTTGTACTTTATAGCTCAAAAACATTGAAAGTTACCACTAATTTGATTGCAAAACACATTTAGGGAACGTACACAAAATGAGTATATACAGAAAATGATTTAAACAAGTCTAAATTGAAAACAACGTTCAAACCTATGATTGTGCTGGATAAAATCCGCAATTTTTATACGTGTGCATGCAAAACAAATTTCTTGGTAGAGGGGTCTAAATACAGCACAAACAACATTATCCAAAAGACCAAAAAAGTGAAAAAGTATATTTTAACCAAACGCATTTGACTAGCAGGTCGAACAACGGATGTTCTTAAACCCTGCTGACTGCTTATTGCCAAATTAACGGATCACCAGATGTAACAAAATGGATCTTAATTATTAATTTAATACCAAACAGAAAACAATAAACTTGCGGAAAAGATGGTATACTGCAAACATGAGATGCAAAAATTGGTATACCATATCCGGATTTCGACAATTAATGTCTCTTCAGGGATGTTAGGAGTCAAAAGGGTATTTGGAAGGCCATATAATTTACCTCAATTTAGGATTGACTCTTGAATTTTGAAGAGTATGATTTATACATTTCTAGTACAGGACCTTACAAGAAACAATCGTATAATGATTACTTCAAGTAAGTCAAGTTATTTCAATCAAAAACTGTAGCTGTCTTATTTTAAATCCAAAAGATTCATCAATATCAAATACAAATTATATAGAAGACCATTAAACAGAATCCTTACACATCAAAGCTTGATTGACATTTCCCTAGTATTTTTCTTTAATTCAAAACAGAAAACGCATCAGAAGATACAAAGTAAGAAGCCATTTTACCACAATGAAAACCAAACAGGGTTACTGGATGCTCTTTTTTAATGATAAGTAAGGAAATAACAAATTTTAACTGCAAAACTTGGTTGTCCATATACTTCGTGAAAGTTCGGTGAGCCGTCGATCTAGCTTCGGAAATTGACACACTGTATGACAGACAATCATTACGAAACGATATTTGATATTTCTAATACAGTTACTTTTGTACTTTATTACAACCAGGTGCTTAAAGTTTAATATAAAAATGAACAGACGTGGTATGCTTTCCAATAAGACAACTATCTATACATGAGACCAAAGGACGTAGATGCTAGCAGCAAATATAGTTCATCAAACGGCCTTCGCTA
The DNA here is from genome assembly GCF_021869535.1 of Mytilus californianus. Lineage (NCBI taxonomy): Eukaryota > Metazoa > Mollusca > Bivalvia > Mytilida > Mytilidae > Mytilus > Mytilus californianus. The sequence continues at coordinate 48,339,705 of NW_026262679.1, read as the reverse complement.
ATGATCAAAACCCATTTCGTATAGTAAGCTTTAACAGACCCTCAAATGGCAAAAATATAGAATAATTCAAACAAAAAACCCAACGGCCTGTTTCATGTACAAAACAATAAACGAAAAAAAAAATATGATAGACAGCGACCATCAACAACCACTTAATTACAGGCTCCTGACTTGGGACAGGCACACACAGAATGTGGCCGGGATAAACATGTCAGCGAGCGTCCAACCTCTTGAGCAAAACATAAGAACAAACTATAAAAATCAGCTTAAAAAGGCTTCACTCTTCAGATTGACACATAGCACACAACTAAAACAACAAACAAAAGGACTATGGCATCAAAGCCCCGATTTGAGAGTACTCTCAGCTACTAAAAGCTTGTGTACTCTCAGCTACTAAAAGTGTGTGTACTCTCAGCTACTAAAAGCTTGTTCCAAGCAAATTGCAACTTATAAACAAATCATGTTCCTTAGGCTAAATCTCGTTTTCAAAATAAGCATAGCCTCCTTATGTAAAAAATTAAATTGTAAGCTGCTGTCCTTTAAACATTTTCTTGTTCCATTTTCAGAAATGTATACGAAGTATTAATAAAACGGAGAAAAATGCATAATAAATTCGCTAATAAAATGTTTATTCTCTCTTTTTCTCTTTTAAAATTACACTTAGTAAACTTTTTCAATCTAAATCGTCATGTGAAAATGTTGCATTTGTTTTAATTTCACGAATAGTATTCCATGTGTATCAATTATATATTCATCTAGTGTGCGTGACATACGAATGGTAAATCCAAAGACAACTTGTCAAATGGTACGGAAAAGCATGTCATTTGTCATGAGCATATTTTTACTTATTTCTAGCGTGTTCAAAGTTTAAAAAAGACCATGCATTTACATAATCTTTGTTTATCTGTGAAAAAAAAGAAGAAAAAATAACATTCAATTTCGCAAATTTTTTTAACGTGTTTGTTAAAGGACGGCCAATTTAGGTATTATTTTCTTTAATAATAAGACACATGCCTAAAAGATAGAAAGACATCTATTTCTGACTCCAATGGCAAGTAAGAAACAGAAAATAGAAAATTTTCCAAATTGCCGCCAATTTATTTTATTTCCGCGAAATTAACGCAATTTCAGAAGGGCGGGCTTTAATATCAGTCCCATTGTTGTCTTAAGAAAGTAGCAACAACGGTCGTTTCTAAGTGCTTGCTTTCCGACTGTTAGATGTTTCTTTCAGTATTTGTAATATTTGGAGACTGAACTTGTGAACTATTGTTTATATATGATTAGTTTCCATGACAATATTCTACTTTTATTTAACAAAAAGTAACTACTTCATAACCTACCTATCTCTTTTATTAACAAACATTTTATGTCAACATAAATAGGTTTGTTTCCAGTCATGGTCAAACCGTTTATATTCGTTTATTCCGCAGCTGTGTTATTTGCGCAGTCAAATGGCATCGACCGTATATTCATTTGTGATACACAGTCACTGATCGTATATCGACTTGTTAATGGCGTTGACAATGCGTTTCCGTAGACTTTTATTTATGACGTCAATAAACAATACAGGTTCGCGGAAACTTAACGTCGTCCGCTCCACATTAAAAAATGATTGTTTTTGTCCTAAATATTTCATTTTAAACATTTATAGGAGTTGCAGTATATAAAAAATAACCATACATTGTCTCGATATATAAATTTTATTTGTACTCGGCTCAAAACAGAATAAGAAAGCGAGGCTGTGCCTCGCTTTCTACCTGTTTCTAAGCCTTGTACAAATAAAATTTATATTTCGAGACAATGTATGGTTATTCTATATGTAGGCATGGACAAGTGAAATTTTTGACTTGTTTGTATTTATCCTCTGCTGTTTGTACTCAAATGTCATTATTATAAATTGATTTCATGCGGTACCATTACTTCAGCTCATTTTGAACATAGACCTGATGCGCATTTGTTTTCTTAGAACAATGTTTATAGACTTTCATATAGTTATCATCAAATGACTACTTCTTTACTTGTCGAAATAATATGTTTATATAAAACTTTCCTGAACTTTTGAATTATTAAGTTAATATCATTACTTTAATTTAAACTACACTCATTGAGTTGAACAATGATTCCATTTTAACCTACACATTCCTCCCTCTCTTCAATTTTGTTTCCACCTGCAAAATTATAAATTAAAAAAACCGGAATCCATATTGAATATGTATTACCTGAAAAGTGTATTACAAATAAAAAAAAAACGAAACAGTTCTGTGGTTTGTACTGGTTAAACTATATGTTTCATGGGGGTGTACATTGTGAGTTGCTTTCAAGATGTCATGTTTTCTCTGAATTTGATTAAAAGTGTTGTTTACAATACGTTAAGAGACACTTGCAATTACTATGTTTTATTTTAAGAAAGAGAACCAAAATAAAGCCAGCAAAAACAAAACGTAATCTAGTTGTGCTAAGAAAAATATGTCAAAATGGCATAGTAATAAAGAAAACTTATTTCTATCAACGATGTTGCTGCTTTAACCCATTATGTTTTCGCTTTTGAAATGTTGATATCAGAGTTTCAGCAAGTCATTATAGAAACGTGTTCTCAATCATACACTGTTACAAACTATGAGGATGTATCGCTTCATCTGCTTATGTAGTTACATCTCAGATTTCAGTAAGAAAGATATTTTCATTACTGAAAAGCTTTTACAGCAAGGATGCAGGTTTTATATTTTGGTCAAAAAATGCAAATTCGTCATTTTTCAGTACAAGGGGGATTTATTGTAGAACATTTATCGTGTTAAACCGTTTTGAGTTTTAAGTTGTTCTATGTAGAACATATCGAAGAATAGTGTTTACTAGTACCTTAATTTGTTCTCTTGTCATTTGATAAGGATTACCGGTATTTATTTTATCATTCACAGAGGCCATCTGATCTCATTTCATACTGCAAGTTCATGGACATTCTGCTTATGAGCTTATCAGATACTGTAATAGGAAAGAGGCAGAAACACCAATAGGAAAATAGTAAATCATAAGTCGAACAAAATAGTCGATTCCATAGAAAAACAGTCTACAAAACACTAAATAAAAAACAAAGGACTGAGCAACATATTTCTGACTTCCAACTTAGTAACATTGTTCACTCCCAACTTGACATTTCTTAGTTCAAAGTTGACATTTCTATTTACCTGCAAGGTTTATCGGACATTTCAAATTTCATTAATTGACTTTTAGGTTTTGTCATTACTTCATTTTTCAGTAACTGTAATCATTGTAATGCATCCGTCCTTTATCCATACCATGGCTTTATATTCAGTAATTTCCATGTTTTCTATCTGGAATGCACTTTGACTTTCAAGCTGTAGCTTAAATTAAAAACATAATTAAAACGTGTTATAATATATAATTGGTTTCTGTGTTCATGACAGTGTGATTATCTTATATATATGTAAGACTCAGATCGACATCCGGTCTCTAATCGACGTCTGTTCCTCAAATCGACGTCCAAATATGACGTCATAATAAAATAACATTACAAATCGACGGCCAATTATATGCATCTCTAATCAACGTCTTTTTTGTTGTTCTAAAATCGACGTCCAATGTTTGCTTCTCAATTGGACTTGTCGCAATTATATGACAACTTAATTAAATGGTGGGTTAAACCTATAACTGAAAAGATATTGAATATTTTAAATCTTGCAAAGTCCAAATATTAATACTTTTCAACAATTGGCTGTACTTTATTCTTTTAATTCTGGTTATTGTGTTGAGACTGTATATTGCCCTATAGATGTCTTTCGATTATCTTTATCGTTGAGCTTTTGTCTCATTGTCGTGTACAACCTTACAATTTATTTATATGAATATGAAAGGAATTTGGCACGTTTATCGAGAGGATGAACTTCTTTCACAAAAATATTAATATGTATGTACTTGTAATATGATCTCAGTGGTTGTCTTATTGTCATTTTTAGTGTTCGTCCTTTTAATTTATTTTGATAAAGATATAAGAAATCGTTTAAACACCTTTACACAAAGACATTACAATACAGATAATATAAACAAAGATCCAACTAAAAATTGTTAAATGATATTAGACATCGCGATGAGAGGAGACTCCGATCGATCGGACGTCGTTTTAGTAATACATGACGTCACATTGGACGTTGATTAGAGAGTAAAAATTATTAAAAAAATATTGGACACTGATTAGAGAACGTGGCGTCACATTGGACGTTGATTTGAGGAACGGACGGCGATAAGAGACCGGACGTCGATCTGATTCTAATATATATATATATATTTATTTGCGGGGGGGGGGGGGGGGGGGGGAGGTGTTTAAAGAGAGGATGTCTCTCTCTTTTTTCATCTTTTCTTGTTTTTGTTTGTTTATTAATGAATATTATTGAAGATATCTAATATACGTCATCTTTTCCTCTTTTGTAACATCACTGATTGCAACTTACTACCGACTTTAAATTTGCAATAAAACACAATGGATGCTTAATGTGTAGAAAAACTGCTTACCATTTCGGACCACATCAGTTAGTATCGCACAATGTTAAAGACCTTGTGTATTGGGTTTTACGGCTGTTACATCATAATTTATTATTTCATTTTTCTATTCCCTATTTGTGATGTCAGATGATGCATGTACACCAAGAGACCCTTACCCTTTCGACGCAAACGGTCTCGCTCCTCTTGGGTTCTCTCAGGTTTTTTTTTGTTACCATGATTTGTCTCTACCTATTCGATTTACGAGATTGGAAGAACGGTAAACTACTATTGCCTTAATTAAGGTTTATTTGTTTTATTGTCTTCTCCTCATTTAAACAATTTTTTATAAAAATTTACTGTTTCATTCATTGCAAAATGTTCATCAAGTAAACAGATCTATACAATTGTTATTACCTGAATGGGTGTTACATTTTGATGTTCTTCATAATGGCTACCTTAAGTAGTTCATTCATCCTTCTTTTGGTTTTTCTTAATAACATTTTAACATAATTTAAGTCTGTAATTTTTATCCATATTTATAATTAGGTAATATTTCTCTAATGTAGTTTAAATCATCTACATATCAATTCTGAAAACTTGCAAGGAAAATCAAATTACAAAAATATTTATATCAATTTTAAATGAAAAATTTGTGAAATCACATCAAAGACTGACTCTGGAGTATCGTTTATTTCTTTTACTCATGTACATCTGATCACATCGTAAAATGTGTGACAGGAGTAATGAGACTGGGGATTATTTTTTGAATAATAGAAAGACTAGAAAAACAAAATTGTAATAAACATACCACCGGGAGGATTGCTAGAATTTGGTAACAAAATTTTATTGTACTTAAGCTTGTCGTTATCATTTCATGATATAAATCTTATATGAGTCGTAAGCTTTCATAACTAGAGGTTTTCCCTTTTACCATTTCAGATTGATTAATTGATTGATTCGTGTTATACGTCAGTTTCAGCACTATTGTGCTATTCGTGGTGGTCAGTTTTTATTGGTGGAGGAAGCCGTAGTGCCTGGAGAGAACTACTGCCCTTCGGTAGGAAAACTGACAATCCTAGTCAATTAAGATTGGAGTCGAATGCAATGCACGTGCCGGATTCGAACTCACAACCTCAGTGTTGACACGATAGTGGATGATACAGTTGTTTGAATAATTACACCACTCGGCCACCGAGGCCCTACCCTTTCAGAAGATATTTCACTAAAGCTGGTTTGTTGATATATTATTTCAATTCTGATGATATATTTCAAACAACGACAATAAACTTCTTTGTGAATTTCAATTGACAAATTTATTAAATCACATCAATAGTGACTCCAGGGTTTATTGCTTTCTTTTTAATGACCAAATGACTGACTACAGTATAAAATCGTTCGGTGAAGTTACAATCGAAACCAAAAAAAAACGGGATTGAGACTTCGCCAACTGGAAGATATTCGTATTCATCTGTGACTTCAAGCTGTAGAATATTTACAGACCAAGTCATCTTTCAAACAGCAACGCTTCAACATTGCTTATGTATAGATCGCTGTCCATAATCTACAAAAGACATTCTTTCTTCATGACTTCATTTTTAGTAATTCATTACAACCTTTCTTGACCGTGTTAATTTTTTTCAGTTACTACATGTATAATTAATGAATCAAATATATTTGATTTACAAAACATATTTTAAGTGTACGTGTCAATTTGACAGGGAACACAGACCTTACTTTCGTTTCCATAGTTCATTGATGACCATTAATTTTGTGATTGGGTGAGGTGGTTTTTCTCGATTAACTTATGTCAAATGTCAACCATATTTGATATACACTATTATTTATTTTCACGCTTCTGGCGTACAAAATTATAAGCCCGGTATCTTTGGTGATTTTTTTTTATTATGTGAACATGCCTTTCTAACCAGGCTTTAATACCTTTAAATCAGTTGTTTTTATCCATGGATTAACATATTTAGGTCAATTTCTAATCATTTTTTTATGTAAGTAAGACTTACTTTGTGATAGGTTATGCGCTTACAGCGATCCTTTATTAGTAGTAGTTTACTTCATAATAAAAATTCGCTACTTCGGTTTTCCTCAGTAATAGTGATTTGCTTCTGACCAATTCGTAATACACAGAATAATCCACCTCACAAGATCTTTGTTTAAGAATTAATACAAATTAATATTTGAACATCGGTAAACTACTGTCGCCTTAATTTAGTTAAAATATAGTTATATTCAAAAATGGAGAGTTGGGGAACAAAGATTATGTTTGTGCTTTAAAGAGGTAGTCGATTTGTTGAACAAAATGAAACATAAACTGAATGCATTATCTGCTTGATAACGGATTTACTAAAATTTCGAGACAGAAACTTGCTTCTAAGTCTGTGTCAGCAATTTCAGTGTTTTCTATGTGAACTTTGCTCTGATGTTAAAGCTGCAGTTTAGATTAATAGAGTTGTTTATATCATGCGTGTGTCGTTGGCTTATAAATATATTAAAAAAAGGTTTTTGGTTTGTTTTTGAATGGAAAGGCGTAAAATTACGTTTAGAATTTTCTTGTTTGTTTGTTTGTTTATGAATATAAGAAGATATCGAATATACGTCATCTTTTACTCTTTTGTTGCATCACTAATTGTAAATCATTATCGATTTTATACTTGCAATAAATAACACGACGGATGCTTTTAGTGGAGCAGACACTGCTTACGTATCCGGACACTTTAGTTAGTATTGCACAATGTTAAGGTTTCTGTGTCGTAGTTTTGAGGGGTTATTGCGTGTCTTTTCATTGTTCTGCATTTGCCATACTGAAATCTGTTGTTATTCGACTTGTAGTTAATGTTTTTCCATAAAAATTTAATAATTTATACCTAGAGATCAACATACAACTTGTATGTTTTTCTTGTGTGTCTTGCTTAGCTTAATGGTTTTTTGGGTTTTTTTTAAATTTCTGTTCCCTCAATTAAAATGTCCTATTTCATTCATTACAAAACGTTATTTAAGTATACAGATCTATAAAATTGTTATTACCTAAATGGTTGTTACATTTTGATGTTCTTAATAATGATTACTTAAAGTATTTTAATCAGTCTTTTATTCTCTTTATTACTTTTTCGCATAATGTTATTAGAAATTTATCCTTATCCCCGATGTTACTTTAATATAAGTTCGTTTATCTATAATAAATCAATTCTAATATGTTTTCAAGAAAAAGAAAAATTACATAAATTTTTTTTTTTTGTCAACTTTAAAAGACAAATTTGTTAAATCACACCAACGGATGACCCTCGAGTGTCTTTTATTTCTCTTATAAATGTACACCTGATCTCACCATAAAATGCGTGACAGCGCTGTTATGAGTTGGTTCATGAGACTAGATTTTTTTTAAATAATAGGAAGGCCTAGAAAAATACATATAATGGTAATAAACATATCCCCGGAAGGATTGCTACGATTTGTTATGGAATTTGTTTTTCATAAGTCGTAATCATTTCTTGATATTGATCTTAAATAAGTTGCAGGCATTTCATAACAAAAAAGGATTTACAACAGTCATATCATACAAAATTGATGCAAAAAACACAAGTAATGTCTTGATATATTGCTTTTAGCTTTTGAATTGCATTGAAAATGGCAGTATTTACAAAATTTGACATGTTAATATAATAGCATACAATTTACGTATTCTTAGTTAACAAAATGAGATGCAATTTGATTGATTGATTGAATGATTGGTGTTTAGCACCACTTTAAAAACTACTGCATGTTCTGTAGTGGTCGGGTTTTGTTGATGGAGAAAGCCGGAGTGCACAGAGAGAACTACCAACCTTCGGTAGGAAAAGTAACAAACCTTGTAAATAAAAATTAGATCTGGAGTCGAGAGCACCTGTCACGTGCGGGGTTCGAACTCACAACCTCAGTGTATATAGGCTAGTGATACAATAGTTAGACCACTCGGCCACCGAAGCCTTAGGTATAATTTGAAATGAGGCATCAGATAAATCACTCTTCAACGTTTTTATTTAGATTCTGAGCCATTAGATTGAAAAAAAACTGGGTGGAATAAGGACATTTTTCTACTTAAAAAAGGAAGACTATATGTAGTCATGAAGATACCACCCTAAGAAAAAAGTCACCGAAGACAAGTGAATGTTCAGCAACCAACAATCTAACCTTAATTTTAGACACAATCTACGAAATAGATACTTTATTTCAATTTCAAACTTTAACAATAAAAGAGACAATCCGAAAGAAAAATAACGTTAAGGGAAAAAAATAAAAGGGGACAATTACATGAAAGGAATTGGATATATTACCTATGGAGTAGGTCAATAACTTTCTTTTCGTTTGTCAGCAGCTGAATTACTAAAAAAATTACCGGTCCTACACTTTTATTGTAATAAATAATAAATAAATTTGGTGTATTGACTGTCTTCTGATTGGTTAAAAGTATTACCTTTATTTTCAATGTTGTCAATTTTTATGGCGACACGCCCACTCTGACGTTGTGTATTCATACGCCAACATGTGTGTACGTTGTTATTGTTAATATAAATAATATAAAAAGCTCTTTGAGCCTTATTTTTGATAGAAATTTATTTATAATGAATGGCCATTATTTATTTTGAATTTATTGAACCATAAAATTAATTTTTGACTCTTCACATTTTACATAATCCGCTTCGCGGATTATTCAATGTGAAGAGTCAAAAATTAATTTTATGGTTCAATAAATTCAAAATAAATATTAGCCATTCATTAAATAAAGAATAAAATATAAACCGTTTCAATTTAAGCGATTGATATTCTCTTGTTTGTTTATTGTACAATCTTCATGCAATATGCAAATTTAAACAATCACTATCACCTGAGTGTGTGTTATTTGTAGAATATTATATGGCATTTTCCATATTGGACCTGGTATTAGCTTGAGACTCCCATATCAAGCCAGAGCGCGTAGCCCGAGGGCTGATACAATGTACCAGGGCCAATATGGAAAATGTCATGTAATGGTATATTTATCACATATAATTTTTGCTTGACAGCTTTACCGGAAGTTAAACTCGGGGTCTCAATATGGGTATTTGAGGGCAAATATCGATAATAGCCCGAGGACATATCCGACTCCGACTTCCGGTTATTAGTGGACATGCAAAAAGTACATATTAATAAAAAATTGCTACAAGTATGTAAAAGACTATATGTTTTATATCTCGTACGTATTTCAATAAAACTTTTAAAAAAAACAAACAATCGAATCATTCATAGTAGAAACGGACAAAACTGGTATAAAAAACACAATGCGTTTGGCTTTTGACTTACTTGAAGAGAAGTCAACGTTACCAAATCTTACAGATCATTATTTGTTTATCTATTTTACGTGAGCAAAAAGACACGCACTCGTTAAAATCATTCACTCTTATTTCAAATAACTAGTCGTTGGATCGAAAACAAATTGTACTAACCAACATGTAAAGAAAATATACTGCCGTTCGGGACAATGTCAGCCAGGGGATATTAAGCATTCTAAGATATGGAAATGTAAAATGGAAAAATGGGGAAAATAATCTTTTGAAAACTTTATAATGGTAGGTGCACAATTTCAAAAAGTTTGGAAATTTTCTGTATGTGTTGAAAACTGTTTCATTATTTATACTACAATATCATTCTAGGTAAACAATTTAAAACTGATTAGTATACGTAATTGTATAGAAAAGGATACGTTATTCATCGCATCACTGCTTAAAAATTGAGAATAAAAAATTAAAAAAAACAACTCTTGCTCTATTACATTGGCACCGAAACAACATTAAAGTCCATGAAACCTTTTACAATTTAAGTAAACATGTCCATATGTCATTTAGTCTCTGGTTGAGTGTTGTCTCACTGGGAATCATACCACATCATCATATTATTATAAATTAAAACAACTTGTATTGTATAGACTAAACTGGTTTCTATGAATTTCTTTATCCTTTATTTTCTATAAATGAGGTCTTTTTAAAAACAGTCGAACTTGATAATGTATTTGCTTAGTTAAGAATCAACTATATTCAATTTGTTCACATTTTTATTTATAGAGAAACGATACACACAAACATATGGAGTAAACAATCATTAATAGTCATATGGGGAAAAACACGCTGTTAAAAATATCTAGTTTACACAAATCTCATACCATGTTTTATGCATTCCAACTTAATGAAGTCAAGGATGAGTCGAACGTCGGATAAGTCGAATACCCTCGTCCTGTCCTTTCAACTTCGACTGAACGAGGTTCGACTGTATATGACGTAAAAAAATAGATTCAATTATAAGATCACTTATTCTACGTTTTGTTATCTCCGATGTTTTTTACAAATGATTTAATATCAATAAAATCAATAAAAGGAATGTGTCCAACTTACACATTCCCATAATTTTCCGCTTTAAAGTTACCAAAAGCATTTGTCTATAATAGAACATTCGGGTGATATACCTTTTCTAAATTTGCGAAGGAAGACAATTGTGGTATATGCAACTATAATTTCATATAGTGACGTTTATAGGCGTGTGTATAAAGTGTCTAAGTTGCGTAATTAAAAATTTTAACTAACAATGAACCTATTTCATACCAAGCTGTGAGCATGGCTAAAAATATCTGGACATATTGTTAGAAAAAAAAGGAGGGGGGAACTACTAATTATCGAAGACCGTGATGTTTCCCTCAAGATGTTTTTTTTTATTTGGCGCTTCGGGATTGTGGTTTTGACAATTAGAACATATGTTAAGATACTTGAACTTATTAAGGTTCCTTACATGAAAGTCAATTTAAAAAACAACTAAGTTACTAGTATAAGAACTTAGCACCTTCAACGTTTTGATGAAAAAAAAAAAAAATTTATCGTAACTAATTATTATATATCTAAGTGTGTAATACACATTTTCTGATAGAGTCTAGATATGAATACAAAGTACTATTGTGCAACAGTAATTGAAACAGCAACCATAAACATAAAGGTGTCAGAAATTGATATCTATAAGCTTTTCACAATTACATGTGAGCTGAACGGTTATCAAAAAATTTATCAAAAATAAAAACAAATTACACAATGTAAGAGGTTGGGGAGGGTTGGCGCCTACAAACAAGTTAAACCCCACCACACCCTTGTTGTGCCTGTCCCAAGTCGGAAGGCTGTAGTTCAGTGGTTGTTGTTGGTTCATGTCTACCATATTTGTTTTTCGTAAATTGTTTCGTTATAAATAAGGCCGTTAGTTTTCTCAATTTGAATTGTTTCGTATTTTTCTAGTCAGTGCCTTTTATAGCTGACTATACGGTATGGGGTTTTCTCATTGTTGAAGGCCATACGGTTGCCTATAGTTGCTTACATCCACTTCATTTAAACTTTGGTGGACAGTTGTCTCATTGTGAATCATACCACATCTCCTTTTTTTTATAACAAAGACTGAGAAAGTTTGGCCTCGTTAAAAAAAGCAGCTGTTACAGAACTTGATTAACACGTATTGGTTAATTATAAATTATTGTGAAACTTTCGTCAAAATATGGTAAACAGGTTAATATATATGTATGTTCAATTTAGAAACCGTCTGTACCAAGTCAGGGATATGACAGTTGTTTTCCTTTCGTTCCGTTGGTTTATAAAGTCTAACGTTTGATTTTGTCAGTTTTTATGGACTTCTCTATTTGAATTTTACCTTGGAGTTTCGTTTTTTTTTTTTTTTTTTGGTTATACTTTTTTTAAGGGATCATTTCTCAAATCCTTCCAACAAAGCTTTATTTTGTAGCCTTTCATGTGTTTGGGTTTCTAAATTTTTCAAAAAGTCCGAGGGTCTTGATGCCATTTCCTCTCTTTGCGACAAATATATTGTTGTTCTTGCAGACATAACTTCATTCAATACTGTTGAATGTGCAAACATCATTCTTTGTAATTTCTAATTAAAGAACTTGGAATTAAAAAAAAACTAGGAATCCACATACAACCCTAAATCATTTACGAATAAGGGAATTTGAAAATCAAAAATCCGTCCTTCTCTTCTTTGGAAAAAAAGGACGATGAAAAGTTCCCGTCTTAATACAGGAAATTTAATCTTCAAATTAATCCTTCTAACGAAAGATACATATCAAGGTCGTCAACATGTTCAACTAAACTTCTTTCTAACGTTCTAACCAATAGTCTTTTTACAGAAAAAGATCACCTTCAGAAAAATTGTAATGAAGTGTATTCACCCAGCGGTGTCAATCAGATGTGGATTCTAAAAAATTCTAAAGAACTACCCCAAAATCTGCAATATGAATCTTGTAGCAATAAAATAACTTTTGATTTTTCTACCCTATACATGTTTTCGCAAAATTACATCTTTATATATTAGTATAGTCGTCTGATCTGTAATTTTGCCGATTGTGACATTTTTACTGAGTGTAAATTCGCATTGCAGGAATGCATGCCTAGCAAGATACGCTTATTCTGTCGACGCCACCGGTTTCGCTACCTTTGGTGTTTATGCGATTCCCTCAATTTCTGTTAGTTACCTTGATTTGTCAGTTCCTAATCGATTTACGAGATATGCACACCGGTAAACCATTGTCGCTTTAACTTACACATCGAAGGTAAGACGCTTTCTCATTTTATCTTAGGGAAACATCGTATGAATTTTGCTTAATATGAGTACAAAAACAAGTCGACCAGTAGGGATGCATCATAAGTAACTATTGCGATATCGACTGTTTGATTAATTGTCAATCCATCGAACTCAACAAATATATTATCGATCAAACAGTCCGAAAGATGAAGAATCTTTCAAAGTTCTTTAATTTCACTTTTAGATATATTGATAATATCTTCTTACTCAATATCTCATATTTCAATGAGTACTTGCATATCATACATCCCGCTAAACTTGAAATTAGGAATACTTCCTAAAGTAGAACTTAGAAGTTCTCCTTCATTTCATGATTTTTTTTTCTCAATATTGACATGCGATGACTTCAGCTTTTGTTGGTTACCTTGATTTGTATCAATGATCGAATGATGAGATTTTACCAAAAGAATGGTAAACCACTATTGTCTCCATTTCAAATCTAAAACGTTTGTACTTGAGAAAACCTGATGAGATTATACCGGAAACCCGTGGCGTACATAGACATTTGTATTAATAATTTATCTTTAAATTTCGATTTATACAGGATGTCATTATTTAAGCACGATTTGTTCGAATTACTTAATCCTTAGTTTTCTGTGTAGTGTACTCTTGTCTTCGTTTTTATTCTATTGTGACCTTAGTATATCTGTACTTTTTCGACTGATGAGTTTTGATCGACCCGTATGTCTTCTGTTTTAAGACATGTTCTAGTCATTTTGAAGGTTTAATCATACAATAAAAAGACTATTTAAAGAATAGTGGAGAGTACTCTTCCTCATTGAATGTTAGTGCAATAATCTTTCAAGGGGCACTAGCTGCCAGTTAGACAAAAAATTTAAATACAATTTTCTTTCTTTCAAACAATAATAAAAGCGGAATAATGAAATACTATTTTACTATAAGCAGTCAGTTTGGTTTAGTTTGGTCAAAATAAAACCGAAAACAGCGCAAATATATTATTGACTTGCAAATCAATAATTCAACCTCAGTTGAACCCGTAACTCTTACTTGAGCTTAAACTGAAGATGTGTAACGCATACCATAGCCGTGTGCAGTTATTAAAAAGAACGGAATGTCAACTTTGAAAAGTGAAACAAGGGAAAAAGAATAAGAACAAAAATACCGAACTCCAAGAAAAATTCCAAACGGAAAGTCAAATGGAAAAATCTAAAGCTCATACACATCAAACGAATGGAAAACAACTGTCATATTCCTGACTTGGTACAGGCATTTGCTTATGTAGAAAATGGTGAATTAAACCTGGTTTTATAGCTAGCTAATACAACGTCTTACTTGTATGATAGTCGCGCACAATTCCATTATATTGACACTAAGAAAAAAATATTTTTTTTTACCAATTCGGCCCACAAGAAATCATTCACATTCAGGTAAAGCTATGACTTACATTTTTAAAAATCTATGACATGAAATCAAACAGACCTGGAAAAAAATCGTTATTACACAACTCCAAGTACTTCTCAGTCTATTTATATTTATTTTTATATTTATGTTTATATGGGGTCGAATGACTATCGGCAATCTTCGTAGTTAATTTTGATGTTTAACCAGAGGGCGTCTAGTCTAAAATACGCACGTAATGCTGATACGATATAACGAGTTGGTGCATTATTAATTCTTTCTTTTGGACGTTTTGTAATTTGGATTTACGTTTAAGTACGTTATGAATCAAATATGAATTTCAGTCAAAACGGTGATCATGAATTTGACAGCTAATGCTGTTTACATATCATTATCACTTTTTATCACGTGACGAACAAAAATAAAATAAACAACATCGAAAGCGATATCCCTGTTGTCCTGCAAATCTTGCTTTTTGAGAGAAATACAATTTTAGTATTGTTTCCCACTGTATGCATATAAATATAAAAAAAAAATATCAAACTGATGAATTGTTGAAAGCATAATCATGATGCAAAATAATGTTATTTGAATGTTTATAACTTCATCAAGAATATTGAATTCAGCAAATGGTTTATAGAATATTGATAGTAAATGAAATACTGTATTTCGAATGCAAAATATATATTATCACATACTGATAAGGAGTTTGTTAAGTTGTACCGTTGAATTAATGAACTAACTTTATTCTATTTAATTACTCAACTTTTGGCTTTCAATGATTCTATAATCGTAAAGAACTATGCAACTTTAGTTACGCGAAGCAATGTGATGGATGTTAGCATAAACCAGAACATAAACCATATATGTATATATATATATATATATATATATATATATATATAAATGATTCAATATAGAAAAAAATATATTTTGGGTATATGACAATGAGACAGCAACAACATTAAGCATCATCTATTCTGTAGCGGTCAACTTTCTGTATGTTTAATGGTACACATGTATTCGGAAAATGTATTATTGACTTACGTGACCAACATACTGTTTACAAAACAACGACCTTCTATTCTATTATATCTACGCATTAATGTGTATCAGTTTATGTGTATTTATCTACAGTAGTCTATGCACATCTGATGACAAAAGAAAAGAAAAGGATTTGGGCATATACTTGCCTTTTATCAATCAATGTCTTTAATATGTCATTCACTTTTTAAATTTGGAAACGGCATTATTGTAACATTTACATTGATTTTGGCTCACCAGGGTGAATACAAATGCAATTCTAATCGCATTGTAACAAATCTATCAAGCATAATTAACTACAAAGATGTAACCATACATCAAAAATGAAGCATTCTTTGACTTTTGGTCCTAAATGCTCTTCAACTTTGTACTTGTTTTGGCTTTCGTACTTTTTTGATCTGAGCGTCACTGGTTAGTCTTGTGTGCATGAAACGCGCGTCTTGCGTATTAAATTTTAAACCTGGTACCTTTTGTTAGCTATTTTTCGTATGTTTCTATGTCCTATATGTTCTACCATTCATTTGTATTGTAGTCCTGTCATGTAATGTTGTCATTTTAATGTTATATTTAACATTGCCATAAAAGCGGGAGGTTTGGCTAGCCACAAAACCAGGTTCAACCCACCATTTTTTTCTTAAAATGTCCTGTACCAAGTCAGGAAAATGGCCATTTTATATTATAGTTCGTTTCTGTGTGTGTTACATTTTAATGTTGTGTTTCTGTTGTGTCGTAGTTTTCCTCTTATATTTGATGTGTTTCCCTCAGTTTTGGTTTGTAACCCGGATTTGTTTTTTTCTCAATCGATTTATGAATTTCGAACAGCGGTAAACTACTGTTGCCTTTATTTAAGGAAATAATTATCCGAGTATATATTTACCAATAATCATACAGAAATTATTCATCAATTTGATTATGTGATAACGTTAAATACAGAAATGATAACTTTGGTAATGGTGGTATAATATATAAAAGTAATTAACATGAAAGTCAATTAAAAAAAAATAAATAAATGTGTCCGTTAGACACAGGTGTTTCCCTCCCTTATAAATATACGGCAAATGCAGCAATTTTCCATCTATAAAGGGACATTCTCAAGAATGATGTAAGTTACAACAACGAAAATCAAAATGGATCTGTGGTTGGTGGTAATAAGCATTGAGTATTAGTTTCATAACATTTGGTTGAGGCAAACTAAAGTTAGAGTGCAGAAATGGCAAATTTAGCATTACAGGAGAACATTGAAAGTGGTGCAACCCAAATTCGATCTGTGTTTGGTGATAAAAAAGGCATTGTATATGAGTTTCGTAACATTTGGCGAAGGCAAACTAAAGTTAGAGAACGGAAACTAATTTTAGGACGTACGAACGTACGTACAGACAGACAAAGGTAAAACTTTAAAAAAAATCAAGCTATGAAAAATGAGCACTTTCTTTGTTTTTATATGAAAACGATAACATTTATATTAAGAGTATACCATTTTATATACATGACATTTAAAAGCATAAAAGCATAAAAGTCGTTTTGAGGAGAATATATTCCAAAAAAGCTTTCCTGAATCATATCAGTTTAGACTGTATATAAATAAATGAATAAAAAGGGCAAATTTATCTTCAAAACCAATAAAATGAAAACCAGAAAAAAAAACTACTGACTTACAAGATATTTTAGCGGAAAGCGTACACGTGTAACTCGATTGAGGCTTCAAACCCAACATAAAACTACTCTGTAACAACGATATAATCGTTTTCTGGCAATAACGAATATCAAAAATACACCATACATCATAATAACTAAATTAATGTTGTCAAAAATACAAGATATACAAAAATTAATACTTAATGCTAAAACTGTTATCGGTAAGTTCAATATTTAAAGAGTTTTTCATCAAGTCGGAGGATATTGTCTTGTGTGCATATTCTGTAAATGTATAAGCAATGCACATTTCAATCAACTCCTGCCTTTTTTTCAATTAAGATATAATATACCATAAACTCACCAAAATAGAAATGTGCTTTGAAAATATTTAACAATGTAAGAAGACACACAAAAAGCTGGAGTAAAGTTATTTCATTTGCAGTAAAAATCTACTTTCTTCTATCAACGAAAAAATATCTTATAGAGAAATTTATTTTAAATAATGAGACTTTCCACAACCATAACATTGCTTTCTTAATTTAAATCTAAAGAATAATTTAATGCACTAAGAAAATGATTTTTCCAAATCCAGAAACACCTATATACTATATTTAGATGTTTCTCTATTATGAGATATATTGATTGTTTGAAATCTCACTTTAAAATATACAAAATTAAAGATAAATGTTAAATATCCTATCGGTAAGTTATACAATGTGTGCAGCAAACAATTCTCAATATATTGCATAACTTGCATCTTTTCCATCGAGGAAAACATCATTTCACACAATCTACAATAAAGAATAATAACATTTTTTATCATGGTCCGTTGTCTTACAAATGACAATGAACATCACATCCTCAGTCCTTTTTGGTACACTAATGTCCAAGAAGGAAATAAAATGCCACAAAATTTCGAAGACGACAACACCATGGTGAAAAGACATCGTAAAAAACTACATAGAAAACTAAAGATTCGGCAACAAGAACCAAACAAAAAATAAATGTGAATTCATATGCTCTACCTTAAAACGTTTTGGTTCTTCTTTTTTGGGGTTTTGATGTTCCTAAACGTTTCACGAAACTATGTATATAATTCTTTAGCATTCATGATAAAGATTGCTCTAGAAGCTCTAGACATCAACGTGCGCAAATAATTCATTTCTTTCATCGATATTTTATCCTGCAATAAGTCAGAAAACAGGACAAACTGGAACATTACTTAATTCACCAAATCGTCATCTGTTACAGTCATAGACCGATTCGACAGTTGCATCATGATTATGAATGATAATTGAAAGTGTTCATTTTTTCAGTACTGACTTGTGGGTTTTTATGATGTTAAATTCCGAATGACGCTAAACTCAGTAAAATAAGTTAAATTTATATGTACGGACGATTTTTTTACATTATAGACATCCGTTATGTTTTGAACTGATGGTAAATAATTTACAAGATAACAAACTGCTTTAAACTCAAAGCAATCAATCGTTCTTTATCAGCAGTGCGTCTTGACGCATATAAAACGCCTAGAACGCGTCGATGTCTCCATAGCTGTACTACTACTACATTTTAAAACAATCACAAGTTTGGGTTTGATCTCATACATAAAGTGTTTACTCGGTATTGAAACTTTCAGTAGCATCATTATTGAAACCAAGCATGGCAAACATGAAAAAAAACCTAAGCATTTATGAGTGTCTGTTCATCAAAAAATAATACACGTATCATTCACTACAAACTGCTCAGAGTCTGAAAGACCATATTTTGTGCTCGAGCACAGATTTTAATTGATAAGACTCGACATAATCTTGACACTACTTAACTGTACTTAACTGTACTCGACTTTGGTCTCGACTTTTCTTAAGAAGTCTGATTCAGTACTTGATAATCTTGGTATAGTCTGAAATGGTCTCGATAAGTGCTCGACCAGTCTTGACTCAGTCTCTACCAGTCTTGACCTGTCTCGACCAGTCTTTACCTTTAAAATTAGTTTAGACTGGTCTGAATCAGCCCATCTAACTCAATAATATATTGATCTTTCAAAATTCCAGGTTATTTGGTAGTTTGGTTCATTGCTGTCAAATTAAAAGATTTGATTAATAGGTAAAAAAAGCTAGAATTTTCGGTTTTGATTAAATTTAGATAATCACCTTTAATTATTTCTATAACTTTTTCAAATTAACTTTGATTTTCATAAAATCTACAGCTATCTCAATTATACATTGAGCTTAGAGAAAGCTAGGTTGTTTGGTAGTTTGATTTATTGCTGACAAATTTAAGGATTTAATTAATAGGTAAAAAAAGCTAGAATTTTCAGTTCGGACTAAATTCAGATAGTCACCTTTAAATTTTTTTATAACTATTCCAAATCAACTTGGATTTTCATAAAACTCTACAGCTATCTCAATCATATATTGATCTTACAGAATGTCAGGTTGTTTGGTAGAATGGTTTATTTCTTTCAAATTCTATGATTTGATTTGTAGGTAAAAAAAAGCAGGAATTTTCAGTTTGGACTAAATTCAGATAGTCACCTTTAAAATTTCTATAACTTTTTCAAATCAACTGAGATTTTCATCAAAATCTATAGCTATCTCAGTCATATATTGATCTTACAGAATGCCAGGTTGATTGGTAGAATGGTTTATTTCTTTCAAATTCTATGATTTGATTTGTAGGTAAAAAAAGCAGGAATTTTCAGTTTGGACTAAATTCAGATAGTCACCTTTAAAATTTCTATAACTTTTTCAAATCAACTGAGATTTTCATCAAAATCTACAGCTATCTCAATCATATATTGATCTTACAGAATGCCAGGTTGTTTGGTAGAATGGTTTATATCTTTCAAATTCTATACTTTGATTTGTAGGTTAAAAAAAGCAGAAATTTTCAGTTTGGACTAAATTCAGATAGTCACCTTTAAAATTTCTATAACTTTTTCAAATCAACTGAGATTATCATCAAAATCTACAGCTATCTCAATTATATATTAATCTTACAAAATACCAGGTTAATTGCTAATTTGGTTTATAATTGTTGTCAAATTTAAATATTCAATTCATAGGTACAATGTAAGTCAAAACTGAAAATTTTAGCTTTTTTTTTAAAGTTGTAAAAAAATTTAAACTTGACTGTCTGAATTTAGTCCGAACTGAGAATTCTAGCTTTTTTACCTATTAATTAAATCTTTAAATTTGACAGCAATAAATCAAACAACCTGGCATTCTCTAAGCTCAATGTATAATTGAGATAGCTGTAGAGTTTTATGAAAATCTAAGTTGATTTGAAAAAGTTATAGAAATAATTAAAGGTGACTATCGGAATTGAATCAAAACCGAAAATTCTAGCTTTTTTTTTTACCTAATAATTAAATCCTTTAATTTGACAGCAATGAAACAAACTACCAAATAACTTGGAATTTTGTAAGATCAATATATAATTGAGTTAGATGGGCTGATTCAGACCAGTCTAGACTAAATTTAAAGGTCAAGACTGGTCGAGAC
Source organism: Mytilus californianus (assembly GCF_021869535.1). Classification (NCBI taxonomy): domain Eukaryota; kingdom Metazoa; phylum Mollusca; class Bivalvia; order Mytilida; family Mytilidae; genus Mytilus; species Mytilus californianus. The sequence goes on along the minus strand of NW_026262679.1, from coordinate 48,319,018 downwards.
AGGTCGAGAGTGAGTCAAGACTGGTCGAGCATTTGTCGAGACCATTTCAGACTATACCAAGATTATCAAGTATTGAATCAGACTTCCTAAGTAAAGTCGAGTCCAAAGTCGAGTACAGTTAAGTACTGTCGAGATTATGTCGAGTCTTATCATGTTTTCAAAATCTAAAGTTTTTATTGCAGTTGTCATTATTAAAAGATATGTTTGATAATTAGAACATTTATTTAATCGTGAAACCAAGATATAAAGCAGGACTTAGTACTTAAAGAAATTGTCTATTGTTAAAATCAGATGTTTTAAAGGTAATTGAGTAATAGTCATCATACTACACGAATATAAACGAAGCAACATTTGTTACGATTTAGAGCCTAACATCATGTCACAATGTAAAGACACATATACACTGTTGAAAATATATATTAGCCTCTTAGTCCTGTATGTCGAATATATCTCAGTTCTCTTTTTAATCAATTATTCCAAACAAAAAATTCTGAAGGAAAACATTAAACAAAAACTTTTATCAAATTTGAATTCATGCAAAAAGTCAATGTTTCTCCATGACATATAGACAATCAGATTTACAATATGTTAAAACAAGAAATAACTGTTGGCGAAAGTAAAAAGAAATGAAGTAAGAACAATAAGAGATCACCTACCGAAGACGGATATCTATATCGTATTCCACCCACAGACATGTTATTCATTCATTGTAAATGTCCTAGTCCTGTTTAATGTTTATAGTATTTGTATACCGTCTTGTCACTAATTTCAAGTTCTTTGAAAGTCCTGTTTAATATTTGTATTAATGACAAATTTCATTCTTTTTCGAATTAAATTTTGTTACATAATTACAGGGAAAAAGTTTTTGTTGCAATAATTGCACATTTTTTCCGTTTATTTGATTTATTGAAAAACGTATTGTAGTAAGTGCTTTTATCATAAAATTTCACTTCCTCGTCATTAGAGTTTGTTTATGTAAAATATTGTTTCAAATGTTATATTGTTTTATTTAATCGACCACTGAAAATTTAAGAGAAAATAAACTAACTGTTCCTTTTGATCCATGAACAGTATGACTTTATTAAATACGAATAGTACATGACTGAAACTGATATTCGCACGAGACAATCTCCTTAAAGTTTTATAACTCAAAAGATTCTAGAAAACTACAAATGAGACGGTATATACCAAATTGGTAATCAAAAATCATACGTTGAAGAGAGATATGCCGACATTATCATGACAGAAAACGTTAAAAGATGAAAAGACAAACAACAGTCTATAAAACGATACATAAATATTAAAGACTAAGCAACACATACCTTTCAATCCTGGGGTGATCTCAGGTATTCCGGAAATGTAAGCATATCCCTATCCACATGTGGCACCCGTCGTGTTGCCCATGGTAAGTGCACATTCTATGTTTAGGCTCATTCTGTGATGTCACAAGCAAGAAAACGAAGACGAGACGAGATAATGGCAACGATAACTGGAACAACTCCGCGACGTCGCCCGTAAAACTTCAACTTTTCCACTTTTAACCTTTAGTTCAATAGCTTCCTTGTTAACAACAACCCTTTATCATGGAAATCATATTAGCAGAAGATTTTTATTCTAGAACAGGTACTTAACAACCAGATTTTATTGAGGGGGTAATAGAAATGGTGTAAACCAGATTTTTAATAACTTTGATCCAGATATAAATGTACCTGTACGTTTTAGTATGGATGAATCTATCTCATCTAAAGGTAAATATTTAAATGATATATGTATTGAAACAGGTCTTAGAATTTTGAATGGACGAACTACCACAGACTCTATCGGCCAATTAACATGCTATACTCCAAATGGATGTAGTGTTGTAGATTATTTTATTGTATCAGAAAATTTATTATCAAAGATATGTTTTTTTAAAGTCCATAACTTATTGGGTGATCTCTCTGATCATTGTCAGATTTTCGTGTTATTGAACATACAGTGTAAAATAAAAGGGGATACATGTCACACTCAGATGTCTCTTAAAAGTTATAAATGGAATGAAAACTCTACTGAATTATTTCAGGAAGCATTATCTTCAGGTAGTATGCAACAACAAATTTTGAATTTTAATAAAACTGGTTACCATTCTGATATTAATAATATGATTAAAGATGTTAATACTATATTCTATGAAGCTGCAAATTTATCACTAAAACAAAAGCCTACTAAAAAAATCAACATGCAAGTTTAAGCAAAATGTAAAGAAAAAAACCCAATTGGTTAGATGCTTCTCTATCTAAATTTAAAAATAACCTAAATGATAAAGAAAAACTATTACAAAAATATCCCTTTGATCCAGTATTAAGGCCATCCTTTTTCAGTCTTTTAAAACACTACAGAAAAACAAGGAAGAAAAAAATCAGGGATTTCCGACAAGATTTAATAGATAAATTAGATAATTTGAGAGACGATAATCCAAGTCAATATTGGGCACTGCTTTATGAGTTGTCAGATAAATATATGGAGAATTCCACATCTGATATGTCAACAGATGCTTGGTTTTCTTATTTCAAAAATTTAAATGAAAAAGAGACCAATGTATCCTGTGATAATTTAAAAAATAAGCTAAAAGATATGAAAAAAGAAACAATTATTTACTGAACTTGATAATTTGATTTCAAAAACAGAAATAGAAAAGGCGATTAGTACACTAAAAAATAAAAAAAGCCAGTGGTTTTGACTCAATTTTAAATGAAATGTTTTGCCCAGTCAAATAAACTTAGTTCCTTGTTTTCAGAAATTATTTAATAGTACCTTAAACTCAGGAAATCTTTCCAAACTTTGGGCAAAATGATATATAGTTCCTTTATTTGCAAGTGGTTCAAAAGATGACCCTTCAAATTATAGAGGAATTACCATTGGAAGTTGTTTAGGTAAGTCATATGTGAAAATTTTAACTATTTGTTTAGAGAAGTTTTTGGCAAGTAGAAATATAATTAAACCCGAACAAATTGGTTTCTGTAAAGGCAAGCTCACTAGTGATCGTCACTTAGTTTTGAGAAATCTTATTGAAAAGTATACTCAACAAGACGATAAAAAATTCTTCACATCCTTTGTTGACCTACGAAGAGCCTTTGACACAGTTAGTCATGATGGACTTTTTTATAAACTGAGAAATATTGCAGCCGGTGATTTATTTTATAACACTCTAAAAGATATGTACAATAATATCGAACTTTGTGTAGAGAGATATAAGAAGATGTGGTATGAGTGCCAATGAGACAACTCTCCATCCAAGTCACAATTTGTAAAAGTAAACCATTATAGGTCAAAGTACGGCCTTCAACACGGAGCCTTGGCTCACATCGAGCAGCAAGCTATAAAGGGCCCCAAAAATGATTAGTATAAAACCATTCAAGCAAATATTCTATGACTGAAAACTTTACATCTAACATAGGAGTCAAACAAGGGGATAATTTAAGTCTTACTTTATTTTTATTAATGATATTCTTGACTCATTTGATGAGACCTGTAAACCTTCTATTTTAAATTCCTTACAGCTAAATTGCTTATTGTATTCAGATGACCTAGTATTGATGTCAGAAACAGCTGATGGTTTACAGAAGTGTATTGATAAACTATATAACTACTGTGATAAATGGGGGCTCCAAATAAATATCAAGAAAACTAAATCAGTAGTATTTAATTTAGAAATAATTCATGGAAGTCATAGATTTGTTGGAAATTTACACATGCCCTGGACCGTGATATTCGAATTTTATCCTGAGCGTTAGTGAGGGATAAAATTAACGGATATCACGGCCAAGGCCATGTGTCAATTTTCAATAGGACAAATACGGTCAAATATCTGTGTATTTGCATTCAGGTGTCACAGGTCAAATTTATTCGTTCATTGTGTGTTAATTTACGTTTTTTGGTTGAGTTAAGCCTTCCAATTAATATTTTATAGTGTGTTTTTCTATGTTGTAATGTTATACTATTGTTTCAGAAAAGGGAGAAGGTTTGGTACCATCAAAACGTTTAATCCCGCTGCAAATGTTTGCACCTGTCCTAAGTCAGGAATCTGATTACAGTAGTTGTCGTCTGTTTATGTAGTTCATACGTGTTTCTCGTTTCTCGTTTTTATATAGATTAGCCCGTTGGTTTTTCCGTTTTAATGGTTTTACACTAGTAATTTTTTGGGACCCTTTATAGCTTGCTGTTCGGTGTGAGCCAATGCTCCGTGTTGAAGGCCTTACCTTGACCTATAATGGTTAACTTTTATAAATTGTAACTTGGATGGAGAGTTGTCTCATTGGCACTCATACCACTTCTTCCTATATCTATTAAAAAACTGAAGCGAGGGTGGATATGCCGTGTGTGTGACTGTTCTATTTTACCCCCTGTTAGATAAAGCTAAAAAATTCTAATAAGTCTATAGCTTGCATGAATTATTTCTTAAATAACCGCTAGAAAAAATGTGTTTAATTCTTTTAATTCTCAACCCCAACATTTGCTACATTTTTTTGTCGTAAGCTACCGTCAAATCCACTGTTGACATTTCGTAACTAAGGAGTAGCCATATTGACTTGTTGAAATCAGTAAATGTGCGAAAAATGCAATAGAAAATAAAATAAAACATCACCTAACTCAAAACTCATTTTAATGCAATAATATAATAATATCTGAATTTGGAGGGTTAACGCAACGGAAATTTATTTTGATTTTGTACATTTTTCCGAGCTCCAATGCATTAATTTTTTTTTTTGGTTATGCATCAGAATAAGAATAAAGGTTCTGGTTTTTTTTTCAATGCACATCTTTGTGTCTGCGCTAAGTATTGATATATCGAGAATTTGATCACGATGTTGATTACAAAGCGAAAGAAGCACGTCATATTAGAATGTATGAAAAAATATTTAAGGTTAATAATGTACCCATTGAAAAGGCTAGAGGTTATAAATATTTAGGAATTTATGTGAGTGCAAGTGGAAGCTTTACAGAGGCTAGAGAAGATTTATACAAAAGGGGATTGAAAGCTTTATTTAAATATAAAAAGAGTTTTAACTTATATAAACCTAAAATAAACACACTTTCACATATATTTGATCATACTGTGAAACCTGTGTTGCTATATTGGAGTGAAATATGGGGAGCTTCAGTGATAAATAAACTAAATAAAAATGAACATAATCTATTTAAACTATGCAAGGACATGAAACAAGAAAGTATCCATGTCAAATTCTGTAAATTTTCTATGGGATTAGGCAAGAAATCTACAAATATAGCTGTATTGGGTGAAATGGGATGATATCCTTTATTTCTTGAAGTAATTTTGAATATGTTTAGATATTATAAATATATATTAAAGTCTGATGATATCCTTCTCTCTGAAGCTCTGAATGTCTCTAGTTCACTAGATAGCCTCAACAAAAATAGTTGGTATAGTTGTATTGATAATCTAATGAAATATCTTGATATAGATATAAAAATTGTTAAAAATTCAAAGATGGATTTAAAATCACTAATTTACCGGAAATTAAAATCAGAACTTTTCAATGATAGCCATAATAAACAACATGGAAATAAATTAAGAACTTACAGATTATTTTAAATTATTTTATTTCGAGTGGAGGATAGAATATGCAAATTATGCAACACTGGAGTTGAAGATGAAATTCATTTTCTTCTTCAGTGTCCTGTTTCTGAAAATAAAAGATCTGATTATATAAATTACTTAAATAAGGTTAACAAAAACTTTGAAAGCCTCCCAAATAAATCAAAATTAATATGGTTAATGTTATCTGAAGATAATGTTATCATTAAAAAAGTAAGTTTATTATTGTGTACTTTATATAAAGAGAGTAATTTAGTTCTCTGTTAAATATCATAGATACAGTTTAGTCATCGATAGTTTGTTCATCTATATTATAACAACTTCCTATTATATCTGCATAAATTGTTCTGCACGGAAAGATTTGATTTTGTTTAAGGTGGTACCAAACACCTTGACTAAAATTAATTTGGCTCGTTTAATTTTCATAAAATGTTGACAATATATTTACTTTGACCCTTTAACAAAAAATATAAAAATTTCAAAAAACTTGAACCACACACTTTATCGGAAAAATTTCATTGGATATATAGCAGTTTGACAAACACTAATTTTAATCATTGAGAAGCTTAATATTTCCTTAAAAATAGAACATGATTAAAACGTTCAGCTGAATTTTACAGAGTTATCTTTCTGTAGTGTTATGTACCACCTTAATTGTAATAATAATCAATGTAATCAATATGTAATCACTTGTATGAAATTTAACTTAATTGTACTGCTAAAATCATTGGGCGTCATAATTGACAATAAAAGACTTTGTATTTGTATTTGTATTGTATTCATAGTAAACTCAAACTGTGGATTATTGTATCAACTGGGAGATATATACTCAATATGCAAAAAGACATTTTTTTGCCATATTAAGTATGTTTGCTCCTCTGTTTTAAAATAACAAGCTTTTTAAAAGACTGTCATAAATTGGTAGTATACAAATAAAGGAACTTCAAAAGAAGAAAAAAATAACAGGTCTGTGTCCTTGTTTTGGGTATATACAATCAATTAAAAATTTGGCGCAAAATGATTATCTCCAAATTTTTCATATATTTACATTGACACCTTTTTTTCAAAAAACTATCAAAAAATAACAAGAACTGTATAAGTTTTTTTTTCTAAAATGGCTGTTTAAACTGTATGTAATCAAATTATGAAAAGAAAAGTAGGGGTTAGCGGGCAAAATTTTTATTGGCACTAAATGGATAAAAATAAAGGATTCCGAATACCGACTAAAAGTCAAAATGAGATAACAGACTTTATCCGAATTATCCCTTCCTCCCTCTACCTTCAAGTTTAATATCCTGAAATGCACGTGGTAATATATTTAGACGCCATTGACATAGTCTTTGAACTCAAAAATGTATTTTCTAAAAAGTTTTACAAATTGATTTTGTTACTTGAGTTATAGAAATTTTCCTTCTCTGTATATGACATTTATGGCACTTTCTATAAGTTGTCTCTGATATTTTTTGAAAATCTTGACTGTCGCATGTGACTTTTTTAATTTAATGAATACAGCGCATAATTAATACATGTTTTGATTTTTGGTACAGAACTTTGAATTTAGGAAAAAATAAAAAAATACATATTTTTAGGGTCGTTATTTCACAGACTATTACAGGATATCGTAACTGCAGATTTAATAGGTAACACTAACCAATTCTGCTGCTGGTCGTATTTTAAATCCTACATTGCGATTGTCGAGCACAATTATGACTGTATTTGTAAGATTAAATTATTGGTTATTTTCTGTTAATTGTTGATAATACATATCACCGTGTGCTTCAATGAACAGATGCAGTGTTATCAGCATCTAGCAAAGATTTCCGCTCGAACCGGTGCTAGAGGCGGGGGTTTTGATTTTGTTGAAAGCATTACTGTGAATTTTTGACAAAGAACAACAATAAAAGCATTGTTCCTTTATTTTTAGCTTCGTCAAGTGTCTGATTTCTTTTGATTCATTTCTCGATATAGTTTTAATGGTTGCAACGTGAAATAGACACTCATTGGGTGACGCTTAATAACGAAAAAAAACCCAACATATCAAAGATAATGGCGACATAAATCCTTGGTTGGATAGTCACCTGTTAACAGTTTACCCACCTTAAAAATATGCTGGTCTGTGTGTACACGAGTTCATAACAGTTTTTTTTTATTTCCCTTTTAGAGTGGGCAGAGACAAGAAAATTTAAAAAAAATAATTTATTGATATTTGACAAGATATTTTTTTACGTCGAAGTGGCTTGCGTAATCTTCTAATCTCCACTATACGTAGACATTTCTTTACGCTTAGTAATTGTATGTTAACTGAATTCCCTGGAATCAATCTACAGATATCGTCCTACAATTACTTTGTTTCAGGATTTGTTTGATTTGCCTCTTTATGGAGACGTCATCACTTGTCATATCTGTTATATTTCATTGGTCTATGCATGATCCACTGGTCTGGTTTTCCAAATGTGAATGTACAATGTAGGTGAGATATCGCGGTTTTACATTTCTGAAGGAACTATAAGTGATGGCAATAAACTTTTAATTTTCCACATACCATGTAATAAATAACTTTTAATTACAAAATATTGATAAAAAATTATTTGGAATGCAATTTCTGCAGTTAGTAGTACTTTATGGTGGAAGAGATTATTAGCAGCTAACTGGAGGATGGCACCTGTTCAATTCATGCTGATATCATTGTTTTGTGGTGAATTAACGCTAAGTAGTTCTTTTGAAGAGCAGTAACATCATCATTATCCAATTACTATAAGCTTCTGCTATCTCATTATCATCGTAGAAATGGAAATATGCTTTTTGTGCTTGGCTCTTTTTATGTGTTTATCCTCTGGCAGAGTGTATCTTTGACAGTAGGCCAAGTATTTATGCAGTTCCGGCTGCATTATTTAATTAGCTTTTTTATCCCTTTTAATGTTGGAAAAAAACTACTCTCTGTTTTTAGTTTTGTGCATACTTAGCAGGCAAACAATATACTACTCCGATTGTAGATTTGTTTTTGTTGAAGTTTTAAAATATGTGCTTGACACTGTATTGGTGAGCATTGGTTCAAGTGATGAGCTCGTCTCGAGTGCGAGTGGGCGATAATCCGATTCCACCGACACATAAAATAAAAGACTTTAGAATTGGTAGGTGATGCTATTGCAGCAATTAATCCGCCAAGCATGCAGTATTCAAAGTAATAACAAAGACTGATCGGCTTGTGCCTAGCATAATGTGTAAAAGTAAGATGACATGTCTTTCTGAGGTTTGTTACCTTGCGAGTTAACACTTCTACAATCCAACTCAGAGAGTCTGTCTAGATGGTCTTAGTCTTGGAGAAACTATACTACCAAAATTGGTCATAATGCCCATAATAGTGTTTGATTAGCTTGGTTTTCGTCATTTATCAATCTTTCAATGCAGAGTTAATAAAACAATGGCCCTTCATAAATTTGCTACTTTTTCTGTATCTTTTCTTGTGCTTTTTCCATTTATGACCTGGTTTCCCATTTTGATAAATCATTCTATTTTACCAGATTACATTAACAGCGTTTTCTTTATCCAGTGTAAATAAAACGTTTGTATATGCCTCTGCTGTAAATGACAACTAGTCTATAAACGTAATGAAAACCCAAGATCAATTACTTCTAGATGTTTACTTAAATGACCAAAGTCCGTCTGTAAATAAATAAGAGGTATAATAAGAGTGATAAATTACGAACAATCCAATTTAATCTGATCAATTTCCAGAAACTGTAAATGGTTTGACTCCTGTATAACTCGACAACTTATGACCTAACGAAATATACAAATAAATAAAGTCAATTGTTTTTATGTTCCAAGCTTGATTGCTGTCTTGTATTGTATATATGTAACCAAGATATTTCCTGATAATATGTCCAATCATTTCATAAACACAATCAGGGGTCTGTGTGAATATTACTTTCTTCTCATTTTGAAAACAAAAAAAAATCATTCAAAACAAAAACCGTTTATTCTATAGTTTACCGGATTTGTTATAAAATAAGCAACACGACGGGTGCCACATGTGGAGCAGGATCTGCTTACCCTTCCGGAGCACCTGAGATCACCCCCAGTTTTTGGTGGGGTTCGTGTTGCTTAGTCTTTGGTTTTCTATGTTGTGTCATCTGTACTATTATTTGTCTGTTTGTCTTTTTATTTTTGGCCATGGCGTTGTCAGTTTGTTTTCGATCTATGAGTTTGACTGTCCCTCTGGTATCTTTCGTCCCTCTTTTATAAAGGTCATTCATTTTGCATTTGTCCTACAAGATTATACGACACGTTTGTTTGTTCAGTTTCATTAGGTGTATACATAGTATGCGTTATACGATTAGAATTAAACATTTGTTTTTAGCAGACGTTTTACTTTCATGCCTTGGAATCATTAAAATTCAAACGAAATGTCCAGGTACCTAAGGAATAGTTATTGACATTTCCATAATTGCAATGGGTATGACTTTTCCGTTTTAAATTTAAAAATTTAATACTTCTAATAATACTTCATAAGAAAGGAATACATATCCATGGCTTTCAGAAAAAGGTTAAGTTTTTTGAATTCATAACAAATGTCTTTTTTGGAGATAGAGAGAATGGAGATAGAGTGGATGGAGACTTTGCAAGATGGCATTGTAACAGTCCTGCTTCTTTACTTGGGGAAAGTCAAATTGATTTAGACATCCCTATGATAATCTGTATATTTTGAAAAAGCAACAAGTTAGTGGAACATCAATATGTCAGCATATGCCAGGCGTTATATTTACATATATAATAAAACTGGTCAACACATCTGATCAAACAGTTCGTCGTGTACTAAACTTAATATTTAGCTAGAGATATATTTTACTCCTCGAACATCTGCATAACGGTAAACATACAGACGTAGAAAGGACAAGAGTAGCACTTCAGTTTCTGAATTTGTTCTGTAAATCTGTTGGCGCTAATAACAATTTGACAGATTCTCTGCGTATTAAACAATTATGTACTTGATTTTATGCTAATATTTAGAGTCATCGAATCTAAATTGTAAATTTGAATGAAAGTTTGCGTCTTAATTAATGTAAACCAGTTGCTGTTTCATTATTTATTACCCGCGAATGTTTATGAAATGCGATGTAGGTGTATCCATTTTTCGCAAATAAAGCAGTGCCATACTTATTTCGAGCTTCGAGATCCCATTTTTATGACATTCATCTAAACAGATCGCCATGAGTTGGTTCTTGACCACGACTGATATGCTGTTCTAAAGTAAATGATTTGTTTAATTCCTAATTGCTCTTTACTTTGGTTTGTGGCACAGAAGTTGGACCTGGTCATTTCTGAAAATATGTCTTAAAATGATATGTTTTAGTCTTTCTTTCAGTTAAAAAGTTCCTAAAATTGAAAATAAAAAGTTTTTTAATCTAGACCTAAAATGTGCTTATTTGGCACCCTTTCAACGTGGGTACATTGTACATGTTTTTGTAATCTTGTATTATGAAATTTCAAGAATAAAATGACCTATCATTATATTAATTAATTATTAATTAAATAAATTAGACACTCTTGCACATATCAACACATTTGCTTGCCATTCACAAGCACTACAAACCTTGTTACATTTTTACCGATACTTCATTCCAATTGAAAAAATTGTTGTCCTTTTTTATTTCTTGGTTTTCTTTTCGGTATAGTACATTCAATAGTACAGTTATGGTTATTTCTGCGAGCTTATACGTACTAACACATGAAATAAGACCCAATTTTCCAAACATTACCTCGTGTTAAAACTAGTACGCCCTAATCGTGTTGGCATTGTTACTGTGAAAACTTTTTTTTTTATCGAATTTTCTTTTATAGAAGAGTTGGTGGTTGCACATTTTTTTGTATCCAATGTGTTTTGAGTGTAAATTGATAGTATCTCTCAATGTGCTAAACCTGAAATAAAATCGGTATATTTAATTTTCAATTAAAGGGAATAGTAGGGTAGTCGTTAAAGAAACTGCAACCCTACGACACTAATTTCCAATCTAAAATCTAGTCTAGAAATCAACAAATTGTCTTCAACAATTGTTATCGAGAATTGTCTATACGGTATGCAAGGTTTTTAATTACCCCGAGGATAAACAAGATATCAGGTAAAAAAAGATAAAAAAAAAAGAATATCAACAACAATCTGCCATCGACACCAAACCCCCTTTGAAAAAAGAAATTAATGTAGATATTTTTTGGTAATTATAAAGATTCCTCATTACTCTGTACGAAAACGTTAAGACTTTTAAGAATTATTATAATGTGGTATAACATCCTACACGTGACAAAATTAAAACAAGATCATTAGCTTTTATAATGAAAGTAATGTATATACATGTACACAATATAGTTCTTCTGTGCTTTTTAAAACTTTCAATGTTATATTTAAACTTTACAGCAAGACACGTTAAGCCAAATATAAACAAATACATGTGTACTCAGTGAATGCACATTCGGAGAAGATTCTTTCGAGCAATTAAATATACTGTACAAAGTATCTAGTAATGTAATGAATGTAAATGAATGTCAAACATATATACAAATCAGCTTACCCTTCCGGAGCACCTGAGAATACCCACGTTTTTACAAACTTTCAATGTTATATTAAAACTGCACAACAAGACACGCTAAGCCAAATATAAACAAATACATGTGTACTCAGTGAATGCACATTCGGAGAAGATTCTTTCGAGCAATTAAAAATACTGTACAAAGTATCTAATTTTAATAATGTAATGAATGTAAATGTCAAACATATATACAAATCTGCTTACCCTTCCGGAGCACCTGAGATCACCCACGGTGTTTGGTTTGATTGTTCAGTCTTTAGTTTTCGATGATGTGTTTTGTAGAATGTTCTTCGTCTTTTTGTCGTTTTTCGTTTTTTTGCGATGGTTTTGTCAATGTAACTTCGACTTATTAGTTTAAGTATCACTTTGGTACATGTATTTTCCTCCTCTTTTTAACAATTTTGGAACTAGTTACTTCTATACATTCATGTATTCTAAATTGATGCAATACACCTTTAACAACTTAGTTACAAATGTTCCGTCACTTCGTTTTCATGTCTAAACCTATAATGTATACTAGTATTGTTAACTCAGTTTCGATCTTATTTCAGACAAAGAACCGGAAAATGAATTTTACAGCAGTTTTCTCAAGTTAAAACAAAAAAGATACCAAGGTCAAGACTAAAAGCTTTGATTTTTCATGCTGTCCCATTCCATTCACAAAATTTCATTTCTTTTCGATGATTTTATTTAAAGTTTTATTTTATGTTGGCAAACTCCATGATACTGTCTTTTATATTAGTTTTTCTTGGTGAAATTCCATTAGTGGGTGACTCAACTACTTAAAGTTATAATATTGAATGACGAATCGACAAACATTTCCAGTAATCTGAAATTTTTTATCAAGCAGTATTGCTGCACTCTCTTTAAAGGTTTTTATTCTGTGAAAAATAACGACTTTTTAAAACGTTTTAGCTTTGAAACAAAACAAGAAAACTTTAACGATAAATCAACGTGATTTATCGATGGAATACAATTTATCCACAAACCAAGCGGATTGTCTTCCTCCTAGGAAGTAAAAGTATGCATTGTTGCATAACAGCAGAAGTAATATTCTTTTCATAAAGTTTGACGGTATCACATTGAAATGAAATATTGACATACAATTACATTAAGCAGATTAAGTAATATTTTCAACAATAGTCATGTTATTGAATTTCTTCTTGTTTTCCCAGTTGCATTCAATCATTTTCAGTTTATGTAAGATTCCGTGCAAAATCACTAGAATGATCCAATGTTGTAATTGACATTTCTAAAATAACACGATTTTAATAAACTATCTATGCATTAATCTTTAAAGCTGGTCTTTTCTGATATTACTTATTCATTCATTTATTCGTTTCTGGTATTTGAGAAATACACGTACATGAATATGCAAGGACACTTTGCTTTTTTTTTTAAAGATAAAAACACTTTCTCCCGTGTATATTTTATAAACAAGACAATTATTTAGTATTTACTTATAAATTGATCAACGTCATGCATTTTTACAGGTTCTGTCAATCATAATATAAAGACAGTAGGTGTTGAATCAACGACAATGAGAAAGCAAATCCACGCAGGATTTTATTGGAGGTCACAATATGGTCGTCAGCGACCTAATCCATGCGGCAAGTTGTGACTAAATTCAACAGACATACTTGACCATCTGATATCAACACTTTAAATTCCTTAGTATACAAATAACATTAGAAAACAACAATGTTCTTGCCTAAGACAGACAAATAAACAACCAGACATGTTAAGCCAGGTGGTTTTACCAATACGCAACCCTTCGGCGTCATCTCTATCGATGAGAGAAAATATGATACTGCTGCATATACTGGGCACAAAAAGAACCAAACTAATAATAATATCATGCTCTCAAACAACCATGCATATGGCCTTTGTTAGTCTTGTATCATTTTTAATTTTAGTTTCCTGTGTATAATTTGGAGTTTAGTATGACGTCAATTATCACTGAACTAGTATACGTATTTGTTTAGGGGCCAGCTGAAGGACGCCTCCGGGTGCGGGAGTTTCTCGCTGCATTGAAGACCCATTGGTGGCCTTCAGCTGTTGTCTGCTCTATGGTCGGGTTGTTGTCTCTTTGACACATTCTCAATTTCATTTGATATAACTTGTATTTTAAACACGATTGATAAATGGTAGAAGTAGAAAGATGTTTCTTTTTTATATTTGATAATTGAATCTTTCCTGATTGGTAGTTGTTGCTAATCTTTCATTTATTTTTTTTTTTTGGAAAACCCTGATTATGTCACGGCATGTTTGTAATTCATCTGATCATTGCATTATACTGTCGGAATTTAAGCTTTTAATATTACATGAATTAATCACTTCATGATGTGACAATGCCATCATATTATTGTTTTCATCAACGGTCATCATCATTGAGACCACTACTTGTTTAGAGATCACAAAAACCAACAAAAAACGTACATCTCGATGACGTGATTATGCTCAGCACCCCATCAGTTCTTGTACATCACAGGAAAAACCGAAGATCTAAAATTGATACATGATGTCGGCACGTTAAACAGTAAACAAGAAGACGGCAACAATTGACGAGCTCCTTAACGAGAAATCCATATATATGTACAACTTTTGCAAACACAGCTGAAATCCTACACCAAATTCTTGAAAACATATCAATAATGTTGTATGATTTTGAACATGCTAATTAACATACATTCATTTGTTTATACATATATGGCAATATGTTAAATCAGTTTTACCAGTGCATGTTTACACTATACTGACTTGATTAACACGGATGGGGTCCATCCACAAAAACTGCTCCAACAGAGTTATAAGAACATATGTTTTATGGTCATCATCACGAGTTGGTTGAGCAGTACGATGAGTCGGTGTCTCATCTCACTTTCGACAGTAAATTTCACAGTTAGTGTCCTACTTCCGAATGTGAAATTCTGACAGAGTGTGATGTATGCATAGCATGAGATGCTTCCTCTGTTAACAAAGCCGGTTTCGTTCTTTCTGAGTTCATGCGATTCTCTCAGTTTATGTTTGTTTCCATGTTTTGTTTCCTCTTCTTCAATCAACGAGATTTCAACATCTATAAACTACTTTTAAAATCTAACAGTATTGTCACTATTTTCTCAATAGGTGATTTAGCAATAGTTTTAAAGCAAACAAACTTATATGACAGTTGTTTTCCTTTCGTTTGATGTGTTTGAGCGTTTGATTTTGTCATTTGATAATGGACTTTCCGTTTTTAACTTTCCTTGGAGTTCGGTATTTTTTGTTATATTAATTTTTTATACTGATAATGAAATCATGCTTGAAAGTGGGTTGAGATCTCAAGACACTTGATTAAACCCTCCATGAGTTCATGTTCTCGTCCAAAGATAGGAACCTCGTAATGGTTTTCTTTGATTATACTTTTTTTATCGTTCGATGAATTCGTTATAGATGGCAGATAATGGTAAGTCTCTGTTAAGATTCACAACGCGTTTGTCATGAGGCGATTTAGAAATGGACATACTGTGTACACACCTTTTCGTTGTTTTAGATACTATGTTTACCTCTAGGTGTCTTTCGTTTTTTTTTATATAATTTTGTACTTCGGGTTGCTACGACATTGACACATGTACCATATCTTCCTTTATTAACATCGAAGACATTTTGTCATCAGCCGCTTTAGTTTGAAATAGATTTTATAAAAACGTCTTCAAGCGTGTTAAACAATCGACATCAATAAATTACTACAAAAAAAACGAAGAGATTTCAATAAACTAATAAGAACATATACAAGAAATCAAATATAGTCAATTACTTTCCAATTTAGAACCACTATGACTTTTGTCATGATAAAAATGCATTCAAACCTTGGTTACTCTTGAATTGTACGCTCTGCTGAAGGGCACATCCATTTGGCTGCGTTATACTTATAAATATGCATCTATGTTAGGTCAGAATGAGGACACTAAATCTGATGCCGCGTGCTATACGAGAATGTCATATACTAGAAGATGTACGTACATTGTAAATACCTTAACAATAACACAACGTAAGTGATATGTTGCAAAGCGAAGTTTCTGTCCCTACCAACGTTCTCTTTTTAATGGTATTCCAAACTTCCCGTCTTTTATTACACTCATCCCAGTATATAGACAAACATAATTTTGATGGTCCTAAATATGTTACAAATACTTGATATTTGACGTAAAAAAAACATTAATCAATTAAGCAACTTATAAAACTATTGCCATATTTTTTTTCAAATAGAAAGAAACTCAGATCGCGTAAAAATGTGTACCTTTTTTTTACTAAAGAAACAAACATTTTAAATACTTTGCCAGAAACCTTCATCCATTGATTCCATAACTAAAGCAAGGGACTATACAAAATTTCGATTCTACGAGCGCTTGTTATCATGTTTAATATTTTAGGCGTGTTATTTGGTGTCCTTGATATTCTAACTCCTTTTGATTTCAACAATATGCAACACTGACTCCGTGTCCGAAACAAAATTTGGAGAATGGTCTTTTATATCTTATCTTTCATCTTCAATGTGTTACATTTGGCATACAAGGTTATAAGCATCATTCAAAATATCATGTTAAGTTTTATTTAGCAAAATTTGAAAAAATAATTTTATTGCGTAATTGATATTTTTTTTTTTATTGCTTGCTGTTCTTATATCTGAGTATGTTGTCGGCTCATTCCGATTATGTTTTCACCAGATTAAATGAAAAAAATATTAAATTCATCTGAACATTGTATTTAGAGACATTTATATTGTCGGTACTCTATCCTTTACTTTTACATATTCCAAGACGAAAAAGAACTCCACCCTGTTTCATTATTAAGTAACTCTAATATAAATTTATTAGAATAAATCAGTCAAACAAAAATCGAAAGAAGACAATGAACATAGGAAGAAAATATGATCATGGTTTTGTACAATGGCAATACAAAATTTTAAATGAATTAATTTCATAAACATTTAAAATACGAAGAAACTTATGTTGCCAGGCTTTGGCTATACTTTTTGTCCTTTTTGATTTATACGATCTTCAATTTTTATAAGCTTTTGGATTTTCAAATATTTTGGCCTCGAGCCTCACTGAGGAGAAAATAATTGTCAAAATGCGCATCTGGCTCAGAAAAATTGGTACCGTTAATGTTATAAAATTAAATATGCACCTCATTCGTTTTAGAAAAAGGGTTATTGTACCATTCTCAATGGGACAACCATCAACGAAGCCATGAAACTGCTTGCAATATTGATATAACGTCCAAAACGGCCAACTTTATCCTGACATCATCTCACATGTCTGAAGTGAAGTATTGTGAAAATTTATGTTATTTGTCATTTCGGATGCGTTAATTTTAGTAATGTTCAGATATTTTGATCAAGTTTCAACCATCCAGCACTGTTAAGTTACTTCTCAGAAAATTCTGGAAATATTTAGCGTAGAAATAACAACTACTGAATAATCTTTAAAAAAAAAAAGTTCTTAATTGATTGCAAGCGAAGTATCTGAACTGCACTGAATTTATCGCTATAATTGTAATTGAAAATTGACTTAAAAGATTCAATGTGATTCATTGATTTATTCTTCAGTTTTAAAGATCAGATTGATAAAAGTTAGTTTTTCTGATCGTAAGCTAGGTAGAACTCATTATGAATGAAATCGTACCTTCTAACGTAAAAGGTGTACAGCATTCTTTCAAAAACTGTTTATGAAATATAACATATAATAGCAAACGTCTTGTGCCAGATCTAGACATGAGAGTGCATACCAGACTACTTTTTAAGCATGATTGTATATTTCCAAGACTCATATCTTAAATGGAAATATTCTAGCGTCACTCAGTTTAAAACTTGCCTAGAATGTTTGGAATATAAACATAACATATGAAAGTCATAGGAATCCAGTTTCAAACGTAGGTATGAGAGCGCTTTCAGAACTATCTGTTTTATATTTCCGTAATTATATTGTACTTCTAAGCACTTTTAGCAACTACTTTATTATGGATCGAGAGCACAATAATATTTTTGTTATCTTGGAATATTTTATAACTTTTAAGCTATTATACTCAAACATAATTGTGATTCCTTTTTCAAAGCGTTTGCTACATAAATAAGAATAAGATAACTACATATAACTATATATGTTACAGACATTTTTTAAAGTGCCGGGAAACTTTAGGCATTTTCTAAAATCCATGCCAGATTCTGGCATTTTATATATTGACTAATTTTTTCCGGCATTTTACAAAATGCCTGGAAAAATTGAAATACGCCTGAAAAATTATTTAATAGAATGAAATATTCACAAAAATTGAGTAATCGAAAGTATTGAAAAACAGAGCAGTTTTATCTATGATAATTACTATATTTAAAGCTTGCGTTTTAAGAGTTTTAATAATTGAAAATGAATTCTACCATATTATTCAAATATCTCAGAAGTACCGAACTCGAAAATTATTTGTATCTCATAAAATGTTTGGCTGGCAGGTTCTTTTACACATTTGTCCAGATTAATTTTGCAAATACATCGTTCGGCGTAAAATCTGGTCTTAGCTCTACATCCAAATTTGATGAAACCCGGACCATCACACATTCAGCTTTGTCAATATTTTTTCTGATAAAACACACACACACACACATAAATAAATGTTTTTCATGAGTTCCCAACAGATTCAAAGTCATATTAGCATTATTAGGTTGACTTCCATCGTTTGGCTTATCAAGGCATTAAAAAGACTGAAGCACTAGCAGATCTACGCATAGCGGGTGATGCATCCATGGCAGGATACGCTAACATATCTGTGATGAGTTTATTTACAACCACTGTGTCGATGGCACTGCATGTGGAGATTTTTCTACGAGGGTTTCACTATCCCAGTAGACAGCAGTTCTGTTTTGACATGAATTATCATTGATATGGTCATTATAGTTATAAATTAATTAATTAATTACAAACCTTTGAAATATTAAGAATTTTCTACCCCAGACTACATAAGCTGTGTTTGACAAAACCTTTCAGAATTTTGGATCTTCATTGCTTTTCAACTTCATACCTTATTTGGCCTTTTTTACAATTTGGATTCGAGTGTCACTGACGAGTTTTGTGTAGACGAAACGTGCATCTGGCGTACACAATGTTTTAATCCTGGTATCTATGACGAGTATATTTACGCTGTCGATGCGCCATTTCAGTCGACATTCGAGATTTTAACAACGGTTAACCACTGTCGCATTAATTCATCAGATTGTAAAGATCCAATAATTCCCTTGAGACAGTTAAGATAAAGATCATCATAGCTTTACATCACAACCAAACACGGCTTGTATGGCGAACTCCATGTTATGGAGGTTAATCCGTTGGGCGGTGCAGGATGTATAGAATCGCATTTTTTTTAATGGGGGCACTAAATATGATTCCACGCCTAAGGAAAGTGCAACACTTTCTGCGCTTTAAGGACTCTTTGACCGTTCTTTAAGTGGCCTGTTGGAAGGCAACTTTTCTGTCCTTAATTAACTTACCTTCATTTCAAGTGACAGTCAAATTCCTGTTCTTTATCCGGGTCAATTCAATACAGAACTTACCTTTTTGATTGATAATCAATCTGTTCTCGTCTTAAATATGCATGAAATATTAGATACTGAATGCAAACAAACAACAATCAGTCAACCAAAAAATATCTTCTGTTTTGAATCTTGATGTTCTAAATTTTCCCTGGTAAATTTTATTCTATGCCCTTCTGTCATCATGACAAGAAGATCATAAAAATTACTATCTGAAATATAGAGTGGGTACATGTACATACTTAACGTAGTTCAAGTAGAAGTGGGACATTTAAAGACGTATCGTATCCGTATCTGATACGTTGACGTATCTGAACGTATCTATGGGTTATTGATCAAAATTGATTATTTACATGTTTAAATAGTACATGTTTATGTGGATTTTTTTGTTATGTTAGATGTCTTTCGGTCATAAATCACTCTCTTTTTAACACGATAGTTTTCAACTTATGTTTACTCGTTTATATCTAAACACTCGATATTTAAACCATCGATCATCACTTTTCAGGCATGAATTTAAATGATACTAATGCAGATATAGGAAGTACACCACTAATTCATGGCCCCATTGCTTTCTATGTTAAATTCCTCAATTTCAAGCAGACACAGCTATTTTGTTTCAAGTTCAAATAAAGTGACAATCATTGCATGTCAAAGCAACACTTTATGGTGTCTTGTACTGGAAAAATCAACATACCTTTAATGGCATATAAGAAAGAAGTGGTTCCCGCAACTTCGGATGTACCGAAACAGGTACTTCAGATCTGACATACAGGCAAAAAGTACCCTCTTTATAAAATTTGGTGCAGTTTTTTTAATATTCAAAATTATAAGTCAAAAAGTGTTCTACAATAATCACCAGTCATTCAGCTTTCATTTGATACCAACAATACCGAAATATTCTACATATTTTGAAAGTTACACTCATGCGTAGGAACTATTTTGTGTTAAATATGTACTACTTTCTGGTATGTGCTTTCTGGCCGGGCCGAATTAGTGGTGTTACACCTATAACAGAACCAAACTTGCTATACTGACTTCAGCATCACTTTATTTCATTCTATGATCTATTTCAAGCAATAAAAAACACATAAGGCTTAAGTCCAAATACTATTTTACTAATTTTAAGCTCAAATTGGACTGGTAGTAACATATAGGTTATTCAAAGAAAACTGCATATGGATATTTTAAATGGCCAATATACTTATTTTATTCTCAATATCATTGTTGTATTTAATAATTTCTGTTAGGAAAACAATGTGCTTACCAATAGTCATATTTCACCAGAGTTTGTTCATTTAATAAAAATATATTAGACCAAACCTAAGACATAATTGAGAAAATTGTCCCCCCTTTTTTCTTCAAATTGGAAAAGGGACATTTTTGGTATAAACCATACTTCTGTGGTACAACATAGATTATAAAGAGCAATTTATATATTTTTCAGCTGGATAACTTGCTAAACTGGTTCAAAATTGCATGTACAGTGAGATTTTGGAATTCTTATATGAGTATATACCAATTGCCTAGATTGTGAAAGGCTATCATAAGAAAACCAATAAAACTTGAAAAATCATAGGATTATTTGACCAAGAGCTATTTTTTTTACCATAAACAAGTCATTATATACATGTTTTATTGATTGCAATCCCAAATAATGCAAAAATAAGAATTTGGAGTCAAGTCTTAACTGCATGCATGTTGTGTGACCATAAAAGGCTAAAATACCTGATTATGTCAATTTAAGAGCTGAAATTTCCCATAAACAGAATTGTTCATCCAAAAAAGATGATTAAACATGTTTACTTACATCAAATATGACTTATTTTCATTGGAATAGGTACAACTTCTAAAAATTGAATTTCTGATGATTCTCTGTAATAGGAAGTACACCACTAATTCATGGCCCCATTGCTTTCTATGTTAAATTCCTCAATTTCAAGCAGACACAGCTATTTTGTTTCAAGTTCAAATAAAGTGACAATCATTGCATGTCAAAGCAACACTTTATGGTGTCTTGTACTGGAAAAATCAACATACCTTTAATGGCATATAAGAAAGAACTGGTTCCCGCAACTTCGGATGTACCGAAACAGGTACTTCAGATCTGACATACAGGCAAAAAGTACCCTCTTTATAAAATTTGGTGCAGTTTTTTTAATATTCAAAATTATAAGTCAAAAAGTGTTCTACAATAATCACCAGTCATTCAGCTTTCATTTGATACCAACAATACCGAAATATTCTACATATTTTGAAAGTTACACTCATGCGTAGGAACTATTTTGTGTTAAATATGTACTACTTTCTGGTATGTGCTTTCTGGCCGGGCCGAATTAGTGGTGTTACACCTATAACAGAACCAAACTTGCTATACTGACTTCAGCATCACTTTATTTCATTCTATGATCTATTTCAAGCAATAAAAAACACATAAGGCTTAAGTCCAAATACTATTTTACTAATTTTAAGCTCAAATTGGACTGGTAGTAACATATAGGTTATTCAAAGAAAACTGCATATGGATATTTTAAATGGCCAATATACTTATTTTATTCTCAATATCATTGTTGTATTTAATAATTTCTGTTAGGAAAACAATGTGCTTACCAATAGTCATATTTCACCAGAGTTTGTTCATTTAATAAAAATATATTAGACCAAACCTAAGACATAATTGAGAAAATTGTCCCCCCTTTTTTCTTCAAATTGGAAAAGGGACATTTTTGGTATAAACCATACTTCTGTGGTACAACATAGATTATAAAGAGCAATTTATATATTTTTCAGCTGGATAACTTGCTAAACTGGTTCAAAATTGCATGTACAGTGAGATTTTGGAATTCTTATATGAGTATATACCAATTGCCTAGATTGTGAAAGGCTATCATAAGAAAACCAATAAAACTTGAAAAATCATAGGATTATTTGACCAAGAGCTATTTTTTTTACCATAAACAAGTCATTATATACATGTTTTATTGATTGCAATCCCAAATAATGCAAAAATAAGAATTTGGAGTCAAGTCTTAACTGCATGCATGTTGTGTGACCATAAAAGGCTAAAATACCTGATTATGTCAATTTAAGAGCTGAAATTTCCCATAAACAGAATTGTTCATCCAAAAAAGATGATTAAACATGTTTACTTACATCAAATATGACTTATTTTCATTGGAATAGGTACAACTTCTAAAAATTGAATTTCTGATGATTCTCTGTAATAGGAAGTACACCACTAATTCATGGCCCCATTGCTTTCTATGTTAAATTCCTCAATTTCAAGCAGACACAGCTATTTTGTTTCAAGTTCAAATAAAGTGACAATCATTGCATGTCAAAGCAACACTTTATGGTGTCTTGTACTGGAAAAATCAACATACCTTTAATGGCATATAAGAAAGAACTGGTTCCCGCAACTTCGGATGTACCGAAACAGGTACTTCAGATCTGACATACAGGCAAAAAGTACCCTCTTTATAAAATTTGGTGCAGTTTTTTTAATATTCAAAATTATAAGTCAAAAAGTGTTCTACAATAATCACCAGTCATTCAGCTTTCATTTGATACCAACAATACCGAAATATTCTACATATTTTGAAAGTTACACTCATGCGTAGGAACTATTTTGTGTTAAATATGTACTACTTTCTGGTATGTGCTTTCTGGCCGGGCCGAATTAGTGGTGTTACACCTATAACAGAACCAAACTTGCTATACTGACTTCAGCATCACTTTATTTCATTCTATGATCTATTTCAAGCAATAAAAAACACATAAGGCTTAAGTCCAAATACTATTTTACTAATTTTAAGCTCAAATTGGACTGGTAGTAACATATAGGTTATTCAAAGAAAACTGCATATGGATATTTTAAATGGCCAATATACTTATTTTATTCTCAATATCATTGTTGTATTTAATAATTTCTGTTAGGAAAACAATGTGCTTACCAATAGTCATATTTCACCAGAGTTTGTTCATTTAATAAAAATATATTAGACCAAACCTAAGACATAATTGAGAAAATTGTCCCCCCTTTTTTCTTCAAATTGGAAAAGGGACATTTTTGGTATAAACCATACTTCTGTGGTACAACATAGATTATAAAGAGCAATTTATATATTTTTCAGCTGGATAACTTGCTAAACTGGTTCAAAATTGCATGTACAGTGAGATTTTGGAATTCTTATATGAGTATATACCAATTGCCTAGATTGTGAAAGGCTATCATAAGAAAACCAATAAAACTTGAAAAATCATAGGATTATTTGACCAAGAGCTATTTTTTTTACCATAAACAAGTCATTATATACATGTTTTATTGATTGCAATCCCAAATAATGCAAAAATAAGAATTTGGAGTCAAGTCTTAACTGCATGCATGTTGTGTGACCATAAAAGGCTAAAATACCTGATTATGTCAATTTAAGAGCTGAAATTTCCCATAAACAGAATTGTTCATCCAAAAAAGATGATTAAACATGTTTACTTACATCAAATATGACTTATTTTCATTGGAATAGGTA
This sequence comes from Mytilus californianus, assembly GCF_021869535.1. NCBI lineage: Eukaryota > Metazoa > Mollusca > Bivalvia > Mytilida > Mytilidae > Mytilus > Mytilus californianus. The sequence goes on along the minus strand of NW_026262679.1, from coordinate 48,294,748 downwards.
CAACTTCTAAAAATTGAATTTCTGATGATTCTCTGTAATAGGAAGTACACCACTAATTCATGGCCCCATTGCTTTCTATGTTAAATTCCTCAATTTCAAGCAGACACAGCTATTTTGTTTCAAGTTCAAATAAAGTGACAATCATTGCATGTCAAAGCAACACTTTATGGTGTCTTGTACTGGAAAAATCAACATACCTTTAATGGCATATAAGAAAGAACTGGTTCCCGCAACTTCGGATGTACCGAAACAGGTACTTCAGATCTGACATACAGGCAAAAAGTACCCTCTTTATAAAATTTGGTGCAGTTTTTTTAATATTCAAAATTATAAGTCAAAAAGTGTTCTACAATAATCACCAGTCATTCAGCTTTCATTTGATACCAACAATACCGAAATATTCTACATATTTTGAAAGTTACACTCATGCGTAGGAACTATTTTGTGTTAAATATGTACTACTTTCTGGTATGTGCTTTCTGGCCGGGCCGAATTAGTGGTGTTACACCTATAACAGAACCAAACTTGCTATACTGACTTCAGCATCACTTTATTTCATTCTATGATCTATTTCAAGCAATAAAAAACACATAAGGCTTAAGTCCAAATACTATTTTACTAATTTTAAGCTCAAATTGGACTGGTAGTAACATATAGGTTATTCAAAGAAAACTGCATATGGATATTTTAAATGGCCAATATACTTATTTTATTCTCAATATCATTGTTGTATTTAATAATTTCTGTTAGGAAAACAATGTGCTTACCAATAGTCATATTTCACCAGAGTTTGTTCATTTAATAAAAATATATTAGACCAAACCTAAGACATAATTGAGAAAATTGTCCCCCCTTTTTTCTTCAAATTGGAAAAGGGACATTTTTGGTATAAACCATACTTCTGTGGTACAACATAGATTATAAAGAGCAATTTATATATTTTTCAGCTGGATAACTTGCTAAACTGGTTCAAAATTGCATGTACAGTGAGATTTTGGAATTCTTATATGAGTATATACCAATTGCCTAGATTGTGAAAGGCTATCATAAGAAAACCAATAAAACTTGAAAAATCATAGGATTATTTGACCAAGAGCTATTTTTTTTACCATAAACAAGTCATTATATACATGTTTTATTGATTGCAATCCCAAATAATGCAAAAATAAGAATTTGGAGTCAAGTCTTAACTGCATGCATGTTGTGTGACCATAAAAGGCTAAAATACCTGATTATGTCAATTTAAGAGCTGAAATTTCCCATAAACAGAATTGTTCATCCAAAAAAGATGATTAAACATGTTTACTTACATCAAATATGACTTATTTTCATTGGAATAGGTACAACTTCTAAAAATTGAATTTCTGATGATTCTCTGTAATAGGAAGTACACCACTAATTCATGGCCCCATTGCTTTCTATGTTAAATTCCTCAATTTCAAGCAGACACAGCTATTTTGTTTCAAGTTCAAATAAAGTGACAATCATTGCATGTCAAAGCAACACTTTATGGTGTCTTGTACTGGAAAAATCAACATACCTTTAATGGCATATAAGAAAGAACTGGTTCCCGCAACTTCGGATGTACCGAAACAGGTACTTCAGATCTGACATACAGGCAAAAAGTACCCTCTTTATAAAATTTGGTGCAGTTTTTTTAATATTCAAAATTATAAGTCAAAAAGTGTTCTACAATAATCACCAGTCATTCAGCTTTCATTTGATACCAACAATACCGAAATATTCTACATATTTTGAAAGTTACACTCATGCGTAGGAACTATTTTGTGTTAAATATGTACTACTTTCTGGTATGTGCTTTCTGGCCGGGCCGAATTAGTGGTGTTACACCTATAACAGAACCAAACTTGCTATACTGACTTCAGCATCACTTTATTTCATTCTATGATCTATTTCAAGCAATAAAAAACACATAAGGCTTAAGTCCAAATACTATTTTACTAATTTTAAGCTCAAATTGGACTGGTAGTAACATATAGGTTATTCAAAGAAAACTGCATATGGATATTTTAAATGGCCAATATACTTATTTTATTCTCAATATCATTGTTGTATTTAATAATTTCTGTTAGGAAAACAATGTGCTTACCAATAGTCATATTTCACCAGAGTTTGTTCATTTAATAAAAATATATTAGACCAAACCTAAGACATAATTGAGAAAATTGTCCCCCCTTTTTTCTTCAAATTGGAAAAGGGACATTTTTGGTATAAACCATACTTCTGTGGTACAACATAGATTATAAAGAGCAATTTATATATTTTTCAGCTGGATAACTTGCTAAACTGGTTCAAAATTGCATGTACAGTGAGATTTTGGAATTCTTATATGAGTATATACCAATTGCCTAGATTGTGAAAGGCTATCATAAGAAAACCAATAAAACTTGAAAAATCATAGGATTATTTGACCAAGAGCTATTTTTTTTACCATAAACAAGTCATTATATACATGTTTTATTGATTGCAATCCCAAATAATGCAAAAATAAGAATTTGGAGTCAAGTCTTAACTGCATGCATGTTGTGTGACCATAAAAGGCTAAAATACCTGATTATGTCAATTTAAGAGCTGAAATTTCCCATAAACAGAATTGTTCATCCAAAAAAGATGATTAAACATGTTTACTTACATCAAATATGACTTATTTTCATTGGAATAGGTACAACTTCTAAAAATTGAATTTCTGATGATTCTCTGTAATATAACAGAACCAAACTTGCTATACTGACTTCAGCATCACTTTATTTCATTCTATGATCTATTTCAAGCAATAAAAAACACATAAGGCTTAAGTCCAAATACTATTTTACTAATTTTAAGCTCAAATTGGACTGGTAGTAACATATAGGTTATTCAAAGAAAACTGCATATGGATATTTTAAATGGCCAATATACTTATTTTATTCTCAATATCATTGTTGTATTTAATAATTTCTGTTAGGAAAACAATGTGCTTACCAATAGTCATATTTCACCAGAGTTTGTTCATTTAATAAAAATATATTAGACCAAACCTAAGACATAATTGAGAAAATTGTCCCCCCTTTTTTCTTCAAATTGGAAAAGGGACATTTTTGGTATAAACCATACTTCTGTGGTACAACATAGATTATAAAGAGCAATTTATATATTTTTCAGCTGGATAACTTGCTAAACTGGTTCAAAATTGCATGTACAGTGAGATTTTGGAATTCTTATATGAGTATATACCAATTGCCTAGATTGTGAAAGGCTATCATAAGAAAACCAATAAAACTTGAAAAATCATAGGATTATTTGACCAAGAGCTATTTTTTTTACCATAAACAAGTCATTATATACATGTTTTATTGATTGCAATCCCAAATAATGCAAAAATAAGAATTTGGAGTCAAGTCTTAACTGCATGCATGTTGTGTGACCATAAAAGGCTAAAATACCTGATTATGTCAATTTAAGAGCTGAAATTTCCCATAAACAGAATTGTTCATCCAAAAAAGATGATTAAACATGTTTACTTACATCAAATATGACTTATTTTCATTGGAATAGGTACAACTTCTAAAAATTGAATTTCTGATGATTCTCTGTAATAACAGAACCAAACTTGCTATACTGACTTCAGCATCACTTTATTTCATTCTATGATCTATTTCAAGCAATAAAAAACACATAAGGCTTAAGTCCAAATACTATTTTACTAATTTTAAGCTCAAATTGGACTGGTAGTAACATATAGGTTATTCAAAGAAAACTGCATATGGATATTTTAAATGGCCAATATACTTATTTTATTCTCAATATCATTGTTGTATTTAATAATTTCTGTTAGGAAAACAATGTGCTTACCAATAGTCATATTTCACCAGAGTTTGTTCATTTAATAAAAATATATTAGACCAAACCTAAGACATAATTGAGAAAATTGTCCCCCCTTTTTTCTTCAAATTGGAAAAGGGACATTTTTGGTATAAACCATACTTCTGTGGTACAACATAGATTATAAAGAGCAATTTATATATTTTTCAGCTGGATAACTTGCTAAACTGGTTCAAAATTGCATGTACAGTGAGATTTTGGAATTCTTATATGAGTATATACCAATTGCCTAGATTGTGAAAGGCTATCATAAGAAAACCAATAAAACTTGAAAAATCATAGGATTATTTGACCAAGAGCTATTTTTTTTACCATAAACAAGTCATTATATACATGTTTTATTGATTGCAATCCCAAATAATGCAAAAATAAGAATTTGGAGTCAAGTCTTAACTGCATGCATGTTGTGTGACCATAAAAGGCTAAAATACCTGATTATGTCAATTTAAGAGCTGAAATTTCCCATAAACAGAATTGTTCATCCAAAAAAGATGATTAAACATGTTTACTTACATCAAATATGACTTATTTTCATTGGAATAGGTACAACTTCTAAAAATTGAATTTCTGATGATTCTCTGTAATAGGAAGTACACCACTAATTCATGGCCCCATTGCTTTCTATGTTAAATTCCTCAATTTCAAGCAGACACAGCTATTTTGTTTCAAGTTCAAATAAAGTGACAATCATTGCATGTCAAAGCAACACTTTATGGTGTCTTGTACTGGAAAAATCAACATACCTTTAATGGCATATAAGAAAGAACTGGTTCCCGCAACTTCGGATGTACCGAAACAGGTACTTCAGATCTGACATACAGGCAAAAAGTACCCTCTTTATAAAATTTGGTGCAGTTTTTTTAATATTCAAAATTATAAGTCAAAAAGTGTTCTACAATAATCACCAGTCATTCAGCTTTCATTTGATACCAACAATACCGAAATATTCTACATATTTTGAAAGTTACACTCATGCGTAGGAACTATTTTGTGTTAAATATGTACTACTTTCTGGTATGTGCTTTCTGGCCGGGCCGAATTAGTGGTGTTACACCTATAACAGAACCAAACTTGCTATACTGACTTCAGCATCACTTTATTTCATTCTATGATCTATTTCAAGCAATAAAAAACACATAAGGCTTAAGTCCAAATACTATTTTACTAATTTTAAGCTCAAATTGGACTGGTAGTAACATATAGGTTATTCAAAGAAAACTGCATATGGATATTTTAAATGGCCAATATACTTATTTTATTCTCAATATCATTGTTGTATTTAATAATTTCTGTTAGGAAAACAATGTGCTTACCAATAGTCATATTTCACCAGAGTTTGTTCATTTAATAAAAATATATTAGACCAAACCTAAGACATAATTGAGAAAATTGTCCCCCCTTTTTTCTTCAAATTGGAAAAGGGACATTTTTGGTATAAACCATACTTCTGTGGTACAACATAGATTATAAAGAGCAATTTATATATTTTTCAGCTGGATAACTTGCTAAACTGGTTCAAAATTGCATGTACAGTGAGATTTTGGAATTCTTATATGAGTATATACCAATTGCCTAGATTGTGAAAGGCTATCATAAGAAAACCAATAAAACTTGAAAAATCATAGGATTATTTGACCAAGAGCTATTTTTTTTACCATAAACAAGTCATTATATACATGTTTTATTGATTGCAATCCCAAATAATGCAAAAATAAGAATTTGGAGTCAAGTCTTAACTGCATGCATGTTGTGTGACCATAAAAGGCTAAAATACCTGATTATGTCAATTTAAGAGCTGAAATTTCCCATAAACAGAATTGTTCATCCAAAAAAGATGATTAAACATGTTTACTTACATCAAATATGACTTATTTTCATTGGAATAGGTACAACTTCTAAAAATTGAATTTCTGATGATTCTCTGTAATATAACAGAACCAAACTTGCTATACTGACTTCAGCATCACTTTATTTCATTCTATGATCTATTTCAAGCAATAAAAAACACATAAGGCTTAAGTCCAAATACTATTTTACTAATTTTAAGCTCAAATTGGACTGGTAGTAACATATAGGTTATTCAAAGAAAACTGCATATGGATATTTTAAATGGCCAATATACTTATTTTATTCTCAATATCATTGTTGTATTTAATAATTTCTGTTAGGAAAACAATGTGCTTACCAATAGTCATATTTCACCAGAGTTTGTTCATTTAATAAAAATATATTAGACCAAACCTAAGACATAATTGAGAAAATTGTCCCCCCTTTTTTCTTCAAATTGGAAAAGGGACATTTTTGGTATAAACCATACTTCTGTGGTACAACATAGATTATAAAGAGCAATTTATATATTTTTCAGCTGGATAACTTGCTAAACTGGTTCAAAATTGCATGTACAGTGAGATTTTGGAATTCTTATATGAGTATATACCAATTGCCTAGATTGTGAAAGGCTATCATAAGAAAACCAATAAAACTTGAAAAATCATAGGATTATTTGACCAAGAGCTATTTTTTTTACCATAAACAAGTCATTATATACATGTTTTATTGATTGCAATCCCAAATAATGCAAAAATAAGAATTTGGAGTCAAGTCTTAACTGCATGCATGTTGTGTGACCATAAAAGGCTAAAATACCTGATTATGTCAATTTAAGAGCTGAAATTTCCCATAAACAGAATTGTTCATCCAAAAAAGATGATTAAACATGTTTACTTACATCAAATATGACTTATTTTCATTGGAATAGGTACAACTTCTAAAAATTGAATTTCTGATGATTCTCTGTAATAACAGAACCAAACTTGCTATACTGACTTCAGCATCACTTTATTTCATTCTATGATCTATTTCAAGCAATAAAAAACACATAAGGCTTAAGTCCAAATACTATTTTACTAATTTTAAGCTCAAATTGGACTGGTAGTAACATATAGGTTATTCAAAGAAAACTGCATATGGATATTTTAAATGGCCAATATACTTATTTTATTCTCAATATCATTGTTGTATTTAATAATTTCTGTTAGGAAAACAATGTGCTTACCAATAGTCATATTTCACCAGAGTTTGTTCATTTAATAAAAATATATTAGACCAAACCTAAGACATAATTGAGAAAATTGTCCCCCCTTTTTTCTTCAAATTGGAAAAGGGACATTTTTGGTATAAACCATACTTCTGTGGTACAACATAGATTATAAAGAGCAATTTATATATTTTTCAGCTGGATAACTTGCTAAACTGGTTCAAAATTGCATGTACAGTGAGATTTTGGAATTCTTATATGAGTATATACCAATTGCCTAGATTGTGAAAGGCTATCATAAGAAAACCAATAAAACTTGAAAAATCATAGGATTATTTGACCAAGAGCTATTTTTTTTACCATAAACAAGTCATTATATACATGTTTTATTGATTGCAATCCCAAATAATGCAAAAATAAGAATTTGGAGTCAAGTCTTAACTGCATGCATGTTGTGTGACCATAAAAGGCTAAAATACCTGATTATGTCAATTTAAGAGCTGAAATTTCCCATAAACAGAATTGTTCATCCAAAAAAGATGATTAAACATGTTTACTTACATCAAATATGACTTATTTTCATTGGAATAGGTACAACTTCTAAAAATTGAATTTCTGATGATTCTCTGTAATAGGAAGTACACCACTAATTCATGGCCCCATTGCTTTCTATGTTAAATTCCTCAATTTCAAGCAGACACAGCTATTTTGTTTCAAGTTCAAATAAAGTGACAATCATTGCATGTCAAAGCAACACTTTATGGTGTCTTGTACTGGAAAAATCAACATACCTTTAATGGCATATAAGAAAGAACTGGTTCCCGCAACTTCGGATGTACCGAAACAGGTACTTCAGATCTGACATACAGGCAAAAAGTACCCTCTTTATAAAATTTGGTGCAGTTTTTTTAATATTCAAAATTATAAGTCAAAAAGTGTTCTACAATAATCACCAGTCATTCAGCTTTCATTTGATACCAACAATACCGAAATATTCTACATATTTTGAAAGTTACACTCATGCGTAGGAACTATTTTGTGTTAAATATGTACTACTTTCTGGTATGTGCTTTCTGGCCGGGCCGAATTAGTGGTGTTACACCTATAACAGAACCAAACTTGCTATACTGACTTCAGCATCACTTTATTTCATTCTATGATCTATTTCAAGCAATAAAAAACACATAAGGCTTAAGTCCAAATACTATTTTACTAATTTTAAGCTCAAATTGGACTGGTAGTAACATATAGGTTATTCAAAGAAAACTGCATATGGATATTTTAAATGGCCAATATACTTATTTTATTCTCAATATCATTGTTGTATTTAATAATTTCTGTTAGGAAAACAATGTGCTTACCAATAGTCATATTTCACCAGAGTTTGTTCATTTAATAAAAATATATTAGACCAAACCTAAGACATAATTGAGAAAATTGTCCCCCCTTTTTTCTTCAAATTGGAAAAGGGACATTTTTGGTATAAACCATACTTCTGTGGTACAACATAGATTATAAAGAGCAATTTATATATTTTTCAGCTGGATAACTTGCTAAACTGGTTCAAAATTGCATGTACAGTGAGATTTTGGAATTCTTATATGAGTATATACCAATTGCCTAGATTGTGAAAGGCTATCATAAGAAAACCAATAAAACTTGAAAAATCATAGGATTATTTGACCAAGAGCTATTTTTTTTACCATAAACAAGTCATTATATACATGTTTTATTGATTGCAATCCCAAATAATGCAAAAATAAGAATTTGGAGTCAAGTCTTAACTGCATGCATGTTGTGTGACCATAAAAGGCTAAAATACCTGATTATGTCAATTTAAGAGCTGAAATTTCCCATAAACAGAATTGTTCATCCAAAAAAGATGATTAAACATGTTTACTTACATCAAATATGACTTATTTTCATTGGAATAGGTACAACTTCTAAAAATTGAATTTCTGATGATTCTCTGTAATAACAGAACCAAACTTGCTATACTGACTTCAGCATCACTTTATTTCATTCTATGATCTATTTCAAGCAATAAAAAACACATAAGGCTTAAGTCCAAATACTATTTTACTAATTTTAAGCTCAAATTGGACTGGTAGTAACATATAGGTTATTCAAAGAAAACTGCATATGGATATTTTAAATGGCCAATATACTTATTTTATTCTCAATATCATTGTTGTATTTAATAATTTCTGTTAGGAAAACAATGTGCTTACCAATAGTCATATTTCACCAGAGTTTGTTCATTTAATAAAAATATATTAGACCAAACCTAAGACATAATTGAGAAAATTGTCCCCCCTTTTTTCTTCAAATTGGAAAAGGGACATTTTTGGTATAAACCATACTTCTGTGGTACAACATAGATTATAAAGAGCAATTTATATATTTTTCAGCTGGATAACTTGCTAAACTGGTTCAAAATTGCATGTACAGTGAGATTTTGGAATTCTTATATGAGTATATACCAATTGCCTAGATTGTGAAAGGCTATCATAAGAAAACCAATAAAACTTGAAAAATCATAGGATTATTTGACCAAGAGCTATTTTTTTTACCATAAACAAGTCATTATATACATGTTTTATTGATTGCAATCCCAAATAATGCAAAAATAAGAATTTGGAGTCAAGTCTTAACTGCATGCATGTTGTGTGACCATAAAAGGCTAAAATACCTGATTATGTCAATTTAAGAGCTGAAATTTCCCATAAACAGAATTGTTCATCCAAAAAAGATGATTAAACATGTTTACTTACATCAAATATGACTTATTTTCATTGGAATAGGTACAACTTCTAAAAATTGAATTTCTGATGATTCTCTGTAATAGGAAGTACACCACTAATTCATGGCCCCATTGCTTTCTATGTTAAATTCCTCAATTTCAAGCAGACACAGCTATTTTGTTTCAAGTTCAAATAAAGTGACAATCATTGCATGTCAAAGCAACACTTTATGGTGTCTTGTACTGGAAAAATCAACATACCTTTAATGGCATATAAGAAAGAACTGGTTCCCGCAACTTCGGATGTACCGAAACAGGTACTTCAGATCTGACATACAGGCAAAAAGTACCCTCTTTATAAAATTTGGTGCAGTTTTTTTAATATTCAAAATTATAAGTCAAAAAGTGTTCTACAATAATCACCAGTCATTCAGCTTTCATTTGATACCAACAATACCGAAATATTCTACATATTTTGAAAGTTACACTCATGCGTAGGAACTATTTTGTGTTAAATATGTACTACTTTCTGGTATGTGCTTTCTGGCCGGGCCGAATTAGTGGTGTTACACCTATAACAGAACCAAACTTGCTATACTGACTTCAGCATCACTTTATTTCATTCTATGATCTATTTCAAGCAATAAAAAACACATAAGGCTTAAGTCCAAATACTATTTTACTAATTTTAAGCTCAAATTGGACTGGTAGTAACATATAGGTTATTCAAAGAAAACTGCATATGGATATTTTAAATGGCCAATATACTTATTTTATTCTCAATATCATTGTTGTATTTAATAATTTCTGTTAGGAAAACAATGTGCTTACCAATAGTCATATTTCACCAGAGTTTGTTCATTTAATAAAAATATATTAGACCAAACCTAAGACATAATTGAGAAAATTGTCCCCCCTTTTTTCTTCAAATTGGAAAAGGGACATTTTTGGTATAAACCATACTTCTGTGGTACAACATAGATTATAAAGAGCAATTTATATATTTTTCAGCTGGATAACTTGCTAAACTGGTTCAAAATTGCATGTACAGTGAGATTTTGGAATTCTTATATGAGTATATACCAATTGCCTAGATTGTGAAAGGCTATCATAAGAAAACCAATAAAACTTGAAAAATCATAGGATTATTTGACCAAGAGCTATTTTTTTTACCATAAACAAGTCATTATATACATGTTTTATTGATTGCAATCCCAAATAATGCAAAAATAAGAATTTGGAGTCAAGTCTTAACTGCATGCATGTTGTGTGACCATAAAAGGCTAAAATACCTGATTATGTCAATTTAAGAGCTGAAATTTCCCATAAACAGAATTGTTCATCCAAAAAAGATGATTAAACATGTTTACTTACATCAAATATGACTTATTTTCATTGGAATAGGTACAACTTCTAAAAATTGAATTTCTGATGATTCTCTGTAATAGGAAGTACACCACTAATTCATGGCCCCATTGCTTTCTATGTTAAATTCCTCAATTTCAAGCAGACACAGCTATTTTGTTTCAAGTTCAAATAAAGTGACAATCATTGCATGTCAAAGCAACACTTTATGGTGTCTTGTACTGGAAAAATCAACATACCTTTAATGGCATATAAGAAAGAACTGGTTCCCGCAACTTCGGATGTACCGAAACAGGTACTTCAGATCTGACATACAGGCAAAAAGTACCCTCTTTATAAAATTTGGTGCAGTTTTTTTAATATTCAAAATTATAAGTCAAAAAGTGTTCTACAATAATCACCAGTCATTCAGCTTTCATTTGATACCAACAATACCGAAATATTCTACATATTTTGAAAGTTACACTCATGCGTAGGAACTATTTTGTGTTAAATATGTACTACTTTCTGGTATGTGCTTTCTGGCCGGGCCGAATTAGTGGTGTTACACCTATAGTTAATGATTGAGTCAAAAACTGTGATAATAATTTCGGGAACAAGGATAAGAGAGGGAACAAATAGGGAAAGGGCGATGAAAATTTTTGTTCTCTTTCATTTTTACTCTTTGAAAAAAAAGTATTGCCTGCTAAATGTATTAAAATTGGTAGCAGTCAGCAATCCTACTCTGCTGATGTTGAATGATTCATTTATTAGCAAATTTAAAGTACGCGTTTAGATATTGTCAACGTAAACTTGAAGACCCATTGGTGGCCTTCGGCTGTTGTCTGCTCTATGGTCGGGCTGTTGTCTCTTTGACACATTCCCCATTTCCATTCTCAATTTTATTTAATTGTTAAATATAATTCAACTTCACGCCTGGGTAGTTCTAATGATTTAAATATCGAGTGCTAAAACATATACAAGTAAATAGATTGACACGAAAAACAAGTGATTGTTAAATGTGTGTAGATGTTAGCTTCTGCTGTCGTCCATGCTTTCATAATTGTATTATTAGTTTCTGTAAATATATATCGTAGAAACATCACCTTTAGGGCAACAACCGTAACAATAGATAAAAGAAGTCATGATTTTGACATACAAGAAGCAAGTATATAAACACATTTTAAATACATCTATTAAACAATTATCAAAAAACAATTCAGGTATTAAAATTGATAGAGACCAAAAATAGTCCTCAACCTTTCACTTTTTTTCCAACTCTTTTCCCTATTCTCGATTGCTACATGTATTTTAACAATAACCAATAGATACGTTCATATACGTCAACGTATCAGATACAGATACGATACGTCTTTAAGTGTCCCACTTCTACTAAAAAGAACCTAATATTATAGACATACATACTTTCTCAGCTGGTTTATGAAGAGTGAACTTAATTTTACATAACCACTAGTTGTGTTCTTTGCTTAATACTGTGTTTTTGGTCATATGTATAGACAATAATAGTGTCTTGAATTGACATATCAACGACATAAGGATGAGGTTTAGAAACGGGGAAATGCGAGGCTCTGTCGAGCTTTTCCCCGTTTCGGGCTGAATCCTTATATCGTTGATATGTCAAGTCAATACACTATTATTGTCTTTATACTGCAATCTAGAAAAAACACATTTTTCAATTGTTGTTTATTGTGTTATTGTTATTTATTTGATTTAAATATTGGAAAAAATCCCCCTTTAAAAAGGCCTCACATCTGGCGGAGAAACATACAGCACAATGAAATGTACATAAATTTACCTGTTGAAACCAATCGTTGGTGAACGAATTCGTTTGAGCATGAGTATGGACTAAAATATCAACAATATAAGCATAAAACATGATGACTTATAGGTTTTAAACAAAAAATATTAACAAGTGAAATATGTTTTTCTAACAATTGTAAAAGAAACAAATTTGAGTCGTTCCACGCTTCGTTGTAAACATTCGAAACAAGGACAGGTTGAAGCGCTCGTCATGAATATTTAAATATAGTTTTGGCTCTACTATTTAAATATTCATGAGGAAAAGTGATATCGGGTCAGTGACTGTATATGACATAGAAATATACAGTAAACGCATTTTGACTGTTCAAATAGAACGAGTGCAGTATAAATCTCAATAATATCCTTTCTTTGCATTTACCTTAAACTGAATAGGCAATTTGTTGAATATTGATTCAAAATTTCAATCATTTGTTTTAGTCATTTTATATAATGCCTGTCAAATTTAGGCATTTTACATTTTTGTTTAATTGCTTGAAAATTCCGTCATTTTATAAACTAGTATCTTATTAACCAATGAAATTAATTACTGTGGCCGGTATAATTTCCTGTTAAGGGAACGTTTTAACGAACCTTTTTATTACTTGCATACAGTTATTTTCACGTTTATGGTCTGAAATTAGTTTTTTAAATTACCAAAGGGAATGACAAAAACAAAACAAGAACTTAACGAATATTAAAGTAATTAGACACGAAAATAAATCTTTTGTCAAGAGATTCGAAGAAATTAAATTATATCAAAGATTAAATTCAGTAAATTCAAAGAACCCATTTTTGCGATGATTGATGTATTTTCTTTTTTACGTAGTAAAATTACACAATATGCACCATTTAAATACAATTATTTTTCATTATTTATAGCATGTCAGGAAATCAAACGTAATTACACAATTTATTGAAGGACATCAAATTGTTTATTGCTTCACGACAACCAACTTCAAAGACGAAAAGTCGTAAATTGATCAAACAATAAGATTAAAACATAAAATTAACTTGTCATGTTCTAATTAAACAGAATCGGTATTAGCCACAAAAGTTGATGATTTTCACATATATTCTTCCAATATGCGATTTTCTTATGAATACTTAATTAAAAAGATTACTATGTAAACTGAAATAAAACGTTGGCAGCAAATAAGATACTTTTCTCATCTTCATGCAAAATCACTTATTTTGCAATGTTAAATGTAAAAAAAATAGTAAACAAATTGAAAATCATGACGCTTCTGTTGCATTTATCTGTTACAGTAATATGTATTCTTCTTTAAATGGTAACTACCTCGGGTGCCTCGTGGAAGCTTGCTCGCATCCGGGTTATTAGTTCGATCCAGATCGTCAAACCAAAGACCTGGCACTAGCTGTTTTCCGTTAAACTCGTGGCATTGCGTAGGTTTTCTCTAACATGTGAATGATTCTGTTTTCCATTCAAAAGGGCTTGTTGTTTCATCTAAAATAGCTTTGTCGTTGACCTTGATTTTCTGAAGGTTACGTTCGACAAAATACTGACAAAAATAGTGAACATTGTATTAAACTTTAAAAATAGACCTACAAGAATAGCGCATCATATGTAATAATGAAGTCCATCAATATCATTTTATTTGACGTCGGTGACACGCCTTCAGTAATGCATAGACGTGACCCGGAATTTATATAATCGCGACCAAATATCAGAGAACATATGATCAAATATGTGTACCGAAGCGCATAACATAAGTTCCTGAAGACAATAAGTAATGTTAATTCATACAGCAAATGTCATTTACACAATGATAATGCTACCTGTAATACACAATAAGATAAACAAAATTCCAAATTAACATTTATAACAGTTAGAACATCATTTGCTGTCTTGCTATTTGGCATCAAACGCTTACCATTAAATAATCATTTAGGGTTTCTTTTACAATTGTAAAAAGCATACAACTTTTCAAATGAAAGTAAATGTATTCTTGATGCAATTGTGATTACGATGATGCTTATGTGCATTCACTTGCATCAAATTAACGATAAGATTTTAGAGCAAAAAGAATATTATGCATATCTAATTATGAAAAAACTGTCTTTAAATTTTATCAAATAGATGTCACAAGCATATAGCTAATAGATAAATTCAACCGTAAACCGATATACTTAGAACCAGATTTACACCACGTATACGGGGTTTATCAATGCAAATACACAAGAGAAGAATTAAAAGAAAGTCCAAAACGTAATACATCGACAACTGTTTATAAATACATTTATACAACTCATTTCTAAATACAGAGTTCTTTCACAAATACTATGACTAAAAGGCATGTACTTGAAAATAACTAACATGATATGTTTGAGTCGAGTTTTGCAAACAATGAAATAAAGAAAAAATAAATTTATCAAGTCATTTTGAAATTTCTAGGGGACATTGCCTCAAATTCTCCTAAAAAACAAACCTGTCTCTTTCAAATATTCTTCGGTTGTTTTTGTATAGTTTGCATCTGGAAATAGTTTTTTGTTTCGATTTATTCCAATTTAATTTTGTTATTTTATCCTATTTTCATTAAAGTGCATTGTATGTCATCGTACTGCGTGCTAAAAGGTTGGAGAATATAATACGAGATATCATTCAGCTTCATGATAAATTGAGATATAATCATATGTCAAAGAAAAGATGTTCTTCACAGCACCCAGTCTATAGATAATGAGCTAATGAACTGAAGCACAGTTGACAAAGAGATATGATGTCATCTACCATTACACGGGCTTACAAAAAAGAAACTTGACTGAGTGTATTCGCATTTGAAAATGTGTTTCTCCTCAGAAGTGCTCGATGCCAAATATAGGATATACAAAACTAAATCAAACGTCAAAGATCAGTTAAATATTTAATAAAAACCGAAAAGGTACACTAAAGCCAGCTCAGAAACATCAGTGTAACGAAAGGATAGCATTGATATTCAATAATATAAGCTGCATTTGTTTGGGAATCGACATAATTACCTGTATACAATAGTAATAATTTACATATATTAATAGAATGAAAACGATTTAATCTTATATTTGATTTGACATAAGCATCCCTTTTCATAATTGAAAATATTACTTATACGAGTTTAAAGTACGAGGAGGAATGGTAAAAAAGCTAAATATACATGCAATGATTGTCAGATATGCACTCATATTCACATACATTACAAATATACAATCTTCCTTGTTATGAATGGTACAACAAATGTATTGGGAAGTATCTCTGAAGATAAAATGACGCGATTTTGTCGGGTCAATGTTAACTATTTGAGATTACATACATGCAACGGATAACAGAATCGTTTTATGTCAAGGGACATTAGCAGCAAAATGCATAAATGTCATTAAGAAATATTTATGAATTATTTCGGACGCATTAAATTTATAAATTATTATATTCATTTTCGAGCACTTGGACAAGATCGCTGTTGGTTGACTGTTTACAAACAATGAAGGACATTTCAGTAACATAATTAAAGAAAAAAATATGCACAAAATATGCATATAGCTTACGAGAATTGCATAGCAACTGATTTAAAGATTCAATTTGCGCATCTGCGTTTGCTTTAAAAAATGTATGTAATACGTTTACTATGCAAAACCTATATTGCACGAAAATTACACTTATGCCTTGTACAATATTTATAATTATTTCGGACGCATCAAATTTATAAAGTAGTACTTTCATTTTCGGGCACTTGGTCGAAATCGCTGCTGGTTGACTATTTACAAACAATGAATAAAATTGAGAATGGAAATGGGGAATGTGTCAAAGAGACAACAACCCGACCATAGAACAGACAACAGCAGAAGGTCACCAACAGGTCTTCAATGCAGCGAGAAATTCCCGCACCCGGAGGCGTCCTTCAGCTGGCCCCTAAACAAATATATATAAACAAATATATATAATGAAACACATTTCAGTAAGATAATTAAAGAGAAAAAATATGCACAAAATATGCATATAGCAGGTGTAGCGCCTGCAAACGGAGTATATATCTCCCAGTTGATACAATATTCCAGGGCTTGTATTTCCTATCATGATTTCCTTGATAAAGGGTTGCTGCTCACAAGGAAGCTATTTAACCAAGAGTTCCAAGTGGTGAAATCATCCTTTCGTAAATTTTACGGACGCCATCACGAGCTAATTGATCGTAATGGAATATCTGTTTCACAGATGACGACGAATTTGTTCCAATTGTCGCTACGACAATCCCGTCCCGTTTTCCTCGAATGTGACCTACCGAATTAGACTTATTACCAGGTTTGTACTTACATGAGCAACACGACGGGTGCCACATGTGGAGCAGGATCTGCTAACTTTTCCGGAGCACCAGAGATCACCCCCAGTTTTGGTGGGGTTCGAGTTGCTCAGTCTTTAGTTTTCTAAGTTGTGTTTTAAGTACTGGTGTTTGTCTGTTTCTCTTTTTCTTTTTTAGCCATGGTGTTGTCAGTTGATTTTTGACTTATGAGTTTGAAATGTCCCTTTTGGTAACTTTGGCCTCTCTTGTACAAATGTACCTCAATCTTGGATGTTTGTTATGGCAGTGGTTGGACAAAATGTATTTCAGGAAATCTTAGCAGTTTTTGACAAGAGGTGTACTAAATCAATTCATTAACAAAATAAAATGATCGGATTTATAAGGACAGACTTCAGAAAGACCATACATGTACATTGTGCATTGTGAACATTTTGTAGGAGTTATTGGATAACAAATATTGAACAAAAAGTGTTTATATAATCGTTAAAAAATTGTTGGCTTTGCATGATATTCAAGTGTTGTGCTTTTTGTTAAACGGTGAATAAAATGCCAAAGACGTAAATATAGCTAAACGCGATGTGCATTACAATTCATATCGCCAGAGTCCATTATAGTCCTGTCAATTGATAACAGTTGACCTTATTTACCTATTAGTCCGTCCGTCCATACGTCTGTCCAGTACTAAATAAAAAGGTTTTGCTTAAGGTAGTTTACCATGTCAGTTTAAAAGTTCGAAAATAAACACATTATGATGTAAATGTTGGTTTTTTTATTTTGCCAAATTAGGGTTTTAAACCATATTTTGTGGTTCACTTAACATAAAATGTGATAGTGTGAGCGATATATAGTGTGATCTGGACGCATATTCTTTTATTTTTGTTATTTGTTTTGTGTTGTCAAAAAACTACCAGCAAGCAAGGAAGGAAAAAAAAACACCATATGACTACAAAAGAACACAGAAAGATAATCGATTCTGAAAATATAAAAAGAAAAGAATGAATATTGGTAGGATGTACACAAATCAATTATATGTTATAAAATTCTAAACAATGTAAACTCTTGTAGTCCATAAGCCATAATAGACTTTTCATCAGGACCAGCGTATGACATCGTGTTTAGTACTCTTTAATTTTTGCATGGTTTGTATACATGTTACCTTTCTTGAAAAAAATGCATAATGTTATTCCCATATGGTTATAATGTTCACCTTGACTTCCACTGGTGGCTATTTTGAATCTCAGATCGACCTCAACAGCACTTGTTATGAATTTTTAAAGAAACGTATCTAAACGTTTGATTATAATTGCTTCAGTTGTTCCTTGCGTAGACGATCTTTGGAAATAAGCACATTTGGACCTCTTATTGACCACGTAAAGTCATGTTCAAAATTTTCACCAGAACCAAAGTGACAAAACTTGGTAAGTATCTTATAGTGAACACTTCTGTGGCACTTGTCTTTATTTCATTTCATCTGTTTTAGAAGGGAAAAGCAAAATATAATTAATCATAGGGTTTTATTGTATATTTTTTTCTAAGCTGATGGCCATTTTGAATTTCCGATCGGCACCAAAGTCACTTCACGCTTGAAGGACCTTCAAAACAACACATTTCCCAAGTATGGGTTCAATTGATGTTATGGTTCTAGAGAAGAAAATCTTTGAAAATCGGATCAATTGAAATTATTTTCCGTCCCTTGAAGCCACAGTTGAATTTATAAGAACCAAAGTAACTACCCTTGGTAAGAACCTTATAGGGAAGGTTTCACGCATTGGTTCGTTTTCATTCATTTAATCTGCAAAGTAGAATTTCATTGTAAACCTTGACCTCCTCGAGCGACAATTATTGATTTCCTACCGAAACCAAAGTAACAATATTAGTTGTCAACTTTCATAGCAACACATCTGATTTTAGGTTTCAATTAGTTCAATCGTTCTAAAGAAAGAAAAAAAGTAAAATAACAAAAATACCGAACTCTCCTAAGAAAATTCAAAACGGAAAGTCCCTTATCAAATGGCAAAATCAAAAGCACAAACACATCAGACGAATGGAAAACAACTGTCATAAGAAGTTCAACCATACAGAAAATATAAATAACCAACCATGGCTGAATGTTGGTTGATAAATCGATACCAAAGGAATAACACTTAGAGAATGAACTTCTCAGAAACATCTCTGTCAAGTTTTGCTTCATTCTGTTCAGTGGTTCTCAAGATGATGGAAATTTGAAAAGATAACAAAACAAAACAAAAACGAATTAACAAACAAACTACAACAAACCACTTACAGATCCTTACAGACTTCCGTTGCATACTTAGACTTTGTGACAATCAGAAAACCTCAGCAGGTTCCGATACCCTAAATCTATATTGTTAGATCTGACGAGGTGTGCCGAATGTTTCATTGGCATCCATTATCTAGTAGGACTAGATTCAGTAATGTATAATAATACAACAAATAATGAAAACCTATAAAGAACATAATGAATCATGACAGAAAAAAAATCAAAGTTTAATTTTTGCATAAACTGGTATGTTTTTGATATGCTGTTATACAGTTAAAACTGTAAAGACATGATATCCACCTATTAATATCACTCAGAATAAGCATTAAGTTTCGTATATCACTTTAAGACATGCACGATTAACACCATTAATAATTATGAATATTTTAAAAGTAGGGGGGTATACATCCAAGTTAACATGCTATACTTGGTGTGAAAATACGAATACATTTTAGATTATTTTTTTTAATTTATATGTTTCACAGCAACATATCTCTTGAATACTGAAAATGGTTTGACAACGAACAGACAATATCAGCTCAAATGTCAAATGATAAACGAATCAAAAATCCAAAGAACATGATTTATCTTTATCATTTATAAAAAGAATTTGGCAATATACATAATAAAAAGGTATTGTTATGACAGTTAGAAATATATATGTTCTAAGGTTGAATATCAGACCATTTGTAAGATATTCAGCAATTTATGACATACGTGTAAGTTCATTACCCTTTCGGACAAAACATACGGTGCAATGGAAAAGTCCTATCATAACAATTGAGAATATATATGGTTATGGGATTGGGATAAAAATAGATTCTGATATACATATATTTAACCATTTGAAATATATCAAAGGAAGGGCCTGGCCCCAAGGGGGAAAACCTGTGGTGCCATGGAAATGTTTTGTCACGACAAAAAAATTGGTAATATATATGTAAGGGAACAAGGCATGTCTTCTGAGGATAAAAGCTATGGGCTATGGAGCAGTTAAAAGTATTTTCATGATAATCAAGACTATATGTATATGGTTAAGGAATAGGTATCTCAAACTTTTCTGATATGTATTATTTGATTAAGATCACCCTCGGTTTTTGTTGTGGTTCGTGCTGTTCAGTCTTTAGTTTTCTGTGTTCTGGTTTGTGTACGGTTGTTTGTCTTTTCGTTGTTTTTCGTTTTATTCCATGCCCTTGTCAGTTTGTATTCGACCTATGCTATAAAGGGTACTTCCTTGCTCATATTATGAACCTTTTAATACTTCTATAACAGTTTGTCCTTGCAACCCCACTATACTTTCGGGTTTTGTTTGTTTATTGTACTGAAAAGATTCTGCAGAAAAAGGCATTTTATTGTGAATAGTACAAGGATCAATTCTATATCTCATAATTACCACAAACGAATTGTTGTTGATTTTAAATCATGAACAAACATTAGCAAATCCATTGTTTTGCGGTATTGTTTTACATGTTTTGTGTAAAGAAGAAAGAAAAGAGTGCTTGTGTTTCTCATTCGGAAAAGTATTGTTACAAGAATAATTCCCTTTGTAGGACTAATTTTTCAGTTTGTCGGTATTTTGATTTGAACATTTCTCTCTTAACTGTTATACTTTTAACTAGGCAAAGTGTTTAACTGTTTCGTACAGACGAGCAAGTTAAAACTATGCTCGAGGTTCTCATCGATGACAATTACGAAACTTTTATCATTTACTTTATCAAATTATCGTTTTAGTTATGATAGGCATGTCCGCTATCTAATTTCGTATGATACATGAATATACTCATCATACTGATTTTTCAAGAAGAACCTTCATAAGGTATGCAAATGGTTTACTTTTATAAACTTTGACTTGGATGGAGAGTTGTCTCATTGGCACTCATACCACATCTTCTTATATCTATATAAAGACCAAATTTTGTAAAGCCAAATTAACAACATTTACAATCATTAGCACTTAAAAGAAAAATCTTAGTTCCACGTTGCCTGAAGGATCGAACCGTTTCTTTTAATTGAACTCTCAATTGACAAACTAAGCAATTTTGGTTTGGGTTCTAATTAACCTACAGCTAGTCAGCTGCTACTCAGTAATTGTTTACGACATAAAGGTTAATGAATTAAGATTCTGTTTGGTTTTTTACGTCCTGTCTTATAGAAATTCATCGGAAGGTATCAGGACTTTTAATCAAACATACTGTTTTAGCAATCATGATACTATGTACGTCATGTACCTGAGGATATCTATTTCTGAAAAAAAGTCTCTTGGGTTCTATAAGTTGGCACTGTTGCACTTTAATATTATCGATTTTTCTTTTTTGTAAAGATGTTATTTCGTTCATCTGCATTTAAAAAGAGGATCAGTTTGACCGATAAAAAGAGCCATACTGATTGTTCTTTAAACAACTATATTGTAAGTCAAAATGATAACTCAAACTATTTTCTATGATCAATTCTTTTTAAAAAGTTCACATTATCATCGGCATAATCTACTAAGTTATAAGTTGATGGGACCATGACTTCATGGTAAACCACTGTAAACCAAAATCTTAATCTGAGCATATTCTAATTTCACACTATATCTTAATTTTTGGGTTAGAACCTTAATTTTGGTTAAATTTTTAAAAGAAACATCATAATACAAATGTGTTAAGTTTCAAGCTGGGATTGAAACAATTTTATGGTAATCTACCTAACCTGTACGGGTTAACGGAAGCACGCATTCATGCAAAGACCAAAATTCATAATGATCCTCCCTTACTATCATAGACGAGTCATGAAAACCTCGATATAGATGGTTATTCGAGATGGCTTGTAAAACTAAGATTAATTGGCAGTATTGGCCACAGCTTTTTTATTATTAAACTCAAATTTAAATATTTACACACAGATAGATTCAAAGATATATATTGTTCAACTAGATAAATTCAAAGATATATATTGTTCAACTAGATAGATTCAAAGATATATATTGTTCAACTAGATAGATTCAAAGATATATATTGTTCAACTAGATAAGATTCATAGATAACTCATTTTTTTTATAAATCATTTTTTGGTTACCTCTGGCAACCTACAGATAACTAGATATATATATATATATATATATATAGATAGATAGATGCATGATCCTGGGATACAGCGATCAACTAACTTAGCTGTTGGATCCTGGGATACAGCGATCCACAAAATGTACTTTCTCACTAAAATATAGACCAACTGTAACTATAGTTTATTACATGCAGCGAAGTTGCCAAACACAATTTTTACTTGTTAACGATCAAATGTATCTATAGATCCAACGTCTAACTGACTTCTGCAATTATTGACAGCAAATGGTAAATCATTAATGGAGAAGAATTTTGGGAAACTGGAACTCTCACTACTAGTAAATACATGTACCTGAAAATTTAAGAACAAAAGAGCAGTACCAAAAACGAAATACATGGTTTAACTATACATAGTGGAGGGAGGGTGGGTATTTTCAGAATACTTCTCTCTCTAAATATTTTTCGTCTGCTCTCATGCTGCTCAAAGTAAAAAAGAACGTTAACGTCAAATTTTGACGTCACAACTATACATCTTAACAACTATATATGAAATGACAAAGAAAGCACTGCAACGGACGAGAATAAAACTTTTCACTAGAATAACCGAATTTATGTATAATACATAAATTCAATTAACTAATAATACGTCCCAAAACACACAATTTTCTGGCATCGAATTTCACTTTAGCAATTAGATTATGAATGCTATCATTTTCTGTTTGAATGTAATCATATACATACATTTTGTTTCGTATAATTTGTTTTATGCAAAAATGCAAAAAAAAAAACCGCATAAATACAAAAATATCTGTATAAGATTCAAACAGAAAATGATAGCATCAATGACTTATTTTACTTCCAAAATCTCGTATAATTATTTTTTTATCTAGTCTCCATTATTTTTTAATCTAGTCTCCATTATTTTTTTTATCTAGTCTCCATTATTTTTTTAATCTAGTCTCCATTAATTTTGATAGTTGTTCCTTGCCACACAATTGTGACATTAAATTTTCTTTTTATTTTGATATGACTAGGTACCCTTTGCATTATTAACCTAATCATGGCCTCCGACATTCGCAAACAAGCGTAAATTGTAAATATGTCTATCTGTTTTATATTTATGTCGATAACACTGCCTGTGGCAATGGACTGCTAGTCCCTGAGGGCCTCATTCACTCAGTAGCAGTCTGCGGCCATGCTTCGGTAAAAAATAACATGATTTATAACATATCTTTGCTGATACTTTAGAAAAAAATTTGGAACTTAAGCAACTAGCTGCTTCTCTAAGCAAAGTTTGCCTTAGGTGCATTTAACTATTCTTTTTATGTTTCTTATGGTTATATAGCTCAAATTCAAAATAAATGAAAGTCAAAGAGGTATCTGTTTGAGTGTTTCTGATGACGATCAATAAAAAAAAAGCCTCTGACGTACCAAATGTATAAAGTGTTATTTTCATTCGACATTAGTTTCATCTTTTGACACGTCTTTACATTGAATTACTGTGTCATGCTATCTTTTGACACGTTTCGTTGCATTAAGTATTATCTTTCAGTTTTCACTGTTTTATTATTTTTAATACTTTTTATTTCCTGCTACTAGCATTTGTCAATGTAGAGAGGTGTTATTACGTTGTCACAGAAACATGAGTTCAAATCCTACTGAGGGAAGAACACAAATTTGTTACTGCAAATTCGCAGATCTAAATTTTTTTGGGTTTAATTTCAGACGGAGTATATGTACTTTTCGGTGTTATTTCTGTATAAACCAAGCTTATCCGATGGAAAACGTCTGTCGTAAAGTTGTCACATATTTAGACGTATTTAATAATAATAATGATATTGATGTGACTGCATGCTAAGTATTATCATTTTTTACGACAAAAACAGCTTATCAGCAAGGTATCATACCATCTTATACCATCGACATGCCACACTACATCAAATACTATGTAACAACCTAAGATAAAGCCGACGAAGAAAGCCATTGTTTGACTAACTTAATCTGCATTTTTATATAACCTGTGATCTTATGTATTGTAGGGCTTAATTTCAGACAAAGTTGATATAAAATTGAGAATGGAAATGGGGAATGTGTCAAAGAGACAACAACACTAACAAAGAGCAGAAATCAGCCGATGTCTTTTTTTCTCCAGACTCATGTATATATATTTAGGGACTATATTCGGAAAGCGAAAAGGACGATAATTCTGGTCAGTATTAGAATGTCAAAAAAAAAAGACACTCACGTCTACTGAGTATTGCATTTTGTTTTATTGATGAAGTGCAGGATTACAGAATACCTGTATTTGTGGACTGATATTGTTTTATCACATTTTGAAAGAAAGAAAAACTGACACTGACGAATGCCATTTTTCGTGCCGAAATATTTGTCAATACGATTTTGTTTCGTCTTGTTAGCATAGTTTTATCTTTAATAACTATCGTCACAGTTTCACAAATGTTTAGATTTTTATATATATATATATATATATATAGATTGCCTAACAATGTAATTTTAACACACTATTTAGTATGTAAATATAAGAATGTTTAAAATATTTACAAAATAACTAGCTTTATCAAGCGTGCATCTATCCAGGTGAAATCGGATGTAGATGATAAGAAACTTTTGCAGCTCAATGTATATGTTGCACTTGAATTTAGCTGCCTTGAAAATAATACATAATTTGGATGAAATTCAAGATTTTTACAAAATTGGTAGTTGAAGTTAGCAACGTCCATTGGCTAATATTACAGGATAAAAAGGACGATGCTGTGTACTAAATTATTCTTTATCTTTCCTGTATCTTTTCTCATCTTTTTCGTTAAGACCATCAGGTTCTAAAGTGTGGAGTTGGTGGATCCAAAAATTTTCTCTTCTCCTTCTCGCCGTGGTGTCCCACTCGGTGTTGACTTCTATGATTTGGAAAGTAACATTATCAAAAGAATGTTTCGTTGAACGAAGATGTCTTGTGAGAGGACAGTTTTTGTTGGTTTTGTACCATGAACGATGATTATTGAGCCGAATATTAAATTTGTCCATTGTATCTCCCACATACTGAATGCCACAAGTGTCACATGTTAATATATAAATTGAGTTCTCCGTTTTACAGTTGGAATTTGAGTATATGGTATAATTTTGTTTAGTAACGGAGCTGATGAAAGAACTGCTTGTATTGGCAGCTTTACAACACAAGCAGTTCCTTCGACCACAGCAAAGCAGCCTACTCTATCTCCCGGTTGCTACAAACAAATTTTTTACCACACATTATTCACAGCGGGGCCCACAGATGGCTCTTATCTCAATGATATCTAGTTCCTCTATATTTAGTATGTGAGTACTTTTCAAGGTCATCCTGTCTGTCAGACAGTTTTCATCGGACCTCCACCTCATTGCATTGATCAGTGAACAAGTTTAAAGTTTTTGTGATCAAGTCCATATCTCAGATACTATAAGCAATAGGTCTACAATATTTGGTGTATGAAATGATTGTAAGGTGTACATGTCCAACTGGCAGGTGTCATCTGACCTGACTTCATTTTCATGGTTCAGTGGTTACAGTTAAGTTTTTGTGTTTCGTCCTTTTTTTCTAAAACTGCATGCAATAGGTCAACTATACTTGGTGTATGGAAATATTTTACGATGTACATGTCAGTCTGGCATGGTATATTTAACCTTGACCTCATTTTCACAATTCATTGCTCAGTGTTAAGTTTTTATCTTTGGTCTGTTTTTCTTAAACTATAATCAATAGGTCAACAATATTTGGCATATGAAATGATTGTAAGGTGTATATGTCTGTCTGGCACGTATCATTTAATCTTGACCTCATTTTCATGGTTCATTTGTTAATGTCGAAGTTTTCATGGTTAAGCAATCTGTCAACTATATTTAATGCAGTAATTGATTGTAAGGTGTACATATCTTGGCCTATATTTTTTAAACTTTTGCATAAGTTCGTGTTAAAGCTTGGGATTATATCATAAAGATGAATGAATAGTACTGTTAATTCAATGATCTAAGGTACGCAGTTCTATTTGTGTTGGTAAGTCTTATTTCAATGGAAATTGTATGGCCCATCCTTTCGTCATGGTTCATTGACTTTGAATCTTGTACATGGTTTGCAACTTAAAGTTTGTGTTTAGATATAGTTTAAAGTGAACCACAAATGATAGTTAAATGGTATTTGGTATGCAGTTTTATGATTTATTGATTTTTGCTTGCTGAATGTCTAGTGGCAAATATTTAATGCATGTTAAGGACAATTCCGTTTGTGTAGCATTTTTAACATTTTATTTTACAAAGATTTATGTAACTGAATGTAGAAGACCTGGATGTAACCGATGCCTTATGTCCGTAAAATTTAGTGTCAACGTCCATCGTCTCTGACCTAATTTTCATGGTTGAGCAATAGCTTGAAGAAAAGTGTTATGTCATGCGAATTTCTCACTTATTATGAGTATAAGATTGACTACATTTGGTTTATTAAATGACTTCAAGGTAAATATGTCTTCGTGGGGGATTTATATTTTCATGAAGTATAACAGCATTTGGTGATGATTGTTTGGTATTAGTTTGTCACATAAAAAAGAATACCGACATGTGGTATGAATGCCAATGACGATGTCTGTCTGTCCGGCGTCCACATGTTGCACCATAACTCGAGAACGACTTATCCAAATTACATGAAACTTAACATAGTTGTTTCTTATTAGGGTCAAACAATCTATATACTTTTTGTCGAGCCTTCGACAAAAGTCGAAAAAGCGAGACATAGCGATCCTACATTCCGTCGGCGGCGGCGGCGTCCACAAATATTCACTCTGTGGTTAAAAGTTTTTGAAATTTTAATAACTTTCTTAAACTATCCTGGATTTCTACCAAACTTACACAGAAGCTTGTTTATAATCATAAGATAATATTCAAAAGTAAATTTTGTAAAAAAAGTTCCATTTTTTCCGTATTTTACTTATAAATGGACTTAGTTATTCTGCCAGTTAACATTGCATTCACTCTGTGGTTAAAGTTTTTGAAATGCACTTTTATACCCAGTAGAGATTGAAGGCATACAAACAATACAATACAAATAAATCATCAGCTGTGTATTAAGTGAGTCCACTCGTGTTGCTATGGTTAAATGTACAGGGTAAGTGCATACACTGCATGGTTTGGTCACATCTTGCATGCATATAAGACGAGGATCTCGCATGTTGCAATGACGATTATTGGTATATAAGTGTTCCAGTATATAAAATTCACTACAAATAACCATGTAGAGAAACATTAACAATTTGGTCAAGAGTAATAAGTTCCCTCCCTCCCTTTTCATCGGGTCTTGCTTGTGTAAAGTGAAAAATAAAGGGAGTGGGATAATCAGAGAGGGCCGGGCCCCCTCTTAGGCAGTCAGTGGGCCCCCACTTACGAAAATTTCTGGATCCGCCACTGGTAATTGAACAATAATGCACTGATCAACGTTAAAAGGCAGGTATTTGAATTACAGTAATCTGCTGATGGACCAAAAACAATGCGGATTAAGTATAATCATGGAATAACAAATACAATGTAAATAGTCAATGACTAAAGGACAACAATAGAAGATTCTTTCACGCCATCTAGGACTTGTATAGTTGTGGAGCATTCCCAGTCTCATACGTTTTCAATAGCGGCAAAATTGGCGATGACCCAGGACACAGGTTATTGACTGACCAATTAAAGCGGCTTCTCGTGAATATAATGTTGAAAAATATGATAATGTGTTTATTTGCTTTGCATTTTCAGTTCGCATTCGTATTTCGGTTATAAACAAATGGGGTTGTTTATGTGTTGACAAATCTAAAAAGCATATTTATTCTGTTACGTGTGCCCTGAAATGCTTGTTGGGTAGCTGACAATAAGTGAAGCGCAAATTAAAATTTACAACTTATGAAACAGGTCGATTAATTAATCAATTTGATATGCTTAACGTCCAGTGACACATTTAAGCAGGCACACACTAAGTAAACAACGTATCAAATGAAACTGATATCCAGTTGCATTTTTTTGCAAGGTCGCTAGGATTAAGAGGACATGGTATCCTTCGAATAATTTCTTTAGTCAAGTGGGACCTTTTTGTCGAGCCTACGACTTTTGTCGCAAAACCGAGACATAGCGATTGTACATTCCGTCGTCGGCGGCGTCCCCAGATTTTCACCCTGTGTTTAAAGTTTTTAAAATTTTAATAACTTTCTATAACTATCCTGTATTTCTACCAAACTTGGACAGGAGCTTGTTTATGATCCAAAGCTAGTACCTAGAAGGAAATTTTGTAAAAAATAATTTCCTGTTTTTCCGTATATTACTTACAAATGAACTTAGTTTTTCTTCCAGTAACAATACATACAGTCTGCAGTTAAAGTTTTTAAAACATTTCAATTAGATTCATAAACCATCCTGGATTTTTACCAAACTTGGATAGAAGCTTCTTACAATCAAAAGATAATATCTAGAGGAAAATTTTGAATATATTCCGCGAAACCCTTACAAATTTTTATCCGTTATTAGCAGATTTTAGTATTTATAGATATATAAGAATATTTTGTTGATCAAAAACATTCATTTAATATTTTCTTTTGTGGGTGCATCCTCGAATATCGATGTTTTGTTAATCTGTTGTGTTGGTATTTTTTTTTTTAATTTTAGGAAAATTAATCATTGCTGTTATGTTTTGTGTTATCAAGTTGTGTTTATGCTAGTCCTATAAATAGGAGCCATTGGGGCTTTATCAACTGAGATCCAGGTTAATGCGGTAGTACAAGCTCATCACATCATTTGTTTTTCATATGACCAGCGTTCCATGAGGGGAAGGATTCATTATATATTGATTATATTATAGTACGCATAGTAATGTTCATATTGTACAGTTCCCTTTTGGAATAAGTATACAGTCTTTCCATCTCCTCAATGCAGTTCAAGATTTTTTAAGGACGTGTAGATTTTTTCTCGTTTTTTTGTTTTTGTTTTTTGAAAGAAAAAAAAACCCCGTTCATATCGGCTTGATCATTTATTTGTCTGTGTTGAAGTGCTTAGATTTGGAAGGGTCGGGTGCTGTGTGAATTCCAGAAGAGAAGAAAACAAATGGGCATGGGTCATAAGCTGCAAATGAGTCCTTCAGTATGAATTGCTCGAGTTTCACAGATCTGCCTAAAATTACTGCAATTTTGTTTTAACTCTAAAGACAAAACCGTTGATTCCGATCTGTTAACGAACATAGAAATCAATACCAGAAGAACCCTTTTTTTTTTTTTTTTAAAGATTTGGTTGGTTTACCTCAACTGATTTTACATGTTTTATACTCATTTCTTCTCTCTGATGTAGACTTATGTTGGTTCTTCAAGTTTTTCTTTTGACTGTCAGCTGGTTTCAAGTCTAAGATCACTTGTTGTAAGTAAATAAAACGATTGTGCAATATCATCATGTATTAATTATAGATTATCACATAGCATTTTTCATATTGGCCCTGGTATCAGCCCTAGACTCCCATATCAAGCCAGAGGGCTTTAGCCCGAGGGCTCGATATGGGTCGAGGGCTGATACCAGGTACAATATGGAAAATGACATGCAATAATCTATTTATCACATATTTTCAAGCTGGAGAAAAAGAAAGCATAATTATATCAAATTATGTTTAATATTTCAATAAAAATTCAAATAACATTTGAAGAAAAAAATCAAAAAAATGTATCACAGTGAGTTAACAAAATTCGTATCACAGTGAGTAAACAAAGTTTTGCGAAAGGTTTAACAAATAATTAACAATAAACATTATTTCTCAGAAATATAATATCTGCTTCAGATGCCATCTTGTTTACAAATAGTTTTTGATTGACAGGTTAGCGGAAGTCAAATTCGGGGGCACGATATGGATTTTCGAGGGCTGATATCGATATTGGCCCCGATGGCAAATAACCAACCTTGACTTCCGGTTATCATTGACCATGCAAAAATGTACATATTAGTACAAAATGTGTGATAATTGTATTATACACAACGTTGTTTAAAATTCGTAGTACCATGCTAAGGTCCATGGCATACAAAAAATATTCCCAAACATCAATTGTTATAATGAGGTAATGGAACTATTAATTAACGGGCCTTAACTTTTTGTTAAGTGCATTTATTCTCCTTTTCAAAATGAGCTTTACTTCTTTTTTTTGTAATCATAATGGTATACATTTTCTTTTGCAACCTGTCAGACACATCATTTAATTACGATCACTGAAATTACAAATTGGCACTTTGCTAAAAGAAAGTCATTCCTAGCACTTACATGCTTCTCAAAACCAGTAAACAGAAAGATAAACTAAATAGGTAGCAATGAAACAATTAATGAAGAACACATTGGTAAAATTACATATGTAAGTATACATTAAATTGATGTTTTTCTCATGGATTAACAACAGCATTCTTTGTAAATTGAACATTTACTTCAAAGCAGTGGACTATTTTTGCTCTGAATTTTATAAGCTTTGTTTGTTTATTCACATATTATATTTGTCATTGTCGAAAGAAATTAAATACACAATTTAATTTCCAATTATCCACAAATTCTATTCATTTAATTTCTATGGACTTGAGTCATCATATTAAGATCATATATCTTTCTGTACGGCATTGAAGAAAAATGTTTTATAGATGACTGTATTATCAAATGATTCGAAAAGTTAATTATAGTATTTATATTAATATAATATCTTATTTTGCTATGTTTTCTTTGACACAAAACTATTCTTTCGAAGATAACAGAGTTTATACAAAGGTTAGATAAGGCCGCCATATGGCTCCTATTTCTAGCTAAAATTTCAAATAAATGTATAGTTTTTAACTGCTATTATCTATATGATAATGCGTTTATTTAATGAACAGACAACATTAAGTCTTTTAGAAAAACAAACGTTTTTCTGTTAGCATGTAGTAAAAATAAATATTGAAATGTCCAATTAAATTCTTTTACTTGAAAACAAAGCCATTTGCCGATGGCTTTTAAGACAGGAAATATGGCGCATGTGACGACAAAAAATATGTTTACATAACTAATAAACTATCTGACTTGAATATTTAGTTTTTCGAACAATGTCCTATGTTTCCTATGCCAAATTGTGGCTGTTATGCGGAAAATTTTGTCAAATCCCACCAAAAATCTCGTTCTAGGGTCTATTTGGGGTGTAAATGAAAAAGAAAAGCTCGACAAAAATAGTTTGAAATCACTTTTCTCAAGCGTTAATGCATATTCAACAATTTCCCTCCAGAAATAAATGGACTTAATACTTTGGGCCAAATAGGGGCTTCTCGAACTTACTCATTTGAATCATTTTCCCTTTCTGCTATAAACTCATAAACGGAAGATCTCAAAAGATTCCAATCTTACTTTAATAACTATTTAAAATTTAAATTACTCACCCAAACGCAGTGGGAAAACTAGACTAATAAGAATTATTGCCACTGCTACCCTTAGTTACTTGGCATGTTTTCCACAAAACAAATTTTGTAAAAAAAAAGTAATAATGAAAATGTTTTGTGGGTTTTTGTGTAAAGATAGTTTTAAAATGTGTATATGCAAAATAATTTCTAATGTAACAACGGTTACCGCAACTTTTTTTGAACTTTTAATTTTTATAAGTAGTAAATGTTGGTTGGTTGGTTGCAATTGGTTGGTGTGTCAAATATTTTGCTGAGTGTTCTTGTGTTTGTTTGTACTGTATTCCTGTCACGTAGTGTTGTCATTTTAGCTGTATTTTTAACATTGCCATATAAGTAGGAGGTTTGGCTAGCCATGAGACCAGGTTCAACACACCATTTTTTTCTTAAAATGTCCTGTACCAAGTCAGGAATATGGCAGTTGTTATCACACAGTCCATTTCTATGTATGTTGGCGTTTGCTTTTGTTGTAGTTCAGTGTTTCTGTTTTTCGTTGTTTTCCTCTTATAGTTGATGTGTTTTCCTCGGTTTTAGTTTGTTACCAGGATTTGTTTTTGCTTAATCGAATGATGACTATTGAACAGCGGTATATACTACTGTTTTTTTTTTTAATTTATTTGGTAATTCCTGTTATCCATCTTATGTATTACTCTTTGGGATATAGTATAATTCTAAACTTTTTCATGCACTCGCTGAAAATTAAAAATATGCAACAAAGATTACTATATTTAGAATATCGATGTAGCAAGCTTCTAAAGTTGCAATTTTCAAATATATTTAAGAATTAGTTTAAACAATATGTATTCAGACAAATCATCACATAACGATATAATACACTTGAAATAAATATCTAGGATTCAGAAACAAGCAATGTTGCTTTTACAAATCTGTCTCCTATTTTATAATTTAATGCTTCTTTTTTATAATTTCATTAGGGTGTAAAAGCGTTGACCGAAGCACATTTTTCCGCTATATTCAAAATGTGCGCACGATCAACGCTTTACAGCCCTATAAAATTATAAAAAGAAGCATTCAATTCTTGTAATTACATTTTTATGCTACAACTATGAAATTACGAGTTTTTCGTTTGTTTTTCTATGCATTATTTTAATATTTTCACGGATAGCACGTGCATTCAAAGCTGTTGTATTTATACGGAAATAAAATTTGATATGGGAGTGCCTCGAGATTGTTGTCAGACAATCAAAAATACGGATTCTAATGAAACATACATGTATTTGTAATTATTATGAAATTAAGGCAATATTCATTTTTAAAGTATACTTTGAATAACAAAGTTTGACAGATAATTAAAATGAATAATTAAAGTTTCAAAATAAATTTGAATAAATGTTTCCAATGTTAACAAACTATTTAATATTTCACCTGATTCGCTTAAAGAGTTACTTTTCTATTGGTCTAGACTCTTCAGCTATCGTACTACGTGGTTTCATGGAAAATTCCACATCTGCAGCACAAAATGATGACACTTCAATGGCAGAAACTAAGAAATCATCCCTTGGATCTAAATGGGTTTCGTGATAGCCATCATATATTTTTTCTCTGGTGCCGCAATTACATTGAGGTACTAAAGAGTACACGCTTAAACTATAAATCTGAGAAATCGGCGCGTTAAAAAAAAATATAAGCATGCAAACGATTAACATCGAATGCTGTACGTTGACTTAGAATATCTTGCCAATTGTACCTTCCGGCAATCTTACTTATTATGGAATCTTATTTCAAAACAAGCCTCGCACGGTCAAATCCCGATTGCGTGACGGAAAGAGATTCTCTTAGCCTAGCATTGTTTGGAAAATGTCAAGAACGAAAGATGTATGCAGGTGGACAAACATATAGATATATCAAGGGCGTGTTATCTATAAGTTTTTTTTTCTTTTTTAAAGAAAATTCCTACTAAAACGAGTAAAAGCAAATACATATTATCCCATTTCCCGTTTGTTTTTAATATCATAGAACTAGAACTTTGATTTATATTATCACCTGGCAATGCAAGACGGCTTGAACAAAAATATTTTTATAATTATATGCATTTTCATTTATTTCTCTGAACATTACAGAGGCATGTACTAATTGGATGCAAATTCATACGATAATCTAAACCATGAACGTGTTGCGTAACTTTTCAATGACAAATTAGTTTCCAGAAAAAAGGTTCTAGATAGGTTACGTCTCTTCGACGAATACTATTTACTTGTAAAATTTCGCCGACTGTGACAGAATGAACAGATTTATCTCTTTGTAAATGTAGTGACAAGTTTACATTATGAGAAATAATAAAGGGGCTGTTCTTTGTAAATGCTTCACTATATAGTCAAAACATACATGTAAAACACACGCCTTTTAAAGGAGTCGTTTATTAAAACCAATGGCTGGATACTTTTAGTGTGCATGCCTACGAAGTAATATGTATTTTGATGTTTGTGTTCTTGAAATGATGTCTCGTTGGCGTATATCCCTCATCTCCTTTATTCATATTTGTAGCATGATGTGACAATTATAAAAAGAGTACGTTGGTTCTAGTTCGGGTGAGATTGAGAGTGCTGAAAATGAAGATACCCAATAGGGGAAAAACGACTAAATAATCTCCTCAAGTGTACGAATTAATGTTCATGTAGTTAAAATGTTTGCAGTATTGATTTTAAACAGAATTATATAATGTTTTACCAATTATAATCGATTATTGGTGCCTAGAGCAGTATTATTATTTTTTCCCAATAATAAGTTTCTCTATATTGACATGATTTATATACGTATGGTAAACATTTTAGTTTATGAATTTTATATTTTTACACTTATTCTATGGGTCTCTTTGAGAATTATGGAGGAGATGCTTTCCAGACTTCTTCTGTTCAGAATTTAGACCTGTGTGATTGGTTTCCTGTACAAGAATAGCACAAGTTACACACTCAACTGTTGTAAGCTGACGAAGGTCGGGCGGCCAAAAAATGACGAAGCACAAATGTTAAAGAATTATGTCTTCGCTTGTGAGAAGACGAAATTCGTTTTTTAATTCTTTTCTCCGTCCTTCATTACCCCTCCCGGAACTGTATGCAGTCACGTCTTGTTTTTTTTTTATTGTAGACGTTGAATCTTAGATACATGATTTTAGAATTCTCCGACTCTATGCACAGTAACATCCAGCAATAATTCTGACATCAATAGATTTCGTTCCGAACTGTACGTTCCTTTCCGACATCATACTGTATAGTAGCATGCGGATCAGGTCGAGCTGGATTACCGGAGAGCTTGACAGCAACGGTTACTGTAACCCCATACAGTAGTTGGTTATTGACATATTCAAAGGCTGGAAGAGGAATGTCATTAAAGTTAATTTTTATATTTGCATTAAAGTTGGAAGCAAGAATATGAAAATTTTATTTCGAAACTTATATCAAAAGATTCTGAAATATTTCTACTTTTATATGATATTAAAGTTAAATAAATGTACATTGATTTAGTATTGTAAAATATTTTTTAAAGATGTGACATTATTGGTAATCAATTACTTTTTACCATGTAAGTATTTACAACAGTGAAGCCTTACTAGTGACTGTTACTGTGACAAAAGTAAAATCGGAAGCAAGAAAGAAAAATCTTAAATCAAAATAAAAAATATCACCTGTTTGCTGAAATATTGAAGAACACAAAAAAGTCAAAACAATTTTATATAAGAAAAAGAATATATAAAATATTCCATATTAAATTCTATATACCGATTCCATCGATAAAATCTAATGGCCAGTGACACATGCGTATTATACAGACTGGGCTGATTCTTGACAATGTTGGCTAAAATATCTTCCGAGACATTGGTAGATTGTAAGATTAATCATTGAAGTTGTCTGTCTTAATTATGAAGGATCATTGCAGTCACCAGAAGATCAAAGGTCACAAAAAAGTAATTAATTCAGTAAAAAAAAATTGTTGGCAAAATAGTGGTAACATCAAATCCACCGATCATGCATTTTTTGTAAGAGATAACTGAATTCATTATTGTTGTTCTTACAAAATATGTTTTTTTTTCTACATGACTAGAAGATCACTGTGACCTTTATTCGAGTAGCACGTACATGTAAGTTGCCTATCAAGATCAGGCAAGAATATTTACGGTTTTGAAAATTGAATTTTTATTTCATTTATGTCAGAACAATATAACTTTTTTGAAGAAAAAAAAACATGGTATCGATTTGAAATCTTTCACTTTCATCCTTTCTGACCCACTCAGTGTTGGGGTGTTTCCACTGCTTGTCGAAGTTACCACCCGGCTAGCGTTCCATGATTTTTCAGATACTGTAAAATTGTTCTAGACTTCAATAATGAATAATGAATAAAACAGTTGCAAGAAGCCTGAAATCAATAAATCTTTCAAAATATTATTTTTTCATACATTGTAACTGATTAAGCTGGAATGAAAAATTGTACCACTTTAAACGATTGGTGGATTTTTGTTTGCTTAACGTCCAGTGTTAAATATTTCATGCATAGCGTGGACGAGAAACAATTTACAAATATTAATATTCTAGGTATGCTTTATACAGTGATCGACAAGAATTGGGACTGCCTTTTGAAAATGAAGGTATGTACGATATTAGCAGAAATTATGCTTTGCAACAGACCACCCTCAAAGTGTTGTTGCAAGAGCCCTTTAAAGTGAAAAGAGTGTGACATTTTTAATTCACGAGGCATCAGATTTAACGTCCCTATCCCGATCGGACATGAAAATGTTTTGAATAACCCATACAGCTAAACGGACTTCTATCCTTAGAATAGAAGAAATCCAGGGAACAACATTTACACCTCAGTTAACACTTGCATGGGGTCCAATTTAAAATTAAAAATATAAGAATATTTTTCAAAAAATATGAAAAACGGTGGCATTATTTTTTTTTAAGAATTATTGATCTCGTAGAGAAACAGCTTCTAAAATGTATCTTCTACCTTCATATATTATTGTTACAAAAGGAATGCATGTTCTACAAATTTCAGCAAGAAGACAATTACTGTAAAGCTCTTGAATTCGAAGTATAACAATATTTTAATAGCTATATGTAGGGTGAAAAATTAAGTTGAATAAATTGTGAAATCATTAGTACGTTGAGAATATGGAAGACTGACGCCAGTGCAATTGCAAGGTCATGATTCTCTTTCGGTTTCGTGAAAAAAGATTACTTTCAAAAAGCATGGTTTTCCATTTTGTAAAGCAACGTTTAAATTTCTTGGTCCCTTTATAGTATGGGTTTCCTTTCTGTAAAATAATATTTAAATTTCTTGGTCAAGTTCGCACTGATATAATATTTTTTATTTATGTTATATAAAGTATGAAACGTTAATGTGAGGATAAAACATTGTTCCAACCAAGGAGGTTATATGCGATACAGACTCCTTGTTCCAACAAACCAGTGCCTACCTTTTTTCAGCCATTTTATTCGACGCGTTTGATGCAACAGGAAAACTACTAAAAAGGTGCCTAAATTTCCGTTTGCTGCATATCAAACCTTGAATTTAGTTTCAAACTCAGGAGCAACGTTACCCTAAGCAGGAACAGATTTAGAACACTACTTATAAGTAAAATCGGTTAAATAAAATAGATCAATCCGGTTGTAAATATATATATATATATATATATATATATACAAGTCTAAATTGAAAACAACGTTCAAACCTATGCATGATTGCGTTGGATAAAAACCGCAATTTTTATACGTGTGCATGCAAAACAAATTTCTTGTTAGGGGGGTCTAAATACAGCACAAACAACATTTTCCAAAAGACCAAAAAAGTGAAAAAGTATATTTTAACAAAACGCATTTGACTAACAGGTCGAACAACAAATGTTCTTAAACCCTGCTGACTGCCAATGACGATTGCCAAATAAACGGATCACCGATGTTATAAATAGATCTTAATTATAAATTTAACACTGACAGAAAACAATAAACTTGCGGAAAAGATGGTATACCGCAAACAAAAGGTGCAAAGGTTTTTGTACACCATATTCGGATTTCGACAATTAATGTCTCTTCAGTGATGTTAGGAATCGAAACGGTATTTGGAAAGCCATACAATTTACCTCAATTTAGGATAGACTCTTGAATTTTGAGGAGTCAAAATAGGATGAACGGATCATATAAACCCGAAGGCAAATATAATACAAGCCCAAACGAAACAATATAAACAAGTCTAAATTGAAAGCAACGTTCAAACCTATGATTGCGTTGGATAAAAACCGCAATTTTTATACGTGTGCATGCAAAACAAATTTCTTGTTAGAGGGGTCTAAATACAGCACAATCATCATTTTCCAAAAGACCAAAAAAGTGAAAAAGTATATTTTAACAAAACGCATTTGACTAACAGGTCGAACAACAAATGTTCTTAAACCCTGCTGACTGCCAATGGCGATTGCCAAATAAACGGATCACCGATGTTATAAATGGATCTTAATTATAAATTTAACACTGACAGAAAACAATAAACTTGCGGAAAAGATGGTATACCGCAAACAAAAGGTGCAAAGGTTTTTGTACACCATATCCGGATTTCGACAATTAATGTCTCTTCAGTGATGTTAGGAATCGAAACGGTATTTGGAAAGCCATACAATTTACCTCAATTTAGGATAGACTCTTGAATTTTGAGGAGTCAAAATAGGATGAACGGATCATATAAACCCGAAGGCAAATATAATATAAGCCCAAACGAAAAAATATAAACAAGTCTAAATTGAAAGTAACGTTCAAACCTATGATTGCGTTGGATAAAAACCGCAATTTTTATACGTGTGCATGCAAAACAAATTTCTTGTTAGAGGGGTCTAAATACAGCACAAACAACATTTTCCAAAAGACCAAAAAAGTGAAAAAGTATATTTTAACAAAACGCATTTGACTAACAGGTCGAACAACAAATGTTCTTAAACCCTGCTGACTGCCAATGGCGATTGCCAAATAAACGGATCACCGATGTTATAAATGGATCTTAATTATAAATTTAACACTAAACAGAAAACAATAAACTTGCGGAAAAGATGGTATACCGCAAACAAAAGGTGCAAAGGTTTTTGTACACCATATCCGGATTTCGACAATTAATGTCTCTTCAGTGATGTTAGGAATCGAAACGGTATTTGGAAAGCCATACAATTTACCTCAATTTAGGATAGACTCTTGAATTTTGAGGAGTCAAAATAGGATGAACGGATCATATAAACCCGAAGGCAAATATAATACAAGCCCAAACGAAAAAATATAAACAAGTCTAAATTGAAAGTAACGTTCAAACCTATGATTGCGTTGGATAAAAACCGCAATTTTTATACGTGTGCATGCAAAACAAATTTCTTGTTAGAGGGGTCTAAATACAGCACAAACAACATTTTCCAAAAGACCAAAAAAGTGAAAAAGTATATTTTAACAAAACGCATTTGACTAACAGGTCGAACAACAAATGTTCTTAAACCCTGCTGACTGCCAATGGCGATTGCCAAATAAACGGATCACCGATGTTATAAATGGATCTTAATTATAAATTGAACACTAAACAGAAAACAATAAACTTGCGGAAAAGATGGTATACCGCAAACAAAAGGTGCAAAGGTTTTTGAACACCATATCCGGATTTCGACAATCAATGTCTCTTCAGTGATGTTAGGAATCGAAACGGTATTTGGAAAGCCATACAATTTACCTCAATTAAGATAGACTCTTGAATTTTGAGGAGTCAAAATAGGATGAACGGATCATATAAACCCGAAGGCAAATATAATACAAGCCCAAACGAAAAAATATAAACAAGTCTAAATTGAAAACAACGTTCAAACCTATGATTGCGTTGGATAAAAACCGCAATTTTTATACGTGTGCATGCAAAACAAATTTCTTGTTAGAGGGGTCTAAATACAGCACAAACAACATTTTCCAAAAGACCAAAAAAGTGAAAAAGTATATTTTAACAAAACGCATTTGACTAACAGGTCGAACAACAAATGTTCTTAAACCCTGCTGACTGCCAATGGCGATTGCCAAATAAACGGATCACCGATGTTATAAATGGATCTTAATTATAAATTTAACACTAAACAGAAAACAATAAACTTGCGGAAAAGATGGTATACCGCAAACAAAAGGTGCAAAGGTTTTTGTACACCATATCCGGATTTCGACAATTAATGTCTCTTCAGTGATGTTAGGAATCGAAACGGTATTTGGAAAGCCATACAATTTACCTCAATTTAGGATAGACTCTTGAATTTTGAGGAGTCAAAATAGGATGAACGGATCATATAAACCCGAAGGCAAATATAATACAAGCCCAAACGAAACAATATAAACAAGTCTAAATTGAAAGCAACGTTCAAACCTATGATTGCGTTGGATAAAAACCGCAATTTTTATACGTGTGCATGCAAAACAAATTTCTTGTTAGAGGGGTCTAAATACAGCACAAACATCATTTTCCAAAAGACCAAAAAAGTGAAAAAGTATATTTTAACAAAACGCATTTGACTAACAGGTCGAACAACAAATGTTCTTAAACCCTGCTGACTGCCAATGGCGATTGCCAAATAAACGGATCACCGATGTTATAAATGGATCTTAATTATAAATTTAACACTGACAGAAAACAATAAACTTGCGGAAAAGATGGTATACCGCAAACAAAAGGTGCAAAGGTTTTTGTACACCATATCCGGATTTCGACAATTAATGTCTCTTCAGTGATGTTAGGAATCGAAACGGTATTTGGAAAGCCATACAATTTACCTCAATTTAGGATAGACTCTTGAATTTTGAGGAGTCAAAATAGGATGAACGGATCATATAAACCCGAAGGCAAATATAATACAAGCCCAAACGAAACAATATAAACAAGTCTAAATTGAAAGCAACGTTCAAACCTATGATTGCGTTGGATAAAAACCGCAATTTTTATACGTGTGCATGCAAAACAAATTTCTTGTTAGAGGGGTCTAAATACAGCACAAACATCATTTTCCAAAAGACCAAAAAAGTGAAAAAGTATATTTTAACAAAACGCATTTGACTAACAGGTCGAACAACAAATGTTCTTAAACCCTGCTGACTGCCAATGGCGATTGCCAAATAAACGGATCACCGATGTTATAAATGGATCTTAATTATAAATTTAACACTGACAGAAAACAATAAACTTGCGGAAAAGATGGTATACCGCAAACAAAAGGTGCAAAGGTTTTTGTACACCATATCCGGATTTCGACAATTAATGTCTCTTCAGTGATGTTAGGAATCGAAACGGTATTTGGAAAGCCATACAATTTACCTCAATTTAGGATAGACTCTTGAATTTTGAGGAGTCAAAATAGGATGAACGGATCATATAAACCCGAAGGCAAATATAATACAAGCCCAAACGAAAAAATATAAACAAGTCTAAATTGAAAGCAACGTTCAAACCTATGATTGCGTTGGATAAAAACCGCAATTTTTATACGTGTGCATGCAAAATAAATTTCTTGTTAGAGGGGTCTAAATACAGCACAAACAACATTTTCCAAAAGACCAAAAAAGTGAAAAAGTATATTTTAACAAAACGCATTTGACTAACAGGTCGAACAACAAATGTTCTTAAACCCTGCTGACTGCCAATGGCGATTGCCAAATAAACGGATCACCGATGTTATATATGGATCTTAATTATAAATTTAACACTAAACAGAAAACAATAAACTTGCGGAAAAGATGGTATACCGCAAACAAAAGGTGCAAAGGTTTTTGTACACCATATCCGGATTTCGACAATCAATGTCTCTTCAGTGATGTTAGGAATCGAAACGGTATTTGGAAAGCCATACAATTTACCTCAATTAAGATAGACTCTTGAATTTTGAGGAGTCAAAATAGGATGAACGGATCATATAAACCCGAAGGCAAATATAATACAAGCCCAAACGAAAAAATATAAACAAGTCTAAATTGAAAACAACGTTCAAACCTATGATTGCGTTGGATAAAAACCGCAATTTTTATACGTGTGCATGCAAAACAAATTTCTTGTTAGAGGGGTCTAAATACAGCACAAACAACATTTTCCAAAAGACCAAAAAAGTGAAAAAGTATATTTTAACAAAACGCATTTGACTAACAGGTCGAACAACAAATGTTCTTAAACCCTGCTGACTGCCAATGGCGATTGCCAAATAAACGGATCACCGATGTTATAAATGGATCTTAATTATAAATTTAACACTAAACAGAAAACAATAAACTTGCGGAAAAGATGGTATACCGCAAACAAAAGGTGCAAAGGTTTTTGTACACCATATCCGGATTTCGACAATCAATGTCTCTTCAGTGATGTTAGGAATCGAAACGGTATTTGGAAAGCCATACAATTTACCTCAATTTAGGATAGACTCTTGAATTTTGAGGAGTCAAAATAGGATGAACGGATCATATAAACCCGAAGGCAAATATAATACAAGCCCAAACGAAAAAATATAAACAAGTCTAAATTGAAAACAACGTTCAAACCTATGATTGCGTTGGATAAAAACCGCAATTTTTATACGTGTGCATGCAAAACAAATTTCTTGTTAGAGGGGTCTAAATACAGCACAAACAACATTTTCCAAAAGACCAAAAAAGTGAAAAAGTATATTTTAACAAAACGCATTTGACTAACAGGTCGAACAACAAATGTTCTTAAACCCTGCTGACTGCCAATGGCGATTGCCAAATAAACGGATCACCGATGTTATAAATGGATCTTAATTATAAATTTAACACTAAACAGAAAACAATAAACTTGCGGAAAAGATGGTATACCGCAAACAAAAGGTGCAAAGGTTTTTGTACACCATATCCGGATTTCGACAATTAATGTCTCTTCAGTGATGTTAGGAATCGAAACGGTATTTGGAAAGCCATACAATTTACCTCAATTTAGGATAGACTCTTGAATTTTGAGGAGTCAAAATAGGATGAACGGATCATATAAACCCGAAGGCAAATATAATACAAGCCCAAACGAAAAAATATAAACA
This sequence comes from Mytilus californianus, assembly GCF_021869535.1. Lineage (NCBI taxonomy): Eukaryota > Metazoa > Mollusca > Bivalvia > Mytilida > Mytilidae > Mytilus > Mytilus californianus. Next base: position 48,251,813 of record NW_026262679.1, on the reverse strand, counting down.
AGTCTAAATTGAAAACAACGTTCAAACCTATGATTGCGTTGGATAAAAACCGCAATTTTTATACGCGTGTGCATGCAAAACAAATTTCTTGTGAGAGGGGTCTAAATACAACACAAACAACATTTTCCTAAAGACCAAAAAAGTGAAAAAGTATATTTTAACAAAACGCATTTAATATATATATATATATATATAGCACAAACTGTAAACTGCTTTCAATACCTTATATACATATGGTGTGTTCAATACATAACCTCCATTTTTGTAATATATGTTTCCAATTCATAAATTATAAAGTTCTACTAAAACTTAGATTGCAACTCACTCAAGCAGGGTTGACCTTTGACGCTTCTGACTTTTCTGTTCATGGTCTTAGATTTTAATGCTCCCAAAGTCTCGAGTGAAGGGTATCAACCGTACAGTAACTATAGCGCTTATGTTCTTGCATAATTTAAATAATTCATTTTTTCAGAAAACTTCCTGTTAAAAAATTATGCAATTGTACTAAAACTAAAGTTTCAACTTCCCCAAGTTCTTTTGGTTGTAATGCTTTCAAAAGTTTTGTGCTTTTGGTTTCAACACTTTTGATAAAGTTCTAGACACACATGTAATGCGCATGGACTCGATTTATACTTTTTTTAAAGGGTCAATGAATCGGTAATGCTGCTGGTAGACTATCAGTCGATGTTAGCTTTCTTTCGCTAGATGTAGTCAGTCCTTCGGTGCCATGAATTAAATGATTAATTTTGTCTGTTATCTGAATTGATTCATAATTATGCATTTGTATCAAAACTAAGGCTGTAATTTTACTTTTCTTTTGCCTCTATATGCTAAAATGTTTTTCTGAACTTTTGTTTTCGGTATATCTTGTGAAGATAATTCCAGAAAGAAGTCACGGCGTGCAAGAAAGAATTTTTAAGGATTTGCACGGTGACCGCAAATATTTAAACTATTTACACGGTGACCGCAAATCTTTTAACTATCTGACATGACAGCAATAAGATATTTTTAAGCATGGCTATGAAATCAACCTTTAACATAATAAAAGGGATACGTATAGTTACTTGTGAATGGGGTAAAAGATATATCAGTACAGTAAAGTAGTTGAAAATTTTATGCATGCATTAACACAGTATTACAATCTAAATTACAATCAAAATCAAGGGGTGATGTTTATTTGATTTGAATAAATTACTCGGACTTTTTTTGTCTCTTATGAAGGACGAAGCTGTCGACATAAATTTAAATAATTATCTAAATTATCAGAATATTTTCCCTTTTAGGAATTATTTTATCTGGGGTTAATATATGATTTATTCACTAAATCCATGGCGTTTTATTGAAGATATCATCTTTTAAACAGTGATTTATTGGATTTATAAAATTAAATGTGTCCTCGATTTTAAAAATTTTACATAGTAAAGTATTTGAGCTCGTTATAGGTTTGACATTTGAACGCATGATTGATTTGCGACGTCACTTTGTAAATAAAATGCTTTGTGACTTTGTAAATATAGTGTTTTGTTACTTTTGAAATATAAATAAAATGCTGTATTTTTCATCATTATACATATTGTGCCCCATATTACTTTTTTTCACCATATTTCTTTATTTATTTCCTTATACAATGCATGTAAATTCGATTCATAAATTATATATACTATGTTTGCAATAAAAGAAAACTTTATCATATATTTGGTGTATTTATATCATAATCATTTATGAATGTCATTGTTTTGTCATTAGATGTATGTTAAATGAATCGATTGAATTGATATTAAATTATTGGAAAAAAAAACCACTTGATTTATTTATTTATTAATATCTTTACAAATAAAAATGGAACTACAAAATGATAAATATATAGAAAAGACAGATAAACTATATATACCTATTAAGTTGGAACAGACTATACAATTGTATGCTCATTAAACCTTTTGTCTTTTTTGTTTTCTTTATTAATAGATAATTGGTATAATTGAATGTGGGCAAACCAGGAGTAAACCAAGTTAATGTTGTACAAAGTGTAAAGTGATGTTTTGCCTTTTTTTAGAATGTAAAATAGTTTGCAATCGTGAATTACTTTTCTGTTGTTTTTTATTTTTTGTTTGTTTTGTTTTGTTTTTGTTTTTGTTTTTTTTTTTTTTTGGGGGGGGGGGGGGGGGGGGGGAGTGTTGCTTCGGGGTTGCTAATTCTACGACGGCAAAGGAGTTATTAACGCTACACTGTGCGGTATTTAAAAAAATCAATACTGTCACTTGTAATGGATTTCATTTATCAAGCACAAGTATTGATCAAGATTCAAATTACATCTGCAAAATGTATTTGCGATAATGCTCCCCTTAAAAACAAGGAAACCAACCTGTATCATTAACGCACGTAACAAAGATGTGCATGAAAAATCATTGCATTAATTTTAATCGAGTCAAATTACACGAAGACAAAATGTGTTCACGTGCAAAAATATCCGAAACCACTGGAAAACATTTGTTTACGTCATATGTTTGAGGGCAGGGTGGGGTGGTGGGGGTGGGGGTGGGGGGAGGGGATGGGGTAAGTATTTGAAACTAGCATCAGGTGAGCAAGGAGGCTATTGTTTACCCTCATTCCTCTCAAATTTTCAGTCAAAAGTTAAAACCCCTCAACTTTCTATTCAAACAACTCAAAAACTGCTTTGACTCTCGACTGTGTTTACCCCTCCGTTTTTTCCACACACAGTCACATTTGCCTCCATATAGGTGGTTGTTTGCAAATCAAAATATGACAATTAGCTTCCCACCTTCCACCTAATCACCATGGTGGTTTGACACTGGTGTACGGAATGACATTAGATCTATTAGAGATGTTATTAATATTGATATAACTGAATTTCCACCTGGTTGTTACTTATATAATAGGTGTTTTTGTCGACATTTCTTTGTAATAATCACCACTGCGTGCCTGCTTTTAATTCACGTGTCAAATGCGTTTTGCATGTTTACGCCATTATAAATAAGCATGAAGTTTCAAAGAAAGCGGTGAAGCAGAATTAACGCTATATTTCTATACAGGTCGCCCAATTACGAAGCTAACCATTTTAAAGGTATCAAAGTGTATATCATGATTATTTATTTACTAGAATAACATAAAATTATACACATTTATACTTTGTTATGATTCTTCATACTTTTCTAGTTCTGGAATCAATCGATATAATTATAACACATGTATAATTCCCAAACACTGATCAATTTTTCAATTTTTATGCAAAAATCGGCATTTTAATTTATTTAAAAAAAAATATAAAACATAAATATTAGATAACTTCTGGAATGAAAGTGTAAATGAAAATAGGAGAGTAAGTGTTGATTTTGTTGTATAAACATAGGTTAGTGTTGCTATTTTTTGGACCTTAACAAGAAAATTCTTCACCACCTTTTTCTTTCGAAATTATATTCCGCCTAATTACGAAGCTAACCATTTTAAAGGTATCAAAGTGTGTATCATAATTATTTATTTACTAGAATAACATAAAATTATACACATTTATACTTTGTTATGATTCTTCATACTTTTCTAGTTCTGGAACCAATCGAAATAATTATAACACATGTATTATTCCCAATCTAGTTGTAACGAGAAATGGATAAATATCCTGCATATTCTGCCCGATCCAAATATTAATTTACCAGAAAACTGATATTAAACTGCAATATATTTATAGATGATTAACCCGTTTTTTAACCATCTGTGCTGCTGACTGAAAATCCCAAGTTCAAATGGTAATTCATGTTGATTCACGTAAAGGGAAGAAAGTCACAAGGCTTAACAAACTGAGAAATATAATTTACATTTTTGAACATTATTTTGTAAAATAAAAATTCCGTGTTATTAATACAGCAACACTGATCAATTTTTCAATTTTTATGCAAAAATCGGCATTTTATTTAAAAAAAATATAAAACATAAATATTAGATAACTTCTGGAATGAAAGTGTAAATGAAAATACGAGAGTAAGTGTTGATTTTGTTGTATAAACATAGGTTAGTGTTGCTATTTTTTGGACCTTAACAACAAAATTCTTCACTACCTTTTTCTTTCGAAATTATATTCCAAATTAAATTTTATATAGACTAGACCGTTGGTTGTCCTGTTTGAATAGTTTTACACTAGTCATTTTGGGGTCCTTTATAGCTTGCTGTTCGGTGTGAGCCAAGGCTCCGTGTTGAAGGCCGTACTTAACCTATAATTGTTTACTTTTTACACATTGTGACTTGGATTTTAGAGTTGTCTCATTGGCACTCATACCACATCCTCTTATTTATAGATTCATGAACATGTAATTTTACTGCAGTCAATTTTTAAATTGGTAATATTTTATTTTACATGTTGTCAACTAGGTCTCAGTGTGCGTCTAGGCAGAAAACACGTTCAAAGATAAAACTAAAATTACACAAGACTCGAATGCTGTGTGAGGTAATGTCACTAAAAGTAAACTCTCACATTTCGTAAAATCTTCTTCTGCAAAGCAGATTATGTCAATCGAAGCCAAACATTGCAAGAATCTCCTTTAGAAGATACTTTACAATGTTTGAGATTTTGCTGTTGATCAGAAATTCAAAATTTGTGTTGCGGCCAAAATTTTGCCCGAAATTGCGTGGATTTTCTGAGGAATCGCTTGGCATTGTTAATTAGAATTTTGAGTTTTTTGTGTAAATCCAAACCAAAGAGATTTTGCACCATGGATCAAAGTTTAACATAGAACCCTTTGAGAAATATAAACATATAGCTATTATCGGAAACTTTGTCCAACATTTTAACAAAATCTTGCACTAAAGATACTAGAATAATCTTATACATGTACTAATAAGAATTATTAAAATTTGTAAGTTTCTTTTTGCCAAAAAAAATAAAATATATTGGTTTTATGAAAATCTACGTACGAACGCAATTTTCAAAAATTTTGAACACTTATATACACGTGATTTGCAAACGTAATACACATGTAAGTATAAATATAAAAATAAGGAGATGAGGTATGATTGCCAATAGGACAACTATCTACCAAAGTTCAAATAAAGTGGATGTTAGCAATTATAGGCAACCGTACGGCCTTCAACAATGGGAAAAACCCATACCGTATAATCGGCTTTAAAAGGCCTCGACATGAAAAATATGAAACAATTCAATTGAGAAAACTAACGGCCTAATTTATAACCAAAACAATTAACGAAAAACAAATATGACAGGCATGAACCAACGACAACCACTGAACTACAGGCTCCTGACTTAGGACAGGCCCCTAAAGAATGTGGCAGGGTTAAACATGTTTGTGCCCGCTCAACCCTCTCCTAACCTGGGACAGTGGTGTAACAGCACAACATAAGAACACACTATAAAACTCAGTTGAAAAAGGCTTAACTCATCAGATCGATACAAAGCAGAAAAACAAACATATACACAGACTGGACGTGGCAGGGTATTTATCCATCCCTCATCCCTAACAACAAAAAGGACACTTAGTACAGTTCTGAGAGTACTCGCAGTTACTGACAGCTAGTTCAAAGCCAATAACAACTAATAAAAAAATCATGTATCTAAGACTAAAATATCAATCAGTACACATCCAACATCCAATGGATTTAGTGTAAAGACGTCATTAACCGTTAGAGAAAAACATGACCTTGTGTAATGGCAAAATAAAGGTATCGACAAATTGTAGTACCGTTAAAGTGCATATGTGTATATGCAGGTTTTTATTTTTGCGATTTCCATTTATAAACTTTTCGCACAAAGGTCAAATTCCCAAAATTTTCGTGATCACGAATCATGCGAAATTAATACCTGAATCACAGGCTCTCCCGGTCTTTAGATACCGGCATATATGTTTGATCTGTAATTTTACCAAATTGTGTCCTATTCCTGATTGTGACATTTTGACTGAGTGTGGATTTGCATAGCGGGTGATGCATACTTCGTCGACGCAACCGGTCTCACTCCTTTTAGAGTTCAGGTGATTCCCTCATTTTTGTTTGTTACCTTGATTTGTATCTCCATAATCGATTTACGAGATTTGAACAGCAGTAGTTTACCTAAATTCATAATTGAGGACGGGAACATACATAATTTTAGAGGGGTTAAGCCACGTGGGTTAAGCATGTTCTTTGTGCACAACCTCCCATTACCGTGGACAGTTGTGTAACAGCTCAATGTAATAGAACAAACTATAGATATAAGTTATAAAGGGGTTGACGCATCATAATTATTGACACGAAGCACAAAAAAAAAAACAAAAGACAAAAACACACAAGGTATCGATCTTAGAGTAATTGCAAAAAATAAATATCACCAGGAAACAGGACTAGTAATGTTCATAACCGTATAGCAATACATATATTTAGCTATGTTTTGATTAAGTATAAGCTCAATCAATGTACTAAGTGCCAATACAGACAATATCTTTATGCTGCAGAATTAAATTGATTAAAAATAAAAATAAAAGAGATAGCCGTTATAAAAAAAACTTTTTCAAAGGATCAATAAGTTTACATGATTTGTAACCAAATTTAAGACCTATTATAATATATACAGCATCGTATATGGTATATCCACTTCGAATCTTTTTTATTGTATTATTTTTCTTAACATTCATTTGTATTATGTTTTACGTTTTTTTAAGATATTATCCTTAATGGGAAATTTGTTAAACATTTTCTGCAAATGAACTCGAATCCTAAGGGTATTAATTTCGATGGAACGAATGATGCGGCCCAATTTATGTACAAAAACAATCAACATAGAAAATCTAGTCAGAATAAAATTAACGTCTATTTAAAAATGTCTTCTCTTATCATATCAGAATTATCTGGAGATATCAGCTTCACATGAGATAATATTCAATATACGAACATCTATTTGTGTATTAAATAACTTAAATAATAATTAACTATTCACATTACTACAGACATTGTACAATTGTACATCTGCGTGCATGGTACATATGTGTGTTTAAAAAAGATGGTGATGTGAGACAAGGTATAATCCACTGATTACCATTCGATATCCGATATACATGAATTCCATCAACGTTTATAGAATGAGTTTGTAATATTAGAAATATATCTGTTCACAGTTAAAGATAGAATGATAAAAAGTTAAAGAACATTTCGTGAATCGACAAAAGGGCACATTTTCTTTTATGTTATATAGACGACATATCCATTCAGTCTCCCAAAGATATGCTCGAATGATATGTGCATCCTTTTGTTTTGTTTTGACACGCAATACATATAGTTCACACCTTTGTTCAATTGTTTTGCATTGGTAAAAAGATACCAATTCTATACTTCAAAAGGTTCTTGTCAAAATTCGATTTTATCAGTTGATATTCAGGTTAAAGTATGAGAGGAATTTAAATTTGTGTTAAATTTTCTTCTTGAATATACAATTTGTAATTACCAGAACGAGATCTGTTTCTAGAGTAATATGATAATCTGATTTTTGTTTTAATGTCTTCAAAACGATAATGAGAAATCGTATTTAAAAACTGTTTTATTCTTTATGAAAAGGAATCTTTCTGATCACTAATTTTTCAAAGGAAAGGAAATTGGGCATGATTTTTGGCTATGCTATTAACTATCTGTCGAATGTATCAGCACTTAGGCTATTTACTTGTGATGAACAATGATTTTCAACAATTGAAAACATTTAAGCAAACAGTTAATTCACTAAATATCTTATAAAATATTTAATGCAAGGCACAAGTATGTCATCCGAATACCTAGAACACAGACCTAATTGTAAATTATATTTGAACTATCCAGTTACGATTATTTGAGATCGCATCAATGCTTCAAAATCGAACAATCACGAAGAAATACATTTAAAGATATCAAGGGGTGAAACAAAGTTGGAGGAGTCAGTCTGAATCCCTTGCTCACCAACGAGGAGATGGAATTTGTGTTTCTAGCAGGATACTATCCTATTAGGTCCCTTTTATTTTTCTCAGGTAAAACAAGCACTAATCTACAATCCACAGCCGTGTGTATTGTTAATTACTACGTGTCATCGCAGTACCCGTTAAAATGGTATTTACCTGGTGGAGAAACTAAATGAATGTATATTTGGAGAAAATTAGCCATAACACGGTTCTAGGATAAGAATGTTAGAATCTGTTCTAGGATAGACTTGTTCTAAATGACGTAAATTAGAGTATCTGAGTGCAGTTACATGTAGCTGGATTTTTCCTGTATGAAAATAATTTCGATAAAAAATTAAACAGTAAAAATAATAAATAATCTTGACATTTGTTTTATTTTTACTATTTCTTCATGTTTATAATTAATTTTTCAATCAAAAATATTTTTCATTTGTATATATGATAATGCTTAAAATGCAGTAAGGAAATAAACTTATAATATACCCGTAATTATTATAAAATAATCTTTTATTAAAAAAACAATATAAAGCTTTAGGAGCACTTTGGGCTGACATTACAGGGGGGAATTGGACAGTGATCACATTTCAGGGCAAAAAAAGGGGGGGGGGGTATAGCCTGAGTTTATCTGAATGTATACAATCGTATGTAATGATACGAATGTGGTTTAGTATTATTACAGAAATTTTGGCATGTGATCATATCTAAAACAAAAGTTCATAAAAATAATTATAAGATTAATATAATATAACTATGATAAACAGTTTAAAATGTGAACAGTTACTATACTAAATAAGTTTAAAAATGAAAGGAAACAACGACATCCCAAAACTATTTCTTTTATTACAGGCGGTGGTGATTTTACAGACAACTAACTTGTTTGTGCTTTCTTTCTTTTTCGTTTGGCCTTGACATTGTGTCTGCCCTTCTTCGTCTTCAGATTGTTTCATTGCCCCAATGGTACCATCTTATTTTCTGACAATCAAGCAAACAGATCTTTTATGTAACTTAATTATGGAAATTCCCAAATAGAGTGAATTTTATTGTTTTCGTCTTTTGTCAGTTGCCAGTCTAAATATATTCACACATTAAACTGTAATTCCGTAATTCAGCTGACTTACTCAAAAGAAGTGTTATAACCAAGGTTAGTATTAATATTTGTATTAAGTCTGAGTCTGCATGCAATGCAAAATTGTCAGGAAATATACCGCTGCAATCTATAACTTTATTTAAACACTAGTAATTTGCAGATAACAATAAAGCACTCAATCTAATTCCCTACCTGCTGTTTCATTAAAACTCTTGAATGTCTAACTGATATTATTTTAATTTATCAAGAGTTATGGATGTTTATCACGTTTGGTAAAGAAAAGAAATAATCATGTTATTTGTTAGTTAAATTGACAGAAAATCACAAAATTAATAGGATAAAAAGTCAAATGACACTGTGAAAAAGTCATAGTTGACTATTTTACAATTGTTGGAATATATATAAAAAATGTCTTGAAATAATTTCTTTTTATATGAAAACAAGGAACAGTTAAAAAAATTGTACATACACATTGTTACCTGAAGACTTGTCAAATTTTAATCATACACGATAGATACATTTTTTTAGCACCATGAAGCCGGTAAATGAAAATAAAACAAAGCACTGTGGCAGATTGTTTCTTACCATTTTTTATTCGATACTAACATTTGAAAATAACTCTTGTTTTCAAGGTTGTTTAATATATAAAAGTTAACGAAAACAATTCTTCTCATAATTTCGCAACATCGCAAATTAAAAAAATCTCACGCATGTGCGTACAGGTTGATAGGAAACGAGACCAGAACTGTTCTAGGACAGTATGTAGAACTGTCATCCTGACACCTTTTAGACAGTTCTAGCTAGAACAGTTCTAACCTAGAACTGATTTGGTCAGTTCTACCTAGAACTGATTTAGACAGTTCTACCTAGAACTGATCCTGACAGTTCTACCCTAGAACAATTTTAGACGGTTCTACCTAGAACTGACAAAATCTTTGGTCAGTTCTACGACTAGAACAGTTCTACGGCTAGAAGAGTTCTACGATTAGAACTGATTTGGTCAGTTCTACGGCTAGAATTGATTTAGTCAGTTCTATCCATAGAACAGATTTGAGAACTCTTAGTCTTAAATATAAATAAGTCAAAAAATTATAATATATATTAAAAAATTCTCATCACAGCACTGTTTTAACATTTCTCGTTACGGAAAATGTCCATAACCGTTTCCTCGTTCGCTTTTATAGCGGAAATTTTGTTATGATGGATGTCGATGGAAGAGAGTGGCAAAACAAATAATTTTATGAAATATTTGTACTTACAGGTAAAGAAAATACCAAACTTCATTATTTAGAGTTTATAATGAACGACTGGCGATATTCTGACGGGAAAGGGGTGACACGTTTTTTTGTGGAAGGAACATGCTTTTTGACAATAAGCTTGTTACCGTTTTGATCGAGGTCACAGTTTGTTTACATTCTTCATAATTATTTTATTTTTTAACCCTTTCTTGTGTAGAGTTAGTTATTTTATCAGGTCTGAGATTACTATAACAATAATATACTATGTGTTATAGTAATCTCAGCCCCATCCCACCCAAACTATCTGTGAGATGGGTAATGTAGGGAAGAGGGATGGATGTTTCATCAGAGTTTACGAAATGTTAAATTAGCTGATCACAGTTCACAGGAAATACAACAAAACTGTTCACGAACAACAATAGTTTAACACCACCTTCATCACTGTTTACGAAAAACGACGATTTAAAAACTTCATCATGGAAAACGTTGATAAAATTTAAAGACTTATATCACAACTCCCTCTGTGTCGGATAAAATACTGGAAATCTACACATACGATTTTCCACTTTGGCGAAGATTAACTATTCGCGGTCTCAAATACATTGAAATTCTGTTAACTTTGACGGGAGGCATTTTGCGTGAGGCTTTATCAACGATAATAATAACACTGAATGGGGACCAGTGGGATGCCCTGACTGCAGTGACGTCATTTAGAACTGTTCTACAATCCTGACAGGTTTGGTCAGTTCTACGGCTGGAACAGTTTTAGACAGTTCTGCTGACAGTTCTACGGTTAGAATTGATTTAGTCAGTTCTGCTGACAGTTCTACGGTTAGAACTGATTTGGACAGTTCTACCTAGAACAGTTTTAGACAGTTCTACCCTAGAACTGATCCTGACAGTTCTACCTAGAACTGATTTGGTCAGTTCTTCTGATAGTTCTACTTAAAACTGTTCTAGGTAGAACTGTTCTAGGACAGTTTAGAACAGTTCTATGACAGATTATTCTGACAGTTCTAATGAGAGGTTAGAAGTGATCTCCACTGTAGTTCCACATGAATTTCCATGTCTTTTGTATACACTCATTTAATAAATTGAGTAATTACTACAAGTACGTTTAATTATACTGCATAGTAATCTATATCCGGTACTTAAACTTCTGAAGTAAAAAATTGAATGATATATTAACCTCTTTGTTTCCACTTGATGGGACTATTTAGTTTGACTCCATGATACAAGCTATCTCTATTGATTGTCTCCATCTAATCACCGACTGTATATGGCCATGGTTTGTCTGAGGAGGTCAGTACATCAAGCCGTATTAACAAGATATCATTTTATATTGCCAAACACTTAAGTAAGATTTCTATCGTGAGTAGAAGTTATATAGATGACGAACTTGACAGCTTTCTAAGTCTTTGATTTAGTAACAACACTGGTCAAATATATTCCGTTCACATCACCATGTCTGAAAGAATCGTTCATAAAGTTTCTTACATTCAGATATTAAAGGTAATTTAAGGTTTAAAGAGCCAATGAACTTTGAGTTTTACCAAAATGTTTCAAAGAATATAGATAACTAGCTAACCCACCAAGGCACAGCTGAAGTGGCATATTTATGTATATCATTATTGTGTTTTAGTTGCAATTTTTTATTTGTTTTTCTGTAATTCTATAAAATATACATTTCAATATCGAATTTTGGGTAGTTTTCCATTGTATACATTGCAACTACAAATCAGTAAAAAATTAGCCAAACTCAGAGCAAGAGTTGTTTTTGTCTTAGACTATTACAACATGTACTGGAATAGATTTGTCACCTCTATATAATAAACTTCACACTTGTAAATACTATTGATTTCTAGTGGTTAATTGTACATAGAAACTGATTAAAACAAAATCAAGTTAATAATATAATATGTAATGAGAGCAGCGGCCGGTCACTGGTGTGGATATTTACAGATATTTTCTACAAATGTCATTTTACGCTGTGTTTCGTTGAATAGAAGGTTAATATCGTATGAATATAAAGTTGTTATTATTGATCACGGAAAGAAAAAGCGACTAATTCTATATGTAATACAGTTGGCTGGATTACCATGGAGTCTAATATCTATATTACATTACTAAATGGTTGATTTTGTCAATAAAGTGGCAATGTATTTATCTAGTACGGAATTAGACTGTTTCATTTAATGGTCATTTATTCCTCTTTGAAATAACACGAGAGTCCTTAGGTGAGTACATCTATTTATTTTATTATTTTCTTTTTTAAAGAAACAAATTTAGAACCTTCAAAATTAATGCAGATTAAATAATTAACTTTGTGTATTAGGTATATCAATGGTAATATGTTGACGTGCATAGTTAGTTAGGAAATATTTGTGATATACTTACCTTACGCTTCATAAACGAAAGAATATGGAGTCACCTATTTAATATGTATTTCTTTTTATGTTATCTAAGATGAAAAGTGATAATCTTTTTATGTCCTTTTTTGGTCATATCCGTTCTAACGTTTCTACTTATTTATAATCCCTGGCTTTGAAATCTTAAGGTTTCACCGTTCATGATAAAGCACGTTAGACGCCTTTAAAAAAAACCAAAAATCAGCTTTTTTTGTTCGTCAACACCCCTTTCTAAGTAACATAATTATCGTAAGAATCTTGCGCATACACCTAGCATGCTACTTCCTCGATACTGAACATTTTTCACAACTTACATACAGATGTAGTTGTATTGTTATATAAGGATATAGTAGAGAATCAGAACAGACGGACATATGTGGAACAATTAACTTTGTTTTTACTAGCAATCGGTATAAGTAATGTTTGATTAGAAACAGAAACTCGGTTTTATTAAGCGATCCTTACATGGCCTTCAAAAGATTCGATAAACTTTTAAAATATTCAAAGAAAAGTAAAGATGTGACATTTACATTATAGCCGACTATGATAATCTATTTTTTAACACTATAACTGTTGACGAGGAACACATATTAAGTATTGTTCACATAAGACATGATGGTTTACAAGGAATGATCTGTTATTCAATTCTGCACACGGTTCTTACTTTTGACTTAAAAACATTCCATTACTCTAAGGTAAATAATTTTATAATAATCGTTAAGACTTTTAAAATTGCAGGCCAGTCACGAGCTTTGAAAAGAAATCTTGATTTGTAAAATTTACAGATAATTATATTACAAAACTGTGGTATTTATTGCACCTGCATGGAACAGTCTTGCTCGTCCTCTATTGACGGAACACAATGAAACCGATTCAAAAGTAGCTTGTCCTTGCAACAAAAGGGGAAAAAAAACAATTAAGTTGAGGTAAAGGAGGAAGTAGATTACTTTCAGTCTTTATCCATAGACGGTATGCCATGGCATATTACATTGTTACAATTTTTCATACCTAAAACTGAAAACCCGGTTGCTCAACTCTGATTTTCAAACTTTTCAAACTTTAGCCATTTTCCGTTCAAGATTTCCTCTTTGCAACTAACAAATATTGCGTGCATTTATCAATGCCGATTTTTGATCATAGGATACACTTCTGATATTAACCAAAACGATCTCAGAAAATGCTTTTTTCAAATATTGCGGTTGGAATATAAACGTAACTATAGTGATGTCTTTTTTCGACAAAAAAAATCCGAATTTGCAAGTATTAATGTTAATGCGATGACTATTTCAATGATTGGTGAAAAACCTTTTGTTTTTGTTGAAATTAATGTGACAAATTGAACAATGTTTAAAAACTACATGAATGCTTTGGATATATTTTGGGGGTAATCCGTCAGTCGAAATACGACAGACAAGATTTAAAACACTCTAATCAACAGAACCATGAAGATTGATATGAGTTCTACTAAAAAACACGCTAAGCAGTGCATGCATCAATTCTGTCGCTCGTGACACACGAAAATGCTTGATTCTTTGTGTTCGTGATAAATGTCAATTTACATATGAAAGTAGACTTGGCTCTCGTCTTTTCTAATAAAGGTCGGTCGAAACATGCAAGTTTATCTGGCTCTCATCTTTCCTGATAAAGGTCGGCCGACACAATTAAGTATTCGGCTCTCACCTTTCCTGTTAAGATCGGTTAAAACATAAGAGTATTTGGCTCTCACCTTTCCTGGTAAAGGTCGGTCGAAACATTAAATTTAAGTCGTTTCTCGGCTTATCTGATCAAAGTCGATCGACACATGACGATATGAGGCATTCAGCTTTTCTGATCAGGGTTCAGGAGCCGTTTTTTAATGCCAAAACAAAAATTAGTTTACTCCGTAAAATTATCACATGCATGTCCAAAATCAAGAATCTTGTCAGTGGTTGTCTAATGTTATATCCTAATGTCTTTGTGGAAATGTTGTGCTTTTGGTTGAAGGCACTTCTTGGATAGTTTCTGTAATTTTCATTTTCAAAAGCTTTGGATATGGAGCGATTAAGGCCTCTGACATATTTTATACATATAGACAGATCCCTGTCTTTAGTTGAAGATTGGATGTTGAGTTCATGATTTAGTGAGGTTATTTGTGTCGTTAGGTGAAGTCTTATAATAGATAATATAATATAATATATATATATACCCACATATCCTTTTATTCTCATTTATAAATTCACTTTCTTAATTGATAAGTCTAAAATTGAAAATATTGCTCAAATAAAACAACATAGAATATGTATGGGTTAATTTTTTTGAATCTTGTAAATTAATCCTTACCACAAATTCTGACCAATCTGAACATTTTAATACACTTCTTATAGCAATACAATAATTATTCGTTTTATTATATAAGCTAGTGACTATCTGTCCATGCAAACTATTGCTTATTAGTTATAATGAGTGGACGAAATAAAATGTTATTCGTTTGTGACGTTGGCGTACTCTTTTAAGATTAATAACTTGACCTTTAAATGCTTCTGATACTAACATTCTGTTTCGGACCACTATATACGTGACAACACCATTAACAATACGAATCTTTAACACATTTTTTTAATATTGTCTGAAAGCAAATATGATAAATTGCACACCAACAAATCATTTTGCTGTAACGACACCAACTATATATTGTAAAAAGCATTATAAGCTTCAGGCGTTTCATCTAATATGATGAATAACCATTATAAGGAGATTTTTTATATAAATGACATCTCGTCTGTGTGGCTTTTTGTCTTCATTTGAACATTCCCCTGGTATTAGCTGTAATGGCTTTAAAGTGCAAACGCATGCCATATCGGCTAACGCTATGATTTAAGATGGATGAAATCGGACAATGAAAGCAACAAGTCTCTGCAGATACCCATCGACTGACAAATGTTTCACTGAATCAAAATATTTCAAAGGTGTATATTGATGATCATTGTCGCTAACAGTATTATGAACATGGCGATAATAACGCAGATAAGGTAATCCCTAAACATTGGTAGTTTATCCATTGGTTTTTAACTTAAAAAATATTCTTTATCTCAAATATAAAACCTCGTTTGTCGTTGTCTTTCCATTACGGAATTTGGGGTTTGACGGAAGATTGTTTTCCATATTCTTTTTCAAATATTTCCAAAACATATTTAGATTCGAGACGATAAGGAACTTTCAGACTTTCCTGTGTTTGAAGACCGTAATTGACCATTATATGTCTGTTCATTGTATTGTTTTGTTTGAGTTCATACTGCAAAATTGAAATCATCTCTTTTGTTTTAAAGTTTAGTTCTTAGGCGTCTTTCATTCTCAATTTCCAGATGTAAGTCAAGACAGGAAACACTTACAGTTAAATGTTTATGTGGTATCCTTCAATTCAAGGTCAATGTGATAGTTGCCGCCAAACTTTAAATAATTCAGTGAGAGATTAAAATCTATATATAGCGGGACATGAAGTTAAAAGATAACGTAAGTTTATTTTCATTCTTCTTGCGAAACTCGTGTTTGAAGCCTGACAGGAAAAGGAGCCCATTTTGATCCCTCTAGAACGCGTTTAGGTCTCTTGTTCTAACGTAGCAAGAAGCAAGTCATACATATAAATTGGGAACTTGCGCAGGTACAATAAGTAGGTTTAAACTGCAAAGACGTCAAGACTAAGATCGTTCAATCCCATGCATGTTTGTTGCTGGGATCGTTTAGTCGCAAAAGGTGTAGTAAACATGTATATAGAAGAGCTGATTGATACATACAGGTAATTCAACGAGGTATTTTATAATTGACTGATTTACGAAGAAGGATATTTACCCAAATCATTTGAGTGAAAAGGAGAGTTTAAGAAAGCTCGTTTCTCTGTTTCAGTCATTGTTTACCAAAGTCAACCGGTCTGAACAGTGTGATAGGCGGCAATATACGAGATAATAGCTCTAAATTTGTAAAGGTTAGGCTGTTGCAGGATTTCTAAACATAATTTGTACAAAAAACTTAAGTTTCGAACGGGATAGCGAGTTTAGATTCCTTACAATGATGGAAATAACACTTAATAAATTTCGCGCTTCCGATGCGCTTTCCTGGATTACCTTCATCAGGAACGCTTGATACGGTGATTTTTGTCCGACATTTGCTTTTTGTCCGGTTTGGCTTTTTGTCCGATTATTTTGCTTTTTGTCCGAAACTTTTGCTTTTTGTCCGTTGCTTTCAGTCCGTTTTGCTATTTGTCCGAGAATTTTGCTTTTGGTCCGACACTTTTGCTTTTTGTCCGATGCTTTAGGTCCGTTTTGCTTTTTTGTCCGATAATTTTGCTTTTGGTCCGACTCTTTTGCTTTTTGTCCGTTGCTTTCGGTCCGTTTTGCTTTTTTTCGATGATTTGCTTTATGTCCGATTTAGAAATGTGTTTAGGTGATATAGTGTTAGAACCATCGATCTTCTACAGCAAAACTGGCAACCCTAGTAAACACTAATTATAGTCGAGCAGATCAGCATGAACTTACAACCTCAGTATTGACTCTATAGTGATTACTAAAGATGGCATCTTCAATCACTCGGCCACCAAGGCCTCAAACAAAATTTGTGAAGCGTTACACCAATGTTCAAGTAAGGGGGAGGGTTTGGTGCCAAAAACATGTTTAACCCCGACGCATATTCTATATGCCTGTCAAAAGTTAGGATCCTGCAATTCAACAATTCAACAATTCAACAGTTGTTGTTTGTCTCTCTATCAAACTCGTTTTGAATTGTGTTACATTTTTGGCCTTTTATACGTACAACAACCTAGCCATGGATGCTTAGTACGTCAACGCCATTTGGTCTCTTGTGGAAATTTGTCACATTGATATGATTATATACACCTAAAGGCATGTTCTTACAAAGTTTCATGCTTGTATCACCATTTGCATGATTTTTGTGGTAAGCTGCTCATCTATTAGTATATAATCAGATTATTACATGGCATTTTTCTGAAAGCTCGAGGGCTGATATTGAGCGAGGGCTGATAATACATCCGATATGAAAATGACATGTTATGATCTTTTTATCATATACTTATAGAAAATAATGGTATAATTGTACCCCATGATAAAATTTATTTGTACATATATTTATTCATTAAATTTGAAGAATTGCCTTAGCCGTGTGATATGACTTTTGTTATCAACTGCTTCCGGTTTATATCAACTGCTTCCGTTTCATATTAACTGCTTCCGGTTATTATCGCATGCTTTTCTGTAACGTTATCGCATGACAGTTGGACGTCATTCGGCAAATTCCGGAAAATGTACCTAAATGGTACGGTTTTTTTTTAGTAAAACATAACAAAGTTGGAGAAAAAGAAAATATTAATAATCAGGAAAATATATTATTAAAAAATACAAAACAAATATTACAACAAATGCATTGTTTCAAAGTTTTAAAAATAGTTTTGTCTGTATGTCTTCTGCTGAACTATATGATAAAAAGAACATAACATGTCGTATTTCATATCAGACCCCTTATCAGCCCATGGTCAAAATCAGCCCTCGAGCCTGTCGGCTCTCGGGCTGATAACATGACCTAAGGCTGATAAGGGGTC
Organism: Mytilus californianus; assembly: GCF_021869535.1. Taxonomy (NCBI): domain Eukaryota; kingdom Metazoa; phylum Mollusca; class Bivalvia; order Mytilida; family Mytilidae; genus Mytilus; species Mytilus californianus. Next base: position 48,233,577 of record NW_026262679.1, on the reverse strand, counting down.
TGATATGAAAAAGGCCATGTTATAATCTATATCTATCATATGCTTCAACAATAGAGAAAAATAACAATTTAATATATTGATCCTTTTAAGTGGTTCTCAAGTAGAAGTCCAAAAAGTGAAAAGTTTACGGACGACGGATGCCAAATGTAATACATCTGATATGAAATCTTTCTATCATATGCCTCAACAGAGGAGAAAAACAACATTATCTTATGGTTGTGGCCTGTTGTCTATTTCTTACATGAAGAGATATAATTTCTCTTATCACATTACACGGAGTGTGATACGAAAACTGCGTTAATTTGATTGGCTTATTCAGCATCACGAGAGGATAATATGACATTTCCATTTATTCAGCTATTTGTTAGGTCACTGATGTCTTTCAAAGGTTACGACGATGTACATTTCGTCCATGGCAACGGACACATGCGATTTCTTCAATGATACACAAAACACTCACACTTTTCACCTGAAAATCTTCTTTTTGTCATATTTCATTACATTCTGAAGCGTACTAAAAGTTTTAAAATGTCATGCCAATTTTGACGTTGGAACAGGACGTATGAAGTCATACTGATATGTGCAAAAGACTAGATCAAGGATTCGCGGAATTATTAATTTAACACAATGAGAGTGTTGACCATAAGAGAAATAGGTAACAATATTATATTGAAATCAAATAACTCGACTAGATATGAAGCGATATCAAATTTTCACTTGTTATGAAACTTATAAGTATAATATATTTTTATATTAACGATAAAAAAAAATCATCAAAACATAAAAAACAATGTTTGGAAAAGTCAACATTTGTAATGTAACTTGCTAAATTATGTTGGAAACTTTGAAAAATGCCTTTATCGTATCATTTGTTTTGCATTTTACATAATATTTTTTTCCTAATATTTGTTCTGTACCTTACTATGTTATGTTTTTCACTAAAAACGTACCATTGAGGTGTATTTTCCGGAAATTGCCGAGTAACGTCGGAGTCAGTGCCATGCGATAACGTTACGGAAAGGCATGCCATAATAGCAAGAAGCAGTTGATAATTTTTTTCATATCAGCCCGCTAAGCACCATTTCGGAAAAAATGGAATTCACGTAAATTTAATGCTATTATCATACTGTAAAAATTATAAGTTATGTACTCTAAGTATCTGATAAACAAAGTTATCAAAGGTTTGTTTTGAGGCAATTATCCTACATCTGTACGTATTTTTTGCAAATAGAGTTTGAAATCGTTATTTTCGTTTAATAAATATCCAAAAATGCATTGAACAATGCCATTCATAAGTTATTGTCCTTAAGTTGAGGCAGCAATACGGGTGTTCGGCCTAGTAGTTTTTCCCTTTAGCCAGGGTTGCTTTTTTTTAGCTCACCTGGACCTATGGGCGAAGTGAGCTTTTCTCATCACTTGGCGTCCGTCGTCGTCGTCCGTTAACTTTTACAAATATCTTCTCCTCTGAAACTACTGGGCCAAATTTAACCAAACTTGGCCACAATCATTATTGGGGTATCTAGTTTATAAAACGTGTCCGACGTGCCCGCTTACCAACCAACATGGCCGCCATGGCTAAAAATAGAACATAGGGGTCAAATGCAGTTATTGGCTTACTTGTATCGCTGGAACTAAAGCATTTAAAGTAAATCTGACATGGCGTAAAAATGTTCATCAGGTTTAGATCTATCTGCCCTGAAATTTTTAGACGAAACAGACAACCCGTTGTTGGTTTGCTGTCCCTGAATTGGTAATTTTAAGAAAATTTTGCAGATTTTGGTTATTATCTTCAATTATATTATAGATAGAGATAAACTGTAAACAGCAATAATGTACAAATAAGTAAGAACTACAAATAAGTCAACATGACCAAAATGGTCAATTGACCCCTTAAGGAGTTATTTCCCTATATAGTCAATTTTTTTTAATATTTTTTTGTAAATTTCCGTAATCTTTTACAAAAATCTTCTCCTCTGAAACTACTGAGACAATTTAATCAAACTTGGCCACAATCATCATTAGGGTATTTAGTTTTAAAAATGTGTCCGATGACCCCGCCTACATTTTTTGTTTTTGTACCAACCAACATGACAGACATGGCTAAAAATAGAACATAGGGGTAAAATGCAAGTTTTGTCTATTATTTTTTGAATCGTTATAAATAGAGAAAATCCTAGAGGAGCAAAAATGTTCAGAATAAGGAGTCTACCAATTGTTCCTTAAGTCCAAACAGTATACAAATATTATAGGAGTTATTGCCTATAAATGACAAATTTTACTCTTTTTTTTTCATTTTTGCCTATTATCATAAAAACTATGATATTAAGAGAGAAACATTTTTTTCCCGTTATGCCTCATATGATTTAAATTATAATAGATATATAAACACTTTAAATCACAAAAATGATCAGCAAGGCAGGATCTATTAAAAAGTCAAAGTTTGCCGATAAAGTTAGTAGACTGTCACTCTTCATAGGAGTGATTGCCCTTAAATGAGGATTTTTTTTACCCTATTTTGTGTTTTGAGCAAAAACTAAAGAAGATAGAGAGAAACTAAACAGACTAAAAGATCAGAAATACAAGATCAACAAAATAGAGATTTTTGTCAAGAAGTCTATTCTCGTCTACAATGTTGGAGAGTGTCCTTTGTTTGATATGCACATAGACCAAGGTGAGCGCCACATGCTCTTTAGAGCCTCTAGTTATGAATTTTAACATGTTTTATTTTAAAAAGTTTTAAGTTGCTATTGAAAGTGTTTAATATGATGTCTAAAAATAATAATTTTGTACGAAATTTATTTTATAGAGATTTTTGTAGAGGTATCAGATTTTTTAAACCCCTTATTATAAGAAGATAAGAGATCTAGAGGGAAACTCAAAATTTTACTAACTTGTAGATGACACCTACCGGTATGCAAAAAGGAATCGAATCTAATACAAGTAAAAACTTAGAATATTGTGCAAGTTAAAACATGTAAGCTCACCAAATTAATGTTTTTTTGTATGCAGCTTTACGCGAAGGATAATACCGTTAGGTTTTATTGAATAAATTTAGTAACTAAAACATTAATCTGGTCATTGAAATAAGATCCAAATGGTTCTCCTTGTTAACGAGGGTAGTCGTGAAAGTACTGATTACTTGTACAAAGTATTCAAAATTTTGTAACATTTAAAATAATGAGCGGGATTTGTATGTCAAGTACACATGTTAATGTCATATAATTTTCATTATTCTTTTCTTACCAATTTGACTATACGTTTTGACTTTTAATGCAATAAATTTCTGAAAGTGGTACACGAGACACTTTTCTAAATGTATTTACTCTGTTTTTACACACCAAGAAGATGTATTTTTTCTTTTAACTTTTTCAGAATTTTCAATTTCTTATCATGTTTTGTATTTTGATGTATACATGCAAATACCGTATAACGGAGAGTTTTACTTATAATTTACTAAAAAAAAAAACAGAAGACATCACACTGTCCCGCAAAGCAAATGGATTGAATTTAAGGATGTGGTATATTTGCGTATGAGATGACTATCCAGTAAAGGCAAATGTTAAAAATTGTGATCATTACAAACCGATTATCGCTCGGCTTTTAGTAGTGAGTAAACCCCGTACCGCATAAAAAGTTCGTTTCAGCCCTGGGTCGACAAATATTAAACGATAATGGCATTTTCTAAATTTGCAACAATGATATCGTTAGTTTGTGCATGCAAATCTTTAATTACAATAATTGGATATTCACATTTTCAAAGTTCCTTTTTTGAAAGGCCACAACTACGGCAAAATTCCCTTAACTGAAACGAATTTCAAATACCATCAGTAACTTAAACAACTCCATCAATTGATTCAGGCCTTGATAAAAAAAAATGGAAAAATTATATTTCAAAACAGTTCTTTATTTTGAGTCCTTTAACTTTGGCAAAAAAACGCTCAATCTGAACAAAATTCAACGATGCTTTCATCTTCTAATGATAAAACCATATCAAGCTAATAGATAAACAGGGACAAATGAGAAAACTAAGGTTATAAGCAGAAATTTTCAAATTGGCGTCATTTTCGGCAAAAAGGTCATGAAAGTAAATCAGTCAAATCAAAACCTTGACCGATAAATAATAATATCCGAAAAAGACCATACCTCTAAAACTAATAAAATATAAACATTAGGTCAAGGTAAAATAAACGCTACAGGTCAGACATTTGTACCACTTGGAATCTTTTTGTTTTTTGTGCATAAATCATGCCGTTGATTTTCTCGTTATGAATAGTCTATGAGGTGTAGATATTTGCTCCGCGTTGAAGGCCGTATGGTGTCATGTAGTTGCTAGCAAAATCGACATTTGGACTCTTGAGAGTTGTCTCATTGGCATTCTTAACAATTATTCTTAGTTTTACATTTTGACTATATCAATTGAATCGAGCGTCACTGGTGAGGCTTTTGTATGGAAAACGCGAGTTTGGAGAATACAGTTATTAGGCTGTATGATATATATCTTTTATAAATGTTTTTATTATCTGGGAAACAGACTTAACACCGAATCTTAAAATTGACCAATGAACTATGAAACGGAGCTCAAAGTCGGATTGACACTTTTTGTCGAAAATGTCAATTAAATCTAGCCTATGTCTTTCTGAGAAACCAACGTTAATGAGAACTGATCGAAGAATGACGGAAGATCCGACATCTGCATATTACAGTCATCCAATACAACCAACATTGTCCACCCATTGTATTTAGTATCCGATACGAACCTCCAAACTTATTAAGAAAAAAAAAACAACATAAAAAATGAAGTAAATTTCAGACGAACCATTTGTGACTAGCATGTACGCCATACAACCATTTCACAAGTAAAAATAAGCATTGACTAATAAAACATGAAAATGAGGTCAAGGTTAGATGAACCCCGTTCAATATTCGAGTAGAAATAACAAGCATTGCATACGCTAATTGTAGGTGACACATTGCTGAAAAAGTATCCGAATTAAAAAAAAAACGAACCATGAAAACATAACATTGACTAATGAACCACAGTGCGTTGAAACCCACCGGTCGGACATGTACGCCCTACAATCAGCCTATACACGAACGAAACCACGAAAATGAAATCAAGCACAAAGGAAAATTCAAACATAACACTACAAACCAGTAAAAGTCTGAAATGGCCTATATCTGTACTCGACTGTACTGATTTTTACTCGACCAGTCTGAATTGGTCTGAAAGTTACTTGATAATACTCGACAGTAGTCTGAACCATACTTAACAGTCTGAACTTGTACTCGACCCTTACTCGACCAGTACTTAACCATTTTATACGCGTCTGAACCATGCTCGACCTAGTCTGAACCATGCTCGACCTAGTCTGGACCATACTCGACCTAGTCTGAACCATACTCGACCAAGTCTTAACCAACCTAGACCTATTTTTTGTATCTATCTATTGTATTTCATCAATTTAGGAACTGTTTTTAACAACAGCTATTTCCCCTGGCTAGAAATTTGAACAACAATTTGAAATTAAAAATGTATTCAATATAGCATTGAAACCAAAATTTCACAATAAACATAATATAACTTCATCACCATATTCATCAACATTTATATACATACATATATATCACCTTTAAAATAAAAATAAAACAAGCTGATCAAATAATCTCAAAACTGAATTGTGACTAATATTTTCAATGTTATTCAAAATTTTTTGAATGTTTCAGATATATTTTATGGTTACTGGACAATTTTCACCATTAACTTAAGCCTCGTATATTATTCGAATGTAGGACAGAAAGTCACAGGACAAAAAGTCACAGACAAAAAGTCACGGACAAAAAGTCACAGGACAAAAAGTCACAATTCAGTTTTGAGATTATAAATTTAAAAAATCTAATTTTTTTTTTCTTGAACTATTATATATGAAGCAACTTTGTAATTAAAATTAATTCAATATATATCAATAATGATCAAATAATTGTTAAGAAAACAAAATGTCAAAGTGGCTTGGTACTTAAATGGCTTCATTGTGCCAAGAAATATATCCTTTGCATGATTAAAATTTAATAAATTTTCATTTATCAAGGCTTATGAACAATTTCCTAAACTTAAAAATGAATATATGTAATAAAAAATAAATATTTCAAGATCTTTCTTTTATATATTCAAACAATTGTCAACAAATTATTTGTGACTTTTTGTCCTGTGACTTTTTGTCCTATCAAATTTGTGACTTTATGTCCTGTGACTTTTTGTCCTGTGACTTTCTGTCCGTTTACCTATTCTTATGGTGTCAGTTGAGTTTAGTTAATAATGCAGTGAACATTTTTTTTTATCAAAATATAAAGCAACTTAATAAATTTAAATCAAAGTACTGAAGTACTGAACATCGGATGACCGCAGGTTCTTGTGGATGGTCAAAAGCACATGTCACAGAAACAGATCACATCTCTATACCTGAAACTGAGGTTAATTTACAGAGATTTTTTTTTATTATACAAGTTCGTGCTTGGATGATGAATAAATGACAGGAAATTCAACCTCACCGTAATAACTATTATATTGTAGTGATACAAATCAGTATACCTTAGACTATTATACTAATATAATAATAGTTCCAGAGAATACACTGGTTTGTTGTTATATATTATATTAATATTACGGTTGCATGTATATATAATTTTCATCTATTTGTATATCATACTATTCTACTATTATTATAGTGTAATGCAAGTGCATGGTGGACACTCTTCTGTAAAAAAAATGTCAAAGTCTTAAAGGCTGTAAAAGCAATTGCTGCCATGTTAATGTTTTGTGGACTTTTATTTTTCATCCGTATATATAAGAATTAAACCTGACAGGACAGGAGTGTTGACTAGTGAGAAGCAAGACGGTTTTAACTTTATATCAATATAAGACTTTAGCAGGAAATCATTTTAAATATGTTTTATATTTTACAAGGAGACAACAAGTTTACCAGGCTAAAGTTGGGGTTAATTATACATGTGCTGAAACATATAACTAAAAAAAAAATCATTATGGATTATCCCCTGGTAGTGTTTGTAACTGGGCAATAATTTCCTTTATTGATTTAATTTTAACCATTTTCATAATTAATTTAAATTAACCATTCAGTTAAAACATTTCAACTTTCCAGACGCAAATGTTGAAAAACGGGACAGAAATAAAATATCTTACAAGACATAAACATGTAAAAAATAAATATATATTTCAGCTTACTAAAAATATTTTCATAATGTTACTTTGACATCATTTCTTAAAACTAAGTCCCAAACATAATTGCTCAGTTGACATGTGTCATCCTCATGCGATACGAGATAACTATAATTCTGATGCAATCCCGAAAAGGGGGGTCATCACAAACAAACATGACATTAAATTGTCATTATACGAACTAGAACAAACAGCTCTATGTTGCTTTGATATTTATCAATTTTCAGGAAACATGTGAAATAAATTTCAGGTCTATTTCATTATAGTGCCTAACAAGATTGTGTGAGGTAGACGAAATTGACCTTAAAACGATCGTATTGTCTTTTGATGTCCAAAAATAGGCAGATCGGACATATAAGGACTTTATCTAATGACTACATAAATTTGGGATTTATTATTATTATAATATTCTAATGAAACTGAAAATTGTATTTTTTTTTAGGATAAACAACAATTTTACCTGGCGTAGCCGTTCATAAATGTTTTTCTGCATTTATCTTCGAAAAATGGCGTATTTAATGGAATAGAACGTTAATACAGTAAACTTTCTCTTTTTTCTCCGCAATAGGCTATCAAAAATAATTTATCTAATGTGTATGTGGAAAATTATGTGAAAAGATAAAAAGTGGCAATTGTTACCTTTCATACCTTAAGTTTCGTTCATCTGATTCTGACCAATGCTTATATACTAAATATCTATTTATATGCCGCTATTATTGTTGTTGTTACCAATTATGTAAATCAATTGTATCTGATTTTATGCCCTTTATGGGCCCTGTAATTTGGGAAATAAAAAAAAATCTATTCATTGATAAAACGTAATATGGACTGGTCCAGTGTCCAGTTTGCAGGTCATTTAATTTTCTGTACACATTCATGCACGCTCTGATTTAATCAATATACTCGTACGAAAAAGCATGAACAGTTTGAAGGTAATCTAATAATAACTTAATCCAATCAAATTGCATAAGATTCAATAACAATGTCAAGTCCACATCATAATGAGTAATAGAGGTAAACTGGGTAGGGAGAAAATAACAGATATTTCAAGTTAATATTTATGCAATAACGAATTAAAATTTGTCAACCAAAAGTTTTGCTACAATTTCAAAAACATGTCGTTCTGTATGGGTATAGTTTTCGGATCTTTCATTAGCGTATTTAAGGCTATAAAAAGTTTGGGCTTCAAAAGTTCACACAATTATTGACTTTATACAGAAAATTCGTCCTTGTGAAACATTTAATAGTTCACAAATAATACGCGATTTTAAAGTAAAATTATTTCTTAAAACACTGCAAAAAATTTCATTCATATTGATAAAGTGGTATCGTCATAAAGTGCGTTGAAATGAACAGTGGTATAGCAAACATCGAATTCCCTCACAAAATGTTATCACACACTACAGTAAGGGGAGTCAGTTAAGTTTGTCTATTTTTAGATACTATACAGGTAATCTTTTGACCTACGTATACAACCTGTGTGACCTGTGTAGTGATTTTGATTTTACGATAAATTCATGAATGAACGATAATTTTATGAATGAACATGAGCACCTGACCTCTTTCTTAAACACCTATTAAACATATAAAACCGTATTTAATAAGGAGATAATTCAGTCAAATTTTCAGTACTAAATCAACAACTGAAATGATTCCATTTTTTGATGAAACATCGTACGAACGGAGAACGGAATCGCAGGTATAAAAATGCACTTTTTTCCCTTGTAATGACCGCGGATCTATAATTTTTATAGATCGGTTGAAATCCCAAAACTAATTTGCATAATGGAAATTTAGGCGATAGCAATACATCGGAGTGACCTCAAGGTCATCCTCTGTAAAAATGACACCTTTGTTTTGTTAAACCAAGAATTTAATATAATCATGATAATAGAACTTCCATAGTAATCCTGTGATAAACTTTTAAAAAAGGAAATGTGTTCCAAAGTTACAGTAAAAAAAATATTTCAATTAAATTTAAATAATTTTTGTCAAAATTAAAGACATGGCATACAAGAAGCACTTTAATAAGGTTTAATTACCTCAGTACATGTGTGTTTTACAGGTAAAAAGAAAGCCTTATTTTTCTTAAACTCGTGTATTACTTATCTAGTGAATTCAAAAGGCCTTGCGATTTAAGTTTCACAGGATGTTGCAATTTTGAATTAATGTTATTTAGATTTTAATACTCTCTGACCAGGTGTGATCTTTTTCATGAGTTTGCCCCAAGCAGGAGGTATTACTTTATACTTCACCACTAATCAGAAGAACAATTTTTTTTATTTTCTTTAATTTTTATCCCTTTTTGATATATATTGTATATAATATATCCCAAATTATAATAATAGATATATTTCTAAAATAAGGTTAAACAATTTCAGTGATTTTGTTGGCTGTTGTTACCTCATTAAAAAGATAATTATATAACTATTGTACATTTTTTGTATGTAACCATGAAACCTATGTAGTTTTTATTTAGGAATTTAGGAAAATTAATTTAAAAAAAAACACATGCCAAACAAGAAGCACCTTAATAAGGTTTAATTACCCTCAGTATAGGTGTGGTTTTTATGTAAAAGAAAATCTTTTTTTAACAAAACTCTAAAACTTTAAAATTAATATAATTAAATTATTATATAAGATAATTTGATTTAACTATCTCTATTCGATAAATCTGAGAATCATGTAAGAATGTAAAAATCTGTGTTTTTATAATATATCTTTATTTTATTGTGGCTGTTGTCATGTCAGTTAAAAAGAAATTTATTTTAACAGTTAGAATTTAGAAAAAGTAGAGGTTATTTGGTCAAGTTTGCTTCAGACTGGTCGAGTATTGTTCAGACCTTTGGTCGAGTATGGTTTAGACTGAAAAAAATAGGTCGAGTACAGGTCGAGAATGGGTTAAGACTGTTTCAGACTGGTCGAGTAATAGTTCAGACTATTTTCAATGGCAAAGATAAGGGTCAAGTACAAATCAGTACAGTCGAGTATGGTTAAGACTGGGGTCGAGTAATGTCGAGTAAAATTCAGACCAATTCAGACTGGTCGAGTAAAAATCAGTACAGTCGAGTACAGATATAGGCCATTTCAGACTTTTACTGGTTTGTAGTGTAAGGCATTAGTATATACAAAATTTGAATCATTCAGATCTTCTCTCAATATGATTTAAAAATAAACTGTTTACTGACATATTAGTATAAAATTCAGAAAAAAGAAGCTGATGGACAGCAACATTGCTTATTAATTCAGTCGCTGGAATATGACCTATGTGCAAGGCCTGAAAATGGTCGACAAAGTAACATTATAGAAAATATCCTTGTTTATTGTAAGTAGTTCCTATCAATCTCACTTAAGCAGAAAACTTAACATCGAAAATTGCGAATTAATTCAAAGTCACCGTGTTATGCCGACCTAGGGACAGGGCCACAAAATAGTCGTCAAACTGATATGTACTGATATTAATGTAACTTTATAGAAAATACCGAAACTTCACATTAAAAATTGCTTATCAATTAAAAGTGGCTAGACTATGACCCAGGAGGCAAGGCTTCAAAATAGTCGTCAAACTGATATGTACAGATAGTAATGCAACTTTATATTAAATAACAATGATCTATCACAAGTAGATCATATCAAACTAATTTAAGCAGAAAACTTAACAATTGTCGTCGTCGGAAAAGCAACTCCTAAGTCTAACTTTCAGCTACTTTCTTCGCCGGCGAGACAAAAACCATATCGAAAGATAGTGACGCCGTATTTGCATTCCCATGTTCAGCATTCTGTGGCTTTCTTCTCAGGCGATTTTATTTTCCAATATTAAGATATATTGAGCGTACGGTTAATTAAAGCATGCTTGGCTTTACCAGCGGTAAATTCAGAACATATTGATCAGACTAGTAAAAAATCAGATACTCCATGTACCACTCATTTATAGAGAGGAATAAGGTTTGTATTTATTTCAAATGTGTAATTGAGTTTCGAAGTTCAGATGGAACCTACAAAAATATGCACATTTTAAAATGGACAAAAAGCAGAATCATCTGACAAACAGCAAATCGGACAAAAAGCAAAAGTGTCGGACAAAAAGCAACGGACAAAAAGCAAAAATTTTGGACAAAAAGCAAAACGGACCGAAAGCAACGGACAAAAAGCAAAAGTTTCGGACAAAAAGCAAAATTATCGGACAAAAGCAAAAACGGACAAAAAGCAAATCCCGGACCGAAATCACCGTATCAAACGCTCAAACGCCATGGATGTAAAAATATGTAGAAAAGTTAAAAGCTATATTGTATATGAACAAAAAGGACCCTTTATAGAACAGCTAAATTCAACTACGGTCAACATTGCTTGAGTTGAATGTGATAAATGCCCAAAAGAACTTCTGAATAAATGTAGAAGGTCATTCATATACTGTAAGTTCAGAAATTATTATTGCGAGGTGTTTATTAATGCGAATATTGCGACTGAATGAGTATCATCGCAATATTAAAGACTCGCATTTTGATATCTGATACATATAAATGTATGTAAATTTTCCTGAAATCGAATATACTTAATATACAACATAAAGAGCATGTGAGAGAATTACCAAAGCTGCGTTTACGAAGAAGAGTAAAGTTGAAAATATTCTTCACATTCTCCGAGCTAAAGGAGGCACCAAATGGGATACCTGTACCATACTTTTTGTTTTTGCAACCATATGATATCGCAATTTCCAATTCCTGAATGTTGTAATCTTCGGTTTTGTTACTGAGAAGTGTTGCAAGCTGAGGATTGTTAGTAATGTATATATATTTTTTTAGAATACAAAGTAGTATAGAAAAAGAATAAATGATCAAACTTATTAAAATGTTGATGAAACTATTATTTGGATTGTTGTGAATGTCTGGTCTATGGTAAATGGAGACATTTGTTTTTGTTTACCAATCCAAAGGATTTTATCTGTGTTTGCTGATTGCTCTATACCTTTTTACCTTTATTCTTCATGACATAGTCTTTACTTGTGTATCTCAGATTTTCGGTTTCTGCTGAACCCCCATTTATATATATCAAATAAAGAGCAGAATAAAAACATAATGAAAGTTCATTCTATTATTTTAACAGATCTATAAAGTGGATTGTACAAGCAGTAAAAATACACCACTGAAATAGAATGTTCGCTCGGTAATATGTTATGATGTATATATTGTCATTAACTGGTTAACATAACCACAGAGAATAAAAATCATTTGTATACTACCTTCAGATTGAATGACGAAATGTACGATCATACGTGCTGATCTTTAATAGTAATAATAAACTTTCAATGCTATTTTAACTCGCGGTGTATTTGTTTTGTTGTAATTACACATTAGGTAATGAAATATTGTTATGATCTAATTAAAAAAAAAACCTTTTTATTCAAAAGTACAAATGTGTAAGTAATTATTTAGAGCAGTGAAATTGACAAATAATTTATACAAATCATGCCAGGAAAAATTAATTATAAGTCTTCGATATCTATAAAGGAAATTAACGTTGCTTTATTTTTGGTAATACTTGTCTGGGTCAATAATGTTATCTCTTTTTTGCTACATTTTAGTTGTACCATTACGTTTTACCACGCAATAAGCTATGATTGTGCTGATGTGATCAACATTAAATAATTTTATTTATGGCTTTTAGGGTCTCTCATTGGCCTATATCGTAAAATTGTAATTGTTTGTACATACTGGACCTAAAATGAGTTTTATGTCTGCACTGCGGTACTACATAACTAATGACAGAACGCGGAACCAATATCGATGTTTATTTATGACATGCAATGTACTTTATGACTATATATAACATCAAATTTTGATTGCGCGCTGACGCATGTTGTCACTTTTAAAAGTATTCCATACGTACCCTAAAGGTACCATTGACCCAGTGTTTATTAATTTGTTACACACAATGTGATACAGTGCTTTTTGCCCGCAATTTGTTTTTTGTCCGACGTTTGTTTTTTGTCCGGTCATGGCTTATTTGAATGTATATTTTCATTTCGGTTATTAAAATGTATTATACGATGTTGGCTGTTCTGTTAAGGTCATACATGTATTTGTTTTGCTACTCTTGAAAGTTGTATTCATTAGGTTTTTAATACTTCGGTCTCAAAGCTATCTGATGATGTTTCCGGATCTTATTAATTATTCAATTGTATTTTAAATATGTTAATGCCAAATTGTGTATATTATTTAACTTGAATCTAATTGATAAAATATGTTTACACTAAAGCTATTTCATGAGCAAGTGTCGTGCGCATATAAATCGGCATCACACGTTGTTTCTTAATGAAAGAAAACTTAAAATACTTCACCTATCGACAATAAAATGATACCTTTATGCACTGTACAGATAAGAAATAAACCTATAGTCATGCAGGGGTCTTTAATCCGCTTCCTTTGTACTCTATTTGATAGTTGTCTCGTTGGCAATCTTACCACATCTCCTTATGTTATAAATAGTTCAATTTAATTCTGTATTGTCATATAAGTAAAACATGATACTTGTGACAAATATAGCAACATCATGAAAATTATTTGAAAAGTACTATATTCTAAAATGTAGTTCAATACGCAAATAGTATTAAAAAATACGGCCAATAAGATAAAAAAAAAAGAGCTCGATTGTGACCAAAGAGCGTACGAAGTAGCGGGCAGTATGTGACTGCGTGGGTTTATTCCTTGAATGCCTACATCCTTCGATCTGCCGACAAAATACAGGTGTACTTATTTTATTTTACAACGGTATTGTCTTGTGTAGTCAGAAAGACAATCGGAAATGATTTACAAATACATTCTTCTATGTAAAAAAAATGTGCAACGCGGGGTACATTGGAACTGTTAAGGCCATTGTATTTGGTTTGATACTCTTAAATATTTATTCATGTGATTATTAATACTTTCGGTCTCAAAGCTATCCGATGATAGTTATTTCATGTTCACGTGTCGTGCGCATATAAATCAGTATCGCCATGTTTTTTTTATTAGTAAAAGCAAGCTTAAAATACTTCACCTATCGATAATAAAATGATACCTTTATTGATAAAAAAAATATAAACCTATCATAGTCACACAAGGGTCTTTAATCCTCTTTATTTGAAATGTGTTAGATAGCTGTCTCATTGACAATCTTACCACATCTCCTTATTTTATAAATAATTTAATTTAATTCTTAAAAGTTTATTGTCCTATAAGTAAAATATGATACTTGTTACAAATATAGCAACATCATGAAAAATATATGGAAAGTACGATGTTCTAAAATGCAGTTCAATATACGCAAATAGTATTAAAACATTGCGGTCATTAGAAAAAACAACGCTACTGCAAACACTTGCATATTCAACATACTGACTTTGATGGTGACATAAGAAACCTCGAAATATCGTGTAGGATGGGACTGCGTGTTTACATACCTTGCATCACTTTCAGAAGGGTTTTAATACATGTCAATATAATCATATATTCAGGTAACGGCTTCTTTTAAAAAGTAAAATAACAAAAACAAAATAACTCCAAGGAAAATTTAAAACGGAAAGTCCCTTACCAAATGGTAAATTCAAAAGCTCAAACACGTCAAACGAATGGTAAACAACTGTCATATACCTGACTTGGTATACAGGCATTTCCTTGTGTAGAAAACGGTGGATCAAGCCTGGTTTTACATCTAGCTAAACCTCTCACTTGTATGACAGTCGCTTAGAATTCCATGCTATTGACAACCATGTGTGAGCAAAACAAACAGACATAATAGGTAAAAATTTCAAAAATTAGGGTACAGCAGTCAACATTATTTTATAATCTTAATCACTATTTAAAACAAACAACTATGTCAACAAAGAATAACAAAATGGCATATAGACACTCTATAGATAAAGCACATAAGCAAAAATGAAAGACAAGAATACAATAAATGACCATAGTACAATAACACAATGGCGAGATGTATAGATACCGAGCCACGCCAAAAGAATATTACCAAAAATGGACTAAACAATAAAGGTTAAAAATATACAAAGACAAATAAAAAGAACATTATAATACGTAATTAAGATGATGGAAAACGTTAGTACCTAGAATCTATATCATCATGTATTATTTGTGAAGTTGATACGGAATATTTATCAACAAGGTCTTGCTATCTTCCGATGAAAATATTAGAAAAAGGACGAGACGTTCTTTGACATAACCCTGGTTCATCAACTTTCTGCTCAGACACTGGTGACGTTTTGTAAAGTCTGAGTAGCAGCTGCAAGCTCTTGAATACCGAATGAGTTGGTAAATCTATATCCCATATGCAGGTGAAGTTGGTATATTGCTGCTAAGGTGGGGGAAATTTATAATTTCAAAATTAAAATCGTCTCGTTTATCATAGATTCTGGTACTGAGATGACCGCTTATGAAAAATTGAACGGAACTTTGTGAAGCTTAGGTATCCAATACAAACAAGGTATTAAGTCCTCAGATTTGCTGTTCAATGAAATGTTCATTGAAGCCATGAAGGACTTATGATTCGTGAAAATCTCATCCTTGTCAAATGCACTGTACTGATAAAAAAAATAAACCTATAGTCATATAGGGGTCTTTAATCCTCTTCATTTGAAATCTGTTGGATAGTTGTCTCCTTGGCTTTGATCTTACCACTTCTCCTTATTTTAGAAATAGTTTAATTTAATTCTTAAAAAAGTGTATTGTCATATAAGTAAAGCATGATACTTGTGACAAATATAGCAACATTATGAAAAATATATGGAAAGTACGATGTTCTAAAATGTAGATCAATATACGCAAATAGTATTAAAACATTACGGTCATTAGAAAAAAACATATTAAACATACTGACTTCGATGGTGACACAAGAGACCTCGAAATATCGGGAAAGATGTGATTGCATGTTTACATAACGTGCATCACTTTCAGAAGGGTTGGCATTATAAATAATGCTTAATCAGGTAACGACTGTCTTTAACTGAATGTATATATTTTCTCATTGTATAAGAAATCTGTAGACAAAGATACATAGATACTATGCCAATCAAATAGTGAAGGTTGATACATTGTAGATTCAACGATGAAAAATGCTCCCATAACAAACACTTAGTAAAACCATGCCATGAATTCATAGCATAAAACTCAAAGTTCGGTTGCACATTTTACAATGTTGACACAAAAAAAAATATGGAATATTTCCAAGAATTGAATTCTGCTTACAAATACATATTTTTTTATGATAACGATTTTGTCTTTTTTAATATTATCCTTTTTCCGTAACGTTTCTGCCTCTAAAGCAATTATTGGGGCAATGGTAAAACAATTGCAACTATTAAAACATTTTCTACCTGAACACGCATGAACACGCCTATTATAAAAGTTATTAAGAATTTAGAACAAAGGTGCACAAACATCATCTGCAGCATAGATTATAAACTAAATACCATTTCATCTAACCAATTAAAAGTTGAGTGCAATACCTTGTATTAAGAAGGTAAAAACACATGTAATTTCATGGTAACTAAGTGTAACATTAATCAATTCCATGTATTCCGTTTCAAAAAATGGCAAAATTTAAGAACTGCAATCATATTTGACATAAATGTTTGATATTTAATCAACTGTTAGATTGTTCTATTCTCAATAGTGTGAGTTTTATCAGTAAAGTATTTATAATGATTAAGAAAAGTGAGTTTTTCTATCATGCTACGATTTTTTAGTAATTTTGTGCAGATAATTTTATTTTATTTGGAATATTATAAGTTTGTTCTGATAAAGTTGTTTATGAAATGCTACAGCTTGTTTCGGAACTTGAGGGCTTGTTGGCATGTCAGCAAAAAAGTGTTAAGAGAATGAGATCTAGCTTTCAGTAGTACTAAGTAATGTGTATGATTGGGCTTCAAATGTTAAATAAAAACCCCTGGTTGTACTGCAATATACTGAAAGAAGGAATAATGAGTGGTCGAAATCGCCTTCGTTTTTCGGTGGAAGTAAAATTTCCACGCCTATTGTCTTGGTCAATTTATACTTTTCAAAACCTAAGTTCAACTAGTACTCACGCTGTTAAATATGAAAATAAGAAGATGTGGTATGATTGCGAATGAGACAACTCTCCGCAAGGACCAACTGACGTAGACGTTAGCATCTTAAATATACATTTTTATCGATAAGGTATATTGTGCATTTGAAGAAATATTAAATCTATTCATCATTTCACTTCCTGTTTGGTTCGAGTTCGTATTGCCTAAAACAATATATTTTGTTGTGTGTTCACTGTTCATACATAACTGTTTGTGTTGATTAGTGTAATCGTTTTGATTCTATTCATGGAGTTACCTCGTGTATTGTCCTTCTGATCCCCTATATGACGTACAATGTACATGTAGTTGGTCCTTTTTTTTTAACTGTTTTTAAAGCAGGGATGATTTTACTTTGAATAAAATTATCTAAAAATCATTTAAATGTATCTGTAAACAGTCAAGCCTTATCAGTAGTGTCATTTTTTACAACATCTTTACGGAGCACCTGAGATCCCCCCGGTTTTTGGTGAGTTCGTGTTTCTCAGAGTTGAGTTTTCTTTGTCGTGTTTTGTATACTGTTGTTTGTCTGTTGGTCTACACACTTTTTTTTGCTATGCATGGGGTTGTCAGTCTATTTTCGACTGATGAGTTTGAATGTCCCTTTGGTATTTTTCGTCTCTCTGTTACCGGTCCATCTATATTTGAAAGCAAAATGACCTTTAAAATATGAGGTTACAAAATATTTTATCTTTGGAATGTATTCAGTTAAAAATTTGGATAACAGATTCCAGAGTAGGCCTATATATATAAATTTGTAAGACAAGAAGCCAACAACCTGTACTAATGATGTGTGAGGTACGCACACAGGCAACTAATTAATTACGTTTTGTCATTGAACTATTCTTTTGTACAGATTACAAATCACTGCCTTAATCTTATCATATGAGCATAGAATTATGAACAGTAGCTTGGGGGAAAAATACCAGAAACTTGAAGAGTAGACAGGCAATGATAATGAAAGTGTGTATGATTACCGATTTATGCCATGTTATTTACTATTCTTATAGCTAAGCTTTAGTTGATTCATGAATGATGCACAGACCTTCGTACGTTAAATGAATTTCTCTATTTCCTTGCTGGTCTTAACATTTTCAAATGACTTTGTTCAATCATACAATTTGGATTTCAGCATAACGGCATGAAACAAACATTCGACAAAATTTATGGAGTGACAAAAAAAATATTGGCAGTTTCAAAAATAAATAGAACACACAAAATCACCTAAAGCTAACTTAGCCAACAGAACTAGGTTAGTTTAATACAATTACTTTCATATCAACAGTTTACAATTAAAATTGTTTATTTAAATATATCCACTATCAAATCATGTACATGTAGTACTGGCTATTTGTACACCAGTTCATGTGCACCCTTTAGAATACCTTAATTAATAATTATGATAATATTAAACTTTTGGTTAATCTCGTCAAACAACGTTGTCTCATTGGCATTCATACCTCATCTCCTTATTTTTATATTGTAATGTTTGTACATTTACAGATTTATCTAAAATTAGGGAAGAGAAACCTAAGGCTTTTTCACCAGTACATTGTTATTTTTGTTTAAATTATTGAAAACATTCACGAAGTTACAGCTTTTTCTAATGCGATTGAAATGAAAACTTAAGAAATAGATGATATCCCACTGAAACCAATGATATTAAGATTCTCTTTAAAACAGATTTTATTAAAAGGATTATTCAAAGACGTGCTTGGCACTGCTTGTATAAAAAATAAGTCAAAAATTTTAAATTCTAATATTTGTTCTTGGTGCATATTTTTTGATAACTGCACTTAGATGAGAAAAACAGCTGTCTTCCTCGTTGGTAAGCCATAAAATGCCACAAACTAACAACTTAATGCACTAGACGATTAGGAATATGATACCAACACCAAATACTATACTTCATCGATATCAAATTTTGAAAGATTAATTGATTGTTGTTTGCCTTACGTCCAGTGGCAAATATGTCATGCATGTTCAGAACAATACTTTGAAAGATAAACTACTGACTTTATTCCTGACTTCAAAAAGGCATCTAAAGTTTTGAACCTCACGACCCCCCCCCCACCCCCCCCCCTCTTTTCACTTTTTTCATTGAAGATCTAAAAAAAGAGACAGAAGATACCAAGGGGATATTAAAAACTCATAAGTTGAAGAAAATCTAACAACGCCATGGTAAAATCGAAAGACGACATACAGACAAAACACTACATACAAAACTTAAAACTTAGACACACGAACCTCACCAATAAACTGGGGATGATCTCGGGTTCCCGGTAGTGTAAGCAGATCCTGCACCACTAGTGGCACACGTCAGGTTTTTCATGATAAGTAAAAATTCGGTGGTTAGTCTCATCGGATGGTGTAGAAGATACAATGAACAAACAAGAGTACTCACGCTTTCTGTTTATGGTTGTATTTAACGTTGAAAATATGTAATATCAACGTCTTACTTTAGGTATCAAACTAACTTAGGAATATAACTGATGAATAGAAATAATGTGAATGTCAGATGAATCCTATCAAACGGGCATATACACCTTACAATCATCTGATAAACCGAATATAGTTATAGTATCTTGGTAACACACCTTCTGATTAATTATTAAGTCAGCGATTCCGAGACCACAAATTACACAAAACCTTTACTTAATTCTTTCAAAGGTACAAAGATTTGATTTGGAAGTTTGTCTGTCCCTATAGAAACCTTATATCAAATGGGATATCACATCCTAATTTTTACGGTGATCTTGTTTATGGAGCCCGTAAACTAAGATACGATCCAAATAAACTTTTTGCCACTTTCCATCAATAAACGTTATTCTTAAAGGTTATCAATTGAGCATTGTAGATCTTTCAATATTTTCTTTATAGGTACTAACATTTATATTTATCTAAATTAGTTTAATACATGTTTGTTTTTTATTTTGGTTTTAATCAATTTAAAGATTACTAGCTACATGTATGTGTTGTAACTAAAAAACGTATGGCCCTACATCCTGTCGATACAATGCACTTATATGTTTAAATTGCACAATGTTATGCTTTTCTCGGCCTGTTTATGGCGCCTATACACATCAATGTGTACTGATATTTTAGTTTGGGATAACATGATTTACTCATAAGCTGTAACGTCATTTGGAATTTTGGTAGATTGTTGTCTCATTTGCGGATTTAGGGGGGGGTGTGTGCACCGTCCCTCCCCCTTTATGGAGCTACATTTACGGTTAATCTAGAATTTGTACCTGTTCCACTCCAAACTTTATATTCAATATTTTTTTCCTATTTCATGCCCAGCGTGGACAAATTTTATAACTTTTCAATATATATCTATATATTGTTATCCAGGTTTAAAATTATGGGCTAACCTCCTACCGATACTTATATTTTGGTATTGCACAAGGTCATGCTTTTCGTAGACTGCAAATGACGTCTTTACACAAATTCTGTTGGATTTATTATTATAGTTGAGATTGGGCTCTCAACTAACTTTGAGTAAATGCGAGTACTCTTATATCGGTAGTTTGTGTTATTTGTCTTTTGGTTTTATTGGCTTAAGTATCAACGTGATTAATGCTTTGGTTGTGGGGGGGGGGGGGGGGGGGGGGGGAGGGTGTAGTGGTAGCGCGCTCGCCTCTTTTTCTGGAGGTCTTGAGTTCGAACTTGAGCCGGGTCAAACCAACGACTTTAAGATTGGTATCTGCTGATTATCCGCTAAACACAGAAACACAGGGCATTTAGGAACAAGATCAAAGACTGGTATTTATATCGCATTATCATGTTCTCGTCCTGAATATGCGTGTATTTGCAACTGAACATTAAATAGCCATCCATCCGTCGATCTGATGAGTAAAGATTGATTGATCGATTGATTGGTGTTTAACGCCACTTTCAGCACTATTGTGCTATTTCGTGGCGGTCAGTTTTAATTGGTGGAGGAAGCTGAAGTGCCCGGAGAGAACCATTGACCTTCGGTAGGAAAACTAACAATCGTAGTCAATTAAAATTGGAGTCGAGCGCACCTGCCACGTGCGGGATTCGAACTCCCAACCCTGATGAGTAAAGTCCTTTCCATTTGATTATAACAGATTATTCTTATGTTGTGCTATAAGGAACAATAAAAGGGATGATTTCAACTTC
The DNA here is from genome assembly GCF_021869535.1 of Mytilus californianus. Taxonomy (NCBI): domain Eukaryota; kingdom Metazoa; phylum Mollusca; class Bivalvia; order Mytilida; family Mytilidae; genus Mytilus; species Mytilus californianus. Next base: position 48,212,107 of record NW_026262679.1, on the reverse strand, counting down.
ACCACTTGGAACTCTTGGTTCAGTAGCTTCCTTGTAAGCAGCAACTATCTATCAAGGAAATGATGGTAGGAAATGCAAGCTCTGGAATATCTTATCAACTGGCAGGTATATACTCCATATGCAGGTGCTGCTGGAATATTGTTACATAGAAAACAAAAGTTCACAATTGGAGGCTGAAATCATCTCCTTTGTCGTAAAGTTTTGTTCTTAACCGACCAAGTATGTTGCTATTGATGAGTTTTTAATGACAGATATTGGTATCTTTTTCTCAATAACGCGTGAACGACAGAGGGGGGTTTCGCCCCCTACCAGGAGGTCTTCTGTCCTGGACCTCTAACCCCTCGATGAGGTTCGGACGTACACTTAAGAATTACCTAGCTACGCCACTGGCTGAATAACACGTTTTGGGGGTATTTTATGAATGAATAAATGAAATTGAACAAGTATATAAATCAGAATGGAATATTTAAAATCTGGTACGTTCCAACAACTTTTCCATTTTGACTCCCACAATGTATTAAAAATTATAGAAAAAAAAATGAATTAAAAATATAGGAAATTTGCCATACATTTTTTCTTCAGGCCAACAGTCACATCCGAGCCATGCCAATTTAATGCGATCATTACTGAGATTGTATTGTCTTTCCTTTTTGAAATTAAGACGTGTCTAAAAGTCATTAATGAGGATTACGTTGATGGAAACAAATATTACTGTCCATAAAATATTTATATTGTGTGTTATTTAGTAACTATACCCATACCGAGAGAGACACGTTCTGTGACAAGCGATAAAATCATTAACAAAACGTTTTATGTTTTTTCCATTAAAATTTCATTATTTAAATGACTTAAATCACATCTTTTTATTATATGTAGAAAATCTAGAACGATCGATGCGACCACAGAAACACGAGGCAGTACCCCATAGTGGGAAATATGAGCAATCAAAATATTAAATACATCTGTATCAGATTTTACGAATGTATTGAACAGTGTTCATGCTATTGTTATTTTTATGAAGTTCAGCTGGTTAGACTGAAAACTATCTTTCAATTCTCTAGCTATGTTTTTGTTCATTTATTTTTGTCTCATAAACGTTACAAAAATGATTATATCTTTAATTACTATTAATACTAAAGGAACACATTTTACCGATTTTTAGGAAAACGCGTGTCTCAATGGAATTCTGGAATAACCTTCACCACAGTCCGCGAGGGTAAAATCATCCGCCTATTGGCCAGAGGTTCAATATTGACATGCTTTAATTGATACATATTGCTTGTAAATTTCCTATTCACAAACTATGTATTGTGCTGAAGATAAGATTGCAACTCTTACAGGCAAAGTTTACCTGGTACGCTTTTACTGTTCTATTTCGCTCTATTCAGTTGTGGTCTCCGACGTTATATTTTCGGCTTTCCAAACTTCCGATCTCGAGAGTACCTCATGATAATCAACCCGCAGCAATATTGACCAAGTGGTGGTAAATACGAAGGATATTATTTTCATTCTCGCGCGTGGTACTACAGCCTATCTGTCTGTGTTGGTTGCTTACCCAATTTTGTCAATATAACGGAACTATAAACAACTGTCATACAAGTGGGAAATTTAGCTATAAAACCAGGTTTAACCCACCATTTTCTTCAGGAAATACCTGTACCAAATCAGGAATATGGCAGTTTTTTTTCACTTGTTCCGTTGATTGATATCGTTTGATTTTATCAGATTTTATGAACTTCCCCTTTATGAATTTGCCTTGGAGTTCAGTATTTTTGTTATACTTTTTTTTTCATCGCTTGCTCTTGAACCAGAAGTTTGAAAACTAAAAATGTAAAACTTAGTTTATATTATGCGGTTAAGAGAATATGCAATCAACAATCTCCCATGAATACCAAATTCGCCAACTAATCCTTATGTTGGGAAAACACCATGAACATAAAGAACTGATACCTTCTCCTTATAATGTCGATCAGCAGAATAACGAAGGTACATTAAAGAAGATTCTTGGAGAATTTTGTGTTGATGACACTTCTTTGTTAAATGTTAAATTGATTATTTACTTTATTCCGATCCAGGACAATTTAGAGCTAGACATTTTGCAAAGTCACCTGTCTTTTGTTAAAGACTGCATGCCTGCTGATCATTTATTACCAATCAATGTATTTGGTTACTTTCACGTTCATGATGCTGTCCTACTGACGTTTATCTAAATTCTTCTCTTATTCACATGTACAGTAAAAATCAGTAAAGGAAAGCACTTAACTCTATAATATCGGTATAATAAAAAACAAAAGCACGAGTACAATTATAACAATAATAAACGATTTCGTATCAAAGAACGTAATACTACCATGCTGGTATAAAATCGTTACTGAAAGCAAGCTCAAAGAACGTAATACTATCATGCTGGTATAAAATCATGCTGTTCATCATTCTAATATCGACGACTGTACTGCAAAGAATATTTAAAAAAAGATACTTTCTATATATATAAATAGCATAGAAAGACACAATCTGCAACAACACAAAGAATGAATTTATACAGAATTTCAATGCAGACGAAATAATAGAATCATTTTTGCTTTGTTTCATGGTATAAATCAGCGAAAAGTTTTGACCAATTTATGATACTTCTATTCCTTCAGTTGTACATAAGAGTCATACAATGACAATAAAAAAGTTTATACCGGTGCATGTACTGAACACTTATAGAAATAAGGAGATCGGATGCCATTAAGACAAGTTCATGTATCCAGAGGACAAGGGTATAAACAACCAAGCATATATAGTTTATCAAAAAGAACATGAAGTTTCTTTTGTTACAGTGTCATTTATAACAGAGAAGAGGACATTCAAAACTCATAAGACGAAAAACATATGAAAACGGCATGACAAAACATGAACACATCCACAAAACAATACGTAGAAAGCTAAAGACTGTGCAGCACGACCTAATATTTAACAAAACTAATATTCAAATTCATTGTATAGTCCCAGGTCAAAGAAACACAGGCATCACCACGGTGAGAGAAAAAAATGAGTGTAAATAATGATGCCCAATGTATGCATAATTATTGGAGCAGTAATAAACTGCTCAAAATATATTATTGTATCCGTGCTTAGCAACAAGAACGCCATTGTCACATTTTTTTTTTATTTTGCAGTTTTTGTCGATGTGTTTTAATATGTTTTGTAATCTGGAAGTTTCATCAATGGACTACAACCCTCTGTGCAAAAATCATATTATCCCTTCTTGTGGTACTTTTTCAGATAGGAATGTTGTGGTACGTTTTCAGATAGAAACTTAAGAATTGTTACCATATCAGTATTATTATTATTGAACCAAAGAGACAAAAAAGACCTTCATGATATAGTAATGTTTCTTTTCTGTGTCTCCCATTGCTTTCCGTCATTTTTGTCAATATGCAAAGTATGCCTACATAACGATTTTCTTTGAAATTCTAGCAAAAGCAGACGTCAAGTTCTCAAAATTTATCCTTTTTTAAAACAAAAAGTAAGTTTTACAGACAGACAGACAGACAGACAGACCAATTGGAATCACCGACTAGTTGGCGGTGTCCTAATAAGGAAAAACAGACTGTTTTTTTAAGTATGAAATATTTCTATGTAGCAACATCCCAGCAGCGCCTGCATACGGAGTATATATCTCCCAGTTGATACGGTATTCTAGGGCTTGTATTTCCTATCATGATTTCCTTGATAGACGGTTGCTACTCACAAGGAATCTATTAAACCAAGAGTTCCAATTGGTGAAGTTGAAATCGTCCCTTTGTCAATTTTACGGACGCCATCACGAGTTGATTGACCGTTATTGAATATCCGTTTCACAGATGACAAAGGATATGTTCCAATTGTCGTAACTACAATCCCGTCCCCTTTTCCCCGAATGTGACCTACCGAATAAAACTTATGACTGGGTTTGTACTAACATGAGCAACACGACGGGTGATACATGTGGAGCAGGATCTGCTTACCCATCCGGAGCACCTGAGATTACCTCAAATGTAGAGCAGGATCTGCTTACCCATCCGGAGTTTTTGGTGGGGTTCATGTTGCTCAGTCTTTGGTTAACTATGTTGTGTTTGAGTACTATTGTTTGTCTGTGTGTCTTTTCTCTTTTTTATCCATGGCGTTGTCAGATTATTTTCGACTTATTAGTTTGAATTTCCCTTTGGTATCCTTCGCCTCTCTTTTACAATGTATGGTTTGCGTCATTAAGACAGCAAACAACGACTCAATGAAACAAAAACAAAAATGCTTATGTATGACATACGAAAATTTATAATTGACTGTTAAATTTCTTAACAATTGACAAATATTTCATGCGTATTCGGGATGATGACAACATAACCATAAGCATTGGCATTGATATCTGTCAGGTTAAGGAAGTGCTTTTCTGTATTCAAATTTAGGCATCTGGATGTCTTCTGTGGTTATTTGTGTCCTTGGTTTGTTGTCTCACTTACGTTTACTGCGCATCTCCTTTTAAAGTATTTTTTATCTAAGACAATTACCTTTTTATCTTATATGCCATGCATACATCTTTATATAGTTTAAACTTGAATGTATCTTTTAAAAGTTTATGATAGCTACAGTATTTAAAATTTACTGCTACTGAATGTCTTACCAAGGTGGCAAATTGCTTACTTAGAGAACCAGTTAACTTTCATATAACAATATAACACGTCCTTGAAACTTTGAATATAAAATAACCATTGATTTTCCAAAGGATTCTTGTATTGTATGTTATCGCTTTACTGTGACTATGCCTTTTGTATGCTAATTTAACGTAACAACTATTGACATTTTTACTTATCGTGGTATCATTATACTTTAGTATGGTTTCGAATTGTAAGTGTTGCTTCAAATACTGATTTGATTACATGATTTTAAAGTTAATCGAATAAATTAATGTAAATGTTGTTTATTTCAGAATGAATGGATTTTATAGTGTTTACAGATAATTAACTTCCAATTGTACACTATCTAATGTTACGAGCTGGTTTAATACATTCGAATCCATTTCAATACTCGTTTCAATGTATTCACATCTTTTATTACATGTGATAACTCAGTTTGGATTGACAAACTCGATTTCGTTTTTAAACTTAATACTGTACTTAAAAGTTGTGAGCTTTGGATCCTTTCTTCTCTGAATCAATAGGAGTTACATTAATTTAGTGGACAAGACTGTTGCAGAATTTAAGAAGAATTCAATACGAAAAAAACCCGTCTAAAGTGGACAAGATGTAACAACAGACTCACGGTAAAGCTCACTTGCATAGCCTACCTGTTGATGAGCTTTCTTATTTGAAAGAACATTTCGAACCGCCTTCAAGTCATACTTTTCATGAACTGAAAAAGTTGTTCTCATGAAGATTGGCCTGCATACCTGTATTTCATATAGGCGTTAACATGAAGTCTTCGTGCAGTCGGCCATTTTGATTATCTGATAAGCGACAATGTAATAACACCCTGTAAGTGCCTAAAATGAACCTCTCGGTCATATACGTATTGATTAGAGTCACTTGCTCTGAAGAAGTTAATAAACATCTTCACGAGAGGCATTAAACCAATTGAATACAAGTATGAAAGAAATGTTATTATGCATTATAGGTAGTTATTATCAAGTAATATGACCGACCGCACGCAATTCAATTTATATTGGCGGTTAAGTTATTGCTAAATTTTGTCCAATCCATATTGTCCTGCCTATGACGGATTTTCTATTGCCTTTTCGCACTGGTCTATGACTCTAAAAATACATGAATCAGTATTTTACCATTCTTTTGTTTGACCACGCCCAGTTTGTCCCGTAGATTCAGCTATTCTGCTTAATCCTTCAAAATTTGGTCTAATTTGTCGATTTTATTAATACGATATTCAATTGTTCATGAGCTCCAAGGTTTGACTGTGTTATAGACATTTTGCCATCTTGACTTTCTGTCCGGCAGAAATACCCATACTTTATTAATGCTATTCTTTGAGTGGTTGTCCAAATTACACGACATTTTTCTCGGTCAGTGTGACCACCATTGCAAGTCTTATCAAGTGGATTTATCACAAAGTTATTCTCATCCTGAATGTGCATGAGATATTTGTAACTATAAGTCAAACAAACAACAATCAATTATTCATTCGTTTATTTTTTATATGCATGTTTTCGTTTAAAATCATGATATTCAGCATAACAAGTCATTGTTATACCCCTGCATTCTTATTCTGATAAAAGTTCCTAGAGAAACATTAAATTAGTTTGACCTTGTTGGAAAAGAAATAACATATCTTACACTAAACTTATCAATGACATGAATACGTGAATTCTATAAAGTGATATTATTCAAATAATTGTAAATAAAGCCGATAAAATTCACTTATTTGATTGACATCCCGATGAACAACCCACAGACGGCCACACGCGGTTACCTGCAATAAGATTTTTAACGCCTCAAATGAATTTTATCGATATTGTTTGTTGATTGGCTGTCGGTTGCAGAAGCAGAAGTCCCGCGTGCAGTTGTCGTGTGCTGCTGTTAATCAGTTTTACTTTATAATCATTACAGTTCGTAGCATTATTAAGATCCATGGATTTTTAAACAAAGGTGAATAAAAAGTTATTACAGTTAGGTGAAATTTGTGTAACCGGATTACCTATGTAAGTTTTCTCAGCTGGATTTTTACCTCAAGTTTCATATATATCCGTTTTTAAACAACGGGATCTAAAGGTATGTTTGCTTATCAAATAATATTGAGATACAGCCCAGGTGAAAAGAATTAGAGAAATGTGAAAATATTTTAAATTATTTATCACCTTTCATTGCGTTTAATGATTTTTTTTTATCAAATTTAATAAATGATGAAATTCGAGTATTCTTTTAAACGTAAAATTACATATTTAATGGTTTGGGGCTAGTTAATTGAAATTGAAGTCTTAAATTGTAAAATATAATAATAATTGACAGCCACTGAATGAATCTAGCACCTATGAGGTTTTAAAGGCTAAAAAATCAATCAAGGGAAATTATTTTTGGCTTTGTTCATAATATTTTAAATTGAATTTTACTTAATGTTGGAATATGATGAATAAATACTTGGTACATAATCATTGACTTTAGTGTTATAATTTGAAACTTGCATTTAATATTAATAGGTAACTTACAATTGCATATAATACATGTCAAATGAGATTGATTGCATATATAATGGAATTTCATTATAGATTGGGCCAATAAATACAAATTCCTGTGATCGACAGTCGTTCTATTTTTAAATTAATTTAGTGACGCCAGCTCAGTTATTGTTTCTGCTTAAGAGGAAATTGACCACTTAATATTTTAAGATTTGCACTATATGAATCCTATATGAATGAGAAAATACTACGTTGTGGGAAAACTTTATCGTTTCATCAGCTCTTATAAGAGGTGGTTAAAAGTACTTTAATCTATATGAGACATGCTAACTCATTCAGTAAGTACATATTGTAATTAATATAAATAGTGAAAAACTCCTATACATCCATACCAACCGCTAATTGTTTTTTCTTAAAAATATTACATTGATTTGAAAAGAAGAAAATGAAGAAAGTAAAAACATCTTATCGTTAATTTACTTTATTAAAATTTTGGCATCCTATTGCATCCTCATAGACAAAACTTTAAAAAAAAACGTCTGCACTATACAACTTTAGTTGTGACCGCAACAACATATGCAGACCATTAAACGACGATCTTTAGCATATTTGGATAATCGTTTTATAATGCATGTAATTTGAGGCCAAACATTGTATGTGTAACATTAACTGGGTGTAAATTGATGCTAGATATAAATGATCAAGATATGAATACACTGTACAATATATTCAAAAGGACGTTGACCATGTCAATAGCACTGAAATAATTTAGTCTAAAATGTTCTATCATCATAGCATCAAACATGTACATGTAACCTTAGTATACGATTAAAAAATAAAGAAAATGATAGCAAGCAAGAAAAATCCGGAGTGGAATATTTTATTTTTGAACCACTAAATACTTAATAAATGTTCAGATTCTTAAAAGTTTTATTTATATTTCTTAGGTTCCAAGTAAATATTACCTTATTTACATGAAGTGGTATGTTTATGACTAAACTGTACATGCTTCATGTAATACATATTATTACAACTATATGTATGTACAGCACATTGTTATAATTTTTTTCATGGGTGTGAAAAATATGAAACTTTTAATGTCAAACATACAATGCACTACATGTGTTTTTTTTTTGTTTTTTTTTTGCTTTTCTTGTTAGCCTTGCATAGCTGATTGTATATACAAGTACATAGAATAAATACTTTCGCTGTGTTGAAGACCCATTGGTGGCCTTCGGCTGTTTTCTGCTCTTTGGTCGGGTTGTTGTCACTTTGACACATTCCCCATTTCCATTCTCAATTTTATTAATAAGTTTCATACCGTCATATAAGGACCATTTTACATAAAGAAATTTCAGAGAAATCTCGTCCACATACAACCGATATGTTTTATTTTCTATTATCGCTTTGCTTTGTTAAAAATGTATTTTATTAACGATTTTTATCAGATGATCATAACTGTCACTATAAAACCATCAGAAGGGTTTTTATCAGATAAATGATTATAAATATAAATAAAGTAAGGTATTGTAAAAGGTGACGACATAAAACTTAGGAATTTAAAACCAGTAAATGTCCATTTAAAGCTAACTATGAGAAGCAAATATTTGATGGTTGAATAATAATTAACAGAAAGAGAAAGATGTGAATTTTGTTTTCAAATCATTCCCAGTACAGGCATTCTCGGACATGGCAATGATTAAAAAACTGTTGATGGGAAAAGTTTCGAAAAAAATCGCTGTAACTTTCTATCAATATTTTTTTTTTAAACAGTCCCTTTTATATTATCAAGTCAACTTAACACGATAGTAATAGCTGTATTAAAAGTAGCGATTGCCCCTGGAAATGAACGTTCGGTGCAGAATTGTGTCTCAACAAATTAATATATATCAGTGTGATGTCTTTGACTATATTTAATTGCATTACATTCGAGTATACTAATCTATACGTATCTCGCTCAAAGGCGATGATAATGATATATAGACTGACCACTGAGTCAATTATCGCCCTATTAATACGGAGATAAGTCATGGTAATATCGCTATATTTGTTTGGCCTCAGGGGAGGTTAATAGGCTTCAAGCCAGCTGTCAAACTCGTAAACAGAGATTTTAAATGAAATGAAAATAAATCTGACAAAGCAGAACATTCGAACGGATAAGCTAGCTTGTTTATAGTCATTAGCTACAATAGCAATTTGTACAACAAACTTTGATTAAACGAGATTAATTTCTGCTTTGTTAAAAGTATCCGGGCATGCAGGAATGTGAAATCTAAATGTCTTCCTTGAAACCTTAATTTAGTCAATACAATAGTAATTTTATCGCAAAATAATGTTGTAAAACGTCATTTTTATCGTACTCAGCATGCTTCAAAAACATTAAAACTACAAGTGCAAACAATGAATTTTTTTCAAGTTGATTATTGCGTATGTCTTTTTTATTTAAATTTTGCTATTTAGAAAAAAAAAAAACTGGGATAAATTATATTCACTGCTAATGAGTTTTCAGTGTAGGAGGTCTTCTCCGTCATGAATAGAAGTACACATACATGTAGTATTATTTCTACAACTTGCCATTTCTTCGTTCAATGCAACCTTTTTAACAGGGCTCTTTTTGTATTTGGGGTTTGTTTAATGATTTAATTTTACAAACCAAAACAAAGCTGTAATGAAATACTTTGTAAAAAAAGCACGTTATCTGTAATCAGATTTTGGCTTTGGATTACATCTTTCAAAAATAATAGAATGCTGTATCAATCAGTTCTGACAGCGTAGCAATCAAACACGCCATTCGTCATCCTTAAATATAAAATGGCTGCATTATCATCAGTTTCATTGACTCTTTGCCCGGAAGAGAGGATTTTTACAGTGACATTTGTATGTATTACGTTAACAAGAAATGAGTTTTCTTCTCTGTTAATGCTCTCACTAAGCGATGTCAATTTCTAGCTGAAATGACATGGACTATTCAAGAAACAAGGGTAACGATAAAATGTGTATATGTTAATAGTTCGTGTCGGGCAGCAAGCCACCGACCTCAACGATTGTACTTTTATATTACCATTGCAAGGATGGATGGCTGTATTTATTTATTGGTTGTGACTGGTGAGTTATTCACATCCGACACAGTCAAACAGATTCCCGACCCCACTCGTTAAGATTCTTACTGCAGGCAGAAGGTTAATAAAAGGAAAGAAGAAGGGCCACATTTTCCTGTTTTTGTTTCACTCATACGGTTAAAATCATAAACTTTTCAAATCCTAACTGGAGATTGAATATTATAGCATCTATATCAATAACTTAAAATATACTGTTCCAAAATGTTAAATATTTCCCTTAAAACAAAAACAAAAATTTTTCAGTTGGACAAGTTCGTTGTGCTCTCCTAAGAATGGATGGACTCGAGTTCTTTAAAATTTCACCTCTATTACATCTTAATTTAATTGACTACCCAAACTGTCCCTGGGTGATTTAGAGACAACTTCTCACATCCTGCATATAATGTTGTCCAGTATATATACAAGATAAAAAAGGCAGGTGTGGTATGATTGTACACCCATTATAAATACATGACCTATATTGACTACCTTTTCATCATTCCGTATCGTCTTAGTTGACTTTTGGCTCGACAGTACTCTAAGATGAGCAGTTGCCTACTATAGTTAGTTTGGTATACAGAAATACATAAGCAAAACGTTTTAATAATTGGGGTAGATGCTCCGTCATTCAAAAACCTTTAACTACGCACTGTACTGGCGCAACACACCACATTTCCATGTTTATTCAATGTTTTTCTATCATATTCTGACATTTTATAGCATATCCCTATGTCCATTCAGCATATTCTTTCACATTTTTCATACTCATAGATATGTTGCAGAGCTCAAGCATGCCACAATTTACGTTTTGACTAAATACGCAAGAATATATGGTATACTAGAGACTATAGGTGACTTGTAACAACAACTTTGCTTGTTTCTGAATCCTATAGTAATTTATTTCCTGTATCATCTATTTTGATATGAGATCATTTATTCAAATGCAATATCCTTTTAACTAAAGAAAATTAGAACATTAAGCCAGAATCAGTTAACAATTAACAAACGGGAAACAAAGATAGCACTCTCCGTATTCTCCTTCTGATACAGGCTTTAATTTCAACCTTTAAGTTATCTAAAATAAACCAGAATTAATTGAAAATTACTTATTACATAATATAAAGAAAACGAAATTATATAAGAATAAAATAAGTCGGAAGATATACAGAAAAGAAATAGACAGCCTGTGCTCTACAGATCCTTTACTTTATTATAAAAGTGTAAAAATGCCAGAGCTTAAATCTGATATAATTGCCCCTCGTCCAAGCATAGACTTGCATCTGCACTTTAGAGTATCTTTAACAGCTTATTACAGAATCTCGTGTCGCCCATGACAAAATCGTAAGGTCTGTTATATATGTAGACTTTTACCGAGACGCACAAGCTGTAACCGTTGTAATTTCAGACATACTCGTGACGTCAAAGGTGGCTTTTCAAATCTAATCAGAGCAATAAGCTTCATAAATACTTGCATGCTAGCTACACATTTAACACAGAAAACATTTATTAGACATACCACAAATAACTATATACGTACATAAACTTGCTAATAAAGTGTTTCAGAACAAAAGGTTTTCTGATACAATACAACAATAATCAATCATACTCTGAGGCTTTGATCGTAAGGTCTGTATTAGAACCTACTGGGAATATTTCAACGTAAATAATGCAATACCTGTTACTTTTCACTGCTTCAAAATATAGAGTGTTCTATATTGCAACGAGCTTCCTAAAACTATACATCACATACACATAATTAAATGTAGTTTTGCACGAATAGTTATATTATCGAAAATGTGAATTATTCAACACATAACTTTTGATATGACTATACTTTTATCAGAATGTATTTAACAAATATCGCACCTACTCTTACCGCACTTGTTAAATATTAATGTCGATCTTGATATAATATAGTAAAACTTGTACATTATAGTAATTAGATATGTTATGTTTTAAAATATTCAACAAAACAACTATAATAACTATTAAAAACCCCAATAACTTACCACTTATTCAATGTTATATTCATGTTTGTAAATTTAGCTATCCTATTTTTTATAACATGTCATCGACAGAACCTATATAATGTAATAAAGCAGCAACGATGTCGAGGTTCCCACGTATCAGTTGGTTGTGGCTCACCTAGTTCCTTGGATGCCTGAATATTGCAAATGTTGGTTCATAAGTTTTTTGAGGAAAAAAAGAATACTGGGCGGACAAGTTTGAACCATATTAAAAAAAAAAAGATATACATATATAACTGGCTACTAGAATGGTAGAAAGAATTTTCGCATTCAATAACCTAAGCTATATGTAAATATAATAATTCCTAGCACGATTATCGGTAATAAACTGACCCCTAGGATTTCGATGATTGATCTAAGAAAAAAGGAGATAAAATAGACTTTAGGAACCTATTGAAAGATGGAAAAAGATGAACATTACGAAACAGTAATAGAAAGCCACAGAGAACATCAAACAACATTTAATGTCAGACTATATACAACATGTAGCTTTCAGACAATGTTATTCATTTTGATCATACCACACATTTTTTCCTGTTGTGTAGAAGAGATCAGTCTGAGGTATCAAGCTGGAACTATTCTGCACATCAAGCATTAGTAGTACATAAAATATTACCAAATATCTGCTGTTTGTTATTTTGTGATACAACCTGCATTCCAAACAGATGTATTTGTATTTAAAGCACATGACAAGTAATGGTTTTACTTTCACATAAATACTTTTTCAGAAATTGTTTATATTGTATTTACTTAAACGATTGTTCATCTCCATGCAAAAGACAAGTTTTTGTTAACCTATATAATCAAGACTTAGTGTCTGTAATATATATTATAGTATACCGATGCCGCATTTCACATGTTCAGGTACTTATACATCCTAGTCTTTCAAATTCTTGGGTTTGAGTGTTCCTGATGAAGTTTAAGGTGGTACATAACACTAGAGGGAGATAACTCTGTGAAAATCAGTTGAACGTTTTAATCACGTTCTATTGTTGAGGCAATATTAAGCTTCTCAATGATCAAAATTAGTGTTTGTCAAACTGCTATATATCCAATGAAAAATTTCCGATAAAGTGTGTGGTTTTTTGAAATCTTTATATTTTTGTCAAAGGGTCAAAGTAAATATTTTGTCAAAATTTTATGAAAATTAAACGAGCCAAATTAATTTTAGTCAAGGTGTTTGGTACCACCTTAAAGTGCTTCGGGTGCACACAAAGTTAGAAAGAATTAATATTTTCATCCAAAGAAAATCATTGATATTTGAAACTGGCTTTAAGCAATCAAACAAAGAGATCAATAGAATGGCATTCATCAAAATCACAAGTTCTGGGATATCGTAGTAAATAGACATGTTTTCTATTTGCCTCATCTCTCTGCATGGAACTGCATTAACATGTCAACGGAGAGTTCACAATGACAAAATTGAAATCATCTTTTTTGTCGTAAGTTTTCGTTCTCAAATGACCCCAAATAAAACAAAACATTGTTTGCGAGTTATTATAGTTAATGATCTTTTTAGTACCTTAAAAGCATGACATATTCTTGTTGTTTGTTTAAAGTACGAAGGAAAAATAGTATTCAAAATAATACGTTGAAAGTACAACTGTTTTTAGAGAGTCGATATGCGATAAATGACCGATATTGGAACGAAAGAACTTAAATACAAAATATGAGGAAAAGATATAGATCTAATAGGAAATCAAATATTGGAAGCCAACATCTATAGATATCATCAGTGCTTCAAAAAACTCTCTGATTAATCCGTGCCATCAGTTATCACGAACAATCTTGATTAGACTTTCGGAAAGTAATATCGATGAACATATACCACATCTAAATTACATTGTGCAATAAAACGGGAAAAATATTAAAGAAGAAAAAAAAACGTAAAAGTTATTTACATGTCTATCGCGTAATTTTGACAAATGGAACAATTAAATACTTTATTCGAGTGAAGATGTATAGTGGAAATTGTTTGCCCTAATACGTAAATGAAGTAATTCGATGAATTTTTATTAGGTTCTCAATGGTAAAATACCATTTGATTGATTTTTGTTTGTTGATAAATACTTCGTTTGCTCTATAATGTCGTTTATAAAATAAATTAGTATGTATTGAACAAAGAAATAGAAAAACAAATTATTGATTGAAAATTACAAAAGATTACAACACAAAAGTCAACATGCCTTCTTCAAGTGGCCAAGTTATCAAATGTCCATGTCATTCGAACGCCCCCTTAAATTGATTGGATAATGACATTTATCATTGGGGGTATAATCAGTCCTATATTCAGTGCTTCGGCGCTGTCATGATTTATAACTTTCTTAAATTCTCCTTTGATTCTAGTAACCATTAATAAGCTAAGGTATTAACTCTCTCGTGCATAGTTTACCTTGCGTGAGTTTTGCTGTTTTTATGTCCCTTTTGGTCATATAGCGTGGAAATTTTTGACGCACCAAAATATGAAAGGGTTGTTTTTCATTTACTTGCCTTCCACTGAAATACCCGTAATATTGCGATTGAACGTTAAAGTCAACTGACCTCTTGGGGATTGTGAATACAGGTTGACGGCTAGAAGATTTAAACAACGGAAGTTCATAAATATGCATGAGGATTTATTAACCCGTACTTTGTCCGCTGTTTCTTTATCCCCTCCGTATTCATTTACGGAAATTTGATGTTTTAGTGAAAACGATTTGACAAAGCTTGTGCTTTTTTTTACTAACCTTTTAATATAATGACTCGCATCACTGAAACGAAAATTTTAGTTTCCGTCGCTAGTCTATAAGTCACCATGCATGTTATCGATATCTTAGAATAGTTTGACAACATGTTTTAATTCGAATTAAGCATGCACTAGCTGAAGCTACCTTCTTTCATAATATTGCATATCTACGAGAGATGATAAGTTAAAAGAATTAATTATTAATGAATTCAAATGGTCGTTTTTGCAAGTGTTAATTTTGACAACTTACTGCGCACTATTCTATTAGTCATGCTTGTAGTAAAAACTTGCGGAAGTTTTTTTCTTGAAATAAGGTTGCAAATTTTAACCTTTTTCGTGCGCAATATTTTAATGAAGAGATTCGTGGGTGGTGCACTAGAATATTCTGATGTCTGGCTTCGTGGTTTAGAAACAGTATCTGCTACATCAATCTACTATAGTATATATATATTATTGTTAAAACAAGAAATGTACAACAAAGAATGTAATTCGGTTTTACGTCTTATACTGAAAGAGACACAAATGAAGCATAAACAAAAGATAAGACGGAGTGGAAATGACATTTACAAAATGATAATTTCATACGGTATATATCATGTACCAAAGCGAGTTGTGTAGCTAAGTAATTTCTTTTTTCTAAACCTGTTGATGATCGTTTCGTGAAGCATAAAAAGATCAAAATAATGTTCTTTATAATGTTTTTAGACGTAACCTTCTTTCATTAATATTGCTGATACAATGAGCTGAAACAAGATAATAACACATAGAAGATTCCGAGTAAACTAGATTTCGCATTTTAGGACCTATTGCCACTGTTAAAGATCATTTGAGAGAAACATTATAATTATACATATATTCCAGAAAATAGGGAAATATATGGTCATATGGGACCCACTCATCTTATCAGCTATATAACGTAATGATAGTTTACGTTAAAGCGGTAAATGATTCTTGAGGTTGCTTCCAGATTTTATTTACTTAACAGTTGTCATTGAACAAATAAATGTTTACTTATTAGTTCAAAACATTATGACGACAACTTTGAAGAAAAACAATGATTTCACACACATTCCATGATAGAAATGGAGACAGGGTTTTATTATTTTAAATATTGATCTGCTGAGCAAGGACAAGCAGTAAATACAACTTGGATAAACATGCTTAATTTCTTAACTAAAAAAATGCTTGCCTTAAACAGAATGTCTTTACGAAATGTAATTATTTGTTAAATTACTAGTTTAAATTGAATTTGTCTTAATTTGAATTTTTTTCATTACAATAATATCATTAACATGACAAGAGTACCGTTAAATCCGATTTTCATTTTATTCTTATCTTAACGAGGTCACAAGACGGTGCTAAGCCAATAAAGGCGACAGTGATCACATGGGTAAAGTTAAATATTAGTAAAATTTTAGTCTAATCCTACCACGTTTTAAAATTTAAAGTATTTATGCAGGATTAAATCCCGATACAATCTTTATGTAATATTTAAAGATAAGATAAAAACCCTGATTAACAAATGTTTAGACTGAGTAACAGGCCGATTAAATAGCTTATTATTATCAATGGTAAACACCGTGGCGTTAAAGGAAGCATGCCTACCAACTGATCAACAGATAATTGGATATGGACTTTGGCATGAGTTATCTACCTTGACAATTAAATTACCGATCCCTAGCTTTGATCGCACTTACAATTAGTGGTCAATTAAATCCAGCAAATAAAATAACGGAAAAATCTCATCTCTTTTATTACTGAACCTCATCCATGTATTACAAATTATATAATTCTGTCAATTACACAAAGTTTGTGTCAAATGTTTTCCTGAACGCAGCTAATAAAACAGTTTTTAATCAAAATCATATCGAGCAGCACTAATTGGCACTGAAACCTTGCTGTTTATTAAGTTCTGTTAGATATTTGCTAATCATAATGAACGTTAGATTGTATTCTTGCAGCTGATGCAAAAACTATTTTGTTTGGACCATTTTAATTATGATAAAATTCTCAGTTTTAAAATTATAACTATTAGACTGAAGTGTGTTTTAAACGAACTGCATGAACCAAGAACATTTTGTACCAGGAATTCACCAGCAGCTAGTACATTTGACATTACGGAAAATCCAAAGTTCAGTACTTGTATAACATCCATTTCAGTTTCCGTTAATTAATTTATTGTTATATATCGAAAGTTCTAACAAATGCTCTTCTGGTTCACTTCGGTAGAAATCTTTAAAAAAAGAAAAACTGTAAGCTTCAAATACATAAGTGCATATGGATTAATATTATAAACACTACAAACGAATGTTACGGCAAATTTGTATCACTCGCACGAACAACGTTGTTCTTTACAAAAACTATTATCATTGAATGCTTCCACCTGTTTTGACATTTGATCACCCTTATAATAAACAGTTTTGATCAATTTTAAGCAGCGTGAAATTAAAAACGACTAGCTATTATACTGTGTGCCTTTCTAAAGCGCATTTAGATTTTTCTTCTTCAAAATACTAACGGGATTGCTCAGATTATCAGAGAGTTATAGAGTATGGGGAATGTTTCCGCTACTAACTAGTTCGAATAAAACAATCCACGTTAAACACTTCAAATAACTTAAAAGTGCTTTGAGATTATTAATATTATTAATAATTTTAAAGCGCTTTTAAGTTATTTAAAAGTATTTAAATTTGTCTTTATTGAAAAGTTCATTAAACGTCAGATAAATTATAATCTAAAATTTTTCCACATGTAATTTAAAATTCTTATATTTGCAATATACTTAACTTCCCTTTGGTGCACTACGTCCTTGGTACATCTCTAGATCTGTGACAGGTATCCGATAGTGGCGGTGTAACATCTATACTAGAACAAACGTGCTAAGAAGAGCACGTGCTGCGTACTTTTTGAAAAGCTAACGACATATTGATTGACGGATTTGGTGTAGGTGCTTTTTGTTTGCATACTATTTTCATTTGAATGACATCAACAATTCTTCAAATAATTTGATTAATAGCATTGTTTCGTTGATTGCAAAGGTGAGACGCCAAATGTTTCGTGTTATTGTGTTTTTAAATAGATTCTTCAGTTTAATTTTGATCTGAAATTAGTAGTACATATTATATTTAAAATTTAAAGGAAAAAACAATTTATCAGTGAAATTTGATGTGCCAATCATGTTATGTAAAAATTTTGATTGCCAAATCATAATTTTTTTTATTCCCAAGCATGTTTAAACACAATCGACCCAATGCAAGTGGTAAACTATATGCACCATTTCATAAAACGTTATCATGCGCGTAGCTACGTTTACGTCAAAACGCCCGGGCGTACACATACATTTTGAAGAAAAAATAAAAGACAAAGTGACGAAATATACTTTTTAATCTAATGGTATCATATGATTTATTAGGTAATTTTAGATCATATACATATAGCTCTGTAACTGTTTCGGTTCTTATACATCCTCGGCTTTAAAATATTCGGCTTTGAGCGTGCCTGATGAAGGTAAATCCAGAAAAGCGCTTCAAACTCATGAAATTAATAATGTGTTGTTTTCATATTTTATATTATATACTTTTTCATTTTCTATCAAAGTCTCAATCTACTGTGAATTCTACTCAGTTTACTATTGTTTAAAGCAATTCATTATCTGGTCAGATACGATGTCGCTTGCATTTTTATGTTACAGTTCAATATTTATTTTTACGTTACACTTGCCCATCTATGAAAATTAATTAGAATATATGTCCATTAACAAAATTTGAGTTTAAAAAGGTGAGTAAACTAGATCTATAAGGTCAAAAAAATTAATAGAACGACAACATTGAAATGGAGACTTGCTTTTTGGCTATCTCAATAAGTTTTGATTTTTTTGTCGATTGATTGTTTACCCCACATCTCCTTTTAAACCAATCTAATTAAAATATACATCTCTGATTTCGTTATACTCATAAGATACGAGCATGCAAGTAAATATAGATATAAATTTTAGATTGCTTTTAAACATATTTTTAAGCAACTGTTTTAGACATTTTTCTCTTAAATACATTACCATTATATTCCAAATCAATACAATGAATAAATTTAACTGTAAAAAAACAAATTAGACTCTAAAAGAGACGCGAAATGGATATTCAAACTCATCAGTTGAAAACAAACTGACAATACCATGGCAAAAAACGAAAAACTATGAAAAGGCAAACAACAGTAAACAAAACACAACATAGAAACATAAGACTTAACAACACGGACCCCACCAAAACCTGGGGGTGATCTCAGGTGCTTCGGAAGGGTAAGCAAGTTCTACTCCATGTGTGCAAACCCAGTGATAAGTCTAATTCGGTAGATCACATTAGAGGAAAAGAGGACGGGATTGTGGTAATATCAACAATTGGAACATATCCGTCGTCATTAATCTACTCGTTATGTCGAACGTAAAATTTTCGAAGGGATGATTTCAACTTCACCACTTGGAACTCTTGGTTCAGTAGCTTCCTTGTAAGCATCCACTATCTATCAAGGAAATGATGATAGGAAATGCAAGCTCTGGAATATCTTATCAACTGGCATGTATATACTCCATATGCAGGTGCTGCTGGAATGTTGCTACAAAGAAAAAAAAAGTTCACAATTGGAGGCTGAAATCATCTCCTTTGTCGTAAAGTTTTGTTCTTAACCGACCAAATATGTTGCTATTGATGAGTTTTTAATGACAGATATTGGTATCTCTTTCTCAATAACGCGTGAACATCCGGGGGGTTTCGCCCCCAACTAGGAGGTCTTCTGTTCTGGACCTCAAACCCCTCGATGAGTTTCGGGCGTACACTTTAAAATGGCCTAGCTACGCCACTGGTTATCAATTCAGATTCTGTCAAATCATTTGATTTTTCAGAACTAAACAAATACAAGTGACTGAAACCTTGGGTAAGGCTGTTTGTGGTTACTTCTGAGATTTAAGCATGATACAAGTAATTAAAATAAAATAAGGATCGATATGTGATATGATTGCCAAATGAGACAACTATTGTTGAGACTACAAATGACGTAGATAAAAGCGGCAACTATAGGACACCATGTATTCTTTAACAATGAGCAAAACCCATACCGTATAGTCAGCTATAACAGACCCCAACATGACAAAATGTTAGAAAATTTTACGGGAAAAAAATGATTTAGAACAAAACAATTAACGAAAAACAAATATGAATGACAGCAACCACTGACAACCACTGAATTAAAGAATCCTGACTTGGGACAGGCGACCTCACACAAGTCCAGATTACTTTAACCGACAAAACAGGAGCCCAAAAAATCGGAATCATATTAGAACGGAGTGAAAACATGTGCATCAACACCTGCTATGTATGCACCGAAAGTCACAATCATTTGTTAGTGTCAAATATTGAACATTACCAAACCGTTGATAATGTCTGTTTGACATGCATGGTGATCTATAGTCAAGTTAGAATATCCCAAATAAGTTGAAAAACCGAGAAACTTTTTTGATCAATCAATTCATGATGTTGAGCGAAACCCTGTAAGAGTAGTTAGTGAATTTGCCACTGTGAGAACACACTCTAGTATATCTTATCAAATGAGATACGTATATAAGCGCTGGATGATGGTTCTGATGATATATATATATATATATAACATAACTAAAATCATCGAAATAGATCCTTATTTCAAGATTTCTGTCAGTATCGATTTCAAGAAAAAAGTTTCCGATATAAAGCAGACTTTCTAGTTTTTGTTAAATGCTGAATTCCAATTTCACAGGTATTTATTGCATGTACGCACTCACTAAAAAAAGAAGCACTATTAACGTCGATATCAGGAGTATATATAGCTTGTTAGAATATCAATCCACTAGCTACATGTAAGCTTAACAAATATATATTTTCGATCAAAACGACAAGTTTTGAATAATTCATGCTTTGGTGTTTTTGTTTTTGGAATATTAAGCTTGGACAAAATAAATACATTCGGCAAATATAATGGAACAATTTTCCGATCGTTAACTTTACATGTATAATTACTTAGATGCACGATTAGTTGTCCACTTTGTACTGCATCTTGACTTTTGTGAAATCAAAGTTAAATTGGTGGTCATAAAGTACTTATTCATATATACTGTTTATGGGTTGCCGATCAAAGAAACCATGTCAAATGGATTACGAAGAAGTGGTTTGTAAAATGCAAATTAATGGAACGGCACATTCAAAAGTCATATAAAGCTAAGATAATCCCATAAAACACTTTTTTATTATACTGTTAAATAAGTTTACAAAAATGGAAAGTCACAGATGTGGGCATAAGAAATTTGAAACAGATAGGCAGTGCAGTTTTCTAATTCGATAAGCATGTAATTGACTAATAAATTGAAAATTAAGTTACTTCAAGTTCAAATATTGTGTTTTGTCACGATATCTTTATATAGTCTTTCCTGTATGTACAGTTAATATGGTTATTAATATGATTCACAAAAACCCACAAGTTGAATTACGGTTGTATTTGTACTATCAATAACTAGTGGGTACGAACTTGGATAAAATACGTGATTTCACAATTTATGAAATAGATGGGTCAAAAGTTGACCATGCCAAATATATGCTTTTAACATATTGATGTTAATCAAATGTTTAAACACGAGAAGTTAAATATATTTTTATAAGATTCTGTTTCATCTATATTTACCCATTTTTTTTAAAGACCATGTATTAGCTATTTAAGCATTTAAATAGTATTCTAATATTATTTCAAGTACCTAGTTGTTCTTTTCTCTGTTTCACAGTTTACATTAATAGGACAATAAATTTGCTTTTTCTTCCTTAAATTACTGATCTCCAATTAATCAGTACTGGAATATGAAATTGGATGCTGTTTCCACATCAATTATAAACATAATTCTCAACATAATTCTCAGATTATATAAATCTTTAAGCAAATATTGATAGTAGAAAATAAAGCACATGAATTGTGTTAACATACTATATTGAGAGTAAAATCGATTCCTACGCTCTGAAATCTTTCTTGATAAACATCGGCGACATAGGTGAAATAAAAACTTTTATCGAGAGTTGGTAAACAATTGAATAAGACGTTTGAACTGTGATTTAACTTCGTCTTATTCAAAACATATTAAAATTTATTATGATGTAGCCATAACTAAGACAAGCTCTTCGAAAAATCTGAAGGAGAATTTATTTTCTTATCACATTGAGGGCAGACTTCATTTATATTTGTAATAGTTACATTCAACTTAATAGCTGTGGAATTATTTTCGTTTTTGTTTTCTTTGTTCCAGAGTCTAATCAGAACATTAGTAGTATATATTGTACACTTTCACGTTGAGAAGAGTTCAAAGAGTTCTACATCGACAAAAATACATATGATGAAGAGACATTTTAAAACTGTTGTGGTTTCCGGATGGATTGTACCACACAGTGGATCGTAAGGATGGTACTCTTTGTGAAATGTGATTCTAATATTGTCAGCTTGAACATTAACCTTATGGAACGCAATAAAATATGGCCAGAATTGGATTTTATTTAAAGATCCTGGAATTCCTTGAGATACTTCTTTTGCTACCACTCATAATTAAAGGTAAGTCTATGAATTTCTTAACTTAAAAAATGTCTTACCTGCATACACCAGACAGAACTGAATAGTTATATAATACATCGGTTGGATACTATAACCTTGCTCGATGTTCTATATACACCAATGTGAGTTATTTTTACCAACTAATTAAATTTAAAAAAAAATATAAGAGTGCCACATTGCATAACAAAACTTTTTTTAAGAAATATTTTTGTGATGCATAAAAGAAAACCTCGTCATAAACAACATGAACAATATAATTTCTTATCTTACAAAGTTGTTCAATTGAAACCTGTGTATGCATTTCAAACAAATATTATTTATTTGTTTTATTTTAAGAATCTTTAGAGGGATTTATACTTGCAGATTGCGTATGAAATGATGTTTATCTTAAAATCACACAGATGCATTTATTTGATCCAACTGCAGCTTTAAATATTTATTTCTTTAAATATATACACTAAACACATGTACATAGTTTGCCCTGTAGGAGCTAACATATATAAGTTCTTAAGAAATGGCATGTAAAATTACTCTGGGAGCACCATTATACATGCAAATATACTGACATGAAAAAAATAAATTGATTATTTTAGCATTAGTGTCTAAAGTAACCTCAATAAATCAACAGTATGTTTGTTTTTGAGGTGTATACCTTAGTAGTTATAATGGCATGCCATTTATTTATAATGTAGCAATAAAGTATTAGTCTAAAACAGAATGTATGGAAAAGTGTTTTATTTATAAGCTTTACAGGGTACTTATGAATATTTTGATGAGCAAAATGAATAGTATCTGCTCATTTTTTAAAATAAAATAATACTAATAGTTTACTGAACTCGTAAACAGCAGGAAATATCACTTAAAATACCTGTTGTAATTATAAAGGATCTCAAAGATGAAATGACTCGGGCATATTGTTATGTTTATGTAAATTGATCATCTCTAACTCTTTATTTTTTTCACGTGCGTGTTCTAGGCTTTTCAGGTGAAATTCTACAATATCTTGCATTGAGTAAAGCTAAAGGGATATTTTTCAAAATGCGTATCTGTTGATTTTCGAAACTGATACGATACCGTTAAATTGTAATTAATTTGGTCGAAACCTCTATTCATTGACTTCTAGTGCTTAAGCGTGTAGATCTCTTTTCCTGGGCCCCAACGGTATTCCGGGTTATAGACATAGGACTCAGTTTCCCTCAGGTATTGAATCCGGATGTGCGGATTATAAACACACAGCCACACATTGTCGGAATGGGCACGTTGAATAACCCGATGCCTCGTGAAGGGCAAGTGCAACGCTTTCGTTAAAAAAGCCTTGTTATAACTCCGTATGTTGATATTTGAAAAGCAAAATTTCGGCCCCTATCCAACATCCTTTACATGTGGCTATCTTCATTCCGCTCGACCCAATTTATAGAACCTATTTTCGGGATTTATTGATAATTTGTTCAGATAACTGACGAGTGAGCGACTCGGAACAGAACCAAAAATCAGGGATGAACTCAGGTGTTCGGGAATGGTAAGGAGTTCGTAATCCAATAGTGATACCCGTCGTGTTGATTATGACAAGCAGATATACAATGATACATGTAAGTCACATATAAATAAATGATCGCCAAACGAGAAAAAGAGGACGGGAAATATGGTAACTACAAATTATACTTATCCTTAGTCATCTCATCGTTGACTAAGATATTCCAAAAAGGTCAACCAAATCGTGTTGTTGTCATGACATGAAACGCGTGGTCTTGAATACCGTTAAAGGCGAATACCTTACCACGACCTCATCGACAAGGTTATGTTTTTCACAATATACAGTTTATTGTCCTGCAAGATGTCAACACAATTTTCAACACGCGGACCAGTTGAAAGGTCAACTTTTTGTCTGTTTTCTGATATTTGCTAGCTCGCTCTCTGATCTAGGACAACACACTAAGGTCATCGTGAGACAACGTCTTTCTCAATTTGTTCTTTTTATATCACACTGCACACAAGGTTAATCAAAGTACTGAAGTACTGAACATCGGATGACCACAAGTTCTTGAGGATGGTCAAAAGCACTTGTCTCAGAAAAAAACAACATATCCCTTTACCTGAAACTGAGGTTAATGTACAGAGATATATTTTTTTTTTGAGACAAGTTCATGCGTGGATGATGAATAAATGACAGGAAATTCAACTTCACCGTAATAACTATTATATTGTAGTGATACAAATCAGTATACACTGATATGTTGTTATATATTATATTAAAATAACAGTTACACATATATATATATGATTTGCATCCATTTGTATATCATTCTATTCTACTATTCTAATAATAGTGCAATGCAAGTGCATGGTGTATTTTTTTCTGTAAAAAATCGATTTTTCTAAGATTGGATACGAGTAGGCATTCATATTTTCCCGCAAAAATAATTACAGAGTTACCGGTCCTTGCCGGTATTGTCGCAAAACGTTCTTTGAGATATTCTTCCGCATGCTTTAACACAATTTTTCGGTACGTGTGCATTGATATTATCAATAATTTTTTACTTATATATATATATCTAACTACAAAACATTTTCATATTATTAATTTATGTTGTAAACAAAAATATTTTTATCAGTATTCATTGAAGAGATGTATTTATATCAAACGATAAGGAATGTTATTTTGCACTCGTTTATGTGCGCATATTTATCATGTTTATAGATCGGTTACAAACCCAAAACTAATTTACATAATGGAAATCTAGGCGATAGCAATACATCGGAATGACCTCAAGGTCATCGCGATGTAAAAAGTATTAACGCGATTTCTGGTTGGATACAGGCGAATGTTTTGTAAGATGTTTACTGTTTTGGGTCAATTTCATTGGGGTATAGTTATTTAGCATACGGCCTGGGAGCCATTTAAATCGAAGTTTATTACTGCATGACCGCACAAATATTTGTTCTAAGTTGGTATTCAAAATTTTTTTGTTATTTTTTTTTATCAAATCCGCAACTTAAAATCCATCAGAGTTGTCATATTTAATCATTATTATGTTATTTAAATAAAAGGAAATGATATATGTCCATCAAACAACAAATCAATATAGCCAAAAAGACATTAAGATAAAAACATTTTACAATTTCAATGTTACTGGTGTGATTAATTCATAACGTACAAGGAAATGTAAACAACTTCAAGATTAAAATCATCGGAAAATAAAGTGAAGAAAATTAAACTATACATGTAACAAGTAGTAAAACGGTAGATACTGTTACATCTATGCGGACGACGGATCATAGTTCGAGATTAATGTGGCGTTATAACAAAGACTTAAGTACAAAAAGTTTGTAAGTGGGTATTGTTGCATATAGTTGTATATCTTTATATCTATAAAATCATATATTATTTCAGAATTTTCTTACCTTTAACATAATCATTACATTGTATGTAATTACATGTAATGCACAAAGTTCGGACCTTGCCAACGCTGAAATTGAAATATTTGAGAGACGGCACAATAGGGCAAGCTTGAGCCCCAAAATACAATTTAATGGCCGTGTATATACCATATAACATCACTGACGGCCTGTGCAGGTATTATACCCTATAGGCTACCTGACACTTTCAACAAAACAACATGATTTTAAGGTCTTATATTGGGAAATGTCAAGTACGATAACTCTTGTAAACGCCGTGTATCAAATAAATTTGGTCAGCAAGTGACTTCGCACAAAACATATTTGTAAAAAATGTTTCTGTACTCCTAACAACACAATTGTTATATTTAAGTTTACCTGTGTATGTTACTTTATTTTACGCCAATTTGTCCTAGGTTAAAGTTGTCTTTTTGACATTGAAACATCTTTTTTATAATTTTATATTGTGTCATAGATCAAACTTATTCGTTCAGCTATATTTACTTGTTTTTGTGTATTGTCTTTTTGATCGAGTTAAGCCATTTCAATTGATATTTTATTGTGTGTCTTTTTATGTTGTAATGTTATACCACTGTTTCAGGTTAGGGTGAAGGTTGCCGCCTGTTAAAACGTTTAAACCCGCTGCATTTTTATGCATGCACCTATCCTAAGTCAGGAGCCTGTTGTTCAGTGGTTGTCGTTTGTTGGTGTGGTTCATAAGTGTTTCTCGTTTCTCGTTTTTATATAGATTAGACCGTTGGTTTTCCGGTTTGAATTGTTTTACACTAGTCTTTTTTGGGGCCCTTTATACGTAGCTTGCTGTTCGGCGTGAGCCAAGGCTCCGTGTTGAAGGCCGTACTTTGACCTATAATTGATAACTTTTTACACATTGTGACTTGGATGGATAGTTGTCTCATTGGCACTCATACCACATCTTCTTATTTATCTTTACTCTATAGAATTTAAGATATATTTGCAAACGTGTGTATTTAAATCACCGTCCACGTTTTGACATCTGTACGTGTATTACTGTATATATTTTTATAAGCATTCAGGTGTGCATGAACGGGGCTTTTGGAATAACAAAACTCATACCGACGTCGCTAACAGTGTAGTAAGTTGTAGCTCTTCACCATGTAGGAACGCCAAGAACTAAACATTCGTACATCCTGCAAGATCGTTGATTAGTTGTTGCTTAACGCCCAATGACAGTTATTACATTCATATTCAGGACAATTGGTATAGGCATCGGATACTGTAAACCAACTTATTTTCGCGGATACTTTATTTCGCGTTTACCCCTTTCTAGACCACTTCGCGGCGATCAATTTCGCGATTTTCTAATTTACTTGATGTATTTTAATCATGGAAGATCCAAGTTTTTCATATTCTTTACGATCTATATTCGCGTTATTTTTCTACTCGCGAAAGTCGCGAAAATAAATCGTACGCGAAAATGAGTTGGTTCACAGTATATCAATAGATCTTCTTACATACTATCAATCTTTTCAAAGTAACTCAAACAACAGAAAAATATGACAAAGAACATCCCATTCATTTATCTTCTGCATCCGTTTCAAATTATATTGGTTTGTATTGAACAAGGCGATATCTTATATAGAATACTGGTATACGAATTCACACCAAGCTGCGATTGCAACAAAATGGAAAACTCGTTATTTTGAACAATGAAAGATGTTTTTATTATTCAAATCCCTTGTCTAATAATATTGCGTCTATGAATAAGTTATAATTGGAGAAGTTAGTGCTCGAATAAAAATTTCTAATTATTTTATATCAATCATATTTATCATTTTGATCGGTGAAATATTCTGGAAAATTTATGAATTACGCGAAATCTCAAGAGGATGCCTTCTTCAAAAAGGTGTAGGTTAATGTGTTACAACTGTAACGATTTAAAACTGAATCAAATTAGTAATTGTCTCGTATACACTTGTTTATCAGTAAATGTAAAATTAACTTAATGTTCAGTTTGTTATTTAGAATAAAAGTATGGGAGAAATGAGATAAAAGACGGATTGCTACTAAAAGTAACAGAGAAATTTTTAGCATTTTTTATCTGTTGTCTGTAATATTTCTGTGTCTTTCAACTAAATGGTATTCTTATTAAAAACTAAAAAAAAATCAGGTATATATAAATATGGCGGAGGAGTGGACTGAAAATTGGGGCGGGGGTGGGGGTGTGGGTGTCGAACGTCTTAAAGTGGCAAGCAAAATAGCCAAAAAACAGTGTTTCTATATAGTGTATGAGTTAGTCAGTGTTCTCTTATTTTCATTTTTATTTTGAATAAGGGGGTAAATACCCAAACCCTTTCGTCCCTCCCCCTGGTTCCATCCCCAGTGCGGTCTGGTCGATTTATCAAGATAAAACAAACGATCAATGTGTTCACAAGTTTCTTAAGTGATGTGTTCCTAGTTTTAACACGTCAGGCAACTAGTAGAACATCAGTGCATATTCATTTACTGTCTATAATCTATGCCGTGATAAAACAATATCACTCTAAGGACAATAATTGTCTTCATCATCTCGTTGTAAAGGGCATTAGATCAGTTTATCATTGATCGGAATGACAGAATCTGATTTAGCAGGTTCTGAGTGAGGCATACCAGGGTAAAGTGTTTATTTGAAAGCTCTCGTTCAATGTAAATTGATGCATATAACATATGCCTACATTGGCTTCGATCTATCATAATTTAAAACACTAGAGATAATTAAGTTGTAAAGGGTTCTGATTGAGTTTATCTACATTTATATATATAGACTACTAATATATGAACTAGAGATATCTCAGTACAACAACGTCTTGAACAATTTCTCATTTTGATTTTTGTTTTTAGCTTCAACGAACTACATGTATATACTCTTTTAAGGTGCAACTGTATTTTCCCATATTTTGGAAAATTGAGTGACGCTGTTTTCTCTTTTTCTTTTGCGATTTTACTCTTTTGTTTTGTTCTTAATTTTTCCTGTTCAGTTAATTGGAATGTTGGTAGGTATT
Organism: Mytilus californianus; assembly: GCF_021869535.1. Classification (NCBI taxonomy): domain Eukaryota; kingdom Metazoa; phylum Mollusca; class Bivalvia; order Mytilida; family Mytilidae; genus Mytilus; species Mytilus californianus. The sequence goes on along the minus strand of NW_026262679.1, from coordinate 48,183,083 downwards.
TTTTTGTTACATTGTTACGGTTTTGTTTTACAGTGTGGAACTCTCCAAAACTTTTAACCTAAAACATGTTTTAAATACGAAAAGTTAATTAAAATAGGCTGAATAAATAAACATTCTGTAAAAGACCGAAATAACAATTTGTTAAGATGCAAGTGTAACATCACAATTACAAAAAAAACTTATTTATAGATTTGAAATTACTGGGACTGCTTAAGTGCTTCGGTTAAGTTTTAGTGCATTGATGATCTACACATTGAAATAGTGCATTCCATCTATAAGGGTCGTTTAAATGAATACGGTCTACAACTTCCGTTCACAATAATTTTAAATCTTATTGGAAGCTCCACGAATGTTCATATATGTAGCCAAATAATCCACTGTACATAATTTATTATATTTTCTTGTGAAAAGTGCACAGTCTGCATATGCATGTCCTGTTTCAACAAACAGGTTTCAAGTATTTGTATAATCCCAATCATATCCTAAATAAAATAGAGGACACCACTAAGTATTCAAGTCAATAAACTCTCTATGAATTTATTGGTAAACCATTTAGTCCTGATATATAATTGTGCCCCTTGCTGCAATATTTTCATATGTTTTATGATTTAAGCCATCGTCAATTGGAAAATGACTTAACACAGATATGATAAATGCCAATAAATTTGCCAAAATAAATATGAAATCAATAACTTGAACGTATTTTTGTCATGTCTGAACAAAATGCATATCATAAACCACTATTTATCAAGAAAAACTAAGGACTGGTATGTCTGTTATAAGCTTTTATTATGGTAGTCTTGAGCTTGGTTCATTGCGTCCTCTGATTAGATTTATAAAATTATTTTGCAAGTTTGATCTAGGGATAAAAATTATCTATTATAACGTTGGGAAATATACTGCTAACTCATAACAGAATACGACTACGCCTAGTTCGATTTGTGTAACTTCGGATAGTTTTAAATAAACAATACTTGCCGGCCTTTTGCCAAACTCCTAACTAAAATAAATGTGTTGACATTAACCCTCTGCAAGCGGATTAAACATTTTTGTACCTTTCATGTATAATCATTACAAAAAAATTGTATCATTTCGCTTATTCCGGATATAAATGAAATGCTATTTGACCAATGTCTATTGTCAATTAATCAAAACCGTCATTTTTTGTGAACACGAAATAAATATTTTGTATAACGTTTTGTGAACCGCTTCGAGTTCTTGGTTTTGATTTTGTGTCTTCTTAACACCCTTGTATCGAATATAAAAGAGATTGGTTGGAAAAAGATATTGGATCAAATGTGCCGTTTATTTCTAATATTCTGGTGAATATTTAAGCAATGCGGTTAAATGATGTGTCGTCCTCGCGCTGTTGTCATTTTTTTAATATACGATGACATTTTTAAAGTACTACTTCAATATTAAGCAATGATCTTTGTCATTAAGGAACGTTTTTGATAAGTTTTGATCAATTTTATAATCCGTTTCGAATCAAGATACTGAAAGAAACAAGACGGTGTTTACCAACCTGCATGTATTTTGATGCAAGTCTATTTTTGATTTATAATTTTTTGGTATCCCATATAAAGATTATTTGCCCTGAATAATATAAGATGGGAGGTAAGCGTTAATGAGACAGCAACCAAACGACACAAACATCCAATGTCAAATGTAGTTGTAATAAAGAAGGTAATCGATGCCCAATATTTGGTTTTCAGTCATTCTGTTACATACCTTACACATTTTCATTCATGCATTTTTCAAGTTATATTAGTCAATAAGGTACCAACGCCAATTAATAATTTGGTCCTCAATGCTCTTCAACATCGTACTTTATTTGGCATTTAAACTTTTTTATTCGAGCATCACTGATGAGTCTTTTTAAGTGTGCCGTACAAAATAATAAGCCTCGTATCTTTGATGTGTTTTTTATGTCAATTATTATGGTGTATAGATGTCGTACCATGTTGTAATCGACGTAGCTTTTTGTTACGGGTTCATTTATGATTTCCAAGACAACAAAATTTAAAAGCAGTCCATCTGCTCATCTATCTAGTATTCATTTTATATTGTGTTATTGGGTTGCTGTTTCATTATTTTTACCCAGCGATTCCTTATATTTGCATGTAGATGTCAAAATACGTTGTTATTTAATAGAGGCTAGTGACCCACTTTTTCTTCGTCATCGGAAAAATAATTCAATCCGCCACAGAACTTTTTCATTTGAGTAAATTAGATAATATTTCGATCGCATTTACCGCCCAGCTAATAAAATTTGTCTTCTTTTATCAGATTTTGATTCGATTTTGCATCAGTATGGTAGAATTAAGAGTCATTTCACCAAAATTATTCGGTCTTAGTTAATCTTTCTTCTTCAAAATTAAAGCGTATTCAAAATGAAATAATAAAATTTACATATTAGTGTGATTTGATTAATGTTTAAGTCATTTTATCCTAGGTAACCGTGTGGTATTTACATAAGAGTTTAATATGCCTCGATATGAAAGAAACTACACAGAAATCTATTTGTTTGGATTGATATTCAGATACCAAACGATGTCGTAAAACGTTTGCAAATGCAATAACACGTGTTATATGTTTCGTTCACATTGTAACAAATTTAATTTATCTCTGTTCAATTGACTTTGAATAAAACGTCTAGTCTTTCCCCAGTAGCTCTCAATGTTTACATGACAAAATTGTGAGATTTCCTAAGTAGAAAATAATGGGAAATCTTCAATTGAAATAGTGAAGGTGTATAACAATTTGTAGGAAGTAAATGACTAGATATCCATTGATCGGTTAACAATGAATTTATAGGTTAAATTCCCATAGGGACTACTTCGTGATGTAAGTTATTAAGATATGTGAGGTCAAGTTATTTCATCAAAGATTTGTAATAAAGGTTAATGTTTTTGATTTAGGCGGTTGTTTTATTTCCCGATTATTTCAGTAAAAAGATGCATCTTAATTTATATCCAGCTTGTTATAACGATAATTTGGATTTTCTGGTGATGACAGGATTTCAATCGATCCAAGAAGTTCTTTCTTTGAAGAATTGTAGGACCATATAAAACTAATGGTTTACATCTATATATATCTCATACATATGTGATATACATGTACGACTGTCTCCATTACTGTATTCCTAGTTCGTACATTGTCTTCATAACTGTACTTCCTGCACGCTTGTACATTGTCTTCATTGTTTTAGTTCTCTTTATAATTTGATGTTACTCTCTAGATTTTCAGCTTCTACAATTCGTTACACATAGTATATCGGCAGATGTGTTTTAAGGCATTTCCTGCAATACTATTGTTCAGCAACTATTCATACAACCCAAAGATTCGAAAATACATAAAATTTCCCATCTTTATGAATTTGGGTATAAAATGCTGATGAGGTGTAAGCAATATTTCTTGTTGTTATAGTTTTATTTTTTCATAGAATTATGTCTGGTTTCTCTTAATCAAAACAAGTGCTGGTAAATTTTATCATAAGAAAATAATAAAACGTAAGAAAATATATAAATTGACCACTATAGCATAATGAAATGTTTACGTAAGTCATACAAGGATCAATATATGTCAGAAAATATAATGTCGAAAGATTGTAGGAGCGTTTAAGGTTCTTCATCTCCTGTCAAGTTCAGGATAGTCGTTAGATGTGTAGTTCCATGCATCAGTGATGTATATAGATTTCTTTTGTTCAATTGGAATGCATTTCTTCACTCCGACTACGCGACTAGCATATATAAATGTAAATGCCTTCACCACTTAATATGTTTATAATATGTATTTATAAAATCTCATTGGTTTCCGAATTTTTATTTGTAAAATAATAACTTAGATGTAGCCTGTGTTTTATTTTGATTCAAAATATTTCAGCAACAAACGGTAATAAACACTTTTGAAAGTAAAGAATTAAAAAAAGGACTGTCTTAAACAGAACAACTAAATAAATGATACTTACAAATATGAGTGAAGTAGATATAGGCGTAATTTACACAAGACAGAGACACGTGTCTTTCATGTAGATTTCCTAAAATTTTAAGAAGCCCGACATTTTTCTAAATACTACTTATATGCAGTAAAAAGAACAAGTTTTGTAAGTCGTTATAACAGTAACCGCCTTTAAAACTGTGCGATTATTGCAAATAATGTTGAAAGTTGATTGTCTGATATTAACTGATGTGGCTTTCCATTGTTTAATTTTTTGGGCATTTGATATACGCCATATAGACAATTTGATTCGTTAATTAGACATAGGCGAAAATAAATTATGACGTAAATGAAAATAAATTGGCGTGAATGTAGAACGCCCGTCAAAAATGAATTTCAGTTTGATGCATAAACATCAAAAACCTGTTTGATATATGGTTAATGGATGCACACAAACTTAAAAATATTATGCCACTACAAATAAATCAGTTTAATTATATGAAAGTTTCAATTATTAAATAGAATTGATAAAAAAGAAGTATTTCTAACTGGCATCCTGTTATATTTATTGCATAGAAAAACCAAAATCTTCTAATCAAAATTACTGTTTAAGGTTCTTCAATCAAAAGATATAGTCAAACCGCATGCGCATACCAAACAGTGGAAATGATGAACTGTTATAATTGATGCCCTTCAGAGGATAAATCGCTCTTGAAAAGATTGAAACGTATTTTTTTATAGATATTCCTCTCGATTTCAAATTTTTGTATTTACCATCTTGCTGTAAGAGATAGTATTATGGTTTTGTACTAGTAGCTTCTTTAACAGCTGATTTTAATAATGAAGCAATATGATCTAACGAAGGAGTTTATGATTCTATTATACCTTTGATGAATGAGAAGTGTGGCTAGTTTAGGATAAGTTATGATGCTGCAATGAATAAACTTTACACCACAATATGCAAATAATGATCTTCAAAAAGAAATTTTAACCTACCACAAATCGAAATATAAGAAGGCAGTTAAATTTTCTTAAAGATCTTAAATAGCTTTCTTCTTTTAATTAACATTTTTACTATAGGTACAATGTATATCATATCAGAGATGAATGATAAATCAAGAATTTTAAAATTAAATATTTAAGTCGAGCGAATGGTTGGTGATCTAAGAGGTGCAGAGATTGTAATGATCGATTATCATTGTAAAGAATTGATCAATAATCACAAAACTGCACCTAAAACTGGTAATAGAAACACATAGACGAACAATAGAGAGGCACACGAAAATAAAAACAAATCGGTCACTGCATGTTGCATAGATTACAAATTTGCAAGTGTTCCCTTATTTTTGTTTTCTTTCCAAATGTAAAGAAAGTTAAATATATTGTTTGATTCTATCTACAATGAAGTCATTTTAATCAAAGTGTAATACCATTGCTCTTCTTTGGCACAGTGTTTTACTATATAGGAAAGTGGCTGTTGACTAATAGCTTATCAACATTTAAATCTCGTCGTCTAAACTATACAGCTGAATACTACATATTCAATATTCACACTGATAAAAAATAACTTCTAACTGACTGAACAAACACAGTGAACGTGAAATGTTCATTCTCAATTGGTGTCTCGTTATGCACGAGGCTTGTTCCAGTTTTCTGCTTCACGTAAGAATCAAACGCCTCCCATGTCAGACAATAGTCGTAGTAATTACAAAATCAATCTTTTATCCATAAAAATTCCATTGCTATCAATTCTTGTTATAGAAGTTTGGCGTTGGATAACATCAAAATGGACTATTGAAAACCATCAATGGAAACCACTTGGGAGAGAGTGTAAATAATTAAACGTAACGTACAAATTGAAAGAAAAGAAGACCTGATAAAGATCAGCCGATTTTTTGTAATTAACATATGTTAGTTCTTTTTTTAATTGGTTAATACACTGAAGACTCGTTAAAACATCAGTAAAATCCATGTACGGGGCTTTAACTTACTGTGTCGTTACTTTAAAAATCTTTCCCTTATCAGTAGAAAAAATACTTTTAATAAGCTTCACTTATGACACGATTGGTTTGGTTCTTTGCTGTCTGTCCAGTAGATAAGATTAAAAGAAAGTTACTGTTTATGGGTGTGACAATTGTAGTATATTCAATTCCGCGTTTTCATAATAAAAAAAAGTATATGGCGAAACGTCTTCTCGAATTTCAACACAAGTCCTTTGGATGTGAATAAATTTGAAAAATAAATATGGTTTTGCATCTTCTTTCATTTGAAAATGGCGGATTTTTTATGCACACCCTGTTATTCCTGACTTTATTCCAAAAGTATTTTAAGGTTTGGAGGTGTCATACACATGAACAATGTATTTCAAAAACTCATTAAAAGCTTACCGCAAATATTTATCTGTACTATTACCCCAATAACTGACATGGTGGGAACTTAATGTGACAAATTTCACATGTATGTATTCAATGATTTGAAGTTTTTATATTTGATGTGTCAGATCAATACATTTTTCAATCACATTAAAATTATTACTATTATGAAGAAAGAGGGTGTTTCAATTGTTTGACATATGGTTAGTATATCATATAGACTGACAATCGAGTGCCTTTCAGACCTATTACTCTGTTTGGTTTTATTTCTATATATACTTATTAAAAGTATTTGTGGTCAGTTTTAAGCAATACAATACAGCGGTTTTATATGTATTTAAACAATATGTATAATTCCCTTTTGACATGAAGTACAAGTAGAAAAACAAGGCGCCAAAAATTTCTTATTATTTCAATTATTGTCGCCAATCTGAAACGCATATAATGTCAATATGTAATAATTTATTTCATAATTGTCGAATTTAAATGTAATTGAAATATTTTAACTTAATATCATTGTTTTTGTAGGATAAAATAAATATATCGACTAAGAATGTGATTAAAATGTTTATTAATAATTTAAACACATTTATGTCATAGTTTGACACTCTCGTCTTTATATAAATATTGAATTGTCAAAAATTGATAATTCAGCACTTAAGACCGGAAAACTTCCTCCACTTGATTTTAGATATTTATTTGAATTATATAAAATAATGGCCCACATGTCAATCACACTTTTTTTAAACAGACAACTCCATGTTGGAACAGATTATAGGGAATTGATGCATAGAGATTCAAATGGAAAGATGAAAAATTCTACATGATGTATTAGAACGAAACGATTTATTGCAATAAAAAGGTTAATTGTACATGCATCTACACAAAAGATAAAGCATTTCGTGTTGCTCAGTCTTAAGTTTTCTATCTATGTTGTGTCTTATATACTGTTGTTTGTCTTTTGGTCTTCTTCTTTTTTTTGCCATGGCGTTGTCAGTTTCTTTTCTTTTTATGAGTTTGAATGTCCCTTTGGTATCTTTCGCCTCTCTTTTGTATCAGAAACGAAAACGGTTTATTGCAATTAGAACAAAGTTAATGATACATGTATCTACACAAACGCATTTTGCAGGGAACCAGCAATAATAATGCAATGCTTTTTCTGATTTGTGGCCAACTAATGGTTAAATTAAATGGACTGTAATCGTATAAAATTAATTCAAATTTATATGAAGTAACACGTGTTTTACAACTTGAAACATTTTAATAACAGATGCCACAAAATAAACATTTTGACTAATCAAAAATACAACAAAATTCATTATACTTACCAATGAATTGAATTCTTTTCTACAAACCACGTTTTTGGGTAATCAAAGGGGTTTTGGATTGGAAAATTTTGTTTGAGAATGGCTTATCAATATATTTTGCTGATTAACCCACGATGTTTTATTTGATCATATAATAGAAAATTGAACCAGATGGCAGTTTGGTTTACTTGTTTTTGTTAACATGCATTCACGCAAACCGGAATGTACGGTTATAAACATACAATAACAAACACAGCGGATCTTGTTCTTGGGAGACTGTTATAAAAGAAAATTTTTATTGGGTCGGGAATTATATTTATCTTTTAGAAGCACCTTCATTAATTTATATTATGACGCATGGCGTGCTAGAAAAAGTTGCGTTCTTTTGAAGACCTGTTGTCACTATCAACAAGTTTTCATGTAAAAGTTTTCTTGTTCAAAGATTTTGATGGATTATTTTATAGTGAAAACTTTGATCAAAAACTTTGACGAACTTGGATGGAAAAGAATCTCATCCTATTTTCTTGAAACTTGGATGGATTTGGACGGGAATTATCCAATCACAGTGCAGTTTTTTCTTTGACCAAGTTTTTGATGAAAAACTTTGATAGTGACAACATAAACATATATGACTTGGACAAAGTTTACCTGGTCAAAGAAAACTTTGACCAAATTAACTTTGATAGTGACAACATCCTTGCAAATAAAAGCCACTAATCTAGAATATTTTGCAAGAAAAATCCAGAAAAAGCCGTAGAAATAGAAATTAAATAAAAAGTAAAATAACAAAAATTATACCGCACTCTAAGGAAAATTCAAAACGGAAAGTCCATTATCAAATGGCAGTAATCGATTGCTTGACACATATCTACAGTTATCGTGCTTACCATCCTAGTGCGATATCGATAATTGAATGAATAAAAACGTGAATTTGCAGCAATTACAACAACCATATCAATATTTCTCTTACACTTGCATCTCGTTTAAATTAAAATAAAAACACATCTCTGCTTTTGTTTTATTTTGTGATTTGGTCTGTATGTATTCGATATATGTATCATGATATGACATTATAACATAAATCCGACCAATTATAATATTTGAAAAAAAAAAGAATATCTATTACTGATATTGTGCTAAAAATCTTGATATTATCGCTTACACAATAATGCACTTGAAAAAGTCACTGATTTCTGAAAGAATTTCTCGCAAGTCTGAATTTGAAGCAATAGGCCATATACAATGTTTATTCAACTGTATTAAAACGCATAATTAATCTTGGTATTAAAACGATCCATTAACCATTGCAAAAATTGACAGACCTACAACTCTTCTGGGAAACAAGTTTCCACATACTTTACAATTGATCAAATATCGTATCGGAAATTCATGACCAAAATAACCGATCAAGGTCTGAATAATTAATGGTCGGATTTTATTTACAATCCACGGAGATATCAGAAAAAAAACTTTGAATAACTTGGAAAACTGAAAATAAGGAGATTGCCAATGAGACAACTATCCACCAAAGTTCAAATGATGTGGAAGTAAGCAATTATAGGCAACCGTACGGCCTTCAACAACGAGAAAAAAAACCCATACCGTATAGTCGGCTATAAAAGGAACCGACAAAAAAAAACGAAATAATTCAATTGAGAAAACTAACAGCCATAAGAACTATTTCATTTTACACTTCTGGAGAATAATGGAAAAATGCAGATAAAAATCTTGCTGGACCATATTAATTTGTACTTTAAAAATTTTGGATTGCATGGAATAAAATGTAAAGCTTCAGAATTTAAACGCAATAATGATCCCCCCTTTACTCGATAACAAAACATCGTTTATCACGGTATTCCAAAAATGAACGGAAGTGGTAAGCTCTGTAAGGTCAACTATATAAAAAACGACCTTTAGTTACACCTGCATTCAGACAGAAATACATTTGCATAGACTGGACATAATTAATCGCTTATCATATTTTGTCAGTTTTTGAAAAGTGATACCATTTCCTATTAAACTCTTCATATCTGATTTCATAGCTATTGTAACCCACACAAACCATATCATAGATTCTACTCTGTCGATGAAAAACGAGGTGAACCTGTTGGTTCAATTTGATATGGAATGTTAGTTTCGGAGAATAAATCTTCGCATTTTAATTGAAAGGAATAGTTTATTTGCCCGTCTTTCCCTTGTCTGCATGTTCACTTACATGCGCCAATATTGTAAATCATATATTTCATATAAATCCCTGCATTCTTTGTTTATGATTGCATCTTCCATAAATATTTAAGTGACATTGAAGTAAATGCTGTTCATTTAAACACCACTAATACATTTTATTCTTATATCTGTCATTAAGATGTACGATATATATATAACAGCAAGTGCATGTATAAGTTAATTTGTTTCTGCTTGAATATCTATTAAACTGAGAAGGATAAAATCAAATACACGCGAAAGTTGATGCATTTCTGTCAGTACCGCTTTTGGGGATTTGTGGCAAAAACAATAATTTCGCATTGCCTATACTGGTAACTTAATCTATGTTCTGCCCTTAGGGTAGACAATTGTCTTCTTCCAAGTTTTTATCTTTCTATCTGAACTGTTTCCCTTTAAGTAACTTTAAATTGTGTACTATGTTGTTAAACAATTTGATAAGCCTATCTAGTGTTTATAGAAATCTATATATACATGTAGTTATTGCTAAGATTGATTGATTGGTTGTTGGTGTTAAACGCCACTTGCAGCACTATCAGCTATATCGTGGCGGTCAGTTTTGATTAGCCGGAGGAAGCACGGATCCCATGAGAGAACCACCGACCTTTGGCAGAAAAACTGACAATCCTACTCAATTAAGATTGGAGTCGAACGCACCTCCAACGTGCGGCTTTCGAACTCACAACTTCAGTGTTGACAGGGGTTGTCGAGTTTCTAAGTAATCCAACTACTGCATCACCAGCCTGTCAACACTGAGGTTGTGAGTTCGAATCCTGCACGTTGCAGGTGCGCTCCACTCCAGTCTTAACTGACTAGAATTGTCAGTTTTCCTGCCGTAGGTCGGTGGTACTTTCCGGGCACTCCTCCACCAATAAAAACTGACCGCCACGAAATAGCACAATAGTGCTGAAAGTGGCGTTAAACACCAATCAATCAAACTATCAATCAGTGTTGACAGGCTAGTGATATGGTAAATAAACTATTTAGACCGATCTACCACAAAGACCTCACTCCCCCTTTATTGTTAAGAATTAGTTATCTATTGTCGGTTTTTAACACTAGACCTATAGTTATTACCAACACAGTGGTCAAGGAACTTTTAATGTCAAGTATTTGTAATGCATGTGTACCATTCTTACCTCTGTCTAGCTTCACTCGCCAGACCCTCACGTCAAAATACATTTAAAACACTAAGCAAATTACTTATACATTATAGATAATCATTTTTTTTTAATATTGAATGACCAGATAGAAAATATCTATATTATTTGGCGCCTGTTTAACTCTTGCCATGGCTTAACAATTTTACTGTAGCTTTCATCGATTGGAGTGCAAAACAATTACATGGTTAACACTACCACTTATTTTCGAAAGTATATGCATTAACTTATTATATATACATTTAGTATGTATCATCTCGACGTTGAAAACCAATGATTCTCGATAATCATTTCGTTTTCATATTACGCATTTTATTAGTGAACCTGAATTTTTGTCTTAGTTTTATACTTTAAAACAGACGGTTACACGATAATTTCCCTTAACTCAAGTGTTGACTGCATGGGCTATAGAAAAATTGTCATCTTGGCTTCTCTAATTCTTACTATAGAGCGGCTTCAGTTTATCTGTGCTGGATGTGAAAATAAGCAGCCACGTCCGGTCGGAATGGAGATGTTAAATCTGATGGTTCGTGTCACGCTCTCTTCATGTTAAAGAACTATTGTAACAAATATTTTGATGGGTTCATAGTTTGCCTGTTCCAAGACAACATTTCTTCCCCTATTTTCAAGATACCTTGCTTTTTAAGTGGTAGTCTAAATGTCCGCCTTTAATCGAAGTCAACCCACTTTGGAGAACCTATCTATTTTATGAATTATTAATTTCTTTTGGCCAAGAATATGCAAGTACATTTGCCACCTCATATTAAGCAAACAGTGGGCAATCGATTTCAGAGAAACCGATTGAAATGGACTTCTGAAATAATTGATTCCGATTATTAGTGTTTGTTGTTTTCGAGCTTTCTTCTTAATGAATGTTGCTTTCGAATTGCATATAAATAAATCCTCAAAATGTCATATGTTTTTAATAATACAATTATGCTTGAAAATTGAAAAATATAAATGAATCCCATTGCTTTTTTGTGCAGATTTCATTCAAAGTGAAACGACCTAGAATGAACTCCAAATCTACGAAAGTATTTTAACTAACAAAAATTAAGATCGATCTAATTCTGCTTCGAGTTGGTTACATGGACTCTAGTGGGATGTTACAAAGTTTAAATTAAGATATTTTCGATTTTATTTTCACAGAGCGTGGTTTGATAAGCATACGCGACATATGGAGATTTGTTGGTTTAAACCGTCTCTATTGCTAATAAAGTTTTCATGTATCACTTAATGTCACACTTAATATCAACAGTTTTTTAAACTGTCGGAACTCAAACCCAAAAGCCAGCTTTTCCTTGAGCATTGAGTTACTATTTAATTTCTAGACGAGGAGAACATTTACATTGATTAAGGCTGCAAATTTCAATTAAGACCACTCAGAATTAGAGACAGATACTTTCGTTTACAAACTAGGGGAAATACCGTACAAGTTCAGGTCGTACAGATTCATTGAAATTTTTCTAAGTATTGTAACACGGTCTATTCTATACCGCTTTCGTCGATATTTCTTCATCTTATTTTGTATTGATTTATATTATAATTGATAAGAAAAAGTAAGGAAAGAATAGTTGTGTAATGAAAATCGTATGGCTGGGTTCGCTGGGATTATGAAAGCTGTCAAACAGAGAACGATTTTATAGGGAAATAGTGTTTTATTCCTTTTAAGTAGCAGATTGTAGAAAAAAAGTAGTTGATGTCAAGTATGGTTTTTAACTGACAGAATGTCGATAAGTACTTAAGGTTAAAATAACATAATAACCTTAATTACAGTTGATTTATCTATAGTAATTAATAAATTTTTCAGTTGTATCATACACCATTGATGTGAAATATTTTTTTGGAAAATAAACATTACCATAAAATATAAAGTTTGATTATATCAAATGACATATTTGCGTATCTTTTTGTGCATGAATCTCCATTAATAACATTAACGGTGTCAATTTTACTGCATCAGATGCGCATTTTGACAATAGATGTCTTTTCATGAATGGACATCTAAAATATTTGAAAATCCAAAACTTATATGTTAAAAAAGTTAAGAGCTTATAAACCAAAAACGCAGTATAGCCAAATCCGGGCAACTATTCAGAGCTTTGTATGCGGGAGATATATTCCTCAATTTAAGCATTGATAGCATTCATAAATATTTACAAATTTGTTCTCTTGACTTTCAGTTACCAGTTATTCATACAAGCGCATGACCGCTGAACCAGCATTTGTGAACACACCAAGAAACGTTACCGTCCATATGAATGAATTAGCACAACTCCAGTGCAGAATCAAAAACTTAGGTCCGAAACAGGTAAATATATCTTTTATGATAAACAGAAAAGAGTTATTCGTATACCATAATAAAATAAAGGCTGTCGACATTTGTACATACATGTAGTCGAAAATTACGGGTTTTAAACTATAGCATATACACTTCTCAATACAAACAATGTATATTGAAGTGCTTATAATACAGTATACATGTCAGAATGTTTGGTAAATTCTTATGTTTAACGACCGAGAATCTTTTAAATTTTAAAAGTCATGAATGTTTACCAAATAAATAATAGAAACACTGCTTTGTTTTTAAAGATTGATTTGTCATGGGATATCGCTTTTGTTCTTTAATGAAAGTTGTGTGTTAATTTTCAGATGTCCATTTCTTACAATTTTTTTTCAACCTATAAATTATTGTCTTATTATTGAAAGTGAACAAACTTGTGAGGTTAATGTCCATTAGACAACAAACCGATGAGACGTGTTGCCTTCAGTAAAACACAAGTGTCTTTACAATTTGCCAAGGTCGAAATCGCTTTGATAAGTTGTGAATAAATACATCCGAGAATAGTAAAAACTAACTTAAAGTAACACTGTAATGTCCGCTCAGACAATTAACAACTTGCGGGTTTGAAATGCATTTGTAAGCTCTTATCTCGACCAGTCATATTAAAGATTAAATCCGTAAGGAAAAGAATTTGAATTATCAAACATTGTCAAAGGCGGTAGCATAAAAAAAAAACCACAACAACGCGAAGAACAGGACCAGATATAATGCTTATCGTACCATAAAGAAAAGAAGGAACTGAAGCAAACTCGTGACTGTATTGACGTTGTAAATTTCATTGAACTTTATCTGTGTATAACTGAGAAAATTATAAAGTCAGGAATTTCGTGACCACAAATTATACTTTAAACCTTTACTAAATTCTTTAATATTTACACAGATTTGGTTTGTAAGTTGGACTGCATCTGTATAAAATTTATTACTAACAGGATATCACATCTTTTACGGAAATGTTGTTCATATAGCCCGTAAATATAGAAACGCCCTGTGAAAACTCATTGATCCATTGAATAACTTTATTCTGAAAGCTTATTAACTTAACACTGTCGTAAGATCTTAGGATATTGTCTTCATTGGTATTAATATTTATTTTGCATATAATAAATTGAAATATTACTTAATATGTTACTTATATTTTGGCATTGCACAAGGGCCTGATTTTGCAGACTGTTTATTACGTCCTCAAACAAAATCCATCGTAAGATGTGTATTGATCAATAGTTAAGTATGGGAAAACATGATGTATTTGACAGTTGGAATTGGCTATGAATTAGCTTTCAGTAACTGCGAGTACTCTTTGATCGGTATACCTTATGAGTTTGTCTTTTTGGTAGGGTTTGCGTGTGTGCTTAGGTCTTATGAGTCAATCTTTTTATAACAGATTCTTATAGTTTGTTCTTACGTTGTGTTGTTAATACACTGTCTCGGGTTAGGGGGAGGATTTAAGACTAACAAACATGTTTAACCGCATTTTATTCTTGATATGCCCGTCCGGAGTCAGGAGCTTATAATTCAATGGTCATTGTTGTTTGCTGCCTGTCATACTTGTTTTCGTTAAGTGTTTCTAGCATAAACCAGGCCGTTTTTTTTTTTTTTTAAATTGTTTCACATTGTCATGTCGGGGCCTTTTGAAGCTTTCAGTACGGTATAGGTTTTGCGCATTGTTGAAGGCCGTACAATTCTCTATTGTTGTTTACATTCTCGTCATTTGGTCTGTACTGGATAGTCGTGTCATTTGTAGTTATATCATATCATTGCTATATCAAAGTACGGTACTTTATTTATAATAAAAATATCGAAATAGAAACCATGCGCCCTTAAACTCTAATATGATGGAATTGAATTATTTTTAGTGCAGTAATTACTGATTGCCTTCAAACAACCATGATATATGGTTCGTAATCATAATTAATAATTTTTTTTTCAGGTGGCTTGGAGAAAAGTATCCATAGATTGGCCATTGACTGTTGGTATTAAGACATTTGATCCTAAGGAAGATATAAGTGTTAGCTTCAAGGATCTTAAAAAGCAAGAAGAGGGATTGACACAATGGGACTTAATAATAAAACATGCTAAGCCTAGACATACGGGAATGTATGAGTGTCAGATTAGTGCAAAAAATCTTTATACGCACTATGTTTACCTTAAAGTGATAGGTAAGTTTATACCTGCTGAGAACTGTTCATAATTTATATTCCCTTTTAGCACAGTCAATATATTGTATGTTTTATTTGTCTTTATGTTGATATAAAAAAACGAAGAACAGAGTTATTTAGTTTTGTGAATACATGGAAATATGGGGTATACGTAAATGAGATGGCAACCACAAAACATACAACAATCTAGAAGTGTACATGCAGTCTTCAATAATAGACTGATGTCTATATACATGGTATAACACATCAAGATCTAAATCTCCTTGAGTTTTGTTTTTAATAGCTATTTGGGATAAAACGATGTTTGAAATTTAATAAAAGACTACTCGAGGAAACATACTGCCAAGCATGACTCTACCTACATGAATTCAAGGAAAACATATGTTTCGCAAAGTTTGTGATATTATTACGATAATTGTTTTTAGTAATACATTTTGATGATATTCTTGTTAATTAAATTGCTATGAAACTGAAATAACCCAATTAAATAAACATTTGATCTACTGTTCTTATCTCGCACTGGTAGAAAATTACAGACAATGAAACGATTTTATAAAAATAAGGAGATGTGCTTGCCGGTGGTTAAACATGTTTGTGAGCGCTCAATCCTCCTTTAATTTAGGACAGAAGTGTAAAGTCACAACATATATTTAAAAATAAACATTAGAAATTAGTTGGAAAGGGCTTGACTTACTAGGTCAGCACGAAGCGCAACAAAACTCTTATCAAACTGACAAGAAACACACAAATAACCGATCTAAAAGTATTGGCCGTTACTGAAGGCAAATTCAAAGACAACTTCAACTAATGAATAAGCCAATTATTTCTTGACTGAAATGTCAATCTGTCCACATCCAACGACGGATTTAGTGTATGAAGTCTTAAGACCGAAGCAAGACCTTGTGCAAAGCCAACACATACATATCGACTGGATGTAGGACCATAAGTGTTCATAACTGTATAACAATACACATTTAGTTGTTTCAATTTATTAAAAACAAAATCAATGTTATTATCGATAAAGAAAATTTTCGAAGATCTTACAACATTAAACATTAATAACCTTTCAGAATAAGTTTATTTATAGGATCAATAAGTTTACATGGATCGTAAATTTACAGGCTCTATAAACAACAGCACCGTAATAATTAAGATTGTGATATTCCGTTTGTGATAAGGATAAGCTATAATTCCTGGAACACAATACTAAAGCATTGTATACATTGCGCGCAGGCAAACAAAATACTTTATATATACCGGTCACAGACTATAATACAATTTATGTATTATTTTTTTTTAATTTCATCACGGTAGCTATGCACTCTTCTGCTTGGTTATGGTTCGTATAACGTAAACACGGTGAAAATAACGTTCCAATGGTTATCATATATAGCAAATTCAATAAACACATCCTTGTTTTAACTTAGTTTGAGAAAAAACCGAAAATTATGCGGAAAAACACACGTCGGTCAATACAATGAAAATATGTAGAAATAACGCCGAAAGCACATACCTTTAACTCAATCGTCCTTACTCAACATCGGTTGTTAGCCGAGGAACGTCGATAAAATAGGCCATATCTTACCAAGTTGGTGTCCAATGCATAATAAAATGTCAAAACTGCAGTAACAAGTTTTAGCTGTAGCCATTAATATGTGTATGCCTCCATACGATAGTAGGGGGTATTATGTTTTCCAGTTCGTGTGTCCGTCCGTCCGTACATTCGTTCCGTATCAGATTGAAATTTTTGTTTAAGTAAGTTGATATGAATTTGTATTCACAGCAACTTCAAACTACGCATGTTCGTTATTCTGTAAACTTTCTAAAATATATGTTTAATTCAAATTTCGTGTTTCAATGAATAAGAAAAATGTGATAGTGCGAGCGGACTATAGTATATAGTGTACTGTTTTATGTTGTATGTATGTTGTTTGGTTGCCGTGACAATGAGGTTATACTCTCTTCTCTAGTGATGCAATAAGATAATAACTTAATGTTTTGGTATAAATCCTTTGAGATATAATGTTTGTGTTCTTTCCATTTACAGACACGCCGTTAGTTGTCAATCCAGGTATGTTCGTTTTTTTTTTCATTTTTCTAATATACTGCAAAATATTTTTCCACGATCATAGAAAAACAAAAGATATTGGTATCCATCAATGACACAAAATCAGTACATGCACAGCAAAAAACACACACAAAGCGAAGGAATAGCGCTTTTATTGCTGTTCTTTATCTCAAAGTCACAGTGAGGCCTTCAAACGTGCATGCTTAATGTAATAATGTTATAAAATCATCTTATAATTTTATTTTAATTTTTGTACATATTATGTATTGTGCACACACTATTACCAATATTTACAAAATAAGTTTTCACTTATTAACATTAACACTCTTAAAAGTAAGAATGTTTCGTTTGATTAAACTTTCCTATCAGTTTACAATAAATAATGATTTAGACATTAGAAGTGCCATTTATAATCATTCTGTAAATGTATCGATTATTTTTCCTCTTTTTCTCGTTATCAAAATAATGTGATATGATTGTCAATAAGACAACGTGACATTTTTACCGACATAGAAATAGCCTGGCGAGTAATGCATGCATTACAGGGTACACCTTTAACCTTGTCGACACAACGCTATAGTTCTGTTTTACGGTTTTGCGATTCCTTCAGTTTGTTCTCTAGGTTTATATATTCCAAAATGGATTTACGAGTTTAGTGAATCGGTAACTACTGATGCCTCTTATATACATGTAGTAAAGTTATTTGCTTACTTACTTACTTACTTATACATACATGTATGTAAATAGTCTTAATTTACTCAGAATCAAACAAGTGCGTCTTTGGTAAAGTGACAAGTCTCGTTGCGGAAAAAAGTATTATAAAAAAATACAGAGTTCCAAGGTGAATTCAAAAAAGGGAAGTCCATAAAAATTGACAAAATCAAACGTTAGACTTATAACGGAACGAATGAGAAACAACTGTCAAATTCCTGACTTGGAACATGCATTCTCCGAAGAAAATGGTGTGGACTGTTTGTTTCCTTTACCATCTCGGTCTAGTGGAAAACAGGGTATACTTATTGACCTCAATTAGATATTTCAATATGCATAAACTGAATCAGGACATTATAACCTTATGTGGCTTTCTTTAAAGTAATTATACTGCATAATTTGTCTGGTTCTAATCATTCAGCTAATTTCCGTCACATTGATTTTTTTTTGTAAATACATGTTTATACATCTTTCTGCATCTAACTGCTTCTCAACTTGATAATGGAAAATTTATTAATTGCAAAAGAACTCAACCTTACAGTACATATGCCTCCGTTTATGGAGTAATCTTTAACATAGCAGTTGTTGTTTGTCTTTTGAAGTATCTAAAGTACAAACTCTATGTGCATATTGCATTAACCCTAGATAATATAGACTGACATTCAAATCATCTATTTTTAAGTAAATTTTCTACATCAAATTGCATCGTTAGTGTCATTAGTGTATAACCAAAAGGTATAATTATATACAATTATAAAGTCTTGTTTTCTTTCCGTCCGCTTCGCAATTATTTCCTTTGCCGATATATTGCCGCTAAGTTTTTGTATTACTTTATAGTTATAATGAATGTTTACACTACGACAGTGTTAAATTAAAATGGCAAACCTTCCAGTATTTCCGTTCTGGTATAATTTGGTAAAATAAGACAAAAACACGTTCACCTTTGTAGCTTTGTGCTTTATTGTATACAACATATATATAATTTGCCATACGAATTTATCTTTCACTTTTAAAGAATTTTTGTCTTCTTTATATGTTTGAAAATTAAATGACGATCTTTAGTTGCAGATATTCTTTATTGGAAGACTCGATTTGTCAACACCTTGTTAAACCTATGCAAGTGTTTGCAATTATGAATTTTAATTCGACTATATAAATTCCACGTTTCAGAATTGAACTTAATGGAGACCTAGATGGTGCAATATACATATTTTAAACATGTATATTACTTATGCCAAGTACATTTGTTTTTTTCAGCAATAGCTATGTATGGTACTAAATTTATCAATCTCCATGAACCTATCAAATTAGTATGCAATGCAACGGGTGGTACTCGAGCGCCGTCGCTCATAGACTGGTTCTTTAATGGTCACATGATACGTGGACGAGATCCAAGATGGAAATCGAGATTACGTATAAATGATTATGTGCCTGACGTACCTGGCAGAATGCTTGTTAGTGAATTGACTATAGACTATAGTATATTTGAGGATAAAGGCAAATATGTTTGCCGTAGTTTCGCAATGAACAATTTTTACACCACAAGCTTGGATATATCAGTTCTAAATAGTAAGTTATTTAAGTAATATACTTCTAGAATCATTGAATCGCTTTTGGGCTTATTTTAGTAATTATTCTTGCAGAAAAACATACAGTAGAGATAAGACAGAATCTAATATTTACTAATTAAAATACGCTCACAAATAAGTTAAAATATAATTTAAGTTTCTGAAGAATTGAGAGCCTGGAATAAAATAACAACGCCATAAATTTTTTTCAAAACCGACTAGACGTAAAGTGAAAAGAAGCTTACAGGTTGGATATTTTTTCTCAATGGAAATCATACCACATCTCCTTATGATGCTACACGAAAAAATTCGGTAACAAACATTTGTCCGTCTCTCCTTCCGTCCGTCCGTCCGTCCGTTCGTCCATCCTTCTACGTGACCCGAATAAAACTGGTTTCCGGATGATAACTTGATTATCCATGCTTGCTAGGAATGAAACTTATACACATAGAAGATATAAAAAAAAGGAAGAAGACTGGTCATTTTGGGGTCAATAGGAGTAAGATCAATGTCACAGTTTCTAAAAAAAAGATTTAAAATGTGGTTTTTGGGATGTCTTAATTTTGTTATTTGTTTTATTATGACACTAGTATAGATAGAGGACATAGAGAAGGGGGAACTTCTGATCTGAGGTCAAATGTCAAGATCACAGTTGCTACAAATAGACTGAAAATACAAAAAAGATTAATAATAATGTGTTGCTTCTGTCTAATTTGTTTTAAGTGTTTGCCATGCCCCCAAAAGGTATTTATATATATTTGGACTCCGGAGAAAGTATTGGTAACAATTTTGATTTCTATATTGCTGACGTTTTACTATCCCTGGAGCATATAGTCCTTGTTTAGTCATATTGCTTTTTGGTGATAACTCGAGTATTCCTTTACGAATTGCAACACATTTATACCGGTGAAAATTAGCAATACAAGTACACGTTTTATTGTCGCTTCAAGCATACTAGTATTTTGAACTCTTGAAATTAAAATGTTTCTGTCAGTAAATGAACAGTGCGGAGAGCATCAGTTGGCAGTGCCAGTTTTTCATTTCTTTTTGTATTATTCTACATTGATCAAAGATAAATAGACAGTCTTACACTGAGAATTCAACAATAAGTCAAATATTTGATTTTAAATTTTCAAACATCATGACAAAATTGAAAATGTTGTATCCACGACAAAGCCATTCTACTATTATTGCAAATTTTTTTTTTTTACAATATTTCAAATTGGTCAAATATCAATGAACTAAGAAATTAATTGGTATTCCCAATTTGATTGAACTAAGAGAAAAGGGTTTAACTATAAAAAAGCATCTCCAAAATATAAACTATTGTCTATCAATAATTTCTTGATTTGTTCTTCATTGAATGGTTTTCCCTTTTGTTACATTGTATCTGTAAAAAATAATAGAAATTGGGAATTTCATTTTTTTCAAATATGCAGATTAACCTTTTTATGGATATCCAAGACACACTTCTATGTCTTATTTTGTTTAGCGTCTATTTACCTTATATAATGTATGGAGATATTTCTACATGAATCTTAATCTTTCTTTTTCCTTCTACCATTCTCCACAGCAGAGAAAGAACATGGAAAGAGAGCAGGTAAGAACAGTTTAAATATGTTGAACATTGATATGATTGTTCCGAACAAGTTTTTATTTATTATTATTTCCCATTCAATTTTGCACACGATGTTTTTACGTGATTTGCATATAGTTTGCAAGTAAACTTAGTTTCTAAATAATGTATTGGAATCGTGACAATTTGGTATTTTCAAAAGGTCTTTTCAGATATTGATGAATCGAAATGGTTGCTTATACTATGAGATAAGTTGTGTCAAATTCACACATCATGGATTTAACTTTGCACACTCATGAAACCAATATATTTCAATGAGACTCGGTCATTGACTGCATTGATTTTAACTCAGCTTGCTTCTTATATCCACTCATTAAGTCATTGTTCAAATTACCTGCCAAATTACAAAAATGTTAATACGTATGCACACATTAAACTTGTCTCTTTTTTTTCTTTTTCTGTAAAATCCTAAATGTATTTTCTGATGCTAATGTTTTTGGTGGGGTTCGTGTTGCTCAGTCTTTAGGTTTTTATGCCCCACCTTCGATAGTAGTAGAGGCATTATGTTTTCTGGTCTGTGCGTCCGTTCGTTCGTTCGTCCGTCCGTCTTTCCCGCTTCAGGTTAAAGATTTTGGTCAAGGTAGTTTTTGATGAAGTTGAAGTCCAATCAACTTGAAACTTAGTACACATGTTCCCTATGATATGATTTTTCTAATTTTAATGCCAAATTAGAGTTTTGACCCCAATTTCACGGTCCATTGAACATAGAAATTGATAGTGCGAGTGGGGCATCCATGTACTATGGACACATTCTTGTATGTTGTGTTTTGTGTACTGTTGTTTGTCTGTTGGTCTTTTTCCTCTTTAGGCATGGCGTTGTCAGTTTGTTTTCGACTTATGAGTTTGAATGTCCTTTTGGTATCTTTCACCTCTCTCTTGAATTATATGTTTGAATAACGCAAATTGCTAGTTTGAATTAGCAATTATTGACTGTTTCCTTTGGATGAATAATTTATGATAATTGAGAATTGTAGGAAGTATAAGCAACCGAAGATTCGGAATTACAAGTAACAAAAAGCCTAATGTCATCGTTGTCGATTTTTCAAAAGTACTTTCAAACAACTTATGAGCAGTATACTGTAGCAATATGATTCATCTATTACATAGATACATGTTGTAAAGTACATGTTCGGAACAATCATGAAATGTTATGTCCAGCATTGTGGGTTTGCTTGTAGTTTTGCATCACATACTTGTCAGTATAGTTAAATCTTATCAGGAAACCATCAATCTTCAGGGTTACGAAATTGGTTTTATAATATACCATTTTGAAATCCGTATGCTATGATTCATCAACAGTTAAATATTTATAACGTATTTTATGTGCTTTTCAAAGTACAGATATTGTTATCGACGCAAACTTTTTCTTTAGCTGGATTTTTCTTTCCTTTATAGGCTTACTTTAGTTTATTGGACTTGAACCTTTGATATTTTTATTTTGTTCAATTACTTGGTAAATCACAATTGAGGAAACCAAAATTTGAAATCAGTTTATGGTATTTATATTGTTGTAATGGCATACTGAATAACAGAAATAAATATATTAAGAACACTAATATATAGTACTAAGTTATATCATTTTCTGCATATTTTATCCCATTACATACGGATTTCCAAGTTGGTTAACTTAAGTATGGAATGTTATTATTTTAATATTAAGAGCACTTTAATTGTTCGAATATAAGCTATAATAATATTTTTTCCCTATGATACATTTTTCAAATAATGGCCTTTATTACGTTCATGTTCGACATCAAAATTTTTGAAAGTCAAATATATAAAATCATTGATGAACAAAATAAAAACAGTCTTATTTGAATAGTCAAAATCGTCTATAGACATCTTTATAAGCTTGCTGCAGCCATAATTTTAAGTAATTTCATAATTTATAAACTGTAAATTTACTATCAAATAGAAAATACCAAAATAAATTGCATCCAATTAGGACGATGATATCATTGGGGACGGACAGTATAACACATTTACAATGTATCACCAACACAGTGGTTATAATGAAATATCAATGCATATGACACGTGGTTCTTGAATATTTATAACCATCGTAAAGTACCTAATTTGGATGTCTGATACGTAGGACGTTTGGGAGTATGAATACTAAAAGGGTCCAAGCAGAACAGCCAAACATGTCCAGTGGGGAGTTGATATCATGGTTGAGGTGCTACATTGCAATAATCGCGTGTATTTTGAATCATGATTACCTATTTGCAAGACTCTTGAGTCATTTAATTAGTAATGAAAATAAGGTTTCATGCTTATTGTATGTATTTGAATATAGTTATTTGCGCTACAATGAGGTGGATATACAATGGAACAATTTGAGTTATAAATCAGTTGCTTTCTCATATTAAGTTTTAACAACTATCATATCCATAATTGTAAAAAATGTTGTTTTTTAATTTCAAAGTAAATTTGGGCTGAAAAGGTCCGCTTAGGTGCTTGAATACAAGATAAACAGTTGATATATAGTAATGCATATGTACTTTGCTTGCTTTTAGATGATACATATTTGATGTAGAAAATTGTTACATATTCAAATATGATTTATATTAACACGTTAAATGTCAAAAATATTTTTGTTCGGGCAATCATATTACATAAAAAACTCCTCTTTTTATATAGATGCAAATATTTAAATGATGAATATATATGGTCGTTGATAGTTCAGGGAATGCACCCTTCCAAAGCGAATTAATCGACTAAATACTTGTCAATGTAAAGACTACACCAGAAATTATTTAACTATAAAGTTTAGTTCTTGTCAATTCTTTCCTGTTTATGTAGATAAAAAACTAAACTGATTTGCAATTTTAAATGTGTATAAACAAAGTCGGATGTTTATTTGTATTCACTACAATATGTGTCAATGCTTTGCACATTTATAAGTTGCAATATTTAACCTGAAATGTCTACTAACTTACATTCAATTTGTACTGTAGTTTAAATGATTCTTATCCTAGTCAATGACTTTTCATTAACTAATTAGTTGTATAATAAAAGGCGTCATATCTGCAAACATCGCCATACCATTATAACACGTAATTCCCCTGTGTGTTTCATCTTATCTTGATAAGTCAATAGACAGAAAAAAGTACTTGCAGCCTGCATTGAAGTCTAGAACATCCATTTACTGTAGACAATACTATCGTTGTTGTACATCAGTATTTTTGACATTTTACAATTACATAGTCTTTTTTTGTTTTTCTTATCGACAACGTATCAAATTAGGACCATTGTTGTAAAACGAGTCTGTACTTTTAATATTAAGCATCTCGTTCCTTTGGGGTCTAAAAAAATGTCTGATTTTGATATTGATATATAAATACACTTATAGATTATACAACCCTTGTGACCTTCCGTCCAAGCTTCCTAGCAACTAATTTGTTCACAAGAAACAATTCATTTCAGTTCCGTTGTTTGTTTTCCTCTGGTGTTTAGAATAATAAGTTAGAATCTGTCGGTTTTGTCATATAGGTGATTTACGGAATATGATAGCAAATTGTTTTGGGATTTAGTCACGCAGTACAATATATCTATAGAGACAAATGTCTCAATGTCCTAAATGAAATGATTTCTTGGCTCGAGATCATAATATCTATGAAGCAAAATTATCTTTAGAGAATTCCCTGTCTAAAAGTTGTGTTCATAAAGGAGTACCATTATTGTTATTTCTGATACTTGTTCTTGTTTTAAAAAAAATGCAAAATAACCAATAAGTTGTCAAATAACTCTGTCACAGTAATATAATACTACCATCCCTTATATACCTAAAGTAATTTTAAACAATTATAACCACGAGGGTATAACGCATTGCAATTAAAACTTAATTTATCGGAATTTTTAAACATACAATATTAAGTTTTTAATGACTATAGTTCGATTACAGAGTTCAATAATATTCTATCGCATGCAATTTTTTTAGAATTCGTTAGCATTTTAAAGTTGTTTTTATCTAAATTAGTCAATTCGTGACACATATCACCAATTTTGTCATCGTCTGTGTCATCAATAATTTTTCAGTCTAATATCCTTAATGCATTCAACTTAATGAATTGTCCAGTCAAACGAATTATTTATTAAAACATTAGAACCGAGTTAGATTTAAAGTACTCCAAATATTGATGATGAGAAACTGATGTTAATCAATACTCTAGACAATGGAGGAATATGACTAACACTACCAAGTCTTTCATCGTTGTCAGAAAGTCACAGGATATGACGGGTCCCTCGATTAATGATTACACATATTGAAATGAATTATAAAATAATCAAATATCATGATCAGAATTACAGATCTGTCGACATGACAAAGCCCTGTATATGGTAAATCTGCAGTCAATGTATCTTTTAATTCAAGATGGATTATTAGATTTCAAAAGAAGTTAAATGATGACAAATAAAACATAAACGTGTCAAACATTCATAAAAACTTCAACAATGCGATCAAACATTAACGAGTCTTTTATGCCGACGATTCTCACTGCCGTACTTTCAACACACTTCATAAAGAAAGGTAAAATATCCTCGTACTATAGGGGTAATTTTTTTGCGTTAATGCGATCAGTGTCCTCTATACACACACATTGGATCCATGCAAAAAGATTTTTTTTTTAAATTTACAAAATGAAATGTGAGTACAATGTTCCTTTGAAGGAAACATACGTTGATGTTAATTTCCAAGATTCATTCAGAACCTCTTTCAAGACTTAAAAAAAGACCTAATGTTAGTCGGGTACCGCTGATTTCTTCATTTTAATGCACTATTTTTACCTTCTAAGTTTTTCCTTTCCAGTGTATTAATATAAAGACTCCCGTGTCAGCATTCAACAATTTTCAAATTTTGTGGTGCCTTCATTAAAAAAAATCAGTTGGAACGTACCTCCAAGAACAAAACAACGAACTTCGGAGTAAAATTACCAGAATCGTTTGAACTCCAAATGGAATGAAAACGGGTGCTTCGACTAAGTAGAATACTCCTGTTATGCATGTATATCCTTCATACAGTATTAAATATAACCTCAGCATTAAATTTCGAAGAAGACTTCGTTAAACAATAAAGATTAACAAACATCAACCCCAACAAAAACCTGTAATAAACTCGTGTACTTTGGAAGAGTGCGCATTTCCTAGTTAGCTAGTGCCACCCGTCGTTTTGCTCATGGCAAGTACAACTCGATGATAAGTAATATATAGCGACCGATGAAAAGAGGACATATTGGAACAATTCTAAAGTCACCCGTGACACAGATATTCCATATTATCCGTTATGATTAGTTTAAATAGAATAAAATACAGTTAAGACACATACCTTCGTAAATGTATCTTTGCTATATCCTTAAAGCCACTGAATTATATTAGATTGTATTATTCTTACATAAGGTTAACAACTTCGGTTATATGCCGCAGACAGATCCTCTATGTGCAATTTCTATCCTAAGGGCTCCTTTAGAAATAACATAATTTGTAGAGAAAAATACTACATTTAAATTAGTTTGCAACCAAGCTTCCAATTTGTATCATATTGGGGGATGTAGAATTGTTGTTCACGGTAGCAATTCTAACCAATTACTGCGTGCACAAAATTGGTATGCAATTTGTTATGAATTTTGTTTCAAATTGTTATGAAACGCGAAGAAAATATTTATTTATGAATTATAAAAGATGTATTTAACTGTCTCACAACCAAACTGAAGGAGAAAGCGTTTTCAGGAAATGTTCTTCGATAATTTAATTTTCGAAATAATTTAATTACATCATGTATAGGTCGTTGCTTCAGATTATAACTGTAATAATCAACTGAACCTATATCTTAGAGAAACACATACACAAGTAGTAAAGTAAAAAGAAATGGACCTGATTTTAACCACCCTTATAAACCCTTTCGGAATCATGGACCATACTGAAACGGTGTACTGATAAACAGTAAAGAAGTCTTATTACTGCTGTACGAAATATGCGTATGATTTGTAAATGTTTTATGAAAATATAATTCGAAAGAAAGTAGTTAACAACATTTTGTGCAACTTTTAATCGCCGCAAATTCAGTAAAATTACTCACCTTTTCATATCTTGTCATTATACTCTATTTCACCATGTTCATCACGTCATAGTGACACCATAACTAGTTGTTCGACTGATTTGTCCAGACTATTTAGCTCTATTCATTCATCTGTAGCAATGTATAATTTCATAAGACTTGAAGATTTTTTTCTATTTTTTGCAATTTCAGTACTTTTCAGTACTTCTAGCGTTTGTTACGATTGTTTTAAAATATGCCTTTTTATTCCGAATGTTTAATAACGAGTTGTTGACATCAGTACTGGTGGAATATTAGTTCCGGGATAGTATTATCTGTCATGTTACTCGTGATGATTCTTTATTCTTCATCTTGATCACTTATCAATTTTTTGATTTTGGATATTCTCTAAGGTACCTTTTGTTATGTTTCCTATCACGTTTTTATACATTCTGCATTCCATAAAATTATACTTTTATAAACATGCTTAAAAAAACATATTGTAAAATCGTTCCTATTAATAATTATAAAAGCATGTTGTAAAACAATAATACAAACGTACTTTTGTTTTTTAGATACAAAGAAATATTCATCGACAACGGACGAAAATCCGAACTCTGGATATTCAGCTAATCCAACTACAAGTTTACTTGCTCTGACTTTCGTTATGTTGTTTATATTACTAAGGTAATATGGTTAATATTTGATTTTTGATGCTGCAATATTGTTATCACAATTGTAATGCAATGAGAAGTAGAAGGTTTAATTGACTTGTGATTTATTTTAAATATGGATGGTCAGTAAGAATGGCTATTGAACTAAGATAAGAGGGACACAAAATGTGGAAGTAGCTTGTGAAAAGGATACACATCCTTTAAAGAGAAATGATGTTAAATGTTATGGTTGTGTTCATATTTGTGTTTGTTATATTTTATTTGTTTCTCGCTGGATTATGACTGAATATGATTCATGTATATGTTTTGTCAGCTATCTGTTTTGTTAGAAGATTAAAAAATTTAAAGAAATTCAAAAAATCACATAACTATTTTTATGTTAATTAAATAGCACTTTTATATCAGATGATTTTTTTTAAGTTATGCTGAAGATTTCCTTTTTTTTTGTTCAGTTTGAACAAAAGCTGAGTTGTTTTACCCATTTCGCACTTGTAATAGAATATAGATTGAACTGAAAAGCTATTCATGAATTATGAAAATAACTTTCGATCATAAAACCCAGCTTTACGGGTGTTATATTTATATTATATGGTCATACCTCTTTATATATATTTGAAATTGACCATTTGTACATTTAGTCGTATTTCACATAAATATTTAGTGTTCCGGACAGAAATGTGTTATTCCTGATCATTTCACATTATTAGAAGGTTTCCAAGTCTAAACAATGTTATACTCAGATGGCAGCAGGACTTTGAACCCTTCGAAAGCGACTTTTCCAGAGAGAATACTTAAATGATTGTGCTCGTATAAATCTATTATTGATCTATTTTTGTATGATACTTTCTCTCCAATTTAATTCGAAATCTTGATTCCGATGTACTTCGGTACTACTAGTAGTAGAAAGTTATCATTATCAAAGTATACCAATTTCACAAATACATGTTGTAATTTCTGTTTGATATCTGATTTATGTCACATATTTTGTACAGAATTTCTATCAGTACTTGTATATAATTACATGTGTCAGAAATTTCAGAACTATTTACATTTCTGGGTCGACTTGAGAAAGTCACTCAGATTTAACTTAATCAAACAGTTTTGTATAACTGTATTTCGTTATAAACATCTTGCACGTGTTCTATTATTCTGAAATATTTGTAAACAATTTATATCATGTAAAATGACTTTTGAGTCGCACATCATTTTGTTGCCAATGAATAAATATTCTGTATACCTTAGGACGCCGTTTATTCTCAAGAACACCTGATATTAATTGATTTATGAGTACCAAAATAGATGAGATTTACATAAAAGGAGAAGGAAATAAAGTTACAATTGTTATATAATTGTGCATATATCACAATAAAAGTGCGTAAATGACTTCTTTACCTTGAAATTGTGTCTGTTGAAGTACGACAGATGTATATATTTCATTCTGTACATGTATCACATAAATTAATTTTCTGTTGAAATGTTCTCAGTTATCGCAGATTAAAATGAATACAAATAAATTGTTGGTCACATTGTTTTTCGTTTAGATTCACCCATTTTTTTTATGTTCCTTCTACTCAAATTTGAAATATGTCTATGTTTTTATCAAAATTTCTACATGCCCACATACAAATGTTTATCAATTGTGGACTTTTGAAGAGGTCAATACGTTGTTCAGATTATATTAACCGAAGACGAAGTCCGAGGATCAATGTTATCTAACAGGTTCATATATATTGTATTGACTTGAGTGAAAATCCTTAATTTGTATTACATATGAAAACAGTGTATTATAGAAATGGCCTTCAATGTTCTTTCTGTATATTTAACATAATATTTTGAAAGATTTTGAAAATTGACCGTCAATATATATATATATATATATAAATATATATATAAGTACGTCTGAACCAGTGACAACGCTACAACAGATTTCTGTTGTAGAGTTGTCACTGGTTCAGACGTACTTTCAAATATAATTATTTCTGTGACTGTATCTTGCATTAATTTGTAGGATCCTTTACAATTGATATTTCAGCTGATCTGTAACAATTCCATCTTCATGCCTTATATATCATGTTCTGTATTATGACGCTAGATTAAAACTGACGCGGGAAGTTAACACCCGACCACCGAAAGCTTTATTATTTATGAAGCCTTGGTGGTCATGTGGTCTAGCGCGTCGGATACAGTGCAGGCGATTTGGTGTCACGATATCTCAGTAGCATGAGTTCGAATCCCGGCGAGGGAAGAACAACAAATTTGCGAAAGCAAATTTACAGATCTAACATTGTTGGGCTTATGTTTAGACGAGTTGTATATACAGAATGTACACAGCCATGTATCACCATCACTGCTGGTGATCCGATGGATAAATCTGTTGTGGTCGTGTGGTCTAGCGCGTCGGATACAGTGCAGGCGATTTGGTGTCACGATATCTCAGTAGCATGAGTTCGAATCCCGGCGAGGGAAGAACAAAACATTTGCGAAAGCAAATTTACAGATCTAACATTGTTGGGCTGATGTTTAGACGAGTTGTATATATATATATATATATATACATTAATAGAAACATACCGTTCATATACTTAAATACTTTTGAATCACGTGATCGTAATTACCAATAAAAAAGAAGAATGCTACACCACATGCTTTATATATATATGTAAACATACCTTGTATACATAAAATATTCAGATAGTAACGACTTCACGACTGACGAAATATTGAGATGAAAATACACCACTTAACTCAGAATATACACAACGTGAACTAAAAATGTACAGTAGAGAGGTAATTTTATTTTTCTGCGTATATATCGGCAACAGATAGTTGATTAAATTTGTAACAGTTCGTTTTTGACAAACAATTTTCATTTTTCTAATTTACACAATATAATGCATGTTCAAAAACTCCTTTGACTGTCCAACTGATCCCTAAGAAGTAATCATGTTGATTAATCTGACAAAAGCATGGGCCAAAGTAAGAAGTTCTTGTTGGATTTATATTTGCTTTAGCAATATGAGACACTAGCGTTATCCTATTGAAACGTACTATTGGCAGCTAATTAAAAGACAGAAAATTTGGTGGAAGAATGTAATTTCTGAGTCTTTGGATATCACGTTGCTGTTAATAGATACAATATATGTCCAATTATGGTCATAATTCCGCCTCCCACTTCCCCTAGAATTATATCGAACACACAGGCTTCAAAAAACAAAACCGTAACACTCGTTATCAGTGGATAATACACGTCGCGAGCTTGATAATCTTAGCTGTAAATGAAGTTTTGTTCATACAATACGTTGACGATGACGAAACGTCAATATAGTTACCCGATACGGTATTTGAACAGACTTCAACGTCAGCAAAAAAAAAGTTTTTTGATACTGAAAATTATAAGGCATAACTAATAATATAGGTTTTGTACCAGCTGTAGTACGTTTTTGTATTTTTCTCATCAAAGGGACAATCAAAGTTCTAAACCGATAATTTAACACTAAAGACAAAAAATTACGAAAAGACAAACAACAATCCACAATCCACAAAACACTACATGCAATACAAAAGATCGTGCTTGCCCCAGAAAGTTAAGAAGATCATGGTCCACATATGGTACCCGTCGTGTTGTTTATGGCAAGAACGAAGTTCTTGATGCAACAATCGAGGAAAAGAGGACAGGAGTGTTGCTACGACATTTGAAAATATCCGTGGTCATTTATAACATAGATTACATTCTGATGGTGTCCGTAAAGCTTTCGAAGTGATGACTTTCCACTTTACCACGTAGAACTCGCGGCATTTATCAAGGAAATCATGATAGAAAAGGCAAGCCCTGAACTATGGTATCAACTGGGATATATATACTCCATGTGTAGGCGCTACTTGAACTTTGGTACATAAAAACGGAAAGTTCACAATATGAATGATGAAATCATCTCTTTCGTAAAGATACGTTATTTGATCGTTCTGTCTTATCTTGGCGTTTTTACTCTTAGTAAACAAGAGCACTATTTATCAGTATTGGAATTAGGAGACAATATGCGTCGCTAGGTAAACTCAATTTGAGACAGTAAAATCTATGTTTAACGAAGGCCAAGCTTGAAATACAAAACAGTTATCTCCATTCTAATGCCACACATAAAGATAAATTCTATTTTAGTAAATATTTTGACTTCAAAATGCCATAAATGAAAAAGTCCGAGAAACAGTAACGTCGTCTTTGGTGTCAAATGTATACTCTCGATGTCAAACATACAACACTAGACGTGTTTATACTTTTCGTACGCTTCTGAATGGTTTAATTATTGACAAAAAGAAGATTTTGAGGCACAAAATGTGACTTTTTTGTTTATTTTTTGAGTTTTAAGAAATTACATATAAAAACAATTCGGAATTCAAAATGGTGGCTTTCTTTAGTTACGGACCGCTTGAACGTGGAATCTAACCCTTCAAAATATTTGTCAACGTCCAATGAAAATTATCGTTTGAAACGAATTGCATTAGAATTGGTTGTTTGACATCTTTCCAGTAACCTCATCGTATTGTTTTTAGTAATTCTAACGTCAGGTAACGACTGTTTGAATAGAACCGAGTTGTAACCTTATGTTGTCCTCTCTCTATTATCGTTTTCCTTTCTAGAAGCAGTATCTTCTAGTTTGAAACATTGGAAATAGTAATTTTGTTTCTTACTGCAGTAGACGTCGACTGAATACAATCGTATACCGCCCGGATCCTTCGGGCGCTTTCTACTGTCATGTTGCACACGACTGAGGTTAAAAACAAATTATGCTTATTAGTTTGTCCAGTATATTAAGGCGATACAAATGCTACAATGTAAAAGAAAAGTATAAGAATTCTATATTTTCAGGTATAACTTTTCAGGATACACCGATCATTTCGTTCATGACTATTTATAATCAAATTATGATGTGAGAGGCATGAGATAACTATACACCGAAAGACTTGGATGTAAATAGAGGCAACAGTAGTTTACCGATGTTCAAATCTCACTAATCGATTAAGAAAAAAATATCAAGGTAACAAACAAAACCTGAGTGAACCAACAATGTAAGTAACTACAGGTCACCGCACGGCCTTCAACTATTATCAAGACCCATACTGTATAGTCACCTATAAAAGGTCTCGACACGACAAAAATGTTAAACAATTGTAACCATGAACCGACATTTATATAAAAAAAATAATTAGATATAACAGTCAGCAACAAGCCACAACCACTGAATTGCAGGCTTGCGATGCTAACTTCAGTGCTAGGAACATGTTTCCCGGATAATGTTTCGAAGGTTCGACAGAACTGAAATGTCAAGTCCGTAGAAAGTAAAGACAACTATGTTTAATATGTTTATGGTAGCTCTATCAGAAACACTGAACAAATGTTACAGAAGATTGGCTCCATTTTATGCGAAGTGGTGTTTGCCAAGTCTGTTTCGATTTTACGTTTATCTGTTATCTTTAAAACGGTTTCCCTGATATTGAAATGTTACTTTTACCATAAGCAATATGCAAAAACGGAACGGAAGTCACGGATATGAGCATGTATTGCTGTCTCTTCTAACACTGTTTTAAGAAATAACAATATATGAATGTTTAGACCTTTGTTTTGATTCCAGTTAATCTGATTGCATGGGTGATTATTTTACCGAATAACCTGCTTATTCCGTCCTATTCAGGATACTCGTTATGGACTCCAACGACTAAGATCAATTATGTAGCAATACGAAGGTTGCCTCTATTGGATCAGGAACTTAACACCCTTTCAAGTGCGCCCCAGTATTTGTTGCTCATTCTTTAGTTTTATGTGTAGTGGTTTGGTGACTGTTGTTTGTCTGTTTGTTTTTTCCTTTTGGTCATGGTCTCGTTTGTCTTTCTTGACTATGCTTTAATTGTCCCCTTGTTACCTTGTCCGTTTTTTCAATCCATATTATATAAAATGAATATACTTTCGAATGTTTCGATCATTTGTACCTCTTGCTTACTTGTTTCAATTTCTTTCTAGCAAGTTCTTTAGTAGCAGAGATATCATTAAAAGATCAAATGTTACCGAAACGTCATTTTTATCATTAATTCTGAAGCTATTTATTAGAATGTTGCATAACACCGCAGTATATCATCTATTATTATGTTTTCAGACGGTTGAGCACTTAGTCTATGTTAATTCATCTTTCTGACAAGTTCTATGAATTTTACAATGTAAAAACAATGGCGTCAGTATTTCTTGAAATGTTTAAAATACGTTGTATTGAAATAAATGAGTACGCTACCTTTTTACTCTCTTGCACATTATTGCCATAGAAATAACTTGAGACCAATAAATACCTTATTTAAATAAATATGGACCAAAACCATTCGAAAAACTTTCCTAGAAAAGATAAACCACGGCGTGAAAATTACAGCTCGATAAAAGACTCAGTGACGTAAAAGTATTTTTACTTCTTGTTCTTTACCCTTGTCAACAAACAGTTGAATATTAAAAAAACAGTTAAAACTGTAAGCAGAGCTACATTTTTATGTCACTTATTCCTGTGTCAAAGAATCGCAAATTCCTTGTAACTGCAGTACAAAAAAGTGTCGTTTTCTCATTAATATCTATGTAGAATATGCCCCATGTGTGAAACGATTTCATGGAAATCCATCACACTTGCTCGAAGAAGCTGTGATGGCATTAACTCTGACTCAAACATCTTCATACGGTCTAAGCTACCGTTATGAAAGGATTTATTGAAATCCCTAACGCGTATAGTTTCTTTGATAATGTTTACGGTGGGATGAATAGGTTTATTCCTAA
This sequence comes from Mytilus californianus, assembly GCF_021869535.1. NCBI lineage: Eukaryota > Metazoa > Mollusca > Bivalvia > Mytilida > Mytilidae > Mytilus > Mytilus californianus. The sequence continues at coordinate 48,148,089 of NW_026262679.1, read as the reverse complement.
ACAATCCAATACTCTGTTTTTTTGGAGGATAAAACATCATATCGTAATCCATTATTTCTTTGTAAACTTTCATATTCAATGGAAAACTATAATTGCATCACACATCAAACCATACAACATTTTTGATAAATAATGAAAACAGGTAATTTCTCAAGTTAATTAAGAACCCTCGATATTAAGATATTTTTACATCGATTAATGTTCCAAATCTGTAACAGTATGATATATATTGCTAATTTAACTACATGTTTTAATCCCTTTTTAATAAAATACACATGCCATTGATTATCTATATTGTAATTACTTCATCATAACATTGTTGGGTACAATATGAAATAATGTGTACCTGTTAAATATACATTTGTAATTGGGCAAATGTCCATGCATTTTAAATCACCTTGTTATCTGATGAAATATATATAAAGATAATTGTTATGCTTCAATCTTCTTTGAACCGGTTTGTTGGTCGGCAGTCACAGGCATCGTTTACTTATAACAAAGGTCTTGAAAATCTATTGAAATCAATTTATTTCCCTCTTTTCAAAACTGTACGTTTTGAGGAAATCTGAATGGCGTCACCGTACAAGTACCATTTTTTGGCTCCATAATGATCCTTTTTCTATTTAGCTGTACACATTTACAATGCATCTAAGTTTTCTGTGTTCATGCCTCATGCTGTTTTAAATTAGCTTTATATTTGGTCTTGCTGTTCCGCCTACGTTGATTGCAACTATGATTGTGTATCGTTTCGTCCGCTGATCAGTTGATTGCTAATAAGACTGTAAAAAAGTAAAATAACAAAAATACCAAACTCCAAGGAAAATTCAAAACGGAAAGTCCCTTATCAAATGGCAAAATCAAAAGTTCAAACACATCAAACGAATGAAAAACAACTGTCATATTTCTGACTTGGTACTTAAATATGTTTTACTTTATGTATGATACTTTAAAAGTTCATTTCGCTTTATTCGTTTACTGAATTTTGATGATATGATAATCTGATTCAATCAATCACAAACGATGCTACAGTGGTTATTTTAATTAGATATTAATTCATTTTAGTATCAAATTGATACCTAGTAAATTCCCAATCCACTACGCTGATATAATTATATTTGTGAGCCTGCATAAAAGGCTAATATTGAATTTAGGTTATCTTGTTTAATTTTCAGAAATCATTAAATGTGAAAATCTCAATAAAAATGGTTTTATATCTGTTCTACATATATTCAAGGCAGAGAGACCAATTAATATCTGTTGACAAGCACCAGAAATTCTTCGAGCTGATGCTTCTGTAACCTATAGGTCAACGTATTGATCTACGATTGCTATGTTTTAATACATTTATTATTTTGTCAGATATTTTCATGGTCACCGCTTTTTTAATTATAATTTTAACAATATAAAATGTCGGTTGTATTCCAGGATTTCCTGACGTCCAAAGATTGTGTTTGTATGTAAAGAAGAATTGCCTCTTTAATTCAAATTTTTGTGGTCAAGAAAAAGTCAGCGTTTTGATGCCTTGTTTATCCAAATCATCATCAAATTTCCATTTCCTTGTTCATTGCATGAATATATACAATTTACAAAACCTTCAATTTTTTTGAAAGTATTTTCTACCCAAGGAATAGATTACCTTAGCTGTATTTGGCAAAACCTTTCGGAATTTTTAGTCCTCATTGCTTTTAAAATTCGTACTTTATTTGATCTTTTAATTTTATTATTCGAGCGTCAATGATCAGTCTTTTGTAGATGAAACGAGCGTCTGGCGTACATGATTTAAATTTTAATGCTGGTATCTATGATGAGTTTATCTACTACGTTATCATCACTGAACATATTATTTTAAATCTAATATAGATGTACACAAAACACTGATGCTAAGGCAAAGGAAGAATGATAACAGCCAACATTTGACCAATGATGTTGCAAACAAAAAATTGTAAAATTATAATTTTATTGTTAAATAAACAGGCTGATATTAACATGTGGACCTTTACACATCCCGTCAGTTGGAGTTCCGTTGAGAATGCAGAAATAAACCAAACAGATACAAAAAAATAACATTTGAAGCCCTCAGTTTGAAATTTATTAGATTGGAAAATACTGATATGCAGCAGAAAGCCAGCATTGAGAACATGTCCAGGATGAAACGTAAATGAACCAAATTGTTACGAAATATGCAGCTGTTCTTTGCTGTCTCAATTGGCCATTTAACATGTATATTTTGGACACACAAAAAAATGATCATAATCTTTATCCAAAAAGATATGTTAAACACATTTGCATCTTGTTAAAATAATTTTGTAGCAGACTTTCTTTGTGGGGTAATGTTTTTGTTCATTTCTATCTAAAAATTATTAAAGACAAGATCTCAAAGTGGGGCTTTGTTTTTGTCTCAACTCACTCGTGTCACTAACCATGTTTTCGCAGTCTTACCTATTTATATTCCAGTATGGTCGTCTGCTCTGTAATGCTACCGATTGTGTCTTTGTTCCCGATAGTGACATTTTGAGTGTGAATTCGCATGGCGGAAGATGCATGCATAGAAGGAAACGCATACCCTGTCAACACAACCGGTCTCGCTCCTATTGTTTGTTACCTTGATCTGTCTCATCCCAATCGATTTACGTGATTTGAATACGGTAAACTACTGTCGCGTTAATTGAAGCCCTAATGCAAATATGTAAAACAAAATTAAAAAAATTACATACTAATAATTAATAGATTTATAATAATCTTTAATTTACTAAAACAGGAGGCAAAAAATGGCCTTATTATACCTGCTGCTTTGATAATAAACTGTTTAGGCTTCTCGCTCTCTCCAATATTTTATGCATTCTATGTTTTCCACCAATGTTTAAAGTAGCATGTAGAATACCTAGTGTTAACTTATACGTCGTTTGGTGGAAAGTTGTCTCATTGGCAATCATACCCAATCTTCTTATCTCTATATTAATCAAGGCTATCTAGGTTTTAATGTATTTGTGAACAACAAGAACATAATTACACCGCAATGGTATTAAACAGATTGCTATACTGAAAACTAGTAACTATTTCGGGGTTTAAGCATTAGTGTGAATTTCAAGTACACATTATGTAAGAATAACGAAATGTCCAAGTTTACGGTGTGGATACGGATATTGGTACCAAAGAATATGTTGTGTCACGTCCTATAGTAAATTGAACATATTTACACATCTCAGACATATGTGTTAGGGGGACTGAAATGTGTACAGGGCATTGATATTAAAACCGCTACTCATGGAAAATTCTTTAAAATCTTTCTTAATTTGGTACTATCACGCTTTAATTGATATAGTTGGTTTCCAATAGAACCGATATGGGTCCCTTAAAAAGAAAACAATATCATCCATAACTTGTTCTTATCATATATGACTGATCTTAATGATTGATTGTTATTTCGTAAATACGTCCTTCGCGCAAAAGTCCACTACGCAACATTTCATTGCGAAGTGGATACAACAATTTGCGAAGTGGATACAACAATTTGCGAAGTGGATACAACAATTTGCGAAGTGGAAACAGATCGTTTCGTAGGGGACATATATCGTTACGCAGTGGACATTTGTGAATGTTTCAAAAACGGCTTGTAAAATTTTTCTAGTAGTTAAAAATGCAAATCAAATACTTAATCTGTATAAAGTCATTTATTTTGTCAGATTTTTGAAGAAAAAATACCTTTAAATTCTTTTTTTTTGGTAAATCTTGGTAAATCATGTTCTCTTTTACAGACTTGTTGTCAACCTTACCGTTCAGTTTAAGGTTCCATATTTTGTATTTAGTTTATACTGATGTTAAAGTATTGACATGTACAATTAAATCACTTATTTCTTAACATTTGTTTTTCATTTTCCAGTTGTCAAAAATGGAAATGTTTTTGAAAAACGCCCATCTATCACACTTTGTATAGATAGATACAAATGTATACAGCAGAATTTTTTCATTTCATGTAGAGCAACTTTATTGAAAGAGAGGCGAACGAAACCAAAGGGACATTCAAACTCATAAGTCAAAAATGAACTGACAACGTCATGGCTACAAAAGAAAAATACAAACAGCCAACAACAGTACACAAAACACAACATAGAAAACTAAAGACTGAGCAACACGAACCCCACCAAAATCTGAGGTTGATCTCAAGTTTAGTGAATTTCGTATTTAATAACATTACAATATTTTGAAAGTAGGAATATGTTCTTTGAATTCAAGGGTGGCATAGATGTTAAAAATAATTAGGAGAAATGGCAAATGAAAAGAAAGAAGACAGCGAAAACCCTTATCGTAAACCAAAGGCGGGAAAGGACACATGTTCATCAAACAGTGTCAATACTTTGTTTTCAAATGATGACATACACGCTTGAGTCAGGATTCTTTTAAATACTGTATCTATATTTAAGGCCTCCCGAATTATCGGTTCACAGTATTCTTGCAATTAATTGTTTTCCAAAAGTAAACTTACAACAGAATTGCTGAATACAATTTGTTCAGAATATGACAGCGGATGATAGAATGTACAAAAAGCATCGTTCGAAAAAAGTTTGGCAGTTGTTGATGTTAATGAATATAAACGATGATTTATGAGAACATCAGAAGTAAAATGACCAGTATATTCATCACTAACATGTGTTTTATTCTGTCAGGTATACGAAAGCTGTACATTTTCGTTACTGGTATAATTTTTACTATCTATTGAAGTATTTACCTCTTTACCTTGATGTTTTACAAGTTGTCACATTTCATTTTCCTTTTTCTTGTATCGAAGCATACTTACTATTAACATGTTAGTAGTTGTAAACGATTTAAGTTCAATTACCGATTTCTTCTTTGGGGTGATTAACACAACATTGTGAAAATATTTCAAGGCTGTATGGTGATTCTCTAAAAACGTCTAAGTGAAGCGAATAATTTGGCATTTGATAACAATTAACCTAAACCGATTTGATAGATGTTACGTCATGCGTTAACATTTTCACTTTTGCAAAAGGGTTTAAAATTACATGAACAAGTCTTTGCTGGGATGTTTGTTAACAGCGAAATAATGTGGTCGTAAATATATTTATTGTTTAGAGTGTTTGATTTACTGTCTTTGTTTTAATTTACTAGAAAAATGTTTTTGAAATCATTTCTCTAATGTGTTTGCTAGAAGTGGTTTTCTGGCCAACATATTTCTCAGTCTATTACATCTTAAGAAAAGTAAAGAGACACAAAGCACAACACAAAAAAATCATTGCCTAAATATTACAAAAACACCTGTGACCAACAAAGATTATTCAATTGAGTTTAACGGTGATTTAGTGTGAAGATATATTCCATGACGGGTTTATGATTTTACCAATCCTAAAAACATTCTTCTTTCGACAACTTTTATTTTTTATGACCTGTCGTGTATAGAATATGCACCTACCTATGCATATTTGTTATGATATGTTGCTTCACGGAATTTATTCCAATACTTTGTTATTTGATTGATGAATTTTGCTTTGCAGATGCAAATGCTGCAATAGTTGAATGTTTCATTATAAGAACGTAAGTATACAATAACTGAATATTTACACGAGGTAGCATATTATATTCACAAATTGTAGTCTTTGTTTTTTATTTAGTGCTTTGTTTCATTATAAGAACGTAAGTAGACAATAACTGAATATTTACACGAGGTAGCATATCATATTCATAAATTGTAGTCTTTGGTTTTTTATTTAGTGCTTTGTGGTGTTTGTCTTTTCATCGTCTCTCGGTTTTTTTTTTTGTCATTTCTTTTTCTCTCTTTAACTTGTGAGTTTTGAATGTCCCCTTGATATCTTTCCCCTCATTTTCAATAAACAAAAGTCTGTTTTCCGGACATAACCTCCCGAAATGATATGACTGCTCGTTTATCTTTTGAAGACAACCTACGAAATAATTGGTTGTAAATTTTGTCATTTTTTTTTGTCATTTCTTTTTCTCTCTTTAACTTGTGAGTTTTGAATGTCCCCTTGATATCTTTCCCCTCATTTTCAATAAACAAAAGTCTGTTTTCCGGACATAACCTCCCGAAATGATATGACAGCTCGTTTATCTTTTGAATTCAACCTACGAAATAATTGGTAGTAAATTTTGGCATATTAAGTCGTTTAAATTTCTATACAGAAATTGATGCATTTAGTATCAACTTTAACCCAATAGAACATTTATTGAACATATCTTGCCAGAATTTTTCTCTTCTAAATTCGTATGCATTACAATTGTAGTAATATGTAGATTGTAGTAATTGTAGAAAAAAAGTTTCTCATTACAGCTTCACTAACATGTATATGTATGCTTTTGTAGTCTGTATTTTCAGGACTTATATTGCGAAAGTTAAAACATCTTAAAGTTAGCGGATCACTCCATTTGCAATACAGTCTTTTGTAAGCATTAGTTACATCACGTACACTCTCGATCAACAGTATGTTCTGGCATTCTAACCAAACAATGAATTATTTCTTTGAAAACAATAATAATTTAATATATAATCTTTATTTCTATACTTTTCACATAACATAACTTTTATTTGCTCTTTTCGTCTACAAATATTGTTTGCTTTTAACGACTCTATTTCTTGTAAATGCGTTTATTTGATTTAAGTTTAAAAAAGTTTTTGTATAATCTTTTTTATGTTCCTGTACTTCTTATTTCTATCCAAGTTCTTTTTTTTTAAACATAAAAAAAATATTGTCTGAATGTCATCTCTGTTATCTTGTGAATAATCAGAATTTAATAGATGCAATATATAACTTCACCTGCATATGGGATATACATTTCCCAAATCATTCTGTATTCAAGAGCTTGCAACTGATTACTGAGACTTGATTAAACGTCACCAGTGTCTGATCAGAATGTTGTTGAACCAGGGTTATGTCAAAAAACGTCTAATCCTTTTTCTAAAAAAATTTCATCGGAAGAGACCAAGACCTTGTTGTTAAATATTCCTTATCAACTTCACAAATAGTACATGATGTTCTTGAAGTATAGATTCTAGGTACTGACGTTGCTTATCATCTTAATTACGTGTTATACTGTTCTTTTATTTGTCTTTATATATTATTAATCTTTACCGTTTAGTCCATTTTGGATAATATCCTTTCGGCGTGGCTCGGTATTTATACATCCCACCATTGTGTTATTGTACTATGGTCATTTTTTGAGTTCTTGTCTTTCATTTTTGCTTATGTGCTTTGCCTATATGCAATTTTTTTGTTGTTGTTGACATAGTTATTTGTCTGTATAGTGATTAAGATTATAACACAATGTCGACTGCTGTACCCCAATTTTTGACATTTTTACCTATTATGTCTGTTTTGTTCACACATTGTTGTCAATATAATGGAATTTTATGCGACTGTCATACAAGTGAGAGGTTTAGCTAGCTATATAACCAGGTTTAATAACCATTTTCTACATAAGGAAATGCCTGTTCCAAGTCAGGAATATGACAGTTGTTTTTTCATTCCTTTGATGTGTTTGAGCTTTTGATTTTGCCATTTGATAAGGGACTTTCCGTTTTGAATTGTCCTTGGAGTTCTGTATTTTGTTATTTTTCTCTTTTTTTTTTGGGAAAGAATATCTGCATGGTTGATGTTTTCTTTAACCGCCTCGGTGGTCTCGTGGTAGCGTGTTTGCCTCTAGTGCGAGAGATCGTGGGTTCGAACCCCGGCCGCGTCAAACAAAAGACTTTAAAATTGGTATTTGCTGCTTCTCCGCTAAGCACGCGGCATTAAGGAGTAAGATAACTGTCTTTCTGCGGACTGTTATCTTGTGAACTAGCTCGTTAATAATCCGGCTCAGCGTGTCGGTCTAGTACAAAGCAGGGTTAATATTCATATTACATTAACATGTTCTCGTCCTGAATATGCACATTAATTTGCCACTGGACTTTAATCAGTCATCCATCATCATCTTTGATGCAAGTTTTTCATTTTGTACCTAATGTGTAGGTTGGAATCACAAGTAAAGCGTGAACTTCAACCAGTCGATGTTATAGTTTCCAGTAGTACTGAGAGGGAAAATTATACTTGTACTTTACATGTTAGTGTTGAGGCATCAAACTAAAAATCATTTACTAATATAACTGCTTTATGGAAAAGACTAAAATTTCTTTCGTGAATGTCAAGACTTTCTTGCACTTTTCTGACAGAGAATCAAACCTCAGTTTACACTGCAATCAGATTTAAACACGCAATCATTCAACAAAATAAGATGTTAGAAAATGATACAATGTACTTTTGTGATAAATCAAATCGAGAGTAGTCAGGCACAGTTTTTAATAAAAATTGCGTCATTCATTTAAAATGGTTAAGATAACACTGCAAATAATAAGAAATTGGATCAACCTTTTTCCACAAGACAACTTTTAGATTAAGTTAACGCAGACTTCTTGTCAATCGAAAATCATTCCATTTCTACCATTCTTCTATTACTTTTACGTTCTTTTGTATGTAATTGTCAAATAACTCAATAATTCTGATATAAATAGATTTCCTACCAATTTGCGAGCTTTGATACTGTAATCTAACCTAAGAGGGACTATAATTTCTTTCCTTTGACATTTGCATTAATTGCTTGGTCCGATCTATTGTGAAGGGAAGTCGAAAATAAATGAATGGAAATTGAAGTTAGGACTTCTGAGATTGAGAAAATTCAATCAATCAAGGTTATAATGGAGCAAATGGGCACACAATGAAATAATTTGCAATGTTCATAATATAAGTGGCTTTACAAGAGCGGTTAAAAGATTTTTTTCACCACTAATGAAATAACGAAGAAGTATCAGATTTTATAGAATTAAACATTTGCCTCTAGATACTTTAAATTTGGTAAATCTGAGAATCGATAATTAGTTTTCAGAAATCCTAATTAGCAGCAAAAGGGTCAAATTGCTAAAGAAGAGAGCATGAATTTGATTTACTTGCTATAGTTTGCTACAGGCACTTTTCATACCAAATTTGTTCCATGCAAATTAATGGTATTATGTATGGATTAATGACATGCTTGTGAAGATGGAATTAACTGGTTATGATTAACACTTGTAAGATCGGGATTACCGTTCGTTATGACGACATTTAGCCAAAATTAGAATGTTATTCTGCAACAGATTATCGATATGTAATTTACTGCTCATACTAGTATCATTGTAGTTTACTGCTCATACTAGTATATTGTAGATTACTGGTCATACTAGTATATTGTAATTTACTGCTCATACTAGTATCATTGTAGTTTACTGCTCATACTAGTATATTGTAGTTTTCTGGTCATACTAGTATCATTGTAGTTTACTGCTCATACTAGTATATTGTAGATTACTGGTCATACTAGTATATTGTAATTTACTGCTCATACTAGTATCATTGTAGTTTACTGCTCATACTAGTATATTGTAGTTTTCTGGTCATACTAGTATCATTGTAGTTTACTGCTCATACTAGTATATTGTAGTTTTCTGGTCATACTAGTATCATTGTAGTTTTATTTATTGCAGTTTCTGTTGACTAAGTTGTTGCTAATGTTTCTTTTTTATATAACACAACACGTGTGAGTTGCCTTTTTTTTAATTGGAACGTTTATCCTCTTCAAACATATCATCTAAACGGATGTTCATAGTAGATGTATTTTTGATATTTCAGTCTTCAATCCCTCCAGTTTCATTCTGTATTTTATTTTAGACCGAATGTCCTCTTCTAAATTTCTTCAGATGTTTGTGTCTTTCGGACGTTGACTTATTGCCACATTCCTCAAATATCGGTTTATTCACATTCAGACATGTTCATTTAAACTAACCGATGAATCTTAACAGTTGTAAGTTATCTTTATTCTGATGCGGTGTGCTAACCAGAACGAATAAATAAGTAAAAAAAAATGTCCATGAAACAGAATTATCTTTTAAAGTTTACATGCCACAATAACATTAAATATATTAATCTTGCTGATTATACGGAAGATGACAGTGGTTTTCGAATTTAAGGAAAACGAATGGGCTTGTTTTAATCTCTCCGGTAAGACAAAGCCGTGTTATGCGTACAGGGGTGTTAAACAAAAACGACAAAGACAGGAACCCAGCTGCAACCTTTCAGAGTATTTTGTACAAGGCACGAGCAAACAATATTGCTTTTTAACAATTCGTGGTTAATTTTTAACCAGATATTTAGTAAGTAATGAAATAATGTGCAGGAAAATAATTGGGAGTTGGACATTCTAAAACAACTAGTTATAAGAATATATAACAGAAAAAAAACCAACTGTTTGACTGTTCTATAACGACATTTCATAAATAAAATATGCAATTACTACTAAATCTAAGGTTGAACGTAATATGTTATCATTATTTAACTTTCAGTTCTTATACCAGTAAAATGTAAGCTCTCAATAACTTTCAAATTTGGTCAGTAAAAGAGAGTTAATCAGAAAAGAATATTTTCTTTTTAAATCTGTAAATAAAGAAAGTAACATCTCCTGACTTGAAGATGGAAAAGTTGAAGCTTTGACAAATTATAGTCAGGAAAATTGTGTAATTTCAAAAGACATTTTTCTTTCGAATCATACAGGGAATAGTTATAATGAAGAGTTGTGTTATAAAGCTTATATTCATGCACAATTTAAAAAGAGAAACGACATAAGTATTTAGCTTTATGTACGCTTAAATACCTTCTATAGCATTTATCGATGCTGTAATATAAAATCGTCTTTTTCTTGGCCGTATTATATTTTTATGCTTTAGTGTCGATATGTTCTAATAATGGATTGTTTTTACGGTACGAAATATGCTCTGTGCCTTGCCACTAACCGAGATGAAGGAGGAAGGTTTGACAACTCATTAACAATTTTAAGATTGCCAAATGTTTATGTTCGTCTTCACGTCTGTGTCTCGACAAGGATTTGTAAGTTATGATTTCCTTTTTAAATCCTTGGTTTTAAAATGACATTTTCTTAATTTAAAGATAGAAAAATAACTTCCGTCTTACCAAATTTGTAAGTTTTTTTTAGAGCTTACTAGTATGTAAGAACTCTTAAGTTAAACACAAATGAATGATAACATACATATACTTGATTGCGTTGAGCCTTATATTTAGTATAAAATTGAATATTTTATTAACTGTCAATTTCATTAAAGAAGAGCCCGTTGTTATATTTCACAATTCTTAATCTATTCTTCTCTAAATTTTACTGAACTGTCATTTTCTTGCACATTATCTCACCGTTCACTAAAGATCTGTTTTGAAATTAGCTACGCTGTGTCAAAAGTTCTTGTACATACATGATCTAAAAGGTTGCAAAGAAAACACTGTCTTTTTTTTTCTATGTTTAAACACCATTGTACGCGTAACATTGCCTGTGTTTCAAAAGATAGATATTGAACAGTTATAGCCATGCATGGTGATTATAATTCAACTTCAAATACTATTATGAAGATGTGCTATGATTGTCAATGACACGACTATCAACCAGAGACCAAATGACGTAGATGATGTAAGCTTCAATAGGTGACCGCACGGCCTTCAACATTGATCAAAAATCATATTGTATTTTAAGCTATAAAAGGGCCCGATATGACAAAATCCAAAATAATTGAAACGAGAATACCAACGAGAATACTAACGTCCTGATTTATTTACAAAACAAAACAAAACGAAATATGACATTTAAGAGAGCGGTCAACCTCCCTTTTTTTCCCTAACCTAAACTAGTTTAAAGCCAATTATAACTAATAAATAAATCATGTTTCCTAGACTACATGTATATATGTATTAAACGTTCCAAAAAGAATTGTTGATTAATTATTCTTCAATTTTGAGAATTTGAATCTTGCAAGAAACATATGCCAATTGTAGGACAGCACGAATTTACACGAAGAACTACTGACACATACACTGTACATCAATGAGAAATCTGTTCATGTGTGGCTAGTTCATTCGGACCTATTAGATTTAATGCTTCTAGATGGATTTTTTTAAATATTTTTCTTTCCAAACTTTATGTCTAAAGCGTACCTGATGAAACTTATTTCAGGTACTGGTTTTATGCTCATAGAAAAAAAATATAGAATATTTTTACTATCACTAAATTGGTACCGCTTCTCGTCGACTCTCAGACCCCGAAAATACAAATGTACCACCAGCTCAATAGCAAATAATTAATGATACATTTTGTTTGTAAATTTAGTAAAGGATATAACAGATCTACGACTTAAACTGAAGTCCAAATAACGTAAACAACAAAAGATAAAAAAAATAACGTAAACGACAAAAGATAACAACAGACGAAGTTTCTCACTAGGGAATCCATACAATTGTGAGGGGGATAAACAAGTTGCCTGAAATCTCAACCATCTACCTTTCTTTTCTCCATCAGTGGACGGACAAAAAGTACATATAGACAATACAATAAAGTTTGAGTACAGGAAACATACTTTAATCTATAATAAAGGTATGATACAAAGAAAAGTCTCAATTACAAACAAAAGAATAATAAACTGTATCGTATCAAATAAATTACCGAACCAAGCAATTATATCGTTTCAAGTAATTGTATCGTATCAAACAATAGACCACTTTCGAGTTCATCCTTCACCGGAAAAAACTCGTCAATTATGCGCGCCTTTATGACGTCATTTACCAGATAGAGGGGATCGCATGATCCCTGCACTATTAACTTTCATCAAGCGTCTTAGTGATCGTCATTGTGAAGGATAAACTAGAAATAATGTTTGCTTTGTAAGAACTTAATCACAATTCCCTAATGACAGTAGTGCTGATTGTCAATTATGAGAATTTAATTTGCCGATTATTCGTGCAATATAGCATTATAGTTTTCCAACCACTTGCTCAACATTGGAACGGAAGTGACGATGCCCCTAAACGTACGAATGATGTTCACTAAAACCAGAGTTTTTGACGGAAATGCATCGAACTCGAAAGTTGTCTATTGTACCGTATCAAACAATTGTACCGTGTTAAGCAAGTGTACCGTATCAAACGTAAGGTATCATACTTGAACTGCAGAAATGAAATAATGTCTTTCTACTCTCTAATACAAGTGGCTGATTTTAGGGTGAATTTTAAACAGCAGTGTCATAAATAGTACAGGAGGACATGGCACGCAAAGACATTGTATATTGCTCAGAACAAACTGTACAGAATAAACAAATAGAACCATTTATAAGTCTTGCTTCCAACTATGATAAATTAGCGGATAATGTTTATCACAAAACAAATTCAGACGCAATATTGAAATAAAGTAGTTTGATAAAAACCATTTTCAAAAAGTCTTTTGAGGCCAAAAAGATAGATTTATAAGACAATTCCTCAACGCAATCTCCTTATTAAGGATACAACAGTGAAATACAACTTTTTTAATTCCTGGGTGTGGAATCATACTGTCACAAAAAAGGCAGTCATATGTCAAAGATAAACCGGTAGTACCATTGCAAAACACGAAAACGACGACATGACAAACAGCAGTCTACAAAACATTAGAAAACAAAAGACCAAAAACATGAACCCAACCAAAAACCGGGACGTTATCAAATTTTCTAGAAGGGTAAGGTAAGCAGATCCTGCTCCATGAATGGTACAATAAATCTTTTTATTTGGGATAACATATGAGTATAAAGTTGTATTTATCTATGATCCCGGATGTAAAACATTTTTTAGTGATTGAAATATTACGATCATTGAAATCTGAGACATAACAGCAAACATGCGCATATAAAACCAACTGGCGCATATTATAACAATTATGCGCTCTCGTTTTTGTCGAGTAACAGGTAGAAAACATCATCTGTGTTAAAGGATGCAAAAGATCTAAATCTCTAGAATCAATGCGACAGACAAGACAGCAAGAAAAGACGTGTTAAAACAGCGAATATGAATACTAAATCTATTTACATTATGAAAGAGAGGGGAAAGATACCAAAAGGAAATTCAAGTTCATAAGGCGAAAATAAACTGACAACGCCGTGGCAAAAAAGAAAAAGACCTATAAGACAAGTAACAGAATACAAAACACAACATAGAAAACTAGAGACTGAGCAACACGAACCTCACCAAAAACCAGGGATGGATTTAGGTGCTCCGGGAGGGTAAGCCGATCCTGTCCCACATGTAGCACCCGTCGTGTTGATCATGTACAAACCCGGTGATAAGTCTAATTCGGTAGGTCACATTTGGGGAAAAGAGGACGGGATTGAGTTTACGACAATTGGAACATAAATTATCCGTCGTCATCGGTGAAATAGATATTTCATAACGGTCAACAAACTCGTGATGGCGTCCGTAAATTTCCGACGGGATGATTTCAACTTCACCACTTGTAACTTGTGAGCAACAATCCTCTAGTAAGGAAATTATGATAGGAAATTTAAATCCTGGAATATCGTATCAACTGGGCGTCATATACTCCATATCATTGTCAATTTCTTAACTGTATCTGTTGTATCCTTTATTTCAAGTTTGATGGGATAGATGCTCTCAACATTGTCACCAAACTTTGAATTATTTAGTGGGAGGATATCATCTATATAGCAGAAAGTGAAGTTAAGTGATAATGCTAGCTTCTTTTCGTTCTTCCTAAAAAGTTCCTGTATGAAATCAGCCTCATATGAATAAAGGAAAAAGTCAGAAAGAAGAGGAACACAGATGAATTTCATGGGAATGCCGATTGTTTGTTGAAAAACACGTCCTTCAAAAGTAACAAATATGTTGTCAATCAAGACATCACTTGGAAGACCCTGCAATACAAGGTTGTTTGTAATGACACTTATGTAATCTAGGTACGAACTTGCAAGTCGGAAGTTTCCACCAGAGACTAAAGAACGAGGATTAAACAACTATATGTCATTGTATGTTCATTTGTGACATACTCAGAGTCGTAGCTTCCCTTGAGGCAACGAGGCAACTGCCTCACTAAATTGTTGACTAAAGAATAAGGAAGATGCAATGTACAATTCTACAATGTATTTTCCTTCTAAAATTATATTTGACAGCTTGAAAGAATTGATTCAACCTTTTTAATTAAAGATTCAACGTTGATACAAATATCATGTAAGCAAAGGACAGATACCTTATAAATACCACTAGAACAAGCAGTTATTTAAAATTAACTTCATCAATATCCCGTTTTTCATTGACAACAAATGTGTTGCGTTTGGTCGACATGTTGTATGACGCAGAGTTCATACAGAGGCTTCTAATAAGGAATGCAAATAAATCTAGCTGTATAATTATCCTTTAACCTCTATTTCCCAGTCAGTAGCGGATCCTGGATAGGGCGTACGCCCCCGCCCCCCTGTTTGATCGCTAAAAAAAGATTTAAAAAAATCTCATGTTTCTTACGATTTTTAGCATAAAGTTATCAAATTTTTTTTTTAAACCAACATGAATTTGATCAACCGTTATGGAATATTTGTCTCACATATGACCAAGATGTTTTAATTGTAGTCTTCTTCCAAATTGTGGCATTACAGGATGATGCTTATAACCAGGTTTTGATTGCCTTGAGCAACACGATGGGTGTAATTAGTGGAGCAGAAAGCGTCTACCTTACCGATGCACCAATTTGAGTCTCAGTTTATTGGTGTGGTTCGTGTTGCTCAATCTTTCTTATTTTTTTCTTGAACTGTTTGGTGGATAATTGATTATCTGTTACGCATCGTTATTCTCTTTGTCTGTTATGAACGACTCTTTATTTCCCTAAAACTTCACTTCAGTAACAAAAGAGCTAATGCCTATCTTTATTTAAGAATAGACAAATGTGAAGCTTCCAAAAAAACTATAAATGTCTTTATTGTAATAAAAAGGTGTTTTTTTTTAAATTGAAAGCATTAAATTTTCTAGACAGATAGATCGACAAAACGTTACCGACAACTGATGTGTTGCATGAAATCAATACATTTAAATGCGACAAAATGTACATTGAAAAATAACTTTATTCCACGATTAAAATTTCTAACACCTGGATTTTTAGTACAGGATTTACTGCAAGAGTATGGCCCGTCAAATGAGTAAAAAAAAAAGATCGAAAGAAAACAAGATGACACAAAAAATTAAGATGAAAATTGTGATTCCAACCGCATCTAGTTGAGATCAGAGATATATAATACATTATTGTATTATATGTCTCAGTTGAGATTAATACTATTCTAAAATGTCCACCTCGTAAATAAAAACTTTTGCAAAAAATAAAATTATTCATGATAAAACAACTAGTTACATATCTTTATCCAGTATAAAACTTACGCCAAAGGTGGAGTAGGGTATACAAAATATAACAAGCCGTTCAGCAGGCCCATGCAGAAAGGTGGCGTCTACTTGGCTATGCGGGATGTAATTATCAATACGCAAATACTTCTAGTCAGTCTGTTATCATTGAAAAACAACTTACTGGATTTATTGTTAATTCGTTCTATTCCTCGATATGCACGGACTGTTTGTCGTTATACGTTACAAACATAAGAAATTGTCTTTTTTCGTCTATAAAGTCTGATAACTCTTTTTGTGACTCTCTTGCTGAATCCCCCCCCCCCCTTCTGCCCAGCAGCATCGCGGTCCTTGGTCCGCATTGATGCCTTTTCATCATTTGCCTCACTAGAAATAAGGGTCAAGCCACTGATACTCAACTGATATTTATCTACCATTTCGTGATTACGATCTATAACTGTTGAAGCCATAACTTTGACAGTTTTTCTTAATGTTAATCTTCTGAAAATGACAATAGCTATAACAAAATAACATGTTTACTGACAAATGAATATATTTGAAGCAGTAACAATTGTCAAACGTAATCTTCTGGATAAGCTGACATAATAGGTTCTCTTATACTAAAAGTTTAATCATGCTTCGTGGAAACAGAAAAAAGTATTCGAACTTATTGACATTTTTTATATCTGGGGATTGCAACTTTATACATTTGAAAATATAATGCAAATAAATGATTCTCAACAAAGAACATTTATCTTTTTTTAAGACTTTATGAACATAAATTCTGTGAAACATTTTGAAATGTGAAGTAAAATTTTCTTAAAATTCTGTATTGTTAAGACATTTTTTTGATATCTGGGGATTGTAAATCTAGACATTTGAAAATATGTTGCAAATTAAGAAATTCCAAATAAAGAGCATTTGTCATTCTTTACGACTTTACGAACATAAAATTCTGAGAAACATTTTGAATGTAAGGTAAACTTTTCTTAGAATTGAAAATTCTATAATGCTCAAGCGAGCTGTTTCTGAATTATTAAAATGAATTTTAGAATTTGTTCGATTTGTTTCTTTGGTAACCTCTTATTAAATTATATGTCAATTTGATTTAAATCAATCAACACTTTTGAATAAATCAACAAACTTTATTAGTATTAATTAAGTTCCATAAATGAATTTGCGTTTTTTGCATTTTTAATTGCACTAAGTTTTGAAATTCAAATTCAAAATGTATTCTGATCACGATGCTTTAAATAATTTCCTCTCGTGTATTAAAATCAATTAGAATCATGAGAAACATTTTGATTAATGCACTTTCTTCTATTGACATTGCAACAAATTAAATGCAATACACATAAGTTGTCTTTATTGGAAATAAATATGATTTATCATTTGTTTTAATTTAATTATTAAGTATCTTCGTTCAAATAACAAACTAGAATAAAGTTACAGTCACAAATATAATGCATTAAATGACAATGGATCTAACACGAAATGAGATATTGACGTAAGTAATAGTTCTATTTTTACAATAGAAATAAAAAGATAGACAGTAAACAAGAGCTACAACAGAACGCACGATCTTTAAAAACAGCAAATGTAAAAAAAAACATACTGTAACAGGTACATGTCACTTCGATTTAAATGAAACCCTTTACTATCAAGTATTTGACTCTTATAAATCTGGAACATGATGTTCTACTCAATTTCCTTCGACCTCCTTCCTTTCACGTGCCATACATCTATTTATCCTACAAACGTGTTTGAATCACATTTTAGTGCTGACAATGTACCAACTAGCGGTGGAGCCTGTGTTCCAAGATTGAATTACAAAAATCGTCAATTTTATAGCTTACTATGTACAAACTTGCGACGGAGCAGGCCTGTGTTAAGAAATGAACAAATCCTTATTTGTAGCTTACAATGTACCAACTGGTGGGAGAGCTAATGTTCAAGAATGATTGAATCAGCAATAAGAGCCTTTATTGTACCATGAGCTTTTGTTCAAGAATGAATGAATTGGCAGTCATAACTTGTAATGTATTAACTGTAGGCGGAGTCTATGTTGAAGATTTATCATTTTGTGGTCTTTACTTGTCATTTTTCACTTTTGTTAGCAACGATTTATAACAATCAACGGAAACCAATGAGACAGACATCAACCAATGACAGCCACTGAATTATAGGCTTATTGTTTTTGGACTTGTTTTGGCGTGATCGACAATTTTCAAAGAATTCCACTCAAACTGGTGGTAAGGGCCGTCTTAAACTTGCAGTGAGGTGCGAGATTTTGTTCCGTGTTGGAGGCCTCACTGGGACTTTGCTTTTTGTGTATTTTGCTGTGCATGTACCGATTTTGTGTCATGGATGAATACCCCATATCCTTTCTTTTCTATTATTTTAAATAACTAGAACGTAGCTGGAGGGACAAAAAAAACAAAAATATTTAAAGAAAAAGACACACAAAATACCGAGCTAAGAGTACTCGCCGTTACTGAAAGCTAGTTCAAAGACAATTACGACTACTAGTATTAAATAATAATATTCTCCACACTTGTAAACTATTTTGAGATATGACCAACTCTGTAGTAAGCACACGTACTATGCTGACATGAAGTATCATTGATGCGGACGTTGCTGTATACTAAATATATATTTTTAAGTCATTAGAAATGTTTTGTTTACCCTTCGGCATTTAGGGCCTTTGCCCGACTTAGCACCACTTTTTGAGTTTTAAGAAACTTGATGTTCAATGGTTGTCGTTTGTTGATGTGGTTCATAAGTGTTTCTCGTTTTTTATATAGATTAGACCGTTGTTTTCCTGTTTGAATGGTTTTACACTAGTCATTTTTGGGGCCCTTTATAGCTTGCTGTTCGGTGTGAGCCAAGGCTCCGTGTTGAAGGCCGTACTTTGACCTATAATGGTTTACTTTTACAAATTGTGACTTGGATGGAGAGTTGTCTCATTGGCACTCATACCACATCTTCTTATATCTTTTTAATGCTCTTCAGCTTCGTTATTGGTTTGACTTTCCAACAGTTTCGTTTTTAACACCACTGATGAGTCTTACGTAGACAAAACGAAGGTCTGTCGTCCTGAATTTAAAGTCTTTTACAAATATACCTTTGATAAGTTTGTTCGGCTATATAAATGTTGTATCGAGTGAAAATCATAATCATGTATGGTTTCAGATTGTGTTTACATGTACCTTATTTAAAAGTTCCTCCGGCTTCTTAAATCATCTAGGAATAGTTTATTAATTATATTTGGTGTCTTTTAGTTTACTGATTACAAAGATATGTTCCTAATCTGTCTGTAGTTTTCAATCCCAAAATGTCGATATAGAATTTAAGTAAAATTCCTTAGTTTATTACAAACAACGAGCCTTTTTGGTATTTTATACAATATTTAAGTTTTGTTTCAATCAATTAGTATATAAAGTAACTATCTCTTCAAGTGAATTGATGGAGTTCTTTTATTGCTTATATCTTCCATGTAATGCTTAATCAATACAAAAGTGGTTTTCTTGAATTGCTTTAACCAAATTTACGATGCAATCGCAGACAATTTAGGAGACCAAACTAGACTTTTCATTTCAAAACTTTTAAAGTTTTTCAATAAAATGTAAAACCTTTTAAAGATCAATTACGCAACTAAAACTACAGAGAGATTTTGAAAATGCACATCTTCATTAACTCACATTATGTTGAATTTTATTACGACTTAAATTAAATTTCAAAAAACATTTATAAAGCATCAAAATTTCAGATTTTTGCTAAACAGTTTTTTTTTTTGTCAGGCACTATTCCACGGTTTTTTAGTGAAGTACATAATTCAACATAACATTTGACATTACGAATATTCTTCTTTTGTTTTATTTTACAGTAAAATAGGTTCCCAAAAGTTGTATGAAAGTAAAACTTGAATCAATCTTGTGATAGACGTAAAATTAACTTTAAGTGTTTAAGGACATAATCTTGACTAAGTGTTGATGCGTATGAGATCTCTTTTGTACAGTATCAAATGTTTCCATAATAGAAAAGAAAGAATATGGGGTATCCATGCATGATACGTAATCAGTCCATGCATAGCAACAACAAAAATAAAGCCAAAAGAACTGCACTTTATCGCTTATATTTTAATACCTTTTTTTTTTGTTTTGGTTGGATTGTTCATAGAAGTGTTCGATGTTCTGACAGTTTAGCAAGTGATTTACAAGAATATGTCTGACGCATTAAAGTTAAATTTGTCACATAATGATGAAAAATCTACTTAATATTACAGGTTTCGTATTATGTAATAAGGAAAAGACACGAAAATTATGTCTTATCCTTTAAAAGAGACACAGAGGCATTGAGACAAATGCGGAAGTAAAATAAAGTACATAATTATGTATAAAATGAGACGGAATACGCGTCAAGGAGTCAGCAACCAATCAACTTTATGAAACTAGGAATCACATGTACAGGTCAACTTAATATATATGAAGACAATGCAACAAATATTTTCAAAGCCCATTTCTATTCTTTAACAGATTAATTTAAAACTTTTTAAAGGGGCACAAATTGATTAAAAAAATGTGCATAGATCAAAACTCTCTTTTAGTTAAATGGTTTGCGATGGTATCGTCCACTTAATGTTTGACGCATAGTATAGACGTTTGTTAATTTTGATGACATGAATGTTCCTCCGAAGATTGCTAATTTTTCTGTGGCTCACATTTTTTTTTTTTCATCTTTAATGAGTGGCACCAGTCATATTTTTGTAGTGATTTGAAAGTCTTAAAGTTTGTTGAACTCATTTGACCTTTTTCCAGATAACATACATAAATGTGGGTATTTAAGCAGCATGTAATGTATTTTTTATTTTCTGAAGGTCATAAAAAGTTCTTTTCATCAATGTATAATACTTTTTCAGTGAATACGTGAAAACAGGATAAAGATATAATATCTTGTAAAAGTAGAATTAATTAGAAAGCATCTATAAACACGCAATTATGGTTTAATTAGTAACTGACGTCATTCGTAAATGTCAAAATCAGAAAAAAGCACCGTATTCATATATAACTCTACTACTAACATCAAATGGTTTGTTTTAAACGGACAATGAATGTCTTTCTCCATACGTTGCTTTATGTACTAAAAAAGTAACTAATTAAAGCTGAAAACAATCATGCTGTATAACAAAATTAAGGAATAAGATCAATGATATACCAACGGCAGAAAAAAAAATATGCCTACAAACTATTCTGATTGGAGATTAAGTTCACCTTTTTGAACTGGTTTTGACAGAAATGTTGCTTATCGTGCTGCTTTTCAAGTTTACTTCCGATAAATGTCCGGTCGGAATGAAGATGCAAAATCCGATTCAACTTGTAGGGTGAGTTACACGTTCTTTACGTATACACATTAAGGAACCACATTAACAGCCATCTAGGGGATTCATAGATGGCCTGCTGCAAGACAAAAATGTCTGTCCCTATCTTCCTTATACTCATTTTCAGGTTGCAGTCCGAATTTCGGAACTTTCATCCCGGTCGACTTTCCTTGCAAAACCTACTTATAGTTTCAACTGTTAATTTGTTCACATCTTGAATATGCATGAACTACTGGAAGTTAAGCAATCAACATTCAATCAATCGTTGTTATTCGATTACCATACCAGTTATCCCCTATGGCCGTCTATACGACCGTATGGTGTACAAGAAGTACCTAAAAATTCCAAAATCGCTTAATTATTGAAGTCATAAAAATCAATATTGGCGTAAATTTGGGTGATACAATCTTAATTGTTAAATACATCTGATGATAAATCTTCCCCATGAAGTACAGTAACTTTATAAAACCGCTAAGCAGTCATGAAAAGTATGGATATATTTACAGGTAAGGGGTAATGCTCCTTTCATCCTTTATAGTGTTTTCGAACGTATTAAATTTTAATATATCAATATTGGAGAACATTATTTATTATGTGTTACTGGCCCCGAACTAGCCCTCAGAAACTGCGATTACTCTGATATCGGTACTTTGTGTCTTTGTCTTTATTTTAGTTTTTATGTGCTTCGTGCCGATCTAGTGAATTAAGCCAGTTCCAGTGTCTTTTCTTTTGTTGTGCTGTTACACCATTGTCTTAGGTTAGGAGGTGGGTTGAGCGCTCACAAACATGTTTAACTCCGCCACATCCTTGTCCCAAGTCAGGAGCCTACAATTTAGCGGTATGGTTGGTTTCTGGCTGTTATATATGTATTTCGTTTATTGTTTTTCATAAATAGGTCGTTGTTTTTTGTTTGAATTATTTCGCATTTCGACAAATTTCCTCTATATCAACGATACAGTGGAGATCACTTCTAACCTCTAATTAGAACTGTCAGAATAATCTGTCATAGAACTGTTCTTAACTGTCCTAGAACAGTTCTACCCTAGAACTGTTCTAAGTAGAACTGTCAGAATCTGTTCTAGGTAGAACTGTCAGGATCAGTTCTAGGTAGAACTGTCAGGATCAGTTCTAGGATAGAACTGTCTAAAACTGTTCTAGGTAGAACTGTCCAAATCAGTTCTAGTCGTAGAACTGTCAGCAGAACTGACCAAATTGATTCTAACCGTAGAACTGTCAGCAGAACTGACTAAATCAGTTCTAACCGTAGAACTGTCAGCAGAACTGTCTAAAACTGTTCTAGCCGTAGAACTGACCAAACCTGAAATCTAAATGACGTCACTGCAATTTTTTAATATACATTTTATTCTTTTGACTTATTTATATTTAAGACAAAGAGTTCTTAAAATTGTCCTATGGATAGAACTGACTAAATCAATTCTAGCCGTAGAACTGACCAAATCAGTTCTAATCGTAGAACTGTTCTAGTCGTAGAACTGTTCTAGCCGTAGAACTGTTCTAGTCGTAGAACTGACCAAAGACCAAAGATTTGCATGGTCAGTTCTAGGTAGAACTGTCTAAAACTGTTCTAGGGTAGAACAGTCAGGATCAGTTCTAGGTAGTACTGTCTAAATCAGTTCTAGGTAGAACTGACCAAAATAGGTTCTAGGTTAGAACTGTTCTAGCTAGAACTGTCTAAAAGGTGTCAGGATGACAGTTCTCCTGACAGATTCTGACACATTTGATGAGAGGTTAGAAGTGATCTCCACTGTATATCTAACATCAACCAGATATGACCTTTGCCACGGAACTTATCAGTTTGTAAACGCATCATTTGAAGAAACCTGTATTAAAACAGTGCAAGACATATAAAAAGGGCACTTTTAGAAGAGTAATATTATACAACCAACAGAGTCATACGGGCGGAAAAAGCGAGTGGCTTTACTTGAGTATACGTCTAGTAATTAGGTAGTACAGTAGCCTTAATCAGAGTCAATATCAGCCCCTTGAATTACATTTCAGTTTTATCATTATAACAAATTGATAAATATCAACTCAAGTAAATAAATACATGTACAAATCAACAAGTTTAGTTTTAGTATCTGCTAAAAGTACGCAAGGATTTTTTTTGTGAGAATGTAAACGTATTTCGGTATAAATATGGCTAATGGTTTTCAGAAAGAAATTCATCTTTTGAATTTTGATACAGAAAGTCTTACTATAAACTAAAAGTAACACATTTTGATTTACAATATTAATTGTCATGTCGGGCCTTTTTATATCTTGTTATGCGATATGGGATTTGTTCATTGTTGAAGACCGAACTATGACCTATAAAGGTTAACTTTCGCGTTTTTTGGTCTCTGGTGGAAACTATATCATCTTCTTTTTTATAATGCTAAATAAAATCTAGATATTTTACCATAATAACCATCATGTAAAAAGAAATTTAAAAGGTCATTTAAGTATTTTAATTTGGAGAAGTTTTCCTTCCTACCATTACTTATTTTAATACAAATCGTAAATGACATATGTAACATTGAATTCACTCCAATGTCTAAATTATGCAATTGAGTTGATTGAAACTTCAATTTTCGAATTAAATTTCCATATTTCTCTATTCTGTTTTAGTTACATACATTTTTTATATTGTGTTCACTGTTTCGTGCATCATGATTCTTATCTTTATTCAATTTCTCAACATGACATGGACGTGTCAAATCGGAAGAAACAACTGATAAAATCCGCTGATTTCTAATATTTATACGACATATATCAGAATGCAAGTTACTATTTAGGTTTCAAATGTTCATTAAAGGAAAATACTTCAAGGAATTGTATGAAAATGCAAATGTTCTGAGATTCGTAATCTCTTGCATTTTTGTAAATGATAACCCTGACTAAAAATTATCTGTTTAAAATGCATGGAAAGAAAGTAAACATGCACAAAACATGGACAAAACACAAACATGTTCCGTATTTACATTGAGATCGTCGATGAATGTACAATGAATGACTGTATTTCCTAAGATTACATAGTCTGTAGTTTTTTGATACATGTACAGTCATGATTACCCCGTATCTGTAATTTTGAATATGAAATGTAGTGTTAAAACAGCATTTAATAGAGTGTTCCGACCACACTAGTGCTTGTGGCCGTCTTGAACTTGCGAGTTAGTTGATTGCTTCTACTAACTGTGACTTTGAGACGAAGAATACATGTAGCAATGAAAGCCAACATTTCTCCTTGCTTGAGGTGTTTAATGCTACATTTTTTACATGACGTAAATATTCTCGGGATGATCTATTGTATATGTGTGTACTACGTACACTTTTTTTCTTTCGTTCTGTTTGTTTATCGATTTTATATGCGGTTCATCCATATTAGAGCCAATTTCATACATTTTTTTGGCAGCAAAGTTATATAAAAGTATATTGATGGCCGCGTGGTTGTATATATAAATATATGTTTGTTTTCTGTTTTATACAGTAAGATTGGCGGGAAAACAATGACAATATCAGAAAGATTTCTATGCTCGATATAGTCTGTAAATTGTTGATTTGACCCTATATCGATATATGCTTCGATTTTGAATGAACAGATTTAGCTGGTCGACATCAAGTAGAGGTTCAAGTAAGAGCTTGAATTTGCTATGAAGTAATGGATTTTGCCAAGTGTTGAATCCTCGCTGTGATTTTGAGATGACAAAACATCAATAAAAGACATAGTCCTAAATTTCCTATCACAAAAACTATAACAATAAGATTTCTTTTTATTGTCGCTTGTTTTTTTATATTGAACCGTTCCTCTTAGTGGTACATGTACATAGTCAAATTAACTTTACAATTAGAACAGGGGGAGTATATATTTTTTACTTAGGAAGCAAGTTAAAAGAACACTCTTCGATTCATCATGCACAATACACCTGTATTAAATACACCTTTTAAATCATCTTTATGGTCACAATGATTTACGAATTAGAATGGGAAAGACAAATAATACTTTATTTGTATGTAAAAGGTTAAAAAGTTGACACGAAAAATTCTTTAGATATATAGATAAGAATAAAAGTGAAAGAAAAATATACTTAATTTGGACGAAATACAGCGTACGGAATAAAGGAAATCGAATATACTGGTATTATATTGCTGATTAATGTTTCAAGATGCAAAATGAGTCATTGTTCAGCATATTATGTATAAGACCAAACGTGTTGAAAATTAAGACAATGGATAAGTTTCTACAAGACAAATACATTGTAAGTTAACACTTGCAATCCTTGTATCTTTGTATAACTTTTTTAGTCCTAAGCATTGACCATTGGTTATCTTCTCTTGAAAGGCAGAAATTATGGGAATCTTTCTGCGGAAGAGATTGTCATATATGTATTATTTAGCTCTCATTCAAGTCTGTTTTTTTGTAAAAGTTTATATTTCTTCACTCCAATGGCACATAATAACTGACTCAAATCTTTAACAAATTAATAAGAAAAACACAGACTATACTATTTACAACAGAAAACTGACTGAACGGGTTTCCGGTACGTTTAGGACACTAAAGAACATCCTACACAGAAAATGCTTCAAAAGAACAGCCAACCGATTATTTGGGACCAACTCTGTTTCAGGTAGTTGCAACCTTTGTTTTATCGAATCACCTTACGTACCAATTTCACTAAAAATGTATCAATTAAATAATGCCAGTGCTGAAACACTAGTCAATTGCCGAATGGCGTTGTTAAATGCCGACAACAGCCAAATGCATAAAAATTATATTACAAACATGGAAATTTAAAACATCAAGTTCATAAGATTAAATGACTACAAAATGTTTTCTCCGTATTTTGCTTCAGATATCTAAGCGATAAAAGAAAAATAGATGATGAGACATGCAAGTTGTTGTGGTATGAAAACGGATTTTCCCAACCTGGTTAACTACGGGAATGTTTAACGACTTTGACTGACAACTCTATATTAAAGTGTACAGTAATTAGTTTTTAAGCATATTAACCCAGCAAATAAACATAATGGGAAAATTCAATCTTTTGATTTATAGTTCCTTCCGGCTTTTAGAAAACGACATTCCATGTTAAAAATCACTGCTGGTAACTTTGTTAATGGTAAAGACGTCGATTTACAGGACGTCATTAGTTGTGGTTTTCGGTAGTTGTAACAAATGTAACGTAAACCGGTATGGCAAAATGGTTTTGAAATTTAATCGGATTATAATGAACATGACGAAGTAAAGGCGAATTGTGAGTCATCACTCATATTTAAGAAGCCACTAGTCATATTGAAAGAAAAATCAGGGTCACGAACTTTTTACTGTTTCTTTAGAAGAATATCTATAATTTAGAATCTAGAGTATTTTGTGTAATGTAACATTTTTAATAGCTAATCGGAGCGTTCCGATTGTTCAGGAACGTCATAAACAATTTACAAATGTATATTAAGCAAAATGTTTTTTCCTATTTCGAACAATGAAATGATCAAAAGTTCTTAATAGGTAAAATACGTAGCTATTTAAACCATGCATGGTCATTATACAAAGTGATATAGTTATACAATATTTCAAACTAAGCATAATGCTTGCTAGGGTACAACTGACACTGAATGTATAAGGAAAAAATAATTATTTATGATGTCAATCTTAATTTCTTGATTTAAAAGTTTACTTTTCCTTGTTGAACTATTAAAAGTCAAATTATATTTTCCCCGATCTAATAAGAAGTAGTTTTTTTACAACTAATGAAGCTTGGCAAATAGCTTTGTTACGCCTAGAAAAGAAGGGCTGTTATCAAGTTTTGAAAATCAAGATATATTTATCACATCAATATAAAGCGTTATAACCAATTTAAGGTAGGGTTTCATTACAAACAATTGTTTTACATGTTGTTACAGCAGATTCTCACCAAGATTAACGAACATCCAATGAATGTTTTATGTAATAATGTTTTTAATGGTTTTTAATCAGAGTAAATGGTATCTTTTACTGGTGTCAAAGAGGTTATTCCTTTCTCTTGAGATGCGAGTTCTGATTCACAAATATGATAGTCATAGTACAGTCCTTCGTTAATAGGCAATCTATGATCATTACTCCCAAGACATTGTCAAATAAAAACTCAAAAACACCCTTATTACGTGTAAAGACGTATCAATAAGGAAGTGCTATGAAGCATGTAACATGAAATTGTAAATTTCAAGAAAAAAAAACCAACAATGGATGGTAAAGACGGTTTACTGGGTTCGTTTACTTAATTTAGACAATGGGGGTTGAGGAGTTATTCTTGTGTAAATGTCATACAGTTTATCACGATATAAATTCATTCAAAAACCTTCCCAGGGGAAGGATATTATTTGCCGCGTCTCTCTTTATGTATACCATGCACTTTAATTCAAATTGCTGTATTCCTGTGTGCACTACAATTTAAGTAACAGTTTACTATATCAATACATGTGTAGAAACAAAAGCATGACAATTATCTTTAAATACGTCATTAATAAGCTAGAATAAAACAAATCAGTCCTATTATGCTACATATTTTCTCTTATTCGGTTTAAACATCCCAGATTGGTTGATTATTTTGTATAGATTGTTGGTGTTTAACGCCACTATGTTAAACGCATCTATCCCATCGAACTTAAAAGAAAGGATACAACAGATACAGTTAATTATGTCTAATATCTTGGAATATATGTATATGTTTCACAGATTACGACAGAAATGTTCCAATTGTTGTTACCACAGCCCTGTCCTCTTTTCCTCGAATTTGTCCTCCCGAATTAGACTTATCAGCGGGTTTGTACTTACATGATAAACACGACGGGTGCCACATGTAAAGCAGGATCTGCTTACCCTTTCGGAGCACCTGAGAGAACATCCCCGGTTTTTGGTTGGGTTCGTGTTGCTCAGTCTTTTAGTTTTCAATGTTGTGGTTTGTGTACTATTGTTTGTCCTTTTGTCGTTTTTCTTTTTTTGCCATGGCATTCTCAGTTTGTTTTCGACTTGTGAGTTTGAACATCCCTTGGTACCTCTCTTTTGCATCCTTCCTGGCTATATCATTGCAGTCAGTGTTCATTAATTGAGGAAACTGGAGTTCCCGGAGAGAATCACCGACATTAGAACGGAAAACTGGCAATCATAGTCAAATAGATTCGAAGTCAAACGCACATGCCACGAGCGGGGTTCGAACTTGCGGCCTCAGTGTTGAAAAGCTAGTGATTTCTGTAGATGAACTACTTAGACCACTAGACCACAGAGGACCCTTCATAACATTGATTATCAATGTGTTGTTAGATTGTTCACAGTATTTCATTAATCAAAATTCAATTTTGACGGCAAATTTATGGATTTTGCTAAACATCACGAAAAAGATAACGATACCTGATGACATCGCATAGAAAAAGTATATTTTTGAAGACTATTTGAAAACAAGTTAATGTTAAAGTTTGCCTACATGTCTGAAAGTCTTCAGTGACAGTTCAAAAAATATATAGGTTCGTAAAATCGTCAATTCTTGACAGACGTGGTCTTACAATTTCATAAAGTAGATTCAATGTTCCAGGAAAGGACTGTATTTCTTTATATTTCTTTGCGATTTTCCTCTTAAAAGGTTAGGTGATCGATGATTGTGCGGAGGAAACTACTAGTATATCACAAAGGCTTTGAAATTTGAAAAAAAATATAATATAATACTTTGATTTTGTCATAATTTTCCATGTAATTATTGGCTACATGAAATGTAAAATTATGACAGATATATATGAAAATGAGTCAAAGTTTACTATACCCAGGCACACCCATGGCACTACTTGGGAATTTCTCTAAGGCAGACTTTCACTTTTAAATTGAGCGTTCGGTGTTTTTTTTAGGCCGTCACGGTTTTTTTGCTTGATTTATGAGTAAGTATTATATAATTTTGCAATTTGCAACATCAAATCGAGTCCGTGAATTAAATTAAATTATTGTTTTTTTCTGGGAGATGCACTTGTTTCAAAAATTAAGTTTACCCAATAGATAATGTACTATAATCAATCATTTATTTATGAATTAAAGAATGTGCTATTTTGCCAGGGAAGATAATATCTGCACAGACGTGTTCAATTCAGTGCAACTTGGGAAATTAATTTCGCCTGGATATTACTACAAACCAACATTTTCGCAGTTTGATAGTCAGACAACTTAAATGTGAAACAACTTTTTCTAAAGTTTGTAAATTAAACTCTCTTTCAAAAAGGAATATAAGGGGGAAAACTGTAGTGTTGTTCATTAACTTAAGTGTCAACCTTAATTCAAGGTCTTCACAAAATGTTTTGCTTTTAGTTTGTCTGGATAATAGAGATTTACTCGGAATCTCTTCATGGACATAAAAAAATACTCTTAAATTTTGATTATTCACTTATTGATTGAACAGACAAACTGGTTCATGTATACTTTTGACGTTAGTTAAGAAAGCCAAGAAACAAGTAGGACGCTAGACGATTTTTCGAACATGACTGTTTTCTTAAAATGTTCTATTTAAGCATCCCGAAGATTTATTAACGCTTTAATTGGCACTTAAATATCATTAAGATCGCGATGAGTGTTCTAAAGCATGCTGAGGTGAAAAAGTCAAAGACGTCGAACTAGTTCATTACCATACAATTATTGGACTGCCAATTGAGAATTACAATTATTTTTACTACAGTGCTACAGAAGTCGTTACTTTTGTAAAAGTGAAAAACGGTTATCATAAGAATCAGTTTTGGATCTTTATAATAAATAATATAAAAAAGTATGTATATATTTTATGACTTGCAACGGAATATTACTAATAATCATTGCCAATATACAAACAGTAGCAGCTTTGTGGTCCTTTTTATGTTTTATATGATTTTCATGTTCTATTATATGATATTTAGTAATTGATGTCTTCTTAATGTTTCCCCCTTATCTTAACATATAAAAGTCGGCTTTGCCATCTGCAGTTATATTGACAGATTAGCAATTCAACTAAATAGAAAGGTGATAGAGGAAATTATCATCTGAAAAAATCACAGGAAAAGCTAAGGGCAAGGGTCTGTTAATCTTAAACGCGCTCCAAACATCTATTAAGACGAAGAACAGCAACAAAAGTGATGTACAAAATATAGCTCCAATAACTTGTCATTTCACCGTTTTTCATGATTTCTTTAGTACATCTGTTCATCCATCTCATAATTCGTAAGGCCTTATTCGTTAACGGAATATAATACTCTCCACACGATAATAGCTTATTACTTTGACAGTATACACTATATAATACGGAGCCATTAGGAGTGCCGGAGCTGTTTATCCTATTGTAACACCAGTAATCGATTACCCCTTAGTTTTCATATTCATGTGACTCAATTTTTGATTAAAGAACAATAATAAGAACACTCACAATTCCCTACACTATATACTGATCTATGAATCAATAGGAATCTCCATCTCTTTATTTGTTACCATATTTGTTTTTAATAAACTCATCATAGGTACCAGGATTAAAATTGTGTGCGTTAGACGCGTGGTCATATACAAAAGACTCAACCCAAAGTAAGTTCCTGATGACCCTTTTTTGCACTTATTTCGGTTTGCTTTTAATAAGTTTAAAAAGTTAACAAGACCGTCACGTTTTGATTTAAGAATTTAGAATCAATAAGGATTATGCTACCATTGTATTGACTGTAAAACAAGTTTGGTTAAATACGCTGTAAGGTTCAAAGGTCATTATCTGGAATCTCCTTTGATGCACCAATTTAAGTATAACTTTCACTTTGAACTTTGAAGTAATGATCTAAAAATCAATAAGGATTCTGTTCTCAGTATGGTTGTAAATGAACAATATATATGTTCCAGACCATATGAATATTTAGACCGTACGCGTACGGTCTGGACCGTATGCGTACTTTTTCAAAATACGCATACGGTCAGACTGTACGCGTACGGTCTGACTAATTCTAAGAAATTGGTCAAGTTTATTAGATATGTTCCAGACCATATGAGTATTTGGACCGTACGCGTACGGTCCGGACCGTATGCGTATACTCGTACGGTTAGACCATACGCGTACGGTCGGACCATATGAGTATTCTCATACGATCTAGGACGAACTGGATCATATATGTATTTGGACCATATGGGTTAATTTTAGACAGACATTTATCGAAATCTTTTATTGATTTTACAAATTAATATTATTACAATTAGATGAATAAAGTGAAATATATCATCAACCCTACATAATAATCAGGAAAGATCCTATCAACAACTGGTATTATTAGAGTAACAAAGCTACCTTATTCATTCTTTGAATGTATATTACAGATCAACATAACTGAAATCTCTAATTAATTTAAAAAGTTTAATTGTAAGTGAAGTAAAAATTTTATATTTCAACTATTTAGAAAAGTCACGTTAATTTAGTCTGTTAAAGGGGCACTAGGTGTCAAATTCATGTTCACCGATTTGACTCAAATTTATTTTATATAGTTATATATTTAATTTATTTATTTCATGAATCATTTATCCAACTTATAAAAAGTCTAAAATAAACAATATACCGGGCATGGGCTCGATTATATGTAGCCTCGTTTTGTGTGTATTTTAGTCTAGACGCCATCTAATTAACTGTCGAGTTGACCTCCGAACACCTCCGATTGCCATATAAGCGATATAAACATAAATATAGATATAAATAGATATCAGACTCGTGCATTTGGATTTTTCTAGGTCTGTTTAATTTCATATTATAGATTAAAAATAAATGTTAATCATCGTTTTTACCTGTATAAAAATGATTTTTTTTTGTGATATAAAAATATAATAAAAACGTGTCGAAAAACTAATGCAAATATTCAAAAAGTAGCTTTGTTACTCTAAGAATACCAGTTGTTGATGGGATCTTCCCCGATTATTATATAGGGTTGATGATATATAATTGGTAAATATGCAAGTTTGTACAAATTATCATGTGAATTTGGCATATTAAACTCTTGTTATTATGGGTGATAGAGAACTTTTGACACGAAAAATTGAAACTACACATTGGAAAACAGAAGGATTTTCATTGCACCGGCTGCCGCAAACCAAGCAAACTTTTCTCTTGCTGGCGAGAGATGCAAATGCAAAGGAACATGCATGAACAAACCATGTAAATGTAAAACATCTGACGTTCCTTATTGCAGCAGTGTCACCCTTGGTGAGAGTGCCAAAATAGGATTCAGATAGACAATTAAATAAATAGTTAATTTCAAATGATTGAATGTTCACTTATTCACTTTATTCATCTAATTATAATAATAATATTAATTTGTAAAACCCAATAAAAGATTTTGATAGATCTAAATGTTTATCTTAAATCAACCCATATGGTCCAAATACATGTATGGTCCAGTTCGTCCTAGATCGTATGAGAATACTCATACAGTCCGACCGTACGTGTAAGGTCGGACCGTACGCGTACGGTCCAAATACTCATATGGTCTGGAACATTTACACCTTTCGTTGCAATCTCGCGTAAGAATCTGAGATAACTTTCTGGAATTTAATCCCCGCACTTGTTTCAGTCTATTTGTAGTATCTAAGATATTGACAATAGAGGTACTAACATCAATATCAAAAGGGATCTTCCTCTCATTGTATGTGACCATTTACCAAGAAATGGTTGTAATGCGATATAAAGTATTTGATTTGATTTAGACAGCCTGACTTTATTGTTACCGCGTGGGGTAATATTAATTTTCAGTGTAGCGTTTAATTGACTGTTGCTTGTCTATTCGTCTTTATTTCTTCAGACCATTGCTTAGTGTGTAAATACTGAACAGTTTAAATTTACCAAAAAAATCATTTGCAAAACCGGCGCCGCCATTTCTTAAAGATACCTTATCATATAAATAATTATAAATTGCGGAATAACATGGGATTTGTTTAATACCAAGTTTTAAAGTTCTATACAATAAATCCTAGAACGGAAAGTTTATATGCACTACTATTTTATTCAAAGGTCAAAATATAGGGCTGTGCGGCATATTTTCAACATTTATATGCCCTGAACTTCTAAGAGTTTAAACTTATACTAAAATTCTATACCACCCTTATCTCCATTTTTGGACCTCCTAAGAATTAAAATTTAGGCGCTACGATTATTATATAGGGTTGATGATATATAATTGGTAAATATGCAAGTTTGTACAAATTATCATGTGAATTTGGCATATTAAACTCTTGTTATTATGGGTGATAGAGAACTTTTGACACGAAAAATTGAAACTACACATTGGAAAACAGAAGGATTTTCATTGCACCGGCTGCCGCAAACCAAGCAAACTTTTCTCTTGCTGGCGAGAGATGCAAATGCAAAGGAACATGCATGAACAAACCATGTAAATGTAAAACATCTGACGTTCCTTATTGCAGCAGTGTCACCCTTGGTGAGAGTGCCAAAATAGGATTCAGATAGACAATTAAATAAATAGTTAATTTCAAATGATTGAATGTTCACTTATTCACTTTATTCATCTAATTATAATAATAATATTAATTTGTAAAACCCAATAAAAGATTTTGATAGATCTAAATGTTTATCTTAAACAACCCATATGGTCCAAATACATGTATGGTCCAGTTCGTCCTAGATCGTATGAGAATACTCATACGGTCCGACCGTACGTGTAAGGTCGGACCGTACGCATACGGTCCAAATACTCATATGGTCTGGAACATTTACACCTTTCGTTGCAATCTCGCGTAAGAATCTGAGATAACTTTCTGGAATTTAATCCCCGCACTTGTTTCAGTCTATTTGTAGTATCTAAGATATTGATAATAGAGGTACTAACATCAATATCAAAAGGGATCTTCCTCTCATTGTATGTGACCATTTACCAAGAAATGGTTGTAATGCGATATAAAGTATTTGATTTGATTTAGACAGCCTGACTTTATTGTTACCGCGTGGGGTAATATTAATTTTCAGTGTAGCGTTTAATTGACTGTTGCTTGTCTATTCGTCTTTATTTCTTCAGACCATTGCTTAGTGTGTAAATACTGAACAGTTTAAATTTACCAAAAAAATCATTTGCAAAACCGGCGCCGCCATTTCTTAAAGATACCTTATCATATAAATAATTATAAATTGCGGAATAACATGGGATTTGTTTAATACCAAGTTTTAAAGTTCTATACAATAAATCCTAGAACGGAAAGTTTATATGCACTACTATTTTATTCAAAGGTCAAAATATAGGGTTGTGCGGCATATTTTCAACATTTATATGCCCTGAACTTCTAAGAGTTTAAACTTATACTAAAATTCTATACTACCCTTATCTCCATTTTTGGACCTCCTAAGAATTAAAATTTAGGCGCTACGATTATTATATAGGGTTGATGATATATAATTGGTAAATATGCAAGTTTGTACAAATTATCATGTGAATTTGGCATATTAAACTCTTGTTATTATGGGTGATAGAGAACTTTTGACACGAAAAATTGAAACTACACATTGGAAAACAGAAGGATTTTCATTGCACCGGCTGCCGCAAACCAAGCAAACTTTTCTCTTGCTGGCGAGAGATGCAAATGCAAAGGAACATGCATGAACAAACCATGTAAATGTAAAACATCTGACGTTCCTTATTGCAGCAGTGTCACCCTTGGTGAGAGTGCCAAAATAGGATTCAGATAGACAATTAAATAAATAGTTAATTTCAAATGATTGAATGTTCACTTATTCACTTTATTCATCTAATTATAATAATAATATTAATTTGTAAAACCCAATAAAAGATTTTGATAGATCTAAATGTTTATCTTAAATCAACCCATATGGTCCAAATACATGTATGGTCCAGTTCGTCCTAGATCGTATGAGAATACTCATACGGTCCGACCGTACGTGTAAGGTCGGACCGTACGCGTACGGTCCAAATACTCATATGGTCTGGAACATTTACACCTTTCGTTGCAATCTCGCGTAAGAATCTGAGATAACTTTCTGGGATTTAATCCCCGCACTTGTTTCAGTCTATTTGTAGTATCTAAGATATTGACAATAGAGGTACTAACATCAATATCAAAAGGGATCTTCCTCTCATTGTATGTGACCACTTACCAAGAAATGGTTGTAATGCGATATAAAGTATTTGATTTGATTTAGACAGCCTGACTTTATTGTTACCGCGTGGGGTAATATTAATTTTCAGTGTAGCGTTTAATTGACTGTTGCTTGTCTATTCGTCTTTATTTCTTCAGACCATTGCTTAGTGTGTAAATACTGAACAGTTTAAATTTACCAAAAAAATCATTTGCAAAACCGGCGCCGCCATTTCTTAAAGATACCTTATCATATAAATAATTATAAATTGCGGAATAACATGGGATTTGTTTAATACCAAGTTTTAAAGTTCTATACAATAAATCCTAGAACGGAAAGTTTATATGCACTACTATTTTATTCAAAGGTCAAAATATAGGGCTGTGCGGCATATTTTCAACATTTATATGCCCTGAACTTCTAAGAGTTTAAACTTATACTAAAATTCTATACCACCCTTATCTCCATTTTTGGACCTCCTAAGAATTAAAATTTAGGCGCTACGATTATTATATAGGGTTGATGATATATAATTGGTAAATATGCAAGTTTGTACAAATTATCATGTGAATTTGGCATATTAAACTCTTGTTATTATGGGTGATAGAGAACTTTTGACACGAAAAATTGAAACTACACATTGGAAAACAGAAGGATTTTCATTGCACCGGCTGCCGCAAACCAAGCAAACTTTTCTCTTGCTGGCGAGAGATGCAAATGCAAAGGAACATGCATGAACAAACCATGTAAATGTAAAACATCTGACGTTCCTTATTGCAGCAGTGTCACCCTTGGTGAGAGTGCCAAAATAGGATCAGATAGACAATTAAATAAATAGTTAATTTCAAATGATTGAATGTTCACTTATTCACTTTATTCATCTAATTATAATAATAATATTAATTTGTAAAACCCAATAAAAGATTTTGATAGATCTAAATGTTTATCTTAAATCAACCCATATGGTCCAAATACATGTATGGTCCAGTTCGTCCTAGATCGTATGAGAATACTCATACGGTCCGACCGTACGTGTAAGGTCGGACCGTACGCGTACGGTCCAAATACTCATATGGTCTGGAACATTTACACCTTTCGTTGCAATCTCGCGTAAGAATCTGAGATAACTTTCTGGGATTTAATCCCCGCACTTGTTTCAGTCTATTTGTAGTATCTAAGATATTGACAATAGAGGTACTAACATCAATATCAAAAGGGATCTTCCTCTCATTGTATGTGACCATTTACCAAGAAATGGTTGTAATGCGATATAAAGTATTTGATTTGATTTAGACAGCCTGACTTTATTGTTACCGCGTGGGGTAATATTAATTTTCAGTGTAGCGTTTAATTGACTGTTGCTTGTCTATTCGTCTTTATTTCTTCAGACCATTGCTTAGTGTGTAAATACTGAACAGTTTAAATTTACCAAAAAAATCATTTGCAAAACCGGCGCCGCCATTTC
The DNA here is from genome assembly GCF_021869535.1 of Mytilus californianus. Taxonomy (NCBI): domain Eukaryota; kingdom Metazoa; phylum Mollusca; class Bivalvia; order Mytilida; family Mytilidae; genus Mytilus; species Mytilus californianus. The sequence continues at coordinate 48,110,916 of NW_026262679.1, read as the reverse complement.
TTAAAGATACCTTATCATATAAATAATTATAAATTGCGGAATAACATGGGATTTGTTTAATACCAAGTTTTAAAGTTCTATACAATAAATCCTAGAACGGAAAGTTTATATGCACTACTATTTTATTCAAAGGTCAAAATATAGGGCTGTGCGGCATATTTTCAACATTTATATGCCCTGAACTTCTAAGAGTTTAAACTTATACTAAAATTCTATACTACCCTTATCTCCATTTTTGGACCTCCTAAGAATTAAAATTTAGGCGCTACGATTATTATATAGGGTTGATGATATATAATTGGTAAATATGCAAGTTTGTACAAATTATCATGTGAATTTGGCATATTAAACTCTTGTTATTATGGGTGATAGAGAACTTTTGACACGAAAAATTGAAACTACACATTGGAAAACAGAAGGATTTTCATTGCACCGGCTGCCGCAAACCAAGCAAACTTTTCTCTTGCTGGCGAGAGATGCAAATGCAAAGGAACATGCATGAACAAACCATGTAAATGTAAAACATCTGACGTTCCTTATTGCAGCAGTGTCACCCTTGGTGAGAGTGCCAAAATAGGATTCAGATAGACAATTAAATAAATAGTTAATTTCAAATGATTGAATGTTCACTTATTCACTTTATTCATCTAATTATAATAATAATATTAATTTGTAAAACCCAATAAAAGATTTTGATAGATCTAAATGTTTATCTTAAATCAACCCATATGGTCCAAATACATGTATGGTCCAGTTCGTCCTAGATCGTATGAGAATACTCATACGGTCCGACCGTACGTGTAAGGTCGGACCGTACGCGTACGGTCCAAATACTCATATGGTCTGGAACATTTACACCTTTCGTTGCAATCTCGCGTAAGAATCTGAGATAACTTTCTGGGATTTAATCCCCGCACTTGTTTCAGTCTATTTGTAGTATCTAAGATATTGACAATAGATGTACTAACATCAATATCAAAAGGGATCTTCCTCTCATTGTATGTGACCATTTACCAAGAAATGGTTGTAATGCGATATAAAGTATTTGATTTGATTTAGACAGCCTGACTTTATTGTTACCGCGTGGGGTAATATTAATTTTCAGTGTAGCGTTTAATTGACTGTTGCTTGTCTATTCGTCTTTATTTCTTCAGACCATTGCTTAGTGTGTAAATACTGAACAGTTTAAATTTACCAAAAAAATCATTTGCAAAACCGGCGCCGCCATTTCTTAAAGATACCTTATCATATAAATAATTATAAATTGCGGAATAACATGGGATTTGTTTAATACCAAGTTTTAAAGTTCTATACAATAAATCCTAGAACGGAAAGTTTATATGCACTACTATTTTATTCAAAGGTCAAAATATAGGGCTGTGCGGCATATTTTCAACATTTATATGCCCTGAACTTCTAAGAGTTTAAACTTATACTAAAATTCTATACTACCCTTATCTCCATTTTTGGACCTCCTAAGAATTAAAATTTAGGCGCTACCATGTTTTTCTATACTGGTTACATTCCCAAGTGATGTCTCTATGAGATGAAATACAGAGATCATAAATGGGAACCAGTACGTTAACAAATTAACATATCTATGAATATTATATATTCCCCAAAAGAGGCGTGGTTTGAGAAACAGCTGTATTTACAAAGTGCAACCTTAAAGCCCATAGAAACAGATGTAAACAATTCAAATTTACTAACTTCGCCTTTTTCACCTTCTCTAACACAGAGTTCCATTTCTTTTGTTTAATTTCAACTGGGTTTCCGCCTGTATACCTAGTTAAACTGTATGTTTCACAGTAAACACATACATCTTTTTACGCATTTCCCTTTAAAATAATTTGTTTATATTAAATAAAACATTGTATTTACTAAATGTTTCATAAATTACTTTAAATTTGTGTTTATTGTATATTTTTTAACACGTTTGCTTATAAAGGTAAAATCATACGTTGGTAAGTAACTTTCATAGTACTCAGTACATAATTGATTGTTTTTCCTAGGTGTAAAAACTTTAGAATTCAAGTTTCAAAATTTATCAAAGGTTTTTTAAAACACTTTAAAAAATTTAGACAATACAATAAAATTCAATGAATTGTGATTTATTTGTAACAAAGCTAATTTTTAAAGCATACCGAGTATACATAAAAATATACGAATATAAAGAGGTCCAAGAACACACTAAAGTAATATTAATATATAATTCGAAAAAAATACCGAACTACATAGTCAATTCAAAAAGGGGATGTCCACAAAGAATGACAAAATCAAACGTTATCAATCAACGAAACGAATGATAAACAATTGTCATATTCCTGACTTGTTACAGGCATTTTCCAAAGAAAGTGGTGGTTTAAACCTGGTTTTATAGCTAGCTAAACCTCCAACTTGTATGTCAGTTGTTTATAGTTCCGTTATATTGACAAAATTGGGTGAGCAACCGAAAACAGCGTAGGACAATAACTGGGATCCAACAGCCAAAATTGTGTAAACATACATCAGAACTGACTAAAAATAAAAAGACAGTAGTTTTCAATTTCCATAATGTCTAGCACATGCGTTACTTATTTCTAGAATCTGTTAATATGCATATAACAATAACAACATATCTAATAAACAACACACAACTCACACACGAGTTTGGACCAAAACTCAAACAAAAAAATCAAAACAAAATTAAGAACACAACAAACTGAAATACTCAATCAACCTTGACGAATCAAAGTTCACTTACTTTTTGCTAGAATTGAGAATGGAAACGGGGAATGTGTCAAAGAGGCAACAACCCGACAAAAGAGCAGAAAACTGCCGAAGGCCACCAATGGGTACTCATTGCAGCGAGAAAAAATTAAAGCATACAGAATATACTAATATGTTTTTTTTTATTCAAGTTACTACGATAGAAAAGGTAATCATAGTCAATGGTCATTTCAGACAGATAAAAAGCACCTATGACAATTCATAACATATACATTCATTGAATAATTAAATACAAATAAGGACTGACATGTTAAAAAATAAAGCTTCAGATCCAATGTATTCCACACTACATATAAAATATAGATTGATTAGAGAGAAAGAACACAAAAGATTTCAAATGAGACATGAATGTAGCATAACATTGTGTTCAAAATAATTTTTTCAGCATTGGTAAATATGGGCAAACAGACTATCGAGCTTGTCCGTTGTCACAGGAATTAGAGACAACTTTCTCTGATTCAACAGAACATGATTGTTTTCCAACGTCATTAGGTCAGTGTAAGTGAACTAGTGGAAAATTGATGTTATTATACCTTACATATATTATAAACAATTCTATTGGGTAACACGTTATCACATGACATGGAATAATTCAGCTAATTTTCATTTAATTGCAAGGATGGACGAATACTCCTAAAATTTTACACCAGCGGTGAATAACCCTATTATTCACCGATGAAAATAACCTTTTGCGTTTCTTGATTTGTACACAAGTTATCTCCCATGAAAATGACGTCACATGCGTAAGTAAACAAAATGGCAACGTTCAAGTTACGGGAAGTCCATCAAGTGACGAGGAAACAAGGCTTTGGAAATGCATCTAGTGCCGAGGATATCTCTTATAAACGGTCCTTTTTAGGGCCATCAATATTTTACAAAAAGAGTCTACCTTTGTTGTACATACGAGAAATTCTAAGACACAAATTTATTTTCGAACGTTTACATGTGTTTGTTACGATACAGTAGGTTAAGTGTTTTTCAATGTTTTGAAAGGCCCTTCCACTGTTAGTTCGGTATAATAAAACAATTGTGGCCACTTAGAAGCGATGAATATCCAAAATTGTCAACCCTAAAAAATTATTTCACTTTGGGCTGCGCCCTCAGTGAAATAACCTTTTCGTGTTGACAATTTTGGATATTTACCTTCTCTACGGGGCATAATTGTATATTGTTGATAGCAAAAAATACGCGCTTTACCAAAGGCGTACTGCTTTCTGAACAGATATAATTTCAGAATAATTGTAGGTTTTATACCGTGGTCACTCTAATCATACATAATTTTCTTCAGTTTGTGGAATAATTACACGTTTTTACTCGCTGACCTTGTTATAACGATCTGACCAGACAAACGACATGAAGCATTACTAATAGGCACATCAAATATATATCACGATTTGGTGAACGTATTTATTGAACGAAAAAAAACATTGTTTCAGCATATGTATGTTTTACTGAAGTTTGTTATAAAAAAAAATCAAAATAACCTCGGTTTGTTCCTTATATTTTCTGTAAATGTCATCTATCTTTATATCAATAATCAGGAATCCGATCAGGCGGAAACAGCAAGCACATATTTGATTAAGTTCCTTCGATTTCGAAGACATTTCCAATGTGAAAAACCAGTATTGCGAAAATTTGTAATTTATGTATAACCACGGTCAATAACGTCGTCCTGCCGATCAGTGATTTCCTTGTCGTCATTTATTTAAGTTATTTTCTGCTACCATATATCGGATTGAGGCCAGTTCAAGAAATGTTTATGTTAAAACATCAAGTTACATTTCCTAGAGGCTTATCTAGTTTGAAGTTATCATTTTCTGCATCAAAAGCTGAATGGTTCTTGTCCCTGCTTTTCTAGTGGACTAGCAAATAGACACGAATTCGTCCTGGTCCATTTAAAACTCTTATCATACATGTTAAGCGTAAAAAAATGCTGCGAAAAGGCTTAACTTTTGTTTTATGTACTGCTTGGTTGCTCGGAAAAGTTTTATTTAGACTAAAGTCGTGGTCAGCTCCAGTGACACATCAAGTATCTTCCAAGAGGCAATAGAGAAGGCTAAAAAAAAATGTTTGCATTGTAGTCCACCATCGTTTGTTAGCCTCAAACATTTCATATTAACATACGTATACCTCACCATCATTATCAAATTTCTTCTCTGAAACAAAACAAAAAACCCGATTGTATAAGCTAGAATTATGGTTAAAATCACAGTACAAACCTTTGACAACTTATATCTTATATAGGTTACCATTACATCTTATATGAAATCGCATTATGATTTTCTATTCGGTCTAAAGTTTCAATGGAGATGGTGTGATAAGGCGAATTTGAAAATCAAGAACTTTTATAATCTATCAAATAAAATCATTCTTCAGATCTTCTGAAGACATAATTCTGTCATATATTAGTATTCACTTTTTTTAATTGTGTGTTACGCATTTGCTCTAAGGCTTTGACATGCCTCTTGCATTACACTGAAAACTGCAAAGTCTTCCAAAATAGTTTGTAATTTATGTATACCCACGGTCAATAACGTCATCATGCCGAACAGTGATTTCCTTGTCGTCATTTATTAAAGTTATTTTCTGCTACCATATATCGGATTGAGGCCAGTTCAAGAAATGTTTATGTTAAAACATCAAGTTACATTTCCAAGAGGCTTATCTAGTTTGAAGTTATCATTTTCTGCATCAAAAGCTGAATGGTTCTTGTCCCTGCTTTTCTAGTGGACTAGCAAATAGACACGAATTCGTCCTGGTCCATTTAAAACTCTTATCATACATGTTAAGCGTAAAAAAATGCTGCAAAAAGGCTTAACTTTTGTTTTATGTACTGCTTGGTTGCTCGGAAAAGTTTTATTTAGACTAAAGTCGTGGACAGCTCCAGTGACACATCAAGTATCTTCCAAGAGGCAGTAGAGAAGGCTAAAAAAAATGTTTGCATTGTAGTCCACCATCGTTTGTTAGCCTCAAACATTTCATATTAACATACGTATACCTCACCATCATTATCAAATTTCTTCTCTGAAACAAAACAAAAAACCCGATTGTATAAGCTAGAATTATGGTTAAAATCACAGTACAAACCTTTGACAACTTATATCTTATATAGGTTACCATTACATCTTATATGAAATCGCATTATGATTTTCTATTCGGTCTAAAGTTTCAATGGAGATGGTGTGATATGGCGAATTTGAAAATCAAGAACTTTTATAATCTATCAAATAAAATCATTCTTCAGATCTTCTGAAGACATAATTCTGTCATATATTAGTATTCACTTTTTTTAATTGTGTGTTACGCATTTGCTCTAAGGCTTTGACATTCCTCTTGCATTACACTGAAAACTGCAAAGTCTTCCAAAATAGTTTGTAATTTATGTATACCCACGGTCAATAACGTCGTCATGCCGAACAGTGATTTCCTTGTCGTCATTTATTAAAGTTATTTTCTGCTACCATATATCGGTTTGAGGCCAGTTCAAGAAATGTTTATACTGAAACATCAGGTTACATTTCCTAGAGGCTTAACTAATTTGAAGTCATCATTTTTTGCATAAAAAGCTGAATGGTTCTTGTCCCTGCTTTTTTAGTGGACTAGCAAATTGACACAAATTCGTCCTGGTCTATTTTAAACTCTTATTAAACATGTTTAGCGTAAAAAAATGCTGCGAAAAGGCTTAACTTTTGTTTTATGTACTGCTTGGTTGCTCGGAAAAGTTTTATTTAGACTAAAGTCGTGGACAGCTCCAGTGACACATCAAGTATCTTCCAAGAGGCAGTAGAGAAGTCTAAGAAGAAATTTTGCATTGTAGTCCACCATCGTCTGTTAGTCTCAAATTTTCATATTTACATACGTATACCTCACCATCATTATCAAATTTGTTCTCTGAAACAAAACAAAAAACCTGATTGAATAAGCTAGAATTTTGGTTTAAACCACAGTACAAACCTTTGACAACTTATATCTTATATAGGTTACCATTACATCTAATATGAAATCGCATTATCATTTTCTATTCGGTCTAAAGTGTCAATGGAGATGGTGTGATAAGGCGACTTTAAAAATCAAGAACTTTTATAATCTATCAAATAAAAATCATTCAGATGTCCTGAAGACATAATTCTGTCATATATTAGTATTCACTTTTTTAATTGTGTGTTACACATTTGCTTTAACGTTTTGACATGCCACTTGCATTACACAGAAAACTACAAAGTCTTCCAAAATAGTCTCATTTTGAGTATTTAGATATGAGACAAGGCTTTACTCAAGAAGTTATTTTTTTACAATATGTCCTATACAAAGATGTCCATATAGTTAATATATTTTTTGTAAGACCTTGTCTCGTAAACAATTTTACCAAAACTTATGTGAAAAATGGACTCTACGGTATGCCAGTTTCAATATGTTAATGATGTCATAGTTGTTCACAGCTGAACTTTCTGAGTTGAAGTGTCCATACTTTCACCTCTATTCATTAAAACTAACATACTTTTGAAAGGATAGGAGAATTTTACTCTCTTGACATTTCAGGGGCAAAATGAACGTTTCGTTTCTTACATATACGTTGTCAAGCATAGGTTCTCATGGAGTTGTAAGGGAACTCACATTTTCATTGTTTTCTTGAAGGAACTTTTTCAATCTTTACTTTATTTAGGAGAAAACAGGGTCCTGAATTTCCCATTTACACTTTTTTCTGATTAGTGGAAAACATGGCGATAAGGGCAGTTCTTGTTTTTGATTCTTTTATAGATGCTTGTTATTTCTTCTCTGAACTTGTTGAAACAATATAAAGAGTTTAGCCTAAAATTAGCAACTAATTGCAAATCAGGTAGCACCCATGGTGAACATGATATCTATATGCTCCTATATCTGTACTAATTCAATATATACCCATATGGAAATCATATTTTCGTTTCTTCTTTAAAATTCATTCACCAATCTGTACCACACATTTCAGGTAAATGGGTGAAAAGTCCTTTAGTGTGCTTCCATACTTTATCATCACTAAACTCAATTCGTGACAAAAGAAGTAAATCACTATGACAAGTCATTTTTTGAAACAATCTTTTCTGAATGAAAGTTAAATTAGTTTTAATATATTGCACATTCTGTACTTGTGATAGTGGCTGATCAGTTTGCATTCTTGCAAAGTGTACTTCAAAGTATCACTGAAGTACCTACTTTAAGGAAACACATTTTCACCGTTTTTGAAGCTAATCGACAATATTATAACCGAATCTCTGTGGGAAACAATGCCTTTAAAAAAAAATCCTTTTAATCATAAAAAACAAACAACATTACCACCTGAAAAATATCTAGATTTTAATTTTGCTGTAACTCTTTTGGATTGAATAATAGCAAAAATCTCAAAGGTAGAATAAATATAATGTGCATGTGCGTTTTAATCATAATTATGCTTGATTATTGTATTGATTTTGATGCAGAATATAACGTTACCATCATTCAGTTCCGCGGTGATAAACAATTTAACCTTTCCAAAAAAAACTTATACAACAGGACACACAAAAAATATTCGTTGGTAAATTTACCTGCGTAAATTGAACTTGTCTATCAATCTTACCGAAATCTCCAGTATCACAACAGTTAAATGATGTAGGTTTGGGCAGGTTTCATTGTATAAGACAGGTGAGCGATGCTAGTTCTTTCGAGATCATACATGTATGGGTGCTGGCTCATAATGAGGTATGTAACTAGTTCAATACACATCACGCTTTCTATCCGATTGGGATTAAAATTAATGTTTGCGTGATAGGCTCATATTATAATTAAAAATATAGCTTCATCACGACTGAAGTATCATTCAATATAAAGTAGTTAAAGTTTGACACTTTTAGTACAAATTTGTCTAGGTTTACTTTATTTAATGTCCTTCTGGAAGGAAAATACCATATAGTCTGCTAGTGAAATGTTAATCGCCTAAAAAGTATCATGTATTTTTTAATCAATTTTCATATTTAGACATGATTGATTGATTGTTGTTTGTTTTACGTCCAGTGGCAAATATGTCATGCATGTTCAGGACGATGTTTAAACATGTGTACATCGTATTTCCAAAACAAGCATCATAAAATGTTAAAACTTTTCTTTTTTATGGATGTGAAATCCGTCGTAGTACAATTACATCTGAATGAAAGCAGATATGTTGCATACGTCAATAGGACAGCAGATCCACAAGATAAAATACCAAGAGATATATAGATGTCAATGTCCAGTCTTCATCTATAGACAAGTGTCTACACAATGCATCAAACTCTAAATCTCTTGAGTAAAATCAACAAAAATAAATCACATAAACAGAGATTATCAAAGAGCTGCCATGAATTCCAAATTTTCTTGATGGTATTAAATATAATTACGATGTTGCTCTGTGGTGACTACCACATGGACAGCTTTGGAAATTAAACTAGTTTGTTTTAGATCTCAACACTCCTTGTTTTTATCTCGATCAGGGGTAACAAAATATGTATAAAAGAATAAACCATAACAATCAGTAAACAAAACCTCCACACCTTTCTATATAACAACGGTATATATGAAAACAAAAATAGAACAAAATTGGCGGGTACTTCGGAGTAGATTTCATTTATTATCGCCATAAAAGTACAGGAGAACAAATTCCTGAGTAAGTCCATCGGAATTTCAACTCAGAGTAAAAAATCTAAAATAATCATTTACCTTTGTTTTAAGCTACAATTTAGCAAATCGGGGTTTAAGAAGGTCGATGATATTTATAATTATTTATAGAAATGTTTCCGGGGAGACAATGCGGTGTAATCAACTCAATAAAAAGATCACCTCTTCAATTCTTATATTTCCAACCTATAACTATATTTTGAAAACTTAATTTAACGGATTTACAATCAAATAATGTAAAACAGTACACTTCAAGATTAAAATGTCATATAAGATGTCAGAAGTATTATCCTTACAAGTTCAAATATTGCTGACGAATACAGCTGAAAAATATGGTTTTATGTTTAAAAAATTATTAATCTATCAAGGGAAATGTAAGCGTTGAAGAATTATAATAGCATTTTACCTCTAATCGGATTTAAAATTCAGAGATTACATATGACAATATGTAGGGTTGGCGCTAAATTGTCGACAAGGTAAGGTCTGAGAAAAAAATAGTTTTTAATCTATTAATCATAGAGAGGCTTTGAAACTTGTTATTTGAGTACTTTGATGAATCCTTGTGTGCTATAGGATAATGAAAAAAAAAGGAAAATATTCATGTATGTTGCAATTTCAAAGACAAAATATCCTATAAAATCTATATTTTGAGCATACTAGTAAGTGATGTTTCGTTTCTCTTTTGTTTTTCTTTCTCAGCTTAGCTTTCGCTTTTATGAATCAAGGTCCTTATGCATGTACTAGAAGTATTGCCTGGTAGATTTAAACTATTCCGTTGTTCTGTTATTTCTTGTAATTAGTTACTTGTCAAAAAGTTGTCTCTAGTAATTAAAATTGATGACAAATGAAAATGTGTTTACAATAAAAACTACAAATATAAGATTTATGAATATGAATATTGAAACATAAAAAAAAATCATTAAAAGATTGTATCTTGAAGTTTGAACGCAAAGGGATTAACAAGAGCATGTAAAGTGATAAAAACGTTTACTTAGAAAATATCATCTTGCTTGCATGCATGCCAAAACATTTCATGTACCAACTGAATCATATGATACAGTAAACTGCTGATTTAATGTGAATTTCGAGAAAAAAAACCAGTAGAGAACAAATATAAAGCACCGTCTACACTTGATTGAAAGTCTGACGTTTGAATATAAACATAAAAAAGGAAACAATTGGACGCCGACAGGTCTGTAATTATCTAATGGATAAACGATGCTAGACCTCTTTACTATATTTGTTCTGTAAAAAAGCTACTTCACCTAAGCAATGCCTTCAGAATGAGCTAAATATAATTACTGATATTACACATTTGAAAGACTCATCAAACTTTAGCCGAGGGTAAACATTGTCGTTATGGATTCGACACCTAATAATGACAGTTCTAGATCGGAGGATCATATTTTGTATTTACACATTCTTCACTATAAACATATTTGGATGATATTATCTCCGGTCAAATGATAATGGAATCAATAGTTAAAGTAATGAACTTTGCAGTTTTTAATTTGATGGGTCGGCTCGATTACTCTTTCACATGCTACTAGATTTCCGACAGTCATTAAACATTTATCACTAGTCTTCTCTAGAATTGTATACTCTCTTGTTTGATTGATCTTTTTTGGTCAAATCAAACGATAAAATCTAATGGAAATAAAACAAAGGAAATAAAATGTAGCGCTAGTAAATTGGATTGGGTCTGAGATACATGTCAAATTAGATGAATCTTTGCAGACACTGACGACGTGGCTGTAACTCTGTAATAGTTGCTCAGATGCGACATGCAGCTCTCTTCTCTTTTATCAGAGACAATTACTCTATCATGTCCTGATGTCCGTAAAAATGTAATTGTAGGGTAAAAGTTACTGAGTGAACAACCCAACAAAATCTACATTATTCTTACATCAGTATTAAACTAATCAAAGTTTTAATGACCAGCGTCAATTAGATGCAGACTAAATAAAAGCCAATTTGATTTTCATCAAACTTTTAATAAATAATCACAAGAACAGGGACATAACCCTGAACTCAGCAGCAAGATAAAAAGGCAATTCACAGATCTTTGTTGAAAGCCGTACGCACAGTGGCTTATATAGTTTATTACATCTACATCATTGTGTCTTTGGTGAATAGTTGTCTCATTGGCAATCATACCACATGCTCTTATTGGTTATACAAAGAGCATTACACACATTTTTAAATACTGATGAAGAGAAGAGTAGATGTCATCAAGGAAATTAAATGGAAAACTGAAAATCGGAATTTTGAAATCAATCTATGAAGCAAAGCAAAAGCATCTATATATATATTCAAAATTCAAAAATGAGGTGAAATAAGTCAACATGGTTAAAACGGCAGTCGACTTTTATTTGCATTTATTGCCATTATAGGACGATTTTTTTGCAAATGTATATTGTTAAGGGCCTTTATCTTGAAAACTATAATTATAGATAGAGATAAATTGCAAATTGCAAAAACAATATCAGCATGGCACAATTTACAAATAGTTTAGCAATTTTCTGTCCAGTCCTTATTGGAATTATTTCTTTTAAGTGATGATTTGGGTTATATTTTCGTTTTTGATTAAAAATGACAGTAGACACTAGAGAGACACTGCAAATAGTAAAATAGATCAGTAAAAACTGATCTACTATTATTTTTAGTGACCGAAATTTTCAGACTACTCCTTGTGGGAGTTATGACCCTCAAAAAAGTTTTTTTACAAATATTTGGCGTTTTTTGTCATTATCTTGAAAAATATATAAACAGAAGGAAACTTACTTGCAAATTGAATCTACAAATAAGACATAAACTGTCATGAATAGAGAGACAGTTTGAATGCAATCACATAATTCAACACTGCCATAATGTTCAGTTGACTCCTTGTAGGAGTCATTATCATTAAAAGGGTTTCATCCGTGTTTTTGTTTTAGAAAATAAATTTTCTTTTTCTTGAAAACTTTAATAATAGATAGAGAAACACTTTGAATCCTAATAATTATAGTCAAGAAGAATCTTTAAATAAAGAATCCACATAAAATATATTCCCTTAAATAACTTTTTTTTTGTCTCGTCTGGGATGAAAATAGAGATTACTTTCCGGCGGCGGCGGCGTATACTATTTGTTGAAAGCTTTATATTTCAGAAGGTAGAAGACCTGGATGCGTCATACCATGTATACATTACCTTATGTTTCAAAATTTCCGTCTGTCAAATGTCCAGTGCCCTTGGCCTTATTTTTTATGGTTTAGCTTGAAAATAATTATAGTTTTTGTCGTGAATTTCTCACTTATCATGCATAATATGATAGCTATATTTGGTATATTGGTTCCTTGCAATGTCTACATATTTGTCAAATAGGGTTCACATGACCTCATTTCATGGATGACTGATTCAGGTTAAAGGTACAATGTACTTGATGAGTTTTTCAGATACTTTTAGCAATAGATCAATTATATGGAGTGCATGCAATGATTGTAAGGTTAAATCTGACAGTCTGGCAGGTTAAATCTGACCTTCAACTCATTTTCATGGTTCATTGGTCAGTGTTAAGTGTTTTGTTTTGGTCTTTTTATTCAAATAATATACGCACTTGCTCAACTATATTTAGTGTATGAAATGATTGTAAGTTTTACATGTCTGTATGACAGGTATCATTTATCCTTGACTTCATTTTCATGGTTCATTGGTCAATGTAATGTTTCTGTAGTTTGGTCTTCAGATACTGTAAGTAATATGTTAACTATATTAGGTGCAAGGAATGATTGTAAGGTGTACATGTCAGTCTATCATGTATCATCTGATCTTGACCTCATTTTCATGGTTCATTGGTCAATATTAAGTTTTCACAGTTTGGTTTGTTTCTTTGATACTATAAGCGAAATTTCAACTATATGTGGTGTATAGAATTATTGTAAGTTGTACATGTTTGTCTGCCAGTGTTTATCTGACCTTGACCTTATTGTCATGGATCATTGATAATGTTACGTTTATAAAAGAATTGTAGTAAAACCTCTATTTTTAAGAATTTCAACAATAAATTAATCATGGTCAATGAAACAGGCGAGACATTTCAACGTGTGCACTCAAGATTTACATTTTAGCGTTTTTGGCGGAAATTATAGTGGGTACAATGAAACTGTAAGCAGCAAAATGAGATCAACATATATGTTTAAAATAAATAATTGAAATCTTCAATGGACTCTTTACAGGTGTTTGTCCGCAAAGTTATGATTGATGACAATTTCAGTGATTTTACCAACTAATAGATGGAATGAAACTGTAAACTAAAAAAAATTACCAGCAAAATAAGATCGACATATATAAGTCTAATGCCAATTCAGCCTGAAAAATCACAATTTCAATTACATTTTTTTCATGCTATTTAAAAGTATGTGGAGCTTTATAATTGAAAAACAAAAAAACATTGTCAACAAAATGAACAGCAATACACGTTTCTAGTCCAAGCAGTTTCCATTCAGCTCAAATATTCTTTTGCAATATAACCCCTAGTTTTTTTGCATTGTAGTAGTTTACTTGAGGGGGTAAGGTAATTTGAATCATATGTGTTTTTAATGGTGGCATTTTACAACTTCCCAACATTTTCCATTCAAAACAGTAAACCCTTTTGTTAATTACGCAATCCTTTTGATCTACAACTTCTTTAAGATTTGAATTCTAAGACTTGCATTCAAACGCTTGTTTATGTGCTGTGTTAAATTACAGAACTATACACTTGAGGTTTAAAGCTTGAAATATTGCAGTTCACTTAATCAATTAAAGGCATCGAAAAAATATCATTGCTGTGGAATGTATTAGTAGATTTCGTATTAGATCTGATGCATTTGAAATCGTAAATGAAGTAATAAATCTAGCTGAGCTTAATAAATATTGACAGGCCTGCATTATTCTTAAATTTCATTCCTCAATTATTATATTTCCGTATCATTCTGTAACATAAATGAATTCGTGATGAAATTATCTCCAGTATTCATTAACTGACAACTAGAGATTCTCAATCTACCATCTTACGAGAATATTATTTCATTTTGACGTTGGATGAAAAATGAACAAAATGTGCAAGGAAAAAACATCAAATTGAAAAAAACATGTTTTGAAGGCTAAATTTTTGTTGTGAATAAAGGAATAAAGACATTTTTTATCTTGCAAAAAACAATACTTGTCTTTTTATATAAAGTGCAGTCATATCATCTAATGCCAATGATATTAATTTATAACTGACTTCAACGATTCTAATAAACTAATAGAACTCTGAAGAGATATATTGCTATGATAGTCAAAATAATCGTTTATTAAATATGCAGCAAAGAAAACGTTGATAAATCAAACAAAATAAGAAAATAATTTCGTTACTTCAGTCCTTTGAAATAAAAGTGTAAAGGTTATAAAACACAGTTTGTGGTCCTTGTAAGCAAAGCTAAGACACATGATAGGTATTTTAATCAGATTGCGTGGTCAATCAATTGAAACAGCAGCAAAACTTTTAGCACATTCGTTTTTTTTCGCACAGACATAAAGACTTAACATAGAAAAATTGAAAGGTTACACCAATGTTAATCGACTTGATGGTGAAAACTTTCTGTTTTGTATAACGAGCATACCATTCAGAATACCCCGATTGACGAAATAGTACGGAAGCGTATTAGCGCCACAATTTATTTTTATATTTCTTCCTATGTTTGCTTTATAACGCAAAGGTTTGCGTTATTGCGAAATAACGAACACCTTTGTATTACTACGTAGACCTTACGAAATAACACAATGTTTTTCGATATCGCGCAAACATTTACGAAATAACGCAAACTTAATGCAAACCTGTACATGAAAAGAAAATTTGTGTGGCGCCAATACGCGTCCGTAAAAAAGTAATCACCACACACAACAATAATAGAATAAAAAGTGCGAAAGATAAAAATAAAACAACAAAAGAAAAAGCTAACATTAAAAGACGTGCAAATACATAACGCGGGAATTTACTACAAAACTGTTTTCACTGATATTGCTGCGTTCGATGTGCATTTTCCCTCCGTATGGTCAGAGCAAATGGTTTGAAAAGTCAATAATAAACTTAATAGATAGGAAGTTATATGATCATTGCCTACGTAACCAATTGCCTAAATCTACATATTTCAAGGTTAATTTGTCTGAGGGATATTTAGTTTTAAATGTCATTTACATAATGAGTGTAACAAATCATTTTCATTACCGAAACATAATTACTTAATGGATGATACCTTCGGGACTTGCCTATCACCAGGGTTGGGGAGGTAAACAAAAATGCGCAGACGAATTTGGTTTATATGCAGCTTGAGGTAGTTAGAATTAAATATTCATATGCAAATAAACTCATCATAGCTAACAGGATTGAAATTTTGTAAGCCAATAGTCTCGTTGTGTGCATACATTCAAATTGTGTTTTAATTCATTAAACATTGATCAACTGACTTATTTTTGAGATATAAGGAGTAATCAATTTAAATATTTTATACATATTGTATATTTATAAGTTTGAATGCTACACAACCAGGTGCAAATATCTCTTGCATATTTAGGATTAGAAACAAATTAACAAGAAACACATACAGTTGGTAGGTTCGGAAAGTTCGGTCGAAAGTGATGATGGACGTGATTGGACAGTCACTGTGAAATAAATGTATGTTGGATAGGGGCAGACATTTTGCTTTTCAAAAGCATGGCAATCTATGGACCCCTCAGAGTTTTGTTGCAATGGTTCGTTAACGTGAAGAGATCACATGACATTGGATTTAACGTTCCCATTCGTGACCAGCCTGCTACGTATTTTCACATTCCGCACAGCTAAACTGACTCTCCACAATTCATATAACTAGAAGTTTACTGCTGGATGAGAGAAAATGTATAGGAGCGACGATTAGTTTTCATAGGTTAATAAAAAAAAACCCTTATCGACAAAAAATGCTATTATTTTCAAGAGATTGATATATTTATCCTCGTTTTTTGTTATTTGGATATTGTAAAATATAATGTAATTTCTTTTCTTCTAATTTACAGTTATACTAACTATAATATCTACATCCGGAATTGAACAAATTTATTCGGAACCTCTGGATCAAGGATTGACTTGAAGAAAGAAACATGTTTACCTGCATTACTTACATCAGTCAGTAAACTTCATGCTTAAGAGAGATGTCAATTTGTCTGGTAGGAATGAGAACAAAACGTTCGTTTCCTTGTTTACGGAGAAATTGCCTCGTACTTTTGCTGCATGTTGAAGAACAATTGCAACAATTATTTGAGGGGGTCTGTAGGTGTGCTGTTACAAAGCAAAATTTCTTGCAGTTTGCATCAAACAGTTTTTCGGTTGGAGTCTAAATTTCCCGTCCTTCATTCCATCCGATCCACATACCAGAATCTACCTATTGAATGTATTGTTGATTTATTTGTTCTCCTCCTGAATATGCATGAACTATTTGCCGATAGAGGTTGAGCAAACTTCAAATAAACAATCAATCAAAAACTATTTCCTAGCAAAATTGCAGATTACTGAATTTATAATTCTAGTGTAGTGTATTCCTTAAGTATACATTTCAAACTATGATGTTTAATATTAAACCAAGCAACATATATGAGACGACGGAACTCATGTAACTTTAGAATTTGTGCATTTCCCCTTTGTTTAAAAAGTAAAATTACAAAAATACAGAACTCCGAGGAAAATTCTAAACGGAAAGTCTCTAAGTAAATGGCAAATTCAAAAGCTCAAACACATCAAACGAATGGATAACAACTGTCATATTCCTGACTTGGTACAGGCATTTTCTTATGTAGAAAATGGTGGATTAAACCTGGTTTTATAGCTAGCTAAACCTCTCACTTGTATGACAGTCGCATAAAATTCCATTATATTGACAACGATGTGTGAACAAAACAAACCGACATAATACGTAAAAATGTCAAAAATAGGGGTACGGCATTCAACATTGTGTTATAATCTTTATCACTACAAAACAAGCAAATATGTCAACAAAGACAAACAAAAAGTCATATAGACAAAGCACATTAGCAAAAATGAAAGATAAGAATACAAAAATTTACCATAGCACAACATCACAATGACGGGATGTACAAGTACCGAGCCACGTCAAATGAATCACTACAAAAATCAAGCAAATATGCCAACAAAGAAAAACAAAAAGGCATATTGACAAAGCACTTTAGCAAAAACGAAAGAGAAGAATACAATAATTTACCATAGCACAATAACACAATGACGGGAGTTTCGATTGTACATTTGAAAAGAAGCATTAATTGTTGTTACGAATCGGACGGCATTCTGCTTCACAGTAAGTACCCTTAAAAATTTGTAAGTATATGTTCATTCTTCCCACTGTTGTCATGTTTATGAATATTGATTTTCTGAGTTTTGCACAAATAAGTTATTTTACGATTGAACAAGTCATACAAGTACATATAATACAATTGAAGCATGAATGTATAATTAACTACAGAGTGAGGTAACCGTCTGTTTAGGGGCCTGCTGAAGCCGCCTACGGGTGCGGGATTTCTCGCTGTGTTGAAGACCCATTGGTGGCCTTGGGCTGTTTTCTGCTCTTTGGTCGGGCTGTTGTCTCTAAGTCTTTGACACATTCCCCGTTTCCATTCTCAATTTTATTACATAGAAGCCCTTCCTTTACATAATACTACATATGATTAGCTTAAATTAAATAGTATAACAAGTCAGTTCTAATTCGATTTAATCAGCATGTGGAATAATGAAGACATCCCTTATTAATATCCCTACAGCTTTTCAGCTCATGGACCTATACAAAAGGCTTTTATAGATCGGAAAAAAACAGGAAATGTCTTCCGGTTTCATCTTCTCTGCTAAGCATGTGGCATTTTAAAGAAAGAGCAAAGATTGGTCGACTCGGAGTCAGAATAATGTGTCCGGGTAGGTTGACATATCTTCCTTGGGACTGTTATCGTGTGAACTGGCCCGTTAAAATCCGTGTCGGTATAGTACAAAGCAGGGTTTTATATTCATATCACATTATCATGGGGTCGTCTTGAATATGCATGCATTTAAATTGCATCTTCACGTTAAACAGCCATCCATCCATTCATCAATTTTAAAATGTTGAGGATAGTAGAACAATGCTATACAATGTGGCGGTTATCTAGATTGTGCACTGTGTGTTTTTACGACATAATGAATAAATCTTTTATTTGCCTTAATATAATACTATGAACAATTCCTCGTTAATTGTGGTTATATAAATGTCGTACATTTTTAATAGGAACATGATATCCTAATATCTTCAAGTTGACACGATATATTAAAGAATTAATAATCTACAGTCAACACCTGAATAACATCCTGTTTTTAATGGAATTCAATAAAATTATCGGATTTTGTATTCAAGATGAATTAACCTCATCCTTCTTGTAACGATACAGGTGGATGTGACACTGACGTTGCTTTTTTATTAATTTCCTAAGTGTCTTTACGAGACGACGTAGACTTGAAAAGACGATTGTGATGTTTTTAATCTAAAGGCGTTTGATTAAAAAATGATTGTATAACTTTTACATCTAAAATTCGGTAAATTATTTTCAAGTTTGTATAGCATTAAATAGACTCTAGATGTAACTTAACAGGATGTTTTAATGATTTATTTTTTTTGTATTCTGCTACATGAATCAATAAATTTCGATTTTCATTTTTTTTTCTTTTTACTATTTTATGACTCGGAGACGATTGATTTAAATAAGGACGTGGTGGGAACATCACTATTTTAACGTTCTTGTTGTTTCAGACGTCCATTTATGAGGACTGTGATACTACGCACTGTACTTAAATACGAGGAGGTAAAGTTTTTTATTGGTCGATCACATGTAGTAATAATAAAACAGCTGCATACGTAAACAAAAATAATAAGAAAATGTACAAATTGAGCAAGTGGAGCCCATTAGTAAAAAAACGATAAACAACATCAAAAGAAAATAAGAAAAGACAAACAAATAAAAAAATAAAACACAGAAAACTAAAGATTGAACAGCACAAAGCCCATAAAAAATAGGGAAACTCATGTGCTTCGACAGGGTACAGTAAGCATGCACAGTTACTGCTCCACTATTAGCATCCTAAATGTTATTTATGTCATGTAACATTATAACGATAAGGTCAAAGAAGGTGGAAGTCATAAACGAGGAAAAGAGCACGATAATATAACTACGACAAATGGAACATACTGTTCCGTGGTCATCTGTGACACTCATATTCCACAACAACAATTTAAAATCAATAAATTGCCCGTAAATCTTTCAACAGATGCTTCCCATATTAACATTTAGAACCATTTGCTCAATTACTTCCTAGATGGCAACACCCCTGAATCAAGGCAGTTCTGTTATACCCTATTATACCGTACCAACTTGGAGATATATTAAATACTCCGTATGCAGGTGCTGTCATAATGTTGCTACATAAATAAGAAAAATTCATAATTAGAAAATGTCTCTCCTTTGTAAGTGTGTTGTATTGAATGAACTAAGAAACACTTTGTAAAACATGTACACCACACGATTTATTTAACTCATTTTTTTTTTACTTTTATAGATGAAATAGTTATTTTAAAACGGCAATTCTAAGTTCGTCCTCAATTTATATTAAATTGATAGATGACACTAGTGGAGCCTTTTCCGTATATTTCTGTTCTATGCTTGTTATGCTATTTAGCTTGGATCGTTTATTTTGAAAGGGTTAAATGTTGTATAGGGGATATGTTTATGTTGAGTTTTCTCCTGCCTTTCAACATACACCATGTAGGTCATTTATTTACAAATATTGTGAATGTGCTATTGGAAAAGAAGAAACATTAAGATTGATACCTAAATACATGATCCCGTTAACAGACATCAAATAAATCACTAGTTAACCATTTTGATCTGATATAAAACAAGACTGAAAAATAAGTTTTTTTTAGATTTATCCGTTGCTTTGAATTCAGTACTTTTCAGACAATTCGTTTGCAGTCAATTACAATTAAAATCTGTCCAGTTTGTATTCAGTAGGTTTTAGGTTCATACGTTTCAGATGTTTTCCAGATGATGTTGACATCAAAATGACCATTTAAGACTAAAACCCATTTAGTGGTTTAACGTAGAATTGCCCACTTTCATAATGAGAATGTGGGCTACAATTATAAATAGGACAATCTTTCGCGCAGATTTGAATAATTTGGCTTCGTAATACGTACCGAAATTTAAATTCTGGTTATTTTTAACAAGTTTTAACAATCCGCGAGAGGGAACGACTTAGACTTTACTATTTGGAACTCTTTATTCAAAAGCTTTCGTGTAATCAACAATCATCTGTCAAAGAAGTCATGGTAGGAAACGCAAAACCTGGAATATCGTATACACTGGAAGATGTATACTAGTCCTTTATATACAGGCGCTACTCTCAGTTGCTACACAGAAACGAAATGTTCACAATTGAAAAACCTTTCTTTCTGGGAAGTTCCTATATAAAGTCTGTTTTATACGAATAAAGGTATAAATCGACAAGAAGATTTACAGTTGTTTCCATAAGAAAACGAAGTTTCCTCAAAACCAATTATAAAATGAAGAATGCAAGGAGCTAAATTTCCAACTTGACAAAAACAAGCAATATTTGAATCATTATTAAAAGTAGCATGCATCTGTCTCAAACTATGTAAAATTGTGACTAGGTTTGATCCATATCCATGGAGAACAGTTAAAAAAGTCCATTTAATGACATTAACCCTTATAAGGAGTGAATTGACGATTATACCTTTTTGTCTTTAAGATCTTGTTTTGCAGATAATTTTTGCTGTTGAAAGTTTTTCTCTATCCATTATATTACTGTTTTCAAGATAATTGCCAATAATGTAAAACATGCGTACAAATCATCATTTAAGGGCAATAACTCTTTCTTTTGAAGGAATAAAATTGAAAATGGAAATGGGGAATGTGTCAAAGAGAGAACAACCCGACCATAGAGCAGACAACAGCCGAAGGCCACCAATGGGTCTTCAATGCAGCGAGAAACTGCCAATATATTGTCAATTTCGAAAACTTATTTATATATCTTGATTTACTGGTCACTTTGGTGGTATACAGTTTCTCTCTATCTATTTTAGTATTCAATATGATAGCCAAAAAGGCAAAAAGGATATAAATCTTCATTTTAAGAATAATGATTCCTATTTGGAATCGATTGACAATTTTGGTTATATTGACTAATTTTTTTAATCTTATTTTGCTGATCATTTTGTCTTTAACAGTTTCTTTCTAGCTAATACAGTTCGTAAGAAAATAGCCAAGAAAATAAAACGCAAAAACAATGGTTAATAATCGTAATGCTAGACCAATTTCTCATGTAAGGAGTCGATTGACGATTTCAGGCATGTTTAACATTTGAAATATGTTTGTGCTGTATTTCTGTCACGTAGTCTTGTCATTTTAGCGATATTTTTTAACATTGTCATAAAAGCGGAAGGTTTGGCTAGCCATAAAACCAGGTTCAGCCCACTATTTTTTCTTTAAATGTCCTGTACCAAGTCAGGAATATGGCAGTTGTTATCAAATACTTCGTTTCTATGTATGTTGGCGTTTGTTTTTGTTGCACTTCAGTGTTCCTATTGTTCCTTTGTTTTCCTCTTATAGTTGATGTGTTTCCCTCGGTTTTAGTTTGTAACCGGTATACTACTGTTGCCTGTATTTATATATGATTTGAATATCGGTAAGAAAGTTTATTACAAAAATGAATCCTAACTAACTAGACATACCTTATTCTTTGTGCATTTAATTCGATCCCCTAACAGTAAGCTTTTCCAGTAAGACAGGAAAAGATATTGAAACAACAAACAAAAAGCAAAAAAAAAAAAAAAAAACGATGAAAAGGAATTTCCGAGGATTAACATTTTATCATCAACTTCACTTTTGAAAAAAAGCATAGAAAAAAATTTAACAACATAGAAACTTAATGTAAAAATGTAGTTACGTGACTTTAATACACGTAAAACGTAGACAAGTACAGTGAACGAGAATTCGATTACTGAAATATTTAAAGTTTATTTTGTTATCGTAGTGTAGGATTGAACATTAACGAGGATTCTATAAATGTATATTGCCGAGTGAGAAGTTTTATTTTATTTATTTATGAGAATTTATCTTGTGCATGAGAATAATGATGTTCAAACATTAATCAACACTGTTGTTTAATTGCACTCCCCAACCCCAATCTTAACGAATTTCATTAGTGTTTCCCTTTGCGGCTAAATTCACTAATGTCTTCGGCCATTATTAGAAAGTAAATGATTAATTTGCTTGATCTGCACGACATCGCCACTGACCAGGTCAAGAACTCCTAATCCGCATAATAATTGTTTTCTCTAACATTAGTTAGACCTTCAGAAAGCGGAAAAACTTGAGAATAGAGATACTAATAATATGGAGCAGGGGAAATTAATCATAAGATTTTCTGGAATATTATTGCCCTAGGCATATTAACAAATCGGATTTGTAATTGCCAATGCCGTTAATTTGTGCAATACATCATATCATTCCGCAGTTCTCCCTTCAGTAAAATCTCTAATGAATTCGTCATCTGTAACTCGATGATAGATTCATATAATGAAAAAGTCATTAATGTTTTATATATTCCATGTTTCTCACTCATTTCAATAGTTTTTGTATTTGTCAAAACGTTTCAGGAAAATTGGAGAGTGAATCATTTTTCATGGCCTAGCAATTTCATTTTACGGATAAATTAATATGAAAAGAATATTCCTGCATGCCAAATAAAGCAGATAACTGCTACAATCCTTAATATAAATCTCTTAATTTCAAACATATAAGACACATATTTTCAGACTTTAGCTCACTTCTTTTAGATATTTCACAAGTGATTTTTCATACACGTTCAAATATGGAATAGACACCTGCTCATTATATAATTATTGTTGAATTGCTTTTTTTTTCTAAAAGTAAGATTGATTGTTGACTGCTTAAACACACAGTAAATAATAAATGCAGAAGGAGGTTTAAGCATTATCAAGCTTAATGTTCGACACCAAAAGAGAATATCTATACTATAGAAGACATAAACAGTAAGCGTTATAAAGAAATTAAAAAAAAAGGTAAGAGACATAGAAAATCATCAAAATCAAATAAGCAGAATTAACTGTATCTTTGGTTTCATTTGTTTCATGTTTATTCGGATAGATTCGGTCAATATAGTCACCAGATTTTGATTTTTCAGTTAGAGGACATCATCTTTATAGCGGAGTATGTAGTAAAAGGATAATGCTCGCTTCTTTTCATTTTTCTTGATAAGCTCACGATTAATCAAATTGAGAATGGAAATGGGGAATGTGTCAAAGAGACAACAACCCGACCATAGAACAGACAACAGCAGAAGGTCACCAACAGGTCTTCAATGCAGCGAGAAATTCTGTTTAATATGAATAAAGGAGCAAATTGGCAGGAAGATGAGAAGTTTGTTTTTAATTTTATTATGCCAGTTGTTAAATCATATTGTACGCCTGACATAATATATTATGTGGAGTGCAATATGGGTCCGAGTTAGACAAATCATGCTTATTAATTTAGTTGACTTGGCTTTCAAATATTCGGCTTTCAGAGAGACGTCGCAAGAAACTGGTGTCACTTACCATAACACGCTTACACCGATTTATTTTTTAGTAACGTTAAGAACAAATTTTCTGCAGAATATTTGTTAAACGTTTCTTTCTCTTAATAAAGTAATTGGAATGTATAATATTTGAATTATGATGTGTTTTGTACAAGCTTTTGGTTATGATCTACATGTAAACACAGAAACTAAAGAACTGACGGACACTCGGGATTTCAACGATGGAGCAGCTACTTCTATTGGTTCATCTTCCGGATCAGTTTCATTGCTTACCGGCCTTCCTATCGTATGAATACGAATTATACAAACTTTGAATTGATCGAAGCATACTTCGCGGCTGTTTCGACACAAACATCACATGTAAAACATGAAAATGGTTTTACAAGTGGAGTCATTGTTTTTAATTTTCTTGAACTTTGGAAGTTTTTTGTAAGTCATTTACTTGTATTAACACCAGTGCGTTATGTATATTTACGTGTCTCGACGTTCAAAACGTTAAAAATTAGAACAGGGGACATTGGATTTGACACAACTGTTTATTAGTATATTTTTTTTATTCTGTAGCGCACTATCAACATACATGTGCCAATACTTACTTGAGCATTTGTACTTTTCAAATCTTGTGCAAATTTGAATCATAAATATTGTTGAATGCAAGTTTTCTGGAACTGAGAATACACATGTAGTTCATCAACGTACATTTTGTGTTAAGGGGACAATTCTTTGGACATCTATATATTTTTCATACAAATTTCGTAACACGAGTTTCGTTTGAAATTTCAAAGTGAGAAAAGGTACAGTAAATGTACATTTTTTGATATAAATACATCATACTTGCGATGATTTTCTGAACATCAATTGTATCTTTAAATCTGATATAACGTTAAATTTCGCAACATTAACTGATACGGGACACACTTCATGCGTCATCTGATTCCTATATTTTTCGACTCCACCTGCTTCCGAAAGGAAAGCGAATATTGCGTTATGAAGGTGTTATGACGTTCATGAACGGGTGAAAAATAAGCAATTCTTCAGAAAAAAGAAACCACTACACTCGTTTCATGTCGAACAGCATCATGCAAAATGTGACGCGGGACAGGACACAAATTAAAATTTTACGAGATTTGGACTATTATTTCTCATTATTTTATCATCGCATTGCATAATGCTTGCAATATTTAAAGAGAGAATAAAATAGGTTTTCTTTTGATATATCGCATGCTAACAGTACATTTTTATATTAATACTACATGTTTTAGAATAAGAAGAGCATTTTTTTTAGCATTTTTTTTCGAAGTAACACCATTATCTTGCGACGTCTCAGAGTTCTTGATGAAGGTCCAGAAAAGCGCTGCGGATGCATGAAATTTATAAAGAAATGTTTTTTTTATATAGGACGGAACTGTATCTTAGGTGTACACACAAATACAAGATACTTTTCAAAGGATTTCGACTAATTACACCGTATAAGACTGCTTCAAAGGACTAAAATCTAATGCACTAGTGGAATAAATTTACATGGGATGGCATACTTTTCAAAATGACCTATCAATCAATGTAACCTTATTAGAAGGACATAATGCGGCCTACTTGGTGTCATTCTGGGATCTGATGACAGAACACACCTCGGCCCTTTTATATTTAAATATATCCCAGTGTCAACACAAATGCAGTAAAGCCTGTTGAGACGTCTGATTAATAAACAGGGAGATAAAGAACATACAGTTGCTGAAACCCCCCCCCCCCCCCCCCCCAAAAAAAAAAAAAACGGACTGCACCATTACTTGAATTTATAAAACAATAAAAAAATGAAATTTTATACTTAGAACTACATAACAAATAGACTCCGCTACTTACCAACTATATAGCTATACATCTCAGGTAACGATGCATAAAACTACCCTAGTGTCATAATAGCACAAGATCATTGGAAACACATGTTAAGCAGATTATTGAATGACAATTGAATTCCTTAGAAGGAATCTATGTGGTGCAAACCCAATGGCACATTTAAGTGTATTACACAATGATCAGACAACTCAATAGAATGCATTTACAGTAACAATATTGGAAGACTGTAAAACAGCTTCATCAGCTTTCCGGTATTCTTCGCAAAAACCTCGAAACTGGTCCTCGATATAAACAGATTTATCTGTATCTGTATACATATGTTTAATTTTTCCAGATTTTTAAGAGTTATCGGGATAAGTAAATTGTTCCTATAAAACTGATAATGCTACAGTAGATTACCGATGTTCATATCATAAATCCCCTTCAAGGTTAAAAACTTAAACTGTGGTTATCGCATAAACCAAAAAAGAGTTAGACAGTATGCGTTGACAGGGTATACGTCTCCTGCCATACATGCATCACCCGCCTTGTGAATCTGCACTTAGTCAAAATTTAAAGATAAGGAATTGGACACACACGATGAATTTACAGATTAGACTATTCTGGCATCTAAAGAAATATTACCTCGAAAACATGTCGCTACTGAGTTGAGTCACATCGTATCGGTCAACTTATTCGTGAGGATGTTGTAAACATTGTCTACTGACGATTACAGACGTTCTTACTCATAACTCTGTTTGAGTAGTGTTTGTGTCAGAAAAATACCCAAGTTAAAGAAGTCCGTAAAGTTGGAACATGCTGAAAAAACGTTATACGATGGGTCAGAGAACATGTTACTGATATGAAATGGCAATTCGGAATTGACAGTTAAGAAACTGGAATCAACTCCAATTTGAAGTCGTTCCTGTGTTAATATCAACGAGCAGACCTTCCTATTTCGATAGTATCTTTAATCTCAAGATCTTTGGGGGCATATAAGATGCAAGAACTCTCTAAAATGTAAGTTACTAAACAGTTATTATCAAGCTTAATTTTTATGGTTGCAACGAGGCATTTACATTTCTGCAGGATGCGACTGCTTATTTTATACATCTCGTACAGTAATGGCGTACGCCACTGACCCAACTGCAGGACGGGAGACAACCTGTGAGATTTTCTAGATTAAGGTCAGACACAGTAATTTTGGAAATATATATATATTGAAACGTGAAAGAGAAACAAGTAGTTATGTTATTTATATAATGTAAACGGGAGAGTAAGATTTCAGTTAGAGATCAAATCCCCACTATCTCACCCCATTTTATGATTATTTACGCGACTTGTTCACACCTTATATATCATCATATTTATGTAACTAGTTGTTAAGCTAAAAATAGTATTAAACCCTATTTAGATAGCATTCGTGCAAACAGAGTATTGTGAGGGTTCCGTCCGGAAGCGTTAATTTCAAGATCTAGATTAGGTATTTCATTTTGTATGATTCCTAGTTCTGAAAGAGTTAATCCGATTGTCATCAGTTGTCAGTATAATTCACATTTCCGAATGAATTCAAATGCAATTTCCTATCTCCATGTCGATGCTTATTTAAAATATAGTTGCTGAACACATTCCTGATACTTGATAAGTATACTTCGGGCATTAGATTTCAAAGGATAAAATGTGTCTTTGATGTATTACTTGATGCATGTAGGAAGT
This sequence comes from Mytilus californianus, assembly GCF_021869535.1. Taxonomy (NCBI): domain Eukaryota; kingdom Metazoa; phylum Mollusca; class Bivalvia; order Mytilida; family Mytilidae; genus Mytilus; species Mytilus californianus. The sequence goes on along the minus strand of NW_026262679.1, from coordinate 48,083,252 downwards.
ACACAGGACATGTTTCTGAGAAAGAAAAAGCGACACGGCATTTCCGATATATCCGCTTTGTGTGTTAGAATGTGACTAATCCATTTCTAGATATTGATTGGGGTTTAAGCTCCCAGTATGAAGCCTTCCTTATTCAATACTTCATTCTGTGACTAGGACCTCGAAAATGCTAGTTTATATCTTACAACGTTACACTTAATTAAACCATTTGATTATATTTCTAAAAAAATAATTGATTTTTAGTTATCTCTACTTGTTAGAGTCAATAAAGACTTAATTGTTGAAGTACGGGTATGTACAGGTAAGGTTATGAGTTATTGATACAAAAGACATTGTTAATTTGCATTTCACATTTACGAAAACAAGTTTGAATTTAATATCGATAGACATTTTGTAAACATAAATTCAGAACTCAATACAAACATACGTAGCCACTTCAATTATATGGATTGATTCAAAATAACAACTAATGAAATAATTTGCATATGTTCAATTATTTATACATAATTGCTTTTAGAAAACTTTCAGGTGCAAGCAAGTAAATTTATGAAAATAAAGCTGAAATCTATGTAAACGGAAAGTAAGTGCAATTTAGCAGTTGTGTCTTTAAAAGGTACCGTTGTTACAGACAAATTTTATATGGTAATTAGGATTTTTATTTTGTTAAAGTAATGCTTATAAAACTGAAGTCGTGTAGAAACCCAAATACAGTCTTTAAACGAGACAACCTGTTTATGAAAAAATGGGATCATGTTGCAGAGTTATAAAAGTAAACGCATGCGATTGTCACGGAATAAACCCTAATGATGATGAAAATGACATTCACTTCTAATAAAACAACGTATGCAAAAAAAAGTATTGATTGTTAGATTAGTTAGACATTTAATTGAAAGTTGATGTTTACTTACTTTTGCAGTTTAGCGTTTGATAACATGGCGTGCTTAAAGCTGAAAATGACCTTGTGTTGATCTTCTGGTTTGTGTTTAATATTTAATTTGTGCTGTTATCATCAAAGGGGGAAAGCCTTTGTACCCCGAAGAATTAAATCTATGAACAATTGAAACACCGACTTTGTAATCATCATGTGGTATTTTATTGTCGTTCGGATTTGTATTACACAAACAATTATGAGGTGCTTGATTTATAAAATGACCTTGAAAAATCAAGAAAGCATTAAGTAACCGCTTTGTCCACCCGTCAGAAAAAAAAGGGATTGATATTGTTGACTGAAAAAAAGGTGGAAGATGCCAAGGGAACATTCAAAACTCACCAGTCGTAGAATTACTGACAGCGCCATGGCCGTATACGAAAACGACGAAAATACAAACAAATCAACAAAACACAACATAGAAAACACTGAGCAACACGAACCCCATCCACAAAACACTACATAGAAAACACTGAGCAACACGAACCCAATCCACAAACCACTACAAAGAAAACACTGAGCAACACGAACCCCATCCACAAAACACTACATAGAAAACACTGAGCAGCACGAACCCCATCCACAAAACACTACATAGAAAACACTGAGCAACACGAACCCAATCAAAAACCAGGGGTAAAGTTTGGTTTCAAATTGTACTAATGCATGCGTTTAGATTGGTAACTCATGCACACCGATTTCTGTTTGAATTAGGATGGTTTCTACATGATCTATTATCCCGAAAAGGGAAAAGTCATCATAACTGGTGATCTCGGATAATATCAAATACAAATGTGTTTGCACCTATACCTAAATACAATAATGGAATATAGATTGAAAGAGCGATACGATCTACTGCTCATGCAGCCAATAAAAAATTAAGTGTATTCAAAAATATCTCCAATTATCAGAATATTTGATTGACACATTACCTTCTTATTTCGTATGCAGCCTTGAAAATGACAAATATTACAAAATAATACCGGGAGAAACAACACATGCATTGAAATATAAATATCAAGATGTCAATTCAGAAAACTGAAGCAAAAGCAGCAGGACCCCACTAAATATTTTATGTACTCTGAAAAGGTTAACAGTTCCTGCTTCACTAGAAAGACCCGTCGTATTGCTCATTGCACGTATGTTGGAAGCATCCTGTGATGTATCATATAGCAAAAGTCATACAAGAGGACGGAAAGTTTACGATATTTTTTCTTTACGTATACAATACAGATAACACAATTACCAAATTTGAAATTTTGACATACTGCATGTATGCTCACATCAGGTTGTGCATAAAATATCAGTATTCGATTCGACGCTTACAATGCACAGTAATATTGTTATAGTTGGATTTTCAAATATTTTACAGTTCCACAGTTATACTTAACTTGACATTAAATTGATTCCTTAGTGAAGTATTAGTATAATTTTAAGGTTTCAGCTGTTTGAGACTGAATTGAAACCTGTTTAGTTGTCATCATGTATAATTTAATTAGGTTGTTAGCACTTCATAAATCGATGTATTGTAATTGCGCTACATTTTAATCAGTAATGTGTATTGAAGCACAAAAGACTCCATTGTAAGGTGAAATCCGAGTTTATTTCACACGAATACAAGATGACCTCACCAACTTAAGTGTTTCGTATTGAAAATTAGAAAACAAGCATAAGTCATCCCAGCTAGAATAGTTTTAATGTGCGGCAGCCAATTTTACAGGCACTCTGGATAATTTTGAGTCCAGTAAAAAATTAAAGTAATCTTTATGTATAAAGCCATGGACAGCTAAAAACTGTATTAAAACTTCTTTAACATGACGAGAGAGAAATCTATTCTGCATGCGCAGAGAGTCACAAAGTTAAGAATGAAACGGATTTGATTGTTTACAGTCCTCTTTTTAAAACAATAGTTCTATTTTAGGTCAGATTGCTATTTCATGGAATTATTTGCTGCATATAAATTTGTCAAAACAAGTGCACAAAACTAATAATGATCGCACCAGCATTACAAGTTGATCGGCTTTTACTACGGAACAAAAAGCAATTCAGGTTGTTAAAACTTAACCTTTTTATGTATCAAAAAGGTAGGAGAAAAAAAAATTCCTTACGCATGAAACATGTTCCTGAGATGAAATTCATCAGTATCACTTGACGACAAAAGTTTGGAATGAAATGAAACATGTAAATGAACAAATTGTAATAGCATTTGAATCATACAGCTGAAAAAAAGTAATTAAAGAAACAACAAAATGAATTTTTAAATAACCTCATCACAATAAGTTAATAAAATTAATTCACGATATCTTATTATTAAATCATAGCCACTCTTTTTTCTAACAAGCATCACTATCTTTAGTTTATGATTTTATTAACAATTGATTTTTCTAGCACCAAAATGGTCTCATGAAAACAAATAATAAAAAATCATTACAATAGATTGTATAGATACTTATCACAGAAATTTCATTTTGCATTTGAGGAAATAAATTATTGATGCTTCAACAGATGATCAAACAAATTAGAGAGTTTGATTGTGAAATTGTTTTCAGCAACTGAAACAGGTGAATAAACCTCAATAAGTAATGAATTATAAGGTATCGTAGTGCACAGTTATTTCACACCGAAAAAATCAGAATTTAAATTTGCAATTTGTCTGTTCTACTATAAACACTATAGATAAATGTTTTATTGTTCAGAGAATGTTAAAAAACAAAATCATCAAGTGTTTGTTTCCTTTAATTTATTATTAATATAGTGAAATTATCAAATACATGTTTTAATTTTTTTACGACTCCTACCTGTGTATTCGTCAAAACGTACAGTGGCTTGTATGTAAATATGAGATGAACATGAATGAAAACACATATCTGTTTTTTTATTTTCAATGTAATATTTAATGTAATTTTTTACGTAATGTATTTTTCAGCCAGACGTCCAACAAATCTTGAATGTGACTTTCATATCATATTTTTGTACGATAAACCTCCCATGTGAAAACTTCTGGTTCACAAGTAGGTTAAGCTGCTGCCAGATGTTGGGCAAGTTTCACTTTTTATGCTAATATCTATGTATCTCAATATTTTAGGTTTTTCAGATAAAATTTTTAAAAAATGAAAATTTTTAATGCTCTAGATATTATTTTTTTCTGACAGTAGCTTATTTTACATGTACGATGATTTAAACTAATTATAATACTTCCCAACGTGCCCATTATTTCAAAAGGCCGTGAAATTTCTGCACAATTTCCCCAGTCTATCCACCTTTCAAAGCCTGTTCAGTTTATTTATTGTATTAACAAATGGCGATCACTGATTTCAGTGGTATATTTATAAAAAGAATGCTGAAACATTTAAAAAAATAGGTTTCTGCTTACACATAAATAATTAAATCAAGGGTTCTTATGAAATTTTTAAAGAAGCCATTATTACGTGGTTCATTATTTTAGAATATCGTAGTCTCAGACCTCTCCTTGTCGACCTATTCTTATTTTCATATGAGTCGGAGTTCCTTCAGACACTTGTTAAAAACAATAAGATCAAAGAAGCCAGATCCCTTAAATAATTTCACATTCAGATATATTGATGATGTTCTTTCCATTAATAATCCAAACTTTTCTGATTGAGTTCAATTAATATATCATCCAGAACTAGAAATTAAAGAAACAACAGACACGGCTTCCTCCGCCTCATTTTTAGACTTATACCTCGAATTTGACATAAGCCGTCATCTCAGTACCAGAATCTATGACAAACGAGACGATTTTAATTTTGAAATTATCATTTTCCCCCAACTAGCAATATACCAACTTCACCTGCCACTTGGATATACATTTCCCAACTCATTCGGTATTCAAGAGCTTGCAGAAAGTTGATGAACCAGGGTTATGTCAAAGAACTTCTCGTCCTTTTTCTAAAAAAAAGTTCATCCTAAGATACCAAGACCTTGTATCAACTTCACAAATAATACATGATGGTCTTGAAGTATAGATTCTAGGTACTGACGTTGTTTATCATCTTAATTACGTGTTATAGTGTTCTTCTATTTGTCTTTGTAAATTAACAACCTTTACTGTTTAGTCCATTTTTGGTAATATCCTTTTGGAGTTGCTCGGCACTTATACATCCCGCCATTGTGTTATTGTGCTATGGTCATTTTTTGTATTCTTGTCTTTCATTTTTGCTTATGTGCTTTGTCTATATGCCATTTTGGGTTTTTTTTGGTTGACATATTTGTTTGTTTTTATAGTGATTAAGATTATAACACAATGTTGACTGGCGTACCCCTATTTTTGACATTTGTACCTATGTATGTTTGTTTGTTTTGTTCACACATTGTTGTCAGTATAATGGAATTTTTTGAAGCGTCTGTCATACAAGTGAGAGGTTTAGCTAGCTATAAAATCATGTTTAATCCACCATGTTCTACATAAGAAAATGCCTGTACCAAGTCAGGATAATGACAGTTGTATTCCATTAGTTTGATGTGTTTGAGCTTTTGATTTTGCCATTTGATAAGGGACTTTCCGTTTTGAATTTTCCTTGGAGTTCAGTACTTTTGTTATTTTACCGATATATTCCTTGTCGATAAATACAACACAACAAACAAATAATGGTCTTGACGTATAGATTCTAGGTACTGATATCATCTTAATTACGTGTTATAATGTTTTTTGGTTTTTTTTCGTCTTTGTACATTTTTAACCATAACTGTTTAGTCCATTTTTGGTAATATCCTTTCGGTATTTTTACCTTCCGACATTGCGTTATTGTGTTATGGTCATTTTTTGTATTCTTGTCTTTCATTTTTTCTTGTGTGCTTTTTCTAAATGCCATTTTGTTTTTCTTTCTTCACATAGTTGTTTGTTTTTTATGATTAAGATTATTACACAATGTGAACTGCTGTACCCTAATTTTTGACATTTTTACCTATTATGTCTCTTTGTTTTGCTCACACATTGTTGTTAGTGCAATGGAATTCAATGCGACAGTTATACAAGTGATAGTTTTACCTAGCTATAAAACCAGTTTTAATCCACCATTTTCTACATAAGGAAATGCCTGTATACGAAGTCAGGTATATGACAGTTGTTTTCCATTCGTTTGATGTGTTTGAGCTTTTGATTTTGCCATTTGATAAGAGACTTTCCGTTTTGAACGGTATTTTTGTTATTTAACCTTTTTTTTCCACTTGACATAGCCAAAACCCCGTCCTTCTTTTCTCGTTTTTGCCATTAACAAATCAGAATTACATCAGGTTTTTACATGTGCACGACGGATTTACCACTTGTTGAACGGAAACTTCTTATCTCTCTGACTACCAGAGTGAATTCATATCTTTTTAAAATGTCATCGATTGCTTTTTCTTTAGTTTTTTGTGTTGCCCTTGTAACATTTCATTTTTCATTTTATGTTTCTCTCGGTAATGGTCTTGTATATACCGATGGATCATAAAAATGGTTTTGTTATTATGTCCCATAACCTATTGGGACTCTTCAGCTATTTTTTGCAATAGTAACACGGCGGATTTCATCACCTGAATAGGGGAGAGTTGAACCTTACGGAGCACATAATATAAAAATAAGGAGATGTGGTATGATTGCCAATGAGACAATTATCTACTAAACTTCAAACGAAGTGGATGTAAGCAACTATAGGCAACCATACGGCCTTCAGCAATGAAAAGAACTCTACCGTATTGTCGGCTACAAAAGGCCCTGACATGACAAACATGAACCAATTCAATATAGAAAACTAACGACCTAATTTATAACAAAACAATTTACGAAAAACAAATATGACAGACATGAACCAATGACAACCACTAAACTAGAGGCTCCGAACCTGGGACAGGCTCATAAAGAATGTGGCGGGGTCAAATTTGTTTGTGAGCGCTCACACCGGAAGTGACAGGATATATATATCCCTTACAACAAAAAAGACACAAAGCACAGATCTGAGAGTACTCGAATTTACTGACAGCCAGTTCAAAGCCAATAACAACTAATAAAAAAGATCATGTACAAAATATCAATCAGTACACATCCGACATCCAATGGATTTAATGTAAAGACTTCATTAACAGTCAGAGAAAAACACAACCTTGTGCAATGCCAAAATATAGGCATCGATAGATTGTAGTACCGTGAAAGTGCATTTGTGTATAACAATAATATTCTTATTTAACTTACTGATAACAAATCAATATTTATACCAATAAAACACTTCAAGGATCTAATTACCATGTTGAATTTGTAACCTTTTAGGCCACGCCAATTTGATTAATAGTTCTTCGGACAAAAGCTCCAAAAAATATGGGGCGAGCGAGCGAATTTTTTTTGTTTTTATATATTTCTTGAAAATGAGTTTTTTTGAGGAGAGTGATCTACAAATGAAGCGAGCGGTATACATTTTTTTTTTTAAATTGTGTGATTTAGAAGTTGTTCAATTTATGTACATGTTATAACTGGGTTATTTCATAGAAAAATGAGGAGCAACAGGTGCTCTAATGCATATAATTTGATTTATCGTTGCCTGCACCATATCAGACTTTCTTGTCTCACTGTGGTTTAGTTAATTTTGGTTATTTTCTTCAAGTAAGCTTTATATATGTGAATTTTCATTTAAATCCATATATATATTTAGGAAGCATGGCAGATGCAGTTTTACAAGAGGAATAAAATTGAGAATGGAAATGGGGAATGTGTCAACCCGACCATAGAGCAGACAACAGCCGAAGGCCACCAATGGGTCTTCAATGCAGCGAGAAACTCCCGCACCCGGAGGCGTCCTTCAGCTGGCCCCCTTAACAAATATGTATACTAGTTCAGTGATGATGGACGTCATACTAAACTCCAAATTATACACAAGAAACTAAAATTAAAAATGATACAAGACTAACAAAGGCCAGAGGCCAGAAGTATGTTACTTAGTGAATGACACATGTTGAATAAAATTAAAATATGTGTATGTATCCAAAAAAAATGCCCCTGAAAGATATTTGATAGTTTTCATTATATGGTAATGATTGTTTATTGTTGTATTTCAGTGTTTCTGTTGTTCCGTTGTTTTCCTCTGATAGTTTATGTGTTTCCCTCGGTTTTAGTTTGTTACCCGGATTTGTTTTTGCTTAATCGAATTATGACTATTGAACAGCGGTATACTATTGTTGCCTTTATTTATTGACTGCTTGACATCCAGTTGGAACTATTTATGCATATTTAGGATCAAAATAATGAGTGAGGGAAAATTTCTTGCTTTGTACTAATACAACATCCTGAGTTAGATAGTTATATTGCTATACATGTAGATCCAAATGTATTAAAATATTCCCTTATAATACCTGTCACCTCATGAATTTTTCTTACTGAGCAAAATACTCTTTCCTTTTGCTCCTAAAAGCTGTAATGCATTTAAAACTCTTTAGCTTGACTAGAAGTGGTTGAACCAATTACACACCCTAATTATTATAAGCAAGCCAATCACAATACGGCATCACTTTTCCACCAACAAAAGAAGAGTTCTGCTTGCATGCCAAAAGACTAACAAGGGGATATGGTGTTTAATCAACATCAAATACTTCTGTGATTTTTTAAAAAGTTCATGGGAATTTACAATTCATTTCATCCAAAAGATAGATAGGTCTATGCCTGTTGTAACAAGGATCGGGAGTGACGATGGTTCTAACCAATATTGATGTGTTTGTGGTCATCTAACGAAAGATTTTTAATTTTTGCATCCTAGAACAGGTATTTAAAGGTAAAACGATAGGAGCATTATATGCAACAGAAAAGCGTCTATGTAAAAAAAAAATTCAAGGAGAAACTGATTTTGGAGCGGCATGCAGACCAAAATTTGCGGAAGCGGTAATTATTTTTTTTTAAAGAAAAGTTAATTTCTTCAAAACAGGAGCGGGAAAATCCAAAGAACTATTAATCAAATTGGTGTGGCCTTAGAATAAGTTTATTTAAAGGATTGATAAATTTACCAGGATCGTATCTAAATTTCCGGGATCGGTAAACAACATTCCCGTAAAACTTAGGATGTGCTATTCCGTCTAAAATAAGGTACAGCCAAACTTGCTAACCAAATCGTTGACTCTATGGAAGAATTAAGTAAAAATTTTAAGTAATTTGTGGTAACGAAATCCCTGACTTGATAGTTTTAGAAGTAATACATAGATTACGCTTATTGAAACCCAAAACGTCACTACAGACACGGGCATAGCGAACGAGTTGGGATTGGGATATATAAACACCGTAAGACGTTTCATCCAAAGTGTTGTTTCTGCGTATTGTTTTGATGACTCTAATTGTCTGACTTTCGATTAGATGATGATAAAAAAGCTTAATCAGTTGAAAACTTTATGTCATGTTCGTCAAATGGTTTAGATGTATTGTAAAAGCATAATTTTACACCATTTTATGAAACAGAATGCGTCTTAATGTTCTCCAGTCATTTCAGAACTGTTCCAACTTCCAAGACATAGTATAAGGGATTTTGTCAGAACAATACCTATTTCTGGCCAAATCCCTTTCAAAACCGAATGAATTTACTAAGATTTGTTAAGTTTTTAGAAATGTTTTAAAAGGTACACCTTTTTTCTCATTGATTGAATCCCTGTTACATATAGTTACCAAACTTGCAAGTACTGTGTTATATATTGATAACTTCTACTATTGTTGTTCACCAAAAAACACAGAACCATTCCAATCATATGCACATGTAGACCATTAGCATTGAAAAATACATTTCAGTTGATACTAAGGAAATTAGCACAGTAATGTTGAGTCTTTGTGAATAATTAACATCCATTTTCTTCCCAGTTTGAGGTAAGAATATAACATGCTTTTAAGCTATTTAGATTCATAGTGTAATTATTTTGTCAGCAATTTAAATCACATAACTCTGTAATTATGTAGCACTGTCTGTTTTATGTACAAAGAACAATTTCATTTCTGAAAGCATCAATTAAGTTGCACAAACGTAAAACTGATAAAAAAATCATATGTGTTTGTTTTAAAATTATATTTCAAAAAAATAAATTGAAAATGACAATGTTAAATAGTGCAAAAAATCTTCACTATTCAAGTGTATAATATACGATGGGAAACAGAAATGGAAAATTAACCCTTCGGTACCTCCTAACTGTTTAAAGTTACGTCATAGTTAAATTGTTTACGTCATATCGAACAACACTTTAAATGACCAATTATAAATAAAACAGTATTTTTTAACAAATCACTCTTCTAATCCGCAGTAAATTTAATTGCTAGTTTTTGGTGATATGTTTAAAGGTATGTTTCGGAGCTTATGCGGAAAGAAAATTTGTATGATGCGAATTATATATATACTATTATCCAAAAATACGAATAAAAGTGTTCAAAACTTTTAAAATTAAACTGTGTTTAGTGTTAAGATTTGACATTGACGTCATTCAAGTAATAATAAAGGAAGATTGGCTAGTTTTAGCAAAAGACACGCTATTTCATTGCAATTTGCCTAATTGAAATAGAGAACTGGATAATTAGATATACACTTTATTGTTAATTTCTATTTTGGGTGAGGTTGTTTGTACTCTATAATATTTCCGTGCATGTGTGTCTCAAACGTTCAAAACTTGTGTAAATTCGTCATTGTTATTTTCGTACAAGAATGTATATGGTCTTTTGTGCCTGTCCCAATTCAGGAACCTCTGCCCTTTGTTAGTCTTGTATGTTTTTTTTATTTTGGTTCATTTATATGTTTCGTTGTTTAGTGTGACGTCAATTTTCACTGAACTAGTATACATTATTGTTTAGGGGCCAGCTAAAGCCCGCCTCCGGGTGTCGGATTTTCTCGCTGTGTTGAAGACCCATTGGTGACCTTGGACTGTTCTGCTCTTTGGTCGGGTTGTTGTCTCTTTGACGCATTCCCCGTTTCCATTTTAAATTTTACCATTAAAACCCTTGCTCTCTATAACAGGATAACGAAGTTCTTTTACAATGTATCATTGTTTTATTGATGATTAATCGTACAGTCTCCATTTGGTATTTTATGTTAAAATACATAAATTATCATTGATATGGTAATATGAATAAATCAACTCTTTACAAAACTTTGAATTCTTCGGAATACTAGGGATTTTCTTCCTCATGAATAGATTACCTTAGCTGTATTTGGCAAAACCTTTCGGAATTTTTGGTCTCGATACTCTTCAACTTTTTGTATTTTTTGGTTTTGTAACTTTTTTGATTTAAGCGTCACAAAAGAAGTTTGTTTTAGACGAAACGACGTCTGGCGTACAAAATAATGAGCCTGGTATCTTTGATGAGTTTCGTTTATACATGATAACAATTTCAATGCAAAAGACAGTTTCCAGGAATATCATTCGGAGAAAAAAGTTTATATTTTTTAAAGAGCTGTTTAAATGGTCCAAAGTTACTGTAGCTTACCCCGACACAGCAGCAACATTAGATTAAATACAAAGTTTCATTCTTTTATTAGAAAACCAAAAATAAAAACAATGCATCATGAACGGTTAAAGCTTTAATGTAGTTAAGAAAGTTAATATGTTTAAATTTAATTATTTGTGTAGAAATCTATCGGCATGATTCTGTCTCACAAATTGTATAACATCATGTTGTGAGGTATGCAGTTTAGCTGAGTTGTAAATTCAATTAGTATTACTGTGATACCTGACTCATTTCACTTCAATGCCAATGAGTAAAATTAAACGTTTTTGTACGTAATTCTCGAATAGAAATTTGTGCAACTTGGTTAAATATATACGACCCACCTTCAACAGTTGTGTAAGTAATTAAAATTAATGGGATTTAACATAAAATAACAGTTATATAATTCCTTCAAAGATTAGCAACAGAAAAGAGAAGTGGTTTGATTACAAAATACTTGTGAACATACAACTATATTATCACTTTAAGATTAAAGTGTCTCAGATTTCTTTGGTAAAAACATGATCGTTCTTTGTCGCTGTAAAAACGAAAACCTTTAAAATAACATTAATTTGGTTGTCTGCAATATTTCATTCTAAGTAATAATGAGTATCCATTTTATTGATTTCGCATATATTTGTTAAAAAGAAGCTAATGTACTCTTCTAAAGAGGAAACAGATCCGCCTTGTCCGCAAGAAAAGTTACCTATTATGAAAGGGGTGTGTAGGATGTACATAATCCAGTCGAACTGTACACACTAAGGCCTGGCAATAATCCAATTTTAGAAGGTCCGGGGAGGATGTGCAAATGTTTGGTTTGGAAGTTTGATGAACCTGTCGAAAAGTAATAAGATCTTTGAATATTTTTTGCAGTTTTTAAAAAACTTAAACATAGCGACAATATGCACAGTTATGACATCACATCCTGTCGATACTTACATTTTGGCGTTGGACAGGGCCATGTTTTTCTCATAACGATTTATGACGCCTTTACTAAATCCGTTGGATGTGTACATATTGATATTTTAGTCTGGGTAACATGATTAGTGTGGGGACCATGATTTATATATGAGTTGTAATTAGCTTTGAACAAGACTTCAGTAACTGCGAGTACTCTTAGATCGATAATTTGGCGTCTCTAATCCTTTTCTTAGCTTTAGTAGTGCTTTGTGTGGATCTGATGAGTCAAGCCTTTTTCAACTGATTTTTACATTTTATTCTTATTTTATGCTGTTACACCAATGTACCAGGTAAAATGAGGGTTGACCGCTCACAAACATGTTTAATCCCGCCATGTGTGCTTGCCGATACTAGTAGTAAGTAACTCATCAGTGGTTGTCGTTGGTTGCTGCCTATTATAATAGAAGAACAAATGATATAGGGTATCCATCTATGACACAAAATCAGTTCATGTACAGCAAAAAAAAAAAAAAAACACAAAAAGAAAAGGAACAGCGCTTTTATTGATGTTCTTCATCTCAAAGTCTTTTTTGAACTGTTTAATTAATTTTTTTTTCATTTCGGGGCGCTATTAAAGCTTCTATACAGTATGGGTTTGCACCGTACCATCTGTACGGTACGTGCGGTACTATTTACATCATTTGGTCTCAAGAGGATAGTTGTCTCATTTGCAATCATACCACATCTTCTATTTTTTTAAAGGCAAAATTTTTTTATCATGAGTACTATGATTTCATTTTCAATTCGATGTTATGTCCAGATGAAAAATACAAGATATAGAGATACATAATTGAAGTGGTTTGTTAATGTGATCTCTTTTATCCTTTTTGTCCAATATATTTTATTTGTAAACTTATAGCAGCAAACACATATGTCTTAGTTACGAACAAGTTAATTGACAAGAAGCAAACCTATTGTTACACGAAAAAGCTGTATATATATTATCAGTGTAGGACATCCATAGAAATCTAGACACAAGTGGAACAGGCTGTCCGTCATTGAGCATCAAAGTTTCACCGTAAGGGTTAATGATGGTTGATCGTTTGTTTTCAGGTTTCAGGTGTGTGGTATTTTTAAGGGATTTTTGTTTATCTGTTCGTCTTTTTTTTCTTTTGACTAATGTGTTTTTCTTCGATTGCATGTGCTTGATACAAAAAAGTAACTTCATCCTTTTAACAACACATCTAAGCCAAATGATAATATACTACTTTTCCAACGCGATATCGGATGCGTTGGATAAGAATAGTAGTATCCTGCTCCGGAAGAAAACTTTAGATGAAATACATAAATTTAGAAATTGAGCGAAGTCAACAGACCCACAAAGTACCAGGTTTAATGTTGTAATTAATATAGTAATCCACTGAGGCTAGATATTTTATTTCAAAATACAACATGTAGTATTAATATGCAATATGTAAACAAGGACAATGATCTACTTATTATTTTCTTACTTTATGTAAGAATGTTATTTGATGATTGACACAATTTTCGGCATCTATAATGTTGAAATTGTTTCATTGGTATATAGGTTTTAATAAACAATAGTATGTGTACGGGAGTAGTCAAACCTTAACTTAGCTTCTTGTCTGCATTCTCAAAGTTCTTTATGAATGAAATAATTCAATCAATCCGTAATAAATATACCATAAAAATGTTAAGAATTGACTATGCAAATTGATACATGTACCTCGTTTTAAAACACATTATACACAGTGAACTTCCGTTCGGGTCGTGCAACCTTCGCTACCTTTTTAGACAATGCTAAACACAATATACTTCTTTGATTATAATAATAAGATCTTTAAATTCAAATTAATTCTGGTCTTACTACGATTCTGCCAGGTTTTTTATTTATTTTAATCGATGGTGAATTGTAACTTTTGAAAGCGGAAAGAGATGAATTATCATTGGTAGGTTTTCACGAAATGCAAATTTTACTGTATAGTTATGGTAAAAGTGGTTATTTATGTTCCGAAATTATTTTCCTATGGGCAATTTGTCCCCCTTTATAAGCAGACTTGTTTCTGTATTGTTATGCATCAACTTTTATGGAGAACTTCGTCTTCTAAATTCCATTAAAACACTTACCGTTATACCTTGATAGTATTTTTGTTTTAAATTATAAAGACTGCGGACATTTACCTCAATGCACATACTTTGGATAATCTAATATTAACAGCAATAATTTTCCCTTTTTTTTAATTGGATATTTCAGTTTCACACGTGAAACACTTTGCTAAATTTGACAACAAAGTTCATATGTTTAAATTCCCTTATTTGGAGGGTGGTTTTCCTTTTGTCCCTTCTATTGGTGTGTACATTTCGCAACTCTTTCCCGTGTCTGTAGTAATGTTTTACACTTCAATGTTATCTGTCAAGTGTGTGACCGATAAAGTATTAAGCCCGAGATTTCCTTACTGCAAATTACTTGCTACTTTCATCGTATATATATAAATATTAAGTTAAGAAATTTAACTGTACCTGTAGAAATCCTATGACAAATCTGGGATATCAAATCTTAAATTTTACTGTGATAAGCTCGTCGTAAGTTAAGATACGATCCATTTGAACTTAGTGTTCCTTTGAATAAACTCATTCTTAAAAATAAGCAATTTAGCATTGTAGCATTATCTTTGATTATACTATGTATCAGTACTAACATTTATTTTATATTCAATCATGATGGTTTAATACACAACTTGACATTACGTAGTACTACTCATGTATTAACACATACATTGATATCCTGTGGACACTTTTCAAGAGCATGATTTTCTCGGATTGCTCATGACATCTTTACAATAGATCTACTGGAAGTGTACTGATTGACATTGTCCTGGAGAACATAGTTAACTTTTTTATTGATTAAGGGCTCGAACAAGCTTTCAGTAAAGGCAAGTACTCTTGAATCGGTTCTTAGTGTGTTTTTTTTTTTTTTTTTTTTTTTTTTGTGATTTATTTTTGTGCTTTGTATCAAATTGATTATTCAAGCTTCCAACTCAATTTTACAGTTTTTTTTTCTGCTGTTTATTAAGACTACTGCCCAATGTTTGGGGATGGTTCAGCACTCACAAACATGTTCAACACCGCCACATTCTTAATATACCTGTCTTAAGGTTGGAACTTGCAATCCAGTGGTTGTCGTTGGTTGCTGTTTGCAATATGATGATGTGTTCGTTTATTGTTGTAGTAAACATGAATTGTTTCACATTTTGTAATATTTGCATTGTCCTAATAGTATACGATATCGTTTTTTTTTTGTATTTTCGAAGGCTATACGATACCCTCAATTGTTTACATCTTTGTCCTTTGGTCTTTATGAATAGTTGACTTAATGGCAATCATACCACATCTTCTTATATATATGTAAGTTTATATTTATAATATTCAATCAAAATTTGATTCTACAAAAGTTTTGAACACTGAAAATAATTTGTAAAAAACGGAAAACTTCCTGAAATGTTATTGTTCTTTATTGGTTTATCTACAGGATGTGTCTAGCAGTAACCAAATAGAAGTATTTTTAAAATACCATGACTCTCAAACGCAAACTGTTATAATAACTTTGATTCTTTGTTTAAATGTTTTTTTATTTGTTTCGAAGAAAGTTTTGGATTTAATGGTCGCTTTGTATTCAGTAAAATATTGAACTGTTATCTTTTACGACTTACTTTACTTAAATAATTAACTAATCATAGTAAAACTTGAGATATGAAATATCTGTTTCACAGCTGACGACAGATATGTTCCAATTGTCGTAACCACAATCCCGTCCTCTTTTCCTCGAATGTGACCTACAGAGTTAGACTTAAGAACTTATCACCAAATTTGTATTAACATGAGCAACACGACAGAACATTTCATTGGCCGACGCGGGTCTCCGAGGTAGGGGAAACATTTGTTCTGCCTTCTACCTAGTCTAAAGTTTTCTATGTTCTGTATTGTTTTGTTGATTGTTATTTTCCTTTTGGTCGTTTTGTCGTTTTTTGCCATGACATTGTCAGTTCGTTTTCAGCTTATGATCAGTTTAATTGTCCCTTTGGTATCTTCCACCTCTCTTTAAGTGACGCACACGTTTAAAATTGATTAATCAAAATTTAAAATTGAGAATGGAAATGGTTAATGTGTCAAAGAGACAACAACCCGACCAAAGAGCAGAAAACAACCGAAGGCCACCAATGGCTCTTCAACACAGCGAGAAAATCCCGCACCCGGAGGCGTGTTTCAGCTAGCCCCTAAACAAAAATGTTTACTAGTTCAGTTTGTTGATTTCAATTCCTGATACAACCGTTTTACTGACTGTTTGTTATCTATAATCCTCTATCTAGTTAGCTACTGGGAATATCTTTATAATTCAAATAAACAGTAAACAGTGTAAACATATAATATATACAGGTATTGTCTCTGATGCATGATTTTTTATTATTAATTGTTTTGGCTTTTAACTAGCTGTCAGTAAATGCGAGTACTCTCAAATCCTACTTTCTTTTTAATTTGACCTGTTAATACTATTTGTAATGTTTTTTTGTTATTTAATGTTAACATGGATCTTGTCTATATACCAGTTTTGATTATTTGGTATTTAATTTACTACAAATTTTCACTTCTTCGTACTATGAACATCAAAATTATTTCATTTTTCCTTAGATGCTGTTCTTGGACCTGTACAGGAAGTTTTATCTAGCACTAATTGTATATTTTTATTGTTGATATTCACCCCATATGTACCGTCAAGTGTTAGATTAGTTGTATTAATATTAAAGAAATTTCTTGGTATTCCTAAACGGAAGATTTTATACACACAGAAGAAGTATACTTAACAACAAAATTATTTTCATTTACCTGTGTATAATATGACGTATGTTTCTTCAAAAGTGATGATTTTCTAAAAATTGTTTGAAATTTCACAGTGATATCATACTTTAACTTTGTTTAAACCTGTTTATTTACTTTTAACTTTAATTATTTATCCCTTGTAATTTTTTATTTACTGTGTATTTGCATTCAGGTGTCATAGTTCAAATTTATTCGTTCATTGTGTGTTAATTTACGTTTTTTGATTGACTTAAGCCTTCCAATTGATATTTTATAGTGTGTTTTTCTATGTTGTGATGTTATACTATTGTTTCAGAAAAGGGAGAAGGTTTGGTACCATTAAAACTTTAATCCCGCTGCAAATGTTTGCACCTGTCCTAAGTCAGGAATCTGATTACAGTAGTTGTCGTCTGTTTATGTAGTTCATACGTGTTTCTCGTTTCTCGTTTTTATATAGATTAGACCGTTGGTTTTTCCGTTTGAATGGTTTTACACTAGTAATTTTTTGGGGCCCTTTATAGCTTGCTGTTCGGTGTGAGCCAATGCTCTGTGTTGAAGGCCGTACCTTGACCTATAATGGTTTACTTTTATAAATTGTAACTTGGATGGAGAGTTGTCTCATTGGCACTCATACCACATCTAATTACTCGCTATTTCCACTTGCACCAATTGCAACTTTTGTCTCTTCTTTTGATTTATCGGAAGAACTTGGGTTTTTTTTTCTTTCTAATCTTCCTGTTATTCTAGAGGTCATACATATATACCAATGAAAAAGAAAACCTATTTTAAAGTACGGCAGTCATCTATTTAAAAAGAAAAAAATAAACTTTAGTAGTCGTACTAAAACGAACATTTATTTAGTTTGTATATATTAAAAGAGGAGTTTGAACGTTGAATTATCATCACGAGGATATGTAGTTCTTATATATGTATATATATATATATAATTCATTGTCAAAATTTCCTCTTTACAATGTGCGTACGCCAGCGGGGTTCTGACAGCTGCGTCATCACAATATAATATCTATAAGCAACATAATAGAATGGCAGTAAAACATTTTACGAGATAGTTACACTTATTTAAAAGTCTAATAATTTCAATAACGATAAAATAACATAACATTGGTTATATCATAAAAGTACATTGCAGCAAACTCATAAGTTAATCATTATAGTGTCATCACTGAAGTTTATATGATATATTGTATGACATATGTCTATCAAACATAATAAGACACTAAAATTTTGGCACATAGTTCCTAATTTCATGAATTTATACTTCATGTAGTAAGTGAAAAGAAATTTTAGACATTAAGTCTGTAAGATATCATGCCTTTCCAATCTTGTCTAGATTATTATCTAAGTCAGAACAATTCAGGTAACCCATATCAACTACCATGAACTGTATTTGAACTAAGGGATGCAACTCTGAAAAAGAAATTGTGTGTGCATAACCGAGAAAGTGTAACATCACGTGCACAATATTTGCAGGTGCAATTGAAGAACATATTAAAATGACATATATTATTTGTTATCAGATTTGTACGTTAGAGCGCTGCATTTATTATTATTTATTGTTATATTCAGACAATTCGTTCTGACCAAAAAATATTAAGCCTTAATTGTTGAGAAGTCGTCATATTTTGATAAATACCATTGCTTACGTTTAACAACCACAAATGCTTGGTACAAGTTTAACATGTTTAAACTTCTCTTTTCTAAAATATTGGATAGTTTTACTTTTGATAATCCGTTACGACAGAGATTATGACAGGTGTTTAATTTAATGTCACTTAGCATTACACAACATCACCATCTCATTTATTCTTATAAATGGATGACCTGCAAGCAGGAAGCGAACCACGGCAAAAGACCAACAAAAGAGTACTTATCTTTTTAACGTTAACCATGCACCCACAAAGCCCACACGAAATGTTCAAAAAAACACTTATCACATAGCTCTGTCCATGTGGCTTGGATTTGACATCCAATTCCTACAAGCAGATTTTTCTTACAAAAATTATTGAATATTTTCGTACTAAGCAGATTTTGAAATGGAATCTATGATGAGTTTAATCGTAATAGTCTCTTATGAAATAAGGAGATATGGTATTGCTAATGAGACATTAATCATCTAGAAACCACATGACGTACTTGTAGATGTAAGCAACATTAAGTCTACATTCAAATTTAAACGCAGATATTTGTTTTTGAGTAAAACAACTTCCTCAGTGTCATAAAGTTTGGGTTTCTTTTGGTCAAGAAATCCAATGTGAGAAAGGAAAGTAAATAGTTCAGAATATTTGTAAATAGGTTGATCTGTCTCAAAACTATTCATAACTATCCTGAACTATTGCTTTTCCTGAATGGCCGGTGTCTAATAAAACTCTTGCTACAAGTACAGCACTACATACGAACCAGTCAGGTTTGAGCAAAAATGCTGGAACACTATATTTATTTAAAAAACTTTAATTTTTTACACATTCATGGACTATTAGAAACAAATTTTATAAGAAACTTTTAGTCTTAAGTTTATGCAAAAAATCTTTCAAATTGGTACATTTAGTTTTTCATTTATTTATCGTTTAGTAATTGGTTTTGTCAGATAATGTGTCACTTAACTTTTTAGTTCAAGCTTTCGATTTGATTAGTATTTTCACTCAATTTTAAATATCAAAATTGCAATTTCTTCTGTTAAGTATTTATTTGCAAATATTTATAGTCATAGAAATTTCTGGATAATAAGCCAATAAAGCTGTGTTTGCAGTATATATAGAAATAATTAAGAAAAAAACAAAATTGAATATTAATCAAAGTTGTCTAAAAAGCATTTAACTTGAAATATGTATTAGTTCTTCTGTGATTTGATCGGCTTGTCCTCGAATAAAATGATATTAACAAAATTTAATGCTTCAAAGATTTGATTTCAAAGACATTATTGGAACTAAATATTATTGAATCTCCATAGAGATTCCCAGTTGACGTATTTCTATGGTGAATTAATAAAGTAAACGATACGTAGTGATTTTTCTAATGGAATTTTTATTTGCAAAGGGTACAATGTATATTCTCGAGTCAGAAGTACTAGACAAACGGCCACCAAGATGAGAATCTTAAGTCAAACATTCCAAGTTTATTGGGTTCGAAGTGCTGTTTTTTTTTTCTTATTTACAGACTTCGGAAAGACTTGGAACTCCAGACATTGAAAGATAAAAATAAGTAAAATATTGACAGCAATATAACTAAATATGCACAAAAGAAAGAAGAACGGAAGCGTCGAATATTGGTGCTTGTTGTTGTCTGTTGAAATGTCCAATAATTCGGTTATTCCTGTAATCCTTTTTATGCCCCCGCTACTGAAAGTTGGGGGCATATTGTTTTACCCCTGTCCGTCCGTCTGTCTGTCCGTCCATTTGTCCGTCCGTCCGTCTGTCCGTCCATCTGTCGTACCGTCCGTCCGTCCCAGTATAGGTATATAGTTATTCCAGATAACTCCTCCTACAGTTTTATTGCTAGGAAGTTTTCACTTTGCTGGCTGTTTGTACATATATTGAAGGTGTGTATGTGGTCATGGTTTTGATTTTTATTTATATTTTCTCTTTTGGGAGATAGTTGAACTTTGTCATTTTTGGAGTATATACTTGCACAAGTGGTGCCTAACGTTTCCGGATAACTCCTCCTACAGTTTGAATGCTAGGAAGTTTTCATTTTGCTGGCTGTTTGTACATATATATTGAAGGTGTGCATGTGGTCATGGCTTTGATTTTTATTTATATTTGCTCTTTTGGGAGATAGTTGAACTTTGTCATTTTTGTGGAGTATATACTTGCATAAGAGGTGCATAGCGTTTCCGGATAACTGCTCCTACAGTGAACCATAGACCTATGTGCTCCCATGCGCAACTTTGTGTGTTTTGAAATAACACTTTGCATCTGCGGGGGCATCATTTGTGTCTCCCAGACACAATAATATCTCAAAGAAAGTCCTACATTGACTTTGTTATAATACAGTTACTTCATAGTACTTCAGAGTGGAGTGTGGGGGCATCACTTTGTCTAGTTTTTTTATGTTTTACGTAGTGCAGTCATAAGGTGACGTTGATGAAAACAAAATTCCACATATCAATTGCATAAAAAAGAAAATGTCGATATATCTCAGATGTTTTAAATTTGAAAATGTTTTATAGCATACATTCTGTATACATTTCTAGCTAGTTAATTTGATAATTGTAAACTTCCGTCAAGGAAAGTTGACCTTCGATGCTTTTGTTTCTTCTTTTTGATCCCCTTTTAATTATTAATCTCCCGATACATACATCCCACTTTTGTTGATTCAAAGTCTTGCTCTAAGTATTCTCCGTGAAATTTTTTTTTTGAAATACGCACACAACCTAGAAGTTTAACGTTGACTTGAAAACACTAAGAGAATATTAAACGCGAATGGTTGTTGGAGACCTTCAATTTTTTTTTTTACTTTATTATAGTCTTTTTTAAATAACAATTGATATCATTTATCGATTAGACAAACCAAAATTGTCGCTGTCTACATGGCGATTAATACCAAAACCACTAACTACTTGGCGGTTGATACCAAAGACACTGACAACTGGGTGGTTAATAAAAAAACACTGACAACTGGGCGATGGAAACAAATAAAAATTGACTACTGGGCGGTTGATAACAAAACCACTGACTACTGGGCTGTTGATACTAAAAACAAGTGACTACTAGGCCGTTAAAACCTAAAACACTGACTACTGGGCGCGGTGGGTACCAAAACACTGACAAGTGGGCTGTTCATACCAAAAACACTGACAACTGGGCGGTTTATACAAAAATTAAACTGACTAATGGGCGGTTGATACCACATACAGTGCCAACTGGGCGGTTGATACCAAACCACTGACTACTGGGCTGCTGATACCAAAAACACTGACTACTGGGCCGTTGATTACAAAAAGACTGACTACTGTGCTATTGATACCAAAACCACTGACTACTGTGCGATAGATACCAAAAAAATACTGACTACTGGGCCGTTGATACCAAAAAAACTGACTACTGGGCTGTTGATACCAAAAACACTGACTACTGGGCTGTTCCTACCAAATGTTTGACTACTGGGCCGTTGATACCAAAACACTGACTACTGGACCGTTGATACCAAAGACACGGACTATTGGGCGGTTGATACCAAAACCACTAACTACTTGGCGGTTGATACCAAAAACACTGACTACTGGGCTGTTCATACCAAAAGATTGACCACTGGGCCGTTGGTACCAAAACACTGACTACTGGGCCGTTGATACCAAAGACACGGACTATTGGGCGGTTGATACCAAAACCACTAACTACTTGGCGGTTGATACCAAAGACACTGACAACTGGGCGGTTGATACCAAAAAACACTGACAACTGGGCGGTGGATATTAAAAACACGTACTACTGGGCTGTTCATACCAAAATACTGACTACTGGGCTGTTGATTCCAAAACACTGACTACTGGGTCGTTGATACCAAAAAACACTGACAACTGGGCGGTGGATATTAAAAACACGTACTACTGGGCTGTTCATACCAAAATACTGACTACTGGGCTGTTGATACAAAAACGCTGACTACTGGGCGATAGATACCAAAACACTGACTACTGGGCTGTTGATTCCAAAACACTGACTACTGGGCCGTTGATACCAAAACACTGACTACTGGGCGGTGGATACCAAAAACACTGACTACTGGGCGGTGGAAACCAAAAACACTGACTACTGGGCAGTTGATACCAAAAACACTGACTACTGGGCGGTGGATACCAAAAACACATTTATGTGCGTTGAAAAAAATTTTAGTCTAAGAGTTTCCCGATTTATTGACTTTAATCAATATTAATCAAAGGAGTTTAAAACATACGTAAATAAATAAAACGTGATTAAGGAAAGACGCATCCTACCTTTAAGCTCATCTAATAGATGTCAAAAGAGTGATATAGTAAATTGTGAAATTATTATGAAACTATGCTTTTTCTATCAAACAGTGTACTAGTATTTCCTTCAGCTATAACCACTAATGGGCATTGAATGTGATAGTAATGTTCGACATTACATAACAATCCGTTTAATATCGCTTAGGATCCATCACTTCTGTATCATTCAGAAATAAATTACATCGTCAAGTACCAATTAAATTTAGTTTTAAGGGTTAATTTTACGATTTATAAATACGGTTTGTGCAAAGTAACGGCTCCAGGCGACTAATTCTTGAATGATTGCTACATAATCATTTACAGCTTTTGGGTTCAATTTTTGTAACTGCAGGTTGTTGACATGCTTCGAAATATATGATACAATTGGAACACAGTGAAATATCTTTGAATCTGTATAAAAATAAGTCATGAGCCGTGTTTGATATGAAATAAGTACACAGTTTTTAAACAAAAGAAGTTTGTTGCCAGAGTAAGCAAGTTTTACGGACGCCAGCAATACTTGGTTGACCAGTATGGAGTATCTGTGTCAAAAATTACCACATATATGTTCATTATGTTCAATATGTCATAGCTGCAATCTTGTCCTTCTTTTCTTGTCATGGCCGGATTTTCACGTTTCTTCAAGAACGAAACAGGCACAACTATTCATAGCAATGCTTCCTTGTCTGGATTTGGCTTATCATAAGATCCTTCGGTTCAATAAGACCTTCAAGGTTTATATTCAAATTTCAAATATTAAGGCCTCGAGCATCAAGAAAAAGAATTAGTTGTCGATATGCACATCTGGTGAAGAACAATTGGAACCTAATCTTATTATAGACTCACATTTTACCAGCTTATCAGCTGTGAATGTAAGGGAAACAAAAATAGCACCAGTATCATTTTCAATAAGTATAAGAATTGTTATCCCGTTTTGATGGCGTTAAGAAAAGTATTAATTATAAAATATTGGTTTATATGGAGTCAAATAAAGGTTAAATACGCAGTTAAAAATTGTAAAACTCACTACAACGAAGTCTTCATAAGGTTTTAGTTATATGAGTTCTACTTTAAGTAATTTATCTGCTATATCAAACATGATTGTTCTGATAAAAAAAAAGTACTATATAACATCAAAGTTTGGTAGAAGACTGAATTTTTTTTAAGTTTTGTTATGATCTGTTGCACATGTTGCAGTGGTCAAACAATCATAACGACATGTATATGTACATCGAATGTCGCATATAAAAAACAACATATTACCAAAAACAGCATAACAACATTAACAAAAACAAAATACAACAGCATATCTTTTTACAATATATTTTAAAACATTAAAATTGGTCTGCCATAAATTTGAACAGTCATAGAAATGAAATACTACAGGTGTTTGAGAGGGAAAATTAGGATTTGTTCACAATGACTATAGTGCTTAATGTATCTTGACAGTGATAATAAACCTAGATGCAGCTCGATGAACCTGTCTAACCAACTCAGTGTGTGATAGTTGTAAAGTAGTTGATAACTATAGGGGGGTTTTTTTAAGTAAAAAAAAAAACTACAGGTGAAGCTAGCACATTATTCATTGTCAATTTCTATTGGTTGACAAATGTGATCAATGACAAATGAAACTTCAATAAAACAACGGTCATTTGATAGAATAGCTTCGTGCGTTTTAGGAAAAAAACAATGTAAATTGAAAATAAGTGTACCCACTTAGGAATTGAAAATGGTAGACATTCAACCTTTAGATGCGAATGAATAGTTTTATTTTGATGAATGTCATTCAATTGGATCATCTCAAGCTTCAATGATAGTTTTGAATCATTACAATGGACAGTCAACCTTGAAACAAAATAATTTTGACATAAAGTCGATTATATTCATTGGCGGTTACTCCACTAATTGCTTTACCAAATACGTTGGTTAGTAAATAATACAGCCATAAATATTTGACGGACATTTACAGATAGAGCACAGAAATGTGTTTTGATCGAATACCAGAGTCCTTTAAACAACCTGAATTATTGATGTCCATATTTTATTTGAAACTGATAATGTAGAGAATCCTGTGTTGATAGTCCATTGCAGTTACATTAAGGTTTTGATCACGACCAATAAAGCTCTTAAAGTTACAGTTTGATTGATGAAGATAGACTAAACTGATTAGAAAAGTATGTGTCGTTCTTTTAGGGACATTGAAGATGTTTAAAATATGCACGTTTTCCCACAAAATTTGACCTGGAGAGAAAATGTTCTGATTTATGGCTAATTCTGATAATAAACGGTCGCTTAAATCGAAAATACAGTTATAAAATATCACACATGTGTTAACTCAATTTAAAAAATGCGCGGATAAGTGGTGATATTTCCTCAAACAAGTAAAAGTTGGTTAATAGGGAAAAAAAAATTACTATCCCTTCTGTTTAACCATCGTTTACTGGTGTTGTGTATAATGATAGGAAAATGGCAATAAAGTCAATTCAGTTGATGAAATCATTTTGTGAAAAACGCAACTTTTCGAAACTCAAAAATGAAAATTCAGAAATTATTTTGGACAAGATTTGGTCAACTGACAGATGTAATCAAAATGAACGAGGATTTTTTTTATACAATCGATACGATTATTTCAAATGGTAGTGATCCTTTATAAGCAGTATATGTTTAGAAACATTACAGATAAACTAAAATCAAAACATTTGCTGGTAACAAATCTATCAAATGGCGTTGTTTGATCTTTATGAAGTTTTTCCATAGATTGTTATTCATAAAAGCAATGGAATAAATATACAATAAAAGAGACAAAGGGATATGAGTTTGTTTTATATACAAACTGTTTTTTTTACTGCTGAGCTTATCTGGTGATGGTTATACCAGAAACTGAAATCATTATCATCTGAATATACCTTACATCTGATCAGCCACTGCTTGAGAACATCGGTCCCAAGTGTCTCGCCTGCTGATTTACCAGTACTTCTGAGTGACATGTAGCATGATTTACATGACACATTTAAAATATTGATATTCAGAGAATAAATAAAGAACTGATTTCCAAAAACAAAAGTTACGATTCCTTCAAATTTACCAGCTTGGATAATTTTCTGATCATCTCTGCCCTCAAATACAAATTAAAATAATTTTAAAACAATTCCCATACAAGTGTGCTAAATGCGACCGATCCACCAATCTTAAATATCATTCGTAAAATAGTGATTCAGCGCTACGTTTTTGTACTTTAAAATTAAGGGGGTACCCAACACTTTGACTAAAATAGATTTGGCTCGTTTAAAAATAATTACTTTGACCTGTTGATGAAAATATAAAAATGTCAAAAAAATTGAACAACTCAATTTACAGGAATAATTTCATTGGATATATAAGTTTGTAAAACACTAATTTTGATCATTGAGACGTTTGATTTCTGTTTACTAATAGTATGTGATTAAAGCGTTCAGCTATTTTTTGAAGAGTTAATTCCCTTATGTGTTCTGTACCCCTTAAATTATAGCTTGAGATGAAGGTGTAAATTCTATATCAAGGACATCAATAGTCGACTAAACTGAACTGCTGTAAAGGTATAACTAACGTGAGGTGAACCCTCTGTGGAACTCCCAACCATCTTCGCAAAGTCATATTGCAACAGCGGCCACATGACCTTTGGCATAAAAGAAGCATGAAGATCCATGCTTTAAACTTTCCAGGGGTTCTGGATATCTACGTTTTTCTAGTTCTTAGTGTCTCCAAGTGGTGTTTCTTTACTCCATTTTCACAAGCTCTTAAAATAATAAATAAAAATATGCAGGCGTCACGCTCTCCCGAAATTGACACCATTTTAATTTAATTACCTAATTTTTTTGTGCTTTATCCTTACTTCACAAGTCATTTTAATTTCTATATTAAAGTAATTTTCAATCAAAATTTCAGAAACAAAATGTATGTAATAACTCCATTAACATTTTGCTGTAAGTTATGCAATATATGAATATAATTTGTTCATCATCACAATGTTAGTGTCTATGTATTGATATTACTGTCACTGCATTGTGGGAATAACTGATGTATCTTCCTGTCTAGCTATGGCACCGAACAAGCCTTTGAGGTAAAGTAGTGACCCAGGTATATTCTAATTTGCCTCCCATCCTGGGTTCCAGTGTTTCTTGCCCTCTCATGTTAACATCCAGAAGTACTTTGTCATTTCTCTATGTCTCTGGGATGACATTCTAATTCTGGTCCTCCAAGTCCATCAGGTTTGTGTCGTGGGCTGGATATCTCAGTCTGATAAGATTGTGAAGGATCACACAAGTTGTGATGATTTTTCTGCATGTCTCTGGCCTCTGGTTCATGGTCCTCACCAAAACTCGGAACTTTTCTGCCAGAATACCAAAGCATTTTCCACTACACGCCTGGTTCTGGAGAGTCTATAGTTATAAATATTATCTCATGGTACTCCATTTTTCCGATGGAAAACGGGTTCATCAGGCGCTTGTTGATCCCAAAAGTATCATCCCCTACTATGTAGTATGGGAGAGAAACGTCTTCACCAAGTAGAGACTTCTCTTCGGGGAGATTGAATATGTTGTTCGGACTTTCCTGGCCTTCCTTCAGTTCTTATCCATTTTAGATACTGGCATCGTTTCTTGAACCATCAGAGCCCACATCAATCCAGTGAAACTTGTAGTCTGCGTCGACCAGGGCCATGAGAACAATAGAGAAGAAGCCCTTGTAGTTTCTGTACACAGAGCCAGTATTCGAAGGACAGGTGACCGAAACATGCTTGACATCAAGAGCACCACAGCATTGTGGAAATTTCCATTTCTTCTCAAACTGCTCTGTATTGGCGGTCCACTCATCAGTTGTAGTAGGACACTGGATCACCTCAACAGCAAACTCGGCTTTGATGGCATTGCAGACATCATTGATGATAAGGGAGATGGTGTTCTGAGCAACTCTGAAGTTAAAAAGACAGGTTTGAATAATTGTCACCGCAGGCCAGGTGTGGAAGAGTGATAGACAGCTTGAGACGAGGAGAGAGAGAGACGGTCTGTACCATGTGTTCTTCTCTATTCTGCCTTATATCCTTCGCAGGACCTCATTGTAGACTCCTCTGGGAAGTCTTGTGTATTTGTAGAAGGCTTTCACCTCTTCTGTCTTCAGCTTCTTTAGTAGAGTGCTTTATAGGCCATAGCGTTCTCTTCTATAGTCAGACAGTCATTTTCTGACCAACATAGACCTCAGTTTCCTCCTTCGCCTCAGTTTGTCCCTGCACTGGAAAATAAAAAGTATATTGTCGAATTTTAGAAAAGTTACATCTTTCACTTTCAAATGTTTGGGTTTGAGCATTTCTGATGAAATTGAGTCCAGAATAGCATGTCGGCCACACGAAATTTATACAGTTTTATTTTCATTTACATGTACTAGCAATGGGACGATACCACTGCAGGTGAGGGTATCGTCAACTCAGTAGTCAGTGCTTCAGTGATTTATAACATGTTTGTCTAAAACTCCCCGTTGATAAATTAAGAAACTACTGGTCTTACTCCCATGTAATGTTGATCTTTGATGAATTTGGCTATTTTTGTTTAAGTCCCTTTTGAAGATATAGCTCTTAACGATTCTATAAATGTGTACATCCTTGGCTTTTCAATGTTTTGGTTTTGGAGCATTCCTGATAAAGGTAAATCTAGGAGTGCACATCGGACATATGAGATTAATGGTGTTTTTTTTTCTACAAGCAATGGGTCGATACCACTGCTGGTGGACTTTTAGTCCCCGAGGGTATCGTCAGTCAGTGCTTCAGTACCGACATGATTTATAACACAGTTGTCTACAATTCCCCGTTGATTAACATAGAAATTACCCTTTTGGTGATATAGCTCCTAACGATTCTACGAAATTATACATCCTTGGATTCCAAATCTTCAGGTTTGAGCGTTTCTGGTGACGGTAAAACGAGCCGTACGCACGCTATGTATTATAGATTTTCATTTATGCGCTTTTAAAAATATATATTATCCCGTTTGCACATTTTTCTGGATAAGTTGCTTCATGAAATGAAAAAAGGTCACAATTAGTATAGTCATGTTGACATATTTCGTTTTGTTTTTTGTTTTTCTTTTTTTCACTTATTAAGGTTACGTTACTCATCCAGTATCTTTAACTAATGATGTTTCCGAACGTTTCGATCTCTTTACAACGATGAAGGTTAAATAAGCAAATGTCATCAAACGCAGCAAACAAATAATTAGATTTGTCCTTGTTGTGTTGTTAAGACATTCAATTGCGCAAAAAAGAAAAAATGATATAACCATGAAAATTGTTATGTATAGATTTATCTAACTTAATCGTACATTTATATTTATTAATCGCCGACTTTCATCACCTCATTAATAAAACCAGTATATGTTTCACTATTTTACAAAAAAAAAGGATACATACATGTACATCTTCTGAAAGATTGCTATCATCATCTGAAATATTTATATTCGACAAATAATTGATTTCATTAACAATGTGACAGAAGGGCTTAAGTGGTGAAAGAAAAAGATAAATGAGATAACACGGATTAAGCATCTGAAGCAAAACATCATGACAAGTATAATAGATAAATATCTGGATCTCTGTCAAATCAGCAGTCTTTGGAAACATTTATGGTTTTATAGCAACACTTTAACAGTAAACAACAGTATTATGGAATAACTGTTTGAATAGAATCATAAGCCAAATGAGTCCTCTGTAATTCCTATAAATGAAAATGCATCATTCAGATAACATGGAGCTCTCAAGAATAGAAAAGGGGAATGGTACATACATGTTGTAAAAGAGAAGTATCTTTATACGTTAGATAACCGCGTACAATTGAGCATATTGACCGTGTCAATTGCTGAATTGTTTTTTTTTCTCGCTCAGGACAAATATTCAATATCTACTATTATGACAAAACATTTTCAGCAACAATATGCACAGGATTGCTATATACGAAAAAGTGTTGACAGATAAAGTTATAAACCTGAAAAGAAGTTGACGTCGTTCAATACTATTTCGTTTAAATCTTGAAAGATGGGGATCTTGGGAACATAGAATATGTCCAGGAGAAACATAAAAATAAAAGGGTTTGAAAGGCATATTTCCAATCATTTGTTAAAATCGCTCTAGGAGATTTATAGGTTTGGGATTAACGTGTAAACTGCAAGTTATCACATTAACAAGATAATTATTTATTACTCTTTAGATACATTACAAGTAAACTCTTAGCCGATTGAACACCTATTATATTTGTAAAAACAACGTTGATTCTGTAAATCATTTCTTGTCATGCAATTCTTGTCTTCTAGTACATTAAAGTTTGCATCATTAAGTGTAAATTGTTTAGAACAAATCACAGTACGGACATCTTTGGAAGACTTAGGTCGTATTCACATTGCAAAAGCGATCCGATCACGCAGTTAAACAACCACTCGACAATTTAACAAAGGCATGCAAGTTAATTTCATGTCACTGTAATCGTTTAGTACAACTGACCTGTTTATTTTTGTTTATAATTTATCTTTTGCTTTTGCCTTTTTGTTTCAACAAAGGGAATTGTTCACTTTAATTCTGATCAGAATGTTTAATAGTGTAGATTTTATCTAAGATATAGTTTAACATAAATAATCTGTTCTTATACCCAACGAGTGACTGGTGTTTAAGCCTATGATCACCACTTAGACGTCTTATTTTAAGAGCTTAGGAGAGTGGTATCTGTTTTGCTTTTGTATAATTATTGGTCAATTACCAATGTTTGTCTGTGTTTCCACACAAAAAGAGTTACAAAAAGTTCGGTTTACTATATATTCTCGAAATTTGAATCAATTTTGGTCTCTCAATCTTATAATGCAGAGGAATGTAATAACCTGAAATCTTAAACAGCACTGTGCTGGAATAGAGCAATACCATATCTTTTAAAACTTATTTACTGTTTTTAATGTAGATATATTTGTGTTCTAATGCAAGCTAAGATATTGTTGTATAAAGTTAATAGCATTATATTGTCTTTACACACCACGTATGTAGTTGCTTAAAATGACTGGTGGCCAGTATAATACGCAGCTACTTCTTATAGTAACGGTGGCTATAAATAAAATGCCCTGTGATTGGACCGTGACATGTTCTTGGCTTGTTTAAGAACCTTTAAGGGGCTACATATTCCAATTCGAAATTTATGTTTCTTCCTAACATACCGTGCTTTTTTCAGTAGCAGTTTAATATTCCCTCATTCAGATGAACCTATTATCCTGAAAATACCTGATGAAAGTATTGCTATACACCTGCTTAATGAAGCGAGTGAATAATTTCATTAATAAGTAGATGTGGTATGATTATCAATGAGACAACTCTCCACCCAAATGACATAGAAGTTAACAACTATATGTCACCGTACGGCCTTCAACAATGAGCAAACCCCATATCGAATAGTAAGCTATAAAAGGCACCAAAATGACAAATGTAAAATCAGTCAAAAGAGATTACAAAAGAGGTTATATAAAAATTAGGAGATGTGGTATGATTGCCAATGAGATAACTATCCACCAAAGTAAAAATGAAGTGGATGTAAGTAATTACAGGCAATCGTACGACCTTTCAAAAATGGGAAAAAGCCATACCGTATAGTTGACTATAAAAGCCCCCGACATTAAAAATATGAAACAATTCAATTGAGAAAACTAACGGCCTATTTTATAACAAAAAATTTACAAAAAAAACCCAAATATGACAGACATGAACCAACGACAACCACTGAACTACAGGCTCCTGACTTGGGACAGGCAAATAAAGAATTGCGGAGTTAATATGAATAAGAAGATGTGGTATGAGTGCCAATGAAACAACTCTCCATCCAAGTCACAATATATAAAAAGTTAACAATTGTTTGTGAACGCTTACCCCTCCCCAACCTGGAACAGTGGTGTTATAGCACAACATAAAAACAAGAAGGACTTAACTCATCAGATAGATACAAAGTAGAAAAACATCTAATAGAAACACAGACGGGACGTGGCAGGGTATCTATATATCCCTAGCAACAAAAAAGACACAAAGTACAGATCTGAGAGTAATCGCAGTTATTGACAGCTAGGTCAAAGCCAATAACAACTACTAAAAACTCGTGTATCTAGGTCTATAAAATATTAATCAGTACACAT
The DNA here is from genome assembly GCF_021869535.1 of Mytilus californianus. NCBI lineage: Eukaryota > Metazoa > Mollusca > Bivalvia > Mytilida > Mytilidae > Mytilus > Mytilus californianus. Next base: position 48,050,976 of record NW_026262679.1, on the reverse strand, counting down.
CCAACATCCAATGGATTTAGTGGAAATACGTCATTAACAGTCATAGAAAAATCATGAACTTGTGTAATGCCAAAATATAGGTATCGACAGATTGTAGTACCGTGAAAGATATATGTGTATAACAATAATAGTTGGTATGGTTTTAATTTACTGATAACAAAATCAATATTTATACCAATAAAAACAATGTTCAAAGATCTAATTACAGTGTTGAATTGGTAACCGTTTAAAATAAGTTTATTTAAGGACTTGATAAGTTTATCCTGATCGTATCTAAATTTCCGGGCTCGGTAAACAGCATCACCGTAAAAATTAGGATTTGCTATTCAGTTTGAAATCAGTTTTCTCTAGGTACAGCCAAACTTGGAAACCAAATATTTGTATCTATCGAAGAATTTAGTAAAGTTTTTTTTTATATAATTTGTGATAACAAAATCCCTAGCTTATATAATAATTTACCAGTATATACATATAGATTTATGTCTATTTGTTGCAAACTGTATCTGCAACAGTTACTCCTGAACAACTGAAGGACATCAACGAAACTCTCAGTAATCGTCGGTATTTATGGAACTGTGCAACTTAAAGTAAATGACTACTAGAAGTTCCCATAGCAGTACACTATTTTTCACATTCAAATACAAAAATAAGAGAGGAGATAAGATTTTGTGACCACTGTTCACATTTTTCTACGTTGATTTTTAATTGTCCTGAATGTGCATGAACAATTTGCCAAATAGCATTTAGCAAACAATACTTATCTCCCTTTCTTTTTTAAGAATTAAAAAAGTACATGTTTAGTTACGTCCAGACGTTGAACTTCCCTTTTTCGCGTATCAATTGACGTACTTTTTTTTGTTTTAACCCATTTAAAATCGGTGTATCATTTATTCAACCGATATGGAAATTACATATTCATGATCACGAGGAGCGAATATAAACCAAAAACTGGTCACTAAATAATGCACTTTAAATGGAACTTTCGAATGCAGTTTTTGTTGATCATTTAAATAATTTTAAGTATATTTTCATAGACATTAATAGCAGGAGAATATTGAATCATTTTTTGAAACCTTCAGGTGTTCTTATGAGTGATTGCTATCCATCTGTGCATATACCTTCGAAATACGAAATTCCTTAATAAAAAAGTTATTAACGAATTAGTTAATTGATGTTGACCAGAGTTCATTCTGATTTATCTTAAACTTTATAGCAAAACTTTATTGAAAATAAAATTACAAAAATACTGAACTCCGAGGAAAATTCAAAAAGGAAAGTCCCTAATCAAATGGCAAAATCAAAAGCTCAAACACATCAAACGAACGGATAACAACTGTCATATTCCTGACTTGGTACAGGCATTTTCTTATGTAGAAAATGGTGTATATAACCTGGTTTTATAGCTAGCTAAACCTCTCACTTGTATGACAGTATGAAACAACATTTTACCGCCTTACAGTGTCATTTTCAAGCAAAATTGAACCGCAATCCATGCCAGTGAATATTGTAATCGTTCAGGGTATATTACCATGTCACCAAGCTAATAAATTCTCCATTCAATAATTCCACCTTATTCTTATTCAAAATGTTAATAAATAAACTTATTCTTTGAGATTGTTCGTCTGGAATTTGATTTTTAAATGAACTGTTTCAGGTGTATTTTGTCCCCTTGACCACTATTTAATTAGGCTGATATTTATATGAAATAAACATGTCAGCAATAAATTCAGGGGACATTTACATGATTTAGTACTTAAAAATATCAATATTTACAATAGAACAATATTTGGTTTCTTTAAAACTGAGTATTTGTACTGTAATCTGATAAACCTAGTGCAATTTTTTATTATGGTCAAATAAATAATTATTCAAGTTCTCGCTACAATCATGTCAATTAATCTATAAAAGGTTGTTTGGTTTCGTAGAAATAATACGGTCATTTGTACAAACTAAATCGTCCCGAATCTACAATAGTTGTAAATTATTTATCAAACGAACGAATGAAAGATCCATTAAAACCCTATTTAAAAAAAATGGTAAGCGGAACGCGAATTAAAACTGCCAAGTTGTATATTGGTTACGATAGTACTAAGTAGTTCAATTTATACGGTAAACATGTTTTATAGTTACCTACCACAAACATCACTACCGGATAAGAGATCTATTTTCCAGTACCTGAATTATTAATACATTGTATCAATCATTACATCAGTCAATGTGTAAGTATATTAAATTGTGTAGCTGTGTTTAAAGTATATGACCATGGCTTCTTAGACTTCAGATAATAGGACCAGTGTTCATGGACGGAGCAGGTCAAGTCTACTCTGACTTGAAACATGAAAATCCTAGTCCCGTGCCCCTGCTTGTATGATAAGGAACATAAACATCATGACTCTTTCAAGTTAAAATTAAGTTGAAAAGACAGTTGTCTTTCCTTCCATAGATGTCCCGTATTAGTTCGGTGAATGCTCTTATAATCCCTATTCATTCGTTTAGTTTGTTTTCTCTGTGAATAGCATATCAAGTTTCCCCCATGTTCCCAAAATATATCAAACTATAAGCAATACAATTGTAGATTTCTCAGTGAAATTGAATAGATGTAGCCATATCGGGTAAAATAAAATGTTTCTAAAATGTGCATCATCTTGAAAAACATACTTCTACAAAAACCTCAATAAGAAATTAAATACAAATTCTCTATGGCGAAAAGGTTCGAATATTATATATAGGACAGTTTTTCATCGTTAATTGGCTATAGATCTTAGGAAAATATAATATCTGCTTAACTCTTTAAATTTGGTCCTACATAACATATCATTCTATGTCGTTACGTGATGTGAACTAATTATCTATCAAACGAAAAGTATCAATTTGACAGTTTATTTACCGAAATAGCAACGTTTTAAGTGTATAGTACAAACTACTTCACCGATTGACAAGATTTTATTTGAAAACGACAGCTCTGTAATCATCCGATGAAATGGTTATGAAATCGTGCGTGGTACATGAAGTGTATATATGATAAGTTTGTTTGTAGCAAATACCACAGTAGCATATATGATTGAATTCAATGCGAATAATGTGTTTGCTGTTGAAAGATCATGGATAGCTTTTTGTTAATGCAAAGATAAAACCCTAATTAAATTGAATTTATAGATGGCTTACGGAAAAAAAGTGCCATTTTTGATAATATATTCAGTCATAAACAAGACAATATTAAATGTTATAACCACCCCATCGAGAGAAACAGAATTCTGATATACGTCTTCGTCTGATCTGTTTATCTTTCTCAGCAGTGTATCTTGTCATTTTTAAGCACTGACCGGGGTCTTCATTTCTGTATTCTTGAATTTTTGGGGGTAATTTTTCACTTTTCTTTATATTTTATTTTGTGTACCCTATTATTCTCTATTCTTTACATTTTAGCCCTAATATTCAGGCTATTTTCGAATATTTTCGCCGATGTTTTCGCTATTGGGTAAATCTCCCCCAGACCCTCGTAGTATTTAATATAAATGAAGTTCATCCCATAAAAATGAGAATGGAAACGGGGAATGTGTGAAAGAGACAACAACCCGACCAAAGAGCAGAAAACAGCAAAAGACCACCAATGGGTCTTCAACACAGCGAGAAAATTCCGCACCCGGAGGCGGGCCCATGCATTTAAAGAAAATTAAGATATCCAAATCAAAGTACAAATTTTTTGTCCCTATGATTTCAAGGTCAGCTTAGACTGTTTTGACGACATTTGAAAAAAAACCAAAACACGGTATAACGACAAATGTTAATTTACTTTTGACATATTAAAATTTTTATATCTTAAACCGAAATGCCAAACAGTTTTTTAATAAAAGTTTTTTTTTTTCAGCAGACATAGAAGCTAAAATTAATATTGTTTCTCGACGTGACACTTGATCAATCAACCAGATTGGAAAGTCTATCCAGCAGTAATCCACAGGCTTTTATCCTTAACTGTATATCACAAGAAATATATCAAGCGGAGACTTTTTCTTCAGTCACGTCTGTCACTTTGAAGGTTTAAGGGATTTGATTGAACAAATATAATTCAGACAGCAATATGTGAGGACAACCAAACTTGTATGTTTCCAGTCAAACAAACTTAACAGTAGATTTTAAATTAAAACTGTACGCTGTCGATGGCTGTGAATAATTCATGGAAGCCATCTAGAAACTAATTGAAATGGTTAAATTTATAAGAATGTCAATGCTGTAGTGAGTCTTTGAGTTTATCAAACAGCAAACAATTATTGAAGAATAAGTCTATTTTTATACTATGCCAACGTAAGGGCAAACTTTACAATGGATAATTATAGGTTAAAGAAGGTTAATTTGTCCTTCGTTGAGAAATGCTGCAATTTATCATCCACAATACAATGACTAGAAATTATTTTGTCGGAGATAAAAAAAAAAAATAACTTTGATATGATCAGTTTTTACAAAAGAGATATAAATTTAAACATCATTATATTTTGCTACTTATCAACAGTATTTTGCTCTTGTGTGTGATTAAAGTCCAATGACAGATGATATATGAACAACTGGCGATTCTTCCATGGTATTACACCTTTTTAAAGATCATGTGATTCCTTTTGTTTTCACTCCTACAAAGTCATGTATGTTTATCTCGGTGTATCTCTAATATCTTCTACCTTCACACTCATCCTACCAAACCTATATTCTGTGAAATCTGCTTTGTTCAGCGCGAAATTAAAAGAAATAATGATAAAAATGTATGCTACTTCACGCATACCAAACCAAGTCGGAAAATATGTAATAGAGTAATTGTCTATGATTTACATAAGTGGCGAGTCCTTGTCACTCATTCGTGTAATTAACCAATGCAGACAAAAACATGTCTTACTCTTAGTACTTGCAAAATTGAGATGTACATGAGGCAGCATCAGAAAATGACACTTCACTTGTTTTCTATCATGACAGTTGATGTAAGATTAAACGAACCAGACAAACATGTATTGATTGTCATAGCTGACAATGTTTTAGTTTCTAGGGAATCAATTGTAATACATGTGTTTTGATAATGAATTAAGGACACGATAAGGATGATGGAAAAGTTCTAACCAGTTCCCCTGTTGTTGCTATCACTGTAGTCCTATATGCAACTATTGACGTGTGAGAAGACACTAAATAGAGTTGCAATGTAACTATTAGGTTCGTGATTAACAAATATGTTTTGGCTTTGAGCATCAATGGAGATGGATTATATTAATTTTTAAATTTTGTGAATTATTTTTTGGATAGTTCTATAATGCTTCAGCAATATGAATCTATGAAAATTAACATTAAGGTTTGCGAATAACTCTCGGTAGACAAATGTTGCCTACCCATGTTTAAAGAAACACACATAAAACTTACAGATTTAATTCGCATTACGCACATGGATAAAAAGGTCACTTATGCAAATAATGGACCACGCTCTAAGTATTTCGTACTGAAAATTACATTTCCTATTGGTTATAAACTTCATTGTATTTAATTGTAAGGTATCTTCTTTTTATGATAAAAAGTGTAACTGGGTTGTGTCGGTGAAAATGTGTTTTCGGGAGATTATTAAAATTTATTATCATAATTGACGTATAATTGCTTTTAAAATTATCACGTATAAGTTTATATACAAATCGTCATAGATTTTAACGAACGTAATCAATGCATCACTGGTAAATTATTAAATCAAGGATTTCGTTACCATAAATTACGTAAAACTTTTGCTAAGTTCTTTCATAGATACAAAGATTTGATTAGTAAATTTGGCTGTACTTGTAGAAAACTGATTAAAAACGGTATTTAAAATCCTAAATTTTACGGTAATATTGTACTTAAAGCGCGGAAATCACTATGTGATCCATGTAAACTCATCGAACCTTTAAACAAACTTATTAGTAAAGGTTATCTTACCAATGTTGTAATTAGTTCTTTGAATACAGTTTACATTCATTTTTGGCATTGCACTAGTCATCCTACTGTCTGTCGATACATTTATTTTTGACATTGCACTAGTCATGTCTTCTTTGACTGTCCATGACGTTAAAATACTAAATCCCTGGGATGTGTTTTAGTTGATTTTAGTCTCTGATGCATGATTTTTTATTATTAATTGTTTTGACTTTTAACTAGCTGTCAGTAACTGCGAGTACTCTCAAATCGTACTTTCTTGTTTATTTGACCTGTTGATACTAATTGTATTGCTTTTTGGTTATTTAATGTTATTCAGGGTTATATCTGGTCTATATACCAGTTTTGATAAGTGTTTGGTATAACTATAAATTTTCACTTCGTACTATGAACATCAAAATTATTTATTTTGTAAAAATATTTCCTTTCTCTATTGGTACTGTACACGTATACCTAACAACAAAATTATTTTCATTTACCTGTGTTTAAAGTTATTGCAAATGGCTGATATTTTTGTTCGATCATATTGTTTTTCTTTAATTGTTTAACATTTCTTACCGATATAACATGTTACTTTTATTAGTCTTCCCTTAGTTTATTTATTTTGTATTTACATTGTGTCATAGGTCATATCTATTTGTTCAGTGTATGTTCAATGGTGTTAATATGTCCTTTGATTGAGTTAAGCTATTTCAGTTGATATTTTATAGTGTGTCTTTCTATGTTGTGATGTTACACTATTGTTTCAGAAAAAGGGTGAAGGTTTGGTACCATTAAAACGTTTAAACCCGCTGCATTTGTCTGCACCTGTCCTAAGTCAGGAATCTGATGTTCAGTAGTTGTCGTTTGTTGATGTGGTTCATAAGTGTTTCTCGTTTCTCGTTTTTTATATAGATTAGACCGTTGGTTTTCCCGTTTGAATGGTTTTACACTAATAATTTTTTGGGGCCCTTTATAGCTTACTGTTCGGTGTGAGCCAAGGCTCCGTGTTGAAGACCGTACTGTGACCTATAATGGTTTACTTTTATAAATTTTGACTTGGATGGAGAGTTGTCTCATTGGCACTCATACCACATCTTCGTATATCTAATTACTCTAAGCCGTAATGCGTTTAAGAGTAGAATCGATAGTATTTTCAACATTAGTTAAAATTTATAGTGCGGTCCAAATTAATATATAAATGTTTCCAACTGAGCCACGATTCAAACTGAATGTCCTCTCACTGAATAAACTTAGTTTGGTGACTTTGATGATCGCATCTATCCCATTGAACTAGAAATAAGTATACAACAGATTGAATTAAGTCTGTTTTATTACTGGACTGACAGCTAGAAATTAAAACTGAGGGTCGACCGAGAACTAAACTTTACGACAAAGGAGATTATTTCAATTTTCCCACTGTGATCTTTCCATTCCTCTGTAGTAACATTCACGAAGCGCCTGCTTATGAAGAATATATTATCCCTGATGGTACGATATTGCAGGGCTTGACGTTTTTTATTATGATTTCCTTGGTCACTTACAATGACGTTTTTGAACCAAATGTCCCAAGTGGTAAAGTTAAAAAAGATTAAATGACGCCTTCAAGATTTGTAATACCGTTATATAATATCTGTATAACAGATGATCACAGATTTGTAATACCGTTATATAATATCTGTATAACAGATGATCACAGATTTGTTTCACGTTTCATAACCATAATCCCGCCCTCTTTTCAGCCAATATCCCGTTAACTTTTCGTTTTAAAAGAAAATGAATAAATAAACATGTAAAACCTTTTAAAGTCACAACGAACACTTTTTTTGTTTTAAACATGAAAACAATCATTTGCATGAACAAGCTGTTTTTATGTATGTATACATCTGTTTTAGAGCTATTTGATTGTTTCTTCCAACAAACTGCCACTTTGGATTCATAAACCAAAAAGGATCGAATCAATGACCTGTCAAGAAGATTTAATGACACAAAAAGTGCAATGTACAAAATAACGAGCAGAATGAAATTTATGTTTGGTTTTAGTAGTATTAATTTTTTTCGGGTTATCAGAAAAATATTTAGGAAGTTATAAGTATATTTTTTTTCTGTGAAATCTTATCTAATGATGAATTTAAATGAAATAAACATATTATTATCAACTGAAATATCTGAAACCCTGGAATAGATAGACAAACAGGGCAATGAAATCAGTCAGAATAAGCCTCTGTTGCTCTCATGCAAGTTGAATGTAATGTGATTTGAAAGCGTCAAAGCAAGACAAAACCGGTAATTTTATCACATTGACGTGTGGAATCTATGAGTAGATTTTGGCAATAAAATACGTATGTTACTCTAAACCTTGTTTCATATAAGATGCTTCATTATCAACAGGACACATTCTTGACCCTGTATTATTTCAAGCAGTTGGAACCTTGAATAATTGTGTTTGTCAAAGACTCTTGCAAGACATTTTTCTTTGACAATTTCAAGTAGGAGATGTAGAGATCAATCTTATTAAAATAAGATTGTGTAGAGATAAAGCAGACGTTCCTATCCTTATTTGAAAATGGAAGCAGCTGAAAAATCTTTCAACCGCAAACTATGATTTACAATTCAATTCGCTCATAAATAAATTATTTAAATGCCCCAAAAGTCGTAAGCCAGGGCCGACCGCTTGGGTAGTCAAGGTCGTTAAACACCTCTATAGTAGAATTCGCTCAGTGACCAACACTTTAAAATCAGATAAAGGACTTGACAGTTTCAAATATTAACCAATGTGCAGGTAGTTTAAAAAAGAAAAGAAAAGTATGTATTTACATCCTGATATTGTCTGAGGTTTAGTCGAAACGTTTAAAGTGATATATAAAGAAGATCAAGTTTGTATTACTTCTAAGACATGACGTCACTTGCCAATAGCGTCTATCGTACCTATAAGTTTCTGTATTTACTCACTACATGTTATCCATTTATGCTGCGTTCGCACGTAATTCGAATTCGATTCGCATTAACTAATTCGAATTAGTTTAATTCGCATTCGAATCGTTTTACGTCCAAACTTTAATTCTAATTCGAATTGCAATACGCGTCAAATTTGCTTTACTGTCCGAACGACGTTAACTTTTAATTCGTATCAACAAAAACGGATTTCTAATGCGAATTGGTTAATGCGAATTAGCCAATTCGAATCAATTCGAATTAAAAAGGAAGAGTGTGTGAACGCGATTAGCGAATTCGATTCGCATTCGATTCGAATTCAATTCGAATTAAATGTACGTGTGAACTAGGCATTACATTGCATATACTAGTATCTTGTAAGTGATTTAAAGAAGAGAATCTTCACGACTTGTCAAATTCTGGGTGGAAATAAATATTTTCTTAGTTTCTGACACTTTATTTATCACACAAACTTGAAAACATTAGGAATAAGTTTAAATTATTTACAACTGACATTTTCCAGTGTGTGGAAAGATAATTCCGTGTAACATAACCTGTCCAATGATGTTTGGTGTTTTCATTGATAGATGTTTATCTAGTACGTCTTGTGTTAAACCACAACTTCCTTTCATAGTACCCTACAGTATTGCTAGACTGTGTGCAAAGGTTAACAAATGATAGACTGATATACAGAAAGAAATTGTTTACATTTTTGTCTATAGTTGTTCCGATTATCCCTATCATGGCATTAAGCTTTCTCTAGCTATACTCTGTTGGCAAAATTTCCGTGTTCTTATCAATGAAATCTAATTTCCAATTTTTTGTTGGAGATTTCAAGAAACATTATGAAAAGGGGACATTCCAAGCAGGTATTATTTGAATATGCTTATTAGCATTTACTCAGAATTTTTGTAAATGCTGTACCTATTTGAAAATTTAGAAATCTCATTCGAAAATTATGAAATAAACAATATGATAATGACATCATAATTTTTTTCCTATCTTTCGTCGTTCCGTACACGCTTTTATACACCCATTTACGGGACATAATATGGTATACCGTTGTCCGTCTGTCCGTCCGTCCTTCGTCAACATGTTGGACAATAACTCAAAAACGCTTAAACCAATTTTCACGAAACTTTGGTGAATTTTTATATCTATTGACGTAAGCTCCCTTTCTATTTTTGTAAATTTTAGATATTACGTTTCCGAGTTATGGGATTTTATTCATAAAAATGGGGGATTTTTCCAGTTTTCTGACTATAACTCAAAAATGCTTTAAAACAATTTTCACGAAACTTTGGTGAATGGTTTATTTCTATTAAGATAAGCCCCCTTTAGTTTTTTTAATAAATTTCTGATATGACATTGAGGAGTTATGGGACTTTGTTCGTTGAAAAAACGACGGCCGTATCATGCGCTCATGGCGTAGTTCTTTATTAGTAATTGGTACTTGCCTTAATCATTGCAATTAAAAATGTCGCAAGTGTGGGATCTCACATATAACTCCCAGCAATGTCCTAACTACAATCCAGTTTGTAAACAATATAGGTAGATATACTTCATTGGTGAGAAAAAAAAACTTAAGTCTTAATTGTAGAGATTGTTTTTTTTATTCAATGACACTAATTCATCTTACACTTTCAGGAAATAATTAAAATTATTAAATACCCATTTTGTCTGAATGACTTCAATTAAAAGAAAATGTATGAAAGAAAGTAGTAAAATAAATGCCCTTAAAATGCTTGTCAGAATGTTAGTTGTCGTTCAACTCTTAAACAGATAAAAGTAAAAGTATCAAATTATTATAAAACACCATTGCTTGTGTATACTTATTTACTGTCTAAAAGTGCCTTTAATCGACTGGCTGGAACATTCGCATGAAAAGGTCTTTACCTTTTGGATTATTGGTTTGTAGATTCAGATTTTGAAATAGAAAATACATATTTTTTTAATCCATGTCAAAGTTACTGCAAAACAAACTTCAATTTTTAGATGTGTGTGTGTGCATATGTGAATGCATGTACAATAAATTTTAGAAATATGTTTAAACTCTGAACATATAAAAGTATAATATAACCTCATCTAGACGTTTACGGCCATATTAGCTAAAACTATCTTTCCCTTGGTGTCTGCCGTGCATAGTAAGCGTAAACAACAAGTTTTAATCACAATTGACATGATTGGTCAGTAACGTGTCCAGTTTATAATTTGTGAATTATATTTGGTTAAAATGAGGAGATGTGGTATGATTGCCGAATGAGACAACTATTTACTAGAGACCACATGATATAGATGTTATCAATTGTAGGTCGTCGTGCGACTTTAAACAATGAGCAAAACCCATGCCGCATAGAAAGCTATAAAAGGCTCCAAACATAACAAAATGTAAAACAATTAAAAAAAATGAGAAAACCAAGGTCCATTAACAACGCTGTAGCTAAAATTTATAATGGTATAATCTAAACAGTTGTCCTTCTTGGTTTTCTCCGCTTTTTAACGTTTGTATTAGGTTTGTTCTTTCAAATAGATTTTGTCCTCGAGCATAACTGAAGAGACATAAATTGTTGAAATATGCATAACGTTAATATAGCCTATTTTGCCAAATAAGCGATTCAAGCTGGTATAAGGTCAAATACTCAAGGAACTTTTCGACATAAAACACTAAATCAAATAGTTAGGTATGAATTTATTTGAATATTAAATATGAAAAGCATGTCAATATTTCTGACATTTCCATATAAATAAAATCGAGATTGTGGATATACCTGTACGTCAATGAGACTGCAAATCACCACGAAAGACATTTAGAGTTCAACACGCTGTCTTCTATAATTGATAGGTATTTATACAATATGTCAACACAATACATGTACGCACCGTCTCCAAAAAGGATGTATTGATAGAACATCAAATATAGAAGTATATAAAAAGGACCAACCAGCAAATTTAATATGTACAGGATTGTCTAGAATAGACGGTATTGTGCAAATAACGAAAAAATGATAAAAGTCTAAAAAATTTGCGCAACGGTACTAATATACGAAGATGATGTTATAAAATCGTGTCGACAAATATTTCGACTGAACAAATAGCCTTCGTCAGTGTCAATAAATGATATATATACCCAACTCAAAGGTATATTCAAAAAGTGGAATTCCATAAAAACTGATTAAAACTAAAAACTTTACTATATCAAACAAAATTATATAACGACTAGACAATTATAGATGTTATGTTCCTGACTTGATAAGGGCATTTTTCGAAGAAAATGGTGAGTTAAAATTGGTTTTATAGCTAGCACAACCTCCCACTTGTGAGACAGTTGTATAGAGTTCCGTTATATTGACAAAATTGTGTGAGCAAACAGACACAATCGGTTAACGTGACAATATCTACGATCCAGCAGCCAACATTGTGTAAGCATACATCTTTTACAAATTGAACTTACACTTTCTATCAACACCAAACGCACCAATCACAATTAATGACAATCACTGACATGGTTCTTAACTTGGCACATGTACAGGAACATGTGGCGGGGTTAAACTTTTCTTTTGAGTTCCTTTGTTAATTAGTCCCCACCCAGGTATTCGGAGGAAAGAATTTTTCAACTTATTTCGATTGGCACAAATTGTTTTACGATTCTAACGGATTTATATGTTTTTAATCGTATGAAAGTGAATTTATTTTAACGTATGATATCATTTTCATGAGTACAACACTTGTTTTTCAAAAAGAAAAAAAAACCTGCATCAGGAGCACTCGAGACCAAAAGTTCAGAAAGGTGCCAATTACACTGTGTAGCATCATCACCGGATATATGTACCCCCGAAGCGGTGGAAAAAAAAATGTGAAGTCAGGTAAGGTGAAATTCTTCTTATTTTCATTATATTCTACATTTTTCTGTCAATTTTGATATAGTCCAAGTGTAGCTACTATTAGGGCTGATAATGATCCTTAATTGGCTTTCTCTCTCTTAAAATCGAAAGAATCGGATAGGGTGGTACCTGTTCAACGAATCATGTGACGAGTTCAAACTTGATAAAAACACATTTATTCTTCAACTTTTCATTTGACGTTTTCGTAGAACAATGGTATATCATATTTAAGCTTTAACAACACTGTATTTCGAAATAAACTATTGTTTACACAGAGAAGTTCGTGTAAATAAAGGGATACATTGTACGGCGAATAGCTGTTTACTGTACGGGGATTAGAATAGGTACTTTTTGCTATCATTGTTTCTTTGCTCCAGGGGTACCTATATCCGGTGGTGATGCTACACAGTGATTAAGGTAACCGGCAGGATATCAGATACATATGGAAGGTAACAATGACTTCCGAGTAGCGGTGTTATTAATTGCTATGCGTTAGACGATGTACGCGAGGTAACTCAAGTTCATACAATATTTCCCCAAACATCTATAAAATCTGTAATCTCGTTTGGCTTTATGGCTTTGTATACAACTAATACTATCAATAATCCCAGGATGCTTAGTGCTATGATTATGTAGTAAAATAAAATTTCAAAGATCGTAATTTCACATATGGCCATTTCTCCGGAAAATACTGCGCCAGCACCTGTAAAAGAAGTGATTGTTTGAAACATCTTCCTTGAAAAAAAATATGATTAGTACATTAAGAATAATTTGTTTCACTTTCATTGATATCACCATTATTTTCAATCGTTTGTTATACGCATGCATCGTCTTAAAAATACATGTTTTCCTATGGCATTTATTAATGTTAACAGACCAGATGAATCTCAGTCTCTGACCTAAAGGGACCATATCATGTCTTCATTTTTCTATTAAAAGAGGGTGTTCACTCATTCTAAATTTAGTTATCAATTTTCTAAAATCAAAATTATTATGATATAGGTATATTCCTTCTGCATGCATTTTTAAATTTATTTTATAGGCTTCGTTTCATAAAGGGTTTACGTTTGTGTATCTAAAGTCAATAGTAAAGTAAAGTTTGAGAAAATATGCATTCTTCCAAAGGAAGTCTATGTAGCTCTTTGCGTGCACCTATCTTGGAGGGTGATTTGTTTACTCCTAAAACATATTAACAGAATGTTAAGTGGACTTTTTCGCATGTGGTTTTATCAATAAATGTAAGTTTATCTACTATCTGATTTTTGTTTAGCCGTCTTGTATTTGGTCTACAGTAGGTTATGTAGGTGTCCATTTAGCAAACTTCAGATTTATAAGTTAGTACTGGTTTTACCAAGTACATGATACATTTACTGGCATCTCATCGAGATCGATAGAGTTGTGATGTACGATTTTAAGGAGAAAAGCACCTTCCTAGCTTTTTGTGATATTAAGTTTAATGTAATCGGATAGAGTGAACCATTGCATTTGATAACATTACCTAAAAATTTGTATTCAGTAACATTATCTAATGGTTCTTGGTGTTTTTTAAAAATACTTTCTTCTTGCAGTTTGTTTGTTCTACTTTCATTATTTTGCGTTTTGTGTATAATTAACTATGAGTTCCTAGTGTTAACAATAATTAAATAATTTGTTAAGGCGTTTTTACTTTACTTAAATATTAAGTGTTATAAACTTACCCAAAAATACAGCACAAATGTAAAGATAATTAAGACCACTGTCTATAATGCTAGATTCGGATAAAAACAAGAAGGCTTTATGTCGTCTCATTTTGGTTTGGATAACAATGACAATCTGTAGGAGGTATGATAAAGACTTCAACATGCCGTCTCCACCAATCAAAACCAAAGCTACCGGTACCAAAGGCTTTGTTTGACAATTCCCAGAATACTTAATCCCTAAAATACAATTTGCATAAATCATACAAAAAGATTTTCTACAAGGTTGACTGTCAATTGATTAAAGAGCTTCCGAATGTATTATCTAACAAAGGATAAATTTATACCTCGGAGAATTTTAAGTATATTCAGTATTTTTTGTTAATGATGTAACTGAAATAAGAAATTTAATAATATTAAAACCTACCTAGTACAAACATCATTGTGTGAATAGTTAATGAAAACAATGCTGGCGCTACCAGAAATCCTGAAATAAACAAGAATTGATTAAATTGTACTACTTTTGCTTTTTATATTGTATATTAGTATCATTTATAAAACAAACGAGGAAAAAAATGTCAATCAAATATCTATTTTTTTGCGTCAAAGATTTATTTATAAAGGTTATGAAAATTACAATACGATGACTCTAATTTTTAAAAAAAATGCCTTGAAATATGGACATCGTTTAAGTGATGAGGTGGCGGTAATAAGAAACAACAAGTCAGTCTTTACTAATAAATCAAGATGCGAGAATTACTTATTTTTATTTTGGGATTTATTATCAATGCCCTTATTAACAGTTAAAATACGTGTGAAATGTCCCTTTTGCAGTATCGTTTTTCTGTGGAAATATGCTCGTAGCATTGCACAAGATCTTGTCAATGTCTTCCTATACTGCTCATGGCCGTTGCTGTATGAAACTTGGACAAAGTTCAGTTAGCATATTCGAGTATAGGATGACATTAAATCAGCTTATAAAGTACTTTGAGCTTGATTTTAGTTACTGCCAACACATCTTTGATGAAGTATTATTTTAATATAAAAATAAGGAGATGTGGTATGATTGCCAATGAGACAACTATCCACCAAAGTTCAAATGGAGTGGATGTAAGCAATTATAGGCAACCGTACGGACTTCAACAATGAGAAAAACCCATACCGTATAGTCGGCTATAAAATACCCCGACATGAAAAATATGAAAGAATTCAATTGAGAAAACTAACGGCCTAATTTATAACAAAACAATTTACGAAAAACAAATATGACATACATGAACCAACGACAACCACTGAACTACAGGCTCCTGACTTGGGACAGGCACATAAAGAATGTGGCGGGGTTAAACATGTTTGTGAGCGCCTAACCCTCCCTTAACATGGGACAGTGGTGTAACAGCACAACATAAGAACAAACTATAAAAATCAGTTGAAAAAGGCTTAACTCATCAGATCAATCAATTAAAATGGTGCTGAAAGTGGCGCTAAACACCAACAATCAATCAATCAGAATCCTCCAAAAACAATTATTTGTTATTATACCAATTTATATTAGAATAAATTGTAATAATGATTTATGGTTGAATTTTAAGTTACGTTGTTTTACTAACAATATGTAGGCTTATTTTGACTTTAAAAACTATTTCTCGCATTTGTACGTTACTTTCAAAGTATTGAAAATGGGATATATGGTAGATACGTGTAGCTAGATCAGATTTTGAATAATACGCCTTTGATAAACAAGAGCCTCTTGAAGCGTAATTAGAATGACAATCGGTCATTTTAACCCTTAAATGTATTACCACCGTGTATCATCGGTACAGCGGATATAGGTACTAACCAAGCGGTCGTGATCGATTTTTCTTCTGGCACGGTAAGAAAATCTTTGTTTTGTTTACATAATATCAATGTGTACTTCAATCTAAACATAATTGTTGTTTTAAGAAAACGGTGCATAGTAAAATGAATGTACATATCCGCTGTACCGATGAGACACGGTGATTACGTTGTTCAATATATCTCCGTACGTTTTGGTTGAAATTTTTCGTACTAGATTCAAACCATCTTAAACATTTCTTTCATATAAAAACAACTGCATGTGAACTGCTTTACGTCAGAAGATTATTAACTGACAGATACAAAAGAAAATACATACCCGGGCCAATTTTTCCTACTGTGATCCATGCAATTACTTTTCTTGACGAATCCAAACCCCTAGAAATCCTTGATTTAGGTTTTTCTTTATTTGTTTCTTTTTCTTGAAGACTGTCATCTTCTTTTGGTTGATGTTTTAATTCTTCTGAAAGTATGTCATCTTTTTTAGCAGCCAATGACACGGTTGGAGGTCTGTTGGTATGGCTATGCTCTGTTGATTTACTAGTTGACGGAACTTGTTCATCTTTAATTAATCTTTGCGATATATTCTCATATTCTGGAGTTAGTTCTTTTTCCTGTGCTGTATTTGTATTGTAAGTTTGATTTGTATATGAATCTGATGGTTCTTTGCTATCGCTTTTTATGTTCTCTGTCAGGTCCTGCTGTTTGGTATCTACAGCTAAAGTAGCTGATTCTCTTTCTGGATCGTTTTTTGACATTTCCTCTCTTGAAAACACATATATAATGCAGAAGTTTTTAAAAATTGAAATAATCGTCATCTCATGTATGTATTATATAATACATGATTATGATTAATTGAATCAGATAATTCGTCGTTCACGACACAGCAGTAAATATATCGTAACAAAAAAGATAGACGTTGAAAAGTAGTTTAGTGATTACTGTCACACATAATAGTAATATGCTGGCGTACCATCGTTTCCGTCATAAAGCATCGCAAATAATTCACATTGTCTTTAATTTTTAGTTTATTTCTTAGCTTATCTGACTTTAAGGTTGAGCTATTGACATCTTTTGGAGATTAAATCATTTCACTAATTTAAATTTGATCTTTGAAGAATGTCTCATAGTCTACCGTAAA
Organism: Mytilus californianus; assembly: GCF_021869535.1. Classification (NCBI taxonomy): domain Eukaryota; kingdom Metazoa; phylum Mollusca; class Bivalvia; order Mytilida; family Mytilidae; genus Mytilus; species Mytilus californianus. Next base: position 48,033,598 of record NW_026262679.1, on the reverse strand, counting down.
CATAATTTGTCGCAAAAGGCTTCCAACACTGTTTTCGAATTAGATTATAACCGGATTTTACATGTACCACTAGCCAATGATGTATGTCGCAATAAACAGGATATCCTTAAAGTTTTAGACCTTTATATTACTCCCAGATTTTGTGGGTATTGCCGATGCATTGAATCAAAAACCAATGATGTATGTCGCACGAAACAGGACATCCTTAAAGTTTTGGAGACCTTTATATTATTCCCAGATTTTATGGGTATTGCCGATGCATTGAATTACTTAGTAAGTGTTTTTATTCTGATGGAATAAATGTATGAATATTCGACTATCACAATTCAAAAATAGTTCAGAAATTAACAAGAGTGTTGCCTTAAAACCCATTTTTAAATTTAGAAACAAACTTCGGGTACTCGCAAAGCGGATTGTGTTCGTACCGGCCGACATAGCAGCCAACAATGCGGCGGTGTGATATTCAATTACTAGCACTGGTTCGATACTACTGCTGGTGAACTGTTAGTCGCCGATGACATTCTAAGCTCAGTAGTCTTTCAGTATACTGACTTGATTTATGACATACTTTTTTTCTAGAAATTCCTCTTTGGAAAATCAAGAAACTAAGGTTCCAACTCTCTCAAGCAAATTTGACCTTAAAAGAAATTGACAATTCTTTTTCGGTCCTTTTTTTTTGGTGGGGGGGGGGGGGGGGGGTATAAACCCCTTAATATTTCTACATGCTTACAAATTCATGGCTTTTAAATGTTTAGATTTGAGCGTTCTTGATGAAGTTATATCCATAAAACCGCTTCGGACGCCCACAGATTATAAATGTATTTATCCCTGTTATATCGAACACTAGAACACCAGCCTATGTTACCGTATTCAAGTGTCGACTAAAGTGTGTGTTCATTTAATTTAATAACATTTACCATTGGTCCGAATTGGACCTGTAACTTATGTTGAATTTTTGGTTTGAAGTTGCAACTTAAGTTGCACGAACTTTAAATGCGGGAATAGATTTCTATTTCCATTCAACAGCACTTTATAATCAATCGAAGTTAAGTTTTCAGTGCAGTAACCAACCCCCCTTTTTTCACATATAATTATTGGTATGGAAAATATATATTTTCTTTTCATTTACTTATTTACTGAACATTGCAACTTGAAAAACTGACTATAACATAATAATTTTTAGTACGAAAGAGGTAGCTAGGGCCAATTCATCATGAATTTATTTCACACTGGGGACATTGTCAGAATTTAATTTATATCGAAATTCATATATCAAATGGTTAAATCAACTTTCTTATTTTGACTTTGTAAGTTACACAAAACAAAAAAGTGGCCATACAACTTTACAGGCACCTTTTATCGATTAGGGTCATGTTTAAGTTGTGCACAATTAATTGTTTGTGTTATTTTGAAAACTAAAAGACGAAGGGAAACGTGAGAAGTAATGTTTTTGTTTAGAAAAAAATTCAAATGGAAACAACTTAAAGATCGGGACATCCAGCTTGTTTGCTAGTCTTTTTTTACACTTAACACGTTCTCTGGTGTGGGAATTATTAAACAAAGACCAAATATATAAATTTCTGCTAACAAAGTTTCAATTTCAAGCCGTATATATAATGCATATCCTGCCAATAACATTTTGTTACATTATATGGGTGACTGGTTTTACATTGTATGAATATGCAACATGTTTTTTCCCTGAATTATTTCTAAATGACTAGTGCTGTAAATCAAATATTGAATGCATATATGAACTAAGAGTAAATTTAAATACTTACTTGACACTATAGTAAAATATGTACTAAAATCTCTTCCTGTTTACTGTGTGTAACGGAAACTACGTTTATTTTCTGAAATATTGTTAACACATTTACATACCAATTATAAACGATAAGTACGAAATTGTGTATATTCAAATAAGAGTATACGTATATAGTTGACATTATCTACAGCAATAAACATGATAAACCAGGCGATTTATTATTTATGCAGTATATTTTAATGGCTGTTGGAGGAAAATGTCACACTTTTGAAATTGAGCTTTATATTGTATATGATCGATGACTAATTCCAGTATAAAATGTTTCATTACATCAACGTTATTGTTTGGCCATCAGCAACTGATAAATAAAATATTAATAGAAGTATTGTCATCCAATCAGAACCATTGATACAAAATAACTGCATTAGAATAGTTATCCTTACCCCTTTACAGTTCCTTTAAACATTTTTCGGTAATGTAGTTTTTGTGTTTATGTATGAGAGTAAGTAGGTGAAATGGAGAGAGAGGAAGAAAAGACAAACGAGGGAGAGTAGTTAGTCATAATCCTTACCTTAAATCGACTCAATTCCTAAACCTCGTTATAGTAGGTATTTTTATCTATTAATTTTAGTTTTTTTTTACCGAATTCGAATCTTAATCTGTATACAATTACTTCCTTTTTCTCCGCTTTCAGCATTTATCTTTTTAACGATCTCGTTAAACTGTGAAACTTAACCTTAGAACAACAATACCACCGCTAACAAACCGGTGAAGGTCTAAAACTAAAGTCTTCCTTGTCTAGAAATGGAAAAGTCAAACTTTCAACTTTCAACTAAAATTCTCAAAATTCAATGAACCGGGTCAACATTTTTTGTTTGGTTTCTAAAGGCAATTTATAACCAAATAAACTTGTATTAGACATGTAGCAGGTTTAAAATAAATTTTTTTGAAAAAATCAAAATCGTGGCCGGAAGTCCCATTTGTTGAAAGAAAAACTAAACTGGCTGCAATTTGTTAACAATGAATTAAATCTTTACTCAAAATACAGAACCCGGTCAAATATTATAATGTGATTGAAAAAGTCAAATCATTAAACTTATTGATGCAATATATTTTTGAATAGTTCTATTAAATACAAAGATAATCATCTTATTAAGAAAATATTTGAAAACTGTTTGATAGACAACCCTCCTCCTTTTAACCCGGGCTTGGGGCCGCCGTCGGCGAAGTTATCTTTTTGTTTTCTTTCTTTTTTATGCTTTAAATTCCTACTTTAAATATTTGAAACTTTTATTAATCCGCCAGTTATCATAATTGAGTATCAATGATTGAAAAAGTTTGATTTTCTCTGTTTAATGTCTATGATTAAATGATTTTGATTATTAAACAGTTTGAACGTTTTACTGTGTTCCCATACATCACATTTTACGTTCCGTTTTTCCTTCACAACCTATTATATCCTCTATTGTGTCTGGGTTTCTAGAATCACAGTCGATTTGGATAATGTGGGTTTTAATTTTAAGTTTTTGGGGTTCTTCTTGTGTACTTGTTAAATGCTCAGTCTTGTTGAATGTCGTGTTTTAAAGATAAGTGTCTTTTGAAAATAAACAGGATTATGTTGTCCGTATCCGATGCGGTACATGTACGCTGGACGCCATTCTAGAGTGGAATAAAATCTGTAATTGTTCTTGTCAGTCGTATAGTCGGCTATAAAAGGCCCCAACATGAAAAATGTAAAACAATTCAAACGAGAAAAATGACGGCATAATTTGTAATAAAACAATATACGAAAAACAAATATGACAGATACGAACCAACGATAACCACTGAACTACAGGCTCCTATTGCATGTTTTAGCATGATACCTTGATCTTTGTCTGTGTGTACCTTTGGGAGGCAGATGCGATAATAACCTGTCTGTTAAAATGGAATTAACTCAGTCTTTTATTCTGTCTACGTAATGTATAAAATATTCTAGATTCCGCTGACGCATGTTTACGCTCATGGTCTTAAAGGGTGATTGGTATTTCTCGCAACTACATGTAGTTGAAGAGGCATTGGCTATTGCAGTAAATTGTTTTGCACCTTCGAAGTCATCTTTATACATATTTACTGAGAAGTATGTCATAGTTGACCAGTACTGTTACATCTTTACTAGTATTTACTCCAGGTTTAATATCGCTCTCAAAAGTTTGAAGGAGTTTGACAGTAACTACTGCTACCGTTGGAACATGATTATCTGAACAACCCAAATTGTTGAAAGAGCTGTAGAAAAGTATTCTTCTTTTTTACAACTCCCGTCCAGCTGAAAATATTGTCCTCTATTTAGTTATGCTGAATGTATAAATACACAGCCACTTCTCGTCGAAATAGGGGCTGCTTCATGTAGAGAAAATGCCGTGTTCTCTGTACCTTACAGATCCAGGTTATATCCGTAGGTGTTTATTGAAATCAAAATATCTGCACTCTATCAAACATGCCGTCAGTCTGTAGTCGAAGTCGAAATTACCGCTAATCATCTCGGTTGGTCACTTTGCGGAACATACCTATTACATTAATTGTTTACTGGCTCCCTAAATATATAGTTTACATAAAATGTTTGCCACTGGAAGTTGAGCAAACAACAATCAATCAATTAAAAATGAGCCAAATCCATACGGTATGGTAAGGTGTAAAATACTACTGAACAGCAAAAAGGAAACAAATCAGATGGAACAACTTACGACATGAAGTAAGTATCATTTAACGAAACTTTTTTTGGGTCACGACAACCACTAGACAACATGATCCTTTCTTGGGACAGGCACATATGTTAAGAATGTGGCAGGTTCAAATATGTTTTTGATCACGCAACCCACCATTAAAAACCTACAATACATAACAAAACACGTCGGAAAGACAAAACCTACAATACATAACAAAACACGTCGGAAAGACAAAACCTACAATACATAACAAAACACGTCGGAAAGACAAAACGTACAATACATAACAAAACACGTCGGAAAGACAACACCAACAGTCTACAAAACACTTTTGACTAGAGACTGAGCAACACGAACCACAACGAAAACAGGAGGTACAAATCTATTAAATACAACTTAACTCATTAGACTTGCACTAATCACAAACAAACAAAAATATAACAAAATCAACAGGGATTTCTGTTTCAGTTTTCAAACGCTAATTAAATGTACCGATCCTAAGCCAAATGATAAAAGCAAATTCTCTTTATTAATTTAAAGAGTACAATTTAACAGGTTTACATGTATACATGTATATTGACTTGTTTGTATTTAATTTTGTCGTCCAACCGTTCAATATGTCCTTATTTTCCAAAGGCAGTTCAAATTACCCGACCTTCATCCTAGTCAATCCATTTTGCAAAGCTACTCTTTGTATTTATTTTTAGTTTTCTTACTGAATTTGCATGAAATATTTATAGCTACTTGACGTTTAGCGAACAACATCTCACTTATCGTATTTTGTTTTCAATTTCAGTTCACAGTGTCCAAATGAACACAGCCTCGTTTTTGCAGAAATTAATCTTCAAATTTACACAACAAACAAATTTTATTCAAAACTACTTTCGTTTCACATTTCAGAGTTGAATATTTGCACCAGATAAATTTGCATTTTTAAACAGAACATCAGAAGAGGGAGTATACTTCCGATTTCCTCTAGACTATGTATAGGCATATCTTGTATAGCTCGTTCTGTCAGAATGGCCCTTTCCTTTACTCCATAGGACATGATGAATCGGTAAGCCGCAATTATACATCTAGATATTATATTTATTGAAGCTAAACGTTTGCTATTTAATTGCATATAATATAAATATCTTCAAATGATTTCAATTGCATATTCAATATGGGATATATAAATAATAGTTTGTTTAAAAATTGCACATGGATAATTTTGTTTTACTAAGACACTCATCCTTTGAAGTCATTTCCTACATTTCAGTATTCAATGTTCATTATTTCAACGACAAAATAAACAGTTATGTTTCTTTGTATGTTTACTTCTGTATTATGTTAACATATTTTATCCGTGCAAAATGGGGAAACAAGCAACAATTATTTTATGTTTTCATACTGAAAAGTCGTGATGTCCGGCTAGAATCAAACTCACAACCACTCATGTTATCCATAATTGAAAAACTTAATCAAATATACCATGCTGGCTTATATTTGTAACCGACCCCGTGAGTATATCTCTTCATTATGTACTAACTCTACAATGAATAATATAGATTATAGTATATATATTGTACATTCAGAACTGTTTAACAAAATTGATGTTATTCGATATCTCGATATCATACGTGTAGTATTTTATTTAAAATTGATTACTCAATGAAAAAAAAAGTACATTGATTTGTTTAATGTTTTCTTGGTATATTTGCATAGAATAATTATGAATAAATTGAAAATTTTGTTTCCCCAAGAGCAAACCCATGCCCTTTCCCCCAAAAAGTGAATGGTCGGTACCGAAGTTTAAAAGAAAAACAAAAGGAGCATTTAAGTCTGGCTTCAAACTACAAATTAACAAACCCGCAAATACCAGATGTAATGATTGAACAAAACTAGTTTAATTACACTTTTGATTAATATGTCTTCAAGCCCAAATCTATCCTCGGAATATGTAAATAAATCAATTCCGGATCACCATCTGAGGGATTCGTCCCTATGCAAGGGGCGTCCGTTTCGTTTTGTAGAACGTATAAATACGCAGTTAAGTCCGTTCGGTATTAGGACGCTTTACTCAATGTCTCATTTCTTCTGTAAAAGTTTTTTTTTATTTGAAATGCACATGTATGTCTTAGTGTGGTTTATCAAGGTTTATTCGATCACATCAATTGCTTGAATTTCTTTACAGTGGGCTTATATTACACGGACGAAAATCACTTTGGTATTTATACATAATAAAACGCACTTGCTTAATAAAACGATGAGCTTATATTACAAGGAAGATATTAAAAGTTATTCACGTTGTAATTCGTTTTATGCGAAAGTTTTCTTGTAGACTAAAATCTAAAATGTTACTGTTTCACTTTGATGGTGATAGTAAAAACTGAGGTCTGACCCACCATTAAATATCTGTATGACTCTCTCTATTCAATACATCTGCTACCACTATGTATATATAAAATGTCTGCATGTATAATGAACTGCATTTAACCTATAGGTAATTAAGAATAATGAATTCAGAGACTTACCTTTTGAGTTTGAAAAATATATTGAAAATTAATAACAACCCTGCAAGCGATAATAATGCCGATAAAGCAATAAATCCAAAAACAAGACCACTTCTAACTTTCTTCTTTTCTTTATTCACTGAAAAATCACGTTTTTGAAAAATTATATAATTTGTATGTATTTCTATTACTACTTGTTTTAGTAACTTTAAAGACTTTGTTACACTTGAATTTTTGGTATAATGTAATTGAAAGTATCATGAAAGAGACTGATAAGTCAAATTATTCCACAAGCAACGATTTTTTCGTGGTACCGTGATTGCTTAAAATACCGGAAATATATCCCTGCAACTACCTAGGAATTTAATGTAGATGAAATAAAGTGCATCAAGTATATTTTGACCGTCAAGTACAAATTGATTGGTCAACGGAAATATTTTTCCTAAAAACCTACGGCTTTTCTGCGTTTTTGCTCATACAAGTTAAATATTTTTTTGCTTTTCTCGTTATTTATCCTTAGGAAATCCCTTTGGTTGTCCGTAACTATTGTATATATGTCTTACCGTTTTTTATTTATTTATATCTTTCAAGAGATGTGAGGGCACAAGTTTTTACTTTACACGTTAAATTTTTGAATTTGCATGTTATATGCATACTATAAGTAAAAGGTTTACATTTTTGTTGTAAAGAATTATTGTATAAAGAAATAGAAGATACCAGGGGCCATAAAAAACGCTTTGACCAAAATTAAAAAAAAAAACGACAAAAAGTCAAACAACTGTTACAGTGAAAAACACTACACAGAAAAGTAAACACGAACCCTTCCTAAAACAAGGGGTTACTTCAAGCCTCCCTGAAGGATAGGCAGTTCTTGCACTACTAGTGGCACCCGTCGTGTTACCTATTCCAAGTAAAAATTCGACGAATAGTCGCTATCGGTAGAAAAGAGGATGGAATTGAGGCTTGGACAAGTGGAACATCCTTCGAAATCTATGAAACAAATATTCCATAACGGTCTACAAAATGAATAATGTGAGGTGAACATTTTTGTCCAATATCTTAAAATTACCTACAGGTTCGTGTCTTCATTTTTCATGTTTAACCCTAGACCTGAGGAAACATTGTTTTAAATGGTGTTCGCGTAATCTTAAATAGATATAGGAAGATGTGGTATGAGTGCCAATGAGACAACTCTCCATCCAAGTTACAATTTATAAAAGTAAACCATTATAGGTCAAGGTACGGCCTTCAACTTAAAGACTGTTTGATGTGAAAAAAAAACAGACAGACCATTAGAAATAAAAGTTTCCTCTTATCACAGGGCATGATTATAGCAAGATTTTTCTAAACGTCCGTCGCTGATTTTTTTTATAAAAAAATATTTATCTCATAAAAATGTTGACTTGACTTTCTTTTTTATAATGTTTAAGTTTGACATTCTACAGTCCACATACAAAAACAATGATTTGGAACTTTGAATTACCCTTTTGGAGATACACATTTTATTTCTCATGCGTAAGGCTATAGTTAATGTCGATATCCTATGACAATCGCGATTACAACAGCCAATAGCAAACTTCAAAGCTTTATGACAAAAAGATGATATTAGCTTCCCAATTGTGAACTTTCAATTTCTATATGGAGTATATAACTCCCAGTTGATACGATATTCCAGGGCTTGCGTTTTCTATCATGATTTCAAAGATAGAGGATTGCTGCTCACGACGAAGCTATTAAACCAAGAGTTTCCAAGTGGTGAAGTTGAAGTCATCCTTTCGAGAATTTTACGGATGCCATCACGAGTTGATTGACGGCCATGGAATATCTGTTTCACAAATGACGACGGACGTCTTCTTTTTCTCAGAATGTGACCTACCGAATTATTCCCAGTTTTTACTTACATGAGCAACACAACGGGTGCCAAATATTGAGCAGGAGATCTGCTTACCCTTCCGGAACACCTGACATCACCCCGGTTTTTGGTGGGGTTCATGTTGCTCAGTAATTAGTTTTCTATGTTGTGTTTTGTGTGCTGCTGTTTTAACTCTTTTTTTGCAATGGCGTTGTCTGTTTATTTTCGACTTATGAGTTTGAATGTCCCTTCGCTATCTTTCGCCTCTCTTTCAGTACGCGATTCCATGTCATCCTCTTAGCGGTTTTGAACATCATTCTTTTTTTTGGTGGACTAAAAAAACTAAACTAAGAAAAAACGAGTACAAATGTAGATATTTATTGCTTTGGTCTGATAATCAAGACAATAAAAATAAGGACGCCTACAAGGCAACAGTATGGAAGCGTATTAGCGCCACACACACTTTTTTTTATATTTGTTCCTATGCGTTATTATAACGCAAACATTTGCTTTATCTTATTTCTTATTTAAGTTTCAAGGGAAACAGCTGTGAGAAATAGAGGAGGGCTTGATTTTTTTATCAAAGAATCTTAAATTTTATCATATTCCGCGATTTCAACAAACGATTTCTTAAATCAAAATTCAAACTTTTTTTCATTCTATAAATAATTCATTTTAAAGCCGAAAGATCATTTTGTCTATTTGACTTTTCACAATGGTATATATTTTTTTTTAGGTCCTTCTCTACTTTGTCACTTTCCGTTTATCAAAATTTTCAAACTCTTTCTCTTCTCCACTTTGCCACTTTCCATTTTATAAAAATTTCCAAATTCTTGCTCTTCTCCACTTTGCCACTTTCCGTATATTAATTTTTTTCAAAATCTTGCTCTCCTCTACACTGCCACTTTTCGTGTATCAAAATTTTCAAAATCTTGCTCTACCCCACTCTTCTTTACACCACAATCTTTGCCTTTTAATTGAAATTTTCCCATACCATATCTATTTTCGTGTTAAATGTTATATAATTTCCTGATACAAAAATCGTTCTTCATTTGGGTATAATTGCGATACATGTATTTCCTTATTCCTATGTATATTTACGATTATGATTTGGACTTTTGTTCATTACCATTCTTAACCGCAAAATCACAACCAAATTGTACAGGTAGAAGGACATGTAAATGCTGATATTTTTATTATTAAACTGCTTTCACATTATTTAATAAATGTAAAATGTTAATTTGATATAGTTTTTTACTATGAAATAATACAAAACTTAATGAATAATTAAAGTCAAAATGTGTGCGTTATAACGCAAACAGAGGAATGAAATTTAAAAAAAAGTATGTGTGGTGCTATTACGCTTCCGTACAAAAGACGAGACTTTAAGGATACTAAGTTTTGTCAATAATTCTAGTTACCCTCATTTTACTCAATTTGTATCCCAAATAATCAGAATATAGGACATATCACAGCAGCTGATAATATCCTATACAGTTGCATTGTCAATAACTTATATTGACTTGTTTGTTTTTAATTTTGTGGTACGATCAGTAAAAAGAATTCGGTGTTTACTGAAAATACAAATATTAGTTTCTGTTTATGACTTTTTGTTTTTGTCATCTTCAATGTTTTACCGTTTTAACTTTCCAAACTTTATGATTTCATCGCTCCTAGAGAAGGTAACACACGTGTTGTGAGCCAGTACTGCACACACATAATCCGGGTTTTTTTTACACATTGGTCGTGAATATTCATAATTGAGTAATAGGGTTCAAAGATATCCATTAGAGACAATGTTTCTTATCTACACGAACAGAGGGTTGCAACTGACAAAGAAACTACTGAACAATTGTCTCGCTAAGGTAAGATAAAAATATTTCGAAAATAAATAGCAGAATACACACTATTTGTTCCGTTTCTATAGTTCCAACATATGTGTTGAGTGGTCCGTTAGTAATCTGTTTTAAGGTTAATTTTCTCCTCACGTTCAATGAAATATGTCCTTATTTTCCAGGAGCAGTTAAAATTACCCGTCCTTCATCCTAGTCGATCCATCTTGCAAAACCTACTCTTTATATTTATTTTTCAATTTGTTTTCGAACTGAATTTGCATGAAAGATTAGCCACTTGACCTTTAGCATACAACATATCACTGATTATACAATATTTTGTCTGTTTCAGCTCACAGCATCCAAATGAACACAACCTCGTTTTTACAGAAATTAAGCTCCCAATTTACACAACAAAGGCGTATATTTAAAAACATTTGATGCAAAACTACAACTCCTTTTTTTGTTGAAATTCAATATTTGAACCAGGAAAATTTGCATTTAGAAATAGAACAGCAGAAGAGGGAGAAAACTTTCGATTTCCTCTAGACTATGTATATGCATATCTGGCATTGCTCGCCCTGTCAAAATGACCTCTTCCTTAACCCTATAGGACATGATGAATCGGTAAGCCGCAATTATACATATAAATATTATATTTATCGACGCTAAACGTTTGCTATTTAATTGCATATAATTTAAATATCTTCAAATATTTTAATTGCATATTAAATACGGAGTATGTAAATAGCAGTTTGTTCAAAAATTGCACGTGGATAATTTTGTTTTACTAAAACACTCATCCTTTGAAGCCAATTTCTATATTTCAGTTCTCAATGTTCATTGTTTCAACGACAAAATTAACAGTTGTGTCTCTTTGTATGTTTACTTCTGTATTTGTATTATGTTATCATATTTATCCGTGCAAAATGGGGAAACAAGTAAACAATTATTTTATGTTTTCATACTGAAAAGTCGTGATGTCCGGCTAGAATCAAACTCACAGCCACACATGTCATCCATAATTGAAAAACGTACTCAATAAAGATATCATGCAGGCTTATATATGTAACCGACCTCGTGAGTATATCTCTTCATATGTACTAACTCTACAATGAATAATATAGATTTTAGTATATATATATTGTACTTTCAGAACTGTTAAACAAAATTGATGTTATTCGATATCATACGTGTATTGTTTTACATAAAATTGATAACTCAATCAAGTACATTGATTTGCTTATGTTTTCTAGGTATATTTGTACAGAATAATTATGAATAAGTTGTAAAAAGATGTTTTACCAAGGACAAACCCATGCCCCTCCCCCCAAAAAATAAAAGTTCGGTACCGAAGCTTAAAAGAAAAATAACTTGAAAAGGAACAGTTAAATCGTGCTTCAAACTACAAATAATCAAACCCCCAAATACCAGATGTAATGATTGAACGAGAACAGTTTAATCATACTTTTGATTAACATGTTTTCAAGCCCCAATGTAACCGCGGAATATTATTAAAACAATCCCGGTTTCACGGTCTTAGGGTTTCTTCACCTTCGCAAAGACGTCTGTTTGGTTGTGCAGAATGTATAAATTCGCTGATGTTATACTCAATGTCTTATGCTTGTACAATTTTTTTTTGTAATGAAATTCACAGGTATATAAAAATAAGAAGATGTGGTATGATTGCCAATGAGACAATTCTCCACCAGAGACCAACTGACATAGAAGTTAACGACTATAAGTCACCGTACGTCCTCCAACAATGAGCAAAACTCATACCGCATAGTAAGCTATAAAAGGTCACGAAATGACAAATGTAAAACAATTCTAATTCTGAATCAATGTCTAAATGTGTTTTATCAAGGTTTACTCGATACTGTTAATGAATTGCATTTCCTCCATGGGTAACAAAGTATAATGAATTCACAGACTTACCTTTTGACTTTGAAAAATGTATTGAAAATTAATAACAACCCTGCAAGCAATAATAATGCTGTTAAAGCAACAAATCCCGAAACAAGACCAGTTCTAACTCCCCTCTTTTCTTTATTCACTGAAAAATTACGTTTTTTGATTAATTATATATATTTTATATATTTATATTACTATTGAAAACTAGTGACATTTGAATTATGGTGTAATATAACTGAAAAGAAAAACAATTTATGTTTTTCTTTGATTATCGATGTTAGCAGATATCCATAGTTTGTTTCAGTTTTATATTTGAATGTAATATGAAAGAGACTGATAAGTAAAATTATCCCACATGGTTTTGCAGTACCGTAATTGCATGAAATACCGGAGATAGTATTTAGAGAGAACTCATCCTGTCACAACCTTCCTTTCGGTCATAAAATAAATCCTTGAAATAATACACACAGAACGAAATCTACTTATATAATTGTTGGTGTATATCCGTCCAGATCAAACAAACTATTATAAAACGATTATTTGTTTATTCTAAAGCATTCAGTCATAACTTTTTTTTGGAGGGGGAGGGGGGTTACGGTCATTTCTAGTGTTACTGTACTTTGGTATAATAACAGGACTTAAATCGGTTAAGTGCAAACAGAGGGCATAAGGTTTTACTTTACAAGTTTGTATGTTATATGCAAACTATTAGTAATAGGTTCATATCTGTCATATTTGTTTTCGTAAATTGGTTTGTTATGAATTAGGCCGTTAGTTTTTTCAATTGAATTGTTTCATATTTTTCATGTCGGGGCCTTTTATAGCCGGCTATACGGTATAGGTTTTTCTCATTATCGTAGGCTGTACGGTTGCCTATAATTGCTTACATTCACTTCATTTGAACATTGGTGGATAGTTGTCTCATTGGCAATCATACCACATCTTTTTTTTCATATTACTATATGTGTTGTAAAGAATTATTGTATAAAGAGATATACTATACCAGGGGCCATAAAAACCGTAATTCCAATAAAAGAGACAACACTAAGGCCAAAATAAAAAAAAAACTACGAAAGACAAACACATATTACAATCAAAAACACTATACATAAAATTAAACACGATCCCTTCCTAAAATAAGGGGTTACCTCAAGCATCCCGGAAGGATAAGCTGTTCTTGCACTACTAGTGTCACCCGGTGTGTTACTTATTGCAAGTAAAAATTCGATGAATAATTGCTTTCGATAGGTAAGAGGATGGAAGTGTGGTTTGGACAAGTGGAACATATCTGTGGTAATCTATGATACAAATATTCCATAATGGTCTACCAAATGAAAAATGTCGGTTTACATTTTCGTCCCCTATTTTAAAAGTACCTTAAATTTCGTGTCTTCATTTTTCATTGAGCGATAAATGTTTAACCCTAGACCTGATGAAACATCATTTTAAATGGTGTTCGCGTAATCTTTAAGAATGTTTTGTGTGAAAAAAAACAGTCAGACCAACAGAAATAAAGGTTTCTTCTTATCACAGGGCATACTTATAGCAAGATTTTTCTAAACATCTGTCGTTGAATTTTTTAATAAAAAATATTATTATAACGTGTAAAAATGTTGACGTGAAAATAATGTTTAAGTTTGACATTTTACAGTCCATATACAAAAACAATGATTTGGAATGTTTTTATTTAACATTAGACCACCCTCTTTGGAGATGCACATTTTGTTTCTCATGCGTAAGGCCATTATTGTCGATATCCAATGACAATCACGATTACCCAAACCAATAGAAAACGTTAGTACGCTATTTAAGCTGTTATGAACATCATTCTTTTTTGGTAGACATAAAAAAAAACTAGACAAAGAAAAACGAGTACAAAATGTATATATGATCTATAGCTTTGGTCTGATACAAATGTAATAAGACCATAAAGATAAGGACGCATACAAGGCAAAAGATGTAACTTTAAGGATTTTAACTTGAACATGGAATATGACGATGCAAAACTTCGTGGGGGATTTTTGTTGTTAATTTTTTCAATAATTCATTGTGAATGACCTTCATTTTACTTAATTTGTATCCCAAATAATCAGAAGATAGGATATGTTACAACAGCTGATAAAATCCTATAGAGATGCATTGCCAAGAACTTCAACAATATAGGTTTATTCATTTATTTATCGCACGGTGGTGCTTACTTGCAAAAAATATTTCTGGATTTATCATTTCACATCTGTCACCAATATATTTAAAAGTGCATCTGAAATAAAAACAAGGAACATTCATATGCATGGAGGCAATGTTTTACAAGATAAATTTCTAATATACATGTTCATTTTTGCAGTCAGATTGATTGATTAAATTACTTGATTGTTGGTTGCTTCACGTCCAGTTGCAAATATTTCAGGCATGTTCAGAACGGGAGTCAGTTTGAAGATATACAATGAACAACACGGTAGAAATTACAATACCTTTACTACCCGCACTGTTAATTGATCATGCAGTAAATGTTCATGAACATTTGACATTATATGAATATTTGTCACTTTGCCTAAATTGTACGATTATGTAAAAGCAATGCGTTGTTTCAGAATTAATTTTTCTCTAGAAACATACGGCCGAAGCAAAATTTGTGACAAATGGGACGACTTTTCCTATTTCTATTGTTCATTTTCCATTATGACTATCAATCAATGTTCTACTGACTCTTTTTAATGGAGTGCACTTTTATCAATTTGTATGAATCAAATTTGCTGTTAGTATAAAATTTTTAAATCATTTGAAATGAAGGAATGCATTTCCCTCATGCAAAGCTCTGATTCCTTATTCGGGTTTGGCTTTACTTTGGTCCTTTTTTGTTTTACATGTATCAGCTTCTCAACGTTTGTATTAAGTTTTGGACTTTCAAATGTTTTTGCCCCGAGTTGCCCCGAACATCACCGAAGAGATTAATTGTCGAAGTGCGCATTTGGTGCAGTAAAATTGGTAATGTTATTGATGGATAATTATGCTAATAAATGTTTGCAGCGACATCGCCTATATCAATAAACACCTACGTGTTATATTTAATTGCTACAACGATTATTATAACACAGATACAGATAGCATGATTTTGTCAAGGTCAAACATAACAATTTATTGGAAATTGTTTTAAGTATTCACCTTTATACGGGTTATCTATATTAATCACAAAATATAGAAGTCCTTTTCAACTTAGCCGACTTATAATCGTTACAGTTATAATTTCGGCTTTAACTCGTCATCTTTTATTCTTAGATCAATATCGGTTCTCTTATTTATTTTTTACAGTTTTAATTAAATACCGCTGCAGTATGACATATGATTGGAATGATACATGAAGAGGACATCATGCATTGTCAAAATGTAAAAACATTACAACAGATCGCATCAACACAGTTATCTTCACAAAACAAAAGTCAAGCAAATGCATACAAACAAAGACAAACAACAAAAAACAGCGAACAGGACATGGTCCAGGCAAGACATTTGTTGGGATTTAACCAGTTTTACGTGCACACAAACTCCCCTTGTCTTTCTATACCATATGTCGTAAGAGTAAAACGCTAAAGAAATAAATCCTAAGATCTAGTTTCAAACGGGATGACCACTTGAACATGAGTTGGATGATTATTGTTATGCCCCACCTACGATAGTAGTAGGGACATTATGCTTTCTGCTCTGTGCGTCCGTTCGTTCGTCCGTCCGTCCGTCTGTCCCGCTTCAGGTTAAAGTTTTTGGTCAAGGTAGTTTTTGATGAAGTTGAAGTCCAATCAACTTGAAACTTAATACACATGTTCCCTATGATATGATCTTTCTTATTTCAATTCCAAATTAGAGTTTTGACCCCAATTTCACGGTTCACTGAACATAGAAAATGATAGTGCGAGTGGGGCATCCGTGTACTCTGGACACATTCTTGTTTTACTGATTTTTAGGATTCTGAAGGAGCGAGCAACTTCTTATTTAACTTCAAAGTATCAAACAATACGTAGACAACCAGGTTATGTGCCTTATATATTATTTTATTTGTTTACTTTGTATAATTTTTTTTTCGGGAAACATTAATCGACCCGGCGAGTATATATATATATAATTATGTCTTTATTCTGATAAACCTTTGTATACAGAAGTTACACGTAATAAATAGCACACTATATACAAATATAAATTGAATTCAGCCAGGAGATCACACACATGAATTAAAATGCCTTATACATTTTTGTAAATATACATAGCTTTTTTAAATATGATTTTTGTGTCATATTCATAACTTCTATAAATTTAATCATATTTGGATAATCAATATACTTTTTTCTTTCTATAGCTATACATTTACACTTCATTACATAACGAGTTTCATCTTTGAGATCTTTTAAATCACATTGTTCGCATATTCTTTAATCTCTCTAATTTTTTTTTCTATCTACCACTTTCTATTGGTAATTTATGGTTAATCAGTCTAAATTGACAGAGGGTGTAAATATCATGGGTTTCCAAAATCATGAAAATATCTCAATACTTCTCGAATCAAAAAAGTTCCTTAAAAAAGCGATAATTTAATAATTTTGAGTTCGTTTAATTAAGGGCATACGATACAGTAGCAGGGGCAGATAATAACGTTTTCAAAACGTTTCGTGTTGTTTTCGCGACGTTGTTAATCAGAACGTTGTAATTTCGCGATGTTTCTAATAAGAACGATTACATTTCGCGACGTCGCTTTAGATGTAGTCACATTCGCGGAAATCCACTGACGTCATAATCCCGATTGCGCGAATTTGAAAAAAGTACCTGCAATGAAAATCGGCCAAATCACGAGAATTGTTATATTTATTCATTAATAAGGAAGTCAACAATATTTACTTCGAATGGGAAAAAAATCAAATCCACATTCTTAATTTTCTATGTCTGTTATTTCATATAGGAAATGAAAAACATAAGACTATCAACAAAATAACAAAAAAACGTAATAAATAATGACAGCGCATCTTACTGTTCCTGACTTTGAAAGTTTAACGGCATTTTTAGAATTTAACCCGTGGAATATATAAGTGTATGAAGAAGAATTGTCAGTTAAAATTACTCAGTTATAAGCCCCGTATTATAGACCAAAAACAAAAACGCACCCGTTGATGTGTTAAGCATATCCTCTTTGTACATATTGAGAGAGAAAAATCGGCACACAGGAATTAGATATTTGACAGACCAGAGTTGCAACTCATTGATGTTAAGTTACTGACCAAATACGAAGTCTTTTTGTAAAGTAGTTTCTCAGATAAGAAACAAAATATTTGTTGGACCGGACAAACAATGTGGTTGCACTCACTCCTAGATTGAAGGTATAATACAGACAAGTAATTCAATGATTATATGTACCGTAATAAAAAAAAATACCCTGAAGACAAGCTTAGGTAATTTATCTATTGATACAGAATCATTAAATTTCATGCTCTAATGTCGACTGCTGTATGAAATGTTATACTACACTGTAATTGACTAAGCTGACCTGATTTAATGTGGGTATGATTTTGTGTTCATGTAATGCCTATAGAGTGGGTCGTTAGTTTTCTAGTTTGAATTATTTCACATTTTCATGTCGGGGCTTTTTAAAGCTGACTATACGGTGTGGCTTTTTCTTTTTCTTTTTTTGTTTGTTTTGTAGGCCGTAGGGTGACCTTTAATAGCGTTTATCTTCGTTATTTGAACTATGGTTGATAGTTTGCAATCATACCAAATGTCCTTATTTTTATATCACCCCCCTTACTTTATAATTGTTGCACATTTTGTCATGTCGGGACCTTTTGAATAATTAAAACTATGTTCAAGCTGTGTTGTCTACATGAATGGTATGACTAATGTCGGACAGAGATGCAAATTAATATTTTTATTATATATATCTGTTTTGTTTCCGAACATTTCTTTTCTAAAAGTAATTTACTAGAATACTTTTTCTATCCGAGTTTCGAAACAATTCATAAAGGTTTGGCAAATATGATGCTATTTTACGAGGAGCCAGCTTTATTAATTTTCATGATTAATATCATTGGTTTAAAAAAAAACACCTTGGCTCTACCACTGAAATTGACAACGTAGTATAGTGAACGGCGGGAAAGATTTCACGACGTTGTTGCGAATAAAACTTATCCCAACGTAGTTTGGCGCCTTATTGGCAAACGTCCCGTTTGCCAATAAAAATTAAGGTTTATTGCTTTTATTGAAAAAACAAGCACATGGACCCCCAGTTTTTTCTCTTGCAATCGATCAAGTTCTGTTTCAAGAACGCTCCGCCAAAATTTTAAGAAAAAATCAACGATAGAATTTTTTCTGCACTTCTGTGTAGACGCAAAAATATTTTCAACTTCTTTATTTCACTTGTATTAAAAGAATTTAGGATATAATTATCTATTTCAACCGTTAACTTGTTACAGCATGCTGATGCCATGGATCAAGGGAACATTTTACAAAAAACCCGGTTAAATTATGACTGTTCGTTCAAAAGTATTGGTACTTTCTTTAAAATTCCTTATTTATGAAATTTCAGGGTTTTTCCTTCAAATATGCAAATTTCGAACCAAATTATCTCAAAAAGTAAGCCATGAAGGTATATTTTTCTTTGCATATTTCAAAAGTACACATCGAAATTGACCTTCTACCAAAATTTCAAGAAAAAATCAACGAGGGATCTCTACTGTATCGTATGCCCTTAAATATCTGAATACCATGTTTGTTAAAACTGATCTTGGAGATATGTTCTAACAGCAGTCTTTAACCAAATTTTATTAATACAAGTTTGAATTAACCATACATAAGATAAACCAGTTTCATAAGGAATAAATTCTACACATTTCATCCAATTAAACTAAACAATTATGTGTATGTGATTGCTGTTAATTTACTGGGTTTGCTAAAAATCAAGTTTGCCCAGTAAGAAATCATGCGAACTTTGATATCTAAGGTAATAGGATAACGTCCTAATTCTCCATATATAACACAATTCGGGGTGGAGGATTTTAGACGGAGAAGAAGTTTACAAAATTAATTAACAAATTAATAACAAGTAAATGGTTACACCAAAACAACAACATGACTATAAACAAAACAACGTTACAGTGATGTTGATTAATTATACTCACGCGCATCGTATTATTCTAAATCCCACATCTGTAGCAAGGCACGATCCTTCATTCAAGCAAGCGACTTTCTCCGTTTCATTTTTTGTACAACCTAATCTGTGATTGTCTGGAAGTGTTGTATATTCTTTTATTTGGCCGGTAGTTTTGTCCGGAATTGTTGTATATTCTTTTATTTGGCCGGTAGTTTTGTCCGGAATTGTTGTATATTCTTTTCTTTTGTCGGTAGTTTTGAAAGTAGTATGTTTGTTGTCGTTATTACGGCCCTCTTGAAAGTATGAAAAAAATCAAGAAAAAAATAACATAAGAAATAAAAACTTATTCTTGTTGAAGTATGATTCCGCCGGGAAGAATCCAATTAAAATTCGTATTTCGAAGCCAGCTTTTTACGGTTACATTATTTGTGAAGCAAACATTTTCTTTCTTTCTGGCTTATTGAATATAAAGACTAGAGTTATACGGATGATGTTCGACCATCAAATATATAAACTATATTATGTATAATAATAAATATTATTTAAAGAAGATAACCTTAATTGTCACAACTAATCTTCCTACGAGTCATCAAAAATACGTACACATTCACAAAATACTTTAAATGTCATATCTACATACGAATTGCATCTAGTATTTTGGTAGATAGATTGCATCAATTTGCTAATTCATAGCTTGAAACAAGAATAAAATGTTTCTTTTATTCTTTCAGCATTGGAAATCTGTACAGATTTATACTTGATATTGCACAAGATTTGTAAACTGTTTATGACGTAACTGAACGAAATCTTTGAAGTACAGACAACGATATTAAAGTATACATGTAGAATGGCATGATTTCTTATCAGCAGGTTACGTACTTAAGTACGTGAAGGTTTCTTGCTACGGTAATATTTATGGTTTGTTTGTACTTTTGGTTTATATATATATATATATTATATAGATATAAGAAGATGTGGTATAAGTGCCAATGAGACAACGCTTCCTCCTAGTCATAATTTGTAAAAGTAAACCATTATAGGTCAAAGTACAGCCTTCAACACGGAGCCTTGGCTCACACCGAACAGCAAGCTATAAAGAGCCTCAAAAATGACTAGTGTAAAACCATTCAAACAGGAAAACCAACGGTCTAATCTATATATCAAACGAGAAACGAGAAACACTTAAGAACCACACCAACAAACGACAACCACTGAACATCAGGTTCCTGACTTAGGACAGGTGCAAACAAACGCAGCGGGTTTAAACGTTTTAATAGGCGCCAACCTTCACCCTACCTGAAACAATAGTGTAACATCACAACATAAAAAGACACACTATAAAATATCAATTGAAATGGCTTAACTCAATCAAAAGACATATTAACAAATCAAGTGAACATACACTGAACGAATAAATTTGATCTATGACACAATGTAAAAACAAAATTAATAAAACAAGGGGGTTATATGTAAACCAATATCAGAAAGACAACCATAACCTTGGACACAATGCCGCCAAATAAAATAACATACACAGGTAAATAAAAATAATGTTGTTGTAAGGTATACATGGAGTACGGAAATAATTTTTACAAAATTAATAATTTTGTTGTTCCTATTTCGAGAACAAAAGTGAAAATTTATTGTCATACTAAACACTTATCAAAGGTGGTATATATTACAAATAGTGAGACGAGATATAACACTAAATAAGTAAACATAAAATAACAAAAATACTTTACAAATTGTATCAACAGGTCAAATTAACACGAAAGTATGATTTGAGAATCGCAGTTACTGAAAGCTAGTTAATTAAAAAGCCAAAAACAATTAATAATAAAAAATCATGCACAGAGACTAAAATCAACTAAAACATATCCCAGAGATTTAAGAGATAACTGTATGGTATTTGAAGCTTTGTGGACGTCCATCGTTAGTTTTACTGTCGCAGATTGAGTTTGCCTGGCGACGCGTAACGGAGAGACAGAGGTAAACGGGTATTTGCGACAGTAATACTACCAATGGACGTCCGCAAAGCTTCAAATACAATATAGTTATCTCTATTCTAATGCAAAATAAATACATCATTCAATTTTAATCATTATTTCAGTGTAGAATTTTTATTTAATTAAACGAAAATTCAGCGAAATGATGTTATCTTCTTTAGCCCCTAAACCAGCTGACGTCATAGGTATGCTTCCGGCGTCAAACGTCAACACCGGGCGTTTTCTGGCTTTTTGTTCGCCTCAGAATGTAATAAAATTTGATAAAAAGATTTCTAGGCGCAAAATGTGAGTTTTTTTGCTTTTTATTGGAGAAATTACATGTCAATACATCCCGGAATTCAAAATGTCGGCTTCCTTAGTTACAGACAGGGAGACAGAGAATTTTACGCTTACTGTCATCCAATCAGAACCATTGATACAAAATAATTGCATTAGAATTAGTGTTTTAACGTCATGGACAGTCAAAGAAGGCATGACTTGTGCAATGCCAAAATAAAAGTATCGACAGGCAGAAGGATAGTTAGAAGTTAACCTGTTAATAAATATGTATAATGTTATATATAGATACAGTAATCTCTATATAGAAAATGAACGTGGATGTGTATTTATACATCCCAAAAACCGTTTAAAAAGAATACAAATTTAGTTATGTTTTAATATGCTGATGACAAAATCGATGTTAGTGCCAATGTAAACTATATTCAAAGATCTAATTACAACATTGGTAAGATAGCCTTTACCAATACTGTTTAAAGGTTCGATGAGTTTACACGGATCACATAGTGATTTCCGCGCTTTTAGTACAATATTACCGTAAAATTTAGGATGTGAAATACCGTTTTTAATAAGTTTTCTATTGGTACAGCCAAATTTACTAATCAAATCTTTATATCTATGAAAGAATTTAGTAAAAGTTTTAAGTAATTTATGGTAGCGAAATCCAAGACTTAATAATTTACCAGTGATGCATTGATTACGTTCGTTAAAATCTATGACATCACTACACACACGGGCATAACGAACGAGTTGTGATATATAAACACCGTATGGTGGAGCCAAAGGAACATCGCCGTCTAAAAAAGGAAAATTAACAATAGGGAATGAAAAATCGTCTCTTTTGTCGTAAATTTTAGTATGGAGTTTCCCTTTAAAAATTGAAATGTCTAAATCTAGAAAAGGACAACTATTGCTGTTTATGTTAGATTTATTCAAAGTCAGTTCCTTAAGGTAAATTTCGGTAGTATATTTAGAGAACTCTGGATTATTTAACGAAAACAAATCATCAAGATAACGGTAGGTATTGTTGAATGTAATAAAGAGATTTGGTATGTATGTCAATGAGACAACTTTCCACCTGATACCAAATGACGTAAAAGTTAGCAAATATAGAACACCTTACGGCCTTCAACAACAAGAAAAATCCATATCACATAGCAAGCTATAAAGGCTCCAACATGACAAAATGTAAACCAACTGAAACGAGAAAACCAACTATCTGATTAATGTACATACAACAAACGAAAAAAAATCAAATATGTTATATAGCAACAAACAACAACCGAATAACAGAATCCTGATCGGATTACACATGTTTTGGAACGTCTAACCCTTTTCTAACCTGGGAAAGTGGTGTAACAGCAGAGTATAAGCTCAAAATATAAAAATCATTTGAAAATGGTTGTGTCGGTATTATAGAGGAGACTACTTTTTCTGTACTGAATTTCGTTGTACTTTGTTTCATGTACATTGTTCAACTGATCGAACTTAAAGGATGGAGGATTTTTATCTCGAAAGACTAGTTTAACACTTCCACGTGTTGATGTGTCGGTCCCACTTCATTAGCATCTAGAGGGTTTGTTTTTAAATACATGAATATATAAAAGTTTTCGTCATTTATGGGATTTATTATTGATGATACTAGTAGATCGTTTATGGTTATGATATATATGTAGGGGTCTACTTTGATGAGAGTTGAAGACCTTTATTTTTCTTAGTGTTTGTGTGTCATTTGGATTGCTATCGCAAAGGTGCAGATCTTATATCATGTATCTCCTTTTATTGATATCAATTATTTCGAAATCGACTGATTTTGAGAATTTTTCCTTTGTAATTTTCCTTAAAATATCTTTTCTAAAACGTTGACGTCAGTCGTTTAACTCGTCTTTCTGCATTTGAATTTGTTGCCCAAATGAGATATTTTTAACTTAATAGGCTATATTCCTTCAATATAACAGATTGGCCTACAAACCCAACGGATTTTGTATGTTTTTCCCTACTATACATTACGATAACAAACCTTTGTACATGTATCTTCGCCCATTAAATTTTACATTTATGTACATATTCATGTTTAGGGGGCTGCTAAAGCCCGCCTCCGGGTGCCCATTTTCCAGCTGTGTTGAAGACATATTGGTGGCATTCGGCTGTTTTCTACTCTTTGGTCAGGTTGTTGTCTCTTTGACGCATTCCCCGTTTCCATTCTCAATTTTATACTATCTTTTTTTTTTAAACAGTGACTTCCCATTACATATTACTGTAATAAAATACACTGCGTTCCCTATTCATTTCAATATGTAATCTTTGATATGTATTAAATCTGATAAGAGCCTTTTGAGGTACCTCAAATTGAATTTAATTTCAGTACATGTTAGTGTATCTTCTAGAATGACCAGTTACATGTTCTAAATTTTACTAAGTTGTAACAAGTAAACATTTTTTTTTGTATTTGCATTCTTTTCTTTTCTTTTTCTTTCTTTCTTTGTGTGTGTTTTTTCTAATTGGTTTTTGTTCTATTTAGGCTTTATTTTGTTTTTCTGAATTTGTTCAAGTGTCTAGCATTTTTGACATTGAACGCTCCTGTTGAAGATTAATGTTTGCAAGTAATATTTTCTGTGACTTTTTATTGTCTTTTGTAATAGATTTGTTATATATGGGTAAGTACCTGTACAAATCCAGAGCAACATCCAATATGTGAATATTCGAATGGACGGCATGTTCAAACAATATTTTCTCTGGGAAAATAAAATAATAAAAACCAAAAATAATGAAAAAAGTATGAGAATGTAATTTTTGATAATTTAAAAGTATTTGCAATCTTATTTATTAAAACCGTGCATGATAAGAATATATGATATTAGTATGGAAGATTGCGAAACGTGAACGGATGGTGAACAATAACATGGTATAAGTTTAAATTGCATATCTAAATACAATCTTTGACATCTAAATGTTTTAAACTTCTTTAATATTAAAAATTTTAAAATACTTTGAATTCTTTATTTTATGTAAACAATGTCAACCATGTTTCAAAAAGTGTCCATCGAAGAAAGTTTTTATGTTCCATTATTTAAAGTTTGAAAAACGACTTAATTATTTCTTTCATTTTTTTTCACAGCATTTTAATTAAATAAAAATGTATCCTGGTCACTCTACAATATCCTATATTCCTGCACTATTTGTGATATTGCTGTCTAACAGCCACCCATATGACAGTGTATAACGGCATGATTTCATAGAGTTTGCCTCTAGTTTTTGCAAGCATTTTATAATGCGCTATTATTAATTATTGGCTTAAATGAACAAGAACAGAAATTATTTAATACATAATCCTGAAAAATATGCATTTTTGCATAAACCGTCTTTGTGTTTTGAGAGACAATTAAATGTATTTATTTCATATCAAAATCAATCAAGAACTTATACTACATGTACAATCTTTAGAATTCATAACTTACCAAAAGAATATGTACTCCATTTGGTTTTCTTATCACTTAACGTTGCATAAAGATACATTATTATAATATATAGATAATAGTCTGTATTTCCCATGTCTTGCAATCACACAAGTTCAATCCCGAACATTGGAAATACAATCGACTGTCAAATAATCAGCAGGTAAATATGATCAACGTCACCAATATCTATAGATAATGCATGTACCAAGTTACTAATATGACAGTCGCTTACACTTTCTTTTGTCTTATGGGTCCTTAGATTTACAGGTACAAGATACCGAATTAATTTTGGTAAAGAGGAGAATTGAAAATTCGAAATCCTGTGACGAAAAAGACAAATCAAAGGGTACGGATAAACAAGACTAGAGGCTATGTGTATGTTGTTGACTATTATTTCTCCTGCATTTCGAAATGAACATGCCCTTACTACTGTCAAAGAATTTATCGTTATTTTTGTTATAATGCATACGAAAGCAATAGAATATTTTTGGAGTGAACAAATTCTTTGGATGATTTAGATAAAGTCAAGTCTATTAACTCGGTTGATTCGTATGAAGAGGGAGCATTTACCAAATAAACTTTCTGAAAAAGAAATAAAAAGCTAGATGCTAATGCCATCTGCATCTTTTTCAGCCCGTTAAAGTATGACCCCCCTTTCAGATTGAAGTTATTCATATACATAGATGGCGGTCAGAAATTATCGCGGTATTTATGTGAGACAAATATAAAGCATGAGTTTTATATGCTATTT
This sequence comes from Mytilus californianus, assembly GCF_021869535.1. Classification (NCBI taxonomy): domain Eukaryota; kingdom Metazoa; phylum Mollusca; class Bivalvia; order Mytilida; family Mytilidae; genus Mytilus; species Mytilus californianus. The sequence continues at coordinate 48,007,424 of NW_026262679.1, read as the reverse complement.
CAACCCATACCCAATGCAAAGTAATGTCTTGAAACTCGTTCGAAAAATGTCACAGTTGCCGTCCAGAGTTTGAAATCGGAAGAGAGAGATAGTTTATAAATAAACTATAAAAGAGCTGGTTGAAAAATAAACTATAAAAACATAAGAACGTTTCATTAAAGCAATATTTCAACATCATCTCTACATGGAGTGTATATTCCCAGGTATGAATTATTTCAGGTCTTGAGTTTTCAATCATGGTGTTGATAGGAGTATGCAGCTTATATCAAAGTTATTGAACCAATATTTCAAAATGGTAAAGTCAAAGTTATTCTTCGGAAGTTTTACGAACTTAACCTATCTCGGTGAGCCTGCTATTGAATTTATGACCATGGATATGTTCCATTTTACGTAGCAACAAATCCGGTTATCCTTTCCTTGTCCACGAATGTGATCTATCTTCAGATATTTGTTGGTTATAAGCAACATGGCGGATGGCATTAGTGGAGCAGGAACTAGATTCCCTTCTGGGACACCTGCCTTCGCCTCAACATTTTTAAATGGTTTACATTCTTCTGTTTTCAGTGTTGTATTTTTGTGTTATTTTTAATGTGTGCTGTCTAGTGAACTTGTCTATATTGTATTGCTTAGATTAAAGCGACAATAGTTTATTGGTGTTGAATTGAATCTCGTAAATTGATTAAGAATGACAAATCAAGGTATCAAACAAAAAACTGAGGTAATCGCATGAACTTCAAAAGGAGCGAGATCGGGCCTTGCGGTCATGAAACTTTCGAGCACGATTTTTGTACTCACACTCAGAAATCAACCAATCAAAATACTGGATTTGATGTTTCGAACACATATTTTGTACTCCGAGTACTGAGTAAAGTTTTATGACCGAGGGCCCATGTGCGTCAACATGGTAAGAGTCTACTACTACGAAGACATCACCAACCATGCTAAGACACACTGATTAAAAATGTCACAATCAGGAATAGGACACATTCGATTAAAATTAAAGATATGACGACTATAATAATATCTAATGATCTCAGACAACGAAACATGTCGCTAGTTAAAACTGCAGTCATCTAAATCTTGTACATTCGGTCTTTAATATAGATTAATATGAAATTTACATGATCGCACCGATGATTTATAATTTTGCCACTGTCTTTATGTTAATCTAGAGGCATATCTCAATTCGTTACCTTCAGAGTGTTATTCCTGGAGGCTGTAGTAATTGCCGAACTTTTCAAATCATCTCAATTCACCCCTGTTTTTTTTGGTAGAGTTATTGTTGCTCAATCTTATGTTTTCTATATTTGTATACTATAATTTTGTTTTCGTCTCCATGTTGTTTCCGGTCTTTCTTAGACTTTTTTTTTAGCTTTTCGGTTTTGTTTTACTTTTGTTTATTTTGTTTATTTTTATAATTTTCATAAAAACTTCTTTTGTGTTTTCTATATTTTGGATTGGTTCCCTAGTTAAAGGGAAAACGGTAGTAATACTGTGTTTTTCACATCGGCGATAAAAAATCAAATGCTCTGAATTTTCTACAATATATAATACAAATCAGTAAAAAAGTAAGTTATGTGTGAGAGAAGTACTTCATTATTTCGTATTAGAAATTAAAGTAAAATGACAAGTTGACCATCTTCCTATTGAGCTTGGCTGTAGTATTCATATCAACATATACACTTTGTTAATGAAAATGCTAACAAAACCGGACGGACGCCCGGTATTTCTATGTTCCCCGCAACGCGTCGCGGGGGGACAAACATATAATTTATACTCATACTTCCAATCAAAACTCAGAACTAAAAAATTGACTTCATCACCTGGGTGAAACTAATACCACGAAAATGAAATAACACTATTCTCCCATTATTATCTGCCAGTGTTTAATTGCAATTGTCTAAATAATCTCTGAGTTTGCCACAAGTTATTTTTTACATTCTAAATTGTGAGTATCTGTGAATATTGCTTCTAGTTTCTGTAGTTTATTATTATATCTTTTTAAGAAATTCATCACTACATTTGATTTCAGATTGATCTGTTCCTTTTGCATTTCTATCACTCATTTGATACTTCTTCTCTTTCTTGTATTTCTTTTTGCAGATTAATACAATTATAGTTACTGTTAAGAGTAACACAATAGTTATAATACCAGCAACCAATCCTGCATTTGTTGTTTTCTCTTCTCTTTTTCCTGTGAAATATGTTAAGTGTATAGATCAAACGAGCTAATATTAGGCATATTTTTAGTGTGATTGAAACATTTATTGAAGTTAACCCCCGAAAACCTAGAATATAGACATATGGTCACCTTTATCTTCTTCTGACCGGCAGCAGAATCCTTGTTAAAGTGGGGTGTCCGTTAGTATAAATACAAAGCCACGTCTGAATGCGGAAGTTAAATCAGATGCGTTGTGTAAACAAACTACCCCTTCTATGCACGTTAAAAAAACCCTTAATTAACCCAATAAAATGAATTAACTGTTGGTATCAATTTCAATATTAGGTAATTCCTTGAATTCATAATTATACGTATTGATATTATATATGACGTATATTTATACCGGCCACAATTCTAAATTGCCAATGAAAAATCTTTATTATTCTTCTGTTTTGCGAAATGCATTTGTTGAACAACGCGAGATTCGATTGATCTCAGTTCATCATTTATATATACATTATACATTATGGTGATGTTCTTTTGGTCCCTTCTTACGGTGTGTATATTTCACAACGTGTTCGCTACGCTCTTGTCTGTTGTAGCGTTTTAGATTTCAATGAACGTAATTTATGTTTAACTGGTAAATGATTAAGTCAGGGATTTTGATACCACAAATTAATTAAAACCTTTACCAATTTTTTTCATAAATACAAAGTTTGGCTGTGTCTGTCCCAAGTCAGGAGCCTGCAGTACAGTGGTTGTCGTTGGTTCATGTCTGTCATATTTGTTTGTTGTAAATTGTTTTGTTATGAATTAGGCCGTTAGTTTTCTAGTTTGAACTGTTTTGCATCTTTCTTGTTGGGACCTTTAATAGTCGACTTCACGGCATGGTTATTTCTCATTGATGAAGGCCGTACGGTGGCCTATTATTGCTGGCTACCACTTCATTTTGGATCCTCAATGCTTTTCAACTTTGTGTTTCATTTGGACTTTTTGACTTTTTTGATTAGAGTGTCACTGACGAGTCTTTTGTAGATGAAACGTGCGTCTGGCATACAAAATTTCAAACCTAGCTGGTATCTATGATGATTTTATTCATTTAAACACTGGTGGATAGTTGTCTATTTGGCAATAAAACCACATCTTCTCACTTTTATATATATTAATAATTTATTTAGACAAACTTACTTTTAAAAATGATATTGATATCTATCATTTCGCAGAATTTACCAGTATATTTTTTTAAACATCTGAAACGAAAACTCAAGTTAGTTACAACTGAAAACAATTGTTTGAATATAAACAAATACCTTGCATGTAACGATTTCTAAAAAAACTAAGTTTAAGGTTACTTTGTATTAAAATTAATATATGCTTCTAGAAAAACACCCATACTGATTCATGACACATACAGTAAATAATAGGAATAATTTCTGTATTTTTGCATTATAAAACAACATTTGTCATGAATTTAACGTAATCTCTCATATCATAGTTGGCTGTTGCTGAAAATTTGTGTCACAGATAGCCATGCATATTTTCTTCTCCCTTATCTTAAAAAATATTAGACAAAGATTGGTGTAATTTTTAAACCTGATACCTGTTATGGGTTTATTTACAACCACGTGCACTGTGTCGATACCACTCCTGGTGAAGGTTTCCTACTCGATGGTTTCACCAGCCCAATAGTCAGTTTTTCTGTACTGACATGAATGACCATTGAATTGGTTGTCGGTGTGACTAGAGGAACAAGAACTCATAAGTTGACCTATGATTTTTATAGGGCTATGTTGCTGTGACTTAAGAGTTTTTCGTTGAAATTAAGCGGACAATAATATTGTTTGTCTTTTTTATTTTATTTCGCAAGTCAGGAATATGACAGTTTTTTTCCATTCGTTTGATGTGTTTGAGCTTTTGATTTTACCATTTGATAAGGGACTTTCCGATTTGAATTTGCCTATGAGTTCGGTATTTTTGTTATTTTACTTTTTATCTATTTCTTCTGGTCATTGTATTGTCTCGTCTTTCGGTCCCCTTGGCATCATTTTACGCATTATTGATTACAAGAAAACAGTTCGATTATTTATAACAACGAAGGTACTGAACTAACTACCTTATAAGAGAAACCTAGAATTATTGAGCCACAGTAAAGTACACAAATTAGGCACATTGAAAACAACAAGACAGTTAAGGCAATATGAATATAAATGAATAAAGACCAGTATTAAGGATGAAGCGAAACAAATTTCTACGAACACAAAAATTGATACCCCTATATAATAAGCTTCAAATCCCTATTAGGAATATATTTTTTAATGTCTTTATATATTTTTGGGTTTAGTATATGAAATGTTAACCACACACAACATTCAAACGTTTAATTCGATATGCTTGAATGCAAATTGAATCGGCGTCTGAGAAATTAATGTTTCATTATTATCAGAGTCGTTTTCAATTAGCATATGACACTAGGTTCATAAAACAAGCAAATGCATTCCAGATATTCTGGTTTGTACCTTAATGTATACTTACGCACAGCGAACAAATCTATAATCTATGTAAGTAGCAAAACATGTCCCTCCGTTCCGACAAGCAATGGTTTGGGTTTCATTTTCTGTACATTTCAGTCTATGATTTCCTGGCATTTCAACCTGACCATTGGTAGCAGTGTGACCTTGTGATTTTGGTTGATTTGAGCTTCGACCGCAGCCTATGTATGAATAACAAGCAGAACGTAAATAGTGACACATGTGTTAAAAAAATGTCAGAATATCACAAAAAAAAAGAAAAGAAAAAGAATAACAGGATAGTATCTGCTGAACAGATGACAATTAAATTATGTAGAATTGAGAATGGAAATGGGGAATATGTCAAAGAGACAACAACCCGACCAAAGAGCAGATAACAGCCGAAGGCCACCAATGGGTCTTCAATGCAGCGAGAAAATCCCGCACCCGTAGGTGGTCCTCAGCTGGCCCCTACATAAAATTGTGTACTGGTTCAGTGAAAATGGACGTCACACTAAACTCCAAAACATATAAAGGAACTAAAATTAAAAAAGCATACAAGACTAACAAAGGCCAGAGGCTCCTGACTTGGGACAGGCGTTAAAATGCGGCGGGATTAAACATGTTTTGTGAGATCTCAACCCTCCCCCTATACCTCTAGCCATTGTAGAATAAAGAAACACATAGCAATACGCACAGTAAAACTCTAGTTTCGCTGAACAAAAGAGGCGGAAGATACTAAGTGGACATTCAAAACTCATAAGTCGAAGAGAAACTGACAACGACATGGCAACAAACGAAAGACGACGAAAAGACAAACAAGTCTACAAAACACTACATAGAAAACTTAAGGCTGATCAAAATTGGGGTGATCTCAGGTGTCCCGGAAGGGTAATTAGATCTTGCTCCAGTAGTCACCACCGTCGTTCGCCAAACTAGAAATCAAACCAATTGATGAATAAGATATACTAATGGCCGGCCTTAAACACTTAGAATCCATTTTTTATACCAAAATTTATGATAAAAGAGATGATTTTTCATTTCCTATTGTTAATTATTCATTTTTAGATGGTGACGTTCCCTTGTCACATCTTATGGTGTTTATATATCTCAACTAGTTCGATTCGCTCGTGTATGTAACAACGTATTTGATTTCAACGAAAGAAATCTCTGTATTACTGAAAAATTATTACACCAGGGTTTTCGATATCACAAACTATTCAAAACATTTACTAAATTTTATCATCGGTACAAGGACATCATTCGTAAATATAAATCAACATGCAGAAATCTTATACGTTCAGGTATTTCACATCCAATATCTTATGGTAATATTCTTTACAAAGCACAAAAATGTCGGCATTCACCTCAAAAGCTAACCAAACTTTTAAACAGACTTATTCGGAAGGGAAATAGTTACGATACTGTTGTTAGATCATTGAGCATTGCATATTTTGGTATTAATATTGATTCACTCATAGGGTCTTTGCATCGGAAATAAACACATTTATTCTAAAAATAGTTGTTGGCATGATACGGGTTATGTTCTTCTCATATATTTTATGATGGTATGATACTAAACCCCTAACGGGAGGGATTGTATGTCAGTAACTGCTAGTAGTCCTTTGTTAATTTATGTATCATTGTAATTTTGCTTAGTTTCTTTTGTTACCTATTCTGACATTGGACTCGGACTTCTTTTAAACTGAGATTTACTGTTTTACTTACTGTACTGGGGAGGGTTGAGATCTCACAAAACATGTTTTACCCCGCCGCATTTTTGCGCCAGTCCCAAGTCAGGAGCCTCTGGCCTTTGTTGGTCTTGTATGTTTTTTTAATTTTAGTTTCTTTATATGTTTTGGAGTTTAGTGTGACGTCCATTTTCACTGAACCAGTAAACAATTTTATTTAGGGGCCAGCTGAGGACCACCTCCGGGTGCGGGATTTTCTCGCTGCGTTGAAGACCCATTGGTGGCCTTCGGCTGTTATCTGCTCTTTGGTCGGGTTGTTGTCTCTTTGACATATTCCCCATTTTCATTCTCAATTTTATTTGATGAGCAGGTACAATCATATGTTATATATGATATTGTTATACAACAACAAAAATAGAAACTAACATATATCTCTTGTCTTGATACCCAGGCTGTTTAATATTGTTTTTTTGTTTTTGTTTAGGGGTTGCACCATTTCAAACAATTGTAACCCTCGTGTCCTTTTATGATGAATAAGTGTTTAGATACAAAACCCACAGTGTGTTATACTCATTATGTTAATTGGAATCATTTAACAGAAATTATTTCATGAAATAAGATACGTATCACTTTTTGTTAACAGCACTTCTGTCACTATCATTAGTTGGTCGATTTGAGTCCGAGGTTTTTGCTGACATATGGAATTGCATCATAGTAATTACAAATTCGGTGATAAGCCTCATTCGATTATATCGCAATCGAGACAAACTTTAAGACAGTTGGAACATATCCGTGCTCCTCACTGACACAGATGTTCAAAATATTCACTAATTTTGGATTTATTTTGTGACAGATCATCTTAATTATTTTCGTTCTTATACTAAAAATGCCTAGATTTAGGTAAAAAAGATTGAAAAAAATCATTGCAAAGCTGTTCATTAATACAGCTTGCAGTTAAAACGGCACGTATTAGCTTGATAGCGACATTGATAGTGTGAATAAGCATACATATTCAGAACAAATGTTAAGTGACCTTACCTGTACAGTATTCTATCAAAATAAAACAAGGAAGCACAATTCGTATCAATAACATGTTCAGGGGGTAGTCTATTTTACCTCTAAGTAAATACATTTGATAAAAATTTATCCAGTCGACAGTTTTTAAATAATATCATGTAAGATAATTTTAATGGCAAGGCCGTGTGAAATTGAGATAACATAGACTGAGTTACCGGTAATAAATTAACTCATAACCTCTTTAACTTACATTCAGATTAAAGTGTAAATGGAGTTTCTATTCGTATTATTTTTTATTTTAATTTCATTTAATCAGTCAACCTTCTACTTTTAAAATTCTTTAGTATTTATTCTTCACCTATCTTACCGGGTATATTTCATGGTAACACTTGGTTAATACAGGTAAAACATAAATAAATTTGTTTTAAGTTACAAAACTGTATACTAATAAACTGGATTTTTTTCTACGTATTCATGCCTAACAAGTGTGCTATCACTGTAACCTACAAGTTATGACTGTTCACATGGTACCGGACCTTTTGTTATAATACATAAAAAGAATAACAGAAATGGCCATATTGGATATACAACAGATCACATCAATCCGAAACAATAGACGATGATGATGATGATGACGGAAGGGTGCTTAACGTCTAGCGGCAAATTAATATGCATATTCAGGACGAGGAAATATTAATGTAATATGAATATGTACCCAGCTTTGTACTAGACCGACACGCTGAGCCGGATTTTTAACGTGCTAGTTCACAAGGCAACAGTCCGTAGGAAGAAATGTCACCTTACCCGGACACATTATTCTGATTCCGAGCCGACCAGTCTTTGGTCTTACTCCTTAATTCCGCGTGCTTAGCGGAGTAGCAGCAAATACTAATTTTAAAGTCTTTGGTTTGACCCGGCCGGGGTTCGAACCCAAGACCTCCCGCACTCGAACAATAGACGAACAACCAACAATAAAATCATTTATCTACCAGGCATGATACTATAGATAACATTAACAAACTTTTTTTTTTTTTCAGATACATCTCTCATTGTTAGGGAAACTGCATCTAAATGAAGGGCATTTGCAGATATTTACAATGTGTACGGCAATGTTTTCAAAGATATCAAGGGAAATATAAAAAAAAGATGTGGTATGATTGCCAATGAGACAACTCTCCACAAGAGACCAAATGAATACTTGTTTATGTACAACAAATATAGATAAACATGTACTTAACTCTAATCAGCTAATCATAATTTTGAGTTTGTGATCTATGACCCAGCTACGAAATTTTATTGGTGTATTTGGCAAAACCTTTCGGAATTTTGGCCCTTCGTACTTTATTAGCCTTTTGACTTTTTTTATGCGAGCGTCACTGATAAGTCTTTTGTAGACGAAACGCGCATCTAGTGTACACAATTTTAAACCTGTTATATTTGCTTATATAGATATAAGAAGATGTGGTATGAGTGCCAATGAGACAACTCTCCATCCAAGTCAAAATTTATAAAAGTAAACCATTATAGTTTATTTAATGTTTAAATGAATTTAGAATACGGATGTTTAAGGATGTAAAGACTTGTTGCACAATAAGCACGTGGCAATTGTTTACATACACTTTCTACATTTACACGTGGTCAAGTTATAGGCGCTTTTTGATTGGATGCAGCGAGTTTCGACTGCAACCAATTAAAATCATTACCTTGTGTCTCCGAAATTCTATCTCAATCTGCCAAGGGTGGAGAGGAGGGAAGTGGATCGTAACCCTTGGCTAGCGAAGATGGATAATGATATACAAGAGCATTAAAGGTCAAAATTCAAACGAAAATGTGTCGAGCTGATTTATGGTCCTATATTTTTGTCGATACAAGTGCGGTCATTTTTACGATTAATATGGTACTTTCATACAATGCAAGTGTATACTGATCTGTCTGTATGGGGAAAAAAGCAGTAATAAGAGACATAATTTGAGAATTCTCAAGTTGTGTGCATTGTAGTTCTAAAAAAAATCATCACATTTAAGATAACAGGCAGATACATGTAATTATCGGTAGTGCTCGACACAATATAAAGACTTTTTGAACTCGTTCGCTGCGCTCACTCGACAAAAAGCTTCATATTGTGACTCACAGCTGATATTAAAATTGCAATATGAAGACAACCTGATAATCGGTACTTATCATTGCGAAGTAATAGCACGTCTTATCAAAGTAAATCGTTTAATATAGTAAATTCATAGTAAAGGTTCAAACAAATCACGGCGAATCATCATACCTCACATACATTTGTATAGAGTTTTTTTTTTTATTTCACATGGTTAAAACCATTAATACACTAATGACAATAAACATGTGAAAGCATTACACTTTCATAAATACAAGTTTAATCAAAGTACTGAAGTACTGAACATCGGATGACCGCCAGTACTTGTGGATGGTCACAAGCACTTATCTCAGAAAAAAAAATCCCATCTCTATACCTGAATGTGAGGTAAAGGTACATAATTATATTTTTTTCTGAGACAAGTTCGTGCGTGGATGATGAATAAATGACAGGGAATTCAACCTCACCGTAATAACTATTATATTGTAGTGGTATAATCATTTGTTATCAGTATACGGTTTGTTGTTATATATTATATCAGTATTTGTATATAACAGTTACATGTATACCGGTATATAATTTTCATCCATTTGTATATCATTCTATTCTACTAATCTAATAATAATGCAGTGCAAGCGGATGGTGGACACTCTTCTGTTACAATTCGATTTTTCTAATAGAATGGATTTGAGTAGGCATTCATATTTTCCCGCAAACGTTCTTGAGATATTCTTCCGCATGCGTTAACACAAATTTTCGGTATTCTTGATTTGTTATTGATATATATATTTCTCACGACAAAACATTTTCATATCATTTATCTATGTTCCTAAAAAAATTATTTTCATAAATATTTATTGATGAAATTGATATATAACAAGCGATAAGGAATGTTATTTTGCGTTCGGTTATCAGTCAAAAACAAAAGTCACGTGGGTAGAAATGTCTGTGGCAACAATACACCGGAATGCCCTCACGGTCATCCGATGTACAAATATGAATATGAAATATCTAAAGGCAATATACAGTTTCAACAATAGACAGATGAATGTATCATAATCGCATAAATTCGAACGTAGTGAATGAGGTAATAATATATTGTCTAAACAACATTATGTCTACGAGCAGATAAACTTATATAATATATGCACTTTTCTTTTGCAATAGAAAAAAAAAACTACAAACAAATATTCATCTCATGTCTTATCTTTTTGATTTCTTTGCGATTGTATCATTTAGAACATTTGAAACCCTTTGTGTCCTTTTATGATGTAAAAGTTCTTGAATACAACGCCTACAGTTTGTTTTCTTATGTCGTTTCTCTGAATCATTTAACAGTAATTATTTTATGAAATAAGATATATATCAGTATCGTTGATAGTCCTACCTTAACTATAATGATTATTAGTTCGTCCGATTTGAATTTAAATTGTTTTGCAGACATATTGAATTGCATGGTAAATCATTTAACATTTTTTTTTTCATTTTTGTCTTCTCTACCAACAAATAATCGAAAATAAATCAAAAATGTATGAATCGATATATTTTGTTTTAAATCAGTTTGAGAACTCAATACTAATAAAAGGCATTGCTGAATCACAACCAACATATAACAATCACATTTTTTAAGATGTTGAAGGCGTTTATTCATGAAATCACTATAAGTGATTAAATATTTTTAATGAATCATAGATTTTTCTAGGTGTTTGAAAAAAAAACTTCTTGTTAAAATATGCAAACGTAATTGACAGAAAACCAATGAAAAATATTAACTACATACCTCCTCATCCCTCGGAATTGCAAACTAGTATATACATTATTGTATTATATGTCTCTGTTGGGATTTATACTATTCTGAAAAGTCCACCCTGTAAATAAAAACCTCTTAAACAATTGCAAAAAATAAAATTATTCATGAGAAAACAACTAGTTACATATCTTTAAACAGTATAAAACTGACGCCAAAGGTGGAGTAGGGTATAAAAAATATAGCAACCCGTCCGGCAGGCCATTGCAGAAAGGTGGCGTCTACTTGGCTATGCGGGATGTAATTATAAATACGCAAATACTTCTAGTCAGTCAGAATGGGGATATATTATTGAAAAACAACTTACTGGATTTATTGTTTATTCGTTCTATTTCTTAATATGCACGGACTCTGTGTCGTTAGACGTTACAAACTTAAGAAATTGTCTTTTTTCGTCTATAAATGCTGAAAACTCTTTTTTGAACGCGGTTGTCGCTATCATTTGATAATTTGGGGGGGGGGGGGGGGCAGAATTATGCTGAAAATGAGTATCCTGGCCTGGTAAGAGCTGAAAGTAAATACCTTTGCCAAAGACAAGCTGAAAATGAATATTTTGCAACACAAAAAGTAGGAAATAATTTGAACAAAAGTGAAAATAAAAGAAAATATTGGGTATGACGTATAATGTAATGAAACATGATGTTGGATGTAAAAGGGAATTGTGTATGCAATTACCTGGCGACAAATCAGGTGCTGCTGTCACTTATCGCTTACAACCAATTCATTACTGGCTAGTCAAATTTAAGTACATTGAGTCTTTATTGTTTTGTCACAGATAAGAAACACATACTGTTACCGGGATATCTGAAAATTATCTTGACAGATTATTAAATAATTAACCTGAAGCGATGCGTATGAATAGTACTGATTTTACCGCAATGGATACGACAGGCAATTGGCTGAACGACTAAACATAACTTGCTAATTTAATTGTATTATTCTTTTACTGTGCCTTGACGGTAAGTTTTGCTCTCTACCTTTTGAGAGAACATATTAATGATTAAAGTAGATTTCACCAAGTATTTTAGAAATTCATTTTAAGAAATCGTTGTAGCATGCACAGAACACACCATTTTAGAGAAATAATTCAAAACATTTGTTTTAGCAATTCAAGAATTACTAGCTATCACCTTTCCAATGACTCTGTACAAAACATACATATAGAAATTGTCAATAACATTTACATAATAGTAACTTGGTGGGAGTAAAGTCTTCAGGTTAAAGTTTTTGGTCAAGTCAGGTTAAAGTTTTTGGTCAATGTAGTTTTTGCTGAAGTTGAAGTCCAATCAACTTTAAACTTAGTACACATATTCCCTATGATATGATATTTCTAATTTTAATGCCAAATTAGAGGTTTTACCCCCAATTTCATGGTCCACTGAACATAGAAAAAGATAGTGCGAGTGGGGCATCCGTGTACTATGGACACGTTCTTGTTTATAGATTATTTTCAGCAGTGTCCCCGAGATACGGTCTTAAAGTGTTGAAAAAAACTATGATAAAAGGATGCATATTAAGCCTATTGTTGTTAAAAAAAATTTAGGGGCAAGGAATCCCCCCCTCCAAAGTAAAATAATTGTATAAAAAGTTTTGTTTTAAAACGTGATATCCTTTGAGGTCAGCCAAACCCCAATTCAACAACAAGGAGTGTTTCCATAGATCGCACAAGGTATTCAACTTGATAAATCAAAATTTAAAAAAAAAATGTTCTTCGTTATAAATTTTGATATTTCAAGAAACTTTTGTATTTTATCACTATAATCAAACCTGGCCAGGAAAATATCAGCATTATTTTCATAAGCCGGATTGAAAGTTTAAATTTTTGTGTCATTTTTCTTTTTTTTTAAATTTCATTTATTTTAGCTTTCTTTCAAAGTTTCTTACGCCGAGTTTATTTTCTTTTAGCGGGTTTGATCTTTTTATTATGTTCAATAAGTAATAGTAAAATTCATTTCCATAATAATCTTGTTTTCGTTTACTAATATATATATATATATGAATTCCTAAATGACACTTGGAAATAAATTTTGAACAATGAATTTGTCACCATTTCGCTTTTGTCGTCTGCCCAACTTAGTTTGGTCCTAAAAAGGAAACGAAATACTTGCCACTGAACGTTAAACAAACGGCAAATATCCACCAATCCATCTGCAATTGCGCTATCCTCTGTTACATACCCGTCATTTTGTCACATGCTTGGTACTATTCTTTGAACAAATTTCGTGTTGTAAGCCAATTTTGTCCTACATTTAAATTGTTCTCGTCCAGTATTACATTCCTTGAACAGGTTTAAAGATAAAACTAAATCCTATAAAATTAATTTGGTGCATTTGTTCTCTGAAACGCGTTAGTGGAAATTTGAGCGTGTCAACTCCCTCGTGTAGTAGTGGTTTCGGTTTGTTTAAACACACAAAAAATAGTCCAGTCGATTTGTGAAACAATTGGTCTATGTTGGTAGTCAGTTATTGTTTCATTTTACATATTTTACAATCGGTGACATCAAATAAACTTGTATTCACATAGTTGTTTTCTTCTGAAAAGAGCGTTTTTGTTTTTATATGAGGTGTTATAAATGGTCCCTCAATATATCTAAACGCCTGCATGGTATACTAAGCCATACGTTTTTATTGGTTTGATGGCAGTAAATTCAAAATCGTGTTTCGAATAATGATATATTTTTTTATGCAAACGGAAGGATTTTAGAATCCGTAGTATCAATGTCTCGTTGTTCTATCTCTGTCGACGATAGGTTACTGTCTGCATGTTGTACTAAGCCATACGTTACTATTCGTCTCTGGTTTGTAAGTTTTTAAACGAAATTTAAATAATGATATTTATATGCAAACTGATGGATCTAAAATGTAAATGATTTATATAAAAAAATAACGAATACGGGGCGGGGGTATGACACGAAGTCAGCCAGACAACCCGAATTATAAACCCTAGTCTCCTTACTTGTCCGAAATTAAGCTTGTCAGATAAATAAAAATAGAGCTTTGGTTTAGGACTAGAGTTGAAAAGTAGCATTTGCTAACAATCCATTCCAAATAGTAAGACGTATATTTCTGAGCGTATAATGCACAAATAGGGTTGTTATGTACTCTTAAACTTAGTAAGATGGTATGGTTTCCATGCACCTACCTGTTATAACAGATATGATCGACGTGCACTACAGCGGAATTACGTCTTCAGTTGTTATAGTACACACAAGAATTAATTGGGCTAATTTGGTCTCTGCTGCATAGTTTATTTCATTGGCAATCATAGCCCACATCTTTTTATTCAAGAAAAGTCGTAAATCTTGAATATTCTGTAACCAATTTATGAAGCTTGATTGAGACGTAGATTCATTCAGATACCGATTGCTATCTTTTCTTCTATTTCACAAGTGAACCGCTGAAGTCAGGGATACGGGATATGGCAGTTATATATATTCTCAGTTTGTATATTATTCGAAGCATTATCGAACTATGTCCCCTTTGCATTAAATATCTAAATGAGATAACATAGGGATAACTTGAAGTGTATACATGTACATGTAAAAAAAACCAACAGCAATATTTGACGAAGAGGATATTGATGGAATTGTAACGTCCAGTGACACATATTACAGGTATTAATAGAACCGTTCTTTTTATTAGTATTAATTTATCGTAGAACATGTAGAAAAATTTGTCCGTTCGGAACAAATCTTAACTTAAGTAGCTTTATGCATACGGGCCCTGAATTTAAATCAGATTGGTTCTGGAGGTTTCTCTCTTGTATTCAAAATACATATTTTAAATTGTGACTATCTATAGTTCCGTAACTTTCTATCTGTATAAACCAACGATCGACAAGTGCGTGCATTTTTGTGAAATAAATATTTATATGTTTCAAAATGTCCATAATTATTGACAACGAGTACATAATTACATTTTCAAAATTTTACCAATTGAATATACCTAAATAAACTGTTACTTCATCAAATCTTTGGTTGGAATTATTTAGATTTTCTTAAATATCATTCATTACACCAGAAATGTCATTCATAAACAAGTGGTAGTAAAATTGACTACTCGTATGAGTTTAGTAATGTATAGTGTATCACTGTCGGACTCAAGACACAAAAAAATGTACACATGATGTATATTATACCTGAATTTTTTTTAGATATAAAGTTCCAAATTACCGGCCGTGTACACTGATCTATACGCTACGCAGTAAAGCGATGCATGATATATATATGGAAGTTTTTAACGACTTTGACTGGCTATACAGTCCTTGCACGGTCGGCCCTGGCTTGCGCCTTTTTGGGCATTTAAATGCACGAACCTGCATTACGTGTAATACGAGTTTTTAAGCCCGACAGGAAATCGCTTGAATACCTGGAAGTGTCACCTCACAATACCTCTGGCAATAAGTCCTTTAGCCATGCTGAGGGTCAAATTAGGGAATTAAATAAATGTATTATATAAAAGCTGGGACATAATATATTGTATAATAGTCCCAGATAAAAGAGTTATGAACAAATTGGATTATTGAAAACAATTTTACACGGAATTCCGCTAGTTATTATGACTTTAAACTATGAGAGAATCCATAGAAGAAATCGCTCTAAATTAATTCCCCTATATTTACTGGTGTTTCATCAATTTAGTTTAAAAAAAAAGTTTAAAAATAACAGATCATAGTTATCTAAAAAAATTAGACATCCAATCGGCAGACTTTTCCGACTCTTAAACTTTTTTAAACATTGTTCCTTATCAAGTTAAAGAAAAGTTTGCCGATAGGCTATTATTATATCTATGTTATGAACCATATACAAATGTAGATACAGCCGAATCATCACTTTACTATCGAAACTTTATGTATATCAAAATTGGCCGACGGGTGTACGGCGACGGACGAAAACTAATAAATGAGGGAGAAAGAAAAATCTTTATAACGTGTCCATGGGACACAAATGACAGGGCAAAGATGCTTATAAATATAAGGCACATTCATAAATTTTCTATTTATAAATGAACACAACTCGAAAATGGAGAAGGTGACCCACCAGTGCAGACAGAGTTGCCAGAGATATACATGATATATAAAACCCATGGGTTTAAGACCCTTTTAATTGTGTGCTCACGAAAAGAGCACCTGGTATATCAATTCTCGGTATTTTATTACTAGTCGTCGGCTTTGTTGCTATCAATAACATGTATTCATGATGACTGTTTTTGTCCGCTTAATATCTTCCACGAACTTTTCAATACTGGTGTTTCCTTTTTCTAGAGAGGTCATCTAAACGCTATTGAGAGGCAATCGAATGTAATTTTTCATGTAATGAGTTATTTAAAATAAATGCTCTTTTGCTGGTCAACTGGTCAAGGTAAATAAGGGGAAGGTTAACTTGATACCTAAATATTAAAGGTTCATGTGCCCATCGCAATTCGGGAACATATTTATACTCCTTTCTAAATATGTTAGTCATTTTGAAAAGTAAGTTTTGATGTCAGATAATGAAAGTCACTTTAAAATTTACTCATATTTTTTTTATGTTTGTGCCCCGTCGCAACGGAGGAGGCATTAAGTTTAACCTTTGTTCGTCCGTACGTACGTTCCAAAATATGTTTCCGTTCTCTAACTTTATTTTGCCTCCACCAAATATTATGAAATTTATACACAATGCTTATTACCATCAAATACAGATCAAGTTCGAATTTGCGTGGCCTCACTTTCACCGTTCTTAAGTATTGTCCCTTTATAATAAATCGAAAAATTGCTAAATTTACCGTTCCCGCGCTCTAACTTTAGTTTGCCTCAACCAAAGTTATGACAAACACATATCAAGTTTGAATTTAGGTGGTTTCAACTAACCTGGCCTCGTAATGTATGTTTGATGTTTGTGTCTTGGGTTGCTGTCAATGAAGTGTACCCATCATCGCCTTTTAATCATATCTACAATTATTACGTTCCAAAATAAGTTTCCGTTCTCTAACTTTATTTTGCCTCCACCAAATATTATGAAATGTATACACAATGCTTATTACCATCAAACACAGATCAAGTTCGAATTTGCGTGGCTTCACTTTCACCGTTGATAAGTATTGTCCCTTAAAAGTTTATAATAAATCGAAAAATTGCTAAATTTACCGTTCCCGCACTCTAACTTTAGTTTGCCTCAACCAAAGTTATGACAAACACATATCAAGTTTGAATTTAGGTGGTTTCAACTAACCTGGCCTCGTTATGTATGTTTGATGTTTGTGTCTTGGGTTGCTGTCAATGAAGTGTACCCATCATCGCCTTTTAATCATATCTACAATTATTACGTTCCTGTAAAATCCAATCTTGTGCCTCAGCTGCAGAAAAATCACGTACACTACCATCACGTCTCATATATACGTGACCATTACTGTAGTGTTCTAGGGTTCTAATTAAAGCCAATGTTCATATAAGTTCTTTATTTCTTTATTCTAATCACATTACATACTTCCCAGGGGAAGGTAGAAAGCTGAAATTAATAAAATGTTCCTATTACAATATGTCTTAGTATAATAAACAAAAATACACAAATTGCATGAAGGTAAGTATCAGGTAAGTACACATGCACTAACAGTATATGAAAACACACACCTAAATCAATCAATCAGCCAAAAGTTCACACATCTAAATCCTAGTTAAACACTTGCAAAGTGTCCTATATAACCTGTGCCTATAAATATGTTACATGCTTATATATGCATGCCTACACCATGACAAGAAACTTGCATAAGCATTCCTAATGTGTAAAATACATAACCAACCAACAATTCCTAGTGTGTAAGTTTGCCTATTACATGTACATGTAAGAAAAGATAATAGTTCATAACCTAGACAGAGAATTTTACCTTTTGTGTGTAATAAATTAAATGCAAAACACCTAAAAAATATATATGTCTACGAAGGTAAGTATCTATAATACTTTTATATAGGTTTACAAAGTGTGTATTGCCTGGACCAAGTCAGATATTCATTTTGTATGAACCAAAAATATAACCCTTATTTACAGGTTGAAAACACAAAAATATATACCTGGCACTATTTGTGCATACTACTAAATACATAATAAAAATATAATCAGGCAGGGAAAATAAACTTACTCTGTGGGGGACTTCTATTATTCTAATTTTGTTTGGATTGAATTGAAAACGTGTACCATGGCTGAATTTTGAGAGCTATATTCGAAAGGGGATGGGAACTACTCCGAAATGCGTTTACTCTAAACCTGTACAAAGAAGGATAACTCAATACCAAAAAAGTGAAACACTACATTCCCCGCCTGATTTTGACATAACAAAATCACTACATTTAAAAGAAACAAATAAATTCGAACAAGAATTTCTACAATTGTCTGATAATAAATGATATCAACGTCCTTATAATTGTTCATTCATTCACAAACCAATTCTAATCAGAAAATAAGTACACAAGTTTAGAAATAGGACGAATGTAAGGTGCTGGTTCACCATTCTTGATGACACGCACTAATGCTTTACGAACCAAACCATCTGAACTCGGATAAACTTCGACTATAGTTCCTGTTAACCACTGATTCCTATGCAGAGTATCATCAATCATGAGCACAATATCATCCTTACATAGATTGCGGCTTTCAATTTCCCACTTTTTCCTGAGTTGAAGATTGTGTAAGTATTCAGTTTTCCACCTTTTCCAAAACTGATTGGCTAATACTTGTACTTGTTTCCATTGAGCTTTATAAGTGTCTTTAAGTGATAAATCCGGAATATATTCCGTATCATGGTCTGTTTTGTGAGTGAGAAGGACATTTGGCGATAACACATGAGGTGACTCTGGATCACTAGATACTACAGTTATAGGTCTGTTGTTCACAATACAACATACTTCCGCCATTAAAGTGCATGGAATTTCATGTGTAAGTTGTTTACCTTTTTATATCATACGCTCCCAAGCACCGCTCATATTGGAGGCGTGTGGTGGGTTAAATTTCCATATGGTTCCATTGTTTTGGAGATAGTCTTTAATTGGTTGGTCTTCAACATTGAAACTTGTAATGTCTAGTTCATTTATAGCTCCAATGAAATTTGTGCCTTGATCTGATCTGAATTCCTTGACTGGTCCTCGAAGAGCTGTAAACCTGCGCAATGCATTGATAAAGGAAGATGAAGTCATCTCCTCAACCACTTCTATGTGTATTTCTCGAGTTACTAGACAGGAAAACATAATCGCCCATCGCTTTGTGTTTGCTGAACCTCCACGTGTGCGTCTTGTTAAGATGGACCAAGGATCAAAAGTGTCCACGCCCGCATAGGTAAATGGAGGGCTTGGTGTGAGACGGTCAGAAGGAAGATCAGCCATCTTCTGTTGTTCGGCACTTCCTCGCAATTTACGACATTTTATACAGTTGTGTAGTATGGAGTTAATGAGTCGTTTACCTCCAGTCAACCATATTCCTCTTGAACGAATTGCTCCCTCAGTAAAATGTCTTCCCATGTGCTGAACAGCATTGTGACAGTGCTTGACTATTAATGTAGCAATGTAACTTTTACCTGGTATTATGACAGGCATTTTTTCACAACTTTTTATGTCTGAATTTTTAAGTCTTCCTCCTACTCGAAGTAATCCATCGGAGTCTAATACTGGTGAAAGTGCAATTAAACTACTGTTCTTTTGTAAAGGTTTTCTTTGCTTCAAGCAGTCAATCTCATTATAGTATGTGTCTTGTTGTACTTCCTTTATGATAAACTTCTCAGTCTCCTTCATGAAGGTGACGCAAGACTTACTGTTCTTTTCATCAGTCTCATCTTTGTGCCACATTGAAGCTTTTCGTTTAAGAAATGCGATACCTCTGACAAGACTTGTCCATGTTGAAAAATGTTCAAATAAACTTATGTCTAGACCTGATGACTTAACAAATGTCTTTTTTACTTCCACTAATGGTCGGACTTCTTTGTCGACTTCTGGTTCTATGACTTCAAACAGTGTGCTATCTAATAAATTCTGGGACGCAAAAAAGGCATTTGGACCTTTTAACCATTCTGATTGTCTTAAACTGTTAACTTCCAATGGTCTTGTACCATGATCTGCTGGATTATAGCTTGTTGGCACATAATTCCATTGTAATTTTGTAGAAACCTTCAGAATTCGGTCAACTCGATTGCTAACATACACGTAAAATCGCCTAGTCTCATTATATAGATAACCTAGGACCACTTGACTGTCTGTATAAAAGTATGTGGCAGATGAAGGTATCTCAAGAGTCTTCTGAATGAAAGTGGCAAGTTCTGTTGCTAGAACGGCTGCACACAACCCAAGTCTGGGTATGGTGTGACCATGGTTAGGTGCTAATTTTGATTTTCCTAATACGAATCCGAACTGAGAATGTCCATTGTCATTGAATGTGCGAATGTAAGCTACTGAGGCTATAGCATCTTTGGATGCATCTGAAAAGATGTGGAGTTCACATTTTGAACTGTCGCCTAAAGATGTTTCAGTGAAAGATCTTTGGATTTCTAATGTTTCTAAGTCCTTTAATGATTGTTTCCAGATCTGCCAATCATTCATCAAATATTCTGGTAATGGATCATCCCATTCTACACTGGCGTTCTGTAAAGCTTGTCTCATAATTAATCTCCCCCCTAGGATTACAGGCGCTACAAAACCTATAGGGTCAAAAATTCCATTTATGACTGAGAGTACTCCTCTTTTGTGTAAGGTTTCTCATCTGCTGATAGCTGATATGTGAATATGTCTCGAATGACATCCCAGCTTAGGCCTAAACTACGCTGTAAACAAGATTCGTCAGAATCAAAGTCTATTTCTGTAATATTCTTTGCTAAGTCTTTTTTTGGAAAGCTAGAAAGCACTTTGTTACTATTCGATAAGATTTTGTGTAATCTAATATTACCACCTGTCATTAGTCTATCCTGTGTTCTTTTAATAAGACTAGCAATGTCTTTTTCACTGTCGCTAGAAAGAAGTCCATCATCAACATAGAACTGTTCTTTCACATATTTACATACGTCGTCGCACGGTTCTTCTCCTTCGTGATTACAAACCGCCTTTCGTAAACAATAATTTGCAACTGATGGAGACGGAGAGTTTCCGAATACATGGACTCGCATCCTAAATTCTACAAGTGGCATTTCAATGTCATTGTCTTTAAACCAAATAAATCTGAGAAAGTTTCTGTGATTCTCTTGAACTTCAAAGTTAAAAAACATCTGTTCCACATCAGCAATAGCTGCAAACTGTCCTATTCTGAACTTTGATGATACACTAACTAGATTGTT
Organism: Mytilus californianus; assembly: GCF_021869535.1. NCBI lineage: Eukaryota > Metazoa > Mollusca > Bivalvia > Mytilida > Mytilidae > Mytilus > Mytilus californianus. The sequence goes on along the minus strand of NW_026262679.1, from coordinate 47,985,854 downwards.
TGTTAAGTCTGGTCCTTTAAGCAGTACGTCATTTAGACAAATCCCATGGTACTTTGCCGACGAATCAAAAACTACCCGTATTTTAGACTGTTTCTTAGCATGGTAGACCCCAAAAATGGGCAAATACCATACTTCTTCTCCATCCTTGATAGAGGGTGCCAATTCTGCATGGTTGTTCTTAAGTATCTTTTCCATGAACTGAAGAAAATCCTCTAACTTTTTCGGGTCCCTTTTTAGACTTCTTCCTAAGTTTTCTGCTCTTTTTCGTGCTTGTTCATAGTTATTACTTAGTGTTGTACCATCTTTGCGAAAAGGCAGAGGTGCACTGAAGTTACCATTTGATTCCTTCCGTACTCCATTTTCCATAATGGTTATAAACTCCTTATCTTCACGGGATAATCCTACTTCATTATCTTCTACAGTCTGTTCAAATATATCACTATAAACAGATTTTTGTTCTAGTTTTGTGTCCTTGACCTTAAAGTTATATTCACAAGGTTTCAAGGTTAATTCCTGATTTGGTAAAACTGATGTTTTGTTGACAGTTATGACATCAGATGTATGCACTAGACCAAGACATGCTTCTCCAATAATAGTCCATCCTAACCGTAGGCGCTGAGCGTATGGTTCATGATCTTTACCAATTATCTGGTCCAAAAAGTGATGACAACTTATCATGTCCCTTCCTATAAGCAGTGAAATATTGGCGTCATGGTCCAATTCAGGGATAAATTCTGCTATTGACTCTAGATGACTATACTGTCTGGCTACAGCAGGTGTAGCTATCTCTTGTTTGGAATTTGGAATGTCATTACACTCTATTAATGATGTGCACTTGAGTTGAGTATTTCTATCGAATGATTCAAGTATGAATCCTGTGGCACGATGCCCAGACTGTGCAGATTTTCCTGAACATGATGACAAGGTATATTGTATAGTATCATAGTGTTCGCTGAAAGTATCAAAAAATTCAGAGGTAGCTAAAGACCTGTTACTTTGGTCATCAATTATCGCATATGTTTTTACACGTTGTTCTGGTTTTCCCTTTGGATATAGGTTTATCAGTAATGTTTTTGCACATGACTTTCCATTAAACTGATTTGCGTCGCCACAAATTTCTGTACATAATGATCCTACTTTCGAGGTATCCTCGTCTATCTTCTTTCGTTCCCCGCCATTATCTAACAATGGTTCCTGACGTTCAATGTGAAACGCTGTGCAATGTGATGAGTTTCCACATTTTTCGCAATTAACCTTTGCTGAACAGTCTTTAGCAAGATGCTTGCCTTTTAAACATTTAAAGCAAATACCATGTTTCTTTATTATCTCCCTTTTTTCTGCAAGGGGTTTGGTAGGAAATGATCGACATTCTACTAATCTATGTTTCCCTTCTTCGTGTACTAGACACTTAAGGTCATTTGAGTTCTGATTTTCTACTTGAGTTTTTTTTGTGTTTAATACTTGTCTATTTAGTGCATTTCTATTTGTTGGATTTATGTGTTAAACTTCTGCTTTTCAGGGTCTTTTCGGTTACTACCTGATTCAGTCTGTTGAAACTTAAAACTTGGGTCGTTCATCTTTACTGCTAAAGAATGAATAAATTCTGCAAATGTTCTAAATGGTGGATACACCACTGAATTGTTGAGTTTGTACTTGCTGGCTTAGTCAATCCATCTAGTCTGCATGAAATATGGCAGTTTTGTTACAATTTCATTCACTCCATATGAAGCGTCAAAGAACGCCAAAACTAATTGATATTTTTCATTCTGTTTAACTGATTCGATTTCAGACAAAAGGTCTGAGAGTTCATGCAATTTATCGTATTCATTGTTTTTAATTTTAGGAAATCTGTCCAAGCGTTCTTTGAGTGAGGCGGCTACACTTTCAGGTTCTCCATACCTCTCATCGAGCCTCTTCCATATTTTCTCTAAGCCTCTAGTTTCATCATGAGCATTTGCGACTCTTAAGCTTGATGCCTGTTTCTTTGATTGCGGGCCCAACCATTTGTTCAACAGATCTAATTCTTCTGAGCTGGTTGCGTCAAGTTCTTTCATAATGTTTTTGAAACTTCTCTTCCAACTACAGTACTTTTCTGGCTTGTCGTCAAATTGTGACATTCTTGACAACATAATGTCTTTTTTCATAATGTATTTTGTGAGGTCAATTATTGTGATGGTACTTGATTTGTATTTGTTTTTTCAGGATCTAACATATAGACTGGAGTTTCTGACACGAGCATAGTCTGTTGTGGTTGAGATGTTTTGATTTCCTTTGGCAGTGTTGTTGAAGGCACAAATTCTGGCACACAAGGGTTTAATTTTGTTTCCTCAACTGGAACACAAACTTCCGGTCTCTGACTGGCAACATAAGATTTTACAATTGCAGAAGTGCATATCTCATTGTCCGGTAATTTCCAGCTTTTATTGCTTATACTGTCACATTTATCTTCTAGTACTTCTTTTACCACACTGAACTCTGCTTCTGCCTCTGCCACTTCTCGTTTATGTTTTTAAACTGTTAAATTTGATTCCAAATCGGACCTTTTCTTCTGCACTTCTAATTCCAGTTTATTTTGTTCTCTTTTTAGCGTTTCTTCTTCTTCAATTATCTTAAGTCTGACCTTTGCGATTTCTGCCTTTGACTTTTTATCTATATAAATGTCTTTGCTGGATCTGTGACTTGTCTTCGTCGAGTGACTTGACTGACTTGACTGACTAGGTTTGCTATATTGTCTTGATTGACTAGTTTCGCTATGATGACTTGCCTGACTATGTTTGGTATGATGACTTGACCTACTAGTTTCGCTATGATGACTTGCCTGACTATGTTTGGTATGATGACTTGACCTACTAGTTTCCCTATGATGACTTGCCTGACTATGTTTGGTATGATGACTTGACCTACTAGTTTCGCTATGACTTGACTCAATTGCATGACTAAGTTGAATCGGTTGACTAGTTTTTCTATCGTGACTGTCCTTGGTCAATTGTTTAAATTCCGCTGTTCTTTCATCAATAAATCTTAGTCTGTATCTAACTTTCTGTTCGGTAGCCTGATACACCACTTTAAATGCATAAAGTTCGTTGACACTATCTGTAGTTCTTTGCATTAGTAAATATTCTCTGAATTCTTTCGATTGTACATGATATTTTTCTAAGCCTTCCAACAGGACCTGTCTCACCTCATTTAAGACTTCCGTATTTTCTTAATATTGCTCTAAGTATTTTAAACTTCCATCTATAACACTCGTTCTGATTTCTGAGAGTACTTTATAATATCTAGAGACGTTTTCTTCAAAAATATCCTTAGCTTTCAGAGTGTATTTCCGTATTCTTCCAGATACCAATGGTTTGTCTGATTCTTCCTGTTTGTCCATGTCGCAGACTTTCTACTGTAGTGTTCTAGGGTTCTAATTAAAGCCAATGTTCATATAAGTTCTTTATTTCTTTATTCTAATCACATTACATACTTCCCAGGGGAAGGTAGAAAGCTGAAATTAATAAAATGTTCCTATTACAATATGTCTTAGTATAATAAACAAAAATACACAAATTGCATGAAGGTAAGTATCAGGTAAGTAAACATACACTAACAGTATATGAAAACCCACACCTAAATCAATCAATCAGCCAAAAGTTCACACATCTAAATCCTAGATAAACACTTGCAAAATGTCCTATATAACCTGTGCCTATAAATATGTTACATGCTTATATATGCATGCCTAAACCATGACTAGAAACTAGCATAAGCATTCCTAATGTGTAAAATACATAACCAAGAATTCCTAGTGTGTAAGTTTGCCTATTACATGTACATGTAAGAAAAGATAATAGTTCATAACCTAGACAGAGAATTTTACCTTTTGTGTGTAATAAATTAAATGCAAAACACCTAAAAAATATATATGTCTACGAAGGTAAGTATCTATAATACTTTTATATAGGTTTACAAAGTGTGTATTGCCTGGACCAAGTCAGATATTCATTTTGTATGAACCAAAAATATAACCCTTATTTACAGGTTGAAAACACAAAAATATATACCTGGCACTATTTGTGCATACTTCAAAATACATAATAAAAATATAATCAGGCAGGGAAAATAAACTTACTCTGTGGGGGACTTCTATTATTCTAATTTTGTTTGGATTGAATTGAAAACGTGTACCATGGCTGAATTTTGAGAGCTATATTCGAAAGGGGATGGGAACTACCCCGAAATGCGTTTACTCTAAACCTGTACAAAGAAGGATAACTCAATCCAAAAAAGTGAAACACTACAATTACTGTCAAACAGTCTGTTCAGTTGTTTTCTCTTGTAGACGGTGATTTTAATTACTTTACAATTGGCTGAAAAGAAAAAGATAAAATGCGGTTATAAAAAAATTACTATATGGCAATATTAATTCAAATAAAATAGATGTGAATTTTGTAAGTTTGCAATACCATAACTCATACGATTTACCTCAATAAATTGTTATATCTTTCAAGTGGTAGATAATATATTTTACGAGAATAAATTTGCAAAATTATTTATAAAGGCATGCGATACAAATGGGACAATAAAAAATCATGAATATAAAAGAAACCGACAAAAGCATTGGTGAAACAAAACAAAAACGACGACAAGACAACCAGTAGCTACATAGAAATACTGAGCAACATGAACCCTATCAAATACCGGATATTATCTCATATGCTTTGGAAGGGTAGACAGATCCTGCTCAACATATGACTTTCGTTCAAGGGACAATTAAAACCAACTGTATAGATAAATTCCGTTCATGTTAGACGTTCTTAATGTATTTTTGTTGTTTAATTATATTTCAGTTCAAACAATTTATAAAATAAAATTATATGTTCAGCAAGTTCAGGTTGATTAGTGTGTAAATCTATGATCACCTGGATTTCGTTTGTTCGGAATCTACGTTCGGGCATATTGAACGCCTGTTTGGCTTTATGGGACAAAAGCTTACACCTTACTGCAGAGTGTGAGGTTCTCCATTTAAGCAGAATTATTTGCTAGATGTCGATAACACAACTGATGTGAATCATGGGTTATTTCAATATATACAACATAGCTTTCTCACAAATACTGTCATTATTTACTCAACACTCAACATTGAAATTGATATACAGAACATGTCTTTTTCCAGTGGCAGAACACACCTCTTCCCTTTTATATCATTCGGTTAGCCTTCTCTGCAGAAAATACCTAATTCATTAATTGCCTTAATTCTTTAAGTCTTGAACATGCAGATGATATTTGCTTCACGGCTTTAGACAATTGGAAAGGAACTGTTCAAAGTTAGCACTTTTAAAATTTAAAAGTTATATTAAACACTACGCTTTTATATGTTACTTTCAATTTTTCCATTATCTTCCACTGGAACAAACTCTACTTGATAATCATTATTATCGACCGGAGGTTTGACATCTCTGGTGCTTTCGTCACTGTAACTTCGACGAATTTTATCTTCATCCTCGCAATTGACACCAACAACATGTCCTTAATCTGTTCAAGATCATACAACAAATTAATACAAAGAAAAAAATATTCAATAAACAATTGCTATTGGAAATTGTCAAAAGACAATAATTTTCGATACACTTGAATACGATATTCCTGTTATTTAACATTTCAAATTTTATAAAATCATACATTGAGAAATTGTATGTCTAGTCCGTCTTTTTAATTCTCACTTGGAATGAAAACTGTTGCAAAATTTTTTCTTGTTAATCACTAGAGATTTTAGTGTAGCGACTAATCTTGATGAACTCATATACGAGCATGAAATTGATTTGTAAATGATTTAGAAAACGATTTATTTGTATGAGAGAGGTTAAAGATACCAAAAAGTAAAATATTAAAAATACCGAACTCCAAGGAAAATTCATGTTCCTTATTAAATGGCAAAAAGCTCAAACACATCAAACGACTGGAAAACAACTGTCATAATCCTGACTTGGTACAGGTATTTCCTTAGGTAGAAAATGGTGGATTCAACCTGGTTTTATAGCTAGCTAAACTTCTCGATAGATAGTCGAAAACAAGCTGATAATGTCATGGCAAAACGACTAATAAACAAACAACAGTAAACAAAACACAACAACAAAAAAACTAAAGACTGAGCAACCAAAACTCGGGGGTGATATCAGGTGTCCAAAATGGTTAACAGATCGTGCCCCACATGTGACACCTGTCATGTGCTTCTGTAAAATACTTTGATAAATAATATCAAGTGAGGTAAGGCATCACGCAATATCTGATTGGTTATTGACTCTTATCTATCCCTAATATATCGCTAAATCCGTTTACCGTCCTTCAAGTAGAGTTTCTAACCCTGAAACTTGACCGAATGCAAATGTTTTAAATTGAAAAAAGGATAGACAAGTCTTTACCGGTATAAACAATACAAACATTGAAAAATAAAAAAAAGCACTAAGATATATATCTGGAACATTTATATTAAATGCACGATGGTATGTTCCTCAAACACGGTTGTTCTCAAATTATTTTCCTGCTACTGATCTTTACATAACACTTTTATCATTTTACCTCATTTTCTGTCACAACCATATTCGTGGAAGTAAAATGAATGTAAAAATAGGGAGAAGATATCAAGGGGCAATCGTTAACGCGTTAATTTTAATGAAAATTGGACTAATTCGGTCAATCTCTCTTAAAGTTTAGTCTGAGGAATACTTGTGTAAAAGGGTTGAGACATCAAATATCACAAAGCACTTCTCAGAAAAGTCAAGATTTTAAGTTACACAAACCCTATTACAAAACTGTTGGTGAGCCTAGGTGTTCCAAAAGTAAAATATCCATGGTCTGTGATACTTTTAAATGACACAACTACATACTGTATAAGATCGATGAAGAAATATAATTTTATATTGTACTAAGCAGTACAAATAATTTCATATGTTATAACATATAAAACAAAAACTGACACTGACGAAGGCAATTTGTTGTGCGGACATATTTATTTTTCTTTACTATATTGTTTACAAGTCGTAAGATAAGGTTGTTTAATTATAATGACAGTTAATCAATAAAGAGCGTTAGACAATGGAAGTTTAAATAACTTGAAGAGGTACGTGTCAATTTTTTTGACAAACCTACCATCCACACCAATGAAGAGAGTTCCTTCGGTTCGACCGTTTAAATATCCACATACATATTTTGAAACATTTTCCCTCAAATTGTTTCTAACATAATCTCCTCCACCCAGTTTGAATTCTGTTTGTCTAGTTTCCTATGTGTTGACCTTTTCGATAGTATTTAGCGGGTAATTCCATATCAACGTTAATGTCTACATACATATCTGCTATTCTCTGAAAGCTAAATCCGAGCGAGTTTCTGCTGATCCTGTTCTTTAAGCGGTCTAATACATCGGACACTTCGGTAGGAGATCGTAGACGAATCACAGCTGACCGCTGTTCGTCTTTAGTTTTTATTTGTATACAGTTTCTTGAAGTAGAAATGTTCATGCATGTATTTAGTAAATCATATATGGCATCTGTCAAGTTATAATCACTGATACTGCTACTTTTAGAAAGATTGCTTATTATCACATTATGATTGCTGTTAGACATTTCGAGATAAATATTATTTTTATCAAAATGAATTATCAAATGTGACCACCGTCTTTAGAGTTTAAATACATGGAGCAGTTCAAATCCAACGCTGGTAACCCTGTTTGTAAATTATGTTTAACCTAATTCCATTTTTACTTTTACTTTCGTTTTTGATGAACTAATATTATGTTATAATGTAAGTTTTTATATTCTATGGAAGGAGAAAGTATTCGAAATCCATCAATAGTGTATACATAAAGCTGTGTAATGGCTTTAAGGTAAAAAACGAACAGGATTTTCTTTATTTGTTATAATTCTCATATTCCTAAGGTACATGTTACAGGCTCCAAAACCATGTCTCAGATTTCTTATATCACGATCTGTATCGGAATAATGTCAGGATCTTTTTTCGTTTGAAAGACCTTTTGAATTGCAAATATTCATAATTGATTTCAAATGGAACTTATATAAAAAATTAAAAATTTGATAAACAGTTTGGTTGCATTTGTTAAGATTTTTATGATAGAATAATCTCTTTCGCTGACAACGCTTATTTTAAAATAAGTTTGATCTATTTATGTCAATTATTATCGACATGTGGCCATTTAGAAAGATGCAGGTAATGGTGGTCTTACCAACTATTTTTGAAATCCTTGTGACTATCCCTCTTTAATATTGCATTTCGCTTGTCTCAATAACTTTTACAATTACAAATAAATAGCTATTAATTACAACCAACCCACATTTTCCCCAATTGGACTACATTTGTGCCATAAGACAATACTTGGACATCTCGTCATACGTCCATAAATGGAAACACATATTTAAATACAAAGGGATTCAGTCGAGGTTTGTCACAGGCAGTGGGCTACACCCAAAATTGAAGACATAGGTACTCTTTCTGATGATTGTGAGGTCGTTGCCACAAATATTTAAAAAAAAAAACCCTAAATGGGTTCGAGTACTCTCAAATTGTACTTTCGTGTTAATTTGACCTGTTGATACAATTTGTAATGCATTTTTGATATTTAATGTTTACTTATTTTGTGTAATATCTCGTCTCACTATTTTTAATATATACCACCTTTGATAAGTATTTAGGATGACGATAAATGTTCACTTCTCTACTCGTACTGTGAACAACAAATGTATTTGTTTTGTGAAAAATATTTCCGTATTCCATGTACTCCTTACAACAAAACTATTTTTATTTACCTGTGTACGTTATTTTATTTAACGGCATTTTGTCAAAGGTCATAGTTGTCTTTCTGATTTTGTTTTAAATCAAACTCCCCCTTGTTTATTTAATTTAGTATTTACATTGTGTCGTAGATCAAATTTATTCGTTCCGTGTATGTTTACTTGTTTTTGTTAATGTTAATATGTCTTTTGATTGAGAAAAGCCATTTCAATTGCTATTTTGTAGTGTGTCTTTCTATGTTGGGATTATTTCAGGTTAGGGCGAAGGTTGGCGCCTGTTAAAACGTTTAAACCCGCTATATTTGTTTGCACCTGTCCTTATTCAGGAACCTGTTGTTTAGTGGTTGTCTTTTGTTGATGTGGTATTCTCGTTTTTCGTTTTTTATATAGATTAGACCGTTGGTTTTCCTGTTTGAATGATTTTACACTAGTCATTTTTGGGGCCCTTTATAGCTTGCTTTTCGGTGTGAGCCAAGGCTCCGTGTTGAAGGCCGTACTTTGACCTATAATGGTTTACTTTTTACAAATTGTGACTTGGATGGAGAGTTGTCTAATTGGCACTCATACCTCATCTTCTTATATCTTGTTATTAGATTTTCTTCAACTGATCGGGCGGAGCTAACCTTTTAATTTGCAAAAGGACTGTATATTTTAAGACGTCTGTGATTGCCTGTATAATCAAAACTATTCACCTACCAGTGTTACAAACAGCAATAAAACAGAACTGCGAGTATGATATTGGACTAATAAAACAGTTTAAAATTTATTTATGCGGTATATCATATTTGTATTTCGTTCATTGTTTTGAACTTAAATCGTGTCGTTAGATTTCACATTTGTCATTTCGGGGCCTTTTTCAGCTGACTATGTGGTATGGATTTTGCTCATTGTAGAAGGCCGTGAGGTGAAATAAAGTTGCTGACTTCTATGCCATTTCGGTCTCTGGTGGAGAGTCATCTTATTGGCAATCATACCATATCATCAGTCGAAAACGAGCTGACATTGTCATAGCAAAAAATCGATAAATGACCAAAAGACAAACAACAGAATACAAAACACAACATGAAAAGCGAAAGACTGAGCAAATCGAACCTCAACATAAACAAGGGGTGATTTCAGGTGGTCCGAAAGGGTAAGCAGATCCTGCTCCATAAATGGCACAAGTCATGTTATTTCTGTTATTACAAAGCCGGTGATAAGTCTATCTCTGTATGTCACATTCGAGAAAAAGAGGACGAGAACATAAACTGCAATTTTGTAATAGTTAACTCGTTATGGCGTCCGTAAAATGTTCGAAGGAATTATCTAAACTTTATCACTTTGAATTCTTTGTTTAATACTTTCTTTGTAAGCAGCAACCCTTCACCAAGGAAATCATGATAAGAAATGCAACCTCTGGAATATCGTATCGACTGTGAGATATATTCTCCAACTGCAGACACTGTTGGAATGTTGCTACATAGAAATGGTAAGTTTATGTTAGGAAATTCAAATTATCTCCGTATAGTTTTATTCTCAATCGACCCTCATTGTTAATTTCTAGATGTATGTCAAGATATGTATCCTTTATTCCAAGTTCGATAAGATATATACGTTCTTCACAGTCACCAAACTTTGAATTATTTGTTTTAAGGGGCATTATCTGTCAAAATCATGTTCACTGATTTGACTCAAATTCTCATACTTGATTTATAACATACTAAAACGTATATCCAAATTACAATTAGTCTGAAATAAACAGTTAACAATGCATGTATTTGATAATATTTATCAGGATTTCGTGTGTATTTAAGTCGAGACGCCATCTAAGTTACTATCGAGATGACCTCCAAAGACTGCCGACAGTCCTATAACCCGATATAAACATCAACATCAATCTAATTAGATAGCGACCTCGTGCAATTGAATTTTTCTATGTCTGTTTGATTTCATGTTATAGGTTAAAGAAATAAGTTAGTTATCGTTTTTACCTGTATAGGAATGATTTTTTGTGGATCGAATCAGTCAACGAAATGGTTCACCTTTATTTCACTTTCAATGTTCTGTTCGTTTTAATGACTGAACTAGACTAATACATGCATAACCAATCTCTAGCTAATGATTTGAATTGAAGGTCACATGAATACCGATCCAATGAGGTCGAATTATTCACTTGCAAGTGGGACAAGCTACTCCGTATAGCCAACGAGTACGGTTAGGGCGTTGTTGAAAAGTTTATGGACGACCCGTTAACCGATAAAAAAGAAGAGGATACCAGGCTAAAGCAGGCAGAATATCGAGTTAATACGAAGAGGAGGGAAAAATCTTTTAAAAATTACCGTCCAAACCCGTATTAGTCAGGAATATGGCAGTTGTTATCAAATAGTTCGTTTTCATGTATGTTGGCGGTTTTTTTTTGTAGCAGTTCAGTGTTTCTGTTGGTACTTTGTTTTCCTCTTATAGTTGATGTGTTTTCCTCGGTTTTGGTTTGTGACCGTGATTTGTTTCATTTAAATCGATTTATGACTATTGAACAGCTGTTGCCATTATTTATAGGAATCAAGGTGAACAAAAGGCTACGTCTGATCTTTTTCATCGCCCTAGTGGAGCATTTACTAAAGACTCGTTGTTACAATTGTAATGAGGAAGGTCATTGGGCCTACTAGTGTTCCTGGAAAACAGATTTCCATAAGGAAAGCAGCAGCAGTGAAACAGTTAAGTACTAGTTTTATAATTTATACGAGCATGATTATGAATTAAGCAAAATTCGCACAATAATATAAATGCATTTTTGTTGCTAGCCTTTTCGAGAATTATTTATTTTGAAAAGTAGTTTTTAAGAGCAAAACATTTTGTTCTCTACATAAGTTCTAGCGGTTATTTCATACCTTTCAGCTATTTCACACCCATTTGGGTTATCTACATCAGCACGCGTGTTTTCAAAAGTTCTACGTCCTGTTGCCACATTGGCGTTCTCATGGCCTTATAGTTATAGGTAGAAAATCCTTAGTATTAAGAAAAATATCATATTTTTGTAAACAGTTAATTATGACCATACCCATGATGATTTTTGTCAATACTGAGGAACTGCCTACTGGGCATGGTTAATAACGTCGAGTCTCAAACAGGAAAATGCCTGTGCAAGTCAAAAATATGACAGTTGTTATCCAGTCGTTCCGTTATTTGGTTTGGTCGAGTGTTTGGTTTGGTAGATTTATAACTATCAATCCTTTTTCTTTCTTCGGAGCTTGGTATTTTTGTTATCAATTTAGATTTTTTTAGGATTTCTTAATTAACTAAAACGAAAGAGCATTCATGTATATTTGTGACATATACAGATGATGGTTTTATTACCCTGACATAATGAGATCATTTCAAAATAAAGATAGTTTCTTGCAATTGATTAAGATCCTATTGTGTACTGGAGGAACAGTTAGTGGTAGTCGAAAGCACGTTGGTATCCAACCAAATACTGTTCTTTTGATATCTGAATATCATAGCAAAGTGCACTTTTTCGCTGGACGGTTCTGTTAAAAGACACAATAAAACTAAATTATTAAATATCAATGACTACTTTGGAAACAAAAAAAATATGAAATCAAAGCAAAAGTTCTGTATTGGAACTATTGCAATATAGTTATCCAACGCATGATTGTAATATTATTTGTTCGTATGTATATACCGTCTCTATTGGATTAACCGAATAATTCATACCTTGATTTATAATCAAAATTTTTCATTATTGCATTGTTCGAATGCTTTCTTTGTGTTCTTTACCTGACTTATTTTTAGAGAAGAATTTGGGAAACCAACCAAAAAAAAATATATTAAACGGCATAAAAAAAAAAGTGTCACAGGGGCGTAAACATTTCGAATTTTATACTGGTAGGTTTGCTTTCTTTGAAAAAGGATATTAATTAAAGTATTCTGGAATGCATTTTGTTTCTTTTTGATTTTTCTGAAACTGTAAGGTAAATATATTTAGTGTGTATATTTGTCATACAAATGAGAGGTTTAGCTAGATATAAAACCAGGTTTAATGCACCGTTTCTACATAAATGCCTGTACCAAGTCAAAAATATGAGAGTTGTTATCAATTCGTTTGATGAGTTTGAGCTTTTAATTTTGCCATTTGATTAGGGACTTTCCGCTTTGAATTGTCCTCGGAGTTGTGATTTTTGTTATTTTACTTTAAGGTATTACAAATAATCCTTGTTAGATGACAAAAAATATATTTTATCGAAATTGATAATTGTAATAACGATGCTTAATCCACAATTACTTATAAAAACCTTTCCAAAAAAACTAAATTGAAATCGGAATATCCAGGCAATAATGATTATAACTGGTCGATACAGTGTCAATAATGTGGAAATCTATGACACATCTTTCTAGTAAAATTATGTTTAAAATGCACAACAAAACTACGCAACTACCGTGCAAAAACTACATTCATTTGCTAGATTTAATAAAATACACAGATTAATTTAGAATACAAGGTTAGATTTTTAAATTGCATAGCTACATGTTAATCTAAGAATGTGGAGCTAAAAATGACAGATGAAACTAGAATGCAAAAAATATGCAAATGGAATATAAGAAATAAGCAACTAGAATTTTGCGTAACATTAACAAAGATCTACTGAATATTTATACAGAGTAACGACATATTGGTTGCATTAAAGCTTTTCATTCATGCGTAGCTTTTCCGAAAACGACTGGTTTTCAGTACCACAGACATGTGTACCTTTTTGTCGGCTTCGTAAATAAACTGAAACAAAAGCAACGTATCAGTATATTTTCATGATAACCTGATTTGTAGAGATTTAGTACTTGTGGTATTTAAATGTAGTTGTGCATTTTATAGTCTACATGTAGCTGCTTACATTTAAATCAAGCTGCGTATTTTTTAAATCTAGGAGAACGTTATTTGCAACATCGGTGTGTCATTTTTGTTCCGTGCTTATAATTTTGGCGAGAAGGACGTTACTTCGGTATCATTAACAGGTCAATATTTTGGCACATAGTCATTTTAATGCTACTAAAATTGCAGTTAAACAGTAGTGCAGGATATATATTTTAGTAATTACAATACAGTAGATAATGTTTATATTTTACCTAAAATCCCCATACCTGAAAAATCCAATCTTGTACTTCAGCTGCAGTAAAATCTGATACACTACCTTCACGTCTCATATACACGTGACCTTTACTGTCAAAAAGTCTGTTGAGTTGTTTTTTCTTGTAGACTGTTATTTCAATTACTTTACAATTGGCTGCAATGTAAATTATACAATGTGCGACAGGTTGAAATCTACTATATTAGATCATATTAAAATAAACTTTCCTTTAATTCTTTTGTTATATGCAATATACATTTTACGTTTTAATGCAATAAGCTATAATTGTATATATGGAGAGATATATGATATTTGTTTTCTTTCAATTAAACAAAAAAGATAACAAAAATATATTTGATACATGCCCTTGGCAATATCCAGCTATGAAATTGCTGTTCTTCATTTTAAAGTCACAGATATAAGATCGCAACTTTAGACCTGATTGTTAATGCTTGGTGTCGATGAGTTAATCTATTTACAACTGATTGTAACATTTTTTCTTATGTTGTGCTGTTACACTTTTGTCCATGGCCAGAGAGATTGAGTGCTCATAAATCTTCTTAACCCCGCCACATTCTGAATAGATTTCTGAATAGGCATGTCCCAAGTCGAAAGCATGTTATTCCATTAATTTTAATTCTGGTATCAAGAGCCTGTTGTTCAGTGGTTGTCGTTTGTTGGTATGGATCATATTTGTTTCTCGTTTTTTATATAGATTAGACCGTTGGTTTTCCTGTTTGAATTGTTTTACAGTAATCATTGCGAGTCCCTGTATAGCCTGCTGTTCTGTGTAAGTCAAGGCTCCTTGTTGAAGGCCGTACTTTTTCACTTATAATTGTTAACGTTTTATACATTGTGACTTGGAAGGAGCGTTGTCTCATTGGAACTCATACCATATCTTTTCTTTTTTTATAAATCTAAGATGAGATCATCAGTATTTTTTGTTGGTTACATTTGTATATCTGTTTTTCTTTTATGTTTTGCCATAAATTATGGTTGTTGATTTTTCGTGTTAATTGTTTCACATGTTGTCATGTCAAAATCATTTATGGGCCGAACGGTGACTTATGATTGCTTAAATCAACGTCATTTGTCCATGGACTCGTACGAACACCTATTCTTTTCTATATAACATATTTGCAACATCAAAGTATGTCAATCAGAATGTCTGTAAAAGGGAACATACTACACACAAATCAGAATCGGAAAACAAAATTCAGCATATAAAAAAAAAGACTACAAAGAAAACATTTGTAAAATGACCTCTTAATTTTCCATTCGCTTCCACGGGAATAAACTCTACGTTATAGTCCTTATTATCGACAGGTGGTTTTATTGCTCTGATGCTTTGGTCGATATACTCTCGACGAATCTTATCCTCTTCATCACAATTGACACCAACAACATGACCATCATCTGAAAAAATACACATTTCTTTGTCGGTTGAACCTGGTTTAATGGATAGCCAAACCTCCCACTTTATGACAATGTTAAAAAATATCGCTAAAATGACAACACTACGTGACAGAAATACAAGACAAACACACGCAACCATGTATGCATTCTCCGGGTGCGGGAATTTCTCGCTGCATTGAAGACCTGTTGGTGACCTTCTGCTGTTGTCTGTTCTATGGTCGGGTTGTTGTCTCTTTGACACATTCCCCATTTCCATTCTCAATTTTATTGTTTGTCATTGCAAGACCTTTCCAATGCAAATAAGGGTTCTCATAAATGGTTAAAAACCACTCACATACACGATATAAAGTCGTAATAGCCTAGATTAGAACGGCCAAGTTACCATAAGTTTTTCCCTTGGAACATGTCACACCCAACACACATCATCATTTCAGATCTTAACCCTGAACTATGTATACTCTTATAAGACATTTTCGGAAAGTCTTCTTTACAGACACTAATAATGACACCAACACTCCGCCCTGATAAAGAAGAGGGCCGTATCAAAATGTTGAAATATTCAAGATTATCTTGATTGATTTGACCTTAAATTGGTAATTCCAAAAATGTTGAAAAGTCCACCATTTTGATGGTGTTAAAGGCGAGCTTTTAAATTGTGATATAGTAGATACCGTAAATGACATTCAAATTATATATTTTGCTTTCTTTTTCAGTTTCGTTTTGCCGGATGAACACTCAAACTTTTTAATTTAAAGTTTTTGCTATCAAATCTTGCGTATTTATAATTGTATGGCGGAATTTCTTAAGCAAGGTTTTACAACGTTCAAATATACAACATAAATTGAAATGGAAGAATGACAACAATCTTATGTATTTGAGCGAAATCAAATAGAATGTTTGCGTTTAACTACCATGATAAGCAAGCATATGCATGTCATAATGCATGCTTAGTTTTCCCATTATAACTGTGTTATTTTAAGGATGTAAAGATCAGACAACACTGAAAGATATTCCAACTTTTGAATATTTATCTACAGTATTTAATAAATTCTTTTGTCAGAAAAAAGTTGCTGTTCAAAGACCTTTTTGAAAAAGTAAATTGGCAGACATTAGCGTACATTTACATGATTTTTTTCCCAAAGCAACAATTCCATTTATGACAGGGTTATTTAGTAAGTTACTGTTTTCAATTCTGCTAAGGAGATTTCATTTATAAAAATCATTTTCTGAAAATATTATATCAAAAAAATAATTGGCACTGAGATAAATCGACGTCTTATTATCGACGTCAGTTATTCTCTTATAAGAAAGTATAAAATAATCTTTATTAAGACATATTTCACCTCATACAATGATTTATTACACTTTCCTGTTTTTGTTCAACTATCTGAATTTAACTTTTTATATAACTTTCACAAAGAACATTTTGAGCATTCGAAATTTCTATTTTACATTACAGACAGGTTATATGGAGTTTGAAAAAGATAAATGCTTTATATAATACTCTTCAAAAATATATATGTGTGATATTTTCTTAGTGGCTTTTATTTTAAGACATATGGTCACTATAGGAAAAAGGGTTTGAGGGCAGGTTGTTATGGTTTTAACCCTACCACAATATATACCTGTGCCTAGTAATTTTAAAATTGAAGACGTTTAAATACATTTATGTAGACATGTCGACAATTAAGAAAAGAGGCAGTAGGCTCAGTTATAAACAAAATGTTGACATAAATATCTTTGTTAATCGGTCTTTAAAAAACGAATAAATCAACACGATTGACGTTAAATATTATAACTCATTACAAGATAACGTTCAATGATTTGAAAAGGCGCGTGTCAAACCTACCATCTACACCAATGAACAGAGTTCCTTTGGTTCTTCCGTTTAAATACCCACATACATACTTAAGAACATCTTCCCTCAAATATTTTTTGACATAATCTCCTCCACCAAGTTTGAATTCCATTTGTCTAGTATCTCTGCCTATATGTTGACCTTTTCGATAGTATCTTCCAGGCAATTCCATCTCAACGTCGATGTCTACATCTTTATCAGCTAGTGTCTAAAAATCGAATCCAAGGGAGTTCCTGCTTCGCCGGTTCTTTAAGCGGTCTAATACTTCAAAAACTTCGTTTGGATTTCTTAGAAGAATTACAGCATACCTCTGCTTCTTTTCCTTCTTTATTTTTATACAGTTCCTCAAAGTATAAATATTTTTGCACATGTTTAGTAATTCAAATATTGAATCCTTTAAATTGGAATCACTGATGATTCTACTATTCGTAATATTTCTTATTATTACTTTATGATTGCTGGTAGACATGTCAAAATAAAGATCCTTTTTATCAAAATGTTTTGTTAGATTAAGATGTCACCACCGTCTTCATAGAGTTATAATACATGTAGCTGTACAGACCAGCGACGATAAGAACATTTTGTAAATTATCTATGAAGCATCTTATTTCCGGTTTCATCGTCATATAGCTCTATAGAGCAGATGTTACCTGTGACATATAACGTAACAGTATTGATTTACAATATTCTAAAACATTAAATGTAAATAAATATATATATGTATTTCATAAAAATAAATGTTTATTTATAGAAAATGAATGTGTCTTCGTATAATGAGATATATGTTCATTACAGTAATATATACGTATAAAAAGAAATGCATAGTCATAAACATAATTGTATATTCAAAAGCAAAATGTATGTGATAAAAACGATTTATAGATGTTAATAATAAATAAATATATGTGCATATGAAAACAAAATATGTGTTAAAAATATATATTCATTCAAAATATATGCATTTGTATACATTAATTACACAATAATTATTTTTTCATACATTGTCTCAAATAATTAAATGTTGGTACCAACAAAATATATTGGTGCAGTAAATGCAGTGTTTTATACATCTAAAGCGTTTGCAATTGTACACATCTTATTTGGTTCAGTGATCTTGTTGATGATTGGCATGAAACGTACGCTTGATTGTAAGATCATTATCGTATGAACTACTATCATTTATTAAATTCAAGTTAAACACAAAAAAAAAACAATTTGGGGTAAACATATTATAACCAGATTATTTTGTTATATTCGAAATCTCGTGCTATGGCCAAAAAGCCAGTCACGCAAAACCTGGATTAAAAAAAAAAGATCAGATAGGCTGTAAAATAGAGGATCGCGATGGCGAGATTTATCTTAATAATTCAATTGTATATTTTAAACATTCGTTTGCTTTTTTAGATATGTGTACAAAGTTTTAAGTTTTCAAAATGTAGGAAGGTATGCAATTCCTTTCTGTTTATCTGGAAATAGTCTATGCAGACACGTTATATTGGAACACCATATTACAGCTGGAATAACGACATAGGAGTATTTTGTTGGATTTAACCAATATAATTTTAGATCAAAAATGCAATTTGAGTCATTTTCATATCACCTCATTAAAGAAGGCCATTAACATTGTTATTCCGTGAAAAGACCTTTTGATTTTTTTCTGATTATTTTTTTTTTGTTCCTTGGCCGCTTTTGTTTCTGAAATGTCGCTTTTGTTTCGTAACATTTCGATTATATATTTCGGATATGATATCGAATAGTTTTAATTTTGAAAGTCACCGTTTTTAACCGAACACGTGTGAGTCATCTCCAAGTAAACTGGTTTACTTTTTATCGCAACTCCGAAACTGTAAAAGATATATGTAGCTTGATGATTTTCTACACAATGTTCATAACTTCCTCAGCATGATGTGTTCAGTTTGGAACGAAGCGATTCGGTTACATGTAATAAAAGATATTTCCTTTTTTGTGTTCGACATACATGGTATGTTGATGTAACTCATAAAAGGTAAGTTATTGATACATAGGGTATTTTGATGTAATGGTTAATGGTCCTTCAAAAAGAAAATTAGGTCAAGGTCACTAGTAAAGCTGATGCTATAAATTAATTTTAACATTTACTGTTATTGGTACTACTCAGAAACAAATATAGATATCGAAAAAAAATAGTTCAAAATGTTAGTCAATTTGATCCATATTAGTACGGTGAAATTTTATTAGGTGTCAATGCCCACGAAATATATCAATGAAAAATTAAGTAATCCAAATTTTGCAGCTAGCGTGATCTATATGCATTTTTCTTTTACCACGACCACCTGAATTATCGTGGTAATAGTTAAATAAACTTAGAAAACACCTTCTGCTCCGTAAATGTTACTGTAAAACTGCAATCAGGACTACGCACATACATAATATATTTGGAATAGAGATCCAATTCAAGTATTTTCTGAAGATAATCAAAAATCTCTTTTTTTTTTAAAAACATATATAACAATAACTTTTTTGCATACAGTGAATGAATACTCGTGGTCAGCAATTTAAAATCAATCTACCTGTAAATGAAACAAACTTCATTCAAAACAAAACAAATAAACATAAAGTCCGTAGTTCTTTAGATAAAAGGAAAACTCATAACGGAAGTGAATAATTCGACCTCATCAAATCCGTATTCATGTAAACTTCAATTGAACCTCTTAGCTAGAGATGGGTTACGCATGAACTAGGCGTGATCAGTTAGTAAAAGGAAAAGAATGTCAACATTGAAAGTGAAACAAGGGTAAACGATTTGATTTGCGAATCGATCTAAAACAAACTTATTCTTATACAGTTAAAAACGGTTATTAACATATTGTTCTGACCTATAATATGAAATCAAACAGACCTTGAAAAATCCAATTGCACGAGTTCGCTATCTATTTATATCTATGTTTATGTTTACAACGGGTTATATAACCGTCGGCATTCTTCGGAAGGTCACCCTGATGGTTAATTAGATGGCGTCTAGACTAAAATACACACGAAATGCCGATACATTATTTCGAGTTTATGCATCGTAAATTGTTTATTTTAGACTTTTTTATTTGGATATACGTTTTAGTATGTTATAAGTCGAATATGAAAATTTGAGTCAAATCGGTGAACATGATTTTGACAGCTAGTGCCCCTTTAAATCACACTGATTACTGATTGGAAATAACACGTTGTTTAGATTTTATCTAATTTATTATCGAATCATACTTTTAATTCATGATTGGAAAAAGGCAATAAGGCATGTCATGTTAACAGGACCAAAAAGTAAAAACTAACAAGGGACAAGCGTGTCCCGGGCATTGCATCAACTTATGATGTACACTATTTTTAGCTTGATTTCTAAACTGTTGGCCGTTAATGTGTGTTCTCCAGCTTGCTAGTTGAATGTGGTGTTCTCTGGCGATGAACCAAGAAATAAAAGTCAAGTTGGCCCTTGGCATAACATTGACATATACTGTACCACGTATTAGGATGTATCTCCCATTTTGATACTCTTTGAATGTTCTTCGTACTGATAATTGCTCGATGGCTTTTAGCGATGTTCCAAGAAGTAAAAACTGTACAATGTTCAAGGTGTCCCATTGCATTGACTTATGTAGTATCTTTTTTCGATTTTTACTTTCAAATTTTAAATCTGACATTATGAAGGTCAATCTATAAATGCACGTTAAATATAAAAAAGGACACGCTTAACTTTGATATAATAATGTGTAAACATGGTCTTGTTAATGTTTTCATGTCTGTGTAAAATGAATTATTTATCATTGAATCAAGTCATTTGATATATAATGCGTTCAATATATTCTACACAAATAGCAAATGCAATATGTATTTTGACGAACGTCGATTTCTGTAACAGACATTGAAAGGTCACATAGAAAATGTAAGTATTTAACTGTGTAAAAGAAAAGCACTTTCAATTTAGGTGGAGTATTAAAAAGGGAAAAAGGGCCAATTAATTATGCTGTCGTATGTAAGTATATCAAATTCTTTAATATTTCAGATTCATATTTTACTTGTCGCGTTATTAATTTTTTAAGAATTTCATTTGTTTAGAATTTTAGAGGATTCGGTATGTCTTTTTAAATCGCTTAGCAAAATTAGCGGACTCACTTCCACGATGTAATTACTATAGATCAGATTTGGTTGTCTGTCCCTCACCGCAATTTTATCATCAACATTAAGCCTATGGACAGTTCGAAATACCATCCATTCGCATTTTGCTATTAATTAATATTCCACGATAATAAATTCGACAACATTGAAGCTTTAAACAATTCCTAGATTCATGGTTATATTTTATATTCCTCAAATGGTCAAAAGATATCTACACGTCATTTTTGTTTTCTCAACGTCTTCCTTTTATTTCGGTAGTTCAAAACTTTACACCATAAGCAGTGTGAGCATTGCTACTAACATTCACCAAAATATACAAAAAGAGCAACAATGGTATATATAATTCTCAGATTGTATTTGTTTCTATACGATTTGAATGTTCAGTTTACGCGAAAGTATTGATGAAGGTCGTACACTGACCTATAGTGGCTTCATTATTTGGTATCAGGTGGTAAGTTGTCTCATTGGCAATCATACCGCACCTTCGTATTTTTATTCACGATTGGGTTTTTTTTTACCCTGTCAGATGCACGTGGTCAAATGGGTACTACTCAGTCAGGGAAGAAAACGATCGTATACATATAAAAATAAAATATGTCTTAAAGATTCATATTGACCAAAACATTTTCGTAGCAGTTAGAAAGAATAAGAGATATCATGTTAACATTGTTTCAGCCGACATGATAACCAAAACCTCTTTCTTGTTTAAAAATAAAGTAATGGTACATGTATGATTGCCAATCAGAGAGTCGTAGAAGTAAGCTACTATAGGCCAGCGTACGGCTCTAAGGAATTAGCTAACCCATGCCACAAAGCAAGTTATAAATGGAACCGACGTTGATAAAATTAAAACAATAAAACGAGAAAAATCCACGGCCTGATATATGTAAAACAATAAACAAAAACAAATTTGATTTGCAGCGACCATTGACAACCACAGAAATAACATGCATTTATAGCTTGCTGTCGTGGTAACTATTTTGCAGTGGTAACCCTGTTTCAAATATATTTATTATGGTAGTAATCTTTTATTTAGGGGACTTAGAAATCTCAAAATTAGGTAAAACTTGTTTGATCAGCTGTAATCTAAAACTTAATGATCATGGTGCTCAGTGCTCTTAAACTTTGTTATTTATGTGTTTTTTTTTTAACAACAAATATATATTCTTTAGATTGCCTGTTACAATTATACTTCAAAGCCCAAGCGCCAGTAGAGTATTCCTGTGAAATACTTCTGAGCTGTCAGGAACATACTCAGAATATTATTTAAAAACATGACATAAACTATGACATTATATATTAATTATTCTATTATGACAATTTCTTTAAATTTATGAAAAATATATTTTGAGAAATCATTTTGCTTTCATTCATAACCCTTCGTAGTTCCTTTATAAACAATTCATACACATCCAAGCATTTCAATTTTTGTTCTGAAACTTAGTATGACTTGTAAATGCAACTGTCAAAGAACAATATACCTGATCTGATATTTTGTATCTAAATACTATATGTTTTACTAATATCTTTTTTTTTAAATTGAATTTTGTTAGAAGATGTTCCATTTTATCCCAAAAAATCTTTTAAAAATGAACATGTGATAAAGAAATGTAAGTAATCTTTCTCTTCTGTTTTTCAAAAATTATATTTACTATTTTAAAAATTTTCCATTTAAGTAGCAACTGCCTTGTGGGAATAATATAATGTAGCAGTTTCCATCTAAACATTTTCATTTAGTTCTCTCTTGATAATTTTGATATAAAATCGTTTACGAATGACATATGTGGCCTGTAATCTAACTTTAAGTAATATCTTGACCAAATATTGATACCAATTGCCTGTTTATATGTTTGATCTACTTAACTATTATAGAACATTATATTATAAAAATCTTTTGATTGTATTTGTCTATTTCCCTTTCTCAATTTATCCTTACAAATATTGATTTTACTCTTTATAGAATTTTCTTTTATCAGAACTTGTTGCCATTCCTTCGGGATGGAGGATTTTAATATCTTAAACTCTGAAATCTGACTTAACTGCTTAACTGTTCTAGAATAAAAACCTCTGATAACTTTTCCTCACGATCCCATATGTCGTTAATATATATCAATCCACGTGTTTCCCAATTTTGAAAAAAAAGCTTATGTTGCAAACATCTTTAAAGAATCTATTTCCCCAAATAATCTGTTTTTTTCTGAAATTTGAAAAATGATCTTTAAATTTGTTTAACCTGCCCCTGTTTTCACCCAACTTTAAATTACTAGCAAATAAAAGTCCGGTATATTTTTCAAATTCTTTTAATGATTTTACATTATCTAAATTCATGTTAAAGACAAAAAAATGTTTACCCAGATTGTTGAAATATTTGGAAGGAATAATCTTCCAGTTTGGCCGATTGGTTGTAGTAAATTTGGAAACCCATGAAGCTTTCAGTGATTGAAATAACTATCAAAGTCAACCATTTTAACCCCTTTTTTGATATTCGCCAATAAGTATATTTCTTTTTTCTATGTAATTTTTACCTTCCCAAATATATTTAAAACAACAGCTTTCAATTTCTTTAATGTATTTGTCTGGGACAATTATGTAGCCAAAAATGTAAGTTTTGGTAGTATCAAAAATTTTATAATCAATATATTTCAAATCATAGTTAGTTTTCTTTTATTCCATGCCATAAGTAAGGATTTCATTTTATCTATTTTAGACCATTTTAGGTTAACAATCTAACTTTTCGTATTCGTTTGTGTTGTGACCAAAATAAATCACTAAAGCTTGAACTGGTCGATCCGTCCAGCGTATGCTCTAAATTTTATCTATACTATGAATGAGCGTCATTATCCAGATTACTTCGATTTTACTACGATTTAATCTCAGACCAGAAAAAAGAACCAAATGTTTCGATTATATTCATAGCTTTTAGGTATGTCATTTTTTGAACTACATCCGCCAATTGACATATTTTTATGCTATGTGTGTTTTTATCAATAGTAATCCGAATACCTTTAATGTCGGGGCTTTGTCGTTATCGCAAGGCCATAATTTCTACTGACAAAACAAAAAGTAAAGCAGATAAAGGACAACCTTGGCGGATTCCTCTAGAGTTTTCAAAAATCTCAGATACCCATCCATTATATAAAGTTACCACCCATGATATAAATGATTCATTTAAACCAAAATACTTTAGAACGCTTAACATGGATTTCCATTCCAAAGAATCAAAAGCTTTAGTAAAATCAACAAATATAATAGCCCTATCTATTCCGTATGATTCTGCATAGTCGATTATATCTTGAATTTGCCTTAAATTGAACCCAATAAAACGATTTTTTGCATATCCAGTTTGATTTTCATTACTTAGTTTAGAAAGCAATTTCTTAAGCCACTATGCGAAAACATGAGAGAGTATTTTCAAATCTACGTTTAATAATAATATAGGACGATAATTGTCTAAAGATGATGAGTTATTCTTTTTAAATAATTAGGAGAGTACACCTGTTTCTTGGATATATGATAAAAGTGTTTCGTCGTGTCCCTTACTAAGAACTTTAACTAACATTAGTTTAATTTTTCCCAGAAGGTCTTATAAAATTCCAAAGTCAAGCCGTGTAGACTAGGTGATTTATATAGCTTCATCATATAAAAAGCATTAGTGCATTCATCTGTAGTTACCTCCCCATCACATCTTTAAAGGCATGAATATTTTTCTCCCTTTCCTTTATAATATCACATACGTATATTTGTAGCAAATGTTTATGTGGACATGTAGTTGTGTATAATAGTTTATAATAATTCTTTATCATTTCTAAAATGTCTGCCTGATTTGTTGTTACTTCGTTGTTTTTGTTTACAAGCTTATTAATAGATTTTCTAACTTTTCGCTGTTTTTCTAATTCTAACACACCGAACAGCAAGCTATAAAGGGCCCCAAAAATGACTAATGTAAAACCATTCAAACAGGAAAACCAACAGTCTAATCTATATATAAACACGTATAGATTATAGAGTGTAAAGAGTAAAGATTCGTCTCTAATTTCGACTTTTAGATTGTCCCATAGTAGACAGGTATAACACTTCTGTCAAAATTGAGTATACGACCTTTAAACTTTTTTATCACTTTATTGATTGCATCTTGATATTAAATATTTTTTAAAATAGAATTAATTTCTAGTACCCATTCCCTCTTTCAGAATCCACTGTCCGAATGTTTAATACTACCTCTTTGTGGTCAGTCACTTTAATCAGTTCCGGTTTAATTTTACAATTCTCAACGAGAGACTGAAAGTCTTTTCCAATTAAAATATAATCTATCCTACTTGATTGTGTCTTATCTTTTCTCCTCCATGTAAACTGTTGTGCGCTTTCGCATAGAAAACGCCAAATATTTAAAAGGTTATAATTTTAAATAAAAGTTTTTAAACTAACGACACGCTCGATAAATCTTGCATTTTTATTTAAATTTTTTATCGATATTTTTTAACGCTTCATTAAAATCGCCGCCAACCAACATTATGCCAATCGAGTTTTTCTTTAGAAAATTGTTGAACTTTTTAAAGAAAGAGTTCCTATCTGTTCTGTAAGTTGGTGCATACAGACAAAATTATGACAATATTGAATTATCCATTTTCACATTTGATAAAATAAGTCTCACGTCATCATTATCACAGAATTTATTAATAACCTCAATATCTGCGTATTTATTTATAGCAACCGCTACCGTCTACTTGCTGTCGTGCCATTACTGCAGTAAAAAAAAATCAGTTTCCTTTTCAAGACTAAATTTTGTATCTACATTAAAGTGCGTTTCAGGTAATAAGGCGATGGCGCATTTATTTCGTTTAATCCACTCTATAACTCTCAATCTCTTTTCTTTATTTTGTATACCATTAACATTAAGTGTACTTAAATTGATATTTTTCATGATGGTGTCGACAGGTAGAAAAGTAATTTAATTTCTGTGATGTATCTACATGATCTACAATAACGTTAAGATACAATTTTTCAATCGACAAAAGATAGCAATGTGACCTTATTTAACCTCGTGTCAATTATTAACTGGTGAGGAACTGACGTACCCAGGTACAAACTATTTGTTACATTGCGTATTAAGCAATGGATAAATAAATCTTCCGCCATCGATTTAGTTATATTGTGTTGTAGAATACAGAAAATAAGTGGAACAAAATAAATGTTTGAATTGTATCTTGTATATCGCAATTGCCGGATGTACTTACATAAGTGGTATACATTAGTTGGGTCTGTATTCAGAAAGGATTTAATTAATAATATAGAACTTAGACAGAACTGCCTGTTTGTATAATTTTTACGATTTTGGAACGACTGTGTTCTGAAGAAGAGTACATTTTCAATAAGGTAAATAATTTTGGATTTTCTTCAAGACATTCATAACACATTTTTGTCATTTATAGGGCCTGTTTTACTTTTTTCAATCGAGCGTCATTGGTGAATCTTTTTTTAGACGGAACGCGCGTTTGGTGTACAAAATATTTAACCTGAAAACTATGAGTTCATTTATGGGTAAATAACGAATATTAAAGCACTCGACTAACCAAGGGTGACGGATGACTAGAAATATGGTCACCATTGGTCGTCCTCCGATCGGCAGTAAAAAACTCGCCAAATAGGGCTGTTCGGGAAGTACAAGTTTGCAGCTACGGTCGGTCAGATTGGGGACGTTAAATCCGATGCCTCGTGTCAAGAGATATCCACGCTCTTTGCAGGTTAAGAAGACTATAAAAGTGTAACTTATTCTATTTTAATCTGCATGAATATGACTAACACATATTTTTTATAAATGGAAACAATAATCGTGTGTTTACTTACTATTGATATGAGGAAATCTGCAAACATTTATGCTAAACATATTATTCAAATTCAAAAGCTTTATTCAAATACAATATTCACAATTTGTTATTTGAAAAGGATTGAACTAGATATATGGCAATATGTGTTTGTTTATTCTTGGTACGTTTCTATATTTTTGACCGATTATCAACTGCGAGATCGAGTCGTGTACTGTGAAGTATGCTGAATTAGTAATAGTAAAAGTTCAATGATAAGTTAATATTGATATCAAAAGACTTCCGAACAAAAAGAGAACTTTAGATCCCTAAGCCTGAAGGACGAGGGGATTAAAACAGCCCTTTTTGAGAGGACTGCATTAGGAGGTTGACTGTGAGTTTGGACGGACAACTTGCAATGCCTCTGCTAAATGAGATTTCTTGGGTAAGGACAGAAATTTAGCGTCGCAACAGCTGGCCACATCCGGACAACTTGAGGAATTGGTGCAAGAGATTTTAATTAGCAGAAAGCGTCGATGCACGAAATCTACTCTGAGGTCGGCCATCGATATCTAAATGTAGTTTCCAATAATGTTATTTTACGTATTTAACCTATGTTAGAAACTTTTAGCTCACTTTAGTAGCTGTGAGAATTCTATGAAACTGTATTGTTTATTATACTGGAGTTTGTTGGTATGATATTTTATACTACCGACCGCATGGGTGGTATCGTGGGAGCTTGTTTTCCTCGAGTGAGGGATGTCGTTGGTTAGAACCCCGACTTCGTCAAACAAAGACGTTAAAATTGATATTTGCTGTTTAAACACTTAGCATGCGGCATTTAGGAGTAAGAGATAAGATTGGTCGGCTCGGGAGTCAGAAATGTGTCCGGGTAGGGTGACTTTTCCTCCTGCGAACATTTGCCTTGTGCAGTAACACGTTAAAAATCCGACTCGTCGTATCGGCCTAGTAAAAAACAGGGTTAGTATTCATATTACATTTACATGTATTCGTCCTGAATATGCATTTAATTTGCCGCTGGACGTTTAACAACCACCCATTATCATCATATATTTTAGCGTTACTAAATAGTGAAGTTTTTTCTCAATCTAATTAAAATATAGTTCTTTGATTTCGTTGTACTTATATGTATGATCGAGCAAGTTAATATAGGTCTGAATTTTAATCAGTTTTGGTGTTTTACTTTTACTGGTTTATATAACACCTTCTTTGATTTCCACTGATCGAGATTTAAAAAAAAGTGTGCGTGATACTATTCAACCTCACAAAATGTTCTTGTGCCTGTTGGAATATCTTTGACGGTAAATAATATTAAATTAACTCCTTATTTTTCAGTCATGGGGCGGTTTTGAGCATAATATTCTGGATAGGCATACTTTTATTACAACAGTCTGTATGTTGACTCTAAATGTTTTGATTTGTTTTGTCATTAGGTTGTTCTACTCCCCTCCCATTAGTATGGCTGGATAAGATGCAATGTTACCCCTGATGTGGACGTCGTTATTTAATAGTTGATATAAAAAAAAATGGAAAGAGACAAATTTATGTTTATTGCAAATCTTCTTGCTATTGGTGAAAAAATTATTAAAAAATATAAAAATTCATTAAACATCCAAAGTCATTACACTATTCGATTATGATTATATTCTTGATCTTCAAACAGCATCACAAATCAATTCCATTGTCTGTCGCTCTTTTACCATTCGACATTTTTATTTAAGCATTTGTACAATTGAAAATCCGAACTAGAGTTACCGTTTATTTAGTTGTTTATACTATTTAGCTAAATGTTTAGTTACCATCATCAACCTTTTAAGTTAGATAACACCCAATCGATCGATTTGAATTCCGCCCTTTTACCGTTCGACATTTTTATTCAAGCATTTGTACAATAGAAAATTTGAACTAAAGTTACCGTTTATTGAGTTGTTTATAATATTCAGCTGCATGTTGAGTTACTATCATAAACATGTTTATTCAGATAACACTCAATCGATCGTTTTGATTTTAATTTACAAAAAATATTCAACGTATGTTTCCTTATAGGATCCCCTATTATAGACGTCTTTTACCTACCCATGTAAATAAAAATTCAGATATTTAATTTTCTACTGAAACCCTCGTTTAAAAAATCAAATACAAAACTCAAATGTCTGAACATTTGGAAACTGTTTGAGACAATAATGAAATGAAGTGAAAAATTATGAATATACATCATGTACATCACTAAATGAAGCTGATTAGTTGATTGCATCTCTAACGTCCAGTGGCAAATATGTCATGCATTTGGATGACAAGATGCAAAGTGGGTCGACCTGAAACAAATTTTACCAGTTTTACAGTGACACTTATATCAGATGGAGCGTTAGCTAGAGACAAAACGTAAGTCGTACTAGTATCAAGTTAAACCATAATAAAAATAAATCGTAAGTTAAGTTAGTAAAATCCCGCCTCTTTTTTCTCCACGATAGACGAATTTAAAAAACAGAATGAAATTAAATTAAAAGCAATAACGCCTACTATAAGAAATTAGATATGCACTTATTTTGTAAATAAATTTCTTTTACCGCCAAATTTTCCCGGTTAAAGACAGGTTTGTAATCCACTCAAATACAATCTGATCATCAACCGGAAAAATTATTCAAGGCACTTTAATTCTCTGAAATTGTAAATTATAGTATTTCGTTGGCCGTTTTTTTCCCTGCCTATTTTGGTCCCCGCATTCTAAGGCGCGTATCTAATAAGTCATGCTTGATAAACTTTTAGTAGATAGAACCTCAACTTAAGGCCTAACACTGGGTAACTAAGTTTGAGGCAAAATAAGTAAACACAAGATATCCTTTATGAAATGAGATCGTCCCAGGTGTCTTAAATAAATAGTTTGCGTTCAATAACAATAAAAATTGAACAAACAGGTTTGTAAATATTTTTTAAATCTTTTCCATTTAAAAAAAAAAAATCCTTTTCTAGTTTCACCGGTTCCCGTTGTATGCTATCAATCTTTAATAAGTTTATTTACTTGTGAAATAAAAATATTTATAGCAGTGCAAAAAAACTAGAATAGATATCTTATTGTAAATAATTAACGACTTATATATTTTATACATTTTATAACATTACCTGTAGTCTTATGTTTTCTTTGCTTTTGTAGGTTTAAAGATGATAGCCAAGTTTATATATCTGCTCGTTATTTTGAAGGGAGGTCAGTGTGCAGGTTGGTTCAATTTTACAGAGGAATCAATTCCAAACAATTTCCCTTTTTGTGATCAATGTTGCCAATCTGGAGAGTGTTCTTTTCAAAAAGTCTATTATGAAGAAGATAAGCTCATTCGATGCTGTGTGTCCAACTGGTCTGTAATGAAGATCAAAACTTTATGGGATTTAGAACCCGAGTTGGTAGAAAAATTACATATAAAATATACGTCTAGTTTTGGAACAGCTGATGTACTTCTTGATAAAGAAGGGATGTTTTATAAAGTTAATCATCAAGTGGGAAACCTCTCATTTATTCCTGACAATATTTGTGATTTTCCGGATAATGTCCAAATTGATTTCTCTAAAAATTATATAGACTCACTAATGGGTATCCATTGTTTATCCAAACTTGACACCTTAATATTGAAAGGAAACAACATGAAAAGAATAACAAACGAAATGTTTACCAATTTAACATTTTTGCGGCATCTTAATCTATCAAATAACCAAATCAGCCATCTCGATCAAGGATCACTTGGTCATCCCACAAATAGCAGTCTGTTATATATTGATCTTAGTTTTAACTATTTAAAAGTTATAGATGTCTCCAACCTTGTATCAGGCTGTTTTTATAATAGAATTGATCTATCTTACAACAAACTTTCAAAAATTACAAATGAAAAGGACTGGGACGGATTTAATGTCGGTGATCGTACCGGTGGTGGTAGCTTTGATATTTCTAATAACGAATTCACTCACTTTCCCAATCTTTCAATGATTGGATTTGCAGGTGAATATACGATGACACGATTTGCATATACGTATAAAGTGATTTTCGGAAACAATAATTGGACTTGTGATTGTAATCTTTGGAACGAGTATTTAACTTTTTTTCTTAAAGGATTTGACTATCACCCTGCTGCAATAGGTTTTTACAGTATTCCATGTTCAAATCCTCCTGAATTACGTAAGTATGTAATTACCGACTTTCAGAAGAATGAAACAAATGAACTTCAGCATCTTTTGATATGCAATATAACTTGTTCACATAATTGTACCTGTTTTCACCAACCTTCAAAGAACAGAACGGTCATCGATTATTCGAGCCTAGCATTAAAAACTATGCCAGATCATATGCCATATTACAATAATTTAGAAATCGATTTAAGTATGAATGATCTTTCTAAACTAGACGGAAAAGGTTATTTATTCCGAGTTACAAAACTGAATGTTTCAAATAACCATATAACAACGATATCACCAATTATTTATAAAATACCGAATCTTAATCTGATTGATTTTCGCGGGAACAGTTTTGATACACTCAGTAATAATGTTCGCTTAAAATCTCCATGTTCACTTTTATTCGGCCATTTGATCATAATGTGTACTTGTGAACTAAAATGGCTACCTATTTGGCTTGGACAACAAAAGCTACCAAATTGTATGTTCAATAGAATTGTATGCATCGGCAACAACAAAGATGCAAGTATAGTGACTCCTAGTGAATTTTGCATCCAGGACAATACAACAAAAAACATTTTTATAAGCATTGTTATTACATCAGTTTTGGTAATACTGATGATAACAACAATTATTTGCCGTCATTATGAATATGAAATTTATCTGCTTTGGAGGTCAAATAAATTTAAAAAATTAGATAGAAGAGTGCACAGTCAAACCAAATATGACGTTTACATCTCATTCGATGAGGAAAATGAGATGGCGAGAAAATGGATAGTTAAAGTTTTGCTTCGATTTTTGGAAGGAAAAGGCTACATAGTACTTATACCGTGTCGAGACTTTTCGTTTGGTGGTATACGCGAGGAGAAAATGAGATCGTCTATTTCGAAATGTTCGTCTTGGATCATTTTGCAGAGTCAGAATTATCTTCATTCCACTTATTTTGAAAATGAATGGAGAATTATATGGAATATTTACAAAACAAATTTGGAAACAAAAATCATCATTATAAAGTATGATGTAATTGAAAGTGATTGCATTAGTGTAAGAAATTTCAGAGCATTTATAAAACTTGGATATGCACTGGATTTTTGCAAAATTGACAACAACTTATTGAATGATGTTAGGAAACTGTTAGGACCGCCAGCTTATCGTTCTACTACAGGTTTACAAAATTCGAGACTTTGATACAAGCATGTGATAAAACTTCATATATTTGTTTCAAAGTAAAATTATTAAGAAACGCCAAAAATCTCATACATTTGTGTATATACAAAAACTTATTGATTGATTATATATCATTTTACTATACTGTTTGTTGAAAAAACGTACACATAAATAGGTCATAACATACCAAAATGCAAATTTCATTACGTAGAAAATTTAATAGAAAAACTAAACTGTATCAAGATAACAGGACATATCATTACTCTAAGTAAAACACTTGCTTCTAGTGTGATAACATTTAACAATTTTCGTATTTTCATTCATAACTTTCAGACACTTCATTCATCGAACTGAGAAGTTTTACATGTACAGATGGTTTCAGTTTTCCTTATACTGATAGGAGACCTTTATCAACCAACTACGTGTACATATATATATATAATGTTTGGTACTTGAATACGATTTAATTTCTCTTAAATAAGTAAGAAAAAGGATGTCCCTAGTGGACGAGGAACTGATAACACATTCGTTTTGGCCACCAGAGTTCGCTGTCAATTTTGAAATGTATTGGTTTTTTGTGTGTTGTTTTGTTGACTGGTGTTTGTGTTTTCATTGATTTTACTTTTAAACATGGTTTCGTCTGTCTCTTCTACTTTTGACCTTTTAATTGTCCTATGACGTATTGTTAACTTTATGATATCGGTTTCCCCATAACATATCAAAGGTCATTTAGTAAATGCATTGAAATTTGATTGAATGATAGATTGATTGAGAGAGAGAGATGACAAATTAACCCAGAATCCATTACATGTGTTAATTTATTTAGATCGAGAATGTTCATAACAGGTCATAGTTAACATATTACGCTTGTTCATTCATTTGTGTATTTCAATTGCGCCATACATACATAAGTTAAAATCTGCAGACCATGGAAATGACCTCTAGACACACTGTCAGGCCAAGAGAATCAATTACTTAAAATTAAAAATTGTGTCTATACCGATGGGTTTTCTTGGCAAAGAAAACAATGATCAACAATATACAAAAAAAAACATAAGGACGTGCAAAGGCAGGGATAGGTACAAGAGTACTATGCAAGTCTATCACATATGCAGTGTTTTGACCGTGAAATACTTGGCTGTCACAAGTTTGGTTAAAAAAGGTCGTATCAAAAAACACATTTTACATATACATTTACAAGTAAATACCCTTGTTTCCTCAGATCTTTTTTAATAAAGAATCAAAAACAGTTTTCGTGTGTACCAATTTCCATTTGAAACAAAGAGAGGCATTTTCCTCTTTTTGTTTCGCCTTTTTATAAACACATTCGTCGGATTATAGACACAATGCATATACACCAAGAACATATATAAATTAGAATATGTGGTATGATTGCCAAAGAGATAACTTTTCACAAGAGACCAAATGACTCAAGCAAGTTTATCACATCTCCGTATTTTTATGTTGGCCGTAAGTATCCCAATTCAAATTCTTCCGAGTTAAAACGTGTCAAATCATATATAGTTTAAATATAGCTAATTTAATATGATTTTGAAGGAATCAAACACTTAAGTGTTACTGCAATGTCAGGTGACAGTAAAATTATAACATTACTGTCTTTTGGTGAGGTAAATATGTGGTTTTTCCTCAGGTGAATAAATAGAAATAAGATGATGTGGTATAAGTGCCAATGAGACAACTCTCCATCCAAGTCACAATTTGTAACGGCCTTCAACATAAAGCCTTGGTTCACACCGATCAGGAAGCTATAAACATGATAAAGGGCCCCAAAATGACTAGTGTAAAACAATTAAAACAGGAAAAACAACGGTCTAATCTATATAAAAAACGAGAAGCTATTGTATTCCAAATCCATTCATTTAGATAAACCTACTCAATTTTTATCAATATTGAATAATTTTTGTCATATTTCACCTTTACACACAGCAATTGTCATACGACTTTTTTTATGTATTTAAGGTAGATTAACTGTATACCACAATCCTTGATTGTAAAAAAGCAGTTTACAATAGGTCGACGACGCGGATTTTTTTTTTAACGATCTTGACTACCCATGAGGGTCTTGCACGGTCGGTTTGTAATAGGTCAAGTTCTTTTATTAAATCTGCAAATTGTGAGACAGATTGGCAATAAATGGGTTATACTGTTAATTTGGATAAATATTCAGACTTATTTATCATTATTTGCTTGTTTGAACCAAATTGTCAACTTAGCCATTTAAGGGGAGATAACTCAAATAGTAATTTCTTTATAAAAGGATGATAGAGAAATTTTCAATTTTTATTTATAGCAAGTAAAAAAAAATTCTTTTTATTTCTGAAAGCATATTTTAAAACCTATCTCCTCATGTTTTATTTCAGCTTCTATCTCATAGATTTCTTTTTATTCGCAAAAAGTTTTTTTTCATAAACAATCTATGCAAATTTATATGCTTCGCCAATTGCTCTGTTTCCGTGGCAACTCTTCAAATCAATTTTGATTAAAAGAGCTCTCAAATGTTTCTATTAAGGTTTTTCAAGAAAAAATAATTGTCGAAATGGACATATGATGCAGTAAATTTTTGTCGTTTAGCGTGATTAAAGGGTTGGCCAATCGAAATAAGTATGATGAACCGCGCATATCACTTGATTTTACTTAGCATGTTTTCACCTATGAATAAGTTCGGTTCAGGCCGCCGTTTTCAAACACAAAAAAATGTTATATACATATTTCAAGATCTCATCCCTGTAATTGTCAGATAATAAAGTTGTCAAATCAAAAGAGCCACAAAATTCGTTATATATGATCTGATATCCTAAAACGGTTTTGAATTACTATTCTTTGACTTTTTACATGTCAAATAGGAAAAATTTGTTAGATTTCAAATGCGACAATTATAAATTATCAACCAGAGACTAAAAGACGTCGATGTCAGCTTCCTTTTGATCTTATTTGTTGTCGGTTGTTGTCACATTTACAATTACCCCACATTTCATTTTACTCATAATAATGTCAATTTTGTGTCGACTTGAAGTTTTTTAGTTTACAATGAACCATGTTTTTAAATACACACACTGCGGTTAAAACTGTATTTATAAGTAAGAAGTTTATGCATGTTTCTATTAACAAAATGCTGGACTTTTTAATCGACAATATATTTGTTGAGTTTGGAGAATTGATATTTAAACAGACAGTCGGTATTCCAATGGGTACTAATTGTTCACCCCTTCTGGCTGACTTGTTTTTGTACTCGTAGAAAGCAGAATTCATTCAGAACCTTGTAAAAGACAAAAAGAAAAAGCACCTTGCAAAATTCTTTAATTTTACTTTCAGATATATTGATGATGTCCTATCACTGAATAACCAATATTTCAGTCAGTACTTGCATCTCATATATCCCAGTGAACTTGAAATTAAGGATACTACTGATACAAGAAGGACTGCTTCATACCTTGATCTTTTCCTCAATATTGACACAGATGGATGAATTCATACTAAAATCTATGACAAACGGGATGATTTCAACTTCCCAATTATCAATCTCCCATTTGTCAGCAGTAACATACCCTCTGCTCCGTCGTATGGTGTTTACATATCTCAATTGATACGTTATGCTCGTGCATGTTCACACTATACTGACTTCATATACAGGAGTGTGCTCCTTACGCAGAAACTGCTTCAACAGAGTTATGAGGAGGAAAGATTAGAAAAATGACACTCCGCAAAATTTTATGGACACCATCACAACTTGGTTGAATTATACGATGTGTCTGTGTATAAACTAACTAATGACATTTTTACCACGTCTTAGATTGTGGTTTAACATCTATGTCGTCTGTCTACTAAGTACCGAACGTGAACTATTCCCGAATATGACTGTCATACCGAGTGTGAATTTGCATTGCTATACGACGTGTCTCGGTATTTTGTACATCCAACATTCATGTATTTATTTTGATGTTTCTGTTATGGTTTCGGTTGAATAATGTGTTATGTTTTATCGTTTGTTGTCGAAATAATTATAAAATTTCCTTGCAATGCCATCATTGTCATATTACCGAATATGACTGTTATACCGAGTGTGAATTTGCATTGCTACACGACGTGTCTCGGTATTTTGTACATCCAACATGCATGTATTTATTTTTGATGTTTCTGTTTCGGTTGGATAGTTTGTTATGTCTTATCGTTTGTAGTCCAAATAATTGCCTTTCCATAAAATCATTGTCATGAAAATTGTTTGGACGAGTATTGTAAAAATAATTGTTTTAAGTTCGAGATTGCATGTAAGCGCATCAGTGTTTGTGATATCCTGTGGTGTCTGTCATTGATGGAATATGTTCGTTGTTGTTCTGCGGTTTGCATGTTGTGTCGACTATTATATTATTTGTTTCTCTGTGATGAATGTTCTTGCGTGTGTTTGTGCTGTATTTCTGTCACGTAGTGTTGTCATTTTAGCGATATCTTTTAACATTGTCATAAAGCGGGATGTTTGGCTAGCCATTAAACCAGGTTCAACCCACCATATTTTCTTAAAATGTCTTGTACCAAATCAGGAATATGGCAGTTGTTATCAAATAGTTCGTTTCTATGTATGTTGGCGTTTGTTTTTGTTTCACTTCAGTGTTCCTGTTGTTCCTTTGTTTTCCTCTTATAGTTGATGTGTTTCCATCGGTTTTAGTTTGTAACCCGGATTTGTTTTCTCTCAATCGATTTATGACTTTTGAACACCGGTATACTACTGTTGCCTTTTTTCGTGTGTTTGGTCTTAACTACCATAGCTGAACTTTGTTTGGATTTGGAGATACATATTTCATGCTTAATCTTCTGTTCATGTAAAAAGATATCCCTTTTATTAGGAAAAAAAATCAGTAATTTTGTTTTTTCAATATGTATTTTTTTAAATAATGTGATGTAATAAAAGCTACTAAACGCATTTTACTCTGCATATGTTCCTCTATATATTATTTTCAGGTAATAGTCTGCATATTCTTTGCAGGTAATAGTCTGCATATTCTTTTCAAGTAATAGTCTTAATTATTTCAATGTTTCCTAAATGTTGAAAAATTAATTTTAACTACATTGTTACAAAGTATATATAGGCTAAAAAATAACTAATTTTATACCCCCATATACTTTATAAAGTAGATATAAATCTCCACTTTATTGCTCTTGAATACAAATTTGATAGTGTGTGAAAATTCAAATTGTTGGAAACCACATTAGATTGAACTGATATTTATTTCATGGCTTCTTATGAAAACATCAGTATGAGGTCGGGAGAGTGTCGTGTTAGCAGAATCCAGTAAAATACGAATAACAAGGTAATGATCATTTTAGTTTTGTTTAATTGCATTCAATTAAAACTAGACATTTTAACGAAGAGAGAAGAAAACAGTAGTTTTATAATATATATATTTGTGAATTGTAGTTTCGGAATACTTTTTAGCATATTTGTTTCATATAGTTTTGCATATACCTTTAATTGGTAAGCATTAATAACAGATGGCATACTATAACTGCAACATTATTACATTTCATATTCTATACTGTTTATATGAAATTTTAAATTCTGTCAAATCACTATAAAATGACTTATCGAAGCATTTGAAATTTGAATAAAATTAGAGTATCAACATAATTCAACACACAAACAGTGTGTTTCGGAAAAATTAAGAATTTCGGTTAAAAGATATTTTAAATCTTACAATAAGTGAGGTAATATAAAATGATTTATAAGTAAGCTGTATAAATAACACTTATATACAAAACGCTGCAACATTGATGGAAAACAAAACAGTACATTAGACTGGTTAACTAAAGATGGAATTCAATTTTTTTAATGTGTTGGTAAGAATAATTAAGCTTGTAAATCTTTGAAATTTTAGAATGGTGTACTTTTTTTAAATGTATTGGTTTAAACTGAACTAGTACACATTTTTGTTTAGGGGCCAGATGAAGCACGCCTCCGGGTGCGGGATTTTCTCGCTGTGTTGAAGTTACATTGGTGGCCTTCAGTTGTTTTCTGCTCTTTGGTTAGGTGGTTGTCTCTTTGACACATTCCCCATTTCCATTTTCAATTTTATTCGTTCTGAAATCAGTACTTTTGAACCTCAGAAACACATACTTGTGTTCGTTTTAACTTGATAATTAATTGAGAAAATGATTTCTAGTCTTAGTGCATCATATCGTTTTCAACATTCAAAAATATGGCATGTAGACTCGATAAGAATATATGAACATTATGGGGAACCTACTAACGTCTGAACAGTATTAAACTTACAAAAATTACATACCTGAAGAAAACCCAAACTCACAACAAGACTTAACGAATTAGGTCACAAGATAAGGACAGCAGGCTATAGTAAGTTTCTGTTACCTTCGTCTTATTCTTTTTATTATTTTACTTTTTTTAAATGTTGTTACGTGAATCTATATTCATCACGTACAGACCTTAATTTATTGTTATGCTGGTTGTGAACACGACTACAATATGCCAATTTTCGTATTTGTTGGACGTTCGACTGCACAAGGACAAACGTGTCAATAATAGCAATTGATAATCAGTATAGATTGACACGTCTGCCTTAAATGTAATTTACTAGTTTAAACCAAAAGTCCTTGCA
The DNA here is from genome assembly GCF_021869535.1 of Mytilus californianus. Classification (NCBI taxonomy): domain Eukaryota; kingdom Metazoa; phylum Mollusca; class Bivalvia; order Mytilida; family Mytilidae; genus Mytilus; species Mytilus californianus. Next base: position 47,946,779 of record NW_026262679.1, on the reverse strand, counting down.
AAAACGAAAGTAAAAATGGTTCATATCTCACAAGTCAACCAATTTCCTAATGTTTTACTGCTGTTTTCTAATTTTGTGCTGTCCCACTTAGAAAAAATTTGAACGTTCACACTCATTTTTGACCCCATAACATATTTTATGTGCCTGTCCAGAGCCTATGTTTCAGTGGTTGTCGTTGGTTGTCTGTCATATTTTATTTTCGTTTATTGCTTTGTCATTATTCAGATTGTTGGCTTTCTTGTTGGACTATATTATATATTTTGTCATGGCGGGACCTAGAGGTATGGATATTGTTCATTGTTTAAGGCCGAATGATGACCTATTATAGCTTACATTCACATAATTTTGACTTTGGTGGATGGTTGGACCATTGCCAATCACACCACATGTCATTTTATATACCTTATGCTTTAAAGACACTCATAAATTTGACGTTATCTCCTAGAACGTTTAACGAACGCTTTTTCTCTTCTTTTATGCAAAAATTTCGAGAAGACCGCAATATACATACAAAACAGTACAATCGTAGAAAAACAAATTATTACAAAATAATGAAATCTCTAAACAGATAGTATTATTCTATCTTTCCTCAATTTAAAAAAAATCTTGAACAGACATAACATTTAAATCTTTTTAATCGTACAAAAACAATATTTGCAGTTCGAAATCCTGTCGTACAGTCTTTATTAAGTGCACCAGGACTTGCATACATAAGAAACATTACACAGTAAAATAAATATACCGTTCGTTTTTTTATCCGGTACAATAACACCTAAGCGTTGGATTCTTTTTAATATTATTTCTATAGGTATTTTCATTAAAATTTAAATATACAACGTGAGTGTACCCAGCTTTATTGAAACAATATGTATTATCCTTTTATTTACAAATTTGATATTGGCGTTTTCAAATAATGCTCACTAATATGGTTATCGACGTAATGATTTTCTTTCTATTTCGAAAAAAGGAGCTACCTTTTCTTTTCTATTTGCATCAGTTTCCCGTTGTATGCATTTAACCTTTAATTAAGATTAGTAACCAGTGAAAAGAAAAAAATGACAGTATTGCCAAAACACTAGAATAAATATTGTATTGTAAATAATTATAGACTTTTATTTTATAAATCTTATAAAACGACATGTATTCTTATGTTTACCATGTTTTCTTTGTGTTTGTAGGTTTAAAGATGATAGTCAAATATATGTACCTGTTCATTATTTGAAGGCAGGTCAGTGTGTCAGATGGTTAAATTTTTCAGACGAATCAATTCCAAATAATTTCCTTTTCTGTAATCAATGTTGCCAGTCTAGAGAGTGTATTATAGATAGAGTCTTCTTGAATACAGAAGATGAGCTCATTCGATGTTGAGTGTCTGCATATTATGTATAAAGATCAGAACTTTATGGGATTTGGAACCCGAACAGTTAGAAAAATTACATATAGACAATACGTCTAGTTTTGGAACAGCTGACGTACTTCTTGATAGAAAAGGGATGTTTTATAAAGTTATTCCACAAGAGGGATATCTCTCATTTATTCCTGACAATATTTGTGATTTTCCGGATATTGTCCATATTGATTTCTCGAAAAATGATATAGACTCACTAATGGGTATCCATTGTTTATTCAAACTTGATACCTTAATATTGAAAGAAAACAAAATGAAAATGATAACAAACGATTAGTATAACAATTTAACATTTTTGCGTCATGTTGATTTTTCGAATAACCAAATAAGCCATATAGATCCAGGATCATTAGGTTACCCACCAAACGGCAGTCTGTTATATATTAATCTTAGTTTCAACTATTTACGAGTTATAGATGTCTCAAACTTTGTATCAGGCGGTTTTTATAATAGAATTGATCTCTCTTACAACAAATTGTCAAAACTTAAAAATGAAAAGGGCTGGGACGGATTTAATATCGATGATCGTACTGGTGGTGGTAGCATTGATTTTTCGAACAACGAATTCACTCAATTTCCCAATCTTTCAATGGTTGGATTTGGAGGTGAATATACTGTAAAACGATTTGCTTATACGTATATATCATTTTTAGGAAACAATAATTGGACTTGTGATTGTAATCTTTGGAACGAGTATTTAACTCGATTGCTAAAAGGATTAGACTATCACCATGCTTCAGTAGGTTTGTACAGAATTCCATGTTCAAATCCTCCTGAATTACGTAAATATGTAGTTACCGACTTTCAGAAGAATGAAACAAATGAACTTCAGCATCTTTTAATATGCAATATTACTTGTTCACATAATTGTACCTGTTTTCACCAACCTTCAAAGAACAGAACTGTCATCAATTATTCGGGTCTAGCATTAAAAGCTATGCCAGATCATATGCCATATTTCTATAATTACGTGAATATGTAGTTACCGACTTTCAGAAGAATGAAACAAATGAACTTCAGCATCTTTTAATATGCAATATTACTTGTTCACATAATTGTACCTGTTTTCACCAACCTTCAAAGAACAGAACTGTCATCAATTGTTCAGGTCTAGCATTAAAAGCTATGCCAGATCATATGCCATATTTCTATAATTTAGAAAGAAATAGATTTAAGTATGAATGATCTTTCTAAGCTGGACGGAAAAGATTATATATACCGAGTTACAAAACTAAATGTTTCAAATAACCATATAACAACGATATCTCCGATTATTTATAAAGAACCGAATCTAAATCTGATTGATTTTCGCGGGAATAGGTTTGATACACTCAGTAATGATGTTCGCCTAAAATCTCCATGTTCACTTTTATTCGGCCATTTGACCATTCACTGTACTTGTGATCTACAATGGCTACCTATTTTGCTTGACCAACAAAAGCTACCAAATTGCATGTTCAATAGAATTGCATGCATCGGCAACAACAAAGATGCAAGTATAATGTCACCTAGTGAATTTTGCATCCAGAACAATAAAACAAAACATATTTTACAAGCATTATTGTTACATCATTTTTGGTAATAATTATAACAACAATTATTTCCCATCATTATAAATATGAAATTTATTTGCTTTGGAGGTCTAGAAAATTCCAAAAATTAACTAACAAAATATACAGTCAAACCGAATATGACGTGTACCTCTCATTCGATGAGGAAAATGAAAGGGTAAGAAAATGAATAGTTGAAGTTTTGCTTCGATTCCTGGAAGGAAAAGGATACAAAGTATGTTTACCCTGTCGAGACTTTTCGTTTGGGGGTATACGCGAGGAGGAAATGAGATCTTCTATTTGGAAATATTCGTCTTGGATAATTTCGTATACACAGAGTTATCTGCAATCCAACTATACAAAAAATGAATGGAAACTTATCTGGAACATTTACAAAACAAACTTGAAAACCAAAATCATTATCATTAACTTCGATGTAATTGAAAGTGACTGCGTTAGTCGCAGAAATTTGAGAGCATTTATAAAAATTGGATATGCACGAGATTTTTGCTTTGCAATATTGACGAAAACTTTTCAAACGATGTAAGGAAACAGTTAAGCCAACCAGCTTATCGTTCCACTACTGGATTACAAAATTCGAAACTTCGATACAAGCATGTGACAAAATTTGATATATTTGTTCCAAGATAAAATTACAAAGTTCAGATTCATTGTAATAATATGTCAGATCTTAATGGTTAGACTATATGCAATAATTGAAAAAAATATTTAATAAATCAAAAAATCGTCAATGACTTAAAAGTACAAGAATACAAAGTGTAGCATATAATTTAAAACACCGAACGCATGTTTGGTCTACAAAATTATCATCAATTCCGCTCGGACCATAACAGTTGGTAGGCCAAATAATTACGAAATTGAAGCGCCATATTCTGAGGGCTTTAATTCCAGGAGGTAAACTAACCATAATGTTTCAAATGATATCCACATTTTATGCACAGTTGATTTCTATCGTTTAACATTTTTGGCATTTTTGACAGCTCACAGCTGCTGTATGTTGGGCTGTGATTCCCTAAGAGACAAACGTCCCCAGCAGTGAGCAGTGTTTTACATCAGTGAATATAAAAAATCACAAGCACTTTATGTGAAGGTATAAAAAAGATAAGGGCAGTTGTACATGATGACAAAGAAACATAAAAACAATATTTGTACACCTAAGGAAGGACGACAGTGGAAACTCAAGTGGCAACCTACTTTTATCTCCCCTGCAAACACTAAATAAAAGAGCCACGTTATAGGCGAAGACGTTGTTAATTACAAGTCACAATAAACGTTATGGTTAATAGAAATAATTGATAAATTTGTAAAAGGGGTTTTTCGAACCTTGTGACTTGCCTGCAGTTACTCCTGTCATTGAAAAGATTATGTTGACCTTAGAAAAAAACTCAATACTTCTATCAGAACGATACAGACAAATTAAAAAAAAATCGAACTTTTTCTTGAAGTGATAAATTTTGGTATGATTCGACGACATTATATGCATAATATATTATTTAAAACAGGGAAATGAAAAATATTATTTCATACATCTACTTCAGTTGTTATTTCTTTATCATACAAAAAATTGGTTCAATTTTCAATAGATCCAAATAAGGTTTGAAAAAGTTGTTGCCTCTAAATATTTACTGCCAAAACAAAACCTCGCTAAGTCCGTCTATTAAAAAATAGGAGGGAAACATTTTTGTTTATATATTTGCTTCTAATGCTATCTCATCATTATGAAAAGCTTTTATTCAAGTTTAAACAAAAATGGCAGGAGGTTTAACTAAGTTGTTGGTGCTAATATAACAATTAAACTCGGTCTGAAGGTAAATATATATGGCAAAAAAACAACTAAGTTTATTGTCTATAAAATACAGAAAAAAAACATGTACTGTTAGTATTTTTCAATATTTTGCACCAGATGCTATGTCTTGATCATGAAGAAGCTTTCGTCCAAGTTTGATAAAATTGCATAAAGGTTTGATAAATTTATTAATCCCTAACAGTATTAAAACAAGGAATAATTGTCAACTAATGTTTACGCCGACAACGGAATGACGGATCGCTATGTCTCCACTTAGCAAATTTCGTCAATGGCGAGACAAAAATATTGATAAAAAGAAATTTTAGAATATGTTATCATTTTCCTTTTAATTTAGAAAGTCATGACAGAAGTAGATGTTACAATGGCAGGATTCTCCATAACTTTCATTATGAAGACGCACCGCCATCATTTATCCATCTTTCGCCTTCAAAAATTAATATCTCCGTGCTAAGATATGACATCGCCATCTTTAAAATATTTCGTCCTGATTGAAAAATAAAGTCAAATCTGTTTTTGTTTTGCTAGCCGCCGCAATTTTGTGTTTCAACTAGACTCAGTCATCTGTTATTGTATTTAAATTCAAAAGTTCCTGCTAGCGTTTTAACGTCCTGAAGAATATCATGCTAACGATCGCTAATCACTTGTACGTGTAGACACACCTAACAGGAAAAACATTGATAACGTTCATACGATTAATATAGAAATAAGGAGATGTGGTATGATTGTCAATGAGACAACTATACCCCAAAATTCAAAAGAAGTGGATGTAGGCAATTATAGGCAACCATACGGCCTTTAACAATGAGAAAAACCCATACCGTATGGTCGGCTATAAAAGGCCCCGACATGAAAAATATGAAACAATTCAATTGAGAAACTAACGGCCTAATTCATAACAAAACAATTTACGAAAAACATATAAAAGAAGACGTGCATTAACCAACGACAACCGCTGAACTACAAGCTCCTGAGTTGGGACAGGCACATAAAGAATGAGGCGGGGTTGAACGTGTTTGTGATAACTTCATTATCTTACTTTTTAGAAAAGGCCATCAAAAAATTTAAACTTTAAATTCAAACTACATCAAAAAATGTTGAACAATTGTTTTTACGACCATGCAATCTACATGCTACCAAGTATCCACTGTACAAAATGAAACACTTAATTGCAAAACGCAAAATAATGTCATGCCAAATTACAAGAGAAAAGCAATAATCAATGAAACTGAAACACAATTTAACCACGTGTACAAGAATGAAATTGAATATACATCATAATTAATAAATTTACTGCCACATACGAATCTGAAGAAAAAACCCGCATAACAAATCCGAATCATTCATAGTTTATAACCAACTTTAGGCATAAGAATCAGAAGATGCATTGTCTACTCCTGAAAAATTATTAAGTAAATCATGTAAGTTCAAAACTGATGCCCTCAACAATTCTTAAATAAACATTTCAAAAAAAGGGGACATCATTTCTTGTTGTCCATGCTCAAAACCGTTTCAATGAGCTATTACTTCTGATTTCTCTTTGACAGTTTACAAAATTATCGAAATAGTGAGCATAAACTTTGGGTCATTGGTTCACAACTTATGTAAGGTTTTTGGGGGAAACATTGCACTCAACAGAATACAAAAACCAGGGCTAAAAATCAATTGGAACAGTTGTTGAGCAATCTATTCATGTAATAAACCTATGAACCCTCTACCAAGTAGATTTTTGAGCTGAGAAGACTGCTGATATGTTGTAATACTTGACAAAGAAAAGCTATTTTTACAGATAACAATGCTATTTCATAAAGACACATGCATAAAAAAACAATAGTATCAAAATGTAGAAATCTATTCATTATTCCCTACAACAAATAAAGGCAACAGTAGTATACCGCTGTTCAAAAGTCATAAATCGATTGAGAGAAAACAAATCCGGGTTACATGCAACATGTGGAGCAGGATCTGCTTACCCTTCCGGATTAGTCCTATAATATAAGACTTCGTAGGTTCATATCGCTTGCATTCAACGTTTTTTATCGGATAATTTTTTTTTACTATCAATGTTAAACCACGAAGTCTTATCGGAAGTAGCTATTTTCTCGTAGCAAATTTCAAAATTAATAACCCACTGCCAAAACTAATAAAACTAATAGTAACAATCTTAAAATTAATGAAAAGAATCTCTTACCGCATTTATATTGCAAAATTATGTTCCTAACTCATCCATTTTTATCCGAAGCTGACAAACATTTGTCATCGCGCCATTTTACTTCAAAACATGTGCCGATTCTATATTTTTAAGAAAGCGCAAAGAAAACGAATTTGACTGTAATATTTAAAGTAGGCGTTGTACAACAAAGGATGATTGATTGTTGGTTGCTTAGCGTCCAGTGGCAAATAGTTCATGACGAGAAAAGATTGACAATACATATTGATGATACAATTGTAGGTTCTGTAATAATAGTCACCTGGGATGCAGGTCGGGGAGATTTGAACTGACACTGGAAAATGAGGGTACATTGGATAGGGACATAAATTTTGCCTTGCAACAGTCTACCTTCGGACCCCTCAATGAGTTGTTGTTAGGGGTTCTTGACGTTCAGAGAGCGTGATATTCTCTCTACACGAGGCATGAAGATATCATAAACTGTGATTTCAAGAATGGAAGCGACAATAAAATTTAAAGTGTTTACGGGTGAATGAGGATTGGCTCGCTCATCCGAGTTGTAGTGACTTGTACCGTCTCGCCCGCTTTTACAACTGGAAATTAATATATGATGATGCTTAACAATTTGGACCAGAGAACACTTGGTGATTGACTATTGGCTCGCCACAGTTGTATGAACTCGTATTTGGAATGGTATTTATCAGCTTGCCCGCTCTCACGGCAATCAATTTTTGTTGAAGCTTAACAACTCCTGGGGTATTTCACTTGGATACACAAAAGAGAAAAAAAATCGGTTTAAAAAAAGGTTACCTACTTAAATTATCTCCTTAATGGTCGCTTTATTTAGATAAGACAATAGGGTTTCGATTCGTTGTTTGTTACTGTTAACTTTGGTTTTGTGATTTGAAGCTTGCAATATTCCTGTGTAATGTCAAATTGTATGTTTCTCTCTTTTAATATTTTTGTTGTTTGAATGTTGTTTCATTAAAGCTAACCACACATTCATTATTTAAACTTCTCTTCACCAATTTAAACGTGTTCTTGTAATTGTCTTTACGATTCAACAATGCAAATATTTTTTCAGGCGATGTCAGAAGAAAATAAGAGTGGATGGGATTAAAATACTGATATTGTTGGATCGTAAATAAAACAGATAGAAAACGGGGACAATAAGTTTTTAGGAAATTGTACGTTAATATATATAGGAAGATGTGGTATGAGTGCCAATGAGACAACTCTCCGTTCAAGTAACAATTTATAAAAGTAAACCATTATAGGTCAAGGTACGGCCTTCAACACGAAGTATGGCTCACACCGAACAGCAAGGTGTTACTCTTTGAATATATATAAGATAAAAGAGGATATTTTTTCTGAGTTATGTGTGTGACGCCAATTTCACTGAACTATACATTATTGATTAGGGGCCAGCTTGAAGCCCACCTCCGGGTGCGGGATTTTGCTGTGTTGAAGACCCATTGTTGGCCTTGGGCTGTTTTCTGCTTTTTTGTCGAGGTTTTGTCTCTTTGACAAATTCCCCATTTCCATTCTCAATTTTCGATTTATATTGATTTGCGAAATGAAAAAGTATCCTCACGAGAAATAATGAAGTAAGAAGTTTATGTTCTATAGATCGAATTGGAATCAATAACAGTTTATCGTTTATTAATTTACATTTGACTGGAGTACTGTGCTTTAACTGCTTAATTTCAGATCAAAGAGGTCTCTTCTTATGCTCCCTCTACGGCGGGGGCATTAAGTTTTACACTTGTCCGTCTGTACGTCCGTTCGTCCCGAAATTTGTCTCTGTTCCCTAACTTTAGTTTGTCTCAACCAAAAGTTATGAAACTTATACACAATGCTTATTACCGCAAACTCAGATCGAGTACGAATTTCGGGAGCGTCATTTTTACCGTTCTTGAGATATTTCCCTTTATAACGCTATATGCAAGCGGGGGCATCATCTGTGTCCCATGGACACATTCCCCATTTATTTATTATTTTTATAAAAACGTGCATCGCCTCAAGGATATACTGAATAACTTCTGTTCATACCTTAAAAAATAAATGAAATGTGGTATGATTGCCAATGAGACAGCAATAATTTATCCACGTTCAAATGAAGTTGATGTAAGCAATAATAGACAACCGTACGGCCTTCAACCATGAAAAAAATATACCATATGGTCGGCTTTTACTAGCCCCGACATGAAACAATGAGAAAACCAACAGCCATATAATTTCTAAAATACATGCATACAATTATTTCCATCATTGCCCTTTATTTTGAGACATCTACTTCATTTTCAATCGATTCTTGTAATTATCAGGACAAAATATTCATTTCTATAATCATACTATGCCCTTTTTATGAATACTCTGTGGTCGCCTCATAAGTGTAAAGAAATATTTGATGATTGGCTTGCTCACTTATTCATGAACAAATCATAATTAAATTAAATCATTTCACCATTTGTTATCGTCCAAAACTCAAAACAAAACTCGTTTTCCAAGGAGTATTCTGAATTATATACATCTGATTATTCGTTCGGAAAGAAATACGGAACGTCTCGTACGTGATACTCTTGACAATTTAAAATGAGGGGGGACAGTTAGAAAAGTGTTTCAAAATAGGATATACCTCCATCATCTAATAAGGTAAGAAATTTTATTTAATAGGTAAGACGTTTATTTATAACAAATATGATATAAGTATACTTAAAACTGTTGAGAACATTGTCAAATGACCATTCAAAGTTCCCACAAAAATTCGTTGGGAACTTGCTACGAGAAAAAAGCTACTTCCGATAAGACTCCGTGGTTCAACATTTGATAGTAAAAAAAATATCCAATAAAAAACGTTGAATGCAAGCGATATGAACCTATGAAGTCTTATATTATAGGACTATTTTCCGGAGCACCTGAGATCACCCAAAGTTTTTGGTGGGGTTCGTGTCGCTTAGTCTTCAGTAGTTTTCTATGTTGCGTTTTGTGTACTTTTGTTTGTCTGTTGGTTTTTTTCTTTTTTAACCATGGCGCGTTGACAGTTTATTTTCGACTTCACGAATGTGACCTACCGAATTAGACTTATTACCGGTTTTGTAATAACATGAGCAACACGACGGGTGACACATGTGGAGCAGGATCTGCTTACCCTTGCGGAGCACCTGAGATCACACCCAGTTTTTGGTGGGGTTCGTGTTGCTTAGTCTTTAGTTTTCTATGTTGTGTTATGAGTTTAAATGTCACTCTGGTATCTCTCGCCTCTCTTTTAACACTTGGCATGATAACAGAAATATTTTTCTAACCGTCCGTCACTCTTTTGTTTGAACAAGATTGACTGGAGTATTTTAAATTGGTTGAGTTTAACTTGTGTATCCAACGTTTAAAGCAAAGTATGTTTAACTTTCCACAGTCTACAGGCAAATCCAATGACTGGGAACGTCCCCTTATGGTTCTACACCGTACAGTTGAAGAACTTCATTTTACTGACAACATCATGGTCTTATGGTTCTACACCGTACAGTTGAAGAAATTCATTTTACTGACAACATCATGACTTGGTTTGTATTTATGGAATAAATGTCCCGTATGTCATAGCAACAATTCCTTCCACCTCTTTTCATCTATGAATTATCAGCAACTTTTTTTTTTGCGAAGCACAAGTGGTGAAAAAACCTGCATAAAATTTCTGAACGCATTAAATAACCCCCGGTGTTTTGCTGGATTTCTTACTTGTACATATATAAAATCTTAAGATTCTGTATAGTGTCTGTTTTTATTGTTATTTTGTATATCGTTTCATTTTTGTCTTTTGGCTTTGATGTATTCTTCCCTATATTTTGTTTTGTGTTTTGTTTTTTGTTTTTTGTTTGTTATTTGTTTTTTTGCTTAGTTGTCTTTTCTTATTTATATTTCGTTTTGGTAAATTTTCCAAACTTAACCAAAAAGAAATAAGAAGAGATGTCCGACGTGAGTCAATGACACAGCATTCCAACGACACAAAAATGCAACCTATGGTATTCTACAATAGACCTGTGTTTCCTGAGACCTTAACCCGATCCCTTTTCATCTCAGTCTTTAGAATTACAAAAGATACTAAAAAAAAAACATGCAATGTAAATAAATATAAGATGAGTAGTTTGTACAAATGTTCCGCGAAATCTTTTGCTCTTATCAAACCTTGCGGTCCAGCTATGGTTGTATTCAACACGTTATGGTTTTTTTTTCAATATTTTAACTGTTTTTGAATAAGTTTGACTTTTACATTAAGATCAGACTCGACAGTTGACAACTTGAAATTAGTCGAGGTTTAATCTGTATATAGCTATACGCTATGCATGGCTAAGTCGTCACGAAAAGAACTTTTACAAAATGATCAAGCAAAATACCCATCATTTTAATCAATTATTAGACGTGTTACTAAACGCTGAGGTTGACACATTAAATGCGGGAACTGTGTCAAAACAATAATTATCGATTCAAGCCGGTAACATTTAAATCACATGCGTGATGTTGACCAGCCATCCTACATTTACCGTATTTTTTTTTTATTTGGAACGTCCTAGGGGCGAACATCAATATTCTTTGGAGGGGGCAGGAGGATTTTTGTGGATTGACTATTCATTATCATCTGCTATGCATGCTTATTTATTTTCACTATTGCACACAACTGTTTCTTGCGTTTTGTGTTGAAGAATATTCATTCTCAATAATCAAATGGTTTGTCCTCTTAGAGATACTCATTTTCTGGTATCATTGATTGTGAAAATAGGACGAGAAAGGTGTCCGTTAATGCGGGGGATTGGGGTTGGGTAATTAAGACTGTATGCACTTCTAGATTGATAAAATTTACATAGTAAGCCATCTTGATTTTTCTTTATTATAATTCTTGGCTAAATCCGCACAGAGCACTTCAGTCTAATTGATTTCATTTTCTCGGATGTCTCCATAGGCTTTCAATGATTTTGAAAGTTTTCAAGCGCCTAATAGCATGTTCACATATACTCGGCACTCCGATATTTAAAATTATTTTTTCTTTTATTGTCTTATGCTGTTCGTGGTTAAGACCTACGTTTTTATTTTTTTCATAAAGATTATATATAGTTTTTGATGGTGTTTATGTTGGTCAACCTTTAGTTTTTGATGGTGTTTATGTTGGTCAGTCTTAAGTTTTTGATGGTGTTTATGTTGCTCAGTCTTTAGTTTTTGATGGTGTTTATGTTGGTCAATTTTTTTTTAAGTTAATATAAAGTTATAGGCATACAAAAAAACATTATGACCGTTCCTGTAAGCCCTTTCGTGTTAAACGTTTCAGATAAAAATTAAAAAAAACAAATCGTCAGTCAGGAAGAAGGAAAATTATGAGACAAAGACAAAGAGGGAAAAACAAATGCAATGGACAAATCCACACTGAAACTAGAGACAAATAAGAAATACCGATAACCTCTGTAAAATCTGCAGCAGACATTCCCAAGTCTTCTCTGAAACAACAATGTAGCCTGTTTCATGTTAAAACTGGATAAACATACATGTGAAGTAAGTCCTTGAAACAGTCCCAATTTGATAAAATATATGGATGATAGCAAAGATCAAACTAAAATTTATTTCCTGTTTGCAATAACAGATTGGGTGAAAAGACACAAACCATGCAGATAAATTCCCGATTTGTTTATACATTAAATTATTCGCATGGTCTAATGAGGGTTCATGGCGATCACATGGACCTCAATCTGCCCACATGACATGATGGTTTTCTATTATTCGCAACCCGTCTATAAGTTCTGAACTCGATCGCGAATAACGCTCTATCCGTTTAAAGTTCCGTAGCTATTGATTTTTTATAGAAAAAATTAAGAATACCAAGTATATGTTGCATTAATTTATAAGGGAGGGCAGGGGAATCGTTTCTTTCATCCTCTTTTCTCCTTACAATTGGACTCATTTCCATTCTGCAATCCCCTTGCCCCTTTCATTGTTTCAAATGGAAGAAATATTACGGAATGTATAATATTTATTCCTAACGGAATAAATCATATTGAATATTGTTTCATAATGAATATTTTTAATGAAATTGTCCAAACGGAAATATACCCATTAGAAGTCAGATTTTTAATAAAACTATGATAAAGTTTATAATATATACAGATTTGTAGTATCACCTGGAGTGTAAGCAGCTATTTCAAACATGTTTTCACTATTGGAATATCAACATCTATTTATTTTCTTTACACGATTAGAAAATTGAAATTTCTCAGTATATAGTAAAGCAGTGATCAAATTCATTCGTTAACCTAGTATGACCAATTAACTAGTGATAACGCATGCTTTTCTTATTTATTGATTCGTTTGTATGAAATGGTGTTCAAAAGACAATCATCAACATTTCTATAGGAACAAACTGTGCTCCCTTTCTCTTGAAGCTGTTTCGTTATTTTAAATGAGGCATACTTCATGCCAGTCTGTTATTTTAATGTGAGGCTGGCTTATGAAAGGCTATTTAATAATTAAAAAAAAACAAGCTTGCAGTTTCTTCACCTTTAGAACCGTTTTATATTTGATTTCCTCTAAATGAAATTTCAAAGTTCGGTGACCATACTTGGTCATCATTTTTTCAAATCTAAAATAAGGGATGTTGCAGATATAATAAGGTCTGCTTTATATTTTCCCTTACATCTGGAAAGTGAGAGCCGGTTGTGCACTAAACTGTAAAATCAAGACATGAAATTAATTTTCTTTACTGTGAATTTCTATGGAAACATTTCAACATCATCTGCATATATCACCCACTTGAAACAATATAATACGGCTTTTCTTTTTTATCAAAGTTTCCTTCATAGAAGTTGGCTGCCTACAGTACATGAAAACGTTTTGACCAAGAGTTTTGAATGGTAAAGTTGAAGTCATTCTTTGATACCTTATCAGTGTCATCATGTCTTGATCCAGACTGCATTTGTTATTGAATATCAATGGATATTTTCCATGTTAGGTTGCACAATTCTTGTCTCCTTTTATCATATACGACATTAGTGAATGTTCGTACTCGAAAGTTTTATGACCGTAAGCCCTAAGATCAGCCTCGTTTTTTGGTAGAATTTTGCGGCTCAGTCTTTAGTTTTTTGTTGTATTTTGTATACTTATGTCGTTTGGTTGCTTTTCGTTTTTTGCCTTGGTGTTGTCAGTTTGTAATCGAGTTTGAACGACCATTTGGTATGTTCCGCCTCTCTTTTATAAAGGCTATACACTTTAAGAGATTGCATCGATTATTTATGAAAGTGATCCTGTCTAAGACTATAGGTCCTCCCTTGTTCATTATTATATATTGCTGTAAAACGAGTAATGACTGTTCATTAATTGTGGTGAGGGTAACTCAATAGTTGTCACGATTGAAACAGAAACTGCTAAATCTTCTGGATCACCTCAGTTCAACCCCGTTTTTGAAAGAGTTAGTGTTGCACTACGTATTGACGTATAGATTATTTTGTTAACTCTTGTTTGTCATATTTCCTTAGTGATGTTACGTGTCTTTCTTCGACTTACATTTGTAATAACCTCTTCGTATTTTCTTACTTCTTTAATTTTTCTTACTTTATTTAAAACGAAAGTGAATTATGTATTCAATATTTTGGATGATATTTACTTAATACTATCTGCCAATGTCATTGTAAATAGTGGTTACCTTGCTTGATTGAAATATGAATCACTGAAAGTGCACCGTATGTGTTTTATCCTTTACCCCAGTACTCCTTACTTGTGTTGCATGATATTTATTATGCAAACTAGATAATTTGGGTCCAAAAAGGTTTATTTTTATGTAGTGAATTGTAAAATTAAAAAAAAAAAACTTTATTTGCCCCTCGTTTTTACAGCTTCTCTTTTGATTGAATGCCGACCGGATGAACTTTTAATTTTATTATATTTTATCCTTTCGCCTCATTACTCTGGTTTCGAATATTTACATATTCTTTGGTGGATATGAAGAATTATCAATACTGTTAAGACAAACACAATGACTGAGCCAAATGTAACACTACCAGCAATCAACCCAATCAACCATAGGCCTGCTTTTGCTGTTTCCTCCTTTTCTTGTCCTCCTGTGAAATATTTGTTAAAACAGTTAAGATATCAAATGAGCTGATAATAGACATAGATTAAACGTGCTTGAATCGATTGTGTGAATTCCATTGAAATAACGTCTGCACGACGTTTCAATGTAATGATATTCCGTAAGGTTACAATCTGTATAATACTTAATGAAACAAGTGTTACGTAGAATGTATACCAAACATAATTTTAGAATACTCAGTGAGGATTTCTTTTATTTTCTGAGTGTTCGCCGAAATACATTCGTAGAACGGTTGATCCCTATGTATACAACATTAATATTTAAGACACTTACCTTTAAAAATTATATTAATATCTATCATTTCACACCGTTCACCAATGTATTTTTTTGAACATCTGAAATGAAAAATCAAGTTCATATTGAATGTAGGTTTACATTATATTATGTTCTATACGATACGAAATTGAATGTTTCATTGTTTGGTCTATTTATATTTTTAAAAAATGCATTTATAATACCCAATCTTGACAAACAGTGTTTTTTGGTCAAAATTGACATTACTGATTCATCTTGTCGACAAAGTTGACTCAATTGTTCAAGTAAACTTATTCGATATATTTTACCCCTAAAATGACATGAAAGACTTGAAAACAATGATTTTTTTTCTACAAAATTGGTTTTATTATGAGTGAAGTTATTAAGTATAGACGACCTTATGCGAAAGATTGGAAAAACAGAAATTGACAAGGTACAATGTATCATATTTTTCATATTAAATTGAAGTTAGTTAAGTCAAGTAATTAAATATGGGAAATTAATATTTAAACTTTCCGGATCCTTGATTTTTTTTACCAAGAAACTCCTTATTATCAAGTCGCTTGATTTCGGAACCAGACTGAAATTTATTCATAAAAACCCCATTGTATATGTTTCATTATACATTTTAATTAAATAATTTTCTCCTGAATTCCATTCATAAATATATATTTAGAAATAAAAAAAGATAATTTGCATTTTTTTAACATTTTCAAAAGAACATAAAATTGTCGTCAGGGTTGGGGTGTGGGATTACTTACTGTGTGTTCTACTGCCTGTGATAAAGATATTTAGATTGCGGAAACTGGTTAAAGAGGTAATAAAACTTTCATCTTATTTATGCTATTTGATCTCTGAAATTTACATTTGCTCATTTTTTAATGCATAAGAAAAAGTTTAAAAAGAAAGGTACTTTAAAGTGAGCTACTGCTAATCTGTCAGTGCTTTTAACAAGTTCCTTAACTATTATCAAAGAACTTATCATTAACTTTTGTTATAAAACATATGAAAATAGTGGAATTAACAATTTTTAGAGTGTAAAAAATCTCTATGGACGTTTTAGATAAATTACGTGCTTTTGATAGTTCTTTTGATTCAGTCGACAGTTTTGACTTTTCCACTCTTTATACTACACTTCCACACAATCTGATCAAACGAAAGTTTTCCTATTTTATTAAATAGTCGTTTGATGAATCTGTTTGCAAATTTATTTGCTGCAACTCAGATAAAGCCTTTTAATCTAA
The DNA here is from genome assembly GCF_021869535.1 of Mytilus californianus. Classification (NCBI taxonomy): domain Eukaryota; kingdom Metazoa; phylum Mollusca; class Bivalvia; order Mytilida; family Mytilidae; genus Mytilus; species Mytilus californianus. The sequence goes on along the minus strand of NW_026262679.1, from coordinate 47,930,205 downwards.
TGAGAAAGGTAAATATGCTAGATATACTCACTGGAGGTGTGATGACATGAATAAAGCTGTAAATTTTCTCCTCGACAACATTAATTACATTTCGGCAATAAAATTTTATTGACATGTTGTAGGTATTCCTATTGACACCAATTGTGCCACTTTAATAGCAAACTTGTTCCTGTACTGTTATGAATCACAGTTTATGGCCAAACTCAGTTAAGACCCGTCTAAATTTGATTTAACTGGTAAATTCAACAACACTTACCGATATCTTGATGATACCTTTTCGTTAAATAATCTAGAATTCTCTAAATATACTGCCAAAATTTACCCAAAGGAACTTACTTTAGATTAAATCAAATTTTAACAGCAATAACTGTCCTTTTCTATATTAAAATTTTCCAGTTTTACACAAGAAACTCTACACAAAATTTACGACAAAAGGGACGATCTTTCTTTCCCTATTGTTAATTTTCCTTTTTTGAACGGTGATGTTCCTTTGGCACCGTCTTACGGTATTTATATATCATAACTCGTTCGCTATGGCCGTATCTGTAGTGACGTTTTGGTTTTCAATGAGCGTGATCCATGTATTACTGGTCAATTATTAAGTCAGGGATTTCGTTACCACAGATTTCTTAAAACCTTTACTAAATTTTTCCATAGATGCAAAGATTTTCTTTGCAAGTTTGGTTGTACCTGTAGAAAACTTATTTCAAACGGAATAGCACATCCTAATTTCTACGGAATGTTGTTTACCGAGCCCGGAAATTTAGATACGATCCGGATAAACTTATAAATCCTTTAAATTAACTTAATTTAAAAGGTTACCAGTTCAACACTGTAATTAGATCATTGAATATTGTTTTTATTGGTATAAATATTCATTGTTTTATCAGTAAATTAAAACCATACTAAATATTATTGTTATACCCTTATGCACATTCACGGTACTACAATCTGTCGATACCTATATTTTGGCATTGCACAAAGTCATGTTTTCCCTAACTGTTAATGACGGTATACACTAAATCCATTGGATGTTGGATGTGAACTGATTGATATTTTAGTCTTAGATGTAGAAAATTTTGTTTAGTTGTTATAAGCTTTGAACTAGCTGTCAGTAACTGCGAGTACTCTCAGGTCTTTACTTAGTGTTTTATTAATTTTTTTTGTGGGGTGTATAGATATGCTGCCACGTCTGGTCTGTATTTTCGTTAGATGTTTTATGCTTTGTATCGATCTGATGAGTTCAGCCCTTTTCAACTCATTTTTAGAGTTTGTTCTTATGTTATACTGTTAAATCACTGTCCCTAGTTAGGGGGAGGATTTGAGCCAGCAAAATAGTTTATTCCCGCCACATTCTGTATGTGGCTGTCCCAAGTCAGGAGCCTGTAGTTCAGTGGTTGTCGTTGGTGCATGTCTGCCAGTTTTGTTTTTCGCAAATAGTTTTGTTATAAATTAGGCCGTTAGTTTTCTCAATTGAATTGTCTCATATTTTTCATGTCGGGGCCTTTTATAGCCGACTATATATACGGTATGGGTTTTTCCCATTGTTGAAGGCCTTACGGTTGCCTATAATTGCTTAAATTCTCTTCATTTGAACTTTGGTGGATAGTTGTTTCATTGGCAATCAAACCAAATCTCCTTAATTTCACATTACTATTAAAATATGGTTACTATTTTTCTTCTTTTTTAGAAGCTTTGAGGGACAAATTTTACATCAATAATATTCATTTGTAAAGCAAAACAAACAACTGAATAATAAAAAGTTAATTCTTACTTGACGTTATTAAACCTTCGATGATGCGAATTTTCTTAAATACAATTAAGATTTATTATATTTGTTCAGTATATTTTAAGTATTTATACAAAGAAGAGCGATATAGGTATGAATACTTGATGTAAGTGATACACATCCAACAGCCTGCATTTGATAATGCCACTGGAATGTAACAAAGATTTCCTTTTCCGACAGAAAACACACAATGATAACATTTTCTTAATCATTTAACTTCACCATAACCTGTCTTATGTTATTGTAAATCGTTTATGTATGTTACTACCTCAGTTTTCTTCGTCTTTTAACGTCAATATTAATAGTGTGTACAATTACGGAAACAACAAATACTTGCCTTCACCTAGAGCGCTTCGATCTAAAAGAATTGCACGCTATCGCTCGTGATAAACATTTAGCCTTAAGGGCCAACATGTGGTAAAATTGATATATGTTCAAAACTCAATTAATCATATCTAAATGAACGATTGATTTACTCGTTCGTTTTGGCTAAACTACCTGACTACTGCATTTTTACTTTTACAATCATATTTTTCAAAAACATAGGTATGATAACTGTTCTATTTTTCTAAAAGGGTCAATTCTTAAACACATGTACACTGTTGACATTTTAGTTGTATAGTGTATCATTAAGCAGAATCGTATCCAATATAGTATGACACTAGGTACATAAATCAGACAAGTGAATTCTGGATTTTGGGGTCTGTACTTTTATTCACTTACGCACAGCGAACAAATCTATAGTCTATGTACGAAGCGAAACATGTTCCTCCGTTCCGACATGCGATGGTTTGCGTCTCATTTTCTGTGCATTTAAGTCTATTATTGTCTGGCATTTCTACCTCATCATTTGAAGCCGTGTAAACTTGTAATCTTGGTCCCTTAGAGTTTCTGCCTCAACCTGTGTATGAATTAGAAGCATGATTGATTAGTGACAATATTGTTTGAAAAAATGTTCAGAATACCAATACCACAGAAAAGAAATTGAAAGACAGTAGAGTATCTCCTGACCAACTGAATTTTAATCGTAAGTTTGATTCTTTAAAAAAATATGCCTAGAGTGAGGAATAATATTACTAAATCATTGCACAACTTTTCATTAATATAGTTTTGCAGTTAAAACGGGAAGTTTTAGCTTATTTCTTACATAGTAAATATATACAAGGATACATGTGTACGTGTTAGGAATTAATGTTAATTTACTTTACCTGTGACGTATTCAAACAAAATACAGCAAGGAAGCACGATTTGTATCAACAACATGTTCATGGTACTTTACCTTACCTCCAGGTAAATAAATGTGATAAAATATATATCCGGCTGACAGTTCTTAAATAATATAATTAATAGAAAATAATTTAAATGGCAAAGCCGTCCAGAATGAAAACCTGAGATACCGTACCGTAGATTAAATTACGGGTCATGAATAAACTTATAACATATTTCACCCACACACAGTTTACAATGGGATTGGAATTTCCATTTGATTTATTTTAATAATAAAACACCAAATAGTTAAACTTTCTGCATTCAAACATATTTAATGTGCATTCTTCACCTATTTACCGGGTATCTTTCCTGGTAAAACAAATTGGTTAATACATGTAAACTAATTACATTTGTTTGAAATTAAAAAAACTGTAACCTAATAAACCGGATTTCGTGTTTTACTTATTCGTGCCACATACGCGTATTATCACTGTAGGTATGGTGTTCTCCGATGACATGCTTCTTCATATGATGACGAACCTTTTTCTAAAATACACAATTCAAAAAGAATAACAGGAATTAACAAATATATTGGACAGTACAACAGACCTCGTCAGTCATTAAAATCCGACAAAAATAGACAAACAAACAGCAGTAAAATATGTTATCTACTAGGCATGCTATTATGACTATTTTGGGGAGTAATTGTAAGATACATTTGTATGTTTGTTTGAATTGTACGCCAGATGTGTTGTATGTCTGCGATGCATGTTTACAAAATTTTGGCTGTTGAATCCCAATTATTGTCACGTTAGCCAATAATGTTTATTTGGGTTGTTCATCACATTTTGTCGATATCACGGATTGGAGTTCGGTACTTTTATTAATACTTTTTTCAACAATAGACAAATGACTGTATCATATGTCAAACTCAGCGCAAGAAGTGGTAAATAAGATACAAATTATTTTCCTTAAAAACTTTGAGTCCATTACTTTTATTGGTAGATAAACTTATACCTATATTCATTTTTCTATTCCAATACAAAAAAACTAGAATCAAACATATATCTGTCTTGATACATATGCTGTCGTTTTGGTTTCTTTGTTTGTATGTTGTATCATTATAAATATTAGTAAACATCGTATACTTGTATGAGGAGGGATTGTTTTGATACAAAGCCTACAGTTTATTATCCTTAGTGTTTTACTTTTGGACATTTTTTACGGTAAATTCTTTTAGGAAATAAGATATGTATCATTTATAGTTGACAGCCATACCGTCATTTTTATTAGTTCGGTCGATTTGAATCCTAGGTTTTTTGCTGACATTGAATTACATGGTGTATCATTTTACAGTGTGTTATTATAGTATTGTCTTCTTTATCAATAAATACTCGAAAAACAAAATATATAGTCTTCAATTGGAAGCTATATTTGGATTAGTTCAATATCAGAATTTTACATGCTGATATTTAATTACGCTTTGTTGGAAATATTGTGTTGCTTTACAATAATGCTTACTATCATTACCTCCTGATAACACAAATATCAATTGTACATTGATTGGTTAATTCACATTAAACTCTTTATAAATACCTGAGGTTTATATGCATATTTGTGTAGGAAGTACACAATCAACAGCATCTTAAGCAAATCAATTAAGCTTGATATCATTCTAATTTGGGTTCAAGTTTGCTGTCAACTATAAAAAATTCCACAATTGAAGATCGGACAGCAATAGCCAAAGATTGAATAAGTTCTAACCACTCTTCAGAACTACCAGAGTAACCTGTCATTGGACGTTCTAAATAAACTCATCATAGATACCAGGATTGAAATTGTGTACGCCAGACGCGCGTTTCGTCTAAAAAAAGACTAATTAGAGACGCTTAAATCAAAAAAAGTTAAAAATGCCAAAAAAAGTACGATGTTGAAGAGCATTGAGGCCCCAATTCCTAAAAGCTTTGCCAACAGTTTTCTAGAACAGTTCTACCCTAAATGCACGTTAGAAAAGAAACACATCACTATGAAACTCATATCGTTATCAATTTAATTTTTTCCGAATGATATTTTGTGTTGTCGTATGACAAAGAGAGGCGAAAGATAGCAAAAGGGATATTTAAACTCATAAGTCGAAAACAAACTGACAATGCCTTTCAGAAATAGAAAATAAGACTAAAAGACAAACAACAGTACACAAAATACAACATAGAAAACTAAAGTCTGAACAACCACCAGGGTAAAGTTAGGTGTTTCGGATGGGCAAGCAGATCATGCTACACAGATGGCTCTCGTTTAAGTACAAACCCGGTGATCAGTATAAATCGATATGTTACATTCCAGGAAAATAGGACGGGGTTGTGGTTACGAAAAGTGTAAATTATCAGACGTCAACTAAGAAACAGATACTCCATAACGGTCAACCAACTCGAGATGGTGTCCGTAAAATTTTCGAAGGGATGATCTTCGCCACTTGTAAATCTTGCTTTAATAGCTCCCTTCCGTTTCACAGATGATATCGGATATGTTCCTTATGTCGTAACTACAATCCCGTTCCCTTTTCACAAATGTGACCTACCGAATTAGACTATTTACCGGCTTTGTAATAACATGAGCAAGACGACGGGTGCCACATGTGGAGCAGGATCTGCTTACCCTTCCGGAGCACCTGAGATCACCCCCAGTTTTTGGTGGGGTTCGTGTTGCTTAGACTTTAGTTTTCTATGTTGTGTCATCTGTACTATTATTTGTCTGTTTATCTTTTTATTTTGGCCATGGCGTTGTCAGTTTGTTTTCGATCTATGAGTTTGAATGTCCGTCTGGTATCTTTCGTCCCTCTTTTAAGCTTGTGATCAGTAACCCTCTATCAAGGAAATCATAAAAGGACATGCAAGCTCTGAAATATCGTATCAACTGGGCTATCTCTTCTCATGTTCAGGCAAAGAGGTGTCATTTATCAAACCGGACCAAGACTTAACTGTGAATTGTTGGACCCAACGGTGACCTGTGCTTACCGGCTATATGTATATTTAATTTTCTTTCTTACTGCATCTCATGCAACGGCTGTATGAAAAATCTAGAGAGAACCATTTCCCGACAAATTTTCAATTGCTTATATCTAAAAAAAAATTTACAAAGACACGAAAAGTTCCTGTTTTCCGCTTTTTGAGGTCCTTTATTTATATTTTTAACAATCTTTTTCAGAGCTTGTTATTTTGAAAGAGAGCAGAAATCTTCCTTAACAGACTGAAATCTTATTCTAGAACAATACCTTTTTACAATTTGGACAATTTATTCATTTAGACAGGATAAGTACATATGTACTTTGGTCTTGTTTTAAGTTATTGTGTCCTTTCTATGATACTGTTTTATTTTATTGGTGTTTTTCATATACTTATGTTTTATTATCTTTTATACCGTTATTATAGAGTTGTACTGATTTTTATACTGCACTCGTTCTATTTGAGCAGTCAAAATGCGTTGACTGTATATTTCTTTGTCATATACAGTCACTGACCCGACATCACTTTTCCTCATGAATATTTAAATAGAAATTACCGAAACTATATTTAATTATTCATACGACCTCTTCAACCTGTTCTTGTTTCCAATGTATACAACGATGCGTGGAACGACTCAAACTTATTTCTTTTACAATTTTTGGAAAAAACATATTTCACTTGTTAATAATTTTTGTTTGAATACTATAAATCATTATGTTTTATTCTTATTGTTGATCTTTTAGTCCATACTCAAACGAAATTGTTCACCATCGATTGCGGGTTTCGACACATGACAGGTAATGTACATTTCATTGTGTTGTATATTTCTCCGCCTGATATAATGCCTTTTTAAAGGGGGATTTTCCCCAATAATTAAATCAAATAACTAACATTAACACATGAAACAACAATTGAAAATATTTTTTTCTAGATTGCAGAATAAAGACAATAATAGTGCATTGACTTGACATTTCAGCCCGAAACGGGGAAAAAGCTCGGCAGAGCCTCGCATTTCCCCGTTTCTAAGCCTCATCCTTATATCGTTAATATGTGAAGTCAATGCACTACTATTGTGTATTTCTTTTTCGGACATTTGATATTCCACAGTTCGCATAAAGTTAAACTTCACCACATATTTTTGTACATCAGGAACCTTGTCAGTGTAGACTTTAAAAATTTTGTCATTTTGGAGGAATAGTGTGTTGATAACATATCTTTGATATTCCGGTATCTTAAGTATTCTATGCATTACAAGTTAGGTTTAAAAGAGTCTTGTTGTTTCAGAGAACGAATTTCCATATGGTATACCAGGGCTGTTATGGCACCAAGCCTCAATAGATGTAAACGAAACCCGATTTACTCAAAATGGTTAATGTTTTGTAGTCGAATTTCTACTGTGATTTTAATATGTTATCATGACGCTTTGTCACCAAACAACAAAGAGGGTAGGCACCTAGATCAAAGCATTTTTGTTATGAATGAAAATAATCTTTAAATGAACTCCTGTACATTATTTCTGACACTTCCATGTAGTTTAAATATGAACAAAAATAAAGTTGACCACAAACGGAATGCTACTGGTACCTTGATTTCTATCTTCTTACTGGGTTTGTGAGATTTAAACATCGGTATACTACTTTGTCTCTAATTCATCCCCACTTTGTCTTTTATGTCATATAAGATAAATTGAAAATCTCCGTGGTCTAAATCCCTATCCATCTCGGTTTCCTATTTATTTTTCTAAATATCATATATAGCGGTCTTTTCCATCTTTTTTTTCCACTTTAATAGATAAGGGTTGAATGATTTATATATAATGGTGGTTTATGAACCTTGTATTGTCTTCCAGTACATGAGATGTAACCATTTAAAATCCGCTATTATATAATGCCTTTTTTTTTAAAGGCTCATTATTTTTATTTCCTTTTTAGGCAGAAATAAAACGGTATCTGGTTTGAAGCATGAACTGGTGGACCTTCCTGTCGCCTCAGTGTAGTCCGTATTCTTGAGCTCTATGTTTTTGTAAAGTAATTTGCAGTCTGTTGTTTGTCGTTTCGTCTTTTTGTTTTGCCTTGTGGTCGTCCGATTGTTTTCGACTTATGGGTTAGATTGTCCCTTTTGTATCTTCTTACTTTTCATTACCAAAATGTAAACATTGTCAAAACCTAGATGTACAACTTGTATTAGTTGTCACTATTTGAAGTCAATTAGTTACGCGCTCACGAACCTTTATTTGCATATTTTTTAGAACTACCATTATTTCTCACATTTGTTGGTCATTTTAAGACTCCTTAAGTAGAATAAGATCTGAACATTTATGGTCATTCTATTATTAGCTTCATACGTGATTTGAATTTTTAAACATTGCACATCTTACTATATAACTATTTCCGAAACAGAAAGCCTTGTATATGTTTCATCACAGTCTGTATCTCTCTGTACATATTTGGATAACCTTTCTATCTATCTCGTAAAAGTCTTTAGAGGACAACTGCATCACCGATCTTCGTTATACTTCATTGCGAGCAAAGAATACCATACATTTGTATTTATCAAAAGGATTGGTTGGATGCTTTAATTTGTCAAATCATAAAAATTTCGAAACAAATCATGCCTATGTTTGACAAAATTACTTCGACCAAATGTACTAAGTGCGATGATTCAAAAGTCGACTGAGGTAGCACTTCAGTTGTGCAATGCTGCATACAACAAATAATGCAAACAAATGATATTAGCTTTAGTACCGTGAAGTCAAATCAAACATTGTTGTTTTCTGTATAACTTCCGTATAAACATGTATTAAAGGTCCATTAGCCGTCATTCTTGAATTCTCATATTTGATTTATATCATACTAAAACGTATATTCAAATTACAAAATGTCTTAAATAAACAATTAACAATGCATAGACAGGATAATATGTATCAACATTTCGTGTGTATTTTTGTCTAGACGTCATCTAACTAACCATCGGAATGACCTCCGAAGACTGCAAACGGTCATATAACCCAATATAGATATAAATATAAATATAAATAGATAGCGATTGGAATTCGATTTTACTAGGTTTGTTTGATTTCATATTATAGGCTAAAAAGTATGTTTATCGTCGTTTTTACCTGTATAAGAATGATTTTTTATGGATCGATTCTTTCAACCAAAAGGTTCGTTCTTTTTTCACTTCCATTGTTGACATACTTTTCCTTTTAATAGCTGAATACAGCCCTTAGACGGTCTAAACTTCCCAAAAAAACGTGTATGGTGTAATGGTGTACGGCATATGGTGCAATGGTAGAAGGTGTATGGTGCTATGGTGTATGGTGTAAGGGGAATGGTGTAATGGTGTAACGTGCGATCGGGAATGGTGTGAATAAATGGTGTACGACATTTAAAACTATGCAAAATATTGATAAGAACTGATTTTTAATTTTATACATTAATTTACAATATTGTGATCAAAATTCGTTTTTTAAAATAAATAAATAATTTTGTAGTCCCACGCTTTCTTTGAAATTAAATTGCATAATGGTGTAATGTTTAAGGTGTATGGTGCAAAGGTGTAACGTGTATGGTGTAATGGCACAGGGTGTATGGTGTAATGGTGTATGGTGAATGGTGTAATGGTGTAATGGTGTATGGTGTAAGTGGGAAGTTTACACCATCCAAGGACTGTACATGCGTAACCCATCTCCAGGTAAGTGGTTAAATTAAAGGTCATATGAATACAGATTCAATGAGGTCGATTTATTTACTTGCAAGTGAATAATTCATTAGCGATGTTTCTTAGCTTATTTTGACAAAATTGAACCAAATTGGCTGCTAAGAACAATTATTATTTCACTATTTTACTTTCATTAATGATTGAACAAAAACAAATCGTATTTAATTTTTTCTATATCTTGTAGTTAATGCCCATTTAATGATACTAATTTAAATCAATTTTGACCATACATTTTTAGTGAATTAAATCATTGGTTAATGATTATCTTGGGTTAAAACGTATCTCAGTGTTTGATTTCTAACTCGATTTATGAGATTTCAAAACAGATAAACTACTGTTGCCTGAATTTTTACAATCTTCCAAATATGGTTAGTAAAACGATTTAATTGATGGCCGACTTAAGCTGATATAATGCAATGCATTATTTTATGTGGTATATGAATTCTTGCCTTTAACTTTTATGGAAAAGATTATTTTCTTTTCCCGTTTAAAATATGTTTGTAAAATTACCTTGTAAATCAAAAATAAATTAAAATATCAAAATATTAAAATGGACAATACGAACTCCAATTAAATCAGGGGGTGATATCAGGTGCTCCGGTAAGCATATTCGGCATCGTTAGACTCGTTTGATTTTCCAAGTGATGAAAGGCCTATATACACAATTGATGCATCTAGAAAATGAAGAGACTTCTTAAAGTTTTCTTCTTTGCTACCCTTTCCTAGTGTTGACTAAATTCAGAAGAAGTTGGCCCTCTATTTAATATAATTTATGAGAAACACATCATTTATTGAGCGGATTATTAAATTAAAAGACTGTATTTAAAAATTAAAGGACTGGGTTATTTTATTTTTAAATTTCCTATGTTACATTCTGCTTCATACAAGTAAACACCTTAATCCTCAAAGAGTTATGAAAAATTTGTGCCCTTGAGAATACAAATCGATTAAAAATACATACCACGAGACGCTTACCCCGTCGACGTGCCCGTTTTTTGTAGCTTTTGATGTTTTTACAATTCCCTTAGATTTAGCTTGTTGCCTTTATTTGTCTCTTTTTTCACAATTTACGAGATTTTAGCATCAGTAAACTACTATCGCAATAATTTAAGATCCTTTTTAATTTTGTGAAATGAATAGATTCACCACATCTTTTCTTTTCCATCAAACATGCTTTGTAAAACAAAATGCTAATAGCGATCTTATAATCCTTCATTAAGAACTTGAGAGTAAATTGCAGAAAAAAATTAAGTTATAATAAAGTTGTGTTCACTTAAAGCTGCAAGAAATTATTGTCTTAAAACTTTCCTCAAAGGAAACTGACCGATGTTGGAGGAATGTTTCTAGAATGTTCGACAATTCCTATTTCATTCAAATCTGGTGTTTCAAATAGGATATCGCATTTATCCAGCTCTTGTAATTCCTCTTCTGTTTGCTTCTAAAAGATATATATGTACATAAAGTTAATGATTTTATATTTTAGGAAGAACTCAATACAATATTCAGTAAGTGGAGATGGTTCTATGTACTAAATTTGCTGTTTACAATCGTTTCGTTGTTCGAATCTCTTTTGTTCATCATAAGATAACAACTCCAATACGTCCTATGATTGATCGACTGTTCGTTCTGTCTATGCTTTTTATGCTTTGAAGCACCAGTCTGTATCAAGGTTGCAATTTGGTCCCAAATATACCTAAATATTATTTTTACAAATCATGTGCAGGCAGACCATATACTAGATGAAGTCTTACTAGACGCACAGTAAGACAGGAGTTCATTTATGTATGTACAGGGGATGACAAAAAGCAAATGGTGTATGTTCTGAATTCAAATGTTTCCGACCTTATAACGAAAAAATATGTGAGATGTATTAAGAGTCCAACTTAATGCTCGAACTTTTCAACAATATGTTTCCACTGTGTATTAATTTCGCAGTTACACAAAAAAACTTAAACAATGTCATTTTTAGTTAGTAAATAGTAAATATAAATACTTCTTTTAGTATATTTTAATAACTGTATGTCAATCACAAAAGATATGTGGGCTAATATTAACTTGTGAAAGATAATGTTTTTCATTTCAAAAGTCGATATGAATACCATATTAAACTCCATAAATCAATTTGTATTTTTAACAATACGTTATATCATCAGGACCAAAAAGGAAAATATAAGTGTGTTATGCTATACTTCTACAAAAACTTGTCAGTACTTTACTCTTTGAACCCCTAATATAACTTTATCATGAATATCACTTGAAATAGTCTTCCACTTTCTAAAAACTGAAAATTGACAGGGCAGTAGAAAGACAATAGAATACAGAATCGATAAACCGTATTTCAAACCTTTCACAATGAAAAGCCACTGTCACAAAGTCCCAAATATAACATTTCCCTAGTTTAAGCTTACGTATCAAGCCGCTTTATAAATTTATATCATAAATAAAATCTCATGATTACCTTAAAATACACTACTCATATTAACTCTGGTAAGTTAACTAAATAGTATTATCAGTTTACTTGAATGTTATCGCTTAAATACACACTCACTTTGGTAAAGCATCTTTCCGTATATGATCTGTGTATAATGTCTTTAAGGAAAGAAGCAAAAATTATTCCACTGGATACCACTCCAAATATGACAAAAACAGTTGTCAGACAAACTCCTTAATAATAAAAGCAGAAAAAGCAACTTCATTATTCATAAACTGTTTTTAAAACGGAAATGAGGAATGTATAATTATATAAAGAGAAACGTTAAGCTAAATGATAAAATGAGAAACATTGTTGAAAATGAACTTCTTATCAACCAAAGCAAATCGCTTACTGCATTTAAAGATTTTATATAGACATCAAAGATACCAGGCTTAAAATGTAGTACTTCAGACCCGCGTTTGGCAACATAAAGTTCTGAATCGCAAATTCCATTTACTGTTATGTAAATTGCTAGCTTCACTCGATACAACAATGTTTTCTAAAATCTATAACAGAGCAGTACTCACCTTCAGCTGTTGGTTCAAACTGCATATCTAAAACAGTATAAGAAAGTTTAAAAAAAAAGATGTCTTTTCGTTCAATATACATATCTTGCATAAACTAAAACATAACATTTCATGATTTATTATACAGTCTATCATTTCAATGATGTTCTTAATAAAACTAATAATACTTTTTTATTATATTCACGGGGCCTAAAATAAAGTCGCTTTAAAACAATAACATTACCGGTACCAATTTCACGGCACCAGAAGCGCTTTTCGACATTTAATGTCTCTTCAGTGATGCTCTAGATCAAAACATTAGAAAATCCATAATTTATCCAAAAAATGAAGCGCTAATCAAACCAAAAAGGCCAAAAAGTATAGCCCAATCCGGCCAGGGAATCAGATCTTTGCATGAGGGAGATATATTCCTTAATTTATAATAATTTCCAAAATTTTGTAACAGCAAACTTCAATAACACAATATCCGTATTTTTCGTGCCAGGAGCAAAGATCTGGCTAGTGGGCTGGCGATACTTCTCCCTTATGAAAATTTTCACTTTCATGTACGTATGTTATTGATGAAATTCAAATTCAGAATTGTTATCCTCAGAGGAGTATTCTTATTCCGTTGAAATTACAAACATCACCAAATCTGATTAAAACATTACATGGAGCACCACCATTCCAATAAATAAAACATAACTGTCGAAAGATATACAACATAAGACATGTCATTAACGATACGTGGAAAAGAACTCTTAATGAATCTGATGCATTCGAAGAGCTTTTGTTGAATTGCCTTCATGAGGAACGCTAAAAAGATTTGAAAGGCGGGCATATTGTAATTCTTGAGGAGTTTTATGACTAAAAAGGAACTACATTATGTAAATAAAATAACCAAAGTCACCAAAGGACAACTTTTCTAGAAGAAGTCGGAACTTAAGTTTCTTACTAATTTCTAAATGTATCAACGTAAAATTTATGAAATGCATTTTTTTAATAATATGAAATGGATTTGGCTTTTCTTGTAAGTTCCATTTTGATCTTGTAGCTTTCAAGTATTCAAGTATTTATCCATCCTTGACCTTCAAATCTTGTGGTTTGAGCGTGCATGAAGAAGGTGAAACTAAAAAAGCGCTTTGGACACACAATATTCCAAAAAAGTGTTATTTCATTTTAATCTTCATGATATTATTTGATAGTATAGACACTTTGCTTGGATTAAACTAATTAAAGATTTATATGGTCCGTCTTTTTTGGGCTGATGCCTACATTCCTTTGCTGTTAAATAATACTTCAGAAAGATTCAATTGTCTTGATTGCACGAATGTTGCCTTGAATTATTAATGATCTGACATATTTTTCAATAAAAGTTGCTTTTACCTAAAAGATACTTTTTTAATGATACCTTAAGTAATAATCATTGAGATGTGCAAAAAACTATACCTTGATTTCCAATGACGAATTCTATGCCACTATGCGATATATTATTTTCTACTGACACTAAAAAAATGAAAATGTAAGGCATACACCATTTTTGAAAAAAAGTATAACAAATTACTGAAATCCAAGACAAATTCAAAAAGGTTAAGTCCATAAAAACTGACAATTCAAACGCTCAAGGAGATCACTCCTGGTTGCTTGTGTGTTTCTTTGGTCCGTTGTATTTCTTCTTATTTTCTTATATTTATTCATCATCAATTTACTCTGATATCATGCGTACCTGATGAGTATTCCAAAAACAAAGGTTCGTACGCGATTTACATGTTTTTAAGCAAGTTTTGATATTAACTTTCCCATGTACTGCATTACCATCCCTTGTCATGCGTCGTCGGTTTTTACACAGAAACACAGCCTTATCCACACATTTCACTTAAAAACAATATCTGATAATACAGCTAGTCAAACAACATAACCTTCCGTGACTGAAAATAAATTACACGGAAAAGTGTCTTCATATTGTTAAAGAACATTCACTTAAAAACAATATCTGATAATACCGCAAGTCAAACAACATAACCTTCCGTGATTGAAAATGAATTACACGGAAAAGTGTCTTCATATTGTTAAATAACATTCAAAAAATAATAAGTGAAAAAGCTATATATATACCGTGATTTCCTGTAATGAAATCTGTGTCGCCATGGAGTGGTATATTATCTTCCAATGATACTGAAAAGCATATGTATCATGTGGGTAAAGGCAATTTTCACATTTTTTTAGGAGGAATTGCTGTAAATTCAGAAATTATTGCGTGCATTTATTATTGCGATTTTGTCATTTTAGACCAAAATGCGATTAATATTTTTGCGATACTGAGAAAAATTCCGCTTCATTCATATAAAAAAAATTCAAAATGCAAGTTTAAATTATTGCAATTACAACCCTGTCGCATTTTTCGCAATAATAAAAGCATCGCAATAATTTCCAGTTTTCCTTTTTATTTATTATGTATATGTGTGTTTGTGTGTTGGGGGTTGTTTGGTCATTTTGGTTGCTAACCATTTTATGCATTGAAAAAAAAAAGATGATATGTCAATGTCAATCAAGGGTTCACATTTTAGGTGATTGGTTTTGCAATAAATTTTCCAATTTAAATACGATTGAGATCCTTCATCAGAATCATCAGATTCCTCCAATTTAGTTGTAATAACAGTACACAAAATAATGATGTCCATGTATCCTTTTAATACGTAAAGGCTGCAAAACTTATACTGAAGAGTGAAGGGGACTTAAGATTATCAGCTGAAAAGTTGTAGATTGTACCTCTGGAGTATTCTTTATAAAAGTTGAATTATTCGGTGAGATGAATGTCAATTATTTGTTGAGCATTACTTCCAATAAATGACTAATTCTTTGAATCAATAAATTGGAATAAATTCCTCGATCGAAACCATTAGAATTTTAAAGTTTAGTTTCCAGTTTATTGATTTACATTTATTTACCCTTTGCTGTAACGCATCTTATGAAGACATTGCTAACGTCGGCAGTTATAACCTGGCCAGACTGATTAAACATGTATATGAAACTTGCACAGGTGCAACCAGGAGGTTGAGACTTTTAAAGTTGTCAATATTGAGATTTTGCATAACGTGGTGGGTTTTCTTATAAATGTCGCAGTTGTTGTGGTATACGGATAAGAGATAGTGTTTTTTTAAGTGGAGTGTATTTTAAACTTGACTGATTTATGATAAACGGTATTGTCTCCGATTTGTCTTTTCTAATAACAAATGGTCTCTAAATTCTGTGATAGACTATATCCGTAATGATATCTTTGAGTTTGAATTGATAAGAATTGGGATTTGTAGAAGGGGTTCCCAACAATAATTATACAATTGTTTCGAAAGGGGTAATGACTATAGTTTCGTGTAGTTGTAATGTACACCGAATGGCTTTATGTAGGGATGGAAGGTCATTTATATTAACAACATGAGTAGATGGTTAATAATGACAATGACATGGTTGTGTGTACGCTGAGGAGGGAACAGAGTTTTAAAATTCTCATCATATTTTAAAATTACGGACTGATGAACGGAGGAAAGGACAGAGGGAAGAACGTAATGAAAGACAACGTGAAAGTAGGATACGATCACATGTGTGAGAGGGGTATAGCTTTCAAGATCAAGAAAAAATTAAAATTTGATTGTCAAGGATTGACGATCAAAGAAATTGCTAAATACCATCTTCTGCGTGAGTTGGTGTATTATGATCAGGGCCAATTTAAATGTCCTCTGCTGACTCTATAACTACCATACAAAACACCCCACGTCGAAGCGGACGCAGCCGCGATGGTGTCCATACATCTAGTAAGTTCAGGTATCCCATTATTTACGTTAACTTAGTTGTTTTCCTTAGTAAAATACTTACCTATAGATGAAGTATACAAATACGTATCTATTGAGTTAGAGGGTAGAAATCTGTTAATGTCATCATGAGTCAAGCTAATGTACTCTATTATGCGGCAGCTGGCATTTTCCAAGTTGTATTCATAGCCTCCAACAAAATATCCTCTTTTCCCGAATTTGTACAGTTCATTTGTGCAATCAGAAACCACATTTGCTTGTTCAACATATTTCAGGACTGATGCATGTAGAATTACTTGATTTCTGTGCATTTCAAATGTGACATTTCCTATAATTAAGGATAAAAGCTAACTATTTCAAGAATCAATAAATATTGAAAAATATAAAGCTATTTCATGAAATAAAAATTGATAATAACAACAACAAAAAAACATTTTAATACTGAAGCACCGAAGACGTTTTTCAACAAATATCAGTTTTAAATGGCTTTTGCAGAGCTGTGACATATATACTTATATAGCCAGAAATTCTAGTTCCATTTATTCATATGTTAAGGAGGGACAGGAGTGAGTATTTATAAAGGTACCCAACCCAAGTTTTAAACCAAGCCAGTGTTTTTTCTTTGTTTTCTAATTTACTACGTTATATTTTCCTAAGAGAATTTGATGTTCACTTCAGAAAATATGAAGTCTCTTTTAAAATATATTCATGACCCGGGATATTTTACAGCCAGAAATATCGAATTGACACTTTTATATTTTTATTTGTTGCCTCTTTTTGTCTTTTCTTTATTGATTGGGTTGTTATGTAGCCATCTGACGTCGACACCACATTACTCACCTGAATATATAAAGTACATGTACTAATATTTATTATTAAGTCATAATCTAGTAATCTAAAAAAAAAACTCGACAGTAGTAGTAGATATGTGACCTATTGTCGTAGTTTCGTGCACGTACATATCCAACTTCTGTATACCATAGTAGTTAATAGGTTGAAAATTTATTACATAAAAATTGAGAATTTTAGACCGATTAAAATGAAATTCCGCTTACATAAGTTGCTTTGTGTTGTTAGCAATGATTTATACAGTCTATAGATATCAGAAGATGTGGTATGAGTGCCAATGAGACAACTCTCCATCCAAGTCAAAATTTATAAAAGTAAACCATTATAGGTCAAAGTACGGTCTTCAACACGGAGCCTTGGCTCACACCGAACAGTAAGCTATAAAGGGCCCCAAAAATTACTAGTGTAAAACCATTCAAACGGGAAAACCAAAGGTCTAATCTATATTAAAAACGGGAAACGAGAAACACTCATGAACCACAACAACAAACGACAACTACTGATCATCAGATTCCTGACTTAGGACAGGTGTTTGTATACCACGATTGCTAATTTGATTTCATAAATAGCAAGGTTGTGTAAAAACTATGTTTAATCAGACAGGATTTTTCGTTATATGATGAAAATCTAAGTGTGTGCTCTATAAGAATGTTGGTTTTGTGAAATTTTATATTTCCTTCCGAATTCTCTCAGGTAATAATTTTCTATGCATGAAGTTCATATTATCACTTTTAAGGTAGATAGGGTGTCTTCCTCCATCTTGGATTTTGAAATACCAGAAAACAATCGGTCTAGATCTTTAATAAAAGGTGCAAACTTTCAGAGTAGTAGGTAATTCATGTGTAAGAATTTTCATTTCAAAATAGGAAATGACATATTTTATCATATTTATGGTTGTATTTTACAAAAAAAAAGAATACTTTTGTTTGATTCTATTTTTTTTCAACTTTGCCACATAAGGGGAGGCAACTCAAATGTAAGGGCAGATAATTCAGATAAAGTTACTTTTACAATAGAATGTGTTAGGAATTTACCTATTTTATTATGTAGCAAGAAAACGGGTCACATGACCCCATTTTTTCTTTTTCTTATCTGAAAGCATACTATTAGAGCTATCTTCTCTTATATTATCTCAAAATTCTATGGTGTAGTTTTCGTTTTATGGCAGAAAATTGGGTTTTCCATGCATAATCTATACAAAATCTGTCAATTTTGCACAACCTGTAGCGTGAAAATAAGCCCCGTGACCCATTCTTTTTTTAATTTTTTTTTAAAAAGCATGATATAAACTACATTTTGGCAAATTATTGAAAAATTCTATGGATTATAATTTAGACACCCCATCTACCTTAAGCAAATTTCCATTTAAACGTTTATGACCTGCGTAGTTTTCTATGAAATCGTCACCACGTACGCTAATTTCTCGCTTTTGTGTAAGCTAACCTTCACTGTGTGTCTCATTTACGACGTTTGAACCGAAATATAAAAACCTTGGTAGTATATACTTAACAAAAACAATCTAGAAAGATGAAAAGAAAGATCAAAGGAACAAAAGAACTCCGAGAATGAATTCAAGAGTTTCTCTGAAATAAAACCAACTTGGTTCATTTTATATGTGCCTCATTTTGTTCGTATATACACGTTTAATGCAATCGCACAGTTATGGAGAACAAGTATCTTTACTAATATTGTTATAAGACTTACTCTTGTAGAAGCAAGGAAAACTATGTCTGGCGTCACATGATTCTGTAGACCACTGTAATTTACGATCTGCATACACAGCATACACACAGAACGTATTTTCTCTTTTGATGTCGGTGGGAAATGGCTTGGATTGTAATTCCCTTACATACTTTTCTGAATGATAATCTGTCCAGAACTTTGTTATACTAATGATATAGAATTTTAAATGTGTAAAAGGATTCAGTACTATCCAAACTGTCTAATCAATCTAATTCTGAATGTGTTACTAAACATGACTTATTCTTCAATCTGATTGATCAACTTGCACTTTTCTAATTTGAAACTACGAGTGCCTTTATTTGGAAAGACCAGAGGAAGGTCAACGGATACAAACCCGACTGATGTAAACTCCCAAACAAAACGTCTATGGTCTAATGGGGAATGATTTTTGGTACAATGGTGTATTCGACGATAAGAAAGATAAAGAAAACCTTTACATGGTATTACCTCACAAATAAAACGTACATGGTGCATTGGGGAATGGTGTTTAGGGTTTACACACTCGTTATTAATTTCTTTTTGTATATTGAAATTTGAAATCACAAGCTTTCTTTGAAACTAAATTTCATTATGAGTAAATGTTTCAATGGTGCAATATCGTGTAAAATTAGATGAAAAAAGGGAAATGGTATACGATGCAATCGGGTATGGCGTATGATGTTGGATGTAAAAGGGAATTGTGAAATGCGTTTTCCTGGCGATAAATCCGGTAGTGGTCTCAAATATCGCTTATAGTCAATGTATTACTTGGTAATCAAATTTCAGACCTTTGCGTATTTATTGCTTTGTACATATGAGAAATACATACAGTTACTAAACAATCTAAAATTAACTTAACAGACTGTAATATACTAGTAGTTCATTTGAAGCGAGGTGTATGCCAGTACTGATTTTACCGTAATATATATGTCAGACAATTTGCTGAAAGACAAAACTTAACTTACCAATTTAAATTCAATACTAGTATTCATTTAAAATCGGTTCATATCAGTATCCTCATTTACGATCATAATCGATTTACTGTTGTAAACATAAAGCATGAACAAAACATGGGAACAGAGAGATAATACAATTATGAAATAACACAGACCAAAGAGATCTAAATTATCAGAAATTCACTTTTGTCCCTGTAAGTTAGAACAATTCAATATAAAGCAGGTAAAACAATTACACTGCAAATGTATGGAAAGTAAAAGTTAAACTGCATATGTGTTTGTGCATATATATAAACTTACCCTGCCCATGTGCTCTCAAAATATGTCGTAAAGAAAATTGTATTAAAATCAGACAAAGTTCCTCCTGCAGTCTGACACATTCTACGTGCTGTTCGCCATGTGACTTCTTTTGTATACATAACAGCATCTGTATTCACTTGCACATAAACAAAATAAATAAGTATATATATATATATATATATATATAAGTCTAAAATGAAAACAATATATATATATATATATATAAGTCTAAAATGAAAACAATATATATATATAAACCAATGTATCATGATCGCATAAATCTGAATTATTTGTAAACCTATTACTAAAATGATTGAATTAAGATATGTTTTAGTTCTACAGTGTAGTTCACAATTAACCTCAAAAGGAGAAAAGGGTCCATATCTTTTTTAATCAATTAATCAACTCGAACTCGAATGTTTTTTCAAATGCTGACAATGAATGGTTTTTTTTTTTTATATTGAGCAGACGTAACTTTAAACTGTAATATTTGTTTAATATAGAATGTATAAATTAGTGAAAATATGTAGATTGGTTTGTTTGAAACGTCATTATTGGTGGGAAATCAAGCATGTCAAGAACAATCAGGAACACCCTGAAATGCAAATTATTCTAGAATCACATAATTATTATCACTGCTATAAAATAAAGGACACTCTTACCAACAATTCTACCAATTTAAAGTAGATTTTAAATACCTGTGTAAAAAGGAACACACAAAAAACATATACTGTTCCACTGATAGCTCATATTTTTGCAATTAACTGGAACCCATTCAAATCTGTTTTCAATATAGTTATATGTTCCATACACGCAATATGTTAATCTGGTATCACCATAATCTTCCTCCTCATCTAATGGGAAATCAGCATAGGTTTGTCCTTCTTTATAAGTTAGTTGATTGGCTCTGTTGTCAGTCCAAAAGTGCCAACCACTAGGAAAAAAATAAGTTGTTTAGATATAACTGTGCCTTTTAATGCGTTAACTTAAACGAAATCGTACAACGAAGACCAAAAAAACATAAAAAAGAAATAATCATCTTAAAAGCTTAATAACCCTAAAGGAAATTTCTATTATGCCTTTGAAGGAACTTTATGAAATTATTACTAACCGGTTGATGCAATACTGGTTGAATGTTCTTTCCAAATGTTATGTTCCTCGTGATATTTTGAATTTACCTCGTTGCAATAATTATTTTAGAAAACTGAAGATAGAAATCAGTTGAAAAAATTCTAGAGTTCTCCTAACACTAAGATTCACACATTAAAGTTAACCTTGAATACTGTTTTATAAGCTATTCCGTTATGTTTATTTTGGAATCATTAAAAGATTTATGTATTTAGCCTCAATAACAGGTAGACAAGAACGTAATTGACAAATGGTAAATCTAAAAAAAGCTTTGGTTTTCTATGTTGTGTTTTGTGTACTGTTGTTTGTTTGTCTTTTTCTTTTTATACCCCCGCTTTAAAAAAAGTGGGGGTATACTGTTTTACCTCTGTCTGTCTTTCCGTCAGTCCATCCATCCATCCATCCATCCGTCAGTCCATCCGTCAGTCCGTCCGTCCCATGAAAATTTTCGTCGCATCTTTCTCAGGAACTACTTGACAAGGATTTCTGAAATTTGGTTTCAGGGTTTATATAAGTGAGTTACACCGTGTGATGCGTTTTCAGATTCATCACTCAACAACTTCTTGTTTACCGAACACTTGTATTATTTTACACATGATAGCCAAGTTGTAAATTTTCGTTACATTTTTCTCAGGAACTACTTGAATAGGATTTCTGAAATTTGGTTTCAGGGTTTATATAAGTCAGCTATACCGTGTGATGCGTTTTCAGATGCATCACTCAACAACTTCCTGTTTACCGAAATATTTCGGCGGGGGTATCATCAGTGAGCAGTAGCTCACAGTTTTACTTGTTAGCCATGGCGTTGTCAGTTTATTGTCGACTTGTGAGTTTGAATGTCCCTTTGGTATCCTTCGCCTCTCTTTTACGATACAATGAGTGTTCGCCCAATGGTAAAATTAAATGACCCTCTTTTTCTTTTTACTTTAATTATTTGGATTGGCCGTTTATCAGACTTAACGATTTGTGATGAAACAAATAAAAAAGGATTTATACGTTTAGGGAACAATTAGGTAAACATAATTAACAGTGTTATTTAGCATATATCGTTAGTGACACTGGCTTAGTAATAGTGATTGATTTTCATTCGATATAAAAGATTAAAACATCTTCAAATGGCATATAAATACCAGTAGATAGAGAAGAAAGATTACTTAAAATCCTTTATAAGTGACATTTATTGCATATTGAAATATTTTAATAGTAGCAATGTCAGCCTTAATCACATTTCAGTGCTTCGGTACTGACATGATTTATTATTAACTTTTCTAAAATTGCCCGTTTATAAATTTTGAATTATAAAGAAACTAAGGTTTCAACTCCCTCAGGCAAAGTTGACCTTAGATGGATTTGGCTATTTGTTTTAGGTATTTTTGTCATATAGCTCTTACTTATACATCCCTCGGATTTCAAATGTTTGGCTTTTAGCGTTCCTGATGAAGGTAAATCCAGAAAAACGCTTCGGACGCATGAAATTATAAAACGTGTTGTTTTCAATTTTTTTCAGAGACAAATACAACAGTATGTTATTCTTTTAAAATCAATCATTCACAAACATTTAACACACTACTACAAAAACTAAGAACTAAAAAATTTATTACTCGAAATCCTCTGGAGCTGTGTCAAAAATCAACCTTTCGAGGTAGGTAAACGAAAAGTTTGTTACAGTTAGTAAAGTAGCATTGATTTTCCAGCAGCCCGTTCTTGCCTGACTATGTGTATACGATGTTGACTGTATTGTAAACATACCGTTCACATCTGTAAAAAAATAAAAGAAGACACATACCAGTGTATACAACTAAAATGAAATCGTCTGATTCTACTAAGGAAATCATGATAGGAAATGATAGCTCTGGAATATCGTATAACTGGGCGATATATAGTTTTCTCGTTTGAATTATTTTACATTTGTCATTTCGGGGCCTTTTATAGCTGACTATGCGGTATAAGTTTTACTCATTGTTGAAGGTCGTACGGTGACCTATAGTTGTTAATGTCTGTGTCATTTGGTCTATTGTGAAGAGTTGCCTCATTGGCAATCATACCACATCTTCTTATTTTTATATCCATATGCAGGTGCTGCTAGAATGTTGCTACATAGGAAAGGAAAGTTCACAATTGGGAAGCTGAAATCAATTCTTTTGTCGTAAAGTTCTGTTCTCAACCGACCCTCGTTGTTAATTTTTAGATGTAGGTCAAGATATGAGACAGACTTGATTGCATCTGTTGTATCATTTATTTCAAGTTCAATGGGATAAATGCGTTCAGCATAGTCACCAAACTTTGAATTGATAAGTGAGTGAGAGGACATCATCTATATAGCGAAACGTGTAATTAAAGGATAATGCTATCTTCTTTTCATTTCTCCTAAAACGGTCATAAGTGGAGGTCAAAGTTTAGATTGGGAACTTATGGAAAGTTATATATTGTATTTCTTTCCAAATACAGGTGCAGTGAAATGAAAACAAATCACCAAAAAATGTTCCTTGGAAGGTACTGAACTAGTGTTATTACTTCGGCTCTGATGATATGTTTATATTTGTTTAGAACCACAGAACCTATTGAAGCCAAAATGTTAAGATATGTTCCAAATGCAGATCCAAAGTTGTCATTTAATGGGGATTTAACAATTCAAAATTGTTGCAAGTTGAGGTCAAACAGAGGCGGAAGATACTAAAGGGATATTTGAACTCATACATTGAAGATGATAACAACCTGATAACGTCATTGCAAAAACAAAACGAAAACGACGAAAAGACTAAACAGTTTTCAAATCACTACATAGATAAAACTAAAAACTGAGCAACACGAATCCCACCAAAACACTAGGGATGATCGCAAATGCTTCGTTTCAAAGATTACTTATGGGAAATTACCTGTTTTTTTTAAGTAAAGATGAAGTGAAAGGAAGACAAGCCATCCAGAAATGTAATTTAGAAGTCACTTAAGAACTGATACGTTGATACGTTGGTCCTAATGAAGAGCTCATAATAGCTCTACAGGACCAAACAATTGGTACAAAGATCCAATTTTCTTCTCAAGAACCAATTTAAAGTTAACACATTTGGACATTAACAATTTAATGGAAGTCTGCTTGTTATATAAGCAAAGCATTGTAAAACTAAAGTAAATATTGAGACAGTTTAATACAATAGATGTAGTTTTCTTCTTTTGCCATCTATTCCATAAATAAATGGAATCTTCAATATCGAATCGTATAGTAATGCATTTTTTTATTTTCAGGTATTTCCCTGATTTGTGAAAAATTAAAATAACTAAAACAATAATCAAACACAGCTTACCATGTAGAAAGAGTAACATAAACACTCCCAGTTTTGTATGCCACATCTGTAGGTACATAAAGCCTTTGGACTGCAATTATTTGTTGAACCAAATATGTAAAAACAAAATAAAAATTAACTTATTCATTCCATGAATAACATGTATTCTATAACGCATAATCTATACGTAGATATAGATTCTTACATTGGTACCAGTGGATTATCGGATTTATCCAATTGAGATGGGGTAAATCAGATAATCCACAAGTAACTATGTAAGAATCTGTTTCCTTAATGAATATCAAATAAATTTGTATTTTTGATAGACTAAAATCCGCTTCGAGTGCTTTCATCCAGTGAGCTGATAAAGGTTAAACTCATCCAATCATTTTCCAAGATCATCAAAAACCACACGTTGATTAAAGTTTTTTATACAATGGGTCCGGAAAGGGTTAAATTGTAAAAGAATTAGAGAAACTGGTATACTGAATCAAACGCAATCCAAATAATAAACGTCTGAATGGGAACTTATTTGTCCAATTTAATTAAATACAAGTTTGTGCAAATGCCTTCATTAGGGTTATTTTTGTTTTGTTACAATGAAGTTAGATATTTAGGAAACATTGAAACTTAAAATTAGTAAGATTAAATGTATCATTAAGTATGTGATTTTGAATTATTATTGTTTCCTATACGGTACATGTATGCAATGGTAATTTTTGTTATATACAATCTTTCGTCGATACCTCTGCTGGTGGACTATCAGTCCCCTAGGGTATCTTCAGCTCAGTAGTCACGACTTCGGTACTGACATGATTTATAACAAACCTTTCTAAAATTGTCCGTTTATAAATTTTGAAATTAAAGAAACTAAGGTTTCAACTCCCTCAGGCAAATTTGATGGATTTGGCTATTTTTTTTAGGTTCTTTTTTGGTTATATAACTCTTCAACTGTTTCAGTTCATATACATCCTTGGCTTTCAAATATTCGGCTTTGGGCGTTCCTGATGAAGGTTAATCTAGAAAAGCGATTCGGACACATGAAATTTTTAAAATGTTGTTTTCATTTTTTCATTCCTTGAAGGTGGCATCAATCATTCAATTTGGTAGATTTAAGCAACAGTAGTTTATTGATGCACAAATCTCATTAATCGATTAAGAAGACAAATCAAGATAACAAACAAAAATGAGGGGAATGCGTAAACTCCATTAGCATCGAGAGCTTTGCGTTAATACGCTGGTACATGCGAGACTACACTCACTCTTCTGTAACCTAAAGATCTAAAATTGCAAAAACATGTCACTAGTGAGACACAGACACGGACATATCGTTCTATGTTCTGGTTACCTTAACTACACTCAAAAAACCCATTAAATATTGTTCCATCGCGGCCTCTAGTAAGTGTTCTGAAACTAATCTTTCAGTGCTTTGTAACTAGTTCCTCAACTACCATCAAATAACTTATTATTAACTCTTGTAAAAAGACATATGAAAATAATGAATTTAACTTTTTTGGAGTGTAAAAAATCCTTTTTGGCGTTTTAGATAATTACGTGGTTTGATCTTCTATTAAATTCGGTCGATAGTTTTGACTTTTTGACTCCCTACACCACACTTCCCGATTATCTTATCAAAAAACGTTTTCTTATTTGATAAAATGATATTGTACAAATATCTCTGCTGCAACTGCATAAAAAGCCTTTTTCTTTAATGAAAAATGTCAATATGCAAATATACTTGCTGGAAGTGTGATGAGATGATTACAGCTGTACATTTTCTCCTTGACAACATCAATGTACGCTTCGGCAATCAAGTTTATCAATTGGTTGTAGGTATTCCCATGGGCACCGATTGCGCTCCTGTATTGCAGACTTGTTCCTTAATTATTATCATCACAGTTTATAGCAAAACTCAGTAAAGACCAGTATAAATACCAGTTTGTTGTCAAATAAATCAAAACATAACTTAATAATATTGCTATACATCTCTGAACATATACGGTCCTACACACTGTCGATACATACATTTTGGCATTGGACAAGATCTTTTTTCTCTGTTTATGATGTCTTTGCACTTAATCCATTGTACTGATTGATATTTAGTCTTCTGGACAATACTTTTAATTAGTTGGTATTGGCTTTGAATTAACTTTCAGTTTCTGCGAGTACTCTTTGGTTGATCTGTGTGTCTTAAGTCTTTTTGTTAGATGCTTTTTTGTGTGTTCTTTGTGACGATCTGATGAGTCAAACCTTTTTAAACTAATGTGTATACCGTGTTCTATTGTTGTGCTGTTACACCAATGTTCCAGTTTAAGGGAGGGTTGAGCGTCCGCAAACAGTTTTATCCAGCCACATTTTGTATTCACCTGTCCCGAGTCAAGAGTTTGTAATTCAGCGGTTGTCATTTGTTTGCTGTATCTAATATTTCTTTTTCGTTATTTTGTTTTTACATAAATCAAGCCGTTAGTTTTCTTGTTTCAATTGTTTAACATTTGTCATGTCGGGGTCTTTTAGTTTTGTTCATTTTTGAAGGCATACGTCGACTTATAGTTGCTTACTTTTACGTTAGTTGGTCTCTGTTTGATCGTTACGGATTTGAACCTTTCTGGATATTTTTTAATTGTCTGATGTATGATACCTTTACAGCAAGAAAATGCTTGATATTTCGATCTAACTTTCCTTGGTCATCAATTTTTATATTCTATATTGTAGAAAGCGATAAAGTCAGTTAACCAGAACATTAGTGCGTATATCTTGAAAATCTATTGTTTCTGTCATTCAGCAATAAATCAATAAACTTACTTGTCTCAATGCATTTATCAACGTGATCAACGATTTAAAACTGTCATTGCTGCATTAACTAAAAACTTCCTTGGACACGAGAAAGATTTTGATTTTTATGTGCTGCGATACTCTTTTTGATATTGTAATTCTATAATACTTCATTATTTATTCAAAAACATTTTGATGATAAGTTTCATATTTCATAAGAAACAAAAACAAAAACAAAAATAATAAAATCATGACCAAGACACAAAAATCCGAGAATTAAAAGTTTCCAAACTACTTCATATATCAATTTATGATAATAATAAAAAAAAAAACACGAACCCAAAAACAACGGAGCATACACATTTCTACCTATCGCTTCCCCATTTGTACAGATATTGGAAAAGAATAAGACTTATCAACGAGTTTATAAATACACGAGCAACACGTTGGTTGTCACATATGGAGCAGGATCTGTTTATCCTTCCGGAGATAACCCCCGCGTTTTGGTTGGGTTCGAGTTGCTCAGTCTTTAGTCTTCTATTTGTGTTTATAAGACTTTTTTTTGTTTTGGTCGTTTTCCTTTTCTTCTTGACATTGAACTGTCAGTTCGTTTTCGACTAGTGTGTTTGACTATCCCTTCGGTATATTCCGCCTTTCTTTTATGAAATCAAAGACGTTTTTTCTATTTTATATTTATATAACTGAAAAATTTTGTCAGATTTTTTTAATTTCATCATACAAAAGAAAATTATTAAGTGTCCTGAGTATAAGATTAAAAAAAATTTGAAATTTAATTTTCAATGAAAAATATGCTGTTTTATATAGCTATACTTAAGAATACTTCGTCCTCCTTAGCAGGTAACACTTTCCTAATATTACAACATTACAGTATGAAACACTGATTCAAATTATACAATTGGATATGTGAATGGGATATCAGTAATAAAATTTAGAATGGAAATGAGGAATGTATCAAAGAGACAACAACCCGACCAAAGAGCAGAAAACAGCCGAAGGCCACCAATGGGTCTTCAACACAGCGAGAAAATCCCGCACACGGAGGCGGGCTCCAGCTGACCCCTAAACAAAAATGTGTACTAGTTCAGTGAAATGGACATCATACTTAACTCCAAAACATATAATTGAACTAAAATTAAAAATCATACACGACTAACAAAGGCCAGAGACTCCTGACTTGGGACAGGCGCAAACTGCGGCCGTGTTAAACATGTTTTGTGAGATCTCAACCCTCATCATATACCTCTAGCCAATGTAGAAAAAAACAAACACACAGCAATACGCACAGTAAAACTCAGTTTAAAAGAAGTCCGATTCCGATGTCAGAATAGGTAACAATAGAAACTAAGCAAAATTACAATGATACATAAATTAAGAAAGGACTATTGCAGTTACTGACATGCCAGCTCCAGACCTCAATTAAACTGGTTGAAAGATTATGTCTTCATCATATGAAAATCAAGCACAATCCCTCCCGTTAGGGTTTTAGTGTTAACATGTGAAACGCCCATCTTAATCCTAAGCATTTGAATTATGTATCATTAATTGTTTAAAATTTTAAATCATTCAGACAAAAGATATGTCAGGTCTTCTCTAAGCAATGCTGATTTTTTCCAACTGTAGATAATGTGGCTAAAATTACCAAAAAAACACATTTTGAAAAATTTAGATATGTATCAGTGTTCTAAAATCTAGTTTATGTCAAACCAGCACACGGTTTTGATATATAATTCTCAATTTATTTCATATTTTCCAGTATATTCTGTGAACTGTCCCTAAATTCACGTTATAAAAACAAGGGCTACTTGGTTAGGACTTACATCTCAATTTTTAGCTCACCTTACCGAATGGGCCAAGTAAGCTTTTCCCATCACTTGGCGTCCGTCGTCCGTCGTCGTCGTCGTCCGTTAACTTTTACAAAAATCTTCTCATCTGAAACTGCTGGGCCAAATTCAACCAAACTTGACTAAATCATAATTAGGGTATGTAGTTTAAAAAATATGTTCGATGACCCCGCTTGCCAACCAACATGACCGACATGGCTAAAATTAGAACATAGGGGTATAATGCTTATATCTATGAAACTAAAGCATAAAAAGCAAATCTGACGACGTAAAAATGTTCATCAGGTTAAGATTTATCTTCCCTGAAATTTTCAGACAAATCAGACAACTCGTAGTTGGGTTGCTGCCCCTGAATTTGTAATTTTAAGGAAATTTTGCAGTTTTTGGTTATTATCTTGAATATTATTATAGATAGAGATAAACTGTATACAGCAATAATGTTCAGCAAAGTAAGATCTACAAATAAGTCAGCATGACCAAAATAGTCAATTTAAGTCCCTTAAGGAGTTATTGCCCGTTATATGAAATTTTTAACAATTTTTTGTAAATTTTTGTAATCTTTTAAAAAATCTTCATTTCTGGAACTACTGAGACAAATTTAACTTGGCCACAATCATCATTAGGGTATCTAGTTTTAAAAATATGTCCGATGACCCCCGCCTATCAACCAACATGGCCGACATGGTTAAAAATAGAACATAGGGGTAAAACGCAAGTTTTGTCTAATATTTTTTGAACCGTTATAAATAGAGAAAATCTGAAAGGTGCAAAAATGTTCAGAATAATAAGCTCTACCAATTGTCCATATACGTCAAAACTGTTAGACAACAAATTCTTATAGGAGTTATTGCCCATAAATGACAAATTTTACCATTTTTTTTTTTTTTTTTTTGCCTATTATCATGAAAACTATGATATTTAGAGAGAAACATTTTTTTTCCGTTATGCCTTATATGATTTAAATTATAATAGATAAATAGACACTTTAAATCACAAAAATGATCAGCAAGGCAAGATCTATTAAAAAGTCAAATTTTGCCGATATAGTTTGTAGACTGTCACTCTTCATAGGAGTGATTGCCCTTAAATGAGGATTTTTAAACCCTCTTCTGTGTTTTGAGCTGAAGCTAAAGAAGACAGAGAGAAACTAAACCGACTAAAAGATCAGTAATACAAGATCAACAAAAAAGAGATTTTTGTCATGGAGTCTTTTCTCGTCTAAAATGATGGAGAGTGTCCTTTGTTTGATGTGCAATTGGACCAAGGTGAGCGACACAGGAACTTTAGAGCCTCTAGTTACTTTATGCTATTATTTACACTTCTAAGTATTGAATGAAACCTGGATCAATCAATGCTAATTCCAGAATTTTGACCTTGGGACATTTCACACATATTTTTATTTTCGATAAATTATCATCTAGAGATTATTGTTTTTAATTGGGCTTATTTAGATTAACTCACCATAGATACCAGGATTAAAATTTTATCTTCAAAAGACTTATCAGTGATGCTCGAATCAAAACAGTTAAAAGAGCCAAATAAAGTATGAAGTTGAAGAGCATTTTTCAACTGATTTTTATAGTTTTTTTTCTTATGTTGTGCTGTTACACCACTGTCCATTGCTAGGGGAGGGGGGGTTAAGCGCCCTCAAACATGTTTAACTTCGCCTCATTCTTTATGTACCTGTTCCAAGTCAGGAGCATGTAGGTCAGTGGTTGTTATAGGTTCATGTCTGTTTGTTTTTCGTTCATTGTTTTGTTATAAATTAGGCCGTTAGTTTTTATAATTGAATTGTTTCACATTTTTCAAGTCGGGGCCTTTTATAACCGACTATACGGTATGGGTTTTTTTCATTGTTGTAGGCCGTACGGTTGCATATAACTGCTTACATCTACTTTATTTGAACTTCGGTGGATATTTGTCTTATTCGCAATCATACCTCATCTCCTAATATCTTATATTGAGGACCCAATACAAATCCTAAAATATATGTATGTAAACATAGTATGGCAATATTCATTAAGATTAAGTGAGTAATTAAGGGAGAGTTAAGGATACAACATGTAGGTGTGACAAGTCCATGTTGTCGTGGGAAACCAAAATAAGTCATTCAGGACAAAACATTTCTTGATTCTGTGAATTTTTATTGACATTTATTAGCAGATTGAAAGGGTTTGGGATACAATGCGAGGTAAAACGAACAAACAAACGGTAACTTACGTAAATTATATGCCGTTCACTTCACAGCACATAGACTGCAAGAAAATCAACAGATATGCTCAAACTTCAGCAACAGGAAATACAGAAACGAATTTTTAATACAACCTCCCTACTTATAAGGTATTTACACTAGGTGTACTATTGGGTTAAGCTGTTAGACGGCTATATATGGCAACATCTCTAATTCCATTCCTGTGTAACTGAATATGTTGTTTTCTTAAAAGAAAAGAAAAACTAAAAATCTTTTTTTGATACATTTAATTTGATATATTGTCAATATATCATGAAATATTAACAGTTTCGTGTCAATGGATCAAATTCGAGTTTTTTATGAATGAGTTATATCGGTTGACCCGAGGTCAATCGACGTTAATGACTTTATTGAACAATCGGCTCTTACTGTGCATAATAACAGTCATAAGCACTGTGACATTGAATTGAAAATATACTAGCAATTGCACGATTGCGAAATTCGTCTATATTAGTCAAATAACAATAGTATTTTCTCAAATTTTCAAAATTTTAATTACGCTGTGGTTTTGTTTTCAGTTAGAGATCTGTTACATTAAAAACTTCATTTGATGGTATAAGATAACTAGAATTGAATGACAAGCAAACATAAACTAGAACCGTTGCAAATATTGCAGATGTCCGAGAAGGGTCGCTTAAAATTTATAAAAACAAAAGGGGATCCAACTAAAACTTACAATATCTACAAATCAGAGAGGCCACTTCTTGGCACAGCACCCAATTGCAATGGACGACACACGCTCCCAAATATGGTAACTTGGTCAAAAAAATGGAGAGAGAAAATCAGCTTCTATTGTCAAAACAATGAAGATTGATAGAGAGTTTCATGAAGACTAGCGTTTAACAAACCACAGTGCACGAAAATGCCTTAATCCGAAACCAGGGTCAAATGAATTGCTGACACTAACATTATGCAAATTCCGGAGCAAACAGATTGTTAATTCAATAAACTGATATAGTTCAAGCTCTGAAAATAAACAAAGAAATATTTAAAACTTATTAAGTGATACCAGCAGCGAAGAGACTTGACCCTGCAAACTCGTGACAACAGGTCTCTAATCTCTTAATCTGTCAACCAGCATAACAACTTTGCCATGATGGCATATTCCAAAAGTCCACATACAAACCTATCTAGTCATATTAATCACATGTTTTACATGTCATATGGCGCTACCCTTTGCATCAGCATCCTCAATGTTTACATCAACAGTCCACCTCGACTGTAATGGCCGCGCCAATTGTCGTTACTAAACAACGTGTAGTAACTTTTTATTAATCTTATAAATTAAACTGTTTATGTATTCGAATTGTTTACTTACATAACTTATTTATTAAATGTTTATTTGTTAACAATATTGATCATATTCTGTTTCTGTTTCTTGAAAATGTCAATTCCCGAGTTTTCGCCTAGACTTGATGAATTACTTCGCTATATGTCACATAAGATGAAAAAAACGACCCTACTGTTTTCTCTTTTGTCATATTTTTTTGTTCTTTTTTCAGTATAAAGACAATATACGTAGAGTGTTTTAAAATATTAATATATATTTTTTTATTCGGTACGCAACAGGAGGAAATGCTCTGTAAACCTTGCATGTCCCCCTGTTTCACATCCTCATAAAAATGTATTTAACAATTCAGGACAGTCACTCTACGTACATTGTCTAATTGATTGTTGAAATGTTCATCTGTTGCAGTTAAATTAGTAGGGTTTATGTCATTACTATAACTGGGTTAATACCTCTAACAGTGGCTTGTTAGTCTCCTATGGTACCACTAGCAAAATAGCTCAGTACATATGAAGCTTAAACAAATATTTTAAATAAAGACATGTACATGGTATATCCCATATGCATAACCGGGTTCGGTTATAATTTTTGTTAATAACAGCTCTTTAACGTTTAATCTTTAAGAATACAGAGAAAAAATTCAAACATTTAAAGTGATAACAGAGCGAGTAGACTTGTCACAATGCAAATTGACAAAATTTACCAACATCTGTACTATAATTTGGATTTTCAATTATTTTGCCCTCGAGCATAGGTGAAGAGACACTAGTTGTCGAAATACGAATCTATTGAAGTACAATTGTTACCATTATTACAACCACTGATGAGCTGTAGATACTATTTATTTTTATTTCAGCATAAAACAAATCATGCTTTTCTCAGAATGTTAATGGTGTCTTTATATTTAATGCTTTATGTGTTCTCTGAACGATACGAAGGTCCTTGAAAACATGAGTTGTAATTGGCTAGGAACTAGCTTTCAGTATCTTTGAGAAATCTGAAATCGGTGCTTAGTGTGTTTTGTCTAATGTTACTTGTTTTTAATTATGTTCCAATCTGAACAGTCAAGTCATTTCTAACTGATTTTTACAGTTTCTTCTGCTGTTATGTGTTGCATCACTTTTCCAGATTATGGGCAGGTTGAGCGCTAACAAAATGAGAAAAAAAGGAAATGTGGTATGATTGCCAACCGACAACTTTCAAAAATGTTAAACCCCGCCACATTCTTAATGTGACTGTATCAGATAAGGATCCTGTAATTTTTTCTTCCAACATGTTTTGACATAGCCACCATCCGTTTCTATTTAATTTATCATGACCGAATATGGACCATCGATAGACCTCATCATGAAGTATTACCAGATGACCCAGTGTAGTATTTCATCATCTCCTTTAGAAGTTATCTCCCTTTTATTGATTTTTTTTCGACATGCTCCCCTCCTTGTTTTTGAAGATATCATGACATTATTTGGACAATGGCTACATCTCATCATCAAGTATTACCAGATGAGGCTGCGAATGTTTTCATCATTCCCTATGAGAGTTATATACCCTTGAAACAATTTCTTTTATTTGCATTTCTCTTTAAAATTGTTACAGATAGAATCGATTTGAAAATGGCAACATGTACAACAACAGATGGCATTATCAATAAACATAAACAATTATTTTGTTACCAACCCTTCTATGAGTTATTTTGCTTGAAATATTATACACAATGTTTGAAAATATTTATTTCGAGAACCGGAGGTCGTGGAGAGATGTGACCTTCACCAATAATCTTAAGTGTGACCTTTCATTTGCACCCAAGGTTAAATGTCATCGAGTGCAAAAAAGTTTTTTATGCTGAAATTTAAAGCTTACATATTTTAAAGAAAACGATAAGGGATTGCTGCGTACATACAGAGTATAAAATGTTCTTCTGGAAGAGCTCTACATTTTATAGATAAGGCTCAAAACTGTACGACCATCTGTAAAAAAGTTACGACGAGATAATTCTTAATTGAATAGTATTGTGTATATATCTTTGAAAAGGTAACAGATATCAATCTACTATAAACTGCAAAAATTATCAGCATTTGAAGACCTTCATTTTGAGGTCAATGTCAGGTTATGATGAAATTTTACCTTGATCTTTAAAGTGTACTATGACCTTGACCTTGTGACATTTGAAAGGTCAAGTGGTCCTGAGTTGAATGGTGGTAGTCCTTTGTCTACGACTATTGGTTTTCAAGTTTGGTATTGCATCGTATATTTTATTATTCATTGTGACCTTGATGAACTTTGGAATTGCCCCATTTTTTGTGTTACAGTGTTAAACTCGTGTAGATCATTTTTCACTTAGCCGATTTGAGATATCTGTTGTAGTTCTAACGATAATGCTGTTTGAAATTTTGCGAGCGGGGGCATGTATTTCTGAATCAACAACAGCTAGCCACTTGAACATGTTGAAATTTTCAGAAAAGCTTAACATGGTAATATGTTTGATTAATTACCAAAATCATTCAATGAAAAATTAAACAATTTGAAATTTACATGTTTTGCATTGACTTTGCAAGTTTCATAAGTTCTATTAAAATACAATTGATATTGCATCATTTTTTGGACTTTGTCAAATGGGGTCATATATCAAATTGAACGTCAAAATGAGCTCTTCTCAAAAATGAAAATTTTGAACCCACTTTTCATCGCAGTGAGAAGGGTGGGGTTATTTAGTGCAAAAATTAAAACTTCTAAGATGGTTAGGTTGTCCCATATCAAATGAAATTCCATAAAGCGTACATTTCAAATATCAAATTTACGTCACCCAAAAATGGGTTGGGTGGGGTCATTGGGTGCAAAAAATAAATTGTCTTCTGAGGTAAGGTTGTTGCATACCAAATGAAAGGTCATAATGTGTACATTTCTAATATCAAATTCCTGTCCTCCACAAATGAGTTGGATGGTGTTATTAAGTGCAAAAATCAAACTTTCTAGAAGAAGCTTAAGGTGTTGTTGCATATTAAATGAAAGATCATCAAATCTGCATTACAAATATCATATTTCCGTCCCGAAAATTTAGGTGGATAGATATAAGAAGATGTGGTATGAGTGCCAATAAGACAACTCTCCATCTAAGCCACAATTTGTAAAAGTAAACCTTTATAGGTCAAAGTACGGCCTTTAACACGGAGCCTTAACTCACACCGAATATCAAGCTATAAAGGGTTCCAAAAATGACTAGTGTAAAACCATTCAAACAGGAAAACCAACGGTCTAATCTATATAAAAAACGAGAAACGAAAAACACTTATGAACCACATCAACAAATGACAACCACTGAACATCAGTTTCCTGACTTAGGACAGGTGCAAACAAATGCAGCGGGTGTAAACGTTTTAATAGGCGCCAACCGTCACCCTACCTGAAACAATAGTGTAACATCACAACATAGAAAGACACACTATTAAATATCAATTGAAATGGATTAACTCAATCAAAAGACATATTAACAAAAAACGAGTGAACATACACTGAACGAATAAATTTGATCTATGACACAATGTAAATACAAAATAAATAAAACAAGGGGGTTAGATGTAAAACAATATCAGAAAGATAACCATAACCTTGGACAAAATGCCGCCAAATAAAATAACGTACACAGGTAAATAAAAATAATTTGGTTGTAAGGAATACATAATTTTGTTGATCCTAGTACGAGAACAAAAGTGAAAATTTATTGTCATACTAAACACTTATCAAAGGTGGTATATATTAAAAATAGTGAGACTAGATATAACACTGAATAAGTAAACATTAAATAACAAAAATACATTACAGATTGTATCAACAGGTCAAATTAACACGAAAGTACGATTTGAGAGTACTCGCAGTTACTGAAAGCTAGTTAAAAGCCAAAAACAAATAATAATAAAAAATCATGCATCAGAGACTAAATTCAAATAAAACACATCCCAAGGATATAGTGTTTTAACGTCATGGACAGTCAAAGAAGACACGACTTGTGCAATGCCAAAATAAAAGTATCGACAGGCAGTAGGATAGTTAGGAGTTAACCTGTTAATAAATATGTATAATGTAATATATAGATAGAGTAATCTCTATATAGAAAATGAACGTGGATGTAGATATAGGAAGATGTGGTATGAGTGCCAATGAGACAACTCTCCATCCAAGTTACAATTTATAAAAGTAAACCATTATAGGTCAAGGTACGGATGTGTATTTATACATCCCAAAAAACCGTTTGAAAAGAATACAAATTTAGTTATGTTTTAATTTGCTGATGACAAAATCGATATTTGTGCCAATGTAAACTATATTCAAAGATCTAATTACAACATTGGTAAGATAACCTTTACTAATAAGTTTGTTTAAAGGTTCGATGAGTTTACACGGATCACATAGAACGTTTTAGGCAATTTATGGTAATGAAATCCCTGATTTAATAATTTACCAGTGATGCATTGATTACGTTCGTTAAAATCTATGACATCACTACACACACGGGCATAACGAACGAGTTGGGATATATAAACACCGTATGATGAAGCCAACGGAACATCGCCGTCTAAAAAGGGAAAATTAACAATAGGAAATGAAAAATCGTCTCTTTTGTCGTAAATTTTAGTATGGAGTTTCGATAGGGTTATTAAGTGCAAAAAGTGAAAAGTTAAAGAAGGTATGTTCGTCTCATATCAAATGAAAGGTCGCAAAGAGTGCATTACAAATATCAGACTTCAAAGGGAAAGACCTTTCTTTTGTAAAACAAACAATTGAGATCCTTTTTTTTCATATTTATTCTTCCCCGCACCTGAAACTAATGGCATATGTCTTTCAGTTGAAAATACATCAAACATTTTATTATACAAACCAATTATATAAAGGAATCATTTAATCTGTAAATGCGATGGCGAATATTTCTGATGTGGGATATTTGGAGTTGTGATGAATTTTCATTGTGTTTTTATGTCACAACTGCACATACCGTATAACAAATAACAAGATTTATTTGATGACTTTGATATTGATGATATTTACAATTAAAAGGTCTTACTTTTCTTACGCTCATACAACAATCTCAGAGGAGTCGATATTTAACATTAAAAGTATAACTTTTTACATAATTTGTTACCCAAATGTATTGTACACGTTGTTTGCATGTTAATTCATCAATTTGCTCGTTTTCGTAAAGTACTTTACAATTTGTTGGTAAAAATATCGAGAAGAACTTATGCTGTCTCTATTGAAATACCATTCTTTTATTTTTTTTGTAAACAAGCAATTAGAACTACTGAACTATTTGACATTCCTAACATTTCATATTAAAAAAAGTTGATACGTTAAACGTGAAACAGAATTTACTGGTGAAAGAGGATCCCATTCATCGAGAGCACCTTATTGCAATTCAGTTTCTGAGAGATTTCTCGAAAATGCCCCTAAAATTCAGTTTATTGATCTAATGGGCAGAAGTCAGGGTCACACGAAGCTCATGATGATTCGCGACACATCGTTTCAAAGTCATACACGTATAGCATGCATATTCAAAGAGTTTCGTTGAGTTTGCTATAACTGTGTCATGATTCGAAATATAATGGAGTAGACTATCCATGAACGTATTTTTATTGCGATTTTTTCTTGAAAATTTTAGTACTCGGTTCAAAAGCTTTGAAAAGTTTTCACGCATTAGTTACATACATACTTTTGCAAATCATCAAAACCGGACTTTACTTAATATGAATATTGGTCACGCCCAATTGTATGCTTGTACTTGTTTTGTGGTTTTTATGTTACATTTTCATGTTTATTAAAGAAATACGATTATATGTACAAGACCTTGAAAACAAAACGAAATGCTATAGTACATTTGATATTTCTATGTTCATCCTTGGATTCCCTGATGCGCGAAAACATGGTGAGGCGTGATAACATTTAAGCTGAAGTGGCCAAACCCGGACAGACACACATGGTGATTCGAACATACAAACATTGTATATTATAAAAGAAATATGATTTAGAAAACTAAAACTGAAACGTAATTTCAATACAAAATATCTAATTACAGGTCAAAACTCGAATGAATAGTGCCTCTTCAAGGTCAAGCTTGTTTCTTTTATCCTCGTTTCTATCAGGTTATGCTGTATTACAAATACCAGTACAAGCACCGTATAAAAAACAAAATACTAAGAAGCTTTAACACATTTTAACATAATATAAAAGCAAAGTCCATAAAGTTCACTGATTTCCTTAACTCCCATCTCTTGATTAGACATTAAATGAGGTTGGTAAAAAATTTCCGGAAGACAGACTTGATAATTCAACCTGTAACTAAACTGATTAAAAACTTACAGAAGACTATTTAAATCGTGATCTACAAATATACATTAACTGAGTTTTTTACTGTGCGTATTGCTGTGTGTTTGTTTATTCTACATTGGCTAGAGGTATAGGGGAGGGTTGAGATCTCACAAAACATGTTTAACCCTGCCCGATTTATTGCACCTGTCCCAAGTCAGGAGCCTCTGGCCTTTGTTAGTCTTGTATGTTTTGTTTTGTTTTTTATTTTAGTTCATTTATATGTTTCGGAGTTTAGTGCGACGTCCATTTTCATTGAACTAGTACACATTTTGTTCAGGGGCCAGCTGAAGCCCGCCTCCGGGTGCGGGATTTTCTCGCTGTGTAGAAGACCCATTGGTGGCCTTGGGCTGTTTTCTGCTCCTGGTCGGGTTATGTCTCTTTTACACATTCCCCACTACATTTTCAATTTTATTTTGCAAGGTTATTGATACGTAAACCGGACCGCTGACTCACGAACTTTTCACTAGTATTTTGCACTTTAATTCAGTTTGTAATTATATCGGCCACTTTTTTCACTTCTATAACTCATAAAAATGTGTTAAATCCTATAAATTTTGTGTAGGTCAATATACATTTTCACTGAAAAAAAAATGACTGAAGTTTTCAGTTTCTGATAAATCACACAACTAGACGAGTAGTTTCACCAGTGGCGCTCGAATCAGCAGATGGAAGGCCAAATAATTATAGATAGAAGAGCATAAAAATTAAAAAAAAAAATTTAAATGTGCAAAATCGACTATAGTCATGAAAGTATTTAAAAGTAATATCCAGACGGCTTGGCTTCGAAAGATCTTGCCATTATGGATAAGCAGCAGGTAAGAAAATCAGACAACGCAAAATATATAAATTGCCTTTATTTAATGCGTTATCTTTTTTTTAATATTTGGTAGACAATCTTCTAAGAATTAAGATTTGTTAAATATAATATCAACCAGCAATTGAACACGCTTACTTTTACTATCATCAAATATTATTTCTGCATTAATGTAAAATGTGAGATATGCCGAGCCCCTTATGCTATGGTTAGAACGCCGGACTCTAATGCGACTATAAAAAAAGTTTGCAAATCTGTAACAAACACTACTAGATTTAAAAGTTTGAAGACAAATATGAATTGGACAATTATTCCAAGGATTTGTATAGTAAGATATATAAATCCTTGATTATTCTAAATAATTGAGTAATGCAAAGATGGATTAGAATTGGGGTAATGGGATTTAAGGCTATTACTATATTCACAAAAAAGTTCTGAACTCTGTAAAAATACAATTGTAATTGAATGTACATGTGGTTGAAAGATTATTTGAAGAGTTTTTGTCACAAATCGATCGATATCTCACATCTTTAAAATTTTCCCGATCGACAGTTTACTCATTAAGCTGTGTCGGGGAAAAGACAGACAAGTACGCTTATAACATTACTAGAAACGTACCGAAAAGAAACTTGAATTTTTAAATTGTCAGTAATTATT
Organism: Mytilus californianus; assembly: GCF_021869535.1. Classification (NCBI taxonomy): domain Eukaryota; kingdom Metazoa; phylum Mollusca; class Bivalvia; order Mytilida; family Mytilidae; genus Mytilus; species Mytilus californianus. Next base: position 47,889,460 of record NW_026262679.1, on the reverse strand, counting down.
TATCATACACGGAATACAAACTGATCTAGAAGGATGAAATTTGTAGACTACACATCAGATATACACTACTGGAAAATTTCTTAGTATGAATATTTGTGACGTTAAATAAATTCAAGAATATTTTACGGTACGATAAATTTGTCACTGAAGGTGCACACAAAATTCAATTGCAAATAAACGCGAAAAAAGTGTATGTCAATATACGAGTAGATATGTAAATGCGATAACAGCTCGTACAAACTTAGTAACTGTACCTCTTTCAGTTTTAGTCAAGCTTTTTCCTGAAAATTCGGCAAATTTGTTCATTTAGTATTAAAGAAAAAAACAGTATTGCTATGGATTATAGCATTGTAAAAGCCGATGCAATGACGGATGAGTTACTAACCTCCGTTATCCAAACAGAAGAAGTCAGTATCTGTTCCTTCTCATTCTACAAAAATCAAGTTATTTGAATATATAGGATGACAAACGAAAGCGTATTAAATGGATGATAAATTAAATGTATGCACCTGAAATCTGTCTTACTAAAGCAAACATTATTATGCCTTTTTCAACTGATTTTTATAATTTGTTGTTATGTTGTGCTGTTACACCACTGTCCCAGTTAGGTGTAGGGTTGAGCGCTTACAAACATGTTTAACCCACAACATTCTTTATGTGCCTGTCCCAAGTTAGGAGCCTGTAGTTCAGTGGTTGTCGTTGGTTCATGCATGTCTGTCATATTTGTTTTTCGTAAATTGTTTTGTTATATATGCCGTTGGTTTTCACAATTGAATTGTTTCATATTTTTCATGTCGGGGCCTTTTAAAGTCGACTATACAGTATGGGGTTTTCTCATTGTTGAAGGCTGTACGGTTGCTTATAATTGCTTACATCCGCTTTATTTGAACTTTGGTGGATAGTTGTCTCATTGGCAATCATACCTCATCTCCTTATTTTTATATTAATATATTAATAGTGACCGATGACCTTTTTTGAAACCTTGATATTTGAATTTTACATGGTAATTTATATACCAAAATTCATAATAAACAGGTCGACTTTCTAATTGTTAATTTTCTCTTCCTTAACATAATTAAAGGGTGATGAATCGTTTTCTCCTTCTTATTTGCTTATGGAGTGTGTATTTTTCAGTTGGTTCGATATGCGCGTGTTTGTAGTAAAGTCTTGGATTTCAATTAAGAATTGAATGTTTTTGTAATTTTATTGGGATGTAAAAGCGTTGACCGAAGCACATTTTTTTCATGAAGCGCGGAAGCGCTTCGTATAAAAATGTGCGCACGATCAACGCTTCTTCAACCCTATAAAATTACGAAAAAGCATTTAATTTTTATAATAACATGTTAATGCTACAATCGTGAAATAACGAGTTATATCACATTTTTCTTTTGTTTTCCTATGCATTGTTGTGTCAATGTCACGGGAAGCACGTACATGCTGTCATGAATGTCCAATTTTATTTGGAAATAAAATCTAATTTTTGTAGTCAGCCAATCGAAAGTACAGATTCTTATGAAACAAAAATGTAACGTAATATTGATCGTTCTATTTTCATAAGTAAAAAGCTTTTACAGCATGAATATATATCGTCTTAGATTGCTCTGACATCTGACGGCCTTTTGTAGAACTTTTTGGGGTCGTGGGATGTCATAGCGCAGTCAATATTGAAAACATGGAATTTGCGACGTAGACTTTGGGCGGCAAGCTTCTGTCTCGAAATCATAAAGATTCCATTTTTATTTAGATAAATCATACATAGGGATATTTCGCATTTAGCTTTAAACGGTTATATTGTTTATCAAGCTAGAAACTTTAGGAACTGTCCTTCGAATGTGTCTCAATGGCTTAATAAACTTATTTAAGTGATAAAGACTGATAACGGTTATGATTGTTGTTCAATCATTGTGGGACGTTAAGGGCATACGATAAAGTTTTGATCCCACGGTGAATTTTTGACGAAAATTTGCATACAAGCTATAATTTTTCACCTAGGAAATTCAAATATGTATTAAAAACATACCTTCATGTGCTACTTTTAGAAATAAATGGGGTCAAAATTTTAGACATTTACTCAAAATTCCGGTTTCTTGGACATTTCTATCCTTTAAATTTGTACAGACATACCTAACTTTTTAGTTTCAAAAGATAAACACAAGCGGGTTTATGTTAAAACATTTTTAATATCTTCTTTTCATAAGTATGCTTTAAATTTGTGTAACAATCTTTTTTTTTATTAAATGTTCATGATTTTAGGAAAAATAGGCATTGTTCATGTATATTTATCTAATTTAAAAAAAAATCATCGGTGATTTGCTCTTAAAACTTTGTACAAATAATCGTCATACATAATCAAGTCAAATGTCATTTTTTAAGAAGAGGGGTTCATGTATTCGTATTCAAGCTAAATAAATGATTTTTAAGAAATCTGTCGAGAATGCATCTTTTCCTAATATGTCACAGTTTGACGTCGCGAAAAAATACATTTTACGTTAGCAACGTCATTACATCCACTGTAACTGTATCGTATGCGCTTAAAAAGCAATCAATAATCAAATCAAATTAATCCCTGCGTCTCATAATTTTTGGCCTAAAAAATTAAAAATAATGGGGTGCTAAAATATATAACATGGACTTAAGCAATCGTATTTTTTTCTTTTCTTCATCACTGAAATACTGAAATATGCATGCAATATCTACCACTATAGACGTTATGAAAACTAAAAACAGTCAATCTTTAGAAACATGAAATACTAAGAACTGGACGTTTATAATTATCTAATCAATAGAGTCTAATTAACTCTATAGTAATTCAAAGGGTCGGAAACGTTTGCAGTCTATCCCGGAAATGGCCTGATATTGACAGCTAGAAAAGAGGAAAACAATAGTGATCGAAAATTTTCCTTACAAGTCATTTATAGCTCAATTCGAAGACTTTTTGACTCTATCAAACAACGTTACATATAAGTCAATTAATACATTATACTATTTAAAATCTTGAAATAGAAAATAGATCTCACCAAATCAAGAACTTGGTTTAACGCAACGCCAAATTTCACCACAACTGGAATGTTGGCTGATTTTGTTGGTCTTGGTGAAGTGCTATAATTCTGAAATAATTCTCTATACAGTGTTTTTTCTGTTCCCTCTATTTTTTCTTTTTCTACAAGCAAAACATTATCTTGATAAGTTATATTAATAACGTTTCTGAGGTCAGATGTCTCCTCAGTCCATGTCAGTCCTGGTATAAGAATGCATATCAGAGCTCATTTAAAATGTGTTGCAGTAGACAGCTGAGGTCTCTGTCCTAGGTTTATATGGTTTGAGGGATGATACGAAGGTCGAATTGGAAATTGTCACGTAAATGAAATAAAGCACACTAGCTATGTCGCGGCGAGAGCAATATCTCTAAAAATATCATATCCAAAATAAAACAGTGAAAAATACAGTTGTACAAAATAGATAAAAAAAATGTTGTTTAAAAACTAGTCAACAATGTTCTTCTCGACATTTATTATTACTAAATAAAATCGAAATTCGACATTAATTAACTTAATTTGTTTAATATTCTAACGAAATGATATTTTCAAAATTTTGCCCAGACCTAGTACATTATATCTGTTCAAGCATTTTCTTTTGTATGCAAATACGATTTGTCTAGTAGATTCTATCTTTCCTGGAAGGAAAATTGTTGCTAAACGACTGGGTTCCTTTGGTCTACAGTGTATATAGACTTGCATTAGTTTTTTTGCGAACCTCATCTTTATAACATATTCTTGTTTAAATTCTGTAAATAATAGAATGACACTTACCAGAGTAGATCAGAGGAAAAAAGTTGATCACCAAGATTGTAAAAATAAAAGTACGCGATTCCTCCATTTTGAAGAAATAAGAAATCAACAACATTCAGAAGTTTAATAATGTGTAGCAGATGATTGAAGGAAATGTTGATATCAGATTATTATATATCTTGTACGTAAAATTCTTCAACTAAGTTTGCAAAATATTGCTATGGATACCAATAACATGTGCTAATTCTATATTTACACCTGTAAATTAACTTTATTTCAAATCATGTTATTATATAAATAAGAAGATGTGGTATGACTGCCAATGATATAACTCTCCATTGACATAGAAGTAAGCACCTATATTATATGTCAACGTACGGCTTTCGACAATGAGCAAAATGCATACCACACAGCAAGCCTTGAAGACAAATAGATAACATTTATAATATTGCTACACAGGCAATTTTCCTCAACGTGTGTTTAACTTTGTGCACATAACATTCTCACGTGATAATCACGTTTTTAACATTCACGTGGCTTTCATTTAAATTCAACATTAAAAAAACATCGAAAGTTTTATACGTGATTTGGATGTGTTTATATCGAGTTTATTTTTTTACGTTATTGTAACGTGTTGATGTTGTGTTAAGTTCAAAATATATTAATTTTTTCAGGTGATTTCACGTGTCAATTTCATATCAATATCAGATGAATTGCATATGAAAGTTCAAGTTATTTTCTCTTTAAAATTATTTATAACGTGAATATCACCCGTTGCTACTTTTATATCACGATGTGAGCCTACGGTTACAAGAGCGCAATTATTTGTAATGCATTTTCCATAGGACCCCAGTGGTATTCAAAAATTTATTTCTTGAAGAATAAACAAACTAGATAAAAATGGGTAGCAGTTCCTGTGACTATAGATGTCAGCCTTTTATTACAGCAAAAAAAAAGTATATGGTCATGCGGCAAAAAGTGCCCTAAAATGCAGTTGTTATGGAAGCTTCCAAATTCCGCACTAAATTGGAAAGGTTAATTTTAAATGGCTCCTCAGTTAATAAAAAAATTATATCTTCTACACATTGTGAATTATGAATTTAATTTTCACCTAGAATCATGTGCAAAACAGTGTAGCCGAGACCATTGATTGGCGCGCTAAAATATCCCATTGATTAGGTGAACGTTCGTCTTTAACGCCCACAACTCACGACGTATTTATTATAAACATTTAAACTGTGGGGTCACCAAAGGGTCTCAACGCAACAGAAACATATTCAGCTTTTTTTTTAATCGACCCAATTTACATAGTAATGGACGACTCCGTACATTTTATGATCGCAAATAAAATATGTATATAATATACTGTGCACTGTAGTTCGTATATATACTGAGACCCTTTGGCAACCCCACAGTATAAATGTTTATAATAAATACGTCGTGAGTTGTGGGCGTTACAGACGAACGTTCACCTAATCTGACCCAGTCAATGGGATATTTTAGCGCGCCAATCAATGGTCTCGGCTACACTGTTTTGCACATGATTCTATTTTCAAACCTAAATGGATAAGCTTTCAAATAAAAAATAATTCCAACCTGCATCATCCAATCAGGAGCCTCAAAGTTTTTTATTCTGAGTACCATCTTGGGGTAAAAATTTTGCCGGTTGAATGTAAACAAATAATTGCGCTCTTGTAACCTATAGAAAGAATAAAATTGACTCGAATCAGGACAAAAATGTATCTGTTAAACACAGAACTTATATTAGGAAGAAATACCAAGTTTGGAAGAAATTGGTTGAGTTACTTAAGAAAAACTACCATATGAAGGAGCAACCCGTGCCTTGCGGCCACAGAGGAATTTCATCTACAGATTTCAAGAATGCTGTCATGAAAATAAAAAAATTACCATTAAATAACATTAAAAGTTCATTTGTTTAGTGTTTTTGTTTATAAAATTACCATTTCTCTTTATGCATGTACAAGTTGAATCAAATGTTCATTCAGGGTGGATTCTACCCTTACTTTTCTTAAAGTTGTCAAAATTAGCCAAATTTTGAACTTTTTGTCATATATTTTTGAAAATAAAGTGTACTGAAGATGCACTCTGGATCTTTATCATTTATATTTTTATTACTGAAGATAAGAGATACAGGAATGATAGCAATTAAAAGTGGTTGTCTTCATAGTGGCTATAAAAAAATCCAAAGTTTATCATATGGCCTGTTTAGAGAATTTGTCAAATTCTGAGGGAGGCATGTGCTCAATCTCAAATATTTTTAATTACTGAATGAACTTTCCATTCAACTTGTATTGCAAAAAGATAAAATACTGTCCTACTTTACAAGGGTATATAAAAACTTTACAAACACTAAAAAATTAAAGTGAAAACTGTACAATTCCAATATGTCTGGGTTCAAAAAAGGAAATATCTTTAAATTTAAGGCTGGAAGTATACCTCATAACAAAAAAAGGACTAAACTATTGCCAGTGAAAAGTGACTATGACACACCTAAATATACAAGACTTACCATGAAAAAGTACAATTTAGTAGTAAATGATCCATACACTGATCCAGAGGAAAAAGCCAGGCGGTCTGCTCGTGCGGCCAAACTACTGCGACCAAAGTCTGATGAGGTCTCTGTTCCAAAAAAAAACAGGAATCCTGCTGTAAATGACAAAAGGTAAGGCAAAAATATATAATCTAACTTTTAAATAGAGAAAACAGTTACAGATGAACAATTAAGAAATATCACAGTACAAAATAGGTCTAAAACTGCTAAAATATATTGAAAATTCACAAAATTTCACATTTCTTACACTAAAAATATATTAAACTGGAATTTACTCTGTCTTTTCCTTCTATAATTAAGTAGTTTTATGTTTTGTTTAAATGAAAAAGAGATAATTAGCCCTATAAAACTATGTTAAAATGTCCAACAGTCAGTTTAAAAAATTTCATACCCAAGCAAGGGGCAGGTAACTCTAATTCAGAAAAATTATTTGTTGAAAATATTCTTGATACAGGTGTAAATGTGCAATTTTTTGTGTTTTTTCAGGCCTGACTTCTATTCTTATCGTACGGTGTGTGTTTACAAGATGGAAGAAATGTGGAACAAGGCCTTTAGGGAGCACCAGCAAAAAAGTCCTGCCTGTGAGGGTAAACTATCATGCGATTTAGAGAAAGAGGAGAAAAGAGGATTCTCTTCTCGCCAGAATTTGATTTGTACAAGTTGCAGTTATATATCGGATAAGTTTAGCTTATACGAAGAATTAGAAACAGGAAAGCCAGGCAGAAAACCATCAAAACTAGATACAGCTGTACATGTTGGCCTGAGTCAGACACCAATAGCTTCCTCCAGTATGCGCAAAATCATTCTAAGTGGTAATATGCAGGCACCAGCAGCATCCAGTCTACAAAGAAGGGCAAATAAAGTACTTAAAAACATTGTAGATGTGAATAAAATGGACCTGAGAAAAAGAAAAAATGAAATTATTGAAATCAATCGCCTCAGAGGGAAGGAAGATCCAAACACAATCAGTGTGCAGATGGACGGAATGTATAACAATCCGCTGTATTCCGGTGTTGGACGCACTCCATTTCAGCCTGCAACACAAACTGTCTATACCACAGCTGAAAATATAACAACAGACCATAATATACTAAGCATAAATATAAAAAATAAGCTTTGTTCAATACATTCAAGCCTTGAGGTGGATCCTGACTCAGGCCGTTTACATGCACAGTGTACAGATGAATGTAGTGCCAACATTCCAATGGTCAAAAGTATTGGGGATGAATATACATGGGCCAAAGAGTGTATCCTTGATCTTAAGGCAGACAACATTGAGGTTGAGCACCTGGTTACTGATCCTGACAGCTCTGCATACAGGGCTGCACAAGACTTGTATGAAGAAGGCACAACAAGTACTCAGCCTGAACATTTTCTTGATACACGGCATGTGTCTGAGAATATCCGTAAGCGTACGAAGAATGATAAGAACCTGTTACAGATTATGCCAGCAAGAACACAAGTGAAGAGACAAAAACTACTGAATTGTTTTTCAGTGGATTTGACAGAAAGGTGTAATGCCGAGCTGGCTCAGGCAAGGAAAATTTACAGTGGAAACTTTCAAAAAATCAAATATAAAATATCGCATGTCGTTGACGCAATTGTCAACTGTTACACTGGAAATCATTCGTCGTGTAAAAAACATTCATTTTTATGTAATGGATTACAGAAAGTATGGCTTAGAGGAAGGTCACTACTACCAAAAACATTCAAAATTGCACACTCACAGCAAAATATAGACTTTATAAGAAAGACAGTCAACCTGCGTCTTGGCCCAAATATACTTGAGAAGACCAGACTTAACATGAACACTAATTTTGTTGAGGGATTTAACCGTAGCCTGAGGCGTTCTTTACCGTCAAATGTTACTTTTAAAAGAAATGTTACCGGTCGTGCTCATTCAGCTGCATACAGTGTTAATTTTGGTCCAGGAGAATCAGTTCTAGAACTTTGTACTGCTCTTCATTGTGAAGTCCCAGTGGGAGGCTCTGCATACAAGGCTCTAAAAGAAATACAAAAAGTTGACATTTTACAAAAACAGCACAAAAAGACTATGCAATACAAGCAATTTAGAAGTGATAAAAGGGCTAAACTGTACAAACTGTATGAAAAACTAAGTGAAATAATAGAATATGAAAAAAATATGTTGCTAAAATGTGATCAAGGACTGAAATCTACTCCGCAGAAACATAGTGACCATTCATACAGCAGAAATGACCGAAAGAGAAAAAGATCTGTTAGAAAATAAATATTTATTTATTAAATTACATATTAAACAATATGGCTTGTGACTTTTAGAGCAATGGCCCTGATTTTTACAATGTAGGCGGTCTTGATTTATAGCATGAGGTTCAATAGTTATGTGTTCAGGATTGACACAGAGAGTTTGGTGACAAATATGGCTACATTCTACTTTATTGTTGTTCTCATCTATTTGTGGCATATCATATCTTGTCAATCTATGCTTAATCATGTATGCCAGTCTATGTGCAGCCTCCCTTTTTTCCTCTCCCCCTGGCCATTTCACAACCTGTATGCCATAACAAGATTTTCCCTTTTTTGCTCCGACCCATTCAACACATTCCTTCCCATCCCCCATAACTTCAGTTTTCTTAAAAAATTTGAGTCCAATATCGTCCCAAAAGGCATCCATTGTAACAGAGTATTGATCCAAATCACTCGTGTGTTTTAAAAAGTTCCAAAAATACTTAGTTTTTGAAAGTGAAAGTAAAAGTCCATTTTCAGTATAGAAAGAATAAAATTGACTCGAATCAGGACAAAAATGTATCTGTTAAACACAGAACTTATATTAGGAAGAAATACCAAGTTTGGAAGAAATTGGTTGAGTTACTTAAGAAAAACTACCCTATGAAGGAGCAACCCGTGCCTTGCGGCCACAGAGGAATTTCATCTACAGATTTCAAGAATGCTGTCATGAAAATAAAAAAATTACCATTAAATAACATTAAAAGTTCATTTGTTTAGTGTTTTTGTTTATAAAATTACCATTTCTCTTTATGCATGTACAATTTGAATCAAATGTTCATTCAGGGTGGATTCTACCCTTACTTTTCTTAAAGTTGTCAAAATTAGCCAAATTTTGAACTTTTTGTCATATATTTTTGAAAATAAAGTGTACTGAAGATGCACTCTGGATCTTTATCATTTATATTTTTATTACTGAAGATAAGAGATACAGGAATGATAGCAATTAAAAGTGGTTGTCTTCATAGTGGCTATAAAAAAATCCAAAGTTTATCATATGGCCTGTTTAGAGAATTTGTCAAATTCTGAGGGAGGCATGTGCTCAATCTCAAATATTTTTAATTACTGAATGAACTTTCCATTCAACTTGTATTGCAAAAAGATAAAATACTGTCCTACTTTACAAGGGTATATAAAAACTTTACAAACACTAAAAAATTAAAGTGAAAACTGTACAATTCCAATATGTCTGGGTTCAAAAAAGGAAATATCTTTAAATTTAAGGCTGGAAGTATACCTCATAACAAAAAAAGGACTAAACTATTGCCAGTGAAAAGTGACTATGACACACCTAAATATACAAGACTTACCATGAAAAAGTACAATTTAGTAGTAAATGATCCATACACTGATCCAGAGGAAAAATCCAGGCGGTCTGCTCGTGCGGCCAAACTACTGCGACCAAAGTCTGATGAGGTCTCTGTTCCAAAAAAAAAACAGGAATCCTGCTGTAAATGACAAAAGGTAAGGCAAAAATATATAATCTAACTTTTAAATAGAGAAAACAGTTACAGATGAACAATTAAGAAATATCACAGTACAAAATAGGTCTAAAACTGCTAAAATATATTGAAAATTCACAAAATTTCACATTTCTTACACTAAAAATATATTAAACTGGAATTTACTCTGTCTTTTCCTTCTATAATTAAGTAGTTTTATGTTTTGTTTAAATGAAAAAGAGATAATTAGCCCTATAAAACTATGTTAAAATGTCCAACAGTCAGTTTAAAAAATTTCATACCCAAGCAAGGGGCAGGTAACTCTAATTCAGAAAAATTATTTGTTGAAAATATTCTTGATACAGGTGTAAATGTGCAATTTTTTGTGTTTTTTCAGGCCTGACTTCAATTCTTATCGTACGGTGTGTGTTTACAAGATGGAAGAAATGTGGAACAAGGCCTTTAGGGAGCACCAGCAAAAAAGTCCTGCCTGTGAGGGTAAACTATCATGCGATTTAGAGAAAGAGGAGAAAAGAGGATTCTCTTCTCGCCAGAATTTGATTTGTACAAGTTGCAGTTATATATCGGATAAGTTTAGCTTATACGAAGAATTAGAAACAGGAAAGCCAGGCAGAAAACCATCAAAACTAGATACAGCTGTACATGTTGGCCTGAGTCAGACACCAATAGCTTCCTCCAGTATGCGCAAAATCATTCTAAGTGGTAATATGCAGGCACCAGCAGCATCCAGTCTACAAAGAAGGGCAAATAAAGTACTTAAAAACATTGTAGATGTGAATAAAATGGACCTGAGAAAAAGAAAAAATGAAATTATTGAAATCAATCGCCTCAGAGGGAAGGAAGATCCAAACACAATCAGTGTGCAGATGGACGGAATGTATAACAATCCGCTGTATTCCGGTGTTGGACGCACTCCATTTCAGCCTGCAACACAAACTGTCTATACCACAGCTGAAAATATAACAACAGACCATAATATACTAAGCATAAATATAAAAAATAAGCTTTGTTCAATACATTCAAGCCTTGAGGTGGATCCTGACTCAGGCCGTTTACATGCACAGTGTACAGATGAATGTAGTGCCAACATTCCAATGGTCAAAAGTATTGGGGATGAATATACATGGGCCAAAGAGTGTATCCTTGATCTTAAGGCAGACAACATTGAGGTTGAGCACCTGGTTACTGATCCTGACAGCTCTGCATACAGGGCTGCACAAGACTTGTATGAAGAAGGCACAACAAGTACTCAGCCTGAACATTTTCTTGATACACGGCATGTGTCTGAGAATATCCGTAAGCGTACGAAGAATGATAAGAACCTGTTACAGATTATGCCAGCAAGAACACAAGTGAAGAGACAAAAACTACTGAATTGTTTTTCAGTGGATTTGACAGAAAGGTGTAATGCCGAGCTGGCTCAGGCAAGGAAAATTTACAGTGGAAACTTTCAAAAAATCAAATATAAAATATCGCATGTCGTTGACGCAATTGTCAACTGTTACACTGGAAATCATTCGTCGTGTAAAAAACATTCATTTTTATGTAATGGATTACAGAAAGTATGGCTTAGAGGAAGGTCACTACTACCAAAAACATTCAAAATTGCACACTCACAGCAAAATATAGACTTTATAAGAAAGACAGTCAACCTGCGTCTTGGCCCAAATATACTTGAGAAGACCAGACTTAACATGAACACTAATTTTGTTGAGGGATTTAACCGTAGCCTGAGGCGTTCTTTACCATCAAATGTTACTTTCAAAAGAAATGTTACCGGTCGTGCTCATTCAGCTGCTCACAGTGTTAATTTTGGTCCAGGAGAATCAGTTCTAGAACTTTGTACTGCTCTTCATTGTGAAGTCCCAGTGGGAGGCTCTGCATACAAGGCTCTAAAAGAAATACAAAAAGTTGACATTTTACAAAAACAGCACAAAAAGACTATGCAATACAAGCAATTTAGAAGTGATAAAAGGGCTAAACTGTACAAACTGTATGAAAAACTAAGTGAAATAATAGAATATGAAAAAAATATGTTGCTAAAATGTGATCAAGGACTGAAATCTACTCCGCAGAAACATAGTGACCATTCATACAGCAGAAATGACCGAAAGAGAAAAAGATCTGTTAGAAAATAAATATTTATTTATTAAATTACATATTAAACAATATGGCTTGTGACTTTTAGAGCAATGGCCCTGATTTTTACAATGTAGGCGGTCTTGATTTATAGCATGAGGTTCAATAGTTATGTGTTCAGGATTGACACAGAGAGTTTGGTGACAAATATGGCTACATTCTACTTTATTGTTGTTCTCATCTATTTGTGGCATATCATATCTTGTCAATCTATGCTTAATCATGTATGCCAGTCTATGTGCAGCCTCCCTTTTTTCCTCTCCCCCTGGCCATTTCACAACCTGTATGCCATAACAAGATTTTCCCTTTTTTGCTCCGACCCATTCAACACATTCCTTCCCATCCCCCATAACTTCAGTTTTCTTAAAAAATTTGAGTCCAATATCGTCCCAAAAGGCATCCATTGTAACAGAGTATTGATCCAAATCACTCGTGTGTTTTAAAAAGTTCCAAAAATACTTAGTTTTTGAAAGTGAAAGTAAAAGTCCATTTTCAGTATAGGTTACAAGAGCGCAATTATTTGTAATGCATTTTCCATAGGACCCCAGTGGTATTCAAAAATTTATTTCTTGAAGAATAAACAAACTAGGTAAAAATGGGTAGCAGTTCCTGTGACTATAGATGTCAGCCTTTTATTACAGCAAAAAAAAAGTATATAGTCATGCGGCAAAAAAGTGCCCTAAAATGCAGTTGTTATGGAAGCTTCCAAATTCCGCACTAAATTGGAAAGGTTAATTTTAAATGGCTCCTCAGTTAATAAAAAAATTATATCTTCTACACATTGTGAATTATGAATTTAATTTTCACCTATTTTCAAACCTAAATGGATAAGCTTTCAAATAAAAAATAATTCCAACCTGCATCATCCAATCAGGAGCCTCAAAGTTTTTTATTCTGAGTACCATCTTGGGGTAAAAATTTTGCCGGTTGAATGTAAACAAATAATTGCGCTCTTGTAACCCTACGTAAATTGTATAGTATTTGTCTGCTTGGTTAATGTGCTAAGAATATCACGTGACTCTTATGATGGAATCAGGTCGAAGAAAACTGCAAGTGTCCGACACATTATATTAGCATTTTATGGGTGACATATCCGTGTTATTATAAAAAATATCGTATTAGACAAACTTCAGATCTCTATACATGCTTTATAAGCCATTGAAAATATGTTATTAACCAGTTTAATTTGTCTCATTGGTGCTATCTTTAATCAAACATGTACAATGACACCCGATGTATAAATATTTTCCCATTTCGCTTGAATGTAATTTTCGTATTAAACTTTTTGTCGAGTATGAATTTGTGGTGTAAACAACAATATTTCCTGTGAAAACAAAAACAAATACGTGCTGAAATTTCAATGTACCATGCGATTCTTATCAAAACAAACAGACTAATAGTCCCATTAAAAGAAACGTGGCAACATCCAATACATGTATGCATGTACGTACAAATAACTAACTAAAATCAATTATTATATTTACTTACAAATACATTTTTTATTTGTTATCAACGGATTATTTGTTAAAAAAAAACATGCGTAATAGATATCAATTTATATTTATAATTGAAATCTTTTATTTGCATAGTATTTTGTCTCGCCTGCGATAAAGTCGCAGAATGGGAGACATAGGTACATGTATTACAATCTGGTGGCAGTGGCGGCGACGACGGCGGCGACGTTATAAACTATTCGTTTAAGGGCATACGGTATAGTTTTGATCCAACGGTGATTTTTTTTACGAAAATTTGCATACAAGGTATTTTCCAACTAGTCAATTCAAATATGTAATAAAAATATACCTTCATGTGCTACTTTTAAAGATAAATGGCGTCGAAATTTTAGACGTTTACCCAAAATGTCGGTTTCTTGGACATTTCTATCCTTTTTGATAGACATTCCTATCTTTTTTGTTTTAAAAGATAAACACAAGCAAATTTTTGTAAAATCATTTAGAATATCTTCTCTACAATGCTCTAGATTTAAGTAACAATTTTTTGGAAATGATTCATTTTTATTAAAGTTTCATGATTTAGAAAAAAAAACGACATTTTTTTGCTGTATATTTATCGAATTAAAAAAAAATATCATCGGTGATTTTTTCATAAAAACTGGTACAAGTAATCTTTATGCACAATCAAACCAAATGCCATTTGAAAAATGAGGGGTCAATGTGCTCATTTTCAAGCTTTTGATTAAAATCAGTCGAAAATTACATCTTTTCCCTATATGTCACCATTTGAAGTCGAAAAAAATAACATTTTACATTAGTAACGTCATTACTTCCCTTGTAACTGTATCGTATGCCCTTAAAAGCTATATATTTCAGAAGGTAGAAAACCTGGATGCTTCATACATTGCGTTCAGATACCTTCTATCACGATGTTTCCGTATTTCATATGTCTATTGTCCTTGACCTCATTTTCATTGTTCAGTGACTGCTTGAAAAATTAATACAGTTTGTTTGTTAAATGAACTACTCACTTATTATGAGTAATAAGATATCTGTATTTGGTATATGGGTTCCTTGCAACGTCTATATGTCCGTCAGCTGACCTAGACCTTATTCCATGGTTCGTTGAACAATGTTTAGTTTTTGTGGTTTGGTCTATTTCTCAGATACTATAAGCAATATGTCCACTATATTTAGTGTATGGAATGATTGTCAGTTGTATAGGTCTTTCTAGTAGGTTTCATCTGACCTCGACCTCATTTTCATGGTTCATTGGACAATTTCTAGTTTTTGTGGTTTGGTCTATTTCTCAGATATTATAAGCAATAAGTCAATTATATTAGTAAAATTAAGAATGGAAATGGGGAATGTGTCAAAGAGACAACAACCCGACCATAGAGCAGACAACAGCCGAAGTGTATTGAAATAATTGTGAAGTGTACATGTCTGTCTGTCAGGGTTCATATGACCTTGACCTCATTTCATGGTACATTGGCCAATGATAAGTTTTCGTAGGTTTGTCAGTTTATCAGATACTATAACAGGTCAAGTATTTTTTTTATGTATGGAATGATGTGAAATGATGGACCTGTATGTTTGTTTATTATAGCGTTAACTTTCAAATATTGGCTGAAACATGAAGTTTTGTCGAGAACGCCTTTATCATGAAAATGTACTATCATCATATCGTAACTTATTTCTTGGTAAAAAGGCGAAATTCAGGTAGATAAAAATTGTAGTTTTTTCTTCCATTTCTCTGTCCGTATAGTAGACTTTGATATGTATGGTGGTTCGCTTCCAAACTGATCCATTTTGACAAATGTGGTTGCTTTTATCGGACTACAAAATGTAATTTAATTTTTGGACTACGAAGTGTGATTAAATTTTTCACAAATTTAGAGACCACAAAAGGCTTCGTGTGATCCGGCTACAGCACTTAAAAATCTCTTTTTTCACACAGTTATCTTTTCTGAAAATGTAGTTCTTTACAAACATTAAATTACTTCAAAATTTTGACATCGTTATTGAATGGTCTGCTGCTCTTCAAAAATAAATAAAGTGCTAAGCTCAGTCAGTTATTAACAATAGCATATCATCCCCATGAGATTTGTAATTTGCATTCATCATTTGTGTTCATCATTTTGAGACGCATTTTGGATATTGTCACATCTACGTATGTGATATGGTGTTTGTATAATTAATTTGTCTTATATTGATTAATATCCTGTAAGTTTTTTTTTGCTTTCGGAATAAAGTATTCTAATTATTATGAATGAAAACAAGCATATAGCGATTGAGACTTTGTATTTAATTCATTGAATGTTTTGTAGTCGAGAAAGCGACAGAGATAAGTTCTTACTTTGAATAAAAATAAATGT
Organism: Mytilus californianus; assembly: GCF_021869535.1. NCBI lineage: Eukaryota > Metazoa > Mollusca > Bivalvia > Mytilida > Mytilidae > Mytilus > Mytilus californianus. Next base: position 47,873,401 of record NW_026262679.1, on the reverse strand, counting down.
CTTGCCAAGTTTCTAACGTAAATTTACCTGTATACACATACAGCAGACTAAAGCATGGAAACGATAGGCTCACTTATACCATGTTGCTTCCCTGGAAAAGTTAGGAAGTCTATAAGGAGATAAGGCAAGATTAAACTTAAGATTCAAAAGTGTACATATTGCCAAGCAGTCTGAAAAAAAAATGCAAAAGTAACACAACATTTTTAGTTACTAGAAGTGATTTATTTTTCGTAAATTATCAATTTTCCCATTGATTCAAACACTCATTAAATTGCATGTTTTTATTTTGTAATGAAACAGGAAATAAATGTGGTAAGTATATTTTATGTAGTTGTCGTTAAGCATTTTATATGAAATACTTTCTTTCTTGTTCAACAAGGTATATAGACATGGAACTGTATATGTTAGTTCATAAATATGCAATTTCACTTTAAGATGTCCACGATATTTGTATTGCAAAAATATAAAGATCCTACATGTAGTAACCCGAAAACATGTAACACTAGTTACCAAACATAAATGCCTAATATTTAAACAATTTTGTTTTATTATTTTTTACTGCGAAATGTTATTTATTGGTTGGGTATTATAAAATTTCATTATTTATATTTCCGGTATTTTATACAAAATATACAAATACCGTTAAGACGACTCATGTAGCTTCTGTTTATATATCTATGATGTATTTATTTTTATATGAGTATAGACTATTTTTTGACAGGAGTAACATTAAGCATGACGAGGCAACAAGATTTATGTGTTGTTTTTGTGTAATTCCTCGTGTATTCGATGCATTATGTGTAAATTCACACGCAAACCTTTCATTTCTACTGAACTTACCTCACAAAATGTCAGCAAATAACTTTCCATTGCATACCCATAAGCTAATGAATAATTTTAATCGAACGTGCATGAATTCCAAGAAGAAGTATTTTTTCGTGGATATTCCGATCATTTAGTCTACAGATCGGTGCAAGGTGAATTGATTTCAAAAAAAAGTTTTAAATGTCCACAAATGCCTATTATATGCTAACTTCTTATGTAATAAAAACAATGTCGATTTTAAATACCACGAATATTTGCCCTTAAAGCTACTCACCAAAACTATTTCATTCATAATGCTCACATACCAAGTAACAAATAGAGCCGAAACCGGTAACTCGATACTCATCTATAAACCAGTGCAAATCTTTAAATTCTTTCACAAAGGCATATGCACTCCTGTTAATTAATTTCACTTGAGCTAATTTTAAAACAGCATCAGTCTTTACTAAAATTCATAATATCATAGCTTCTAGGTTCTTAGATCTAAGCATATTCTTATACAAATTGTCCAAAGAAAAAAAATTATTCTCCCTATAAAAGATGATTGTTGGTCGATGCCAAAATATAATTCAACTTCAAAACTTTCAATTGGTTTGTATTTAAAACAAATTTATTATTTTCTGTTAAAAGAATTCTTAATACTGACTAACTAAAGGTAAAAAAAATTAAAAGCAATTCTGGTCACATTCCAATATAGCATGCCACATTTGAATCTATAGCGTTAAAGTGTCAGATATAAGTAAAGGGTTTTTTTGCTCAGAAAAAGGTTCATATTAATTAATAAATGTAGATTTTGGCTAATTTTTGCGTCGAGTGTAGGAGTTCGTGGTTTTGAATCCCGGCTAAGGAAATATAGAATCAACATGGAGTGCATCAAGAAGTGAAAAAACTAATCGACTCGGAGTCATAATAGGGTGTCCAGGTAGCTTGGCATGTCTTCCTATGGACTGTAACCTTGTAAACTAGCACTTTTAAAATATATTTCAAAGCAAGGTTCATATTCATATAAAAAGAGAGGCGAAAGATACAAAAAAATCAACACGAACCCAACCAAAATCTATTTGTGATCTCAGGTTCCCCGCAACGGTAAGCAGATCCTGCTCCATATATGGTACGCGTCGTGTTGCTCATGTACACACAAACCCGATGATAAGTATAATTTGGTAGTTCACATTCGGGGACGGGATTGTAGCTATGACAATTGCAATATAATCATCGTAATCTGTGAAACAGATATTCATAACGGTCAACCAACTCATGACGGCGTCCGTAAAATTTACGAAGGTATTATTTCAACTTCACCACTTTTAACTCTTGGTTTAATAGATTTTTTGTAAGCAGCAACCCTTTATCAAGGAAATCATTATTGGAAATGCAACCCCTGGAACATCGCATCGACTGGGAGGGAGATATATACTGCATATGCAGGCGCTGCTGGAATGTTGGTACATAAAAATGGGAAGTAAACAATTGGGAAAATGAAATCATTGCTTTTGTCGTAAAGTTTTTTTTCAACCGACCCTCATTGTCAATTTCTGAAATTAAGTCAAGATATGACGCAGACTTGACTGTATCTGTTGTATCAATTATTCAAAGTTCGATGGGATAGATGTGTTCAACATAGCCGCAAACTTTGAATTATTTAGTGAGAGAACATCCTATATAGCAGAAAGTGAACTTAAAGGATAATTCTAACTTCTTTTCTTTCTCCTGTATAAAGTCAGCCTCATAAGAATAAAGGAATAAGTCGACAAAAAGAGGAGCACAGTTGGTTCCTATGGGAATGCTGATTGTTGTTTTAATATCACATCCTCCAAACGTAACAAATATGTTTTCAATCAATAAATCAAGCATCTTTATTATGTCAGTTTCAGAGAATATTCTGTTTGAATCAGAGTGATTTATCCCTCCCAAAGACAAGACACGTCTATTCTTTTTATAAAACAAAGCAGGACCAAATCTTTCAATTTTTTTTAAAGTTTGGAAAGAGGAATACTTATGTAAAGTGTAGAAAGTCTAATGTTTAATACTATTGCAAGATGAAAGAGTTTTAGATTGCATGTACTCTAAAAGATCTTTGGATTTTTTTAGTATCTACATCTGGTTCACGCCACCTCTAGAATAGGTAGTTTCACAATAACTTTGAAGCCCGGCTTTTTAGCTGATACAATTGATGTTAATCATTAAGAAAGACGTTTCGTGACGCACTTAGAAGTCCCAGCAAGTTAACGATGTTTGTAAAGACACTTATGTAATTTTGGTATCCAAATCAGTGAAGGAAGATCAAGTCCTTCCTCTTTGGTTGAAATTCCAGAGAACATAGAACAGACCTACGGTTATCCAGGATTTCCTCCTGGGTAAGTGTTGTGGGGGTATATATTGAGTTCCCAAATAAATTGTCAATACTGAATTTATTTATCAATCAGTTTGTATAATCTGATTTACACACAAAACGATGTTGTTTTGAGCTTTATCTGCGTGGGCAAAGTTAAAGATTGATGTAGCATGTGTATTCATAGACCCATTCAGCCTTAATCCACTCGGATAGAGTATCTACGTCTTCTTTCACGCGTTAAACCTTTGCCTGGCCTAATCCTCGACTGAATCCGTTAGTATTTTGAAGTTGTGTTTAAAAATTGATGGATTTAGGCTCACGATATTTCGGGCCTTTGGATAACACACTTCGCAGAAAAGTGTTATTGACAATGTTTAGGTCACCAGTAATAATGTGGCCAGTCGGATTGTATATGAATGGGGAACAAGCACAGGTGCAATCAGGAGGTTTAGACATGAAGTCGTTAATATTGAGATCCTGCAACACGTGTTTGTAACTGAAAATTTTAGTTGCAATTGGTTTGTTACAGGTATAAGAAATGATAGGTACAGACTGGTCTTTAAAATAGGGAGGTATTTTCGAGTGAACTGATTTATGATGAAGGATATTGCTCAGGTTGGCGGATAAAGGCAATAGTAATATACCGCTATTCGAAATTCATAAATCGATTGAGAAAAAAACAAATCCGGGTTACAAACTAAAACTGAGGGAAACACATCAAATATAAGAGGAGAACAACGACAGAACAGAAACACAACACTAAAATGCAACACACACAGAAACGAACTACAATATAACAATGGCCATTTTCCTGACTTGGTACAGGACATTTTAAGAAAAAATGGTGGGTTGAACCTGGTTTTGTGGCTAGACAAACCTTGCACTTTTATGGCAATGTTAAATATAACACTAAAATGACACCATTACATGACATGAATACAGTACAACATTACGGACAGAGAATTACGCTATGATGATGGCATCGATACCTTTGTTTGCAAAGGAAAGATTTAGAAATGATTTTTTCTCCTTTTCATTAATTCCAATGCAAACTGGTTTGAAATGTCTGTGTTTGGCAACATCCGACAGGATAGCTGTAAGTTTGTATTGGTTTGAATGGGGGTTTTAAACAGTGGTTTTCAAACATAAGTTGTACAGAGAATGAACTTTTGAAAGGGGTATTTAATATAGCTTCGTGCGAATGTGATGAATACCCAACGTGTTAAAAAATAACATGTTCTCGTTCTGATAAACATGTAATATTTCAACTTGGAAATGTTACATCAATCCATCCATCCATTTAGTTGTTCGTCTCTGTATTTCCCTAATGGTGACTTCATTAAAGCTAAACAAGCAACTCTTAAAATAAGAGGAAAAACTGACTGGCCCTAAGTCAGAGTTATATCTTAGTAGAGTGTTATATCTCACTGGAAACTATTTGTACTTTTTGTGATCGCAGGTGCTATATCCGATAGAAAAATACTACCAAATATAATAGCGTTGTGTGTGATTTAAACCTGAACTAGAAAGATAATAGCATGTAACTGCACATTGTGTGTTAATATTTTGCTGCAAAAATGATTGACAATCTCACGACAACAAATTTATTTACAAGTTGTGAAATACAAAACCCTCCTAAAAACACCAGCTGGCATTTTAAGTAAAATATTAGACGTTTTGTTTAATAACGAGCAATTATCAAATCTAAAAAACACAGTTGCTTTTCATTTTGGCTACATTTTATCTTTGACAAGGGATATCGACCATTAATAATACAAAGCATATGTAACCATGCCTTATTTATTTACAATGCACGCAAAACTTTACTGCACTTATACACGCAAGGTTTCACTTCACTTCAACATAAAGATGAAATGAATTGGTATTTATCAAAGTTATTTGGCAAAACAAATTAAATAATATTTGTTCTATCGCGAAAAAAGGGTGCATAAACTTTGTTCGCGAATGACATAGTTTGCATGCTCGTTTTTTGTATTTTTCATAGGTTTGTACATGTATGTAATATATGTTTAATTTCCCGAAGTAAAATAAGAATCTGATCCAATTGTACTGAACCATCGCGCGCCTATTCTCCAACAAGAAGTAAAGAGGAAAAATGTCCAGTCTTCATTTATACAAATTTTAAAGAAAAGTTTTATGAATTTGGAATTTGAGGTTTGACTGAAGGAATATGTATATCTTTGACAATGGTTGGAATTAAAAACAAACATAAACCAACCTATGATTCCTTATGATTTCCTCTTTAGTTAGTGACGTAAATGTATGGATGTTGGGTTTTTCAGTGAATTATCAACACTTTTATCATTTATAAAGTAGTTTATATAATGTGATGTTCAAGCAAGAACTTTATTGTGTGATACAATTACATATTTGTCAGTGATGTAGGACAAATGCTTAGCAATATCTGGGTAACGAAGACATATTTAACACGAGTTTACATGAACGTATATTTCTTTCTTCCACTATTTGTTTCAATGTTTCAGCCTTGATCCTTTCAAAAAGAATATCTTTTTTGACGTTTTATCCTTTGTTTGGAATAGTGTTCGATTGAATCTATTGAATCTATTAAACGTATAAGTATTCTGAAGTTTTGTTGATTTTTTGTTCACGGTATTTCGACCCTTTGGCTTACACTTTTCGTAAATAAGGGTCCCCATCAGGATACTATCACAATCTGCGTTATCGCACGTTTAGTACAAAAAGTACTTTAACAGAAATTACAAAAAAGCGCGGTTTTACGTTAATGCTGAAGTTAAAGTGAAAGTAAACGCGCGCTAACTTGGTTAAAGCATAATAAACGTGGCGTTTACACGAGGTGCACATGAGTTAACGCCGCGTTAACTTTTCTTGTCGTGTACATGGTGTGCTGGGTCTGCATCCAACTGCTAAGGCAATGAAAACTCGTAACATATACACAGTTATTGTTAGCATAATGTCTATTCAATCTCTATCTGCGTTCTTCGTTTTATCATCGTGTTAGTTAAAGGTATTGCTGATGGATCGCTGTTTTGAACATCACCACTGTATAAGAAAACAAAACATCGTATCATTAATTAAACTGTGTCTCGATGTGACTTCATCATAACATAAAGCAAAGTGTCTTGATTTGCCTACTCTCAAACCCTACAAGACCTTTAGTGACGCTTGTCCCGAAAGAATAAATTTATCAAAGACATCAACAGAAATTACACTGTCGTAATTACGGCTGTTGACATAGGCTTTCCTGCAAATTTTTAGAACGAGGCTTATAACAGTTGAAAATGCATAAGTCTACTGAACACATATTTTAAAGTTGAAAATTGGCTAGATGCAGACATAAAATAATTTTTCTATCATTTCTTGTATATTTCAGGAACCACTACATAGTGTGAAAGTTGTGGCGTTCAGAAGCAGATCATAGTTCAGTCATTTAAATTTTATCATCTACGATCTTTTTTTTATAGAAGTGTCAGATTAAAATGTACTACATATTACTTTTCAAATCTAATGAAACGAAACATTGTTGATAGCTTTGTCAGATAGTGCAAATAGTTAAAATCATTGCATATATATATATATGAAAAATTTATAAATGGATATTCAAGTTTTAAATTATGAAATTTCGTCTTCTGATCACTTTATGGGGAAGAAGGTTATTAAAACAAAATCCACTTGATTTCAAATCCGTATGAAAAGGGTATATCAATACATATATAATACATAGGACTCTAAAGTGCAATGGTACTCTAAAGTGTAATGGTCACGATAAAGTGCGATTGTGTCAGACGGTAAAGTGTGATTGTTGTTCGTTTTTAAGTGCGATCAGACAACACGCTAAAGTGCGATGGTATGACACGCTAAAGTCCGATGGTGTAACGGGAATGTGGTTCAGACAATGGTTTTCGTTTGTTGCTGAGTTCCTATTACCTTTTCGTTTATTGTTTTATTCATATATCAAGCCGTAGTCTTTCTCTTTTGAATTGTTTTACACTGGTCATTGTATAATCCTATATAGTTTATTATGCGTTATGGACCGAATAGAGTTAAAAATAAAAAGGCAGGACAGAGATTACAACTAAAAAAAATGCATCCATAAAAATCAAATGGTAGCTCCCTTAGTGGTAGTCGTTTGTTGGTATATTTCACGTTTGCTGTTCGTTTATTGTTTTGTATTTAAATCAGGTTCTTATTTTTCTCGTTTGAATTGTTTTACATTGATTGTTTTGAAGCCCTTTGGTGTTAATAGAATACTATGCTCCGCGTTAAAGGTCATTCTATAACCTAAAGTTGCATACATTAATGACATAAGGGTTTGGCTAGAGAGTTGTCTTATTGGCAATCATATGATGCTACAACACATCTGTTAGTTAGGTTGCTGTCTAGTTGACGTATATTCATTATTTAACAGAAATAACAAACCATATTGAATTTTTTTTATTAGAATTATTCAATTAGAAAGTAAAAAAGAAGACTTTTTTTGAACCCCAAGTAGTTTTGATTAAATTTCTTTTTACCATTTTACAAATTAAGTTAACTTCTTTCAGCAACGACCAAACATGTTCCAGATTTACGGTGATCATTTGTTTCTCTCTTCGTTCTTTTCTTGTGTAATAAAAAAAAACCTTAATCTGGACAAACATTATCGTCATACATGCTGTTTAACGTTGCTAACGTCGATACTTTTGCGGAAAAACGCACTTTAGCGTGTTCAAATGAATAGCAAATACCATCGCACATTAGCGTATCAAACTATCGCACTTTAACGTTGGCCATCGCACTTTAGCATGACCATCGCGTTTTAGCGTTCCCATCGCACTTTAGAGTCCTACATATATTTTGGCAGTCCGATAACTAAAATTAACACTAAACGAAATTACAAAAATGAAAATTGTTACTTTTGTTATTTTTTTTTTTTTTCATTAAGGTTTTATTTGGGAGTCAGATCCATTATATCAACAGATGTTTTTTTTATGTTTGCCATTACCCAGGATGTTATTTTCGTTTTATTTCAGATCAAGGGAATACTTAATATGAAGCGTGTTAATCAAGGAAAACGCACATATTTGTATATTTATTGTTGTTTTGGGGTTTGTTTTTTTTTGTTTTGTTTATCTTCTTTATTTACAATTTTAAAAGGTTAATTTTAATAATTTTAAAATATGATGCTGTTTATTTGAAAGTTGATAACCTTATCCCTTTAGTATTCTATATATATCATCAGAAGTGGTATCTATTGTTTCCTGTACATTTATCGAAGCTTTTCTGTTTCTCCTACATACTTAACACACACATTCTTGCGACTAAGAAAAACTTGATTTGTTGTTTCATATGTAATGTAGTTTAGACAAGAATGTGAGTAGATTTCATAGTGGTGTTTTCTACTAAACGTGAAAATGCTGCAAAGATATATATGAAGTAGTAAATTAGAATTTCTATTGAAAATAAGAACGGCTGAATTGTTTCTTAAGTTTCAGTAAGAAAACCAAACTTACCTCTGCTTTGTACACTTTTTGTAAACAATTGCTAGAAAAACAATAAGTAAGAGGTAGCCTAATCCTCCAAAACCTGAAATGTAGCCAATTCTGACTTTTCTCTGTCTTGCTGAAAATAAACAAAAAACATTCCAATAAGAAAAAAAGGTATTGATGGCAGACCTTTAATTTATTCACATTTCTTTGAGACTAGGGATAATTTAAGCTTGGTATATTGCATAAAAATACATGTCCATTCATTATGAGTGTATGTTGACATCTATACCTATGTCTGTTGTCTGTTAATGATGTTAAGTTAGTGTCTCATTAACAAATACTCCACATCTTTTATTAATCAGCTGTATGCTATTCGATTCGGTCGGATTTCCGCTTCCGAGATATCTTGGTATACTGTTTCATGAATTATTGCTTAATTGTTTATTACAATATATCACTGAATGATTGAACATCATTAGCCGCATAAATTGCTACAAAAGCATCAAAGATACAAGGCTTCTAACTAATAATAGCGCTAGAAATTGAAATGCCAACTCAATTATTAAGTTGAAATCCAGCGAAGTTCAAAAACTAATTTACTAAAAGTGGTGCTTGTTTGTATTACAGGTAGTGAATTTAAGATAAAGATATTACTGCTGGACTTTGAAAGATAACTATGATCTTTGCCAGTATGGTAACGGTATTCAACCGACAAGACAACGCAGTATACACGCAGTATATACAAAAATTGTTGCGTTTTTCATTCTTCATTTTTTAAGTTTAATGTTGATATCCTCCCTCCCCCCCCCCCTCCCCACCCCCCCTCCAAAACACACCCCAGTTGGATATTTATATCAAGCTTACTTTGGTCAAATATAATTTCTGGATCTATCATTTCACATCGACTACCAATATATTTCGTGAAGCATCTGAAACAAAAATTATGACTTAAATATGAATGAAACAAATTAGATAATGCTTTGATATATTTCAATAGTTCAAATTGGTTAACGAAATCGTAAACTGGCTTAAAATCATGTAAAACTTCAAATAAAAAAAAAAGTTGAATATGTTTTATAGACTAAAATGGCTAAATATATTCGTATTAAACACGTGTACGTGAACTTTTTTGTAAAAGAAAATCCTTTATATTATCAAAATCTTCATAAATGTACTGCTATTGAATTATTGTCGTCCCGTATACTAATTCGCCTATATTTTCCCGTATGCAGTGACATTCAGTACGAGACCTCTCGTTAGAACTTCGGCCACCGAACACTGCAAGTGCAAGGGGAAAACCGTGATGAAAGAATGAAAACAAAGAGTGGCGAAAGATACCAAAGGAATAATCAAACTCATCTGTTGAAAACAAACTGACAATGCCATGACAAAAAACGAAAAACGACGACATGACAAACAGTACACAAAACACAACAAAGAAAACTAAAGACATGAACCCCATCAGCCGGGGGTAATCTCAGGTGCTCCGGAAGGGTAAGCAGATTTTGCTCCATATGTGGCATCCGTCTTGTTGCTCAGGTAAATACAAATCCGGTGATAAGTCTAATTCGGTAGGTCACATTCGCAGAAAAGAGGACGGGATTGTGGTTACGACAATTGGAACATATCCGTCGTCATCTGTGAAGCAGATATTCCATAACGGTCAACCAACCAGAAGGGATGATTTTGAATTCACCGCTTGGAACTCTTGGTTTAATAAGGTTTAATAAGGAAAGCATGATAGAAAATGCAAGCCCTGGAATATCGTATCGTATGGGAGATATATTACTTCATATGCAGGCGCTGCTGGAATGTTGTTACATATAAATTGAAAGTTCACAATTGGGAAGCTGACATCATCTCCTTTGTCGTAAAGTTTAATTCTCAACAGACCTTCATTGCCAATTTCTAGATGTAAGGCAGACTTAACTGTATCTTTTGTATCCATTACTTCAAGATCGATGTGATAGATGCGTTCAACATAGTCACCAAACTTTGAATTATTTAGTGAGAGGACATCATCTATACAGCGGAAATTCTTATTTGTGAAACAATTCTTGCAATTTGTCTTTTAGGTTTAGGAATACTTGTGTAAAGGGTGAAAATGTCAAACGTTTTAATACTCTTGCAGGAAAGTGACTTAGATTGTATGTATTCTAACAGATCTTTCGATTTTTTAAGTATCCAAATCTGATTCACGCCGCCCCTAGAATAGGTAGTTTCACAATAACTTTGAAGCCCGGCTTTGATTGCTGATAAAATTAATGTAAAAAATTTCGAATGAGGTTTTGTGGAGCACTCGGAAGACCCAGCAATATAACGTTGTTTTAAGGACACTTATGAAATTTAGGTATCAAATACGTGCACTGGAAACTAAATAGCAATAACTGATTCTTAAAGAACAAACTTAATACAACAAATTATTTAACAACTGTTAAGGAAAAGTTTAATTAACAAATGGGAACATATGGAAAATACGAAATATACCATGGCTCTATCATATCACTTATATGTCACGTGCTCCACTTGATCGGTCTTGATTGTTTATCAATGTCATAATCCGGAAAATATCGGCAACACACTCGAATGTTAGTTAACAATCACTGAATGAAATATTATTTGTCGATAATACGTTATAGATTCGTAATAAATATTAAAAAAACATGCATACGGGACTTAGTTTAGTATACATCCATGAATTGGTTTAATAATTTCGATAACGTTAAAATTTCAAGAAACTCGTTCCATATGACTTTGAACTAATCTATGGAAAAATAAGTTTGGCTAATTTTGACAATACCATTTAATCTTCGGACATTCGATGCTAGCATATATAGTGAAACTTATTCTGATCACATCTCATCTTCAACTAATTTATTCATTCCCTTTTAGATTCGGAATTCAATTGATATAGGGAAAGAATTTTATACAAATAACCTGTAGATACTCACGCACATTGCACTATTCTGTCTTCTACATATATAGCAAAGCATGATCCTCCATTCAAACAGGCCAATGATTGAGTCTCATTATCTGTACAATTGAGTCTATGATTTTCTGGAATGGTTTCGTTGTTTACTGTGAAGGTTATTTTGTCTAGGTTTGAACTGTCGGAACATCTCATACAACCTTCTATAAAATGCATAGAACCGTAATACAAAAATCGACAATGACAGTGTGTAATCATTTTCAATTGCATCATCATGCAAGTTGCATCACATCTTTCAAAATTAGTATCACTTGAGACAAAAAAAAATCTTCTATACCGCCCTAGTAACTAATACCAAATTTGAGAACCCTAAGTATAGTTAGGAGGTTGAGACAAGATTCGTATTGAATTAAAAAATGAAAACAACCCATTATAAATTGAATGCGTCCGAAGCGCTTTCCTGGATTTACCTTCATCAGGAAAGCTCAAAGCCGAATATTTGAAAGCCAAGGATGTATAAGAACCGAAATAGTTGAAGAGCTATATGACCAAATAGTACATAAACAAATCCATCTAAGGTCAACTTTGCCTGAGGGAGTTGAAACCTCAGTTTCTTTATAATTTCAAAATTTATAAACAGACAATTTAACAATGTTCGTATTGAATGAAGCATTTTTGTTCAGCAGAATACTAAAATAGGGTGTAATATACATAAGAAGTTAATCGATGTATTTCACGTTTGACAGCTAGCCAACCGAAGAAACAAAAGCAGATTACATATTAAAATCAATTATATATGAAATGCAGGATTTGCTTTTAGATTATTTGTATGAATTTGAAAATAAACACATAAGTGAATGAGACTTTTGATTTTTTGTATTTTGTAGTCTGAAAAGCGATATAAGTAAATTCGAACTTTAAATATAAATAAATATCATACCGCCTTTCTAAGGAAAACTTACCTGCATAAATGAACATCAGACTGTAGTATGAAAAAAATAGGTTCAATAATCGCATGTTCCCGCACCTGAAAATGTGAGAAATATTTAGTGAAGAGAAGGTAAGATATAGAATGAACTTTAATTAAATGTGTTAAGTGCAACAAAGCTGAAGGGAAAAACGACTTTTTTTAATCTCTCTATCATCAGAAAGAATAAGTTGAATAAATTTGAATGCAATTACCACTACATGCTATTCCACGTGCATAATGTCCTTTCAAAAGTGTTGAGAACGTTTAAACAATATTTATCTAGATTTTTATAGCTTATTACATTTTTATAGCAGTTCTACACTATTTGAGATTGAATATTGTAGCTATCAAACATAGGGGTAAAAATACAAGTTTTGCCTATTATGATGAAAACTGATATAAAAAGAAAAAAAATTACGAGACAGAAATGATGAGATCTACCTAGCATATTTTACTTCATAACTGTTAGATGACATCTTATCGTGCTTATTGTTCTGAACCTATAATAGGCAAGTAGAAACTTTAAGCAAGATCTGCATAAAAGTCTACATGGCCCAAATTGTCAGTCGGCTCCTTATAGCTGATATGAGTTTAAATGACGATTTTTTTTTACATTTTGGCCAACAACTAAAGTAGATAAAGAGAAATTGTAAAAGTAAATAAAGATCAGCAAGATATGATCAACAAAAAGGAGATCAGGTCATGAATTATTTTCTAGTTTACAAAGCACAAAAATGTCGGCATTCACCTCAAAGGCTAACCAAACCCTTAAACAGACTTATTCGGAAAGGATATAGTTACGATACTGTTGTCAGGTCATGAGGGTCGGTTGAAAACAAAACTTTACGATAAAAGAGATGATTTCAGCATCCCAATTGTGAACTTTCCATTTCTATGTAGCAACATTCCAGCAGCGCCTGCATACGGAGTATATATCTCCCAATTGATACGTAATCCCGGGCTTGTATTTCCTATCATGATATCCTTGATAGAGGATTGCTGCTCACAAGGTTGCTATTAAACCAAGAGTTCCAATGGTGAAGTTGAAATCACCATTGGAACTCTTGGTTTAATAGCAATGGTGAAGTTGAAATCACCCCTTCGTAAATTTTACGGACGCCATCACGAGTTGGTTGACCTGTTATGGAACAACCGTTTCACAGATGATATCGGATATGTTCCTCATGTTGTAACTACGATGCCCTTCCCTTTTCACGAATGTGACCTACCGAATTAGACTATTTACCGGATTTGTCATAACATAAGCAGCACGACGGGTGCCACATGTAGAGCAGGATCTGCTAACCCGTCCGGAGCACCTGCGATCACCCCCAGTTTTTGGTGGGGTTCGTGTTGCTTAGTCTTTAGTTTTCTATGTTGTGTCATCTGTACTATTATTTGTCTGTTTGTCTTTTTATTTTTGGCCATGGCGTTGTCAGTTTTTGATCTATGAGTTTGACTGTCCCTCTGGTATCTTTCGTCCCTCTTTCATTAAGGATTGCATATTTTGGTATTAATATTGATTCACTCATAGGGTCTTTGCATCGGAAATACACATTTATTCTAAAACCAGTTGTTGGCATGATACGGGTTATGTTCTTCTCATATATTTTATGATGATATGATACTAAACCCCTAACGGGAGGGATTGTACTTGATTTTCATATGATGAAGACATAATCTTTCAATCAGTTTAATTGAGGTCTGGAGCTGGCATGTCAGTAACTGCTGGTAGTCCTTTGTTGATTTATGTGTCATTGTCATTTTGCTTAGTTTCTTTTGTTACCTATTCTGACATCGGACTCGGACTTCTTTTAAACTGAGTTTTACTGTGCGTATTGCTATGTGTTTCTTTATTCTACATTGGCTAGAGGTATAGGGGGCGGGGTTGAGATCTCACAAAACATGTTTAACCCAGCCGCATTTTTGCGCCTGTCCCAAGTCAGGAGCCTCTGGCCTTCGTTAGTCTTGTATGTTTTTAAATTTTAGTTCATTTATATGTTTTGGAGTTAGGGTGACGTCCATTTTCACTGAACTAGTACACAATTTTATTTAGGGGCCAGCTGAGGACCACCTCCGGGTGCAGGATTTTCTCGCTGCGTTGAAGACCCATTGGTGGCCTTCGGTTGTTGTGTGCTCTTTGGTCGGGTTGTTGTCTCTTTGACATATTCCCCATTTCCATTCTCAATTTTACAACATAGGTGAGTTGCCATAGTAGAAGGTGTATGCAGATCCAAGTGAGCGACACACGCTCTTTAGAGCCTTAAGTTTAAACAATTGAATCTCGATTTCCTTCAATCACTTTTTTCGTTTGCTTATCAATGTTGACTCTCATAAACAGTTTAAATAAACATGTATCTGAATGAGTAATTTCATAAGTTTGTATTTAAATGTTAAGATTACCACGATAATGAAAACGCAAAAATATTATGAATGAATGAATGAATGAATTTTATTTCTCATTAACTACAAATTACATAGTTACAGAGAATATATATGTATAAACATTTACATTAGATATTAAAGCACATGTGAACAATACAGACATAAACAGTAAATTACAAACTAACCAGGAGGATTGTACATGAATCTCAATATATATATAAAATGTAACCAAACACAAATGAGTAATATTTAAACATTTTCTTTTAAAATGTGCTGAATGGGATTTATTGTTATGTTGTTCCTATTTTTATCTCCAATAATAGAATACAAATATTCCGACTCGTCTTGCTTCTGTTAATATTTCTATGATGTATTACTGCTAAACAAATATGTAGAACTTACCTTAACAATTTCAGCTTAAACCCATTCCTTCCATACCAAAATATAATTGAAAAAGTAATCAAAATTACATGCAAGAAGATGAATTTGTTCTGGTTATTCCTCCTTTTCCGTGTATAGATCCGTGTTTAATTCAATAGAAAACAAGTACTGTATTTTAAATGTTTAAAATTACCTTTGTATGTCAACGTAATGTATATTTAGCAATACAAATACAATTTAAATACCGCAAATATGTTCCCTTTAACCTACACACGAAAAATATTTTATTCATAATGCTCATATAATAATTAACAATTAGAGCTGTAATCGGTAAATCTATAGTCTTCCATATATATGTGTAAATCTGTAAAGCTGTTCATATCTATTCCAAATAACAGTTCCAGATCAAATTTGGTGCGCCAGTGTTTTTGACTACCAGGAGGATATAACCCACGATTTGATTACATTATTAACAAACCTTATAATGTACCATCAAAATAGATCAAACGAAAGCACCGAGGAAGATTTATCTCATTAAAATGGTACGTTATAGCGTCCTTTGTATTCTAGCTTCATTTATCCGTCAGTATATGGTGGAACATCGTCGATCTTAAGAGAACAATTTCGAATGTCGGTGATTGATTAAAAAGTGACTTGCATAATATGATTTAAAAAATGAATGTTGAAATAAATCGAAATTTCATTTATCCTGTGTAGGAGATATTTTTAAAAAATAAGCATAATACAAAACCGGAAACATCAAAATATGACATTCTTACAATTTTAGAGGGGACAGTTCCTTAACTAAACCTAAATAGGGGTTTTTCATCTTCAAATCACATTATTCCTCAGAATCTTTCTCAGTTTACAAGCAAACGGTTTCAATGAGAGCATTGAGACCCTTAAAAGGGTGGTTATGGTTATATATTATAAAAAAAAATGGAAACAACCTGTTATCAATTTAATGCATCTAGGGCGCTTTTCTGGATTTACTGTCATTAAGAACGCTCAAAGACGAATAATTAATAGCCAAGGATATATAAGAACCAAAACAGTTAAAGAGATATATGATTAAAAAGACCTAAAATAATTAGCCAAATCTATCTAAGGTCAACTTTGCCTGAGGGAGTTGAAACCTTAGTCTTTTTTAAATTTCAAGATTTATAAACGGACAATTTTAGAAAGGCTTATTATAAATCTTGTCAGTACCGAAGTAACGACTACTGACTTTTATAAGTGTTCATAACTCTTTTGGAGACTTAGAAAAAAAAATACTATGATACTGATATCCGTGCTCTCGAGACATGTTTGTCGATATAAACTATATTTCTGTAAAATTCAATTTTGTTTCAAAATGCTGTATAAGATTTATTCCTATATTCAACTTATCTAAGTTTACAGTAATACTTTTTCTGTTCTTGAAAAATCTATAACGACCAATTTTACCCAATTTCTTAATTTATCTTATGTTATATCTGAAATAGTAGCCACATTTCTAGTTTCAAGTCCTAAAATACACTCCGGGGTCCAACTCCCTTAGGCAAAGTTGATTTTTGATCAATTTGGCTATTCTGTTAAGGTCCTTTTTGGCCATATAGCGTAATCAGGTATTTGTGTTTGAGGGTTCCTGATGAAGGTTAATACAGAAATGCGCTTCAGACCCCAAAAAAAAAGTTTTATAGTTATTTTCATTTATTGAACATGATTGAAGCCTTCAGTGCTTTCCTAAATATATTTATTTTCATTCTGAAAATAATTTGTACCGTCAAGTGATTTATGATAACTAACTGCGTCCCTTTTAATGCAAAATTCCCTCACGTTTATGAACAGAAATTTCATGCAAAAACTTCATTTCGACCCACCAAAAAAACACTTGATACATATGACAAGAATAACTGCAGAAACATAGTTTACATATTCTCCCTGAATAATACATATATTTTATTATACGTAAAGGCAACAGTAGTATATCGCTGTTCAAAATTCAAAACATACAATAACGTATTTTTGAAACCTTTACAACAGACTTGTACGGTTTTATTTAAAACCAACAATAAATAATAACTTTTCCTTTATTATTATTACAAATTTTCCCTTTCTTACTGGTGATCATCTGTTGTATTGAATCTATTTCCCAGTTTGTTCAATATTGCCATATCTGCAGTGACATATCAGCTTTCAGTGAATGCACTATATTTATGATGCAAACATTAAATGTTAGTTATAACGAATGAAAATATTAACTGAATTATAATCGAAAATATACGGATTCGTCGTTGACGTATGCTTCCATCTGAAAAGCATCATAACAGGAGTTAATTCAACCCAATTGTTTGGCTTGATAAACAATAGCTTATTGACATAGGTTAAAATCCAAATGTTGTCATCTGTTATTTTTAAGCAGCAGTAACCCTCTTTCAAGGTAATATAGAATCGTAAACCGTAGAATTTCGTATTAATTTTGAGATATATGTAGGACTGAAGTGCAATGGTCACGCAGAAGCGCAATGGTCTGGGCTGAAGTACGATGGTCCGTTCGCTGAATGCGATGGACTATGTGTCCGTAGTTACAGTTTCACAATAAATGAGAAATCACCCTCTTTAATGTAACTTGATGTGGATATCCTATCCCGCACTAATAGTTTAACTTTACATTGTTCCTCTTAAGAGTTCAACGTTTACTATAATATTATAATACGGAGAGTCCATCTGCGGACCGGATGTATTTAGTGGTAACCACGACCCACCGTACGTAAAAAAAATCAAACCTTCTGTCGATTTCGAAAATAAAAGGATCTGCTACAGAAGTCTAAATTTCCCCTCTCTTCTAATCACTCCGGTACTTTCCTGTAGTATTGAAAGTTTATAAACCCCTTATTTACTTGTTCTCATGTTGAATATGCATATAATTTACGTGAGTGGAATTTGAACATAAGACATCCAACAATCTATTGATCTTTTTGTTTCACAAATAAGAGAGTTGTGTTTCCGATGTCTTTTTGGCTTGAAACATAACGTAGTGTTTGAGATGGTATTCCGTAATGAAACCATAATAGATTGGCTATAACAGGATAGAACATTCCATATTTTCTCCAGTTGAAGTAGAAATCACTGAAGATCATAAGTTTATAAGCCCCTTTTTATATTGCATTTCAAACAACTTCAATGTTTTTCAGTCATTGACTTTAGTATTGGTTTTAATGGAAAATAGACTTTGCATGTAGTGTCTTGAACGACTGTATGAACGTTGGCTTATTTTTGTCTAAGTATATTTACAAAGTTAGCTACAACGTAACAGTTATGACTAGAAGTGCAATGACTATTTAGCATGACTTTCTTAATTTATACAGGTTATATTCTCAATGATTTACTGAATAAAACCTGCAAAAATGTGAACATGAAATACATTGAGACTATAGTTTATGTAATCCATCGCACTTCAGCGTTACCACCAACGCACTTCGGCGTAGCTATCAACAAGATAGCATCACAATGCCCTTATCGCACTTCAGCGTGATCGAAACTGCATTTTAGCATCAAACCATCGCACTTTATCGTGACCTTCTCGGTACAGAGTACCATCGCGATTCAGAGTCCTCCATTTAAAGCCTCTATATATAAGCTCGCAATAGGAAAACTGAAATAATGTCATTTGTTGTTAGTTATTCTTTAATTATCCTTCTAGATTTATAAGACTTTAGTAACAAGTCGGAAAACAGAGGGGCATTGATGGTTCCAATAGAAAACCGATTGTCTGTTCAAAAATACAACAATACGTTACAAATATGTTTATTATTAAACACAATCATCTTGATGTTTTCAGTTTCTTCGTTTCAATCAGAGTGGATTTGTTTTAGGTATCACACCACAAGATATTTATATCTGCGTTTGCGATTATTTTATATAAAACACAGTTTATCTAAATCTTACGATCATTTTTAAATTAATAACGCAAAATACTTCTGCAAAGAGCAGTGACGTCAGATCTTTTGATTTTTTAGTACTAGTATCCACATCTGATTTTCATATCCTTAGAGGAGATAATGTAAATCTGAAACCTTGTTTGATTGCTTATTAAATGAATTTTAATAATTTGGAATGCGCTTTTGTTTGAGAGACCTTACAATATAACTGTGTGTCGGATAATTATGTTGTTTTGAAATCAAGTAGAGTGAATTTGATTGTTTGACTGATTGGTGCTAAACGCCATTTTCAGCACTGCTCGCTATTTCGTGGCGACTAGTTTGAATTGGTAGAGGAAACCGGAGTGACCGGAGAGAACCACCGACCTTCAATAGAAAAACTCACAATCGTAGTCAATTAAAATTGGGAGCCGAAAGCACCTGCCACGTGATGGCCTCGAACACACAACCTCAGTGATACTGCAAGTGAACTAATGAAACCACTCGGCCACCGATGCTCCTTTTTGAATTTGAAAGAATATCCAGGTTTTCATCATTAATTGAAATTTCAAAAAGAATATAAAACTGAGCTATGATTGTTTAGGATTTCATTATTAGAAAGCGTCAGGTTTATGTTGGTATATTTAGGTGAAATTCTTTATCAAGCAATTAATATAATTTGATGTTCAAACAAAAACTTTATTGTGTTTGATAACAATATATTTTTCAGGGAGGTTTACCAAGGCTTAGCAAAGCTTAGGTAATTCAAGATATACATTACACAAGTGAACATGGACATATTAGTTTTTTTTTTTAATCCTTTACAGCATTAAACAATTCGAAAATAGCAACATCATCTTCTTTTGCACTATTTGTCTTTTGTCTGACAAAGTCCCTGGCTGAATCCATAAGTATTTTAAAGTTGTGTTTCCAGTATATTGATTTTGCTTCACGGCATTTCAATCCTTTTGCTAAGTTATTTCTTAGCTAAATCTTATTAAAAAAAGTTACGGTCGCCAGTGACAATATACAAACCGGATTTTATATGAACGGGAAACTTGCACAGGTACAATCAGGTGTTACCGAATTGAAGTCGTCAATATTCCAATTCTGCATACATTGGAATAGGTGTGTTATAAGCGATAATTGGTAGTTTAAACATATTTTATTGTTCAAAAATGACAAATGGATTAGACACAAGTTTTTCAACTTAGTAACGTCTTCTCCAAATTGGTACACACTGATCTTTGAAATGTTAAAAAAAAAATCCCTTAGTTTTTGTCTGTTTTGTATTCTGCCAAAATCTTTTTAGGCATTTAACAAAATCGTTTCATCCTTCCGTGTTCATTACGTTGCATTGTCTATCAGACTTCGAAACTACATGTAGGACATTATAATTTATGTTTTCTACAAGAGAAGCGCACCCGGTCTCTTTCATTTTTGAGTTGCGATCCCCTCAATTTTTTTGTTACCTTGATTTGTCTCTCCAAAATCAATTAACGAGATTTGAACATCAGCAAACCACTGGAGTCTGAATTAAGTAGATTATTGACTTTTTCCGCTATGTTGCTTTAATTACAGATCGAACCAACGGTTTCCTATTCTAATATACTCAAGACTATGTTGTAAGATAAAGTATTAAGGAAAATATTGAATCATATTAACAAAAACATCTTTAAATTAAATGTATCAAAAGCGTTGCAATTCGTCAAATCATAAAGCATTAAATTCATAATAATTCAGTGTTTCCAAAAAAAATGTCCTTGTTCTGCATTAACAACAATTAGAAATAAGATGATTAATGCTGTTAAATTTGATATGAGTCAAATTCTAACTTGTTTCTGTCGTGATAGAAAGGAAAATATGATATACAATGGAGAAGTATGTACTCAGTTTTAGTTCTATAAATAACATAAAGGTACCCGTATATACAAACAACATTCAGCATTTGCAAAACAGTCATGTTAGCTTCCTGCAAATAATTTATATTTTATTTAAATATGGCACAATCATAACACATATGGTTTGCATTTATAAGACAAATGGTTTGGTCATGGTAACAGGTACGTGAATGATCTAACGGAATTTTATAAAATTTTGCATACAACTTGAGCATGAGAATCTGCACATGAACAAAAATATACAAATATAACTGTTGATCCCTTCTGAGATATGGCAAATAAAATATCCGGAAAATAGTAATACAGATGTATAGAATACACGTAAATAATGGTAAAGATCAGCATTTGACTTAAAATTAACATTTCTCGAAATCCTGTTTACGATTTTTCTTTAAAAATGATATGTTAGTGCCACTGAAATTTCGGTTTAATTGATATATAATTGATAGGGGACACCGAATTCGTATTTTGAGTATGAATAGTTGAATCTTCTGTACAGCCTGGAAAAAGCGCCAAGAAAAATATTGTTTTTCGACGTTTTAAGATATTACTGAGTCACTTGAAGGATTTATACAGCAAAAATTAATTCGATGACCCCCTATAACTTTCAAATCAATAAAACAGAAATTCTAGTGGCACTAGCATATAAATTTTAAAGAAAATGTGTAGGACACGTTTTTGAGAAAATGCAATTAAAAGTCAAATTTTCAATATTATTTTCAAGATTTTAAAAATGCATCCTATACCTTTGTACTTCTTTCTTTAATTTATTCAATTTGCTATGTATCCGAAAGTATAAAATGTTTTTATTTATTTTTTTGATATTAATATGCAGTTCCACATTCTCTAATTGCTTGCAAAATTTTCATAAAAATCCGTAAGATTGCTCATGTACGTACCTGGTACCTTAACAAAGATACATGAGCTACACCTTGTGTAGCCTGGGTAAACCTATCACGGGTTTAGTAGCAAAATATCATTTACCTGAGATCACCCCCAGTTTTTGGTGGGTTTCGTGTTGCTTAGTCTTTGGTTTTCTATGTTGTGTCATCTGTACTATTATTTCTCTGTTTGTCTTTTTATTTTTGGCCAAGGCGTTGTCAGTTTGTTTTCGATCTATGAGTTTGACTGTCCCTCTGATATCTTTCGTCCCGCCTTTACTGTGGATTCATTATTATTCGTTGAACGATAATTTTAGTGGATTTTATGGGTATTAGTAATCAAAGAACTTCAATATTTAACGAAGTAAAATCATAGGATTGTTTGCAGACTTTGGCAATTAAATGAAATCATATATCCACGAAAAAACATTTTTTCTTCAATCCATTCCACGAAAACTGTTATCAATGAAAATAAATGAATCCACAGTACTAGAACATATTGGATTTTGTTTATCATTTGTAGAGGGTTTATAGCCGACGTGCTTACATTCTTTTATTTTCAGAAAAATATGTGTCAAAATATTAATGAAACCAAAGATAATTAAACCTGATTTCAATAACAAACTTGTGTCCCATGCTACCTCTTAGAAAGTATTTTGAAATGTATACATCTATCCAGTAGGAACCTAACATACATTACTAAAAAAATGAGTTATAGTACCAAGAGTCCAATGACAAAGAATAAGTTTCAATAAAAAGAGATAACACCAGAGCCAAAATGAAAAAAGGACGTAAATACAATAACATCATTAAAACACTTCACAGAAAAAAATAAAGAATAAGCAACACACACCATACCAAAAACCGACACTGAACTCACGTACTTCGCAAAGGTAAACAGTTCCTACTACACTAATGGAAGTATAATTTGAGTCCTTAAATTTATGATATAACATAACTAGAAACGTCAAACCTGGCACGCTAATATTCGTTAACTTTGCCACTTTTAATCGCCAGTGAACATTTGTCTACATGTTGAACGGCTAATTTTGAACATCAACCATGCACCGTCCAAAAGGTTGTCGCTTTCCAAACAAAATTACAATTCTATCTAAAAATGACAAATACAAATACAAAAAATATGAAGATCGTTATTAAGCAAAAACATATTTGATGGCCAAACAACTCAATGCAATATCAATTTTGCCCTGTGTGTGTTATACTCTTTGGTTATTCTTTAAATATATTCAAAAGTTTTATATTTTTTACTTATATAAACCATAAAACTCTACTTCATGTGGTTAAGTCTATGATGTATTCACTTTAATATATAGGCAACAGTAGCTTACTATGCTCATTCTCATAAATTGATTTAGAAGACAAATAAAGGTGACAAACAAAAACTGAGGGAAACTCCAAAAAGAGCAACACCGTGTGTGTCGATGGGATGAGCGATGTGCTATGCGGGCATCAACAGCCATGCAAATCCAAACTCAATGACTTATATTATGTATGCTTAAAAGGTTTTACACAATTATACCTCTAAAAACTGATCAACTTGTAAAACAGTTTATCGAATTGCTTCAGTAAAATGTTGTTAGAGTGAAGTGAGTGCAGAGAAATAAAAATAATGCTTACCATCCAAGTCCAGTAATATTATGTCTGTGTCATGAAATTGAAATAAAATAATCACCTACTATAATGTGAGGCATTGGTTTATGAAGGTCTGACTTGGATATGAAAACTTTTATCCTAATGACATTTTATAAATAGTTAGTTCTAAACATTGTTTTGTTGGTCACTAATGTATTGCTTTGTTTTCTAACAGGAAGTTATTGCGTAATTGTAATTAAGATACTTTTTTTTCTAAAACAATTACGGATTTGCTGACATTAAAGGCAAATGATTTGAATAACTGGACTTGGACGGCAAACATTATTTTTATTGCATTCACTTCACACTAACAACCTTTTACTGAAGCAATTCAATAAACTGCTTTACCAGGTGATCAGTTTGTAGAGGTGAAAAAATACTGCTATTTGGTAAAACTTTTTAAGCAAATGGTATAGTAATAGGCTTATTTTTGGATAAGCACTGTAATACATAAATAGAATTGAAGTCGTTACTACAATCAAAAGAAACCCAGTAGAATTTGTCAAATTCTTATTTCACAAAACGCATCCCCAAACATAAAAGTACAAGTTTCGAAACGCTTTTATTTATTGATGATGTCTTTGTCATTAAATGACCAACAATTCAATGAATGCTGACATCTCTCGCATCCAATTGAGTTTCGTATTAGGGATAGTAGCGGAATATATATCTATATCTTTTCACCATATTAAAACAGATGGACGACTTCAAACTAGAATCTAAAAAAATCGTGATGATTTCAACTTTTCAATTGTCAACTTTCCATTTCTCAGTTGTTACATACCATCTCTACGTATGGCGTTTTCTAATTAAATTGTACTGTCTCCATCACGCATTTGTTGACCGATACGACAGGTCGTTGTCGCAATTCACTAGCGAGATGTTTTTGTAATTTTAGATCTTTAGATACCGGTAAAGTGATATTTTGAGTATGATTCGCCTGAAAAATGATGCAGGAGCCGTTTAGCTAGCTATAAAATCAGATTTAACCGACCAGTTTTTTCGGAATTGTCTGTTCTCAGTCGGTTTATGACAGTTGTTCCGTTGTTTACTAAAGTCGAGCGTTTCTTTTTGTCAGTTATATTGCTTGCACTACCCCTTTATAATATTCCCTTGGAGTTAATGCGATTTCCTCAGTTTTTGTTTGTTAACTTGGTTTGTCTCATCACAATCTATTTACAAGGTTTGAATATTAGCAGACTACTGTCGCCTTTATTTAAGTCATGCTAAATGACTAAAATCGCAGCATCATATGTATACTGTGTAGGTACTACGACCACTTTGGCGTACTATTGAACCTGAAAGTGTATTAAAAATTTTAATTTTTTCATATTTTGATAGATTTTAGCAAATTAAAATGTTTTATGAAAGAAATAAATAAGGAAATTTCAAACCAAAACAACAATTATATGAGAAGTAAAGTGGCATATTACTGTTCAGACTTCAACTTTGTACTGGTTCTCAGATGTACCATGATGGGGAATTTTACTGAAAAATATAAAAATTGCTTTTAACATTGATGTAAAAAAGATAGAGAAGATACCATTCATTCTCGATATGTGGCATCCGTCGTGTAGCTCAAGCAAGTAAAAATCTAATGATAATTCGCTTTTGGTAATGTTACAGTCTAGATACGAGGAAGAGATTGTAGTTACAAGTAGAAGATATCCGTAGTCATTTAATATAGATTACTAGTCAATCTTATGTTTAATTTTTAATATTCTTAAGGATTCAAATATCGCAAGGTTAAGAAGCTTACATATTGTGACTGGATTTGAATTACTAACAGTTGAAGAAATAATCTCTTTCAACCAGAAACTTTGATTGTGCTTTTGGTCGGTTAAGGAAAACCAAAAACGCTTACGAAAAGGCTCTGAATGTTACATTGCATCTTTGTTTGAACGGTGTCCTATTTTATACGTATTTTATTTTCTTCCAGTGTTAACTGTTAGTATAGAAAAACGTCCGAGTTAAGAAACTTTCATGTATATTCATCCAGATTACGGTTTAATGTTTATTACATATAGCAATACAAGTATTATTGCATAAATTAATTACACTTAAAGTGCATATTTTAAAGTGATTCCAACAAGCAGACAGACACGCATAGCAATTGTTACATGTCAAAACAATTAAATTGTATTAGGGAGACAGTTAAGTATAAGACAATCTTGTTCCGAATCCGTTTGTCCCTAACTGCAATCAAAGTTGTAGGACATATTTTTTTCAAATAATATAAAATATGTTTTATTTTCAATCATAGTTGAATAATATAGAAAAATCTTGATTCTAATTAAGATACATAGTGTTGAACATCGGGAAATGGAATAATTATATGCCTTACACTGATATCATGCTTGTAAATCATTTAATTACAATATATTGACTAATTGTTTTATTACACTTCGCAAATAAGTTTATTAAATGAATATACTTTTTATTACATTTGGTGCTTATTGGAAGCATTGTCGATGTTTCTGATCCATTACTTCGCGATTAAAACAAAACACAAAGCATCTAGAGTATATAACTCCTTGCTCAATGTTCAAGACCATACGGTGATCAAAAGTTGTTAACTTTCACGTCATTTGGTCTCTGGTGGACGGTTGTCTCATTGGCAATCATACAACATATTATTTTCATATTTCGAAATGACTTAAAGTTTATGTATAGTCAACCGTTAAGTACCGGGGGTATAGTCCATTCAAATATAAAAATAAGGAGATTTGGTATGATTGCCAGTGAGACAGCTATCCACCAAAGTTCAAATAAAGTGGATGTAAGCAATTATAGGCAACCGTACGGCCTTCACCAATGAGAAAAACCCATACCGTATAGTTGGTTATGAAAGGCTCCTACATGAAATATATGAAACAATTCAAACGAGAAAACTAACGGCCTAATTTATAACAAAACAATTTACGAAAAACAAGGCTCCTGACTTGAGACAGCTACACAAAGAATGTGGCTGGGTTAAACATGTTTGTCAGCGCTCAACCCTCACCCGAACCTGGGACAGTGGTGTTAGAGCACAACATAACAATAAACTATGAATATCGATACAAAATAGAAAAAATATCTAACAAAAAACACAGACCGGACGTGGCAGGGTATTTATACATCCTTAACAACAAAAAAGACACAAAGTACAAATCTGAGAGTACTCGCACTCACAGCTATTTCAAAGCCAATAACAACTTATAAAAGGAAGCATGTATCTAAGACTAAAATATCGATCAGTACACATCCAACATTCAATGCATCAAGTGTAAAGACGTCAGTTAAGAATTTCAATTTCCTCCTGAAAAGCATTGGTAATACCTTTCGACAGAAAAAAAATCATAGTGCATAGCTATGAATTCATAATTACTTCATGACTGCTCATATGTGTCAACGCTTGATGCATTTGTATTTATCAAATATTCAAATATTTAAACATTTTTTCAACAAATTGTTTTTATCATTACAGCTGAAATTTATGTAATTTAAAGGCGAATTTGATCTTCGTGAACCTACTCCTTTGTCTGTCTGAAAATCACAAATGTCTATGTCGCCGAAATTACGATACAATCTTATCTTATCAATATTAAGGTAAATAAAAACAAAACTTGATAAAAAAAGGGGGGTTTAGACGTAAAAGTCATAAAAAATTGATTATATTTTTTTTTATTTTTAAATTTTTTTAATTTCGATACACATTGCTGATGACAAAAGTACAAGAAGTGTTTTTTCTTTTTTTCTTTTTTTCAAAAAAAAAATCAAACGTACCTATCATTCCTTTCAATCCCTCTTATGTATATAACTGTCAAACTAACAATAAGTACAATGACAATTAATGCTGTTATACCGGGAATTAGTCCATTCATGCCTTTTTTCTCTTCTGGTTAAAAAATATCAAAAATACATTAGAAAAAAATTACACAAAAAGTTAGTATTTTATCCAATTCATCTTTTTTCGATATTGGATTTATTTTAATGTATGTATATATAAATATAGCTATAAGGATTTATACAACGGTACTTACAAAAGATGATAATACACAAATATATTAAAACATTAAAACTGTTCACTGGTATTTTTATTGTCGTTTTTTTTCCAGTAATAAACATAATCATAACATTTACCAAACATATTGTTCAGTCTTGCACCTTGGATTTAATACCATTCGTGATCCAGTTTTTTACCAATTATCAA
This sequence comes from Mytilus californianus, assembly GCF_021869535.1. NCBI lineage: Eukaryota > Metazoa > Mollusca > Bivalvia > Mytilida > Mytilidae > Mytilus > Mytilus californianus. The sequence continues at coordinate 47,845,576 of NW_026262679.1, read as the reverse complement.
TAGTTTTATTACTTCATCTTGTTAAATACTAACTTCTTTAATTCTAAAATGATACATTGCTGAAAAACCAGGTGGTGCTTAAGTTTTTTCGGAGTGTATATATAATATAAAATAACAAGTTGATATAAGTCTTACTTGAAAATTGTTGTAAATCCATGTTCTGATCTTTGATTTCACAGCGGTTACCTATATATTCTATGTTACATCTTAAACAAGAAATTTGACTTATAAGTACATCAATTCAGTAAAGAACATATTGGTAAACTTTCCATTTGTTTGCAAAATAAGAAACTGGTATTTGTTCAACTTTATCTCAGTAGTATTTATTATGAGTTAAAATAGAAGAATAAGGTACAGGTCTCACGCCTTTAACCATTCACAGTACGAATATTGAAGAACAATAACTCCTATAAGTAGTCAACATACGATTTCAAACTACTAAATTATTTCCAGATCTTGTCTTGCAGATAATATTTGCTGTTAAACGTTTGTTTCTTTCAGTGTTCTATAGTTTTTGCAGACGTCGCAAAAACTATGATGACTTAATTCGCCATTCAATAATAATACATCCAATTAGACTTAAAAAAACATATGGGAAAAAATGAAAAGACGAACAAAACATTACGTAGACACTAAAGATTGAACAACATGAACATCACCAAAAACCAGGGTTGAAAACAGATTCTCAGGGAAAATAAGCAGTTTTTGTTCCAAATATCAAACCAGTCGTGTTGCTCATGCAACCGCAACTCCGGTTGTCAGTCTAATTCGTTGAGGTTTCATTCGAGGAAAAGAGGACGGGATTGTGGTTACAACTATTGGAACAAATATATTTTGGTCACCTTGGACAAAGATATACCATAACGGTTAACCAATATGCTCCATATCTTAAAACAGTAGGCAAACATCTTCATTAAATGGCAATAACTACTAAATGGGTCGACTAATCTACCCCATTAAAGACAGATCCTACTCAAAAGATTTGGTTTGCCATTGCGTTTTGTTCATAGTCGAGATAATCCCAAATTTATTGATGACATTAAAGTTTAATGAAAAAAACATATGAACAAGGCTACAGACGAGACAGTAAAGTGCTATCGGAACGAAAAGAGATTAAACGTTATATCATGATTCTGCCCTTTACTCGGTCCGTTTTCGATCCAAATATGATACTGTTTGGGTTTTTTTTTTTAGATTCCAGTCTCAGTATTCTGTATCTTAACATTTAAATTGAATTCGATTTAGACTCGTCCATTTGAATTGGATTTTATAAGGCGACCGTAGTTTACTGATTTTCAAATAACGTTACATTTCAAAGTTTCTCGATATAATGGTGTTATTAAGAAACAAATATAAAGTTGACAAAAATCATTTTTAAACGAATAATAGAATAAATAATCCACCATTAACAAACAGTCATATAACACAAAACATTTTGAAATGTTCAAAATGAGTCTGCATGTGAACCAATAAGACACCAAACCAATGGACATAAATTTTTATCAAACAAACATCTGACGAATAATAAGCAATTAAATATTAAGGGTGTAATATCCGCACCTTTAGCCAAACATTCCAGTCGATATTTTGTTTTGCATATTAAAATAATATAACGCAAAACATTTTGAAATGTTCAAAATGAGTCTGCATGTGAACCAATTGGACTCCAAACCAATAGACATATAATTTTTTTATCAACAAACAGTTTATGAATAACAAGCAAATAAAAATTAAAGGTGCAATATCCGTGCCTTTAGTCAGACATTCCAACTAATGAGTTTTGCATATTAGAATAATATTATTTGAGGCTTTTATTGCTGGTACAACAACATATGTATCGTAAGAGAAGATTATGCTTTCAAATCCTCAAGCTTCATGAAAAGGTTTAAATCCCGTTTGAAATCTAAAAATCAAGGATAAACAAATAAGGAATTGATACTTATTATTTGAAAAATCGGTAAACTACTGTTGCGTTAATTTAACATGAAATCTGCAGACGACTAATGTCAGAATATGAAAAACTTAACCCTGTGACTGTCTGTGTACTAAATCTTTAATTTTTCTTTTTTTCATTCTCTTACTAGAACACACCCGCGAAATCGCTGGCATTTAGAGCGTGGTTGAAAGTATGTAAACTGCTGTAGGATGAATTTTTGTAAAAGATTTTATGACTGGAGAATTTCAGGAAAGGTATCAAAAGTATCTTAAACATGAACTGATGTCAATATAACGTTTTGAATTTTTCACAAACAGACTTTGGTTTTTGTTATGAACCTCATCATGTGAAAATGGGAGGGCTGAGGAAGGTATATAAAGAATTAATATGTTGAAAGATTTGATTGGAATTATGAATAGAGCCATACTAAAATACTCAATACACAATGCGATTTGTGCACAAAACCGTCATATTTTACTGAAATCTGGAAATGGTGTCAGACTTATTAAGGTGTTGACTTTATTGAAAGCAAACTGATTCTAATATAGGGTGCTTTTGCGTCATATGAATAGAGCCATAATAAAATACTCAATAAACCACAACCACTATAAATCGACGACGTCGCAATGTGATTTGTGCACAAAAACGGCATATTTTACTGAAATGGCGTCAGAGTTTTCAGTGGGAAACTTTACCATACTAGAATCAAAATAATTCATGCATTCCATAGATTTGTTTTTATTTTCACATGACATGGATCGTTATATTTACCAAAAATCTGTGTAATTTTAAACAGTCCCAAACGGAAGTCTTGTCTATGATTCCGATGACGGAAACAATATCCGGACGCATTTATTTTTCGTTTTTCTCCCATAATAACCTAAACGGAATAATCATAAGCGAGAATGACAAATGCGACTATGCATGGTACCTATAGGACACAGAGGCATGAAGATTAATTTATTGTGGAAGGAAGAGAAGCGACACACAAAATGAGGTCTTCTCATTTAAATGTATAGATTATTTCATTATTCTCCTTGGATTGGTAGTTATTCTCGTTTCTTGAAAAATGTGATACATATATACTTTAAATACTCACGCACATCGTGCTTTTCTATAGTTTGCATCAACTACAAAGCAAACTCCTCCATTCAAACAGGCTAATGTTTGTGTTTCTTTATCTGTACAGCCTAGTGTATGGTTTTCTGGAATCGTTTGGTTATTAAATTTGTAGATTATTTTAGATATGGCTGAACTGTTGGAATTTCTAAAACAACCAACTACGAAAAGAAATAAAATCTGTCACACAACATATGCCATTAACAGATATTCAGCATTTACAAAAATATGAGCCCTGCGCGAGTTACTTTTTGACTATTCCAAGAGAAAATCCTATCCAATACGGTCTCGCACCAGTTACAACTATCATACGAAGGATATGGGATTTTAATAGTGCAAAGTCAATGTTCCAATCCCTGTCCAATAAAACCTTATGAAATGAAAATGTTTTTATGTACATAAGCTCATGAGAATTTTCTATCCGTAAACACTTTTTTGTTTATCCAATTTCAGGATAAAGTAATGAACATTACAAGTAAGGTTATGTTCACTTTACACCATACTTCACAACCTGTAGTTCAAGGTTATTTCAGAAATTTTATAATAACAATTTGTATCAATTTTATCTAAAGGCTTAAAGCTAATCTGTTAATAATATCTAATGTTCACACCATACTACAATCGACAAGGGAAGATAAAAGAAAACCAGAACTTCATGATTAATTATTCACAAAGTTGACAATACTTTTACTCTCAATTTTCTCAAATGTACCCCCTTTTTCTTGAAATGTTTAGTCTGCACGCATAGTAATATACAGTTGTATACAAAATATAATATATTTTTTTTAATTTTCCTTTGATATTTCTGCGTGGTAATTTTCCCTCTCAAGCACCAGACTGAAATGGGTATTTCCTTATTGAGTACAGTGAACGACGTTGCATAAGAGAATAGCGATTATCAGATTATTTATGGTCTTTCACAGGAGGAGTTTTCTCTGTGATATATATGTAACACTCCCAAACGTGTTCATTCCCCCAAACGTGTCCGATTCCCTCAAACGTGTCTATTTCGCCCAAACGTGTCCTTAAAATCCAAAATCGCCCAACTGTGTTCGATTTCACACCCCCAAACGTGTCCGATAATTGTTATTCGCCAAATGTATCCACTTTTAAACGCTAGAACTCAAAACTTTTAGCGATAATATGTCCTCATTAACGTCAATAACGTTTACGGCAATTCAATGATGGGGGACACGACTGAAAACGTCGGGTTTTAGTTGCAGGATTCTAAAAAAAATCAAAGCCACCATCCAAGGACTTCTGGAGGAAAGGTGCAGTGATGCGTATAGACAAATGTCCAAGACATGGTACACTATCCACAGTGAAAGATGAAATCATTAACTTAACAGATAAACAAATACCAGATAAGAAAATAAATGGCAAAATAAACATTAATTTTTACTTGCAGTGGTTTTTTTTATCAATATGATAATTAATGTTTTAAATTTTAAATGGAGGTACTTCACACTTAAGAAATCAAAAACATTTTCCCAGTGCCGGTTGTTAATATTTAGCATGATTGCAAGTTAATTGGCAACACATTAATTAACTTTTGTCTGTTGATTGCTTAATGTCCAGTGGCAGATATGTCATGCATATTTAGAGCGAACATAAAAATAGCAATTAATTAGTTTTGCATAGTTAAATTCATCGTTTACTAAATTAATTCGTTGTACTAATGTACTCCAGTGATGCCTAACTATCTTAATAATATACGAGGGTATTGCACGGCTTACTTCATACAGAAGTGGTGTCTGTGCTTTCAAAGAGTTCATTTTTTTGTAACTGTCCCATTTTTACAACAACAAAACAAAACTCAGGCTCCTCTTATAATATCGATTGGATTTGTATTTACGAATCACTATTTAATAAGGATCGACACGTTTGGGTGTTTATAAATATGGACACGATTGAGCGTTCATAAAAGGGAGACGTTCTTGCCTCATATAAACACGTTTTGGGGATTGGACAGGTGTCAGCGTTTGGGCGGGTTTTTTTTTAAATGGACACGTTTGAGCTTAAATAAAGAGGACACGCTTTGGCGACCTTCTGCAACTAGACATGTTATTGCAGTTCAGTGACGTCATATGGACACGTTTAGAGGAATCGGACACGTTTGGGATGATGGACACGTTTCTGAGTGTTACATATATATTTAGGGGTTATAGCCGTTCTATGAGAATGTAACCGATAAAGTTTCTCTGATTATCAAAAACCATTGAGATTATCTATAGCTATCGCAAAAACTATTAATTTCATGAAATTGATCTTCCTTATCTTAATATCAGTTTTTTCTGCTTGAACATTTGCATATAAATCTCATTAAAATTTATCAAGTAAGACTTTTTGAGTTCGAAGGTGTTTTTATCGATACACTTTATAGCTAGGGCGGTATCAATAAACCTATTACTAAACATATAAACTTATCTCGTATCGTATCGAATCAATTAATAAATGTAAATTACCTCTATATATAAACAGCAGAGTATAAAACAGACAAAATAGGCTCAATAACTGCATGCTTGATTCCCTGAAATTAAAACAATTATTTTTCTCTATAGTATTTTTGAATACAGTATGTTATCGAAAAGTAAAATTACTATCAAGATATAATACCGAAATATGAATATAATCAAAATGACCAAAAAGAAATGATAGCAAAAAGAAATGCAAATTATCTGAGCTTTTTTCATTTTTTACCTTTTTGCTCAATGTACTTAGAGTATGGTTGATCAGTAGATTATATACAAGAGTCATGTCCCAAATACTTATTATAGAATAGAAAAACGAAACGGGTAATGTATCAAAGAGACAACAATCCGACCAAAGAGTAGAAAACAGTCCAAGGCCCCTATGGGTCGTCAACGCAGCGAGAGGTGGGTTTCAGCTGGTCTAACCGATTTTAGAATAAATGTGTTTATTTTCGATTATACCTATATATTTATCAGTATTAGTCTTGCTCCCGTGGTATATACTTTATCACTCAATTAGTTAATGTTTGAAAAATGCAAAGTCAAGCATCATCAACGCATTCTATGCAGTACTTGTAAATTGAAAATTCATTTTTTACTAAAAAAAATATATCCATCCTGTAAGACAATTTGAGCACGAATGCCAAGGAGAATTTTACGCTTTCGTAGCAAATCCTATTTTAATATTATTTAAGGTTCATTAGTCAAAAACAAAATAGATGTCAAAATACGTGATTTTTTGGGGCGAATTCCTTTTTTTTTTTGGCAGCACATATCGGTCAAAATACAATAAACATCTTCATTTTAATGTGTTTCGAGTGCATTAAGTAATTCGATTTTAAGATTGTACTTACACGACGGGTGCAACATGTGGAGCAGGATCTGCTTACACTTTCGGAACACATGAGATCACCCCCCGGTTTTTGGTGGGGTTCTTGTTAAGTCTTTAATTTTCTATGTTGTGTTTTGTGTACAGGTTTTTGTCTTTTCGTCGTTTTTTTGTTGTTTTTTTGCCATGAAATTGTCAGTTTGTTTTCGACTTATGAGTTTGAATATCACTCTGGTATCTTTTGCATCACTTTTACCGACAAACAAATACAGCAAATCACTGCAGCAATGATATTGTATTCCACAAAGGAGTGATGACAATTTGGCTGATTGTATTCTGATGTACATAAGAAACCTCCGTGACAAGCAGCATCGACCCTGTGATTCAAAAACAAATTTTAGAAAAATAAATTTTAAGCAATCAAAAAGTTTTGTGGTGTTTGTACTTACACAACGACTTTCATGTTTTCTGCGATTCATACATATGATAATACTTTCAAATGTTTCGTATTGTAAGATCAGTTGATATGTACCAATTATGTTATCACTATTTCAATACTTTTATTTGAGGGGAAATGATGTTCTGATATGGACGAAAGTCTGGCAAGTTAAAAGCGTTGTATCTTTCAAGAGTTTCACTCGCCAAAAGGACGTTTGCATTGAAACTCTAAGTGAAATTGTGTTTGGTTTCTATTTAAGAACAGCTAAAATAAAATAAAAACAAAGTATCAATAAATGTTACTTTTACCTGTTATCACGTTTGTTTATAATGAAAGCCTAGTGTCACTTTCAGTGCAAAATACATCCAAGTGAGCGAACTATGATCCAAGATGCATCTAGTTTCGTTTTACTCCATGAAAGCAGTTGATAAATTTATTACAGTGTTCTATTTTAAACTGTCTATGTATAATGATTTGTAATATAGTATTCTTCCGTTTTATGTCCCTATTTAAAAGTCTGGTTGAAACAAATGCTTAATGACCCATGTATGTATTATATGTTTCATGATAGTGCGATAAACTATATTTTGTGGAAATATAACAGCTTTTTGTTATCTTATTTAGTTAAATACAATGAATTTCTTTTCTCTTCCTTCTTCCCGCTTGCTAGAACAATTATATTTTCTTTAGTTTATAATCACATTTTGTCTATAAGACATCAAATTCTTCTAAAATGTTCTCCATAATTTCCATATCCATGAATATCTATGAAACAGTAAATCGGTAGGAAATTATGGAGAACATTTTAAAACAATTTGATGTCTTAATAGACAAAATGTGATTATTCATATTGAATATAAATATTTAGTGCATTTTCAGCCTTATATATACATCTAAATTTGGAACAACTTTACGACAGACGTTATCTATCGGATAACCTGTGGTTATATTGGCATAAATTTGGGACGAAGTATATTCGATCATCAGGGATAATGAGGGATACTATATATATAACATAAGGATAAGATGAAATAGTATTTATCACAGTTATTTAGAAATCAATAATAAATAACATTGGTTCTATCACGAATAAAGAGGGTAAATAAAGTTCGTGTCCGTGATGTAGGACAAAGGTTTAGCAATATTTGTTTAATGAAGAAATGTTACACGAGTGTACATGAACGTATATTTCTTTCTATCACCATTTGTTTCAACGATGTCACAGCCTTGTCCTATTCAAAAGGAGTATCTACGTCTTCTGTTCACGTTTAATCCTTTGTAGGAATAGTGTCATATTGAATCTATTGAATCTATTAAACGTATAAGTATTCTAAAGTTGTGTATCCAGTTTATGATTTTTGGATTAAGATATTTCGACCCTTTGGTTTATACCTCGTAAATTAGGGTCCCCATCCAAAATACTATGACAAACTGCGTTATTTCACGTTCAGTACAAACAGTAAACCTGCGATTACTTTAAGCAGAAATTAATAAAAAGCGCGGTTTTCACGTTGATGCTAAAGTTGTCGTGAAAGAAAACGCGAGTTTACTATTTGTGTCTAATACAATTGTGTGGTTTACATATAATAAACGTGGCGTTTACATGACGTGCACATGAGTTAACGCCGCGTTAACTTTCTTGTCGTGTACATGGTGTGCTGGGTCTGGACTCAACTGCTAAGGTAACGAAAACTCGTAACAGATACACAGTAATCGTTAGCATAATGTCTTTTTAATCTCTATCTGCGTTCTTCGTTTTATCATCGTATGAGGTTAAAGGTATGGCTGATGGATCGCTGTTTTGAACATCACCACTGTATAAGAAAACAAAACACAGCATATCATTTATTAAACTGTGTCTCGATATGACTTTAGCATAACGTAAAGCAAAGTGTCTTGATTTGCTTGCTCTTAAAACCTAATAAGACCGTAAGTAACTTAGGTCCCGAAAGAATAAATTTATCAAAGACATCAACAGAAATAACACTGTAGTAAATACGGTTGTTGACATAGACTTTCCCACAAATTTTTAGATTGATTGATTGGTTGGTGTTTAACACCACTTTCAGCACTATTGTGTTATTTTGTGGCGGTCAGTTTGTTATGTTGGAGGAAGCCGGAGTGCCCGGAGAGACAAAGTTTAAAGTTTTAGAACGAGGTTTGTAACAGTTGATAGTCCACAAGTTTGCAGAACACATATTTCATAGTTGAGCATTGACTGGATGTAGATATAAAATGAATTTTCTATCATTTCTTGTATATTTCAGGAAGCCAATACGTGATGTGAAAAGTGTTCAGAAGCAGATTTCAGTTCAGTTATTGAAAATTGATCATCTAAGATCGTTTATTAGATAGAGGTGGCAGATTAAAATTTACTACAAATTACATTTCAAATCAATGTACTCGCCTAAAACAAAACATTGTTGATAGCTTTTTCAGATGGTGCAAACTATTAAAATCATTTCAGATATATCAGAAATTGATAAATGAATATTCAAGTTTTGAATTATGAAATTTTGTCATCTTTTGGTCAGTTTTTTTAGGAAAAAGTTGTAATAACAAAAACCTCACTTGATTTCAATTTCTTCTCCATTGGATCTGAAAAGGGCATATTAAAACATATAAAAAGTCCGATAAGACAAAACTTAACACTGAGGTTTAATTTTGGGGTCAGATCTTTTATATCAAGAGATTGTTTTTTTATTTGTTTGCCATTACCCAGGATGGTATTTTCGTATTATTTTAGACCAAGGGAATATTCAGTATGAAGTGCACATGTCCTAAGTCAAGAGCCTGTTGTTCAGTGGTTGCCGTTTGTTGGTGTGTTTAATAAGTGTTTCTCGTTTCTCATTTTTATATAGATTAGACCGTTGGTTATCCTGTTTAAATTGTTTTACACTAGTCTTTTCAGGGCCCTTTATAGCTTGCTGTTCGGTGTGAGCCAAGGCTCCGTGTTGAAGGCCGTACATTGACCTATAATTGTTTACTTTTTACACATTGTAATTTGGATGGATAGTTGTCTCATTGGCACTCATACCACATCTTCTTATTTATAATCATAGAAAATGCATATATTTATTTGAACGTTGATAATCTAATACCTTTATTTTCTATATATATCCTCAAATGTGAAATCTGTTTTTTTTCTGTACGTTGGCTTAAGCTTGTTCTGGTTCTCCTACATACTGAACACCACATTCTTGTGACTTAAAAAACTCGATTTGTCGTTTCATATGAAATGTAGTTTAGGCCATAAACAAAAATCTGAGTAGATTTAATAGTGGTATGATCTACTAAACGTTAAAATGTTACAAGAATATATATGTAGATATAAATCTGATTTTTTTTTTAAATAAGAACACCCGAAGTGTTTATTAAGTTTCATACGTTGCCCAATATCAACTAAACTTTTACAAGTATAAACAAAGCCTTCATTTGTTTATATACACTGATGCGATCTTTAAATGCCAAATTAAATTAAATTGTTTACCTATTTCTTTACATTCAATTGAATTCATTTGAAATATTTTGTTTGTCAATATGTTGATCGAGACCAGGATATTTCAAATAAATACATGTTTGGTGGCCTTGGGCTGTGTTCTGCTCTTTTGTCGGGTTGTTGTCTCTTTGACGTATTCCCCGTTTCCATTCTAAATTTTATTGTATAAAAATCCCAAAATATATTTAACATGAAACCAAACATAAGTGAGTAATATTTGAACATTTTCTCTATTTAATTGCTGGATGTGATTTATTGTTTGATTAATCCTAAATTTCATTTTTACTACCTATAACAAAATACAAATATTCTGACTAGTCTAAATTCTGTTGATGTTTCTAGATTGTAGTTACTTTTTAACAAATATGTAGAATAATTTGCATGAAAAAAAGTTATATGAGACCATGCGTCACTTATTTTTTCCCTGTCACTCTTCGTGGATTTACTTCATTTCATATATATCGACAACCCCCACTTTCTTTTCTAATACACTTGCCTTAACAAGTTTATCTAAATATACCTTACCTTCACAATATTAGCTAAAAACTAACCCTTCCATACTAAAAAAGTTGAAATGTAATGAAAATTGCTTGCATTTCAGAAAGAGTTATTCCGTTCCGTGTTGAATTTAATAGACAACAAATGGTTTAAATGTTTAAAATTACCTTTGTATGTCAACGTGATATATATTTAGCAATACATATCAATTAGAATACCACAAATATGTTTCCTTTAAATTACACACGAAAATTATTTCATTCATAATGCTCACATACCAGTTAACAAATAAGCTGAATACGGTTAATCTGTAGTCTGTAGTCTTCCATATTACTGTGTTAATCGGGAAAATACATATGCTCTCCGTAAATTATTTTATATCACTTGACCTAATTTCGAAATATCTTCCAATCTTTCTAGCTTTATATAAGTACTTTTAGATCTAAGCATGAGTTTTGATTAATTGTTTTTTTTTTGTCACAAGAAAATATCGTTACCCCACTCACGATTGGTCGATAACGAATTCCAGTTCAACTTCATAATATGTAACACAAATATTTTCTATTAAAACAAAATTTATTATTTTCTGTCAAATGACTTTTTTCGCAATACTGCTGTACACTAAGATGACGAAACGATGCAGTACGTTCTGGAAATACAAAAAAAGCATCACATAAACCTAAACGAATAACTGACTTTCTGATGGAAAAAATACGTAAAATTATATTCTAGTCATATGTCATTACATCGTGCCAAATATGAAACTATTTTCTCGCTGCGTTGAAGACCAATTGGTGGCCTCGGGTTTGGTTGGGTAATTCTGGCTTTGACACATTCAACGTTTCCATTCTCAATTCTTCATCGGACATGTATCAGATTGTACAGTTATTTTGTAATAGTTGTTTTTTAAAGGGTTCATATTATTCAACAAAAAAGCAAATTTGCTAGTTCTTAACAATAACTGCTCGTGACAGATCAGAAAACGCATTGTATTATTCCCAGTAGGCAATGAGTAAAATTTTAGTTATTTTACCAATTAATTATACTTTTAATTGTCACTCAATAAGAGTGTTAATGATTTGTTTATAATTGTCAACCACATAATTTTCAACAAGAGATATGACAATGGTATTGTGTTATGAATTCTTATATTCCCTCAAGCAATGAATTTTATTATTTTTAGGCCCATTTTTGTGATATAAATCTTCACGTGTTTATGTCTTATACATCCTTGGTATTCAATAGTTTAGTTTTGAGCGTTCCGGATGAAGGTTAACCCAGGTTGATTCTTCGCAATGCAATTGACTTTAAGGAGTAAAATCAAAGACTGATCAACTTGGAGTCATAATAATGTGTCAAGGTAGGGTAAATATGTCTTCCTATGGACTAGAACCTTGAAACATATAGCCTTGAAATGTCAATTATAAAGTTGGGTTTACACATATATACATACATTAATATGTTCGTCTCCTGATATTTGCCACTGGAAGTCAAACATCAATTCATCCATGTTTTTGTTTATTTTCTGAAGTGGCAATGTTTACTGAAAATCCAAGATAAGAAGACCACCAATGGCGTGCCTTATCGCAAAATTAGAGTCGTCATATCTAATATCGAATGCAGAGGCAACGGCGCGAAGTGGGAGAGGTCGAGTGGTCTCCACTGTAAAATATTTCAGTCTGTATGCAATTGCGTTTTTTGCGTACGGGTTGTTATGCCAACATAACTTATAAATGGTAGTGAAGCCTCTTACGAACTAATTATGATATACGACTAATTAAGCAACAGCTACTGTGGTCTTTTCACCACCGTCTTTGCCTCGAGTGTGGTTAATAAAATAATCGAGGTCTTGTCAAATCAAAAATCGAAACTAACAGTCAACTATTTCATGGTTAACACACAACACTAAATAATAATGCAAAAACTGACAGGCTTTGATTCAAAGAATACTTCTCGGTAAAATAATATGTCTCATTAAGAAATATTCATTCTTATTTGTGATCACAGTTGAAACATCCGACAGAACCAATGTTTCTACCGTCGCTGTATTGTCTTTTCGTATTAATAGGTCGTCTAACCGCAACAAATAAACTAAGACGTATGTCATTTACACATCAAGGGGACAGAAAACTAACTTACACTTTTGTGAATACTTCGCTTTAAGGTACTATAAATTTTTTAATAGTATGAAAATAAAATCATTTTTTCCTAAAAGAGAGGCGAAAGATACCAAAGGGAAATTTAATCTCATAATTAGAAAATTAACTGACAATCAACAGTACACAAAACACAACATAGAAAACTAAAGACTTAGTAACACGAATCCCACCATAAACTGGGTGTGGTCTTAGGTGCTCCGGAAGGGTAAGCTCCACATATGACACCTGTCGTGTTGCTTATGTTAGTACAAACCCGGTAATAAGTCTATTTCGGTAGGTTACATTCGTGGAGAAGGGGATGGGATTGTAATTACGACAATTTGAACATATCCTGTTCTGTGAAACGGATAGTAGTATTCCATAACGGCCAACCAACTCGTGACGGCGTCCGTAAATTTACGAAGGGTTGATTTTAACTTCAACACTTGGAACTCTTGGTTTAATAGCTTCCTTGTCAGCAGCAACCCTCTTTCAAGGAAATCATGATACGAAATGCAAGCCCTGGAATATCGTATAAACTGGGAGATATATACTCCGTATGCAGGCACTGCTAGAATGTTGCTATATAAAAATGAAAAGTTCAAAATTGGGAAGCTTAAATCATCTCTTTTGTCGTAAAGATTTACTTTTAAACGACCCTCATTGTCAATTTTTAGATGTAAGTTAAGATATGAGACAGACTTAACTGTATCTGTTGTATCCTTTATTTAAAGTTCGTTGTGATAGATGCGTTCAACATAGTCAACAAACGTTGAATTATTTAGTGAGAGGACATGATTTATTATGCGGAAAGTGAAGTAAAATAGTAATTCTAGCTTCTTTTTATAACATATCATATACGCTCTAAGGCCTATAAACTTTATTGAAACAACAAATTTATTTGCAAGTAGTCTAGTGAGATATAAATTCTTACTGAAAACATCTGCTGGTATTATCTAAAAACAAAAGACTTTTTTTGGTATACGTAGGCCATTATTTAATTTTCATTGGTTAGCGTTTTACCTTTGACAACTGTTAGAACTGTAAATTTCTAATAAAGCCACGCCTTACTTATTAACAAATTTAATGCAAGCATATCTTCGCCTGCAGTCATTGAATATTTTATTTCGGAAATAGAATGCTATATATATATATATATATATATAGATAATTTAGATAATTTAGCTAATCTGCAATCAATTCCATCTTCATGCCTAATATATAATGTACTGTGTTACAACTTTAGATTCTACTGACGAGGAAAGGTAACACTAGGCCACCGAAAGTTGAATTTTTAGTTCAGTCTAGGTGGCCGAGTGGTCTAGAGCGCTGGACACAGTGTAGGCGGTGTTGTCTCGATATCTCAATAGCATGTGTTCGAATCCCGGCGAGGGAAGAACAAACATTTGCTTATATATATAACATAACGATACAATTACACGATATTTATCAAAGTTATTGGGCAAGCAAATGTAATAAAATTTGTTCTATAACGAATGAAGCAGGTTTATAAAGATCGTTCGAGAGTGGCATGATAATTTCGGATTTGTGTTTTATATTGGATTGAACATAAATATAAGATGTGGTATAATTGCCAATGAGACAACTCTCCACCAGAGATCAAATGACATAAAAGTTAACAACTATAGGTCACCGCACGACCGCCAACAATGAGCAAAACCTATACCGCACAGTCAGCTATAAATGACCCCGAAATGACAAATGTAAAACAATTCGAACGAGAAAACGAAAGTCCGATCTATGTACAAAACAATGAACTAGAAACAAATATGATATACAGCAACAAACGACAACCTCTGAATTACAGGCTCCTGACTTGGGACAGACACATAAAGAATGTAGCGGGGATAAACTAGTTTGAAGGCGCCAACCCTCATCTTAACCTGGGACACTGGTGTAACAGTACAACATAGGACCAAACTATAAAAATCAGTTGGATACAAAGCAGAAATACATCTAACAAAAACACTGACATGCCGTGGCAGGATACTTATACATCCCCACAACAAAAAAGACACTAAGTTCAGATCTGAGAATACTCCCAGTTACTGACAGCTATTTCAAAGCCAATAACAACTAATAAAAAAATCATGTAACCAAGACTAAAATATCAATCAGTACACACCCAACGCCAAATGGATTTAGTGTAAAGACGTTATTAACAGTCAGAGAAAAACATGACCTTGTGCAATTCCAAGATACAGGTATCGATAGGTTGTAGATGAAATGGATGAGCATGTGTATATAAAAATAAGATTTAGTTAGATTTTAATTTACTGATCAAAATCAAAATCAATATCAATACCAATAAAAACAATATTCAAAGATCTAATCACAGTGTTGAATGGGTACCTTTTTAGAATAAGTTTATGTAAAGGATCGATAGGTTTTCCCGGATCGTATCGAAATTTCCGGGCTCGGTAAACAACATCGCCGTAAAAATAAGTATGTGCTATCCAATTGGAAATAAGTTTTCTAGTAACAACCACACTTCCAAACCAAATCTTTGTATTTATGGAAGAATTTAGTAAAGGTTTTAAATAGTTTGTGGAAACGAAATTCCTGACTTAAATAATTTACCAGTAATACATAGATTGCGTAAATTAAAATCAAAAACATAAGAGCAGACACGGGGATAGCGAACGTGTTGTGATATATAAACACCGTAAGATGGTGCCAAAGGAACATCACCGTGTAAAAAAGGAAAATTAACAAAAGAGAACGAAAAATCGTCCCTTTTGTCGTAAATTTTAGTGTAGAGTTCCCGTGTAAACTGAAATAACTAAATCTGGGAAAGGACAGTTATAACCGTTTATATTTGATTTATTTAAAGTAAGTTCCTTAAGGGTAAATTTCGGCAGTATATTTAGAAAATACTTGATTATTTAACGAAAAAATATCTTCTCGAGAACGGTAATTGTTGTTGAATTTATCAATTAAATGCAATTTAGACGGGTCTTTACTGAGTTTGTGTATGTTATTCATTTCACAAATATAAATTTTCTACGTATTTGATTTTGCCTCCCACTGTTTTGATTCGAGCGCCACTGATGAGACGCGTGTCTGGCATACCAAGCCTGGTTTCTTTGATGAGTTTATACGGTAACCATCATTTATTGGTTGACCGATACGGTTTGTGTGTGTCGCAACTAGCTAGCGACATGATTTCGCAGTCTTAGATATTTAGATACCATGATAGTCGTCTTAGTGTAAATTTACCAATTATGTCCTATATTCGATAATGGCATTTTGACTGAGTGTGGATTCGAATGGCAGATGATGAATGCATAGCAGCAGACACTTGTTAGAGTGTCACTTATAAGTCTTTTACAGACGAAACGCGCGTTTTGAGTACAAAATTACAAGCCTGTCGATTTTTTTACCATAGGATTACCTTATAGATATATAACTCTATTAGGCAAAACCATTTAGAATTTCGGGTCCTCAATGCTCTTCAACTTCCAAATATTTTTTTGACCTTTAAACTTGTTCTACCCGAGAGTCACTTAAGAGTGTTTTATAGACAAATCGCAGATGCGCGAACAAAGTAATAAGTCTGGTATTTTTGATGAGTTTTATTTTATCCTGTTTTAGCAACCAGTCACGCTCCTTTTAGAATTCATACGAAAACTTGAGTTTTTGTTGGTTATTTTGATTAGTACATCGATAATCTATTGTCACTTATCTGAACTGGTGATCATCTGATATATTGGATCACCATGAATGGTTAAGATGCGTTCATCTCTCAGGTTGTTTAATTTTGAAATATATGCAGTGATATGTCAGATTTCATTGAATGTACCATTTTTATACAGCAAAATTAAAATGTAACTAGCAACAAATGAATTAAATTTTATAACTAAGGTGGATATTATTGACGTATGATGCGAGTTGCAAGAATCATATCAAAAGAGAAGTTTTCACCTTTTTGGTTTTTCGGGGGGCGGGGGGGGGGGGGGTCGAAAAACTTGTTTATACAATGTTAAAACATTGTAAAATGTTTGCCTTATTTCGGTTTAGGATAAATACTAGTTCGTTTACATGAAGTTTGAAAGGTGACCCAATTTAGAGAGATAGTAACCAAGGGGCAATCAAATCATAAATCTTAGTTTAAGAAAAAAACGCAAAACCATGGCAAAAAAGACGACAAAAATACTAAAAACATTAACCCCTCTGCTGAAGACAAATAGTTCGTGCTCCACTAGTAACATTCGTCATCAGTCGTATTCAGTAATGTAGCAATGTTACAATGAGGTGAGCAAAAGAGGGCGGGATTGCGGTTGTGTGGTCATCAGTAACAAAAACAAATTATAACGGTCAAATAAATCATGATAACTATAAAAGTCGAATGTTGATCATTATAAATAAGATTTCGATTTATATATAGAAGATTGAAAGAATATCCAGGTCTTCTTCGTTGGTCGAAATTCTAAAGAAACAAAAAACTGATCTATAGTTGTTCAGAATTTCTTGAGGGCATATCTTTGGTTCTTGGATGAATTGTCAACACTGCAATCATTTATCAAGGACTATATAATTTATAATGTGTTGTACAAACAATAGCGATATTGTTTATGGACTTTGCTGGACAATGACATGTAAGTAGTACAAAGTCTTGGCAGCATTTGGGTTATTGGCGATAGAGGTAACATGAATATGCATAGACTTTATTTTCTATCCCGATTTGTATCAACGACTTCACAGCCTTTGGCAATTCAGAAAGTATCTATCATTTTCATTACGTTTTGTCCTTTTTCTGGCGTAATCCTCGACTGATTCCATTAGTATTTAAAAGATGTGTTTTCAGTTTATAGATTTTGTCCCCTTCGCTAGCATATTTCGTAGAAAAAGTGTTGTTTAAAATGTTACGGTCGCCAATTGTAACGTGACCAGCCGGATTATGTATGAGGAATTTACATTACATAGGTGCAATCAAATTTCAGACTTGAATTCGTTTATATTGAGATTCTGTAACACACGTGTGTAGTTAAAAGTTTTATTCGCAAAAGGTGTGTTATATGTATTTGAACTGGTTATTATAGACTGATTTTTGAAATATTTAAAGTCTTGATTTATTTTGTTCATTCAGTTATCCTGCCAAGATGTATTTACGCAAAGCACAATATTATTTCATCCTTCACCTATGACTTTCAGCCGATGTACACTCCCCGATATTACAATGTAGGACGGCATAGTTTCTATTTAAAAAACTTATTGACTTTTATTGGTTTTTCTTTTTTATTTGGCTGAAAGATGTAGTTCGAAAACGCTAGCGATTGCGTATCCTAACAAACAGAAGTCTGTATCTGCTAGATAAAATACATATGACCATTTGGATTAAGATAAACATACTTCTACATATTTTTGAATTATAACATCTCGAAATGTAACGAATATATCCTACGACGTTGCAGTATGTAAATTATAATGTGGTTCCGATTCATTTTAATAAGAAATAAGACAAACAAGGATATTAAACTTGGTATGAGTCAGATTCTACATTTTGACCTAATATTTTTTTTTATACTGCAGTTGAAAATTGCTACAATTATGTTATTGAAAATTTTAACACAAAAATAAAACTTATTTTCTATCCCTAAACTATCGCAAGACAGTGAAGAAAAGTGACGTGACCTGAAATCAATATTAAACGAAACATCTTTTGTTACTTTTTTGGTAGATAAAGAAAACAAGAAGTGTACTAGCTGCAGTATAAATGCACTTATACATGAACAACCGAGTAATCTTCATTCCGTTTTTTTTTCTACTTGTGCTTATGTACATAAAGCTACCCGAACATACAAACAGCATTCAGTCTTGAAAAGACTTAAATTCGGAACATATGTCTTTTTTAAATAAGGCACAAATAATAAATGTATAGTTTGCTGAAAGAAAATACATAAGCGCCACATCATTTACACAGGCAATTTTTTCCAACGTGTGTTTAACGTTTGTGCTCATTACGTGAAAACTACGTTATTTCCACGTGTGTATCACACTGTTTAAACGTTTATATCACCTGTATTTGACACACACAAGATTCTCACGTGATAATCACGTTTTAATCTGCTCACGTGATATTCACGTTTAAACGTAACGTTATTTTCACATGTAAATTTTTTAACGTGATATTAACGTGTAAATATTGTGTTAATTTCACACGTAAATTTTTAAACGTGATTTTAACGTGTAAATATTGTGTTAATTTCACATTTAGATTTTTTCGATTATTTTAACGTGTAAAAGTTGTGTTATTTCACGTCTATATTTTCACATGATCGTGATGTGAATTTCATATTAATATCACATGAATAACATATGTACATGTAAGTGCAAGTTATTTTTGCAATGGCTATGTTGGATTTTCATGTGTTCAGTGAATATTTAAGGTAATGCATCTGTCATATAAATTTTACCTTAGTACAACATAAAAATTCACCAATTGCAAAACATGAAGTTGTAAGTGTATTGTATGTTGTTTACTGTAAAATATAATTCCTTCACATGGGTTATTCTGAATTAACAGACTAATTAGAAATATACATTGTGCTTTGTTATGCTCTAAATGAGTCTTCCTTTATTTCCTGTTCTATTAAATTATAAAATCTTCCTTTACTTCAAGTTGACAATGGTTTTCATTAGAATCACAAGAGGTATATTCCGTAACAATTCTTTTTAAAAGAAATAAAACTCATAATTCATGTTCTGATATCTTCTTTTCACAGTCTTGTTGTTATAATGATTTACTGATGCAGACACTTATTTCCTCTTTTTATTCATAGAAGATGTATCACTCTGTCAATTTTCCCTGCAAACATAAGAAAAGTAGTAAGAACAAAGAAATTATAATAATAGCTTATTAATTTTGTCGTTGAATTCTACTGGTACTGAACATGCTCTAAATAGAAGATGCAAAACTACATCATATGAATGTTTTAGTTTATGATTATTTTATTCGAACAATTGACTTAAATAGGATCAGACACAAGTTTTACTTCTGTATACAATAGGATAATAATATTATATTAAATTGAGTATGCATAAATTTTGCACCTGTCCCAAGTCAGGAGCCTCTGGCCTTTGTTAGTCTTGTATCATTTTTAATTTTAGTTTCTTGTGTATAATTTGGAGTTTAGTATGACGTCCATTATCACTGAACTAGTATACATATTTGTTTAGGGGCCAGCTGAAGGACGCCTCCGGGTGCAGGAGTTTCCCGCTGCATTGAAGACCCATTGGTGGCCTTCGGCTGTTGTCTGCTCTATGGTCGGGTTGTTGTCTCTTTGACACATTCCCCATTTCCATTCTCGATTTTATACATACAAAATTTTTTAATTCTAACATGAGTATAAGTTAACCAATTTGAAAATAAAATGCAAGGCTCAGCTTGATATGACTGACCACAGAGGTATATAGACCAATTTGAAAATGGGGCCCAAAATCAGAAATCTTACTAAACGATTAGATTCAGCATATCAAAGAACCCCAAAAATTCAATTTTTGTTGAAATCAAACAAAGTTTACTTTTGGACCCTTTGCTTCTTAATGGGGTCCAATTTAAAAACAGGGCTCAAAATTAAAATTTTAACTTAACAGTTAGATATCTCATATAATAGAACCAATAAATTATTAAATTTTATATGTCTTCAAACGACAAAGTTTATATTTGTACCCTAGGGACCTCAATGTGGACCTATTTTAAAAAGGAGGCCAAATCTATATACAAGTAACAAGGTTTGAAAAAATAAAATAAAGACTTTGAATTAAACACAATTGAAATCGGTCAAGAAAAAAGCAGTTTATACATGTACAAAGAATAAACAAAGTGTTATTTTTGGCCCCTAATGCCTAAACTGTTAACATGGTTAAGGCCATAACCCCCAAAATCAAACCAACCTTCCTTTTGAGGTATGGAACCTTGTGGTGTCATAAAGATCCATTAACTTAAATTTGCGACTGTATAAATATATCATGTATATTATAAAAACAAGAGTGCACACCCTGAAATGTCTCGCCTTCTTTACTAACCATTGATATTATGTAGATAGTCCTAAATATAAAGCTGAACTACAACTATCACATAAGCTTAACATGATCCAAGAAAATGAGGTCAAGGTCATATAAACCAAACGAGAAATACTTGTAGTATGTATATTTGTACACCTTACAATCATTCAATACACTAAATATAGTTAACCTATTGCCAACAGTTTCTAAAAAACAGACTTAACCAAGAAAACTAAACATTGACCAATGAACCATGAAAATGAGGTCATGGTCAGATGAACCATGCCAGGCAGATATGTACAGCTTACAATCCTTCCATACAACAAATATAGTTGACCTATTGCTTATAATTAAAGAACAGACCGAAACACAAAAACTTAACACTGAACAATGAACCGTGAAAATGAGGTCAAGGTCAAATAAAACCTGCGAGACTGATATGTACATAATAAAATATTTCCACACACCAAATATAGTTGACCTATTGCATATAGTATTAGAAAAAAAGACCAAAACTCAAAAATTTAACTTTGACCACTGAACCATGAAAATGCGGTCAAGGTCAGATGACACCTGCCAGTTGGACATGTACACCTTACAATCATTCCATACACCAAATATACTAGACCTATTGCTTATAGTATCTGAGATATGGACTTGACCACCAAAACTTAACCTTGTTCACTGACCCATGAAATGGGGTCGAGGTCAAGTGAAAACTGTCTGAGGGACATGAGGACCTTGCAAGGTACGCACATACCAAATATATTTATCCTATTACTCATAATAAGAGAGAAATTAACATTACAAAAAATCTTAACATTTTTTTCAAGTAGTCACTGAACCATGAAAATGAGGTCAAGGACAATGGAAATGTGACAGACGGAAACTTCGTAACATAAGGCATCTATATACAATTTATGAAGCATCCAGGTCTTCCACCTTCTAAAATATAAAGCTTTTAAGAAGTTAGTTAACGCTGCTGCCGCCGCCACAGCTGGATCACTATCCCTATGTCGAGCTTTCAGTGACTAAAGTCGCAGGCTTTACAATAAAAACTACATTTATGGGATTTAAAGGAAGAAGTGATGAAAAAGCAAATGAGGATGAAAATTGAAGTTTTGAAGGTTGAATCCAAGATATATTACCATACCCAATGAAATAAGAAACTGCTTAGACATTTATATATTTAAATATATATGTACAATGACAAGACTCAATACAAAGTTTACAGTAACACTGAAGAATGACAAAACTCAATGCATGCCTGATACAAAGTTTACAGTAATACTGAAGAAAATTTTGTGACGGTCAGATTGACGGGACAAAAACAATAATACAAGTTCTCTTGCTCTGCTTAGATAATGAGGCTGCATGGACAAGCTAATATATATAGCCTTTATTTATATCTTTAACCTTTTAGTCATTTCAGGATATCTGCCTAAGACCATTCTTTGGTAATCTCGGATACATGTACCCGGTACATAATATTCACGAGCAGAGACAATCAAATTTGAATTGTATTACATTTGTCATTTAGTAGCCTTTTATAGCTGTCTATGCAGTATAGGTTTTACTCATTGTTGAAGGCCATACAGTGACCTATAGTTGTTAATGTCTGTATCATTTGGTCTCTTGGAGAGAGTGTCTCATTGGCAATCTTACCACATCCTATTTATTTTACATTACACTTACAATGTATATTGAAGTCTTTTGTTTTTTGTTTTAATCCAAAAGATGCCTCTACTGGTTTTGTTGTTTGTTCGGGTGCTGATTCATTGAAATATAGACGACATTTCTTTTCATTTATTTATCTCAATCGTTTGACCGTTACAGCCAAGTTAATCAAGTATAAAATAAGTATATAATACCTGCTGCTTTTACTTCTTCTCCTTATTGAAAAAGTACATTTCCTTTGTTACTTTCTTTTTTTTCCCCAATGAGCTCCTCAACAATTTTCACTGTTCATTAACTAAGAACTTGGGAACTTGCTGTATCCCTAAAAACATATCAAATTATTCAATTGATGGAAAAAATCTTTCATTTTTATAATGGTATTATTTATTACACAGTAGAAATATTACTCTTAAATATTTGTTTACATGTAGCTCAAGTTTGTAGTAATGTCATAAATGTGTAAGCTAAACATAAAATAAAAGATAGCTGTTCAAAGCTGACTGACATGATATCATCAATTAGATTTAACCCCCTGAAGTACAAATTAAGGAGAAATTACAACTGAAAATATCGTTTAACAAGAGAAGAGAATTATCCTGTCATCAAGACAAAGATTGAAGAATCCAACTAAATCCCACATCCCCACTTTTTCACCCCAATATGAAAAATCCCCTTTTTTTTAACCTCGATATCCCACAACCCAAAAGCGTGTCATTCCCCTAATGTTCACCTGTACTAATATCAGAGACAGATTTAATGCGCAGCCCCCCCCCCCTTTTGTGGGCTTAACCTTAGGCAGTCAATGCCCCCTTTTGTTGGCTTAACCTCAGGCAGTCATTTTTGTGGGCTTAACCTTAGGCAGTCAATGCCCCCTTTTGTGGGATTTACCTTAGACAATCAATGCCATCCCCCACCCCTTTATTAAAATTTATGTCATTTATGGATCCACCACTGAATATGGAAAAAGAGTTCATAAATCGGTTTGACTTGTGTCTTATCGAATTTGTGTTAAGGTTATTTAAATAAAATATATGTTTTAACTAAACTTTAGTGTAGCCGTAGGGTAAAAAAATCAGAAAAAAAACTGTATCGAACTTACCTGCACTGCATATTTTTAAGGCAGTGTCTGCGCGTACCCGCATGCGGGTACGAATAGTCAAATTGCCATTGGCCCAAGACCACAATTAATGATCCCGCTTTTCGTTGTCCACGAATATAGTTCCTTTTAATTAGAGTGTATTTTTTCTTAATTTTTTTTCTTTCCTTTCCTCACTCATTTCTTAGTTTTTTTAGGGTGGAAATAAAAGAAGAGAGGTGAAATAAACTTTTGGATGTTGTATTCTAACTGATTTTGATATGGAAAGAGTGATTAGGCCAGGTGCAAAAAGGTGATATTTACAGTTTTCGGAACATCTCTTGACTTGTCCATAGGGGTATGGATGTGTATTGGCTAAATTTGTAAGAGTCATTGGTTCAATCTTTCTGAATTTTGTATATATTTTTGGACTAGTACTATACATTACACACACAAAAGATTTGACAAAAATGCAAGGTGCAATTTTTTTAATGAAACAAAACGTTATAAAGAACTAATAGGGGAATTTAATTGTGGTCTGTGGCCTAAGAGGTGAATTCAGGAAATATTGAATTTGTACTTTGACAACTTCCCTGATTGATCTATTGGTATTAATTTGTCAAACTACATGAGAATAAATGATTTCCACTTTTATTTGATAGAAATTTTGTAAAAAAGTGACATTTCAGCCTACATGCCAAAAATTGAACTTTTTCAGTTGTTTCAATATTTTTACAAAAGTAGCATGCTTACTTTCTCTCTGACAGATTTTTCTGGTTTTCTATTTGTGTTTGTGGTATCTAATGTAGATGTTTAACTCATTTTTGAACACTGAACACAAAAAAAAGTAGATAAAATCAGAATAAGAGTGCAAAATGTGCTGCTTTAATGGTCTTAGTCTAACGGTCAGTATGAAGCAAGTGAAAAATGAGGTTCTATGCACATACAAGTTGAATTCCTTTTAGCAGATTTCACTGAATCTGTATCAAAAGCACTTATTTCTGGTTGTTTGACCTTGTCTGTTTCACAGACTACCTTTATTTTCTTTTGTTTAATAGCTAGTGGTTAAAATATTGGCCTTTTGAGGCTGAAATTTCATGCCGGTTTTAAACAGTAATGTAAATAACATTGCATCAAATCATACTGTCTACATATATAGTTGAAAGTGACAGTCTTGTTACATCCAGGCTCCATGTTTTATTATATCTAAACAAAGATTTGAGCAAAAAGAAGCATATCTCTATCTCCCATATCATTTATATGCTTTTTAATATGCAAATGTGGGGAACGACCTAAATTGACAACCTGTTTTTTTAAGCTTGACATTGCTGAAGACCATTTTATTCACATGTGTTATGCTATTTGAAACTTATATTTCCATTAAAAGTACATTTATAACATGTAAAAGGTTTTTTTATAACTTAACAACTTCAGAAAATTGTGGTAAGTGAAAAATATTACATTTCATATAAGGCCTCACTTCATTTGAAAACCTCTATTTTTTGGCACAGGCTCATATAAAATTTACTTCTGGCCATTTTTTATAAGTCTGAAACATGAAGTATGCTATCTGTTTCTTTTAATAGGTGATAACTTATACATAGAGACACTAAAAAGTGTAAGTTTTGGTATATTTTGGTTTTTAGAAGCCCAAACTTGATAGTTGAAATTGTTCTAATTCAACGCCACAATTCAGCACCCAAAGTTCAGATATAAAAAATGCCACATTTTTTATAATTGGTATCATATGGCTTTGAAACTTTGTAAACTGTTTTATAATACACTAAGCTTAAATCATGCCAAGTTTTATTAGAATTGGTCAAGTTTTAGACCCCTAATAGGCCCAAGACCACAATTAATGATCCCGCTTTTCGTTGTCCACGAATATAGTTCCTTTTAATTAGAGTGTATTTTTTCTTAATTTTTTTTCTTTCCTTTCCTCACTCATTTCTTAGTTTTTTTAGGGTGGAAATAAAAGAAGAGAGGTGAAATAAACTTTTGGATGTTGTATTCTAACTGATTTTGATATGGAAAGAGTGATTAGGCCAGGTGCAAAAAGGTGATATTTACAGTTTTCGGAACATCTCTTGACTTGTCCATAGGGGTATGGATGTGTATTGGCTAAATTTGTAAGAGTCATTGGTTCAATCTTTCTGAATTTTGTATATATTTTTGGACTAGTACTATACATTACACACACAAAAGATTTGACAAAAATGCAAGGTGCAATTTTTTTAATGAAACAAAACGTTATAAAGAACTAATAGGGGAATTTAATTGTGGTCTGTGGCCTAAGAGGTGAATTCAGGAAATATTGAATTTGTACTTTGACAACTTCCCTGATTGATCTATTGGTATTAATTTGTCAAACTACATGAGAATAAATGATTTCCACTTTTATTTGATAGAAATTTTGTAAAAAAGTGACATTTCAGCCTACATGCCAAAAATTGAACTTTTTCAGTTGTTTCAATATTTTTACAAAAGTAGCATGCTTACTTTCTCTCTGACAGATTTTTCTGGTTTTCTATTTGTGTTTGTGGTATCTAATGTAGATGTTTAACTCATTTTTGAACACTGAACACAAAAAAAAGTAGATAAAATCAGAATAAGAGTGCAAAATGTGCTGCTTTAATGGTCTTAGTCTAACGGTCAGTATGAAGCAAGTGAAAAATGAGGTTCTATGCACATACAAGTTGAATTCCTTTTAGCAGATTTCACTGAATCTGTATCAAAAGCACTTATTTCTGGTTGTTTGACCTTGTCTGTTTCACAGACTACCTTTATTTTCTTTTGTTTAATAGCTAGTGGTTAAAATATTGGCCTTTTGAGGCTGAAATTTCATGCCGGTTTTAAAAAGTAATGTAAATAACATTGCATCAAATCATACTGTCTACATATATAGTTGAAAGTGACAGTCTTGTTACATCCAGGCTCCATGTTTTATTATATCTAAACAAAGATTTGAGCAAAAAGAAGCATATCTCTATCTCCCATATCATTTATATGCTTTTTAATATGCAAATGTGGGGAACGACCTAAATTGACAACCTGTTTTTTTAAGCTTGACATTGCTGAAGACCATTTTATTCACATGTGTTATGCTATTTGAAACTTATATTTCCATTAAAAGTACATTTATAACATGTAAAAGGTTTTTTTATAACTTAACAACTTCAGAAAATTGTGGTAAGTGAAAAATATTACATTTCATATAAGGCCTCACTTCATTTGAAAACCTCTATTTTTTGGCACAGGCTCATATAAAATTTACTTCTGGCCATTTTTTATAAGTCTGAAACATGAAGTATGCTATCTGTTTCTTTTAATAGGTGATAACTTATACATAGAGACACTAAAAAGTGTAAGTTTTGGTATATTTTGGTTTTTAGAAGCCCAAACTTGATAGTTGAAATTGTTCTAATTCAACGCCACAATTCAGCACCCAAAGTTCAGATATAAAAAATGCCACATTTTTTTATAATTGGTATCATATGGCTTTGAAACTTTGTAAACTGTTTTATAATACACTAAGCTTAAATCATGCCAAGTTTTATTAGAATTGGTCAAGTTTTAGACCCCTAATAGGCCCAAGACCACAATTAATGATCCCGCTTTTCGTTGTCCACGAATATAGTTCCTTTTAATTAGAGTGTATTTTTTCTTAATTTTTTTTCTTTCCTTTCCTCACTCATTTCTTAGTTTTTTTAGGGTGGAAATAAAAGAAGAGAGGTGAAATAAACTTTTGGATGTTGTATTCTAACTGATTTTGATATGGAAAGAGTGATTAGGCCAGGTGCAAAAAGGTGATATTTACAGTTTTCGGAACATCTCTTGACTTGTCCATAGGGGTATGGATGTGTATTGGCTAAATTTGTAAGAGTCATTGGTTCAATCTTTCTGAATTTTGTATATATTTTTGGACTAGTACTATACATTACACACACAAAAGATTTGACAAAAATGCAAGGTGCAATTTTTTTAATGAAACAAAACGTTATAAAGAACTAATAGGGGAATTTAATTGTGGTCTGTGGCCTAAGAGGTGAATTCAGGAAATATTGAATTTGTACTTTGACAACTTCCCTGATTGATCTATTGGTATTAATTTGTCAAACTACATGAGAATAAATGATTTCCACTTTTATTTGATAGAAATTTTGTAAAAAAGTGACATTTCAGCCTACATGCCAAAAATTGAACTTTTTCAGTTGTTTCAATATTTTTACAAAAGTAGCATGCTTACTTTCTCTCTGACAGATTCTTCTGGTTTTCTATTTGTGTTTGTGGTATCTAATGTAGATGTTTAACTCATTTTTGAACACTGAACACAAAAAAAAGTAGATAAAATCAGAATAAGAGTGCAAAATGTGCTGCTTTAATGGTCTTAGTCTAACGGTCAGTATGAAGCAAGTGAAAAATGAGGTTCTATGCACATACAAGTTGAATTCCTTTTAGCAGATTTCACTGAATCTGTATCAAAAGCACTTATTTCTGGTTGTTTGACCTTGTCTGTTTCACAGACTACCTTTATTTTCTTTTGTTTAATAGCTAGTGGTTAAAATATTGGCCTTTTGAGGCTGAAATTTCATGCCGGTTTTAAAAAGTAATGTAAATAACATTGCATCAAATCATACTGTCTACATATATAGTTGAAAGTGACAGTCTTGTTACATCCAGGCTCCATGTTTTATCATATCTAAACAAAGATTTGAGCAAAAAGAAGCATATCTCTATCTCCCATATCATTTATATGCTTTTTAATATGCAAATGTGGGGAACGACCTAAATTGACAACCTGTTTTTTTAAGCTTGACATTGCTGAAGACCATTTTATTCACATGTGTTATGCTATTTGAAACTTATATTTCCATTAAAAGTACATTTATAACATGTAAAAGGTTTTTTTATAACTTAACAACTTCAGAAAATTGTGGTAAGTGAAAAATATTACATTTCATATAAGGCCTCACTTCATTTGAAAACCTCTATTTTTTGGCACAGGCTCATATAAAATTTACTTCTGGCCATTTTTTATAAGTCTGAAACATGAAGTATGCTATCTGTTTCTTTTAATAGGTGATAACTTATACATAGAGACACTAAAAAGTGTAAGTTTTGGTATATTTTGGTTTTTAGAAGCCCAAACTTGATAGTTGAAATTGTTCTAATTCAACGCCACAATTCAGCACCCAAAGTTCAGATATAAAAAATGCCACATTTTTTATAATTGGTATCATATGGCTTTGAAACTTTGTAAACTGTTTTATAATACACTAAGCTTAAATCATGCCAAGTTTTATTAGAATTGGTCAAGTTTTAGACCCCTAATAGGCCCAAGACCACAATTAATGATCCCGCTTTTCGTTGTCCACGAATATAGTTCCTTTTAATTAGAGTGTATTTTTTCTTAATTTTTTTTCTTTCCTTTCCTCACTCATTTCTTAGTTTTTTTAGGGTGGAAATAAAAGAAGAGAGGTGAAATAAACTTTTGGATGTTGTATTCTAACTGATTTTGATATGGAAAGAGTGATTAGGCCAGGTGCAAAAAGGTGATATTTACAGTTTTCGGAACATCTCTTGACTTGTCCATAGGGGTATGGATGTGTATTGGCTAAATTTGTAAGAGTCATTGGTTCAATCTTTCTGAATTTTGTATATATTTTTGGACTAGTACTATACATTACACACACAAAAGATTTGACAAAAATGCAAGGTGCAATTTTTTTAATGAAACAAAACGTTATAAAGAACTAATAGGGGAATTTAATTGTGGTCTGTGGCCTAAGAGGTGAATTCAGGAAATATTGAATTTGTACTTTGACAACTTCCCTGATTGATCTATTGGTATTAATTTGTCAAACTACATGAGAATAAATGATTTCCACTTTTATTTGATAGAAATTTTGTAAAAAAGTGACATTTCAGCCTACATGCCAAAAATTGAACTTTTTCAGTTGTTTCAATATTTTTACAAAAGTAGCATGCTTACTTTCTCTCTGACAGATTTTTCTGGTTTTCTATTTGTGTTTGTGGTATCTAATGTAGATGTTTAACTCATTTTTGAACACTGAACACAAAAAAAAGTAGATAAAATCAGAATAAGAGTGCAAAATGTGCTGCTTTAATGGTCTTAGTCTAACGGTCAGTATGAAGCAAGTGAAAAATGAGGTTCTATGCACATACAAGTTGAATTCCTTTTAGCAGATTTCACTGAATCTGTATCAAAAGCACTTATTTCTGGTTGTTTGACCTTGTCTGTTTCACAGACTACCTTTATTTTCTTTTGTTTAATAGCTAGTGGTTAAAATATTGGCCTTTTGAGGCTGAAATTTCATGCCGGTTTTAAAAAGTAATGTAAATAACATTGCATCAAATCATACTGTCTACATATATAGTTGAAAGTGACAGTCTTGTTACATCCAGGCTCCATGTTTTATCATATCTAAACAAAGATTTGAGCAAAAAGAAGCATATCTCTATCTCCCATATCATTTATATGCTTTTTAATATGCAAATGTGGGGAACGACCTAAATTGACAACCTGTTTTTTTAAGCTTGATATTGCTGAAGACCATTTTATTCACATGTGTTATGCTATTTGAAACTTATATTTCCATTAAAAGTACATTTATAACATGTAAAAGGTTTTTTTATAACTTAACAACTTCAGAAAATTGTGGTAAGTGAAAAATATTACATTTCATATAAGGCCTCACTTCATTTGAAAACCTCTATTTTTTGGCACAGGCTCATATAAAATTTACTTCTGGCCATTTTTTATAAGTCTGAAACATGAAGTATGTTATCTGTTTCTTTTAATAGGTGATAACTTATACATAGAGACACTAAAAAGTGTAAGTTTTGGTATATTTTGGTTTTTAGAAGCCCAAACTTGATAGTTGAAATTGTTCTAATTCAACGCCACAATTCAGCACCCAAAGTTCAGATATAAAAAATGCCACATTTTTTATAATTGGTATCATATGGCTTTGAAACTTTGTAAACTGTTTTATAATACACTAAGCTTAAATCATGCCAAGTTTTATTAGAATTGGTCAAGTTTTAGACCCCTAATAGGCCCAAGACCACAATTAATGATCCCGCTTTTCGTTGTCCACGAATATAGTTCCTTTTAATTAGAGTGTATTTTTTCTTAATTTTTTTTCTTTCCTTTCCTCACTCATTTCTTAGTTTTTTTAGGGTGGAAATAAAAGAAGAGAGGTGAAATAAACTTTTGGATGTTGTATTCTAACTGATTTTGATATGGAAAGAGTGATTAGGCCAGGTGCAAAAAGGTGATATTTACAGTTTTCGGAACATCTCTTGACTTGTCCATAGGGGTATGGATGTGTATTGGCTAAATTTGTAAGAGTCATTGGTTCAATCTTTCTGAATTTTGTATATATTTTTGGACTAGTACTATACATTACACACACAAAAGATTTGACAAAAATGCAAGGTGCAATTTTTTTAATGAAACAAAACGTTATAAAGAACTAATAGGGGAATTTAATTGTGGTCTGTGGCCTAAGAGGTGAATTCAGGAAATATTGAATTTGTACTTTGACAACTTCCCTGATTGATCTATTGGTATTAATTTGTCAAACTACATGAGAATAAATGATTTCCACTTTTATTTGATAGAAATTTTGTAAAAAAGTGACATTTCAGCCTACATGCCAAAAATTGAACTTTTTCAGTTGTTTCAATATTTTTACAAAAGTAGCATGCTTACTTTCTCTCTGACAGATTTTTCTGGTTTTCTATTTGTGTTTGTGGTATCTAATGTAGATGTTTAACTCATTTTTGAACACTGAACACAAAAAAAAGTAGATAAAATCAGAATAAGAGTGCAAAATGTGCTGCTTTAATGGTCTTAGTCTAACGGTCAGTATGAAGCAAGTGAAAAATGAGGTTCTATGCACATACAAGTTGAATTCCTTTTAGCAGATTTCACTGAATCTGTATCAAAAGCACTTATTTCTGGTTGTTTGACCTTGTCTGTTTCACAGACTACCTTTATTTTCTTTTGTTTAATAGCTAGTGGTTAAAATATTGGCCTTTTGAGGCTGAAATTTCATGCCGGTTTTAAAAAGTAATGTAAATAACATTGCATCAAATCATACTGTCTACATATATAGTTGAAAGTGACAGTCTTGTTACATCCAGGCTCCATGTTTTATCATATCTAAACAAAGATTTGAGCAAAAAGAAGCATATCTCTATCTCCCATATCATTTATATGCTTTTTAATATGCAAATGTGGGGAACGACCTAAATTGACAACCTGTTTTTTTAAGCTTGACATTGCTGAAGACCATTTTATTCACATGTGTTATGCTATTTGAAACTTATATTTCCATTAAAAGTACATTTATAACATGTAAAAGGTTTTTTTATAACTTAACAACTTCAGAAAATTGTGGTAAGTGAAAAATATTACATTTCATATAAGGCCTCACTTCATTTGAAAACCTCTATTTTTTGGCACAGGCTCATATAAAATTTACTTCTGGCCATTTTTTATAAGTCTGAAACATGAAGTATGCTATCTGTTTCTTTTAATAGGTGATAACTTATACATAGAGACACTAAAAAGTGTAAGTTTTGGTATATTTTGGTTTTTAGAAGCCCAAACTTGATAGTTGAAATTGTTCTAATTCAACGCCACAATTCAGCACCCAAAGTTCAGATATAAAAAATGCCACATTTTTTATAATTGGTATCATATGGCTTTGAAACTTTGTAAACTGTTTTATAATACACTAAGCTTAAATCATGCCAAGTTTTATTAGAATTGGTCAAGTTTTAGACCCCTAATAGGCCCAAGACCACAATTAATGATCCCGCTTTTCGTTGTCCACGAATATAGTTCCTTTTAATTAGAGTGTATTTTTTCTTAATTTTTTTTCTTTCCTTTCCTCACTCATTTCTTAGTTTTTTTAGGGTGGAAATAAAAGAAGAGAGGTGAAATAAACTTTTGGATGTTGTATTCTAACTGATTTTGATATGGAAAGAGTGATTAGGCCAGGTGCAAAAAGGTGATATTTACAGTTTTCGGAACATCTCTTGACTTGTCCATAGGGGTATGGATGTGTATTGGCTAAATTTGTAAGAGTCATTGGTTCAATCTTTCTGAATTTTGTATATATTTTTGGACTAGTACTATACATTACACACACAAAAGATTTGACAAAAATGCAAGGTGCAATTTTTTTAATGAAACAAAACGTTATAAAGAACTAATAGGGGAATTTAATTGTGGTCTGTGGCCTAAGAGGTGAATTCAGGAAATATTGAATTTGTACTTTGACAACTTCCCTGATTGATCTATTGGTATTAATTTGTCAAACTACATGAGAATAAATGATTTCCACTTTTATTTGATAGAAATTTTGTAAAAAAGTGACATTTCAGCCTACATGCCAAAAATTGAACTTTTTCAGTTGTTTCAATATTTTTACAAAAGTAGCATGCTTACTTTCTCTCTGACAGATTTTTCTGGTTTTCTATTTGTGTTTGTGGTATCTAATGTAGATGTTTAACTCATTTTTGAACACTGAACACAAAAAAAAGTAGATAAAATCAGAATAAGAGTGCAAAATGTGCTGCTTTAATGGTCTTAGTCTAACGGTCAGTATGAAGCAAGTGAAAAATGAGGTTCTATGCACATACAAGTTGAATTCCTTTTAGCAGATTTCACTGAATCTGTATCAAAAGCACTTATTTCTGGTTGTTTGACCTTGTCTGTTTCACAGACTACCTTTATTTTCTTTTGTTTAATAGCTAGTGGTTAAAATATTGGCCTTTTGAGGCTGAAATTTCATGCCGGTTTTAAAAAGTAATGTAAATAACATTGCATCAAATCATACTGTCTACATATATAGTTGAAAGTGACAGTCTTGTTACATCCAGGCTCCATGTTTTATCATATCTAAACAAAGATTTGAGCAAAAAGAAGCATATCTCTATCTCCCATATCATTTATATGCTTTTTAATATGCAAATGTGGGGAACGACCTAAATTGACAACCTGTTTTTTTAAGCTTGACATTGCTGAAGACCATTTTATTCACATGTGTTATGCTATTTGAAACTTATATTTCCATTAAAAGTACATTTATAACATGTAAAAGGTTTTTTTATAACTTAACAACTTCAGAAAATTGTGGTAAGTGAAAAATATTACATTTCATATAAGGCCTCACTTCATTTGAAAACCTCTATTTTTTGGCACAGGCTCATATAAAATTTACTTCTGGCCATTTTTTATAAGTCTGAAACATGAAGTATGCTATCTGTTTCTTTTAATAGGTGATAACTTATACATAGAGACACTAAAAAGTGTAAGTTTTGGTATATTTTGGTTTTTAGAAGCCCAAACTTGATAGTTGAAATTGTTCTAATTCAACGCCACAATTCAGCACCCAAAGTTCAGATATAAAAAATGCCACATTTTTTATAATTGGTATCATATGGCTTTGAAACTTTGTAAACTGTTTTATAATACACTAAGCTTAAATCATGCCAAGTTTTATTAGAATTGGTCAAGTTTTAGACCCCTAATAGGCCCAAGACCACAATTAATGATCCCGCTTTTCGTTGTCCACGAATATAGTTCCTTTTAATTAGAGTGTATTTTTTCTTAATTTTTTTTCTTTCCTTTCCTCACTCATTTCTTAGTTTTTTTAGGGTGGAAATAAAAGAAGAGAGGTGAAATAAACTTTTGGATGTTGTATTCTAACTGATTTTGATATGGAAAGAGTGATTAGGCCAGGTGCAAAAAGGTGATATTTACAGTTTTCGGAACATCTCTTGACTTGTCCATAGGGGTATGGATGTGTATTGGCTAAATTTGTAAGAGTCATTGGTTCAATCTTTCTGAATTTTGTATATATTTTTGGACTAGTACTATACATTACACACACAAAAGATTTGACAAAAATGCAAGGTGCAATTTTTTTAATGAAACAAAACGTTATAAAGAACTAATAGGGGAATTTAATTGTGGTCTGTGGCCTAAGAGGTGAATTCAGGAAATATTGAATTTGTACTTTGACAACTTCCCTGATTGATCTATTGGTATTAATTTGTCAAACTACATGAGAATAAATGATTTCCACTTTTATTTGATAGAAATTTTGTAAAAAAGTGACATTTCAGCCTACATGCCAAAAATTGAACTTTTTCAGTTGTTTCAATATTTTTACAAAAGTAGCATGCTTACTTTCTCTCTGACAGATTTTTCTGGTTTTCTATTTGTGTTTGTGGTATCTAATGTAGATGTTTAACTCATTTTTGAACACTGAACACAAAAAAAAGTAGATAAAATCAGAATAAGAGTGCAAAATGTGCTGCTTTAATGGTCTTAGTCTAACGGTCAGTATGAAGCAAGTGAAAAATGAGGTTCTATGCACATACAAGTTGAATTCCTTTTAGCAGATTTCACTGAATCTGTATCAAAAGCACTTATTTCTGGTTGTTTGACCTTGTCTGTTTCACAGACTACCTTTATTTTCTTTTGTTTAATAGCTAGTGGTTAAAATATTGGCCTTTTGAGGCTGAAATTTCATGCCGGTTTTAAAAAGTAATGTAAATAACATTGCATCAAATCATACTGTCTACATATATAGTTGAAAGTGACAGTCTTGTTACATCCAGGCTCCATGTTTTATCATATCTAAACAAAGATTTGAGCAAAAAGAAGCATATCTCTATCTCCCATATCATTTATATGCTTTTTAATATGCAAATGTGGGGAACGACCTAAATTGACAACCTGTTTTTTTAAGCTTGACATTGCTGAAGACCATTTTATTCACATGTGTTATGCTATTTGAAACTTATATTTCCATTAAAAGTACATTTATAACATGTAAAAGGTTTTTTTATAACTTAAC
Organism: Mytilus californianus; assembly: GCF_021869535.1. Taxonomy (NCBI): domain Eukaryota; kingdom Metazoa; phylum Mollusca; class Bivalvia; order Mytilida; family Mytilidae; genus Mytilus; species Mytilus californianus. Next base: position 47,809,964 of record NW_026262679.1, on the reverse strand, counting down.
AACTTCAGAAAATTGTGGTAAGTGAAAAATATTACATTTCATATAAGGCCTCACTTCATTTGAAAACCTCTATTTTTTGGCACAGGCTCATATAAAATTTACTTCTGGCCATTTTTTATAAGTCTGAAACATGAAGTATGCTATCTGTTTCTTTTAATAGGTGATAACTTATACATAGAGACACTAAAAAGTGTAAGTTTTGGTATATTTTGGTTTTTAGAAGCCCAAACTTGATAGTTGAAATTGTTCTAATTCAACGCCACAATTCAGCACCCAAAGTTCAGATATAAAAAATGCCACATTTTTTATAATTGGTATCATATGGCTTTGAAACTTTGTAAACTGTTTTATAATACACTAAGCTTAAATCATGCCAAGTTTTATTAGAATTGGTCAAGTTTTAGACCCCTAATAGGCCCAAGACCACAATTAATGATCCCGCTTTTCGTTGTCCACGAATATAGTTCCTTTTAATTAGAGTGTATTTTTTCTTAATTTTTTTTCTTTCCTTTCCTCACTCATTTCTTAGTTTTTTTAGGGTGGAAATAAAAGAAGAGAGGTGAAATAAACTTTTGGATGTTGTATTCTAACTGATTTTGATATGGAAAGAGTGATTAGGCCAGGTGCAAAAAGGTGATATTTACAGTTTTCGGAACATCTCTTGACTTGTCCATAGGGGTATGGATGTGTATTGGCTAAATTTGTAAGAGTCATTGGTTCAATCTTTCTGAATTTTGTATATATTTTTGGACTAGTACTATACATTACACACACAAAAGATTTGACAAAAATGCAAGGTGCAATTTTTTTAATGAAACAAAACGTTATAAAGAACTAATAGGGGAATTTAATTGTGGTCTGTGGCCTAAGAGGTGAATTCAGGAAATATTGAATTTGTACTTTGACAACTTCCCTGATTGATCTATTGGTATTAATTTGTCAAACTACATGAGAATAAATGATTTCCACTTTTATTTGATAGAAATTTTGTAAAAAAGTGACATTTCAGCCTACATGCCAAAAATTGAACTTTTTCAGTTGTTTCAATATTTTTACAAAAGTAGCATGCTTACTTTCTCTCTGACAGATTTTTCTGGTTTTCTATTTGTGTTTGTGGTATCTAATGTAGATGTTTAACTCATTTTTGAACACTGAACACAAAAAAAAGTAGATAAAATCAGAATAAGAGTGCAAAATGTGCTGCTTTAATGGTCTTAGTCTAACGGTCAGTATGAAGCAAGTGAAAAATGAGGTTCTATGCACATACAAGTTGAATTCCTTTTAGCAGATTTCACTGAATCTGTATCAAAAGCACTTATTTCTGGTTGTTTGACCTTGTCTGTTTCACAGACTACCTTTATTTTCTTTTGTTTAATAGCTAGTGGTTAAAATATTGGCCTTTTGAGGCTGAAATTTCATGCCGGTTTTAAAAAGTAATGTAAATAACATTGCATCAAATCATACTGTCTACATATATAGTTGAAAGTGACAGTCTTGTTACATCCAGGCTCCATGTTTTATCATATCTAAACAAAGATTTGAGCAAAAAGAAGCATATCTCTATCTCCCATATCATTTATATGCTTTTTAATATGCAAATGTGGGGAACGACCTAAATTGACAACCTGTTTTTTTAAGCTTGACATTGCTGAAGACCATTTTATTCACATGTGTTATGCTATTTGAAACTTATATTTCCATTAAAAGTACATTTATAACATGTAAAAGGTTTTTTTATAACTTAACAACTTCAGAAAATTGTGGTAAGTGAAAAATATTACATTTCATATAAGGCCTCACTTCATTTGAAAACCTCTATTTTTTGGCACAGGCTCATATAAAATTTACTTCTGGCCATTTTTTATAAGTCTGAAACATGAAGTATGCTATCTGTTTCTTTTAATAGGTGATAACTTATACATAGAGACACTAAAAAGTGTAAGTTTTGGTATATTTTGGTTTTTAGAAGCCCAAACTTGATAGTTGAAATTGTTCTAATTCAACGCCACAATTCAGCACCCAAAGTTCAGATATAAAAAATGCCACATTTTTTATAATTGGTATCATATGGCTTTGAAACTTTGTAAACTGTTTTATAATACACTAAGCTTAAATCATGCCAAGTTTTATTAGAATTGGTCAAGTTTTAGACCCCTAATAGGCCCAAGACCACAATTAATGATCCCGCTTTTCGTTGTCCACGAATATAGTTCCTTTTAATTAGAGTGTATTTTTTCTTAATTTTTTTTCTTTCCTTTCCTCACTCATTTCTTAGTTTTTTTAGGGTGGAAATAAAAGAAGAGAGGTGAAATAAACTTTTGGATGTTGTATTCTAACTGATTTTGATATGGAAAGAGTGATTAGGCCAGGTGCAAAAAGGTGATATTTACAGTTTTCGGAACATCTCTTGACTTGTCCATAGGGGTATGGATGTGTATTGGCTAAATTTGTAAGAGTCATTGGTTCAATCTTTCTGAATTTTGTATATATTTTTGGACTAGTACTATACATTACACACACAAAAGATTTGACAAAAATGCAAGGTGCAATTTTTTTAATGAAACAAAACGTTATAAAGAACTAATAGGGGAATTTAATTGTGGTCTGTGGCCTAAGAGGTGAATTCAGGAAATATTGAATTTGTACTTTGACAACTTCCCTGATTGATCTATTGGTATTAATTTGTCAAACTACATGAGAATAAATGATTTCCACTTTTATTTGATAGAAATTTTGTAAAAAAGTGACATTTCAGCCTACATGCCAAAAATTGAACTTTTTCAGTTGTTTCAATATTTTTACAAAAGTAGCATGCTTACTTTCTCTCTGACAGATTTTTCTGGTTTTCTATTTGTGTTTGTGGTATCTAATGTAGATGTTTAACTCATTTTTGAACACTGAACACAAAAAAAAGTAGATAAAATCAGAATAAGAGTGCAAAATGTGCTGCTTTAATGGTCTTAGTCTAACGGTCAGTATGAAGCAAGTGAAAAATGAGGTTCTATGCACATACAAGTTGAATTCCTTTTAGCAGATTTCACTGAATCTGTATCAAAAGCACTTATTTCTGGTTGTTTGACCTTGTCTGTTTCACAGACTACCTTTATTTTCTTTTGTTTAATAGCTAGTGGTTAAAATATTGGCCTTTTGAGGCTGAAATTTCATGCCGGTTTTAAAAAGTAATGTAAATAACATTGCATCAAATCATACTGTCTACATATATAGTTGAAAGTGACAGTCTTGTTACATCCAGGCTCCATGTTTTATCATATCTAAACAAAGATTTGAGCAAAAAGAAGCATATCTCTATCTCCCATATCATTTATATGCTTTTTAATATGCAAATGTGGGGAACGACCTAAATTGACAACCTGTTTTTTTAAGCTTGACATTGCTGAAGACCATTTTATTCACATGTGTTATGCTATTTGAAACTTATATTTCCATTAAAAGTACATTTATAACATGTAAAAGGTTTTTTTATAACTTAACAACTTCAGAAAATTGTGGTAAGTGAAAAATATTACATTTCATATAAGGCCTCACTTCATTTGAAAACCTCTATTTTTTGGCACAGGCTCATATAAAATTTACTTCTGGCCATTTTTTATAAGTCTGAAACATGAAGTATGCTATCTGTTTCTTTTAATAGGTGATAACTTATACATAGAGACACTAAAAAGTGTAAGTTTTGGTATATTTTGGTTTTTAGAAGCCCAAACTTGATAGTTGAAATTGTTCTAATTCAACGCCACAATTCAGCACCCAAAGTTCAGATATAAAAAATGCCACATTTTTTATAATTGGTATCATATGGCTTTGAAACTTTGTAAACTGTTTTATAATACACTAAGCTTAAATCATGCCAAGTTTTATTAGAATTGGTCAAGTTTTAGACCCCTAATAGGCCCAAGACCACAATTAATGATCCCGCTTTTCGTTGTCCACGAATATAGTTCCTTTTAATTAGAGTGTATTTTTTCTTAATTTTTTTTCTTTCCTTTCCTCACTCATTTCTTAGTTTTTTTAGGGTGGAAATAAAAGAAGAGAGGTGAAATAAACTTTTGGATGTTGTATTCTAACTGATTTTGATATGGAAAGAGTGATTAGGCCAGGTGCAAAAAGGTGATATTTACAGTTTTCGGAACATCTCTTGACTTGTCCATAGGGGTATGGATGTGTATTGGCTAAATTTGTAAGAGTCATTGGTTCAATCTTTCTGAATTTTGTATATATTTTTGGACTAGTACTATACATTACACACACAAAAGATTTGACAAAAATGCAAGGTGCAATTTTTTTAATGAAACAAAACGTTATAAAGAACTAATAGGGGAATTTAATTGTGGTCTGTGGCCTAAGAGGTGAATTCAGGAAATATTGAATTTGTACTTTGACAACTTCCCTGATTGATCTATTGGTATTAATTTGTCAAACTACATGAGAATAAATGATTTCCACTTTTATTTGATAGAAATTTTGTAAAAAAGTGACATTTCAGCCTACATGCCAAAAATTGAACTTTTTCAGTTGTTTCAATATTTTTACAAAAGTAGCATGCTTACTTTCTCTCTGACAGATTTTTCTGGTTTTCTATTTGTGTTTGTGGTATCTAATGTAGATGTTTAACTCATTTTTGAACACTGAACACAAAAAAAAGTAGATAAAATCAGAATAAGAGTGCAAAATGTGCTGCTTTAATGGTCTTAGTCTAACGGTCAGTATGAAGCAAGTGAAAAATGAGGTTCTATGCACATACAAGTTGAATTCCTTTTAGCAGATTTCACTGAATCTGTATCAAAAGCACTTATTTCTGGTTGTTTGACCTTGTCTGTTTCACAGACTACCTTTATTTTCTTTTGTTTAATAGCTAGTGGTTAAAATATTGGCCTTTTGAGGCTGAAATTTCATGCCGGTTTTAAAAAGTAATGTAAATAACATTGCATCAAATCATACTGTCTACATATATAGTTGAAAGTGACAGTCTTGTTACATCCAGGCTCCATGTTTTATCATATCTAAACAAAGATTTGAGCAAAAAGAAGCATATCTCTATCTCCCATATCATTTATATGCTTTTTAATATGCAAATGTGGGGAACGACCTAAATTGACAACCTGTTTTTTTAAGCTTGACATTGCTGAAGACCATTTTATTCACATGTGTTATGCTATTTGAAACTTATATTTCCATTAAAAGTACATTTATAACATGTAAAAGGTTTTTTTATAACTTAACAACTTCAGAAAATTGTGGTAAGTGAAAAATATTACATTTCATATAAGGCCTCACTTCATTTGAAAACCTCTATTTTTTGGCACAGGCTCATATAAAATTTACTTCTGGCCATTTTTTATAAGTCTGAAACATGAAGTATGCTATCTGTTTCTTTTAATAGGTGATAACTTATACATAGAGACACTAAAAAGTGTAAGTTTTGGTATATTTTGGTTTTTAGAAGCCCAAACTTGATAGTTGAAATTGTTCTAATTCAACGCCACAATTCAGCACCCAAAGTTCAGATATAAAAAATGCCACATTTTTTATAATTGGTATCATATGGCTTTGAAACTTTGTAAACTGTTTTATAATACACTAAGCTTAAATCATGCCAAGTTTTATTAGAATTGGTCAAGTTTTAGACCCCTAATAGGCCCAAGACCACAATTAATGATCCCGCTTTTCGTTGTCCACGAATATAGTTCCTTTTAATTAGAGTGTATTTTTTCTTAATTTTTTTTCTTTCCTTTCCTCACTCATTTCTTAGTTTTTTTAGGGTGGAAATAAAAGAAGAGAGGTGAAATAAACTTTTGGATGTTGTATTCTAACTGATTTTGATATGGAAAGAGTGATTAGGCCAGGTGCAAAAAGGTGATATTTACAGTTTTCGGAACATCTCTTGACTTGTCCATAGGGGTATGGATGTGTATTGGCTAAATTTGTAAGAGTCATTGGTTCAATCTTTCTGAATTTTGTATATATTTTTGGACTAGTACTATACATTACACACACAAAAGATTTGACAAAAATGCAAGGTGCAATTTTTTTAATGAAACAAAACGTTATAAAGAACTAATAGGGGAATTTAATTGTGGTCTGTGGCCTAAGAGGTGAATTCAGGAAATATTGAATTTGTACTTTGACAACTTCCCTGATTGATCTATTGGTATTAATTTGTCAAACTACATGAGAATAAATGATTTCCACTTTTATTTGATAGAAATTTTGTAAAAAAGTGACATTTCAGCCTACATGCCAAAAATTGAACTTTTTCAGTTGTTTCAATATTTTTACAAAAGTAGCATGCTTACTTTCTCTCTGACAGATTTTTCTGGTTTTCTATTTGTGTTTGTGGTATCTAATGTAGATGTTTAACTCATTTTTGAACACTGAACACAAAAAAAAGTAGATAAAATCAGAATAAGAGTGCAAAATGTGCTGCTTTAATGGTCTTAGTCTAACGGTCAGTATGAAGCAAGTGAAAAATGAGGTTCTATGCACATACAAGTTGAATTCCTTTTAGCAGATTTCACTGAATCTGTATCAAAAGCACTTATTTCTGGTTGTTTGACCTTGTCTGTTTCACAGACTACCTTTATTTTCTTTTGTTTAATAGCTAGTGGTTAAAATATTGGCCTTTTGAGGCTGAAATTTCATGCCGGTTTTAAACAGTAATGTAAATAACATTGCATCAAATCATACTGTCTACATATATAGTTGAAAGTGACAGTCTTGTTACATCCAGGCTCCATGTTTTATCATATCTAAACAAAGATTTGAGCAAAAAGAAGCATATCTCTATCTCCCATATCATTTATATGCTTTTTAATATGCAAATGTGGGGAACGACCTAAATTGACAACCTGTTTTTTTAAGCTTGACATTGCTGAAGACCATTTTATTCACATGTGTTATGCTATTTGAAACTTATATTTCCATTAAAAGTACATTTATAACATGTAAAAGGTTTTTTTATAACTTAACAACTTCAGAAAATTGTGGTAAGTGAAAAATATTACATTTCATATAAGGCCTCACTTCATTTGAAAACCTCTATTTTTTGGCACAGGCTCATATAAAATTTACTTCTGGCCATTTTTTATAAGTCTGAAACATGAAGTATGCTATCTGTTTCTTTTAATAGGTGATAACTTATACATAGAGACACTAAAAAGTGTAAGTTTTGGTATATTTTGGTTTTTAGAAGCCCAAACTTGATAGTTGAAATTGTTCTAATTCAACGCCACAATTCAGCACCCAAAGTTCAGATATAAAAAATGCCACATTTTTTATAATTGGTATCATATGGCTTTGAAACTTTGTAAACTGTTTTATAATACACTAAGCTTAAATCATGCCAAGTTTTATTAGAATTGGTCAAGTTTTAGACCCCTAATAGGCCCAAGACCACAATTAATGATCCCGCTTTTCGTTGTCCACGAATATAGTTCCTTTTAATTAGAGTGTATTTTTTCTTAATTTTTTTTCTTTCCTTTCCTCACTCATTTCTTAGTTTTTTTAGGGTGGAAATAAAAGAAGAGAGGTGAAATAAACTTTTGGATGTTGTATTCTAACTGATTTTGATATGGAAAGAGTGATTAGGCCAGGTGCAAAAAGGTGATATTTACAGTTTTCGGAACATCTCTTGACTTGTCCATAGGGGTATGGATGTGTATTGGCTAAATTTGTAAGAGTCATTGGTTCAATCTTTCTGAATTTTGTATATATTTTTGGACTAGTACTATACATTACACACACAAAAGATTTGACAAAAATGCAAGGTGCAATTTTTTTAATGAAACAAAACGTTATAAAGAACTAATAGGGGAATTTAATTGTGGTCTGTGGCCTAAGAGGTGAATTCAGGAAATATTGAATTTGTACTTTGACAACTTCCCTGATTGATCTATTGGTATTAATTTGTCAAACTACATGAGAATAAATGATTTCCACTTTTATTTGATAGAAATTTTGTAAAAAAGTGACATTTCAGCCTACATGCCAAAAATTGAACTTTTTCAGTTGTTTCAATATTTTTACAAAAGTAGCATGCTTACTTTCTCTCTGACAGATTTTTCTGGTTTTCTATTTGTGTTTGTGGTATCTAATGTAGATGTTTAACTCATTTTTGAACACTGAACACAAAAAAAAGTAGATAAAATCAGAATAAGAGTGCAAAATGTGCTGCTTTAATGGTCTTAGTCTAACGGTCAGTATGAAGCAAGTGAAAAATGAGGTTCTATGCACATACAAGTTGAATTCCTTTTAGCAGATTTCACTGAATCTGTATCAAAAGCACTTATTTCTGGTTGTTTGACCTTGTCTGTTTCACAGACTACCTTTATTTTCTTTTGTTTAATAGCTAGTGGTTAAAATATTGGCCTTTTGAGGCTGAAATTTCATGCCGGTTTTAAAAAGTAATGTAAATAACATTGCATCAAATCATACTGTCTACATATATAGTTGAAAGTGACAGTCTTGTTACATCCAGGCTCCATGTTTTATCATATCTAAACAAAGATTTGAGCAAAAAGAAGCATATCTCTATCTCCCATATCATTTATATGCTTTTTAATATGCAAATGTGGGGAACGACCTAAATTGACAACCTGTTTTTTTAAGCTTGACATTGCTGAAGACCATTTTATTCACATGTGTTATGCTATTTGAAACTTATATTTCCATTAAAAGTACATTTATAACATGTAAAAGGTTTTTTTATAACTTAACAACTTCAGAAAATTGTGGTAAGTGAAAAATATTACATTTCATATAAGGCCTCACTTCATTTGAAAACCTCTATTTTTTGGCACAGGCTCATATAAAATTTACTTCTGGCCATTTTTTATAAGTCTGAAACATGAAGTATGTTATCTGTTTCTTTTAATAGGTGATAACTTATACATAGAGACACTAAAAAGTGTAAGTTTTGGTATATTTTGGTTTTTAGAAGCCCAAACTTGATAGTTGAAATTGTTCTAATTCAACGCCACAATTCAGCACCCAAAGTTCAGATATAAAAAATGCCACATTTTTTATAATTGGTATCATATGGCTTTGAAACTTTGTAAACTGTTTTATAATACACTAAGCTTAAATCATGCCAAGTTTTATTAGAATTGGTCAAGTTTTAGACCCCTAATAGGCCCAAGACCACAATTAATGATCCCGCTTTTCGTTGTCCACGAATATAGTTCCTTTTAATTAGAGTGTATTTTTTCTTAATTTTTTTTCTTTCCTTTCCTCACTCATTTCTTAGTTTTTTTAGGGTGGAAATAAAAGAAGAGAGGTGAAATAAACTTTTGGATGTTGTATTCTAACTGATTTTGATATGGAAAGAGTGATTAGGCCAGGTGCAAAAAGGTGATATTTACAGTTTTCGGAACATCTCTTGACTTGTCCATAGGGGTATGGATGTGTATTGGCTAAATTTGTAAGAGTCATTGGTTCAATCTTTCTGAATTTTGTATATATTTTTGGACTAGTACTATACATTACACACACAAAAGATTTGACAAAAATGCAAGGTGCAATTTTTTTAATGAAACAAAACGTTATAAAGAACTAATAGGGGAATTTAATTGTGGTCTGTGGCCTAAGAGGTGAATTCAGGAAATATTGAATTTGTACTTTGACAACTTCCCTGATTGATCTATTGGTATTAATTTGTCAAACTACATGAGAATAAATGATTTCCACTTTTATTTGATAGAAATTTTGTAAAAAAGTGACATTTCAGCCTACATGCCAAAAATTGAACTTTTTCAGTTGTTTCAATATTTTTACAAAAGTAGCATGCTTACTTTCTCTCTGACAGATTTTTCTGGTTTTCTATTTGTGTTTGTGGTATCTAATGTAGATGTTTAACTCATTTTTGAACACTGAACACAAAAAAAAGTAGATAAAATCAGAATAAGAGTGCAAAATGTGCTGCTTTAATGGTCTTAGTCTAACGGTCAGTATGAAGCAAGTGAAAAATGAGGTTCTATGCACATACAAGTTGAATTCCTTTTAGCAGATTTCACTGAATCTGTATCAAAAGCACTTATTTCTGGTTGTTTGACCTTGTCTGTTTCACAGACTACCTTTATTTTCTTTTGTTTAATAGCTAGTGGTTAAAATATTGGCCTTTTGAGGCTGAAATTTCATGCCGGTTTTAAACAGTAATGTAAATAACATTGCATCAAATCATACTGTCTACATATATAGTTGAAAGTGACAGTCTTGTTACATCCAGGCTCCATGTTTTATCATATCTAAACAAAGATTTGAGCAAAAAGAAGCATATCTCTATCTCCCATATCATTTATATGCTTTTTAATATGCAAATGTGGGGAACGACCTAAATTGACAACCTGTTTTTTTAAGCTTGACATTGCTGAAGACCATTTTATTCACATGTGTTATGCTATTTGAAACTTATATTTCCATTAAAAGTACATTTATAACATGTAAAAGGTTTTTTTATAACTTAACAACTTCAGAAAATTGTGGTAAGTGAAAAATATTACATTTCATATAAGGCCTCACTTCATTTGAAAACCTCTATTTTTTGGCACAGGCTCATATAAAATTTACTTCTGGCCATTTTTTATAAGTCTGAAACATGAAGTATGTTATCTGTTTCTTTTAATAGGTGATAACTTATACATAGAGACACTAAAAAGTGTAAGTTTTGGTATATTTTGGTTTTTAGAAGCCCAAACTTGATAGTTGAAATTGTTCTAATTCAACGCCACAATTCAGCACCCAAAGTTCAGATATAAAAAATGCCACATTTTTTATAATTGGTATCATATGGCTTTGAAACTTTGTAAACTGTTTTATAATACACTAAGCTTAAATCATGCCAAGTTTTATTAGAATTGGTCAAGTTTTAGACCCCTAATAGGCCCAAGACCACAATTAATGATCCCGCTTTTCGTTGTCCACGAATATAGTTCCTTTTAATTAGAGTGTATTTTTTCTTAATTTTTTTTCTTTCCTTTCCTCACTCATTTCTTAGTTTTTTTAGGGTGGAAATAAAAGAAGAGAGGTGAAATAAACTTTTGGATGTTGTATTCTAACTGATTTTGATATGGAAAGAGTGATTAGGCCAGGTGCAAAAAGGTGATATTTACAGTTTTCGGAACATCTCTTGACTTGTCCATAGGGGTATGGATGTGTATTGGCTAAATTTGTAAGAGTCATTGGTTCAATCTTTCTGAATTTTGTATATATTTTTGGACTAGTACTATACATTACACACACAAAAGATTTGACAAAAATGCAAGGTGCAATTTTTTTAATGAAACAAAACGTTATAAAGAACTAATAGGGGAATTTAATTGTGGTCTGTGGCCTAAGAGGTGAATTCAGGAAATATTGAATTTGTACTTTGACAACTTCCCTGATTGATCTATTGGTATTAATTTGTCAAACTACATGAGAATAAATGATTTCCACTTTTATTTGATAGAAATTTTGTAAAAAAGTGACATTTCAGCCTACATGCCAAAAATTGAACTTTTTCAGTTGTTTCAATATTTTTACAAAAGTAGCATGCTTACTTTCTCTCTGACAGATTTTTCTGGTTTTCTATTTGTGTTTGTGGTATCTAATGTAGATGTTTAACTCATTTTTGAACACTGAACACAAAAAAAAGTAGATAAAATCAGAATAAGAGTGCAAAATGTGCTGCTTTAATGGTCTTAGTCTAACGGTCAGTATGAAGCAAGTGAAAAATGAGGTTCTATGCACATACAAGTTGAATTCCTTTTAGCAGATTTCACTGAATCTGTATCAAAAGCACTTATTTCTGGTTGTTTGACCTTGTCTGTTTCACAGACTACCTTTATTTTCTTTTGTTTAATAGCTAGTGGTTAAAATATTGGCCTTTTGAGGCTGAAATTTCATGCCGGTTTTAAACAGTAATGTAAATAACATTGCATCAAATCATACTGTCTACATATATAGTTGAAAGTGACAGTCTTGTTACATCCAGGCTCCATGTTTTATCATATCTAAACAAAGATTTGAGCAAAAAGAAGCATATCTCTATCTCCCATATCATTTATATGCTTTTTAATATGCAAATGTGGGGAACGACCTAAATTGACAACCTGTTTTTTTAAGCTTGACATTGCTGAAGACCATTTTATTCACATGTGTTATGCTATTTGAAACTTATATTTCCATTAAAAGTACATTTATAACATGTAAAAGGTTTTTTTATAACTTAACAACTTCAGAAAATTGTGGTAAGTGAAAAATATTACATTTCATATAAGGCCTCACTTCATTTGAAAACCTCTATTTTTTGGCACAGGCTCATATAAAATTTACTTCTGGCCATTTTTTATAAGTCTGAAACATGAAGTATGTTATCTGTTTCTTTTAATAGGTGATAACTTATACATAGAGACACTAAAAAGTGTAAGTTTTGGTATATTTTGGTTTTTAGAAGCCCAAACTTGATAGTTGAAATTGTTCTAATTCAACGCCACAATTCAGCACCCAAAGTTCAGATATAAAAAATGCCACATTTTTTATAATTGGTATCATATGGCTTTGAAACTTTGTAAACTGTTTTATAATACACTAAGCTTAAATCATGCCAAGTTTTATTAGAATTGGTCAAGTTTTAGACCCCTAATAGGCCCAAGACCACAATTAATGATCCCGCTTTTCGTTGTCCACGAATATAGTTCCTTTTAATTAGAGTGTATTTTTTCTTAATTTTTTTTCTTTCCTTTCCTCACTCATTTCTTAGTTTTTTTAGGGTGGAAATAAAAGAAGAGAGGTGAAATAAACTTTTGGATGTTGTATTCTAACTGATTTTGATATGGAAAGAGTGATTAGGCCAGGTGCAAAAAGGTGATATTTACAGTTTTCGGAACATCTCTTGACTTGTCCATAGGGGTATGGATGTGTATTGGCTAAATTTGTAAGAGTCATTGGTTCAATCTTTCTGAATTTTGTATATATTTTTGGACTAGTACTATACATTACACACACAAAAGATTTGACAAAAATGCAAGGTGCAATTTTTTTAATGAAACAAAACGTTATAAAGAACTAATAGGGGAATTTAATTGTGGTCTGTGGCCTAAGAGGTGAATTCAGGAAATATTGAATTTGTACTTTGACAACTTCCCTGATTGATCTATTGGTATTAATTTGTCAAACTACATGAGAATAAATGATTTCCACTTTTATTTGATAGAAATTTTGTAAAAAAGTGACATTTCAGCCTACATGCCAAAAATTGAACTTTTTCAGTTGTTTCAATATTTTTACAAAAGTAGCATGCTTACTTTCTCTCTGACAGATTTTTCTGGTTTTCTATTTGTGTTTGTGGTATCTAATGTAGATGTTTAACTCATTTTTGAACACTGAACACAAAAAAAAGTAGATAAAATCAGAATAAGAGTGCAAAATGTGCTGCTTTAATGGTCTTAGTCTAACGGTCAGTATGAAGCAAGTGAAAAATGAGGTTCTATGCACATACAAGTTGAATTCCTTTTAGCAGATTTCACTGAATCTGTATCAAAAGCACTTATTTCTGGTTGTTTGACCTTGTCTGTTTCACAGACTACCTTTATTTTCTTTTGTTTAATAGCTAGTGGTTAAAATATTGGCCTTTTGAGGCTGAAATTTCATGCCGGTTTTAAACAGTAATGTAAATAACATTGCATCAAATCATACTGTCTACATATATAGTTGAAAGTGACAGTCTTGTTACATCCAGGCTCCATGTTTTATCATATCTAAACAAAGATTTGAGCAAAAAGAAGCATATCTCTATCTCCCATATCATTTATATGCTTTTTAATATGCAAATGTGGGGAACGACCTAAATTGACAACCTGTTTTTTTAAGCTTGACATTGCTGAAGACCATTTTATTCACATGTGTTATGCTATTTGAAACTTATATTTCCATTAAAAGTACATTTATAACATGTAAAAGGTTTTTTTATAACTTAACAACTTCAGAAAATTGTGGTAAGTGAAAAATATTACATTTCATATAAGGCCTCACTTCATTTGAAAACCTCTATTTTTTGGCACAGGCTCATATAAAATTTACTTCTGGCCATTTTTTATAAGTCTGAAACATGAAGTATGCTATCTGTTTCTTTTAATAGGTGATAACTTATACATAGAGACACTAAAAAGTGTAAGTTTTGGTATATTTTGGTTTTTAGAAGCCCAAACTTGATAGTTGAAATTGTTCTAATTCAACGCCACAATTCAGCACCCAAAGTTCAGATATAAAAAATGCCACATTTTTTATAATTGGTATCATATGGCTTTGAAACTTTGTAAACTGTTTTATAATACACTAAGCTTAAATCATGCCAAGTTTTATTAGAATTGGTCAAGTTTTAGACCCCTAATAGGCCCAAGACCACAATTAATGATCCCGCTTTTCGTTGTCCACGAATATAGTTCCTTTTAATTAGAGTGTATTTTTTCTTAATTTTTTTTCTTTCCTTTCCTCACTCATTTCTTAGTTTTTTTAGGGTGGAAATAAAAGAAGAGAGGTGAAATAAACTTTTGGATGTTGTATTCTAACTGATTTTGATATGGAAAGAGTGATTAGGCCAGGTGCAAAAAGGTGATATTTACAGTTTTCGGAACATCTCTTGACTTGTCCATAGGGGTATGGATGTGTATTGGCTAAATTTGTAAGAGTCATTGGTTCAATCTTTCTGAATTTTGTATATATTTTTGGACTAGTACTATACATTACACACACAAAAGATTTGACAAAAATGCAAGGTGCAATTTTTTTAATGAAACAAAACGTTATAAAGAACTAATAGGGGAATTTAATTGTGGTCTGTGGCCTAAGAGGTGAATTCAGGAAATATTGAATTTGTACTTTGACAACTTCCCTGATTGATCTATTGGTATTAATTTGTCAAACTACATGAGAATAAATGATTTCCACTTTTATTTGATAGAAATTTTGTAAAAAAGTGACATTTCAGCCTACATGCCAAAAATTGAACTTTTTCAGTTGTTTCAATATTTTTACAAAAGTAGCATGCTTACTTTCTCTCTGACAGATTTTTCTGGTTTTCTATTTGTGTTTGTGGTATCTAATGTAGATGTTTAACTCATTTTTGAACACTGAACACAAAAAAAAGTAGATAAAATCAGAATAAGAGTGCAAAATGTGCTGCTTTAATGGTCTTAGTCTAACGGTCAGTATGAAGCAAGTGAAAAATGAGGTTCTATGCACATACAAGTTGAATTCCTTTTAGCAGATTTCACTGAATCTGTATCAAAAGCACTTATTTCTGGTTGTTTGACCTTGTCTGTTTCACAGACTACCTTTATTTTCTTTTGTTTAATAGCTAGTGGTTAAAATATTGGCCTTTTGAGGCTGAAATTTCATGCCGGTTTTAAAAAGTAATGTAAATAACATTGCATCAAATCATACTGTCTACATATATAGTTGAAAGTGACAGTCTTGTTACATCCAGGCTCCATGTTTTATCATATCTAAACAAAGATTTGAGCAAAAAGAAGCATATCTCTATCTCCCATATCATTTATATGCTTTTTAATATGCAAATGTGGGGAACGACCTAAATTGACAACCTGTTTTTTTAAGCTTGACATTGCTGAAGACCATTTTATTCACATGTGTTATGCTATTTGAAACTTATATTTCCATTAAAAGTACATTTATAACATGTAAAAGGTTTTTTTATAACTTAACAACTTCAGAAAATTGTGGTAAGTGAAAAATATTACATTTCATATAAGGCCTCACTTCATTTGAAAACCTCTATTTTTTGGCACAGGCTCATATAAAATTTACTTCTGGCCATTTTTTATAAGTCTGAAACATGAAGTATGCTATCTGTTTCTTTTAATAGGTGATAACTTATACATAGAGACACTAAAAAGTGTAAGTTTTGGTATATTTTGGTTTTTAGAAGCCCAAACTTGATAGTTGAAATTGTTCTAATTCAACGCCACAATTCAGCACCCAAAGTTCAGATATAAAAAATGCCACATTTTTTATAATTGGTATCATATGGCTTTGAAACTTTGTAAACTGTTTTATAATACACTAAGCTTAAATCATGCCAAGTTTTATTAGAATTGGTCAAGTTTTAGACCCCTAATAGGCCCAAGACCACAATTAATGATCCCGCTTTTCGTTGTCCACGAATATAGTTCCTTTTAATTAGAGTGTATTTTTTCTTAATTTTTTTTCTTTCCTTTCCTCACTCATTTCTTAGTTTTTTTATGGTGGAAATAAAAGAAGAGAGGTGAAATAAACTTTTGGATGTTGTATTCTAACTGATTTTGATATGGAAAGAGTGATTAGGCCAGGTGCAAAAAGGTGATATTTACAGTTTTCGGAACATCTCTTGACTTGTCCATAGGGGTATGGATGTGTATTGGCTAAATTTGTAAGAGTCATTGGTTCAATCTTTCTGAATTTTGTATATATTTTTGGACTAGTACTATACATTACACACACAAAAGATTTGACAAAAATGCAAGGTGCAATTTTTTTAATGAAACAAAACGTTATAAAGAACTAATAGGGGAATTTAATTGTGGTCTGTGGCCTCTTTAAGAGGTGAATTCAGGAAATATTGAATTTGTACTTTGACAACTTCCCTGATTGATCTATTGGTATTAATTTGTCAAACTACATGAGAATAAATGATTTCCACTTTTATTTGATAGAAATTTTGTAAAAAAGTGACATTTCAGCCTACATGCCAAAAATTGAACTTTTTCAGTTGTTTCAATATTTTTACAAAAGTAGCATGCTTACTTTCTCTCTGACAGATTTTTCTGGTTTTCTATTTGTGTTTGTGGTATCTAATGTAGATGTTTAACTCATTTTTGAACACTGAACACAAAAAAAAGTAGATAAAATCAGAATAAGAGTGCAAAATGTGCTGCTTTAATGGTCTTAGTCTAACGGTCAGTATGAAGCAAGTGAAAAATGAGGTTCTATGCACATACAAGTTGAATTCCTTTTAGCAGATTTCACTGAATCTGTATCAAAAGCACTTATTTCTGGTTGTTTGACCTTGTCTGTTTCACAGACTACCTTTATTTTCTTTTGTTTAATAGCTAGTGGTTAAAATATTGGCCTTTTGAGGCTGAAATTTCATGCCGGTTTTAAAAAGTAATGTAAATAACATTGCATCAAATCATACTGTCTACATATATAGTTGAAAGTGACAGTCTTGTTACATCCAGGCTCCATGTTTTATCATATCTAAACAAAGATTTGAGCAAAAAGAAGCATATCTCTATCTCCCATATCATTTATATGCTTTTTAATATGCAAATGTGGGGAACGACCTAAATTGACAACCTGTTTTTTTAAGCTTGACATTGCTGAAGACCATTTTATTCACATGTGTTATGCTATTTGAAACTTATATTTCCATTAAAAGTACATTTATAACATGTAAAAGGTTTTTTTATAACTTAACAACTTCAGAAAATTGTGGTAAGTGAAAAATATTACATTTCATATAAGGCCTCACTTCATTTGAAAACCTCTATTTTTTGGCACAGGCTCATATAAAATTTACTTCTGGCCATTTTTTATAAGTCTGAAACATGAAGTATGCTATCTGTTTCTTTTAATAGGTGATAACTTATACATAGAGACACTAAAAAGTGTAAGTTTTGGTATATTTTGGTTTTTAGAAGCCCAAACTTGATAGTTGAAATTGTTCTAATTCAACGCCACAATTCAGCACCCAAAGTTCAGATATAAAAAATGCCACATTTTTTATAATTGGTATCATATGGCTTTGAAACTTTGTAAACTGTTTTATAATACACTAAGCTTAAATCATGCCAAGTTTTATTAGAATTGGTCAAGTTTTAGACCCCTAATAGGCCCAAGACCACAATTAATGATCCCGCTTTTCGTTGTCCACGAATATAGTTCCTTTTAATTAGAGTGTATTTTTTCTTAATTTTTTTTCTTTCCTTTCCTCACTCATTTCTTAGTTTTTTTAGGGTGGAAATAAAAGAAGAGAGGTGAAATAAACTTTTGGATGTTGTATTCTAACTGATTTTGATATGGAAAGAGTGATTAGGCCAGGTGCAAAAAGGTGATATTTACAGTTTTCGGAACATCTCTTGACTTGTCCATAGGGGTATGGATGTGTATTGGCTAAATTTGTAAGAGTCATTGGTTCAATCTTTCTGAATTTTGTATATATTTTTGGACTAGTACTATACATTACACACACAAAAGATTTGACAAAAATGCAAGGTGCAATTTTTTTAATGAAACAAAACGTTATAAAGAACTAATAGGGGAATTTAATTGTGGTCTGTGGCCTCTTTAAGAGGTGAATTCAGGAAATATTGAATTTGTACTTTGACAACTTCCCTGATTGATCTATTGGTATTAATTTGTCAAACTACATGAGAATAAATGATTTCCACTTTTATTTGATAGAAATTTTGTAAAAAAGTGACATTTCAGCCTACATGCCAAAAATTGAACTTTTTCAGTTGTTTCAATATTTTTACAAAAGTAGCATGCTTACTTTCTCTCTGACAGATTTTTCTGGTTTTCTATTTGTGTTTGTGGTATCTAATGTAGATGTTTAACTCATTTTTGAACACTGAACACAAAAAAAAGTAGATAAAATCAGAATAAGAGTGCAAAATGTGCTGCTTTAATGGTCTTAGTCTAACGGTCAGTATGAAGCAAGTGAAAAATGAGGTTCTATGCACATACAAGTTGAATTCCTTTTAGCAGATTTCACTGAATCTGTATCAAAAGCACTTATTTCTGGTTGTTTGACCTTGTCTGTTTCACAGACTACCTTTATTTTCTTTTGTTTAATAGCTAGTGGTTAAAATATTGGCCTTTTGAGGCTGAAATTTCATGCCGGTTTTAAACAGTAATGTAAATAACATTGCATCAAATCATACTGTCTACATATATAGTTGAAAGTGACAGTCTTGTTACATCCAGGCTCCATGTTTTATTATATCTAAACAAAGATTTGAGCAAAAAGAAGCATATCTCTATCTCCCATATCATTTATATGCTTTTTAATATGCAAATGTGGGGAACGACCTAAATTGACAACCTGTTTTTTTAAGCTTGACATTGCTGAAGACCATTTTATTCACATGTGTTATGCTATTTGAAACTTATATTTCCATTAAAAGTACATTTATAACATGTAAAAGGTTTTTTTATAACTTAACAACTTCAGAAAATTGTGGTAAGTGAAAAATATTACATTTCATATAAGGCCTCACTTCATTTGAAAACCTCTATTTTTTGGCACAGGCTCATATAAAATTTACTTCTGGCCATTTTTTATAAGTCTGAAACATGAAGTATGCTATCTGTTTCTTTTAATAGGTGATAACTTATACATAGAGACACTAAAAAGTGTAAGTTTTGGTATATTTTGGTTTTTAGAAGCCCAAACTTGATAGTTGAAATTGTTCTAATTCAACGCCACAATTCAGCACCCAAAGTTCAGATATAAAAAATGCCACATTTTTTATAATTGGTATCATATGGCTTTGAAACTTTGTAAACTGTTTTATAATACACTAAGCTTAAATCATGCCAAGTTTTATTAGAATTGGTCAAGTTTTAGACCCCTAATAGGCCCAAGACCACAATTAATGATCCCGCTTTTCGTTGTCCACGAATATAGTTCCTTTTAATTAGAGTGTATTTTTTCTTAATTTTTTTTCTTTCCTTTCCTCACTCATTTCTTAGTTTTTTTAGGGTGGAAATAAAAGAAGAGAGGTGAAATAAACTTTTGGATGTTGTATTCTAACTGATTTTGATATGGAAAGAGTGATTAGGCCAGGTGCAAAAAGGTGATATTTACAGTTTTCGGAACATCTCTTGACTTGTCCATAGGGGTATGGATGTGTATTGGCTAAATTTGTAAGAGTCATTGGTTCAATCTTTCTGAATTTTGTATATATTTTTGGACTAGTACTATACATTACACACACAAAAGATTTGACAAAAATGCAAGGTGCAATTTTTTTAATGAAACAAAACGTTATAAAGAACTAATAGGGGAATTTAATTGTGGTCTGTGGCCTCTTTAAGAGGTGAATTCAGGAAATATTGAATTTGTACTTTGACAACTTCCCTGATTGATCTATTGGTATTAATTTGTCAAACTACATGAGAATAAATGATTTCCACTTTTATTTGATAGAAATTTTGTAAAAAAGTGACATTTCAGCCTACATGCCAAAAATTGAACTTTTTCAGTTGTTTCAATATTTTTACAAAAGCAGCATGCTTACTTTCTCTCTGACAGATTTTTCTGGTTTTCTATTTGTGTTTGTGGTATCTAATGTAGATGTTTAACTCATTTTTGAACACTGAACACAAAAAAAAGTAGATAAAATCAGAATAAGAGTGCAAAATGTGCTGCTTTAATGGTCTTAGTCTAACGGTCAGTATGAAGCAAGTGAAAAATGAGGTTCTATGCACATACAAGTTGAATTCCTTTTAGCAGATTTCACTGAATCTGTATAAAAAGCACTTATTTCTGGTTGTTTGACCTTGTCTGTTTCACAGACTACCTTTATTTTCTTTTGTTTAATAGCTAGTGGTTAAAATATTGGCCTTTTGAGGCTGAAATTTCATGCCGGTTTTAAAAAGTAATGTAAATAACATTGCATCAAATCATACTGTCTACATATATAGTTGAAAGTGACAGTCTTGTTACATCCAGGCTCCATGTTTTATCATATCTAAACAAAGATTTGAGCAAAAAGAAGCATATCTCTATCTCCCATATCATTTATATGCTTTTTAATATGCAAATGTGGGGAACGACCTAAATTGACAACCTGTTTTTTTAAGCTTGACATTGCTGAAGACCATTTTATTCACATGTGTTATGCTATTTGAAACTTATATTTCCATTAAAAGTACATTTATAACATGTAAAAGGTTTTTTTATAACTTAACAACTTCAGAAAATTGTGGTAAGTGAAAAATATTACATTTCATATAAGGCCTCACTTCATTTGAAAACCTCTATTTTTTGGCACAGGCTCATATAAAATTTACTTCTGGCCATTTTTTATAAGTCTGAAACATGAAGTATGCTATCTGTTTCTTTTAATAGGTGATAACTTATACATAGAGACACTAAAAAGTGTAAGTTTTGGTATATTTTGGTTTTTAGAAGCCCAAACTTGATAGTTGAAATTGTTCTAATTCAACGCCACAATTCAGCACCCAAAGTTCAGATATAAAAAATGCCACATTTTTTATAATTGGTATCATATGGCTTTGAAACTTTGTAAACTGTTTTATAATACACTAAGCTTAAATCATGCCAAGTTTTATTAGAATTGGTCAAGTTTTAGACCCCTAATATTTATTAGGCCCAAGACCACAATTAATGATCCCGCTTTTCGTTGTCCACGAATATAGTTCCTTTTAATTAGAGTGTATTTTTTCTTAATTTTTTTTCTTTCCTTTCCTCACTCATTTCTTAGTTTTTTTAGGGTGGAAATAAAAGAAGAGAGGTGAAATAAACTTTTGGATGTTGTATTCTAACTGATTTTGATATGGAAAGAGTGATTAGGCCAGGTGCAAAAAGGTGATATTTACAGTTTTCGGAACATCTCTTGACTTGTCCATAGGGGTATGGATGTGTATTGGCTAAATTTGTAAGAGTCATTGGTTCAATCTTTCTGAATTTTGTATATATTTTTGGACTAGTACTATACATTACACACACAAAAGATTTGACAAAAATGCAAGGTGCAATTTTTTTAATGAAACAAAACGTTATAAAGAACTAATAGGGGAATTTAATTGTGGTCTGTGGCCTAAGAGGTGAATTCAGGAAATATTGAATTTGTACTTTGACAACTTCCCTGATTGATCTATTGGTATTAATTTGTCAAACTACATGAGAATAAATGATTTCCACTTTTATTTGATAGAAATTTTGTAAAAAAGTGACATTTCAGCCTACATGCCAAAAATTGAACTTTTTCAGTTGTTTCAATATTTTTACAAAAGTAGCATGCTTACTTTCTCTCTGACAGATTTTTCTGGTTTTCTATTTGTGTTTGTGGTATCTAATGTAGATGTTTAACTCATTTTTGAACACTGAACACAAAAAAAAGTAGATAAAATCAGAATAAGAGTGCAAAATGTGCTGCTTTAATGGTCTTAGTCTAACGGTCAGTATGAAGCAAGTGAAAAATGAGGTTCTATGCACATACAAGTTGAATTCCTTTTAGCAGATTTCACTGAATCTGTATCAAAAGCACTTATTTCTGGTTGTTTGACCTTGTCTGTTTCACAGACTACCTTTATTTTCTTTTGTTTAATAGCTAGTGGTTAAAATATTGGCCTTTTGAGGCTGAAATTTCATGCCGGTTTTAAAAAGTAATGTAAATAACATTGCATCAAATCATACTGTCTACATATATAGTTGAAAGTGACAGTCTTGTTACATCCAGGCTCCATGTTTTATCATATCTAAACAAAGATTTGAGCAAAAAGAAGCATATCTCTATCTCCCATATCATTTATATGCTTTTTAATATGCAAATGTGGGGAACGACCTAAATTGACAACCTGTTTTTTTAAGCTTGACATTGCTGAAGACCATTTTATTCACATGTGTTATGCTATTTGAAACTTATATTTCCATTAAAAGTACATTTATAACATGTAAAAGGTTTTTTTATAACTTAACAACTTCAGAAAATTGTGGTAAGTGAAAAATATTACATTTCATATAAGGCCTCACTTCATTTGAAAACCTCTATTTTTTGGCACAGGCTCATATAAAATTTACTTCTGGCCATTTTTTATAAGTCTGAAACATGAAGTATGCTATCTGTTTCTTTTAATAGGTGATAACTTATACATAGAGACACTAAAAAGTGTAAGTTTTGGTATATTTTGGTTTTTAGAAGCCCAAACTTGATAGTTGAAATTGTTCTAATTCAACGCCACAATTCAGCACCCAAAGTTCAGATATAAAAAATGCCACATTTTTTATAATTGGTATCATATGGCTTTGAAACTTTGTAAACTGTTTTATAATACACTAAGCTTAAATCATGCCAAGTTTTATTAGAATTGGTCAAGTTTTAGACCCCTAATAGGCCCAAGACCACAATTAATGATCCCGCTTTTCGTTGTCCACGAATATAGTTCCTTTTAATTAGAGTGTATTTTTTCTTAATTTTTTTTCTTTCCTTTCCTCACTCATTTCTTAGTTTTTTTAGGGTGGAAATAAAAGAAGAGAGGTGAAATAAACTTTTGGATGTTGTATTCTAACTGATTTTGATATGGAAAGAGTGATTAGGCCAGGTGCAAAAAGGTGATATTTACAGTTTTCGGAACATCTCTTGACTTGTCCATAGGGGTATGGATGTGTATTGGCTAAATTTGAAAGAGTCATTGGTTCAATCTTTCTGAATTTTGTATATATTTTTGGACTAGTACTATACATTACACACACAAAAGATTTGACAAAAATGCAAGGTGCAATTTTTTTAATGAAACAAAACGTTATAAAGAACTAATAGGGGAATTTAATTGTGGTCTGTGGCCTAAGAGGTGAATTCAGGAAATATTGAATTTGTACTTTGACAACTTCCCTGATTGATCTATTGGTATTAATTTGTCAAACTACATGAGAATAAATGATTTCCACTTTTATTTGATAGAAATTTTGTAAAAAAGTGACATTTCAGCCTACATGCCAAAAATTGAACTTTTTCAGTTGTTTCAATATTTTTACAAAAGTAGCATGCTTACTTTCTCTCTGACAGATTTTTCTAGTTTTCTATTTGTGTTTGTGGTATCTAATGTAGATGTTTAACTCATTTTTGAACACTGAACACAAAAAAAAGTAGATAAAATCAGAATAAGAGTGCAAAATGTGCTGCTTTAATGGTCTTAGTCTAACGGTCAGTATGAAGCAAGTGAAAAATGAGGTTCTATGCACATACAAGTTGAATTCCTTTTAGCAGATTTCACTGAATCTGTATCAAAAGCACTTATTTCTGGTTGTTTGACCTTGTCTGTTTCACAGACTACCTTTATTTTCTTTTGTTTAATAGCTAGTGGTTAAAATATTGGCCTTTTGAGGCTGAAATTTCATGCCGGTTTTAAAAAGTAATGTAAATAACATTGCATCAAATCATACTGTCTACATATATAGTTGAAAGTGACAGTCTTGTTACATCCAGGCTCCATGTTTTATCATATCTAAACAAAGATTTGAGCAAAAAGAAGCATATCTCTATCTCCCATATCATTTATATGCTTTTTAATATGCAAATGTGGGGAACGACCTAAATTGACAACCTGTTTTTTTAAGCTTGACATTGCTGAAGACCATTTTATTCACATGTGTTATGCTATTTGAAACTTATATTTCCATTAAAAGTACATTTATAACATGTAAAAGGTTTTTTTATAACTTAACAACTTCAGAAAATTGTGGTAAGTGAAAAATATTACATTTCATATAAGGCCTCACTTCATTTGAAAACCTCTATTTTTTGGCACAGGCTCATATAAAATTTACTTCTGGCCATTTTTTATAAGTCTGAAACATGAAGTATGCTATCTGTTTCTTTTAATAGGTGATAACTTATACATAGAGACACTAAAAAGTGTAAGTTTTGGTATATTTTGGTTTTTAGAAGCCCAAACTTGATAGTTGAAATTGTTCTAATTCAACGCCACAATTCAGCACCCAAAGTTCAGATATAAAAAATGCCACATTTTTTATAATTGGTATCATATGGCTTTGAAACTTTGTAAACTGTTTTATAATACACTAAGCTTAAATCATGCCAAGTTTTATTAGAATTGGTCAAGTTTTAGACCCCTAATAGGCCCAAGACCACAATTAATGATCCCGCTTTTCGTTGTCCACGAATATAGTTCCTTTTAATTAGAGTGTATTTTTTCTTAATTTTTTTTCTTTCCTTTCCTCACTCATTTCTTAGTTTTTTTAGGGTGGAAATAAAAGAAGAGAGGTGAAATAAACTTTTGGATGTTGTATTCTAACTGATTTTGATATGGAAAGAGTGATTAGGCCAGGTGCAAAAAGGTGATATTTACAGTTTTCGGAACATCTCTTGACTTGTCCATAGGGGTATGGATGTGTATTGGCTAAATTTGTAAGAGTCATTGGTTCAATCTTTCTGAATTTTGTATATATTTTTGGACTAGTACTATACATTACACACACAAAAGATTTGACAAAAATGCAAGGTGCAATTTTTTTAATGAAACAAAACGTTATAAAGAACTAATAGGGGAATTTAATTGTGGTCTGTGGCCTAAGAGGTGAATTCAGGAAATATTGAATTTGTACTTTGACAACTTCCCTGATTGATCTATTGGTATTAATTTGTCAAACTACATGAGAATAAATGATTTCCACTTTTATTTGATAGAAATTTTGTAAAAAAGTGACATTTCAGCCTACATGCCAAAAATTGAACTTTTTCAGTTGTTTCAATATTTTTACAAAAGTAGCATGCTTACTTTCTCTCTGACAGATTTTTCTGGTTTTCTATTTGTGTTTGTGGTATCTAATGTAGATGTTTAACTCATTTTTGAACACTGAACACAAAAAAAAGTAGATAAAATCAGAATAAGAGTGCAAAATGTGCTGCTTTAATGGTCTTAGTCTAACGGTCAGTATGAAGCAAGTGAAAAATGAGGTTCTATGCACATACAAGTTGAATTCCTTTTAGCAGATTTCACTGAATCTGTATCAAAAGCACTTATTTCTGGTTGTTTGACCTTGTCTGTTTCACAGACTACCTTTATTTTCTTTTGTTTAATAGCTAGTGGTTAAAATATTGGCCTTTTGAGGCTGAAATTTCATGCCGGTTTTAAAAAGTAATGTAAATAACATTGCATCAAATCATACTGTCTACATATATAGTTGAAAGTGACAGTCTTGTTACATCCAGGCTCCATGTTTTATCATATCTAAACAAAGATTTGAGCAAAAAGAAGCATATCTCTATCTCCCATATCATTTATATGCTTTTTAATATGCAAATGTGGGGAACGACCTAAATTGACAACCTGTTTTTTTAAGCTTGACATTGCTGAAGACCATTTTATTCACATGTGTTATGCTATTTGAAACTTATATTTCCATTAAAAGTACATTTATAACATGTAAAAGGTTTTTTTATAACTTAACAACTTCAGAAAATTGTGGTAAGTGAAAAATATTACATTTCATATAAGGCCTCACTTCATTTGAAAACCTCTATTTTTTGGCACAGGCTCATATAAAATTTACTTCTGGCCATTTTTTATAAGTCTGAAACATGAAGTATGCTATCTGTTTCTTTTAATAGGTGATAACTTATACATAGAGACACTAAAAAGTGTAAGTTTTGGTATATTTTGGTTTTTAGAAGCCCAAACTTGATAGTTGAAATTGTTCTAATTCAACGCCACAATTCAGCACCCAAAGTTCAGATATAAAAAATGCCACATTTTTTATAATTGGTATCATATGGCTTTGAAACTTTGTAAACTGTTTTATAATACACTAAGCTTAAATCATGCCAAGTTTTATTAGAATTGGTCAAGTTTTAGACCCCTAATAGGCCCAAGACCACAATTAATGATCCCGCTTTTCGTTGTCCACGAATATAGTTCCTTTTAATTAGAGTGTATTTTTTCTTAATTTTTTTTCTTTCCTTTCCTCACTCATTTCTTAGTTTTTTTAGGGTGGAAATAAAAGAAGAGAGGTGAAATAAACTTTTGGATGTTGTATTCTAACTGATTTTGATATGGAAAGAGTGATTAGGCCAGGTGCAAAAAGGTGATATTTACAGTTTTCGGAACATCTCTTGACTTGTCCATAGGGGTATGGATGTGTATTGGCTAAATTTGTAAGAGTCATTGGTTCAATCTTTCTGAATTTTGTATATATTTTTGGACTAGTACTATACATTACACACACAAAAGATTTGACAAAAATGCAAGGTGCAATTTTTTTAATGAAACAAAACGTTATAAAGAACTAATAGGGGAATTTAATTGTGGTCTGTGGCCTAAGAGGTGAATTCAGGAAATATTGAATTTGTACTTTGACAACTTCCCTGATTGATCTATTGGTATTAATTTGTCAAACTACATGAGAATAAATGATTTCCACTTTTATTTGATAGAAATTTTGTAAAAAAGTGACATTTCAGCCTACATGCCAAAAATTGAACTTTTTCAGTTGTTTCAATATTTTTACAAAAGTAGCATGCTTACTTTCTCTCTGACAGATTTTTCTGGTTTTCTATTTGTGTTTGTGGTATCTAATGTAGATGTTTAACTCATTTTTGAACACTGAACACAAAAAAAAGTAGATAAAATCAGAATAAGAGTGCAAAATGTGCTGCTTTAATGGTCTTAGTCTAACGGTCAGTATGAAGCAAGTGAAAAATGAGGTTCTATGCACATACAAGTTGAATTCCTTTTAGCAGATTTCACTGAATCTGTATCAAAAGCACTTATTTCTGGTTGTTTGACCTTGTCTGTTTCACAGACTACCTTTATTTTCTTTTGTTTAATAGCTAGTGGTTAAAATATTGGCCTTTTGAGGCTGAAATTTCATGCCGGTTTTAAAAAGTAATGTAAATAACATTGCATCAAATCATACTGTCTACATATATAGTTGAAAGTGACAGTCTTGTTACATCCAGGCTCCATGTTTTATCATATCTAAACAAAGATTTGAGCAAAAAGAAGCATATCTCTATCTCCCATATCATTTATATGCTTTTTAATATGCAAATGTGGGGAACGACCTAAATTGACAACCTGTTTTTTTAAGCTTGACATTGCTGAAGACCATTTTATTCACATGTGTTATGCTATTTGAAACTTATATTTCCATTAAAAGTACATTTATAACATGTAAAAGGTTTTTTTATAACTTAACAACTTCAGAAAATTGTGGTAAGTGAAAAATATTACATTTCATATAAGGCCTCACTTCATTTGAAAACCTCTATTTTTTGGCACAGGCTCATATAAAATTTACTTCTGGCCATTTTTTATAAGTCTGAAACATGAAGTATGCTATCTGTTTCTTTTAATAGGTGATAACTTATACATAGAGACACTAAAAAGTGTAAGTTTTGGTATATTTTGGTTTTTAGAAGCCCAAACTTGATAGTTGAAATTGTTCTAATTCAACGCCACAATTCAGCACCCAAAGTTCAGATATAAAAAATGCCACATTTTTTATAATTGGTATCATATGGCTTTGAAACTTTGTAAACTGTTTTATAATACACTAAGCTTAAATCATGCCAAGTTTTATTAGAATTGGTCAAGTTTTAGACCCCTAATAGGCCCAAGACCACAATTAATGATCCCGCTTTTCGTTGTCCACGAATATAGTTCCTTTTAATTAGAGTGTATTTTTTCTTAATTTTTTTTCTTTCCTTTCCTCACTCATTTCTTAGTTTTTTTAGGGTGGAAATAAAAGAAGAGAGGTGAAATAAACTTTTGGATGTTGTATTCTAACTGATTTTGATATGGAAAGAGTGATTAGGCCAGGTGCAAAAAGGTGATATTTACAGTTTTCGGAACATCTCTTGACTTGTCCATAGGGGTATGGATGTGTATTGGCTAAATTTGTAAGAGTCATTGGTTCAATCTTTCTGAATTTTGTATATATTTTTGGACTAGTACTATACATTACACACACAAAAGATTTGACAAAAATGCAAGGTGCAATTTTTTTAATGAAACAAAACGTTATAAAGAACTAATAGGGGAATTTAATTGTGGTCTGTGGCCTAAGAGGTGAATTCAGGAAATATTGAATTTGTACTTTGACAACTTCCCTGATTGATCTATTGGTATTAATTTGTCAAACTACATGAGAATAAATGATTTCCACTTTTATTTGATAGAAATTTTGTAAAAAAGTGACATTTCAGCCTACATGCCAAAAATTGAACTTTTTCAGTTGTTTCAATATTTTTACAAAAGTAGCATGCTTACTTTCTCTCTGACAGATTTTTCTGGTTTTCTATTTGTGTTTGTGGTATCTAATGTAGATGTTTAACTCATTTTTGAACACTGAACACAAAAAAAAGTAGATAAAATCAGAATAAGAGTGCAAAATGTGCTGCTTTAATGGTCTTAGTCTAACGGTCAGTATGAAGCAAGTGAAAAATGAGGTTCTATGCACATACAAGTTGAATTCCTTTTAGCAGATTTCACTGAATCTGTATCAAAAGCACTTATTTCTGGTTGTTTGACCTTGTCTGTTTCACAGACTACCTTTATTTTCTTTTGTTTAATAGCTAGTGGTTAAAATATTGGCCTTTTGAGGCTGAAATTTCATGCCGGTTTTAAAAAGTAATGTAAATAACATTGCATCAAATCATACTGTCTACATATATAGTTGAAAGTGACAGTCTTGTTACATCCAGGCTCCATGTTTTATCATATCTAAACAAAGATTTGAGCAAAAAGAAGCATATCTCTATCTCCCATATCATTTATATGCTTTTTAATATGCAAATGTGGGGAACGACCTAAATTGACAACCTGTTTTTTTAAGCTTGACATTGCTGAAGACCATTTTATTCACATGTGTTATGCTATTTGAAACTTATATTTCCATTAAAAGTACATTTATAACATGTAAAAGGTTTTTTTATAACTTAACAACTTCAGAAAATTGTGGTAAGTGAAAAATATTACATTTCATATAAGGCCTCACTTCATTTGAAAACCTCTATTTTTTGGCACAGGCTCATATAAAATTTACTTCTGGCCATTTTTTATAAGTCTGAAACATGAAGTATGCTATCTGTTTCTTTTAATAGGTGATAACTTATACATAGAGACACTAAAAAGTGTAAGTTTTGGTATATTTTGGTTTTTAGAAGCCCAAACTTGATAGTTGAAATTGTTCTAATTCAACGCCACAATTCAGCACCCAAAGTTCAGATATAAAAAATGCCACATTTTTTATAATTGGTATCATATGGCTTTGAAACTTTGTAAACTGTTTTATAATACACTAAGCTTAAATCATGCCAAGTTTTATTAGAATTGGTCAAGTTTTAGACCCCTAATAGGCCCAAGACCACAATTAATGATCCCGCTTTTCGTTGTCCACGAATATAGTTCCTTTTAATTAGAGTGTATTTTTTCTTAATTTTTTTTCTTTCCTTTCCTCACTCATTTCTTAGTTTTTTTAGGGTGGAAATAAAAGAAGAGAGGTGAAATAAACTTTTGGATGTTGTATTCTAACTGATTTTGATATGGAAAGAGTGATTAGGCCAGGTGCAAAAAGGTGATATTTACAGTTTTCGGAACATCTCTTGACTTGTCCATAGGGGTATGGATGTGTATTGGCTAAATTTGTAAGAGTCATTGGTTCAATCTTTCTGAATTTTGTATATATTTTTGGACTAGTACTATACATTACACACACAAAAGATTTGACAAAAATGCAAGGTGCAATTTTTTTAATGAAACAAAACGTTATAAAGAACTAATAGGGGAATTTAATTGTGGTCTGTGGCCTAAGAGGTGAATTCAGGAAATATTGAATTTGTACTTTGACAACTTCCCTGATTGATCTATTGGTATTAATTTGTCAAACTACATGAGAATAAATGATTTCCACTTTTATTTGATAGAAATTTTGTAAAAAAGTGACATTTCAGCCTACATGCCAAAAATTGAACTTTTTCAGTTGTTTCAATATTTTTACAAAAGTAGCATGCTTACTTTCTCTCTGACAGATTTTTCTGGTTTTCTATTTGTGTTTGTGGTATCTAATGTAGATGTTTAACTCATTTTTGAACACTGAACACAAAAAAAAGTAGATAAAATCAGAATAAGAGTGCAAAATGTGCTGCTTTAATGGTCTTAGTCTAACGGTCAGTATGAAGCAAGTGAAAAATGAGGTTCTATGCACATACAAGTTGAATTCCTTTTAGCAGATTTCACTGAATCTGTATCAAAAGCACTTATTTCTGGTTGTTTGACCTTGTCTGTTTCACAGACTACCTTTATTTTCTTTTGTTTAATAGCTAGTGGTTAAAATATTGGCCTTTTGAGGCTGAAATTTCATGCCGGTTTTAAAAAGTAATGTAAATAACATTGCATCAAATCATACTGTCTACATATATAGTTGAAAGTGACAGTCTTGTTACATCCAGGCTCCATGTTTTATCATATCTAAACAAAGATTTGAGCAAAAAGAAGCATATCTCTATCTCCCATATCATTTATATGCTTTTTAATATGCAAATGTGGGGAACGACCTAAATTGACAACCTGTTTTTTTAAGCTTGACATTGCTGAAGACCATTTTATTCACATGTGTTATGCTATTTGAAACTTATATTTCCATTAAAAGTACATTTATAACATGTAAAAGGTTTTTTTATAACTTAACAACTTCAGAAAATTGTGGTAAGTGAAAAATATTACATTTCATATAAGGCCTCACTTCATTTGAAAACCTCTATTTTTTGGCACAGGCTCATATAAAATTTACTTCTGGCCATTTTTTATAAGTCTGAAACATGAAGTATGCTATCTGTTTCTTTTAATAGGTGATAACTTATACATAGAGACACTAAAAAGTGTAAGTTTTGGTATATTTTGGTTTTTAGAAGCCCAAACTTGATAGTTGAAATTGTTCTAATTCAACGCCACAATTCAGCACCCAAAGTTCAGATATAAAAAATGCCACATTTTTTATAATTGGTATCATATGGCTTTGAAACTTTGTAAACTGTTTTATAATACACTAAGCTTAAATCATGCCAAGTTTTATTAGAATTGGTCAAGTTTTAGACCCCTAATAGGTGAATTCAGGAAATATTGAATTTGTACTTTGACAACTTCCCTGATTGATCTATTGGTATTAATTTGTCAAACTACATGAGAATAAATGATTTCCACTTTTATTTGATAGAAATTTTGTAAAAAAGTGACATTTCAGCCTACATGCCAAAAATTGAACTTTTTCAGTTGTTTCAATATTTTTACAAAAGTAGCATGCTTACTTTCTCTCTGACAGATTTTTCTGGTTTTCTATTTGTGTTTGTGGTATCTAATGTAGATGTTTAACTCATTTTTGAACACTGAACACAAAAAAAAGTAGATAAAATCAGAATAAGAGTGCAAAATGTGCTGCTTTAATGGTCTTAGTCTAACGGTCAGTATGAAGCAAGTGAAAAATGAGGTTCTATGCACATACAAGTTGAATTCCTTTTAGCAGATTTCACTGAATCTGTATCAAAAGCACTTATTTCTGGTTGTTTGACCTTGTCTGTTTCACAGACTACCTTTATTTTCTTTTGTTTAATAGCTAGTGGTTAAAATATTGGCCTTTTGAGGCTGAAATTTCATGCCGGTTTTAAAAAGTAATGTAAATAACATTGCATCAAATCATACTGTCTACATATATAGTTGAAAGTGACAGTCTTGTTACATCCAGGCTCCATGTTTTATCATATCTAAACAAAGATTTGAGCAAAAAGAAGCATATCTCTATCTCCCATATCATTTATATGCTTTTTAATATGCAAATGTGGGGAACGACCTAAATTGACAACCTGTTTTTTTAAGCTTGACATTGCTGAAGACCATTTTATTCACATGTGTTATGCTATTTGAAACTTATATTTCCATTAAAAGTACATTTATAACATGTAAAAGGTTTTTTTATAACTTAACAACTTCAGAAAATTGTGGTAAGTGAAAAATATTACATTTCATATAAGGCCTCACTTCATTTGAAAACCTCTATTTTTTGGCACAGGCTCATATAAAATTTACTTCTGGCCATTTTTTATAAGTCTGAAACATGAAGTATGCTATCTGTTTCTTTTAATAGGTGATAACTTATACATAGAGACACTAAAAAGTGTAAGTTTTGGTATATTTTGGTTTTTAGAAGCCCAAACTTGATAGTTGAAATTGTTCTAATTCAACGCCACAATTCAGCACCCAAAGTTCAGATATAAAAAATGCCACATTTTTTATAATTGGTATCATATGGCTTTGAAACTTTGTAAACTGTTTTATAATACACTAAGCTTAAATCATGCCAAGTTTTATTAGAATTGGTCAAGTTTTAGACCCCTAATAGGCCCAAGACCACAATTAATGATCCCGCTTTTCGTTGTCCACGAATATAGTTCCTTTTAATTAGAGTGTATTTTTTCTTAATTTTTTTTCTTTCCTTTCCTCACTCATTTCTTAGTTTTTTTAGGGTGGAAATAAAAGAAGAGAGGTGAAATAAACTTTTGGATGTTGTATTCTAACTGATTTTGATATGGAAAGAGTGATTAGGCCAGGTGCAAAAAGGTGATATTTACAGTTTTCGGAACATCTCTTGACTTGTCCATAGGGGTATGGATGTGTATTGGCTAAATTTGTAAGAGTCATTGGTTCAATCTTTCTGAATTTTGTATATATTTTTGGACTAGTACTATACATTACACACACAAAAGATTTGACAAAAATGCAAGGTGCAATTTTTTTAATGAAACAAAACGTTATAAAGAACTAATAGGGGAATTTAATTGTGGTCTGTGGCCTAAGAGGTGAATTCAGGAAATATTGAATTTGTACTTTGACAACTTCCCTGATTGATCTATTGGTATTAATTTGTCAAACTACATGAGAATAAATGATTTCCACTTTTATTTGATAGAAATTTTGTAAAAAAGTGACATTTCAGCCTACATGCCAAAAATTGAACTTTTTCAGTTGTTTCAATATTTTTACAAAAGTAGCATGCTTACTTTCTCTCTGACAGATTTTTCTGGTTTTCTATTTGTGTTTGTGGTATCTAATGTAGATGTTTAACTCATTTTTGAACACTGAACACAAAAAAGTAGATAAAATCAGAATAAGAGTGCAAAATGTGCTGCTTTAATGGTCTTAGTCTAACGGTCAGTATGAAGCAAGTGAAAAATGAGGTTCTATGCACATACAAGTTGAATTCCTTTTAGCAGATTTCACTGAATCTGTATCAAAAGCACTTATTTCTGGTTGTTTGACCTTGTCTGTTTCACAGACTACCTTTATTTTCTTTTGTTTAATAGCTAGTGGTTAAAATATTGGCCTTTTGAGGCTGAAATTTCATGCCGGTTTTAAAAAGTAATGTAAATAACATTGCATCAAATCATACTGTCTACATATATAGTTGAAAGTGACAGTCTTGTTACATCCAGGCTCCATGTTTTATCATATCTAAACAAAGATTTGAGCAAAAAGAAGCATATCTCTATCTCCCATATCATTTATATGCTTTTTAATATGCAAATGTGGGGAACGACCTAAATTGACAACCTGTTTTTTTAAGCTTGACATTGCTGAAGACCATTTTAATCACATGTGTTATGCTATTTGAAACTTATATTTCCATTAAAAGTACATTTATAACATGTAAAAGGTTTTTTTATAACTTAACAACTTCAGAAAATTGTGGTAAGTGAAAAATATTACATTTCATATAAGGCCTCACTTCATTTGAAAACCTCTATTTTTTGGCACAGGCTCATATAAAATTTACTTCTGGCCATTTTTTATAAGTCTGAAACATGAAGTATGCTATCTGTTTCTTTTAATAGGTGATAACTTATACATAGAGACACTAAAAAGTGTAAGTTTTGGTATATTTTGGTTTTTAGAAGCCCAAACTTGATAGTTGAAATTGTTCTAATTCAACGCCACAATTCAGCACCCAAAGTTCAGATATAAAAAATGCCACATTTTTTATAATTGGTATCATATGGCTTTGAAACTTTGTAAACTGTTTTATAATACACTAAGCTTAAATCATGCCAAGTTTTATTAGAATTGGTCAAGTTTTAGACCCCTAATAGGCCCAAGACCACAATTAATGATCCCGCTTTTCGTTGTCCACGAATATAGTTCATTTTAATTAGAGTGTATTTTTTCTTAATTTTTTTTCTTTCCTTTCCTCACTCATTTCTTAGTTTTTTTAGGGTGGAAATAAAAGAAGAGAGGTGAAATAAACTTTTGGATGTTGTATTCTAACTGATTTTGATATGGAAAGAGTGATTAGGTCAGGTGCAAAAAGGTGATATTTACAGTTTTCGGAACATCTCTTGACTTGTCCATAGGGGTATGGATGTGTATTGGCTAAATTTGTAAGAGTCATTGGTTCAATCTTTCTGAATTTTGTATATATTTTTGGACTAGTACTATACATTACACACACAAAAGATTTGACAAAAATGCAAGGTGCAATTTTTTTAATGAAACAAAACGTTATAAAGAACTAATAGGGGAATTTAATTGTGGTCTGTGGCCCATTCATAGGCTACGCGCACCCACATCCGGTTTTATAATAAAATGCCATCGGATCGGGAATGAAACGTGAAATATATACGGAAATTATCGATAATATGGGGATTTCGTGTAGAACGAGTGAAGAGTATGAAAAATAATATTTTCAAATTGTATTTATTAGATAATGATACATAATAAACATTGCAAATTAAATGCACACTGATGGAAAATGAAACTGTACAGTCCCTGTAAAAGAAGAACATGATAAAAATTAATACTATTATAAAATGTAAAATAAAATGCAAATTTAAAGAATAAAATTTTACTGATTTTGAAAAATTCCCATATGAGATTTAAAAATAATCTTTTAGTAAAATGTAAAACAGAAACTGAAATTTTAAAATATCTTAAACAACTAAAATTAAAGCTTGGGTGTCTATATAAAAATTAGAGAAGCAAGTAATAATGTCCAATTAAACCAATTAATATAAAAGATTCATGTAGCTAATTAAGATTTGGAACAAATTTTACGTATCCAATATGATTGTTTTGGCACATATTTCAACCCTGCACATTTCAAATGTTGCCAGTCCAAACAACAATCACAGTCCAAAGAGTCCTGATCGTGTAGGTTGTTTTGACATTTGATACATATCAATTCGCATGATTCTCTTCTTTCGTTGATTCGAATTTTAAGTTGCTTCCACGCTTCAAAGGTAAAATATTTTTTGATGCGCTGAAGGTTTACATTTTTGTCAAATATTTTGTTATTAATTAACGAAGCATCTAGAAGATTATTGGCATCGGCCTTTTTTTTTTTTATCAGAAATAATTTTTGTGTTTCCAGTTCTTCTTTTCTCTGCAGCTGCAATTGACTCCGAGTTTCTTTTACACAATTGTATAAAATTAATTGACTGATAGTTCTGAACAAATTGTTCCAATTCGTGATAACTTTGAAATGTCTTCCCCACATGTATATCACTCTCTTACATTTTAAGAATATCTATTAACTGAGAAAAACTGTTCACTTACCTATATATAAATATTCATAAAAATTCTGAGTAGTTTTAATCAATTTATTCACTAATTGCGACAAATTCCGTATATATTTCACGTTTCATTCCCGATCTGATGGCATTTTATTATAAAACCGGATGTGGGTACGCGTAGCCTATGAAGGTTACAATCTACCATTAGCTCTTTTGGGACCAGTCGAAAATGAGCATAACATGGTATTCAGAAACAAAAACATGGCTGATTTTGATTGGGTGGAGTATGCCACAAATAATAATTTTTTTTCCTGAAACCTTATGGATTCTTGGTTGTAGCAATGACAAAATAAAATTTGATTCCTCCTTCAGAAGTAGTTGAGAATTTTTTTTCTTCCTGTTGTTGAATGCATAAATTTTACTGTTATTTTTGTGCGAGATTGACGGTCACCCTTGACAACTGTAAATTACACCTAGAAAAGCAACGCGACCATATCATTTTTTTTATAAAAAATGTTAACACAATAAATATTCTTTATTTTAAAAAAGGTTTTATAATAAAAATCAACTCAATAAAATCAGTACAGCAAGAAACATTACTATTGTCGGCAATGGAAAAATCAATTGTTTTTTACATTCTATATTGGGATGAAATTTACTTTCACTTTCATTTTGGAAAAGCAAGTTGCTGAATCAGACTTCTTTTAAAACGTTTTTGTGATTGTGTCAGCATCATGGAGGACTTTCAAAAAGATTTAGAGGAGAGATTTCTAAAAAAAACAAAAAAAATGGGCAATATTCATGGTTGTGTAGCATGGGACGGCTATGTTGATAAATTAGGATACGGTGTCATGAATGTAAACTGGCCAAGGGAGGGTGCAAAAAAAGAAAGAGCACACAGACTAGCATATATGATTAAGGAAAGAATAAGCCACAATGATATGCCAAGACTTGATGAAAACAACAACCGCATAGAATGTAGTCACTTGTGCCATAATAAGACCTGTGTCAATTCAGAGCATATTAAACTTGAGTCCCATGCTACAAACCAGGAACGTATTCATTGTAAAGGGCAAAATTTATGTGCAAAATGTCATGAACCACATTGTCTTATATGAAAGTATGCTTTATTTACAAATTAACACTTTTTTGTCACTGCAACTCGTTGTTTTTTGGCATAGGGATGGTCCTCGGCTTGCGTTTTTGTACGTTTCACTGGCCGCATAAGCTTGTTTTTCTCGTAACACTTTTCTTCCTGATGTTTTTCATAAATTTTATACAAATGTTTCCTGGTATCAGACCTCTCCTTTTTATATTTTATTGATTTTTTATAAGCTTTCTGCATTCTGTCTGTTTTTTGTATAGCTTTAAGTTCTTTTTCAGCAGCAGACCCAGGACTGATTTCTGCCCCAAGTTGCTTACAGATCACTAGGAGAGACTCACCAGGACCAAGATTTACACTATGAATAGCTGAATGGACACGACCTTCAAAGTTTTTTGTATAGGTAACATTTTTTGGTAGTGATCTACGCAGTGATCTGTTAAATCCCTCGACTTTTTGAGTATTTAGGTTCAATCTCGTCTTTTTTAAAGCGCTCGGACTGAGACGATATAACACACACTTTCTTATGGCATTCAAGTTTTCGTCCAATTTTCTGATTTTAAAACTGTTCGGTAAGAAAGCTCTGTTGGACAACCAGAACTTTTTTCCACCCTTGCAAACAAAGGAATGCCTACGGCAAAGTTCATGATTGCCTGTGTAACATGCAGGTATGGCATCAACGGTGAAAGAGATTTTATTCTTCACTTTGACAAAGTCACCGCCATATTTTTCCATGGCCTGGGTAAACTCCGACTGACATCTCTCAGCTAAATCCAGAGCGAAATTGTTCAAAAGCTTTTCACGGTCTTTTTTAGTTCTGCCGGGCATTATTTCTCCCAATTCTTTATTATTCTTGATGTTTTTTCTGTGATTATTTAAAAAATGCCTGGTATCTAGAAAATGTTCTGGCTCTGTAGATGTTGTATTTTCAAGATACAAGTCATCTGCTGCTCTATAAGCAGAGCTATCTGGATCTGTTGTTAAATGTTTAGCTTCAATACCATCACTTGCAAGATCTTGCAGAGCTTCATTTGCCCATGTGTACTCATCTCCTATGCTTTTCATGAATGTTAAATTTGAACTACATGCAGAAGTGCACTTTTCACCTGATCTGATTGGATGAACTGAACAAAGTTTATTTTTGCAAACAACTCCTATAATGCTTTTATCTTCTGTTTCAGCTTCTGCAACAGAATACACCACTTGTGTAGCAGGCTGGAATGGGGTTTTTCCAATGCCGGAATATATTGCATTGTTGTATGCACCGTCAGCCTGTAGACTTACAGAACCAGGATCTTTTCTTCCTCTGAGTGTATTAATTTCAATCAGCTGCTTGCGTCGCGCTTTCATGTCTTTCTTATTTATATTTACTATTTCAGGTAGCACTTTATTTGCCCTCTTTTGTAGTCCTGAAGTGGATGGAGCTGGCATGTTACAGCCAAGTACTATTTTCCTCAAACCAGTATATCCAAGTGGTGTTTGACTTAATGCTGCTTGGGCGGATACATTTATCTTGGCTGCCTTCCTTCCTGGTTTTTTGGTTTGCACTTCTTCATAGAGTTTGAACTTTCTCGATCGATAGGTGCATTTGTCACACATTGCCTCTTCACGATTAACAAATCCAAACTTTTCTTCTCTTTCCATATTCCACTGTAAAAATCCATTACAATTGGGATGAAGTCTTTGGTGTTCTCCAAATACAGAGTTCCACATTATTGCATTCAGTCTCACATTTACTGTTCTATTAGATGAATCTTCAGACCTAAAATTTAATAGAAAAGAATGCCATAAGAGAGTGTTTTTCTACCTGTAACAGTAGTTTCTAAATGTACTTAAAAATATTTGTGAATTACCTCCCTTTGATCACAATTTTTTTTGGCACAAATATAAAATAGAATTTCTTGGTATTATGAAGCTAAGCAGGTTGAAGTATCAATATTTTCTTTAAGTTAAGCATATATTTTATTAATTCAAGAAGGTACGACAACAACAAAATATTATTTCAAGGGAAATTTCTAGATTTAAAGAACTGATAGGCATTTTCAATCCGCTTTCAGAAAAATAATTTAAAATAGAGTTAAATAATACCTATGTTCATATTAACTGGTATTTCGATATTTTATGTTATTACTTTAATTATCATTTAACCTACCTTTGATTTTTCTTTGCTGATTTCATTGTTTTTTTAATTTTAGGAGCAGCATCCCTTGGTCGCAACAGAACAGCAGGTTTGGTGTCATTTATAGATTGAGTATCGGTATCCTTATATGGAATATTTTGCACAAGAGAAGTCATTTTTCTGGTAAGTCTTTTATAAACTGTTTGTGTTGTGTCACTTTTACTTGGTTTTACAGTTTTTCTTTGTCTATTGTAAGGCACAGTTCCAGTTGGAAAACCTGAATTATTTCCCTTTCTGAACTTGGTCATTTTAATATGTAGAATTTATTTGTAATCCGTGAATGTAACTGTTTAAGGAAAAAGTTTGTGAAAGTTTGGGATTCTGTCTTTACTTTTATATTGGAAATTTGGTTAAAATTTGCATCTTTAATTTGAAAGAAAGGCACCAAACAGAACTCTCATAAAAAATTCTCATAAACAGAGAGAGATAGCAGTACAGATATAAATTTTTAATTCTTACAGCTGCAGTGACAGATATGATAAGATAATTGATTCATCATCTCTGGTCACTGTCTTATCTGTTTGGTGTAAGGTTATGGTTTTTTAGTGCATTAAGTTGTTTCAGATTAAACTTTTAATACTTCAAAATTAAGAAAATTGTCATTTTTTCCTGTAGTTTTCAATTCTTGGGTAGAATCTACCCCAATTATCTGACAGCTGATGTTAGTGTTTTATGTGACAGTCATATCCACTAGTCTATTGATAAAACACACAGACTTATTGCTTTTGTATATTTAATAAGAAAATAAATAAGTTTTATTTGGCAAAAAAATCAACTCTCAGCTTCACATTTCCTCTGCCGTCATTTGGGGTACATGTTGAACTTTTCTTTTTTCTTCGCTTGTAAGTGATCGACATCTTTTGCCTACAACTTTTCCATTACTAGATATAACAAATATTCATTTGGCCTAAAATTTGC
The DNA here is from genome assembly GCF_021869535.1 of Mytilus californianus. Taxonomy (NCBI): domain Eukaryota; kingdom Metazoa; phylum Mollusca; class Bivalvia; order Mytilida; family Mytilidae; genus Mytilus; species Mytilus californianus. The sequence continues at coordinate 47,769,451 of NW_026262679.1, read as the reverse complement.
TAGATTCTGGGCCCTTTTTTTGATTCTATAGGTTACAATCTACCATTAGCTCTTTTGGGACCAGTCGAAAATGAGCATAACATGGTATTCAGAAACAAAAACATGGCTGATTTTGATTGGGTGGAGTATGCCACAAATAATAATTTTTTTTCCTGAAACCTTATGGATTCTTGGTTGTAGCAATGACAAAATAAAATTTGATTCCTCCTTCAGAAGTAGTTGAGAATTTTTTTTCTTCCTGTTGTTGAATGCATAAATTTTACTGTTATTTTTGTGCGAGATTGACGGTCACCCTTGACAACTGTAAATTACACCTAGAAAAGCAACGCGACCATATCATTTTTTTTATAAAAAATGTTAACACAATAAATATTCTTTATTTTAAAAAAGGTTTTATAATAAAAATCAACTCAATAAAATCAGTACAGCAAGAAACATTACTATTGTCGGCAATGGAAAAATCAATTGTTTTTTACATTCTGAATGGCAATTTGACTATTCGTACCCGCATGCGGGTACGCGCAGACACTGCCTATTTTTAAAGTCACAAGTACACAGTACAGTAGACCCGAGACAGAACTTTTTTTTACTTCTACAGTTCCGTCATTGTACAGTACACAGACTCTCAGTCTGTCAGTTTCATATGGACTGTTATCACATTGACAAGGAGATTGCTTGCCAAAAATAACCGCGGGAAATACCGCACACCTTGAAAAATTTCGGAATCGGTGTGTAACCCAGAAGCGGAATCAATTTATTAACATTGTTTTGTTATCCAGCTGGTAGCTTGATATAATTTAAATATTTAATTTAATTAATTATTTGAATATTTAAACATGAAATACAATCGGTAAATTCAGTTTAAATGAGAATTGATGTGCTTCGTCTCTCAGAGAATTGTCCCGTACGGTTCACAGAAACGAGCGTCTCAGACGACACATTTGGACGACACCAATTTTGACACCACAGTAGTGGCAATGGAAAGTAATGCAGATACTCTTGAAGATATAACAGGTATATTTTATTTAACAACCATGTTATGAAGGTTTGTGTACAATAGCTAATTAAAACGTACCATTCCCTGAACAAATACAGTCTTCATGAAACACTTGACTGCCTGAAAATTGGAAAAACCCGTCATAAACTTTTAAATTCCTTTAAATTTAAATCATTTAGGGCCTATGGTTTGTGACTTGTGAGTCCTTTTTCATTAAAATTTTACTGTCCTGACAACATTTATACATGCCTGGGCCGTATGATTTTTATGAGTTAATCATGAAGACCAAATGATCACACTAATAGTAATACCCAACTTTTGAAAGAAATTACCACAGGCACTAGCATTTTGTATATAATTTAATCTCTGTAAAAAATAAATATCTTTTTTTAAGTTTTAAACTGAATTTTACTGTGCGTATTGCTGTGTGTTTCTTTATTCTACATTGGCTAGAGGGGGAGGGGTGAGATCTCACAAAACATGTTTAACCCCACCGCATTTTTTTGCCTCTCCGAAGTCAGGAGCCTCTTACCTTTGTTAGTCTTGTATGTTTTTAAATTTTAGTTCATTTATATGTTTTGGAGTTAAGTGTGACGTCCATTTTCACTGAATTACTCAATTAGTACACATTATTATGGAGGGGCCAGCTGAGGCCAACCTTGGGGTGCGGGATTTTCTGGCTTCGTTAAAGACCCATTGATGGCCTTCGGCTGTTATCTGCTCTTTGTTGGGTTGTTGTCTCTTTGACATATTCCCCATTTCCATTCTCAATTTTACTCAGACTGACTCAGAGACATCATATATAATGTCTCTGATTTACTTCACCAGTATGAAAGAGAACTAAAGTTAGTATTTATAGATAAATTATTTTATATTTATATATCTATTCAAAATAAAATTATGAAAAGAAAAGTAGAGATTATTGGGATTTTTTTTAATGTCAGAATATCATGGATAAAGCCAGAGGATTCTGAATATCTGGCAAAAACTCAAAAACATGAGGAACGAACATCCTTAGACATAAATATATGTGGGTTTTGATTTTTACAAGACTTCAATAAATAAATAGGGGCTTCTTAACATTCAGCTGCAGGAACTGAGGACCTACATGTATTGATCACTTACACTTATTTTTCTGGAGTGGTATATAAACTTCACATGTCATAGACATACACCACATAACTCATTTTATTTCACCAGTTAAATATATGTCAAGATTGTTCATGATCATAGAATGACACTTGAGTAAATTATCAGGCAATTACCTTTCATTATTCCACTTATTAATATTTACCACACAATTTTGGTAGTTCACTGTAATGTTCCCAATTTAAAGTTTGACAGACTATGACAATAACTGTATGTGTAAAAAAAATACTTAAAATTTATGCATTTCTTTTTTCTATATGACAGATAATAAGCAGGGCATGAACGAAGTATGGAGGATCTGTTTGAAAATTCCAGACATGAGAAAGAAAATGACAGGGAGAGATGTCCAGTTCAACGTTACCAGGACAATTCAGCAAAGTTCCAACAGATATGTATGCACTATTTCCATTCTATGAAATGTAATGCATTTAATAAAACAGTGTGCTTTAAAAAGAACAACATGCCTTTTGACTTGCAACATATGTGCAGAGGAAGAATAGATATAATTTGTTGTACATTAATGCTACATATGATATTTAAGTAACTTTGCAGAACAAAATGTTCTGAATGTTAGCATTAAATATTTGCCACTGGACAACTGAAGGACGTTATGTAATGCATACAAAAATTGATAAGTCAAATGTAAAAGGTGATAAGAATCGAATAATCATTTAAATGTGTAACTATATATACGGTACATATACAAATGTACCTAAGAAGTGACTAAACAACATGAACAATAGATATATCTTGGAGCTATTCAGGAATTATCTAACAGGGTCTTTTTTTACACCAACCACCCGTAATATAAAAATTTATTTTACTTAATGAAGTATCTTTCTAAAGAAATTCTAAGGAAATTACAACCACCCCAATATAATATGACTACTTGGCATGACATCAGATGCAACTCATTCATTTGTCATTGTTACCTTTAAAAAAATAAAAATAAAAAATGACTTATAAAATCATGTTTGATTCTACAACATTTCATTTTATACTTTAAACAAATTTGATATGAATTTGGAGGGCTTGTAATCGTGCAGTCCTATCGCAGCTGTTTATTAAATTTTTAACACACTGTACAATTAGATTGCATAATTGGAATCATTATACCAAAAAAACTACTGTTAATGCTAATAATAAAAAAAAAAAAAACTAATGGACATTTATTGATTCATTGATGTCTTTATTTTCTCATAATTGAGATATTGAATGATTAATGTTTAGAGCCACTTTTAACACTATGGTGCTATTTTGTGGCATCCAGTTTTTATTGATGGAGGAAGCTGGTGAAAACCATGACCTTTGGTAGGAAAACTGACAATCCTAGTCAATTAAGATTGGAGTTAAGTTCACTTGCCACGTGCAGGATTTGAACTCATGTAACCTTAGTGTTGACTGGCTGCTGGCTGGTGATACAGAAGTTCGACTACTTAGACTACTCGTCCAAGTTGGCCCCATATAATCGAGATATAATAAATATATATATACAAAATTAATTAAATATCACACAACAAAAGGAATGTAAAATAAAGAAAGAAAAAAAGAAAGATTTATACATACACACAAAGAAATATTTAAGTCACTCAGCATAAAATCCCTATGCAATGATGTTAATCTTTAATGATAACATGTTACATGTATATACTGTTCATATTATTAACATTACTAAAGATGATTATGTGACATTTGTTTGTCAGTCAGTAGAAGGAGGCATAATATGTGGACTAAAGTTCATGTTCATGTACATTTATTTGAATATTTATTTTTCCAGAAAAATCTGAATTTGAGGCAAATATATACTGTCATGTATATATATAAGATGGATAAAGTACATGATACTTTAGCAGTGCTTCAGAGAATCACATTTGGCTACAGAAGTTTGTAGTATTTTGGTTGTAATCAAGTTATTAAGCTGAAGGTAATTTAATAGTTAAACAAGAAATGTTTCCTATTCAAGTATACTAAAATAAAGTTTGATGTTTAGGTCAGAATATGATAAAGTTTGTTTTTTTTTGTCTCCTTTTCGATTTACTTCCATATTTTCTGGCTTTTTTATTTGTAAAGTACTGGTAAAAGTCAAAATTTGTTTGGTAAAGCACCATTTAAGTTCAGAACATGTTGTATATAGTATGTTAATAATTTAGATAAAATAAAAATAAAAAATACAATTATTTTATCTATCTACCCTATCTTTCTGCCAGGAGACAGCAAATATGTGTATACATTTTTTGGCTTTATTGTTCAAAAATGATGTTACAAAACATAACCAAATATTGATTAAATCCTTCATACTGCAGGTTATTTCTATACTTGCATGCCTGAAATTAAGATTATAATCTCATCAAACATTACTTTTCAAGAAGATAATAATATATTGTCAATTATATTATAATAATTGAATATTAGAGTTTCAGTAATTCATATATTGTCTTATTGACAGCTCATTCAAATTAAAATATATAAAGTTATGAGGGTCCGGTAATTGTAGATTTGACCATGTTGACAGCAACAATAGCTTAAAAGATTTTGACATAAAAATTGAACAGTAATCTGAAACTGATGCTCAGAACCTTGAGGAATATCTAGAATTTCATTTTGTTTATAAAAACTGTATACTATACTTTTTGATAGCCCTTAGTAAAACATTTTCTTGGCTTATTTTCATTTTATGAACTATTTGAGTATTTCTTAATTCATTGACCCAGATTTAAATAGAAGGCTCAAAGGATTGAGATCTAAAAAAAATCTTTTAAGACTTCCAGATGTATGTATGCCTTTCTTCTCGTTATTGCTTTGTTTGATCCTGTTCCTAAGCACATATTGACATAATGATGTTATTTTTTTTTAATTTACAGCTTCATAGTCAAACAGATCTAGGCTACACCTTCACTATTCAAGTCAGACTTTAAAAGGAAGCCCTTTTTGTTGATAGGTGAACATGTAAGTAAATACATTAATATCTTTTTTGTATATTGTACAAATTAGACAAAGCAAAATGAAAGGAAGAATAATTAAGAAATAATTCGCCTTTTTCAGAATCTAAAGGATTATGGGTAATCTAATTGTTCGTACACCAAAATGAAAATAACATTACCTCATTGGTTGAATTTCTATTGTTTAGAACTTTTTAAACCAATCACAACGTTTTGGTGTATGCTTTCGAAAATATTACCCAGAACAGAATGCATTTATTTAGATTCTGAAAGGGCGAATTAAACTGGTGATAATAGAAATATTAAAATGAGGAGATGAGGTATGATATTGCCAATGAGACAACTATCCACCAAAGTTCAAAGAAAGTGGATGTAAGCAATAATGGGCAACCATAGAGCCTTTAACAATGAGAAAAATCCATAATGTATAGTCCGCTATATTTAAAGTTCAGTCTTTGGTTAAAGTTTTTTTTTATTTATTAATATATGAAACCTTCATCATGGATTATCATGTTGATGCAATTAAATGACATTTGAATAGTAGATTTTAATAATCGAGAGGGGTAGAAGATACCAATGGGATATATTCAAACTCAAAGGTCGATTTACAAACTGACAAACGCCATAAAACAAAACAAAAAAACGACTAAAAGACAAGCAACTGCATACACAATGTAGAAAACTAAAGACTGAGCACCACAACGGCACTAAAAATCTTGGTGATCTCAGATAATGCAGAAGGGTTAGCTAATCCTGCTCCACATGTGAAACCTATCGTGTTATTCCAAAAAAATATCTTTGCCAAGTTATACTAAGTTATTAGGCATCAGGCAACTAGCAGATTGGTTATTGACTCTTAATCTAACACTTAGATATCACCATATTCATCAAGCATCAGTAATGTAAATTTTTAACCATTAATCAATAAATCTTGACCTAATGTGAAGTTTTGAAATTTGCAAATTTTTAATGAAAAGGATAGACAAGACAGTACCAGTAAAAACAACACAGACATTGAAAAATTAAGAAACATAAAGAACAAAATTTTGTCTTCTCTTTTTCATTATTTTTGTCTTGCCTTGAAAAAGCTAGATCTAGGGGTGCTGTTTCAACAATGTATAAGTTTGTGATTAGGTCATTTTAAGGGAAATTGAGATATAATGAATATATATATATATATATATATATATATAAAAAAAAAAAAAAAAAAAAAAAAAAAAAAAAAAAAAAAACGTCTGAATAATAGTCAACGATTTTTCCCACGAGGGCGCTGGATCGTTACGAGTAACGATACACGTACACAATAAATAAATTATATAAACGCCTAAAAAGTGTACACAACAACACCAATAACAAAAAAAGGAACTATAAATGTAATTATTTATAAATAATTACATTTATAGTTCCTTTTTTTGTTATTGGTGTTGTTGTGTACACTTTTTAGGCGTTTATATATATATATATATATACAAAATTTATTAGATATCACACAACAAAAGGAATGTAAAAAAAAAGAAAAAAGTTTTATACATACCGTGAAATGATACGGACAATGAAATACTTAAGTCACTTAGCATATAAGTTTGTGATTAGATGTAAGAAGATGTGGTATGAGTGCCAATGAGACAAATCTCCATCAAAGTCACAATTTGTAAAAGTAAACCATTATAGGTCAAAGTATGGTCTTTAACACAGAGCCTTGGCTCACACCGAACAGCAATCTATAAAGGGCCCCAAAAATGTTTGTCAGTTTAAGGGGAACCTTTAGTGATGGGCCAATGATATTTGGTATTCAGTTGTATTAGTATTGGCACATCACATTTCCATGGAGATTATTTGGCCCTGTACATTCAGTCATGTTTTTTTTATGCCCCCGCAACTGAAAGTTGGGGGGCATATTGTTTTACCCCTGTCCGTCCGTCCCATTATGGGTATATAGTTAATCCGCATAACTCCTCCTACAGTTTGAATCCTAGGAAGTTTTCACTTTGCTGTCTGTTTGTACATATATTGAAGGTGTGCATGTGGTCAGGGTTTTGATTTTTATTAATATTTGCTCTTTTAGGAGATAGTTGAACTTTGTCAATTTTTGGAGTATTTTCTTTCATAAGAGGAGCGTTTCCAGATAACTCCTCCTACAGTTTGAATGCTAGGAATTTTTCGCTTTGCTGGCTGTTTGTACATACATTGAAGGTGTGCATGTGGTCAGGGTTTTGATTTTTATTAATATTTGCTCTTTTGGGAGATAGTTGAACTTTTGTCATTTTTTGGGTGTAAGCGTTTAAATGTTATAGTTATTTTAAAATAACACTTTGCATCTGCGGGGGCATCAATTGTGTCTCCCAGACACAATAATATCTCAAAGAAAGTCCTACATTGACTTTGTTATAATACAGTTACTTCAGAGTGGAGTCACTTTGTCTAGTTTTCATTTCAATTTTACACAGGCAAATCACCACATTAGTTATGATACATATAAAAAAAATGTGGTATGATTGCCAATGAGACAACCCTCCACAAGAAACCAAATGCCACAGAAATTAAGAGCTATAGGTCACTGTACGGCCTTCAACAATGACTAAAGCCCATACTGCATAGTCAGCTATAAATCACAAATGTAAAACAATTCAAACGAGAAAACTAACGGCCTGATTAATGTATAAAAAAATTAACGAAAAAAACAAATATGTAACAACAAACAACCACTTAACTACAGGCTCCTGACTTGGGACAGGCACATACATACAGAATGTGGCAGGGTTAAACATGTTGGGAGGGATCTCAACCCTCCCCTAATCTGGGACAGCAGTGTAACAGCACAACATTAGAACGAACTAAAAAAATCAGTTGAAAAAGGCTGAACTCAACAGATGGATACAAATAGAAATACATACAACAAAAACACAGAGTGGACGTGGATGGGTACTTGTACATCCCAACAACAAAAAGACACTTAGTACAAATCTGAGAGTGCAGATACTGACAGCTAGTTCAAAGCCAATAACAACTTTAAAAAAAAATGCATCTAAGAATAAATTATCAATCAGTACACATCCAACATCCAATGGATTTAGTGTAAAGACATCATAAACAATCAGAGAAAAACATGACCTGGTGCAATGCCAAGATACAGGAAATGACAGATTGTAGATCCATGAAAGTGCATATGTATATAATAATAATGTTTAATAGGGTTGTAAACTATAGATATATTGAGAATTTTATGACATTGTTGTTTACAAAGCAAAAGCAACACTCATATTAGAAGTAAAATAAAGCTTTCATTATGTATGCTTAAATAAGATAATATTATAACAGTAAATAAAATTCTTTTTTTTATCCTTTCAGATGAAGAAACTTTCAAAAGAGTGGAGCATTTAGAAGACGGAACAATCAAATATTATTTGTTACTATTTCAGTAACTTTTCAAATGTTAACTGTTTAGAATATTCTTAAATACAAATATAATTGAATTTAATGTGTAAAGTGTTTTGTTTTTTTTAACATTTGGTAACATATGCCTCTGTTAGGGACAATTTTTTAATCATAAGCTGATTATTTTTAGATTTGTCATGGTAAACCTGCAAGGGACACAACTCTTGTAGAATGAACATTGTAAAATAGCTAGTCTGTATTGAATTGTTGTTTGGTATACATTTGGTTTTGCATTATTTGTTGTGCAATTTCGAATTCGACTTCTTTTCAAACATTGTATAAATTTAAAATGTAGCTGACTTTGACATTGGTATTCATACTTTTAGATTTTTTATGAATTGTCAAACAAACGCGATTATAAAGCAAGAACTTCAAACACACAAAAAAAGAAATACTAACAGGAAGATTCGAAAGGTTTCAAACATGTAGAAATAGTCTCATGGTTTAAATAAGATTTGGATTTATATATATCTATATATATATATATATATATATATATATATATATATAAGTTTTAATGGATGCTAAACATCCAGCCACAAATATTACATACATATTCAGGATGATAACAGGTTAATAAAACATGCATATGAGGTAACTGATAATCAATATAAGACAATTTATTGATGTATAACTCACTTTTACAGTACTTTTACCATAAAGAACCAGAGAAACATCTTCAAATAGAGATGACCAAGAACAAAAAATGATATGTCAATGAGAGCAACAAAGACAATATTTCATTTTTCCTAGTGGCTGCTTCACATAGAAGTCTTGTTGTATTATCACGTTTATATCACATGGCTTTATATTAAACGTGAATATCACGTTGTATTATCACGTTGATATTATGTGGATTTATATACAACGTGAATATCACGTGTGACAAACGTTTATTTCACGTTGTGCTCACAACGTGAATATTACGTTTCTGCTCGTTTCACCTTGTACTCACGTGGTGTGGACAACGTGAATATCACGTGATTCCCATGTTAAAATCACGTTGGAAAAAATTGCCTGTGTAGTTGTCAGTAAAAAAAGCACGCTGGTTCAGTAACAAAATGTTATCAACTATGGCATATCTTATTCATTCATTTGTAGAAGGTATATTGTCAATATGCTTGCACCATTTATGCTCATTTACAAGATGTATCTTGTAAAAAAAGTTAATAGAGATATAGAAAACAAACCTCTGTTACATGCGTGTTTTGATCAACAGTTGTTCAATGATTACCCGTTTACAATATTATGTAATGTATAAATGTATTAATTAAAAATTCTAAATTCATATCTTTAAGAAATAGAGAGATAAAATTTAGAATTGAAACGGGGATGGTGTCAAAGAGACAGCAATCTGACCAAAGAGCAGAAATCAGCCCAAGGAGTCTGAATCCGATGTCAGAATATCGGTTACAGAAGAAACTAAGCAAAATGACAATTATTAACATGAATTAACAAATGACTACTAGCAGTTACTGACATGCCAGCTCCAGACCTCAACTAAACTGATTGAAATATTACGTCTTCATCATATGAAAATCAAGCACAATCCCTCTCGTTAGGGGTTTAGTATCATACCATCAAATAATATACATAAATACCAAGGGGACAATCAAAAGTATAAGTTCAAAACCGACAACATCATAGCCAAAATACACGACAAATATTCTAACAACAGTAACAAAAAAACAACATAGAACAGAAAAGGTTTAATAAACGAACTCTACCAATAATGGGGGTAATATAAGGTACTCTGGAAAGGTACCCAGTTTCTGCTCCGATTTTGGCAGTTCACTTTATTATCTTATAATAAATTTTACTACATTGCTACCCACACTAGCTCTGTCACGCTGTTATTCCTTCACTGTGCTCCTTTCAATTATCTCCGTGTTTAACTTCCAATTCTACTCTTAACACTTATTCAGAGAATTTCAAAGGTACCGCCAAACAACATTAAAAATACAACTTTCTATGAATTTATTTGAAAGATAACAAAGATAAATGCAAATATATATATATATCCAGATCGTTAATAAGCAAAAACATATATGATTGTCAAACACTAAACATAATATTTGCCCTTGATGTGTTTTACTGTTTGGTTGTTCTTAACATTATATTAGAATATAGCAAAGTGCTCTCGACCAATTGGAATTGTAGGATTTGATGTTTCTTAGTTGCGAAGAATAAATGAAAATCATGTTCTAAGTAAAGGATTATCCTATTGTTTTGGTATATTTACAGTTCAAAACATAGAGTTTCTATGAATTACAACTGCCCTGGAGCACATTTATCAGCTTGACAGGATTTGTGATGGAAACGAACTAAGTTGAATTTTGAAGCAAAAAAAATATCTTAAAAAGTTGAAGTTTCCTTGTGCAGTAAAATTGGTCCCGTTAATATTATTATGAGAATATTAAAAACTTCAAATTTCTTTAAAAAAAATTGTCAAGGCCATGCAAGAAAAAAAACAAAGTTTTAAGAATAAAAATATCCTAAATATTTAGCTAATACGTTTACCAAAACTAACATTACTGGATCTGCAGTTGGGGAGAATACTATAAATTCAGAAATTATTGCGAGGTTTTTATTAATGCGAATAACTGCGACTGGTTGAGTATCGCAATAATAAGAATTCGCATTCTGAAAACTGATACTTATATCTGAATGCAGATTCTCCTGACATCGCAAAAATCAAATTCGCATTTTTTTTCATCCTCAAAAAACTCAATAATAAATGCACGCATAATATCTGAATCTATAGTAGTAATTTCCAATATTTCGACAAAATGAAAAAAAAGTTTTGAATATATTTTAAACTTTTGAAGGCATTTTATTTGAACATTTTCTTGGATTAATGAAGTAGTATTTGATGTATACAGCTGGACTAATATATTGGCTATGAATTAAAATTTAGTTGTAACTCAAATTTCTAATTCATTGATTTGAACTATAAATAAAAATAAAGATAATTCCTCATTAATATGATTTACATTCAAATTCAGACTTCAACAAAATTGTCTTCGACTGTTTACTTCTGGTAATCTCTTCTCTGTTATGTTCATGATACGTGTATAATAACTTTTATATTCTTTTATATTCTGCAGACTATCTATTTTTTCTATGTTCCATAGAGAGTTAGATAACCCCTTTCAAAGGGGAACTTTTGTTGTTTTTTTAGGGAGGACAAAGGAAAACCAACATGTTTACGAAAATACCAACGCAGTGAATCTGGGTCTTGAATCTCTTAAAATTAAAGGTTTACATAAACACAAAGTAAAACAACGAGCTTTACAATCATCAGCAAATTAAAACATCAGCATTGCATCTTTGATTTAAATGTTCCATATTTCATATATTTGTTTTCTTTGTCTAATGTGAATTTAGGAATACTTCAGATTTATAAAAATCAACATATAAATAAGACTTTACTGAATTATTCCGTTATTATAGTCAACTGTCATGCTTTAAGTATCTGTTGAAGCTTTATGTTTTGTGTTTGCATTTGGAGTACGATGAAATGTTTAATAAAAAGATAGCAGTACAAATATAATCATCTACACGAAAACAATCGTGCATTTTATATTGATATATTCATTTAAGAATCCTCTTTTGTACAAAACAACGTTAAGATGATAAATTGAACATTTATGTTATTCCAACATACACACATCATTGCACATAGTAATTCTTTCATACCAAACACAATTGTTGCACAATAAATCAAATTATTGCTTCACGTAAACCAAATAAAGATACACAGTTTTGTAAATAGACATTGGGACATGCAATGAATATAGGCTTTATGCTGACCTCAAGATTGAATAATTTATAATTGCAATATATAGACTTAAATGTTATCCTTATATAAATGGTTTTCTTCCACTTCACAAACCTTCATTTTTGTCATTCCAATAAAAACTGCCTCATTTAAAGATAGAGAATAAGCACTTGCTATGGGTACAAAGCAATCTTAATTAAATCAAATCAATCAAAAATGGATGAATACAGTTATCTATTAACATAAGTTGTTTTTGTGGTAGTAATTCAAACCATTTCGGTTGTTCCTTATCCATTACCCTCTCTAAAAAAATCAGGCAATGTAACTATTTTTTCTATAAAAATTAATAAAACAATATTTCTGTGAAACTTCAGTGTTATACTTAGTATATTCCTCAATGCTCCAGTTCAGAACAGAAACGCCTAGACTTTCGAAATAGCTTATACATAAATCACACTTTACAGTAAGGTAAATAAAAGTATCGGACGTTTAATACATTTTCAAAGATGGATGAAAAATGGTTTTGTTTCAAAGTTTGTCTGTTCCTGTAGAAATTTTATAACAAACCGTATATATGGCGATGATCTTAGAGCTTGCAAATTAAGATCCGTTAAATGTAAACTCACTTTTCTTTAGAATAAATCTATCATTCAAGGTTATCAAATTACAGTATGGTCTTTGAATATCGGCACTAACATTGGTGTAATGTTTGATAGTTTTATCCATATCTAAGCATGTGTATTTTATATCCAGTTGTTAGTCCTGCATCATGTCATTAATTATATTTCGTCATTGCACAAGGTCTTGACTGGCCTGAACTTTGTTTTTATATATCTTTTGTTACTTTTTTTTGTGCTAGTAGATATCAGATAACCCTTTTCCTATTGACGGTTGCAGTCTGTTCTAATTTTCTAACTGTTACACTATTGTCATATGTTATTAAAAGAGGGCATCTCACTCACGTTTTATTCCGCCGTGTACCTGTCTATACGTATAAGCTTATTATCCAGTTCTTGTCGTTAATTGCTTTCTACTACAATTGCGCATCACGGGCAGTCAAATTAGTACCGATAGTGTTATTACTAAAACTATGTCGATACCTCTACAGATGTATTGTTTGTCAGCGATTTTATGACCAGCCCAGTAGCCAGTGATTATGTACAGACATTAAAGTGCGGATGTGATATTAAAATTTACAGTCACGAAATTTTTGCATAATTTTTGTAAACTAAGAAATGTATCTCCCTAACGCAAAGCTCTGATTCCATGTTCGCCTTGGGCTTTACATTGTGTACCTTTAGTTTTTGTTGGTTTAATCAACTCTAAAGAGTTCGATTTTCAAACATATTTGCTTAGAACATCACTGAGGACACATAATTGTCGAAGTTTCCATCTGGTGTAGTAAACCTAGTATCGTTAATGTTATTATTTATTTGTATTGTTCATTTTCCTTCAGTACAATACCTAAATGGTTGATGTTTTCTTAAATTTGATTAATTGGTGTTGTTCATTCAGATGCTGATAGAATATCTTATATATTCTACCGCGATAAATATTTTCTTGGGTTTTTTGTATCAAGCATATCTAGTTCCTCAATATATTGAAAACCAAATGGTCTCGATTAGTTCCTAACGTTCAATAAACTATCTTTGTTCTTTTTCGTGCAATGTAGTTTGGATATGAAAACGAGAATGTTCGGCCGCTGACAGTTGATTTAACCTCTAATTGCATATCCTCTTCCTTTGGACAACACAACACGAATTAATTTGTTATTGCATTGCAAGGTTCAAAGAAAGGATATGACTTTGGGTGAAATTGATTTATGGTTAAATTTATCCTGTAATCTCATGCAATTGCAAATTACTCAAATTTGAAAAATTAATTGTATCCTCGTCTCAAGGATTTTCGTGCTTTTAAGAATGCATTTTTGGCGTCACAATTTCCATTGAAAAAGAATGCATAGTACGAATTCATATGACAATCAAAATCATATGAACTGGTTTATGTAATGAACATGTCACGTCAATACTTACTGTATGACCCAGGTATATTTGAGAACTAAAACATCAAGCCTAAAAACTTGCCTAAACAGTTATTCATTCAGCACGTGATTTTTTTTACTTTTAACCATTTCCTAACAATTTAAAGGAGTAGGCCCCAAAATATAGCATTTTTACAAATTTGTGAAAAAATAAACTTTGAGCTATTCATTTGAAAGTATAATACTTTTGTTACGTAAATGAGGGCTGTTTTCTTATAATACAATTTACAAGCATCAGGTAATAGCATCGTTTATTCATGCAAAAATACTGAAATCTTCACAATTTTAGCATTTGTGCTAATTTTAATACCGTTTTTGTCTAAAATGAAAGTGGCCGCACTTGTGTTCAGTCTTAATATGTAAATATATGTTGTATTTAGCAAATGTTTAGTGATAATACATGACATAAATAAAATTTGAGACTAAACACGAATGCGGCCACTTCCATTTTTGACAAAAACCATCTGAAAAGTGACGTTTTATGGCATATTTGATAGATTTTTCACAATTAAGCTTGAATTTGAGCGTCATTAATAACCTGATCAGTTAAAATCTTTTATATAAATTAATTGAATCGACTGAAGTAGACACTTTAGTGTTTAAAAAATTTCAAAAATCTTTCATCAGATGTAATTCAAATTTTAGGCCAAACAGCTTTTTTTGTTTTTGGGAACAATCTGACAAACTCTGCTGAAGTCTCACAAATGACGACCGAATTGATTTTATTATCAACCAAAAAAAAAACTGTTTTACGAAGTTTTAGAATAGCATGGCCAAACGAGATTTATACAATCTTTTATGTTCGGTGAATATTAAGGACAAATAGCCCAACAATGTACCTTTATCTTTATGAATTTCAATACACATCTCAGTTGAAAGTAAACGTGACAAAAGTGTCCTTGTTTTATAAAAAAAAAAACTTACCTACTATTCTTTTCAATTCTTCGTATGAATATAATTGACATTAAAACAATAAATATAACAACCACCGATGCTGTTATACCTGGAATATATCTATTTTCGACTTCTTTCTCCTCAGATAAAGAACAAAACGCAATATAGAAAAAAATTGTTAGTATATCTATTCAAATTTATTTCGATTTGTGCTTTCAAATTTATTATGTCACTATATATATATATATATAAACAAGTCTAAATTGAAAACAACGTTCAAACCTATGATTGCGTTGGATAAAAACCGCAATTTTTATACGTGTGCATGCAAAACAAATTTCTTGTTAGAGGGGTCTAAATACAGCACAAACAACATTTTCCAAAACACCAAAAAAGTGAAAAAGTATATTTTAACAACTTGTTTATATATACATATATATATTTATAGAAGTCTGTAAAAAGTATATACCAGCAAATTTAATATGTACCAGATCGTCTAGAATAGACGATACTGCAGAGGTAAGGAAAATTATATAAGTCCAGAGATTTGCACAGCGGTACTAATATAAGATGGTAATATACAAAGATGATGTTATAAGATTGTGTTGACAAATATTTCGGCTAAACAAATAGCCTTCGTCATTGTCAATAATTATATATATATCTATATACAGCGAGAGATTTATTTATATCTATTTATTCTCAAATTCTTATATGATTTACAGTCAAAAGTGAAAATAAGTCTTACCGGTACTTCCAAATTCTTTTTACGTTATATTCGGGTCTATTATTTCACAGCGGTTTTCAATATACTGTGTGTAACATCTGAAACAAGAAATGTAACATATATATGATTAATGATCATTCAGTATAGAATATATACTTGTTGATAAACTTCCCATATATTGGCAATATCCGAAACTGATATATACTGTACATGTACTTTTTTCGTTCATATTCAATTTCGCGGTATTTTCGAAAATATATAACATTAATAGCTTGGGTTGTTGTTTGTTACTTTTAATCTTTTTATTTTTAATTGGTTTTCTGTGTGAATAATTGGTGTAGTTTTAACCATTTCACAGTTCATGTGAAGTAGGCAAAGTGAACATGCATGTATAGTTGTATATTTCGATTATATTTATTGAATGCTTTTGTATATGCCTTTAATCTGCAGTTATATTCGCGTATATTTATTTTTGCGAAAATATACCTACCACGACATTCGTGAAAATAAGTACACCGCGAAAATAAGTGCATATACAGTATTTGACTTTACTTCAACACTAACAAAGAGTTCTGTGAATGCACTAAATCGTTAGCTACAGGGCGAGGTGTTTTTATTTTGGACTTACTTCTTCGTATATTTAATATTTTTGTAAATTAAAAAAGTAAGGGATTTGATAAAAGTGTAATTAGAAGACAAGTGTACGGGTAGTATTTTACTTTAGATGCATTTGACTATTCACCACACGAGCTTAGATATCGTGTGCACATGTAGTCTTCTAGATTTCCTATTCACAAGAGTTTTCATGAAATCTCTAATTTTCCCTCTTTCGTCTTCTCATAATTTCATTATCCTTATTTTTTTTGGTAGTTGTACAGGTTTATTGAAAAATATACTTTAGATACTCACGCACATTGCGATATTCTGTCTCCTATATAAAGAATTAAACAAGATCCTCCATTCAAACATGCTAATGTTTTTGTTTCGTTATCTGTACAGCCAAGTGTACGATTTTGAAGAATCGTTTGGTTATAAACTAGTTTAGGCATGGTTGAACTGGTGGAACTTCCAATAACACCAACTATGAAAAAATTAAAGATATATTAAAAACATGCGATATTTTTAAATGTTCAGCATTTCCAAATGCATAACCCCTGTATGCTGAATCACATCATATGTTCAGAGTATTCAAAGAAAAAAATCGTACTTGAGACTGTTTCGCTCTAGTAACAAATGCCATGCAGAGAATTCGAGATTTTGGTAAGGCAAAGGCATTTTTACAATTTATCACTTTTTTTACATTTTACAAATTGCACATTGAAAACATATTTTTAAAGTAGTAAACATACCTATTCTCTTTCAACTGAAGCTTATGAAAGGATAATGTTTATGAGCTCATGAGCATTTTTTATCGGTAAATACTCTTTTGTTATCCCCATTTACGATAAATGTTGGAATTATTGTCAGATCCGACAAATTAAAGCATACTTGAAAACCAGTAATTCCAACAAGGTTTTGCACAGAAATCCATTTTTTAAAACAAAGCGAGTTTTTACAAAAAGGACGATTAATACGAGATATAGTACGGTTTCGGTCATGGTTATTTTTATTTTGTTAAACATATTTAAACTTGTTTCAAACAGGCCGTAGTAACAATATGTAATACACATTAGGAAATCAGAATTGCAGGATAAAGCTGACCTGTATTTGATTTTTTAATTTTCACACCGTCAATACAGCAGCAAGAAAAACTAAAGCAAAAGCAAGCAATTCATGATAAAATCAATTATTTACAACATTGAAAATATTTCAACTCTCAATTTTCAAATATGTGTCCCCTTTTCTTGAAATGATTTGTTCTGCTTCTTAAACAGTTGTAATGCAGAAAAATTATCTTTTTTTTTCCTGCAATTTTTATATGATATTTCAATTTGATAATTTTCCATCTGGAAATTACCAGACTAATACCATTGGAATTGCATGATATCATTGTTCAAATGTTATTTGTGTGTATTGTCATACAAGTGGAATATTTAGCTAGCTATAAAACTTGCCTGCACCAAGTCAAGAATATTGCAGTTTTTTTCCCTTGTTACCTTGATAGAAAGCGTTTAATTTTGTCAGTTTTATGGACTTTCTCTTTTTGAAATTTCGTTGGAGTGCTGGGTTTTTTGTTATACTTTTTATTATTAATGTTGCATTGTAAATAGCGATCAACAGATTATTGATGGTCTTTCAGACAAGAGAAGGTTCGCGGCGATTCTTATTTCGGAGCTATCGCCCGTAGATGATATTCTAACCGAGAAACCCTCTCTCGTTTTCAGAACCATAGAGATAATATATAACTATCGCCAAAACTGTGAATTTAATGAAATGGATACTTGAGTTTAATAGCAGTTTTCTGTTTTAACTTTTGCATGTAATTCGTATAAGCATATATATTTTTTTGTGTATTGGACAATCCTTTTATCGTTAAATTATTGTGGTATAAAAAATACTCTTACTAAGAATATATATATATATATCTCAAATCAGATTAGTAGTGGAAAATTACCTCTATATACAAATAGCAGAATATAAAACAGACATGATAGGTTTAATATTCGCATTTTTGGTACTCTGAAAATAAAACAAATAGTTTTTTCTGAATTTCTTACATCAATTATTTTCATCTTAAATTTGTCTTCGTGAAGTAAAGTAGACTTAAAATATAAGGTAGGCTCAATTACTGTATGCTTAATAGCCTGAAAATAATACATTTTTTTTTAATTCTTCTCATTTAAAACAAGTCTTCGTAAAGTTAAAATGACTATCAAAATATATATTCCAACGTCTGAAAATCATTTAAAAGATCAAAATGGTATGATAGCCCAATGAAATGCAGAATATTTAAGCTTGTTAATTCTTTTTTTATGAATGTACGTTATTGTTTGTTTGTTTAGATTACATACAAGTGTCATGTCCCAATTTCTCATTATATCTAGATATTTGTAAATATAAATCTTGATGCTCCTGTGATAATTTCAATCATTTACTTAATATTGGTAAAGGGCAACTGAGAGACTTAAGATACCACAAGGACATTCAAACTCATAAGTAAAAAATGAACTGACAACGGTATGGCAAAATACGATGGAAAAACAGCAATGAAAAAGTCATGCATTATCTTTGCATTATATTTGGAATTGGTAAATTGTTAAAAAAGAACAATAGCAATTTTTTTAGCATGTATGACAATGAGACTTTTTTCATGCTTTCTTGTAATTTTACGACTTCATGGGACGTCCTCACACAATAGCATGCAGGGTTCTTTAATCAAAAACCAAATAAATTGCCAGTATAATTTGGACAATGATGTTATATCGTTCATAATGCAATAAACACTTTCAATCTACCTACCTTAAATTATGTGACTCAAATACTGGAATGCAAATTAGAAATATATCTACATTCGTTTAACAAATGAAAGCTTCAATTATTTCTTGACATTTCGGAAAAATAGAGCAATATTCCTCTACATATTTTACGCGAAGTCTTATTACATAAATTTTTGTCGGACGATCAGCTGAAAAATATTTTGAACTCTGAGTCAAGGGAATGAATAAGGACATTTTAAATCAAAACTAAAATGTTACAGGAAGTTAAACTTTGTATTTCCTTTTCAACACCAAATACTAGTATTTCCTGTTGGTTCCATAAGATATGCAGAAATAACATTGTCTCTAGGTAAAACGCGGAAGAAACGTGCGTCTGAAGTAAACAAAAAACTCAAATATATTTGCTGCAACTAATTTAAAGCCTTCTTCTCTAATGAGAAAGGTTTTCCTATCGAAGGTCGGTGGTTTTCGCCTGGCACTCCGGCTTCCTCCACCAATAAAAACTGGCCGCCACGAAATAGCCCAAAAGCGGTGCTTAAAAGCGGCGTTAAAACACCAAAAATCAAAAATCAAATGTAATGGGAAAGGTGAATATGCTAGATATACTTACTGGAGGTGTGATGAGATGATTGAAGCTGTTAATTTTCTCCTTGATAATATTTATGTACGTTTCGGCAACAAAGATTATCGACAGGTTGTAGGTATTCCTATGGGCACTAATTGCGCCCCTTTATTAGCAGACTTGTTTTTGTACTGTTATGAATAACAGTTTATGACCAAATTCAGTAAAGACCCGTCTTAATTGCATTTAATTGATAAATTCTACAACACTTACCGTTATTTTGATGATATTTTTTCGTTAATTAATCAAGAATTTTCTTAATATACTGCCAAAATTTACCTAAAAAAACTTACATTAAATAAATCAAATGTAAACGGTTATTACTGTCCTATCCTAGATGTAGATATTTCAGTTTTACACAGGAAACTTTACACTAAAATTTACGGCAAAAGGGACGATTTTTCGTTTCCTATTGTTAATTTTCCTTCTTTAGATGATGATGTTCTTTTGGCACCATCTTACGGTGTTTGTATATCACAACTAGTTCGCTATGCCCGTGTCTGTTGTGACGTTTTGGATTTAAATGAACGTAATCTATGTATTACTGATAAATTATTAAGACAGGGATTTCGTTACCACAAATTAATTAAAACCTTTACTAAACTCTTCCATAGATATAAAGATTTGGTTTTGAAGTTTGGTTGTACCTGTAGATTGATTGATTGATTGATTGTTGGTGTATAATGCAACTTTTAAGCGCCACATTTGGGCTATTTCGTGGCGGCCAGTTTTTATTGGTGGAGGAAGCCGCAGTGCCAGGAGAAAACCACCGACCTTCGATAGGAAAACTGACAATCCTAGTCAATAAGATTGGAGTCGAGTGCACCCGCACAAGCGGGGTTCGAACTAGCAACTTCCGTGTTGACTGGCTAGTGATTACAGTAGTAACTACTTAGACCACTCGGCCACCGAGGCCCCCTGTACCTGTAGAAAACTCAAACGGGATAGCACATTTTCATTTTTACGGAGATGTTGTTTACCGTGCCCGAAAATTTAGAAACGATCCTGGTAAACTTATCGATCCTTTAAATAAACTTATTCTAAATGGTTACCAATTCAACACTGTAATTAGATCTTTGAATATTGTTTTATTGGTATTAATATTGATTTTGTTATCAGTAAATTAAAACCAAACTAAATATTATTGTTATATGCATATGCCCATTCATGGATCTACAATCTGTCGATACCTGTATCTTGGCATTGCACAAGGTCATGTTTTTCTTTGACGTCTTTACACTAAATCCATTGGATGTTGGATGTGTAATGATTGATAATTTAGTCTTAGATGCATGATTTTTTTTGATTAGTTGTAATGGGCTTTGAACAAGCTGGCAGTAACTGCGAGTACTCTCAGTTCTGTACTTAGTGTCTTTTGATTTGTTAGGATGTACAAGTACCCGACCATGTCCACTCTGTGTTTTTGATAGATGTATTTCTATTTGTATCCATCTGATGAGTTAAGCCTTTTTCAACTGATTTTTATAGTTTGTTCTTATGTTGTACTGCTATACCACTGTCCTAAGTAAGAGGAGGGTTGGGATCCCGCTAACATGTTTAACATTCTGTATGTATGTGCCTGTCTCAAGTCAGGAGCCTGTAATTCAGTGGCTGTCGTTTGTTGCTGTGTTACATATTTGTTTTTCTTTCAATTTTGTGTACATAAATAAGGCCGTTAGTTTTCTCGTTTGAATTGTTTTACATTTGTCATTTCGGGGTCTTTTATAGCTGACAATGAGTATGGGCTTTGTTCATTGATGAAGGCCGTACGGTGACCTATAGTTGTTAATTTCTGTGCTATTTGGTCTCTTGTGAAGAGTTGTCTCATTGGCAATCATACCACATCTTCTTTTTTATAAAGATTAGTTTCAAAAATCCAACCGAACGTTTACATGGAAGCGATAAGGGAGCTTTTGTTTTAATTTCAATTTTAAGACCAAAATGAATTGAAAACAAACAACAAACAATGCACACATGTAAGTGATAGATATTTACCTATATTTTTACCCTAAGTGCAACCACATCCAAGTGACCGATCCGGTGTCCTCGAAGCATTTGATGTCTTTTTGGATTTCTGAAACTAAATAAAGATAAATTGCTACATTCTTTTTTTAGGTTTTGAAGTGTCACGCGATAATTGCCTCTTATATATAAATACATATATATATATATTATGTATTCTTATATGTATATCATTGTCATGATTTAACGTATAATCCTCACACGTAACATATCATCCTACTGTAAATAGATACACTCAGACTTATACGCATGTGTATCAAAAAGCCATTTAATAACCACACGGTATCAACGAACGAACCGGAAGTTAGCATCGAAACGCTAAGGGAAATATTGTTTTACTTTCTATTCAAAAACATTAAGGAAATGAAAATTAACATGTACGCATGTTACTTAGAAGATAGTTACCTGATGTTTTTGTTTAGTTGATATGGAAAGTCTTCAATATAAGTGCAAAATACACCCAAGTGAGCTTTCAAGTGTCCTCTAAGCATCGTGATTTCTGAAAGGAATTGATAGATTAAATGTAACTTTCTATGTTTCACTCATTAAGTGTCACGCAATTGAGATTTGATATGAATTGTCCATCAAAAGTATCAGACCGTTTAAAGTCTAGCTTAAACAAAGGCACTTTGACCCATATTTGTATTTCATGTTTAATGATTGTAATGTTGACTATTGTCGTGCAAAGAATCACAACTACTCGTTATCTCTAACAGTTGAACTAAACTGCATTTCCATTCCTTTTTCTTGTGTCTTTTTGCCTTAAACATATTTTCTCTTTATTTGGTCTAGGAAAAAATGCTCCTTTTTCAAAAATACACTCAAAATATATTGATGCTATAATTTTAATTGTAAACCTTCTAGTTACGACTATATATACCATTCATATATAATCTTGTCACGTTATGATGATGATTTTTAGTTTGTAAATTACATTTTTGTACGATATCAAAATATGAGTGCCTAAATACTGTAAGGCTAAATCCATATAATATTAATATAGATTTCACCAGATAAATATAGGTAGAGGTAGACAAAGTTACTCTTTCTGATTTGTGGAAATGGCAATTTGATTGGGAGTTATTATGAAGACCCATCTGTTCTGTTTAAGAATCTTAAAAGTATGTAAAAGCTAACTAAAAACAGGACACAGGTATCATTGATATATATCAAATTTGCATAGCCACCTGTATGTTAAGAAATTGTATCTGGTTTTTCAATTGGTTGAAAGAAAACTTCATTCTACAAATACAGAAACAGAACGTTTCTCTGGCTTAATTTGTTTTGATGACTCATGCAGCTCTTGTTTAATAATGACTTGATGAGATGATTAGTATCATCTGCCTGACAACACTAAATGGGTCCCAGAGGAAAATATAAATAAAAAATAGAAACATAAACAATAGTTTGGTGACAAGGAAATAAATATTAGTTTTACAACTTAAATGACTATAATAATAAATACACATCATAGGGCAATCTACAATATATGAAAAGATAATATCTATAGACATTTATAACTATAGAAAAATTATTATCTTTATATATTTTGTTTAAAACTGCACATCACACACCAAACTCATTCACTTTAAATTCAAATCAGATAAATTAAAAAAAATTATACATATTCATACAAGAAATATGGTTCATACTGCTACTTTAACAAGGAGTTCATTTGA
The DNA here is from genome assembly GCF_021869535.1 of Mytilus californianus. NCBI lineage: Eukaryota > Metazoa > Mollusca > Bivalvia > Mytilida > Mytilidae > Mytilus > Mytilus californianus. The sequence goes on along the minus strand of NW_026262679.1, from coordinate 47,745,788 downwards.
CAATTCATATATGACTAATGCTGTGTGAAGTAACATGATACGCATATGATTTTGCTGACCATCATGAATTACTTTATGAAAGGTCATTGCGTTAATCAAATTATCAAATATGTTTCCCCTTAAGACAAATTAAATGTAAGAAATAAACTTAACATACATATGAATCACCAATATTAAATTTCTAATGAGTACGGTATCACCAGTCAATAAAATGTAATGATGCTCTCTATCTTCTCTGCAAATATACAGTTCATCAACGTTAAAATCATCTGAAACACTAAGGTTTTTCTACCACTGATTCGGAAGGCCCAATTCGCAATTGATGTTTCGTTCCATCTCTTTTTATTCGAGCACTACTGCTTATATAGACTCAACGCGCAATTGGAGTACCCAGTTATGAGCCTTGTGTGTAATTTAATTGTTTATGTTCACTACGTTAATGAAACAGCCAGAAGATGTTTCATTTAAGAGGTTTTCACCGGCCAAGTACTCAGCACTTCAGTGTGGATTAGATTACATTGACGCAGTCATTCTCTGTAAAGTTATTGAATTATAAGCTTAATATCTTTGATAGGATTTTATAACTAATTTGTCTTGAATATAAGACTTTTTTGGTATGGAAATTGCCTGTATAAAATGGCGTTAATATATAATATAAGCATGGAATTTCGAAAACATCACAAATATATCATGCGAAATCGGCAAATAAATGTTAGTCAAATTACGTATTTTTTAAACATTAGTGGAAAATGCATATTTGATTTCTTAGCTTCTGATGTCTTATTTAATGCAAACCAATACTTATAGCCTTGATTGTATCTTCTAGAAAATAACGACGTTATCAAAATCGCTGACCGATACTGATTACATGACACAGGCTTCTGGCATTTATCTCATACTGGCCAGATATCAAATGTCTGTTCTTATTTGGTCGTTATAGCATTTTATCATACTTTATCATATTTAAAAAAAACGCAACGATAGTATCTACAAAATGTGTGTATACAATGACCAGTACAAGTGTAAGGTTTAATCAACTTTAGATGAATATAAATATTTATACGACTTGTCCGTATATTTTTTATATTTTCTATATCCCTTTGAAATTTATCTCTCAAACATTTTCAAAGTTAATCTAACTTTGAAAGAGATTGCTTTACTTTTAGACATTTGTACCAAAATGTCTCTTTATAAACCAAAAATTAATGACAAATGTGACAATTTAGCTTCTTTTTGCCGATTTTCGTTTCCACGGTGGTGATGCACATGGAGATTTTCTGTTGGTCTCTTCTTATGGTGTTACGTGTCTTAGTATATTCGATATGCGCGCTTCTGCAGTAACGTATAAGATTATTTTTTTTCAAAATTCATACATTTTATAGTTTTATTGTTGATATTCACCCCATATGTACCAAGTGTTAAATTAGTTTTATTGATATTAAAGACATTTCTTGGTATTCCTAAACGGAAGATTTTATACACACAGAAGAAGAAGTATACTTAACAACAAAATTATTTTCATTTACCTGTGTATAATATGACGCAGGTTTTTTCAAAAGTGATGATTTTCTAAATATTGTATAACATTTCACAGTGGTATCATACTTTAACTTTGTTTAAACCTGTTTATTTACTTTTGACCTTAATTATTTATCCCTTATAATTTTTATTAACTATGTATTTGCATTCAGGTATCACAGATCAAATTTATTCGTTCATTGTGTGTTAATTTACGTTTTTTGATTGAGTTAAGCCTTCCAATTGATATTTTATAGTGTGTCTTTCTATGTTGTGATGTTATACTATTGTTTCAGAAAAGGGAGAAGGTTTGGTACCATTAAAACGTTTAATCCCGCTGCAAATGTTTGCACCTGTCCTTAGTCAGGAATCTTATGTACAGTAGTTGTCGTCTGTTTATGTAGTTCATACGTGTTTCTCGTTTCTCGTTTTTATATAGATTAGACCGTTGGTTTTCCCGCTTGAATGGTTTTACACTAGTAATTTTTTGGAGCCCTTTATAGATTGCTGTTCGGTGTGAGCCAATGCTCCGTGTTGAAGGCCGTACCTTGACCTATAATGGTTCACTTTTATAGGTTGTTACTTGGATGGGGAGTCTCAATGGCACTCATACCACATCTTTCTATATCTATGTAAAAAAATGAGCAAAAGGTTGAATGTTTTTAAAGTGTTTGAACTTATTATTATACTCCTTAAAATGGAATCATTTCTCCGAAACAAATGTTTGTATTTTCATAAAATTTAGTAAAAGATTTGATCCATTTTTACATTTTTGAAGTAGTTTTCTTTATCCTACTAGTTCATGGTTATATTATTTATAAGGTTACAATTATACTTTTATTATAACATTCGTACGTACGATATTTTAGGGAATTTATGGTCAGTGTAGCTTGGTAGGTGAATAAATTTACATGCTGCACAAATCTGTTTCGGCAGTGCACAATTTCATACATTTACACTCTTATATACCTGACTTTGCAGAATTGCACCAATGTACTGTCATGTAATAGTAAGACACAAACTGGAATAATTTACTGATGACTGCATTGTAAATAGAGATATTTGAGATTCTGATCAACCTCTACTTTCAAAAACGATTCACTTTTTCTGAAATAGCAAAGTGATTGCGATTTTATTACAAAATTGTAGTAAAATTGTTTTTAAAAATATGCTATGATTACATTCTGACAGTTCATATGTAGCATACATTGATAGTCGTTGTTCAACTCCATTTCATTTAACATTTGTCATCCTTTAAGAGTCATACCAAGATATCAACACCGTTTCAACTAAAAAGGGCAACGATATTGCCATATGGTGAACATTCATAATACAACCCACGATAAATAAATGTGAACAAACTATTAAGTTTATTTTTTAAATGTAGGAATCAAGAATCGGATTTTATTTGAAAGAATACGTTAAGTGTTTGGTTATCATTATCCTCCATTTCGCTACACCCGCTTTGAGAAATCTTCGTTCCATCAGATTTTTCACAGCTTTCGAAGTGCATATATATTAGGATAATCAATTTTTACAAGCTTAATATACACAAATAGCAATTGCAAATACTTAACTTAAATAACGAAACAATATACCAACATGAATGTCGCACATTTTCAAATTCATTAACCATTTATTAAATTAAAAAAATTGCGGTTTGCATTGCGTGCTTATGGAGAGCGTCTGTTTGATATCATAAGATTATGAATGATACATCTCAATATTCATACATATTCTATTTAATGCATATGTGGAAAAAGAAAACGGTATCGCAACAATTTGTATGATAAAAGGGACCCATAATTGTGGATTTATAATCAAGACCAAACGTCCGAATGCATTAACGTTTGTAAAGATTGTCAGGATTCTATAGGATATATATATTTTTCAGTTTACAGTTATGCAGTTGAAGGCCGTACTGTGACTTATTGTTGTTAATTTCTGTGTCATTTGGTCTCTTATGGAGAGTTGTCCCTTTGGCAATCATACCGCACCTTTTTATTTTTATATATACAGATTTTAGTCTGATAAAACTGTTGTTTTGTGGTCCCTTTTTGTCATATACCTCTTCGCATGTCTCGGTTCTTATAATCAAGGTCCTTTTCACATTCAGATATATTGATGATTTTTTTTTCCATTAACAATCCAAACTTTTCTGATTGGGTTCCATTATATATCCTCCAGAACTGGAAATTAAACAAACAACATACACGGCTTCCTCTGCCTCATTTTAGACTTGTACCTCGAATTTGACATAAGCGGTCATCTCATTGCCAGAAACAATGACAAACGAGACGATTTTAATTTTGAAATTATCAATTTCCCCCACCTTAGTAGCAATATACCAACTTCACCTGCATATGGGATATACATTTCCCAACTCATTCGGTATTCAAGAGCTTGTAGCTGCTACTCAGACTTTGTAAAACGTCACCAGTGTCTGAGCAGAAAGTTGATGAACTAGGGCTATATCAAAGAACGTCTCGTCCTTTTTCTTTGTTGACATATTTGTTTGTGTTTATGGTGATTAAGATTAAAACACAATGTTGACAGCTGTTCCCCTATTTTTGACATTTTTACCTATTATGTCTGTATGTTTTGTTCACACATCGTTGTCAATAGAATGGAATTTTACGCGACTGTCATACAAGTGAGAGGTTTAGCTAGCTATAAAACCAGTTTTAATCAACCATTTTCTACATAAGAAAATGCCTGTACCAAGTCAGGAATATGACCGTTGTTATCCATTCGTTTGATTTGTTTGAGGTTTTGATTTTGTCATTTGACTAGGGACTTTCCGTTTTGAATTTTCCTCGGAGTTCGGTATTTTTGTTATTTCACTTTTTGGTTATGTAGCTCTTCAATTGTTTCGGTTCTTATACATCATTGGCTTTCAAATGTTTGGCTTTGAGCAATCTTGATGATAGTATATTCAGAAAAAAGCTTAGCACGCTTGAAATTTATAACGTGTTGTTTTCATTTTTAATTTTTATTAATTTATAAATTATTAAGAAAATAAGGTTCCATCTCCCTGAGGCAAGGTTAACCATAGATGGATTGGGCTCTTGTTTGTGGGAAAAAAGTAAAATCACAAAAATACTGAACTCCGAGGAAAATTCAAAGGGAAAGTCCCTAATCAAATGGCAAAATCAAATGATAAAACACATCAAACGAATGGACAACAACTGTCATATTCCTGACTTGGTACAGGCATTTTCAAATGTAGAAAATGGTGGATTGAACCTAGTTTTATAGCGCTAAACCTCTCACTTGTATGACAGTCGCATCAAATTGTTGTTTGTGGGTTTCTTTTGTTACTATAGCTACACACGTGATTTGGCTGGTTCATCATTGGCTTTGAGCGTATCTGATAAATGTTAATTAAAAAAACTCTTCGGAAGCATAAACGTTTCATTTTTGTATTGTATTGTGTTTGTATTTGTAAAGAATGAAAGTTACATTACAAATTTGTGTATATATGTATCAGAACTTTTACATTCTTTAATATTCAAATTCCACAGAGTTCACGCAACTTCCTTATTTTGACTATGAAAATGAATCGCAGACAATAGGAACTATTTGCCATATCTCATTCTGCTTAAGAGAGGCGAAAGATACCAAAGGGACATTCAAACTCAAAAGTCGAAAATAAATGCTCCGGAAGGGTAAGCAGATCCTGCTCCACACGTGGCACCCGTTGTGCTAGTCATGTAAGTACAAAGCCGGTAATAAGACTATTTCGATAGGTAACATTCGTCATCTGTAAAACAGATAATCCATAACGGTCAACCAACTCGTGATGGCGTCCGTAAAATTTACGAAGGGATGATTTCAACTTCACCACTTGGAACTCTTGGTTTAGTAGATTCCTTATGAGCAACAATCCTCTATCAAGGTTAATCAAGCGTGTGAGAAAATGTATTAACACTGACTGTGATACATGGCGAATCAGCAATTTCGATGGAAACTCAACTTATATCATAATTACTTTATCATGTCATAAACATAGCTGAGGTACTAAAATCAGCATAACATCTGTGTCCTATTTGTCTGGCGTACACAATTTTAATCCTGGTATCTGTAATGAGTTTTTTTATACTTTTGCTCGATTCCTGTATTGATAATAGAGGTACGTCAAAGTAAGAAAAAATTAACACGTAATTAAAACTATTCTTGTTTTCCTAATTACAGTGTTGTTTCCGTCATATTAAATGCATGTAGTATTTTTGTGGCTTTATTTTTCATAATTTTTATATACATGAAACATGAAAAATGAAAGGAATTACAACAGTGTATTTTGAAGAGACTGAATGTTTTTGATTTTCATCTTCTCTCGCTTTAAAACTAGAATAATCAGCACTCTCTATGGAAACAAAGCAATCTTTATTGATAATAGTCTCATAGCTTTATGTTATTTCCATTCGTTGAAACGCTAGTTTATGTCGCATTCTCTCTTTCCAGTAAACTCGTGGATTCTACCGGATTTATTTTATCTGGTTGTTTCACAAATTTGTTGTCGTCACCTCCTGATTTCCCAACCAATTTGTTTGGATCACTCTGACCTGATGCTTTATTACTTTTACTTTTGGTATCTTTTGCTTTCTTGCTCCTGTTGAAATAAAACAACAAGGTATTTGTAGTATGTTTCTCTCCCCTTTTTTTACTTCAGCATGGCGTTATACATAGTTGACTCCTTTAAACTCAAGCTCTTGCTATGACATTTAATTTTGGACTAGAATGACTTTAGGCATATTTGATTTGTATAGCTAAGCTGATAGCATTCATTTAGATTATTATTGGTTTTTAATCATTGGCTATATTTTGAAAATGTTCGGATCATTAAATATTTATATATATTTTCATAAATACTAATTATGCAACTCTCTTTTGTTTAAAAGGATGATGATTTTATTAACTTTCTTGGTACCACTTGATATTAGAACGAATGGTCCCCGAAGTTCCTGATAAAGGTAGATCAACAAAATGTATGGAAGGCTGGAAAATTGCACGTTTCACTGAAATATACAACCACTATGTCGTCATACTGAATGATACTGAATGATGAATTTTGAACCCGATCTTTCGTGAATTTTAACTCAGTAGACAATACTTGTTTCGTTCCTTGTTATGCTTTCATTAATTCTTAAATGCTTATTAAGTTTGTAAATTCTATAAACAAAAAAAAATCTGCTGTACTCGGCAACTGATTTTGTATGTTATAAACAATGCAATTTAAAGAAAAATTTAAGGTTTATTTTCAAAATGAATGAGTAAAATGATATAACACAGTAAAATGATATAACACTACAATATGAGCCTACATACATAATGCAGTTAAGTAAAAAAAAACGTTTGAAAATGTTTTACCATCAATAATATAAGCGTTGAAATCCGTTGTTAATTGCCATTTTTTTTATCAAATTTGTGTACGGGGAATCATATGTCCATACTTAATCCTTGTGTGAACAATAAATGAGGTCCTTAATAAAACAAATATTTGACCTCAAATTCAGTGCAAATTTTAAAATTGCCATGCATGATTTAAATGTACCCTTACTTGACCCATATCATAATTGTTCAGTGATTAAAAAAAAACAATTTTGATGAGCTACAATGAAACACCCTCTCCTTAGTATTGGTTTATTCTAAAAATTTCATGATTTTTCATATTTCAAATGTTTAGTATATTGTTGGTTGTTGTGTATATTCCGAACTGAAAAGGTATTGTACACTACATAATCGGTCTTATATCTTTTGAGACTGTGTAACAAATTAGAATAGAGCTTATATCATTTTTTTATTAGTTAAACTGTGCATGATGTTTCAACAAAGGACATATGGATTAGAAACCGCATAAAATCAGCCGTTTCCTTCATTCTCTCAAAATGACGCATATTTTGGTCATAATATTAATTATTTCTTTTCTAGTGCATTATTCTTTCTTGTGAGCAGACAACACACTGACCAAAAATCAAAACGACAACAATAACAAAACGCTACATAGAAAACTACGGATTGAACAGTATAAACCGCATGAACAACCAAACGTTAACGCAGGTGCCTCGGACGAGTCATCAGTTGTTGCTTCATATGTGACATTGAAAACTGAATTTTTCTTTGGTCAATAGTAGGCCTTAGTGATATCAAAATCAGGAGAAAGTGTTGTTTTAAATTAGTAAATGAGATAACCATTCATTAAAGATTACAAGATTAAGATGTGAACAATCACGTGTCACCGTACGGCCTTTTACAGTAAGAAAACCCATTCCATATGATAATTTGTAAAAGGCACAAGGAGGACAAAATGGCGATAATTCAGAAGAGAAAATCAACATCCTGTTGTAAACTACAACAATAAACGAATAAACTTAGTCGCAGACATCTACCAAAAACATTCATTGTGATACAGACGCCTTGCCTGAAACAGACACATCCACTTCATTTGAACTTTGGTGGATAGTTGTCTCATTGGCAATCATACCACTTCTCCTTATTTTTACATACAGAATGTGCCGATTTTAAACATAATGAGGAGCACTGATCATCCCCAGCATCTGTAACAGTGGGATCAAAAACAGAATACGAAATGAAGGGCTTGACTGATCAAATCGATACAAAGCTCGAATACAACCAACACATTTACAATAGATACAAAGTATCTACTTAAAGGTATTCGCAGTTTTTGAACAGTAGTCAAATAATAAATAAGCCATATTTTCATTCCCAAAATTCAGTACACCTCCGACGAATTTAGTAGAAATGCCGAACAAATAAGTGTCAACAAGATGAATTAACATGTATAACAAAAAATGATGATAACTGGAAAGCAGTTCCTATACATGTAAGTTATTTTTACATTCCAGCAGCGCCTGCATACGGAGTATATATCTCCCAATTGATACGATAATCCCGGGCTAGTATTTCCTATCATGATTTCCTTTATAGAGGATTGCTGCTCACAAGGAGGCTATTAAACCAAGAGTTCCAAATGGTGAAGTTGAAGTCATCCCTTCGTAAATTTTACGGACGCCATCACGAGTTGGTTGACCGTTATGGAATAACCGGTTCACAGATGATATCGGATATGTTCCTTATGTCGTAACTACAATACCCTTCCCTTTTCACGAATGTGAACTACCGAATTAGACTATTTACCGGATTTGTAATAACATAAGCAACACGACGGGTGCCACATGTGGAGCAGGATCTGATTACCCTTCCGGAGCATCTGAGATCACCCCCAGTTTTTGTGGGGTTCGTGTTGCTTAGTCTTTAGTTTTTTTATGTTGTGTTATCTGTACTATTATTTGTCTGTTTGTCTTTTTTATTTTTGGCCATGGCGTTGTCAGTTTGGTTTCGATCTATGAGTTTGACTGTCCCTCTGGTATCTTTCGTCCCTCTTTTACGGACAATTTTCATGAGAAATCTTGTTTTACCTACTTATTCAGCAAACGATTAGAGCAGTTATAATATTCATATCAATGTAATAGTTTTCAAGTGGTAAAATGGCATAAAGCTGGTATTAATAACCAATAATTCAAAAGTATTTAAATTTCTGCAGATATTGATGAATTAATCTAAAAATTAGCGGTTCGTATGGCATATTTAAAGCAAATCACTGCATTTTATCTAGATAATGAAAACACAAAAAAATTCCGAAATCAGTAAAAATCGAAATAACAATTTGATTTACTTGACGGTATATTACTTTTCTTTACATCTCTAAGCAAAAAATACTAACAGCATACTAATAAATTTCTTTTTTTTCGCAACTTTTTATTGCTGGAAAGAAGAATTGTAACGAGAACAGAATATTTAGTTGTACAAAGTTGCACGTGTCAAATGAATATTCTTTTAAACATGACAGTTTCTGGTAAAAGGGGCATTAGCTGTCAAATTCATGTTTACCGATTTGACTCAAATTCTCATAATTGAATTATATCATACTAAAACGTATATCCAAATTATAAGAATTCTAGAATAAACAATTTACAATGCATGGGCTCGATAAATGTATCAGCATTTGTGTATTTTGGCCTAGACGCCATCTAATTTACTATCGAGGTGACCTCTGAAGACTGCCGACGGTCATATAGCCCGATATAAACATAAATATAGATATAAATAGATAGCGAATTCGTTCAATAGGATTTTACTAGGTCTGTTTGATTTCATATTATAGGTTTGAAAAATATATGTAAATCGTCGTGTTTCTTAGCTTTTTTAACAAAATTGAACCAATTGGCTTCTAAAAACGAATTAGTATTTCGCTATTTCACTTTCATTAATGATTGAACAAAAAAAATCATATTTTTTTTTTATATATCTCATAGATAATGCCCTTTTAAATTGAGTGTATGCTAGTATTGTTTGCAGAATAGAAATATTATAACTATTTACTTAGCTAAAACATCCAGCTTGTAAAATACTTCATTATAGTTGACTCTCTAGAAAAAGTAATATCGGAATTAACTGTATCACATACAAAATAGGTTAAAAAGGTCTTAACAGGTGTTGGAAGTTAAAATTTGGTCAAACGCAGAAAATAAAAATTACGAAGCCACCATAGGGCAAAATTCGAAAAATTCGTGTTGTTTGGCAACAACTTTTCGTTCTGTCGTTTTTCAAACGATTTTTGTGCCAGTAGAAGTTTCAAATTAACTTTAATTTGTTATCTCTATCTATTGTATATCGGCAAAAACAAAGCTTTTTTTGTCAGGTGGTGCAAATACAAAACGTATTTCGGGAGTATGGTTTGTCTCCCAGTCTTAAAACTGTAAGGAAAATAATTTGGAAGAAGTTAATTTGAAAGGTATGCTACGATAATCAACCAGTTCAGTACATGGTTAGGGAAAAACAATTGGTTCCTTTCCAATTATCTCTCTTTTACACCAAGACATAAAATAAGCAGTGAGAACTTGACGACATTATTTCCGATTAGTTTCAAAAGTTAAAAACAAATAAGGCTCTCTTTAGGTTCAAAAATTTCCGTCTGTATGCTCTCTGTCTATATGTCTGTCTGTCTGTCTGCATACAATTGTACATGTCGTATCCGATTCAGAACTTCGGAATGCCTTGAATACTGTTAAGGTACGCGAAAATGTACTATTAATAAATTTGGAATGTCAAGGTCACAAACCAGCTTCAATTTTAATACAAAATGTTCAATATTGTCCACATTTTATATATCAAGAAAACACATTTAAACATAGAGATAAATGGTTAAAAAATGAAAGAATACAGAAATGAAGACGATTCCATCCTGACCCTACTTACTTACTAAGTCTTTCAAAATGGTTCTGTCGTCCGATTGTCTGACAATTTAAATACATACTTCTAGTTTTAAATACTTTATAAAACAGAATTTAGATGTGCGCAATGTATGGAATGGTATATTTAACAGTTAATTAGGACTTCCGTTCTTTTCTAATACTTAAAAGATCTATAAGATTGAATGAAGAATTATCATGTCGACGGATTTTTTTTAAACGTTTACCATGTGATCTTTTGATTTTCAGTGGAATAAGGTAAAAATATTGGTAGATGAGCGTTAAGATATTTTTCCCTAACGAAGAAAGATTATAAGTATTGAATTTTTCAAATCACGTTATTAATGATTGCTCATTTATCTTGTGAGTACAGCTTCAAAGGGTTGAACTTTAATTTCAATAGTATTACGGTGTAAATTAAGATGCTGATTAACTAACTATCTAAATCTATATTTCCGTGGCACGACATTATTTACGTATATCGAACCACCACTTTATCACTGTTCCGGATGGTTTTTTTTGTAATCTTGATTCAGTCTCATATTTCATCTAATGCTGTTTTGAAGAAAAAAAAGGAAAAGTTAAGATCTTTGCAACAGATAATTCAAAATTAAATGCAACTAAATGTGTACATGTTTGACATGTTTGAGCAGTGCAATGATAATTATGGGCTATCAATGTGAATTTCTGAAAAAATTTCAGAAAACCAAACTTACCTTTTCATTTTAAACCATATAAGTATCATAATTACAATAAGTAATAAAATGATTAATGCTGTGAAACCTAAATGAATCCAATTCTGACTTCTTTCTCTCCTGTTTAAAAGAAAAAAAATGTATTTAAATAACAAAGGATGGTATTCATGGCATATCAATCTGATAGTTCCTGTTTTGTGTATACGAAACTTTTTCACACATGGGTGATTGAGATCAAAACATATTTACTAAACACCTGACGATTGGTGAAGACTGTTTGTTGACCTCTCGATTGTGTATAAAGTTGGGTTGCTGACATATACCCACCAATTCCTTTTATACATAAATAGTATTCAATCCAATTCAGTTTGATGTGCGCTTAGAGATTTGGCTTTATCTACTGTGTCTTGATTAATTGTTGTATTATATTATACTTCACTGAATAATTGAAAATTATTAATTGCATAACAATACTGAGTTTTAAATTTTTTTAGACTCGTCATCTGCTCATGGTAACAGATAAGCTTTCTTGCCATTATACATAGATGGTAATGTTACCCGAAATTCATGTGAGAGGACATAACCACACAAAATATATATATTTCCGTGTCTTCATTATTCATATTTAAAGTGTTATGTTGATATTCTTCTCAATCTACATAGAAGAGATTAACAAAACGTTTAATATAAAGCTTACTTGCTGATTGGTCAAATATGATTTCCGGGTCTATCATTTCACAACGGTTACCAATATATTTATTTAAACATCTGAAACAAGAAAACATGGCTTAACCATGATTAAAAACAACTAGCAAATACTTTGGTATATATTTTACATTTGTTTGCAAAATAGTAAAATGGTTTTGACTTATTAACGATTTACAAAAAAGTTTTGTCTACTCATTGTTGACAATCATGAAATCTTACTACGACTAATGGTGACATATGAGATGAAGCTTATCCTTAACGAACAATGGATTTCAAGTTCAACGTATTTTCATTTATAAATTTGATAAAAATAATCCTTCGGTTTTGAATTTTCTTTTTTGGTTAATGGAAAACATCTTATACAAATACACTTCATATACTCACGCACATCCCACTACTCTGTCTGCTACATACACAGCAAAGCATGATCCTCCATTCAAACAGGCTAATGTGTGTGTCTCATTATCTGTACAATTTAGTTAATGATTTTCTGGAATTGTTTGATTATTTACTTTGTATTTAAGTTTGCCTTTGTTTGAATTTTCGGAACATCTAATGCAACATTCTACAAATAAAGGCAACAGTAGTATACCGCTGTTCAAAAGTCATAAATCGATTGAGAGAAAACAAATATAAAGTCGTTAGACATAATTTCACAATGATAGATTTTCAGCAATTGTTTAATAACAAAGAATTTGTATTGCTATTTTCATGAATTGTGTACAAGTAATTGAAACAAATTTTTGATGTTCAATCTAAAATTTTTATAAACAGATATTTTACGTCAGTTCAACAAAACTATATATCTAAATTAAGGCGACAGTAGTTTATCGATGTTGAAATCGCGTAGATTGATAAGAAAGAGACAAATCAAGGTAACAAGCAACCATTGATGGACTCGCATGAACTCTGAAATTGTACGTCGACAAGGTAAACGTAAAAAATGAATTAAAATTATGTTTTGTTTTCACACTAGACAACCAAAAATTGAAGAAACAAACAGAGATTGCGATTGAAATCAAAGACATATGAAGATCCGAATACATTGTCTTTTTCATATTTAATATTAGTCACACATTCCTTAACTTTTTTTCTGATTTTGTTGCTAAAGACTGCAAATATTGAATGATTTTTTATATTAAATGACGATCTTCGTGTATTATATTTACATGTATTTGTAATTGAATTCGAGACTTTTTGATTCTTCAAATATATTTCTGTTAGGAAGCAGTATGGTGAAATTTTTCTTAGAATATAGATAAATGTCCTACTGACTTACTAATGTTAAGTTACCTGTATATACAAACAGCAGACAAATAGATATAGGAAGATGTGGTATGAGTGCCAATGAGACAACTCTCCATCCAAGTTACAATTTATAAAAGTAAACCATTATAGGTCAAGGTACGGCCTGCAACACGGAGCATTGGCTCACACCGAACAACAAGCTATAAAGGGCCCCAAAAAATTACTAGTGTAAAACCATTCAAACGGAAATTGAAACAATTAAAGAATTGAAACAAGAGTATCATTAATGACATATTCGCTTCCCTGAAAATATTAGTATATATTGTAAGGTCAAGTTTAAAACAATAATCAAAAAGCAAAACAGTATAAATATCATGGATAAATTCAAATATATATATTACCTGTAACAGAAATAAATGCTTAATATTTGCACTATTTCTCTTTTCAATTTAAAGTGCTAATTGTTACTTAAATTTTATTTTTAGCCCAACTAACTAATTACGATAATACTGACACGTCTAGCAAGTGTACCAAGTCGGGAATATGACAATTGTTTTCCATTCGTTTGATGTGTTTGTGCTTTTGATTTTGTCATTTGATAAACGACTTTCCGTTTTGAATTTTCCTTGGAGTTCGGTATTTTTGTTATTTTTACTTTTTTCTAGCATCCGTGAATATTACTATGATGTATCTAGTTTTAAGCAGGCATGCAGAATAATGGTGAAAACAAAACAACGACGCAAGAAGTGTCGCGGTTTTTTTTTTTTTTTTTTTTTTTTGTGTGTCACTCTTGTGTTCACTTACGTTTGGTGTATATTAGAAATCATAACTTTCATGTATGCTGAACTGTCCTTTAAAATCTCATTTAACCACCATCCCTTCCATACCCAAGATTGTTAATAAGTGTAGTCAAAAGTGCATAACTTTCAAGAAGTATGTTTCATGGTAATTCCACCTTTTCTGTTTACACATTCGTGTATAAGTTTGAAAGGTACATTCAAAAGGAAAACATATTTAAAATGTCAACAATAACCATTGAAGGTCAACTTGATATTTTTAGTAACAAATATCGGTTTAAAATACTACAAATATTTTCATAATATGATAACTTCATATGAGTATTTTTAAGATCTAATGTCATTAAGTATGTGTTTAACATGCAACTGCAGTATAATAATCCAGTCTATTTGCGGTTATTGTAAGCAAAATTGCTCAGAATGTGGTTAAAGCATCAAATTTTGCATAATAGTAGTATAGGTAATGGAAAATATTTTCAGCTATGAATCCACTCTACAAGTTTAAATTTGCGGACGTTGGATTTCTATAAAATACTTCAAAAATTCGTGAAAATATATTTGTTAAGCTATTGACATGAAACCTGGTAAATAAAGTGACAATGCTTAACCAATTGCCATGTTTAACAAAATTTATGAGAATGCTACCCACAATCAATTTTGGGCTTTTTGTAAATTTAGGAAATTTTTAAGCCAAAATAGGTTGATCTCCAAATCCAAAATTCGATGAAAATAAATCGTTTGGTTGATAATGTTTATCTGAAAACTACTTTTAAAAATCCTCCATAACAGCAATAATGAGAATCATATTATACAAGTAATATCATAAGAAAATTATCTGCTCTAATGTTCTCAATTGACGTTACAAACCCTTCCCCCCGCCCGCCACAGTAGATGAGTAGTACATGTTTTGTCATACAACACAATAGCAGTCACTGTCTAATATATCCAATCAACAGTTCAAATTGTTCTCCACATTTACACATTTGCATCGTCCTCGGCAACTGTTTTCATGTTCACGTTCACATTTTATTAAGTTAGCGGAAAGTAACATAACAAAAATACCAAACTCCGAGAAAAATTCTAAACGGAAAGTCCCTAAGCAATTGGCAAAATCAACAGCTCAAACACATCAAACGAATGCATAACACCTGTCATATTCCTGACTTGGTACAAGCAGTTTCTTATGTAGAAAATGGTGGATTAAACCTGGTTTTATAGCTAGCTAAACCTCTCACTTGTATGACAGTCGCATAAAATTCCATTATATTGACGATGTGTGAACAAAAAAAAAGAGACATAATAGGTAAAAATGTCAAAAGTAGGGGTACAGCAGTCAACATTGTGTTATAATCCCAATCACTTTAGAAACAAACAAATATGTCAACAAAGAAAAACAGAAAGGCATATAGACAAAGCACATTAGCAAAAACGAATGACAAGAATACAAAAATTTACCACAGCACAATAGCACAATGATGGGATGAATGTTAAATGAATTCTACTAAAAATAGACTAAACAAAAATTGTAATAATTTACATAGACAAATAAAAGAACACTATAACACGTTATTAGGATGATAAACAACGCCAGTACCTAGAATATATACTTCAAGACAATCGTGTATTATTTGTGAAGTTGGTACGGAATATTTATCAACAAGGTCTTGGTATCTTCCGATGAACTTTTTTAGAGGAGGATTCCCACGTTTGCTGCAGTGATGTTCAGAATGGTTTCCATATAATCCAGTCAATTTGTGAAATAATAACCAAATTTTAAAAAAATTGCCGTCCTTTCTTATTTCTAAATGTTTTTTGTAATTTTATCTATTTTGTCGGTGTTTTTTACCTTTCCTGTTACTCTTTGATAATGATGACCTTTTAATATTTAAAACTATTAAAAGTTTGTTGATAACGTGTGTCTAATGTAAAATTAGTGTTTTGATGATTCAATTAAATATATAAATTTAACAACTGCAATTCAAATGAAGTTTCAAATAGAAAATTCAAAATTATTGCAACAGTCGCTTTATTACGGTGTTATTTTAATTTCTAAATTATTTTGCAAAAAATGTATTTGTAAACTATAAAATTATTATCAAGTTTACCTAATAGATTCATTTTTTAGCACTTGTCAATCGATCTAGTCACTCTACATTAAAGAATACTGTTATTAATGAGGGGCTATTTGAGTTAGGTATACTATAAACCAGGTTCATTTATCAAATTGTTTAATTACTTTATTTCAAAGGAATTCGAATTCACTATAATTATATGAAATATATTAATATTCTTCACATATTTATCATTTATATGAAGTAATTATGACCATTATTTTTTTATCTAATCATATTTTCTTGACTCGCCGTACCTAATATTTCAACTTTATTAAATACTTTATATTTATGATCGGCTTTTTCCTGATAATAAATTATTATTCGGCATTCCTCTTATTCTTATTTGTTAAAAATGTAGTTTTTTCCAAAGTCTAGACAATTTTCATTTTTGTGAAGATAAAACTGAATTTGATTGAAAAGATAAGTTATTGCCAATTTCAATTTGAAATTCTTTCAAAGGATCAAGTTCCAAAGTGTGACATGTATATAAGTTGTGAATTATATGATTTCAAAGTAAATCACAACATGTTTTAATGAATTTAAATAGATACATTGTACACAGAACGTTGAATATCTACTACACACCAGGAGTCCAGACTCATAAAAACAATAAAAATTTCCAATGTGAAATGAATAAACATATCTCTAACTCTTCTTACATGCATCATGTATTGTCTCGCAAGCAGCAACAATTATTAGTACACCTTTACAAAGATGGGGAATATTGAAAATACCCTTTGAGTTCATGTTTAAAATAAGTTCGCAGGAACAGATTAATCAATGTGACTTGGTATGTAGGTGCATTTGGTTACAACTAACATGAACAACACCTCATGGTTGATACCTTTGGTTAAGTTTAAAGTCTGTACAAATTTTGGTCAAGTTTATTTTTCAAAAAACTATGTTGCCTGCAATCATGTTACTTTGTGTAAGATTGGCATCTTGAGGAGTCGGACAACATCCAAACCTATAAAAAGGTTGATTTTTCTTTCATCTCATGTCTCCTTGAACCTGGTTAATTTTTATGTCAAGTTTATTTCACGGATACTATGAAACCCACTATCATGTGAATTGATGTAAAAGTGAATCTTGCAGAGTTTGAGAGCATCCAATCCTAAATTAAAAAAGTATACCTTCATTTCACATGTAATGTAGAAAAAATATTCACACCAGAACACATGTGTACAATAATTTATTCACTGTAACCATTTTGACATTTATATGCCTAGTTCATAGAAAAGAAAAGGTAAACTAGTCTTCACAGTCACTCTTAAAAAGGCAAGCAAATGTCACAATGCTTACTATAATACACAGATATAGGTCACATTTAGGGATTGTATCAATTATTATTTCAGAATTAAGCCTCTTTATTCATAAAAATAAAAGTGGGTTTTTTTTGCGTTTAGTCCCTTCAAAACTGCGTTTATTGTTACAATTGAAATTTTTGGAGTTATTCATTTTGTTTTGTCTACTAAAATTGAGAATGGAAATAGGGAATGTGTCAAACAGACAACAACACGACTAAACATGATAAACAGCCAAAGGCCACCAATGGGTCTTCAACACAGTGAGAAAATCCTACACCCGGAAGCAGGCTTCAGCTGGCCTCTTAACAAAAATGTATACTAGTTCACTGAAAATGGACGTCACACTAAACTCCGAAACATATAAATGAACTAAAATTAAAAAAAAAAACATACAAGGCTCCTGACTTGGGACAGGCGCAAAAATACGGCGGGGTTAAACAAGACTTGTGAGATTTCAACCCACCCCCTACACCTCTAGCCATTGTAGAATAAACAAACACACAGCAATACGCACAGTAAAACTCAGTTAAAAAGATGTCAGAATAGGTAACGGAAGAAACAAAGCAAAAATGACAATGATACATAAATTCACAAAGGACTACTAGCAGTTACTGACATGCCAGCTCAAGACCTCAATTAAACTGATTGAAAGATTATGTCTTCATCATATGAAAATCAAGCACAATCTCACCCGTTAAGGGTATAGTATATTACCATTACAAAATATATGAGAAGAACATTACCCGTATCATGCAACTGGTTTTAGAATAAATGTGTTTATTTCCGATACAAAGACCCTATAAGTGAATCAATATTATCAAAAAATATGCCATCTTTAATTACCTGACAACAGTATCGTAACTATATCCCTTCTGAATAAGTCTGTTTAAAGGTTTGGTTAGCTTTTGAGGTGAATGACGACATTTTGTGCTTTGTATAGAATATTACCATGAATGATTGGATGTGAAATACCTGAAGGTATAAAATTTTTTAATGCTGATTTATATCTAAGAATGATGTCCTTGTACCGATGAAAAAATTTAGTAAATGTTTGTGATATCGAAAACCCTTTTACTTTTAATACTTTTTCAGTAATGCAGAGATTTCTTTTGTTAAAATTAGATACGTTGTTACATACCAGAGAGAATCGAACAAGTTGAGATATATAAACAACATAAGATGGTGACAAGGGAACTCCACCATCTGATAATGGATAATAACAACAGGAAATGAAAAATCTCTCTTTTATCGTAAATTTTGGTATTAAGCTTCCCGATAAAAGACGTGTTTTTCAACAAACAATCGACATTCCAATGGGAATCAACTCTTCTTGCCGACTTGTTCCTATATTCATTTGAAGCCGACTTCATACTGGAACTTCTTAGAAAGAAAGAAGAATCCTTTAACTATATTTTCCGCTATATAGATGATGTTCTCTCACTTACAAATTCTAAATTTGGTGACTATGTTGAAGCATCTATCCCATCGAGCCTGAGATAAAGGATACAACAGATACAGTAAGGGATGTCTCATATCTGGACTTACATCTAGAAATTGACAAAAAGGGTCGGTTGAAAACAAAACTTTACGACAAAAGAGATTTAAACTTCCCAATCGTGAACTTTCCATTTCTATGTAGCAACATTTGAGCAGCGCCTGCATACGGAGTATATATCTCCAAGTTGATACGATATTCTAAGGCTTGTATTTCCTATTTTGATTTCCTTGATAGAGGGTTACTGCTCACAAGGAAGCTATTAAACCAAGATTTCCAAGTGGTGATGTTGAAATCATCCCTTCGTACATTTTATGTACGCCATCATGAGTTGGTTGACCGTTATGGAATACTGTAAATTCAGAAATTATTGCGTGCATTTATTATTGCGATTTTGTCATTTTAGACTAAAACGCGATTTTAATTTTTGCAATTTTGCGATATTAAGAAAAATCCTGTTTAATTCATATAAAAAATTTCAAAATGCGAGTTTAATTTATTGCGATTATAACCCTGTCGCATTTTTCGCAATAATAAAAACATCGCAATAATTTCTGAATTTACAGTATCCGTTGTACAGATGATAGCGGATAAGTTCCAAATTTTGTAACTACAATCCCGTCCCCATTTTCCCGAATGTGATATACCGAATTAGACTTATCACCGGGATTGTACTAAAATGAGCAACACGATGGGTGCCACATGTGGAGCAGGATTAGCTTACCCTTCCGGAGCACCTTAGATAATCCCCAGTTGTTGTTGGGGTTCATGTGGCACAGTTTGCTATGTTGGTTTTTGTGTATTATTGTTTGTTTGTTGGTCTTTTTCCTTTTTATACATGGCGTTGTCAGTTTATTTTCGATTTATGAGTTTGAATGTCCCTCTGGTATCTTTCGCATCTCGTTTTCAATCTATGTTAAAATGTTTTTATACTTTTAGATTCCTTAATATTCAAATTACAAAACGATAAGCAGCGTTCCTATTTCGTATGAATCAAATGAAGAAAGGACATTAATCTCTTTCAACGACAAACTTTTGTGTTGTTTTGTTTTGGCTAAAGGGAAACCAAACATTGTTTCGAAATTAACAACCCCCTGATGAAGCTCTTGATACTAAAGGTTTAGATGAACACGATGTGTAATCGTATAACAATTCTTTTGTCATTTAATAGACACCAGAAAATCATAACAATTAGCATCTTTGGTTGACCCATTTTATATTGATTTCATTCTCCTTGTGTTCAGTAAATTACCATGTAAATCCGACTATACTAGATGTAATACAAATATTATCATATAAACAGACACAATTATGCATTTGATAGTGATAAATGTATCTGAGAATATTTGTTTGCACAAGTCAACTTTAGATTTACGCTTGTGTTATTCAAACAAGCAAACAAACTTCTAACCAAAACCTTGATTTTTAAATCAACAAAGTTGAAGTATTTAATTTTGAAGATAGACATCCGGATATGGATTTAAATATACGCTTTGCATTTGCATAATGATACAATATCTCATCGTTACAATACATAGACTCAAACGATTTTCTTTATAAGTATTTTGAATTTCAATAAGGACTTTTTGATTGAACGAAGAAATCAACAATTGTTATAGGTATAAATCAATCTTAATAAAATCAGTATCTCCATCAGAGTTTGATTATTTTCATCTTTTTCTGATCATCATTGATTTTGTCGAGGTGTTTCCAATCATCTTCGTTGTTTCTGGTTGATCACCACTGAAAAAAAACAAAGTATCAAGATTATGTTACTAAGCATATTCCTTTACATTCTAGTTATTGATATCAATGTTCGCACTTTTAACATTATAACTTCTACTAGTACATGATTAATACTAACCATTCAGTCAGTATACGTATCCTACAAAGGATCACACGACATGTTCTAAATGATAAAAAAAAATATCACACTACTGGGAAAATGGTAATAAATCCTTTAAAGAAAAAAATATTTTTTTGAAATAAGTGTATAGAATGCCATTTTACGCAGCTTGAAATTCAGAATTACTGCTGCTCATATACATCATTCACAGAATATTGGGGACGAATGAATTTATACAAAGCAATATATTTACTCAATAGACACCATAGAATACATATTCTGGACTTGTCCAAAAGTATTTGCCATATAGAAATAAATAGTTGAATAAATACAAAAGTGCAAATAAAGCTACCACTTAACGTAGAAATGGTTTGTATTCAGGATCGTAGAAAAAACTAAATAAATCACAGACGAAACCTTATAATACTGTTTATAAGATATCATGTATCCAAATTTTAAATACAAAACGGACATGTTAATATTGAAGCAGTAAAAATTATTTATAAGAAAATTTGCTATTTCAAAAAATCATATTTTATAAATATAAATCATTACAAAGAGAGTATTCCTGACTGAACCTTTTGCTGCAACTAACATAAGAATTAAATCCAAGCTACCAAGGTCTTGTCATAATTATCTATATATAAGTATGTCAAATGATTCCTTGGTAGAATATGTGAAAATAAACAACTATATGTACTTGTCATGACTTTGCAGATGAAACTATGGATCAATTACCAATTTCGTGTTGCTCAGTCTTTAGTTTTCTATGTTGTGTTTTTCGTACAGATTGTTGTCTTTTTGGTCTTTTTCTTTTTTTGCTATGGCGTTGTCATTTTATTTTCGACCCTTAGCGTTTGAATGTCCCTTTTGTATCTTTCGCCTCTCTTTTACCGTAATCTTAATATATGATATTGATAAATGTATTTTATCCAATAATCACAATAAAAAAAGTTAACTGACTCTATAAACAATGTCACCGTAAAAATAAGGATATCATATCAAGTTTTTGAAGAATTTAACAGCAACACATTCTATTCAAATATTTGTATTAATATTAAATTTAGTGAAGGTTTAAAGCAAATTGTGATGACAACATCCCTGACTTAATAATTTATATGTTATACATAGATTATGTTCACTGAAATCGTAACCGCGACTACAGACATAGGAATAGCGAACACGTTGTGATATGTACACACCGTAAGAAGGGGACAAACGAACATAATCGTCCAAAAAAAGAAAGTTACCAAAAGGGAACGAAAAATCGTATCTTTTGTCGTTAATTCTGATATATAGTTCTATCGGTATTAGATTTTTTTAAGTTAGTTTGCCGCTGTAAAATTATAAAATTCTTGATTATTTAAAGCAATGGTATCATCAAGGTAACAATAAGTGGTCTTAAATCCATCAGTTAAATGTACTTTAGACGGATTTTTACTGATTTTGACCATAAACTATGATTCATACCAATAAAGCAACGCGTCTGCTATTAAGGGATAATTATATGCCAAAAGGAATGATTAACATTTGTCGAAAACTGTATTGCCAAAACGTACAAAAATGTTGTCAACGAAAATTTTGCAGCTTTACTCATCTCATCACAGTTCCAGTAAATATATCTAGCATATCTATCTTTTTTATCAGGCTTTATCTGAGTTTTAGCGAACAAATCTGCAATTTATGTTTCAAACGTCCATTTAATAAGATAAGAGTAAGAGAACGTCTGTTTGATAAGATTGTGTGGAAGTGTACTGTACAGAGTCGAAAAGACATAACTCTCAACCAAATTAAATGGACCATTAAAAGCACATAATTTTACAAAACATCCAAAAAGTTGTTGACGCTTCAAAAATAATTGATTCCATTATTTTCATATGCTTTATCACAAACATTAAAATAACAAGTTCTTTAATAGAAGGAAGGGAAAGAGTTAACAGCAAAGAAAATTAGCCATTAACCACCACTAGAAGCCGCGATGTAAAGAATTTTTAATATTTTTTGTGCAGTTAAGGTAGCCAATACATAGTAGGTATCTACATATATTCAGAGGCAGCATTAAGCTGAGATGTGTAGTGATATGAATATTTACTATCAGCCTCTCTATGGAATGTAGAAGAATGTTTAGTGTTACTTTTAAGAAATAACGTGTAGTATCAACATCATACCACAGCCACATTGTTGACTGCCTTGTTGTCCTGTACGAAGATAACAAGTTTTGCGAGTACTACAATTTTTCTTTTTAAAATGGGCGTATCAATTGCCCTTTTATTAATTTCTAAATTATTTTCGAGATGTGAAAGGTGAATATTCCAAATATTCAGACATTTATTGCATTAGGAATCAAGTATTTTCATCGGCATTCTCTCGCTTACACCAATTTATACGACAACTGGAGGAAAGAGCATCTTTAATGACCTGACGACACTTTTCCACTTTGGTTTTGATGGAAGACAATCTTTGGGTCAATTTTTTAGAAAGTTTATGACCATTCAGTCCTGCACAAGGTTGATGTCTTCTGTAATAAAATGGCCAAAGAGATCAAATCTTAAGGTGGCTCGGCCCTTTAACAGTGCGCATATTTTAACGCATGTTACTAACGACGAGCGCCTTGGAAACGGTCGCCTTGAGGGGTTTTCTCAAAAATAGTTTTGACGACATTGGAACGCGGGCGTGTATGAAAGCACCCTTTCCCGATGTCAACAAACCATGCAAAACGTTCTACAAAAGCCACAAAACAGGAAATACGTACGTACGGTCAGGACTACAGAGTGGTTTGTTCATTTTTCACATAAAAAGGACAGAATTATACATGATATATTAAAGCATAACATTAAAAAAAAGAAAATATAAATATTGACTTGTACGACGGTATCTGGTGCGTTCGCTCCAAAAACACATTCTTACCCTACACGTTCGCCCCTTGGATCCGTTCGCCCCCTATTTTCATTTAAATACTGGTTGAATATATCAAAAGATGTCTTTTAGATGTATTAGTATATATATGAAAATATTTTGCCAATGACGCAATGTTTAACCGTAAACAAAGGATAGCGATGTAAACAACTGCATGTCACCTTTCGGCTTTCAAAAACAAGTAAAACCCATATAGTATGCTATAGTATTGTATTGTATTGTAGTATAAAGGCATCGAGGTTCATCTGCACGCTATAAATAATAAATAAATAAAAAATAATAAATAAGCTTTATTTAGAGTCAGCAAAGTATACAAACAGAGTCAACATAAGCTCTAATGAACTTTTAACCGTTTTATCCGTTTGGCGTTTTATAACATTTTGTTACTGTCATAAATCTCTTTTTTACTTGAAATATCTTCATTTCCAAGTATTGGTAGGATCTTATTCCGGAGTATGTGAAATATTTTCCCACTGCAAAATTTTGATAATATATAGTTACGTATTTTTTATTTGCCAAAAATTTTTGAACATAACAATTCTGGAGTATGGGAAACATTTTAACACTGCAAAATTTTGATAATAGTTAAGTATTTTTTATTTTCCAAAATTTTTTTTGGACATTACAATTTTCAAACAAAGACTAAATACTTGACAGTCACACATTACATTTTTGTTTAAAGATTTATATACTTTATCAAATAATGGGCACGAAAATATCTAACAAATTTTCTCGTATCATGATTCTATGAAATTTGGAACTCTAGTACTATAACATGAGACCTCGATCGTGGCCAATGTTTTCTATTTATAATATTTTCCTTTTACTTATTTTGCTATTTGTTAATTTTCTATTTTCTGTTGTATCTATCAATATGCCAACAGAGTTCGCATTAAAAAAAAGAAAGAGGAAATATCAGCGTAAAAACTAAAATAATTGATTAAGAATGAATATTATAATAGACTAACGGAACTCGAGCAACACATTTTTTGTTTTACGCAGAAAAAAAACCCGGACATTTCAATAATTTGCAGTTTTCAATAGTTGATCATGTAGATGAAAATTGGTCAATAGCAACCGGGACCTTACTAGTATTCCGGCCTTATATATCGGTATATGCTATTATCCCTCAATACCACATGCTTTGCGGCGCAAAATATTTGGCTTGACCAAGTCGTGATTTAGCCTAGGACACACATCCGCATTCTACCGGGCAGTTCTAAACACTACCAGTTAAAGACATTATACAATGTATATACACAAAATCTATACTACTTACTAGGTTCAGGAAAAGTTGGGATTGTAATTTTAAAACTCCGCCCAGTACACAGGGACGCTATAATAGTCGGTGATATTGGCAAACTTTAACTTCTGTCTTACTTTTTGACATGCGTTTTTTAGCTCACCGGGGCCCGAAGGGACCCATGTGAGCTTATGCCATCACTTGGCGTCCGTCGTCGTCCGTCGTCTGTCGTCGTAAACTATTTCAAAAATCTTCTCCTACTGGGCCAAATACCTTCAAACTTTAAATAAATGTTCCTTAGGGTATCTAGTTTATAAATTGTATCCGAAGTTTTGATCCATCGACAAACATGGCCGCCATGGCTAAAAATAGAACATAGGGGTCAAATGCAGTTTTTGGCTTATATCTCAAAAACTAAAGCTTTTAGAGCAAATCTGACATGTATAGAATTGTTCAATTGGTCAAGATCTATCAGCTCTGAAATTTTCAGACGAATCGAACAACCCATTGTTGGGTTGCTGCCACCGAATTGGTAGTTTTAACAAAATTTTGCAGTTTTTTGTTATTATTTTGAATATTATTATAGATATATATGAACTGTAAGCAGCAATAATGTTCAGCAAAGTAAGATCTACAAAAAAGTTAACATGACCATAATTGTCAATTGACCCCTTAAGGAGTTATTGCCCTTTAAAGACAATTTTACACAATTTGTTCATCAAGTTTGCTAACATTTAAAAATCTTCTCCTCTGAAACTACTGGGCCAATTACCTTCAAACTTTAACTAAATGTTTCTTAGGGTATCTCGTTTATAGATTGTATCCGAAGTTTGTATCCATTGACAAACATGGCCGCCATGGCTAAAAATAGAACATAAGGGTCAAATGCAGTTTTTGGCTTATATCTCAAAAACTAAGTCTTTTAGAGCAAATGTGACATGGAGTAAAATTGTTTAATTGGTCAAGATCTATCGGCCCTGAAATTATCAGACGAATCGAACAACCCATTGTTGGGTTGCTGCCACCGAATTGGTAGTTTTAACAAAATTTTGCAGTTTTTGTTATTATTTTGAATATTATTATAGATATATATAAACTGTAAGCAGCAATAATGTTCAGCAAAGTAAGATCTACAAAAAAGTTAATATGACCATTATTGTCAATTGACCCCTTAAGGAGTTATTGCCCTTTAAAGACAATTTTACACAATTTGTTCATCAAGTTTGCTAACATTTAAAAATCTTCTCCTCTGAAACTACTGGGCCAATTACCTTCAAACTTTAACTAAATGTTTCTTAGGGTATCTCGTTTATAGATTGTATCCGAAGTTTGTATCCATTGACAAACATGGCCGCCATGGCTAAAAATAGAACATAAGGGTCAAATGCAGTTTTTGGCTTATATCTCAAAAACTAAGTCTTTTAGAGCAAATGTGACATGGAGTAAAATTGTTTAATTGGTCAAGATCTATCGGCCCTGAAATTATCAGACGAATCGAACAACCCATTGTTGGGTTGCTGCCACCGAATTGGTAGTTTTAACAAAATTTTGCAGTTTTTGTTATTATTTTGAATATTATTATAGATATATATAAACTGTAAGCAGCAATAATGTTCAGCAAAGTAAGATCTACAAAAAAGTTAATATGACCATTATTGTCAATTGACCCCTTAAGGAGTTATTGCCCTTTAAAGACAATTTTACACAATTTGTTCATCAAGTTTGCTAACATTTAAAAATCTTCTCCTCTGAAACTACTGGGCCAATTACCTTCAAACTTTAACTAAATGTTTCTTAGGGTATCTCGTTTATAGATTGTATCCGAAGTTTGTATCCATTGACAAACATGGCCGCCATGGCTAAAAATAGAACATAAGGGTCAAATGCAGTTTTTGGCTTATATCTCAAAAACTAAGTCTTTTAGAGCAAATGTGACATGGGGTAAAATTGTTTAATTGGTCAAGATCTATCGGCCCTGAAATTATCAGACGAATCGAACAACCCATTGTTGGGTTGCTGCCACCGAATTGGTAGTTTTAACAAAATTTTGCAGTTTTTGTTATTATTTTGAATATTATCATAGATATATATGAACTGTAAGCAGCAATAATGTTCAGCAAAGTAAGATCTACAAAAAAGATAATATGATCATAATTGTCAATTGATCCCTTAAGGAGTTATTGCCCTTTAAAGACAATTTTACACAATTTGTTCATCAAGTTTGCTAACATTTAAAAATCTTCTCCTTTGAAATACAGGTGAGCGGTTCAGGCTCTTGAGAGCCTCTTGTTTCAAAAGGGAAGCTAATAAGGAAAGTTCTTGATTTAAAAAAATTAAAGTGGAGTGTGTCATTGCGGCAAGAAATATGCATGACAACTTTTTTAATGATGTGTGAACACTGGTTTGACCCACCTGCTAGCTGCAAAGAAACGTAATTATCGGCCTATGATGATAATATGGAGATGCAATTTTTTTTAATATTGACTTTTATAAATTTGAACTTTGGTGGATAGTTGTCTCATTGGCAATCATACCACGTCTCCTTATTTTCATATCGTAGGGTATAGAAATATGACTTCCCTAATCTGACAGATAATCCCTTGCTATGACAGGGTGTTCATACTGCTGGATGTATAAATACCTCCGGGGGGGGGGGGGGGGGGGTAGGAGGGGGCACTTCAATACTTAATTGATAGGGGTGCCGCTGGGGCCCACCTTTTTCAAAAATTTATATTTCAAAAATGTATACCTTTTCATATATTGCGTAGGTAAAAATGTAACCTTTTCCCTATAATGCTTGGGTTTCATGTAGTGTAATGTAAGACTAGAATACCAAAGTGTTAAAAGAGAAAATTTGGTTGATAAAATCACACCCCGGAACTCCAAGAAAGATGACAGACGAAGAAGTTATGGCAACTTTATTGATCTTATCATATATTTTTGATAGTTTTCCCGACCTTTTCACATATTTTCAAGCTTGAAAAGGTGACATATTCCAGCGGCACGTCCCATCACCTTGAATATAGGAAGTGCCCCCTCCCCCACCCCCAACCGAGATAAATACGCAGCCTCGTATGGTAAAAAGGAGGAATTTTGTCCATACCAAGCATGCATTGTCCATTCATTTTCTAGCGGCAGTCCATATAATTTTTGTGTTAACAAGAGTGCACAAGCTGAAATGTCTCACCTGCTTTACTAATCATCATTCATGATTGGTTTTATGTTGATATTCCTAAAGATAAAGTTTCACTACAAGTATCAGAAAAAATTAATATTATCAATGATCATGAAAATGATCAGATAAACCAATCCAAGCCAGACTTACACAGTGGCGGAGCCAGAATTTTTCATGAAAAGGGGGGAGAGGGGGGCTGACTGCCTAAGAGAGGCCTGCTCCAGTCATGCTTCAGTGATTCCCTATATAATCAACCAATGGGCCCTCCCCCTAAATCTGCCTCTGTTACAATCACCCCATCAACCAAATATTTTAAACATATATATAGTATGCCAGTAACAGACAAAACCATGAACATAAGGTTAAGTTCAGATAGACCCTGCAAGACAGGCATATTTGTTTTTCATTCATTATTTTGTACATAAATCATGCCGTTAGTTTTCTCATTTGAATTGTTTTAAATTGTACATTTGTCATTTGGAGGCCTTTTATACCCAACTATGCAGTATAGGTTTTACTCATTGTCGAAGGACGTATGGTGACATTTAGTTGTTTATTTCTGTGTCATTTGGTCTCTTGTGGAGTGTCTCATTTACAATCATATCACATCTTTTTACTTAATATTTTAATATATACATTTAATAATCATACCATACACCAAATATAATAACCCATTGATTACACAATGTAGCATGTTAAAAGAGGACTTACCATTGACCAATGAACCATGCAAATGTGGTCAATGACAACTGCCAGACAGACATGTACTTCTTACATTTGTGAATCATTGCATACATATAGTTTATCTACTACTGTACTTTTAGTATTAGAAAAAACAGACAAAAACACAAAAACATGACATTGACAAATGACCTATTGCTAACAGTATCTGATAAACAACCCTAATCAGGTAACTTTAACCTTGATCACTGATCCATGAAATGTGCTTGAGATCTTTGTAGCAATCTGTATTAATTTGAGTGCATATCTAAATTTACAAAACAAAATTAATCTGGATCATTGTGATACTGTAAATTTAGAAATTATTGTGAGGTTATTTTTAATGCAAATAATGCGACAGGGTGAATACAGCAATAATAAGAACTTGCATTCTGATAACTGAATTATAGATCTTTATGCAGATTTTTTTTGTAATCGCAATAATTAAACTCGCAATTTAGTCCATTCGTCAAAAATCGCAATAATAAATGCACGCAATAATTTCTGAATTTACAGTAGGTAAAAATGTTGTCAGTTAATAGTGAGACACAAGTTTTCCCAGACAATATATAATTCTTTTGGTTGTTTTGTTTTGTTGCTGTCTCATTGAACAAAACTGTATTTTATTTCTCCTTTTATCCAGAAAATATAACTTTTGAAATAGAAACTGAATAGCATATGGATGGAAAACAAATGCCAAATGATGTAAAATAATTCAAGTGGCCATTTAGGTCAGGGGTTGGTGAGGTAAAAGATGAGGCAAAGGCATGTGCATTTACCACAACTGCCACTTGGTATTATGATTTCCAAATTTACAAATCTCATAGCTACCTTCTGTATCAAAGACAACTGCATATATTGCAATTTGCATATCATGAATTGTGTTTGCAGCAAAATTCACTACAGACTGCAAAAAAAAAATTAATTCAGCTCTTTTAAAATTCATTTTTTGAAACATTTTTGATTTTTATTCCTAAAATGTCTATGAGATCAAATTTATAAAACATTTATTAGCATTGTAAATTTCAATACACTATGTAATTGTTGACATGTATACATCATGTACATGTACAATCATTAGCTGATCAGCTCTATATTTTCATTATTTTTATATCAATATTCTTCATCAGTGTTTTTTATAAAACTCAATAATCTGTATTCATCATTGGGACAGGTAGGTAAAGTAGGTCCTTTTGATCTTGGATTTTTTTTTATGGATTTTGACAGCACTAAAGCATATAGTTCCAAATTATAGTTGATCTTGGCTTCTTAAGTGGATTCTGACAACACTTTGCATATAGACACCAAGTGTAGATGATCTTGGGTTCTCTCATATGGATTCTGACAGTACTTTGATTATACATGTAGTTCCAAGTATTGTTGATCTTGGCTTCTAATGTTGTTCTTAAGTTTCTGCACTTTACATATAGTTCCCAATTGCAAGACAAGATGATACTGGCTTCTGTCAGTTCTTTGCCAATAGTTTCCAAGTAAAGTTGAACATTCCAGGATCTTTCACAACAAATCATTCCTTCCTCTTACATGTAATTGAAGCCTGAAATTAAATGTCAGAGTAATTCTGTCAGAAAATCAACCATGATTGACATTTAAAAGCATAATGTAGTTCATATTTTAAATAAATGGGGAATGTGTCCATGGGACACAGATGATGCCCCCACTTGCATATAAAGTTATAAAGGAGCATAACTAAAGAACGGTAAGAATGACACTACCCAAAATTTTACTTGACCTGAATTTTGTTGTAATAAGTAATGTGTATAAGTTTTATAACATTTGGATGAGGCAAACTAAAGTTAGAGAACAGAAACAAAAAATTCAGCAATTTTTCCATTTGTAAAGGGGCATAACTCTAGAACAGTAAAAGTGACACCACCAAAAAAATTCAAACTTGAGCTGTGTTTGTTGGTAATAAGCATTGTGTATAAGTTTCATAACATTTGGTTGAGGCAAACTGAGAACGGACACCAATTTTGGGACATACGTACAGACAGACAAGGGTAAAACTTAATGCCCACTCCACTACAGCGTAAAAAAATGAAGAATTTGTGGCAACAATAATGAGCAAACAAAATAAAATTACATGCACAGCAAGTGTAAATAGTGATTTTGTTTTTATATATATGTTGAAGACAGACTTCTCGGGGCATGCTGTTTCAATGCCAGGGACAAGTTATTTCTTTGCCTAAAAATTCTAAAATGCAGCTGAGCTACATTTGTACTCCTCGTCAACCAAATTATGCTGAGGTGTCTTAATTTGTAACCTGTTTGGAATATGGGATATACAAATTTTGTGTTTAAAAATACTAAGCACAAAACAATAATGAATTTTTCAACTCAAATGTATGTGTTATTTGGTAAACAAGATAAGCCCTACGTGTATGTTTAAACCTAATACTTGAAGTTATGGAATTTTTTATACAAAAGAGAGACAGGGGAGGGGGGGACTGTTTAATTGTAAACAAATTGTGATCAAGACGAATCCATCAATAAAATGTATTGCCTCGTACTGTAGTGGTTATAATTTACAAATCAGGCCATTTATATTCTCAAGAAACCAAACGAAAAACAATCGAACCCCTTGAGCGGGTGGACAGGGATAATGGAAAATGGGAATGAGTGATCAGGAAGCGAGAAAAGGGGGTATCATGTGCAGGTCTGTTACCGTTAGTTAGCCTGGTCTGAGTGAAAATAAAAGTAACCAGTTTGGTAGAAGTAAATCTTATGAAGATTATAAATAGAAAAAAAACCTTTGATCTCGTGTGAGTCACTTTATTTTTAAACAATAAAAATAAACTTAATATATCTTTATTTTATTGTTATAGTAACTATACTAACAAAAGCATGATTTAGATAAAAGGAAAGGTACAAACAGACTCAGGGTGGGAATGTAAAAGGGATGAACGTGAATTGGAGCAAACATGATTTTGGGTGAAAGGACAAGAATTCAAAAAGAGGGGGGGGGGGGGGGGGGTATGAATAATCTGGGAAATATATTTTGCAATTTTTTTGTCTGGGAGCAAGGGGGATGGAAGTAGAAGTTAGGGGAGAAAATTTTAGAGTAAAAGGGAAGAGAAATGGGAGTTGGGGATAGGGAGTGGTAATCATGAACCCCTGTCCGAGGGAAGTTATGGGGTACCCCATTTTACAGGTTGGGAACAAACCCTCTATATGGTGTACTGTTTAAACCTGTATAGAGGAATAATCCTTCTATAGAGGGATAAAATTATCCCTCTAGAGGGGTATTTTTGTTAGTAAGACTGGATTTAAAGCAAAATAGGGCAGAATGGCATTTTCTACTTATTATGGCAGTAACCTGCTACATTTGATGCACCAATTGATGTACTGAATTTCATTTCACATGCCCAGTTTACTGCTAAACTGACTGAATATACAATCTATTGTACACCATAATTGAAAGCTATAATGATCAGGTAAATTCCACTCAGTTATGCCTCACTGAACAGAATTTCTATTGTTAGATTTAACATAAAATTTAAAGGTCAACTGCATGTCCCTTTTGTTGTTGATCAGGTGTTCAGATAGGTTATTATACAATAAATTGCAAGTTCTGTCACTGTAGCAGAAAACTGGGCATCCCAGGCCATTTTTTGTAAAGAAATACAGAATACAGTAAAGTGCAATAATTGATGCATATATAGTGCTATAGATTATAGCAAATATAACTAGAAAATGCCATTCTGCCCTATTTTGCTTAAAATCCAGTCTAAACAAAAATACCCCTCTTTTATCCCTCTATAGAAGGATTATTCCTCTATACAGGTATAAACACCATATAGAGGGTTTGTTCCCAACCTGTTTTACTAGTCATTATAGACGCTAACGATAAATATTTAACTTCATTTGACCCTAACGTGGCTACAAAATTAGATTTTACGAATGACGATATAAAATCAAGACTCATTTGACGCTAACGGTAGCGCAGATCATGAGATGCTGAAAATGACCATCCCCTCCTCTTTGACTGTTTGACACGGATATTTTTTCAAAACAGGCTATACATGTTCACAACTTGCCAGTTAGCAGGTAAGGGTCAAGTAAACACATAAATAAGATACCAGCCATAACGATTATACATAGAACAGAAATTTAGCCCATGCAAGGTTTCAGCCGCAGTGATTTTCTACAGTAGCGAGTATTTTGAAATAACCCCCCACTTTGTATTTTTCGTGATACTGATAACATTTGGCTGTCTTATATATTAAAATCGATGTTTTCTTATGTAATGACTCTACCTTCATCGTTGTCTATTCGCCACTATGTCTGTTATTCATGCACATGGTCGTATTTATCAGTGCAGTATGCTGCTCAGCAATGGCGACCCTGAAATTTCGGTTGTCTAATTATGGCGCCAGATTAGAGGGAAGCAACTCGCGCCAGACAAAATTACCGTATTTCACCAAAATAATCAAAATTTCGCTTTTTTATAACAAACAGTAAAATGTTCATCACATTTATATTCAGCTTTCGTCCATTGATATAATACAAACATTATTTATTTAAAGACATCAATAACAAAATCACAATAAAGTAATTAATGGAGTGCATTGAAATCAGACCTCATGGGGTAGAGGGGTTAAACAAAAGCTCGTAACTTTTTTAAAAGCCTGGTGACCCCCATTTTATTTTACCTTAAAATGCTCGAAAAGTTCATAGCTTTGACATATCCGTTTTTAAAAAAAATCTACCGGGAAAATTTTACGAAAAATCGATTTAACCAATATTTTTAGCCTTGAACTGAAATTAAAAAAATGCCAAATTTAGACACAAATCTGAAAATAAAAGGATTTTTAAGTCTAAAACAACCAAGGGGAACGTTTACATTTCAAATTTAATTGTTTTTTCACATAATAATCATACTGACATGGTTCTAAAAGTCTTTGAATTTGATGTAGTCGTTATTGTTGAAAGGGTGTAAAAGTTTGGAAATAGGGTCAAAATTGCACATTTCGCTTCCATTTGAGGGGAAAACGAGACTGGTGACCCCCTTTTTTCTTTGCATTTTTGGATTCAGCATAAACAAATCTACAAAATATGTGAAAATAAAAAAATTCTACCGGGGGTCCTTATTGGGGTGAGCCACCTTAACTTCGTGCTTTCACTGTCTCGTGTTGAAGGGTCACTCTTTTCTAAACTGTCGTCTGAAGCAACTAGAGTATGATTCAAACTTGAACTTCTACTGGGCTTTTATACGTATTTGCTATAATAGATGACTCTATGTTATCAAATAAGGAGATTAAAATACAAGACAAATTAATTGAATCAATACAGTTATAAGTTTTGAAATCAGTAGCTCTTCCTTTGTTACGCAGTTTTTTTTGTGAGAACCATACCCCTGTTTGTGAAGTCTTTACAGTGTAAACATGTAAGATCGCAATGATAACTGTGATATGTAAACGAGATTCGATAGGGAAGATGGGTATGTTACTGTATCATCCTCTTATAGTTGATGTGTTTCCCTCGGTTTTGGTTTGTGACCCGTATTAGTTTTCGCCTAATCGATTTATGACTATTGAAAAGCGGTATACTACTGTTGCCTTTGTTTACTGCTGAGAGATGAGAAATTAATAAATGATGAATATGGAATCAAATGTTGGTCATAAATTCTAGTTTAAAATCGTCCTTCTTTTTTATCATAGAGGTAAAGACCAAAATATGAAGCAAACCTTCTTTTGATTATATCCTCAATCTCAAGGTCACTCTGAAATCTAAAGTAAGTAAGCACTGATTGAAATGTGGGTTATTGAGTGACAGAACATCATCAATATATCTCAAAGTAAAATTTAATAAGTTTGCAAGATGCTTTTTCTATTTGTCTTTGGAAAACGTTATGTATGAGTTCAGCTTCGTGTGAGTACAAAATCAAGTCATCCAGTAATTGTGCACTATGACGGCACATCAAAATGTTGACTTTTTGATGAAGAAATATCAATCCACTAAACTCGACAAATAGATTGTCGTTCACAACATCAAGTATTTAAACGTTATCATCATCGGCGTATTTGATGTGCAAATCAATTGTCACGTTATAAACACATTTCGACTGCAAAAGACTATTCAATGGTCATCGACTAAAAACAGATGGAAAAGTAAAACAGGTGAAAAATGTACCTTTTACTCTGACAATTTCAAAGTTCACTTCTGTTGAAAAAGGTGCCAAAATTGTTTTTTTTTTTCATCAAAACTATTGCAAACTTACCTATAATTCTTGTCAATTCTTCTTATGTATACAACCATCAGAACCACAATAAGTATAAAAGCAACTAATGCTGTAATACCTGGGATAAGTCTTCCATTTATGGCTTCTTTTTCTGAAAAAAATGCCATATAGAAAAACTGTCAGCATGTAATTCAATTCAGTTTGCTGTGCACTTTGGAATCATTTTGATAAACATATGTTTAGTCTTGTTCTTCCCTTAGCGGGATTCGAAACTTGCTTTTGTGACATCGTGGCATCACCGCCTGCACCGTGTCCAGCGCCCTTGACCACTCGAACACCGAGGCTATATAAAAATGTAGCTTTCGGTGGTCGATGTAATGCCATTTTCTAGTTGGCTTTTTCTAGGGTTGTAGCACAGTACACGACGTATAGTCGCAAGTAGATTTTTGTTATTTAACAATACATAATTACTCTTTATTAACAGCATGTCATCAGACGTTGTTAATGACGACGTCGTCAAGGGCTTTCGATTTACAATTGCATCAAAGCGTGAAAAAGCTAGCCAACTTTTTATAGTGTTTAATCGATAAATACGTAGAAGCATTTAACTACTATATTTTCATATTTTAAAATGTAATACGAGAGTGAAAGATTATATAAATATTCAAATAAGATTAAAGACATCGTATTGACTATTACAATTTGCTAGTTGGATGTTGTTTTAACTCCGTTACTCTTTTTAAATAGAAAAAAATATATCATTATTATTATTAAAGTCTTTTGAATTATGTATATCTTTAAATTTATATACTACTGTATGTCATATATGTAAATATGAATACAACAAATACATGTTAACATAAATCTTACTTTCAAATGATTTGAACGTGATGCTTGGGTCTATTCTTTCACAGCGTTTACCTATATACCCAGTGTAACATCTGAAATAAGAAATATAACTATTCAAGAACTTGCAGTTCCTAAACAGACTTTGTAAAACGTCACCAGTGTCTGAGCAGAACGTTGATGAACCAGGGGTATGTCAAAGAACGTCTCGTCCTTTTTCTAAAAAAATCATTGGAAGGTACCAAGACCTTGTTGATAAATATTCCGTATCATCTTCACAAATAATACACGATGGTCTTGAAGTATAGTTTATGCGTACTGACGTTGTTTATCATCTTAATAACGTGTTATAGTATTCTTTTATTTGTCTTTATTAATATTAATTTTACTGTTAAGTCTGTTTTTTGTGATATGCATTTGACGTGACTCTGTACTTATGTATCCCGTCATACTTTGAACGACAAAATTATTTTATTTTATTATTATTACTTTTACTGTTGAGTCTATTTTTTGTGATATCCATTTGACGTGACTGTACTTATGTATCCCGTCATACTTTGACCGAAAAAATTATTTTATATCTACCTAGGTGACGTGAAACGCGCGATTCTACGCCAGTACGTAAAACCTTCTATCCTTTATGGGTGGATTTTACATAGATAAATAAAATCGTATAATAAAAAAGCAAAACGAGGATGTTAAATTTGATTTATGCCTTTTTGTGCTTCTTTGTTACATTTGTTTGTTTTTATAGTGATTAAGATGATAACACAATGTTGACTGCTGTACCCTTATTTTTGATATTTTTACCTATTGTGTCTGATTATTTTGTTCACACATCGTTATCAATATAATGGAATTTGATGCGACTGTCATACAAGTGAGAGGTTTAGCTAGCTTTAAAACCAGGTTCAATCCACCATTTTCTACATAAGAAAATGCCTGTACCAAGTCAGGAATATGACAGTTGTTATCCATTCGTTTGATGTGTTTGAGCTTTTGATTTTGCCATTTGATTAGGGACTTTCCTTTTTGAATTTTCCTCGGAGTTCAGTATTTTTGTGATTTTACTTTTTGCATATGCATCAATCCGCTTTTATCATCATCATGAAATACTTTTCATATGTTTGAAACTTGTTTTTTTTTCGACTTTTTCGAGCAGTTACAAAACGCTTTAGCGGTGTTACAAAACCTGACCTACAAGTTAGGTATTGCATGGTTGAAAATTTTGTTCGTGGTTTTGCTATTTCTGCGTACTTTCGAAAAATGAGAAATTCTAAAAGAACTAGAAAAAAAGAAGAGCTAAGGTAAGTATTGGACTCTGGACTGCATTTAACGAATATCCAAATCCGATCTCAGATGTGCACGTAGTCTTCTATATTTATTTTTCACATGATTTTTTCAAATATTTCAAAAGAATATTTATTTATGTTATACATTATATCAAGCAGTCAGTAACTCGAGAGTACAAATAAAATAGAAAGAGGTCTAAAAATTTGAATATATAAAAGTGACACTTTTAACATTTTGTGCGTCCGAACCGGTTTTTTTCTGTGTTACATTTTTCAACCCTTTAACTTATTTATATATAGAACTTTTTGTTACATCTTAGACCCCGAGTTGTGAGGTTGTTCAATAAGTGAAACTATCGACATATTAGGTTTAAAAGATAAATTTCTGTTTGTTTTTTTTTTATATAAATTACGTTCTTACAATTTGCCTACAGTTTAATACCAACTTCCATGGACGACAAAATAAAGTGCGTGAAAGCAAAATCTTGGATGGAATAAACGACGACTTTATAGAGCAGTAGATTCAAACTGATATAAAATCATCTTAGAAACGAAGCGTTGGTGCAAGATATGAATGTGACCAGTTTGCAAATTATATGAAATTAAACTTCATTATAGTACAATAACTTGCAGGATGTTGTAAAACTACTGCATTCAGTGAATAACAGAGAAATTTATCTCTCACAAAATACACTCATCATAGATACCAGGATGTACGCCAGACGCGCATTTCGTCTTCAAAGGACTCACCAATCGGTGACTCTCGAATCACAGAAGGTAAAAAGTTGACGAGCATAAAGGACCCAACATTCCTAAAGGTT
This sequence comes from Mytilus californianus, assembly GCF_021869535.1. Lineage (NCBI taxonomy): Eukaryota > Metazoa > Mollusca > Bivalvia > Mytilida > Mytilidae > Mytilus > Mytilus californianus. The sequence continues at coordinate 47,707,576 of NW_026262679.1, read as the reverse complement.
TTGCCACATACTAACTTTCCAAACTTGTTACCAGAAGATCTTAATCTCTTCAACCATTTATGTTCATCTGTTAGCCAAAATCCAATACAAATTATCAGAAAAATTTAAATTCTCATTCTAAGTCAATTCAAACTTTTGCTGTTTACACGTTAACTTTACAGATTTTAGTTTAAACTGATGTGTTAAATCCAAATGTTTTTTCATAAATTCAGATAAGTGACAATTTTAATTGTGATATAAGCAGATTTTAAAATAAATACTGAGAGATTTTCATGGAACATAGCAATTGTATACAATGAAGTCTTGAAAGCACAATTTTCTTTTTGCACATTCTGTAAAATAGATTTTAATTTTTTTTTTTTTTTTTTCAAATTACATTTAAAACGTTAATTATATACTGTACACTTAGTGTACTATTCACAAACTTCCGTTTTAATAAAGAAAGGAAATTAAAAAGTTATGATAGTTTTGGCACTGAATACAAATAGGCCTTTTAAGATTATCATTCAATCATAGATAAGTGTTCGTAGTTTTCACCACTATTTTCAAGATAAAAGATTTTAGAAGTTTCAATCTTTCAAAAGCCTGGTATCTTTCATGAGTTTTTTTTTACGCCAGTTAAGCAATAAAATCATTAAACAGCACAATTTTAATTGAAACAGAACACGGAAAACAAATAAAGTTGAAATTTATCTCCTTAATCTTACATATGAATACGACGGTCATATCATGTAGGAAAAAAATCAAATGTTCGAAATAAGCATGCGTGTTGATCCTTCTACACCAAAAATACTGTACAAACATAATGACAAAACAGATGTGGTATCCTTGGCTTTCTTAATAACTGTAACGGTACTAGTTTTAATTTAACAAAATGTGTTTTTCGACGATCGATGTCTCGTCAGTAATTACCGAGGCCAAAATATTTGAAATCCGAAATTCAATTCTAACGTTACAAGCTGATAAAACCTAAAGTGACCAAAAGGTAAAGCCCAATTCGGACAAATACAATGCAAAATCCAATAATCTTCAACAAAATTGGGGGGGGGGGGGGGGGGGGGGGGGGGGGGTGGAGAAGTTTTTTTCGAATGTGAAATCTTATCATAAAGGACGCGGTTTTATGAAAATGTCACTTCCGTCCAATAAATTTTTAATGGTACAAATAGTCATGATTAAACAATATAAATGACATTGTGAAAGTGAGATGCCATTGTTTAAAAACATCACAAGACAATCTAATAAATTTCACGATTGCATTTTTCTAGACTCCTCTTCCAAATAACATTCCATAAACTAATTAAGGATTTTATAACTGTTTTATCATAAAATCTGCAGACGATTGATCCAAGCATAGAAAAATCAGAATAGTAATGACCGTTGACATATTCTTTCATTTACTTTTCGTTTCACTCTCCGAATCATTTTATTATTCTACCCTTGGATTAGGTTATGTTCTGGTTTCTTGAAACGGGTTTAGCCCTTAACAAATGTTTTTACAAACCCGACGCATTCTAGAAGTGCCAGTCTCATGTCGTCAGCCTGTAATTCAGTGGTTGTCGTTTGTTGTTGTATATCAAATTTGTTTTCGTTTCTTTTTTGTCCATAAATCAGACCGTTATTTTTCTCGTTTGAAGTGTTTTACATTTGTCATTTAAGGTCCTGTTATAGCTTAGTATGTGTTATGGATTTTACCAATGTTGAAATCTGTTTGATGACCTATTGTTCTGCGTCATTTTGTTCTCTGGTGGAGAGATTGTCTCAATCGCAATCATACCACGTCTTCTTATTTTTAAATAACTACTTACGCACATCGCACTATTCTATCTCCTTTATCTACAGCAAAGCAAGATCCCCCATTCAAACAGGATGATGTAAGGGTCTCATTATCTGTACAAACTTTTGAGTTGTTTCCTTGAATAGTTTGGTTATTTACTTTGTAGATTAGTTCAGGTATTATTGAACTGTCATAACCTCGCATACAAGTAGCTGTAAGTAAAAGCAGCATATCATAAATCGCATCCGTCCGACGCACTTTTCAATTTACAATACTACCTGTGACATACTCTGATTAATTGTGGCCATAAAAACTATGTGCACCATGATGGCCCTATATGTCCATAATAATACCCCCTGTTGCTTAAATAATACGCAAGGTAATAATCAAAACCTAGTCAAGGGTAAAAGGAAATCATGATTGCATTTAAGTGGTAAAATTGAATAGCTGACAAGTAAAGTGTTTCATGTACATTATAAATGTACACGTATATGATATGTTTCAAGTAAAATATATGTATTTGCCAAATTTGATTACTGATATAATGACAAGAAAATTAAAAGATAAAATAAAATAACAGAAATTGTTGATTATTTAGCTTAATAATATTTTTAGAACAAATTGTCTCGTGACCTCAGTTTTTATTTGTAGCTTATACTGTCATGACTGTTTGTTTTGCTGTTATACCTTTTAAATGATTCTCTCAATTTAAGTATTTCCTACATGTATTTTTTTTGGCAAATGAAGATCGAATAAATGAATCTCATCTTTTAATATATTGCAAACTTGCAGAGTCTCCAATTTCTATGAATCTTATAATGTCTGCCTTTTTCTATTGAAAAGATGTTTCTCAAACTATTTTCTAAATTCAAAATAGTTAGGAATTAGAGATACTGATCTCCATTCACCATTGTTCAAAATTAAAAAAAACCTCTGCCCTCAGTTTTAATGACTGTTTTATAAATGAGCCAATGTTTTTAACATGTTCCATGAAAGAGGGGTTAAGCATTTCTTTTACTTTTTATTGTTCTGGGGTAAGAGACATAACTATGAGAAGGTAAACAATTTTCAAAAAGATTATCCCTTAGTTTTTTTGATTAATTTTACGTTCAAAGAGGAAGTGTTTTTCATCTTCTAGCAAATGGCACGGTTAACATATTATATCTTTATTAGTGTCTTTTTTCTATTTCTCAATTATGGTCACTAATTCTTAATTAAGTGCAGTATTTTCTTATAAAAACGTCATTGGACGCTAAATAAAAAAAAAATCTCTATCCAAGTTAAGTTTTAAATTCATCAGTAAAGTTACAGTTTACAATTTTCATCATAACTTTTTATTCTATTTTCAAATAATTTCTTACATTTTTCTTCAAATTAATTTGAAATCAAGGGCTTTAAAGAATTTACTTCAATCAAGTCCCTACAATTTTTAACTTTGTCTAAAAGGTCTGGGTTGAAAGAAATATTCTTGGCATATGTACATTAAGAATATGTACCATGCGAGTCCAGCAGTTTTGACAATATAAATGCTTCTTTAAGTAAAGGATTATATTTTCAGAGTTCAGTCATAAGATATTCGTATTTTATAACTTGCATATGTATGTATTTTCCGAAAATATATCCATATATATATGTATAGATTATAACATGCCCTTTTCCATATTGGCCCTGTTATCATCCCGAGGCTTTAGCCATGTTATAATCTATTTATCACATATTCAAGTTCTGCAGAAAAGAGAAAAAAGTTCAATTATAACAATTTAATGAAATATAACAGGTAAAATCTTAAAAATTTTATCACTAAAAGTTTTATCACATTTTCAAATTTAGTTTTTATCATTTACTCCATAGAAATTTATTGTCACATTTCCACTTACTTTGGAATATGGCAATACACAATTGCGTAATTCTCCGGCACTTTTTAACCACTCCTTTAGAATTTTAATGTCACTTTCAGTTTTTTTCCTTGTGTAAGCGTTTTTCATTTGCTCTACAAATTCTGCCGTATCGCTTTCCTCCACTGCGATGAAACGAGCACCGTCATTGTTCGCCATTGTCGTTAAGGACGCAATGACGTCACGTCATTTGGAATCAGGGCACAATAACCAATAACCTCTTTTTTGCCCCGGGCAATTTTGAGGCTATTACATATGCAAAAACCCAACGTATTCGTAACAAATATGTGATAAATATATATATATATATATATAATATTAAATTTTTGAAATCAAAATCGCTTGATATATAAATCAGAATAATTCAATAAATATTTTTTTAATAATCCTTAATTATATATTATTGTTAGGACAAAAACCAGGAAATTATTGAGCAAGGGGGAAAAACATGATATTTAGTTTAGATTCATAACACCATTGGTAACAAAGGAGGATAATTAAATAAACAGAACATAAAATGATTTAATTTGATAGTCCATAAAAAATTTCACAATCTATAGATGTGTACTTTATTTTTCCTGGAGGAAATTTTAGCTGTTGACTGACAGAAATTAGCCAAACTGAAGATGTCATATTTGATTGGTTTACAATAGTTTCAATAAACAAGACATTTTTTTTTGATAATTACTTTTCATAAGATTAACTTTATTCAGAGATCTGCAAATTCTTCATAAGCATTTTTAATAAAGATTAATAATCTAATTGTTATGATATACTAGTATATTCTGAATGTACGACAGAACCTAAGTGAACAACAAATATGATACTAACTTATATGCATCAGATGGGCATTTGGAAAATTAAATTCTCTTCATTGATGCTATAGGCACAACTCTTGTTTTGAGATTTGAAAAAAAAAAAATTAACAAAATTCGTTTTTTTCAAAATCATATTTGTACTTTTTCTAAATAATAATACATTGTACAACTTTGGTATCAAAATCTATTGTAAAGAATTAAATAATGATAATTTTATTGTTACGAAAACAGGCTTGTTAAATTACAGGCTTCGTGTTGTCTATAAACATACCATTTGCATGATTAGAAGTTAATAATAATTGATTTAATAATTCAAATGAACAATTGACCTCAAAGAAAGTGATGTACCATTACTTTTTTTTTCTAAAAAAATTATTATTACAAGGATTCTATTTTGTTTTCAAATGCTAGTCAATAACTTATGATATCTTTGAATTTTTGTTTTATCTATTTTGTGGCTATATTTCTTAATATCATGAAGTCATTCAAATAAAAAAAACTTTAGATAAGCCATATTGACAAATAATTTTGATTAAATCATTATTATATTTTTAAAAAAGACAGTTGGTCACAAGACAAAGAAGAACAAAGATTGGTTAACATCGGAAACCTGGCAAAAAATTGAAGAAAGAAAAACTATAAAACAGTAAATGCAAAATCCAAAAGTTAAAAGATCAACTACAAGTAACATACAGAGCAAAAGACAAAGAAGTTAAAAGAAGTGATGGAAAAGATAAAAGGCAATATCAGGAGGACCTAGCAAAAGAAGCAGAAAAGGCAGCCATTCTGGGAGAGTTGAGTACAGTTTACAAAATCACCAAACAACTCTGTGGAAATCAAATGCCCAGACAGCACATGTAAACGACAAAAATGGCAAATCATTGAAAACAGAAAGGGAACAAGCAGAAAGGTGGGTCCAACATTTCAAAGAGGTATTAAACTGCCCTGAGCCTGATATCATAGCTAATCCTGAACCATCAGAAGATGATTTAAACATCAACACAGAACCACCAACTATAGAAGAAGTAAGAAATGCCATTAAATCATTGAAAACAGGGAAGGCACAAGGCATTGATTCCATCCACGCAGAGATGTTAAAGGCAGACATAGATACATCATCCAAAGTACTCCACAATCTTTTCCTTGTCATCTGGAAAGAAGGGGACATTCCATTAGACTGGAGCAAAGGCTTGATTGTGAAATTACCAAAGAAAGGCAATCTACGCAACTGTGACAACTGGAGAGGGATTACATTACTCTCTGTCCCTAGTAAGGTATTTTGCAAACTTCATCTAAAAAGAATTGATAAAATTGTGGGTGAAAAGCTTAGAGAAGAACAAGCAGGCTTTAGAATAGGCAGAGGATGCATTGACCAAATTTTCACTGTGAGGAACATCATTGAGCAATGCATTGAATGGAACACACCACTTTCATTAATTTCATCGCCTTCAAAAAGGCCTTTGACAGTATACATAGAGAAACTCTTTGGAAAATTGTTAAATCATATGGAATTCCACCTAAAATTTTGATGCTAATAAAAGCCCTCTATAACAGCTTTGAATGCAGTGTCATCCTTGATAGCTCTATCTCAGACTCATTTGAAGTTTGGCCATCGACTGAATACAAAGACATACAACATCAGACAAGAAAAGGGGTATCCAGTGGACCATGTTAAACCAGCTAAAAGACCTTGAATTTGCTGATGACATTGCCATATTATCAACAACAAGTGAACACCTCCAGGAGAAGACCAACATACTTAACAACTATGCAAAGCAAACTGGTCTGAATGTTAATGCCAAGAAGACCAAGGTTATGTCAATAAACACTAGAAATACAACACCAATAACAATCAATGAGCTGCCAGTGGACAGTGTTGAAGATTTCACTTACCTTGGAAGCATCATAAGTCAAGATAATGGGACAGGAAAGGATAAAGGCAAGACTATCTAAGGCAAGTGCAACATTTGCAAGACTTCATACAATCTTGAAGTCTAACCAGTACAGTTTAAGGACCAAAGTGCGAATTTACAACAGCAATATAAAATCTGTCCTACTGTGTAGTTCAGAAACTTGGCGTGTTTTAGTTAGTGACCTTCAAAAAGTAGATGCATTCCATACTAGCTGCCTAAGAAAGATCAACAGAATATTCTGGCCAAATAAGATCAGCAACAAGAGCCTTTTGGAGAAATGTAATTATGCTAAGAGCATAACAGCAGAAATCAAACAACGAAGATTTAGATGGTTAGGCCATGTACTGAGAATGCCACAACACCGCACACCTAAAACAGCTGGACACCACCAGGAAAAAGGAAACCAGGGAGACCTAGAATCACCTGGCGAAGAACTGTTACAGCAGAATTGGAAGCAATGGGTTACACCTGGGGCCAAGCCCAGTACATGGCTAAGGACAGAGAGAAGTGGAGGCAGTTTGTTGTGGCCTTATGTCCCACTGGGGATGAAGAGGATAAGTAAAGTAAGTAATATTTTTAGAAGAAGATTTGTATACAAGTTGTTTAACATTTTAGATAAAATATGAAATAAGTCTTTTGTAAATTACAGAAAGAAAATATTATCATTAATAAGAATTGTAGCTCTTTCCTGTGTTTTTTCCCTGCTTAGTCCATTGGGAAAATGTAATAATAAAACATCTTACTGCCTATGTCATAAGCATTATGAAAAAGATTAAAATGAATTTGCTACAATATAAATACTTCACACTGCTTCAGAAAGGGAATTAATCACATGAAAATACAGAATGATAAAATTAGTATCCAATGTACAAAATTTAAAAAAAAATACATGTGTATTCAATATTGTATCCCCCAAATGACTAAAATTGTATCAAGATGTTGATAATGCATATACCATATCCAACTAAAAAATTGTGTTTCCAGTTGTTAAATTTGCGTATGGCGACAATTTCAAAAAACAAAAACAGGCTGTGTTCATCAAAACATAATGAAAGAAGATTGTTTTGATAGAAATTTACTGATGAGAATTTTCTTTCTGTCACCATTATCTAGTAATCCAAAAGTAACGCTTAATTTTAGAGGCACCGATGAAGTCAAACTATTGTTACATCATACACAATACACAGAACTTGAGCCACTGGCTCTGTATAGAGAAAAACCATCATTTTCTGACTTCATTTAATGGCAAAAAGCCTGCCATTTTCAAAACGGACTTTTAATGCAGGATATAGAACGGTTTTTGTCAGAATTTTTTATATTCAATTTAACAAACTTATATTATTTGGTAAGTACTAGATAGTGTTTACGTAACGAAAATTCTCACCAACGTACGTTCATCGACACATTCTCCTTTCAGAATGTTTTAAATGACACTGAACACAGGCTGTATTAATACTTAAAATTGTCCCCATTGGTCAATTAAAAAATGGAAACAAAGCAGTAAATTTGAAAATTGGTTAACATGCTAATTATTTTCTTACAAATTGGTGAAGTTTCTGTGGATACTTATTTTTGTGGATACTTTATTTCGTGGTAAGTCCTTTCTACCCGACTATAAGACGATTTATTTTTTTTGCGATTCTCACATATTCCTGATACATTTATATAAGCAACAATTGATATGGGTGTTATTTTCCCAATGACGAAATAAATCGCTAACGAAAATTAGTTGACTTTCAGTATTCTATAATCATCATAAAAAACAACTGTGAATTTAATGAAAAACAAATCTTTCTTAGTTTCATTGCAATTTCCTTCTGAACAGATGCATGAAAATATAATCAGTACAAAATGAGGGAGACTTTTTGAATCATCGAAAATTGTGTTGTCGGTAAATTAATTGCAATACTCATAGAAGAAGACCCTAAAATAATACTGCACGAATAACAATGAGATGAAGAACAACGATCAAGAGTTGTTGTCGTTTTTTTCTAAACTATGTTGAAGTCCTTTCCTTAATCACAAATTGATTAAAATTGTTATAGAGTTGTCTCTCTTTGCCTGTTGTTATTGTAAAACACAGATACAAAGATTAAGATACTACAGACTTTCTGTGTACTATACTCAGTTGTGTAGAGGTTCTATCCTCTGTTATTCATTGATAACCTTTACCACTTATACAAAAAACAATCATTCAAATTAAACATACATTTTATTATACCAACTTGTATTTACATTTTCATGACTAGAATATACATTTTTACTTTGTGGCATTACTTTGGTTACAAAGTATTCTATAATATTTTGTTGAGGCGCCAGGGTGACTACCGATTACCTATACACAATGGCTATCAGCTGACCTATGTTGACATAGTGTCATAAAACCCCTGGTAGTTAAACACGGTTACACCACCACCTACCATGGGGAGTTACCGGAGAAAACACTCGTATTACCAATGCTCCAGTTATTAGTGCCCCACCTGTAGGCCTCCCCTCTAAAAGATGAGGTGGAGGAGGTCCCAGAGTTACCCATCTGTAGACCCCACCGTTACCACTAACAACATTTTCCAAACCTGCAAATTGTAGAACTTGTCAGGCCCAGGGCAAGGGCCGAGTGAAATAATCCCCCAATCACTACCAGTCTCTCTGGACCGCCACATGAGAGCCCAAGTCAGCTACCAAATCTGACTTGGGTTCTCACCTCCAAAAAATTTTAATTATTGAAGCATTGTGGAAAAATGGATTTTTTTGTGCGTAGAAAAGACTCAACCCCCCACCCCCCTTGTATATTATTTAAGAAAACCTGATTTCCAGTTTGTGATAAATGACTTCCATCTGTTCTGTATAAAGACACTTCACTTGCCCTAATGTTCTCATGTAAAATAGCTTTCCCCCCATTTTCGATTACAAAGTTTTTGACCACTGAATTAACCCTTTTCCTCTTCTGTTCGATTATTGGACCCGCATTTAAAGGGGCAAAATGCCAGTATCTGCGCTGTAGCATTGAAGTCAAGATTATAATAACATTTTTGAATAAAACCTGGTAACGTAGGATAAAACATTTTACATTTTCAATTAAACCCTTCCCTGTCAATTCTAAATCTGTTAAATCATTAGCTCCACAGTGAATAATCATGAAATTAGGAGGAGGTAAAAATTTCCTTTTCGCATCCAGTAGGGAGTCCAAATCTTTTAACTGTAAACCAGGTTGACCAATCCAGTATGTTGTGACTCCTTTGGAATCTAGTCCAAGGTTGGCCCTACCATATTTCTTTGCCTCTACATTGGCCCAGTGAACAAGGGAACTTCCAACAATCCATAAAATCTTGGGACCTTTGAAAACTTGTAGATTGTTAGCCTTTTCGTAACTAGAAAAAATGCAACCTAATATAGCGAGAATAAGCCTGCGATTTCCATCTGCCTAATTTCATAACTACCGCCTCTAAGACCCCTGCCTGGCCATTTCAGTGGCACCCCCAATTCTAAAACTATGTGACCTAAACTGACCTTTACTGATATGAAGAAAATTTAAAGCCTTTTCCAGTATACTGCTGAATTAGTATCTAGTTAAGGGCATACAATTATAATGTATAAAAATATCTTTATTGTTACAGGTAGGTCGTACCTTTAAGTAGTCGTTAATGAGTCGTAGCGGACAGTAGTTTTTTGTATTCCCAAGTATCAGACATGCAATAAAGTAACGGACCTTCCCTTTTGGTCAGTTTTTGACCACCTTACTCTCAGCTCCAGGACTGTTTTCTTAACAAAAATATCAGCAATTGTTAAGTTGGAGCCATTTAAAACAGACTTGTATTGAAGTAGTGATTTCCCCTACCCAAAGCAAACCAAAGAAGGCAACTGACAAAACTGCTGAAAATAACGCAGCTTCATATTTATTCTTGCATACTTTATCTAAACAACTTATCATATCTGATAAAAATTGAAATGTAATTGGTGCTCTAATGTCATTACGTTTCCCTCCTTGAATTCTTTTTATTCCCTCTAATGCCTTGCCAATTATAAAGAATTTTGAAGTATCCTGTATGCCTTGTATTTTATGGTGATATGAAACTCCTGATATATAAGATGATATGGTACCCCCTGAAAGACCTTGTACTAAAAAAGCTATAAAATTTAGCAAAGCATTGACTGGCACTGGCCTTAGCTGTTTCTATTTGTATGATGATCAATAATCACAAAGTTTTGACAGAGCCAAATTGTATGATTTTTGTGTATTGTTGGACACACCTTGGTTGACAATATAATCCGCCACCTGACTTAAATGTTCCAGATCTGTGTTGGAATTTTGGTTGGCCACTGGTCTGCTTCTGGAGCTAGGCTTCTGAACTTTCCCCACTGAGAACGAGAAAGACAATTAACAATTTGGTTTTGTTTTGAAGGGATATAACTGACGTATTATTTTTTAAGCTCATCAAAACCTTTTGTCTTACTAAAGTCATAACTCTACTTGATTTGCTAGTTTTCATATGAATGATTTGAACAACCGCCTGATTATCAACCTGAAAAATAACTTTTTTGTTAACAAGTTATGATTCCCAGGACATAAGTGCTGCTACAACTGGAAACAACTGTAACAATGTCATATCTCTGGTGATTCCAGTTTCAACCCAATGTTTTGGCCATATGCCTTGGGCCCACTGACCTGCAAAATAGATTCCATGCCCACCTTTGGACCCCCTGCACTATCCGAGAACAACTCTATTTTTCGTTTGATATCCATACATTGTCGGTTATTACAGTGACACCATTGTATTGTTTTAAAAAGTCTACCCAAACTTCTAAATCTGCTATCATCTGCTTGTTTACTCGAATTTTGTAATATGATTTTCTTACCCCCTTAGTTGAATTTATGAGTCTGCGGTAGAAAGTGCGGCCTGGAGCAGCCACCTTGCAAGCAAAATTCAGGAGCCCAAGAAGAGATTGCATGTCCTTATGAGTATTTTAGAACTGTCTAAGTTATCTCTGATTTTTTGTGAGAGTTTGACAAGTTTTTCATTTGGAAGCCGCATGATTAAATTTTTCGTATCAAATTCTATACCCAAAAAAATTGAGTAATGTAGTAGGCAAAGTAGTCTTATCACTAACAAGAGGAACACCTATTTTATCGCATACCTCTTTTGCTGTATTATCCAATGCAAAACTTTTGCAAATTTCTCCCAAAGGGCACAACTGATTGAAGCCCCTATTGGAAGCATTTTATTTGGATAATATTCACCCTGAAATTTTATCCCCAACAAGTCAAAATCTTGCGGGGCAATAGGCAATAAGCGGATAGCCGCCTTTACATCACACTAACTTAAACGGGCAAATGTTTTGTGTCTATTAATCAAACATGCTGCTTCGTCCACTGAACTGTACTGCACTGAACAATGATCGTTATTAATAAAATCATTTATTGAATTATTCTCAGGATAGGATAAATGTTGAATAAGTCTAAAATCCCCTTTTTTGGCACTAGCCCCATTGGTGATACCTGAAGTGTTGGAAAAGGCGGGAATCTGAAAGGATCAGCAATGCGACCCAGTTTAACTTCCTTCATTAATTTTTCTTTAAAAATGTTGGGTAGCTGTATTGCACTTTTTAAATTGGAACTTTCCCTTGGTTCCTTTGAGCAAAAATATTTTAATGAAAAACCATATTTAAAACCAGATTTAATTCCATGTGCTACATTTTTATGTGGGTAAAATTCTAAATAATTTTCCAAGACAGATACTTTAACAGGAGTATTTCCTAATGAATAACAATTAATATTTTTAGTTACTTCTTCCTTGAGCCCGGTTATTACATTGGGCATTTCTGTGTTTGACACTGCATATTTCATATACATGTTTAAACCTGATAATATGTCAGCTTCTTGTCCTTGTGTCTCCACGTGTTCCACCTCCTGTCTTTTCCTGTCCATTCGTTTGCGTCCAACTCCGTCCTTCTTTTGAGTCATGTCTACGGTCCGAACTCCCTGTCCTTCTTTCCTGCTGGTCGTCTTCCTCTTCTTTCCAATGGCCCTTGATGGCGATCCCCTGGTATTTCTTTTGTTTGGCATCTTTAAGTTTTAGATAATTAAACTATTTCCTGCAGCACCTGCTTCGTTGTCGACAACATATTAACAAGTGCTAGATACAGGAATTCCAAAATTCAAATTCCATGCGAGAGCGCCATCTATGACGATGCCATATATGGCAATGCGCTAAACAGTGCAACACCCACACAAATATTTGACTGAATTAAACCAGATTATTTAAAATATAAAATTTTGATAATCTCTATTAAACAATATTGGATACTACAACTCAATATGTCTTATATCGAATCAATAATGTTAACTTACCTGTATATACAATCAGTAGACACATGCATGAACATGGGCTTAATAACTGCATGTCTGATTCCCTGAAAATATATAAATATTTTTTCAGAATTACATTTCATTATCGTAATTTTAAATGTGTATTTTGTTTTAGCTATCAAGATATAATACCAAAGCATGAAGAAAAACTCAAAAATGTATGAAAACGGAAACGAGTGCAAAATATTCTAGCAATTTCTCTGTATTATTCTTTGATGAATGTACTTTATTGTTTGGATGTTCCTACTGTTAAATTAAAGAGATTTATCCGCTATTTTGATAAACATATATATATTTTTTATTTGGTACTGTTCTTTATTTAGTATAAGTTTAGAAAAAGAGCAATATTTGTAAATTTGTAAAAGAGATACCGAATGGATATTCAAACTCATAAATCAAAACCAAACTGACAATGTCATGGCAAAACACGAAAAAGACAAACAACAGTACACAAAACACAACATAGAAACTAAAGACTGAGCAACACGAACCCCATCAGAAATCGGGGATGATCTCAGGTGCTCATGAAAGGTACTTTGATACTTCTCACGTATGTGCAAACACGGTGAAAAGTCTAATTCGGAAGGTCAAGTACGAAGAAAAGAGGACGGATTTGCGGTTACAACGTAGACACATGCATGAACATGGGCTTAATAACTGCATGTCTGATTCCCTGAAAATATATAAATATTTTTTCAGAATTACATTTCATTATCGTAATTTTAAATGTGTATTTTGTTTTAGCTATCAAGATATAATACCAAAGCATGAAGAAAAACTCAAAAATGTATGAAAACGGAAACGAGTGCAAAATATTCTAGCAATTTCTCTGTATTATTCTTTGATGAATGTACTTTATTGTTTGGATGTTCCTACTGTTAAATTAAAGAGATTCATCCGCTATTTTGATAAACATATATATATTTTTTATTTGGTACTGTTCTTTATTTAGTATAAGTTTAGAAAAAGAGCAATATTTGTAAATTTGTAAAAGAGATACCGAATGGATATTCAAACTCATAAATCAAAACCAAACTGACAATGTCATGGCAAAACACGAAAAAGACAAACAACAGTACACAAAACACAACATAGAAACTAAAGACTGAGCAACACGAACCCCATCAGAAATCGGGGATGATCTCAGGTGCTCATGAAAGGTACTTTGATACTTCTCACGTATGTGCAAACACGGTGAAAAGTCTAATTCGGTAGGTCAAGTACGAAGAAAAGAGGACGGATTTGCGGTTACAACGATTGAAAGATATTAGTCGTCATCTGATTACTTAAGGCAACATTAGTTTACCGATGTTTAAATCTTATAGATTAATAACTTGTTCATTGAAACCATTGTAAACGAAATATTAACAATAAATGATTGTAAAAACTCATATAGGAAAATTATTATAAAATTATAACAATCAAAACTGCACCTTTTTGAACTATTGACCCTGCATATGGAATATATATTTCCCATTTGATAGGGAAATAAGCTGATTTTCAAGAGCTTGTATTTCCTATCATGAAATCCTTGATAGAGGGTTGCTGCTTACAAAAAAATTATTAAACCAAGACTTCCAAGTGGTAAAGTTAAAATCATCTCGTTAAAAAACGTGCGGACGCTATCACAAGTTGGTTGACAATTATGGAATATCTGTTTTGCAGATGATGACGGATATGATGCAATTGTCGTCATTCCAATTCTGTCCTCTTTTCCTCGAATGTTACAAACCAAATGAGATTGATCACAGGGTTTTGTACTAACAAAAGAAACACGACGGGTTCCACATGTGGAGCAAGACCTGTTTATCCTTCCGGGGAACCTCTGAGATCAACCTCAGTTTCTGTCGGGGTTGGTGTTGCTTATTCTTTTTCATTATGTTGTTGTTTGTCCTAATTAACCTTTTTTTGTCGTAGCATTGTCAGTTCGTGTCCAACTTATGAATATCCCATTGCTTATTTTTGCCTCTCTTCTGACTCGTGACCAATAATTATCAATGTGTAAAATATAGAATTTCTGTAACATAAGCTCCAAAGATAAAATCACTTGAAATTGTGATAATCCTTTATTTCATACTTATTTTATACATTCTGTGTTGATTCAAGAAATAAGTAAGGACTTGAATAACTGAATCTCTTAAATAACTATATAAATAAAACACTCGCCTTATATTTACAGTCCCTCTGACCATGTTATTACTGGGGATCTAAACATAATTCAACATGAACATCTCCGAAAGGTGATATCTCATGGTCCTAAGTTTAGAGAACCCCAACACATCAATTGGAACCATAACTTCAAATTATTTATGGATTCCATTGAGGACTATGCTAGAGCATGGGCTAAACGAGACGAACTGGACACTTTGTCAGAATGGGTCAAAACAATCAGGTCTCTGATAAAACGTCGCATTCATAAGTTGAAAAACTGTGTGAATGATCGACCGAAGTCCGTTTTCAGAGACACAGAGGATGTGAAATGTCTATCATCTCTTCACGATTAGTATGTTGTTGTTCCTGCGGTCAAAGAGTCAAATAATATTGTCTTTGTATGTAAATCGTGCTACTACGAATGTCTTGTAAAAGAATTAGAAATAAATGAGCCCTCAGGAAATCCCACATACAAAAACATATCATTTGACAAGGATGAGATTTTGGCGAATCATAAGTCCTTCATGGCTTCATTGAATATTACATTGAACAGCAAATCGGAGGACTTACCTTGTTTGTATTGGATACCTAAGCTTAACAAAATTCCGTACAAACAACGGTACATTGCCGGCTCATCTGCATGTTTGACTAAAGAATTGTCCATTAGATTGACAAAGATTATGTCCGCAGTGAAAGAGGATCTTCAGTAATACTGTGAAACTGTTTACTCGCGTAGTGGTATTAACCATGTGTGGATTCTAAAAAACTCTAAAGAACTTCTGGATAATTTTAAATCTCGATCTTTCTGGTAAAATAAACTCATCATAGATACCAGGATTGAAATTTTATATTTGCGTTAGACGCGCGTTTCGTCTACAAAAGACTCATCAGTGACGCTCGAATCAAAAAATGTTTAAACGGCCAAATAAAGTACGAAGTTGAAGAGCATTAAGGACCAAATATTCCTAAAAGTTTTGAAAAACACAGCTAAGGTAATCTATTCCTGAGGTAGAAAAGCATTAGTTTTTCAAATCTTCAAAGTTTTGTAAACAGTTAATTTATAATTATGAACATATCAATGATAACTCAAGTCAACACAGAAGTGCTGACTACAAATAAGTTCTATCAAAACTTTTGATTTTTCAACCCTGCATACCACCATTCCCCATGTGAAAATGAAAAATCGTCTAAAAGAAATAATCCACAATGCGTTTCAACATAAAAATGGTAGCATACGCTTTAAATTATCACTTTAGGATATCAAAACGGCATATTTTGTTAAAAGTGAACAAAAAGGTAAAACATGCTACACATAGGAGCAAGTGATCAGTATGCTGGAGTTTCTTATTGACAACATATTTGTTGAATTTGGAGGTAGACTTTTTCAACAAATTGTCGGCATTCCTATGGGAAGGAACTGTGCGCCTCTACTTGCCGACCTCTTCTTATTTTCATATGAGTCGGAGTTCCTTCAGACACTTTTCAAAAACAAGAAGATCAAAGAAGCCAGATCATTTAATTTCACATTCATATATATTGATGATGTTCTTTCCATTAACAATTCAAACTTTTCTGATTGGGTTCCATTAATATATCCTGAAGAACAAAAAATTAAAGAAATAACAGACACGGCTTCCTCTGCCTCATTTTTAGACCTATACCTCGAATTTGACATAAGCAGTCATCTCAGTACCAGAATCTATGACAAACGAGATAATTTTAATTTTGAAATTATCAATTTCCCCCACCTTAGTAGCAATATACCATTTTCACCTGCATATGGGATATACATTTCCAAACTCATTCGGTATTCAAGAGCTTGCAGCTGCTACTCAGACCTGGTAAAACGTCACCAGTCTCTGAGCAGAAAGTTGATGAACCAAGGGTATGTCAAAGAACGTCTCGTCCTTTTTCTAAAAAAGTTCATCGGAAGATACCAAGACCTTGTTGATTTACATTCCGTATCAACTTCACAAATAATACTCGATGGTCTTGAAGTATAGATTCTAGGTACTGACGTTGTTAATCAACTTAATAACGTGTTATAGTATTCTTTTATTAGTCTTTGTAATTCATTACTTTTACTATTTAGCCTATTTTTTGCAGTATCTATTTTGCGTGGCTCAGTACTTGTACATCCCGTCATTGTGTTGTTGTGCTATGGTACTTTTTGTATTCTTGTCTTTCGTTTTTGCTAATGTGCTTTGTCTTTATACATTTTTGTTTGTCTTTGTTGACATATTTGCTTGTTTTTGTAGTGATTCATTTGACGTGGCTCGGTACTTGTACATCGCGTCATTGTGTTGTTGTGCTATGGTAAATTTTTGTATTCTTGTCTTTCGTTTTTGCTAATGTGCTTTGTCTATATGCCTTTTTGTTTGTCTTTGTTGACATATTTGCCTGTTTTTGTAGTCATTAAGATTATAACACAATGTTGACTGCTGTATCCCTATTTTTGACATTTTTACCTATTATGTCTGTTTGTTTTGTTCACACATCGTTGTTAATATAATGGAATTTTATGCGACTGTCATACAAGAGAGAGGTTTAGCTAGCTATAATGCCAGGTTTAATCCACCATTTTCTACATAAAAAAATGCCTGTACCAAGCCAGGAATATGACAGTTGTTATTCATTCGTTTGATGTGTTTGAGCTTTTGATTTTGCCATTTGCTAAGTGACTTTCCGTTTAGAATTTGCCTCGGAGTTCGGTATTTGTGTTATTTTACTTTATACATAAACACAATATACAAAAGTACATTATAAATTTAAAAGGCTTGAAAGAAGTAGGAACGAGTGAAATTCTCTTAAAAGTTGAAAATCATCTAAATAAATTTTGTAATATAATTTTGGCGTTTGAGAAAATGTAAGTTCCAATTTCAATTGCTTTCATTTTAATCAAAAAATGGAGGAAACGTTTTCAAAAGGATTAAGCTTTATAACCTAATTTAGTGCATCCTGTATACTAAGACTTGTATTTATCTATTAATCATACTAGTTATAATATCGTTAAATATTGACTGCAAATTATAATATGAATCATGTAAATAGTGGTTTGAAATTATTATTGTAAGCTCAGATGATTTCGTAATATGTAGCTTGTGAATAGTGGTTTCAAATGCTTATTAAAAAGACGATGTGGTATGATTGCCAATTAGACAACTCTTCACAAGAGACCAAATGATTTTGTAGGCTCGGTTATTTTTTTTTAATTGTTATAAACATTATCAAATTTAGCGAAATCTAAAACTCATATATTTGAAATATTTTCGTGGGGCCTTTACGACCAAAACAATCTTTTTCAATTTTTTATTACAAGTACTACATTGATTTGAGTGCGAGAAATAAAACGAGCAAGCGGCATTATATATTATAAGCTAAGTATCTTTTTTTTAGTTTTAACATGACAACCGGACTTTTACATTGAAACGTTTATAAAAGTTCTGCTTACCTTTCTTTATAAGAACAGAAAAAATGAACTGAAAAACAACATGCACAGATGTTCTTTAGAAGACATTTACCTGATAATATCAATTTTAGTTGTTATGGAATTCCTACTTTTACTATTCATGCAAAATACATACATACAAGTGGGAAATCCAGGTTACTAGGAGTTTCTTTTCAAATACGTTGCAAAATTTCTTTATTTATAGTTCTTTGTCATAATTATGTACATATGTTATAAGAATAATATAGTCTTTAAAGTTTTTAACACACCCACGGTGATCAATATCCAATTGGTTTGTTTTATAGTAGATAGATAAATATATTTGGCACAGTATAAACAGGTTGTTACCACTAGAATTCTGACGTCAGAAAACATTTGCATGGTTATTTTCCAAAAATAAAATATAAATATGCTAATGAGAAATTTACCAATCGACACAGTGAGTTTACAACGAGTTTACTTTCATTTAAGAACAAGTTGAATTTGTTTGAAAAGTGTCATTTTATATTGTATCTTGGAACCTTATTTTTGATTGTTTTGTTAATTTAATGTTATGTATACAGCATAATTTTCAATTTGCAAGGTCCGGCTAAAATAATATTGCTCAATTGATTTCCACAGCTTCATATTGCCATGTGTTTAAATACACATAATGTATCTGCACTGGGTCCGTTGACGTACAAGCATTTGTTTGGTCTGCTATTAGAGTAAGTACATTACATGTTTTACTCTATTCTAATATTCCAAATAGATTGTTATAAAAAAAACTAGGACCACTGTCTATTGTTGACTATTTTGTGCTGACATCTAGTTGTCTTTTGTTTATTTTTGTCTTTTGGTTACTGTTTCATTTACATATACGCCAGAACTCCATTAGATTATAACACATCAAATGACATCATATACTTGTATTCGTAAACGAAAAAGAACGTTGTTTTTTTATTTGAAGGTCACAGTTATGCCTTAGAAACATCGTATGAATCAAGAAGTGAAAAAAAACCCTTCGGGATTAATTAATTAAATAACATTCTCATAAACTTATTACACAATGACGGAAACAATAGTTATTTCAAATGAAATTTTGACAGTGCAATGTTCGGTGCAGAATACAGCTTTATTTTATTTTTTTTTTTTTTTTTTTTTTTTTGGGGGGGGGGGGTCCTTTGATTTACTTTTATTGACCTTTAAAAAGAAAGAAGTAAGTTATATATCATAGAATCAGTCAACTTGTGTTCTCTCCAATATATTTTTCTTATTGCGTTTGTAATTGTTGATCAATTTCCCCGGCAAATATGCTTTTTTCAAAACCAGTCATGGTTTACATCCTATTTGCATATTATCAATGTAGAAGTGTGTTTTCATGAGAAGGATATAACCATCTCATATTTGTTATCACCTCAGTGGTCTAGAGGTACCGTGCTCACATTCAGTCCGGTTTGTCGTGTGCTTGGAGACATAATAATGTATCGTGGTAGATTGACATTTCTTCTTGCAATTGGGGACTTTGTCATATAGCACCTTTAAAATATGGACTAGGTCTATATATAATCATCATCATCATCATCATCATCATCATCATCATCATCATCATCATCATCATCATCATCATCATCATCATCATCATCATCATCATCATCATCATCATCATCATCAACAATAATGATAAAAACATTATTTGAACAGACACATACACCCTTCTATAGTGAACTTGATGAAACAATGAATTTAATGTTTATGTATAGAAAATGCCACTATAATCCAGGTACTATATCTGACTTATTTTGTATTCTAATTTTATTTTTTTAGGGCCCCTTCCTAAACTATCGGTAGTATTTATAATGAGCCTAATACATGTACTTAAAAAAACAAGCCTTTTTATCTATTTATAAAATCTTGATATTTTTTTTTAAAATTTTATGAGTAATTCAGAAAAGCAGTTTGGACGCTTACAATTTATAAATTTGGACTACCACATTTAAAATTCATCGGCTATACCAACTCGATCATAGATTCATAAATTAATAAATTTGTATTAAATATAAAATTTAAATTAAAAAAAAAGGATAATAATAATAAAATTAGAGAAGAACAGATACCAATTGAAAATGTTAGACTGGTTAAAGAAGGTAACTACTGAATAATAGAATTGAGAATGATAACGGGGATTGTGTCAAAAAGACAACAACCCGACCAAAGAGCAGAAAACATCCAAAGGCCACGAAAGTGTCTTCAACGCAGCAAAATAATCACGCATCCTGAAGCGAACTTCAGCTGGCCCCTAAACAATAATGTGTATTAGTTCAGCGAATTGGACGAAACACCAAACCCCAAAGCATATAAATGAACTAAAACTTTTAAAAAACACACAAGACTTACAAAGGCTAGATGTTTCTGACTTGAAATGAGAAAACAACCCGAATTTAGTTAAAATTTCGATATCCTTTTTTTTTGTCATATGTTTGATTGGATGAAATTACTGTCTAAATGTTGTGTACTTCGCATGTTTCTTATATTTATTTATTTCATTTCGTCACTAAACAATATATAAAACACTACATGAATATAAAACATAAAACATTTATTAAAACGAACTGAGTCAGTATACGGAAAATTGCCTTTAAAAAACAAAATTGCCATCAAATAATTCTGTAATGATATTAAAGTGCAACCTAAATTATAGCAAACAATTATATTCAAATATACAAGTGATTTTCAGCCAGCCAAAATAGGCTTATGATGCACTGTCATGATATGATACACATTATGTTTCCATTATTGAAAAGAAAATAAATAAATAAATAAATATAGTTTAAATTGAGACAGGCGCATAAATGAGGCGGGGTTGAACATGTTTTGTGAGATCTAAACCTTCCCCCTATACCTCTAGCCAATGCAAAATAAATAAACACCACGCAATCATACATTATACGAGAAGAACATAACCCGTATCATGCCAACAACTGGTTTTAGAATAAATGTGTTTATTCCCGATGTAAAGACCTTATGACTGTATTAATATTAATTCCAAAATTGCCATTTTTAATGAAGTGACAACATTATCGTAGCTATACCTCTTCTGAATAAGTCTGTTAAAAGGTTAGGTTAGCTTTTGAAGTGAATATCGACATATTTGTACTTTGTATAGAATATTACCATAAAAGATGGGATTTGAAATACGAATCATAGTCATTTCGTACCATAACCATTTCGTACAACCCATTTCTTACTATAATAAAAACCATTATGTACCATAACCATTTTGTACCATGACTATTTCGTACCATTTGAAAGATTATAATCTATACCATTTTGTACCATATGGAAGATTATAAGGTATACCATTTCGTACCATTGTATGCTTTATATATATATATTCATAATCCAGTATTTAAGGTAAGTTTTCTTGTGTTTAATTGCCTACCATTTGATAAAATGTACGTACAGGAAATTTCTTGATTGGTGATGAGAAAACAACCCGAATTTAGTTAAAATTTCGATATCCTCTTTTTGTGTCATATGTTTGATTGGATGAAATTACTGTCTAAATGTTGTGTACTTCGCATGTTTCTTATATTTATTTATTTCATTTCGTCACTAAACAATATATAAAACACTACATGAATATAAAACATAAAACATTTATTAAAACGAACTGAGTCAGTATACGGAAAATTGCCTTTAAAAAAAACAAAATTGCCAGCAAATAATTCTGTAATGATATTAAAGTGCAACCTAAATTATAGCAAACAATTATATTCAAATATACAAGTGATTTTCAGCCAGCCAATTAGGCTTATGATGCACTGTCATGATATGATACACATTATGTTTCCATTATTGAAAAGAAAATAAATAAATAAATAAATATAGTTTAAATTTAGACGAAAATATAGTAAGGCACGATATCAATTGACCACAGATTGTCTGATAGTAAAACAGTTCAAAATAAAGTTAGAAACAAGCTTCCTGTAAATGATCACTGGTAGCGTATTTAAATCGATGTTGTAAATGTCTCGGATGTCATTGATTAGTGTTGTTCTCAATTGTTCATCATAGCGCTTACAATACAACAAAAGATGGGATTCGTCCTTTATGGAATTGCACATTTTACATAGGCGTCGATCTCTAAAGGTAAAGTTCCACTTCGCATCCAGGCTATCAGAGACCTTTGTTGTCTTGATAAACATTTTTTCAAGTATGGCTCTGCCTTGTAGTCAGTTTTAATGTTTTTGTAAGTGCGTAGTATAGGCATATCTTCTAACGCATTTATCCTCTGCTGTTGATGCAGTTCCACGATTTTGTCATTTACACAAGATATGATATGAGTCGTTGATCGTCGTTTTGAGTTAAGGTTGGTATACACGTCTAATAGATTACATTTAGTCATGATCGTTTTTACATCATTACTCCATGTTCTTATATACCTGTTGGAAATGTTCAAGCCCAACATAAAAGCTTTGCAGCACCGCCTATAGTCAGGTATTTCACACAAGTTACATCATAGTTTTATCATGTTTCATTGAGTTTTCATGTGTATAGGAGTCCAGCCTGTATCTCCTGTGATAGCCGGGATAGGAGCGCGCTTGCCAACTCCCATATATGGTATGAAATGGTAAAGCATTTTTTCCATATGATATTTAAGCTTCCGTTAAAGATATAGACATCAAGATCGAAGGAAGATCGAGGAAAGGGCAGTGTTTATTGTTAGTATTAGCTTTTTTTAAGGTAAGTTCGACAGGATAAATCTCTTTAGTGTACAATCATACTGAAGTCGTCATTATTGAGAGCCACTATAGAATTTTACTATCAGTTGTTGGATAGAATTTTAATATCGACCTTTTTTCCATTAGGAAGAATTCAAGAGTGAAATAAAGATCACATTTGAAAATTACCATTACAATAAATTCACTCTGATGATTTTTATCTAAGATATTGCCCATCACATATTTTTTTTCTGAATGCATTTAAAAAGATGACAAGAAAAAACAATCTTTTCAAATATTTTCCTCTGACTAAAAAATACTCAAGATGTCTTGTTAGTATACATTTTGGCAATTTCGTTCTTCTAAAAACAGTAAAATTTAAAATAATTCTTACTATTAAAATCGGCCTTCCTTTACCAATCATTATCTTAAATCTTTACCACTATATATTTGTAACTAAAATTTCCAAAAATGAACACATTTTCAACGACTTCATTTCGTAATATCGAGGCTACTCATGTGCAATATCCCCATTCATATTTAATTTACAAACGTTAATACGATCAATTAATCATTTTCAACTCAGTGCGCGAACTGGTGACAAAATATTACATCCCCTTTAAACAATGCGCTCTTCTGACTAGAGGCAATCGGTAAGGAAAAACGGATGATGCTGTAATTGTTTTGCTTGTTTGAAATGAGCTAGCACAGACGAACTAAGACGTGTCAACATAATGTGAATATGATAATGAATCAGGTAAATTATTAATTGTTAAGTTTATCACCTTATCGTATCTTCATATGATAGGTAAATGCGTGAATTTTTGATTTTCAGCGTCGTCAGGGTTCAAACTTGCAATCATGTCATCCTTTCATTAATTTTTTTTAATACTATTTGATGGTTGGAACACCTTGATTTTCTCCCAATTTGTAAAGTTGATTATGTTGCATGATATATATTTTTATCGGGGGAAAAAACTGATTTGCAGTTTTTTATTTGTGTTGCTATGTGAATTAAAGGGAGGGCATTTCTCTGTTTAAACATTGGTTTAATATTTTCAGGTTCTATTTGGATTGCCAAATAATATTATTATCACCTAATTGAATGTTCAAACTATTTTGCAGAAATGCTCTGTATGGAAGGACGACTGACATAGAATCCATAGTTCTGGAGGGGGCCTTTTAACTGACTGTTTAACATCAAGATCGATGTAAGATTCATGTGCCTGATCCAGTGCAAGTTGTAGCCAGTTTTACCTTTTAATTGTGGCAGAAAAACCACTAGCTCTCAGCTGGGTAATAGATAGTTTCTGGCATTGAAAGGATATCAAACGGATGTTTTATGGAATGATTCTCAAGTTCATATGACGATCATATGCATAGAAAAGTGGAGCTAGTCTCTTTCATGCAGCAATTTGAAATTCCCAATTTGAACTCAGAAAATACAAGAGCAAAGAAATGTACATCAATGAGAAACAGTCTCTGTGAATAAAATCATTCCCAAACTTAAATGTGTCATTAGTGTTGCATAATTTATCTGTAAAGATAATTAGATAAGATTGCCCAACTGAAGGCTTTTTTTAGGTATGTTTTGTAAATCTTGAAGATTTCTTTTATCAATAATGTTGCCTCCATTGTCAGTAAAACCACGTCTTTCAATATTTTGTTTGTGGTTTGTTTACATGTAAATTCAGAATGCTCATGAATAAAGAAATTGAGCAACTCAGCTTTGTAGAAGGATGTCAAGATGAAATAAATGAGTTTTTTCTAAAGTTTGTGCATTGCTGTTGAACTGTTAAGAGGTCATCTTCTTTGTGTCTTGATTTGGCAATTTCTTTCAATCCAGCATCGAAGTATCTTTAAAAAGAACTGACTAGGTGTTTTTAAGAAAATACTAGTCACTGAGTGAAAGGAAAAACCATCGAAAGTTCATTTGTATATTCAATTTTGAACATAAACATATCATGTTTTGGCATTCAGCTTTAAAAAATACTTTATTTATAGTGTATAAAAGTTATTTCATGATTTTTATGTTTTAAGAGATATTCATCCCTATGCATATCGAGTTTTATGTGTTACTTTTTTTTTTACCTTTTCTATCTCTTTCATAAGAAAGGTCACTTTTCTATTGTTCTAGTGTCACTAGAAATCCCACTGAAATACACTTCTTCAATGTGTCATTTATTGGTCAAATTGCCAAAATACTCAATAGTCTAAATCTATACAATACAAGTTCTGATTTTAACACGCAAATAAAGGTAGATACAAATCTATTTCTTTATTGTGCTTTTTTACAGGAGGTTATGTAATTAGCCATCCGTTTTTATTATTATTATTATCTATACGTAAATCAGGTATGAATTACTAAACAGGACACCAGTAATTATTGATACTTTAATTTGTGTGGCGACTGTTTTCAAAAAACTTGTATGCGGGGGTCAATGAAATATATATGTAGTTCCCCGGTATGTTGAGAGAAAAACGACCACCAAGACTCCTTTGTTGACAAAAAAATACTAAGTCATAAACTTTACAATGGTATTACTTTTTGTAAAGCTGCAGATTACATACCAAAAGCAGTCCCTTGAATTTCAAACATGAGATGAATTTTAAAAGATTATACAAATTGACACATGTAATAAGATTTTATACTGCCACTATGACGATGAGTTTATTTGAAAATTAAATAATGGCTAATACTGTGTGAAGTGATGTGATATATTTTGGCTGAAATTAATTTAATAGTTTACGGAATTGTCATGGCGTAAAATGCATTATTAGAATATGTTACCCTTTAATAACCAATGTAAAATTATTTATAAGTAAGGTATCACCAGTTATATCATGATGCTGCTTCTCTCTGAAACTGTTCACTAAATTGTAAGATCATTCTTAAATCAACACACATAGGTTTTATCTACCTCAGATTTTAGAATGGCTTAGCATGCATGATTCTGCACAATTTATTGGAACTCTAAGTTGTCAATTTTCTCACTATTCGTAATTGATTTGATTTTTTAAATAAAAGAGGATACAATTAAACTCGTAAAGGGTAGACTGAATATTACGTAATTGATTTAGATATTGCTTTTACCTTTGACTTGTATTACAAAGTAACTACTGAATAAAAATTGTACTAATAAATGAATGATAATTTTACTATCAATTTATTTCTTCTAAACTGAAAGAATTCATGATCAATCAATCAAAGAGCAATAATTTAAACTTTTTTAACCTCAGTAATTGTAAAGGAAACCGTGATAAGGAAAAACGTTTTTTTTTTAAATAAGACGAAGACATAGATACTCTTTCTTCCGTGAATAATGGATAGTTTGATAATAGGTTATTAAAAACACCCATATTAGTTTTGTTTATGAATCTCAAAAGCATGTTTAATCTAACATTTATACAAAAAACACGACAGGATTATCATTGAAATATTAAACTTGTGTATCGACTACTTCTATAAAATATGAATGTTGGGTAAAGAAACTATATATATTTCCCCAAATATTTCAAATATTTAATGTATTACAATTTTTAAATATTAGACATACATGAAGTAAAAAATGAATTATGTCACTGTCACTGGAACGACGAGATCGCCATCTAAAAGTTTTGATGACCTTCTTTCACATCTTCATCATCCGCTAGGGTAACATTACATTAGAGCTATTCTTTTTTCACTCCCTTTTAATTTTCTAAAATGTTTGAGAGATTGTGCACTTGACAAAGGATGCATAAATACATTTTCTCCAATATAGAGACTGGTCAGTATAATTTGTGATGTAGCTCTTTTCCGTCTTTTCAAACCAGTAAGATCGGAACCTTTACATGCGGAAAAGAGGAAATTCCTTCCGGTTCAGTTTACAAATAAAGGATTTGATGCAATCAACATCAGCAACGTTCTACATCACAAGGAGGTAACATCTAAAATCCACTTTATTTTCAAAATCAGTCTGTTCCTATTGTATCCTACAGTTACACCAAAACCATTGCACCTAAAGTATTTAACTATAAGCAAGCATTGCAGGACCTTGATTTGGAACAATACCTTAAAAACCCTCTGACATGTGACAGTTCCCCACTCGCCTTATAATTACAGGCCCTCTGGCCATGTTATTACTGGGGATCTAAACATAATTCAACATGAACATCTCCGAAAGGTGATATCTCATGGTCCTAATTTTAGAGAATCCCAACACATCAATTGGAATCATAACTTCAAAATAATTATGATTCCATTGAGGACTTCGCTACAGCATGGGCTAAACGAGAAGTTGAACTGGACACTTTGTCAGAATGGGTCAAAACAATCAGGTCTCTGATAAAACGTCGCATTCATAAGTTAAAAAACTGTGTGAATGATCGACCAAGTCCGTTCTCAGAGACAAAGAGGCTGTGAAATGTCTATCATCTCTTCACGATAAGTATGTTGTTGCTCCTGCGCACTACTATGAGTATCTTGTAAAAGAAAATGAGGAATAAATGAGCACTCAAGTAATCTCACATACAAAAACATATCATTTGACAAGGATGAGATTTTGGCGAATCATAAGTCCTTCATGGCTTCAATGAACATTACTTGGAACAGCAAATCGGAGGACATACCTTGTTTGCATTGGATACCTAAGCTTCACAAAATTCTGCAGAAACAACAGTACATTGCGGACTCATCTGCATGTTCGACGAAAGAATTGTCCATTAGATTGACAAAGATTCTGTCCGTAGTGAAAGAGGGTCTTCAGAGATACTGTGAAAATGTTAATCGAGTAGTGATATTAACCATATGTGGATTCTAAAAAACTCTAAAGAACTTCTGGATAATTTTAAATCTCGATCTTTCTCTGAAATAAGTTTTATCAAAACTTTTGATTTTCAACCCTGTATACCGCCATTCCCCATGTGAAATTGAAAAAAGGTCTAAAAGAAATAATCCATAATGCTTTTCAACATAAAAATGATAGCATACGCTTTAAATTTATTACTTTGGGATACAATACGGCATATTTTGTTACAAGTGAACAAAAAAAATAAAACATGCTACACAGAGGAACAAGTGATCAGTATGCTGGAGTTTCTGATTGACAACATATTTGTTGAATTTGGAGGTAGACATTTTCAACAAATTGTCGGTATTCCTATGGGAACGAACTGTCGCCTCTTCTTGTCGACCTCTTTTTATTTTCATATGAGTCGGAGTTCCTTCAGACACTTGTCACAAACAAGAAGATCAAAGAAGCCAGATCATTTAATTTCACATTCAGATATATTGATGATGTTCTTTCCATCAACAATCCAAACTTTTCTGATTGGGTTCCTTTAATATATCCTCCAGAACTAGAAATTAAAGAAACAACAGACACGGCTTCCTCTGTCTCATTTTTAGACTTATACCTCGAAATTGAAATAAGCGGTCATCTCAGTAGCAGAATCTATGACAAACGAGACGATTTTGATTTCCCCCACCTTAGTAGCAATATACCAACTTCACCTGCATATGGGATATACATTTCCAAACTCATTCGGTATTCAAAAGCTTGCAGCTGCTACTCAGACTTTGAAAAACGTTACCAATATCTGAGATGAAAGTTGATTAACCAGGGATATGTCAAGGAACGTCTCGTCCTTTTTCTTAAAAAGTTCATCGGAAGATACCAAGACTTTGTTGATAAATATTCCGTATCAACTTCACAAATAATACACGATGGTCTTGAAGTATAGATTCTAGGTACTGATATTGTTTATCATTTTAACAACGTGTAATAGTAATGTTTTATTTGTCTTTGTAAATTATTACTTTTAATGTTTGGTCTATTTTTGGTAATATCCATTTGACGTGGCTCGGTACTGATACATCCCGTCATTGTGTTACTGTGCTATGGTAAATTTTTATATTCTTGTCTTTGGTTTTTGATAATGTGCTTTGTCTATATGCCATTTTGTTTTTCTTTGTTGACATATTTGTTTGTTTTTATAGTGATTAAGATTATAACACAATGTTGACTGCCGTACCCATATTTTTGACATTTTTACCTATTATGTCTGTTTGTTTTCCTCACACATCGTTGTCAATATAATGGAATTTTATGCGACTGTCATACAAGTGAGAGGTTTAGCTAGCTATAAAACCAAACTAACAAAATATTAACAAAAGTTTGTGCCTTGCATTTTTACAGAGATCAAATAAAAATTCCCGCCATTATGTGACATAATTTTTAATGATATAATTCATCAAAAAGAAGTAAAAATTCATTAAATGTTTTATGTGAAAGTTATTTCCGATCATCAATAAATCTTTCTATAAGAAAACTTGCTTTATTTTCTATGAATGCAAGAGTACATTTGATATCAAAACATGAACAAACTGATCTTTTTCAATATTTAAAATTGACAAACGGAAGCTGAAAACGTACAACGTGACCTTAAAAAATTTGCACACAACCCTAGACTGTCGTCCCTCCTCTGGCGTTCCACATAAAGGTAGACCAAAGAATGTGTATGGAAGGCTGCAAATACTACACGTTTTAGTAATCAATGAGTAGACAATATGAAATAAGGAGATGTAGTATGATTGCAAATGAAAAAACTATCCACCAAAGTTCAAATAAAATGAATGTGAGCAATTACAGGCCATCATGCGGCCTTCGACAGTGAGTAAATCCATACCATATAGTCGACATTAAAAATATAAAAATATTCCAATTGAGAAAACAAGTTGATTATGCCAATTCATTACAAACAATTTACGAAAAGCAACAAATGCGACAGACCTGAACCAATAACATCTTCTGAACAACAGGATCTTGACTAGGGACAAGCACATAAAGAATGTGGCGGGTTAAACATGTTTGTGAGCACTCGACCCTCCCAATAACCCCATAACTCATCAGATCGATAACAACCTGTTTAGGACTATTAACACGAAGGACAATGTTGTTTTGATCCTTGATATTGTTTTATTATTCTCAGCTGTTAAAAATGGAAATACATTGTATTCGTCCGAAGCGGTTTTTTGAATTAACCTTCAAAGCCATAGTTAACGTAAAGGACAATGATATATTTGTTGAAGACGATAAATTGACAACACCATCTTAAAATAAATAGCGACAAAAAGACTCACATGAGTCCACGCAATGCTTGTACACAACAATGAATGAATAAATAACCTTAAATTCATATTCGAGCCTTGACATGAATCACTTATAATTACTATTACCGTTAAAGTCATTTTTCTTTTAGTTGAATACCTGCAGGTTACAATCAGAACGAAATATAGATCCTGTATTGTTTAAAAGGATCTGACAAAACACAAATCTACTTACCTAGTAATTATTACATCAGCCAATACAATTTGTCATGATATGACTAAGTTAAAAGATTTTGAGTGAAAAAAATCATATTTGATAAGTTAACAACATCCAATGAAAGAGTTATATTAATAATTCCCCAATCCTCACAACCGTATAGAATAATAGGTTTTATACAATGATCAAATAAATGTAGGGATATGTAAAATATCAAGTTTGTTTTGAAGCTCTACCTTAGTTTCTGAAAACATAACCAAATCATCTGCATAAAGCAGGCATGGTATCATCTTGTTATTTAAACAAACTGAATCTGATTTTTCTTGTAAAATTGTGGGAAGTTCATTAATGAAAAACTTGAATAAATATGGACTCAAGACATCTCCTTGTCCTACTCCAATCTCTGCTGTACAAAAACTCTGTCATTTTGTTGTCCACTTTTACACATAACCTATCACTTGAAAACATAGA
The DNA here is from genome assembly GCF_021869535.1 of Mytilus californianus. Classification (NCBI taxonomy): domain Eukaryota; kingdom Metazoa; phylum Mollusca; class Bivalvia; order Mytilida; family Mytilidae; genus Mytilus; species Mytilus californianus. Next base: position 47,676,732 of record NW_026262679.1, on the reverse strand, counting down.
TTTCAATATTCTATAAAAATAATTATTGATATTACAAAGTTGCAATTTATACATAATGCCCAAATGTATAACTTTAAATTTTTTGTTACCAGTTTTCAAATATTTTTCAATTAAACATCTTAATACAAAGATATGGTCTGAAGTACGGGCCTTCTTTGAAGAAACTATCAAATCTGTTGTTTAATATCAAATTAAATAGTTTACCAAGGCTATTATATATAGCAATTCCCTTGTAATTTTTTCAGGTTTTTTTCTACATGTATCTTCTGCTTAAAATATTGGACATACAAAACTTTTTAACCATTCATTGGGATATATAGTCCGAGATTACTCTGACGTCCAACGGCTGTTTTGCCAGACAAGCTGGGGCCGTAGGACGTCAGAGCTCGTCCCATATCAAAAAGTGGATATTTGCCCGTCCAAAATGGATGCGTCCCGTCGTTGCTTCTGGGGCCAACTGACGGCCTTGGATCCATATAAATCGGGCCTCAGTTTGTTCATTTTTTATTTATCTCTTCATTTATGCAAGTTTCACCTACCTGCCACTCTTTATTGTCTCATATTTGGACAGTTTTCACAGTGACCTATCGATTCCTGCATTTTAACTTTTATTTTCAAATAGACGTCAAGTTACGGGAGACTTCGCGGCCTCGAGACTGAAGTATGCAAATGTTCATGCTAATTTCGGTAATAAACTTTTATTAATATTAATTTTAATGTTTAGTCTGTTTTTGATGATATACATTTGACGTGGCTCTATACTTATGCATCCCGTCATTGTGCTGTTTGTATTATTTTTCATGTTTACTGATGTGCTTTGTCCGTGTGACGTTATATGTTTCTTTGATACATATGACGTACGTGTCTCTGTACTTTAAACATCCCGCCATTGTGTTATTGTTCTATTATAATTTTTGCATACTTTGAACGACAAAATTATTTTATATCTCTACCTGTGTGACGTTTACATTCTGACGTCAAACACGCGATTCTACACCAGAGTTAATGTTAAAATTACGATTCGGTCCCAGTGCTTAAAATCCCTCGATCCTTTATGGGTTGATTTGGCATACATAATTAAAATACAAAAATAAATAAGCAATGAACGATGTTGTTAAAGGTGATATATGCTTTTTTGTGCTTCTTTGTTAAATATTTGTTTGTTTTTGTTGTGATTAAGATTGTTACACGGTGTTGACTGCTGTATCCCTATTTTGACATTTTTACCTTTTATGTCTGTTTGTTTTATTCACACATCGTTGTCAATATAATGGAATTTGATGCGACTGTCATACAAGTGAGAGGTATAGTGCTATAAAACCAGGTTCAATTCACCATTTTTCTACATAAGAAAATGCCTGTACCAAGTCAGGAATATGACAGTTTTTGTCCATTCGTTTGATGTGTTTGTGCTTTTGATTTTGCCATTTGATTAGGGACTTTTCGGTTTGAATTTTCCTCGGAGTTCAGTATTTATGTGATTTAACTTTTTAGTAGCAACCATGATAACAGTCGGAATATCCTCGGCCATTCAGCTTATTTGGATCGTAAATGAACGAGGTGTTAGATTATTGTATTCATTTCGATCCTAACCCGAATAATTCAGTCCCTCCCCGTGATCGACTCTCCCATCGTAGAGCAGTGAATTATACGGGTTATATCGAATCAGGGTTGATTGCATAAATCAGCTCCCATAATGCATTGGGGCTTACTTTTTCTCGTTGTCACGTGACAATTTTTTAAAATGAAAGTTAAAATTCAGGAATCGATGGGTCACTGTGAAAACTGTCTCAATATGAGAAAATAAAGAATGGCAGGTAGGTGAAACTGAGGCCCGATTTATATGGACCCAAGGCCGGCAGTCGGCTCCAGAAGCAACGAAGGGGCGCATCCTTTTTGATATGGGACGAGCTCTGACGTCCCATGGCCCCAGCTTGTCTGGCAAAACAGCCGTTGGACGTCAGAGTAATCTCAGAATATGGGATATATACCAATGGTAAAAACTGCATTAATAAGTTTAGGTAAAATTGTATTAATATAAGATCGAGATGCCTTTAGCATTTTGTTGCTAATATTATCTAGTCCGGGACTTTTACCAGATTTTAGTTTGTTAAATGCCTTATTTAATTCTGCTTATGAAATATAAAAATATAAAAACAAGTAGATGTGGTATGATTGCCAATGAGACCACTATCCACCAAAGTTCAAATGAAGTGAATGTAAGCTATTATAGACAACCATAAAATGAGAAAAAAAACCTAGTCCGGCTGTGAAAGGCCCCGACAAGTATGCAACAATTAAATACACCTAATCGCTGTTTATTCCATTCCGGATAAGTTCTAGAATTACACAACTTTTTCATCCAGTTGAAGCTACATGGGAACCTGTTTAAACAATGCACCATGTTTGATACTTTTTAATGAGACCTGTTTAAACTATGCACCATGCATGATACTTGTTAATGAGACCTGTTTAAAACACCGTAAATACTTCAAACAAAATATTTTTTGACTATAATTTGAGTTTCGAAAAAGTGGATCATATTCTATCAAAGTTTCCTATTGATCGCTTTCTAAATTTTTCCCTCCCTCAGCTCGTTATTGATGACCTTTGTTTTTTCCCTGTTGACCCAAACAGGAAGTTGTCTAAATGACTGTTTTTTCCGGATTGGACTAAATAGCGATAAGGTGTATTGAAAAGAGTAAATTGGCATAATTTACAACAAAACAACAGGTTTGGAGCAACCCTCCAAATGAGGGCTATCCCTTAAATGAGGGACTGTCCATCAGACAAGGTGCTATTTTGCTGTTGTAGAAAAGAAAAATGTAGCAATAGCCTTTTTAACTTAAAAGGGGGAAAATTCATTATATTTGGAACAATTTTTTTAAAAGAGGGATCCACTTATTTTCAATAAAAAAGACGATTGAAGTCCATGACTATTCCAAAATGTATACAAACCCGACGTCAAATGTTGATACTGTTCTACTTCAATGATTGTAGGATATAAAATTAGATGACGGTCAGTAAATTACAATCCAGAAACAAATTAATTGCAATGGGTAATGGAAGGTCAATGGAATTTTTTCCCGCGTAAATGCATTCGTTAAACGGGATATACCATTTTTAGGGCTATACTGTCGTTCATATTAATAAAATGAAATTGAGAATGGAAATGGGGAATATGTCAGAAGAGACAACAACCCGACCAAAGAGCAGAAAACAGTTGAAGGCCACCAATGGGTCTTCAACGCACCGAGAAAATCCCGCACCCGGAGGTGGTCCTCAGCTGGCCCCTAAATAAAAATATGTACTGGTTCAGTGAAAATGGACGGCACACTAAACTCCAAAACATATAAAGGAACTAAAATTAAAAAAACATACAAGACTAACAAAGGCCAGAGGCTCCTGACTTGTGACAGGCGCAAAAATGCGGCGGGGTTAAACATGTTTTGTGAGATCTCAATCCTCCCCCTATACATCTAGCCAATGTAGAATAAAGAAACACATAGCAATACGCACAGTAAAACTCAGTTTAAAAGAAGTCTGAGTCCGATGTCAGAATAGGTTACAAAAGAAACTAAGCAAAATGACAATGATACATAAATTAACAAAGGACTACTAGCAGTTACTGACATGCCAGCTCCAGACCTCAATTAAACTGATTGAAAGATTATGTCTTCATCATATGAAAATCATGTACAATCCCTCCCGTTAGGGGTTTAGTATCATACCATCATAAAATATATGAGAAGAACATAACCCGCATCATATCAACAACTGGTTTTAGAATAAATGTGTTTATTTCCGATGCAAAGACCCTATGAGTGAATCAATATTAATACCAAAATATGCAATCCCGAAAGACCTGACAACAGTATCGTAACTATATCCCTTCCGAATAAGTCTGTTTAAAGGTTTTGGTTAGCTTTTGAGGTGAATGCCGACATTTTTGTGCTTTGTAAAAATTATTACCATAAAATATTGGATGTGAAATACCTGAACGTATAAGATGTCTGCATGTTGATTTATATTTACGAAACTTGAAAAGGAATATAACTTAACAACGACCGAATACGATGGCAACATTTATTTGTGCGAAAAACCTCAAGCAGACAAAGAAACAGCAGTAGCAGTAGAAAATTTGGAAAAATTAAACATGAACAAAACTGACATAAACATCTAACCCAGAGGGACATGTCTTTGCCAGAATCGCTCAGTATGGATACCACTAAAATTGATAACCAAGCAAACTGTTTTGACATCGACTTGACATCTTCAATGCAACATACAACACCAACAGTCGGAGCAACAATCAAAGCCATTAACAACATCCTCGAGAAAAAACATCATATTCTCACACTAGAATACACAATGAGAAAAGAATCACACAACAAGAACACCCATATTTTTGAATACGTTTAGACCATTTTTTTGGACCAAATGAAGCGAAAGACTTCTTCGTGGGGAAATTAAAGGCTATACAACAGGAATCCGACCAGTATATCATGGAAAAATTAACCGCATCCTGCAAGGAGTTAACTACCAAATGTACTGTAGATGCTGATAAACTTAAACTGGAGCTGTACAATGAACTAAACTCGGGTTCTGAAAGTGGTAGCAAGGCTATCACCGAGTTCAATGATGAATTACTAAAACTTAAAAACAAGTGGACGGAACAATACAGAACAAGTGTTAACAGAATGAACTCAACATCCGGTAACACCACCAAGTTTAATAGGGGTCGAAACCGCCCTTACTACAACAGGCACGAATCTACCGGCAAACTAAATAGAAGAAGATAAACTGTGATTACCTCCAGATTAAAACATTAAACATGTATATGATAGATGTTGGTATTTATTTCTTTTTTGAATTTACTACGACTGGCTAGTCAATTTATGAAGAAAAATATATAAATATTGGCCATATCAACTATCACTGTACATATTTTGTTTAAAACCCGATTTATCACCCCTAAAACGAAACGATAACGATATAATATCTCTCAATGTTGCACACATTAACTATCATGCAGAGTTTTATCACAAATCTGACCCTAACATTATCTGCAGGTGATCGCTGTGTAATACGAGAAATGAGGTTAACATAGCACGTGCACCGAATCAATTCACTACTTTACAATCAACATGGTCAGACGCATTAAACGAACTATTAAAAACAAAAAAGTTCGACATAAACTTGTAGAAAACAACAACAATAAAAGGAGTAAATTATATACCAAGTTGGTAAAAAATGCCAAATTATTTGTGAAAAATTTATCGGGACATAATTTAACGGATCACGAAACCTTATTACTTGCAAAAGGTGTAAAGTTCATAATTAACCCTTCGAACAAAAATGCCATACGAAACGTTATGAAGGACTTTGACGAATTCTCAAGAAAACTTAGACGTTGATATCTCTTTAATGATGGTAGAATTTACAAGAGACACCCTTTTTACATAAATTCAGAATATGAATAAAGGCAACAGTAGTAAACCGCTATTCGAAATTCATAATTCGATTGAGAAAAAAACAAATCCGGGTTACAAACTATAACTGAGGGAAACACATCAAATATAAGAGGAAAACAAGGACACAACAGAAACTCAACACTAAAATACAACACACACAGAAACGAACTATAATATAACAATGGCCATTTTATGAACTGTTGGATTCTTGTCCAGCAATTGAAAATTACATATTCTCAACAAAAATAGAACTTAGTAGAATGAAAATAAACAAACACACCAGAAATATATCTGCCGAAGAATTGTCGGCTATTCGCAATCTAAAGAAAAATAATAACATTATAATACGTTAGGCAGACAAAAACTCAACACTATGTATTCTTGACAAAGACAACTATTTACTATACTAGCAGTTTCTGTTTCAACATTGCCTGTAGATAGTAAAAGGACATATTGACCAATCGAATAAGAATCATCACCTGGGTTTTACTTATATTAGCATCATGACGGGTGCCACATGTTGAGTAGGATCTGCTTACTCTTCCGGAGCACCTATGATCAACTCCGAGTGTTGGTGGGGTTTGTGTTGCTCAGTTTTTAGTTTGGTATGTTGTGTTTTGTGAACTGTTGTTTGTCTTTTCGTCGTTATTCGTTTTTTGCCATTTCGACCTATGAGGTTGAATATCCTTTTATATATTTCGTCTTCCTGTATTGAGACTTTTTGCACTTCGAAAATATTTTTAATCGTAAATTTGAGCTATATTGAAAAAAACTCTTACTTAGAATATCATTCTATCTAGTATCGTATCAATAATTAAAATTACCTCTATATACAAATAGCAGACATAAATATTGTGTGTGCATAGAGTTTTTCTGAATTTATCATCATCGGACCGCTTTAACCATAACATTTGACATCCGGGCATAAAGACGAGGAAACTTTAGGAGCATTTTGTATAAAGTAACTTAAAAAGAATATTCGTGGAACCTGTCTTTAAACAATAGTTATCAATGTCTAAACTACAGTATTCTTGTTTTATTATCTGTAAGGCAAGAAGCACGTTGAATGTTGATAAATTCTTTAATTTATACTTTTTCTGCATCCTATGTTGATTCAATAAATAATTCAGGAGTAAAATTAGCAAAAAATCTGACAATACCTTTTGTTTTCAAGACATTTTTACAGCGTTTGATGTGGCTTATATTTTAGATCAGAACTATTTCATTATAAAACCACGTGTAAAAAATAAATACATATCAACAGTTTCCAATAGTACAACATTAATATTTCAGGTTTCCAAACAGGAGGACTGACCGAACTTCTCTTGTACGATATCAATAAATTTACCCATTTGGTAATAAAACTGCAGTGTTCGAAGAAAATATTTGTTTAAATTTCAAGTTTTATGGGTTTTTTACAAAGTGGAGGAACCATTAGCTACTAGTATAAATAAACTCATCATAGATACCAGGATTGAAATTTTGTATTTGCGCCAGACTCGTGTTTCGTCTACAAAAGACTCATCAGTGACGTTCGAATCAAAAAAAGTTAAAAAGTAGCTACATGACATACTGTAGTGGTTTAAGCCACAGAGAATACAGAACATCCTGTTTCGTTGCACGCTACTTTATGGAGCAAATATCGTTGTGTGGCGTCGCAACGTTAATTACAACCTGGCTTTAATACATGCGATGCAACCGTTAACTGAAAAAAAGTTTTAAGTGCATGATCAGGGTGTATGTTCCAAATATTGGCATAAGAGGATTATGCAAACCATTAACAAGACACAAAAGATTGAATCTATAGTTTGAAAAGTTATGGGTTTTATCGTTTTTTCAGTCATTGTTACTGTTTAATGTATAACTGACATCGTAAATTATTACCTGAGAATCATAATGTAATATGTGTTTCAAATGCTTCGTATGTAAGATCAGCTGATATGTACCAATGGAGATTAACAAAAATCTGAAAACTTATCAATTTGATTAATTTTCATGAGGCTTTTATGATATTTTTTTTATTACAATTGAATACTTTGATTTGACGCCACTGATGTTTAACTAAATTATGAAAACTTTTCTTTGGGGGAGGCGTCATGATCAAAAATGATAATTTACAGTTATTTCTTCAATATTTTAATACTCTGATTTGAAGCCATCGATGAATCTGATTAAGAAGAAACGTGCATCTGGAGTAAACAAAATTTAATTTCCAAAAGCCCACCGGACCTTTACGTACACACGACAAGGGAGTTTTTGCTTTAATTTCAACTAAGGACCAAAATGAAATGAACACAAACCATGCACACATTTTACTTTAAAGATATTTACCTATATATTTTTACTATAAGTTCAACATACATCCAAGTGAGCGGTCCAGTGTCCTCCAAGCATTTAGTTTCTTTTCTTATTGCTGAAACAAAATATAGATAAGTTGCAACATTCTATTTTTAGGTTTTGAAGTGTCATACAATAGTGTTTTGACAAAATATACGAATAAGATGAAATAATATCATATTGACGATTAAATTTGCCTGATGTTTTTTTTTCTTTAGTCTCTTATATATAAATAGATATATTTTTATTTATTCTTATATGCATAGTCATGATTTAATTCATAACCCTCACACGTAACATTGCATACTACTTTATTTAGACACACTCAGGCACATATGCATCTGTTACAAGAGACAATTTACATAATAATCACATGGTATCAACAAACCAACCGGACATTAACACTGAAACGTTCAGAAAATTTTTGTTTTACTTTCTATTTAAGAACATTACGGAAATAAAAACTAACATAAACACATAATAATTAGAAGATATTTACCTGATGCTTGTGTCTAGTTGATATGGAAAGCCTTCAAACAAATGCAGAATACATCCAAGTGAGCTGTCAAGTGTCCTCGAAGCATTCTTGATTGATTTCTGAAAGTAATTAATAGATTCAATATTCTATTTTTAGCTCTTTCCGTGTCACACAAGTGAGCTTTGATATGTATAGTCCTTAAAAAGAATCAGACCGTTTAAAGTCTAGCTTAAACAAAGGCACATTGATCCATATTTGTATTTCATGTTTGATAGTTGTTTGGCAAAGAATCACAGCTTTTTGTTATATCAAACAGTTGCATTTCCATTCCTTTTCTACTGCATTTTTGCCTTAAACAAATTTTCTATTTATTTTTTATTCTTCATGATGGTTGGTATTTATAGCCGTACACATGTAAGATATGTATTTCGAATTCATCATTAATTTTAATCAACGTCATAATTTAAGTCGAATTGACGTAAGTTCTCTACAATGCATCTTTATTTATGAGTGTAAAATTGGTATTCAAAGTTACTCAACAATGATGTTTTTTTGAAATCGGTCCCGGTTTCTCATTTTTTTTCATATTGCCCCTTGTATAAGAACAAATATTTTTGTAAGAAGGCTCACAATTTATCTAGTTATCAATTATTACCGACTCAGTATTCTCTACTGTACTGTTGCGTGCTTACCTTAAGTTTGCGAGCAGGATGTCGAGGGTTCGAATACCGGCTGAATAAAACTTGACGAAGCTATACATCACACACCACAAGCATTCCCTTTAATTTTAGATATGAGATGATCATTGGTATTTGCTGCTTCTCCTCTTCGTGGTATTTATCTTGGAAGAGCAAAGAAATGAAAGGAGTTAGAAAAATGTGTTCTGGTTTGAAGACATATCTTCTTGTGTAGTGTAACCTTATGAAATAGCACGTTCAAAATCCAGAGCCGCGTGTCAGTTATGTATATATGTCCATATTTATCTTACATCAACATTTTCTTGTCCTGATATGCGTTTGACTATTGCTGCTGGAACTCAAACCCCAATCAATCGTCATCCCTATCTTCATCATGTTATCGTTTGTAATGACAATAAAAGTACTGATTTACTAAATTTTATGCTAATGTATAAAAAATGCTACATATATTAGGGTCATGATTTTTCACAATATCTATTACTTTAACTTAAAAAAATGACTATTAGTAATAATCAAAGTTGATACATCAAGACATCTTTAAAATTCTCTCTAGCACTACCTTATACTTTTTTTCCTGGTATTGATGTGGTAAATAAGTATAAAATTTTATATTAAAAAAAAAAAACAAGGAATATTTATAAAGTTTTACGATCACCACCACAAGATTTCACTTGATAAATAACGGTAGAGGTATGCAAAGTAACTTTTTTCATGCTTATGTAAATGACAGTTTGATTAGAGGTTATTATAAAGCCCCATCTGTTTTGTTTACGAATCTCAATAGCAGGTACAAGCTAACATCGATACAAAAATAGGATACCAGTATGATTGATATATTAAAATTTGCATAGCGACATGTGTGTCAAGAAATTGTATAGTTTTCCGATTAGCTGCAAGAAAACTTCACTCTACAAAGGCATTTTAAAGCCTTTATGTCACACAAATGTTTTAATATGACTCATGCAGCTTATGTTTAATAATGACTTGGTAAGAAAATAATCATCATCTGACAGTCAACACTAAATAAACTCATCATAGATACCAGGATTGAAATTTTGTACGCCATACGCGCGTTTCGTCTACAAAAGACGCATCAGTGACGCTCGAATCAAAAAGGTAAAAACTAAATGAGTACATGAGGACAATATAAATATAAAGAACAGTTTGGTGACAAGGCAATAAATATTTGTTTAACAACTTAACATTTGCTTAAATGACTATGATAATAAATACACATTATTGGACAATCTACAATATCGGAAAAGATAATAGCTATAGTCATATAAAACTATAGAAAAGTCATTAACTTTATATATTATGTTAAAAGCTATACATCACACACCACAAGCATTCCCTTTAATTTTAGATATGAGATGATCATTGGTATTTGCTGCTTCTCCTCTTCGTGGTATTTATCTTGGAAGAGCAAAGAAATGAAAGGAGTTAGAAAAATGTGTTCTGGTTTGAAGACATATCTTCTTGTGTAGTGTAACCTTATGAAATAGCACGTTCAAAATCCAGAGCCGCGTGTCAGTTATGTATATATGTCCATATTTATCTTACATCAACATTTTCTTGTCCTGATATGCGTTTGACTATTGCTGCTGGAACTCAAACCCCAATCAATCGTCATCCCTATCTTCATCATGTTATCGTTTGTAATGACAATAAAAGTACTGATTTACTAAATTTTATGCTAATGTATAAAAAATGCTACATATATTAGGGTCATGATTTTTCACAATATCTATTACTTTAACTTAAAAAAATGACTATTAGTAATAATCAAAGTTGATACATCAAGACATCTTTAAAATTCTCTCTAGCACTACCTTATACTTTTTTTCCTGGTATTGATGTGGTAAATAAGTATAAAATTTTATATTAAAAAAAAAAAACAAGGAATATTTATAAAGTTTTACGATCACCACCACAAGTTGGTTGACCGATTAAAGGGGCCGGTATCTTAAATCACAAACAACATTTTTTCGCCTTCTTAATTCTTTAAGTACCAGAAAAGTCGTCTGATTTGTAAAAAAATAATATCAAAACGTTATTAATGTCATGCGTCACGCTTTTCTAGATTTAAATTCATCACAAAGCTGAATATTTGATAGCCGAGGATGTATAACAATCGAAACAGTTGAAGAGCAATATAACCAAAAATTACCTTAAAAATAACCGAATCCATTTTAATTTTACCGATTGTGTCCTATTCTTAATTACGACATTTTGACTGAGTGTGGATTCGCATGGCGGCTGGTGTATGCATAGCAGCCGACGGTTACCCTGTCTACTCACCAAGTCTCGCTCCTATAGGAGTTCATGCGATTTACTCAATTTTTGTGTGTGTTACCTTGATTTGTCTCACCTTATCGATTTAAGAGATTTGAACATCGGTACTATAGTCGCCTTAATAAATTTGATTTTACTCGTAAATGCTAGACGTTGCATTTTTCGTTCACTAGTTAAACAAAGTTACTTATGAATAAGAACATGGTGTGTTATGTTACGTAAGATTTAATACGGAATTTCGACATTAAGTTTTTTAGCGTAATGAAACTTACAATGTTTTCGACGAACCTCGGCTTTCAAGATAAATTTTTATATCTCATTGAAAATTTTTGTTTTTTTTCAATTGAAATAGTTTTTTTATTCCTCATGTACAATATGTACAATATCGATGAACGAAGTTAATTCGGGAGTTACTTCTTTTTATTGTACGACTCAGAATGTACTCTTTTGTAGCATTTTTATGTAATCGATCAATTGATATCATTTCTGTTCTCAATTATGACATTTCTGGATGCGAATCATAATCAAATGCTTGCTTTATGATCAAAATGATCACAAATTAGATGATCACAAATTAGTGCAGCAGGAACACATGATTATTCCGCGTAACTGAATTAATTCTATGTTTATTTTATTTCGGATTATTTTTGTTTTGTTATTATTCTTTATTTTCTCTTCTTTTTTGGGGGGGGAGGGATGGAGGGTTGCGGGTCAAGTTAACTAGTTGTCTGTACAGATTAACATATACTTTTGTATGGTTTTTTGTTTCTTTTGAAAAGAATGAAAATTTATGTCACATTAGTTCTAAAAGAGAGTCGAAAGATACCAAAGGGACATTCAAACTTATAAGTCGAAAATAAACTGACAACGCCATTTTCTAACTGGACAGACTAAATTCGGTAGTTTGAACTACAACACATTATGATAAAAACAATTGACCATTTTAAGACCTTAGAACACCGCCTGTTTTGGTAGGGTTCGTGTTTCCCAGTCATTAGTTTTTTAGGTAGTGTTTTGTACACTGTCTTTTCGTAATTTTCGTTTCCTCTCATAATTTTCTCTCTTTGAGTTTTGAATGTACCTTTGGTACTTTCCGCCTACATTTTTGTTCAAATTCTTTCTGTACCCTCTCTTGCAAATCCCCATTCTAATCAATTGAAGCTAACAACTATCACCTAGGACATTACCCATCACATACATTTTTGTTAAGTTGGCAATTGAAAAGGTGACAAGGAAAAATGCTCTTTTCAAAGATTTTCCTTTTCAAAAATACACTCAAAATATATTGATGCTATAAATTCTTCAATTTTGAACCTCCTTGTTACGCCTGTCCATGATACAATTTAATATATAATTTATACGTTATTATGTTGACCTTTAGTTTGTAAACTACACTTTTGTACGATATCAAAATATGATTGCCGAAGTGCCTAAATACTGTAAGGCTAAATCCATATAATATTAGTTCAGATTTCACTTGATAAATAACGGTAGAGGTATGCAAAGTAACTTTTTTCATGCTTATGTAAATGACAGTTTGATTAGAGGTTATTATAAAGCCCCATCTGTTTTGTTTACGAATCTCAATAGCAGGTACAAGCTAACATCGATACAAAAATAGGATACCAGTATGATTGATATATTAAAATTTGCATAGCGACATGTGTGTCAAGAAATTGTATAGTTTTCCGATTAGCTGCAAGAAAACTTCACTCTACAAAGGCATTTTAAAGCCTTTATGTCACACAAATGTTTTAATATGACTCATGCAGCTTATGTTTAATAATGACTTGGTAAGAAAATAATCATCATCTGACAGTCAACACTAAATAAACTCATCATAGATACCAGGATTGAAATTTTGTACGCCATACGCGCGTTTCGTCTACAAAAGACGCATCAGTGACGCTCGAATCAAAAAGGTAAAAACTAAATGAGTACATGAGGACAATATAAATATAAAGAACAGTTTGGTGACAAGGCAATAAATATTTGTTTAACAACTTAACATTTGCTTAAATGACTATGATAATAAATACACATTATTGGACAATCTACAATATCGGAAAAGATAATAGCTATAGTCATATAAAACTATAGAAAAGTCATTAACTTTATATATTATGTTAAAAGCTATACATCACACACCACAAGCATTCCCTTTAATTTTAGATATGAGATGAATTTTAAAAGATAATACATATTCACACATATAATAAGGTTTATAATGCCACTTTGACAAGGAGTTCATTTGACAATTAAGTAATGACTAATGCTGTGTGAAGTAAAATAATATGTTTTGCTGAATATAATGAATTAGTTTATGGAAAGGACATTGAAATAAACCTAACATACATATGAATTGCCAATATTGAATTTCTAAAGCGTACCAGTATAACCAGTCAATAAAATATTATGATGCGGTCTCTCTCCTCTGCAAATTCACAGTTCATCAACGTTAGAATCATTTGAAACACTAAGGTCCTATCATAGATTTCGAAGGCCCAATTTTTCGGAACGTTTTGTTCTCAGTATTCTTCGACTTCGTAATTGTTGTTTCGTTCCAACTCTATTTATTCGAGCACCACTGATGAGTCTTATATAGACTCAACGCGCAATTGACGTACATAATTAAAAGCCTGGTATCTAATCTAGTTGTTTATAATCACTGCGTTAATGCAACAGCCAGAAGACGTTTCGTCCCAGAGGTTTTCAATAGCCCAGTACTCAGCACTTCAGTGCTGATATTAAATAACATTGACGCAGTCATTCTCTTTAAATTTACTAAATTATAAGCTTAATATCTTTGAAGGGGGGTTTTATAATGAATTTGTCTTGAACATAAGACTTTCTCGGTATTGAAATTGCCTGAATAAAATGGCGTTAATATATAATATAAACATGGAATTTCGAAAACATCACAAATATATTGTAACTCGTTTCTACCATATCAAGCAAAATCGACAACTTAGTGTTTGTTGAATAACGCTTATTTTTCAAAATATTTTTTAAACATTAGTAGAACATATTTATTTTCTTCGCTTCTTAGATCTTATTTCGAGCATGCAAATACTTATAGTATTGATAATATCAATTACCAATACCGATTACAGGACACAGTCTTCTGGCATATATCTCATCATCATACTGGTCGTTATAACATTTTATCATACTTTATCATATTCAAAAAACGCTCCGGTAGTATCTGTAAAATGTGTGCATAAAATGACTAGTAAAAGTCTAAAGTATAACTTAACTTTAGAAAAAATCATCTGACATAAATCACAAAATTACACCAATATATATCATACTGACATGGACAAGTCAAGACATGTTCCGAAAACTGATAATTCTTTACCACACCTAACTACTCTTTCCATCAAATAAAAATTTAAATTGAATGTCCAAAACTTATTTCACTTTCATTTGTTCATTTAACCCCATTAACAATAAAACATTTATTTAATTTAGAAACAAAAATGTAAGAAAATAAGAAGAAATACACTAAGAACTATTTACGGAAATAATGGTCATTTATTTTGGTCTCTGGGCTAAATGCTTATTGCTCAGTAAGTAATCTCCTTTAGCCTCGAGTCTGTAACGCAGATTTGTTTATTTGCTATTATGAATCGTTGTTTAATATAAAATTTCACGAAAACCAACGAAACACTTCGTTGAAAAATATGTTAACAACGAATGTAAGTATGTATGCAACTTATCCGTATATTTTCTATATTTTTCATATTCCTTTGAAATTTATCAACCCAAACATTTTCAAAGTTAATCCAATTTTGAAAGAGATTGCTCTCCGTTTAGACATTTGTATTAGAATGTCTCTTTATAAACCAAAATTATGACAAACGTGACAATTTAGCTTTTTATGTCTATTTTCCTATCCACGTTGGTGATGTTCCGTTGGCTCTTCTGATTCTAGTAGTGTGTGCGTGCCTTATTTTATAGGATATGCGCACTTTTGCAGTAACGTATCAGATTATATTTTCATAATTAAAAAACAAAATTCATCTATGTTCAAATATTTATCAAAACGTTCAAAAATTTTAAAGTGTTTGAACTTATTATATTAAACTCCTTCAAATGGAATCATATATCCGAAAGAGGGACGAAATATACCAGAGGGACAGTCAAGACTGTTTGTATTTTTATAAAATTTAGTAAAAGTTTTGATTTATTTATTACATTTTTAAGTAGTTTTTTTATCCTTATTGTTCATGGTAATATTATTTATAAGTTACAATTATACTTTTATGGTTACATTCATACGTACGATATTTTTACTTCAGTATGTACACTAAAGAGATTTATCCTGCCGAACTGACTTTAAATAAAGCTAATACTAACAATGAACACTGCCCTTTCCTGGATCTTGATATCTATATCTTTAACGGGAAGCTTAATACCAAAATTTATGATAAAAGAGATGATTTTTCATTTCCTATTGTTAATTATCCATTTTTAGATGTTGACGTTCCCTTGTCACCATCTTATGGTGTTTATATATCTGAACTTGTTGGATTTGCTCGTGTATGGAACAACGTAATTGATTTTAACGAAAGAAATCTCTGTATTACTGAAAAATTGTTACACCAGGGTTTTCGATATCACAAACTAGTCAAAACATTTACTAAATTTTATCATCGGTACAAGGACATCATTCGTAAATATAAATCAACATGCAGACATCTTATACGTTCAGGTATTTCACATCCAATCTTTTATGGTAATATTCTTTACAAAGCACAAAAATGTCGTCATTCACCTGA
Organism: Mytilus californianus; assembly: GCF_021869535.1. Lineage (NCBI taxonomy): Eukaryota > Metazoa > Mollusca > Bivalvia > Mytilida > Mytilidae > Mytilus > Mytilus californianus. The sequence continues at coordinate 47,660,669 of NW_026262679.1, read as the reverse complement.
AAAGCTACCCAAACCTTTAAACAGACTTATTCGGAAGGGATATAGTTACGATACTGTTGTCAGGTCCTTAATGATTGCATATTTTGGTATTAATATTGATTCACTCATAGGGTCTTTGCATCGGAAATAAACATTTATTCTAAAAGCAGTTGTTGGCATGATACGGGTTATGTTCTTCTCATATATTTTATGATGGTATGATACTAAATCCCTAACGGGAGGGAGGGATTGTACCTGATTTTCATATGATGAAGACATAATCTTTCAATCACTTTAACTGAGGTCTGGAGCTGGCATGTCCGTAACTGCTAGTAGTCCTTTGTTAATTTATGTATCATTGTCATTTTGCTTAGTTTCTTTTGTTACCTTTTCTGACATCGGACTCGGACTTCTTTTAAACTGAGTTTTACTGTGCGTATTGCTATGTGTTTCTTTATTCTACATTGGCTAGAGGTATAGGGGGAGGGTTGAGATCTCACAAAACATGTTTTACCCTGCCGCATTTTTGCGCCTGTCCAAAGTCAGGAGCCTCTGGCCTTTGTTATTCTTGTATGTTTTTTTTAATTTTAGTTCCTTTATATGTTTTGGAGTTTAGTGTGACGTCCGTTTTCACTGAACCAGTACACAATTTTATTTAGGGGCAAGCTGAGGACCACCTCCGGGTGCGGGATTTTCTCGCTGCGTTGAAGACCCATTGGTGGCCTTCGGCTGTTATCTGCTCTTTAGTCAGGTTGTTGTCTCTTTGACATATTCCCCATTTCCATTCTCAATTTTATTAGATATTTGTATCAGAGTAAACAAATAAGGAGATGAGGTATGATTGCCAATGAGACAACTATCCACCAAAGTTCAAATAAAAAAACTAATAGTAGACAGCTCTCACAAGCAAACAACTCACAACTGTAAAATATAAGGGCATACACTACAAGCACGGAGAACTATTCTACAGCATCCACACAGCACGAGCAACAAACCCTGCAATCAATATAAAAATAAGGAGATGAGGTATGATAGTTTGGTAGATGAATAAATTTACATGCTGCAAATCTGTTTCGCCATTGCACAAGATCATGTCTTCCTTTACAGTTCATGACGCTCTATCTTTCTCTACACCGAAGTTAATTTTCAATATTGAAGTATAAGACGACATTCTATTTCAGTAGGTTAAGGTCACTGGCTTGCCTACAGTAACTGTGCACGTTCTTTGAAACGATATCTTTTAGATAATATTGATTTACCGTGATATTTATCTAACATATCAGTGATATAGTTATGATACGAGAGGAACAATAGTATTTTAAAATGTTTTGCTACCAGTGACGGACAAACAGTTGTGACAAGAACTACTTATAAAAAGGAAAAATAAAAAAATAATGTTTAAAGTCAATTAAAATATATTAATACATATCACCGACTTAAGCTTTGCCTCTAAAATCCATCTTTCTGGTTGCAATTACCAAGACATTTAAAAAAAATCCAAATTTTTATATACACTGTTATTTACTCAACATAGCTTAAAAATTTAGGGAACATGATTAAAAAACATAGGAATTTTCTTTATTTTTTTTTTATTTTTTTCCTTTTTTACGTTCTCGTGCGACAGTTTTATTCTTTAAAACCGATGTTTATCCTACGTTTATAAAGAGATGAATATCAAGAGTTGCTTCTCGTACACCACGGATTTGACTAGTTGAGTACCAAAAAAGATTTGGAGTATACTTTACGTGTTGTTTTCAATTTTTTTAGTAGTCTCTAATGAAGAACAGTTTAGGTGGTGGTCCTAATTTTTTGTTAACTATTTTTTTCATCGTATAACAGTAAAACAACTGAAAACCAAGTAAAGTTCACCAATATTACGGATTTCAACTGTAATGTATTGTTTAGGATTCATATAATGACCACAACAAATGCGTTTGTGTGTGTTGCAATACCGTCCTAGTAAACTATAATATTTACACAACATTCTAAAATAAAGGCAAAAGGATCGATGCAAGATATTTTTTTTAAATGTCAAATATTAACAAACAGGATGCAATCATCAATCTTATTAATTCCTCCATGTTCCTTTCCCCAAACGTATTATATGTTGGTATATTTTAAAATGGTCTTGTTAAGTCATTTGATCATTACTTGCAGACCATATGCTATTAAATGCTTGAACATATATTATATACATAAACATAAATTACCATGGTTTAAGCAGACGGTTAACGCGTCCATATACATGACAACCATGAAAACTGATCTGATGAAAATGCATCAATGTTGTGTCGTTTCGTATTTTTTCACTACATAAATATGTGACAATTGGATGCAGTGGACATATAAAACCTTGTTGAAATTGATTCAAACACAATAGGTTATATCTAAGGTACTCCATTTATAATGCCTTTTTTGATAATTGTGTTTGTTATTTAGGTTGCCGTGTCATTTACGTATACCCCAATGACATCCTTTATTCGTATAAACTGGCATTTAGACTCTTATATACCTGACTTTGCAGCATTGCACCAATGTACTGTCATGTAATAGTAAGACATAAACTAACTAATTTTTTGCTGATTACTGCATTCTGAATAGAGATATTGAGAATCTGATCAACCTCTACTGCAGAATTGTATTTATACATATGCTATAATTACAATCTGACAGTTCATATGTAGTATAAATTGTTGGTCGTTGTTCAACTCCATTTCATTTAAACATTTTAACGCGTTTTAAGAGTCATCCAAGGATATCAACACCATTTCAACTAAAAAATTCAATGATATTGGCATGTGATGAACATTTCTTATATAACCCACGATAAACGAAATGCGAACAAACTATGAAGTTGTTTTTTTTTAAATATAGGAATCAAGAATAGGATTTTATTTGTGATTACTCTCCTTTCTCTTTAAACGAAGTGTTCGATTATCACTATTCTCGATTTCGGTACCCCCGCTTTACGAAATCCTCGTTCCATCAGATTTTTCACAACTTTCGACATGCATATATATTAGGATATACAAATTTGACAAGCTTACTTTACACAAATAGCAATTACTTATACTTAATTTTAACAACGAAACAATATACCAACATGCATTTCTGTATGAATTTCGCACACTTTTAAATTCATTGACCATTTATTAGATTAGAAGAAATTCGTGTGCATTGCGTGCTTATGGAGAGCGTCTGTTCGTTATCAAAAGATTATTACTGATACTATTAGTTACATAGTGTGCTAGTGACCTAATACGATATATATTGGGTAAGTAAATTCCATATGGGGTTAGAGCGAAGCTCGAATCCCCATATGGAATTACTCAATACACATATTCTACCTAATGCATACATGGACAAAATTAGTATCGCAACAATTTGTATGATAAAAGGGACACATGATTCTGGATTTAAAACCAAGACCAAACGTGCGAATGTAATTAGCATCTGTATAGATTGTCAGGATTCTATAGGATATACTTTTTTTTTCTTTTCAGATTACAAATATACATTTTTAGTTGGATAAGACTGTTGTTTTGCGGTCCCTTTTTGTCATAAAGCTCTTCACATGTCTCTGTTCTTATAATCCACATGTCTCGGTTCTAATAATCATTGGCTTTGCAATATTTGGCTTTGGGTGTTATTAGGGAATGTATTCTGACACTTTAAATTTATATCGTGTTAATTTCATTTTCATAGCACTGGGTCGATACTGCTGCTCGTTGATTATTTGTCCTCAAAGGTATTATCCCCTCAGTTGTCAGTGGTTTGATTCATAACATACCTTTCTTTAATTGTCCGTTTATAAATTTATAAATTATTAAGAAAATAAGGTTCCAACTCCCTGAGGCAAGGTTGACAATAGATGGATTTGGCTGTTGTTTGTGGGTTCCTTTTGTTAATATAGCTACTCGCGTGAGTTGGTTCTTGTTCATCATTGACATTCAAATATTATGGCTTTGAGCGTTTTTGGTGAATGTTAATTAAGATGACGCATAAAGTCGTGTTATTTTCGTTTTTTTTTTGTATTGTATTTGTATATGTCTTCGGCAGTAATGTTTTCTGCTGAGCAATATTACAATTTTGAGTATATATGTATAAGAACGTTTAGATTCTTTAATACTTAGATTCCGCAAAGTTTACGCAATTTACTTATTTTGACAATAAAATTGAATCACAGACAGTAGGAAATATGTGCCATATCTCATTCTGCTTAAGGTTAATCAAACATGTTAGAAAATGTAACAACACACTGAACGTGATACATAGCGAACCAGCAATCTCGATGGAAACTCAAGTTATATCATCATTACTTAATCATGCTATAAACATATCCGAGTTAAAAATATCAGCGTTACATCTGTGTTTTGCCAGTGTCTAATTTAATACTTATTATCGATTCCTGTATTTATATTAGAGGTACGCCAAAAAAAACTAACATGTAATCAAACTATTCTAAATTTTCATAATTACAGTGTTGTTTCCGTCATATTCAATGCAAGTAGTATTTTTTGTGGCTTTATATTTAATCCTTTTCGACATGAAACTTTAAAAATGAAAGGAATTACAACAGTGTATTTGGAAGGGACTGACTGTCTTTGGTCTCCTACTTCTGCACACATAAGAATGTAAATAACTTTATTTTTCTCGTCATTTCCATAACAAATGCCACTTTAAAACTAGAATAATCAACACTCGCTATGAAAAAAAGCAATCTTTATAAATTTTAGTGTCAAAGCTACATGTTATTTCCATTAGTTGAACCACCAGTTTCTGTCAAAATCTCTGGTTGAAGTAAACCATCGGATTCTTCTGGTTTCTCAACCGATTCTTTCGAATGGCTCTGACCTGATTCTCTATTACTTTTTCTGTTGCTACCTTTTTCTTTCTTGCACCTGTTAAAATAAAACTACAAGGTATTCGGAGTATGTGTCTCTCCCCTGTACTATTTTTTGTACATATTTTCAGTATGGCGCTATACACAGTTGACTCCTTTAAACAGAAGCTCTTGATATGACAATAAATTTTGGACTAAAATGTCTTGAGGCATATTTGATTTCGTGTAGCTAAGCTGACATTCGTTTCAATTATTATTGGCTATTAATCAATGGCTATATTTTGAAAGTGTTCGGGTCATAAAATATTTATATAGATTTATATATTCTTTCATAAATAGTAATTATGCAACTTCCCAACCAAAATTGGTTTCGAAGGTTTTGATTTTGTTTAAAAGGGCATTAGCTACGAGATGGGTTACGCATAAACTAAGCGTGTTCAGCTATTAAAAGGAAAAGAATGTTCACATTGAAAGTGAAACAAGGGTAAACTATTTGGTTGACTGATTCGATCCACAAAAACTCATTCTTATACAGGTAAAAACGATGATCAACATACTTTTTAACCTACAATATGAAATCAAACAGACCTAAAAAAAATCCACTTGCACGTGTTCGCTATCTATATATATCTATATTTATGTTTATATAGGATTATATGACCGTCAGCAGTCTTCGGAGATCACCTCAATGGTTAATTAGATGGCATCTTTACTAAAATACACACGAAATGCTGATACATATTATCGAGTCCATGCATCGTAAATGGTTAATTGTAGACTTTTTGTCATTTACTATGTTATAAATCAAATATGAGAATTTGAGTCAACATGAAACTGACATCTATTGCAGCTTAAAAACATATTGATTTGATTAACTTTCTTGGTATTACTTGGTTATATAACTAATGGTCATCGAAGTTCCTGATAAGGTAGATGTACGGAAGGCTAGAAAATTACACGTTTGACTAAAATATACTACCACTGGGTCGACACCCTGAATGAAGAATTTTGAACTCGAGCTGTCACGCATTTCAACTCAATAGACAATAATTGTTTCGTTCCTTGTTATGCTTTTATTAATTCTAAGTTTGCAAAGTCTATAATTTAAAAAAAATGGTTTTTGTTTGGCTGGTGTATTCGGGAGTTAATTCCATATGTTATAAACAATGCATTTTATACATTTAAGGTTTTTTTCAAAAATGAATGAGTAAATGATATAAACTACAATATATGCACCTTCATACATAATGCAGTTAAGTAAAACAAAAGGTTTGGAAATAACCGCCAAATATGTTTGACTATAAATAACATAATCTTTGAAATCCGTTAATTGCCATTTTTTATTAAATTGGTGTTCGTGGAATCATATGTCAATAATGAATCCTTATGTGAACAAAAAAGGAGGTCGTCAATCACCCAATAACTGACCCAAAATTTAGTACAAATTTGATGGTTGCCATGTGCCCTTCCATAACTCATATCAAAGGTGTTCAGTGAATGAAAACAATTTTCACTGTTGATAAGCTACCATGACACATCCATCCCCCTAATTATTATTCTATTCTAAAAATTATATGATTTTCTATATTTCAAATTCTTTATATATTGTTGGTTGTTGTATATATTCTGAATTGAAAAGGTATTGTACACTACAGAATTGATCTTATATCTTGTGAGACTATTTAACCCCGCCGCATTTTTGCGCCTGTCCCAAGTCAGGAGCCTCTAGCCTTTGTTAGTCTTGTATTATTTTTAATTTTAGTTTCTTGTGTACAATTTGGAGTTTAGTATGGCGTTCATTATCACTGAACTAGTATATATATTTGTTTAGGGGCCAGCTGAAGGACGCCTCCGGGTGCGGGAATTTCTCGCTGCATTGAAGACCTGTTGGTGACCTTCTGCTGTTGTCTGTTCTATGGTCGGGTTGTTGTCTCTTTGACACATTCCCCATTTCCATTCTCAATTTTATGAAACAAATTAAAATAGAGCTTATTTCAATTGTTTATTAGATTTTTTAACTATGCATGATGTTTTAACAAAGGAAATGGGGAGATTGGAAACTGCATAAAATAAACTGTTTTAATCATTATTTAGATAGGCGCTATTGTGATCACAATATGAATAATGTCTTTTTTAAGTGCATTTACATTTCTTGATGTTATGCATTATTCTTTATTGTGAGCAGACACCACAATGACCAAAAATTAAAAGAACAACAATAACAAAACATTACATAGAAAACTATAGATTGAACAGTATGAACAGCACAAACAACCAAACGTAAACCCAGGTGCATCGGACGTGTCCTCAATTGTCGCTTCATATGTGACATTCAAAACTTAATTTTCTTTGGTCACTAATGGGCCTTAATATCAAATCAGGAGAAATTGTTTTATATTAGCAAATGAGATAACTATTCATTAAAGACTACAAGACAAAGATGTGATCAATCAAATGTCATCGTAAGGCCTTTTACAGTGAGAAAACCCATACCATATAATAAGTTATAAAAGACACCAGGAGGACAAAATGGGATTAATCAAAAAGAGAAAATCAAGGTCCTGAAACAGACAATACAGAAAGTTGCGATTTTAAACATACTATTGAGCGTTTATCCTCCCCTTTATCTGTGACAATGGTGTCAAAACAGAATGAGAAATGAAGGGCTTGACTCATCAAATCGATACTAAGCACAAATACAACCAACACATTTACAAAAGACACAAACATTAAAAGGTATTCGCAGTTTTTGAACAGTAGTCAAAGCCAAATTTCAATTGATAAATAAACCATATTTTCACTACTAAAATTCAGTACACCTCCAACGACTTTAGTTGCAATGCCAACCAAATAAGTGTCATCAAAATCAATCAACATGCATGCCAGAAAAATGTAAATACCTAGAAGGCAGTTCATACTTGAATAAAGTCTATGTAAGTTATTATAAGGACAATATTCATGATAAATCTTAATTTACCTACTTATTCAGCAAACGATTAGAGCTATTATAATATTCATATCCATGTAACAGCTTTTCAGTGGCAAAATGACATACAGCTGGTATTAATTAGCATTAATTTAAAACTGTTTAAATACATGTATCTGCATGTATTGATAAATTGATCCTAAAATTGGCGGTTTGTATGGCATATTTAAAGCAAATGACTGCATTTCGTTATGATAATAAAAACACAAATAAATCCGAAATACTATGGGCGTATTTAGTAAAAATCGAAGTAACGATTTACAATTACTTGACGGTATATTATTTTTTTTAAATATCTAAACAAAAAATACTAACATCATACTTAAAATGTCTATCTTTTCGCAACTTTTAATTACTTAAAAGAGGAATTTTAACGACTACAGCATATCTAGTTATACAATACAAAGTTGCACGAGTCAAATGACTATTCTTTTAAACAGGACAGTTTCTGGTTGAAATTGATTGAATGCTAGTATAGTTTGCAGAGTAAAAATATCATAACTATTTACTTAGATAAAACATCCAGCTTATAAAATACTTCATAAGAATTGACTCTCTAGAAAAAGTAATAACGGAATTAGCTGTATCAAATAGGTGTTTGAAGTTAAAAGTTTGTCAGACGCAGAAAAATAAAATAACGAAGCCACCATAGGGCGAAATTCGAACAACTCGTGGTGTTTGGTAACAGCTTTTCGTTCTGTCGTTTTTCAAACGATCTTTGTGCCAGTAGGCATCTCGGCAGAAACAAAACTTCTTTTGTTAGGTGGTACAAATACAAAACGCATTTCTGGAGTTTGGTTTGTCTCCTAGTCTTAAAACTGAAAGGAACATAATTTGGAAGAAGTTAATACTTAATAGGTATGCTACGACAATCAACCAGTTCCGTATACGGTTAGGGAAAAAGTCAACCGGTTCCTTTCCAATTATCTCTCTTTTACAACAAGATGTAAAATAAGCAGTGAGAACTTTACGACGTTCTTTCCGTTTAGTTTCAAAAGTTAAAAATAAAAATGGCTCTTAAAAGGTTCAAAACCTTCCGTATGTATGCTCTCTGTCTGTATGTCTGTCTGCCTGCATACAAGTGTGCATGTCGTATCCGATTCAGAACTTATGAATGCATTGAAAGTTGTTAAGGTACGCGAAGATGTGTTATTAATAAGTTTGGAATGTCAGCGCGGTCAAGGTCACAAACTAGCTTCAATTTTGATACAAAATGTTCAATATTGTCCACATTTTATATATCGAGAAAAAATTTAAACAAAGAGATAAATGGATTAAAAATGAAAGAATACAGAAATGAAGACCGTTCCATCCTGATCCCTATATACTTATTTTTGTCCGATTGTCTGACAATTTAAAATATATACTAGCCTCTCATAAAGACTGCCGATTTCGATTGAATTTCATGAGGAGATTTCACGAAACCTGAAGGGAATATTCTTATTGGGTTTTTTTCAAAATTCAACGCGTTGTATATTTAGGCGACATTAGAAACAACCATTATTTACGTAGTATGTTTAAATTTAATAATATATTACGAACATAAAAATCAAGGTTGATACATCTGCACTCCAAAGGCGAGAGAACAAATTCGTGGATATGTCAGCGTCTCCTGCATTGCATGTATAGTCAAAGTGTTACAATCGGGTATAGGACACAATCGGTAAATTTACAGATCAGACGACTTTTCTGAAATCTAAAGATCTAAGTCCATGAAAATACGTCGCTAGCGAGTTGAGGCACATGCATATTGTATTAGTCAACCAATTCATGATGCTTGTCATACAACTTATGTAGTGCTGATTTCAGTCTTTTTCTTTATAACCTCATTGTAGTTGTTTTTGTGTCAGGTGCACACTCCTGTCAATGAAGTCTATATAATGTTAACATGCATGAGCGTAAACAAGGGACGGGAGCGGTTTTTTTTTGTTTTGTTTTTTGTGGGCTTTGCTCACAGTACCTCTAGTTTTAATTCCTTCATCAAACAGAATTTAGATGTGCACAATGTATGAATTGGCATATTAAACAGTAAATTAGGATTTCCGTTAATTTCTAATACTTGAAAGATCTATAAGATTTTTTTCAACGTTTACCATGTGATCTTTGATGTGCTTTTGCTTTTCAGGGAAATAAGGTCCAAATATTGACAGATGAGCGTTTAGATATTTTTCCCTGATTATTAGTATTGACTTTTAAATTTTCAAATTAAGTTATTAATGATTGCTCATTTTCCTTGTGAGTACAGCTTCAAAGGGTTGAACTTCAATTTTAATAGTACTACGGTGTAATTAAATTAAGATGATGATTAACTATTTAAATTTATATTCCCGAAGCACGACCAGATTCTCGTACTTCGGACCACTACTTTATCGCTGTTCGGGTTTTTTTTATTATCTTGAGTCAGTCTCATATTTCATGTAATGTAGGTATGAAACGTTCAAATCTTTGCAGCAGATAATTCAAAATTAAATGCAACTAAATTTGTACATGTTGACATGTTTGAGCATTGCAATGATAATTATGGGATATCAATGTGAATTTCCGAAGAATTTTCAGAAAACTAAACTTACCTTTTCATTTTAAACCATATAAGTATCACAATTACAATAAGTAATAAGATGATTAATGCTGTGAAACCTGAAATGAATCCAATTCTGACTTCTTTCTCTCCTGTTTAAAAGAAAAAATTGTATTTAAATAACCAAGGATGCTATTCATGGCATATCAGTCTGATAGTTCATGTTTGGTGTATACGAAGCTTTTTCAAACATGGGTGATTGAGATCAAAACATATTTACTAAACATCTGACGATTGGTGAAGACTGTTTGTTGACCTCTCGATTGTGTATAAAGTTGGGTTGCTGACATATACCCACCAATTCCTTTTATACATAAATAGTATTCAATCCAATTCAGTTTGATGTGCGCTTAGAGATTCGGCTTCATCTACTGTCTTGATAAATTATTGTATTATATTATACTTCACTGAATGATTGAAAATTATTAATTGCATAGCTCATGGTAACAGATAAGCTTTCTTGCCATTATACATAGATGGTAATGTTACCCGAAATTCATGCGAGAGGACATAACCACACAAAATATATGTATTTCCGTGTCTTCATTATTCATATTTAAAGTGTTATGTTGATATTCTTTTAAATCTACGCAGAAGAGATTAACAAAACGTTTAATATAAAGCTTACTTACTGATTGGTCAAATATGATTTCCGGGTCTATCATTTCACAAGGTTACCAATATATTTATTTAAACATCTGAAACAAGAAAACATGGCTTAACCATGATTAAAAACAAATAGCAAATACTTTGGTATATATTTTACATCTGTTTGCAAAATAGTAAAATGGTTTCGACTTATTAACCATTGACAAATAAGTTTTGTCTACTCATTGTTGACAAGCATGAAATCTTACTACGACTAATGGTGACATATGAGATAAAGCTTATCCTTAACAAACAATGGATTTCAAGTTGAACGTATTTTCAAATGTAAATTTGATAATAATCCTCTTCAGTTTTGGAATTTTCTTTTTTGGTTAATGGAAAACATATTATACAAATACACTTCTATGATGATTTTATTCATATACTCACGCACATCCCACTACTCTGTCAGCTACATACACAGCAAAGCATGATCCTCCATTCAAACAGGCTAATGTTTGTGTCTCGTTATCTGTACATTTTAGTCTATGATTTTCTGGAATTGTTTGGTTATTTACTAAGTATGTAAGTTTGCCAAGATTAGAATTTTCGGAACTTCTAATGCAAGCCTCTAGAAAAAATATAAAAAGTCAGATATAATTTCACAATTATAGATTTTCAGCATTTTTTTTATGACATAGAATTTGTATGGGTATTTTCATGAATTGTTTACAAGTAGTTGAAACAAATCATAATTGATCACTCTACAATTGTCTAAAACAGATATGTTACGTCAGGTAATAAAAATTATATAGCTTAATTAAGGCGACATTAGTTTACCGATGTTGAAATCTCGTAAATAGTTAAGGAAGAAACAAATCAAAGAAACAAGTAAACATTGGTGGATTCTCATGAACTCCAAACTGGTGCGCCAATTGATGAGAGTGATGAGAAAAAGCTCACTAGGCCTTTTAGGACAGATGAGCTTAAAAGGCATCTCAAAATCCAGAAAAGGTTATAATTTTCTGAAACAAAAAATGCATACAAAATTGAATTATCATGTTCCTTCTATGCCTTAAACATGGTCCAGGTGCACAGGTTTGTATGTACTCAGAGTAAATTTTGTGGTGTAAATACGGCCATATTTTTTAATTTCTTCTGATTAACCATTACATTCTTTATATGATCGGACGTGAACGCATATTCATACATTTCGTTTGAGCAAGGTATTTACTATCGGACGGGGGGAAGTACAAATAATTACTATATCTAATTAAGCAAACCACTTTGGCTATTGTTACGAGAAACACTACATTGACTGAAAAAAAGTGCTGATTATGACTGTAAAATAATTATTTTGAACCTTTTCTAAATTATGTGGCATCTGTAACTCGAATGATATCAGTCGTTATAATCCGCTGATCCCCGATCGAGGATACTTAAAACGAAAGTTTGACGTAATCGTATCTTTGGCCATACATTTTAGGTTCAATTTATCTAGAAAAATGATTCATTGCAGTAAAGAAAGTTCTGTATTTCTGTCTTGACACGGAATTTATTGTCAAAAGTGTGTAATTTTATATATGCAAATACTACTAAAGACTAGAGTATCTTTTGTGACAGAACCAGGAATAATTATCCATGAAATAACTTCGATTTCGAACGTTGGAAAGTTTTTTTTTTTTAATTTTCCTATAATAAATCAAATTTCAATAAAATATCATGAAGAAAATTGAAAGGAATCGGCATTTTTGTACCGTTCTGAGGAACAACTTTTCGTAAAAAATCCGAAAAAAATATCATTTATATCAAAATAATTGATGAGCTTTGTATTGTACATTTTTACCTGCATACATGGAGATCAGAATACTGTACAAAAGCAGTATTTTCAATAATTTCATGATAAGTTTTTATCTTTCTTCCTTTTTTAGGTCTGCTGAAATTAAAAGACAAGATAAATGCAGGTTACGAAATATGTTAAAAACAATGTTATGATCTAAAGACAAAGATAGTATAGAACTGCAGCGGATGATGAGAGGGATTGATGTGTGTAACATATCGTTTTGGTTAAGGTCTTGGTTCATATTTTTTTAAAGTGTAAAATGGTCATTTTAGATCATGTTAGTGATATTACAAGTGACCATTTTGCCTCAAATATCAAGATTGTATTTACCTATTCATTTATCAATAGAATTAACATAATTTTGAAAGCCTTGAGTAATGTTACTATTTACATTTTCAGGGGCCAAATAATGAATTGTATCGTACCTTCTCCTTTAATTATTCTGTTATGTATAAAAAAAAAGTTTATACCCCTCTTTTTTTTTGCCGCTTAATATTATGTCGTCTAAACAAGGTATGAATACATGTTATTTCATAAATATGTAATTTTATTTCACTATATCCAGCATATTCATAATGCAAAAATATAAAGATACTATTAACCTAACAATATGTAACACTAGTAGCCAAACATAAATACCTTATATTTGATAATTTTTTATCTTTTATTTGATGTGCTTAATGTGATTTATTGTTTGGGTGTCCTAAAATTTCATTTTGAAAATATATTCAAGAGTTTTATCCCAAATACTTGAATATCATTTACGACTCGTCATATATCTCTGATGTAGTTATTTTTAATCAAGTATAGACTATTTTTTGACAAGAGTAGCAGTATGCATGACGATGCAACACGATTTATGTGTTGTTTTTGTGTAATTCCTCGTGCATTCGTTGCATTACGTGTAAATTCACACGCAACCTTTCATTTCTACTGAACTTACCTTACAAAATTTCAGTTATTAACCTTCCATTGCATATCCAAAAGCTAATGAATAATTGTAATTGAAAGTGCATGAATTCAAAGAAGAATTATGGTTTTTCTGCTTAATCCACCCATTTAGTATACCTATCCGTGTTTATAAATGCAAGGTGAATTGATTACAAAAAAAAAGAGTTTTAAATGTCTACAATGACCTCTTATTTAATAACTAATCACGATTTTAAATACCACACATATTTTCCTTTTGAAGCTACACACCAAAATTATTTCATTCATAATGCTCACATACCAATTAACAAATAGAGCTTAAACCGGTAACTAGATATTCTTCAAAAATCCAGTGCAAATCTAGAAATCCTATCACAAAGACATAAGCACTCAACTTAATAATTTTCACCTTTTTTCAGAACATCATTCAGTCTTTATATTAATTCATAATATAATAGCTTCTAGATTCTTAGATATAAGCATATTTTTATATTGTTTATTAGAAAAAAACAGTAACTGCCCAACCCAAACAATTCAACTTCGAAATTTATCGAACAAGAGTTGTATTTAAAACATTTATTGTTTTGTGTAAAAATGATTATTAATTATCAGTTACGCTGTACAATAAGACGATGCAAAGGCAATACAAAAAAGCATTACATTACCCTATGCGAAGTACTGATTTACTGAAAGAAGAAATAGAGATGTAAGATACCAAAGTGATATTAAAACTCATTAATCGAAATAAACTGAAAAACGACTTGGCAAAAAACTTAAAAACGACTTAAAGACAACCAACATTACATAAAACACTACATAGCAAACTGAGCAACACTAATCCCATCAAAAACCGGGGATAATCTCAGGTGCTCCGGACGGGTAAGCAGATCCTGTTCCATTAGTGGCACCCATCGTGTTGCTCATGTAAGTACAAATCCGGTGATAAGTCTATTTCGGTAAGTCAAATTCGAGGAAAAGAGGACGGGATTATAGTTTTAAGTGAAGACACTTTTTATAATTAATTTTGGTCCCATGCCATTGTATCATGCTACATTATAAATTATATCCATCATGTATCAGAAATTGGAAACGATAACCAGCAATTCCACAAAAATTAAATTAGATACTTATAGGTTGCACTTCTGTAAATATAGACAATGCAATTTCCCATAGGAAGTCCTTTTACGGCTCAAACTGTGCCACTTTTAATATGAAGTTTCGTAAAAAATTATATGCTAGAATGGAAAGTTCATATGCACTACTTTTCACTTTGTGTCTTCCTCAGAATTCAATTTGGCCGCTATCCATGTGGATTTATACTAGTAACATTCCCATGTTATGTCTCTATGAGATGAAACATAGAGATCATATCGGGAAATCAGAAGGTAAACAAAACAAAATATCTGTGATTATTATATATCTCCACAAAAGAGGCGTGGTTTGTGAAACAGCTGTATTTACAAAGTGCAACCTATAGACTAAACCACAGTAAAAATTATAATAACACTTTATAAATGTTATAAACTTTATAAATATAATAAACTTTATCAATTTTATAAACTTTAAAAACTTAACTACAGTAAAGTTTTAATTTTGTTATTTTTCTTGAGTGTTCATATTATTTACCGACAGATAGGATATGACAAGTTTTTAACAATTATAAGAAAAATCAGAAAACACATTTTGTTATTCCAAATGATCAGTGAGTGACCAGACTAATCATTAGAAAATTTAAGATTATCAATTGCCCATTTTAACAGAATTTATGGAGTGGTTGCTTTATAAGAACGTCAATCTTCTCGTCTTTATAATTAACAACCACATCATTCTTTACAAGAGATATAAAAATGATTTATTGCAAAATATTCTTATATTTGTATGCATGTTCATGTAGTTAGATTATTTTTTTTAACCATCTCGATGGTCCCGCAGTAACTTGGTCGCCTCGAGTGTGGGTGGTCGTAGGTTGGAATCCCGGGCAGTTAAAACTACAAACGTAAAGACTTAAAAATTGGAATTTGGTATTTCTCCATTATGCACTTGGAATGTTTCTGGCATTTATAAATATTTGGAATTTAGTTGACTTGGAGTCATGATAATGTGTCCCGGATGGGCTGCTACCTTGTACAACAGCACTTTCTAAAATCTAGTTCAAAGCAGGTTTCATAGTCATGTTACATTAACATTTTCACGTCCAGTTATGCATTTATTATTTGAAACTGGAACATTAATCAATTCATCCATTTACCTGTTCATCTCTGTATTAAACTAAGAGTGACTTCTTTAATACTAAACACGCAACACTTTAGATCAGAGCAAAAACTGACTGGCCCTGAGTCAGAGTTATATCTTGGTAGAGTGATATGTTTCTCTGCAAACTACTAGTACTTTTTATGATCGCAGGTGAAATATTCGATATAATCTATCATGGTTCTACTGCAACTATTTTCGCTTTGTATGTTAATGAGTCGTTTAACTGTAACAAAAAAGGACCAAATGTAATAGAGGCGTATGTAATTTACAACCTTAACTAGAAATATAACAACATGTAACTGCACATTTTGCGTTAATATTTTGCTGTTAGATACTTAAGGGTATTTGATAATATGAAAAGATAAGAGGAAACATGATAAATTCATTGTTTCTTTATTTCAATTATGACATATTTGTTACGTAATTATTTTTTAACGCACAACTGCCATTATCGTAATCCTCTTAAATTCAGATTTATCTTTTGTCATTACATAAACATAGTTAACACAAAAATACATACACATCTGTCTCTTATCATATAGTTTGACCATATAGAATCATAATAATTGAATTCTTGTATTTTTGTCTTCTTTTGTCATATTCAAAAGAGATAAAGGTTCCATATTTTATACTTTGAATACAAAATAAGAGATCCACTACAACTAATATATATATACAAACATTCTATCAAATTTAAAGCCTCTGGATAAGGAACTATAGGAAAAGTGGACTACATAAAATGAAAAACATCCAATGTTGTTAGCCTAAAAATGGAAATAAAAAAACTGAACTCCAAGGTAAATTCAAAAAGGAATCAGTCTATGAAACATGACAAAAACAAATGTTCGACTATATTAACCAACAAAGCGTCACAACCCGTAAATTACACCAAAGTGTTCTAAATCCATCCGCAAACTGTGGTACACATTTGAACTTTTTATATACCAATATTTTACACGTTTAAAGACTACGCTGAAATCAATAGGAGGAGTTGATTACACAAATATGTAACCTGCTTTCTCCATACGCACATCCGACATATACCAAGTACTTAAGTTGGTTAAGCCGGGGGGAGCAATTCGTGCAACCGGGGCAATAACAAACATTATTACATTAACAGTATTTTTCCATATAGAGGAGTGCATTAACAGGGTGTAAATTAAGTTATTACTCTATCCATTCTCGCACTGACTACTGTTCATAGGAATAGCAGTGAATGAGAGGAGCTTAGACCAGTGCAATAAATTCTATCTCAGAAGTTGTTATTGTACTGTCTGGCTCCGCATCCATAGACTAGAAAACGAAGAAAGAATATAAAAGTGCAATATCATAGATAATTCAATTCTGATATAAGTTTACACTAAATTCAGACCCAAGAAATTAACAAAATATTAACTTGTTGGTAGGTCATTTACTTAAGGGGACTCGAACCATTTGGGGTTATAAAGAAATAACGTGTCCTTAAACAAAGATGCAATAGTGTTGAATATCAAATACTGTTATACCAAAACCATTGTTTAAGGGAGACCAGTTGGTTCTTGTTTTTTCTCCCTTCTTAGCGACACAGCAAGGTGTAGTTTCTACCTACTCATTTTGTGTTGTACAATTTGTGCCTGCGTTTATCGTATCCGAATAAATATTCCGAAAATAAATGTCACCGTTCAGTTCAGTCAATCTTTCAACTTTACACGAGGTTTATGTCCGTGAATTGATCATGCTGCAAATATGTGTCACTAGACGTTACTCAATCATTATGATTGAAACTTGCAATTTATCGAACAGGATTAACATCTTTCCCCAAGAATTTTCAGTGCGAGAACACTATTTGATAAATTATACGCTCTCTGGTCTGCAAACATGATTAGCAATCTCACGACAACAAATTCATTTACAAGCAGCGATATGCAAAACCTTCTGAAAACACCTGCTGGCATTTAAAAAAAAGTTTTGTTTTAACGCGAGCAATTATCAAATCTAGAAAACACAGTTGCTTTTCATTTGGCAGCATGTAACCACGCCTCATTTATTAATAAATTTGATGCACGCAAAGCTTCACTTCACTTATATTCGCTAAGCTTCACTCCACTTCAACATAAAGATTAAAATGAAATGGTATTTATCAAAGTTATTTAGAAATAAAAAAAAATGATATTAGTTCTATCTTGCATAAAAAGGGTATATAAAGTTCGTACGCGAATGACATAGTTTGCATGTTTGGTTTTGTATCTTTTATAGGGTTGTAAAAAGTAAAATTACAAAAATACAGAACTCCAAGGAAAATTCAAAACGGAAAGTCCCTTATCAAATGGCAAAATCAAAAGCTTAAACACATAACACGAATGGAAAACAACTGTCATATTCCTGACATCGTACAGGCATTTCCTTCTGCAGAAGACGGTGGATTAAACCTGGTTTTATAGCTACCTAAACCTCTCACTTGTCTGACAGTCGCATATAATTCCATTATATTGACAACAATTTGTGAGCAAAACAAACAGATATAATGGATAAAAATGTCAAAAATTGGGGTACAGCTGTCAACATTGTTTTATCATCTTAATCACTATAAAACAAACAACTAAGAAAAACAAAATGGTATATAGACACTCTATAGACAATGCACATAAGCAAAATGATATGTTTTATTTCCCGAAGTAAAATAATGTCCAGTCTTCATTTATACAAATTTTTAAGAAAAGTTCTATGGATTTGAAATTTGAGGTTTACCTGAAGGAATAATTTTATTTTTTGTCTTTGTTGGAATTCAAAACGACTATAAACCAACTTATGATTCTTCAGGATTTCCTCTTTAGTAATTGGCGTAAGTGTATGGATGTTGGGTTTTTTAGTGAATTGTCAACACTTTTAATCCCTTATTAAGCAGTTGATATGATGTGATGTTCAAGCAAGAAATATATTGTGTGAGGTGAGATTACTACAATTTTGTCAGTGATGTAGGACAAATGCTTAGCAATATCTGGGTAATGAAAACATATGTTACACGAGTTTACATGAACGTATATATCTTTCTATCACTATTTGTTTAAACGATTTCACTGCCTTGACCGTTTTAAAAAAATATCGTTTTTTGACGTTTTATCCTTTGTTTGGAATAGTGTCCGATTGAATCTATTGAATCTCTTCAACGTATATGTATTATAAAGTTGTGTATCTAGTTTTTGGATTTGGTATTTCGATCCTTCGGCTTACACCTTTCGTAGATAAGGGTCCCCATCCAGGATAATATGACAAACTGCGTTATTGATCGTTTAGTACAAAATGTATTAACAGAAATTAACAAAAAAAAGCGCGGTTTTTACGTTAATGCTGAAGTTGACGTGACAGAAAACGCGCGTTTACTGTTTGTGTCTATTACAATTTTGTGGTTAACGCATAATAAACGTGGCGTTTACATGAAGTGCACATGAGTTAACGCCGTGTTAACTCTTTCCTGTCGTGTACATGGTGTGTTTGGTCCGCACCCAACTGCAAATGTAATGAAAACTCGTAACAGATACACAGTAATCGTAAGCATAATGTCTATTTAATCTTTATCTGCGTTCTTCGTTTTATCATCGTATGAGGTTAAAGGTATTTCTGATGGATCGCTGTTTTGAACATCACCACTGTATAAGAAAACAAAACACAACGTATCATTTATTAAACTGTGTCTTGATGTGACTTCAATATAACATAAAGCACAGTGTTTTGATTTGCTTGCTCTCAAAACCTTACAAGACCTTTAGTGACGTTTGTCCCGAAAGAATAAATTTATCAAAGACATCAACAGAAATTACACTGTCGTAAATACGGCTGTTGACATAGACTTTCCTACAAATTTCTATAACGAGGTTTGTAACAGTTAAAAATGCATATTTTATAGCTTACAATTGGCTAGATGGAGACATAAAATGAATTTTCTATCATTTCTTGTATACTTCAGGAATATGGCAGATATGGCAGTTGTTATCAAATAGTTCGTTTCTATGTATGTTGGCGTTTGTTTTTGTTGCACTTCAGTGTTCATTTGTTTTCATCTTATAGTTGATGTGTTTCCCTTGAGTTTAGTTTGTAACCCGGATTTGTTTTTTCTCAATCGATTAATGACTTTTGAACACCGGTATACTACTGTTGCCTTTATTTATTCAAGAAACCACTACATAGTGTGAAAGTTGTGGTGTTCAGATGCAGATCTTAGTTCAGTCATTGAAATTTGGTCATCCACGATCGTTTGTTAGATAGAAGTGGCAGATTAAAATGTACCACATATTACTTTTCAAATTTAATGTTCTTGCCTAAAACAAAACTTTGTTGATAGCTTTGTCAGATGGTGCAAACTTAAAATCATTGCATATTTTTTTTTTTTTTTTTTTTTTTTTTTTTTTTTTTTTTTTGTCTTTTGGAAAATGTTGTTTGTGCTGTATTTAGACCCCTCTACCAAGAAATTTATTTTGCATGCACACGTATAAAAATTGCGGTTTTTATCCTACGCAATCATAGGTTTGAACGTTGTTTTCAATTTAGACTTGTATATATATATATATATAAATGAGAAATTGATAAATGAATATTCAAGTTTTAAATTATTAAATTTTGTCTTCTGATCAGTTTATATGTGGAAAGTCATTATAACAAAAAAGCTCACTTTATTTCAATTCCTTCTCTATTGGATCTGAAAAAAGTTATATCAATACATATATATTTTGGCAGTCTGATACGACTAAATTGTTTGATTGTTTTGTTTTGTTTATCTTCCTTGTTTTCAATTTTTAAAGGTTCATGTTAATAATTTTAAAATATGAAGCTGTTTATTTGAAAATTGATAATCTAATCCCTTTAATTTTCTATATATATATATCCTCAGAAGTGATAATTTTTCTTTCTGTACGTTAGTCAAAGCTTGTTCTGTTTCTCCCACATACTTAACACCACATTGTTGTGATTTTGAAAAATTTGATTTGTCGTTTTATTGGAAGCGTAGTTTAGGCCATAAACAATAATCGTAGTAGATTTAATAGTGGTTTGTTCTACTGAACGTGAAAAGGTTGCAAGGATATATATGTAGATGTAAATTAGTATTTCTAGTGAAAATAAGACCTACTGATGTGTTTCTTAAGTTTCAGTAAGAAAACCAAACTTACCTCTTCTTTGCACACTTTTTGTAAACGATTGCTAGAACAATAAAAAGTAAGAGGTAGCCTAAGCCTCCAAAACCTGAAATGTAGGCGATTTTGACTTCTCTCTGTCTTGCTGAAAATGCAAAAAAAGCATGCGCATAAGAAAAAATGATATTCAAGGCAGATCTTTTAATTTATCCTTATTTCTTTGAGACTTTGGGACAATTTAAGCTTTGTATATTACATACAAACATATGTCCATTCATAATGTGTGTATGTTGACACCTATACCTCTGCCGTGTGTCTGTTTATGTCGTTTAGGTGCTGTCTCATTAACATATACTCAACATCTTTTATTTATTAGCTGTATCCTATTCTGATCGGTTGGATTTACCCTTCCAATACATCTTGGTATAGTTTGTTTTATCAATTATTGCTTAATTGTTTATTACAATATATCACTGAATGATTGAACATCATTAACTACATAAAATGCTATAAAATCATCAAATATACAAGGCTTTTTATTAGTAATAGCACTAGGATCAAACGGTAAAAAATGCCAACTCAATTATTAAGTTAAAATGCTGTGAAGTTCAAAAAATATTTCAATAAAAGTTGTGCTAGTTTTTATTAATGAATTTAAGAAAAAAAAACATTATCTGGCTTCAAAAGGTAACTCGGATCCTTGTCAGTGTGGTTGCGGTATTTGACTGACTAGACAACGCAGAATATATATTCATTATAATTGCGTTTTTCTTTTTTTCATTTTTTTAGCTTTATGTAGATATTTTCCCCAAAGTTTGGAATTTACATGAATATTATTAATTAGAAATCAAGCTTACTGTCAGATTGGTCAAATATAATTTCTGGGTCTATCATTTCACATCGACTACCGATATATTTAGCAAAACATCTGAAACAAAAAAAATTGACTGTATATGAACGAAACCAATTAAAAATGCATTGATATATTTCAATAGTTCAAATTGGTAAGCAAAATCGTAATATGGCTTAAATTAATTCACGTAAAAAATAAGTTTTGCTTTTGTGTATTTGACAATATTATTCAATCTGTGGACAATTGATGCTATCAAATGAGGTAAAACTTATTATGATCTCTAACCGGATCTGAAGTTCATTTTTGGGTATCAATGTACCAAATGGAGATCTATGGACGCAGCTGTCTTGGTGAAGGGAACATGGCATAGAGAAGAAAAATGGTGGGTATCTGTGATTGGTTGTTATATTAGATAGATATTTTTTTTCTGGAAAAACTTCAGTTAAACATAGTTTTATTGTGAAATAATTAACCTAGGAATCAGAAGAATTTTGTTTATTAGTTGAGTTGAAGTGCTGAAAATTAGGGACATTTTTCTGCGGGATTGTCATGCGTTCTTGACAACCCCAAAATTCATCCGTAAAAGCCATTGGACCATATATATTTTGTGTGGCATTTCGATGACAATAAATTTTTCTTTCTTTTAGCACCACTTTCAAACACAGAATTTCTTTTATTTAGAAGAAATAAAACAAAAGGCTAACATTGTCGGCAATGGAAAACTATTTAGTACTTTGTATTCTAAATTCATCTTCTACTTACTTTCTGGTTCCCTTTTAGATAAAGGAATTGTATCGATTTAGGGGGAGGAAAATTTTATACAAATAAGTAGATACTCACGCACACTGCACTATTCTGTCTTCAACATATACAGCAAAGCATGATCCTCCATTCAAACAGGACAAAGATTGAGTCTCCTTGTCTGTACAATTCAGTCTATGATTTCTTGGAATGGTTTCATTATTTACTGTGTAGGTTATTTTGTCTAGGTTTGAACTGTCGGAACCTCTCATACAACCTTCTATAAAATGCAAAAAACTGTAATACCAAAACTCACAATTACTGTTTTAAGCATTTTCAATTGTATAAATCCTGCTATTTAGTTGCATTGCATCTTATAAAGAGAGTAGCAAGAGAAAAACAAACAGTAATTATTTATTGTCCTAGTAGCAAATACCAGATGGAGGCCACTACGTAAAGATAGGAGTTTGAAGCAAGACTCGTACGTGATATGCATTGTTTATATTGAATTAAAAAAATCAGTAGTGATAAAATCTAAAATTGGTTCAACTGAATTCTTATAAAAGTTTTATCATAGATAAGGCAACCAAAACTGAGAACGAAAAGATTACTTAAACAATGTATAGTTTTCACAATTGACAGCCAGCCAACTGAAGAAACGAAAGCAGCTTTCAGATTAAAATCAAATAAATATGAAATTCATGATTATCTTTTAGACTTTTTGCATGTAATTGAATATAAATACAAAGTGTATGAAACTTTTGGTTCGTCGAGTGATTTGTTAGCGGGAAAGCGATATCGGTAAACTCTTACTTAAAATATAAATAATATAATACCAGCTTACTAACGCAAGGTTACCTGTAAATATAAACATCAGACTGTAGCATGACGACAATAAGCTCAATAATGGCATGTTCCCTTCCCTGAAAATGTCACAATCATATTATGTAGAGAGAGTAAGATATAGGTTGAGTAAAACGACTGTTTTTATCTTGATTTAAATATTCAACATGTATATGCAATATAATATAAGAATAGTAACATAACAGTGATCGGCTACATAATGTCATATATAATCAAAAACAATAAGGTGCTAACATTTTAAAGCAATCACAACTTCAGTTTCTTACGTGCACAAGTATATTGTTCTTAAAGAAGTATTGAAAACCAGTAGGTTTAACAATATCTAACTAGATACTACAGCTTATCTAATTTTTTTAATGATAGTTAACACTATTTGAGAAAGGACGGGAGTCTTTTACATGTTCGAAAAATTTTTGTTACTAGTTTTTCAGAAAGTCATATTAGATACAGATTTTGTTCGTTGATTAAAAGTCTATTAACTTAGCTAAATAAGAGGATATAACTCAGATAATAAGGTTAATGAAAGTGCTGTGAATGTATCTTTTTTATTATGTGATAAGAAGTGTGGTGGCTATTTTTCTTTTGACTATCTAAAACATTTTATGAGATCACCACAGGTTTTTGATGGGGTCCGTGTTGCTCAGTCTTTAGTTTGGTTTTCTACGTTGTGTATTGTACACTGTTGTTTGTCTTCTGATCGTTTTTCATTTTTTTGCCATGACATTATCAGTTTGTGTTCGACTTATAAAATTGAATATCCCTTTGGTATCTTTCGCCTAACTTTTATAAGTGTTATCTTCTCATAAATAATTTCAAAATGCTTTCATTCCGTTTTCCCTTTAATCGTAAAATAATGCTTTTACCATATTTTTATCATTCCATCCGTACAACATATGAGAATTGAATAAAAACTGTAGCCTAAAAAAATGTTATGACGTATATTTTTTATTGTATTTTTAAAGTTGCCCAATATCAACTAAACTTTTACAGGTATAAACAAAGCCTTCATTTGTTTATATACACCGGTGCGATCTTTAAATGTCAAATGTATACATTAAGGTGTATATAGTATATTAATTTGTTTACCTAATTCTTAACATTCAATAGAATTCATTTGAAATATTTCGTTTGTCAATATGTTGATCGAGAGAGACCAAGATATTTCAAATAAATACATGTTTGGTGGCCTTGGGCTGTGTTCTGCTCTTTAGTCGGGTTGTTGTCTCTTTGACGTATTCCCCGTTTCCATTCTCAATTTTATTGTACATAAATCTCAAAATATATTTAACATGAAACCAAACATAAGTGAGTAATATTCGAACATTTTCTCTCTTCAATTGCTAGATGTGATTTATTGTTTGATTAATCCTAAATTTCATTTTTACTACCTATAACAAAATACAAATATTCTATTCTGACTAGTCTAATTCTGTTGATGTTTCTAGATTGTAGTTACTTTTTAACAAATATGTAGAATAATTTGCGGGAAAAAAGTTATATGAGACCATGCATCATGCGTCACATGCTTTTCCCCAGTCACTCTTCGTGGATTTACTGCATTTCGTATTTGTCGACAACCCCCAGTTTCTTTTCTAATAGACTTGCCTTAACAAGTTTAGCTAAACATACCTTACCTTCACAATTTCAGCTAAAAACTAACCCTTCCATACTAAAAAAGTTGAAATGTAATGAAAATTGCTTGCATTTCAGAAAGAGTTATTCCGTTCCGTGTTGAATTTAATAGAAAACAAATAGTTTAAATGTTTAAAATTACCTTGTATGTCAATGTGCTATATATTTAGCAATACATATCAATTAGAATACCACAAATATGTTCCCTTTAAATTAACACGAAAACTATTTCATTCATAATGCTCACATACCAGTTAACAAATAAGCTGAATACGGTTAATTTGTAGTCTTCCATATTACTGTGTTAATCAGGAAGATACATATGCGCTCCGTAAATTATTTTATATCACTTGACCTAATTTCAAAACAGCTTCCAATCTTTCTTGCTTTATATAAGTACTTTTAGATCTAAGCATGAATTTAAGATAATTGGTTTTTTTTCATTGTCACAACCCACGATTGGTCGATAACGAATTCCAGTTCAACTTCATAATATGTGAAACAAATATCTTCTATTAAAATAAAAATTATTATTTTCTGTCAAATGACTTTTTTCGCAATACTGCTGTACACTTAAATGACGAAACGATGCAGTACGTTCTGAAAATACAAAAAAGCAGCACATAACCCTAAACGAATAACCGACTTGTTAATGGAAAAATACGTAAAATTTTATTCTGGTCATATGTCATTACATCGTGCCAAATAAGAAATTTTTTTTTTCGCTGCGTTGAAGACCAATGCAATGGTGGCCTCGGGCTGTTTTCTGCTCTTTGGTTGGTTATTGTTTCTTTGACACATTCCCCGTTTCCATTCTCAATTCTTCATCGGAAATGTATCAGATTGTACAGTTATTTTGTAATAGTTGTTTTTTTAAAGGGTTCATATTATTCAACAAAAAATTTGATTTGCTAGTTCTTAACAATTACTGCTCGTGACAGATCAGAAAACGCATTGTATTATTCCCAGTGGGCAATGAGTAAAATTTTATTTATTTTTACAATTTATTATACTTTTAATGGTCACTCAATGAGAGTGTTAATGATTTGGTTATAATTGACAACCACATAATTTTCAACAAGAGATATGACAATGGTTTTGTGTTATGAATACGTATATTCCCTCAAGCAATAAATTTGATTATTTTCAGGCCCATTTTTGTGATATAAATCTTCACGTGTTTATGTCTTATACATCCTTGGTATTCAATAGTTTTGTTTTGAGCGTTCCGGATGAAGGTTAACCCAGGTTGATTCTTCGCTATGCAATTGGCTTTAAGGAGTAAGATCAAAGACTGATCAACTTGGAGTCATAATAATGTGTCAAGGTAGGTTAACATGTCTTCCTATGGACTAGAACCTTGGAACATATAGCCTTGAAAGGTCAATTATAAATTTGGGTTTACACATATATACATTACATTAATATGTCCGTCTCCTGATATTTGCCACTGGAAGTCAAACATCAATTCATCCATGTTTTTGTTTATTTTCTTAAGTGGTAAAGTTTACTGAAAATCCAAGATAAGAAGACCACCAATGGCGTGCCTTATCGAAAAATTAGAGTCGTCATATCTAATGTCGAATGCAGAGGCGACGGCGCGAAGTGGGAGAGGTCGAGTGGTCTCCACTGTAAAATATTTCAGTCTGTATGCAATTGCGTTTTTGCGTACGGGTTGTTATGCCAACATAACTAATAAATGGTTGCGAAGCCTCTCACGAACTAATTATGATATACGGCTAATTAAGCTACTGTGGTCTTTTCACCACCGTCTTTGCCTCGAGTGTGGTTAATAAAATAATCGAGGTCTTGTCAAATCAAAAATCGACTATTTCATGGCTAACACACAACACTAAAGAATAATGCAAAAACTGACAGGCTTTGATTCAAAAGAATACTTCTCGGTAGAATAATATGTCTCATTAAGAAATATTCATTCTTATTTGTGATCACAGTTGAAACATCCGACAGAACCAATGTTTCTACCGTCGCTGTATTGTCTTTCATGTTAATAGGTCGTCTAACCGCAACAAATAAACTAAGACGTATTTCATTTACACATCAAGGGGACAGAAAACTAACTGACACTTTTGTGAATATTTCACTTTAAGGTACTATAAATCTTTTAATAATATGAAAATAAAATAATTTTTTCCTAAAAGAGAGGCGAAAGATACCAAAGGGACATTCAATCTCATAAGTAGAAAATTAACTGACAATCAACAGTACACAAAATACAACATAGAAAACTAAAGAATGAGCAACACGAATCCCACCATAAACTGGGTGTGGTCTTAGGTGCTCCGGAAGGGTAAGCTCCACATGTGACACCTGTCCTGTTGCTCATGTTAGTACAAACCCGGTAATAAGTCTATTTCGGTAGGTTACATTCGTGGAGAACAGGACGGGATTGTAATTACGACAATTTGAACATATCCTATTCTGTGAAACGGATACTAGTATTCCATAACGACCAACCAACTCGTGACGGCGTCCGTAAAATTTACGAAGGGTTGATTTCAACTTCAACAGTTGGAAATCTTGCTTTAATAGCTTCCTTGTCAGCAGCAACCCTCTATCAAGGAAATCATGATACGAAATACAAGCCCTGGAATAACGTATAAACTGGGAGATATATACTCCATATGCAGGCACTGCTAGAATGTTGCTATATAAAAATGAAAAGTTCACAATTGGGAAGCTTATATCATCTCTTTTGTCGTAAAGATTTACTTTTAAACGACCCTCATTGTCAACTTTTAGATGTAAGTCAAGATATGAGGCAGACTTAACTGTATCTGTTGTGTCTTTTATTTAAAGTTCGTTGTGATAGATGCGTTCAACATAGTCAACAAACGTTGAATTATTTAGTGAGAGGACATGATTTATTAAGCGGAAAGTGAAGTAAAATAGTAATTCTAGCTTCTTTTTATAACATATCATATACGCTCTAAGGCCTACTAACTTTTTTGAAACAACAAATTAATTTACAAGTAGCCTAGTGAGATATAAATTCTTACTGAAAACATCTGCTGGTATTATCTAAAAACAAAAGACGTTTTTTTTTTTTTTTTTGTATACGTGGGTCATTATTTAATTTTCATTGGTTAGCGTTTTACCTTCGACAAGTGTTAGAACTGTAAATTTCAAATAAAGCCACGCCTTACTCATTAACAAATCTAATGCAAGCATATCTTCGCCTGCAGTCATTGAATATTTTATTTCGGAAATAGAACGCTATATATATATATATATAGATAATTTAGATAATTCAGCTAATCTGCAATCAATTCCATCTTCATGCCTAATATATAATGTACTATTTTACAACTTTAGATTCTACTGACGAGGAAAGGTAACACTAGGCCACCGAAAGATGAATTTTTAGTTCAGTCTAGGTGGCCGAGTGGTCTAGAGCGCTGGACACAGTGCAGGCGGTTTTGTCTCGATATCTCAATAGCATGTGTTCGAATCCCAGTGAGGGAAGAACAAAAAATTGCTTATATATATAACATAACGATACAATTACACGATAATTACCAAAGTTATTGGGCAAGCAAAAGTAATAACATTTGTTCTATAACGAATGAAGCAGGTTTATAAAGATCGTTCGAGAGTGGCATGATAATTTCGGATTTGTGTTTTATATTGGATTGAACATAAATATAAGATGTGGTATAATTGCCAATGAGACAACTCTCCACCAGAGTTCAAATGACATAAAAGTTAACAACTATAGGTCACCGCACGACTGCCAACAATGAGCAAAACCTGTACCGCACAGTCAGCTATAAATGACCCCGAAATGACAAATGTAAAAAAATTCAAACAAGAAAATGAACGTCCGATCTATGTGCAAAACAATGAACTAGAAACAAATATGATATATAGCAACAAACGACAACCTCTAAATTACAGGCTCTTGACTTGGGATAGACACATACAGAATGTGGCGGGGATAAACTAGTTTGAAGGCGCCAACCCTCCTCTTAACCTGAGACAGTGGTGTAACAGTACAACATATGAACAAACTATAAAAATCAGTTGGATACAAAGCAGAAATACATATAACAAAAACTCAGACATGACGTGGCAGGATACTTCCCTACAACAAAAAAGACACTAAGTTCAGATCTGAGAATACTCGCAGTTACTGACAGCTAGTTCAAATCCAATAACAACTAATTAAAAAATACCAAAAACATTAACCCCTGCTGCTGAAGACAAATAGTTCGTGCTCCACTAGTAACATTCGTCATCAGTCGTATTCAGTAATGTAACAATGTTACAATGAGGTGAGCAAAAGAAGGCGGGATTGCGGTTGTGTGGTCATCAGTAATAAAAATAAATTATAACGGTCAAATATCTCATGATAACTATAAAAGTAGAATGTTGATCATTTTAAATAAGATTTCGTTTGAAAGACCCAACAATACAACTGTGAGTAGGTACACTTATATATTGAAGATTGAAGGAATATCCAGGTCTTCTTCGTTGGTCGAAATTCGAAAAAAACAAAAAACTGATCTATAGTTGTTCAGAATTTCTTGAGGGCATATCTTTGGTTCTTGGATGAATTGTCAACACTGATTTTGACCCCTTCGCTAGCATATTTCGTAGAAAAAGTGTTGTTTAAAATGTTACGGTCGCCAATTGTAACGTGACCAGCCGGATTATGTATGAGGAATTTAATTAAATTAAATTTCAGACTTGAATTCGTTAATATTGAGATTCTGTAACACACGTGTGTAGTTAAAAGTTTTATTTGCAAAAGGTGTGTTATATGTATTTGAACTGGTTATTACAGACTGATTTTTGAAATATTTAAAGTCTTGATTTATTTTGTTCATTCAGTTATTCTGCCAAGATGTATGTACGCAAAGCACAATATTATTTCACCCTTCACCCATGACTTTCAGCCGATGTACACTCCCCGATATTACAATGTAGGACGGCATAGTTTCTATTTTAGAAACTTGTTGACTTTCATTCTTTTATCTTTTTTATTTGGCTGAAAGCTATAAATCGAAAACACTAGCGATTGCGTATCCTAACAAACAGAAGTCTGTATCTGCTAGATAAAATACATATGACCATTTGGATTAAGATAAACATACTTCTACATACTTTTGAATTATAACATCTCGAAATGTAACGAATATATCCTACGACGTTGCAGTATGTAAATTATAATGTGGACCCTATTCATTTTAATAAGAAATAAGACAAACAAGGATATTAAACTTGGTATGAGTCAAATTCTTCATTTTAACCTAATATTTTTTTTATACTGCAGTTGAAAATTGCTACAATTATGTTATTGAAAATTTTAACACAAAAATAAAACTTATTTTCCATCCCTAAACTAACGCAAGATAGTGAAGAAAAGTGACGTGACCTGAAATCAACATTAAACGAAATATCTTTTGTTACTTTTTTTGATAAAGAAAACATGAAGTGTACTAGCTGCAGTATAAATGCGCTTAAACATGTACAACCGAGTAATCTTCATTCCGTTTTTTTTTTTCTACTTGTGCTGATGTACATAAAGCTACTCGAACATACAAACAGCATTCAGTCTTGAAAGACTTAAATTCGGAAAATATGTCTTTTTTTAATAAGGCACAAATAATAAATGTATAGTTGCTTAACGAAAATACATAAGCACCACATCATTTAGTTGTCAGTAAAAAAAGCAGGCTGGTTCAGTAACAAAATGTTATCAACTATGGCATATCTTATTCATTCATTCGTAGAAGGTATATTGTCAATATGCTTGCATTTAGTTATGCTCATTTACAAGATGTATCTTGTAAAAAAGTTAATCGAGATATAGAAAACAAACCTCTGTTACATGCGTGTTTTGATCAACAGTTGTTCAATGATTACCCGTTTACAATATTATGTAATGTATAAATGCATCAATTAGAAATTCTAAATTCATATCTTTAAGAAATAGAGAGATAAAATTGAGAATGGAAACGGGGATGGTGTCAAAGAGACAACAATCTGATCAAAGAGCAGAAATCAGCCAAAGGAGTCTGAGTCCAAACTCAGAATATAGGTAACAGAAGAAACTAAGCAAAATGACAATTATTAACATGAATTAACAAAGGACTACTAGTAGTTACTGACATGCCAGCTCCAGACCTCAACTAAACTGATTGAAAGATTACGTCTTCATCATATGAAAATCAAGCACAATCCCTCTCGTTAGGAGTTTAGTATCATACCATCAAATAATATACAAAAATACCAAGGGGGCAATCAAAAGTATAAGTTAAAAACCGACAACATCATAGCAAAAATACACAACCAATATACTAACAACAATAACAAAACACTACATAGAACAGAAAAGGTTTAATAAACGAACTCTACCAATAATGGGGGTAATATAAGGTACTCTGGAAATGTACCCAGTTTCTGCTCTGATTTTGGCAGTTCACTTTATTATCTTATAATAAATTTTACTACATTGCTAGACGCACTAGCTCTGTCACGCTGTTATTCCTTCACTGTGCTCCTTTCAATTATCTCCATGTTTAACTTCCAATTCTACTCTTAACACTTTTTCAGAGAATTTCAAAGGTTCCTCCAAACAACATTAAAAATACAACTTTCTATGAATTTATTTGAAAGATAACAAAGATAAATGCAAATATATATATATCAAGATCGTTAATAAGCAAAAACATATATGCTTGTCAAACACTAAATATAATATTTGCCCTTGATGTGTTTTATGTTTGGTTGTTCTTAACATTATATTAGAATATAGCAAAGTGCTCTCGACCAATTGGATTTGTAGGATTTGATGTTTCTTAGTTGCGAAGAATAAATGCAAATCATGTTCTAAGTACGGAATTATCCTATTCTTTTGGTATATTTACAGTTCAAAACATAGAGTTTCTATGAATAACAACTGCCCTGGAGCACATTTATCAGCTTGACATGATTTTTCATGGAAACGAAATAAGTTGAATTTTGAAGCAAACAAAAAATCTTAAAAAGTTGAAGTTTTCTGGTGCAGTAAGTTTGTACCGTTAATGTTATTATGAGAATATTAAAAACTTCAAATTTCTTAAAAAAAAAAAACATTGTCAAGGCCATGCAAGAAAAAAAACAAAGTTTTAAGAATAAAAATATCCTGAATATTTTATTAATGCGAATAATTGCGACCGGTTGATTATCGCAATAATAAGAATTTGCATTCTGAAAACTGATACTTATATCTGAATGCAGATTATCCTGACATCGCAAAAATCAAATTCGCATTTTTGTCCATTCCTCAAAAAACTCAATTATAAATGCACGCATAATTTCTGAATCTATAGTAGTAATTTCCAATATTCCGACAAAATAAAAAAAAGTTTTTAATATATTTTAAACTTTTGAAGGCATTTTATTTTAACATTTTCTTGGATAAATGAAGTAGTATTTGATGTATACAGCTGGACTAAAATATTGGCTGTGAATTAAAATTTAGTTGTAACTCAAATTTCTATTTCATTGATTTGAACTATAAATAAAAATAAAGATAATTCCTCATTAATATGATTTACATTCATACTCACAATCAATTTTTACCATTGCATCGTACTGTTGTGTCATATAATGTCATAAACACAATTTATAATAATTTTCAAAGTTATAAGAAAGTCCTTGCATCACTAAAACAATTCCATATATGAAATGCCTAAAAAGAAGTCATGCATTGATTACATTTGCATTGCACTGACAATGAAACTTATTCTTGAATACAAACAATAAAGAGTTCATTTTAGACTTAAGCCCTTTTCTATATTCTAGGTTTGTAAGAGAACGATAATCCATTTCTTCATGAACGCTCGTACTTAATCATGAAGAAAGGGATTATCATTCTCTTACATATTCTTAAAAAGTTTCATATCTTTTTGTGTGCGTGTCATTCTTCATCGATTCATTGCATTTCGTGGTAATTGACAATATTACAGTTATTTTCGACTATACTTTCTCGACAAAGTGTCAGTTAATAACCAATCCCTTTACCGTAATAATTGGCGACCTAAATGTTGATAACGGTTAAAAAAATTAAAATAACAATTTGTTGCATCCAAAGCGCTTTTCTATATAAAGCTTCAACAGGAACGCGATTACCTACAAATTTGAAAGCCAAATACGTATAAGTATCTGAATACGTGAAGAGCTATATGATCAAAAGGAAGTGATCCAAAATCATATAAGTTCGACTTTGCCTGAGGGAGTTTTTCAATAAATATAGAAAAGTATGTTAAAAGTACAAATACAACTTGTGTACATATACAATTCATTCGGGATTTATATAATTCCTTAAAAATCTGCATCAATTGCAACATCACCTTGGTTGGTTTATTCCTCTTTGAAGATCTCTCCATTAATATAAACATTGTGCAAATTACATTAGTTAGAAAAAAAAATGTCAGCACGAGCTATGTAGATCGTCTGTTTACCTTCAGTTTTTACCAATTAATTTAGAAGACTACATATATGTCATCATTTATAATGTGCACATGCGAATTGATAAATAAATAACAAAATAAATAAATAAATAAATAATTAAATAGAAATGACACAAACCAACTAAACATCAGTCAAGTAAAATTCATAACATTCTAGTCTGTATTTACAAAACTGTTTCTCGAAATTCAGTTGTCACTTGTATTGATTTCAATAATATTGTATAAAAAGTTCAAGATTTAAGAAAATGTATCGCAACAATATATGTATACATTATAGGTCACTGGACCTTTATGTCACATTGCTGCATGAAGATGTATTTTAAGCTTAAATTTTCAATTTTGATAGATCTTAGCATATTCAAGCTTTTGTCAAAGAAAAAGATTAGGATATGTCAACCAAATCTACAATTTGTTAGATTGAACATGTTCTTTTTCAAATTCGGACTTCAAGAAAATTGTCTTCGACTTTTTACTTCTGGTAATCTCTTCTATTTTATGTTCATGATACGTGTATAATAACTTTTATATTCTTTGATATTCTGCAACCTATCTATTTTTTCTATGTTCCATAGAGAGTTAGATAACCCCTTTCAAAGGGGAACTTTTGTTTTTTAGGGGGGACAAAGGGGAACCAAACATGTTTATGAAAATAACAACGTAGTGAATCTCGGTCTTGAATCTCTTAAAATTAAAGGTTTATATAAACACGATGTAACCCAACGAGCTTTACAATCTTCAGCAATTTAAAACAATAGCATTGCATCTTTGTTCCATATTTCATATATTTGTTTTCTTCTTCCACTGTGAATTTAGGAATACTTCAGATTTATAAAAATCAACATGTATATCAGACTTTACTGAATTATTCCGTTATTATAGTCAACTGTCATGCTTTAAGTATCTGTTGTAGCTTTATGTTTTGTGTTTGCATTTGGAGTACGATTAAATGTTTAATAAAAAGATAGCAGTACAAATATTATCATCTACACGAAAACAATCGTGCATTTTATATTGATATATTCATTTTAGAATCCTCTTTTGTACAAAACAACGTTAAGATGATAAAATAAACATTTATGTTATTCCAACATTCACACTTCATTGCACATAGTAATTCTTTCATACCAAAAACAATTGTTGCACAATAAATCAAATCATTGCTTCACATAAACCAAATAAAGATACACAGTTTTGATATTAGACATTGGGACATGCAATGAATATAGGCTATATGCTGACCTCAAAATTGAATAACTTATAATTGCAATATATAGACTTAAATGCTATTCTTCCACTTCACACACCTTCATTTTTGTCATTCCAATAAAAACTGCCTCATTTAAAGATAAAGAATTAGCACTTGCTATGGGTACAAAGCAATCTTAATGAAATCAAATCAATCAAAAATGGATGAATACAGTTATCTATTATCTATTATCTATTATCTTAAGTTGTTTTGGTGGTAGAAATTCAAACCATTTCCGTTGTTTCTGATCCATTACCCTCGCTAAAAAAAATAAGGCATTTAGAGTATGTAACTATTTTTTCTATAAAAATTCATAAAAAAATATTTCTGTGAAACTTCAGTGTTATGCTAAGCATATTCCTCAATGCTCCAGTTTAGAACAGAGTCGCCTAGACTTTCGAAATAGCTTTTACATAATTCACACTTTACAGTTAGGTAAATAAAAGTATCGGACGTTTAATACATTTTCAAAGGGGGATGAAACATGGTTTTGTTTCAAAGTTTATCTGTTCCTGTAGAAATTTTATAACAAACCGTATATATAACATCATATTTTTATGGCGATGATCTTAGAGCTTGCAAATTAAGATCCGTTAAATGTAAACTTACTTTTCTTTAAAATAAATCTTTCATTCAAGGTTATCAAATTACAGTTAGGTCTTTGAATATCGGCACTAACATTGGTGTTATGTTGATAGTTTTATCCATATTTAAACATGTGTATTTTATATCCAGTTATTAGTCCTGCATCACGTCATTAATTATATTTCGTCATTGCACAAGGTCTTGATAGGTCTGAACTTTGTTTTTATATTATCATCTTTTTTTGTTACTTTTCTTTGTGCTAGTAGGAATCAGGTAACCCTTTTCCTACTGACTGTTGTAGTCTGTTCTAATGTTCTAACTATTACACCATTGTCACAGGTTATCAAAAGAGGGCGTCTCACTCACGTTTTATACTGCCATGTACCTGTCTATACGTATAGGCTTATTTTCCAGTTCTTGTCGTTAATTGCTTTCTAATAAAATTGCGCATCAGGGGCAGACAAATTAGTACCGTTAGTGTTATTACTAAAACTATGTCGATACCTCTACAGATGGACTGTTTGTCAGCAATTTTATGACCAGCCCAGTAGCCAGTGATTATGTACAGGCATTAAAGTACGGATGTGATATTGAAATTTACTGTCACGAAATTTTTGCTTAATTTTGTCAATTAAGAATGTATCTCGTTACCGCAACGCTCTGATTCCTTGTTCGCCTTGGGCTATACTTTTAGTTTTTGTTGGTTTAATCAACTTTAAAGAGTTCGATTTTCAAACATATTTGCTTAGAACATCACTGAGGACACATAATTGTCGAAATTTCCATCTGGTGTAGTAAACCTAGTATCGTTAATGTTATTATTTATTTGTATTGTTCATTTTCCTTCAATACCTAAAGGTTTGATGTTTCCTTAAATGTGATTGATTGATGTTGTTCATTCAGATGCTGATAGAATATCTTATATATTCTACCGCGATAAAGATTTTCTTGGGTTTTTTGTATCAAGCATATCTAGTTCCTCAATGTATTGAAAACCAAATTGTCTCGATTAGTTCAGATATTTCAATAAACCATCTTTGTTCTTTTTCGTGCAATGTAGTTTGGATAAGAAAATGAGAATGTTCGGCCGCTGACAATTGATTTAATCTCTAATTGCATACCCTCTTCCTTTGGGCAACACAACACGAATAAATTTGTTATTGCATTGCAAGGTTCAAAAAGAGGATATGACTTTGGGTGAAATTGATTTA
Organism: Mytilus californianus; assembly: GCF_021869535.1. Taxonomy (NCBI): domain Eukaryota; kingdom Metazoa; phylum Mollusca; class Bivalvia; order Mytilida; family Mytilidae; genus Mytilus; species Mytilus californianus. The sequence goes on along the minus strand of NW_026262679.1, from coordinate 47,623,952 downwards.
TGGTCAAATTTATCCTGTAATTTCATGCAATTGCAAATTACTCAAATTTGAAAAATTAAATGTATCCTCGTCTCATGGATTTTCATGCTTTTAAGAATTCATTTTGGCGTCACAATTTCCATTGCAAATGCATGCATAGTACGAATTCATATGACAATCAAAAACATATGATCTGGTTTATGTAATGAACATGTCACGTCAATACTGACTGTATGACCCAGGTATATTTGAGAACTAAAAAAAAAGCCTAAACACTTGCCTAAACAGTTATTCATTCAGCACGTGATTTTTTTTACTTTTAAACATTTGCTGACAATTTAAAGGAGTAGGCCCGGTAAGACCCCTTTTTGGCCCAAAATATAGCATTTTTACAAAATTTGAAAGTATAACACTTTTGATAAGTAAATGAGGGCTGTTTTTTTATAATACAATGTACATGCATCAGGTAATAGCATCATTTATTCATGCAAAAATACTGAAATCTGAAATTTTAGCATTTGTGCTAATTTTAATACCGTTTTTGTCTAAAATGGAAGTGGCCGCACTTGATACTAGGATGACTGCTTCATACCTTGATCTTTTACTCAATATTGACACAGATGGACGACTTCACACTAAAATCTATGACAAACGGAACGATTTCAACTTCCCAATTATCAATTTCCCATTTCTCAGCAGTAACATACACTCTGACCCATCGTATGGTGTTTACATATCTCAGTTGATACGTTATGCTCGTGCATGTTCACACTATACGGACTTCATATACAGGAGTGTGCTCCTAACGCAGAAACTGCTCCAACAGAGTTATGAGGAGGAAAGATTAAAAATGACACTCCGTAAATTTTATAGACACCATCACGAATTGGTTGATCTATACGATGTGTCTGTGTCTAAACTAACTAACGACATTTTTTATCACGTCTTAGATTGTGGTTTACCATCTACGTCGTCTGGTCTTCTAAGTACCGAACGTGACCTATACCCGAATATGACTGTTTTGTTGAGTGTAAATTCGCATTGCTATTAGACGTGTCTCGGTATATGTACATCCAACATTCATGTATTTAATTATGATGTTCCATTTGTAATTATGGTTGGATGTTGTTTTATGTCTTATCGTTTGTGGTTTTAATTATATTTTTATTTTTCTTTATGTATGTAAAAGTAAAGATATTAATCACCTAGTTCATTTATAAGATTTTATGTTAAAAGCAACTATATGCACAGGATTCATTTGTTTTTTTTCACAGTTTGATTTAGAAAAAAATCATAGTTATAAAATACAAATAATTTCACCATTACTGACACAATTCTATATTAATATTCTTGTAATGGTTAGAAAATACATCAAATAACACCATTACAAACTTAATCCCAATTACATATTGTATTTTTAGAAATTTACCTGTGACGTCACTTTTTGTGGCGTTGATACATTCGTGTGACCCAAAGTTCATTATTCTATTGTGCTTTATGTGTGTTCTGTCGTAAATTAATTGTAGGTGTTCCGGCGTTGTTATTCTGTGGTTTACATGTTGAAATGGACTATTATATTATTTATTCATGTATTTTTCTGTCCTGAATGTCCTTGCATTTATTTGTACTTTATTCCTATCACGTAATGTTGTCATTTTAGCGGTATTTTTAACATTGCTATATAGGCGGGAGGTTTGGCTAGCCATAAAACCAGGTTCAACCCACCATTTTTTCTTAAAATGTCCTGTACCAAGTCAGGAATATGGAAATTGTTATCACATAGTCCGTTTTTATTTATGTTGGCGTTTGTTTTGTAGCAGTTCAGTGTTTCTGTTGTTCCGTTTTGTTTCCTCTTATAGTTGATGTGTTTCCCTCAGTTTTTGTTTGTGACCCGGACTTGTTTCAGTTAAATCGATTTATGACTATTGAACAGCGGTATACTACTATTGCCTTTATTTAGACACAAACCATCTGAAAAGTGACGTTTTACGGCATATTTGATAGATTTTTCATAATTAAACTTGAATTTGAGCGTCATAAATGACCTGATCAGGCCGAAAAAAAAATCTGTGTTTCCGGTATCCCGACCAAACCTGTTTTTTTAGCCCCGACCCTAATTTTTTTATTGGATCTTCAAAAAAAAAAAAAAAAAAAAATTGGTATCAACCGACCCTGTTTTTGACACAGGCTTCTGTTAATCGACATAATTATTTATCTAACTGCACAGAAAGCCAGTAAAACATTTTATTTATGTCAAAAGGTATTCCAAATAGGTTAAAATCCAAGAAATTTGCACAGCAGGTGCTTCAAAACATTGCAAATGGCCGCACTTCCGGTATTTGAAACTAATTACGGACACGGACTTGGAAAAACCATGATAATTTTCCGGATTTCGTTTACAATGTCAAAAAAAAATAAAATAAAAAAATAAAAAAATCCGACCTACCGACCCTATTTAACAAAATGATGTTACCGGAAACACAGATTTTTTTTTTTAGGCCTCAGTTAAAATCTTTTATATAAACTAACTGAATCGACTGAAGTAGACACTTTAGTGTTTAAAAAATGTCAAAAATCTTTCATCAGATGTACTTCGAATTTTAGGCCAAACTGTTTAATGTTCAGGTAGTCAATATGTGACTGAAAGTGGTCTGTTTTTGTGAACAATCTGACAAACTCTGCTGAAGTCTCACAAAAGACGTCCGAATCGAATTGTACTATCAACAAAACAAAACCTGTATTATGAAGTTTTAGAATATCATGGCCAAACGAGATTTATACAATATTTTATGTTCGGTGAATATTAAGGACAAAAAACCTAACAAATTCAATGTACCTTTATCTTTATGAATTTCAATACACATCTCAGTTGAAAGTAAACGTGACAAAAGTGTCCTTGTTTTATAAAAAAAAACTTACCTACTCTTCTTTTCAATTCTTCTTATGAATATAATTGCCATTAAAACAATAAATACAGCGACCACTGATGCTGTTATACCTGGAATATGTCTATTTTCGACTTCTTTCTCTTCTGGTAAAGAACAAAACGCAATATAGAAAACAAATTGTTAGTGTATCTATTCAAATTTATTTCGATTTGTGCTTTCGAATTTATTATGTCAATATATATATATAAGTCTAAATATTGTACAGCGGTGATAAAATACGAATAAAAGGAAATAATGTAGAATATACGATTTTATTTGCTTGTTTGTTTTTATCTGTAGTCTCTTATATTCAGGGTTCTTTTTAACCATTTAAATCAACCGGACCATGATCCTTCTTCATCTATGAAAGTACGCATCATGGAGAAAATGTATCACCACACCAATAGTCCTATACTAAGTACTCCTTTCCGAAAAGATAGAGAAAATTTCTGGATAAGAGAACTAGGTACTGCAATGCCATATGGTTGCAATGATAACTTCAAAGGAGTAGAAAATTTGTCAAGTCAAGCCTGTAGTGATGTTAATGTAATGAGCTTATTTAATACTACTTTAAGACACCAACGTAGTCATAGGCAAAATCATTACCATCGGCCTAATGTAAAAAAAAGTCTTCCAAATCTAAATCGCCCTCTGGGAGCTTTGATGACCTTCTTTCACATCTTCATCATCCGCTATTACATTAAAAGTATCCTTTTTTCACTACCTGTTAATTTTCGAAAATGTTTGAGAGATTATGCACTTGACAAAGGACACATGAAGGATGCATAAATACATTTTCTCCAATATACAGACTGGTCAGTATAATTTGTCATGTAGCTCTTTTCCGTCTTTTTAAACCAGTAAGATTGGAACCTTTACATGAGGAAAAAAGGAAATTCCTTCCTCTTTAGTTTACCAATAAAGGAATTGATGCAATCAACATCAGCAACATTCTACATTACTAGGAGGTAACATTTAAAATTACACTTTATTTTCAAAATCAGTCTCTTCCCATTGTATCCTACAGTTACACCAAAACCATTGCACCTAAATTATTCAACTATAAGCAAGCATTGCAGGACCTTGATTTAGAACAATACCTAAAAAAAACCTCTGACATGTCACTGTTCCCTACTCGCATTATATTTACAGCCCATCTGGCCATGTTGTTACTGGGGATCTAAACATAATTAAACATGAACATCTCCGAAAGGTGATATCTCATGGTCCTAAGTTTAGAGAACCCCAACACATCAATTTGAGCCATAACTTCAAAATAATTATTGATTCCTTTGAGGACTACGCTAGAGTTTGAGCTAAACGAGAAGAAGTTGGACTGGATACTTTGTCAGAATGGGTCAAAACAATCAGGTCTCAGATAAAACGTCGCATTCATAAGTTGAAAAACTGTGTGAATGATCTACCAAAGTCCGTTTTTAGAGACTAAGAGGCCGTGAAATGTCTATCATCTCTTCACGATAAGTATGTTGTTGTTCCTACAGACAAAGCTTCAAATAATATTGTCTAAATATGTAAATTGTACTACTACGAGTGTCTTGTAAAAGAATTAGGTATAAATGAGCACTCAGGTAATCCCACATACAAAAACATATCATTTGACTGAGATTTTGGCAAATCATAAGTCCTTCATGGCTTCAATGAACATTACATTGAACAGCAAATCGGAGGACTTACCTTGTTTGTATTGGATACCTAAGCTTCACAAAATTCCGTACAAACAACGGCACATTGCCGGTTCATCTGCATGTTCGACGAGGAATTGTCCATTAGATTGACAAAAATTCTGTCCGCAGTGTAAGAGGGACTTCAGAAATACTGTGAAACTGTTTACTCGCGTAGTGGTATTAACCATATGTGGATTCTAAAAAAAAACTCTAAAGAACTTCTGGATAATTTCAAATCTCGATCTTTTTATGTAACAAAACTTTTGATTTTTCAACCCTGTATACCACCATTCCCCATGTAATATTGAAAAATCGTCTAAAAAAATAATCCACAATGATTTTCAATATAAAAATGGTAGCATACGCTATAAATTTATTACTTTGGGATACCATACGGCATATTTTTTTTATAATAGTGAACAAAAAGGTAAAACATGCTACACAGAGGCACAAGTGATCAGTATGCTGGAGTTTCCTATTGACAACATATTTGTTGAATTTGGAGGTAGACTTTTTCAACAAATTGTCGGCATTTCTATGGGAACGAACTGTGCGCCTCTCCTTGCCGACCTCTTCTTATTTTCATATGAGTCGTGGTTCCTTCAGACACTTGTCAAAAACAAGAAGATAAAGGAAGCTAGATCATTTAATTTCAAATTCAGATATACTGATGATGTTCTTTCCATTAACAATCCAAACTTTTTTTATTGGGTTCCATTAATATATCCTCCAGAACTGGAAATTAAAGAAACAACAGACACGGCTTCCTCTGCCTCATTTTTATACTTATACCTCGAATTCGACATGAACGGTCATCTCAGTACCAGAATCTATGACACACGAGACAATTTTAATTTTGAAATTATCAATCCCACCCCCCCCCCCCCCCCCCCTTAGTAGCAATAATTATACCAACTTCACCTGCATATGGGATATACATTTCCCCAACTCATTCGGTATTCAAGAGCTTGCAGCTGCTACTCAGACTTATTAAAACGTCACCAGTGTCTGAGCAGAAAGTTGATGAACCAGGGGTATGTCAAAGAACGTCTCGTCCTTTTTCTAAAAAGTTCATCAGAAGATACCAAGACCTTGTTGATAAATATTCCGTATCAACTTCACAAATAATACATGATGATCTTGAAGTATAGGTTCTAGGTACTGAAGTTGTTTATCATCTTTATAACGTGTTATAGTATTCATTTATTTGTCTTTGTAAACTATTACTTTTACTGTTTAGTCTATTTTTGGTAATTAGATATAGGAAGATGTGGTATGAGTGCCAATGAGACAACTCTCCATCCAAGTTACAATTTATAAAAGTAAACCATTATAGGTCAAGGTACGGCCTTCAACACGGAGCATTGGCTCACACCGAACAGCAAGCTATTAAGGGCCCCAAAAAAATTACTAGTGTAAAACCATTCAAACGGAAAAACCAACGGTCTAATCTATATAAAAACGAGAAACGAGAAACACGTATGAACTACATAAACAGACGACAACTACTGTAATCAGATTCCTGACTTAGGACAGGTGCAAACATTTGCAGCGGGATTAAACGTTTTAATGGTACCAAACCTTCTCCCTTTTCTGAAACAATAGTATAACATCACAACATAGAAAAACACACTATAAAATATCAATTGGAAGGTTTAACTCAATCAAAAAACGCAAATTAACACACAATTAACGAATAAATTTGACCTGTGACACCTGAATGCAAATACACAGTTAATAAAAAAATTACAAGGGATAAATAATTAAAGTCAAAAGTAACTAAACAGGTTTAAACAAAGTAATATCCATTTGACGTGGCTCGGTACTTATACATCCCGTCATTGTGTTATTGTGCTATGTTAAATTTTTGTATTCTTGTCTTTCGTTTTTGCCAATGTGCTGTGTATTTATGCCTTTTTGTTTTTCTTTGTTGACATATTTGTGTGTTTTTATAGTGATTAAGATTATAACACAATGTTGACTGCTGTACCCCTATGTTTGACATTTTTACCTATTATGTCTGTTTGCTTTGTTCACACATCGTTGTCAATATAATGGAATATTCAGCGACTGTCATACAAGTGAGAGGTTTAGCTAGCTATAAAACCAGGTTTATCCACCATTTTCTACATTATAAATTGCCTGTACCAAGTCGGGAATATGACAGTTGTTATCCATTCGTTTGATGTGTTTGAGCTTTTGATTTTGCCATTTGATTAGGGACTTTCCGTTTTGAATTTTCCTCGGAGTTCGGTATTTTTGTTATTTTACTTTTTTATACATACTTTTATATATATATAATTCGTCTAAATAACAGCCCAACAATGTTAGATCTGTAAATTTGCGGAAGCAATTTTTTTGTTCTTCCCTGGCCGGGATTCAAACTCATGGTACTGGGATATCGTGGCACCAAATCGCCTTGCACTATGCCCGACGCGCTAGACCACTCGATCATATATATTTCTAAATAAAGTTCAAAATGATCTTAAAAGTCCTTTAATTCACTACATTTTTCTCCAATCGGTTTCACATCTTCATGATAATCATGAATGAATGTAATTAATGAAGTCAATGGTAACGTAACGTCACTATTATGAGTCCGTTACAATGCACAAAAGGGACGTAACCCTTACATAAGTTGCGTCTTATCTATTTAAGCTTGGTTTGTACTTTTTAAGAGCATTTTGAACTTTAATTTTTTTTAATTTCTACAAGTGTGCGCGCAGAATTTTAATTTTAAAATATATATATTTATTTATAGAAGTCTGTAAAAAGTATCAACCAGCAAATTTAATATGTACCAGATCGTCTAGAATAGACGATACTGCAAAGATAAGGAAAATTATATAAGTCCAAAGATTTGCACAACGTTACTAACATAAGATGGTAATATACGAAGATGATGTTATAAGATTGTGTTGACAAATATTTCGGCTAAACAAATAGCCTTCGTCATTGTCAATAATTATATATATATTTATATACAGCGAGAGATTCATTTATATCTATTTATTCTCAAATACTTATATGATTAACAGTCACAAGTGAAAATAAGTCTTATCGGTACTTTCAAATTCTTTTAACGTTATATTCGGGTCTATCATTTCACAGCGGTTTCCAATATACTGTGTGTAACATCTGAAACAAGAAATGGATCTTATATATGATCAATGATCATTCAGTATAGAATATATACTTGTTGATAAACTTCCCATATATTGGTAAAATCCGAAACTGATATATACTGTACATGTACTTTTTTTCGTTTGTATTCAATTTCGCGGTAGTTTCAAAAACATATAACATTAATAGCGGACTTAAAATTTTAAAATGTTCATTAATAATGTCTTTATTTGTTTCATAATATGAAACAATATAAACAAAATAAACAAAGATTATTTAATCATCATATCGGTCATCTGTTCGATGGAGGTAATTATCCGATTTAGTTGTTAGTTACACTATTTTGGACTTACTTCTTCGTATATTTAATATTTTTGTAAATCAAAAAAGTGAGGAATTTGATAAAAGTGTAATTAGAAGACTAGTGTACGGGTAGTATTTGACTCTAGATGCATTTAACTATTCACCATACGAGCTCAGATATCGCGCGTTCATGTAGTCTTCTAGATTTCCTATTCACAAGAGTTTTCATGAAATCTCTTATTTTCCCTCTTTCGTTTTTCTTACAATTCCATTATTTGATTGGTAGTTGTTCAGGTTTATTGAAAAATATACTTTATGGGCCAGCTGAAGGACGCCTCCGGGTGCGGGAGTTTCTCGCTGCATTGAAGACCCATTGGTGGCCTTCGGCTGTTGTCTGCTCTATGGTCGGGTTGTTGTCTCTTTGACACATTCCCCATTTCCATTTTCAATTTTATTATTTAGATACTCACCCACATTGCGCTATTCTGTCTCCTATATAAACAATTAAACAAGATCCTCCATTCAAACATGCTAATGTTTTTGTTTCGTTATCTGTACAGCCAAGTGTATGATTTTGGGGAATCGTTTGGTTATAAACTATTTGGGCATGGTTGAACTGGTGGAACTTCCGATAACACCAACTTTGAAAAAATAAAAGATATGTTAAAAACATGTGATATTTTTATATGTTCAGCATTTCCAAATGCATAACCCCTGTATGCTGAATGACATGATATTTTCAGAGTATTCAAAGAAAAAATCGTACTTGAGACTGTTTCGCTCTAGTAACAAATGCCATGCAGAGAATTCGAGATTTTGGTGAGGCAAAGGCATTTTTTACCATTTATCACTTTTTTCACATTTTACAAATTGCACATTGAAAACATTTTTTAAAGTAGTAAACATACCTATTCTCTTTCAACTGAAGCTTATGAAAGGACAATGTTTAGATGTATATGAGCTCATGAGCATTTTTTATCGGTAAATACTATTTTGTAATCCCCATTTTACGATAAATGTGGAATGAACCTAAGAGTAAAAGTATTGTCAGATCCGACAAATTAAAGCATACTTGAAAACTTGTAATTCCAACAAGGTTTTACACAGAAATCCATTTTTTAAAACAAAGCCAGTATTTACAAAAAGGACGATTAATACGAGATATAGTACGGTTTCGGTCATGGTTATTTATATTTTGTTATACACATTTGAAAAATTAATATTTAAATTTGTTTCAAACAGGTTGTAGTAACGATATGTTATGCACATTAGGAAATCAGAATTGCAGGTTTAAAGCTGACCTGCAAATTATTTTTTTGAATTTTCACACCGTCAATACAGCAGCAAGAAAAACTAAAGCAAAAGCAAGCAATTCATGATAAAATCAATTATTTACAACATTAAAAATACTTCAACTCTCAATTTTCAAATATGTGTCCCCTTTTCTTGAAGTGCTTTGTTCTGCTTCATAAACAGTTGTAATGCAGAAAAATTTTATATGATATTTCAATTTGATAATTTGCCATCTGGAAATTACCAGACTAATACCATTGGAATTGCATGACATCATTGTTCAAATGTTGTTTGTATGTATTGTCATACAAGTGGGAGGTTTAGCTAGCTATAAAACTTGCCTGCACCAAGTCAAGAATATGGCAGTTTTTTTTCCTTGTTCCCTTGATAGATAGCGTTTAATATTGTCAGTTTTATGGACTTTCCCTTTTTTGAAATTTCGTTGGAGTACTGAATTTTTGTTATACTTTTTTTTTATTGATGCTGCATTGGAAATAGCGATCAACAGATTATCGATGGTCTTTCAGACAAGAGAAGGTTCGCGGCGATTCTTATTTCGGAGCTATCGCCCGTAGATGATATTCTAACCGGGAAACCCTCTCTGGTTTTCTGAACCATAGAGATAATATATAACTATCGCCAAAACTGTGAATTTAATGAAATAGATACTTGAGTTTAATAGCAGTTTTCTGTTTTAACTTTTGCATGTAATTCGTATAAGTATATATACTTTTTGTGTCTTGGAAGATCCTTTTATCGTAAAATTATTGCGATATAAAAAAAAACTCTTACTAAGAATATAGATATATATCGCTAATCAAATTAGTAATGGAAAATTACCTCTATATACAAATAGCAGACTATAAAACAGACATGATAGGCTCAATATTTGCATGTTTGTTACTCTGAAAATAAAACAAATATTTTTTTCTGAATTTCTTACATCAATTATTTTCATCTTAAATATGTCTTCGTAAAGTAAAGTAGACTATTAAAATATAAGGAAGGCTCAATTACTGTATGCTTAATAGCCTGAAAATAATACAAATATTTTTTTTTTTAATTCTTAAATCAATTATTTTCTTTTAAAACATGTCTTCGTAAAGTAAAAAAGACTATCAAAATATGATACCAACGTCTGAAAATCATTTAAAAGATCAAAATGGTATGATAGCCTAAAGAAATGAAGAATATTTGAGCTTGTTTATTCTTTTTTTATGAATGTACGTTATTGTTTGGTTGTTTAGATTACACGCAAGTGTCATGTACCAATTTCTCATTATACCTAGACATTTATAAATATAAGTCTTGATGCTCCTGTGGTAATTTCAATCATTTAGTTAATATTGAAAAAGGACAACTGAGAGACGAAAGAAACCACAAGGACATTCAACCCCATAAGTTAAAAATAAACTAACAACGGTATGGCAAAAAACGATGGCAGAACAGCCAGGGAAAAGTCATGCATTATCTTTGCATTATATGTGGAATTGGTAAATTGGTGAAAAAAAACCAATAACAATCTTTTAGCATGTATGACAATGAGACTTTTTTCATGCTTTCTTGTAATTTTACGATTTCATGAGACCTCCTCACACAATAGCATGCAAGGTTCTTTAATCAAAAACCAAATAAATTGCCAGTATAATTTGGAAAATGATGTTATATCGTTCATAATGCAATAAACACTTTCATTTTATCTACCTTGATTAATGTCATTCAAATATTGAAATGCAATTTAGAAATATATCTACATTCGTTTAACCAATGAAAGCTTCAATTATTTCTTGACATTTCGGAAAAATAGAGCAATATTCCTCTACATTTTTTTATGCGAAGTCTTATTACATAAATTTCTGTCGGACGATCAGTTGAAAAATATTTTGAACTCTGAGTCAAGGAAATGAATAAGGACATTTTAAACCAAAACTAAAATGTTACAGGAAGTTAAACTTTGTATTTCCTTTTCAACACCAAATACTAGTAATTCCTGTTGGTTCAATAAGATATGCAGAAATAACATTGTCTCTAGGTAAAATGCGGAATAACATTTAATCTTTTGTAAATATAAAAAAATAGATTTAAGACCCTTGATTTTTTAAATGAAACCAACATTAAATAAATATTGTGTGTGCATAGAGCTTTTCTGGTTCCACCATCATCGGGAAAGCTTAAACCATAACATTTAAAATCTGGGCATAAAGTCGGGAAACTTTAGGAGCTATTTGTATAAAATGACTTAAAAAGAATAGTCAAACTCCAATTCATTCACCTGTTCTAAATTTCAACTGGTAAAACCATTTTCATATTTTAACCATGTAAGTTAATAACACAGTAGGAGTCATTAATGAGAAATTTACTGTTTATAGCTTTCCAATTAGTGAGAAATTAAACGTTCTGTACAATGTTCTTGTACGTAGATCAGAATATGCTTACCCTAATGAAGTACATGATTTCATCGTTGTTTTTGATTGGGTTTCGTTTCTTTTTTCATCATTTTATTTGTTTTTCTTCAAGTCAATACGATCATGAGTTCTTATTCTCCATTTGTTATCTTCCTCCTCTTTTTTATACCCTGTGGTTGAATCAAGGATGTCCTAAATATGCAGGTCTTGAATATGCAATGGAAACCAAAATGTATCATAATTCTTAAGTCATATAATAAAAACTCACCAAAGATACAAAGCTCTTAATAAAACCGACAAAAAGGGACAGAAGATACCAAGAGAGCATACAAAACTCAGAAGTCGAAGAAACCCTGACAACACAATGACAAAAAGAAAAACGACGAGCACACGAACAAGTCGATAGAACACAACATTGAAAACTCGAACTCCATTTTAATCAATGTAGCATTTACTGCTCCACATGCGGCATCCGTTGTGTTGCTTATGAAACTACAAATCCGTTGATAAGTCTTATCTATATTATGTCACAATCGAGGGGAAAAGGACGGGATTGGGGTTTCGACAATTGGAACATATATCTGTGGTTGTCTGTTACACAGATATGCTAAAGTTAATCAACTTTTAATAGTGTCTGTAAAACTTTCGAATTGATAACTTCAACTTCAATCCTTCGTTCAATAGCTTCCTTGTAAGTATCTATCCTCTATTTATGAAATCATGATAGGAAACGCGAGCAATGGAATATCGTTTCAACTTATAAAAAGTAAAATAACAAAAATACCGAACTCCGAGGAAAATTCAAAACGGAAAGTCACTAATCAAATGGCAAAATCAAAAGCTCAAACATATCAAACGAATGTATAACAACTGTCATATTCCTGACTTGGTACAGGCATTTTCTTTTGTAGAAATAATGCAGTATTTTCTGTAATTTCACTATATAGAAATGGAAGCTAACACATCCCTTTTTCCCAACCAGCATTCATTGTCAATTTCTAGATGTAAGTCAAGATGTGAGTCATACACGCTATTTTTCACCTAGTCAATTCAAATATGTGATAAAAAATATACCTTCATGTGCTACTTCAAGAGATAAATGGGGTAGAAAATTTAGACATTTACTCAAAATTTCGGTGTTTTGGACATTTTTATTCTTTGGATAGACATACCTAACTTTTTTGTTTCAAAAGATAAACACAAGCGGATTTTTATACAAACATTTGGAAAATCTTTTTAACAAAAGTGTGCTCTAAATTTGCATAACAATTCTTTGGAAATAATTAATTTTTATCAAAGTTTCATGATTTTAGAAAAAAAACGGCATTTTTTGCTGTATATTTATCTAATTTAAAAATTTTCATCGGTTACTTCTCCATCAAAATTGGTACAAATAACCTTCACATATAATCTAACCTAATGTCATTTTAACCAAAGAGGGGTCCATGAACTCATTTTCAAGTTAAATCAGTTCGAATGATAAAAATCAGTCGAAAAATGCATCTTTTCCTAATATTTCATGGTTTTACGTCTCCAAAAATAATATTTTACGTTAGCAACGTCATTACAAATGTACCTCCCGTGTAACCATATCGTATGCCCTTAACTGTTTTTATGATATCCTCTATTTAATTTCGATCGGAAAGATGCGTTCAACATAGTCACCAACCGTTAAATTATTTAATGAGAGGACATCATCTATATAGCGAATGTGAAGTTAAAAGATAATGCTAGCTTTTCTTCATTCTTCCTGAGAATCTCCTGTTTGGCAATCAATGCACGTTAGTCAAAACAATAGTGTTTGAAACAAGCAATTAAAAAGTAACGGAGTTAAAGCTAAAACTTCCAAAAAGGTGTGTTTCAAATGATTAAACATTTCGTAACAGTATATCTTCAAAAAATGACTGCATTAATTTTACTTCATGTCCGCAAATGGAGTGATGACTAATTGGTTGATTAACGCCTATTGCGCCAATGAAACGCCAACAAGAAGCGGCATCGGCCCTGTGTTTGAAATAAACTCGTTGACGAAGAACAAAAATTTAAGCAATTAATATGGGAAGCCTGCTTATATTTTGTTTTTCGACTATTTTATTAATAACCCGAGGGTATCACAAGGTCAGTAGCTAGTACTTCTGTACTAGCATGACAATACGGATTTTGTGTTACAAATTTTTGAAAATTATATTAAATTGAGGAATATATCTCCCTCATGCAAAGCTTTGATTCCTTGCCTGAATTTGGTTATACTTTTTTGTAATTTTTGGTTTATAAGCTCTTCATACTTTTAATAAGCTTCGGATTTTCAAATATTTGGCCCCGAGCATCATTGAAGAAACATTTAATGTCAAAATGCGCATCTAGTACAGAAAAATTGGTACATTAAATGTTCTTTTTGCAAAACCAAACTGTAATAGAAATTAGATACATAATAACATTTTCAAAAGTACAAGATAACATTAATATTCAAGGTTTCCAGCCAGGAGGAACGAAAGAACTTCTCTTGAACGATATCAATAGATATACACGTTTAGTAATATAACTGCGTTTTTATGACAACATGGAGGAACCATTAGTAGCTATATTGAAGTAGATACATGACATAATGTAGTGGTTTAAGATGCAGATAGTACAGAACATCCTGTTCCTCGGCACGCTACTTTATAGAGCAAACATTTTTGTGTCGAGTATCAACGTTAATTTACAAACTCGGTTCAATATATGCGATGCAACCGTTAACTAAAAAAGAGTTGTAAACGCATGGACAGGGTGTATATACCAAATAGTGGCATACTTTGAGGTTGCACTTTGTAAAACTTCATAGTAAAAGTGGTACAGTTTTAGCCGTGAAAAGAGTTCCTATGGGAAATTGCATTGTTGATATTTACAGAAATGCAACCTTGATCAATAATTGTTAACGTTTTATACATTGTGACTTGGATAGAGAGTTGTCTCATTGGCACTCGTACCACATCTTCTTATTTCTATATAAGGGGATAATGCGAACATTTACAATGACACAAACTATTGAATCTATAGTTTGTAAGGTCTTGTGGGTAATTGTTTTTTCATTCATTATTATTGTATAACTGTTATCGTAAATTACTACCTGAGAATCAGAATGTAATAGGTTTGTCAAACGCTTTGTATTGTAAGATCAGCTGATATGTTCCAATGGTGTTTAACAAAAAACTAAAATCTTATCATTGTGATTGGTTTTTATGAGGCTTTCATGATAAAAAAAAATGCAATTATTTTATTACAATTGACGCTACTCATGTTTAACCAAATCCGAAAACTTATTTTTTCGTGAAGTTTCATGATAAAAAAATTAATTTACAGTTATTTTTTCAATATGTTAATACTTTGATTTGACGCCATCTATGAATCTGACTTAGTAGAAACGTGCGTCTGAAGTAAACAAAAATCTCAAATATATTTGCTGCAACTCACTTAAAGCCTTCTTCTCTAATGAGAAAGGTGAATATGCTAGATATACTTACTGGAGGTGTGATGAGATGATTGAAGCTGTTAATTTTCTCCTTGATAATATTTATGTACGTTTCGGCAACAAAGTTTATCGACAGGTTGTAGGTATTCCAATGGGCACTAATTGCGCCCCTTTAATAGCAGACTTGTTTTGTACTGTTATGAATCACAGTTTATGACCAAACTCAGTAAAGACCCGTCTAAATTGCATTTAATAGATTAATTCTACAACACTTACCGTTATTTTGATGATATTTTTTCGTTAATTAATCAAGAATTTTCTTAATATACTGCCAAAATTTACCCAAAGGAACTTACTTTAAATAAATCAAATGTAAACGGTAATAAATGTCCTATCCTAGATTTAGATATTCCAGTTTTATACGTGAAACTCCACACTAAAATTTACGACAAAAGGGACGATTTTTCGTTCCCTATTGTTATTTTTCCTTTTTTGGATGGTGATGTTCTTTTGGCACCATCTTACGGTGTACGTATATCACAACTAGTTCGCTATGCCCGTGTCTGTTGTAACGTTTTGGATTTTAATAAACGTAATCTATGTATTACTGGTAAATTATTAAGTCCAGGATTTCGTTACCACAAATTAATTAAAACCTTTATCAAATTCTTCCATAGATATAAAGATTTGGTTTTGAAGTTTGGTTGTACCTGTAGAAAACTCAAACGGGATAGCACATTCTCATTTTTACGGAGATGTTGTTTACCGTGCCCGAAAATTTAGAAACGATCCTGGTAAACTTATCGATCCTTTAAATAAATTTATTCTAAATGGTTACCAATTCAACACTGTAATTAGATCATTGAATATTGTTTTTATTGGTATTAATATTGATTTTGTTATCAGTAAATTAAAACCAAACTAAATATTATTGTTATATACATATGCACATTCATGGATCTACAATCTGTCGATACCTGTATCTTGGCATTGCACAAGGTCATGTTTTTCTCTAACGTCTTTACACTAAATCAATTGGATGTTGGATGTGTAATGATTGATATTTTACTCTTAGATGCATGATTTTTTTAATTAGTTGTTATTGGCTTTGAACTAGCTGGCAGTAACTGCGAGTATTCTCAGATCTGTACTAAGTGTCTTTTTGTTGTTGGGATGCACAAGTACCCGGCCATGTCCACTCTGTGTTTTTGTTAGATGTATTTCTATTTGTATCCATTTGATGAGTTAAGCCTTTTTCAACTGATTTGTATGGTTTGTTCTTATGTTGTACTGCTACACCACTGTCCTAGGTTAGGGGGAGGGTTGGGATCCCGCTAATATGTTTAACTCCGCCACATTCTGTATGTATGAGTCTGTCCCAAGTCTGGAGCCTGTAATTCAGTGGCTGTCGTTTGTTGCTGTGTTACATATTTGTTTTTCGTTCATTTTTTTGTACATAAATTATGCCGTTAGTTTTCTTGTTTGAATTGTTTTACATTTGTCATTTCGGGGCCTTTTATAGCTGACTATGCAGTATGGGCTTTGCTCATTGTTGAGGCCGTACGGTGGCCTATAGTTGTTAATTTCTGTGTCATTTGGTCTCTTGTGAAGAGTTGTCTCATTGGCAATCATACCACATCTTCTTTTTTGTAAAGATTTGTTTCCAAAATCCAACCGAACGTTTACATGGAAACGATAAGAGAGCTTTTGTTTTAATTTCAATTTAAGACCAAAATGAAATGAAAACAAACAATGCACACATGTAAGTGATAGATATTTACCTATATTTTTACTATAAGTGCAACCCACATCCAAGTGACCGATCAGGTGTCCTCGAAGCATTAGATTTCTTTTTGGATTTCTGAAACTAAATAAAGATAAATTGCAACATTCCATTTTTAGGTTCTGAAGTGTCACGCGATAATTGCCTCTTATATATAAATATTATATTTTGTAGTGTACTGTATCATAATTTTATGATCCATCGCCCTGTAAGATTTATCGTTGGCTATTATTCAGTCATATATTATGTGTTCTTATATGTATATCATTGTCATGATTTAACGTATAATCCTCACACCTAACATATCATCCTACTGTAAATAGATACACTCAGAAATATACGCATGTGTATCAAAAGGCCATTTAATAATCACACGGTATCAACGAACCAACCGGAAATTAGCATCGAAACGCTAAGGGAAATATTGTTTTACTTTCTATTTAAAAACATTAAGGAAATGAAAACTAACATGTACGCATGTTATTTAGAAGATAGTTACCTGATGTTTTTGTTTAGTTGATATGGAAAGTCTTCAATATACGTGCAAAATACATTCCAAGTGAGCTTTCAAGTGTTCTCTTAGCATCGTGATTTCTGAAAGGAATTGATAGATTAAATGTAACATTCTTTGTTTAACTCTTTAAATAAAGGCAACAGTAGTATACCGCTGTTCGAAACTCATAAATCGATAGAGATAAAAACAAATCCGGGTTACAAACTAAAACTGAGGGAAACGCATCAAATAAAAGAGGAGAACAACGACACAACAAAAACACAACATTAAAATGTAACACACACAGAAACGAACTATAATATAACAATGGCCATTTTCCTGACTTGGTACAGGACATTTTAAGAAAAAATGGTGGGTTGCACCTGGTTTTGTGGCATGCCAAACCTCCCGCTTTTATGGCTTTTAAGTGTCTCGCAATTGAGATTTGATATGTATTGTCCATCAAAAGTATCAGACCGTTTAAAGTCTAGCTTAAACAAAGGCACTTTGACCCATATTTGTATTTCATGTTTAATGATTGTAATGTTGACTATTGTCGTGCAAATAATCACAACTATTCGTTATCTCTAACAGTTGACCTACACTGCATTTCCATTCCTTTTCTTTTGCCTTTTTGCCTTAAACATATTTTCTCTTTATTTGGACTAGGAAAAAATGCTCTTTTCAAAGATTTTCCTTTTTCAAAAATACATTCAAAATATATTGATGCTATAAACTCTTCAAATTTAAACCTTCTTGTTACGCCTATATATACCATTCATATATAATCTGGCCACGTTATGATGGTGACTTTTAGTTTGTAAATTACATTTTATTACGATATCAAAATATGAGTGCCTAAATACTGTAAGGCTAAATCCATATAATATTAATATAGATTTCACCAGATAAATATAAGTAGAGGTAGACAAGACAAAGTTACTCTTTCTGGTTTGTGGAAATGGCAATTTGATTGGGAGTTATTATGAAGACCCATCTGTTCTGTTTAAGAATCTTAAAAGTAGATATAAGCTAACTAAAAACAGGACACATGTATCATTGATATATTCAAATTTGCATAGCCACCTGTATGTCAAGAAATTGTATCTGGTTTTTCAATTCGTTGAAAGAAAACTTCACTCTACAAATACAGAAACAGAACGTTTCTTTGGCTTAATTTGTTTTTATGACTCATGCAGCTCTTGTTTAATAATGACTTGATGAGATAATAATTATCATCTGCCTGACAACACTAAATGGGTCCCAGAGGAAAATATAAATAAACATAAACATAAAAAATAGTTTGGTGACAAGGAAATAAATATAAGTTTTACAACTTACATGACTATAATAATAAATACACATCATAGGGCAATCTACAATATCTACAATATCGGAAAAGATAATGTCTATAGACATTTATAGAAAAATCATTATCTTTATATATTGTGTTTAAAACTGCACATCACATACCAAAATCATTCACTTTAATTTCAAATGAGATGAATTTAAAACATTATACATATTCATACATGTAATATGGTTTATACTGCTACTTTAACAAGGAATTCATTTGACAATTCATATATGACTAATGCTGTGTGAAGTAGCATGATACGCATATAATTTTGCTGAACATCATGAAGTACTTTATGGACAGGTCATTGCGTTAATCGAATTATCAAATATGTTTCCCCTTAAGACAAATTAAATGTAAGACATAAACCTAACAAACAAATAAATCACCAATATTAAATTTCTAATGAGTACGGTATCACCAGTCAATAAAATATAATGATGCTGTCTCTCTCCTCCTTAAATTAACAGTTCATCAACGTTAAAATCATCTGAAACACTAAGGTTTTTCTATCACAGATTCAGAAGGCCCAATTTTTCGAAACGTTTTGTTTATAATATTCTTCCACTTCGCAATTGATGTTTCGTTCCATCTCTTTTTATTCGAGCACTACTGCTTATATAGACTCAACGCGCAATTGGTTTACCCAGTTATAAGCCTTGTGTGTAATTTAATTGTTTATGTTCACTACGTTAATGCAACAGCCAGAAGGTGTTTCCTTTAAGAGGTTTACACCGGCCCAGTACTCAGCACTTCAGTGTGGATTAGATTACATTGACGCAGTCATTCTCTGTAAAGTTATTGAATTATAAGCTTAATATCTTTGATAGGATTTTATAACTAATTTATCTTGAATATAAGACTTTTTTGGTATGGAAATTGCCTGTATAAAATGGCGTTAATATATAATATAAGCATGGAATTTCGAAAACATCACAAATATAACATGCGAAATGGACAAATGAGTGTCAGTCAAATTACGTATTTTTTAAAACATTATTGGAAAATGCATATTTGATTTCTTAGCTTCTAATGTCTTATTTAATGCAAACCAATACTTATAGCCTTGATTGTGACTTCTAGAAAATAACGACGTTATCAAAATCGCTGACCGATACTGATTACATGACACAGGCTTCTGGCATTTATCTCATACTGGCCAGATATCAAATGTCTGTCCTTATTTGGTCGTTATAGCATTTTATCATACTTTATCTTATTAAAAAAAAATGCAACGATAGTATCTTCAAAATGTGTGTATACAATGACCAGTGTAAGGTTTAATCAACTTTAGATGAATGTAAATATTTATACGACTTGTCCGTATATTTTTTATATTTTCTATATCCCTTTAAAATTTATCTCTCAAACATTTTCAAAGTTAATCTAGCTTTGAAAGAGATTGCTTTCCGTTTAGACATTTGTATCAAAATGTCTCTTTATAAACCAAAATTAATGACAAATGTGACAATTTAGCTTCTTTTTGCCGATTTTCGTTTCGACGGTGGTGATGCACATGGAGATGTTCTGTTGGTCTCTTCTTATGTTGTGACGTGACCTAGTATATTCGATACGCGCGCTTCTGCAGTAACGTATAGATTTTTTTTCAAAATTCATACATGTAAAAAATTTATCAAAAGGTTCAATGTTTTTAAAGTGTTTGAACTTATTATTAAACTCCTTAAAATGGAATCATATTTCCGAAACAATTGTTTGTATTTTCATAAAATTTAGTAAATGTTTTGATCCATTTTTACATTTTTGAATTAGTTTTCTTCATCCTACTAGTTCATGGTTATATTATTTATAAGGTTACGATTATACTTTTATTATAACAATCGTACGGTACGATGTTTTGGGGAATTTATGGTCAGTGTAGCTTGGTAGGTGAATAAATTTACATGCTGCACAAATCTGTTTCGGCAGTGCACAATATGATACATTTAGACTGTTATATACCTGACTTTGCAGAATTGCACCAATGTACTGTCATGTAATAGTAAGACATAAACTAGAATAATTTACTGATGACTGCATTGTAAATAGAGATATTTGAGATTCTGATCAACCTCTACTTGCAAAAACGATTCACTTTTTCTGAAATAGCAAAATGATTGCGATTTTGTTACAAAATTATAGTAAATTTGTTTTTAAAAATATGCTATGATTACAATCTTACAGTTCATATGTAGCATACATTGTTAGTCTTTGTTCAACTCCATTTCATTTAACATTTGTCATCCATTTAAGAGTCATACCAAGATATCAACACCGTTTCAACTGAAAAGGGCAACATTATTGCCATATGGTGAACATTCATAATACAACCCACGATAAATAAATGTGAACAAAATATTAAGTTTATTTTTTAAACGTAGGAATCAAGAATCGGATTTTATTTGAAAGTGTTCGGTTATCATTATCCTCCATTTCGCTACACCCGCTTTGAGAAATCTTCGTTCCATCAGATTTTTCACAGCTTTCGACGTGCATATATATTAGGATAATCAATTTTTACAAGCTTACTATACACAAATAGCAATTGCAAATACTTAACTTAAATAACGAAACAATATACCAACATGAATGTCGCACATTTTCAAATTCATTAACCATTTATTAAATTAGAAGAATTGCGTTTGCATTACGTGCTTATGGAGAGCGTCTGTTTGATATCAAAAGATTATAAATGATACATCTCAATATTCATAAATATTCTATTTAATGCATATGTGGAAAAAGAAAACGGTATCGCAACAATGTGTATGACAAAAGGGACCAATAATTGTGGATTTATAATCAAGACAAAACGTCCGCATTAACATTTGTAAAGATTGTCAGGATTCTATAGGATATATATTTTTTTCAGATTACAGTTATGTAGTTGAAGGCCGTACCGTGACCTATTGTTGTTAATTTCTGTGTCATTTGGTCTCTTTTGGAGAGTTGTCCCATTGGCAATCATACCACACCTTTTTATTTTTATATATACAGACTTAAGCCTGATAAAACTGTTGTTTTGTGGTCCCTTTTTGTCATATACCTTTTCGCATGTCTCGGTTCTTATAATCAAGGTCCTTTTCACATTCAGATATATTGATGATGTTTTTTCCATTAACAATCCAAACTTTTCTGATTGGGTTCCATTAATATATCCTCCAGAACTGGAAATTAAACAAACAACAGACACTTTTTGGTTATGTAGCTCTTCAACTGTTTCGGTTCTTAGACATCATTGGCTTTCAAATGTTCGGCTTTGAGCAATCTTGATGATAGTATATTCAGAAAAACGCTTAGCACGCTTGAAATTTATAACGTGTTGTTTTCATTTTTTATTTTTATTAATTTATAAATTATTAAGAAAGTAAGGTTCCATCTCCCTGAGGCAACGTTAACCATAGATGGATTTGGCTGTTGTTTGTGGGTTTCTTTTGTTACGATAGCTACTCATGTGATTTGGCTTGTTCGTCATTGGCATTCAAATATTATGGCTTTGAGCGTATCTGATAAATGTTAATTGAAAAAAACTCTTCGGAAGCATAAACTCGTGTTTTTTTTCATTTTTGTATTGTATTGTGTTTGTATTTGTAAAGAATGAAAGTAACATTACAAATTTGTGTATATATGTATAAGAACTTTTAAATTCTTCAATATTCAAATTCCGCAGAGTTCACGCAACTTACTTATTTTGACTATGAAAATGAATCGCAGACAATATGAACTATTTACCATATCTCATTCTGCTTAAGAGAGGCGAAAGATACCAAAGGGACATTCAAACTCAAAAGTCGAAAATAAATGCTCCGGAAGGGTAAGCAGATCCTGCTCCACATGTGGTACCCGTTGTGCTGGTCATGTAAGTACAAACCCGGTAATAAGTCTATTTTGATAGGTAACATTCGTCATCTGTAAAACAGATATTCCATAAAGGTCAACCAACTCGTGATGGCGTCCGTAAAATTTACGAAGGGATGATTTCAACTTCACCACTTGAAACTCTTGGTTTAATATATTCCTTATGAGCAACAATCCTCTATCAAGGTTAATCAAGCGTGTGAGAAAATGTATTAACACTGACTGTGATACATGGCGAACCGGCAATCTCAATGGAAACTCAACTTATATCATAATTACTTTATCATGTCATAAACATAGCTGAGGTATTAAAATCAACATTACATCTGTGTCCTCTTTGTCTGGCGTACAAAATTTTATTCCTGGTATCTGTAATGAGTTTTTTGATACTTTTACTCGATTCCTGTATTGATAATAGAGGTACGTCAAAGTAAGAAAAAATTAACACGTAATTGAAACTATTCTTATTATCCTAATTACAGTGTTGTTTCCGTCATATTAAATGCATGTAGTATTTTTGTGGCTTTCATAATGTTTATATACATGAAACATGAAAAATGAAAGGAATTACAACAGTGTATTTTGAAGAGACTGAATGTTTTTGATTTTCAACTTCTCCCGCTTTAAAACTAGAATAATCAGCACTCGCTATGGAAACAAAGCAATCTTTATTGATAATAGTGTCATAGCTTTATGTTATTTCCATTCGTTGAAACACTAGTTTATGTCGCATTCTCTCTTTCCAGTAAACAAATGGATTCTACCGAAATTATTTTATCTGGTTGTTTCACAGATTTGATGTCGTCACCTTCTGATTTCCCAACCGATTTGTTTGGATCACTCTGACCTGATGCTTTATTACTTTTACTTTTGGTATCTTTTGCTTTCTTGCTCCTGTTGAAATAAAACAACAAGGTATTTGTAGTATGTTTCTCTCCCTTTTTTGACTTCAGCAGGGCGTTATACATAGTTGACTCCTTTACACTCAAGCTCTTGCTATGACATTTAATTTTGGACTAGAATGACTTTAGGCATATTTGATTTGTGTAGCTAAGCTGATAGCATTCATTTAAATTATTATTGGCTTTTAATCATTGGCTATATTTTGAAAATGTTCGTTTCATTAAATATTTATATATATTTTCATAAATACTAATTACGCAACTCTCTTTTTTTAAAAATCATGATGATTTTATTAACTTTTCTTGGTACCACTTGATATTAGAACGAATGGTCCCCGAAGTTCCGGATAAAGGTAGATCAACAAAATGTATGGAAGGCTGGAAAATTGCACGTTTGACTGAAATATACTACCACTATGTCGTCATACTGAATGATGAATTTTGAACCTGATCTTTCATGAATTTTAACTCAGTAGACAATACGTGTTTCGTTCCTTGTTATGTTTTCATTAATTCTTAAATGTTTATTAAGTTTGTAAATTCTATAAACAAAAAAAATAGTTTTTGTTTATTGGCTGCTGTACTCGGGAACTGATTTTGTATGTTATAAACAATGCAATTTAAAGAAAAATGTAAGATTTTTTTTTCAAAATGAATGAGTAAAATGATATAACACAGTAAAATGATATAACACTACAATATGAGCCTACATACATAATGCAGTTAAGTGAAAAAAAAAAAACGTTTCAAAAAGTTTACCATCAATAATATAAGCGTTGAAATCCGTTGTTAATTGCCATTTTTTTTTATCAAATTTGTGTACGGGGAATCATATGTCCATACTGAATTCTTGTGGGAACAATAAATGAGGTCCTTAATAAAACAAATATTTGACCTCAAATTCAGTGCAAATTTTAAAATTGCCATGCATGATTTAAATGTACTCTTACTTGACCCATATCAGAATTGTTCAGTGAATAAAAAAAAACACTTTTGATGAGCTACAATGAAACACCCTCTCCTTAATATTGGTTTATTCTAAAGATTTCATGATTTTTCATATTTCAAATGTTTTATATATTGTTGGTTGTTGTGTATATTCCGACCTAAAAAGGTATTGTACACTACATAATCGGTCTTATATCTTTTGAGACTGTAACAAATTAGAATAGAGCTTATTTCATTTTTTTATTAATTAAACTGTGCATGATGTTTCAACAAAGGACATATGGATTAGAAACCGCATAAAATCAGCCGTTTCCTTTATTCTCTCAAAATGGCACATATTTTGGTCATAATATTAATTATTTCTTTTCTAGTGCATTTACATTTCTTGTCGTTATGCATTATTCTTTATTGTGAGCAGACAACACACTGACTAAAAATCAAAACGACAACAACAACAAAACGCTACATAGAAAACTACGGATTGAACAGTATAAACCGCATGAACAACAAAACGTTAACGCAGGTGCCTCGGACGAGTCATCAGTTGTTGCTTCATATGTGACATTGAAAACTGAATTTTTCTTTGGTCAATAGTAGGCCTTAGTGATATCAAAATCAGGAGAAAGTGTTGTTTTATATTTGTAAATGAGATAACCATTCATTAAAGATTACAAGATTAAGATGTGAACAATCACGTGTCACCGTACGGCCTTTTACAGTAAGAAAACCCATACCATATAATAATTTGTAAAAGGCACAAGGAGGACAAAATGGTGATAATTCAGAAGAGAAAATCAACATCCTGGTGTAAACTACAGCATGAAACGAATAAACAATTTCAGTTGATATTTTATAGTGTGTCTTTCTATGGTGTGATGTTACACTATTGTTTCGGAAAAAGGGTGAAGGTTTGGTACCAATAAAACGTTTAAACCCGCTGCATTTGTTTGCACCTGTCCTAAGTCAGGAATCTGATGTTCAGTAGTTGTCGTTTGTTGATGTGGTTCATAAGTGTTTCTCGTTTCTCGTTTTTTATATAGATTAGACCGTTGGTTTTCCAGTTTGAATGGTTTTACACTAGTAATTTTTTGGGGCCCTTTATAGCTTACTGTTCGGTGTGAGCCAAGGCTCCGTGTTGAAGACCGTACTGTGACCTATAATGGTTTACTT
The DNA here is from genome assembly GCF_021869535.1 of Mytilus californianus. Lineage (NCBI taxonomy): Eukaryota > Metazoa > Mollusca > Bivalvia > Mytilida > Mytilidae > Mytilus > Mytilus californianus. The sequence goes on along the minus strand of NW_026262679.1, from coordinate 47,598,278 downwards.
TTATAAATTTTGACTTGGTTGGAGAGTTGTCTCATTGGCACTCATACCACATCTTCTTATATCTAATTAGTCGCAGACATCAACCAAAAACATTCATTGTGATACAGAGGCCTTGTCTGAAACAGACACATCCACTTCATTTGAACTTTGGTGGATAGTTGTCTCATTGGCAATCATACCACATCTCCTTAATTTGACATACAGAATGTGCCGATTTTAAACATAAGCAGGAGCACTTATCATCCCCAGCATCTGTAACAGTGGGATCAAAAACAGAATACGAAATGAAGGGCTTGACTGATCAAATCGAATTTAGTTGAAATGCCGAACAAATAAGTGTCAACAAGATGAATTAACATGTATAACAGAAAATGATGATAACTGGAAAGCAGTTCCTATGTAAGTTATTTTACGGACAATTTTCATGATAAATCTTAATTTTCCTACTTATTCAACAAACGATAAGAGCTATTATAATATTCATATCCATGTAATAGCTTTTCAGTGGCAAAATGACATAAAGCTGGTATTAATAACTAATAATTCAAAAGTATTTAAATATCTGCAGATATTGATAAATTGATCTAAAAATTAGCGGTTTGTATGGCATATTTAAAGCAAATCACTGAATTTTATCTAGATAATAAAAACACAAAAAATTTCCGAAATCAGTAAAAATCGAAATAACAATTTGATTTACTTGACGGTATATTATTTTTCTTTACATATCTAATCAAAAAATACTAACAGCATACTAATAAATTTCTATTTTTTCGCAACTTTTTGTTGCTGGAAAGAAGAATTCTAACGAGAACAGCATATTTAGTTGTACAAAGTTGCACGTGTCAAATGAATATTCTTTTAAACAGGACAGTTTCTGGTAAAAGGGGCATTAGCTGTCAAATTCATGTTTACCGATTTGACTCAAATTCTCATAATTGAATTATATCATACTAAAACGTATATCCAAATTATAAGAAGTCTAGAATAAACAATTTACAATACATGGGCTCGATAAATGTATCAGCATTTCGTGTGTATTTTGGCCTAGATGCCATCTAATTAACCATCGAGGTGACCTCTGAAGACTGCCGACGGTCATATAGCTCGAAATAAACATAAATATAGATATAAATAGATAGCGAATTCGTTCAATAGGATTTTACTATGTCTGTTTGATTTCATATTATAGGTTTAAAAAAAATATGTTAATCGTCGTGTTTATTAGCTTATTTTAACAAAATTGAACCAATTGGCTTCTAAAAACGAATTAGTATTTCACTATTTCACTTTCATTAATGATTGAACAAAAAAAATCATATTAATTTTTTTTATATCTCGTAGCTAATGCCCCTTTAAATTGAGTGTATGTTAGTATTATTTGCAGAATAGAAATATTATAACTATTTACTTAGCTAAAACATCCAGCTTATAAAATACTTCATAATAGTTGATTCTCTAGAAAAAGTAATATCGGAATTAACTGTATCACATACAAAATAGGTTAACAAGGTCTTAACAGGTGTTGAAAGTTAAAATTTGGTCAGACGCAGAAAATTAAAATTACGAAGCCACCATAGGGCAAAATTCGAAAAATTCGTGTTGTTTGGCAACAACTTTTCGTTCTGTCGTTTTTCAAACGATTTTTTTGCCAGTAGGAGTTTCAAATTAACTTTAATTTGTTATCTCTGTCTTTTGTATATCGGCAAAAACAAAGCTTTTTTTGTCAGGTGGTGTAAATACGAAACGTATTTCGGGAGTTTGGTTTTTCTCCCAGTCTTAAAACCGAAAGGAAAATAATTTGGAAGAAGTTAATTTAAAAGGTATGCTACGATTATCAACCAGTTCTGTACATGGTTAGGGAAAAAACATCCGGTTCCTTTCCAATTATCTCTCTTTTACACCAAGACATCAAGTAAGCAGTGAGAACTTGACGACATTATTTCCGTTTAGTTTCAAAAGTTAAAAACAAATAAGGCTCTTTTTAGGTTCAAAAATTTCCGTCTGTATCCTCTCTGTCTATATGTCTGTCTGTCTGTCTGCATACAATTGTACATGTCGTATCCGATTCAGAACTTTGGAATGCCTTGAATACTGTTAAGGTACGCGAAAATGTACTATTAATAAGTTCGGAATGTCAAGGTCACCAACTATCTTCAATTTTAATACAAAATGTTCAATATTGTCCACATTTTATATATCAAGAAAACACATTTAAACATAGAGATAAATGGTTAAAAAATGAAAGAATACAGAAATGAAGACGATTCCATCCTGACCCTTCTTACTTACTAAGTCTTTCAAAATGGTTCTGTCGTCCGATTGTCTGACAATTTAAATACATACTCGCCTTCTAGTTTTATAGTACTTCTAGTTTTAAATCCTTCATAAAACAGAATTTAGATGTGCGCAATGTATGGAATGGTATATTTAACAGTTAATTATGACTTCCGTTCTTTTCTAATACTTAAAAGATCTATAAGATTGAATGAAGAATTATCGTGTCGATGGTTTTTTTTAAACGTTTACCATGTGATCTTTTGATTTTCAGTGGAATAAGGTTAAAATATTGGTAGATGAGCATTAAAATATTTTTCCCTAACGAAGAAAGATTATAAGTATTGAATTTTTCAAATCACTTTATTAATGATTGCTCATTTATCTTGTGAGTACAGCTTCAAAGGGTTGAACTTTAATTTCAATAGTATTACGGTGTAAATTAAGATGCTGATTAACTAACTATCTAAAACTATATTCCCGTGGCACGACATTATTTACGTATATCGAACCACCACTTTATCGCTGTTCCTGATGGGTTTTTTTGTAATCTTGATTCAGTCTCATATTTCATCTAATGCTGTTTTGAAGAAGAAAAAAGGAAAAGTTAAAATCTTTTAGCAGATAATTCAAAATTAAATGCAACTAAATGTGTACATGTTTGACATGTTTGAGCAGTGCAACGATAATTATGGGCTATCAATGTGAATTTCTGAAGATATTTCAGAAAACAAAATTTACCTTTTCATTTTAAACCATATAAGTATCAGAATTACAATAAGTAATACAATGATTAATGCTGTGAAACCTGAAATGAATCCAATTCTGACTTCTTTCTCTCCTGTTTAAAAGAAAAAAATGTATTTAAATAACCAAGGATGGTATTCATGGCATATCAGATAGTTCCTGTTTGGGGTATACGAAACTTTTTCACACATAGGTGATTGAGATCAAAACATATTTACTAAACATCTGACGATTGGTGAAGACTGTTTGTTGACCTCTCGATTGTGTATAAAGTTGGATTGCTGACATATACCCACCAATTCCTTTTATACATAAATAGTATTCAATCCAATTCAGTTTGATTTGCGCTTAGAGATTTGACTTTATCTACTGTGTCTTGATTAATTATTGTATTATATTATACTTCACTGAATGATTGAAAATTATTAATTGCATAGCAATACTGAGTTTTAATTTTTTTTAGACTCGTCATCTGCTCATGGTAACAGATAAGCTTTCTTGCCATTATACATAGATGGTAATGTTACCCCAAATTCATGTGAGAGGACATAACCACACAAAATATATGTATTTCCGTGTCTTCATTATTCATATTTAAAGTGTTATGTTGATATTCTTCTCAATCTACATAGAAGAGATTAACAAAACGTTTAATATAAAGCTTACTTGCTGATTGGTCAAATATGATTTCCGGGTCTGTTATTTCACAACGGTTACCAATATATTTATTTAAACATCTGAAACAAGAAAACATGGCTTAACCATGATTAAAAGCAAATAGCAAATACTTTGGTATATATTTAACATTTGTTTGCAAAATAGTAAATGGTTTTGACTTATTAAAGATTTACAAATAAGTTTTGTCTACTCATTGTTGACAAGCATGAAATCTTACTACGACTAATGGTGACATATTAGATGAAGCTTATCCTTAACAAACAATGGATTTCAAGTTCAACGTATTTTCATATGTAAATTTAATAATTATCCTCCTTCGGTTTTGGAATTATTTTATTTTTGGTTAATGGAAAACATCTTATACAAATACACTTCTATGAGGATTTTATTCATATACTCACGCACATCCCACTACTCTGTCTTCTACATCTACATACACAACAAAGCATGATCCTCCATTCAAACAGGCTAATGTGTATGTCTCATTATCTGTACAATTTAGTCTATGATTTTCTGGAATTGTTTGATTATTTACTTTGTATTTAAGTTTGCCTTTGTTTGAATTTTCGGAACTTCTGATGCAACATTCTACAAATAAAGGCAACAGTAGTATACCGCTGTTCAAAAGTCATAAATCGATTGAGAGAAAACAAATCCGGGTTACAAACTAAAAACGAGGGAAACAAAATATATAAAGTCGTTAGACATAATTTCACAATGATATATTTTCAGCAATGGTTTTATAACAAAGAATTTGTATTGGTATTTTCATGAATTGTGTACAAGTAATTGAAACAAATTTTTTATTTTCAATCTAAAAATTTTATAAACAGATATTTTACGTCAGTTCAACAAAACTATATATCTAAATTAAGGCGACAGAAGTGTATCGATGTTGAAATCGCGTAGATTGATAAGGGAGAGACAAATCAAGGTAACAATCAAACGTTGATGGACTTGCATGAACTCTGAAATGGGACGTCGACAGAGTTAATGTAAATGATGAATCAAAATGACTTATTGTTTTCACACTAGACAACCAGAAGTGGAAGAAACAAAAGATGATTACAGATTGAAATCGAAGACATATGAAGATCTGGATACATATCTATTATTTGATATTAGTCATACATTCTTTTAACGTTTTGTTCTATTTGAAAATATAAAGAATCAAAATCCTAATGATTTTTATGCTAAAGACCGCATGGATAGAATGAGTGTATAGGATATGTTAAGTTTCAATCTTTGTTTAGTATATCTACATAAAATTGAAAGTGAACTCGAGACTTTCTAATTCTGTTTATAATTGCTGTTAATAAAGCAATATGGTGAAATCTTCCTTAGAAGATAGATAAATGTCCTACTGACTTACTAACACTAAGTTACCTGTATATACAAACAGCAAACTAAAGAATTGAAACAAGAGTATCACCAATGACATATTCGCTTCCCTGAAAATATACGTATGTAATATCAGGTTAAGTTTAAAACAATAATCAAAATGCAAAACAAAATAAACATCATGGTTAAATTCGAAAATATATATTACCTATAACAAAAATAAAAGTTTCATATTTGAACAAATTCTCTTTTTAATTTAAAGTGATAATTGTTACTAAAAAAAATTGTTTTGCCAAACTAACCAATTACCAATATACTGACTAGTCTAGCTTTCGTGAATATTTCTATAGTGTATTCAGTTTCAAACAAGCATGCATAATGATTTTTGAAAAACAAAGCTATGTACGTGGATGGAAGAACTTTCGCATGTTTTTCTGTGTCACTCATGCGTTCACCTGCATTTAATGCATATCGGAAACATAACTTTCATTTCTGTTTAACTTACCTTTACAATCTCAGTTAACCACCATTCCTTCCATACCCAAGAATTAGTTGGTTAAGAAGTGAAGTCGAAAGTGCGGTACTTTCGATAAGAAGTATTTTTCTGGTAATTCCATCTTTTCTGTCGACACATCCGTGTATAAGTTTGAAAGGTACATTAAAATAGAAAAAATATTTCAAAATGTCAAAATAATCATTGTAGGTCAATTTCATATTTTTAGTACTAAGTAACACATATCGGTTTAAAATACAACAAATATTTCCTTTTACCTACGCTCGAAAATAATTTCATTCATAAAAAGGCTGAACAGTGAACAAAAAAGATCTGAAATCGGTAAACCGATAAAGACTTCCATATTCTGTTGCTATTTCGGAAATTTTGTTGCTATACACGAAGACGTATGGCCAATTTCCCCGAAATTTATTTCAAAAATATGTACATTCTATAGTAACATTCATGATATAATAAATTCATAAAAGTACTTTAAAGATCTAATGTCATAAAGTATGTGTGTTTAACATGCAACTGTAGTATAAACGTCATAAGGTAAATTGAGACAACTGATAGTGAAAGGGTAGATAACTAAAGGTCAAAGTGCCAAGACGTCACGTTCCGTAATTCTAGGCTACAAAGTCGTTTTAATGTTTATATCACATTAATATGTTTCGTCCTAATAGGTGGTACGGTAGTATTAACTTTCTGGTAACTAGGTTGCTCTTTTATGTACCCTTCTTAGGACAATGTATGTGAATATTGTGATTGGAAAAAAATACAGCATCTACAAAGCATATTTTCCCAAGCTGAGGGATAAAACAGGTGAAGAAAAATATGTAATAATTTTACATACAAATAAAAATGATTTTTTTAGCATTTTTTAAGGAATAAATAAATGTCAACATTAATTAGTTTTTTTTCATCGGATATGTTTATACAGATGGGTATCCTTTGAAGCCATTTATACATAGTTTTTATTATATGAAATAACTATACAAAAGAGTAGGTATCCTTTGAAGTCGTTTAATTGGAAGAACACCTGTTAATGTCTTCCTAGATGAAGGTGTTGACAGGTCATCGGAAGTGTATTGTGAGATCTCTTCTTTTAAAAGGCCCCATTCTGACACCCTAAGCTACTTTCCACAGTTGTCAAAAGGATATCTGTTCTGTGGTCCCTTACTTGACATGCCCCTCTATGACACATTAGACTTAATTTAAATCTTGTGTAGTGCAAACACTTTTAGTGTGTACAACATCTGTGTCATCAATCTAAAGATTCTGCAGTCCTCCTCTTAGACAAGTGCAATGAAAGTGATCTTAACTATATAAGATTGAGAATCTTATTCCAGCCTCCTTTTTCTTATAGTCTGTCCCAACTAGTGCTACTAATAGTAGCTTGGCTGTGGTGACTGTCATCTTGAATTTTCAAATATCAAAACGCAATAGGTCTAGATTTTTAATCAAGTCAGAAAATTGTGATGCAGGAATACAATTTAGTATCAAGATTTTTCATTTGAATGAAAAGATTTCTGTGGTTTTATTTCATAATTTTTTACAAAGTAATAGAATTTTTGAATGATTTTATGCTTTAATAACTTTGCATGTTGTGGGGAGGTAACTCAAAAACTGACAATTTATAGTCTATATGGAATTTTTCTATCTATGTTATTGCAGCAAAAACCATAACGTGATACCATATTTTCTTTTGATATTCTGAAAGCATTTTATAAAAGATATCTTCTCATATTACATTTTGAAATTCTATCATTAAGTTTACCTTATATTCACATAATGATGCTTTTTCTGTACCAATCTACAAAATGTGTCCATTTTTTACAATTTCAAGCTTGAAATCAAGAATAGTGACCTATTATTTTTATCATATTTTTCAACATGTCTCAATATATACTACATATTGTCAAAGCATGAACAAAAATCTATCTATTTTCGTTTCTACTGCAGTACCACCTTAAGTTTTCTATTAAACCTTTAGAAAGTTTATATATGTAATAGTATATATATCTCATGTAGTTTCAAGTCATAACTGTACAATTTTTTTTCTAAATATTTGGGCAATGGACCCTTTTTTCTTCAAAATTGTTGGTGATCAAGCAAATTTAAAGAAAAATAGCCAGAATAGTAATAACTGTGATATGGTAGAGGGATTTAGAATATGGATTTTTTATTTAATTTAGACCTTTCCGTTTTTATAGTACATAATTATACATATTTATATTTTTTTAATCTTTGGATACAGATCGTAGCCCATTGAGTCCTCGTCTATCATGTATGAATCCATGACAACTCACCTCATTGTCAAATCGCCCCAGCCCAACTCATCCCAACTTTCTTCCAACTCGTCCCACTTTCTACAAAATATTAGCACTCATGTTAACCAACTCGTGACATTTTACGAAAAGGGGATAAATACCGCTGAATTTGGGACTGCCAACTCGCTTCACTTATGAATAAGAGTTAAATATTCCGCTGAAGTTAGGATTATCAACTCGTTCCTCTTCTGAAAAGTATTTTGTCCCTATGAATAAAGGTCTGCCAACTCGCCCTACTTATGAAAAGGAATTTTATCCCAATGAATAAAAGCCTGTAGACCTGCCGATTAAGTAAAAAGAAGTTAATTCCCGCTTAATTTGGACCTATTACCTTTCCCCACTTAGGGAAATTTGTTTGATATAGATGAATAAAAATAAATGTTGTTAACTCGCTACGCTTACGAAAAAAGCTGACATCCTGCTGAAGTTAGTCTGTTCTACTCGCCCCACTAACAAAAATATGTCCTTCGACTGCTCGTTAGAGTTTAATTATTCTTTATTCATCGACAAGTTAGTAATCAGTAATTGCCATATAAAAAAAAATACTGTTAGAATAGAATCCTTAAATTGCTAAGATAATATATTGATTATGATATAATTAACTAATTTTTTTGGCATTATTATACAAATAAGTAAGCTTGCTTTGCATTACCACATCAAGTACTGTTTTTTTTTTAAACAGATTGAAAAAATAAAGTTATTACTAAATAAATACAACAATTTCATAATAATAAATAAAACATCGCCATTTCTACTTGAAGGAATACAACATCATTTGATTTTAATTTAAATGTTTGTTTTGTATATTGATATTTAAGCATCTGTATTATCTGTAAACATCCTTTTTTATAAGATGGGTGAGTTGGTAGGCCTAAATTCATCGGGTTTTTGCTATTTCTCATAAGTTCTTAATTTGCAGGATGTGACTTCTTTCGTTAGTGGGGCGAGTTGCAAGGTATACATTCAGCGGGATTTAACTCGTTTTTAATAGTGTTGATAGTGGGTAAACAAGAGTTGGGCGACTTTGAAGAAAGTGAGGCGAGTTGGTGGAAAAGTGTGGCGAGTTGGTCTGGGGTAGTTTGGCAGTGAGTTGCCTTGCGTCCATGTGTATAAGCTTTTAAAATCCTAGATGGGCAGTGTTTTCTTTTTTGGTCATTTTTGTCTTTCATTTTTGCGTATGTGCTTTGTCTGTATGCCATTTTGTTTTTTCTTTATAAACATATTTGTTTGTTTTTATAGGTAATAAGATTATAACACAATGTTGACTGCTGTACCCCTATTTTTGACATTTTTACCGATTATGTCTGTTTGGTTTTTTTTCACCCAGTGTTGTTAATATAATGGAATTTTATGCGACTGGCATTCAAGTGAGAGGTTTAGCTAGCTATAAAACCAGGTTGAATCCATTTTCTACATAAGGAAATGCCTTAACCAAGTCAGGAATATGTTGTTTTCCAATTGTTTGATGTGTTTGATCTTCTGATTTTGCCATTTGATAGGGAACTTTCTGTTTTGAATTTTCCTTGGCGTTCGGTATTTTTGTTATTTTATTTTATTTTACAAAAAACGTGAACAAAAATCTTTAGGATAGTAAAAATTAGCCCAAACCTAAGTCTTTTCATATTCAGACCTGATTTAACCCTAGTTAATGCTGTTTTCTCCTAAAAGACACAATGCAAAACAGCCAAATGTTTTGTAGAACAAGTATTCAACTGCAAATAAATAATCATAAGAACAGACTCACTGTTTACAAAGAGTTGAATGCAAGAGTCATTCTGCATCAAAACTTCTTTAATCATGACATCAAGACATAAAAATATCATATTTCCCCGTAGGTTCTGTAATGTTCATATGCACTTTGATGTGTATAAAAATAAGGAGATATGGTATGATTGCCATTGAGAAAACTATCCACCAGAGTTAAAGAAGTTGTAAAGTGGTAGGAAGCAATCTGGATCACCATACTTCATTCAATAATGAAAACACCATACAGTTTAGTTGGCTATAAAATACCCCGACATAAAAAATGTGAAACAATTCAAAGGACATAACTAACAGACTGATTTACAAAAACAAATGTATAACAAAAACAGTATACGAAAAACAAATATGACTAACGTGAACTTTGGACAAGCACTGTACTACAAGATGCATGTAAAAAGGTGTTATGACCTGTGATAAAAGGAAATAAGCAAATAAACTCTGCAGCACTTTTTGTGCTTACTAGGACACTGAAAAGCATGGTATATACATTTTTTCAATAAAAAAAAGGTTGTAATTGCATTTTAAAGACCTAAGGAAAATTGTTGATTTAAAGGAACACAATCCATAATGGGACAATTGGGTTCAAAGGGCAATATTTAACTCTGAAATGGCTTTTTTGGCTGATAAATATCAAAATAACTGCTTATGTAAACCTTGCCACAATTTATAAGTAGATACACATATTTATTTATTTATCGAGATATTTTTATAACAGTTACTAATATGCATTCAGACAGAACTGGATTGCATATGGATAATTGTATATAAATGAACCTTTCTGTGTCTATTCATGTATTATATACGAATGCTTTTCACCATGCTCACAATAATACAAAAGAGTTTCATATAAGTGAATTAATAAAGTGAAATAAGTAAAGTCATTGATATCATTTATGCATAACATCCACATTGATCACTGCTGATGCATCTTATAGGGTCACAGAGCACTGGGTTCTATTGTTTACTACTTCTGAAAGACAAAATTCATTATTTCATATCATAACCTACTGAAGCAAAGTATTTACAGATAAAACCCACATGTACCGCTAGGCGCGACAATACTGTTGAAAGCCATGTTTTCTGCCAACAATGAATGAACATTTATTAATAACATTGCTTTCGAAATCTAAATCTCCCAAAAAAACTTTAACTGTGATTTTTCGAGGCGGGGTCTAAAGTAACATAAAATTTCACATTTTACAGTGAATAAATTTTACAAAGTATTGATAAAATTGAGAATGGAAATGGGGAATGTGTCAAAGAGACAACAACCCGACCACAGAACAGACAACAGCAGAAGGCCACCAACAGGTCTTCAATGTATTTTTGAGTTTAAAATAATAATTATTATTAAAGCTATAAACTCAACCTTCTTTTTCTAGAATTATTGATGTGTAAACTGGGCCATTCATTCACAAACTTTGCATAAGTCCTTTGCACTTTTTTCAGTATGTGAGTATATCGGTCATTTTACACACATCAATAGCCTCTAGAAAAATGTGTTTAAACCTATACTCTTTGTGTATGACAATGTGCATTATTATTTAAAAAAACAGGACCGAAGCTTTTTAGTTCCATAACAAAAACCAAACTAACTTTTCATTTCCAGACCATATGCAGCCGACTATCGGAAAAACAATAAATAGGAAAATCAATGCAGAAAACCCTGAAATGAATCCAACAGCGACTTCTTTTTGTCCTGCTGAAATATCAAAATGCATTTAAGTGAGAAAAATAGTGTTGAAGGCAGATCTTTGTTAGATTCTGTATAGTTTATTTACAATTTTTCCTGACATATTGAATATAGATACCTGTCAATTGATGAAGACTGTTTGGTTGTTGTCTCATTGATATATTCATCATATCTAGTTTTATTCATACATCAAGTATATTCGATCCGATTTTGTTCGATATGCGCCTTTGGATTTGTTATGATTTTGTGTTTACTAATTGCATTCAAATGCTGAAATTGATTTTCCAAAATTTTATACACGTTATCTAGTTGGGTTTCACAAATTACGTTTTTTATCTATCAGAGATAATTGGTAACCTTACCCGAATGACATTAGAGAGGATATGACAACCAAACATATGTATAGCAGTCTTTTCATTGTTCATCCTTTATGTTCAATGTAGATATTTGTCACAAAAGAGTTTACAATAAAGCTTACTTTGTGATTGACTAAATATGATTTCCAGGTTTGTCATTTCACATCGGTTACCAATATATTTATCTGAACATCTGAAACAAGAAACGTTATTTAAACATGAATCATTGCAGGGAGACAATACATTGATATAAACTTCACATTGGTTGGCTTACAGTAAAATGGTTTTTACTAAATTTCGATGTACAATCTTGCTTTTCATACTTGTGAGTGACAAGAGCATGAGATCTTACGATGCTGGCAAATGAGTTAAAACTTATCCTTACTATATAACGGATTTCACGCTCAATGGATATAAGAAGATTTGGTATGAGTGCCAATGAGACAACTCTCCATCCAAGTCACAATTTGTAAAAAGTAAACCATTATATGTCAAAGTACAGTTTATCTTCTGATTTGATCATTCCACCTAAATAAAGGCAACAGTAGTATACCGCTGTTCGAAACTCATAAATCGATAGAGATAAAAACAAATCCAGGTAACAAACTATACTGATATTAATATTAATATTTATTGCAACTAATATTTAGAATTGGAATTGTATTGGTTTACGGGGAAAAAATAACACAAATACACTTTCGATACTCACGCACATTGCACTATTCTGTTTTCTACATATACAGCAAAGCAAGATCCTCCATTCAAACAGGCTAATAATAGAGTCTCATTATCTGAACATCTAAATATATGAGTTTCTGGAAATATTTGTTGATTTACTTTGTTTATTACTTTGTCTTTGTTTGAACTGTCGGAACTTCTTATGCATTCTTCTACAACATCTATAAGAACAAAATAGAAATAAAAGATTTTAAACATTACATATTCACCCTGCAAGTTGCATCATGTGTAACATAGAGAGTTTTAGAAGAAAAATACTGTATCGCCCCAGTTACTCATATGAAATGGAGAACATATATATTGGAAGGGAGTTGAAACAGGATTCGTACAGATTTTGTCATGCATTTTCCACATGTCATTTAATCGTTCTTGATTATTTTATCAAGCAAAAAGTGTTTTAAACAAATTTCTTAAAAGGGGGTATACTGTGCACCAGTTTCTCAAAACTAAATGCTAAGACATCATTTTAACGATGTAAAGTTTTCACACTTGACAACCAGCAATTGAAGAAACAAAAGCAGGTTGCAGATTAGATTCAAGTATATATATATATGAAGATCCGGATATGTTCCCCTTCTTTTTTAACATTTATCCATATGCTTGAAGTATTTTTTATGTTTGCAAATTTAAAATATTAAGATGTTAATAAATTATTGTTAAATACCGTAATTATGAAATTAGTTTCCATGTGAAATGACAAATGTCTTTGAAAATATTTGAATGATACTGAATTTTAACTCAAAGTAATTGAGACTTTTTGACTCACCGAATGTTTTGCAGTTTTAGAGTGATACGGTACTAAATTAGAATATAAATAATTTCCTACCGACTCACTAACTTAAAATTACCTGTATATACAAACAGCAGACTAAACAATGGAAAGAAACTTATCAATAATGACATTTTCGATTCCCTGAAAAATAAAAACATATTTTATAAAGATAAGGTAAGATACAGGTTAACGTTTAAAAGTGTAAGTAGTACCAAAATGTCTGAGAAATGCACGAATGTTATACAATAGTTCACTTTATCATAGCTTATCAAATTTGAATAATTCCAGTTTAACGCCATTTGAAGTAAGATGGGAGTTTTTTGTCATATTGGATGCGGGACTGAAATTTGATGATCGGTCCTAAGTTTTTCTGAATTTACAAAATTTTATGAACTCAATTTATTGGTAGAACTTTTTATTTGAATGGGAAACTTCCGATTATTTTAGCAGAATTTGTTCCGTCAATTTAAAAATGAATAACCGTACCTTAATAATGGCAGAAAACTAAGAAACTTTAGCTTTAAAAGTATATAAAATTAATTATTTATTAATTAACGAGAAAACATATGTGTGTATTCACAAAAGAACATCAAAAATGTAATTGGTCAACAATTTGAAAGAAAAAATGTATATGTAGCTCCGCAACAAAGATAAAAACTAATACATCAAAAAAACTTTCGTCAGAAGGCCGGGACATCCTAACATGAAACAGGCACTCGAGTTTCGAACTGTAACAAAGTTTCACGGATTTTTAAGCTCATCAGCTTATCACGGAATCGAGAGAAGTGACGTATACGTATTCGTCAAAAGCATCTAGCTCATCCAAAATATCAAACTACATACAGAAGAAAAGCGCAACTTAAATAGCTTTAAAGTTTTAAGAATCTGAGTTGAAAACTGTATACGTAGGATGTGTTGATTCCACAAAAGTAGGCACCGACTTTCATTAATGTTTCCGAAAATAAATAAGTTCTATATGTTTACAAAAACAATGGGAACCATTCCATAAAGGAGGGTCTAAATAGGCTTTGCAGAATAGAGAATAATGGGCTAAAAATATGCAGAATAGAGAAAACTTGCTATTTATTTAAGAATACTGTTCCAGATTACATATAAAGGCAACAGTAGTATACCGCTGTTTAATAGTCATAAATAGATTAAGCGAAAACAAATCCGGGTTACAAACTAAAACCGAAAGAAACAATATCGTTATCAATACCTCCCCCCACAAAAAAAATAAATAATAAAAAAATAAACATTATTCGTTAACTCAAAACTATCTAACCATACATATATAATCTAGTAAGAGGTTATCACAATTTTGAGCACCAATCGCGCATTTACTACATTTTTTTGTGTTTAGCTTACTATCGGTCTGCGATTTGCTCATTGTTGAAGACCATACGGTGACCTATAGTTGTTAACTTCTATGTCATTGAGTGTCTGATGGAGAGATGTCTCATTGGCAAACATACCACATCTTGTTTTTTATATTTAAACAATTTATAGCGCAAAATGTGTTTTACTTCCTATTTCCAAAAGTATACAAGGAAAATATAATTTTACGCACTATCATATACTAGTATATTTAATTTCTGTCGACGGAAAATGGAGCTCTTTATAAAGACAAAACCGGGTCCTTAAACATCATTGACAAAACCGGTTCACTCCATTTTTACATGACCCTCGTATTCCTTTCGTTCCATGCAAAGACATACAACTATTGAGGTGCTCTTAGTGGCTTATTCTGCAATCTCCATATATATTTCTGTCTTTCCGGTCGTTTATTTCCGTACAATGTGCACAATTAAATGATAAATTAAACAAATTCGAAATAAGGTTCACTCTAGTCATTATTTTTCATGCGTATTTTTTATTATTTCTTTTTTTTATCTTGAACGGTTGTAGAACATATTACATCTCCCAATCGAAAATAGTAACATTTCTAATTATATTCTGCATGTTCATACAAGTAACAAATAAATAAAAGGGAATCCCACATTTCTCTGTGTGTAGGTGGTCCGTCACCATATCGGATATTAGATACTTTTAAGACGAAACGTTTTTTGCTGGAGAATAGATACAGTGATACTAGTTCCCTTTTAAATCATATGAGATAATAATCAAATAACGTAAAAACTTATGATTTGAATATTCAAAATAGATGACTTTAAATAACAAATAATTCTTTCAAAGATAATATTTCAACAACTGATATATTTTATCTGTATAAACTTTTATACACAATTAAACAACTTAACACTTTTTCGTATTCTTTTCAATGTGATGTCACCTCAACAAAATACATATACGTGTAATTTCAGTAGTACAAATTTGTCTGAATGATAACCACGGTAATCAAAATGCAAAAATATAAATATCATAAATAAATCAGAATATATTTATTAAATGTAAACGAGCAAAATGCGTAATATTGAACAATTTCCCTTTTCCATTTTAAGTGTCAAACGTGAATTTCTTATTTGGCTGTTCCTGAAAATTTCATTTTTATCCACCTGTATGAAGATTCAACTAGCTACTCTGGTGAATTCGCTTTAAAACAAGCAAACATAATATTTTATCTTTTTTGGAGGGGGCAACGTTATGTGAACCGACACAAAAAGCATCGCATGCTTTTCTGTGTCACTCTTCGTGCATTCACTGCATTTAGTGTATATCGGCAATCATAACTGCACTATTTCACTAACTATTACACTTACCTTAAACAATCTAAGCTAATAACCATCTCAACTATACCCAAAAAATGATAAATAAAATGTATCGGCAGTGCATGACTTCCAAGAAGAGGTGTTTTTTCTCGTAATTCCATTCCTTCTGTTTAAACAAACCGTGTTTAATGATGTCAAGTACAACAGAAACCGTATTTTTAATGTCTGCAATAACCATGTAGGTCAACTTCATGTTTTCAGTAACACAAATTCGTTTAAAATGCCGCATTATATTTCATTTTGCCTACATTCGACGATCATTTCATTCATGAAAAGGCTTACATTACAAGTAACAATAAATCTGAAATAGGTAAACTGATACTTACATCAATGTTTCGGCGTTATTTTGGAAACTTGTGTTTCTATTCACAAAGGCGTATGGCCAAATTTCCATTAACTAATTTCACAATAGCTCTATTTTAAAATCCTATTTTAGTCTATAATAAGATTAATAATAAAAAAAATCATATGGGATTTTTAAAGTTTTAATGCCATTGTAACCAGGGAGGGATCAAGGATTTTTTAAAGTGGGGGCGAAATTGTATAAAAGTAAACATATGGCATGTAAACCGCCGGGCGGAGCGAAGCGAAAAATATTTTTGAAGATTTTATGAATAAACTGATAATTGTTTCTTAATATCTGGAATATCATATTTATTTTGTGATTTTCTTTCATGAATAATTTCCACATATCGTTATCCTTTTGACTCTTCCAAAAATATGGTCATGTTTATAAAAGTCTGATTTGTTTCATTCGCAGTGTAAACATCAGAAGTTGTAAAATCTTGCTGGAATTTGAATATCAAGGACTATGTAAAATATATTTAAAGTAATTTACAACAATCATGTATATATCCATTACATTCAAGTTATTCATGGAAGTGCAATCTTTTGAAGACAATTTCATACTATATAACAAGTTTTACATGTGTTGTCCAATTTTGTACAAACATGTCGTATCGGTTCACCATTTCTTTTTTCGGTAGTATTCTTAATCTCAGGTGACAAAACATCAATATTTCTGAGATTGAATTAAAGGACATTGCCAGATGTTTTTTTCTTTTTGTCTTACAGAAGGTTTTGTATGAGTTTTGCGTCAAATGACTGAAAAGAAAACAAGTTGGCCAGTAGGGGTGCACAATAAGTACTAATTGGAATATTGAATGTCGGTTTAAAAATAAATCAACTAAACTCAACAAATATGATATTATCCTTTGCGTATTTATTATTGGTATTTGTGTGGATCTTCACAAAGTAAGATTTTTCATGACATAAAAACAAATTTAGCATGGCGATAAGATGGGTAAAACATAGAAAAATCTTTTTTATAAATATTACGTCAAAATTGTAAAGATTTTAGTTGAAGATTTTGCATTAGATTTTGAAAACCTTTTAGAATCCCCATGGTTGACATCGCTGGTTTAATATACATCACATTATTTCTAAAGGTCGTCCTTTACTGTAGAAAGAATGATAGTAAGAACTTTAGAAAGATATTTAGAAGAGATGAAGTTAACAATAATGTTGTTATGAAAGACAGACATGAAGCTGTGGAATTGTAGACTTTTGTAAAGATTGGAACACTTTTTTGTTAAATTGATGAGCAAGCTGTCTTTTGTAAGTATGTAAAATAGTGATGTTAAACCTTTAATGGCACAATTTTTCGGAATTTTCGGTTTTCATACTCTGGTTTTCCAACTGTTTTGATTCTAGCGGCAATAATAAATCTTGTGTTGATGAAACGCGTGTCTGACGTACTATAATATGAGCATGGTATCTTTGATGAGTGTTTTCTTAAATGCGTTTCATTCAACATCCGATACCGGCGTCGATGGCAATAATTGATCGGCGTTACCCATCAATTTGCAACCACTTATCTCAAAAAACGAATGTAGGCAGTAGAAAATTGTCAAATGAAAATTATATTTGAAATTAAACAACTTAACTCTTTCCAGATACCCCCTTATTAATTCAGTTCAAGATTTCGGCGATGCAATTTTTCAGCAAAGATCAGTAGAACCCCCAAAAAGGATCCTGGCTGACAGACAAATATTCTATACACTATATTTAGTTAACCTATAACTGATTTAATAGTTTGTTCTCTTGTTGTGCTGTTACACAACTGCGAAGGTTTTGGGTAGGGTTGGCGCGCCAGCAAACATGTTTAAAATCGCCACATTCTGTATGTGCCTGTCCAAATGCAGAAACCTGTGGTTGTTGTTTGTTGTGGTTTGTCATATTTGTTTTTCGATTATCTTTTTTTTAAATAAATCAGGCCGTTCTTTTTTAGATGGCCATACAGTGACGTAAATGAGGTAAAAACCTATATCATTTGGTCTCTGGTGGGATGTTGCCAATCATACTGCATCTTCTTATCTTAATATTCTATAGCTTATAGTATCTCAGGAATATACCCAATCATTAAAACTCATGAGATAAAGACCAGATGAACCGTGCCAGATAAACACGAACACCTTACAAAAATTCAGACCTGAGACCAATTATAGTTGACCTGTTGACTAAATACTTGTATTATTTCTGTATTAATTATAGAATGTCGAGCAAGTTATGCTTGTGGCCAAATTTTATCAAAGAATTGTTGATATTTATAAACATCTCCAAGCAATTCGGGGATTTTTAAAAATTGCATTGGTGTGTGATCTTTTGTTCTGGTATAAAGTCCTCACTGTAACTTTGCAATGAAGAAAAGTTCTTTTGCTTTGGTTAACTTAAACTTACTAATTTATTTATTTTTAAAGTTTAAATGCATCATTAAGAGTTAATCCCTTTGTGCATTTTGTCAAATGCTCACTCATATATAGTTTTGAACAATTGTCTGTTAATATCTCATAAGAACTCTTTAAAGGATAAAATTCATAGACCCTATGCTTTGTATGTTAAATTCTGAAATTTCAAACATTAATGGTTACTTTGTCTTACGTTCAAATCAACTGGCAGCCATTTCTTGTCAAAACTGTACCTTATCCTGACGTGTGCTGACTAATTCAAAAAACTTTTAATTGCATATTAGAGCGCACTAGTTCCCGGAACATTAATAGTACAAAAACAGGTACTTCAGATCTGAACAGCAGGGCAAATGTGCCGTCCTATTATAATTTCATATATTTTTTTTATAATAATAAAGAAACATTCAACCAGGATTCTACAGTGATCCCAAGTCCTTACGTTTTTATTTGATACCAAAACTACCCAAATATTTACCTATTGACAAAATAACATCTATACGTAGGAACTATTTTGTTGAAAGTATATACTAATTTCTTATAAGTTCTTTCTGACTGGGACCGAATTAGGGATTCTATGCCGTAATACCTACATTATTATTGTTTTGACAAATTCCTTCATTCTTTCTACAAGTATTGAGTTAAGACATAAAAAATACTCCAAAAAAATGTATTCAAGTCCAGTATTTAGATTTACATACAGTTCTGTACATCTTCAAGTTAACCTTTTGTTTGGTATTGGAGTAATTGATTAGGCAATGTTTCCACACATTGTAACCAGAGAGGAAAAAGTATCATCTTTACGGGGAATTAGTGCAGCCAAACACTGTTTAAACTCATGAAGATTTTTTTCAGATAAAATTATGTTGCTTGGACAATAAATTGGTAGCTACACATTTCAGTGGACATTCCTGCAAACGATAAATGAAAAAGGTACTGTCAATGCTAATATAGATTAAAATGGCTTTAATACATTTACAGATCTACAAAAGATGACAGTGCATGTTTAAGATAGTCCATTTCTGTAACTTTCTGGCAGTTTAGCTGGATGAAAGGTAAACATCTTGTCTTTATAGATGATGTTCCTGTATCTATTGTTTTTTCTGTGAAATCTGAAAAATATTCAAATGTGTTTTACAAATATGGGTATATTTACATATCAATGTATTGGGATTTTCCTGAATTCTCAATAATTAATCTCGCATTTTTGTCCATTCTTCAAAAATCACAATTAGAAATGCCAAAATAATTTGTGAATTTACAGTATACATATCTTTTCTTTTTTAAATGGTTGTCACGTGCGGTCTCCAAATTATATAAGAAAAAAATGGCAAAGCCTACGTTAAAACAACAACAGTCACACAGATAAAAATCAGAATTGCAGCTGCACAATTCCATGTCCTACAGTAAAAATGTACAATTTAGGTTGAATTCTGCAGAGTTTTTTTTTCTCAAATTGTTGATGATTTACAAAGTGTGATTGAGACGACATGGCAAGACCACAAAAGTGATTGGTGAACGTAACAATAGTTTTGTTATCAGGTAACACAATTATTTTCCAAGAATTATTGATAATTATTACCAAAAAGAGTAAATAATGCCGAAACACATCCCGGAAATTAACAGCGCCTTGTGATGATTCATTGCTTTTATTGATAATTACCAATTTGATTGTCAAGTGGCAAAAGAGAGGCGAACGATATCAAAAAGGTATTCAATCTCATAAGACGAAAACGTACTGAAAATGCCATGGCAAAAAAACGAAGAAAAGACAATTACAGTACACAACTTAGAAATCTAAGAACTGGGCAACAGGAACCCCACCAAAACAGGGATGATCTCATATGCTCCGGATTGGTTAGAAGATCCTGCACGACATGTGGCACCCGTCGTGTTACCAATGTAAGTACAAACCCAGCGGATAGTCTAAATCGGTAGGTCACATTCGGAGGACAAGATTTGGACAAAAATTGGAAATATCCGTCGTCATCTTTGAAACACATCTTCCATTACGTCATTATGTATTATAAAACTACCTTTTTTAAACGTTAGTTGTTTTAACCACAAGTTTGGTAAGCTCTTTGTATTTTTTCTTCATCATCCTGTGGAATATATGTGTAAATAAACATTAAATTGTATTAATATGTGTTTAACAGTCGATAAATCTTTTTTTAATGTTTATGTCTTCCAAAAAAGACATAAGTCACCTGCTGTCTTTAAGTTATATATGCATTATTGAAATGGCAATATTCTAAAAGATAAAAAAATCTATAAAAAAATCAGAAAAGCAGGTGCACAACCTCATGTCCGATACAAACATATATGCAAGTTTTGATGAATTCTTTCAAGCTGTTTTGAAGACGTTGTTGAATAACAAACAGTAATTGGGATGACAAGGCAAGACAACAGAAGTGATTGGTAAATCGAACATCAGCTTTGTTGTCAGGCGACACAATATATTTTAGGATTATTGCTCATTATGCTTGCAAAGTGGTAAGTTTTATAAATGTTCCTGCATGTGCCTGTCTCAGCATAAGGTGTTTAAAACTCAAGATAACTTATGTTCTTATTTCAATAGCCTGAATAAGGAGTCAGTAGATAAAGTTTAGTAAATTAAGAGCTATGTTTGTGTTACAGTACACTCTCAACGGTAAATATAAAAAAGAAGATGTGGTATGACTGCCGATGAGACAACTCTTCACAAGAGACCAAATGACACAGAAATGAACAACTATAGGTAACCGTACGGCCTTCAACAATGAGCAAAGCCATTACCGTATTGTAAGTTTTGATACCTAACAGCACCAAAAGTCTAACTGCTATTGTAAACGTTTACATGTTATTTACCAAATAACCCGAGAGTACAAAAACTGAATGTCATGATAACATTAATGAATTTTACTGCACCAAATGTTCATTTCAACACTTAATGTCTCTTCAGGAATCCTACAGACAAACTTCTTGAAAATATATAACTGATACAATAACATAAACGGTACCAATTTTGCTGCACCAGATGCGCTTTTCGACAAGTGATATTCCTCAGTAATGTTCGAGAATTTTCAGGTTGAATACATCTTGTCAAACGGATAATGTTTGCGTTCTACAGTTTTAACTTAGCTCATATCATTGTCACACTAACAAGAAAAAATCAAAGTGATCTGAAATCACTGATGGAAATATTTTAAGAATTGTGTGTATAATTTCAATAATATTTGCTCTCCCATAGTAGTGGTTGTAGACAAGAAAAACTTGCTGTAGCAATATTGCATATTTGTTAAAATAGTTACATCGCTGCAGATTTTTTAGAAAGATAATCAATTTTTCGGTGCATAAAATAGTTTAATAGAGGTCATTGTGGGTTGGTCACTAATTTGCATTATAACTTCTTTTAATTTGCAACTTATATTTTTATTTTTTAAAACAAAAGAAATTACCGAACAAACAAAAAGTTATTGTAGTTTCTCAGTAAACCTGGGACTAATGTATAAAGAGACTTGAAACAAAGTCCTATTTTATCTCCCAACAAGAGGCTGTCAGAGTGACTGCAAACCGGATTTTCCTGCAGAGGTCGAACCCTGAACAGTTGAGCAAGTATGGATACAACATTTAAGCTTAAAACAGCTCTGAATTTGGATTGTGATTGAATATTTGACACAGCATAGGTTTGTGACTCAAAATGAATGTGGTCAAAGAACTGAAAAATTTAAAATCGGACATTTACCTATTAGGGTCCAATATCCAAAGTCTAAGTACATTGTTAGAATCAGCATATCAAAGAACCCCAAGAAATCAATTATAGATGAAATACTTATTAATTACATTTCTGTTCAAAGGGAAATAACTCAAAATAAACAAGAGACCAAATGACATGGACATTAATTATTAATTTCTGTTCAAAGGGAAATAACTCAAATTCATATAATAAAAATCAATTTTGCTACTGAAAGGTCTACAACTCAACAACGAGAACAGCTAAAATCGTGAAAATTGAACTTGAACTTCATTTAATCACAGGAAACAACATATCTAAGTTTGAAAGATTTTGTCAAAGCGTTTTCATGTTAATGAAGAGACACTGTTTGGCAGCCGCACGCTCACCCGCCCGCCCGTCCGCCATCCCGCCCGCCCGCTAGCCCGCCGTATATCCCCAAATCAATAACCGATTTTTCTTTTAAAAATTCAATTTATCTTATTTTTTGTTTAATGCAGTGTTAATCAAAAGGTATAGTCAGGATTCTACTTGATCAAAATTATCTCCCCATTACGCCTCCTTATTTTTTTTAATCGAGAAAATAGAACCCATTGTAGGGATGACGCGCTATCAATTTAGCTCCTGAAAACCGAAAAATGTATCTACATAGCTTCATTACGATTCTTACATGACAGCTTTATTTAAAAACACAAATGTATCTTCTTGCTATTAAGCATCATTTAATGTATTTTTAGGTCTTTTTCAACTTCAAAAAATTTTCTGATCGGTTGTCAGGGGGAATTTTCGAAAAATTAAAAAAAATCTAAAAAAGTTATAATTAAATGTTTCGTTGAAGGGCAAACGAAAGATTTTCAGAGGTCGGAAGACTTATTATCCTAGATACCACACCACAAAAAATAACAATTTTGAAGTTATGCATTTTTAAGATCCGCTTGTAAAAGTCTGTCGTCAAGTGCTTTTAGTAAAAAATTGTTATTCAAACAAACCAACTCTGTTATTATGACTTATTAGAAAGGTATTTCACTTGACCCATATATTTCATTTTATAGTACTGTAAAATTTTAATGTTTGTATATCAACTTAGCCTAAATATATTTTTTTATAAATATAAATATTTGCTTTATAAAGATTATTCTTTTATCTTTCTGTGAAATTTTTTCGGCAGAATTTATGCTAATGCATAAAAAAGATCCACGTGTATTTATACCTTCCGCAATCGATTGTTATGTAAATATCCGTCTTTAATTTAAAATTTTACAAATATCTCAAAGTACCATTCTATGATTTAAGTAAGACACGTATATACGATGCAAAAATCCTTAATTATGCACCTACAATAAACTTTTTAAGCCCATAGAAATATATGTGAACAATTCAAATACGCCATCTTGGACTTTTTTACCTTCTCTAATAAAGATTTCTTTTGTTAAATTTCAACTGGATATCAGCCTGTATATATGTGTAAATGATTTAAATCTATCATCTGTATTCAATTTTATAAAAGAAATGCAAATTTAATATTCATGTGAATCATATGTACAAATGTATCAATTACACTTGAAGACAAAGACCACCTAATGCCACTGACCAATATAGATTAAACATCTTTCTAATACTAAAGAGGTCAAGTTATTGTGTATCGAGTGATATGTCACATTATTTATAAACTCAAGTTATGTAATTTGGTCAATTACGATTGGCATTTAAGAGGAGGGGTCTTTATACAATTCCAATTATAGCTCCACCCTTTGTGTTTAATTGTTCTTTAATCATGACAGTTGTCAATCATACTGATATTGTATCAATATTTATATTCAATCAAAAAGACAAAACTAGCCAGTAAATTGAAAACATCAAAGACTATAATTATAGAATAAATGCTCTTAATTAAGATGTAACCAAATTTTTTACATTTCATTTCTGCATATGTACACAGACATGAGAACAATTAGAAACTATGTGTCAGAGTGTATAGAATTGATTACTGATTTAGTAGCAAATCTGTCTACTTTCTTTTGGAAGGCCGGTGCCTTAAGAAAGTATTGGAACAATTCCAATCTTTCCAAAAACGAACATTGGAAAAAAATGTATTTCCAGGGGCAATAACTCAAGAGTAGGGTTACAGTTTTTTTTCAGACATTTTCCGGATAAATAGAAATTGTCGTGCTGATCATTCTTGCAGTTACACTTATATCAATCCAGCTCCTTTATTTTCACAATGTCGCCAAAACTACAAAAATTAAATATTTCAGGAGCAATAACTCAAAACTGATCTACAGATAGATTTTTCTCCAATTTGCAGTTGATCCTTTTGCGGGTGGAATCAATATTTCAAAAAGACATACATTTCAGGGGCAATACCTCCGTAAAGGGTAGTCGCTAAATTTTTCTGACATTTTTTAGGTATATAGAACTTGTCATGCCGATCATTTTTTTGCATTTTCAGTTTTAACCTAGTTCGCATAGTTTTTTTAAATAATGCCCAAGATGTTTGATAATATAACTGCTAAAATTATAATTTGAAATGTCCATTTTCATGAAAAATGAAAGAGAAATACTGTTTATATGAATCTTTTGATGCATGATAAAGAACTACGCAAGTAGGCCATATATATGGCCTTTTATGCACTACATGGTTAACATGTTAAAGGCAACAGGTGATCAATACATCGTATGAAATTTCACATTTGATTAGTATACTGTGTCTTAAGTACCCTGGCGAAAAAGGTTTCGTCTCAATAGTATCAAATATCCAGTACGGTAACGGACAACCGACAGACATAGAAAATATAGGATTTCTGTTATCCACAAATACCTATTTTCGATTGTGAGATGTAATATTTTCTACAACCGGTCTATATAAATGGAGAAATAGGTAAAAATGCACGTCAAAATGATGAATGAAGTAAACCTTACCTCGAACTTGTTTATATCTTATTAAATTATGCACATTGTACGGGAAGAAATGTACGGAAATACAGAAATAAACATGGAGATTGCAAGAATAATCATTTGTTTGTATTTTGCCGTTAAAAAACGACAACAATTATTTTCTTCAATTTCATAAAAATAACAAATACATAAACAAAACTCCTCTTCTTTATGTCTGTCAGTTGTCGGTCACCTTACCGGATATTAAATATTATTGAGATGAAACATTTTTTGCCGAGGTACTTTAAACACAGTGTAGGTAAACACACCTTGATAGTATTAGTATATTTTGAAACTTTCGTGATTTTCCTCATCTTAAATAAAATTCAGTTCATAATTTATTAAATAAGTATTGCACCCCCATGAATATTTCTATAGCAGTATAGTCGTCTGATCCGTAATTTTACCGATTGTGTCCTATTTCAGTTCTTGGCATTTAGACTGTTGTTAATTCGCAAAGAGGATGACGCATGAATAGTAGGAGATGCTTAACTTGTCTGTGCACCCGGTCTTATTCCTTTTGGAGTTCATGCGATTCCCACAGTTTTTGTTTATTATCTTGATTGGTATTTTCTTACTCTATTAACGAGATTTGAACATCGTAATGGGATTTTATTTTATAAAAAAAATGGAGTTTTCTAGTTTTCAGGCTTTAACTCAAAAATGCCTTTAGCAATTTTCGTGAAACTTGGTGATTTCTTTAAATATATATATTAACATAAATTCTACTTCGATTTTTTAAAATTTCTGATTTTACGTTCAGTAGTATTTAGACTTTGTTCATAAAAAAGGGGGAATTTCCAGTTTTCGCACTATAATTCAAAAACACTTTGAGCGGTTTTTATGAAACTTTGGTGACTTGTTTATATCTATAAAAAAATAAGTTCCTTTTTATTTTTTTATAAATTTCTCTATGACATTTAAAGCATAAAGACGAGATAAAAGGGCGACGGATGAATCCACAGTATTTCGGCTTTTCACAATTATTCTGTACAGTTATAGGCCTATTCCACATATTCATAAATCTCTGGAAGTACAATGGTCGTTATGTAAGTAGCTGAAATATGCAGGCTGTTAAACAAGATAACTTGAATCCAAATTTGGAGATGTTTGTAGTTTTTTGGGCATTGGCAGTCATAACGAAATTATTAATATGCATCCCTGCTAAAGTTTTAAAAAACTTACTTCCTTTTTATATATATAAGTAAGACAACAGCAATAAATAGTAAGACCATTATTGCTGAAAAAGCTATAATCCATCCTATTCTGTCTTCTTTCTCTTCTGCTACAAAGATAAAATATATTTGAATAACAATACATGCACATGGATATTTTTGGTAGTTCCTGTTTAATATATTAAATACTTTTCACGCACGGTACAATTGGGAGCGAAACATATTTAATAAACATTTGTCTATTGATGAAGTCTGTGTGTTGACCTCTAGATGTCTGTCGGTTTCGTTGAGTTGCTGACATATACTTTACTTTTCCTCATTCCATGAAAATTAGTACTCACGAAAATAAATTAATGCACAGTTTATTGCTTTTAAAATTGTTCTTTCCAATATACTTCACTGAATGGTTGATTGATAATTAATGATTGCATAAAAGTCATACTGATTTTCGTTTCATGTTATACTGGTCATCTACTTGGGGTTGACAAATACATTAGTATTGGAAAATTAAAAGGTGGTAATGGTACCTGAATGACATAGGCGATGACCTGACAGCACCAAATAGATGTTGTTTAGCTAGCTGTAAAACCAGGTTTAATCCACCATTTTCTACACAAGAAAATGCATGTACCAAGTCAGGAATATGACAGTTGTTATCCATTCGTTTGATGTGTTTGAGCTTCTGATTTTGTCATTTGATTAGGGACTATCCGTTTTGAATTTTCCTTGGTATTTTTGTTATTTTACTTTTTGCCGTCTTTTCATTGTTCGTCTTTTAAAGTTTAATGAAGATATTCGTCTTAATTTACATACAGGATATTTACAAAATTTTAATATCAAGCTTACTTTGTGATTGACCAAATATGATTTCCGGGTCTATCATTTCACATCGGTTACCAATATATCTATTTGAACACCTGAAAAAATAAACAAGGCTGAAACATGAATCATAACAAGTAGACAATACATAGACAATGCATTCACATAGCTTCATACAGTAAGCTGATTTGTACGATTTACAAGTTAGTGTTCCATATATATAATCGACAAAACCATAAATTCTAAACACGATAGATGCTGGCATATGAGTTAAAGCTCCTTACTAAACATTCACGTTCAACTTTCGTTTAATTTTCTAATTTTATCACTGCACCTTAGATTTAGATTCGGAATTGTATTAATCAATGCAAATACACTACATATAGATACTCACGCACATTGCACTATCCTGTCTTCTACATATACAACAAAGCAAGATCCTCCATTTAAACAGGCTAATGTTTGTGTCTCATTATCTGAACAACTAAGTCTATAATTATCTGGAATTCTTTGGTTATTCACCTTGTTTATTACTTTGCCTGTGTTTGAACTGTCCGAACTTCGAACACAGCCTACTGTGAAAAATGTAAAAATCGTAAGACAAAACTTGTCAATTATAGATATTAAGAATTCTATTTAAACCATCCAGTTGATTCACACTTTACATTAAAGTGTAGAAGTTAAAATCCGTAAACAATACTGTAACGCCGAAGTAACTCCTATCAAACGGTGAAATCATATTGGAAGGTGTTAAACAGGGTTCGTGTAGATTTTGTCGTGAATTGTTTAAAAATTTCTTATTAAACACATTTTTAATTAGTTATCAATCTAACAGGTTTCAAACAGGGTTCTGTACAGGGTGTATTACAAATCAGGTCATATAAATCAAATGCTATGAAGTAGTTAAAACGGAGTGTAGTTTTCACACTTAACAACCAGCAATTACAGAAAAATAGTAGATTGCACATCAATTCAAATATATATAAAGATCAGAATACATTTTCATCTCTCCTTTACTTAATTTATATCCCATATTCTGACAATTGTCTTTTAGAACATTGGCATGATATTGAATAATTGTGAACTCTAAGTGAATGAGATATTTTTATCCATGCAATGTTTTCTGAAAACTTACCTGTATATACAAATAGCATACTAGAAAACTGATAGAGGTGGATTAATAATGACATTTTGCTTACCTGAAAATGTAAAAAAAAATTTATGTAGATAAGGCATGATACACGTCGGAGTTTTAACGTGTTAATGTTACCAAAATGTCAGAGAAAAGCACGAATGGTGTACAGTATTTTACTACATGCTATAACTTATTGAGTTGTCGAAATGGATCAAAGCTATTCGATCATACATTTAGAAGCGCATTCAGAAACTACGATGTACTATGGGCACACGGGTTTCTAACCCATTCAAGAACCTGGATGTTGTTGATACTTTTTACGCTCTTCATGACAAATATGTCGTTGTTCCAGCAGATAAAGCCTCCAATAATATTGTCTTCATATGTAAAAACCAATATATGAAATGTCTCACAAAAGAGCTTGAAATAAACAGCAAAACTGGTAATCCTCATATTCTTTAACATAATTTCCAAAGGATGAAATTTTAGAAAATCACAAATCTGTCCTTCTTTCTTTTGGTATTAACATCAAGAAAGACGAGGAAATCAACCGTAATTTTACTGGAGACCAAAAACTTCACAAAATCCTTATAAAGAACGATACATAGCTGGCTTTTCAAGATATTCGACTAGACATCTTTCTAAAGTGCAGACTACTATTCTTTGAGGAGGAAAGATTCAAAATGACACTCCGTAAATCTTATGGACACCATCGCGTAGTTCTTCTATACAGTGTGTCTGTGTCTAAACTAACGACATTTTTACAACGTCTTAGATTGTGGTTTATCAACTACGTCGTCTGGTCTGTTTAATACCGAACATGACCATTCCCCGAATATGACTGTTTTGCCGAGTGTGAATTCACATTGCTAAACGACGTGTCTCGGTATCTATATATCCAACATTTATGTATTTAGTTATGATGTTACTTTTGTAAGTCTGGTTGGATATTTTGGTATGTCTTATATTCGCTGTTGGAGACGACGTGGTTCGGTATTTATATATCCCGCTTTCTGTCAGTTTTTGTTACTTTTTTATGTTCGGTACATTTCACAAATGTATAGTCGAGTTAATCGTGGTTCGTCTACAGGGTTTTTGTTTTATGTTGTTTGTTTTCATGTGTATTTACCTTTTGGTCTTTAATGATCTTGCCTTATAATCCATTTTTTTTTATTTTCATTTTCTACATGTATGTAAAAGTTAAGATATAAAATCAACTACTTCATTTATATGATTTTAAGTTTAAAGCTACTATATGCACAGGATGTTTTTGTTTATACACAGTTTTGATTTAGAAGAAAAACCGACATGGTTAGAAAATACTAATAATGACATCATAACAAACACAATCCCAATTTATTCTTGTACATGTATACTTTTAGAAATTTACCTGTGATAATATAAACATCACAAAATATACGTCACTTTTTGTGACGTTGGTGCATTTATGTGACGCGCAGTTTATATTTCGTTTGCGGTGTCCTTGTGTGCTGTCGTAAATTCACCGGTACCGGAGCTTGTTATTCAGTGGTTTACTTGTTGTAATTTACTACTATATTATCTATTTATGTATTTCTCTGAGTGTTCTTGTGTTTGTTTGTTCTATATTCCTGTCACGTAGTGTTGTCATTTTAGCGGTATATTTGACATTGCCATATAAGCGGGAAGTTTGGCTAACCAGAAAACCAGGTTAAACACACCAATTTTACCAAGTAGCAGTTAGAACTTCGCTTTGTTCATTTTAGAATAATTCCTTGATACGACCAGGTCCTCACTGTTGAGGTTCTTGGGGAGATTGTTGAACCTTCTTCTCTGTCTTCTTCCTCTCCGTCAATTGTTCTTTGGTCAAGTTTAGGTGATCTTTGATAATGACACAGACAATTAACAGATTACTTTAACCAAGTTAACTTTGACAAGGTTTTTGATAAGCTCAAGTGCTAGCAGTAATGAAAAACACTAACCTACCATGCTGCTGTAATTTGTTTCGAATGTCGGAGTACCGGTGTAAAAAAAAATATAGCCTGGTATCTATGATAAATTTACTGATAGTCTTTTGAATGACAAAAAGAATTAAAATCCGTACATGTCCGTTCCCACACTATGAAATAATATTCATTTGAAATATTTCCTGTTATAAATAAGTTAATCGCGACAAAGAAATTTAAAAGGAATGCATGCTTGTAAGATAACTATTGTTCCCTACTAAATTATATAAGATAAGTTTCGCATTGCGTAAAAACTTATGAATCAAATATTTAACATAGAAGACTTTAAATAACAAAGAATTCTTTCAGATCAAATTTCAGCAACTTATATAGCTATTCCAATATATATTGTGTCAATAAAACTTTTCTAAACAATTAAACATCGATTCCCATCTTTTTTCGTTTTCTTTTCAACGTTAAGTCGCCTCAACAAAATGCATATATACGTATCTGTATGTGAAGTTTCATTAGTAAAACATTATCATAAAGATAACCACAACAATAAAAATGCAAAAATTGAACATCAGTGAGAAGTAAAAATATATTCATTAAATATAACGAAGCAAAATGCGTAACATTCATTTGAATTTTAAGTGTGAAACGTGATTTACTAGTTAAGCTTTTCCTAAAAATTGAATTTTCATCCACCAATACGCTGATTCGTCTAGCTTCTCTGGTGTAGTCACTTTAAAACAAGTATGCAGAATTGTGTTTTGTTTTTTTTTTGGGGGGGGAGGGTCAATGTTATGCGAAACGACGCATGAAGCATCGCATGTTTTTTCTGTGTCACTCTTCGTGGATTATCTGCATTTTGTGCATATCGGCAATCTTAAGCTTCATTTCTAAAACACTTACCTTAAAAGTCTCAGCTAACAACCATTCCTACCATACCAAATAATAAAGGCAATCGGCGGTGCATGACTTCCAAGAAGAAATGTTTTTTTCTGGTAACTCCATCCTTTCTGTTTAAAGATCCTTGTTTAATAAAGCAAAGTGCAATAGAAAAACGAATTTTAAATGTCTACAATAATCATTGTAGGTCAAATTTATATTTTTAGTAACACATTTTGGTTTAAAATGTCGCATTATATTTCCATCTACCTACGATTGACAAGTATTTCATTCATAAAAGGGGGTACAAAACAATCAACAAATAGAGCTAAGATCGGTAAACCGATAAAGACTTTCATATTCCGGTGTTAGTCTGGAATTAATTTTTTTTCGATTCACAAAGGCGTATGGCAAATTTCCCTTTCACTAATTTCAATAAGCCTAATTTCAAAATCTTTCAGTCTACTAAAATTCATAATACAATAGCTGCATATGAGCAGTTCATTCCTATCGTCATTTAATCTGTGTTTAACATGCAACTTTAGTATCAGCATCATAAGGTAGATCGAGACAAATGATTTTGAAAGGATAGATTGCGCAATTCTAGGCTACAAAGCCGGTTTCAATTCAAATCACAATTGACGTGTCTCGTCGTAATATCCATGTAGTATGAGCCACTTGATTAGGGAGCTACCATTCGATTTTTATGGGGGGGGGTGGCTAGGATGAAAAATTTTGTCCTGCTTTTTTTTTAGTTGTAATCTCTGTCCTGCCTTTTTATTTTTCACTCTATTTGGTCCTGCCTTTTTTTTTTAAAGTTTATTCTGACTTTTTTTTACCTAAATTGTCATCCTGACTTTTTTTTTTGCAAGTGTCTCATCCTGCCTATTTTTTTACTCAAAACTCCTGTCCTGCCTATTTTTTTCAAATTTCATCCTAGCCCCCCCATAAAAATAAAATGGTAGCTCCCTTATCAACATCCATCAATCATGCATATGTCCGTCTCAGTATGACTGATCAATGGTGTGACTTATTTACATTGGTTTTCACATAAGAGCAAAGCTACATGAAAATCCAAGAAACAAAATACCATCAGGGGATAACTCAATCAAAAATTCCTGTCCTCACATCTAAAGTATAGGCGACGGCAGTAAACAGGGGCTTGACAATCTTCAGAAGACCCCTTAATATGTCGGAGTCAAAAAATCAACACAATTGAAGTCAACAGATTTAATCATCCTACCCCATTGCAAGCAAAATCAGTAGAATAGATAATATCTTGACCTAACTCACGAGTCTTCACCGATCGAATCACTTTGACCATTGAATCATACAAGTAAATTATTCATTTTGGTGTTAGAATAATTTCTAGTATACGAGGTTTATAGAAAACAGAAAAATGTCATGAAATCAATTTTAAAGAATTGAGATTTGAAATGGTGCCAAAATATAAAAGAAAGGAAAATCTGCTATGAAAACTATGGGCGAAAAAGATTAAAAATAAATATTTGAAGACACCCAATTGTATAAAGTGTAGATGAAACGTGTGTCTGACGCACCAAAATATGAGGCTGGTATCTCTGGTGAGTTTTTTTCTTAAAACATGAACAGATGTCGCCGATGCAGCTTTGTCCAGGAAAATAACTTGTTTTCAACAGCAAAGTTCGTTCTTATGTTGTGGCGTTGTACCACTGTCCCAGGTCAGGGGGGTTGAGCGCTCAGAAACTCGTAGAACCCCGCAACATACTTTATATGCCTGTCCCAAGAAAGGAACCTGTAATTCAATTATTGTCATTGGTTGCTGTCCGTCGTTTATGATTTGACTAGCATTAAACAGGCCTATGATATTTTTGTTTGAAATATTTCACATTTAGTCATGATGTTGTCTTTTGCAACAGACAATACGGAATATATTTGCTCATTGTAAAACCGTTTAGTGACCTTTAGTTGCTAATATCCACGTTTTTTTTTCTTTGGTTGATTTTCTCATTGTCAACAACATCACGTTCTTATTTTTACAATGATAAGGTGAAGGTCAAACAAATCCTGCAAGATAAACATGAAGATGTAGACATTACAACTATTCATTTCACAAGCGCCAGCCATGTTGGTTGGAGGGCGGGATCATCGGAAACATTTTTAAACCCATAGCGTGATTGTGGCAAATTTTGGTTCCAATTGGATGAGTAGTTTCAGAGGAGAATATTTTTGTGAAAGTTAACATACAATACCAGACTCCAAATAAAGGGAAAATCTCACTTGACCCTTTGGTATAGGACCAAAATACCACACAGTAAACCAGATCACATCAACCACCAATATCTAGTCCAACGAAAAACACCTGTTACAGTTAAAGTTGAACTCTTTTAAAACATTTACTTTGGGGTCCTCGGTTGGTCAAAATTGCCCCCGACTTTGACCTTGAGATTAATCTGCTGATATCTCTTCGGTTTGTCTGTTTCCGCCGAGCAGCCCGATGGTTCTCTCCCAGTACTTCGGCTTCCTCCATCATAATAACAGACTCTGCCCGGTGTGCTAGCACTCCCTTGTGTTGGGATGGGGATTGTCCTTGTAAATATTGTTGTACATACATACATACAAACATCTGAGAAACGGACTTAATCATAATCCCAACTGATTCCTGCTGACTAATGGCCTCTGAACCATGGAAAAAAAACCTGGCCGACAGACAAATATTCTATACACCATATTAATCTATAACTGACTTTAACAGTCTGGTCTTATAATTTGCTGTAACACCACTGTCCAAGGTTATGGAAGGGTTGGCACACTGGCAAACATGTGCTTGTCCCAATTCAGAAGCCTGTAATTCAGTGGTTATTGTTTGTTGCTGTTTATCATATTTTTTGTCCTTTATTTGTTTTTATGTTAATCAGGCCGTTAGTTCTCTCTTGTTTTATATTTGTCATTTCAGGGTATTTTACAGTTTGGTGTGTGGAACAGGTTTTGCTAATTTTTGAAGGTTATGCAGTGACCTAAAGGAGCTAACCACCTACATCGTTTGGTATCTGGTGAAGAGTTGTGTCATTGGCATTCGTACATTATCTTCTTATTTATATATTCTATAGATTAATGTATCTGAGAAATATACCCAATCATTAAAACTCTTGAGGTAAAGATCAGATGAACCCTGCCAGATGAACATGAACACTTTACAATCATTCTATCCTGACACCAAATATCGTTCACCTGTTGACTAAATGGTTGTATTATTTCTGTATTAATTATAGATTGTCAGGCAAATTATGATAGTGCTTTTTTCATTTCTTGACCCAATTCCATCGAAAAATTGTTGATATTTATTAGTGTTGTCAAAGAGTTTAGTCTAAATGGTAACTCGGATAATCTTTCAACCGATTATGTTAAGTTGAGGTTGTAAAGACCTTATCTTCAGTACTCTACAAATGCAAGGTTTTATGATATGATAAATTTAAGTTTATTTTGGCATTATAATGCTTGGCTTTGAGGGTTCGTGATGAAGTTTTACTTTTAATTATCCATTACTACCATATCTACTATGACGTTTGTAATAACATCAGATTGAG
The DNA here is from genome assembly GCF_021869535.1 of Mytilus californianus. Taxonomy (NCBI): domain Eukaryota; kingdom Metazoa; phylum Mollusca; class Bivalvia; order Mytilida; family Mytilidae; genus Mytilus; species Mytilus californianus. Next base: position 47,563,456 of record NW_026262679.1, on the reverse strand, counting down.
AAGATGAAACTCTTCTTGATCTCGTCAAATTGACAAAGTCTGAAACCCATGATTGTTTCTTATTCTCTGGTGTCTCAGACAATTTTGTTGAGTGTTTTAATTTGGGGAGATTAAGCATGTTACTGTTACCACCCAGTATACATTAATTCTATTCACATGATTTGAATTTAACCATTTTTGAGTCGGCATTTCATTGAATGTATGACAAAGCCTTAGGCGATGGAGATGGCATATTTGTGAGTAGGTCTACACAATATATATTAAATAAAAAAAATAAGATGATAAAGTAAATCGTAAAATTTAATCAGCTTGCAACTGTTCAAAATACATTAATGCTAATTATGTTTACTTCAAATCTTGCCCTGAGTGGATAGACAAATTGCCTTTAATTTTTGAACATTGGAATGTTTTCAAGGTAAACAATAGCAATCAATATACTAAACAATTGATCTGTCAAATTAAGTACCTTGACAATCATTTTAAAATTCAAAAAAAAATATTAATGATTTCAATACAAATTTATATCTAATCTATTACAATTCAAAAAAGGTCCAGTTAATGGGTTAGCATTTTTGATGATTGATATTCTGTCCTTCCGACTATTAACCCGTTTACACTAATATCTAAAGACATCTCAAAGCAATTTAGGGTCTGTCTAGAAAATTGCGTTGATGTGTGATCTTTTGTTCTATTATGAAAGCCTCACTATGACTTTAATATGAAGAACAATATTAACAAGAATTTCCTTTGCTTTGGCTTACTTAAAATAAAAAAGTTATTGATTTATTTTTAAAGTTTAAATGCATCATTAAGAGTTGACACTTTTACACATTATGTCACTTGCTCACTCATATATAGATTTGAAAAATGTTCTGTTAATATCTCATAGGAACTCTTTTAAAAACCTACATTAGTATTTTTTGACAAAGTCCATCATTCTTTGCTACAATTATTAAATTGAAACACCTGAAAAAAAACTATGAAAAAAGTATTGAGGTCCAGTATTTTAATTGACATACAGTTCTGTGCATTTTCAAGTTAATCTCTTATGGCTGGTATTGGAGTAATAAATAAGGCAATGTTTCTTCACATTATGACCAGAGAGAAAAGAAAGTGTCATCTTTTCAGGTAAATAGTGCAGCCAAAAGCGGTTTAAACTCCTAAAGATTTTCTTCTGTTAAAAATTATGTTGATTGGACAATAAATTTTTAGCTACACACCTGCAAAAGATGAATGGAATCAAGAATGTGTCCATAGTACACGGATGCCCCACTCGCACTATCATTTTCTATGTTCAGTGGACCGTGAAATTGGGGTCAAAACTTAGAAAGATCATATCATAGGGAACATGTGTACTAAGTTTCAAGTTGATTGGACTTCAACTTCATCAAAAACTACCTTGACCAAAAACTTTAACCAAAAACTTTAACCTCAAGCGGGACAGACGGACGAACGAACAAACGTACAAACGAACAAATGGACGAACGGACGTGCAGACCGAAAAACATAATGCCCCTAAGTGGGGCATAAAAAGTACTTTCAATGCAAAAATAGATTAAAATAACTTTAATACATTTACAGATCTACAAAAGATGACAATGTATGTTTAAGATAGTCCATTTCTGTAACTTTTTGGCAGTTTAACTGGATGAAAGGTAAACATCTTGTCTTTATAGTAGATATTCCTGTATCTATTGTTTTCTCTGTGAAATCTGCAAAATAGTTCAAATGATTTTTTACAAATATAAGTATAATTCATTTTTTTTTCTGTAAACGTGTATCCAGCATTACTCAAATTTCAGGAAGTTTTCCTTTTGTTTTATTTAAATAATAAATCAAAATGTTTTCAAAACAAATACAATATTGAGCATTTTAAGTAAGGCATTTTTCTGTAGCATTTGAAAGGATTATTAAGTTAATAAAAATGAACACTTGAATTGACATTGCCAGCCAAGTTGAACATATCAATATATCAAATTGAACAATTTAAATTCAGATTCTATTATGTAATCTTTCAAATAATACCATTAAGCCATATAAATACCTTGTGCATATTTGAATGTAAAATTTTGCTTTTGATAAGATAACAAAGATGCATGTATATATGTGTAAATAAACAACTAACTGTGATAAAATGTGTTTACAACATAGAAAAATCTTTTCTTTTTTAAATGGGTGTCACCTGCTGTCTTAAAAATTAACTAAGCAGAAATGACAAGACCTATGTTTTAAAAATGGAAACCGCAAAAGTCACACAGATAAAAATCAGATTTGCAGATGCACAACTTTGTTGTCTATAGGTTGCATTTCTGTAAATATTGACAATGCAATTTCTCATAGGAACTCCTTTTACAGCTAAAACTGTACCACTTTTACTATGAAGTTTTGAAAAAAATCATATCCTAGAATGGAAAGTTCATATGCACTACTATTTTTATCAAAGGTCAAAATATAGGGCTGTGCGGCATATTTTCAACGTTTATATGCCCCGAACTTCTAAGAGTTTAAACTAACACTAAATTTCTTAACTACCCCTACCTTAACTGTAGGATTACCACAGATTTCAATATAAACAATATGCATATGTATATTTACTGGTAACATTCCCAAGTTATGTCTCTATGAGAAGAAAAACATAGAGATCATAACTGGGAACCAGTATGTAAATAAAATTAATTATCTATGAATATTCTATATCTCCCCAAAAGAGGCATGGTTGGAGAAACAGCTGTATTTACAAAGTGCAACCTATAGCAAAACCTATACGAGTTAGATTGAATTCTGTCAAGCTGTTTTCAAGACCTTGCTATTTCACAAAGTGTGAAGAGAATGACAAGGCAAGACCACAGAAATGCTGGGTAAATGTAACAACAGCTTTGTTGTCAGGCAACTTTACATGATTAAGTGACCAAACAACACAAAAGTGCAAACACTGAATGTCTTCGTAATATTAATGTAGTTTTTCTGCACTCATACCTGCCAACCCTCCCGATTTGAGCGGGAGTCTACCGCGCAAACTACGAAATTTGGGAAATCTCCCACTTGCCAGTCTGCTCCCGTGCGGGAGTATAGAATCTCCCGCTTTCGTTTATTTTGACCTGCAATAACTCGCGTTCGTAATTCTCTGGCTTTTTCATTACTTTCAATAGAAATAAATAAACAATCAGCGATCATTTGAAAACTTTGGTCAGTAGTTTTTATGTTCGATATACATGTATAAGTAATCGAAATTCAGTTCTGCTATGTCAACTCCAACAAGATAGAGGTCGTTTTCTGGACCAAACGGCAGTGTAAAAAAGAAGAAATAGATAACTGCAAATCGAAGTGTCAAGCAGATAATTTGAATGAAAAATTTTCAATTTTTACGACCAAGTTCACTTGGCAATGAATCTTTTTGCACATCATATTCAATCAACTTTTCCTATTCTTCTGGTGGTCTGTACAATGTTTGAAAGCATGCTTAGTGTGAGACTCACAACAAAATCAAAATATGGAATGTTATGAGTTATGAGACTCGGAGGTATTAAAAAAGGCTTACAAAACCACCTTGTATAGATTATAACCATGAATTGAAAAAATAAAGTATATATATTAACTCTTATTGGTGTTTTGTAGATGAATATGTAAACAGGTCATATATTTAACATGAAAATGTCGTTCGTGCAAAATCTTGCCCTCAGCTGTCATAGCTGAGGGGGAGATCTCCCTCTTAGAAGGTTTCAGAGGTTGGCAGGTATCTGCACTAAATGTGAAATTTGACAATTCATAATGCTCCAGGCCAAAATATTTGAAAATTAAAGACCTAAAATAAATGTTGAAGAGATGATAAAACCCAACTAGAGGCTCTAAAGAGCCTGTGTCGCTCACCTTGGTCTATGTGCATATTAAACAAAGGACACAGATGGATTCATGACAAAATTGTGTTTTGGTGATGGTGATGTGTTTGTAGATCTTACTTTACTGAACATTCTTGCTGCTTGCAATTATCTCTATCTATAATGAACTTGGCCCAGTAGTTACAGTGGAAAATATTTTGTAAAAATTTACAAAAATTTACAAAATTTATGAAAAGTGTAAAAAATTGACTATAAAGGGCAATAACTCCTTAAGGGGTCATTTGACAATTTTGGTCATGTTGACTTATTTGTAGATCTTACTTTGCTGTACATTATTGCTGTTTACAGTTTATCTCTATCTATAATAATATTCAAGATAATAACCAAAAGCTGCAAAATTTTCTTAAAATTACCAATTCAGGGGCAGCAACCCAACAACGTGTTGCCTGATTGGTCTTAAAATTTCAGGGCAGATAGATCTTGACCTAATGAACAAATTTTATCCCATCAGATTTGCTTTAAATGCTTTGGTTTCAGAGATATGAGCCAAAAACTGCATTTTACCCTATGTACTATTTTTTAGCCATGTCGGCCATCTTGGTTCGCAGGCGGGGTCATCGGACATATTTTTTAAACTAGATACCCTAATGATGATTGTGGACAAGTTTGGTTAAATTTGTCTTTGTAGTTTCAGAGGAGAAGATTTTTGTAAAAGATTACAAAAATTTACGAAAAATGGTTAAAAATTGACTATAAAGGGCAATAACTCCTTAAGGGGGTCAACTGACCATTTTGGTCAAGTTGACTTATTTGTAGATCTTACTTTGCTGAACATTATTGCTGTTTACAGTTTATCTCTATCTATAATAATATTCAAGATAATAACCAATAAAATGCTTCGCTGGGCGCAGCTTGATACGACCGCAGAGGTCGAACCCTGAACAGTTGGGGCAAGTATGGACACAACATTCAAGCTTGATACAGCTCTGAATTTGGATTGTGATTAAATATTTGACACAGCATAGGTTTCTGACACAGAAAGAATGTGGTCTAAGAACTTCAATTTTTTTAATTTACCTATTATGGTCCAATGTCCAAAATCAAAATACATGGTTAGATTCAGCATATCAAAGAACCCCATATATTCAATTTTTGTTGAAATCAAACAAAGTTTAATTTTGGACCCCAACTTGGACAAACTTGAAAACTGGTCCCATAATCAAAAATCTAAACACATGTTTAGATTCAGCATATCAAAGTACCCCAAGAATTCAATTTTTGTTAAAATCAAACTAAGTTTAATTTTGGACCCTTTGGACCTTAATGTAGACCAATTTAAAAAACGGGACCCAAAATTAAAAATCTAAAAACACGGTTAGATTTGGCATATCAAAGAACCCCAATAATTCAATTTTTGATGAAATCAAACAAAGTTTAATTTTGGACCCTTTTGACCTCAATATGAACCAATTTGATAGCAGGCCCACAAAATAAAAAATCTAAATACATGGTAAGATTCAGAATATCAAAGAACCCCATATATTCAATTTTTGTTGAAATCAAACAAAGTTTAATTTTGGACCCCAATTTGGACCAACTTGAAAACTGGACCAAAAATCTAAAATCTAAATACATGTTTAGATTCAGCATATCAAAGAACCCCATATATTCATTTTTTGTTGAAATCAAACAAAGTTTAATTTTGGACCCCAACTTGGACCAACTTGAAAACTGGTCCCATAATCAAAAATCTAAACACATGTTTAGATTCAGCATATCAAAGAACCCCAAATATTCAATTTTTGTTAAAATCAAACTAAGTTTAATTTTGGACCCTTTGGACCTTAATGTAGACCAATTTAAAAAACGGGACCCAAAATTAAAAATCTAAATACACAGTTAGATTTGGCATATCAAAGAACCCCAATAATTAAATTTTTGATGAAATCAAACAAAGTTTAATTTTGAACCCTTTTGACCTCAATATGAACCAATTTGATAGCGGGCCCACAAATAAAAAATCTAAATACATGGTAAGATTCAGCATATCAAAGAACCCCATATATTCAATTTTTGTTGAAATCAAACAAAGTTTAATTTTGGACCCCAATTTGGACCAACTTGAAAACTGGGCCAAAAATCTAAAATCTAAATACATGTTTAGATTCAGCATATCAAAGAACCCCATATATTCAATTTTTGTTGAAATCAAACAAAGTTTAATTTTGGACCCCAACTTGGACCAACTTGAAAACTGGGCCCATAATCAAAAATCTAAACACATGTTTAGATTCAGCATATCAAAGAACCCCAAGAATTCAATTTTTGTTAAAATCAAACTAAGTTTAATTTTGGACCCTTTGGACCTTAATGTAGACCAATTTAAAAACGGGACCCAAAATTAAAAATCTAAATACACGGTTAGATTTGGCATATCAAAGAACCCCAATAATTCAATTTTTGATGAAATCAAACAAAGTTTAATTTTGGACCCTTTTGACCTCAATATGAACCAATTTGATAGCGGGTCCACAAATAAAAAATCTAAATACATGGTTAGATTCAGCATATCAAAGAACCCCAAGAATTCAATTTTTGATGAAATCAAACAAAGTTTAATTTTGGACCCTTTTGACCTCAATGTGGTCAAAGTTGATAACGGGGCCCAAAAATCAAAAATCTAAATACATGGTTAGATTCAGCATATCAAAGAACCCCATATATTCAATTTTTGTTGAAATCAAACAAAGTTTAATTTTGGACCCCGATTTGGACCAACTTGAAAACTGGGCCCATAATCAAAAATCGAAATACATGTTTAGATTCAGCATATCAAAGTACCCTAAAAATTCAATTTTTGTTAAAATCAAACTAAGTTTAATTTTGGACCCTTTTGACCTTAATGTAGACCAATTTGAAAACAGAACCAAAAATTAAGAATCTAAATACACGGTTAGATTCGGCATATCAAAGAACCCCAATAATTCAATTTTTGATGAAATCAAACAAAGTTAAATTTTGGACCCTTTGGACCTCAATGTGGACCAATTTAAAAACGGGGCCCAAAATCCAAAAACTTAATACACGGTTAGATTCAGCATATTAAAGAACCCCAAGAATTCAAGAATAAAACCCCATTGAAATTGATCAAGAAATAAGCAATTTATACGAAGTATCTTCTTTTGCACAATACTGTGCAATTGAATATTTCTTGCTATTGTGCAATACTGTACAATTGACAATTTCTTGCTATTGCGCAATATTGTGCTATTGGATATTTCTTGCTATTGCGCAATACTGTGCAATTGAAGATTTCTTGCTATTGCGCAATACTGTGCAATTGAAGATTTCTTGCAATTGTGCAATACTGTGCAATTGAAAATTTCTTGCTATTGCACAATACTTATTATATAATAATTTACACATCCTGTTTGGTGTGTATCTCCTACCATATCATTATTATTTGCTTTTAAATATTAATCAGAAATACCAACTTAAAATGGAAAATTTTAAAAGAAAAAAAAAGGAAAAAAAGAAAAAAAAAGAAAAAAAAAAATCCCCCCCCAAAATTTTTTGAACCCCCTTATGATTCATCACCCCCAAACTCAATCCCAGCCTTCCCTTTGTGGTATGGTACCTTGCAGTACAATTTCAGAGAGATCCATACACTTGAACACAAGTTATTGTCTGGAAACTAGAAAAATGCTTATCTTTTTGGCCCCTTTTTGGCCCCCAATTCCTAAACGTTTCGGGCAATTACCCCCAAACTCAATTCCAGCTTTCCCTTTGTGATATGGAACCTTGTGGTACAATTTCAGAAATATCCAAACACTTACACACAAGTTATTGTCATGAAACTAGAAAAATGCTTGTTTTTTGCCCCTTTTTTGGCCCCTAATTCCTAAAATTTTGAGGCAATTACCCCCAAAATCAATTACAGCCTTCCCTTTGTGATATAGAACCTTGTGGTACAATGTCAGAGAGATCCATACACTTCCACACAAGTTATTGTCTGGAAGTTACAAAAATGCTTATTTTTGGCCCCTTTTTGGCCCCTAATTCCTTAACTGTTGGTACCATAACCCCCAAAATCAATCCCCACCTTCCTTTCGTGGTATTGAACCTTATGGTAAAATTTCATGGAGATCCATTCACTTAAACTAAAGTTAGAGTGCGAAAACCAATGTGTCTTCGGACGACGCCGGACGACGCCAGACGACGACGACGACAACGACGCCGCCAACGTCATACCAATATACGATCAAAAAATTTTCAATTTTTGCGGTCGTATAAAAACGGCACAATTTCCTTAAAATTACCATTTCAGGGGCAGCAACCTAACAACGGGTTGTCCGATTCATCTGAAAATTTCAGGGCAGATAGATCTTGACATGATAAACAATTTTACCCCCATGTCAGATTTGCTCTAAATGCTTTGGTTTCAGAGATAGAAGCCAAAATCTACATTTTACCACTATGTTCTATTTTTAGCCATGGCGGCCATCTTGGTTTGTTGGCGGGGTCACCAGACAAATTTTTTTAACAAGATACCCCAATGATGATTGTGGCCAAGTTTGGTTAAATTTGGCCAAGTAGTTTCAGAGGAGAAGATTTTTGTAAAAGTTAACGATGACGACGACGACGGACGACGGACGCCAAGTGATGAGAAAAGCCAGGTGAGCTAATAAAAACCATACCAGACCAAGTAGGTTATAGTTTATGTATTTCTTATAGTTTAAATATAAAAGTGATCTCAGCACAACAACTCTATGTTGATGATCATTAATTCATTAAAAGAGGTGAAGGTCATGTGACTCTATTAAGACAGACATGTATACCCTATATCCACACTATTGACTACAGAACAAATTTACTTTACACATTACTCATAGTAAATGTAAAATCAACTTGTATACCAGTCAGGGGTACTACCTATACAAGTGATTTTAGAATCACCTTTTTGAGAGATTTCAGCATTGAAAAATTGAAAATTTTGACAATTAAAGAATCTAAGTGAGCGCACTCACATACCCCATGTCCCCACACTGTTACTGGAGAAATAAAATAACTGTAAGAAAAAAAATTTGTATAAGAAAAAAAAATTGAATCATAATTTCCTGTCGATATGCACATCTACATAGTATGTCCTTATTATCTACAAAGTTTCATGAAATTCTGTTGTGTGGTTTGAGAGGAGTTGCGATGACAAACTGTTGCAGAGGTATATTGAAGCAAATAAGTTCAAAGGGGCGTAACTCCTAGAAAAAAAATTGAATCATAATTTCCTGTCGATATGCACATCTACCTAGTATGTCCTTATTATCTACAAAGTTTCATGAAATTCTGTTGAGTGGTTTCAAAGGAGTTGCGATGACAAACTGTTGCAGAGGTATATTGAAGCAAATAAGTTCAAAGGGGCGTAACTCCTAGAAAAAAAATTGAATCGTAATTTCCTGTTGATATGCACATCTACGTAGTATGTCCTTATTATCTGAAAAGGTTTCATGAAATTCTGTTGTGTGGTTTGAGAGGAGTTGCGATGACAAAAGGTTGCAGTAGTATATTGGGCAAATAAGTTCAAAGGGGCGTAACTCCTGAAAAAAAAATTGAATCGTAATTTCCTGTCGATATGCACATCTACGTAGTATGTCCTTATTATCTACAAAGTTTCATGAAATTTTGTTGTGTGGTTTCAGAAGAGTTGAGATGACAAACTGTTGCAGTAGTACATTAAAGGAAATAAGTTGAAAGGGGCTTAACTCCTAGAAAATAAATTGAATCGTAATTTCCTGTCGATATGCACAACTACATAGTATGTCCTTATTATCTAAAAAGGTTTCGTGAAATTCTGTTGTGTGGTTTGAGAGGAGTTGCGATGACAAGAAACAGGACTGACGGACTGACGGACGGACAGACGGACAGACAGACGGACGGGTCAAAAACATTATACCCTCCGCAACTCGTTGCGTGGGGTATAAAAATAGAAACAGACTTTTTAAAATCACTGAAACAAGTGATTTGAGAAGTAAAAATGTAAACACTTCAGTAAGTGTTTATAACATTTTCTTGATATTTTTCCCACAAGCTTGGTTTTTGTTATTGGTTAAAAGACAAGGATTCCATTTAAAAACAACTCAAATACTTGCAGAAATTATCTTTTACTTGATGAGCCTGTCAGTTTTTACAGTTTATTTGAAATATGCATAAACTGGAATAATTTGTAGATCAGGACAAAACCTTGAAGTTGATCATTCAAAGTGTAAAGAAGACCAATCAGGTTACTTAAGTTTGTTGACCTTTGTCTGATATTTGTAAGCGTAATGAATGAATAGTTGATGACAGAAAAATTCCCACAGGTACTTTTTAAAGCTTTAGCGCACTAACTTACTGCCCAAGCGAGAAAAAGAGATACTAGTAATTGATCTATGAAGGAAAATTACAGAAAAATTTGTCAAATATGGAAAATTAATGAAATTAGCATTTGAAGATCAAAGGAAACACCAAAGTCACTTCAACAGGTGATTATTGAATTTTCAAATCACTTGTTTGAGTCATACCCCTCTCCTGACTGTATACAAAAATAAACGTTGGGAATTATATTAGACATTCGACTAGTAATAAATGAAACACTGTCCTATGAGTAAAATTTATCAATGTCTGGTGACTCTTCAAAGATAGACACATACACATTAAATTGATTGATTAATTGATTGGTGATTAACACCACTTTCAGCAATATTGTGCTATTTCGTGGTGGTCAGTTTTTATTGGTGGAGGATGCCGGAGTGCCCAGAGAACCACGACCTTCGGTAGGAAAACTGACAATCCTAGTCAATTTAGATTGGAGTCGAGCATACACATTTAAACCAAGTTACTCAATAAACATGACCTATTACACATACTAATATATTAATTGATAAAACTTTAATTTTCACTTTAGTAAGTTATTGAATCATAAAAATGAGGTGAAAGTTGACTGCCAAATATTAGAACAAAACTTTATACCATAAGCCATAAACAAAATATGGATTGTCTAACTCTTTTAATATATCAAATATCAAGTGTTAAACAATTTATTTAAGCTGTCAGATCAGCATACATGTCCCCTATTCTTTATGACAGACTAGATAAAAATGACCAACCTTGACACTTCTGAATGACCAAAAATATTTATCTCAGTCATTATGTCCACTATGCCCACATTTAGGTCATGACTGGCAAATATGACCATTTCATACCCTTAAATATATATCAATGATTTTACTGGTTTGAATATTATTCAAGACTAAGTACCTTCTAAACCCATGCTATTCAGCAGATCACAGGGATGTAGATATGGTTCCTTTCCATTACAGCTTATAGGTTTGCATGTTAAACACATGTGTACGGTCCTTTTGATCACTGAGTTCTCACATAACACATATACAAACTTCTCTAAGGTAGACCCAAAATCTGGAAAACTCTAAAATTATAAGCAATTAGATTTTATTTGTCTGTATGATACACAACAAGCCTACATCAAAAGGTTCTTGTGTATTGGAAAAGGGTCATAATTCATATAATCTTTAAATCTAATAGGATCTACCAAGCTAAAGGTGATGTCTATGCTTCTATTTTATGGGCTTTGCGAACATTAACAAGTCTTATGCAATTAAATAAATAGAATAAGCTGGCTGTGATATATGGTTCAATTTGTGAAAACAAAAATCTTCATTAGATAAGCTATTTCATATATAAGTTATTTCATATATAAGTTATTTTTTTCTAGTGGCCAATTCTTATGTATTTATAACAGGTCTCTTCAATGGTAAAAGAAAAGATCTCCCTTTTTGCAGTCTGATAAGTTAGCAGGTCTGTATTTAACAAAATTCAAAAAACATATTTCATTCTATTTTTTAGGAATAGTTTGATTGTTACAGAGTTTGTATACAGTAAATGAAATTGCAACAAAGTCTACTGGATTTTATTTCTTAAAATACTTTCAGATAGTATTGACCTGATTTAAATGCCCCCTTTTTTAAAGTTCACAAAACTCTTTTGTAAACTATCAAAATCATTATACCTATATTTACCAGTATTATAATATCTATAAATAACCTTTTCACAGGTAGATTTTTGTATACATTCATTGATCAAAGTAACGTCAAGGTAAACTTCAAACAGTAAATAGAAAACCAAAGTAAGTGTTAGGTAAAAAGTTTATATACTTCAACATCACCGTATTTAAGAAAAATAAATAAATGATAGTTTTGTTTTAATACCAATCAATGAAAGAACTTAATCTGTTGTGAAATTTTATGATTAAATTTGAATCCAGTTTCTGACTACGCTATAGTAATATCTATGGGTATATTTAACAGAAATAGATACATGACTCTTGTTTGAATAGTAATCAATGAAAGAACTGGATCTGTTGTGAAATTTTATGACGAAATTTGAACAGAGTTTTTGTTTATAAGTAATATCTATTTTTAAATGTTCAAAATATTTAACTTGTATATAATATATATTATTCACTTATCATAGTAATTTTCTACAAATTGCATTAAAGGTAAGACGTTTTCAAATTTGAAGATTTCTAGCTTTACTTTTAAATAAATTATTATTTTCTGTAAATTATACCAATTTAAAAGAAACCACTGCCATAAAATCTGATGTCATACTTTGTAAACAGTTACTAAAATACAGCATTATAGTTCTAATTATTGACTTTCTGAGTATCTATACAAATTTTTTTCTATTTCCAGGTTTTTAGAAAAAACAATGCATAATATTGACATAAACATCCTTTGAAAAGCCATCATTTGTGAATGAATTCTAAAGACAACATGGAATCCCAGTCATATTCTATAATGAGTTTACCAGATGAGGTAATAGTGAAAATACTTTCATACATTTCACAGTATGAACTGATATATACCATACAACACATCAATACAGACATGCACCAATTATGCTTTGCACCGTTACTATGGAAATCTATCAACAGCATACAAGATCTTATTGAAGAGGAAGATGATGATCCAAATTTTAAAACCTTTTTCAGAACAATATTGCCTTACGTTGAGCAAATAAATATTGATATTGATCTGGATTCGTTCTTTTCAATTCTAACTACCAATGAGAATATGATTTTATATAATTTGAGAAAAGCAGAACTTCATTTTGTTATCAATGGTCCCGAAGAATTAGAGAGGACTGTGCTACATTTACCAGATATAAGAGAAATTAAAGTGATAGTTTCCACAGCATATACTGATAGACTTCCTCAGTGTACCAAAGTTTTGTCTTCTCTGACAAAATTAGAAAGGTTGACACTTGTTCGTCGAGGTAAAAGCCTTTTTTACCATAAACCTTATAAGGAAGACAGGACCAGAGAATTGAACAATCTAATATCAAATCATCCTGGACTTAAGATGTTTTCTATAGAACGTCAAAGATTTCACCGCTCCACTTTTGAACTACTGCTATCAACATGCAAAGACTTGGAATGTATAAAGCTGAATAAGTGTATAGAAATAAGGGCTGATGGAATTGATATGCCTTTGCAGACATCATTAACATCATTTATATCAAAAGATTGTAAGATAGATGATCACTTCGTAGAAGTTCTGACTGAAAGTTGTCCAAATCTGAAAAAAATCTCCTTTGATCAATGTCAGACCATAAATGATAAATGTTTACAACATATCAGAGATAATTGTCCTTTATTAGAAGACCTTATCCTTAATCAACAAAAGCCTGAAAAGAACATAACATTACCGCCTCAGACCTCAATATCAGATGATGGTTTAGAAAAAATTGCCAGGGGATGTCCAATACTAAAACGTTTACTTGTAAATTATTGTAATAATGTGAGTGATGCAGGTATTAAGAATATTGCTGAATATTGTCCTATGCTTTTAGTATTGGAAACTGAGGGATGTTCACAAGTTACAGAAGATTCAGTAAGATGCATTGCATCTAAATGCAAATGGCTTCACAAAGCAAACTTCAGCCATTGCAAAAACATTACATTTCAAAGTATAAACTACTTAGTTAGGAAATGTAATTATTTGGAAAAGTTAGATCTTACATTATGCGGTGATAATCAATTTGAACAGACTGAAAGTGTATATGAAAATCAAATTATTCCAAATCAAGTCCAAGCTTTAAAAGAAAACATTACAAGTTCAACTCAAAATAAGCAAAAGGATGGTTCGAAAATAAGGACTGTAATGCCATCAATTGAAAATGTAAATGTCAGAAGATCCCATCCATTGTCAGAACTATATTTAAACTCGGCAAACATTGATGATGAAACAGTATTTTTTACAGCAAACATCTGTGCAGATCTCCGAACTTTAAACTTAAATGATAACCCTCAAGTTACTGATATGGCAATAACCAGGTTGATGCAAAACTGTAAATTTTTACAAGTCTTGCATCTTTCAGGAAGCATAAAACAAACGTGTAACTTAACGAATGATTCCCTTTCATCAATTGCTAAATATGGAGAAAATTTAAAAGCTCTAACAATAACTGGAAACAAACAAATCAACATAGATGGAATAAAAGAGGTCATCTGTTCATGTGATAGTTTGACACAGTTTGATTTCACTGTTGGAAGCATTTTCAAAGTTTTAGAAACTCAGGTCACAAATTTTATTGACAAATATGACCAAAAACGTATCTTCATGAGGTCAGGAAGAGGTATGGGCCTTGACTGTCAAGCTTATAATATGAATCCAAACTATTACAATGTTCAACTATATATAAGTAGACTTCATTCTAGATTTACTATCTAAGAAATCAATATTCCTTTAAAATGTATATTTTAGATCCACATGAATCAGAGAATTTTTTTTCAAGGAACACATATGATTATCTGACATTAGTGTGAACAATGTCTATATGTAATGAAACAAAATACATTCAGTACAATATAAATACACATAAATAACGATGTGGATTCAGAAACAAGAAACTAAGGCTTATATTAATTTGAATATAAAAGAAATCTCTGTAAAATGCAAATTACTGATTTTTTTTTTTATTAATTGAAAGGGGCAGATATAAAAAGATTAAAAGAGAAATTGGGATTTGCACATATTGTGGTTTAAATGAAATAGAAGATGAATCCCACATTTTTTCCACCTGTCTCATTAATCAAACTCGACATCTTGAATTTGAAAATCATATTAATATTGAGATTCCAGAACTTTTAATAATTTTGATAAAAAAGCTAATAAAAATGTTAGCTATGCCTGAACTTATTTAGTGTGTTGTTGCATTCATTAGAATGTCCAAAGTACTGTGGAAACTCTGAAAGTGAACTCTTTAACTGTATGGTTACAACACAGCTATGTAATTAAAAATTTGCATATTTTATTCTATTTTTATTGTATTTTATTTTCATTGTTTTCTTGTTTGTTTATTATTGTACACCATCAACCCTTCAGGGTATAAATGTGCATTTGAAATTTATAAATTAATACCTCTCCTAGATCACATTGACCAATTGACACAACAAATACCTCAGTAAATATAACATTTTGATGCAGTTGAACCTTTTTTTGAGCAAAGCTGTCACTCATTTAAATGTATATTTCTTATTTATTATCTATATTCCCTGAAAACTTTAACTTAATGCAGCAAGGCATGAAAAGGTTAAATACATAGCCCAAGACTATTGGTTTCCCTTAAATGCATTCTTTCATCAAGTTGATGTTTATTTCTTTGAAGACAGTAGTCAATTCAATAGATTTCTTCTTTATGATATTGGTCATCATTTTGAAGTGTCTTTCTGGAGCTTCATATTATGACTGAACAGGATATTGCTAAAAGGTAAAATCACAAAAATACAGAACTCAGAGGAAAATTCAAAACGGAAAGTCCCTAATCAAATGGCAAAATCAAAAGCTCAAACACATCAAACGAATGGATAACAACTGTCATATTCCTGACTTGGTACAGGCATTTTCTAATGTAGAAAATGGTGGATTAAAACCTGGTTTTATAGCTAGCTAAATCTCACTTGTATGACAGTTGCTTTAAATTCCATTATATTGACAATGATGTGTGAACAAAACAAATAGACATAATAGGTAAAAATGTCAAAATAGGGGTACAACAGTCAACATTGTGTTATAATCTTAATCACTATGAAAACAAACAAATATGTAACAAATTAACACAAAAAGACATATAGACAAAGCACATAAGCAAAAAAGAAAGACAAGAATACAAAAATTTACCATAGCACAATAACACAATGATGGGATGTATAAGTACCTAGCCATGTCAAATGAATAACACCAAAAAATAGACTAAACAGTAAAAGTAATATTCAAAAAGACAAATAAAAGAATACTATAACACGTTATTTAGATGATAAACAACGTCAGTACCTAGAATCTATACTTCAAGACCATCGTGTATTATTTGTGAAGTTGATAAGGAATATTTATCAACAAGGTCTTGGTACCTTCCGATGAAATTTTTTAGAAAAAGGAAGAGACGTTCTTTGACATACCCCTGGTTCATCAACATTCTGCTCAGACACTGGTGACGTTTTACAAAGTCTGAGTAGCAGCTGCAAGCTCCTGAATACCGAATAAGTTGGGAAATGTATATCCAATATGCAGGTGAAGTTGGTATATTGCTACTAAGGTGGGGAAATTGATAATTTCAAAATTAAAATCGTCTCGTTTGTCATAGATTCTGGTATTGAGATGACCGTGTATGTCAAATTTGAGGTATAAGTCTAAAAATGAGGCGGAGGAAGCCGTGTCTGTTGTTTCTTCAATTTCTAGTTCTAGGGGATATATTAATGGAACCCAATCAGAAAAGTTTGGATTGTTAATGGAAAGAACATCATCAATATATCTGAATGTGAAATTAAATGACCTGGCTTCTTTCATCTTCTTGTTTTTGACAAGTGTCTGAAGGAACTCCAACTCATATGAAAACAAGAAGAGGTTGGCAAGGAGAGGCGCACAGTTCGTTCCCATAGGAATGCCAACAATTTGTTGAAAAAGTCTACCTCCAAATTCAACAAATATGTTGTCAATGAGAAACTCTAGCATACTGATCACTTATTCCTATTTGTAGCATGTTTTCACATTTAGTTCACTATTAACATAAACTGTTATCACAGAGATATGTTTTGCCTTTTTGTAATTTTGATAATGCAAATGTTGAAATTAAAATAGCAATACTTTAACATGTAAGTTATGCAAATATTCAAAGTCAATGAACCATGACTGAAGGTACATGGCTAAACAATCTCCATGGAATGAGATGTGCCAATGCTAATACAACTGCATACCAAATACCATTGACTTATTATAAGTCATTCCCTTTAAACAGACCTAAACACAAACATTAACTTGTAAACTATGTAAAAGTTTCAAAGTCAATGAACCATGATCAGGGGTGGGGCTATATAATCTCTATGGAAACGATACTTGCAAATGCCAATAAATTTGCATACCAAATATCATTGACTTAACATTAGCAGTTCATCTTAAACTGATCTAATCACAAACTAATACATGTAAACTTAAGCAAAGTTTCAAAGTAAATAGACCATGACTGAGGGGCGGGTCAAATATTCTCCATGGAAATGAGATGTGCTAATGCTTATACAACTGAACACAAATTAACATTGGCCTACCACTAATGGTTCCCCTTGAACTGACCTAATCACAAACTCATACATGTTAACTTAGCAAAATTTTCAAAGTCTATAGACTGTGACTAAGGGGTCGGAGCCAAATAATCTCCATGGAAATGAGATATGCCAATGCTTATACAACTGCATACCAAATATCATTGACCTACCACTAGTGGTTCCCCATAAATTGACCTAATCACAAACTAATACATGTAAACTATGAAAAGTTTCAAAGTCAATAGACCTTGACTGAGGGGGCGGGGCCAAATAATCTCCATGGAAATGAGATGTGCCAATGCTAATACAACTGCATACCAAATATTATTGACCTACCACTAGTGGTTCACCATGAACTAGACCTAATCACAAACTAATACATTGTTGACAGCGCCATCGCCGCCAACGCCGGATACAGCATACCTATGTCTCGCTTTTTGACTCCATCAAGTCGAGACAAAAATATGCCGTATGGTATCCCAAAGTAATAAATTTGTATTGTATGCTACCATTTTTATGTTGAAAAGCATTGTGGATTATTTCTTTCAGACGATTTTTCAATTTCACATGGGGAATGGTGGTATACAGGGTTGAAAAATCAAAAGTTTTGATAGAACTAATTTCAGAAAAAGATCGAGATTTAAAATTATCCAGAAGTTCTATAGAGTTTTTTTAGAATCCACATATGGTTAATACAACTATGCGAGTAAACAGTTTCACAGTGTTTCTGAAGACCCTCTTTCACTGCGGACAGAATTTTTGTCAATCTAATGGACAATACTTTAGTCGAACATGCAGATGAGCCGGCAATGTACCATTATTTGTACGGAATTTTGAGAAGCTTAGGTATCCAATACAAACAAGGTAAGTCCTCCGATTTGCTGTTCAATGTAATATTCATTGAAGCCATGAAGGACTTATGATTCGCCAAAATCTCATCCTTGTCAAATGATATGTTTTTGTATGTGGGATTACCTGAGTGCTCATTTATTCCTAATTCTTTTACAAGACACTCATAGTAGTACGATTTAACCAACTTTTGCATGTTTTGTATATTTCATATAAACTCAACAAACTTATACTTATTTTCCAGAAAAGATTACCATAGAACAGAGCATATATATGTTAGTGTGATGGACTTTTATTACCCTTTTTACTCAACAAACTTGAACTAATTTTCCAGAAAAGATTACCATATATATGTTAGTGCGATGGACTTTTATTAACATTTTTACATTCACATATTTCAGTGTATCAAGTTTTATTGGTGGTTTATAATTCAATAATTTGTGAGGATGGTTTAAAGGAGACATGACACGATTTTCAATTTTTGTTTTTTAAATGTTTATTTATACATAACTTTCCCCAAAAATACATCGATAGCAATATAAGTGTCAGATATTTGGTAAAATATGTACTTTAATGCAACGATTTATCGACCTGTCAAATATGCATATTTCCATCCCGGTAGTCACTCAGAACGAGGCTACTACGTCACTGATTACTTTCATTCATATTGACCTATGGGTACAGCGCAAATTTAGTTTCGATTATTACCCAACAAAATGCATGACAGTGATAAACAATGATTATGTGTGATGCCGATGGATTCAACAATATAATTAAAAAGAATAATGACATGATATTTTCTGTTTTACGAATGACACGCAGACTTAGAAGGTGTAAAGATGGGAGTTTTTAACAAGGATTTGTAGTCTTACTATACAAATCCTTGTTTTAAACAACCCCAAACTACACTTTTTTCCGCCCACTTTCATAAGGAATCCAGAGTTGGGGTCTCGGGTTCCATGCCATGAGTTCATCATAGGTCACAGTTGTGCGGTACAGGAGATTGAATTTCGCAATTTCAGGTATCGTTTGAAGTTGTAACCTTCAGGTGTCACCACACATAGGGGATTGATAAGACATAGTTATTACGCAATATTACTTCATAAGCTCTTTGTGTACATCCTGGATGTTGGTTTTGCCGAGGCACAGGTGAGATTGGAATATATTATTGTTACAGTAATACAGGTACAACTAACTGATGCTTAATGAATACCTGTAGTACGACCATACAATACCCTATGCATAACCAATTAAATAACCTAACCAGTGTTGATAACTAATAGACAACCGGTATATAGATCTTATTTTTATTGCTTTTAAGAATATACAGATATAAAAAAGTTTATTACAGATGCATTTTTTTAATTGACTTCTTCTTGAGATGGAATAGTAATATTCCTGTATGCTTGAAAGTCTATAACTTCATATAAGAAATTATTAGGCATAAAGCTCGATGAATTAATAGAAAAGATGCACAATACTGGTTCAAAAGCTTGGATGCAATACTAAAAAAACCAGTCTAACTCAAAATATCGGTACGAAGTACAGAAACCACTAGCGTAAAAACAGTAGAGACAAAGCAAATACTGTAAAGCTAGATTAAAGCCAAGTACAACTGATACATAACTCATGTTCTCCAAGACTGAATACATTTTCATGCTCAGTCCGATTGAAAATTACACATTTTTTTAAATGACCCCCTTTTGAAGAAATGTTTTCAAAAAGAACATTACGAGTTGTGAATATATTCCTGGACTCAAGCATTTTACTGGTAGCAATAAACAAATTGATTGCTAAATGATATTTGGCAGAGAGGGGTGGAAATATGTGAATTTGAATTTACTTTGTGAAATTCCTTAAATTTGAAGTTAGATTTATAAGGGTCTGGATGGAATTGCATACTTTAGAAGTGTAGTATTGCTATATTAATTATTTCAACATAAGATATTTTTTCTTTAAAATGTATGGTTTTAAAAGGTAAATAACATTACACATGACTAAATCACACTACAGGTGCCTTCTTACCTTTCACCTGGTCAAGTATGCTATAGGTGTAAAAATTTAATTACTAAAACAACAGCCTCCAATGAATGTTTACATAAAAGGGGGGAAAGTAATAAAATTGTTAATTGAATAATTTTCCTAATGCAGAAATAGTGTGATGTATGGTTTCCAACCAAAAAAATTATAAACATAACTTTTGATGATAATTTATACCTATTAAAAGTCACTACCCCCCCCCCAAAAAAAAACATACCCTTTGCGAGCGCCTAATTTGAATTTTACTATCGTTTTTTTTTCTTTTTTTCTGGCGCACACATCATCATAACATTACCAAAAGAGAGAGAAAAAAGAACAGTTTGATCATCAATAATTAGAAATTTATATTTTCAATCATAATTAAAAGTAGTTTTATTTAAATAAAGAAAATGCATAAAGCGGTTTATTAAATTTATTCATCAGACTAACCCATATGTATGGTAACAATCAAATCGGTATTGTCTGAAAGAATCGTCCTTGTTGAAGAATTAATGTCTTTTTCTTGGGTATTTTCCACACACAATGGCTCAAATTGATGAGGTCAAATGTCTTCGTAGTTTGTCAGTAATCGGAAAAAAGAGCTGTTAATACCGTCCATAGTGTAATTGTGCAGAAAGTGATCGACATTGTCCAGTTTGAGACACTTTCCCAGCTTGTAACCAGTGATGAAAGCACGATCACGTGATCGTTATCTAATTAAAAATCATTCATTATGACAAGCGCTGGATTCTTTGACCTAGAAAATGCCGATTGATCAGGTTTTGACCAGCAAAATTATACAAAACATGTTTTAAGACTGATATTTACTGATATAATAAAAAAAAAAAAAAAAAAAAAAATCGTGTCATGTCTTTAATATGAAGTTTCTAAATCATGACCAAATGAAATTTACAAATACCTGTTGTAAAAACACTTCACCATGTTGCTTCACTGAAAGTTTCAAGGCTTCCCATTGATCTTCTGACAGTAACAGTAATGTCTGAACTTTTTTATCAGAACAAGTAACCATAGCAACACTGGTTCCATCATCTATTATCAAACTGGAAATGAAAATTAATATCAACACTAAATGATATGAAAGTTCTAAGTTATGTTATAAATAATGCTCAGTTTATACTGTAAACCAACTTATTTTTGCGGCTACTTTATTTCGTGTTTAGCCCTTAATAGCCCATTTTGCGACGATTTAATTTCGCGATTTTCGAATTTGTTTTATGAAGTTAAATAAGGAAAGATCCAAGTTTTACACATTCGTGACGATTTATATTTACGTTATTTTTGTACTAAAAAAAGTCGCAAAAATAAATCGCTCGCGAAAATTAGTTGGTTTACAGTATTTGGCCTTTTTCAAATTTCAGAAGTTACTAGGCAACACTATACAAATAGGTTAAGCCATCACCATTGTAGAAATTTTGCAATTTGCTTATACAGCACATATGAGACAAAAAGAAAGAGATACCTTTGGGACAGATAATTATGAAATTATCAGTAATTGAGTATATAAAACTTCAAACAGGATTCATGAAGTCTCATCATAAAATTTAATTCTAAGTGGCAGTATTAGTGAGAGGCCAGAAACTATATAAAATTGTTAGACCATCAGAATAAAGAACCATTTGAACTCCTCACTAATTCATACGCAACTCTTGCTTTTGAGAGAAAGTTAATTCATATATGAATCAATGTGGAAACGGACAAAAGAAAATGAATATGGACATGGTTTTTAAAATATCAAGAAGCTCTAATTTGTAAATGCTAAAAAGATCTCATATAAATGAATTAATGTAAAGAACATGGCTGTTGTTGGTTCATGTGTCATGTTTGTTTTTCATAAATTGTTTTGTTATATACTATGCCTTTAGTTTTCTTGTGAGACTTGTTTTATATTTTATCATGTCAGGGCCTTTTATATCCGACTATATGGTATGGGTTTTGCTCATTGTTGAAGACAATACTGTGACCTATAATTGCTTACATCCATCTCATTGGCAATTATACCACATCTCTTTATTCTTATATGTATGCTGCAAACAGGAATTCGATAAATTAAGGAACTGAAAATGTGTGACAGGGTATACCTTACCCCTATGAAGCTTGGTACCAAATTTACAGAAGCTCTGTTTGTAGTATAAGACATGAGACAGCAATGCGTTACAGATGGATGGACAGAAGGGTAGAGGTTAACTAGTATAACCCCTCCTTTTAATAATCAGATGTGTGTGTTTTTACTATCTACTTTTACAGTGAAGCAAACCACATGAATTGTATTGTATTGTAACATAAAAAGGAGCTTTATAGTTTTGTCTTTATAAATATGGGACTTCATAATGGAACCTCCCTTAGGTCATGTTTCGAACTGCCTCAGGTCATCGGGTCATTCCTTTATTATTATCCTTACCAGTTATACTCCTAAATAACTCTTAAATATATTACCTCATTCTAGAAACAAATGTATACTCCTCACAGTGACATAAGTTATTGGTGCATCGATCTACAATCACACTACCACACATCTGACAGCTACATTTCAATGATATCTTGACAACCTTTTGAACAAAACAGACACATGAGAACTGCTGTATTGAATTATCTTCCCAAACATCTGCTAAAAATCCTAACTTGTACTGTTCAGTAGGAAGTTGACTGTCATCGCATTCTTCTGGGTTTTCTTCTTTTCTATAAGATAAAATTCAGCATATCTGACATACATGGAACATATGGTACAAGTACCATGCAAAGGTTGTCATTTCTAATTAATTTACATTTTAATTATCAGATATGATAATATAACAAAGTTAAAACTTAATGCCATTGTTCACTCTTTTTTTATTTTAACCAAAACACAAAAAACATACCAAATTCAAATGCTTAAACCAAACAAAAGTACTGTCACTCACCCCCTTAAAAATATTATCTATCACTCAGGTTTGTATGTTGATGTTTAAAGGGTTTTTTTTGTTGTTGAATGCTTTTCCAGGAAAAATTACAACCCCCCAGTCAGAACACTGGTCTACTTTTTTAACCTATGTTGGGGGTTTGAAAGATATTATTTTTCAGGTGGTGAATGGTCAATTAAATTAAACAGTACTATAATTGTTTTATGACAGGGGCATGTGTGTAGAGTCCATTTCTACAGCTTGAAGTTGTTAATTTTCTGTATGCACAATTATAATGTCACCCAAGAATTCTGAACATTTCTGTCAAAGCTGGTACCGTTCTGTATCGTTGTTTTGCCTTTGCTCACATTGCTATAATTACTAAGCAGAGGTAAATGCCAGAAAATTCATGAAAATGCACAGAAATCAAATAGGTCGTTCCATTGCCAAACCAATCCAGCCCCAAAATAAAAAATGAAAAAATACTATAAAAGTTTGAGATTTTATGAACTATAGATTCAGAGTAAGTGGTAATTTGCACATGAAAAGATGGTGTAAATTTTGCGGATGATCAGAGTAAAAAGGCTTTAGCCTATATGCAGGCATATTCTGAAATAATATATCTTCATATAAATGTGTGTCACAAGTGGTTTGGGGGTTCCTGGACTTTAAAATGTCTCTGTTTACTTACTATCACCCACCCCAATTTAACAATCACAATAATAAATGCATGTAATAATTTCTAAATTTACAGTACTTCTTTCCCTTATTACCTTGTTATCAATTCAGACCAATTCTGATGCAGTGCAGTGATTGATGATACAATACTGAACTGACAATAAACCACACCCTTCCTTGATACTCTTCTCTCTATTTGCTCCATGTACACAACAGTGCCAGGAACCAGTCCTAGTGGATAGGTTACGTTGTCAAGTTTAAGATACACAGATATTTCTCTTTCTGATTTCATACATTTTATTTGCAGCTGTATTTGCCAGTTATCAAGAGTTGATATACCATTATCTATAAAATAAAATATAATAAATCATGCAAGTCAACGAAAATATCAAAAGCATGTAAGTCAATGAAAATATCAAAAACATGTAAGTCGGTATAATTTAATTACATGATGATAATTAACATTAAGGTTTTTATAGCTCATTATAACAGAAACAATGAATGTTCCATCAATTTGATTTTTACGGTGATGATTAGATATTTAAACCTCATGTGTTATTAAATAAGATTTTACTAAAGATTTACTTTATTAATCTACATAACACAACAGTGCACACTCTATTATATAGCTATATTAAAAATATCTGCTTAATTTATTATGATTCAATTTATATGTTGAAAGTCTTCAAGAACAGGTGTAACAGAAATTTAACATTATCAATGATCCATGAAAATAAAGTCAAGGTAGGATCATACCTAAAGAAAGGTTCCTTCCATCATAAAAACTTCAGGTTGACCACTGATGATGATGGATGCTGTTTATTATCCAGTGGCAACTTAAATGTATACCCGGAACAAGAACATAATAATGTGACATGAATATATCTGCTTTACAAAAAACGCTTTGCCAGATTTTTAATGTGAGAGTTCACAAGGTAACAGTTTGCAGAAAGAAATGTTAGCCTACCTGGACACATTATTCTGACTCCAAGCCAACCAGTCTTCACTCTTATTCGTAAATGCCTCATTCTTAATAGCAAAGAAACAGCAGATACCAATTTTTAAGTCTTTAGTTTGACCTGGCCAGGGTTCTAGGAAATCATGCTACTACGAGACCACCAAGGAGGTTGGTTGACCAATGAACCATCTAGGAAAGTAGGTATGAATTGGGTAAATAAGGTTAGACTGCATTACAATTTCAAAACAAACAAAGTTGTATGAGCTTGGATCTTTTGAAATGTCCTTGCTATTTCTCATTGCATTAAATATACCTGGCATAAGATGTCTGTTAAATTTCAGTCTTTTAAGAACTATACCAATATCATCAGGTTCATGATGAACTCTTCTCACAATTGTGCCTAATATACTAACATAATGTCTACAATAGCTGTAAATAAATAAACAATTACAATAGTTATATCAGTGGCAAAATAAAAATAATGTAGGAAAATGGGTATGCCTCACACAAACAAATAGTCAAGTATCATCAGTAAAGTACTATATTATTCTCAAAAAGTAGTGTTATGCATTTGGCTGCAAAAAAATATATATTACATTGTAGACATGCAAATGGGAAGAATTTGACTATGACTATCTGTTGTTTCTTTTAAAAAATACTGTCTTTATCAACATTGTGATATGTTTTACACTTTTTAAGCTAGTCATGGAAGCTCTAATTGTCCTTGTGATTTTTTTAAGGTTGTATGTTGACAAATCAGACAAGGTTTTACTCTCAGTCAAGTTCCATGGTAAAAATATTATGAGCAGGACACAAATTGGAACGGAAAGACAGACAAACAGACAGACGAACGGACAGAGACATGACCGAGGGACGGAGGAAAGACAGACTGACGGACGGAAGGACATACGAACAAAGTGATTCCTGTATATTTTTTTGCGGGAATTTAAAAACAGATATCAAAACTTTTTAAACCTTATTGATCAAGAGCTCTATATAACAGCTTGTTTCAAACAGGAAAATATCTTAAATCTTACCATACTGAATGCCTCATTTTTCCCTTCTTAGAAAATAAATGCCAATGAGCTGATAGTCTCTGATAAAAATAAAGCTGACACTTATGACACAAGATCGGGTGAGGAGGTGGGAATGGATGGACAGGATACTGCCCCACATTAAGTCCTCATGGATAATGCCTCACATTAAGTCCTCAAGGATAATGCCCCACATTAAGTCCTCATGGATAAAACAGCAATTGTCATTTGATGATTTTTGTCCTATCTCTTGACCTAAATGATCCAAATATGTTTGTCCACGATTTATTATATCTGGTAATACAATTAACACAAAATTCTGTGTTTTTTTAGAAAATTAAGCCAGCATATGTTATAAGTTACTATTTTCAATAACTTATATGCAGATGATAGCAACAATTGGTAGTTATTTTATCCTTCATACCTGCGAGTAAGGATATGTTCTATACTGTCAACCCTTCCTTCTAACTGTTTTGCTGCATCACTTTTCTGAAATATACAGAATTTGAAATCAATCTGTGTCCTTTTTTGGAAAAAACATGCCATCATTGTAGCTGTTAAGCACCAAGAGGGGAATAAATTATGCCAAGATATAAAATTCCATAGAATGTTAAAAAAAACACTAAGAATATAAATCCAAAGAACTATTTTGAAATGTATTATTATAAATATGTTCTCCAATACAGATATCTGAAGTAAACCATAAAATCTCCAGCATCCAGTCAATTCTCTTGACCTGTTTTCATTTTAATTTTGCCAAATAAAAGATTTTTTTGAAAGATTCTTTCGCAATCCAATAAGATATGGGTGTACTAGTTCAGCAAGAAATGCTGAGCCATCTTCCTCCCCTGTTTTTGAGTTTTCTGTGCAATGTTTTGTGTACTGATGTATGTTTGTTCAACATTTTTATTTTGGCTATGGTGTTGTTTTCTTCCTCCTTATAACTTTATTCCATCTTGGAACCTTCTTAATTTTTTTTTATTAAGAAATGAAGTCTTGGATGCAAAATATAACTACCTGTTCATGAAATTCTCTTTCAACTATAAAATTATCTGGCAACACATAACACAGGTTGTCACCAGCTTTCTTTGCAGACTGCTTTAGTTGCCACGGTAACTTCCTCCTTTCTTTAATGACACCATCAAAACCAACAAACCTATACAAACATCCGCTTTGTATGACATTAAAATATTTCACATTGGAGTTCTCAAATAATACTAGCTGACATTTTGAACAAGATTGTTGTTTTTCTTCAGCATTGACATCTTTCTCAATGTCAATCAGAGTTTGTGATGTCAAACATTTCTCTTCGTACATGTCTTTTCTTTGATGTAAATGATCACATATATGAGCTATGAATGATAATTCAACTTTGTTTTTGTTATTGTCATTCATATTCAAGGATTCCTTTTGATTAACATACAATCTGTGATTATCTGATACATCCATTTTATGATTTTCTTTGTCTTTGGAAGAATTTTGTAGTGAGGAATGCTGACAGCTGATTGTATATTTAGGCTTTTGTATCAATATAACATCTAATAAACTGAAAACCAAGTACTTTATAATTAATTCCTTAGTTTTGCTTGTCACAATATTATCCTTAGTTCTTATATCTGTGAAATTTCCCAGAAGAAATCTCTCCTTGACAACAGTGAATTTTGTTATGGCAACAAGGCATCCACTGTGATGTGGATGGAGATGTGGACATGTAAACCTTGACCTTGGTGTTTGATAGCACATGCAACATTGAGCTGTACATTCATGGTATTGTTCATGGTCTTTTTGTGTTTCCATAACAACACACTCTATGACTCCAGTTTGATCTCTAAGCTGAATTTTACTGGATCTGGAACTTATATGAATTTCTCCAACTATTATCTGGAAAAAGAAGAAAGTTAAACCTTAACTAAAATTATCCTTGCAAGTCTATAATGTACTAAGTAAAACAAATTTAGCAACATACATTTTAAAACAAAAATTTTAATTAAAAATTTTAAAAGTTCGTGAAATAAATGTTCAATACCTGAATTTACTGCCCTTTTCATTTTAATTTTTTTTACTATTCTCTAACAAATATCATACTGTTCCTTGTAGTTTGTATTTTTTCATATATCATTGTCTGCCAGAGAAATGACATTATTACATTAGTTGCAATGAAATACCCTGATTTCCCATCTGACATCATACACCAATGGGTGTTGGTACAACATTGTTGATGACCTTTCATCAAAAGAATTTGGAATGTGTTTAATATGATATAGTTTCTTGTATTTTCAACTTTATTTTCCTTAAAAAGCCCTCAGTCAAGTAATAAAAAGAATAACTATCAAATAATTCAAATATTGAGAAAAATATGAAACAACACTGATAGTTAACTCATGTGAAACACGCATTTGTGAATTAATGTGTTGTTCGGTCATTTGTTGAATATTTTTTTCATATTTGAATTCTTTGATTAGTTATTATATAATCATATTTTACATAAATTTATCAGTTACATTAGAAAACTATTTAAATTGTAAGGCTCAGATCCATATGTGTTCTTAATACTATAGATCATTAAGAATAACCTTTTAAATGAAGAACAAAAGTGAGTATGAGCTAACAAACAATACATAAAATATATAAGAAAGTATTCAAATTCATACAAAACCTGGTGTCCAGCTCCTTGTTGTATGACATAATTCCAATAAAGGGTACGGTTCCAGCCTTTATTCCCATCATGCTTTGCTACTGCTATATCATTCATTTTGTCTTCTGCATCAGGTATGTCAATCTCAATCACTTGTGGAAAAGTATGTTTATACTCTGTCTGTGCAAAAAGATATTTTTGTTAAGTTTAGGCACTAATTATACCAAATAAAGAATATAAGAAACTGAAATCCCTCTACTCCTAAGGGAATATAACTTTATATTATGAATATTTATAAATAAAAGGTAATTAGAGGTAAAACTACTAAAAGTCAATGATACAGCAGCATAACATAAGTTAACCAGAAAATAAACGGAGAATATGTCTATGGGCCACAGATGCCCCCGCTTGTAAATATGCATGAGTCAATGTACTAATTATTGACATAGTTTCAAAAAATTTGGTTGAGGCAAACTAAAGTGAGAGAATGGAAACGAAAAATTCAGCAAATTTTATGTTTATAAAGGGGCATAACTCATGAACGGTAAAAGTGATCGATCTTGATCTGTGTTTTGTGGTAATAAGCATTGTGTATAAGTTTTATAACATTTGGTTGAGGCAAACTTTAAGTTAGAGAACGGAAACCAATTTTGGGGATGTACAGATGGACGGGACGGACAAGGGTAACACTTAATGCCCAAGTCACCTAGCGGTGGGGGCATTAAAACTGTTTAAAGCATATTTTTGTCACTGATGATGGCTATAAATCTGAAGCTATATTTGTACTAGTGCAAAATCATAGCATATTGCATGCTAACTTTTCATTACGTTCTGTAGGCAATATTATATTGCTATACAATAATGACTTTTTGTAAACTTTCTTAAGTCTTATTTTTATTGCCAAATTTTAAATATAAACTAAATTATCAACTGCATTTTGATTTAAAGTCACTGCTTTCAACTCTATTAATACTAACTTTATCTGAAAGGAAACAACATGTAGTAGTAAGAACTTCTTGCAAATGATTTCTGGTCAAAGTAGTATTTACTGAACACAGGTCTGTTATAACAGGTAGTATTTCTCCGAATCTGAAAAAAATGCTTAGCTTAGAATTTTTTTGTTTTTCTAAATTTAGGCATACGAAAATAGACAAACCATTTACTGTATTCATTCTGTTGCCTTGTCTTCACTATAATATCATAATCCCCCTTATGTATAAAATTACCTTCTATAAAAATTAATGGAACAGTCCTGATTTAAAACTAATGGAAATTTAGGGTGTTTCTGATAACAGAAATCAACTGGTTTATTTAGAAACAGTAAGTTCCATTTGTTAGATAATTCTATGATAATGACTTGACAATTCAAAACATCTACAGTATTAGGAATTTGAAAGAGTTTTGAAAATGAAAGTTAAGTATACCTTAATTTAACAATAGATATTTCATCAAATCTGTGTTAAAACCGGACTTTTGTCCTCTTAGAAATGTGTCAGAAGAAACATACCTTTCAATTGTATAGTTTGTAAATTTCTGTCTCAAATGAAGCATTACATCCATCACAAAAGTCAAACCATTCAAGCTATATTTTTGTTTCCACAAATTAATTTGAACAGATTTAGGAATCCTTAAATTCTGAAAGACAAAAAGTTTTTAAATTAGCTTGAGAACATAGATATTTTTTGACAAATTTTAAACAATGAACTCGGAATTAACATTATTCATTGGATATACTTTGATCATAAACTTATAAATTTATTGGGAAGTGACTAGAATCAACAAACTATATAGAATTTTTGATTTTTGTTATCATATCTGAAAGTAAGTTAACTTTTGCATATTTGTACTAGTATGACACTCTGAGTTACACTTTGTATACTCTAGCTCACAAGTAAACAGTCCACAGGATTGCATTTCGTCCAACCCTGATGCATTATTTTGTGTATGAGCTGACTTGTCTTTGCTTTTATTCCTAAATCATATGTGCTTGGGAGTGAAGCAGCAAATGCCAATTTCAAAGTCTTTGTTTTAATATGGCTGGGGTTTACACCCACAAAGTCCCTCACTTGGTGGGAGTCCACTAATGCAGATAACTTCATTTTGACAAGTTCTCATTATGCAAAGAGACTTTAAGACAAAAGGCTTCTTGATTCTAACAGTCAAAATTGTAGTAACAGCTCTTATTAACAGTGTCTCTAAGTAATATTTTACTATCTTACCTCTGCTGAAAGGTTTGTACTAGAAAACTCTAGAATCTTGATACAGCTAGACAAACAACCAACTATTCTTATTTTGTCATCCTAAAAAATTTAATATTTTGTTATTTCTATGAATATGAGGTGGGGGTAAATGTCAATATTATAACAACCTAACAACAAAAGCAACCAACAAAGAACGTCAAGAGGTCAAAATAAAGTCTTAATGGATGGACAAAGGTCAATACCATGCATTAATGTTTTAAATATATTCAACGATAACTTCAATAGTGACAACTCAAATCTGAAATCAAAACCAATTTTTTAAATAGACAAAAAAAATATTTAAGAAACAATGACAAGAGCAATGGTGATTTAAAACAGCCTTCAGGACTATAAAAATTGACAATGTTTCAAGTGAAAAAAAAAATCTACCGGTAAGCACTTTCGGGAGCATTCATTCCAAGAAAATTTACTCTATTTCACACATAGAAAAAAAATGAGAAAACACAATTTGCTTCAGTCAACCTAAAAGGTGCATATCTTCATTCTGTGAGTGACACTGTACAAATATTGAATAATTCAGAAGAAGAAAATAGTTAGAAGGTGCAAAAGTTTATCATGTCGGCAAGATTTTGTGCAAGTTTCTCATATTTCTGTCAAGTAGTTCAGGGGCAGTTGCAGGATACAAAAGGACAAACAAATGGAGGAATGTACAAAGAACAGACAAATGGATGGACGGATTTTTTCATCACTATCTACCACCTGCTTTAGGATAAGCAGCACTCTGGAATGGCTCAGGACCAGTTGCAGAAACTAAAGTTGGATGGATAGATGGAAGAACAGAAGAACTGATAAATGAACAAACAAATTGACAGACTCCCCAATCACTATATACTGCTCCCTTCCAAAGCTGGGGATACTGATTATCTGTTATATCTGTACCTTCTCAGATTTTTGTAGATGTGCATTGTAAACCATGATCTTAGTTCCAAGTCTCAGGCTGACATAAGTCACAGGAATGTAGGACAGATATAACCTGCAATTAATAAAGATAAAGCTATATTTTTGTTGTTTCAGAATTAGGTATTAAAAACATGTCTGAATAATTCCTGAGGGTCAATTGTATATTGAAACAAGAATGTGTCCATAGTACAAGGATGCTCCACTTGCACTATCATATTCTATGTTCAGTGGACCAAGAAATTGGGGTCAAAACTCTAATTTGGCATTAAAATTAGAAAGATCATATCATAGGGAACATGTGTACAAAGTTTCAAGTTGATTGGACTTCAACTTCATCAAAAACTACCTTGACCAAAAACTTTAACCTGAAGCGGGACAGACGAACGGACAGACGAACGGATGCACAGACTGAAAAACATAATGCCCCTAGGTGGGGCATAAAAAGTGGACCAACACTTTGAAATGTAAATGAAACAACAAATGTTCTTTTTTATTCTGATATCAGGTACATGAGATATCATTGATCAAATTATAAGAAACAACATTGCTATGCCATAGTAAAATGTCCTGGGCTGTTGCATACTGTTGATTCATTATTATTAATTGGACATTAATTAAGTGGATTTCATGGGTATAGGTCACACACCAATTTAAATGTTCAACAAAGTTCACATTTTCTATTGGCATAAAGAATGCAGACTTTGGCAAAACCACGAAATCTAATATCTACAAGAATTCAATTTTCCCTAAATCAATGAAAATTGGTATCCACGAAAATAAATGAATCTACAACAAATGCAGAATATGGTCACAAGGTATGAGTATGCTTCAAAAGTCATATGGTAGTAAAAGTTCCTTCAGCCAGACAGAAATTGTAAGATCATAATGAATGTATGATATGGTCAACTACACATGATGACAAACAATTCTACCAGGTATGACAACTTTCTGGAAAATGGTCTTCTAGTGATTCTGTTCAGCAGGTCTCATTGTGTTATAATAGTAAACAAGAATTGTCAAATCAAACTGACAATACAGAATGGTCAACTACACTTAATGACAAAAAAGCTGAAGCTTTCTGACAAACAGACTCAGAGAAGTTGTTTTTGGTGAGAGGTGAGACTATCACAATCCTTGACATTCCAACAAAATGGGTTTTTTTTATAATGGATAAACCTATGCATAATGTGATGCTAAATCATAAACGGTACAGCAGAAAATCAAGATAAGGTCTTACTTGTGTTCAACAGAGATGGTTTATAAGAGATGTTATGAAACTAATACACATACCTGACCTTCTGATCAAGTTCAAATACACCTAGGTAAGCATATTCATCACTTGTGATTACACCTTGATAAGAAATGTGATTATTTTTTACTATTTCATCTGTTGCTCTGTAGTCTTTATAATCTACAGATACTTCTGTTATGCCTGCTTTTGACATCCAGTCCTACAGAAAAGCAAATTGTTAAAACTATGCCCAGTTACATTATCAATGTCAATATATCTTATATTATGTCTGTCATTGAATTTATACCAAAGTAAAATTATGACACAAAGAAAACTTTTGACACCATCATATAAGAGACTATTTCATACAGCGCTTAAGCCAAGAAAGTTCTTTATTAACTTACAAACATAAATAATGATACCAGCCAAAATCAAAACATCATTTTCTATCCTAAAGTTTAATTAGGTTTTACAATTTATAGATAGACAAGTAGGTTTCTTACATGAACATAATGAATGAATATTTTTTTTCTATTTTTTACAACACTTTCTATAAAAAAACACATTTGATCAATAACATATCTAAAAAAATAATGTGGTATGAACAAGCAGTACAGAAAAAAATCCACTCTAGTAGAATCCACCATTTTCTACATAAGAAAATGCCTGTACAACGTCAGGAATATGACAGTTGTTTTTCATTCGTTTGATGTGTTTGAGTTTTTGATTTTGCCATTTGATAAAGGACTTTCCGTTTTGAATTTTCCTTGGAGTTTGGTATTTTTTTTACTTTACTTTTTATCTATTGACATTTCTATTAACTTTTTTATATATTTACTTACTACTGAACTATTTTACATACCTCCAATGACAATATATTGCTTCTTTCTGGTGTACAGCAATAGACAATACTATTTTTACATGGAACAAATAATCTCACAGGATGGCCAGCACCCTACAAAAAGTATTGGAAGAAAGTATTACCGGTAACTATAGTGAAAACTAATATTTAGATATGCAAAACTTTTTTTTGCAGTGTCCCATAGTGCCAAAAAATAAAAAAATAATGAGAGGACAAACTTTATATTTGCATATATTGGATGGGATTCAAGAAGAAATCTTTTTGACACAGTATCCAAATTGGTGCACTGTGCATTTTTCAAATTAAATGTTAAGGGCATACGATACAGTAGCAAGGGCAGATAATAATGTTTTCAAAACTGTTCGTGTTGTTTTCGCGACGTTGTTAATCAGAACGTTGTAAATTCACAATATTTCTAATAAGAACGATCACATTTCGCGACGTCGCTTTAGAAGTAGTCACATTTGCGGGAAATCTGCTGATGTCATAAATTCGGTTGCGCGAATTTGAAAAAAAAGTACCTGCTAAGAAAAGCGGCCATATCACGAGAATTGTTATATTTATTCATTAATAATGAAGTCAACAGTATTATCTAGAAATGTAAAAATCAAAGAGCTGATTGCTCCGAGGTGGAAGAAGATGCATAAAAGGTAACTTGAATTACCATAAAAGCAGCCCACACCAACCCAGCCTGCTTTGTTCCATTATTGCTTTCGACATATTTTTTTCTTCCAAAAATAATAATACTCATAACTCAACCAAAACTCACTATACTTAACATAAAAATCTGCAAATACTGTTGATTCAAATTAAATTTTCTATATCTAAATTCCATACATTCGTCTCAGCATGGTCAACTTGATGCAATGCAATTTCACCAAGCAATTATAACAGTAATTGATTTGGTTTCACTTGAAAGTTTTCTGTCAAAGGCAGATAGTTCACTTTAAAAAAAAAACTGACCACCAAGATTTTAGTCAAGTTTGCTAAAATTAGGGTTTTAAATAAATAAACATATATTGAAAAATTCTAAATATATCCAATGCAGATATGTGTCAGGCCAAGGATTGACAGGTCATGTCAGGTGATGACCTTGCTATGTTATTGCGATAATTTAGAGTCAAGCACACACGTGAATCTGCTGGTGTTTAACACATCAAACGATGCACCGTCAGTTGACAGAATCACGTGTGCGCTTGACTCTTTTAGCATTTCAAACCCGTTAATTTAAAGTGCTTGACCCATATATCATATTTGTTTTTCATCTAATATTTTTACACAAAAGTATGAGGGTAGGAAAGGCATTTTCCGTCAGGAGTCAAACAGCCCTTTTCTGAAATTTTTCATGAAAATAAAATATTGACAGCAACAAATTACTGGTTCCGTACTCGAGCCTCGATAATGTGTCATTTTTGTGTGTACCTTAATGACGAATAACGGTAACGAGCTGGACTATTCAGTTGTTAAATCCCGTTTTTTATCACTTCTATCACTTTGAAACGTATTAAGGCAATAAAGGCAATCATTGGGGACATTACGACAATAACAGACATGAAAACTACGTACTTTCGAAATGGAATCCGTCAAGACATTAGTTTGTACATTGATATTTCTGTCAACAGACGGTGCATTGTTTGATGTGTAAAACACCAGCAGATTCACATGTGCGCTTGACTCTTTATTATCGCAATAACATACTTAGATATTCTAACTTTCGTTTAAAAAAACACATGTTGTCTAAAACTGGAATATGACTTAATTGATTGCATTAAAGATCTGAACGCACACAGAACAACTAAATCCGTGTATTTTTTCAAGCATCATTGATTTGAAGTAGTAATCTCCACGTATATACTTGACTTTAACTCAAGATGGATAGTATGAATATGTGACAATTCTGTTTCATCATTTTGAAACTTTTAGATGCACAATTAAATTTCCTATTTGTGCACATGCGCAGATATGTAACCAACGTGGTTTAAATTAACCCGAATAATCCAGTTGTTTTATTCCGATAATTCCAATTATTAATCTACCAAAGACAATTATTACAACAATCAGTGAGAATTATATCATGACCTATTAATGCTCCAAAACAAGCCATCAACTTTTAATTAATTTTTATTCATGTGTGTTCATGAATTTCGAGAATTTATACCATACAAATATCTGAATAAGTTTATTAAACTTTAATACCCATAATATTATTATTTTTTTAATAATTGCAAGGACGTATAAAACATCCTTGATAAAAGCAGTCAATATAATACTTCCACGATAAAAGTAAGGAGAAGTAACCCAGGGTGAACGTACTCTATGGGGACAAACTCAGGGCGAACGGACCAAGGGCGAACTGACCTGATACCAAATTCATGCATGCTTACTACAAACTCTACTTTAAAGACATCCGGTTACAAGTAAACAAATAAAGTTCATGTAAGATGAGATGAAATCTAATAATTTACATAAATAAAAGGGTTGATATCAATACATTAAAACATGAGAAATTATAACACTAACGATAGTGATCATTTTTCAAGCCTAAGTAATAAATTAAATGATGCAGATGCTTAGATCATGGATAAACATCGGTGTCAAGATATGGCACGGAAGTTGTTATGAAATTGTAAAGCACAGAAAGGGATACGGCATACGTCCTGGTGATGGTTCAATGATTTTACAGCCTGCAGTAAAGGCTTTCAGAAGACTTGAAGTCTTCTTCCACCAAAAATCAAATCCACATAATTTTGTATGTGTTTTTTTTTTTTATTTCATATAGAAAATGAATAAAAGATATGTTGATAATAAAAGTTGCGGAGTAACTGTTTAACGGCATTTTTAGAATTTAACCCCGTGGAATATAAATGTGTATGAAGAAGAACTGTGAATCAAAAAGACAAAGTTATAATAAACCCAATATGATAGACCATAACAAGTATGCACCCATTAACGTGCTAAGCATATCCCCTCTTGTACATAAAAATAGAAGTATCTGCACACGGGAATTAGGTATCTGACATACCAGAAAAGTGTTCACATGTAACAACTCATTTGTCAAGCCGCTGACCAAATATGAAATCATTCTGTGAGGTAGTTTCTCAGAAAAGTAACGAAATATTTGTTGGACCACCGGACGGACAGACTAACAAGGTGGTTGCAATATTGCCCCCACTCTTGGAGAAGAGGTATAATACAGACAAGTAAGGCAATAATCATATGTACCGTCATAAAGATTACCAAGAAAAGAAGCTTATGTAACTTATCTTTTGATATAATTATGCAATTTCATGCTCTAATATCGACTGCTGTACTTTCTATGAATTGTTATACTACACCGTAATGGACTATTGAGAGAGTTATGAGATGAATTTGCACGAAACAGCTCTAAATATTCACTTTTTAAACATGTTCAGAGTAGTTTTCTAAGCTAACCCGAGTAAATGTTGGTATGGTTGCACATACATATAATGCCTATAGAGAAGGCTGTTAGTTTTCATGTTTGAATTGTTTCACATTTTCATGTCGGGACCTTTTATAGCTGACTATATACGGTGTGGGGTTTTTTTTATTGTTGAAAGCCGTACAGTGACTTTTTATTGCTTTTATCTTCGTCATTTGAACTATGGTGGATAGTTGTCTCATTGGCAATCATACCAAATGTCTTAATTTTTATATTATCCCACTTACTTTATAATTGTTTCACATTTGGTCATGTTTTGAATAGTTAAAACTATGTCCAAGCTGTGTTGTCTACATGAATTATAGGACTAGATGCAAATTTATTCTTTTATCAGACTAATCTTTTTTGTTTCCGAACATTTCTCAAAGTAATTTAGTAATACTAGAATACTTCTTAAGATGCTATTTCTTGATTATGAAGAAGATCCTGTCCAACTTTCGTAACATTTCATAGTTACAAGCTTTATAAATTTTGATGATTAATATCGTTTTGGAAAAACCCCTTGGTTATACCACTGAACTTGACTGCGTAGTCGTGTACGGCGGGAATAATTTCACAACGTTATTGCAATAAAAACTTATTTCAACGTAATTTAGCGCCATATCGGCAAACAGGACGTTTGTCATTAAAAATTCAAGGTTTATGGCTTTTATTGAAAAAACAAGCACATGGACCCCTAGTTTTTTTCTTTTGCAATCAATTAAGTACTGTTTCAATAACCCTCCTCCAAAATTTTAAGAAAAAATCAACGATAGAATTTTTTCTGCACTTCTGTGTAGACTCAAAAATATTGGCAACTTCTTTATTTCACTAATAGTAATACAAATTCAGGAAATAATTGTTTAGTTTAAACCTTAAACTTGTTACAGCATGTTGTTGCCATAGATCAAGGGAACATTTTACAAAAAAAAAAACCAGTTAAATTATGACTGTTCATTCCTGTTTCCTTAAAAGTCCTTATTTATGAAGTTTCTGGATTTTCCTTCAAATATGCAAATTTCTAACCAAAATATCTCAAAAAGTAAGTCATGAAGGTATATTTGTCTTTGCATATTTCAAAAGTACACATTCAAATTGAACTTCTATCAAAATTTCAAGACAAAATCAACGAGGGATCTCTACTGCATTGTATGCCCTTAAAGGATCAGTCTACAAGAGAAAAAGAATTTCTTCAATTTGCACTTTACTGCATAGTTATGCAGACAAGTCTTCCATTTGACATGTAAGGTGCTACTGAAATTCTGTAATGAGGTTTTAATTCTAAATTTTCTAATGCAAATTGGTTGTCTAAATCTTTGTCCTAACTGTTGAAAGTTGATTCTGCCCTTGAATAAAGTTATTATTGTCAAGAGCAGGAAGTCACCAGAATGATTAAATATATTAGGCCTTACCATTTCATGTAAAAAAAGTGAAAAGTTGACATGACCAACCTATGTTACCTCAACTGTAAATATTTATCAAATCAAATAAGTATACCTCAAGAAGTCGACCAGAAACAACCAATTGCACCTCATATCTTTACAATCTTTAGCAGCTGCAACCTTGACTTTTTACCATAAAATTCAAATGGCCTTTCCCCTTCCCAATATCTTATATTTTTATAAGTTTCATATGTTAACCAATAAAGGAAACTCGTTATCTTCTGGAAACCATTTTTCTCATTTTATTTTTAGTAAGTAACCTTGTGTGTACCTATTGATTTCAAACTTTCCCCATCCCTATATCTCCTATCCGTTTATCTTTTTTTCAAATTAAGCAAGTGATCTCAAGATTTTTAAATGAAAGCATTTATTTCGGACAAAGCAACATCTGTTTGCTCCAAATTGTGTTAAGGGACCATTAAAAAAATTCTGAAAATTGATAAATCAGAAATAAATATTAATATATTTATATTACCTCTGCCACTTTTGATTCAAACTATGAAGATGAAAAGTTATCAGAAATGAGACACCAAGTGACAGCATTTGTAAATTCTGGTACTTGTGGCTATGTAAGCTAAACACCCATGCATTATTTATGAGTTTACCTAAGTTCATTCAAGTTAATACTACCTGTTGTAATGTTGTTGGTTTCATGTTTGTAAACAAATACTCTTTCTTTGGTAATAGAAATATTTGCCAGGGCAAAAACTCCTTTTTCTGTGAAAAAAAGGAAGTATAATGATTTATAACTCTTAAAATTGAGTCATATACCTTAAATTTAAAATAATGTTTAATATGTTTTATATACTTGAATGCTTAAGTTTTACTTTAAATCATGTGTACATAAAATCTTTTAAAAGAAAATCCTTTATTTTATACAAATCTTCCACAATGTAGCAATTAGGTTGAACCAAAACATCTAGCAAACGAACAATCAGTTTATGTCTGGTATACAAAATAAATACCTTAATATCACTGTTTCAGACTTAACTTCAACATTTTTCAAGATAATAGGTAACAATATATATGTCAGTCCCACTTCTTGTCTATTTTTCTTTTTCACACTTCTTAGCATGTTGGGTAATTAGCTTCCCTTTATTCAGTATTTATCTAATAATTCATTTCAATAACATTAAAGTACATAATTACATGTATATACCTTTATGAGTATGTTCACATCAGATTCCAGTCTCACACAAAACAAAGTGTCTTTTTTAACACTGAAATTTAAATCTGCTACTATTAACTGATAAATAAATTTGTAACTAAATGTATCGTGCTCTTTGAAGATAATAATCAATGCAAATCTCCACTATAGTACAAATACATGTCAAATTTATTTTAAAATTTCTTTTCCAAACATCAATTTCACATATGTCTTCTCATTATCAAAAGTACAATTTCTTTAATGTGTAAATGCCAATATATTAAGTCAACAACACTGATATAAAAAAAAATTTAAGGTCAATTACTGTAAAAATATTCATATTTATGAGGTAATGAATTCTCTGTGATGTAATGGTTTACATTTTAACAGACAGTTTGACTGTTTTTGAAAGCCTGATGTAATCTAAAGAATTACAAAGAAGAATATATAGGGTGGATGTACACGAGAGAATTGTCAAAATGAATAGACTCTAGTAACATCAATCCTTATAATTTAGTAATGTTAAAAGTAAATTGTTAAAGAGTTATTGTGCAACATATAAAAAATTCCCCTACTTTTTTAAGTCTCATAACTATTAAAAGTTAATATTATAATAACAGGCCAGCATTCCTAATAGCTAGGTAAAATTTTAGCAAAAGACAATTCTAAAGGCATACTTAGGATTCAACATTTGAAAAATGTGTATCTTTCAGAGATACCGGTAAAACTCCAAACCTTCATTGAAACTCAAAAATTTTATACAGGCCAAATTGACAGATGACAATGAAGTACCATTATACTATAGTGTTTTATTCCATTGATGGAGGAAGGGGTTAGAGTTTTAAGTCCTGTAGCAAATATTACATGCATATCAGGAGGAAAAAATGCTGATTTGATAGAATATGAACAGTGCTTTGTACTAGACTGACACATTGAACCAGAGTGTTTAAAAACTTCTAGTTCACAACATAAAATTTTGAAGGGAGACATGTTTCCACACTAGATATATATCAATCCGACTTAGAGCGAACAAGCTTTGCTCTTACTCCTTCAGGGCTCGACAATAACGCTTGTCCGATTGTCCGGTACCACAGGGGAAAAAAGGTCGGACAAGTAAAAGCCATATCAAGCTTGTTCGACAGGACAAGTAAGAAAATAAATTAAATCCAACTTGGATGATCAAAGTAATAAACAAATAACAAGAAAAGGAGATAAAAACAAATATTAACCTGACATGTTTACTTGCAATCGATAATTCAAAACTGGTTCTTTAAAACTGGTTCCTTTGTCAGATACTTATACCAGTCTTACCGGTAACAAGACATTTCGGCACCGGAAAGAATCGGCTCCATGTTTAATGGACAGTTCGGCACCACTCGGGAACAAGACAAACCAGTACCTCGTTTTCCTACATTGTTATGTTGCTTTATGATAAATATATGATAAATTTTATTTAGCAATAATATTTAAAAAAGAAAAATGAGAAATTATTGACCATAAAATCCAAAAAATCATATTTGATCATATTTAGACAAAACAATATTTGATTGTGTCTGAATAAACATTTTAATATATTAAAAACAAAGCTGATAGTAGTAAGGCATTAATCATAATAATCAATATTTTATCAACATAAAACCAGGATACAAACCTAACGAGTGTAGACTGACAGGCCTACCAGACTGTGCCTGATGTGCAGAGTCTGATGAGACTTTGACATTGATAATAACTAGAACTTAAGTCCTGTGACTAGACATGACTAGATTCAGTTGTTCTCGACTCTCTATTTTTGAAAAGGATATAAAGAGATATAAATCAAATTCTATTCTATTGTTTTAATTCATTTTGTTCATTGAATCAACCGAAAATGCAAAAAAGGTTTAATATAAAGTGGGTTTTTTTTTGGACAAGTTACAATTCCATTCGGACAAGCAAGTTTTGGTATGTACTTGTCCTATTGGACAAGTTAAAAAAAAAAGTTATTGTAGAGGCCTGTCCTTAATGGCACGTCCTTAGTGCAGTGGCACC
Organism: Mytilus californianus; assembly: GCF_021869535.1. Taxonomy (NCBI): domain Eukaryota; kingdom Metazoa; phylum Mollusca; class Bivalvia; order Mytilida; family Mytilidae; genus Mytilus; species Mytilus californianus. The sequence continues at coordinate 47,521,586 of NW_026262679.1, read as the reverse complement.
AAGTACCAATTTTAAGTCTTCAGTTGAACCCCCCTTTTTCCTCCAGGGATCAAACAACTTTCTCCCTCACTGTAGACAACCATGCTTCCACAAGACCAATGAGGTAGCTTACTGTTGTAGGCATATATGGAAAACTTTAAAAATACCAATTTCAGTGTAATTAGTTAGCCCCATTTATAACATCCCTCAGTATTCTTTCTATAAAACTAAACATCTGGTCATGTTAGGGCTGACACTTATATAGTAAACAAATTTGAAATACCAAATTATTAAATACATGTAGCTTGAAATTATCTTCCATCAGGATCTTTCTAAATAGTTGTCTACCATCAAACCTAAATGCTTCTCCTTTGAATTGCAAAGGTCACAGCATGCATATCTAATATTTATAAGTACTTACCGGAAAATTTCATTAACAGCTATTATTTGTCCACAGATATTTATAACTTCTGATTTCTTTGATATTTCCCTGGAAATAAATATCAAACTTATGTTAACTGCACATTATTAATAATTTGTTACCAACAAAATCTAGAAAGCTTCTATCATGTCTATCATACCCTACCACATGAAGGCAAATATCTAGGTAGAACTGTTCTAGTGCACTAAATCATGTGCTTCCCTTTCATCAATAGAAGTCTCTAAGGAGAAAGAAATATACACATAAACATTCTAGTATTGGAAAGATATTTTCAAGACAATACATATGAATTAAGTGCTTTACACATAATTAAAATTTATATGAAAGGTTGGGTACTGACCCTGGGAGACATAATCTATGGTGCACTTAAAAAGTCTTATCATGGAAATTTGGAATACTAGTAGATTTGGTTTAAGGGTGGAAATCCGAACAGTTGTAATAAATGACATCTTAACAATTAATTATTGATTCTTTGAAATAAATGACACAAGTAATTACTTATTGGAAGCTGAAAACACCAAAACAGCACTGCAAAATACTTACTTGTTTTCCAACACAAACTTAGCATCAGCCGACATTAAAGCTGTACACGTCTCATCATTTGCTTTCTGTAATGGTATAATTTGACCAGTAACTTCCACATTTTTTTCACCTAAAATAAATGAAAATAAAAGGATGTGTCTGAGAACACAAATGCCCCCGCTTAAGCCATGCAATTTTCCATGATTAAAAGGGGCATAACTCTATAACGGTAAATGACTCACTGCCCAAATTCCAACTCTGTCTGCGAGTTTTGGTTATTAGCATTGTGTATAAGTTTCAGAAAACTTCAGTTAGAGTGCGGAAACTAAAATGGGAAATAAAGAAGGATAGAAAGCTGGACGTGAGGACGGAAGGACGGTCAAGGGTAACACTAAATACCCCCATTGCCTACAGCATGTGCATAAAAATTAAACAGATAAAGAAATATTCTGTGTTCATTTTAGAGCTTCAATTATTTAAGTGACATGTTTTTCAAGGAATTAAACCAATCTCAGCTTGCCTGTCATATGTGCTAAATATTGAGAACTTTAACTAACTAGAGAAAATGCTTTCTAAAATATTCATCCTTTATCATCATAGCATTGTCCTTTGCCCTTATTGCAAATGCATTACCTATTAAAAAAAACAAAAAATGATTTCTACTAGAAACAAATATTCAGATATTTAAAAACATAATTTTTTTTTAAGTTGTATTACCTGCATAAAAACAATTAGATAAGTTATCAATTGGTAAATTTTGCAGTTTGTAGCAAACAAAGGTTAAAACTCCCCTCAATATTATTCATCATAAACTATATGGCTTCCACTAAACCCTTTCACTGCTTCTTTTTCAATACAAAAATGGTGTAATAAACAGTACATTTATTTTTGCATTGTCACAAACAATAAATTATAGCTCTGTCAAGATACACACCTCTAACACGAACTCTGCCAAAATGAGGATCAACCATTATTCTTTTAATTTGGGAGGAATACTAATTTACTATACACATAAAGGTATACATATAAACCTAAGCTTTAATTGTCTAGTATTTACTATCAAGAGTACATGCAGTGACATATGGAGGAACACATTCACATTCACTTCGTGACAATTTCTTTGTTGTATTAAAGAGACAAGATTGTTGGCAAAATTGATCATTTTAAAATGGACAGTACAAACACAATATATAAATATTGTCGGAATTTATTAATACTGGCTCCTAAACAGGAGCAAAATTCTTGCCAAAGACGTGCTATCCTGATGTTTTTACAGCTCATACAAATAAATAATGTATTTTGCAATATAACTATATTGTAAATAAACTGCTTCATCATGATGGCATGTAACTTTAATGGTAATAAATCATATAAGATTTTTAAAAGATGGCAGATTTAGTAATGTTAGATCAAATTTCAGCTGCAGATAACATAACCTCACAAATGTTAAACAAGAGGCTGTCAAAGTGACAGCAAACCGGAATTTCCTGCATGAAAATGATATTTGCAAATCTGGACCCCCATACAGGATCAAGCAAAAAAATATAAATGGATTTTTGTAGGGTTCAGAAATGGAAAGGCCAAAATCAATCTAAGTATCACTTTTCCATACATAAAGGTGTAGAACTCAACAACGATAAAAAGCTAAAATCGTAAAAATAGATTTAGACCTTCATTTAGTCACAGGAAACAACATATCTAAACTTGAAAAGATTTCATCAAAACGTTTTCAAGTTATTGCACTGACAATGCTGGAAGTATCACTTTTCGCTACTTAAAGGTCAACAACTCGACAACGATAAAAGCTAAAATCGTGAAAAAATCATGAAAATGGAACCCGACCCTCATTCAGTCACAGGAAACAACATACTTAAATTTGAAAAGATTTCTTCACAGAGTTTTCAAGTTATTGCACAAACGAGGGTCTAAGTATCACTTTTCGCTACTTAAAGGTCTTCAACTCAACGATAAAAGCTAAAATCATGAAAATCGAACTTGACATCCATTTTGTCATCAGTAACAACATATTAAAATTTGAAAAGCTTTGGTTGAACGGTTCATAAATTAAAGCATGGACACGAAGCAAGCCCGCTGTACATCCCCAAATCAATAACCGATTTTCGTTCGGAAATCCGGTTAAAAAGTAACGTTACATCACTGTTGTTGGGACTGGAAAGCCATCATTACATTTGAAGCATGAAATAGTAAAATCTGAATAAAATATTTTAACTGGAAATATTAGATACCTGAATATGACCCAATTACATTATTCCATGACATTAGAGCACACCACTCGTTAATACTGGATATAGATTCTCCATGTTGCTCAGTCACCTTAAAATAGGAATTACGATACAAGTTATTATGCACTGGGACTCATAAATTTATAACATAGTCTTTGAAAGTTACTTTAATCCAAAGTTTAGCACAGTGCTAAAATCAGTTCAGAGGCTAAATTTAAGGTTGATGTGCAAATTTACATATATAAACATAAGCTCTGAAGAGGTTATGAATCAACTATATAAAACAATACAATACATTTTTTACAAACTATAAACATAATACCAGGACAATAAACATTTGCAAACATTAAATACTACATATGCAGTTAAATAAATCAAAGTGCATGTAAGGAACTGAAAGTTAAAAGTTGCTTTAATTTTGCAATGTATCTTCCGTTTTCTGTTGGTCATTTAAACTAACCTAGAGATGTCTTTTGGTATTTTTTGTCTTTGGGTTGCTGTTTTATTGACATGTACCCATACCCAACATCTCAATAAAATGAGATGAATACATTCAGTATTGGTTACTACAACGTATACATCTCATGTTATTCAGATTTAAACACAATTAAATGATTTCTTACACTGCATAAAACTGCATTTTGCTCCTTGTCCATGATACAGAGGCTACCAACAGGAAATCTTGATGACACAAGTTTACAAATTATTAATGACCTGAAAAAATATTTATAGTTAGGCATCCCTACACTGATTAGAAGATAAGTTAAAAATAGAATTGACAGTCCCTTACAGACTCTAAAAAAAACATGTTTAGAATTCTTCATTGTTAATCACAGTCCCAACAAAGTAGGCCTAAAAAAATACAATTAAGTGTCTAAAAACTATCATAATGATGCTAAAGGCCCAATTTTCAGAAGAACACTATAAGAATATCCCTATATGAAGTTAAATTACTCAAGGTTATTTGTATAGCACTGGGTATCTCAGTTTTAAAAGCACAAAGCCTGCTCTCTAACAGAATGTTGTTTTGGTGGGAGACAAACAATCTCTAACATGCAACAAGTTTAAATCATCCAGAGTCAAAATAAATTTACAAGGATCAAATATCTCAGATTACTATAAAAAAAACTTTTATCAGTCCAGAGATCTCGAAAAGTGGTGGTCTGAAGGTTTCAAACACCAAATTTGTCCAAGGACCGACACAATTTTAGTATTTTGCAATAGAAATAAAAGTGAGGACCAGCAAATTTTCTTTAATGACCACAAGAGAAAAATGATTTTGAGAACTTTAATCAGTAACTGATACTAACCTCTTTTTAAATTCAGACAAAGAATTTCCTGTTTGTTTTTTATCAGCACACAAGGGAGGTAACTTCAACAGGTTTGACAGAGACAGAACTGGTAAACCCAAAACATTTTGTTCTTTTTGTAATTTCTCCAGTATAAATTCAGGTGTTAGATACGGACAATCATCTTCAATTTTCAATGATTTTACATAAATACAAAATTCCTTCAACCAAACCTGAAAAAAATAATGTTGAAAATTTGTTAAAGTTTAAAAGAATAACATAATCTTTGCCATTGTCAAATTATATGTACTTGTACAATACTAAGAAATCTGAAGTGTTCATCTAGTAAAAATATGCTGTTGATATCTCTGTAAAATTATGTATTTCCAACTCCAAAGAGCCTGAATCACTCACTTGGATGTATCTAATAGTGCTTCCTTGTTGTATTTACCCTCAAGGACAACTGAACCAATAAAAATAAGCTTTGATTTGAGCCAAAGGATGGTATTCTGTGAATAAAGGGCAAATTTTCAGGAGAAAAGAAAAAAGGACAAGGAAACAAATGGTGTATGATGTATCTGCTTCAGAATGGAATTATGATTTCAAGACAGAATTTTGTTGCATAAAGTCTGGGTCGGAAATTTAAACATTTTCTATATATATGTATTGTGCTGAGACAAAAGGACCAGTAAAAAACAAAAAAAGTCCATCAGACATAAGAGCAATCTCAGATCTTCTGTCAAGCAAATAAAAACATACATCATTAGTTTCCTAGTTTTGTCCATATTTACCTTTTCATTCACCAGCAACCCATGCATCCTATAAGAACGTTTATTTCCCTCAACTCTCCAGAATTTAAAATTGCTTCATTCTAAGGTTATTTTCTTTGATGCGTAAATATACAGATTGTTTAAGTAGCCACTTTCTCAAGGTCATTCATCCTTTCTATATAGCCTTAATGAATTATGCCCACTCATAGTTTCAGAAAGGAAATTGGTAATCTATCAATTTAAGAGGTACATGTATCCCTATATAAAGTTAAGTTACTAAAGTTTATTCTGCACTAGGTAATCTCAATTTCAATAGCACAAACATGACATAGACATCCTTAAGCATGCTCACTCACAGTATGCAGTTTTGCTGCAACAATTGTCCAACTACATCACTTTGGATATTTTCACCAACACCATATAGATATAAGAAGATGTGGCATGAGTGCCAATGAGACAACTCTCCATCCAAGTCAAAATTTATAAAAGTAAACCATTATAGGTCACAGTACGGTCTTCAACACGGAGCCACGTTATTAAATGTACAAGCAAATTGACATACCTTTTCAATATTTTCATAATTTTCAAAAAGGTTTCTCAAGCTTTCATCTCTGGACATCTTTATTTAAATCTACCATTTATGCTTATCCTGAAGACTGTTATTCTGAAATGTTAATATCTCAAAAGATGCAATGACAATATTTATATAGCACAAACGCAATTACATGTACATATATAATAATCAGTAAAGACTAAAAATAAAGTACATTGTATTAAAATACATTTGTACATAAAATATATGACTGTTAACTATAGTATCAATAGGTTGTATACAAGTTAAATGCATGTAATATAATTCATATTTTTGTAATTCATAATTTCTAACTTTTTATAAACAATTCAAAAATATCATTAGATATTATTTTAAAATAATATGCCTGGCATCTTGTTTCTGTTATTAACTTTGCATGAATTGTTTTACTGTTAAGTATAGGTTTTTATTGTCGGAAAAAAGTCTTGTGAGCTTGTTTTTCTGTTTTGCAAACTTTTGGTTAGCAAATTTTCTGCATACCAGACTGTTTTTCAGTTTGATCCCTTACAAGATGCTGTTTTTCAGAGTATCAATCTGGCAACTTATTCATTTTCTGGAAAAGTTGCTAACCAAAAGTTGCTACTATTGACCAAAACAAATGCACTTAATATTTTTAGCTAAATTCAAAATTTAAGATTTTTTGTAATGAAAATTTATATCAACATGATCAAATTTGGACTTAAAACAGCCTGTATCCAAAAGTGGTTCTATTCTACTGGCAGATCTTGCAGCCATCCAATCAGTCTTGGATTTTATTATAAGGGTAGAAAACAGGACAAATTGATTGAGGAAGTTCAAATTTTTTCTCACAGCCAATCAGCCATTGGAATCCTCTCTAAATTGTAAAATAGAAAATCACAGGTCAACTATTTGGTTTGCAAGTTTGGCTGTACCTGTAAAAATCTTATTTCAGACGGAATAGCACATCCTACATTTTAAGGTGATGTTGTTTACCTAGCCCGGAAATTTATATACGATCCGGGTAAACTTATCAATCCTTTAAATAAACTTGTTCTAAAAGGTTATCAATTCAACACTGTAATTAGATCTTTGAATATTGATTTTATTGGTATAAATATTGATTTTGTTATCAGTAAATTAAAATCATACTAATAGTTTTGTTATACACATATGCACTTTAATGGTACTACAATCTGTCGATAGTTTGGCATTTTGGCATTGCACAAGGTCATGTTTTTCTCTGACTGTTAATGATGTCTTTACACTAAATCCATTGGATGTTGGATGTGTACTGATTGATATTTTAGTCCTAGATACATGATTTTTTTATTAGTTATTGGCTTTGAACTAGCTATCAGTAACTGCGAGTACTCTTAGATCTGTACTTAGTGTCCTTTTTTATGTTAGGGATGAGGGATGGATAAATACCCTGCCACGTCCGGTCTGTGTTTATGTTTGATGCTTTTAGGCTTTGTATCGATCTGATGAGTTAAACCCTTTTCAACTGATTTTTATAGTTTGTTCTTATGCTGTGCTGTTACACCACTGTCCCAGGTTAGGGTGAGGGTTGAGCACTCACAAACATGTTTAACCCCACCACATTCTTTTTGTGCCTGTCCCAAGTCAGGAGCCTGTAGTTCAGTGGTTGTTGTTCATGTCTGTCATATTTGTTTTTCGTTAATTGTTTTGTTATAAATAAGGCTGTACGGTTGCCTATAATTGCTAACATCAACTTCATTTGAACCTTGATGGATAGTTGTCTCATTGGCAATCATACCTCATCTCCTTACTTTTATACTTATACTTTATATCTTTCAAAAAATAAATCAATAGAAAATCAATATGGGATAAAAATAAGTTTTAATTGATATTACATACAATTATAACCTATTACTACGTGAGTTGAATACAAATGAGAGGAATTATTTTTCACTTTTAAATTACATGAATGTATGAAGAGGACACCTATAGAATACAGGTTTGTTATGTGCCTCTGCCGTCTAATCAGTAATCTACATGTACCAAGAATCAAGAATCAAGATTTTATTATCCAATCATGGGCCCTCAAGGGGCATATACACAAAATACAACAATTTAACAATAATTATCATGACATAACAAATTATTAAAGGTACATTGGTAGTGTACAAATGTTTGTACTAAAATGAAGCAAACAATATATTATATAATACTTTCATGGAATATAACATCTTTAATATTAGCATACATTTAAATTGGAAGGTTTTCTGAAATAAATTCACTTATTTTTCAATGTAATTTTTGTATCTTCCATAGTCATTAACCATATAAATTTGTTAAGACAGGACAAGTTTGAAAAAGATGGACATTCTTTGTTAACATGGTAAAGAAAAAGTTTTCTTTGCTGATTAATAAAAGAACATTGTAAAAGAAAATGAATTTCCTCCTCAACATCATCAGAAAAACATCTGTCACATATTCTTTTTTCATAAGGCACATTTGGCTTAATATATTGCCCAGTTTCAACTTTTAACTTGTGATTACTTAGTCTGAACTTTGTATAGTTTTTTTCTTTTTTTGAAGTCTTAAATAAAATCCAGACATATATCACGTTCAAATGAACATTTAAATCTTAATTATGTACGTAGTTTACCATTTTCCATGATCAACTTGTGTTTTGTATCTGCCCACATTTTTTGGTAAAAATTTGATGAAAAGTATGTTTTGAGTTTACTGGTCAAAGTGTGGGGCTTGTATCTATTAAAATCAGATTTTGAAATATCAATATTTACAATATTTGACACATGTAGAAAACATGTGTACCAAGTGTTTATCCCTTGATAGTGTAACATTTGATTTTCTATATAAGCATTTTCTATAATGAGTTTTTAGACTTTTCTATTCAAACCCATGCAATATTTAATTATATTTTAGAAGTAGAATTATATTTTTGAATATATCCATAACCAAAGGGTAGCGTCCTAGTTCGCTCATCACAGCAAAATTTGGGCTGTTTTTTTGTACCCCTAGAATATATTTTGAAAAAATGTTGGTTCATCTTTGCCGCTGTATTATATATATAAAAAACACTTGCTAATTCAACAAAGTTACACAAGAAATCTGATTTGTAAAAGGAAGAGGAAGAAAAGAGACAGATCTTCCCAAATGCAAAAAAAAAACAGAAATGGACCTCTTCTGGCTCACTATCGAAGAACAATACACAAGCCCCAGAAGATTATTCCATTATATGGTTTTAAACTTTTAGATAAGCTCATAATTTTCATGATTTAGGTGATTGTCCCCAACCTGTTAAATGAACTATACATAGGATTTATATTATTCATATATACGTCCTTGCTATCATTAAACATCATATCTTACAAATTGGAAGTTTGGAACATAGGTAGATATGTAAAAGCAAGGATTTATATAGTAGAATTTTGTTGTTTTGGTTTTCGTTTTCCCGCGGTTTTTGGTAAGGTGTCGTAAAGTTATAAAATGACTTCAGGAAAATAATCAGAAGATTTTCATCTGCATAATGCACAAAAAGTAAAAAATATTGAGTAATTGACACTCTGTTCAAAATTTTGAAATCTTTTAAATTATATAGTTGTCGTAAAACTTTTCGGAGCTCAATTTCTTTTCCTTTCGGGTTGTCTTTATACTGTACCTTTCATTAAGCAAACGTGATGTGTACAAGTTGATGTTGACGCATTTTGCTATATTTTAGTTTTGTTAGAAGAAAATGCTTCAAAGAAAATTCCAAACGTTTCTTTATTTCATGACACTAGTAGTTATTGTTTGTCATTTTAATTTGGTACATGGGAAACCAGGAGAAGATGGTGATGATGTAAATAAGACCATTGCAGCCAGTTTGAAACCTTCTGAAACAAACTCAACAGGAGATTGCACAGGGACAAACTGTACAAAAGACAACTCAGATGGCAGTTTGTTACATATGTTCAACAACAAACCAATGTTGATGAGAGCCTTTTATGTTCTTTTAGCAGTAACATCAATAGTGATAGTCTATTTTGTTGTTAGGGCTTGGAGGTTTGTAATGCTTATTTGTGCATTTAATTTGCTATAGAATAGAATAGAATATTTTTATTTCCCATATTACAGGGCCCATAAAGGGCATAAAATCAGTTAAAATTGATTGACATAATTGATAATTACAACAATAAACATCACAGTGTACAATGTACATGTAAATGTATATTAAGTATATACACCTTATCGCTATTTGTCCGCCATTACTGGACGTCACACAGGTTCCCGTAAAATTTTGACATCATAATACAAAATATCTGACGCCACAATGGAAAAGTGATTGTTGTATGACGTCAATAGTTCAAGCGGGACAGATTCTTAGGTCAGCCGGGAATAGCGATAAGGTGTATTAGCATTGGTCAGAATCAGAGGCAACAACAATATATATGTAGGACTCAAATCTATGGTGGGTTCCAAATCTATGGCAGATTCCTAATCTATGGTAAATGTGACGTCATGCCATCCCAAATCTATGGCAGATTGTTTTACAACCTAATCTATGGCAAGTTTTGTAATTTCCTTATCTATGGCGGGTTTTTTGTTGTTTTCAAATCTATGGCAAATTTTGTGCAAATGGAAAACAATGCAGTACATATACGACCAATGACTTGTCTTAAACAAGTGGACATGTACGACGGGAGCATGTATATAAATATTTGTGAAATAAACATTTCATAATGGTCAACCAAATCGTGTTAGCAACCAATCAAATTCGTAAATGATGAAATCATATACCTTAATACAGACTTCAAGATTGAAATGATGTGCACCGTAAAAATATACATTTTTTGATCTGTGCATGTTACCTATTTAACCCATTCATTAAACCAACTAGTAAGTCCCTTATAAACAAAAAAAAGGGGATAGTTTTTCTTATAAAACAAAAATGATAAATAAAAATGAACAGTTTGAATTTTCAAATAATATTTACTTCATCATTAATATCATTTTTATTTGATGAAGATTTAAATCAAATTGGTATCCGGTAATTTTATCTTTCACTTTATAAATTTTGCCAGCTGTAGACAGTAAAATATTTACTATAACTCCTTTTCTAAAATATCCGGTACTGAAAAAAGCGGTGTCCTTGTTCATCGCGGGTTTCGGCCGGTACAGCACATTTTGTCCCTCTTCCGGATAATAGGTCATATCTTCCTTTAAACCATTCGCAAATTGTTGTTGAGGGAAATACCTTCATCTGGAATCGTGTTCAAATCTATGAGTTCCGCCAACGTTTGCGGCGGCGACGATGTAATATTGCGTTATTCTATTGTGACGTAATTTAAAGATCTGCCATAGATTTGGAGAAAACAAAAATCTGCCATAGATTTGATTTGTTTGACGTTTGTTACGTCACATTTGCCATAGATTAGGAATCTGCCATAGATTTGGAACCCGCCATAGATTTGAGTCCTACATATATATGGTGAATGCACAATAAAATGATAAAATTACATTATATGCATTCATTCTCAAATTATTTACTAGACTTAGTATCAATATTCATACCTGAACTCCTTAATTCAAAACACTCTCCAATATAACAGCCCATTTTTTCCATAAGAGATACATTTTCTTGGGTCAAGAGCCATAAAAATTTGGAAGATTTAAATTTATTTTAAGTTTTTAAAATTATAACAAAAGTATATATCAGAGTTCTTAAAAAGTCAGTCCAGATCATTTGATTGATACGAACTTGAAATGTCTGACATCTAGTGTTACATTGTTCAAAGAGCTGACACTAGTGAGTGAATTTTACAATTGAAATGTATGATTGGACTGACGAAAGTGTAGTCAGACCCTGGGGCAGAATTTAGAGGGTTCAGCAAATGACGTGAAATTCAGAAATTTGTGTTTAATCCAATGACCAGCAATTACTTTTCCTGTTTGGAGCCATCAAAAATGAAATTTCTGTTGGTCCTGCACGTAACGTAAAAGGTCAAATTGGTAAACATAAATGTTTCTACCCGCTGAAGCTTAAGGGAACCAGTTTTCATCTCAGATTTATTTTTGTATTCTTTTGGTAAGGCCAAATAAAAATATATGTGTGTTTCCAGTTATATTCTTAAAAAAATAGGGTTACGGTGTACCTACACAATGTAGTTAGGAAAAAAATCGTATTTTCACCAATGCTGGTTTCGGTATTATACAACTCCCTACTAGAAGTTCACCATTTTTTATAGGTTTGGTTTTAAATAAAATAAACATGTAACGTTACTTTTTTAGTTATTTTTGTTGCATTCTGTGAAACGTATGTTCTTCAACATTAAGATTGAGCAATTTATGTAAATTAAAACTTTCATCTGTATGCATGACCATTTTAGAAACATGTAGATCTTAAAAATTATACTTCCTAATTTGTTTATTTTAGAATAAGAAGGAAAAGGAGTAAATCGAGAAAATATGGATTGATTACAGCAAGAGGAACTGATATGGAGATGGCGCCACTGGACCAGGATGATGATGATGACGAAGATATGACAGTGTATGAAATGAATAGTCGGAAGAAATAATAATCCGGTAAGAATGTTCAGATGAATATGATAGAGTAAGCATAATTATATGGCTGAACTGTGTACAATGTAGAAATAATTTATTGACTTGTGTTAAAATAAGACATGAATTGTTTCCTTTGATCTACACTGTTCTAGGTCTGTTTTTAGGTTACTGTACATATATATTTGAAAGGCATGGCCATTTTCATAGTATCTTTTTGCTAAAGTACTTTACAATACCAAGTTGAAGTTTCAATTCATCACCTCAAACTGATCAGATGTTTGGTTTTTGTCGAGCCTGCGACTTTTGGCGCAAAAGCGAGACATAGGGATCCTACATTCCGTCGGCGGCGGCCACAAATATTCACTGATTAAATACCTAGTCTAGATCAAGCTGATCAGGTGAAACAATCTGCTTCAGGTAATTTGATCTTAGTTGACCTGAGTTCCACCTGATTTATTTTTATATTGTTTAAGGATGTACTTACGTGAAATTAAAAAAATCTAGAATTTAAAATTGATACTATAAGTCGGAAGAGCATTTGTTAAGGAACAAAAAAAGCTAAAAATATTGATAGGTTATGGAGCTCCTTTTCGAGATATTTAATTTTTTAAAATGGCGGGAAAAGGCTGACTCAGACTTTTACCTTATATTTGCATTGACATTATTTGGGTCTCAAATTGAAAGAAAAGAAATCTAGAATCTGCTTAAATTTTGGTAAATGACCTTTTATGAGCTATTGAAGTCTCATATGAAAAGAAAAATGGGCGTTATGGGGCAAAATATTTTACCCTGTATCATAGGAAAAAAACCAAGCCAAACATCTGACACAAATTCCTAAACCTGACCTAAGTACATCCTTAAAACAGGTCTTCACAAATTATAATTGACCAGTTTCAAGAGAATCATTGATATCAGTATTAGTATTAAACAAATATGACAAAATGGTCTTCGTATTATTATAATACTTCAACCTAGTGGTAGTAGTGCATTTATTACTTTTATGCCAATAATCTAACTGACTGCCATTTGATGAATAAGTTTTAAACAATGTATTGGATTTTACATGATCATGAAAATGAAACATCTAAGAAAATATTTGAAAGGAGTAGAGTAAAAAATTTCCCGTTTGAATGGTTTTACACTAGTAATTTTTGGGGCCCTTTATAGCTTACTGTTCGGTGTGAGCCAAGGCTCCGTGTTGAAGACCGTACTTTGACCTATAATGGTTTACTTTTATAAATTTTGACTTGGATGGAGAGTTGTCTCATTGGCACTCATACCACACCTTCTTATATCTACATAAAGGTTGTGTCAAAAAATTCAAATATTTATGTTATAGTTATTAAGTTAAGACATAAACATAGATGATACAAAATTATATTATAATCAAATAAATAAGCTGTTGCCGCTTACATTTAAAAAGTTATTTATTTTTCAGTTAACAGGCAAAATGCTCACATTCCATAAAGACAGAAGAAGTAAACATGTGAATAAGAATATACATATAAATAAAAAGTGAACTTATCTGAGAATATTCATGTACAAAACAAATTACTTAATATATGAATATAATTACAGTTGAGAATTTATGGTGCTTTAAACTGGGTAAAAAGCGTAGTTTATCTCTTTTTATTAATACATATTTATAATCAAAGCTTATCAGAAAAATCATGTCTATTTTGCAATACACCAGATGCATTTTTTATTAGCTAAAAATGTAAAATTGCCCTTTTCACTCGATCAGTCTTCCAAAACCTGCCATTTTGTCAAGCTTTCTGACACAAAAAAGACAAATGATGTATCAAGATAGTTTAAATTCTCTTCAATGGTGAAGGAAAATTCTTCAACTTGTAACTAGGTGTTTGCTGATTTGACCCTGGTAATAGAAAAATGTTGGGCAAGCCAGTTTTCTGACTTGGTTTCAGTTTCTACTCCTTGAAAAAATAGTGCAATGTACTGTAATGAATCTATCACTTTTGAAACAATTCCATAGTGGCCTAGAGAGGTTTTTAAAGATCAGATATTACTTTGTCTGTTTGTCTTGGTATTAATGTCTGTTATATATGTGTGCGGCAGATTTATGGAAGACTGGTACTGTTTTAAAGATTTTTCATTTGATATATGTTTTAAAAAATATATTATATTGTATACATTTTGTGATTATCGATCTCCACTCTAGCTTGCTTACTTCAATATAAAATACTCAAATTCATTTTCATGTAATTTATTCTGAGGCATGTAAAGAAATAGCACATGAACCATAATTGTATTGTTTCTTGTTTTTTTTTTATGATTTGTAAGGACCACAGAAATAGTAAATGGAACTAAGAATTTACTTTTGGTCCATACACATCTCAAAACAACCAAGGTCTTTTTTAGAATTAGGTTTTTCAGTTTGAAAAATAATGCTTGTTTATTTGTAAGTAAATTCAACACTTATTATCAATCGTGGAAATGATTTCCTCTTCTTCATATAATGTTATGTTAATTTATTATACCCTGTCTTCAATGAAAAAGAAGTAATTTGTTCAGGTTTTGATTTTCTTAATGACAAATGATTGTTATTCAATAAAATATTTAAGTTTTTTTTCACTTCACTGAAATGGTTCATTTATTACTGTGACTTGACTAATTTTCCTGCCTGTGCAGTTTGTATAATTCAGAAACACTTGATGGTAAAATATTTTATTTATATAAACATATTAGATAATGAGCAAAGTGTTAAAATTGATTTATACAGAAGATGGGAATAGAATTATTTCTGAACAGAAAAATATCTTTTTTTACAAATACATGACAAGCAATGGCAATTGTCTATCATTCTCATTGTTAATAAAAAAAAATCCATTGCCAGTGCTGTTGTAATATACTATTTATAAGATCATGAAATCCATTGTTACACATATGTAATCAGTATGGTTATAGTGTGGTAGGTGCTCTTTTAAGAATTCCATTTTTCATATGTCATAGAACTTATAGAATCATGCATAGATACCTCTTTTACATCATAATAGGTGAGGTTTGTAGAAGAAAACTATATAAATTATGAATGCAGGGTTGTGTTATAGTGCCTAATACATGTATAGTAAAACTTGTTTTCAGTGCATTGTTACTTATTAAATTACAAAGTTGGATACAGCTAGTCTGTTTGCCAATGACAGAATTGATTCTGTTATTACACACTTATAATACATGTAGTTTCCCTTTTCAATTGAAGACTTGGTGCCAATGCAAAGCATGTTTAGCTAAAAGTGATATATAGGTGTTTTAACTAATTTTCATTGAAAAATAAATATTAATTTACATGTATATCAAAAGTTTTAAGATTAACAAAAGGGATTGTGATGAAAAGATTTGAAAAACTTAGATTATGCACAAAAAAATTTGCTCTTTCTGTGCGCTCTTTGTTGGCAATTAAAATTTGTCACTTCTAAGGGAAACAACTTGTGCAAATGGATCTCTAGTAACAGGGTCAATAACAGAATTGGCAAATAGTCTATTGCATATATATATACATGTGTATATGACTACAAGTGTTGTACAGTTTGAAGACATTTGACAAATAAAGATATGTTTCTATATTAATGTTGTAGCTATAAAAAAAAATGGTGATTGTGAATCTTTTGTTTAAAGGGATAGTTCAAAGGTTTAAAATTGTTATGTTTGTATTTTAATTTTATTTTTAGTTTGAAGCAAAATCATACTTGCCAAGCATCTTGATTTAACTTAAGTCTGTATGTTCAATTTCCAACAGTCTATTTTAAATGCAGATTATAGAAAAAAAAATTGTTTCTTAAATACCAAAAATGTCAGAATGTAGAAGATGGCAGTTTTGTTTTATTCACAAATTGCAGGTAGATGAATTTTGGTATAGCCTTGCCTGTCTCTTCAACTGTTGGTCTATACATACTACAATAACTAAAGAAAGTGTTGATCAAATTTGATGAAACTTGCATGATATATTTGAATATGTGGAAGAAAGCTCTCTTTTATTTTTGAAAAATTCCTGATTTGTCATTTTTATTGTAATGGGACTGTCAGATTTAAGGCATTCTTTGAATATCCTAACACTGACTTCAGTATGCTGGAATGATTGCCTTTGAAACTTTAAATTGTTGTTGTGATTGGTAAACATTTTTATTTTGAAAGTTTCCTGGTTTGTTAAAATAAAGTATTTTTCTGACTTCTAATGCAATGCCTGCTACAATATTATTTTTATTCTCAGAAAAAAAATCAATTTGCATATGAAAGGAGTGATGCACTCCTGGAAAAGCTGTAATTAATATAAAAAGGTCAGGCTATAGAGTCTCCCACCAAATCATTAGTTTACTAGTAAATAGTGATAAACATTTTAGTCAGTGTTAGTCCAATTAAGTGAAAACTTGAGGTTTTAGTAGCAGATTTTTTATAACATTAAGTAAAACGATGATGTAAAAAAAAAGAAGAATGCAATGTTAAATTCCAGTTTGTTAATTTAAAATTATCTATGCTCAAACTAGGAAAAATAAATTTAAAGAGAGATTATCTTAGTTATCTCTCACCAAAACTTATGTCCAATAAAAAATATACCTGTTAATCGGCTACTTGAGGACAAACAAGATTTTTTATAGTATGTGTGAATTAAATTATGTACAACAAGTTACATGCTTTAGAACCTGCAGTAAAGTTACAGGTGCTTTTTTTATTCTAAGCATGAGTAGGTGCTGTATATATTACAAGCTACATGTAGTAGATACTCAGTTGGAAAATAGATGATATGCTGCATAATTATTAGTTTTAGGACATCATAGTATTATGTATTGATATACAAATCATATGTGCAATATAGGAAAATAATGTACTGTCACTAAAGAGAATATTTTTGTAAAGTAACAATGGGTTTATGTAAATACTATTTTTGAATTTTGTTTTATGTTTCGTTACTGTACATTCTTTTATTTTCTTTCTTTATTTTTCTATGGCTGCTTAATTACAAAAGATATAAATATTGTCTTTGATTTACTGTAGAAAAATTCATTTTCATGGGGTGACAATTTCAAGGTTTTGTTTAAAAAGTTGGGATTGTGGGGATAACTTTTTGAGGATTACAAGTTTCAAGATATTTTTTAAGGGGGTATCTGTCGATAAAATACCTGTTGGCCTTAGTTTTATTGAGATTAAACCAGCAAACCCTTATAGGGATTTATATGTCTTTTTAAATTTTTATCCAAGGACAATGAATGCATAATTAATAGATTTCATCTTTCAGTATTACAAACCCACTGACCTGTAGGGTGACATTGCTTGACAGTTTTCAAATTACCTTTAATCACTTAAAAGTACTACAATGGATTTCCTTTTGTGTGAAAGTAAAAGGTGAAATAATTTTTCTGTTACTGAATCATCAGTATACAAAGGAATACTTATTTTTTTGCTTTCATTTATGTCTTACTTTTGTTCATTTCAATGTAAATATGACTGATTAAAAAATGGGAATTTGGTCTTTTCTGGTTTAATTTTTTGTTGTTTTTAGTTTCTATCCAGGAAATATACAAAATTTAATCCCAACAATAATTCCTGCTTTTATAGTATATATATTCTGTTAAAATGCAAGATACCTGTACGTTAAAATCTTAGATTTAAAGATTAAATAGAATGAACCAACTAAAAAACAAATTTATTCATTCAGAGATTTTTGGAAAGATACATGTACATACAGATAGAAAGCCTCAGGCAAGCTATTGAATGATTTAAAGTTTTTATTTATAAAGCATCAGGTTTAAAAGAATAGGATAGGATTAAAATTATTTTAAATTTTGAACTGGTATATCAATATATTACACAATATAGTAGTTGAATTTTTACTTGGAGCTTGGTACATATACCCTACTTTTTGAGGAAAAGAGAAATAGAGAAGGGAATTCACTACTTTTGAAGTAACAGTATAGACTTAGAAAATTTATAACTTTTGAAAATTTTAAATATTTTATGTTTTGTTTGTTTTCAAAACCTTCTCTTTCTCAGAAGTCATGTCTGTTACTTGCTAGGATTAGAAGTTATACTTGCAATCATACAATGTTATTTTACAGCATTACAACAAAATCGTTTGTTTATGGATATTAGTAATTTAATGATACCTTTAATAGATTAGTTTATCTTATTTTGTGACATCTGGACAATTTATAATATAAAGTTAATTATAGCTTCAGTTGTTTTGTATAATAAATATTTTAGAAAATAGACTTATCATTTCTTGTTTGTCATGGATATCTATAGATTAATTAGTATTGTATGGAAAATATTACCAAACTAACGTCTCTGCAAGAAAAGCTCACAAAATGATAGGCATTATGTTAATGGATAGAACATTCAATATATTTGATCCCCTTATGCAAGACATAAGGATCACTATTTGGCAGTGGTGTAAACTATTATTTATATAAAGCCTTATATTTCAGAGGATAGACCTGGATGTTTCATACCTAGTATACAGATATCTTACTAAATTTCAGTCTGTCATATGTTCATCGTCCTTGACCTCATTTTCATGGTTTAGTGACCGCTTGGTATTTTTTGTCATGTTTTTACCTCATCCTGAAAATGCATGACATATTTCCCACTGGACACTTAACAAACATAAATCAATCATGTGAATTCTTCACTTACTATGTGTAATAGGATAGCTGTATTTGGTATATGGGCTCCTTACAAGATCTACATGACAGCCAGACAGGGTTCACCTGACCTTGACCTCATGGATCAGTGATCAAAGTTAAGGTTACTAGATTTTGTCCGTTTCTCAAATATATTCTGTAGGTCAACTATATTTGGTGTATGGAATGGCTGTAAGGTGTACACGTCAGTCTGGCAGGTTTCATCTGACCTTAACTTTATTTTTATGGTTCATTGGTCCATGTTAAGTTTTTTGTGCTTTGATCTGTTTTTCAAATACTATAGTACATGTATAAGCAATAGGTCAACACTATTTGGTGTATAGAATGATTGCAAGTTGTACAAGTCGGTCTGGCAAGGTTAATCTGACCTTGACCTCATTTTCATGGTTCATTGTTAAGTTTCCAATAGGTTACTATTTTTGTTGCACAAAATCATTTCAAGGTGTACAGGTGTGTTTTGCATGTTCATTCGACCTTGACCTCATTTTCATGGTTCATTGCTCAGTGTCAAGTTTTCAAGGTTTGTCTCTTTCTTAGATGCTATAAGCACTAGGTCAACTATAGTTGGTGTATGGAATGATTACAAGGTGTACATGTCGGTCTGCCAAGGTTTATCTTACTTGATTTCATTGTCATAGATAATGTTAAGTTTATGTGATACTTGTAGTTAAACCTTTGATATCACCTTTATCCTTAAGACTTTCAAATTATAATCAATCATGGTCAGAAAAGCAGACATACATCTTTTACAAGGTCTAATTTTAGGGACGATGGAATTTCGTTAATTTTTCAAGGAATCGACACTACTTAGAACTTCTGACATCATAAACTTTTTTATCGAGTTGTTAATAATCAGGCAAAAAGACTTTCCTCCAAGCATCTTCATAGGTCAAATTTAGGTTAACTTCAAGATTACAACAGTAATGATTTGCATTAATAAAAATCAGTCAAGCCTTACCTAAAATGTCAAGCATTTGACTTGTTATTGGTAAAATCTGTGTAAATTTTCCAACTAATTTTGAATTGCTGAAGTTGTGAAGCCAGGACTAAGATGTGCTATTTCCCATGACCTCAACAAATTGTTAAAAGTTTGTGATAGATAAGGTCAGATTAAGAGGAACCACTAATGGCAAGTGAATGATATTTGGTATGTAGTTGAAGGCTTAGTTGCACAAACATTTGAAGTCCATAGACCACGTCTAGATCCAATACAAGGAGGCAAAACAATCGAATCTCAATAGAAACGAGATGTGTCAATGCTAATACAATTATGTACAAAACATCATTTGACTTACTACAAGTGGTTCACATAAATCAAATCATAAACTAAAACAAATGGTTGACGCAACCATAAAACAGAAGTCTCGCCTCCACGACTTTGACGAGGTAACAAAAAACGACCCCAATCTAATCAAAATTAGTTCACTTGCTCTTCATTTTCGTTCGGTTGTTTATATGTCACGCATGGGACATATAAACAATCGAACGAAAATGAGAAGCAAGTGCTGAGAACCAATCTAAATTAGATTGAAACGACCCAGAAACTGTTTCAGTGCAGTTTCCTCTTATATTAATAAGTACATTTGTGATTATTTGACCAAATATAGCTTATGTGACTATACAAGGCTACTATTTCAGCCTGTAAATGTCTCTTCGTATTTAGGATTTCAGAAATATTTAGGATTTTTGTTAATAGTTGTTGCAGGACCTCTAGATTTGTTGATCCTTGTCCTTTTGTCTTTGGTAGATACATGTAGTTGTATCACTGGCGATCATACCAAATCTCCATACATGTATCTTTATTATGATAAAAATCCAAGGCACAACTTCGATAGGTTTAAGGACATTACGTAAAATCAAAACACTAAATTCTAGACATAAAAAAAAACACTGGTTGAATTTGAGAAAATTTGGTATTGATGGCAGCCCCATGATAGTCAAGTGTTGTAAATTTTTTCGCTTTTCTTTATTCTGGGCTGCATAAGAGTAGGACATTTTGCAGAAACACTTGCCTATTGGACGAATGTTGGCCTCTTAAGAGTCTTTAGAATTTTTGTGACATGGGATTACTCATTGAAGTATACCTTGCATCTCCTTTTATTAATAAGGAGAAATAGCAACAACTACTGACAAGATACCTAATATTGAACAGGCACATGTGGCAATGTTAAGCAACTTTTATTGCTGGTAGTTGTCTACCCATCCCTAGTGGAAGTACATTTATAGCAATTGATTTCTTTGAGGACACACATACCCTCTTGTGATGTTTCTTATTCTAATAAATGGGAAACAGGTTTTCACATAAAATGGATACCCATATCACTGCTCGTTTAGTTTCACCAACCTAATAGCTTCAGAGATGCCAAGTCAGGAAATAGCTTTATTGGTCTTTTTTCAAACAGGAAGTCGTAAAAACTTACACTTCCCATTTAAATCAATCAAAAGGCTTATATTAAAGATATTCATTCAATGAAGATGTATCAAAGGCAAACCAGCAAGTCAACTAGCATGGTCCTTTATCCAGGGAATACAAATTCCATATCCAAACTGACTTTTGTAAAAAAACAACGATGAAAATATACTATGTCAAAACTTGAAGTTGCACACAATGTAGTACAAAAGTATACCATCTGCCAGGTGATTAAATGAGAGGCAACAATAAATTACCAATTTTCATTTCAAAAATATTCATTAAGAACATACTATTATCAAGGTAAAAAAACAACAAACAAAGACTGAGGGATCACATGAACTCCAAAAGGAGCAAGACCAGTTGTGTCGACAGGGTAGGCATCTACCACAAGGCATGGATCACCTGCAAGGGCAAATCCAATTTTTTACATTGACAAAAATTCAAAGTATTGTCAAACAGGAAGTGACTGCTCTCAGATCTTAAAAGCATTTACACAATAAAATTTATCAATTAAAATTCCAGACCAATATCAAATCATCCATTATACAGAAGGAGAGTAATATGTAACTAAAGTTTACAAGTGGATGAACAGGTGTACAAGGCAAATGCAGCTAACATGCTGCCATTTCTGTGAGTAGTGGTATAAGTTTGGCTAACAAGTAAGAAGTATTGTGATCAGAGACTGAATTTATTTTATCAGTAGCACTATTATAGCCTGTAAAATGTCACTTTAGGTCTATTTTTTGGCCTTTCCTTTAGCTGCAGGCTTTCCTTTTACTGGCTTCTTTTTAGTCTTGGATGGATCTTTAATCTAAAAGCAACAAATAAACATCATTACAATACAAGAATTTACAAATTTCAATTAATCATGCATCATAAAATGTTATAACCAGGTAACTGTGAATGAAAGTATGATGTTTAAAGGATTGATGAAAAGTATATTGTATCTAGCACCAGAAAGGAATATGAATTAGGCAATAAGCACAAGAAATTCCTGAAATGTGAATTTTTGTCTTAATTTTATGCCTACCTTCATTGCCTACAGAATTTATACAACTGACTAAAGGAGCGCTACGGAGAACATAATTACAAGTAAAATATTTGATTTACTTCATACTTCCTCAGCAAACCCCAAAATCAGCATTCAATTATTGTGTTCAATCTGGAGGACAAATAATCAACTTGTTGAATGGTTTTAAAATGATTTTATAAAATTAATATCAAAGAAAATGTTGATCTAAATAAAACTTGTATTTAGGAGTTTGCAGGTAGTCATACATATGTTATAAATTATACAAAATTGATAAAACATGTAATAATATAGATTATAAATAACAAATAATATCTTTTCATGAAATAATTGTCAGTAAATAAATAAATATAAACAAAATAAAAATTCTATGACTTAAATTAAATTCAAATTTCATACACCGATCCTTTACCATCAAAATAAATCTAAAGGGAATTGGGTGGGAGGGTTTTTGAAGAAAAAAAATTTAAGTTATTAAAGAACCTGACTACCTTCTTTTCTACTGCTTTCTGAAAGTAATAATTTAAGATGAGTACTACTATTTACCTAAAAGTTAGTCCAATATAATTCATTGTACTTTTGTGACCAATAAGAAAAGGTTTTAAATTGTCTAATCCATACAAAAATTCCTTGAGAAATGTGTTAACAGTTTAATGAAGTGAAACCTGCAGTCACCTTATCTTATCACTAATTATTTTCAAATTCCTATTAATTAATCATTTTTATTTAAAAATTCAAAAAAACTCGGCGATTTGTCTAGTGCAGAAAGCTTGTGTAAATGTAATTCAGTTCACAGAAACATGCCTATAAACCAAAGAACTTATAAAGGACAATCAATATTCTTTTATTAAATACCAATTTGAAACAAAATCTTTCAGTCAGACTTCCCTGTTCGTAATTTTTCAACCATTGCTTTAGGTATTTATTAATAATATATAAAAGTATCAATAAGGTGTGGTTTAATTGCCAATAAGACAACTTTCAATCAAAGGCCAAATGACAATAATGTCAATTACTGGTTAATGTTCAGTCTTCCTCATGTCATTTTCTCCCAATTTATCTGAATTTATACTTACTCCTCGCTTCTCATTAACTACACCAAGTCTTTTGTCTCTCCTCTTTCTTTCTATATCTTTTGCAGCTTTATTCATAACTTTAGCATATGGATTAAGACGAATCATTACACGTTGGTTCTTCAATGGATTTTTCTTTAATACTCTTCTTCTATTTTCAGTACGTCTGCAAAAGTAAAACATAGCAATGCTAAATATGAAACAACAGCTACTAACTAATAAAACTATGAATTTACATTTAAGTTTTTAGTCAGATGTAACCATTTACTAATACCAATAAATGAGTCTCAGGGGAAAAGACGAACACTTGGCAGTACAAATCACTTCAGCCTATCATTAACATTGAAATTACAATTGAAAAAACTTTTACAGAACATTAAAATAAAATGCTTCGCTGGGGCGCAGCTTGATACGACCGCAGAGGTCGAACCCTGAACAGTTGCGGCAAGTATGGACACAAAATTCAAGCTTGATACAGCTATGACTTTGGATTGTCATTAAATATTTGACACAGCATAGGTTTCTGACACAGGATGAATGTGGTGTAAGAACTGGAAAAAATTTAATTTACCTATTATGGTGGAATCTCCATAAACTAAATTGTTTGTTAATTTCAATATATCAAAGAATATGTAGAATTCAATGTTTGATGTAATGTAATAAAGTTGAAATTTGGACCGTTTTTGTTCAATGTGGACCAATTTGGTAACATGTATAAATAATCAAAAATCTAAATACATGGGAGCCCATTTAAATACATCATAAAGGTATTAAAATAGAAAGTGACATCATAGTCATGGCTAAAAATAAACAAAAATCCTTAATCAGCAACATTTAAAGTAATATCTAAAAATAAAATTCCTTTGTAACCATAAAAGCCCATTTAAATACATCATAAAGATATTAAAATAGAAAATGACATCATAGTCATGGCTAAAAATAAACAAAATCCTTAATCAGCATCAGCAACATTTTATAGTAATATCTAAAAATAAAATTCCTTTGTAACCATAAAAGCCCATTTAAATACATCATAACAGATATTAAAATAGAAAATGACATCATAGTCATGGCTAAACATAGCAAAAAACCCTTAATCAGCATCATTTAACAGTAATATCTAAAAATGGAAATTACATCATAAAGGTATTAAAATAGAAAATGACATCATAGTCATGGCTAAAAATAAACAAAATCCTTAATCAGCATCAGCAACATTTTATAGTAATATCTAAAAATAAAATTCCTTTGTAACCATAAAAGCCCATTTAAATACATCATAACAGATATTAAAATAGAAAATGACATCATAGTCATGGCTAAACATAGCAAAAACCTTAATCACCATCATTTAACAGTAATATCTAAAAATAAAAATTTCTTTGCAACCATAAAAGTAAAATAGAAAATGACATCATAATCATAGCTAAAAATAAACAAAAATTTTTTTTATTGGCAAATTTTAAATGGAGTTTATTATACTAAAACAATAAATTTGCAACCATAAACATGATAAAACCCCATTTAAACACATCATAAAAGTATTAAATAATTCAACTACATCATAAGGCTATAAAAATAGAAAATGACTTCATAGTCAAGGCTAAAGGTAAACAAAAAACCTTCATCAGCAAAATTTTATATTGGCAAATTTCCAATGAAGTTTATTACACTAAAATTGTTGGCAAATTTCCAATGCAAAGTCAATTATTACTTTCCAATGTAACCTAAATTTCCAATATACATAATTTTAAATTCAATTCCTCATGATATATAACCGTATCATTATTATTTTCTTTCATATATAAATCTGAAACAACCATCTTTAAATGGAAAATTTTAAAGAAAAAAAAAGGAAAAAAAAAAATCCTACCCCCCACACATTTTTTCAACCCCCTTTTGATTCATCATCCCCCACCTCAATCACAACCTTCAATTTGTGGTATGGTACATTGCAATACAATTTCACAGAGATCCATACACTTGAACACAAGTTTTTGTTGCAAACTAAAAAAATCCTTATTTTCGACCAATATTTGGCCCCTTATTCATAAATGTTTGAGCAATTAACCCCAAAACTCAATTCCTACTTTCTCTTCGTGATAAAAAATAACTTAACTTAAAATGTAAATTTTAAACAAAAAAAAAAGGAAAAAAAAAAAATTACCCCTTTTTTGACCCCCGCCCCCCTTATGATTCATCACCCCCACCCCCCTTTCCCCCCCAAACCAAGCTCAATAACAGCCTTGCCTTTGTGGTATGGTACCTTGTAATACAATTTTAGAGAGATCCATACACTTGAACACAAGTTATTGTCTAGAAACTAAAAAATGCTTATTTTAAACCCCTTTTTAGGCCCCTTATTACTAAACGTTTTGGGCAATTACCACAACACTCAATTCCAGCTTTCCCTTTGTGAAATGGAACCTTGTAGTAAAATTTCAGAAAGATCCATACACTTACACACAAGTTATTGTCATGAAACTAGAAAAATGCTTGTTTTTTGCCCCCTTTTGGCCCCTTATTCCTAAAATTTTGAGGCAATTAACCCCAAAATCAATCCCAGCAATGACCCTTTGTGATATGGAATCTTGTGGTACAATGTCAAAGAGATCCATATGCTAACACACAAGTTATGTCTGGAAGTTACAAAAATGCTTATTTTCGGCCCCTTTTTGGCCCCTAATTCCTTAACTGTTGGTACCATAACCCCCAAAATCAATCCCCACCTTCCTATTGTGGTATTGAACCTTATGGTAAAATTTCATAGAGATCCATTTACTTAAACTAAAGTTAGAGTGCAAAAACCATTGTGTATTCGGACGACGACGACGACGACGCCAACGTCATACCAATATACGACCTCAAAATTTTTTTGCGGTCGTATAAAAATCACTACTCCCATTTTCTATAACTATCAAAATATCTTTCCATTTATTTGGACCATTTGACAAAATAATCATCCCTCATTGACATGAATTTAGATTCATGCAATTTAAAAGGTGTGTAATAACTATACACAAGTTTTACATTAATTTTTCAAAACTCTTCAATGTGATTATTACTTACCTTGGCGCCCTAATTGCTGCCTGTATTTCGTCACTCTTCAATAATCTTGATAAATCTGTTGTTGTCATTTTATGCATTGGTAAACTGCAACATAACAACAAATAATACATAAAACAACTCAAAACAATTATTCAAATATGTCGTAACAAGTCATGTCAGTGAAGCCAATATTTGATCACAAGGTGTCATAAACACGGACCAATGGCATCTCATCATTCTCAATGGTACATATTTTTACTCCTGTATATTGATCCTTCCTAAAAAATTTATGCATCATGAAATTTGCAGAACAAAAGAGCTTGCTACCTTTATCAGAACAAAATCAACACGGAAGAGAAGTAGAAGTAAATCATTTATATCATGATTTACTGAAATCAAACTTGCACAACAAAAGGATTGATATAGTAGATAGATGCCTGCTCATTATTGGAAACCATATGTTGTCCAATAGAAAACTATTTTTGTTTACTTGTGTTGTTTGGTGCTGTTTCAACGACATCTATTGTCCATATAAAACTAACAGGAAACTTTTGGATGAATATATTCCTTTTATTGTTGTTCAACACAACAACTTGACCCTTATCAAAATTAAAGACAACATCCTAAATAACCATGTTTATGTTTATCACATCATTACTACACTTTGGGTAGCATCTTCCAATACAGTATTCAAAAACTTATATTAAATGTCCTACCAAGTCAAATACAAAATGAACAAAATTATTTTTACTGGACATCTTTTGTGTGTATCTATCCAGAAAACATGTCTCAGACTTGGAACGTTTGCTTGCAAAATCAAAGACTTACTTGTAACCTGATTTTTCTTGTGAAACTTTTCTCCATGTACCATACAATTTATCTAATCTTGAAAATGCGGATTCAGTCCAAATACAGAATCTACCAACATGACCACCAGGGGCTATTTTTAAAAGGTTTAATGCTTGAACATTTATCAGTGTTATTCCTGAAATAGAAAATAAAAACACATAATTATATGATACATGTGAACAGAAACCGAGGTTTTATTGGTTATACATGGTTCAAGACAGCAAAAGGCAGCATCATAAAAGACTCTCTCTCACTCTTAAGTGACGTGAATATTACTGTATATTATAGGCAGGGTTTAAGCTGGGATTTTGAGGGCTTTAGTCACTTTTTCGCGAGATGAAAATCAACATTATTTTTGGTAACAGCAAGGGACCAAGGATGTATGTATATTACTAGCTTTACATCTTTGTCAGACTTTGAAGGACTAAGGCATCAATTTACTAGGCAGTAATTGCATGATTTGACTGATTGGTCACTTAAATATGAAGATTAGGATATAAGATCTGAAAATCTAGTTCAAAATTTTACTTCAATTAGTTTCAGGGGACATTCCTGATCAACAAAAGTTGGGTTCCTTTTATTAAAACCAGGAATCACAGTTTAAATGAACTTGTTGATCTTTGAAAGACTATTACACTGCATAATCATTATCCTTATAAAACGTTTAAATCGATATTTTGAATTATTTTCTATAAAGTTGAAACCAAGGATTTGTACAAATTCACATGGAACGATTCCAATAACTGTAAATTGTAAATTAATCGAGAATTGATCACGTTTACTTCCGAATTTCAAATGAAATGTAAACGGGAAGTGAGAAGTAGATTTTAAATTCAGAATGAATCCGGATTCATCTACGGATTGGTTCGTGTTTAAAAAAAGGCAGGAAATTATCATTTTTTTATTTCAATTTGCTAAGTAAGAAATATATTTGTCTCTCATTTAATTTGGCACTAAATTTATTTCGTATTTTACGTTTTAGTGTCTATAAATTCATAGGAATACTTTCACGCATGCGCAGTATATCGTAAAGGAAGCACCTGTTTGACTCGTTTTTAAGCGAATTAGCTGTAATCACAATTTTATAACACTTGTTGTAAATGTTAATTAGCTGAGGGTCATAAACTTGTCAGAAACATGTAGACAGGTAGAATTATAGTATTTTCATGCGAAAATATTTTTACACTTTCCAAATTTAAGTGACGAAATTGATTTGAAATACTTTCGTCATTTTGAAAACAGTTTCGTAAATTACGAAAGTGACGAGCGCTAGCAAAATCATTGATTATAGGCATGGCAATTCAGTGAAAAATATTTTTTGGAGGTAATTTTTCACAATGAATGCTGGTGTTTTTGGTGAAAAAATATGAAATGATGGTTGAATAGTTAAGAAATTGTAATCCCTTGTTTTGTTAAGTTCTACTATCATGACTATGGAAAGGACACACCAAAGTAGTTAATAGACTGGTGGAATCTAATTCAGTGTTATGCAGAGACGAGAGCTATGAATGGCATGATACAAAAATATTTGACTTAGTATTACAAGTGAAAATCAACAATGTTACTATTGCACTTTCTGAAATGACATTATATATTGAGACAAAGGATTTTATGGAACAACATTCCATAAACTGTTAACACAGAGATATGTCTCGCCTTTTTGTAATTTTGATCAGCAAATCTTGAAATTAAAATAGCAATACTTTAACATGTAAGTTATGCAAATATTCAAAGTCAATGAACCATGACTGAAGGTACATGGCTGAACAATCTCCATGGAAATTAACTGTGCCAATGCTAATACAACTGCATACCAAATACCATTGACTTATCATAAGTCGTTCCCTTTAATCAAACCTAAACATAAACATTAACTTGTAAACTATGTAAAAGTTTCAAAGTCAATGAATAATGATGAGGGGGTGGGGCTATATAATCTCAATGGAAACGAGACTTGCAAATGCCAATAAATTTGCATACCAAATATCATTGACTTAACAATAACATTAGCAGTTCATCTTAAACTGATCTAATCACAAACTAATATATGTAAACAAATATTCTCCATGGAAATGAGATGTACTTATGCTTATATAACTGAATACCAATTAACATTGGCTTACTAATGGTTCCCCTTGAACTGACCTAATCACAAACTAATACACGTCATCTAAGCAAAAGTTTCAAAGTCAATAGACCATGACTGAGGGGGAGGGCCAAATAATCTCTATGGAAATGAGATATGCCAATGCTTATACAACTGCATACCAAATATCATTTACTTACCACTAGTAGTTCCCCATAAACTGACATAATCACAAACTTATACATGAAAACTAAGCAAAAGTTTCAAAGTCAATAGACCATGACTGAGGGGGAGGGCCAAATAATCTCTATGGAAATGAGATATGCCAATGCTTATACAACTGCATACCAAATATCATTTACTTACCACTAGTGGTTCTCCATAAACTGACCTAATCACAAACATGTAAACTAAGCAATGTTTCAAAGTCAATAGACCATAACTGAGGGGGCAGGCCAAATAATCTCCATGGTAATGAGATGTGCCAATGCTAATACAACTGCATACCAAATATCATTGACCTACCACTAGTGGTTCACCATAAACTAGACCTAATCACAAACTAATACATTGTTGACGATGACGCCGACGCTGGAAACAGCATACCTATGTCTCGCTTTTTGACTCCGTCAAAGCGAGACGAAAAACTGAAAAACAATCATGCGTCGCTTGTGGAGAGATGTCTAATTGGCACATCTTCTTATTTTTATATTCACACTTTTTGGCACATTTTTGAGATTGAAATAATTCATTCACTCCTGTGGTCTGTTCAATGTTCACACCATGCAATGGCATATTCTTTAACCATAATTGGGCTGCTATAAATTATTTGTTGAAACAATTAAAATGACTAATTATATATAACACAGTATCTTAAATTATAGCTAGCAAAGACAAAGTGGTCAGTCCAGCCTATGTAAAGTCAATGTTCAATCAGAAACACGGACCAAAGGCTTATCATCATCCCAAAAAAATCCATTGCTAAGAATTTTGTTATGAATGTAAAGAAATCATGCATTCTAAGAATATAAAAAAAGTTAAAGATCATCAACTCAATTAGAAATCTTATTGGTTATCAGGACACAAGTATGCTGACCAGTCTGACCCAGCATGTTAATTTAGACCACTTATACATGTACAACAGGAAATTCTACATAATAGATACATGTATCTACCTTTTTAAGTTATATTTTCAAACAGTTTAATGTCACAATAAAAGATTTTATGTGGTACAAAATGTACAAAACAGGCATTGTAGTAAAGTGGTCAGTCAAGCCTATGTAAAGTCAATGTTTAATCAGAAACACGGACCAAAGGCTAATCATCATCCCCAAAAAATCCATTGCTAAGCATTTTGCTATCAGATAAATCTTGTATTCTAATAATATACAATAAGTTTAAATTCTTAAATTCATCCAATCAGATCATAATTTTTGGTTATCAGGCACTAGTGATGTGTAGCCTGTTTCAGTATTTCAGAACTTTTACTGGTTACCAAGACACCAGTATGCTGTTGGGCCAGTCTAGACTAAGCAAGTTAATTTACAAACATTGTATTATGTATAGGTATAATAAAGACACATTGTATTGTATATAGGTATAATAAAGACACATTGTATTGTGTATAGGTATAATAAAGACACATTGTATTGTGTATAGGTATAATAAGACAATCTACATAAAAAAGGCATCTATGATGGCACAAATTTTCAAGTAATAGTTTTGAAGGGTTTAAGGTCAAAATACAAGTTTCGGAGTTATAAAGAAAACAAGCACCGAAGCAAAGTGCCAGTGGTCAGTCCAGCCTATGTAAAGTCAATGTTCAATCAGAAACACGGACCAAAGGCTAATCATCATGCCCAAGTAAATCCTTTACTAACCATTTTGTTATCAGAGAAGTCTTAAATTCCAATAATATGCATTAAGTTTAAGGTCATCCATTCATTCAGAATTTTTATTGGTTATCAAAATACTAGTATTCTGTCAGGCCAGTCTCAGCATGTAGATCTTCTATTGGCTATAAGGATACAAGTATGCTGTCAGGGTGTCTGCATGTTAAAATACGATTATTCAACTTGAATTGGACCTTATACATATTAAGTATCTATCATGCGATAGATTTATAAGAAATAGCTTCCAAGAGTTTAATGTCACAATACAAGATTCAAATTGTTGTTGACAAAACAGACATTGTAGCTAAGTGGTCAGTCCAGCCTATGTAAAGTCATTGTTCAATCAGAAACACGGACCAAAGGCTAATCATCATCCCCAAAAAATCCAATGCTAAGCATCAGAATATACACGTTTAAGATCATCCACTCATTTATATTTATTTTTGGTTATGAGGACATTAGTATGCTGTCAAGCCAGTCTCCACATGATTACAACCATTAAAATTAATAGGCATCTACCCGGAGAAATATTTTCCAAGTGTTTATGGTCACAATACAAGATTCAATGTGGTATAGAACAAAACAGGCATTGTAGCAAAGTGGTCAGTCCAGCCTATGTAAAGTCAATGTTCAATCAGAAACACGGACCAAAGGCTAATCATCATCCCCAAAAAATCCAATGCTAAGCATCAGAATATACACGTTTAAGATCATCCACTCATTTATATTTATTTTTGGTTATGAGGACATTAGTATGCTGTCAAGCCAGTCTCCACATGATTACAACCATTAAAATTAATGGGCATCTACCCGGAGAAATATTTTCCAAGAGTTCATGGTCACAATACAAGATTCAATGTGGTATAGAACAAAACAGGCATTGTAGCAAAGTTGTCAGTCCAGCCTATGTAAAGTCAATGTTCAATCAGAAACACGGACCAAAGGCTAATCATCATCCCCAAAAAATCCAATGCGAAGCATCAGAATATATACGTTTAAGATCATCCACTCATTTATAATATTTTTTGGTTACCAGGACACCAGTATACTGTCAGGCCAGTCTCAGCATGATTACAACCATTTGACATAATAGGTATCTAACCGGAGATAGGTTTTGAAGAAATATTTTCCAAGATTCAATGCGGTATAAACAGAACAGGATTTTGAAGTGGTCAGTCAAGCCTATGTAAAGTCATTGTTCAATCAGAAACACGGACCAAAGGCTAATCATCATGCCCACTAAAAATCCTCAAAGCATTTTGATAATCCTTCACTGCACAAAATTCATTATTGATGTTTGCACTGAATGCTGGAAAGATTTATTTTTAGGAATTAACCTAAATGACCAACAATCTTACCAAGTATGAATGTTTTAGGGACAACTGTATTAGAGTCGTGTTTTTTGGATTGAATTTAATACCGATTGCTGGGAGACAATATAAAAGTTATCCCTGGTAAAATTCATTCAATCTTATCAGCAGGGTAAACATACAAACATATATGAATTGCGTGTCAAAATATTTTTAGGACATGAATATAAACAAAGAATTAAATACAAAATACCTAGTACTTAAAAACCTATTAAATTAAAACATCCAGATTGTATTCCTCATTATCAATCAACTGATAAATTTATGATGATGTATAAAACATATTGCATTTATCAAACTCTGATGTTAAGTCATCTGTGATAGTTCCTTACTCAAATTCCCAACAAATCATTGTGGCTCAGATTTTGAAGTATGTGGTTTAATTTCTTTGCAGTTTATAATAAAAAATATATTTTCACTTCACTGCATTTACATTCAAGTGATTTTAGGATTTTCTTAACCAAAACCTCTGAAAATTGGTGATTCTTGAGAAATAATTTCCATGAAATATATCACTTAAAAGATTTAACAGTACTAATTTGGTGGTCAGTGAAGCCTGTATAACGTCACTAGTTTATCAGAAACACGGACCAAGGCATATCATCATTCCACTAAATTGCAAGGAGAATCTACATATTTATCAGCAAAGAGCTTTAAATTTTAGTGTCTAATAGGTCCAGAAACAGAGACTAAACATCATGCCATCATAGTATTACTCATTTTTTAACCCGAATATATTGGGAGATGAGCAAACTTTGCCATGATACATCTTCATACATGCCAATAAAAACTTAAGGGTAGGCTTGTTGAAGCATTAAAAAAAGGACAGGAAGGGGAACCTCAAACAAGAAGAGTTTTATCTTGCTATAAATTACTTGATGTTTTAAAAGCTTATTCCAGTCAATATCATGAATTACTTTGGATTGTTCTACAAGTTCTTATTTTTATGTCTCCTTTTTTTCTTAAATTACCTGGTATATTTCTAAAAGCTCTGGATATTCCATTGTCTTTATTATAAATTATTAATGGTCCTCTTTTCATTATTCTTCTTCTGTTCCTCATTTTACCTTTACCAGCTCGGAATCTTTTGGAATTTAAGACCTATTAATAGATAATACCTGAATTATTAACAGAAAGTATTATATAAGTTATGAAATGAGGATAGAGGGAATACAAAACCACTTGTAGGGAGAAAGTAAGAGTGCAAAGTTTAGACATCATACCATGTTGCAACATCAAAATATTCTACATATTATTTGATATTTTTTTAGAAAACTTTTTAACAAATTACATCTGTAATTCCCAATGAAAGCTACAATATTATTTTAATTTACTTACTGCCATAGTGGAGCTTTTGAGAGGGCATACCTAAATAAATAGTGTCTCAAAATCTTTATTACCATTGTCATGACAGGCATAGTTGAACAAAAACTAAAATATCAGAGGAGTTAGGGTGTAAAAGAGACGTAATTTAGTTAAATGAACCAATTTAATTTCGGGAACATATTTTCTTCTTTATGTAAAATTAAGCACTATTTATCTTGCTAAAAAAAAAATATGTACAAATAAAATTATAACTGAAAATACCTTCTGTATATCATTCCAGGCTTTAACTTTTTTAAGTAGTGCAACAGCCTCTTTAGTTTTCTTGTATTCTTCCACTTTGTCACTGATCACCAATGGGACCTCTGGAATCTCTTCAATTTTGTGTCCTACAGAATAAATTAAGATTAATTTCTCCCTCCTTTAAAAAGGTTGTTGATCACTCTTTTGTTACCAAGTTTCTATCAGTTAGGTTTTGTATGTTTTTAAAATTGAGAATTGCAGTGAAAACATTTTAAAAGTTCTTGCAGATGCTATTAGTGATCCAGGAGTTACCCACTGTCCTTTCTTAGTTGAGAAAACCAAATAAAACTAGCATTATGGGTATAAACTACCATGATTTATAGTCTGATGAATATTGAACACCTCCAAAGTTGAGGACCTCCACCTAGATAACTTTTTAACTTTTTTGCTGCTTATCAAAGTTCTGCCCGTCAAATGTATTGGTTTTTTCTGTTGATCCTTTTAGTATGGAAAATATTATTTTCACAAATTTCATGGGTACATGTTATGTATAAAGAACTTTAATAGCATCTGCATTTAAACATAAAATAAAGAATAAACTCAAGGGTATAATAACCTTTTGACATAACAAGAGCAGGTACTCCAGTAGCAGCAATGGCTGAGCAAATAGCATATCTTTTCTGGTTAATGTTTATTTTACGATGCCATCTTCTCCATGTTTTTGTTGGTGCAAACATACGACCTCCACGGCACATGTTTCCAAAAGCTCCCTGACCAGATCTGTGAGTACCACCTCCTCTGACCCTGGGAATACGAGCTACAGCTCTACCAGTTCCCCAAGATTCAGCTGAAGTCTGGTGACCTAAATTATACATGATAAATTTACATAAAATGTAACGCTTTCTTCACTATTAAAGTCCTATGTATTAATCTCTGTACCAAAGCTGTGCATCAGGTTTATAAGAATAAAGATATATTAGTATATATATATATATATATATATATCCAAGACAAATACACATGAAACATTTGGCAATTCATGTTAACAATCAATTCCAAATTCTCAATTTTATCCTGACATTTCTAAACAGACCAAGGCTTCCAAAACGGTCATATATGCCGGACATTTGTATAATGTCCGGTAAAAGTCCGGCTGGGCAAAGCATGAAACGGTCATCTACTTTTTAGCTTCAAGGCTTTAAGAGACGGTCATTTTAACATAATTCGCGATCTTTTTGACCCAACATTTTGCCTTTAACAGCCACACATTTCCGGTCATAAAAGTGACATGATCATTAAGTACTATCAAAACAACCCCTACTTTAATACCTTCTCATTTTAATCAAGGCTAATAAGTTGTCAAACAGCTGAAATTTACCTGTTCAGGTGACAGGTAAACTATTTTGAACCGGACATTGATCGGTCTATTCAAAGTTATTTTCTTACATTTCAGCGGTTTGCATCTAATTACTTTAGTCAAAAAGATTTAAATTATCAGAAATACGTTTACAAATATGATTTGATGAAAAAATTAAAAGGTGAAAATGAAAAATCGTCATAACCACGTTGTTTGAACCTAGAGACATGTCTCTGTTTGAACTAGTACACGTGTGCGCATGTGTGAAATTTAATTATGAATCCTTATTTCTTCAAAAAATGCTTAAATTGTCATTGATACCTTTATCTCACGTTTATTTCGAATATTTTCTTGAAGAAATAACGTAGAAAGAGCTACTTCCACTCATTCACGCTTTGCAAACGTACACGGAATTTACGTATCCGTCTCTGGTCCATGTTTTACCATTGTCAAGATAACATCCGGTATAAAAACGAAAGTAAAGTTTTTGACAACGTTATTTTGCACAAATAAAGAGTCTAAGGCAGATATAAGTACGCTGATGTTGCACACTTCGAATGATGCACTGCCAATTTAACAGTTTACGTCAGAACTTCGAATTTGAATCAAAGAAAGTTTAATATCGGTTTTTTTAATGTCAATCATTGGGATGGCCAACTCGGCAACTGATTACCATAATTGCCTTTTGTTTATTTAGTCTTAAGGGATTAAAATCGGGATAATATATAAAATGTCCGGCTGCCTAAAAATAATTTTGGAAGCCCTGAAACAGACTTACAAAATTGCTTCGATAATTCTTTTCAACTTGAACATTTTCAAGAACTGACTTATTTGAATGGTCTTTTAGGTTTTTTTTTTTTAAATTTATATAAATTCTGGCAAGACACTAATTAATATCCCTTACCAGCTTTCTCACTAACAGCATAAGGCTGTCTGGAGTTGAATCTCATTTGTGCGTGTACAAAGGTAACAATGTCTGGTCTGATTGGTGCTCTGAAGACAGCTGGAAGGGTGACATTTGTTCCAGATGCATCCCCCTTATCACTATACACTGATATCAATGGTCTCGCTGCGGCAGCCTGGAATAACAAGTATGTATGTTCATTCATATTTTATTCAACATGGATAAAAACAATGTCACACCAGTAATTAATAATCCCTTATACAAAATTCACCATCTCAATATTTTGATTGAGTGGAGTGAAGTTGGAAATAGCTAAAATTCCAATGTTATTCTTTTCATAAAATGATGAAAGCAATTAAGATATTTTTAAAAGGCAGAATATAATGGATGTTTGAAATAAATGCAAGAAACACTTAAAACACTGCACAATTACACCACTTCAGAATAAACACATTGACAAGCATATTTATTCCATTTTCTTGTCAAAGATAAAAATTAACTTCTATAAAATAATTATTGCATGTTGTACAAATGGAAGCAAGTTAACTCGTACCATTGCAAACTCGTACCACTAAAAGTCAACTCGTACAAACGTAAACTTGTACCACTGCGAAGTCGTACCATTGCAAACTCGTACAATTAAAAATATATTCAATATACGAATGTTTTATGAATTTTTTTTAAATCTTTATAAATAAACTGCTTCGCTGAGTGCAGCTGGATACGCCCGCAAAGGTCTAACCCTGAACAGTTGGGGCAAAAATGGACACAATATTCAAGCTTGATACAGGTCTGAATTTGGATTGTAATTAAATATTTGACATACATCTATTATAGGTTTCTGAATAAATGTAGTCAAAGAACTTGAAGTTGGTTATATGAATTGAATTTATATAATCAATTAAAGATTTCTTGCTGTTGTGCAATACACTGTGCTGTTGCGCAATACTTAGTAAATCTGTTGTCAGACTATAAACAAATAAAATTTATAAAATTCTAAAGGGAGCTTACATCAATAGATATAAACAGTTCACCAAAGTTTCATACGAATTGCTGAAAGTATTTTTGAGTTTTTGTCTGAAAACTGGAAAATCCCCCCTTTTTTAATGAATAAACCCCATAATTCGGAAATGTAAAATCTAAAATTTATAAAATTCTAAAGGGAACTTACATCAATAGACATCAACAATTCATCAAAGTTTCATGAGAACTGCTGAAAGCATTTTTGAGTTATTGTCCGAAAACTGGAAAATCACCCTTTTTTTAAGAATAAAACCCCAGAACTCGGAAACGTAAAATCTAAAATTTATAAAAATCCAAAGGGAGCTCATGTCAATAGATATAAACAATTAACCAAAATTTCTTGCAAGTTGGTGAAAGCATTCTTGAGTTATTGTCCGAAAACTGGTAAATCCCCCTTTTTTTAATGAATAAAACCCCAGAACTCGGAAAAGTAAAATCTAAAATTTATAAAACGAAAGGGAGCTCACATCAATAGATATAAACAATTCACCAAAGTTTTAAGCAAATTGGTTAAAGCGTTTTTGAGTTAATGTCCGACATGTTGACGACGGACGGACGGACAGACGGACGTACAACGGTATACCATAATACGTCCCGTAAACGGGCGTATAAAAACAGTTGAATTTCTTGAATTTTAAACCAGATTTTAATGAAAACTTAGACAAAAATACAAATGTAATTTCTTAATTACCATGTTAGTTAATATATTAAATTCCTTTGATTGTGTGATTATTAACTAATCAACTTGTTTAATCATATTATTAAATTTTGTGTGCTCAAAAAGAAAAAGAAAAAAAAAGTATATGGTGCCACTCTCAAGTTAGACCCCGACAAGAAGCAATAGTGTGTGATGTATGCTCTAAATGGCAACACAGAAAGTGCGGAAATATAGGTAAGTTTTTATCATCAATCCTCATTTATTACTTTGTCACATAAAACCGCATAGATGAGTAAATTAAAATTTCTTATAAGATTTATTACATACTGACTGAAACGAAGATCCAAACAATTTAACATGCAGAATTGTAAAAGTGGTACTTCATTATAATGAATAGCTATAAACAATAAGCTTTTTTAAATATTTTTGTAATAGTTAGTGTATGAAAGGGGAGGTGCCAATCTGCAGCTACATAATTATGACAATGGGGAAGATTTGTTTTGACATTCCGGATCAATGAGATTAAGGCAGTCGAATTGTTCAGCACTACTACTGGAAGTGTTTCACGACCTTGACTGGCTGTTCAGCCCTCGCACGGTATTCAGCAACAACAATTCCTTGACCGACTTGCAATTAGCATTCAGCGAAATATTGTATATAAATAAATTTTATACTTTCTAAATGTTGGTCATAAACAATTTTAAACCTTTCAAAACAATATAAATAAATTCTCTCATTAAATAAAATTTCTTTTAGAAACAATTATGAATACCAAAATCTATTCAATGTTACTAATTTGTAATGATTAAAAATTAAATCAAATAGCTGTCAGTAAAAGTTAAATAAAGGAACTGTTCAAGGGAGACAACAAAGCCAATCTGCCACAGTTTTCTCTATCCAATTAGCCAAGGAAAAATAAGCTACAAATTGGTCATTGTGATTTCAAATTATATACTTTTTACAGACTTAAGAGGTATAGAGTGAAATTTAAATATGTATTCATCATTAAACACCATTTGAATGCATTTAACTAAGTTGGTACGAGTTTACAATGGTACAAATTTACCGTGGTACGAGTTAGCAGTGGAACGAGTTTGCATTGGTACGAGTTTACAATGATATGAATTTACCGTGGTACGAGTTAGCAGTGGAATGAGTTTGCATTGGTACAAGTTTGTTTTTAGTGGTACGAGTTGACATTGGTACGAGTTTGCAACGGTACGAGCAGGGTCCGACACTTACGGTTGTCCGATTGCCCGGGGCAAGCTAATGCCGTATTCGGACAAGTAAAAACATCATCTTGGTTGTCCGATCGGGCAAGTGAAAAAAAAGTGTTATATGATTAAAATTTCACAAAATCAATAGTGTCTGTTGTTTTGTCCATAGATTACTCAGTGATAACACCGCACGGTCAAGTAAAGTGGTCTTAACCCCCCTTCAATGCGTATATTTCGTCAATTGTTCGCACTGAATTCCCCATTTACCAAAAATATTGGCCAATCAGGCGGCCGCGGCGTTGCTTCGTCATTATCGTTATCCATCGGGACACCACTCGGGCGTTTCCGACGCACGTGTTATTCCCACCGACCAATGGAAAGCGGAGGTCTATTTTCGTTGTTCTAACTTTATAATTTGACATCGGATGTGTATTTCCCTAAGATGGAAAAACGTAAAAGCTTGAAAGAGAAAATGAAATTAAACTTTAACAAATTTGTCAGTTGTTGTCAGTTTATCAAGAAGGGTTTTTTGAAATGGCATTTCTTAGATAAATTATTATGAAATAAGTATCTCTATGTAAATGATCCAATAGTATATTTTCATACTCCATAATCAATTTACACCCCATATACATGATAACTATATTTTATCTGCATGTACTACATTACAACCACAAAAATAGCATGTAAAAGTTTGGGCATGTAGATTTCACTTTCGGACAAGTAAAAGTAATAGGGCACTTGCCCAACTGGACAAGTTGGTATAAAAGTTAATGTCGAACCCTGACGAGATAACTATAATTCGTACAAATACTTTTTCATTGTAAACTTTTAACACCAATAATTGAGGATTTCAACTAATTAAATGTTCATCCCCATCTGTCTTCCATACAGTATTTACCTTTGAACATTAAAATGGCCAACAACAAAACCAATTGCAGATGGTAACATTACATATTGGATTGAATGAACTGTAAATCTAAACACACATTTAACAAACACGCTACACATTGAACAGGTTGGGGGAAAATCCTCATTAACGGGTATTATCCCTATAACAAGGTGTTATCTGAGTTTGTTGTATTGTTTGATGACAACACGTAGTCATGAAAGAGTAAAATAATAATTGTTAATTACAAATTTTGAAAACATCTAATAACAGGTTGGGGACATAATATAGTCCTTACTGGAAATAAATTTTCAGTACAACAAATCCGAATTCTTAAATTAAGCAAAAATATTTTCAAACTGTATTTGTAAGGGAGCGACCATTTGATTTTTATGGAGGGGGGGGGGGCTAGGATGAAATTTGAAAAAAAATAGGCAGGACAGGAGTTTTGAGTAAAAAAAAAGGCAGGATGAGAGTATTTGCAAAAA
This sequence comes from Mytilus californianus, assembly GCF_021869535.1. Lineage (NCBI taxonomy): Eukaryota > Metazoa > Mollusca > Bivalvia > Mytilida > Mytilidae > Mytilus > Mytilus californianus. The sequence goes on along the minus strand of NW_026262679.1, from coordinate 47,480,741 downwards.
AAAAAGGCAGGATGACAATTTATGTAAAAAAAAAGTCAGGATTAACTAAAAAAAAAAGGCAGGACCGAATAGAGTGAAAAATAAAAAGGCAGGAGAAAATTTTTCATCCTAGCCCCCCCCCCATAAAAATCAAATGGTAGATCCGTAAGACTAAGTATCTAAAAGTAGCAACTTTTAGTTTTAATAGCAACGGGAATAGTTCCACATGCTCCCCCATGGAACACTCTGCAATATAATATGTGTTCATGTTGTGTGATTAAGTGATATATGGAACTCCTGTTAATATGCATTTAAATAGTAAATGTGGTCGAAGGATTCTGAGCGGTATGACCCGATACGGTATATCCCCCCTTTTTTATGTCTTCATGCCGGTGTCCCTTTTAGAAGAAATAAATGCATTACAGATCAACAGATAGCGTATGCATGAAGATTGTTTTGACATTTTTGACCAACAAGTTAATGTATTCATATAAACAAAAAGTTTTTATACCATGCTTCCTAAGATTTGTGAGAGCAGAAAAACGTGGTATCTCCTGCTCGGGATAACGTGTAAAAGGATGCGTATGAATATCTTCGGGACTATTTTCCTGTGCAACTAATAACCAAACTAATATTTAATACAGCATAGGACAACTATCATCCTGAAAAGTAAATATTTCTTGATTCAAAACTGGCTCTGCATATCCCCTCGGTTTCCAATGATAATATCATAGGATGTTGATACATTTCTCAAACATCGTGTATACAGTAACTCATCAATTTGTCAAAATAAGCTCATAAACATCGCTGATGTATTATTGACTTGCAAGTCAATAGCCTCAATAGTTCAATCTCATGTGAATCCGTATTCATGTGACCTTCAATTTAACCCCTTAGCTGGAGATAGGTTTCGCATGTACTAGGCGTGTTCAACTATTAACAAAAAAAGAATGTCAACATTGAAATGAAACCAGAGACTATATGTCTCTGGTGAACTTGTGACAAGGTTGAACCATTTGGTTGACTGATTCGATCCAAAAAAAATCATTCTTATACAGGTAAAAACATAAAATCAACAGACCTAGAGAAATCTAATTGCACGTGCTCGCCATCTGTTTATATTTTTGTATCTTTATATCGGGTTATATGACCGTCCGGCCTCGGCAGACTTTGGAGGTCATCTCGGTGGTTAATTAGATGGAGTCTAGACTAAAATATACACGAAATGGTGATACATATTATCGAATCCATGCAATGTTAATTGTTTATTTAAAAATTTTGTAATTTTGATATACGTTTGAGTATATTATAAATCAATTATGAAAATTCGAGTCAAATTGATGAACATGAATTTGACAGCTAATGTCTCTTTTATCAAAGATCGGGCCGCGGATAGTACCTGAATCTAAGAAGGAGGAGAATATTTTTCTTAAGGGCATACGATAGAGTTACAGGGGAGATAATGACGTTGCTAACGTAAAATGTTATTTTTCGCGACGTCAAATGATGACATATCGGGAAAAATTAATTTTTTTGACTGATTTAAGCCATTAGCTTGAAAACGAGTACATGGACACCTCTTTTTTTAAATGGCATTTGGCTTGACAATGTATGAAGATTATTTATATCAATTTTTATGAATAAATCACAGATGATTTTTTTTTAAGTTAGAGAAGTGTACTGCAAAAAATGCAATTTTTTACTAAAATCATGAAAATTTGATAAAATGTAATATTTCCCAAAAAATATTACACAAATTTAGGGCATACTTGTGTAAAGAAGATATTCCAAATGTTTTAACAAAAATCCGCTTGTGTTTATCTTTTGAAACAAAAAAGTTGGGTATGTCTATCCAAAGGATAGAAATGTCCAAGAAACCGTAATTTGGAGTAAATGTTTAAAATTTCGACCACGTTTTCCTTAAAAGAAGATCATGAAGGTATATTTTTTATTATATATTTAAATTGACAGGGTAAAAAATTGCTTGTATGAAAATTTTCGCAAAATATCACCGTGGAATCAAAACTGTATCGTTATTAATACAGCTTATTATATAAAGCTTTTATAATACACAGTAGCTGATTAAGATTAAGAAAGGAAAAAAATAATAAAACATAATTATATAAAAGATATTAAGTTGTCTAGCCCAAAGACGTTAGTTATAAATCCTCTAGCCTAAAAGATTCAGCATGTTTAAAGTCTTTCTCGTGGTGGCAGCAAGTAAGATAGAAGTGTGGTATCCTAAAAACTTTACCACATTTATGTGCTATAGTCGTTTAACACATATATATGTGTAATAGTCGTCTCAGACTTTACTTATATCATTTATAATGAACGGAGGTATCACCATACATTAGGTTAAATAAATTTTATTTATAGTCGGCATATATTTGTAGACAAAATTTATTGTAAAAAAATAATTAAGGATAAAATCTGAGACTACTAGTATTGTAGATCAAATCATATATAAGATACCTGACAAGCTGTGTCAAAGTTTTGTTAATTATATTTATGATGCTAAGAAATATTACAAAATTTTCATTAAACCACTGTTCTAAACGGGAAACCACAAGTTACCCATCGAAACTGGTAGATGGAATAAAATTGAACGTAACTATAGATATTGTAACTTATGTCAATACAACGAGATTGGTGATGAATTTCACGACATTTTGCAGTGTAGCTCTTTGGCAAATTTTCGAGCACAATATTTGGATACTTTTTTCTTGCACAGAATTAATATACTAAAGTTTGGAAAACTATTTCAGTTAAAATACAAAAATAAGTTTAAAAAGCTGTGCAAATTTATCAGGGTTATAACTTTTCAAGTAAGTCTTCCTGGTTAATCATCACTCTTCGCCACTACTGTTTATTTTATTTTTCTTTAATTTTTTTTTTGCATCTCATCTTGTCATGTGTGTTTATGTTATGTTATAACTTTTGATGTACTTCTTTGTACCATTGTAACTATATGGTGTTTGAGAAATAAAGAATCTTGAATCTTGAATCTTGAACAATTTCCTATAACCTATACCAGAGACACAATATATCTCTGCATATACAATGCATTCGTTTTATTAAAATTCATTTGTTGTTGATAATCAGACGTACGATGTAACAACATTTTAAACAGTATGATTATACAATTTATCGATAATTCTGTAAAAAGATGGAGAAGGTGGGAAATCAAAACCATAAGTTGAATACAAACTGTCTACAGCTTAATTGACCGAAAAGGAAAACGACGAAAAGTCATACAACAGTCAACAAAACACTTTGCAGAAAACTGAAGGTTGAGCAATACGAAACCCACAAAAATCCCTGCATGAACTCATGTGTTCAGAAAGGGTCATCAATTCCTGCTCTACAAGTGACACTTGTCGTGTTAAATTTTCGATAAAGGAACAATCGTGATAAAACTTGTAATTAAAATCTGGTGTGAAATACCATGAATATTTAATAAAATATTTGCAGGTGGAATCATAGTCATATAATATTGTCACAGTCTCTGTTGTTATTATATATGTGACAAAGTTACAGATATAAAAATAAGAAGATGTGGTATGATTGTTTATGTGACAACTCTCCACAAGAGACCAAATGACATAGAAATTAACAACTATAGGTCACCGTACGGCCACCAACAATGAGCAAAACCCATACCGCATAGTCAGCTATAAAAGGCCCCGAAATGACAATGTAAAACAATTCAAACGAGAAAACTAACGTTACGGCCTGATTTATATACAAATAATGAAAACAAAAATGATATACAGCAACAAACGACAACCACTGAATTACAGGCTCCTGACTTAGGATAGGCACATACAGAATGCGACGGGGTTACACTAGTTTGAAGGCGCCGGTTTGTGTTGCTATAGCATGTAACTACTGCTTCGCAGGAAAGGATTCATTCATTTGTACTTCCACAATAAATCCCTATATTTGCACTGTAAACGTGTTATACATTTAGTATAAATTTGGAAACTATATTCGTATCTGATCAATTTCAAATGTGATTGAGATTATTTGGTCTTAGCTATTCAGATATTAATCATAATAGTCATCTGATCTGTTGATACCGCCGCCGGATTAATTGTATCGTAATAGTCGTCTGATCTGTTGATACCGCCGATTAATTGTATCATATAATAGTCGTCTGACCTGTTGATACTGTCCTATTCCCCTATGCGACATTTTGAATGACGGTTTGGATTCGCACGATGGGTGACGCAGGCAACCCTTACTTATGGGGGTTTTTAACGACCATGACTGGCTACAAAGCCCTCGCACAGTCGGTATAACCGGCAGGCAACCCATATTGTGTTGAAGTATGGTCTAACCCTGTGTGGAATTTGTGCGATATCTTTGTTATGCAAGTTGAAAGTTCCGTTGCAAATTTTTCGTATTCGTATGAGCATAATTAGGGCAATGTCTTTTTGTGTCGGTTGCCAGACATAGCTATTCAGAGATGATGTATTACTGCTAAAATAACGTTGAAACGCGGGAACACTGTGCTCATACTTCGCTTCCAACTCCATTACCTTTAGGTTTATATTTACTTACTTATATATACTTATATACAATTTTGAAATCTAAAATGTAAAAGTGCAACAACACTATCTACACACTTTAGATGTAGCATCGTACATATCCCCCTTTATATAAAGGACAAAACAAGCAATGATCATTTTTTTTTTTATTCAGGAAAACATTTATTGTTATAAAATAATATTATTTTATTCACCCGGGCGCTTTTTATTTTTCTTCCCGGGCGCTTTTTCTTTTCCCCGGGCGCTTTTTCTTTTCCCGGGCGCTCCCGGGCGCTTTTTCTTTTCCCGGGCGCTCCCGGGCGCTTTTTAGTAGGACCGACGAATTTGATTGGTTGCCAACACGATTTGGTTGACCAATATGAAATGTTTATTTCACAAATATTTATATACATGCTCCCGTCGTACATGTCCACTTGTTTAAGACAAGTCATTGGTCGTATATGTACTGCATTGTTTTCCATTTGCACAAAATTTGCCATAGATTTGAAAACAACCAAAACCCCGCCATAGATTAGGAAATTACAAAACTTGCCATAGATTAGGATTGTAAAACAATCTGCCATAGATTTGGGGTGGCATGACGTCACATTTACCATAGATTAGGAATCTGCCATAGATTTGGAACCCACCATAGATTTAAGTCCTACATATATATATAATTTAATTGTTTAATCTATAGATAGCTATATAGACAGATAAACAAGTTACATTTCCCATAGAGAACCCATAATGGGCAAAATCGGTACGATGATCTCACTGAGCACATTAAACATTAGCCTGGCATCCCGGCCCGATCTAGCTGCGCCCCCTAGGACCCCAGGCTAATTAAACATTTACAATATAGATAATACATGAGTAATAGATCAGTCATATAAAATAAGAAATAAGCAACGGCATAGAAAGTTTACCTTGAAGCACGCGTCATTCAGTAAAAGCAAAGAGTTGTTGGCTCGGAGTAAGAATAATGTGTCTGGGTAGGTTAACGTGTCTTCCTGTTGACTTTTACCCCAGGAATATATTACCTCAAGTTAGCTGTATTTGTTAAAACCTTTCGGAATTTTGCGTCCTCAATGCTTTTCTATGTCGTACTTCATTTGGCCTTTTGACTTTTTTTTATTTCGAGCGTCACTGACGAGTCTTTTGTTCTTGGCCTGATATGGACATGAACAATTAGCCGATCAAACCAACATCTTCATAATTCATAATTAGTCATTTATACCTCAATATGAAATATTGTTATGATCAATAACAGGTCTTGCTAAGTTCAGCTAAGAAATGTCAAAATTGCATGTAAAATATCAAAGGAAGTGTTTTCATTGTGCCATTCGATCATTGCTTCTATTAAGAACATCAACACTTGCGTAGATACACTTTTGGAAATGGATGAGAAGAAAACACCAAACTTTTTAGTACCAGTTTTTTGTTAGCCATGATAAACATTGATAAATAAGCTTCTTTTTTAATAATTTAATTTAACTCTTTCTATAGCAATTCCTCTTAAAATCCTTGCTTTATAGCACATTTCTGCATCGAAAAAAAAAACTGTTCCATTTGCATACATTCAGTTTGACTTGTTATACGAGGAAGGCATTCACGATAGGTCATCAATAATAGCAGTGCATGTGAAAAAGGTATAACAAAAGTACCGAACTCCAAAGTAAATTCAAAAAGGGGAAGTCCATAGAAACTGACAAAATCAAACGTTATCAATCAACAGAACAAGTGGAAATCTACTGTCATATTCCTGACTTGATCATAGTATATACAGGCATTATCCGAAGAAAATGGTGGGTTAAACCTGGTTTTATAGCTAGTTAACCCTCCCACTTGTGTGACAGTTTTTACAGTTCCATTATATTGACAAAATTGAGTGAGCAACCCAAACAGACATGTAAGGTTAATGTGACGATAATTGGGATCCACCAGCCAAAACTCAGTGTGTAAACATACATCACAACTGACCAAAAAATTCAAACAAACATACAAATAAATCTGACAAAGACGCCAACAAAAAAGTGTTTTATTTGATAGTATATTAACAAAAACGCTAATAAAAAAGTTTTGTAGTTGATAGTACATACCATATGTAGTATACATTTTCTCGATAAACTATGAATTAAAAAGTATAATATAAATACAAGGGTAAACAAAATGGTAACACTGTTAAAAGCATTTGCGTTCGAATCGCACATCAGGAACACTACACGAAAAGGCAAATTTACAACAATTTGGGCAATCATGTAAATGTTTGACAAATGTAACTACTTTTCTGCCAGATATATTTGCGGACCTACTAATGTATATGTAAATGTATTATTCCTTTGGCATTATTTAGGACGTCCTCAAAGATTTGCTAAGAAAATTATTTTATTTCCCTAGCTTTATTCATATTCCAAAGATATGTAAAGATAGGCCTTAGATTTGCACGCACTTTCCAGGTTAGGAGATGTATGCAAAGTTTAAAATTTGCATAACTGTTTTACAGAGGTGTGGGCAGTTTTGAGAGACCGCGGTTTTTAAAACATTTACAACCAATGTAAATGCTGTAAAATGTTTCTGTTATATTTGCAAACGTTTCTCGTTATCGTTCATGCATGTAAAGAAATGTATTTTATTTACTTCTACTTTCTGATATTATAGTTATTTTGAAAAATATTGATATTTGCAACATATCTCTACAGACGTATGCACAGTTTTGAGAGACCGCGGTTTATAAAACATTTACAACCAATGTAAATGCTGTCAAATGTTTGTGTTATATTTGCAAACGTTTTTCGATATAGTTTATTTATGTATAGACATGTATTTTATTTACTAATACTTTCCATTATCATAGTTATTTTGATAAATATTGATATTTGCAAAATATCTTTACAGACGTATTCAAAGTTTTGAGAGACCGCGGTTTATAAAACATTTACAGCCAAAGTAAATGCTGTCAAATGTTTGTGTTATATTTGCAAACGTTTGTCGATATAGTTTATTTATGTATAGACATGTATTTTATTTACTAATACTTACCATTATCATAGTTATTTTGATTAATATTGATATTTGCAACATATCTTTACAGACGTATGCAAAGTTTTGAGAGACCGCGGTTTAGAAAACATTTACAACCAATGTAAATGCTGTCAAATGTTTGTGTTATATTTGCAAACGTTTGTCGATATCGTTTATGTATATAAAAAAGTGTATTTTATTTACTAATCACTGACTTTCCATTATCATAAATATTTTGATAAATATCGATATTTGCAACATATCTTTACAAACGTATGCAAAGTTTTGAGAGACCGCGGTTTAGAAAACATTTACAACCAATGTAAATGCTGTCAAATGTTTGTGTTATATTTGCAAACGTTTGTCGATATAGTTTATTTATGTATAGACATGTATTTTATTTACTAATACTTTCCATTATCATAGTTATTTTGATAAATATTGATATTTGCAACATATCTTTACAGACGTATGCAAAGTTTTGAGAGACCGCGGTTTATAAAACATTTACAACCAATGTAAATGCTGTCAAATGTTTGTGTTATATTTGCAAACGTTTGTCGATATAGTTTATGTATGTAAAAAAGTGTATGTTATTTACTAATCACTGACTTTCCATTATCATAAATATTTTGATAAATATCGATATTTGCAACATATCTTTACAGACGTATGCAAAGTTTTGAGAGACCGCGGTTTATAAAACATTTACAACCAATGTAAATGCTGTCAAATGTTTGTGTTACATTTGCAAAAGTTACGTTTGTCGATATCGTTCATGTTTGTAAAGAAATGTATTTTTTTACTAATACTTTCAAGTATTATAGTTATTTTGCTAAATATTGATATTTGCAACATATCTTTACACAGATATGCAAAGTTTTGAGAGACCGCAGTTTATAAAGCATTTACAACCAAAGTAGATGCTGACAAATATTTGCTTATTTTTGCAAACATTTGTTGGATGTTTTCATGTACGTAAAGAAATGCATTTTATTTACTTCATAGTTATTATATGAAACATTTATACTGTTAAGTTGTATTTACACAGGTATAGCTTTGCGAGACTGCAGTTTAGCCTATATCTCGCATGCAAAACAAACGTAAATGAGGGTCGTGATTAGAGCTAAAAGAAGAAAAAAAGAAAATAATTTACTCCCAAAAAATTAGATAAAAAGGGTCGGATATATACAGAATAGAAAATAATCATGACAATGGACATAAAATATAAAAAAATAGAGAAATATGACCTAAATTATCATAGAATACAGATATGAAAGACCCCATCCAGACCCTAGTAAATGCTGTAAGATGTGTCGATTATTTAGCATTTACGGAAAAAATAAATCTATATTTTATAGTAATTTTTGCAGCAAAGTTCACGTAAAAAAATCTCTAAAGCTTTACTCCAGAACCATGGAAAATATTTAAAACAGTAATGGGGATTTTTTTTTAAGATCTTGCTTGCATAACAAAACACAAATGCTTTAAAATGTTCATAACTTTCCTTACAGCAGAGTTTACAATTCGATATGCTTGTATCAGAACGGAAACTTTAACTTAGACATTGAATTGTAACAGTAAACTGATATTTTTTTTACATCTTATAGACACATAATAAATGGGTTGATGGATTGATTTGTGTAAACGTCCAGTTGCAAATACTACATGAATCTCAGGTGTAGGAAGAAATTCACTATTATAATAACACTGTACTAAATTGTAAGCAGCTTAATTTACCTTTTGTACTTCAAAATATGAAAACAACGATGTCATTCAGGAATGAACTCTAAACTAGAATAAATCAGATCAAATCGATAAACACGGTACGTCTTAAATCTACCAATCTTGGTGTGGACTTAGAAAAAAGTTAGTTTAGCTTCTGCTCATTTGTGATCTTTTTTTCATTTTAAACAAGAGAATACAAATTAATTATTTCAATATAACTTGAGCCAAGGAGTATTTTGAATATGAATACGGTTGCCTGGTAAGAGCTGAAAAAGATAGGCATGCTTTAAGCGACAGATTAAAATGAATAAAAAATCCACAAAAAATCATCCTGCCCCCTCCCCTCCCCACAATATCAAATATTCGTCCCCTTACTGATATATTGTCCGTGTAGTTCTTATATTTATACAGCTTATCGTCTCTACAGGGATGTCACAGAGTCCTACTAAGGCTGCCATACCATAAAAACGTTTATCACACAGCTCACACGGCTGATTCAATTATATCTGCATTCATAAATTTATTAATATCATTTAGACTAAGCGACGCCATGTTTGTTATGTGCCTCTGTCGTCTAAACTACCTATTTAAAAGGAAGTGGTAGAAGAGAGCCAGAAGATCTTCCCAATGCAAAAAAACAGAAATGGACTTCTTCTGGCTCACTACCGAAGAACAAAAAAAACACGCCCCAGTTTAATTACTATTCTTTTCGAGTAGACCCACGTACTGATCACGTGACACTATTTTTTTTTTTCATTTTTCTTCCCTGGCAGAGGTTTGTACATGGAAATATTTTATCGTTGCAGTTTTCTCTTGCAGTCAGTAACTTCGTTGACGCATTATTTAATTTCAGCATTTTGGTACATAGTTACCTTTTTTATAAATATAATTCTTATGAACACTTTTCTTTTAAACAGGTTGGGAACAACCCCTCAAAAGAGGTGTAACCCCTCAATGTATATATATATATTTTTTTTATTTTTTGGCTCGTGTCTTTCCACCCAGACAAATGTAATATCATGAACATAACAACCAAAAGAACTCCCATCCACTTCTACTACAACATGTATGGGCACATCTTAGAATCAGTAAAACATGCTAAATATTTAGGTATCACAATCTCTTCAGATCTAAAAAGGAACACCCACATCCAACAAACAGCCGCTAAAGCAAATAAATCTTTATGTTTTATCAGAAGAAATCTCAAAGTCCAGTCACAAAAAATAAAAGAAAGAGCATACCAAACCATCATAAGACCCAAATTAGAATACTGCTGTACTGTATGGGACCCCTATACAAGCGAAAACATTAGATCATTAGAAAAAGTACAGAGACGAGCAGCAAGTTATGCATGTAACAGACATCACAATACCAGCAGTGTGTCTGAGATGCTAGACACCATGAAATGGCAAACATTACAAGAACGCCGACTAAGAACAAGGCTAATAATGTTCCACAAAATTATAAACGAAAATATTGCCATTCCATCGCAAAATTTATTACTAAAGAGTCAGTCCACCACAAGATCCACCAATAAAGATGCTTACCGACAAATCCAATGTAACAAAGACAGCTACAAATTTTCTTTCTTTTGTCAAACAAAGACTGGAACAAATTATCCTCAGTCATAACAAAAAACACCACCACAGAAACTTTCAAGGATGCACTCAGTCACGATGTGCTCCTTGATACCTATCCACACCTGAAGTAATCAGGCAATCATGTTTTTATCTTTTAAAAATTAAAAATAAAAATAAAAAATGAAATATTAGAAAAACTACATAAAAACGAAAAATCTAAAAACAAAGAAAAATTGTAAAAATGAATAATAATATAACAAATATACAAAAAATTTGACGAATCTATGTTTAACTGCATTTATAAATACATAAATTTGAAAAAATTTTACCAGGTATGCGCCGGAAAGTAAACATCAGTATGTTGATGGTTTTCTGAAACTGAAGAAGAAGAACTAAACATCTATCTGGTATTATATGGTTAAAACATGTCCAAGAATTTTGTTATATTCAATTCAATTCAATATTTTATTGGAAAAAGCACAATAGAGGCGTGATCCAAGTACAGACAATAATATACAATAACATCTACTATAAATGAAATAAAGATCAATGTAACCACAAGTCATCAGTCAATTCTAGATATGGTCTATGGATACCATAACATTCAGAATTCTTCATGATACCATACACATATATATAAGTTTTCATAATTTTACTTAAAAACACAGTCACCTATATATAAGATATATGTGTATATGCACAAGCGGCTATAAAGGATTATTATCCGATGAAACAGTTACATGGTGGTCTCTCAAATCAAGATCTTCTTCAATATACATACAAATTGATTTTAGTTCTTTTTCAGAATTGGGATTTAAAATTTTGATAAAATTTTCATTCGAATTATTTGAATTTATTTCATTGATTTTATATTTAGATCTAATTTTGTTATATTGATCATGAGAACATTCAATCAAGAAATGTATATCATTTTCAATTTGTCCTGTGCAAAATTTACAAAATCTCTCATTAGAGGGTATTATTGGTCTTGCATACCTACCAGTTTCCATTGCTAATGAGTGTGCACTTATTCTTAATTTGGTGAGTTTTTTTCTGAGATATTTAGGAACATTAAATTTTAAATATTCTTGTTGTTTAAATTTAGTATAAATTTTACTAAAAAATAAAAGTTTTCATCTTTTATTTTAGATTAAGTTCAAATATAATTTTGTTTTTGTAGAAATCTTCTAGTTTCTGTTTGAAATTAATATTACAATGCTAGTTTAAGGATATTCCAATATATTTTGATAATTCAGTTAATTTATTAGACCATGAATTTTCTCTACTTGTTAGAGTTTTGTCCACTTCAAAAGCAGCCTTGAGAATTTCATGTGGACCACCAGACTGTTCACCAATATCACTGAGACGCACATAGTATTTATACATAAGTTGATAACATTTAATTCTAATAGGTAATGCACCCAATTCGCACCGCACTGCTAGATCGGAAGACTTTCCATGAACCCCAAGTATGTTTTTAAATATGGAGTTTTGTGTTTTTTCAAATTTACTTTTGTCTTATGCTTCAAAATTTGGTTTGAATTCTGATATCCATACTTCTGATCCATAAGTTAGAATAGGAACTATCATTGAGTTAAAAAGCTGGAGACAACTTTTAACAGACAAGTTTTCACTGTATGGGAGTTTAGACCAATGCAAAATATGCTTTTTTAGCTTTATCTGAGAGGCTTGACACTGCCTGTATAAATTTTCCAGAGCTATGAAAATCAACTTCTAAGTATTTATAATAATCAACGATTTCGATTGCATTAGAACTGTAATAAAAGTAGAAATTTTCTTTATTTACTTATTTTTAGAGAAAATTATAATTTTTGTTTTTTTGAAGTTCACATACAGTTTCCATTCAGCACTATATTTTTGCAAAGAATCAAGACAGTTCTGGAGACCAGTTGCAGATTCAGATATCAATAATAAATCATCCGCATACAATAAATGGTTCAATTTTTTATCATGTAAATTAACTGCACTAGTTGATTTGGTATCAAAGTATTTTCCTATGTCATCGACAAATAAATTAAATAAAGTAGGACTTAAACTGTCTCCTTGTTTGACTCCTTGATTAGCAAGAAAAGGCTTAGTAAACATATTCTGATATTTACATGAATATAACATATTAGAGTACATGCCATGCAGTATGTTATAAAATTTGCCTTGGATTCCTTTATCTTGTAATTTTAAGAATAGAGCTGATCTCCAGACACTGTCAAAATAAAAATGAGAATGGAAATGGGGTATGTGTCAAAGAGACAACAACCCAACCATAGAGCAGACAACAGCCTTTTTAAAATCTACAAAACACGCGTATAGTTTTTTTTGCATTTAAACAAATATTTGTTTATTATTGTTTTTAAAATAAAGACATGATCTACTGTTCCTTAATTTTTTCTAAAACCTACTTGATTTGAACATAATAAATTATTTGTTCCAAGAAAATCACTAAGTCTTTTTTGTAATATGGAGGTAAATACTTTATCAAGACAGCTTGTTATGCTTATACCTCTATAATTCCCACAATCAGATGGGTCACCAGATTTATAAATTGATGTCAATAGAGAAATGTTCCAAATTTTGGGAAATTTTTCTGAATTAAGTATCTTATTAAAAAGTTTTATCAGAAGTAAAACTGAAGTGTTTGACCCTACCTTTAGAAACTCATTAATTATCAGATCAGGAACTCCAGATTTTCCCTTTTTTAACTTTTTAATGCACTGTTTTTGATTTCTTTACATGTAATAGAGACATTAAGGGATGTATTAGTACATTTATGGTCTTTGTTCTCTATATTTTGATTAGTATCAGTTTTATCATTTTCACTTGTAGCAAGTAAATTTTTATAATGTCAATCTCCCATTCTTTGGCAGAAATAGCAGGCTCACAGTTATTGTTCTTTTTTAAGCCCCGCCATAGCGGTGGGGGCATTAAGTTTTACCCTTGTCCGTCTGTACGTACATATGTATGTCCCAAAATTGGTTTCCGTTCTCCAACTTGTGTTTGCCTATACCAAATGTTATGAAACTTATACATAATGCTTATTACCACAAAACACAGGTCAAGTTTCAATTTTGGTGGCGTCACTTTAACCGTTCTAGAGTTATGCCCCTTTATAAATGGAAAAATTGCAAAATTTTTATTTTCTTCTAAATATCAAGTTATTTTTAAAATTGGAGTTATCTTCCTTTTTCCATGATTATAGTTGAATCAACTGCAATCAATGCTTTATCCAATGCAATGTTTAATTTTGACTTCCACTGATAAGACAGATCAAGTTGAATTTGGGAAGTGTCACTTTAACCATTATTGAGTTATGCCCCTTTATAAATCGAAAGATTGCAAAATTTTTAGTTTCCATTCTGTAACTTAAGCTTGCCCCAACCAAACATTATGAAACCTATACACAATATTCATTACCACAAAACTAAGATCAAGTACAAATTTGTTGTTTTCGTTTTCTAACTTTAGTTTGCCTCAACCAAATGTTATGAAACTTATACACAATGCTTATTACTACATAATACAGATTAAGAACGAAATTTGGTGGCAACACTTTTACCATTCTTGAGTTATGTCCCTTTATAAACATAAAAATTGCTGAATTTTTCGTTTCCGTTCTCTAACTTTAGTTTGTCTCAACCAAATGTTATAAAACTTATACACAACCGTTCTAGAGTTATGCGTGTTTACAAATAGAAAAATTGCTGAATTTTTAGTTTCTGTTCTCTAAAGTTAGCCTCAACCAAATGTTATGAAACTTACACACAATGCTTATTACCACAAAACTCAAGATCAAGTTCAAATTTGGGTAGTGTCACTTTTATCATTCTTCAGTTATGTCCCTTTATAACTATATGATATGCAAGCGGGGGCATCATCTGTGTCCACATGTGGACACTATCCACATTTATTTTTGTAATTATTAATGCTACCCCAAAATTCTATGGTGTTCTTTGGATTTATATCATTTATTTGTTTTATCAAGGATTGAAAACAAACCTTTTCTAGTTTATTTCTAAGTTTATTGTAATCACTTTTACAGTTGCAATAAGTCAATCTTAATGCATTATTATTGGGTGCTTTAACTAATTTATTTCCTAGGGAGCGAACTCCTTTTCTAAGGAGTAAGCAATCATTTGACATCCATACTTTTTTAGGTTTTACCTTTTTTGTTTGTCTTTGCATACTGTGACCTATAATGGTTTACTTTTATAAATTTTGACTTGGATGGAGAGTTGTCTCATTGGCACTCATACCACATCTTCTTATATCTATATATGATGGATTTTTTTAAATTTGCTTTGAAAGAAACTGATTTTTTTACAGCTTCTAAATAGATTTCATTAGTTTTGGTAACTAAGAAATCAATATCATTTAAACTATTATCGTCAATTAGTTTGTTTAAACATAGAATGTCTTCTACACTGTTTTCTTCTAAAAAAGCGTCAATATAAATGTCCTTGCTCTGATTGGTCCATTTAAAAGTACCAGGAAAGGACCATAGTTCTTCCTTCTTTATTTCTTTAGGGTGTTTAAAATTAAAAATATTCAATGCTATTAAACAATGATCTGATAGATCAGTAGGTGGTTTTACCATAAAGTTATTGATGGTATAAAATAAATTCTGTGATGTCAGCATATTAATAATCTACTGTGCTCTTACCATTACTATTACAAAATGTAAAGTAGCCAAGTGAGTCACCAAGAAATCTTCTGTTCACAATTCTTACTTGAGAGGACTTACAGATATCAACTAGTAGATTCCCATGTAAATTGTTTTTTTGATCTAATTGATTTCTGTCTATTAAGGGTAAATCAGGTGTAATAATCTGCAGGTACTGGACAGTCTGTAAAATTGTCATTAACACCATCATTTTGAATAAAGTCATTTAACACTCCTGTGTGTGCATTAAAATCACCGCTTTAAATCACCTCACCTTTGGATAGAAAAAAAGAAATATCATTTTCCATTTTTGTGAATGTCAATTCAGAAACATAATCTTATTAATATTTGGTTTGATTTACATTGTAAGTAAAACATAAAAAAAATGTCTCTCCAAATTGAGGAAAGTTCCATCTATTTTTAACCATATATTGAGAAGTTGTTCTGTTTTATTTCAGAAATTACATTTTTAAATTTGGCTTTTATAAATACAAACTTGCCACCAAATGGTCTCCCCCTTTTTTTTGGCCTCAGTAGGCTTAACTAAATAGGGAGATGTAAAACCTGGAAGATTTCCCGGAGACTCTCTCAACATAGTTTCAGCAAAACAAACTATATATTTACAAACATTTTCAATAAACAAATCATCCTGAAATGTATCTTCATTTAAACCATGGATATTCCAATAGGCAATATTCATATAGTAGGTCCGAGGACACAGTTATTGTCCTTAGATTTTCGTAGTCTACAAATATAGTCCCTAGTGTGGACAGTGTATAACTTGCAAATCTTTTCATATACTTTCCAAATTTATTTCTTTATATTTTATCATGAAATATTAAGTAAGGGGATAAAATTACATGTTTAAAAAATTTGGTTGCTGAATCTTTATGTTAAGTAGTGATTTGGTCCAGTTAAAAAAGGTCAAAAACTAGTATGTCTGAAGCTGTCTAACTGAATTTTAGACCCCCTTAACATAGAATTGTCAATATTTTGAGTTAGAGCTGGTAGACTTTTCTATAATTTTGATATTATTTGTCCCAATACACTGTAAAAATCTTTTTGAGATAGAGCAGGTGCGTTTTTTTTAAATTTGACTTTATTGTCTAAAAGAAATGCACTACGAAATAACTGTGTTCTCGGGCCTAAGAGATGAATTCAGGAAATGTAGATTCTGTACTTTGGCAATGTCCCTGAATGGTTTGCTGTTTTCAATTTGTCAAACTCAATAAAAGTAAAGGATTTACATCTTTGTTTGAAAGAAATTCTGTTAAAATGTCCCATTTTGACATTATACGGCTAAAATAAGCATTTTAAAGCAGTTTCCATTTTTAAGCCTAAGAGGCATGCTGGCTTTCTATCTGACAGCTATTTATGCTTTGATATTTGTGTTTCTATGATAAATTCAAAATCTATTAACCATTTGTGAACTCTGAATATAGAGAAAAGCAGATTATCACAGAAAAAATGTGCAAAATGTGTTGTATTTAGGCCCTGGTCGAACGGCCTGTTTAATGTATGTGAAATGTGAAGAGCTTTGTACATAAAATCTGTAGTCCATCATAAATATTTCACTAAATATGTAAAAAAAGGCACTTGACAATGATCTGTGCACCTTATCCATTTCATATACTACTTTTATTTTCTTCTGTAGGATAGTATGTGGTTCAAATATATGCCGGTTGAGACTAAAACTACATGCAAGTTTTCCATTGAAAAGTGAAAAAACTGTGCATCAGACCATACTGTCTCCAAAAAAAGTTGAATGCAAGAGTCCTTTTGCAATTAGACTTCTTGTATCATGACATCTTAGCATAGAAATGAGCAAAAAGTAACAAATTTCCATTTCTTATAGCTTCTGTATGCATTTTTATATGTAAATATGTGCTACAGCCTAAATTGACTCTAAATAATGTTCAGTCTTACATAGCCTAAGACCATTTTATACTCATTTGATATGCTTTTTGTAACTTTTCTTTCCATTTAAAGTACATTTAATATATATGGAAGAATAATTTAAGGTAAAAAAAACTTAAAAAACTTCAAATTGGTTGAAAAAAATGCATGTTTATGTAAGGCTCCCCTTAATTCGAAAATCTCTTTTTTTTCAGGCACTGGCTCATATAAATTTGACTTTTGAATAATTGTAATAAATCTGATAAATCAAATGAGTGTTCAATTGCTTTTAATACTTAAAATATTATATTTAAGAGCATTTAAACAGCAAATTTTTGCAATATTTAAATTTTTTAAGCCCCAATCTTGATAGTTGAAATTATTTGATTTAAACGTCAAAATTAAACATTCAAATTTCAATATTAAAATGGCCATAGTTTCTATAATGTATATTCTATGGCCATGAAACTTGGCCAACTATCTTATAATTCCCTAAGCTTAGGTCATGCAAAGTTTTATTAGAATTTGTCAAGTCTTTCTATACTATTAGGTCCAAGGACACAGTTATCGTCCTTAGATTTTCGTTGTCTACAAATATAGTCCCTAGTGTGGACAGTGTATAACTTGCAAATCTTTTCATACACTTTCCAAATTTATCTCTTTATATTTTATGCATGAAATATTAAGTAAGGGGATGAAATTACATGTTAAAAAAATTTGGTTGCTGAATCTTTATGTTAAGTAGTGATTTGGTCCAGTTAAAAAAGGTCAAAAACTAGTATGTCTGAAGCTGTCTAACTGAATTTTAGACCCCCTTAACATAGAATTGTCAATATTTTGAGTTAGAGCTGGTAGACTTTTCTATAATTTTGATATTATTTGTCCCAATAGAAGTACACTACACTGAAAATCTTTTTGAGATAGAGCAGGTGGGATTTTTTTAATTTGACTATATTGTCTAAAAGAAATGCACTACGAAATAAATGTGTTCTTGGGCCAGTAAGTCAAAACATCTATTTACAAAGGACATGGGGAAAGGGAAATAACTCCATTATTATTACTTTACAGATCTTTTTTGTTAATATATGCAGGGACATATAAGTCATTGATTATTATATATGTGTAATGTGTATATTTTCTATTTCATTTAGTTATCAAAATAATATATAAATATATAAGTTTCTTTTACTTTATCTAAAAACACAATAATAAGTTTCAAACATGGGACAAGGGAAGTAAATCTAAATTTTTCTGTTTCATGAGATGTGTTCTAATTTTATGTATCATAAAACATTGATAGCAATATGTATGTAATAGTGCCTAGACTACAGTAAAATTTTAAAGAGTGTATATTACAATATACATGTAATTAATGACATTTGCAAGCAACGTAAATAAAAAATGAAAACATACTATTGTGATTTTTGTACAAAAATAAGAATAACAACTATAATTAATGCTTATTATTCTAATTGGCCTTATAATTAAAGTATATGGCTAAATTTACTGTACTATATAGCTTTTCAGTTAAATCTATAGCTGAATTATCGTGCAAGTTCAATAAGTCTACAGAGAAGTAGGTTCGTCTCACTTTTGTTGGATCTCCCATTGTTAGCGTTGTGATATTGTTGACTACCGTTATAATAGTTATAGGGGTTTTGGTTTTCATTGTACATGTAGTTTTGCCTGTAAGACTGATTGTCATTGTTTTGTCGACCATAGGAGTGGTTATGTCTAAAGTTTCCGTTTTGTGTTTTACTTGTAGAAATAGAAGTTTTGTACTCATTATAAGGTTTAAGTCCAAATACTGGGTTCAAATGTGTTTTTATGCAACCACGGTCATATATTGGTATCACGTCGTAGTCATCCGAAGACACTTTGGTTTCCGGACAATAACTATTTTTTAAGTGTATGGATTTCTATGAAATTTTACCATAAGGTTTAGGACCACAAAAGGAAGTTGAGATTGATTTTGGGGGTTATGGTCCTAACAGTTCAGGAATTAGGGGCCAAAATGGGGCCCAAATAAGCATTTTTCTAGTTTCCAGACAATAACTTATGAAATGGTGTATGGATCTCTCTGAAATTATACCACAAGTTACCATGTCACAAAGGGATGGTGAGAATTTGCTTTGGGGGGTTATGGCTCAAACTGTTTAGGAATTAGGGGCAAAAAAGGGGGAAAACAAGGGTTTCCAGGTTAATGGACAATTACTTAAGTACAAAACATAATTTTAAAGCAGTGTAAGGGAGGTAATTCAAACACATATTGTCAAATTACCTCCCTTACACTGCTTGTAAATTATTTATAAAGAAACGTATTGTCTTTAGGTGATTAGCTGTCAATTTATTTTTAGAAGTTACTATTTTAAAAATGTTTAATAAAGGTAATTTAATTACAGCCATGATTATGTATGTGAAGGAATTTTATTTTTAGATATTACTATTTAATGTTGCTGATGGAGGCTTTTTAATTTTAGGCATGATTATGATGTCATTTTCTATTTTAAAAATTATTTAATTTTAGCCATGATTATGTATGTGAAGGAATTTTATTTTTAGATATTACTATTTAATGTTGCTGATGAAAGTGTTTTAATTTTAGGCATGATTATGATGTCATTTTCTATTTTAATACTTTTATGATGTATTTAAATGGGTTTTTATGGTTGCAAAGTCCTAGTTGTCAATTTATTTTTAGAAGTTACTTTTAAATGCTGATGAAGGAATCTTATTTTTAGATAATAATATTAAAAGTTGCTGATGAAGGTTTTTTAATTTTAGCCATGACTATGATGTCATTTTCTATTTTAATACTTTTATGATGTATTTAAATGGGCTTTTATGGTTAAAAAAAACATTTTTCTAGTTTCCAGACAGTAACTTGTGATTAAGTGTATGGATCTCTCTAAAATTATACTATAAGGTTCCATACTACAAAGGAAAGACTGCAATTGAGTTTGATGGTTAACGCTAAAAGGGGGATTCAAAAAGTTTGGGGGGAAGGGGGAGTTTCCAATTTTTTTAAAAGGGTTCATATTTTTTTTTCAAAATTTTCAAAATTTCAAATTTTTGAAAAATTTCAAGAAGAAATCTTCAATTGCACAGTATTGCGCATTAGATTTGTAAGATCTTTGACCACATTTATTTTGTGTCAGAAACCTATATTATGTCAGAAATTTGATCACAATCCAAAGTCAGATAGTATCAAGCTTGAATATTGTGTCCAAATTTGCCCCAACTGTTCAGGGTTCGACCACTGCGGTCGTATCAGGTTGCGCTTAGCGAAGCATTTTATCAAGATTCTGACGAGGCATTTTTTGCCTGATTGATTAAAATGAATGCCATCCTCTTGAAAAATGGACGTGTTAATACCACTTATGTCATTATTCAAAATGAATTTAACATCTGATTGATTTTCGCAATATTTCTTTATTTCCTCATTGAATTCTTTTGCTTTTTGTCGAGCCTGCGACTTTTATCGCAAAAGCGAGACATAGCAATCCTACATTCCGTTGTCTGCGGCGTCCACAAATATTCACTCTGTGGTTAAAACTTTTTGAAATTTTAATAACTTTCTTAAACTATACAGAACAGAAGCTTGTTTTGATCATATAATAGTATCCAGAAGTAAATTTCGTAAAAAAAAAATCAGGTTTATCTTTATTTTACTTATAAATGGGCTTAGTTTTTCTGCCAGTTAACATTACATTCACTCTGTGGTTAAAGTTTTTAAAATTTTAATTACTTTCTTAAAATATCCTGGATTTCTACCAAACTTGGACAGAAGCTTGTTTATGATCAAAAGCTAGTATCTAGAAGGAAATTTTGTAAAAATTTATTTTCTGTTTTCCCGTATATTACTTATAAATGGACTTAGTTTTTCTTCCAGTTAACATTACATAATAAGTCTGCAGTTAAAGTTTTTAAAACATTTATTAGATTCATAAACCATCCTGGACTTTTACCACACTTGGACAGAAGCTTCTTACAATCAAAAGATAGTATCTAGAGAAAATGTAAAAATTATCTTCTTTATCATTTGTTCATTCAATAAATTTATGTTTCAACTCTTTTATAAATCTATAGATTTGATTGCATACTGTATTCATTTTTTACAAGCATAACTTTTTTCATACATTTCAAACGTTTTATTTCATTAATTGTAAATCTATTATTTGCATTCCCCTATCACACTGAAAACATAGACAACAGCAAAAGTAGGCGAGACACTGGGTTCCGTGGAACCCTTACAAATTTTTATTTGTTGAAACAGGGCTGTTTCACATGATCAAATGTTGGTAAAACATGTATGATGGAACGAGTATGACTGTTTTTTGTGTTTTCTATAAGGTTTTTCATTTCATTTACACATGCAGTAGTTGTTTTGATACTCAAGTCATTGCTTCCTACACCTAAGACAATATGTCTGGTGTCTTTGTTGGTTGTTTCAAGAATAGTCTCCCCTGCACCTTTATTTTATTCTTCTTTCCTGGTCCAAGAACCTTGATTTTGGATTGTATGTTTCTGTACAGTTTTGATGCCAAAAATAATAGACCATTTCCATGAGAGTCAATAATTATTTCTAGATCTTGAGCATACCTGTATGGTTTTTCTTTCGAAATACTGTTATCATCATCTTTCTTTACTTTTTGTTCATCTCTGATTTTTTCATGAATACTGTTATCATCATATTTCTTTATTTTTTGTTCATCTCTGATTTTTTCACTTATATCTGTCATGTCATCATTTTGTGTTGTAAGCCCTGTAAATCGGTTGTCTGTGCTTATGGTTTCCTTGTATTCAATTTCAGGTACATGTATCTCATGAAGATTCAAGATCAGAATGTTTCTTGTTTAAAAACTGATTTTGCTCCTCAAAAGCCTCATTTTGTGTTCTAAGTTTTGGGTTTGACGACTCCAAATTTGTCAACGCTTTCTTTAAGTCAGAATTTTCCTTTAATGTGACAGTGTATGTAACTTCGTTTCTTTGTAAATTTATTTTTGTCAAAATTGACTTTTCAAAGTCTACAAGTTTCTTGTCAAGGACTACTGAACTTACAAATTGTTTCTTCATCTGATTAGATGATAACACAAGACTATGAAGCTCTTTTTCTCATTTTTGTTGATTTCCTTTCAGGTCATCAAGATTTTGATTTAGTTCTGACATTTTGCTATCATAGTAACTGTTATCTGTAGGGTTGTCATCTTTTAAGCCTGCACAGGTGTTTGACACTTCACATAGTTTACTCTCTAATAGTTGCAATGATGCAAGAGTATTTTCAGTAGGTTATTTATCACAGTATCATGTGTTCTTGGCGTTACAATTGTAGGGGTTGACATTTTCATAGGTTTTGTCTCACTTTGGTCTAATTGTGTTATGAAGTCGAGTGTATTCTGTGTTGGATGAATCAAGAAGACTATTGTGTTCACGATTTGTGACTGTATTGTCTTGATTAAAATGATTGTCTAGTATTGATTAAAGATATTGGAACTCTGTTTTTGTCCATGATAAATAATGTGTTCCTTGAACTGTTATGAAAAAGTTGTTGGATATAAATGAAATGTAAGTAGTTTGTTTGAGTCAGTATTTATTTCATCTTCAGTGCCCTTGAAAATTGTATAAATATTTCACCTATTGTTGCCCTCTTTAGTATTTTCTTTGTCTGTCCACTTGCAAGTATAGTTGTCAAGAGCCCCAAATTGGGAATGGTAGCAAGCGAAAAGCAAAAGTTTTTATCCAAAGCAGAAATCGATCTTTTGTTTCAACTCGGAATGCTACCATACACGCAGCTGGCCTGTACAAGTCGTGATCAAGTTTTTCAAAAGGTGCCTTGATTGCAATGCCTGTTGGTGGTTTTGTTGATCAGGCAACTTATACTTAATAAATTCAGTGTCGGGCATCCAAAGATTGGATTGAGTAACACTCTCAAAGGCAATTTAAGGTAGATCGTCAAAAATAGAAGCCATATTATTGTTAGTTTTTACAATGACGTGACAAGTTTTGGGTCAAAGAATGTAGATAATGGGCACGATGGCGATAACTGACTGTTGTGGTGGATGTTAACTATATAAGGAGTCTTTATATATTACTTGGAACCATTCCCTGAACCTTTGTCCTTCCATATTTAGGAATTGTTTATCATAGTTTGTCTATTATTAAAATGCACATGTTCCTCAACCAGAACCGGAAGTAATATTGATGGACTTATATATCTTCTTTATTATCAAAAATAAGTGGACCCCTTTTTATACAGTCGTATATTGGTATAACGTTGGCGTCGTCGCCGTCCGAAGACACATTGGTTTTCGCACTATAACTTAAGTTTAAGTAAATGGATCTCTATGAAATTTTACCATAAGGTTAAATACCACAAAAGGAAGGTTGGGATTGATTTTGGGGGTTATGGTACCAACAGTTAAGGAATAAGGGGCCAAAAATAAGCATTTTCTAGTTTCCAGACAATAACTTGTGGAACGGTGTATGGATCTCTCTGAAATTATACCACAAGTTTCCATACCACAAAGGGATGGTTAGGATTTGCTTTGGGGGGTTATGGCTCAAACCGTTTATGAATTAGGGGCAAAAAAGGGGGAAAAACAAGGTTGTCCTGGTTAATGGACAAATACTTTAGTACAAAACATAATTTAAAGCAGTGTAAGGGAGATAAATCAAATACATCATTTGAATTACCTCCCTTACACTGCTTTTAAATTATGTATAAAGTAATGGTTAATGAACAATTAAGACAATTTAAAACAGTGTAAGGGAGGTAATCCAAATACAACGTTTTGATTACTTCCCTTACACTGCTTTTAAATAATGTTTGAAGAAATGCATATTTATAAAGGAAGACCAATAAGAATATCTGCAAATGTTGCATCTTTTTTTTTACCAAAAAATCCATATGAAAGATTTGACACCATATTTTAAATTCTATTATAAAATAGATAAGTTAGCACTATGGTAAATTTAAATGGGTAATTATGGTTGCAAACTCCATTGGAAATTTGAATTGAGATTATGACCATATCTTGAGGGAAAGAATTTTTTTGGGGAAAAGGGGGGGGGGGGGGATAAAAAGAAATTGTGGGGGGTCAATTTTTTCTCATTTCAGATTTCAGAAATTAAAAAGAATTATTCTTCAAATATTATTTTTTTTTTCAAATTTCAAATATTGAAAAATTTCAAGAAGTAATCTTTAAGTGCACAGTATGGCGCATTAGATTTGTTAAATCTTTGACTACATTTATTTATTTGTTATGCCGAATCTAACTGTGTATTTAGATTTTTAATTTTGGGTCCAGTTTTCAAATTGGTCTACATTAAGGTCCAAAGGGTCCAAAATTAAACTTAGTTTGATTTTAACAAAAATTAAATATATGGGGTTCTTTGATATGCTGAATCTAAACATGTATTTAGATTTTTGATTTTGGGCCCAGTTTTCAAGTTGGTCCAAATTGTGGTCCAAAATTTGTTTGATTTCAACAAAAATTGAATATATGGGGTTCATTGATATGCTGAATCTAACCATGTATTTAGATTTTTTATTTGTGGGCCCCGCTATCAAATTGGTTCATATTGAGGTCAAAAGGGTCCAAAATTAAACTTTTGTTTGATTTCATCAAAAATTGAATTATTGGGGTTCTTTGATATGCCAAATCTAACCGTGTATTTAGATTTTTAAATTTGGGTCCCATTTTTTAAATTGGTCTACATTAAGGTCCAAAGGGTCCAAAATTAAACTTAGTTTGATTTTAACAAAAATTGAATTCTTGGGGTTCTTTGATATGCTGAATCTAAACATGTGTTTAGATTTTTGATTATTTGTCCCAGTTTTCAAGTTGGTCCAAGTTAGGGTCCAAAATTTAACTTTGTTTGATTTCAACAAAAATTGAATATATGGGGTTCTTTGATATGCTGAATCTAACCATGTATTTTGATTTTTGGGCCCGGTTTTCAAATTGGTCCACATTGAGGTCAAAAGGGTCCAAAATTAAACTTTGTTTGATTTCATCAAAAATTGAATTCTTTGGATTCTTTGATATGCTGAATCTAACCATGTATTTAGATTTTGGATATTGGACCATAATAGGTAAATTAAAAATTTTGAAGTTCTTAGACCACATTCATTCTGTGTCAGAATCCTATGCTGTGTCAAATATTTAATTACAATCCAAATTCAGAGCTGTATCAAGCTTGAATGTTGTGTCCATACTTGCCCCAACTGTTCAGGGTTCGACCTCTGCGGTCGTATCAAGCTGCGCCCAGCGAAGTATTTTACTTAGAAAAGTTGTTTCAAAAATAATGAATTTTTCCACTTTTAAGTTAAAAAAGCTAAGATTTTCTTTTTTCTTTTCTACAACAGCAAAATGACACCTTGTCTTGGGGACAGTCCCTCATTTAAGGGATATCCCTCATTTGGAGGGTTGTTCCCAACCTGATAATATTTTTATAAATCAAGGTAATTTGGTCACAATGTGTACCTTAAGGATAAAGTGATAAAAGATAAAAATGAACTCAATGAATGCACCAGTGACTTATTCATAAAACGAGTCCTGTATCTTCATAAAAAGAGTCCTGTAACACACCCCTTATTGTACTGTTTTTCTATAGCTATGCTGGGGGCAAAGTCGTACAACTTATATTAAATCTTTTCCCTTAAGGGGAATGTTTTATTATCTGACCAAAATTCTGTTACATAATTTGGTGAAATACCTTTGTCAGGTTAAATTATTTTTGTACACATCTAGTTACTCAAGTGTGAAGTGAGTAAATGTGAGTGAACAGATTTATTACCTGTATGATCATGTGATCAAAAGGTTAACATTTGACTCCAAATTAGTTTGATCTTTCCTTGAATAAAGACATGGATTATTTCCTTAGAACTTTGTTGGTACACCAAATATGTTCAGAGGTTTATGAGGAGTTTAAGGTATTATTTAGTTTTAATTATTTGCTTCAATGCGATCGCGTTGGGATTTGAAAGCATTTAGTTCTAGAAAATTACTTTTGTAGAATCAAAAAGATTTCACAAAATTTTCATGCAGAATAAGGTTGGATGTGAAACAAAATGATGACTATTACAGTTTCTTCACATTTGTTTATATATTGGAGAATTTTGTAAAACACTCTTCCAAATGTCCGTACATGTCTTCAAGTTTACAAGTTTTGCAAAAGCAGAGGCTGATTTAAGGGGGTGCCTTTCCCCTTATGGAGCTACATTTATGGGCCCCCCTTTTCAAAATCCTGGATCTGAAAACCTTATATTTATTAATATTTCTAGGGTCATTTGACTTAATTAAAATCAGAATGTATTGAGGCAAGTTTGACTTCTCTCATCAGCAAGTAGATTGTTCTAGTCTATACCTGTATGTAAAAATTTTCATGACCTGTTTTAATATTAAATGTTTCTTTTCAGTTCTTGGAGAACTATGAACTTACAGTCGTCTAACTTTGTATTCAGATGCATTTAGGATAGCCAGACATTATATTACAACTCTATTATATAGACTTTCAACAATGGTAGACCCAGTGTATACAGGTATAATAGTTAATAGAAAATAAAAAAAAAAACTTTTACCAACCCTGGTTTTTGTCGAGCCTGCGACTTTTGTCGCAGAAAGCTCGACATAGGGATAGTGATCCGGTGGTGGTGGCGTTATCTAACTTCTTAAAAGCTTAATATTTCAGAAGGTAGAAGACCTGGATGCTTCATACTTTGTATATAGATGCCTTATGATATGAAGTTTCCGTCTGTCATATGTCCTTTGTCCTTGACCTCATTTTCATGGTTCAGTGACTACTTGAAAAAAAAGTTGATTTTTTGTAATGTTAATTTCTCTCTTATTATGAGTAATAGGATAACTATATTTAGTATGTGCGTACCTTGCAAGGTTCTCATGCCTGTCAGACAGTTTTCACTTGACCTTGACCTGGACCTCATTTCATGGATCAGTAAACAAGGTTAAGTTTTCGTGGTCAAGTCCATATCTGAGATACTATAAGCAATAGGTCTACTATATTTGGTGTATGTTATGATTGTAAGGTGTACATGTCCAACTGGCAGGTGTCATCTGACCTTGACCTTATTTTCATGGTTCAGTGGTCATAGTTTAGTTTTTGTGTTTTGGTCTGTTTTTCTAATACTGTATGCAATAGGTCAACTGTATTTGGTGTATGGAAATATTTTACGATCTTCATGTCAGTCTGGCAGGTTTTATTTGACCTTGACCTCATTTTCAGTTTTCTAGTTGGTCCAAATTAGGGTCCAAAATTAAACTTTGTTTGATTTCAACAAAAATTGAATATATGGGGTTCATTGATATGCTGAATCTAACCATGTATTTAGATTTTTATGCCCCCGCCGTAGCGGTGGGGGCATTAAGTTTTACCCTTGTTCATCTGTACGTACGTACGTACGAACGTCCGTCCGTACGTCCCAAAATTGGTTCCGTTCTCTAACTTGAGTTTGCCTCAACAAAATGTTATGAAACTTATACACAATGCTTATTACCACAAAACACAGATCAAGTTTGAATTTTGGTGGCGTCACTTTAACCGTTCTAGAGTTATGCCCCTTTATAAATGGAAAAATTGCAAAATTTTTAGTTTCCGTTCTCTAACTTAAGTTTGCCTCAACCAAATGTTATGAAACTTATATACAATGCTTATTATCACAAAACACAAATCAAGTTTGAATTTTGGTGGTGTCACTTCAACCGTCCTAGAGTTATGCCCCTTTATAATTGGAAAAATTGCTAAATTTTTAGTTTCTGTTCTCTAACTTAAGTTTGCCTAAACCAAATGTTATGAAACTTATACACAATGCTTATTACCACAAAACACAGATCAAGTTTGAATTTTGGTGGCGTCACTTTAACCGTTCTAGAATTATGCCCCTTTATAAATGGAAAAAATTGCAAAATTTTTATTTTCTTCTAAATATCAAGTTATTTTTAAAATTGGAGTTATCGTCCTTTGTCCATGATTATAGTTGAATCAACTACAATCAATGCTTTATACAATGCAATGTTTAATTTTGACTTTCACTGATAAAACACAGATCAAGTTGAATTTGGGTAGTGTCACTTTAACCATTATTGAGTTATGCCCCTTTATAAATAGAAAAAGTGCAGAATTTTTAGTTTCTGTTCTCTACTTAAGTTAGCCTCAAACAAATGTTATGAGACTTACACACAAAACTCAGATCAAGTTCAAATTTGGGTAGCGTCACTTTTACTGTTCTTCAGTTATGTCCCTTTATAACTATATGATATGCAAGCGGGGGCATCATCTGTGTCCACATGTGGACACTATCCACATTTATTTATTTGTGGGCCCCGCTATCAAATTGGTTCATATTGAGGTCAAAAGGGTCAAAAATTAAACTTAGTTTGATTTTAACAAAAATTGAATTCTTGGGGTTCTTTGATATGCTGAATCTAAACATGTGTTTAGATTTTTTATTATGGGCCCAGTTTTCAAGTTGGTTCAAGTTAGGTTCCTGAATTTAACTTTGTTTGATTTCAACAAAA
Organism: Mytilus californianus; assembly: GCF_021869535.1. NCBI lineage: Eukaryota > Metazoa > Mollusca > Bivalvia > Mytilida > Mytilidae > Mytilus > Mytilus californianus. Next base: position 47,451,790 of record NW_026262679.1, on the reverse strand, counting down.
ATTGAATATATGGGGTTCTTTGATATGCTGAATCTAACCATGTATTTTGATTTTTGGGCACGGTTATCAAATTGGTCCACATTGAGGTCAAAAGGGTCCAAAATTAAACTTTGTTTGATTTCATCAAAAATTGAATTCTTTGGATTCTTTGATATGCTGAATCTAACCATGTATTTAGATTTTGGATATTGGACCATAATAGGTAAATTAAAAATTTTGAAGTTCTTAGACCACATTCATTCTGTGTCAGAAACCTATGCTGTGTCAAATATTTAATTACAATCCAAATTCAGAGCTGTATCAAGCTTGAATGTTGTGTCCACACTTGCCCCAACTGTTCAGGGTTCGACCTCTGTGGTCGTATCAAGCTGCGCCCAGCGGAGCATTTTACTCTTAAAAGTTGTTTCAAAAATAATGAATTTTTCCACTTTTAAGTTAAAAAAGCTAAGATTTTCTTTTTCTTTTCTACAACAGCAAAATGACCCCTTGTCTGGGGGACAGTCCCTCATTTAAGGGATATCCCTCATTTGGAGGAGGGTTCCCAACTGATAATATTTTTATAAATCAAGGTAATTTGGTCTGAATTTTTCCCCTTATGGAGCTACATTTATGGGCCCCCCTTTTCAAAATCCTGGATCTGAAAACCTTATATTTATTAATATTTCTAGGGTCATTTGACTTAATTAAAATCGGAATGTATTGAGGCAAGTTTGACTTCTCTCATCAGCAAGTAGATTGTTCTAGTCTATACCGGTATGTAAAAATTTTCATGACCTGTTTTAATATTAAATGTTTCTTTTCAGTTCTTGGAGTACTATGAACTTACAGTCGTCTAACTTTGTATTCAGATGCATTTAGGATAGCCAGACATTATATTACAACTCTATTATATAAACTTTCAACAATGGTAGACCCAGTGTATACAGGTATAATAGTTAATAGTAAATAAAAAAACAACTTTTACAAACCCTGGTTTTTGTCGAGCCTGCGACTTTTGTCGCAGAAAGCTCGACATAGGGATAGTGATCCGGTGGCGGTGGCGTTAACTTACTTCTTAAAAGCTTTATATTTCAGAAGGTAGAAGACCTGGATGCTTCATACTTTGTATATAGATGCCTTATGATATGAAATTTCCGTCTGTCATATGTCCATTGTCCTTGACCTCATTTTCATGGTTCAGTGACTACTTGAAAAAAAAGTTGATTTTTTGTAATGTTAATTTCTCTCTTATTATGAGTAATAGGATAACTATATTTAGTATGTGCGTACCTTGCAAGGTCCTCATGCCTGTCAGACAGTTTTCACTTGACCTTGACCTGGACCTCATTTCATGGATCAGTAAACAAGGTTAAGTTTTCGTGGTCAAGTCCATATCTGAGATACTATAAGCAATAGGTCTACTATATTTGGTGTATGTTATGATTGTAAGGTGTACATGTCCAACTGGCAGGTGTCGTCTGACCTTGACCTCATTTTCATGGTTCAGTGGTCATAGTTTAGTTTTTGTGTTTTGGTCTGTTTTTCTAATACTGTATGCAATAGGTCAACTGTATTTGGTGTATGGAAATATTTTACGATGTTCATGTCAGTCTGGCAGGTTTTATTTGACCTTGACCTCATTTTCACGGTTCATTGCTCAATGTTAAGTTTTGTGTTTTGGTCTGTTTTTCTAATACTGTATACAGTAGGTCAACTATGTTTTGTGAATGGAAATATTTCACGATGTACATGTCAGTCTGGCAGGTTTTATTTGACCTTGACCTCATTTACACGGTTCATTACTCAATGTTCAGGCCTCGACAATAACGCTTGTCCGATTGTCCGGTACCAGAGGAAAAAAAGGTCGGACAAGTAAAAGCTATATCAAGCCTGTCAGACGGGACAAGTAAAATTATTCTGCAGAAAATAAATTTAATCCAACTTTGATGAACAAAGTAATTATAAACAAAAAACAAGAAAAGAAGATAAAAACAAGTATTAATTTGACATGTTTACTTGCAATCGATAATTTAAAACTGGTTCTTTGTCAGGTACTTTTTAAGAGGTTAAAGGCATACTTTTCTCGGAAACCAGTCTTACTGATCCGAATCAGCGATGTGCTTTGTAGATAAGGTAACTTTTCAAGACAGTTCGTCACCAGCTCGGCACCGTAGGAGACATATTTAATAGACATGATTGATAGACAGTTTGGCAATGCAGGAGACATTTGGGACCAAGACAAATCAGTACCTGGTTTTCCGACCTTATTCTGTTGCTTTATTATAAATACCATACCGGTAAGGGAGCTACCATTTGATATTTATGGGGGGGCTAGGATGAAAAATTTTGTCCTGCATTTTTTTTTAGTTGTAATCTCTGTCCTGCTTTTTTATTTTTCACTCTGTTCAGTCCTGCCTTTTTTTTTAAAGTTTATCCTGACTTTTTTTTACCTAAATCGTCATCCTGACTTTTTTTTTTGCAAGTGTCTCATCCTGCCTTTTTTTTACTCAAAACTCCTGTCCTGCCTATTTTTTTCAAATTTCATTTACATGCAAAGAAATGTTTTATGGTTTAAGTTTTAAAGGATAATATTAATATTTGGTTGGATATGTTTTTATTCTTGTTGAGATAAATATATTAGAAATTGATTGAAATATGACATTGATTAAAGGAGAATTTTTTGTACTAAAGAAAACATAAACAATCCGGGTTACACTTATCAATCCTTTAAATAAACTTATTCTAAAAGGTTACCTATTCAACACTGTAAATTAATCTTTGAATATTGTTTTTATTGGTTTAAATATTGATTTTGTCATCAATGAATTAAAACCATACCAAATATTACACATATCTATGTACTTTCACAGTTCTACAATCTGTCAATACCTATAGTTTGGCATTGCACAAGGTCATGTTTTTCTCTTGACTGGTAATGACGTATTTACCCTTAATCCATGGATGTTGGATGTGTACTGATTGATATTTAAGCCTTAGATACATGATTTTTATGCCCCATTTATGGGCATTATGTTTTTCGGTCTGTGCGTCCGTTCGTTCGTCCGTTCGTTAGTCTGTCTGTTCGTTCGTCTGTCTTTTCTTTCGTCTGTCTGTTCTTTCGTCCATCTGTCCACTTCAGGTTAAAGTTTTTAGGTTACAGTTTTTGGTCAAGGTAGTTTTTGATGAAATTGAAGTCCAATCAACTTGAAGCTTAGTACACATGTTCCCTATGATATGTTTTTGTCGAGCCTTCGACTTTAGTCGAAAAAATGAGACATAGCGATCCTACATTCCGTCGGCGTCGTCGTCGGCGGCGTCCACAAATATTCACTCTGTGGTTAAAGTTTTTCAAATTTTTAATAACTTTCTTAAACTATCCTGGATTTCTACCAAACTTGGACAGAAGCTTGTTTATGATCATAAGATAGTATCCAGAAGTAAATTTTGTAAAAATAAAATTCCATTTTTTCCGTATTTTACTTATAAATGGACTTAGTTTTTCTGCCGGTAAATATTACATTCACTCTGTGGTTAAAGTTTTTAAAATTTTAATAACTTTCTTAAACTATCCTGGGTTTGTACCAAACTTGGACAGAAGCTTGTTTATGATCATAAGATAGTATCTAGAAGTAAATTTTGTAAAAAAATAAATCCATTTTTTCATTATTTTACTTTTTAATGGACTTAGATTTTCTGCCAGGAAACAACACATTCACTCTGTGGTGAAAGTTTTTAAAATTTTAATAACTTTCTTATACTATTTTGGATTTGTACCAAACTTGGACAGAAGCTTGTTTATGATCAAAAGCTAGTATCTAAAAGGAAATTTTGTAAAAAAATAAATCCATTTTTTCCGTATTTTACTTTTAAATTTTCTTCCAGTTAACATTACATTCAGTCTGCAGTTAAAGTTTTTAAACATTTATTAGATTCATAAACTATCCTGGAATTTTACCAAACTTGGACAGAAGCTTCTTACAATCAAGATAGTATCAAGAGGAATATTTTTATTAATTTACTTCCTCATTTTTGTTGAGCCTGCGATTAACAGAAAAAGTAGGCGAGACACTGGGTTCCGCGGAACCCTTACGAATTTTTTATTAGTTGTTATTGGCTTTGAACTAGCTGTCAGTAACTGCGAGTACTCTCAGATCTGTACTTTGTGTCTTTTTGTTTTTGGGATGTATAAGTACCCATTTACGTCTACTTTGTGTTTTTATACGACTGCAAAAATTTTTTGCGGTAGTATATTGGTACATGTATTACGTTGTCGTCTTCGTCTTCTGAAGACACATTGGTTTTCGTACTCTAACTTTAGTTTAAGTGAATGGATCTCTATGAAATTTTACCATAAGGTTCAATACCACAAAAGGAAGGTTGGGATTGATTTTGGGGGTTATGGTACCAACAGTTAAGGATTTTTTTTGTAACTTCCAGACATAACTTGTGTGTTAGTGTATGGATCTCTCTGACATTGTACCACAAGGTTTTTTGGGATAAAAAGAAATTGTGGGGGGTCAATTTTTTCTCATTTCAGATTTCAGAAATTAAAAAGAATTATTCTTCAAATATTATTTTTTTTTTCAAATTTCAAATATTGAAAAATTTCAAGAAGTAATCTTTAAGTGCACAGTATGGCGCATTAGATTTGTTAAATCTTTGACTACATTTATTTATTTGTTATGCCGAATCTAACTGTGTATTTAGATTTTTAATTTTGGGTCCAGTTTTCAAATTGGTCTACATTAAGGTCCAAAGGGTCCAAAATTAAACTTAGTTTGATTTTAACAAAAATTAAATATATGGGGTTCTTTGATATGCTGAATCTAAACATGTATTTAGATTTTTGATTTTGGGCCCAGTTTTCAAGTTGGTCCAAATTGTGGTCCAAAATTTGTTTGATTTCAACAAAAATTGAATATATGGGGTTCATTGATATGCTGAATCTAACCATGTATTTAGATTTTTTATTTGTGGGCCCCGCTATCAAATTGGTTCATATTGAGGTCAAAAGGGTCCAAAATTAAACTTTTGTTTGATTTCATCAAAAATTGAATTATTGGGGTTCTTTGATATGCCAAATCTAACCGTGTATTTAGATTTTTAAATTTGGGTCCCATTTTTTAAATTGGTCTACATTAAGGTCCAAAGGGTCCAAAATTAAACTTAGTTTGATTTTAACAAAAATTGAATTCTTGGGGTTCTTTGATATGCTGAATCTAAACATGTGTTTAGATTTTTGATTATTTGTCCCAGTTTTCAAGTTGGTCCAAGTTAGGGTCCAAAATTTAACTTTGTTTGATTTCAACAAAAATTGAATATATGGGGTTCTTTGATATGCTGAATCTAACCATGTATTTTGATTTTTGGGCCCGGTTTTCAAATTGGTCCACATTGAGGTCAAAAGGGTCCAAAATTAAACTTTGTTTGATTTCATCAAAAATTGAATTCTTTGGATTCTTTGATATGCTGAATCTAACCATGTATTTAGATTTTGGATATTGGACCATAATAGGTAAATTAAAAATTTTGAAGTTCTTAGACCACATTCATTCTGTGTCAGAATCCTATGCTGTGTCAAATATTTAATTACAATCCAAATTCAGAGCTGTATCAAGCTTGAATGTTGTGTCCATACTTGCCCCAACTGTTCAGGGTTCGACCTCTGCGGTCGTATCAAGCTGCGCCCAGCGAAGTATTTTACTTAGAAAAGTTGTTTCAAAAATAATGAATTTTTCCACTTTTAAGTTAAAAAAGCTAAGATTTTCTTTTTTCTTTTCTACAACAGCAAAATGACACCTTGTCTTGGGGACAGTCCCTCATTTAAGGGATATCCCTCATTTGGAGGGTTGTTCCCAACCTGATAATATTTTTATAAATCAAGGTAATTTGGTCACAATGTGTACCTTAAGGATAAAGTGATAAAAGATAAAAATGAACTCAATGAATGCACCAGTGACTTATTCATAAAACGAGTCCTGTATCTTCATAAAAAGAGTCCTGTAACACACCCCTTATTGTACTGTTTTTCTATAGCTATGCTGGGGGCAAAGTCGTACAACTTATATTAAATCTTTTCCCTTAAGGGGAATGTTTTATTATCTGACCAAAATTCTGTTACATAATTTGGTGAAATACCTTTGTCAGGTTAAATTATTTTTGTACACATCTAGTTACTCAAGTGTGAAGTGAGTAAATGTGAGTGAACAGATTTATTACCTGTATGATCATGTGATCAAAAGGTTAACATTTGACTCCAAATTAGTTTGATCTTTCCTTGAATAAAGACATGGATTATTTCCTTAGAACTTTGTTGGTACACCAAATATGTTCAGAGGTTTATGAGGAGTTTAAGGTATTATTTAGTTTTAATTATTTGCTTCAATGCGATCGCGTTGGGATTTGAAAGCATTTAGTTCTAGAAAATTACTTTTGTAGAATCAAAAAGATTTCACAAAATTTTCATGCAGAATAAGGTTGGATGTGAAACAAAATGATGACTATTACAGTTTCTTCACATTTGTTTATATATTGGAGAATTTTGTAAAACACTCTTCCAAATGTCCGTACATGTCTTCAAGTTTACAAGTTTTGCAAAAGCAGAGGCTGATTTAAGGGGGTGCCTTTCCCCTTATGGAGCTACATTTATGGGCCCCCCTTTTCAAAATCCTGGATCTGAAAACCTTATATTTATTAATATTTCTAGGGTCATTTGACTTAATTAAAATCAGAATGTATTGAGGCAAGTTTGACTTCTCTCATCAGCAAGTAGATTGTTCTAGTCTATACCTGTATGTAAAAATTTTCATGACCTGTTTTAATATTAAATGTTTCTTTTCAGTTCTTGGAGAACTATGAACTTACAGTCGTCTAACTTTGTATTCAGATGCATTTAGGATAGCCAGACATTATATTACAACTCTATTATATAGACTTTCAACAATGGTAGACCCAGTGTATACAGGTATAATAGTTAATAGAAAATAAAAAAAAAAACTTTTACCAACCCTGGTTTTTGTCGAGCCTGCGACTTTTGTCGCAGAAAGCTCGACATAGGGATAGTGATCCGGTGGTGGTGGCGTTATCTAACTTCTTAAAAGCTTAATATTTCAGAAGGTAGAAGACCTGGATGCTTCATACTTTGTATATAGATGCCTTATGATATGAAGTTTCCGTCTGTCATATGTCCTTTGTCCTTGACCTCATTTTCATGGTTCAGTGACTACTTGAAAAAAAAGTTGATTTTTTGTAATGTTAATTTCTCTCTTATTATGAGTAATAGGATAACTATATTTAGTATGTGCGTACCTTGCAAGGTTCTCATGCCTGTCAGACAGTTTTCACTTGACCTTGACCTGGACCTCATTTCATGGATCAGTAAACAAGGTTAAGTTTTCGTGGTCAAGTCCATATCTGAGATACTATAAGCAATAGGTCTACTATATTTGGTGTATGTTATGATTGTAAGGTGTACATGTCCAACTGGCAGGTGTCATCTGACCTTGACCTTATTTTCATGGTTCAGTGGTCATAGTTTAGTTTTTGTGTTTTGGTCTGTTTTTCTAATACTGTATGCAATAGGTCAACTGTATTTGGTGTATGGAAATATTTTACGATCTTCATGTCAGTCTGGCAGGTTTTATTTGACCTTGACCTCATTTTCAGTTTTCTAGTTGGTCCAAATTAGGGTCCAAAATTAAACTTTGTTTGATTTCAACAAAAATTGAATATATGGGGTTCATTGATATGCTGAATCTAACCATGTATTTAGATTTTTATGCCCCCGCCGTAGCGATGGGGGCATTAAGTTTTACCCTTGTTCATCTGTACGTACGTACGTACGAACGTCCGTCCGTACGTCCCAAAATTGGTTCCGTTCTCTAACTTGAGTTTGCCTCAACAAAATGTTATGAAACTTATACACAATGCTTATTACCACAAAACACAGATCAAGTTTGAATTTTGGTGGCGTCACTTTAACCGTTCTAGAGTTATGCCCCTTTATAAATGGAAAAATTGCAAAATTTTTAGTTTCCGTTCTCTAACTTAAGTTTGCCTCAACCAAATGTTATGAAACTTATATACAATGCTTATTATCACAAAACACAAATCAAGTTTGAATTTTGGTGGTGTCACTTCAACCGTCCTAGAGTTATGCCCCTTTATAATTGGAAAAATTGCTAAATTTTTAGTTTCTGTTCTCTAACTTAAGTTTGCCTCAACCAAATGTTATGAAACTTATACACAATGCTTATTACCACAAAACACAGATCAAGTTTGAATTTTGGTGGCGTCACTTTAACCGTTCTAGAATTATGCCCCTTTATAAATGGAAAAAATTGCAAAATTTTTATTTTCTTCTAAATATCAAGTTATTTTTAAAATTGGAGTTATCGTCCTTTGTCCATGATTATAGTTGAATCAACTACAATCAATGCTTTATACAATGCAATGTTTAATTTTGACTTTCACTGATAAAACACAGATCAAGTTGAATTTGGGTAGTGTCACTTTAACCATTATTGAGTTATGCCCCTTTATAAATAGAAAAAGTGCAGAATTTTTAGTTTCTGTTCTCTACTTAAGTTAGCCTCAAACAAATGTTATGAGACTTACACACAAAACTCAGATCAAGTTCAAATTTGGGTAGCGTCACTTTTACTGTTCTTCAGTTATGTCCCTTTATAACTATATGATATGCAAGTGGGGGCATCATCTGTGTCCACATGTGGACACTATCCACATTTATTTATTTGTGGGCCCCGCTATCAAATTGGTTCATATTGAGGTCAAAAGGGTCAAAAATTAAACTTAGTTTGATTTTAACAAAAATTGAATTCTTGGGGTTCTTTGATATGCTGAATCTAAACATGTGTTTAGATTTTTTATTATGGGCCCAGTTTTCAAGTTGGTTCAAGTTAGGTTCCTGAATTTAACTTTGTTTGATTTCAACAAAAATTGAATATATGGGGTTCTTTGATATGCTGAATCTAACCATGTATTTTGATTTTTGGGCACGGTTATCAAATTGGTCCACATTGAGGTCAAAAGGGTCCAAAATTAAACTTTGTTTGATTTCATCAAAAATTGAATTCTTTGGATTCTTTGATATGCTGAATCTAACCATGTATTTAGATTTTGGATATTGGACCATAATAGGTAAATTAAAAATTTTGAAGTTCTTAGACCACATTCATTCTGTGTCAGAAACCTATGCTGTGTCAAATATTTAATTACAATCCAAATTCAGAGCTGTATCAAGCTTGAATGTTGTGTCCACACTTGCCCCAACTGTTCAGGGTTCGACCTCTGTGGTCGTATCAAGCTGCGCCCAGCGGAGCATTTTACTCTTAAAAGTTGTTTCAAAAATAATGAATTTTTCCACTTTTAAGTTAAAAAAGCTAAGATTTTCTTTTTCTTTTCTACAACAGCAAAATGACCCCTTGTCTGGGGGACAGTCCCTCATTTAAGGGATATCCCTCATTTGGAGGGTTGTTCCCAACTGATAATATTTTTATAAATCAAGGTAATTTGGTCTGAATTTTTCCCCTTATGGAGCTACATTTATGGGCCCCCCTTTTCAAAATCCTGGATCTGAAAACCTTATATTTATTAATATTTCTAGGGTCATTTGACTTAATTAAAATCGGAATGTATTGAGGCAAGTTTGACTTCTCTCATCAGCAAGTAGATTGTTCTAGTCTATACCGGTATGTAAAAATTTTCATGACCTGTTTTAATATTAAATGTTTCTTTTCAGTTCTTGGAGTACTATGAACTTACAGTCGTCTAACTTTGTATTCAGATGCATTTAGGATAGCCAGACATTATATTACAACTCTATTATATAAACTTTCAACAATGGTAGACCCAGTGTATACAGGTATAATAGTTAATAGTAAATAAAAAAACAACTTTTACAAACCCTGGTTTTTGTCGAGCCTGCGACTTTTGTCGCAGAAAGCTCGACATAGGGATAGTGATCCGGTGGCGGTGGCGTTAACTTACTTCTTAAAAGCTTTATATTTCAGAAGGTAGAAGACCTGGATGCTTCATACTTTGTATATAGATGCCTTATGATATGAAATTTCCGTCTGTCATATGTCCATTGTCCTTGACCTCATTTTCATGGTTCAGTGACTACTTGAAAAAAAAGTTGATTTTTTGTAATGTTAATTTCTCTCTTATTATGAGTAATAGGATAACTATATTTAGTATGTGCGTACCTTGCAAGGTCCTCATGCCTGTCAGACAGTTTTCACTTGACCTTGACCTGGACCTCATTTCATGGATCAGTAAACAAGGTTAAGTTTTCGTGGTCAAGTCCATATCTGAGATACTATAAGCAATAGGTCTACTATATTTGGTGTATGTTATGATTGTAAGGTGTACATGTCCAACTGGCAGGTGTCGTCTGACCTTGACCTCATTTTCATGGTTCAGTGGTCATAGTTTAGTTTTTGTGTTTTGGTCTGTTTTTCTAATACTGTATGCAATAGGTCAACTGTATTTGGTGTATGGAAATATTTTACGATGTTCATGTCAGTCTGGCAGGTTTTATTTGACCTTGACCTCATTTTCACGGTTCATTGCTCAATGTTAAGTTTTGTGTTTTGGTCTGTTTTTCTAATACTGTATACAGTAGGTCAACTATGTTTTGTGAATGGAAATATTTCACGATGTACATGTCAGTCTGGCAGGTTTTATTTGACCTTGACCTCATTTACACGGTTCATTACTCAATGTTCAGGCCTCGACAATAACGCTTGTCCGATTGTCCGGTACCAGAGGAAAAAAAGGTCGGACAAGTAAAAGCTATATCAAGCCTGTCAGACGGGACAAGTAAAATTATTCTGCAGAAAATAAATTTAATCCAACTTTGATGAACAAAGTAATTATAAACAAAAAACAAGAAAAGAAGATAAAAACAAGTATTAATTTGACATGTTTACTTGCAATCGATAATTTAAAACTGGTTCTTTGTCAGGTACTTTTTAAGAGGTTAAAGGCATACTTTTCTCGGAAACCAGTCTTACTGATCCGAATCAGCGATGTGCTTTGTAGATAAGGTAACTTTTCAAGACAGTTCGTCACCAGCTCGGCACCGTAGGAGACATATTTAATAGACATGATTGATAGACAGTTTGGCAATGCAGGAGACATTTGGGACCAAGACAAATCAGTACCTGGTTTTCCGACCTTATTCTGTTGCTTTATTATAAATACCATACCGGTAAGGGAGCTACCATTTGATATTTATGGGGGGGCTAGGATGAAAAATTTTGTCCTGCATTTTTTTTTAGTTGTAATCTCTGTCCTGCTTTTTTATTTTTCACTCTGTTCAGTCCTGCCTTTTTTTTTAAAGTTTATCCTGACTTTTTTTTACCTAAATCGTCATCCTGACTTTTTTTTTTGCAAGTGTCTCATCCTGCCTTTTTTTTACTCAAAACTCCTGTCCTGCCTATTTTTTTCAAATTTCATTTACATGCAAAGAAATGTTTTATGGTTTAAGTTTTAAAGGATAATATTAATATTTGGTTGGATATGTTTTTATTCTTGTTGAGATAAATATATTAGAAATTGATTGAAATATGACATTGATTAAAGGAGAATTTTTTGTACTAAAGAAAACATAAACAATCCGGGTTACACTTATCAATCCTTTAAATAAACTTATTCTAAAAGGTTACCTATTCAACACTGTAAATTAATCTTTGAATATTGTTTTTATTGGTTTAAATATTGATTTTGTCATCAATGAATTAAAACCATACCAAATATTACACATATCTATGTACTTTCACAGTTCTACAATCTGTCAATACCTATAGTTTGGCATTGCACAAGGTCATGTTTTTCTCTTGACTGGTAATGACGTATTTACCCTTAATCCATGGATGTTGGATGTGTACTGATTGATATTTAAGCCTTAGATACATGATTTTTATGCCCCATTTATGGGCATTATGTTTTTCGGTCTGTGCGTCCGTTCGTTCGTCCGTTCGTTAGTCTGTCTGTTCGTTCGTCTGTCTTTTCTTTCGTCTGTCTGTTCTTTCGTCCATCTGTCCACTTCAGGTTAAAGTTTTTAGGTTACAGTTTTTGGTCAAGGTAGTTTTTGATGAAATTGAAGTCCAATCAACTTGAAGCTTAGTACACATGTTCCCTATGATATGTTTTTGTCGAGCCTTCGACTTTAGTCGAAAAAATGAGACATAGCGATCCTACATTCCGTCGGCGTCGTCGGCGTCGTCGTCGTCGTCGTCGGCGGCGTCCACAAATATTCACTCTGTGGTTAAAGTTTTTCAAATTTTTAATAACTTTCTTAAACTATCCTGGATTTCTACCAAACTTGGACAGAAGCTTGTTTATGATCATAAGATAGTATCCAGAAGTAAATTTTGTAAAAATAAAATTCCATTTTTTCCGTATTTTACTTATAAATGGACTTAGTTTTTCTGCCGGTAAATATTACATTCACTCTGTGGTTAAAGTTTTTAAAATTTTAATAACTTTCTTAAACTATCCTGGGTTTGTACCAAACTTGGACAGAAGCTTGTTTATGATCATAAGATAGTATCTAGAAGTAAATTTTGTAAAAAAATAAATCCATTTTTTCATTATTTTACTTTTTAATGGACTTAGATTTTCTGCCAGGAAACAACACATTCACTCTGTGGTGAAAGTTTTTAAAATTTTAATAACTTTCTTATACTATTTTGGATTTGTACCAAACTTGGACAGAAGCTTGTTTATGATCAAAAGCTAGTATCTAAAAGGAAATTTTGTAAAAAAATAAATCCATTTTTTCCGTATTTTACTTTTAAATTTTCTTCCAGTTAACATTACATTCAGTCTGCAGTTAAAGTTTTTAAACATTTATTAGATTCATAAACTATCCTGGAATTTTACCAAACTTGGACAGAAGCTTCTTACAATCAAGATAGTATCAAGAGGAATATTTTTATTAATTTACTTCCTCATTTTTGTTGAGCCTGCGATTAACAGAAAAAGTAGGCGAGACACTGGGTTCCGCGGAACCCTTACGAATTTTTTATTAGTTGTTATTGGCTTTGAACTAGCTGTCAGTAACTGCGAGTACTCTCAGATCTGTACTTTGTGTCTTTTTGTTTTTGGGATGTATAATTACCCATTTACGTCTACTTTGTGTTTTTATACGACTGCAAAAATTTTTTGCGGTAGTATATTGGTACATGTATTACGTTGTCGTCTTCGTCTTCTGAAGACACATTGGTTTTCGTACTCTAACTTTAGTTTAAGTGAATGGATCTCTATGAAATTTTACCATAAGGTTCAATACCACAAAAGGAAGGTTGGGATTGATTTTGGGGGTTATGGTACCAACAGTTAAGGATTTTTTTTGTAACTTCCAGACATAACTTGTGTGTTAGTGTATGGATCTCTCTGACATTGTACCACAAGGTTCCATATCAAACAGGGAATGCTGGGATTGATTTTGGGGGTAATTGCCTCATAACTTGTGTGTTAGTGTATGGATCTCTCTGACATTGTACCACAAGGTTCCATATCAAACAGGGAATGCTGGGATTGATTTTGGGGGTAATTGCCTCAAAATATTAGGAATTAGGGGCCAAAAACGGGTAAAAAACAAGCATTTTTCTAGTTTCATGACACATAACTTGTGTGTAAGTGTATGGATTTTTCTGAAATTGTACTACAAGGTTCCATATCACAAAGGCAAAGCTGGAATTGAGTTTGGGGGTAATTGCCCAAAAAGTTTAGGAAAAAGGGGCCAAAAATAAGCATTTTTCTAGTTTCCAGACAATAACTTGTGTTCAAGTGTATGGATCTCTCTGAAATTGTACTGCAAGGTACCATACCACAAAGGGAAGGCTGGGATTGAGTTTGGGGTTGATGAATAATAAGGGGGTTCTAAAAATTTTTGGGGGGGGGATTTTTTTTTCTTTAAAATTTTCCATTTTAAATTGGTTATATTTGATTTATATATGAAAGCAAATAATAATGATATGGTTTGAATAGGTAAATTAAAATTTTTTAAGTTCTTAGACCACATTCATTCTGTGTCAGAAACCTGTGCTGTGTCAAATATTTAATCACAATCCAAATTCAGTGCTCTATCAAGTTTGAATGTTGTGTCCATACTTGCCCCAACTGTTCAGGGTTCGACCTCTGCGGTCGTATCAAACTGCGCCCAGCGGAGCATTTTATTGTTAGATGTATTTCTATTTTTATCCATCTGATGGTTAAAGCCCTTTTCAACTGATTTTTATAGATTGTTCTTATGTTGTACTGTTACACCTCTGTCCCAGGTTAGGGGGAGTGTTGAACACTTACAAACAAACATGTTTAACCCCGACACATTTCATTCTTTATGTGCCTGTCACAAGTCAGGAGCCTGAAAGTTCAGTGGTTGTCCTTGGTTCATTTTTGTCATATTTGTTTTTATGTAAACTGTTTTGTTATAAATTAGACTGTTAGTTTTCTCAATTGAATTATTTCATATTTTTAGTGTCTTAGGGCCTTTTAAACCCGACCATATGATTTAGGGTTATCTCATTGTAGAAGGCTGTACAGTTGCCTATAATGACTTACATCTACTTCATTTGAACTTTGGTGGATAGTTGTCTCATCATACCACATCTCCTTATTTTTATATGAATGTGTTAGATTGAATAAACATTAATTTTATAAAGAACTATAAATAAAATAAAGTTTTAAGTTTCCATCCTTAGATATTTTATACGTATCTGATATTTTAGAGGAACCCAACAACTGAACAGAGCAGAACAGTATTCAATGACCTTGAAGAGCATTTAGCAATGTGTACAGTAAAACAGCTATCTTTGTAGTTACCAAAGAGTATGGTATAATAGGTCCTTATGATATTTTTTTGACTATTTGAGGATCATCTGTGTTCAATAAATATCATAAGGACCTAAGAGCTATGGTTCCGCAGCTATAAATAATATGGTTGGTTGATCTATTTCATTTTATATATTTTTATGTGTAATGTTGTATATGTATTTATTTTTTAAATAGGTTGCTTCAAAGAATTGATGGTAAGGTAGCTGCAGAACCGTAGCTCTTAGGTCTTTATGATATTTTTTGACTTCTTGAGGACCATCTATGTTCAATAACTATCATAAAGACCTAAGAGCTACAGTTCCGAGCTAACAGTAAGGTTGGTAGATTTATTTCATTTTATATATTTTCATGTTTATGGTTGTATATATATTTATTTTTTATATAGGTTTCTTCAAAGAATTGATGGTAAGGTAGCTGCGGAACCGTAGCTCTTAGGTCTTTATAATATATCATAAGGACCTAATTAACAGCTACAGTTCAGCACCTAATAGTAAGATTGGTTGATATATTTAATTTGATATATTTTCATGTATATTGTATATATATTTATTTTTTATATATTTTTCTTCAAAGAATTGATGGTGAGGTAGCTGCGGAACCATAGCTCTTAGGTCTTTATGATATATCATAAGGACCTAATTAAGAGCTACAGGTCCGCACCTAATAGTAAGATTGGTTGATTTATTTCATTTTATATATTTTCATGTATATTGTTGTACATGTATATATATTTATTTTTTATATAGGTTTCTTCAAAGAATTGATGGTAAGGTAGCTGGGGAACCATAGCTCTTGGTCTTTATAATATATCATAAGGACCTAATTAAGAGCTACGGTTCCGCACCTAATAGTAAGATTGATTGATTTATTTCATTTTATATATTTTCATGTATATGCTTGTATATATATTTATTTTTTATATAGGTTTCTTCAAAGAATTGATGGTAAGGTAGCTGAGGAACCGTACCTCTTAGGTCTTTAAAATATATCATAAGGACCCAATTAAGAGCTATGGGTCCACACCTAATAGTAAGATTGGTTGATTTATTTCATTTTATATATTTTCATGTATATGGTTGTATATATATTTATTTTTTATATAGGTTTCTTCAAAGAATTGATGGTAAGGTAGCTTCCGAACCATAGCTCTTAGGTCTTTATAATATATCATAAGGACCTAATTAAGAGTTACAGTTCAGCACCTAATAGTAAGATTGGTTGATATATTTAATTTGATATATTTTCATGTATATTGTTGTATATATATTTATTTTTTATATAGGTTTCTTCAAAGAATTATTGGTAAGGTAGCTGCGGAACCATAGCTATAGGTCTTTTTGAGGACTTAAGTTAGAGCTACGGTTCCGCACCTAATAGTAAGATTGGTTGATTTATTTGATTTGATATATTTTCATGTATATTGTTGTATATATATTTATTTTTTATATAGGTTTCTTCAAAGAATTGATGGTAAGATAGCTGCTGAACCGTTGCTCTTAGGTCTTTTTAATATATCATAAGGTCCAAATTAAAAGCTACAGTTCCGCACCTAATAGTAAGATTGGTTGATTTATTTCATTTTAAATATTTTCATGTATATTGTTGTATATATATTTATTTTTTATATAGGTTTCTTCAAAGAATTGATGGTAAGGTAGCTGCGGAACCATAGCTCTTAGGTCTTTATAATATATCATAAGGACCTAATTAAGATCTATGGTTCGGCACCTAATAGTAAGATTGGTTGATTTATTTCATTTTAAATATTTTCATGTATATTGTTGTATATATATTTATTTTTTATATAGGTTTCTTCAAAAAATTGATGGTAAGGTAGCTGCGGAACCGTACCTCTTAGGTCTTTATAATATATCATAGGGACCTAATTCAGAGCTACGGGTCCACACCTAATAGTAAGATTGGTTGATTTATTTCATTTTATATATTTTCTTGTATATTGTTGTATATATATTTATTTTTTATATAGGTTTCTTCAAAGAATTGATGGTAAGGTAGCTGCCGAACCGTAGCTCTTAGGTCTTTATGATATATCATAAGGACCTAATTAAGAGCTACAGTTCAGCACCTAATAGTAAGATCGATTGATATATTTAATTTGATATATTTTCATGTATATAGTTGTATATATATTTATTTTTTATATAGGTTTCTTCAAAAAATTGATGGTAAGGTAGCTGCGGAACCGTACCTCTTAGGTCTTTATAATATATCATAAGGACCTAATTAAGAGCTACGGGTCCACACCTAATAGTAAGATTGATTGATTTATTTCATTTTATATATTTTCTTGTATATGGTTGTATATATATTTATTTTTTATATAGGTTTCTTCAAAGAATTGATGGTAAGGTAGCTGCTGAACCGTAGCTCTTAGGTCTTTATAATATATCATAAGGACCTAATTAAGAGCTACAGTTCGGCACCTTATAGTAAGATTGGTTGATATATTTAATTTGATATATTTTGATGTATATTGTTGTATATATATTTATTTTTTATATAGGTTTCTTCAAAGAATTGATGGTAAGATAGCTGCGGAACCATAGCTCTTAGGTCTTTATGATATATCATAAGGACCTAATTAAGAGCTATGGGTCCGCACCTAATAGTAAGATTGGTTGATTTATTTCATTTTATATATTTTCATGTATATTGTTGTATATATATTTATTTTTTATATAGGTTTCTTCAAAGAATTATTGGTAAGGTAGCTGCGGAACCATAGCTATAGGTCTTTATGAGGACCTAAGTTAGAGCTACGGTTCCGCACCTAATAGTAAGATTGGTTGATTTATTTGATTTGATATATTTTCATGTATATTGTTGTATATATATTTATTTTTTATATAGGTTTCTTCAAAGAATTGATGGTAAGATAGCTGCTGAACCGTTGCTCTTAGGTCTTTTTAATATATCATAAGGTCCTAATTAAAAGCTACAGTTCCGCACCTATTAGTAAGATTGGTTGATTTATTTCATTTTAAATATTTTCATGTATATTGTTGTATATATATTTATTTTTTATATAGGTTTCTTCAAAGAATTGATGGTAAGGTAGCTGCGGAACCATAGCTCTTAGGTCTTTATAATATATCATAAGGACCTAATTAAGATCTATGGTTCGGCACCTAATGGTAAGATTGGTTGATTTATTTCATTTTATATATTTTCATGTATATGCTTGTATATATATATTTATTTTTTATATAGGTTTCTTCAAAGAATTGATGGTAAGGTAGCTGCGGAACCGTACCTCTTAGGTCTTTATAATATATCATAGGGACCTAATTAAGAGCTACCGGTCCACACCTAATAGTAAGATTGGTTGATTTATTTCATTTTATATATTTTCTTGTATATGGTTGTATATATATTTATTTTTTATATAGGTTTCTTTCAAAGAATTGATGGTAAGGTAGCTGCCGAACCGTAGCTCTTAGGTCTTTATGATATATCATAACGACCTAATTAAGAGCTACAGTTCGGCACCTAATAGTAAGATCGGTTGATATATTTAATTTCATATATTTTCATGTAAATAGTTGTATATATATTTATTTTTTATATAGGTTTCTTCAAAGAATTATTGGTAAGGTAGCTGCGGAACCATAGCTATAGGTCTTTTTGAGGACTTAAGTTAGAGCTACGGTTCCGCACCTAATAGTAAGATTGGTTGATTTATTTCATTTTATATATTTTCATGTATATGCTTGTATATATATTTATTTTTTATATAGGTTTCTTCAAAAAATTGATGGTAAGATAGCTGTGGAACCATAGCTCTTAGGTCTTTATGATATATCATAAGGACCTAATTAAGAGCTACGGTTCCGCACCTAATAGTAAGATTGATTGATTTATTTCATTTTATATATTTTCATGTATATGCTTGTATATATATTTATTTTTTATATAGGTTTCTTCAAAGAATTGATGGTAAGGTAGCTGCGGAACCGTACCTCTTAGGTCTTTATAATATATCATAAGGACCTAATTAAGAGCTACGGGTCCACACCTAATAGTAAGATTGATTGATTTATTTCATTTTATATATTTTCTTGTATATGGTTGTATATATATTTATTTTTTATATAGGTTTCTTCAAAGAATTGATGGTAAGGTAGCTGCTGAACCGTAGCTCTTAGGTCTTTATAATATATCATAAGGACCTAATTAAGAGCTACAGTTCGGCACCTTATAGTAAGATTGGTTGATATATTTAATTTGATATATTTTGATGTATATTGTTGTATATATATTTATTTTTTATATAGGTTTCTTCAAAGAATTGATGGTAAGATAGCTGCGGAACCATAGCTCTTAGGTCTTTATGATATATCATAAGGACCTAATTAAGAGCTATGGGTCCGCACCTAATAGTAAGATTGGTTGATTTATTTCATTTTATATATTTTCATGTATATTGTTGTATATATATTTATTTTTTATATAGGTTTCTTCAAAGAATTATTGGTAAGGTAGCTGCGGAACCATAGCTATAGGTCTTTATGAGGACCTAAGTTAGAGCTACGGTTCCGCACCTAATAGTAAGATTGGTTGATTTATTTGATTTGATATATTTTCATGTATATTGTTGTATATATATTTATTTTTTATATAGGTTTCTTCAAAGAATTGATGGTAAGATAGCTGCTGAACCGTTGCTCTTAGGTCTTTTTAATATATCATAAGGTCCTAATTAAAAGCTACAGTTCCGCACCTATTAGTAAGATTGGTTGATTTATTTCATTTTAAATATTTTCATGTATATTGTTGTATATATATTTATTTTTTATATAGGTTTCTTCAAAGAATTGATGGTAAGGTAGCTGCGGAACCATAGCTCTTAGGTCTTTATAATATATCATAAGGACCTAATTAAGATCTATGGTTCGGCACCTAATGGTAAGATTGGTTGATTTATTTCATTTTATATATTTTCATGTATATGCTTGTATATATATATTTATTTTTTATATAGGTTTCTTCAAAGAATTGATGGTAAGGTAGCTGCGGAACCGTACCTCTTAGGTCTTTATAATATATCATAGGGACCTAATTAAGAGCTACCGGTCCACACCTAATAGTAAGATTGGTTGATTTATTTCATTTTATATATTTTCTTGTATATGGTTGTATATATATTTATTTTTTATATAGGTTTCTTTCAAAGAATTGATGGTAAGGTAGCTGCCGAACCGTAGCTCTTAGGTCTTTATGATATATCATAACGACCTAATTAAGAGCTACAGTTCGGCACCTAATAGTAAGATCGGTTGATATATTTAATTTCATATATTTTCATGTAAATAGTTGTATATATATTTATTTTTTATATAGGTTTCTTCAAAAAATTGATGGTAAGATAGCTGCGGAACCATAGCTCTTAGGTCTTTATGATATATCATAAGGACCTAATTAAGAGCTACGGTTCCGCACCTAATAGTAAGATTGATTGATTTATTTCATTTTATATATTTTCATGTATATGGTTGTATATATATTTATTTTTTATATAGGTTTCTTCAAAGAATTGATGGTAAGGTAGCTGCGGAACCGTACCTCTTAGGTCTTTATAATATATCATAAGGACCTAATTAAGATCTATGGTTCGGCACCTAATGGTAAGATTGGTTGATTTATTTCATTTTATATATTTTCATGTATATGGTTGTATATAAATTTATTTTTTATATAGGTTTCTTCAAAGAATTGATGGTAAGGTAGCTGCAGAACCGTAGCTCTTAGAGCTAACTTAAACCTATTGTTCAGCACCTAATAGTAAGATTGATTGATATATTTCATTCTATATATTTTCATGTATATGCTTGTATATATATTTATTTTTTATATAGGTTTCTTCAAAGAATTGATGGTAAGATAGCTGCGGAACCGTAGCTCTTGGGTCTTTTTAATATATCATAAGGACCTAATTAAGATCTATGGTTCGGCACCTAATAGTAAGATTGGTTGATATATTTAATTTGATATATTTTCATGTATAATGTTGTATATATATTTATTTTTTATATAGGTTTCTTCAAAGAATTGATGGTAAGGTAGCTGCGGAACCATAGCTCTTAGGTCTTTATGATATATCATTAGGACCTAATTTAGAGCTATGGTTCGGCACCTAATAGTAAGTTTGGTTCATTTATTTCATTTTGTATATTTTCATGTATATTGTTGTATATATATTTATTTTTTATATAGGTTTTTTCAAAGAATTGATGGTAAGGTAGCTGCGGAACCGTTGCTCTTGGTCTTTATAATAAATCATAAGAACCTAATTGAGAGCTATGGTTCTGCACCTAATAGTAAGTTTGGTTCATTTATTTCATTTTGTATATTTTCATGTATATTGTTGTATATATATTTATTTTTTGAATAGGTTTCTTCAAAGAATTGATGGTAAGGTAACTGCGGAACCATAGCTCTTGGTCTTTATAATAAATCATAAGAACCTAATTGAGAGCTATGGTTCTGCACCTAATAGTAAGATTGGTTGATATATTTAATTTGATATATTTTCATGTATATTGTTGTATATTATTTATTTTTCATATAGGTTTCTTCAAAGAATTGATGGTAAGATAGCTCAGACTCTTAGGTCTTTATGATATATCATAAGGACCTAATTAAGAGCTACGGTTCCGCCCCTAATAGTAAGATTGGTTGATTTATTTCATTTTGTATATTTTCATGAGTATTGTTGTATATATATTTAATTTTTATATAGGTTTCTTCAAAGAATTGATGGTAAGGTAGCTGCGGAACCATAGCTCTTAGGTCTTTATAATATATCATAAGGACCTAATTAAGATCTATGGTTCGGCACCTAATGGTAAGATTGGTTGATTTATTTCATTTTATATATTTTCATGTATATGCTTGTATATATATTTATTTTTTATATAGGTTTCTTCAAAGAATTGATGGTAAGGTAGCTGCGGAACCATAGCTCTTGGTCTTTATAATATATCATAAGAACTAATTAAGAGCTACAGTTCCGCACCTAAAAGTAAGATTGATTTATTTTTTCCATTCTATATATTTTCATGTATATGCTTGTATATATATTTATTTTTTATATAGGTTTCTTCAAAGAATAGATGGTAAGATAGCTGCGGAACCGTAGCTCTTGGGTCTTTTTAATATATCATAAGGACCTAATTAAGAGCTATGGTTCGGCACCTAATAGTAAGATTGGTTGATATATTTAATTTGATATATTTTCATGTATAATGTTGTATATATATTTATTTTTTATATAGGTTTCTTCAAAGAATTGATGGTAAGGTAGCTGCGGAACCATAGCTCTTAGGTCTTTATGATATATCATTAGGACCTAATTTAGAGCTATGGTTCGGCACCTAATAGTAAGTTTGGTTGATTTATTTCATTTTGTATATTTTCATGTATATTGTTGTATATATATTTATTTTTTATATAGGTTTTTTCAAAGAATTGATGGTAAGGTAGCTGCGGAACCGTTGCTCTTAGGTCTTTATAATAAATCATAAGAACCTAATTGAGAGCTATGGTTCGGCACCTAATAGTAAGATTGGTTGATTTATTTCATTTTGTATATTTTCATGTGTATTGTTGTATATTATTTATTTTTCATATAGGTTTCTTCAAAGAATTGATGGTAAGATAGCTGCGGAAACGTAGCTCTTAGGTCTTTATGATATATCATAAGGACCTAATTAAGAGCTACGGTTCCGCCCCTAATAGTAAGATTGGTTGATTTATTTCATTTTGTATATTTTCATGTGTATTGTTGTATATATATTTAATTTTTATATAGGTTTCTTCAAAGAATTGATGGTAAGGTAGCTGCGGAACCATAGCTCTTAGGTCTTTATAATATATCATAAGGACCTAATTAAGATCTATGGTTCGGCACCTAATGGTAAGATTGGTTGATTTATTTCATTTTATATATTTTCATGTATATGCTTGTATATATATTTATTTTTTATATAGGTTTCTTCAAAGAATTGATGGTAAGGTAGCTGCGGAACCATAGCTCTTAGGTCTTTATGATATATCATAAGGACCTAATTAAGAGCTACAGGTCCGCACCTAATAGTAAGATTGGTTGATTAATTTCATTTTATATATTTTCATGTATATTGTTGTATATATATTTATTTTTTATATAGGTTTTTCCAAAGAATTGATGGTAAGGTAGCTGCGGAACCATAGCTCTTGGTCTTTATAATATATCATAAGAACTAATTAAGAGCTACAGTTCCGCACCTAAAAGTAAGATTGATTTATTTTTTCCATTTTATATATTTTCATGTATATGCTTGTATATATATTTATTTTTTATATAGGTTTCTTCAAAGAATTATTGGTAAGGTAGCTGCGGAACCTTAGCTCTTAGGTCTATTTGATATATCATAAAGACCTAATTAAGAGCTATGGTTCGGCACCTAATAGTAATTTTGGTTGATTTATTTTATTTTGTATATTTTCATGTATATTGTATATATATTTATTTTTTATATAGGTTTTTTCAAAGAATTGATGGTAAGGTAGCTGTCGAACCGTAGCTCTTAGGTCTTTATAATATATCATAAGGACCTAATGAAGAGCTACAGTTTGGCACCTTATAGTAAGATTGGTTGATTTATTTAATTTGATATATTTTCATGTCTATTGTTGTATATATATTTATTTTCTATATAGGTTTCTTCAAAGAATTGATGGTAAGATAGCTGCGGAACCGTTGCTCTTAGGTCTTTATAATAAATCATAAGAACCTAATTGAGAGCTATGGTTCGGCACCTAATAGTAAGATTGGTTGATATATTTAATTTGATATATTTTCATGTATATTGTTGTATATTATTTATTTTTTATAAAGGTTTCTTCAAAGAATTGATGGTAAGATAGCTGCGGAAACGTAGCTCTTAGGTCTTTATGATATATCATAAGGACCTAATTAAGAGCTACGGTTCCGCACCTAATAGTAAGATTGGTTGATTTATTTCATTTTGTATATTTTCATGTGTATTGTTGTATATAGATTTAATTTTTATATAGGTTTCTTCAAATAATTGATGGTAAGGTAGCTGCGGAACCATAGCTCTTGGTCTTTATAATATATCATAAGGACCTAATTAAGAGCTACGGTTCCGCACCTAATAGTAAGATTGATTGATATATTTCATTTTATATATTTTCATGTATTTTGTTGTATATATATTTATTTTTTATATAGGTTTCTTCAAAGAATTGATGGTAAGGTAGCTGCGGAACCATAGCTCTTAGGTCTTTATGATATATCATAAGGACCTAATTAAGAGCTACAGGTCCGCACCTAATAGTAAGATTGGTTGATTAATTTCATTTTATATATTTTCCTGTATATTGTTGTATATATATTTATTTTTTATATAGGTTTTTCCAAAGAATTGATGGTAAGGTAGCTGCGGAACCATAGCTCTTGGTCTTTATAATATATCATAAGGACCTAATTAAGAGCTACAGTTCCGCACCTAAAAGTAAGATTGATTTATTTATTTCATTTTATATATTTTCATGTATATGCTTGTATATATATTTATTTTTTATATAGGTTTCTTCAAAGAATTATTGGTAAGGTAGCTGCGGAACCTTAGCTCTTAGGTCTTAATGATATATCATAAAGACCTAATTAAGAGCTACAGCTCGGCACCTAATAGTAAGATTGGTTGATATATTTAATTTGATATATTTTCATGTATGTTGTTGTATATATATTTATTTTTTATATAGGTTTCTTCAAAGAATTGATGGTAAGGTAGCTGCCGAACCGTAGCTCTTAGGTCTTTATAATATATCATAAGGACCTAATGAAGAGCTACAGTTGGGCACCTTATAGTAAGATTGGTTGATATATTTAATTTGATATATTTTGATGTATATTGTTGTATATATATTTATTTTCTATATAGGTTTCTTCAAAGAATTGATGGTAAGATAGCTGCGGAACCGTACCTCTTAGGTCCTTATAATATATCATAAGGACCTAATTAAGAGCTATGATTCGGCACCTAATAGTTAGATTGTTTGATTTATTTCATTTTATATATTTTTATGCATATTGTTGTATATATATTTATTTTTGATATAGGTTCCTTCAAAGAATTGATGGTAAGGTAGCTGCGGAACCATAGCTCTAAGGTCTTTATGATATATAATAAGAACCTAATTTAGAGCTATGGTTCCGCACCTAATAGTACGATTGGTTGATTTATTTCATTTAATATATTTTCCTGTATATTGTTGTATATATTTTTTTTTTTTTTATATAGGTTTCTTCATAGAATTGATGGTAAGATAGCTGCGGAAACGTAGCTCTTAGGTCTTTATGATATATCATAAGGACCTTATTAAGAGCTACGGTTCCGCATATAATAGTAAGATTGGTTGATTTATTGCATTATATATATTTTCATGTATATGCTTGTATATATATTTATTTTTTATATAGGTTTCTTCAAAGAACTGATGGTAAGGTAGCTGCGGAACCATAGCTCTTAGGTCTTTATAATATATCATAAGGACCTAATTAAGAAGTACGGTTCGGCACCTAATAGTAAGATTGGTTGATTTATTTCATTTTATATATTTTCATGTATATTGTTGTATATATATTTATTTTCTATATAGGTTTCTTCAAAGAATTGATGGTAAGATAGCTGCGGAACCGTACCTCTTAGGTCCTTATAATATATCATAAGGACCTAATTAAGAGCTATGATTCGGCACCTAATAGTTAGATTGTTTGATTTATTTCATTTTATATATTTTCATGCATATTGTTGTATATATATTTATTTTTTATATAGGTTCCTTCAAAGAATTGATGGTAAGGTAGCTGCGGAACCATAGCTCTAAGGTCTTTATGATATATCATAAGAACCTAATTTAGAGCTATGGTTCCGCACCTAATAGTACGATTGGTTGATTTATTTCATTTAATATATTTTCCTGTATATTGTTGTATATATATTTATTTTTTATATAGGTTTCTTCATAGAATTGATGGTAAGATAGCTGCGGAAACGTAGCTCTTAGGTCTTTATGATATATCATAAGGACCTTATTAAGAGCTACGGTTCCGCATATAATAGTAAGATTGGTTGATTTATTGCATTATTTATATTTTCATGTATATTGTTGTATATATATTTATTTTTTATATAGGTTTCTTCAAAGAACTGATGGTAATGTAGCTGCGGAACCGTAGCTCTTAGGTCTTTATAATATATCATAAGGACCTAATTAAGAGCTACGGTTCCGCATATAATAGTAAGATTGGTTGATTTATTTCATTTTATATATTTTCATGTATATTGTTGTATATATATTTATTTTTTATATAGGTTTCTTCAAAAAATTGATGGTAAGGTAGCTGCTGAACCATAGCTCTTAGGTCTTGATAATATATCATAAGGACCTAATTAAGAGCTACGGTTCCGCACCTAATAGTAAGATCGGTTGATTTATGTCATTTTATATATTTTCATGTATATGGTTGTATATTTTTTTTTTTTTTTAAATAGGTTTCTTCAAAGAACTGATGGTGAGGTAGCTGCGGAACCATAGCTCTTGGTCTTTATTATATATCATAAGGACCTAAATAAGAGCTATGGTTCTGCGCCTAATAGTAAGATTGATTGATTTATTTCATATTATATATTTTCATGTATATGGTTGTATATATATTTATTTTTTATATAGGTTTCTTCAAAGAATTGATGGTAAGGTAGCTGCGGAACCATAGCTCTAAGGTCTTTATGATATATCATTAGGACCTAATTTAGAGCTTTGGTTCGGCACCTAATAGTAAGTTTGGTTGATTTATTTCATTTGGTATATTTTCAGGTATATTGTTATATTTATTATTTTTTATATAGGTTTTTTCAAAGAATTGATGGTAAGGTAGCTGACGAACCGTAGCTCTTAGGTCTTTATAATATATCATAAGGACCTAATGAAGAGCTACATCCTCTAGAGCTAGATTCTACATCCGATTTCACCTGGATAGATGCACGCTTGATAAAGCTAGTTAGTCTAGCGAAATATTGCGTTTATTTTCATCATTTTGTAAATATTTTAAACATTCTTATATTTACATACTTAATAGTGTGTTAAAATTACATTGTTAGGCAATCTATAATTTCATTTGTGTAATTGAATTAATCTCTGTACTGATTAATCCACACTCCCATAGATTTGTATGTCATGTGCTGCTATTTATAGGCACTTATATATATATATATATATATATATATATATATGTGTATTGTAGTGATACAAATCAATATACTCTGGTTTATATTAATATTAATATTTGTATATTACAGTTACATGTATATATAATTTTCATCCATTTGTATATCATTCTATTCTAATTATTAATAGTGCAGTGCAAGTGCATGGTGGACACTCTTCTATAATAATTCGATATTTCTTATAGATTGGATTTGAGTAGGCATTCATATTTTCCCGCAAAACAAGAGAGCAAGGACCAATAACTCTGCATGTATCTGTATATAATCTTCACCTCCTTTATAGGAGATTGCAATCGTTCTTCAGATATTCTTCCGCATGCGTTAATACAATTTTTCTGTAGTCTGCATAGATATTAATAATTTTTACTTACATACATATAAAACATTTTAAAATTATTAAATTATGTTCTAAAAAAAATATTTGATGAGTATTCATTGAAGAAATGAATATATAGCAAGCGATAAGGAATGTTATTTTGCACTCGATGATGTCGGCGTATTTATCATGCTTATAGATCGGTTAAAAACCCAAAACTAATTTACATAATGGAAATTTAGGCAATAGCAATACACCGGAATGACCTCACGAGTAAAAATAACTGTATTAGACATATTATAAATGTTTTTCTCACAGTAGCCATGTGAAGGGTGATAACATATTTTCCAAGTCAGAAAACTGAAAACTAAAAGTTGTGAAAACATCTAGCTACTCGACTGAGAATTATTTTACCAGTTTAATATTTAAAGATAGATAAGTAAATTAACAAGATTTTCTATTAAAATAGCAATAGTAAATCCTGAGGTTGGAATAGAACTTCCAAGGGGAGACAAATTCAATAAACAACAAGATTTGTTGATTCAATGGGAGATAACTCTGTAAAATATGCAAATTTTAATGCAGTTGAAATTCAAATCATTATTCTTTGACTTCCTTTTTTTTCCATATTTATATTAATTTTACAAACTTAGGTGTTGATGTTATACTATTGTGAACATGTAGTAAGAAATCAAAACAATATTTAGTAAAGGTTTATGTTGACAGAAATGGATTTATAAAATATATAATAATGTATTCATTTTAATTCCTTTTTAGGTTCTTTCTGTGACATGTTTTTCATGGTGTTGGGAATAAGACTTTGGGGTCTAATACTTCTAAAAGGAAGGTAAGTACCAGAATGTTATTCCAGTTTTGAAGAGAAAAAAAAACAACATGTATTATAAAATTTCTTTGGAAAATTCTCTCTAGGCTTTTAGGAGTTGGTCAGGTCTACTCTCTCATTTATCAGAACCAGTATATAAGTTAATTTTAGGATCTGATGCAATTACATAAAAGTTTGCTGGGTTGCTGGATAGCTGTCTAATCCACATGTTCTCAACATCTATTACACATTTATAGACTACCAGTATTTATATTAAATATATATAAGTATACCAACAATGATCAGTTTAAACAATTTTTGATGATGAGGCATTTTATATTTCAGGTTAACATCACAGTTTGTCCGTAAGGATTGAGGTTGGGAATGGCAATTGGAGCTGACTTTTATGGTAAGAATCAGTACATAGATTTATGAACTATTCAACTTAGAGCATGTCACTAGAATTTTTCATGTTATAAGTGTATGTATAATTTGGAAGGGGTATCAAGATACAAATAAGGGAAGTCAAAGTTTTGAATTTTGGATATCTTCTCTCTGTTTTTTTTTATCTAAATTAATCCCACTATATAGAAATTAAGAAATGTAGTATGATTGCCAATGAGACATTAATCAACCAGAAACCACATGACAAGGATGTTAGCAACTATAGATTGCCATTCTATGGTCTTCAACAATGAGCAAAACCTATTCTGTATTGTAAGCTATATAAGGCCCCAACATGGCAAAATGTGAAATAATTCATATGAGAAAACCAATGACTTGATATAGGATAAAACAATAAACAAAACAAAAATATGATAGACAACAAACAACGACTTGTTTTTCATCTTTTTTTGCCAACAAAGACTGGTAGTCTAAAAGTTATGTCCACTAGTCACTTTAAAGCTAGGTAAAGAAATGTTATATGCATCATAATTGTAATGTCCAGTTAATTATTCTTTTGCATTAAATATTGTTTCAATTATTTTTCACATAGTTTTGACAGATATGTTTAAGAATGAATATTTCTTTTTCAGGTAACTTTAACTGTGGCTGCATGAAAATGATTGGGTGACTGTACCAGTAAAGAATGTAATTCAGACAATTTTTGTGTATGTTTGAGAAAATGTTTATAATTTTTTACCAAAAAAAAAAATAGTGTAAAGATTCTCCATTTTCAACAAGATTGTAAGTCATAGATAACTTATTTTGAATTTTAAAATCTGTCTTTTTACCATTAAAACCAAAGGATATATTCAGGTAGCTCTACTCATGTCCATTCTTGACAATTTTTTTGTCATGCATATTGATACTGAACTGGTTTTTGTCTCACCTTGACAGATTCGAAAAGCGAGACATAGGTATGCTGTTTCTGGCGTCGGCGGCGGCATCAACAATGTATTAGTTTGTGATTAGGTCTAGTTTATGGTGAACCACTAGTGGTAGGTCAATGATATTTGGTATGCAGTTGAATTAGCATTGGCACATCTCATTACCATGGAGATTATTTGGCCTTACCCCCTCAGTCATGGTTTATTGACTTTGAAACTTTGCTTAGTTTTCATGTATTAGTTTGTGATTAGGTCAGTTCATGGGGAACCACTAGTGGTAGGTCAATGATATTTGGTATGCAGTTGTATAAGCATTGGCATATTTCATTTCCATGAAGATTATTTGGCCCCGCCCCTTTAGTCATGGTCTATTGACTTTGAAACTTTTGCTTAGTTTACAAGTTAGTGTTTATGTTTAGGTTTCTTTAAAGGGAATGACATGAAAAGTCAATGGTATTTGGTATGCAGTTGTATTAGCATTGGCTTACCTCATTTCCATGGAGATTGTTTAGCCCTGTACCTTTAGTCATGGTTCATTGACTTTGAATATTTGCATAACTTACATGTAAAAGTATTATTTCAATTTCAACATTTGCATTATCAAAATAATAAATAGGCGAGACATATCTCTGTGTTAACAGTTTATTGGTATGTATAGTTTTGTTTTGAGTTCATAGTTCAGATTGTATTCATTATTTTTTTCCCCTGTGGCTAGATTTAATTGGTACTTTGAAAATTAATTGAAATTGACCACTTTTATTTGAAGACCTACTCTTTTAGATATATTAATAATGGTCCATGTCTAGTCAAAACACTTCCAGAAGTTAAGAATGGAGAATCTTAAAATTAAAGAAAAAATGAAATGTATATTTTGGCTTTCAACATTGTTAAATATATATCTTCTCCGAATGTTTTCATTTTTTTTATGCCCCTGCCATAGGGAAAGGAGGCATTAAGTGTTACCCTTGACGTCCTTCTGTCCTTTTGTTGTTCCTTTTGTCCCATTTTTGTTTCTGCACGAACTTTTAAGAGTAATGCCCCTTTATCAGCTGGAAAGTTGCAAATTTGGGCAGTGAGTCACTTACTTTTCTAGAGTTATGCTCCTTTTTAAAATTTTTAAAATTGCAAAGCTTGAGCAAGGGCATCGTGTCCTCAGACACATTCTTCTTTTATTTTTTAGCTGAGTTTGATATAATTTATTATATTTTTATCAATTGTTTTGTTCGGAATAATTATACATTTTTGTCGAGCCTTCGACTTTAGTCGAAAAAGCGAGACATAGCGATGCTACATTCCATCGGCGTCGGCGGCGGCGTCCACAAATATTCTCTCTGTGGTTAAAGTTTTTGAAATTTTAATAACTTTCTTAAACTATCCTGGATTTCTACCAAACTTGGACAGAAGCTTGTTTATGATCATAAGGTAGTATCCAGAAGTAAATTTTGTAAAAATAAAATTCCATTTTTTCCGTATTTTACTTATAAATGGACTTACCGGTAGTTTTTCTGCCGGTAAATATTACATTCACTCTGTGGTTAAAGTATTTAAAATTTTAATAACTTTCTTAAACTATCCTGGGTTTGTACCAAACTTGGACAGAAACTTGTTTATGATCATAAGATAGTATCTAGAAGGAAATTTTGTAAAAAAATAAATCCATTTTTTCCTTATTTTACTTTTAAATGGACTTAGATTTTCTGCCAGGAAACCAACACATTCACTCTGTGGTTAAAGTTTTTAAAATTTTAATAACTTTCTTATACTATTTTGGATTTGTACCAAACTTGGACAGAAGCTTGTTTATGATCAAATGCTAGTATCTAGAAGGAAATTTTGTTTTCTTCCAGTTAACATTACATTCAGTCTGCAGTTAAAGTTTTTAAACATTTATTAGATTCATAAACTATCCTGGAATTTTACCAAACTTGGACAGAAGCTTCTTACAATCAAAAGATAGTATCAAGAGGAATATTTTTATTGATTTACTTCCTCATTTTTGTTGAGCCTGCGATTAACAGAAAAAGTAGGCGAGACACTGGGTTCCGCGGAACCCTTACAAATTTTTTTATACTGTCTAAAGTATACTTCCTGAGACAGTCTTCAGAGCATTAGGTTTTGGACTCAGGTTTCCAACATTTTCCCACTACAAATTCAGTTTTTACAGAAGTTTGACTAAGTTCACTCGTTTTAGTCGGTTGTCATGGTTGTTCCTGGCAGGAAGATTGTTGATGATAGAGATTTTGTCATTATTTGGTAATTAACTTAAAATACAGCATAGAAGCATTTCATCAATTGTGATTTTTATGATTATCTTTTATGTATATATGCTTACAATTTGTATACATGGATATTGTTTTAAAAATCATTAAAATCTGGTGTCCAGACGAGCTGTCTGGGTTATCAGCAACATGAATATATTGTTAGTTTTGTTTAAGCCTAAATATTTAAGGGATAGAAGTTATAGTAATATTATATGAATAGACTCGTTATTGAAATTTATTATACCCCACACAAATTTTTTGTGAAGGGTATATGTTTTTGACCCGTCTGTCCGTCTGTCCGTCCATCTGTCCGTCAGTCCTGTTTATTGTCATCGCAACTCCTCTCAAACCTCACAACAGAATTTCATGAAACCTTTTCAGATAATAAGGACATACTACGTAGATGTGCATATCGACAGGAAATTAGGATTCAATTTTTTTTCTAGGAGTTGCGCCCCTTTGAACTTATTTGCTTTAATGTACTACTGCAACAATTTGTCATCGCAACTCCTCTGAAACCACACAACAGAATTTCATGAAACTTTTTAGATAATAAGGACATACTATGTAGATGTGTATATCGACAGGAAATTACGATTCAATTTTTTTCTAGGAGTTGCGCCCCTTTGAACTTATTTGCTTTAATGTACTACTGCAATAGTTTGTCATCGCAACAGTCCTCTGAAACCACACAACAGAATTTCATGAAACCTTTTTAGATAATAAGGACATACTATGTAGATGTGTATATCGACAGGAAATTACGATTCAATTATTTTTCTAGGAGTTGCGCCCCTTTGAACTTATTTGCTTTAATGTACTACTGCAATAGTTTGTCATCGCAACAGTCCTCTGAAACCACACAACAGAATTTCATGAAACCTCTTTAGATAATAAGGACATACTATGTAGATGTGTATATCGACAGGAAATTAGGATTCAATTTTTTTTCTAGGAGTTGCGCCCCTTTGAACTTATTTGCTTCAATGTACTACTGCAACAGTTTGTCATCGCAACTCCTCTGAAACCACACAACAGAATTTCATGAAACTTTGTAGATAATAAGGACATACTATGAAGATGTGCATATCGACAGGAAATTAGGATTCAATTTTTTTTCTAGGAGTTGCGCCCCTTTGAACTTATTTGCTTTAATGTACTACTGCAACAATTTGTCATCGCAACTCCTCTGAAACCACACAACAGAATTTCATGAAACTTTGTAGATAATAAGGACATACTATGTAGATGTGCATATTGACAGGAAATCATGATTCAATTTTTTTTCTTACACTTATTTTATTTCTCCAATGACAATGTGGGGACGTGGGGTATGTGAGCGCGCTCACTAAGGTTCTTTAATTTGAGAATGTCATGGACCATAAAAGTACAGGTCAAGTTAGATTTTGATTTTTTTCACAATTACTGTTCAAGATTTGCGGCTTGCCTTTGAAAATGTTAGTTCTTTGATTTCTGGATGATAATTATAGTACCACTTGACCCAATCCTTTGAAATTGTACATAATATCATGGATCATCGAAAAACTGTTCAAGGTTCATTTTGATGGTTTTGAGAATAACCGTTCAAGAGTTATGCCCCTTAGTTACCTTAAACATTTAACTTTCTTATTTCCAGATGATAATGAAGTAATGTTTGACAAAAGCTTTTTTTATTTTAACACTTAATTTATGAAACACAAAATACTGGTCACATTCTTTTTTTAGCTCACCTGGCCCAAAGGGCCAAGTGAGCTTTTCTTATCACTTGGCGTCCTCCGTCCATCGTCTGTTAACTTTTACAAAAATCTTCTCCTCTGAAACTACTTGGCCAAATTTAACCAAACTTGGCCACAATCATCATTGGAGTATCTAGTTTAAAAAATGTGTCCGGTGACCCAGCCAACCAACCAAGATGGCTACCATGGCTAAAAATAGAACATAGGGGTAAAATTTAGATTTTGGCTTATATCTCTGAAACCAAAGCATTTAGAGCAAATCTGACATGGAATATAATTGTTTATCAGGTCAAGATCTATCTGCCCTGAAATTATCAGATGAATCGGACAACCCGTTGTTGGGTTGCTTCCCCTGAATTGGTAATTTTAAGGAAATTGTTTTGCTGTTTTTGGTTATTATCTTGAATATTATTATAGATAGAGATAAACTGTAAACAGCAATAATGTTCAGCAAAGTACATTCTACAAATAAGTCAACTTGACCAAAATGGTCAGTTGACCCCTTAAGGAGTTATTGCCCTTTATAGTCAAATTTTTACAATTTTCATAAATTTTGTAAATTTTTGTAAATTTTTACAAAATATTTTCCACTGTAACTACTGGGCCAAGTTTATTATAGATAAAGATAATAGTAAGGAGAAAGAATGTTCAGTAAAGTAAGATCTACAAACACATCACCATCACCAAAACACAATTTTGTCATGAATCCATCTGTGTCCTTTGTTTAATATGCACATAGACCAAGGTAAACGACACAGGCTCTTTAGAGGGGTAAATTCAGTAAATAAATATACGTCATCAGGGAACGCCCATTTGGGGGAGAGCTTTCTGTATAAAACTGAAGTCATGTGCTCTTCTGATTGGTAGATAATGTTTTTAATAAATATTTTTTGATAGATGGATAAAAACTAGAGTTGAAAAAAAAAAAAAAATAAATGCTGAATGTACTAAATTTTTTTACTACAGGGTTGAAAAGTAATGGGGGTCAGTGAAGGAATTAAGTGCGAATCTACAGTGTTTGTAAACAAGGCCATGTGAATGCCCCAAAATGCTGCATGACCCTATGTTTTTATTGTTGCAAATGATAGAGCTACATTTGTACTTTCATGAATGATATATGAAATTTTCTAATTTCTAAAGGTAAATCAGGTATAAATTTAATTCAAGACATAGATTAGCATTACAGTCAATGGGAGATTTTTTACTGAATTTACCCCTATAGGAAAATATGCATTCTGTCACTGTACTTGTCCAAGGCCACACAATAATCACAAAACTTATTTCCTGTGTATATTAATGTAATGGAAGCATTTTGGAACCATTTGAAGTTGTTTTTTACACAAATTTCTATATTTAACTCGGCTATCCAAGATGCACTGAGTGTACTGTGAGAGGAAGCATGGGGTATATGGTAAAAATCAGTTTTTGTGTCCAGATTGAAAGAAACAATAGAAATTACACTTGAGAGTTATGATATCAATGAAAGGCATAAATATTCCCCCATTTTACAACACATTTTGCACATATTTCTCCTCATCATATGTAAAATCATATGGAAAATCAGAATTACCTCCCTTTGACAGTGTATTTTTTTTAGCTGTGTTTCACCATGTTAAGTTGTAGAACAAGTTGTAAATAAGCACTTTTCAAGTATTTTAACACTTGAATAATCTGACCCCATGAAGATATTCATTTATTTTTACATAACGCATTGCGTTTCTTTATTTAAAAAAAATTGTAGATAACTTTTTATGATTACATGCCCTTCATCTATGAAACTAGTGTTGAAATGTTTGTAATTGGATTACTATGTTAAATAATTGCTTTTAAATATTCTAAATTGTTACTTTAATCTTCCAAATGCAAAGTTTGGTCATACCCAGTCTTATTTTTTCATATTTGGCACTTTTTTCTACTTCAGTTTTGTCTGTCTAGTTTTGGCGAAGAAACCATCCTGATGTTGGGGTAACAGGAATTTCTGCAGAGTGATTGTCAATGACATTTTGTGAACTTTACAAGTAATTAAAACACAAATTTAGTAAAATAAAACATAATTGTTGTTTTTTTTTGTATGAAACTGCTTAAAAAAGCCTTTGAAAAGTGTTTTTGTGGTCTTTTCAGGGTATTTAATCAAAAACTTCCTTATAAGGCAAAATTTAACTAAGAGTACATCAAGACTTTAGTTTCTAGATGTACTTGCAATACTGGTCAAAGCAAACACAGAAAACAATTCATATTTATTAAGCATAGTATTTTACACTATTCTTTTACAAACAGTCAATATGCAACTTTATATACCAAATATACATTGGCCGCAGTATGGGCTGTAGTATAAATTTTCCTCTATCTTTACAAGTTCAGCATTTATGAATGTTGTATTGAAACTGGAACTTGAAAATTGGATACATTACATGATTATTACAAAAAAAGAGGGAAAAGCTACTAAAAAGTCCCTTATAGGGGTAAATTCAGTAAATAAATATACGTCATCAGGGAACGCCCATTTGGGGGAGAGCTTTCTGTATAAAACTGAAGTCATGTGCTCTTCTGATTGGTAGATAATGTTTTTAATAAATATTTTTTGATAGATGGATAAAAACTAGAGTTGAAAAAAAATAAAAAATAAATGCTGAATGTACTAAATTTTTTTACTACAGGGTTGAAAAGTAATGGGGGTCAGTGAAGGAATTAAGTGCGAATCTACAGTGTTTGTAAACAAGGCCATGTGAATGCCCAAAAATTCCGCATGACCCTATGTTTTTATTGTTGCAAATGATAGGGCTACATTTGTACTTTCATGAATGATATATGAAATTTTCTAATTTCTAAAGGTAAATCAGGTATAAATTTAATTCAAGACATAGATTAGCATTACAGTCAATGGGAAATTTTTTACTGAATTTACCCCTAGAGCCTCTAGTTAATTTTGGTATTTCATTTACTGTTTTTTTTCTGCAAGCAGGTGTATCTGCTCAATTATTAGATCTTATCACTTAAATCTAGTTTGAATCTGGACGGCAAATGCCAGTAACACTTACTTACTTACTTATATACAATTTTGAAATCTAAAATGTAAAAGTGCAACAACACCATCTACACACTTTAGATGTAGCATCGTACATATCCCCATTTAGAGGTATATAATATACAAGGTTACTGATACAGTCACCGTAACTATCACCGAGCTTTGTGCGCATGCGCAAGAAACGCCCCTCGAATTTCCTACTTTCATTTTTGAAAAAATCTTCTATTTGGAGATAGATTTGTTAACATCTATTACCTGTATCGATACTCACGACGACATAAGATTACTCCTGGATAATTTAGTATTTACTACTGAACAGTCGTATAAGGCCACTTCACGGTTAGTTCGGAAACATTGAATAGGGGCAGATTTTTGTTGAAAGAAGTTGAAATAGTATGAAAGTATGGGAAATCCTATACATGTTTTCACTCAATACACCTTATCGCTATTTGGGAATCTGTCCCTCATGACCCGAGAATCTGTCCCTCATGACCCGACAATCTGTCCCCCTTGAACTTTTGACGTCATACAACAATCACTTTTCCATTCTGGCATCAGATATTTACTATTATTACGTCAAAATTTTACTGGAACTTTTGTGATGTCCAGTAATGCCTTATGGCGGACTAATAGTGATAAGGTGTATTAAGATCTATGACCATACTATATATCTATCACTACACTCTACACATATATCACCACACTCTATACATATATAACCACACTCTGCATATCTTTCTACACACTATAATACGTATATATCTATCACCACACTATATATCTATCAGTTAACTGTTATGAGTTATATGGTTCGCTACTGACTCCTACTTTTCTGCAGCTTTTTATAGAAAAATAAACAATGAAATACAACAACATCAATAGATGACGTCACCATTAACAGTAGACGTGACATCATGAACCCACTATTGATTTTATACTTACCCCCTATGGATACTTAGGTGGTCAACAAGTGATGGGGTTAAACCAATCACAACATAAAAATTTACTCTGGGTGCAATAAATACTTATCACCCCTATCTATATATCTAACACCAAACTCTCTATTTATATATATCACCACACTCTATATATCTATCTACATATATAAATCTTTCACCACACTCTATATACATATATCTTTCACCACAATCTATATCTGATATTTCAGTACACTATACATTTATCACCACTATCTATACATCTATCACCATACTTTATACATACATAACCACACTCTATATATCTATCACCACATGCTATATATCTATCACCACACACTATATTTCTATCACCCAACTCAATATATCTATCACCACACTCTAGATATCTATTACCACACTCTATTTATCTACCTACACACTCTCTATATCTACCTACACACTCTATATTTCTTATCACCACACTCTTTATATCTATCACCACACTCTATATATCTATCACCACACTCTATATATCTATCACCACACTGTATATATCTATCACCACACTGTATATATCTATCATCACACTCTATCTATCACCACACTCTATATATTTATCACCACACACTATTTATATATCACCCAATTAATATATCTATCAGCACACTCTATATATCTATCTTCACGCTCTATATATCTATCACTTCACTCTATATATCTATCACCACACTCTATATATCTATCACCACACTCTATACATTTATCACCACACACTATATATATATATATATATCATCCCACTCAATATATCTATCACCACACACTATATATCTATCATCACACTCTATATATCTATCACCATACTCTTTATATCTATCACCACACTCTATATATCTATCACCACACTCTATATATCTATCACCACAATCTATATATATATCACCATACTCTATATATCTATCACCATACTCTATATATCTATCACCTCACTTTATATATCTATCATTACACTCTATATATCTATTACCACACTCTATATATCTACCTACACACTCTATATATCTATCTACACTCTCTATATTTCTTATCACCACACTCTATATATATATCACCACACTCTATATATCTATCAACACACTCTACATATCTATCACCACACTCTAACACTCTATATATCTATCACCACACTCTCTATATCTATCACCACACACTATATATCTATCATCACACTCTATATATCTATCACCATACTCTATATATCTATCACTATACTTTTTATATCTATCACCACCCTCTATATATCTATTACCACACTCTATATATATATAACCGCATTCTATATATATTTATCACCACACTCTATATATCTATCATCTCACTCTATATATTTATCACCACACACTATTTATATATCACCCACTTAATATATCTATCACCACACTATATATCTATCTTCACGCTTTATATATCTATCACCTCACTCTATATATCTATCACCACACTCTATATATCTATCACCGCATTCTATATATCTATCACCACACTCTATATATCTATCACCACACTCTATATTATCACCACACTCTATATATTTATCACCACACACTATTTATATATCACCCAATTAATATATCTATCACCACACTCTATATATCTATCTTCACTCTCTATATATCTATCACTTCACTCTATACATTTATCACCACACACTATATATATATATATCACCCCACTCAATATATCTATCACCACACACTATATATCTATCATCACACTCTATATATCTATCACCATACTCTTTATATCTATCACCACACTCTATATATCTATCACCACACTCTATATATCTATCACCACACTCTATATATCTATCACCATACTCTATATATCTATCACCACACTCTATATATCTATCACCACACTCTATATATCTATCACCACACTCTATATATCTATCTACACGCTCTATATTTCTTATCACCACACACTATATATCTATCACCACACTCTAACACTCTATATATCTATCACCACACTGTATATATATATCACCATACTCTATATATCTATCACCACACTCTATATATCTATCACCACACTCTATATATCTACCTACACACTCTATATATCTATCTACACGCTTTATATTTCTTATCACAACACACTATATATCTAACACCACACTCTTTAGTTCTATCACCACACTCTTTATATCTATCACCACACTCTGTATATATATATATATCACCACATTCAATATATTTATCACCACACACTATATATCTATCATCACACTCTATATATCTATCAGCATACTCTATATATCTATCACCTCACTCTATATATCTATCACCACACACTATATATCTATCACCACACTCTATATATATTTATCACCACACACTATATATCTATCACCACACTCTATATATTTATCACCACACACTATATATCTATCATCACACTCTATATATCTATCACCACACTCTATATATCTATCACCACACTCTATATATCTATCACCTTACTCT
Source organism: Mytilus californianus (assembly GCF_021869535.1). Taxonomy (NCBI): domain Eukaryota; kingdom Metazoa; phylum Mollusca; class Bivalvia; order Mytilida; family Mytilidae; genus Mytilus; species Mytilus californianus. The sequence goes on along the minus strand of NW_026262679.1, from coordinate 47,411,686 downwards.
ATATATCTATCACCATACTCTATACATCTATCACCTCACTTTATATATCTATCATTACACTCTATATATCTATCTACACACTCTATATATCTATCTCCATACTCTATATATCCATCATCATATTCTATATATATATATCACCACACTCTATATATCTACCTACACACTCTATATATCTATCTACACGCTCTATATTTCTTATCACCACACTCTATATTTCTATCACCACACACTATATATCTATCACCACACTCTATATATCTATCACCACACTCTATATATCTATCACCACACTCTATATATCTATCATCACACTCTATATATCTATCACCATACTCTATATATCTATCACAATACTCTATATATCTATCACCACACTCTATATATCTATCACCACACTCTATATATCTATAACCACACTCTATATATCTATCACCACATTGTATATATTTATCACCACACACTATATATCTATCATCACACTCTATATATCTATCACCATACTCTATATATCTATCACCATACTCTTTATATCTATCACCACCCTCTATATATCTATCACCACACTCTATATATATATCATCGCATTCTATATATCTATCACCACACTCTATATATATCTATCACCACACTCTATATATCTATCACCACACTCTATATATTTATCACCACACACTATTTATATATCACCCAATTAATATATCTATCAGCACACTCTATATATCTATCTTCACGCTCTATATATCTATCACTTCACTCTATATATCTATCACCACACTCTATATATCTATCACCACACTCTATACATTTATCACCACACACTATATATATATATATATATCATCCCACTCAATATATCTATCACCACACACTATATATCTATCATCACACTCTATATATCTATCACCATACTCTTTATATCTATCACCACACTCTATATATCTATCACCACACTCTATATATCTATCACCATAATCTATATATATATCACCATACTCTATATATCTATCACCATACTCTATATATCTATCACCTCACTTTATATATCTATCATTACACTCTATATATCTATCTCCATACTCTTATATATCCATCATCATATTCGATATATATATATATTACCACACTCTATATATCTACCTACACACTCTATATATCTATCTACACTCTCTATATTTCTTATCACCACACTCTATATATATATCACCACACTCTATATATCTATCAACACACTCTATATATCTATCACCACACTCTAACACTCTATATATCTATCACCACACTCTCTATATCTATCACCACACACTATATATCTATCATCACACTCTATATATCTATCACCATACTCTATATATCTATCACTATACTTTTTATATCTATCACCACCCTCTATATATCTATTACCACACTCTATATATATATAACCGCATTCTATATATCTATCACCACACTCTATATATCTATCATCTCACTCTATATATTTATCACCACACACTATTTATATATCACCCACTTAATATATCTATCACCACACTCTATATATCTATCTTCACGCTTTATATATCTATCACCTCACTCTATATATCTATCACCACACTCTATATGTATATCACCGCATTCTATATATCTATCACCACACTCTATATATCTATCACCACACTCTATATTATCACCACACTCTATATATTTATCACCACACACTATTTATATATCACCCAATTAATATATCTATCACCACACTCTATATATCTATCTTCACTCTCTATATATCTATCACTTCACTCTATATATCTATCATCACACTCTATATATCTATCACCACACTCTATACATTTATAACCACACACTATATATATATATATATATATCACCCCACTCAATATATCTTTCGCCACACACTATATATCTATCATCACACTCTATATATCTATCACCGTACACTTTATATCTATCACCACACTCTATATATCTATCACCACACTCTATATATCTATCACCACACTCTATATATCTATCACCATACTCTAAATATCTATCATCATACTCTATATATCTATCACCACACTCTAACACTATATATCTATCAACACACTCTATATATCTATCACCACACTCTATATATGTATCATCACACTCTATATATCTATCACCATACTCTATATATCTATCACAATACTCTATATATCTATCACCACACTCTAACACTCTATATATCTATCACCACACTCTATATATCTATCACCACACTCTATATATCTATCATCACACTCTATATATCTATCACCATACTCTATATATCTATCACAATACCCTATATATCTACCTACACACTCTATATATCTATCAAGATAATCTATATATCTATCACCACACTTTATATATCTATCAACTCACTCTATATATCTATCACCACACTCTATATATCTATCACCACACTCTATATATCTATCACCACACTCTATATATCTATCAACTCACTCTATATATCTATCACCACACTCTGTATATCTACAACCACACTTTATATATCTATCACCACACTCAATATATATATCACCACACTCTAAATTCTATAACCACCCTCTATTTATCTACCTACACACTCTATATATCTATCTACACACTCTATATTTCTTATCACTACACTCTATATATCTATCACTACATTCTATTTATTTATCACCACACACTATATATCTATCATCACACTCTATATATCTATCAGCATACTCTATATATCTATCACCTCACTCTATATATCTATCACCACACTCTATACATCTATCACCACACTCTATATATCTATCAACTCACTCTATATATCTATCACCACACTCTGTATATCTACAACCACACTTTATATATCTATCACCACACTCAATATATATATCACCACACTCTAGATTCTATAACCACCCTCTATTTATCTACCTACACACACTATATATCTATCTACACACTCTATATTTCTTATCACTACACTCTATATATCTATCACTACATTCTATATATTTATCACCACACACTATATATCTATCATCACACTCTATATATCTATCAGCATACTCTATATATCTATCACCTCACTCTATATATCTATCACCACACTCTATATATCTATCACCACACTCTATATATTTATCACCATACACTATATATCTATCATCACACTCTATATATCTATCACCATACTCTATATATCTATCACCATACTCTATATATCTATCACCACCTTCTATATATCTATCACCACACTCTATATATAAATCACCGCACACTATATATCTATCATCACACTCTATATATCTATCACCACACTCTATATATATATCACCATACTCTATATATCTATCAACACACTCTATATATCTATCATCACACTCTATATATCTTTCTACACGCTCTATATATCTGTCAACTCACTCTATATATCTATCACCACACTCTATATATCTATCACCACACTCTATATATCTATCACCTCAATCTAAATATCTATCACCACTCTATAAATCTATCAACACTATATATGTATTATATATATGTCTATCAACATTCTGTATATATATAAAACACCACTGTATATAATCATGACCATTCTGTATAAAATCACCACTTTGTACAACACTGTATATATCTACCTCCAAATGTGTTTTTTCTTGTATATATCACCACACTGTTATATATATATATATGACATCATTGATCATTGTCAGGTAACTTCATATATCTATCTCCTCCCTTTATACATCTATCACCTAACTTTATATATGTATGACCTCACTGTTTTATCTATCGCATCACTTTATATACATATCACCACACTACAGAATTATATATCTATCACCTCAATATATTTTATATCTATCACCTCACTATATATATGTATCAACACTATATTTATATCTATCACTTCACTGTATATCTATAACCACTGTTTTTATATCTATCACCTCACTATATATCTATTATGCTACTATTTTTATATCTATCACCTCACTATATACCTATAACCACTGTTTTGATATAAAATAGTGGTTAAAGGTGAATAGTGAGGTGATATGAATAAAAACAGTGGTTATAGATATATGGTGAAGTGATAGATATAAATATAGTGTTGATACATATATATAGTGAGGTGAAAGATATAAAAATAATGGCTACAGATATATAGTGAGGTGATAGATACAAAACTAAGGAATATAGATATATAGTGAGGTGATCGGTATAAAAATAGTGGTTATAGATGCATTGAGAGGTATTTAGTGAACTAAAGACATTCAGAACTTCAGAGAGAAGGATATCAACAGACTTTAATATATAATTTTAATTACTAAACATATTTAGAATTACATGAAAGGCATGAATACCAAAATTGACCACAGCACAATAATAAAATGACGAGATGTAAAAGTACCAAAAAGTAGACCAAATAGTCAAGTTAATAATTTACAAAGAGAGGTAAATAAATGCTATAACACGTCATTAAGATGATAAACAAAATTAATGTCAGTGCCTAGAATGTATATTTCAAGAACATCATGTACTATTAGTGAAGGTAATACAGAATATTTAACAACTAGGTCTTTGTATTTTCTGATGAACTATTTTAGTAAAAAACAAGACATCATTTTACATAAGCCTGGTTCATCAAATTCTGCTCAGACACTGGTGATAATTTTTAACATTCTCATTACATCTTTTGTCTTGTACTAAAGATTAGCATGTATATCCATAATTTACAAAATTAAAAATTATATAATTGATTGCAATGTGGTGGCATGTCAATTAATTTGTTGACCTTTTAATGTTATTTTATTGTCTTTCATTCTTTTTTAGATTCATATTCTTCACTGGATAAATTCTGATGGAAGGAAGTAAGAAAAAGGTACATATTTTATTATTTACTAAATACCTCACTTTTGTTTTTACCTATCAACTGTCCTAATTTATAGGGGATTTGCATCAATAGAGGCGTAGACCTGATTCTTTATAATCTTTATAATATAATTTAAACACCTGATAAATTACATTCAACTGTGTTTAAATGACATTTAAGAACCCATATATATATATAGAAGATTAAAAACACTTCTGACAATTTAAGAGGAGCATTCATTCTTTCGTGATTTAAACCCACATAAGAAATTATGAAACAGTTTGCATGCACAAAAATTTTAGAAATGGAAAAAGGTGCATACCAATTTAAAGCCTCAAGTAATGAACAAGTACATTTTTCAGTGCCGTACCATCATTGACAGACACATACAGTTATAATCTTCATTGCTTTCTCATGTACCTTATTGATTATAAATTTTCTTTTTGTATGTAGAAAAGAAGAGCTACTTTATCAGATTACAAAAGAGACTATGCTGTGGAAGGCCAAGTAAAGTTGGACATGACAATAGTCCCTAGGAAGAAAAGCAAACAACCTGATCTAATCAAGGATACAAAGACTACTGCTAGCAATGATAAACCATGTTGTAGTACATCCAGAGGTCAAACAATTGAAATGCCTGCGGAAATTTCTGATTGTAGTGTGGTTGAAGTAAGTAATACCCATTTGTCAAAGAATTTTTAATCAGAGGAGTAAAGATTTCAATTAATTTAGTATATTTAGACAAAAATAAGCCTACATACTTACTAAGTTCCATCAATTGTTTGTTTTTAAACTGTAAAAATATTTGCCATTGTATAATTCTATTGGGGTCACATCATCAGCTTAAAAACTCATAGAAATAAATTTTGTATTTTCGAACAATGTATATATATTGCATATGTACCCACAATATACATATATTGTCAATTTACCAGTCCTGTTGAACATGTACATTGAACTTAATGTTTCTAGGTACCAAACATTGTCTGCTAATCATATTTGGAATTATTAAGGCACTTACTCATTTAAGGGCTGGTGAGAGTGTTTTTACTGTTATTACTGTACATGGACAATATTTATTATTTCATCATATTTATATGCATGTTTTTATGTATGCCAATAGATTTGATGTAGCATTTCTGGATAAATGTCGACAGACGAAATTATAAGTCTTTCATTTGAATTCCAATGTAGCAAAATTTCACCTAATAATTCCTTACATGAAACTATACGGTAGTTATTGAATAATTGAAAGTTTCTGCAATTTGGTGAATATTTCTTCATACAGGCTTATCCTTTACTCTCCTGCAGTTAAGAGGAAAATCTAATTTTCTTTCTAATTTATTGGGTGAGATTTTCTCAATGTCTGTTCTCAATTTTGTATTATTTTAGAAATGTTTGAAATGGATTAAAAATTTTATTTTCTATATTACTTCTTAGAAGAGTTCCTGTTCAACAGTAACATTTGATTTACCAAAGATAAATGAATGTGAGAAATATAGAAGACTGTTAATTGATAATGATGCATTTCTGGTTTGGGATGAACAGATGACCACATTCATTATACTAGATTATGATTCAGAATTGAATGCACTGAAGGTATTTATTTAAATGCAAATATAATGTATCATAAGATCATAGTAGTCAGGAGCTTGTTATTGAATGGTTATCATTTGTAGCGGTGTAGCTCCTGTATATCATATTTGTTCTTTGTTCATTGTTTGGTAGATATATAAGATAATTTTCATGTGTGCAATGTTTTTGGGTTGTTATAATACAGTCTTTTATAATTACTATGTTCTAGCTAGGGCTTTTGACTCATTGTTAAAGGGTGTATGGTGACCTGAAGTTGTTAACTTGTATGTTATTTATTCTGTGGTGTAGAGTTGACTCATTGGCAAACATTCTTATTATAAAAAAATCTCATTTCTGAAGATTATGAAAGACCCTCATATTCCTTTCTGTTTATTTTCTTTCAAAACAATGCATCTATAATACTTTTCCACAATTATATAAATTAAATGTGATTTCTTGTAGAATGTACCACAGCTTGTTTCAAGAAGTTCAAGACAGCTGTTCACATGTATGTGTGATGAAGAAAGGATGAATTTTGTAGATAATTTTGGTACAAGTGACGTCCAAGGTATATTGCATTTAGTATAAACTTAAAATTACGTACTATTTGCTTGGGAATCTTAATTTATAAATGTTTCCTAATTGAACATTTTATGGAATTGTCTAATAGTTTATAATTTAATGTGAAAGTACTTTTAGTCATGTGTATCAATTTAGAGGAGTGATCAAAAGTTGCATGTTTGTTGGTTCTTTACTTGGTTGATCTCATTTTTATGAATAAAAAAATTGGGTGAAGAATTTGAACCCATCAGAAATAAAGATTTTTGAAAATAATCATATGGTGCTCAATTTCACCCACATGTTTGTCTCCAATTTTCGACAACATTCATGAAATAGTTAATAAAACTCGTTTAGAATTAAGCTGATTCATCTCTGATTACAAATTGACTCATTGAAGGAAATTGCAACATTTATACCATACACATAACCAGAGATCCACTGATCAACAGAATACGGATCATAAAATGTGTTCTTTGTACAATAAACATTGTCATTTAAAGAAAAAAGTTGCATTAAAAATTCCTATAAATGTAGTTTGAATAACAGTCTTATGAAATAAAAAGAAGCCTTTTTTAGCTCACCTGACCTGAAAGGTCAAGTGAGCTTTTCTCATCACTTTGCGTCCGTCGTCCGTCGTCCTGCGTCCGTCGTCCGTCGTCCGTCGTCCGTAAACTTTTACAAAAATCTTCTCCTCTGAAACTACTGGGCCAAATTTGACCAAACTTGGCCACAATCATCATTGGGGTATCTAGTTTAAAAAATGTGTCTGGTGACCCGGCCAACCAACCAAGATGGCCGCCACGGCTAAAAATAGAACATAGGGGTAAAATGTAGAATTTGGCTTATATCTCTGAAACCAAAGCATTTAGAGCAAATCTGACATGGGGTAAAATTGTTTATTAGGTCAAGATATATCTGCCCTGAAATTTTCAGATGAATCTGACAACCCGTTGTTGGGTTGCTGCCCCTGAATTGGTAATTTTAAGGAAATTTTGCCGTTTTTGGTTATTATCTTGAATATTATTATAGATAGAGATAAACTGTAAACAGCAATAATGTTCAGCAAAGTAAGATCTACAAATAAGTCAACTTGACCAAAATGGTCAGTTGACCCCTTAAGGAGTTATTGCCCTTTATAGTCAGTTTTTAACCATTTTTCGTAAATTTTTGTAATCCTTTACAAAAATCTTCTCCTCTGAAACTACTAAGACAAATTTAACCAAACTTGTCCCCAATCGTCATTAGGGTATCTAGTTTAAAAAATGTGTCCGATGACCCCGCCCGCGAACCAAGATGGCCGACATGGCTAAAAAATAATACATAGGGTAAAATGCAGTTGTTGGCTCATATCTCTGAAACCAAAGCATTTAGAGCAAATCTGATGAGGATAAAATTGTTCATTAGGTCAAGATCTATTTGCTCTGAAATTTTCAGACCAATCAGGCAACACGTTGTTGGGTTGCTGCCCCTGAATTGGTAATTTTAAGAAAATTTTGCCGTTTTTGGTTATTATCTTGAATATTATTATAGATAGAGATAAACTGTAAACAGCAATAATGTACAGCAAAGTTAGATCTACAAATAAGTCAACATGACCAAAATTGTCAATTGACCCCTTAAGGAGTTATTGCCCTTTATAGTCAATTTTTTACAATTTTCATAAATTTTGTAAATTTTTGTAAATTTTTACAATATATTTTCCACTGTAACTACCGGGCCAAGTTCATTATAGATAGAGATAATAGTAAGGAGAAAGAATGTTCAGTAAAGTAAGATCTACAAACACATCACCATCACCAAAACACAATTTTGTCATGAATCCATCTGTGTCCTTTGTTTAATATGCACTTAGACCAAGGTGAGCGACACAGGCTCTTTAGAGCCTCTAGTTTTTTTTTTTTTTTGGTTCCTCGAATTTTTATAAGATCAAATGAACACTTCCTTGTCATATATTTTCACTGGAAATTAGACCATCTTTCAAAGTATTTTTTTCTACATACTCTGGTGCTAAAATTATGCCACTGCATACAGTTCATAGTGCCATTGCTGCTATTCAATGTTTTCTCTAGCTTATATGCTCATATCAATGTACTCAAAGCTACAGGGGATCTTTACATGTCTTGATTTGGACAGCAGTTGTTATGTGTTTTTGGACACTTCAATCCGTGGATAAAGCCTATCACAAAAACAAAGAAAAGTTGGTACTTCTACATATTAACTTTTTTATCTTTGACATATCAGCAAAAAGAAAAGTCATCTCGATATGTAGCTCCTTCAGAGATTTAGTCTTTTAAAATATATTACAGTATCACCTTGACAGAATCAAAAAATGAGACATGATTTTCTGTATTTGTTGGAGATTCTGTTAGTTTATGGGAAACCATTACTGGTTAGTGAATGATATTTGGCATGCAGTTGTCTTACCATTAGAGATTATTTGACTCCACCCCCTCATTAATTTTAGTTGACTTTCAAATTTTTTTCTGAGTTCACATGCATTACTTAATGATTAGGTCAAGTTTATATGAATCACTAGTGTTATGCAGTACGTATAATAAGCATTGACACATTCTATTTTCATGCAGATTATTTAGCCAACTTATTAACCTCTCAATCATGGTCTATTGACTTTGAACATTTTGCATTACTTAGGTATTAAAGTGTTCTTAATTTCAGCAATTTTATTTTAGTATCAAAATAACAAAGATGTGAGGCATATCACTGTGTTAACTGTTTATTAAAAACCAGATACTATACATTAAACTCATAAACATCAATCGAATAATCACCTGTACCAAGCTGTTTCTAACGATTAAGGCATTTAAGGACTTTACAAAATAGGTCAATGTTTACTTCTATGCATACTAAACATTAGGACTCTGATATTCAAACAGCTGTATATGTTATAAAGTTAAACTGTTGTAATCATTTCAGACATAGATCATCTCTTTAAGCCCTGTCTCCATATACAAGTTGTTAAAATGTTTCATGAAGCCTTGCAGTCTCTAGCATTAGGGGAGGATATTGAACAGTCAGATTCAGGTACTCTTGTTCATTTCATTGCAGTTTTATATATTTATTTTTACAAATTATCTATAATGTTTTACTCTTTAGTGATCCACATCTTCACTTATATAATGCATTTAATTTATGAACTGTGTTTTAGAATAACATTTCCTTGAAAATTACCAACAAGAAAAATATAAAGATTATTGTCATATATCATGAATAAACACAACATTTTACTAGTAAAACATTCAATTGTCATACTTAAACTGATTACCGGTATATTATTTTATTTTGAGTCATCCAAAGGTATCAACTTTCCTAACATTGCAACTCTTTTCTTTCCGGATTATAGAGAAAGAAATGAGCATCTATTTCATGGTGTTTAATCATAATGCCACTTTAACTGGAGAAACCGGTTTTGACACTATATAAAAATTTCTCTTTCAATGTGGTAGAAAAAGTATTTGCTGCTATATCAATAAATTGAAAGACACACAAAACATTTATATCAAACATAAATGAATAAAATCGAGAATGGAAACGTATTATGGTATACTGTTGACTGTCCGTCTGTCCTTCCGTCAACAACATGTCAGACATTAACTCAAATACGCTTTACCAAATTTGTATAAAACTTTGTTGAATTGTATATATCTATTGACAAAAGCTCCCTTTAGTTTTTCCTAAATTTTAGATTTAACGTTTCAGAGAAATGGGTTTTATTCATTATAAAAAGGGGGTTTCCAGTTTTCAAACAATAACTAAAAAATGCTTTCTCCAATTTGCAAGAAACTTTGGTCAATTGTTCTTATATATTGACATAAGCTCCCTATCAATTTTTATAAATTTTAGATTTTTACATTTTCGAGTTATGTGGTTTTATTCATTAAAAAAAGGTTGATTTTCCAGTTTTCGGACAATAACTCAAAAATGCTTTCAGCAGTTCTCATGAAACCTTGGTGAATTATTTATTTCTATTGATGTAAGCTCCTTTTTTATTTTTAAAAATTTAAGATTTTTCGTTTCCCACTTATGGGGTTTTATTCATCAACAAAAGGGGGATTTTCCAGTTTTCAGAAAATAACTAAAAAATGGTTTCAGCAGTTCTCATGAAACTTTGGCGAATTGTTTATATCTATTGATGTAAGCTGCCTTTTATGAATTTTAGATTTTATGTTTCCGAGTTATGGGTTTTATTCATTCAAAAAAGGGTGATTTTCCAGTTTTTTGACAATACCTTTAAAGTGCTTTGAGCAGTTTTTATTAAATTTCGTGGCTGGTTTATATCTATTAAGATAACCTCCCTTTATTTGTTTATAGTCTGACAACAGATTTACTAAGTATTGCCCAACAACACAGTGTATTGCACAACAGCAAGAAATCTTTAATTGAATATAAATTCAATTCATATAACCAATTTCAAGTTCTTTGACTACGTTTATTCAGAAACCTATAATATGTCCAATATTTAATTACAATCCAAATTCAGACCTGTATCAAGCTTGAATATTGTGTCCATTTTTGCCCCAACTGTTCAGGGTTGGACCTCTGCGGATGTATCCAACTGCGCTCAGTGAAGCAGTTTATTCCATATGAATTGCATTTTGAATAAATAAGCATTTGGATGGAGATTGTCTCATTGGCAGTCATACCACATCATCCAATATCTATATTCACCTGTGTAAAAAGTATATTCACCGCGCAAAACGTTGTATGATTTTGGTAAAAAAAAAATTGATGTACAATCGGTTTTGTTAATAATATCCATTACATACATTTCTCTCAGAATATGGAATAAAACAATTACTGTCTTTTGTTTAGGTAAATAGGTGGTTTTACTGACTTTTGAAAATCTGATAATCACTTCGGCCATATGCCTCAGTGAATATTAGTCTTTCAGAAGTCAATAAAACCACATATTTAACTCATCAATAGACAGTAATTGTATAAAATTGAACTGGCTTCAGGTAACTTACAGTATAATAGTTGAAATTTTGCAACATCAACACTCTCAGTGTGAATTTCACTGCTTTTTAAATGGGCAAATACATACTTATTTATATTCCAATGTTCAATCTTTGTAATACTTTATGATAAATTCCTGGAATATCTTTAAATGGTTAGTTATTGTTGTTCCAATAAAATCTGATCCTATCTTGAAATTTGAGTACCACCTTTTCTTAAATACAATTCTGGAAACTGATAAGTCCTAGAAATTTTTTACATGACTAGTTTGAATGTAATTATATAATGCTTTGTTAATGTCACTTACACAAGCAGATTTCATACCTAGCAATAGCTCTCTTAATTGTGTCGTCATGACCTCACTTTCATTAAACTGCAACACTTATTAAACCAATCAATGGATTTCCGTAAAATTTACAGTTTATATTTGTTTATGTATAATTGTATCTATAATTTTGTTTCAGTTTTTGATCATGATTATAACATGACAAAATTGAAAGATGATGTCGAGGAAGATAGTATTAGGCAGTTATTTGAAGTAATTTTAAATAAGCGTTTATTTGTTATGTCTATATATGTACATAAGCTCCTTGGTTAATATTTTTACATGTGATTATTTGTAATTCTTATTACAAATACAGTTTCATGTTTACGGAGTGTTTTTTCGTTTTTATTTTGTATCATACAAGTGTCATATGTAAAACTTCTTATCAAATAATTTGGGTTCCATATAGATTTACATCTTGTAAACAGAAAGGAGTTTGAATAAACAGATTGTAAATGTGGAAAAACTATGGAAAAGTTGGCACCTCTGTTATGGCACTTCTCCCATATCTTTGAAACTTCTTAGATAGATTATCCACACATTAAAGTTTTAAAATCATGCAGATGTATTTGTTGCCTTGAACTATTGTAAGGTGTACTGGTCTGTATAACAGGGGTTATCTTACCTTTAATGTATTGTCATCGATCATTGAGAATATTAAGTTACATGGTTTCCGGATTAAAATCACTAGAATTCTCTTGATATTTGGTCAAAATGTAGTTTTCTATTTAACATTTATCATTTGATGTACTTTACCATCTACCGGTGGATTTACCATTATCCACAATTTTCTACATAAGGTAATGTCGGTATCAAGTACAGGAATATGACAGTTGTTTTCCATTCTTTAGATGTGTTTCAGCTGCTGATTTGCCATTTTATAAATGAAGTTAGAATTTTCCTTGGAGTTCAACATTTTGTTACTTTACTTTTTACATCAATTTTTTTTCAACATATAGTCAATAGTAATGAGTCACATGGCTTTTTTCTGGCTTTAAGCTGTGCAAAACTGTTAAAATTTTCATAGATAATGTGTGAAAACCCTATTTTGTGTGATAGAAAGAAAAAAAAAACATTGAATTTTATGTTAAAATAGGAGTGCTTGGGTGTTTACTTAAATTATCAGAAATATCATTTACAGTATACCTTTCAGAAATGAAGGCTACACCTGACAAATTCTGTAATTAATTAATTATAGACTATATAAAAAAATAAAATACAATAAGCAGGCTACAATTATTTTACAATATGTGAAAATATAAATCCATATACTAACTATAACACATTTTTAATTACATGGTAGTACATATGTATTAATTTCTGTTGTAGGATGGACAAATACAAGAAATTCCATTTTTGGACAATCATTTTGTTGTATATACAAACTGTTCATTTTCGGTAGTGAAAGTTATTTTTGGAAAATTGAAATGTTTGTTTTGTACTGGAAAGAATGACTGCAAGCACTTGAAATTTGTTGATAAACTCCTTAACAAATATGAACATTGCGATTTGCCGGAAATTTTGGACAAAATATATGAAAAACTAGAGAGATATAATAAAAGAAGTCAATATGAACTACGATGTAGTTCATACAGCAGAATACCGTTTCAATTAATTGGTGATATGAAACAGCAAATTTTCAAAGATGTGATTAACATTTTTGTAAAGGACAATGAAGGTATGAAAGCCATCCCAAGTGAAAAAGACTGCCCTTATTGTGGACACAGTCTTCCACCTGAGTGTTTAGATGAGAAAACAGTTTCTATCCTAGTTACAAAGTACAGATGCCTTGAGGTTTTATGTAAGATATTCAGTACATTTTCTTGTATTAAGAACATTAAAACAATACACCAGATCTTAACCATATACTAGTGGTACCTGCCACATGTGGGATTCCAGCTCACAACCTCAGTATTTACAGCCTAGTGATATAGCAGTTTGACTTCTTTGACCACTAGACAAGAATCCTGTCTTTTCATGTGTTGCAAAATAAACAATGACCTTGAAACCAAGACAAGAATAAAAACCAACTAAAACAACCAAAAAGGCCAGTCCTGCAGCATAGTGGTATGAGATATACAAGTCTCAAGTGACCATTCCCTTATATTTATATTAACAGTTCAACATTTTATTTTAATTAGTTTTGGAATATTTCTAAAATATGTGCTACCATGATTGCCAAAGAGACAACTCTCCAAAAACCCAAAATACAAAAACATTTCAACTAGAGGTCACTGTACTGCCTTCAACAATTAGTAAATCCCATACTGCATGGTCAGCTATAAAAAGGCCCTAACATGACAGATGTAAATGATTTCAAACCAGAAAATTTAACAGACAAATTGATGTTGAAAGCCCAACCTTCCCCCAACCTGGGACAGTGGCGTTACAGTGCAACATGAGAACAAAGTTCAATAAACTATCAAAATCATGTGAAAAAAGGCCAACTCTTCACATGGATACAAATAGAAATACATATAATAAGAACACAAAGTTGACGTGAATGGATACTTTTACAGCCAATAAAAAGACAGTGAGTACAGATCTGAGAGTACTCAGAGTTACTGACACCTAGTTCAAATTGAATAACAACTAATAAAATAAATCATGCATCTGAGACAGAAGTTTCATTCACTACACATCCAACATCCAATGGATTTAGTGTAAAGATGTCATAAACAGTCAAAGGAAAAAAACTTGACCTTGTGCAATGTCAAGATACAGGTATCGACAGATTGTAGAGGGTGGCATGAATGTGCATATGTATATAACAATTGTGTTTAGTTTGCTTTTAAATAACTGAGAACAAAATCAATATTAATACCAATAAATACAATATTGAAAGATCTAAATGTGTTCAATTTCTAACCTTTCACAATAAGTTTATTTCAAGGATTAATAAGTTTACCTTGATTGATAAATTTCAAGTCTCGGTAAACAACATCTTGTTAAAAATTAGGATTTACTATACCATTTGAAAAAAGTTTTATATGGGTACAACCAAAATTCAAAATCAATTCTTTGTAAGGTTTTAATTAATTTCTGTTAACAAAATCCATGATTTAACATTTATTACCTTTTTTTTCCTGATGTGAAAAATACATTTTCTACAGTAGTAAGTAGTTATTAATACTAGTATTTGTGTTACAATGTTTCTTAGTTTGTATTTTACATATTTTAGGTTATAAGAAGCTTTGTTCCAACACCTTATGTAAAGCTGAAATACCATATGATGGTAGGGACAACTGCATCCTGAATATGGGCAGCTATTTGGTCCATTATGAAGTCTTGAGGGACTTCATGTTTCAGTTTCTGTATTCAAGGTATGATAGTTCTATATTTGACACTGGTAAGTTATGGTTTCCTACCTTATCACCTTAATTTTTGAAATATTATACAAAATTGCTTCGCTGCATTCTGTTTGTCCATGTAAATTGATATATCATTCTTTTGATGACTTGGAGTTAAAATGACAAGGTACATCATGTTTATGATTCTTGAAAAAAATTATGCTTTCAGTGTATTCAACTAGGTAGCTCAGGGGTCAGAGCATCTCTTTATGAGAAGGTCTTAGGTTCAAATCCTAACTTAGTTACACTGAAACAGTAAATACTATAAATGGAATCTTAACATGTTTTACATGTATTAATCATTTAATATTTTGCCCTCTTCAGTCTATCTCATGTGAATTATCAATGTACATATACAGATATAGCCAATATATTATATATGATTTACACCATTTTTTACAACAAAAACATTAAATTGTGATTTTTTGTGGAATTTTTCAGGATACCAATTTAATATGCAGTGAACATGATAATAAATTGTTGTATGTGTGCTTTTTTTTTATGAAACAATTACTTTTTCTTTGTTTTACAAGCAATTTGAGAAAACTTGGTATATGTAACTCAGGCTCAAATAATTTGACATTGGATGTTTACAGGGAGATTTTTATACCAGTCACTTGATCTAGGTTTTGAAAAGTCCCAGTCATTACAACAAGGGCTATCCATTTCACTTAAGAGTTCATTTGTGTTATCTTCTGTCTTCTGATTCCCATATTGCATCATCATCAGTTTGACTTTGACTTTCATTTGCTGAATTTCCCCCGAATTGAAGTAAAAAATGTCTGTTTGATTGGTCTTCAAAAGCAATATATGTGCATTTAATTAATCAATTTTTATTATAAGTTTTACTGTGAATTTTATGTTCACTATAAATGTTTTTAATAATTTAAACTGCCACCCCCCGCATTGTTGACATTTGTATCGATAGATTGATCTCAATACAGGTCAGATCAATAGTTCAAATTAGGTCAAATAGTTCAGTTCTGAAAAAAAGTAGTCCTGGCAGAACTTATCAAGACTGTCGTCAACACCATTTTATCAACATCTCGTTTCAGAATGTAAAGTAATTGTAGGAAAAAAGAAATGGTTCATTGTAAAATATGTACTGCAAGTGTAATTTATTTTATTTAAAGAATTTATTTGGTGACTTATCACCATTACAGTACAAGGCAATATGTTGGGAGAATTTGTTGATAAGTCCTGCTCACTTGATAATGTCTCCTCACTTGCACGCGCTAACTGGATACGAGTTTTACAGATATGTTGAGGAAGCTGATATAGCGGTAGGGAAGGATGATAATGCCTACTCTCTTCTCAAAGCTGTGAGACATGAGAATAACGGAGCGATGGAGCAGGATGATATAGGCGAAGGGAAGGACGATTATGCCTGCTCTTGTCTCAAAGCCATGATATGAGAATTATGGAGCGACTGAGCAGGTTAATATAGGTGTATAGTGAAGGACGATAAATAATAAAATATACCAGCATTATTTAACCCAATAAGCTTTGATTTCTGTTGTTTACCTCACAGTGACTTTCAACATGTCACAAAGGCTCGCATATCATTTTCTCTCATTTTCTATTTCAGGGTCACCATGTTTTCGTTTTACAATGTGTTAACTCAACACCATATTGATGCTGGGAATGATGACTTCAAAAAGATTTTCCCATATAGTTATTTTAGACATAGTTGGTATAGTTTTCTTGCAAAACTGGACATTGACTACGATGCTGATTTCATTTGTGATCATCCAGAATGTGGTTCCCAACCACAAACTCTGCTGTTTGATGGAACAAGTTTATCATTTCAAAAACAGTTTCACCATGATCTGTCCTTAATAACAGATTATACCCAAGAAAGACTGAAAGGGAGATAAGTATATGCATGTTTAAAACATAACATTACTGATCATACAAATCTTCAAATAATAGAATAATAATCATTTTATATTTTACATGAAACATAATTGATGTGTGTCTTACTTTTGTGGATCAGGAAGTAAAATACAGGGGTATTTCTGATATAATTATGACAATTTCGATTTTTCTATCTCACATCGTGTGAAGGGCAATGTGAGCTTTTGCCTTCACTTTGTATTCTTCTCCCTTTATCCTGCATAAAGCTTTCATTTACAATATTTTAATTTGACACTGCTCGGTGGATCTTATTCACAGTTTGTCTGCCAGGATTTATGTCACCTATAAAGTTTGTGATTTTTCATTCAGGATGGAAGTTGGTTAAAAATAATCAATCTGTCAGAATTAACTTTAACTATCACAACACATTTTAACTATCATCACACTCAATATAACTATCAACACACTCAATACAACTATAACCATGTTTAATTTGACTATCACCACACCAAACCACACAACACTCAATATATCTATCACCACACTCATAACTCTTACCACACTCAATTTAACTATTACCACACTTAAAATAACTATCATCACACTTAATATAACAATCACCCCCTTAATATAACTATCACAATACTCTCTATATATAAATCACCACACTTAATATAACTATCACCAAACTCAATATAACTATCACCACACTTAATAAAACTATCACCACACTCAATATATCTATCATCACAATCATTATAACTATCACCACACTCAATATAACTATCACCACACTCAATATAACTATCACCACACAGAATATAACCATCACCACACTCAATTAAACTACAACCACACTTAATAATACAATCACCACACTCAATATAACTATCACCACACTCATTATAACTATCACCACACTCAATATAACTATCACCACACTCAATATATCTATCATCACACTCAATATAACTATCACCACACTCATTATAACTATCACCACACTCAAAAATACAATCACCACACCCAATATAACTATCACCACACTTAACAAAACTCTCGCCAAACTCAATATATCTATCATCACACTAAATATAACTATCATCACACTAAATACAACTATCCCCACACTCATAATAACTATCACCACACTCAATAATACTATCACTACACTCAATATAACTACCACCACACAGATTATAACTATCACCACACTCAATTAAACTACCACCAAACTTAATAATACTAGCACTACACTCAATATTACTATCACCAAACTCAATATAACTATCACCACACTTAATAAAACTCAACAAACTCAATATATTTATCACCACACTCAATTAAACTACCATCGAACTTAATAATACTATCATTAAACTCTATATAGCTATTATCAAACTTAATATAACTACCACCACACTCAATATAACTATCAACAAACTCAATATAACTTTCACCACACTAAATAAAACTCTCACCAAACTCAATATAACTATCATCACACTCATTATAACTATCACCACACTCAATATAACTATCACCACACTCAATATAACTATCACCACACAGAATATAACCATCACCACACTCAATTAAACTACAACCACACTTAATAATACAATCACCACACTCAATATAACTATCACCACACTCATTATAACTATCACCACACTCAATATAACTATCACCACACTCAATATATCTATCATCACACTCAATATAACTATCACCACACTCATTATAACTATCACCACACTCAAAATTACAATCACCACACCCAATATAACTATCACCACACTTAACAAAACTCTCGCCAAACTCAATATATCTATCATCACACTAAATATATAACTATCATCACACTAAATATAACTATCACCACACTCATAATAACTATCACCACACTCGATAATACTATCACTACACTCAATATAACTACCACCACACAGATTATAACTATCACCACACTCAATTAAACTACCACCAAACTTAATAATACTAGCACTACACTCAATATTACTATCACCAAACTCAATATAACTATCACCACACTTAATAAAATTCAACAAACTCAATATATTTATCACCACACTCAATTAAACTACCATCGAACTTAATAATACTATCATTAGACTCTATATAGCTATTATCAAACTTAATATAACTACCACCACACTCAATATAACTATCAACAAACTCAATATAACTTTCACCACACTTAATAAAACTCTCACCAAACTCAATATAACTATCATCACACTCATTATAACTATCACCACACTCATTATAACTATCACAACACTGAATATAACTACCACCACATGGAATATAACTATCACCACACTCAATTAAACTACCACCAAAATTAATAATACTATCACCACACACTATATATATATCTATCACCACACTCAATATAACTGTCACCACACTCAATATAACTATCACTACACATAATATAACTAGCATAACACTCAATCAGTTTACCATTAAACTTTTCATTTAAATTGTATATATGCTTCAACAGATATTGTATTAGTTTTTTTCACTTTATACCAGGCACAAAGATAGAGTATTTATTAAAGATAAGACAACAAGAGATATGATGTTATCATTTTGTAAGAAAGATGCCATGTTCCCACACAATGATTTTGTAAGAATGAAAAACAGGGTGAAAACACAGCAAGAATCATTAGATGGATTTTTGGTACATTTAGAAGATATTGGTATGTTGTATATTGTTAGATATTGTGCATATTCACCAATGTAAACCCTTCATATTTTTTGTCATTTTTACATGGTATTGATTTGTATATAGTTAAATTATATTCCCTTCTATGGCTTGATATAAAGCTATGATTTAACATATAAAATTTCCAGCAGTCCATGGCATTCTTGAATAATTTTTTAAAGTCATACAAAACTTCAAAATAAAACATGTTTTAAATACTTGCATGGCAAAACAAGTGAACGTGAACTTTTTTTCAAAAAAATTCCTTTATCTTATCAAAATCTTTATACATGTTCCAATATTGAATTATTGGCTTCCAGGACACTAATTTACCAATACTTCCCCATGTATGTTAATTACAACACATATCTATATAGCTTCCACCACCACATAGCGCATGTGCAAGAGGAAAACCATGATGTGTAAAAAATGTGAACACACATGTTCTTGAGGGTTAATGAAGCTTTAAATTTTAATTATTTCTCTTTTGTTGCAGGTTGCTCTCAGGCTTGTCCAGAAGAATATCGAGATTTTATCAGGATGCTTTCCTGCAACTCCCCAGTGTGTGCTGCCTTCCCGTATCATCAATTAGACAATATAAAATTTATCATTGACAACAAAAATTTCAGGCAAAATCTTCATATCATGAAAAATATCCAAAGTGCTATACCAGTATTGTTTGAATTAATATGTGCAGTACCTGATCTTCCACAATTTATGAGGAACATACTAAGTTCAGTAGTTGATATTACTACTAAAACTTTTATAATTGAAGAACATGAAACGTCATCTAAAGTCACACAAGATTCTCTGGCATATTTTCCAAATTTACCAAAAATCAGATGCAGGGGATTATATGTTATGGACAAAAAAATGGATGAAAAAGTTTGTACAAAGAAAGGAAGCCGTCATCCATCTCTCCTTCCTGGGATTTTTACAGTGTTCTGCCCACATGGTATGATTAATATCAATAATTGTTTCAGATTAAAAAATATAAAAGATAAAAGAGTTGCAATTAACTGTATCTGTCAAATTCGATAGTATTATTATTATTATTACTGGGACTGTTCAATATTTATCAGATGGATGGGTTGATGCAAAATGGGATGTGCAAGCACTTTTTTTGTAAATATTTGTATGGGTGAGAATCTATTTTATAGTAAAACGTTTTGCTATAAATTTTGTTGGCGTGTAGGAAATTTCTATGGCAGGCAAACAATCACAATAAATCACAAATAACAACTTTATTATGATTTTAATGTGTTTTAGAAATAAATTAATCATTTCTCGTAAAAACATGACAATTTAGAATTAATTAAATCATATATAAACATGAAAACACAACATTTTAAAACTTTGATCGGCTAACAATTGTCAAATGAATGGAGTTATCTCCCATAGATTAAAGCTTGTAAAATTATACTTGTTTGATATATTCAATATATAGCTTCTGATAAATGCTTACAAATATGAAATAACTATAGAAATAGATTTGCATACTAACTAATATTTACTTTCAAAATTACAGTATAACTTCAAGAGCACATGTATTTCACAAAAAAAAAATATTTGTTCTACATTAAATAATACCACAGGCTGTCCTCTATTACAGTATTACATGCTTCAATGATAGAAAACTGTATCGAATGGATGATATTTTACATCAATTCTAAAGACAGAAATAGGATAGATGTATATTAAGCAATATCTTGTTCCAAATATTTTTCAAACACAGGTCTTAAATTGTACAAGTATTTCTAGAACCAAGCAGAATATAATACATGTATTAAACGAAAATCCGAAATGTTTTATTAAAAGAGTTTTTTTGTGGTACAATTAAAAGATTATGTAGATAATGCATACCTCCATATTTTGATTTGATCTGAGTAAAAACGTAAAAAGGGATCTGAATATAGTAGAAAACTGATACTAAGGGGAGATAATTCATTGATTAGAAATATAACTGACTGTCATTTTAAGAAAAGATCATCGATGAGTTTCACAAACCAAAACATAAATATCAGTTCTATTCTTCTCAATTGTTGTTCTTGTTCCAGATGTTATTGTGTTGTTGATTGAAAGATAAAAAGATTCCTGTTGAATAGATAACTGCCCGATTTTTTTCCAGGATAAACTCCATAATATTTATAAATGAAATTATTTCCTTCAATCTTTTCTTTGAACTTTTTCTGTATCATTAAAGAACTTGTTTCGGTAAAACAAAACAGTGAACTTTCTATATTTTAATTTCAATTTCCACAGGCATTTGTTATGGTTTTGAAGTAATGGAGTCTGTAGAATCTCCAGACCGGCCTTTTACCTTCCTGAAAACCAGATTTAAAGGTAATGAAAAATTTATTTATTTATTTCTATCCTTATAAAATACTCCTGTCTCCATTTCAAAAATCTAGATATTGATATGCATTTTCTCATTCTGTCTGTGTAAGCTTTTTATTTACTAAATCATGTTAATACTTGAATTGAGAATGGAAATGGGGAATGTTTTCAAAGGGACAACAACTAATGACCAG
This sequence comes from Mytilus californianus, assembly GCF_021869535.1. Lineage (NCBI taxonomy): Eukaryota > Metazoa > Mollusca > Bivalvia > Mytilida > Mytilidae > Mytilus > Mytilus californianus. The sequence continues at coordinate 47,388,900 of NW_026262679.1, read as the reverse complement.
AAAACAGCCAAAGGCCACTAATGTGTCTTCACTGGAATTGTTGATCAGAGCATCATGAAGTTTTGTATCAACATGTCTTTGAAATTCCTGTCTACAGATTACTTATAGCAGGGGTATCAGAAGTCACCAATACCTCACAGTTTCAATTATCTTATTGAAAGCTTTCATCTTTCTTTTTCAGTTCCACCATCAGCAGTAATATATGACAATGCCTTCAACCTTCAACAGTATTGTCTTAACCGAGACCCTGGATTTTTCAGAAAAACACGGTTTTACGTGGATGGTCTTCATTGGGATTGCCATGGTACTTATTTTTATTATATTTTTTTATCATTAGTGCATCACTTTTATAAGTATAATTTACTGTACAATCAAGATTTGCCATTTCTTATTGAATTATTAAGTCCTATTTCTTAAAATGAAATTTATTGCATTTAATTTAGTTGGGAATTAACAAGTATATAACATTCCCTGTAAAAAATTATTTAAAAAAAATTATTTGTATGAATTCACAAAACTGTTAATGGAGAAAAATTAGTTCATGAATCTTATTTCAACATAAGATACCAGGAAATTCAATACCAAATATAAAATTCAAATACTTTCAGTTAAAAATAAATAAGGTAGGTGTTTATAATGGTTGTCAGAATATTCACAACAAAACTTTCTATTGATTTTTTTTTTATTTCAAGAAATTTCATTATTATATCTTCATTCTTCACATAACAGTTGCCAGGAGTGTGTCATAAGTTATTGCCACAAGAAAACTTATTATGTTATGTAAAATTTCACACAGTACATTTATCAGACATACACATTTGCTTTGCTATAGATATTCGAACCCTATTCCTGGTGTTATGTTTATTTTCTCAGCATTATTTCAAATTTAAAGTTCTTGGATTCCATTCTTTGCCATAGTAAATAATGAAATGAGTCATTAAAAAGTATGTTTATTACCATGTGTTTCCATTATTAAATGGATATCACTGTCTTATATATTCATTACTTATTTATGGTATTATTTATTTTGACAGGTTGTGCAGTATCCTACAAAGGCCTTCTTTACCCAGAAATTCAAAACATTAATACACAACTGGTGGAACAGAACAATTCCAAATTAAAGAAGTTGAAGCCTTCACTTTCGTACATGAAAGCAGAAAATTTCATGAAATCAGTAACATTTTTTGAATGGCACTGCAACCAACAATTGAAAGATTGAATGACAAATGCTAGTCATATTTTAATTGCATTCCTGTGTAAATTATATACTTTCTGTAAGTAAAAATGTGTATTGGAGACATTCTTGAACTTGGTAGATTTCCTATATATATAAATATCATTATTCACATATCTATTGGTTATATATATGTTACAGTAAATAGGTGAGATAAGGAGTTACACGTAATTACTAAACCATTCAGTAACTACCTGTAATTACAAATAGAATTATTGATTACATTTATTGACTGATTGTTTCAGTGATTACAGGTATTCACTGATTATTTTGGTCATTTTTACAGCTATTTACTAACTTGATATTTTGTATTAAATTTGAGACATAATTCAAGATACTAAATAAGAGAGTAACGGGGTAGGGATTGTAGGGATTACTTAAGGGTTAATGAATCAAAGATTCCTGAAGACTGCATGTTCTTTAGTTTTGTTTGTATATACCAACAAAGAAAACCATAAAATCTTCTTCATAGAACTTAAAGTGTATATAACAATACAAGGAATTGGTTCTCAAAGATTAATTTTCTTCTTTAGGAAATTAAATTCAGATCTTAATTAATGTATGTAAACATATAAATAAAACTGAGGTCAAAGTTTTACATAGAAACACATTAAAGTTTGCTTCTTGAAGCAATAAAAAATAATAAAACCTAAATATTTATAGAAAGAACACATGTGAACTGAACTAAAAATAACAAGTTCAAAGAAGCATCATATGCTCACCAGATTTAGGTAAAGCAATCACCATCCGCAAATTGAGAGCAGTTGATACGAGGTTAAAGTTAACATTTTAGGAAAGCCAGAGATATTGGCTAGTTATAAGAGGGTACACCTATTCTGCAGTTCAGTCTTGGTGGAAGTTCAAACATTTATTATTATCATTTTATTATAATGATAGAAATATTTTGTTCACAAAATAGCAAAATGTGCAATCCTTTAGCTAAGGAAATGTATGTAACAAATACATACAGATATGTGTATTTATTTAAGTCTCATTTTTATATTGATCCCAAACTATAATTATGTTTAAATTCAGAGTTAATTGTATGCAATTATATTTTCCATTGTAAAAAGTATATATATATGAAAAATATTAGTTATTCAATTTTTTTTAACAGTTGTCTTGACTGTTTTCTCTGTTTCATTGTGTTTATGATAGTGTTATTATCATTTTTTTTCCATTCAGTCTGTTAGATGTGTGAAAGAATGAATAAAAGTAGTTGTATATTTGTGTGTCAGATTTATAAAATATTTATAATTTGAATATATGGACATATAGAGTATGCTGAAGGATATATAGAAAGAATATACAATATATAGACTGGTTATACATATAAAGATTGTGCTTATGGATACATGGAGCTATGGGCTAGAAATGAAAGTTGTATTCAATTTAGACTTGTGTATATATATATATATATATATATAATTTGTCTAAATAACCGCCGAACAATGTCAGATCTGTAAATTTGTGTTAGCAAATTTTTTGTTCTTCCTGGCAGGGATTCGTACTCATGCTATTGAGATATCGTGGCACCAAACCGCCTTGCATTGCCCTAGACCACTTGACCACCTAGGCTCTTCAATAATAAAGCTTTCAGCGGCCGGGTGTTACCTTTCCTTGTCAGACAAAAATAAAGTTTAATAATGGAAATTTACAGATCTTATACAGTGATTATGCATTTTGTTAATGAAAATTTTGCAAAAAATTGAAGCTATGAATAGTATGTGTAATTATGTGTTTAATAAATTAGGTGAAAAGGATATTAATGTTATTGGTGGTTTTTTATGTTTATAATTACAAAAAATTACAAATTTTATTAGTTAAAAAAGTGTTAAACTTAATAAGATACAGACTTGAAAGGAAAGATAAAAATTTTACAACAGTTGACTATAAGGAGGTAGGCTTACCATGGTAGAGCAATCTTCATATGTTGAGGCCATAGTACATTGACTTTTTGCTCATGACATATTTATGGAATATCGCAGTTATATACAAATATACAATACATATTAGTTACCTATATTTAAGGAACTATCAAAACCAGGTCTGACTCCTACTTCAACTTTCGGCGACAATAAAAAACAAAATTGTACAAAAAAACCAGTATTAAAAAAGCTAATTCACCCCTTCTGAGTGGCAATGTACCTTCTTCATGTGCATATTACCGGTATAAGTATCAGAAATTCTTTATAAAGTTTGTCTTTACAACAATGACTTTCTGAAGCGAGCAAGGACATTTTCCAAACAGGTTACTGATCATCAGCATGATTTATTCTATTGTTATAAGGCCAGTTTAGTAATTTACCTGTGCTATTAATTTCAATATAACAGTCACAACAATGGGTATAACTCTCACCCCACTCTGTAAAACTGTTAACACACTCACTGTAGCTGTTATTACACTGAATATAACTAACACCACATTCAATATAACTATCACCACATTCAATATAACTAACACCACATTCAATATAACTATCACCACACTTATAATAACTATCACCACACTCGTTATAACTATCATCACACTCATTATAACTATCACCACATTCAATATAACTATCACCACCCTTAAAATAACTCACCACATTCAGTATTATTATCACCACACTCAATATAACCATCACCACATTCAATATAAATATCACCACACTTAAAATAACTATCAAAATATTCAGTATTATTATCACTGCACTCAATATATCTATCATCACACTCAATATAATTATCACCACACTCAATATAACTATCACCACGTCCAGTATAACTATCCCCACGTCCAGTATAACTATCACCACGTCCACTATAACTATCACCACGTTCAGTATAAATATCATCATATTCAATAAAAGTATCAACAATTTCAGTATTACTATGACCACATTCAGTATAAATATCGCCCAACATAGTAGAATAATCCATGATCTTTATACAGATATAAGAAGATGTGGTATGAGTGCCAATGAGACCACTCTTTATGCCAAATTTCGGCAGGAAAGATGCTGTTTTCTTAGATCAATTTATTTACAGTTTTTGCCAAACATTATCCATACGATTTTTTGCTGCTTTGAATACCAAATGGTGGCCTTGTGTTGTTTTCTGAGCTTTGCTCATGTTATTGACGGTCTCTTTGACACATTCTTCGTTTCCATTCTCAATTTTATATAATTTGTTTCCTGCTGTGTAAAGCATGAATTGAAAGGTGTTAAAATACATGCAACTCATGAATGTAAGACACAAACAGAAATGAAATAGTTTTATCTAATGAACTATTTCTCAGAAAATTTGTTTTTATGTGTCATTATGATTCTAGTCCTTTAGAAGTACTAAGCATATGATTGTTTAAGGCTGTGTGTCGAACTATTGCACGGATAGTAACGTCGTCACATCGAGAAGCGTTTAAAACAATAGTGTTGTCATAGTTTGGTTCAGTTGGTCATGGTTTGTCAGTAAGGTTAATTCCAAGAAAGATTTCCACAGCTATTATCCAATGAACAATTAAGTGTTTTATCGTTTGTCTTTTGTTATCTACATTAGACGGTCGATTGTTATGCAAGTTTGAAGGGCTTTAAACAGGAGATTTTGGAGCACTTTATAGCTTCATTTTCTGTGTGAGCCAATGCTCCGTATTAAAGGCCGCACTTTGACCTATAAATGTTAACTTTTTAACAATCGTGAATTCAATTTGACTGTACCAGTGCGTCGTGTTACCAATACAGCAACTCTTTTCTTTCAATTACAATTAATCGAATGTTATACCTGGGAACAGTATATCTAACGTCATCAATATATATGTTCCTGGTTATACTGAAATGTCTATTACTTCCGAGTATTTTTGATCTTAAGATTTTTTTTTAAAGGACCGCTGTCTTTCATTAAATGTGATCACATTTGGTCGATTTATTGACGTTTCGCAAGAACAGATTGAAAGCTATTTACACTTGTCGTGTCTTCAAGGTGATTCCAGTTATAGTTATTGTGGACACAAAGTATTAATTTTAATGTTGTGGTGTTTTGCTGGTTGGAATACAAAAACAGCTATTATCATGTCTGTTGCTTGGTAATTGTCAAACTTCTTTGCTGCGATGGTTCATCTTGCTCTTGGTGGTTTTAAGAGATCAACTGGATCAAATTCAGAAACCAGCCCATCCACCACCTTCCAATAAAACTTTTGGCTTGTGCGTCTGTGTTGTAATTATTGGATTTCTAATTTGGTAAGCTTTTTTGTTATGCAGCCATCTTCCGTCTTGTTACGAAGCCGGCTCATATAAAACTTGCTGCTTGCTGCTGTATCCTCTCCGGCTTGTTTGAATCTGCAATACCCTAGGGATCCCATTCTGTTGCTGCATATTAAAAATTTGAACGTACTAGAGAGATGTCAGTTTTTTCTTACATCCCTGTGGACAGTTCCGTTAGTTCAATCTGAGGATGACTACGGTTTCGTTTGACTTTTTGCAACATTTCTAATATTCGTGTTCCACAGTTCCTCTGATATCTGAACTTTTAGGTATGGGTTGTTCCGGACTTGTTGAAGTTTGTCGCCGTTAAGTATTTTAAGACCGTTATCTTATTGACACTCATACCACATCCTCTGGTCAAAAAAGGAGAGTAAATAATGTTGAAATCCATATCACAAGTCAAATAATCTACTTTGAAAATGTTGTATAACAAATTAGTGCAGGATAAGCACAATATTGAAGTTGCTATGGTTTTGTTAATCGTGCGTCATGGTTCTGTTTAGTATCTAGAAATTCGTCATGGTTTTGATCCTATATGTGATGGTTCAGATCCAAATTAATACAGACATGTGTTTGTTTCATTTGATAAATGAACAAATTAACAAACAAGATACAATTATTACAATCATTTAGGCATTCAGCGGTATTGAAAATACACGTATAACGACAATGACAATACAAACATACGAAGATGTGGTATGATTGCCAATGATAAAGCAACCAACAGATGTGGATGTACGCACTTATATAACCTTTTAGAACGTTTAACACCAATAGACACTATGAAAGGTTACGAAATGACAAAATGTGTAATCATTCAATCTAAAAAACCGACGTAAACATTAGTTACGTAGCTACTGGAAATTAAATGTCAAAGAGTATTTGTAAAAAAAACTATAAATACTTTTTACATATTTACAAAAACTATATCATTATTAATGATGTCCATCTCTATCTGATGCTGTTAGAGCCATTCGATACAAATTTTAAAATTATGTCCAATTTTGCATGAAACTGTTCCGTACCGCATGATGTGCGTATATGGTCCTGGTATTTAACTGATGACTGTTAACATTGAAAAGTGTCGCATATGAGTTCCGGAAACTGAAATTTTGACATATTAAATCATATGGTAATCAATGTTACATGATTAACCAAACAAAGTGATTTTACTTGAAATCAAGAATTATTGTGATTATTGAATTTAAATTTCTTGAAAAATTCATATTGTTTTCAGATATTTAATGTGTTCTTGCTCCTAATGAAACGATCACACAATAATATTAAGATCGTAAATATTTAGTTTTAAGAAGATGATCAGCAAAAAAATGTAGAAATTAAAAGAAATTTGTCAAGTTCTGGAAATTTAACCCCCCCCCCCCCCCAAAAAAAAAATATAAAAAATAAAAACAACGGTATATGTCTCAAACGGCTGTGGTTATACTTATGGACGAAAAAGTCGACAGCAACGAGAAAGGCGCATTAAATTGACGCTAGCAAAGACAAAAATAAACATTTACACCATAATCGATTAGTAACTTGTGTCGTTTTTGTTTCGGAGATTGAGCTGTGTGTTCCTGGGCAAGCTAGATTTTTTTTGGGAAAAATACCCATATGGTCTAAATACTCATATGTTCCGGCCCGTTAACAACCAAACGAGTATAAAACTTATATGGTCCGACCATTCGCGTATGACGGTCGGACCATATGAGTATACGCATATAGTCATGACCATCAGCGTATGGTCCAAATACTTAAATGATTTGGAACAGAACTACGTCGATTACATAACTGATTTTTTTTGTAAAATCTATACTATATGTAACTTTTCTTCTAGTTCCAATTCATTTTGGTTAATAATGACCTTGTTATAATTTCTTATGACAAATTGTACGAAACTGCTAAACTAGCCAGAAATGCTAGGAGATTGACGTATCTTAAGGCATTTACAATTTGGTTATCTGTTTATAAATAAGCCATCACGTTGATAATACCCGAAAGTACACAATTGGTTGTAATTTCTATGGTTAAATGTTAAGATTTTGTGTTTTTGGTCAGTGTTTCTTAAAATATTAGCAATAGGTCAACTGTATGTGCTATATAGATGAGTGTAAGGTGTATATGATCTGTCTGGCAGGTATATCATATGGCATTTATCTTATTTTCATGGTTCATTGGTCAATGATAATTTATCTTGTCTCAGTTTGTTTCTTAGGTAATATATGCAATAAAAGTGTTCATGGTTTGGTCGATTTCTTATATACTATAAGCAATGGTCAACTATAATCAGTGCACGGGGACTAACTGCAGACCTGTTTCTGTATTGTTATGAGTTACAATTTATGACTATAAACAGCTAAGACCCATCAAAACCACATCTGATACAAAAGTTTTATAACACTTTTAGTTCTTTAGATGATATATTCGCTATCAATAATGTCGACTTCAGTATGTACACTTAAGAGATTTATCCTGCCGAACTGCATGACTTTAAACAAAGTTAATATTAATAGTTACACTGCACGTTCCTGGATCTTCATAACAATATCTTTAACGGGAAGATTAATACCAAAATTTAAGATGAAAGAGATTATTTTTCATTTCATATTGTTCATTTTACACGGTGACGTTCCCTTGTCACCCTCATATGGTGTTTATATATCTCAACTTGTTCTATTCGCTCGTGTATGTAACAACGTACTATAGTATTTGATTTTGATGAAAAAATCTCTGTATTAATGAAAAATTATTACACAAGGGGTTTCGATATCACAAAGTAGTGAAAATAATTACTAATTTTTATCATATGTACCAGGACATCATTCGTAAATATAAATCAACATGTGGATATCTTATACGTTCGACATTCACTTCTAAAACTAACAAAACCTTTAAACAGACAATAAAGATAAAAAAAAAACCTATAAACAGACTTATTAAGAAGGAATATAGTTGCGATACTGTTGTTAGGTCATTAAAAAGATGGTACTTTGGTATTAATATTGGTTCATCTCAATAGAGTCTTTGCCTCGGAAAAAATCACATTTATTCTGAAGCCAGTTGTTGGCATGATGCGAGGGATTGTGCTTGATTTTCGTATGAGAAAGACAAAATCTTTCAATCAGTTTAAATGAGGTATGGAGCTGGAATGACAGGAACTGTCATTTTGTTCATTTTCTTTTGTTACCTATTCTGACATCTGACTGAGACTTCTTTTAAATTGAGTTTACTGGGGGTTAGCTGTGTGTCACTTTATTCTACTTTTGCAACAGTGAGATCTCACAAAACATGTGTAACTCCGCCACATTTTTTAGTCTGCCGCAAGTCATTTGCATCTGGCCTTTGTTAGTCTTGTTGTGGTTTTTTTTCGCAGTCATCTCGACATAGGTACAGTGATCCGGCGACGGCGTTAACTAACTTTTTAAAAGCTTTACATTTTAGAAGGTGGAAGACCTGGGTGTTTCATACTTTGTATATGGATGCCTTATGTTACGAAGTTTCGGTCTGTCACATTGTCCTTGACATCATTTTCATGGTTCATTAACTACTTGAAAACATTTATTTTTTTGCAATGTTAATTTCTCTCCAATTGTGATAAATAGGATAACTATATTTGGTATGTGGGTACCTTGCTAGGTCATCATGCCCGTCAGACAGTTTTCAATTGACTTCAACCTTCAATTCATTTGATCAGTGAACAATGTTAAGTTTTGGTGGTCAAGTCCATAATTCACATGCTATAAGCAATAGGTCTAGTATATTTGGAGTATGGAAGGATTGTAAGGTCTACATGTCCAAGTGGCAGGTGCCATCTGACCTTGACCTCATTTTCATGGTTCCTTGGTTAAAGTTAAGTTTTTGTGTTTTGGTCCTTTTTTCTAAAACAATATGCAATAAGTGAACTATATTTGTTGTAATGAAATATTTAAAGATGTACATGTCAGTCTCTCAGGTTTTATTTGACCATGACCTAATAATCACGGTTCATTGCTAAGTGTAAAGTTTTTGTGTTTAGGTCTGTTTTTTAAACTATAAGCAATATGTTAACAATGTTTGTTGTACAAAAGGATTGTAAGCTGTACATGTCTACCTGGCATAATTCATCTGACCTTCACCTCATTTTCAGGGGTTCATCGGTCAATGTTTATATTTGTGGGTTAAGTCTATTTTTAAGATACTATAAGCAATAAGTCAACTATATTTAGTGTATTGAATGATTTTAAGATGTACATGTATTTCTCATTTGGTTTATATGACCTTGACCTAATTTTCTTGGATAAATTTAAGTTTATGCGACATTTGTAGTAAAGCTTTATATTTAGGACTAAAAACATAATGTCAATGGTTAATACAGAATGCGAGACATTTCAGCCTGTTCACTCTTGTTCAATTTTACTTCAGTTATATGTTTGAGCTTAGTATTACGTCCAATTTCACTGAACTAGTCCACATTTTTGTTACGAGTCCCTCTGAAGCCCACATCCAGGTGCATGAGTTTCTCGCTGTGTTGATGACCTGTTAATAGCCTTAGGTCTTTTTTTGGCTCTTTGGTAGGGTTGTTGTATCTTTAATACAATCCGCATTTCCATTCTCAATGTTAAAGAATGATTGTGAGGTGTACATGTATTTCTGACTAGGTTTATCTGACTTCACCTCATTTTCTTGGATCATGTTCAGTTAAAGTGATACTTGCAGTACAACATTATATTTAGAAGTATCAAAATAAAATGAATGATCAATAAAGGAGGTAAGACATTTCAGCCTGTGCACTCGTCTGGTTATATTATTATCTTGAAATCTTTTATAGATATTGATAAATTTTAACAGCCAAAGAGTGTAGCACAGTAAGATCTACCAACAAGTCTAAGGAATAAAATTTTCAATTAATCCTTTTATATCTGTTGTTAAAATATCTTTAAGTAATTTATACTCTTTTTAACAGAAACTATGATAGAAAAACAGATAATTTGTATGCCAAAATGTTCAGCAAAGTAATACCTACACAGACCAAATGTGTCTTTTGAACCTTCAGAGGAGTTTTAACCTTTGAAAGACATATTTTTCTTCCAACACATAGAGAAACTTCCAACAGCAAAAATGTTAACGATAGATTGAAACTGTTTCTCTTCCTGTTATGAAGGTATATTAAAAAACTTGAGTGTAGTCCCTGTGTGATATTTTTTGTGTAGTGGTAAGATATTTGCTACACAGACATAACTGAAAATGTTGAAAATAATGTTAGGAAAAAAAATAATCCAATCATACGTTTTGAAGCTAACATCCCTTTTGAGCTCTAATCTATTAACCAAATTTACCAAAGTACATCTGTATGATTTTTCCTAACATAAACATGAAGTTATTACCATGCATGAAAATTATCAGTCAATGCATGCATTTTTGCCCCCACAGAAAAACACTGGCAAATGTATGGACTCCACGTAAACAGATCTAAATCCAACAATGTACCGTTTGAAGATTGTGGCCCTTATAACAGCACAATCAGATAAATGACATATGCTTATTGTAATGTAACACTACAAACTGTTAATATTTACACATGTTTTATTATGTCAGTCAATTTAATAGTAAAACTGTGTTCTTGCACAGCAAAATAAAAAAAAAAAAACAACATCTTATTTACACAATTACAGAAATGTTCAATATAATAATTTCTACATAAATTGTTTGGACATTACCAAATGTGACACTGCATATTTATGCATATTTACAATTATGTACATATATTCCATGAATTCAGAGATGTTTCAAATTTGAAGTGAATCTTATGAAGTTAGTGTTTGTCATATACATTGTATGGATGTTCCTAAATTTAAATACAAATGTGTCTAGTGAAATTAGTCACGCTTATTTCTTATTGTATGAAAATTTAAACCTGACTTTCAATTTTAGTAATGTCATTCAAAAAAATCTTCACATTTCTTTCATAGTTTCACAGATATGTCATGTCTGGTACAAGGAAAGCACAACAGAAGTGCAAAGTTGAAATTATAATTCATCAAACTGTCCAGTTTTATGTAGAAAACTCATTGTGTTGTACTGTGGGTAGTATCATACATCTGAAAAATAAAAGTACAACCTATATAAACTGAAAGTTATTAAGATTTCATTTTGGTTGAAAGGGTATGTCAAGATGAAATAAGAGTTTTCTCCACTCTTTTATTAAATTTTTCCCGTATGATGATATAGCTTCTTAACAATATATAATAAAGACATAAGGTCTTTTGATTTGAGGTCCTTAAACTATGACTTTGAAATGTTGGTCAAAGTAACAGGTAAACTTCACTTTCTAGATTATGACCTTTACCTAAATTTAACATATATATGCATGATAAAGTTATGGAACTGTTCTCATTAAGTTGCAAACCATATGACCTTGAAAGAACAACCAGAATTGACCTTGTGTAAACCAGAATTAGTTATTTTTTGTACTTATTTTTATAATGTAAAAATATATTGAACATATATTTATAGAATTAGAGTCAAGTTTACTATCAATTAATACAGGAAGTGACATTTTTAAAACTGGAAAGAACTAATTATCTCCCTTATTTCAAACCTAAATGTACAGAAGATTTTTAAAATCAGCATATAATAAGATATCATTTGGCACTGAAAATGACATTTCTAATCAAATTTGAAAATTTTCCATATCAAAATATATCGTTTCGGATAGAAAGACCTTAAATTATTTTCTGAACAATTGGTTTTATAATATTGTTTTTTTTTTTTTGTTATTGGTGTTGTTGTATACATTTTTCACGTGTTTATGTATTATATATATATATATATATATATATATATGCACACATATAAAAATTGCGGTTTTTATCCAATGCAATCATAGGTTTGAACATTGTTTTCAATTTAGACTTGTATATATATAAATATATATAGAGAGAGTGAAATAATTATTCTAAATTTGTTACAAATACGTTGGAATTCATATGTAATAACCTCAAAATTGCCAATGGAAAAAAAGAGGTTATATTGGTTATTGTGCCCTGATTCCAAATGACATGACATCATTGTGTTCGTATCAACAGCTGATAACACTTTTGTGATAAAAAAATTTAAGATTTTATCTGTCATGTTTCATTAAATTGTTATTACTGAGTTTTTTCTTCTCTTTTCGGCAGAAGTTAAATATGTGATAAATAGATTATAACATGTCTTTTCCATATTAGCCCTAGTATCATACCTCGACCCATATTGGCTCCCAGCTAAAGCTACAGGCTGATATGGGAGTCTCGGGATAATACGGGGGCCAAAATGGAAAAGTGCATGTTATAATCTATAAATATAGTGTGGTGATAATTATATATATAAAGTGTGAGGTCATAGTTATATAGAGTGTGGTGATAGATATATAGAGTATGGTGATAGATATATAGAGTATAGAGTATGGTGATAGATATATAGAGTGTGGTGATAGATATATAGACCGAGATGATAGATAAACAGAGTATGATGATAGATATATAGAGTGTGGTGATAGATATATAGAGTGTGATGATAGATATATAGAGTGTAATGATAGATATATAAAGTATTGTGATATATATATAGATTGTGGTGATAGATATATAGAGTATGGTGATAGATATATAAGTGTGGTGATAGATATATAGAGTGTGGTGATAGATATATAGAGTATGGTGATACATATATAGATTGTGGTGATAGATATATAGAGTATGGTGATAGATATATAGAGTGTGGTAATGGATATATAGAGTATGGTGATAGATATACAGAGTGTGGTGATAGATATATAGAGTATGGTGATAGAAATAAAGAGTATGGTGATAGATATATAGAGTGTGGTAATGGATATATAGAGTGTGGTGATAGATATATAGAGTGTGATGATAGATATATAGAGTGTGGTGATAGATATAGAGTGTGGTGATAGATATATAGAGTGTGGTGATATATATATAGAGTATGATGATAGATTTATATAGTGTTGTGATAGATGTATAGATTGTGGTGATAGATATCTAGAGTGTAATGATAGATATATAAAGTATTGTGATATATATGTAGATTGTGGTGATAGATATATATAGAGTATGGTGATAGATATATAGAGTGTGGTGATAGATATATAGAGTGAGGTGATAGATATATATAGTGTTGTGATAGATATATAGATTGTGGTGATAGATATAAAGAGTATGGTGATAGATATATAGAGTGTGGTAATGGATATATAGAGTATGGTGATAGATATATAGAATGTGGTGATAGATATATACAGTGTGGTGATAGATATATATAGTGAGGTGATAGATATATAGAGTATGGTGATAGATATATAGAGTGAGATGATAGATATATAGAGTGTGATGATAGATATATAGAGTGAGATGATAGATATATAGATTGTGGTGATAGATATAAAGAGTATGGTGATAGATATATAGAGTGTGGTAATGGATATATAGAGTATGGTGATAGATATATAGAGTGTGGTGATAGATATATACAGTGTGGTGATAGATATATATAGTGAGGTGAAAGATATATAGAGTATGGTGATAGATATATAGAGTGAGATGATAGATATATAGAGTGTGATGATAGATATATAGAGTGAGATGATAGATATATAGATTGTGGTGATAGATATAAAGAGTATGGTGATAGATATATAGAGTGTGGTAATGGATATATAGAGTATGGTGATAGATATATAGAGTGTGGTGATAGATATATACAGTGTGGTGATAGATATATATAGTGAGGTGATAGATATATAGAGTATGGTGATAGATATATAATAAGTGTGATGATATTGTGGTGATAGATATATAGAGTGTGATGATAGATATATAGAGTGAGATGATAGATATATAGATTGTGGTGATAGATATAAAGAGTATGGTGATAGATATATATAGTGAGGTGATAGATATATAGAGTATGGTGATAGATATATAATAAGTGTGATGATATTGTGGTGATAGATATATAGAGTGAGATGATAGATATATAGAGTGTGATGATAGATATATAGAGTGTGGTGATAGATATAGAGTGTGGTGATAGATATATATAGTGAGGTGATAGATATATAGAGTATGGTGATAGATATATAGAGTGAGATGATAGATATATAGAGTGTGATGATAGATATATAGAGTGAGATGATAGATATATAGATTGTGGTGATAGATATAAAGAGTATGGTGATAGATATATAGAGTGTGGTAATGGATATATAGAGTATGGTGATAGATATATAGAGTGTGGTGATAGATATATACAGTGTGGTGATAGATATATATAGTGAGGTGATAGATATATAGAGTATGGTGATAGATATATAATAAGTGTGATGATATTGTGGTGATAGATATATAGAGTGAGATGATAGATATATAGAGTGTGATGATAGATATATAGAGTGTGGTGATAGATATAGAGTGTGGTGATAGATATATAGAGTGTAATGATAGATATATAAAGTATTGTGATATATATATAGATTGTGGTGATAGATATATATAAAGTATGGTGATAGATATATAGAGTGTGGTGATAGATATATAGAGTATGATGATAGATATATAGAGTGTGGTGATAGATATATAGAGTATGGTGATAGATATATAGAGTGTGGTGATAGATATATAGAGTGAGGTGATAAATATATAGAGTGAGATGATAGATATATAGAGTGTGATGATAGATATATATAGTGAAGTGATGGATATATATAGTGTTGTGATAGATATATAGATTGTGGTGATAGATATAAAGAGTATGGTGATAGATATATAGAGTGTGGTGATAGATATATATATATATATATATATGCCTTTTTTCCGATCTATTAATGATCTGTTGACTGATATCAATGATTTTTTTCTCTACTTACCGTACATCATTTTGAACTTCACAAATTATTCTTTTGCTGATAGAAGTAAATGTAACCATTCATCTGGAATTACAAAGTTTCATAACTAATTGCATGAAAATAGTTGTGATGCAAATCAATAAAACTGGAGAATTTCTAGCACATCTAATCATAACAATACAGTGGAACTGAAATTGTCTGTAGTCTTACTGATGTCAAGTTGTTGGTACTGATGAGATGATGTAATGAAATATATATCAAATCTATCACTGCATCGAGTGAATACACTATTTTTCCACTCTAGGCAGATTAATATTGAAGTAGCAAATCCTACGTGTGCAGAGGCTTTTAATTATTTGAAATTTTACTGTCCACAGTTGAGAAATTTTGTATAACACAATATTTGGTGGTTGGATCAGTTTCATATTCAATGAATTTAGGAAAATATATAGACTCCGGGTGCAACATTTTCTTGCTGCATTGAAGACCCACTGGAGTCAACTGCAGATGTTGTCTGCTCTTTGGTCAGGTTGTTGTGTCTTTTATATATTCCCTATTTCCATTCTCAATTTTACACTTAATCATTATTTTCCAATGATATGCCCATATCTGGTAACAATATAAGAGTGGTATTAATGACAATTTTGATTTCTTACTTGCAAAAATCTGCTGCTCAATGTCATCTCGGCACTCTTTTCTAAAACAAGTAAGTCATCATACAAAAGCATTTTATCGCCATCCAAGGTATAGGTGACATCTGAAAGTGAAACCACATAGTTCATAAATATGATACGTAAAAAAAACATATATTCAGGTTAATTTTTAAAGGATAAAATGGTTGTATGTATAATGAAAATAAAATGGTATGTAACACTTGACTGTAATGTTAATTTGGCCACATGTCCCCAAAACAAAGGAAAAACAAAAAAGTTTGTGAAAAGGTTTGAAAATAATATTCTGTATTGTCTTAAACAATGAAGCCACAATTTGAAAAGAAAATTGATTGGTGTATTAAACATTACTTTGCAAATTGAACACTATTTCCGATGATTCACTCCCAAAGTTACATGGACAGTATAATATTAAACAGATAAAAGTGTTGAAAACTGAAACAATATGTACATAGAATGTCATCACTTATCATTTAATCATACAGCATCATTTTATATGTTTCATGAATTCTAAGCACAATGTCATTGCTGGGTAGCTGTTTTTGATGAAAAATGTAGATAGAATTTCATTTTGATAAAACTGTACTGATAAATACTGTAGTTTAAATGTGAAAAAGTCCAAGCTGTTGTAAAATAAAAAATGATCATATGTGTACATGATACGAAGAATGAAATTTACAATAGCTTTGAATCCAATGATATTTGAAAGTCTTCACTTTTTGCTTTGTTAAAATAGACACCAAAATGCTGCATGTTTTATGAAATTGACTAACACATTTGGTTTATGCTGCAATGCTTTAAATTTTAAGTCATGGGTAAGAAAGACAGGATTTATAATTAAAATTGGTGTAAAAACTTAGGATAGAAAATTTCTGTTTATAATAAGATCCCACTGTTTTCACCGGGATATAAGAACGCAATTATTTGTAACGCATTTTCCATACCTTACCTGCTGATAAAGTACACTGGTGGAATCAAACCACTGTTACATAAACACCTGGGATTATGAATAAAAATTAATTGATTTGTGGATGTTAATTAGCCGATTGCAGCATACACATAAGATATGAAGGAAATAAAAATGAAAATAAATATATAAATATAAAAAAACAATAACAAAATGTAACAGATCAGTAAATCCAACAGAACAAATTTCAAACATACAATGCCCACATGAGACGGAAGTTCCTGTATGGACCTGGAATAAGCATTTAAAAAAATGTACCTTGACATATGTAACTCACAAAGTGAGGTAGGTATAAAAAATTAAGTGCAAATGTTCTTTAATAGCAATTATGTCCTAACAACATCATTAAGTAAATAAATAAAGCACATTTTTGGATTTTTAAAACAATTCATCAATATCTTAGAGAAATAAAGGGTTCAGAGTAAACTCTATGCGATTTCTGTTATAATAAATTTTTCCAAAGGGTATAACTCTTTTTAAAGAAGTTGATCGGCCACAATTACTCAACCCTTATGAGATATTGCTGATATTAACCTATAGTATAATTTTTATAAAAATCTTGCAAGAATTGTACCCATGAAATCCCTAATGAGGTCATTTTTCCATAAATTTTTTTTTCTATTAGGCACAACTCTTTTCAAAAACAGACGCAAATATGAGAGCCAAGTATTTCTATGTCTATCACAAAAGCGTTTGCGGGGAACAATAACATTAAACTCTCCAAGAACAGTATGTTGTTAGTAGTGATTCTTTTATAGTATGAACAATAAATCGTTAAGAACAGACTCATACCAGATATTATTTAGAACTTTAAAATATTGAGCCCTGGATTTTGGATTAATTGTTTTTGTATTATTATTTAATAGTACTTACGATAACAGCACTTAATTCCCAATAATTGCTGGTGTGGACTGGGAATATTATTTGTCTGAAATGTTAAAAGTCAAAATGAATCAATGTACTGAGGTACTGAACATCGGATGACTGCAAGTTGTTGTGGATGGTCACAAGCACTTGTCTCAGAAAAAAAATGACATCTCTATACCCGACAGTGAGGTTAATGTACAGTTATATTTTTTTTTCTGAGACAAGTTTGTGCGTGGATGATAAATAAATGACAGGAAATTCAACCTCATCGTTATAACTATTATATTGTTTTGATACAAATGAGTATACTCTGGTTGGTTGTTATATATCATATTAATATTTGTATATTACATTTACATGTATATATAATTTTCTGCCATTTGTATATTATTCTATTCTACTATATTGATAATAGTGCAGTGTAAGTGCATGGTGAACACTCATCTGTAATAATTTGATTTTTCTACTAGATTGTATTTGAGTAGGCATTCATATTTTCCTGCCAAACTTTCAATCTCCCATGCAGAGTTATCGGTCCTTGAGAGAGCGTGAGTACAGATAATGCGGCATGGGAGATTACAAACGTTCTAGAGATATCCTCCCGCATGTGTTGACCCACATTTTCTGTACCTGTGCATAGATATTAAAGAATTTTTACTTATATATATATATATTTATAATAACAAAACATTTTCATATTATTAATTTATGTTTTAAATAAATTATTTTTAGGAATATCCATTGAAAAAATGAAATTATAACAAGTGATAAGGAATGTTATTTTGCACTCAATAATGTCTGCGTATTAATCATTTTTATAGATCAGTTACAATCCCAACACGAAAGTTACGTAATGGAAATCTAGGTGACAGCAATACAACGGAATGCCCTCACGGTCATCCAATGTAAAAAGGAAATTAGGTGTCTAATTATTTTTATATAAAAGTGCTGTATGTTGAATATTAGATGTACCATATATCTTAGTATGAGAACACACTAAAACAGAACAAATAATATTGAGAAAAACACTTCATGCTTATATGCATACGTCTATGAAATATAATTTTGGATACTCTCTTGTGTGGGCACTTCTTTGAGAAGCATGAAATTGTTATACATGTCAAAAAATTCCCTTAAAGAGCATTTTCATTTCATGCAAAAATAATAATACTGTTAAAAATGGTATATATTTTAAAGACCCATCAGGCTGAAAGAAGGCTATTTTACAGCATGTTTGTATTAAAGTAATGCTCACCTTGAAGGTTTAACTGGTATCATGGACTTTTGATAAGTAATCGGGTTGAACCTTTTGATTTGCAACACTAAGGTCGAAGGTTCCTCACATACCATTGATGTTCTTATATGTTGTGTTGCCTGCTTGCAATGTCTACAATTCCTAATATATAGAAACATAAATTGAACAAGAATGTGTCCCTAGTACACGTGTGCCCCATTCGATACTATCATTTCCTATGTTCAGTAGA
Organism: Mytilus californianus; assembly: GCF_021869535.1. Taxonomy (NCBI): domain Eukaryota; kingdom Metazoa; phylum Mollusca; class Bivalvia; order Mytilida; family Mytilidae; genus Mytilus; species Mytilus californianus. The sequence goes on along the minus strand of NW_026262679.1, from coordinate 47,369,553 downwards.
CCAGGAAAATTGTGTAAATACTTTAATTTGGCATTTAAATTAGAAATTATCATAGGGAACATGTGTACTAAGTTTCAAGTTGATTGGACTTCAACTTCATCAAAAACTACATTGACCAAAAACTGTAACCTGAAGCTGGACAGACATACGAACGAACAGACGAATGAACAGACGAATGAACAGACTAATGAAAGGACGGACGAACAAACAGACACACAGACCAGAAAACATAATGCCCATAAATGGTGCATAAAAACAGACAGAAATGCAACAGAAATGGAAATGTTATTATAAAATTGGCTACTATCCTTTACCAGAGACCTTCATGACTTGGTAAAGAGATTTAAAATAATTAATGGAAGTACTTTACACAACAGCATGAAATGCATTAAATATGAATTGCTGAAATAACAAAATAGATTCAGTTTCATGTATGTATGCAGTGTAAAATAAAGAAAAAAAAGAATGCAATTGCAATGATATTGATTGATTATATATATATAGTGTGAAGGTCGAAAGATGATGTGAAATAAAAAGTTATTTAAATGTCCGATGTGCCATTTTTTTAAAAAACAGTTGTTGGTCCAACAAAGACAGATGAAATGACTAAATTACAAATCTACAAAAGATTTTTTCTCTTTGTAAAATAACTGCATGAAGGCTTATAAAATAACCCCTTCAGAGGGTTGTTATTGTATAATATTCCATATATTATATATGTCTATAAGTTTATTCATTGAAGTGAATGTGTGACCTTGACCTTAGACTTTCCAAATATAATTATAGATTAACCCTCTGGTCATAAGGAACCATAATGAAAAAGAAAAAAGAACAGTATTCTGGTATTTTTAACATGATGAATAAGTTAAATATCTTACACAGATTCACTGCCTTCCATTATTTCTTCATGGAAGAAGCGATCAACAGAATCCTGTAGTGTTTCATTTCGGCAGGCATCCACAAAAAGTATCGGTAGTGGTTCCTTGGATCCAGTACGTTCCTGCAACAAACAATCAATTCTTCTTAAACAAATTTCATGCTTTGTATGGAATTTTAACATATATATTAAAGTCTGACAGAAATTTCAGTTTATTTTTATTTTTTCACCGCACGCCATATCCAGAACATATCCTTCATTCAACATTTTTTGGTCTGTAACTTAACTTTAAAACCACAGTAAATATGCATTACTAAACTAAGTCTTGTGAGGTTATTGTCTTTGATTTAAGCTTTGGTATAATTTCACAAACACAGCAAAAATATCAAAGAAGTATATAATATCTATTTTTGCAATAATGGTTATTATTAACAAAGTATGCGAATGTAAATTTGAAATGATAAGATAAGAAGTTCATACCACTTCACACTGTCTACATTTCAGTGTATTCTTAATTTGAAGCAGTTGAAATAAACCCTTTCTCATTAGCTTCTGAAGAACAGTTTCCAAGAAGTTGCAGGGATCCTGCTGCATACCTTTGTCTGTGTCTCCAAAGGCATCATCAAAATGAAGTGAATCCTGTAATTTTTAAATCATAATTGAAGTTGCAATGCATTATTTGATCAATCAAAGAAAGTTAGAAAGCAGTTTCAATTCTGAGATATAAATTATTCATTCAGATAAGGTAAAGGGAGAAATTGGCTTTAAAAAATGAACCTGTCCATGGGACAAAGAAGCACCATACATTAAAATGATTTCTAAATTGGGTAGTTTACAATGTCGAATGATCTCATATATGTAATTGTATGGAGATAATATTAATAGAACGATCCTCAAATTCAAAAATATGATATTTAAACAGTATGAAGTTATCCAATAAATTTGGTTACTGTCCTAATATTCTGAAGTAACAGAAATCTTCAAAGAACCTAAGTTAAATATGGTCTTCTTATAGATTTATCCCTGAAGTGACCTATGATTATACCCCTGGGGAGACCATTATGATAAACATTCTTCTTCAATGTGTGCCTATAGGTGTACATACTTATCATCCAGAAAGCATAAAAGAAACAGTAAGTATTAAATACAAAGAAGATTGCTGATCAAAATTTCACTTTTTCATACATTGTACGAAGTGTTATCACAATTTTGGATGTAAATGCAAGTAACAAAGAAAGACAACCCAAAAAACTTAAAATAAGAACAGGTACTTCAAGTTATCAGTTTTTTACCCTTTATGTTTAATGATGCTCATTATTTGAATTTTTGTCAGATATTAAGGATCCTCTAGTTTTATCTATGTAGTGCCATTGATTTTTTTTGGCCCACTAATCCCATTTTTTCTTTCCATATGATTACATGCAGTTCAAAATGTCATCTTTTTGGGGAAAATCATATAAAATCCTTGTTAATTTTTCCTTTGAAACAAAAAAGGTGTGAATGTTAAATGTATAAAAAATCTTTTAAAAAGCGTGTTATTTTAGCCAAAAAGGAATAAAATTGACCATCATGTTGCTATATATTATCCTCAGTTTAACTTGTAATTTTGAGATGATTTTTTGTTAATTCAGGAATCATATGTTACTCTTATTAAGTAAAACAGGATCAGATCACTAAAATACATAGTATTTACCAGGATATGCTCAACAGAGTGATTTACTTTTGTTGGGACAGGTTGCTGCAACTCAACAATCAATTTCATTACTTTGGTAATGGTGCTATCTTCATCCAAACCTTAAATCAAGCATGATATATTACATTATGCGATAAGAAATGCATGTTCATTTGGAGAAATGATATTTGGTCAATGACAATGTAGAAAAAAAAAACACTGTGAATTGATTTCTATTTTCTCATATCTATGCAGACAGTTAATTCAGAGGACATTTACAAAAATCTATGCATCCTCTCTTTGTTATCATTTTCAATTTGCCAAGTATGTTATCTCAAATTAAGGATGAAATGTATCTATCCAAATTTTCCAAGATACATTTCTGGGCAATTAACAACAATGCAGGGAATGACATATCTGATGATGAATATGAATTTTGTGAACCTTTCTCATAAATCATGTGTTGGTTGTAAATGTATATTGACTATAAGTTGTCACTAATCTATGAATTTTATTTACAATAACTGAAATGTCCTGAATTTAGGCTGTAAAATTCATGACGTAATTATATTCTGTATAGTCTGCAGATTAATACATGCATGCCAATGAAAGAGACCTAAAGCAGATTAGTGTGCAATTGCAACAATTACCTGACTATCTCTGAACCAATAAATAAATATATGAATGAATATAACATGATTTCAATATTTTAAAAAAGTATCCATTGTAGTTGGGTTGGAGATTATCTTACTATTTCTGTCTAATTCTGGAAACTTGATTTGTTTCAAGGACTGCAGTGCCGAATTCAACCAACAGTTGTTGTTCAGATTGTACAGACCATGAGTGCCTGTAAATGAAACATTATTATAGCAAACATGCAATATTAGAATTTATAATGCACATGATATCTAATGACTTCAATTTTTGTTTTTTTAAATATACTTTTGAATAAACAACACATGGTACAGCATTTGAAATGGACATACAAATTAAATATCTTCATTGTTTTCTGCATTATGAAAAACAGAACTACGTAAAAATATCATTAAAACTAAAATGTTGAATTTTTTTCAAACACTAACTTTGACAATTTCTAGATTTCTTCTGAACTATTTCATGCTTATCTAAATTTTCTCATTCAATAAACATGTTGAATTAAGTAAAATTTTGACCAAATTGTTCCTAGTACACTATAATTGTGTTAAATTTCAAACTAATTATAATGTCTTAACAGAAAGTGGCTGCACTGGAGATGCTCCATATCTTATTGCATTCATTCCGTGTGGTTATTGTGATAAAGTGATAACTTAGCTTGTATGAAGATAAAGCAGCTTGAAACTTTGATGTTTCACATTTGAATTATATATGGTAATAAAAAATTTAAAATGTACATGAAGACACTCACCGTGTACCTCATTGTCATAACTGAACCGTGTGTTCGGTGTGATTTTCCACCTTACTTCTGTTTGTGTCTGTGGTTGACCTAAATTGTATTTACAGATAAATTACAAACAAAAAAGAAACACAGAAACAAATAAAAACTCTGTTGTGACTCTGGCTGTACATGTCTTGATTGTATATTCGTAAACTATGTTATTATGTTTCAGAAAAGAGGGACGAAAGATACCAGAGGAACAGTCAAACTCATAGATCGAAAACAAACTGACAACAACATGGCCAAAAATAAAAAGACAAACAGACAAATAATAGTACAGATGACACAACATAGAAAACTAAAGACTAAGCAATACGAACCCCACCAAAAACTGGGGGTGATCTCAGGTGCTCCGGAAGGGTAAGCATATCTTGCTCCACATGTGGCACCCGTCATGTTGCTTATGTTTCAGGATACTGACCTGGTGATATGTAAAAAATTGACTCCTCTCCTCCTTAATTTCCATGTGCATCATGTGCATCTTGTCATAACCAAGTTACGGAATAATTAATATGTACCAAAGTTAACTTAAACAGATATGAAGACCATTTATATCCAGATTTTACCAATATACCGTTTACGTATAGTACCCGTAAGGTTATTTACTATCACATGTAAAATGCAAATGCAAATAGGAGCAAGTATGGAATCAGCACTAATGAAAGAATCAAATTGGTGAACATGAAAGATCAAAATGTTTTAAATTGGCGCAATTGTCAGCCAGAAAACTGAAAATGGCCACAACTACATAAGTAAAAATTTTCTGCTAATGTGGAAAGTGTTAATACAATTTTATAAATGATCGCTTTATTAAAAGTGTAAAATTTAGCTATTAATGATTTACTTGATACAGGTACTGCTGTGTACATGGTTGGTCCTTGGTCCACCTCACACTGTAACACCTAAAATGTATATATTGTTAAAACATTTATAGGTATCTACCATAGTGTGTTATCCTTCTGAAGTGGTCATTTATTTTGCCCAAAGATAATTAATAAGTGTACAAGCCAACAAATCTTCTTTATATAATCAAATAATAACAGTTAAATGAATGATCAATCCAGAATGTTGTGTTCCCATATGAAACACATTTAAATACATGTTTCAATTTAATGTGTTTAAACTTTATAATTACATGACTGTTAGAAATCTGATATCATATACTGTTTTGAAATATATGTATGGTCTTAATACTGAAAAGAGCATTTATATAATGCGCATACAGGTATATTTCCAGAAGAACAGATGAAATTTATATTGTCAAAATACTCATATGGTCTGAATCAATTACACTTATTTACACATCATCACACACTATATACTCATCACACATCCAGCCGTGGACTGTATATATGTCAACATATTGTGTATATCCTCTGCCATGCTTAATTTGTTTGTGGTCAGGTTTGTAGTAAAAGTATATTTACCTCTATATTACCATCTATCAAAAAGTCACATAAACTTTCATTGGCATGGTCCTGTTGCTGAAAGTGTTACAGTAAAGAGTTAATACATAATTGTAAAAGTATAAAATTTTATGGACAGACAACATAGGATAACAATAGTTTACACTGGTCTTGGGCCATGTCAACCAAAAAAGTAAACATTTCTTCAATAACACAAATTTTAACACAGATCTAAATAATGACAGCTGACCTGTATCACTTAAGATCATGGGAATGAAATTTGAAAACAGTGGACTTGTTGGGAAAACAGTTCTTTTCTCAAGTAAATACACTTCAAATTAAATGTTTGGTATATAATAAAGTCCTGCATGGAAATCAATTGTGACAAGAAACAAAAATCTTGAAAGTAACATGGTCCTAAATGGTAGGAAAGTACACACCATAAAGTAAGCAGTCACTAAATCAACCCAACAAGAATACAGTATATAAAAGTAATACTATCCAATACAAAGATGTAATAAATAAGTTTGGCACTTTCAATTATGTAGATCGGCGTTTTACGTTTCCTCAAATTGGCATGACTTTTCCGGGAAAAAAAGATGACATTTCCGCCAAAAAAGTCTACGTTTCCGGAAATAAATACCTCACTTTTCCAAGAAAATAGTAACGATTCCGGAATAAATAAATTATTACTTTTTCGAGGAAATAAGTAAGGAGTACCTTATCTGGACCCCTGCTGTTGTTTCAATCTTATCTACACAAACTTCGTTTGTGTCGAAGAATCAATCAGCGGGTGGCCAGTTAAAGGAGTACCTTGAACTTTGTCCTAAATGAAACCTGCAACAACTGATTGTAGCAGCATGAAATTTTTGTAACAGCAGTATGCATTGCATATTCAAAGTCAATATGATCTACCTCGGACTGGAGAGTTAATCTTCGGGAAGTGCACACATCAATAAGCAGATCCCACATTTTGATAAAAGTGGAAGTAGCGCAAACACAAGAGGAATGTAGTTACCATTTTACACCCATGTATTGAATAATTAACTGTGCCATCTATGAAAATATTAGTTATTTCATTGCATATACGATCATAGACATTTCAAGTTGGTGAAACATAAAAATATAACAATTCCAACATCATCATCTTTCACTAAGGTGAAACTTTCATTTTTTTCATATCTAGTATATTGTAGATATAAGATCAGAACCTTTTTTGCATAAAAATATGAAATAAATAATTTATCTAACATATATTCAAGTATTAATAATTTACTACCAGGTAAATTTCCGGAAAAGTAATAAATACAATTTCTGGATACGTATACTTTAAGTTTCCAGAAACGTAGTATTGGAACTTTGAAAAATTAGCGGAAATGCAATACGCCCATGTAGATGTATACATATTAAATGATCAGCAGAACCTTTTTTGTAAATCAGTATAATTCTGGTATTCCACCATTTACCATATAAAAGGACCATATGTAAAATATTTGTTTGATTTAGATTTAATACATCAAATTTGTTACCTGTACATTGTCATTTGTTGAAGGACTGTTGTCATTGGATGGTTGCTGGAAGTAAAGTAATATAGCCATTTAATAGATAAGTCACATATCAGTAATATATTTTAAATAATTGGAAAATGCATTTCAACATATAACGTATAAAAGGACCATACATGTTAAATATCAGTTAATGAATGACTATAATATTTTTTCTGTCTACTCAAAATAACATAAAAAATTTGGTGCACACTGAATAACCGGTGTAATGGGTTATTTGAAAGTGTGAACCACATTTTTGATGTTATTTCAAATAGACAGAAAAAATATTACAGTCATGCATTCCTTATTATTTAATTCTAAGCCGCAGTAAATCAAGAAAAAACAGTGTTGACGTCACGGTCACATGACAAAATTATGTCTATGAGCTGATAAACAAAACACTGTCAGCCAATCAGAAGACATCCAAAATTAAATTATTTTGATTTAGATTTAATACATCAAATTTGTTACCTGTACATTGTCATTTGTTGAAGGACTGTTGTCATTGGATGGTTGCTGGAAGTAAAGTAATACAGCCATTTAATAGATAAGTCACATATCAGTTATATCTTTTAAATAATTAGAAAATGCATTTCTTTTCCTCATTTTATCAAACACTATTTATTTCAAAATTTGTTGTTAAATTATTGCTGTTGATATATTTAGATAACACTGTTATATATTTATTTTCTTAGATTGTTTCCCTTCCAGAATTTTCCACTTAATAGCATAAAAGCATAATAGCCACCTAGTAACTTTTTAAGACTGTATGGGTGTCTTTTAAAAAATACAATAATTCAAAAAACAATAAGGTTTCATACATGTCTTCCCAAAATATGATCCCTTACAAGAAGGAGTTTAAAAAATAAATAATATGATTTCAAGTTATAATACAACATCTATATATAAATCAAAACTCACACCTTATTCCAATAACATTGAAGTATGTATTGAAAATGTGTTATTAGAATAAATGTTGAAAATTTACCAAAGCATTCTTCCATGACACATAATGTAGCAGAACCTTATTCATCTCCTCTCCACATAAACTGCATTGTCCAGTAGCTGTTTGAACATAATTATAGATTATAAAATTATAGTTCATGGATTTTTTGAAATATGTCTTATTGCAATAAAAACTTAGCTTATAATTGTATCCTTCAATGATATACACTGATATATTAGGTAAAGAAATATAATTTTTATTATTCACAATGCAACAACTATTGCCAAGAGAAATGTCAAACACAGTGGTTTGTATTGAGGATGCAATTACGCTATTACTTTCAAAAACAGTCAAATAAATGTATTATTTTACTGAACTATATTGGTGAACTCAAATATCATGAACAGCCCACAGTGAACACTGTCATATTGTGATTATCATGGAAACTAATATACATGTCAATTTTTCCATAACATGCACAGACATATAAGTGATTATGTTATCAACATGACAAAAAAATTATGGTTTAAAGTACACACAAAAACCTTTTGAACCGTTTTATTTCAAATTAAAAAGTCCAATTCCCTGTAAGTAAAACACCTTGTAAGATCAAAGCAGATACCAGGAATCTAATCTAAAAATTGTAGAAGTCACTCAACATTTTTTTTTTAAATTTAACGACTGAAATGTAAGTACATAAACATTACATCTATGGCTTTTTTCTTGTTCACTGTATAAACATTTTCAGCTTACAAAGTTCGTATTCATTTTTAAAATTTTCAGTGCTTTCTATGTAATTGAAACAGTAAAACTACTAAATAACTATGCAGAAAAACTTATGGATTAAAACAAGTTACCTTTATTTGTAGATGGACTTTTAAATGGAACATCTTCAGGCCAAAATTCTGGCTTCATTAAATCATTCCCCCAATATCCTCTACTGATTTTCTTCTTCTTGGTCACTTAAAAAAAAAAATGGGTTATACACAATAACAATAGTACTTTAAAAGTAATTATTACATGACATTGTGGCAAAGGTCTTGTTATTAATTGTAATGAGTAATCAGAAATTTATGATTAACAGTAAATTTAATGTTTTCAATTACATGTTTAAAATAACCACCAATCATGTTTGTTTCATGATAGTTTCATTGACCTCCTCATGATTACATTTTGATTACATCTCTGCATAAAATTACAATCTGAATTCTCTCATTATTGTTATTAAAGAGTATATATATAGGTGAACAATCTTTTCAAAATAATGTTGGAATTTATTGATTTATTTTTTGCAATTGTAGAAATCAAAGATAAAGTAACTATGAAAGCTGTATCAATCACGTGGAGCTAGTCTTCTTTTTATGAATGAGAAATATGACAAATGTTACAGTTCAAAAAATGCTAAGGACCATATTTGGCCCCTTTTATAAAGTTCAATGTTACAAGATAAAAAATATTTTAAGATGACTTATAGACATGTGAAAAAGTTAAATAGAACTATTTTTGTAAAAGTTTAATTCATAAGCGTTGATTTTTACATCCAAAATAGTTCAAAATAAAGAAAATTTGGCAAAATGTGGTAAAATCCACTGGATTTCAGACAAATTTATGACCAGGATGCATAGTCACACAATATATGGACAAAATATCTTACTTGTTTTTGTCAGATAGGAAAACACTATACTTCAGGAACTACATGTAATATCTTAAGTTATAACTTCACTTTTAAAAGAGGGATGGACTCATTTAGAAAAAAACATGCAATCTTTTAAAATCAACCCATTATAAGCTTCATTATTAATAGAACTTTATTTTATATACTGTACATCAATCAATGAAATGCTTTGTACTTTCTAAAAATTGTTTTGGATCATATCAGATTAAAACCATAAAGTGAATGCATTTATAATAAATTTCATATGCCCATACTAATATACTTACTGTATTTTTGAGTGATATCCGATAAAAGATGTCTTTTGACAGTGGTGTTTGTCTGAACAACATCTTTGGTGATAGCTGGTAAGACTTATCGAAATATAAAAGAAGACATCATTAAGAAAACAGAATACTTAACATTTTAATCAATTGCAAAAGACTTATAAGCCTTAGGGATCTGTAAGTATTTAATATACAATTATAATATGAAATAAACCATATACTGACATCTATGTCTCTCGAAATTATGGCAAGTTTTAAATTTTTTGTCTATGAACTGTTACACTAGAGGATATTCCATGGTATTCAGGTGCAGAATATCTGCACACAGCCCTTGGGTTTTTAAGCACCAATCACTTTGTGTAAATCATATGAATACCAGGGCATTATCGACTGCAAAATAACATTTCATGCCTAGTTAAAAATAATTTCATCAATAAATATTTTTAAAAATATTTTTTAAGAACATAGATTATTGATATGAAAATGTTTTGTCATGAGAAATATATTAATCAGTAACAAATCATGAATATCGAAAATTCATGTTAAGGCATGCAGACGAATCGTTCTGCTAAATATATATATAAATCTGATTCAAATATTTTTATGATGTTTAGCAACAAACCAGATTCTACTGATAACAAAAAATTATATCACTACAATATAATAATTATTACCGTGAGGTTGAATTCACTGTCATTTATTCATCATCCACACATGAACTCATGTCAGAAAAATAAAAACATATCTATGTACCTGAACCGAATTTTCAGGTATAGAGGTATGATTTTTTTCTCTCAGACAAGTGCCTGTAACCATCCACCAGAACTTGTGGTCATCTCATGTTCAGTACTTCAGTACTTTGTTTATTACTATATCAACAAGTGTAATGACAAAATAAAACCCAACTGTGTAATTGATTCTTTCAAGTTTGTTAACAATGCACATTAGGAAATGACATTTGCCCTTATTTTCTATTTCTTTTTTAAAAAGTTCTTATCTATCAAAATAAATCTAATACTAGATGGTGTATACCTTCTCTTATTGTTGGCACATATGGTGCCTTTCTGTACGCTGTTTCTGTGAATTTGTCAATAAAGTCCGGGGTTATGACATCCATCAACCTCAGAGATCCTGGAATATTTTCAATATATTTCCTGTTAAATTCATTGTTTAAAACTTTTGTTTCCATTAATACCATTCAATTTAAATTTTTCAAAAAGAAAATGCTCATATTAAATGTTGTTTTGAGAGCAACCATTATGGTTACACTGTAGCTATTTAAAACATATATTACAATTACAGACTGCCAAAAGAAATGTTTCAAAACACAATTTTTCTTTATATCAATTGAACACATTTAAATAATAGGCCAGATCAAAATATCATTTTATTTCAGGTTTTGCTATCTGACGTATCTGTACACATTTTTTTGTTGTTGTTATAAATTGTTTCTGATACATTTTGTACTTAATGGACACTTTTCTGTGCTAACTGTCATCAGCACTGACAGACACACACCCATTTTGTCATGGGAAGTTCCTATTGTAGCTTGTTCAATGTAAGATCTATATTTTATGAACACCTTGTAACTTAGTGTAGTTATGACAAATTTTTGAATATGTATGCAAACCTTTCAATTTACACTTTTATTTCACCCAAATAAGACCCTTATTGCCCCGGCATCTTTGAAAAAAAAATTGCCCCTTCTCCTTTGAAAAAACATTACCACAAAAGCCCTTTACACAAGTGTAAGAAAACCTATTGACCCACCAAAAAGGATCAAGTAAAAAATATAAAATAACACAAACAACAAAAATAAAATACTATGTAACAAGTGTAACATCTACATTCATAACACAAATGACTTAAAAGGAATAGCTATAAGAACATTTTTACAACTAAAGTAATGATTAAAATAAATTGAACAGAGACAATCATCATTAAATTATAAAAGCCATATAAATATTAATTTTACCATTTCTGTTGAAAAGGAAACAACTCAAAGATATTTCCATGAACCAGTGATATAAACAGCAAAAATAGTTCTATAAAATTAATTATGATTTAACCACTAAAAAATAGTTCTCTAAAATTATAAACATTTATTTCCCATGCCTGAGGGAGATATGATTTGTTCAACCAAGAATATTCATGTTTCACGAGGGCTCTGCCCAAGGGAAATATGATTTTTCAAGGGTGAACAAATCTTCATCTCTTCCGAGGCAAAGGGAAATGAATGTTTTATTCCACTGTTTATGCTTTGTTTACTATCAATACATTAATTATTATTTTGCCTAATTTTTTTTTCTTATCCTATTTTTATAAGTTAAACTTAACATGACATACAAATTGATAAACAGTACGGATCAAAAGTTCATTATTAGTCTTCGTGTCTTATCGTCTGAAATAAACTTGAACATGACATTGATTTTTGCTATCACTATTTTAAGAAGAATAAGAAGTTCAAAACGTTATGTACATTAACCGTGCTTAACGTCGTACTATGTAATCCCAACATTTCAGAGGTGAATATGATCCTGAGAAGGGAATATGAAGATTTGTTCAATGACACGTGGGATAGTCTCAACCAATCAAATATTGATTAAACTATCAATATGTATAAACAGTGGAATAATATATAATGTTATATCTATTTTCAAATTACAATAAAAAATTTAAATACCACTTACATTCAGCATATTAAAGAACACCAATTCTTTTTAAATTAAAGAAAAGTTGTATTTTTGACCCTTTGGACCTAAATGAGGACCAATTTTAAGACAGGACTAAAATTGATTTTTTTTTTTACATGAGACCAAATGACAAAGAAATATTCATAATTGGTTTCTGTTCAAAGGGAAATAACTCAAATTCATATATATGTAATAAAAATAAATTTGCTACCGAAAGGTGTAAAACTGAAAAACAAGAACACCTAAAATTGTGAAAATTGAACTTGACCTTCATTCACTCACACGAAACAACAGATGTAAATTTGAAAAGATTTCTGAAATGCTTTTTCATGTTAATGAATGAAAACTGATTGGCAGCCACTGGCCAGCCTTCCCTCCTGCCGTACATCCAAAAACAAAAAAACTGATTTTTCTATTGAAAATCCAGTAAAAAAGGAATATAACTTCATCTTTCCATATTTATAAATAGCTCATTTACCTTTACATATCACCTGCTGCCTACTATTCCTACTCTTTGGAAGATAAACCACCAACAAATTTGGATCTTCATCTTCCACCCAAGTCTGCACCTTTAAAAATATTTCAAAACATTTTTTAAAAGGGCATTAAATTCAGAAGTAAAATTAAAATATATTTCTAGTTTGTTTAAAACAGTAACATGATTAATAAAACCACAATTTCAAAACCATTAATCTATGAATGTGTACACGTGTAGCTGATACTTGCAATCTTCCATTACTTAAATTATTACTGTATATTTCATTGAACATGGACTATTTGAATCGAAATAAAAGTATAAAATATAAAGAACCATAGTTTTTAACATCAATGTGTATAATAACAAGTTTGGGAATTATATACAATAATGTTTCAATAAATTAAAAAGAATGAAATGTAATGAAAGCAATCGCTGGTTTACAGTTACAAAATACTGCTGTCATTAGGTAACTAGACTAACTTTTGATGCTTATCTACCTTATAAGTTACTATAAATATCAAAAGTGTGTCATAAGGAAGGGATCCTTTAAAATAATTATGAACTATACTCTGTATTGACCTATAGCTGCTAATTTTTGTGTCATTTTGGTCTCTAGTGGAGAGTTGTCTTATCGGCAATCAAACCATATTTTCTTTTTTATACGTATACATTTGGTATTTAAATTTCATTACTCAACATAAACATACGTACCAAACTATCTATTTTTGACCATTTATTCTTGGACATTCCGATACTGAAAAATAATATATATATATATATATTTTTTTCAAACATAATCCACAACTGCAAAATGATTATAATTTATGGTTTCTTGTATATTTAATAATGTCAAAGTACCATTATTGGAGTTTTAGCAATCCTCCATTGTAACTTCAGTGAAATATATATATATATTGATGTGAAAGATAAAGTGTGGGTATAGATATATAATTGAGTGTGGTTATACATATACACAGTGTGTTGATATTGTAATGAATGTGATGATAGATATATAGAGTGTAGTGATAGATATATAGAGTGTAATGATAGATATATATAGAGTGTGGTGATAGATATATAGATTGTGGTGATAGATATATAGAGTATGGTGATAGATATATAGAGTGTGATGATAGATATATAGTGTGAGGTGATAAATATATAGAGTGTGGTGATACATATATAGAGTATGGTGATAGATATATAGAGTGGTGATAGATATATAAAGTGTGGAGATAGACATAGAGTGTAGTGATAGATATATAGTGTGGTAATAGATATACAGAGTGTGGTGATATATATATGGAGTGAGGTGATAGATATATAAAGTATGGTGATAGATATATAATGAGTGTGGTGATATATGTATATAGATTGTGGTGATAGATATATAGTGTGTGGTGATAGATATAAAGAGTGTGGTGATAGATATAAAGAGTGTGGTGATAGATATATAGAGTATAGTGATAGATATATAGAGTAGTGTGATAGATATATAGAGTATGGTGATAGATATATAGAGTGAGGTGATAGACATATAGAGTATGGTGATAGATATATAATGAGTGTGGTGATATATATATATAGATTGTGGTGATAGATATATAGAGTGTGGTGATAGATATAAAGAGTGTGGTGATAGATATAAAGAGTGTGGTGATAGATATAGAGTGTAATGATAGATATATAGAGTGTACTGATAGATAAATAAAGTGAGGTGATAGATATATAGAGTATGGTGATAGATTTATAGAATGTGGTGATATATATATAGAGTGTGGTGATATATATATAGAGTGTGGTAATAGATATATAGTATGTGGTGATAGATATATGAATAGTGGTGATACATATATAGAGTCTGGTGATAGGTGTATACAAAATGGTGATATGTGAATAGAGTATGGTGATTGATATATAGATAGTGGTGATACATATATAGTGTGTGGTGACATATATATAGAGTGTTATAATATATGTTTAGAGTGAAGTAATAAATATATAATGAGAATTTTAATATATATAGGTTATATATGTATAAAGAATGGTGATAGATGTATAGATAGTGGTGATAAATGTATAGTGCACTGAAATATATGTAAATAGATTGTGGTAAAAGATATATGTATATAGAGTGTGGTGTAAGATTTATATATGTAGATAGATATATAGAGTGTGGTGATATATATATATTGAGAGTTTGGTGTTAGATATATACATAGGGGTGATAAGTATTTCTTGCACTTTGGGTAAATTTTTATGTTGTGATTGGTTTAAGGCCATCACAAGTATTCATAGGGGGTAAGTAAATTTAATAGTGGGTTCATGATGTCACGTCTACTGTTAATGGTGACGTAATCTATTGATTTTATTGTATTTCATTGTTTATTTTTTTACAAAAAGCTGCTGAAAAAATCACGTTTGCACTAAATTTGTTAAACGGTTCACCACTGACCCCCACCATAGAGGGTGAATTAAAAACATGATAAGGGATTTGACCTGCAGCATTACTACTAACCCATAGGAGGTCAGTAGCGAACCATACAACTCATAACAGTGTACTGATAGATATATAGTGTGGTGATAGATATATACGTATTATAGTGTGTAGAAAGATATGCAGAGTGTGGTTATATATGTATAGAGTGTGGTGATATATGTGTAGAGTGTAGCGATAGATATATAATATGGTCATAGATCTAAATACACCTTATCGCTATTAGTCCGCCATAAGGCATTACTGGACATCACAAAAGGTTCCCGTAAAATTTTGACGTAATAATAGAAAATTTATATTAAGGACAAAACAAGCAATGATTTTTTTTTTTTTATTCAGGAAAACATTTATTGTTATATAATATTATTATTTTATTCTCCCGGGAGCTTTTTTTTTCTTCCCCGGGCGCTTTTTCTTTTCCCCGGGCGCTTTTTCTTTTTCCGGGCGCTTTTTAGTAGGACCGTGACGAAGACAGTCAAACGCTTTGTGTATTCAGCTTCAATGATTTTTTTTTCTTATATCTTGATTCGTATATTCAATGTGGATTTTATGAGATCTGAAGAATGGTTAACTACAGCAAGGATTTGTATACACTATACAAATCCTTGACTACACACAGTTGCCTTTTCTTTGGGCCGTTTTGAGTATAAGCTTACATTATTTACTAAGTTTTCGGTACTTAGCTTTACCGTAATTATTGTACTTTAAGTTCAAAACACCATTGAAAAGTATAAAACTATGATCCCACAACTACTGGCTTGCTAGTTACGAGCAAAAATGTACTTTAATATACCATCATATTGAGATCCTTGCGTATCTCTTCGTAAATTGTAAGGAACTATTTAATAACTTTTGAAACGGAACTGTGTGAGCAAAAATTCAAGTGGAGACAACTAGGTTCACTACCGCCAAACACAAAAATGTTACATGAAGTTCTGTTCGCTCTTTCTGGCCACTCTGGTGGTGTATTTATTGATAAAGGCGACGGGATACAAGTATTAATTAGTTAAAAGCATTTGTGATTATTATTATCACGATAATCAAAACCCGATAATGTCACTTTTTAAGTTATCTACACCACAGGAATCGGAAATTCTATCAATAAAATTCTGTAAATAATAAAGTCTACGAGAAGCTCTATTGATAGTCGACTTTATTATTTACAGAATTTTATTGATAGAATTTCCGATTCCTGTGTCTACACGTACCCACATTCTTATTTTTTTGTCAATTTTGTCATTTTTTATATTTTGGTCCTATAAACGTATTTACACTTTTGGTATTTAGCTATATTTTGCCTCCGAATGACCTTAGATCTACTCCGAATCACCTTTAGACGTCAGGCAACAATCACTTTTTAATTGTGACGTCAAATGTTTTGAATTATGATGTCAAAGTTTACGGGAACCTGTGTGATTTTACGTAATGGCGGACAAATTTGCATACAAGTGTAAATACGTCTATTTTCACTATTATTAATTGTTGTACAACCAGACCCTCGATATAGCTACGTGTGATCAATAAACAGTACGTCTTCATAGGAGTTGTAACCCATTTAAGGAATAACTGTACTGTAGTTGAAGAGTTGCCACCGTCAATTGGCGATGTGACGGTCGCAAATGCAGTTTTACTGGCAACGCGTAGCGGAGACATTTAAACGGATATTTGCGACCGTCAAATCAAAATTGACGGTGGCAACTCTTCAACTACAGTACTGTTATTCCGATTCTAATGCATTACAAAAGGAAATAATACGTTAAAACTTAAAGCTTGAAAAAATGTATAAATTTGAAATTTAATAGAATTCCACGAAACTTCATGAATGATTTTGGCGCAAAGACGTCATGGCTAAACATGACATCATACAAATGAAAACTTACAAGCTGAAGGTAATTTTGTTACTACTACGATTCAAATTTGGATAATATGACATCAAAACGGCGATTTTGAGGTAGGTGTTGTGTTATTTTCGATAATATTGCAGTAACCGAACATTTCTTAATCCACGAATTCAAAATGGCAGGTCCCTCCTTAGTTACGACTGGTCAACTGTGGATTTGACGGTAACTTTTAGCCAATGAAAAAAATTGTTACATAAAAATTGCATTAGAATTATGCATTTAAGGCAGTTCGATCAGTTTTTCGTAAATTGTTTTGTTATAAATTAGGCTGTTAGTTTTCTCAATTGAATTATTTCATATTTTTGGAAGCAGGACAAATCGCCCCACTTTTTTACCAACTCGCCCCACTTTGAAAAATCGCCCCAAACTGGTTAACCAACTCGCCCCACTTTTAAAAAAATCGCCGAACTTGTGAAAAGGGTTAAATCCCGTTAATTTTTCTCCTGCCAACTCGTCCCACTTAATGAAATAATGTAAACCTAGATGAATATATATTTTCAGGTCTGCCAACTCGCCCCACTTAACCAAAAAAATCTTATACACAGAATACAAAAAAACGAAAATTTACTAAATCATTATTATTGACATTGAGTTGGCATGACTCAACTTGATTCATCAGGTATTTTCTATTTTTCATAAGTGGGTCTAGTTGGCATTACTCAATTCATCAGGATTTTTCTATTTTTCACTGGTTGGGCTAGTAGTACCGGTAGTTGGCATTCACGTCACAGAAAATACTGTTACTCGCTTCTTTATGCTTTATTTCAACAAAAAGAAAAGAACTACAAAATAGATATAAGAAGATGTGGTATGAGTGCCAATGAGACAACTCTCCATCCAAGTCACAATTTGTAAAAGAAAAACCATTATGTATAGGTCAAAGTACTGTCTTCAACACGGAGCCTAGCTTGGCTCACATCGAACAGTAAGATATAAAGGGCCCCAAAAATGACTAGTGTAAAACCATTCAAACGGGAAAAACATGTGTATCTTAGGTTTTAATAGGTATTGATTTTATTTATAAGAGGGGCAGGAACATAGATATACAACGGGATTGCATCTTTTGTCATAAGTGGGGCGAGTTGGCATTACTAAATTCATCAGGATTTATCTATTTTATACAAGTGGGGCGAGTTGGCAGACCTTATATCAGAGGGATTTTTTTCCCTTTTCATAAATGGAGCAATATATCCAACCTATTTTCAATGGGATTTTATCCTTTTCATAAGTGGGGCGAGTTGGTAAACAAAAGTGGGGCAATTTTTAAGAAAGTGGGGCGAGTTGGTGAAAAAGTGGGGCGATTTGCCAGTGGGGCGATTTGTCATGGATTCATATTTTTCATGTTGGGGCCTTTTATCAGTTTATAGCCGACTATACTGTATTGTTTTTTCTCATTGTTGAAGGCTGTACAGTTGCCTATAATTGCTTACATCCACTTTCATTTGAACTTTGGTGGATAGTTGTCTCATTGTTAATCATACCACATCTCATTATTATTATAATAATCCCTATTTGGAATTCTGTGTCCGGATCAATTTTCTGATTTGGCTGCCCTCAGATGCCCTTCTGCCAAGTCAGAAAATGCTTTTGGAAAAATTGAGTTAACTAAAATAGATACATGTACATGTGGAACTGTAAACTAGAAAATTGAAACTTGGTCCTTGGAGCACCTATTTTTTGTTGTTAGGCTCAACAGGTTGGGGAAGATCCTCTTAAATGGGTACCATCCTGATTTATGGGTATTATCCCCAAAATCTGGTATCAATTACAGCAGAGAAATATTATATGTCTCTGATTACAGTGATAAAAAATCAAATTTTGTATTTCATCATGATAGCTGTCATGGCGTAAATATTTATATAAATCATAAATGACAACATTTTTCCCTATAAGACCATAGTTCAAATGAGAACTGAATACAAAGATAATGGCCTCCAAAAATCCTAGATTTTGAAGGCTGTTAACTTTTATCCTGATG
Organism: Mytilus californianus; assembly: GCF_021869535.1. Classification (NCBI taxonomy): domain Eukaryota; kingdom Metazoa; phylum Mollusca; class Bivalvia; order Mytilida; family Mytilidae; genus Mytilus; species Mytilus californianus. The sequence continues at coordinate 47,350,185 of NW_026262679.1, read as the reverse complement.
ATATTTCAGTCATGGAGTCTTTAGCCTACTTAAGGCAAAATGTTTACCTGAATGTTTGCGTCATGACAGAAAATACCTGTAAATCCAAAGTTTATATTTTTATCACTTAAATTCATACCCGGTTTGGGGTATAATACCCATAAATGAGGATAGTACCCATTTATGAGGATCTCCCCAACCTGCTGAATTTGGATACAAAGATTTCTGGAGAACTCCCAAAAACTCAATATGAACCTGAGTACCGATAGATATTAACTCGATTTTGTATAGTGTAATACTGCTTTTATTGATAAGTTTGACTATAAATTTGAGATATTTGTCATTTTTACTTAATAAAAGTACAATTTAACTTCAGGAATTCTATTTGTGTGTCTTCTTATATCTATCTACTTGTATGTAAGTTCCTTGTACAACAATATGGAGGAGGTAATTATTCAAAAGGTAGATAATTATTATTTAAACAATGAAGGTATTTATTTTTATTAGGAAAATTTAATTTTAACTACAACGGTACCCTGCACAAGGCACGTACATACCTTATGTGATTCAAGTTTGAATAATTAAGTACACTCGAGTCCAGAAGGGAACTTGTATTAAAGACACACAAAACGAATTCATGATGTTAAATTGTACTTTTATGGAGTAAAAGTGACATATATCTCAAAATTATAGACTTATTTATAAAAGCAGTATAACTCCATATACAGTAAAGTCTTTGTACCAGCTCAGCATATGGAAATTGTTGAATTAAAATCTTTGTATAATAATACTGGTAGGTGTTTTTGATGAAAAGATGCTTTGCCTGGCCTTAAATTTTAGTTGGCAGTTTAATTGGCATCTTAAAATTTCATTTATAAGTTGATAGTGAGCCCAGGATACATGTATCTTATACATATTTCCATGGACTTTTAGAGTTATTTCATTGCTCAGTGTTAAACTTTGTCATGATCAGGACATAGGGCTAATAAGAAATAGATTTAAAGTTAACAAGATATATATCTACTCTTCATTATCTTATTTGCATGCACAAAACAAGTAACAAACTATTGAGCTTCTGTGTTCTCTTTTATTACAAAGCAGGTGAAACATGTCTTTGTTCTAACTGATGTATTTACATTATTGTAGGTGTTGAGTGATGTTCCTTTTATATCACCATCAGAGGTGGATCAACTGAACAAACTATGTAAACTTGGTACATTCTACAGGGATTTTAATAACTTCATTAGACAATATGGAGGACATCTTAGTCTACAACCAAATGGTAAGTTGCATTTGACTGGAAGACATTTAAATTTGTTATCCTGTTAAAATGCGATTTTGATTGGTTATTACTAGGGAAACATTTTACTCTTTCCCATGGCTTCTAGTATATTATGGTTCATGGTGACGCTGTATCATTTGTGTGCTTTATTAAATATGGATGCTTGTTCTGTACATGACGTCTTAGTTTATTACTTTTAATTGAGAATTTTAAAGACACAAATAACAGAATTTTGACTATGATAAATATATTAATACATAGCTGAGATGCTGATAGAGCAATTTGCTACCCCTCCTTTGCTTTGCCTCGGTTGACAATGTTTTCTCAGGTTAACAATCTGTTCTATCAGCATTTCAGCGATGTTTTGATAAATTTATTTCCATCCCTGTATTGCAGGGAAGGGGAGGCATTCAATTTTACAATGCAACTAAGTAATAGGGTTTAAAATGGTATTTTATAATTGTAACAAATATAGTTTCTTTTCAGACAAAAGAAAGTCAGAGATTCATGGTTTGTACTTGAAGTCTTTCTGTCATGGCCTAGATAAAGTTTTAGAGGACTACAGAGCATCCTTACAGAGACTTGAGATGGAAATACTAGCAGACCCAGACCTCACAATATCCCACCTTTACAGAACATTATTTCAAGTGTGTATTAAACATCTTATGATGATGTTGTGTCAATTTTGATTGGAATGTTGTTGCATTGACATAAACCCCACATCTCTGTTTATTCATATTAAATACTCTTCAAAACAACTAGACTAGTACACATATTAATTCCTCTGGGAAAGGAGACAAAATTAATAAACAGTTCTTCTGATTGAGACAGTATCAGAACTTTAAAAAAAAATTGCTCACATTATTTATTGGATAAAAAAATCCCATAAAAATGCTGTGAATCAGTTTGTTTGCTATATGAAACAGATTTCACTCAAAATTCAGATTTGTAAATGTATAGTGTGTTTAGACTAGTCAAATGGTTTGGCTTCGAAGAATTAAATTAAACTTGACAATCCAGTATACTATAGATTGTTAGAATATTTTAGTAAGTATTACAGTCAGGAGTACTACTTGTACAAGTACTCTTTATTTACTTGAAGAAGTAAATTAATAATAATATACTTATATAATTAAATTATAATGTTTGAATAATCTCCCCTTAATTTTCTCCAAAATTTACTTGTATAAGTAATTTTTTTTTACAATCCTGAATAATTCTCAGGTTAGCTCATAATTTTTTATTAGAGTTCAATGTTTCATCTCATTAATTCAACAAAGAAACTAAATGCGCAAAGATATTAAGTATTTGGGCAAGGCCTTCAAAAATTGCCCCTTGGGGCTTGTAAATGAGCAGTGTTCTGAAGATATCAGACAAATGAGATTTTCATTGTCCATGAAATTACACTTAAATGATAAGAAGACATCTGCAAAGGATAGACAATTAAAAATTTTATTAGAGCAAAGAAGTCCTAAGAAATTCAAGAAAAGAAGATAGGATGACTTTTTACTTGTATAAGTAAAAAATCTGAATGTCTAAGGGACATAACTAAGCCAAAAAAAAAATGTACCTGTACAAGTAAATAAAATACACTTGTATAAGTATCCTACAAATTTACTTATATAAGTATATTACAATTTACTTCTTCAAGTAAGTAAAAATTACTTTTACAAGTAGTACTCCTGACTGTATTAGTTTGAAATTTATATTTGACATAGTTGGTCCTTGACCTTTCCTAATGACAAATAGACCAGTTTTATGAGTTTAGTAAATTTTACGTTGTTTCTGCTTTCAGTATTTTTTGCTGTTTCCAGCTTTATCTGCAATGGTAGAACAGATCAAATCACACAAGGTATTTTTTTAATGGTCACTTTACAGTACCGGTATTCAACACAATATCTATAATATTCTAGACAGTTCTGGTCAGTGATAAAATGTCCAATATTTTGGTAATTCCTATAAAATCCTTGTTATGTATTAGTTCGGTTTGTCAGTTTCAAGAGAAAACAGTTTCTGCCTGCCTTTCTGCAGTTTTCCATAAAATTGATATTATATGTTCAATAATTACCATATCATGACCAGTTTTGCATTGCTATTTCTACAAACTGTATGAAAGTTATGTTATAAAATTAGTGTAAAGGATTAAAATGGTATCAATTGCATGAAATCATTAATATTGTATATATGAATCTTGAACAAGGGAATGATATTGGATCATAATGTTTTCTTTGTGTATTTTCAGGCACATGGCTGTTATATATTAGATATTGTACACAAACACTCTAACTGTGGACAGCCTAGTGTTAAGGAAGCAATGAATAAGTGAGTACATTTTATTGTTCATGAAAAATCGGGTACAATAACTCATCAATTTGTCAAAATAAGCTCATAAACATCGCTGAGGTATTATTGACTTGCAAGTCAATAATTCAATCTCATGTGAATCCGTATTCTTTAAAAAATTCTTTATTCTGAGAGTGATGTTGGAAAAAGCCATATCATATACACTTTATTATATACCTAAAAGTGATGTTTTTTCGTGACATGAGCTAAAAATATAAGGGGTTTGTTAAAGTCTTTGTAACTATGACTGATTTCGTCTCGGATTGCTGACACAGAACAATTGTCATTATTGTTTTACACAAACAGTTTACTTGTAAATGTATTTACTACTAAGTATATAATAAATCATTATACAAGGAGCAAAATTTCACATTTTGGAAAGACATACCTCCTAACAGAATTTTTGATTGATGACAACATTTTCTTTGTACTTATCCTTCTGAACATGCATGAAATATTTGCCACTGGGAGTTAAGCAACCAACAAGCATCAATCAATCTTTGTACTTTACAGAATTCTACATGTATGTCATGACGTGTTGTACAAACAGTTATGTTCATGGTTGTTACATGGGTCTTTGTTTGATCCTTACAAAGAATTCTTCATACAACATTCTACAGGACAGACAACAGGTGTCAGCTCTGAGACACAGGAAGAGGAAGATTATTTAGGAATTATGGGTGTGACGGGAAGGCAGCTGCAGGTAAGGAATTATTGATTGATTGATGATTGCTTTACACAGCATCAGTGCAAAAAGGCTATATTGCAGCGAAGGTAAGGAGTTAAAACTAAAAGGTATGGGGCATAATCTTATTAGAAAGATACTAAGCAATAATACTAAGCAATAATTGAAGAAATATTGGAATAACATCAGCATTTGGTATATCATAGAAGAGTCTTCAACAGTGTAGTATGTTATGGTAGATATCACATACTTAGTATATACTGGATAATATACTATACGTTCTCATGTTTTATTTTCAGAGAGCAATACCCATGACAGTACCTTGTACATACTTAAAATGGCTGCAAACCTGAATAGTGTTCTCCTCAGTATTTTCATATAGCCCCATTGTATTTGAAATAGTACTGTTTCCCTAGAATTATAGCACAACATTTACTAAACATTCTGTTATAAAATCTTTTTAGATAGCACCATGGTACCATGATGCTTTAAGGCTCTTGGGAGAACAGTGCTGATACTTGACATATGCTGCATGTTCTTCTATATTTTGTAGAAAGCATTGTCTATGACCTTACCAGATACTGGTGGTGGCAGTCATCAGACTTTCTCTATACAAGCAGACTTACTTCCTGTTTATATTCCAATACGCGTGGCGAACAAGATTCTTTTTGTTGGAGAATCAATACAGATGTTTGAGACAGATAAGAAACCAGCTACACATAAAAAAGGTAAGTTATCTTTAAAATTGGTAAGTTTTTAGATGCAAATTTTTTTTAAGCAAACATTTTTGGCTCGCCTTGACTATGGCCTGCTGTTTGCAGCGGCAGGGTTGGCTTCAACAGTTTGTAAGTTTGTGATAAAGTTAGTTTATGGGGATCAACTAATGCTAACTCAATGATATTTGGTATACAGTTGAAGTAGCATTTGTACATGTCAATTCCAAGGGGGGATAGGGAGATTTATAGGGTATACATCATTGAGACAGCAACACAATGCCACTAGAAACCAAAAACATGTATTGGTCAATAGGCTGTCTTCATTTTATAAACAAGGTCTATAGAATATTGTCAGCAATTAGATTAGCATCAAGATAAAAATAACTTCTTTTATGAAAAAAAATATGCCAAAGGTTTTGAAATATTCAGTCTCCTAGAAAATTAAAGTAAAATGAAAAAAAAATATTTGGTTATGCTTTCTCAGAGAAATTGTAAACTGTGCTTTTCATTGTACAAAAAAAGAAATCATCACTATAAAATTATTATTTCCTCAGTGAAAACTGAAAGCCTTGGGTGTTTGTATTATAGATGAGTCTTTGAAGGATTTAAACATAAAAGGATATTGTAAGCTTATTACACTGTTCCTTTTAAATTTTATCAAATTATGTGTATGATTTAAACAAGATGCAATTCTGTTTGAAGGAGTCAACTAATGCAAATTATTATTCATTTTCTGCATCTAAATATTTGCATATACTACACTAAACCCTTACAGCTTTATTTGAATGATGAATGTAAGATGAAGAGATATTCATAGTCAAGGATCAAATATGAAGAATATGAATTATTTATGTTTAAAAATAGAATAAAAATTGAATTAGTTCTAGCTTTATAAGGTTGTTTTGTTTCTAGGTAGTATCCTGAAAAATCATGAATCAGAATTTGCCAAGGATCTATATAATTTATCTCTAGAACCAGATTTTAATAACATGTCATTTGAAGCACTGATTGATAAAATCAGGACACATGTTGCTGAGGTATATATAAATATCCTTTTAAAATTATATTGTTATTAAATTTGGATCTGTTCCTGCTTGGATGTTAAACTTTTAGTTTATCTGTTCTATCTTTTTGTATGCAGGTAATCCATTTTAAATTCTTACATTGTATAGTTTTATGACAAAGTTGTTTAAATATTAGAATGTAGTGATGTTTAAAGTTTGAATTGGATGAGTGAAGTGTTAGGATGTATTTAATTTATTAGCCTTTTATACATACTTTTTAGAGATGTTATTTGTTTTATCATGGATATCAAACTGTAACTTGCACTATCTGTAAATTTTAAAATATTTTTCTCTTATCTAGCATTTGTGGATGTTAGTAGTGGAAGATTCAGATCTAGTGCCACATTTAAAGATCATAAAAGATTTTTATCTATTAGGAAGAGGGGAGCTGTTTCTCACATTTATAGATCATGCACAGAATTTATTAAGAGGACCACCTATAGGCACCACAGAACATGGTAAATACAAAAAAAACTCAATTGTAAAACCAGAAACACAAGTAAATCTAACTTGATCTATTGTCCAATAATTTAAAATTCTGTAAAAACTTAACAAAATTTTCATTACTAGACATATTCAATATGTACAGGTTTCAATGTATAAGAATCACCACTGAAAACATATGATTAATAAGTAATATAGTTTATGAGAACTTATTTACTGTGCACACATTCAATTATTACCTATTGACTATGATAGCCCTGCACCGAGAGAAAAAATATGGCGATTTTCACAGTTTAATGGCTTAAATAATTTAGTTAAATGTAACCACTTATGTTTTGAGCTGTTTGAATATCTTGTGTAATACATTTATATGATGATCTGTTACAGATATCAATACAGCATTTCAGCAAGCTGCAAGAAATGTTTTGTTTGATAATGAGAATTTATTACAGAATTTTCATCTCACAGTAGCAGCACCAATCACAAACAGTAAGTTAATTCAAAATGCAATCCCTTGCAAATGTGAAAACCCTGCAGTCCTATTTCTATCTTGATATAATAAAATCTGTCCAATGACATGGATCTAACATACATAATTCAATTGCACACCAAGAGAATAATATGGTATACAAATAAAAGAACAACACATAAATGGAATCAATCAAAATCCTTATGGGACTGGCTTTATAGTTATAAATTTTCCAGACATTATCACTACTTTTAAGATAAAAAAACCCAGTGCATTGAGCAAAACATTCTATACATTCTATCCTTAAACATTTCAAGAACTTTATCAAATGATATATACACTCAGATATTCAAGTTTCAAAATGATATGTATGTGCATAACCATACTTGTCAACAAAATTACACACTTCATTTTTTTTTGTGGATACCAATTTTCATACATGGATTGGTTATTCGTAGATATTTGATTTCGTTGATTTGCCAAACTGCAAAAAATATAGAAAATGTATACTTTGTTGAACATTTAAATTCATTGTTCACCTTTACCTACAAAATCCACAAAAATTGATATCCTACAAATAATACTGAATCCACAGTCATACCGAGAAATCAAGTTGTTGTTACACAAGTCAAATGAATAAATAGTTAAAAACAAATATACAATACATAAAAATTGAGCATCATAAAATTTACATATTTACATCTTAGACATGAAAGCAGGTACTAGCTGTTTTTATAACATTTAGCTTACAATTAAAATGCAGAAAATCACAAAAGTCAAATCCACAGTGGAAAACCAGCTGAAATCTGTTTGTTTTTTTTCAGAATCTACAACAGATTCCACCAGTAGTAGCAGTAGTCAGCAGTCGGTGGAATCGGGGTGGAATTCTTTAAGTCTGACATACACAGTGGATTGGCCATTACATATACTGTTTACACCATCAGTGTTAGAAAAGTAAGTATATTATGAAGGTATACCCAACACACTAAACCAATATATTCATTTGTCCTCATTATACCAAGTGTATTAAGTATGTCCAATTGAATTAATGTTAGATAAATTGGTACACAACAGTGAAGAGCTTTAATGAAGGGTGCAATTATAATTATTGTAAATCAATTGTTTTGGTACTGAGAAAATTCTTTGATGATTATTTCAAATTTATGCATAAATTATTATTTCTAAAAGGTTTTAAAAATTTAATAAATGAGTTCAGTGTGCCAGGAAGTTAATGACAACATTACATTCACTGAATCACAAATTCCCTGAGTCCCATTAAGTGTAAATCTGGAATTCTCTCAAAAATATAAGCCCAATCATGATGTCTGAGAGGGTCTTTCTGTCCCTCTATACTAGATTTAAATAATTGCCAGTGTAGATCATTGATCTTTCAGTACATGTTGTAACAAAATTAGTTATCTCATGAATCAAAAGAACAGTTGAAATAAATTTGCTTTGAATTTGAAAAAAATGTAAGTATGAGAAATGTTTGAGATAGTATGGATTTTGGTATTTTATAAATCCAATAATAATGTATTACAGATATAACAGAGTGTTTAGGTTTCTCCTACTGGTTAAAAGAGCCCAAATAGACATACAACAGTGCTGGGTATTACAGATGCAGTATAAACAAAAAGCTGTTAGTCGTGAAGAAATGACTAAATGGCAGCTACGAACACATATGGCTTTCCTGGTGGATAATTTACAGTATTACTTGCAGGTAAAAATATATAAAATGCAGTCAGTCTGTTGAAAAGAGTCACTAAAATTGAATGGATATAGCACATGTAATGCTGTTAAATTGTACAATTAGGGATTCCTTTGTACATTTATAACATTAATTATAATTCACATGAAGTGATGATTGCATGGTCGGGTAAATAGGGGGTCCTGAAAATGCAATGCTTGTTTTTGTTAAGGAAGTTCGCTACTCAGTTTCAAAATAACAAGCTTTTCATAACACTAGTATATATTGATAGGGGATTAATAAAGGAACCAAAAGAGCGAAAAAAAAATATAGGTCCGTGTGCTTGTTTTTGGAGATATTAGCCATTGAAATTTTGGCGGGAAAATGTTCTCTCTTGATTTTTCATAGCTTTATCATAGACAATTTTAAGACTTTTACAGATGGCTTATAATTATACATGTAAAAGATTTATAAAAAGAAAAAAGAGGGTTATTGGGCAAATTTTTTCAAAGCATTCAAGTGGATAAAACCAGAGGATTCAGAAAATCTGACAAAAATTCCAAAACATGACAAGCGAACATCCTTAAACATGTAAACCAAAATAGAATAATTACATTGTACTTAGCAGGGTGTTGTTGTCTTTAATGTTGTTTTACTTATAACATTAAGAAGAATACTGAATTGATATAACCAGATGTGACATTCTAGACTGTATACAAATATTTTTAATTAAAATATCATCAAGGTAAAATTAGGTTATTTATTATTGAGCTGCTCACATATAAAATTGTCGGGTAAACATGATGTCAGAAACCAATATACCAGCAAAGCAATGAGATATTGACTTTTTGTACTAGGAAATGGTAGGTGCATGAGGTGAAAAATAGTTTTTGCCCATTTTTCATGTAGCGGTTTTAGTTATTTTACCTTTTTTCTTGTATATTGCTGGTAGTCCTTGATATTGTCAGGTTGTTATGGTTACTCATTCTTCCCAGTGTATGAGATATTACTGTTTTAACAGGTAGATGTAATAGAATCACAGTATGGTATACTGGTAGATAAGATTCAGTCTACAAGAGATTTTGAGGCAGTACGATTAGCACATGATCAGTTCCTATCAGCATTGTTAGCACAAAGTTTTGTACATATGAAATCAGTAAGTAAATAAGTGCTCTTCCAGAAAAAAAGTAATAGGAAGCAATGGGAAATCCAGCGTCTTTTCGTGAATATAACAATTTAAAAGTCGGTCTGTGCAGATTAAAAAAATAAAAGATAAATATCTTTAATAAAGTAGGTATCTTTTTACTTTTTTTACATTTTTAAGAAAAGGTCGTCTCGATTTTTGTACATGTAATTGTGGTTTTCTCGATCTATTCACATTAAATGTTTACATTGGAATAAGGTCCGTTTGAATTTGCTTAGTAACTTAATTTCAAAAGTGTTAATCTTTGCTGCATATCAATTGATTCCTTTGGAATTTTCTCTCTGATTTTCTCTGATCTAGCTGCATATGTATACGGCTAATTAGCATGTTCCAGAGAGGTATACAGCCAGTAGAAAACTATTTGTAATAATAATGTTTTTATTTCAATTGATTTCTATTTTTACTATTTACAGAACGTTTTCCTGTGAGTTTATAATTGATATTGTCCTTTCTAAAACTGGACAAACATTAAAAAGATCTAGTTTTCAGTGTTTACAGGGGAGGTACAGGTTTTTTTTGGGGTATTTTGGAAAACAGGACCCTGTGGAGTTTTGGGAATTTTTCACGTGATTTTCAATCAAATTGGAAAAACAACAAATATACCAGATGTGAGTTTTAGTGTGTATAATTCATTAGGGATGATATTTTTTTGTGAAAATAAAGTAAGACCCATTTCTTATGTTATAACAGGAGATCTTAACATCGTTCAAGACCGAGAGTTAAAATCATTCCTCAGTAAAGGACCTAAATATCGTCCCCCGTCAATTATTAATTGGAATGAGTGTCGTAATATCATCCACGACTCACTCCATACTTACTGTTTGAAATGGATAAAACGGGAAAAAGCTGACAAAAAATCTTTGGACTCTTTTTTTAATTCAGTAATGAACATAGTTGATATACGTATTCAACATTTTAAAGAACATTTTACTCTTAACAATAACCACAATAAACCTATTTCTCGTATCAAACATAAACTTAAAGAACTAGCCAAGGAATTTGTTTTTGTCCCGGCCGATAAAGCTGCTAATAATATTATTATTGTTTGACGTAAATTTTACATTGAGGTTCTGAAAAAAGAAATCACCAATTCACCAACATTCCAACTGACTCCATTTTCAGAAATGACATCTGTAACAAACATAAACTTTTAGCTACCGCTTTACAAGCAGAACCAAATACAATGAAAGTCCCAACTATGTATTGGCTTCCAAAGCTACACAAAACACCTTACAAATATAGATTCATTTCGTCTTCAAGTCATTGTTCCACTACTAAATTGTCTATTCTTCTTACCAGTACACTTGGTACAATCAAAAACCAGATAATAAATTATTCAAATAAGGCCTTCGAAAATAGTGGAATTAATTACTTTTGGAGTGTCAAGAACTCGTTGGAAGTACTTGATAAATTGCATGCATATATTGGTGATTTTGAATCTGTTCAAAGTTTTGATTTTTCTACCCTATATACCACATTGCCTCACATTCTCATTAAGAAAAAATTCACACACCTAATTAAATGGGCATTTAAAAAGTCAGAATGTGAATATATATGTTCAAACTCTTTTAGGTCATTTTTTAGTAGCAATAAACAAAAAAACTATGTCAATTGGACATGCTTTGATACTATATATGCCCTTGAATTTTTACTAGATAACATTTTTGTTCGCTTTGGAGATTCCGTATATCGTCAGGTTATCGGAATTCCAATGGGGACTAACTGTGCACCACTTATTGCGGACCTTTTTTTGTATTGCTATGAGTTACAATTTATGACAAAAATCAGCAAAGACCCATCGAAACAACATCTGATACACAAATTCAATAATACTTTTAGATATTTGGATGATATTTTGGCTCTCAATAATGACGACTTCAGTATGTATACTAAAGAAATTTATCCTGTTGAACTTACTTTAAATAAAGCTAATACTAACAATTACCACTGCCCTTTCCTCGATTTTGATATCTATATCATTAACGGAAAGCTTAATACTAAAATATATGATAAAAGAGATGATTTTTCATTTCCTATTGTAAATTATCCATTTTTAGATGGTGACGTTCCCTTGTCACCATCTTACGGTGTTTATATATCTCAACTTGTTCGATTCGCTTGTGTATGTAACAATGTTTTAGATTTTAACGAGAGAAATTTATGTATTACTGAAAAATTATTACACCAGGGTTTTTGATATCACAAACTAGTCAAAACATTTACTAAATTTTATCATCGGTATAAGGACATCATTCGTAAATATAGCTCAACATGCAGACTTCTTATACGTTCAGGTATTTCACATCCAATTTTTTATGGAAATATTCTTTATAAAGCACAAAAATGTCAGTATTCACCTCTGAAGCTAACAAAACCTTTAAATAGACTTATTAAGAAGGGATATAGTTACGATACTGTTGTCGGGTCATTAAAGATTGCATATTTTGGCGTTAATATTGATTCACTTATAGGGTCTTTGCATCGGAACTAAACACATTTATTTAAAAACCAGTTGTTGGCATGACACGGGTTATGTTCTTCTCATATATGTTATGATGGTATGATACTAAACCCCTAACGGGAAGGATTGTGCCTGATATTCATATGATGAAGACATAATCTTTCAATCAGTTTAATTGAAGTCTGGAGCTGGCATGTCAGTTAACTGCTAGTAGTCTGTTGTTATTTATGTATTATTGTCATTTTGTTTATTTTCTTTGGTTACATTTCTGACATCAGACTCGGACTTCTCTTGAATTGAATTTTAATGTGCGTATTGTTATGCGTTTACTTTTCTACATTGGCTAGAGGTATAGGGGGAGGGTTGAGATCTCATAAACATGTTTAACCCCGCCGCATTTTTGCGCCTGTCCCAAGTCTGGAGCCTCTAGCCTTTGTTAGTCTTGTATTATTTTTAATTTTAGTTTCTTGTGTACAATTTGGAGTTTAGTATGGCGTTCATTATCACTGAACTAGTATATATATTTGTTTAGGGGCCAGCTGAAGGACGCCTCCGGGTGCGGAAATTTCTCGCTGCATTGAAGACCTGTTGGTGACCTTCTGCTGTTGTCTGTTCTATGGTCGGGTTGTTGTCTCTTTGACACATTCCCTATTTCCATTCTCAATTTTATTAAGAAACTACATGATTTAAAATTTTATTTTCTGTCCTTTTTTTTTAATTTCACAACAAGGCCATCAAATTTATTTTAGTAACAAAATTATCGTACTTCTAAAACATGTTAAAGCACACATGTAATAAAAATTTACCGCCTTTTTTATCTTCAAAGACAGTAATAGTTGATAAAATAAATAATTCAGGAATAGAAATAAGATTTATTTTAACTGGCCAAGCATGTTAACACTTTTCTAAATTCACTAGCCCTTCTAGATTTTTAATGGCCCTTCAAAATTGAGAAGAAATTACCTCCTAGATCTGTAGTTATATGTGATAAAGAAAAGTGATGTCACATTTTATTGGATTTTGACATGAAAATTTGTGAACTAAAATTAATTTTGAGTTTCTGTATAAAATTTTCCTGTTTCTTCTTTCTTTTTCATATATCTTTTTGTGTTTATATTTTATAGCTGTAATTTGTCACCTGTCTAGATTTTTTTTGGATCTATTTATTGTATTTGATCGGCAAGCCCGGAATTAGTCTTATCTGCTCCCTGAATCTGCAATAATGTCATATTTCAGGTTTATTGTATCCATTTGACAAAGTTGCTTTTGTCAGTCAGATATGTTTTTACTCGGTTTTACACATTAATTGTTGCAAATTTTTAGCATAAAGCTAGCGGTTGAATAAAATGAACATCGCTGTCATGAATAATATAGGTGAAAATGAATTTTGAGATTGTTCGGGAATTTTTTCCTCCCGAAATTGGGAAAAATGTAGGGGTTTTGCCATTGGGAATAGGTCCCAATACCGGACCCTGTGGAATTCTAGAAAAATCCATAAGGTAATATTTTATCACTAGATTTCCCACTGGAAGGTTGGACACCACATATATTTTTCTTTGGATAAAAGGGATGGAAGCCAATACAATTTTGTTACTAATGAAAAGAAAAAATTATGGGCATTGGGGTATTAAAAGGTGTTGTCTAACCCATATATTTGTTCTTGGAATATTTATAATTAAGTTAATGTCTTTAGATTTGATAAACATTTGAAAGCACAATCTTTGAGTCAAATGAGGAAAAACATGGAAATTAAGTATATCTACTCCAGAAAAGAGATATAGTATAAAAGACAATCACAAATTAAATATAAAAAAAAATAAAAACATATAAATCATTATGATAGGAGTGCTTATAAGAATTTCTATCCAGTCTTGTTTTCTCGAATGATGTTCTTTTAATTTTAGTGTTACTCTCTATTTTCTTACTCTAATCAAGATAAAATATAAAATCAGTGAGAGCAACTATAAGTCTATTGACATACTTGTAATTGGTTTTTTTTTAACATTTTTAGATAAAATCTGGATTTTTCAGGTATCTCATTGTTTACATGAAATATTAGACCAGTGTGGGGCTTTTAGTAAGCTGTTGATGCATTGTGAATCTCCTATGGTACATAGAGAACTTAACCAGTTAGAAAGTATAGCTAAAGTAAGTTTTTTATCTATCAATTTATATTTCATTTTGTCTACTTTCCATCAAAGTTAGTGACAGCATTGATTTTTTAACGATTATGGAAATTCTAAATGCCACTAGATTGACAACAACACTTAAGTAATCTGCAAATTTAATAAGTCGACATGTTTCGCCGATTAGATCGGCGTCATCAGGACTATGGAAATTATAGATTAACTGATTAAATAACACTTTATAACAGGTGTATTTTCTATAAGAATGAAGAAGACATTTAATTCCATGACGATTTAAGACAAATCTGAAATTTTTTTATCATATTTTTTTACTGTCTATTTAGTTCAAGTCAAGCAAAATTTAACTCATCATAATACGACTCAAATGGAGTTTTCATGTATTTATTATTATAGTTTTTTGCTTTTGTCTATTTCAGAATTTCCAAGGCCAGTCAAACTTATTATTTAAGATATTATCAAGTGTCCGGAGTCACAATGCCAGTCCACATTTAGCACAGTTGTTACTAAGACTCGACTTCAACAGATACTTCAGTATAGCTGGGGGACAACTTGGAAGGTAAGTACCATTAACTTCTTTGAGGAAAAACCATGAAACCTTTTTATTTGCTGCTTTGGTTGACTGTTTCAAATCTAATGTTTTCTGGATGATTACTTCAGTTTTGCTTCGATTAATTTGACTGATTGTCAAACAGAACCAAATGATTACTGGATGATAAAGATCTTTGAATGTTAAAAAAACAATGAAAACACGTAATTTTGAATGTTAGATCTAGAGAGATCAGGTGAAACTATTGAAAGTTCAATTTTGCTTCGCTTGTGTTGTTGGGTTACTGTCTCATTCATATAAACCAGGCATCTCATTTTATTCATGAATGAAAAATGATACAGCAACCCACCAACCTATAACAAACTGAGAAAAAGTGACTTGAATTTTGATTTTTAAATAAGTAGAAGCAGAAACAAAAAATGTCCATCTGTCCACAATTTTAAGATTTGCTTTACCCATTTTTTGTATGAATAATAATCATATTTTTTTTTTTCAGTTACTGAGAGTAAACAGACTGCCTGTTTAGTTATAAACATTGATTGATAATATCTCCTTTGATTGATGATGATGATGATGATGATGATGATGAAATGTAACAAACAAAGCTTATTTGATATCATCACTGGATTCAGCAGTGAATTTCATATGTAGTATCCAATCTGTAGCTGCCCCAGAGGATCTTAATACACAGGACCATCAGAAAAGTGTTACTAGAAATTGCATATAGTAAAATCACAGAACAATTATTAAGAGTGCTGCTGTTTGTTAATTTATAAAAATTTTAATGATTAAATAAAATTAATAAATATATAATATGTTTTATAAGCTCAAGATTTTATTACAAATCATCCATTTGACATCATTTTCATGGTTCAGCGACTGATTGAGGAATTTTTAGTCATGCGAATTTCTCATTTAAAATCAGTAATAGAACAACTATATTTGGTATATGGGATCCTTGCAAGGTCTACATGTCCTTCAGACAGGGTTCACCCAACTTCAACCTTATTTCATGGATAGGTGATTATTATTTAAGTTTTGTGGTCAAGTCTGTATCTCAGATATTATAAGCAAAAACTCCATTTGGTGTGTTGAATGATTGTAAGATGTACATGTCAGACTGACAGGTTTCATCTGACCTTGACTTATTTTTATGGTTCATTAGTCAATGTTAAGTGTTTCACAGATACTATAAGCAATATATCAGCTGTATTTGGTTTCAGAAATAATTTAAAGTTGTACATGACTGTCTGGCAGGTTTCATCTGACATTGACCTTTTTTCATAGTTCATTAGTCATTTTCAAATTTTTCTGGTTTGGTCTATTTCTCAGATACTATCAGCAATAGGGCCACTATATTTGGTTTCGGGAATGATTGGAAAGTGTACAATGTCTGTCTGGCAGGTTTAGTTTTCATTGTTTATTGGTCAGTGTTAAGTTTTCATGGTGGTGTTCATTTATTGGATACTATAAGAAATAGGTCAAGTGTATTGGATACTATAAGAAATAGGTCAAGTGTATTTGGTGTATGGAAAGATTGTAAGGTGAGCATGTCTGTCTGGCAAGGTTTATCTGACCTTGACCTCATTTTCATGGTTCATTAGTCAAAATTGAAATTTATTTCTTAGATACTAACAAGCATTAGGTCAACTACATTTATATTCTGTGTAAGGAATTATTACATTGTGTTCATCTGACCTTGATCTCATATTGATGGATGATTGGTAATTAATAAATTTTCGTAATTATGTCAGATTCTCAGATACTATAAGTAAAGTAGGCAAGACATTTTAGCATGTGCAATACTATTTAAGAAATAATTCATGGATGCCATAGATTTGTTGGACATTTACACATGGCCTGGGCCTTGATATTCGAATTTTATCCTGAGCGTTAAATGTCCAACAAATCTATGGCTTCCATGAATTATTTCGATTCTAATAGGACAAATACGGTAATTTAAAAACTGAAGCGAAGGTAAGATTGCCGTGGGAATGGCTGTTCTAATTTACCCCCTGTAAGACAAAATCTTCAAATTTCAAATAAATCTAAGTCTTGCTAGAATTATTTCTTAAATAACCAGTAGTAAAAAGGTGTTCAATCCTTATAATTCTTAACCCAAACATTTTTTCGTTGGCTACTATTTACTGTCAAATCCACAGCTGACATGTAGTAACTAAGGAGTGAGCTGCCATGTTGACTTGCTGAAATCCACAAATGTGCAAATGCAATGAATAGAAAATGAAATAACTCCTACCTCAAAAACTCCACTTTAATGTGATATTATCGGAACTTAGGACATATACGTGATGTAAAACTTTGAGATTGAGAGTTCTCATTCGTATGACGTCATGTTATGACATGACGTTGATGCGCCAAGATCATTCACAAAATTTCCCGGAATTTTATTTTGATTTTATACATTTTTAAGCTCTTGTGCATTAATTCTTTTAATTATGCATTAGAATAGGAATAACAGTTCTGTAGTTTCTTTTTCAATTTCAATTTGAACACAACGAAATCGACATGGTGTTTGCACAATAGGTTACGATACATGTGGATTTACATGGGAGGTAAATAGTAACAGCCATCAATATGTAATCTCTGAGTCTGCGCTAAGTATAGCTACATCGAGATTTTTATCACACTGTTGTGTACAAAGCGAAAGCAGCACGTCATTTTAGAATTTTAAATAGAAAGTATTGGAATGATCACTATTTTTTACCAGTATGTACGCCAGGTTTGAATTTCATCAACTTTTTAAAATAAACTCGTAAAAAAAGAACTGAGAATTATCACTTTAAAAGAAACAAAAAAGACAAAACAGAGAAAAGCAGGTACATTTTGTGTAATCCTTTTCACTTTGAATACATCCTATGGAAAATCATATATCAATGTCCAGAAAAGGGCAGAGAAATGCTGTAAGCATTGAAGTCAATTTTCTGACTTACTCGTACAAGTTTAGTATAAGCCGGAATAAAATTAAATGTTTGATAAACCATGTCAGTGCATCAGTGCAGTATTTGTACACAGCTGGTTTGAATCAAAAGCTGTTATAATTGTAAGCTACAAATATGAGAATAAAAACGGGGAATGCATCAAAGAGACAACAACCCGACCAAAGAGCAGAAAACAGCCCAAGGCCACTAATGGGTCTTCAACACACCAAGAAAATCCTGCACCCAGAGGTGGGCTTCAGTTGGCCCCTAAACAATGTATACTAGTTCACCTATGTTTCTTTCCACTGATTTCAAGTGTTTCAATTTCTTGGGTCAAGTCTCACAGATATCCAAAAAGTGATAAAGTCTATATTGTTGCTTCATATTCAGATACTCCAGTGGCAACCTTTTCATGCATATTCATTCTTTTGACACATAAGACTTTCTTTAAAAATAAAAAGGTGTAAATGAATCATGTTAAATTTTATTACCTAGGAGGAATGTATCAAATCAATGTGAAATTCATTTTGTAAGAACTTTGACAGAAATGACATAAAAATATCATTTGTATTATGAAATTCCATAATCAAATGATATGCTTCTTTTGCACCTAGTGTTGCATATTCATTGTCAGACTGTCCATGGAATTTATATTCACTTATAACATAATACTGACAAAGTGATGTCATTATAGAAATAAACAAAATACTTAGTTCATGTTGATTTAATTTTCTGCATTTCAAATAACCTGACAAAAAGGTAACTGCCACTATATAACAATTATCTGGGCATGTTGAAACCATTAAATCACGAATAATCTGTCCAACTTCATAAATATAACAGGAAACACACATATCACTGAAGTCTATTATTCCAAACAGATCTTGAACTGTATAATTCCCAGAAAAATGACAATGTGGCTGAAGTTGACCATCTTTCCAGTTCACAATTAGATTCATATCATGTAAATCTCCATGAACTATTCCTGCAAAAGTACAAGGATATATAAATATATATCATTATGACTATACCAAGATGTCTTGGGATAATTTACAATCTATACAAAATTGAAGCATTTAATTGTTGTCAAATAAGCGTTGTTTGAAAAGAAGGTTACACATACGATCATCATGTGCCATCTCTATCTTACACAGTACAGGAAGACCTTATTGTATAGGGTGGATATGGTAGAGTACGGTCCAAACTTTTTTTTTATGTATTAACGGTAACCGATCTCCAGGTTAGGGGAGGGTTGAGCGCTCACAAACATTTTTAACTACTTCAAATTCTATATGTGCCTGTCTCACGTTGGGAGCCTGTAATTCATTGGTTGGTGTTGCTGTTTCATGTCCAATAGAAAATTCAATGCATATTCAGGATGAGAATATTTAAATGTTACAAAGATATAAACCCTGCTTTGTACTAGGCCACATGTTGACCTAAAGTTGCCCAAAGGGCCAAGTAAGCTTTTCTCATCACTTGGCGTCTGTTGGCCTCTGTTGTCGTTAACTTTTACAAAAATCTTCTCCTCTGAAACTACTGGGCCAAATTTATCCAAACTTGGCCATAATCATCATTGGGGTATCTAGTTTAAAAAGTTTGTCCGATGACCCTGCCTACCAACCACGATGGCCGACATGGCTAAAAATAGAACATAGGGGTAAAATGCAAGATTTGTCTATTATTTTGAAAACTGTTAAAAATAGAGAAAATCTGTCGGGGCGAAAATGTTCAGAATGTTGAGCTCTACCAATTGTTTATATACATCAAAACTGTCAGATGACTTCTTATAGGAGTTATTGCCCTAAATGACAAATTTTACCATTTTTTTCATTTTTGCCTATTATCTTGAAAACTATAATAGATAGGGAGAAACTTAAAAATGCTAAAATGATCAGCAAAAAAAGTTCTACAAATAAGTCTATGAGTCGAAATCGTCAGTCAACTCATTATTAGAGTTATTGCCCTTTGATGACAATTTTCACCAATTTTTTGCGTTTTTGCCTTATATCTTAAAAATTATAATAGAAAGATAGAAACTTAAATTAGCAAAAATGATCAGCAAGACGAGATCTACAATTTAGACAATATGGAGGAAATCGTCCTACAACTCCCTATTGAAGTTATTGCCCTTTAATGACGATTGTTATCATTTTTTTGCGTTTTGCCTAATATGATAAAAATTATAATAGATAAATTGACACTTTAAATCACAAAAATGATCAGCAAGGCAAGATCTACTAACAAGTCAAATTTTGCCAATATAGTTATTAGACTGTCACCCTTTATATGAGTGATTGCCCTTAAATGAGGATTTTTTTAACCCTCTTTTGTGTTTTGAGCAAAAACTAAAGAAAATAGAGAGAAACTAAACTGACTATAAAATGATCAGCAATTTAAGATCAACAAAACAAGAGATTTTTGTCATGAATTCTGTTCTTGTCTACAATGTTGGAGAGTTTCCTTTGTTGAATATGCACATAGACCAAGGTGAGCGACACAGGCTCTTAAGAGCCTCCAGTTTATGTACTAGTTTAGTGTAACATTCAGAAGACATTTCATCCTACTAGGTTACATTACTGTGACTGCAAGACATCCAGTCTTTGCTCTTACTACAAATTTCTGTATGGTAAGCAGAGAAGCAGTAAATACCAATTTTCAAATCTTTGGTTTTACCCAGCATGGGTTCAAACCCATGACCTACCACACTCCAAGGTTAGCATGTTATCTGGGTATCAGTCATGAATCAACCAATGCGATAATTAAATAACATGTTTACCTCTTGTAAAATGTTCTCCATTCTGCTCCATTAAGATAATAAACTGTTTAATTATTGATTCTATTACCTCCCTTTCCTTATCATCCTAAAAAAAGAAAATGAAATTAAAAACAATGTGAACTTAAAACTTTTATTTGTACTGTAGTACAGAGTACTGATTTTCATCAAAACAAAAAGTTATTATACCAAAGGATGTTCATATTTGCTATTGATTTTTTCTGTGTAGAGTCTGAAAACAAAAAATTACAAACCCACAGTCTAATGATATGTCTACAAACCTCCACAAATTCAGAATTTGTATTTGATAGAAAATCTTCCATTGAATTAAAACATTTGCATATTCATCAATATGCAGCTACATACTAATTAGTCAGGTAAATATGCACAGGTATATTTTGAAAAAGTCTAGTCAAACATATTAATTTCCAATTTACATAATTTTTTAAGTCCCAGCCACTATGTGAAATAATATATATCTGGTTGATAAAGACCTTACCAATAACATAAATAAATCAAATGATTAAAAATATGAGATGAATCAGCAGGAGGATGTTCTAAGAAAACTTATTAACCTAGTACCTTGATTGCAATTAAATATCCTAACATAACACTGGCATTTTCTAGGACCCAGGCATCTTCTTCATCTTTCTCTGCAGCCAACAATGAAGGATCTAAAGTCTAAAATGCAAATTAAAAATTGTACTTTAAAGAGTTGTTTATATACTACAAGCATTTAGACACAAAGTCAGATTTTCGTAATTGACATTAAATCCCTTATTGAACAAAAACATGAGCTTGTTAATTAAGAAAATAACTATTTATACAGTGCTCCCTCACTAATCCCAACTTTTTTGGACCAAGCAAATATTGGGCAATATGCAAGGGTGGCAGTATATCAATGGAAGACAGATTAGAAATTACAAAGGAGTTGTGAATGACTGGTTAGTTAAATAAAATTAACACTACAGAACTTCGAGGAAAAATGTACATTGGTACGTGAATTACAAAACAACAACATTATTTGATTTGCAATTATTATTTTTACCACTAAAGACATTAAAAGATCAACACAGCTTTAGATGACTTTCTAAAGAAGAGACCAATCTCAAGTTGTTTTTTGTGAATGAGTTACACCCTTTGACCTGAGGTAAATCGGCGTGAATGATGTTAATGAACAATTGGTTTTTACTGTGATGTAATATCATAAGCATTGTGATCAGATCAACATTTTTCTGCTTAAAATAATAATTCACTGTCTGTTCTGTGCATTTCAAGATCAATTTTGAGGTCATCCATATTTACCCTACTTCTTTACCATGATTGGTCTCTGATTAACATACCTGTAATGTGTTGTGTAAATTAGCTACCATTTCTCCCACTTGTTTAATCACCATAGCCTTATTAAGTTTTGACCAATGGTACATCAATGGGCTTCCTTGTATGTAATTCAAAAGTAGTACTAAATAATTTTTTCCTGAAATTATAAAACAAAATATATATATGCACATATCACAAAAAGTAATTTATACCAGATTCTAATTGATTAGTTTTATCTTATCTTTAGTAAAGCACAGTATTCTGAATTCAAAGTATGAGATGAAACTTCAATTTAATCTCTATTTATATGCTATTCATTGTTGAAGAAAGACTATGCTTATCATTCAAAACTTAAATGTAAAAGCAAGATAAGAATAGGAAAAAATATCTCACTGATGTATACAAATGTACCTTGCATCTTCTACTATTCAGTATTGTGTTTAGTGGACATGCACATTGTATCTTGTGTTCTTTTTTCAATGTACTAGTTTGTAGCCAATATTTTAATTCATTTAAAGGAATCAGTGCTAATAAACTATTTATTAAAATAAAACTAAAAACATATTACATTGGAAAAACTGGGGACTTTATGTCTAAAAGCTGCATACACATAGTAAACAATAAAAGAGTTATCCCCCTTTAAACATTTAAAATGAAAGTTAATATACGAATAAGATAAAAAATGTGGATAAAAGTATATAATTTTTTCTCTCGAAAAGTCCAAATACAAATGCACAGTGACTGTAGTCCCAAGTTTTAAATAATCATTGTACAAAATTATACATGTATAAACTTACCATTCTTCTCCATCTTATATGAAGTTAATAACTTTGTGCAGGTAAAACCATTATGCAGAAGGCAGTTCAATATTTTCTTAAGAGATTTCCACTTTAATTCGCTCATTTCTTCACATTTTGTCACTTTTACTACAAACTCTGTTAAATTCCCTATGTAATCACACTGGTTTTGTTCACTCGTTACAATTCTTAAATAAAAATTCCTGTCTTCATATGCTTTTAGTTCTTCAATATGGGACACTGTACAGACAATATTGGTCTCCAGTAAAGATATCATATCGGCTGCATTTGGTCGAGTATCTTTCTGAACATCCATGTTTTCTCTGAAAATATTTTAAAAAGACATAACATTTATTTATGCATTTTATTCTTCTATGCTACCTGATCAATACAAAACAAGGATTCTCAATAGATGATATATGCCAATAATCATTCATTTGAAGTTTCAAAAGAAGTGGTCTTGTACTTCCCACGACAAAAAATTTAAAAATTGACTCCTGAGAATTAAGAACCCATAATGTTTATCCCATCATACTGAAATAATATATTCATATGAATGATCTTCCATATAATATACCTGATAAATTTGGTTCAGATTATTCATGAAGTTTCAGAAAAAGATGAAAATTTTATCTCCAATAGATTTTAGGGTAATTTATGAGGCATTATTGCCGTCATGGCCCATGCATGTACAAAATGTCATCCAACAAAATAAAAGCAACATAAGGTCAACATACCATATTTGATAAAACATTAAGAAAACAAAAGACAACCACTGACATGACTGACAAGATATCTAAATTTTCAGCCACATTAAAATTAACATGTGGCAGTTAAACTAGATTTTTGAGTTCTCAACTCTCTCTCTATCTCTTTCTTAATCTCAGTGGGGATTAACAAAGCCATTAAGGGTTACATAAAATAATCTAAACAAAATATTGAAACAAGCATGATGATCTACATACAATTTTGTATTTTCAATCAAATCTGGAATACATATAGACATTTAACTCTCTACTCAGGAACATTTCAAGCTCCTAGAGCCCTTTCAATATCTGATGAGCTGACACCTACATTTTGTATTTGAAATGCTCCTGTTGGTACATTTGGTCTATCCTGTACATGTATATTCAAAGCTTTAAGTTGTTGATACATTTTATTACAAACAACGTATTATGATTGCTCTTCAAGACTAATTTTTTATATCATAATATATCTTACCTAAATTGTCCTTGTGGACATCAATTCATATCTTTGGACACATATTGATGGATTACATCTCTGAAATTCTATACAACTGAACATGTTTTGGCTTACACATATTCAAACTTCCATTTCCATTCCAATCTATCTAATGCAATGAGTTGGTATATCTTTTGAATTCTTCTATCCATCAAAGAAATATGTTTCACCTGTGAGTGATATAATATGTTTTTAATTTGATGAAAGTATGTGTGATCAGGACTAGCATGACTAGTTATATTTTAATATGAAT
This sequence comes from Mytilus californianus, assembly GCF_021869535.1. Classification (NCBI taxonomy): domain Eukaryota; kingdom Metazoa; phylum Mollusca; class Bivalvia; order Mytilida; family Mytilidae; genus Mytilus; species Mytilus californianus. Next base: position 47,325,830 of record NW_026262679.1, on the reverse strand, counting down.
TATTACCATCTTATGTCAAAATAAATATAACCAAGGATATACAAAGATAATTCGCCATCATTGTCCATAGTCAATTAATCACGTAAAATGTACATTACATGTCACTGAATATATAATGGAACAATAAACTCTTCCTTGGATTCTGTATGGTTAATTAAGTGAATATCAAAAAATCTCCACAGAATTTCTGCAGTAATCTGAACTCCATATTATATCTATGTTAAACAGTAATAAAACTGTATTAACACATAACTTCACATTCTATGGCAAAAATTCAGTACAATGTATTACTTGTAGTATTACAATACAGGGTTATAGGTTCTCCCAAGTATCTATACTATTAAACGAGAAGACCTCATTTTGTGTGTCGCTTCTCTTCCTTCCCCAATAAATTAATCATCATGCCTCTGTGTCCTATAGGTACCATGCATAGTCGCATTTGTCATCCATTCTTATGATTATTCAGTTTGTGTTATTTTGGGAGAAAAACGAAGAAAAAGGCTTCCGGATATTGTTTCCGTCATCAGACCGACTTTTAAGTCATACCCAAGACTTCCGATTTTAAACTTTAAAAGAGGGGGTAAAGGTTTTTTTTTCGAGCAACATGTTTTGCCACTTTTTATTTCATGTGCAGCCGTGAAAAAGGTTCGTTATTCACCATGTTTCTTGAAATCGATAAAAAGATCAACGTGCAAGAATTTTTTCATTGTTCGCTCATCGTGAAATGGCAATTTTATTTCGCGTTCTTTCGATCGTGCAGATACCTCCCTTTACTCCCCTCTTTAAACATAATTTTCATAATTACTCGGGGACAGGACAATTATTTTCGCGTTATTCTGCATTATACTATGATTATAATCCTATAATATATAGAGACTCTCTATATAAATTATATAGCAGTGATCGCCGTGGATGGAATTGATAGTTAATAGCAAATACACTTTATTTATATTATATGTAGTTCTATGGTCATAGTATACAGAAACGCGAAAATCATGCAATTTAACAGAGAGCAAAAAAATAACAGACTTTGGAAAAAAGGGAGAGGGCTTAAAATAATTGTCCTGTCTCCAAGTGCTTATGACTCAGTTTGATACCTTTTCTGAATTTCTCCAGACATAAAATTTTTTACAAAAATTCACCCTATAACAGTTTACATACTTTCAACCAAGCTCTAAATACCCGCGATTTCGCGGGTGTGTTCTAGACTCTAGTTTTTACTGAAACTGTCAAACTCACGGTGGGTAAGTGAAAGGTTAATTTTCAGGGCACTAATGTTAACACCAGATGGCGCATTTAATTTGACTTCCGTCAGTCGCATTTCCGTTGAGAATGTAGAAATAAACCAAACAGATACAAAAAAATAACATTTTGAGCCCTCAGTTTGACATTTATGAGATTGGAAAATACTGATATGTAGCAGAAAGTCAGCATTGAGAACATGTCCAGGATGAAAAGTAAATGAACCAAGTTTTTAAGAAAACATACAGCTGTTCTTACCGTCTCAAGTTTAAACAAGCAGCTAACAAAAATTATTCATTTGTAGTGTTCTGTTTCTATGAATTATACATAGATATAGATAACTTTATTTGAATTTAGCATAGTATAAAACCTATTAACATTAGCTCTGGTGAACTTTTTATAGAATAAAAAAGGTATACAAAACAATTGAAACAAAGCATTATGTGCAACTGTTGTATAACTTGAAATATAAAGATTGTCTTAACTGGTTGAGTTAGGGAAGATCTTTTTTGGCTTAATCGGTTAAAGCACTGCCTTTGGATCCCATGATTCAGAGTTCGAATCCTGCTGGTACCATCAATGTATTTACAAAAAGTCAATATTGCCATTATTGGTGCTGTGAGCATCTACTACTGGTATATACAAGTGAGTGTGATGCCTGGCAGTTGAGGTCTGATCAGGTCATTAGATCAAGGAACTGGTCAGAGGGTTTCCAAGTGAAAGACTCAAAAAGGACCTGTAAGCTGCTCTGATGGATGGTTCGCAGTGCGAAAAAAAAGGGGGGGGAGAGAGTGTTGTATTTATAACAAGAGATATATTGGTAGTCTAACTGTTTGAGTTAGGAAAAATTTTTTTTGGCTGAATAGGTTAAAGCACTGCCCTAGATCCTGAGATTGAGAGATTCCGCTGGTACCAATCATGTATTTTCACAGTTAATACAAAAAAACATACAATTACATCCGACTTTGCCGTATCATTACTTCAAATAGTATTGGTCTGCCTTTACTACAAATCACAGACGTTCCCAGAAAACTTTGACATCACAAGAGAAAATGATTGATGAGACAAAAGAAAAACGATTGTTGTAGGACGTCCATACATGTAGTTCAAGTGTTGCAAATTCTTCGGTCAAGTGTCACAGATTCTGAATGGACCAAGACGTGCAGAAAAAGTGTAAGGAAAAATATAAGCAGAGGAAAGGACAACCTGCATCCTGAAGCGAAGGAAGACCTTTGAAAAAATTTCAGGCTGAGGCTGGTCACCTAGGAAAGATAGAGGTAGACTGTCACCATAGACACCCCACCAACCAAGAGGACATAATTCCGAAAAGGGCCAGGAAAAGGCCTGATTTAAGTTACTGACATATTTTAAAAGAAGCCTTCTTCAGTAGGATGCAATGAAGATAAATAAAATAAAGATATATTTCAATTTGCATTTATTTAATGATAGATATATATACTGCTACTACTCTTAATTATGCTGCCAGGTTGATAAATATTGGCAACTCATCGGTCCAAATGTCTGGTACAAAAATGTGGGATCCCATATTTTGCTGCAAAATTCAAAACAAACCGGATCCCATATTTTGCTGCAAAATTCAAAACAAAACATGTTAACATATTTTTTTTCTCATCACCCTCATAATGCTCATTGTGATTACAATCTAAAATTATGCACCTGCTAAGTTTTTCTTTTTAAATTTGATTTATTATGTAGAAAATAGCTTAATGCTTTGAAAACTAAAGTTCTTTTTTTATCAGTGCTAGATATTTAGGTGGTAGTTTCTGACAAGACAACTAATATAATCAATGTGCAACTAGATATGATAAACTTAAACAGCTTTGAATTGGAACTGTTACTTTAATTGTATACTCAGGTATAAATTTAACAACAATATAAAAAAAGATACATATATAGCCCTTTATATTATAGTTAAAACCAAACATTGTAGCGCCGCGAGCAACTTTGAATACTCCTCTTTCAAATCTCACCACTTCTCCCTATCACATGTATCAGTTTCAAAAACAGAAGTCACTTCTCGGAATCTCCCTACGAATCTGAAGTAGTGTGAGCCCTGAGATTATGGTATAATTGTCAATGATTGAGACAACACACCCACCCACAGTGACACCCTCCACAATACAAAAAAAAGATTATTGGAATTCATAATATACAAGACAACACATTTATTATTATACATGTTATACCACAGTGACATTGACAGTGTAGTGCTTTATGTATATGGTTGCCTGGCAATATATTTGTAAACTTAACAAAACATTACATGCAGTTCTTTAAATATGATGAAACAAGCTCAGTATAACCTAACACCAAAAGCACATTAATTTTGTATCTTAGTTACTGAGTTATGAAATATTTCATGTAAAAGTAGAACCTAGGATTTAGGTGTGGACCTTTCAGTTTGGAGTGTCAAAGGTCATGGACCTTCCAGTACTAAATGTTAATTTGAACCCCTGATAAAACCACTTGATATATATTTTTTATTGTGTCACCAAATTGAATCATTGAAGTTGCACTCATTTTTCTGATTTTGTACACCTTTCATAACTGTTTGCTACAAATACACACCATGTAAAATGACTGAGAAAAGAGGATCAGGTTTAATAAGAGAATCCGTTGAACATTCGTGACTTGTAAAATAGCATTTTCATCATATACATTCCACAAAAATCGTACTACTGAATATAAATATTAACATACCAAGTGTATTTGCATATATTCACTTGAAATAAATAAAATCAATTAAATGGCAGATCTAACATAAATTTCTTATCTTTTATTCAGGTGGGACACGTAGGAAGTGTAGTACTTGCTGCTCAGATGGACAACAGTATAATTATCATCCAAGCAAGGAAATTTTTCATCATCTATTTAAAAGACAATATTCAGGAACATGTACAAATGCTCAAAAAATTGTCAATGACTATGTTTCACACCAGGCCCCAGGATTAATGAAAGAAAAAGAATATGATCTGGGAAGTAACAATAAAGTATTTGCATCTAAATGGCTAGATGATAAGCAAGTTGTTTTTGGAACAAAATGCAACAAGGTATGTATTTTTCCTGTGTAGTTTTTCTATTCATGTGTCATTCTTTTTTTAGTGTCATCTGAAAGCAAGAGACCTAATTTTCCTGTGTAGTTTTTCTGTGCATGTGTCATTCTGTTTTAAGTGTCATCTGAAAGCAAAAGACCTAAAGACATCAGAGTTGATTGATCTTATTTTTAGTTGTCTTTCTGTTTTACTGTGGTATACTAGTATACATCTGTTCCATAAAATTTTAATAACACTTATCTCAACACTACCAATCAGAGTTTCCCACAATTTGGTATCAAGCTTCATGTTAGCAAACTTTATTGTGTGATGGATTTTGAGATTCATTGCTCATCAACTTCCTGTAACCTGAATACTTGTATATTCTTGATCAATGATCATCATAATGGCAAAATGATAATTTATTGCATTTTTCTAAGGAAATACAAATCAAGGCTTTCTGAAATTTGGAATCAACCTTCATGTGAGCATGCCTTACCTTTTGGTTTGCTTTTACATCCATCAAACATCATCTTTCTGTTTACAGAATACTTACAGCTGGGTGTCATTAGTGAGTAATATTTCACAACTTGTTTGATTCTGATAAATCTCAGACTTTTCTGTAAAGATCATAAACATTGTACATACTATTTGAAAGAATATAAAATAAACTTTTTTTTCCAGTTGATGGTAATGGATGTTTATACAGGACGAAATATTCAGATTCCATCTTTAAAAAGCAGTGATGAGAGTACACCAGCTGATTGTCCATGTGGTATACACGCTATAGCTCTTAACCCATCAGAATCCCTCCTGGCAACAGGTGGAGAGAATACAAATGATTTGGCAATATACATGCTTCCCACTTTTGACCCTGTTATGGTTGGTGAGGTAAGAGTTTGGCTGTCTAAAACAAGGCAATACATGTATATATTGATATTTATGATGGTTAAAATTTTTAAATTACTGCACAAAAAAATGTCAAGCCTGTAACCAATCTAAGGTTGATTGATGTTTAATGCCACTGTTAGCACTATTGGCTATTTTTTTGCGACCAGTTTTTATTGGTGAAGGATGCCGGAGTGCCTGGAAAAAACCACTGACTTTTTGTAGGAAAAACTGACAATACTAGACTATCAAGATTGGAGTCAAACGCAACTGTCACGCACTGGATTCAAACTCACAACCTCAGTGTTGACAGGCTAGCTAGGGATAAGTAGATGAACTAAGAAGACTTTCTATCAAGGAGTAAATTGAAAATCTAAAAAAATCATTTTTAAACTGTTGTTTGAATAATTTTTTAAGTAGCTGAATATATGTACAGAATGCTGGTGAAATTCTGCTAAAGATTATCATAAATTCTTATTTCTTATCAGACGAAATTTTAATATTCTTTTTCAGTGTTCACATTCAGACTGGATATTTGATATAGAATGGGTAGATGATGAGTATGTCTTGACAGGTGAGAATCTCAGCACAACAATTGTTTTCATTAAAATTTTTAGTTTTCAATAATTATGAAAATAAGGAAACATAATATGATTGCCAATAAGACAACTTGAGATGTGATATGATTGCCATTGAGACATGAGATGTGATATGATTGCTAATGAGACAATATGAGATGTGATATGATTGCTAATGAGACAACATGAGATGTGATATGAATTACCAATGAGACAAGAGATGTGATATGATTACAAATGAGACAACATGAGATTTTAAATGATTACCGATGAGACAACATGAGATGTAATATGATTACTGATGAGACAACATGAGAAGTGATATGATTGCAAATGAGACAAGAAGAGATGTGATATGATTGCAAATGAGACAACAAGAGATGTGATATGATTGCCAATGAGACCACATGAGATGTGATATGATTACCAATGAGACATGAAATGTGAAATAATTTCCAAAAGTGACCAAAGGTTTATATATTCGGATATGACAATTGTGTCAGGGTTGGATGAGGTACAAAACCAGCTTTTTGTATGGTGATGTCTGGCAGGGGGGGGACAAGTTGGTACTTGATTTGTGTGCTACAGTTTTTAACCCAGATCCATGAAACTTCACAGGAAGATTGCACATATGTTGAAGTTGTGCACCTGCTATTATGGAATTGTTGAAATATTTTTTTTCTCCAGCAAAATTTATGAAATAGGGTACAAGTAACAAATTCTTCTTCCATTTAATAAGGTAAATCATTTTGATCTAGTCCCAAGATTGGCTTGACATCTGACAGCCTTTTTGTAACTTACTGGTGCCTGGGGACATCAGCTCTCCATCCATATGTCATATAGTTAACATGGAAATTTCTGTCCCAGGCTTTTGGTGGCAAGTGTCTGTCTCAAAATCATAATCGATCAATTGTCAAGCAGATAAATCTTGCATCATTTGTTTTTATTCATTTTCCCCCACTTATATGTACCTTTAATTATGATCACTGACTACCCGCATATAGCATACACAAAAGCTTAATCCCCTCAACCCTTTATTTTTGACAACTAACTTTCACAATCAACAAGTTTTCACTGGACTCGTGAATTAGTTCCCATGATTACACATTTTTTGTCAGAGGTATTTATGCCAAATCACAATATCATAGAAAGTAAAAGTTATGTTGCTAAGTTTGGAGGTGTTTCTTTCATAAGTACTTTATTTATGATGAAATAGACTTATGTTGTTCCATTTGCTGTTTGGTGTTTGCCTATAACATTTAAATTTTTGTTGCAGGTTCAAGAGACAGTCAGTTAGCTTTGTGGAAAGTAGATAATTTAGAAAAAAATGAATCTACAGAAAGCACAAGTTTACAGTTCCCAGAATATACTATTAAGAAACCAGAAGTGGTTAAACTATGTGATAAAGCTCAGAAAGTCAGGGCATTGTGTTTTGATTATAATAGAAAGGTGAGAAATTATCTCCACTGTTAAACTTGGTAATATAGAGTTTACTTTTTATGCCCCCGCCACGGCAGAGGGGAGCATTAAGTGTTACCCTTGTCCGTATGTCCCTCTGCACTTCCGTACGTATGTCCCAAAATTAGTTTCTGTTCTCTAACTTTAGTTTGCCTCAACCAAATGTTATGAAACTTGTACACAATCACAACCACAAAACACAGATCAAGTTCACAATTTGGTGGTGTTACTTTTACTGTTCTTGAGTTATGCCCCTTTATAAATGGAAAAATTGCTGAATTTTTCGTTTCAGTTCTCTAACTTTAGTTTGCCTCAACCAAATGTTATGAAACTAATACACAATGCTTATTACCACAAAACACAGATTAAAGTTTGAAATTGGGTGGCGTCACTTTTATTGTCTAGAGTAATGCCCCTTTTTAACGTGATATGCAAGCGGGAGCATGGACACATTCTCCATTTATTTATCTCTGCACAGTGACTTATCCTAAATGCGCAGTAGATTTTAAAACTGAAATTGAAGGATTAATAACCATTTAATCGTAAGGTATCATTGACGAATTGCTAAAACAATCCCAAATACATGAAAATATTAAATCAATTCCGTTAAAAAAAAATATTGAAGACAAAGTTATCATCAAAATACAACAAACTGGTAATCACTGTGCTCACCTTGTTTCACCGAAAATGGCGCGAATAATAATGTAAACATGTTGAAATGACACGAGATCTTAACAACAAAACAAACAGCAGTAAATTTGAAAGGATCTGACCCGATATGGGTTTCACCTGATGAAAATGTCTATGATAACTGAAAGGCGTTATTACAGAAATTGCTTCTTTGTACAATAACGGACATGTGTTATGTCAACACAATTCATGGCAGGAGGACATAACTCTGTCAGAATTCCCACAATAACAGTACACCTGTTATTTTCTGTAATAACTTGTTTGAGTTAGACCCTTGACTGGTAACTTGGATTACTTGAATCTTATATCTGTAACACATTAAATAATTTATCTCATGATACATGTGATATGTATTAGCACACATTTATGGATAATGATCAAGGCAAAATAATAGGTTTATTAAAATTTCAATAAGGATTTGAATACAGTTAAACGTCTACTAATGTTAAAATATCAGCTCATATAAAATAAAAATATGTTCTCTTTATAAATTCCATAAAGCTGATTTTTATCTCAACAAATATATTATAGCCTGAAGATATTTTGTTGCTGTTCTGAGAATTTTTGCTTTAATGTGAGAGTTTGAAGAATCTGCAAATTATCATTATTCTTTAAGATTATGTATGAACTGGTGGTAAAAGTGAATTAATGAAAGGTTGTCAATTTAAACATTACACCTAACTGCCTCATTGATCTTGTGAAAGTGGGCACACATCAAGTGTGGCAGGTCATGGATTCAACCAAAAATTTGAAAATTGGTATTTGCTGTTTCTCCTCTAAGTGTGTGGCAATTAGGAGTAAGAGCAAAGATTGGTCACCAGGAGGCAGAACAATGTGTTCTGGTAGGGTGACATGTCTTCCTGCCGACTGTTACCTCATACGTTAAAAATCCATTAATCCATCGGTCACTCTAGTAAAAAAGCAGGGTTTATAGTCATTCCACATTATCAATTTCTCTGCCTGGATATGCATTTCAGTTGTCATTGGACATTAAACCACCATCTATCCATCTTTATATTTCTATTTGCAGGAATTAGGTGTATTGTCATTAAATGCGTATTTCCATATATGGGATGTAGAATCATTTTCGCCTGTAAGTACTGTATTTAATTGTAGCTGATAATAGAGAAAATTTAAGAAAAGATGGAACAACAGATTAAGATTATATATGATATAGCTATTTGTAGCTTCTCTTTTTTTGCCATTAACCGGGATATTAATTATTCAAGTAGTACTGATAGTAAATCTATTTACTTTCTTTTTATTTTAATCTAAAGATATGATTTGTGAGTCACGATTCCTTTAGCTTAGGGAATAGACCTTAAGCTTCATAATGTGTGAAGGAGTTAAAATTTTACCTTGTAAAAATGTTTTTGATATGTGTTTTTGTCATTTTATGATTTTTAATCTTTTCCATTTCTATTTTATGCTATTAAATGAAACCAAAGTACTCTAAAACTAAAGTAAGTTATAAACTTTACGACATTCCTTGTTGATAAGACAATAACTGAAGTTTTGATAAAATCGAGTTTATCAATGCACATGTAAAAGATGCTTACAATTCTCTTAACCCTAGAAAAAATTTCATATATATTGTTATGTTGAATGAATTGCATAAAATGTATATTTTTTATTCATAGGTCAGCAGTAGAAAATTATTCCACTCTAGAGAGAATGTATGTATGGCTGTTTCTATAGATAAGACGATGTATGCAGTGGGATCTCAATCTCATATCAATTTGGTAGACCCAAGGTCACCTAATACTTTAACAACTGTGATATCTAAATACAGAGGTGGTGGTAAGTACCGTGTTTCTGCTTGTTTCTAAAGTTGACCAGTTGTTTATTATTCTAAAACGATAAATCTATTAAAACTTGTTATGAAATGAAATGCCTTCGAAAGGACCAGTTTGTTCATTCCATTCAGTCTGTTTAAAAATAACAATATTATTGATGATTTCAGAATTGCGTTGTTGCAGATACTTACACAGTTTTTATTTTTAATTATATATTAAAATAAATACGGAGGAAGACATATTTACACAATATCATATCAATTACTATGTTATACAACTTAACTTAATTTGGGTTCAAAACACATTTATAACCCCCAACCCCTCATCTTTCCCACTAAAAAAAATACTAAGACTTTGGTAAGTGAAAACTGACAATTGGAAAATTTAATCATGGAAACCACCTTCCCTAATACTAATGTCTTTTTCATTTACATTGTCATATGTGTATTGTATTTCATTTACACCTTTATTTGTTGATAGGTGTGCGGTCACTGAGTTTTAAAGGAGACATACTAACAATTGGAACAGGTGTTGGACATGTGTTGTTCTTTGATGTTAAAGGTGGAAAATACATAGAAACTGAATGTGGGGATGTGTGTTCACTTAAGGTTGCCAAAGGCTGGTTGGTAGGTATATTAAATAGAAAAAGGCTATATAGAGAGGATATCTGAAAGTTTAGAAAACATGAAACAAGGTCAAGTCCATTTCTTTCCTTTTCATAAAGTTCACAACATTACTGTGCAAAGTTTAAAGTCAGGTGAAAAAGGATTTGTTTCTCAAGTCAGCTACCAATACCATGTTTTTTTGGAACTAGTAAGGAAAAATCATGCAAAATGATCTCATAAATTGTAGGACACAGTTTTGTTTGTCTTAGAATTTTCAATAAAATGGTCATCATGGGTAATATATTAAAATTAAGGGTTAAATTGCAATTACATCCCAGATAACTGTAGAATAGAAACAATCATGGTTACCCCTTTATAATTTGACTTAATTGGTCGGTCTCAAATATGGAACTTGATGCTGTACTGTGGATTAATTTATTTTCATAGTTACCAATTTTCATGGATATTTGATTTTGTGGTTTTGCAAAAGCCTGCATACAAGCCAAAAAAGAATTCCTTCTTCATTGAACATTTAAATTCGTGGTTCACATATGCATATACCCACTAAATCAACGAAAATTGGTTTCCCACAAATAGTAATGAATCCACAGTAATATCTATACAGTTATTGCATGAATATTGTCCAGAGTAGATTTTATATTACATGAGCTTATATGTGCAATATATATTCTACAAAAGATAATATGTTCATGCAATAACCTTTTATTGAATAGCAAAGCTTGAAAAACTTAATTATATTTTGGTCAATTTGACATCAATAATTAATAGCTCTAGGGCAAAATCATTGAATATTGCACACTAACTTTTTGTTAACATCTATGGGAAAATTTTAAATGCTTTACTATACAGCTTGATAATTACCTCCTGATGGCTTAAATATCAGTTGTTCATTGATTGGTTCATCCACATTAAACTCTTTTATAACAGAGGTTTATAAGCATATCTTGTCTAGTAGGTATACAAGAAACAGCATATCTTAAGCAAATCAAACAAGCTTATATCCCTATAATATGAGTCCAGGTCTGCTGTCAGCTGTGGAAAAGCCTACAGTACTTACAAATTTTGTTGAAGGGATTTGCTGTACTTGATACAATATTAATAAGAGGAGATGAGGGGTATACATCAATGAGACATCAACCCAACAACACATAAACCAAAAGAACATTTAGCATTTGTCTAGGGTTTAACATACAACCTTCAATGGACAAATGTCTATTCAACATGTCAAGTTCACCCTACGTCTAAAAGAAGATTTGGAAAAAATTAAGCACAAAATAAAAAACAGCCACTGATGTGGTTCCTGACTTTGAACAGTCATGAAAACATGTAGCAGGTTTTTCCATGGCACTTAAGTTTCTTCCATCAATAAAGTAAGACCACCATGAAAGTTACTGTAATGTTTGAAGTTTCACTAGGCCACAACTATCAATTGTTCATACTCCATAATCCATAATTTGATTGTTAGTAAACATCTGACATGTAAAAATTACTACAAAATAAGCATTACTATTTGTAATTTGTATCAGGAAATAAATAAAAAGTTAAATTTTTCTTAATGAAATGATGATGTACAAATGATTGTTAATTTGTTTTTTCAGCTGCATGATGAAAACTATCGAGAGTTTTTTATGGAACACCTTTATCCAAATGCTATATATACACATCAATATGACCACACAGGAACTAGACTGTTTACAGCTGGAGGACCATTACCAGCTGGGCTCTGGGGAAATTATGCTGGACTATGGTATTAGTATTTCCATTTCTCGATTGACGGAAGAAGGTAGCCATGTAAGGATGATTGATTGCAAACCTGGACTAAAATTGTTTTCTGGAGTTCATCACCTCAATGGTTTGAATCGTAATACACATGCCAAAAAAGTGTACTGAAAATGGCATTGATGAAGGAATGTTCAAGGAATCGTATGCATGTAAAACAAAGTTCATAAATTCACTTTATTCAATTTTGTTTCATTGTAAGAAACAAGTTATGGTCAGTACTGTTTTGTATAACAACCACAGATCATTGTAGATAATCTCATCAATGGACCTTATTAGAGACACCCCAGTTAGTTCCATTGAAATATTGTTTTATCCATTTTTGCATAAAAAGGCTGTTGTTGAGTCAAGTTTTGTTACATTTTTGCCTTTTTAGTTTTCTGAATATCTTGTATAAAATGAACTAGTATTTTTGGAATTGTTGAGGCTAAAAATTGGTCATATTGGAAGTTACTCAAAGCTATCTATTTTAGTTCTTTCTCTGGGTGTATGTACTTTAAAATTTTCTTAATATGCAATACACTTATTTCAGTGGGCATCAACTGTAAAATGTATTAATTAGGCATAACAAATTCATAATGTTATTAGAACAATAAAGAACATGGAGTAGATGGACTTTTATATAAACAAAAGTGGTTAGAAATAATGGGTATGATACACATATACATATATATGTCCCAATTTATAAAATATATAAAATAACTGGCAAAGTCTTTCTTGGAGTATTGTCATAAGTGACTATAAACAACAGACTATCTTTCTTGGGTACAATATACAATTTATAAAGATATTTGACATGGAAGTTCAGTATTTGTGTAATTAAGAATAATATCCCTTCAATGGGAATATGAGTTACTGATATTCGGATGACTCAGTAGAAATAAACATTGGTTCATATCACCACATCATGTTTTGTATTGGAATTCACATTCATGAATATTTATAAAACCATTTTATAATTTAAATTATTTATTATTTTGATTTTAAAAATGAGAATAAATCAAATAAGAAATGAACTCATTTTGTAAATTTGTTACACTTTTCCCTTTACATATTCATTAATTATTAATGATTATGCTTGAAAAGGAATTTTAATTTTTCATACAAACATTTTTGGTGGCCTTCATCTGTTTTCTGCTCTTTGGTCGGGTTGTTCTCTCTTTGACACATTCCCCATTTCAATTCTCAATTTTATTTTTCTTCAGAAAAGCATGAAACAGGTTTTTTTTTTTATGAGCAGTTTAGTTTGATATTAAGAATATAAAATTTTATTTTGCAATTCTATTGTTAACAGTACCAAAACATATCTTTTGAAGAAATAATGCTTTTACTAAAGCAATGTCTTCCTAATCTAGACATCACAGCTTTGGAAAAAAAACTTTTAATGTATAAAGTGAAAATTTGTGAAAATGTAATGACATTTTTTTAAGTTAAAATTGTTATACACTGCCATGCTGATTTATGTTGAAATAGTTTTATTTAATTTTTTTGTGTATGCCTGTTATGAAAGAGCACAGATTGATGTAGTGAAACCTTTGCTTGTTGTGATAAAGCAAGGATAACTGTTATGAATATTTGTATAAAACATAATTAGATGCATTTAATTACTAAATTAAAGGTTAAACTACTTGGGGAAAGTTTGAAATTTAACCAAATTAAAGAAGATTTTATTTAGATAAGTTGCAAAAATTTTGAAATGAAGTTGCACATATGGTACATTTATGATTTACTTTTCAACCAGAATTTTATCAAGACTAATGAATTTTAAACAGAATGTGTGGCTGAATGTTCAAAAATAATATAGTGAGTGACAGTTTAGTATGATGTGTTCATGTGTTGTTTACACATAAATTTGATGTATGAGAGGTGAAAGCTGTCGATACATAGAATGATGACAGAAAAGTTTGGAAAAGTAGATGAACGGTAATATTAAAATCAGTTGGGTTATCCTGAGATGCAATTAAATATTTTGTGTTTTAATTGAAGTGTTAATGTAGTCTCTGACTATACTGTCTTCATAAATCTGTTTACTATAAACAATATTGCAATATCTCCAAGAGGAAATTTTTATATAAAGTTGACATTCACACTGAATATTACTGCATTGGAATTGTCTCAATATTCTTGGTTAGTGTCTTATTTTTGTTATTTTTTTTTTAAATCACTGTTCTAAAACAACATAAAAAACCTCTGATGATATATCAGAAGTGTTCTATAATGATGTAAAAATGATATACTTTTCCACTGAAAATGTCATACATTAAAAATAGAATGGAATTTTACTTTTTATTTCTTCCCTATAGCTAGTTGGACTATTGGACTACAAAAAAAAATGAGGTCTAATTATGGAACAGTTGTATTGGGATTGTCTTTGTCCATCTGCGGACACAGATTTTAATTTTTTTTTAGTTCACAAGTCCGTTAAGCTTGATGTTAATAAACATGAGAGAAAGGTTTGTATTGACATTTGGAGTTATGGCCATACTTGTTTTGGAAAAGGGGCTTATTGATTTACTAGTTTTACACATGCATTAAAGGATGTTCGCTACTCTTGCTTCTGACTTTTTGTCAGATATTCGGAATCCTCTAGTTTGATCCATGTAGAGCCAATAAAAATTTTGCCCGCTAACCCCTTTTCTTTATTTTATAACATACAGTTTAAAAATCGTATAAAATTCTTGTTATTTTGTCATAGTTTTTGAAAGAAAAAGAAAGTTAAACGTATGAAAACTCAAGAGAGAATCATTTCCCGCCAAATTTTCAATTGATTATACATTGTATGTCAAAAACAAGGACACGGACCATTCATTTTTTTCTGTTTATTAAGTTCCTTTACTTATATACTATCAATGTATTACAGCCTTTTTAAAAAAAAAGCTTTTTATTTTAAAACAGAGTAGCAATCATCCTTAAACACCCTGCAAACAAAAGTTTTTTCTGAGATATTAGGAATCGACCTCTATCCATCCATCTTGTTAGAGTAACTCCTCCCTATAGTCTGAATCAATATGGAAGAAACTTGACCCATTTATAGAACACTTCCTGAGAATGTGCATAAAGGAATATAATCTAGATAAGATTACCATCTGTAGCCTAGATGCTGACCTACTTTCCAAGATACCTCCTTACAAAAGTTAAATAAATGGGAATTGTGTCCATGGGACACAGATGATGCCCCCGCTTGCATATAATGTTATAAAGGAACATAACTCAAGAACTGTAAAAGTGACGCTACCCAAATTTGTACTTGATCTGAGTTTTGTGGTAATAAGCATTGTTTATAAGTTTCATTACATTTGCTTAAGGCAAACTAAAGTTGAGAGAACAGAAACGAATATTTCAGCAATTTTTCCATTTGTAAAGGGCCATAACTCTAGAACGGTAAAAGTGACGCCACCAAACTTCGAACTTGATTTGTGTTTTGTGGTAATTAGCATTGTGCATAAGTTTCATAATATTTGGTTAAGGCAAACTAAAGTTAAGAGAACAGAAACAAATATTTCAGCAATTTTTCCATTTGTAAAGGGCATAACTCTAGAACGGTATAAGTGACACAACCAAAATTCAAACTTGATTTGTGTTTAGTGGTAATAAGCATTGTGTATAAGTTTCATAACATTTGGTTGAGGCAAACTAAAGTTAGAAAACGGAAACGAAAAATTCAGCAATTTTTCCATTAGTAAAGGGCATGACTCTAGAACGGTAAAAGTGATGCCACCAACATTCAAACTTGATCTGTGTTTTGTGGTAATAAGCATTGTGTATAAGTTTCATAACATTTGGTTGAGGCAAACTAAAGTTAGAGAAAGGAAACCAATTTTGAAATGTACATACGGACGTACAGACAGACAAGGGTAAAACTTAATGCCCCCTCCGCTACGGTTTGGGCATAAAAATCCTTGTACTTATTGGTATCAATAGTTGTTAAAATAAAATTTTCAATGTCAATGAAGCATGGAATCTAGGTTATAGTGACCAACTTCATTCCTGATGATGAACTCTCCCTGAAACATCTCTATACATATGATCCTTTATACACTATTAAAAAACAACATAAAAACTGCCCTTTTCCTAAAAATGCATATCTACACATGTTTTATTTTAGATGCTCCTATTACTTGTATGTCACAGTGACCACATAACTTTGCTTGGAAGTTGATCCACATACAAAAATGCATATAGTTAAGCTATTTGCAGCTTATTTTACAGTTTGTTCTTATGTTGTGCTGCAACATAACACTGCCAGGTTAGAGAGAGGGTTGAGAGTTTAACCACGCCACATTCTCTATGTGCCTATCACAAGTCAGGAGCCTGTATGGTAATTCAGTTGTTGTCGTTGGTTCATGTCTGTCATATTTGTTTTTATACGACAGCAAAAAATTTGCGTTCGTATACTGCTATCATGTCATTGTCGTCTTGGTTTCCAGACAATAACTTTAGTATAATTGAATGGATCACCATGAAATTGTACCACAATGTTCCATACCACAAAGGGAAGGTTGGGATTGACTTTGGGGGTTATGGCCCAAACAATTCAGGAATTAGGGGCATAAAAAGGGGGGGAGGGGGGGAAACAAGGTTTTTCTGGTTAATGGACAATTACTTAAGTATTAGTCTATGGATCTCTATGAAATTAAAACACAAGGTTTGACTTTGGAGGTTATGGCTCAAACCGATCAGGAAAAAAAAGGGGGGGGAGGAACAAGGTTTTTCTGGTTTCCGGATAAATACTAATGTATTAGGCAATGGATCTATATGAAATTGTACCACAAGGTTCCATACCACACACAGTAGGTTGGGATCGATTTTGTGGGTTGTGGCTGTAATCGTTAAGAAACTAGAGGCCAAATAGGGGTAAAAAACAAGACTTTTCTAATACTGGCTAAGCTGGTTCTAATGTAAATTATTTCTGATCTATATAAAGAAACAACAAATACTGATATGGCAGAAGATACACACCTAACAGGGTGTGTAAATTATTATATTTAGTTTGTAAACAGATTTACTAAGTATTGTGCAACAGCAAAGTATTGCACAACAGCAAGAAATCTTCAATTGAAAATAAATACAAATCTTTTAACCCATTTCAATGAGGATTGATTTAAAGTCTTGAATTGTTTGAGATTTTTACCATGTATTACTAGGTCTACATTGAGGTCCAAAATTAGATTTTGGTTGATTTCATCAAAAACTGAATTCTTGTGGTTCTATGATATGCTGAATCTAATTGTGCATTCAGATTTTTAATTTTGGGCCCTGTTTTCAAATTAGTCCATATTAAGGTCCAAAGGGTCCAAAATTGTCTTGGTCTCCATTAATTTGCAGTAATTTACAGATAATGGCATTCGTCCTAAAGAGAAATTTTAGTTTTGCAGCATTTTCATTAAACATTGAACCAAGATAACAGTATAAATTAAAACTTGTCTAATAAAGTATAAGTCTTGTCCTTTAATGTATTAAGATACTGAAACTCATGCTTTTTGTTGAGCCTGTGACTTTTGTCACAGAAAGCTCGACATAGGGATAGTGATCTGGCAGCGTTAACTAACTTTTTAAAAGCTAAATATTTCAGAAGGTAGAAGACCTGGATGCTTCATACTTTGTTTATAGATGCCTTATGATATGAAGTTTCCTTCTGTCATATGTCCATTGTCCTTGACCTCATTATCATGGTTCAGTGACTACTTGAAAAAAAAGTTCAGATTTTTTGTAATGTTAATTTCTCTCTTATTATGAGTAATAGGATAACTATATTTGGTATGTGCGTACCTTGCGAGGTCCCCATGCCTGTCAGACAGTTTTCACTTGACCTCGACCTCATTTCATGGATCAGTGAACAAGGTTAAGTTTTTGTGGTTGAGTCCATATCTCAGATACTATAAGCAATAGGTCTACTATATTTGGTGTATGTAATGATTGTAAGGTGTACATGTCCAACTGGTAGGTGTCATCTGACCTTGACCTCATTTTCATGGTTCAGTGGTCATAGTTTAGTTTGTGTGTTTTGGTCTGTTTTTCTAATACTGTATGCAATAGGTCAACTATATTTGGTGTATGGAAATATTTTATGATGTACATGTCAGTCTGGCAGGTTTTATTTGACCTTGAACCTCATTTTCACAGTTCAGTGGTCATAGTTTAGTTTTTGTGTTTTGGTCTGGTTTTCTAATACTGTATGCAATAGGTCAACTATATTTGGTGTATGGAAATATTTTACGATGTACATGTCAGTCTGGCAGGTTTTATTTGACCTTGACCTCATTTTCACGGTTCATTGCTCAATGTTAAGTTTTTGTGATCTGGTCTGTTTTTCTGATATTGTATGCAAAAGGTCAACTACATTTGGTGTATGGAAATATTTTAGGATGCACATGTCAGTCTGGCAGGTTTTAATTGACCTTGACCTCATTTTCATGGTTCATTGCTTATGTTAAGTTTTTGTGTTTTGGTCTGTTTTTCTTAAACTTTAAGCAATATTTCAACTTTATTTGGTGTATGGAATGGTTGTAAGGTGTATATGTATGTCGGGCAGGTATCATCTGACCTTCACCTCATTTTCATGGTTGATTGGTCAATGTTCAGTTTTCCTGGTTAACTTTACTACCCAAAAGCTATTTATTAGAGCAGAATCTATAATCCCTAGCCATACAGAACTGCCAGGGCGATGGTTTTGAACAAGTGGGTGACCCCAGTGCATATTTTATCAAATATGACTTTTTTTCCGTGTTACGGACGAAATTTTCGGCCTTTAAAGAATGCTTACCCCAGAAATTCTTTACCCTCACGTTGTAGTACTATCCAATAGCTATTCCTTTGGGCAGCGTCTATAATGCCTAGCCATAAAGAACTACCGAGACAATGGGTCGGAAAGTGGGTGTCCCCAATGCGTATTTTATCGAATTTGGCTTTATTTCCATGTTTCGGACGCAATTTTCGTCCTCTAGGAATGCTTACCCCAGAAATTCGTTGGCCCCTCGTCGTAGTACTACCCAAAAGCTATTTATTAGAGCAGAATCTATAATCCCTAGCCATACAGAACTGCCGGGGCAATGGTTTTGAACAAGTGGGTGACCCCAGTGCATATTTTATCAAATATGACTTTTTTTCCGTGTTACGGACGAAATTTTCGGCCTTAAAGAATGCTTACCCCAGAAATTCTTTACCCTCACGTTGTAGTACTATCCAATAGCTATTCCTTTGGGCAGCGTCTATAATGCCTAGCCATAAAGAACTACCGAGACAATGGGTCGGAAAGTGGGTGTCCCCAATGCGTATTTTATCGAATTTGGCTTTATTTCCATGTTTCGGACGCAATTTTCATCCTCTAGGAATGCTTACCCCAGAAATTCTTTGGCCCCTCGTCGTAGTACTACCCAAAAGCTATTTATTAGAGCAGAATCTATAATCCCTAGCCATACAGAACTGCCAGGGCGATGGTTTTGAACAAGTGGGTGACCCCAGTGCATATTTTATCAAATATGACTTTTTTTCCGTGTTACGGACGAAATTTTCGGCCTTTAAAGAATGCTTACCCCAGAAATTCTTTACCCTCACGTTGTAGTACTATCCAATAGCTATTCCTTTGGGCAGCGTCTATAATGCCTAGCCATAAAGAACTACCGAGACAATGGGTCGGAAAGTGGGTGTCCCCAATGCGTATTTTATCGAATTTGGCTTTATTTCCATGTTTCGGACGCAATTTTCGTCCTCTAGGAATGCTTACCCCAGAAATTCGTTGGCCCCTCGTCGTAGTACTACCCAAAAGCTATTTATTAGAGCAGAATCTATAATCCCTAGCCATACA
This sequence comes from Mytilus californianus, assembly GCF_021869535.1. Lineage (NCBI taxonomy): Eukaryota > Metazoa > Mollusca > Bivalvia > Mytilida > Mytilidae > Mytilus > Mytilus californianus. Next base: position 47,305,916 of record NW_026262679.1, on the reverse strand, counting down.
GAACTGCCGGGGCAATGGTTTTGAACAAGTGGGTGACCCCAGTGCATATTTTATCAAATATGACTTTTTTTCCGTGTTACGGACGAAATTTTCGGCCTTAAAGAATGCTTACCCCAGAAATTCTTTACCCTCACGTTGTAGTACTATCCAATAGCTATTCCTTTGGGCAGCGTCTATAATGCCTAGCCATAAAGAACTACCGAGACAATGGGTCGGAAAGTGGGTGTCCCCAATGCGTATTTTATCGAATTTGGCTTTATTTCCATGTTTCGGACGCAATTTTCATCCTCTAGGAATGCTTACCCCAGAAATTCTTTGGCCCCTCGTCGTAGTACTACCCAAAAGCTATTTATTAGAGCAGAATCTATAATCCCTAGCCATACAGAACTGCCAGGGCGATGGTTTTGAACAAGTGGGTGACCCCAGTGCATATTTTATCAAATATGACTTTTTTTCCGTGTTACGGACGAAATTTTCGGCCTTTAAAGAATGCTTACCCCAGAAATTCTTTACCCTCACGTTGTAGTACTATCCAATAGCTATTCCTTTGGGCAGCGTCTATAATGCCTAGCCATAAAGAACTACCGAGACAATGGGTCGGAAAGTGGGTGTCCCCAATGCGTATTTTATCGAATTTGGCTTTATTTCCATGTTTCGGACGCAATTTTCGTCCTCTAGGAATGCTTACCCCAGAAATTCGTTGGCCCCTCGTCGTAGTACTACCCAAAAGCTATTTATTAGAGCAGAATCTATAATCCCTAGCCATACAGAACTGCCGGGGCAATGGTTTTGAACAAGTGGGTGACCCCAGTGCATATTTTATCAAATATGACTTTTTTTCCGTGTTACGGACGAAATTTTCGGCCTTAAAGAATGCTTACCCCAGAAATTCTTTACCCTCACGTTGTAGTACTATCCAATAGCTATTCCTTTGGGCAGCGTCTATAATGCCTAGCCATAAAGAACTACCGAGACAATGGGTCGGAAAGTGGGTGTCCCCAATGCGTATTTTATCGAATTTGGCTTTATTTCCATGTTTCGGACGCAATTTTCATCCTCTAGGAATGCTTACCCCAGAAATTCTTTGGCCCCTCGTCGTAGTACTACCCAAAAGCTATTTATTAGAGCAGAATCTATAATCCCTAGCCATACAGAACTGCCAGGGCGATGGTTTTGAACAAGTGGGTGACCCCAGTGCATATTTTATCAAATATGACTTTTTTTCCGTGTTACGGACGAAATTTTCGGCCTTTAAAGAATGCTTACCCCAGAAATTCTTTACCCTCACGTTGTAGTACTATCCAATAGCTATTCCTTTGGGCAGCGTCTATAATGCCTAGCCATAAAGAACTACCGAGACAATGGGTCGGAAAGTGGGTGTCCCCAATGCGTATTTTATCGAATTTGGCTTTATTTCCATGTTTCGGACGCAATTTTCGTCCTCTAGGAATGCTTACCCCAGAAATTCTTTGGCCCCTCGTCGTATTACTACCCAAAAGCTATTTATTAGAGCAGAATCTATTATCCCTAGCCATACAGAACTGCCGGGGCAATGGTTTTGAACAAGTGGGTGACCCAGTTTCAAATAGAAGTTGTGTTGTAGGTATACCATGAAAAAATTTATTTTACATCAAAATTCTATATTTTCAGTCGTTTAATATGAGTTTCTAAAATCGCAAATGTGGGTAAAACATGGGTTTTTACGAATCACATCCTGGACTTATTAACAGATAATACTTTGTTTGAATCGTCATCATGATATTATTGTAAATGCTAATTACAAAACCGTAAATATGAGTTAGAAATTTGCAAACTAAATTTAGAATTTTGTTAATGGGATATACAAATCTTTCATTTTCTATATAAATCTTGTTTTCGAATTAAAAAAATTAAAAACTATGATTTTAAAGAAAAATAAAATTGTCGCTCAAGTAGTTTTCCAAACGCAACTGCAGGATGACGAATTGCAGGATAGATTTTTATAAAGAGAATTGCAGGATGAGAATTGCTGGATAGCTTGACACTAGTCACGAATTCCGTTCGCCCCAAAATTAGTGACCTGTTCGCCCTGGGTCCGTGCGCCCTTATAAAAAAGTAAAATAACAAAAATATAGAACTCTGAGGAAAATTCAAAACAGAAAATCCCTAACTGTTTGCCCTGGGTCCTTTCACTCTTATTTTTATTTTATTTTTTTGTCTTGAATACTGCTTATTATTTGGAAAGAGTATGTTTATAAAAGTTTGTTAAAAATTTTGCCACATATTTTCCTTTGATCTGCACTGTAAAGTACCCTGCACTGTAGAGTACCCTGAATACAAGGTATTTCATATAAAACAACTGAAGACCATAACAGTTATAATATATCTGGATGTATTTATAGAATTTTAAGATAAAATATGAGATCGTTTACAATGGTATAACTTATTAACATATTGTTTCTAGGAGTAACGTGAAAGGTTTTGCATGTAGAGCAGGATCTGGTTACCCTTCTGAAACTCCTGAGATCATCCCTGGTTTTTGGTGGGATTTGTGTTGCTAAGTCTTCAGTTTTGTCTCGCCTTGACGTAGTCAAAAAGCGAGACATAGGTATGCTGTTTCCGGCATTGGCTGCGGCGGCGTCAACAATGTATTAGTTTGTGATTAGGTCTAGTTCATGGTGAACCACTAGTGGTAGGTCAATGATACCCGGTATTTGGTATGTAGTTTTATTAACTTATTAAATTTGCCAGTATATTCAGAAAGTTGAATGTGGGCAGTATATGGAAGAAGAAGAACATTGGCACATCTCATTACCATGGAGATTATTTGGCCCCGCCCCCTCAGTCAAGGTCTATTGACTTTGAAACTTTGCTTAGTTTACATGTATTAGTTTGTGATTAGGTCAGTTTATGGGGAACCACTAGTGGTAGGTCAATGATATTTGGTATGCAGTTGTATAAGGATTGGCATATCTCATTTCCATGGAGATTATTTGGCCCCGCCCCCTTAGTCATGGTCTATTGACTTTGAAACTTTTGCTTAGTTTTCATGTATTAGTTTGTGATTAGGTCAGTTTAAAGGGAACTGTTAGTGGTAGGTCAATGATAATTGGTATGCAGTTGTATAAGCATAAGCACATCTCATTTCCATGGAGAATATTTGGTCCTTACCCCTCAGTCATGGTCTATTAACTTTGAATTTTTTGCTTAGTTTACATGTATTAGTTTGTGATTATGTCAGTTTAAGATGAACCACTAATGTTAAGTCAATGATATTCAGTATGCAAATATATTGGCATTTGCAAGTTTTGTTTCCATGGAGATTATATAACCCCACCCCCTAATTATGGTTCATTGACTTTGAAACTTTTACATAGATTACAAGTTAATGTTTGTGTTTAGGTTTGTTTAAAGGGAACGACTTATGAAAAGTCAATGGTATTTGGTTTGCAGTTGTATTAGCATTGGCACATCTCATTTCCATGGAGATTATTTGGCCTTGTACCTTCAGTCATGGTTCATTGACTTTGAATATTTGCATAAGTTACATGTTAAAGTATTGCTATTTTAATTTCAACATTTGCATTATCAAAAGTACAAAAAGGCGAGACATATCTCTGTGTAAACAGTTTATCTATGTTGTGTTTTGTATACTGTTGTGTGTCTTTTGGTATTTTTTTTTGTCAAAGCATTGTCCATATAAAAATAAGAAGGTGTGGTATTATTGCCAATGAGAAAACTCGCCACAAGAGACCAAATGACATAGAAGTTTACAAATATAGGTCACCGTACAGCCTTCAACAATGAGCAAAACCAGTCAGTTTCTTTTCGACTTATGAGTTTGATTATCTATTTTGTATCTTTCGTCTATCTTAGCTAAGCTTATTTTTTCTGTGGCTTTTAAACTGAATCTAAATTTATGCACATTTAAGGTTTGTACAGTACGTAGCTCGTTGCCTATTGACATGGCCTCTTAAATGTTCAATCAAAAATGTGGAAAAATTTAGTTGTCCAGCTGTAATTTAAGGGCCATGGGCTAGTCGCCCCTTGTTAATTTCCATCCCTGTATTATATGAGTTATCTCCCCTTATATTGCAAATTCGAAAAAAAAAAAATGATAATACAAAGAACAATTGGCATTTTTTAAGATCAATCGTGATTATAACACAAAACTCATAATTTTCATCATATAGATGAACATTCCTTTCTCAAAATTTGTATATAGTATTAAAGATCCAGACAAACTGTGTTCTATTTTACAATCCAAGTTTAAGGAATACAAACAATCCACCTTAACTGCATTCACCAGATCAATTTCATACTTACTATTTACCCCATATCCTTACAAATGTAGTCCTGCTCAGAATAATGCCCTATTGACTCAGACTTTGAAATTTCTGCATAGTTTGAATGTCAAGTTTCTGGTTAGGCAAAGTTTAACAGGAACTGTTTATGATATTTTAAATATATTTGGTATGCAGTTATGTATCTCATTTACAAGGAAATTATTTGTCCCCGTCGTATCAACTTTGGTCCGGTGTCTAAAAAAAAATTTATGATAAAATGAGTTAAACAGCACTGTTACTTTCGTTAGTGTAGTGCAAGTATCAAGTTATCAAAGGGCCAAGTGAGCTTTTCTCATAACTCGTCTGTAAACTTTTACAAAAAATTCTCCTCTGAAACTACTGGGCCAAATTTAACCAAGCTTGGTCACAATCATCATTGGAGTATCTTGTTTAAAAATGTGTCCAATGACCCTGCCTGCCAACCAAGATGACCGACATCGCTAAAAATAGAACATAGGGGTAAAATGCAAGTTTTGTCTATTATTTTGAAAACCGTTAAAAGAGAAAATCTTATGAGGGCAAGAATGCTCAGCATTTTGAGCTCTTCCAATTGTGCATATAAGTCAATACTGTCAGGAGTTATTGCCCTTAAATGACAAAATTATTTTTTTCATTTTTGCCTATTATATTGAAAACTATAATAGATAGAGAGAAACTTATAATTGCCAAAATGAACAGCAAGACAAGATCTACAAAAAAATCTAATGGTTAAAATCTTCAGTCAACTCCTTATTAGAGTTATTGCCCTTTGATGAAAATGTTTACTTTTATTGCGTTTTGCCTTATATCTTAAAAATTATAATAGATAGATAGAAACTTAAATAAGCAAAAATGATCAGTAAGACAAGATCTACAATAAAAACAAATTGTTAAAATTGTTTGACAACTCCTTATTGGAGTTACTGCCCTTTAATGACAATTTTCATCATTTTTTTTTGGCATTTTGCCTTAAATGATAAAAATTATAATAGATAGATAGAAACTTAAATAAGCAAACATGGTCAGCAAGACAAGATCTACTAACAAGTCAAATTTTGCCAATACAGTAAGCAGACTGTCACTCTTTATAGGAGTGATTGTCCTTAAATTAGGATATTTTTCACCTTCTTTTGTGTTTTGAGAAAAAACTAATGAAGATAGAGAGAAACTAAACAGACTAAATGATTAGCAATTCAAGATCAGCAAAACAGATTTTTGTCATGAAATGAATTCTATTCTCGTCTATAATGTTGGAGAGTGTCCTTTGTTGAATATGCATATAGACAAAGGTGAGTGACACAGGCACAAGTCAGCAATATACATACTTTAGCACTAATATTGGACACTCTGGCAAGACAAAAACTGAAATTTAATATCCAAATATTGTTTCAAAAAGTTACCATGTATGAACATTTAAAAAGCTGATTTTGTTGTATCATAATTATTACCTTATTTATAATTTCAGCTTTTCTGTGCATTGTAAGTTTTCCAAGAACATAGAACATGTAGTTCCTGATAAAAAACCAAAAATATTGCTTGGATAAAACTGTTGAGTAACTATTTGTAATAGAGAATGCATCAGGATGGTGATATGCTATATATAATATTGATACTATGATAGATGGGAAAAGGAACTCAAGAAATACCAAAGTGCGGAACAGCAAAGGTATGATTATAACCGTTACTGATGTTAAAAGAAGTGTGTCATTACAGCATCTGCAAATATTCCAAGCAGACCGGTACTTCAGACTTGTTTAAATTTAAAAGAATTAAATGGCTACTAAACTTTATATTTTAACAAAAAGAATATTTAAACTACTAGTCAATAGTTTCCTTCTTAAACATATTGTATGGAGCTTCATTTTTGCATTCTATACAGTGTAATGTATTTTCACATCCGTTGCTATAGCTTATTAACTTCCTGTTAACACATGGTTACCTGTATCATAAGTGAAAAATAGCCATAATACATTTTGTTGATATCAATTTAAAATTGAGAAGCTAATCCATATATTTATCTACTCTCCATTATCTACTGTCATCTTGTTTAGTAAATAAATAAAAATCCTGTTAGTACAAAAATGTTCATGTATATATTTGTATGGAACTAATTGTGGTATAATCTTCATATGGAAACTTGCAACATAAAATTCAATCATGACCATAAAGTAGGCAAGACATTTCAGCATGTACAGTCTTGTAAAAAAAATGTGAAACTATTTCAAAGCATACTATTTGTTTTGGTTTTTTATTTCAGATTAAGATATAATGAGGAAATATCTTCCTGAAGATCTAATTAATGTCTGCAAAGATATTAAAGGTGAAGGGAACACAAGCTATAATTCTTTAAGGAAAAGATACAGAAACACAAGCTCCTGTAGACAGTCATGCAAAGGAAGATGCTTTTGTAATATATGTTGATGTTATAAATTATGACAAATCAATTAACAACAATCATGACAATATGTTCTACAAATTTCCTTTATTTCATAAATCATATTATAAAAGTTGAAAATGTCATTTGATTAATAATTATGCCAAATTTAAGAAAATGGGGCAAATCAAGTTCAAATGAAAGGAAAATACATTTTTCCAAAATATACATATTTCAACTATTTCAACATGTAGTGGGGAATACCTGGTGTTCCTCTGGTTTCAAATCTAGTAGATCTATTACCCTCATTTCTTGATATATTTTTATGAAATTTATTGCATATTAGAATTATCTCAAATAAGTTAGAAAATCAGCTATTGGGGACGAGCCTAGGTGACCATTACATTCCCAAACAAAATTCTAGTCTTTTTTTATAAAAAATATTAAACTTTGAAATTTTAACATTTTATTGTGAATTTCATTTGAAAATAATTAAAATCCCATTAGACAATATAGACATCAAAGAGATTTTATCAGACAAAAACTGCCACATTAAATATTCCAATTGTCAATGTGGCTGTGTCACTCATATTATATAATAAGAAAATAAATATGTTTTGACAATGAAAAAGATGACTGCTGCAACACAGAATTGAAAAGAGAGAGAAATGTGTTACATTGTTCTTACAAAATGGTAATTTTACAATAAATTTGGGAGTCTCTGACTGAAATCTTGTCACATGGCACCTTGTATAGGTCATGCATGCTGTATAAATATATATCTAATGTTTTCTGTAAAATTTTGTTTTAATGGACACTTATAATGTACATACATGTATTCTCATATTAACTATAATTAGATTGATTAAGACTACTGTTTGAACATTAACAACAAATCAACGGTCAAGTTGTGCTAAGGTAGCTCTGTTTAAATTATTGAGACATTGTGTATTTTTTATCACTACTTGTTTATAATTATATGACATGTACCGGTATGTGTAACCAGATACCAACCTATAGATTCAAAATAGATGTTAAGTAATGTCAATTATTTCTTTTTTTGAACTGACTACATCATGCTGGTCAGATGATGTGCTTGTAGGGTGATGCCTTTATTGTTATTTTGCTGCAGTTTGTAATAATTGTTGATCAATATTTCAATATTTTTAAGACAACTTACATACATTGTATTTTTAGCTATTACATAAATATGTAAGGGCTATTCCAGTAAAACATGTAAGGTGGGGGGTGTTAGGTGGTTGGAAGGCACTTTGTATTAATAATACATGGGTGATGGGTATCAGAGCAACTTTTTATACGACCGCAAAAAAATTTTGGGGTCTTATATTTGTATGACGTCGGCGTCGTCGTCGTCCGAAGACAGTCACACATTGGTTTTCGCACTCTAACTTCAGTTTAAGTGAATGGATCCCTATGAAATTTTACCATAAGGTTCAATACCACAAAAGGAAGGTTGGGATTGATTTTGGGGGTTATGGTACCTACAGTTAAGGAATTAGGGGCCAAAAAGGGGCCAAAAATAAGCATTTTCTAGTTTCCAGACAATAACTTGTGGAACGGTGTATGGATCTCTCTGAAATTATACCACAAGTTTCCATACCACAAAGGGATGGTTAGGATTTGCTTTGGGGTGTTATGGCTCAAACCGTTTAGGAATTAGGGGCAAAATAGGGGAAAGACAAGGTTGTCCTGGTTACTGGACAAATACTTTAGTACAAAACATAATTTAAAGCAGTGTAAGGGAGACAAATCAAATACATCATTTGAATTACCTCCCTTACACTGCTTTTAAATAATGTATAAAGTAATGGTTAATGAACAATTAAGACAATTTTAAACAGTGTAAGGGAGGTTATCCACATACAACGTTTTGATTACTTCCCTTACACTGCTTTTAAATTGTGTTTAAAGAAATGCATATTTATAAAGGAAAAGCAGTAAAAATATCTGCAAATGTTGCATCTTTTTTTTTTTACAAAAAAATCCATATGAAAGATTTGACACCATATTTTAAATTCTATTATAAAATAGATTAAGTTAGCACTATGGTAAATTTAAATGGGTAATTGGAAATTTGAATTGCGATAATTACCATATCTTGAGGGAAAGAATTTTTTTGGGGAAAAGGGGGGGGGGGGGGGGGGGGGGGGGTGGTAAACAAGAAATTGTGGGGGGTCAATTTTTTCTCATTTCAGATTTCAGAAATTAAAAAGAATTATTCTTCAAATATTTTTTTTTCAAATTTCAAATATTGAAAAATTTCAAGAAGTAATCTTTAATTGCACAGTATGGCGCATTAGATTTGTAAAATCTTTGACCACATTTATTTATTTGTTATGTCGAATCTAACCATGTTTTTAGATTTTTAATTTTGGGTCCCGTTTTTATATGACGGCAAAAACATTTTTGTGGTCGTATATTGATATGACGTTGGTTTTCGCACTCTAACTTTAGTTTAGGTAAATGGATCTCAATAATGAAATTTTACCATAAGGTTCAATACCACAAAAGGAAGGTGGGGATTAATTTTGGTGGTTATGGTACCAACAGTTAAGGAATTAGGGGCCAAAAAAGGGCCAAAAATAAGCATTTTTATTGTAACTTCCAGACATAACTTGTGTGTAAGTGTATGGATCTCTCTGACATTGTACCACAAGGTTCCATATCACAAAGGGAATGCTGGGATTGATTTTTAGGGTAATTGCCTCCAAATTTTAGGAATTAGGGGCCAAAAAGGGGCAAAAAACAAGCATTTTTCTAGTTTCATGACAATAACTTGTGTGTTAGTGTATGGATCTCTCTGACATTGTATCACAAGGTTCCATATCACAAAGGGAATGCTGGGATTGATTTTGGGGGGTAATTCCCTCAAAATTTTAAGAATTAGGGGCCAAAAAGGGGCAAAAAAGTTAAAACAAGCATTTTTCTAGTTTCATGACAATAACTTGTGTGCAAGTGTATGGATCTTTATGAAATTGCTCTACAAGGTTCCATATCACAAAGGGAAAGCTGGAATTGAGTTTGGGGGTAATTGCCCAAAACGTTTAGGAAAAAGGGGCCAAAAATAAGCATTTTTCTAGTTTCCAGACAATAACTTGTGTTCAAGTGTATGGATCTCTCTGAAATTGTACTGCAAGGTACCATTCCACATAGGGAAGGCTGGGATTGATTTTGGGGGGTAATTCCCTCAAAATTTTAGGAATTAGGGGCCATAAAAGGGCAGAAAAACAAGCATTTTTCTAGTTTCAGGACAATAACTTGTGTGTAAGTGTATGGATCTTTATGAAATTGTACTGCAAGGTTCCATATAACTAAGGGAAAGTTAGGTTTGAGTTTGGGGGTAATTGCCCTAAACGTTTAGAAATTTGGGGCCAAAAAACAAGCATTTTTCTAGTTTCCAGACAATAACTTGTGTTCAAGTGTATTGATCTCTCTGAAATTGTACTGCAAGGTACCATACCACAAAGGGAAGGCTGGGATTGAGTTTGGGTGTGATGAATCATAAGGGGGTTCAAAAAATTTGAGGGGGATTTTTTTTTCCTTTTTTTTTCTTTAAAATTTTCCATTTTAAATTGGTTATTTCTGATTTATATATAAAAGCAAAAATTAACCTCCGCAGTCGTATGAAGCTGCGCCCCAGCTGAGCATTTTATTTAAATTGGTCTACATTAAGGTCCAAAGGGTCCAAAATTAAACTTAGTTTGATTTTAACAAAAATTGAATATATGGGGTTCTTTGATATGCTGAATCTAAACATGTATTTAGATTTTTGATTTTGGGCCCAGTTTTCAAGTTGGTCCAAATTGGGGTCCAAAATTAAACTTTGTTTGATTTCATCAAAAATTGAATATATGGGGTTCTTTGATATGCTGAATCTAACCGTGTATTTAGATATTTTATTTGTTGGCCTGGCTATCAAATTGGTTCATATTGAGGTCGAAAGGGTCCAAAATTAAACTTTGTTTGATTTCATCAAAAATTGAATTATTGGGGTTCTTTGATATGCCAAATCTAACCGTGTATTTAGATTTTTAATTTTGGGTCCTGTTCTTTAAATTGGTCTACATTAAGGTCCAAAGGGTCCAAAATTAAACTTAGTTTGATTTTAACAAAAATTGAATTCTTGGGGTTCATTGATATGCTGAATCTAAACATGTGTTTAGATATTTTATTATGGGTCCAGTTTTCAAGTTGGTCCAAGTTGGGGTCCAAAATTAAACTTTGTTTGATTTCAACTAAAATTGAATATATGGGATTCTTTGATATGCTGAATCTAACCATGTATATTTTTTTTTTGGCCCCGTTATCAAATTGGTCCACATTGAGGTCAAAAGGGTCCAAAATTAAACTTTGTTTGATTCATCAAAAATTGAATTCTTTGGATTCTTTGATGTACTGAATCTAACCATGTATTTAGATTTTGGATATTGGACCATAATAGGTAAATTAAAATTTTTTAAGTTCTTAGACCACATTTATTCTGTGTCAGAAACCTATGCTGTGTCAAATATTTAATCACAATCCAAATTGAGAGCTGTATCAAGCTTGAATGTTGTGTCCATACTTGCCCAAACTGTTCAGGGTTCGACCTCTGCGGTCGTATCAAGCTGCGCCCAGCGGAGCATTTTATTACACTATAATGCACTATGATTCTCAATTACAATTGTCTGGGTGGCAGGTGCTGAAACAAACTGCTTTCCAACCCCCAACCCCCTCATACATTTTTTTCTGGAATAGCCCTAGTGTGACAATTAAATACCTTTCTTTTTAAAACTATTTTTATATGCCCGTCTTAGACTTAATGGTGGTATATTTGTTCCTCTGTCAATGCTTTGTACAATTACTTCAATTAGATTTAAATGATTCTCATGAAATTATGACACAACATTAAGATTGACGTATTTTAAAAATTTGTACTCAAGTATGCTTTAATTGATTTTCTCAAAACTTGACACTAATGTTGGGATAGATGGAAAAAAACTCCCTTTTGATTTTTAATTTTTTAGTTGTGTCATTCCTCGATTTTAAGTCTCAGATTTATGATATTTTTCACATTTCACACACAAAGTCCAGTATGCTTGTATGGATTTCATCAAATTTTGACACTATTGTTTAAAAAGATTTATAAGAGAAAGCTCCCTTAAGCAAAGAAAAATGTTTTCTGGTTGTCATTCAAGATTAATAGGCTTTTTAAGGATGTTCGCTTCTCTGTTTCAAAATAACAAGCTTTTTGAAAGACTGTTATTGATAGTTTTAAAAAAAGCAAGGATTTTATAAGATTTTCAAAAATGGATTTTTATGCCATATATGTAAAAAGAAATATACATAAAAGTTGGGATTAGCAGGCAAAACCTTTTAATAGCACTACATGGATAAAACTATGAGGATTCCGAATATCTGACTTCTGGTGAAAGTAAGAAACAGTAACATTTTGAAGATTTTCTGAATTTTCATTTCAATTTTGTGGAACCCTGGTAAAAGCCATGCACTAGCTCTTGTATGCTTAGATCAAACCACTTCAAACTTGCACTGCTTTTGGGATTAGTGAATTTTCTGGTTTACATTTCCAGAGTTATGGGAATTTTAAACAGTTATATTTGACCCAACTTTTTTATCATATATGCCAAAGGATTTTCTCATGCAAGACTTTCTACAGAGCTATTTTATTTATTTCTGATATATAAAAAAGAAGATGTGGTATGATTGCCAATGAGACAACTCTCCACAAGAGACCAAATGACACAAATTAACATCTATAGGTCACCATACGGCCTTCAACAATGAGCAAAGCCCATACTGCTGCCTTCTAAATATTCCATAATAAAATGGAACTATTAAGTATTGAGATACTAATTTTTTGCTGTCTCTTGATCATATCTAATAACATGCTTGCCTATAGATAAGTAAAAAAAAAAGATCACCAATCAAAATGTCACACAGAATTTTGCAATTTGTTTGCACTTTTTGTTAAAGGAAAATATTTGTTGCATGCTTATTGCTTTGATAGGTGTAAATTTTATTTGTGACATACATTTTAGTTCTAAAAAAACAAGTTGTTTTCCTTCCAGACGACAGCCATTCTTTGTTTAAAATGTATCATGTATGTATATAGAAAGAGGTTCAAAATATTCTTAACGAAGGAAATTATATCTGAAATAAATGTTTGTTAATAAATACTCAGTTTTAGTTATTTTTATTTTAATATTAAAAAAAGATAGTGGAAGATAAAACTATTTATACATTTAAAAAATTGGCAACCCTCTTGTCTCTTTGCATTAGAAGTTGCATGGTTTAGCATTTATAGATGAAAGATGATTGTGAGTAAAGTTCAACATGTGTACATGTAAGACCTTCCATACATGCATCTGTTGTAGTTTTATTTATATTTATTGAAAGTTAAGTATATAGTAACTGCAAGGATCATCTATACACATGAGAGAATATTTTGCTATGATTGAAATGATAAATGTCAGTCAAAGTTTCTTCAACTTGCAAATATATCTCAAATTGCATAAAAGAATAAGGAGATGTGGTATGATTGGCTATGACTGTCTATTTAAGACTCAGATTTAAAATTGCAGGTTAACATACAGCTTGCATTATTTACATGTAGCAAGTATGTTATTGTATAGTAAGTATACTATAAAAGGCTGATGCAAAATACAACAATATCTATGTTTCTATATAAAGGAATTAGCATAGCTCATAGCCAATGAAAAAAAGGAACACCACTAATAAATAATTCAGAACTTTCATGAATTGATTCCAATTCCTCTCAAGGATATGGTAAAAACATTTCATACCCTATCCATTCTGTTCAGTAAACAGTTTTTACATTGGACTTGATATTTATCCGACGACTATTCATTAGAAGTTACATGATAAAGAGACCAAGGTTAATATAAAGGATCTACAATGTAGCATAGCATGAAAGACAAATCATAGAGCAACAAAACATGTTGATTTATACATGTTATACAGACATAATAAATTTAAACAATAAACAAAAACAACACTTACCACTACTAAATGAACAGGAACATTCATGAATTGATTCCAGCTTCTGTCCAGGTTATGGCAAACAAATTTCCACCTCCAATCATTCTGTTCAGTGAAGAGTTTTTACCATTGAAATGATATGTGAACACATTCCAATCTTTTGGCAGCCATTAATATTCCCATTTCAATGTGGCATTTATACATTTTCACAACAGAATAATACGTTGCTTTTTTTTTTTTTTATTTAAAAAAAAAAAAAAATTGCATTTAATTTTTTTTTTTTTTATGAATTTTTGAAAATTTAAATGTTTTTGTAATTTTGCATTTAAAATTTTTTTTTCCATTAAATTTTGAAAAAAAAAATTTTTTTTGCACTTTTTTTTTTTTTTTATGAATTTTTGAAAAATTTGATTTTTTTTGTAATTTTGCATTTAAATTTTTTTTTTATTTATTTACAAAATTTTTTTTTTAGTCCAACTAAGGGGGTTAGACATGCACGCATGGCTAAGGGTTAGTTGAACAATAATTATTATATTTTATAAAATTCAACTAAGGGGGTTAGCCATGCATGCATGGCTAAGGGTTAGTTGAACAATAATGATATATTTTATAAAGTCCAACTAAGGGGGTTAGCCATGCGTGCATGGCTAAGGGTTAGTTGAACAATAATGATATATTTTATAAAGTCCAACTAAGGGGGTTAGCCATGCACGCATGGCTAAGGGTTAGTTGAACAGTAATAATATATTTTATTAAGTCCAACTAAGGGTTAGCCATACTCAAGTTAGATCAAGGCATCAATTACAGACTTAACCATATATTTGCCTGACAATTTGAAGATAATCATATTTGTAAATAACTTCATAAAATTCATCACTTTTTTTAATTTTATTTTATAACTAAGGCTTAGAACAACATACACCAAATCATTTCATATTCCATAATATATAATTATTCCAGATTCAATTAATTCCTTGTTTTTAAGCAATAGGTCAACTATATTTGATGCATGGAATGATTTTAAGGTGTACATGTCTGTCTGGCAGGGTTCATCTGACCTGAACTTTATTTTCATGGTTCATTGGTTAGTATAGAATTTCCATGGTTTGGTTGGTTTCTTTTATACTATAAGCAATAGGTTATCTATATTCTGTGTATGGAATGATTGTATTAAAGTTGTACATGTATTTCTGGCTTGGTTTATCTGACCTTGACCTTATTTTCTTGGATCAAAAATGTTAATGTGATACTTGTAGTAAAACTTTATATGCAGGACTATAAACATATAAAATGCTCCAGCTGGGGCGCAGCTTGATACGACCGCAGAGGTCGAACCCTGAACAGTTGGGGCAAGTATGGACACAACATTCAAGCTTGATACAGCACTGAATTTGGATTGTAATTAAATATTTGACACAGCATAGGTTTCTCACACAGAATGAAAGTGGTCTAAGAACTTAAAATTTTTTAATTTACCTATTCAAACCATATCATTATTATTTGATTTTATATATAAATCAGAAATAACCAATTTAAAATGGAAAATTTTAAAGAAAAAAAATCTCCCCCAATTTTTTTAACCCCCTTATGATTCATCACCCCCAAACTCAATCCCAGCTTTCCCTTTGTGGTATGGTACCTTGCAGTACAATTTCAGAGAGATCCATACACTTGAACACAAGTTATTGTCTGGAAACTAGAAAAATGCTTGTTTTTGGCCCCTTTTTGGCCCCAAAATTCCTAAACGTTTAGGGCAATTACACCCAAACTCAAACCCAGCTTTCCCTTTGTGATATGGAACCTTGCAGTACAATTTCATAAAGATCCATTCACTTACACACAAGTTATTGTCCTGAAACTGTTTTTTTTGCCCTTTCATGGTCCCTAATTACTAAAATTTTGAGGGAATTACCCCCAAAATCAATCCCAGCCTTTCCTTTGAGGTTAGGTACCTTGCAGTACAATTTCAGAGAGATCCATACATTTGAACACAAGTTATTGTCTGGAAACTAGAAAATGCTTATTTTTGGCCCCTTATTCCTAAACTTTTTGGGCAATTACCCCAAAACTCAGTTCCAGCTTTCCCTTTGTGATATGGAACCTTGTAGTACAATTTCAGAAATATCCATACACTTACACACAAGTTATTGTCATGAAACTAGAAAAACGCTTGTTTTTTTCCCCCTTTTTGGCCCCTAATTCCTAAAATTTGGAGGCAATTACCCCCATAATCAATCCCAGCATTCCCTTTGTGATATGGAACCTTGTGATACAATGTCAGAGAGATCCATACACTTACACACAAGTTATTGTCATGAAACTAGAAAAATGCTAGTTTTTTGCCCCTAATTCCTAAAATTTGGAGGCAATTACCCCCAAAATCAATCCCAGCATTCCCTTTGTGATATGGAATCTTGTGGTACAATGTCAGAGAGATCCATACACTTACACACAAGTTATGTCTGGAAGTTACAAAAATGCTTATTTTTGGCCCCTTTTTGGCCCCTAATTCCTTAACTGTGGGTACCATAACCCCCAAAATCAATCCCCACCTTCCTTTTGTGGTATTTAACCTTATGGTAAAATTTAATTGATATCCATTCACTTAAACTAAAGTTAAGAGTGCGAAAACTTATGTCTCTTCGGATGATGATGACGACGACGACGCCAACGTCATACCAATATACGACCACAAAAATTTTTTTGCTGTCGTATAAAAATGAATGGTCAGTATAGTAGGCAAGACATTTCAGCGTGTGCACTCTTGTTTTTTATGTGCTGAATCTAACCATGGACTTAGATTTTGGATATTGGACCATTAAGTAGATTAAATGTCCCATTTCAAATCTTTAAGTTATCTGACCACATTTATTCTGTGTCAGAAATCTATGTGTCAAATATTTAACCACTATCCAAATTAAGAGCTGTATCAAGCTTGAATATTGTGTTCATATTTGCCCCAAATGTTCAGAGTTCGACCTGTGCGATCGTATCTAGCTGCTCCAGGTGGAGTGCATTTTAAGAAAATTGTTTTATAAATTAGGACCTTTATATTTGTTACACATTTTTCAGTGGGGCCTTTTATAGCAGACTATGATGTATTGGTTTTTCTCATTGTTGAAGGCCATACAGTTACCTAGTAGCATTGTTTTTATCTTTATCATTTGAACTCAGGTGGATATTTGTATCATTCAAAATCATTATTTTTAAATATTGATGGAACTTATTAATCTTGAGAGAGATGAGAAACGTAACCAAAGTCAATGAAGAGTGAAATGTAGGTCATGGTGACTTAATGTTTGCCTTGAGGCTAACCTTCATACAATGCATATTTACACAAGTTTAGATGATCCTATTATGTAAATTACCTAGATATGAACTCAGAAGTAAAACTAAACAAAATTTAATAGTGTAAAATGAAGGGTAACCTACTTTTGGCTGGATGCTAACCTAGTTCGAAATTTGCATATACACACATGATGATATGATCCTATAACTTATAGAAATATGCACATGGATGTAAAATATACGCAATATCAACTGGGACAAAATCATAACCAAAGACATTCTTAGGTCCCAAAGTTAGAGGTTTCTACATAGAAAGTTGCAAAAACTTGGCCTACAAGTATCAGGTCTTTTTGGGAACACAGACACCGACTACTGACATGGTGCACAAGCCACATGGAAGTTGAGAGTACTCCATTAGTTTTTCCTTTAACTTGAAACTTATATGAAATGCACTAATTTAAAATATGAACAAACGTCTCAATCCAAGTAATACCAATGTTGTACCATAAAGATTTCAGAGAAATGAACTGAAAAGAAGAACTTTGCCATAACAAACAGACAACTATAAATCTATATATATGGGGAACATAAGAACCAATGTGTCAATATGTGAAATGCTGGCATTTAAACTACATGTAAAACTTTGTTTCCATAAATTACAATTTTAATGTAAAATCTTTTAATTACATATACAGATTGATGACATGATAAAGACATACAGTTCAAAGGTTAACAGAACAAATATTTGTAATTAACAGATAACAAAGGGGAAATAACTCATTATCTATATCCCACCCTATTGCCACAACGTAAACTGCTATCATTGCGAGTTCAACCAAAATATTAATATCTATTAATAAATTCAATCAATGTACTGGTATGTAATTTAACTTATAAGTTTGATTGGATGAATTTATTTTACACACACAAAATGAACACTTTATCAAGCTAAATGCTTTGAATAACTGAAAACTGTCTTGTTCTTCAATACTTTCAGAAATTACAAAAGTGTTCGAGTCTGTCTTCTGCAGTAAATCAATAATTACATTTGCATGTTTTCAAATAGTGTTTTTCATCTTCATAACCATGAATCATTTTGTTTGAAAACGCTTAATTTAATTTTTTTTCAAATCCTTTACTTGCTGTGTTTCTTAATAAGAAACAAAAGATCATTGACTTTTAAGTTTGAATATATTATCATGTCACTATATTTTCATTATCCAAAAATATCGAAAATTCCATGGAACATGTTTTTGTATTTTAGATATATATCATGTATACAAATATTATCCTGTAAATAATATATAGGATGAACTTATTAACTTGGGCACCCCACATCTCCTTTTAGTCATATATTATATTGCATCACATATCAGTCTACAAGTATATCATAATAGAAATGTGCATGTGATACCCTGTTCTAACCTTCTCAAGATTTGGTACACAGGAAAAATTGGAGAAAGTGTGGCATAAATTAAAAAAAAATTGTTACTTTTGCAAGAAATTCTGGTCTGAATTAACTAAGGATGAGCTTCAAACAATGATAAAGGACATCCAGGATCCTGTTGAAACCTATTTGTACAAGTTATGTATACAGATTATGTTTGTGGTACCATTGATTGTCTGACATCTAAAATATTGTCTACCTATAGCAACCAGGAAAAACATATTAAAAATGATAATCTTTTCAATTAAGAGTCTATTATGAATCCTTTGTCCTGCAGATACAAATAATCTGGCATTAAAAAACCATGAATGGTCAATGGGTTCAAGAATTTAATGGTTCAATAAGACATTTTGATAGAAAATAAGATAATTTTAATTAATTCTAAGGACAGATATAAAATTTAAAATTAAACTGAGTTATATTTCTATCAATTGTTCTGTTTAAATCATGGGCAATTCAAATCTCATTTCATTATATAAACCTCTCTGATTAATTATTACATTCCATGGTCTAGCCCTCATAAGATTTCCCTAAAAATTATAAATAAACTAAGTTATGAAAAATCTGTAATTGACTGATAAATTTCTGCATTGGATTAGTTGCTTCATGAAACTCAAACCATGTGTGATGTTTAAGCAAGTTGTTGGATTTTAATTGAAACAGTTTTTTACAGTGATACATGTATAAAACAAATTGAAATATATATAATAACTCTATTTTAAAATATGGAAACTGCAAATATGTGACATAACATAATGAATCTGTTTCCAGTCTGTTGATGAATATTGACACTATATGAAATCATTAAACACGGACACTGATGTCTTTGCAGAAGTTTTTACCACAAAGACCAAAAATAGCATGGGTTTACAGCTAATCAATTTTATCTAGATAAGATTTGAAGTATTCAGAAAATGAAGTTTTATAACACAAATAATTCACATTTACAATAATACTAAACAATAAGATTCAGCTTCTAGAAGATAAAATTCTGTCTATAGCATCATTTACATTTCCCATGGTAGCTGTCAATGCTGAAAAGATAATGAAAACATAAATTAGTCAAATGTGGAAAACAATTGTGTATAAGAAAGCATTTGTATATTTTTTAAAACACAAGATTAAAATATATACTGTAAATTCAGAAATTTTTGTGATGTTTTTATCATTGCGAAAATTGCAATGGGATATGATTTGCATAAATAATAAACTGCTTCGCTGAGCGCAGCTGGATACGCCCGCAGAGGTCCAACCCTGAACAGTTGGGGCAAAAATGGGCACAATATTCAAGCTTGATACAGGTCTGAATTTGGATTGTAATTAAATATTTGACATATAGGTTTCTAAATAAATGTAGTCAAAGAACTTGAAATTGGTTATATGAATTGAATTTATATTCAATTAAAGATTTCTTGCTGTTGTGCAATACACTGTACCGTTGCGCAATACTTAGTAAATCTGTTGTCAGACTATAAACAAATAAAGTTCAATTAATTCTCAATGTCATATTAGAAATTTATGAAAATGTAAAGGGAGCTTACATCAATAGATATAAACAATTTACCAAAGTTTCATGAGAATTGCTGACAGCATTTTTGAGTTATTGTCCGAAAACTGGAAACCCCCCCCCCCCCCCCCCCTTTTTTTAATGAATAATACCCCATAACTCAGAAATGATAAATGAAAAATTTATAAAATTCTAAACGGAACTTACATCAATAGATATATAAACAATTCACCAAAGTTTCATGAGAACTGCTGAAAGCATTTTTGATTTTTTGTCCGAAAACTGGAAAATCCCCCTTTTTTTATGAATAAAACCCTGTAACTCAGAAACGTCAAATTTAAAATATATAAAAATCGAAAGGGAGCTCATGTCAATAGATATAAACAATTCACCACAATTTCTTGCAAGTACTTGAAAGCATTCTTGAGTTATTGTCCGAAAACTGGAAAATCCCCCTTTTTTTAATGAATAAAACCCCATAACTCGGAAACGTAAAAACTAAAATTTATAAAAATCGACAGGGAGCTCATGTCAATAGATATAAACAATTCACCATAATTTCTTGCAAGTTGGTGAAAGCATTCTTGAGTTATTGTCCGAAAACTGGAAAATCCCCCTTTTTTTAATGTATAAAACCCCATAACTCAGAAACGTAAAATCTAAATTTTATAAAAATCGACAGGGAGCTCATGTCAATAGATATAAACAATTCACCACAATTTCTTGCAAGTTGGTGAAAGCATTCTTGAGTTATTGTCCGAAAACTGGAAAATCCCCCTTTTTTTAATGAATAAAACCCCATAACTCGGAAACGTAAAATCTAAAATTTATAAAAAAACGAAAGGGAGCTCACGTTAATAGATATAAACAATTCACTAAAGTTCTATGCAAATTGGTTAAATCATTTTTGAGTTAATGTCCGACATGTTGACGACGGACGGACAGACGGACAGACGGACAGACAGACAGACGGACAGACGGACAACGGTATACCATAATACGTCCCGTAAACGGGCGTATAAAAACTTGTCTTTCAAATTTTGATAGCATAATTTTTATGCTGCATTTTCTGAAATCGCAATTACTAATGTCACATTTTTGTACATTGTTCAACTACTGTCAAAAAAATGCACACACAAATTTCTGAATTTACAGAAGTCAATAATGAGCAAACATAGTTTTACAGGAAAGATACTATAAAATTGTCTATTTCGAACAATTCTCAAACAATACTTGTATATGTCAACTTTAGGTTATTATGCAAACAAGGTCTGCTTCACTAAAAACATTCTGTACATAATGGGTTTACAGAGATTGCATAGTGTGCATGCATCCACAGAAACAACTTTATCATGTATTTTCATTCTGTACAGTGGTTGTAAAGTACCCAACCAATAATGAAAGTGATCAAAGTCATTGGTTAAAGATTGGAAGAGTTGTGTGCATATTTTCAAACCATGTTTGAGTCTTCCATTGAGGTATGGTGGTGGAAAAACAAACACGATATAGCACAATTGCATTTAGTTGCATAACTACAATTCTTTAGAATTGAAAGCTACTTTTTTGCAGTGATTAAGTGCACATATATAGCAGTTCATTTGTGCATATTTATCAATATCATGTACTTTGAAGGTGCTTGATGATTCAAACTGATTCAAATAGCAGTTATTTACCCCTTGGCATTAAATTGTAAAATTTATACCTCTGAGATTCTGTTCTCGATCAATAAATCCCATAGCAGCCATCTGTTCTAATTCTGTAGCATATCTCTGTTCTGGTGGTTGATTCTGCAATAAACAATCCTTTCGTATTTTACATTGAGAAAAAAAAATTGTTATCAATGCAGATATTGATTGGACTTTTGTTCTTTTACATTGAAAAAAAAAAAAGTTATCAATGCAGATATTGGACATGGTACAAAATTTACAGATACAATTTCAATTTTGTTTTCAGGAGTAATATATTAAACATTTGACTTCACAAGCTAAGATTATTTAAGTAGACTTCAAATTTATATCACAAAGACCTGTACTTATAAAAAGAAAACGTTATGTCTACTTTAAAGTAGTACCAAGTGTACCATTTGAACCTGATGCACTTAAGGCCATTGTAACCCAACAATTTGAAAAGACTGTAGTAAACATATTTATGACATCTTTACACTAATTCCATTTAATGTGTAGCAATTGATACTTTAGTCTGGGAAAACATGGTTTATTTATTAGTTGTAATTGGTTTTGAACTAGCTTTCAGTAACTGCAATTACTCTTCAATCAATATTTTGGTGGTTTTTTTTTCTTTAGTTATTTTTTGTGATGTGTGCTAGTCTGAAGACTCAAGATATTAATTCCAACTAATTTTTATAGTTTGTTCCTATGTTGTGTTGTTACACCAATGTCCAAGGTTAGGGAAAGGACTGAGCACTCACAATTATGTTTAACACTGCCATATTTTTTATATGCCTGTCCAAAGTTAGGAGCCTGTAATTCAGTGATGGTTGTTGGTCCAGGTATGTCATATTTGCTTCTCTTTGTTTTGTTATGAATTGGGGCCATGTTTCACATTTATTTTTCAAATACATGCATATAAAATTGAGAATGGAAATGGGGAATGTGTCAAAGAGACAACAACCCGACCATAGAACAGACAACAGCAGAAGGTCACCAACAGGTCTTCAATGCAGAGAGAAATTCCCGCACCCGGAGGCGTCCTTCAGCTGGCCCCTAAACAAATATATATATACTAGTTCAGTGATAATGAACGCCATACTAAACTCCAAATTGTACACAAGAAACTAAAATTAAAAATAATACAAGACTAACAAAGGCTAGAGGATCCTAACTTGGGACAGGCGCAAAAATGCGGCGGGGTTAAACATGTTTATGAGATCTCAACCCTCCCCCTATACTTCTAGCCAATGTAGAAAAGTAAACGCATAACAATACGTACATTAAAATTCAGTTCAAGAGAAGTCCGAGTCTGATGTCAGAAGATGTAACCAAAGAAAATAAACAAAATGAAAATAATACATAAATAACAACAGACTACTAGCAGTTAACTGACATGCCAGCTCCAGATTTCAATTAAACTGATTGAAAGATTATGTCTTCAT
Source organism: Mytilus californianus (assembly GCF_021869535.1). Taxonomy (NCBI): domain Eukaryota; kingdom Metazoa; phylum Mollusca; class Bivalvia; order Mytilida; family Mytilidae; genus Mytilus; species Mytilus californianus. The sequence goes on along the minus strand of NW_026262679.1, from coordinate 47,282,864 downwards.
CATATGAATATCAGGCACAATCCTTCCCGTTAGGGGTTTAGTATCATACCATCATAACATATATGAGAAGAACATAACCCGTGTCATGCCAATATGTTCACAATCCTTTGCTCAAACTTTAATGATCTTTTCCATCTCAACTTCTCCATCTAGTTGAAGAAGAACTTAAACCCTTAATTAGCAAAAGGAGTATTTGTATTCCTTTATTCAGCTATCAAAATCATCATACATATTATCAGATAAATGTTTTCAAACTTGTGCAACACTGACATGGTGTTAGACCTTGCCTAACCGGGACCAGTTTACTGGTACTTACACAAGTTCCTTCTGCCATTAGACTCATCATATAGAATTTATATCCCTTTGCCTGACTGGGACCAGTATACAGGTACTTACATTAGTTCCTTGGGCCATTAGACTCATCATATGGGCCATTAAATTTGACATCTGTTCTGGACTTTGTCCTGGTACTGGTGCTGGTGCTGATGTGGTGGTGGTAGTTGTTGATGTTGTAGTATCTGCTGTTGTGGTGGTTGAGGTACTATCTGTTGACGGTGATGTTGGACTCGTCAGGGAGGTGGATGTTGATCCTGTGGTAGGTGTATCTGTTGTTGTTTGTTGAGGTCTTGTTAGCAATGGATTCATCCTTCAAGTATTATATTATAATATATTGTTATAATAATGACTTTATTGTAAACATAATAACTTATGACTTCAATGAGACTCACAATATTTTTGTTTTCTAAAACAATTTATTTTTGAACAAAAATGCTCCTCAAAATTGTATTGTGTGTACCCAAGGATTTTTTCCCTTTTAATTTCATTTTACTGGTATTTATCTATGTTGACTTCTATCAAACTGCTCTCAAACCAAGCCTCCAAATATTTTTGTGTCTGTACACATTCAGATGTATTTAAATTCATGTCACATCTAAATTTCCAAATTTGGTTTGAATTTCAGAATTTCAGTCATTCATAAGTTGTCTGGGCCAAATGGAAAGTAGGGCTGTTCTCATTTTTATCTTTTCCTTAATATTTTGAAACCCCTTATGGACTTTCCCTTGATGACGCATTTAAATAAATTTGTTCAGTAACCTCTAATTTTTTTAATATCTTTTAAACTTTGCATCTGAAATACAGTGTTATTTACAATACTATTTTTCATATGAATTTGAAATTCATTTCTTCCTTTACATTTCATAGAAAAAATCAACACAAACTTTTGTCAACAAGAGTGCACACGCTGAAATGTCTCGCCTTCTTTACTAATCATTAATATTATGTTGATAGTCCTAAATATAAAGCTTTCTTACAACTGTCACATAAACTTAACATTAACCTAGAAAACTAAACATTGACCAATGAACCATGGAAATGAGGTCAATGTCAGATGAACCATGCCAGGCAGGCATGTACAGCTAACAATTCTTCCATACAACAAATATAGTTGACCTATTGCTTATAGTTTAAGAAAAACAGGCCAAAACACAAAAACTTAACACTGAGCAATGAACTGTGAAAATGAGGTCAAGGTCAAATAAAAACTGCGCGACTGACATAAAGACCATAAAATATTTCCATACACCAAATATAGTTGACCTATTGCATATAGTATTAGAAAAAAATGTGGATAGTGTCCACATGTGGACACAGATGATGCCCCCGCTTGCATATCATATAGTTATAAAGGGACATAACTGAAGAACGGTAAAAGTGACGCTACCCAAATTTGAATTTGATCCAAGTTTTGTGGTAATAAGCATTGTGTGTAAGTCTCATAACATTTAGTTGAGGCTAACTTAAGTAGAGAACAGAAACTAAAAATTCAGCAATTTTTCTATTTGTAAACACGCATAACTCTAGAACCGTTGTGTATAAGTTTCATAACATTTGGTTGAGGCAAACTAAAGTTAGAAAACGGAATCAAAAAATATGTACTTGATCTTAGTTTTGTGGTAATGAATATTGTGTACAGGTTTCATAATGTTTGGTTTGGGCAAACTTAAGTTACAGAATGGAAACTAAAAATTTTGCAATCTTTCAATTTATAAAGGGGCATAACTCAATAATGGTTAAAATGACACTATCCAAATTCAACTTGATCTGTGTTTTATCAGTGGAAGTCAAAATTAAACATTGCATTGTATAGAGCATTGATTGTAGTTGATTCAACTATAATCATGGACAAAGGAAGATAACTCCAATTTTAAAAATAATTTGATATTTAGTAGATAATAAAAATTTTGCAATTTTTCCATTTATAAAGGGGCATAACTCTAGAACGGTTTAAGTGACGCCACCAAAATTCAAACTTGATCTCTGTTTTGTGGTAATAAGCATTGTGTATAAGTTTCATAACATTAGGTTGAGGCAATCTTAAGTTACAGAACGGAAACTAAAAATTTTGCAATTTTTCCATTTATAAAGGGGCATAACTCTGGAACGGTTGAAGTGACGCCACCAAAATTCAAACTTGATCTGTGTTTTGTGGTAATAAGCATTGTGTATAAGTTTCATAACATTTGGTTGAGGCAAATTTAAGTAAGAGAACAGAAACTAAAAATTTTGCAATTTTTCCATTTATAAAGGGGCATAACTCTAGAACGGTTAAAGTGATGCCACCAAAATTCAAACTCGATCTGTGTTTTGTGGTAATAAGCTTTGTGTATAAGTTTCATAACATTTGGTTGAGGCAAACTCAAGTTAGAGAACGGAAACCAATTTTGGGACGTACAGACGGACGTTCGTATAGACGGACAAGGGTAAAACTTAATGCCCCCACCGCTACGGCGGGGGCATAAAAAGACCAAAACTCAAAATCTTAACTTTGACCACTGAACCATGAAAATGAGGTCAAGGTCAAATGACACCTGCCAGCTAGACATGTACACCTTACAATCATTCCATACACCAAATATAGTTGACCTATTGCTTAAAGTGTAAGAAAAACAGACCAAAACACAAAAACGTAACATAAGCAATGAACCATGAAAATGAGGTCAAGGTCAGATAAAATCTGCCAGACTGACATGTACATCATTAAATATTTCCATACACCAAATATAGTTGACCTACTGCATACAGTATTAGGAAAACAGACCAAAACACAAAAACTTAACATTTAACAATGAACCTTGAAAATGAGGTCAAGGTCAAATAAAACATGCCAGACTGACATGTACATCGTAAAATATTTCCATACACTAAATATAGTTGACCTACTGCATACAGTATTAGAAAAACAAACCAAAACACAAAAACTTAACATTGAGCAATGAACCGTGAAAATGAGGTCAAGGTCAAATAAAACTTGCCAGACTGACATGAACATCGTACAATATTTCCATACACCAAATACAGTTGACCTATTGCATACAGTATTAGAAAAACAGACCAAAACACAAAAACTAAACTATGACCACTGAACCATGAAAATGAGGTCAAGGTCAGATGACACCTGCCAGTTAGACATGAACCCCTTACTATCATTACATACACCAAATATAGTAGACCTATTGCTTATAGTATCTCAGATATGGACTTGACCACGAAAACTTAACCTTGTTCACTGATCCATGAAATGAGGTCGAGGTCAAGTGAAAACTATCTGACGGGCATGAGGACCTTGCAAGGTACGCACATACCAAATATAGTTATCCTATTACTTATAATAAGAGAGAATTTAACATTCCAAAAAATCTGAACTTTTTTTTCAAGTAGTCGCTGAACCATGAAAATGAGGTCAAGGACATTGGACATGTGACTGACGGAAACTTCGTAACATGAGGCATCTATATAAAGTATGAAGCATCCAGGTCTTCCATCTTCTAAAATATAAAGCTTTTAAGAAGTTAGCTAACGCCGCCGCCGCCGCCGCCGGATCACTATCCCTATGTCGAGCTTTCTGCGACAAAAGTCGCAGGCTCGACAAAAATTCAATTGCTTGCATCTAAAAAATAAACACTAATACTTATATCAAATTTTTACCATTTCTTTGATGTTTTATAAAATAGTGAAAATTAGAAACTCAGCAGCAACCATTCTTAAAGCTTATTTGATTATGGAATGAGCAACTGGTAGGGCCATACACCAACTTCTGGAAATTCATTGTTGGTTGGTGTGTAACTGTTGTATTGCTGTCTCAATGACATTCTATGTCAATTATTTTTGTAATTCTTAGGAGACTGCACTCTAATTCATGTGAAGATACTATCATTTTATTAATAGACACTTCTTTCCAGAATTAAACTCATAATGAAAACAATTTATAGTTAAATTAACTGACTCACTCCACCAAAGGCCATTGTTTCATGAAGCAATGTTTACATGCAGTCGAGTAGGTAGACTAGAGATAGACTACTGCAAAATGTGTTTGTTTACTTTGAAGAACCCATAACAAGACAAAATAAATTTTACCCTGGAAACAATCCTGGTGCTTCTTGTTCAAGTTCTTGCATTCCTTCCTGAATTCTCATCATGGCCTGCATTGCTCTGGGGTTGGTCAAAAAACTTTGTACATTTGGATTTTGTAACTAAAATGTTAATAAAACAGATGACAGGAAACTCTTATTGATACTGCAGTTTGTACCTGACAAGGCTACTTCAACACTATTATTTTTTTAATTTCTACAATAATTCAAGTTATTAGAAAAGATATTCATTCTCATTTCAACTTAGACATATGTATCCAAAAATGTACTACACTTCAAAAATGAAATCGTGATAACACTGCACTAAAAATACCCTGTTTTTTTTTTATCAACAAATAAATTCATCATTCCATTAGAAGATGTATCTAAGTTGCATAATAACTAGAATATTAGTTGAACCATTTTCTAAACTACTGATTAATTTGTGTGATGTAAAGTCAAATTGTTTAAGGTCAACTACAGATAATTTGCTATCCAAAAAATCTCATTTTAATTTAAGTTTCCAAATATTATAATCAATCCATCCTTAAGCTCTAACAAAGGACCTAGCCCACAGGTAACTGTCAAGACTTCTTACATGGATCCTAACCACCAAATGCAATAACTCCATCCTTTACACTGTCAGATAAACTGCAATACCATCTAGGTTTTTTTGTTAAGTTTTGAGTTACTAGCACCATCCCCTTAAACCAATTTTCCATTCCAAATACCCCTGAAAAAGGTTGTACTTACCTGTTGCACCATATTAGGTAGCTGTGTTCTCATTTGTTCCTGTAACTGTGGGTTACCAGCAAACATTGGATTAGCAGATAACATCTACAAAAAATACATCAAATTAATTTGCCTACAGTGATCATTTCAAATTTGACTCCCATCATAAATCTGATATAAAAATTCTACTTATACTACACTATTAAAATGGCTAAAAAATGCATAATTAATGAGATTTGTGGTTTTCTTAGCTCACAAAATATTTGAAAGGAGTAGGTCCAGTAAGACCCCTTTTTGGCCCCAAAATATAGCAGTTTTACAAAATTGTTAAAATGTAAACTTTTATCTATTTATTGGAAACTAGAGTTCTTCTGTTACATAAATATGGGCTGTTTTTGACAATACAATGCACATCTATCGGGTACTAGCATCATTAAGTCAAGCTAAATCACTGAAATCTTCACAATTTTAGCATTTGAGTTAAATTTTAGACGGTTTCCGTCTTAAATGGAAGTGGCCGCATTTGTGTTCATTCTTAATACTTTAATGTAAGTTGTATTTGATAATACATAATATATATTAAGGTTGAGAGTGAACACAGATGCGGCCACTTTCATTTTTGACAAAAACCATCTGAAAAGTGGCATATTATGGCATAGCTGATAGATTTTTTATATTTAAGCTTGAACTTGATCATCTTTAATGATCAAATCAGTTCAAATCATTCACATAAACTAATTGAATCGACTGAAGTAGACACTTAAGTGTTTAAAAAGTGTCTAAAATCTTTCATCAGAATCTGATGATCAGATGAACCTGAAGTTTGAGGCCAAAATCAGCCCTTACCGGACCTACTCCTTTGGTAGACCACATATACTATTGAATCAACAAAATTCAATATTCTATAAGGTTAAATACCATTAATAACCCAAATAAATAAATTTCCATTTATTATCTATAAGCAGGTGTACACAAATTACTTACATTTTGTGCCATTTCTGGATTTGAAGATAAATTCTGCAACATGGCCTGCATGTATGGAGCTTGTAACATATTTTCCATTAACTGTGGGTTTTGTGTAATCTGGGACATTAAACTTTGCATTCCAGGACTATCAAACATTCCTGTAAATAGACAGTGATGTTATTGAAGTAGATATACATTTATTTTTCAAACATTAAAAATTCCCACCCTTTTGAAAATGCAAATGGAAAATACCAGGGTGAAGTAGCCAATTACCTTGAATTAGGCTTGACTGCTATAAACTTATCATCAGTAGCAACAATAAGAGTTATTTTCTTTTATCCTGACATAAATGCAGATGACCTGCAGCAGTTCCTATACAGTTTAGGGTATTAATTTCAATATCAAAGGAGCCTCAATGTATATCAAAATTTTGAATTTGAGGAACCATATCTCAAATATTTATTAATATGTATCTTAACTTCAAATTTGTCATGGGGAAATTTAGACATCTTGTTTTAAATGTTTTTCAAAATATGAAAGGTTAGGATCCTTAATTTTTAATTCAATTTTTTCTGTCAGTACCACCAATAAGAATAGAGATGGTATGGTATGGAGTTAAAAATCAATTGTAATCAAAATTTTCTCAAATTTGCAAACTGAATATTAATCGATTCACTTTAATAAAATATGCGGTATACCCTACTATGATGTCACTACAATGACATCACAATTAAGTTGGGTCTTCCAACATTAAACTTATATTTTCTTCAGTTACATTTTTTTAAAATTTTAAATTTAACCAAAAATATCATCATCCAATTATTTTGTTTGCGGTCAAATTACAGGGCCAAATAACCTCTAAATGGGACCTTATCCTTTGTGGCATTGCATACACCTCATTTATGGGAGTTTCAGGTTTTGATAGCCAGAAGCTCAACATCATTTGTGTAAAATCATAATAACATATATATGGGTGTTATTACTGTTTCATAAATAAATCTTTGCAGCTGCTTAGAATAGAATATGTATGAGCCTTTAATGAGCCTTCCATGGAACATGTGTGTCCACAGTTGGAATCATCAGGCAATACAAAAATAAAACAGAATTTGTAAATTTCAAAAATTGTCTGAAAACCACATACACTACTGTAGAAAAGAACAAATGAGCTGCCATTATTAAATAAATTAATAAATTATATTTTCAATTTGAAAAAAAAACAAAACAACATATACATGTATAATATAAATTTCTACCGCATTGTTAAAACAAATTTTGGTGTCTAATTGATGCAAATAATGGATTAGACTTGGCATCACAATAAAAAATAATATTCTTATTCAAAGTAGAATTTTTAATTCTAACTTTTCAAAAAAATAAAAAAATATTTCTTGAATCTCTTGAAGTAATCTGATCTTTGTGAAATTATATGCATGCATTCTAATTCAAGAAAACCACATGACTACTCTATACTGTAAACAAACCTTGTGGCTGTCTAGGTGTTGATGATGTCCCAGAAGATGTGGCTGGGGTTGTTGTTGTTGAGGGGGTGCTAGATGACTGAGTTGATCCTGGAGCCCAGGGGTTTGGCAAGGGATCTGTATTTTCTCTACCCTGTTGTTCACTCTCTGTTCCTCCTCCTTAATGAAAATATAAGTACAAGTAAGCTACAGTCATAATGTCATTCATTATATGTCTCCGTATGATTTTATTACACATCAAAACATTCCCTTTTTCTTTTCATTTACATAATAAAATTATTGTTTTATCAATATTTACATCTAATAAGCATGTGAATTAAGGCTTATTTTCAAACTGGATAATACTTCTGAGTTTACCTCAGAACTAAAATTAAAGTTTTGACATTAAAAGGGTGGGTAAGAATCATTATCCCCCCCCCCCCCCCCCCCCCATTTCCTACAGTTTAAGTTTCAATGATCTCATTTGCATAAAACAGACAGACAATGGTATAACAGTATACCCAATCCTTCGAAGGAGGGGTATACAATTAGTGGATTTGTGTCACATGTCACAGTGACCTGCACTTGACTGGTTTCTGACCTACACTTACAGTAAGGCATCCACACACTTATTAACATGATGAAAGTATGTATAATGATAAAGCTATAAAATCAAAAGTCAGTGAAATGGAAAATGTTAGTCAGAAGACTTACATTGACCTTTAGAACACATCTATGCACTAATTCGCAAGATCCTATCATGTTTAATTATACATTATGGATAAGTTTGATTGTTGTAGGCCTAGAAGATCTCTAGAAATTTCTAGCCACAAATGTGCTCATAGATGCTGAGAGTATGCCATTGTACTCCCTTGATCACCAACAAAAAAGAAAATTATAAAATAAAGGTGAACAGTTACACTTGGTATGAAGCAATTCTGAACAGTTTAGTTCCATTTCAATGTCTACCGTATCAGATTTTACCTGAAAAACTTCACAATTTGTGAAAATGACAGACTATGTTTTGCAATGGAAAACAAATAGTCTTGACAAACCTTGAGTCAACAATACATTGTCAACATTGTTAACATAATATAACCTCTACCTATTAAAGCAGAGAATGGATTTTGTCCCATTCCTTCCTGTGCTGCATTCAACATTGGTTCTTGTATATCTCTGTACATTCTTTGTAAGGCATTGAATCCACCGGGTAAACTCTGAAAAATAACAACAAAAATGTTTTACATTGGCTCTTGTATACAGGTATATATGTATTTATGCATTCAACAAATCAGCATAACTAGATGGAGAATTATCACAAAAATGATTATTATTGGCACTTCTATTTTCATGAAATGGATTTTATTAAAAGAAAATCATAAAACAGTAAACAATGCTTAATATTATTAATATATATTATTTTTTTTATACTCGGTAATACTGTGTATCAGAGGCATCAACTAAGGACCTCCACTATAAACATCCTCAGCTCATTTCAGTTCTGTAAAATTCATTTGAAACCCATCTTTTATCTAAATTAGAACCTTGACAATCAACTCTAGCATTTTGCTTTGAAAGTTTTCTGCAGCTAAAAAACAAGAACATCTTGATTGGACAGTACCCACTACTGGTTCATAACCTTAATTTTGCATATATTTTAGAAAATTAACGTCATAATATTCATGTGTACTTAAGTTTCAAGATGAAGTGACTATAACTTAATGTTTACCAACAAGAACGTGTCCATAGTACACGGATGCCCCACTCACACTATCATTTTCTATGTTCAGTGGACTGTGAAATTGGGGTCAAAACTCTAATTTGGCATTAAAATTAGAAAGATCATATCCTGTGTACTAAGTTTCAAGTTGATTGGACTTCAACTTCATCAAAAACTACCTTGACCAAAAACTTAAACGTGAATCCGGACAGACGGGCGGACGCACAGACCGAAAAAAATAATGCCCCTAGGTGGAGCATATAAATGTTAAAGTGTACAAAACGGACTGACTAACTGACGCACAGACTGAAAAACAATATGCACCTACCAGGTAGTACTGCAGACTTGACATAAAAACACAATTCTATTCACTTTCTAAGGGATAAGTAAATTACTCACTTCTAAATTACTCATGGCTCTATCTTGTGATCTCATCAGTTCCTGCATCATGGCTGGGTTTCTTGCTAGTTCCATTGTCTACAATGTAAATGAAACAGATATAATCAAACTTTGTCAGGTTAGTCCCATTGTCAAAACAATAACGAAGCAAACAAATTAGGGGTCTACCAAAAAAAGTGCAAAATAAGGGCTAGGTGTTCTAAAAGACAGAGTGTTAATTAAAATCTTTGCAAACAGAAGTTTCTATCATACTATTGTCTGAAAACTATATCTTATCAAAACATAAAAAGGGTTCCCTGGCTTGGTACAGATACAAAATGTGGTGCGGTTAATACAGTTTTATTTGCACACAAACAAACCTCCTCTTTTTGTCTATCTAAACAATATGACATAACAGTAACTTCACAATAACAGTTGAAGTTTACTGCAAGTATCGTTCAAAACTTTTTTTCTGCAGTCTTCATGTTTAATGAATTTGTTAAATTAAATAATTTTCCTTCAATTCCTGACAGTTAACTTTCCAATTTCCCACACAAAGTGAGAATGGGCACAGTGAGAGCAACCTTTAAAGTAAAATGTTTACCTGTCTCATAAGTTCTGGGTTGTTCAGCATGTGTGTTATCTCTGGATTTCTCTGAAATATAAAACATATTTGTAAACAAAACTGAGAGAATGAAAATGGCAGAAGACAGCAGAAGACTTTTATAAGGCCATAAAAAATTATCTAATTATCAATCATGTTTTATTTTGAATAATGGCTGCAGGCTTGTTTGATGAAATCAAGAACATCTGTTTAAGGACATAGTTCCGTAATAAAGTACGCATTGCTATTGTCAACAATAACATTGCTAAAAAACATAGTAATGATATTATATGTTTCGATCAATATTCCTACCAATAAAATAAATAAGTTTCAAAACTTTCTGTACAATCTATTTACCTCCATTAATTCTCTCATCTGTGGATTGCTAGTAATCATTTGTCTCATCACGTCAGGGTTGGACATCAGAGATTGGACCATGGGATTATCCATCATCTGTCGTAACATATCTGGGTTACCCATCATCTAAAAATAAATTACAATATTTAGACTATCACATGGCCATTAGTGGTTTTTAACTGAAGGTCCACAAAAGTGGCTGGAGTCCTTCCATAAAATTGATAAGAACATATATACAATTCAGGTAACTCCAATTAAACATTTACTAAGTTAACTACCACATTCAGTGTTTATTCTTTCCTTTAACAATGGAAAGGAGAATCAACACTTTCAAAATATTTAAACATTTGAATCTTTTTTTATCATTTTTCACAATATTTTCTGATATTCTGTCTAATAAATACCATTCCAATATGTACATTTTCCTAAGAAATAAAGAATGAGAAATTTCTCACCTCTCTTTGCATTCTTTGTTGCATCTCCATAAAATTTGCTGATCCCATTCCCAAGTTACCAAGCCCTGCTAAACCTCCTAGGCCACCAAGTCCAAATGGGGTCTGTCCAACATCAGGCTGCGACTGTAAAATGAAAAAAATGTCAATTTGGAAAATAATTAATTAACTGACAATTAAGCTACATAATAAAGCAATTTGTAAAGGCAATATAAGTATTTACTTCCCAAAATACCTTTAGAACAACACTAAATAACTATATGCATTGCAGTAATAAACAAACAGCTAGGAAAATCAAATGATAAAACTTTTTCATTTTTTATTTCTAAATATCCATTTTTCCTTCACATATGTAAATAATTGAGATTCGTGTAGGAACTTTTTTTATATTCAACTTGGGAATAATTAAGTCTTAAGCTTTTTTCAAATTTATCATAGTACTGTAGATTGTCTCTTGGATTCATTGTTCAGCTCATTTATGCTTCATTGTTCATCTCATTATGCTAAGTGTTGGCGACCTTTTTTATTTGCTCCTACAATTTAACCTTCAAACCATATCTTAAAATAAACTGTTAACACAGAGATATGTCTCGCCTTTTTGTAATTTTGTTAATGCAAATGTTGAAATAAAAAGAGCAATACTTTTAACATGTAAGTTATGTAAATATTCAAAGTCAATGAACCATGACTGAAAGTACATGGCTAAACAATCTCCATGGAAATGAGATGTGCCAATGCTAATACAACTGCATACTAAATACCATCGACTTCTAATAAGTCGTTTCCTTTAAACAAACTTTAAAACAAACATTAAATTGTAAACCATGTAAAAGTTACAAAGTCAATGAACTATGATAAGGGGTTGGGGCTATATAATCTCCATGGAAACGAGACTTGCAAATGCCAATAAATTTGCATACCAAATATCATTGACTTAACATTAGCAGTTCATCTTAAACTGACCTAATCACAAACTAATACATATCAACTAAGCAAAAGTTTCAAAGTCAATAGACCATGACTGAGGGGGCAGGGCCAAATAATTTCCATGGAAATGAGATATTCCAATGCTTATACAACTGCATGCCAAATATCATTGACCTACCACTAGTGGTTCCCCATAAACTGACCTAATCACAAACTAATACATGTAAACTAAGCAAAAGTTTCAAAGTCAATAGACCATGACTAGGGGGGCAGGGTCAAATAATTTCCATGGAAATGAGATGTGCAAATGCTAATACAGCTGCATACCAAATATTATTGATCTACCACTAGTGGTTCACCATAAACTAGACCTAATCACAAACTAATACATTGTTGACGCTGCCGACGCCGGAAACAGCATACCTATGTCTTACTTTTTGACTCTGTCAAGACGAGGCAACAAGGAAAGTCAATACTTGCCTCCAAAATTGAATGTTGTTTTCCTTAGCAATTCTTTACAAATATAGTAAATCAAGGATTTTTTTGTAAGTTTCTAAAATCTTTTTTTCCTTTAGAAAATTAGGGCAAGCAAATATTGTATGTTAAAAGTTCCCTCATTGTCTTGTTGAAGTGCCTGTAAAACTTTCACTTTATAAATTTCATAAAGCTTGTATGACGATCTAACCTGACTTAACCTTCCCCAAAAACTTACCCCAGGTGTAGAACTAGGTATTGTTGTTCCTCCAGCTGATGGACTGGATGCAGGGGCAGCTCTCTGTGCAGCTTGTTCTTGTGACTATAAAAATAAATCATACTGTGAAGAGATGAATAGATGATCATTCCTGTACACTTAATAAATGGTGAATGTGTCCATGGGAAACAGATGATGCCCCCGCTTGCATATAACGTTATAAAGAGACATAATTCAAGAACTGTAAAAGTGATGCTACCCAAATATGTAATTGATCCGAGTTTTGTGATAATAAGCATTATTTATAAGTTTCATAACATTTAGTTGAGTCAAACTTAAGTTAGCGAACATAAACCAAAAAGCATTGTTTATCAGTTTCATAACATTTGGTTGAGGCAAACTAAAGTTAGAGAACGGAAACGAAAAAGAAAAATTCAGCAATTTTTCAATTTTAAAGGGGCATAACTCTAGAACGGTAAAAATGACGCCACCAAAATTCAAACTTGATATGCGTTTGTGGTAATAAGCATTGTGTATAAGTTTCATAACATTTGGTTGAGGCAAACTAAAGTTAGAAAATGGAAACCAATTTTGGGACGGACGGACAAGAGTAAAACTTAATGCCCCTCTGCTATGGCGGGGGCATAAAAATACTTTGTGTATTGTTATTAGACAACCTTGTTTAATACCTAGAGGAGGGGATAAGTTGTCTGTGCAATGCTAGGCGGTGTTGTCGTAGAAGTGGTAAGTGAAAAGTACAGGTTCCAGCCTGCTTGGGAAGGAAGTAAAGAATCTAGTCTACTCTAACATTGTTAGGTTGATTTTCTAGGCACTTTACACACATATATATATATATATATATATATATAATCTACTAATATATGATAAATACATTAGGATATAAATTTTTGTTGATTACAGAGTTTACTTGATTTAAAAAAAATATTTTAATACCATACAAAATGTATATTTTCAATGCTTAAGTTATGTGCATGATTCAAATATAAACCACTGATCAAAACTATCTTCATAAACCAACCATCAAATATAAAGGTACACTTCAATAGTTAGAAAGGACAATGAGTGTTTGGTCATGTGAACTACAAATGCTTACCCTGTTTGATGATTTTATCACAAGATGAACTGTCAAACCATCTTTTATTTGATGCTGTTCTAGAGTGTCTTCATCTTTCAGTATTTTTCCAGCAAATATCAAACAAAGCTGTTCAACTGGTGCACTAAATTTTTGTGACACCATTTCTCGTAACTGTGAAAAAAAGAAAGAAAAGATATATTACCAGGGGCGAGTAGCACTACACTCGGATCAATATCCCTAATGCGCCTCAAAGTGAGGTACTCAAACTATAAATAGAAATAAATAAAATGCTCCGCTGGGGCGCAGCTTGATACGACCGCAGAGGTCGAACCCTGAACAGTTGGGGCAAGTATGGACACAACATTCAAGCTTGATACAGCACTAAATTTGGATTGTAATTAAATATTTGACACAGCATAGGTTTCTGACACAGAATGAATGTGGTCTAAGAACTTAAAAAAATTTAATTTATCTATTCAAACCATATCATTATTATTTGCTTTTATATATTAATCAGAAATAACCAATTTAAAATGGAAAATTTTAAAGAAAATAAAATGCTTCGCTGGGGCGCAGCTTGATACGACCGCAGAGGTCGAACCCTGAACAGTTGGGGCAAGTATGGACACAACATTCAAGCTTGATACAGCTCTGAATTTGGATTGTTATTAAATATTTGACACAGCATAGGTTTCTGACACAGAAAGAATGTGGTCTAAGAACTTGAATTTTTTTAATTTACCTATTATGGTCCAATGTCCAAAATCAAAATACATGGTTAGATTCAGCATATCAAAGAACCCCATATATTCAATTTTTGTTAAAATCAAACAAAGTTTAATTTTGGACCCCAACTTGGACAAACTTGAAAACTGGGCCCATAATAAAAAATCTAAACATATGTTTAGATTCAGCATATCAAAGAACCCCAAGAATTCAATTTTTGCTAAAATCAAACTAAGTTTAATTTTGGACCCTTTGGACCTTAATGTAGACCAATTTAAAAAACAGGACTTAAAATTAAAAATCTAAATACACGGTTAGATTTGGAATATCAAAGAACCCCAATAATTCAATTTTTGATGAAATCAAACAAAGTTTAATTTTGGACCCTTTTGACCTCAATATGAACCAATTTGATAGCGGGGCCCACAAATAAAAAATCTAAATTCATGGTTAGATTCAGCATATCAAAGAACCCCATATATTCAATTTTTGTTGAAATCAAAAAAAGTTTAATTTTGGACCCCAACTTGGACCAACTTGAAAACTGGGCCCATAATCAAAAATCTAAACACATGTTTAGATTCAGCATATCAAAGAACCCCAAGAATTCAATTTTTGTTAAAATCAAACTAAGTTTAATTTTGCACCCTTTGGACCTCAATGAAGACCAATTTAAAAAACGGGACCCAAATTAAACATCTAAAAACACGGTTAGATTTGGCATATCAAAGAACCCCAATAATTCAATTTTTGATGAAATCAAACAAAGTTTAATTTTGGACCCTTTTGACCTCAATATGAACCAATTTGATAGCGGGGCCCACAAATAAAAAATCTAAATACATGGTTAGATTCAGCATATCAAAGAACCTCATATATTCAATTTTTGTTGAAATCAAACAAAGTTTAATTTTGGACCCCAATTTGGACCAACTTGAAAACTGGGCCCATAATCAAAAATCTAAATACATGTTTAGATTCAGCATATCAAAGAACCCCATATATTCAATTTTTGTTGAAATCAAACAAAGTTTAAATACTGGACCCTATCTTGGACCAACTTGAAAACTGGGACCATAATCAAAAATCTAAACACATGTTTAGATTCAGCTATCAAAGAACCCCAAGAATTCAATTTTTGTTAAAATTAAACTAAGTTTAATTTTGGACCCTTTGGACCTTAATGTAGACCAATTTAAAAAACAGGACCCAAAATTAAAAATCTAAATACACGGTTAGATTTGGAATATCAAAGAGCCCCAATAATTCAATTTTAGATGAAATCATACAAAGTTTAATTTTGGACCCTTTTGACCTCAATATGAACCAATTTGATAACGGGGTCCACAAATAAAAAATCTAAATACATGGTTACATTCAGCATATCAAAGAATCCCATATATTCAATTTTTGTTGAAATCAAACAAAGTTTAATTTTGGACCCCAATTTGGACCAACTTGAAAACTGGGCCAAAAATCAAAAATCTAAATACATGTTTAGATTCAGCATATCAAAGAACCTCATATATTCAATTTTTGCTAAAATCAAACAAAGTTTAATTTTGGACCCTTTGGACCTTAATGTAGACTATTTTGAAAACTGGACCCAAAATTAAAAATCTAAATACACTGTTAGATTCAGCATAACAAATAAATAAATGTGATCAAAGATTTTACAAATCTAATGCGCCATACTGTGCAATTAAAGATTACTTCTTGAAATTTTTCAATATTTGAAATTTGAAAAAAAAAAAATATTTGAAGAATAATTCTTTTTAATTTCTGAAATCTGAAATGAGAAAAAATTGACCCCCCACAATTTCTTTTTATCCCCCCCCCCCCTTTTTTCCCCCAAAAAATTCTTTCCCTCAAGATATGGTCATAATCTCAATTCAAATTTCCAATGGAGTTGGCAACCATAATTACCCATTTAATTTTACCATAGTGCTAACTTAATCTATTTTATAATAGAATTAAAAATATAGTGTCAAATCTTTCATATAGATTTTTTTGTAAAATAAAATGATGCAACATTTGCAGATATTTTTACTGGTCTTCCTTTATAAATATGCATTTCTTTAAACATAATTTAAAAGCAGTGTAAGGGAAGTAACCAAAACGGTGTATTTGGATTACCTCCCTTACACTGTTTTAAATTATCTTTATTGTTCATTAACCATTACTTTATACATAATTTAAAAGCAGTGTAAGGGAGATAATTTCAATGATGTATTTGATTTATCTCCCTTACACTGCTTTAAATTATGTTTTGTACTAAAGTATTTGTCCATTAACCAGGACAACCTTGTTTTTCCCCCTTTTTTGCCCCTAATTCCTAAACGGTTTGAGCCATAACCCCCCAAAGCAAATCCTAACCATCCCTTTGAGGTATGGAAACTTGTAGTATAATTTCAGAGAGATCCATACACTGTTCCACAGTTATTGTCTGGAAACTAGAAAATGCTTATTTTTGGCCCCTTTTTGGCCCCTAATTCCTTAACTGTTGGTACCATAACCCCCAAAATCAATACCAACCTTCCTTTTGTGTTATTTAACCTTATGGTAAAATTTCAAAAAGATCCATTCACTTAAACTAAAGTTAGAGTGCGAAAACCAATGTGTATTCGGACGACGACGCAGGACGACGACGACGGACGACGACGACGACGCCAACGTCATACCAATATACGACCACAAAAATTTTTTTGCGGTCGTATAAAAAATGAAAAAAAAATCCCCCCCCCAAATTTTCTGAACCCCCTTATGATTCATCACCCCCAAACTCAATCCCAGCCTTCCCTTTGTGGTATGGTACCTTCAACTTCAAGTTCATACATGTGATGGACTGTGAAACTAAGATCAGGAGTTTGGGAAATTTTGGTCAGGAGATTAGGACTCAGATCAGGAGGTTTTTAATCGACATAAATTCTGTCGTCATTGTAACTGTGTGCAGTAGAAATTGTCTGTTAAAGTGTGTTTTCTTCAACTTTCCATCCGAATGTATTATGTTTATAGTACCCTTGTACTTATTAATTTTCTCTATCTTTTTAAACTTTCAACTTGTTCAATCTAACATTCTTCTTTTTTAGTATGTTCTCTAAATTTTTTAGGTCATATCTGTTTTACCATTATTCATTGCAATCAAAACAATTACTTATCTATCTGCAAGTAGATCTTTTGTTTTATCCTTATGCAAGTAGATTTTTTTTTTTTTTATCTTTATATTATGCAAGTAGATTTATAATGCTTGATAAGTAATACGTTCAATCTGTATACATGGGTCATAGTTATTATATAAATTTCAATTTAAGCCTTGAAAGGAAGTATAGAACCCTCAAATAATTTTCAAATAATTATTTTTTTATTTGTCCTAAGACATTTTAAATCATTTAATTACCATCCTTTTATGATTATTTGTTCAATTTATATTTTATTTATATTCTTTTAAAAATTTGCATTATTTAAAGGAAAGTAACTTAAAACAGGATAAATCAAGGGAAGTAACCCAACATTCATTTTAACTACACAAAGTTTTATTACACAACGGCAGTTAGCCTGAGGTCAAAATCGTTGATAACCAGTATGTTTGACACCCAAGGTGACAAGTGAAGCCATATAATTATGCATGTTAATTGATTTACAGGTAAAATATAACTTCAGGTAATGTCAGTTACACCAGATATGTTGGGCTGAAATTTTTCATTCATGAAATATTTCATACACGGGATTTTTTTGTCTTCAAAGGGAGGTCAGGAGGAAACCCCTGAAAACAGGATTATTGTACTCCCGTCGGGAGGTTCACATGTACAATTTCAGAGAGATCCAAACACTTGAACACAAGTTATTGTCTGGAAACTAGAAAAATGCTTGTTTTTTGGTCCCTTGTTGGCCCCAAATTCCTAAACATTAAGGGCAATTACCCCAAACTCAAACCCAGCTTTCCCTTTGGGATATGGAACCTTGCAGTACAATTTCATAAAGATCCATACACTTACACACAAGTTATTGTCCTGAAACTAGAAAAATGCTTATTTTTTTTGCCCCTTTATGGCCCCTAATTCCTCAAATTTCTAGGGAATTACCCCCAAAATCAATCCCAGCCTTCCCTTAGTGGTATGGTACCTTGCAGTACAATTTCAGAGAGATCAATACACTTGAACACAAGTTATTGTCTGGAAACTAGAAAAATGCATATTTTTGGCCCCTTTTTGGCCCCTGATTCCTAAACGTTGTGGGCAATTACCCCCAAAATAGATTCCAGCTTTCCCTTAGTGATGTGGAACCTTGTAGTACAATTTCAAAAAGATCCATACACTTACACACAAGTTATTGTCATGAAACTAGAAAAATGCTTGTTTTTTGCCCCTTTTTGGCCCCTAATTCCTAAAATTTGGAGGCAATTACCCCCAAAATCAATCCCAGCATTCCCTTTGTGATATGGAACCTTGTGGTACAATGTCGGAGAGATCCATACACTAACACACAAGTTATGTCTGGAAGTTACAAAAATGCTTATTTTTGGCCCCTAATTCCTTAACTGTTGGTCCCATAACCCCCAAAATCAATCCCCACCTTCCTTTTGTGGTATTGAACCTTATGGTAAAATTTCATAGAGATCCATTCACTTAAACTAAAGTTAGAGTGCGAAAACCAATGTGTCTTCGGACGACAATTACCCCCAAAATCAATCCCAGCATTCCCTTTGTGATATGGAACCTTGTGGTACAATGTCAGAGAGATCTATACACTTACACACAAATTATTGTCATGAAACTAGAAAAATGCTTGTTTTTTGCCCCTTTTTGGCCCCTAATTCCAAAACATTTGGAGGCAATTACCCCCAAAATCAATTCCAGCATTCCCTTTGAGATATGGAACCTTGTGAAACAATGTCAGAGATATCCATAGACTTACACACAAGTTATTGTCATGAAACTAGAAATATGCTTGTTTTTTGCCCATAATTCCTAAAATTTGGAGGCAATTACCCCCAAAATCAATCCCAGCATTCCCTTTGTGATATGGAACCTTGTGGTATAATGTCAGAGAGATCCATACACTTACACACAAGTTATGTCTGGAAGTTACAAAAATGCTTATTTTTGGCCCCTTTTTGACCCCTAATTCCTGAACTGTTGGTACCATAACCCCCAAAATCAATCCCCACCTTCCTTTTGTGGTATTGAACCTTATGGTAAAATTCCATTGAGATCCATTCACCTAAACTAAAGTAAGAGTGCGAAAACTAATGTGTCTTCGGACGATTAAAACAAACAAAAATTTTTTTGCGGTCGTATAAAAAAACCTGTATGCAATAAAATTGGACATGATGCAGTTTTTAGTAATTGACTGAGCTTTATCATTTGTGCTTTTTAGAAGAGCAGTAGGCTGTACAATAAAGATGTAAAAACTTAGTAGTTATTAATTGTTAGTAGTACAGAACTGAATTTCCAGTGAATTAAATGTGTGAAAATAAGGGCTTTTCACTTGCTGAAGCAGCATCACATGGAGCCTTTCGGGGTTGCCTAATTTGTGAAAAATTTAATCTCACTTCGTACCTCGAAAATTTAACTACATGTGAGAAAATGTCTCAGCTTCGAAACGAGCCATCATCAATATCCAAGTTTACGATATGGACAGACAATGACAGAGGAATGGAAGTAAGGCTACCATTGTCGCCTATGGGAAATAAATTGCACATCTTGACCCACTTAGACACTAGTGTAGTCTAAACAATATATTGTCATTTGCCAATAAAGTTGTCACCTTAATTTTTGTCAAGTTTATTTTTTATATAGAAGTACCATGATTTTCAATCTCAAATATGAGGTGTTCAAAAATGATATTGCTGAGAGTATTTGCAAACAAAATATAGCTATAGAGCTTGTCCAACAAAACCATGAGCTATTAGTTCAGTAAAATCATCAAAATTTCCATTTATACATCTTTTTTTCTGAGGAATTTTTCAGATGTACCAGGGATCGCCATGGATGAAAATTTAACGATGGAGAAACTTTCACCATGACAAAACCCCGTGTCTATGGCATGTCGTGATCGAAAGTATTTCATTCCTCCATTTCTATGTAAGGAATGGTGAACAGACTGATATATTGCTTATTATATTTATTTCATTATAGAATAACCAATATTTTCATTAACAATTCAAATGTCAAGCCTGCATGGCTCCCCCCTAGTCAAGAATGACCATAAGCTGCCCTTAAGGTTCCCAAGTTGTTTTCTTGCTATTTTGGTAATGGTTTAGGACTTACCAATCGGGGGGGATCTTTTTTTCATGGTCAAATTCAGAAGTCATAAACTGGTATTTAAGATTTTCAGCATCATCAAGAAGTTGCGTACCCGTTTTGTAAAACGTTGAAAAAAGATTTGGAGGGCAAACGTTTACAAATGGTTTTAATGACTTTAAATTTAAAATTTCATGGTAATAGACTATGCAACATGCATCTTTCGATTCTGAATTTAAACTGGATGTTTTAATTTGATTGTAAACTACGAAATGAATTCAGAATGACTATACAAAATTTCTTCAGATTATTGCAGTTAATATTCATGTATTTACTTTTAAACCTGTAAAGTGATTCAATATTATCGATAATTGTTGTACTCGTGTTATTTGGCATGAAGTTATGTTCTGTTTTACTTCTTACTTTGTGTTCGTTTAAAAAGGAGGATGCTGATTGCGCAAGTCAATTTAAAAGCATGTGTTCGATTTGTTCAACTTTTTTCTTCGTAACTGGATTTAAAATTTATTTTTTAATCTTAATTTTCATCAGCATTTGCTGAAACGCAATTAAATAATGCAATTAATCGTCTATCTTGATCAAGTGTTCTCCTGTCAGGTGTGTCCATCTACCTGTACAAGTGATTAGCGATCTTAAGCCGGATATCCCTCAGGGCTTCTGCAATTAGGAGGACCCTTCGGATTATAATACAATAAGGGTTATGCAATTACATGCAATTGATTATAGTTGCTAAAAAAAATTTTTAAAGGGGCATTACTCTAGAACGGTAAAAGTGACACCACCAACATTCAAACTTGATCTGTGTTTTGTGGTAATAAGCATAGTGTATAAGTTTCATAACATTTGGCTGAGGCAAACTAAAGTTAGAGAACGGAAACTAATTTTGGGATGTACAGATGTACGGACAAGGGTAAAACTTAATGCCCTCTCCTCTACGGCGGGGCATAATAGAGAAAATTTTTCAATTCTGCTATATCATTGCATGAACAGTAATAAATATTTTTGTCCAAAATTTCACTTCAAAAGAAAGAGTCAAATTTCCATTGTTTCTAACACAGATTACACTATTCCTATTGTCCATTTTAACTTCATTTCAATTTGTAAATGTGTATTTTTACACCTACATTGTATATGAATGTATTTCTTTGATATTCCAATATAAACTGTTATCACAGAGATATGTCACTCTTTTTTGTAATTTTGATTATGCAAATGTTGAAATTAAAATGGCAATACTTAACAAGTTAGGCTAATATTCAAAGTCAATGAACCATGACTGAGGTACATGGCTAAACCATCTCCATGTAAATGAGATGTGCCAATGCTAATACAACTGCATACCAAATATCATTGACTTATTATAAGTTGTTCCCTTTAAACAAACCTAAACACAAACATTAACTTGTAAACTATGCAAAAGTTTCAAAGTCAATGAACCATGAAGAGGGGGTGGAGCTATATAATCTCCATGGAAACGATACTAACAAATGCCAATAAATTTGCACACCAAATATCATTGACTTAACATTAGCAGTTAATCTTAAACTGATCTTACCACAAACTAATACATGTAAACTAAGCAAAAGTTTCAAAGTCAATAGGCCATGACTGAGGGGATGGGGCCAAATATTCTCCATTGAAATGAGATGTGCTAATGCTTATACAACTGAATACCAATTAACATTAGCCTACCACTAATGGTTCCCTTTGAACTGACCTAATCACAAACTAATACATGTTAACTAAGCAAAATTTTCAAAGTCAATAGACCATGACCTAGGGGCTGAGCCAAATAATCTCCATGGAAATGAGATATGCCAATGCTTATACAACTGCATACCAAATATCATTGACCTACCACTAATGGTTCCCCATAAACTGACCTAATCACAAACTAATACATGTAAAATAAGCAAAAGTTTCAAAGTCAATAGACCATGATTGACTGACGGGCAGGGCCAAATAATTTCCATGGAAATGAGATATGCCAATGCTTATACAACTGCATACCAAATATCATTGACCTACCACTAATGGTTCCCCATAAACTGACCTAATCACAAACTAATACATGTAAAATAAGCAAAAGTTTCAAAGTCAATAGACCATGACTGAGGGGGCAGGTCCAAATAATCTCCATGGAAATGAGATGTGCCAATGCTAATACAACTGTATACCAAATATAATTGACCTACAACTTGTGGTTCACCACAAACTAGACCTAATCACAAACTAATACATTGTTGACGCCGCCAGCATACCTATGTCTCG
Organism: Mytilus californianus; assembly: GCF_021869535.1. Classification (NCBI taxonomy): domain Eukaryota; kingdom Metazoa; phylum Mollusca; class Bivalvia; order Mytilida; family Mytilidae; genus Mytilus; species Mytilus californianus. The sequence goes on along the minus strand of NW_026262679.1, from coordinate 47,259,818 downwards.
CTTTTTGACTCCGTCATTCAAGCGAGACAAAAACTGATGAAATTTCATGTAAAAAAGATGTTATTTAAATCATCGTCTAAAATATTTTCAAAGTCTGATTTATACTTTATTGTATTTTCAATAATTTTTCAAACTGCTTATAATCATGATAATATACAATGTATATTTATCTAAACTTGCTACATTTTTTTTTAATATTGTAATAAAATTTGTTGATTTTTTGTTGTTGATTTTTTTAGGGTATTAAAGAAACTTTGTCTATTTTTGGCTTACTTCAATGCTTCAGGTGTATGGAATGATTCCGTCCATGTATAATGCACTGGATTCAGAGATGGAAAGAAGCAGGGGCCAAGTAGCCTATGGCCCCTAAAGTTTGAACTGGGCTACTAATTTTTTTAATTGTTTGCTTGGTCATATCACATGGCCACCAAAAATATTGGCTGGGCTTCCATGCACCATGACCACTTGAAAAGGTATATGATAGGAGCCATTATTTGGGCCCTAAAATTGCAATAGTAGTAAAATAACTCAAGCCTTTCAAATCTCAATTAATATATATTGATAAATGAATAGGTTATATATAATCTGAAAACTTCAGTGAAGAAGGGTCACTTGAGATGTCACAAATTTTTGGACAAAATAGATATGAACAACAGCCTGATCCAGAGAGATATTTCACACACATTAACATCTGTATAAAATACATCTTCTAAAAAAATATCTTTTTCAGTAAAGCTGTTACTCATATCTAAACATTAATGCCCAGATCTCAAAATGCTTCTATGTTTGCAGTAGATGCAGTTTTGCACTAAATTCAAGAAGTTTGAAGCCCTAAAGCAAATATGCAAGACAAAATTCAAAAATATAAATTACAATATCTAACAGATTAATGCCTTCTGAACTTCTGGTGGATTTATGATACTTTTCATATGATAATGATTTTGGAATTCATGGGGCGAATAAAGGAAAACAAGACATTTTGGTAATGGAACCAGTTTGGCCTTGGATGTTACAGCCTTTGTTGTTTTGACCATGTAATGAAAGTCTGTTTGGCTATACTTTTTACTATTTTCAAAAGAATTAGGTGTATACACTATCAGATTTATCTCATTTTATTTTTAACTTTTAAAAAATAACTTAATAACACGTTCACATACCTGCCTACTTTTGAAAATCCACATGGGGTTTTTAGTGTGTGACATCATTTTTAAGGGCAGGCCATAATCTTGCCGGCGAAATGACGATTTAAGTCGCCAAAGAATTTTGAAAATCGCTAAATCTCGCCGGCCGACTGACTTCATAGCGAAGTCAAATCGCTATCAAAATCAGTAAAAGGGAGACAACTTGTGATTGACAAGTCTCACAGGTAAAAAAATGGCCGCTGACAAGGAAAATCGAGATTAAATTAAGGGTTACAATTTTTTGTGGTGTGTTTGCATGCACATTTTTCAAAACTAGAAATAATGTCATATGGCTTCTTTTTTCTTTATATTTTTATTTAAATGATTCTTGTACTGAATATATATATCATTGTGTAGAAAAGATAGTACATGTAGCTAAAATATTTTCTTGTGACAGTGTAGGAATACATGTAAGTGACTGTTGACTTTTCCCACTTATAAATGTAGTCAAAGACATTTATCTGATTCCTCCAGGAAAATTGAAGACAAAACTTGAATTCATTTGATAATTTAATATTAACCAGAATGACAACACTGGATATGTTGCAATAAGTGTCATGTCCATATAAGCTACTGTTTAATATGTTCGTGGTAGCACTGCAACTCAAAATGTATCAAAGCAAGCACACTTCATTGACTTATATTAAACCAGATTCATATTTTAATAGTTTGATTTAACTTTGAAGCAACAAAAATGTCTAATGTACAGTTACTTTGTATTAAATGTACATACATTTTGTACTTGCTTGACCGTTGGAGTTGGTCATTATCTGGTCGTACAAAAAAGTTATTGACAGACTTAGTAGTGCTCTGAGGTACATCTATGTAGGACTTCTTATGCAGTTAACAACTTCCTTGTCAGGCCGCCATGTTCATCATAGGGGTATCTAGTGCTAACTTTACAAAAAGGCATGTGATATCCCTATAGTTGAATTGTCAATTAGCCAGCTTTTCTTTTAAGGCGGCATAAGCAGTGATTTTGCTAGCGCTCGTCACTTTCATCATTTACGAAACTGTTTTCAAAATGACGAAAGTATTTCAAATCAATTTCGTCACTTAAATTTGGAAAATGTAAAAATATTTTCGCATGAAACTACTATAATTCTACATGTCTACATGTTTCTGACAAGTTTATGACCCTCAGCTAATTAACATTTACAACAGGTGTTATAAAGTTGTGATTACAGCTAATCCGCTTATCGCCATCGGATGGGTCACTAATCCGGTTAATTATATCCCCAGTAAAATTAGTCAGTCTGCATTTTAATTTCAATATTTCTCAAGGCCACCGACCACAATTTGCAGTTCGCTTGTCGTAGTTTGAACAAAATTGTTTTCCCCCGGACAGTTCGCCTTTTAATTTCAATATTTCTAAAACGATCATAATTTGCAGGTCGTTTGTCGTAGTTTCGTCAAATGATCGTATTTTCGTCATCTTTGATATAAAACGTTCAATTTCCATTCAAAAGATAGAACTTTATTCAAAACGTTCAGAAATGTTTTCACGTTAAAAAATTCCATCATCATCAACGAGTCAAACAGGTGCTTCCTTTATGATATACTGCGCATGCGTGAAAGGAATTCTATGAATTTATAGACACTAAAACGTAAAATACGTTTTTCGAAATAAATTTAGTGCCAAAATAAATGAGAGAGACAAATATAGTTCTTACTAAGCAAATTGAAATAAGAAAATGATAATTTCCTGCCTTTTTTAAACACGAACCAATCCGTAGATGAATCCGGATTCATTCTGAATTTATTATCTACTTGTCACTTCCCATTTACATTTCATTTGAAAATCGAAAGTAAACGTGATCAATTCTTGATTAATTTACAACTTACAGTTATTGGAATCGTTCCATGTGAATCTGTACAAATCCTTGGTTCCAACTTTATAGAAATTAATTCAAAATATTGATTTTAATGTCTTATAAGGATAATGATTATGCAGTGTAATAGTCTTACAAAGTTCAACAAGTTCATTTATACTGTGATTCCTTGTTTTAAAAAAAGGAACCCAACTTTTGTTGATCAGGAATGTCCCCTGAAACTAATTGAAGTAAAATTTTGAACTAGATTTTCAGATCTTATATCCTAATCTTCATATTTAAGTGACAAATCAGTCAAGTCATGCAATTACTGCCTAGTAAATTTATGCCTTAGTCCTTCAAAGTCTGACAAAGATGTATAGCTATTAATATACATACATCCTTGGTCCTTTGCTGTTATCCAAAATAATGTTGATTTTCATCTCGCGCAAAAGTGACTAAAGCCCTAAAAATCCTAGCTTAAACCCTGGGCATAAGAACCTTCTTCAAAATTATCATTTGTGCCCCATGGATGATTTTTGAAATTCTGACATACATGTACATACACAGGAATTAAACTTAAAATGATCCAAACAAGTTCTAATTTTTCTTGCTGACAATTCCCCATTAATCAGGAGATGAAAACTTGATAATGAAATACCAATTTTGATTGGTTAATTATCGCCGATCACGATTGTCTCCCTTCGGGAGAGTTCAAAATCAGGAACCAACAACATTTTCATGTAAATTTAAAATAACTGTGTTACTGGGCCTTTTCAACTATCATGATACTGCAATTAGAACAAGGGGTCAAAATTGTAGTTTACGCCTTCCATGCCTTCATTGCTATCGTAATGATGACATCATCACAAATTAGACACTTACAACCAAGGTCTCACTGGTATATAACCGAAACAACATATGAACAAAATGATTTACGGCCCCAAAGGCAAAAAAGTGGCATCATAATACCTTTTTTTTTTTATTTCCAACCTAGGGTTTGAGGTGTAAATAGCTCATTGAAATATTGAAGTGTTTATTATTGGCTTTGAAAAATGACTAAGTGGGCGGCATTATCAGAGAATCATTTCAGACACAGAATCACCAAGAATTACGAATTAAGGCAAAGTAAGTAATGTCTAATGATTATAATTTATGTTAGAGGGTTGCACAGTCTGACTCTCCAATTTCCAACCTGGGTTTGGCCAACTTTGGGTTTAGTTAGTTTTACGAATCTTTCCCAAGTACGATAATATTTGTGGAGTTGAGCAAAGCCAATGTCTATTAAAAGTGATAAGCTGATGTAATTGTATGCTTCTGGATGGATTAAATAGAACATTCTAGATAATGAATATTATTGACATATGCGGTGTGTGAAGTAAACTTTGATGTGGAATAAAGAGAGGATTCAGGAAAATTTTATAGCTTTCTACAGACGGATTTACCTCCTTAACGTGGGCATGAGTATCAATTTCCATTTCCTGCTTTTCTTTCGGTGTTTTAACCGTGATTTTCATGGTTTTACGAGACTCATCCATTCGTTCGTCCGCCATAATGTCTGTATTTTGACCTGTCACTATTCTGAATCAATGCCGCGTTTGATGCATACTAAGATTGGTGTGTTCTATTAACTAGCTTTAGAGTCTTTAGGTTAGGTGCTACTCTAACAGAAGTATCACTGGGGACTTTGTTATAACATGTATAAACAATACTATAATATCTGTAAGGCTTTTGGAACAAATATTCTATACTCTTTATTCCGTTAAGTAGAAAATATTGTAATATTTCTTCCAGTGGAACTTCTATTGCATGACAAGCTTGCCTTAAAAATACGTTTTGTTTCCCCATTATAGATATAACCTTAGATTACTACAACACATAGTTAAAATAGTATCAGATATAATATATATTATTTTATTTACTATGGTTGGAATTCGCATCAACGCAAGTTTGTATCAGACACAAGCACACTGCCGATAGACTGAATGTCTTACATTTGTGAGTTGAACATGGTACAATCTGATTGAGAATATCTAAAAAAAAAAGATACAAAACAGTACATCTATAATCATCAAAATATGTAAAATTCAAAATAGTTTGAAAATAATGATGAGAAACGAAGATTACTATACAGTCCGTGCAATATATAAATAAAATATTAGAAAACAAGTTTTTTTTTTCAAATACAAAACATGAAGAGGAGCCATGATGTCGTATGATTGATTGTCAATTGATGAGTCATATCCACCAGAGACTGAAGGAAGATGATCTGCCCCTATATTATTAGCACTCTATAATGAAAGGCATACATTAAGCCACATCTTGTCAGTTTGTGTGTTTTTTTTTATATTATTTTTTTTTTAAGTCACGTCAACTTGATTTGCAGAACCAACCAGCCATCAGGGAAGAAAAACGCACACAGAAACCAAACTAAAAATAAACCTATAATAAACTAAAAAGGTGTACAGTTTAACACCAATTTTTAACATCAAAATCATAATTACTCAAAACTTTGTGTTTATTTCTTCGACCATCCAAAACCCTATCAACAAGCTGACGCCAAGCTATAAGGTAAAAATAAAATACACAATGTTGGTCAAACTTGAGTACATTGAAATAAACAGTTGCTGCACCAAATGAGCATTTCTACAAATGATGTTTCTGCCGTGATACCGCTTTTGTGACGTTACGTACTTTTTAGCTCCAATACAAGTATTAGTGCAAGCAGACGGTTTTCTTAGCCTTTCGTTGTGTCCGATACAACCACTCTACGATACAAGTATAAAAGAGCTGCCATTTTATATTTTGTATATTCTGTATATACCCAGTTTGTTTTATTTGGGTAAACTTGATAGTTATCAATTTCTAGACTTTCAGTACTTTTGAGATTAAAAAAACATAGTGCTTTGAGCAAAATATACTTTACATCCTATCCATGAACGTGAAGAAGTTTACTAATGAATTATATACTCAGATTTCAATTTACAAAACGATGTGCTGGTATATGCATAACCATACTTATAAAAATACATAAATTGTGCATCATGCACATACGTAATATTCAAAATTGAATTTATCTTCCTTTGTCCACAATTGTAATCTAGTTGAGAACAAAACTTTACGACAATAGAGATGATTTCAGCTTGCAAATGTGAACTTTCCATTTTTATGGACCTACATTATAATTCCAGGAGAGCCTGCATATGGAGTATATATATCTCCCAGTGTATACCATATTACAGAGCTTTCATTTCCTAATCATGATTTCCTTGATAGAAGGTTACTGCTTACAAAGACGTCATTGAACCAAGAGTTCTAACTGGTGCAGTTAAAATCATCATCCCAGCTTCGAAAATTTTGCAGTCGCCATGTGACGAGTTGGTTGACCGTTATGGAATATCTGTTTCACAGATGTGTTCCAATTGTCGTAACCACAATCCCGTCTTCTATTCCTCGAATGTGACCTACCGAATAAGACTTATCACCGGGTTTATACTTGGATGAGCAACACGATGGGTGCCACATGTGGAGCAGGATCTGCTTACCCTTCCGAAGCACCAGGGATCACAACCGTTTTATGGGGTTCGTGTTGATCAGTTTGTCTGTTTGTTTTCGACTTATGAGTCTGAATATCCCTTTGGTATCTTTCGCGCCTCTCTTTTGAACTAACTAAAATTATGGACAAAGGAAGATATATTCAGCTACCCGCAACGTTTAATACAACGCAATGTTTAATTTTGAGTTACCGAATTTATTAGGTATGGGTTATTCTCATTGTTGAAGACCGTATGATGGCCTATATCCACTTCATTTGAACTCTGGTGGATATATATATATAGTTGTCTCATTGGCAATCATATCACATCTCCTTATTTTTACATTACTACACCTGATGCGCATTTCGACAATAAATGTCTTTTCAGTGATATTCGAAGCCAAAACATTTAAAAATTCATAAACTTATACAAAATTATTGAACGTTGATGAGCTGCTTTAACCGAAAAGGGCAAACAGTATAGCAAAACCCGGACAAGGTATCGAAGCTTTGCATGAATGAGACACATTTCTTAATTTTGAATGATTTCCTAAGTTTTACAGTTTTCAATAAAACAAAATCTGTATTGTCATGCAACTACCGAAGTACTGTGCCTCATTTCTGCAGAGACAGTAATATTATATGTAGATATAAGAAGATGTGGTATGAGTGCCAATGAGACAACTCTCCATCCAAGTCAAAATTTATAAAAGTAAACCATTATAGGTCAAAGTACGGTCTTAAACACTGAGCCTTGGCTCACACCGAACAGCAAGCTATAAAGGGCCCCAAAAATTACTAGTGTAAAACCATTCAAACGGGAAAACCAACGGTCTAATCTATATAAAAAACGAGAAACGAGAAACACTTATGAACCACATCAACAAACGACAACAACTGAACATCAGATTCATGTCTCTGGTTTATCTTAGGGAGCCTTTTTATGGTAAGGAGAACAGCCAAAGTTTGGGTTACGTTAGGGCTGGTTTTACGGTTAATGGTTAGGTTTTAGGATTATACGCCTAGTGCTAGGTCTGTGTGTTAGTTGGGGTTATGTAAGTATAGCAATATATGATTGGATAAAGCTTGGTTTGGTCCCCAAATGCAAGTTTGGAAATGAGCAATGAGCTACTAAACTTGTAAAAACGTGTGATTCGTCTGGCATTTGCCGCTTTGCGAGAGGATATAAAACCATTTTACTCCAATGAAAAATTAAATCGAATAATTTAGTCTAAACGAATTCCACTGTGAAGTATTGAGTTTTGATATCAGACTTGTTCCTTGGTCGTTGTGAATTACAGTTTATTGTCAAACTCAGTAAACATTCGTCTAGATATAACAGAAAAAATAATAACCAGTTACCGTTATCATGGTAATACTCTTGCTTAAAATGCTCCACAAATTTCTATTCATACTGTGGAAATTCCCTCTATGGAAATCACCTTTTAATAAATGAAACAGCATTAATTAGATACTTTTCTAGATTTGGATATTTCAAATGTACACTTTTTAGGGCGGTGATATTTTCCAACTTGTTCCATATGCTCGTGTCTGAAATGACATTTTGGATTTCAATAAACGTACCATATGATCTATGCATAACTTGTAAATTAGTCAGGTATTTCGATACCACAAAATTACTTAAAGCATTCACTAAATACTTTCATTGATACAAAGATTTGGTCTGGAGATTCTGCATTGTACAACTAAAAAACCTTATTTATCACAAACGGGATATCACATGATAATTTATGCTATAGAGCCCGTAAATTAAGATACGACTCATGTACACTTATTGAATGATCCTTTGAATAAATTCATTCTCACATGTTATCAATTTAGAATTGTTATTAGTTCTTTATTCAAGGATTTTCAACGGTAGTAAGCACATTACCTGCTAAAATCCTTGCTTCAACGTTATTGTTTTATTTTGAATAAATCAAAAAAGAAATAAATATGTATTGTTATTCGGTTAATAACTCCTATGGTCCTAATGCTGTCGATACTTGTTAGCATTGCACAAAGTCATGCTCTTCTCATACTGTTTTGCACGACGTCTTTAAAACCATATAGAATGAAAACATATTTATGAACGGATCCTGGCACTTTAAATTTTCACGAGGTGGGATCTCGGGGTTTTACCTCAAACTGTACGGGTATTCACAATCATTAAATCTAATTTTGAAAAAATGGTTAAAGATACCACACAAATATATCATCTATAAACATATCTAAAATGATCAGGATATTTTCAAAATCGGTCTCAAACTATAGTGATTCAACAAAAAAATATTTTTAAATTTGTATTATTATATATGGTAGACTAGGATTTGTCACAGCTTCAACTCTGGTATTTAAATAAATAAACACAATCTAATTATCTGAATGGTCAACTGCTTAAGCTGTTACGTAAGCATGACATTGTGTAATGGATGTCACGGTATTTCTGCTTCTGCCAGATAATGAATAATATTTAGTATAAGTCACGCCGTTAGTTATATTTTGTCCGGTCGTTAATTCCCTTAATATGTGGTCTCTCTATCGTTGGATATTTGTCTCATCGGCAATCAATCTTCTTATTTTTACATTTTGTTACTAAGGGTAGTTTTCAAGAACGCAAACAAGCCAGAAAAAGCTTTTGGCTGACTATGATTTCAAGAGAAATAAGAAATTGCAATTTATCGAAGCATTGCGACTAAAATGTGTTATTGTTTCAACAGGTATCTGCAAGAAAGTACCTTTTATCATCAGGACAACAATCTGATGAAGTTTATTGATTTTCTGATGACTAGTTTGCAGATTTCTGCATTTTCGGTTATTAGTAAGAGTTACGCCCCTTATCCCGCTAAAACGACCAAAATAAATTGATAAGACATTTAAATAAAAAGGTGGCATTTAAGTGAGTAGCTCATCTTTAAGAGCAGTCACAGTAGGGGTCTGTCAGTTGACTGATTTTTTTGGACATAAAGCAGGTGTCGGAGAAATTTCTGTTTATCCTCATTTTTCACCGTTATTGTGCTTATAACTGTATAAAGACAGTGCATATGCACCTGTCTTACTGTTAGCAGATGATTTTTTAAGACAACAAAGTGATATAATTATTAAAACATTGTGTGTTTTCATTCATTTGTATTTTTGTTGGTGCCAACCTAAATCAATCAACAGGAAAACTTCCCATGTGACGCAAATGCAGGCCAAGAAAATAATTCTTTTTTTTTTAATCGCAATTTAGTTGGAAATTAGTAACAATTATTTTATTTATTAGAATATGATAAAGCATGTTAATATTTTTTACAAGTTAAACCAATATTACATATGTACTGCCAAGATGCAAAAACAGGTAGATGAAGTATGCTGTCTGGTTTCTTTCCTTTATAGCTCACCTGGGTCTGTAATGCCATGTGAGCTAATTATAGCTATTGCCAGCTAGCTCCTGTCATTGTCTGTCATCATATTCTTTTTTCAAGAAATTCTCCACTGAAACTACTGAACCAATTTCAACTAAACTTGGGTTAAATGATTCTTATGGTATCATGTATTAAGGTTGTACATTTTTTTCCAGTCAGTCAATGAACATCATCAGACCACCATCACTAAAGAAAAACATAGGGGTAAAAGGCATTACCCCGGTAATTGTAAAAAGTGCTCTGAATTTCAAGATCTTTAAAATGATTGATTTGCAGAAAATTTCCATAAAATATAGGTCAACCATTTTTCTGACTGCTCAATGGACTATACATGATATATTCATTTTAATCAAAGTTATATGGTATTGAAGATGAAGGATAATAAAGATTAATTTTTAGTTCCAGAATCTACATTTTTATTTTTGATATCCACAGCTGAGGATATTTGATGGCAAATTGTATCAATTCCAGGTATGAGAGTGAGACTATTTGATCTACAATACATATGATTTGACTTTAAGCAACAATCTAAATTTCAATAAAATATTGACATTGTGATACATAGAAGTGATATATATATATATATATATATATATATTGTATACATTGTATATGACTAATAAAAATGATTAAAGTAACTCTCCTTAATAAAACAATATAATTACATTCAAAGATAATTAACTGCTATTGTACTAAACTGGTTATCAATTATTTCTTTTTATCATTCAATTTTCTCCATAAAAAGCTTCAAATTTGAGTTGCAGATGGTATTTTACAATACATTTTAATTTATTTTTGTTCCTAAATGTTATATATTTGTTATATATATTAACAAGTCTAAATTGAAAACAACATTCAAACCTATGATTGCGTTGGATAAAAACCGCAATTTTTATACATGTGCATGCAAAACAAATTTCTTGGTAGACATGGGGTCTAAATACAGCACAAACAACATTTTCCAAAATATATACTGATATACATGGACAGTTGAATGGTTGATAAAGAGCAATATTTGCAAGTTATCATTTTCTTAGGTAAACATGGTAAACTAATGACATACTAGGATTATATTCATTTCAATGTTCCTATATGATTTTTTTCATCATTTTGCACCAAAATATCTTTATATGTAAGTAATTAACCATTTATTTGTTCCCTTTGCACAAATTTATCTGAGCAGGTTTATTTTCTTCTGCCATTTTCCACTAGCAGGGGTTGACATATCTGCTGTAAAAGTAAAAATAAAATATCTGAATAAGGGAGATAACTATACCTCCAAAAATTATTTACCTGTATCAGTACACAAGTAAAAACGAAACAATAATAAACTATAGTATAACGTATCATGTCAGCGACTAAATTTAGCTTGAATACTTTAGTAATGAAATAGTCTGTTTTTACGATTCCAATCTCATTTTACACACAACAGTCACGTCAAAAATTTATGCAGTGTTGGGATCTACACACTGTCGTCTACTTGAAAATATCAACTTTTAGGTAAGAGTCAAAAAAGAATAAATGTGGATGAATATTTCAAGTGGAAATTTTGTCTATTAAAATCATTTATAAATGCATGTGAAAATCTAGGCTGATGCATAGAAAAATTTCACTTGATACAACTATTTCAACCTCCACATTAAAACAACAACTATCTTGAATTTCTCCTTAATTCAGCAGTCTAGCCCTCCTGCTTTCAAATTGATTATATGTAATGAGAATTGTACTATTGTGAGTATAAATGAATTATAAAACTTTTTATTCTCAGCTCAAGCACATGGTAAAAAATGCACAAAATTGGAAAAGTATCATGTGGATGTTTGAAATCTGTCAAAATAGAATCAGATGGACAAAAACTTTCTTGGTGTCTTAGGAAATATAAGTACAGACAGAGTAAAATAACTTCTAGACATGATCTTTTGAATCACAGGAGCGTACACCAAAGGTTTGCCCATGTACGATACCTTCATGACAGTGGTGATGTAAACAAAGCACGATTAAGTCCAATCAACATTCAAATGTTGTCAGAAAAGTTACATGAACAGATTTTTGGTAAAATCGAGAAAACACCTAATTCTGTCAATCCTGAAACACTGAAGAAAGTTCAATATCATTTGGAAAGTCATGGTTTATGGGATAAAGATTGTCCTATTATTCCTGATGTTCAGCTCCAGTTACCTAAACTCTTAGACAAAGACATCGACAAACATTTCTTAGAGTTGGGTAAAAAACAAACAGAATCATACAGAAAGCTGGCAGAGATGATAATTGCGAGTAAAATGCCAAAATGTCCAAACAAGTGGGTGATGTCTGCTGGATGGACGAAATATGACTCAGATACAGGGAAAGCTGTACCTGTTGACTTTCCAGAAGAAGATGTATGTGTTTTTGATATTGAATTAGTGGTACAGGAAGGACATTACCCAACTCTAGCTACTGCTGTTACTCCTAAACATTGGTAAGTTAAATGCTTTAGGTATTAGATATATGCCACACAATGTTTGTCAACATTATGACAAATCTTTTAGTTCATTTGATATATCACTACTTCTTGAGAATTTTGCTTCATGATATCCTTTCATTCCCAACTTATGAAATATGTTATTTTCCTCTTAGTTTCTGACAGGGGCATATATAGTTTAACCCTTATCCGTCATTCCGTCATTCAGCAACAAACAGTTATACAGAATTTTTTTCTAAATGCCTTCACATATTGAACTTTGAAAATTTTGTAAAAATAACAGTTATACAGACTTTCATTTTCAAATTTCCACTACTAAAATTGGCTTCAAGCTTTTTTGTAATGGGCCATTCATGTCGTTCCGACACATTTAGTTTTTTTTTAATTTGAAATATATATACTTGTTTGTCATCTACATGTATATACGTCCTCTGGACTGGAATATTGAATCTTTGATTATTACACAATAAATAACTGATCTTTGAACCTTGTTAAAGCTTTGTCTCAGAAAACTGTAATTTACAATTCCATCATCAAATTCTGACCAGTCTTAAATGATGTTTTCTTCATTTATTTTTTCAGGTATTCTTGGTGCAGTGATCGGGTAATGGAGGATAAGAATAAGCTTGCTACACAAATCTGGCCTGAAGATCTGATACCACTAGAAACGTCAATGGACCAACATGGACCAGATAAAAGTAGATGGAGAGACAGACTTGTCATTGGACATAATGTTGGATTTGATAGGTCATTTGTGAAAGAACAGTATTATATTGAGGTATTTGTTAAGATATTTTAGAAAACATTTGTCAATTTGATTAAATTAGATAAGGTTGATAGATGGATGACATATACAGTGTAATATTCAATAACAACTATAATAGGCTTATTCAAACCATATTAATCCACAAAACTTGTCTCACCCAGATCCTGCCTTTATATTGCTGTTGATGAATAAGGGCCAGTGGTACCAATAACTAGTGACTATTCCTTATGTGACCAAACCAAATGCTGACGAGTTACAGTGCAGATAAAGGCACCTGATTTACACTAATCAGAGTTATGTAAAGGGACCAAGACATATAATCTAGCAAAAAATTAGTTGGTTTAAATTAGTTATGTTCAGAGGGTGATTCATTTGTACTTATTGTTATACGACCGCAACATTTTTGTGGCTGTATAATGGTATGGCGGTGTCATTGTCAGCATCGTCGTCCGAAGACATTTGGTTTCCAGACAATAACTTGAGTATAAGTGTATGGATCTCTATGAAATTGTACTACAAGGTTCCATACCACAATAGAAAAGTAAGGATTGGTTTTTGGGGGCTATTGTCCTTATTGTTGAGCAATTAGGGGCAAAAAAGGGGCCAAAAACAAGCATTTTTCTTGTTTCAGGACAATAACTTGTGTATAAATGTATGGATATCTATGAAATTGTACCACGAGGTTCCATATCTCAAAAGGAATGTTAGGAATGATTTTGGGGGTTATGGCCCAAACTGTTTAGTAATTAGGGGCCAAAAAGGGGTAAAAAAACAAGGATTTTCTGGTTTCAGTACAATAACTTGAGTATAAGTCTATGAATCTCTATGAAATTGTACCACAAGGTTCCATGACAAAAAAGGAAGGTTGGGATTGATTTTTGGGCTTATGGCCCTAACTGTTAAGAAAAAGGGGCAAAAAACAATACTTTTCTAATATTTTGGATAATTTTCTTAGTTCTTGACCAGTTTCAATGGAGTTTAATTCAAAGTCTTGAATTCTATGGGTTCTTTGATATGCTGAATCTGACCATGTATTTAGATTTTGGGCCCATTTTTTAATTTGTCAACATTGAGGTCCAAAGATTCCAAAATTAATCTTTGTTTGATTTTAACAAAAATTGAATTCTTGGGGTCCTGTGATATGTTGATTCCAAACATGTATTTATATTTTTATTTTGGGCCCTGTTTTCAATTAGATCCAAATCAGGATCCAAAATTAAACTTTTTTTGATATCAACAAAAATTAATATACCAGTACATGAAGGGGTACTTTGATATTCTGAATCTAATAGTGTATTTAGATTTTGGATTTTGGACCCTGTTATCAAATAGAATGAGTTCGTATCATTTCCATCAAAAACTTTGATTTTAGTGAACATAATTCGTGTGTTTAGGTGCATCATCACCTACTTCTCATGTTGAGCGAGCGGTTGAAAAAATATGATGCTGTATTGCACAAATTATTCGGCAAATTAAATTCTTATAATGGATAATCAGCACTGCTGTCATTAGGGAATTGTGATTAAGTACCTAGGGAACAAACATTATGTCCATTTTATCCTGCATAATGACGAGCACGTAGACGCTTGATGAACTTTAATAGCGGGGGATATAGGCAGTCCCCTCTATCTGGTAAATGACGTCAGAAAGTTGCCCATAATTGACGAACTTTTCCAATGAAGGACATAACTCGAAAGTGGTCTATTGGTCCACATTGAGGTCCAAAGGATCCAAAATTAAATTTTGTTTGATTACATCAAAAATTGAATTCTTGGGGTTCTTTCATATGCTGAATCTAATGTATTTAGATTTTGGATATTGGACCATAATAGGTAAATGTCCAATTTCAAATTTTTAAGTTCTTAGACCACATTCATTCTGTGTCAGAAACCTATGCTGTGTCAAATATTTAATTACAATCCAAACTCAATGCTGTATCAAGCTTGAATGTTGTGTCAATCAGGCATGGGGTAATGCAAATTTGTAATTGTAATGCATGGTAATGCATTACATTTTTCCAAGTAATTGCATGTAATGTGTAATGCAGCAATTTGTGCATTACATGTAATTGTAATATAATGCATTACTTTAGCAAAAAGTTGTGTAATTTCATGCATTACATGGCATTACATGTCATTACTTTTTTTCACATACCACATCTTTAACATATTGTTGGAGTTTTAACTAAACCAAATTTAAGATTTCTTGATTAACTAGGAATATGTTAATCATGAGAATATATTCTTTATTTTATCTTATTTCATACATTTTCCATGCATAAAAAGATTGATATTTGAAAAGCATAACTGTATTGTTGTCATAAGATCAAAGAATATCTTGTCTTGCTTAAATAAAAGATAATTAAACTTTGTTATAAAACACTAATTAGTTTGTTTTACAATCAATATTTTCACCATTTAGACAATTGTTCATTAATTAAGGTCTATGTTTATTTTATAATTAGGGAAGTAATTCATAGTAATTAAATATTTCGTTTAAAATTAAAAAAAAACAACAAAGAGTATATTTATAAAAGTAAAGTCAACATTAAATTAAAATTGTAAAAGCTGAATTAAATAGACTTTTTACATGTATACTTATATTCAATTCATGGAACAGTTGCTGCATATGCTAGAATCTTTTGTGACTTCTAGTTGTTTTTCAAGATGTTTTATTTTTCTATTCACTTCATAAAATTTTCAAATGTAATGTGTAATTCAAGGCATTACTTTGCAAAAGTAATTGTAATATAATGCATTACTTTGATAAATGCATGTAATTGTAATTGTAATATAATGCATGGTTTGGTCAAATTAATTGTAATATAATGCATTACATTGCAATGTAATTCGCCCCATGCCTGGTGTCAATACTTGCCCCAACTGTTCAGGGTTCCGCCTCTGCTGTCGTATCAATTGCTTATGCTAATATTGTCTAACAATAGCCAATAAGAATCTCCAAAACTAGTTGACACATCAATATTTGGCCATGCTTATTAGTAAATGTGTACTACAGAAATCAAAACTGAGATTTTTAGACACGATGTCATTACATATTGGTGTGTGTGGTCAGACCAGTTTCCAGAGAATTTTGTATCAAGCAACAAAGAAAGGAACCAATAGGAAGGATGTCAGAGAATACTTAGCTGGAAAACAACAGAAGCATGTACAGGTATGTTATTTAAGTAAAAAAAAAGAAATTAGAGAATACTAAGCAGGAAACCATAAGAAGCATCTGCAAGTAAGATCACAGTAATGATGTCAGAGAATGCAGGAAAACAATCAGGAACATGAATAGGCAAGTAACAGAATTAATTTTGAAAAAACTCAGCAGGAAACAACAGATAAATGTACAGGCGAGTATCAATAAGAATATAAGAGAAAATCAGCTGGAAAACTACGGAACAGGTCAGAAAGTGTTCTCTCCAGGACTTTATTGCACCAAGGTACCATGTTGCTATTTTTTTTTTATATTTGTTCCAAATGAATAGATTTTACAATAGAATGTAATATAAATGTGGTGCTATTATTTTAGATAAATGGTGCAATTTCAAATCATGTGGTGCTATTTGAAAATACTGGGGAGAATGCTGTAAGTAACAGGAATTTATCAACAAAAAAAATGTGTAGAGGAAAACAACATTTAATTGACTTTTCAGATCAATGTTTGAATCATAAATATATTACTGTGACTAAAATTGATGTTTCATCAGTCAATGAAATCTTTTTTTTTAGTTATGATATCAGTTTTAGACTAGCAATATCGGAAGTGATTCTTTGTCCCTTTTCCTGTTTAAATATTATCTTCTTAAAACAATAGAATTGTAGCTTTAAACTTAATAATCATTTCATTGTAGTCAGATGATACTTGGAAAGAAGTCAGTACAATGAACAATCTAAATGATGTATATCAGCTACATTGTAATGGTAAACCTTTACAGAAAGATACCAGAGATGTCTTTGTCAAAGGCACAATGAAAGATGTCCGAGAGAGGTTTCAGGTAATTGTTGTAATCATTGTGTGTAAGGAGTGGGAATTATAGTGATAATCCATAGTTACTCTAGTATAATTACTACATATTTGTATTTGTTTGCTAAAATTAAAATTAGTACCGTAATACTGTGTCCTCCATATTGCTTTTCAATCTTCTCCTATTTCATACCTGATATGCAATTTTCAAATCAGTAATTATTTGAAAAATAATTAAACCCTTCGCTGAAAAAAGGATAATTTCCCCATGTTGTGTGGTAAATCAAGATAACTGTAATTCTTGCAATAAAATATAACAGCAATTGATGAGAAAAATGGCACTTGTCTTAATGTCTTTGCTGGAGAAATAACATAACCCTGGTGCATCTGATTATTGAGAAAAGTTCAATGTTTTAGTTTTTATTCAATGACTGTTAGCACAGTATTCATCTAATACTGAGTATTATAGATTTACATTTCATTTCAAATTGCCTCTATTTATAGGAACTGATGAAGTATTGTTCCAGTGATGTGATAGCTACATTAAAGGTTTTTAAGGTGCTTTGGCCACAATTCTTAGACAGGTATGAAAACATTTTGTTTTACATGAAATCTAGATATTCTAATAGATGGTATATTTTGTGTTTTTTTTAATAGATAAGGAAAATTGAAGTTTCTTTATATTATAAACAAGTTTACCCAGGTAAAGTCTAAATACAACCAAGAATATAAAAAATGTACAAAGTAACCTTTGGTTGATTGGTTACAAAATTACAATCAGTGAATGCACCTAAATACATGTACTGTAAACACGAAAATTTCGCATGGGTGTAATGTTTGCTTATTTTGTTATGATGTCAAATGCACAAATAGTTTGTAAGAATCAACAATATTGATGTGTAGGACTGAGTTTTCAATCGATACACAAATTTAATCCCTGTGCTGAAAGGATCAGTTGATATTGCGAAAATAACAATTAGTCTTCCTGTTCAGAATGTGTGAGACAGTATAAATAAAGGGGGATTTAGGGCTACATCAATGAAACAGAAAATTTTCAAGACATTTTGAGGTCCACCTATAGACTGCATCATTAGACAATTATCTATATTGTACATCATACCCTAAGTCAAGACAACTCTTTACAAAAGCTTCAGGAACGAGAAAAAATTCAAAGCTTTTAAATCTTGTTTAATAACATCCAAATATCATTTGATTTTTCAGATTCCCTCACCCTGTGACATTAGCTGGCATGATGGAAATGGGGACAGCCTATCTTCCAATAAATCAGAACTGGAATAGATATATTCAACAGTCAAACTCTGTGTATGATGATCTCCAGAGAGAACTTAAAACCATTCTAATGAAATTGGCCAATGAAGCATGTACTAAGATACATGATGAAAGGTAAAATCATTTTAAACTGTATGTTGTGTTGTTTCATTTGTATGTATGTGATATTCAGAGGAGGCACTACCAGTAAAGAAGCATTTAGTCACTACTTATGTATTGTGATTCTGTAAAAAATGTAGAAGATGTCTACTCATAGAAATAGTTTTGATGTCTCTACCAATGTTACAATAAACAGTTCATGACTGTTAATCATTTAAAGAAAAATATAATAAATTCTTGTTACTATTTGGAAAGGGTTCGTACCATTGGATTAGCCATAAATCAAAATTATCCTCAACTATTTAAAGCAGGAATTTCTAAAGTATTAGGAATGTGCTGTTTTGCTTTATCAACATTAAATTTTAATATTATTTTTTGTTGAGCACAACATTAAGTGGACTGATCTATTTCTTAAGAAGTGCCTGGGTTGCAAAATATCAATGAAAGTACTGTTAAAGGGATTTCTGTTTCAGGTATAAAGATGACCCATGGTTATGGGACTTAGATTGGTCTACAAAGGACATAAGGATTAAGAAGGCCCCTAAGACCAAGGCCAAAAAGGTTTAATAAACTTTATAATGTGTATGAAGTACTATTATAAGTATGATACTTATTTACATGGATTTTTTGAATATTTCAAATCATATCTTTAAGTCCTCACAAATAGTAAATTCTCCATTGATTTAATATTTTTTTTAGTCTTGAACTATGAAAATTCAAAATTAGGAATAGCAGGATTGTAGGACAAACCCTTAGAAATTTGGATCTGCTGTATCTTTGGTAAGCATGTTCTATTTAAGAGGAAGAGCAAAGGTTGGTTGGCTTATAGTCAGAATAATGTCCCTGATTGGTAGCATATCTTCCTATGTACTTTGTGATTTAGCATGTTCAAAATCTGTCTGTGTGTCAGTCTTATGCAAAGTAAGGTGCATATTTGTATTAAAGGTCCAATAACAAATAAATAAAGTTAATACTTTTTACAAATCATAATTCAATCTTCTATTGAAGAGATCTTTATTTTATTTGCTATTTTCTTCCCTAAATTAAGCCTATGCAACAATACTAATGTTTGGGCTGTGACAATTTTGACCTGTTTGATGAAATCTTTTAGCATATGATGCATACATTTTATTCTATTAAAATTTGATACAAATGATTCAGGTGGAAGAAAAAGATGAGACAGCAGACGACAGAATCAACAGAATTTTAGCCACATCAGAAAGATTATATAAGATCAGATCTCATATGGCAGGATACCCAGGGTAGATATTACTTACACATTGTAAAAGGTAGACAGCATTCTGATATTTAAAGGCAGTACATTTTATAACATTTTGATGAATAAAAGGATTTGTGAGTTCACTGAAGGATTATTTCACATGAAATATGTCATAGATAGTTAACTATTGTTGACAACCATATATTGACATCTAGATGTCTTTTGTGATTTTCGTATTGTTGGATTGCTATCTCATTGTAATGTACCAAAAATCTTATTTTTATAATGCATACATTATCATGTCAAATGACTATGCAACTCTGTAATTTGATCTTTGAATATTGTTTTATTGGTACAAATATTGATTTTGTTATCAGTAAATTAAAACCATACTAAATATTATTGTTATACACATATGCACCTTCATGGTACTACAATCTAGCAATACCTATATTTTGGCATTGTACAAGGTCATGTTTTTCTCTGACTGTTAGTGTCGTCTTTACTGTAAATCCATTGGATGTTGGACTGACTGATATTTTAATCTTAGATACATGATTTTTTTTTATCAGTTGTTATTGGCTTTGAACTAGCTTTCAGTAACTGTGAGTACTCTAAGATCTGTACTTTGTGTCTTTTTTGTTGTTAGGGATGTATAGATACACTGCCGCATCCATGCCTTTTCCAAGTTAGAAGCCTGTAGTTCAGTGGTTGTCGTTGGTTCATGTCTGTCATATTTGTTTTTCGTAAATTGTTTTTGTTATAAATTAGTTTTCTCAATTGAATTGTTCCATATTTCTATGTCAGGGCCTTTTATAGCCAACTATACGGTATGGGTTTTTTTCTCATTGTTAAAGGCTGTACAGTTGCCTATAATTGTTAACATCCACTTTATTTGAACTTTGGTGGATATTTGTCTCATTTGCAATCATACCACATCTCCTTATTTTTGTATCAAAAGATGCAGTCTGTGAATTATGATCAATTTAAACAATAATAGAATGTATTCTTAAAATATTATTTGACATATTTAGTATAAAATTTAGTTTTTAATATTCCCAAAACCATGAACAACAACATTCCAAGAAAAAGAAATAGCCTTCAACATCTATTTGTATCAGATTTCGAAGTTTCTTAAATCTGAAACCCTATACAGGTAGATAAAACAAGATATCCTGATAATGCCTTGTTTAAATTGGATGATAAAATTCTTCAAGATCAGTATTTTTCTGTGGCCTTTCAGATGGTATAAAGATATATGTATGAGACTTAACAAAGAGGATTGGTTACCAGGTCCTAGTTTGATCAGCCTGCAAATGAGAGTGGCCCCTAAATTGACGAGGCTCATGTGGGAGGGATACCCTGTACATTATGACAGTAAACTTGGTTGGGGATATGTCGTCCCTGATCCAGAGAAGCTTGAGGATGACAAGGACATGCTGGAAGATGTGGATAGTGACAGTGATGGAGAAGAGAAAACAGGAGAGGAAATGTCCAAATACCCTGTCAGGTCATTAAATACACTAAGACCCATAATCTGTCTAAACTCTTTGTTTAAACAGGTCTTTATAAAAGTTATAGATACTGGGAAAATTTCTTGTACATAAAGATAGTTTTTAAACATTGATGGTATAATAAAAGAGGGAATGAGGTGTATTGGACATATACTATGTTTTTATATTCAGTTGTATATTTTTCACAAAAGATAATAGGATATGAATGATACTAAAAAATATCTTGAAATAAATACACTACAATATATAGGTCTGTTCTTATCACACAAAAGAGATGTTAGTCATAATACCTGCTCTGATAGTTGTACATTACACATTATGTTAATGCAATGCAGACTAGAAACATTACTTCATTCAGACTTTAAGGATAATGTACCCTTGTTGTTTCAATGCTTAAACATATAGAAAATTCACAGCCTTTCCCCGTCTACTCTTATATTTGACAATTATGTACTAAAAAGAAATGAGATTACTGCATGCAGTGCTAGCAATGGTTTCCCTAAAATAAGTTTTTAAATAAAAAAATTAGTGTAAACAAGTAAAAATATGGATCAATTCAAGTACACGTATGGTGCACTCGACTTTGATGACTCAGCTGAAGGTTTTTTAGATTGAAAAGGGGTTTTAGGGCTTTTTGTAAACAATAAAGGCTAGCACACCATGGAAAAACTAGTGAGTAATCTAGATTTCAAATATTATCACGAAAGGCTCTGTAATAAAGTCTGTGGATTTTTTATCAAAAAATTGGCTTGAGTTGACCCAAAATCCATATTTTTCTAAATTCAATTAGACAATAATTATAGTTTTTGTGAACGACATTCCTTTGGTATATGTTCAACTTGATATGTCTCTTTTATTCAGTGTTTTGATATTATATCACTTTGAAAATTTCATAATACACAATGCTACAGAAGGGGTCATAAACCTTAACTAAAACATTTTTGTTTTCAAATTGTTTACTCTTTTGTACAGATCTGTCTTCAAACTTTGTGGTCTCAATTATCCATTGAAATCAACCAAAGAATCTTTGTTTAACTTGGAGGATACATTACCAGGATATGTTCCCCAGGCAAAAGTTGATAAAAACAAGATGGCCGAGGTAGTCCAGAGTGGTGTGGATGGTAGTATGACTTGGGACGAGAAAAAGAAACATCTACAAGCTGCTGGAATAACGCCTAGGAATATACCTCCTGTAGGTTGAAACTAATTAAGGACTGTTCCATATAAACATACATAAAAAAATGTTTCTGTACTCCTAACAACAAAATTATTATATTTAAATTTACCTGTGTACGTTACTTTATTTAACGCCATTTTGTCCTAGGTTAAAGTTGTCTTTTTGATATTGAAACATCTTTTTTATTTATATTGTGTCATAGATCAAACTTATTTGTTCAGTGTATATTTACTTGTTTTTGTGTATTGTCTTTTTGATCGAGTTAAGCCATTTCAATTGATATTTTATTGTGTGTCTTTTTATGTTGTAATGTTATACCACTGTTTCAGGTTAGGGGGAAGGTTGGAGCCTGTTAAAAAGTTTAAACCCGCTGCATTTTTTACACCTGTCCTAAGTCAGGAGCCTGTTATTCAGTGGTTGTCATTTGTTGGTGTGGTTCATAAGTGTGTCTCGTTTCTCGTTTTTTATATGATTAGACCGTTGGTTTTCCTGTTTGAATTGTTTTACACTAGTCTTTTTGGGTCCCTTTATAGCTTGCTGTTCGGTGTGAGCCAAGGCTCCGTGTTGAAGGCTGTACTATGACCTGTGATTGTTTACTTTTTACACATTGTGACTTGGATGGATAGTTGTCTCATTGGCACTCTTACCACATCTTCTTATTTATATGGTAGCCAGGGATGGCACTTTCAAAACTGGATAAATACCTACAGAGGTAAATGTATAATTTCGCTTACATTTTCACTATTTTTGACATCCACCTGTAGATGAGATTTCAAATTGCCTTCCCTCGGTTCCCTATATGTTTTAATGGAACTGCACTAATGGACGGGGGACACATTTATCATCCTTTGATTTTCGTTGTCTACAAATAGAGTCCATAGTGTGGACAGTGTATAACTTGCAAATTTATTTATTGGCCTGGCCTAACGGCTAGTTTAAAGGAAGTGAAATGTGAGGAACTATGTACATAAAAGTTGAAGTCCATCATAAAGAGTTCACTAAATCTGTATAAAAAGCACTTGACAATGATTGTTGTACCTGTTTCTTTTCATATACCACCTTTTTTTTCTTCTGTAGGATAGTAAGTGGTTCAAAAATATGTCTGTTGATACTAATATTACATGCAAGTTTTCCACTGAAAAGTGAAAAACTTTGCATCAGACTGTACTGTCTGCAAAAAAAGTTGAATGCAAGAGTCGTATTGCACTCAGACTTCTTGAATCATATCACTTTAGCATAAAAATGACAAAAAAGAAACAAATTTCTATTTTTATAGCTTCTGTATGCATTTTTATAAGTAAATATGTGTTACAGTCTAAATTGACCATAAACAAGTTTTAGTCTTACATGGCTTAGGACCTATTATACTCATGTGGTATCCTATTTGTAACTGTTCTTCATAAAACATATATGGAAGAATTATTTATTACAAAATTACATCACAAACTTTAATTTTGTGTACAATTTTATATAAGCCACCCCTTCATTGGAAAATCTCTATTTTCAGGCACAGGCTCATATAAATTTGACTTTTGAAGAATTGTTATCAATCTGATACATCAAATGAGTGTTCAGCTGCTATAAATACGTTCTACATTATATATTAAGGCATTTAAAAACCCAATTTTTTGCAATATTTAAATTTTGTTGGCCCAAATCTTGAAAGTTGAAATTGTTTGATTTAAATGTCAAAAATAAACATCCAAAGTTCAAATATAAAAATGACCATATAGTCTATAAAATATATTCTATTGCCATAAAAATTGGTAAACTGTCATATATTCCCTAAGATTAGATCATGCCAAGTTTGATTAAAATTGGTCAAGTCTTTCTACTCTATGAAATATGTCTGGGGACACAGTTATTGTCCTTTGATTTTCGTTGTCTACAAATAGAGCCCCTAGTGTGGACAGTGTATAAATTGCAAATTTTGTCCATACACATCCAAAATTTATTTCTTCTTTATTTTATGCATAAAATAGTAAGTAGGGGGATGAAATTACATTCATAAAAAAATGGGGCATTTTCCAGTTTTCTGACTATAACTCCAAAATGCTTTGTGCAATTTTCATGAAACTTTGGTGAATTGTTTATATACATGTATATTGAAATAAGCTCCCTTTTGTTTTTTTCTATAAATTTCTGATATGACATTGCAGAGTTATGGAACTTTATTTTTTCACACTTTGGATGGTTATAAAATCGTTCAAAAATAGTGCTAAATTATCCATGTTTTGTGTCAATGGGTGCCACTGTGAGTGCATCATTGCATGTCTTTTTTTTTTTTTTTGTGGAGGGGTCTTTTTGAGCTGTGCTCACAGTATTTCTAGCTGATCATATAAATTCATTAAATGCATAAAGACCAGCTAAATGGGTAACGGGCATATCATGTGCTCATGGCACAGCTCTTTACTGGAATATTCTTGAATCAGAAACCTCAAACAGTAGTACTAAACTGTCAAAAACCATGTAATATGTATAGATGGCCTATCATACTAATGAACAGATTCAAATTGCTATACTAATGCTGTATGCTTTTTCAGAAAGAAGGAAGACATGATATTGGTATTCCAGGCTGTTGGTTCTATCAAATTCCACACAAGGTATGTCTTGCTTGGTACTACATGAATGAGCATACCATGCATTGTGCACTGACCTTAATGCACCTGACTCCTCTAACCATGAAAGTTTGTAAAAAAAAAAAATTTATACACAATATCTAGAAACCCCAAACTATTAAAAAGATTGTTCTGAATACTGTTAATTGGAAAATATTTGTGGCGGTTTTACTTTTATTGTGACATACAAAATTAAATAAAAGACACAAAAAAACAAATTTAAAAGTAGATCATGAAAATGAAATTCCAACAATAAATTATAATTTGAAATAATACCATTGTTGTTTGCTTTATTTCCAGTTGGTAACAAAGATTAAAAAGTACTAAAATGATACATTATGGTTACAAAGAATAAAAACCACCTTATCAACAAACCAAGATTCAAATGCAAATTTATCATTATTTGTTATTTTAGTAAAAGGATCTTGTTCTGAGAAAACACCTTTGTCAGTATAAAATATTTTCTTTGAAGGATGGTAAAGGAAAGAATGTTGGAAATCCTCTAGCCAAGGACTATTTAGCTAAAGTAGAGGATGGTATTCTCAAAGCTTTGTCTGGAACAGATGCTAACAGGGCTCTCAAACTCAGTATTATGTGTTCTTACTGGAAGAATGCAATGAAAAGAATTGAGTGAGTTGTTGCTTTATATGAAACATGAAGGGTTTCTTAAAATATATTCACAGTACATGAATTTATGAACTTTTACAATTTCAATAACCTCATCGATGATTTTAACTAACAGGTTTCTGATAATTTCAACTGTAAAAACTTATCAAACATTCTAATTCAAAAAGAGTCCATGTATGATAGCTGGTCTTATTTTATTTTTTAAGATAATTTGTGTTATATTTATTCAAATAAACCAGACATTTGGCAGTTCTAATTTCATTGTTGATAACTTTTTTGACACAATAAGAAATTGTTGGTTGTTTTGTTGGAAGAAGAAATCGTTGGTTGTTTTAATGTATCCATATTGTTGAAATAAAAACAAATGCAACAGTCACATTTATGTTTTCTTTTAAATGTACATTTAGTGAAGGTTTGATAAATTAATGTAACAGTACATATCAGCCATTATGAATTTACTTTCCAGGGGTCAAATGGCATTGGGTTTAAAGAAAGAAGACCTTCCATCCAATGTTATAAAGTAAGTAATTACAACATTATACATTTACTTTAAAACTTTGGGTACTTAGTATTACAAACCTTTGAAAGCTGCACAGACTGTTATAGAATTGGAATGATGAATTCACTATTGATAATGAAAGTTTAATTAATTCCTGCTTGATTAAGATCTTTTTTATTTAATTGCTGTTTAAAAAAAAAAATTTAAATTTAAAGTATGAATATATAATGCATTAACTTGGGGCTACAGCTGCTATGCATCTGTATTTGGACTTTTCGATAAAATTGTATACTTTTATCATCCAATTTTATCTTATCCCCCAAGTTTTCTGTATATTAATTTTCATTTATATGTTAAAAGGGGGATAACTCTTAATGTTTATTATGTGTATGCAGCTGTTAGTCCCCAGTTTTTCCAATGTAATATTTCTATTTTCGTATTATATATTAGTTTTAATAAATAGTTTTATTAGCACTGGATCTTTATTTTGTCTGAGGATACAATTATTCCACATTGAAAAACAACACATAGATACTTGGTCACTTATCACAATACTGGATATCAAAGGAGATGCAAGGTATACATCAGTGAGATAGTTTTGTCTTGGAAACATAAGACATTATTAGGGTCACATACAGTCTTCAACAATAAAGTTATTTCTCTCTGTGTCAAGTTTAAGGATGAATATAAAGTATGAATATATAATGCATTACTATGATATTGTAAATAAATTTTTATATTTTGTAAATAACATACCAGTAAAACTTTGTAGTTCTAGTACATATGAAGAGGATAGATACTATGGTGCTATAGTCCCAAGAATTGTATCTGCTGGAACCATCACCAGGCGTGCAGTGGAGGCAACATGGCTGACAGCCAGTAATGCATATGTAAGGAGGCAGAAGAGTGTTAGACTCTCAGGACTTATAGTTTAAGATGAGCAAGTTGATAATGTTACTGTTCAAAACTTTATATAAAAGGCACCTAAGGGAAGATAAGCATGTTTTCCTTATACAGAGGTTCATTTTGTGATCTTTAGTCATAAAAAGATTATTTTTACAGTGCCCTTTGTAGGCAGTTAGCTGCTATACATAGATGACCCTTGAAATTTGTTTGACTGAACTATCAACTGATGTAGACTTGTGTTTCAGTTAATTTAAAGATGGTTGGCCAGTGAAAACTTTACTAAAATTGTTTTTGAAAATGTTATATACTTTTGAAGACTGTTCATGCTTATATAGTTAGAATATTAACTTATTGGATATCAAAGGTCAAGGTCAATACATGACCTATAGCTAATAGAATTATGAAAACAGACAGTCACATTCACTGTTCTCGTCTTGAATTATTTACTTCTTTGCTCTTGTTTTCCAATGTATTAAATAAGAGTGTTCCGAGACTATCAGGAGACATCTTGATTTGAAATAATACTGAAAAATACATTTCTGATTATATGATGAGCAAGAATTCATTTGTGTTTTGATATATAGAATTAAATTCAACTGATAAATAAAACTTAGAAATTAAACTAGTGTTTATTTTTAGCCTGACAGAGTAGGTAGTGAATTGAAAGCTATGGTACAGGCACCACCAGGGTATAGCTTTGTTGGAGCTGATGTAGATTCCCAGGAACTGTGGATTTCTGCAATTATAGGAGATTCATATGCTAAACTTCATGGTAAGATTTTATTGATACTGTGAATTCAGAAACTATTTTGTGCATTTATTATTGCAATTTTTTAAGAATGGACAAAAATGTGGAAAATTTTATTCTTTTGTACTTGATTCATAAAAATATACAATTTCGAAAAATCTGAGAAAACATCTAAGCATGTAAGGTCTTGTAACTGAAAGTATCAAAGCTACCTAAAGTTATACTTTTATACAGGTTGTACAGCTTTTGGTTGGATGACATTACAAGGAAACAAAGCTGACAAAACAGACCTCCACAGTAAAACAGCAGAAACAGTTGGTATCAGTAGGGATCATGCTAAGGTAGGAAACATCAGGCACAGTTCCATATGTAACACACTTTTAGTTTTTTATGTTGATTCAGTGCTACCTATATAAATAAGGAGATGTGGTTTGATTGCCCAAATGCAAAAATGTAAACTTATTCAAAATAAAAATAAGAAGATGTGGTATGATTGCCAATTAGACAACTATCTACCAGAGACCAAATGATACAGAAATTAACAACTATAGGTAACCATATGGCCTTCAACAATGAGCAAAACCCATACTGCATAGCTATAAAAGGCCCCGAAATGACAAATGTAAAACAATTCAAACGAGAAAACTAACAGCCTAATTTATGTACAAAATAATGAACGAAAAACAAATATGATACACAGCAACAAACGACAACCACTGAATTACAGGCTCCTGACTTGGGCAGGCACATACAGAATGTGACAAGGTTAAACAGTTTGAAGGCGCCAACCCTCCCCTTACCTGGGACAGTGGTGTAACAGTACAACATAAGAACAAACTATAAAAATTAGTTGAAAAAGGCTTAACTCATCAGATGGACTCATCAAGCCTTTCAAAATTATGTTAATTTAAATGATAAATGAACAGGTTGATATAATCTGGATACTTTAGTGCTAAAGGTCACTAATGATGTCACCATGACATCATAAACATTTTAAAATTTATGTATTTGACCTATAATGGCCATTTTATGCATACTTTTCGTTTATTTTTTGTTATTTAGGTTTTTAACTATGGGAGAATTTATGGAGCAGGACAGAAGTTTGCAGAGAGATTGTTGATGCAATTCAATCATCGACTTACACCAAAAGAAGCAGCAACCAAAGCTAAGATCATGTATGGTACAACTAAAGGTAGAAGGTAAGATTTTAATGCCAAGGCAGTTGACAATTTGGACAGATTTAACAAAATGTATGATCTCATCAACTAGGGGAAAAAACAACTTCATCACATTGGTTAAGCCTGTCTAACAGAGAGTGTCTGAAAATTCATAATTTATGGGTTAATCATGTTGCTTGTTTATTGCTTATTTAAGTGTTTTCCCGCCACTAAGTGGACGGGGCATATCATGTTACCCATCTCAGTCATTTAGTCATTCCATCACTCTGAAATCAAATGGTTTTCAGGTTATTTATTTTGTTAAGACTTCAGATCTTGAGCTTATTTCTGTATATATTTATAGATTATCGTTGGTTATCTCAACGAGATTGATTTTCTCGCTTGAGCCGGTACGGCGAAAGCGAGAAAAGCAATCGAGTTGAGATGACCAATGATAATCTGTTTATCGCTATTTTACCTATGAAGACGTTGTTAATTTCCTTGAAAACGGCACGTGTTCCCTTAGTTTCTAGCGATAATTTTCATATCACTCGACTCTGCTGAGAATGGAAATTATCAGTCAGCAAGATCAAAGAAAAAATTTGTAAAATAGCGATAATACTGTATAATGATAATTTGCAGATGGAGTTTCTTTAATTTCCTCCTAATTGGCTTTTGATAATAAGGCTGCAAGCAGGGACATTTCTATCATACTGAAAAATATAGTTTATCAGAATGATTTTAGGAGTTTCACTTAGCAAACCATTGACTTTAGCAATTTTACACATAAAGTTGTGACTTTCATTAACAACACCCTCAACTAGTAACTAGGATTTCTTAATTAGTCAAAATTTTTGTGGTTGAAAAATATAGTTTATCAGAATGATTTTAGGAGTTTCACTTAGCAAACCATTGACTTTAGCAATTTTACACATAAAGTTGTGACTTTCATTAACAACACCCTCAACTAGTAACTAGGATTTCTTAATTAGTCAAAATTTTTGTGGTTGAAAAATATAGTTTATCAGAATGATTTTAGGAGTTTCACTTAGCAAACCATTGACTTTAGCAATTTTACACATAAAGTTGTGACTTTCATTAACAACACCCTCAACTAGTAACTAGGATTTCTTAATTAGTCAAAATTTTTGTGGTAATTTAAGAACTCTTGTTTTTTGCTAGGAGTAGGGGTATAAATTTTGTCAGCTCTGCTCACTTTACAGTCTGACAGGTTCACAACATACATCATGATTTGATCCATATAATTGAATTGACCATTCAAACAAATCTTTTTTCAGAATAAAAGGTGGTAAATGGGCAGAAGGAACGTAAGTATAATTTTGTTACTGGTATAATTAGACAATGGTCTATTGAACTAAAGTATGTATCAGAAGAAGGCTCATCATAAAAATATGTTGCACTTAAAAATGTAGGTCTTACATACCATTAAAATAAAATCTACTGATAAAAAATCCGATTAAACATTTAATAAGTATTACATTTTATAGGGCCTCTTTGGCAGAGTGGTCTAAGTAATTCTCAAGTATCACTAGCCTGTAAACACTGAGGTTGTGAGTCTGAACCCCACATATGGAAAGTACATTTGACTCCAATATTAATTGACTAGGATTGCCATTTATCATGCCAAAGGTTGGTGTTTCTCTCCGAGCACTCTAGCTTCATCCACAAATAAAAAGCGACTGCCATGTTTAAGCCAATAGTGCTGAAGGTGGCGTTAAGTATCAACAATCAATCAATCTACATTTTATAAAGGTTTAAATTTACAGTGAGAGTGAGATGTTCAACAGACTGGAAGATATAGCTACTTCAGATCTGCCTCGTACTCCAGTCCTTGGATGTTGTATCAGTAAAGCACTAGAACCAGATAATGTTGGTGATGATGTAAGTATCAGATCGCAGACTACTGACTTTGAGTGCATTTATGGTGATGTTTTATTAGACTTATAACTTAAGTCTACACTCTCTATGGGTTTTACCAGAAATGCAGTGATGTATTCGTCAAACGGTGAAGAATTAACACTAAATTGTCTTAGTTAGCATGTTTTTATTGTATAGAGCCTGAAACTTTCATGAAAATCATGACCAATTGATTGTGAATATACTCAGTTAAAATGAATGATTACATAGACAGTATTGCTATTTATTCAAAAGAAACATGTTTAAACTATTGTAAACTCTTCAAACAAAGTGTTTTATTGCTTTAATTTGTCCTTAAAAAATTGGTTCTTAAACTATCAAAATTTCAAAATGTTCTCTTTTGAGACTTTTTCCTCCCTCAGCTCATTTCTGGTGACCTTTGTTTTTGCAACACTTGTACCTCAATAGGAAGTTTTCTAAGTATCTGCTATTTTCTGGATTGGACTTAAAAGCAATAAGGTCTATTTGGTTCCAATTTGTGATTTATAGTTGTCTGTCTCCCTTTTCACAATTAAAAAACACAGCATAAAGTTCAATTCCTTTAATTAAGGAATGACTGTAATATTTGTTTCTGTCTATGAAGAAATAACATCAAAAATGTGGTGCACACTGAATAACCCGCATAGCGGGTTATTTTAAAGTGTGCACCACATTTTTTATGTTATTTCGAATAGACAGAAAAAAATATTACAGTCATTTCTTATAATTTAATTCTTAATTCCATTTTAAACCGCAGTAAATCATGAAAAAACGTTGATGACGTCAAGGTCATATGACAAAATTATGTCTATGAGCTGATAAACAAAACAACGTCAGCCAATGGGAAGACGTGTTACATACAAAATTAAATTATAAGATTATAACATGCCACCTGTTTATTTTTCTCTAACTTTGCATTATAGAATAAATAGAAGGGTCAGTTAAAGCATATGTATTTTGAAAAGAAATATATGTTATTCAGGTTAAAAATATTTGTTCACTAGTCCACGTTATGTTGAGACAATGTGGATGCTCTAGCATACAATCATACATACAATCTTTACCACTCTGTCTTAAAAAAGTTAAATGTTTAGCCACAAAACGCTTTTTTTAAAACAACAATCATTGCTCTGCAGCCAAACTTTTGATCATTGCTATTGAGCACTTTATATTGAAAAAGTTCTAATCCTGTTGGTCTAGTCTTAGTTGTTGTCTGTCTGTACACATTGAGCTTCTTACTTTTTTGTTCTGTTTTTAATTGACAGATCTTTATGAAATATTAGCACATTGTTCCTTAAAACAATGTAAAATTTTGATTCTTTTTAATGAACTAATATTTAGTATCTAGATAATATCTTTTATTTTCAAACTGCATATTCTTCATCTTGGTATGTCTCTGTTTTAGTTTATGACAAGTAGAATTAACTGGGTCGTACAAAGTTCAGCAGTTGACTTCCTACATTTGATGTTGGTGTGTATGCGATGGTTGTTAGATACATACAACATTGATGGAAGATTTGCCATTAGTATCCATGATGAAGTACGATATTTGGTGAAGGAAGAGGATCAATATAGAGCAGCATTAGCCTTACATATAACAAATCTATTAACTAGGTCATTGTTTGCCTACAAACTTGGTATGGATGATCTTCCACAGGTAATTTTTTTAGTTTAAACATGTTGTTATGTTTTATAGAGCCTTTTATTTACAAGCCAAATTTGTCTCACTATAATAAAAATTAGTTGATGTTAGTAAAAAAGCCTACATTTTTATAACCTCCTTCGTAAATGTTCTAATAAATGAATTTGATATTACAAATGTATAAGCAATGTCTATCTCATACAGGTACCGGTAAAAGTTCACAGTTACATTTCATGCATTCATGGTAGGGAAAAATTATTAAAAATTAAAAAAAATCCAGTTTAAGGTGGGAATTTTGATGAATGTGGATACTTTCTGGAACACATATTCCTATAATAACCAATAACATAACTTCTCAACTAGATTTTTTAAACACTTTAATTAATCAGGTTCAAGAATTGGTACTAAGGGATGAATATTAACTTAAAAAGGATGTGTTATTGGTTGAACATTTTTGGGAGGTCCAGTTTTGATGAAGAAAGATTTTCCATGTAAATTATTCTTTGTTTGAGAATATAAAGGATTCTGGGTAATGTTATTGTATGTACACCAAAATGAAAATAATGTTAGCCCATTAGTCGACTTTACTTTGGTGTGGAAGTTATCAGCCATAACAATTTATTTTTTGTATGCTTTGTAAAAAATTACCCAAAATGCATCAGATTCTGAAATCGCAAATAATATATGTATTTAAATCTTGTTGGATGACCTGAATAAGAGGCCACAAAAATTTACTTTTCCAAAAGATTTGTAAATTTTGAAAGAAAGGCCAATTAGGAATTAATTTATTTAAAGCTGCACACAAATTAAATAATTGTGTTTTCTAAATTTCAGTCTGTAGCATTTTTCAGTGCAGTAGACATAGATCAATGTCTGAGGAAAGAAGTAACAATGAAATGTGTAACTCCCTCTAATCCACATGGAATGGAGAGAGGATATGGTATTCCAACAGGTATGGATTTATCTTATCTAAATGAAATTGAAAGAGGATATGGGATTCCACCAGGTATGCACTAACTTATCAAAATGAAATTGAAAGAGGATATGGGATTCCACCAGGTATGCACTAACTTATCAAAATGAAATTGAAAGAGGATATGGGATTCCACTAGGTATGCACTAACTTAACAAAATGAAATTGAAAGAGGATATGGGATTCCACCAGGTATGCACTAACTTATCAAAATGAAATTGAAAGAGGATATGGGATTCCACCAGGTATGCACAAACTTATCAAAATGAAATTGAAAGAGGATATGGGATTCCACCAGGTATGCACTAACTGTATCCAAATGAAATAAGGAGAATATATAGCGTTTCACCAGGTATGTATCATCCTATCAAAATGAAGTTGAGAGGATGTGGTATTTCAACAAGTTTATCACCTTATCCTGGAAAGAGAGGATATATGCAGAAGTTTGTTAAAAAAAATATATGTAACAGTTAACATTGAAAAATGTGGGGGAAGGGGTATTTGTATTTTTAAGAATACACTTGAACCTCTACTTTTACATGTAAAGTAATCTATACAAGGGAGATTTGTATGATTCTTGTGATATAAAAATTTTTTTTGATCAATTGTTAATAGAAAAAATACCTTTATAAATTTAGACAATGATAGACATAATAGAAAAGCACTATATTTCTGTTTTGTCATTGTAGGTCAAGCATATGACATCATAGAAACCTTAAAAATGACTGGTGGGTCATTATCTGAGAAAAACTTACCAAGTGACAAGGATTCTGAGGTTGAAATGAAACAGGCTGTATAACTGTGTATCAACAAAAGCAGACGCTAAAAGATTACTGTTGTTGAATCAACTAGAACTGAAGATATTACAAACTAAATCTGAGCTTGACCTGAATAAAAATCGATGGATCTAAATTGGAACTTGAACTTAATACAAATTGATGGATCTAAATCTGAACTTGAACTTAATACAAATAGTTGGATCTAAATCTGATTGAAGTATTAATATGTGCAGTCTTAGGAATCTCATTGATTTAGATTAAAAAATCTGTAAAAATCTATAGCATTCACAAAAACAGAATTGTTGATGAAAAGCTTTATTATTCTTTTGAAGGATATCACAGTCAGTACTTAGTCAATAAAAGTGATAACATGTCTCTTTTTATTTTAAAAAAAGTTTATGGGTGGATTTGTATTTGCATAATTGCTACTTATTGTGATATATAGACTCTGTTTGTCCTTAATCTGTACTTTTGTACCTCCTTTAGTATATGTTCATTTGGATGATTTTTGGGGCTTACTTTGGCATGGACATGCTCATGTTATTACATCACAGTAAGAGCTGATTGTTCAATACGTCATTTATGCCGATTGACTTCGGGTCAATCATAAAAAGGCATTTATAAAAAAACTTTGAGATTGGTTTATCCACTTCTTCTAAATCCCCAACAGAATTTAATGAATTTTCAGAATCTTTATGAAAGAACTCAAAGATTTTCTAATCATTGGCTTTTCCCTCATATAGACAGACTAGAAAATCACAAGCATCATTTTTGTTGAGCCTGCGACTTTTGTCACAGAAAGATCGACATAGGGATAGTTATCCGGCGGCAGCGGCGGCCAAAACGGCGTTAACTAACTACTTAAAAGCTTAACATTTTAGAAGGTAGAAGACTTGGATGCTTCATACTTTGTATATAGATGCCTTATGTTATGAAGCTTCTGTCTGTCATATGTCCTTTGTCCTTGACCTTATTTTCATGGTTCAGTGACTACTTGAAAAAAAAAAGTTAAGATTTTTTTGTAATGTCACCTTCCACAGTCCTCATGCCTGTCAGACAGTTTTCACTTGACCTCGACCTCATTTCTAATACTTTATGCAATAGGTCAGCTACATTTGGTGTATGGAAATATTTTATGATGTACATGTCAGTCTGGCAGGTTTTATTTGACCTTGACCTCATTTTCACAGTTCATTGCTCAATGTTAAGTTTTTGTGTTTTGGCCTGTTTTTCTTAAACTATAAGCAATAGGTCAACTATGTTTGGTGTATAGAATGATTGTAATGTTTATATGTTTGTCTGGCAGGTATCATCTGACCTTGACCTCATTTTCATGGTTCATTAGTCAATGATAAGTTTTCGAGGTTAAGTTTGTTTCTTAGATACTATATTTGATACATCAACTATATTTGATCAACGGAATGATTGTAAAGTGTACAATTCTGTCTGGCAGGGTTCATCTGACCTTGACCCCATATTCATGGTTCATTGGTCAATATAAAGTTTTCATGGTTTGGTTTGTTTCTTGTATACTATAACCAATAGGTCCATACATTTTTTTTTTAGGTCAACTATATTCAATGTATGAAATGATTGTAAGGTGTACATGTATTTCTGGCTTAGTTTATCTTACCTTGACCTCATTTTCTTGGATAATGATAAGTTAATGTGATACTTGTAGTAAAACTTTATATTTGGGGCTATCAACATAAAATCAATGGTCAGTAAAGCAGGCGAGACATTTCAGCATATGCACTCTTGTATAACATAAATGTAGTACCTTTTTTACTGTAATCTAGCAGAAATATAACACTGAATAACATTTCATTACATCTGACTTTGATATTGAAAACAATACCCCTAGTTCTGACAAATATGAAAATTTGAGGTTTCATGTGGTAATCTTCATACCAAAATTGAGGACAATTTTCCCTTTGTTAATTTTTCTTTCAATGTTTCACACATCTTGGTTTATATCTTTATATTCTATTGCAAGATTGCACATATAAAGGGAAGAAAATCCGTATTGATGGGTTTGAACCAACCTCCAAATGATCCAAGATTTTGTTATGAAGAGTACCTAAATTTCCCCTATGCTTATCAACACATCTGTAAAAATCTAATAACTGATATTTTGTTTTATTTCTTCACATTTTTGGAACACTTTGAAAATAGCCATGCTTGCTATGCATTTTGTATGAAATGGATGTCTTAGACATATTATATTTTTCATTTTGAAAAGTTGACTTTTTTTAGACATCTCATGAAACATTTCCGTTAATTTAATACAAATTGTTTAGTCTCTAAGAAAACCTAAAAGATTTCCATCTGCTTTTTTATACGACCACAAAATTTTTGGGTTCGTATTATGTTATGGCGATGTCTTCCTCCAAAGACATTTTGGTTAGCAGACAATAACTTGAGTATAAGTGTATGGATTTCTATGAAACTTTAGCACAAGGTTCAATACCACAATAGGAAGGTTGGGATTGATTTTGGGGGTTATGTAGTAGCTGTTTTGTAAAAAGGGGCCAAAAACAAGCATTTTTCTGGTTCATAGACAATAACTTGGTTCACAGACAATAACTTGAGTATAAGTGTATGGATCTCTATGACATTTTAGCACAAGGTTCCATACCACAATAGGAGGGTTGATATTGATTTTGGGGGTTATTGTCATAGCTGTTTTGTAATTAGGTGCCAAAAGAGCCCAAAAAACAAGCATTTTTCTGGTTCACAGACAATAACTTGAGTATAAGTGTATGGATCTCTATGAAATTTTAGCACAAGGTTCCATACCACAATAGGAAGGTTGGTATTGATTTTGGGGGTTATTGTCAAAGCTGTTTTGTAATTAGGGACCAAAAGAGCCCAAAAAACAAGCATTTTTCTGGTTCACAGACAATAACTTGAGTATAAGTGTATGGATCTCTATGAAATTTTAGCACAAGGTTCCATACCACAATAGTAAGGTTGGGATTGATTTTTGGGGTTATTGTCTAGCTGTTTAGTAATTAGGGGCCAAAAACAAGCATTTTTCTTTTTTCAGGACGATAACTTGTGTATAAGAGAATTGATCTCTATGAAATTTTACCACAAGGTTCCATACTTCAAAAAGAAGGTTGTGATTGATTTTTGGGGTCATGGCCCAAATTGTTTAGGAATTAGGGGTCTAAAAGGGCCAAAAAACTAGGATTATCTGGTTTCTGGACAATTACTTGAGTATAAGTATATGGATTGCTATTTAATTGTGCCACAAGGTGTTATACTATAAAAGGAAAGTTGGGCTTGATTTTAGGGGTTATGACTCAATTAGGAAAAAGGGGCCAAAAACAATACTTTTGCAATGCTTTGTATGAATTGCTTATTTGTTGACCAATTTCAATGGGATTTAATTCAAAGCCTTTAGTTCTTGGGGGTATTTAGAATTTGAATTTTGGGCCCTGTTTTTGAATTGATCCATATTAAGGTCCAAAGGGTTTAAAATTAAAATTTGTTTGATTTCATCAAAAATTGAATGATTGGTGTTCTTTGATATGCCGAATCTAACCTGTATTTGGATTTTTGTCGAGCCTGCGACTTTTGTCGCAGAAAGCTCAACATAGGAATAGTGATCTGGCGGCGGCGTTAGCTAACTTCTTAAAAGCTATGCTTCATACTTTGTATATGGATGTCTCATGTTACGAAGTTTCCGTCAGTCACATGTCCAATGTCCTTAACCTCATTTTCATGGTTCAGTGACTACTTGAAAAAAAAGTTAAGATTTTTTGTAATGTTAAATTCTCTCTTATTATAAGTAATAGGATAACTATATTTGGTATGTGCGTACCTTGCAAGGTCCTCATGGCCGTCAGACAGTTTTCATTTGACCTCGACCTCATTTCATGGATCAGTGAACAAGGTTAAGTTTTGGTGGTCAAGTCCATATCTCAGATACTATAAGCAATAAGTCTAGTATATTCGGTGTGTGGAAGGACTGTAAGGTGTACATGTCCAACTGGCAGGTGTCATCTGACCTTGACCTCATTTTCATGGTTCAGTGGTTATAGTTAAGTTTTTGTGTTTTGGTTTGTTTTTCTTATACTGTATGCAATAGGTCTACTATATTTGGTGTATGGAATGATTGTAAGGTGTACATGTCTAGCTGGCAGGTGTCATCTGACCTTGACCTCATTTTCATGGTTCAGTGGTCAAAGTTAAGTTTTTGAGTTTTGGTCTTTTTTTCTAATACTATATGCAATAGTTCAACTATATTTGGTGTATGGAAATATTTTATGATCTATATGTCAGTCACGCAGGTTTTATGTGACCTTGACCTCATTTTCAAGGTTCATTGCTCAGTGTTAAGTTTTTGTGTTTTGGTCTGTTTTTCTTTAAACTATAAGCAATAGGTCAACTTTATTTATTGTATGGAAGAATTGTTAGCTGTACATGCCTGCCTAGCATGGTTCATCTGACCTTGACCTCATTTTCATGGTTCATTGGTCAATGTTTAGTTTACTTGGTTAATGTTAAGTTTATGTGACAGTTGTAATAAACCTTTATATTTAGAACTATCAACATAATATCAATGATTAGTAAAGAAGGCGAGACATTTCAGCATGTGCACTCTTGTTAATTTTGGTATCTGTTTTCAAATAGTTCCACATTAAGGTCCAAAGGGTCCAAAATTATACTTTGTTTGAACTTTTAAAAATTGAATTCTTTGGGTTCTTTGATATGCTGAATCTAAGTGTATATTTAGATTTTTTATTTTGGACACAGTATTCAAGTTGGTCCAAATTGGGGTCCAAAACTATTCTTCTTCTTCTTCTTCTTCTTCTTCAGCCGCTTTTAAATTTGAACTTGTCCCCACCCGTTTTCCCAAAACCACTTGTCAGATTAACTTGGGGTTTCACAATATGTTAGACTAACATGTCTAGTGGTGCAATCAGGGTTTTGTTTGTGCAATGGGGTTTATAAAGGGGTACTTTGAGGGGCAAAAAGAAAGGAGGGTTTTACTATAGAACCCTATGGGATTTTATTTTTTTAAATTTTAAAATTATTATAAATTGAATACCAGTTGTGATAGACACAATCTTTTTAATTGAAAATGTTCTAAATGGTAAAGCACATTAAATGAAATACAGGGTTAGTCCCCAGGGGTCACCCCCACCCCCTGCCATTTAAGAAAGTTCTAATATCTTGTAAGTGGTCAAGATCCCCACCCTTAAACCATATATATTCTGGTTTGTCATGCTAAGATGGTTTGAATGATATACAGGGTTAGTCCCCAGGGGTTATCCTGACCCCCTGCCATTTGAGAAAGGTCTAATATCTTGTAAATGGTCGAGATCCCCACCCCTAAACCATATATATTCTGGTTTGTCATGATAAAGCACATCAAATAAAATACAGGGTTAGTCCCCAGGGGTCACCCCCAACCCCTGCCATTTAAGAAAGTTCTAATATCTTGTAAGTGGTCAAGATCCCCAGTGTTTCCCCACCCTTAAACCATATATATTCTGGTTTGTCATGCGAAGATGGTTTGAATGATATACAGGGTTAGTCCCCAGGTGTCATCCCGACCCCCTGCCATTTGAGAAAGTTCTAATATCTTGTAAATGGTCGAGATCCCCACCCCTATACCATATATATTCCTGTTCGTCATGTCTCGAACATTTGAATGACGTATATGGTCAGTCCTTAGGGGTTCCCCCACCCCCAATGTTCTAGTATTTTGTAAATGGTCGAGATCCCCACCCCTTAACCATATATATTCCTGTTTGTCATGTCTCGAACATTTGAATAACGTATAGGGTCAGTCCCCAGGGGTTCCCCCCCCCCCCCCCCCCCCCCCACCCACAATGTTCTAGTATCTTGTAAATGGTTGAGATCCCCACCCCTAAACCATATATATTCCTGTTCGTCATGTCTCGAACATTTGAATGACGTATATGGTCAGTCCCAAGGGGTTCCCACCACCCCCAATGTTCTAGTATCTTGTAAATGGTCAAGATCCCCACCCCTTAACCATATATATTCCTGTTCGTCATGTCTCGAACATTTGAATGACATATAGGGTCAGTCCCCAGGGGTTCCCCCCCACCCCCAATGTCCTAGTATCTTGTAAATGGTTGAGATCCCCACCCCTAAACCATATATATTCTGGTTTGTCATGCCAAGATGATTTGAATGATATACAGGGCTAGTCCCCAGGCATCATTAATGCATATAACTTTACTGGACCAAACCAATTTTCACTGGACTTTGCCCATTGTCAGGCATTTTTTTGTTATCTTGAAAACATTATTGAGAAAAGCTGTAAACAGCGAAATTGATAAATAATTAAATTGTGATTTACACTTATTTGTTGTTTACCTTGTGAAGACTACTTATGGCAATTAATTTAGAGATTGCTTGGAAGAGTTTGTAAATAATATTTTATAATTATTATCATCTTATTTAATAATGGGATCCTGCATATGGCACTGACGAAAAAAATATTTATTGGCCTTAATTCCATTTCAGTGCATTCAAATAACTGTATATTATTTGTAACTGAATAATTTTGTTTTCAAAAGAAAAAGTTTTCAAAAATGGTGAAAATAAATATCAACACGACATATATTTGCCTAGTGAACTATTTCAGGCTCTTATGGCCTGTAGTTTTATATCATCTTCAAAGTATTAATTAATACAAAGAAATTGATAAAGATAAAAAAAATACAGAGAAATTGTAAACAGAAAATTTTATAATCGAACAAACTCAAGAGCTCTACAAATCATTTTACTGGTCATTAATATTGTGATGACTATTTAGGGTATGTGCACCTGATTTGTGATTGTTTAATACTTGATATAGAGAAACTGTGAACAGAAAAATCGATAATCACAGAAATTGAGAATGACAAATCATTTTACTGGTGGTTAATATTGAAATGTCTACTTGAGGGTGGGGCACTGAAGATTTTTTAAACAGTAAATATTCTCATATACAAAAATGTATTTGTATCCTTATTTTACCGATACCAATAGCTTTTGTACCAGTTTTTACGTAAATAAACAATCTAATACTGCCACATGTGTAAATTTGTTGGTCTTGATTTCACTTGAAAAAATTTTGAAAATAAATTATTTGCTTCCAAAAAAAATCGATCATGAAAAAATTTGAATAAGACATGCATGATGTGGGCTCCTAGATATAAATATATAATACAGGACTCGTGACAACGTTTTTAAAATTGCTGTTTTTCACCCTGTCCGCTGCTGACAGGTCTTGAACAATGAAAAAGAGAGATATCTCTAAACGGAAGATCTAATGCTCCCTGTATCGTTTTTTTATTGGAATTAGAATTAGAGAGGCCAGAGACGTATTATATGTCTCTGGTGACGTTCACACCTCGGACAAAGGTAGTTTGAGTTTTATCAGAGAGTTCAAAATGCTTTCCGAAGACAAAACATAAAACAAACGCGGAACATGGTCCGCATAAAAACGGAAATCTAAAGAGCATGTGTCGTTCACCTAGATCTTTGTGCATCTTCGTCAAATGACACTATCCGACATTTTAGACTAGAATATCAGTTATGACTAAAATCTCTTTTATTGAGCCTGTATTACTGATCATTTTTTCTGTTTACAGTTTATCTCTTTAACTCTATCTTCAATAAGGGGCCTCAGTGGCCGAGTGGACGAACTACTCTATCATGGCAAGAAGAAGAAAGTAGTTGAACTACTATATCACTAGCCTGTCAACACTAAGGTTGTGTGTTCGAACCCCGCACGTGGCAGATGTGCTTAACTCCAGTTGTGGTTGCCCCCGGGCACACCAGCTTCATCCACCAATAAAAACTGACCGCCTCGAAATAGCACAGTAGTATCGAAAGTTGCGTTAAAAACCAATCAGTCAATCAATTAATCTATTTTCAATAGCTTTTGCCCAAAACTCAAAAAAGGTGTTGATGAGATAAGTTGACAACTGACAAGTTCATATGCATTGTATAGCTGATATATTTGCAGATCTTGGCGGATCATTTTTTGCTTTTTAAAGTTTCTACCTTGATGTTATACTTTATGTAAAGTCGGGGGAGGTGTAAAAAATGTCATTGAAGGTGATAATTACTATAAGCAGAGACATATATACACATGTGTATATATGTCTCTGCTATAAGCAGTCAACTGACGATTTCCGCAATTTAAGTTTGTTTAGGTCTTGTAATACTGATCATTTTTGCTTTTAAAGTTTTGTGTCTATCTATCATAGTTTTAAGATAGACAAAAACTCGTTATACTATACAAATCCTTGGTCGGATGGAATTGTTAACAAAAATCTGAAAAACCTAAAACTTCGCATTAGTAATTTAGAAAATATAAACTGGAAATAATTTTTTAATAATCATAACACTTATTTTTACGCTAGGGTCCTAGCTGCCAGCCAACATCTGTTTCTAATTCACACCTTTGACATTTTGACACGTGGATAATAAATAAACTGAATGGCCAGTTTTATAGGCGATTAGGCGAATCTGTTACGATTGTGATAATAAGGCATAATTATAAATAAATAATTACAATTGTTCAGACCTAATAGATACCCAATGGAAATAAATATCTATGTTACCTCCTTGGACACACTTTTGTGTAAATATTTAAAGACAAAAATTTATCTGAATAAGAATGTAAAATATATTTCTCACGACAAAACAAGTTGATATTTCAAATAAATGTTCTTAACAAACTATTTTCATGAAATTTAATTGATAATGATAATATATATAAATGAAGCGATAAAGAATGTTATTATAAGCAGTAAAGGGTGTTTAAAAGCACACTCAGAAATTTCCCTCAAGGTCATCCTTGTAAAAATCATACTAAATTGTTGTCTCATTGGCACTCATACCACATCTTCCTATATCTAATTGACATTATATGGCTTATCCAGCGTTTTTTAAATATTATTTTGATACACGTATTCATGGACATTGGTTTTGCCATATATCATTTATTATGAATGAATTAATGGACATGCGGCAAAACATTCAGTCCATACATTCATTCATTTTAACAACAGAATTAAAAAATAATACATTTAAAATGCATTTTGCAAGAAGGTCTGGGACTAATTTTTGTATATTTTTTGGCATTTTTTAATGCTTTTTGCTGGACTGAACTATTAACTAATACTTCATTAACAAAAAAATTACATTACGCCGCTCGATGAACCGTCCTCTTTCCAATCATACAAAAGTGATTAAAAATGAATTATAAGGTAAAAAGGAAGATGTAAAAACCGATACATCTTCTAAAATAAAAAAAATGAATATTTTGCTTAAAAAATTAAAAATTCTCCAACTTAAGACATTAGAGTGAAATTTGACAATGAAATAAGGGATATGAAAGTTATCTTACTTTTGTATTGTGTACTGTTGTTTGTCTTTT
Source organism: Mytilus californianus (assembly GCF_021869535.1). NCBI lineage: Eukaryota > Metazoa > Mollusca > Bivalvia > Mytilida > Mytilidae > Mytilus > Mytilus californianus. The sequence goes on along the minus strand of NW_026262679.1, from coordinate 47,216,105 downwards.
TCATTTTTTGCATTGTCAGTTTATTTTTTTGACTTGTGAGTTTGAATGTCCCTTTGGTATCTTTCGCCCCTATTTTACGCCACCCTACAATCTTTCATCTTCAATGTCATATATAATCTTTACAATGAAATTGAAAAATATTCTTAGTTGCATGTCTCTAAATTATAAATATCTATTTGTCCCAGAGAAGAAACTACGGTCTTGTCGTGAAAATATAGGTTAAAATTTGTTGATCTTATTTTCCTAAAATTTAAGCTAACTGAATTGGAAAATTTGGAAAGTTCCAATATATACACAACAATTATAGATTCTTTTTGAAAGATGTGTTTGGCCCTGAAAAGGGCCTTTGAACTGATTTTCTCGCCAAGGTTGTCATCACCATGTCCCACGTGAAACCTTCTACCTTCAGCTTTTAGACCATTGGACTTTTCTTGAAGCGCAATCATTATTATAAGATTAATGCAGCACAGTCATTCTTCACATTCATCGTATATCCGTCTAATGCAACACTTTCGTTATCTTCCTATTCGTCGCTGCTTTTCTTCCTACGTACGTCTAATGCAACTCAGTCTCTGTCATTTCTGATCTATCATCTTCAGATTCATCGCTGCTCTCGTCAACTTCGATGACCACTTGATATCCGTACAGTTTTCCCTTTATCGTGGCAATTTTTTCTGCCTCTCTCAGAGCGTACTCGTAATACATATTCCGGACACCATCAACCACGGCTATCTTAAGTCGGAGTGGGTACCGGAAACTTCTTCTGTCATCTGCTTTGGCTTTGTCGTAGCGAACTTGGAGGTCGTCAAGCTTTTGGTTCAGGAGAACAATGTGTTCACAGGAACGCTTGAACTTCTTTTCTGCAATCTCCAATCCCTCTTCTGTACACTCAGTTTTTCTCTTTACCATGTTTAAGGAACTTGTGCTATTCTACGAATGATGAAACAAAGAAATACATAGGGCAATTTATATAGCAACTAATTTCCATATGCAAATCAGGTATCGGATAGATATGACATTGATATGTTTGCCTGATTAATTATGCATCGTTATCAACTTTGATGTTAATGACGTGTTGTTATACCAATTAACCCCATAGTCACACAGATATATCACATTAGCAATCGAAAGGCAAAAGGAGCTGCATTTGATATGTCAATTTAATAAAAAGATAGTTTATTAAACGTGTACAATCAAACCTTTTTGTTCGTAAATAGAACGCAAACTTCGGACAAAATACAACAAAAAAAAACGTTTTTTCGATACATTACTCAATGTAAAATAACTGAAATAGAACAACACTTCTTATAATTTAGGTTTTTAATTGCTGCAGTTTCTCTGAAGAAATAAGCAAACTTATGAAAATCGGGTATTTTTCTGACTACTTAAAATAAGTGTTGCCATTATCTGATCCCTGTGGTTTTTCCAATTAAGCTCTGTAATCTATTTTCTAAGCAAACATTTTAATATAGGTAGTTGTATATCAGATATAAATTTCATTATATGGTCTACCTCTTGTTATTTTTCTTTATATAACAGAGTATACCGAGTACGGTTCGATGGCTCAACTGTTTACAGATAATAATTATATATTACCAGAGACATACAATGTATTATATGTCTCTGATATTACTACAGTATGTTTTTAACAATACTGTGGTATGAACCAGTGTGTGGGATCCTGTCATATTTTCTGAATGGGTCTCTGAAGGTTGTTAAGTACTGCTTTTTGGTCTTAAATAATGAAAGCCTCGATTTGTTGTTGCTTCTCTTTGTTTGTGCGTATATTTCTTTCTGATGAAGTGGACCACTTCCGGCGAACTGATTTAAATCGTTGAATCGGGGGTCTAAAACGGATATGCTTGTTTTTCTTCTAAAATTAATACATAATATGGGTATCAGTACATTTCATATTATAGTAGGCATCGCATAATACAGTTTAGTAACTAGGAGCATAATACTTATTAATACAATTTAATTCAATTTTGGAGCATGAAATCAGTAAATAATATAATTTTGGAGCATGTTACACACATTTAATCACTATTTAAAAAGTTATAAACAATAGAAAAATTTACTCCGAATGAATTAATGAATTTATGTGTTTCTTTTGTTTTCCAGTATACTTTAATAGTAAGAATTTATTTATATTTGATACCTTCTAAAATAAAAAGATATTCATCCTCAACAGAATTACAAATGCAAATATTGCATAATCTGACATGTCTGTTTTTTTTTTTTTTAAACCTTAAGGATTTATTATTCAAGTGTGATTGTAACCGACATTTGCTAATATAAGGGCTACAATTAACAGGTCCACTGATATGTAAAACTGCAAACAATAACTGTCACGCACGTATTGGTAAACCAATGAATGACTATTACTTCATGTGAGAGTAATGTTGTCCATTTCAGACCGACCTCATTTGAACGATCAAGTCACGTCTTTAAGTGTGGGGATATGAATATTGATACTAGCAGTGAATATGCTTATCTGGGCCTTGTTTTAAATGAATTTCTTGACTTTAGTATTACTGCAAAAACAGTTGCTAGGTCGGCAAACAGAGCTTTAGGTCTGGTTACAGCTAAGTGTAAAGTTATTGGTGGCATTTCATATGACGTCTATAAAAAACTATTTGATTCACTTGTAAGTCCTAATGTTGAATATGGTGCCGCGATTTGGGGCTGCAAGAAATTTTCATTTATCAATGCTATTCAGATGAGAGTTTGTAGGTTCTTCCTTGGTGTTGGTAAATATACACCAAATCCAGCTATTATGGGAGACATGGGGTGGGTTCCAATTTACCATAAACAATGGAAAGCAAGACACTGGCATAGATTAGTAAATATTGAGCCAGATCGTATTAACAGGAAAATATTTATATGGGCAGATGAGGTCAGTCTGAAACAAAAAATTGTAAAGAATTGGAATTTCATGGTTAAAAAACAGTTCACGGAACTTGAATTGGTTGACTTTTGTTATACAAACACTAATATTATAAAAATATGTTTGTTGATACAGTCATGTCAAGAAAGTTTGATAATTATATTGATGAACGGAAAAGCATTGTTAAATCATCCTCTTCCAGACGGGGAAATGGGCAAAGAAGTCGAAATGAGGTTTACCTTGAAAAGGCCACCCTCCAACCCAACCCAACCCAAACCACCACCCCAACCCCTACAGTACAACAACCAAACAAAAACTAGCCATTATATATATGGATGTTGATTTTTTAAATATATTTTGTAGTTTATTCAATTCGAAAAAAATAAGACAACGACGAGTGATGAAAAGGATGGGATTTGTCTGAATGAATATTTCGAACGTTCACTAAATTACTGATACTCAAGATCTTTTTGGAGGAGGTTTTACAACGAAACTGTGTTAGAGCTCAATGACAATACAAAAACGTCTTTTAATACAAGACTATTTATATCTTGAGGATTCAGTTGAAATTATGAACCATAAGCGAACCACAAGCACGTTAAATTATTTATTTTAACCTGAGACTACTATAACACACGTTATAGTAGTCTCCGTTTTAACATGCGTTAATTTGGGTTCATTTCAAGATATTTTGCAAAATAAAATGGATCAGAAGTATAGAATGTACAAATTCGCTTACAGGAAGACATCATTCAATAAGGGTATCTGAAGTATTTATATAATGAATTGATTATAAAATAATGCAACAGACAGCTGATCAAAGGCGGCAGTATACCAAGATGAGATCTAATCTACATAAACAACATCCAGTAATTAGACAAAAGAGTTATCCCGACACCCAGTGATTAGACTACAGAGGAATGCAGAACATGCAAATGCTATACATTTCGATATGGTCATAAGAGCTTTTACCGCAAATGATTATTCTTCAGTGATATCAATTTCTGCAACGAATTACTGTTAAACATTTACATACGATTAACATAATTTTATGCATTCAGTGTATTATACAAACTGCATGTCTCAGATACAAATTGCATGTCTCAGTAAAGATTGGTGATTAATCTGCATGGGCACTTTTGGATATTATGCATCGGCACTGTTTGAACAACATGGGTCCGCGGCCTCTTATTCTACAAAGTAGATGTTATTCAAACTGTTCATTCGCCAAGTAAAACGTACAAGGTCGATCATGCTAAATAAATGAATAACATGATTGCATCCTTAATATGAATCAAACAGCTGATATGCTTCATTATTTTTTAACACCCTGGGCAAAGACATAAAATACTGTATTATTGTATTATATGTCTCTTCCCTGGGTGTGTCCCATTTTTTTTCTCTAGCTATGAATCTTTTAGAAAGTAATAAAGTACAAAAACTTTAAGTTTGCTTTTAGAACCTGCGAGCATTTTTCTAAACTGTATTTAAATTTGGTTTTTTAATGTCTCTTTACTATATATTTCACCTGAGACTACTATAACACATTTATATATTCTGTGTTATAGTAGTCTCAGATTTCACTGATCATTATATAAGAGTGTGTATGCAGAAAGCAGTTTTTAGGGTAATAGTTGGTTAAAATTTATATATAGTTTTCTGGCATTTTTCTGGACACTTAACTATCTTAATTAAGAATTCAATAAGCCTTTTCGCGAGACAAAGGTAAATTAACAAATTATTTATGAGTGTATATTGTTTTGTATATTGTCATATTTGTTACACAGAACATCTACATGTGATTAACAGAAATTATTGGTGGGATAACAGATTCAATAGTTTATTAAAGTCTCACCACATACAGAATAGATAAATATTTATTTCCAATAGAAGACTTACAAATTAGAAATTAGAAATTAGAAATATCAACAAAAACAACACGAGTTACAGCGTAATTTTCGGTGATAATTAACCATGTAACAGAACCAACATCATATCTAGGATTATCACCAGAGATTATCACCGTGGGGAATATTATCTAATAAGTCCCTGACCCATGCCGTCTATACTAAAATGATAATACATAAAAAGTAATATATTATGATAGGAATTTTCCCCCACAACAATACTTCTACAAATACAACGAATTATAAGAAATAATTTTAATATCCATTCAAAATCGAAATTTTGTATGAATACATTAAAAGAAAACTTTTGTAATAATAAGGAAATATGGTATGAATGTAAATGAGAAAACAAATATACTAAAGCAGTAACTCCATTGTTCAGTATAATTGTTCATTTCCTTTTGATTTTGTTTGCTTTTACGTTAAAGATATTTTTATACATATATTGCTGATGAATGTATATAATACTAATAGTGTTTGTTATCTGCTGAAGAGAACCTTTGTAAGTTGGATTAATTTGTACCCGAATCTTTTGTGCAGTGAGCAATAAACTACATTTTAAACTAAACAAGCCAGTATCCTGTCATCCTGGCTTACTGTTCTATTGACACGAAATAGAGATAAGGCCCCAACCATAGGCTAAAATACTGAATATACTAAGCATTCTGGTACTCGCAAGTAATTTTATCGAAAGCTTTTCTGATGACACAGCCATCATTACTTTGACCATAAAGTTCTGTTAAATCACAATCTGATTAAAATTCAGATCTATTGTAATTCGCTAATTCGTCGAAGCTCTTATAAGCAAATCGAAATCAGTCATCTATAGTTAGATTGTATAAATCAATTTACTTTTGTATCTCTGATTAAAATGTATATTAGACTGCATGAAATACTTTTGATACGATGCAGATATGTATTTATGTGGTGCAAAGTAGATGCATTGCACGAACGCAGAGTTAAATTATACTGCCCGATGTTGGAATACTGCTGTGCATGCACGTTCGCAGTAACTTCGAAATCATTAAATGATTTAACGTGACCAGCGAGTCCATGGATTACTTAGCCGTAAAATAATAATTTCATGGGAGATCATATAAAATATCCAAACAAATAATCATTATTTTTGTATCAATATTGAGATATTTTGTGTTGGCAAATATCAAAGATATAAGAGTTTTATCAAAAATCGAAAAGGTACGCACACACTTCCATATTCAGCAAATGTCAATTAGTATGGATACATATGGAAAGCTTTCAGTATAATAAAATAAAAAAGACATGGCTTTCCAGAGTAACTTTTTTTTTCTTTTTTATTCGGATAATTTGAAACACATTTCGAAAAATCCATACACGAAGAATCTCCCATATTACAGAACATGCAACAATTTATCATTTTAATCCTGAATTATTTATCTTTAGAATAAAATTTCAATTAATTTTTAATGCAACAACAATTATGAGACTCTTTTTGAATAATTTGTGTGGCCCTAAAAAGGGCCTTTATGCTGAAATTTCAGCTATTTCTTTGGTCAAGGAGTTGTCTAGTTGTGTTGTGACCTCGTAATTAGCTTTTTCCTGCCATTCTGCAATACAAATGCTACTAGATTCATGCCGTTTCACCGACACTGTCATCGCTGCTCTCGTCTTCAACGATTACCACTTGGTATCCATGCAGCTTCCCTTGTATCTCTGCGATTTCCTGTGCTTTTCTCAGAGCGTACTCATAATACATATTCCGGACACCATCAACAACGGCTATCTTAAGTCGGAGTGGATAACGGAAACTTCTTCTGTCTTCTGCTTTAGCTTTGTCGTAACGTACTTGAAGGTCGTCAAGTCTCTGATTAAGGAGAACAATATGTTTACAGGAACGCTTGAACTTTTTCTCAGCCATCTCCAACTCTTCACCTATATACTCAAAGCTTCTCTTAAACATCTTTACTGTTTTCAAGTATGAAGCGGAATGGTTAAATTCTACACAAAATCGGCAAATTTATACGCTCTAATTTGAATATGCAAATGAGATAAATTAAAGGATAACGGTGATATATTTGTCATGTTAATCATGTCTCGTTATCGGAGTGTTCTTGAAAACTGCCATGACGCCCCCTGCCATGTTGTAATTAATTATCGTAGAGGTATGAACAACACAGGTTATTATAGACTATAGAGAATTAAGAGAATGCAATGTATGTTTAAATATCAGATTTCGACAGAGTAAAAATTGTTTTGTTTTTTTCAATAAGTTTAATCAAAATATCAAGCCATGAGTCTACTAGTCTATAAAACTTTAATAAGATTGTAATTGTAAATGCTGAAAGCTTGAGAAAGATAACTCTTACCTAACCAATTTGCCTTTGGGTTACACCAGTGACTTAAAAAATGAGACTCTTCTTTTTGTTGAAAATTTTTATTATAAAACAAACATACACCTCTCAAATAATTAAAAAAATATTTGTATGTATCAAAATGCAATAAATAATGATAAATCCTAATAACAAATGATATGAATAATAGTCCTATTTCAGGTCTGAAAGGTATTTTAGTAAAAAATAACAGTAAATTCTGGCTATATCCACGGGTTTAAGAAAAGATTAAGGATGTTTTTATAACATTTCATACTGTAAACTGTATATAGTGTATCACAAAACATTCATATCTAGCATATACAAGTGTTATTTTGATATATTTTCATGTCTGTGACTTAAAACGACCCAAATAACATAGTTTTGCATGTTTTTTTTTTATAATGACCCAATTTATGCGAAACAAGTTAGGCAAACTTGTAGTAAAGTTTTCACACTTATTGTTTAGCCTAATTCGAAATCTAAAACAACAATGTTGTTGTATTGCTCTTGCATTGACTAAACCATTACCTTTGCAACAATTTCTCGAATACCCTACAAATGAGATTTCTTTAATTTTTCGGCATCTGTATTCTACACTATGCTGGACAGTTTATTTCAACTTTTCGCCTTACGCAAAACTTCTGTCGGATTCAACTTAATAAAGATGTCGACGTTTAAATATTGATAAGGTAGGCTTGATTTCACGGCAGTATTATCTACGTCTCCCAGGCTTTAATTAAAACATCATGCTTCTGGATATGATCATTCAATTAAATTAAAAATAATAAAGATTCAAAGTGAACAAGGCCTGTTGTCCAGTGGTTGTCGTTTGTTGATGTGGTTGATAAGTGTTTCTCGTTTTTTATATAGATTAGAACGTTGGTTTTCCAGTTTGAATTGTTTTACAATAGTCATTTTGGGGCCATTAATAGCTTGCTGTTCGGTGTGAGCCAAGGCTCCGTGTTGAAGGCGGTACTTTGACCTATAATTGTGTACTTTTTACACATTGTGACTTAGATGGAGAGTTGTCTCATTGGCACTCATACCACATCTTCTTATTTATATAAATCAGATTTTATGGTCAATTTTTAGTATTTGTATTCCAATTTTTTTGCAGTAGACATTCAAGCCAAAGACGAATTATCTTTGAATTCAAATATTTATTGTCTATGAAATGTTAGATTTTTAGGTTAATTCAAATGTTCTTTATTGCAAAATTTGGAGAAAATATGAAATTTGCAATATTTTATATAAAAAAAGACTATGATATTTTAATGCGTATTCCAATCATATGAATATAACCAGAAGTCCATTACTAGAGTAATGGATTTCTGATATTACTTTTATTTCCTACTATAAAAATCATGATTATCATAAAATGAACTACGTCGATTTATTATCGCTGTTTTAAAGGTGCATACAAGTTTTGCGAAAATAATTATTAAAGTAAGCAATAAAACTTAATTTTTAATCGTTTATCATTTCACGTGTTTTCTTTATTGAGCTCCTTGGATGCTTAAAACGGCCTATCGGGTGAATCTTGATGAATCACGAGTTGATCTTCATTATTTATATTCAAGTCCAAATAACTTTTATAGTACGATTCTTACCATGATAACAAATTAAACAAGTTACAATGGAAATTGACATGTCTTTTTTGAACAATATATGAATGATATCAAATAAACCCTAAACAGAGATTTAAATCAAGGCAACCTAAATGATATGAATTCAGTGGCGGATCCAGGGAGGTGTTCCAGGAGTTGGCACCCCCTTTTTGTTTGACAACTAATACTTTAGTATGGGGACATATGGTTGGAATCCCCCTTTTTATATGACTTGCGTGTGTTGGAACTCCTTCTAAAAATGGCTAGATCAGCGCCTGAAATTTCAGAAACGATTGATATAAATTAGCATAAACATTTTTACTGCTCGTATATAACTAGCGCGTGGTTTTATATCTCTTGTAATAGATAATACAAATATGTGCTAAATGACATAATGTATATTGTCACAAGTTTGCATAATTATATGGTATGTATAATATACTTTAACTAATTTAAATGTCTGGCTGAGATAATTACTCGGTCTTCATGTCCGAAAACATCAAGAGGCACATTGGATTCTATTTATTTTTCCTCTTTACAATATTGCAATTTTTAATGCATCAATTTGTTCATTTAGAAAAAAAAAGTTTCAAGCGAAATAAAAATCCAACTTTATGTTGCTTTAAAATCTCTATTTTGATATATACTAACTCCAAGACCAATATGTCTATCGACAGGAACGACAACAACCCGACTTCAAGCGTTTCACTTTTAATCAGGGGCGTTTCTAGGATATGTGAAACAGGGGGCGTAGAATCAAATCTTTTGCCGAGCGGAGCGAGGCGAAAATTTTTTGGACCTTTTTTTTGCTAAAAAAAACATAAAATATTTGTGAAATGCACTAATGTAACGGTTCCTGACTTGAAGCATGTATATTTTATAGTTATATATAGAGTGTCAGGGTTTGACATTTTTTATGCCGAATTCTCTCCATTAATTGTCTATGGTATATTAAAATGATTGTATGGATCTTAACAGCAGTAGACCAATAACGAGAAATTCCACTGAATTCTAGGGTATAAGGCGTTACTTAACATTTCAATAGTCCTAGGCCAGGATTTTATGAACGGGAGGCGAAATTAAGGTTGCCCTGGTAGAGGGTCCATGGGGAAGCTCAGAAGCTCCTGGATTTCAACAATTTAGCATCAAATTATGAAGTAGCCAGACTGATAAATATCTCTCTATTTTAGATTCAAACACTGAAGTATAAAGTTCTTTCGTTCTAAATATTGTAGGCTTTAATGTGGAATACATGATTGAATATGAAAAATTGACATCATTGTACTACAATACTAAATTAAAGCAATCATGTCACTGTCTAGTTCCGATAGGTGGTATATGGTACATAAATAAATATGGTGCTTGAACTTGATGGCAATATATAGGTCAATGTCACTTAGTTACTCACTAATGGATATTGAAACATTATGATACTACCAAAGGCTATCCAGATGGGAAGTACAATGCTATACCAAATATACATGTTACTAGTATAAATGTACCTTAACGCAAAACCTAAAATGAACACAGAAATACCGACGGACTCTCATTTTCAATCAATGGTTAGACTAGAGTGGATTCATTAGAACAATTTTCAGAGTATATGTTTAATTAATGAATATGATAAATTGCCATATTCAATACAGTATTAGCAGATTACGATAGATTTTTTTTTTTTTTTTTGAAAAGGGGGGGCGTACGCCCATTACGCCCTCACCTGGACCCGCCCCTGTTAATCGATATATAGAGGATTTGAACTTCTGAGGAGTGATAAGGCATTAGGATTACAAATTGGTGCGATTCCTCTCCAGGGATTATCACCTTGGCGTGAAACGTTCAAGCCTCGTTATGCCATTGTTTATGCACGTGTCGATATGTGCCACTCAGTAAATATTTCGCAATAAACTGACATATGACATGTACCTGGGACTAATGCATGATCTATTGGTCCCCAGCATGTACGAAGGGAGTTAATTGATTTTTAACTTTATGAAAAATGATATTCCCTGTACCATGAATAACGATAAAAAATAAAATGATATTTTGTTTTGTTGATTTTTCTCTATTTATATGTGGTATGCACTTCTAAAAATGGAAAACAAATGGTAACAGAAAATATATATATCACACGCACCCAGATAAAATGAAATGCCCATGTTAAAGACTTTAAGTTAGATTCTTTTATGCAGTCGCTTCACAACCCAAACTTTATACATCTCTGTTAAAACATTGGTGCAAAGCCTACTAGAACAAAGTATGAAAGTTTGTACAAATTATAATTTGTACAGGGTTTTTGTACAAGTTATAAGTTTTTTGACACATACCTTTTTGCACCAGAAGATAAAAGTTTATCTTCTCAAATTTATCAGCTTTATGTCTTAAATTCAAATTTATATACTTCAACCTAACATTTAGTGCTATTCTCTTTGTCCTATAATTGGAAATAAGAACACCTGATTTGTTTAAATTCTTTTTTTATTTTACTCCTTATACCAAATCATATCCATAAAAAGTCTTTTTGTGTTCTTATAATGTTTTTTTATCAATGCTGAAGTATTAGACTGTATTATGTAGTCATGGAAATATGACAGAAATATGCGATACAGAAGACTGTGTGCTTGTATCATCCATTTGTGTTAAGCTGTTCATAAAACACTGATAACTTGTACAAACATTCTGCACAAATTATAATTTGTACAACATTACAATTTGTACACAACATATACATTCTTGTACTAATGTATAAATGTATTAGTCCCAGATACATTGTAAAAATCAAGAATTTGTTAAAAATCCATGTAAAAACGGGGAAAATAACACTGACTGAACATAACGTGGTAGAGATTATTGCTGAAACCAAGGAGTTTGTTCTCATACAACCTTCTTGCTGAAACGTATCAATATACACCACACATATTTTAAAAAATACAAAAAAGACCTTTACTTAAAAAACAAACTTCTAAAATGTCTAATTAGATATAGGAAGATGTGGTATGAGTGCCAATGAGACAACTCTCCATCCAATAACAATTTATAAAAGAAAACCATTATAGGTCAAGGTACGGCCTTCAACACGGAGCATTGGCTCACACCGAACAGCAAGCTATAAAGGGCCCCAAAAATTACTAGTGTAAAACCATTTGAACGGGAAAACCAACGGTCTAATCTATATAAAACGAGAAACGAGAAACACGTATGAACTACATAAACAGACGACAACTACTGTACATACATCAGATTTAGGACAGGTGCAAACATTTGCAGCGGGATTAAACGTTTTAATGGTACCAAACCTTCTCCCTTTTCTGACACAATAGTATAACATCACAACATAGAAAGACACACTATAAAATATCAATTGGAAGGCTTAACTCAATCAAAAAACGTAAATTAACACACAATGAACGAATAAATTTGATCTGTGATACCTGAATGCAAATACATAGTTAATAAAAGTTATAAGGGATAAATAATTAAGGTCAAAAGTAAATAAACAGGTTTAAACAAAGTTAAAGTATGATACCACTGTGAAATGTTAAACAATATTTAGAAAATCATCACTTTTGAAAAAACCTGCGTCATATTATACACAGGTAAATGAAAATAATTTTGTTGTTAAGTATACTTCTTCTTCTGTGTGTTTAAAATCTTCTGTTTAGGAATACCAAGACATTTCTTTAATATCAATAAAACTAATTTAACACTTGGTGCATATGGGGTGAATATCAACAATAAAATTAGCATATTTCAACATGAGACATAACACTGGTATTATATTTCTCTTTTTAACTTTTATAATATGAAGTTCTTTTATAAGCATACTCACGGTAAGAGTATTAGATGTGAGACGCCTATATCTAATCGGCCGTTTGCATATATTTGGATTTGGAAAGAAATCTTAAAACCTGAGATCACCCTTGGTTTTTTGGTGGGGTTCGTGTTGCTCAGTCTTTAGTTTTCTATGTTGTGTTTTGTGTACAGTTGTACGTTAGTCTTTTGGTCTTTTTCTTTTTTTGCCATGGCGTTGTCGGTTTATTTTCGTCGAAGCGACTTAAAGCATAAAATGCTTATGAGTTTGAATGTCCCTTTGGTATCTTTCGTCTCTCTTTTAATTGCTTCTACTTCTCTGTCATCATGGCAACTTCACGGGCTGTTTTTGTATCTTTTGTATGGCAATATGAATCCTGTTCTATCTTGTCTTTTTCTGGTTTCAATTGCCAAAAACCTGAACTGTTTGTTAATAAATTATAACACTTCTATGTAAATGGCAATATTTTCATCCTCAGTTTAGCACGTGTCTGAAATGTTTTTATCATAATGTATAGAATCAGAGATGATATATTAAAATTGAGACATATAATACAATTCAGACATATAGTACAATTGAGACATATAATACAATTCAGACATAGTACAATTCAGACATATACTACAATTGTATTGTAGGGGTGTATCTGGTAGAATCCTTAAAATCATTAACAATAAAAAATTATTCCTTGAAAATATGTCACATTTGTGATTGAATTGATGTCTCTGATGATACCAAGTACTAAAACAATTAATCTTTTACATAAATTTTTTTATCATATTAAAATATCTCAAGTTATGTTGAGAAAACTGAAAACGAAATTTCCTTATTTTAAAAAAAAAGCTTATTGCTCTGTTGCATTACTAAGCTGGTCCTCGACTGACTACTACACTTTGTTCATAGACTATGAACAAAGTGTAGTAGTCAGTCGAGGAACGCTTAATTGCATTACAAGCTATATTATATTTTTCCGGATTTATACAATATGAATTATTATATTATCAAACACATTATTATTATATTATCAAATTATTATACGATGACATTATTATATTATCAAACACTAAACAGGGTCTGCAAACCCGACTTGATAACCTGCAAACTTATTGTATTGATTGGTGTCTAGATGTTAACTTGTCCAAAACAAAAGTTTTAATTTTTAACAAGCCTGGAAAATTTTTGAAGGAATCACTTTGTTTAGATAATGAGGCTATAGAATGTGTTAACAGATATAAATATTTAGGGATAGTCTTTACTTCCAGTGGTCTTTTTCAGCAGGGGAAAGAAGAGCTATTCAAAAAGTCCTTAAAGGCAAAATTTAAACTACAAAAATCCATGTCAGCTTGTAATCCAAGTATTGATACTGCAATCCATTTATATGATCACACAATAAAACCAATTTTATTATATTGTAGTGAAATCTGGGGTACCTTTAAGATTAACTCTGCTGCTTGCAAGAAAAAAAGTGATTATCTATTTGAATTAATTTACATAAATGATTATTTGGAAAAATCACATTTCAGGTATCTAAAATATATTCTTGGTGTAAATAAAAAAGCCTCAAATTTGGCAGTGTTATCAGAGGTTGCAAGATTTCCTCTTTATTTTTCTGTCATTATATCTATGGTAAAATATGTACACAGGCTTAACAAATTGGACGATGGGTTACTTTATGATGCTTATGTTTGTAATAAAATTTTAGATGCAGGAAACATTAATTGTTGGTATTCATCTATGAGATATGTCCTTCAATCACTTGATATACAAAATTTGAATACAAAGCTCAATAGATTAATTAAATTTGTAAAATGTAAACTTTGTAACAGTTTTAAAACATTTTGGGGGGTCAAAAGATCTGATACCTTATCACAAGGTAATAGTAAATTAGAAAATTATTTCAACCTCAAGACTGACTTCGTAAAGGAGGCTTATTTATCAATTAAAGATTTTAATATAAGAAGAGCTATATGTAAATTGAGAATAAGTGCACATGATCTTAAAATTGAGAAAGATAGGTATAGTAAAAAATACATAGAGAGAAGTCAGCGTCTATGTCATCACTGCCTATCACATGGATCAAATTCTATTGAAGATGAGACCCATTTCACAGTAAGTTGTCCTTTATATAACGAACAGAGAAAATTATTATGGGATAAAGTAAACAGTTTTTGTAATAATTTTAAAGAATTACCCAAGGATAAAAAATATTTCTGGCTGTTCACAAATGAGCATTTACCAACTCTTATGTGCCTAGGCAATTATATAATTAAGTGTTTAGAAATAAGATCCAGGTGGATACAAAATATATAAAATTATTATGCAATTATTGTTAATGTTATGTAAGACACATGATGTGTTAGGCTCTGATCCTGTCCAATATATGATAGTATTATATTAGGATATAGTTTTTCTTTTTTCCAATCATATTGTGCTTAATATTGTTGTAAATGATGCCCTTTATGGGTTCTTGATTAGATTAATAAAATTCTTATCTTATCTTCTTATACACCGTTCCTTACTCCGGTATTTAGTCTGTCCTTATCATCGCGCCATTTCCAACCATTTTTCTAACCACATTCACTACTTTTAAATGTTTAACAAGCTCAACCTGTTATCAGAAAAATAATAATTTTTACTTAACAGATGCTTTTTATTCGGTATCTTTTACTGAAATTTAACCACGAGGTAAGTTGAAAATATGTGTCACATTCAAAATTTGTCTCAATTTTTTCAAGTTGTGCAAAAGAAAAGTAAGACTGCAAGATGTCTGAGCAGGAAAAACACAAACATTTTCCATCTAAAGGCCCAACCTGTCACAATTTGAAATATAAACATTAGCACAATGAACTATTTCAGCTAAAATTAAGGGATCCATGCAGTTCAAATTTTTGTTGACTGAGCTATCGATACTGCCAGTATCCGTGCCATGGTCCTGTCAACGGATATATTTGTTCCGCCTAACAGAAGTTCCACTGGAAACTTTGTTATAAACAATGTCATGATATCTGTTCCTGTTGGAACAAATATTCTATACCATTTATTCCGTTAGGAACATTTACTGTAATATTTATTCCAGTGGAAATAATATTCCAGAATATTGTTTCCAATTGGAACTTATATTTTGAAGGAACTTCTATTCCGTGACAGGACCCAGCAATCTGGAGAGGTTTTCTGATTTGAACGTTCGCAGAATCCCTAATCAAGACCACAGCATACATTCGAAAAAAATTAAACATGATTCAACATCTTAAAACATAATCTCTTTTGGGAATCTGTCCAAACTGATTTTCTTATTTGACCCCACAGTAAATCCGTGACCGACATGTATTCATCAGGTTGGGGATTATCTCCAAAATAGGATGTTATTTTACTTTGCAAAACATTTTTTTGGTTTTAGTTGAAGGGAAAATATTGCAAATTGAACATGATTACATAACAGGTAATAACTTTTGGTTAGCAACTTTTCTGAATTCTGGATTGTTTATGAGGTTGATCCCTTGAAAGATACTGATTTACAGAGGGATCAATCTAGCAATTTATTCATTTTCTGGAATAGATGCTAACCAAAAATTGCTACTAGGGACCAAAACAAATGCATTTTTAGTAGTTTTTCTAATTCTAAAATTTAAATTTTTTGGCCTGAAAATTTATATCCCATCTGCGCTATAATAATGACCAATTAGTTGGTTGTCCCCAACCTGTGCATGTATTCATCTCTCAGAAATTCACACTAACAATAAGATCTGTAGAACTGAACAACATACGACCAGACCAACACCACTTCAAACTTATAAAGAGAAGGATATTTACAAGCACAGTCTTCACGCTGAGTGGCAGCCCAGGCTTGTAATATTGCTCTCGGGCCTGTAAAAATCATATCTACAAGCCAACAGAATCTAACTAAAAATTTTCAAAAATTGAGCTCCGGGCCTGTAGATTTAGCAGTTCATCGTGAAGACTGCAAGCATCTTCTTTATTTACAACTTCACTACCTTCACCAACACAATTGCTTTGTTCATGTTCCAGTTTCTGTTCACATGAATTCGCGTGTTCGCCAACTGTCATACTTTCTACAGTATTTCATGATATTTTGGACTTGTCTATATAAAAAAGAAGATGTGGTATGTTTGCTATCTGTTTTATTTGATATTATCATCATGACCAACAAAATGCGACATGTTTATAAATGTCCAGCTTTTGTAAAAAAAATCCATTCAATTTGCCATACTGCCAAGGTTATTCGTCTTGGACATGTATATCGAGGTCAATGAACCAGAACTTTGATTATAAAAGCAATCATTTAATTATTTAGTCAAAATAAGAAAAGCCTGAAATTTTACCTTTCAGTCAGAAAAAAACTATTGGAATATAAAGAAATAAAAAGCCTTCCAGATTCAAAAATATTAAGCTAGTGTCTATAAGAGAGGTTGTTGTTCTTCCATAATTGATTACACATTTGAAGTCATGTATAGCAGTCTGCACCGTTAGCTACTAGTCCGATGCACCAGACTAGTAAAATTTTATTCCGACTAGTAAGCATTTGCAAAACTTCTTTTAGACACATACAGATACAGTACATGAAATTTTGAAATATAAACATGGTAACCAAAAAGAAAGAAAAAAATAAACTGCTTTATGAGCTGAAGTGCAAGTTAAAGGTTGAGTCTCTAAATGTAGTAAAGTGTAAATAAGGAAAATATAAATTTTTATTTAATCAGGTGGAATATGAGTGCAAGTAAAAGTAGACGAAGTCAAAATGATGAAGTACAAGAAAGAAACATGGGACCACATGCTGGACGTTCCGGAGAAGAAAATATGCAGTCATCAGATAGTGATGAGGTATTGTCCATTGTTCAATCAAGATTTTGTTTGCACTTGTACAGATGTCCAGGTAGTGGGAGTTTTATTATCCCAAGCTTTTGTGAGTACAGAAATTGGCTAGTTGAAATTAGTGAAATCATTAATAGAAAATATGTACATCTGTACAAGATTTGAACTTGTGATGATGTAAAAAGTTAATTAAACAGGTATGCATTTGACTAGACAAAAATTTAAAAAAAATGCTGCATAAAGATAATTTCTGACATTAAATGTAAGGTCAGTTAAAACCATGAAATTAAACCCCCCAGAGTCAATATCTTAATTTTGAATAAAAAGAATTTGCATCCACCTGTGTAAGTTCTTTAGAAGTGTGTGATAGATCTGGTTTAACCTTAGGGGAAGGTATAGTTCACACTGCAAATCATCAGACATGTCAATAAACTATTTTGAATTATATTTTATTATTGAGTAATCCTTCAAAGTCTAAACAAAAAGAAGTGAATAAATTGCACCTCAACACAAAAGTATCGAAAATAATTACAACACATTTTAAATTATATAAAAACAGGATTCCTGAGACAGACACGTGATCACATGTGCAGGTTAAAATAGCTTCTTTTATTCTCCATTTTACAGATCAGTGTTATTGAGGAGAATCAAATAAATAGAAACAAAAAGGTGAAGAAAACAGCAAGAAAAGTTAAAAGTAACGAAGATGAGATACTAGAGAGAACATTGAGAGGTAAGCAGTGTAAACCACTTCAGAATTCTCTGGCAATTATTAAGCTTGCCTAATTACAAATGGCGTGTTCAACGTTTTTAATTTGATTTGAGATTTTTAGATAAACTAAGGCCAAAATAAATAAATTGTGTGTTTTCTGGTTTCCCGACCCTACCTCTGTCTCCAACACAGACCCTTAACATTTTATTGACGAAATAAAAAAAATAATAAAAAGTATTACCAGTCAAATATGCGAAATTTGATCTAGGGCTTTCCAAAGTAGATGGTAGATGGCGGAAATCCGCAGTTTACAGTGGCTACAAGTGCCGGCTACTTCTCTGACAAAAAAATAAATTATTCAAAAAGAAATAAAATCTTTTTAAAATATGTACAGACAAGCGTAGAGAGTTGTATTGTATTGGTCACTATAAACAAGGATGTAATACCTGTGTTTACCTTTAGCTAAATATAGTTCACGTGAACTCTGGTCACTGATTGGTCGTCTATTATAAGTGTAAATTATCATCTCTAATCAGAAAGCATCATATTTTTGCAAGGATATTAAAGAGAAGTTCCGATGGTCAACAACAATAAAGCGTTTAAATACCCTGTTCTGTTTTGGCTTCAAGAAAGCGAGGAGAGTCAGAGAAGATGACAGTAGTATGTTAAGTTAATCTGCTTCCAGTTTTATCTTTGTCATCCACATGATCCTGGTATAAAGTCTTTTGTTCCTAGGTTCTGTCCCATGATCATCCCATTCTCAGGGCCATAACCAAGCTTTCAATAAAAATTAAGTAGTAGGCTGAAAATATATTTGTTATATTATCAAAATCTTATTTAAAAACAAATGAATTATCAGCACAAGGGAAAGAAAATACTGAAGAATTGAAGGTTACACAATCCTGCACATAAAAAAGATGAATTTTTCTTTGATATTTTTTTTTTTTTTAATTTCATACATAAAAAAAGGTAATTTAAAGATGGAATTAGGTTCCAGGAGATTACAAGAATTCAGGATTTTGAGCGGCCCACAGACCCTCTGCCGTAAAGGCGCCAAGCTGCAGCGGTGGCCTGCAAACCGACCGCATGTCACAACCATCTACTTTTGGTTTCAGCCCACTACTTCAAATTGTAAGGATTATTATTGATCACATGGACACAAAATATAATGACATGGATTCTGCATAATTACGATTTGAATGATGAATCTTTTTGAAGAACGTCATAATGGACCTATAGACGAACAAAATATGAAGTTGACACATTTTGCTCAACTTCTTTGCACAGGTACAAGATGAGATTTTTTTAATATTAGCATATATAATATCAGAAAATGTGTTCAGTATATATACATATATTAACAAAATCTTGTCTTGGACCAAAAGTTAATCATTTCAGGTTGGACAGACTGTACATGTCGGTAACTTGACAAACAATTTGAGAGTAAAATGAGTTCAATTTACTGCTAAAATCAATCCAGCTTTTGTTGTAAAAAACGCTCTTAAGAATGTTGTACAGAATTGTGCTCAGGACGCAACATAAACGGCTGTTAATGCTTTTGAGCATTTTAGTTAATGATGGCAAGGTGGCAGACAATGTGTAACGAAAAAGAGAAAAAAAAACTTTCTACGGTAGCAAGACATGGTGTATGATTCATGTTCATTTATAAATGAATCTACCCCGGCACTATGTCAACTTTTATTCTTTTATATTTTCTCTGGCTGGTTTCATAATTTATACAAAATTTTTTTTAAAAATTGTCATATATATCTGCATATCATTTGACCAGCTGTATAAGACAAAGATTTCACATTCTCACTCTTCTCAAAACCTGGAATATTAATATTGTCGGAACCATCCACTCTTCAAGATCACATTAAAACACATCTGTACATGTATATTAAATAAAGAGGGTGCTAGGGCAGAGTATAACCCCTCGAAAAATCATAATCAACCGCTGCTTATAGAAGCATCGGTTCACAATGTTTCAAGGGGTACTTATCTGCTCCCATACGTATACCAAGTGTGTTATTTACATTGTTAGGTTCAACGAGGCCCAACGTAATAACATACCATGCCAGATTTTTCACTGCCATTTTTGGTTTAAGATAAATCATCGGCAAGAACATATTTCTATTACGACCACTGAAATGCATAAAATTTGGATTAGAGTTTTTCATATTTCTGTAACAGAACTAAAACAGAAAATTAAAAAGATGTAGATTTAAGTACTATTCTAAATATCAAAGAAGCAGGCACATCAAATGATGTGATTTGGAACCTTTTTCTGCTGTCATCAATAGAAAAAAATGTTTTCATAAAATAAAATGTTTTACTGTAAATTCAGAAATTATTGCGATGTTTTTATTATTGCGAAAAATGCGACAGGGCTATAATCGCAATAATTTAAACTCGCATTTTGAAATCTTTTATATGAATTAAACAGGATTTTTCTCAATATCGCAAAAATTAAAATCGCATTTTAGTCTAAAATGAAAAAATCGCAATAATAAATGCACGCAATAATTTCTGAATTTACAGTACCTACCTACCCTACCTAATTTTTTTGAGGTGAAATAGGAAACACACAATTTATTTATTTTGGCCTTAGCATGTGGTATTATTAAACTCTAAACATCAAACTGAAACAAACAGATAACTGTTTTCTGCTTTGTTTCAAAGATATATTTCTTGGTCGAATACATCATGTAGATATATCCTTAAAACCCTTGAATTTCTTGCATATCATATTTTATAATCCTTCGTATATGAAATATATGGAAATACAAATTGAAGATGTTTTTGTTTTTGATTCTTTCAGAGTCTGGAATAGATTTTACAGATATGACCAGGGAAGAAAAAGTTAATATTGCTGTAGGTATTGGTCTATTCTGAATGGTATTGTGAACTGTTATTTTTGATTATTTTCTCTTCTTTTTTTTAGCTCACCTGGTCTGTTTGTGCCATGTAAATATTGTGAGATCATTTTTTATGCATCAAAAAATGTTCTTTGAAACCACTTGGCAATTTACACTTAACCTTGCCACAATTATCCATCAGGTTCTAGTTTAAAATTTATATCGACCTATCTGCTAATATGACAGGTGTTAATATAAGTCCGTACATAGGGGTCCACTGGATAAATCATTAAATATTGTGATGTTATAAAACCTGACTGAATGGAATGATTTTAAGAAATACTTAGATGCCAATTACAGATATAGATATATGTTTTGTTAGAAACCTACTGAAGGTTTCAACTTGTTTATTAGTCCCCTACTGACGAAGTCGAGGGGACTTTAGGTTTGCTCTCTGTCCGTCCGCCATTCCGGCAAATCAGTTTTCCACTTTTTTTCTTCGTGCTTGAAGATATTGATTTGATGATTGGTATATAGTTTTATCATGACAAGTTACAGATTAATTTAGAATTTTGTTCCCGTCTAATGATTTTGTGCAGAGTTATGGTCCTTGGACTTAGAAAATTCACCCAAACAATCAGTTTTCCTCACTTTTTTTCATCATGCTTGAAGACATTGATTTGATAATTGGTATATAGTTTTATCATGACAAGTTACAGATCAAGTTTTAATTTTGTTCCAGTCTGATGATCTTGTGCAGAGTTATGGTCCTTGGACTTAGAAAATTCACTTAATCAATTTTCCACATTTTTTTAGTTCAAGTTAGCATTTTTTCCCAGTACAATGAATTTTCAACTGGTAGGGGACTATGTATTGCCAGGCAATACTCCCAGAATGCTGTTTGTTGACACTTTTTATTTACTTTCTAGCAAGTTATAATGATGTCTAAAGAGGAGGCTGAGATCCACAGTCAGTCATTTGGTGATGAATCAAGGAACTATTCAGATTCTGAAGAAGAAAAACAAAATACTGATGCATTCATGCAAGCAGTTCATCCAAAACAAAGTAGAGCGGTTGCTCAAGAGTCAGTTATCCCAGAGAGCCAAAATGATTATATATACAATCAGGAAACACAAGAAAACCAGTCAGATATATATAATCAAGGAACACAAGAAAATCAATCAAATAACAACACAAAATCTTATGATCCTTACATGGACCAGTCAACAGTTGATATTCAACCAACTTTAGATGCAGCCACTGGAAGGTTTAATATTTCAGAGCATGCATCACCAGTGAACAGTCAGTTAGATCCAGTCTCTGAGGTGGTTTTGCACTTAAGCCAACAAACTTCATCAGCATTTGAGGAAGCCGTACATCCACCATCTCCTATCGATGTAGATATGATGGAGGAAAATCCAGTACCAAAAGAGATTGAGAAACAGAAAAATACCTTAAGTGTTAAACCGATACAGCAGGTATGATAATATTTTTTCATATTCTGTTAAATGTAATGTCAACCCATGCTTGCCCAAACTCAATACTTCTGTTAAAAAATTAATTTTTTTCTGAATTGTTAATTTTTTGTTGGTGTGAGACAAGCTTTGATAGGCTTAGTTAATAAATCAATTCTTCTTTGATAGAAATCTTTGCTTTTTGTACACTACCTGTATTTATTTTATTATGTCTGGCATTAAATGCAGTATATGATTAATAGTAAAAATCCAAAACATGAAATTATGAGGCCAAACACATACTTTGTAAAACTTATTCCTTTCATTGTATTAATCAAAACAACTTTATCATTGCCTTTCAGAAACAGCTTAAAAAGCAACATATGCCCAGAAAGATTGACAAAAACCAGCCTAGAATAGATAATTTCTCCCATGTTGTTATTACTGATGAGAAGCAGGATATAATTGATAATCAGGTTTGTTTTATAAAAGGTTTTGTTAATTCAATTCAGGGAAAAGACAAACATTGTTCATCTAGTTGCTCAATCTGCCACAACATTAATGATTAACATTAAACTTGGTATTTTCAGATAAATTTTTGGGGCCCAGATAATCTTTTTTCTTGATTATATTTGATACTTTAAATTGACTTCATTTACAATAAGAAACATAATACGTAATCAATTAAAAACTTTTGGATCTTTTTAAGATAGAAAAATAATACCAAAAAAAGGTGATTTTACAGTGATACTTAATGATCTAGCCTCTAGGTATTGTCAAAACTTTGTATATGTTAAATTGTTTACTTGAAATTGTTTTTGATTGTATGCATTCACACACAAAAAAACAAACAGTTAAAGAGCTCTCATATATATCAAACCTGAATGAAGTACTGTTCAATTTGAAAATAAGACAAACGAACAAATCTGGTTTTCTCCAAGTTTGAATCAGATTGATTTCGGGCATGCATGGTAGAACTTTTGCAATTTCCAGTGTTATGACTTTTTTTCACTTAAATTTTGTCAATTTTGGTCTCAGAATTGACTTTATATAAGTCACCAGAAATAGAATTCAGTGTCTTATCTAACAACACAAAAAGATATTTCTTTAATTATTTTTTTTTTGCCGGCAAAAAATGTTTAAGGGTCAGGGTTGGTTGAGAATGGGGAGACATGATATATTTTTTACTTAACCAAGGACAATTGAGATTATATGAAATGATTGTGATGATGATGGTGTGGAGACTAAACTGTAGAAATTTAACACTTCCATTATTAGGAAATCCAAGCTGTGATCAGTGAAGATGACTCCTCACAAGAAAGAAAGAAAACCAGAGTTTTTAAAAAGACTCCATCAGCCATTAGAGATGATATAAGTGACACTGAATCTCTATCTCTGAAGGAAGTAGTTGATGCCAAGAAGAAGTTTACACTAGCACACCCGAAGGAAGAAGTAGATGCCAGAAGGAATTTTACTCGAGCACAGCTGAAGGAGCTGATAAGTGAAGATGAGGATTCTCCAGTCAAAAGAGTTGTCACACAAGTTGAAGATTCACCAGTTAAACGAGTTGTCAAATCTGCAAAGAAAGCATTTGAATGGAATGATTCTGATGAAGAAACACAAGATCTTTTTACCATAAAGGTATTCAGTAGAAAGCTTTTAGCTCATCTTGTTAATAGGATAAGAGTATTTGTATCACTTGATGTCTATGTTTTAAAGTGTCTGTCATTGTTGAATACTTTTTATAATTTCTCCTTTAAAACCATTAAACAAAACGGATCAAAAATTGACCTGTTATGTGATATAGTCTTCATTTAAAATATGAGTTGTCTATTCAGCAGGAGGATGTTGGAAGTGGAGAGGACAAACAAAACATATCACCTAGAGCAAATGCAAGCAATACTGTTAATGATGATCTTGTAGCTGATTTAATAGTCAAGGTATGTGAATACTTTCATAAAGTGACGCTTAGTAGGGGATCTTATTGTATTTAGAAATTATTACAATTTATCAAATCCACTTTTGAATGATGATAAGTAGATTTGTTACCAGGCATGGGGCGAATTACATTGCAATGTAATGCATTATATTACAATTACTTTAACAAAACCATGCATTAAATTACAATTACATTCATTTATCAAAGTAATGCATTACATTACAATTACTTTTGCAAAGTAATGCATTGAATTACACATTACATTTGTAAATTTTATTATTAGGTGAATAGAAAAATCAAACATTTTGAAAAACAACACAAAGTCACAAAAGATTCTAGCATATGCAGTAACTGTTCCATGCATTGAATTTAAGGATACATGTAAACAGACTATTTAATTCGGCTATTACATTTTTAATTATTTAAACTTAATGTTGACTTTACTTTTATAAATATATTTTTTGTTTTTTTTTAATTTCAATCAAAATATTTAATTACTTAGAATTTCTTTCCTAATTATATAATAAACATAGAGCTTAATTAATGAACAATTGTCCAAATAATGAAAATATTGATTGTAAAACAAACTTATTAGTGTTTTATAACAAACTTCAATGATCTTTTATTTAATCAAGACAAGGTATTCTTTGATCTTAATGACAACAATATAGTAATGCTTTTCAAATATCAATCTTTTTATGCAGGAAAATGTATGAAATAAAATGAAATAAAGAATATATTCAAATAATTAATATATTCTTAGTTAATCAAGAAATCTTAAATTCTGCTTTAGTTAAATCTCCAACAGTATTTTAAAGATGTAGTATGTGAAAAAAGTAATGCCATGTAATGCATGAAATTACACAACTTTTTGCTAAAGTAATGCATTATATTACAATTACATGTAATGCAAAAATTGCTGCATTACACATTACATGCAATTACTTGGAAAAATGTAATGCATTACCATGCATTACAATTACAAATTTGCATTACCCCATGCCTGTTTGTTACTTTATATTATGATATAGTACCCAATGTTGGCAAAATGAGCTAGATATTTAATGCTATACAGAGGGAGACTCTTATCTGTCATGGTTTTGTAGTAAATGACGATTTTGCAAAGCTAACAAACCGGATTGTTATGCCATCCATTTGAACTATTCCCACCATTCGTACATTATTTCCTGCTAATTTGTCTAAAAGAAATTCAAAGTTGTCAACTATTTTTAAATGAAACATGTTCCATGGAAATATCATTTGTATGGGAAATTGCATTGTTCACACTCTTTCCCGTTCATTTCTTGACAATTTTTTATGAAATAGATAAAGGTTTATCTCAGGGCTATTCCGTAAAAAACATACATGGGACCCAGGGAAGGCACTTTGAAATCTCTACCAGGGAAAAAATTTGACAGTCGCCCATGGCGACCAGAATGGGCGACCAGAAATTGACCTGGGCAATCTTTTTATTCATTTGTGGTAGCCCAGGTGGCGAATTGAAAACAAAGTACTCGACAGACGGAAATCCGCTGTTAACCGTGGCTCCACGTGCCGGCTACTTCACTGACAAAAATGTAAATTCAAAAAGAAAGAAAAAATCTTTTTAAAATGTATACAGGCAAGTGTCGATAGTCGTATTGTCGCAAAGTCACGGTCGTGATAAACAAGGATGTAAAATCAGTGTTTACCTTTGACTAAATATAGTTCACGTTAATTCAGGTCACTGATTGGTCGTCTATTTAAAGTACGGAAAGTATTGTATGTTTGCAAGGATAACAAGAGAGACGTTCCAATGGTCATTTACAATATGAAGCGATCAAATACCCTGTTCGGTTTTGGCTTCAAGAAAGCGAAGAAATTCAGAGAAGATGACAATAGCATGTTATGAAATAATATCAGTCAAATAAAAGAACGTATAATATATAATGTTGTTAAGAATCTGGAAAACAGTACCTTTTGTAGTTCCCTTTTCAAAGCCCACGTGGTGTCCAGAGAATGAAGGTCAAAAACGAAAGTAGAATATTGTCGACCACAAATAAATAACATTAGTTCAAAATGATTTTAGTTTCCTACTTACTGAACAGTTTACAAAAAAGAGAAAATCAGAGGAGATATCAATTTTATGACAATGCTTTTGAAATACGTGTACAAGTCTTTTGAGAAAAAAGGTGGGTCATTTGTTTACAAATGTACGTAGTTACGCAAAATAAATCAATCAAGATATTTAATAAATTAGATTATTAAAGAAATAGATTTAAATATTTCATCGATCATCTACATGTATTTAAGGACAGGGAATTCTTTAGTTGTCTTAAAAAGATATTAAAAAAAAAACTGGTACACATGGGTATGAAGATTCCCATTTTGTAAATGATTTTTTTTTTATTAAATTTGATTGAAGTCAACAACAAAAATAAGACAAAATTTACATTTTCCCAAGCATCTAAATCACCTCCAGGTAAGCTCAGAATGCAGGGTTTTGAGTCTAAAATTTCAAAATTATCATGGGGGGGCATGCCCCCAAACCCCCCTAGCCAGTTGAGCCCGCTTCGCGGGCTTTACCAGTGATACAGTGAAATAAAGTGGGCTACTAACTTTTTGTCTGGGCTAACTGATTTTCAAATCTAGTAGCCCAGCTGGCTACTGGCCTTACAAAGTTAAGTTTCACCCATTTCTACTATGGGTGGGTGTCAAGTAAAGTGGAAATATATAATCTAAATTCCAAATATGCCTATATAGGTGGCCCATCTTCGCTAGCCAAGGATTACGATCCAGTCCCCTCTTCTCCATCCTTGGTTGATTAAGATCGAATTAAGGATCCATGAGATAAAGGTTTTCATTGGTCGCAGTTGTAACTGGCTGCATCCAATCAAAAAGTGCCTTTGAGATGATCACTTGTAAATGTAGAAAACGTAAATAAACAATTGCCATGTGCTGATTGTGCAACAAATCTTTACTCCCAAAATATAGGATGATACTTTGTGACAATTTTAGAGCAACTAATTGAGGTTCCTGTGTATGTTTTTTACGCAAATCTTGGAATGTCAACATACATTTTCGGATCCTGATTCACGAAAATTTGTAAACACTAGACACAACCATTTTTACTCTACCATAGAAGAGAGTTCAAGTGCTGCCGTTGGTCAAGAATGATGTAGTCGGAATCGGCGGGACTTTTGTCTGCCGGTAGAGGGCACAGCATTGTAATCACAAATGTTGGCTTAATCTGCCAAGGGTGGAGAGGAGGTGACTGGATCGTACCCCTTGGCTAGCGAAAATGGTGGTTACCCCATTATTAAAGTGCTTTCCCTGGGTACCATGTATGTTTTTATGGTACAGCCCTCAGCTATTTCTCAGATGAGAGCCATAATCAATGCTGATCAACTTTTTTATAGGATTTATGCTCCTTCTTAATATAAATTATATATGGATAATTGCAATAGTTGTCGCACCTATATTTCTTGTTAGATAGTTTGAAGGACCAAAATTTTTTTTTTTGAGTTACTTCCCTTTAACATAAAAATATTTGTCATAGCTGAAGACATTAGAAACTGTTCTTTTCATTAGCTTTAATTTTATGAGTTTTATTGCTATCATCTGAATTATATTAATTTATAGTCAGTAACATGGTATCAGTTCCATATATAATAAATGCTTGTTCTTTATAGGATGAACCTGTTACAGAAGAGTTTTATAAGTTTCCTTCTCTGAAAAGACATTACAGGTATAATTTAGTTAATCATAAATAGTGCAAATTACAATAGTTCTTATCTATTAAAATTAACAACCAGTTGAATCGGTTAAACATAATCATTGTGTGGCATACAAAAATTGCATGTAAGATCTTTGAATGGACATGGAGAAGCCATTTTCAGTGTAGTAATTTTGTGAAATTTTATGAGTTGATGAATAAAAATAAATTCCTTTATGGAGAATTTTAGGTGAATAACCAGGATTGGGAAAATTATATGTTATCTATGTTCATGACGGGGCTCCCAAAATGGTTGGTCGGTCACATTTGCGGGACAAATGTAAATTTATCAGACATTGTCCGTCTGGGCCAAGCATGAGTTGAATATCCTACGTGGGTTTGCCATTTCAACATTTGTGTAATTCAGAAAAATCAAACCATTTTGACTTGACCTTGTGCCGTAAACAGCCACACTTTTGCGGTCATATTAGTGACAGTACTCTTATAAACAAGCCCTTCTATAATCCTGTCTCATTACAATCAAGGTTAAGGAGTGTCGTAACAGGTGAGATTTACCTGTGATCACCTGTGTCAGGTAAACTATTTGTACCGGACATCAATAGATCTTTTTGGAAGTTTTTTTTTTTTTATTAGAATTAAAAACATTCCTGGTTTAAATCTAACCAATTTTAGCAAAACTGATTTAGACTATCAGAAAATCGTATTTAAAACAAAAAGATCATTTATTTACTAAGGTGTTTAAAAAGTATAACAGACGGAACCACGTCGATTGAAATATTACAAGTGTGCACAAGTATGATATTTATTATTTAATAATGCGTCTGAATTCATCCAAAACGATAAAAATGTCATTTATACCATTATTTTACGTTCATCTCAAGTATTTTCCCAAAGAAATAACGTGGAAAGAACTGTTTAAACTCGATAATGCTTGATAAAAATACACGGATTTTGCAAAACTGTCTCCGTTCCCATTCTATCGTTGTCAAGTAAATATCAGGTATTGGAAAATGTGTTTATCAAATAACTAAGCTGGTCTTTGACTGACTTATACACTTTGTTAAGTCTGCGGATATATGCCAATTAGAACCATACAATATCAATTTGATTATGTCAAACATGGAATTTATGTATAAACTGAAAAAGTATGAATTCTATGAAGTTTATAGTCCTATGGCGATCATCTACATTGGTTCAATTGATTACTTGCATAAATACCAATGCAGTGACTTAAGAAACTTTATCCACTAATGTATTATGTAAATATTTTCTGTGAAAAAAATTTTGTGACATTTTTTTACCTGCATATTTATACTATTTAATTTGATAAACATCTATATTTCAACTGTGTATTAATTCTTTTTCATAAAATGGTAAAAAAACAGAAATGTCAAGAAAAGAGTAAGTATGTTTCAGATTTTCTATGATGTATCACCTAAAACTATGATAGCTTTCAGAAGAATATCCAGTTTTAGATAGCATATCATATTCAGTAGGCATGGTAGTAGATATGAAAACATAATAATAATTATTTTCTTTGCATCAGTTTATTTGTACTGAGTAAGTAACTATTTTTATATGACCGCAAACAAATTTTGCGGTCGTATATTGGTATGACGTTGGCGGCGGCGTCGTCGTCCTAAGACACATTGGTTTTCGCACTCTTACTTTAGTTTAAGTGAATGGATCTCTATGAAATTTTACCATAAGGTTCAATACCACAAAAGTAAGGTTGGGATTGATTTTGGGGGTTATGGAACCAACAGTTAAGGAATTGGGGGCCAAAAAGGGGCCAAAAATAATCATTTTTGTAACTTCCAGACATAACTTGTGTGTTAGTGTATGGATCTCTCTGACATTGTACCACAAGGTTCCATATCACAAAGGGAATGCTGGGATTGATTTTGGGGGTAATTGCCTCAAATTTTAGGAATTAGGGGCCAAAAAAGGGGCAAGAACAAGCGTTTTTCTAGTTTCATGACAATAACTTGTGTGTAAGTGTATGGATCTTTCTGAAATTGTACTACAAGGTTCCATATCACAAAGGGAAAGCTGGAATTGAGTTAGGGGGTAATTGCCCAAAACGTTTAGGAATAAGGGGCCAAAAATAAGCATTTTTCTAGTTTCCAGACAATAACTTGTGTTCAAGTGTATGGATCTCTCTGAAATTGTACTTCAAGGTACCATACCACAAAGGGAAGGCTGGGATTGAGTTTGGGGGTGATGAATCATAAGGGGGTTCAAAAGATTTTCCATTTTAAATTGGTTATTTCTGATTTATATATAAAAGCAAATAATAATGATATGGTTTGAAAAGGTAAATTAAAAAATTTTAAGTTCTTAGACCACATTCATTCTGTGTCAGAAACCTATGCTGTGTCAAATATTTAATCACAATCCAAATTCAGTGCTGTATCAAGCTTGAATGTTGTGTCCATACTTGCCCCAACTGTTCAGGGTTCGACCTCTGTGGTCGTATCAAGCTGCGCCCAGCGGAGCATTTTATTAAGAAATACATATTGGATATTTTAAAGTTTCTGTAGGATGGATGGATGGCTGTTTAACATCCAGAGGCAAACTAGATACATATTCAGGACGAGAACATGATAATGTGATATGAATATGAATAGATATAAGAAGATGTGGTATGAGTGCCAATAAGACAACTCTCCATCCAAGTCAAAATTTATAAAAGTAAACCATTATAGGTCAAAGTATGGTCTTCAACACGGAGCCTTGGCTCACACTGAACAGCAAGCTATAAAGGGCCCCAAAAATTACTAGTGTAAAACCATTCAAAAGGGAAAAACAACAGTCTAATCTATATAAAACACTCATGAACCACATCAACAAACGACAACTACTGAACATCAGATTCCTGACTTAGGACAGGTGCAAACAAATGCAGAGGGTTTAAACGTTTTACAGCTCTTTTATAAAAGCATGCAAAGCAAACCTTTGATCAACTTACTTGCTATGTTTGCTTGGATGTTTGCAAACAATAGGTAGGCAGAGTTTCAGTCTGTTTTATATATACTGGGATTTGATTGGACAATAAAAATTGACATGCAAGAAGTTAATGTTTATTGTCCAATCAAATTCCATTATATAGTAAACAGACTGAAACAGACTACCTACCTTTTGTTTACAAATATCCAAACAAACATAGCAAGCAAGTTGATCAAAGGTTTGCTTTGCATGCTTTTATAGAAGAGCTGTAATGGTACCAAACCTTCACCCTTTTTCTGAAACAATAGTGTAACATCACAACATAGAAAGACACACTATAAAATATCAACTGAAATAGCTTAACTCAATCAAAGGACATATTAACACCAGTGAACATACACTGAACAAATAAATTTGACCTATGATACAATGTTAATATAAAAGTAAATAAACTAAGGGAAGAATAATAAAAGTACCATGTTATACCGCTATGAAATGTTAAACAATTTAAGAAAAACAATATGCTCGAACAAAAATATCAGCCATTTGCAATTACTTTAAACACAGGTAAATGAAAATAATTTTGTTGTTAGGTATACGTGTACAGTTCAAATAGAGAAAGGAAATATTTTTACAAAATAAATAATTTAGCCTGCTTTATACTAGACTGACAAATTGACCTGGATTTTTAACGTGCTAGTTCACAAGAATGTCAATATTTACATATATATGTTTATAAACTAGTAATCATTTGGAAAGCTGGCATGTTTGTCAAGCAACAGAAAAAGTAAGGTGATGCTTTTGGCTAGCTCTCAAATATGTACAACATTTTTTCATAATAGTAAATAAAGGTCTTTTTTTTACTGTTTTTTTTTTTTTCAGGAAGAGTCAACACCAACCTTATTTGCACCTTTAGACAGTAATCCTAAAGACTACACTAAAGCAATTCTGCAGTTATTTACACTTTACCATAACAGACTTGCTCGATTACAAAAAATATCAAAAAATTGCGTAAAATGGTCAAAAGAACCGGTCAGAGTTGGATTTCATCTAGACAATACTATTGACGCCAGAAAGCGAGGGTTGAATTATGACTTCCTCGATGATCAGATGCTTCAACATCTGTCATACCAATTGTTGTAGACATGAAGGAAAACAGCAACCCACAAAGGCCAGTTGCCAAAAATTTCTCTTGCAAAATTAGAAAGGAACAAAAAGTTCATAATGCTGATGAAGAGATTAATCAGTTCGTAGACACATTCACATCTAAACCTGGATTAAGAAGTGGTAGAACTAGAAATACAGATACTTTTACTAAAGAGAAATCAGCATTCGATTTTGAGCCATACCCAGTTGATGAAACTTTTAAAGTTAGTACTGAAAAGGGAAAGAAACGGAAGTTATATAACGAAAGTGATACTAAATATTGTCCTTTAATCGAAGATGAAAGTAGTAATGACTTTGATGATAGATTTGTTGGAAAAGGTAAAAGAAACTTTAAATTAAAAAAGCAAAACAATGAAGGAAATGGTGAAGTGCTAGAAAAGCCAGAAACTAAAAGTTCAAGGAAAAGGTCAAATGTCAGTGACAAGACAACAAATGCGAAGAAAGTTACTAGAGGATCACTAAAGAGGCATGCTAGTGACTTAAGCACAGGTAGTGTGGAAAGTTTCAAGTCAGATGACATGAACAATTTGTTAAATCCTGACAGAGCCTCAAGTAGGTCTCCCGAATTATCCCTTGGTGGCCTCAGTCAAAAATCAGATGTGCTGTTAGATGCAGAAGGCCAATTGTACTCAACACAATTATGTTCTATGAAAGAAAAGCGAGCCAGGGTACCTGTCAGTAAGTCCAGTTTTAATTTGGATATCATTGATGATGACAGTGTTCAGTATCTATCCCAGAATTCAAGAAATGGATCAAACCAGGAAAGGGAAACAATATCACCAAATACTTCTCATAATGTTGAAGGTGGTTCTACACAATCAAATTTCAGACCAATCTTACCAAAACAAAGTGAGGATCATACTAGTCAAGCAAGTCCAAAACAAATTGGTAAGACAACGAATGCAAAAATAATGATAATCCAATCATCGCAGAAAACTGTGAAGAATACAGAGCCCGTAGGGCAGCAGTCAACTTTAAAGTCAAGATTGTTTGGACATATGAGTGACATGTTTAAGTTGGGGTCAGGCGACAAAAGTTCTAGCAGTAAATCAAAGAATAGCCAAGATCCTCAAGGTTCACATATCAGGAAGAAATCTTTTGGTGATGATGATGACTTGTATACAGAAACACAAAGATTTCAACAGACCAATGACGTTAATGAGACTGATATACAACAGATCAATATGAAGACAGAAGGTAAGATCGATTGCATCATTCAAAAATCCAACTGTAGAATTGACTTCAGAATTTCTGTACTGTAATCTAGTAATGCAAGCATAGCAGTTGAAAGAAAAACACTACCCTATCATAATATTAGGAAAAACATATTTTTACTAATAACTGTTTTTAATTTCATAACTACATCATCACAGAATAACTGAAGTTGAAAAAAAGTAACATTGTAAACATTTCCACATTTGGGCTTTGGGAAAATTTTAAATAAAAGTACATTTTTGACAAAAAAATTATCAAAAAGATTTATCGACGTCACAGGACAACATTTTTACATTAAAGAATATTGGTTTATTTATTAGACAAACCAAAATCATAGATCAATATTATACATTTTTGATGATTTTTAGGCATCAAAACTTACAGCAAGAAACAAGGAAGAAAGAGACAATTAACTACTGAAGATACTGAACCAAATAAACAACCAAAAGTAAGAGAAATTTATCTGTTATTGTTCTATGGTGTAATATTGATAGTGCTATACTTTTGTCAGATAAACTGGTTTACAGTCGTTTTAAATATTAATGATTTGTTAAAATAAGCAATTAGGATGTTAATTTAGAAAGTGATATACTAGTTATTTATTTGTACTGTGTTTTTACCCTTTTTTGATGAATTACAGTAAAACAAGATTTGTAACCCCATTTTTAGCTCACCTGACCTGAAAGGTCAAGTGAGCTTTTCTCATCACTTTGCGTCCGTCGTCCGTCAAAAATCTTCTCCTCTGAAACTACTGGGTCAAATTTAACCAAACTTGGTCACAATCATCATTGGGGTATCTAGTTTAAAAAATGTGTCCGGTGATCCGGTCAACCAACCAAGATGGCCGCCATGGCTAAAAATAGAACATAGGGGTAAAATGTAGATTTTGGCTTATATCTCTGAAACCAAAGCATTTAGAGCAAATCTGACATGGGTAAAATTGTTTATCAGGTCAAGATCTATCTGCCCTGAAATTTTCAGATGAATCTGACAACCAGTTGTTGGGTTGCTGCCCCTGAATTGGTAATTTTAAGGAAATTTTGCCGTTTTTGGTTATTATCTTGAATATTATTATAGATAGAGATAAACTGTAAACAGCAATAATGTTCAGCAGAGTAAGATCTACAATTAAGTCAACATGACCAAAATGGTCAGTTGACCCCTTAAGGAGTTATTGCCCTTTATAATCAATTTTTAACCATTTTTCGTAAATTTTTGTAATCTTTTACAAAAATCTTCTCCTCTGAAACTACTAAGACAAATTTAACCAAACTTGTCCACAATCATCATTAGGGTATATAGTTTAAAAAATGTGTCCGATGACCCCGCCCACGAACTAAGATGGCCGACATGGCTAAAAAATAGTACATAGGGTAAAATGCAGTTTTTGGCTCATATCTCTGAAACCAAAGCATTTAGAGCAAATCTGACATTGGGTAAAATTGTTTATCAGGTCAAGATCTATCTGCCCTGAAATTTTCAGACCAATCAGGCAAGTCGTTGTTTGGTTGCTGCCCTGAATTGGTAATTTTAATGAAATTTTGTCGTTTTTGGTTATTATCTTGAATATTATTATAGATAGAGATAAACTGTAAACAGCAATAATGTTCAGCAAAGTAAGATCTACAATTAAGTCAACTTGACCAAAATGGTCAGTTGACCCCTTAAGGAGTTATTGCCCTTTATAGTCAATTTTTAACCATTTTTCGTAAATTTTTGTAATCTTTTACAAAAATCTTCTCCTCTGAAACTACTAAGACAAATTTAACCAAACTTTTACACAATCATCATTAGGGTATATAGTTTAAAAAATGTGTCTGATGACCCCACCCGTGAACCAAGATGGCCGACATGGCTAAAAATAGAACATAGGGGTAAAATGTAGATTTTGGCTTATATCTCTGAAACCAAAGCATTTAGAGTAAATCTGACATTGGGTAAAACTGATTATCAGGTCAAGACCTATCTGCCCTGAAATTTTCAGACCAATCAGGCAACACGTTGTTGGGTTGCTGCCCCTGAATTGGTAATTTTAAGAAAATTTTGCAGCTTTTGGTTTTTATCTTGAATATTATTATAGATAGAGATAAACTGCAAACAGCAATAATGTACAGCAAAGTAAGATCTACAAATAAGTCAACATGACCAAAATTGTCAATTGATACTTAAGGAGTTATTGCCCTTTATAGTCAATTTTTTACAATTTTTTCATAAATTTTGTAAATTTTTGTAAATTTTTACAAAACATTTTCCACTATAACTACTGGGCCAAGTTCATTATAGATAGAGATAATTGTAAGCAGCAAGAATGTTCAGTAAAGTAAGATCTACAAACACATCACCATCACCAAAACACAATTTTGTCATGAATCCATCTTTGTCCTTTGTTTAATATGCACATATACCAAGGTGAGCAACACAGGCTCTTTAGAGCCTCTAGTTTTTTCTTATTCAATGAAATCTTCTTTCAAAATTCTATTTTCTACATAATTAAGTTTATCCCCTCATTAAAGTTGCAACTTGTTGACGATTTTCAGCCTTAAGGTAGCATTTGAACTAAAAGAACCTGTAGTATATTCTGTCTTGCAAATGATTAATTTACAGAAAACTGATATAACATGTTTGACTAGTCAGGAATCAGTAGATTAATTTCATTGTAGATGATCACAGTACCATGTCCTCTGTGTAACAAACAGTTTCCTCAGGATCAGATAGAGAACCATGCAGCAGATTGTAATGGTCCTGTGGATGGTAATTAAACTTTCAGATGTTATTTAAGTGCATTGATTGAATCTCATTAATAAATTTGTTCAACACATATTTCCTCAAAAAACTGACAAATTCTATATAAAATCCTACCTTTGCATCTGATGATCCCTGTAGCAGGATTTTATAAATATATTTTGTTCTATAAACACTAGCAGGAATAAAACTTTGAACATTTTACAAGTCTTGAATATTTATTTGAAATATGTTTATTACTAAAGACAAGTTTAACATCATGTTTGTTTAATATTCAGATTAGGTTCTCCATTTTCTTTCTTAATATTTGATAGTTATTTCTGTAATGAACAGTTAGGCCAAAAATAAAATTTAAATTCTTTAATTTTGACTACCAACCCACCTAAAAAGCTGCCTACCGGAAAAATTTTATGACACAAATTGTTTCAATTTTTTTTTTTTAAAGATTTTCTGCTCTAACGTTGTTTTCTTGTCTAAAACATGTAACTTATGTTGTTGGCCTAAAAAAAAGATAAAATCCCTACCTACCTACCCAACCCAACAAGGCATGGGTAGGCAACATCAAACAAAGAATTATTTAAAGGTGGCCTTACCTAGGATCATATTTCCAACTCGTGTAAAATTTAAATTTTTAATGCTAGACATCTTGTGTTCATGCCTGAGATTTTGTTGATCTTTTATGTTTCTCAACATTATGCTTTCAGATGAGAACTCGAGAGAATCCACAGATAGTGTACAAATACAAGAGATACAAGCGGGAAGAGCAAGCAAGAAACTAGGTATATTTTACAGTCTTGCAAAGACTAGTCATATAAAAGAGAACAATTGCAACATTATTCAAAACGTTTTATATCAGATTTTTATCATCTCACAGTATCATACTGATCATATAATTTTAAACCAAGATTGGATTAACATTTGAAATGATGCTAAATTTTTATACCCCTGCTTTAAAAAAGTGGGGATATACTGTTTTACCTCTGTCCATCCGTCCCATGAATATATTTTGTCGCATCTTTCTCAGGAACTACACTACAAGGATTTCTGAAATTTGGTTTCAGGGTTGATATAAGTCAGCTATACCATGTGATGTGTTTTCAGATTCATCACTCAACAACTTCCTGTTTACCATCAAGTATTTGGGCGGGGGTATCATCAGTGAGCAGTAGCTTACAGTTTCACTTGTTACACCTCTGTCACTTGTTTGATGGAGCAATTTGTGTTACCCATGTCTGTCCTTCCATTCTTCAGTCATTCTGTATAGTTATCCTGACCTTTTTCATTGTGCTTGGTGATATTGATCTAATTTTAATGCCTTGTGTATATAGTGATGACTTCAGATCAGGTTATAAAGTATGCATTCATATCACACTGACACATTTAATTTTCTTCTAATCAAGCAAGTTTTTTTCCTCTGTTTCATTCCACAAAAGTGATGTGACAGTAGAACAATGTAAAACATGGTGTTCAGAAGTGTCAAATTTTCTGCAAGAATTGTTTTTAGGTGCTGAATACAAAAACAATGTTTTCTGTATGGGTTGTCTAAAAGATGTGATGAAAATTTCCCCAAGGTTTGATGCAATGTTCCCACAAGTTATAAAAGTACTATAAATGAACTATAAAGAATAGAGAAAA
This sequence comes from Mytilus californianus, assembly GCF_021869535.1. Classification (NCBI taxonomy): domain Eukaryota; kingdom Metazoa; phylum Mollusca; class Bivalvia; order Mytilida; family Mytilidae; genus Mytilus; species Mytilus californianus. The sequence continues at coordinate 47,178,329 of NW_026262679.1, read as the reverse complement.
ATGGTCCAAAAAAATAAAGAATAGAGAATAATGGGCAAAAAATATGAAGAATAGAGAAAAATGGCCTAAATAATTAGAGAATACAGAAATGAAGGATCCCCCATCCAGACCCTCATTTATATTTCTTTGTCTAATACGTCATTCAAGAAAGGCTTCATTTGCCAGTTGAATACTTCCAAACTAATTCAGTCTTGTTAATAATTTTGAAAATTAGTGTTAAATGTTGGACCTTGAAGCTGATATTTTGAGACAATTTGTTACAAGGTTTTTTCATTTCAGATCAAGATGCAGATTTCATAGTTGACGAAGGGGAAAGTGAAGAAGAAAGTCCAAGAAAGTAAGTTTCTATGTTCTGTTCTGATAAAAGATTAATGTGTTTTTGTACTGATTCAGCAAAGTCTATTATTTTAATAATATTGACTTATTCTATGTTGAAAGAAATACATTGTAGTGAAACTTTCCTATAGAACTTTCAGGTGAAACTTACATATTTTTATACACCTGTTGACGGGATGTATTATGGTATACCTCTGTCCGTTGTCGTCAACATGTCGGACAATAACTCAAAAAAGCTTTAACCAATTTTCATGAAACTTTGTTGAATTGTTTATATCTATTGACGTAAGCTCCCTTTCAATTTTTATAATTTTTACCCTTCATTCCTAAAAATATTTCAAAGTCTTCTTTGAAAATTGGAAATATCTTTCTTTGTGCATAATGGTAGTTGAATCAACTACAACCAATGCTTTATACAATGCAATATTCAATTTTACTTCCTACTGATAAATTAAAGCAATCTTTACCATTCAGTGCTTACAAGCTGTTTGATTACCGTTCTAGGGTAATGCCCCTTTACAAATGAAAAAATTGCTGAATTTTTCGTTTCCATTCTCTAACTTGAGTTTGTCTTAAAACTAAATGTAATTTCTAAAAATATCAATGTCATTATTCAAGTAATTTTTAAATTTGGAGTTATCTTCCTTTGTCCATGATTATAGTTGAATCAACTACAATCAATGCTTTATACAATGCAATGTTTAATTTTGCCTTCCACTGATAAAACACAGATCAAGTTGAATTTGGGTAGTGTCACTTTAACCATTATTGAGTTATGCCCCTTAATAAATCGAAAGATTGCAAAATTTTTAGTTTCCATTCTGTAACTTAAGTTTGCCCCAACCAAACATTATGAAACCTATATACACAATATTCATTACCACAAAACTAAGATAAAGTACAATTTTTTTGTTTCCGTTCTCTAACTTTAGTTTGCCACAACCAAATGTTATGAAACTTATACACAATGCTTATTACTACATAATACAGATTATGTACGAAATTTGGTGGCATCACTTTTACCATTCTTGAGTTATGTCCCTTTATTAACATAACAAATTTTTGTTTCCGTTCTCTTACTTAAGTTTGTCTCAACCAAATGTTATAAAACATATACACAACCGTTCTAGAGTTATGCGTGTTCACAAATAGAAAAATTGCTGAATTTTTAGTTTCTGTTCTCTACTTAATTAGATTTTACATTTCAGAGTTATGGGATTTTATACATAAAAAAAGGGATATTTTCGTTTTCAGACAATAACTCAAAAATGTTTTGAGCAGTTTTCATTAAACTTTGGTGACTGGTTTATATCTATTAGAATATTATAAAAATAAAGAGATGTGGTTTGATTGCCAATGAGACGAGTATCCACCAAAGTTCAAATGAAGTGGATGTAAGCAATTATAGGCAACCGTACGGCCTTCAACAATGAGAAAAACCCATATTGTATAGTTGGCTATAAAAAGCCCTGACATGAAAAATATGAAACAATTCAATTAAGAAAACTTGCATCCTAATTTATAACAAACAATTTACAAAAAGCAAATATGACAGACATGAACTAACGACAACCACTGAACTATAGGCTCCTGACTTGGGGCAGGCACATAAAGAATGTGGCTGGGTGAAACATGTTGGTGAGCGCTCAACCCTCCCCTAACCTGGGACAGTGGTGTAACATCACAACATAAGAACAAACTATAAAAATCAGTTGAAAAAGGCTTAACTAATCACATCACAAAGCAGAAAAACATCAAACAAAAACACAGACCGGACCTAGCAGGGTATTTTTATCCATCCCTCATCCCAAACAATAAAAAGGCAATAAGTACAGATCCCTTTAGTTTTTTTATAAATTTCTGATATGACATTGAGGAGTTATGGAACTTTATTCGTTGAAAAAGTGACGAGCATATCATGCCCTCATGGCACATCTCTTTATTAATTAATATCAACATATTTCATCACATCCTTTTAGTCTTTAAGTTATAGTTCCTTATTGTGGTCCAGTTTAAATGCATATGGGCATCATATGAAGAAGCAATCTTCAGTCTTGTTTTATTTTTTTATTTTTTTTTTTTTTATCAAATTTTGATATGACCTTATAAAAGAGTTTGGTAAGAATAGAAGAAAATATCCACTTTAGATGTTGGTTGTTTATGAAAGGAGACATATTTATATATTGATCTTATTAACTTTCTCTTGCTACAGCTTTGTGAATGTAATGAATTTTAACTCCAGTTTTAGATACATTTTAAAATATTCAAAATTGGGAAAACCTGATAATTAAATGCTATTTATAGGTCTTTTAGTATGGAATGCTATATTTGTGACAAGTCATTTAGAAATAAGAAAATGTTGGACCAACATGTGGAAAAATGTTTAGATGAAGCGCGACAGATGCAGCATGAGATTGATACAAGAGGACTGGATTCTACATTAGAACCTGGGGAGATCCCACCTCCAAAACGTGCAACCAGATCAGCTAGGACAATGGAGCCACATGAAGGGTACTCATCAGGTTCAATATATTCAAATCATAAATGGTGGTGGTTTATTTGCATTTGCAATTAATTGTCAGTCATAAGAGATTTTTCAGGAAAGCATACATGGTAACCCTGCAGAGAAGGCACTTGAGGTAATGACCTATAGAGGCAATTTTATAATTTCACTTACTTTTTGTCGAGCCTGCGACTTTTGTCGCAGAAAGCTCGACATAGGGATAGCGATCCGGCGGCGGCGGCGGCGTTAGCTAACTTCTTAAAAGCTTTATATTTTAGAAGATGGAAGACCTGGATGCTTCATACTTTGTATATGGATGCCTCATGTTACGAAGTTTCCGTCAGTCACATGTCCAATGTCCTTGACCTCATTTTCATGGTTCAGTGACTACTTGAAAAAAAAGTTCAGATTTTTTGTAATGTTAAATTCTCTCTTATTATAAGTAATAGGATAACTATATTTGGTATGTGCGTACCTTGCAAGGTCCTCATGCCCGTCAGACAGTTTTCACTTGACCTCGACCTCATTTCATGGATCAGTGAACAAGGTTAAGTTTTCGTGGTCAAGTCCATATCTCAGATACTATAAGCAATAGGTCTAGTATATTCGGTGTATAGAAGGACTGTAAGGTGTACATGTCCAACTGGCAGGTGTCATCTGACCTTGACCTCATTTTCATGGTTCAGTGGTTATAGTTAAGTTTTTGTGTTTTGGTCTGTTTTTCTTATACTGTATGCAATAGGTCTACTATATTTGGTGTATGGAATGATTGTAAGGTGTACATGTCTAGCTGGCAGGTGTCATCTGACCTTGACCTCATTTTCATGGTTCAGTGGTCAAAGTTAAGTTTTTGAGTTTTGGTCTTTTTTTCTAATACTGCATGCAATAGGTCAGCTATATTTGGTGTATGGAATGATTGTAAGGTGTACATGTCTAGCTGGCAGGTGTCATCTGACCTTGACCTCATTTTCATGGTTCAGTGGTCAAAGTTAAGTTTTTGAGTTTTGGTCTTTTTTTCTAATACTATATGCAATAGTTCAACTATATTTGGTGTATGGAAATATTTTATGATCTATATGTCAGTCACGCAGGTTTTATTTGACCTTGACCTCATTTTCAAGGTTCATTGCTCAGTGTTAAGTTTTTGTGTTTTCGTCTGTTTTTCTTAAACTATAAGCAATAGGTCAACTATATTTGTTGTATGGAAGAATTGTTAGCTGTACATGCCTGCCTAGCATGGTTCATCTGACCTTGACCTCATTTTCATGGTTCATTGGTCAATGTTTAGTTTACTTGGTTAATGTTAAGTTTATGTGACAGTTGTAATAAAGCTTTATATTTAGGACTATCAACATAATATCAATGATTAGTAAAGAAGGCGAGACATTTCAGCGTGTGCACTCTTGTTTAACTGAACTTATAAGTATTTGACACCCATCTATAGTTTTAATATTAAAATTACCTTCTATGTGTCCCATGTATGTTTTCATGGGAAATCTCTTATGCCTGACAATTATAGTACAAGTGAAAATATGTGAATGGTCAGCTAATAATTTTCACTTAATTCAAAATGTTGTTTTTGTCGCAGAAAGCTTGACATAGGGATAGTGATCCGGCGGTGGCGGCGGCGTTAGCTAACTTTTTAAAAGCATTATATTTTAGAAGGTGGAAGACCTGGATGCTTCATACTTTGTATATAGATGCCTCATACTTTGTATATAGATGCCTCATGTTACGAAGTTTCTGTCAGTCACATGTCCAATGTCCTTGACCTCATTTTCATGGTTCAGTGACTACTTGAAAAAAAAGTAAGATTTTTTGTAATGTTAAATTCTCTCTTATCATAAGTAATAGGATAACTATATTTGGTATGTGCGTACCTTGCAAGGTCTTCATGCCTGTCAGACAGTTTTCACTAAACCTCGACCTCATTTCATGGATCAGTGAACAAGGTTAAGTTTTGGTGGTCAAGTCCATATCTCAGATACTATAAGCAATAGGTCTAGTATATTCGGTGTATGGAAGGACTGTAAGGTGTACATGTCCAACTGGCAGGTGTCATCTGACCTTGACCTCATTTTCATGGTTCAGTGGTTATAGTTAAGTTTTTGTGTTTTGGTCTGTTTTTCTTATACTGTATGCAATAGGTCTACTATATTTGGTGTATGGAATGATTGTAAGGTGTACATGTCTAGCTGGCAGGTGTCATCTGACCTTGACCTCATTTTCATGGTTCAGTGGTCGAAGTTAAGTTTTTGAGTTTTGGTCTGTTTTTTCTAATACTATATGCAATAGGTCAACTATATTTGGTGTATGGAAATATTTTATGATCTATATGTCAGTCACGCAGGTTTTATATGACCTTGACCTCATTTTCACGGTTCATTGCTCAGTGTTAAGTTTTTGTGTTTTGGTCTGTTTTTCTTAAACTATAAGCAATAGGTCAACTATATTTGTTATATGGAAGAATTGTTAACTGTACATGTCTGCCTGGCATGGTTCATCTGACCTTGACCTCATTTTCATGGTTCATTGGTCAATGTTTAGTTTTCTTGGTTATTGTTAAGTTTATGTGACAGTTGTAATAAAGCTTTATATTTAGGACTATCAACATAATATCAATGATTAGTAAAGAAGGTGAGACATTTCAGGGTGTGCACTCTTGTTTTTTTTAAAGAACCATTAGATTGTGTATTTAAAGAAATAAAAGTTTCCCTTTAATATAGTTATCACTTTAAGTCAGTTGTCTGTCAGACAGTCAATCTGTAGTCAATGCATTGTTAGACAATTTACATGTTCGCCATATATAAAACCACTGTACCAATTTTAACCAAAATAAACAGAAGTAGTATGTGAAGAGTTTTATAATAAAAAAAAGACTACAGTTGTATGTTTGTTGATTAACACAACTTATGCAAATAAACTCATTGTAGATACCAGGATTGAAATTTGGTACGCCAGATGTGCATTGCGTCTAAGAAAGACTCATCAGTGACATTTGAAACAAAAAGGTTTAAAAGAAACGAAGTTGCAGAGCATTCAGCACTCAAAATTCCTAAAAGTTTTGCCAAGTTTCTTGGTTTTCTGCACTCTGTTGTGTTTCCTAAAGGACATCTATTTATCATACATATTATTTATTGACTTGTAGCAGCTTTTTTTTGTTTGTTTGATAAGCTATTGAGTGATCGAGTGTTAAAATGAGTATTATAGAGAAATGGCTTTTCTATTTAACTTTGATAATTTTATCTATATCATTACAGGCAGTGAAGAAGAGAGAGTTACTCTCAGAGATGTTATAAAGTAGGTTGTTGTGAAATTTTTAATAGCTAATTAGCTGAACTTTAAAAAGTTAACAAAATAAAAACTAGAGAAACAAATTTTAGAAAAATTCAAATACAAAAATGTGATAATATGTTTATTTATTAAAGTGTCACATATCAATGGTCATAAAACATCTACAAAAATCCAGTCATAAAAATTTGATGACATTCATTGAACTTTTTCTAGCGATACCATATGGGCTGCATGGAATAGAAATCGACCTAACTATGCTCATGGATATCAATATATCTGTTAACCTATATCGGGTTGAAAAAATCTCTATGGAAAGTCTGTAACTGTTTCAAATTTGAGCTGTTATAAGAAACCTACAGAAAAGACCAAAATTCATCTTATATTTCATATTTGAATGTCTCAAAATCAATCAAAGTCTTATTCATGTACATGTATATGTGCACTTGCATAAGGTTGATTTCTATCCCACGCAGCACATATGTTAAAATAAGCACATACTCACATGGTCATGACATGGAATTTAATAAGCAGACTTCATATTGGTCATATCATGGGTTAAAATATGTGCATTTCCTTTGTTTTAAAAATTTACATACATTATATTTTATTTCAGAGCCAATCAATCAACAAGTAGTTCAGAAGAATCTTCATACAGTGATGAATATGACTGGTCCCCAGCTAAAACTCCACCTGACCATAAGGCTACAAATAAAGAGAATCAGTTACCAGGAGGTTGGACTTTAGAAGAACTTCAGAATTCTCCAATTCGATCATTTGTACCCATTTGGAAACAGTCTGATAATGAGGGGTTTAAAACTCAGTTTGACAAAGCTAAGAAAAGATTTGAAAAACAACAGCTTAAGGGAAAAGGAAAGAGAAAACAGAAAGGAACGAAAAGAAAAAAGAGAAAACGAAAATCAAAGATGAAGCCGGCCGCAAAGAGACAGAAATGTTCTGAATGATTTATTGTAAATACCAAGCCTTTTTCCTGTTTTGTAGGTTTGATGTTTTTCGGCGATGGTGCAAGTGAAATTTTAGAACAGAAATTTAAAAAAAATCACTAGTCATTGGATTATAAAACATTAAGATAGAAAATTGAAAGCAAAAAAATAGGGAGTGGGGATATGCACCTATTTTTATTAACTCGTCAAATATAATTTTTGTCGAGCCTGCGACTTTTGTCGCAGAAAGCTCGACATAGGGATAGTGATCCGGCGGCGGCGGCGTTAGCTTACTTCTTAAAAGTTTATATTTTAGAAGGTGGAAGGTCTGGATGCTTCATACTTTGTATATGGATGCCTCATGTTACGAAGTTTCCGTCAGTCACATGTCCAATGTCCTTGACCTCATTTTCATGGTTCAGTGACTACTTGAAAAAAAAGTTAAGATTTTTTGTAATGTTAGATTCTCTCTTATTATAATTAATAGGATAACTATATTTGGTATGTGCATACCTTGCAAGGTCCTCATGCCCGTCAGACAGTTTTCACTTGACCTCGACTTCATTTCATGGATCAGTGAACAAGGTTAAGTTTTGGTGGTCAAGTCCATATCTCAGATACTATAAGCAATAGGTCTAGTATATTCGGTGTATGGAAGGACTGTAAGGTGTACATGTCCAACTGGCAGGTGTCATCTGACCTTTACCTCATTTTCATGGTTCAGTGGTTATAGTTAAGTTTTTGTGTTTTGGTCTGTTTTTCTTATACTGTATGCCATAGGTCTATTATATTTGGTGTATGGAATGATTGTAAGGTGTACATGTCTAGCAGGCAGGTGTCATCTGATTTTGACCTCATTTTCATGGTTCAGTGGTCAAAGTTAAGTTTTTGAGTTTTGGTCTTTTTTTTTAATACTATATGCAATAGTTCAACTATATTTGGTATGTGCGTACCTTGCAAGGTCCTCATGCCCGTCACAAAGTTTTCACTTGACCTCGACCTCATTTCATGGATCAGTGAACAAGGTTAAGTTTTGGTGGTCAAGTCCATATCTCAGATACTATAAGCAATAGGTCTAGTATATTCGGTGTATGGAAGGACTGTAAGGTGTACATGTCCAACTGGCAGGTGTCATCTGACCTTGCCCTCATTTTCATGGTTCAGTGGTTATAGTTAAGTTTTTGTGTTTTGGTCTGTTTTTCTTAAACTGTATGCCATAGGTCTACTATATTTGGTGTATGGAATGATTGTAAGGTGTACATGTCTAGCGGGCAGGTGTCTTCTGACCTTGACCTCATTTTCATGGTTCAGTGGTCAAAGTTAAGTTTTTGAGTTTTGGTCTTTTTTTCTAATACTTTATGCAATAGGTCATCTATATTTGGTGTATGGAAATATTTTATGATGTACCTGTCAGTCTTGCAGGTTTTATTTGACCTTGACCTCATTTTCACGGTTCATTGCTCAGTGTTAAGTTTTTGTGTTTTGGTCTGTTTTTCTAATACTATAAGCAATAGGACAACTATATTTGTTGTATGGAAGGATTGCAAGCTGTAGTTCATGTCTGCCTGGCATTGTTCATCTGACCTTGACCTCATTTTCTTGGTTCATTGGTCAATATTTAGTTTTCTTGGTTAAGTCTGTATCTTAGAAACTATAAACAATAGGTCAACTATATTTAGTGTATTGAATGATTGTAAGGTGTACATGTATTTCTTGTTTGGTTTATATGACCTTGACCTCATTTTCTTGGATCATGTTAAGTGTATGTGATAGTTGTAGTAAAGCTTTATATTTAGGACTATCAACATAATATCAATGATTAGTAAAGAAGGCGAGACATTTCAGTGTGTGCACTCTTGTTGTTATATTTAAACATGTATGAGAGTTGTGTCAAAGGTTTGAAATTTAAAAATACGAGACCGCTGCACACTTTTCATGGTCACATGGTCACATTTTTAAAGGTATTAGTGTTAAACTCTATCAAGTCAACCTTTGGGGGATCAAGTTCAATGAATTTAAGAATTATTACTTTCTATTTTTATATTGGTACTGTGAATTGACACTAACTTGCACCTTGAAAGTGGGTCTGTTTAATGACATTGCATTGTTTGAAGTGTTGAGCATCAGCAGACTTACACATTTATGCACTATTATCTTTATTAATGCAATAAAACTCAAATAAGAAAATTTACCTTTGTTTTAAAAATGCAAATTTTCTTTTGACCTGGCATCTTTATTATAGACTGCTTTGTAGTTGAGGAATTTGTCTTTTCATTACTGTATGAACATTTTGTAGTGATATGAAACTAATTAGAATTTGTTATTTTCCATATAACAGTGTTTAGAATTACTGTTTTTGTTTCAAAATTCCTTCATTTTCTGCGTTATTTTGTATGTTAAAAGAAGTTAAATAAAATGCTGATAGAATTATCCTTTGACTGTTGATACAACTATTTGGAACATGCCATATTGATTAAAGAATCATCCAGTGCGGCAGAACAGGGTTTCAATCTCGGACTGGTCAAATCAAAGACTAAAATTGATATTTGCATATTCTCCTCCAAGCACTTGTCTTTTAAAGACTAAGAGCACAGATTGGAGTCAGAATAATGTAAATAATGTGTCCAAGTGGGGTAAAACTATAAATCAAAATGGTTGTATAATATAGTCAGTTTAATTTAGTTCCCTATACTTTTCACAACTCATTTACCAGATAAGCTGTTTGTTACCAATTAATTTCCTTTCAATCATAATAATCCAGGTGAGCAATTCAGGCTCCATTGAGCCTTTGGTTTGAAAATCATTTAGTTATATCTGTAACTTTGTAACCTTGACCTTATTTGCCTAATTTTTCAGTGTCAATTATTTTTCCAGCATTTATTCCAGTCCATTATCTGAATCTGATGAGGATAATTGTGATAAAAGGAGAAGTTTTTCTTTCTATAATATTTGCCTTTTGCCATTGGTATCCTCACTCTTGTTACTCTAGTTATGAATAAAGGATGTGGGGAATACATCAAAAGCCATAACTGAGGGGTTAACTTTAATGGTGCATCAATCCAATGACAAACATAACTAAAACACATCTAGAGGAATGCATCTAGCCTAATTTTTACCAATCCTAGGATGAGACTCCCCCAACATCAGAAGACATTTGGTCAACAATATTTAGGATGTAGATTCAAATAAGGACATAACTGGAATTTTGATTAAGTTTTGATTGATTTATTGTTGCTTGCCTAAAGTCCAGTGGCAATTATGCCATGCATATTTAGGACAAGGACAAATTAACAATGAATACATTAGGTAGGCGGACATGAATTGATGGGCAGGGGTTAAGTTTTGAGGATTAGATCTGTTGCTCAGGTACTTATTCACATGATCGGTTAGTAAACATTAGTATTTGGATTTTATTTAATATTTCGGTGCACTGGTCACGTAAGAGGTAAGAGGTTATTGTACAAAGACATAATTTTGGCCCTCCTATTTCAGGGACCACACACACTAGCTCAAAAAAATCTTTATATATTTGGATATAGCAAAGCTAAGCTTTAAATGTAGATGCCTTTTAATCAGAATTTTTACATAGTATTTATCAAAAGCCTTTTGCGAACAGCAAGGTAATATTCTAAAAAAAAAAAAAAATACCAATACTTAACTGTACCAAGTCGTTGAAGAAGATATTTTTGCTTTTTCACCAAATGAATGAGGATGATTTAAAGTATATATGTATGAATATTTATAGTTTATCAATGGTTTTGTCAAACATGAGGTTGTTTCTCAGCTACAATCTCATCGAAGGGCAACATGAGTTTGAAAGAACATTGATAATCTTTAGCGCTATTTTACCTATGACATTGTTGATGTTTACATCGACAACGGCACATTTGCTCTTAGTTTCTGATGATAATTTTCTATATCAAGCGGGAAGCATGATATGAAAAATTATTACAAAAAAAAATCAAAGGAAAAATATACAAAATAAAGATAAACAATATTTCTACATATTCCAGTCAGAAGTTCTAAAGCATTGCATAATCAAATCACAAAGATGGATTGATTACCACAAAAAACCATAAAAACATTCGACCATGAGATACATTTTTGATAATTATATCAAGAATTTAAGGAACAAATATTTACAAGCTACTAGAACTGTGAGTGAACTCATAAAATGATGCACCTGCCCCACAATAATATAAATATATTGATTTTTGTCTCCCCTGCGACAAAAGTCGCAGAATTCAAGACATTGGGATTACAATCTAATTGTAAGGTGTACATTTCCGACTTCTAAAGGTGGGAGAGTTAAAAACAAGTGACTTGGAGATTTTAGTCGGGAGTCTCTTGAAGGATTCAAGACAACTGACAGATGTCACTGAATAGGACAAGGACGTATAACTAACAATATACATGTACGTCCTTGAATAGGGTAAGGTGTACCAATCCCTAATGGTTCTTGGGTAGAACGATCTTTCCTCGTTGTGGTGTTACATGATGGTATCAGGAAAGAGTTCTGAGCCAACTTTCTGGAGATTCTTTCTGGTGGTACGAGTTAAAGACTCTGTAATGTTTACTTCTTAATTGCTGATCTTAAGTGGTATGGTTAGACATACATTTTTCTTCTTTCCTCTATCGATGTCCAATCAAGCTGTTCTAGCATGTCACTTACAGATGATCTATATCTGTACCGGTTAGTTGCATATCTAGCTATTCTTCTCTGTACCATATCTAGTTTGTTTATTTTTTGGAGATGTGGATCCCATAAAGCACTCGCATAGTATACTATTGGTCTTATAATGGAGGTGTAGGCTTTTTATTTGATGTCAGTGTTAGAGATGTTGAGATTTTTTTTTGAGGAATCCAATTGTTTTATTTGCTTATAGGCAGATGTTTCTGATGTAATTTTCCCACTTTAAGTCTGATGTTATTGTTACTCCAACATTCGACTGGCAGGTTTCATCTGACCTTGACCTCAACTTTTCATGTTTCATTGGATGATTGGACAATGTTTAGTTTTTGTGCAATAGGGCCGCTATATTTGGTGTAAATGTTTAGTTTTTGTGCAATAGGGCCGCTATATTTGGTGTAAGGTGTCCGTCTGGTAAGTTTCATTTGACATTGAGAATGACCTCATTGAACAATGTTTAGTTTTTGTCTATTTCTCAGATATTATAAGAAAAATGTCAATTATATTTGGTGTATTGAACGATTGTAAGGTGTACATGTCTGTCTGACAGGGTTTATATGACATTGACCTCATTTTCAAGGTTTGATCTGTTTTTCGGGTACTTTTAGCGATAGGACCACTATATTTGGTGTACGGAATTACAAGTTGTACATGTCTGTCTGGCATGTTTCATCTGACCTCATTTTCATGGTTCATTGGTCAATGATAAGTTTTCGTAATTTTGTCAGTTCATCAGAATGATACTATAAGTATTAGGTCAACTGTATTTGGTATATGGAATGATTGTAAGGTGTGCATGTCTGTCTGGTAGGGTTTATATGACCTTGACCTCGTTTTCAAGGTTTGATCTTTTTCTCAGGTACTTATAGGAGGGTCGTAATGGGGATACCTTCATGATGAATAACGGTAAAAAATCTGGCCAAATGACGTAACGGTAATTTTTGGGGCATGCCGATAAGATGTACATTTTCTGTACGATGATAAAAAAATCGACTGATTTTGACGAATCACGATAAGTTCTTTCCAAAAATAACGGTAACAGATACTTATTTGAGACCTGTGACAAATCCCGATAAGGATATTTTGACGGATCACGATAAAATTTAAACCAATTTGACGCTTACGGTAGTCGAAAATGACCGTTTGACGCCTGACGGTAAAGGACATTCCTCCCCTCTTATAGCGATAGAACCACTATATTTGGTGTACGGAATGATTAAAAGTTGTACATAAAATTGAGAATGGAAATGGGAAATATGTCAAAGAGACAACAACCCGACCAAAGAGCAGAAAACAGCCGAAGGCCACCAATGGGTCTTCAATGCAGCGAGAAAATCCCGCACCCGGAGGTGGTCCTCAGCTGGCCCCTAAATAAAATTGTGTGCTAGTTCAGTGAAAATGGACGTCACACTTAACTCCAAAACATATAAATGAACTAAATTTTAAAAAAAATACTGGACTAACAAAGGCCAGAGGCTCCTGACTTGGGGACAGGCGCAAAAATGCGGCGGGGTTAAACATGTTTTGTGAGATCTCAACCCTCCCCCTATACCTCTAGCCAATGTATAATAAAGAAACACATAGCAATACGCACAGTAAAACTCAGTTTAAAAGAAGTCAGAATAGGTAACAAAAGAAACTAAGCAAAATGACAATGATACATAAATTAACAAAGGACTACTAGCAGTTACTGACATGCCAGCTCCAGACCTCAATTAAACTAATTGAAAAAAGATTATGTCTTCATCATATGAAAATCAAGTACAATCCCTCCCGTTACGGGTTTAGTATCATACCATCATAAAATATATGAGAAGAACATAACCCGTATCATGCCAACAACTGGTTTTAGAATAAATGTGTTTATTTCCGATGCAAAGACCCTATGAGTGAATCAATATTAATACCAAAATATGCATTCCTTAATGACTTGACAACAGTATCGTAACTATATCCTTTCCGAATAAGTCTGTTTAAAGGTTTGGTTAGCTTTTGAGCTGAGTGCCGACATTTTTGTGCTTTGTGAAGAATATTACCATAAAATATTGGATGTGAAATACCTGAACGAAGATGTCTGCATGTTGATTTATATTTACGAATGATGTCCTTGTACCGATGATAAAATTTAGTAAATGTTTTGACTAGTTTGTGATATCGAAAACCCTGGTGTAATAATTTTTCAGTAATACAGAGATTTCTTTCGTTGAAATCAAATACGTTGTTACATACACGAGCGAATCGAACAAGTTGAGATATATAAACACCATAAGATGGCGACAAGGGAACGTCACCATCCAAAAATGGATAATTAACAATAGGAAATGAAAAATCATCTCTTTTATCATAAATTTTGGTATTAAGCTTCCCTTTCATGAAAGATAAAGATATCAAGATCCAGGAAAGGGCAGTGTTCATTGTTAGTATTAGCTTTATTTAAAGTCAGTTCGGCAGGATAAATCTCTTTAGTGTACATAATCAAGTCGTTATTATTGAGAGCCAATATATCATCTAAATATCTAAAAGTGTTCTTAAATTTTTGAATCAGATGTTGTTTCGATGGGTCTTTGCTGATTTTAGTCATAAATTGTAACTCATAACAATACAGAAACAGGTCCGCAATAAGTGTTGCACAGTTAGTCCCCATGGGAATTCCGATAACCGGACGATAGACAGAATCTCCATAGCGAACAAAAATGTTATCTAGTAAAAATTTAAGAGCAGTTATAGTATCAAAGAAGGTCCAATTGACATAGTTCTTTTGTTTGTTGTTAATAAAAAATGACCTAAAAGAGTTTGAACATATATATTCGCATTCCGACTTTTTTAAATGCCCATTTAATCAGGTGTGTGAATTTTTTCTTAATAAGATTCATGTCTGTCTGGAATGTTTCATCTGACTGTGACTTCCATTTCATTGAATTTTGATAATGTTAAGTTTATTTGATGCTTGTAGTAGAACCTTTATATTACACACTTAATGATAAGTAAAACAGGGGGGACATTTCAGCGTGTGCACTCTTGTTGTTAATGAGATTATCTTCCCCATCATATTCCATTATGCATATCATCAGATAGTGTTCTACAATGTGTAAAGTTTTATCAATATACGTCTAGTTCATTTAGGAGGAGTTTAACTTACAAGGCACATAGACAGACAGGCAGGGTGATTCCTACATACTCCCACAAAATTTTGCGTGCAATGGGTATAATAAACCTAAGCTTAAACTTATGTACAGTTACCTTATTTTCTCCTATTTACACTATAGACGCATGATATATATATATATATATATATTGACAAGTCTAAATTGAAAACAACGTTCAAACCTATGATTGCGTTGGATAAAAACCGCAATTTTTATACGTGTGCATGTAAAACAAATTTCTTGGTAGAGGGGTCTAAATACAGCACGTACCTTGACCTATAATGGTTTACTTTTATAAATTGTTACTTGGATGGAGAGTTGTCTCATTGGCACTCATACCACATCTTCCTATATCTACTAACAACATTTTCCAAAAGACCAAAAAGTGAAAAATATATTTTAACAAAACGCATTTGACTAACAGGTCGAACAACTGATGTTCTTAAACCCTGCTGACTGCCATTGGCGATTGCCAAATATAAATTGATCACCAGATGTAACATAGATCTTAATTATTAATTTAATACCAAACAGAAAACAATAAACTTGCGGAAAAGATGGTATATCGCAAACATGAGGTGCAAAATTTTGTACACCATATCCGGATTTCGACAATTAATGTCTCTTCAGTGATGTTAGGGATCGAAACGGTATTTGGAAGGCCATATAATTTACCTCAATTTAGGAGACTCTTGAAATTTAAAAGAGTTGAAATAGGATGAACGGATCATATAAACCCGAAGGAAAATATAATACAGGCCCAAACGATATATTGATATATTCATAACGATTTTATACTGTCAATACTGGTATAATAAAACTCAAACAAAAAACTAATTGAAATTTTTTTTTTTATTACTATATATATATAAAAATATTAATTTTCGCGAACCATTTAGGTCACGGAAATTCCATTTTTTGCCATCAGTAAGGAGAGTTGTACAAATAATGTGAATACACAGAACCCCGATCCAATTCATCTTTGGCTAAAAATATTTATCATTTTCTGTTTTATATCTCCTAACATCATTCCATTTTTCTCTAATTTCGATTAAAATATGCCAAAACCTGCAGTAAAAATAGATGTATGCCCCAAATAAACATTCCCCGATTGGTTGAACTACTATGGCGTCGATGTAAAGCAACGAAAGCCTCGATGTAAAGGAACGCAAGCCTCGATGTAAAGCACACGCTTCCCAAGAGTAAGGAGAGTTGTACAAATAATGTGAATTCACAGACCCCCGATCCAATTTATCTTTTGCTAAAAGTGTTCATCATTTTCTGTTCTGTATCTACCAACAACATTCCATTTTTCTATAATCCCGATTTAAACATGTCGAAACCTGCAGTAAAAATAGATGTATGCCCCAAGTAAACATTCCCCGATTGGTTGAAAAGCTGTGGCCTCGATCTAAAGCAACGCAAGCACACGCAAAAATTTCCGTTGAAATGTTGAACTTCGACCCCGAGCCGATTCACATAGAGATTTTCTTGCGCTCAAATGTAATTCTAAGTGAAGTATACTGGTAAAGTAAAATTATGTTCTTTTACAGAAATATTTACACATTTTATTATTAATGTATTGTCATGCTTCTGCATATTTACGCTGAGCTTTAGTTAAATATAATTCTATACAAATTTTGTTACGTCAAGCATTAAGAATAAGAATATATTTCGCGTCTAAACAAGAAAATAATCTGTGTCACCAAATAAGTTTATCAGCATCTTTCTGAAATTTTCCAACAGAAAATTGCGTTAATTATAGAGAAATTTTGGTGAGTATTACTTATTAATGTTAAGGTTCTCCAGAGGTGGTTCTCTACACCTTCTTGGCGGTCAATTTAACCCCTTTTATCAATTATCCCCGATGGCGATGACACCCAGTCGATTTGTGTCATGAGTGAAAATCTTATCTATTTGATGAAATAACTTCTTCATTAACTGTACATGCAATATTTTTGTAGTTTTTTTATAACCGTGCACATTCCCATTGCATGTCCGCAAGATAAATGGGTTATGCATTTGTGAATAGTGTAAGTACAGTAATATTGTGTAATAAAAATTTGTGACGGTCAGTGCGTGATCACGTGACATTATTGTTTGTAAACAAACGGGCTCCCCATGTAACACGTGTCGGAACTATCCATACAAGGTGCAATCAATCTTTTATTTCACTATTTGATGATATTTTTGTGTCTGTTTGTAGGTTTTGCAGATCATATCATCGACAGATGTCATAGTGTAGTTTCATAGGTAAAAAAGTACCATGATTGTTCCTGTTCAGTAGTTGTGAATTTTTTTTTATAGAATTAGAAGGTAATTCTACATTAGTCATTATTTGAATTAAGTCTGAAAAAAAATGACTCAACTCTCTGTGTAATTTTTCCCCAATTTTTGAAACATGCATACATTTTTGTAATTTAAAGAGCATTTGCTTCCCTTCAACCCTCCCCCCTTACAAATTGCCCAAAACTCATACTCGTAGTCCGAGATTACTCTGGTGTCCAACATCTGTTTTTGCGATTCCGGCATTTTAACTCTTTATTTTCAAATTGAACACACTCGGCCATTCAGCTTATTTGCATCATAAATGAACGAGGTGTTAGATTATGTTTTCCTATTGAATTTGAATAAGGGTCATTTTCATAAATCAGCTCTCATACATGTAATGCATTGTAAATTACTTTTTCTGTTGGTCATGTCACAATCTTTTAAAGTTAAAGTATAAATGCCAGTATTGATGTGTCGATGTGAAAACTGTCCAAATATGAGAAAATAGCGGGTGGCAGGTCGATTAAACTTACTTTAATGAAGAGAAAAATGAACTAATTGAGGCTCGATTTATATAGATTATGTTTTCCTATGGAGTATGGGTCATTTGCATAAATCAGTTCCCATAATGTTGGTCATGTGACATTCTTATAAAGTGAAAGTTAAAATGAGGGTGGTAATGGGGGTACCTTCATGACGAATAACGGTAATTTTTGGTGCATGACGATAAAATACTTTCTTCAAGACGATAAAATAATAGACAGATTTTGACGAATCACGTTAATTTTTCCCCAAAAATAACGGTAACGATTATTATTTGAGACCTCTGACGAATCACGATAAGGATATGTTGACGAATCACGGTAAAATGTTAACCAATTTGATGCTAACGGTAATCGAAAATGACTGTTTGACGCCTGACGGTAAAAGGGCATTCATACCCTCTAAAATGCCAGTATTGATGGGTCAATGTGAAAACTGTCCAAATATGAGAAGATAACCGGTGGCAGGTTGATCAAACTTGCTTAAATGAAGAGAAAAATGAATAAATTGAGGCTTGATTTATATGAATCCAGTCGCCTCCACTTCGGATAGGCAAATATCATCTATCTGATATGGGACCAGCTGAAGTCCCACTGCCCTAGCTGGTGTCGCAAAACAGTCGTTGGAGGTTAGAGTAATCTCCGACTACAAAACTCAATTCCAATGACAAAAATGCCCTAATCTTAAATTGAAAGCATTGGAAAAGTAAACTGTAAACTATAATTTTGACAATGACCACAATTTGTTTTAGTTCAATGTACATGTAATAATATGTGGGATAATACATGAACTTAATACTGCTTCAAGGTTAAACAGGTTTGTCATTGTAAAAATAAAATAATTTGTTTGCTAACTTAGGGAGCTACCATTTGATTTTTTAGGGGGGGGTCTAGGATGAAATTTGAAAAAAGGCAGGTTGAGACAATATGAAAAAAAAAAGGCAGGATGACAATTTATGTAAACAAGTCGGGATAAACTAACAGAAAAAAAGGCAGGGCAAAAAAGAGTGAAAAATAAAAAGGCAGGACAGATTACATCTTGAACTAAAAAAAAAAGGCAGGAAAAAAAATTTTCATCCTAGCCCCCCCCTACCCCCCCCCCCCCCCCTTTTTTCCCCCATAAAAATGGAAAGGAAGCTCCCTTATAGTGTTGGCCTGGAATGGTACCCTGATGTTTTCATACGCCTGTTCATGAGAAATATTATGGTATGCCTTTGTCTGTCGGTCTGCCCTGATCTGTCTGTTTCTAGCATGTTGTTCACTAACTCAGAAATATTTTCACCAATTTGCATGAAACTCTGGTGAATTGATTATATCTACTGACGTGAGCTCCTTTTTAGATTTTTAGGAATTTTATAACATACATTTTCAAAATGTGAGGTTTTATTCATTAAAAAAGGGGGATTTTCATGTTAACGCCCATTAACTCTAAAAATGCTTTGTTCACCAACTCTTCAACGCTTCCACCAATTTGCATGAAACTGTTGTGAATTGATTATTTTATAAATTTTAGGTTTCCCGTTTCAGAGTTATATGTGATTGTATTTATGTATTGATGTGAGCTCCCTTTAGATTGTTTTGGAATTTTTGAATTTACATTATCCAGTTACAATGTAAGGGGTTTTATTCATTCAAAAAGGGGGATTTCCATGTTTTCGGACATTAACTTGAAAATGCTTTAAGCAGTTGTTATTTGTCATGAAACTTAGGTTAATTGTTTATATATATCTATTGATGCAAGCTCCCTTTCAATTTAATAAATTGTGGGATTTTATTCGTAAAAAAGGATGGCTTTCCCAGTTTGCAGATTAAATTCAAAAGTTTGTACATGCACTTCTCTGGCATGTTTCAGTAAATGTGTAAATTATAACTGACATAACTAACTTTGACAATGACCACATATTTTTAAGTTCAATGTACATGAAATATACAAGGTAATGCATGTAGACTCGATACTGCTGCAAGGTTATACAGGGTTGTCAATGAAAAAAAAAAAAATTTGTTTGCCAACTTTAGTGTTTCTTTCAGAAGGTTTTGGTGTGGTATGACACCCTGTCATTTTTATACGCTCGTTTACGGGACGTACTATGGTATACCGTTGTCCGTCGTCAACATGTCGGACATTAACTCAAAACCGCTTTAACCAATTTGCATAAAACTTTGGTGAATTGTTTATATCTATTGACATGAGCTCCCTTTCGTTTTTTATAAATTTTAGATTTTACGTTTCTGAGTTGTGGGGTTTTATTCATTAAAAAAAGGGGGATTTTCCAGTTTTCAGACAATAAAAGCTTTCACCAACATGCAAGAAATTGTGGTGAATTGTTTATATCTATTGACATGAGTTCCCTTTCGATTTTTATATATTTTAGATTTTACATTTCTGAGTTGCAGGGTTTTATTCATGAAAAAAGGGGGGATTTTCCAGTTTCGGACAAAAATCAAAAATGCTTTCAGCAGTTCGTATGAAACTTTGGTGAATTGTTTATATCTATATTGATGTAAGCTCCGTTTAAAATTTTATAAATTTTACATTTTACATTTCTGAGTTATGGGGTTTTATTCATTAAAAAAGGGGTGATTTTCCAGTTTTCGGACAATAGCTCAAAAATGCTGTCAGCAATTCTCATGAAACTTAAGTGAATTGTTTATATCTATTGATGCAAGCTCCCTTTACAGTTTCATAAATTTCTAATATGACTGGGAATTAATTGAACTTTATTTGTTTATAGTCTGACGACAGATTTACTAAGTATTGCGCAACAGCACAGTGTATTGCACAACAGCAAGAAATCTTTAATTTCATCACGTTCTAATGAAGTAACAAGCTTATTTTGCCGAAAGTTAGAATGATTTGATCTACAATTGAGTAACAAGTACCAGAAGTGATAAAAAAATTGTCTTTATGAAAATAACATGCAACCAACTTTAAAATCAATGCTTTAACCTCCTAAAGAAAATAAATTGTTTACGTCTTTGAATTTCTTTACTTTCAATTGAAAAATTGCTGTTTCATCGACTTGGTAAATGTTGAATATTGCCGATGACGAAAGCGACTGAAAGTGAGTATCGTAAACAACAGGGCGACTAGATTTCGCTTTTGAAGGTCGGTCAAAGCGAAGTGGCGACCGGGGAAAGCGACTTTGTCGCCCCAGTAGCATGGTAACGTGAGCCCTGCACAATGCTTATTACTTTAAAACACAGTCCTGTAATATTTTTTATTCTACTTTGAATATTGCCTGCTTATTTCAGCAACTATTCTTACAAAACAATCCTCTATTTATCCTAGGTGTTGCACTCAGTATTGTTGATTATATTTATATGTATAGGTAGTAAAGTGAATGCAACCCCCTTTTTGAAGGTAGGTAACAGTTAACAAACTTTATCACTTATCAGTAGTTTAGAATGGTTTAAAAAAAGATCTAATAGATGTTACATGCATTTATTTATAATGCCTTCCTCTCAAAAAGTTTGCATGTGTTTTAAAGTGGTTATTTAGCAATGTAATTTTTTCCTTAAGTATTAACATTAATTTGGAAGTAAGTTAAAGGATTTCAGTTAACCAAATAATTTGGAAGTAAGTTAAAGGATTTCAGTTAACCAAAATTATTTCACGCCTAATTTATATAAACAAATCCCACGTCCATATATAACATGTACAACAATAAAACATCAAACATTAACCCACGCCAAACTGGATGTTATTGAAAGACATCTAGAGGTCAATATACAGTCTCGAACAAAAGACAAAATGAGGAAAAATATAGCAAATTTTTGAGAATTATTATTGCATGTATATTTGCAATATTTAAAATGCATAGTTTAAAATCTTTTGAGTTTTAGGTTCCACCTACCATTTTAGAAAACTGGGATTTCATTGCAGCTAGTCTATTAGATAACATTTTATAGTTTTGAATGTTTCTTCATCAGTTAACTAAAATTAGGTGGAGGTATGTTCTTATTTCTGACAGAGGGGTACTCAACCTATATCAATTTGTGCATGAAGCGATTGATAGTTGCTATATACATGATATACTGAATAATTTTACCACAAATTTGTGAAAGTTTTAACCGGTGTATATACTTAAAATATGTTAATAAAGTTCATGTCTTTTTCAGGACTTCTGATTCAACCATGTAGTATGGCATGTTTGTGAGATATGGTTTTGGCCAGTAGGATGTTCATGAAGGACCTGTAGTACAAAGTATATCACTGGATTGAGCTCATTGTCTAAGTGTATTATTAAAGTGCTTTGCTTTGAGCTCAGTTCATTGTTATGCAATTCATTCTTTGTGAAATAAAGATTTGACAGACAACTCTCATGTACAAGGAATTGTCAAAGTAGTATCCATTCTATGAACAATGTAAGTAATAGGGAGATAAAAGCATTTTATTTAGATTTGAACCAAACATTTTTTGTCCATTAGCCAAACTAAAAAAAAGAAGCACAAATTCACCAAACAATGCTGCTGGCGCTACTAGCAATATGTTGCTAGGTTCTTTTGTTACACTTTATTATGCCCCAGCCGTATCGGAGGGGGCATTAAGTTTTACCCTTGTCCGTCTGTACGTACGTATGTCCCAAAATTGGTTTCCGTTCTCTAACTTTAGTTTGCCTCAACCAAATGTTATGAAACTTATACACAATGCTTATTACCACAAAACACAGATCAAGTTTGAATTTTGGTGGCGTCACTTTTACCGTTCTAGAGTTAAGCCCCTTTACAAATGGAAAATTGCTGAATTTATCATTTCCGTTCTCTAACTTTAGTTTGCCTCAACCAAATGTTATGAAACTTATACATAATGCTTATTACCACAAAACACAGATCCAGTTTGAATTTTGGTTTCGTAACTTTTACCGTTCTAGAGTTATGCCCCATTACAAATGGAAAAATTGCTGAATTTTTCGTTTCTGTTCTCTAACTTTAGTTTGCCTCAACCAACTGTTATGAAACTTATACACAATGCTTATTACCACAAAACACAGATCAAGTATGAATTTTGGTGGCGTCACATTTACCGGTCTAGAGTTATGACCCTTTACAAATGGAAAAATTGCTGAATTTTTCATTTCCGTTCTCTAATTTTAGTTTGCCTCAACCAAATGTTATGAAACTTATACACAATGCTTATTACCACAAAACACAGATCAAGTTTGAATTTTGGTGGCGTCACTTCAATCATTCTAGAGTTATGCCCCTTAAGAAATGGAAAAATTTCAAAATTTTTATTTTCTTCTAAATATCAAGTAATTTTTTAATTGGAGTTATCTTCCTTTGTCCATGATTATAGTTGAATCAGCTACAATCAATGCTTTATACAATGCAATGTTTAATTTTTACTTCCACTGATAAAACACAAATCAAGTTGAATTTGGGTAGTGTCACTTTAATCATTATTGAGTTATGCCCCTTTATAAATTGAAAGATTGCAAAATTTTTAGTTTCCATTCTGTAACTTAAGTTTGCCCCAACTAAACATTATGAAACCTATACACAATATTCATTACCACAAAACTAAGATCAAGTACAAATTTTTTGTTTCCGTTTTCTAACTTTAGTTTGCCTCAACCAAATGTTATGAAACTTATACACAATGCTTATTACTTCATAATACAGATTAAGTACGAAATTTGGTGGCAACACTTTTACCATTCTTGAGTTATGTCCCTTTATAAACATTAAAATTGCTGAATTTTTCGTTTCCGTTCTCTAACTTCCAAATGTTATAAAACTTATACACAACCGTTATAGAGTTATAATTATTTATTGCGTGTTTACAAATAGAAATTGCTGAATTTTTAGTTTCTGTTCTCTACTTAAGTTAGCCTCAACCAAATGTTATGAGACTTGCACACAATGCTTATTACCACAAAACTAGGATGAAGTTCAAATTTGGGTAGCGTCACTTTTACCACTTCAGTTATGTCCCTTTATAACTATATGATATGCAAGTGGGGGCATCACATGTGGACACTATCCACATTATTTTTTTTTTACATCTGTACTGCCTACTGGTGACTCAGTTCTGAGTGTAAATGGTCATTCAGTATTTTAAGAAAAAGATCAGAATTTATAAGGCCTATCTGGCCTAATTGATTTGTAAAATATATTTCATTGTACATGTTCAACATTTATCATTCATTTGTTTATTTCTTAATTTGTGTGAATTAACAGTAAATGTTAGTTACTACACTTTCATACCATAACAAAACTGCCTTACTGTATTGGTATCACTTATATTTGTATCCATATAACAAAAAAACTGAAAAGAGAATACTTTTGCAATAGCTTTTTCATATTGAATACTAAAACTTTTTAGATATTTAGAAATATTAAGTAGATGTTCATAATATCCACTTGACATTTTATCATGTGACTTCTGTAGTTAGTTATGAGTCTTTGAAGCATGCTCACAAAGGTTCTTTTGTTGATATCATTTTCATACTGGTCAAAACTTTTTTTTTGCTTTGACCAGCTTTGGAGGAGATATTTTCAAAGAATTAATAAAAAATAACACAGAAATTCACTTTCTAGCTCATCTAGCCCCAATCATCATGTCAGGCATTGTCATTACTAAAAAACATTAAATGTCTTCTAAACTGAGAAACAATTTCCACATTTAACCGAAATCTTTTATTTATGATACTGACAATCCCCCACAAAGTAATATAAATAGAACCATACAAATAGTAAGCAAATACATGTTCTCAGATACCATCTCCCATATAAAAAAAATCACAGTAAGAAAAAAATGAACCTATTATGTGTTCCTCTCCTAGCTACAATATGTATCCAAAATCAAAGATGCGGAACATATATATTCTATCATAATCATTTGGTAATTAATGCAATTAGTATCTGTTGAACATAAAAAACTAAATATTACATAAACAACACCCCTAATGCTCATGTTGGTTGTCATTGTGCAACACAGTTAATACATAGAAAACATAAAATATAGAACTCCTTATGTCATATAAAACACTGTCAAACATCCAATCATACTGTCCACACTGATCTGTGTCCACACTTGTTTAATACAAAAAATAAATATCTTGAATTTAACATATGACTAGATCTAGATGATGAATGAGTCTGTGCAGTGATGGAGACCATAGAATACTTGGCAAGATGATCCATGAAAATGAATTCTTATTTATTCTGTGGAATCTTCGTTATCCATTAACCTTCAAATAAAAGAAATCAATATCATTCTTTATACATCAGTAAAGATTAATCTTCACTAGAACTGGATAAAATACATTCAACTTTTACTCCAACCGTAGCCATAATAGTTCCTTCAAATTCTTAAAGTGACAGTTTTGTTGATTTCACGCCTTGTATGCATACATATTATATATCCACTTCAGCGTGTACTATATACATCTGTACTTTTCTGTTAAAAAAGTTATTTTACAATTTGAATGGCTGTTTCATGCTGTGGTGGTGTTGGAAAGCCACAGTCTTGTTAGTAAGAGTTAGTAGCCTGGGATCCTGGCTCACTGCTCGAAAGTAGACGGAAGTATTAGATTGGGACAGGATGCCAGGCTATAAGAGTTAGACGCAGTATGCTATTCTGTCCATTATAATTTTTTTCAGTCACATCAAATATTGATAATTTAACAGTAAATAATTTGATAATGGGATCCAGAACATGTAACTAAGTTATTTATATCTTATGGAGAAAAAAAAATAACAGCTTACCATTTATAACATACACTGGGTCTATATCATCAAGATCGCCGGTATAAATGATGGGTCTAGGAGCATATGATCTGTAATATCTTGGTGTATAGTATCTTCTATATATTACATAAGCATCAGTCAGTGAGACCACAAACAAAACCAATAGAACCAGCATACACAGTCTCCTCACCATCGTCATGATGTGCTGTCAAATAAAATTACTAGTAATTAAATACATGAAGCACTGAGTGTTGGTTCCATGCATTTAAAACGACGATTATCAGTTTAAACACGGGTTAGGGCCCATGGTATGGAACTTTATAATAGATTTTGCATAGTTCTTAAATAGAAATTTGAAATCCTCTTGACAAAACAAAAAAAATGTGCATGTTTGTTTCTATATAAAACTGCACTTCCATCAAACATTGAATCAAAATAAATCAGTTTCCCTAAAAATCTTGAAATTACATAGATCAACAACATATTTAATTTTTAAGATAAATCTATGGACTTGAAATTGGAGATTTGATGATTTTAAGAAAATTTAAAAACGTTTCGCCCATTTTTTGTGCTTTTTATACAAATATTCATCTATTTTGAAATAATTCAATCAAGATTATTTCTGGAAATAAAGGAGGTAAATGTATACTATTATCGATTTTAGGTTGAGTGCAACGAGCCAAAGTTGTGTATTAAAATTTTTACCAAAATCTGTGACAGCCAATTTTTTATACCTGGACCTAGAACATGTTTCAATTAAGAATAAAACTAAATATTAAAAGATTAGTATCATTTACAAAAGTGTAAAATGTGTGCAGAAATTCCTAATCATAATATAAGCTGAATGAAATATGTAGATTAGGTATAAGGTATTTTTCTGTGTGCCAAAAAAAAAACCCATTACATAACGATTGAAATAACAAAAGTTAATATGATACAGATAAATAATACTTACATTGAAATGCGTGCGCTTGTAAGTCCTTTGAATATTTTGATCAAACATGCAATGGTCAATCTCCTTTTATATGATTGATCAAATGACCTATGACTCATATTTATCTAATTAGTTTTTGTAATTAATTATTGTCAGACAAATAAATGTCAAGATGGTCATTTGACAAACAATAAATCGTTACCTTGTTTATTTCGCCAATCTATCTGATTGGCTAATATAATGAGAGTAGAATGTTAGATATTTGTATTTCCTAAAACTGGAATAATATTGTCTGTGTACTTGCATGATGATATGTTGTTTTTTTCTCACCGGACACGAATGATAAGAAGATTGTTAGTTTTTTTTTATATATTTTTTGATTCGTTTCCTTTATTTTACTAAAAATACAACTTTTTACATTGAAGGTTAAACCAAATACACTGCGATCTGCAATTTCCATAGGCATACCAGAGACATATGTGTATATGTTAGCGGCAATAAGTGAAATTAGGCATTACGCTTAAATCCTAGGATTTAAACTTTAATCCTGAAATTATGTCCAGGCATTAATGTTAATGCCTAAAATGAAAATGAGAGTAAATAAAAAGAAATGTATTCAAAGTTAAAATACATTGTGTACATGATAAAATAATAAGAACTGAAGTTTGGAGTGTGCAAATTATACGCAATTAACAATGATTCTATCCAACTATAAAAACATTAACATCGGAGTCAGAGTTTTAGGTAAGACTGTTAGTTTCGGAAATTGATATTAAAGTTACCAAAATTTCTCTCAAGCATTTCTTGAATGATAATTGTTTGCTTATCGTAAAGCGGCTACTATTTCATAAAATAAACCATGACGAAAAACAATTATACAATATATATCCTAAATTAGATAGATTATCAACGTTATCTGGTAGTCTTGATGCATCTAAGACAGCAAACGACAACCACTGAGTTACAGGCTCCTGACTTGGGAAAGGCACATATAGAATGTGGCGGGGTTAAACATTTTTGTGAGCTCTCAACCATCCCTCTAATCTGGGACAGTTGTGTAACAGCAAAATATAAGAACAAGCTGAACAAATCAGTTAGAAATGGCTTGACTCACCAGATCAGCACGAAGCAACAACAAAAAACAACGATAGACACAGATTACTCGCAGTAACCGAAAGCTAGTTCAAAGCCAATTACAACTAATAAATAAATCATTTTCTTCCAGACTAAAGTATCAATCGGTATACAAATCCACCGGATTTTTAGTGTTAAGACGTCATAAACAGTCTAAGAAAAAGCATGGCCTTCTTGTGCAATGCCAAAATATAAGTACATGATATTATCGACAGGATATAGGACCAAAAGTTTTCTGAAATTCATAAATGTATAGCAATACCTATGTTATGTTTTAATTTGTCAAAAACAAAATCAATATAAGAACCGATGAAAACAATATTCAAAGATCTAATTACGGTGTTAAATTAATATCATTTTAGGATAAGTTTATTCAAAGTTAATTTATAACTTTTGGAATCCGGTTATTTCTGGTTGATAATTAGCTGTACATCTAGGCATACCATTCTTGTGAAAATGATTAATTTTACTGCCGTTTTAGTTATTTTTTATATGTAATAATATTGACATATACATAATGATATTAATTGTTAAACACTTAATAAATCAAAACACATAGTTACATGCATGTACAAATAAATGTATTAGATAATAATGACATGTGCTTAGTGGGTCTCGTTTTGATCGATGGAAATCAAACACCCAAACCAGTCTTTAAGATATCGAGATATACGTAAAATTTCAATCTTTTATCAAACTGATATATAACCAAGATGTCGTAAAATGAAATTGGAAACCCTGCATTTATCATGCTTTTCAATAACATATGGTCAAATCGCTGAAACACTCCATCGTACGGCCTGCAACAATGAGAAAACCCATACCGTATAGTCGGCTTTAAAAGGACCCGAGATAAAAACATGTGAAACAATTCAAACGAGAAAACTAACGGCCTAATTTATAGCAAAACAATTTACCAAAAAAAAATATGGCAGATTTGAACCAACGACAATCACTGTACGACAGGCTGCCGACTTGGGACATGCACATAAATAATGTGACGAGGTTAAACCGTTAAACCTGTTTGTAAGCGGTCAACTCTCCCCCTTATCTGGGACAATGGTGTAACAGCAAAACATAAAAACAAACTATAAAAAGCAGTTATTTGTAATTGGCTTAACTCAAAAGATCGGTACGAGACACGTTAAACCACTAACATAAAAACAATAGACATAAAGCACCGAAATAAGAGTACTCGCAGTTACTGAAAGCTAGTTCAAAGCCAATTAAAACTAATAAAAAATGATGTTCTCCCAGACTAAAAAGCTCTTTTTTTTACATTTCGAGTATATTTCCCTATAAACTGTTAATTACCACGACGAATTTAAGCAAGGCCTTTCGTTTTCCATTTGAGTATGCAAAGTTATTTTCATCAAAACCCAACTTGTCATCATTGCAACCCAAATTTCATTTTAGCAATGTCAAGGAGCATACTTCTTCAATCGTGAATTGAATCGAAGTAAAAATTTTATTAGATCTGAAATTAACTTATATACTTAAAGCTTTCCTTTCACTTCTTTTCAATTTTGATATAAGTCGAGGACACTTAAGTATGAAAATGCGATCAAAGGGTATATTTATGCTTTGGTGACTGTTATTTTGTCCGGAAAGCCGGCATGAAAAAATAAAATAAATTTTCTATAGTTCTAGACTGTTTACGGGACGTATTATGGTATACCGTTGATCGTCCTATCGTCCGTCCGTCCGTCGTCAACATGTCGGACATTAATTCAAAATTACTTTAACCAATATGCATGAAACTTTGGTGAATTGTTTATATCTACTGACGTGAGCTCCCTTTCGTTTTTTATAAATTTCAGATTTACCATTTCCGAGTTTTGGGGTTTTATTCATTAAAAAGGGGGGATTTTCCAGTTTTCGGACAATAACTCAAATGAAATTTCACCAATTTGCATGAAACTTTTGTGAATTGTTCATATTTATTGACGTAAGCTCCCTTTCGTTTTTTATAAGTTTCGGATTTACCGTTTCTGAGTTTTGGGGTTTTATTCATTAAAAAAGGGGGGATTTTCCAGTTTTCAGACAATAACTCAAAAACAATTTCACCAATTTGCAAGAAACTTTGGTGAATTGTTTATTTTTATCGACATGAGCTCTCTTTTGATTTTTATAAATTTCAGACTATACGTTTCCGATTTATGGGGTTTTATTCATTACACAAAGGGGGATTTTCCAGTTTTCGGACAATAGCTCAAAAATGCTTTCAGCATTTTTTTATGAAACTTTGGTAAATTGTTTATATCTATTTTTGTAAGCTCCCTTTTGATTTTTATAAATTTTAGATTTTACGTTTCCGAGTTATAAGATTTTATTTGTTTATAGTCTGACAACAGATTTACTAAGTATTGCACAACAGCACAGTGTATTGCACAACAGCAAGAAATCTTTCATATAACCAATTTCAAGTTCTTTGACTACATTTATTCAGAAACCTATAATATATCAAATATTTAATTATAATCCAAATTCAGACCTGTATGATTCAAGCTTGAATATTGTGTCCATTTTTGCCCCAACTGTTCAGGGTTGGACCTCTGCGGTCGTATCCAGCTGCGCTCAGCGAAGCAGTTTATTTCGGTTATATTTCTCACAATCTGTTTCTGTTTTTTAAACTATCAAATTTCATGTCATTAACACGCAAATATGGCATTATTTGTTAATATCACACTCACAAAACTGTTCCCTCACATGAATTAGGGTGTTTTGTTGGTGCTAAAGTAGTAACACACATTTGAATGTTTGAAATGTTGACGTCTATGATACTTGTCTGGTTTGCTACTATCTATGTATATGCTGAAAGTTCATGTCAAAGAAAGGACGGTAAGCAATTAAAACAGTTTTGTTTAGAATGCATGCGTTTTAAGGAGGATGTTTACATCACATAAGGGAGAACAATAACGCATTGGAGTTTTTTTTTATTGTTTTCGTTTTCTGTTTTATTATATACATGTAGTTGATTCTATATTAGTAGGTTTTTGTTTTGGTTGAATAGGATTTTGAATAAAACAGCGTATTCACTAAAGAAAAGGTAAAATTTGATATTCACCTCGCTTAACGTCAGGTTCTTTTACGTGTCTGTTATTAAAATATAATATTTTCCTCGAAACATGGAATAAAACATTAACTTGTCTTTTGTTTTGGTAAATGTGTGGTTTAATTGAATTTTGAAGAAAAAAAAATGATATTGTAAATATTCATTATTCTAGTAACGTTTAGTAGATTTTGTTCTGACGTCACATGAACATCAAACATATCTGTCGTACAATAGATATTTATAACCAAAGCTCAATGTCATACTGATTTTTGTAGGCGGATATGATGTCACTGTAAATGTTAGAGGTGACCCCAGCAAGGAAACTCTTGAAGTTATTGCTTTTCATGCCTACATTTCAAAAGATGTGTATCCGGGAGCTGGCGATAGAACCGATTTGATGTAACAAAGGAAAATCAAGGAAGCGGCTACAACAGCAAAACTGGAGTTTTTACGTGTCCGAAGACAGGGATGTACGTATTTGTCTGGGTTATCCGAATTCATTCAGCCGAACATTCAACGGAGCTGATGATCAACAATTCCGTTTATGGTTCCACATTTCTTCGTGCCAAGAAAGGAGATGATGGATCAGTCAGTGGTACAGTTATTGCCCATGTGTCAAAGGGCGATACGGTTTATGTCCGTAACCATTCAGCATATGCTGGCGATGGTAAAATACACAGTAACCTACACGGTAAACCAACATTTTCTGGGTGGTTGCTTCAGTAGATTCAGTTGTAATTAATAAAACTGTTTTGACTGTTTACTATTTTAGTTTATCTACTATCGAGCTTATTTCTGAAATTCAAGTCATGTTTTTCTTTAATTGTAATTTACGTATTCACGAATAATTTTTGATCTTGTCTGTTGAATCTATGCATGACTTTGTTTCGACTTCAAGTAGACTTATGTAAGAGATCGTAAAGGGTATAGGCGTATGTTGATTGTTCTAGAGCAAATAACGATCTCTATATATATATATAATAAGAAGATATGGTATGACTGTCAATGTAATAACCATATCTACCAAAGATGTGAGGAACTATAGGTCACCGTACGGCCATCAACAATTAGTAAAATCCACACCGTATAGTAATCTATAGTAAACTAAAAGGCACATTTTCCTGTCAATAGAATTAATTGTATTTTGGCATTGCAGAAGGTCGTGCTTTTCTCAGACTGTTTATGACATCTTACATTAAATCCATTGGATATTTACTAATTGATATTTTAGTCTGAGAGAACATGATTTATTCATTTGTTGTAATTGACTTTGATCCAGAATCCCTACAACTATAGGTTCAGTTTCAATGCAATTAGGATATGCAGGGTCGCATCCAGTTTTGTTAACTGATCTATTGTGTTCAGAGTTCTTTTTCATTATGTCACTGTTTAGATTTGTTCATTTTCTCCGTATTTCGTTTTATATTTCTTTTTTAACTTGCAACTTTGCATTCACCTATTGCACAATTTTCTGCCAGGTACATGCCTTCTGTGGCTATATGCGTGTCCGTGCATATTGCTGAAGCTAGAAAACAGAAGTTTTTGTCTTCGGCTATTGCCATCTGCTAGCGCCTTTAGTTCATCCTTCGGAAAAGTATATGTATTATTGATGTCGACATCTTGCCGGTTAGAGGAATAAATGACTTCGTACATGCTTTATTTTGACGTCAGATTAAAACAGAAGTATCCCGTATCCTTTTCATGGTGTGTTCATTTGTCGTACATCCCCCTCCAATTATCAAACATCCCTATTTTTCTCTTTATCTTTATACGTCGCCCCCTCTCAGATATATTCTCATACCTTCATTTTCCTTTTGGCAAATGATTACGATACGACATGTTGCATCGTATCTTAAGTGAATACTGGACAGTGGAACTATCCTTTTTTTACGTTGCTGTATAAAATCTAAGTTCCTACGTACAGACACCGATATAATTTCATAACAACACGTGAAGTATACGTCGACCTTTCTTTCAGCAAGTCAGCTGGCTTTTTGTAAAGTGGCATTGTTTATTATCATAAAAATTAAGAATATTTGATACCATTTCCATGTAAACAACATTCCAACAAAGACCAAAGGACAAGGACGTGAACAATTACATGTCACCGTACGGCCTTCAACAATGAGCAAAAGTCAAACTGTATAGTGGTAAATCTTAATCAAGCCCCGGTATACAAAATGTGACACAGTTATGTTTTATTCTCAATAAACTATAGACAGTTCAAATGAGGAAACCATCTTGTGTTTTTGTAGTGAATAAAATGATATTCACGTAATTGGGGTATATGTCAATGAGACAGCAAACCAACAACACAAATAAAATATATAAAGAGGGCAGCATTAAGTCTTCAACAGTATAGACAGGATGTTTATACTATATGTTAGGCTTTTGATTGTTCCGATTTAAAATAAATGGTAAATAAATTAAACAAAAACGATTTTTAAAATATGGGAATAAATTAAACAAAAACCGTATAGAACACCAACAACAATTTCTCCGAATAACAAAAAATATATAACACAAAACAAAAACTGATGAGATTCCTGACTAAAGACGGGCACATGAATATATAGCGGGGTAAAAATAGCTTTTTTGTAGATCTTAACCAACCCCTCCATTCTCGACCAGTTAAACACCAAAAGTTAAACCAAAGAACACACCGTATTAGTGCAGTTATTTTTTCAAACGACTTAATTTTTGGACATATAACTAATTACATGTCATTCTTGTAAAATTGATTAATTCTATAGACATTTTATTGTTTTGCATTAACAATTATATTTACATATACATTATGATAAAAACACAATAAAATACATGTATAAGATAATGATTACATGTATACTAAATATCAGTTAATGAATCTCCGACATTCACCCATTTCCATCGATTGAAAGACGTACAAATCTGTTTTACCTCCAATACAATTTCCCTCATTTATTTTAACAGATTCTTTCTGAAAACCGTCAAAAAATGTTACATTATTTTGACAATATTTATGTTTTCGTAAAATATCGGAAGTGAATCAACCTTATGCAAGAAAGACTAAGACTTCCATAAGCCAGCACTATAGTTCTTTATACAATATATACTTTATTTTGGGGATAAATAACATGGGCTCTGGGCTTCATCCTTATTCTATCTGTGGGCTCCAGTCTCCACATTATAGGCTCCGGTCTCCTTTGAGCACTGTTTTCATAGGGCATCGGGCTCCATAAATTAGTATCAAATCTCCATTAATGAGTATCAAGTCTCCGATGACAGGGCTCATAGCTTCGTCGATGCGGATCCCGGACTCAAGATATGTGGGCTGTGGGCTGCTATATATAAGGATCTACTTAGCCCGTGTTATTATCCACTTAGTTTTTATTAAACAAAAAACTATAAAACAACATCTCCTGGACTTCAAGGTAGAAGTTCGTGGACAGTCCCATCCGGATATCACTTGTATATATAGATACAGTTCAAACATGAATGACATCTTGATCATATTTTTTTGCAAGAAGTATGTAGTTTGTTTTAGAAGTGGCAGGTGTGACACAAGAAATTTGCATTACATGATTAAATTCCGTTTCCCCAATATGACTGTCAAATCGATGATAAATCCTCTGTCCATTTTCTATAAGTTATCGCCGAGAGAATAAATTGTCCAGAGAAATTGTTGCATATAATTGTATGTTTTTTTTCGATTTACGACTCGTTTTTTTTGGGTCAAGTCAAGTGAAATTTCATAAATTATAATTTATACTCCAGTTGTACAACTAAATAAAATTGGTTGGTATTTTAAGTGTAGAAAAACATTTTATAATTTGTTTGGTTTTGAGCTACATTTCGGTAACGGCTATAACTTTAAGTTTGACACTTAAATCTTTGGATCTAATTGCTGACGCGAAGTCATTTGAATACTTAATCCAAGTCAATCACCCCCCCTGTTCAACAACTAAGAAAACTAAGATTGAGCAGCAGACACCACACTAAACACAGGGAATGCCGAACCCAAATGCCCCAAATGATAAGCAGTACCTGATCCACTAGTGGCACTTGTATTGTTGTTCATTTCATGTAAAAGTCATGTGATAAGTCCGATCCTTTTCAATGAAAATTCTAGATCAAAGAAAAAAGAACTTTTGTGCTGACTTCGGTAAAACTTTCAACTTTACCATAGCCCAGATGCGGATCCAGGATTTAGAAAATAGGAGCCCGGGGCGCCCAAACTAGGTAATGTTTGGAGTGGGACATGTAAAAGTCTATGCATTTACCATATATGTAGCTCCGTAATCCGTCTCTGTAACGAATCATACACTATACAAAAACATGTTTATAATCATTCTTAATAAAATGGCACTTGTAATTTTTTTATGATTTAAGCTACTGATGTTTTCCTGAAAGTTTTCTTTTTATTACAATTTATATTTGTATATGTATGTGAGTGGGGACAAAATAATGAATCTTGAATCTACATTATGATAATACCTATTCAGCACATTACCAATCTTAACACGAAAGTACATTTATCTTATAAATTCATTTCCTATCGTTAATTATCCATTTTTAGATGGTGACGTTCCCTTGTCACCATCTTACGGTGTTTATATATCTCAACTTGTACGATTCGCTCGTGTATGTAACAATGTTTTAGATTTTAACGAGAGAAATTTATGTATTACTGAAAAATTATTACACCAGGGTTTTCGATATCACAAACTAGTCAAAACATTTACTAAATTTTATCATCGGTATAAGGACATCATTCGTAAATATAGCTCAACATGCAGACTTCTTATACGTTCAGGTATTTCACATCCAATTTTTTATGGAAATATTCTTTATAAAGCACAAAAATGTCAGTATTCACCTCTGAAACTAACAAAACCTTTAAATAGACTTATCAAGAAGGGATATAGTTACGATACTGTTGTCAGGTCATTAAAGATTGCATATTTTGGCGTTAATATTGATTCACTTATAGGGTCTTTGCATCGGCACTAAACACATTTATTTAAAAACCAGTTGTTGGCATGACACGGGTTATGTTCTTCTCATATATGTTATGATGGTATGATACTAAACCCCTAACGGGAAGGATTGTGCCTGATATTCATATGATGAAGACATAATCTTTCAATCAGTTTAATTGAAGTCTGGAGCTGGCATGTCAGTTAACTGCTAGTAGTCTGTTGTTATTTGTGTATTATTGTCATTTTGTTTATTTTCTTTGGTTACATCTTCTGACATCAGACTCGGACTTCTCTTGAACTGAATTTTAATGTGCGTATTGTTATGCGTTTACTTTTCTACATTGGCTAGAGGTATAGGGGGAGGGTTGAGATCTCATAAACATGTTTAACCCCGCCGCATTTTTGCGCCTGTCCCAAGTCAGGAGCCTCTAGCCTTTGTTAGTCTTGTATTATTTTTAATTTTAGTTTCTTGTGTACAATTTGGAGTTTAGTATGGCGTTCATTATCACTGAACTAGTATATATATTTGTTTAGGGGCCAGCTGAAGGACGCCTCCGGGTGCGGGAATTTCTCGCTGCATTGAAGACCTGTTGGTGACCTTCTGCTGTTGTCTGTTCTATGGTCGGGTTGTTGTCTCTTTGACACATTCCCCATTTCCATTCTCAATTTTATTGATGAGTCTTGACATGCACTCACAATTGAAATATGTACACACAAAACACAAAAAACCTTTGTTGAACCTCCGAACAAATTCTTCCGATTATTGAAGATTCATTGTTACAAAAAGTAAAAAAAATTCACATAGGGAGAAAAATATTTATTTAATTTTCGTAAAATATGAAAAGTGTATCATGGTGATAAAAAAGACGAAGGGAACTTTACATCTAATAAGTATGCTTACACTGACGTGGGTCAAAAGATATGTTCTAAAAAATATGCACCTTACTGTATAAATAAGAATAAGAATAAGAATATTTTATTTCCATTTAAAGGGCCCTATAAAGAGCTTTTATCACATTACATACAAATACATAAGATTATACATAAATTGAGAAACATAAAAGAAAACCACACAGTTTTACAATAACTGTTATATAAGGCCAGGACAGAACCAGATAACACAAATAACATCTATAAAATATACTACTTAAAATAAGTATATATGTGGCTAATTTGCATTTATTATCTTTGAACTTCTCCTTATCTTCAGATTTTTAGATAAATACTTTCCCAAACAGTTATCTACATCTAAATTTTCTTGTGTAAATAGCTATGTAAACTTCGAAAGATTGTCTAAAGGTTGAAAATTATTGCAGGTTAATGAAATTTCAGTAAAAAATTATTCAATGTACAGTATAAACATTTTCTAAGTGTTCTATTCACATAAATTTTTGCATATCTATCAATAAATTAACTTCAGTGTCCGCGCTCTGGGACAGGCACTATGAATATATAAAATATCAAATGTGCTTTTTTTTATTTGTTCAATATGACATGTATTCTACAAAAAAACATCTTGGTAATGGGTCTCCCAATCATCCACTTTATGAAGTTTGGAAAATGGTAAATATTGTTTCTAAAAAGGGAAAGTCCTGCACTCGATCAGGCCATGACGTTTTTGTTCAAACAAACCAATTGAGAAATTTTTTGCAGAAGCAATTCAAGTTATACAATATCCTGTCAGGTTTGGTTCAATTTGACAAAATCTTAGGGAGCTACCATTTGATTTTTAGGGGGGGGGATGAAATTTGAAAAA
The DNA here is from genome assembly GCF_021869535.1 of Mytilus californianus. Taxonomy (NCBI): domain Eukaryota; kingdom Metazoa; phylum Mollusca; class Bivalvia; order Mytilida; family Mytilidae; genus Mytilus; species Mytilus californianus. Next base: position 47,141,074 of record NW_026262679.1, on the reverse strand, counting down.
AATAGGCAGGCCTGACAGGAGTTTTAAGTAAATAAAAAGCAACATGAGACACTTTGCAAAAAAAAGGCAGGATGGCAATTTATGTAAAAAAAAGTCAGGATAAACTAAAAAAAAAAAGGCAGGATGAGACACTTTGCAAAAAAAAGGCAGGATGACAATTTATGTAAAAAAAAAGTCAGGATAAACTAAAAAAAAAAGGCAAGACAGAGATTACAACTAAAAACAAATGCGGGACAAAATTTTTCATCCCAGTTACATGCTTAGTTACCACAAACATTTAAAATCTAGGAATAAACTCTTTTGTCCGCTAATACATTTTTATCCTGTCAGTGCAACAGGTATTGATTGTCTCCCTTCAAATTATCACATTCACATATATATACATTTTTTGTTTGTCTAATAGAATACTTCTTACCAATACCAATTTTATTTGAAATAGTATTTTTTCTATTAAATTTACATATATTTTGTTTAAATGATTTGTACACAATAGAAATTTTGAAAAAGATTTGATCAACTGTAACCATATGAGTTGTGTTTAAATGATAAGTTTTTAAATATAATTTTACAGTTTCTAATGCCGGAAAAGCATACCTATGTCTCGCATATTATTAGATGAACACGGGAAGTGTCTCGCCTGAATAATATGCAATCTTTGCAGATCTCTGAAGAGGTCAATTTCATATCAATAAACTTCCTGCGAGCAAACAAAAAATTTAACCGATGCGGCTCGATCAAGCCATGTCGTTTTTGCCTGAAACAAACAAACGAATTGAGAAATTTTTACAGAAGCAATTCAAGAGGGGGGGGCAAGGGGTTTAACTGTTATGCTGTTATGGGGCAATTTAATTCTTTGTTATCTGTTATTCTGAAATTGTATTTGCTGTTAGCTGTTATAGGACTATTATCTTTTTTGTTATCTGTTATTGTGAGAATGTATTTGCTATTAACTGTAATTGAAAATTGGAATGTTAGCTTTTTGACAGCCAATCTTCGGTAGAAAATGAAAATCATTGTACATTGGGGTCTTACAACTGGTAATATGGTGGTCCCTTATTCTTAGAAGCATTCCAATAATGTACACATCACAGACCATCACTTAAACATATTAAAATCAGTCGTGTCCAGGACTATTCCAGTATATCTTATTATAATCCTTTGTGATAAATTCATTTTCTTTAACTCAATGTATGATGATACTTTTATGCTATGGAATACTGTTTTCAGCATTTGTTGGTGAACATTTAAAAAAAACTCATACAGCGTGCTTGTAATTTGAATAGTGTGCATATTCTTAAAAAAGAATCACAGAGCTGAGTCTGTGTTCTTTATTACATAAAAGGTGTTTCGGTTAAGTTCGTATGGACCTAGGCCTATCCTCATCAGGTATCCCTGTTTTCCTTTTTGTAATATAAAGAATTGTTCGAATTTGATTTTTGTCGAGCCTGCAACTTTTGTCGCAAAAGCGAGACATAGCGATCCTACATTCCGTCGGCGGCGGGGTCCACAAATATTCACTCTGTGGTTAAAGTTTTTGAAATTTTAATAACTTTCTTAAACTATCCTGGATTTCTTCCAAACTTGGACAGAAGCTTGTTTATGATCATAAGATAGTATCTAAAAGGACATTTTGTAAACAAAATCTTGTTTATCCGTATTTTACTTATGAAAATGACATATCTTTCTGCCAGTTAACATTACATTCACAGTGACACTCTGTGGTTAAAGTTTAAATATTTTAATAACTTGGACAGAAGCTTGTTTATAATCATAAGATAGTATCCAGAAGTAAAATTTTGTGAAAAAAAATCCTGTTTATCCGTATTTTACTTATAAATGGACTTAGTTTTTCTGCCAGTTAACATAACATTCACTCTGTGGTTAAAGTTTTAAATATTTTAATAACTTGGACAGAAGCTTGTTTATAATCATAAGATAGTATCCAGAAGTAAAATTTTGTGAAAAAATATCTTGTTTATCCGTATTTTACTTATAAAAGGACTTAGTTTTTTCTGCCAGTTACCATAACATTCACTCTGTGGTTAAATTTTTCATAATTTTTTCCCCATTTTCGTTGAGCCCGCTGCGACTTATAGCAAAAGTAGGCGAGACACTGGGTTCCCTTACGAAATTTTACATATGTCATGTATATGGTGATAATATTCCCTGTATCCCAATACGTAAATATTAGATTCAAACAATTCTTAATTCACTGTTATCTGTTTGTATGCCCTTTCAATTCCTTGTTATATGTTTTAAGCCAAATCAATTTGCTGTTTTGCTGTTATTGGATCCCCCCTTGCTCCCCTTATTCAAGACTATACAATATCCTGTCAGGTTTGGTTCAATTTGCAAAAATCTTACGGTCTCGCGATGGATTGTACCAAAATGAGAAAACTGGATGTTTTCACTTTAATAAATCAGATCGTACTATTAATGATCATTAATTTTAACACACTGGAAACCACTGCAAGAGATTCGTACGAAACTGTTAAGTTCTTCCACTGACACGAATTTCAACACTTCTTCATACAATTAAAACCCAAATATTATTTATGTAAAATCTTAGAGGAAACTTATTGAAATTGCTTACCAAACACTTAAAATCTAGGAATAAGTTATTTTGTCCGGTAATAATGTACATTCTTTATTCTGTCAGTGCAGTTGTTTCCCTTTAAATTATGATATTCACATATATATACATTTTTTGTTTGTCTAATAGAATAATTTTTACCAATACCAATTTTATTTGAACTAGTACTTTTTCTATTAAAAACACATATATTTTGTCTAAATGATTTGTACACAATAGAAATTGTGAAAAAGATTTGCTCAAATTAAACCATATTTGTTGTGTTTAAATGATAAGTTTGTAAAAATAATTTTACAAAATTCAGTGCCGGAAAAGCATACCTATGTCTCGCATATTATAAGTTGAACACGGAAAGTGTCTCGCCTGAATAATATGCAATCTTTGCAGATCTCTATAGAGGTCAATTCATATCAATAAAAATCCTGCAAGTAAATAATGGACTGATGTGGCACTGCCGTTATATTCTGGTGCTAGTTCGTCAATATAGTTCATTTGAATATAATTTGCATGAGTTTACAAGGACAATTCGATATACAAGGTAAGTTGACAGGGCTGATTCAAAATAACAACAAATGGATTATATTGTCGAAAAAAACCCGTTATATATTCCATAGATTATGGATGATACGTCTATGGAGGAATTAATGTTTGCTCCAAATAAAATTCCAATAAATAACTCATATTTCATGTGTCCTCTACGACAAATGCTGTAATAATTATAAAAGATAACTTTCTGTAGAGTGTGAAATTATGGTTAAAAGTTTTAAAATCTGCACCAATCGTGGCTCTGCCAATACAATAATAATTGTTTTTTCTCTTCTTTATAAATGACTCTTCACGACATGGAATTATATGTTCTGTCTCGTAACTTCATGAATGACAAGTACTTGTGATCTAAAAAAAAATAGAAATCTTAAAACCTCTATACTTAGTGACGCGATAACAAAATAATTTACAAAATCAACGATTTTGACGATCAATATAAAAAGTATGAGTCGAATCTGGGATCATTTAATTCGAGCGCAGCGACGCAATTTGTTTTATTCATTTTTCACATTTATATATATCAAAAGTAAACTGGAATCCGCTCGTATTCAACGCTACGCTTTTGACTTATCGGATTCTGTTTAAAGTATATAGTCAGCCGAGAAGCAAATACTCAAATATTCAACTTGTAAGGGAAATAAACTGTATTTTACTTGATGCTTTAGTGTAAATATTTTTCGAAAATCTTATTCAGAAATGTTCATGAAGCTTTTAGACAAATGTGCACCAGCAATACAATAAAGTGTAAGCGGAGAAAAAATATCAGGCGTATGCTAGATTAATAGCACATCACTAATGACTCGACTATAGTTACATTTGACATCCATTGTAGCACAGAGCAAGTTAGCGACACATGCAATTTAAAAAAATATACATGTACAAGGAAAAGAAATGTTCGAGTATAGCGGCGATTTGAAGACAGTCATGTCAATAACATTTAGACTGGCTATCGGTGGCTTTATCTCGGTCAGTTAAATTAAAAAGAAGTAGGGTAATGATTTTCAAAAGAGATAAGATGGTCAGATACATGCCGAAAATTAGAGCTAATTTCCTAATGCTTGTAGAGTAAAACTTTGGTTGGCTTGCTTGCTTTGTTTGTATAAACGTTTACCCAAGCTTTGTATAATTAAGATTGACATATTCAAACAATATATATAGATATAGTTAAACCTGTATATATTATATTTAAATTTTATTGGAAGTTATCCCAATTACAATTGTACAAAGTAGATTACTTTTAAATAATTATCTTTTTATGATTTTTGTAGAATTTTTCAGTTTCAAGTTATTTTGGAGAATTGGGTTTCAACAATCTAAAAAAATATGCTCATATGAGCTTCGAGGAGTTAGCGAGTTAAGAAAGATCTGAATTTCTAACAGATTGGGATTTTAATGGTACATCTTTGAAGGAAGGGACCAAAACCAAAATAGAGGTAATACTGGTCTTGTCTTTCAGAAACACATTTATTGGATTTGGTAAGCGACGTCCTTCGATCTTTTTGTATCAAAATGTCTGCAAAAGCAGCAATTTAATTAAATAGCGCTGGATATATAGTATTTTGATATGTTTTATGAAAAATTTTGAATTAACAATTTAAGTGATTTTCAAGTTTTCAGTAGGATTTAACACATTTGAGATTTTGACCTTGTGAGTAAAAATACAGGTGAAATTGTTTGTGAAATATTGGTCCTTCTTCTTTGTTCATAGTTTTATGTATACAGTGATGATGATTAAACCATGACATATTTTGTGCTGGAAAACTGTATATTGTCCTCGAGAAATAGTTTGGTTATTTTTGTCGTTGGGTTATTGTCTCAATGATGTTTATCTCACATCTCCTTTTATTCATAAAATCAGTATATTTCCGTTTGTATAATATTAGGTACTTCAAAATCCGTTCATGACAAATCATATGTATAGTAGCAAAGGATCATTCGATAGGTTTGAGCAGTCTCTGGTTCAAGTTAAGCTCTCAGTTCTCTTTGTTATGTTAAGCGTGATTGTCTGCTGGAACACATTTGATACGATAATGAGAAATAACTTAAAATATAAAAGATATTTGACTAAAAAATCTTAAATACCTAAAAATAATATATTAGTATTACTATGTTAGTGTACTAACTTAGTAGTCCCAAATATCAGTAAAACTGAGCACAAAAGATTATTCGTCATCTTCTGAAACCACCTATTAACAGTTAAGTTTGTTTTGCACCTATCAAAATGAGTTTTATCATTAATATCGCGCCTTTATACTTCATCTTCGCTAGCCAAGGGTACAATCTGAAGCGCTCGAGCGGGTCGGATCGTAGCCGGTAATAGATTTTTGTTGCATCTCTATTCTATCAGGCGTGACGGTTTGGTTGCACGTTGATTGATTTTGGTATTGTTTATCCTTAGGCAAAGTGCATTACCTCCCCTTAAATTGTCAAAAATTTAAATATAATCATTTCTTGTAAAGCCAAATGATTTTTTTAACAAATAACAATTTTATTTTAAAAATTAAGCTTTATGCTAAATATGCTGAAATCTAGCATAAGTGATATACTAAGAAACGAAAAAAATTGTAATAGAATCGTTCAATATTAACCTTTTTATCTACATTAAAATAATAAGTATAGGTTCATCGTTTTACAAGATTGTTTTCTAGATCGCTATGTCTCGCATATAATCTGCTGAACACGTGTAAAAGTGTCTCGCCTATTTATATGCAATCTTTGAAGATCTCTCAGAGATCAAAATAACCAAAATCAAAATATCCAAATGATTAAATGCCTCCTGGAAAGAAGAAAGTAACGGTAACCTAATTGCCTGTTGCTTTGAAATATGAATGAATTTACCTCATTTCTATTATATTATAAGACTAGAACACACCAGCGAAATCGCGGGCATTTAGAGCGTGGTTGAAAGTATGTAAACTGTTGTAGGATGAATTTTTGTAAACGATTTTATGACTGGAGAATTTCAGGAAAGGTATCAAAAGTCATAGGTACTTGGTGACAGGAATTTTTTTTTTTAGCCCTCCCCCTGTTTTTCCAAAGTCCGTTATTTTTTGTTTTCTGTTTTTCTGTATACTATGAACATACATATACTATAAAGTGTACTTGCTATTTACTATCAATTCCAAGTTTACTATCCACGGCGGTCACTGATATATTATATTTGAACTGATAGTAAATAGCAAATACACTTTATTTATAGTATCTGTATGATCATAGTATACAGAAAAACGCGAAAATAATTGTCCTGTTATTTTAAAAGAAGGATCCATCCAGTAATGGTGAATGGTGGCGGTTTTTTTCAGTGAGAGAAGAATTTGACGAAAACTTATCTGAGTTATTAAGTGGAGACAGCTATTTGAATTCCAATACCTTTAACATTTGAATTGTCACATAATACTACAAAATTTCCAAGCAAACAAGCCTTTTAATAGGGAGACACAAACTTTTATTTGGTATCCTGGACCACGCTACTCTTCAGCCATCCAACATGGCGGACACTTAAAATTCACCCACTGTCTTTTTATTTGTTTTATTTGGCCTAAACCTAATAATTCCACTGTAACAACAAATTTCCAGTGACAAATTTTAAATAATATACTGTCCAAATTATACTCCATATTTAAATTTTTTTTTTCCAGTACATAAAATGTGCATTTGATTTCCCAGGCGACTGGCCGGTGCCAAGGTGCGATCTAACTAGTCAATATATGTGCATTGTACTGTAATGTTTTATGAACTGCTGACCTGCTGATTTTTTCGTATATACTGACACGAATAGACTTTTAAAGGTATGATGGCATTTTAGATCTTAGCGTACATATATATAGCACAAATCAAACCTTATGAATGGTGGAGCACTTTTATGAATGGTGGAGCACTTAGTCATTTTATGAACTTTTTTATACATAGTCATTCAAAGACTCGAATAATTTTTAACTCTGAGGATAAGAGTTCAAATTCTAACATTTAGCCTGTTGTTTTAAACCAATGTGTGACTTTTGATATATATCTGTCCTTATATATATATATATATATATATATATATATATATATATATTGAACCTTCTGATTAACAAGTGTATATTTTAAACATATATATATCTTCACTGTATATCATTGCGTAATTATACAAGCTACTCTGATTGAGAAAGAAAAACCGATGTCTGAAAATAAACTACGGAAATATTTGAGAAAACCGTTACCTCCAGTACTCGGTACACAAACTTTAACGCCTGTAATTCTTACTGATAGCAAAGCCAAATACTTAAAAGGATACTCATCATCATATATTGAAAAACAAATTAAATGGCGTTTTAAATCTGGCCAAACATCAAGCCAAGGATATAATTGGTTACTCAGCAACATAAATAGACTTACTGGTCACTTAGACAATATTCACCTATACATTTGGCTTGGTACTTGCGACCTCACTAATTACAACGGAACATATATAAGTCTCTCAGATGATAAAGATAAACCAAAGATACTGATTGATGCCTTACGAAATTTTATAACTCTCATAAAGACCTATCCTGCTTGCAAAATAACCATCTTTGAAATACCTCCATATCCAATTATTGACTTTAATAAAAGTAGAGGACACAGTGACCCCTCAAGTTTCAAACAACAGGAGGAGGAATTATTAGCAAAAATTCATGATATCAACAGTCAAATCAGGCAAATCAACGAATCAATAGATACTTTTTCCCCAAATTTTGCAGTAGACATTAGCCATAACCACAACGCCAAAACTTCTAAATCAAAGAAAATAACATTACGAGATAGCTATTCATTTAATTTATACTTGGACGGGATTCACCCTAACACAGAGCTTGAACGAGTCTGGTTGAAGAAGATAGCCTTGCATATTCAGAGGGATTGTTGGGGCTAGGTACATAGTCAACGGTGGGAGCATCCACGACGCACTCACTGTATCTGACCTCTGCATCCTTGTCTGTTTAAAACCTACCTGTCTTTAATCCTTATAAAGTACTCTTTAAAATTAAGTGATAGAGCTCTCCAACGGTGGGAGTATCCACAACGTGTTAGCTCTATTGCTTGATCTCAAACCTCTTGATATGGCTCTTAATCGTGTAGAATCCACAGATGCCTCGACCAACAGTCAGTCAGTAGAAAAAACTGGAATCACATTTACTAAACCGTATAGTCTAAATATTGAAAAATCTCTACTAAAAAAATCAAACTCTGCAAAAAGGAACCACATCTCATACAACTGCACAGGTGGGGGATTTACTGCCGAGTTAGATGCTGTAACATTTGAGCTTTTCTCCAATGCATCTGAAATATTTTATATTCAATCTGCCAACAGCTTTTATGATGTCAGAAAAGATGTGTCTATAGATAAATCTGGCAACACTGTTCAAAGAACATATAAATTAGAGAGAATGAAACTGATAATTACACAATTAACCTTTATTTGACAAAATGCTCAATTCTAGTAAATGTAACATTCAACCAATTTTATAAACAGAGACCTGCCAAAGCTACATGAAATTATCAGTCAAACCACAATCAATGGAGAAAATATAGATATACGAGAAACAAACAAAGTTCTAGCCCAAAAACTGCATGAACAAACATTGGGTACACTTTAAATGTGAGAGACTCTCTGAAACTGATATTAAACAACTTGAAAAGCAGGATAATTCTACATATGAATGCTCAATGTGTCGTATTAGCCTACATAAAGGAATACAACCACTCTCTATATGTAACACTTTAAAAACTTTGGATAAAACAGAAATTACAGCCACTGACACTGTTTGTACTCTTCAAATAGTTCCAAACCTACTCTTGCTCAACAAATACTTTTGGCGGAAAATCTGGAGAACTGTCCAGCCTGTTTACGTATATTAACATTTGAAAAATCTGCATGCTCAATATGCTGCCAACAATTTCATGATCAATGCTTCCTTAAAGATTCAAACTTATGCTACGCTTGCTACGGCACTTTCATACAAAATTCGCATAATACAGCTCTTCCGAATGAACAACCAGTAAACATCAAAACACAAGCCAAAATAAATACAGCTGTAATTCAAAATTCTCAAACTCCAGTAGTGTCTTTACATACTCAAGACAACAACAACATCACAAGTAGAGCTCTGCATACCAAAACACCTCGTAACAACGTAGCAGAACAAAATTCTATCCCAACTGATAATGATCGTGCTCAACAAGAAACATCTATTAAACTTAAAGAACTACGCCAACTGGAACAAAAATTAAAAAAGAAGGAGGAACAACTCAAAATTAAAGAAGCAATGCTTAATGACGACTCAAAAGAAAAAGAAAAAATACTGGAACGACTTTTCAAAGCAGAAAATAGAAACTTAGAGCTTGAGCAGACAGTTAAGACACTAAACCGTAGAATATCATTGCTAGAAGAACAGCCGATACATCCTACGACAGAACAAACATCCTCAAAACATACTAACTGCTCTAATGGGTCGACAGATGAACTGATAACCGGTGTACGTGACAAAGTAACACGTTATGTACTTTCAAAGATTGATTCTGAGCTAGACAAACTACTTGGACAATCCGAGCAAACCCAGAGCTCTCCTATATTAAATTCTGACTCTATACCAGATAATTCAAACCAAAACTACTCTAGGCTAGTCAGTGATATGACAAATAACTGACAACTTCCATAGGCTAGTGATATAACACATCACTGACAACTACCATAAGCTAGTGATGACGATATACTGACAACTACCCTAGGCTAGTGATATAACTTTGTTGTTTTATAATGACAAGTAACGGACAACTACCATAGGATAAAGATTATATGACACACTACTGACAACTACTCTAGAGTAGTGATATGACAAATTACTGACAACTCCCCTAGGCTAGTGATATGACACATTACTGACAACTACCTTAGGCTAGTGATATAGCTGTTGTTTTATAATGACTCATAACTAAAAACTACCCTGAGCTAGTGATATAACACATAACTGACAACTACCCTAGGCTAGTGATATAACTTTGTTGTTTTATGACACATATCTGACAACTTTCGTAAGTTAGTGATATGACACATAACTGACAACTACCATAGGCTAGTGATATAACACATAACTGACAACTATTCAAGGCTAGTGATATGACACATAACTGACAACTACCATAGGCTAGTGATATAACACATAACTGACAACTATTCAAGGCTAATGATATGACACATAAATGACAACTACCATAGGCTAGTGATATGACACATAACTGACAACTACCCTAGGCTAGTGATCTTACACATAATTGGTAACTACCATAGGCTATTGATATGACATTGTTGAATGATCCGATACTTGACCACTACCCTAGGCTAGTGATATGACTTTGTAAACTGATCACTCCTGATAATTGACCACTACCCTAGGCTAGTGATATGGCTTTGTTAACTGGTCATTCAAGATAATAGACTACTACCCTAGGCTAGTGATATGACTTTGTTAACTGGTCATTCCAGATAATTGACTATTACCCTAGGCTAGTGATATGACTTTGTTAACTGGTCATTCCAGATAATTGACCACTACCCTAGGCTAGTGATATGACTTTGTAAACTGATCACTCCTTATAATTGACCACTACCCTAGGCTAGTGATATGGCTTTGTTAACTTGTCATTCAAGATAATTGACCACTACCCTAGGCTAGTGATATGAATTTGTTAACTGGTCATTCAAGATAATTGACCACTTCCCTAGGCTAGTGATTTGGCTTTGTTAACTGGTCATTCTAGATAATTGACTATTACCCTAGGCTGGTGATATGTCTCTGTTAACTGATCACTCCTAAAAATTGACCACTACCCTAGGCTAGTGATATGACTTTGTTAACTGGTCATTCCAGATAATTGACTACTACCCTAGGCTAGTGATATGTCTTTGTTAACTGGTCAATCCAGATAATTGACTACTACCCTAGGCTAGTGATATGACTTTGTTAACTGGTCATTCCAGATAATTGACCACTACCCTAGGCTAGTATATGACTTTGTAAACTGATCACTCCGGATAATTGACCACTACCCTAGGCTAGTGATATGGCTTTGTTAACTCATCATTCAAGATAATTGACTACTACCCTAGGCTAGTGATATGACTTTGTTAACTGGTCATTCCAAATAATTGACTATTATCCTAGGCTAGTGATATGACTTTGTTAACTGGTCATTCCAGATAATTGACCACTACCCTAGGCTAGTGATATGACTTTGTAAACTGATCACTCCTTATAATTGACCACTACCCTAGGTTGTGATATGGCTTTGTTAACTTGTCATTCAAGATAATTGACCACTACCCTAGGCTAGTGATATGAATTTGTTAACTGGTCATTCAAGATAATTGACCACTACCCTAGGCTAGTGATTTGGCTTTGTTAACTGGTCATTCCAGATAATTGACTATTACCCTAGGCTAGTGATATGTCTTTGTTAACTGGTCAATCCAAATAATTGACCACTACCCTAGGCTAGTGATATGACTTTGTTAACTGGTCATTCAAGATAATTGACCACTACCCTAGGCTAGTGATATGACTTTTTTAACTGGTCATTCCAGATAATTGACCACTACCCTAGGCTAGTATATGACTTTGTAAACTGGTCATTCAAGATAATTGACCACTACCCTTGGCTAGTGATATGACTTTGTAAACTGATCACTCGTGATAATTGACCACTACCCTTGGCTAGTGATATGGCTTTGTTAACTGGTCATTCCAGATAATTGACTACTACCCTAGGCTAGTGATTTGCCTTTGTTTACTGGTCATTCCAGATAATTGACTATTACCCTAGGCTAGTGATATGACTTTGTAAACTGATCACTCCCCTAGGCTAGTGATATGGCTTTGTTAACTTGTCATTCAAGATAATTGACCACTACCCTAGGCTAGTGATATGAATTTGTTAACTGGTCATTCAAGATAATTGACCACTACCCTAGGCTAGTGATTTGGCTTTGTTAACTGGTAATTCCAGATAATTGACTATAACCCTAGGCTGGTGATATGTCTCTGTTAACTGATCACTCCGGATAATTGACCACTACCCTAGGCTAGTGATATGGCTTTGTTAACTGGTCATTCCAGATAATTGACTTTGTAAACTGATCACTCCTGATAATTGACCACTACCCTAGGCTAGTGGTATGGCTTTGTTAACTGGTCATTCAAGATAATTGACTACTACCCTAGGCTAGTGATATGACTTTGTTAACTGGTCATTCCAAATAATTGACTACTACCTTAGGCTAGTGATATGACTTTGTTAACTGGTCATTCCAGATAACTGACGACTACCCTAGGCTATTGATAGGACTGTTGACTGATCACTCCTGATAATTGACCACTACCCTAGGCCATTGATATGACTGATGTCTGATGACTCATGCTTATTGACCACTAGCCTGGGCTATTGATATGACTTTGTAGGCTGATATGACAACCCTTAATTTATGTACCTTCAATTGCTGCTGTCTAAAACCATTACCAATCTCTCCAGTTTCTTTTTCGATTGATGAATATTATTAACCTATCCAGTCACTCAAAAGTGTTATAGTCAAATTAATACACAACACATAATAAGTAACTGGAAAGGTACAGCAATTGCTGAAACAAGAAATGTAGATAAATAAATACTCCTTGCACTTTAGTTTTCATATTAACATGATTAAGTGGACAAGTGAAATTTATATATTTGACCTTAGGTTGAAATTTTTAAAAAATTGTCTAAATTCCCTTAGCAGAAAATTCCGTTACTCCTAGTTTTTACTTAGAACTAAACAAAAAGTAATCAGCTTGTTTTGAACATGATATATCATTTGTAAATTTACCTTTTAAGAGCATATATATATATATAAATTTTATAAAGATACTTCCTTTATTCACAAATTTAAAAGGACAGAATAAACTTAAAGGGGTACATAACTGGACACTGTAAATGTTAACTAACAGAAAGGGTTTGTGGGGCATTCCCTGCTCAATTTGCACACCTCTTAGCAGATTTTTACGTCATTATGTCCAAGTTTTCAAGAAGACTGTTTAAACCTGAAATAATTTTTACACTGATAAATTTTGATGTCACATTTGTAAGGCTACACTTATAAATATTTTAGTTTGCCCTTACCCTACCCAAAGATACATTTTAGAGACAGTGGGTAGGTTGGTAGGCATTTTCTTTTTTCTGTCAGCAAAGGGAAATTGAAGTGTCAGATGTTTTTTAGTCTTCATGCCTATCACATTAAAAGAAAACTTTTTCACATCAGAACAATAAAAGAATTTGGGTAGGCAGCTATGTTTTGGGTAGGTAGGGTTAGGGCAAATAAACATATATTCTTTTGTATGGTCAATGCATTCCTTTAAAAATAAACAGAATGCAAGGATTACTACAAAAAATTTATAAAATCAGTTAAAGTTAATAACCAGATAGCATGTCTAAATGTTATGATAATCTTAGATGTCTGTAAAATTGTGTACTGATGTTTTTGTTCAATAATATGAAAGAACCCAGGTTTTTAGTTACATCTAAAGATGTCATAGTTTATTTTTATGATAGCTTGGAAAATACATATTTATGGATCAATGGGTAATGATTTTCTTCTGAAATTTATATGAACAACGGATATATATGTACAGATTCTTGCAAACAAAAATACATGTACAATAAATGTATGTGAATCACTGTGCTTAAACGGCTGTGGGAAACTTAAGTTACCCACAGCCCAAGATGGCGGTCTCTATATAATTGATACAAAATCTACTTTTTGTGACGTTTTTCATGCACTATGTAAATATTTAAAGGATTCTTGAATAAAGAAGGCACTTACCATTACCATGAATTTGTTAATTTTGAGTACACTTTAGCGCAAGGCCAACTTTAAAAAATGCATAAGATGTCCGTAACTGTTTGGTCAAAACTAATCAGACTGGCCGTAACTTTATTTTCGAATGTGTGTAAATTTTGTTTTCAAAATTGTAAAATTGATAATTTCAACAATTAAAGGACAATAAACACTATCAAACCCCTTATTTCTTACCTAGTTTTATACTATTGCGATACGCGTCAAAATAACCAAGAGAAAAGAGAACATAACTAATTTTTAATATCATTTCCGATTTTCGGATACTATGTTGATAAATAAATCCAGTAAACCTGCAGCATCCAAAGTATACTTTGCAGAGTATTTACATAAAACGGGATCTAATGGTACGGCGAAATTTATCTTACATTCTTCTGGATTTATAGATTGTTCACTGTTGAGTTCTTGGCCTTTGTAGCCGCGGACAAAATTGATACCCTTTCCTTTAAATAATTTCTGAATTGTTAGTAAAAAAAAGTATCGTCTCTTCAATATACCTAGTGTTATGTATTGTCTCTGAAACTGACATTATCAAGATGCTTGATTTCTTGATTGACAACATATTTGTTACGTTTGGAGGACGTGTTTTTCAACAGACTGTCGGAATTCCAATGGGAACCAATTGTGCCCTCTTCTTGCCGACTTGTTTCTTTATTATTATGAGGCTGACTTCATACAGGAACTTCTTAGGAAGAAAGATAAGAAGTTAGCAATATCCTTTAACTTTACGTTCCGCTATATAGATGATGTTCTCTCACTAAATAATACAAATAATACAAAATTTGGTGACTATGTTGAACGAATCTATCCCATCGAACTAGAGATAAAGGATACTACAGATACAGTTAAGTCTGCCTCATATCTTGACTTACATCTAGAAATTGACAATGAGGGTCGGTTGAAAACAAAACTTTACGACAAAAGAGATGATTTCAGATTCCCAATTGTGAACTTTCCATTTCTATGTAGCAACATTGCAGCAGCGCCTGCATACGGAGTATATATCTCCCAATTGATACGATATTCCAGGGCTTGTATTTCCTATCATGATTTCCTTGATAGAGGATTGCTGCTCACAAGGAAGCTATTAAACCAAGAGTTCCAAATGGTGAAGCTGAAATCATCCTTTCGTAAATTTTACGCACGCCATCACGAGTTGGTTGGCCGTTATGGAATAACCGTTTCACAGATGATATCGGATATGTTCCTTATGTCGTAACTACAATACCCTTCCCTTTTCATGAATGTGACCTACCGAATTAGACTATTTACCGGATTTGTAATAACATAAGCAACACGACGGGTGGCACATGTGGAGCAGTATCTGCTTACCCTTCCTGAGCACCTGAGATCACCCCAGTTTTTGGTGGGGTTCGTGTTGCTTAGTCTTTATTTTTCTATGTTGTGTAATCTGTACAATTATTTGTCTGTTTGTTTTTTTATTTTTGGCCATGGCGTTGTCAGTTTATTTTCGATCTGTGAGTTTGACGGTCCCTCTGGTATCTTTCGTCCCTCTTTTGTGGACTATGTACAAGAAAAATGCAAAAATCTAAGAGTAAATGGAAGGCTATATTGTTGAACAGGTGTCCCGATTGAATACAACAATTTTAAGGTATATTTAAAATCTTCTAAACGTTTCATTGACCTCAGGGATTCAAAAACATCTAGTATCAAAGCGTTAATATCTTCTGAAGGGGTCTGGAAAGCTTCGTCTAAGTATTTCCGCCCATGATTGACATCTGAACTTGTTCTCTTGAAGATGATTTTCATATGTTACCTATTAATGTATGGTTAAAACTTAAAGCCTTTAGTAATTTGATATGCAATTTGTGATATCTGCAGTGGGAAGTGGTGAGATTTATAAGCTGCATGTCCTGATTTTTCGTCCAAAACTCGTTTCCTTATGCTAAATAGTGAAGTTCCATTGTGTTGGCTGATTGAGTGATAAAGTATGGTATCTATGTCACTAGATGTATAATGGCAGAATAAAAACACATGTAATTTAAAAAAAAGTCGAGTTTATTAATTAGCTGGTATTCACAAAATAATCATATCATACTAGAAATCTACTTTATTTCTGATTATATATTCGATATAATCTCTATAACATGTTTGATTATTTCATTCACGAATATCGATTCTAAGAAAGTTACAGGTGGGACTATTATTCTATAATATATTATGTCCAAGATTAAAGGACATCATTTTAAAGTTACGGGCATCTCTATTGGTATAATGATAAAAGTTACGGATAAGATTTTTTCAAGTTACGGACATCCTAAGTGTTTTCGCAAATTGTGCTGTGATCGTTTATTTTGTAGTATTTAATCACCTTTTACGTTTAGGAGTTTCCCTAAAAGATTGATACAACTTTTGTATTACCGAACATTTGTGTTGTATTCATGGTATTGTTATTATATAGGTGAGACGTTTCTTGCCGATGCCAGGCGGCTCCATCTTGGGCTGTGGGTAACTTAAGTTACCCACAGCCGTTTAAGCACAGTGATGAATGGGGTGTCTGGTTTACAACAACAGCCAGGTGTCTGTACCAAACCCTGTAATTGTGTGCAAGATGAAACAAACACCCTAGCCCCACCCCCTTCGACCATATGTTAATGATGGGATCATAGGTAACAGTAGTCCAGATAATTATGACAAAAAAAAATAAAATAGCCTTTCAAGACATCATAATTATTGGTCTAATCAGTAATTGAGTTAGGCTAAGGTTTGGTTTTACATTGGTTTATTCTGAGACATATATACAAGTGAATATGTGTCTCTCAAACACTGATTTAGGGGGTGAGCAGGGTGCATTGGACACCCCTCTTGTAGGGAAAATTTGGTGGATATATAGGGAATCACCCAGGCATGACTGGAGCATATATAGGGACTGGACTACAGATCAGATATATAGCCAATAAATCGTCTACAGTAGGGGCATACGTTTTTTTCGTTTTTTTTGAAATGTAGACGATTGACGCGCTATAATTTATTACATATATTTGACCTGTAGTCAAGACTGAAGTCCCTATGCCATGGACTGGAGCAGCCTCCCTCCCCCCTTCCTAAATGAAAATTTGGATCTGTTAATGTCGCTGGTTTAATATAGCTCTTCTGTATGTTTTCATATGTGACACATAGGGTAGCCCTCGTATGCATTCGTTGAGTGTAACCCCCACCCCCTTTTAATAATCGTCTTTTGAGTGCCTAGATGCCGTGTTTGTACACAACATCTAAAGCTGATTCAGTATTCAAAATACTTATTTTGGTATCGTCTCTGTTCTCGCTGTGTTGAAAACTCATTGGAGGCCTTGGGCTGTATTCTGCTCTTTGGTTGGGTTGTTGTCTCTTTGACACATTCACCATTTCCGTGCTCAATTTGACATGTATTTTTGAAGTGCATATTGTGTGCTCCCAAGTAAGTAGTATTATGTATGTAACACTCAGAAACATGTCCACCCCCCCCCCCCCCCAAAAAAAAAATTAAATTAAAAAAAATTTAAAAAAACAAAACGTGTCCATATATGTCTTAGACGTCAATTAACAGCAGCGCCTTGCTTTTTTTTTGCTTCCATATGTCGAAGCCAAAATGTCGCCCTTTTTTGAAAGTTTAGTCATGTCATTGAATAGTGATTTGAAAATTAATGATCACATGTTATTTAAATATAAATCCAATCGATATTATTACAGGAACCTTCCTTTTGTTTTGTTATAAAAATGGAACAGTAATTCTCTAAAAGCCAAGAAACCACCGTCTTGCAGGAAGCCGTCCGTGCAATTCCCAGGCCTGATACATTATTAGGATATTAGGCAGTATATTAGTACAAAATAATTTACTTTGTAAACTATGAATTTTACTGTTCAAAACTTAACTAATTGCAATCTTTATGCTTGCTCTAAATATATAAAAAAGAAGGTGTGGTATGATTGCCAATGAGACAACTCTCCACAAGAGACCAAATGACACAGAAATTAACGACTATAGGGCACCGTACAGCCTTCAACAATGAGCAAAGCTCATACCACATAGTCAGCTATAAAAGGCCCCGAATTGTGACAAATGTAAAACAATTCAAACGAGAAAATTAACGGCCTAATTCATGTACAAAATAATAAACGAAAAACATATATGTAACACAGCAACAAACGACAACCACTGAATTACAGGCTCCTGACTAGGTACAAAGACACACAGAATGTGGCGGGGTTAAACATGTAAGCTGGCGCCCAAACCTACCCCTAATCCCGGGACAGTGGTGCAACAGTACAATACAAGAGCTGTACAAAACGATAAACAAACAACACATATGATCAACAGCAACAAACAACAACCACTCAAATACAGGCTCCTGACTTGGGACAGGCACATATAGAATGTGGCGGGGTTAAACATGTTAGCGGGCGCCCAACCCTCCTCTTACCTGGGACAAAGGCTTTACTCATCAGATAGATACAAATAGAAGTACATCTAACAAAAACACAGAGTGGACGTGGGAGGGTACTTGTAACATAGACAGATTATTTTATCAACCGAAGCACAGGTGAGGTGTTACTCGCTTTATTTTACCAATTTGTTCAGTGTATAACAAAATCAGTTTCATGACATGGACATTGACAGGGAAAAAATGCACACATAGAATTTGTATCCGGAGACTTCATTACAATTCCAATCAGCCAGGACCTTAAAGCCAGGAATTATTTTAATCTTTATAAATTATGAATTCGGTAAAATTGATAAGAAATTTATGATTGATTGATTGATTGTTGATTGCTTAACGTCCAGTGGCAAATATTTCATGCATATTCAGGACGAGAACAAATTAACAATAAATATAATAGGTAGGTTCTGTAAAGGGGGCGTCCGGGATTAAGGTCGCCACGGGAAATAAGGGTATATTGAATAGGGACAGAAAATTAGCCTTGCAACAGGTCACCTACGGACCCCTCAAAGAGTTGTTGCAAGGGTTCTTAACGTGCAAAGAGCGTGGCACTCTCTTTACACGAGACATCGGATTTAACGTCCCAATTCTGACCGGACGTGGCTGCAAATTTGTACATCCCGCACAGCCAAACGGACGCCCCACTTTAGCAAGGGTTTTACTGCCGGTCGGAGGAAGACTAATGGTGACCATACTTCTATTCCCCAGTCACCCTTGGGGGAGAAATTTATGATGAAAACTAACCAAACTAAAGTGCCATGCAGGCATGTCATGGTTCATTTTACTTCCACTGATATATCAGTACGAACTAACTACTAACTACCCCCTTTCCATTCCTAGTTTTCATCATTCATTTCGTATCAATTTTCCAAAGTTAAAAATTATCCTGGATTCAAATAATAGCTTGTTTATTAGCGTTAAAATTCAAAACGAAATGTTTTCCATTCTGGTATTGATCAACTTTCTAAAATACCTATTCGCTATAATTTATAACAAATACATTGGAAAAGTATCTTATTTCGGTGCATTCCATTTGCGCACATTACCATAATATTTGCGTGCAGGTTTTGATTACGTTTGCGCGCATGTTTTTACAGGTAAACTCAGGTAAATACATGTAGATTTATATATGTATTTGACTGTGATTTTGGAGCAGGATAAGTCTGTTATTTTATGCACAAGCACTAGTCCTGGAAATAAAATATAGATAGAAATGTAAAACATAGCAAATCTAATGATTAAAAGTACTGATTTTATAAAATTATATATCGTAACTAATGTGCTGAATATTGGAAACTTTAAGAAAACACATTTGAATAAAATTGTTCATTGTAGTGAGCATGGAATGATTCCGGAACGTTCTAGCACGCTTGGGTGTCTAAAGACTTGAAGGAAAATGGAATCTGGTGAAATACTTTCGCAATTGTATATGGTGCATCTCCATAAAATATCCCCTGACTTATGTGTCCTGTGGATATGGAGAGTAAATCCGTCGTACGCTAATGATGTGTTCCCCTGATTTGTTTCTATGTATGTCTTGAGCTATGATCAGTTTTTTTAATTTTTTTAGAATTCATTAGTATAAATATATAATTTAAATTTACAAATATGTTCAAATTTCATAATAACTAAAGTCATATTTATTATGAATCATCTTTATTTTTACCACTGTTACCTGTTTAAATAAATGCGCGCAAATGAAATCAAAAGCTGCGCGCAAACGTAAAAAAAAATAATTCCCAATTGCCATCAAACGTAATGCGCCCTCTTATTTATAGAAGCACCAAACAAAGTTTGGTTATCTTAAGGTGAAATAATATCAGACCTAAGAGCAAAAGAAAATAACTGCTCCTCATTTAACATATATATCTTTGATATTTATGACCCACCCTCAATATGTCTTTATGTCTTTTCTGTATAACAACATACTTGTAATCAATCTCATTATAAATCTGGAAATTTTTAAAATAATAATTTTTGGGTTCATTTCTTGCCATATATTTACACTACTGTAAGTGTTTACAAAGACTTCAACTTTTCAGTGGGATTCCCTAAACTAAAGTCAGAGATACATGCACTTAGTCTATTTTTTTTTACATCTGGGAAGATCCTTTGGCGATTTTGAAGTTTTTTATTATAAAATTTTAATTTATTTATAAATAGCTAGCTGCTATGGAAATAAACTATAAGTAAATTTGAATTTTTAACATTTTTGAATTGTGTGGTGTTTTGTGTTTTAGTCAACTTTGTTAAAATCCATATTGTTTTAATTGATGAACTTTACTTCCATCGTACTTTAATAACTCATAATTCAGGCAAAATGTTGTGTAGCTGTTGCCATGGCAATGCACATTATACAGGGAAAATAATGAATTTTACTCATCTAGCTACCTGTGTTCTCATTATAATTTAGAACCAAAAAAATGAGTTTAGTGACATTGTCATGTATCCCCCACTGCATGATTCTTACAAAGATATGTACTTAAATGCTTTTGCCAATATCATGCATAGTTTACAAGAGTACAATGCATGTTCTTGGAGCCTCATGGTTTTAGGTTTTAGTATTAGATACAGAACAAAGGTAAAACTGGCCGTTAACAACCGTTGCCGTATACTTTTTCTGCACGAGTAGTCAGGTAAAGTCCGAGGCGATAGCCGAGGACCTTGACCGGACTACAAGTGCAGAAAATCTAAACGGCTGGTTGTTACCATCCAGTTTATTTTGTTACTTTTGTCAGAGACATATATATGTCTCTGCTTTTGTTTTGTATCTGACTTGTACGACGTTTTTAATTAGAAAATTACACAAATTTGAGACGATTGCACCATAATGAAAAAGATTAAACACAAAAAAAAAATTAAAAAAAAAATGCGTACTGGTTTATGTATCACGATGTTTGGAGATATTTAGTCTTTAATAAATTAGGGATTTTTCGTTAACACTAGCGCTTCTCAATTCTATCAGCTATGTGCGAGTAAAATTTTTGCTTATTCCTTTTATACATATCAGTGAAGTAGGACTAGAAAAGTTGAGAAAAAGGGGGGGGGGGGATTTCTTATAGTGGCAAGCAAAAAAAAGACCTTTACATGTAATCCATATTTTATATCATAATAGTCTAATAGTCTAGAAATAAGCCAATGTCCTCTTTCGTAGTCACTTAATATTTAAAAAAAATGACAAAATGGGAGAGGGGCGTATAGTTTTGTCCCTCACTTTAATTGGTATGGTACCCTACACCCCTGAATTTATATATCCCCTCCACACCAAGATAAAAGCATAAATACGTACAAACAAATTGCAACTGATTTTATGCTTTTTATGGGCTCTGTAATTTGGGAAATAAAAATATTCTATTCTAATCACAGGCACTTGTCTCAGAAAAAAAAATTTCCTATATACCTTAAAATAACGTTATATTAAGGTATATAGGCGGAAAAAATTCTGAGACAAGTGCCTGTGATTCTATTCTATTCTATTCTTTTAAACTGGAATCCGCTTGTATTACGCTACACTCAAACTATGAACAAAGTGTAGTAGTCAGCCGAGAACCAGCTTACTATTCTTTTCGAGTAGACCCACATATTGATCACGTGACATACATTTTTTTTTTCATTTTACGTCCCTGGCAGAGGTTTGTACATGGAAATATTTAATCGTTAAAGTACTCTTGTAGTCAGTAACTTCGTTGACACATTATTTAATTTCAGCATTTTGGTACATAGTTAGCTTTTTATAAATATAATTCTTATGAACACTTTTCATATAAACAGGTTGGGAACAACCCCTCAATGTAATGACTATCCCTTTTATGAGGAGTACATTTCAAGTGATAAAAAAATATTTTTTTGTAAAAACCACTTCTTAGTACAAAAGGGCACACATTTATATTATTTGAAGAATATTTTCCCAAAGAACTATACATCTTCTGGTATTATATGGTTAAAACATGTCCAAGAATTTTGTAATATTCAATTCAATTCAATTCAAAATTTTATTGGAAAGAGCACAATAGAGGCGTGATCCAAGTACAGACAATAATATATATTCAACAATAACATCTACTATAAATGAAATAAAGATCAATGTAACAACAAGTCATAAGTCAATTCTAGATATGGTCTATGGATACCATATAACATTCAGAATTCTTCATGATACCATACACATATACATCATGATTATTCTAAGTTTTCATAATTTTACTTAAAAACACAGTCATCTATATATAAGATATATGTGTATATGCACAAGCGGCTATAAAGGATTATTATCCAATGAAACAGTATGCATATGGTGGTCTCTCAAATCAAGAGCTTATTCAATATACATACAAATTGGTTTTAGTTCTTGTCAGAATTGGGATTTAAAATTTTGATAAAATTTTCATTCGAATTATTTGAATTTATTTCATTGATTTTATATTTAGATCTAATTTTGTTATATAGAGAACATTCAATCAAGAAATGTATCTCATTTTCAATTTGTCCTGTGCAAAATTTACAAAATCTCTCATTAGAGCGTATTATTGGTCTTGCATACCTACCAGTTTCTATTGCTAATGAGTGTGCACTTATTCTTAATTTGGGGACTTTTTTTCTGAGATATTTAGGAACATTATAGTTTAAATATTCTTGTTATTTAAATTTAGTATAAATTTTACTAAAAAATAAAAGTTTGCCACAGTTTCCATCTTTTATTTTAGATAGTTCAAATATAATTTTGTTTTTGTAGAAATCTTCTAGTTTCTGTTTGAAATTAATATTACAATGCTTGTTTAAGGATATATTCCAATATATTTTGATAATTCAGATAATTTATTAGACCATGAATTTTCTCTACTTGTTAGAGTTTTGTCCACTTCAAAAGCAGCCTTGAGAATTTCATGTGGACCACCAGACTGTTCACCAATATCACTGAGACGCACATAGTATTTATACATAAGTTGATAACATTTTTAATGCTAATAGGTAATGTACCAAATTCAACCGAAATGCTAGATTGGAAGACTTTCCATGAACCCTAAGTATGTTTTTAAATATGGAGTTATGTGTTTAAAATTAACTTTTGTCTAAAGCTTCAAAATTTGGTTTGGATTCTGATATCCATACTTCTGATCCATAAGTTAAAATAGGAATTATCATTGAGTTAAAAAGCTGGAGACAAGTTTTAACAGACAAGTTTTAACAGACAAGTTTTCACTGTATGGGAGTTTAGACCAATGCAAAATATGCTTTCTTAGCTTTATCTGAGAGGCTTGACACTGCCTGTATAAATTTTCCAGAGCTATGAAAATCAACTAATTTTATAATAATCAACAATTTTGATTGCATTAGAACTGTAATAAAAGTAGAAATTTTCTTGAATTACTTTTTTTTTTGAGAAAATTATAATTTTTGTTTTTTTAAAGTTCACATCCAGTTTCCATTCAGCACTATATTTTTGCAAAGAATCAAGACAGTTCTGGAGACCAGTTGTAGATTCAGATATCAATAACAAATCATCAGCATACAATAAATGGTTCAATTTTTGATCATGTAAATTAACTGCACTTGTCTAGTTGATTTGGTATCAAAGTATTTTCCTATGTCATCGACAAATATATTAAATAAAGTAGGACTTAAACTGTCTCCTTGTTTGACTCCTTGATTAGCAAGAAAAGGCTTAGTAAACATATTCTGATATTTACATGAATATAATGTATTAGAGTACATGTCATGCAGTATGTTATAAAATTTGCCTCAGATTCCTTTATCTTTACTTGTAATTTTAAGAATAGAGCTGATCTCCAGACACTGTCAAAAGCCTTTTTAAAATTAGAAATACAAAACACACATATAGTTTCTTTTTTGCATTTAAACAAATATTTGTTTATTATAGTTTTTAAAATAAGGACATGATCTACAGTTCTGTAATTTTTTCTAAAACCACCTTGATTTGAACATAATAAATTATTTGTTTCAAGAAAATCACTTGTCTTTTTTGTAATGTGGAGGTAAATACTTTATCAAGACAGCTTGTTATGCTTATACCTCTATAATTCCCACAATCAGATGGGTCACCAGATTTATAAATTGATGTCAATAGAGAAATGTTCCAAATTTGGGATATTTTTCTGAATTAAGTATCTTATTAAAAAGTTTTGTCAGAAGTAAAACTAAAGTGTTTGACCCTACCTTTAGAAACTCATTAATTATCAGATTAGGACCTACAGATTTTCCCTTTTTTAACTTCTTAATGCACTGTCTTTGATTTCTTTACATGTAATAGAGACATTAAGGGATGTATTAGTACAGTTATGTTCTTTGTTCTCTATATTTTGATCAGTATCAGTTTTATCATTTTCACTTGAAGCATTTAGTAAATTTTTATAATGAATCTTCCATTCTTTGGCAGAAATAGCAGGTTCACAGTTATTGTTCTTTTTTTTTGTAATTATTAATGCTACCCCAAAATTCTTTGGTGTTCTTTGGATTTATATTATCATTTATTTGTTTTATCAAGGATTGAAAAAAACCTTTTCTAGTTTATTTTTAAGTTTATTGTACAGTATGATGGATTTTTTAAAATTTGCTTTGAAAGAAACTGATTTTTTTGTGGCTTCTAAATACATTTCATTAGTTTTGGTCAATAAGAAGTCAGTATCATTAAAACTATTATTGTCAATTAGTTTGTTTAAAGATAGAATGTCTTCTACACGATTTTCTTCTAATAAAGGGTCAATATAAATGTCCTTGCTCTGATCGGTCCAATTTAAAGTACCAGGAAGGGACCATAGTTCTTCCTTCTTTATTTCTTTAGGGTGTTTAAAATTAAAAATATGCAATGCTATTAAACAATGATCTGATAGATCAGTAGGTGGTTTAACCATAAAGTTATTGATGGTATAAAATAAATTCTATGATGTCAGCATATAATCTACTGTGCTCTTACCATTACTATTACAAAATGTAAAGTAGCCAAGTGAGTCACCAAGAAATCTTCCGTTCACAATTCTCACTTGAGAGGACTTACAAATATCAACTAGTAGATTCCCATGTAAATTGTTTTTTTGATCTAATTGATTTCTCTCTAAGGGTAAATCAGGTGTATAATCTTCAGGTACTGGACAGTCTGTAGAATTGTCATTAACACCATCATTTTGAATAAAGTCATTTAACCCCACCTGTGCGTGCATTAAAATCACCGCTTAAAATCACCTCACCTTAAGATAGAAAAAAAGAAATATCATTTTCCATTTTTGTGAATGTCAATTTAGAAAATCCTTATTATTATATGGTTTGATGTAAGTAAAACATAAAAATATGTCTTTCTCTAAATTGAGGAAAGTTCCATCTATTTTCAACTATATTGAGAAGTTGTTCTGTTTTATTTCAGAAATTACATAGTTTCAGCAAAAAAAAAACTATATCATATTTACAAACATTTTCAATAAACAAATCATCCTGAAATTTATCTTCATTTAAACCATGGATATTCCAATAGGCAATATTCATATAGTAAGTCAAAAATCTATTTACAAAGGACACGGGGAAAGGGAAATAACTCCATTATTATTACTTTACAGATCTTTTTTGTTAATATATGCAGGGACATATAAGTTATTGATATATATGTGTAATGTGTATATTTTCTATTTCATTTAGTTATCAAAATAATATATAAATATATAAGTTTCTTTTACTTTAACTTAAAACACAATAATGAGTTTCAAACATGGGACAAGGGAAGTAAATCTAAATTTTTCTGTTTCATGAGATGTGTGCTAATTTTATGTATCATAAAACATTGATAGCAATATGTATGTAATAGTGCCTAGACTACAGTATACTTTTAAAGAGTGTATACTACAATATACATGTAATTAATGTCATTTGCAAGCAACATAAATAAAAAATTAAAACATACTATTGTGATTTTTGTACAAAAATAAAAATAACTATAATAAATGCTTATTATTCTAATTGGCCTTAATTAAAGTATATGGCTAAATGTACTGTACTATATAGCTTTTCAGTTAAATCTATAGCTGAATTATTGTGCAAGTTCAATATAAGTCTACTCACTGAGTCTACTGAGAAGTAGGTTCATTTCACTTTTTGTTAGCGTTATGATATTGTTGACTACCGGTATAATAGTTATAGGGGTTTTGGTTTTCATTGTACATGTAGTTTTGCCTGTAAGACTGATTGTCATTGTTTTGTCAACCATGGTAGTGGTTTATGTTTTAAGTTTCCGTTTTGTGTTTTACTTGTAGAAATAGAAGTTTTGTACTCATTACAAGGTTTAAGTCTAAATACTGGGTTCAAATGTGTTTTTTAAGATTCTGACGAGGCATTTTTTGCCTGATTGATTAAAATGAATGCCATCCTCTTGAAAAATGGACGTGTTAATACCACTTATGTCACTGTTCAAAATGAATTTAACATCTGATTGATTTTTGCAATATTTCTTTATTTCTTCATTGAATTCTTTTGCTTTTTTGTTGAAATGACCCGGGCTGTTTCACACGATCAAATGTTGGTAAAACATGTATGTGGGAACGAGTATGACTGTTTTTTGTGTTTTCTATAAGGTTTTTCATTTCATTTACACATACAGTAGTTGTTTAAATACTCAAGTCATTGCTTCCCACACCTTAGACAATATGTCTGGTGTCTTTGTTGGTTGTTTAAAGAATAGTCTCCCCTGCACCTTTTATATTCTTCATTCCTGGTCCAAGAACCTTGATTTTGGATTGTATGTTTCTGTACAGTTTTGAGGACAACTAAGACTTTCCATGAGAGTCAATAATTATTTCTAGATCTTGAGCATACCTGTATGTTTTTTCTTTAGGAATACTGTTAAAATTATCGTCATCTTTCTTTACCTTTTGTTCATCTCTGATTTTTTCATGAACTGTTATCATCATCTTTCTTTACTTTTTGTTTATCTCTGATTTTTTTCACTTATATCTGTCATGTCATCATTTTGTGTTGTAAGCCCTGTAAATTGGTTGTGTGTGCTTATGGTTGCCTTGTATTCAATTTCAGGTACATGTTATTGATCTCATGAAGTTGTTTTTCAAGATCAGATAGTTTCTTGTTTAAAAACTGATTTTGCTCCTCAAGAGCCTCGTTTTGTGTTCATAGTTTTGAGTTTGACGACTCGATCCAAATTTGTCAACACTTTCTTAAGTCAGAATTTTCCTTTAATGTGACAGTGTAAGTATAACTTCGTTTCTTTGTAAATTTATTTTTGTCAAAATTGACTTTTCAAAGTCTACAAGTTTCTTGTCAAGGACTGCTGAACTTACAAATTGTTTCTTCATCTGATTAGATGATAACACAAGAAGCTCTTTTTGTCTCGCCTGCGACGAAAGTCGATAGGTATTACTATCCGGCAGCGGCGGCGACGACGGCGGCGTAAACTATTTGTATAAAGCTTTATATTTCAGAAGGTAGAAGACCTGGATGCTTCATACTTTGTATGCAGATACCTTATGTTACGAACTTTCCGTCTGTCATATGTCCAATGTCCTTGACCTTATTTTCATGGTTCAGCGACTGCTTGAAAAAAAAAGTTTAGTTTTTTTGTTATGTAAATTTCTCACTTATTATGAGTAATAGGATAACTATATTTGGTATATGGGTTCCTTGCAACGTCTACATGTCCATCAGACAGGGTTCACCTGACCTCAGCCTCATTTCATGGATCAGTGATCAAGGTTAAAGTTACGTGATTAGGTCCATTTCTCAGATACTACAAGCAGTAGGTCAGCTATATGTGGTGTATGGAATGATTATAAGGGATACATGTCAGTCTGGCAGGTTTCATCTGACCTTGACCTCATTTTCACGGTTCATTGGTCAATGTTAAGTTTTTGTGTTTTGGTCTGTTTTTCTAATACTATAAGCCATTGGTCAACTATATTTGGTGTATGGAATGATTGTAAGGTGTACATGTCTGTCTTGCAGGTGTCATTTGTCCTTGACCTATTTTCATGGTTCATTGGTCAATGTTAAGTTTTTGTGTTTTGGTCTGTTTTTCTAATACTATAAGCAATAGGTTAACTACATTTGGTGTATGGAATGATTGTAAGGTGTACATGTCTGACTGGCAGGTGTCATTTGTCCTTGACCTCATTTTCATGGTTCATTGGTCAATGTTAAGTTTTTGTGTTTTGGTCTGTTTTTCTAATACTATAAGCAATAGGTCAACTATATTTGGTGTATGGAATGATTGTAAGGTGTACATGTCTGTCTTGCAGGTGTCATTTGTCCTTGACCTCATTTTCATGGTTCATTGGTCAATGTTAAGTTGCTCTTGTTTGGTCCTCTTCTCAGATACTATAAGTTATAGGTCAACTATATGTGGTGTATGGAATGATTGTAAGGTGTGCACATCTGTCTGACAGGTTTCATCTGACCTTGAGCTTATTTTCATGGTTCATTGGTCAATGTTAAGTTTCTGTTGTTTGGTCTTCTTCTCAGATGCTATAAGTAATAGGTCAACTATATTTGGTGTATGGAATGTATTTTATTATTTAACTGCTGATTACTTACATTGAAATAGATTATTTTATAAAAATCTTTAAATAACATTAATAATGATAATAAATAATAAAAACTTTTAAGGGATCATTTCTAAACCGTGATTAACAAAAACATTGGAAGGTGTGAAAATGTTAAAATAAGGTCACTCATGCATGAATGTTTAACATAGAATACAGTTCACTCCAGTCCCTTCATAAAGATTAATTTGCTGAATATGTACAGATTGAAGAACTTTTGAAATTTTGTTTGCACAACATAATCACATTTACTGATTTTTGATACATATGAAATAAGATAAGTATTGAGATAAGTAAAAAATATTTTAGCATAGCAACATAAATAGATAAATAGATAATATGAAAATATGACTTTTTACAATATTTTGATCAAAATTGAAGATAATTTTAGTTTTTTTTTTTTTTTTTTTTTTTTTGGGGTGGGGGGGGGGGTCTTTCAGGTTCATCTCAAGGAATTGACAAATATTTATCCAGTTTCTGCAATGCCTTAAAACTTTTCCTTGTGCACAGGTTTGTCTGTACTCAAGAGGAAATAAAAAAAAAATGGCCATATTTGTCAATCCCTTCTGATGAAGTTAAGTTTTTGAGTTTTGGTCTTTTTTTCTAATACTATATGCAATAGTTCAACTATATTTGGTGTATGGAAATATTTTATGATCTATTTGTCAGTCACACAGGTTTTTTTTTTACCTTGACCTCATTTTCAAGGTTCATTGCTCAGTTTTAAGTTTTGTGTTTTGGTCTGTTTTTCTTAAACTATAAGTAATAGGTCAACTACTGGTATATTTGTTGTAAGGAAGAATTGTTAGCTGTACATGCCTGCCTAGCATGGTTCATCTGACCTTGACCTCATTTTCCTGGTTCATTGGTCAATGTTTAGTTTTCTTGGTTAATGTTAAGTTTATGTGACAGTTGTAATAAAGCTTTATATTTAGGACTATCAACATAATATCAATGATTAGTAAAGAAGACGAGACATTTCAGCGTGTGCACTCTTGTTCTAATTTTTGTTGATTTTCTTTCAGGTCATCAAGATTTTGATTTAGTTTTGACATTTTGCTATCATAGTTATTGTTATCTGTAGGGTTGTCATCTTTTAAGCCTGCACAGGTGTTTGACACTTCACATAGTTTACTCTCTAATAGTTGCAATGATGCAAGAATATTTTCAGTAGATTGTTTATTTATCACAGTATCATGTTCTTGGCGTAACAATTCTAAGGGTTGACATTTTCATAGGTTTTGTCTCACTTTGGTCTAATTGTGTTGTGAAGAAAGTGTATTCTGTGTTTGATGAATCAAAAAGGCTATTGTGTTCACCAATTGATTAAAGATATTGGAACTCTGTTTTTGCCCATGATAAATAATGTGTTCCTTGAACTGTTATGAGAAAGGTTGTTGGATATATATTAATTATATATAAATGAAATGTAAGTATATATAGTTTGTTTGAGTCAGTATTTATTTCTGACACCTATGTTGCCCTCTTTAGTATTTTTTTTGTCTGTCCACTTGCATTAGTATAGTTGTCAAGAGCCCCATATAGGGAATGGTAGCGAAAAGCAAAAGTTTTTATCCAAAGCAGAAACCGATCTTTTGATTCAACTTAGAATGCTACCATACACGCAGCTGGCCTGTACAAATCGTGATAAAGTTTTTCAAAAGGTGCCTTGATAGCAATGCCTGTTGGAGGTTTTGGTTGATCAGGCAACTTATACTTAATAAATTCAGTGTCGGGCATCCAAAGATTGGATTGAGTAACACTCTCAATGGCAATTTTAGGTAGATTGTCAAAAATTAAGATGTCATATTATTGTTAGTTTTTACAATGACTTGACAAGTTTTGGGTCAAAGAATGTAGATAATGGGCAGGATGGTGATAATTGGCTGTTGTGGTGGATGTTATCAATATAAGGAGTCTTTATATATTACTTGGAACCATTCCCTTAACTTTTGTCCTTCTATATTTAGGAATTGTTTATCATAGTTTGTCTCGGAACCGGAAGTAATATTGATGGACTTGAATGTATATCTTCTTTATTAAAAAATAAGTGGACCCCTTTTTAGCTCACCTGGCCCGAAGGGCCAAGTGAGCTTTTCTCATCACTTGGCGTCCGTCGTCCGTCGTCCGTCGTCATCCGGCGTCGTCCGTCGTCGGCGTTAACTTTTTACATTTTGAACTTCTTCTAGAGAACCACTGAATGGAATGAAACCAAACATGGCATGAATGTTCCTTATGAGGTGCTGACCAAGTGTTGTTACTTTGTAGCCGATCCATCATCCAAGATGGCCGCCAGCGGGGGACTTAGTTTAACATAGGACCCTATGGGAAATGCATACAAATGACTTCTTTTAGTGAACCACTGAATGGAATAAAACCAAACATGGCATGAATGTTCCTTATGAGGTGCTCACCAAGTGTTGTTACTTTGAGGCCGATCCATCATCCAAGATGGCCGCCAGCGGGGGACTTAGTTTAACATAGGACCCTATGGGAAATGCATACAAATGACTTCTTTTAGAGAACCACTGAATGGAATAAAACCAAACATGGCATGAATGTTCCTTATGAGGTGCTGACCATGTGTTGTTACTTTGTAGCCGATCCATCATCCAAGATGGCCGCCATCGGGGAACTTAGTTTAACATAGGACCCTATGGGAAATACATACAAATGTCTTCTTTTAGAGAACCACTGAATGGAATGAAACCAAACATGGCATGAATGTTCCTTATGAGGTTCTGACCAAGTGTTGTTACTTTGTAGCCGATCCATCATCCAAGATGGCCACCAGCGGGGGACTTAGTTTAACATAGGACCCTATGGGAAATACATAAAAATGTCTTCTTTTAGAGAACCACTGAATGGAATGAAACCAAACATGGCATGAATGTTCCTTATGAGGTTCTGACCAAGTGTTGTTACTTTGTAGCCGATCCATCATCCAAGATGGCCGCCAGCGGGGGACTTAGTTTAACATAGGACCCTATGGGAAATACATACAAATGTCTTCTTTTAGTGAACCACTGAATGGAATGAAACCAAACATGGCATGAATCTTCCTTATGAGATGCTGACCAAGTGTTGTTACTTTGTAGCCGATCCATCATCCAAGATGGCCCCCAGCGGGGGACTTAGTTTTACATAGGACCCTTTGGGAAATACATAAAAATGTCTTCTTTTAGAGAACCAATAAATGGAATGGAACTAAACATGGCATGAATGTTCCTTATGAGATGTTGACCAAGTGTTGTTACTTTGCAGCCGATCCATCATCCAAGATGGCCGACAGCGGGGGACTTAGTTTAACATAGGACCCTATGGGAAATACATACAATTGTCTTCTTTTGGAGAACCACTGAATGGAATAAAACCAAACATGGCATGAATGTTCCTTATGAGTTGCTGACCAAGTGTTGTTACTTTGCAGTCGATCCATCATCCAAGATGGCCGCTAGGGGGGGGGGGGGGGGGGGGGGGCTTAGTTTAACATAGGACCCTATGGGAAATACATACAAATGTCTTCTTTTAGAGTACCACTGAATGGAATGAAACCAAACATGGCATGAATGTTCCTTATGAAGTGCTGACCAAGTGTTGCTACTTTGTTGCCGATTTACTGTTCAAGATGGCCACCAGGATATTTTATTAAATAACAGGACCAATATTAATCAAAATTTGGCCTCAATCATTATTTGGGTATCTGTTATGATTTTTATCTATCTTTACATGATTTCTAAAACCAAAGTAGAGTCAGGTGAGCGACACAGGCTCTTGAGAGCCTCTAGTTTAGAAAAGTTGTTCCAAAAATAATGAATTTTTCCACTTTAAAGTTAAAAAAGCTAAGATTTTCTTTTTTCTTTTCTACAACAGCAAAATGACCCCTTGTCTGGGGGACAGTCCTTCATTTAAGGGATATTCCTCATTCCCAACCTGATAAATTATATTTATAAATCAAAGTAATTAGGTCACAAGGTGTACCTTAAGGATAAAGTGATAAAAGATAAAAGTGAACTCAATGAATGCACCAGTAGCTTATTCATAAAAAGAGTCTGTGTATCTTCATACAAAGTGTCCTGTTACACACCCCTGTACTGTTTTTTACTAAGCTATGCTGGGGGCAAAGTTGTACAACTTATATTAAAACTTTTCCCTTTAGGGGAATGTTTTATTATCTGAACAAAATTCTGTTACATAATTTGGTGAAATACCTTTGTCAGGTTAAGTTATTTTTGTACACAGCCAGTTACTCAAGTGTGAAGTGAGTAGATGTGAGTGAACAGTTTTATTTCCTGTATGATCATGTGATCAAAAGGTTAGAATTTGACTCCAAATTATAAGTTTGATCTTTAATTCCTTGAATAAAGACATGGATTATTTCCTTAGAATTGTGTTGGTACACTAAAGAGGTTTATGAGGAGTTTAAGGTATTAATTAGTTATAATTATTTGCTTCAATGCGATCTCTTTGGGATTTGAAAGCTTTTAATTCTAGAAAATTACTTTTATAGAATCAAAAAGATTTCACAAAATTTTCATGCATAATAAGGTTGGATGTGAAACAAAATGGTGACTATTACAGTTTCTTCACATTAGTTTATATATTAAACACTCTTCCAAATGTCTGTACATGTCTACAAATTTACAAGTTTTGCAAAAGCAGAGGCTGATTTAAGGGGGTGCCCTTCCCCTTATGGAGCTACATTTATGAACCCCCCTTTTTCAAAATCCTGGATCTGAAAACCTTATATTTATAAATATTTCTAGGGTCATTTGACTTAATGAAAATCCAAATGTATTGCAGCGAGTTTGACTTCTCTCATCAGCAAGTAGATTGTTCTAGTCTACCGGTATGTGAAAATTTTTATGACTTGTTTTAATATTAAATGTTTCTTTTCAGTTCTTGGAGTACTATGAACTTACAGTCGTCTAACTTTGTATTCAAATGCATTTAGGATAGCCAGACATTCTTACAACTCCATCATATAGACTTTCAACAATGGTAGACACAGTGTATACAGGTATAATAGTTTAAAAAAAAACAAAAAAACTTTTACAAACCCTGTTTTTTTTACCTTTTGGATACTTGTAGCTAAAAAGATTAATCAGATATAAATTATAACATATCTTTTCAACAAAATAATATCTGTCTGTTTCTTTGCTTTAGTTATGAGCTGATATTCAGTATTTACAAATATTTGCCTTGTATTATATAATTTATAGCCCTCTTCATCTACATCCATATGAACCGCAATAGGTCACGGAACAATAACCTTAATCTTACTTAATGATATTTACATGCAAAGAAATGTTTTATGGTTTAAGTTTTACAGAATAATATTAATATTATATATTGGATATGTTGTTATTCTTGTTGAGATAGATATATTAGAAATTGATTGAAATATGACATTGGTTAAAGGAGAATTTTTTGTACTAAAGAAAACATAAACAATCCGGGTTACGTACACTTATCAATCCTTTAAATAAACTTATTCTAAAAGGTTACCTATTCAACAGTGTAAATAAATCTTTGAATATTGTTTTTATTGGTGTAAATATTGATTTTGTCATCAATGAATTAAAACCATACTAAATATTACACATGTGTACTTTCACGGTTCTACAATCTGTCAATACCTATAGTTTGGCATTGCACAAGGTCATGTTTTTCTCTGACTATTATTGACGTCTTTACCCTTAATCCATTGGATGTTGGATGTGAACTGATTGATATTTAAGCCTTAGATACATGATTTTTATGCCCATTTATGGGCATAATGTTTTTCGGTCTGTGGGTCTGTTCGTTTGTCCGTTCATTAGTCTGTTCGTTTGTTTGTCTGTCGGTTCGTTCTTCTGTCGGTTATTCGTCTGTCGGTTCTTTCGTTCGTCTGTCTATTTGTTCGTCTGTCTGTCCTGCTTCAGGTTAAAGTTTTTAGGTTAAAGTTTTTGGTCAAGGCAGTTTTTGATGAAGTTGAACTTGAAACTTAAGTACACATGTTCCCTATGATATGTTTTTTATTAGTTGTTATTGGCTTTGAACTAGCTGTCAGTAACTGCGAGTACTCTCAGATCTGTACTTTGTGTCTTTTTGTTTTTGGGATGTATAAGTACCTGTTTTTGTTAGATGTATTTCTATTTGTTACTGTAATAATCCATCTGATGGGTAAATCCTTTTTCAACTGATTTTTATAGTTTGATGTTGTACTGTTACACCTCTTTCCTAGGTTAGGGGGAGTGTTGAACACTTACAAACATGCATGTTTAACCCAGACACATTTCATTCTTTATGTGCCTGTCACAAGTCAGGAGCCTGAAAGTTCAGTTGTTGTCCTTGGTTCATTTTTGTCATATTTGTTTTTATGTAAACTGTTTATAAATTAGGCTGTTAGTTTTCTCAATTGAATTGTTTCATATTTTTAGTGTCTTAGGGCCTTTTAAACCTGACCATATGATTTAGGTTTATCTCATTGTTGAAGGCCGTACAGTTGCCAGTATAATGACTTGCATCTACTTCATTTGAACTTTGGTGGACAGTAATGTCTCATCATACCACATCTCCTTATTTTTATATGAATGTCTTAGATTAAATAAACATTTTATAAAGAAGTCTATAAATAAAATAAAGTTTTAAGTTTCCATCCTTTCAAATATTTTATACTTATCTGATATTTTAGAGGAACTGAACAACTGAACAGAGCAGAACAGTATTCAATGACCTTGAAGAGCCATTAATGTGTACAGTGAAACAGCTATCTTTGTAATTCAATAACCAAAGGGTTACAGCAAGAACCTCATCTATAATTATATGTGGTGAGTATTTTTTTGTTGGTTAAAAATTATGCAATAGGGTACTATAATTTTTTTTCTTGGAGTCTATTTACCTATTAGGTACTTGGGACAGGACAATTTATTTTTAACACTCCCCCTTTTTTCCAGAATCTCTTATTTTTTTTGTTTTCTATTAATTTCAATTATTTTTGTGTTTTTCTGTTGTATGAACATAAATATACTAAAAATCAAGGATCCGGAAATTTTTCCACACAATTTCAGTCATTTTGAGATGATTGAAAATTGGTGCCCCTTTCCAAATTGTCGATGTCAACTTGAGTCTTGACTAGATTCATAGCATCAGCGAACTTGTATTGCTGTTTCATCGCATTTACTAAGTAAATGTCTTACCATTACCATGAAGAACAGTTTAGGGAAGGCAACAGTTTAAAATTGAAATGATTTTAATGACTCAAAATGGTAAATCTCTCAGACATTGCTTACGTTTCTTTCGATTTGACAAAAGTTAAAACCTGAAGTTTGCGATAAAGTTAAAGTATGAATAATTCCGGATTCATTTCCGGGATTTGTTTTGTTTATCAAATTGACAGGAAATCACCGGCTTTTTATGTTTTTTTTTTTTATTTTATTACCTTTAAAAGTGTTTGAATGTAACAGACAATAGTTGCACTCGTTTAATTTAGCATGAAATCAATTTGCATTTTACGATTAAATATTAAATATTTGCTGAAGACAATTTCACGCATGCGTATTATATAGTAAATAAAGCATATGAAAAAATACTTTTTACTCCGTAAATTTAGGTTTAATTTTTATATCAGATTTGATGATTGTCTTTGCTGAAAAGTAATTAAATAATGAATACCGGTACACTTGTCAGGGAATTTCAATTTTTGTTAAGATATTATTCTCAGCTTGTGATCACTGTCAGGTTTGAATTAAAACCACAGGTAAAAAGTGATTAGAGATCATTAGCCAATGTTTCCCGGAGGCATTGATATAGATATTAGGAGGGCCCTCAGGATTATCAAACTACTGGAGTGGCAGTTTTATTACAGGATAGGGATTATAAACAAAAACAAGTGATCACAACTTACACAAGACAGTGCAAAATGGTGATTAAAAAATCCGATTTCAAACATTGAGTCAATGAAATGACCGAAATCACTTCTTTAAAAGTAAAATTTGTCCTAAATCCCAATTACTCATTTAGGACAAATAGTTTCATCTTAGGACATGACTGGCATATATGACCGTTTCCGGACCCTTGCTAAAAATAACTTGTAGTTGCTATTTTCTATCAATTTCAAGTTTACTATCCACACCGGTCACTGATATATATTATATAGAGGGAAGGTATCTCACCTCATACATCATCACCTATTTTCCTACTTGAACTCTTTGAGAGATCCCTAATCTAATTCATAAAATATTAAATTTCCTTCAGCTCAGTGGGCATGACTCTTTTCTGTTATCATTCCTCATATATTTTCATGTATATTGTTGTATATATATTTATTTTTTATATAGGTTTCTTCAAAGAATTGATGGTAAGGTAGCTACGGAACTGTAGCTCTTATGTCTTTATAATATATCATAAGGACCTAATTAAGAGCTATGGTTCCGCACCTAATAGTAAGATTGGTGGATTAATTTCTTTTTATATATTTTCATGTGTATATGGTTGTATATATATTTATTTTTTAAATAGGTTACTTCAAAGAATTGATGGTAAGGTAACTGCGGAACCGTAGCTCTAAGGTCTTTATAATATATCATAAGGACCTAATTAAAAGCTATGGTTCCGCACCTAATAGTAAGATTGGTCAATTTATT
Source organism: Mytilus californianus (assembly GCF_021869535.1). Taxonomy (NCBI): domain Eukaryota; kingdom Metazoa; phylum Mollusca; class Bivalvia; order Mytilida; family Mytilidae; genus Mytilus; species Mytilus californianus. The sequence goes on along the minus strand of NW_026262679.1, from coordinate 47,103,419 downwards.
TCATTTTATATATTTTCATGTATATTGTTGTATATTTATTTATTTTTTATATAGGTTTCTTCAAAGAATTGATGGTAAGGTAGCTGCGGAACCATAACTCTTAGGTCTTTATAATATATCATAAGGACCTAATTAAGAACTACAGTTCCGCACCTAATAGTAAGATTGGTTGATTTTTTTCATTTTATATATTTTCATAGATATTGTTGTATATATATTAATTTTTTATATAGGTTTCTTCAAAGAATTGATGGTAAGGTAGCTGTGGAACCGTAGCTCTTAAGTCTTTATAATATATCATAAGGACCTAATTAAGAGCTATGGTTCCGCACCTAATAGTAAAGTTAGTTGATTTATTTCATTTTATATATTTTCATGTATATTGTTGTATATATATTTATTTTTGATATAGGTTTCTTCAAAGAATTGATGGTAAGGTAGCTGTGGAACCGTAGCTCTTAAGTCTTTATAATATATCATAAGGACCTAATTAAGAGCTATGGATCCGCACCTAATATTAAGATTGGTTGATTTATTTCATTTTATATATTTTCATGTGGATATGGTTGTATATATATTTATTTTTTATATAGGTTTCTTCAAAGAATTGATGGTAAGGTAGCTGCGGAACCGTAGCTCTTAGGTCTTTATGATATATCATAAGGACCTAATTAAGAGCTATTGTTCTGCACCTAATAGTAAGATTGGTTGATTTATTTCATTTTATATATTTTCATGTGTATATGGTTGTATATATATTTATTTTTTATATAGGTTTATTCAAAGAATTGATGGTAAGGTAGCTGTGGAACCATAGCTCTTAGGTCTTTCCAATATATCATAAGGACCTAATTAAGAGCTATGGTTCCGCACCTAATAGTAAGATTGGTTGATTATTTTCATTTTATATATTTTCATGGATATTATTGTATATATATATTTATTTTTTATATAGGTTTCTTCAAAAAATTGATGGTAAGGTAGCTGTGGAACAGTAGCTCTTAGGTCTTTATAATATATCATAAGGACCTAATTAAGAGCTATGGTTCCGCACCTAATAGTAAGATTGGTTGATTTATTTCATTTTATATATTTTCATGTGTATATGGTTGTATGTATATTTATTTTTTAAATAGGTTTCTTCAAAGAATTGATGGTACGGTAACTGCGGAACGATAGCTCTTAGGTCTTTATAATATATCATAAGGACCTAATTAAGAGCTATGGTTCCACACTTAATTGTAAGATTGGTTGATTATTTACATTTTATATATTTTCATGGATATTGTTGTATATATATTTATTTTTTATATAGGTTTCTTCAAAGAATTAATGGTAAGGTAGCTGTGGAACCGTAGCTCTTAAGTCTTTATAATATATCATAAGGACCTAATTAAGAGCTATGGTTCCGCACCTAATAATAATAAGATTGGTTGATTTAGTTCATTTTATATATTTTCATGTGTATATGGTTGTATATATATTTATTTTTTATATAGGTTTCTTCAAAAAATTGATGGTAAGGTAGCTGAGAAACCGTAGCTCTTAGGTCTTTATAATATATCATAAGGACCTAATTAAGAACTACAGTTCTGCACCTAATAGTAAGATTGGTTGATTTTTTTCATTTTATATATTTTCATGTATATTGTTGTATATATATATTTATTTTTTATATAGATTTCTTCAAAGAATTGATGGTAAGGTAGCTGTGGAACTGTAGCTCTTAAGTCTTTATAATATATCATAAGGACCTAATTAAGAGCTATGGTTCCGTACCTAATAGTAAGATTGGTTGATTTATTTCAATATATATATTGTTGTATATATATTTATTTTTTATATAGGTTTCTTCAAAGAATTGATGGTAAGGTATCTGCGGAACCGTAGCTCTTAGGTCTTTACTATAATATATCATAAGGACCTAATTAAGAGCTATGGTTCCGCACCATATAGTAAGATTGGTTGATTTATTTCATTTTATAAATTTTCATGTATATTGTTGTATATATATTTATTTTTTATATAGGTTTCTTCAAAGAATTGATGGTAAGGTAGCTGTGGAACCGTAGCTCTTAGGTCTTTACAATATATCATAAGGACCTAATTAAGGGCTACGGTTCTGCACCTAATAGTAAGATTGGTTGATTATTTTCATTATATATATTTTCATGGATATTGTTGTATATATATTTATTTTTTATATAGATTTCTTCAAAGAATTGATGGTAAGGTAGCTGTGGAACCGTAGCTCTTAAGTCTTTATAATATATCATAAGGACCTAATTAAGAGCTATGGTTCCGCACCTAATAGTAAGATTGGTTGATTTATTTCATTATGTATATTGTTGTATATATATTTATTTTTTATATAGGTTTCTTCAAAGAATTGATGGTAAGGTAGCTGCATAACCGTAGCTCTTAGGTCTTTATGATATATCATACGGACCTAATTAAGAGCTATGGTTCCGCACCTAATAGTAAGATTGGTGGATTTATTTCATTTTATATATTTTCATGGATATTGTTGTATATATATTTATTTTTTATATAGGTTTCTTCAAAGAATTGATGGTAAGGTAGCTGTGGAACCGTAGCTCAAGTCTTTATAATATATCATAAGGACCTAATTAAGAGCTATTGTTCCGCACCTAGTAGTAAGATTGGTTGAATTATTTCATTTTATATATTTTCATGTGTATATGAATGTATATATATTTATTTTTTATATAGGTTTCTTCAAAGAATTGATGGTAAGGTAGCTGCGGAACCGTAGCTCTTAAGTCTTTATAATATATCATAAGGACCTAATTAAGAGCTATGGTTCCGCACCTAATAGTAAGATTGGTTGATTTATTTCATTTCATACATTTTCATGTGTATATGGTTGTATATATATTTATTTTTGATATAGGTTTCTTCAAAGAATTGATGGTAAGGTAGCTGCGGAACCCTAGCTCTTAGGTCTTTATAATATACCATAAGGACCTAATTAAGAACTATGGTTCCGCACCTAATAGTAAGAATAGTTGATTTATTTCATTTTATATATTTTCATATATATTGTTGTATATTTATTTATTTTTTATATAGGTTTCTTCAAAGAATTGATGGTAAGGTAGCTGCGGAACCGTAGCTCTTAGGTCTTTATAATATATCATAAGGACCTAATTAAGAGCTATGGTTCCGCACCTAATAGTAAGATTGGTTGATTTATTTCATTTTATATATTTTCATGTATATTGTTGTATATATATTTATTTTTTATATAGGTTTCTTCAAAGAATTGATGGTAAGGTAGCTGCGGAACCGTAGCTCTTAGGTCTTTAAACAAGGAATTAATTGAATCTGGAATAATTATATATTATGGAATATGAAATGATTTGGTGTATGTTGTTCTAAGCCTTAGTTATAAAATAAAATTCAAAAAAAGTGATGAATTTTATGAAGTTATTTACAAATATGATTATCGTCAAATTGTCAGGTAAATATATGGTTAAGTCTGTAATTGATGCCTTGATCTAACCTGAGTATGGCTAACCCTTAGTTGGACTTAATAAAATATATTATTACTGTTCAACTAACCCTTAGCCATGCGTGCATGGCTAACCCCCTTAGTTGGACTTTATAAAATATATCATTATTGTTCAACTAACCCTTAGCCATGCGTGCATGGCTAACCCCCTAAGTTGGACTTTATAAAATATATCATTGTTGTTCAACTAACCCTTAGCCATGCGTGCATGGCTAACCCCCTTAGTTGAATTTTATAAAATATAATAATTATTGTTCAACTAACCCTTAGCCATGCGTGCATGGCTAACCCCCTTAGTTGGACTAAAAAAAAAATTTGTAAATAAATAAAAAAAGTGCAAGATATTTTTATTTTTTTTCAAAATTTATGAAAAAAAAAAAAAAAAAATTCAAATGCAAAATTACAAAAAAATTCAAATTTTCAAAAATTCATTAAAAAAAAAAAAAAAAAAAAAAAATCAAATTTAATTTTTTTTTTTTAATTTAATAAAAAAAAAAGAAACGTATTATTCTGTTGTGAAAATGTATAAATGCAACATTGAAATGGGAAAATTAACGGCTGCCAAAAGATTGGAATGTGTTCACATATCATTTCAATGGTAAAAACTCTTCACTGAACAGAATGATTGGAGGTGAAAATTTGTTTGCCATAACCTGGATAGAAGCTGGAATCAATTCATGAATGTTCCTGTTCATTTAGTAGTGGTAAGTGTTGTTTTTGTTTATTGTTTAAATTTATTATGTCTGTATAACATGTATAAATCAACATGTTTTGTTGCTCTATGATTTGTCTTTCATGCTATGCTACATTGTAGATCCTTTATATTAACCTTGGTCTCTTTATCATGTAACTTCTAATGAATAGTCGTTGGATAAATATCAAGTCCAATGTAAAAACTGTTTACTAAACAGAATGGATAGGGTATGAAATGTTTCTACCATAACCTTGAGAGGAATTGGAATCAATTCATGAAAGTTCTGAACTATTTATTAGTGGTGTTCCTTTTTTTCGTTGGCTATGAGCTATGCTAATTCCTTTATATAGAAACATAGATATTGTTGTATTTTGCATCAGCCTTTTATAGTATACTTGCTATACAATAACATTATGCTACATGGAAATAATGCAAGCTGTATGTTAACCTGCAATTTTAAATCTGAGTCTTAAATAGACAGTTATAGCCAATCATACCACATCTCCTTATTCTTTTATGCAATTTGAGATATATTTGCAAGTTGAAGAAAGTTTGACTGACATTTATCATTTCAATAATAGCAAAATATTCTCTCATGTGTATAGATGATCCTTGCAGTTACTAAACTTTCAACAAATATAAATAAAACTACAACAGATGCATGTATGGAAGGTCTTACATGTACACATGTTGGACTTTACTCACAATCATCTTTCATCTATAAATGCTAAACCATGCAACTTCTAATGCAAAGAGACATGAGGGTTACCAATTTTTTAAATGTATAAATAGTTTTTATCTTCCACTATCTTTTTTAATATTAAAATAAAAATATAACTAAAACTGAGTATTTATTAACAAACATTTATTTCAGATATAATTTCCTTCGTTAAGAATATTTTGAACCTCTTTCTATATACATACATGATACATTTTAAACAAAGAATGGCTGTCGTCTGAAAGGAAAACAACTTGTTTTTAAGAACTAAAATGTATGTCACAAATAAAATTTACATCTATCAAAGCAATAAGCATGCAACAAATATTTTCTTTTAACAAAAAGTGCAAATAAATTGCAAAATTCTGTGTGACATTTTGATTGGTGATCTTTTTTTTTAACTTATCTATAGGCAAGCATGTTATTAGATATGATCAAGAGACAGCAAAAAATTAGTATCTCAATACTTAATAGTTCCATTTTATTATGGAATATTTAGAAGGCAGCGGTATGGGCTTTGCTCATTGTTGAAGGCCGTATGGTGACCTATAGCTGTTAATTTGTGTCATTTGGTCTCTTGTGGAGAGTTGTCTCATTGGCAATCATACCACATCTTCTTTTTTATATATCAGATATAAATAAAATAGCTCTGTAGAAAGTCTTGCATGAGAAAATCCTTTGGCATATATGATAAAAATGTTGGGTCAAATATAACTGTTTAAAATTCCCATAACTCTGGAAATGTAAACCAGAAAATTCACTAATCCCAAAAGCAGTGCAAGTTTGAAGTGGTTTGATCTAAGCATACAAGAGCTAGTGCATGGCTTTTATCAATCTGACAGAGTACCAGGGTACCATAAATTTGAAATGAAAATTCAGAAAACCTTCAAAATGTTACTGTTTCTTACTTTCACCAGAAGTCAGATATTCGGAATCCTCATAGTTTTATCCATGTAGTGCTATTAAAAGATTTTGCCTGCTAACCCCAACTTTTATGTATAATTTTTTACATATATGGCATAAAAATCCATTTTTGAAAATCTTATAAAATCCTTGCTTTTTTTAAAACTATCAATAACAGTCTTTCAAAAAGCTTGTTATTTTGAAACAGAGGAGCGAACATCCTTAAAAAGCCAATTAATCTTGAACGACAACCAGAAAACATTTTTCTTTGCTTAAGGGAACTTTCTCTTATAAATCTTTTTAAACAATAGTGTCAAAATTTGATGAAATCCATACAAGCATAAATCTGAGACTTAAAATCGAGGAATGACACAACTAAAAAATTAAAAATCAAAAGGGAGTTTTTTTCCATCCATCCCAACATTAGTGTCAAGTTTTGAGAAAATCAATTAAAGCATACTTGAGTACAAATTTTTAAAATTCGTCAATCTTAATGTTGTGTCATAATTTCATGAAAATCATTTAAATCTAATTGAAGTAATTGTACAAAGCATTGACAGAGGAACAAATATACCACCATTATGTCTAAGACGGGCATATAAAAATAGTTTTAAAAAGAAATTTAATTGTCACACTAGGGATATTCCAGAAAAAAATGTATGAGGGGGGGGGGGGGGGGGGTTGGTTGGTTGGTTGGAAAGCAGTTTGTTTCAGCACCTGCCACCCAGACAATTGTAATTGAGAATCATAGTGCATTATAGTGTAAAAGTTGCTCTGATACCCATCACCCATGTATTATTAATACAAAGTGCCTTCCAAGTTCCAACCACCACCCCCCCCCCCCCCCTTTTACATGTTTTACTGGAATAGCCCTTACATATTTATGGAATAGCTAAAAATATGCAAAATAACAATAAAGGCATCACCCTACAAGCACATCATCTGACCAGCATGATGTAGTCAGTTCAAAAAAAGAAATAATTGACATTACTTAACTTCTATTTTGAATCTATATATATATAGGTTGGTATCTGGTTACACATACCGGTACATGTCATATAATTATAAACAAGTAGTGATAAAAAATACACATAATTATAAACAAGTAGTGATAAAAAATACACATAATTATAAACAAGTAGTGATAAAAAATACACAATGTCTCAATAATTTAAACAGAGCTACCTCGCACAACTTGACCGTTGATTTGTTAATGTTCAATTAAAGCATTTCAAACAGTAGTCTTAATCAATATAATTATAGTTAATATGAGAATACATGTATACATACCACATCTTCTTATATCTATGTACATTATAAGTGTCCATTACAACAAAATTTTGCAGAAAACATTAGATATATATTTATACAGCATGCATGACCTATACAAGCACAAGGTGCCATGTGACAAGATTTCAGTCAGAGACTCCCAAATTTATTGTAAAATTACCATTTTGTAAGAACAATGTAACACATTTCTCTCTCTTTTCAATTCTGTGTTGCAGCAGTCATATCTTTTTCATTGTCAAAACATATTTATTTTCTTATTATATGATATGAGTGACACAGCCACATTGACAATTGGAATATTTAATGTGGCAGTTTTTGTCTGATAAAATCTCTTTGATGTCTATATTGTCTAATGGGATTTTAATTGTTTTCAAATGAAATTCACAATAAAATGTTAAAATTTCAAAGTTTAATATTTTTTTATAAAAAAGACTAGAATTTTGTTTGCGAATGTAATGGTCACCTAGACTCGTCCCCAATAAAAATAGCCGATTTTCTAACTTGTTTGAGATACATTTTGTAATTCTGATATGCAATAAATTTCATAAAAATATATCAAGAAATGAGGGTAATAGATCTACTAGTTTGAAACCAGAGGAACAACAGGTATTCCCAACTACATGTTGAAATAGTTGAAATATGTATATTTTGGAAAAATGTATTTTCCTTTCATTTGAACTTGATTTGCCCCATTTTCTTAAATTTGGCATAATTATTAATCAAATGACATTTTCAACTTTTATAATATGATTTATGAAACTAGGAAATTTGTAGAACATATTGTTGTTAATTGATTTGTCATAATTTATAACATTAACATATATTACAATAGCATCTTCCTTTGCATGACTGTCTACAGGAGCTTGTGTTTCTGTATCTTTTCCTTTAAGAATGATAGCTTGTGTTCCCTTCACCTTTAATATCTTTGCAGACATTAATTAGATCTTCAGGAAGATATTTCCTCATTATATCTTAATCTGAAAAAAAAAACAAAAAACAAATAGTATGCTTGGAAATAGTTTCACATTTTTTTTACAAGACTGTACATGCTGAATTGTCTTGCCTATATACTTTATGATCATGATTGAATTTTATGTTGCAAGTTTCCATATGAAGATTATACCACAATTAGTTCCATACAAATATATACATGAACATTTTTGTACCAACAGGATTTTTATTTATTTACTAAACAAGATGACAGCAGATAATGGAGAGTAGATAAATATATGGATTAGCTTCTCAACTTTAAATTGATATCAACAAAATGTATTATGGCTATTTTTCACTTATGATACAGGTAACCATGAGTTATCAGGAAGTTAATAAGCTATAGCAACGGATGTGAAAATACATTACACTGTATAAAATGCAAAAATGAAGCTCCATACAATATGTTTAAGAAGGAAACTATTGACTAGTAGTTTAAATATTCTTTTTGTTAAAATATAAAGTTTAGTAGCCATTTAATTCTTTTAAATTTAAACAAGTCTGAAGTACCGGTCTGCTTGGAATATTTGCAGATGCCGTAATGACACACTTCTTTTAACATCAGTAACGGTTATAATCATACCTTTGCTGTTCCGCACTTTGGTATTTCTTGAGTTCCTTTTCCCATCTGTCATAGTATCAATATTATATATAGCATATCACCATCCTGATGCATTCTCTATTACAAATAGTTACTCAACAGTTTTATCTAAGCAATATTTTGGGTTTTTTATCAGGAACTACATGTTCTTTGTTCTTGGAAAACTTACAATGCACGGAAAAGCTGAAATTATATATAAATTAGGTAATAATTATGATAAGACACAATCAGCTTTTTAAATGTTCATACATGGTAACTTTTTGAAACAATATTTGGATATTAAATTTCAGTTTTTGTCTTGCCAGAGTGTCCAATATTAGTGCTGTAGTATGTATATTGCTGACTTGTACTCTTTTTTGGAATGAGAACAAGAGGCTCTAAATAGCCTGTGTCGCTCACCTTTGTCTATATGCATATTCAACAAAGGACACTCTCCAACATTATAGACGAGAATAGAATTCATTTCATGACAAAAATCTGTTTTGCTGATCTTGAATTGCTAATCATTTAGTCTGTTTAGTTTCTCTCTACCTTCATTAGTTTTTTCTCAAAACACAAAAGAAGGTGAAAAATATCCTAATTTAAGGACAATCACTCCTATAAAGAGTGACAGTCTGCTTACTGTATTGGCAAAATTTGACTTGTTAGTAGATCTTGTCTTGCTGATCATGTTTGCTTATTTAAGTTTCTATCTATCAATTATAATTTTTATCATTTAAGGCAAAATGCCAAAAAAATGATAAAAATTGTCATTAAAGGGCAGTAACTCCAATAAGGAGTTGTCGAACAATTTTAACCATTTGTCTTTATTGTAGATCTTGTCTTACTGATCATTTTTGCTTATTTAAGTTTCTATCTATCTATTATAATTTTTAAGATATAAGGCAAAAACGCAATAAAAGTAAAAATTTTCATTTAAGGGCAATAACTCTAATAAGGAGTCGACTGAAGATTTTAACCATTAGATTTTTTTGTAGAACTTGTCTTGCTGTTCATTTTGGCAATTTAAAGTTTCTCTCTATCTATTATAGTTTTCAATATAATAGGCAAAAATGAAAAAAATAATTTTGTCATTTAAGGGCAATAACTCCTTACAGTATTGACTTATATGCACAATTGGAAAAGCTCAAAATGCTGAACATTCTTGCCCTCATAAGATTTTCTCTTATAACGGTTTTCAAAATAATAGACAAAACTTGCATTTTACCCCTATGTTCTATTTTTAGCCATGTCGGTCATCTTGGTTGGCAGGCAGGGTCATTGGACACATTTTTAAACTAGATACTCCAATGATGATTGTGACCAAGCTTGGTTAAATTTGGCCCAGTAGTTTCAGAGGAGAAATTTTTTGTAAAAGTTTACAGACGACGACGGACGCCAAGTTATGAGAAAAGCTCACTTGGCCCTTTGGGCCAGGTGAGCTAAAAAAAAACTTGATACTTGCACTACACTAACGACAGTAACAGTGCTGTTCATCTATATGATGAAAATTATGAGTTTTGTGTTATAATCACGATTGATCTTTAAAAATGCCAAGTGTTCTTTGTATTATCATTTTTTTTCGACTTTGCCATATAAGGGGAGATAACTCGTATAATACAGGGATGGATATTAACAAGGGGCGACTAGCCCATGGCCCTTAAATTACAGCTGGACAACTAAATTTTTCTACATTTTTGATTGAACATTTAAGAGGCCATGTCAATAAGCAACGAGCTTTGTACTGTACAAACCTTGAATGTGCATAAATTTAGATTCAGTTTAAAAGCCACAGAAAAAATAAGCTTAGCTAAGATAGACGAAGGATACAAAAGAGATAATCAATGAACTGACTGGTTTTGCTCATTGTTGAAGGCTGTACGGTGTCTTTAGTTGTAAACTTCTATGTCATTTGGTCTCTGGTGGCGAGTTTTCTCATTGGCAATAATACCACACCTTCTTATTTTTATATGGACAATGCTTTGACAAAAAAAACTACCAAAAGAAACACAACAGTATACAAAACACAACATAGAAAACTGAAGACTTAGCAACACAAATCCCACCAAAAACCAGGGATGATCTCAGGAGCTTCAGAAGGGTAACCAGATCCTGCTCTACATGCAAAACCCGTCACGTTACTCCTATACAATACGTTAATAAGTTATATCATTGTGATTTAGCATCACACAATAGAGGATTGGTAATTGACTCATGACAACAGATGAAAATCAGTAGTCAATGCGCAAAACCTCCCCTCCCCAAGAAAATCAAATGGTCGTCCCCCAATGTCTAAATATTAATGAAATCTTTTTAGGCAGACTAAGTATTTGCAGTTTTTACACAAAATGCAAGGAGTTTGAAGCCCTAGTGTAACTATGTAAGAAAAAATATAAAAATATAAATACTGATGATTGGTAGTTGGATAGTCTAATGCCCTGTGAACATTTAAGGCCGGTGTCATATGGAAAATTGCATGAACCCCCTGGAAATTGAACCCGTGATCAAAATCCCATCTTCATCAATCCCTAACTATGGCTGAAAGAATATTTGATGGATCCACTATTCATTTTATAGTCCCCAATTGATGTTAGCAGAAGTTGATAAACTGTTAGAGTATACTTTGATTTTAAGCTGCGCATATTAAACTAAAAGGCTTCATGTATAATTGACACAATTTTATCTGACCAGTGACAAATTAGCATTGGCAAGACATACTTGTGTGTCCAAAATGGTAGTTGGGGAATATAATGCACAAAACCAAAATATTCTTTCAAAAATTATAAAGCTAAATTCAGTGAATATATTATGTCAAAAGATATAACCCAGTAACTAAATGTTTGTCCCGATTTCAGACTAGCAATTGCTGTGTTGTGACTTTTAACATAGCACATTCAAAATCAGTAGAGGTTTTCTTCACTCCATAGGGCAGTGTCACACCAAATGCGGTTAAAAACAAGCAAATGGTTCAGATAATAACATTTGGAAACCATAATTTCTCATAAATTTCCTGTTGCATTAATGAAATAATTGACCAAAAATAAAAAACTGAATTTAACATGGCCTCTAAAAAATGGACAAAATGAAAACAGCAAAAATGTTCATCAAAGTAAGATTTTCAAAATTGTTAACTTTACAGTAATATTCAACTACCTGCTTATACAAGATATTGCCCTTGAAAGATGACTTTACTGGGTTTTTTTCTCCCAAAATTTAGAATGGCATGTTTAAATACACATTTAATTAATAAGCATTAACTAACTATAAAAAATAATCATTGATGAAAGATTTACACAAAAAATGACAGGTGAATAATTCAGGCTCTCAAAAGACTATATTACAATATAGTCTTTGCATACAATTTACACCACATATGTTGGTTGCTATGCAATAAGCAGTGTTGCTTTAGAGATTTTTTAAATATCATTATGCATAATTGATCTTCTTTTGTTATTTTTGTTTTTATTCAGGCTTTTTTTTTCCAAATTGTGCTTGTTATCCATGAATTGAGCTTGGTTATTTTCAAATTTCAGTTGGTTACTAGGCATTTATGTCATGAATGTAGTGTCACTAAGGAGATTTTCGCATATCTTTAAGCATAATTCGACTGCTTTGGTTTTTTTTTATTTCCAATCAGGCTTCAAGTGCATATTTTTGAGCATTTTGTTAAAAATCAACATTGTATATTTTCAGCCTCAGTTGGTTGCTATGCAAAACATATGGTTGCTATGGAGATTTTATGCATATTTTTCTACTCAGTTGAAAACGCTTTTGTGTGACATTTGTTTTGCAGTACAAATTAAATCATAAGTGTAAAAAAATTTATAATATTGACCCTAAAAGGTGACAATAATTCTAGTTTTTAACACTTGGCCACTAAAAATATTAGCTGGGCAATCACTTGAAAATTTTAATTTCCATCCCTGTAATATTAATATTTTAATTTCTAATTCATAAAGTCATGTGAAGAGAATTTACCTTTTTCGTTTAGAAGCAAAACTAGAGGCTCTCAAGAGCCTGTGTAGCTCACCTGTATTTACTGATGCTTTGGAAATTATATAAAATAAGGTTAAAATCATAATTAATAGTATTAAATGTATTATTATAATGATATCTAAGATAATAACAAAAAACTGCAAAATTTCTGTAAAATTACTAACTCAGGGGCAGCAACCCAACAACGGGTTGTTGGATTCGTCTGAAAATTTCAAGGCACATAAATCTAAATCTGATGAACATTTTTGCCACCTATCAGATTTTCTCTAAATGCTTCAGTTTCAGAGATATAAACCAATAAAATGCTTCGCTGGGGCGCAGCTTGATACGACCGCAGAGGTCGAACCCTGAACAGTTGGGGCAAGTATGGACACAACATTCAAGCTTGATACAGCTCTGAATTTGGATTGTTATTAAATATTTGACACAGCATAGGTTTCTGACACAGAAAGAATGTGGTCTAAGAACTTGATTTTTTTTAATTTACCTATTATGGTCCAATGTCCAAAATCAAAATACATGGTTAGATTCAGCATATCAAAGAACCCCTTTTATTCAATTTTTGTTAAAATCAAACAAAGTTTAATTTTGGACCCCAACTTGGACAAACTTGAAAACTGGGCCCATAATCAAAAATCTAAACACATGTTTAGATTCAGCATATCAAATAACCCCAAGAATTCAATTTTTGCTAAAATCAAACTAAGTTTAATTTTGGACCCTTTGGACCTTAATGTAGACCAATTTAAAAAACGGGACTTTAAATTAAAAATCTAAATACACGGTTAGATTTGGAATATCAAAGAACCCCAATAATTCAATTTTTGATGAAATCAAACAAAGTTTAATTTTGGACCCTTTTGACCTCAATATGAACCAATTTGATAGCGGGGCCCACAAATAAAAAATCTAAATTCATGGTTAGATTCAGCATATCAAAGAACCCCATATATTCAATTTTTGTTGAAATCAAAAAAAGTTTAATTTTGGACCCCAACTTGGACCAACTTGAAAACTGGGCCCATAATCAAAAATGTAAACACATGTTTAGATTCAGCATATCAAAGAACCCCAAGAATTCAATTTTTGTTAAAATCAAACTAAGTTTAATTTTGGACCCTTTGGACCTCAATGAAGACCAATTTAAAAAACGGGACCCAAATTAAAAATCTAAAAACAAGGTTAGATTTGGCATATCAAAGAACCCCAATAATTCAATTTTTGATAAAATCAAACAAAGTTTAATTTTGGACCCTTTTGACCTCAATATGAACAAATTTGATAGCGGGGCCTACAAATAAAAAATCTAAATACATGGTTAGATTCAGCATATCAAAGAACCTCATATATTCAATTTTTGTTGAAATCAAACAAAGTTTAACTTTGGACCCCAATTTGGACCAACTTGAAAACTGGGCCCATAATCAAAAATCTAAATACATGTTTAGATTCAGCATATCAAAGAACCTCATGTATTCAATTTTTGTTGAAATCAAACAAAGTTTAAATACTGGACCCTATCTTGGACCAACTTGAAAACTGGGCCCATAATCAAAAATCTAAACACATGTTTAGATTCAGCATATCAAAGAACCCCAAGAATTCAATTTTTGTTAAAATCAAACTAAGTTTAATTTTGGACCCTTTGGACCTTAATGTAGACCAATTTAAAAAACGGGACCCAAAATTAAAAATCTAAATACACCGTTGGATTCGGCATAACAAATAAATAAATGTGATCAACGATTTTACAAATCTAATGCGCCATACTGTGCAATTAAAGATTTCTTCTTGAAATTTTTCAATATTTGAAATTTGAAAAAAAATAATATTTGAAGAATAATTTTTTTAATTTCTGAAATCTGAAATGAGAAAAAATTGACCCCCCACAATTTCTTTTTATCCCCCGGTCTATGTGCATATTAAACAAAGGACACAGGTGGATTCATAACAAATTGTGTTTTGGTGATGGTGATGTGTTTGTAGATCTTACTTTACTGAACATTCTTGATGCTTACAATTATCTCTATCTATAATGAACTTGGCCCTGTAGTTTCAGTGGAAATTATTTTGTAAAAATTTACAAAATTTATGAAAATTGTTAAAAATTTATTATAAAGGGCAATAACTCCTTAAGGGGTCAATTGACCATTTTGGTCATGTGACTTTTTTGTAGGTCTTACTTTGCTGTACATTATTGCTCTTTACAGTTTATCTCTATAATAATATTCAAGATAATAACCAAAAGCTGAAAAAATTTCTAAAAATTACCAATTCAGGGGCAGCAACCCAACAACGGGTTGCCTGAATGGTATGAAAATTTAAGGGCAGATAGATCTTGACCTAATGAACAATTTTGTTTGTGAAAGATTTGCTAGAAATGCTTTGGGTTTAGATATATGAGCCAAAAACTGCATTTTACCCTATGTACTATTATTAGCCATGTCGGCCATCTTGGTTTGAGGGCGGGGTCATCAAACACAATTTTTAAACTACATACCCTAATGATGATTGTTTACAACTTTAGTTAAATTCATCTTAGTAGTTTCAGAGGAGAAGATTTTTGTAAAAGATAACAAAAATTTACGAAAAATTGTTAAAAATTGACTATAAAAGAGCAATAACTCCTTAAGGGGTCAACTGACCATTTTGGTCATGTTGACTTATTTGTAGAACTTACTTTGCTGAACATTATTGCTGTTTACAGTTTATCTCTATCTATAATAATATTCAAGATAATAACCAAATAAGGCAAAATTTCCTTAAAATTACTAATTCAGGGGCAGCAACCTAACAACGGGTTGTCTGATTCATCTGAAAATTTCAGGGCAGATAGATCTTGAGCTAATAAACATTTATACCCTTTGTCAGATTTGCTCTCAATGCTTTGGTTTCAGAGATATAAGCCAAAATCTACATTTTATCCCTATGTTCTATTTTTAGCCATGGCAGCCATCTTGGTTAGTTGGCCGGTTCACCAGACACATTTTTTAAACTAGATACCCTAATGATGATATTGGCCAAGTTTGGTTAAATTTGGCCCAGTAGTTTCAGAGGAGAAGATTTTTGTAAAAGTTTACGGACGAAGGACGACGGACGCAGGACGACGGTCGACGGACGCCAAGTGATGAGAAAAGCTCACTTGGCCCTTTGGGCCAGGTGAGCTAAAAAACAAGTTGCATGAGCACAATTTTTTATTTTTATTTTCTTAAAGGGCATTTTTAGAACGATCTCATATTTTATCTATTCTATAAATACATCCAGATATATTATAACATGGTTTTCAGTTGTTTTATATTAAATACCTTGTATTCAGGGTACTCTACAGTGCAGGGTACTTTACAATGCAGATCAAAGGAAAATATGTGGCAAAATTTTTAACAAACTTTTATAAACATACTCTTTCCAAATAATAAGCAGTATACAAGACATCAAAAATAAAATAAAAATAAGAGTGAAAGGACCCAGGGCAAACAGTTAGGGATTTTCTGTTTTGAATTTTCCTCAGAGTTCGATATTTTTGTTATTTTTTACTTTTTTATAAGGGCGCACGGACCCAGGGCGAACAAGTATTAGGGCGAATATGTACTAGGGCGAACGGAATTCGAGTGGTGGTGGTGCAATTGTGTGTATAAAGAAGAATTCTATATTAAATAGAAGTGCCATAAATTCAAAAGCAAGGGATACTTTTTCCTAGCTTAACTGAAGTGGTTTATCTGATAAAGGTGGAATTTACAGAATATGTAACAGGTATAACTGACACTAAGACAACAATATATTAAAATGGTCATTACTAATTGACAAGCAATTTCCGCACGGTAGGTTGGTATGAGAGTCTCAGAGAGACATTCTGACACTGCAACTAAGACCAGATACACATTTTTATTTTATGCAGTCTCAGGTTTTAAAATTACTGGCGATCCTTTTTTCACTTGGTCTAAATCTTACCACGTAAATTCGTTTACTCTCTTATGGAATTGCAATTTAATGTAGGTTTTGTTTGTTTCAAAATAAACTGTTTTTCCTTATAAAATATTTCAATCTTGCAATCAGCATGATCAACCAAATCTTGCAATCAGCCATTCTTCGTGTTGACAGACGACGCGAGTACGAATCGCAATCTGTCAGCAAAGTTCTAAATGCACATAAAATAGTCCGCTGTCGAGATTTGAATACTTTTGAGAATGACAAGACATTTCATCGTTCCTTATAGAACAAAATATAAATCAATACACGTTTTTATTTTATTGATCTTGCTAGGGATGTTTCTACTTAAATGTTAATGTAGTAATCTTCCCTAACCTTTCCGTACGAAAGGAGAGCTACGTAAAGACGCAATGAACCAGAAACAGATGAGGAAGGAATTTCATGTGTTATTTGGTAACGTAACATGCATACAACTTAAATTTTCTCCGTTAAAAGTCACTTGCTATTATTGCTTTTTCAACACTGTCTTTCAGGAAACTCGCATTAAAATAGCGAAAAAACGAGGTATTGAAAAAAGGGGGAAGTACTCTCAACTGTCAACAGATTCCGGGACCGTTCGCCCTGATATTTATTTTATTTTGCTGTCATGTTGTGAACGTAAATTAATTAAATTAAATATGTGGAAGTTTGTTGAAAATTTCGCCGAATATTTATGTGGTTTTGCTGCTACCAGATAATTATTTTTCTAGACTAGAGTGGGTGGCGCATATTCGCCTTGGACACATTTTCGCCGTTTTGCTATTTTTTCTGTAAAATTTGTGTGCCTTTACCCAATACTTCCCTGAATAGATGGTAAAGGCTGTTTGTAATGTTACAACTGTTGATATTCCTCTTTTCCCCATTTCCAAGGTTATTCGTACATATTGAGAAATACGCAGGTGTTTTTAAATGATTTTGGCAATTATGTAAGATTTATATGGCAATCATGCGCAATCTTAAAGTATATATTTGTGAGAAAAATCGTATAGGAATGATCTCTCAAGCTAATTCATGTAATTGCAAACATTCGTTTTTATACGACCGCAAAAAAATTTTTGTGGTCGTATATTGGTATGACGTTGGCGTCGTCGTCGTCGTCGTCGTCGTCGTCGTCGTCTGGCGTCGTCCGGCGTCGTCCGAAGACACATTGGTTTTCGCACTCTAACTTTAGTTTAAGTGAATGGATCTCTATGAAATTTTACCACAAGGTTCAATACCACAAAAGAAAGGTTGGGATTGATTTTGGGGGTTATGGTACTAACAGTAAAGGAAAAAGGGGCCAAAAATAAGCATTTTTGTAACTTCCAGACATAACTTGTGTATTAGTGTATGGATCTCTGTGACATTGTACCACAAGGTTCCATATCACAAAAGGAATGCTGGGATTGATTTTGGGGGTAATTGCCTCAAAATTTTAGGAATTAGGGGCCAAAAAAGGGGCAAAAAACAAGCATTTTTCTAGTTTCATGACAATAACTTGTGTGTAAGTGTATGGATCTTTCTGAAATTGTACTACAAGGTTCCATATCACAAAGGGAAAGCTGGAATTGAGTTTGGGGGTAATTGCCGAAACGTTTAGGAATTGGGGGCCAAAAAGGGGCCAAAAAGAAGCATTTTTCTAGTTTCCAGACAATAACTTGTGTTCAAGTGTATGGATCTCTCTGAAATTGTACTGCAAGGTACCATACCACAAAGGGAAGGCTGGGATTGATGATGGGGGTAATTGCCTCAATATTTTAGGAATTAGGGGCCAGAAAGGGGCAAAAAACAAGCATTTTTCTAGTTTCAGGACAATAACTTGTGTGTAAGTGTATGGATCTTTCTGAAATTGTACTACAAGGTTCCATATCACAAAGGGAAAGCTGGGTTTGAGTTTGGGGGTAATTGCCCTAAACGTTTAGGAATTTGGGGCCAAAAAACACATTTTTCTAGTTTCCAGACAATAACTTGTGTTCAAGTTTATGGATCTCTCTGAAATTGTACTGCAAGGTACCATACCACAAAGGGAAGGCTGGGATTGAGTTTGGGGGTGATGAATCATAAGGGGGTTCAAAAAATTTGGGGGGGGGGGGGGGGGGTTTTCCTTTTTTTTTTCTTTTAAAATTTTCCATTTTAAGTTGGTTATTTCTGATTTATATTTAAAAGCAAATAGTAATGATATGGTAGGAGATACACACCAAACAGGATGTGTAAATTATTATATAATAAGTATTGTGCAATAGCAAGAAATTTTCAATTGCACAGTATTGCACAATAGCAAGAAATCTTCAATTGAACAGTATTGTGCAATAGCAAGAAATCTTCAATTGCACAGTATTGCGCAATAGCAAGAAATATCCAATAGCACAATATTGCGCAATAGCAAGAAATTGTCAATTGTACAGTATTGCGCAATAGCAAGAAATATTTAATTGCACAGTATTGTGCAAAAGAAGATACTTCGTATAAATTGCTTATTTCTTGACCAATTTCAATGGGGTTTTATTCTTGAATTCTTGGGGTTCTTTAATATGCTGAATCTAACCGTGTATTTAGTTTTTGGATTTTGGGCCCCGTTTTTAAATTGGTCCACATTGAGGTCAAAAGGGTCCAAAATTAAACTTTGTTTGATTTCATCAAAAATTGAATTCTTGGGGTTCTTTAATATGCTGAATCTAACCGTGTATTTAGTTTTTGGATTTTGGGCCCCGTTTTTAAATTGGTCCACATTGAGGTCAAAAGGGTCCAAAATTAAACTTAGTTTGATTTTAACAAAAATTGAATTCTTAGGGTTCTTTGATATGCTGAATCTAAACATGTATTTAGATTTTTGATTATGGGCCCAGTTTTCAAGTTGGTCCAAATCGGGGTCCAAAATTAAACTTTGTTTGATTTCAACAAAAATTGAATATATGGGGTTCTTTGATATGCTGAATCTAACCATGTACTTAGATTTTTGATTTTTGGGCCCCGTTATCAACTTTGTCCACATTGAGGTAAAAAGGGTCCAAAATTAAACTTTGTTTGATTTCATCAAAAATTGAATTCTTGGGGTTCTTTGATATGCTGAATCTAACCATGTATTTAGATTTTGGAAATTGGACCATAATAGGTGAATGTCCAATTTAAAATTTTTAAGTTCTTAGACCACATTCATTCTGTGTCAGAAACCTATGCTGTGTCAAATATTTAATCACAATCCAAATGCAAAGCTGTATCAAGCTTGAATGTTGTGTCCATACTTGCCCCAACTGTTCAGGGTTCGACCTCTGCGTCCTATCAAGCTGCGCCCTGCAGAGCATTTTATTATAATAAAACCAGGATAATGAGGATGGTCATATCATACATTGCGGCGAAAATGTGTCCCCCATGGTACACAAACAACTTGATTTCCTCTTGAGTTTGCGTTCGTTTTTAGAAAAGTTAACCAATGTTTTGAAGATAATTTCTTTATCAAACATTTTTTTCATATAGTTAAATTTCTGAAACCTTCATAAAAAGTTCCAAATATTCGAATGTAGGTCGGATGTAAGTGGAAATGAACGAATTATGCGGCCAATATGGGTCTCTCACTCTACATGTATATAAGGTGATAGGACGTGCCGCTGGAATAGGCCATATTTTCTAGCTTGAAAATATGTGAATAGGTGGTGAAAATTATCAGAAATATATATTATGAGGTCAACAAATAAAAAAAAAGAAATGAAGACGTGGTATGATTGCCAATGAGACAACTCTACACAAGAGAAGTTAACAACTGTAGGTCACCGTACGGCCTTCACCAATGAGCAAAACCCATACAGCAAGTTCCCATTACTTGTTATAAATTTGTATGAAAAGCCCTTTAATTTTTTCACAGCCAAATGTTTTGCCGTAAGTAAATATTACATAAGGAATCTGAAGGTGTTATTCCACTTTTCCAACACACCACAAGAAATTCAACCAGTATGGGAAAAGGTTACATTTTTACCTAATCAATATATGAAAAGGTATACATTTTCAAAATCTAAATTAATTATATGAAAAGGTTGGGGTAACAGAACCCCAGCTACACCCCTATCATATTAACTCCCCCCCATCCCCCCCAAAAAAATCAAATGGTCGTCCCCTAAATGAACATAATGTCACATCATTGGTTGAATTTCCATTATTTAGGAAATATATAACCAATCAAGAGGTCTTGGTGTACGCTTTTCAGAATATTACCAAAAATGCATTAGGTTCTGAAACAGGGAATTGGGAGTATTACATTGTATGTTGTGATCCCAGCTGATATCAGAAACATATTACATGAATATTATTTTGGTGAATGAGGTCTTTTTAAAAAAAGTTGAAAAATTTTACGAAAACATAAAATAAAAAAAAATAAAAAGCAATTTTGTAACAATATGTAGCTATATAGTGATGAATTATATTTTGATTGAATTGAAAGATGCAAAATTGGAATAAAAATGTTTTTATAAGTATTATGATATACCATACTCTTTAAAAGTCAATTTCAAGAAGGATTTGACAACTTTTAGATTTTTCTTACAAGTGAAACAAATATAGGGGAAACTAAACCTACATGAGTTTATCTACATGTACCTTTTTATTGGTGTACACACCACAATTTTTTATGAGATCCCTCAAACACATAGAAACTACCAGATTTTTGACGACATATCATGTTTGAAGGTAAATCCAGAAAATCCCTTCTGACATTTTAAATTAATTGAGTGTTATTTTACATTTTGCATTAAATTTGCCTTCAATCAAGCACATGGCACAACCATTTAGGAAACTGTTTGAAAACAGCACAGCCAAAAAAAAATTATAAAGCCTTACAGTAGCAGATTAACAAGACTGCATTGTATTGAAGGGATTTTAGATGACTCAAATACTGCAATTTACCCCTGTCTATCAGTGTGTCCTGTTCGTCTGTCCCATGAAATTTTGGAAGTATAAATAGTCAGTGCCCTTTGGCTGTTTTTTGCTCTTTGGTTGTGTTGTTGTCTCTTTGTCACATTCCTCATGTCCATTCTCAATTTTATTTGTCTGTTTGTTCCAAAAACATCAAAAGAAAACTTGGAAACTGGTTTACAACTTGACAGAAAGCTTGCATGCTTGTAAGGATTATTTGTCATCATATTCTGTTGACCATACTTTTTAACAGTCAGTATAAATTTAAAAATTTTGAATAAAATATTGTTTAAATTAAACTTGGGCCAAAAATACTTTTGTTTCCTGCCTCCATATCTACCCTTACACATGATGTTGTGGATATTTTGGTGAGACCCGGTTCTTTTCACCTGACCTAGACCTCCTTTCATGGATACATTTTGTAAGTGATCAAAGTTAAAATTACTTGATTTTTAGGTCCGTTTCTCAAATACTGTAAGCAAAAGTTCAACTATGAGTAGTTTATGGAATGATTGTAAAGTGTACATGTTAGTCGGGCAGGTTTCATCTTACTTAACCTCATTTTGATGGTTCATTGTTCAATGTTAAGTTTTTCTGTTTTGGTCAGTTTTTATGCCCCACTTAGGGGCATTATGTTTTTCGGTCTGTGTGTCTGTTTGTCCGTCCATTTGTCCGTCTATCCCGCTTCAGGTTAAAGTTTTTGGTCAACTCGCAGGCAGGTATCATCTGTGGCTCTGCCTTTGACCTCATTTCCATTGTTCATTGGCCAGTATTAAGTTTCTGTAGTTTGGTCCTTTTCTCAGATTCTATAAGTAATAAGTTAACTATATTTGGTGTATGGAGTGATTGTAAGATGTACATATCTTTCTGGCAGGGTTCATCTAACCTTCACCTCATTATCATGGTATGATTGCCAATGAAACAACTATCCACCAAAGTTCAAATGAAGAGGATGTAAGCAATTATCATGATTATAGGCAACCGTACAGCCTTCGTCAATGAGAAAAATCCATACTGTATAGTCCGCGGTGAACGGTCCAGACATGAAAAATATGAAACAATTCAATTGAACAAACTAAAGGCCTAATTTGTAACAAAACAATCAAGTACTAAAAACAAATCTGACAGACATGAACCAACGACAACCACTGAACTACATGCTCGTGACTTAGGACAGGCACATAAAGAATGTGGCAGGGTCTGAACTTGACCTTATTGTCGTAAATAATTGATAATGTTAAGTTTATGTGATACTTGTAGTAAAAACTTTATCTTTAAGGCTTTCAACATTAAGTCAATCATGGTCAGTAGAGCAGACAAGACATGAACGTGTGCACTCAGACTCTCAAATAGTCTATGTAAAATATAAAAAACATCATTTTACCTTCTCTTTTTTTACTGCCAGATAAAGCAGGAATTAAGTATATTAATTGTGTATTGGAAACACTGTACCTGGAATGAAATTCACACTATTTATTTTTCCTTGTAGATGTTGCAGAAAATACAAATGATGCCAAAGAAGAAATGAGAAAAGGAACTTGGACTGCACCTTTTTCTTTGCAGCTCTTAAGGTGAAGTATTGTGCAATAAAACATTTATATAAATGTTTATATAAAAATAAGAAGATGTGGTATGATTGTAAATGAAAAAACTCCCTCAACCAAAGACCAAAATTAACAACTATAGGTAACCGTACTGCCTTCAACAATGAGCTATATAAGGCCTTGAAATGACCAATGTGAAACAATTCTAATGAGAAACCTACGGCCTGATATATCTACAAAACATTAAACGAAAACCTAATATGATATACAGCAACAAACCACTGAATTACAAGCTCCTGATTAGGGACAGGCACATGGAGTATGTAAAAACATTAAAAATGTTTGCTGGCACCAAACCCTCCTAACTAGGACAGTGGTGTAACAGTACAACTTACAAACTATAAAAATCAGTTGAAAAGGGCTTAATTCTTTAGACCAATACAAAGCACAGAAAAAAATCCTAACAAAAACACACAAAGTACAGATCAGAGAGTACTATTAAACAGTTACCGAAAGCAAGTTCAATTGGTCAATATTTTATCCATGTCCTAACACAATCCGCTGAATTTCTCTAAATAGTTAACCTAGACCTACAAATGTATGGTTAAGGCCATCACTTGATGTCATCTGTTGTTGGAAATTAAACAAATAACGACTTCTCTGAAACCAACAGATCAATTTCAACCAAACTTGTGCTGAATGATCCTTAGTGTCTTGTACAAGTTTGTGTTCTTTAATTTGAACATGTAAAACAATGAGCACAGAAAAATGGCTAACATAATGACAGGAAACAAAGTTAAAATGCAAGTAATTGTCAAACATATTGAAAATCACAAATGATTAGGAAAAACTTGTATGTCATTTTCATGCAATAATTTGAGAACTGTTCAACCAATGGTTTTCTAATTCTTATATGTTCTGACTGATAACAAAGTTGAGGTCAAGTTCTATAAAGAAGATTTTCACTTTTGTCGTTCTAGAGTTATTTCCCTTCATTGCTTTTACAATGACACTAATAAATGTAATAAAACTTTGTTTGCTGTCATTTTTACAGCCTACTGTTTATAATAGCTCACCTTGACCAAAGGGTCAAGTGAGCTTTTCTAATCACTTGGCGTCCGTTGTCGTTAACTTTTACAAAAATCTTCTCCTGTGAAACTACTAAACCAAATGTAACCAAACTTGTCCACAATCATCATTGAGGTATCTAGTTTAAAAAATGTGTCTGATGACCCCACCTGCCAACCAAGATGGCAGACATTGCTAAAAATAGAACATAGGGCCATTAAATGCAAGTTTTGTCTATTATTTTGAAAACCGTTATGTAAAGATAAAATCTGACTATGACGTAAATATTCAAGATGTTGAGCTCTAACATTTGTTCATTGACGTCAAAACTGTCAGGCGACTTCTTGTAGGAGTTTTTGCCCTTAAATGACAAATTTTACCATTTATTTTCATTTTTGCCTTTTATCTTGAGAACTATAATAGATGGAGAGAAACTTTTAAGTTGCAAAAATGATCAACAAGACCAGATCTACAAATACATATGCATGATCGAAATTGTCAGGCAACTCCTAATTATTTAAATTAGCCACAGAGTTTTTTGTATGGTCTAGTTTTAATTGTGCTTTTATTGTAGATCTAGGAGGTGAATTTCCTTCTGTTGAGGAGTCAGAAATTTAGACTGTCCTGAAGATGAGGGATATTAAATGAAGGTAAACATAACTTTAAAGTAATGTTTATATTGGTAATAACCTCAAGTATGCATCAAGGATGTATTGGGTAAGATGGTAATTACTGTATGTGAAACAATAAAATGTGTTCAAAGTGGGCAGTACCTGTAACATACCATCAAAATTAGCATAGCCAAAAATGCAATCGCTTCTTAAGTTTAAGTTACAGAGATCAAAGGCCCATGTGATCAGCATCATTTGTTGTTGATGGGTTTTATACTATGTTGTCATAAACTTTTAAAAAAATCTTAAATCATTTATACCATTCCCAAGTTATGGTACTTGATTGTTAGAAAATAATCGTAATTTTTGTTTTCTATAAACAAATTCCTAAAGCAGAGATGCAGATACATTTTTTTCCCTGTCAGACATAGGGCCTGCAAGGTAGACAGTTTTGACAGACCTATCAACTGTTTGCCAGACCTACATTTTTTACCATTTTTTCTTCCTTTTTATCGGCTTTTTATACAGTTAAAACAAACAAGATAGGATGTCTTTATAGTGACTGCTGCTTCAGTGGATATCTTCATTCTTGCCCAAGTTTTTAGGAGATTATAAACATTCGTTTTTATAACATGTATGATATATATATACTACATAATACATTACAACTAATTTAAATCATTCTTCAAAAACATATTTTGAAATTATTAAAGTAGCTATTTTGTTTGTTCATTCTGCTCAAATTCAAAGTTGGATTCATAACATTCTCAGTTGCAACGTAGGTTAACCAAGGACGACCCTCCTTCCATTTGGGGTTGAACTACAGCTTGGGTCGTTTTTCCTTTTCATAAGCTACCAGCTTCACTTTGGTGTTTTCTCTTGCATTACTATTTTTATCACTTAAAACAAGATTAGATTGTTTTTTACCAGGTTTAGACCCCTCCTTAAATTTAATTGGCCATTCAGCCATGCTATTTGAAACAAGAGTAATATACTAAATATTTTTACCGGAGAAGAAATTTGAAAAAATTCAGATATGAACTGGTTCCCCAGATTAAGTGAAAGAGACGGGAAGTATTTGTGTAAAAAAGCTTTGATCAATGCAAATAATTAATGTTTTCAAATCAGAAAATTATCAATATATAGTACAGATATGTTTAAGGATGTACTTAGGTGAAGTTTAGTAATTTGTGTCAGATGTTCAGACTCCTTGATTTTTTTCCTACGATACAGGGTAAAATATTTTGCCCATAACACCCATTTTTTTTTTCAAATAAGACTACAATAGCTCATAAAAGGTCATTTATCAAAATTAAACCAGATTATAGATTTCTTTTCTTTCGATTTGAGACCCAAATAATACCAATGCTTATATAAGGTAAAAGTCCGAGTCAGCGTTTTCCCGCCAATTTTTAAAACTCAAATATGTCTAAAAAGGAGCTCCATAACCTATCAATATTTTTAGCTTATTTTGTTCCTTAACTAATGCTATTTCGACTTCAAATATCAATTTTAAATTCTAGATTTTTTTAATTTCACCTAAGTACATCCTTAAATGCATCCCTTTAAAATTATTTGCCTGTTATTTAAGGAATGACTGTAATATTTTTTCTGTCTATGAAGAAATAACATAAAAAATGTGGTGCACACTGAATAACCCGCGTAGCAGGTTATTTTAAAGTGTGCACCACATTTTTATGTTATTTCGAACAGACAGAAAAAATATTACAGTCATTTCTTATAATTTAATTCTAAATTCCATTTTAAACCTGAGTAAACCATGAAAAAATGTTGATGACGTCACAGTCACATGACAAAATTATGTCTATGAGCTGATAAACAAAACGTCAGCCAATCAGAAGACGCATTACATCCAAAATTAAATTATTATAATATATTAATATTAAATCTAATAATTTTCAGATCCAATAATTTTCAATAAATCAAGGTTTTCTTAAATAAAAAACCCAGCCAAATGTTTTGAAAGTGGTGTTCAAAACTAAACAAACAATCAATCAATCCATACTGCAGCCATATACCGATTTGATGACACATTTTTTACAATTTTCAGAAACTACAAGGCTAATTTGAACCAATTTTTGCATGTCTGAATTAATTCTTTTGCTCAATTAACTATGACTGATTTTCAAAATGATCATCATGTAAAAATAAAGAGATGTGATAAGATTGCAAATGAGAACTATCTGTATGAACAATGTTAGTTCACTGGTTTGCTTTCAGCAATGAGCAAAAATGAATACCATATATATTGTAGTAAGCTATTAATAAAGGCCCCACATTATAAAATGTTAAACAATTAAAAAGTGAAAAACAGCATCCTGATTTTTGCTCAAATAACGTTTGCTTATGGAGATATCCTAAGTTAATCCCATATAGGAGTCAATAAAATCTATAGCTGATATAAAAAGTCCCTAAACTTTGTTTTAATTTGTATTGATGTTAATCATATAAAAGTTTATACATTATTGAAGTTACTGTTGATTTTGTGTATTTCAGATTATTATTGAAAAAAATAGCACCTTGAAGTACTAGAAGAATTTGAAAACAAATTAACTTGGTGAAATAGTCCTACTGGATATGACAGAACACCAAGAGAAATGGCGAAAAATTACACAACTTATCACAAGAAGATAAAAGCTTTTTGCAATTTTCAGTGGTTCTGAGATCAGTTACAGTCAAAGGAAAAAAAATACTGAACATGAATTAACGATTCATCGATCTTATGATATATCTTGATTGATATCTTAAAACATATTGACTGTAAATTAGTTACAAATTCACCAATTATATCTGTTGTTCACAAAATTTGTTATTGTTGTTAATTGGAAATATCTGTTGAATGTTTTGAAATTAAAATGTGTAAATTTAAATGATGTTCATTGAAGTCTTTAAATGATACAAAAGGAAGGATACATGGAATGATTGCCATTGAGACAACTACTTATCCTGGATAGGAGGGCAGTGATGTAAACAACTACAGTTCACCTTAAGCCTTCAACTATGTGCAAAATCCATAAGTTAAAGACAGTTATAAAAGGTCCCAAGATAATGGTACTTATACTTATACATCCTTGGCTTTCAAATTTATGGTTTGAGTGTTTCTGATGAAGGTAAATTAAAAAAAAAGCACAGCAAAACTTAATTTATAAAATGTTTTTTTTTTTAATTTCAAAAGAGAATACTACCGGGTATTTTTAATTTAAGCAAAATTTAAGCAAATAACAAAAAAAGAAAATCGATTATGGCAGACAGCAACCAAACACAACCACTGGACTTTATGATCCTGTTTTGGAGTGCTCAAACTGCTCCATAACCTGGAACTCAAAAACATCTTATACATGTATAATACTGAAAGACACAAAAGTGAAAAGTGTCTTTCTTTCAAATTATCTGCTCTTTTTTTATGTTTAAAATGTACATTGTAAAATGCATACAAGAAGTTTACTGCTATTGAGACAAAGGCAAAAATCATAGAGTTACAGAACATATTGATTACAGACATAATAACTATAAACTAAAACAACACTTACCACTACTAAATGATCAGGAACTTTCAGGAATTGATTCCAGCTTCTATCCAGGTTATGTTAAACAAATTTCCACCTCCAACTGTTCTGTTCAGTTAAGAGTTTTTACCATTGAAATGAAATGTGAATACATTCCAATCTTTTGGCAGCCATGAATGAATATTCCCTTCACAATGCGGCATTTATACATTTTCACATAGGTACCCAGGTAGCTATATGCTGATATTTGTACAGTAATGTTGTTTTTCTTAGACAATGAACAGAGAACCAGGTCATGGGTACCTATATCCGGTGGTGATGATACACAGTGAAAATGAAACATTTTTTCTTTTTTGAAAAAATTTAGCATTTAAAATTTAAAATTTTTTTTGTAAATTTTTTATTTTTTTTTTTTTTTTTGAAATTTTGAAGAAAAAAATTAATTATAAGCATTTTTTTTTTTTTTTTTGAAATTTTGAAAAATTTGATTTTTTTAGTAATTTTGCATTTAAATTTTTTTTTTTTATTTACAAATTTTTTTTTTTAGTCCAACTAAGGGGGTTAGCCATGCACGCATGGCTAAGGGTTAGTTGAACAATAATGATATATTTTATAAAGTCCAACTAAGGGGGTTAGCCATGCACGCATGGCTAAGGGTTAGTTGAACAATAATGATATATTTTATAAAGTCCAACTAAGGGGGTTAGCCATGCACGCATGGCTAAGGGTTAGTTGAACAATAATGATATATTTTATAAAGTCCAACTAAGGGGGTTAGCCATGCACGCATGGCTAAGGGTTAGTTGAACAATAATGATATATTTTATAAAGTCCAACTAAGGGGGTAAGCCATGCTTGCATGGCTAAGGGTTAGTTGAACAGTAATAATATATTTTATTAAGTCCAACTAAGGGTTAGCCATACTCAGGTTAGATCAAGGCATCAATTACAGACTTAACCATATATTTGCCTGACAATTTGAAGATAATCATATTTGTAAATAACTTCATAAAATTCATCACTTTTTTTGAATTTTATTTTATAACTAAGGCTTAGAACAACATACACCAAATCATTTCATATTCCATAATATATAATTATTCCAGATTCAATTAATTCCTTGTTTTTATAATATATCATAAGGACCTAATTAAGAGCTATGGATCCGCACCTAATAGTAAGATTGGTTAATTTATTTCATTTTATATATTTTCATGTGTATATGCTTGTATATATATTTATTTTTTATATAGGTTTCTTCAAAGAATTGATGGTAAGGTATCTTTGGAACCGTAGCTCTTAGGTCTTTACGTATAATATATCATAAGGACCTAATTAAGAGCTATGGTTCCGCACCATATAGTAAGATTGGTTGATTTATTTCATTTTATATATTTTCATGTATATTGTTATATATATATTTATTTTTTATGTAGGTTTCTGCAAAGAATTGATGGTAAGGTAGCTGCGGAACAGTAGCTCTTAGGTCTTTATAATATATCATAAGGACCTAATTAAGAGCTATGGTTCCGCACCTAATAGTAAGATTGGTTGATTTATTTCATTTTATATATTTTCATGTGTATATGGTTGTATGTATATTTATTTTTTGAATAGGTTTCTTCAAAGAATTGATGGTACGGTAACTGCGGAAAGATAGCTCTTAGGTCTTTATAATATATCATAAGGACCTAATTAAGAGCTATGGTTCCACACTTTATTGTAAGATTGGTTGATTATTTTCATTTTATGTATTTTCATGGATATTGTTGTATATATATTTATTTTTTATATAGGTTTCTTCAAAGAATTAATGGTAAGGTAGCTGTGGAACCGTAGCTCTTAAATCTTTATAATATATCATAAGGACCTAATTAAGAGCTATGGTTCCGCACCTAATAGTAAGATTGGTTGATTTATTTCATTATATATATTGTTGTATATATATTTATTTTTTATATAGGTTTCTTCAAAGAATTGATGGTAAGGTATCTGCTGAACCGTAGCTCTTAAGTCTTTACATATAATATATCATAAGGACCTAATTAAGAGCTATGGTTCCGCACCATATAGTAAGATTGGTTGATTTATTTCATTTTATATATTTTCATGTATATTTTTTATATAGGTTTCTTCAAAGAATTGATGGTAAGGTAGCTGTGGAACCGTAGCTCTTAGGTC
This sequence comes from Mytilus californianus, assembly GCF_021869535.1. Lineage (NCBI taxonomy): Eukaryota > Metazoa > Mollusca > Bivalvia > Mytilida > Mytilidae > Mytilus > Mytilus californianus. The sequence goes on along the minus strand of NW_026262679.1, from coordinate 47,072,935 downwards.
TTTACAATATATCATAAGGACCTTATTAAGGGCTACGGTTCTGCACCTAATAGTAAGATTGGTTGATTATTTTCATTATATATTTTTTCATGGATATTGTTGTATATATATTTATTTTTTATATAGATTTCTTCAAAGAATTGATGGTAAGGTAGCTGTGGAACCGTAGCTCTTAAGTCTTTATAATATATCATAAGGACCTAATTAAGAGCTATGGTTCCGCACCTAATAGTAAGATTGGTTGATTTATTTCATTATGTATATTGTTGTATATATATTTATTTTTTATATAGGTTTCTTCAAAGAATTGATGGTAAGGTAGCTGCAGAACCGTAGCTCTTAGGTCTTTATGATATATCATAAGGACCTAATTAAGAGCTATGGTTCCGCACCTAATAGTAAGATTGGTGGATTTATTTCATTTTATATATTTTCATGGATATTGTTGTATATATATTTATTTTTTATATAGGTTTCTTCAAAGAATTGATGGTAAGGTAGCTGTGGAACCGTGGCTCTTAAGTCTTTATAATATATCATAAGGACCTAATTAAAAGCTATGATTCCGCACCTAGTAGTAAGATTGGTTGATTTATTTCATTTTATATATTTTCATGTGTATATGGTTGTATATATATTTATTTTTTATATAGGTTTCTTCAAAGAATTGATGGTAAGGTAGCTGCGGAACCGTAGCTCTTAAGTCTTTATAATATATCATAAGGACCTAATTAAGAGCTATGGTTCCGCACCTAATAGTAAGATTGGTTGATTTATTTCATTTTATACATTTTCATGTGTATATGGTTGTATATATATTTATTTTTGATATAGGTTTCTTCAAAGAATTGATGGTAAGGTAGCTGCTGAACCCTAGCTCTTAGGTCTTTATAATATACCATAAGGACCTAATTAAGAGCTATGGTTCCGCACCTAATAGTAAGATTAGTTGATTTATTTCATTTTATATATTTTCATGTATATTGTTGTATATTTATTTATTTTTCATATAGGTTTCTTCAAAGAATTGATGGTAAGGTAGCTGCGGAACCGTAGCTCTTAGGTCTTTATAATATATCATAAGGACCTAATTAAGAGCTATGGTTCCGCACCTAATAGTAAGATTGGTTGATTTATTTCATTTTATATATTTTCATGTATATTGTTGTATATATATTTATTTTTTATATAGGTTTCTTCCAAAAATTGATGGTAAGGTAACTGCAGAACCATAGCGCTTAGGTCTTTATAATATATCATAAGGACCTAATTAAGAGCTATGGATCCGCACCTAATAGTAAGATTGGTTAATTTATTTCATTTTATATATTTTCATGTGTATATGGTTGTATGTATATTTATTTTTTAAATAGGTTTCTTCAAAGAATTGATGGTACGGTAACTGCGGAACGACAGCTCTTAGGTCTTTATAATATATCATAAGGACCTAATTAAGAGCTATGGTTCCACACTTAATTGTAAGATTGGTTGATTATTTTCATTTTATATATTTTCATGGATATTGATGTATATATATTTATTTTTTATATAGGTTTCTTCAAAGAATTAATGGTAAGGTAGCTGTGGAACCGTAGCTCTTAAATCTTTATAATATATCATAAGGACCTAATTAAGAGCTATGGTTCCGCACCTAATAGTAAGATTGGTTGATTTATTTCATTATATATATTGTTGTATATATATTTATTTTTTATATAGGTTTCTTCAAAGAATTGATGGTAAGGTATCTGCTGAACCGTAGCTCTTAAGTCTTTACATATAATATATCATAAGGACCTAATTAAGAGCTATGGTTCCGCACCATATAGTAAGATTGGTTGATTTATTTCATTTTATATATTTTCATGTATATTTTTTATATAGGTTTCTTCAAAGAATTGATGGTAAGGTAGCTGTGGAACCGTAGCTCTTAGGTCTTTACAATATATCATAAGGACCTTATTAAGGGCTACGGTTCTGCACCTAATAGTAAGATTGGTTGATTATTTTCATTATATATTTTTTCATGGATATTGTTGTATATATATTTATTTTTTATATAGATTTCTTCAAAGAATTGATGGTAAGGTAGCTGTGGAACCGTAGCTCTTAAGTCTTTATAATATATCATAAGGACCTAATTAAGAGCTATGGTTCCGCACCTAATAGTAAGATTGGTTGATTTATTTCATTATGTATATTGTTGTATATATATTTATTTTTTATATAGGTTTCTTCAAAGAATTGATGGTAAGGTAGCTGCAGAACCGTAGCTCTTAGGTCTTTATGATATATCATAAGGACCTAATTAAGAGCTATGGTTCCGCACCTAATAGTAAGATTGGTGGATTTATTTCATTTTATATATTTTCATGGATATTGTTGTATATATATTTATTTTTTATATAGGTTTCTTCAAAGAATTGATGGTAAGGTAGCTGTGGAACCGTGGCTCTTAAGTCTTTATAATATATCATAAGGACCTAATTAAGAGCTATGATTCCGCACCTAGTAGTAAGATTGGTTGATTTATTTCATTTTATATATTTTCATGTGTATATGGTTGTATATATATTTATTTTTTATATAGGTTTCTTCAAAGAATTGATGGTAAGGTAGCTGCGGAACCGTAGCTCTTAAGTCTTTATAATATATCATAAGGACCTAATTAAGAGCTATGGTTCCGCACCTAATAGTAAGATTGGTTGATTTATTTCATTTTATACATTTTCATGTGTATATGGTTGTATATATATTTATTTTTGATATAGGTTTCTTCAAAGAATTGATGGTAAGGTAGCTGCTGAACCCTAGCTCTTAGGTCTTTATAATATACCATAAGGACCTAATTAAGAGCTATGGTTCCGCACCTAATAGTAAGATTAGTTGATTTATTTCATTTTATATATTTTCATGTATATTGTTGTATATTTATTTATTTTTCATATAGGTTTCTTCAAAGAATTGATGGTAAGGTAGCTGCGGAACCGTAGCTCTTAGGTCTTTATAATATATCATAAGGACCTAATTAAGAGCTATGGTTCCGCACCTAATAGTAAGATTGGTTGATTTATTTCATTTTATATATTTTCATGTATATTGTTGTATATATATTTATTTTTTATATAGGTTTCTTCCAAAAATTGATGGTAAGGTAACTGCAGAACCATAGCGCTTAGGTCTTTATAATATATCATAAGGACCTAATTAAGAGCTATGGATCCGCACCTAATAGTAAGATTGGTTAATTTATTTCATTTTATATATTTTCATGTGTATATGGTTGTATGTATATTTATTTTTTAAATAGGTTTCTTCAAAGAATTGATGGTACGGTAACTGCGGAACGACAGCTCTTAGGTCTTTATAATATATCATAAGGACCTAATTAAGAGCTATGGTTCCACACTTAATTGTAAGATTGGTTGATTATTTTCATTTTATATATTTTCATGGATATTGATGTATATATATTTATTTTTTATATAGGTTTCTTCAAAGAATTAATGGTAAGGTAGCTGTGGAACCGTAGCTCTTAAGTCTTTATAATATATCATAAGGACCTAATTAAGAGCTATGGTTCCGCACCTAATAGTAAGATTGGTTGATTTAGTTCATTTTATATATTTTCATGTGTATATGGTTGTATATATATTTATTTTTTATATAGGTTTCTTCAAAGAATTGATGGTAAGGTAGCTGCGGAACCGTAGCTCTTAGGTCTTTATAATATATCATAAGGACCTAATTCAGAACTACAGTTCCGCACCTAATAGTAAGATTGGTTGATTTTTTTCATTTTATATATTTTCATGTATATTGTTGTATATATATTTATTTTTTATATAGATTTCTTCAAAGAATTGATGGTAAGGTAGCTGTGGAACTGTAGCTCTTAAGTTTTTATAATATATCATAAGGACCTAATTAAGAGCTATGGTTCCGCACCTAATAGTAAGATTGGTTGATTTATTTCATTATATATATTGTTGTATATATATTAATTTTTTATATAGGTTTCTTCAAAGAATTGATGGTAAGGTATCTGCGGAACCGTAGCTCTTAGGTCTTTACGTATAATATATCATAAGGACCTAATTAAGAGCTATGGTTCCGCACCATATAGTAAGATTGGTTGATTTATTTCATTTTATATATTTTCATTGATATTGTTGTATATATATTTATTTTTTATATAGGTTTCTTCAAAGAATTGATGGTAAGGTAGCTGTGGAACCGTAGCTCTTAGGTCTTTACAATATATCATAAGGACCTAATTAAGGGCTACGGTTCTGCACCTAATAGTAAGATTGGTTGATTATTTTCATTATATATATTTTCATGGATATTGTTGTATATATATTTATTTTTTATATAGATTTCTTCAAAGAATTGATGGTAAGGTAGCTGTGGAACCGTAGCTCTTAAGTCTTTATAATATATCATAAGGACCTAATTAAGAGCTATGGTTCCGCACCTAATAGTAAGATTGGTTGATTTATTTCATTATGTATATTGTTGTATATATATTTATTTTTTATATAGGTTTCTTCAAAGAATTGATGGTAAGGTAGCTGCAGAACCGTAGCTCTTAGGTCTTTATGATATATCATAAGGACCTAATTAAGAGCTATGGTTCCGCACCTAATAGTAAGATTGGTGGATTTATTTCATTTTATATATTTTCATGGATATTGTTGTATATATATTTATTTTTGATATAGGTTTCTTCAAAGAATTGATGGTAAGGTAGCTGTGGAACCGTAGCTCAAGTCTTTATAATATATCATAAGGACCTAATTAAGAGCTATGGTTCCGCACCTAGTAGTAAGATTGGTTGATTTAGTTCATTTTATATATTTTCATGTGTATATGAATGTATATATATTTATTTTTTATATAGGTTTCTTCAAAGAATTGATGGTAAGGTAGCTGCGGAACCGTAGCTCTTAAGTCTTTATAATATATCATAAGGACCTAATTAAGAGCTATGGTTCCGCACCTAATAGTAAGATTGGTTGATTTATTTCATTTCATACATTTTCATGTGTATATGGTTGTATATATATTTATTTTTTATATAGGTTTCTTCAAAGAATTGATGGTAAGGTAGCTGCGGAACCCTAGCTCTTAGGTCTTTATAATATACCATAAGGACCTAATTAAGAACTATGGTTCCGCACCTAATAGTAAGATTAGTTGATTTATTTCATTTTATATATTTTCATGTATATTGTTGTATATTTATTTATTTTTTATATAGGTTTCTTCAAAGAATTGATGGTAAGGTAGCTGCGGAACCGTAGCTCTTAGGTCTTTATAATATATCATAAGGACCTAATTAAGAGCTATGGTTCCGCACCTAATAGTAAGATTGGTTGATTTATTTCATTTTATATATTTTCATGTATATTGTTGTATATATATTTATTTTTTATATAGGTTTCTTCAAAAAATTGATGGTAAGGTAACTGCAGAACCATAGCGCTTAGGTCTTTATAATATATCATAAGGACCTAATTAAGAGCTATGGATCCGCACCTAATAGTAAGATTGGTTAATTTATTTCATTTTATATATTTTCATGTGTATATGGTTGTATGTATATTTATTTTTTGAATAGGTTTCTTCAAAGAATTGATGGTACGGTAACTGCGGAAAGATAGCTCTTAGGTCTTTATAATATATCATAAGGACCTAATTAAGAGCTATGGTTCCACACTTTATTGTAAGATTGGTTGATTATTTTCATTTTATATATTTTCATGGATATTGTTGTATATATATTTATTTTTTATATAGGTTTCTTCAAAGAATTAATGGTAAGGTAGCTGTGGAACCGTAGCTCTTAAGTCTTTATAATATATCATAAGGACCTAATTAAGAGCTATGGTTCCGCACCTAATAGTAAGATTGGTTGATTTATTTCATTATATATATTGTTGTATATATATTTATTTTTTATATAGGTTTCTTCAAAGAATTGATGGTAAGGTATCTGCTGAACCGTAGCTCTTAAGTCTTTACATATAATATATCATAAGGACCTAATTAAGAGCTATGGTTCCGCACCATATAGTAAGATTGGTTGATTTATTTCATTTTATATATTTTCATGTATATTTTTTATATAGGTTTCTTCAAAGAATTGATGGTAAGGTAGCTGTGGAACCGTAGCTCTTAGGTCTTTACAATATATCATAAGGACCTTATTAAGGGCTACGGTTCTGCACCTAATAGTAAGATTGGTTGATTATTTTCATTATATATATTTTCATGGATATTGTTGTATATATATTTATTTTTTATATAGATTTCTTCAAAGAATTGATGGTAAGGTAGCTGTGGAACCGTAGCTCTTAAGTCTTTATAATATATCATAAGGACCTAATTAAGAGCTATGGTTCCGCACCTAATAGTAAGATTGGTTGATTTATTTCATTATGTATATTGTAGAAAGTCTTATAACAACAACACTGGAGGGACTGCTGCAGAAAATTTATTGATCGACATGTTTCAGGGACTCTAACTCACTACAGACTCACCAGGCGTTGGTTCACTTTCGTTTGTAATTCATTATGTATATTGTTGTATATATATTTATTTTTTATATAGGTTTCTTCAAAGAATTGATGGTAAGGTAGCTGCAGAACCGTAGCTCTTAGGTCTTTATGATATATCATAAGGACCTAATTAAGAGCTATGGTTCCTCACCTAATAGTAAGATTGGTGGATTTATTTCATTTTATATATTTTCATGGATATTGTTGTATATATATTTATTTTTTATATAGGTTTCTTCAAAGAATTGATGGTAAGGTAGCTGTGGAACCGTGGCTCTTAAGTCTTTATAATATATCATAAGGACCTAATTAAGAGCTATGATTCCGCACCTAGTAGTAAGATTGGTTGATTTATTTCATTTTATATATTTTCATGTGTATATGGTTGTATATATATATTTATTTTTTATATAGGTTTCTTCAAAGAATTGATGGTAAGGTAGCTGCGGAACCGTAGCTCTTAAGTCTTTATAATATATCATAAGGACCTAATTAAGAGCTATGGTTCCGCACCTAATAGTAAGATTGGTTGATTTATTTCATTTTATACATTTTCATGTGTATATGGTTGTATATATATTTATTTTTGATATAGGTTTCTTCAAAGAATTGATGGTAAGGTAGCTGCTGAACCCTAGCTCTTAGGTCTTTATAATATACCATAAGGACCTAATTAAGAGCTATGGTTCCGCACCTAATAGTAAGATTAGTTGATTTATTTCATTTTATATATTTTCATGTATATTGTTGTATATTTATTTATTTTTCATATAGGTTTCTTCAAAGAATTGATGGTAAGGTAGCTGCGGAACCGTAGCTCTTAGGTCTTTATAATATATCATAAGGACCTAATTAAGAGCTATGGTTCCGCACCTAATAGTAAGATTGGTTGATTTATTTCATTTTATATATTTTCATGTATATTGTTGTATATATATTTATTTTTTATATAGGTTTCTTCAAAAAATTGATGGTAAGGTAACTGCAGAACCATAGCGCTTAGGTCTTTATAATATATCATAAGGACCTAATTAAGAGCTATGGATCCGCACCTAATAGTAAGATTGGTTAATTTATTTCATTTTATATATTTTCATGTGTATATGGTTGTATGTATATTTATTTTTTAAATAGGTTTCTTCAAAGAATTGATGGTACGGTAACTGCGGAACGACAGCTCTTAGGTCTTTATAATATATCATAAGGACCTAATTAAGAGCTATGGTTCCACACTTAATTGTAAGATTGGTTGATTATTTTCATTTTATATATTTTCATGGATATTGATGTATATATATTTATTTTTTATATAGGTTTCTTCAAAGAATTAATGGTAAGGTAGCTGTGGAACCGTAGCTCTTAAGTCTTTATAATATATCATAAGGACCTAATTAAGAGCTATGGTTCCGCACCTAATAGTAAGATTGGTTGATTTAGTTCATTTTATATATTTTCATGTGTATATGGTTGTATATATATTTATTTTTTATATAGGTTTCTTCAAAGAATTGATGGTAAGGTAGCTGCGGAACCGTAGCTCTTAGGTCTTTATAATATATCATAAGGACCTAATTCAGAACTACAGTTCCGCACCTAATAGTAAGATTGGTTGATTTTTTTCATTTTATATATTTTCATGTATATTGTTGTATATATATTTATTTTTTATATAGATTTCTTCAAAGAATTGATGGTAAGGTAGCTGTGGAACTGTAGCTCTTAAGTCTTTATAATATATCATAAGGACCTAATTAAGAGCTTTGGTTCCGCACCTAATAGTAAGATTGGTAGATTTATTTTATTAAGTCTCCCAAACGAAGTTTGGGAAGACTTATTGTTTTTGCTCAGTTCTTATTATTATTATTATTTTTCTTCTTCTTCTTCTTCTTCCTCTTCCGCCGCTTTTAAATTTGAACTTGTCCGCACCCGTTCTCCAAAACCGCTTGTCAGATTAACTTAGGGTTTCACAATATGTTAGACTAACATGTCTAGTGGTGCAATCAGGGTTTTGTTTGTGCAATGGGGTTTATAAAGGGGTACTTTGAGGGGCAAAAAGAAAAGAGGGTTTTACTATAGAACCCTATGGGATTTTATTTTTAAAAATTTTCAAATGATTATAAATTGAAACTGTTTGTGATAGACACAATCTTTTTAATTGAAAATGTTCTAAATAATAAAGCCCATTAAATGAAATACAGCGTTAACCCCCAGGGGTCACCCCCACCCCCTGCCATTTAAGAAAGTTCTAATACCTTGTAAATGGTCAAGATCCCCACCCCTAAACCATATATATTCTGGTTTGTCATGCTAAGATGGTTTGAATGATATACAGGGTTAGTCCCCAGGGGTCATCCCGACGCCCTGCCATTTGAGAAAGTTCATATATCTTGTAAATGGTCGAGATCCCCACCCCTAAACCATATATATTCTGGTTTGTCATGATAAAGCACATCAAATGAAATACAGGGTTAGTCCCCAGGGGTCACCCCCACCCCCTGCCATTTAAAAAAGTTCTAATATCTTGTAAGTGGTCAAGATCCCCACCCCTTAACCATATATATTCTGGTTTGTCTTGCTAAGATGGTTTGAATGATATACAGGGTTAGTCCCCAGGGGTCATCCTGACCCCCTGTCATTTGAGAAAGTTCTAATATCTTGTAAATGGTCGAGATCCCCACCCCTAAACTATATATATTCTGGTTTGTCATGATAAAGCACATCAAATGAAATACAGGGTTAGTCCCCAGCGGTCACCCCCACCCCCTGCCATTTAAAAAAGTTCTAATATCTTGAAAATGGTCAAGATCCCCACCCCTAAACCATATATGTTCTGGTTTGTCATGCTAAGATGGTTTGAATGATATACAGGGTTAGTCCCCAGGGGTCATCCCGACCCCCTGCCATTTGAGAAAGTTCTAATATCTTGTAAATGGTCGAGATCCCCACCCCTAAACCATATATATTTTTGTTTGTCATGCTAAGATGGTTTGAATGATATACAAGGTTAGTCCCCAGGGGTCATCCCGACCCCCTGCCATTTGAGAAAGTTCGTATATCTTGTAAATGGTCGAGATCCCCACCCCTAAACCATATATATTCTGGTTTGTCATGCCAAGATGATTTGAATGATATACAGGGTTAGTCCCCAGGCATCACTAATGCATATAACTTTACTGGACCAAACCAATTTTCACTGGACTTTGCCCAATGTCAGGCGACCCTGGGAATTACGAATTATGGGAGCTTCGTTTGGGAGACTTTGTAACAGCATCCTGTTACAATCATTTCTTGTTTTATTTATTTTCATGTATATTGTTGTATATATATTTATTTTTATATAGGTTTCTTCAAAGAATTGATGGTAAGGTAGCTGCAGAACCATAGCGCTTAGGTCTTTATAATATATCATAAGGACCTAATTAAGAGCTATGGTTCCGCACCTAAAAGTAAGATTGGTAGATTTATTTCATTTTATTTATTTTCATGTAAATTGTTGTATATTTATTTATTTTTATATAGGTTTCTGCAAAGAATTGATGGTAAGGTAGCTGTGGAACCGTAGCTCTTAGGTCTTTATAATATATCATAAGGACCTAATTAAGAGCTATGGTTCCGCACCTAATAGTAAGATTGGTTGATTTATTGCATTTTATATATTTTCATGTATATATGGTTGTATATATATTTATTTTTTATATAGGTTTTCTCATAGAATTGATGGTAAGGAAGCTGCGGAACCGTAGCTCTTAGGTCTTTATAATATATCATAAGGACCTAATTAAGAGCTATGGTTCCGCACCTAATAGTAAGATTGGTTGATTTATTTCATTTTATATATTTTCATGTATATTGTTGTATATATATTTATTTTTGATATAGGTTTCTTCACAGAATTGATGGTAAGGTAGCTGCAGAACCATAGCTCTTAGGTCTTTATAATATATCATAAGGACCTAATTAAGAGCTATGGTTCCGCACCTAACAGTAAGATTGGTTGATTTATTTCATTTTATATATTTTCATGTATATTGTTGTATATATATTTATTTTTGATATAGGTTTCTTCACAGAATTGATGGTAAGGTAGCTGCAGAACCATAGCTCTTAGGTCTTTATAATATATCATAAGGACCTAATTAAGAGCTATGGTTCTGCACCTAATAGTAAGATTGGTTGATTTATTTCATTTTATATATTTTCATGTATATTGTTGTATATATATTTATTTTTTATATAGGTTTCTTCAAAGAACTGATGGTAAGGTAGCTGTGGAACTGTAGCCCTTAAGTCTCTTTGATATTTTTTGACTATTTGAGGAACATCTATGTTCAATAAAATAAATTTGTAATAAAATCTTATGTTCCGCAAAATAAATTTGACCCCTGTTTTATATAACACGGTAGTTTCTCACTTTCCATTTTGGTCAGATTCTTTTAATCATATGCATTTGCTTTGCAAATGAATGTTTTTCATTGGATAATTTAACAGTTTTTCCTATTTTATTATATTTTATGATAAATTAGAGTTCAAACTTGTGTATCGTTACTTTTGTTGACTAGTATATTTATATTTCATTTCAGAGTTCACTCACAGATGTTTAATTTGTAATTTTGGATTTTTGCAGATTCAGCTTAGAGAGGATGTTACAGTTGTCGACCTTGAATATGGCTAACAGACCAGGAAGAGTGGCATATAGATTTCCGTAACTCTATACTCTATAATACCTTATATATATTTTATTTTTATCACAGATGAAGCTTAATCTACTGTAAGCTTTTAAGAGAGCCTGCTTTGATAGAAGTGACAACAATTTTTCAAACATCACTAATCTTTATTATTTGTTTCCATTACAGAGTTCTTACGGGGATATATAGGTTACAATACTGTATTTATTATTTCTGATGGTCTTTATATGTCCTATGTGTGTAATTGTTTGTCTTAAAGAAATAAAATATGGTATTTATTGATTTTAATGGGATAAAACAAACAGAAGAAATCAACTTAAATACCTTTATAAAGTATCAACACCATTTTAAGAAAGTTTTGCAAATACTAATGGTATGATATTATACACCATTACATGTACATTGGCCAGTTGAATTCTTATCAGGATAATTAAAACAAAAAAAATTAAAAGATAACTGTATTAGACATTATAAATGTTTTTCTCACAGTAGCCAACTGTGAATGGTGAGAACATATTTTCCAAGTTAGAAAACTGAAAACTAAAAATTGTGAAAACATCTACCCGACTGAGAATTATTTTACCAGTTTAATATTTAAAGAAACAATTTGTACCAAGTATATTAACAAGATTTTCTAAAAAAAATAGCAAGAGTAAATCCTGAGATTGGAATAGAGCTTCCAAGATTTGTTAATTCAATGGGAGATAACTCTGTAAAATATGCAGATTTTAATGCAGTTGATATTCAAATCATTATTCTTTGACTTCCTTTTAGTTTTCCATCTTTATATATTAATTTTACAAACTTAGGTGTTGATGTTATACTGTTGTGAACATGTAGTAAGAAATCAAAACAATATTTAGTAAATGTTTATGTTGACAGAAATGGATTTATAAAATATATAATAATGTATCCATTTTAATTCCTTTTTAGGTAACCTTTCTGTGACATGATTTTCATGGTGTTGGATTATAAAACTTTGGGGTCTAATACATCTAAAAGGAAGGTAAGTACCAGAATGTTATTCCAGTTTTGAAGAGAAAAAAAAAAAACCAAATGTATTATAAAATTTCTTTGGAAAATTCTCTTAGGCTTTTAGGAGTTGGTCAGAAGTCTACTCTTTCGTTTATCAGCTACCATTATATAAGTAAATCTTAGGATCTGATGTAATAACATAAAAAGTTTGCTGGGTTGCTGGATAGCTTTAGACGATTTATAATTACACAATTTATACACATGTTCTCAACATCTATTACACATTTATAGACTACCATTGTTTATATTAAATATATATAAGTATACCAACAATGATCAGTTTGAACAATTTTTGATGATGAAGCATTTTATATTTCAGGTTAACATCACAGTTTGTCCGTAAGGATTGAGGTTGGGAATGGCCATTGGAGCTGACTTTTTTGGTAAGAGAGTTAGTACATAGATTTATGAACTATTCAACTTAGAGCATGTCACTAGATTTTTGTCTCGCTTGACAGAGTCAAAAAGCGAGACTTAGGTATGCTGTTTCCGGCGGCGGCGGCGGTGTCAACAATGTATTAGTTTGTGATTAGGTCTAGTTTGTGGTGAACCACAAGTTGTAGGTCAATCATATTTGGTATACAGTTGTATTAGCATTGGCACATCTCAATTCCATGGAGATTATTTGGCCCTGCCCCCTCAGTCATGGTCTATTGACTTTGAAACTTTTGCTTATTTTACATGTATTAGTTTGTGATTAGGTCAGATTATGAGGAACCATTAGTGGTAGGTCAGGGACTTTCTATACTAACGGGACTCGTCTCTATTGATTTTAACTGATTACTAAGCCGCCTGTTTAAAGCTACCACCCAACAATAAACTTAGTTTCGTATCTATGATATACGATGCTAGTAGTTATTTGCATATTTCACAGTTCATTGTAATTATATAATTATTATTAGTTGTTAATATAAAATCTGATTAATAGCCATTTACGATGACAAAAAATATAAGATTTTGAAAGAATGATGAATTATTAAACTTAGACGTATCGTTTTAAAGAACATCCCACGTGTGTAAAATGGTTAACCGTATCAGACAAGATGGCGGCTACTGAAAATTCAACGAATAAATACCTCAAAGTTCAAAGATCAATATTTAAAAAACGATCCGAGAAATCTTTTGAAAAACAACATTTTGCAATGACAAAATGTATAAAATTTCATAAAAACAAGTTTTTGTTAAACTTGAACATATAGTTATGAAGAACACTCCGTAAATGGGAAATGATTTGCTATAAAGTCACGTGACATCAGCTACGGCCGAGATCAGTCTGATAATTTGTATAGACATCGTTATAAGTGACCAGTCCCGTTAGTATAGAAAGTCCCTGGGTAGGTCAATGATATTTGGTATGCAGTTGTATAAGCATTGGCACATCTCATTTCCATGTAGATTATTTGGCTCAGCCCCCTCAGTCATGGTCTATTGACTTTGAAAATTTTGCTTAGTTAACATGTATTAGTTTGTGATTAGGTCAGTTCAAGAGGAACCATTAGTGGTAGGCCAATGTTAATTGGTATTCAGTTGTATAAGCATTAGCACATCTCATTTCAATGGAGAATATTTGGCCCCATCCCCTCAGTCATGGCCCATTGACTTTGAAACTTGCTTAGTTTACATATTTTAGTTTGTGATAAGATCAGTTTAAGATGAACTGCTAATGTTAAGATAATGATATTTGGTATGCAAATTTATTGGCATTTATAAGTATCGTTTCCATGGAGATTATATAGCTCCACCCGCTCTTCATGGTTCATTGACTTTGAAACTTTTACATAGTTTACAAGTTAATGATTGTGTTTAGGTTTGTTTAAAGGGAACAACTTATAATAAGTCAATGATATTTGGTGTGCAGTTGTATTAGCATTGGCGCATCTCATTTACATGAAGATGGTTTAGCCATGTACCTCAGTCATGGTTCATTGACTTTGAATATTAGCCTAACTGTTAAGTATTGCCATTTTAATTTCAACATTTGCATAATCAAAATTACAAAAAATTGAGACATATCTCTGTGATAACAGTTTATTCATGTTATAAGTGTATGTATAATTCGGAAGGGGGTATCAAGATACAAGTAAGGGAAATCTCTGTTTTTTTTTTATCTAAATTAATCCCACTATATAGAAATTAAGAAATGTAGTATGATTGCCAACGAGATATTAATCAACCAATAACCACATGACAAGGATGTTAGCAACTATAGAATGCCATTTTATGGTCTTCAACAATGAGCAAAACCTATTCTGTATTGTAAGCTATATAAGGCCCCAACATGACAAAATGTGAAATAATTCATATGAGAAAACCAATGACTTGATATAGGATAAAACAATAAACAAAACAAATATGATAGACAACAAACAACGACTTGTTTTTCATCTTTTTTTGCCAACAAAGACTGGTAGTCTAAAAGTTATGTCCACAAGGCACTTTAAAGCTAGGTAAAAAAATGTTATATGCATCATTATTGTAATGCCCAGGTAATTATTCTTTTGCATTAAATATTGTTTCAATTATTTTCACATAGTTTTGACAGATATGTTTAAGAATGAATATTTCTTTTTCAGGTAACTTTAACTGTGGCTGCATGAAAATGATTGGGTGACTGTACCAGTAAAGAATGTAATTCAGACAATTTTTGTGTATGTTTGAGAAAATGTTTATAATTTTTTACAAAAAAACAAATAGTGTAAAGATTCTCCATTTTCAACAAGATTGTAAGTTATAGATAACTTATTTTGAATTTTAAAATCTCTCTTTTTTTTACCATTAAAACCAAAGGATATATTCAGGTAGCTCTACTCATGTCCATTCTTGACAATTTTTTTGTCATGCATATTGAGACTGAATTGGTTTTTGGTATGTATAGTTTTGTTTTGAGTTCATAGTTCAGATTCAATCATGTATTCATTATTTTTTTTCCCCTGTGGCTAGATTTAATTGGTACTTTGAAAATGAATTGAAATGGACCAATTTTATTTGAAGACCTACTCTTTTAGATATATTAATAATGGTCCGTGTCTAGTCAAAACACTTCCAGAAGTTAAGGATGGAGAATCTTAAAAAAAAAAGAAAAAATGAAATGTATATTTTGGTTTTCACCGTTGTTAAATATATATCTTTTCCGACTTTTTTCGTTTTTTTATGCCCCTGCCATAGGGAAAATACGTCGTCCTGTCCTTTTGTTGTTCCTTTTGTCCCATTTTTGTTTCTGCACTAAATTTTAAGAGTAATGCCCCTTTATCAGTTGGAAAGTTGCAAATTTGGGCAGTGAGTCACTTACTTTTCTAGAGTTATGCTCCTTTTTCAATTTTTAAAATTGCAAAGCTTGAGCAAGGGCATCGTGTCCTCAGACACATTCTTCTTTTATTTTTTAGCTGAGTTTAATATAATTTGTATTTTTATCAATTGTTTTGTTCTTAATAATTATACATTTTTTTATACTGTCTAAAGTATACTTCCTGAGACGGTCTTTAGAGCATTAGGTTTTGGACTCAGGTTTCCAACATTTTCCCACTACAAATTCAGTTTTTAAAGAAGTTTGACCAAGTTCACTCGTTTTAGTTGGTTGTCATGGTTGTTCCTGGCAGGGAGATTGTTGATGATAGAGATTTTGTCATTATTTAGTATTTAACTTGAAATACAGCATAGAAGCATTTCATCAATTATAATTTTTATGATTATCTTTTATGTATATATGCTTACAATTTGTATACATGGATATTGTTGTAAAAATCATTAAAATCTGGTGTCCAGATGAGCTGTCTGGGTTATCAGGAACATGAATATATTGTTAGTTTTGTTTAAGCCTAAATATTTAAGGGATTATAGAAGTTATAGTAATATTATATGAATTATAAGTCTCGTTAATGAAATTTATTTGAGAATGTCATGGACCATAAAAGTACAGGTCAAGTTAGATTTTGATTTTTATACCCCACGCAACAAAGTTGCGGAGGGTATAATGTTTTTGACCCATCCGTTCGTCCGTCTGTCTGTTCGTTCGTCAGTCAGTCCTGTTCTTGTCATCGCAACTCCTCTGAAATCATTCACTCATTCATTTTTAATTTTGGTATTTCATTTACTGTTTTTTTTTTCTGCATGCAGGTGTATCTGCTCAATTACCTGGTATTAGATCTAAAAATCTAGATTAAATCTGGACGGCAAATGCCAGTAACAGGAAAGAGGTTTCTGAAATTAGGAGTGTTTCACATGATTTTATTTCAATCACTCAGTTAAGTTTAGTTTATGACTATTTTATTTCTGATCGAGACAAAAGGGATAGCCACAACTTATGAACTTGTAGAAATTGTATAAATGGATTCAAGTTGATATTTCGAAAGACGAACACTGCATACATATGGGATAAAAACACGTTGTTTAGGTTCTTCGTGGTTTTTTTATTCACTTTTGTGCTACATTGTGCTCTCTACACAAATGAGATCCTTTGCAGTGTTTTTAGAGGCCAGTATGTGTACATGTATGTTGTGGGACTTGTGTCACATGTTGATTTGAAAAAGCAGTTCAAGGAACAGATTATGTATTGCCTATTAATTGTGTATTGTGTATCAGTTGAACAAAAAAAACAACATTCATTTTCATACAAAATACACAAAAAATGCTGAAAAGTAGCTTAATACCAACACTTAACATCCTCCATCCTAACCTTAAAAAAATTCTGTGAAATTACAAGGCCAAATTTACCAGACTTTATCTGAATGCTTCTTAGAGTATCTAGTTTAGAAAGACTTGGCCACTGATGCTTAAGAAAGAACATAGGCCTAGGGTAAAATGCACTTTTTGGCTTGACTTTCAATAATTAAAGCAGCTAGCAAGAGTAAACAGTTCAGATTTATCTCTATGTAATTTTCAGAAAAAAAGGACAATCCAGTTTGAAATTTTTTCTTTATTATTTTGGGTTGATACCACTGCATGTGGACTACCAGCCCCCAAGGGTATCAGTAATCAATACTTGGGTATTGACATGATTTATAACAAACTTTTCTTAAATTGTCCGTTTATAAATTATAAAATTATTAAGAAACTATTAGGTTTCAACTCCCTGAGACAAAAGATGACCTTAGAAGGATTTGGCTTTTATTTTTAGTAGATATAAGAAAATGTGGTATGAGTGCCAATGAGACAACTCTCCATCCAAGTCAAAATTTATAAAAGTAAACCATTATAGGTCAAAGCACGGTCTTCAACACAGAGCCTTGGCTGACACCGAACAGCAAGCTATAAAGGGCCCCAAAAATTAATACATGTAGTGTAAAACCGTTCAAACGGGAAAACCAACGGTCTAATCTATATAAAAAAACGAGAAACGAGACACACTTATGAACCACATCAACAAACGACAACTACTGAACATCAGATTCCTTATGATCATGTCAATACCCAAGTATTGATTACTGATACCCTTGGGGGCTGGTAGTCCACATGCAGTGGTATCAACCCAAAATAGGTCCATTTTGGTGATAATAGCTCAACTGTTTTGGTTCTTATACAGCTTTGGCTTTCAAATATTTAGCTTTGAGCGTTCTTTAAGAAGGTTATTCCAGAAAAGAACTTCAGACGCATGAAAATTACAGTGTTTTCATTTTTTTAATACTAATATAATAGATATTGAGAAACAGCAAAAATTTTTGAACACCAGAACACTTAATTAGTTCTACAAGAGACATAAATACAAAGAGATTGGCAAGACTGTGAAATCACATTAATAGACCACTTTCCAGTTTGTTGCATTTCCGTCAAAATCTTTGGTTTTAGTGAACCTCATTTGTGCGTTTAGGGGCATCATCACTTCTCCCCCTGTTGAGCGAGCGGTTGAAAAAGTATGATGCTATATTGACTTAAATTATCTTGCAAATTAAGTTCTTATAATTTATAATAAGCACTGCTGTCATTAGGGAATTTTGATTAGAATATTAGAAAATCATATCATTTTTTAATATGAAAAATGATTTTCTAATATAAATCAATATTAAAAAAAGGGAATAAATTCCTCAACGGCTTGCCACATATATTAGGGTCTGGATGGGTGTCCTTAATTTCTGTATACTATAAATTTTTAGGGCATTTTTCTTTATCTTAAAAAATAATGCTTATTCTGTAAAATGCTCTTGAAAATTATTTAAGGTGGATTAGCGGTATATATTTCCTCAGATAGAATTTTCTTGTACTTTGCCTTAATGAAGATTTTACTATGCTTTTTTTTAAAATATAATAAATAGTATGGGTAACTATTTTCCAAGCTACAAGTCGTGCAAAAATTGCACAAATTTGCATAGATTGTTCATGAAAAAACACAATTTTGTGAATAAATAGAAATCTATGAGATAGAATTTAAAATAAAATATGAGAAGAAATTATTTTTTTTTTTTAAGAAACAAGTGTGGACACAGATCAGTGTGGATAGTATGATTGGATGTATGACAGTGTTTTATATGACAAAAAGAGTTCTATGTTTTATGTTTTATGTTTTCTATGTATTAACCGTGTTGCACAATGACAACCAACCTGAGCATTAGGAATGTTGTTAATTTAATATTTAGTTTTTTATGTTCAACACGGGCATGGAAGAGACACTAATTGCATTAATTACCAAATGATTATGATAGAATATGTTCCACATCTTTGATTTTGGATACATTTTGTAGCTAGGAGAGGAACACATAATAGGTTCATTTTTTCATAATGTGCTTTTTTTATATGGGAGATGTTATCTGAGAACATGTATTTGCTTACTATTTGTATGGTTCTATTTATATTACTTTGTGGTGGATCGTCAGTATCATAAGTAAAAGATTTCGTTTAGATGTTGAAATTGTTTCTCAGAATAGAATGATTTTTAGTAATGACAATGCCTGACATGATGCTTGGGGCTAGATGAGCTAGAAAGTAAACTTCTGTGTTATTTTTTATTAATTCTTTGAAAATATCTCCTCCAAAGCTGGTCAAAGCAAAAAAAAGTTTTGACCAGTATGAAAATGATATCAATAAAAGAACCTTTGTGAGCATGCTTCAAAGACTCATAACTAACTACAGAAGTCATCTGATAAAATTTCAAGTGGATATTATGAACATCTACTTAATATGTCTAAATATCCAAAAAATTATAGTATTCAATATGAACAAGAGGCTCTCAAGAGCCTGAATCGCTCAGCTGTATTTCAGAGGAGAAGATTTTTAAATGTTAGCAAACTTGATGAACAAATTGTGTAAAATTGTCTTTAAAGGGCAATAACTCCTTAAGGGGTCAATTGACAGTTTTGGTCATATAAACTTTTTTGTAGATCTTACTTTGCTGAACATTATTGCTGCTTACAGTTTATATATATCTATAATAATATTCAAAATAATAACAAAAAAACTGCAAAATTTTGTTAAAACTACCAATTCGGTGGCTGCAACCCAACAATGGGTTGTTCGATTCGTCTGATAATTTCAGGGCCAATAGATCTTGACCAATTAAACAATTTTACCCCATGTCACATTTGCTCTAAAAGATTTAGTTTTTGAGATATAAGCCAAAAACTGCATTTGACCCTTATGTTCTATTTTTAGCCATGGCGGCCATGTTTGTCGATGGATACAAACTTCGGATACAATTTATAAACAAGATACCCTAAGGAACATTTAGTTAAAATTTGAAGGTAATTGGCCCTGTAGTTTCAGAGGAGAAGATTTTTAAATGTTAGCAAACTTGATGAACAAATTGTGTAAAATTGTCTTTAAAGGGCAATAACTCCTTAAGGGGTCAATTGACAATTTCGGTCATATAAACTTTTTTGTTGATCTTACTTTGCTGAACATTATTGCTGCTTACAGTTTAAATATATCTATAATAATATTCAAAATAATAACAAAAAACTGCAAAATTTTGTTAAAACTACCAATTCGGTGGCTGCAACCCAATAATGGGTTGTCGATTCGTCTGAAAATTTCAGAGCTGATAGATCTTGACCAATTGAACAATTTTACCCCATGTCAGATTTGCTCTAAAAGCTTTAGTTTTTGAGATATAAGCCAAAAACTGCATTTGACCCCTATGTTCTATTTTTAGCCATGGCGGCGATGATTGTCGATGGATCAAAACTTTGGATACAATTTATAAACTAGATACCCTAAGGAACATTTAGTTAAAGTTTGAAGGTATTTGGCCCAGTAGTTTCAGAGGAGAAGATTTTTGAAACAGTTTACGACGACAGACGACGACGACAGACGACTTACGCCAAGTGATGGCATAAGCTCACATGGGGCCCCGGTGAGCTAAAAAGGTATTGCAAAAATATTCTCTTTTCAATTTTTTTTGTTATATGGATACAAATATAAGTGATACCTGGCAATACAGTAAGGCAGTTTTGTTGTGGTATGAAAGTGTAGTAATTAACATTTACTGTTAGTTCACACAAATTAAGAAATAAACAAATGAATAATAAATGTTGAACATGTACAATGAAATATAGTTTTAGAAATCAATTAGTCCAGATAGGCCTTATAAATTTTGGTCTTTTTTTTAACATACTGAATGACCATTTACACTCAGGACTGATTCGTCAGTAGGCGCAGTACAGATGTATAATAAAATGCTCAGCTGGGGCGCAGCTTGATACGACCGCAGAGGTCGAACCCTGAACAGTTGGGGCAAGTATGGACACAACATTCAAGCTTGATACAGCACTGAATTTGGATTGTAATTAAATATTTGACACAGCATAGGTTTCTGACACAGAATGAATGTGGTCTAAGAACTTAAAAAATTTTAATTAACCTATTCAAACCATATCATTATTATTTGCTTTTATATATAAATCAGAAATAACCAATTTAAAATGGAAAATTTTAAAGAAAAAAAAGGAAACCCCCCCAAATTTTTTGAACCCCCTTATGATTCATCACCCCCAAACTCAATCCCAGCCTTCCCTTTGTGGTATGGTACCTTGCAGTACAATTTCAGAGAGATCCATACATTTGAACACAAGTTATTGTCCTGAAACTAGAAAAATGCTTGTTTTTTTGCCCCTTTATGGCCCCTAATTCCTAAAATTTTGAGGCAATTACCCCCAAAATCAATCCTAGCCTTCCCTTTGTGGTATGGTACCTTGCAGTACAATTTCAGAGAGATCCATACACTTGAACACAAGTTATTGTCTGGAAACTAGAAAAATGCTTATTTTTGGCCCCTTTTTGGCCCCTTATTCCTAAACGTTTTGGGCAATTACCCTTAAACTCAATTCCAGATTTCCCTTTGTGATATGGAACCTTATAGTACCATTTCATAAAGATCCATACACTTACACACAAGTTATTGTCATGAAACTGAAAATATGCTTGTTTTTTCCCCTTTTTGGCCCCTAATTCCAAAAATTTGGAGGCAATTACCCCTAAAATCAATCCCAGCATTCCCTTTGTGATATGGAACCTTGTGGTACAATGTCAGAGAGATCCATAAACTTACACACAAGTTATTGTCATAAAACTAGAAAAATGCTTGTTTTTTGCCCCTTTTTTGCCCCTAATTCCTAAGATTTGGAGGCAATTACCCCCAAAATCAATCCCAGCATTCCCTTTGTGATATGGAACCTTGTGGTGCAATGTCAGAGGGATCCATACACTAACACACAAGTTATGTCTGGAAGTTACAAAAATGCTTATTTTTGGCCCCTTTTTGGCCCCTAATTCCTTAACTGTTGGTACCATAACCCCCAAAATCAATCCCCACCTTCTTTTGTGGTATTGAACCTTATGGTAAAATTTCATAGAGATCCATTCACTTAAACTAAAGTTAGAGTGCGAAAACCAATGTGTCTTCGGACGACGACGACACCGGACGACAACGACGACTCCAACGTCATACCAATTTACGACCGCAAAATTTTTTTGCGGTCGTATAAAAATAAAGTGTAACAAAACAACCTAGCATCATATTGCTAGTAGCGCGAGTAGCATTTTTTGGTAAATTTGTGCTTTTTTTTAAATTTGGCTAATGGACAAAAAATGTTTGGTTCAAATCTAAATAAAATGCTTTTATCTCCCTATTACTTACATTGTACATAGAATGGATACTACTTTGACAATTCCTTGTACATGAGAGTTGTCTGTCAAATCTTTATTTCCCAAAGAATGAATTGCATAACAATGAACTGAGCTCAAAGCAAAGCACTTTAATAATACACTTAGACAAAGAGCTCAATCCAGTGATATACTTTGTACTACAGGTCCTTCATGAACATCCTATCGGCCAAAACCATATCTCACAAACATGCCATACTACATGGTTGGATCAGAAGTCCTGAAAAAGACATGAATTTTATTATCTTATTTTAAGTATATATACACCGGTTAAAACTTTCACAAATTTGCAGTAAAATCATTCAGTATCTAGCAACTATCAATTGCTTCATGCACAAATTGATATAGGTTGAGTGCCCCTCTGTCGGAAATAAGAACATACCTCCACCTAATTTTAGTTAACTGATGAAGAAACATTCAAAACTATAAAATGTTATCTAAGACTTGTCAGTGTCTATTTACCATCACCACTGAATCAATAATATATGTATACACATATAAGACTAAAATTGACGTACATATATAAGACTAAAACTGACATTTGGTCTTTTACTCCACCTTCATTCCTCAAGTCGTGTTCAAATCTGACTTTATGATAAAATAAGATTCCATATCTACAACCAATGAAATACCCCTCTAATAGACTAGCCGCAATGAAATCCCAGTTTTCTAAAATGGTAGGTGGAACCTAAAACTCAAAAAAAATTAAACGATATATTTTAAATATTGAAAATACATGTAATAATAATTCTTCTAAAAAATTCGCTATATTTTTCCTTATTTTGTCTTTTGTTCGAGACTTTATATTGACCTCTAGATGTCTTTCAATTACATCCAGTTTGGCGTGGGTTGATGTTTGATTGTTGTACATGTTATATATCGAAGTGGGATTTGTTTATATAAATAACAACTATTCCCTTAAATTCAAATAAAATAGATGTAAATAAGAAATTATAGGCAACCATATGCATACCACCTTCAATAAACAGCTGCGCCATGAGCCGGCATGATATGCGCGTCACATTTACAAAGAATAAAGTTCAATTACTTCTAAATGTCATATAAGAAAATTTATGAAAATCAAAAAGGGAGCTTACATCAATAGATATAAACAATTCACCAAAGTTTAATGAGAATATTGCTGAAAACATTGTCCAAAACTGGAAAATCCCCCCTTTTTAATGTATAAAACCCCGTAACTTGGAAATGTAAAATTTATAAAATTCTAAAGGCAGCAGCTTACATCACTAGATATAAACAATTCACCAATGTTTCATGAGAACTGCTGAAAGCATTTTTGAGTTATAGTCTGAACACTGGAAAATCCCCCTTTTTTTAAGAATAAACTCGGAAATTCCAGACATTGAAGAAAAATATTTTGATCAGGGAGAAATGAAACAAATTCTGAGTAGGTTTTTTTGCCTTTATTTGATGCTTGCGTGGTACATGTACCACCAAAAATCAGATTGAACCCCCTCCCTCAAAATTAAATAGTCGTTCACGCTCTTGAAAAACATGCCCCGGGAAAATTAGCTCAGCGTGCTGCAAAACAGGCGATACGTCTAAAAACCACTAAAGACTTATAATATGCCACTAAGGACTAGAAGGGGTGCTGTTTCATGTACATCGTTTTTATATTATGGTAGAGATTGATATTTAATGCATAAATTCCAAATTTCATAAAAAAAAAAGACTGAACCAACAAATAAATGAGTAATTGAACAATGTTTAAGCACGTGCCGGTTTTTCTTTGATATTGCCGAATATCAGTGAAACGATCGACACGAGCCAACTCACATAACAACCGATTAAACATTAAACAAATTCAATCATAATCTTTTTATTTAAAGTAATTAACAATTGTAAAGACTAGTGCTAAATATGTATAATCAAATGTTTTGTTCTTATTTACAATGATTAAAAGGACAAATCATTTTGCCGCTTAATTTGTTTTATTTATCTTCTGACAAAGTTATTTGCTATAGGTGCATGGCTTTGGTGTGCGTCAACTATTAAGTTAGAGTGTTGTCAGCTTGTAAAAATGTTTATTTATTAAAGAGGTACCAAGACAAAAGAAAAGGATATATTTTTAAATTTTATTTCGACAACGATGCATTTATTTACAAAATGGTTTCACTAAAAAATATGAGAAAATTTGGCATAACTATAAAAAATCAAAGTACTGAAGTACTGAACATCGGATGACCGCAAGTTCTTGTGGATGGTCAAAAGCACTTGTCACAGAAAAAAATCACATCTCTATACCTGAAACTGAGGTTAATGTACAGAGATAGTAACAGATAGAAAACTCAGGGTAAACATTCATAGAACCGAGACAAGGGGCAGTGGCAAATATTTCATATATATTTTGAACACAAAGAGGATTACCCCGGTACCCTTTGCCAAACATAATCTTTTTTTTTCTTCTATTTGCCAACGGACTTTATGTTATGAATTGTAGTTTCACTTTCCATATTCGGTATTTATTCTAATTTAAGCTCCACGCAGTAAAAATCACGTGATTCAGGAATATAGTATCTTGGATTTAGACTATTTCTTTCTTTTCGGGCGGGGACTCCAAGCAATCAACATGCATGTGTATAACGGCACTGTAGATTTTCTTATTAAATAAAAAAAGTTGCCGGTCCGGTACATGAATAGATCGGTTAGAAATCAAAGTTTTACTTTTAATTAGATTAGAGGGTTAAAAATAGAGAGCACAAAAAAGGGGGGTGGGGGTGTTCCACAGGGAATATTTCCTTCTTATGAACTCTACATCTGAAAGGTTTATATATTTTTTTTATTTAATTGAAAGAGAGAAAAACAAATGTAAGACAAATTGTGAATGGTCTTTTCTTCCTTTCTCCCATGCCAAGAAATTGCCTCCGTTGAAATTTTGCAAACATCCCATAGAGCAAATTACATGGATGATTAATTTTGACCATTTGGTATATGGCTGTGTTTTAAGTGAGACGTACATACGGGTCATAAATTAATTTATTGAATGTAATCAAATCTTTGACTACTAATGGATGCCGTGGGAGGTCGACCGGAATTTTTAGCGAGGATTTCTTGGCATGGAAACTTGAAACTTGAATGTCCAAAGAATAAGCAAGTCCAAACCTTGTATGTGTAGTCGTTGAACTCTAGGTTCACACGTAAAGTTAAAATGCCTCTATTTCAAGAAGAATAAACTCACGAAAACACGAAAAATTCACTAAATTCGCGTTCATTGTTTTGATTTTGACCGCCTGACAACTTTTCGGAAATATCAGAGTGATTATAAACAAGGACTCTGTGACGGGCAACTTATAATATCCGTGTTTTAAAGATTTTAATGATATCAAGCCAGTCCAGTTCAAACTATTATCACGTGGTACAATTCTCATTTACATATTATGAATATTAATTAGCAAAAGTACTACTAATTTCTGGCTATGTCCTAAATTCAATGGATAGGCGGAGTAACAGTCTGTTTACTATATAAAAAGATTTGATTGGACAATGGATATCATATTGTTTCCAGTCAGGCACCTAAAGGGTATACAGAAGAAAGATTAGTTAGTTAAATGTGAACCAATTTTGAACACTAATTAATAATAATACAATTTTTACAGTAAAGCAAGATTTGATGGTTTGATTGTTTTTATTTGATATGATAATGAAAAATTTTCTGCACACGATTGCTTTATTGTTAATATTGGAAGATGAAACTTGATACTGAATTTATCATCATCATCAGAGACATATCATATAATTATATGTCTCTGTCATCATGTTTAATATAAATACTTTTATTTTTTTATATTATCAATACAATTTACACGAAAAGGTAAAAGAAATATTACTGCATGAGCATTGATTATTTTGTCTAAGTTGTGTGTGGTTTTTTTTTTTTTAGTTAATTTTGTTTTTTTTTTGTAGAATCATAAAAAATAAATTTGAATTGTTCACGGTTTCCCCTTCATCTTTCTACCCATTAAAATGCTACACGCCCTCACCCCCAAAAAATATAAACTGCTGTCGGCAAATAATTTTTTAAGTTATGACTGGTTTCGGATTTCGCGCTTCTTTTTGGATCGTAATGACGAAAATAATATAGATTTCATTTCCCGCCAAAAAATTTACAGAATTAGATCGTCACAAAAATTGAAATGGGAATTGGGAAACTTGTATATCAAATAATTAATAATGTGGCAGGAATATGGTTTCATTTCTTGCTGCATTATTGTCAAATTTTAATGCACTAGGCAAATAAGAGAATGCCTGAGTTTTAAAAATTGTGTTACTATTTTTATTTAAAATAAAAGTTAGTAAATATACACTTATTGTAATTGTCGAAGAGTGCCTTTATAGTATTGATGGTCAGATTCCCTTTATTACTACTACTGCATTGACCCTTAGAGCATTGCGAGCCACTGATTTCTCAAACAGTTTTCAACAAAGTGATCTGCAGTTATTTTTTTCTTGTAGAATATATATACAGTAGTTTAAAGTGCAAAATTTCACGTAATTAGCAGAGACATATGTATTATATGTCTCTGTAATAAGTAACAAGAAATAATATTTCATGTCAACATTATAGTTTGAATTAAAATACGACATTAAAACTGCTCATGCTTTACGTTTTTAATCCATTTCAAAATTGGTTAACTTTACCTTTCCTGTACCCCCTTGAGCCCATGCTCCTTTTTATCTTTCAAGTGCCGAACTGGAAAAACCTTTGTATATAGTAAACAGACTGTAACTCCGCCTACCCATTGAATTTAGATGTCAATCTTAATTACAATGTCTGAGCAAACAACCAAACAAAGCTTGCAAGCAAGGCATTTAAACTCTTGATTTGCATGCTATATTATTTCAACTCTATTGGAACTGCTGTTCTATGTGGGGCATAATTTTCTTATTAATGAAATCAGTTCTCTCCTCAGTCCGATAGATACCATTACAAGATGTTAAATAGAAGGCAACCACTGTATGTTCCATTCTGATGTATTATTTTGGAAATTGGACGTAGCTTCCTGGCTATAGTCGCAATGTAAAAGTGAAAACAGTCTTTGTTTTGAAGAAGTTTAATGACAAAAATGCTCTAGATCTCTGTCAACTAGACCCTCTAAATTCGCTTCTAGTCCTTAGTGGCATGTTATAAATCCTTATTGCACTAAGTAGTCCTTAACAGTGTTTAGACGCCGTGACCCCTTTTATAATATACAATCATGACTGTTAAATTTTCGTATATAATGTACTAAAAAAAGTTAAACCCCAAGGACACCACATGATTTTTTCCATTTTATATAATCGCAATTCGTAATAACTATGGATCAAGTAATAAAAAGAGGAAAGCAAGCATTATGTTTTATAGATTTGCAGAATTTACTCATATTTCTAGTGAAACCATTTTTATATATTTACGCATCTTTGTATGAATAAAAATAAAAACAAAAAACTCATAAATATATCTATTCCGTTTGTTTTGATACCTCTTACATAAACATTTTAACAAGCTGACCACACTCTAACTTATTTGTTGATGCACATCAAAGCTGTGCACCTATGGCAAATAACTTTGTCGAAAGAGAAATAAAACAAAAGTAAAATGATTTGTCCTTTTAATCATTGTAAATAAGAACAAAACATTTGTACCAAGTCAGGAATATGACAGTTGTTTTCCATTCTTTAGATGTGTATGAGTTTTTGCTTTTGCTTTAACTTAAATGTTTATAAAAAAATAAAATGTTTCGTTGTAGCATCTAATATCTGCATTTTACACATCTCAACGATTCTTTATGGTTCATTTTGTTTTTCTTGAATTCATTTTGTTTTTGTTTTGATTTGTATTTTGATAACGATAAAGGATATTTTGTCCGAAAATTTTACCAATTAAATAATATTTGATTATAATAATTTCATTTTAGAATCTCCTTGTTTGTTCGCATCTTTCCAGGACGTAGAATTTTTATTGCTGCTTAAACGGACTTTGCTCTTTTTCAATTTTGCTAAAATAGTTCAGTTTTGAAACCTTAATAACGCCCTATCCACTGACGGTCACTTTTTCGCTTAAATATAATCTCCAATGTGAACGCAGCTTGTATTTCAGAAAACTTAACATATGCGACATGTGAATTTAATTAACTAGGATATCAATCAGTCTCTATAGCAACAGTAATACGCTACTACATATTCATTAGATCACTGATTAATTACCTATTACGCAGGTGGCCATAGAAAAGACCAGATGGTATTCCAAAAAGACAGTAGGTATTTCTGGTATTCCAAAAGACTACAAAAACATGCGTGAACCCCTAACCCGAATAATTCAGTCGTTATATTGAGCAATAAACCTTCATTCAAAAATGTCTGATCTTGATTGGTTAGTACGAGGGAGACATTTTACTCTATTCCATGGCTCTGCGGAAGACAATTTTGTTTAGTGTCACCCTCTCATGCAAACCAATCACTTTTGTTACTTTAATTCACATTGATCATTATGTATACATGAAGTCGTAGTTTATTACTTTCAATATAGAATTTAAAATACAATAACTGGATAATATCAGAACATTAAGTCTGATAAATTAAATATCACATAGCTGAGTGGGAGATAGAGCAGATTGTTACCACAAAAAATATCAACATTGGATTCGCCTCGACTCGGGGGTTATAAAAATGAATCTCTATCACCATTTCAGCTATGTAATATAAACGAGTAATACGACCTTTATCTCTTGGCATAAATTAGAAACAACAGTATAAAATAAGATAATGTGGTATGATTGCCAATGAGACAACTGTCCAACAAATACCAAGTAACATATGGATTTAAATACCACATGGTCCAGTATTGGCTTCAGCTTCAATGAAAGTATAAACCCAAAATAGAAAATAAGTGACTGTGGCCAGGGCTTACTGGCCTCGGGTCCATAGTGAGTATAGGCCCTTTTGGGATTCTGAGTCCGGAGCCGGACTCAGAAATCCTAAAGGGATGACAGTGAGTAGGACTATCAAACTATTACAATTTTTGAACACGGCAATATTTATCGAACAGGTGATGATGGACCCTGTGAACAATTGACAAAGCTGTAAAATTAATTTATCCAATTAAAAAAAACATTATTGCAAGAATTCATGCAGTTGATCATTGCTAATCATGACCTTTTGTTCTCTGACTTTCTGTTTGTTTACCAATTTACATTACCAGACGCCCAGGCCTAGTCCGGCTTTGAGGTCCTTCACAACAACTTTTAAATGCCTTTTGTTATAATCGGTCCCTTCTTGATCCTTCATGAACTTCTCACGCTAGCCGCTTAAATTATCAATTTATCTCCCTTTAAATAATGACATACACAAATATATAAATTTATTAATAATTTTGATTGTCTTCATTTAACAAATTAAAAAATTTATATAAAAAAATATTTGTCTATTAAATTTACAAAAATTAAGACTAAAAAGTTTACATAAAATAAAAATTTTGTAAAACGAATGCTTAAAATTACCCATATCATTTTTGTTCAAATAATAAGTACATAAACAATTTGATTACTTATTTTTTTCGCCGCCGGAAAAGCACGCCTATGTCGAGCATATTATAAGTTGTACACGAAAGTGTCTCGCCTACTTTAATATGCAATCTTTGAAGATCTCTGGTGAGGTCAATTAAACATATATAGTAGCACGTCTTCATTAATCATCGAAACTACAGTAATCACACTATGTAAACGGTGTCCTCTATCAAATGTGACTGATTTCATTTTGCAAAAAAAATAACAAAACATTCAGTTTGGTATGTTTATTTTGTTTTTTATGTTGATTCTTCATTTTTTAATAATAATAATAATAATTCTTTATTTTAAAGAGGGTTACACAGTTAGCTATAAAACTAATCTTCCCTGAGACCCTCATGATGATGCATTGAAATATAACAAACAAACACACTCATAAGAAAAATCAAACAAGAAATTGTTTTGAAATATACAATTTTCAAAACTGGTAAAACTGATGAATTCATATAATATTGGCATCATTCAAATTACCTTAACAATATTTAAGGTTTATAAAGTAAGTGTGTGAAAATTAAATATTATGCATATAAAATTACACAGCTTGTTAATGTTTCAACAAGTAATTTTTTAAATCTTTTTTGAATGAGTTTGTACTTGAGGTCGATTTTTCAGGAATATTGGTAAGTTATTCCATAAAATAGACCCCGAATATATAAAATATTTCTTATACACGTCTTTGTTTTTGGCTTTTGGAACTTGCATTTTTTTGCAAGACGTATTCCTCAAACAATATTGTAAATTTAATAGACAAATAATAAAAACATGATGTATTACAGAATACATTTTGCATACATTGATTGAATATTTACTTAAAAATAATAACACAATTTAAAAGTGTTCGTGTGTATTGTCTAAACGTTCTATGGCGATCCAAGCTTTTTACAATTTAGTTAGAAAATGTGTTTACAAATGCCAAAAAAATGAATTAAATCCATCTTCAAAATCATTTATCTTTGATATCACACAAGCATCGTCCCTAATATTGCTGTATATTTTTTCATGTAATGAATATACACAATCGGTTTAGTTTGAAAGTGTACTGTGAATTCGCGTTCATTTCAGTCAAGTGTACTGTGACTTCTTGTACAAAGCGATTGTGAATGTACTGTGACTTCATGTTCAACAAATGCACTGTAATATTAGTCCTGTAAAATTGTATATTGTTAGCAGCTCTAGGCCTTTGATATATTATATGGGGTTGCTCTCGTTTGACCTTTACTAGTTTTACGAAGAATTTGTACTTAATGACTTGTAGCAATCCTTTCAAGTTGACTAGATTTTTTTAATGTTTTTTGTCGGGTCCATCGTGTGAAGGACTATAGTTCAGTTGCCTTTACTGCGATGAGAGGTAATTGGAACAGAAAGACATACTGAAGCATACCATACCTCATCGTGGTGATTAAGAGATGAGATGCAAAAAAAAAGAGGAATTATCGCCAACCACTTGTTATTTTGGAAATCGAACTTTAAGTTATGTGAAATGTGAAGTTGGAACATATGGGGAAAAGATATTCGTTGAATTTTTTCGTTCCATTCTCAATTTTATCATAGATATCAATCAAAAGTATTTTCAAATGCATCACTTTTAAAATCGCCGTCAACAGTTAGTCCAGCTCATAAAAAGTTAAACCAAATAGCATATCATCACCATCTAAACAGAAACTGTTCGATAATTTTCCAGATTCGACTATTCTCTTAAACATATTGCTATGCTTGATGTCTAAACATTAAATAATAATGATGATGGTGATAACGCAGATGATGTCTTTTGATGATGATATGCAAAGTATCATCGAACTTTTACCAGAGGTCATAGAAACTAATAGACAGTTTTTATTCACATAATCCAAGACAAAACTTTTATTTTGTATTTAGATGTAGTTTAACTTCTTAGTTCAGATAATTTAAGGCAAATGAGATATTCGGATGCAATTAAACAATTCTGGCAAATTTGGGATAAATTGTTCCATGGAATATTTCTTTGATTTATGTCTTTAGAAAAATCAAATTTCAAATGTTTAAATGGAGATTCAACACAGTTCAACTTTGCCGTGCTTTCAAGGTCAAATTTACAAGCCAACCAGCTGTATCAAAGTAATGAAATGAAACCAGGACTACTTCCTCACATGCTTGAAAGACTTTCTGTGAATGATTGACTGAAAAATTACAACGGATAATTGTGTAGACGGCAAAAATAAAACTGAACATGTCATCTACATCAATTTGCGACGGTGTTGATCTGTTTGGTTTTGTAGACAAGTGAACTTCGTATTTACGATAAATAAAAGTAAAAAATATCTTGGCCTTGAGGGCGGTAAAAGAGATAAATGGTTTCAACTGGAGATATTCTATATAGGCCTATGCCTTAGTGATAAGTGGTGTACCCGTTTGTATTAAATGAATGAGACTTTAGGTGACTGTTTGAAAAAAAAATACATTAAATTAGTCTTCAGTCTGTTACAAAAGTCTGATACGTAGTTTGCAAGAGGAGATACTTAACACATGCAAACCCATTACAACCATGTGTGATTATGCGGAGTTAAGGATATTTTGTCAGAGAATAACAATTTACAAGAATATTCGACTTTTAAAGTCTAGTCAATTTGGTGAACAACCTGCAACTAATTGCAACACAACGTTTTTCTCTGAAAAACAAGTCTGTTACTATCTATGAACAACATACTAAAAATCTACAAAAATATATTTTGCGGAAAATGGTGTAATTGTAGTAAAAGTAAGATAATCTGAGTTGTTTCCCCTTATGGCAAAGCTAGGACCGACAAAATGTATACATTGGCTAATCGTTTGATACAAAATTTGCGGGATTAGAAATAGGATATGGTAATATTAAAATTAAAATTACAAACCAATATGATCACCGTAGAATATGAAAACTGATATCTGACGTTTTAATATGTTTATAACTACACAACGAAGTCACAGTACACACAAAAACGTGAAAGCACAGTACCGTCTTACAGATTATGAAGGCAAAGTCACAGTACACTTGCAAACTCGACCGACTGCGTATGTTCATTCCATGCATGTAAAAGTATACAGCGTTATTAAGGACCATGCTTGTCTAATATCAAAGATAAATGATTTTGAAGAGGGGTTTAATTAGAGCTTTGGCATTTGTAACTATATTTTCTAACTAAATTGTCAAAAATTTTGGAACGCCATAGAACGTTCAGACAATACACACAAATACTTTTAAATGTTGTTATTATTTATATGTAAATATGCAATTAATGCATGCAAATTCATTCTGTAATACATCATGTTATTAAAAAGTGAAAAATCATCATAGAAAACAAAATAAACATACCAAACTGAATGCATTGTTGCTATTTGATGTTGAAAAATGGAAGTCACAGTACACCGAGAACGCGAAGGCACATTTCATAGAGGACACCCTTTACACAGTGTGATAACGCATTTAGTTTGGTCATTCTAAATTACGTTATAACGTACTTATCACAAACAATATTACAATCGTATAGTCAGTACGGTAAATGGACAAAGATGACAGTCAATGGAATATACTACCATGTTTACTACGAAAATAAAATGAATCGAATGCATGTTTGTAAAATAGAGGAATCAAATGAATTGAAGATCATTGAATGCATTATGTTTGTTACAGAGAGGAATCAAATGAATTGAATGCATATTTGTAAAAGAGAGAGACCAAATGAATTGAATGCATGTTTGTGTCACTTTACTAAACGCTCCTCAAAATGACGACGTTAAGTAGTACTACCCGTGATATGGTATGGGGTTTTCTCATTATTGAAGGCCGAACGGGTGCCATTAATTG
Organism: Mytilus californianus; assembly: GCF_021869535.1. Lineage (NCBI taxonomy): Eukaryota > Metazoa > Mollusca > Bivalvia > Mytilida > Mytilidae > Mytilus > Mytilus californianus. Next base: position 47,039,184 of record NW_026262679.1, on the reverse strand, counting down.
ATTACATCCACTTCATTTGAACTTTGGTGGATAGTTGTCTCATTGGCAATCATACCATATCTCCTTATTTTTATTTTTCAACCAAAGTAAGAAAAAAGATTAGACGAGTCCTTTATTTTTGACTGACATCAAATAATTTGAAGTCTATCTCTATCTAATGAACATAACCCACATAAGTATGGGAAAGACTGAATGACTTTTTAACCGTAATCCTTGAAGGTTATTCATATCTTCAAGGCACATTGTTTGGTAAACGATTCGTCTGATCTTTACTTGTTAATTTGACTTTTCTTTGAGAATTGTTACTTTGACCAATCTAAAACTACAAAAAAAGTCTCATGTTTTTTTTCTGCTCGTCGTACGAAAATTATTATTGAAACAAATGACGTTTCAGAGAGAATAACTATTCCAGTCTTTCTTATAGTCATAAATTTCTATGACGTACTACGCAATAATTATCTTCTATGACCATTCGATCCTTTTCCATTATTTGGCCTAATACATGCTCCTTTTCTGTACCAAACATTGAAATTTCGCCCTGTCCACTTTAATTTTCTATTCTTGTATGTATTTAGTAGCTCACAGATAGAACAGAAAGCTCGCGCTATTCGATTTTCTGTAAGATAATATTTGTCCGTTTCTTTTAGATAAGAAATGTATTCTGTCTCATTTGAGCTTAGTTTCAAAAGATACTGTGCCAAAGTCTTTGGAGACTCAAAGTCCTCTGTGTTGACCATCGTATTTGCAGGAATGACACTCTTTAAATTTGGAGCTCCTCTTGCAACATAAATCATTGTATTGTTGTCGAGAAAATTGTTAAAAACTTTTTCTGTAATGTAATCTTGGCATAAACTGTTCTCAAAACCAAGGTAAAATTTATATTCATTTGACAAATATGAATGACATTCTGCAGCACTTTTATTTTTGCAAAACATCTTGTTTTCCCCACAATGTCCATAAATATCAACGGTAATGTATTTCTTTAACTCTTCCACATATCTTCGACGCTGAGATGGTGTCTTACAGTTGCTAACAACCCAAGAGACTTGTTTTGTTTTTCTTCGGAGTATATCGGTATAATTTCTATTTATCTTATTTTCTCTCAATTTTATTGAACGTCGAAGGGAAAACTCGCTTTCTTTTCTGTAAGTAGCACTCCAATCAAATTTATCCTGCCATTGTTTTGGTAAAGATTTGTCATTTGCAGGACTTTCATTTATCCAGATTATCCATATTTGATTTTTCGACTTTTCTGGAACCTTTTTACTTAAATATCGATAATGAAAGATTATTGCTTCATAATTATCTAATGATTTAGTTTTATCTGATAATATACAGTTTGAAAATCCGCACTCACTGAAATTGAAAGTTAACGGCAACCATTTCGGCCGCTTAAACCATGCGATTTTGATAGGTTCATTAATGCCCTTTTGTAATGAATAACTTGTAGAGTTTTCTTCGTCAGGAAAAAACTGCCCAATAATTAGATTGGCACTCTGGTAATAGATAATGAAGTATAGAGACACAACAAATAACACCGGAACGACAATCCTCCTCAGGGTCATATATTTCTGAAACAGTCAAAACCAAAGTTACTGAATTATTTCACTTATAAAATTTGCAAAAGGTAAGTTTTCATAACTGATTATCATACGCGGCACCACTGTACGTGTGTATCTGGGGTTTTGATAATAGTTCGGTTATAGAAAGGTTACATATGAAATTCTGCAACTTTTGCTTAAAGTTAAAAAGTCTACTCCTGATTTTATGAATTATAGAAAATTGGGCAGATCTTCCTTGGAAATCGATATAAAACTCCGTACAATTAACAACTGGACAACATTACTGTCTGGAAAACAAGAAAAACTTCCTGCAATTCTATATAGGTACTCATTGTATAAATATAAAAATGATATAACTTGGTTAAAAAATATTAAATCCATTCTTGATGAATGTGGTTTGTCATTTGTGTGGAATACCCAATAAGAGAAAAGTGAAAATGCTTACTTTGCAACTCTGGAGAGATCGGAGATGAACTTCATTTTATTTTTACATGTTCTGTATTTAATGATGATCGTAAACAGTTACTGAGAAAAAATTACACAAATCTGGGAAATTCATTAAAATTAAATGAACTGATGAATAGCAAAAAAACTTTCTGATTTTAACAAATTGTGTAAATTTATAAGACTAATCAATATATGCATGTAGGCTGATTAGGCTCTCCTGGGAATTTAATGTACTTGAAACCATTTAGTTTAATCTGCATACTGTAATTTATGATATTTGCCTCGGTCTTGCTTTCGTATGAATTTTATATGCCTGTACTTATACGTTATGTAATATTCATTGTGTGTATCTATATGCCAATGTAATTTGGTTTATTGAGAAATAAAGATATATATGCAGATGTATGCTCTGAATTTAATTGGAATATTTAAAACAGCTTTTCTTAGAACATTTAATGACGAAGAGTGGAAGGCTAGAAAATTAGTCTGAAAGGCTAGCAAACTAAAATGAAAGGTTAGCAAAGTAGTCTGAAAAGCTAGCAAACTAAAATGAAAGGTTAGCAAATTAGTCTGAAAGGCTAGCAAACTAAAGTGAAAGACTAGCTTATCAAATAATGAAGAACAAATTCCAATAAATATATACCTATCTGGCTATCAAAAGTTAATTTTCGATCATCCATTTGTCGTCGTTTATCGATAAGGCCAACTCTTAGATGTCAAATATAGATAACGGTTATCTAACTATAACTACCAGGTTTTTATTTGGCCCAAATATAGAATGCATAATTGTAGTTTCATCATATTCATACCACTTAATGTGACGTTTTTTTTTCCGTGTAATTAGTAACGGTTTTATTTATTGTTATAATTTTCATTTTGTTTTGCAATAAATAAGACGAACTTACGTGAAAAATCTATACCTTGAACTTGATAAGATTCATTTTGACTGTTGTTCTCTTTCATATGTTTAATTTTAGCATGCTTACTTCCCGATATCATAAGTCTATATACACTTAGATCAAAAGGGCTTCAAAACACCTACGTATAGATGGTTTTATTAGGCTGTTTTTGGCTATTCCTGTCATCCCTTTTTATGTATCATTTGAATATTTTAACAACAAATTTTGATTCTCAGGATTTTAACTTTAATACTGTTTCAAATAACAGGCGCGGATCCAGGATTTGATGTTATAGGAGGCCTCCTGAGAATTAGGAGTTAGAGGACAGTATTTTGACAACCAATTGACTGTTATTTTACCTATACATTTTTTTTCTTTGTTAGTGGGGCTCACCGGGTTGCCCCGTCTGAATTCCGCGCCAGGACTATGATAAGACCATTTGTAACACAGGGGCTCGAATCATGGATATTTTTGGGGCGGAAATATATTCACTCAACTGGAATGCGTTCTACGTTGTGTTTATAGCTTTGCTAAAACATCTATGATACGAGCCCCTGTGCTTGTAATGGTAAATAAAATAAATATTTTTAAGATGATTCAATTTCCCTCAATGAAAATTATTTACAGATTAAAGAATATAAACCACCCCATTTTAAGTGTTTTAAAACAATTATTGTTTCATGCTGAAAAGGCAATAGTTAAAAGAGATTTAAGATTTCCTAAGTTTCTAATTTATAACAATAATTATCTTACCAATGACCGAATTCTCTCTCTTAAATTTTGCCATATATAAAGCACAAACATAGATCCTTCAAGTTAAATATGGAGCGTAAAATCAAAGTTTAGTACATTTTAGATTTAAAAACCAATAGTATGGGAAAAACGATGGACAGTCAAACTTGTAGGCATTTTGTAATGTCCACTTCCTAATGTCAACAGATATCCCCAGGAACAGGCTTTAAAGTTATGGTGTAAATAGTTTTCCCTAAAGCTCTTGCCATATACATGTATTTGCTATGATAATCTGAAAAAAAAGATAATTATCCAAAATTGTTAACAGTAGAAAATGAGGACCTTAAACAATGGATACATTTTTAACAAAAGAAAAATATTTCCCCTTTTGTAATTTCATGATATTCCTTTATGTTATTTGAAGCATGGTATATCGTGAACCATATCTTATTGAAGTTGGCTCGATTAGTTTTCATAAAATTTTGACAAAATATTTACTTTGACATGTTGACAAAAATATAAAAACTTCAAGAAATTTGAACCCCACAATCAAGGACGCATATTAGTTATACATCCTTGCCACAATTTACAGGAATAATTTCATTGCCTTTGCGTTTTATATACGAATATATATATGAAAATTGGCTTGAGCTGTATTTGGCAAAACCTTTCGGAATTTGGGGTCCTCAGTGCTCTTCAACTTTGTACTTTATTTGACCTTTTTTATTTTTTTATTCGAGCGTAACTGATGAGTCTTTTGAAGACAAAACGCGCGTTTGGAGTACAAAATGTTAAGCCTGGTGTCGATGATGAGTTTAGTGGACATGAAATGATTTTTCCCCTAGGCTATAAGTGTAACTTATTACATGTATATATAATTTTATGTATTTCTTGTCAAGATAATCCAACCTTGACCTTTAAGTATCTACCATTGGGGTCAATTGTTCTTTTGAGATATATAAATAAAATGGATAGCACGGGAAATCAATTTGAAACACCTAGGTTAACTGCCCAGGCACCTGATCTGTCTTATCGGCAACTTGTGTCACTTACTTCTCGTCACTGTACTGTAGACATGAGGGGTCATTAATCCTATTTGTAAAATTTCATACATACTAGTAATAGTTTATCTGGATGTCATTGAATGGTCGCCGACCTTTTTAGTATCTTCCCTTGGTAATTGCTGCTCATGCACTTTCATCCTCTAGAATGACTGCACATCAATTACTTATTTTACAATGCTTTGGTCAAATTGTTACTTATAGTCCTATATATGCCTATCAAAATCCATTTTTTTTATCTTTCTGGAACCAACCATTTGTTTAAGTAGTCGAAGAGATAAAACATCATGGTTTGCATTAAGAATTATCACTGCAGCTCTTTATTTGCAGTTTGTATATTTTTTCAAAATTTAAAATGGGTGTTTCTCTCCATATTGTAATTACAATAATAAAAAAAGTATCCAAAATATAACCATTACGATGTAGTAAAAGACCCTCATATATGCAATACTTTCATAATCGACATATTCAAAGCAGTCCAGATGGAACTTTTGAAACCATAGAAATTTGCTGAGACTATGACAGAGGGTTATCAATATTTATTTCACCGAATAGCCTCTAAGGGAGCTACCATTTGATTTTTATGGGGGGGGGGGGGGGGGCTAGGATGAAAAATTTTGTCCTGCCTATTTATTTTTCCCTCTATTCGGTCTTGCCTTTTTATTTTTCACTCTATTCCGTTTCGGTCCTGCCTTTTTTTTTAGTTTATCCTGACTTTATTTTTTATATAAATTGTCATCCTGCCTTTTTTTTTGGCAAATAATCTCATCCTGCCTTTTTTTTTTACCCAAAACTCCTGTCCTGCCTATTTTTTTTCAAATTTCATCCTAGCCCCCCCCCCCCCCCATAAAATTAAATGGTAGCTCCCTAAGACATGACTTCATCTAATTTTTAATCCTGATATAATATATCAAGATTTAGTACATGATGGTTTTGTAATTTAAGACGGGAAGCCATCAACATAGATTCAGATATTTCAGTATTTATTAGATACCATATCGACCGTTATCTATACACCACTTAATATAAAAATAAGAAGATGTGGTATGCACATTAATCATATCTAATTTAATCTAGTTTTTACAGTACACACCAGGTGATGACAATGGACAGTATTGTCATCTGCATATACACCTGAATAACTGTGTTTTAAATATAAGGGTACATCATTGATACGATATGAAAGAAAGAGCATAGGTCTAAGTATGCTACCCTGTGGAACCCTTAGATGGATATAATGGTAGTGCTGTTGTTGATTATTGTATTGCTAGTAATAATATGCTAAAAAATGTATGTTTTTTTTATTGTAAAGGATTTTTAAGTCCACTCTGATCAATGTCCTATAGATGTATGTTTATCATTAAGTTATTCCCAAGTACAACAAAAAGTTGGGAGACCAATTATACCTAATGGTCTACAATGGAACAATGCGGATCAAAAATGTTATGCAAACATGATGTTATCAAAGGAAGTTGAATCTTATGTAAAGACGTTACGCTCGATGTTGGTGTCACTAAAAAATTAGTAACGTCGTATGTTAACGTCAAAATCATTTTATATTGACGTTTTGTAATATTGACGTCCAGTATATTCGTTAAACACTTGGTTTTCTGTTAATAAAAGTAGATATGGGTGTATGCCAGGTGGCATCTAGACAAATGGAAATATAAGGAATACGTATGGTGTTCTGTGAAAGAACGGAAATGTGGGATATACGCTACATTCAAGTCCACGCGTATGCATTCATGCACAATTTGTTTTAATGTTTACCGGTTGAAAAAACATTTTTTTTTTATGAAAATCGTAATGAAGAGGAGAAACGCCTTACAATTTTTTGATTTTTTTTGATACTTGTTCTTTTTGTTTTTAACTTTAAATTTGGCTGTAGGGAGGCCCGGTATAATTTTTTTTTGGTCAACCTTCAACAAATCAACTTTTGCGTATTTTCAATGATTGTAAGATTTTAATGTCTGTCAAAATTCTATGATGACAATATTTGATTGTCAAGTTTGATTTTTTGGGGAATGGGATGGTTGTAAAAGGCTCGCCTCCGGGTGCAGGAATTTCTCGCTGCATTGGTGGCCTTCGGCTGTTGTCTGCTCTTTAATTTGGTCGGGTTGTTGTCTCTTTGACGCATTCCCCATTTCCATTCTCAATTTTATATTTTATGTTTTGCTTTGTTCTGTATTTGTTTTGCTGTAATTTTTTCTCTTATTTACCTGTTTTTGTCGTTGATGGTATCTTATTTATATTTTTTATTTGGTGCATTTTTTATTTCTCAACGAAATGATTTGCTGTTCCTTAGAATACAATTTTAGTGATAAGTAAAGATGTACTTTAGTGTCATGTGATTTTCTCCCGAGTAAAATTTCTTAATTTTGCATTTCTCTAAAATATCACAAACAGAATACTCATCATCACGCGAGAAAAAAGATAAATTACGCGTCATACATTTCTAAATCACTTCTTTTAATATCAATTTGAGAAATAAAATAATAATAAAAAAATTCTTCAATGTAATAGATATTATTGCTTTGGACAATATTGAATCAATTTTGGGAAAGTTCTATGTAGTGCTCTCATCCTGTGCCGTGACACATTATGAAGCCGTGACACAATATGAATTTCAAATGACAATCAATGAATCAGTTCACATAAATTAACACATTCCAAAATATTATTATTCTCTTCTTCGGTTAAAACGAGCGTATTTCTGTTCAAAATACTGTCTTGGCATACATACAACACCGAAGCGCTTGGGACAATTGCTTTTTGATTTTTCAAAAGACTGTACTGTAAAACGTGATGTTTTTTCTTCATGAAATAATGTCCATTAATTACGGATGTTCCTTCAGGGAAAGTCGACCCCCACTCATCAGTTTCTTCTCATGTTAACATATGACTCCCCGATGAAGCTTTGAGGAGGAAGAAATCATTTTACTCATCATCACATAAAACTGCAAAAATTTGACCGGTATTTATCATATCAGCGACTGTCTCATAACTGTCATCTTCTAATGTGTCGTCCTCTGAATTGGAATCCTCTGCCTCTACTTTGACTTCCAATGAAATGCCAACTTGATCATTAAACAAACAATGTTCACCCTCAAGGCACCCGTCGCAATAGCACGACACGGTTCGAACTAGTACCGTTTGTAGATTTTTTTGTTTCTACGCGATGTATGGTCCGTATCCCCTTTATTGGAGCTTCAGCCTGGTATTGGTTTAAACGATTTTCTATTTCTAGGAATTTCTCCTACATATTTAAAAATTCGTCGTTTGCAAGCATATGACCGTGGTGTTGTTAATCGTGACTGCGCTAATTGAAACAGTTCTACAGCCGAACGTATCTGAAATTGTCCGCGTATAACGGCAATATCTGCTTGATTTTTCAAAAGTCCACCAGCGGCATCCTGTGGCCCCTTTCCATGACAACTTTCAAAATAGTTCCTAATTATTTTTTTATATCCAAATTCGGCTGCAGATTCTGCTAGGGTACAGATGCAATGTCGACTTTTATATTGACTTTGACAACCGTCACAAAATTCGTGCATCGTATCAACACGATAATTTATTTCGTTTAAATATTCAGATACAAGATTTTGAACATGACGAGTAAAATACTGGTCGTGTTTCTCATCTGGTGATATGACATAAAAATGTTCACAGATTATAGCTAGGTCATCTGGTGTGCTCGATACGCCATCGACCTCTAAAACTGCGTGACGGTAAATTAAAGTAACGTGAATAGATACTTCCGTTCGCTGAAAGTAGCTAGATTGTATTTCAACTCTCTCCGTGCATCTGTAATTTTCGGAAAAATCATGCACTGTAACGCATTCATTTTCAGGCAAGTTTTCAACGAGTTTCTTCAATTGATCTGTTTGCCATTTTGCCCTAAAACTGTGACCAGGAAATGTCTCTATTCTCAGGTTAAGACAGGGTACTACAAAGAAATGGGGTTGATGAAGCCACTGATGATTTAACAGATATTTTTCATAACATTCTCAATAAGATAAGAAGTCATTTAAATCTTCCCAAGGGGAACACGTTTAAAGCTAGAAAAGTTAACAAAAGAAATCTTGTTTAGGGTTCGACAGTGAATGCGAGTCAATGTATCCATAGATATAATGGCTATTATATCTATGATGTATCGATCGTACTTCAATCAGTCTTCTCGTTCACACTCTAATTGTTCTGTAAATGAAGAAAAATTGAAGAATTACTATAGACTAAAAAAGCAGTTAAAAAAAATAGTACAAAAAAAAAACAAAAACACGACAGTTTAAAGCAAAGATGCTTGACTCCCTAATGGAATTGGAAAACAAATATCCCAAGGCTTATTGGGATATTATTAATAAATTTAAATATTCTGACAAGGACATCAGTCATCAGAGTTCTAATATTCCCTCTGATGAATGGTATAATTATTTTGATAAACTTTTAAATGTAGATTGTACCCATGAACAGGATGATTTTCCTTTAAGTTGGGATTTTACTAGGAATAATGTTTTACTTGATTATGATATAACAATGAAGGAAGTGGTTAAAGCTATAAAAAGTTTAAAGAATAACACAAGTTTAGGTTTTGACAGTATACATGTAAGTGATGAGATGCTTAAACATTCTAGTGTGAATATGTTGAATTATATTTGCAAACTTTTCAATATTATTTTGATATCAACTTTATTTCCTAGTTGTTGGACAGAGATCCAAGTAACTACAGAAGTATAGCAATCTCTAGTTGTCTAAGTAAGTTGTTTAGATTTAAGATTTATTTGTAACTGAGAACAACATCATACTATGTAAAAATCAAATAGGCTTTAGAAAAGCTATCTATTGTGGATAAGATGTTTAGGGTAAAAAAATATTTATATTGTTGTTTTGTTGAATTTTGAAAGGCCTTTGATACAGTACGGAGGAAGTTTCTCTTTTCTAAACTGTTTGAGCAAGGTATTAGTGGCAAGATTTTTCATTTAATCAAAGATATATATATATGTCACGGTTAGATATTCAGTTAAACTAGATTCTGAACTAACTGATTCCATACTCTCAAATGTTGGTGTAAAACAAGGGTGTATACTGAGTTCCCTTCTTTTCAATTTATTTATGAATGACTTTCCATGATACCTTGATGAGAAATGTGATCCAGTAGATATAGGGAACACAGCTTTAAATTGTTTGATGTATGCAGACGACATAATATAAATGTCACAAACCAAAGAAGGGCTGCAAATCTGATTATCCTCATTGGAACTTTATTGTACAAAATGGAAATTATTATTTTGCAGTCTCTTAAATACTAACTATAATTTGCATACAGACCCTCTTTTGAATTTTTCAGAATTAACATATAAGTCAATCGAAAAAGTTGACCGTACCTTTCCATGTACCTTTAACAAACACATTTTTCAGTTTCTAAAATTCATTGATTTTGACCATGTCTGGAAAAATAAAGGAACACTGTCAGAAGGCAAACTCACTTCTGCCGTGAAAAATAGATTACAAGAAAGATATGAAAGGTATTTCTTCTCACGATCAAAACAAATTACGTACATATTACAAGATAAAAAGGGAATATAAACCTGAGACTTATACAAAGTTGAATACCTCGAAACAATATAGCAGACAGTTCTGTAAATTAAGAATTTCTAACCATAATTTACACATCGAAAAAGGTAGATAAAATAATAATCCTTTGGGACAAAGAATATTTAAACATTTTATTGATAACAAAATTGAAAATGAGTTTCATTTATATGATGTGAATGCAAGGTTCTTTATCAAGACGATAGGAAAAAGTGTTAGTCAGTTAGTTAGCTAGTTTGTTTGTTAGTTTGTTAGTTTGTTAGTTCGTTAGTTTGTCAATTAGTTAGTTAGTTGGTTGGTTGATTGGTTCGTTAGTTAGTTAGTTGGTTGGTTGGTTGGTTAGTTCGTTAGGTAGTCGGTTAGTTAGTTAGTTAGTTAGTTAGTTAGTTAGTTAGTTAGTTAGTTAGTCAGTCAGTTAGTCAGTCAGTTAGTTAGTTAGTTAGTTAGTTAGAATGACATCTTGTATTCGATTCTACAATACACTTAATATCACTATAGAATTATACAACTATTTGCAACCTTTCTGACAAATGTGATTTTCATTGTTTTTAAGAAAAGCAGTGATTTGTTCAAATAGAAAAGGTTAACATTTAGGGACTGTCTTCAGAAAATGGGCACATTTTGACTGTTACTGTTAGCTGAGCTGATGATTTAACATAGATTTTTCCATAAATTTGATATTTTTTTTCCCAAAAAGAAGTACACTACACTTTACAAACGCAGGTTTGTGTTTATTTAATAATATTAATGTTTAATGAATTAGCTACGCACTGCGGTCTCGGGCTACAATATTTTCCGGAAATAATCTTCAACACCATAACGATTTTTTATATTGTATTTGGTATGAACAAAGTCCAAAGTTAAAGACGTTTTCACAGAGAAGGGTCTTTTTTCTGCACAATATTTGAAGCTCGCGAGTAGCAGAGGTAAAACATATATAAAAAAATACCAAAGAAAAAATGTTACACATATGCACACACAAAATTTGGAGTAACAAAGGTTACAGAAAAGAAAGATACAAGAAAAGTTATAAGTAGACTAGGTCACTAGTTCGCACCCAGAGTCGTTTCGGCCCAAATCCCGCTCGCCAACTTTTCACTATGTTTCTTCTTATGATATCCAGTTATCCATCAGATTTTTTATGATTACGAATGACTTGATACAAAATTTGTAACATTTTTATATTGTTTGTCTTGCCATCAGATAAATAATCTTGCTGCTACTGCACTGCAAAGAGACAAGTACAAAATACTAAAAACCTCCTCGGGATAACTGTACCAAATCATGCAAATGAGAAATGTACCAGTAAGTCTAGTCCAAATAATTGTGACGAATTGAAAGGCTTTTTTATTTTTTGTCACACCTGTGACGAAAGTCACGGAAAGCTAGACAAAGGGATTGCTTTTCCAACGATAACGATGTTGGCATAAAAAATTGTTAAATTTTCAGCTTGAGTTAGTTTGATAGGAATTACTGGTGACAGATCAAATCCAGTTCAGTTCGCCCTAGTACCTGTTCGCCCAAATACCTGTTCGCCTTGATAACTGTTCGCCCTGTTTTTTGCTTTAATTTGTTGTCTTGTTGTTAATAAAATATTTGAATAAAGATTAACACTTACCATGCTGAATTGTTTTCAGAAAATGTCTAATTTTCGTTTATTTGCAAAAATATGCAAATTATATGCAAATGAGCTTTACCCTGCCGCTGAAGCATATTGATTCCTTTAAATCTAAGGTAGGGATCACGGGGCGGGGGTGGGTGGCCGGGAAATTGCCCCAAAGTTGTTCATCAGGTGCAAAAAGCGTCAATTTTGACGATTTTTCGTCCTATTTCTTGACCCCAAAGACCGAGGGATGCTGATATAGGTATCCAGCTGTAGTCTGCATGTACAGTGGACCCCAGTAAAAACATTAACCCCAACAGTTCTTAGGTTGGAGTGAAACTGATCTAGGAACACCAGTCTAAAGAAAGTCATTTGGACCAAAAATACGGAATTTCACGATTTTTTTCTGATTTTTTACTTCAACTGGACCTGAAACTGGAAGTAGTTGTTTCCTATACGTATTTCAATAATAATTATGATCATTAGACATATGCCTGCGGGTTTACACTATTTTTGAAAGTTTTAGGCCTCTGAACTTCCTGTGTAAGACACCGAAGGGAAGCCCACCCCTCCAAAAAAAACCAGTTTTATCCTATTTCAATTTTCCAAGTTCGTATTTGAGCTCAAAATGCAACTTAAACACGAGAAACATGACAATAGATAGCCTCAGGGTGAGGGAACATGCATCACTTTCGAAATAAGTATCATAAAGTTGACCTCTAAAAGTATGGAGAGCCATTGGAGCCAAATAACGGTGGTTTGGGTAATCCCGTCATATGACGGGCACAGCATGGTAAGGGTTAAAGTATATGTTAAAGTTTGTTGAAAATTTCGCCGAATATTTATGTTGTAATGCTGCTTAACCTGATAATTAGTTTTCTTTGATTTGTACTGAAGTGTACAGGGATTCAAGATATTGAATGTATTAAAACAACTGAAAATCAAGTTATCTTTATGATTTTTTTTTATACTTTTGAACAATTTGAAAACAACCATTAACAGTAATAACAAGATCCAACTCTAACTTAATTCATTCGCATCACACACCAGTTATGTCTTATCACTATTATTTTGAAGAGCACTGAATTGAAAGATTCTATATAAAAATAAATACTAAAAGGACACAATCACACAGCCATTCACTCTACATTTCTACACCATGATCTACTAAATAAAACAATTTTGAGATCAAAGAGGCCATTTAAGCTGTGAAAACTAAATTTCCCTTTCATGTCTTACATTGTACATCATTGTTTTCACTCATTCTAAGCTGACTAGTTAATTTAAAAAAAAAAGAACGTTTTTAATTAACTGGACGTTAAGCAACCAACAATCAATCATAACTTTACCTAATCGTCAATCTAAATTACAATCAACAGTCATTAAAAGTAATTCTAAATAAGAATATAATTGTTACAATGAAGCCAATAATGCTCCAAAACAAGCCATTAATTTTTAAATATTTCTATGGGTTTTTTTTTTCATGATTTTTCAGAAATATGTATTTCCTTTAATATTTACCTTATAAATATCTCAATAAGTTTATAAAACCTAATAATACCATTGATATTTATCATGTTTTTATAAAAGGAGGGCGAATGAACCTAGGGCAAATAGACTATGGGCGAACGAATCCAGGGCGAACATGTAAATGGGGCAAACAATTGTATGTGGGCCGAACGGACCCGATACCTGATAGATCATTGATATTTAATATGTTTGAAGACTGTTTTGAGGCCCTGCTCCTTAGGTCCAGTGACTTTCAATTAATTAGCAATTTTCATTGTTACGTTTTCTGCTCAAGTCAGTTTGATAAGAACTACTTGTGATAGATCAATGATATTTTGTATAAAGTTGCATTACTATCAGTACATATCAGTTTGACTACTATTTTGAGCCCTGCCCTCTAGCCTGGGGCCCTAGGACATGGTCCAGTGAGTTTGAATTAATTAGCAATTTTCTGTGTCAAGTTCTCTGCTTTAGTTAGATTGATAGGAACTATTTACAATAGACAACAATATTTTCTATAAAGTAACATTACTGTTCGACATCTCAGTTTGTCGACCATTTTCAGGCCTTGCCCACTTGATCATGGTCCAGTGACTTTGAATTAATAAGCAATATTGCTGTTTATCAGATTGTCTTGTTCTGAATTTGATGCTGACAGGCGAGACATATCTCTGTGTCAACAGTTTATTTGCTGTAACGCCTTCGTAGGAAGGGGTCACAGCAAAAAATGGAAGTATAATTATGACGTCTTGAAAGTTTATTTTAATAAAATAGCCATCTCAGCAAAAAATTTAAAATAGCCTTTCTAGACGTTATAATTATTTGGACTAAAGGTAAGTCATATTGTTAAATATTTCAATGCAAATGACAAATAAATAAATACCTTGAAAGTCCAATTCAAGAAAAATTAAAAATAGTGATAGGCCAAGCTGAGAAATTGTGAATTACCATTAACATTGTTGACACCTATTTGGTAATTTTCCAGAAACTACAAATCAAACAAATGATGTGCACTTAAGGTGGTTCATAACACTACAGGGAGATAAATCTATAAAAATCAGCTGAAAGTTTTAATCACGTTTTTATTGTTAAGGAAATATTAGCTTCTCAATGATCAAAATTAGTGTTTGTCAAACTGCTATATATCCAATGAAATTTTCTGATAAAGAGTGTGGTTCAAGTTTTTTGAAATTTTTATATTTTTGACAAAGGGTCAATAAATATTTTGTCAAAATTTTGTGAAAATTAAATGAGCTAAATTAATTTTAGTCAAGGTGTTTGGTACTAATATTTACACAGACTACCAAAATTTAGGAAGATGTGGAACCTTAAACTAGACAATTATTCCTGCCATGGCTGCTCTGTAGACTTTTATAAAAATTATCTAGCCACTTAGTTGGAAAATATCTCCAGGCACTCTGGCTTCCTTAATCAATAAAAACTGACCGCCACGAAATAGCCAACAGTGCTGAAAGTGGTGTTAAACACCACACAATCAATCAGTTGAAAAATAAATATGACAGTTGTTCACACTACCTACAAATGTATTCTAGATTTAAAAGTCCATTCCTTTTAAAAGAGTCTTGCACAGTTATACATTATGAATTGATTAATGTACATATATTTTTCTATAATCAAATTGAAGATATAAAAAAAACATTTTTTTTACAGATGGCATTAAAAGGTATTCGAGTGATAGAGTTTGGGGGATTGGCTCCAGTGCCATTCTGTGGAATGATTCTTTCTGATTTTGGCGCTAATGTGATTAGAGTGGACAGAGTAAGTATTATTGCCAAAATACAACATTTAATCAACAGATTTTTATACGACTGCAAAAAAAATTTTGGGGTCGTATATTGCTATCACGTCGTAGAGCGTTGTCGCTGAAGACATTTGGTTTCCGAACAATAACTTTAGTTTAAGTTTATGGATCTCTATGAAATTTGACCATAAGGTTCAATACCACAATAGGAAGGTTGGGATTGTTTTTGGGGGTGATGGTCCCAACCGTTTAGGAATTAGGGGCCAAAAAGGGCCAAAAACAAGCATTTTTCTAGTTTTAGGACAATAACTTGTGTATAAGTATTTTGATTGCTCTGAAATTGTACCACAAGGTTCAATACCACAAGTAGAAGGTTGGGTTTCATTTTTGGGGTAATTGCCCAAACTGTTCAGGAATTGGGGGCCAAAAAGGGTCTAAAACAAGCATTTTTCTAGTTTTCAGACAATAACTTGTGTTTAAGTGTATGGATGTCTCTTAAATTGTACCTCATTTTACAAAAAGAAATTGTCTTCAAAATTTAAGAAATTGTCAATTTTCCAAAAAGAAATTTGGGTTCACAATTTATTTTGCTAATTCTTTGTATATAGTTTGAAAACAGATTTACTAAGTATTGCACAACAGCACAGTG
Source organism: Mytilus californianus (assembly GCF_021869535.1). Lineage (NCBI taxonomy): Eukaryota > Metazoa > Mollusca > Bivalvia > Mytilida > Mytilidae > Mytilus > Mytilus californianus. The sequence goes on along the minus strand of NW_026262679.1, from coordinate 47,023,371 downwards.
TATTGCACAACAGCAAGAAATCTTCAATTGAATATAAATTCAAATCATATAACCAATTTCAAGTTCTTGGACTACATTTATTCTGTGTCAGAAACCTATAATGTGTCAAATATTTAATTACAATCCAAATTCAGACCTGTATTAAGCTTGAATATTGTGTCCATTTTTGCCCCAACTATTCAGGGTTGGACCCCAGCGGTCGTATCCAGCTGCGCTCGGCGAAGCAGTTTATTAGTTTTGAGATAAACACAGAAGAAGGATATTCTATCTCTTTAGATTTGTTCAATATATATATATAATCAAACAGTTGATTGTAGTAGTATTGAAGAAATTAGGAACTCATACATGGATTGTAGAAATTCTTAGGTTTAAAAAGTGTAAAATACCAAAAAGGCAATCTAAACCATAAGTTGAAAAATACCTATATTTTTGGGTGAAAAAAAGTAGAAAAGATAAATACAGTACACAAAATACTACACAGAAAAGACAAATACAATACAAAAAATACTACACAGAAAAGACAAAAACAATACACAAAATACTACACAGAAAAGACAAAAACAGTACACAAAATACTGCACAGAAAAGACAAATACAGTGCACAAAATACTACACAGAAAAGACAAAAACAAAACACAGCATTCTGCACAGAAAAGACAAAAATTAATACAATACACAAAATACTACACAGAAAAGACAAAAACAATACACAAAATATAAATACACAGAAGAGACAAGTACAATACACAAAATACTATACAGAAAAGACAAATACAGTACACAAAATACTACACAGAAAATGCATACAGTACACAAAATACTACACAGAAAACTACAGATTAAGCAACATGAACCCAATAATTTTTCTAATCACTCCGCTAGGGGTACCAGTTTTGTTACTCATGTCATGATACCTCAAATTGGAATGACAGGAATTCTTCTAATTACTGGAGTGTACAACATGCAGCTAGACCACACCAACACCCAAATTCTATGGAAAAAAAGACATAAAAGCAGACAAGTCACAAAGAACAACATATATTTCAGGTAGCCTGACTTGGTACTGGCTGAAAATGTCATAGTTGATGAAATGTACTATTTATTATACGCTAGACAAAGTAGATTGCTTCATACTTTGTTTAAAATTTTACAAGACAAGAAAAGTATGATATAACACAAAAGTAAATAAAGATGGGCAGATTACATATTAAATGATAATATAATATCTAAGATCACTTATGGATATACCATAAATTTAGAAATTGTTTTGGCGGTTGTTTTTCTTTCTGTAAATTGAATCCAAATTTTTGAATTTAAAGTAATTATTTTGCTTTAATTGGTAATCTGATGTTGTTTGATAGCTGTGTCTCTGATCTTTGTCACAATTTTTTTTTTATTTATTATACATGTATAAATAGCAGCACACTATAACACATCTGGTTTAGAATTAATCTTCACATTAAGTTTACCTGACATCATTTTATTTTCAAGCAGCAACCAATGATAATGAATTATATAGTCACATGTTTTTTTTTGTAAACAAAGATTGTTATCATAGAATACACTACTAATCCTTGATTTAACCTTTAAGTTTTGCTATATATTTTCAGACAAAATCCTTTGCTGATACAGATTGTATGGGGAGAGGAAAAAAGTCAATTGCCATTGATTTAAAACAAGAAGAAGGATTAAACATTGTACATAAGATGTGCTCCAAAGCAGATGTTCTCATTGAACCCTTTAGACCCGGTGAGATTAGGATTTGTTGATGAATTGAATGCAAAATAGAAGCTGGAAATCTAAAATTAAACTTCCGAACATTTGTTTTGATGATTATTTCCGATCTAAAGAATTTTAATAATAATTTTCTTTGGTTTTAACGTCCTTCAGCCTGACTAAAACCAGCTCTCACTATTCACTGGTGTTTGACAAATGCAAGTGGATAATGGGGCTGGCTTTAGTCAAACACTGAACATCTTTAACCCTTTCCTCCATGGAAATATTTTTTTTACATACTTGATTGGCATAGGATTTTTCAATAAAAAGCTGAAAATATGCTTACTTTAATGAAATATTGACTGTACCTTACATAGACCAGTTAGACATTTGAAATTTTTGTCAGTTATACATCCAAGTCAGATCTTCAAAATTTACAAAAAAAATATGTTTTTAATATTGTTGCCATGGTAATGGATTTATGGTTAAATTTTGGGTTAAATCTTGTAATATCAAATTTATTTCTAAGCAAATAATGAGATAATTGACTGACTATGAATAATCTGAATGGAAACTTCATTTTCTTTATTGTCCAATTTTTTCCTCATAGCAACAGAATTATTTCCATAGCAACCAAAGAAAATTGTGATTAAAATTGGATTAAATAAGGTTTTTACAGGTTAAATGAGATGACTGATATATTGGAACATGTTATGGAAAATTAAATTGAGACTTTTCATATTAACATAGAAAATTATGTGTTTTATCATATTTACGGCTGTATTTTACCAAAAAACAGAATATTTTTGTTTGATTCATTTTTTTCAACTTTGCCACATAAGGGGAAATAACTCAGATAGTGATTTTTATAATAGAATGTATTGTGAATTTGCCTTTTTTATTATGTAGAAAGAAAACTAGTCCGGTTCCCCCTTTTTTTCTTTTTCTTATCTGAAAACATATTATTAGAGCTATCTTCTCATATTTTATCTTAAAAGTCTTTTGTGTAGTTTTCTTTTTATCACACAATTTTGCACAACCTGTAGCGTGAAAAAAAAGCCCAGTGACCCATACTTTTTATTATATCTTTGAAAAAAGCATGATATAAACTACATTTTGACAAAATATTAAAAAATTCTATGGATTTTAATTTAGACCCCCCATCTACCTTAAGCAGCAAAATTAAAGAGACATTCAGTTTCATATTTTTAGATATAACTCAAAACATGTACAAAATATCCAAAACAAAAGCCCTTGCTGTCATAAAACTTATGAGTACAATTATAGACCTCAGACTCAAACAATCAAAATACTTGATTTGGCATTTTGAGCACAAATTTTGTATTTCGACTACTGAGTCAAGTTTTATGACCGAAAGGCCAGGTCTGCAGAAAAAACATTAAATTTGTGAGTATTGTATAGATGTATGATACAAATTACATGCAAATGGCACATGTTTCTGCTTAGGTACTGTGGATTCATTAATATTTGTTGGATACTAATTTGTGTGGATTTAGTGGGAACAAGGAAACCACGAATTTAAATTTCAACGAATTACAAATTTTCTAAAGGAATATATGTAGACTCTGCCAAAACCACGAAATTGAATATCCATGAAAATGCAAGTTTTCCTCAATCCACGAAAATTGGTACCCACGAAAATAAATGAATCCATAGTAGGCTGAATGTAAAAAGTTTGACAAACCAAAACTAAAAATATTCAGAGCATAAAAACCAAGAAGGACCAAGTCAGAACATTCCAAATTATCTGTCAAATTTGGGAAGGGAGTTAAATACAATTATATTTGTACAATTTTTATATATGGCAAATTAAATAGGGCTTCTAAAATTTAGATGTAGGTACAAATGTAATTAACTGCTTCAATAATTCAAGGTACATTATAACAATTTTTTTCTGCAGATTTTCCAACATTTTTACCTTTAAATGTAATATTGAGAAATACAGAAGAATATTTAATACCCATGTAAAAATGTAGAATATCAATAAATAAACAGGTAAAAATTATATATTCTTAATTGTAGGAGTAATGGAAAGGTTAGGACTAGGTGCAGATAGACTGTTAGCTGACAACCCTAGATTGGTGTATGCTAAAATCAATGGATTTGGACAGAAAGGACCACTTGCAAATAAGGCAGGACATGATATCAACTATATATCAATGTCAGGTTAGCTAAGATATAAACAATATAAGGTCAATGTCAGAAAAATATCAAACTGTTTTGTATGAGGCTTAGAAACTGGGGAACAACAGTTTGTGCTGAATACAAATAAGTTGATATATTTCTGACATTGACCAAATATTGTTCAGTTTTACAGATGCTTATTGACCATTAAAATGCATTCGAAATCACTGAGACAAAAAAAAGCATACTCAAAATGAAATAATGTGGCATCACAATCACTTGAAGAAATAAGTAATAGTTACGTAATTTGACTGAATTATTTAAGTGAGACTAACACCTTAGTCTCTTCAAATTATGCACCAAGATCCCACATTGATCAAGTGATCACAGAAGATTGGGTACGTTGTACAATACACAGGGATGTTGAGGTCAAAGACAGCAAGTAACTTACTCTCTATGTCTGAAGTTTTCTGAACAGTATGCATGAAAATTTTCTTTCATTCAATTTTCTTTTTCTTTCAAAAGTCCATATCTATTTTTAATAGATTAAGAAAACAATATTTATAGTAAATGTTATTGTCAACAAAACAACACAATTTTAATAAATTATACATTTTGGTTTATATTATGTACAAAAATTTGGAGATTCATTTGATTTAATTTTTCAAACTTGTAATAAGGTATATTCTAGTAATATGTTTTGTTGGGTCTTCGTGCATATTTTCATTCAAATCTTATTGTCCCCCAACAAGACATGGAAGGGATACAGTAATTTGTTGATTTGTTCGTCTTTCTTTCAATTACTGTTAAAGCAGAAATTTTCGTGGAGGATTTAATTTCGTTTATTTCGTGGAAAGAATATATCCACGAAATTAAAACCCCCACAAAAATTTAATCTACATATAATATCACTTCCATTTACTGGAAACCACGAAATTAAACCCCCATGAAATCTTATAAAGAGACAAAACCACGAAATTTTAACCCCACGAAAATTAATGTTTCTACAGTATATGTCTATAACACAGTAAGGGGATAATAAAGGTTACCACTTTAATCTGATCCAGCAACAAAACTTAGGATCCTAAGTGAAAGGTGAACACCATATATTATCGAAGTCAAAAGTCATGGTCACCTGGTATTTAGAGCTTGGAAGACATGCTCCTCTTTGCAGTGACCTTATTTGTAAACACAATTCAACCTATTAGGTTAAATAAATTCAAGTAAACAGAAATAAAAAAAGTTATTTTTAGCTCACCGGGGCCCGAAGGGCCCCATGTGAGCTTATGCCATCACTTGGCATCCGTCGTCGTCTGTCGTCGTAAACTATTTCAAAAATCTTCTCCTCTGAAACTACTGAGCCAAATACCTTCAAACTTTAACTGAATGTTCCTTAGGGTATCTAGTTTATAAATTGTATCCGAAGTTTTGATCCATCAACAAACATGGCCGCCATGGCTAAAAATAGAACATAGTGGTAAAATGCAGTTTCTGGCTTATATCTCAAAAACTAAAGCTTTTAGAGCAAATCTGATATTGGGTAAAATTGTTCAATACACCTTATCGCTATTTGTCCGCCATAACTGGCCATCACACAGGTTCCCGTAAAATTTTGACGTCACAATACAAAATATCTGACGCCACAATGGAAAAGTGATTGTTGTATGACGTCAAAAGTTCAAGCGGGACAGATTCTCGGGTCAGCCGGGAATAGCGATAAGGTGTATTGGTCAAGATCTATCAGCTCTGGAATTTTCAGACGAATCGAACAACCCATTGTTGGGTTGCTGCCACCGAATTGGTAGTTTTAACAAAATTTTGCAGTTTTTTGTTATTATTTTTAATATTATTATAGATATATATAAACTGTAAGCAGCAATAATGTTCACAAAGTAAGATCTACAAAAAAGTAAAATGGCCATAATTGTCAATTGACCTCTTAAGGAGTTATTGCCCTTTAAAGACAATTTTACACAATTTGTTCATCAAGTTTGCTAACATTTAAAAATCTTCTTCTCTGAAACTACTGGGCCAATTACCTTCAAACTTTAACTAAATGTTTCTTAAGGTAACACGATACCGAATGGCATATCTCCCGATTTCCAAACTTTTTCACACACGTGTTCTTTGAATCGAATTACATCGGAATATGTAATAAAAAATGGGGGTCACCATTTTTGTTTTCTTGGTATTTTGATAGGAATACGTCAATTTTGGCAACAAATTTACATAGGTATATAGGAGAAATGGCTTTTTTTCGGCTTTCCTTTTTAGATTTTCCAATGGATGGATATGTTCTTATATACGGAGAAAAACAAAAATCTAACATAATATCCAGGATTGCATACTGAATCCATACACATAAAAAAACTCATATGTCACCATCCTTGTTTTTGAGATAAATGGCTTCAAAGTTGATCGATATGCCTAGAATTTGACCGAAAACGTATGACGTTATTGAATACAGAATATAACGTTATTCCTACTCAGAGATATGGAAAACAAAATATGTGTCAGGATCTGAATGTTGTTTATTTATTTTCATTTCCCCTGTCGGGCTTCGTAAATTTCCTAGTTATGCAATATGAAATTCTACTGATATAAATTTATTTCGTCCTGCACATGGAAATTTCACTCACATGAATTAACATTAATCTCGTCTGAATTTCACACCAAACGAGCATATACTTGAAACTTGCTTGAACTGGTTGGTTCCACGTGAATCTTATGATAATAGTTCATGCATAAATCAACGGAATTTGATACACGTTGAATTCACGTAAATTTTTATAATAAGATTATTCAAATAATATCTTTATTCTAAATTTAATTAAAATCATGAAAAATACCTCCAAATTTTTGTAAAGTTCACGTGAAAATAACATGAAAAATTTCACGTGTGGTTCATTTGAATTACTGAGTTTTTAACTCCATCATTTAAGACAATGGTGGTGTCATCGCTGCATCCATGCAGAAATAGAGTACTTAAAAAATTTGATTCAGTTAACAGTTTTATAATTGCTTGGTTTTTGATGGTTGTTTAACGTTCAGTGGTAAATAGTTCATGCATGTTCGGGACGATACAATACAATTTGGAAAACAGTTGTTTATAAAAGACAAATTTGATGCACCAGTCAAAAAAGGTTAAACATTCTGTTAGTTGTGAAAATTATGAGGGAAAATAATGATCCTGATAAAATACACATTCTAAAAAATAAAATAACAAAACTCAAAGAAAAATTCAAAACTTAAAAGTCCCTTATCAAATGACGAAATCATAAGCTCAAATACATCGAAAGAATGATAAACAGCCGTCATATTCTTGACTTGGTACATACATTAGTATAGTGTACTCTACGTGGTGTAAATGTGTGAGTTGGTTGGTTGAGCAAGTCGGACAAACCTTGCAAACTGTATGCAAAATTTCACAAAGTTCAACAGTCTGTCATTTGTGGAAAATTATTTACAAAACAAATCTTGAGATCATATATTCATTCTTTATAAGTAAAGCAAACCGCGAAATATAAAAGTTCCAGCTTGAAATCCCACATGTAGGAGATGTAAGCCGGAGTCTGTACACTGCGTTCCTTTTATATGTTATCAAAATGCCTAATCCAGCAACCTGTCATGAACAAAAAATAAAGAAAATCCAGACGACATGCGTACCTTTAATATGAGTAGTAACACCAGGTAAATAATTTAAACCTGAAGCAAAAAGACTGTAGTCCTAAATAATTAGCCGTAGGTATAAACCCTATGTATATATGTCAAGTGCGGGATTGACGGTCGAACGGACACGGGTGAAACAATATGATGATATGTGCTCTATTGGAATTTTGGTGACAAAACATATTTTTGAATATGCAGTTCATATAATGGAATGGTAATTTGGAGATCTAAAATGAAGTAGCAATGTAAGCAAGCTACCATTTCCGTCATTTTGTCTTTGGTGGAAAGTTGATTAATTGGCAATCTTACCGCATCTCCTTATTTCATTATGGTTTGAATTTTCTCAAGAAGAACAAAAGTTTTAAGACTTAACAAATATGTACTAAGAGACTGAAATGTTACTGTGATAATTATACTACACATACTTTCCAATTTAGGGGACCAGCGTTTACTAAAACTACAAATTAGAAATAAAAAGATACTCGTCCAATTAGCATTAGTCACAATTTTCTTGAGGTCTTTAGTTTTGATGTCGTTAAATGTCCAGATGTTGCTATCTTATAAATTGCATATCCCATATCTCCATTTATTATTATAACAGCCAACTTTTGTACAAAAAACATGTACCATATATTTTTTTGTTTTATTTGTACTTGTCCTTTTACAAATAAAGTCTCATGTTACCCCACTTCCATAATGAGCAAGCGGTCGATTGCTTTGAAAAAATTAGGGGCAATGATTTAAATTTTAACAATTAAAGTTATAAGTGACGGGTGTCAATTGTAGGATTGATTGTAGGTTGCTTAACGTCCAGTGGCAAATAGTTCATGCATGTTTAGGACGAGAACAAGTTAACAATAAATACAGTAGCTAGGTTTTGTAATAGAGGCCATCTGGGATGATGGTCGAGAAAATTTGGACTGACACTGGAAAATGAGGGTATATTGGATAGGGACAGACATTTTGTTTCGCAACAGGCCACCTACGGACCTCTCAAATAGTTGTTTCAAGGGTTCTTAATGTTCAAAGAGCGTAGAACTCTCTTTACACGAGGCATCGGATTTAACGTCCCCATTCTGACCGGATGTGGGTGCAAACTTGATACATCCCGCACAGCCAAATGGACGCTCCACTTTGGAAGCATTTTCTGACTGCAGGTCGGAAGAAGACCAAGTGACCATATTTCTATTTCCTAGTCATCCTTGGGGTGTAAATTGTAGAATAAAAACAAAATATAAAAATTATGTACATTGTCAGAAATATAAAATTCAATGTATTTGTACTCACTACGAAACAAGTGGAAAGGTCGGCGAGTCTCGCTTTTCATCGTGTTTCTAAAGCTCGTACACATACATTTTATATTACAATGTACATATATTTATATAGTATATTTATCCACACAAAGAAATAAAAACACTTCTTTTTTACATGTATATAGATATACTTTTATACTTGTTCTAAAAAACTCCTTTTAAGACTGTGGAACTCCTCGGGCTTTTCCTGACGCCTAGTATGTGAGCAATATGTCCCTCAGGGCCTCAAAAGGCAACTACGGTATGTTTATTCTCTTTCAGTCGTTTTGTCTCCGAACTTGTAAATGTAAATTATTTCCAACTCAAATCACACCAAAAAAACCACACTACCACCGAATACCCATGCAAGCGTAAATTAACATGAATATAAAATCTAAATGATTTCAAGATCAAGCTATTTCAGTCTCTTTCTGCCGTTTGAAAAATAATTAGTCAGTCGTTTGCTTGTAAATTTCGAGAGAAAAAAATTGTAACTGAACCAGTCTGACTAGAGCCAGTCCGAACTATCAACTTGCGTTTATAGACGCAAGTGGATACTTGGAGCTGGCTTTAATCAGATTGTAACGGGACCTGAATTTTTTTTATTTTATTTTTGCCGATACAAGTTCCCATGTATTTCTCAGCCTACGTTAACTTTCTCAGGCCTCATTCCGATGTTGCTGTCTGCCCTGTGTAGACTTGGTCTATAGGGTTACAAAGCTAGCACTTTATTTTTAAAATGTTTCCGAAACTATATCGGATTTACTCTGTACAAACCAATGATTTTCAGAGACTGTTTACACTTGGAACATAGGGAAAGTTATTCGGCAAAATAACCAAGTTAAACCACGTTTTTTACATTCCATACTAACAAACTATTTTCTGTATGAGTATCAAAGTCTGCTTATATTGTGCTTTTTCGCCTAATTCTATCCGTATTCTCATTCCGATAAATTTCCTTGTTCCATTTTGCCCGAGCGGTGTTTTTGACGACCATTTTAACACGAATTAATAGTTGTTTTTTCACACATCATCCCAAGTGTCTATAGATTAGATTCCGACTTTCAAAACAAAATTTCATGGCGATACGGCGCGCATCATGAATAAGTATTTATTGCAAAAATAAACCAAGAATAAAATAAAGTGTTAAAACTCAGTCTGTTATGCATAAAAACATATATAAGATAAATCGTGCAGATGCTTAAATATTAAAGAAACACAATATTTAAAAGTAAAGTAATACATTTTTAAAGGTTAACAATGAGCAGAAGAATTGCCGGAAAACGATAAAGCAATCTATGTCAAATAAGTTAACCGTTACGTATTGCATCAAAACTCTCAGCACTCTACATCTAGGGAAAGTTACCGTTAAAAATGTCACATAATGAATTACCAAAAATGTTTTTTTTATTATTTTAAATAATCACTTTGTGATTGCAGAACCTGCTGCATTGGCTTGTATGTGTGAACATTAATCGATAACGTCAGGAACGATAACTCGTGGCGTAACTTCATTCGGTATCGTGTTACCTTAAGGTATCTTGTTTATAAATTGTATCCGAAGTTTTGACCCATTGACAAACATGGCCGTCATGGCTAAAAATAGAACATAGTGGTAAAATGCAGTTTTTGGCTTATATTTCAAAAACTAAAGCTTTTAGAGCAAATCTGACATGGGGTAAAATTGTTCAATTGGTCAAGATCTATCAGCTCTGAAATTTTCAGACGAATCGAACAACCCATTGTTGGGTTGCTGCCACCGAATTGGTAGTTTTAACAAAATTTTGCAGTTTTTTGTTATTATTTTTAATATTATTATAGATATATATAAACTGTAAGCAGCAATAATGTTCACAAAGTAAGATCTACAAAAAAGTTAAATGGCCATAATTGTCAATTGACCCCTTAAGGAGTTATTGCCCTTTAAAGACAATATTACACAATTTGTTCATCAAGTTTGCCAACATTTAAAAATCTTCTTCTCTGAAACTACTGGGCCAATTACCTTCAAACTTTAACTAAATGTCCTTAGGGTATCTTGTTTATAAATTGTATCCGAAGTTTGTATCCATTGACAAACATGGCCATCATGGCTAAAAATAGAACATAAGGGTCAAATGCAGTTTTTGGCTTATATCTCAAAAACTAAATGATTTAGAGCAAATGTGACACGGGTAAAATTGTTTAATTGGTCAAGATCTATCGGCCTTGAAATTATCAGACGAATCGAACAACCCATTGTTGGGTTGCTGCCACCGAATTGGTAGTTTTAACAAAATTTTGCAGTTTTTTGTTATTATTTTGAATATTATTATAGATATATATAAACTAAGCAGCAATAATGTTCAGCAAAGTAAGATCTACAAAAAAGTTAAAATGACCAAAATTGTCAATTGACCCCTTAAGGAGTTATTGCCCTTTAAAGACAATTTTACACAATTTGTTCATCAAATTTGCTAACATTTAAAAATCTTCTCCTCTGAAATACAGGTGAGCGATTCAGGCTCTTGAGAGCCTCTTGTTTACTGTTACCATACTTAAATTTTAAAACATATATATTAAATAAGATATTGAAAGAAAAATGTATTAGATATAAGATGAAATATATGATCTTCCTTCATATTTTGAATAATGGGTAAAACATTACGTAAAGCACCATTAGCAAAAAACTCTCAAGCATATATGACTGACATTTTTTTAATTGCAGGTTTGCTGTCATTTCTTGGGAAGAACGAGAGCATATATGACTGATTTTTTTTTTTTTAATTGCAGGTTTACTGTCATATCTAGGGAAGAAAGGAGAGCCCCCATTGCAACCTGTGAATTTACTTGCCGACTTTGCTGGTGGTGGTTTAACATGTGCTTTAGGAATTGTAATGGCTTTGTATGAGAGAAGTATTTCTGGTAAAGGACAAGTTGTTGATAATAGTATGGTAGAAGGCTCAGCATATGTAGGTAAGCTAAACAAAAAATTGAAAACTACCACCGATAACAGGAGATTAAGATTTTACATAATTAACAAGAAATATTAATTATTACACATATGAACTGCATGAAAAAATGTTATGTTTGGTATATATCAGTGATAAAGCAACACAAAATATATTAAACCTAAAAAGAAATACTGATACATAAATTTTTAGAATTTTGTGTTAATTATAAACGAATGTATCTTTCAAATACATTACTTCACAGGATGCAGTATTCATGCTAAAGGGAAATCTTCCTCTGTTAGCAACATTTCTATTGATTGCATTATGAAGATACATTTTATTTGTAAAAAGTGAAAACTGTAAATTCAGAAATTTTTGCAAAGCTTTTATACCCCTGTATTGGAAATTGGGGATAAAAATGATGCCATATGTCCGTCTATCTGTCGTATGTCTTTCTGTCGCAAGTTTGGTTTCAGGATGATAACTTAAGTCCTGCTTCACCACATCTTTTGAAATTTTAAAAGAATGTCATGAACCAGAAAACTACAGGTAAACATCTATTATGATGATGTTGACATTTACTGTTCAAGAGTTATGCTGCTTAGTTACATTAGAAGTTTGGTATCAAGAATTTCTAGCTGACATTGATAATAATGAGTTTCAAATCTTTTGAAATTTGAACACAATGTTATGGACCATAAATCTCTTTATGATTTTGCAAATTTCAACAGGATACTAGGTTTGGCAAAAATAAAAAACTCACATTTTAAATGTGTATAGCATGATTTGTTTGTAGCATATCCTAAACTGGGAATAATTTAGTCTCTTGTGTTCAACAGTTGCAATAATAAATGTGCAAACAAATTTCTAAATTAACAGTAGTTAATAATGTCATGGTCTTAAAACTGATTAAATCTTAAATTTAACCGTGAGGCAAATTTTGACAGGGAAGTTGTCCTGTAACAGGAAAGCAACTCTTATTATTTTTAAGATGAAAAAGACATTACTCTTTACGTTTTTTACCGTTACTATAAAAGCGAGGCTTCTTGACATGGGATAACATAACATAATACATTTTATTTTCTTCTGGTAAAAGGGAAGACAACTGCAATGGAAAAAAAGTATATCACCTGTTATAGATGCATTAAATATATGGCAGAAAGTCTTAATAACTAAATAAGGTATGAATAATTTCAAGAAATCTGTAATAAGTTATTTAAATATAATGCTTTTATTTGCAGGAAGTTGGTTATCTAATTCTCAGAAAATTCCATATATTTGGGGCAGAGAAAGGGGAGATAATACTTTAGATGGTGGGAGAGCATTTTATGGTGTCTATGAAACCAAAGACAAAAAATACATATCGGTTGGAGCATTGGAGCCACAATTTTTTAAGGAATTGATAAAAGGTATGGTTTACTAATTAAATATAGAATTATTATCTCACCAATATTCATACATTATTGATAATTTTATGAATTTTGAAGTTGAGACTTACAGTTTTTGCAATTTATTAATACAATGAAACCAACAGTCTACCCCAACCCTTGCATTAATCAGAAACCTGTGTGAATTGAACTTTTTTTATCAGGCATACAGGAAAAAAAACCTGTTTAATCAGAACAAAATCTCTCCATTTTTCAAAGGATTCAAAGAAGACCAGTTTCACCGATTAAAAAATTATTTGAGGATAAAAAAAATGAACATAATAAGACTGTTGTAGAATATGTTTTTTAATTTAATGCCAAATATGGTCAGCCATTGATTACCTCTTTCTGGTACAAAAAGTGTTCTTATAAATGATATTATCAATCACATTTTTTAACCAAAACAGCAAAAAATAAAATCAGATGATGGCACAAAATTTTAATTTCCCTGCAGAAGGGTGTGGTTCTCTCTTGGAAATCCTGTTTCCTCCACCTATAAAAAGTGGCCGACTTGATATAACCAAGGTCGCTGGAAATTGTGTTAAACATCAACCAACAAACAAATTTCATATAATTTTAAATGAAAGCAAATGAGCTACTGCCGTATTAGTTATGCATTCTTAAAAAACAGCTAAAAAGGAATAAAAATGGACAAGAATTGACGAATTTATTAAGCTAAGAATGAATGGTATAACACCCACATCTATGTTTTATTCTTAAATCATACTCTACATACATTAAAGAAAACAACATGCTACCTTTCTCAGGTATGTTTAAATAGAACAATCCATCCTTGCTGTATAAATTTGGTTTTAATTTTTTTTTTTTTTTTTCAGGTCTTGGGTTAGAACATATTGAACAAACAGATGATCCTGAAGAAATGAAGAAACTGTTTAAAGACGTTTTTCTTACCAAGTCTCGTGATGAATGGGTATACCAATTTCAAAATTTAGATGCCTGTGTAAGTCCAGTACTAGAACCTAAAGAGGCAGCAGAACATTTACACAATGTGGATAATAAGACATTTTTACAGGATGAGTCTGGTAGCTATGAGCCCGGTCCAGCACCTAGGTTGTCAAGGACACCAGGAGTTGATAAGGTCCTACCTCAGCCTGTGATTGGACAACAAACACTAATGATTATGAGAGAAATGGGTTATAGTGATAGTGTCATAGAAAAATTGTTACAATCTGGTGTGATAGAACAAAACAGTAAAGATTCGAAATTATAATAAAAATAATTTAACCCAAATATTTCAGTTATAGATATATCTTAAATATTAATTAAAATTTTTAATTAAATGTGAATACTATCCTGCAGAATACAGTTTCTGAATGTATTTAATTTTGTATTGTGTTCTAGGGATATACAATAGAAAATTGAAAGAAATAATAAGTTGTATCAATCACCATAGACGGATTTAGGGGTATATTGTTAATGCAGACTTTTGACAAATCCTACTAATGTTGCCTTCTTTGTGAGTCCCCCCTTTCAAAATCCTTGATCTGTATCTCAACACTGCATGCACATGAAAAAACCAAGCAAAGAAACAGTGCTTTTATTGCTGTTGAAAAGCCTTGGTTTGTTCAATTATTCTTGAGCATGGGGTGTGGAATGTATCTTTTTTACAAAGTATAATTCCATGATATATCTTGATTTAGCCATTGTTGAGACATCCTTTCAGCATTTTTTTTATCATAATTTTACCTTATTGTTTAGCCTCCTCATGGGGTTTTTGATCATGTGATTACTTGGCTTTTTTTATAGTGATTATTTGATTATCAGACCAAATATTTCATGATTATTTGATTATTTGATAATCTAGGACTGCATGTATTTTTGATAATTTGATTACCTTGTTTAAAAAAATAATTAATGATTATGTGATTATATTGGCAAAAAGTTTGTGATTATGTGATTACTTGGACACCCCCATGAGGGGCCTCATTGTTATATTGTTAGGGCATTCAAGTAACCATTTGATGATCTTGAATGTAGCACTAACAACAATAAGAACATTGTAGGTAGTAGATTTAAATCATGAAAATATATATATATATAAATCAAAATTATAAGTACTTATCAGCACTTTTGTAATCAGAAATTTTAGTTAAATGGCATGATTCAGAAATTTATCTATAACTTTCGCACAAAAAATGTACATTCAAACAGAATTTCAAGTATGAATATAAAAGTTACAAAATAAATGCTAAATCTACAATTTACTTTTTAACTACTGTAAAAGCAGAAATTTTCGTGGGGGATTTAATTTCGTTTATTCCGTGGCATGATTCAGAAATTTATCTATAACTTTCGCACAAAAAATGTACATTCAAACGGAATTTCAAGTATGAATATAAAAGTTACAAAATAAATGCTAAATCTACAATTTACTTTTTAACTACTGTAAAAGCAGAAATTTTCGTGGGGGATTTAATTTCGTTTATTTCGTGGCATGATTCAGAAATTTATCTATAACTTTCGCACAAAAAATGTACATTCAAACGGAATTTCAAGTATGAATATAAAAGTTACAAAATAAATGCTAAATCTACAATTTACTTTTTAACTACTGTAAAAGCAGAAATTTTCGTGGGGGATTTAATTTCGTTTATTTCGTGGATAAGAATTATCCACGAAATTAAAACCCCAACGAAAATTTAACTCTAGATTTACATTATTTTATGATCTGACAAAATCTTATAGACTTTATATAATTGATGAAGTCGTAATACATTTATTACACAATCATTGTCCTTGGATAAAACATAAAAGGTGTGTAAAAGCCAATTAGCGTATGCAGGTTACAACACTTGATTAGTGCTCACTGTTACTATGAAATGCAATTATTGATTTTTCCCAACGGCGAAAGTTCAGATCAGTTTTATTGAGTATTGTCAATTATAGAGTGACATTTATATAATTATTTTCTAAACTTAAAAACCACGAAAATTAATCCCCACGAACTTACTTTTGGATACAAAACTACGAAATTTTAACCCCATGAAAATTAATGTTTATACAGTAATTGCTTTTCACTACAGAAGTATACAAACACTAAAGTGTTAGTTGCATCCCCTGTGACAGCTGATGAAAATTGCATAAGTTAAAAAAGCTTTAAACTGGGTCAATATCCCTAATGCGCCTCAACTTGAGGAACACAAAAGTTGTGCGTAAACAAAAAATCTCTGTGTAGTGATATTGGACATGTTTCTATTTTTAACAAGTGAATGAGCTTAATCATTTGTGTTAATTTGAAAAGTAGAGGACCATAGAATAAATTTGTAAAAACTATGCAGTTATTAAATGTATGCAAAGTATTAAATTTTCAAAGAACTCATTGTGTGAAAAAAGGGAGTTTTTACCACCAGGAGCCGCATCACGAAAGGATTTTCGGGGTGTGCTAATTTACAGAAAAATGAATCACACCTCGTACCTGAAAATTTAACCACATATGTGAAAATGTCTCAGCTTCGAAATGAGCCATCATGCATATCCAAATTTAAGATATGGACTGTGCTACAGAGGAAAACGTTACCATTACCGCATATGTAAAATCAATTACGCATATTGCCCCAACTATCCCTTTGTGAACAGAAATAAGTTAATCAGCCATTCATACACTTAATTAATGTAAGCAGAAAAAAGAGAATATAATTTGGTGACTTTATTTAAATTGCTAAAGCAAGAAGTGTTGATTTTAGAAGAAGAAACTGCTATGAATAAATTCGTAGATTGATTGATTGATTTGTTGGTGTTTAACACAACTTTCTGCACTATTGGCTATTCTGTGGAGGCCAGTATTTAGTGGTGGAGGAAGCATAAATTAGTAGATGTTACAGCAATGTTTAACTTAAATTAATCCATGCTTGTTTGTTTTCTTGTTGAGCTAAATCTTTTCATTTAAAATATCTTACTTATAACTCTACCCAGTATGTTTCATTATTTTATTAATGACTTTACAGTAATATATGTATGTATGTAGTTTGTAACTGTTAATGTTATGTAAAAAGGAAAAATAAATCAGAAGCTTTAACTTGAAAATCCAAATGATTTGTATGACTGGTAGGGCATGTAAGGATATCCATATTACTGTGAGATAAACAACAGGCAAATTATTTTTTAACTTGCAGTTTTCCTTTTTAGTTTTTGGAGTTATTGCCCCTCAAATATATACATTTTTTTCCCCCAGTTTTCCCATTTTTTTGCTGTTATGAAATCTATTGGAGCTAGATTAAAAATGTAAGATGCAAAAATTGTCAGCATGACAAGATCTATCTACTCTGAAAATTTGACTGCCTGTTTTTGAGTTATTGTGCCTGAAATGTTAAGTTTTATTGTTTTTGCCATTTTGGCTGTTATCTCAAAAATAATTGGATTTAAGTTAGCAAACTGGTTTTTTTTTCTAGGTGAGCCATAAAGGCACAGGTGGTCCTCTTGTTTTATAGTATGTCTGATAAATAGGTGCTATATTTTCCATACATTTTTCATTGAACAGAAATTTAATCATTGAAATTGGATGGTAAGTTCTTTTTTTATTACTCTGCACTTACTTTATGCTAACAACCCTTTAACTATTTCTGAGCAAGTGAACAAATTGAAGTGTTAAATTTAAACTGTAACATGAAAACCTTTACCCATTGGTATTGAGAAACGTCAAAGCCTCTTCAAAAAGCACAGGATTGACTTATTTTTAGCATTATTTTAAGGATGTTTGAAGGAATGGTATTATTGTAAATTTCTACACTAAACCAAGAAATGAGTATAGTTAATTTTTTGTTATTTTATATGTATTACAGATATTTTGATAAAATAAATGCTGTTATATATACATAAAAATCTTTTTATTCACGAAACAGTGAAGGGTTGATGGAAATTAGTCTCGTCACCAGTCCAAGGTCTATAAAAAAAGTTGTACTATAACAAACATTGTTGATTCAACCTCATTGCAGATCAGACTTTTTTTTTAAAGAAATGTATGTATTTTGGGGATCTTTGTTTCTTCTAGTCAATACTTGAACTGACATAACTAAATGTATTGAACATTTGAATAGGCACTTAGTTATTTCAGATATTTATGAGTGCCACTTAGAATGGAAGAAGAAAATGCTAAATATAAAAGCTTACATGGCGTACATAGTATTATCATTCATTAGCTTCCCAGGACCAGTTCTTTTCAAGTTTTATAATCATTTTCTAATTGTCATCCATACAGTCATCCAACAATGTGCACTTATAGAAAAAATAATTTCTGAAATTACTGGATTTGGTTAATGGCATATGTCCATTACCCATGACCTCATTTTAATGGTTCACTGAACAATTTTTATAGCAATTGGCTCAGATTCTACATATTTTCTATAGAATCATTGCAAGGTGTACATGTCAGCTTTGCAGGGTCTTCCTGCTTTCATTGTTTATTGATCAACATTAAGTTTTCATGATTAGTATAAGATAAGGAGATGTGGTATGATTGCCAATGAGATAATCAAATGATATGGATTTATGCATCTATAGGTCACCATACGGAATTTCAAAAATTAGCAAAACTTGATATTGTACAATCAGTTTTTAAAGCTCCAGCATGACAAAGGTCAGTTTCATATTTACTATTATTAAGTTATAGGTCAACTATATTGAGTCTTTTTATTATTGCTAAGTTTACATGTCAATTTAACAGAGTTAATTTTACCATGACCTTTTTAGCTTAAACCTGGCCCAAAGGGCAAGGAGAGCTTTTCTTATCACTTGTCGTCAATCATCCGTCGTAAACTTTTACAAAAATCTTCTCCTTAAAACAACAGGGCCAAATTTATTCAAACTTGGCCACAATCATTATTAGAGTACCTAGTTTTAAAAAATTGTCTGATGACCCCACCTGCCAATCAACATGAACCAAGTGGCTAAAAATAGAACATAGGAGTAAAAAGCAAGTTTTGTCTATTATCTTCAAAACCGTCATTAATGCTGCGTTCACACGTAATTCGAATTCGATTCGCATTAACTAATTCGAATTAGTTTAATTCGCATTCGAAACGTTTAACGTCCAAACGTAAATTCTAATTCGAATTACAATTCGCGTCAAATTCGCTTTACTGTCCTAACGACGTTAACTTTTTATTTCGTATTAACAAAAACGCATTTCTAATGCGAATTGGATAATGCGATTTAGCCAATTCGAATCAATTCGAATTAAAAAAGAAGAGTGTGTGAACGCGATTAGCGAATTCGATTCGCATTTGATTCGAATTCAATTCGAATTAAATGTACGTGTGAACGAGGCATAATAGAGAAAATCTGACATGGGCAGAAACGTTAAGAATGATAAGATCTACCTATTACCCATTTACATCAAAACTGTCAGACAACTTCTTACAGGTGTTATTGCCCTTAAATATGGAATTTTGCCAAATTTTTTATATTTTTGCCTTATTATCTTGGAAAGTATAATAGATACAAACTTTAAATAGAAAAAATAGTTATTGCCCTTCAATGACCATTTTTACTAATGTTTTGTGTTTTCTGTCTTTTATCTGAAAAACTATAATAAATAGATAGAAAACTTAAATAATCAAAAATGATCAGCAAAACAAGATCTATAAAAATGTTGACTTGTTGAAATCGTCTGACAACCCCTTATTGGAGTTATTACCCTTTAATGAAGATTTTTCCAAGTTTTTTGCATTTTTGCCATTTATCTGAAAAGTATAACAGATAAAAACCTAAATGAGCAAAAATGAACAGCAAGAATAGATCTACACATAAGTCAACTATAGCCGAAATCGTCAGTCAACTTTGGTCCAAGGACACAGTTATCTTACTTTGATTTTCGTTGTCTACGAATATAGTCCCTAGTGTGGACATTGTATTAAACTTGCAAATTTTTTTCATACACTTTCCAAATTTATTTCTTTATATTTTATGCTTGAAATTTTAAGTAGGGGGATGAAATTACATGTTAAAAAATTTGGGTGATGAATTTTTATGTAAAGTAGTGATTTGGTCCAGATAAAAAAGGTCAAAAGTTAGTATTCCTGAAGGTGTCAAACTGAATTATAGACCCCCTTACATAGAATTGTCCATATTTTGAGTTAGAGCTGGTAGACTTTTCTATAATTTTGGTATTATTTGTCCTAAAAGTAGTACACTACACTAAAAATATTTTTGAGAGAGAGCAGGTGCGATTTTTTTAATTCAAATTTATTGTCTAAAAGAAATGCACTACAAAATAACTGTGTTCTCTGGCCCTCTTTATTGAAGATCTTGCTATTTAATGACGATTTTTACCAATATTTTACGTTTTTTCATATTGTCTTGAAAGCTATAAAAGATAGATAGACACACTTTAAATAGCAAAAATTAGCAGCCAGGCAAGATCTACAAAGAAGTCAAATTTTGCCTAAATAGTTTGTAGACTCTTTAAATGAGTGATTGCCCTTAAATGACAATTTTAGCGTTTTTTGTGTTTTTGTCAAAGTATGAAGAAGATAAAGAGAAACTATAAACAAAATTAATGATCAACAATACAAGATCAACAAAGAAGAGATTTTAGTCATGAATTCTATGCTCGTCCACAATGCTGGAGAGTGTCCGTTGTTGCAGATGCACATGTGCCTGGGTGAGCAACACAGGCTCTTTAGATCCTCTAGTTATTATTTTTTTATGGTTTAAGGATCAACATTCAAGTGTTCAGGATTTGGTTAAATTCCTAAGAACTAAACGTAATCAGGTAATAGATCAACTGAAGTATGCATAAGGACTCAGTAAGGTGTTCATGTCTGTATGACAGGGTTCACCTGACCTGAGACTACTATAACACATGTGTTATAGTAGTCTCAGACCTGACTGTTACCCCATTTTTATGGTTCATTGAACATCCTGAAGTTTCTGTGATTAGTAAATTTCAAGCAAACTATCTGTCACTGTACACTTTATACAAATTCAGAAGTCCAGCTACCAACACAATGTTCATAAGCAGGGTTTTTTTTTTGGGGGGGGGGGGGGGGGGGGGGGGGCGACAGCCTCCCTTATTGAGCTTCATATGTGATAAATGCATAGATATTTTACAAGTATTACTCCAAACTGTGGCTTGCCAAGGGTTGGTCCCCCCTTTTTCAAAATCCTGGACTCATACCTGATGTTAAATTGATAACCTGTAAGAACATGTTTATTCAAAGGACCAATTAGATAACATGGATTACTAATTTGCAACATTGAAAATCGAAACCACAGCTCTGGACTTCTGAAATTAGTGGAAAAAGTAAACAGTAACAAACTTGGTCTCTAACAGTGGAATGAAAGAAAATGTCTTCGGTATGTACCTTAAAAATTCAGTGCATATATATTTTTTTCTTCATTTGAACTGAGACTACTATATAACAGTTGTAGTAGTCTCAGATTTGAAGCATGCCATTTGGTTAGCTAATTCATGAAAATACATTAGGCTGGATCATAGAGGAGGCATCTGCAAATGCAAATACTGAAAATCAAGAAACTGTTGTAAGGTTTTTATTAATGCCAACTGAGACTACTATATACCAATAATGTGACTTGGTAAGTATCGCAATAATAAGAAGTCACATTCATATATCTGATACATGTATCTCTCTGCAGTTTTTCCTGAAATCGCAATAATTAATCTCGCAATTTTGTTCATTTGAAAATCGCAATTATATATGCAGCAATAATTTCTTAATTTACAATATGGTAAAATTACTCAAGCCTTTCAAAATTACAATTTATTGATAAATGAACAGGTTAAACAATAGGCTTCTGGATAAAGCTGTTTTTGATATCTGAATATCGATGTCAAGATCTCAAAATAAGGCTATTTTTGGCAGTTTATGCCCTAGCTGTTGCATTAAATCAAAGAAGTTTGAAGACCTAATGTCAATATGCAAATCAAATAAAAAATCTATAACGATTTGATTTGCTTCCCGATAAGATAACGAAAACTCCAACAATGCCATTCGTCCAAGCGTTTGTTTCCTCGTATGGGGAATTCCATAAAAACTGTTGTCTACAAATTCAATGTTTGTGGATCAAACTGTTTCCTTATTCAATCTTTACTGCAGCTTTGTGTTTGTTGTCGTGAAATTTGTCAATGGGTAACTGTTGTTGTGTTTTTTCGAGGAATTTCGTTATTTATTTTACTGATAAAACAGCCTTAATGCATGATGGAAATCGTATTCAAACAGAATGGAGATATTTAAATGTCGTCCAGTCACTATTTAAATAGTGACAGATGCAAAAACTCATATGTAGATGTGCATATTTTTAATATGCTTAGATGTGCGCTGTAATATGGACATATAAATGAAGCGATTTTTCTCGAATTCAGAAAGTGAAAAGGTATTTCTGTAATAAAACTTCTTCAACTTAAAATACAATACAACAAAATTATACCCGGAACATATTTTTATAAAGTACTAAATATTATTTCATTTAAATACTTATTCCGAACATTATCAGTATTACAAAGATTGTTCATTTAAATAAAAATGATTTTGTACAGCCGTATAAAGGGAAGTAATTGTATAAATTCGTTAAAATGGATTAATCTAGTTAGGAAAAACTGTGTCATAGACATAGATACTATTATGAAACCGGTTGATTTTAGCACGATTTGCTTAGGAAACCACCAAACACGTGTAATTGAGTTTAGATTAGCTACATTCATATTCATAATAATATGCATATGCCCAGCACTGAAAAAATAATTATTCTTTTTGAAGAAGTGACTGATATAGAATTGGCTATCTATGTCTCACTTTCCTCGAATTGATTGTTATATTTTAAAAATCTGTATAAAATGTCGATTAATGTTCAAATGTATGTCATTTTATATCCCCACCCGAAAGGGGTTTATCATGCTGGAGTAGGCTCTGTCCGTCCTGGGAACAGTATATCTAACGGGAAATGAATCTGACAGGCTTTTTAGTATAAAATTGATAAAATCTCGGACTCCCCGATATATATATATATATATATATGTTCCTGGTCCGTCCAACTGCGTGCCCGTCCAGTCCGTCATTTTCGTTGCATTTTTATCAAAAACTACAAATGATTAATCAGACTGCTTTCTGAAATTTGTTATCAACCTTAACATGCTTAACCAATGTGATTATCAAAAAAAGAAGATCATCAGTGGTATGTCTCGGATTGCCAATGAGACAACTCTCCACAAGAGACCAAATGATACAGAAATTATCAACTATGCTTTACCTGTGATGCGATTTCACGTCCATCACTCATCAACTTCGTGTTTACCGAATTCTAATGTTTTCTCTCACACAGTGGCCCGATGATGTAGGAAATTTATGAAGAAAGTAAGGTTCCAATTCCTTCGGGCAACCTTGACCTTTGATGAATTTAATTGGCTATTCTTTTTATGTCTCTTTCGCTCCTTACTTTTCTATGTTAGTATGATACATCCCAGACTTTCAAATATTTGGGTTTGAGCATTTCTGATGATGGTAAACGAACGAAATTTATAAAGTTTATTTCATGCATTTCAATTTATTGTGTTGTCATTAGAGGAATAGATATTTTATAAAATGTAGGCATTCCAGGAAGAATGCATCATCAGCAAGCCTTTTTATTATCGGCACTCCACAGATGCGGGATTTAAAAAAAAAATCCTGGGAACCAACAAGACAAAGCTAGGAGTGGGCTGGGAACAGTCAATATATATGTTCCTGGAGTGGGATAGTGAAAAGTCTATGCATTAACTTAAAATACATATATTTAGCTCCATAAGGGGGTGCATGGGCCTCCTGCATCCCCTAAATCTGCCTTAGCTCCACCATTAATGTATTCTTTTTTATGATTATATTATTGATTTCGACTCAGATTATCATGCCTTTTAGTCTGCCAGCGTGTTTAAATTTTGAGTCTTGAAAAATTATTACATCTATATATAAAATAAGGAGATGTGGTATAATTGCCAATGAGACAAATTGACTTTCAAAAAGAGGTCAAATGACCTGGATTTAAATTAAGCACATCCATTACTGGTGGATTGACTAATCAGTGCTCCCATATGACGGTGTTAATTATTTCAGGTACATATCAGATGTCTTGTTCCACCTTGTTATGAGAGATGATTTATATAGACTTTGTCTGTTGTCCAGTTCCCTTTTATAATATATTATCCATAAATGGTATATTTGAACAGACATGAATATAGTGTCACTTGGTCTCGGGAAAGTTCGGAGGATCGACGATCGTGCTTCCCCGGAAAATCTAGTCGTCCGAGAAAAATCTTTCCTTTACTCATACCATTTGGTAACACGTACACTTCCGGTAAAGAATGGCACCGATCCCTCAAAGTATAAGATCTCTTTCAACTGAAAATTCGAAAGACGATTTTGTTCAGGCAGCTAAAATAATTTTGAAATTTGCAGACAATATACTAAGTAATCCAAATGAAGAAAAATATCGCAAAATAAGACTAGGAAATCCAACTGTGGAAACCAAACTTTTACCGGTTGTCGGAGCTCTTGAATGTATCTTTGAAATGGGATTTCAAGAGGTATTTACCAAGAAATTATGTCAAAAACACCACATTGTTGACCATTCAATCATGTCAATTGGCTTCATCAAATTCCATTAATCCTTCTGTTTATACCAGACTAATTTTAATTGAATATATGTGTTTTGAAAAAGTATGTATCAACTGTTAATTGTCGGTCTCACTAATTGGCGACAAGAAAAAAACTACTGACAAGAAGGAAAAAATTATCAACAAGAAGAAAAAATTAGCGACAAGAAAGTAAAAAACAGTAAATTCACATTAAAAAAAGTCAATTCATTACAGTTATTTGCCCCTGCACCACCCGTTGCAGGGACATAGAAGTACTGGGTGTATGTCCATGCCTCTGTCTGTCAGGTCTTGTTAGCGCTCTCGCCTGTACAGATTTTTATAAAACTTATATCATAGGTTTATATCAGAAATGTCTGGGACAAGTTCTAAAATCAGTGCCAATCAAATATTTTAAAAGTATTTATGAATCTGAACATTTTGTTACAATCACAGAATCATAACGGTGTCACAACAGTGAAGTAAATTAATGATGTAAATATAAGAGCAATTTAGAGCATACGGGATGAGCTAATCCCTCCATCATCTGATTATATTAAGTGTCTTGAACAAATTGAAATGATCATTTTCTTCTATCAGAATAATTAGAATACACGTATATTGAAAAACACACTTTTATGCATGTTTTATATTTAATGATTTGAAATAATTAATATCTAGATTTCTTGACGCTGAATACAGAAAATGTGGAAACAACTGAATGGGAATCTGGCTATTGTTTGAATAAAATATTGAGTTATTTCCCCTTTGTATGTAAAAATTGTCTTAAAACATTCAGTTCACAAGTAACTGCCTAGGTAGTATTGTAGTAGTGTACTCACATTGAGTGCAGGTCTTGGGCTGGAACCCCTGCCTGACCAAACCAAAGACACTAAAACTGATATTTGCTGCTTCTCTGCTAAGCACGCACCATTCAGGAGTAAGAGCAGAGACCAGGGGTCACCACACTTCTAAATTTAAAGGAAAAGTGTCTTCTCCCAGGCTGCCAAACAGGAAGATTCAGAAGAGGAGACCCAACAGGGAGCTTTGCCAGAAATTATTATTTATGAGTTCAATGAAGAGTTTGGAACTTTGGAAAACAAAGCTTTTCAAGAAATTATAATTTGAGAATTGAATGAGTTTGGAAAACAAATTTTGGCTTTATGTTGTGAATTCTGGTATGAATTTGACACTTTGAAAAAATTACCATGACTTATAATTCCTAAAATGATAGGAATTATGTGAAACAATTTCTGCATCCTTTGTTGTTCAGTACATGTAGGTATGGGCTTTCATTAATGTTTTATTTTATTTTTAGGATGGAGAATATCTCACATTGCCAAGAACCTCTCCAACCTCTCAGGTTAAGACCATTCGAGACAGTCTACTTCAGGAAATACAGAAGGTTTCACCTATGTCTATAAATGGACCTCAAGCTGCAGGTGGTAGTGTACAACCAGCCAGACCAATTTCTCAACCAAGACCTTCAACTTCTTCTGCTATACTTCAAAATTATCAGGTAACGTGCATATACATCTACAAACCATGAATCAAGAACAACAACCACTTGCTTAAAACAGGTTCATTGTATGGGTTTATGTAATAAGAATTAGGGTTAATGATAGTTTTGTATAGCTCAAATGGGTTGGGACCCCTAAAATAAAAGAAGGCCACATTTATTACCTCCAAATTATAGGTTACTCCTATGTGTACATAGACTTGTAAAAAACCCTATTGTACCTGAAACTTATCAACTTATAATTAGAAGTAACAAATTACCACTACTTCCATATCATCAAAAACTTGAACCAGTTAAATATTAAACTAAAAAAAATGATGAAATGTTTGTAAAAAAAAAATATACATGCATTGCCATTAGACTGGAAAAACATCCCTTTTTACCTACAAAAATACTATGTAAAGTACAGGGACAAACCAAATTAATGTATTTTAGATTTTTTATCTGTCTTTGAAATGACAGATTAATGGAAAATGAAATATTATAAATCAAGATAAAATTTAAGAGATAACAAAACATCCTTCCTTCAGCTTATCACAGGAAACACTACACTGGTTTTAACCGTTTACATATACACAATGTCTTTTTAAATAAAATAGAAATCACACATGAAAGAAATATATATGTACAATTGTTGAATTAGGAATCTTAAATTATGGCCAACTATTGACATTGACACAATTTTATGACTAAAATGTTTTGTTTGCTTCTTCAAGTGAATTTAAATGGAATAAACTGTCATAGTTATTTACTAAAATAAGATAGATATTTAAAGATTTTTAGTTTGAGTCAATGTATATGTACATGTATTAAATTAAGTCAAAATATGATATAACTACAAATTTTTTTTTCAAAAACTTTGAGTTAGCTGATGGTACAGTATTGCATTTTAGCTCACCTGGCCGAAAGGTCAAGTGAACTTTTCTCATCACTTAGTGTCCGTCTGTCAGCGTGGATGTCTGTTTACAAAAATCTTCTCCTCTGAAATTACTGTTCCAAATTTAACCAAACTTGGCCACAATCATCATTGGGGTATCTAGTTTAAAAATGTGTCCGATGACCCCGCCTGCTAACCAAGATGGTCGACATGGCTAATAATAGAGCATAAGGGTAAAATGCAAGTTTTGACTATTATTTTGAAAACTGTTATAAATAGTGAAAATCTGACGGGCAAAAATGTTCAGAATGTTGAGCTCTACCAATTGTTTATATATGTCAAAATTGTCAGAAGACTTCTGATAGGAGTTATTGCCCTTAATGACAAATTTTACCATTTTTTTCATTTTTGCCTATTATTTTGAAAACTATAATACATGTAGATAGAGAGAAACTTTACATTCCTTAATGATCAGCAAGACAAGTTCTACTAATAAGACAACATGAAGGAAATGAAATTGTCTGCCCTTTAATGGTGATTTTTACCATTTTTTTGCGTTGTGCCTTATATGATAAAAATTAAAATAGATAAGTAGACACTATAAATCACAAAACATTATCAGCAAGGCAAGATCTACTAACAAGTCAAATTTTGCCCATATAGTTAGTACACTGTCACTCTTTATAGGAGCGATTGCCCTTGAATGAGGATTTTTTTTACCCTTTTTTGTGTTTTGAGCAAAAACTAAAGAAGATAGAGAAAAACTAAACAGACCAAATGATCAGCAATATGAGATCAACAAAACAGAGATTTTTTTTCATGAATTCTATTCTCGTCTACAATGTTGGAGAGTGTCCTTTGTTGAATATGCATATAGACCAAGGGAAGCGACACAGGCTCTTTAGATCCTCTAGTTTCATTTGCATCTGAAGCATGCCTTACATTTGGTCATCTGTATATGAAATTTAATGCATTATTTAAAAAGGAGATGAGGTGAAATTGTTTCCCTACATATAAATCATCAGGTAATTAAAATTTTCAATTTGCCTGTGTTCGAAAACTTCAATTACATACATTATGTCAAACTCTAAAAGCCAACAAAATAAATGGAAGAAGTTAAAAAATATTATGTGTTACAATCTGATTTAGTTAGCTAACTTCAATAAACATCATTAACAAGTGCATGTACACATGTAGCAAAACTAATATACAACTATTGGAATATTACTGTAAATTTTTTTTTCTTCTTTGATATCAATTTTCCTGGATTGAGAACGACTTGGATTTTCGTGGATTTTTTATTTCGTGGTTGTTCCAAAGTCTGCATACAAGCCTTTATTACTTTTTTCAATTCTTTGACCATTTGAATTTGAGGTTGACCTGTAGCAAGGAAATCCACAAAATTGGTATCCAACGAATAATGATACACAGTACTTGTTCTTTGCTTGAAACAGGCACTGTTAGTGAATAGCAAACTGTCAGTGTTTAACCATAGACATCTTCTACAGGTCATACTAATACTTATTTCATTAAGGGGTTTTACTGAGATTTTTTTCTGATATGTTTTGTTATACTGTTGTTTTCTAGAAAAATAATTTCAAAAGATGAAGATGAATGTTAGATTTATTGCAAATATTCAACTGAAATTCTTTTGTTTATTCAATACTCTCTTGTTTCTTTCAGCAATTAGAACGTCAGTTTTTCCAAAAGATTGAGAGTAACTTGTCTCATGTTTTGAAATATGAAAATCAGGGTCTCCAGGCCAAAGCAAGACATGTTATACCAACACAGCATTTAATAGAGAAAGCACAGAAATCGTTTCAGGCATTAGCACAGTCTGGTAATGTAGGTGACATTGGAATACGAGATTGTTTGATCCTAGAACTTTTAGCATGGTTTAAAAACTCCTTTTTTAAATGGGTTGATGCACCTCCATGTGATACTTGTGATAGCAAACCAACAAGTGTTGGAATGGTAACTCCTACTGCTGATGATTCAAGGTGGGGAGCGGGTCGTGTTGAAAATTACAAATGTGAAAAGTGTCAGAAGTTTATACGATTTCCCCGATATAACAGTCCAGAGAAATTGTTGGAAACCAGATGTGGTCGTTGTGGAGAATGGGCAAACTGTTTTACACTTTGTTGTAGAGCTATGGGATTTGAAGCTAGATATGTGCTGGACTGGACAGATCATGTATGGACAGAAGTGTATTCTCCTTCACAAAAACGGTGGTTACATTGTGATCCCTGTGAAAATATCTGTGATAAACCTCTTTTGTATGAATCTGGCTGGGGGAAGCAGTTAACTTATGTTCTGGCTTTTTCTGCTGACGAAGTTCAAGATGTCACATGGCGATATTCGTCTAAACATTCTGAATTATTAACTAGAAGACATGAATGTAGAGAAACATGGCTTGTTCAAGTGTTACATAAGCTGTGGAATGGCAAGTTATCTAGTGTAACTGATAATAGAAAACAAGAAATGATTAATAGATTATTAACAGAGTTAGTGGAATTCATGACCCCTAAGTCAACCGAAGGACAGAATCTATCAGGAAGGACAACTGGATCATTGGCATGGCGACAAGCCAGAGGTGAAGTAGGTACAACTTCTGCTGAATCCAAACCTGAATATGTGTTCAATATGACGGAAGACGAGAAAAAATCCAAAACATTCCATATAAGATATAGTTGTGCAAAAGATGAATATGTACGAATGAGTGATTTGGATGCAGATAAAGTTGTAGGCTTTTCTTCATGTCTGTTTAAATGTGAGGAAATGTTTAGAAAGGAGGAACAAGATTGGAAGATGGTCTACCTTGCAAGAAAGGAAGGGTCACCAAGGTCATCATTGACATGGAAATTTGATTTCAAAGGTATAGATTGCGGATTTGCCAAATGTAAAATAGTACTTACATGTATGTTCAATTTGATGACAATGTCAAATCATACTTTTCTATGATATTTTTTTTTAAACAGAAAATGGGAAATAAAATCTAGATTTATAGCAGAAATCTAGTCATTTCAAGATTAAAGATGATAAAACTTCAGCTGTACAGTATTTAAATATTTTTGTTAAAATTTTATATTGAGCATGTTTTTTTGACAGCTTTGATTATGTATGAAAAGAAAGGGACTTTCAATGTGTATGTACCAGTAAATTGCTATTACTTATTTAATACAGCTATTATAATATTTGTATATGCTTGAGGATCCAAATATAAAAGGAATATTTAATTTAGAACATTTAAAACCCTTTAGAGAATGATGGAATGGATTCATTTTAAAGATACAGTTATTTTACAGGTCTAAAGATTAGCAAACTAGAAGTAAGAATTAGTAGTGCAGTGTATGAAAATGGTGTGATCTCTTGGCGGCTATGTAGTGATTCAAAATGTGCAATGTTAAAAGGTAAAACTGCATTTTACTGTGTAATACAAGTACCTATAAAATTTACTTGCAGTTAAACCATGTATATTTTTACTTCTTAAGTATAATTTATCGCTATTGTTTGAATTATTTTCCACATCAAAAGAAATCTGTGACAGTTTATAACTATATAATAATTTAAAGTTAACAAACAGTCTTTATAGAATTTGATCGATTTTATGTCACATAAATTTAAGATATGTATTCAGTAAAGATAAAACATGACCTTGATTTTGAATCATTTTGTGTATGGGAAAGATGTAAAAATAAGAATGATAGAATTGTTTGGTTGATGATTAACCCTTTAACCGTAGGAGGATTTTATCTTGTTGACTTGATGTGTCTGAAATATCAGTTTGAAAATAATAAATGTAAAAATTAATGTATTGTACAATGTATGTACATGTATACAAAATTTTACCAATGAGCAGTTGCATACATACATGTATGCACATGATATCCCCAAATGTCCCAAACCTTGAAACATTACAAAGGGTACCCCGGTTTACATGAACATTTATGTCCATCCCAACAAATCAAAATATTTGTTACAAAAAATTAAAAAGTCTTAAAGTGGCTTGATTAACCTTGTTGAACGAAAAGAATATATTATTATTCTAATTTCTTATAGGGGTAAATTCAGTCAAAAATCTCCCATTGGCTTTAATGCAAACCTATGTCTTGAATTAAATTTATACCTGCCAGGTTTACCTTTAGAAATCAGAAGCTTTCATATATATCATTCATTAAAATACAAATGTAGTCCCATCTTTTGCAATGCGACATTTTTGGGCAATGAACATGGCCTTGTTTACAAATACTGTAGATTTGCACTAAATTCCTATATTGACCCCTATTACTTTTCAACCCTGTAGTAAAAAAGTTAAGTGCATTCACCATTCATTTTTTTATTTTTATATTTTTTTCAACCTTAGTTTTGATCCATCTATCAAAAAATATTTATTATGAACATTATCTACCAATCAGAAGAGCACAGGACTTCAGTGTTATCCACAAAGCTCTCCCCCAAATGGGCGGTCTTTGATTACGTATATTTATTTACTGTATGTACCCCTATAAAGTAAGAAATTGCTTTTTTATACGACCGCAAAACATTTTTTGGGATCGTATAATGGTATGATGTCTGCGTCGTTGTCCGAAGACACATTGGTTTCCGAACAATAACTTTAGTTTAAGTGAATGGATCTCTATGAAATTTTTAAGAAGGTTCAATACCACAAAAGGAAGGTTGAGATTGATTTTGGGGATGATGGTCCCTACTGTTTAGGAATTAG
Organism: Mytilus californianus; assembly: GCF_021869535.1. Taxonomy (NCBI): domain Eukaryota; kingdom Metazoa; phylum Mollusca; class Bivalvia; order Mytilida; family Mytilidae; genus Mytilus; species Mytilus californianus. Next base: position 46,991,489 of record NW_026262679.1, on the reverse strand, counting down.
GGGCCCAAAACAAGCATTTTTCTAGTTTCAGCATAATAACTTGTGTATAAGTATTTCGATTGCTCTGAAATTGTACCACAATGTTTAATACCACAAGTAGAAGGTTGGGATTCATTTTTGGGGTTATGGGGGCCAACAGTTTAGGAATTAAGGGCCAAAAAGGGGCCAAAAACAAGCATTTTTCTAGTTTCCAGACAATAACTTGTGTGTAAGTGTATGGATCTCTCTGAAATTGTACCACAAGGTTCCATATAACAAAGGGAAGGCTGGGATTGAGTTTTAATTTTTTTAAAGTGATTCATATTTTTTTTTCAAAATTTTTAAAATTTCGAATTTTTGAAAAGTTTCAAGAAGAAATCTTCAATTGCACAGTATTGCGCAATAGATTTATAAGATCTTTGACCACATTTATTTTGTGTCAGAAACCTAAATTATGTAAAAAATTTGATCACAATCCAAATTCATACAGTATTAAGCTTGAATATTGTGTCCAAATTTGCCCCAACTGTTCAGGGTTCGACCTCTGCGGTCGTATCAGGCTGCGCTCATCGAAGCATTTTATTATGTCTTCATAAACTTGAGATTGTTATTGATTTCCCTGGATGCTATGTATGTTTTAATAAATGAATCAGTCATGATCTTGCATTGATCTTAAACTTAAAGCATTTTAACTGAATTAGTTTTCCATTTGAATTTTGTATGATTGGTCTATTTTAACGAGGCTAAATATTTCTTTTCAGGAAGTAATGAATTTCAGACAGTACATGACCTTGAAGGAGAAGATGGTATGACAATCACAGCAGATCTGAGTGAAGGGAAGGGAGATAGTTCATGGCAACATACCCAGCTATTCCGCCAGTCTGTATCTGATTTGGAATTCTATCCGTTTGAAGTGAAAGTACATTTTGCTTAAGTGTTTTGTTTTGAATAGAATTATTGTTTTTCAACGTTTTTTTTAAGTTGTTACATAGGAGACAATGAAAAAAAAAAATCAAAATTGGTAGTTTTCTTTCAATTATTTGGACACATTCATAGATTTAACCTATAGCTAGTTAAACTGGAATTGCTGATTTGATATTTTTGAAAGTGTCGTCATGTGCAATAAAATCGATTTATAGTAAGCTCACATTTTGGCATCTCCAATTTATTACAAAGTGCTGTTTAATTTTGTGATCCTTCAGATAATCATTATACAATGATAATTAACTTAAGAAGTTTTAGTTTTTGCCTGTGTATGGTTATATTTATAAATATGTTTATTATTTATTTAAAATTATATTTTCAAAATGTTTACTTTTACAATTTTTTCATATTACAAAGAAAGTGATATTTATACTTATGAAGCTTGAAATCTTATGATTGATGTTTATAAATGTGTTTTTAATGGAAAAAAATAGTTTGATATTGTAAATATTATATTTGGAATACTGATGCATGACTTCTGAATATGAAATTCAATAGTTTTAAGGATGACCATTAATTTAGACCAAGGACAGGGATCTGGCAAATTTTTTGAAAACATAATACTTATTTCAATTTAATTAAAAATATGATTGAATATTAATGTTATTGAGATTTTTAAATTTGATCAGACATTTAATTTTCATTTATTTTTTTGGGGTGACAGGATCAGATGATTATCCCCTATGAAAAAAACCCTCTTAATGTGATGGGAAAAATGTACAACTACAATTTTTAGATGACATGAATATCATAATTCCCCACCCCTCTTTATTTTGAAGTTTTTTTCTTAAGCAAACTTTAAAAGGAGCATTGTAAGAACAATCATTGTGATGAAATTCTGGTCAACATTTTTACTTCTTTTTTTATTTTTTCTATTATCGATTTAGTCTTTCATTAGACAATGTGTATGTATGTGTGTTTTGACAAAAAAAAAGCTATGTATGTGATAGTCTGTATAAATACCTTTATAATTTAATGTACATTGGAAAGCTACCATAGCTTTGTCTTAATTTTAATGAAATTGATGTGTATGAATGATTGAATTCATTGGCATCTATAAATTATCATGTAAAAGATTTAGAATTAAATTTAAAGTTTTAACTGTACCTTTTTTTCCCCTTATCCAAGCATCATTTTTGAAATTATATGAGAGTCCTAAGTGCTTCTAGGGTTTATATGTGAACCGTAACCTCATGGCATTTTTACAGCTAAAAGAATTTAAATTACCAATACACTAATAGAACCTCTTTTTTATAAAAAAAAAGAAAAAAAAAGACCAAATGCAGTCCTGTCCTGGCTAGTTAATAGAAATTTTTCTTCAAGGGAATTGAAATGGGTACAAGATCTGTGTTTATATACATAAATTTTCAAGCTAAGACTGTAATAAGAATTCAGAAATTATGAAACTTTGTAATATTCCATTTAAATTTTTTACAGCAAACATTGTGTAACAGTAACCAGAAGTCAATCAGTATCATACTGTAAATACTAGATGTACATAGACTGAATTTGCATTATCTTCAATGTCCTTGCAACAAAACTGTCTATTATAAAATGTGTGAGATGAAGGCAAATTTGTTATTCCTCAAATATCACTTAAAAAGATATGGAAGTAGGCTGCCTTTTGGTGCCCCCCTAATGAGGGAGGCTCTGATAAATCTATCTTGGCTGCAGATAACTGCAGATAACTGTAGCTTCTGCCTAAAATATTATGATCAAGTTTTTCAACCACTCATCATTTTAGATTTTTTGACACTGATTACCTTGTTTATCTAATTAATATATTTAAGCCTGTTTCCTACGTCATCTCTAAAGTGATTTCTACTAACATTTGAGTTCCTATTACACAGATGATGGTATTACTTGTCTGCGTAATTTAGGAGACATGTGTTTCCGATTGAAAGTCAGAAAATTGTAATGCTCAAAATAGCCACAACCATTGAAATATAATCTTGATCAACTTATTAAAATCTAGCTTCTATTTTTTCAATATTTCAGTAACTTAATTAATGCTACCAAACTGCAGCTTTTTAACTACTTTTATACTGATTTCACATTTTTTTTTAAAAAGTCTTCACTTGAAGCTCTTAAACAGAACTAAAGTCTTAGATTGAATCTCTAAAAACAAAACTGAAGTACTAGCTTCAAACTCTAAAAACAAAAGTCTTAGCTTGAAACTGTAAAAACAAAAATTAAGTCCTAGATTGAAACTCTAAAAACAAAAAACTCAAGTTTTTGCTTAAAACTAAAAACAAAACTAAAGTCCTAGCTTGAAACTCTAAAAACAAAAATGAAAGTCTTAGCTTGAAACTAAAAACAAAAATGAAAGTCTTAGCTTGAAACTAAAAACACAACTAAAGTCCTAGCTTGAAACTTCAAAAACTAGCATGATAACAGAGGTACCTACTGTACTCTTGAATTACCTTGAATTCCATCCCTTAGGTTGTAGCAAACACATTTGACCTTTTCCTTTTGTCAAATATTGATAAAATTTTAATCTCTTTTGAATATCTTAAGTTCTTAATCAGAACCTGTTGTCTGATGCAACTACCTTCATTTTGTTCTCATATAAAACAGTTTAAAAATTACTTTCCACAGCTTGTTAAGTTTCACTTATTATCTGAAAAGGCCAAGAATTATGAAGCAGTATAATTGATTGTCATCACATATATTACTACACTAAGCTAATCAGATATTTTTTTTTCATTTTGAAATGACAATTGTACAGTCAGATAATTGTTGCTATTTTAGATATAGGCCACAAATACTTTATCTTTAGTTACTATTTGGTTTCAGTTGTTGAATTTTGTTTTGGGTTAATGAATCCTCTGTATAATTTTCTTACAATTGAAGAAGGAAAACTTTTACAAAAGACTTGTTTCAATGAATAAAGCAAGTTTTTGATTTTCTACTGCTGAATTACAAAGTTTCAAGTATTTTCAAGAGCATGCTACCTTTCTTTTTCTTCCTGGAAAAACTTTCGATTTACTAATGAACATCTCTTTTTGCTTTTTGTCTACCTCCTTAAAAATATTAAGGAAATAAATATATTTAAGTGTAGCCTATGTTGTTTTTTTTTTTATTAAATAATGATTATAATAGTGTAACTGAAGTATTAAAAAGTGTGTTTTATTGTTAATGATCAAATTTGATTTTTTTTCTCCATTTGACAACATAATAAATGAAAGATAATAGCATTTCTTTGTCTTCATTTCTATACCAGTACCTCACAGTGCTATCCAGTGATGTTAGAGTCATATAATTATAACAGCTGCAAGTCTTTGGTTTAATCCCTTGTATGGTAAAAAATATTTCCCATGGTTAATTATGGGAATATAACAAATTAATAAACGTCAATAAATATTCTAAATGCAATGTCACCTTTACGATAGTACTTTCACTTTGCGAACTGACCTGTTTACAATCTGTCTCTAATGTATATGACCCACTATGCGTCACTTCCGTTGGATATAAGTAGTGAGTTGTAGTGGCGTGTTTTACTAAATCGTTCAGGTGTTCAAATGACAAACTGACAGTAATTTGCAAATATCTCGATAATTACAAAACGGAATTTTATCGGGTTTTTTGCATTCTTAAACGTTAAATACGAACTTTAGAATAAGACAAACATGATTTTAGCGTTTTAGTACCTCTTTAACACAAGTTCAATACATTGTCCAATTGTGAAATCGAATTTAACATGGAACAAACTTATGAACGAATGGAGAGTTTAAATGATGTGCTGTTTATAATAAGTCAATCTAACAATTTGATTGGGTTGCTCAAAACTTTGGATAGTGTTAACCAGTGGTTGAACTGCTTATCCACTGGTTAACTTTAAACCAATGGATTATTTCTATTGCTGAAAAATTATCCAGTGGATAAAACGTGCTATCCGCTGGATAAAATTAGCCAGTACTTTTTGGTTGGTTAAGTATTAGCCATTGGTTAAAAATGGCATTGCGATTGATTTACAATGGGGTCTTTTTTTAAATTCAAATTTTAAAATTTCAGATAATTTAATTATTTATAACAGACTATACAAAATCAAGATTGACAAAATTTAAATGTAAAACTGGTTGAATACAGGTCAACATTTGGTCAAGTATGGTTCTGATATTTAAAACTGGTTGAGTACAGGTTGAGAATGGGTTAAGACTATAACAGACTGGCCGATTACTAGTTCAGACTTTTAAGTATGTCCAGATAAGGGTCCAGTATAAATAAGTTATTATATTACACAAAAACCATTGGTCTACAATTCCAGCATCATTTACTTGAACAAAATTGTCAATTAGTGATGTCATGATAAAATATTTGTCATATATGGTATTTTGAATCCCATGGACATTTGATCTCGGTGTAAATTTTCAACATCCCCCCGCTCCCCCCTGAAAAAAGAAAGTTCTGCACTTTACTTTGACCATATGTCATTCACAGTAAACACTCACTTATGGCATTTTTCATGGTGATTATGAAGTCAACAATAAATATATATGTCAAGCTAAAAAGCCTTGTCATCCCCATTGAAAGCATGGCCTGGCTATATATACTACCACGGACAGTATATTTATTCTACAGGTACATCCAGTGATATAGTTGTACATATGAATCCATAGTTTCAATGTAATTACACGTTGCTATGCGTTCTATTAGGTTCACAATTTACTCTGAGGTATAAAATAAATGCTTCTATAATTGTTTACTTTTTACACATTGTGACTTTGATGGAGAGTTGTCTCATTGGCACTCATACCACATGTTCTTATTTCTATTCAACCCTTTACTCAATACCTACTTTATTGTTCCTTTTTGACTAAAAACATTTCTATAAATCTTTGACTCTCAAAAATTTATAAATATGATCATTATGATATTTCATTTTGCCATTATTGATTTTGTTGATACTTTTAAAACTTATTATCAATTTAGTATGTGTTTGGATACAAAAAATGTAACTGTAACAAACAAATTCAAATCCTATTAAATATTTGTTTGACTCAATTTCCAAATTCCTTTAGGTGACTTTAAATTTGCATTTCTTTTACTTTTATCATAGATATTTGACACATTTTATAATTTTTTTAATCGTTCTCAGATGATTTATGAAGGCAGCCCCCTAATCCACCCTCTATGTTATAGTAGTAAACTAATATTCATTTCGCTATTGCCCATGTTTATTTTCCCCCTATTTAAACAGATGCACTGACACTATTTTTAAAAGTTATTGCCATTGATAATTTACTTTTAGTTGAATGAAAAGGAGCCTGCAACTTCTATCTGTAATAGAAAGCTCAACATATGGATAGTGATCCGGTAGTGGCAGTGTTAACTACTTAAAAGCTTTATATTTTAGAATGAGGAAGAACTGGATGCTTCATACTTTGTATATAGATGCCTTATGTTATGAAGTTTCCGTCTGTCATATGTCCATTGTCCTTGACCTCATTTTAATGTTCAATGACTACTTGAAAAAAAGTTAAGATTTTTGTACTGTTAATTCCTCTCTTATGAGTAATAAGATAACTATATTTAGTATGTGTGTACCTTGCAAGGTCCTCATGCCTGTCAGACAGTTTTCATCTGACCTCGACCTCATTTCATGGATCAGTGAACAAGGTTAAATTTTCGTGGTCAAGTCCAAGTATCAGATACTATAAGCAATAGGTCTACTATATTTGGTGTATGTAATGATTGTAAGGTGTACATGTCCAACTGCTGGCAGGTGTCATCTGACCTTGACCTCATTTTCATGGTTCAGTGGTTAAAGTTAAGTTTTTATACGACCGCAAAAAATTTTGCGGTCGTATATTGGTATGATGATGGCGTCGTCGTCCGACGTAGACACATTGGTTTTCGCACTCTAACTTTAGTTTAAGTGAATGGATCTCTTTGAAATTTTACCATAAGGTTCAATACCACAAAAAGAAGGTGGGGATTGATTTTGGGGGTTATGGTACCAACAGTTAAGGAATTAGGGGCCAAAAATAAGCATTTTTGTAACTTCAAGACATAACTTGTGTGTTAGTGTATGGATCTCTCTGACATTGTACCACAAGGTTCCATGTCAGAAAGGGAATGCGGGGATTGATTTTGGGGGTTATTGCCTCCAAATTTTAGGAATTAGGGGCCAAAAAGAGGCAAAAAACAAGCATTTTTCTAGTTTCATGACAATAACTTGTGTGTAAGTGTATGGATCTCTCTGACATTGTACCACAAGGTTCCATATCACAAAGGGAATGCTGGGATTGATTTTTGGGGTGATTGCCTCCCAATTTTAGGAATTAGGGGCCAAAAAGGGGCAAAAAACAAGCATTTTTCTAGTTTCATGACAATAACTTGTGTGTAAGTGTATGGATCTTTATGAAATTGTACTACAAGGTTCCATATCACAAAGGGAAAGCTGGAATTGAGTTTGGGGGTAATTGCCAAAACGTTTAGGAATAAGGGGCCAAAAAGGGGCAAAAAATAAGCACTTTTCTAGTTTCCAGACAATAACTTGTGTTCAAGTGTATGGATCTCTCTGAAATTGTACTGCAAGGTACCATACCACAAAGGGAAGGCTGAGATTGATTTTGGGGGTAATTCCCTCAAAATTTTAGGAATAAGGGGCCATAAAGGGGCAAAAAAACAAGCATTTTTCTAGTTTCATGACAATAACTTGTGTGTAAGTGTATGGATCTTTATGAAATTGTACTACAAGGTTCCATATCACAAAGGGAAAGCTGGGTTTGAGTTTGGGGGTAATTGCCCTAAACATTTAGGAATTTGGGGGCCAAAAACCAAGCATTTTTCTAGTTTCCAGACAATAACTTGTGTTCAAGTGTATGGATCTCTCTGAAATTGTACTGCAAGGTACCATACCACAAAGGGAAGGCTTGGATTGAGTTTTGGCGTGATGAATCATAAGGGGGTTCAAAAAATTGGGGGGGGGGGGATTTTTTTTTCTTTTTTTCTTTAAAATTTTCCATTTTAAATTGGTTATTTCTGATTTATATATAAAAGAAAATAATAATGATATGGTTTGAATAGGTAAATTAAAAAATTTTAAGTTCTTAGACCACATTCATTATGTGTCAGAAACCTATGCTGTGTCAAATATTTAAATACAATCCAAATTCAGTGCTGTATCAAGCTTGAATGTTGTGTCCATACTTGCCCCAACTGTTCAGGGTTGACCTCTGCGGTCGTATCAAGCTGCGCCCCAGCGGAGCATCTTATTGTGTTTTGGTTTTTTTTTCTAATACTATATGTAATAGTCAACTATATTTGGTGTATGGTAATATTTTACGATGTACATGTCAATCTGGCAGGTTTTATTTGACCTTGTCCTCATTTTCACGGTTCATTTGTTCAGTGTAAGGTTTTTGTGGTTTCACTTTTGGTCTGTTTTTCTTAAACTATAAGCAATAGGTCAACTATATTTGGTGTATGGTATGATGTGTATATGTCTGTCTGACAGGTATCATTGGACCTTGACCTCATATTCATGGTTCCTGTTTGAATGGTTTTACACTAGTAATTTTTGGGGCCCTTTATAGCTGGCTGTTCGTTGTGAGCCAAGGCTCTATGTTGAAGACCGTCCTTTGACCTATAATGGTTTACTTTTATAAATGCGACTTGGATGGAGAGTTGTCTCATTGGCACTCATACCACATCTTCTCCTCTAGCAGGAAATTCCGAATGTTAGTTCGGAAATATAAGTTCGGAGTATTAGGACTTTTCCGAGCTACGAAAAAATATTTTCATGCGAAACAAGAAGTTTTTTAAAAAATTTCCAAGCTGTTCTCCGCATTTATTCGGAATTCCAAACTTTTATTCAGAGATTTATTTAAAATTCCGCATTATATTCGTAGAATAATTCGGAGTTGTGAGAAAACTCCGAACTGACCTCAGAAAATAGGTCGGAGTTGTCCAAATACTCCGAATTGACCTCGGAAAATCTGTTGGAGTTGTCCAAATACTCCGAAGTAAGGTCGGAAAATTATTATTAGTTTGGAAATCCACTGAAACATTCGGAAGTATTCTCCAAATCATTCGGAAATATTCTCCAAATCATTCGGAAATATTCTCCAAATCATTCGGAAATATTCTCCAAATCATTCGGAAAATTTGCTGAAGCATTTGGAAAAACTTCCCCGAAACATTCGGAAAATTTCTCCGAATCATTCGGAAAATTTCTCCAAATCATTCGGAAAATTTCTCCGAATCATTCGGAAAATTTCTCCTAATCATTCGGAAAATTTCTCCTAATCATTAGAAAAATTCCTCCAAATCATTCGTAAAATTTCTCCGAATCATTCAGATATATTTTCCAAATCATTCGGAAATATTCTCCAAATCATTCGGAAAAACTTTTCCAACATTGTAGAGAATTTCTGAACCAATCCAAATTATTTGACAATTTTTCGGAATAATTGATAATTAGTTTGTTCGTTCTGTCATGATTTTTGAAGATATCAATATGAAATAAAATATATCTATCCCATAATTCAATATTATTGAGAAACAATTCTATGAAAAATAAAATTTATTAAACTTCAACATCTGATAACAATATCACATACAAGAAAAATAAATACAAGCAATTGTCACATAAGAAATTACTAAAAGGGAAGCTCTATTTTAACATACATTTGAAAATGACTTATACATGTCAAGTACTATGAATAAATATATATATATGTCTACAAAGTAATGCACTATTTGAAAAAGACAGTTTAATCATCAATCGCACTATTTGAAAAAGACAGTTTGATCATCAACCATGGAAACAAAATCATTTTTTTCCTTCCAAACTGGATTACTTGGCAATGCTGGCACTTGGTTTTAGGCATTCGGCTAGCTTGCCGTTGATATCCTTTTTGGACACATTGGGCCACTTCTTGAATATGATATCTGAAAAAATTAAAAATCAATATAAATCAAGTTTATAAGATGTTGTAACCATATAAAAAGCAATTTATGAATTCATTTCAAGAAAAAATCTGCATAGCTAATCATACTGCAAATATCAGAAATATTGCATATTGCCTTTTATTCTGTCTTGTACAATGTACTAGGATGAGAATTATTTATCATGTCTCCCTTGTCAATTGGTTTTAAATTGTTATATAACACTGCAGAATTTTTCACAGGATAATGCATTATCTGTGAAGAGGCCAGAAAGTTGAATAAGTTCAAGGTCCTTTTGTGTATTTTTAAAGTTTGTACAAAAAACATCAGAACACAATACAGTATAGCTGTAGAAAGCAGTTTTAATGTGTAGCACATAGATTTTAGTTACTTTGTTTAAAGACTTCACAGCAGTAATAATTTTATATAAATAAATTCTTGTTGATAAAAACTTCAATCATACCATAAATAACCTGAATTCGGTTAGGGTGTTGTAGGGCTGGTTTGGCCTCATACTTAGAATTAGCAGCAACACCAGATATACTTCTCCCCTGGCGCTCCTGGTCACTGTATAGCAGCCTCAGTAATACCTTTGCACATTTACTATAGTTTTTTAATTTCGAAACCTTGGCTTCTAAGATTTCCTGAAGTTAAAAAAAAATATTGTAGTCATAAGCTTATTAATACATAATCATGTTAAATCATAATTTAACTAATGAGATATAACTATCAACGACATAACATTGATTTATATATAAATGCTTTTTTGAAAATGACTTACTTAAAGTATAATACAATGAGAAACTATTACTAAATATATCAAAATGCATTTTGTTTCAAATGTATAGTTTCATTAGTATTAATATATGCTATTAAATCAGACACAAGCAATATTTTCATGTGGACTATTTTTTATGGATACATTAACATATCTCTTTTCTTATTTAATGTTAAGTTTGGTTGCTGTCGCATTGATTTCTACCAATATCTTTATAAACAAGAATGTGTCCATAGTACACAGATGCCCCACCTGCACTATCATTTCTATATTCAGTGAACCATGCAATTGGGTTTAAAACTCTAATTTGGCATTAAAATTAGAAAGATCATATCATAAGGAACATGTGTACTATGTTTCAAGTTTATTGAACTTCAACTTCATTAAAAACTTCAACCTGAAGCGGGACAGACAGACGAACAAACAGACTCACAGACCCAAAAACATGATGTCCCTAGGTGGGGCATAAAAAATATAATACCTGTGTGTAGTTGTTGTAAAAGGCAACTGTGGAAGAGGCTGCTGTATCCTATAAATTAAAATAAACTGTTAAAAAATCAGAAAGATTGCATTTTCAATTCAAGGAGTTCAAAAGTATGTTTCTTTCAAATTAGTACTGTTGTTTCTTTTGTTGTTGCTAAAAATAAGCATCACAAGTGATACCAGCAGCCTTCTTATTCCAAGCATTTTAGAGCCTTTTATAGCCATGATAGCTGACAAAAAGATATGGACTTTGCTCATTATTTAGGGCTGTACGGTGACCTATAGTTGTTAATTTCTGTGGCATTTGGTCTCTTGGATAGTCTCTTTTGGCAAACATACCAAATCCTCCTTTTTATATATAGCATTTGCACTTAATTATTTCAGTGTAAATAATGTTGTATTAAAAAAGAAATGATCATTTTCATTAATAATTTTTACCAGTTTCCATTATAATTATTCTTGATTTATAAGAAAATTTTAACATTTAAAAGATAGACAAATTTTTTCAAGGTTTTCAAAAATTGTAATTGATATGATACCTGAATAAATGATGAATTGGCAGATTCTATAGGTGTTGTATCATCTGGAATACTGATGTCAAGAGTTTCATCATGCGATGTGGCCAATGCAATACTGTTTGAAGATGTCTGCTGGTTTGAGATTGAAGATAATTGATGGTCAGTTGACTGAGTTGATGATAACCGAGTAGTTGATGACTGAGTAGTTGATGACTGAGTAGTTGATGACTGAGTAGTTGATGACTGAGTTGTTGATATCTGTTGGTTGTTGTTACTATTTTGTTGATAGCTACTGTCACCTCTATTGCTAGTACCAGGCTCATTGCATGAGGAATTATGCCAACCCTGAAATATAAAAGAAAAATATAAAATACAATTCATAACCATAATACTTGCAACTTGCTTATTTCAATAATCTTTACAACTCTGGCACATCTAACTAAAATAAATAATTATTTTAATAATCTGTACAACTCTGGCACATCTAACTAAAAAAAATAATAAAATAATGATATTCAATTATTTAACATGTATACAGTGATCCTGAAATAGCTTTTATCATCCATATTTAGATATTCAACCTAAAATTTGACTTGATCAATTAAATGACTTGTAGTATATTTTTCAATTAATTTGATTTGAGAGTCATTAGTGAGTCTTGTATAGACAAAACATGTGTCTGACATGCACAAAAATTATAAGCCTGGTACATTTTGATATCTCTATAAAGTTGCTGCAATGCTTTTTATGACACATTTTCAAGCTTTAGCTTTGAAAATACATAATTGAATATTTATGTTCCTATTAGACACACTAATTTTTTTTACAAATATTTGGTCTTTTTTTTTAACATGAAATCATTTGTCAAATATTCTAATAATGTTATTTTCACCAAGATGGGTACTATGGAGGAACTTTTTATTTCTATAAGTATAAATCTGAGGAAAAGAATTATTGGTATAAAGATACATAATAAAACTAACCTGATTCTTACTCCACATTATCTGCACATAATATTGGAGATTACTAAGTTGATGTTGTAAGCTCTGGTTGAGGTTTTGTGAAGACTGCAGTTGGCTCTTTGTTGAAAGGAGCTTGCTATTAAAGGACTGAAGCTGGTTTTGTAGACCACATATCTGGTTGGTGTTGGACTGTACCTGCTCCTGTAGAACTGTACAGTCAATACAAACGTCACGCTCCGGTGTTCCAGGCCTACAATCCGATACCAAAATATCCATCGACTCTCTTACAACTTGGCTGATTGGTAAGTACCTACAAAATTTTAAAATTGTTATGTTGGGACAAAAACATAGAGCAACAGCATTTTTTGCTGATTTGGATCTAAAATAAAATATTATTTAAATAGATAAAAACTTTTATAGATGTGTTATGTTACATATGTATATATATATATATATATATATATATATATTAAAATCAATTTATTGATTTTCATTGACATTCAATGATATCAAAGATCTGACAATGTCTTTATGGTTTTATAGTTGAGATGATGCATACTGTTTTTGTTTTAAGCATGCAGTTATTTTCAGTAAAGATCCTTAAGTGTAACCATACAGTAATTAATGTCTTCCTTTTAATTTTTTTTTATTTATTCAAATAAAATTCAGTTGATTTATGTCAGTGTGGAGTTACCCATACATACAAGAAATCAATTTATGTCCTACTGTTGTGGGTTGGACATATCTACAAATAATGTACTTACCTGTTTTCCTCAAGCTGCTGGTGAAGCTCTGTTACTTCAAGTTCTCTGGCAACTGTCTCAAGGTTTTTCTGAAAATTTAAGATATAGGTCAATGGTGTTTTTTGTTTATCTTTTTGTTGTACATAAGACAGTGTGTTTTCTTGTTTGAATTGTCTCTTTTGGTCCTTTCTAGCTTGAGGTTTGGTGTGAGCGAAGGCTCTGGATTAAAGGCTGCATTGAAAGCTATAATTCTTACTTTGATAACATAATACACATTGTTTCTTGGATGAATAGTTGTCTCATTGGCACTCATACCACATCTTCTTATTCATATTGTGTCTTGGATAGAGCATTGGCATTCATGGCACATTTTCTTATTTTTAAAAAGACTATAATCAATTATGCAATTCTAGCATCAAAATAGTGCCAGAATAGAAAAAAACAAGCATTCTGTGAGTATTGCATGGCAATACATAGTCCCCTACTGGTTAAAAATTCATTGTAATGGAGCAAATTAAACCTACCACGAAATTCTTCAAACAATTTACTAAAGAAAAGGAAAAAAATCCAACATGTCATTTATCTTAATACAGTGTCTTTTACAAATCTATTTATTTCCCTTTGAACAGAAATCTAGTAATTAATAAGTATTTCTAGGGAAAGGGCTTTAACTGAACAAGGAGAAAATCTTAAATCGTGAAAATCGAACTTGACCTGTAACTTGTCATAATAAAACATTACACCAAATATTAAATCAATATCTTCAAGCATGAAGAAAAAAAGTCTGGAAAACTGATTTGCCGGACTGACAGAGTGCAAACCTAAAGTCCCCTTCGACTTCGTCGGTAGGGGACTAAAAAGAAGATAAATTAATGAAACTTTCACATATGTCTTAACACCCAATTACTTGGGTAAGTTTGTTACTTGTGTTGTTTACAACAAAAATAATCATACCATAAGGAAAAAAATATTCTGTTGATTCAACATACATACGAAAAAACACATACCTGTACTGGTTTTGGTGCTGATTTTTCTTGTTGTGTCTTGCGCTTTTTTGCAGGAACTGCAGGTTTCTCAACTACAGAAGTTTTGGAAGATGTCTAAAAAAGATACAAAAAATAATGTTTTATATGATAATAACTTTTTGCTGCATTTGTTTGCACCTGTCCTATGTCAGGAATCTGATGTTCAGTAGTTTTTTGATGTGGTTCATAAGCGTTTCTCATTTCTATATTTAGATTAGACCGTTGGTTTAACACTAGTCATTTTTGGTGGTCCTTTATAGCTTGCTATTCGGTGTTAGCCAAGGCTCCTAGTTGTAGACCATGCTTTATCCTATTATTGGGTACTTTTAAAAATTGTGATTTGGATGGAGAGTTGTCTCAATGGCACTCATACCACATCTTCTTATATCTATGTCTCATTTACTTATATAGAATGCATTTTTTTTTATTTTGAGATTAGAAAATCGAATGGTCAATAATCCCCAAAAAATTTCTTTTAAATATTTGTACCTTTTGTTTATAATTCTGTTGGTCATGAAAGCTTGTGAGAGCTGTATATTAATAATTTTATTTGCATATGATGTTTATTTTAGTGCTTAATATTGTAACGGATGTAAATGATTATATTTAAAGTGAACCCTGAAAAAATTAAACTTGACACTTGACTTTCCATGCAATATTAAAGATAAAAACCTTGTCAGGGATCTTTTCTGTTCTTTTCTCTTTATCTTTTTTGACATACTTCTTGACAAGCTGATTGAACTGGTCACCTTTAAGACTGTCTTCTAGCTGTTTCTTCTCTTCTAAAGCTAAAATACATGTACCAGATATATAAAATACTATAAACAAGCTATTTTTTCAATTAAATTTTCCTCATTGGATAATTATTAGAATAGTCATTTTCATACTTTGACAAGAAAAGTTTAAAAATTTGCTTATTACAAAATATAAATTTAATATGATCAAAGCTAGAAAAGGGTATTCTGTATTTTGCACAATGTAATTAGTTCTCTTATTAAAAAAACCTGTCAAATGTACCAAGCATTCTGTTATAATAAATAATTATTTTTATTAGACTTGCCATTTAAAAAAAAATATTGTGATTTCATCATGTGGTCACAAAAGATTGAATAATAGATGTGTATTAAAGCATTTTTTGCAATGTGCATGTACATGTATTATCAAGATTATAAAAAAATGACGAGTCAGATATCCAAATTGCTTCTTCCTTTTTTTTAATGGCTGTCTTTTAGTTTCATATATATTTATAATTTGAAAATTCTCTGCTATTTAAACATGTTAAATGCTGATGTTGATTTAACAATTGTCTTTTATTTTAATCTAACCTGTCACTAAGATCTATTAATTTAATTTTAAGGAAACTGTTATAAGATACTAACATTTTAACATGTTTTACATTTTGGAAAAAAAAAAACACTATATATTACATTTGATCCAAACACTGTTGAAAATGGTCAGCCATTGTGATTTTTTTTTTATTATTATTGATCCATTTAATATTGGCCTTTTAACTGCCCAGTTGGAATATTTTTATATTTAGTTGAACTTGAACATGTTCTTTAATTGGTTAATGATTATAAATTTTTGTTAAAAGGATTTTTCAATTGATAATGATTTCTAACATAGGCAAAAATTCAAAATCTGAATTTGTGAATAACCACCTCAATGCAAATTTATTTAAAGAGTTATATAGTTAAAATATATTATAAAGTGTTTATATATATTGTAGTTAAGATACTGGCTTAGAAAGAGAAAAAACTATTTACATGCAATTTTTATGGAAAGCTGTGTGATTGTGTGTGTTTGTGTGTGTATTTGACTGAATGTATGTTGTGGAGAAGAGGTAATTGGCAAAAGTATAAAGATTATGGTACATCTATATTGTATATATGAATTAATTTGTGTGTTGAAAGGTTTCAATCAACATGGTAATTGTATAAACTGAATGATTTAATATGAAATTATTAAATTTTTTTCATTGAAATGTTTTATGTTTAATGTTTATTGAAAAATCGCAAGAAATACCAGGAGGACAATACGTTACACACATCTAATCATGAAAAAAAATCTTTTCATGGGATGTATGACTTTTAAAATTTTATCAAGAAATCCAAACCTTAAAACCATCTCTGACCTACAAAAATGACAAAGTCCAAACCTCCAAACCATCTCCGACCTACAAAAATGACAAAGTCCAAACCTCCAAACCATCTCCGACCTACAAATATGACAAAGTCCAAAGCTCCAGATCATCTCCGACCTACAAAAAATGACAAAGTCCCAAACTCCGAACAATCTCCAACCTATAAAAATGACTAAGTCAAAAACTCCGAATAATCTCTAAGATCTCCGACCTATAAAAACAACAAAGTCCAAAATTCCGAATAATCTCCGACCTATAAAAACAACAAAGTCCAAAATTCCGAACAATCTCCGACCTATAAAAACAACAAAGTCCAAAATTCCGAACAATCTCCGACATATAAAAATGGCAAAGTCAAAAGCTCCGAGCTTTTTCCGAGCCAAAAATTGACAAAGTACAAATTTCCGAACTTTTTCCAAGCTAAAAAAAAACTAAGTACAATTCTCCGAATTATGTAGCTCGGAACTCCGAGGTCATAGCTCGGAATTCCGACCTCAGCTTGGAATCTCCTGCTACGGGCAAGTTATATCTATTCATTGGTCAATATTAAGTTTTCCTGGTTAAATTTGATTCTTAGAAACTATAAGCAATAGGTCAACTATATTTGGTGTACAGAATGATTGTAAGATGTACATGTATTTCAGGTTTGGTTATTCTGACCTTGACCTCATTTTCTTGGATCATGTTAAGTTTATGTGATACTTGTAATAAAGCTTTATATTCAGGACTATTAACATAAAATCAATGGTCAGTAAAGCAGGCAAGACATTTCAGCGTGGCACTCCTTGTTTTTTTTCAGTCAAAACATGTCTATGTACCCTAGATATATCATTTTTAGTAGGTATTTCTTAGTTAAAAATGAAACCAGGTTTAACGCACCATTTTCTACAAAAGGAAATGCCTGACATACCAAATACCATGGACTTTTCATAAGTTGTTCCCTTTAAACAAACCTAAACACAAACAGTAACTTGTAAACTATGTAAAAGTTTCAAATTCAATGAACCATAATTAGGGGGTGGGGTTATATAATCTCCATGGAAATGAAACTTGCAAATGCCAATACATTTGCGTACTGAATATCATTGACAACATTAGTGGTTCATCTTAAACTGACCTAATCACAAACTAATATATGTAAACTAAGCAAAAGTTTCAAAGTCAATAAACCATGACTGAGGGGTAAGGACCAAATATTCTCCATGGAAATGAGATGTGCTAATGCTTATACAACTGCATACCAATTATCATTGACCTACCACCAACAGTTCCCCTTAAAATGACCTAATCACAAACTAATACATGAAAACTAAGCAAATGTTTCAAAGTCAATAGACCATGAATGAGGGGGCGGGGCCAAATAATCTCCATGGAAATGAGATATGCCAATGCTTATACAACTGCACATTGACCTACCACTAGTGGTTCCCCAAAAACTGACCTAATCACAAACTAATACATGTAAACTAAGCAAAGTTTCAAAGTCAATGGACCTTGACTGAGAGGGCGGGGCCAAATAATTTCCATGGTAATGAGATGTGCCAATGCTAATACAACTGCATACCAAATATCATTGACCTACCACTAGTGGTTCCCCATAAACTGACCTAATCACAAACTAATACATGTAAACTAAGCAAAGTTTCAAAGTCAATAGACCTTGACTGAGGAGGCGGGGCCAAATATTCTCCATGGTAATGGGATGTGCCAATGCTAATACAACTGCATACCAAATATCATTGACCTACCACTAGTGGTTCACCATGAACTAGACCTAATCACAAACTAATACAATGTGATGCCGCTGACGCCGGAAACAGCATACCTATGTCTCGCTTTTTGACTTCAGCAAGGCGAGACAATAAACTGCCTCTTTTGAAAGAGGATGTGTGAGATAGGGCAGAAATTTTGCCTTTCAACAGGCCACCAATAATTACAGACATCTTAAGCAGATATTGCAAGGATTCTTTAACGTGCAGTGTGTGTGGCAATCGCCTGGATGAGGCATTGGATTTAACGTTTCCCTCCTGATCGGATGTGGATGTGTATCTATACATCCAGCACAGCATATAAAGTCAAAGCGAGATTTAAATGAAATTTGAGGAAGGTGAAGAGTAGGCCACATTAGACTTTTGACTGAAAAATAATTGTTCAAAATATAGAACTCTTCAAAGGTTGGTACTTACACAATAGGACACTATAGAAGTTACTCAATACAGATGCCTGAAACAGGATTTCTTACTTGAAAGTGTTTTTTTTTGCCAATTATTCAGTATTGTATTCTTAGAAAAAAATTGCTGTATAATGGTATGGCAATGTCTGTGTTGTCATCCACAGACATCTGGGTTCTAGATAACAACTTGAGTATAAGTGAATGGATCTCTATGAAATTGTACCACAAAGTTCTATATCTCAAAAGGAAGGTTGGGATTGATTTTGAGGGTAATGGCCCAAACTGTTAAGGAATTTAAAGGTACAAAAAGGGGCAAAAAAAACAAGGATTCTCTTGTTTCCAGACAATAACTTGAGTATAAGTCTATGGATCTCTATGAATTTGTACCACAAGGTTCCATACCAAAACAGAAAAGTTTGGATTGATTTTGGGGATTGACTGTTTATGAATAAGGGGCCAAAAACAATACTTTTCTAATACTTTGTATACATTGCTTACTGTCAATTCAGAAATAATTGCGAAGTTTTTATTAATGCGAATAATGCAACTGATTGAGGATTGAAATAATAAGAACTCACATTCTTATATCTGATACAAAGATATGTATGCAGATTTTCCTGAAACCGCAATAATTAATATCACAATTTTGTCCATTTTAAAAAACTCGCAATAATAAATGCACGCAATAATTTCTGAATTTACAGTATTTCTTGGGTTTAATTCAAAGTCTTGAATTCTTGCGGTCTTTAATATGCTGAATCTAACCCTGTATTTAGATTTTGAATTATTGCTACCGTTTTCAATTTCATCTACATTAAGGTCCAAAGGGTCCAAAATTAAACTTTGTTCGATTTCATCAAAAATTGAATATGTGCAGTTCTCTGATATGCTGAATCTAACCATGTATTTAGATTTTGGGACCGCTATCAAATTGGTTCACACTGAGGTCCAAGGGGTCAACAAAAATTGAATTCTTTCGGTTCTTTGATATGCCGACTCTAAACCATGCATTTAGATTTTGAATATTGGACCATAATAAGTAAATGTCCAATTTCAAATTTTTAAGTTCTTAGATCACATTCATTGTGTGTCAGAAACCTATGCTGTGTCAAATATTTAATCATAATCCTAATTCAGAGCTGTATCAAACTTAAATGCTGTGTCCATACTTGCTCCAACTGTTCAGGTCATATCAAGCTGCGCCCTGTGGAACATTTTATTTTAAACTAAAGCCTACCCATATCAAACGCCGTCACCTTCAACGGACACACCATGTTCCATTGTGCCAACATGCAAAACTTTAATGACGTTTGTAAACTGATGAAAGTCTAATGGATGCTTTGTATACCAGTACACTAACAATTTTTATACAATTTTTTTTTTTTGTTTATTATAAAGCAAAATACAATGTACAATACTATCATGAATATATATATAATGAAAACATATTTATACTGTAAATTCAAAAAAAAAAAATTGCAAGCATTCATTGCTTGGGATTGTTAAACATTGGACAAAAAGGTTAAATTAATTATTGTCATTTAAGGACATGTTGCAAATAAATAATGCAGCTATCAAAATTTTAAATATAATTTTGTTTTTGCGAAATCTATCCTGGTGTAGCAATTTTCAGTAAAAAAAGGAATAAAAAATCTGTGAATTTCAGTTCTTGGAAAATAAATAACAGCATTAAAAAAAAAATTGTGAATTTACAGCAATTGGAAAAAAATAATAGCATTAAAAAATTAATCATTTGGCTTTGAGAATTATTATTTAAGAATTTTATTAAACAAAAACACAATATATATGTGGTTGGCATGATTATTGTCCACAGGATTGACCACACAAGGCAGCAGCAGGAATACACCTGTAAAAGAAATAAAATAATATTTCATTTGTTGACAATTCATAGTAATTAAGTAATGTTAAAATATATGAATTATGGAATGTTTAAGAGTGGCAATTTTTTTTTTAAATAGACAGATATTGTTTTATGCAAAAAATACTTGTTTTCTTCTATTCAAATTTATTGATTTACCAAAAAATATTGCAATAGAAATCGTGCAGCTAAATTTGTTATAAAATGGAAAGCCATCTTAATATACCAATTTTGATTTTCAAGGTGTTAAAATCACTATTACCGATATCGCATTAATCATTCATTGAGTGTCAGACAAGTGCAGAAGCTTTTAAACTGAAAATTTGCATATTTACATACATGATAAAATTATACAGGCTATTTTGATAAACTATCCTTGTTTGGTTCAAGTTTTATGACATTTACTTTGTTTTCTCCATATATTGACTGAAAAAATTAATTCTTTGGAAATTTGTATCGAAAGAAATAGAAAACTGAACAAGAAGCAAAGTTTAATATAATAAAGACATCTTATCTTTGTGACAGCACTTGCCATTTCATTGTAAATGAATGTGAGGGTATCTCCCCTTTTCAAGTAAACACAATTCTTTATTGTCATAAAAACAATGGTTCTCTTTATGATTCAGTACATGGTCATTAGGTAAAAGTTTAAAGATTGAATAAGAGAAAGTAGTTAAAAAGGACTATAAACCTTCTGAACTATAAAAACATCTGATTTACATCTATTAAGGTTACAGTAGAAAATATAAAGATGAAATATAATTGCAAACAATAAAGATTTATAGAAATTTAAACTGTCCATAGGATTACATCAATTAATTAAATTTGTGTGTGGCAAATAAATATAGTCTCACCTCGAAGCATATCCAATTGCTACCCCAGCCAGTACCCCTAAGGACAAGCTGTGATGCTAACCTGTAATACAAAGTTGAATCAGTTATTTAAACTCTTCCAAATAATCTACTGTGGATTCAATTTGATTTTCATGGGGATTGAGAGAAAAAATCAGATTTCTGTGGATTCATTAAATTTAACGGGGATTGAGGAGAAAATGGATTTCTGTGGATATTTGATTGAAAGTTGATTGATAGAAAATTGGTACTTCGTTGCATTTAAATTTGTGGTTCACTATTACTCACAAAATCCAGATGGTATTCAGTTTAAAACTTGACAAATAGAAAAAACGTCAAAAACAATTTCTCTTTCTAAGCTTGGCAGTATTTTTACCATTTTGGACAATTATGTACCCTATTTCCTCTGGAGCTGAATATCTCCATGTCATTCAATCTTTTCTGATACCTGAACCACTATTAAAGCGACATCAAACACTTTAAGATTAAAAAATGTTTGTATACCTACCAACATATTATATGTAGAAGTATCAGATGTCCAATTCTTACTCCCAACACCATGAAATCATTGTCATTACATCAGCCTAAAAACAAATAATAAAAAAAATACACTTATTTGAAATGTTCCTTTTACAGACCAATCCAAGCACGATAGATTTCTTTAACAAAACAGTATATTAATAACACATACTTGTTAAAGAAATCTATCGGTGCTGCAATTGATCTGTTATATTTTCACAGCTATTTGACATTATAGCTGTCAGAATATAACATTGTCAACCAATGAAAAGCCAAAGATGACCATGTTTTTTTTTAAGTAGTGACAATCTGCATTATCTACATCACAGCTATGTGTTATTTGAGTTATTCTAATTTAAAATTATTGACGGGCAGTATTTGTTATTTCTGTCATATTTGTTTATAGTAAATTGTTGTTATAAATTAGGCAATTAGTTTTCTCTATTGAATTGTTTCACATTTTTTCATGTCTGGCCTTTTACAGCAGACTATACAGTATGGGTTTTTCTCATTGTTGAAGCCATTTGGTTGCCTAGAATTTGCTACATCCACTTCATTTAAACTTGGATGGATAGCTGTCTCATTGGCAATCATACCACATCTCCTTATATTTATTTATAAAGGTTTATTGTAACCTGATTACATATTTTTTCAATCCTCAGGTCACATTATTTTCCCTATATTTTATTTTTTATAGTATAATGAACATATCATTTTTTTCAAAAAAAGGAATTATAAACCTACTTATATCTTAGCTGTAGTAAGCCACCAAGCCTTACTCCCAATACCATGAAACATGTCCCAGAAATAACCTAAAAGGAATTAAAATTTAACACATATATATTTTTCCAATTTAACTAAACTATCATCCTTAAACTTTATAAAAGTTTTTCTGTTTCTTAGTACCCAATAATATAGCATCAGTCCTGTCTGTGTAGGAATTTAAGAGCTGGGAAAAGGTTTGATTTTATTTCCAACTGCACAAAAATTATCTGAGTAATCTCCCATTGAATGAAACATTGTTTGTATGTTTGTTGTACTTGTCTCCCCTTAAAGATAATTTGATATTATAATTGTTTTCATATACCTCTTTAACTTATTATAAAATATATGAAAATGGTAAATGAACTGGATATTGATGTTATGAACGAGAAAGATAAAAATAATCATATTGTTTGTTGTCTAGACTGTACTTGAATGTACATGTTCATTTGTATAGAATCTAAAAAAAATTGTAGGGCTTACATAAACTTGCCTGATTTCGTTATGGTAAAATCTCCGACTTGGTTTGAAGATCTATTTAACCATCTCTTCCTTGGAGCTGCTATTGATTCCTTACTGCTTTTAAGTGTTTTTCAACATTGGTTTTTATGATATCAAAATCCACTGTCCATTTGAATAACTGAAATGTCTGCTTCAATCACAATATCTAATAATATAGTAGTTAGTCACAAAAATGTTTATTTCTTTTCTTACAATAATTTCTTTTTTCCGATAAAGATGATTTACTGGATTATTATAGCAATTATTAAGTACCAGATGTGCGTTAAAACATATAAAATATTTTGAAAATTTCCGAAAAGTTGGTTGTAACCCACAATTTCTTCCACCCTTTAATACTATTATCTATGTCTGCTTACAGTGATTTTTATCTCTATATAATATAGCAATAGACTAGTTAGCAGACATCTGATATATAAATACTTATACACATATGATAGACATAATCAATAAACATCGTTATTGCCTACACTGAAGGAACTTCCAGTAAAAGGAGTTAAATAAGGGTATTACCTCCCCTTGCCCTTAATTTCAGCCTGTTAGGACTCCACATCCATCACAACTGAAACACAGTACCTGTAGTGATAGGCTTTTGTATGATACATTTAGTCAGTAACATGTCGGTGATGGTATGAAATTAAAAATTAAAAATCATTAATTTTGTTGACCGTCTCTTTCTAAATGTATCTTTAATTTTCAAGACTAGACAAAAAAAATGCACAGCAAAATTAAATTGTTCAAAATAAATCATCAACCATTTCTTAAATTTTGAAGCCTAGTTAAATACAATACCTCTGCCTTTCAGTAGTACTAACATTGATTGATAAATACTGCACTTAGATATAATTTTGTGCTGCATACTCATGGTATAGCCATGAATAAATTGTGTCTTCTACAAATATAGAGATAAAGTGTCAATAAAATTGAAATTAGAGTCATATCAAAAATCCACATTACAAAATAGTTTGCAATAATATTAAAAAGACAAATTGGTTTGGATTCCAAGGAGGAATTATTTATGCTCTGAGAATAATATGCTTTCTTTAAAAGATCAAAGTACAAAATGTATTCAAAACTAACAAATTTCTTATTCTAAAATTCAACAAACTTAAAATGGTTCCTATGGTAATTAAACACATTTCCTGATTGTTGTGGTTCACTTATTTGCATGATGAGCAAGTTATCTCCCTTACCACATAGTGATTAACAGCAGTCTAAGTTACTTCAAAAAATAAACAAATAAATGGAGAATGTGTCCATGGGACAAAGATGATGCCCCCACTTGCATACAACTTTATAAAGGGACATAACTGAAGAACTGTAAAAGTGATGCCAACTGAAATCAAACTTGATCTGTTTTTTGTGGTAATAAGCATTGTGTATAAGTTTCATAACATTTGGATGAGGCAAACTAAAGTTGGAGAACTGAAACCAAATTGGGACGTACAAACGGATGTACAAGGGTAAACATATATGCCCCCTTCCGCTACAGCAGGGGAATAAAAATTATTTCTTTAAAAATGTATAAAATTTTCCAGATTTAAAATAAAGTTTGATAGCAAAAACAATACTGTGGATTCACTTTTTTTTAAGTGTACTTAGTTTTACATATTTTGTGGATATAGATGAAACTATGAAACAAAATAAAATTTGCCTTTTTGATTTGTTTTTTGTATGCAGAATTTGTCAAAATTACGAAATATGAAATCAAGTATCTAGGAAAACTGGTTTGATTGACTTATTATCTCTGATCATGATTATCTCCCTTGCAAATTATTCAAAATCTGAAATCAACATTTTCATGTAGATCTTACAAAATTATGTTTCAGGGCTATTGTTATGATCAAGATAGTGCAATTGGGACAAGCGGTTAACATTTTGTAATGCACGCCTAAATCATGCAAGTTGGTACCAATGAGAATGGAAATATCTAAAGTGGTTTTGAACTTCATATATTACAGCAAAATATAATGTGAAAATAAACACACGGAATAAAATTGAAACCTTGAAACAAGGAATTATTTGAATCTGGAATAATTTTGAATTCTGGAAAATTGATAAGAAAAGTATGATGAAAACTATCACAATTTAGGCGGGTTAGCCATGCATGCAAGGCTAAGGGGGGTTAGTTAGTTCATACTGAAATATCAGTGAAAGTAAAATTTACCATACACGCATGGCTAACCTATTTATTTAGGTTAGTTTTCATCATACATTTCTTATCAATTTTCAAAATTATTCCAGATTCAAATAATTCCTTGTTTTGATGACTTACCTCCTGTGAACTAGTTTTTAGTATAACCCTACAATCCCCCTCCCCCAATAAAAAGAAAAAAAGAAATAAGTTTACTTTAAACTTTGGATTTGTAGTTAATTTAAGAGTAGAATCTATTACAACTTCTATAGTAAAAATAATTTTAAAAAACATCAAACAGGTTTAACATTAAACATGAATTTCCTTAAAAATAATCAATTTCAAATATGACAAAAGAGGATTAGTGACATTGCCTAAAAAATTTTAAACAAATAACAAAATAGATTTCCAGTATGAAAATTTATGCATCAAATTTAAACCTTTAACTTGGCAATTGCAGAAAATATTGAAAACAAAGTGAAACTTTAAATTTCAAGCCTCACTTTTAAAATAAAAAAAATAACTGTTTAAAGTGGAGAAATGTCATCTCAGATTTGATTCGAAGGAACAATCTATATTTCTTCAAGTTTTGAATTTTAAACCTGGGGGATTTTTTAAGAATGGTTATGTAACATTTTCAACATTCACAATGTTAAATGGTTTAAGGAACTATTCACAATGAGAATCATACACAAGTTTAATTTCAAAATAATACCTGAATAAATGTTCCATCTAATGTATGGAGAAAATATAGATGGCAGCCTAGTATTGAAGGTAAAAGTTGAAATTTAACCCAAGGTTTGAGATAACTCATGTGTGAATTATAAAGATTACTGGAAGATGATAGTTTCAGATGACTGAAAGTATTGGAAATTTTAGATCTATTCCGTTGAAGCAATAGAAAATATGTGAAGTACCCAGATAATTCACATAAGACTTATGTAAACTTATTAAATATTATTTTTACTGCAGGTCTTCTTCCTTCGTGGCCATTTTGGCTTTTCAGAACCAAATAAAAAGCCGATGTAAATATATACTTTTTGGATTTTTTCAACTTGTGTTTAAATTCAATTTAATATACCGTACAGAATTAACTTTTACTTAGAAGGCTTAAATTTAATGTAATATTCAGAGTGCGTTTGTTTTTTTCCTTCTTTTTCGATTACGATGCATCATAATGTGTCAAATACAACTAGATTTTGATATAAAATGTTTTGCAACTTCATTTTGAAAATTATAAACAAAATTAAAAGCTTAATGCTCTAATATTGTTTTTTTTTTTCGATCTCAATAACAACCAAATATCAAATGTATATCATTTCAGAATAACATTAAAAGATCCCTTTGAATAACAAACACCATATCCTGAATACATAGAAACCACTGAACCATCCATAGAACAAAAGCAACAAACAGACAATAAAACCTGACCAATCAGAACTAGCTCAAAAGAACAACTATGTTAAATGTTAGTAAAGACGCAGCACAAGAAGCGCAATGTATTTCTGAAATGATCATTTGATATTTGTTCAGTCTATAGCAAACTTTTTTCAGATACAAATTAATGTTCTGTTACAAAATCCTACTTTAAACCATTAGTTTAAATCAATTTCAATTCAAGATTTATGTTGTTCTACAATTTGACAATCATGATGCATTGAATATTAAAAAAAAACAGAAAAAGAATAGCAAAATTTTTTCCTTATGTAAATTTAAAATTTGACAAAAAAATATTGCATGTTGTTTATTTGCAAACCCATTTTCACATAAATAAGAACTGATAGCGTTAACCAAACATATCACATACATTGCCTATATTTCTTCAAGTCTTTCACTTTCTGCTGGTTCTTCTGCCATCCTTGGTATAATTGGAAATAAAAGAAAGTCATTATTATTCAGAATCTACACAAGTAGCAACATTTTTATACACAATTTTTTGTAAAACATTTTCAATTTGTTGAAGGTCTTGTCTGTCAACTTGATTAAGAAGAACAGCAATAAACATAAAAGGATTTCTTTGTTGTATACCGAGTATATTTGACATTTTCCCTCTCTTTTTTTTTCTATTTCTCTGCTTCTTCAACAGGGACGTCAGAAAGAAACAATCAATGAAACAATCTACTTCAATGGGCAATACCCATCCTCACACTTCTACCAGTGAGCGTATCTTTAGTTTGGCTGCATCGTCTTTCCATGTGGACTGTTTCCAAAAAATAAAACCAGATAATCTCCAGAAAACTTCAGCATGATATCTCAACGTCCCCTTCTACAGGCATAGGCAGGAAGCCTGTAGCAGTCGTAGGTCGCTTGCGAACATCTTTTTGCCACCCGTCCTCGCGAGTCAGCGACGGAGGCCATCTCAACATCGATGACTGTCGTCCCGTTTGGAGGTAACCAGCTACATTAAAGGAAACACCACAAACAGCAAAATTACTTAATATTACTTACATTGCCTACATTTCTTCCAGTCCTTCAATTTCTGCTGGTTCTTCGGCCATCCTTGGTATAATTGGAAATAAAAGAAAGTCATTATTATTCAGAATCTACACAAATAGCAACATTTTTATACACAATGTTTTGTAAAACATTTTCAAATTGTTGAAGGTCTTGTCTGTCAACTTGATTATGAAGAACAGCAATAAACATAAAAGGATTTCTTTGTTGTATACCGAGTATATTTGACATTTTCCCTCTCTTTTTTTTTCTATTTTTCTGCTTCTTCAACAGGGACGTCAGAAAGAAACAATCAATGAAACAATCTACTTCAACGGGCAATACCCATCCTCACACTTCTACCAGTGAGCGTATCTTTAGTTTGGCTGCATCGTCTTTCCATGTGGACTGTTTCCAAAAAACAAAACCAGATAATCTCCAGAAAACTTCAGCATGATATCTCAACGTCCCCTTCTACAGGCATAGGCAGGAAGCCTGTAGCAGTCGTAGGTCGCTTGCGAACATCTTTTTGCCGCCTGTCCTCGCGAGTCAGCGACGGAGGCCATCTCAACATCGATGACTGTCGTCCCGTTTGGAGGTAACCAGCTACATTAAAGGAAACACCACAAACAGCAAAATTACTTAATATTACTTACATTGCCTACATTTCTTCCAGTCCTTCAATTTCTGCTGGTTCTTCGGCCATCCTTGGTATAATTGGAAATAAAAGAAAGTCATTATTATTCAGAATCTACACAAATAGCAACATTTTTATACACAATTTTTTGTAAAACATTTTCAAATTGTTGAAGGTCTTGTCTGTCAACTTGATTATGAAGAACAGCAATAAACATAAAAGGATTTCTTTGTTGTATACCGAGTATATTTGACATTTTCCCTCTCTTTTTTTTTCTATTTTTCTGCTTCTTCAACAGGGACGTCAGAAAGAAACAATCAATGAAACAATCTACTTCAACGGGCAATACCCATCCTCACACTTCTACCAGTGAGCGTATCTTTAGTTTGGCTGCATCGTCTTTCCATGTGGACTGTTTCCAAAAAACAAAACCAGATAATCTCCAGAAAACTTCAGCATGATATCTCAACGTCCCCTTCTACAGGCATAGGCAGGAAGCCTGTAGCAGTCGTAGGTCGCTTGCGAACATCTTTTTGCCGCCCGTCCTCGCGAGTCAGCGACGGAGGCCATCTCAACATCGATGACTGTCGTCCCGTTTGGAGGTAACCAGCTACATTAAAGGAAACACCACAAACAGCAAAATTACTTAATATTACTTACATTGCCTACATTTCTTCCAGTCCTTCAATTTCTGCTGGTTCTTCGGCCATCCTTGGTATAATTGGAAATAAAAGAAAGTCATTATTATTCAGAATCTACACAAATAGCAACATTTTTATACACAATTTTTTGTAAAACATTTTCAAATTGTTGAAGGTCTTGTCTGTCAACTTGATTATGAAGAACAGCAATAAACATAAAAGGATTTCTTTGTTGTATACCGAGTATATTTGACATTTTCCCTCTCTTTTTTTTTCTATTTTTCTGCTTCTTCAACAGGGACGTCAGAAAGAAACAATCAATGAAACAATCTACTTCAACGGGCAATACCCATCCTCACACTTCTACCAGTGAGCGTATCTTTAGTTTGGCTGCATCGTCTTTCCATGTGGACTGTTTCCAAAAAACAAAACCAGATAATCTCCAGAAAACTTCAGCATGATATCTCAACGTCCCCTTCTACAGGCATAGGCAGGAAGCCTGTAGCAGTCGTAGGTCGCTTGCGAACATCTTTTTGCCGCCTGTCCTCGCGAGTCAGCGACGGAGGCCATCTCAACATCGATGACTGTCGTCCCGTTTGGAGGTAACCAGCTACATTAAAGGAAACACCACAAACAGCAAAATTACTTAATATTACTTACATTGCCTACATTTCTTCCAGTCCTTCAATTTCTGCTGGTTCTTCGGCTATCCTTGGTATAATTGGAAATAAAAGAAAGTCATTATTATTCAGAATCTACACAAATAGCAACATTTTTATACACAATTTTTTGTAAAACATTTTCAAATTGTTGAAGGTCTTGTCTGTCAACTTGATTATGAAGAACAGCAATAAACATAAAAGGATTTCTTTGTTGTATACCGAGTATATTTGACATTTTCCCTCTCTTTTTTTTTCTATTTTTCTGCTTCTTCAACAGGGACGTCAGAAAGAAACAATCAATGAAACAATCTACTTCAACGGGCAATACCCATCCTCACACTTCTACCAGTGAGCGTATCTTTAGTTTGGCTGCATCGTCTTTCCATGTGGACTGTTTCCAAAAAACAAAACCAGATAATCTCCAGAAAACTTCAGCATGATATCTCAACGTCCCCTTCTACAGGCATAGGCAGGAAGCCTGTAGCAGTCGTAGGTCGCTTGCGAACATCTTTTTGCCGCCCGTCCTCGCGAGTCAGCGACGGAGGCCATCTCAACATCGATGACTGTCGTCCCGTTTGGAGGTAACCAGCTACATTAAAGGAAACACCACAAACAGCAAAATTACTTAATATTACTTACATTGCCTACATTTCTTCCAGTCCTTCAATTTCTGCTGGTTCTTCGGCCATCCTTGGTATAATTGGAAATAAAAGAAAGTCATTATTATTCAGAATCTACACAAATAGCAACATTTTTATACACAATTTTTTGTAAAACATTTTCAAATTGTTGAAGGTCTTGTCTGTCAACTTGATTATGAAGAACAGCAATAAACATAAAAGGATTTCTTTGTTGTATACCGAGTATATTTGACATTTTCCCTCTCTTTTTTTTTTCTATTTTTCTGCTTCTTCAACAGGGACGTCAGAAAGAAACAATCAATGAAACAATCTACTTCAACGGGCAATACCCATCCTCACACTTCTACCAGTGAGCGTATCTTTAGTTTGGCTGCATCGTCTTTCCATGTGGACTGTTTCCAAAAAACAAAACCAGATAATCTCCAGAAAACTTCAGCATGATATCTCAACGTCCCCTTCTACAGGCATAGGCAGGAAGCCTGTAGCAGTCGTAGGTCGCTTGCGAACATCTTTTTGCCGCCCGTCCTCGCGAGTCAGCGACGGAGGCCATCTCAACATCGATGACTGTCGTCCCGTTTGGAGGTAACCAGCTACATTAAAGGAAACACCACAAACAGCAAAATTACTTAATATTACTTACATTGCCTACATTTCTTCCAGTCCTTCAATTTCTGCTGGTTCTTCGGCCATCCTTGGTATAATTGGAAATAAAAGAAAGTCATTATTATTCAGAATCTACACAAATAGCAACATTTTTATACACAATTTTTTGTAAAACATTTTCAAATTGTTGAAGGTCTTGTCTGTCAACTTGATTATGAAGAACAGCAATAAACATAAAAGGATTTCTTTGTTGTATACCGAGTATATTTGACATTTTCCCTCTCTTTTTTTTTTCTATTTTTCTGCTTCTTCAACAGGGACGTCAGAAAGAAACAATCAATGAAACAATCTACTTCAACGGGCAATACCCATCCTCACACTTCTACCAGTGAGCGTATCTTTAGTTTGGCTGCATCGTCTTTCCATGTGGACTGTTTCCAAAAAACAAAACCAGATAATCTCCAGAAAACTTCAGCATGATATCTCAACGTCCCCTTCTACAGGCATAGGCAGGAAGCCTGTAGCAGTCGTAGGTCGCTTGCGAACATCTTTTTGCCGCCCGTCCTCGCGAGTCAGCGACGGAGGCCATCTCAACATCGATGACTGTCGTCCCGTTTGGAGGTAACCAGCTACATTAAAGGAAACACCACAAACAGCAAAATTACTTAATATTACTTACATTGCCTACATTTCTTCCAGTCCTTCAATTTCTGCTGGTTCTTCGGCCATCCTTGGTATAATTGGAAATAAAAGAAAGTCATTATTATTCAGAATCTACACAAATAGCAACATTTTTATACACAATTTTTTGTAAAACATTTTCAAATTGTTGAAGGTCTTGTCTGTCAACTTGATTATGAAGAACAGCAATAAACATAAAAGGATTTCTTTGTTGTATACCGAGTATATTTGACATTTTCCCTCTCTTTTTTTTTCTATTTTTCTGCTTCTTCAACAGGGACGTCAGAAAGAAACAATCAATGAAACAATCTACTTCAACGGGCAATACCCATCCTCACACTTCTACCAGTGAGCGTATCTTTAGTTTGGCTGCATCGTCTTTCCATGTGGACTGTTTCCAAAAAACAAAACCAGATAATCTCCAGAAAACTTCAGCATGATATCTCAACGTCCCCTTCTACAGGCATAGGCAGGAAGCCTGTAGCAGTCGTAGGTCGCTTGCGAACATCTTTTTGCCGCCCGTCCTCGCGAGTCAGCGACGGAGGCCATCTCAACATCGATGACTGTCGTCCCGTTTGGAGGTAACCAGCTACATTAAAGGAAACACCACAAACAGCAAAATTACTTAATATTACTTACATTACCTACATTTCTTCCAGTCCTTCAATTTCTGCTGGTTCTTCGGCCATCCTTGGTATAATTGGAAATAAAAGAAAGTCATTATTATTCAGAATCTACACAAATAGCAACATTTTTATACACAATTTTTTGTAAAACATTTTCAAATTGTTGAAGGTCTTGTCTGTCAACTTGATTATGAAGAACAGCAATAAACATAAAAGGATTTCTTTGTTGTATACCGAGTATATTTGACATTTTCCCTCTCTTTTTTTTTTCTATTTTTCTGCTTCTTCAACAGGGACGTCAGAAAGAAACAATCAATGAAACAATCTACTTCAACGGGCAATACCCATCCTCACACTTCTACCAGTGAGCGTATCTTTAGTTTGGCTGCATCGTCTTTCCATGTGGACTGTTTCCAAAAAACAAAACCAGATAATCTCCAGAAAACTTCAGCATGATATCTCAACGTCCCCTTCTACAGGCATAGGCAGGAAGCCTGTAGCAGTCGTAGGTCGCTTGCGAACATCTTTTTGCCGCCCGTCCTCGCGAGTCAGCGACGGAGGCCATCTCAACATCGATGACTGTCGTCCCGTTTGGAGGTAACCAGCTACATTAAAGGAAACACCACAAACAGCAAAATTACTTAATATTACTTACATTGCCTACATTTCTTCCAGTCCTTCAATTTCTGCTGGTTCTTCGGCCATCCTTGGTATAATTGGAAATAAAAGAAAGTCATTATTATTCAGAATCTACACAAATAGCAACATTTTTATACACAATTTTTTGTAAAACATTTTCAAATTGTTGAAGGTCTTGTCTGTCAACTTGATTATGAAGAACAGCAATAAACATAAAAGGATTTCTTTGTTGTATACCGAGTATATTTGACATTTTCCCTCTCTTTTTTTTTTCTATTTTTCTGCTTCTTCAACAGGGACGTCAGAAAGAAACAATCAATGAAACAATCTACTTCAACGGGCAATACCCATCCTCACACTTCTACCAGTGAGCGTATCTTTAGTTTGGCTGCATCGTCTTTCCATGTGGACTGTTTCCAAAAAACAAAACCAGATAATCTCCAGAAAACTTCAGCATGATATCTCAACGTCCCCTTCTACAGGCATAGGCAGGAAGCCTGTAGCAGTCGTAGGTCGCTTGCGAACATCTTTTTGCCGCCCGTCCTCGCGAGTCAGCGACGGAGGCCATCTCAACATCGATGACTGTCGTCCCGTTTGGAGGTAACCAGCTACATTAAAGGAAACACCACAAACAGCAAAATTACTTAATATTACTTACATTGCCTACATTTCTTCCAGTCCTTCAATTTCTGCTGGTTCTTCGGCCATCCTTGGTATAATTGGAAATAAAAGAAAGTCATTATTATTCAGAATCTACACAAATAGCAACATTTTTATACACAATTTTTTGTAAAACATTTTCAAATTGTTGAAGGTCTTGTCTGTCAACTTGATTATGAAGAACAGCAATAAACATAAAAGGATTTCTTTGTTGTATACCGAGTATATTTGACATTTTCCCTCTCTTTTTTTTTTCTATTTTTCTGCTTCTTCAACAGGGACGTCAGAAAGAAACAATCAATGAAACAATCTACTTCAACGGGCAATACCCATCCTCACACTTCTACCAGTGAGCGTATCTTTAGTTTGGCTGCATCGTCTTTCCATGTGGACTGTTTCCAAAAAACAAAACCAGATAATCTCCAGAAAACTTCAGCATGATATCTCAACGTCCCCTTCTACAGGCATAGGCAGGAAGCCTGTAGCAGTCGTAGGTCGCTTGCGAACATCTTTTTGCCGCCCGTCCTCGCGAGTCAGCGACGGAGGCCATCTCAACATCGATGACTGTCGTCCCGTTTGGAGGTAACCAGCTACATTAAAGGAAACACCACAAACAGCAAAATTACTTAATATTACTTACATTGCCTACATTTCTTCCAGTCCTTCAATTTCTGCTGGTTCTTCGGCCATCCTTGGTATAATTGGAAATAAAAGAAAGTCATTATTATTCAGAATCTACACAAATAGCAACATTTTTATACACAATTTTTTGTAAAACATTTTCAAATTGTTGAAGGTCTTGTCTGTCAACTTGATTATGAAGAACAGCAATAAACATAAAAGGATTTCTTTGTTGTATACCGAGTATATTTGACATTTTCCCTCTCTTTTTTTTTCTATTTTTCTGCTTCTTCAACAGGGACGTCAGAAAGAAACAATCAATGAAACAATCTACTTCAACGGGCAATACCCATCCTCACACTTCTACCAGTGAGCGTATCTTTAGTTTGGCTGCATCGTCTTTCCATGTGGACTGTTTCCAAAAAACAAAACCAGATAATCTCCAGAAAACTTCAGCATGATATCTCAACGTCCCCTTCTACAGGCATAGGCAGGAAGCCTGTAGCAGTCGTAGGTCGCTTGCGAACATCTTTTTGCCGCCCGTCCTCGCGAGTCAGCGACGGAGGCCATCTCAACATCGATGACTGTCGTCCCGTTTGGAGGTAACCAGCTACATTAAAGGAAACACCACAAACAGCAAAATTACTTAATATTACTTACATTGCCTACATTTCTTCCAGTCCTTCAATTTCTGCTGGTTCTTCGGCCATCCTTGGTATAATTGGAAATAAAAGAAAGTCATTATTATTCAGAATCTACACAAATAGCAACATTTTTATACACAATTTTTTGTAAAACATTTTCAAATTGTTGAAGGTCTTGTCTGTCAACTTGATTATGAAGAACAGCAATAAACATAAAAGGATTTCTTTGTTGTATACCGAGTATATTTGACATTTTCCCTCTCTTTTTTTTTCTATTTTTCTGCTTCTTCAACAGGGACGTCAGAAAGAAACAATCAATGAAACAATCTACTTCAACGGGCAATACCCATCCTCACACTTCTACCAGTGAGCGTATCTTTAGTTTGGCTGCATCGTCTTTCCATGTGGACTGTTTCCAAAAAACAAAACCAGATAATCTCCAGAAAACTTCAGCATGATATCTCAACGTCCCCTTCTACAGGCATAGGCAGGAAGCCTGTAGCAGTCGTAGGTCGCTTGCGAACATCTTTTTGCCGCCCGTCCTCGCGAGTCAGCGACGGAGGCCATCTCAACATCGATGACTGTCGTCCCGTTTGGAGGTAACCAGCTACATTAAAGGAAACACCACAAACAGCAAAATTACTTAATATTACTTACATTGCCTACATTTCTTCCAGTCCTTCAATTTCTGCTGGTTCTTCGGCCATCCTTGGTATAATTGGAAATAAAAGAAAGTCATTATTATTCAGAATCTACACAAATAGCAACATTTTTATACACAATTTTTTGTAAAACATTTTCAAATTGTTGAAGGTCTTGTCTGTCAACTTGATTATGAAGAACAGCAATAAACATAAAAGGATTTCTTTGTTGTATACCGAGTATATTTGACATTTTCCCTCTCTTTTTTTTTCTATTTTTCTGCTTCTTCAACAGGGACGTCAGAAAGAAACAATCAATGAAACAATCTACTTCAACGGGCAATACCCATCCTCACACTTCTACCAGTGAGCGTATCTTTAGTTTGGCTGCATCGTCTTTCCATGTGGACTGTTTCCAAAAAACAAAACCAGATAATCTCCAGAAAACTTCAGCATGATATCTCAACGTCCCCTTCTACAGGCATAGGCAGGAAGCCTGTAGCAGTCGTAGGTCGCTTGCGAACATCTTTTTGCCGCCCGTCCTCGCGAGTCAGCGACGGAGGCCATCTCAACATCGATGACTGTCGTCCCGTTTGGAGGTAACCAGCTACATTAAAGGAAACACCACAAACAGCAAAATTACTTAATATTACTTACATTGCCTACATTTCTTCCAGTCCTTCAATTTCTGCTGGTTCTTCGGCCATCCTTGGTATAATTGGAAATAAAAGAAAGTCATTATTATTCAGAATCTACACAAATAGCAACATTTTTATACACAATTTTTTGTAAAACATTTTCAAATTGTTGAAGGTCTTGTCTGTCAACTTGATTATGAAGAACAGCAATAAACATAAAAGGATTTCTTTGTTGTATACCGAGTATATTTGACATTTTCCCTCTCTTTTTTTTTCTATTTTTCTGCTTCTTCAACAGGGACGTCAGAAAGAAACAATCAATGAAACAATCTACTTCAACGGGCAATACCCATCCTCACACTTCTACCAGTGAGCGTATCTTTAGTTTGGCTGCATCGTCTTTCCATGTGGACTGTTTCCAAAAAACAAAACCAGATAATCTCCAGAAAACTTCAGCATGATATCTCAACGTCCCCTTCTACAGGCATAGGCAGGAAGCCTGTAGCAGTCGTAGGTCGCTTGCGAACATCTTTTTGCCGCCCGTCCTCGCGAGTCAGCGACGGAGGCCATCTCAACATCGATGACTGTCGTCCCGTTTGGAGGTAACCAGCTACATTAAAGGAAACACCACAAACAGCAAAATTACTTAATATTACTTACATTGCCTACATTTCTTCCAGTCCTTCAATTTCTGCTGGTTCTTCGGCCATCCTTGGTATAATTGGAAATAAAAGAAAGTCATTATTATTCAGAATCTACACAAATAGCAACATTTTTATACACAATTTTTTGTAAAACATTTTCAAATTGTTGAAGGTCTTGTCTGTCAACTTGATTATGAAGAACAGCAATAAACATAAAAGGATTTCTTTGTTGTATACCGAGTATATTTGACATTTTCCCTCTCTTTTTTTTTCTATTTTTCTGCTTCTTCAACAGGGACGTCAGAAAGAAACAATCAATGAAACAATCTACTTCAACGGGCAATACCCATCCTCACACTTCTACCAGTGAGCGTATCTTTAGTTTGGCTGCATCGTCTTTCCATGTGGACTGTTTCCAAAAAACAAAACCAGATAATCTCCAGAAAACTTCAGCATGATATCTCAACGTCCCCTTCTACAGGCATAGGCAGGAAGCCTGTAGCAGTCGTAGGTCGCTTGCGAACATCTTTTTGCCGCCCGTCCTCGCGAGTCAGCGACGGAGGCCATCTCAACATCGATGACTGTCGTCCCGTTTGGAGGTAACCAGCTACATTAAAGGAAACACCACAAACAGCAAAATTACTTAATATTACTTACATTGCCTACATTTCTTCCAGTCCTTCAATTTCTGCTGGTTCTTCGGCCATCCTTGGTATAATTGGAAATAAAAGAAAGTC
Organism: Mytilus californianus; assembly: GCF_021869535.1. Taxonomy (NCBI): domain Eukaryota; kingdom Metazoa; phylum Mollusca; class Bivalvia; order Mytilida; family Mytilidae; genus Mytilus; species Mytilus californianus. Next base: position 46,953,994 of record NW_026262679.1, on the reverse strand, counting down.
ATTATTATTCAGAATCTACACAAATAGCAACATTTTTATACACAATTTTTTGTAAAACATTTTCAAATTGTTGAAGGTCTTGTCTGTCAACTTGATTATGAAGAACAGCAATAAACATAAAAGGATTTCTTTGTTGTATACCGAGTATATTTGACATTTTCCCTCTCTTTTTTTTTCTATTTTTCTGCTTCTTCAACAGGGACGTCAGAAAGAAACAATCAATGAAACAATCTACTTCAACGGGCAATACCCATCCTCACACTTCTACCAGTGAGCGTATCTTTAGTTTGGCTGCATCGTCTTTCCATGTGGACTGTTTCCAAAAAACAAAACCAGATAATCTCCAGAAAACTTCAGCATGATATCTCAACGTCCCCTTCTACAGGCATAGGCAGGAAGCCTGTAGCAGTCGTAGGTCGCTTGCGAACATCTTTTTGCCGCCCGTCCTCGCGAGTCAGCGACGGAGGCCATCTCAACATCGATGACTGTCGTCCCGTTTGGAGGTAACCAGCTACATTAAAGGAAACACCACAAACAGCAAAATTACTTAATATTACTTACATTGCCTACATTTCTTCCAGTCCTTCAATTTCTGCTGGTTCTTCGGCCATCCTTGGTATAATTGGAAATAAAAGAAAGTCATTATTATTCAGAATCTACACAAATAGCAACATTTTTATACACAATTTTTTGTAAAATATTTTCAAATTGTTGAAGGTCTTGTCTGTCAACTTGATTATGAAGAACAGCAATAAACATAAAAGGATTTCTTTGTTGTATACCGAGTATATTTGACATTTTCCCTCTCTTTTTTTTTCTATTTTTCTGCTTCTTCAACAGGGACGTCAGAAAGAAACAATCAATGAAACAATCTACTTCAACGGGCAATACCCATCCTCACACTTCTACCAGTGAGCGTATCTTTAGTTTGGCTGCATCGTCTTTCCATGTGGACTGTTTCCAAAAAACAAAACCAGATAATCTCCAGAAAACTTCAGCATGATATCTCAACGTCCCCTTCTACAGGCATAGGCAGGAAGCCTGTAGCAGTCGTAGGTCGCTTGCGAACATCTTTTTGCCGCCCGTCCTCGCGAGTCAGCGACGGAGGCCATCTCAACATCGATGACTGTCGTCCCGTTTGGAGGTAACCAGCTACATTAAAGGAAACACCACAAACAGCAAAATTACTTAATATTACTTACATTGCCTACATTTCTTCCAGTCCTTCAATTTCTGCTGGTTCTTCGGCCATCCTTGGTATAATTGGAAATAAAAGAAAGTCATTATTATTCAGAATCTACACAAATAGCAACATTTTTATACACAATTTTTTGTAAAACATTTTCAAATTGTTGAAGGTCTTGTCTGTCAACTTGATTATGAAGAACAGCAATAAACATAAAAGGATTTCTTTGTTGTATACCGAGTATATTTGACATTTTCCCTCTCTTTTTTTTTCTATTTTTCTGCTTCTTCAACAGGGACGTCAGAAAGAAACAATCAATGAAACAATCTACTTCAACGGGCAATACCCATCCTCACACTTCTACCAGTGAGCGTATCTTTAGTTTGGCTGCATCGTCTTTCCATGTGGACTGTTTCCAAAAAACAAAACCAGATAATCTCCAGAAAACTTCAGCATGATATCTCAACGTCCCCTTCTACAGGCATAGGCAGGAAGCCTGTAGCAGTCGTAGGTCGCTTGCGAACATCTTTTTGCCGCCCGTCCTCGCGAGTCAGCGACGGAGGCCATCTCAACATCGATGACTGTCGTCCCGTTTGGAGGTAACCAGCTACATTAAAGGAAACACCACAAACAGCAAAATTACTTAATATTACTTACATTGCCTACATTTCTTCCAGTCCTTCAATTTCTGCTGGTTCTTCGGCCATCCTTGGTATAATTGGAAATAAAAGAAAGTCATTATTATTCAGAATCTACACAAATAGCAACATTTTTATACACAATTTTTTGTAAAACATTTTCAAATTGTTGAAGGTCTTGTCTGTCAACTTGATTATGAAGAACAGCAATAAACATAAAAGGATTTCTTTGTTGTATACCGAGTATATTTGACATTTTCCCTCTCTTTTTTTTTCTATTTTTCTGCTTCTTCAACAGGGACGTCAGAAAGAAACAATCAATGAAACAATCTACTTCAACGGGCAATACCCATCCTCACACTTCTACCAGTGAGCGTATCTTTAGTTTGGCTGCATCGTCTTTCCATGTGGACTGTTTCCAAAAAACAAAACCAGATAATCTCCAGAAAACTTCAGCATGATATCTCAACGTCCCCTTCTACAGGCATAGGCAGGAAGCCTGTAGCAGTCGTAGGTCGCTTGCGAACATCTTTTTGCCGCCCGTCCTCGCGAGTCAGCGACGGAGGCCATCTCAACATCGATGACTGTCGTCCCGTTTGGAGGTAACCAGCTACATTAAAGGAAACACCACAAACAGCAAAATTACTTAATATTACTTACATTGCCTACATTTCTTCCAGTCCTTCAATTTCTGCTGGTTCTTCGGCCATCCTTGGTATAATTGGAAATAAAAGAAAGTCATTATTATTCAGAATCTACACAAATAGCAACATTTTTATACACAATTTTTTGTAAAACATTTTCAAATTGTTGAAGGTCTTGTCTGTCAACTTGATTATGAAGAACAGCAATAAACATAAAAGGATTTCTTTGTTGTATACCGAGTATATTTGACATTTTCCCTCTCTTTTTTTTTCTATTTTTCTGCTTCTTCAACAGGGACGTCAGAAAGAAACAATCAATGAAACAATCTACTTCAACGGGCAATACCCATCCTCACACTTCTACCAGTGAGCGTATCTTTAGTTTGGCTGCATCGTCTTTCCATGTGGACTGTTTCCAAAAAACAAAACCAGATAATCTCCAGAAAACTTCAGCATGATATCTCAACGTCCCCTTCTACAGGCATAGGCAGGAAGCCTGTAGCAGTCGTAGGTCGCTTGCGAACATCTTTTTGCCGCCCGTCCTCGCGAGTCAGCGACGGAGGCCATCTCAACATCGATGACTGTCGTCCCGTTTGGAGGTAACCAGCTACATTAAAGGAAACACCACAAACAGCAAAATTACTTAATATTACTTACATTGCCTACATTTCTTCCAGTCCTTCAATTTCTGCTGGTTCTTCGGCCATCCTTGGTATAATTGGAAATAAAAGAAAGTCATTATTATTCAGAATCTACACAAATAGCAACATTTTTATACACAATTTTTTGTAAAACATTTTCAAATTGTTGAAGGTCTTGTCTGTCAACTTGATTATGAAGAACAGCAATAAACATAAAAGGATTTCTTTGTTGTATACCGAGTATATTTGACATTTTCCCTCTCTTTTTTTTTCTATTTTTCTGCTTCTTCAACAGGGACGTCAGAAAGAAACAATCAATGAAACAATCTACTTCAACGGGCAATACCCATCCTCACACTTCTACCAGTGAGCGTATCTTTAGTTTGGCTGCATCGTCTTTCCATGTGGACTGTTTCCAAAAAACAAAACCAGATAATCTCCAGAAAACTTCAGCATGATATCTCAACGTCCCCTTCTACAGGCATAGGCAGGAAGCCTGTAGCAGTCGTAGGTCGCTTGCGAACATCTTTTTGCCGCCCGTCCTCGCGAGTCAGCGACGGAGGCCATCTCAACATCGATGACTGTCGTCCCGTTTGGAGGTAACCAGCTACATTAAAGGAAACACCACAAACAGCAAAATTACTTAATATTACTTACATTGCCTACATTTCTTCCAGTCCTTCAATTTCTGCTGGTTCTTCGGCCATCCTTGGTATAATTGGAAATAAAAGAAAGTCATTATTATTCAGAATCTACACAAATAGCAACATTTTTATACACAATTTTTTGTAAAACATTTTCAAATTGTTGAAGGTCTTGTCTGTCAACTTGATTATGAAGAACAGCAATAAACATAAAAGGATTTCTTTGTTGTATACCGAGTATATTTGACATTTTCCCTCTCTTTTTTTTTCTATTTTTCTGCTTCTTCAACAGGGACGTCAGAAAGAAACAATCAATGAAACAATCTACTTCAACGGGCAATACCCATCCTCACACTTCTACCAGTGAGCGTATCTTTAGTTTGGCTGCATCGTCTTTCCATGTGGACTGTTTCCAAAAAACAAAACCAGATAATCTCCAGAAAACTTCAGCATGATATCTCAACGTCCCCTTCTACAGGCATAGGCAGGAAGCCTGTAGCAGTCGTAGGTCGCTTGCGAACATCTTTTTGCCGCCCGTCCTCGCGAGTCAGCGACGGAGGCCATCTCAACATCGATGACTGTCGTCCCGTTTGGAGGTAACCAGCTACATTAAAGGAAACACCACAAACAGCAAAATTACTTAATATTACTTACATTGCCTACATTTCTTCCAGTCCTTCAATTTCTGCTGGTTCTTCGGCCATCCTTGGTATAATTGGAAATAAAAGAAAGTCATTATTATTCAGAATCTACACAAATAGCAACATTTTTATACACAATTTTTTGTAAAACATTTTCAAATTGTTGAAGGTCTTGTCTGTCAACTTGATTATGAAGAACAGCAATAAACATAAAAGGATTTCTTTGTTGTATACCGAGTATATTTGACATTTTCCCTCTCTTTTTTTTTCTATTTTTCTGCTTCTTCAACAGGGACGTCAGAAAGAAACAATCAATGAAACAATCTACTTCAACGGGCAATACCCATCCTCACACTTCTACCAGTGAGCGTATCTTTAGTTTGGCTGCATCGTCTTTCCATGTGGACTGTTTCCAAAAAACAAAACCAGATAATCTCCAGAAAACTTCAGCATGATATCTCAACGTCCCCTTCTACAGGCATAGGCAGGAAGCCTGTAGCAGTCGTAGGTCGCTTGCGAACATCTTTTTGCCGCCCGTCCTCGCGAGTCAGCGACGGAGGCCATCTCAACATCGATGACTGTCGTCCCGTTTGGAGGTAACCAGCTACATTAAAGGAAACACCACAAACAGCAAAATTACTTAATATTACTTACATTGCCTACATTTCTTCCAGTCCTTCAATTTCTGCTGGTTCTTCGGCCATCCTTGGTATAATTGGAAATAAAAGAAAGTCATTATTATTCAGAATCTACACAAATAGCAACATTTTTATACACAATTTTTTGTAAAACATTTTCAAATTGTTGAAGGTCTTGTCTGTCAACTTGATTATGAAGAACAGCAATAAACATAAAAGGATTTCTTTGTTGTATACCGAGTATATTTGACATTTTCCCTCTCTTTTTTTTTCTATTTTTCTGCTTCTTCAACAGGGACGTCAGAAAGAAACAATCAATGAAACAATCTACTTCAACGGGCAATACCCATCCTCACACTTCTACCAGTGAGCGTATCTTTAGTTTGGCTGCATCGTCTTTCCATGTGGACTGTTTCCAAAAAACAAAACCAGATAATCTCCAGAAAACTTCAGCATGATATCTCAACGTCCCCTTCTACAGGCATAGGCAGGAAGCCTGTAGCAGTCGTAGGTCGCTTGCGAACATCTTTTTGCCGCCCGTCCTCGCGAGTCAGCGACGGAGGCCATCTCAACATCGATGACTGTCGTCCCGTTTGGAGGTAACCAGCTACATTAAAGGAAACACCACAAACAGCAAAATTACTTAATATTACTTACATTGCCTACATTTCTTCCAGTCCTTCAATTTCTGCTGGTTCTTCGGCCATCCTTGGTATAATTGGAAATAAAAGAAAGTCATTATTATTCAGAATCTACACAAATAGCAACATTTTTATACACAATTTTTTGTAAAACATTTTCAAATTGTTGAAGGTCTTGTCTGTCAACTTGATTATGAAGAACAGCAATAAACATAAAAGGATTTCTTTGTTGTATACCGAGTATATTTGACATTTTCCCTCTCTTTTTTTTTCTATTTTTCTGCTTCTTCAACAGGGACGTCAGAAAGAAACAATCAATGAAACAATCTACTTCAACGGGCAATACCCATCCTCACACTTCTACCAGTGAGCGTATCTTTAGTTTGGCTGCATCGTCTTTCCATGTGGACTGTTTCCAAAAAACAAAACCAGATAATCTCCAGAAAACTTCAGCATGATATCTCAACGTCCCCTTCTACAGGCATAGGCAGGAAGCCTGTAGCAGTCGTAGGTCGCTTGCGAACATCTTTTTGCCGCCCGTCCTCGCGAGTCAGCGACGGAGGCCATCTCAACATCGATGACTGTCGTCCCGTTTGGAGGTAACCAGCTACATTAAAGGAAACACCACAAACAGCAAAATTACTTAATATTACTTACATTGCCTACATTTCTTCCAGTCCTTCAATTTCTGCTGGTTCTTCGGCCATCCTTGGTATAATTGGAAATAAAAGAAAGTCATTATTATTCAGAATCTACACAAATAGCAACATTTTTATACACAATTTTTTGTAAAACATTTTCAAATTGTTGAAGGTCTTGTCTGTCAACTTGATTATGAAGAACAGCAATAAACATAAAAGGATTTCTTTGTTGTATACCGAGTATATTTGACATTTTCCCTCTCTTTTTTTTTCTATTTTTCTGCTTCTTCAACAGGGACGTCAGAAAGAAACAATCAATGAAACAATCTACTTCAACGGGCAATACCCATCCTCACACTTCTACCAGTGAGCGTATCTTTAGTTTGGCTGCATCGTCTTTCCATGTGGACTGTTTCCAAAAAACAAAACCAGATAATCTCCAGAAAACTTCAGCATGATATCTCAACGTCCCCTTCTACAGGCATAGGCAGGAAGCCTGTAGCAGTCGTAGGTCGCTTGCGAACATCTTTTTGCCGCCCGTCCTCGCGAGTCAGCGACGGAGGCCATCTCAACATCGATGACTGTCGTCCCGTTTGGAGGTAACCAGCTACATTAAAGGAAACACCACAAACAGCAAAATTACTTAATATTACTTACATTGCCTACATTTCTTCCAGTCCTTCAATTTCTGCTGGTTCTTCGGCCATCCTTGGTATAATTGGAAATAAAAGAAAGTCATTATTATTCAGAATCTACACAAATAGCAACATTTTTATACACAATTTTTTGTAAAACATTTTCAAATTGTTGAAGGTCTTGTCTGTCAACTTGATTATGAAGAACAGCAATAAACATAAAAGGATTTCTTTGTTGTATACCGAGTATATTTGACATTTTCCCTCTCTTTTTTTTTCTATTTTTCTGCTTCTTCAACAGGGACGTCAGAAAGAAACAATCAATGAAACAATCTACTTCAACGGGCAATACCCATCCTCACACTTCTACCAGTGAGCGTATCTTTAGTTTGGCTGCATCGTCTTTCCATGTGGACTGTTTCCAAAAAACAAAACCAGATAATCTCCAGAAAACTTCAGCATGATATCTCAACGTCCCCTTCTACAGGCATAGGCAGGAAGCCTGTAGCAGTCGTAGGTCGCTTGCGAACATCTTTTTGCCGCCCGTCCTCGCGAGTCAGCGACGGAGGCCATCTCAACATCGATGACTGTCGTCCCGTTTGGAGGTAACCAGCTACATTAAAGGAAACACCACAAACAGCAAAATTACTTAATATTACTTACATTGCCTACATTTCTTCCAGTCCTTCAATTTCTGCTGGTTCTTCGGCCATCCTTGGTATAATTGGAAATAAAAGAAAGTCATTATTATTCAGAATCTACACAAATAGCAACATTTTTATACACAATTTTTTGTAAAACATTTTCAAATTGTTGAAGGTCTTGTCTGTCAACTTGATTATGAAGAACAGCAATAAACATAAAGGAATTTCTTTGTTGTATACCGAGTATATTTGACATTTTCCCTCTCTTTTTTTTTCTATTTTTCTGCTTCTTCAACAGGGACGTCAGAAAGAAACAATCAATGAAACAATCTACTTCAACGGGCAATACCCATCCTCACACTTCTACCAGTGAGCGTATCTTTAGTTTGGCTGCATCGTCTTTCCATGTGGACTGTTTCCAAAAAAACAAAACCAGATAATCTCCAGAAAACTTCAGCATGATATCTCAACGTCCCCTTCTACAGGCATAGGCAGGAAGCCTGTAGCAGTCGTAGGTCGCTTGCGAACATCTTTTTGCCGCCCGTCCTCGCGAGTCAGCGACGGAGGCCATCTCAACATCGATGACTGTCGTCCCGTTTGGAGGTAACCAGCTACATTAAAGGAAACACCACAAACAGCAAAATTACTTAATATTACTTACATTGCCTACATTTCTTCCAGTCCTTCAATTTCTGCTGGTTCTTCGGCCATCCTTGGTATAATTGGAAATAAAAGAAAGTCATTATTATTCAGAATCTACACAAATAGCAACATTTTTATACACAATTTTTTGTAAAACATTTTCAAATTGTTGAAGGTCTTGTCTGTCAACTTGATTATGAAGAACAGCAATAAACATAAAGGGATTTCTTTGTTGTATACCGAGTATATTTGACATTTTCCCTCTCTTTTTTTTTCTATTTTTCTGCTTCTTCAACAGGGACGTCAGAAAGAAACAATCAATGAAACAATCTACTTCAACGGGCAATACCCATCCTCACACTTCTACCAGTGAGCGTATCTTTAGTTTGGCTGCATTGTCTTTCCATGTGGACTGTTTCCAAAAAACAAAACCAGATAATCTCCAGAAAACTTCAGCATGATATCTCAACGTCCCCTTCTACAGGCATAGGCAGGAAGCCTGTAGCAGTCGTAGGTCGCTTGCGAACATCTTTTTGCCGCCCGTCTTTGCGAGTCAGCGACGGAGGCCATCTCAACATCGATGACTGTCGTCCCGTTTGGAGGTAACCAGCTACATTAAAGGAAACACCACAAACAGCAAAATTACTTAATATTACTTACATTGCCTACATTTCTTCCAGTCCTTCAATTTCTGCTGGTTCTTCGGCCATCCTTGGTATAATTGGAAATAAAAGAAAGTCATTATTATTCAGAATCTACACAAATAGCAACATTTTTATACACAATTTTTTGTAAAACATTTTCAAATTGTTGAAGGTCTTGTCTGTCAACTTGATTATGAAGAACAGCAATAAACATAAAAGGATTTCTTTGTTGTATACCGAGTATATTTGACATTTTCCCTCTCTTTTTTTTTTCTATTTTTCTGCTTCTTCAACAGGGACATCAGAAAGAAACAATCAATGAAACAATCTACTTCAACGGGCAATACCCATCCTCACACTTCTACCAGTGAGCGTATCTTTAGTTTGGCTGCATCGTCTTTCCATGTGGACTGTTTCCAAAAAATAAAACCAGATAATCTCCAGAAAACTTCAGCATGATATCTCAACGTCCCCTTCTACAGGCATAGGCAGGAAGCCTGTAGCAGTCGTAGGTCGCTTGCGAACATCTTTTTGCCGCCTGTCCTCGCGAGTCAGCAACGGAGGCCATCTCAACATCGATGACTGTCGTCCCGTTTGGAGGTAACCAGCTACATTAAAGGAAACACCACAAACAGCAAAATTACTTAATATTACTTACATTGCCTTCATTTCTTCCAGTCCTTCAATTTCTGCTGGTTCTTCGGCCATCCTTGGTATAATTGGAAATAAAAGAAAGTCATTATTATTCAGAATCTACACAAATAGCAACATTTTTAAACATAATTTTTTGTAAAACATATTCAAATTGTTGAAGGTCTTGTCTGTCAACTTGATTATGAAGACCAGCAATAAACATAAAAGGATTTCTTTGTTGTATTCCGAGTATATTTGACATTTTCCCTCTCTTTATTTTTCAGAATCTACACAAATCACAAAATTTTTGTTGATAATTTAAAAAATAAAATCCACCATATAGGTCATATTTTAAAGTTCTAGTTGGATATTGTGAGGTGACACTTCAGTTGAGTAGTCTTTGAGAAAAGATTGAGGATGAAACATTTTATTGAGTTCATTCAACATATTGAAAAATTCAAAGTATAGGCAAACAGGAAATTAGGCAAATGACAGATCTAAAACATGCTTACAGGTTACAACTAGTCACAGTTGAGCTGCAGACCAAATATAAATTCATTCTGTTCAATATCTTATGAGATTGATTATACAAAACAAGTAAAATTATTGGTATTGACATTTCTTATACAAGTTTCAAGTTGCACATTTTTTAACAATATTTGTTCTTTTTCAGTTGCTCTGGTACTTTTCAAATGTTTACCAGTGAATAAACAGATAACTGATTCAATAAAAAGTTATACTGAAAAAAAGTGTACTCTGCTAGCTTGCCTTTTCAAGAATGAAAATTTTAAATGGACTAATTGTTTCCAACTTTTAAAAGTGAATAGCTCTTTAAATTAAGACTATAATGTACTCAGTATATGATAAGTACTTTTAGTAACATTCTAAATATCTGAATTAAAAAATATTACATATGATGTAGCATTTTCCTGTTTTCATTGGATATTTACGATCACGTTTCAAGGATTATTTTATGTATTCGAAGCCTTGTTTCTATTTTTAAGTATATTGACGGTCAATATTAAAAATGTTGCTAAATTTAGATCTGGATATAAGCCATTCTGGTCCGAAATTACTTTACGTCATGACGTCACACATAGCAACCACGGAGGAAGAGCCACAGCAGACGAAAAAAAATTTGCAAGTTTATCAGAAGAAAATATGAATAATTTGATGTTAAATGCAGATGCTAAGAATACAAAAAAGCTAACGCATCAAGCTATGAAGTTGTTAAAAAAATATTCATATTTTCGATGGCATGTTAAAAGTCTTGCAAAATACAATTTAAAAATACACAGAAAGAACATTGAAATCCATTTTCCCAATACATTATTTACACATGTAATATATAAATTAAGGACTTTCACTCAGTCAATACGTTATATATGGACCTGTTAGATTATATTGACACTCGGACTTCGTCCTGGGTTAATATAATATGAACAGGTCCATATATAACGTATTGACCTCGTCAAAAGTCCATAATTGATAAATAATTATCTCTCCTATTAAGTAAGTATATTAACATATATCATCCTCAAGTTTGGCTATAAAAATTGTTTGGTTCCTTAAATTTATGCAAAACAATGAAAATTTCTGAAAAAAAATCTGTTTAGTTGCACAAATCCTTAAAGCCTTGCTATCAATTATTAAAAAAATAATGAAACCTTTGATAAATATTGAATTAAAATCTTGTTAACACTTAAAATATCTGTTTGAAACAAACTCATTTATACTCATGATGTCTACGGTCAAAGTCAGTCAGATGTTTTAATGAACAGAATAGTTCAATGCAACTAACAAACATCATGTGATTTCAGCCTGCAACCTCACTCAAAAGGTGCTACCACTGGTGGACCTTCTTACTGTGGTCATTAGTGACACATCATTTATATATTTTGTCAGAAGTCTTCGTGTTTCAGTCAAGGTGCAGTTTTTTGTGGTGTATAGTCTTTAAGAGAAGAAATGAGTATTGTAAAAAATCTTTTAAAATAAAAGTCCTTTAAAAGTATGAACATATTAAGGACATTACATTACAAGAAAGATGTTATATGATGTAGGATACACATTGGACATGTTAGTGCTCTAATAGGGGGTCTCCATGCTATTACTCATAATGATTTGTGTTTAACAATGACATCCTACATCATATACTTCATGTTTTGGAAAAATGCAAACAAAATCTTTCATTGATGTAAGCATGGCTAAGGATAATGCAAAAATTTCAATTTCTTTTTTTCCTTTAGTTATGTTAAGGAAATTAATGCCAAGGGTCTCTGATAATACATAAAAGAAACAATTTGAGAAAGCCAATAATGATATCATGTAGATTTTTGTTTAAAAAATAAAGAATTAAAAAAGGTATTCACATGACGTGTGAGCATTGTCGGATAGAAATAGATCTTTAATATGCAAGTGCATGACTCAGTATACATGTACGAAATAAAAGATGACTTTTGGTCTGTTTTGTAGAGTTCTTATACCAACTAAATTTTTAAACAGTTAGACTTTAGTAGAGATTTTTTTAACCCGAATTAAGTTAACAGATGTATGATATATTCATTTGCATATTAGGTTGATTTCTATCCAACGAGGCTCATGTACTATATTATTATTCACTTTTATAATAAAAATATAAACGAAAAAATGAAAAACAAAATTCAAATTAAAACATACAAAAACTTTTAATAGTGGTGATAAATTTGACACAACCTAGAAATAAGATGGGTCAGGGAGCGGCAACAATAATTTGCTTTACTGTAAGACATGTAAGATAAGTATTACTGTAAATTCAGAAATTATTGCGAGGTTTTTATTAATGCGAATAATGGGACTCATGGGTGAGTATCGCAATAACAAGAATCGCATTCTGATATCTGATACATAAATCTGTATGCTGTTTTTCATGGAATTGCAATAATTAATCGTCCATAATCTTCAAAAATCACAATAATTTCAGAATTTACAGTATCTAGCTATACCAAAACTATCAACTGAATATCACACATAAATAAAAATAAATATCATGTGGTCAGAGTTATCTCCCATTGATTAAATGTCAACTTGTAAAAAATTTGAAGTACCTTAGGAACTGAAAAAGAAACAATCTGAAATAATATAGGCCAATGAGAAGGTTTCTAATTAGATGCATATCAAAATAAAGAGCTGTGCTATGAACGCATGATATGCCCATCGGTTTTTTAACGAATAAAGTTCCATTACTCCTCAATGTCATATCATATTTTTATAAAAAACGAAAGGGAGCTTATTTTGATAGATATAAACCATTCGCCAAAGTTTCATGAGATCTGCTGAAAGCATTTTTGAGTTATTGTCCAAAAACTGGAAAATCCCCCTTTTTAATGAATAAAATCCCACAACTCAGAAACGTCAAATCTAAAATTTATAAAAATCTAAAGGGAGCCTACGTCAATATATATAAACTATTCAAAGTTTCATGAGAATTTGTTGAAGCAATTTTGAGTTATTGTCCGACATTGTGACAACCGACAAAGGTATACAGTATACCATAAAATGTCCCGTAAACAGGCGTATAAAAATCATGTGATAAAAATTTCATATTTTTGTACAAGATAATTTTATTTCTTGATAAATATTTGCCAGTTTTGCATTTACTTTTATCAATAATGCCACAAAAAATTACTTACCATGTTCAATTATAACCGTATTCTTACCATACCGCTCAGAAACAGCAAGAGCTGTGTAACTCATGTACAAACATTGCTTACTCTTTAAGTCTGTTTTCCAACAATGTTGGGTTTCTCTAAAATATTGGTTTTACAGTTAAAGTTTAAAACTGACAATTTTATATTTTTTTTCAACTAAATTATTTTTTTTCTATAAAAATGAAAAGTTTATGTGTTTTATTCAACTTTTTTTTTTAAGAATGTTATCCAATTTAACAAAGACACTGATGAGTCATCATCACCACATCTTTATTGATCAGTAAATACCACCTGGCAGTGGGCAAGAGGTTGTGGGTTCAATTCCCAACAAAGTCAAACAAGAGTGCAGTGACGCTGAAATGTCTCGCCTTCTTTATTAATCATTGATATTATGTTGATAGTCCTAAATATAAAGCTTTATTACAACTGTCACATAAACTTAACATTAACCAAACAAGAGTGCACACGCTGAAATGTCTCGCCTTCTTTACTAATCATTGATATTATGTTGATAGTCCTAAATATAAAGCTTTATTACAACTGTCACATAAACTTAACATTAACTAAGTAAACTAAACATTGACCAATAAACCATGAAAATGAGGTCAAGGTCAGATGAACCATGCTAGGCAGGCATGTACAGCTAACAATTCTTCCATACAACAAATATAGTTGACCTATTGCTTATAGTTTAAGAAAAACAGACCAAAACACAAAAACTTAACACTGAGCAATGAACCTTGAAAATGAGGTCAAGGTCAAATAAAACCTGCGTGACTGACAAATAGATCATAAAATATTTCCATACACCAAATATAGTTGAACTATTGCATATAGTATTAGAAAAAAAGACCAAAACTCAAAAACTTAACTTTGACCACTGAACCATGAAAATGAGGTCAAGGTCAGATGACACCTGCCCGCTAGACATGTACACCTTACAATCATTCCATACACCAAATATAGTAGACCTATTGCATACAGTATAAGAAAAACAGACCAAAACACAAAAACTTAACTATAACCACTGAACCATGAAAATGAGGTCAAGGTCAGATGATACCTGCCAGTTGGACATGTTCACCTTACAGTCCTTCCATACACCGAATATACTAGACCTATTGCTTATAGTATCTGAGATATGGACTTGACCACCAAAACTTAACCTTGTTCACTGATCCATGAAATGAGGTTGAGGTCAAGTGAAAACTGTCTGACGGGCATGAGGACCTTGCAAGGTACGCACATACCAAATATAGTTATCCTATTACTTATAATAAGAGAGAATTTAACATTACAAAAAATCTGAACTTTTTTTTCAAGTAGTCACTGAACCATGAAAATGAGGTCAAGGACATTGGACATGTGACTGACGGAAACTTCATAACATGAGGCATCCATATACAAAGTATGAAGCATCCAGACCTTCCACCTTCTAAAATATAAAGCTTTTAAGAAGTTAGCTAATGCCGCCGCTGCCGCCGCTGCCGTAGCTGGATCACTATCCCTATGTCGAGCTTTCTGTGACAAAAGTCGCAGGCTCGACAAAAACTAAACATTGACAAATGAACTCTGAAATTGAGTTTAGATCAGATGAACCATGCCAGGCAGACATGTACAGCTAACAATTCTTCCATACAACATATATAGCTGACCTATTGCTTATAGTTTAAGAAAAACAGACCATAACACAAAAACTTAACACTGAGCAATGAACCGTGAAAATGAGGTCAAGGTCAAATAAAACTTGTGCGACCGACATATAGATCATAAAATATTTCCATATAATAAATATAGTTGACCTATTGCATATAGTATTAAGAAAAAAAACCAAATTCAAAAACTTAACTTTGACCACTGAACCATGAAAATGAGGTCAAGGTCACATGAAACCTGCCAGCTAGACATGTACACCTTACAATCATTCCATACACCAAATATAGTAGACCTATTGCATACAGTATAAGAAAAACAGACCAAAACACAAAAACTTAACTATAACCACTGAACCATGAAAATGAGGTCAAGGTCAGATGACACCTGCCAGTTGGACATGTACACCTTACAGTCCTTCCACACCGAATATACTAGACCTATTGCTTATAGTATCTGAGATATGGACTTGACCACCAAAACTTAACCTTGTTCACTGATCCATGAAATGAGGTCGAGGTCAAGTGAAAACTGCCTGACGGGCATGAGGACCTTGTAAGGTACGCACATACCAAATATAGTTATCCTATTACTTATAATAAGAGAGAATTTAACATTACAAAAAATCTTAACTTTTTTTTCAAGTAGTCACTGAACCATGAAAATGAGGTCAAGGATATTGGACATGTGACTGACGGAAACTTGGTAACATGAGGCATCTATATACAAAGTATGAAGCATCCAGGTCTTCCACCTTCTAAAATATAAAGCTTTAAAAACATTAGCTAACGCCGCTGCCGCTGGATCACTATCCCTATGTCGAGCTTTCTGCGACAAAAGTCGCAGGCTCGACAATGACTATTTGTGATAAAAAAATAGTTGTTTGGAGTCTGAATGTTTCTGATTACTGTGACTGAGGTCTTCCATCAGACTGTTGACTTGTGAACTTAGCAAGTCAAAGGTCAATTGTGAGTCTAGTACATGCAGGTTTACTTACATGTTCTCGTCCTGAATATGTATGTAATATTTGCCACTGGACACAAACACCAATCCATATATGTTTCACCTAATTTCTAATGATTGATTGAACACTAATATTTAAAGCCACTTTCAGCACTCTTGGCTATATCTCTGGCCAGTTTTTTAATGATAGAGAAATCCAAAGTACCGCTGCCCCTACTTTCTGATATTTTCATATCTCATGAAAACAAAATTGCTGACTATACCTGTAGCCACCATTGGGTAAGTTTCTATACGGTTTCTCAGCTATCCTTTCCAAAAGGGCTACCATGGGGGAAGTTGTTAAACTGTCACTCAGCTCTCCTATTTGCCAGGCCTCCACTGGGGGGAAATGATATACCATCACTCTGTCCTCCCTAGATACATCAAAACACCATTATATAAGATGACCCCAAGTTTCAAACTTAGAATCGGAAAACTGAAATGAGATGTAAATCATAAAAGTCGATGAAGTTGAAAATTAAGTTAGAATAATCTGTTTAAGGGGACGACCATTTGATATTCTGTGCGGGGGGGGGGGGGGGGGGGGGGGGGGGGGGGGGGGGGGCAGGAGGATTTGTTTTGGATCGGTTATTTATTTTTGTAAAATAAGAGGACAGATTATTTATTTTCTGCACTGTTGAAGCAAGATTTTTCATTTTCATTAAAACAAGGGACTGATTATTTATTTTCATAACTATATTAATAATATTTGAAAACATACAATTTTTAAATTCATTTTTTATTATAAATAATACATGAACAGTCAAGTCATTAATGTACCATTTAATCATAATTAATCATCATCCTCTGCGGAAATGAATCTTCTGAATTCCAAACTGCATATACATGTATTGCATACATACACGGTATTAGAGTTGGGGCTGTGACTAGCATTTTTTAAAAGTATTGCCAAATATTTACGCCGAGCGGAGCGAGGCAAAAACATTTTGAAGGGTTTTGAAGCTGCTAAAGGCCCAAAGAAACTATAGAACAAATGATGCAAAATCGTGCTTTCTGGGCGTTCCCAGACCCTATCTTATTCTAAAAAACACAAGTTCTGTTTTAATAAATTTTTGACAATATTTTGGTCTCAAAGCAAAATGTATAGATTCAGCGTAAGACTTAAGTTTTTATGGACAACATCAAAAGACCAATATGAAGAATAAAGTAAAAATGTAATTCACATCGTTAAGTATGTGGCTGCTGTTTTTTATTCAAATTAAGTTAAGAGGGGGCTGATTATCAGCGATATAACTATGTCAAGTAATTTTTAATAACACATTTCAATTACAACTTGATGTAGCTCTTAACTGGGATACAATTTAAAGTAGTTAAGTTGTAAAATTAGCTAAAAAGTCTTAAATAAAATAAAACTCATGATCAAGTTGAAAACAAAATTACTAAATCACAAAAGGAATGCAACACTAAGAGAATACAGAAGGGCAATCAATGAACAAAAGACAAATTTAAAGAAAAATTGATCCCGAAAAAACAGGTGCTACGTCCAAGGGAGAACAGAACTTGCTTCTTGCAAACACTCGCTGTGAAAACAATTTGATATGAAGACAAGCTTTTGGTTTTAAAATTTCCTACATAAAGGCATTTGCCTCAATGTAGTTACAGCCCTGTAATAAAAGTGAGGTAAGTGTTCCTGAGCCAATATACCTCAAGTTAAATGAAACCCATTTTCAGACATTTCAAGTATATTTAATTAATATTTATACCTTTATTATTAAAAGATTTGGGAAGTGTTTCCCGAATTTTTTTTTGAAAAAAGATGAATTTTATGAAGAATCTGGTGCCACCTCATACTTTCGAATAGCATTTATAAAATGGCTCTCAGACCTGCCGAGTTATTCATTTTCAATACATTGTAAGTCAGGTTATTTATTTTCGAACTACCACAGAACAAACCATTTATTTTTGTGATTATCAAGGCTGAGTTATTTATTTTCAAAATCCTCCTGGGTAATTTATGTGTTCTTTAATTTAATTTACCGGTCTACTCGATTCGCATATTCTCTCATTTAAATATGTCAACTTTTATTGACAAGAGGATTTTGGACTTGAAATGAATATCCTGGACTGGTAACAATAAAAGACATAATCAAGCCATAAACAGGAGGGATATGAATATTCTGCCTAACAAAATACAGACTAGTAAACAATGTTGAACAAAAAGCCCAGCAACAGGCGAAAATGAAGATTTCGTCTGAGAAAAAATTCCCTCATCAGAAAACCAAATGGTCGTGCCCTAAATATATTTAAAAGTGGTCGAAACATATATAGTCCATGTGTTTTAACTCGTTCTCTACATTGAAGTTAAACATTCATAATGTGTAAGCATTAAATTACAGTTACATGGCCATTTTGTGGTGTCGGTAAAGAAAGAATAAGACTGACCTGACCGATGATATAAGTAATTTCCATCCACAAAGTCAAGATATTAAATAGGTGTTTATTTTCAAACAACCAGTTCAGTGTTATGTGTTAACTTCAAAATCATGACTTCCCTCGTAAGTAAAAATAGAACAATAGAATTTACCCGCCAAAAAATTAACCAATAAATGGATAGCGGCTTAATGAACCGTGAATCAGGAAATAAAGACGTGCACTAAAACTTTTAACTGGGATTTAATATTGAGCCTAGACTAAGTCTAGGTTCCACGTCAATCATGAGCAAAATCAATTGGCAATAACGTGTAGTCAGTTATAAAAGGTCTCGATATTTCAAAATGTGAAACATATCAAACGAGGTAAAAAAGAGTTAATTAATGACAAAACAGAAAATAGATGTAACAACTTAACAGCAAACAACGACAACCATCCAGACTTGCGACAAGCACATGAAGATTTGGTATGGTTAAACATGTTTGTGAGCGCTCAACCTCCTTTTAACTTGGAAAAATGGTGTATCCACAAGAGCGCCAATAAAAAAAAGTATACAAACATTGCATTGTGAAACTTTTTTTAGTCAGTTTAAAGCACCGACCATTTATTCATTTTAGGGGTTGATTCTTACTTTTGTTTTAGATGGGAAGTAAGATCGTTTTATCTTAGAGTCGAGAACAAATGTTTGTCCTATAAGACTCCCCCCCTCACTAAAAAAAAAGACGAATAGATGAATGATCGGTGCATAAAAATATGTTTTCTATGTTATTAAAATATGAGGTCAATGTACTTATTAAACCTATATTAGGCGTGTTTGATTTGTCAATACTTGTCCATTTCCTGAGGCTCGATCTTTACATGTGCATTATTATAGTGTTAGTAGTGCAAATGTAGTTTGCACATATTAAAAAATTTAAAAGTATGTCATTGTAATAATCATGAAATATTTTCAGCCCATACTTTTTGGGGGATAAATGATTGTAAGGTTATCATCAGTCAATGTACATTTGAGGCATACTAACAAATAACTAAGCCTCAATGTCGGGAACAGTACAAAACAAATAGACCAAGGTCAGTAGTAACAAGTGCCATGATATTTTGACCCTGCTCTCTAAATTATAAGCCGTCTTTTATATCTGTGTTCAAGTTAGGGGTCATCCTGGTGATACTCCAAGCTTGAAATCCCCTCCCCTGTTTGTATGCATCTGTATTTAAAGAGAGGCGAAACGGGTACCGGAGGGACATTCAAACTTATAAGTGGAAAATAAACTGACAAACTGACAACGCCATGGATAAAAATGAAAAAGACAAATCGACAAACAACAATACAAAAGCACAACATAGAAAACTAAGGGAGCT